>NC_090999.1:39952500-44952500 GCF_041146395.1 Eulemur rufifrons | reverse complement strand
ACACCCTGGCCCACGGATGGGTCTGAGCTTCTGCCAGGTTACTGTCTGCTCTTACATTTATGCTTTAAAAATGACCCACTTATTTGGCTGTCAGGAATTTAAGAATTGTCTAGGCTGGGTTCTGGCTGTAGGTGAATAGATTGCCCAAAGTGACAATGAGGATTACAGGAATCTTCTCCTACTGGGTGGGCCACATCGAACTAATCTCCTTCATACTATTATGAAGCACAGCCCAGTCCCTGGATGAGACCGCCACACACTCTGGACACTGTGGATAGGACCACTCGGCTCAGCTTAAAGAAGCCAACCATTTCCCTACTCTCCTGGCTTACATTCCTTCCTTTTCTCAGCAGACCTAGCATATCCTGTGCTTGAGCTGAGTAATTATCAAGGTATCATTTATTGAGCACTTACTATGTGCCGGGCCATTGAATAAATACTTTGTACGCGTTACCTCATTCCACTTTCACAAGGAACCCATGAAGCAGGTACTTATTATGCCCATTTATACAGAAGGAAATCAAGGCTTGGAGAAGTTAATTTTGCTTTGAGGTCACTCTCATGGTAAGAAGAGCTGGAATTTGAACTTATACTCTCTGAATCTAGAGCTTATGCTTTTAATCACAGTTAGACATTGCAAACTAATAGCCCATGGTAAAATGTTGGTTACAGTTATTCTTGGCCACCGGAGTATTTTTTGTAATAATGGCCAATACGTAATCCGAAGATATCACATAAAAATTCAGATGTGTGAATTCTCTTTACAGTATCGGAAGGTCTGGCCACATAGTTTCCATATCCTATAAGGCAAAAATCAAATGAGCTAAAAAATGTCTGCCCTTGACATGGGGCGTGAACACACCAGTTTGCCTGTTTTCACCATTCCTTACTGCAGCAGTTCTCAGACGTTACTATCAATCAGAACCATCTGGAGACTGCTGGACCCCAGCCCAGAGTTTTTGATTTAGTAGGTCTGGATAGGGCCTGAGAATTCACCTTATTAGAGTTCAAGTGTCAGTTGCCATTTCTCATCACATTAATGCCATTGCTATTTTTTCATTGAGTCCACCCACCCAGTTCTTTTGCCTTCATGCTCTTTTAGGCATTTGAGTTTGAATCCCAGGCACTGTGTTACACTAACACCAAGGAACTCAAGGCCTTCCCATCTCCTCCTAAATAAACACTGATCTCTGACATGAATCTTAAAGCTAATCTGGATTTCTTATTGTTTTGACTACTTCTTTCAACTCTTTTAAAATGTAATGCAGCTTCTTTATTCAATTGAACAAAGGCAGTAGAAGACTTAATAAAAAGCATTAAAGCAAGCGTGTTACAATAGCTTCTTCCCCTGAGCTGGAATGGACCAGCAGAAAAGAGACATCTCGTGTATATAAAAGATAAGAACTTCTACTGACATAAACCCCTGGCAGTTTTAAAAGCCATAGAATTCAGACAGAGGCAGCCACTTCATTCATTCTGTTTTTTTCAGTAGCACCTGCCGCATAGTCTCAACAAGCTTTCTTCTCTGGTTATAGAAAGTCAATCTAACTATTTCAGGAGAAATCTATTTGAGCAGTTATTTAGGAATCACAATGCATCAATTCAAAAAATTTTCATTAGGTTTGCACTCTGCCTGGAATAGCCTACTGTAATCTTTAGGACCCATCTTGGATGCTATTTGTTCAGATGTACCCCCCCCACCACCCCCCACATTAGGTTAGGCAGATATAATCCCTTCTTCTCTCAGAACTTATATTAAATATTATGGCCATTTCCATGACACTCATCCAGTACCTTGTTGAAATATAAAATAGTTAGGTTGTTTCCATATCTCCCCTAAGAGATGATAAGCTCTTTTAGCACATAAAATGAGACCTACACAACCTACACAACCTTGCAGGCTGCACTAGGCCAAGCACAAGTGCCCTCAGGCAACACTTAGGTCAGACTGGTTATTTGGACTGGAGCACAAAGTCATAGGAGGGGCAAAGAGCAGAGCAAAAGTTCAGAGAGATTGGACCACATGAAGTTCTCAGTTGTTAATTGAGCACCTATTATGTGTCCAGCACTAACTCAGCCACTGCTAAAAATAAGAATAGAAAATAATGGTCATGGTAAAGCTTGCAAGAGAACCACACATGACAAAAGTGGGGAGCCATCTACAATGTGAATGCTAAACTACATGGTGGTAACTAAGAAATGGAGAGAGGTGCATAATCAGAGTGCACTAGAATAAAAGGAGACAAGTGTGCAGAGCAGGTCAGATATAAACATCTGAGCCAAATATTTAAATAGGGTGATGTTTCAGTTTTCTGCTGCTGAGGTCATGAAGATATTCTCTTTTGTTACGTTTTGGAAGCATCATTGTTTTACCTTTCACATTTCACATTACCCACCTGGAATTGATTTTCATATATCTTGTGTGACACATGTCAGGGTTTAGCTCTTTATGGATATGTGAATGACCAAGCATCTTTCACTGGAAAAGTTCCTCCTTTCTCCCACTATGGTGCTGTGGCCTCTTTTTAGTAAAAATGTTGCCATCTATGTATAAGTATGTTTCTGGACTCTATTCCTTTCTTCATCTATTTTTCTATCTTGCACCAATACCACGCTGTTGTTTTTGTGTTTTAAATAACTGTAGCTTTGTACTACTTTGATATTTAGTAGCTTAAGTCCTCCAACTTGCTATTTTTCAAGATTGTCTTTTGCCTTTAGTCCTTTGTATTTCCATATAAATTTTAGAATCTACTTGTCAATTTCCATAAAAAAAGCCTTCTGGATTTTATTGAAACTAAAGATTAATTTAGGGAAAATTGACAGTAGTGTAATCCAAAAGTTAGTATATCTTCATTTACTTAGATCTTCTTAGTGATGTTTGGTATTTTTCTCTGGTGATGTTGTGCATAGTTTATATTTAAATTGTTTCTATATATTTAAAATTATATCTTCCAATTGTATCTTGCTAGGATATAGAAACATAATTGAGCTTTGTATATTGATATTGTATGTAGGGGCCTTGCTAAATTAATTAATTTATTGTAATATTTTATCCTTTGCATTTTCTTTTATTTTTAGTTGACAGGTAATAATTGTACATATCTATGGACTGCAGAGTGATATTTTGATACATGTAGACAATGTATAATGAGCAAATTGAGGTAATTAGCATATCGCTTCAAACATCTATCATTTCTTTATGTTGTAAACATTCAAAATTCTGTCTTCTAGGTTTTTGAGAATATACAGTAAATTGTAGTTAATCATATTCACCCTACAGTGCTGTAGAACACCAGAAGTCTCCTCCTATCTGGCTGTAATTTTTTATCTGTTATTATGTGAGTTTTGCAAAAGATATCCTTTATGGATTTAAGGAACTTTGTTCTATTCTTGGTTTACCAATTTTTTTAAAAGAAAATCATGATGGAAGGTTAAATTTTATAAAATTCTTTTTTTTATCTAGCAAGATGATAATCACATAATTTTTCTCCTTTATTCCATTAACATGGTTAATTTTATTGATTTTCAAATTTACGTTCTTAGAACAAGCCCAACTGGTTGATGGATTTAATATGTTATTATTTTCTTTAGGATTTTTTGTTTTCTGTTTGTAAGAGAGATTTGATCATAAATTGTCCTCCTAAATTTTGGGCATGAGGCTTTGGTGGTCTCATAAAACTAGTTGGGAAATGTCACTTCTTTTTCTGTCCTTTGGGAATGTTTGTGTAATGGTGTTATTCCTTAGATATTTGGAAGAATTCATGGGTGAAGCCATGTGGGTCTGGAGTTTTCTTTGTGGAAAGATTTTTCATGACAAATACAATTGCTTTAATACATAAAAGATTTTCTATTGCTCTTGCTGTTAGTTTTGATACATTATATTTTTCAATGAATTTTTCCATTTTATCTGAATTTTCAGATGTATTGACATACCATTGTTCATACATACTTTCATCTTTCAAATATCTGTATTAATATCCCATATTTAATTTCTTTTATTGATGATTTGTGTTTTCTCTTTAATTTTTCTTGGTCAGTCTTGCTAAACAAAAGTTGATCAATTTTATCAATATTTTTGAGAAACAAGCTTTTGGCTTTTTAAATTTTTCTATTGTACATTTGTTTTCTACATCACTGATTTCTAATTTTTATTATTGCCTTCTTTCTATTTTTGGATAGTTTAATTTGCTATTCCTTTTCAAGCTTCTTGAGATAAAAACTCAGATCTTTCTTCTTTTCTAATACATGTATTTAAAGATATAAATTTCCCTCTGAGCACTACATTAACTGTGTGGTATATTACCAAAATAGCTACAGATTTTTCCCATCTTTTTCTGCATGCCCTATTTTAATAGAACTTTGCAGTTTCCTTCATTGAGAGGTGTTTAACCTTGAGTCTAGGTTTGGCCACGTGATATTAACAAATATGAAGCAGAGACTTAAAAGCCTTTTAAACACTGAAGCTTATTTTATCTTTCTGTACTTTATCTTTTTATCTTTTCACCATGTGAATGAGAGCTAGCTAGCTTGCTGGAAGATAAAAGGCCACATGGAGAACTAAGGCACCCTGACTGAAAGCCTGCTAAGTGCTAGACATGTGAGACCATCCCAGATCTTCCAGTTTCCAGTCAACCCTTCAGCTGACCCCAGACCCAAGATAGCCCAGCAGAACTCAGCCAAGTTGGAACAGAAGAACCACCCAGCTGATCCACAGAATGTTGACATAAGTAAAATGGTTGTTTTTAAGCCACTAAGTTTGAGGATGTTTGTTACATGGCAAAAGCTAGCTGAAACAAGCTATAACCCAGAAGTTTTGATATAAAATATAGTCCCATTATCATTTAATTAAAAATGCTTCCTAATTTTCATTGTGATTTTTTTATTTTGATCAATACAATATGTAAACTTTACCACTTAATTTTCTAGCACTGGACTTTTTTTTTTAAGTGATTTGTGTGTGTGGCTGATTTCTAGCTTAATTTCCCCTAAGATCAGAGAATAAAATCTGTATTTCTTTCAATTCTTTGAAATTTGTTGAGACTTTAGCCCAACATATAGTCAATTTCAGTAAATGTTCTATATTTACTTAAAGAGAGTGTTTATTCTGCACTTGTTAGGTGCAGGGTTCTCTATATGCCAATTAGGTTAAATGTACTACTATCTTGTTTTTAAAATCTATATCTTCATTGATATTTTAAACTACTAGTTCTATCTTTTTTATGAGAATTTAGGATTTGTCTATTTCTACTTTTAGTTCTATCATTTTTTGCATGTATTATATATTGCATGTTATTAGATTCATATAAATTTATGTCTTTATCTCTTATACTTCCTTCTTTAAAGTCTACTTTAACTGATATAATTATAGCTACCAGTTTATTCAGCTTGTATTAAATGGTTTATCTTTTATCCTTCATTTCTTTTGAATCTTTCTCTGTCCTTATAGTCCTTTATAAGCAAAATTTAATTATGTTTTTTATCCAGTCTTTGTCAATTACTTAGAGTATTTAGCCATTTAATGACATGTAATTATTAACAAAATTTTGTTAAAGCTGATCATCATACTCTTTGTTTTCTATTTGTTCTATCATATGTTGTTTCTTTAATCTACATTATTGTCCTTTTTGAATTAATCATTTTTATTATTTCATTTTTGTCCTTTGTTATTTTGTAGTTATACATTCTTTTTTTTCTTTTCCTCTTAGCAAGTTGTGATGTGAAGTTTACACATTCTTTTAACTTTTTTTTTAGTTATTAGCATAGAGATTATAAGAAGATATTTTGGATTATTGTAGAATAACATAAATTAGTACTTTTACTACTTCCTGGACAATATAAAACCTTCCAACCTTCCAACACACTAGCTCTGCTTACCCTCTTCTGTGCTTTTTGTGTTATTTTTGCCATGTTTTTAAATCACACAAGACACTTATTGTTTTTGCTTTAGACAATCAATATTCATTTAGATTTACCTAAGTTTTTACCTTTTAGAGAGCTCTTCATTCTTTCTTATATTACCATTCTTCCATCTGGAATCATTTTCTTCTGCCTGTAGAATTCTCTTTTGTTTATCTTTTCATATAAGAATGTGATTACTCCTGCTGGTTTTTGTTTTAAAAGTCTTTATATCATCTTAATTTTTGCAGAATATTTTTGCTGGGTATAGAATTTGAGAACAGCAGTCGTGTTTTTTAACACTAAAAATATTATATCATTATATGCTGGCTTATGTTGTTTTTGTATAAGAAACAGTTGTTAGCCTTTTTGTTGTTCCTCTGAAGATTATTCATCTTTTTCCTTTTTTCCTCCTGTTGTTTTAAGAGTCTGTCTCTCCCTATCTTTATTTCTTCCTACCTTCCTCCCTTTTGTAGTATTATTATGATATGCATAGCAATGGTTTTCTTCATAACTTCTAGTTCTCTGGTGAAATTCTCCATCTTTTCATCAATATTTTTGAATATATTAATCACAGTTATTTTAAAGGCTGTGTCTGATAACTCCAAGAGCTAGATCACCAGTGAGTCATGTCTATTGTATATTTTTTCCTTAAGTGTTTTGTCTCTTTTTCTCTGGCATATCTAATGATTTTTTGCTGGTATGTCTATTCTATTGCATCCTGGAAATTATATGTGAAAAATTGCAAGGGGTTTGGATGATGCTATCTTCCTCCAGAGAGAAATCGTTTCTCTTCTGGCAGCCAGAGGTAATCCAGAAAGATCACACTGATTCAGTCAAGGCCCAGTTTCAGGCTTTCTGAAATCTGGTAATGTAATTTGTGTTACTCTTGGGCATAGCTGTTTAAGAATCTCAATTGAAAGTGTGTGGTATCAACTGGGACCATTCCTCCTTGGCAGGCTGTGAACAACAGTTTTCCTCTTCCCTGCACTGTGAGACTGTCAAAATTTCTGCTTAGCATTTTAGCCTCCCAGAAGCTGCCTTTTGCTTGGATTCTCAGCTCTTGCCCTACAGGTGTACTTAATAATCAGCAAATGTTTCAAAAGGAGATAAAGGGAAAATATCGGGCTCACTTCTCTGTGCCTTTTCTCTAAAATCTTGGCACATACACTCTTGGTAGCCTGGAATTTCCAGATTTTTATCTCTTCAGCCCAATGAGACTGTAACAATCTTTAGGCTATAGTACTTGCTCTTCAGCAAAGGAAAAAGAGCTTCAGTGAATGACTCACTTCAATGCATTTCCCTTTTTCCTAAGACTTTGGTCTTTGAAGTCCTAGCTGCCTTGGTTGCTTTCTGGTTTCTTCAAAGAGCTGTATTTTTTGGTTTAATTTTTATGTAGGTTTATATATTCTCAAGGTAGGATTAATCTGTTACATGTTATTTTATCGTAGCTAAAAATGAAATTTTCCTATCTGTAACATTTTCATATCTTTTTAAAATATTCATATGTTCCTTATGAAATTTAAAAAGAAATTGGTAAGCATGATCTGAACAGCTTGAATGGAGCAAAAGGTGGGTATAAGGAAGTAGAGGGTATGCATTTTAAACATGCCGTGTGCCAATACATACCGGCAATATTGGCCTAGAGTTCTTCAAAATATCTTGCTTTGATACAAATGAATGAGACCATCACCTCAATCGAAGCTTTTTTTTTTTAATATTAAAACCCTTTCCATACCTTTGTTTTTTAGTTTTTGGACCATTCCACTCGGCCTTACAAAGTACATCAAATCACAGCTACCTTGAGAATGAGTCTCAACCACAGATCTCAACAGCAAGGAATGACTTTGGAATGACTTAGTGATGAAAGCCTAAGGAAATTCCTTTTGTCAAGTTGAATTTTTTTTTTTAAACCTTAAGCAGCTGGTACTATTTATGACTATTAAACTATCTGATCATTTACTTATTATGATAATTTGTAATAATTCTTTTTTGGGGGGTGGTGGGGACAGAGTCTAGCTGTGTCACCTAGGGCCAGAGGGCAGTGGTGTCATCATAGCTCACAGCAACCTCAATCTCCGGGGCTCAAGCAATCCTTTTGCCTCAGCCTCTTGAGTAGCTGGGACTACAGGGCCAAGCACCACCACACCCAGCTAATTTTTCCATTTGTAGTGGAGACCAGGTCTCACTCTTGATCAGGCTGTTCTTGAAGTTCTGAGCTCAAGCGATCCTCCCCCCTTAACCTTCCAGAGCACTAGGATTATAAGCGTGAGACACCATGCCTGGCCATGTAATAATTTTAATACTATAAGCTTTTTTTTACTTCATTTCTAAAAAAATAAGAATTCTACTACCCAGAGTGGCTAAGGGTACAGGACTATAGGCATTTTATACATTTGTAAAGCTTTTTGAATGTCATTAAAAATATATACAAAAAGCTACAGAATTTTGCTTTGAATTTATAATTTTTTATATAACAATTCTACTTTAATGTATTTACAATAAGGAAATATACATGCAGAAAACTATATAAATAGAAATAAATTTTTAGTCCCATTTCTAATAGCAACATACTGGCAATAATATTAAATAATTTTAAAACATCCAACAACACAGAGCATTGTATTATAAAAGTTTCACATCCATGGGATTGAATTATATGGTACCGTTTAAAAATATTATTCTAGAAGAATATTTAGTGACATAGCAATTTGTAAAGTAGAAAACAAATCATTTTAAAGAGCTACCTGGTGTTTGCACTGTTGGGCCAGGACTTGGGTAGGATTCCTTTTAGAGTGAGACTTTCCTACTGGTTTAGGAAAACACCTTAAAGGGCTTATTTCACTTTGCAAATTGTGGCCTTCCTCCTGGGCCTGTCCTGGAGAGAAGACATTTAGACAAAGAAGAGTTCTATCCCACTGCTTTTTTAAAAAGCAAAGAAATTTGGGGGTGGCCCTTTGCAGCGCCCTGGTAGGAGTCAGAAGGGTTTAGATGAATACAAGAAGAGCAGAGTGCGTTTGGGTGGGTGCGGTAGCTCCCTACTTGGGAGCAGGTGGGGCCCAGGGGAAAAGTTGGCCAGTGTAAATTTTCCTGTGGTGGGAGTAGCCAAGAAACTTTAGGACATGAATGTCTAATATTAAACTTTATGTTGTTTTCTATTCTGGAATGAGAACCACACACAGTTTGTTCAACTGTTAACCTAAGTATCACCAGCAAACTACAAATAAAATAATGTAGTTCTGATGGTAACCCTTGCTATCTCTCCACCAAGTGAATTGGTGAAAACCCCAAGCAAGTCTGGCTTCAAACGCTGTCTCAGCGCTGGCCTGACCAGCAGCCTTCTCTTTCATCCTTCTCGTTGTCTGACACTCTTCTTTTCTGACCCGTTTCTATTCTTCACGGCCACATGGAATTTCCTTATTCTGAGACTGTAACACCAATTGCAAAGAACTCTGTCTTTCCACCCGCAATCATTCAAGGTCCACAAAATGTAGGATTTTGCTGCAGATGATCTCTCTCTCTTTACTTTTTTTTTTTTTTCTTACTTGTGTGCATGCTCTAGCTGAGAGAGGAATTGTATCCTGTGCTTTGGCTTTTGACTGGAGGGAACAGCATTCAAGTTATATCCATCCTGAAAAGACTCTTTCAGGAGTTACTGACTCTGTGCTTCTGGTATAGCACAATCAGATATTCCCCTGGCTGCAATCCTTTGTGCAGGTCTCGTGAGCACAGAGCACGTTTTAATCCAAAATAATTTTTTGAATTAGTTGTTAAACTCTAGGCTCTCATTTCCTTTCCTATTTGGACTTCTCTATTTCTGATCGTATTTATGCTATAGTTACTACACATGCTGTTGCTGGTGAAGCCTTAGCCTCTCTTTCTTCTGGAAACGTTCAGCTGTTGCCTGGCCCTGAGAGAGAACACTGGGAAGTGTCAATGACCCATAGATAAATGCAAGAAAAGGCACTCACTTAGAAGGAATGTCACATCTTTTTTCTGTCATCCTTTGTTGTAAAATATTACAATCACACCCCACATCACCACCTTGTTTTCCAACAAGAATATTTTATTTAACATACACTGATAGTGTCCTTGCTAATTGAATTCTTTTCAATGGAAGGGAAGTTTAATTCATCACATCACCTCTATATCCGGTCCCACCATGTTCTCCCTTTCAGGATCTCACTTCTCGGGGTTTATTGCTTGTATTTTTAGCTGGATTCTGCTTTATTTCTTTTAATGATTTTATCATCAACCTCCTGATTATAATTCTGCATGCTGCCCTGCTTTTCAGCTCTCTCTCCTTAAATGTAGTTTAGACACATCCCCAAGTCCCCAAACAACAAACCAGAGTAAATATCCTGTAACTGGTAATTCACTTTGGAAAAATCAATTGTTATACAAAGGGCAATTCCGCCAGAGAACTTCATTTGAATGAGATCTGAATATGCGTTTCTGGGGATATAATGGCATCACCCCAGTAACTTAGCACATTGCCTTTGCAGCAATCCATACCCAACACTGTTGACCTGTTACTCCTTTGAGATTTTTAATAGCAGAAGCTGTCACTATCGGGCAAAGGGACGATTTGTAAAGTCTCTGTTTGCAAGGAATCCGCTGGTATTTAATGTATCAAATTAGGTTTCTAAGTTTCAAGTATAATTTTTAGGCAACATGCTGCCTTTGTGCCGCTTGTCTAACATCAGAGGCTTTAAAATGCGTTATGGACCGTGGCTTGAGTACACTGCTGGTGAGGAATTAGAGAGCATATTATACATTATTAGTAATTAATGTTCTTCCAATAACAAAAAAGCATCTACTATACAATAGACACTGGGCTGGGTACGAAGGCCACAGCCAGCTACATAATTTGCAGGGCCCAGTTCAAAGTGGAATGCAGCGTTCCTCATTCAAAAATTATTAAGACTTTCAAGCTGGTGACACCAGAACTTTGAACCAAGCAAGGGGACATTCTAAGCACTGGGCCCATGTGACTGCACAGGTCACTCGCCCCTGAAGCAGGCCCTGACTGGGGTTATGCTTGTAAAGTCCTCAAGGGATCCAGTCTGAATCAGATTAGTTCTTGCATACTAGACTGGTGAGATGCAAAGTGTTCTAGAATCCATTTAGGCAGAGCCTTTAGGCAGCCATTTGACTGTGGAGTTTACACTTTACAATCAAAGCAGGCCCTCCCTTGTCTGTGGTTTTACTTTCCGTGGCTTCAATTACCCGTGGTACAGTACAGTAAGATGCTGTGAGAGAGAAAGACCATGCTCATATAACTTTTATTAAGTATATTGTTATATTATTCTATTGTATTAGTCATTGTTAAGCTCTTACTGTTCCTAATTTATGAATTAAACTTTATCACAGGCATGTATGTATAGGAAAAAACAAAGTATAGGGTTCTGTACCGTCTGTGGTTTCAGGTATCCACTCACTGGGGGTCTTGGAACCCATCTTCCCCATGGATAGGGGGGGACTATTGTAAGTAAATCTAAATACTAATGGATATTATCTGGGTTTTAAAACTTCCTTTTTTTTTTTTTTTTTAAGTGTTAAGCAAAAGTCATAGACTCGAAACTGCCGGAGGTGCTATTCCCACTCTCCTAGCCAGTCAAGTTAGCCTTTCTCACTCTCAGGCAATTCTTTGTACATAATGGATCCAGCTTGAGAATCTTGCTTGAAAGCCTTGAGGGTGTCATTATCTCCGTTCCTCAATTTCCTGGCCTTGGAAAGCCAGGTGGTCTCCAGGAGCTTGGGGAAGGGCAGGGATGGGTTGCCGCCTACTCCATAGGCCAGGTGTATCTGCTAATTGAGCCCTTGCTTGGCGACAAATTGTAGACAGAGTGAGTAGAGTGAAGTGTGGGTCGCCCTCCCTGACCACACAGATCAGTCCCTGGCCTCCCCTATGCTTCTCCAGGGGATTTGCCACGAGGGAAATGGGAATTGCAGGGTAAGGGCACTAGATGAGCTGCCTCTGCCACTGAATGTCACAGGAACCAGCCTCGTTATTAATCAAAGCTACCACTTATTAAATGCTTGCTCTGAGCCAGGTGTTGTGCCAACCTGTGTCACTGCAGTAACTCTTTACGAAGACTAACTGCATCCTACCCTCTCTCATCATAGCCGTTTCCACAGGGGGAAACAGGCTGAGCAAGGTGAAGTAGCCAAGCGCCTCAGCCTCAATGCCTGTATTCTTCACCACCACACGATTCTCTCTGACGACACTGGAGGGGAAGCTGGGTGTGCAGGGGTTAAATCCCCCCTGCTGCGGTGAGGCTCAGTCCCCAAAGAGACAGGAAAGCAATTTGCTTTCCCCAGTGCAGAACACACTCCGGACAAGACACTGAATAGAGAGGTGTTGGCTGTCACAGCTCCCTGAGGTGAGAGTTCACTGCGCTGGGCTTCACCTGCCAAGGGAAGTACAGTCATCAGCAGAGAGCCAGGGCTCTGGACGAGGGGACGGAGAAGAGATGGCCCTGGTGGCAGAGCCTAGTGAGGGGTCCTGAGGAGCCTGCTCAGAGAGCCGGGGAAGGTGGCGTGCCTGGTGACCACGACAGCAGGATGTGAAGGTAGCAGGGCCAGCAGCCTAAGGATGTAAGGATGTGCTGAGAGCCCAGAAAGCAGGGCCAGAGAGAGGGAGAGATTGTGATGGATTCAGCTTGGGAGAACTTATCCCAAATTTGGAAGTCAGGAAGTTTAAAATGATTTTATTTCAGTGTCGGCATACATGTGGGTTTTGTGTTTGTTTTATAGTTTAGTAGAAGTTTAATAAGCATGTTTATTATGAAGTATATGGGGTATGATGGGTATTAAACTCTTATAAGCACTTGGGGCTCCAGTGGTCTTCATCTGGTCCTGAACACCCGGCAGCCCGTCCCATCCTGTCAGCCATCAGCTCACACGAAATCCCTCCTTGGACGGTCTTTGTGCCTAAAACCCCACATAGAAATCCCTCTTTGAAAGGTAAGAACTGTAGCTAGTACCTCTAGGCTGATAATTGGCTCTTCATGGTTAAACCAGTTTAGGGGATGATTGTAGACACCAAAATGTTCAAGCTACAAGCTAAGGGCCTGTGGCAGGAGGGGCCGGGCACGGCAGGAAGGTGCTGCCCCGGGCGGTAGCGGCGGGGGCCGGGCCACTGGCTGGAGCCGGCCTGCGTGCACGTGCGGTGCGTCTCCTCCTGCAGTTTAGGCGCCGTCTCCTTAGTTCCACGTACTTCACCTGCGTGCTCACCCTTCACCTGCGGGCGAAGCTCAGACCCCTCCTGAGTGCAGAGACTTGATTCCACATCTGACCTGCGGTTCCTCCCACACACCACACCCCCTCTAAGGGGGCTGTCACAGACACTGAAAGTTGTCACTTTGTGGAGGACATAGAAAACCTCTTGAGTATGATAAGGTTATGCTGAAGTGGTAATAATGTCTTTTATTTTATACTACCTTACATTAAGAACTTGACATATAATAACTCACTTAATTCTCACAAAAGTTGTATTCTTCGTACGGTGTATTTTAATTAGGATGTTGCTATAGAACATTCTTGAGGAGAAATGGGAGGGGGTGGCCCATGAATATGAAGGAGGAAGACAGGGTGGGTGCTGAGAAATCAGTTCAGCAGAGTGATTCCTTACCACCTCACCTCCACCCCAACAGTACGGGGGAATAAAACCTAATCATCTGTTGTGAAGAGCTGTTTCCAACTGCAGTGAGAAAGGCTGGCCCCCTGGGAGCAGAGAACTCTCGGGAGGATTTTACAGAATTAATGAAAAGGTATTTAAATGGGAGGATGAGGGAGATAATGAGGAAGAAGCCTCCATCAAGGTGAGCTTAAGCACTGTGTCTTGCCTCACAGAAAACCCACATATATACTTTTTGAGTTGAATTGAATCCAGTTCCTTGGTATGCATTTTCCTCTTGAACAATCTAATGCCCATTCAGAAGTCAAAAAAACAGCCTGATTTCTAAAACCTGTAGGCTTTTGCAAGACTTAAGGTCCTTCAGCCTCCTATAATTACCCTCACATTATTGCTACATACCAATTTAGTGTCCAAATTGAAAAACGGAATAAATGTTTACCAGAAACCCATTTACTTGTCAACTTCAACAATGAGTCTGGGATGAGAAACAATATTCTCTGAGCTAAGGGGTGTAATTTCACCACCCAATGCAGCTGTCAATGCTTCATCAATTGAAAATCAATAAACTTCAATCAGTTCCCTGGATCCTATTACCTTAATCTTTGGGTTCCTGAGAACTGCGGGTTTTGCCTTTTTCATATAATCAGCAAAGCTCAACCTGCTTCCTGATTGAAGAAAATTGCTCAGCAACCCCTGGCAAATGATTAGAAAGTGTTTTCCAGTTTCCAACAATGACCAGGGGAAGTGAATGCAACTGGAGGGGGCCAGGCTGTCTGCAGGCCCTTGCTGTTCTTTTCTTCTTTTTCCTGTCTTATTTTATTTTTTAAAATTTTTCGTATGCTTACTGGGTGACTTAAAGTTACCTGGGCTACTATCTCCTCCAAGGGACAGGGTGGCCCCCGATGGAAACCTGCATCAGCAAAGACCTTGCATTGCAGCCACCAAATACTCCATTGTCGCCAGCCCTGCCCCCAGCCCCTGCTGCTCCTGCTCAAGTTCAGGTGGGCTTTTCCTTGTAGCAGCTAAATCTTCTTTTTTTTTAATTCAAGATATTATGGGGGTACAAATGCAGCTAAATCTTGAGATAGTTGGTTCTTCCATCTAAGTGCTCTTATGTATGCTGTTTTGCCAAATTCTTCCCAGTTACTGGTCTAGTTGATAGCACTCTTCACTGTTTTTCAGAATAATTTTTTAACAGTACTCTAAAATATGTTTTTGGACATTTCCGTAGGAACTTGGGAGGAGAGGGAGTAGTTAAATATGCACACTCAAATTGCCATCTTAGAACGGAAGTCTTGACATCCTTTTCAAAAACAATTACTAATACAATTTATAGTCCTGTTTATGGCATAAGAGTAAAAAGCCCATGAAACTACTCGGTGCTGTAGGAAATGAATGGTTTGTTAAACTGTTGACTGTGCTCTAATCCTGGCTTCAGAATGATTAACTAACAAATCCATCATCTGGGGGAAAGCTGGCTTGGCAGAGATTAACTCTTAAACTATTCTTATTTGGGAGCATTGTCATTTGGATTTTATTTGGGAGAACTTCCAGAATTCTTAAAGAATATTGTATGTGTTTCGTTTTAAAATTAAAATAGAAAAAAAAAAACTGTGTTTTATACATGGCTATAGATATAGTCGATACATTTTAACTGATTTTGATTTTTCCTTAATAGTGAAAAGGACCAGGATTGTAACAAGAGACTCTGAAGATATTTCGTTAATACCAAAAGAGAGGGCAGGTGTTATCAGTTAGGGTTCAATTGATGGCAGGTACCAGAAGCCAACTTATATTAACTTAATATCAAAAAGGGAATTTATTTTACAGCTATGATGCGGATTGGCAGGAGAGGGAGGGAGGTCTCTGCAAACACAGGTGAGACTAGAGAAGGATCTCAGTTAAGTGTTTTCAGCTGCCAATCACAGCTACCTAGATATAGTGGACTACTACTTGTCTCAAGTAAGTCCAGAGGTAGGAAGGGCTCTGGGTTGGTTTGATTTAGTAGATCGGTGATGTTATCAAGTGTCTTCCGGCTCTCCACTTGACTCTCACAATACCTGCTTCGTCCTTGCCCTAGTTCCCACAGTCACAAGAGAGCTACTGTGGGGCCAAGGGAAAACTTCCCTTTGGCCCTCTGAAGGTTTGCCGAAAATCACTGACAAGAGGCAGATTAATAGGAGAAATGGCACACAAATTTGTTTGATCATAGTTTTACTTGACACAGGAGCCTTCGGAATGAAAACTCAAAGATACAGGGGAAATTGTCCATTTTTATGCTTAGATTCAACAAAGTATGGGCAGCCATGTAGAGAGACGATTGGACAAAAAGGGTATTGTCTAATGCTCATGGGCTGAGTGGGGAAACCCAGCAAGGCCTGTCCGTCTAGATTCTTCTTGGCCTTTCTGAGCATGTATTCCTTCCTTCTGGGTATGGGGCAGGACACTCTCTGGCATGGGGAGCTTATGACCTATAGTCAAATAAGGTAGGTTGAATAATTTCTTTACGGTCAGTTTTTACACAGAAAGATTGGGGGAAAGTTAGAATAATACTTTTAGGTTTTATGGCTGGCTTTGGGTACAGAGGATTCTGGTTTCTAGGACCTGCCCTGGGGAAGAGGGATTTGGGTTTCTATGGCTAGCCATGGAGGAGAATGGGACTGAGACACAGGAGGGCAGGAGGGCAGAGAAAAACTTTTCCTTCTGAAGCTGCTTCTGAGGCCTTCATTTTGGGATATTGTTTTCTGAGTCCTAACACGACCAACAAACTGTGAGGTTATATCTTCCTTGCCTGTCTTAGCTTGGGTTCTCAGAGTCTGAGGCAAAAACTGATTGGTTAACACTTAATTAAGGACCAGAGTGTGATTTGGGGACAAAGGAAAATGCACCCATCTGTGTGGGTGCAGGAATGGAAAGAATTTATGCATTAGAAACTTCCTGCCTTTGGTTTTCCACTAATCAGAGTCATTCCCATGGAGCCAAACTCCCTCCTGCTTTCTGGTTATGTCCCCAGGTTTCTCCAGGCAGCTGCTGGGAAAGCCAAAGACCCCACAGCAGCAGAAGAGCCAGCATATAGGCACAGTGATCTCTGCCAACCTCTCCATCTCCAGAATCTTGGGAATGGCATGACTATTACTGGAGCCTTGTTGGTCCATAAACAGATCTGGGTTGGCATATAAAAACTGAGTCCAATATATCATCCCCACCTGGGGTAGGGGATCTTTTCCAGAAGCTTCTACAAGAGTAAGAAAGCTTCTTTCCTTGAGTACCCCAACAGTTATCTCACCCTGTTTCATTGATTCTGGAGTCTGGAGCCCCCTTTCGTCTCTGAACCAACACCTGTGCCCCAGCAATAGGGTCATGATGTGCACCAGAAGCCTGAGGGTCACCTTTTGTTGAGCAACAGGGTCCACCCAATCTCAGATCACCATTGGTGGCAATAGGTAGGTTACCAGGAAGGATAATACACACACCTGCTCCTACTGCAATGTCATGGATATCAGAGTTAAAACTGAGGCAGTTCCCAAAAGAAGGAAGAATAAATGTTGAGGAGACAACCATAACATCTGCTTTAAGAAAATGCTTAGAAGCAGAACTCAGTAAAGATAAGACTTTGTGTTTCTCCCCCATAAATATTGATTTCATTTTTCTCATTCTAAAGTCAGACTTTCTTTGGTGCCCAGGGCATAAAATATGGCCTGTAATAGCATGAAAGTTTAATTGTTCCAAATCTAACCACAATCAAAAGGACTGAATCTTTTCTTTGTATTTAATTGACTTGAGTTATGTCATCTCCTAGACCAATCCAACTGCAGCCAGACAGACAGGTACACATAAAAATGCCTGAAACAGGCTCACTCCCACACAAGAGCCATGTGGATGGGAGAAGAGTCTTTATATAACAAAGTCTTTATATAACAAAATATTCATAACATTCCTCAAGAGGACCATTTTTATAAATTTTAAGGATAAATAAATTAAATTGTATATTCATCTCCAACATTGTCTAAGTATGATATCTCTGACCCTATTTAAGCTTTCCTGGGGCAAACCAATTGTGGCCAATACCACTGACCTGTCGCTGGGCAATATCTCCTCAGTTGCTGTTACCTCTCCTATTTTCATTTCATGGGTGGTGACAAAGCTTCCACCCCATTCCTGAAGATACTTAACCTCAAATTCAAGTTGTGACAGTGTCACTACCTCTTGAAGTATCCAGGAAATCATTCTCAGGCTAAGTAGGCAATTAATTGTGTAAATGCAGGCATGCCATCTTAAAAATGTATCCCACTGGCTTTAGGTACATATTCAAGTACCAATTGCCGATTGGTGTAGTTATACCACCAATACTGCAGCTGCCAACCAAACACACTGGAAGTCCTGTCATTTTCATGTTGGACTAGTATATAAATATGCTAATATAAAGAAGTAAGAGATTTATAGTTGCCTATTAAAGATACCAAGTGGAAGTAAAAAAACAGTCCTGAGGATTAATCAGAGAACAGAGAAGTGAAAAAGAAATGGGGTTCCCTTCAATGTGCCAATGGATAGACAATCTTTGATATATTCATACAATGGAGTGTTATTCAGTGATTAAGAAAAATGAGCTATCAAACCACAAAAATTTATGAAAGAAACTTAAATGCATATTGTTAAGTGAAAGAAGCCAGTCTGAAAATACTACATACTATAGGCTTCTAACTGTGATATTCTGACAAAGGTAAAACTATGGAGATAAAAAGATCAGTGGTTGCCAAGGATTTAGGGGAAGGGAAGATGAACAGGTGGAGCACAGGGGATTTTTAGGGCAGTAAAACTATTCAGTATGATACTGTAATGGCAGAGATGTGACATTACGTATTTGTCAAAACCCATGGATCTGTACAACACAAAGAGTGAACCCTAATATGAACTTTGAACTTTAGTCAATAATAGTATATCAATATTGGTTCATCAATTATAATGAGTGAAACACACTAATGTAAGATGTTAATAATAGGGCAAACTGTGTGGTGAGGGGAAGGGGTATGTGGTAGCTCTCTACTTTCTGGTTTTAATTTTCTATAAGCCTAAAACTTCCCTAAAAAATAAAGTCTGTTATTTAAACAAACAAACAAACAAAAGCAGAGTAGGGAAGATTGAAATTCCATTGGATAAACGTGAAAGAAAAGAAAAGGACCAAGCACTTCTAGCCCTTGACAACGTTCCCCCTGGATGTCCAGATGTGGTGGCTAGTTCCCTCATCTCGGGAACTGCATCCATCCCCCATCCACATGGCTGTTTGGTGAGAGAGGGCTTCTGTCATTCTGTCAGCCTCGTTCTTTATGTGACTCTGTCCCCCTGGCTGTACTTGGATTGGTCCAGAAGAGGACATATGGCTCAAGTTAGGCCAGCTAGACTCGGGGGAGAGATTTGGTCTCTTTGATTGTGGGTGAACCCTGTAATTTTATAAACAACAAGAAAATACCCCAGCCAAGAACTCTGTTAGCAGAAAATAGATCTATGCTACACTTTAAAGACCATAATTTGTTTCCTTATAGAATTTTGCCCAATCTAGTTTGGTAATAGAAGAAATATTTTAATCCAGTTCTCCAGAACATAAACTTCTTAAGGATGAGAATTCTGTCTGCACAATCAACCCTCAAAAAAATATGTGTTGTCCATGATAGCAATGATGATCACAATGATGATGATAGAGGAGGAAGGTATTCAGCAAATCTTAGACCAGTCCAGTCACCTATAAAATAACATCTTCCCCCTTTGTCTATTCATAGATGTCAAGAGGATGAATCAGGAATGTCTGTCCATTCCCCACAAAGCTTTTGCTCTGTGAGTGCAAGCCGCAGTTAATGATGTGTGCCCAAAGAAATAGGTAGGTTACCAGAAAGGATAATACACAAACCAACGTCATTGTTACACTTGCGATTGCACCTTCTCTTCCGAGGGCTGAGAGTGCTTCACAATACACAATCTCTATTCTTGGTCTTCCTGTGAGGTAGGCAGTTAGAAGAAATTGGGAAATCTTAGCACATCCGAACAATGGTAAGTCTTTCTTCATAGGGTTGCCTGAAGAGTGTTGCTTTGTGACATCAGCAGCCAGATTCGCGCCCTCCCCCACACAAGGAGGCTGAGTTTCTGTGCATGGGTGAGAAAGAATCTTATGAGCTGAACGATAATTAGGAAAACCATTGAGAAAATGGAAGTAAACGTCCTGCAAATTAAAGGCAGTCGAAATATAAAAGGAAATTAAATCTTCCCTTTTTAAAAAACAAGACAGTTTTGCTTAGCAATATTTTGACCCTTTTTTCTTTGTTTCTTCCCAATCCATGCTTCCCTTTATCTTTTCCTGGGCCCTTGTTCATTTTCTGAATGGAGTTGATATTGCTTCAAACAGTTTTGTGGTTTCTGTAGGTGTGTCATTAAAACAAGGACACGGCGTCCGGGCATCTGTGATGACTCAGCGAGTTCGAACTCTATCCACTGTGTTAATGCTGTAGATCAACTTCCTCTTGCTGAACAGAGCCTGCCAGATGTCCAGGTGCATGGTAGCGCTCTGGCTGGGCAGTCATTATTTTATTCAATCAGATATGCAAAGGATGACCAGTCACGTAGCATGGCATCATGCCGCTAGTGAACGAGGTGGGGAGGGCTGCCTTAAGAGGCTCTTCTTTCTCTGCAGTGTGGGGACAGAAAGTACCACTTAGCATAGCCCCAACTCCTATAACCCTGGGTTGTTCCTTTTGGAGCTGTGTGGTTAGACTCACCTAAAGCCTTTGTGCAGTGGCTTAGTTTGGTGATTCCTGAATATTAACATTCATATACATCACCCTGGATCTTGTTAAAATGCAGATTTGGATTCAGTAGGTGTGGGGTAGGGCTGACAGTTCTTCATTTCTAATAGGTGCTGCTGTTCCATGGAATACACCTTGAATAGCAAGAGCCTTGCTAATCATAGCTGAGCACACCATTTGATGACAGCCTGCCACCATTAGCAGATAGGAGAATAGAACTGCATGTGCTTCTGGACTTTTCCAACCTTATGGTCTCCACAACGGGGCTGGGAAATGGAACTACCACTGACGGAGCCTCTCTTATGCCCCAGACACGAGCCTGGCTGCCAGCATTTAATTCTATTATTTCAGTTGACGAGAACCTAAGCACCTTGAATAAGAAAGTGATTTATATAATCTTGGCTTGTGAATCTCTCCCCTTTCTGACATCCAGACTAGCTAGTGTTGCTAAGGCAACTCAAAATGCCCAAGATGCCAAATCAGAGAGGAGGGGATGTCAAGAGAGACTGAGAGCTTACCACACAGCACAGGAAACCCCAACTGCAAGAAAGATCTACCCAAAATAGAGGTGTGCTGATGCAAATCAGTAACCACTGCTGCTCTGGGGTGTAAGAACAGGTTGGAAACCTCTCTGGTGACTCATCAGCCTCCAAAGTTGCCAGGAGTTATCTCTAGCCCTAGTCAGGCAGCCTGTCCCTACCTGGCAGAGGGAAAGCTCCCTGTAAGCTTTTTGTCAAGAACATTCTGGATCTGAGAAAGGAGCCAGCTTGAGCTCATGCATCGGTGGCATGATGGACTACACCGCACCCCCTGGGATGGCCTTTCTGTGGGCATGAGAGCCATCCCAGCTTACTGCAGATCTCTACCCCTTCCATCCCAATCCTGTATGTTGAGGAGTGTGGGTGGTGGGCATGGGGCTCTCCAAAGCCAGGTAGAGACCCATTTCTCTGGGATTCTTTGTTTGGCCAAGTGGGCGAGGACACCCCCAACCTGAAGAGTTGCACGCTTGGCATCATTGGGCTGGTCCTATGCACCAGAGTCCCAGGTTGGGCTCTCTGTTGGAAGCAGAGGCCTTGAAAAGTTTCTCAGCTGAAAATGGCACTAGCATTCATTTGGGAAATGGTCTTCCACACCTCATCCACCCACACACAGTATTTTGCCCTTCTTGATCATTCCAATTCACAGAACTTCCTCTGCCAAGATAGGGCTCCTTCTAACTGAAGAAATTAAGAATAGGCAATTAAGAATGATTTTCAATGATGTCAGGGTTTCTGAAATGTTTACTTCTCTGGAAAGTATTCCCAAACTCCAAGCTCCTGGCCTAGAACTATTAACAGAGCAGAATGTTTCTTTGGAGGCTTGAAGGGAATAAGCATATGAGAGAATTACCAGTGTTGGCTGGTAACATATTCTGAGGATCACCGTGGGTGTGACATCATGTGAGAAGCTGTGAACAATAACAAAAATTAGATCTCAAGCCTTTATGATCTGATGTGGAATAAAAGTTGTATGTTCTGGCTTATTAAAGAATAGATTTTTTCCATAATGAGAGCTATGGAGGAAGGAAAAATTTCCCTCTATTGTTTGCGAGTTCAATAACTGAGTCTACGAAATGAACTGACAGCAGGCACATGAACAGGAGAAGAGGTATACACATGTTCATGATGTACATGGCGGCGTGGCAGGAAAGAAAAGTGAAGATCCAAACCCCCAGTGAGATCTATTAATAGAAGCTTGCATGGCCTCTTCCTAGGGGAGGGAGGATGCAGGCAACTTAGAGGAGAGTAAATGATTTGGGGGAATGATGAATGGGCAGCAGATGTGATTTGGGGTGGGGGGAGGGATTCATGACGATTCAGTTCCTTTTGGAGAGTCTGTCTTTAGGCAGGTAAGGGAAGATCTGAGAAAGCCCCTCCCTGCATTTGTTGGTCCCTGGGTGCCCTGGGTTTGAAGTCATCAGCATACCAAAGCAGCATATTTTGGCATAGTATTTCCTGAACTCCTTCAGAACAAACATGTATGGCACATTAGAGTTCATCAAGCACTTTCTATAATTTTGTCACAATCTGTGTTCTCCTAAATTAATAAGGACTACCTTGTCTTGCCAATGGATCACCTGTGCGTAGGCATTTCAGATACGGGATTGTGTTTTATTCTTCCTTATGGTTCCAACTCCTAGCAGACATTCAGGTAACAAGGGAGAACCTTAGGAAGTGTTTGATTATAATTGTCAGAAGACAAAATGAAAACAAATTTAGTCTAAAGATTTTAATTGGCTTTTATTTGCCCTTCTAGCACCAAGCAACACCTCACTCTGTAAAATAGAATGAGAGTTCCAATGAGCCAAGAGGAGAAGTTCGGTTTTATAGACAGAAAAGGGCTGAGGAAAGCAGAAACAGAAAACAAAAAGCGAATTGGTATTTTCAAAGTTACTTTCCTTGTAAAAGTTGAAGCAGAGGGGACTTACTTATCATACTGGCTAAAACTGGCTCATCTGGGATTTTGGAGATTATCTTTGTGTCTCCTGATTTCTTGGCACGTCAGATAAATGACTTCGTTTCGGCTGGTGGTGTGGAACTTCGGCAGGAGTAACTGCCTTTTGGTTTGGTCTGTTGGGCCTAGTGCAGGAGCTCAGTTCAAACCAATGGCCTTCTATAAATTTTATTTTATAGAATATAGATTTTACAGAATAATCCAGGTATTAAGAAAAAGCCTGGAAAAATTTTCTCTTTGTCAGAAAGTATCCTATCCTCCAGAATTCTCTTCTGTAGGGGGATAAAATTTGCAGAGCATGGATTGTACTCTGTCCTCGGGAATGCAGAGGCAGGGGTTCGCCACTGGGGCGTGGGGAAGGCATTCAGAGGTACGCTCTGCTACCTACCCTCCATGGAGTCTCATCCCAACCGCAGCATGGCCAATCCCATCAACCTCTGGACCAAGAGAAGATCAAGGTCGCAAATTCCCACCTGACCGCCATTCAAGAAGTGCTGGGTCTGTAGATCTGGATGGAGCCTAGCTACATTTATTTTATAGGCACCCAAGGTGATTGTGACTCAGGTGGCTCCCATGCCACAGTTTGAGACAACATTGTGTCAAACAGACATTGCATGCAGAGCTCAGGGCTCCATTCCTGTGGGGTGGGAGAAAATCTCAAACCTGAGTTGCACAGCAGCAGGCAACCAAGAGAGACATTTCTGGGTCATACAAGGACCATTCTGTGGAAATATGATGCTTCTCCTCTATCCCGGAGCCACAGCGCATGGCCTGGGACACCCCAGGCTTTCTCTAGTGTATATGAGAATGTACTCACCTCCTCTCCCACCCAATCACTCCATCACTAGCTACGAAGAACAGCATGTATTAAGTGCTTTCTGTGTGTCAGCCAGTATGTTGGGTCCTACACATGGTCCAGTGAATCCTCGTGATAACTTGATAAGATTATTTCCCCATTACAGATGACAAAACTGAGGTCCAGAGAGGTTAAGAAATTTGTCTAGCCACAATGTGAGAGTGGCTGTATTGGGATGTGCCCTCAGAAGCCTGGTTCCATGACCCTCTGTCCTCTTACCACTCTGCTGTGCTCTCTCCCATCGAAATCGAACAGGCCTGGGATCGGGGAGCAAGACGACTCAAGGAGGCGTCTCTCTACCTGAAGACATTCTTTCCTCTACCTCCATCACGTTTCCATCCTGTGATCTAGCTGGAATTTCTTCCTTGCACGTTTGTTCAAAGGACTACAATAAAGGCTAAGTGGGAAGTCTGGTGGGGAGGTTGGGAACCAGAGCATTTACCAGCAAAGTCAAATGAGCCTGCTTTTCTGCCATGAAATGTGCCTTTTGCCCTGCACCCGAACCTGACCTCGGCTGACCCAAACTTGACCAGGCTGACCAGGGCAAGGTTCAGCGGGAACACAAGCTCAGACCACCCCATGGATATGTTGGTTTTGGCAGGATCTGATCCGTGTCATCCTGTATGTAACATTTCTCTGTATCCAAGTTAAAAAAAAATTGGAGAGCAGAAATGAAGAATCAGCAGTAAATACAAGTTATTAGGAATTGGTGCAAACTCTTTGGGACAGACCCACAGGCTATCTACTTGTTCTTTAGATAAATCAGTAAATTTATAAATGAATCCAAATAAATAATTATAAATTAATAACATCTTAGTATTTTTTTCTATAAAATTCAAGACAGAGAACATGGAGTTTGGATTAGACATATCTGGATTCTTCTTCTGCCACTTCCCTGAGCAAGTTACGGAGCCTCTGGGCCTCAGTTTCTCAAGATTTAACTGTGGACAATAATATCTGCTTGAAAGAATGAGATGGGAGGGTTAGAAATACTGCAGGCACAGGGAGGCACTCAGGAAACGGTAGCTGGTACTATGATGACTACTCTAGAGCTCATTTCCAAAGTTAATGGAATGTCTGAAGATGAACATAATTGCATGAGAAGTGTAGACTTTTGGTCTTTATGATTTCAGAAACAATCATACAGAGGAGTTTTGATTTGTACATTCTTGCCCCTGTGCACTGAATACCCCCTATGTAAATAGCAACTTTGCATCTGTTACTCCATTTGATCCTTATAACTATCCTGCAGCATACAATGGGTATTATTTTCTTCATTTGAAAAATGACTATGTTAAGGATTAGCAAAGTCAAATGATTTACCTTCATAATTTACAAAGAGAAGAGCTGAGACGCATACTAGTCTTGCGAAACTAGAATTTATGCCATTCATCTTTGAAGTGCCCAATAAAAATACACACTCTTACCTTCTCTCACATTCAATTATTAGAAAAATTGTATCCCACAGATGGAAAGAAAGTTTATTCAGAGCGTATAGAAAACCAGCAAGAGGGATGGGGCTTTGTAAAAGGAGACTTTAGTAATGCATTAGGATGCCCAAGGACATTGTGAAAAGATATGGGCGCCAGTACTTGCTAGCTGTGCAACTTGGGCAAGTTAAGCTTATTAGACTGAAGTTTCTCAACTTCCCAAGTTCTGAACTGAGAATAATAGTATCAACTTCACAGTGTTGCTGTGGAGATTAAATGAGATAATAGAGGTGCAGCTGGCAGACAGATGCCGCGTAAATGTGGGTTTCCTTTACCCCTTGCCTTTGCTTGACAAATGAGCACTTGGCAGAGTCTAGTAACTGAAGCTCTGGAGTCGTGAAGCCTTCTCACGTCGACAGACCAGCTATAGTGGGTACTTGGCAGGGTGGTCAAGCATCTTTGCAGTTCTCAGCCTCGGCTTTCCAAAAGTAGAGCTGTTCCTAGCAGGGGCGCTGAGGATATGTTGGCCTCTGTGAGGAGGCTGATTCCTTTCCTAAGTGGTTGCTGGGTAGGGTGCTATTGCAATCCAAATGTTGGAGTGGTTTGCCTGCTCTGGGTGACTTAGGGATAACTAATAGGTGTGGGAGGCACTAAAGTTCAAGCTTCACATGGACACGTGCTCACCTAAGAACAAGACTGGAGCCATTAGCTCATGGTATGAAGGCTACTGTGTCTCTCTACAATGATCGCAGCACTCACTTGCTATGCTTCTCGGAGCAACGATGAGTTCCAGGGTCAGAGCCTTATGCCTCTGGCTCTATTTGTATTCTACCTGCACATGGGGGCAATTCCCAAAGGTCAGAGGGGGAATCCATTTGATGCTAAGGAGGCAAGCCTTTCCTGCTAGTGTTCACTTCTTCTTGGAAGACAAAGTCATTGAAGTGACTAAAAAGTTTCAGCTTTGTCCATCTGTGTGTGTCTGGGTATGTAGGCAAGCTCACAAAATAACCACAAAGGAATACTGTTTTCATAATTGTCTGCTTTTGTACAACCACAATATAGAACACACCAAGCACCAACTCATGTGAGGATTATTAGCAAAATCACCTTTCTCAAGTCCAGGTTCTATGCATGCCTCTCAACTTGGGCTCATTTACCAGATCTGTGGGTTTGGCTCTGACTTCTTGGGTTGTAAAGTTCGAGTTCTTACAATACCCATCCCAACTTGTCCTGGTGAGAAAATGTCCAGTTGCTTCTTTGTGTTTTGCTTTGGTTTTAGTATGTTCTAATTCAGTGTCTATATTTTCGGTGAGAATGACAGTCAGATGCTGGCTAAACTCCCGACTGCCTTGACCCCAGGGAGGACACCATGGGTCAGGAAGCTCCTTGTTCTCTAGTGCCCTTTTCATATTTGGTCTCCTTTCCCATCCCAGGAACCATGGCATCTGCCTGCCTTGTCTGGCCAGTGGCTCTTTCATCTCTGGAGGTCAGCCTAGGAGGTCAGCCTTGGAGGTCTCCACAGCCCAGTCCTCATCCTGAGGGGCTCAGTCAATCTAAACACCTCTGTCCTCTGTGCTTCCTGTTGGGGGGGGTGCTAAAAGCCTGAACCCCAGAGTATTAGTTTCCTTTTGCTGCTGTGACAAATTAAAGTAAATGTAATGGCTTAAAACAGCATAACTTTATTATTTCACAATTCTGGAGACTAGAAGTCTCACAAAGGTCTTATTGGGCTAAAATCAAGGTGTTAGCAAAGTTGTGTTCTTTCTGGAGGCTCTAAGAAAGAATCTATTTCCTTTCCTTTTCCAGCTTCTAGAGACCACCCACATGTCATGGCTCATGACCTCCCCATCTTCAAAGCCAGTAAGGTCAGGCTGAGTTCTAATGCTGCATCTGTCTGTCTGGTTCTCTCTCTTCTGTCTCCCTCTTCCACTTATGAAGACACTTGTGATTACACTGATCCCACCTGGACAGCCTAGGATACTCTTCTCATCTCAAGGTTAGCTGATTGGCCACACTAATTCCATCTGCAACCTTAATTCCCCTTTGCAATGTATCCTAACATAGTCACAGGTCCTGGGCATTATGTGGTAGACACCTTTGGGGGGCATTATTTTGCACACCACATACAGTCACCCTTTTTCCATGAGGCAGATGTTCAGGACTCTTGCTGAGAGCAGGCCTGGTCACATGCTGGACTCAGAGCAGCCTCGCCCATTGAACTGTCTCCTGCTGGTCATTGATAAACGATCATGATCTGCCTCCATTGGCAGCCTTCCCAGGCATGTGATCTGAATTGGCTTCTAGGGATCCCAGTGTCCTTTCTCTCTCCGCTGACACATGCTCTATGTCCTTAGTAATCACCCTGTGACCAGTTCATCAAACTTGACTTGGATGGAAATTTCACTTTGGGGGAAAAATTTCACTCTTTCTGAGGCTTTAAACATCTGATTGCTTAGTTTGCTCCAGGAAGAGTGTCATCCCTAGGCCTAGTCCTGGGCTTTTGGTATCTCTAAAGTAGTTGAGCTCCCCCCCGACCCCCAGTCTCAGGGACAGCACATGGCCTGGGACCAGCAGTCGAAGCATTTAATCCTCTGGCCACAGCTCTGATCTACAGATGGACATATGACTCAAGCCAAGTGTGGCAGGAGTGGTGATACTTGCCAAACATTTGAAATCCTCCCTCACATTCCTAGTCATCTTGCAGTTAGGAAGGGCTATGAGGCTAATTCTGGACAATAAAATGTAAGAGAAAATGCTACTGGTCACTTTGGGGTGGAAGCAGTGAAAAACCCAGCCCTAATTCCAGTCTTTTACTTCCTCTGCTGTAGCAATAAAGGAAATATTAAGTTCCAGATGGTGCAGCTACAAAATGGTGGTGTGTCCATCATCCTGGGTCCCTGATGTCCAGGGGCATGCATTGGACATGTAATGTGAGCAAGAAATAAACTTGAGTGTTAAGCTTTGGATTTGGGATTGTTCCCACAACACAACCAGCAATCCTGACTAACACACCAGCCCCATAAGAGGGCTTCCTGAGATGTCCCAGAGCTTTCAGGAAAGATTCTGCCTCTTTCTGACACCACAAGCAGCAAAGACATTTTGAGGTTGGAACTGCCAACAGTCATCTTGCCACCATGAGGAGAGGCCCTATCTGAAAATGAATCCATTCAGAAGCAAGTAGGACCAAGAGCTAAAGAAAAAGAACACTGTTGACCTCATCTGAATCCTTGGCTATATCTGGGCACAAAGGCTGCTTGATCTTTTGAACTCTCAGTGATGTTAGAGAGATATTTCCATTTTTGTTTAAGCTAATTTGAATTGTGTCTGTTGTTGGCGATGCTGAGTCCTCACAGTCATAGCCCTTTCTTCTGATTGACTTGTGGCAATCTAGAACTACCTTTCTTCCTCTCAGGGGCTCCTTCCCATGGAAAGCAAGACTTCTGAATATCAGAGTTGGTGCCCTCAACACATTTTTCTGTGCCCAGAGAATATAATTCTCCTATATTCTATATGCCTATCCCCTGGTTGAAGTATAAGTTCTTTCCCTTTTTCCATTTCCTGAGAGAGAAGGGTATGTTAACACCAGCAGCAGGGTCCCAAACTGTTCCTTAATTAGAATCACCAGATCACTAAAGGGAACAATTCACCAGTGATCAAAAATAAAACAAAGGGAAAATGAATATTGATGATTTTGACTTGCAGAGAAAAACAATACAGGGAAAATGGTGCCGCCCTCGTTTTGCTATAATACTCTCTCTCTAGGCATTGATTTGCCTTTAGACATTTACCAACCACTGGTTTGGGCCTTTGGGAAAAAGACCAAAGGTTTTGAGGTTTTCCCCCCAGGAGAGATGATGAGTGTGCATTGACTCATCCACAGTGTCTCTTTTGTTCCCTGTTTGAGCCAGAAAGGAGGCATGTAGGAGGCCACTGCCTGGGAAGAGGTTAGGTCTGTGGCTATGGAATTACACCAAGATAACAGGTTCACTGAGGGGTCAAATCACCAGAGTTGACCTCAGCTCCACGCTTTAACCAACTGTACAGAATTCTGACCAGCTCCCTAGGCTGGGATGAACTACATTTTGATGTGACTTGGGCTGACCACCACTCGCCACAAATCCTAGCACATGATTCCTCAGAGCTCCCTGAATGAAGCAAACAGAACCTCCACACTTAAAAATGGTCAGTGGCCTGTAGGCAGAAGATTCAGAATTTCTTCAACTTTGACTACAACTCTGAGTCAGGGAAGAAAACTGAGTCTTCCTCAAGTATCCCTCATTGGATACTAAGGAATTCAGCAACATCAATAAGGCAGATGGCATTTCATTGAGCACAGAAAGTTAGGTTCAGGTTTCAAAAAAACCCCACATTATTAACACGTTGTTTTTGTTTAGAAAGGGAGTATAAACGCACACTCCTGTGTACTGTTGACCTGGAAATCGGCCTGGGAAGAGTCTGTGAATCTCACTGCAGAATACACTGCCTGACACCAGCCTCTGGTGCAATCTTCAGGCAGTTTTCCCCAACCAGCTGACCAAAGCCAGCACCTATTTCCAAAGGATTTAGTTCTCCAAGTTATAATGTTAACAATATAACATATTTAATAGTTAACAAGATATGATGGTCCCCATGGAATTTTGCTTACAGAATTATAGAATTTTATGTGAAGGAAGTATTCAGCCTACATACTCCAACCTTCTCTGCAACAATCTCCACTAACTAGTCTTTCACCCTTTAATGAAAGGTTAGTTAGAAGGCTACTCCTAGAGGCAGCCTGTAGCAAATATTGCTAGTGTCCTGGCACATCACCTTGGCATACCTCGGATTTCAGGCACAGCCCAGACCGGACTTTCTTTGAGCTGATGGTGTCTCACATCAGCTACTGGGGTCCCCACATATTTCCACATCTGCCCAGACCTTCTCCCAAGCTGCTGACTGTGCAGGTGCAGCCCAGCAGTGGGGTGGAGCTAAAACCTGGGGGCCGACCCTCAAACAATGGAGCCCCCAAGTCAGTGTGGCAGCCTACTTTCCTCTGGATGGATGGTCCTGGGAGGCTTTCTGGAAGATTCTCAGAGGTCTCTGGATAATGCACACTTACACTGGTTCCTTACCTGGGGTCACCTCCCAAATAAATGGCCTGCATTCAAGCCCTTGCCTCAGGCTCTAACTCTGAGGGAACCCAAATGGACGTACAGTCTGTTCCACTGTGGTCAGTAAGAGCATGGCCTGGCGAAATACTCTGCCTGACACCAGCTCTGTGACCCTGGGTAAGTTTTGTAAACCTCTCTGTGCTTTAGGTTTTTTTCATCTGTAAAATGGGGATAATAATATGACCTACATTCTCGGATTATTATAGCAGCTATTGTTTAAGAGCTTTTCTTTATGGTAAAGTGAAATCTGTCACTCTGTAGGTTTCATCCTTTGGACAAAAATGGCCAAGAGCTTCAGATCACAGCCTCTCGGTTGGTTAGAGACCATTTGCTGGGAACTCATGGGTCACTTTGTAAGTCATTTCTCTGGGTCTGGCTTTGTCGTAGGCACTAAGGCCATTCGCAACAAAACATCCTTCTCCTCTTAGAGCTTTAGTGCAAAGGACAGTGATGAGGCAAATAGGTTATTTTAATAAAACCTATGAATGAATAGCAGCTAATTGTTACAAAAATACTAATGCAACTGCTATTTAATGCACTGATTTTCACCTTTTCTTTTTAGAAGCAGGGTCATAAATATCTGAATACAATATCTAGCCTCCTGACAACCTGAATGTATTACTGTAAATTTTCTTCTACTGGTAACTCCTGCCTCCCTTTGATACAGAGCCTAACATAGTTTCGATTTAGTCTGCGAGCATATAAATTAAGTTTTGAGGAAGTGATAAAAATCAGAGACTGAGAGGCCACAATGGGTATTCGTTGGGGTCATTGAGTAGCAGATGGTGTGTGTGAGAAGTAATATAGGGAAAAAATACTAAATTGAAATTTCAGGCTCCTAGGCCCTTCCCTGACTCACTCCTGCCCACACATACCGACACGTGAGTAGTAAGGCCTCTTTGCCCCAAGTGTGGCTGGTGAACAGAGTGTCAGCAACATCACGGAGCTCAGCACACCTGCACAACCTTGGGCTCAGCCTAGACCTACTGAATCTGCATCTGGACAAGATCTCCAGGTGCTTCAAAGCCGCACTCTAGCCTGAGAAGCTCGGCCCGGGGCAGGAGAACATTTGATGGCAGGGCCAGCTGCCCGGTCCCAGCTCGTTCCAACTGGGATGAATTCCCCCATGTCCCCACATCCCACCCCAGAGTGGCTGAAGGCAGAAGTTGAGAGCAGATCAGACTGCTTTTCCGTGCGGGGAATAAGGAGAGGAAGAGAACTGGTACATTAAGGGGCAACAGGACAGAGAGGAAGGGAGAGAAAAAGAGAAGAGAGGAGTGGCTGTGGTGACAAGTGGGGCTTTCAGGTGTCCCTCAGGAGAATTTTTAGAAAGTTATGGCTGCAATTGGTGTTTCATTCCTTCTTTTTAGCTTCCCTAAGAGGCCTTCGGTGAAACTTTTATTTTTTTTATTTTTGTGAAAACTAACAGAAAGTTGCAAATGATATTTCCAACATTTATGTATTTGCCACCTACAATTTGTAAATTTTAATAATCTTGCCATGTTTATTCTCAATTTTTTTAAAAAAAACAAAGCCTTACTGATAAAGCTGAAGTTCGCTGTGTTCTCCTCCCTGGGCCCATTTCCCTCCCACCTGCCTGGGTGTCAATCCCAGCTGCTTATACACTTTTACTACGTGCATATTTCTAAATAATGTAAGGCATTGTGTTACGTTTTTGAATTTACATAATTATTATATTGTACAAACTATAATATCCTATAACTTATGATTTAAAAATTTATCGATACCAAGAAATATAGATCTAGCTCATTCTTTATTTTTTTATTGTGGTAAAAGATAGATAACAGCATTTACCATTATAACCATCATTCAGTGGCAGTAAGTACATTCACACTATGTGTAACCATCATCACTGTCTCTGTCACTTCCAGAACTTTCTCAGCAACTCCCCTTTACCCCCTCTCCCCAGCCCCTGGTAACCTCTGTTTTGCTTTCTGTCTTAGCTCATTTGTTTTTAAGTGCTATATTGCATTTCTTAAAAAAAAAATTACACATATTATCCATTCCTCAATTGGGCTGAGATACTATATGTGTTTTCTATTACTGCCAGAACAAATTACTACAACCTTAGTGACTTAAACAACATGAATGTATTATCTTATAGTTCTGTAGTCTCACAGTCCAGTACAGGTTTCACTGGGCTAAAATGAAGGTATAGGTGGGGTCGTATTCCTTTCTGAAGGCTCTAGGAAAAAATTCCTTTCCTTGTTTTATCCAGCTTCTAGAGACTGTTCTCATTTCTTGGTCTGTGTTCCCCTTCCTCCATCTTCAAAGCCAACAACATGTCTCTGGCTCTGCTTCTATCGTTATATTTTTTCTCTTGCTCTCCCCTTTTGCTTCCCTGTTCACTTGTAAGGACCCTTGGGATTGCATTGGGCCTACCCAGATAATCTTCCTATTTTAAGGTCAGCTGATTAGTAGCCTTAATTCCATCTGCCACTGTATTTTCCCTTTGCCATGTAACCTGCCACATTCACAGGTTCTGGGGATTAGGATATGGACACCTTTGGGGGAGCCATTATTTTGCCTATTGCAGTTACATGTTGCAGTTGATATTCGTATATATACATTCTCTCTCACTCTCTCTCTGCTCACATGTGAGAGCTCTCTGAGCAATGCATCTACAGTGGAATTTTCTCTTCCTCCTTTGCCCTTCAAGGTTTTTTTTTGGAGTCAAATTTGTCTTCATTTTGGATACAGCCTTTGCTGAGGCTGACCCTAGGGGAGTCCAGCTTTGTTCAGGTTGCATATGGATAAGGAGTGACCTCTGCCTTTCAGACCTGGTCTTTGTATTTACTCCCTCACAAGTTCAGACTGTGGAAGCTTTGAGGTATATAGTGATGACTGAGAGGGAGGCTAGGAAGCTCCACAGAAGTCCAGGCAGGAGTTTGAAGCAGAACTGTCTACGCCATGTGCTAAGAGAAGAGCTATCTCTGGGATACAGGAAATCAGAACCATCAATGTGGGGAGGAGAGTTGGCTAGGGGCAAAGAGGGAGCCCTGACAGCGGGCTCGAAGGGAGACTAGAGATCTCAGGCGCAGGCGTGTGATGTGCAACAGATCGGGCGTGTCCAGAGTGCTCCCCTGCAGAGCTGACATATTACCAAGATGCTGCTGTTGGTCAAAATGCTTTCGGAATTTTATTAAAACCAAAACACAGCCAGGCGCAGTGGCTCATGCCTATAATCCTAGCACTCTGGGAGGCCGAGGCAGGTGGATCGCTCGAGGTCAGGAGTTCGAGACCAGCCTGAGCAAGAGCGAGACCCCGTCTCTACGAAACATAGAAAGAAATGATTTGAACAGCTAAAAATATATGTAGAAAAAAATGAGTCGAGCATGGTGGCACATGCCTGTAGTCCCAGCTACTTGGGAGGCTGAAGCAGGAGGATTGCTTGAGCCCAGAAGTTTGAGGTTGCTGTGAGCTAGGCTGACTCCATGGCACTCTAGCCCGGGCAACAGAGCAAGACTCTGTCTCAAAAAAAAAAAAAAAAAAAAAAAAATACCACCAAAACACATTCTTTTGACTCAGAGCAGGGAAGTCATCTTTTAAGAAAAGGTTTATTTTAAAGATAACCAAAGATAATTACAAGTCAAGTCTTATTTATAAAAAAGGAATTTATCAGCTGAAAAACAACATTTTTGGTCACCAAATGACTAAAACTGATTTTCTTGTGTGGCTCTGGAGCCAAGTTGGTTACCCAGCCTAGCTGCCCAGGGCTGAGTTCTTAACGGTTATGAACAGCACCCATTGTCTTTCTCAAAATTCCCAGTTTGTGTGACAAATTATGATACCCCATCCTGAAGGCAATTCTACAAAAGGGGGAACAAACATACAGCATGGACAGGATTTGGGGATTAGGCCCAACTTGCTAATGTGACTGCTTTGAAGAACATATTGCTATAAATGTATAAGTTCTGATATGTTTCCTTCGTTTGCTTTAAAAATAAATAAACTGCCCTCTACACTTGTCTTGGTTTTCTTGTAAATCCATGAACATACAGACAACAGGCATTAGAGCTATGGTGACAATGACGGGCAGCAAACCACCCTCCCCCCCTTTCACACACTGTCAAGGTACATTTTTATGACTTTCCCTCCTGCAGATTGTCCTTGATATTATTTACTGTAAGACTTATCTCAATAATAATGTGAGGAGAAAATAAAGGCGCTTATGGAGTATAATGTGTCCTGGGTCCTGAAGTCCCACAGGAATGGCCTTGGCAGGTGGCATGACTGTCCTCTGGGGACCAGGATAAAAGCAGAAGGGTGGGGTGAACCGTGACACTGTAACAAGGGAGTTGTGGGGAGAAAGTGTGAGAACTATTGTGCTAATGGGGGCAGATGACTCTTGTGCGTTGCCAACAGCGTGGTTCCGTACACACTCTATCTTCCTTCTCACATGGAGGGAAGATATACTGGCATCACTTCATAAACATGACCTTAGCCATTATCATAATATGCTTTCCCGAAAGCTGGAGAGGGCGAAAATACTTCACAGGGACTTGTGACTATTGCTGTAACATCGTAAAATTCTATTAGAAACATGAAGACATAATAATGACATTTCAGACTATTTGGGGCTAAAGAATGTAAATAGACAATGTTTCAAACAGAAATATTCCCCAACCTTCTGATATCAAAAATAACAACTTTGCAACAGGTCATATATCTGGAGGTTCTGGCAACAAAGCCTTTCAGAGTGGAATCACAAAACATAGTGATGAAATACAGAATCAAAATAACACATTTTCGGCTATTTTTGGAACTCTTTTCTTCCAAGGAGGTCAACCTAATGAAGACGTTTGATCATTTTCCCAAGCCTGGCTCTATTTGAGAAGGTAGAATAGGCAAAACCGGGTCAGAGGAGGGGTAGGAATATCAGTTAATTGACGAGCGAATATTCCTTGCGAGACCACTGTGTGCGGCACCCAGCCCAGTGACTGAGCACACAGCACATAGATCTACCAGCTGCACCACTTACTACTCTTACATGAGTGACTGACCTTTCTCCGTCCTAGTTCCCTAATCGAATCATAAGTTTGTTGTGAGAATTAGTCCATATAAAGCACTTACAACGTAAGTGGCATAGAGCAAGCACCAAAATACTATAGTAGGAGGAAACAATATATCTGCAGATAAAAATACAATTGCCCAAATAAGGCAGCATATAATTAATATGAAATAGTAACTCCGGCACATGGAAGGGGAAGGATCACTGGGAATTAGGGTGGGGGAACGTGTCACGGGGGCACTCCACTCCACTCCACTCCACTCCGCTGCACTCGAGTTTTTCCCAAGTCTTGACATACAGCGGGAGGAGGGGTGCTTGTTCAGAGCATGTCAGCAAGGCCGGATGCAAGTGCACCATGTACATGTGAGAAACGAGCCCTTCTGGCTGGAGCAGAGGCTCGAGCAGGGGAGAAGTGGGAGGAAGGGTGGTAGAGGTGGTTGGGAGTTAGTTAGCAATAAACTTAGTGTTTAACCACCGAAGGCTTTTTGGACAAGCTCACGCCTTGGTGCAAGTGGTGCTGTTGGAAGCATCATGGGGGCAGGGGACAGCCAGCTGGGAGGAAAGATGACCTGTACCATGAGGACCAACTGTACTGAGGCTTTTGTACTACGGCAGGGGTCAAGTGTGAGGGTGTGGGCTGGTGGAAGGCAGCAGAAAAAGGAACTCTTCTGTGAGTTCAGCCAGACAGGAGAGGCCCCTGCTTCACTTGTGCTAACTGACCCCAAGGGGCCTTCTGGTGCTAAGGGAAGAACAAAGGCCAAGGTCCAGCTCAGGCTGCCAGAAAGGAGAGGTCTTAGTAAAATGACCAGTACTTACACTTTCTTTTTTGTACTGAACAAAACTACCTTCAGAGTGACAATTCTTATTCATCATAAAACAATATTTGGTCCTGTGTGTGCTGGAGACATTCAGAAGAAATACAAAAACCAGTTCTCTAAGGTCCCTAAGATCTCAAAATCAGGCTAGGGGAAAGGGAGAGGTGGTGTTTGGGAAGAGGTATTTGTTCAGGAGGGGGCCAGATATGTGATTTCCAGTTGTTCAGTGAGTATCAGGTGAATCATGTGGATAAAGTGTGCTACTGAAGGCCAAAAGAGATTCCGACAGGCTGCAGTTGGTGATAGGAGGCTGATTTGGTTATTTATTTTATTATAAATCAAGATATTTCTATTTTGAGAAAGGAAAAAACCATAGCAGTTGGTTAGAGACCAAATTAGAAAAATAAAATAAGATTGAAAAATGTTATTCACATTTTTCCTCTTTTGCAAAATTCCATCTGGGTCACAGATTTGAATGAGTAAAGAGATTTAATAATAATAAGTAACATTTATTGAACACTTTGTGTCAGGTACTATGGTACACTATTTACCTGTCAGCTTTTGTAATCCTTATAAACTCTGTTAAATAGGTATACTTCTATTAATATTTATTGCTATATTATATTCATTTACAAATGGGGAAAGAGAGGCTTGGGAAAAGGTTATATTTCATTCCTTAAAAGGCTGGCTTTGCTGGAAGCAGTGCCCCACGACTAGACTCTGATATGTCATTTCTTTTCTTTTTGCCACCATTTCCACCACTCTTTCGAGACTGACAGCCTATGTCTAGGTAGCTTTGATTGCTGGGCCCTCCCTTAAGCTCCAGCTGAGATGGACCTCAGAGGGGCTCACACTGCAGTTTCAATATTGAGAATGTCGTGCCAGCATAACTGTCCCAGAGTCAGTCTTCGTGTGTCGTTTGAGCACTCCTATCAGCCGCTGCTCCCAGCGCTTCCCTTCCGCTGCGTCGGTTCTAGCCTGGCCGCCAGGTCTGCCAGCGAACACCTGCGTGGCGGTCAAGCAAGCAGAGGGTTAGAAGTTAATGAGGCATTTGGGGTCTGCTTGGATCTTGTGCCTTCCTCAGCTCCTTGGTCATTGTCAAAGGGGCTGACAGCTCTTAATAGCTTAGTCACTTCCAGCTCTTCATCATACCAGCTGTGTGATCTGCATAAGTTGTTTAACTCTCCATTGGTTCCCCTACCTATAGAATCATGATAATAATGGTACCTACCTTGTAGAGTTGTGAGACTAAATAAGTAACCGTAAAGCACTTAGAATAATGCCTGACACATAGTAAGTGCTCAGTCAATGTTTGCTTATTATCATTTCCAGAACTTCTCAAGTGTTCATTAGGGACACTGGGCACGAGAGTCAAACCACAAATTAGAAATGATAAATAATTACATATAAAAACTAATTGTAACATGGTTACAGAACAAGACTGAGAAGTAACTATGTTACAAGTTAAGTACCATTAGGTCATTGAGCTGTAACCTGTTTCTTTACCCATTAGGATGTAAAGCAAAAGGAAGGACTGCCAGGGTGGCAGGGAGAGAGCCCAGCGCCCCTGATTTGCATGTGAGCAAAGTTGTCAGAAGTGTTGATAAGAGTGAAGTTTGAGGGCCACCTGCCTGGGCAGTTTTAAAAATGTAAATGCTTGGATCCTACAGATTCAGAAGCCCTGGGAATCTATTTCTTTTTCTTTCTTTTTAAAAACAAACAAAACAAAACAAAAAACAAGTACCATAGGTGATTGTTAAACGCTTGAAAGTTTGGTTACCATCCATGCAAGGATTGAGAAAGAGCATCCCACGAGGGTCAAAGTGGAGTCACAGCTGGACAAAAGCAAGCCTGGGTGTTTGAGGCTTGACAAAATGATCTGAATTCCTAGGGCTTCAGGACATCAATTGACCAGAGAGATGATAATGAACTGGCTTTGTGGGACACTGAAATTGAGTAAAGAACACTTATCTTAGGATCCAACCTTGCCTGATGCCAGCTCTGTGGGATGCCCAGTCTAAGGGATGGGCTTCCCAACGACAGAGCAGCAATGGCAAAGTCCACTTTCCTCTCAAAACTCACTCGCTTAATAGCAAGAATTACAAAAACAGCAATGACACTAGACTTCCATGACACTAGAAGCCAAATGAAACATGAAATATGAATACTAAAAGCAGCTAGAAGATTGCTCAATGACTTAACCAAACAATACAAGACAAAACTGAGAGTCTACAGAGGAAGAACTGAATTAAGCCAATTCACCTGCAGCACTCTAGAAAGGTATCAAAATTGGTGACATCAAGTATCGTAAAATATGGGTAGAGATTGGGGGCAGGGAAAGTTGGAAAAGGTGAGAGAAGGTGTGACTAAAAGCTACATAGCAATTAGGTAGACTCCCTGGGTTCTACCCCCATCCTGCACAGTCAGAAGAAATATACTTCCGGGAGAAACAACTCATCTCCCCATCTCCTTTTTCAGGGAACTATTGGATGATGTGCTAACCAAAATAGGGAATAACCTAAGAGAGAGGAAGACAGGAATTTTAGGCAACAGGACATCGCACAGGAAGAAGGTGAAGGGAAATCCCAGGATGATGGCGAAGGGAAGTCCCGGAACAACAGCTGTGCAGCGAGAATAAAGAACAGTCAGCCCACAGCGGAACAGAGCAGAGGGCTCTGGGAGTAATGTTTCCAGAAAAATGCACTGAAATTTACAGTTATCTGAAGAGTTTGAAGATGTAAGAAGATCCATAGAAAGCCATTGTACATAGCTATAGGAAGGCATGCTCTAGATTAAAAACAAACCTAAACAAATAAAAAGTTAAGTAACAACCCCAGGAAAAACAAAAGGTTATATAATATGGGAAATGTAAACAGTCTACATCACTTGGCTTAGAAGCAAATGATCATTAAAAATAATGAAAAAATTCACTAAATATGGATTTAGCCAAAAATTTTAATTATATTAAAGGAATAATTATATTAAAGGGATTAATATATTAATTAAATTAAATTATAATTATATTAAAGGAATATGAGGACTAAAATTCTCATCTACCATAAGAATAGATTATGCCAAAATTATAAACCAAGAGATATAAGTATATGAATGTTATTTAGAGTTATTGCAGTAAATACCCAAAGATACACCTCAAAGAATTGAAAGTAGGTGCCTCTGAGGGTGGGACAGTGAGGGCTGTGTGTACACTCGTGTGTGTGTTTAGAATCTGCAGCTTTTTTTTTTTTAAGACTTGAGACAATAAAGTTTTATTATAAACTTGTCAAGGAAGAATACTGTAACGTTAAGTGTCTTGATTCTGAAGAAAAACTGCCCGAGTTCGAATTCTAGTGCCAGTACTTACTTCCTGAACTTGAGAAAGTTACTACGCTCAGGGTGCCTCAGTTTTAACACTAGTACAGTGAGGACGACATGAATAGTACTTAACTCATGGGGGTGCTGAGAATTAAATGTGATAATCCTTCTAAAACATTAGCTTGGTGTCTGGCACATAGGATGCATTCAATACCTTTTGTCCCTTATCATTTTATTTTTAAAATTATGTTCATGTATTACTTTGAAAAGGAAACAAATAATTTGAAAGAAAGCTGGGTAGAGAGCCCTGACAAGGGAGCTTTTGGGAGGCTTCCTACCCACACCGACACCAAGCCCAAAGCTGCATCCTGCTTCACCATGCCCAGAAAAGGACACTGAGTTAGTTGTAGTTCCTGTGAACTGAGAGGGAAGGAAGCAGTGTGTGTGTGTGTGTGTGTGTGTGTGTGTGTATGTGCGTGAGAGAGAGAGAGAGAGAGAGAGAGAGAGACTGAAGCTTCCTGATTAACGTTGCTTTTAAAAAACAGGCTTATTTACTAATGTTATTAGTTTTCCTTTAAGTTTTCCCATGTATGGAAGTATTCCTCTTCCAGCCCTGTTTCTTTGAGAGTAGGAAAGAGGACAGTCTGAGGATTGCTCCTGATGACCCCGGCAGACCTCGGCGTGGTCCTCTCTCTGCCTTTCTGGCGGGGCAGATGCATTCACAGGCTTGAGGATGCTGAGGTTTTCCGCAGTCCTGTCTCTCCACTCGTCTAGTTGAGGAAAATGACAAGACTGGAGAAAGGCTGAGCTCACTCAGGTTGCTTCCCCGACTGCTGCTAAATCCAAACAGCTAATTGGTACCCTTTCCAGCTCACTGTAGGTGCAATTGGCTGAAAATCAACCATAATAGCTGATACAGCTGGAACTTGATTTCGTTTCTCCTCGAGAGGTCTGTCTGCAGGGCTCCTATTAGCAACAAATCGCATCTGCTGACTCATTCTGCTCTGAAGCTTCTCAGGCCAGCACCCCCATAAACGCTGCCCTCCTGCGGACCCACTCAACTCTAGGTAGCTGGAGTACAACTTCTCTTACCACCTTCCAGGAAGAAGTTCATTGATGGCCCCGACCTCAGAGGTAGAGCGGTCCCAGAAATGCCACCCCCTTCACAAAACTATAGCCAGCATGACCACTGGAGTGTAGATGAGTTCCTTACTTCTTCCTGTCTGGACTTGGAACTTTTCAGTCCTCCTCCCTCCTTCCCCACCCCAGCTGTTCCCTTAGCCTGGCTCCCCACCCTTTGTGCACTTACCTGTGACCTAAATGGGCAAATTCTTTCTTGTCTATTCACCATTTAATGTTTATTTTAGGCTCAGTGACCTATCTTGTCCATGTCTTACATTGCGAACGCCCAAGGGTCAAGGGTAGCATTTCTTTATAATTCTCTTGTTGCAGCAATTGATACAGCGATACAATGGTCTGACTGTTTGTGTTCCTACAAAATTTGTATTGAAACCAAATCCCCATTGTGGTGGTATTAAGAGGTGGGGTCTTTAGGAGGTGATTAAGTCATGAGGGGCCACACTTGTGAATGGGATTAGTCCCCTTATAAAAGAGGCTGGAGGGAGTCTGTTTTCACTTTCTGCTATGTGAGGGCACGTGGAAGGTGCTGTCTGTGAGGAACGGGAGATCATCTGATACTGAATCTAGTGGTGTCTTGATCTTGGACTTCCAAGTCTCCAGAACTGTGAGTAATAAATTTATACCATCTATAAATTACCCAGTCTAAGATATTGTGTTATAGCAGCCCAAACGGACTAAGACAAGCAAATAGCTCTTTCCGTAGCTGCTTTTGTAAGTGAAGGGGAAGACTTTTAAGGTCTAATAGTGTTTGGAAATGTAGAGAAATGCCTGAATTTGGACAAAAGAACAAGATGGTCAGCTTCAGGGACCATGCAGCATTTTGTAGTTCGTCCTCTGCAGAGTGAAGTCTGTGTGGAGAGTGACTCATTATATAGAGTCCAGGGCTGCTGAACTTCTTGGGAGGATGAGTGAGGCTCACTTGCTGACCTTTGGTGAGTCACCTGTCCCTAGTCTTTTGGTTTCCTCATTTAAAAATGACAAGAATAATAGTAAACTATAGAGGGGTGAGATAAGGCTGAGAAATGCTTTGAGAGTCTCCAAAAAATGAAGGTTTAAACCTTGGTACTGGAGTAACCCTTTGGTAACCGTGAGAGGTCATCAGAGGTAGGGTGGCATTTACTGGTTCAACCTGGAAGCTGTAACACCTAAGCCAGAGGAGAGGTTAGAGGGAATAGAGGAGTCAAGACTTCTGCTTTAAACTATAGAAAGCCAAAAAATGAGACTTTTCACAAGAAGCAGCTTTTTAGATCACTACTGTATTCTTTCCCCCAGTGTATGTTTTTGTCTGTTTTGTCAAAGATCAGATGGCAATATGAGGATGGTTTTATATCTGGGTTCTCAGTTCCTATCAGGTCTGTGTTTCTGTTCTCGTGCCAGTACCATGCTGTTTTGGTTACTATAGCCTTGTAGTACAGCTTGAAGTCTGGTAAAGCAATGCCTCCCAATTTGTTCTTTTTGCTTGAGGTTGCTTTGGCTATTTGAGGTCTTTTCTGGTTTCATATAAAGCATAGAATTATTTTTCCTAGATCTGTGAAAAAATGATATTGCATTGAATCTGTAAATCACTTTGGGTAGTACAGACACTTTAACAAGGTTGATTCTGCCAATCCATGAGCATGATATGTTTTTTCATTGTTTTCTCCTCTGTAATTTCCTTCCTCAGTGTTTTGTATTAATAGTTCTCTCTGTAGAAGTCTCTCACCTCCTTGGTTAAATACCTATATTCCTAGTTATTTTATTTTCTTTTTTTCTCTTGTGAAAGGTATTGAGTCTTTGACTGGATTCTCAGCTTGACTGTTGCTGGCGTATAGGATCGATTCTAAAAATCTCCCCAGATTGGGCTCATGTGAATTCTGTGAATCACTGGCGTGGAGCCTCACCACTCAACATGAGGTCAGAGACCAGAGCATAGGCAACACGTGGGAGCTTGAGGGATCGTCAGGTCTCAGGCCCCTAGACTTGCTGAATTAAATCCTGAAGATTAACAAGCTCTTAGGTGCTTTGTATCCACATTAAAGTTTGAGGAGCATTGATCCTTCGAGGGCACTGCTCTTTCAGGTGGAGCGGTGGTTCTCAAACTTTGGCCAAGTACCAGAATCACCTGGATGGTTTGTTATAACATAGATTGCTGGGTCCCACCCCAGAGTTTCTGATTTGGTAGGTTTCAGAGTCCAGGAATTTGACTTTCTTACAAGTTCCCAGGGAACCACAGCTTGAACATTAGAGAACAGGAGAGAATTTTGAAGTAGCATCAGTCCTGTCAGAGCAAACCACTCCATACTGCTAGTGTATCCATTGCACTGAGCCCATTGGTCTTCCAAGCAATCCCCAAACTCTTCAGGACCACCTTAAAAATAGTTGCTTTTAGCCAGGCAAGGAGATTATCTTGAGGGCAAGGACGCAAAATGCATCTTGAGCAGAATCGATCAACTTGGCCACCTCTCTAAAGTCTTTTAGGATGCCCCACTCTTTGGGAGGCTTTCCTGGGAACAGAAAGCCAATGCCTATTTCTTCTGAGGTTGGAGAGAGTGGGAATGAAGTCCACTGACATGTGAAGTTATCTTAGCCTTTTAAAATTTTTTTCTCTTCCTTCCCCTCTCCCTCCTCCCTTGGAGAGTCCTAGGTGAATCACTGATGGCTGACATTTAACTAACACCTGTTATCCTGAGGCAATTTCTCTTAACAGTTCGCTGACCCATACTCCCACCCTGGGATACCAGCAGGGTAGGGTTTTATTAACTGCATTTTATGGATGTGGCATCTGAAGGTAACTCGCCTGCCAAAGTTACTTAGCAAGGTGGTGCTAAGACCTGATCACTACCCACAAATGTCCCTGGGGCTTTTCAACAAAAAGCCGTCTATTTAGTGTTTCTTGCTTCAGCTATTCTCTTGGGAGAAAGTGCTACTGAGGTAAGTGGAGGTGGGTGAGCCTGGAGTGTGGCTTGCAGCAGGGGACAGGGAGGAATGGGAGGCTTCCTCACCCCCTCTTCCCGCCAGGCCCCACCGCTGCACAGGGCGAGGTCTGACAGCCCAGTGGAAGACGGCGTGGTTACGCCCAGGCTGAAAGAGAGTGGGGAAACCCCAGGGCCCAGGGCCTGCCTCAGCCCTGCACCTGCTTTGAAGGGAGTGCTGGTAATAGGTGGGTAGCCCAGAGATTTCACTGACCACGCAGTCTGCGTATCTCCTCCATCTCTTCCTTGGTCACGAAAGAGCTGACCTAGGCCTGCTTTCTCCGGGAATTTGGGAGATTAAAGGACTGGGTTTTTTTTTCCTCCTCCTCTACAGATGCACAGGAGAGTTAAATGTAACATGTGGGCCTGGTTCTCCTTTTCTTTTTCCTATCTTGTTCACTTTTGTCCTCCTTCCTTTTCCCACTTGCTGGCTTTTTCTTCTATCCTCCCCTAAAAATGACCTCTATTCTTCTCCCGTTGGCCTGATGCAGCCATTTCATAATGTCAGGTGGCCAGCATGACTTTTGATAAGGGCTTCACTTTCGAGGGATGGAAGCCAATAAAAGGCAGTATGGAGCGGTTTGCCCTGGAAGAACTGATGCTTCCTCAGAACTCTCTCCTGCTCGCTCATGTTCTACACTAGTGCTTCTCAAAGTGTGGTTCCCTGGGAACTTGTAAGAAAGTCAAATTCTTAGACTCTACTGAGACCTACCAAATCTGAAATTCTGGGCTGTGACCCAGCAATCTAGGTTATAACAAGTAATTCAGGTGATTCTGGTGCTTGGCCAAAGTTTGAAAACTACTTCACCTGAAAGACCCTTGCCCTCCTGAAAGAACGCTTTCCTTCATGGTGAAGGTTATTACTCTCCAGGAAGTTTTCTCTGATTATCCTTAGTGATGGCTAACATTTACTCAAGGTTTTCTGCACGTCAGTCTCTTTACATAGATTCTTTTTTTCATTTAGTCCTCTTAATAGCTCATGAAACACATATTATGCCCATTTTATAGATGAAGAAATTGAGTCAAAGAGAGGTTAAGTGAGAGTTTATAGTAAATGTGTTGTGTTCCAGAATGCTATAACTGATTATCATTAAGGAGGTCCCAAGGCAGGTCATTCCCAAACACCCAATGGGGTCAATCCCTAAACCAATCTTCAGGTAGAGTGTTGGAAGAGGAGAAAGGGTTCTGAATTATCTGTTAGCAAGGGGAGTAGGTTACAGGTGAGGCTGTGTGATGTCTGGGGAAGGAGCACAAGAAACAAAGCTACAGTCCTGGCTCTGCCATCAACCCTGGGTGCTTCTTTTTAGCCTTTAGTCCTGGGTTTCTTCATCTGTAGAATGCAATAGTTGAGCTATATTACTTCTAAGGACTTTTCTGACTATGACAGCCTATAATTATCCAAGGGCAATGTGCTTTAGAAAAGCTGAAGCCCCATTTGGTCCTAGACATCTGTTCCTGTTCTATATGTGTAAATATGAAACCGAGCCTGCCTGTTGGACCAGTGGGGGACTTGACCTGGTGTGGTCCAGCAGGCTTGGGCTGGGTATTCCCTACCACGATGTCAGATCTCAGCGGTGGGAAGGTGGTCGAAGTGGTTTAATGGTTTGCTATCATCCATATGCCAACTAAATTCATGTCTTATTGTCCTGCAGACACGGGCTGCTCCAAGCTCTTGTGTCTGTGCTCCTTCTCTCCTTGACGTGGTCTGTGCTGGGTAAACATGCTCTACATACAAAACCTGGAGAGCTGCCCTCTAACTAGGGATTTATAAAGTGTGGACATAATTAGTGGCCACACAGTGGTATTTCTTATCTTCTGAAACTAGAGATCCTCTGGAAGTGGAGGTGGTATTAGAACAAAAGCTATGATGGGGAGAAGATGGCAGGAGAAGTCATGGAAAGCATGGGAGGTTTTTATTTAATCCAAAACTTTTACTCCAAATACCTGGGAAGCTCTTGAACTATGTAAGGGTGACCTACCAAAAATGTGACTGTGGACTAAGACCAAACATCTAGAGTCATCATTTTCCCCTTGTTACTTCAAAATCCTCTTTGGAGAGAAATAGATGGTCAGAGGAAGACTGAGGTTTGTTTAAAGAGGGAGGAGGAAGATAATTTTTGTTTAGAGCAATCATGTGTATTTCCCTCACCCCGATCAAGGAGCATGGCTCCCGAGCTGGGTGGGAAGCTGAATGTCTTTAGAAGCTGGAGATCTAAGCTGGTACCAACTTGAATACAACTTAGTCTAGCAGTGAAGCCAGTGATTCCATTACTCTGGGACAGGGAGTGAAGTGAGGACTCTGTCACTTTCCGTATACCCCACTGGTAGAGCAGAGGGCCACAGTAGAAAATATCCCAAACTCAGAATCAGATGACCCGGCTAGGCCCCGACATGTATTGGCAACGTGATCCTGACCGAGTCGCATCGTCTCTTTGAGGCTATGTGTGTTCGTCTGTGGAGTGTGGATTGTTACACCTGTTCTTTCCACTTCATATAGGGCAGTGATGAGGATCAACTGTGAGATCACGAGCATATTAGTGGCTTAAAATAACAAATATTTATTTTCTCACACAGTTTCAGAAGGTCAGGGATTTGGGGGCAGTTTAGCTGAGTGGTTCAGGTTCAAGGACTCTCATGAGATTGCAGTCAGGATGGCTGCCAGGGCTGCAGCCAGCTGAAGGCTTGACTGGGGCTGGAGGTCCGCACACTCACGTGGCTGGCAAGCAGATGCTGTCTTCTGGCAGGAGGCCTCAGTTCTTCACCCTGTGGACCTCTCTGTGGGGCTGCATTAGTGTTCTCATGACTTAGAGCAGGCCTTCCCTTGGCCATAAGTCAGCCCTACACAGTGCAGCATGAGTAGCTGGAGTCAGAATCATCAGGGGCCATCTCTGAGGCCATTCTGTAAGCTGCCACCGCGGGTGTCGTTAGATTTATTCTACCTGGAATGTTGCTGTAATTTGGAAATACTTCTAGCTTGGGTGATGACATTGGCTAAAAATCAGGCTGTCTTTCAGCCCAGCAGTTCTTTCTGGTCTCTGAACACATGACTCTGAAATGCATTTTTCCAAAGGCCATTTGGGAAGCATGGGTGGGTAGGGATGAGTGTAGATGGTAGGAGTGAGAAGGCAAGGAAGTGCCATGGATACTTAAAGAGCAGCGAGCAAGGATAGGCAAAGAGGCTCAGGAAAGCTTTGGGAATGCCAAGCCAGCCGTGTCGTGGTCAGCCCTCATTGTGCCTGTTATAAGGCAGAGGCAGTAACACAGTCTGCTTTATCTAATAGTTTCAAATTTCCACCCTCGCAGCCCTTCAATCAGGTTTGCCAACAAAAAGCAAATGCAAGCTTGGCTTCCTGTGCCTTTTCCTGCTCGGCCTCTGTCAGGGGTCAGCCGTCATGGAAAGGGACAGAAAAGGTGGACAAAACAAAAAGCATCAGGCTCAGCAGCCAGACTGCTTTCTGCTCCATGTATTGTATTTTTTTTTAACAGTAATGAAATCAAATTTTGACATAATTTCCAAGGTTTTCTTTCTCTTTGTGTGTCTCAATCAAGATTTTATCAAAGTATCAAAAAACCCCACTCCTTATATTTCTAGTGTATGTGTTTTATATTTAATGAATTCAACTTTATAGGTATTTATCCAATACCACCAACGTGCCCCCAAACTCTGTAATAATGATGAGAGTGGGGAGGGGCACAGTGAAGAGTCTATTTGGGGTGACAAGGCTTAAAGAGCTGAAAGATACTGCAGTGACAGAATGGCAGACACCGTTGACTGGTTGGCCCGGCAGCCGTTCCGGTCCCTGCTCCCTGTCCGTCTCCCACTCTGGTTGCAGAGGAAGTGAGGCATTTGCTCTCCTGGCCTCATTGGAAGCCAGGGCTGGCTGCATAACCCAGTCCTGGCCAACGAAGTGTAAAGTGTTCTGGAGGCTTTTGGGAAAGTTGCCTTTTCCTTCGAAAAGAGACAGCTGTGAGAGCAGAGCTTATTGGCACTGCCCCTTCCTCTGCTTCCTGCCTTGAGCATGAATGTGATGGCTGGAGTGGGACAGTCACCTTGTGACCATGAAGCAGCGAACATTAGACTGAAAATCCCATATGTAGGGCAACGCGTACAAGGAACCTCAGTCTTGGATGGCGTTGTTGCACTTCCAAACCAATTTCAGCAACTTCCCACCTTCAGACTTCTAGTAGCCATTCAAATCACTTTCAGGTGGCTTTTCTTTTATTTACAGATTGTTCCTAATGGATGTTGAAGATAAACTTTAAGGCCAAATGAGGGTGTTGGAGAATAAATGCACTGAAGGATTAGTGAGGTGAATTTAGTGAGAGCTGGAGAGGGCAGGGGAGGGCTGGTTGGAGGAGTCCAGGTCAGAGGGAATTGCTTGAATTGATGGAAATGTACCAGGTGGGATGAAGAATGGCATTCTAGAGTGGATGCACCAAGAACCTCTATTGCTGTCACTGAATTCTTATCTCTAAAGATAAGGTTGGTGCGGGTCCCTGTTCCCTAAGATGTGACACGTGGCCAGGGGCATGTTGTGTAATGGTGGGCAGCACAGTGTCATCTGTCAGAGCCAAGGCTCTAGCACTGTGTAGACATGGCCTGGGCCCCAGCTTTCCCACAAACTAGCTGTATGATTTTGAGCACTCTGCATAACCACCTTAAGCTTCAGCATCCTCACCTGTATGTTGGGGGCACTAAAAAACATAACATGTAAAGCACTTACAGTGTTTGATACAAAATAAGAATCCAATAGCATGTGTGGTAGCTATTACCATCATTATTGTGATCAGATACTAATCATCTTGTCCATCTCTACATGCCACCAGAGGGATGCCGGCTTAACTCTAGAATCCAATTATTGCGTCTATCTTATGGGAATGCTATGCCTCAAAGGTATATTAAATGTTAATGAGGATCCTTGAGAAATTTTCACTGAAGCCAGTTTTCCTGGAGTCTGTAAATAACTCATAGCATTTTGTTTTTTTAAGTACGTTACATAGACTTTCAAGCTAAAAATCACTATGTGAGTGGTTTTTTCCCCCAGCAGAAGATACAAGAATTATGTAAGGCAAGAAGGTGAAAACTTTAAGCAATGACCTTTAGACTCAGTGAAGATTTCAGGGTTGCCATTGTCTGGAGTAAACTGGCTTCTACTTGCACAAGTTCTAAAGAAGTTTGGACCTCGAGGCACTCTGGAAAATTCAACAGCATGAAACTATCTCTTTTGGTAAAACTTTTTATAGTGCACTCGGTCTTCACTATCAGCAAAGGATTTGGGGCTAGATGGAAAGGCTGAGGTAGGGCAAAGATACAGCATCAGGAAGAAACTTGGAAGCTGTTGTCTGAATGTGCTTTTGGACTCTAAAATTCCCCCACAGTAACCCAGGTAGTGGGGCCATCATCAGACCCCTCCGAGCCTGCTGTGAGCAGAAGCACACACCTCCACACCTTCCTTCCTGCTTCAGTCTGGGTCCCTTTCAAAACTCTCTCCTTTATTCACGATATCATAAAAGACTTTCTGATAGTCCCAGTTAAAATTTACCACTCCTACGCTCCCTTAGGCATTTGCTTTTAACTCTTCAAAATTCCCTAAGTGTTCCATGCTCACTGAGGGGGAAAGATTAGACACACACATACAAAGTCAAACATGTAATTTCAATAACTAAACATAACCCAATAGTCTTCTAGGATTTTTTTTTTTTAGCAAACTATACTTCATAAATATCTCTAGATAAGATATAGATGCATATATACATGTTGAATACAATGGTATTATATTTTTGTTAGACTAAAAGTATATAAATATTGTGAATATATAAATATGAATATCTTTATACACCAATGAATAGGACACAAATATATAGCTCTTAAATTGCTGATTTCCTTCTGATGTATACCATACATACTTAATAAATTATTGGTCATTTAGTTTAACTCTATTTATTAAAAGAAATGCATCAAACATCCTTGCTCATATGTATTTATACACTGTCTCAGTTATCTATTCTCTCCCCCAACTCTCAGTATTATTGGAACAATTTGAACTTTCAGATCCATATTCTTTTAAACCTTAATTTATGTCTGTATACATTCTCTTTTAATAATTATTTTGTCTTTATTTTTCATAACAGTGTTAACTATTTGGATATTGGCTCTGTTGTTACTTCTATCACTGTTCTCTACATTTTTTTCAAGACAATTTCCCCATATGTGTGCTTTCTTTTGATTTACTTTTTATTTGGCTGGAAGATTTGTTTCTAGTAATTTTTTTCAGAAAAGGTAAATAGTGGTCACTCTTAGGCATTATGTCTTAAATTCCTCTTGCCTTCAAACAAGGACAATTATTTGGCTTATTATATAGCTGTGTCCAATCTTTTCAGTCATTAAGTGCTATAAAAGAAAGTCATTTTCAACCTTATTTTAAAAAATATTTTTCTATTTTTTAGATATGGGGGGCTCACTATGTTGCCCAGGCTGAACATGAACTCTTGGGCTCAAGTAATCCTCCTGCCTCAGCCTCCCAAATAGCTGAGAATATAGATGTAAGCCACTGCTTAAAATAAATAAATAAAGCAGCCTGTTTTTGTTTGGTTATTTGTAAAAAATATGTTTTTTGAGCCCCAAAAGTTACCAGGTAATTTGAGGCTCTTATTACTTTACATTACTTAGTGGGCCCTTGGTATGTTCAGGCTCAATCCTTATTCGGCTCAAAGAAATTTTCTATCACTTCTTTCATTAGGACTTTATCTGGTCTGTTCTCTCCTGGAATTCCTAGTATATATGTATTAGATCTCCATCAGTTCTCTAAGTCTCCTAGCCTTTTCACTTATCATGGTCATCTCTTTTCTCTTTTTCTCTGAATTCTGAGAGGATATCTTGAATTATTCTTCTAATTTACTCATTTATTTCTATAGCATCCAATTTTTTTTTTCTTTAACCACTCCATTTTTAAGTTTGCTAATGGTATGTTTCATTTGATAGCAATTAGACCTGAGTTCAAATTGTTACCTTTGTATAAATACAAGCTTCTCTCAAGTTTCAAAGAAATTGATTTAGTTTTTTTCCTGTGTTCTGGAGTCAATTTGTTTTATGTGGGAGACATTTGCTCTAACCCTACAGAAATGTCCCCTTCATTTTAATTACTAGAATATTTCACATACCCTGTGAATGGCTGTAGAATTTCTACAGCAGGAAGGTTGTGTGATTCAGTATCTGGAGTACATAAGGATTTTTCCTGAGATTATATAGGTCTCTGTTCAAATCTTTTAATCCCAGATATGGTGGGGGATGGGGAATTAAGAGTATAGTTTTAATGATTTAAAGCTTTTAATTTTGAAAGATATTAAAACTTTGAAAATTTTTTTTTCTAGATTAGGAAACCATTTTTCTATGTTGGGCTAAGGCAGACCTTCTGATAAAAACAGTCACGGCTCCGACTTGTTTCCCATGTTTATTGTGACAGCCCTAAATGCCAGGACACAGTCTGCTCCTCCTAATTTTGTTAGGAGCCTGGTGTGGAGCTACATCTGCTTTTCTTAGCGACCTTCCTTCCAAGCAGAAGCTGGATGTGAGGTCCACAGCCAGTTGGTGTATGTCAACATCCGATGCATCTCCCAAAGCATCCTTAATTTTAAGATTTGGCCCTTTCCAACTGCCAGGGTGTGCTGGAGCTGACTCAAATCAGCTGGGAAGAGCCAAAGGCTGCATTTTCAGGTATCTTGTGAGCTAGTTGTTATAGATAGCTGTTACTAAAAATTAAATGATACAAACTTCAAAATCATAAATTATACACCAGAATTAAAAATTAAATCATAAACTTACTATCAAATACCCCAAACTCATCACTTTCTAAAAGCTTTACTACATTTTGTTATCAGTACTCCTGAGGTTTTCACCTATTGCATCTGTATGGTGGCGATACTACATATTGGTGTGCTGCTGTGCACCTCTTCCCAACTCTGCGTTCAGCAATGTGCAGAAAAGCTGCTGGTTGAAAGTTTTCCAGCTCACCCTTACCTTGAGCCTCAATTTCCCTAAAATGGAGAAAGTAGGGTGATGTGCCGTAGTTCTGCTAAGGATTTATTGTCACTTACTTCCCAGAGACACTGTCCCTTCAAATATCTTAAATCATAGGCTGATTCAAACTTCCTTCATCCTATCCTGTGCTCAGATTTTTGCATGAGTTTCTCAAAAGATCCATGTACTTTTTATTAGTCCTCCCTTTTTAAATTCAGAATATTATGGGGGCACAAACATTTTGGTTACATGAAATGCATTTCCCTCGCCCAAGCCAGGGCTATAAGTATGTCCTTCCACCATACAATGTGAAGATCCATGTGTTGATGACAACCTCTCCCCTTAGAAAAAAAGCCAGAAAACTTGGACTTCCAGTTTCATGGGTGTTATTAAAATGTATCATTGAAATTTATTTTGGGAAGATGAAATGTTAAAAAAAGAGAAAAAAAAAAAAAAAACCAGAGCTAGTATATTTCATAAGAAAATGATGAACAAAATGTAATGCCACATTAAGTCAGGCTCCCAACCAAGCCGATGTCTAGATAACAGAGTGTGGTGTCCAATCTTCCATGGCTCTGAGACTTGGCACTGCCCAAGATGTCACAAGGACTAGAAAAGAGATTCGCCGCTGAGCTGCTGGCCTGGAACAGTCTAACACATAAGCAGCTGTCCTGATTTTGTTGGCCTTTCCTCCTGCCGAACTTGCAGAGCAACTTTCTCAGACATGAAGTGGGTGCAGCCCAAGGAGTGCTAGGAAATGGACAAGATGCAACTCAAGCAGGGTTCTAGAGCCAAGCCACAGAACCTCCTTTCTAGAACAATATTAGATTTCCACCACAGGGTGAGTAAGAAAGCACCATATGGAGAAGATATCTGAAAAAAAAAATTTTAAATCGAGAACATTGTGTAAGAGGTACTATCATTTACAAAGATCCCTTTGATAGAGTCCTCTCAAATACCAGGGCAAGAGAAATTATTAGCTCACACTAACAAGTTTGTCCTATTAGAGCATTAGGACTATGAAACCATTGTGTGGTCCTTTTTTGCCTGGCTGAGAGAAAGCTCTGTTTTCCTTTAATTATTGAAGCTTTCCTTAGACACAATTTGTTTTTATTTTTGATAACTTCTCCTTTCTCCTCACATACTACTTGTTTTGCATCTATTTTATATGGGTCATTTTTAAATCTTGTCATACCTGTATTTAATAAAATGCTATACACTATTTTTTTATGGAATAATAAATAGAATAGCTAACCATGCATGGATCAATGATTTTAGTGTGTTGGATTATGAGTAATCCAATGCTGTGGACCTAAGAGCCAATAAAAGTAAAATAAAATATTTTCTGGAAGAAAGTAAAGATATGAATAAGTATAAATATTTTTATGTAAAATATATAACATTTTAAAAGTTAAGTAAATACATTTTGATTGGTCTACCGTATGTCCATCCCTATACTAAGAACTACAGCAATTCAAAAGTTGCAGAGACAGTCCTTGGGAACATAGTCTTAATATATAGGCAGGTCTTACCTACAGCCATATTTATTGGGTTCCATGTATTAGATGCCAGTCACATTCCAGGTGCATTCTATACATCTTATTTAATCCTCACCCCCAGAGACTCCAGTCCAATAGGTTAGGTTTCCTATTAAATCGATAGCCAAGTGATTCTAATGTGCAGAGAAGGTTGAGAATTCTCATCTAAAATAAAAGGAAAAGGTGCAACTGCGCACAGATCACATCTAATGTGCCAAGGAGATGAGCCAAGTGAGGTCCTGGCATCTGTCCCTGAATAGGGAGAACAGCGGCCTGCCTGGGGCTGAGGGGTGTGATGTCAGCTGTCTGAACCACCTGCAGCATGGGAACCACAGATGGGGACATGCAATTCCAGGGGAGAACTTATAATGGAGATTATCCTTTTGATGGTACTTGAAAAACCAAACACTTCACCTGCAAAGGGATGGCATTAAAGACTCACAATGGTCTAACCTCAACAACACGAGCTCACACGAAGCCTGCGAAGGAGCAAGCAGCAGGAGTATATGGACTGGGAAACATTTGAGGTGTCCTCATCTCTCTGAAGCTCTGCCCAACTCCTCCCTCTGGCCTCTTGATGTTTAGAGTTCATTTCTCTCTACCGTATGTCTTGTACTAGAGGGCAGTTGTTTCAGAGTTTGCCTTTAACAAATTGCAATCTTTGATTTCTCCTGTCATGTTTATCATTGGACCTCCAGAAGCGAAGTACAGTGTCCAGCACATAGTAGGTGCTCAAAGCTTTGAATGAATCAGTAAATTGAATGTCTCATCCTCACAGCCCCAAAGAAACAGATCATCACCACTGTCAACAAAACTAAAGCTCCAAGCCAATTGGCACAGGGCCTCTGTTAGATGACAGTAAATATGCAATCCAGTGACCAGCACACTTTCTCCATTGTGATGAAGTTATCCGTATTTTTTGGTTTGTGCGGGCTTGGACTATAAATCACCCAGCTCTGAAATGAGAGCTCCATAAATAAATTGGTTCCAGTGGGTTAGTCATGCAACGTATGGTGTATCTTCCAGTCAAAACCATAATTCTAATGAGCAGTCCCGGTGATGAATGGAGCTCTCTTTTAACTTTGTCCTCAACATGATGAGTGGTGGTAGAGGTTGACTGTCCTGTTCTCGTGTTATAGGCCAAACCTTTGCATGTGTCAGGACAAGGATAGCTTTAGAATTTTTTTATTTAACAAGTGAAGCCTGAGGTGGTGCTACAGAAAGAAGGCAATTTCTACATTTCCTTCTGGAAAGCAAAATGCAGATAAGCATGTTGGTGGTTACTCATTTATCTTGTTTTTTTTTTTTTTCTAAAGCATCTCAGCAGTTTTCTGTTGAGCTGATTTATGACATCAGTACCAAGCTGGAGATTACAAAGTGCTATCTTTTGAGAAGATTATCTGAAGTTTGGATAGTGAACAATCAATTATATCTATTTACACTTGAGATATTGCAACAGATTCTTATTTTTAGGTAGACACTTTAAGGGATAAGTTCAGGAAAAAAAGGTTTTTTAAATGGTATGACACTATCGGGTCTTAACAGAGTATACTTACCCACCTCCCACCATGTCCCAGAGATTTCGGTAGGCCACGTTCTGTTAGTGCCTCGTGCTTTGGACAGATGTGCAGAATGTCCTTTCCAAGTGTATTCCCCTCCACACTGGTAAGAACTAGGCTGACAATTTTGATTTACTTGAAGTGTAGCCTTTAAGATGTCAGCAAGAGACGTGGGCTCTGATTCTGTGAATGCTTTGACTCGGACATTGTCCCTGGCGGCCCACAGGGCCACCAGTTGTGTTGTGGGTTACAACTGTGGCCAAATTGTCTGTGGAGAATTGGGGAACTGAGTAGTTTCATTGAGCACACCAAATCACAGCTTATGTGCTAGAAGGAATCCCAGAGATCGTCCAGACCTACACCTTTATTTCACAGATAAGAAGTTAGAGGCCTCAAAGGTGCCCTGAGTTTGCCACATTCCCAAGCTGGTTAAACACAGAGATAAGACCAAGGCCGGATCTCCTAAACTACAAATCAGTCTATTTTCTTTTCTTTTTTTTTAATAGAGTCTATACTGTGCGCATAAATTTTATCAAAGTAACATATTGCTCATTAATGGTAATGGTTTTTAATTGAAATACTAGAAGTACTGTTTCAATAATCAGGTGATCTAAAACTTTAGTATGCATTAAAGTCACTCAGAGCTTGTTGAAACAGATTGCCAGCCCCACTGTGTGTAGGGCAGGGCTGAGGACTGGGAATTTGGACCCCTAACAGGTTTATGAGGGATGCTGATGCTGTTAGTCTGGGGACCACACTTTGGGAACCATGAATCTAAAGCAGGCCTGTGCTATTTCTGCCATGCATCACTGGCCACCTGTGCACTAATTAAACGCTATATGGTTAGTTCCCCATCAGGAAGAATTATGAGTGAACTTTCTCTGCACTCCCTGGTGCATTTTCCACTGGAAGGCCGTTGCATTCCAGCACAAGGGTGAAGAGCTCTGCCTTGAGTCGGATCACCTATGCACTTTACCCTTCTCTAATACGCTGCGTGATCTCGAGCAAGTCACTTCATACCTACGCTTCAGTTTTCTCATCTGTAGAATGGGGATAATATCTTCCACTTACATAATTGCGGAAGGATTAAATCAAATAAGGCATAGGAAGAGCTTAGTGGATAATAATCACTTGCTATAGCAATCAGAGTCCAGTCAGGAATAAAGAAATTAGCTCTTACAGAGAGAATTGAGTAAAGAGAATTAATTACTCAGGTGGACGGAAGGGCTCAGAAACCAAACAGGGTGGTAGGGAAACCAGAGGTTTAGCACTAGAGTAAAACGGGAAGAGGCAATGGTGCCCAGGCCCTCTCCTGAGAGCTGGGGCAGGCAGGGAGGGTCAGACCTGGAAGGAAGGGTCCTCTGGCAGGAGCTGGAGCCATGGAGGAGACTTACTACCTAGAAGCCAGAAGGCAAAAGACCCAGGGAATATTGTTCTCCGCGATACCACCCAGAGCAAGGGGAAAGCAGGAAATGAATCTCAGAGCTACTGCCACAGTCAACAAACGGTAGTTATTGTTTCTATGACAGCAATTATTTGCATACCCCTTTCCTCGTTACTAGCCCATGTTTTCAGGTCTGGGACCCTCACTGTGCCTGTATGTCATGTGAGCACCATATACATGCAAGGTGGCATGGCAGTAAGTTCATTTAGCAATCAAGGCAAATGGAAGTTATTTCACAGTGAGACTTGTGTATCTTGACTAGATGATACAATGTCAAACTTGCACCTGGAGTGTAGCTTGTTCCCCGACTACAGCTCTAGTCACACCTCTACAAAATGTCGCAGCACTGTGAGTGTTCAAAACATGCAGCCCATACAATGCAAAGACAAAACTGGATACCCTAGCAAACCAGGTCCTAGAGGATGACTCTCAAGGTTGGGGGATGAATGTGGAGGAAGGGGGGGAGAGAAACTGAGGGATAGTGGGTACATCTTATGGATGTATCTATATAATAGGTGTATTATGTCTATATAATCTGGCTTTCTTATAGTAAGCACGTTCTTTGAAATAACATCACCTAGAGGAATGTCTTTTTGTAATTAAGGATACAGTGAAATTATGTAAATAACATTGAGCTGTCATTCATGTGACCACTAAATATGCTCACGGTATAAAAATGAGATAATGGGATAATGTTACAGAATGGAAGGGGGTGGGTGGGAGATGACAGCAGCAAGGGAGCCACTTTAGAAATATTTCTTAGCTGATAATTAGTATTTCAAACCAAAACTTAAGTTTCAAAACAACCTTTATTCTGTTTGGAGACCTAATACAATGCATTAAAGCAACTTAAAACAACAAGACATGGCTCCATTGAATCTATAACTTGAACAAAATGTCAAGGAGGCATACTCCCCCCACCCCCATCCCAGTTGCCTTGTAAAGGCAAAATTACAATTGACCATGACATCCTCCCTCTCGTCAAAAGACCACCTTTATTTTAACAATGTCATATAAACAGATTTGTAAAAACATTGAACAGATTGTAGCTTTAAAAAATACACAGGTATAAATGAGTTTTTTTTTTTGTTTGTTTGTTTTTTGTGGTTTTTTCTTTTTTTTTTTTTTTTCTTTTTTTTTTTTAAATAGCAGCATCCTGGGCAGCTAATGCTATCTCATGGTGACAAGTTTAATGTTACGTTGGATAGTCTGTCCAATTGACTCACTTATGCTATTTCCTCCCCACCTATAATTATAGTCTTTTACATAACTAGATTTTTAAAAAACAAGAATTTGGCATTTTGGAACTGTGTCCCATGTGAGGCATTGTGCTTTAAACTGCCCCTTTCTTTAAATGACCCTAATCTTAAACAGGGTCTGCTTTCCAATGGACTTGGATACCATGTATAGCAAAAGCACAGTTGTTAAAACCAGCAGAATTTTTCTCCCAATAAGGAACATCAGTAGGACTTCCCAAACACGTTACTAGCTCATAACCAGCTATATGACAAAGCAATTTGTTCCCCACAGTGACAGCTCACATAAACACATTTTGACTCGACACACTGAAAACAAGGATTTCCAAGTTAGTTAAGTCATCCGGACCAGCTCCCTAAAAGGAGTAACTTTTAAAAACACAAAAAAGCCAAAGAAATACGAACTTCTCACTTCACTTGCAAACAATTTTCACCTTTACAAGACAAAACAAAGCAACCTCAAAGGAAAATAAACAATCCATACACATACATAAGAATTGTACTCGACATTTGCTTGTTATGTACTTGAACTCAATGACTGTGGATCTGTTTTGGTTGAAAGGTGTACTGGAAACACAGTCCATGCACATATACATATATACATATATGAAAGGCCATGAAATTGTCAGATGTTACAAACACATGCTTTTTGCCTTTTCAGGTGGTTATGATCTCTCTTGTGTATAATATGAGGTCCCAATGCTCCCACTTCTATGCCCTACCACAGCCTCTCTGCAGCTTAGCTTCTGGCTTTAGGATGCTACGTTGGGTGGGAAAAACTGATGCATGGATAAAATTATGTATCAGGAGTGCCTCTGCTGTATCCATTCATACTCACGAGCCACTCAGATGATGTTGTTAAGAGATGACTGATTGAACCCAAAGTGCCCTGCTGGCCAAACATCTAAGAGGACAAATGCAGCGGGCATGCTACACTGCAATCAAAAAGGCATTAGGCAGAATAGGTCTGGTGTCACTCACTGTGAGATGGAACAATGAATCCTGCCTTGCTCTTCAATGAAAAATCTATTGCACGTATGCTTGTGAGATGCAAAAATAAGGCAACTGCCTAAATACCATGTCATCTTGCAAAGAGTGTTGAAGCAAAAACATTCACAAAACTGTAGCTTTGAATAAAACATTCAATCTCAGATCTTGTATTTTAGAAATTAAATGAAAACTATTTGTATTTAATAGCATACATGATGTGCTACTAAAAAAAAAAAAAACCCCACAAACCCAGTCTATAAACTACTATTAATTAACTGTTAGACTTCTTTGTAATCTGGAAGGATATCACCATCACAAGTTTTAAAGCAAAGACAGACTAAAACCAGGGAAATCATCAATTGTCTGGTGATGAGAGGGAGATGGTCAGATCAGTACAGTCAAGTTTGAGGGCTGACAGTCTGGCTGTCTGACTCTTGCTTGAGTATGAGTAGCGTCATGTAAAGAAGGAAAATAATACATTCTACATATGATTAACTCAGCTGCAAGACTGATCCTTTCAAAAGATTTTTAAAAGGAACAACATTAAACAACAACAACAAAAACCCTTCACCCTAGTACTTGAAGAGAAATACAGCTGTGGGTGAATCTGTCTAATATTGAGAAAGGGAAACTGAAATTGCAAGATTCCATTTTAATCTAGGGTAGTGACCATGATTATAATTAGTATTCATTCCTCCCAACACATGTACAATTCCTACTGAACATAACAGCTTTTGCATATGTAAATCAGGGAGAGACCTCTCACTCTTGCCCTAAATTAGAAAGATTACACTAATAATCCCCCTCTTCCTTTTCTCCATAGTGAAGTATAACACACAATTATTTGGATGAATGAAAAGGACCTCCCTTCGGATTCCTGCAATGGCCTTTAGCGCGCTCCACACAGTCTAGAGCAGTGACGGTATGATTGTGTCAATTTGCTTTATGTTCTAAACTGAATGGAAAGCGAGGGAAGTAACAAATATCCAACTAAAAATATTTTTTTCAGATCACATGCTTTTTCTAAAATGAATGTTGCTTGGTTATAATGAATAGTCTAATGTTAGAGAAAGATACTTTTTCTAAAGGCAGAGATTATACCTTTAAATCAGTGTTCTAAACAAGGCTGAGCTCTGTTCCAGGAACCCAAAATTGGTTAAGAACTGAAATACCTGACCAGCTACACTGTTAGTTACAGTAGGTCTGTAATTGTCATTAATCAATAATAACTAGCAAATCAAAGTGAGAAAAGACTGAAGTATAAGCAACTTCCCTTTGCAGTTATTCACTTCTTCTCTGTAATCATGAGAAAGTGCATACCACCTTGTCACCCCTCCCGCCACCCCACCTGTTACATCCCTTGGCTACGACCCCCCTCCCTAGATTCAAGAAGTTCACAATTCTTTATGAAACAAACATTGCCAGGTACCGTATTTTAAGAGTCTTAAAACATTGTTGGACTCAGTGATACTTTGTCATATTCATCTCTTTTTCTTTTTTTATTGAATAAAGCAGCTTTGAAGCTTATCAGGCACTGCCCAACAAAACATTTAGTCCAAAAAATCTGTTATGAACTTTTTAACCTTGGGCTAACACCCAAGTACTCTGTACAAGAAAAACTGTAAAATATTTCATAGTTTTCATTCTGAAGCCTTTTTAACTGGCATCCTGTACACATTTCTTAAAAAAAAGATAATGACAAAAATGAATATTAACAAAAATCAGGGACAATATTTTCAAGCAACAAAAATGGGGGGAAGCTTATTCTGAAGGTACATTTAAAACTGAGATAACAACCTAATGAAAATTAAGAATTGCATAGCACTGTGAATTTTAGCCTTCAGCAAAACAAAACAGAAGCTATTTGGTATTGGTACAAATCCATCTATTTGATAGTTAGTCATCCAATATTATGTACATATTTTATATACTGAATGTCCTTTAAAGTCCTGTTTTCCAAGTTCCATTTTTCTGTTGGTGGGTTGTTTTTTTTTTTTTTTGACAAGTTTAAACAAAACACTTTCCGGCACTTTGCTATGACATTATTTCTTCTGAACACACACGAACTGACGTTCTTCCAAAGTGTCCCTCGTGAGCGGAAGTGCCTTTCTGCTACATATCGTTCATTTGTTAGAAAATGAAATAATCCACAGTGCGATGTGTCTGGGCCGACCGTGCACAGCAACACCCAGGCTAAACCAGGCTGGACCCAGCATCCTCAGGCCAGGAGGGCTCTTCAGCCCTCTACACCCTCTGGTCTCCAAAGTCCCAACTTTTAGCTGGTAAAGCTTCAGAAAGCATTAACAAGCACCATGGTTAAAGGCCTCTTTGTCCCTGCACGCAGAGATTTTTGCATTTCTTTTTCTCTTTGTGGTGTTGTGGCTTTAAACAAAACAAAACCAAAAAAAAAAAAAGGAAGAAAGGAAGGATAAGCACTCCACATTAGACACGTGTGGTCATCACACAGCCCTAGGCTGCATATCTTCCCCTACTTCTTTTTTGTCAAAGAAAGCTCTAGTCCCATCTGAAGACAGACGGCTTCGTTTCTGCAGCTCAATTCACAGGTCAGGCTGGAGAGGAGCCCTGTGCTTTCCAGAGGCCTCAGGTGGTTGAACTTCAGGAGAAGGATCCCGAGGGTAAGCGCTTCATCGCCTCTGCTGTGCATATACCGGGTAGGCTAGTGTGACGTTGAGGGAGTCGTTGTGCTGCACAAGGGAGGTGTGTTGGTAATGTAGCACCAGTTCCTTCAGAGAGCTGTACAAGTTATAGGGCTCGGCAAAGCCATAGCCAGTTGCTGTCTTGTTTATGACACAATGCTTTACTTCACCATCCACCCTAAAGAAGAGAGAAAAGATAACAGCCTTTTGAGTTTGTCCAGGACAACTCACAACTCCATGGGTGTTTTCAATAAAATCATCATCATGAAAGTGTACTGTATACAGGCCAGTCTCAGCTTGGGGGGGAACAGTCCTACATCACTGCAGACCCTCAGCTTTGCCACTTATTTGGCTGAGCATCTTGGGTAGGTAAGCCAGTGTCACCGACCTGCTCTATTTTCAATTTGAAAATGGTTTAAAAGGTAGACAATAGTAACATATATAATAAGGTTACCTTGAGAACTGAAATGAGACAGTGCATGCCGTGTACTTGACTGCCTGGCATGCAGCAAATGGTAACTTCCGACCACTGTGAGTACTACCGTGAGTGCTGCGGTGCCACCAGCACTGTCACTATAGTTATCAGCACGGTCTCTTCTTTCAGGCTATCCTGGAAACGTCTACACAACTCTTCAGCTGTGCATCTCCTCTGTGTTCTCCTATTTCCTTGTCTCTACTACTTCTCTGAGCAAATGGAGATTGATCATGGAGTATAACATACTTTTAGAACCTTTCCCTAGCAAAGGACATTACTTTCTCCGAAACGGCAATGTTAGTGATCACTCACTTTTCAAAGTACTCCCTAAACTATTAAAAGAAAGAAATATGTCTTCTCTTGAGACAGTAATTCGGGTCTTTTCTCTTGCTGTTTTGATCTGTTCCTGATGGGTACTTTACCTGTGGGTGGTGTTCTCACATGAATTACCTCAGATTCTAACTGTATTAGCCTTGGGAGGCCGGAAAAAAAAAAAAACGGGGGGTGGGGGGTGGGGGTAGGCAGTGCTACTTTCATTTTAAAGATGAGAAAAAAAGACTTGAGGGCATCTCATGATTAATTAGTTGCCGAATTGGAACCCAAAGCCCAGTCTTCCAGCTGAACAGCACAGTGTTTCTTTCCATTAGACCCTATTAACAGATACATCTGGCCAGACTTTAACATGCTGTCATGTCTGTGTCAGTTCCCACCCTACGTTGTTGTACTGAGATGCTCCAAGACTAGAAGTTTTTTTAAAGAATCCTCGCCCCCCTCGAGGCCGAAAGAAGGAAACATCTCGCGAGACTTGGGCGCGCGGGAGATACGTACACTACGGAGCAGGCGTAGCAACCCTGTTTACTGCTCTCCCGAACAAGGAAAGTGCCGTCCCGTTTCCCTCGCAGCAAGTTTTCGGCTTTGTTTCGGTTGCTGCTCCCGACGTTCCACGTCTTCTCGTCATGGTGGGGCAGATCTTCATCATCTTCCACCAGTGAGTATTGGCTGAGGAGGCAGGAGAGAAGGTTTCCCAATGAAGATGCATGCGGGAGCCACCAGCCCGCCCCGCTGTGTCCCCGAAGTGGGGCCCTCCGCCTCCCCAGCAAGTTAGACCAGCCACCACGCGCCTGCCTCGGCCTGAGCTCTTCCTCAGAGCGTTCGGCCTCAAGTGCACGCTCCCCAGGACAAAGAGTGAGCCATAAGTTATACTATTTCCAAGTCAGCAACCACTCTCAGGTACCCGGGCAGAGGGGAAGGCAATTAAACAATCTTGTTTATCCAGTTTAGATCAGGAAATTGATTGACTAGGAAGGCTGCCAGTTTTCACATAATCAAACAAAGCCTATACTTAAGCTTCAAAATACACTAAATGTAATTTTTTCTTTGATTGTTCCAAAAATACTTTGGGATTTTTCAGACATACAGGGACATGATTGTGGACAATAGCAGGTCATTTCACAGCATTAGGGGTAAAAAAATAAACCCAAGTTCTTTTTAGCTGAGCTTTCCTTTTTAAAAATTCTGGATGACAGTTTATACATTTTCTCCTCTGAGTTGCTCCAAACTCAGTAAAATTCCTCACTTGTTCTAAAAACAATGCAAGTCCTACGTTTTCCTAAGATGAGAAAAATCTCGGGCCTTTAAGTATCCCCGTCTTTGGTAACTACTTACTCTTCAGTGTTTTCATTGCCCAACCACTCGTTCAGCTTCTTTTGCCGCACACCTTTTTGAGTCAACCACCTGGGAAAGTTTGGAAAAGAAAATGCATTAGTAACTCATCCTTCATGCTGGAAATTATTGTCCACGTACAGCGTCGCATCTTGAGTACTCACATCAGGTATTGGTCTCTTGTCTTTCTCAGCTGAATGAGGTCTGGTTTAATGCTGTTCATACGTTTGTCAATCTCTCGGTACTCAGCTGCCTGCTTCTTCAAGTCTTCCTCCAGTCGTCTTCTACTGTCAATAATTTCACTGATTCGAGACTTCAACTTATCATAATTATGCATAATCCTATAGGCAAGAGAAATGCATCTGTAATTACCTGGGTGTATCATGAAGAGTCCCCAAAGTTTATGAAAAGTTTCACTACTGGCTTCCCAGCAGTTTTCCTCAGGTAAAGAATGTTTTCTCTTCCTGTCATTTTAAAATTATTCAAAGCACAGAAAGCAAGATTATCTCTAAGCAGTTTTAGAGGATTTTGGTCATCTCTAGCACAAAGACAATGAAAATACTCATGGTTTACCAACCTTTGTATTTCTTTCTCATTGCCTTCACGTTTAAACTTTTCTATGTATTCTTTACTGTACCGCTCCTGGGTTTGGCACTGTTCTTCAAATATTTTTATGGTTTCATTAAATGCTTCAATAGCTGTTCTTTTCATTTGGATTTCCTGCAACACAATTTTAATAAGACAATGTCATACCTTTCATAAAACAATTTCTTACTTCAAGATACTACCCAGGACATTTGATCTGTATTATTATCTAGCATGTGTTTGCAGGCTGGGACTTGAATTAATGGGTAAAACCCATTAAAACCAGTATCACAGGAATGCACCTTTACTTTGGAGAATTTTCTCAATCTATGGAAAATGATTGTTTGGCAATATTCCTACAGTTTTTTATCTTTTTAAAAGCTATTCCAGCTTAGAAGCATACATGTTGCCTTGTACTCCCTGTGGCAGTCCCAGATACATGATGGCCCAGAGATAAGTAGCTAGGAAATGACGGAAGTAAAGGTAGCCTCTCCTTTTTATGGTAGAGATTAGAAAAGTCTGTGAAACTCCCAGTTATTATTAACTTCCAATTCTTCGATCAGGAATTATGTCAAATAACCTTAAAACTCAGTTGACCTCTTTATTTTGTGAACTTAATTTAATAGACTGACTTCATTTAAAAGGTTTAGAGATATGCTCAAATAATCCACAATGATTCCCAGAAACTGAACTTTTTTTTTTTTTTGAAGCTACATATAACATGTTAGGCTTTAATAACTAAGAGTTCTGAACTTTTAGTCCGATTTTCACGAAAACTCACCTGGGAAGTACGGGTATATTCTTCATATAATCTATCATATTCTCGACTTTTTTCTTGAAACTGAGTGTTATATTCATGTAATTTTTTCCCTACAGCTTCAATATTATCTTCTTTGACAACTTGATCCTAGAAAGATTAAAAAAATCACAGGGGAAAAAAATAAATTCAGTGGACAGGTATTTAATCAAATAATTAACAAAACTGCTGACATGGAAAAATCTTTAAAATTAGTATTTTATTTAGCAATTATAAAATTGCAACTTTGTGATCACAAGTATAAAGTTTTTCAAACTTGATTACATGTAATTCATCTGCTTCAAAATGTTTTGAAAGTATTTTGTCTAAACAATATAACGTTGATAATTCAGTTTTGATTACCTGTTGGTATTTGGATACTGGATAAAGTAATTTCACATCCAATTTGGGATTATACTGAGCTAGAGATTCATTCCGGTAGTGGTTTATTAGTTCAACCACGGAATTGAAGGTTAATGGGTCAGAGAAGCCATATTTCCCATCCCGGTGAAATATTTTGATTAATTTGTTATTTCCTCCTTTCCTGTAAATACAATATAAAAGTAATGGTATTAACATTTTCTAATAAATATGTTTAATATCAACCCAAACACTGCAATTCTGGCTATATTCCCTGACTCACCTTAGTGTAAGAGTATAATCGCCATGCATTTTAGTTGATGCATCTCGTACCAAAAAGGTCCCATCTGCTGTATCTCGAAGTTTTTCATTCACTTCTTCCCTGAAAAGAACACAAGACAATGCTCACTCCAAGGATTTAGTAATCATAGGTTTACATCGTTTTTTTAACAGGCTTTTCTTAGAGCAGTTTTAGGTTCACAGCAAAATCGAGCAGACTATACTTCCTGTACCCACAGATTTATATTTATGAATTACATTTTCAAAGCTTACCAATTTCTTGTTTATATAGAAATATTATAAACAGGTGCATAGGAGTTAAAAAAGAAAAAGTACCCACTTTCACTACTGGCATATCTGTGGTACAAAGTTTTTATTTATTTTTTAAGCAAACATTATAATCTTTCTGACAAATCACAGAAAGTCATGACCTCAAAAAGGTTTCCCCAACCCCTTACTCCTCCTCAAAAAAGCAAAGAAAACAACACCATTTTATGTTATTGTGTTTAAGACAATAACATTAATTCTTAGAGTTTGACTTAATAGAGTGCCTTTACTCTCTGTTCTTAGGCAGTGTCATTTCACCCCAGTGTTTCCCTGACATCTCTGTCAGTAACGAAACTTCCTGGGTATTTAATTTCCTGTGGCATCCAGCACCCACAGTTCTCCAGTACTCAGTGACTTTTTCTGGTCGTCTTTGGAAGAGGACCAACTATGCTTCATGCTTATGTTGGATGATATCCTAAAAATGGAACTTAGCAAGCTGGTGCTTTTCTTTCTCTTAATCTAAAACTCTCTGGATCTAGCGAAAACGAATAGTTTCTGTATGTAGCCTTACCTCGAGATATCTCCCCAGTACCATTCAGCATCTTGTAAGGACATATTGTTATTCATACCGTTGTTGGCTACAGTAGTGGGTTTTGGTGGTTTAGGAGGCAGTGCTGCAGATGAAGGAGAAAGAAGAAGTTGTTTGTAATCCCAACTACAATTGAACATTTCAAATAGGACCTACATTTCTTTAGATCAATAACATTTCTGTTTTTTTAAAAAAAGAAAAATTAGAGTAACTGAAATATACAGCAGTGATTCACAATTCCATGCAACATGGACGATAGTGTTCTTTAAAAAAAAAAAAATCTTTCAGAGGATGGCTCAAAAAGAAATGAAACTAAAAAGGAGAGAGAGAGAGAACCTTAGAAACTAACAAATTGGGCTGGCTATGTGAATAATTTCAAAGTAAATCCAGAGTCATGACATTTTCTACTTCTAGATTCTAGTTATATTAAACTTTCATGCCTGGTCAAATCCATCTAAAGTAAGAAACTATGAACATATGAGCAGCAGGAATAACATGAGTTGGCTTTAATTTCCTCTTCTTATTTAATTACGAAAGACAAATTCAGTCTCTGTCCTCCACAAATGCTGTTGCAGTAATAAAAAAGCTCATCTATAGCAGTATGTTTTAAGAGGAGGAATGGGGTTTCTCTAATCTTAGTATTTCAGGCACTGTTCTGCCGAAAGCCACTTTAAGAAACTCATCTGTGCCCTAAATCTCTTTAGTATTCCTGTTAATATTCTGTTGGATAAATTGTCTTCTCTATGCCAGGACTGATTAAAAATCATATCCCCCCCCCCAATGTCAAACCAGTATTCAGACATATGAATTGGTGACCAATAAAAGACTACACTGTTTCTGAATTTCTTAATTGGGGGGAAGGTTAATATGGGAATAAAAGAATTTGGGACCTAAATCCAGGATTTTTGGCTAAATTCTAAGTAATAAGTTTTCTTGTTACTCTTTTAATTTATGCAAAAATGATTTCAGGTGTCTATCAAGAATATTTTACAAAGATTAGCACTAGATAATGAAAGTCAACTTTCTTCATTATAATATCTTAACACAAGAGAGAGCAAGCAAAGTGTTAACATCTGATTTAGAGTAGTTTCAGGGCATAGAGAACTGAGTTGCAATCACTGCTACATTTTACATGCTTTCTAAACCACCAAGTGTTATCACTGCAAAGTACCACACTGTTCTCATCCACTGTCAACAGAGAAAAGCAGCACAAAAGATGCATCATTTTAATTACAGGGACACTATACAACACTATAACCCAACTAGGGAAGGACCACGATTAACAAAAGACACTAGTGAAAAACTGGAATTTAATTCCTATCCATTCAAGTAAGAATAAGCATGTACCACACACAGCCTGATCTGCTTGCTTCTACAGGCAGTAAAACGATCTGTTTAATTTTTAACCTACAAGCAAACTAATTTTTATCAATGAAACAAATTAATAAAAATAGAAATCTAAAGAGGATCTGTTACAGTAGCTTTCAAAAAATTAAAAAGCCACAAAATTAACTAGCTCTCTACAATAACACCGCAGTATTACCTGGTGGATCCATTTCTATATAAAACATCAAGTCTGTGCCACAATTTATATCTGTCTTGGCATATTCTAAATCCAGGTCTTCCATATTCCAAACAGTGTTGTACATTTGTGCGAGAGTTTCCTTGGCTGAGCTCAGTTATAAGAAAAGAGTCCGGCTTTCTTTGTAATGGTGTCTTGGAATTCATTTTAAAACCTATAAGGGGCTGCACTGAAACCTATTACATCACACACCCCAGCCAATCAAGTCAGAAAAATGTCACCAGACCACTCCTGCTTCATCAGTTCCCTTCTATACCAGCCTTAACACAATCCCAATCTCACTAAGAACCTACATTTAATAGAACTGCAATGTATACATGCTCATCCTTTCGAAAAGGTGTTTAATTTGTTCTCCTCCAGCAGTGAGTTTTCTAATTCTTTATTTATTACTCCTTGCAGCATGGTACGCTCCGCTGTTGGCAGGTTGACAAAAGCTGATATGCTGCAGCTCGGAGTTCCCCCCCCACCCGGTGCATCTGGATTTATAGATAGATAGCCCAGTTATTTCTTGGTTTAAAAATCTTACCAAGGCATCAAAATCGTATACCTAAGCTATATTTTGCAGTCCTTAAATATCTCCCATGTATATTAAAAGCAGAAAGGATCAACTCTAGGTATTTAATTTCAGTACCCCATAATTTACTGAAAACTCAGAATTTAAACACTGTCACAAATGCACATTAGAAAGAACAATTAAAAGAAAAGGTATAGATAAAATTTCCTCCTCTACCAAACACTGCAAAGTTAAAACTAGACTTTTCTGAATAGGAATGCAGATGCCTACTAGCAGAAATAATAAACATAATTGTCAACATTATTAATAATTTTAAGGTTAGTGTCTAACAACACTGGGCAAAGTGAGATGCTTCTTTCAAAAAGAAAAAGGCTATATATATAAATATCAGAAAGCAGAGTAGAGATATAGTTACCTTTGCAAATTATTTCACTAATAACCCCATCTTTGATGCTAATATTGCTTGAAGGGGAGGGTGATGTAATCACTTTTTTTTTTTTTTTGGCTTCCCCCCTCCCATCTCAAATGCCTTACTCTGGGGACAAACATTCCTTCTTAGTAGTATTTAATATAAAGAAATCAATTTCTCTACAAATCTAATGTCTAATTTTGGTTCTTCAAAATCATTCTGCATATAATCCTGTTACCCTTACTGGAGCCTAACATACATTCCCACTGTGAATCAATCTCTCTTTACATTCGCAATATTATCACGGGGGGAGGTTTACCCCCCTTATGTAAATGTGGCTCATCTTAAAAACTATAGTGGGCTTTGTGATCTATGTACATGTGTATGCCACATACTTGTCAATTTAAAGAACACAGAAGCCCTTGACATTCATTCTTCAACTTTCTATCAAATTTGGAATCATAAAATATTATGAAAAAAAGACAAAGGCAGGCAGGGTATTCTGTTTTCTGGGCACTGTTCACTTATGTCCCCTCTCTAGTTTAATTCATTTTCCCATTACTGGGGAAGGCAGGCTCATCAGATCCTCTCCCACCTTCTCCCACTCATGCTTTTCTATTTGCTTAAGGGTTTAGATAAACCTAAACTCAAATTCAAATAAAAATGGTAAAAAGGTGGTGGGGTAGGCTCTCAGATAAGATGCAAAAAAAATTTTTCTTAGTTTAATAAAAATGTCGACCCTCTCTCAAAAGGAAGGAGACATCCTCCAAGCAGCGGTGGCAAGTCTAACAGCCCAGAGGGCCAGGCCCTGCATTTGGGAGCCCCTGGTGCAAACCATTCCGGCTGCTGGATCTCAAGTGGCAAACTGACCCAGGAGGAGGCAGGGAGACAGGTGATTTTCCATGGTCTCTCTAAGCCCTGGCCTGAAACCAACTTCCAGCCAAGCAGATCACTTTGTAATTAGTACCTCCTTCCCGAACTTCCAACATCAACCCCACCTTTCCCTCGCTCTGTCCCCCTGGAGGACATGGGGGAGTGCCTCCCTTAATCTTCCATCTGCCCTCCCCAGGCAGCGCTTACAGGGGCGTGCGCGCGCACACACAGACACACACACCAAGCACGCACGCCCCAAGACAAACTACAGAAAGGAGCCGTTCAGATTAAAAAAAAAAAAAAAAAAAAAACCACCCCACAGGGAAGGGGCAGAGAAGTGCACAAATTCAAGGCAACTTACTTTGCAGGTTATGCATTTCAGCGGTTTCCCTTTGAAATGCCTGTCTCCGACAATGAAAAAAAAATCCAAAAAGCTGTGCTTCCATCAAGTGGACCAAGTCCTCGCGTCTCCCCCCACCCCCTTCCTGCTCCGGTGGCAGTGCGCGCGTACCCGGCAGCCGCGAGTACGCGCAGGGGTGGGGGCGCTGCAGGGCACCCGGCCACCCGCCGGCTCTCTGGGCTCTGCACCGCTGGTCCCTGCGCCCCGCCCGGCCGGCACAGCAGAGTGTCGCGGCCGCCGCTCACGGCTGGCTCCCCAACGAGAAGCCAACTGGATTTCGCTACTGTACCGGGGAGGAAAAGAGCCCGGGCGCTCGCACGTCTCCCTTAGATAAAGATCGCAGCTTCATGATTAACTTGGGCAGGTTCAAATATTTGCTGAGCTAGGGATTTCGGGAGGGGGAGGGGGAGGGGAGCCCAAGTCAAAGTCAAAGTTGTCATCGGCTGAAAAGTGGCCAATGCAAGACCAACTTGCTCATTTTCGCCGAGGAAATGAGAAGGCCATTGTGAGGGGACCCAAAATAGTCTAACTGGCCGCCGCGCGCGCTGGCTGGCTCAAGAAGCCGACAGTGAAGCGAGGCACTATGCGCAGCCAAACACAGGAAGTGGCTGAGCTAGTTCAGCAAAAATAGAATCAAAGCCTCACTTGTAAAGGCCTGAACCTCTTGGAACAGCCCAGAACACAGTGCCTCGCTCGTGTCCACCTCCTGCACCTCGGTCCCACACACTAGCACAGGCAGACCGCAGGTGTAACAGGAAAGCCCTGACCAAGCAACTCAGGCAGGGAGCAGATGACAGAAATGTTCAATGGCAGGAGGGTACCCTCAGAAAGACTGTTAGAACTCCACATGCATCCTACCCTCCATGACCACGTGAAGATTACGAAAAAATAAAACACCTGTGGCTCTTACGTGGTCAATTTCAACTCACATTTAAATGGCCATATGACCTTCTGATTAAAAGGGGTGTCTACATTAGGTTTATGTGCCAGGCACATGGGGCAAGGGATAGAAAGGTAGAGAAGGGCATACCTTTGTGGGGGATTTTGTCCTTTGTGCAGGGTGCAATGAACCACAATTAGGACTGTTGGCTACTATTTAAAGAATTAAAGTTTTACCTAAGAAAATATTCAGTTGCATCAGCATAGATGGCTTTAATGTTATCCAGAGAACACCCACCGTATAAATATCACAGAATCACCAAGCTTTAAATCAGAAAGTAATTTAGAGATCATTTCAATCAGTTCCTTCATGCTACAGAAAAAAAAAAAAAAAATCTGACCCAGAGAGGTGAAGTGGTTTGCACAAGAGTATGGTACTAGGACTAGAACCCAGCCTTCTGACGTTTGGTTCCAAATTCTCTTCTCTACCCACTGTCCTGCTCCTCACTTTCCTCTGCCAGAGAGAGTACAAACTGACAAATGAAACTGAAGGTAATTTTTAAAGCCACATGCAAAAAAACTTAACAAAACTCTGGCTTTTTCTGTTTTCTATTTTTAGCTTACTTTAACTTTTAAAAAAATCTACCTTTTCATTCCTTTTGAAGAAAATTGAGTTCTGACAATAATACCCTTATACTTTGTATAGGAAGGTCATCCAATGGTCACATAAAGTCCACACAGGCAAACAGCAGGAACCAGCTTTAGGGTTACATGAAGTATCTGGGAAGTACTGCTAAACCCGCAATGAAAGTGATTTTTACAAACTTTCCTTTGGTGCAACTAATACTGAAAAACTTACTTTCCCAATGGAAAAAATAGTCTATAAGTGAATCTGCCATCTGATCACGGGACATATGGTTAGTTCAGAGAATACCCCTGCATCCTGAGCTGCATAATCTTGCCCCACTTTTAAAAATAGCCTTTCTAAAGCTAGAAACATTGGAAACATCAGTCATCAGTCTCTTAAGCATACCTGGCTGGATTCACATGATGTTTCATGTCAAAACCATCTAAGATCAAAATGCTCTGTAAATCCAACAGTATATTATCCACTGGAAAGCAGTACACCCTCTACTTACAGAATGAAAGTCTTAAAATAGATTGGAAAACTTTGCTTCAAATACATTCCTCATAATATGTACACTCATCTACCATGGACGTTCTATTATATTACTGAAAATGTGAGCTGAATCTTTCTTTTCCCATTGAATTTTAGTCTTTGAAAAGCGATCTACAGGACGCATACTCCTTATTAGCTTAAAAAGGGAGCCCTCTGCTGGTGGAATAGAATCAGTAACTCCTGATTTGGGAGAAAACGGTCACCTTTCTGTATTATTTTGTTCCTCTCACACATGTTTCACATAAACTAATACACATAATTTTACAACTGTCACTTAAGCTAGAGGGTTCACTAACAAATAACTAGTAAATAAAAACCCACAAATTTTATAATAAATATTTTTCATGTGTCTGCTAAGCTTTTAGGAAAACTTGTATTTTAATGTCAGCATTTCTCTGGACCTCAAAGACCTAGGCACATTGGAAAACTTAACACACATAACTGCAAACTAACTTTCCCTTAGGGATTCTTTAAAACAGTATGTATCATTGTTTCTTTCCTCAAAGTTTCATAAAACTCATTTCAGAGGCAAATACAGGCCATTATTTCACTTCTCAACAGATGTAATCTAGTCAGGAAAATGTCTCTTGATCATTAAAATATGTTTGAAAGTTATAGACTGAATACGGTATCTCATGTGCAAATCACTGTCAAGTAGCAAATGTTCCACAAGCAGCTTTCAACCTGGAAATGTTTTTGTGAGCCATCATTTATGAACAAAAACCATTTTAACAAGGGCAGTGAGGAAAAAAAATTAATGAGCCAAAATCTTCATTTAAGGGTAAAATGAATACCTCCCTTCATAATTTTAACTTAAGACAACTTGGGACAGAAGGGCCTTTCAGGATGGTTCAAATTCTTTACTCCACATCCAGTACTTGTAATGATCCTGTGCTAAAATGTCCATTGAAGTTTATAAGTAAACCCAGATTCATATATGCATAAAATCGGACACATTCTACAAGGTTTCTGAAAAGGCACGCCCATTGCTTAGTGGAATAAAGAACTCCTCCCCTCCAAATCCCCCCAGATCCTGTCCCTGGAGACAAAGAGAAGACTGCACTGCGAAAACAAAAGTAAAACTGACTATACCTCTCCAATGCATGCACACTGAAATACATCTCGTTTTTAGAGTACAAATAAAATTTGCTAGTTTTTGATAAAACCTGGCGTGGCTCGCCTCTGTTTACCTCTACTCATCTATCATAAATACATCCATTTTGCTTTCAAGGTTTCATTTCTCACCTTTGAAATAACCCCCTAATGTCAGATCACATTTTAAACCTAATAAAAATTAAATCAGAGAAAAGTAAAACTCTGAAAGTCATTTCCCCCTACCTTACTGCTTGCTTTAGTCTTGGTTGAAAACCAAGCCCAGAGCATTTAAAACAAGATTTATGAATCAGGCTCTTCAGGATGAATGTTTTGCAATGTGCCAGAGGTTAAAAATTAACTTTGACAGGTGTAGAAGGGCAGGGGGGAGAAAGAGTCGTTTATTTTCCACTCTGGGCTTGAGGGTGCAGTATTAGACTTCAATTATGCTACATTAATATTTCTGAATATATCCATGAAATCTGAAATATGTAAATACACTTATAATGGGTTTCATTCAAAGGCATTCTGTGTTAAATGGACCTATTATTACCTTGGTTGTCCTATAGAAATCTCCTTTACCTACCTAAATTAATAGGGTAAACATAACATAAATAATTCAAAAAAATCTGCTGTTTGGCGTTAAATATTTTTAAGACTTTTTGTAACAAAGGGAACTGCAAACTAACAACAAAGTTCTGAGAGCTTACTCTGTGTGCTTAGCCTTTCCAAATCTTAGTTTTCCCTCCTTACCAGGGATGCTGGATGTATTAAAATGAGTTGATATGTGAACATTCTTGGGAAGTTTATGAAGGAATAAAAAAAGTTTTTTTGGGTGATTATGCTGTACTCAGTTCTGTGCTAGGAAGAGTTCAAAAGGAGAAAAAGCCTTTGTCCTTGCCCTTTAGAAATATAGTTGAGTAGATTAAAGTAATAGAAAAAAACTACAGAATAGTTAAGAGGACAAGGGGCTTAAGAGCATAAACATATCGAACAGGTCTGACTTAGCCTGCACATAAAACAGGGGGAGGACCTTCATCTGGGTGCAGATGAAGTGCATGGCACTGTTTGAGGCCGCTATGTACAGTTGTGCATTTTGTGCACTGTGAAAAGGCACCTAGGCAAGGTGACATGGGAGTGGCACTGAAATCCAGCTGCTCCACTCACCAAGCCACATGCAGAGTAAGGGTACCATTTAAAGGCACCTTCCTCCTTCCGAGCAAGGTACCCACTGGGATGGCAACTGCCCAGAGTGTCCCTTTCAGACATGCTCTGAAGCCCCTACAGGCCCCAGAGGCCCCAGCTCTGCTGGCTGGGAATGCGGGGTCAGCAGGGAGAATGGCCTGATAGGATTCAGGACTGAAGGAGTCAGACCTGCTGAATGAGGCCAGCTCCCGCAAGGCCTCAAAAGCTAGAGTACACAGTAGATAGTAGCGAGACAGGGTCATGGGTTTCAGTATTTATCAGCTCATTTAATCCTCATAAAAACCCAGGAGAGAGGCATTATCCCCATTCCACAGTCTGGAAAACAGTTTGGAAAAGCTGAGTCACTTGATGAAGAACTTGGCAAGTACACAGCAAAGAGTTGGGATTCAAATCCAGATCTGTCTGACTCAGAAGCCCACTCTGTTCTTTCTGTTGCACGTCTTGCGGAGTGATTTGGAGTCTTATCCTGAAAGCTATAAACAATGCCTTATGGCTCTTTACTATATGCGACCCATAGGAGCTCTTTTCACATATTTTTAGTTTAGTACATGATCGAAACTTCAGAAGAGTTTTTGACTGGACACTAAAATGCAGCTCCACTGCTCATGAAGTTTCTGAAAACACAGGCAGCCAGAGTTGGCAGGTAGAACAGACTGGAGTCCAGGGGAGGCTCCTGGGAAGACCCAGTTCTGGCACACACTGCTAGGGTGGCACAGGGTAAACCTCTCAGTATCTGTGGGGCTCAGTTTCTCCATGTCCTAAACGGCAAAGTTGGACAATGCTTGCCACTCGAAAATGATGCTTTTTATGATGCTATCACTTAAAATATTTACTGCTTTTTAGAAAATACCAAGGCATGATTTTTGTACTTTGCAGTTTATTGCAAATGACTGACTTATGACCATTCACTGGAGAGGTACTGGTGCTTGGTTTCCAAAGCCTTCTGGTACAGGCACGTGCTGGGGCAATGATGAAGGACTCTAGGAAACTGCTGCATTTTTGCCAGGCCCAAGAAATCATTTCTTCAACCCAGGGTGCCCTGCCAATCATCTGTACTGGAGTCATTACAAAGGTGTTCAGGATGAGGATGTTTTGTTCCTGGCGTGGAACAAAATATAATGTTTTCACAAGTGAGAGACACTGAAACATCCATCTAATTCCAAAGGGCCTATGCTCTTTTTAGAATTGTTAAAAGATATCACACAAAGGGAAAAATGGCTCAAGCTAGGGTTTAAAAATTACTTGGATTTACTTTTTGAAGAGGCCTCATGAATACTGGGATAATCTAGCAAATGTTCGAGGCTTTGTCATTTTTTTTGCAGAACTGACGGAATTAATCCACCTTTGAAACTGACGCACTAATTTCTTAGTAGAGGAACACAGGGTCCTTTGACATATCAAGCAGCTTTAAAGGTATATTATGAAAATGGTTGCAGATACATTTTTACGTTGGTGGAATTAGGCTGAGACTGATAAAGATGTTTAACCAGTTTATGCCCGTCAGACTAATCAGACTCCACCACTGATTGTAGAAATTCTCAAAAATTCCATGTGATAAATCCACGTATGGGTATCTGTCAAGCCCCGTCTGGCTTTTAGCTTCCATGTGCCTCCCCTCTCCAGAGGGGTGGCTGCTGAGAAGACCAGGACCACTCCTGAGCCCTTCACTGTAGGGAGGGCCCAGCTGTCCCTGGTCTCTAAGAGACACGTCAACACTGGTCAGGAGCAAGTGAAAGAGCTCAGCTGGGCTTATTCGTGCTACTCCTCTTCCTTCCTCACCTGTGCTATTACTCTAGGAATCGGTAGTCAACAATGGCTCAAATGCTATGTTCCATGCCACGACGCCCATTGTTTCCTACTAAGCCAAAAGAAAGCCTCTGAACACCAGCACAGAGCTCCCAAATCCATTCACAAGTGACCTGCGTAGTCACACAAAATGAAACCTTTTGGCCACCCTCTGAAGTTCTCGGCCATACCCGTTGACAATCTTCTGTGACACAAGTCACCTACAATTCTGGGCATCCTTGTTAAACATTCTGTTTGCTACAGAACATTTGGAACATCCACGCTTGCCCCATCTATTATATCTGATGCCTTTCCCACCTTTGGTACCATATTTTGGGCCTGTCTGTAGAAGCCCTTCCCAACACCTGCATCTTGAACGGTTACCTACCCCATCCTCTATTCTAGCCCTGCAGGTGGGTTTTGAGCCCAGGCCCTTGCCTTTCTCAGGCTGCCCCCATCCAGATGCAAATAACCTAGCCTGGTTATGCAGTATCCAATAAAAAAGCACAACTTAATTCTCCATTGAATGATGCTGATAACTGGTCTCCATGCCGGCTCATACAGAGATAAATACGTTAATCTACATGAGTTACCTATAATACATAATATATTCATGGTGTTTCATTTCAATTCTAGGCATTAGACTTAAGCAATACTGTCTACTGGTCCTGAAACTTCACTTTACTTATAGGATCCTAGTCACTGTTCTAAATCATCAGCCTCTATTAGCTAACTTTTAACCAGTGTACAGCATAGTGGGGTTGTTTAGACTTTCCACAGTAGATGAAAAATACATCAGTTTAAATTAAACCCACTGCTAACATGGTCCACATTTCCTGCTTTGTTAAATAGCTAATTGAACGGCAGCCTGCTTTCAAAGAAGTGTCTGGCTTGCTCTAACTTGCTGCAGTGAACACTCCGGTTTCATACTGCTTGCATTATTGAAAATGTTTATTTTGACAGACATTTCTCAGCATACTCGCTTCCAAAAAACACATTCCAAAATACTTTAAATTATATAGTAATTATAAATCCCCTACTTTATAAGTATTAGAAAAACAAAAATGTCAACAACTAAAATGAACTCCATAAATTTATTCAACAAGTAGAAGCATAAACGTTGAAGAGTACAGGAAGCTCTCCCAACTCTTACCCTAAAACCAAGACGATTTAAAATCTGCAAATGTTGAAATCCAGATAATATTTACTGTATACACTACCAGTCAGCTATTTTTTTTTTAAATCACAAGGTAACATATGACTATGGATTGTAATTCTACAAGAAACTTATGTTAACTTCCGAGGAGGTCTACAGCTGCCATTTTTAAGGCTCTCAGAAATGAAAGAGAGAATGTTCAGTGTTCAAAAAGCATTACCTGGTGCAGGTTGTCGTTCATTCCATTCAGTTGAGATTAAAATTTCTATAACTTTTATGAGGTGTTCATTATTATCAGAGCTGCAAGAAAGAGAGTTTTATTAGAAACCTTTTCCCTAAAAACAAACTCATTTGCATTTATACACATTCAAGTGGATGTATGTGATAGAAATTGGCACAAGCATCTTCAAAGTAGTATCTTTAGGATGCATTTAATTACCAATGAATTTAGGACTACCCCCAAATACGCTTCTCTTCTTTCACTTACCTGGCTGCTGGGAATCTGAAAAGCATAGGGCTGAAAATTTCAGAGAGCACTCTTGCATTCAAGAGATTTTTGCTGGAGGTTTGAGAGAGCTTGAAGAAATGTTTTAACAAATACTGAAGCGTAAGCCAATACTGATGAGGTATGTTAGGCGACCTAATGAACTTCTTCAACAGCTGGATATATTCTTCGGAGCTTTGTACTTCTACAAGTTTAAAAAAAAAGAAAAGAAAACAGACTAAGAGACTGTTTCTAGGTATTAGTGAATAAACACCTAGAAAATTTCTGTTCTTTTTTCTAGCCACAGAAGGAGTCATTTAAAAAGTTATCAGGAGAAACACACAGAACATTTGTTCTTCTCATTAGAAAATGCATTATGAGAAAGTAGAAAGCTCAAGTCAAATGGAAATGCAAGAAACTCTTCGTGTAAGAAAACCACAAGCTGTTCAGAGTGTGCTGGCAGAAACCTGCCCTCTATTGAGCAGCTTCAAGTGTGATTGGCTAACTCAGAGGAGCATCAGATAAGTACCACAGGTTTTAACTTTGAAGGTTACGAACCACAATTTCCTGTCCCCAAAGCATGTAACTGAGCCATAGCTCCTAACACTGGCAGCCCTCTTCCCTCAACACATTCTGTGATGGCTACTCAGGGAAGATGACAAGAACATCTCCAGCCACTCGGGTCCTGGTCCTGGTCCCCTGAATCTGACACTGGTATTTGAAACACCACGTCCTTCACCAATGTAGTGAACTTTGTTAAAACTGGCAGGTTAGTGATTAGCCATTCCAACATGGGGACAGTCTTAAGCAAAGGAGAATCTGGGTCTTCTATTGGATGCCCCGGTAAAGGAGGAAGTTTTGGTGCTAGTGAGGAGGAGATGTAGGTTACTGCTACGATTTTCTAACTACTATCCCTGTATATGCAGAACTTAAATAGAGTTTACAGGCACATCTGCATCTCAATATATGTTCAGTGAGGTTCTCAGAACAGAAAACAAACCTGGGGCTAAAGAAATCATTTCGCTGTAAACAGCTACCGGAATGACAGGATTTGGTAAGTCCAGCAAATAGCGTTTGAAAGCGTCTGCTAAAACGTGCACATCGATCATTTCCAAGTCCACAGAGGCCGTATCTAGGAAAGAAACATTTTAAGAAATAGTCAGACATTTATACATCAGTTTGGCCAATTTTCTGAATGTTTGACTTCAGTGTGACAAAGGAAAAGAACCAATATGAGGACAAATACAAGAGACAAAGTATTTACTAGCACTGTTTCTCATAGAGGGTGGTCCTGGCATTTTGGGGAGAACAGTTGTTCTTTGTGAAGGTCTGCCTGACAAGTTTCGAGCATCTAGCAGGCCTGGTCCTCGGACTGTGATGCTGGTAGCATACTCCCAAACTCCGGGCAACAAATAATGCCCCTGTCATGAGCTGAATTGTGAAGCCCAAACCTCAGAGAGGGACTTGACTGTATTTAGTAACAGTGCCTTTAAAGAGGTGATTAAGTTAAAATGAAGCCACTAGAGTGGACTCTAATCCAATCTACCTAATATCCTTCTACGAGGAGGAAATTAGGACACAAAGAGAGATACCAGGATGCGCTGCACAAGGAGGAAAGGCCATGTGAGGACACAGGGAGAAGGCAGTCATCTGCAAGCCGCGTGGAAAGGCCTCAAAAAATCCAAACACGTCTACACCTTGACCTTGGACTTCTAACCTCCAGAACTATGAGAAATAAATTTGTTTTGTAAGCCACCCAGTCTTCTGTGGTAGTTTGTTATAGCAGTCTGAGCAAATTAATATAGAACCCCAAACATTTCCAAACACCCTCTGAGGGGAGGTTCCGCCCTGATTGAGACGAACGAGTTCTACCCAGGGATGGTTGGTCACGTAGTGAATGTTTCCCAAAACCTCAACAAAAAAAAAATGACATATGCAAATTCCTAGATTTCTTAAAACTTGAGTTGATAAATCCTGTATCTCAGAATTAATATAAATGTAACCAATAGAGTGATTAATTAAACAGTAAGATATCACAGAATTTTAGCAAGCAATCTCAAGAATATTGATGAAAATAATTTGAACATTTTCAGAAATGTTTCTCTCTAATTCTGATTTATTAATACTAATCTAACCTGCGGGCATCAGACTATCGGAGAGAAAAGATAAGACGAGCCTATCTGTCCAGTAAATCGCTCAGCTGGAAAAGAGGTGAAGCAATTCAACAAAGGGGTGACACTAATCAAAACCACTCTGAGCACCCACTATGCACAGCGCTCTGAGTACCTGAGATAGAAAAAGGCACAATGGCCAGCAGAAAGCAGGGGTGCTGGGAACAAAGACATGGGGGCAGGAGCGGCCACGAGCATCTAGGAAAGGAGAGAGGCATCTGGCTGCTGCTGAAGGACGCGCACTAGCAACACGAAGGGTAGTTACCTGGGGACTCGGGTTCTCAATGGAGAAAAGGTGGGCTGATGGGCAAGACACTACATTTTTGTCCAGCTTTATGAATTGTAGGGTTAAGAATAAATTGGAAAGCAGTACTGCTGGAAGGAAAAATACCAGTTTTGGTCATCTGAATCAAAGTGCTGGGGTCTGAATTCTAATGCAGTTAGGAGTGTGCAAGACATTGTCAAGACCTCACATAGCTTGGTCATTGACTAGATTGGGCCATGGCCTAGGAGAGAATGAAGACGTGTCCATGTTTACTCCTAAATGTGAGCATGAGTGAGTAGGAGAACAGGTATTCTAGATACCCTTGAACTAAATATGATACCATAAATCACTCCAGGTTGAGCCTAAGACTAAAAAATTCCTTGGATACGTTATTATCATAAAGCAAACTTGCCTCACTAGGCAGGTGTTATGAAAGCTAATCACACAGCTCTAAGAAAAGCCAGTCCTGGAGTAAAATAGGAATAGGTCAGAATTAGTAAACTTAAAAGGTAAAGAGGCAAAGTGTTAAATCTCTCAAATGTCCTACAAATAACTAACCAGGGACATATCACATCTCTAACAGGTGTAGGAAAGGCAATACTAGGTCTTTGCATGAAGGATCTACATTGAAGGTAATGGGATTATGGGTGTCATTAAACACTGTCAACTAAAATGTGTTTTACTATAGGAACACTCTGTAGTCACCCACTATTTGGCAAGCTTCTGTCCCCCCATATACGTCAGCCCATATGCTTTACTTAATGTCTCTCTGCCCAGCAAATTACTATTACTTAATTTGCTCATCCTGAAAAATGTGACAAACCATTTGGTGATGCAGTATAAACGTTAAGAGGCTAAACATCCACACGTCCCTCTCTCAGGTCGGGGTCCCCTCTGTGCTCTTTGCAGTGCTGATGAGCCATCCCTCTACCAAGACACTCCCCAAAGAGTTTGGTACTTACGTGGGATTCTGTGTCTCCCCGAGCTAGACTGGGAGTACCTCAGGGCAGGGACTGTGGCTCTCCCCTGCCCTCACTCTCTAGCACATAGAATGTGTTAAATGTTGTGGACTGAACTAGAAAGTCCTTAAAGTGAGGTTAATGCACCAAAAACCTCCCCTACACATGAAATGCATTCCAAAGAACGTTTACAGTGTTTAAATAAAATTAGCTTATGCAGGTCTTTGGATATGCTTGCTTACCTTACGTCAAATTCCATAGAGTTGATGGCATAGTATGTTTTATTTCCTTTGGTAATATAACTTTGGAAGTTCCTTGGAGTTTCTGACCTCTGCTGATTCTTTTTCTGCAATAAAAGTAACCTAACATGCCCTTCCAATAGCTACACGCATCTGTCACGGGATGACTTTTGAAAAAGCTACATAATCTTTAGGTCTGGGTTGGGGGAGTTTACATCCTCTTCTACCTCACTTTTCACTGAGTCTGTCTACTCATGACAGGTAACCAGTAAACTCTCCAACACTTCACTGCTGCCTTCCACAGGAATGGTGTCCCTTCCTCACTTGATCTCTATCTAGGTTAGTGGTTCTCAGTGGGGGTTGGGGTGGGACCCCACCCCGCAAGACATCTGGCATTGTCTGAAGACATTCCCGATTGTCATAACCGGGGCAGGATGCTACCAGCACCTTGTGGGTAGAGGCTATGGATGTGTCTAAACATCCCAGAATGCACAGGACGGGCCCCTACTCTTCCAACAAAAAATTATCCAGCCTAAAACATCAATAGTGCTGAGGCTGAGAAAACCTGATTCAGGTTAAGAGAAACCAAAAATGTCAGGAGAAAATTCATATCATTCAAACTCATATGAGACAAGAAAGGAATGATTCATTTTAGGGAAAAATAACAAAAGAAAAAGAAAAAAAAGAACAAGGGCTTTTGGAGTCAGAACTATTTGGAAACAATTCACAGCTTTGCCACTCAGCTGCTGAAAAATGTGAGAGAAATTACTTATCTGAGAGTCAGCTTCCTTTTCTGGTGAGTTAAAGTAACTAAAACTTCAACTGCAAGGTTAATGTGTGGATGTAACAGAATAACTTAGTAGATGCTAATAAAAGTAGGTTATTGCCCCCTATGTCTGTCCTTTCAGACTCAGACACTGGTAATTCACAAAATTGGTTAAAAGCCATGGTTTTTCTTTTTTTTTTTTTTTTTCTCCAGGTACAGTGACTTAACTCAGAGCTTCTTCTGGAAAGTTATGATATTTTTATGTATTAAAAAATCTTTGAGCTGGAAACAGTCTTAGAAGACTCACTCCCAAGTTTGGACAATGTTTATTTTGGGAGGGGAGCACAAATTCACTTTTTAAAGCAGAGAATCCAAATGAAATCAGTTTTCTATGTATGAGTTTTGATCTCCATGGGGAAGGAAAGCTGCCTGTCCAAATGTATTGTCTGATGTGAATCTTGGTTTACCCCACCTCACAAGTACAAGAGAGGTGTGAAATTTTTTTTGGCTAAACTGCATCATTTTGTATTTGTCACGTTAAAAACCTAACCACTATGTCTCAAAGAATTTCCATTTCATCAGTTGCTGATGTCTGAACATTTCCTGTGACTTTTAACATGTTCAATTTGACCAGTTTTCTGACCAAAACATGTATCTCTATTTCAATTGGCTAAGAAAAAAATTCAGTGTTTCCTTATCACCCTGAAGCTGTTAGAAATAAAGAAAAACAAACCTTTTCACCCTGAGTTTTCTGCGAGTCTATTTCTAATGACCGACTCTGTGGGAAGTACAGAATATAGAGCAGCAAAGATGCTATGCCCTGCATGTGTATGTCTGGTTTCCACGTACAAAGGGAAAATAAAGTTGAACAATTTTTTTTAAGTTTCAAAACACTTCATCTGTACACTTCAAGTGAAAGTATTTACTGATAAAGGTATAGTCTCCTTCTTTTCCCCAAGAAACACCTTTTCTAGAAATTTTCGTAAGCTGCCTCATTTTGAAGCTGCCTCCCACTTCAAATTCTCATGTGAGCATTCTTCATACAATTACACTTCTGAAGGAGCTTCTTTCAAAACTGGGTTTCACTCTTTTTGGTTCAAACGTTCAAATTTTTGGTTCAAACATTCAACTCTGTGAGGCAGAAAATTATTTTTCTAAAAAAAAAAAGTATTGTGAGGGAATGAAGGATCTGAGAGTTTCTAGAAGTTGATATGAGAAGATGACTGTCTGGAACGATGGCAAGTAAACTGATGTGTACAGGTTTTTTTGTATGCCAAAGTGGGGAGGAAATAAATAGAAACGCCACCACTTGGCTGAACTAATTGTCATTCAACCAATGGTGTGCTGGAGATGGCTTGTATCAGCTCACAAGAGCCAACTGTCCTCAATTCTTCCCAACTCCACAGCCAGTAACATCATATCGGTTAGCCTGAAATCAACTATGGTGGGAATATTCACTCCATGAAATGGGCAAATGCTACAAACCAGGATATTTTCTTCCTAGAGAATTAGCTGATCCGCACACCACTCAATGTAACAAAATCATGATGTTACTTAACATATATATGTATGACACGAAAAACAAGCAAGCCAGAAGGAAAGGAAAGGGAAAGAAAAAAGGAAAAAAGAGGGAAAAGAAAAAGAAAGGGAAAGGGAAAATGGAAAGAAAAGTTAATAAAAAGAAGTCAGAAGAGACATTTACTAAATGACATAGGCTTGGAAATTTTTTTTTAACTGATCCAGTTGATTAGATGTAGCCAACTGCAGGGTTGAGGTGGTTTCTCTCCTCTGCAATTTCTGCAGGACCCAGGGCCTCATGCTGCAATGATAGCCAACATGCCTGCAGGCAGGCGTGCACACACTGATGCCTCAATGCAGCAGACAGACATCAAAGGTTTGCACTGGTTTGCACTGTTACCGTAAGAAGGCAGAGAGAACTGTGTGTGATTTCTAAGTGTAAAGTTTCCCTTTAAACTTAGAATGTTGCATGGATTAAATTCAATGTTTTTGTGTGTGCATTACCTGAAACAGAAAGGTAAGACCTGCCTTTCCCGTTTGTATTTCTAGCTCTGTGACACTCACCACAATCAAGAAGCTGTCGTAATTCTGCGGGGCTGCTGGAGCTCTGTGTTCTGTATAGAGTTGAACATTCCAGACCTAGGACGCAAAACAGACCATGTATGCAAAACACAGCTCTCTGGAGAACCTGCAAGCCTGTTGCCAGAGAGACATTCCCACTTCCATCCAGTATCTGTTCTAGATGTGTACCAAATATTCTTGGAAGTGACTCCCACTATTAATCTTATGTGGCATGTCAATAATTTTGGCTAAACCATCTGGCCACTAAGAAGTTAATCATGTTTATTAAATTATGGAGAATTTAATAGTTTCCACACAATGACTACATATTAATCTAGAGTTAGAAATCACAGACCAAGGTTGTTTCCCCTCCTTACACAGCCCCAAATAGCTTATGCGTCTTGCATCGTACCTGTACATAGCAGGTATTAAGAAATTAACTTAATGAGTGCCCAAGAGACAAATACAAATTATAACAGCCATGAAATAAAGGTATAACAAGTGGACGATTCCCTCTGACAGTCTGGTTACCTTTCTTTTCGATGGCTTCCACGAGCTTGATAAGAAGAGGGGGGGCAATGTCAGGAGGGGTGAACTGCTCTGCAAGATCTGGGAGAGTCAAAGCTGCAAACAAACAAAAATCCCACCATTATATTTAATTTAGGGTAGTCAAATGCATTAGACCACAATGGAGAATGTTTAAATACAAAATAATTTAATTAGATCTGATCTTAAACTCAGGCCCCAGCAAGAGGGACCATGACCCTGGGCTCGGCACTCTCAGGCCAAGGGGACATGCCTACTTCTTCTCCCCTAGGACACGCTCAGAGCACCTACCCAGAATCCCAGAACTCCCTGCCAAAAGGCCTCTCATGACCTTTCCCCTAGAGGTCCATTCTCCCCAGGGCAGATCTCCCTGCCCAGGTACACCCCTGGGCCTGGGAGCGCACTGCGGCTGGGTGGGAGGGACTCGGGGTGGGCAGTGAGAAGCTGGGACGAGCCCAGGTCCAGTTCTCCCCTCATCCCCATGCTCTGAGGCAGAACTTTCAGGAGCCCAAGAAGTCTGAATTCAAATCTGGCCTCTTGGTCATTAGGAGGAAACAGCTGCCCAGGTAAGAAGATAGGACAGATTTTGTTAACAGTTTGTTAATAACATGATTTATAACTAAAATATTTAGACGCAGGGTACCTGGGCCTCCTTTTGTACTCTTGCCTCAAGTCCCTCAGATGCCAGGGGTGGGCCGAGTGGCAGGTCTGGAAGCCGACACAGTGATCACTGCCCACTTGGCATCAAATTCAGTCCCTGTAACCAACTGCTGTCAGAGCCTTTATTTGCTTACATGGATTTAAACTGATTTTCCATGTTTTATTTACATGTTTTACCAATTGTAATGATACAAAAAAAATAATTGGATGATATTCATAAATAACTTTCTTGGACATTACATTGATAACCATATTCTTAAGAAAGAAAGACAGAAAGAAGGAAAGAAAGAAAGAGAAAGAAAGAGAGAAAGAAAGAAAGAAAAGAAAAGAAAGAAACAAACCACTGTTAAGTAAAAATATTTTTCTCAAAATATTCCAGAAGAGGGAGCTAAACATATTCATCTCAAATTTCTCAAACTGCAAAATTTAGGTAAATGACAGTCTTTATAAAACTATCGATATGTGCAACCTGTTTATTAGCCATCTATAAATAACTTTTTAGACATTTATGATTCATCACTTGCACTCTTATCTAGAAATAGTTTATATAACTTAAGAAAGATGAACTATGTACTATGTTAAACAAATTTCTAATTAAGCCCATATTTCAAGTACAAACAGTCAACATAGAACAACAAATTCATGATACAAAAGTAATGTTATTCAATTTTGACTCGAAGAGCTAAGTATGATTGAAGTCATTTTGCAAACCCTAACCCTCTGGTCTAAGACCCTTTCCGATTGCAATATCAATATGGAGTATATACATGGACATGTGATCTTGCCACCTAGCTCTAATAGCCATTGCAACTATGTAGGATAGAAAGAGAAGAGCTAAATTTTGAAGGAAAATCCTAGAGCAGCACTGTTCAACAGAACTTTTTTTGATGATGGAAATGTTCTATCTGTGCTCTTCAATGAAACAACTACCTAGCTACTAAGTAGTCAAAACGTGGCTACTTAGTGCTTAAAACACAGCCATTGCAACTTAGGAACTGAATTTATTTTAATTGATTTAAATTGAAATAGCCACTGGACTTATTTTAATCGATCTGTATTGGATAGCTATATGTGGCCAGTTCCCACGGTATTCAAGGTACAATTCTATTTGCCTGAGCAAGGGCAAATTTTGTCAATGGCAGATGAAAGATTCCTGAGTCAGCTCTGTGTTACAGAGACTTCACTATAAAGCTATCCCCGAGGACAGGGCATCTTGACACAGAGCTAACCAATATTTGAACTCAAGGCCCTGCAAAGTTTATCACTCAGTTTCTTGGGTGACTTTATCTTACTGCAGTATCTTGGACTTAAAGGCAGAACTGACTCGCTGTTAAGTTTCCAGATAGTCACGTGCAGAGGGCTGGGTGGGAACTTCATCTCTCCTGCGTGTCTCACACCTGCCACAGCCCAAGCATCACCTGGAGAACTTGCTGGGAATACCGATTCCCAGTTACCACGCTAAAGCCCCAGAATCAGAATATCCAGGAATGGGCTAGGAATCTGTTTGGGGTTAGTAATAAGTTTTAGGACATACTATTTTAATAAGAAAACTCATGTGGGTGAGCCCTTGAAAAAAAATCCAATAATGACATCTTCTAAATCTCTAAATGTTAAAATGTGAATGTATCCAAAAAACACTTACAATACAATTGCCTTCGAAGTTTCATAGTCTTTTTTAATTAAAAGCATTGTAAAATAAAAAGAAATACTATAAAATGAAAGAGCATACCATTTCATTTCCTCTGATAAATTCTAACACTTTCCTTTGCATTAAGTAGATTGTCAGCTCACAAAAGTATCCTCTCCCACAAATACCTTCTACACTGAACAAAATATCATCCTGTCAGCATATGTATTAGAAGGGAAATATAAAAGTAGAGAAATAGTGTAGACTCTGTAGAGAACTGTTATTAATTAGGATTTACTATAGTGTCTCTCCTTTGCCCTCTCAAGCTAACAAGGCCTTGGCATATCCCAAAACTCAAAAAGCTGAAGATTAAATAGTAAATATACATACACATTCACATAACTCTCACGCAACTAACATGCCAATTCCTCTTCCCCTTCCCTCGTAAATTACACAGGCTTAAAAAAAAAAACAAAAAAAAACTTTAACGCTGGCACTGAAAATGCAGTTACTTAATAAAGGTTTATCTCATCCCAGAATCTTATCAACACAATCAAATATGAAAGTTAAATTAAATAATAAAAGATTTCATCTAATTGTGATTGAAATATGCAACCAACAGTTGTTATATTGCTGGGTTGGCAAATGCTACATATACTTCCATCCCTCTCTTTCTTCACTCAGTTTGAAAAAAATTAAAAAAGCAAAACCTTCTTACTTTCCTTTGTCCTTTCAATGTTTCTTTGGCAAAAAATTTTAGTTTACCTACAGTATCCTGGGCTACAATGTATCATTTGTTTTACTCATTCAGGTGTTAGATGAAGTTTCTAGAAGGCGTTGTAATAGCTACCAGTCAGATATCTGGGAGAACACTGGAACTTTTCTCAAAATGCACACCGGATTACTTAAAAAAGGAAAAAACTATGCAAATAGTAGGAAGTATAAGTACTCCTTTTGTAAGGTATTGAGTGAATTTCCCACTGAATTTTTAATATTGATAAAAGCTCTACCGTGCAAATGTATGACTCATCACAGCTGATCAAGATTATGCAGCTGAAGTTTTAAAAGGTAAATTTTACAAGGAGAGACGATTAAAAAAAAAAAAAAAACAATTCAAGGATTTCCTGTTCCTTAGTGCAAAATGTCTATGATTCAGTCCATTTCCCCTTTAAAATACTTAGACATAGGGAATGTGAAAGCCCTACAACCTAAGAAGCTTTGAAGTTTATATCATCTACTTTGGGCAACAGTATCAATTACCACTGAAAGTCTAACAAGTATTCCAAAACGAAATATTAATTTTAACAGCAACGCTAAAATCAACTATTCCTTTAATTCTATTAAATACACAACGTCAATAATTACTTTTTCCATATGATTTCATTTTAAGACATTCCAAAAGGAAATGACAATTTGCTAGGAAGTACCAAATTTGGCAAGTTGTTCTTTGAAAAGTCCATGATAAAGTACTACATCATACAGTTTGAAAAACCAAAATATAAAACATTTTAGAAACTTACAAAAAAAAAAGATTCTAGGAGTATAGATCACATAGGGTAGGGCTACCAAGCAAAACACAAATTAACAGAGCACATGATCCTCCTAAAGTTTACATATAAATTCTCATTAAGTTTCATCTTTCAATTTTTATACCTGAACAAACAATGAGTTTTGGTTTTGAGGTCTGCTGTAGCACAGCGTACAAGGCTGGAGAACCAAGTCCACTCTTAAGAGTCTGGATAAACTTGTAGATTCCTCTACTACAATCCAACCCCAGTTTTTCACTTAGCTGAATCATTTTTCATCAAAAGAAATCAGAACTGCTTAGAAAGAAGGGAAGAAAGAATAGCAGAAAGGTCTAAAAGTGGTGAATCCAACACGCACGTTATTTCAAAAGAAAGGAGGAATCAGTCTTTGGTGTTGACAAGAACACCGATGAATTAGGTGTCCCAGGTTGTAGAAAGAATTTCTGATGACACATCCCGATGCTGCACTTTCCACTAGTTCTATTTTTCCCCCTTTGCCCTGGTGACAACCAATCACATGGAACAGAAGAGAGCCTTCTCTCCAAACTGAAGCCCTTCCCAAACCACTAACACGAACAGGCCTCAACAGTCCTTGGGCACCAGCGGTGTGTGGGAGACAGTGGCATTCTTTGCATTAAGTGGTGCCAACACTGCTATGAAGTGCAAGATGAAACCAGCACACAGCTGCACCTTTTGGAGGCGTTCTCCATAAAAAAAGATATTTTAAAGTTAGTGCCTGGCAGAGCTGAGTGGAAAGTTTAAGCTGAAACATTGGGACTCCAGAGACTGCCCAAGCCAACTATTTCATTACTGATGGAAGCAGCTTGGAAGTGTGTGAAAAACTGCAATTACCTCTAAAAATGTAATACAAATACACAGAAAAGAGAGTGTATATGCAAAATGTAGATCAATATTATATCAAGATGTTAGCCTGTCTACTAACTGCTGATGAATCAAAACTGTATTCCTATCTCTCTCACAACTTCAAATGAAAAATGTACATTCTAGTGGGCAAATCTAACTAACTCCATTTTTTTTTCTTAAACGTTTTAAGCACACTCATACGTTATGCATATAATGACTGATATCCTGAACTTTAAATTTCTTAAGCTCTATGGACAATGCCACAACAAATGTTGGCCTGTGCTCTTTGGGTAAGATAAGGAAGCTAAAAACCAAAAACAAAGCACGAAACCACTTATGAGTTCCTTAATTTTGTAACATACCTGTTTAATCAGTAATACATAAGTGATTAAAAGCACAGGTTTAAGATTAAAGAGGCCTGGGTTTTAATCCTGGCTTTTGCACTCACTGAGTGTAATCTTGGACAAGATAATTAACTAGAACCTCAGTTTCTTCATCTGGAAAATGGGAACAATTATGTGAAGAACTAAAAAAATAATACAAACAAACATGATAGGCATAGTGCCCAGTATGTAGAAAGCACAAATTAATGGGTAGTTATTGTTGGAATTATTCATGTAATTTCTGGTATTATTAATAGATTTTTAAAATTTCCAATTGCAATGACAAATTTTAAGACCAGAAACTATCATAATTAAGAAAGAGTCCTCAATACTTTCTAAAGGCAGCAAGCTAGAAGCACCTTTGGTAGATACTTGCATTTTGCTTTTCTATGTATAAACAATACTCAGTATCTTTTCAGAAGTCATACCTATCACATTATTTTCATTTTATCACAACTTTTCCCAATAAGAGCTACAATACTAATCCATTAGAGTTATTAGACTTCAATTTTCTGAATGTGAAGGAAAATAAAGTTGGAATGATTGTGTACTAAATTATATCGAGCTTGGGAGGAACAAGGACTTTTTGGGGAGGAGGAGGAGGAGACAGCAGCGGGGGAGGGGGGCAATTGAAAATGAGAATAGAAAGAGTAGATGTGAAAATAAATCTTCAGCCATAACTCCACGTTATTTTCTGAGATAACTAATAGAGAATGAAGAGTTGCCAACAGATTTAAACTGGAAGTTTGCACATCTTTTCAGATACCCTAATTAGTCTTTAATACCTTTACGTTTATCTTCTCCCACTTATCTCTTCTGCTCTACAGCTTAAAAACAAATGAAAGGGATGTGAGATCCTCTTCCCATTAGTTTTATTCCTACACAACAGACTGGTATAGGAAACAAACAGCAGGCAAAGATCTTATTAAACATAAGCAGACATTACAGTTTTGTTTCTGACAGCCTTAGCTAAAGCCGTGGAGTTAAGAGATAACTGAAATGCAAGATTACACTTAATCTTTGACAGGCTAGCCTAATTAACTGTGATTCTTATCACCTAAGTTGGCGTCTGATTCAAAGATTACAATTTACAGTGTACAGCAAATTAAAATGCTAGGTAGGAGGTAAATGGGGAAGAAGGGACCTCCCCATCTCCCCACCAAAAAAAATTTATAGTTGAGTCCATGGGATTTTAGAGGCCAATGATTTATAAGGGAAGTTGGTCTTTTGGTCTGTTGGCTTAGAAAGACTTCATACAAACTGTGACAAAGAGGCCCCTTCCCCCCCAAAAAGAAAGCATTCTTGCAGTGGGCACTTGGCTGTTTGTTGAATGAATGAGTGAAGGAATGACTATTACTGAACACCAACTAGAAGCCACATCACTTCATTAAGTATTTTACAGACATGCGTTTATTTTTCATAACAGTTCAAAGATGGATAGTCACTATAAGCCCCAATTTAACGGCAAGGAAGCTGAGACTTAGAGAAGTCATTTGGCCAATGTCACAAATCTCCTAAGTAATGCCTGAGTTCACCTTGGGCCTATCTTTCCTCTGTCAGAGTATACAAGTCCCAGGAAAGGGGAGAAACCTATAAGTTTTCCAAAATCTCTTGCCAAGGCTCCCTAATTTAAAAGATAACTGCAATAAGGGTGTTATGTGCTCGATCCCATAAGAGAATAATACTTTATGATTATGTTCAGGTTAAGCTATTTTGATAATATCAGTTTTTGCACTTCCCCCCAAAATAAGCAAATTAATACATTCTCTCTCATTATAAACTATTTTAAAATGCAGATAATTGACACTGTCAACAGAAAAGCAGTGGGAGCCCCCGTTCATAGCAGGAGAGAGAGGCAGGGGCATTCCAGATGAACCACGCTACCTCTGGCTGAGGGTGAACTTGTGGAGACGCTCACTTCTCTCCACTTACATCCAATAAGGAACTTCAGAGTCAAACTTACAAAATGTTAGAAATGCTTAAAAATAATAAAGCAGCATCTTAAAACGTAACTTGAGACGCCCCATGTCATAAGCAATTGAAGGATCCGGGATCAGGAGAGGGCTGGGATCCGGAGGGGAACTGGAGAGAAAGATATCACTGGTGAAACCAGAGACCAGAAAGCAGCACTGGATCCAGGCTGGAAACTCACTAGCGGTGCAGAAGCAGGACACTGGCTGACCAAGGAGAGAGCGAGTGGGGAGAGAGGGGAGAGGGAACTGCCAAAGAGGCCTATTTGTCCAGCTACACAGAACAGGCAGTTTTAAGAAAGCCTGGATGGAAATCAGAGGAGAAAACCAGCACCAGATTCCATTCAAATAACTACAGAGGGAGTAGGGTTTTTTTCTCTGACATTTTTCAACATACTAAAAAGTTGAAAGAATTGTTCCGTGAATGCCCATATATATTCCACCTCGATTCTACAATACATTTTATCATATTTACTTTGTTACATACTTACCCATCTATCCATCAAGTTTTTTTTTTTACATGCATTTCAAAGTAAGGTCCAGATATCAATTGCTATGGACTAAATTGCGTCCCCTCTCCCCAAATTCATACGTTGATGCCCTAACCCTTCATGTGATAGTATTTGGAGATGGAGCCTTTGGGAAGGAACTGGGTCTAGATGAGGTCATGAGGGTGGGGCCCTCAGGATGGAGTAGTGTCCTTCTATGAAAAGACACCGGAGCGCTTGCTCCCCACCCTGCCCCTCTGAGGACACAGCGGGAAGGTGGACACCTGCAAGCCAGGAAGAGAGCCCTCACCAGAACCTGGCCACGTTGGCACCCTGATCTCAGACTTCCAGCTTCCAGAACAGTGAGAAATAAATTTCTGTTGTTTAAGTCACCCAGACTATGGTGTTTTGTGTCGGTAACCTGAGTTACATCAATGCACTACACCCCAAAAAGAAGAAAGAAACCTTCGCTACAAAAAGTCAGAATCAATCACGAACTCCTTAGGTATTTAGTAAACACCCCGTGTGTGTCAGGATATCTCCAACAGCAGTGATTTAGGCAGTGCTGCCCCAACTTTCCTGTCCACATTAGTAACCTGGTTCAGGAGGTCAGGGGTGGGGCCTGGGATTCCGCATGTCCAACAAGGTCCCAGGTGATGCCCCTGCTGCTGGTCCTTGGAGATTCTGAGTAGCAAGGACTGAGGATGAGCCCACCAGCCACAGAAAGAAAACTCAAACCACTACAGGAGAAGGATCTCAATGAATAACCTTCTAAAACTTGTTACCTAAATGCCCCAGGCTGCTTGGGTTGGTCTTACACCAGACCCCAGCTGACAAACATTTAAACTTGTGTCAGGCAGAGGATGCTGACTGGAGGGTTTAGCTATCAAACTGTATTAGGTCTGATATCACATTAATACTTAATTCAATATCAAAGAGAGAGATTAGCAGCGGAGAGCTCTGCGGCTCTGTGTGTCTCTGTACTGTTGTGCAGGGAGAGATCGTGTGAGTCACAACTTCCCCAAGGTCTCACGTGAAGTCCAAGCAAAGGACTAGAACTCAGTCCTGCCGACACTCACGTCAGAGCCTTTGTCACCACGCCACATGCAAGAGAACTCAGCTCTGTAAATTTGGTGTGTGGTGCGGGGTAGAGAAAAACAGAAAATGTCAGAAAATCACAGATGACTACTACTACAACTAGTGATAGCTCCCACGTAGTGAACACTTAGCGTCTGAAACTATGCTCGGTGCTCTACCCCGTTTGATCTGTATGACCTTGTGAGGAATTATAATTGTCCCCATATTACAGATGAGGAAACCGAGATTAAGAAAAGCCAAGCAAGTTGGCTAAAGTCATGCCAGCACTAAGTGATAAAGCTACGATTTTAAAGAACAGATGGGATTTCAAAGCCAAGTGTAACTCTATGAATCTAGGTTGCCGCCTCAGGCAGGCACAGTGTATGACACCATTTGGGAGGTTACAAAGCCACGAGCAGAGGTGGAAAAATCTTTGCAGGATACCAATGGAAAAGCTCACAGCGACAATTAAAACCTTAGTGACAAGAGGTGCGTTTGTTCAACTGGAGCTTCAACGGAGCGGGCTGGCTTCTCACCATCACCTCTGCTTTATCAGGATTGAACCCTTGCCAGCCCACTCGGCCAGGCTAAATATTTTCAGGACAGCATTTATTAAATATTTTCTCAGAAGGCTAAACTAAGCACATTCTTCCCCAAGGATGTAATGGGTTTTATTCGGCTAAATATAGCTGGCTAAAGGTATAATGGACTCTTCTGGTTAATCATCAGGTGGGGAGAAGGCCCAGAAATAGTTTTTTTAAATATATATTTTGTATTTATATTTCCAAGGATCCCAGAATGACATTTTAGTAAAATAGGCTTAATAAGTACATGAAGGGAGTTAAAGTGCCCGTGATCAAAGGGGAAAAGAAAAGGAAAACAATTAAGTGTGTGTGGAATTGGGAAGAAAAGCCAAAAGAACAAAGAGCCTGAAAATATTGAACAGAAAATTCCCTATCAGCCAGTGCAGAATAAATACATAGGAAAATACGATAACATGTAGTAGGATTTTTTAATTTTAAAAAAATTTTTAATTTGGAAAGAAAAAATCACTGATACAAGATAAGCTATCCATATATAATAAAGGGTAACAATTTTGTGATAAAAGGAAACACAACCCTTAATGATTGTGTGAGGAACCAAAGTTTTAGAAATGAAGCCATATACTTTCCCTACCTCCAACAAAGGTGATTAATTCTGGTGGGCTAATAAATAAATTCCCCTATCTCATAATATATTAATACTATGACCATTAGTGAAACAGCAGGAGGCCATTTACCTCTCAGCTACAGAAATTAGTAGACTCATTCTGTTTATGATTTTAACAATTACAATTTTAGATGGGTCAATTTGGGCAGAAGTTGGACCCCATCATTAAATTCTCGAAAAATCTCAGGGTGATAAATAGTATTATGCTATGGAGAGTTATTTGTGCCAGACCAATCTACTTTTTTAAAAATGCGATACACAGAAGGCCCTACAGACAGAACCAAACTATAAAATATACATTGATTATAAAAACAGAAAAAACAAAAAAGAAAATACCCCCCAAAAAATATATACATATTGATTATAGAAAGAAGCCTGACCATGTTCCCAAAAAGATTCTCAGAAATAAGCTGACAAGTAGAGAGAGGTGATATTTGAGGAGTGTACGCGAGTCATTGCCTGAAAGTCAACAAAGAAAAGTGGTTATGTCAATATAAATTAGAGCTAACTGGTGGAAGAGGTGAAGTAATAGATTAAGCTTCACTCAGAGGGGGACTATACAATCAGTAATTTTAATCAACGCTTTAGGTTCTTGATAGGGGTATGTTGGTAACACTCTGTAGCTAGAACACAGCTGAAATGTCCTGTCCAAAAGTAGAAATGGTAAAGAAAATGTTGGTTTCCTATAATGAAAATTCCTGGGATATTGTTAATGAAAAAGTACCAGTGCTCGGGTCTGGTGATGGCCTGCAGGCACAAGCAATCATTTATCACTGCAGGGTGTTCCTCTCTGCATCATCGTCTCAGAGTTGCCTCCTTCCTGACAACCTAACAACCTATGCTCCACTTCTCTGTTGCACCATTTCTGTCTTCAGTTGAAAGGGAAGTGATAGGGCCTGAACCACGGGAGGGAGTTTTGTACATTTTGTTCTATCAGATTAGGCCTCAGTAACTTTATGAATTATGAGCTGTCAACTACTTTTTCATCTGCTATAGAATATGCTTCTTAGAAATTGTGGCTATAAATAAAACAACAGATGTTTTTTGTTGGCTCCAATAGGAGCCTGGGTACTTTTTTAAAGGGGGGCTAGGAGTTAAGTGAATTAATCTAAAAGGCTGGATTGGGTTTCCCCCTGTTGGTCACTTTTTGTATCAGCCTTCTGAAGACAGGTTCATTTTAGTCCATAAACTACTTTTGGGGGTCACTTGATGTCCCTTATTGGAGAAACTTTTAGAAAGGGGTTTCTAACACAATTACATAAAAAAATTATCATTAAATGTCTTATGGTTGTTACTATATCATATGAAAAACCATTAGAAACCTGCTGTGTAGCAGAAAAAATTAGATAATTTACATTTAATCATGAATTACTTTAAAAATAACTCTATATTCTCCTTAATTAATATGTTGTTGCAAATCTGGAAAACACAAACAGGCACCTAGAGGGTGGCTGGAGTTGCACCAAAAAAATGTTATTTCAAATATGCATGTGTGCTGGGAGGAGGAATAAATGAAATTAAATAAATGGAAGAATGGCAACCTTTAGTTATATTTCACTGGGCTACATTAATGTATAATTTTTAACCCAGGAAGGAGGAGAGTTTAAAGTAGTATTTTCAAGTTAGGTATATTTCATTTTGCCAGAATGAACAGTAAATTCAAAAGGACTAAAAAATTTCTCTGACTTCTGTATGTGGATCTAATAAAACACAACTAATTCCATGTTCTTAAATGTATTCCAAAGTCATGACTACTACAAAACAGACAATGTAACTTTAACCGGGTTCCTGTGTATCAGGATTGGGAGATCATGAAATTGAGAGTGACACGAAGGTACGTGGTCACTGCCCTAGATACTACCCTAGTCACTCAGGTCATTTCCTTGAGTCATGAACACAGCCCTGTGAAGTACAGCAGGCTCCGTATGTGGGAAAGAGACTCTGAGGTTAGGTGACGGCACCAAGGTCACTTGACTAGTGTTTGGCAAAACAGATATTACAACCTATGTCTGTCTGAACCCAAGGGCCCTTCTCTTTCCACTCCACCTTTGGTTTCTCTTTCTCCTCTTGTCCCTCTTCGGAGTTCCTGAACTAAGTCACTTGTAAATGCAATTCCCTTTGACATTTTGAGATTTTTGACCAATGTGTGCACAGCAGTGCTGGGCTCTTAGAGATGAGGGGAGGGAAGGTACACGCACAATCAGCTCGTGGTCTACACAGGCAGTGAGTACAGATGCCAGGGAGAAAACAAGGGGGTTAGTTGGAAGTCCCGACACTCAAAGGAAACTGCTCTGGTCTCTAAACCCTAGATCTTTATAAGATTATCTATTCCCTTCTAAGGGAACTTGTTGTTCATTTAATTTTTTTGAAAAATAATACGTTATCAAAAGTGTGGTAATGGGAAATAATCCCATATCAAACAAGATCAGAAATAATATCCTAAAAGCTGCCCTTAGTGTTTGAGGCTTTCATTACGAAGATGGCTAACATTTACAATGCACTTAATGTGTGCCAGGTTCTATGCTAAGTTGCTTTACTAAAATTATTTGAGAAAATATAATCTTTCACATTATAAGAAATTTTCTATCATTATCCTCATTTTACGGAGGGGAAAACTGAGGCTCAGATAAGTGATCTGTCCAGATTCACACAGCTGCACTAGTCAGACCAGGATTTAACTGATGAGCAATTATCTGATTTAGAGGACATAAAAGCAACTCCCTTCCAAGGGACCCTTATGTATGAACTGAGTGTCATCCCATGAGGCCCCATAGGGCATATGGTTTCCTTAACAACTGCACCCTTTTGTGGTGCAGCCCACTGCACTACTTTGGAAACAGACTGCCACGCTCTAGACAAGAAAGTTAGAAAGAGTTCTCTAGCCAGAGAACAGACCTGAGAAGTAGAGAGTTCAGGAATAGCCTCTCCGCGATTGGACCATTTCCCTACTTACCGTATTTTTATTTTTCAAAGGTATTCTACAGCATGTTTGGCATATCTGGTGATGCTCACCAAATGGGAATAGAATCTCCCTCATCATGGTGACAACCAAACCTCCCCACTCTTAAAAATCACGGTATGAGACCAACTGTTCTCTACCAGTTGATCATTCATTTTGGAAGCAAAGACACAGATAAACACAAACGAAACTGAACAGAATACACAAAACAGTCATTGAGTAAAGTTTCGACTAGGAATTCAGAGGAAGAATGACTTTTAATGCTCTGTAAATAGTGGGGTCAAAATATAAGCCACATATATAATTTTACATTTTCTAGTCACCACGTTATAAGTAAAAAGAAACAGGTGAAACGTAATCTTTGACTTAACTCTATATCTCCAAAATATTGTCATTTAAACATACAATCGATTGAAAAATTTTTAAGCTATCTTAGTCTTCATTTCTCTTTTATTTTATATTCATAGCACACCTCAATTCAGGGCAGCCACATTTCAGGGGCTCATTGGGGCTGGGAGATGTGGCTGGTAGCTCCTGTACCACGCAGGAGAAAATGGTCTTCAGCTTTTCCTCATTGTGAATCTTGTTATCTGGAGGATGTGTTAGCTTTGAAATCAAAATTATAAAGACATACAAAAAGGAACTATATTCCTTATATCCCAAGAGGGTCACATAAGAGTTTTGTGTTTTTCACTACTAGCATGTCATAGATAACAGTTTAACTCTACCGTGAAGGGATCTAGTTTGAGTTGACAGGGAGCGGGGAGCACCCGCAGTGTTTGTTATACACCAAGAACCTGCTGAAATACTAGAAATCAGGTATCCCGGTGTTTGTCACAGTGCATAGTGTGGAGTCAGAACATCTTCAGAAATGCCATGATTAATAAAAATTCTTTCATCTGATGGCTCTCCATCTGCCACTGGCTCCCCTTAAAATGAGCATTAAAAGTGTCTGTGTACCCTCTGTGAGAGACTGTCTGTTGACTGCAGATGACAGAAGGTTCAATTATCAGGGACAGGCTGGCACAGTTAAGCTATTAAGTCAGAAAACCTAAGGTCTGCTTAGGTTCACATCTTGACAGTATGAGCTGCAATAATTTCATTTATGAAATTAGTGGTCATTAACATGTCCCACACTGGCTACAAGACAAATGAGCAGGGCTGGAGGTAGAAATATCTACCTAGTATCAGTGGAAGAGACAGGCATCGTAGGGAGCTACTTTTCTTCCAGATACGATGGTCCAATGTGTATGTTTTTATAGCACACCATCCTCAAATTCAAAGTCTTGAATACATCCTCTTTGCAGAGGATGCAGTGTAATGAATCCATTCTTATAAAATGTGGAAACTATTTTGCAAGTGTGTTTGTTACAATATTAAAGTGCATTCTGGGCTTCAAACTTCTGCTAAAAAGGCAGCCTCGACAGGACAGAGCCGTGGAGGAGAGCAGAGCAATGTAAGTAGCCCTGCATGATGTCAGACGTCACCTCTTGCAGCAGGTGCCACGCTGCCTGCTCCCAGTCCAAAAACATGACTCTAAGTGCACGGATTGTGACGCTTCAACCCGTTCTTAATTGACACTTTTAAGAAAAAAATGAGTTTCACAGCTTAAATATCAGCTTCCAGTTTGGACCCAGAAGAGAGACCGTTTCCTTTAAAAAGTCAAGCTGCTGTTGTTTTCCCAAAGTGTAAAACGTTTTTTTGGTGGCAGAAACTGGAAGTGGCAAGCAGTTCCCAACTTAGATCATACAACAACATTATAAATAGCTAAAAACTACCAAATCAAAAATTATTATACAGGAAAGGCAACAAGAACAGGGAATTATAGACAAGGGAATCTCCTTTGGAAATGCTAGTTTCTGGGTAACAGATACTATATACAGTGAATGTCTGAAAAAGACAACAAGGAGAGAACAGGGAATTGATATTATAGACACAGAATTTTCTTTAGAAATGACAGTTCTTGGGTTAAAGATGCTATATACAGTGAATGTCTGAAAATGTTAATCTACTCTGCAAAATTTGTCTCACGAAGGAGAACATAATTTTGCAGCTTACAAGTAAAAGTATTAGCAGAACATAACACGTTCAAAGTGTAATACACCCTCCCATTCCCCATCCCACTGGCTGTCAAGACTGTATTACTCCCCTTTGGGGTCTTTGGACAGACAGTAAACAAAGGGGTAAATGGACCAACACTACATCACTAATCATCAGCCCTCAGTTAATGGGTTAGTCCTCCCTGGCTCTGTTTGCATTTCGGCAGGCTCTTAGGCAGGCAAAAGGGGATAAAATGTGTGGGTAGAGGGAACTTCATGGCTCCTCCTAAAGAAGAGGTAGCTTCTATCATCCACCTGTCCACATTTCCTTGAGTTATAAATCCCTTTACTTGCTCCTATAATTCAAAATGTTAAAGGGGGGGGGGGGAGGAATAGCAGGTGGGGGTAAGCCAGGCCTGGCTGGCCAGGGAGCTCTCACCTCTGGTCCTCCTGCCTCAGACTGGACCATGCAGCGTGCTAGGTCCCTGGTGGCACATACCACAGTAATTCTGAGGAGGCTGCCACCATGAAGCACGTCTGCCCTCTCCCTGGAGGGGCCGCACCCTGAGGGGATGCTCAGCATCACAGGACAGGTACTACTGCACCACTTCCCCACCACGTGCCAGGTCACCGAGCTACAGTGGGGCAGGGGAATGCACCAACTTTCTGCAATAGGGCCAGGACAAGGCAAAACTGCAAAATACAAGGCTCATCTTGCACATCTGTATCTCCCTTTTCCAAACTTTTTTCCTAACTTGACAATACTTTTCTTCTCCCTTATATCACTCTCTTGCCAATCCTCCTCCTCAACCATGAGGCTGCTCACTGCCTCATGGGCTCTCTGGCCTAACCCCACTCAATGCCAGCCTCTTAGAGAACAGTCTGCTGAACTCTGTCACACTGAAATGGAAATGACCAGTGAAGCTTTATGTGTTATCATCTCATAGGGATATGGTTGATTCTAACAGGGCCTCAAGCCAAACTTTTCTAATTGTGGAACTGCAGGCACAATCTTCCCTGAAAACATACACCCACATATACAGCTCTTTAGCACTTTGCTATGAATGAATCATTGGAATGGGTCTAATTAAGATCATTAAAATGCTCCAGTCACTAGCGGATTTTGCACAGCTGAGACCAGATAATCATTCTGGATACCTACCCATGCTCACTGTCGGTGCTTCAACTACAATCAGCTCTGTACTGTAACAGAGAAGCACAGCAATAAATCTAACCTTGAATTTATGCAGTGCTTAAAAGATCACAAAATGTTTTTATACCTTTTTTTGATACTCAAAAGAAAAAAAAACTAGTTCAAGAGAAAAGTAGAGCAGGGTGGTCAAAGCAGAGAAAGACCTGGGTTAATAACTAAGTTCAGGCTGTTTTCAATAAAGAACAGAAAAACATCTAGTTGGGGTATCAACATTGCTTTGAATTATGTGCTATTTCAAATAAACAGATACTTGGTTTTCAATATTTTTTGTGACTATGCCCCTATGAATTCAGTGGCCCACCTCTTGCAACCAGGTGCTTCAGAAAAAAATAAATGAAACCTCACCACAAAGGCACTCAGAGTAACTAGGCCTATAAGGCCCATGCCTCTGTGGTTTTTGAAGATATTATCAGCGTTTTAATGTGAAATGTCTAAAGCCTCAAACAATCACCACTTCTTGGGAATTTTGCATAGCATACTGTCGCAGACGACATAAGAACATTTATGACTCTGCACGTTATAATCTCTCTCCATTGCAAGAGCTATTAATGACAACAGAACTCCAGTGCTGTAGGGAGTAGCTGTTTCAGACTAACAGCCAGTATGTTTCACTTTTACCCTCTGATTTCCTCCCAAGTTAGAACGGTGGAAGACTAAAAGTATACTATATAATAGTGAAGCTGAGAATTACAATAAAATGAAGATACAGCTCAGCATAAGCAAACCTAACTGTTTTCCGCAACCCCCATTATCTTCATAAAATCACTAACCCAATTCCCCCAAGGACTATTTTGCCGGGCATGGCTTCAAATGAATGCTTGGTCCATAAAGGTCATGAAGAAGCAGCTAACAAGTGACATTTGTTTACCCCATTGCTAAAGCAGACTGTGAGGCTGAATCGGAGGCTGACCTAGATAATGCTGCTATTCGGATATAGCTTGGTCAAGAATGAATACCTCCAAAGACTCGGGAAAAGCCCTGAATTCACCATTTGTTCCTATACAACACTGATTTCCCTTTATCTGTAAGAGTGGGTTATTCCTTCCACATCCGTGGCATGGAAAAATCTTTATCTGACAAAAATTTCGAGAGGACTTTGCAAATCAGAGACTGAAACAATTCACCTTTGGTAATTTTAGAAAATTAGATACTGTTAAATTTCATCACACATTTAGAAATCTCAGAAGTTAAGCTTGAAAAAGCTCTGGAACAACCCAACGATCAACGTTCCGGGCCGTTCCAGATTTATTTCCTTTGAAGGATCTCTCCCCAGCAAGTGCAGCCTCAGAGTGGCATCTCATCCATTTGCAGAACAAATCTTGGCCTGACTCGTGTCAACCAGGGACAAAGGCAGGAGAAGGATTTGGAGGTTACCCAGTGGAAAATTTAGGATTCCAGAACCTCAGGAAACCCTGATTTAATTTAAGACCCGGCTTTGTTTGCCTTGTTAGGGGGAAAAAACTGTACTGATGCAATCTACTCTCCTGTATTACATAAAATTTTAAGACCTAAAAGAAACATGTTTATGGGTATGAGCCATAGCTAAGCATTTTCAAGGGTGTCTTCCCTTAAATCACATTAAAACTGCCAAAAGGAAGCTATAATTGGTGACTGACTAAAACACTTATCAGTCCATTCAGCCCAGCTCAAAGATAAGAAATACTTTAATATTAAAACCAATATTCCAGAAATATACAATAACCCTATCCTTAGAAACCCTGACACAGGGTCTTTTTTACTGGAGACTTTACTAAAATAAAGTCTTTGTAAAGGTACCCTTTTGGTTAGAGGCCTAAGATGAAAACGCCTTAAGATGATTCCTCCTTTAGGAAGAAATTCCAATGTCTTGGCACAACATCATTCATCGTCTTCGGACTTTTTGTTTTTATTTTTTTGGCAAGTTGGACTAGATGATTCCTATGATCCTTTTCAAATCTAAAATCCTATGACTCAAAATTCCTTTCAGTAAACTTTCAATTTTCGATACTAGTTGATGAGAGAAAAAGAGAAGGAAACTGACTCTACAAAACAATGAAATGTCTCCACAGTTTACATTTAGATGTAGGATGCAGAATCCTTCTCTCCTCAGGAAAGAGTCTCTCCCAGTCTAGCTCTATATTTGGTGACCCTGCCAGAAGAATGGGGAGTTCACAGAGCGATCAGGAGTTTGCTCCAACACTGACTGGTCAACTGATTTATACAACATTCACATGTGCAGACTCACATTTACTTGCCACGTTTATGACCAAATGGCAAACATTTAAAAATCACTCCAGATTCCGGAAAGGTTATAAAAACACAAAAACAAAAGATGGGATCCATGGGAAAATAAAAAGAAGACATTTAATAGCTCTTTCTCGGAATGGATACAGTTGGGTTTACAGCTCATTGTTTTCAGCCATCCTCCGACTAAATAAACTTTCCACCTGCTTAGTCAAGTGCTGAGAGAATATGACTACACCAAAGTATGTATGAAGCATGCGTTTCATTTACCATAAAGAACTCTAATAAGGCAAATGTGTGCAGCTGGAACTAACTTGTACCAGATTTCACCAATCCCCCCAGCTCATGGTAGATATTTGCAAACACCTCTATAAGTCCCAGCTGTTTATAATTAATAGCTGATGTTAGGAGCATCTCACCTAACTTGCTAAAATATTTTATTTAAAATAGGATTCTGAACCTTTTTTAAAAATAAGAAGTAGATCCATTTATTTTCAAGTCAAATAAATGGCCCAAAGATAAATTTAAGTTTGGCTCTTTTAAAAACAGTAATATTTCACATTGAATGTGCTCCTGAGGCCAGAGGAAATGTTCTTTCCTTTCCTAAAGTTTCTAGCCAAGTACTCACAAACCCAGTTTCTTCCCAAGAATATTTGTTTCTTATTTCTCAGAGCCTAGTTTGAAAAGGCTGGAACCTTTCACAAGTCAGAATAATTCCATTTGCTAGTTGGCTCTTTCTCCAAGTCCAGCTCGAATCTTATGGGACACATAAATCCTTGTCTGAAATGTAGGATAAGTGTCACAAAACATGCTAGGAAATTAGTAAACCACAGCTCGAAGCATAAATACAAAGATTTAAGTGAAACCTGCTTTAAAGTAAAACTATGACAGGCAGAAATACCACCAAGCATTAATTCTTTAGCCAAGGTAACAAAAACATTCAAGGTAAAAGTATACATATTAACGACTAATCTGGGGAGAAAAAACAGCAATGCAGAGAAAAATTAGTATTGCTAGAAAGAAAGGACAAAGTGGATAAATTCACATTCACCCTGAATTACTGAAGCCAGACATTTAGTCCATTTATCCCGTGTCAGGTGCCATCTGGAAAGAAACAAAGCTAGGAGCAGCAGGAAGGTGGAATCTGAGAAAGAAAAGGCAGAACAAGGCAGATTTTTCAGTTTCCATGCTGTATAGCCAATTGCCACTGGATGGCAGCGGGGCTTTACTTAGCAACGTTGCTGGAGTTAGGACGGGTCGTCCGACATTCTCCCTAGTACCGGGCCAGAATCACTCCCAGGCTCCTCTCCACAACAATGGTTGGGGACCTTCAGCCTAGACATTGCAAACCTTTGTTCTGATTATCAGTAAGTCCCTTGAAAATTACTAATTTCCTATCAGAGTCTCGAGCTAGGGATTGAAACAAACATCTAAATAACTTCTAGGATTTTGAAATCTGCAGAGCGAGCGCGCACACGCTCACAGGCGCATGCGCAGATCCCTACAGTTAACTATTGAAATATCATCATCTTGAGCCCAGTACAACAAATTGAAACCACATTTTATTCTACTTTTTCTTGTTAACTTGATGGCTTCACCACGCTTTTAAATGCTGCACACTGCCCTCCCTCTCCCTTGGCATTTGATCTTTTTTTTTTTTCTTTTTTTTGGTGAAATCAGTAATCTTACCAGCAACGAGCTTTGCTTTCAATAAGTGTATCTGCCAACTTAAACAGCATCTCCTGAGGCAACGGAATAATGAAAGACACATGTAGGTACTTGCCTGTCATCAGATGCAAGCTCACGTCTGCCTGAAATTAGGCCTGTAATTCTGCTGATCCTCGGGTTTGGGACGGCGTGGCGGAGAGTGGTCTAGAACGCAGCCCTTAGTCTAAGCAGATGAGGGATGCAGCAAAGGGCCAAACTTTTTCAGCCCTGCTGGGCTTTCAACCAGTCACCACTCTTTAGCTCAGGCGGGGGATGTGAGGGATTGCTCAAACACTTGGCACACAGGAAGGTCTTAAGACACCAAGCAGAGCGTTCTGCCTCATTCCTGCCCGTGAACTTGAGGCAGTGCTTCAAAGCCCAAAGTCATGAACCAACTAGAACATCTCCAGCATCAGTCCCTCCTCCCGCACACAGCCCAGGCTCCCCCAACCCCGACCAGGGCAAAGGTCCCGCACAACTCCTGTTCTGAGCCTCTCCGAGGATGAGAGCTGGTTGCCCCTTTCTCCCTCCTCGTAATGCAGCCAACTGTGTGCTTTCCTGTGTGGATGTAGACTCTGTTTCAAAACTTGCAAAGTCTAAAGAATGGAAAAGAATGAAAGGGCTGGAAAACTTCAAAGAAATGAATTGTAGTTCTAGTCCACAAAAAAGCTTCCTACTTTTTGCAGCTGGGTCTACCATCAGAAATCAGTAGCTGATTCATCCACGTCTACAGGAATCCCCTTTCCGCCTCCCACCTCCAGCCTGACTTATGCACTTCCTGTGTTAGTGAATGGCTTACAAATGTCCAGTGCCCTTACTTTGGCCAAACAAGTAAAAACTTGGAGGGCCATGAGAGCTCATAAAGACATACTCATTATAAAAATGATTACTTAAAAAAAAATAACAGGGTACACTGAAAAGCCAACCCAGAAACATCATTTACACTTTTTACCTTCTGAACCAAGAACCTACGAGTTATCTCAGGCACAAGGCCACCAGAGATGTGTTGTATAGATTTTCTCAAGAGTACGTTTCTAGCATACATTATTAAATTACTATTTTAAAATCAAATCTAGAACCCAGAAATTTTAAGTTCCATAATAACAAAGGTGATGTTAGCCAACATAACCACTATATCATCTACCTTAAAGAATCTTCCTGGGGAAAAAAAAAAAAATCCTACCATAGTTTAAGATTCTTATCAGAAAGCGACAGCAGTAACCCATTGTGTGCTGAATGGTTTTGAAATGTCTTCAACACCTAAGGTTTGATTATTGTATTTGGAAATTAATCATTTCCCTCACTTCCTTTCTCCCTTGGGGAGTCATAAGTATGGATCACCAGATTAATTTGAGTATATGCATAAAACGAAACACACATTCTTGTTTTAAAGGACCTTTTTTAGGGATATGAATTAAGTTTCCTTTAGCTCACCAGTACTGGCAAGCAGGTTCTGAAGTCTCACAAGTAGCCTAAAGAACTCCAAGACAGCCAACTCAAAATCAGCAAGCAATGCTGCTTTCAGATGCTAAAGACTGGGGACACACAAGACTGCTAACAAAGCTAGGGCTCTCCTAGCATGGCTGAATGCTAACAAAGGAAGTCAGCAACTTACATACGGATTGTGTTTCCAAAGCTCATTTGTAAGCTTGCTGTACAAAAGCCAAAACACACTTTCCCCCCAAATGTTGTAAATGGTGGTTAGGTCCCCAGATTAGCCGCCCACCAAAGTCTATTTCTCTCAAGTGATTTTGAATGACTGCATTGGTGATAACTGCAAATGGGCACATTTCAGTGACATAAGGGGTGGTATAAGTTTTATTAAATGAATATAGACACTTAACTCACTTATGATAGTGTCTATTTCTATGTCTAAGCACATCAAGGCCAATAGGAATAACCTAACCCTCTCCCTTTCACAACTGATTCCAGAGGCAAGGGAGCTGACAGAGCTGGGAGGATGCAAAGGGCTGGGAGTAGGGGGCAGAGGAGGAGTGGCAATGCTAGAGAGCAGCACATGTGTTTCCACTCCCTTGCCCTGCTGGGGCCTGTCACTAAGATCCCACACTCTGGGGGACGCACCCACTCCCTCCTCCTACCCCAGCAATCTGAGGAGCAGGCACTGAAGCCTCAACCTCTAGACCCCAGAGAGAAGAAAAGCATAGTGATGTGAGAGGATCAAGTGCTCAGAGTGAAGGAAGACACAAAACTCTGGGGAGCAGGTGGCTCCCTCCCGTCCCTGAAGTATGCTGCCCACCGAGCTGGGGTAGCACATTCAGCTCCTGCTCTCTGCTTCCCCCCACTGAGTTTTGAGCTTCCATCAAGGCACTGAAGATATCCTTTCCATTTTGGTGACCCCAGAATCAAGCCCAACACTTGGCACAGAGTAAGCACACAATAGATGACTATGAACAGGGGTGCTCAGGGAATTACCTCCAGTTCCCTAGGGGCTCTCAGGTGAGTATTCATCCAGTTATCCTTCGCTCACCAGTCATCGACTGTCTTCTATAGGGGAATGCTCAAATGGTTGCTCGATTGAGGAAGTTTCTGTGTTAACTTTTCTCCCCAGCAGTTTCCATTCAAAGAGTACATGAAATACTTAGTAAATGATAACCTATAAACGCTTATTAAAATGCAGCTTTAAGGGAGGTTAAATCCTTGTCATAGTAGCACAGCAGTGGGAGCTATTGGGGTAACAGAAATCTTAAAATGGCTTATTGGATTAACCTATGTCATTTGAAGAAAGAAATAGTTTAGTAATGAAATCCAACTGCCCAATACAATATTCTTTAAAAATGAACTAAATTTAAGTACTTCAGCAATGTGTGTTTAAGTACTGGCTTTTGTGACAGGACCACTTAGTGCCAGGGTAGATAATATGTCTGGGCAGTATTTTCAAAGCCCAGTATATCTGTTTTTATGGAAATATAATACAAAAAAAAAAAAAAAAAAAACAAACCCAAGGAGAGATACCACTATACATATTTGATGGTTGATAGAGTAAAAATTAAAAAGGGATAAAAGTTGGATGATTGGAAAAGGTAGAAATAAAAGAGGGATAAAAGTTTCACATGTACCTAATTGTATTCTTCTTTAGTGGTGAGAACAAAACTAACTGGAACAGGAAAGTGACTTTGAATTTTAAATAATGAGTAAGCATTATATTCCTTTTCCTAAAGGAAGAGACAAAAATAGAAGAGAAAGAAGGTATCATTACTGGTAAATGGGCAGGTCTTTACAGAAGGAAATTACACAGCCAGATTATAACAATGCATTTCAACTTTCCTACATAAAATGCTCATGTCTTAAATTCCTTGACGATATTTTCATAAAACTACCTTTTCCCCTCTACCTCGTCTTTTCAAACCAGGCTGCAACACCAGGTATTCATGCTGACATCCGTAAGAATTTGTTGGAAAACATAAACATGTTTCTCTTCCTTCAGAAAATATCTCTTCGTTTATTATGGCCTCACTCCAACCACTTTTCTGTTTGGTTTTTGCTTTTATTATGCTCTACTCATTTAAATTCATCAATATGTTGCTTTGTAACAGTTTATATATTTTTTTCACACATATATAGGTGTACTATGTAAAAATTGAAGCAAATAACATATGGGTCTCCCAATTTCTCCTTATACAACCTCTTTCTTTAACTATTATAGTGCATGGTTCCCAGGAGGGGATAAATAAATTTTGCCAAATTAATTAACTGATCATGTAATGCCAACAAAGGGTATCAAATGATTATTTGAGTAGTACTTAACATAAAAAAAGCTTAAAATTTCAAATATGAACAGATATCAAGACAAAATATACTGGAACAATGTTGGATTTATTCAAAAGTTTGTTAGGATATCTACCAACACACATGCACATAATCCCAGATAAAACACTAATCTATGCAAATGTTAATGTTCTCAAGATTCGAAGGGTGTTTAGATATTGGGAATGGGGGGTCGGGGGCTTTAAGATGATATATTACTAACAATAAAAAATTGCTACACTGGTGTTTTATATTTAAGTCCACATCATTTTAATAATTGAATTTATACATCCATCCAAAGAGTGGGGGGAAAGCCAATAAAAAGAGCATTTTCCCAGTTTGAAATTACTTGAGAATTTTCAACAAAAAACTTTTGTTTTATCACATGCACATCAAGGACGTTCAACAACTCTGGGTAGATGATGCCGTTCAGGGCAGTGATCTTTGCACAGTGCCCATGATCTATAAAAACAAATGCCAGCACCAAAGACCAATGTCACCAAGCCTGTTCCATTTCAGCTGGGCAAAAAATACTAGATTTCAGGTTAGACTGAAGGAAAACGCAAACTAACAGAGTTATAAAGATATCTTCAAAATTAATCATCAAGCCTCTAAAATTTGTCCAATTAAAGATCTGTTTATCCATTTGATATTCCAGTAAAATGGAATTCTATTAACAGTCTCAAATATATACTTTTAGAAGAAACCATGAGAGCAGCTTACCTCCTTTCCACTTATGATTTAAAGAGATTGGCTATGATAAATTCAAAGCACAGGTAAAGGCTCCTAATCAAATCATACATTTTCAAATACCTTGACCAAGAGCACTACCAAAAGAATTCTATTTTGGTCACACCTACTACCTGTGAGATTGGCCAACATCTTTTCGTTTTAGTTCTTTCTTTTTACCAGTAGGTGGCGATCTGTATTGCTAAGACTAGGCAAAAGATTCAGATGCAGAAAGACTGCTTTTCCTCTCCCCTCCCAGGGCTCATTTTTTTTTTTTTCTTTTCTTTCTTGAGAGAGTTTCAAGACTCTCTGTCACCTGGGCCAGAGTGCAGCGGCATCATCATAGCTCACTGCAACCTCAAACTCCCGGGCTGAAGCGATCCTCCTGTCACTCTCCCAAGTAGTTGGACTGCAACAGGCACATGTCACCATACCCAGCTACTTTTTTTTTTTTTTTTGGTAGAGACAGGGTCTCACTATATTGCTCAGGCTGGTCTCGAACTCCTGGCTTCAAGTGATCCCCCTGCCTTGCCTCCCAAAGTTCTATGATTACAGGCATGAGGCACCTCACCTGGTCAAGCATTTATTTTTCTTTCACTAATGAGCCACTTCATAAATGATTAGTCATAAAGCCAAAATATTTTTAATTTATTAAGCTACTATAATTTTGGATTTTGTAAAAGAAAAAGAATTCCTGGAAATCTCCTCAAAAAGAAATCCACCAAAATGAACAAAGCAAAGGAGACTCTTTGTGGGGGGGGGGGGTTGGGGATGGGGAGGCATGGTTTTGACACTAGTATGACCTCCAAACAAGGCATAAAGTATGGAATACACCCATATAGCAAACTGAAACTCTGGAATGGCTCACAGCCAAATTGTACAGGTAATGAAGACATAATGCAAAAAAATACTAGTGTTCACCAAAAAACATCTTTCAAGGGATAAGACTTATAAATGTGAATGGAAACTGTTTCAAGAAATAAAACGTTATTCCAGTGGTCTTTTTGTTTGGGGCAACACGTACACAGCTGTTCGAATTCACTGCCCCTTTCATCGAAAATGAAGGAAATATTCAAGTATGTGTTTTAGAAAGAATTGGTCAGTATAACCGCCATTACTAACTTATGTAATTCTGCTATAGAATAACTTCATTTCTTCTGTGGATAGTCACAAAGGAGCTTAGAAGAACTCATTACTACTTTCCATAAAACACTGCTTCGTATAATTTTCAACTGTTTACATTGGCTCTCGGTCTTTACTTTCTGTGGCTAAATAATTTCAATTCCTTTCCTTTTCTTAAAGTTTAAACATATCTCTTAAGTCCAAGAAGCAATTTTTTGTGTTTGTGCCAGATGTTTTTTTATTTTTGAGTGTTATCACCAAATATTTGGTTTTAAATACTCTAATTAGAGTTTGTTAGGGGTTTGGTTGTGATCATGATACCTCACAAATCCTTGGCTTGGTAGAGGGTCATCAATTCTATTTCACAGATGAGAAAATCAAGGTTAATTAAGTATGTTACTGTCTTTAGGTCACACAGCAAATTAGTCACAGCAATTAGGACTAACAGTTGGCCAAGGGCATTGTTCAAAGCTCTGAGATGCCCAGCCTGTTTGGAAGTGCTCCACGTAAGCAAGAACAATGGAAAAGGACATTGAACAAAAGTGTAATGATTTCTTTGGTGTTCCTACAACATCAGTAACAAACTCTCCTACAGATTTTCCACACGCCTGACCCAAACTTAGCATATTCAAAACTCAACCAGATTAAAGGAAAAAAACATATTTATCTAAATTCCTAAACTTTCCAAGAGGTACAACCATCATTAAATATATTCACTCATAATGCAATAAATTATAAAATATGATGAGGATTTGCTAATGTAATAAAGTAATTCAAATTTTTTTCTCCAACAAGGAGGATCTTTTGACTAGAAAATAAGAGATAGCTAGTAAGACCCATCACATGTTGCCCTGTGTTTTTTTCCAATGCTGAAACATATTTCTTCCTTTTGAAGATGGCAGCTGAGTCTCAGAGAATCAACCAGAAGCAGAGTGACTTGGATGCCTGATTTAATCCAGCTAGTAACTGAGTCACTTCACCTCTCTCTCTCTGTTTTGCCCCCTCAATAACAGAAAATGATTTCTTTTGCCACAGGGACACAGGGAGGTTGATAAAACCACATACTACTTTGAATTGCTTAGAAACTGTCTGTAAAACCCATGGGATATGTCATGCGATGGAATATTACAGAACTCAACATGATGCTAAGTTAAAGCTACAATTTCTTACCTCTAGTCCCACTAATAGCCACATGACAGCTGAGTTCAAACAAGTGTGTTTTTCTAAAACATGTTATCTTACAACTATTATTGGAAAACAAAGGAAGAAAACTTCAAATTAACAATGGATATGACCAGTTAATCATTCAGTGAACAGCAGCATTAATATATTCAGCATTATTTACAATATGGTTAACAGCTAAAACTCCTGTTTGTACCCACAGAAATTTAACTTATTATTCACTACAAAAATGCAGTTAGAAAAGTTTTCACAAAGACAACTGAGTGAACTTAATATTTCTAATTAAAATATGCATAAGTAAACCCCAAAGTCTTTAATTATGACCCATTTAGGTAAGAGACTTTCAACACATGCTTTCTGCTAAATCCCACTGAAAAAACAGAAGTTTCCATCACTAAGTCCTGTACCCATGCAAATACACTCCATACAACCGCTTCCTGCTTCAGATTCTTTTGTTTTTCTTCTATCTAACTGGGAAGTGGGGGGAAGCCAAGTTAAATTAGTTCAATTTTAAAAGGTCATTATGTATAAATAAAAAAATCACCAAGGATTGGTGGTTAACAGAATTTTGGTTTGCCATGGATAAGCACATATTGTTGCTTGTGGGCATCTGTCAAATCTGCAGGAATTTAATCTTAGTGGAGAACATAATTAATGCAGCCACAGAACACTCCAAATTAATACTTTAATTTAAACTACAGCTGTTTAATCTTCTTATTGTAAGAGACCAGAATACCTAATGCTTGATTTTAGAAGAGCAGGAAGTAAACAAGAGTGAAGAGAGGAAACTGAAGTTACTCAATTGTCCATGAAGCTTAAGGAACCATTTTACATAATCTCTATTAAGTAGCCCCCTGTCACTCTGGTCCGTTTGATTGTTTGATTGTTCAGTGGCAGACTAGTCAGAATCTGGATCCCAAAGGTAACTTGTTTCTGCCCCTGATCCACCAAAATTAACTGAGCAGCTGCATGAGCTGAAGCCCTGGGCTGGGAGCTGGTCTTGATTCTACAGTAGCTTCTTTTTGGTGAGCAAATTGAACTGCCTCTAAAGGAAAAGAAAGGCTGCAGTGGGTAATGTGTTCACCACAGTTGGTTTACACATTTTCTCCAGCAAGCATTCTGGGGAGGAAGGAAAGGTACAACTATGGGTACACATTCCTGGTCGGGGCCAGGCAACCTCTCTCCTCCCTTATGAACTGAAATCCGTGACTTCTGCAGACGTGTTTGCTACAAATCATGTGACTGCCCAGGCTCCAGAGTGAAACGGTTCATTCAGCTACAGCTGTGGTAGAACAGAACTTTCAGCTTCCTAATCCCACCCACTTTTAATTCATTGCAACTTCCCTTGAAGAATTTTCTAGGTTATGACCTCCCTAGTTGGTTCTTCCCAAAGCTGAATTTTCTCTGAGGAAAATCCTCTCCTCTAGTTGGAGCTCATAGGACAGTACACTTTTTTTTCTTTTTCAACAGGAAACAGAACATCAAATCCTTTCAAAGTTTTAAAACTAATCACAGCAGTGGAACAAATCTTTTCTTAATCAAAATTATACTTGAACAGAGAACCTGTCAGAGAGGTTAAAAAAATTAACTCTTCTGATACCAAGAACAGAAATACAAGTTAGGTTTCACATAACACAGAAGCAAAGTACTCAAGATGGGCCTTCCTCTTTCATCGTGGCCTTTGTAAAAATTGCACAGTGGACCAGTGGGAATTCTGTCTGGCAGGAAAAAAGTCCCATCAGAGGCTGGCTTTTTGTGTTTTTTTTTTTTTTAAAGGCCTTGCTTATGCAGAAAATTCTTGCTTTTTCCATTATGTGGTGTCTGGGGAGGGTGGGAAGAGGAAGGCTTCTTTCTATACTTGTAGAGCACTGTAATTTAAAATGAGTCATGCAAAACATAAATGAAAATGGTAACCTCTGAGGCGGGGGTCAGCAAATTTTATTCCCACTTAGATCCAGTTTTCTCTGGCAAACTCGACCAAACCAGGGGCTTTCCCTGGATTGTCGGTCACACTCCAACTTACCCAAACACTGAGGGCCAAGTCATTTCACAGGTGTGAATTTTTCCCCAATCACAGCTACAAGGGCATACTCTAACTCCTAAGAGGGGTGAGATGATCTGTCTTGGGGGTAAGCCATAATACAGAAGTTGACATTGCCACTTGGTCCGGCCTGGGAAAGCATTTGAGCATCTATTTACCCATAAAAGACCTTTCTTTATGCCTTGCCTTACTGGAAGTAGTACTTCAGATAAAAATCATTAAATCTGCCCAGCACCTTGGACTTTTCTTTTGACGTCATACATTATGATGTGAACTGAAGTTTGACTGCTGTGTTGGCTAAACAAGACTCAACTTGAGGCCACATGAAAAAGTTCAGATACATGATCCATGTTCTAGCCTCATGTGCTCTACATCAGAGCTGTTCTTTTCTCTAAGCAAAGATAAAACTTTTGTCTAAACTTTAATTAACCAATTAAAACACAAACATTCTTCTACCTTGGAATTGCTATAAAGGAGTATGACTCTGGGTTCCAAAACTAACAATGTTCAAATAGCATAATATTTTGCCTAAACAAAATGACTGCATTGTTTTAACCTATGATATTTCATATTCCCCTTTTATTTCAAGCAAACTTTGTTTGAAAGAGTTGATGCATTTTCTTCCAAATGTGTATATAAATTGTCTCATATGAGTCTCTGGTTTGATATATGTTTCTAGTACATGACTTTGACAGAAATGAGATATCGGCCAATCAATCATTTTTAGAGTCTACATCTTTAAGATTCTTAAATTAGCTTCAGGGTAGTGGGTATATGGGCAAAAATTACAGAAATGTGAGACCATATTTAAAAGCGTACAATTTACAGGCAATTACTTGCTAATATTTAGTTAATGCTGCAAGAGGTTCCTCTCCTCCTGCATCTCACTCCGAGGGTGGTGTGGTACAGTGTCGTGCAGAAAGCACACATTCTGCAGGGAGAGTCTGCATGCAAAGACCAGCTCCTGCACCTTCTACCAGTGTTGGACTCTAGGCAAGTTTTTTTCTTTCTAAGCCTCAACCTGTAAATAAAACCAAGTGAGATAAGGCAGGTAGAGCACACAGCACAGTGCCCGGCACAACGCAAACGCTCAATGCGCATCTGCAAACAAACAAATGGAGAGTCACGCTGAAGAAATTTCACATTTTTCATCTCAGAGGTAAAACATTTCATCTTGCATGTATTTAAGAAAGGGAAAAGGTAGCACAGTAATGCAAAAAAAAAAAATTGCAAATACAACCTTTTCAGCAAATCAAAAATTCCATTAATCAACTGCATGCCCATAAATGAAAGGTCCAGAATAAGGGAACAAAATTAATCAGAACCTGTGCTACTTCTGCCCCAAATATTAAATATCAATTCTCCTCTTTCCTCTCAAAAGATTTCCCCCCTCATTTTAAGAGGCTTTAATTACTATTAACAAACAGTAGTTACTATTAGTAACTGTTAACTATTAACCCCTGCCGTCCCCATTTCCTTCTCTTAGGAAATTATATGTTTAATGTGAGACAACATAATCTGAAAATTACTAACTACATTTGCTAGGATATAAAATTTTAAACATTTCGAAATGTGAACACAGCATTTGACGATGGTAAAACATGGTCCCTTAAGGGTTCACTGAATCAAAAGATTCTTATCATTGTCTAAGCAAAACCCTTGGCTATATTTTGAGTGAGTTCTAAAGAATGAAGTAGGGTTGCTTGGAAAGTGGAGAGGGACAGTAGTCCCTGTATTTTGGAAAAAGATCATTGTTAAACTGACCCCACCATTCTCTGCCAGAATGTATGAAAAGCAACTAGTCTCACAGCTAGATTATGACAAAACCAGGAAGGAAGGAAGATAGGAAGAAAAAAAAGTATTAAATATTGATAGTAAAGGGACCATAACAACTAAGTTAGAATTCACCAAAAATAGTTAAGGGAATAGAAACATTAACTAGTGACAGTTCACTTATCTGACTATACTCGAATAGGCAAAGAGGTCTCAGAGGTTCCTGGCAAAGAAAACATTTTTTTTTTTTTTTTAAATCTTGTGAAACTTTTCCTTAATGAGGGTCAAAGTTAGATGATTCCAATCACAGAAGAGCTGGAGAGATGTGGTCTGTCAAGAGCTGGAGTTTCAGCTAAACAACTGTGAATTTTATGCTCCAATATATTTAAACTTCCTCTAAAAGTTAAAGCTGAGTAGGTTTCTCAAGTTTCCCCTAAGGGGACGATTAGACCACAAGTGACAGTTACAATATAACTGTACATGTAACTCCAATCCAAACAATGGAGACTAGCAAAGTAGCAAGTGAGAGCTAGCTTTCAATCCTTTCTTTAGGGCTGCTTTTAGTGAAATAGCAAACCCGACTGTAAAGGTGCATTTGCACACTGTACCCAACAATGACTCTTTTCTATATGTCCTCGTGTACTATATTATGTTGTATATAATATTTAGCATTTATTATAAATACATATGATGTATTAATGTTTTATACATAAACATTAATTTATATATAGATGTATATAAATGTTGTAACATTATATAAATCTGTAATGTCATCTACAACATTGAGAAGCACTAGCCATGTGAGGGCTCAAAGGAAGGTTAGTATTTTAACCACTTAAGACCCATAGGTTCCGACATGCAGAGGGAACAAACTGTCCTTTAAGAGTAATCACCGCTTTCGAGCCAGCTGCTCTGATGAAGTTCTGTTGCTGTAAAGAAGAGTAACTTGCACATCTGCTTTATTTTCTTTAGTTTTTCTTGGGTCTATTTCCAGAGAGAGGAAAAATCTGCTTGTTTAACTTTGTCGTATCAAACCACATCACAGGCTTCTGGCAAGCCAGGGAGTCATCTGCCTTTGGCTTCAGGGCACCCTGTGGCCCATCAGGAGTAAGCAGTGTCACATCACTTATGTGAACGTTGCCCCTTTGCTCTATGGCAGAGCTTCTTAGAAGCACCGCGTACGCCTGTTTGGGGTCAAGTCTCAGCTCCTCCACTAGCTGTGTGACGTTGGGCCATCATGCACCTAAACTTTATCTTTACAACAGGTTTAATAAGAAGGCCAGTGTCATGCAATTCTTATGAAAACTAACAAGTAAAATGTAGTGAAATGTTAGCACAGCACCTGAAACGTGTGAAAACACAAATATAGATATATCCAGTTTTATGTTTATATGTGTATACACATGTATCTGTACATATGTATGTTTATGTATTTCTTTAAAGTGTTCATCCATAGTCAGCATTTTCCCCATCAATACTGTTATACTTTCTTTGTTGTCTACCTTTTGGAACATGCATTATATTTCTAGGTATATATATTTCAGTTTTATTCTTTTAGTAATTACTCTCTAAGTTAATCAAAATTACTTTTAAACTTATGCCTTTCTAATTATAAAAGCTTAAGAACGAAAAGCCAACTTTTAAGTCTTCCCATGTGACATGAGAGGTTTAGCTTATCTTTTGAGTTCTTGCTTGTCAGGATGCCTCTCAAGTGCCTGTCCACGTAAAACTAAGGAGAAAGCTCAACTGGTTCTTAAATCATCATCTCTTCTCCTCAAAACTCCATTGAAATCAACCTTCTACCGTTGTCATTTACTGCTACAGAGGAGCAGACAGACAATATTGTTCCTTGGTAGTAAATACCTTGCTCGATATTTTGGCAAGGTACTTTATTATTAGTCTTATAATTTAAAACAAAATAACAAGACACATCCAGAGGTGGCCTTTCATTGATCTCACAGGAAGAATGCAGAGAACACTTCCAAATCTGCAACACGCATGGAAGCTTATTGTAATTATGTTCTTTCACTTGATATGATTTCCTGTTTACCAACACCTGCAATTTTCATGTGAGATCTTCTGTGTACCTTCTCCCTCATTTTAAATCTTTTTCTTTCGATTCTGAAAGAGCTTTATCTGCATTTCTCCTTCACGACAGAATTTACCTTCAGCTGTGTCAATTCTGCTCTTTACTGCCCGATATGAATTTTAGTGCATAATACATTTTTAATTTCTTTAATCATTTTTAATCGTTTCGCTCCCATTTCATCCCATCCTATTGTATCTTCAGCTCATAATCACGTAACTGCGTTCTGCCCCTTTCACGAGGGCCACGTCTTTTTGAAACAAAAAATCAGTTTTGCAGGTCTACTCTTCTTTTGGATCTCCAATGTGATCTCCCCCTTTCCTTTGTGGAGAAACATTTTTCTGTAGGTTTGGTTAGGTTTTTTCTGCTTCCTTATGATAAAATAGGGAGAGATCTGCCCCGACCTGGTGTTTGCTCTGAGCCTAGCTGATCCACTTGTGTGCTGGCTGCAGACTTAAAGTTAGTTGGCAGGTTGAGATGAATCGTTCCCAGGTCAATTCCCAAAGTGTTTTTCATTTCAACATAGTTTTGCTAGCCTGAGAGAAAAATCTCCTGCCTTCACTGCCCGGCTTTCTGACGCTCTGAATGATGGTGCACCTGTAATACTAAAAACCCCTCAGTAAACACAGGTCTTTCTACTCTACCCCATCCTCCAACACCTTTGTAAGAATAAGATTCTCAGGACGTAACAGGAATAGCCCCTATCCCACCCTCCCAGCCCTGCCTGGTTATTTGCTGAGCTGCAGCCTCCCACTGAACAGAAAGGCAATGTTGGGGAGACGGGGAGAAGTGCAGTCTGGACAGCTACCTGCGCCCTCCTGAATTACGGGCAGAGAGTCAGGGAGGAGATGGTCCGCCTGGCTATCTTTAGGTGATCAAAACTTATCCTATTGTGTTTTTAAACCCAGTTCTGATGAGTTTACAATACGCATTTCTCCCCACTGGTTCTAGCTTGTGTGTGTTTAGAATGTATGTTTGTGTTTTTCTGTCTTCTTAGGGACTTCTCAAGAGGCAATGTCAGGACTCTACCAGTCAGAGGCCTTTTTAATGCAATCTTTAAAATAAGTTTCTCTTTCAATTAAAGAAAAAGCAAAAATAAAAGTATCCAAGAAGTTTTTGTTGGTGCTCACTGCCTTTGAGAGATCTCTGTGCAATGTCACGTTCTTCTTTTAAATACCTGGAAATAAAATTCACCTGTGCCTTTCATGTGCCCTCATCCACCCTTCTGTCCTTGGAATTCAAGTAACAGAAACACAATGTTTATGTTATAAACTTGGCAGTGGTCTACTTTCCTGAGGAATAAGTTTTGACATTCAAAGGAATTTAGTAATTTACTCAGTCTTTTAAAATGTCCTTTACTGCTAACCTTAACATAATTCAGGTACACGACTTTAGATTCATTTGAGTCAACTTGAGATTTCTCTACTTATGGATTTCAGGCAGCTGCCAACTGCATGCCAAAACACACAATTCTTATGCCGGATATCCTCAAGTTTTTGGCTTTTACGCAGGTAATAAGCAGTCTGTGCTCTGTGTTAATCAAAATGATATGAGTCAGAAATAAGAAAATTTAAAATGCAGGGAAACATCTAAAGCAGACAAGTAACTTCTTCAAAACTAACAGAAATGGAAAGTAAAATCCATTTGTCAATGATACTTAACTTTTGAACTATCTGATCAAGGTACATTTCTTCCTGAGGAAAATTGCATATACACACATATGCCCCAAATTTTGTCTTGGCTTCATGGCCTTATCAGTCTCTTTGTAACTCAACTCTTTAATGTATTTACCAGACCTAAGAAAATGTTGTTAGTCATATGTACAGTGAAGGTAATTTGATCTTGTAATTGTATGAATGTAATAGCTAATGAAACTTAACAGACAAAATAGACATAATAGAAGACTGCCCCCAAAGCAGAATTCAGTTACTGGTAACCTCACAAAGGACTGCTTAACAAGATCCGCACAACTGCCTGCCTTGCCCACACTGTTCTTGAATCCTGTGAATGCTCCATCAGTATGGAGTCTGCTTTATTTTTAAATATTTATACAATCATCATTTGGAAAATGGTTGTAATAATGCCATCTTTGCAGAGTAGTGAGAATCAAATGAAAAATGTCTATAAAATGTCTTGCACATTGATAGGCAAACAGTAAGTCTGCATATTTTTTAAGGTTCACTTTGAAAAGATATATGCAACATTTAAACAGATCCATAGGGAAGTGTGAGACAATAATGACAATACATCGTCTGATATGTTCTAACCAAATTCATTATATCTCATTCCTTGGTATTCAGTAGATATGCAATATTATTTAGCAATAAAGCTATCTTGTTCTAACCTCTTCAAGTACCTCTCCACCAAAAGTGGAAAACTTACTTTTTGCTACCTAAAGGAACAGGGTAAGACTTAATGATGTTGTAAAATGCTTTGAAATTAGAAATAATGACACAAACATTAAACTATGTTTCTATAGTTAGGACACATGGATAGAAATATTTCAAATAAACTAGTTACTAATAAAAAAGCAACATAGTTAAATATTGAAAATTATTTTAACAAATAGGATAAAAATAAAACCAGCAATGTTTAATGCAGAGTCACATTAAAAAGTTAACATCTTATTATAATATCTAACATCCCAAAAATCTTATGAACATTCTTAAGGAACTCTGAATATGAATATATTTTACTAAAAAGCAGTAGCAAGTTGGCGCCAATGCCCGCATGTTCTCACTGTGGCACTGGTTCCACGTGCTGGGTCTGAGAGCATTATGCCAGCTTTCCTCTTTCGGGAGAAGCCTAGAGGATGAGGACAACCACCCCATACAGTCACTCTGGCTTCACAAGGCAGCCTGGCCTAATGCCTATGCTAACGTGTTACCTCTTAGGTAGACTTAAAGAGATCTGAATAAACAAACCTTTATAAACTGAACAAACAAATGTTATAACCATCATCTTCTACTTACTTTGGAAAATTTAACAAAAAATCCACTAAACAAATCGATCCCTAGGAACTCTGGGTGCATATCATGTCAACGAATTTAGTTATACTGTACACATGTAGTACAAAGGACGCAGTACACGGATATTTCTTTAATTCACCGATGTACTGCAACATGTGCAACTGGAAGAATCTCAAACCAATTTAGATGTCAGCAATAGCTGAATGCCTACCAAGAGAGGTGTAGCATAAAATTTTACACTGGTGAAATAAATCTTAAAATCATACACCATGTAGATTTCCAAAAACTTGAGACCCATATAATACGACATAACAGCTTCCAATCAATCTTGCAGTGAGATCATGTGAGCACATCTTCCCAACCATCCTAGATTGTTTCTCCACATAAGTCCTCTCATACGTTCTTTTCTTCCCATATACAGGGCTTCTGGGTTACATTAGTGGGGATACACAATTAGTGAGGACTTAAAGTTTTCCAGGTTTTATCTCTCCCAACAATTCTTATAAGTAGGAAGAGAGAGATTAAAACAAAAACATGGCCAAAACACAGAAGCAGCAGCATCTTAGCTTTTCATTTTATGAGAGCACTAGGATTAAAAGAGTTAAGAAACTCATAGGAAGCAAATCAGGGTAGAATTTCTGACTCAAATAATGTATCACAGATTTATATTTTACTTATGCTTATATTTTTTACTATCTTGGATATCAAATCTGATCAAATTACAAAGAGTCACCTACAATACACTGTAGTAAATTCACAGTTGGAACTTCAATATATATCAAACTGTGACAGGACAGAATAATCTATAGGCATTGCATAATACATGCTACCAACTGAGGATAGATAAATAGATGAATACAGACACAGTGCAAATACCCACGAGCAAAAAACAGTCCAGAGAAGGTATTCCTGAAAATCACAGCCATGCTTTCAGTTGGGAGAAAGTTCTACATACATAATTAAACAAAGGTCTACTGCTTGTTTGTTTCATTTTTAATTGCAAAGTTATATTTTAACAATGTATACTATACTATGTTTCATTTTTAATTTCAAGTTATATCTTACCATTCCTACTACTATAATTCCATGCACTATTTGTATGGTGCATGGAATTATCATACTAGAAATAAAATATCATGGTCCTTTACATAAATTGGTAAATACGAACAACACATTCACAAAGTATTCTGACAGCATTTTGTTAAACAACTTGACATTTTAGGGAAATTATACACAAGTAATTGAAATAAAGACAATTTCTAGTCCACTTTGTCCTCCTCTATTGAAAGCCTCAGGACTGCTTTGATACTGAACGCCAAAAACTCAATCCAGACCTCAAAATATTAAGATATAATCCATCATGCAATTATGCTTCTCGTTTCTCGCTATCACACCAGGTTATTTTCTCCTATCTCGGCCTTCAGACCAGCGTTACCTCCTTTCCCCACGGAAATCTGTTAGCAACAAAGACACACGTATGCACTGACTAGCTGTACTGCTAACATCTGCTTTTTTGTTTGTTTTTTACTAATCAAAACATGGATATGTAAATGATATCATGTATTTGGCATTCTTTCTTGCCATAGGTAAAAAATTCTCCCCGTTTTGGATGCTACTTAGCAGATGTAAGGCACCATTTGTTGCTGAATTTCAGAATTTCTAATGTTTATTTTCTCAAACTCAGACTTACTGAAGAAATGCTTACTAATCAGAATTCCTCCTGTTTTAGACAAAGATGCATTCACCTAGAAACCAGAAAATACTGACAACATACTTATCAAAGAATCTATTGACAATTAAGTTAAAAAGAAACACTTTTGCTTATAGAGTTCTATTTTTACGACAAAGAAAATTTTATTAGAACATCAACATTAACTTAGTTGCTAGGAAACAAAATAGGCTGCCTCCACTTAAATAACTTCTGTTCAAATCAGAGGTGTCAGGGCTTTATTTAGGCTGTACAGATATGGACATTGGACCCTTTGCCAATTTTAGAAAAAAAGGGCACAGAAAGAAACCTAAACAAAAGCATCTAAACAAATACCTCAGTTAAATAAGAAAACATAACTTGCCTAGCACAGCCCTGTGATTCTAAAGGACACAGGCAGAAAAGAACACCTGGCAAAAAGCATCTCCTCAAATAATGTCCTACTCTGTAACCCTGAACGTAACTGTCGCCATAGTTCCAGGAAAAAGACAATCAAGTCCTTCCCTGCAAATAATAGACTAGGGGGAGGGGGGGAAATGACTTCTCCTCTCTGGAAATAGCAAGGGCAGCCTCTCTACTCATGGGCCCCTCAGGTTCTGCCTATAAATTCCTAAGGTGGCCAGGTCAGCTCATGGACAGAACCCTCACGCTAAAAAGCAGAAAAGGTGAGAATTCGTCATCCTCTTGTCAATTTCCTTTCCAAATAACCATGGATATATTATACAAATTGTTAATTAGGGCTACTTTCCTTTCTCCTACACATTTCTGGGAAAGCAAAACAACTAAATTTAACAGGAAAAATGTTTTAAGAAATCAAGAAATAATAAGAATACAAACGCTGGTGCTTATGAGAGAGAGAACTGGGTTACAATATGTAACTGAATATGCAAGTAATATATTCTGTGATCACAAGAGAAGTGGTTAGGCTCATCTGATTTTGTTAAAAATAATTACCACATTTGTTTTCTGCAGACCCACTCTTTCATCAATTATACTGATTACATCTTTTAGAAATTTATTTCATTTTATACTAAAACATAGAGGGCAAACACCTAAAAATTTTTACGCCTGGGTAAAAATCTCTACAATGCTCTGATGAACCTTTCTGGTTGGTCAGAGTTAGAGACGGGGCTCAAAGGTCCCTATCTTCAAAGATCCTGCAACTGGCCCTGTTTTCTCAGGAAAGTAGATGCAGAACAGGTATTCAGCACCAAAAGTTGGATGGCTTACCCCATCATTTGGGGGTTTTAACAGGACAGTTCTCCAACTTCATAGCAAAGGCTTCCTTAAGTAGGACAGAAGGTGGAGAAAGTTATGAGAAGGCTTATTCTGAAACAACATAGAATTCATAAAGGCAGGAGTTTGTGAAGCAAAGCAAATTACTTGCATGAGTGCTATTTCAGTGGTCACAAGGAGACAGCCATAGGTTATGGCTGCAGGGCTCAGCAAAGGTGTGTAATTTGGGATAGGGTCGCCATTTTCTATGACCTCTGTACGGTGTAGTCAATTTATGTGATTTATTACAGCCTTGCTTTCTAGACAGAGAGCAAAAATCATGGAGGGACACTCAAAAATGCTGAGTGTGAAAAATGTAAAAATAATATGCCTCAGGAAACCCTGAAAACAAACACCCATCGCAGGCTTTCCCCCCCCCCCCCATTTAGGGATTTTGATCAAGATTTAAAATAGGCCAAGCCAAATGCGTGCTTTATGTTTTACATTCGAAACCAGCTGGGACCCATTGTCAGAGTCCCTGACGGGAGCATAGGGAAGAGTGTGTGGGTCCTGGATGGAGGGGCTCACAAGTGGTCTCTCAAGTTAGCAGATTTTAACATTCTACACAAACATGGGCACAGAATCTCACTAGTCTAAATACTCTGCATTAGCATGACTTTAAATAAAGGATCTCAAAGTACGTGTCAAATCTACTGTCTGGAGAAATAGCCAGCCTTCTTGTGAAAGAGAGAAATACATTTTTAATCCCCTATCCCTAAATCCCCACCTTCAATCAACTCATTTCCTTGTGTACAGGAGAAAATACAGGACCCTAGTTGGATGGGGCTGTAAGGGGATGGAATGCCAGCATCCGAGTAGCCCAAGGCAGAAACAGCCAGAAGACTGACTTTCCACGGCTGCCTCTCCTAAGGGCGTGTGACACTCACCTTGCATGCCCAACGCACCCTTCTCCTGAGCAAGATGTGAAAGAGGTTCTCTCCTCAGAACATAAAACGTGGCTCTACTGGGTTGTGGGAAAATGAGATAAAATGTGATCCTCATATTGGCAATTTTAGCCCCCACTGCAAAGGGAAGGAAATAAAGGAGGGGAGAAAGGGCACGAAATCTGTGACACTTGCTGATCATGACACACCTACTCACTTGGCGTGAGTGACTGAAGGCAGTAATCAGTTTAACCCACTTCCCCACCAGCAGAACGACTGTCCCAAACACTGGGGCAGAACATAAGAGCTCTGGAGACCCAGCAGGCAATGGTTAAAGCTGAGGCAGGATGCCTTAGATGTGAATGATATGAATGACAAATAAGCTGTGATTTTCAAAAGCAGGATGGGCTGTTAAGCCTTGTATGCCTGCCCATGACACACAAAGCATGTGGCTAATTTCAAACGCCATGCAGAAAGTGAAATGGCCAGACGATGAGCTGAAAAAGTGCACTCGCTTGCTGGAAACCTACTGCACCCTCCTAGATACTTGGGATAATGGGGCACCACAAAGATCCCTCCTGGCATGGAGCTTACAATCTAACAGAGGGAACAGACAATAAGTAATAAGCATAGTAAGTAAACTATATAGTAGGTTAAGTAATAAATGCTTTGCAAAATCAGGGGGTCAGGTTGAAGCATGAAATAGAGTGAGCAGAGCTAAGGCCAGTGAGAAGACAGACTGAGCAGAGTGGTGAGAGTGGGTCACCCAAGCAGCCATCTGTGGAGGAGCTGTCCAAGCAGAGGGGACAAAGCACAGCCCTAAGGTGGGAAAGTAGCATGAGCGGGAGACAGAGGGCATGCTGGCTGGCTGGAGCTTGATTTCATCTTTTATCTCTGCTTTCTAGCACAAAATAGGGACTCAGTTCACGCTTACTAAATGAATTTAGTAAAACAAATCCAAGACTATCCAATAAATAAATTCATTCAATCCATAAGTCAGGGCTTCCTAAAAAAAAAAAAAAAAAAAAAAAAAAACTGTATGCAGAATGTAGTGGTGGAGAGTGCATGCTTCTGAGAAGAGCTGTATATGAGATTTTCTGACAGGTTTTTGACTCTCTTGCCCCCTAAAAGTTAAACTTCACAGCTTTATTTCAATAGATAATGAAAGTGGAAAAGTGGTTTCTATTATGTAGGGAGGAAACTCTCACACAGGGTCTACTTTTAGCCAGAGTCTAATGATGATGAGTTTCTTTTAAAAACAGAGGTCTTGAGGCTCAGCAAGATGCAAGGGACATACAATCAGCATGCAGGCACCCCAGCACGCTCTATGCACCCTGATGCCTATTAACAGGCTACACCACCTCCACAAAAGAGGACTGCATGTGGTTCTTAGTCCTGAGTTAAAGGAGGGGCTGGGAGTAACCTTCTAAATGAAGACAGCCAAACACAACAAATAGGCTAAGTCAGGTGGGGGGAGTCAAAAGGAAAAAAAAAGAAAAGGCAAAGAATTCAATTACAGTAAAAAAAGAACTACCCTTTCTTGCTTTCACACAATTTGTCACTATAAAAACTTTTCAAATAAATATAAACTCAGGCAAAAGAAACCAGTCTCATAGTTCCAACACACAAGATTTGTCCTTACAACTATTTTCTGTATCAATTTAACATGCAACTCGTAGGAGCTATTGAATCCTCACAAATTTAAATAGGAATACAAGAATAAAATTTCTAAAAACAATCGGTTGTTTAGTATTATGCTGCCCACATAACCCCCCTACACTGCCTTTTCAACCTTTCAGTTATTCCTAATTTCTCATTTATATTCAGGCTCTAACATTTTCACACACATTATCATAGGTCTCTTCCTTGAATTCTGCTAAAATTTTTCATTTTATTACACATTTTCATGCATTAAAAAGAAAAATGAAAAAGCTGTTAAAAATCTCAATTTTCACCACCCCAAATGAGAAAGAAAGCATTATAAAATAAGGATATAAAAAGAGAAAACCATTTTTTCTATAAGACTTGCTCTTCTGTATACTATATTATCCAAATAAACTTACACCTGATGGCAGTTACCAAATGCAATTTTGTTTAGAAATTATTTTTACAAAATCTTTTTGTCACTAATCTTGACAAGGTGCCCTTATTCTACCTTTCAAATCATCTATTCTAATTCAAAATTGAGATTATTTTTATGATTCTGTAACCTTTTGTATTATGGGACAAATTAAATCATTTTTTTTTTTTTAGTTAGACTTAAGAAAGTTTTTAACTTAAAATAAAAAGTTAAATTAAGAGTATGTAATTTGGTGGAGAAAAACAATTATGCATGTGTGTGCATGTATACACCTTCAATCTGCTAAGTGAAACTGCATTCAGTGCAATAGATGACAAAATTATATATGTGTGTGTGTGTGTGTGTGTGTCTGCAGAGTCAAGGTTTTTTGACTCACTTGCAAAGAAAAATTAACTTTTGCTTTTGAATTCCATAGTAAAATATATTACTTGAACATTATTTATAAAGTACAGTATAATGTTTAGGAAATAAATAAGTACCCCTTTTGGGCAGGTGAGGGAGAGAAAAGAGTTTCCTTTCAGGTATCCTTAGGAAATTTCTTGACTTTTACACAATATTCCCAGTCCTATTTTTATCCAATGCCAAAGGCTGCTCTTACCCTTGCACTCTGCTTCTTTATCCTCATTATGTCATTCATTTGTGCTAGAATAAGCCAACTTTAAAGAAGGCATAAGACATTACTAATGGTATCAGAATCTCTTCCAGAAATATCCCGGGACACCAGTCAGGCCCATTCAATATATAACCACTGCAGCTGGGCCCACCCGTTTTAAACATACCTTCCCATGCCTTTCTTAGTCCTTAAAAAAAAAAGACTACACGAGAAAAAAAATGCTTTGAGATTTACTAGTGAGGAAACCGATATTTGACAAGGCTGATAACGGCAAAGCTAAGCATAAAGTTTGTCTCTGTGTAAAACTCCAACAGAAGGAAAACGTTAAAGGGACAGCTGTGCCCACAGCTCAAGTGTGGGCCATCTCCAACAAGCAATAAGTGGTTCTAAATGAAGGTGGTTTCCATTTAGGAAAGGAATTCAGTAAAATTTTTTCCCCTCATGAAGGCCAAGCAGACTATAGGCATTAATTAATGCTACAAATGACACCACCCACAAGGGAAAAGAAATCTCTTTACTTTCCTATTAACTATAGGATTGGGTTTCAACTTCAGCCACAGTGTTCCTGGAGAGGAAACCAAGAGGTAGATACCGGGTTATGAAAACAATGGTTTCTTCTCTGCTGAGTTCTGCGGTCATTTTATTACTCTCTAAATTTTTCCATACAAATCACATTAATGTTGAATATACTTATATTAGACTTACCCTCTACTTTCCCAAAATGATTATTTAGATATATACAGGTTGAGTATCCCTTATCTAAAATGCTTGGGACTAGGAGCGTTTTGTATTTTTTTCCTAACTTTGGAACATTTGTATTATACCACTTAAGCATCCTTACTCTGGAATCTGAAATGGTTCAAGGAGAATTTCCTTTGAGCATCAAATAGTTTTGGATTTGAAAGCATTTTGGATTTTCAGATTAGGAATAGTCACCTGTAATATTAATTACAAGAATAAGAATATAATAGGTGTTTAATTAAATGGCAACTAATAGTGTTTAAAGACACTCACTAAACAGGTTCTCAGATACTATCTCCCTATTTTTATAACAACGTCCAACCCCACAAACACAAATTTCTAGCTGTATAATGATTGACCAAGCTTTTATATACCATATATCAATTCAGGTGCGGTTGCCAAGATAAGTTTGGGTTGGGCTGTTATGCACTGGCCAGAAGTTAAGACTTTTCCTAAAAAAAAAAAAAAAAAAAGCAAGAAAGAAAGAGACAGTGTCATTAAGCAATCATTCATCAATACTGACCTTGTTGCTCAATGTCTGCTTCAGTTTTCGAAGAACCTGGTGCAACAGGAAGGGGCCGAGGTGGCCGGGGCTTTGGTGTGGGAGGTGAAATTTTCTTCCTTCCAATGTATTCTACATAAGTTCCTGGAAAGTCCCCCCTCTCCCCTGTGGTTTCATTATAGCCACTTAACCAGCCAATTTCTTCAGGCCTGGCTTCCTGTCCATCACTGAATCCAAGAGCTACTAAGGACCCTTTATTCACAGTCAATATATCACCCAAATGCAAGTCAATATCTTCTTCTCTTTCCTTTTTATAATCATATAGCGCTCTGTACTGGTACCCCTCGGCACTCATGTTTGCAGATCTATCACCATGCAACGGTTGAGTCTGGTTGTATAGTGCCGTCAAATTTTACGTTTTTATGAAAAGCGAATTCAGAGAGTGTGTTAAAATTCCTAATATGTGTCCAGCAGAGGACAAAGGACCACTCTCCAAAGGTTTAAGAGGAGAGGTGACTGGCCATCCGGCCATCCATCTGTCCTCCATCAATGGTGTGACTGCAGACAAGGCTCCACTTCCTCTTCGTGCCACAGTCCTCCCACTGGCTTCCTTTTCAGCAACTTGTCAGCGCTCGGAATCCAGGCTGGCTCTCACAGCGAGGCCCGATCCTTTCTGATGCTCTTGTCACACTGTCCATCTGTCGTCTGATTTTACTGTGGCACTCCACACTCGAGCTCCACCTAGCAAAGGAAAAACAAGGCTTATGAATGAACATCACACTTTGCCATCTGTGTGAATTGGAATTTCTACTTCCATGCAACAAGTTACTTAATCAATTTGGCAGACATATGCAGGCCAGTGTGATATTGCTTGACACAGTATACACAACAAAGGTTAGTAAGACAGTTCTTGCCTTCTAAGAACACTGGGTGGGGGAAGGAGAGCTGGCATGTGGCAACGTCTCAGAGATAAGACTGGAACACGAGGAACAAAACACAAGGTGTGTACCACAAGAAAGGCAGTAACTAAACGCTATGGGGTTCAAATGAGGGAGAGAGCACATCTAACTGTAGGAATCTGAAGACAGAATGGAATGTGTGGCATGATCCTGTGTACAGACGTGACTAAGCAAATGTCATATTCTGGGAAGAGCTAGAACAGGCAGTCCGATCTACCTGAAGCCAAAGAAGGAACAGCGGGATCCAGGTTAGAGAGATAGGCGGGGGCCCTAGGACATCATGCATGCCGGTGTCAGGTTTGTGAATCATGCAGCTCACGGTGTGGAGCACTGAAAGGGCCTGGAGAGAGGAGAGAGGCGCGCAAGAGGATCAGAGCCGCACTTGGGGAATCCCAGTCAACCACAGTATACGAGAGAGGTGCGCTGCAGAAGTCTGGGCACGCGGCCACGAGGGCACGAACCAAGGTGGCAGCAAAGCGTGGAAAGGGGAGGCCAGAAGCAGGAGACACTGCAGACAAAGAACGTGTGGGATGTGGCACATGCTTAAACATAGAAAGAGAAAGAAAGGAGCAAAGTGCTGGATCCCGCATTAAGAAGAATTTTGTACCAATCTCAGGCAAAGAGGAGCCAGGAGACCTGATGGGCTGACAGTGACACTGGGCATACACAGGCAAGTGTGCTAGTAGCTGGCTGAAAACCTGGCCTGTGATTCAGGAGGGGAACATACTAGAGATTTGGTAATCAGCCACAAATTAGGCAAGGCTGAACTTGATGGAAGGAGGGGCTCACAGGGAAAAAAAAATAAAAGAATAAAAGTTAAAAAGAATGACCTAAGGGCCAAATGTTGAGGTTTAATGAATGCAACTATGGAGGGAAAGTCAAGGTTTAGAGACAACACAATGTCCCAGAGAAGATTCAGGTAGGAGAAGCTGATCCCTAAGACTGAAGCCTATACAGGCATCCAGATGAGATGAATCAGGGCTAAATAATTTGGGGCTCTACCCATCATGGAATCCTGACTTGTAAGAAAGTAGATTCCAGTTCAGTAGTGAGAACTGTTACTTCATCTTAAGGAGTTAAGAAATCAGAGGAAGTAGAGATGGTTGCTGCAGATCACTCTATAAAGACAGCTTCGTGGAGAGGGAAGTGGGTCATGGAAGTGATTTTTTTTTTTCTTTCTTTTTTATTTTTAAACATCGTGGAGGCAGAGGAATTACAGTCAATGACTCTTTAAGTTAGAGTTAGTAAGTCAGAGTAGATGGCTGATAGAACAGCATGCACATGTATACACTTTGCACTCCTGTCATTTCTCAATGTTATCTTTATTATAAAGAGTAAAGGCAACCTAGAGCTTTCAGTTAAGCTGGCTGCACAATAAAGCAATAAAAATAATAGCCACACAATTTCAGTGGGCTATATCAAAGAGAGCTTTCATAAGTTTTGAACAGTAGAACACTTTAGAAGTTTAATATTATAGACACTCTTCAGTGTATGTATCTTAGGAAGCAAAATCTAATCAGACTGTTATGCTGGCATTCAAAAGTGTAAAGTATTCAACTTTACATGGTTAAAGCCTCTTAGCTGTAATACAATAACACACTTAGGAGTGTTACATATTAAAAGAAGCAAAAACAAACACTGGAAGCCTTTGTGTAGCAAGAATATTAATTTGGGATAGTACTCTACTTTGCATTTCAGTCGTCAGAGAAAAAAAATTAAAGCAACCAGCAGAGCATATCAGAAAAATAAGCTATATTATTTGTTTGAAGAAAGCCTCTCCTTTTGAAAGATCCAGAATCAAATTAAACATTCATTGCATAAATTCACACAAAAATGTAGAACTAGCAAATCTCATTTTTAGTACTAATGTACTCTGTACAAAAGACACAGAACTCTAAAGAACATGAAAATTTACATATCCCTAAATGCTTAGAAACCAGGCAATATGCCTAAGAATAATTTAATTCCTCTAAATCTGCCTTGAAATTTTTGTTAGCTTTTCCTGGCAATGTATGTCTTTTTTTGGGGGGGGGGGGGGATCCTCAACCAGTAGGCTGGGTAGATCTTTATGCCAGCTGCTGCCTAACACTTCCTCTATTTCAACCACACAGTGGGCCAGTTTGGTGGGATTCTTAACAAAATGGGAAGTACAGTGAACGAACTGTCTTCCCTCTACCCTCCAATAACCATCAAGTAAGCCCTGCTCACAGCATGCCTCTGAGGCTGTGCAGGCTCCTTGACAGGGGGGCCCCATAATCAGAAAAGGCTCCGTGTCTTGCCAAGGTTTGACAAACCTGAAAACTGTGATTGTGTCTGCCTGAGGCTAAATCTGCGCAAAGGGAAAAAGAATCTCGAGGAACCCAATGACTTTTAAGAGGCTAGAAGACCCTAGAGAGGCAATCCCTGCCAGAAGTGCCAGAGAACTAAAGGTCTACAAATTTTCTCTCCCTCGCCACTTGCAAGAAGAACCCTGTGCAGAACTCTGGGTCTTCATCTGGTAAAAGGAATCTCAGATCTTCTCTGACTCTAGGATCATAAGTAGAACACACCATTTCTTTCTTCTGAGACTCCACAATCGAGGTCAGGAAGATGGATGCAGACAGGACAGGTTAAACAATTCAAGGTCAATCATGATTCAGAGTCAGGTGATTTTAGAGCAATGTTGTAAAAGAAAAAGGAGAGCAGACAGGTCATCTGTGCGAGGACTGGATCTTGTGATGGCAAGGTTCAGAGAGGCCTTGGCTAGGCAGAGGAGGCAGGCACCTCTACCCTACTGCACCTTGTACACTTTCTCCTGACTGCCATGTCCATTTTAGTGATTCATTGTCATCGTCATCATCATCATCTAATACTTATTGGGAGTCATATGTGTATTAACCCATTCGATCCTCAAGATAACCATATAAAGTAGGTACTATCAATATTCCCACTTTACATATGAGGAAACTGAGGGGCAGAGAGTTTAGCACCTTGGCCATGATAACCCTCAGTAATTGAGAGGTGGAGCCAGAATTCAGATCCCGGCAGTTTGTCTCCATTACCTCCACTTCTAACACCACTAGAACCTACTGCCAAACTCAACTTGCTTTGACGCCCAAGGGCAGCCCAGATATGTCAGTGGTATCAACAACACAGATTCCTTGCCTTACAAGCTAATGTCTCAGATTAACCTTGAATGTTTGCCTTTTACCCTCTGGGACAATGCCTTACTGACAGTGTATGTGGCTCTTTCACACACCTGCACAAAAAGAACCCATTATAACTCAGCGGTAGTTCCACTGAGTCCAGGACCCAGCATCTCAGCCATGCAAATTGTCTTCTAAAGAGACTTCATTAAAATGCATCCTTGCCAAAGAAGTCCATAAACTAGTGAATAAAAGAATACTGGGCACACCACTTCTGGAAGGCTGCCCACTTCTGGAATCCTGCCCATTTCTGCTGTACAAGCTTAGCTTCTGCCACCTGTATCCCTCTTGGCATCTCCACTCCCTGCCCCAATCCCAGGCCCCTCAACGCACAATTTCCGTCAACTCAGCTCCTCCTTGGGGGATATGTGAAACACCGATCCATAGTCAAAAGGACTGTCACATCTAGAGGACTGGCAAATTATTCTCTCTTACCCTCAAATTCTCCCCAGAACCGTAGAAGACCCAGCAGCCTGAAGCATTTGGCAGTACTTGTGTAACCCTCCTGAGATCAATCTGGAGCCCAAACTGTCCAAATCAACAAGATATATCTTCCCTAGATTCACAATATTATGCCTTCATTTTCTTTGGCTACATACACCTGCCCGTTGAATTACTTCCACCCAAATTTGACATAATTGTTCACATAATAAAGGTTTTTATATGTGGATATTATCTACAACTTAATATTTTCAAATATCAAAAAAGGCAGTTTTGTGATATAAACTCCAAGCTAGTGCATGCATAAGTTACTCAAAGAAAAGGTATAAAGGAATCCTATGAACAAATAACAAATTTACTCTTATATATCATATGTAACAGTTTAAAATTTTGTAAAAGGGAATTATTTTGCTCCAGTCTTTCAAGCCTTTTAATAACTGCCTGCAAGCCCATTAATCAGAAGCACATTTTCTCTCTCCACTAAGATACAGAGCAATTCTCATTCTGTTCCTGAAAATAAAATTGCTTCTGATGCTCAACAAATAGCAATCTATAACTGCTTAATGTACAACTGCTTGGAAGTAGATTTTCAGTTTAACTCTCTAACCTGCAGGCATTTTGGCAAAGGACCAACTAAAAGAAAACCCTCTGACTTTGTTGACTTACTCCATTCCCCTTTTACAAAGGAAAAGAATTTGGAAAACTTGATGGGGGGGCGTGGGCAGGAATAAAATCACATTAAATAATGAAATTAAATAAGTCAAGAATATATCCCAGTCATATAGTTCTATCCTGCAAGGAAAGCAGCAGTTTGGCACTGGGTGGCAGCATGAAATGGGTCTTCAAACAAGGTGTGAAGGTGGGGAAGGGTTCCCCGGGGTCTCTACATTCCATCTCTCCCATTTAATGTGCTAGCTCAGAGTCTAGGGCAAGCTCCCGTAGCTGAATTCATATAGTTAAAAAACAGTTATTCAAAAACCTTTCTACCTTTCAAATTGTGGTATCCTAGAAATCATGAAAATCAAACTGAACAAAGTTAAAATATCCCAATGTCTTAGTCTTTTGCGTTATTGTAACAGAATACCTGAAACTAATTTATAAATAATAGTTTATTTGGCTCATGGCTCTGGAGGCTGGGAAGTCCAAGAGCACAGCAGTAGCATCTGGTGAGGACCTTTATCCTGTGTCATCCTGCAGGGGTAAGATAGCAAGAGGGGGCTGAACTTGCTTTTATAAGAAGCCCACTCTCAAGATAACTGACCCATTCCTGTAATAACAACATTAATCCACTCATGATGGCAAAGCCTCCTATTAGGCCCCACTCTCAACATTGTTGCATTGGGGATTAAGTTTCCAACACATGAATCTGGGAGGACACATTCAAATCACAGCACTTAGTAAACATAATGAATTACCTTCAATTTAACATGATGGGCTCGGGGTGAAGTTTATCTCAAAATAAAACGAAAACAATGGGCTCAGATTAAGCCCAAAGTCATAGACACAAAATATCCTTAATTATTAATAGTTTTCAAACCAGGCTGGGCATAGTAGCTCATTCCTGTAATCCCAAATACTCTGGGAGGCTGAAGTAGGAGGATCCCTTGAGACCAGGAGTTGGAGAGCAGCCTGGACAACATAGTTAGACCTGATCTCTATAAAAAATAGTTTTTAAAAATCAAAAATAATTTTGAAACCAATCAACTAGAATGTGTTGCACGCTGCCACACACAGGGCTGGGTGTGTGCTGTTAGTAAGGAGGATGTACAGGCTGCAATTCCTGCCCACAAGCCCTTTAGAGGTGTTGTGTGCTTGGGGGAAGGGGGAGGCCCAGGAGGGAACAGCACAAGCCCAAGTGAAAAGACAAGGAGACAGGGCTCCTCAGAAAGCAGTCACCGCCAGGCAACAGCACCTGCGCACTGTAGAAGCAGAGGAGAGCATGACCCTGGTCCACCTGACAGCAGCTCTTAGATGTTCTGTGGTCACCACAGGGAGGCTGGGAGAAATGGTGATGTGGCTTCCAGGACCTGAGGAACAGATCCTATCACTCAGAAAAGGCCGTGAGGCTGATCATTCAGGTTCTCTGCATTGTCACGGTAAAGAAGACCTGAGGGGAAGGCCATGGAATGAGAGGACTGAAGGAGATGATCTGCTCTTGTGAAAAGACAATGCTATTCTATAAAATTCTTGACAGGGTAGTATGAGCATTGAGCTTCGGATTCAAGCAGCTGCCCCATCAGTGTCTAGATATGCTACCTTGGGCCAGTGACTTAAACCTCTCTGTGAGACAGATACAGGCAAGCCTATGCCTTATGGGGTCATTATGAGGATTAACAAAATCACATCTATAAAGCACTTAGCTCCATACTTGATAAGAGCTTAGTATAATTAACACCAACAGAGTGCTTACTATGTGCCAGGCACAGTTCTTAAAGCTTTACATGTATCAACTTATTTAACTCTTACAACCATCCTGGGTTCAATTATTATCCCCATTTTACAGATGAGAAAAGCTAAATTGTTTGCCTAAAGTTACACAGCTAGTGAATTGCAGCTATGGGATTATTACTATTATTATTGAATGTCACTTATTGCCATTTATCTGATTCAGATTTAAAACAGGAATAGACATTTGCCAGCAATTTTCTTTGGCATTGTCTTTACATGCTGCAAACAGTTCTAAATGAATTCTGAATCTAGCTAGAACAAGCTCCCTGGTGTCTTAATTCCTTTTCAGAGAAAATAGATTAGATAAAGGCTACATGGGGACTTTGCCCATCTAGTTCTCTACCTACCTGGGGTAGAGGATGGCTCTACAGAGATCAGGGCAAAGGAAGCCTGGGAGGGGCGTGGGGTGTGTGGTGTGAAGCAGGGGGTGGGAGTCAGCTCCAAACTCCTCTCCAGGGTTTGGAGCTAAGCAAGCTTAACGGGACTACGCCCCGGGCAGGGACACTGGAGCATCCAGGGACGAAAGCAACAGGCAAGGCATCGCTAGCCCAGCCACCTTGGCTTTATTAACTCACTACACCCACTGGTGGAGTCTCCTCACACTCTGGCCAGACTCCTGCAACTGCAGTAGTCTCTGGGGTGATCATTAACCTGAAAACTATTTTGACTACAGGTGCCTGTAGGTACATATTTGATGTACTTTACGGAAAACAATGCTGGCAGAATAAAAATCTCCAAAGACATTTTTATAGTAGACTCTTTCAGTATAGTAGATTTTTTTAGTACTGCATTCACTCTACTCTTTTAAAAAAATTAAAAATAAGACCGAAGATAAATCAAACAAACAAGTTTATGAGTAATTACATAGTCTATTTTTCAGCTCATTCGGCTTAGTGTACATGAAAATGGCCTTTAATTGCCACTGTTTTAGGTAATTCCAATAGAGTATTGGCAGAATCACAGCAAGTAATCCTATTCACATTAAGGTGTAGGAGAAGGAGGCATGGAAAAATATGGGATAAATAATATGAAATTAATTGTAACCTAGGTTCTTGATAAAAAGCTGTGATATAATTTATATTATGCCTTTTAAAGTAAAAAAAAAAAAAAAAAAAAAGTAAGTTGCTAATCCCTTCCCTTAAGGGTAACTTTCTAGTCTTCCAGGGCTTCATTGAGATGCTTAGTTCTCTTGCCTTCACTGGCAAAGCCCTGTACCCTGCAAGAGGGAGAGCTGTAGGGAACCTGTCTAAAACACCCAGTATACTGATATTTGAGCACTTCTCATTTCTTCTGCATCATGTATGCCTCAAACATGAGAAAACTGAAAGCAAAAACCCAAACATTATCTCAGCTTGCTAAAATCTACTTGACCATAAAATCAATTTTTTTCAGCCTGCTCAGTAACTAACTCTTTATTCAATAAAACATTTTGCAAGTCACAAAATGCAAACACGGTAAAAGCTGAATTAGAATTTAGAACTGTTCCTGTTTTAATGACCACGTGGACAATCTTTCCGAGTGGATGCCTTTTTACAACACTCCCCTGAACTACCGTAAGAGGAAAAAAAAGATATTTCAATCAACATACCAACCTAAAAATTACATGACATACGTGGAAAAATTTAAAGAAATGGCCAACACTTGACAGTACAAAATTTATGTTAGTTTAAGTTTGCATTTAAGATTCCAAGCCCTTTAAAAATCATCTTAGGTGCAACTGACATTTCCAGAAGATAAATGCATACCATCACCATCACTGTCAATCAAAATATGTACTCCTATAAGTTTTCATACTGCTTCTGTTTCCCAAAACTAACTTTACACTGTGGGGAATTCCTGTGCTTAACACATTTAAACTCAAGAAACACCTAAAGAAAAACAGTATTTTTCATCAACGGGAAGTAAAATGCTTTTTAACATCACAGATGTGGAGACACATTGATACCATTTTTAAAAAGCAGATAGCAGTGTGTACTTTGCAGAGTTCTGTTATGTAACAGAAAACAGGTCCCAAATCAAGATAAAAGTTAAAAGTAAATGCACATAACCCTTTGAAAGCCAGTAACAGATAATTTGAACTTTTTTCCAATCATAAAAATCTATACATTTCTCGAGAAAAAGTAGTATGACCCTGTAGTACCTACCTGCAGCTGGCACATAAAAGCCAAGGAGGCCAGCAGTGACTGCGAAGTAGGGAGCCTTCCCCACTGGTCTTTCCAATTTGAACCTTGACTCTGAACCAACATAACTTTCCAAACTTTAGTGGCATGCGCTCATGCACGAACACACACGCGCGCGCGCACCCCCCCCCCCCCAGAGTATTTTCTTTGTAATGAGCAGATCACTTGAGTCTCAAAGTTTAAGCAACTTTTGCACGTAAGAAAACTATCATCTGGTTGCTTTTAAATGGTTTTTCAAGAGCAATCTGTCAAAAAGTTGAAGCCAGTGAGGTGCTTTTTTTCCCTTTTCCACTATAAAGGATGCCTGTGTCCTTCTCCTGTGCAGAAGTCACCAAATTCCTAATGATTTACACTGTGAAGATCTATTACTTTAATAGCCTGCATAAGAAATGAACCTGTCTGCCTACTCCAACCTTTCCTAGCTAATACCTAACCATCTTTAAGGTTGCCAAAACGCAACGCAAACCAATGAAATATTAAAATATAATTTCACGTCAAGCCTTGGTCAATAAGTTTTGTGACTATTCCGCCTAACTAAAACTTGAACCTCATCACACTGAAATGACAATCTTATGCTGCATTCAAAACCCGGAACTGCTTTATCCATTCGTAGTTCGTACTGACCGACAGAGAGGAAAAGAGCAGAAAAAACCCTAAAGTATCACGTAACCCCCAAATAAAGAGCAAACTCCCTCGGACACCAACAGCGCTGCAGCTCCGCCCGGGATTAACGGTGGAAGTGAGACCTTTTCGCTAGTAACAGCGCCCCGAAAAGCAGAATTATTCCCCCAAATCCAGCTGACACACATTCTGCATTCAACCTGTAACAGCCATTCTGCTCACAGGCTTGCATTTCACGCTCGAATTCTGGTTACCAAAGTATATTTCTGCACAAGGGGGCCTGGCCGGAGCTTTTCTGTTCTTTGTCTTGTGATCCGAGAGGGCAGTTTCTGCCCTTGGGAAGTGAGTGTTAGAGCTGTGGTTTCCAGACAATTGCCCACGATATTTTAGCTCCGGCTTGCACGCTCCCTTGCTCTCCCCAGCCGGCTCCATATTGCTGGGCAGATCCCTCCAGACTCGCCCCACGTTACAAAAAGCTGGATTTCTGGGCGGCTCCGAGACCCCACTAAATGCCTCCAACAACCTGCCCAAGCTTGGCCGGCACCAGACCAGAGTTAGGGCCCCAGAGACCAACCGCCCCGAGGCAGGCGCACTTCCCCCACCCCGGAAGAGGAGGGCGGCAAACTTCGGAGGGCGGGGGCTGGGGGGCGAGCTCCCGGGACCTTTGCTAGCCCACTCGCCCGCCCGGGGGAAGCGCCCGGGCAGCGACCCTGGCTGCAGCTGGGAGGGCCGCAGGGGACGGGAGCGCTCCTTCCCGTTAAGGCAAACGCGGCAGTCAGGACGCTCTCCTCCGGTGAAGGGCCCCGGAAAAACTGCAGCAAGGCGACAGCGGGGACCCTCGGGAGGATTGGAGAAGAGCCCAAGCTCGCCGGCAACTCCGGGGACGAACGCGCCCGGCGGCGTGCAGAACCGGCTCTGAGAAGGACGCGGGAAACGGGAGCCAGGAGGTGGCCGCGATCACGCGGGACGCCGGCCGCGAGCGGGGGAATGCTGCCCGGAGGCCGGGGGATGCCGCGGAGGGGAGCGCCGGCGGGGCTCTGTAGAAGGAGAAGCGACTGCTGGTGACAGGAAGAGAGCGGCGGCAGCCGCGCACGCATGCACCGCCTCCCCCTCCCGGCCACACACACCCGGAGCCGCCGCCGCCGCCGCCTACCTCCGCCGCCGGCCGGCTTCCTTCCTCCCTTTCCCGGGCCCGCGCTGCAGCGGCGGCCTCCTGCGCGCCTCCGGCCCGGCTGCGACCCACCGGCCGTTCCCAATCCGTGCTCGCCGTCTCCGACCGCTCGCCAGCCACCCTCGCCGCGGCCGCCGCTTCCTCCAACTCCGCTCCAGCTGCTCGCGACTCCTCTCCGTGCTCCTCAGCTCCAGCGCCCCGAGCCGGCTCCGCCCCTGGTCCGGCCCCGCGCTCCCCGCCCCCGAGCCCGCACCAACCAGCGCCCGCGCCTCCGCCCCTCTCCGCCCGCGCCGCGCCCTCCGCCGCTGCCACTCACCGCTCCAGCCTCGGAGCCGGCGGCCGGGGGGTGGGGGAGCGGAGCTCCGGCCCTGCCGACCCTTCCTGCCGCCGCCCTCGCCTTCCGCCCCCAGCCGCGGGGATGCCCTGGGCAGCCGCTGCCTCCGCTGCGGAGCGCCCCGCTCTGGCTCTGTGCGCCCGGGGCCCGCCCGGCTGCTGGGCGTCTCCCGGACCAGAAGCGGAGGGGCCGGGGGAGCCCGAGGACAAGTTCAGACCTCCCTGGAGGCTGGCTGCGTCTCTAATCCGAGTGTCTTACAACCAACCCCAACAGAGTGGCTGGGTTCGGAAGGACTCGGATTCCAGGGCTCGCCAAAGCGGGGAGGCCCTGCAATTCCTGTCCTCGCCAGCACAGCTTCCCGAGTGGGCGGAAGAACCGCGCCACCCCTCTTGGCGCTCCAGGGGTGAAGGAGGGGTGAAAGGGTGAACCGGAGGGACGAGCGCCCGCAACCTGCCGCTACCTAACTCCGGGAGCCTGGCACCGCCGCCTCCGGAACCAAGCGGGTCCGCGAGCAGGGAATTGAGTTTTATGAGGAGGGCGTGCGCTGGCTGATGCCTTCCAGTCTTGAGATGACAGAGCAGACGGAGGTCATTCAGACAGACCACTGGCCCCTCATTACTCGTGGGGTTGGGTGGGGGAAATTCAGGTGTATTATATTGTCTTTTAAATGGGTTTTCAAGTGCAGATTCTTCGAGTAATAATTACTTAACTTGCTCAAGAAAAATTTGATGTTGGTTCAAACCTTCCACTGATGGTAAGATGGAATGCCAGCACCTCGTGTTCCGCTCGTTTTCATTAAAGCCTGTAAGAGTCTGCTTCTTAAAAGCTCTTCCCATATTCCCCTTTTTGCATTTTAGAAACCTGCATCCGCCCACCCTGCTTGCCCTAAAGCCCTTTTTACAACTCTTTCCCAGTTTCCTTTCCTTACTGTTCCAAAAGTAAAAACAAAATTACTTTTTTTTTTTAACCAAGACTTTTGTAAAACTTTAAATTTGGTGGCTTATTCCTGTGGGCGTTGGAAGTGGAGAGAACACCCTGAAATTCATCAGCTATCCTTAGAAAATATCATTTTTAAAGGTGACTCACATTTTAATGGAAAAGTAAGTTCCACCTCAGGCTATTCAGACACTGGTGTTTCTATTATTCTAAGGTGTCTCTTGAAGCTGAGATACAAAAGCAGGCAGCTACCCACATCATGCTTAAGAATCCACTTTACCTAGAAGTAAATATGAAATTTACGAAGGTACACTCTCCATGCCTATTAAGTGAAATGAAGGGCCTCACGCATTGTCTGCCTGAGCTTTGTAAGCGGAATGATGTATCTCACCTTGTGGTAGAATTACTTTGATCCAATCCAATAAGCAGAGATGACCTTCATGGTATTTCCTTTAGGTTCATCTCTGAAGAAACTCTGAAAATGAAAACCTTACCACTTATATCCTCCTTTTGTACATGACGGGTTCCTGGAAAGAGACTTACGCCCTGTTACAGGGGGGTCCTATTCACCCCCAAACCTAAAAATACATAAAATTCCTGCTTGCACTTTCTCTTTTAGACAGTCTTCAGCAATTTATTTCCAGCCTATGTTGTATTTAAGTTTTTCCACCATATTTGAACACATAGCTTGAGATCAAAGAGTGTCCCATGGAAGGAAAATAAGGCTCTTTTTTCATATACTGAATAATTTTAGTCTTTGTTTCATTTGTATTAAATTGATGATACCCTCCCCCCCCACGTCATGGATATTAGCATTTTTATTTATTTTCATTTTCCGTTGACTTCTATGAAACAAATGCAAAGGCAACAAGACAGCAGTATTCAAATATTTTTCCTTAAAAAAAACTTTCTTTAATAAAATCTTGTCTGGAATCCCAAAATATAATAGTTATAAGGTAAGAAGTCATGTGGCAAGGCCAAGAAGCCCATTGCACCACCTCACGGCCTCTCCTCTCTCCAGAACCTCTAGGTCCTTGGACTAGTAACATCAGTGTCTCCTGGGAATTTGTTGGAAATGCAAATTGCCTATCCTCACTGAATCAGAAATACTGGGGGTAGGGTCCAGCAATCTCTGTGTTCATAACCCCTCCAAGTGATCTGATGCATGCTAAGGTTTGAGAACCATTGCTCTAGGGCTTTTGGGAACACTGGTTGAAAACCACTGCAATAAAATGCTTATGTAAGCACACAAACACCACACCAGTTTAATCAGTAATAGCCAAACTGTTGGTTGGCAGGTGGTGCCACCCAACAAGGAGCTCAAAAATGTCAGAGGATGTACAATTTGCAACAGGGATACAGGGGTGTCTTGTACAAGGCATGACAGCAAAGGTAGTTTGGAAGTCGGACATAGGAAGTCAAGGACCCCCAATACCCAGGAAGGCTTTCAGTGGCCATAGCAAGCTGAGAAATTCTCCTCCCCAAGGAGGTATGGTAGGATACTCTAATTTGCCATCATCCCTCCAACTACTTCAATAATGTGAGTGCTAGAATAAGTTTTCATTAGACTTGAAACCTGAATATGTATTTTAGGGTTCAAAACCAAAACAAAATAAATACAAATGACTTAGAGCCTTACTTCTCAAAGTAAGGGCCATAGACCAGCAGCATTGACACCACATAGTTGCTTGTTAGAAATGCAGAATCCTAGGCCCTACCCCTGCACCTGCTGAATCACAATCTGCAGTTTAACAAGATTCCCAGGTGATTCATATGCAAGTTAAACTTTGAGAAGAAGCTCTGTCTTAGACAGGTGTCCTCAATTTTGGCAACATATTGGAATTGCCTGGGGAGCTTACAGAAATTCTAATGCCTGGTCTGCAGGTATACATATGACTTGGTTTTATTTTTATAAAATTCTAGAAAATACAAACTAATTTGTAACAGAAAGTAGATCATCTCAGCCTGGTGATCTGCTGGGATGAGGCAGGAGTGGAGAGATGGATTATAAAAGGGCAAGAAGAAACTTTGGAGGCAAAGGCTATGGTTTCTTGAGTGCATATGTCAAAACTCACTAAATTGTACACTTTAAATATGTGCATTTTATGATATATCGGTTATACCTCAATAAAGCTATAAGAGGCCAGACGTGGTGGCTCACGCCTGTAATCCTAGCACTCTGGGAGGCCAAGGCGGGTGGATCATTCGAGCTCAGGAGTTCGAGACCAGTCTGAACAAGAGTGAGACCCCCATCTCTACTAAAAAAATCGAAAGAAATTAGCTGGACAACTTAAAAAAAAAAAAATATATATATATATATATATAATTAGCTGGGCATGGTGGTGCTTGCCTGTAGTCCCAGCTACTCAGAAGGCTGAGGCAGTAGGACTGCTTGAGTCCAGGAGTTTGAGGTTGCTGTGAGCTAGGCTGATGCCACGGCACTCTAGCCCAGGCAACAGAATGAGACTGCCTCAAAATAAATAAATAAAGCTATAAGAAAAGAAAAAGAACCTCCTTCCTTGTGGTGTTCCAATTTTATCAATCAGAAAATGATTATGACACATTGATTTTGTTAAAAACAATGAGAATTTTCTAATGTTTGCCAGAAAAATTGTCATAATAAATAGTCAAATCTACAATGTTTATCTTGTGACTGATGCTCCCTTTGGTATGATGCTCTTGTTCAGTGCACAAGCTGTACAACCCCCAGGCACAGCAGCCTGAAAATCCTCATGTTCATAGTACCACCTTCCTGATATTAGGGAAACCTGGAAGCAGAATTATTCATTGAATAATTGTTGTTTTTAATGAGCATAGATTCAGAGTAAATGGTGGTGGAGAGTCTTGAGGGGTATTTCATCCTGTCTTTGGAAAACCCAATTGAAGTGTCCCAGGTACCTAGTGGAGCACATCTTCCTAGTGAGCAGAATGTTTACCTCCCCCATCCCAGGAACTTTCTCCCCTGGACTGCCTGATAAACATGAGCTTGCTATTACTCTCTGGCTTCCTTTTGTGTAGGTTCCACACTACTACCTCACTTTGATTAAAACTGTTTTACAAAGCTTACAGTACACTTAGCTTGCAGCTTCCTAAGTTAACATCATATTCCAGCCCCAATTCGCAGAGATTCGCAGAGAAAAAAATCACCTCATTTGGACTTGGGTGATACAAGATTTTCAACACCACCATTTGCAGAAGCTCTCAGACTGATTTATCATGAGTTAACTGGTATTTTGATTTCTCTCTCAGATGGTCACTTTTCCAAAGTTCTGGAGCCACCTTACTCCAACAAAAGCAACCCTCTTAGATCCCTAAGGAATGTGTCACTTGTGCTAAAGAAGCAATTCTGAAACATTCTGCTATTTTTTCATCTGAAAATGGGCTTGCATTTGAAAAGTGAGAAGGAGTGTACATACAATGAAAAGCAAGCTAATAAACTATATTTCTTGGTGATTCAACTAATTGGAAATTTAGCCCATGGTTGATTATATTCCACGCCTAAGCCTTGAGCACTGGCATAAATTGTCAGGGTGCTGTTACAGCTGTCTGGGTAAAAGGATTTGCTTAAATATGCTCGTGTTGGCACTGCTGGCATAAAAATTAAGGGCAAAGTCACACTGATAGATAATGAGCCCTTTATCAAGGAAACTGTGTTGGACAATCTCGCTGCTCAAAAAGAATTTTTCAAAAGAAACCCCAGCCTTTGTTCCCTCCACTGGAGAGGACCCAGAGCTGTCAGTGTTGCTGACAGAACCTGGCCCCTAGCATTCAGACAGGCCTGCAAAATAAAGGACACACATTACCATCAGCCTCCCCAGTCTAGCTCCTATCACATAGCCTTTTCTCTGGGTCCTGCCAAGCTGTGTGTACAAAGAAAACACTTTAGATCAGGAGAAGCTATATTCTGACTACCAATTTTTCTAAACAGGGTTAGAATCTTTTATTTAAACACTCAAACTCTGTGTTAGTAGATGCATCACAATGTTAACAAGGATTTCCTTTCTGTTGTTATGAATGAAATGCATTTTGAAGGAATGACTGTAGATAATTTAGGATGTTTTATAAGTGATTTGTGTCTTTAACAACTAATATATTTGGAAAAAAAAGCCTATGTTTCCTATTTTAAGAAAGGAGCCATGCTTATGACTGCCTTTGTATTGGATTTTAATGCTTTTTAAAGAGAACTTTACGAGAATTGTTTTATTTGATGTGCCAGCTCTGGGTTGTTGGCAGAGCATGTATCACAATTCTCATTTTGTAGATGAAGAAACAGACTCAGGAAGGCCATGTGATTTGGCCTGGGTCCCATAGGTGGTAAGCAACAGAGCCTTCTTCTCACTCTTGAATATAGCACATGCTGCCTCCTTGTTCCATGGTGCCTTTCTTTAGGTTAATGCACTCCTTACCTTGAATCTGTGATATGCCACTTCTAGGCAACTTTCAGTCTAACTTCTGTAATTATTAACTAATCTATCATCGGCGAAACTTTGAAAGGGCCCAGAAAGGATTTGGAATGATTAACACAGAATTTCAGGCCTCCGGGATCATCTCATCTCTCTTCTCAAGTAATCTTGAATTACAGAATTGGCAAATGCATTATACATCATTTAACTCTCTTATTTTTCCGATAGGGAAACTGAGACCCAGAGAAGCTATGTAACTGTCTCTATGCCATAGTGAGTTAATGCTGTAAGTCACACAGCTAGTTAGTGATAGGACCATGGCAAGAACCTAAGTCTAAACCCAGGCCCAGGCCTGTCTTAGCCCATGCCTCACTGGTTTCATTCCAGTTTAGCGAGTGCCTGGGAAATACTTGCCAAATATAACAGGCACTATTGACTTATTGAAGAAAAGATTTATGACTCGTATACATGATTACAGGACTGCCAACAATGCCCTTGTAAAAGATTAATAATCTTGTACAAAATTTAGGCACTGTGCCACATGAAAAACAGGATGAACTATGCAGGCCAGTGTTGCAATCTAACGCAAAACTTATTTAAACCTGAAATGCCATAAAATACGCTACCATGTAATCCTACCACACAATTGTGGCAAAGGAGTTGGCCATTCCTGCTCTTCTTTCAGTCCCTGAATTTGAAGGGAAAGGACAATACACATCTGTTCCTAAGCCATTTACCTGGCCATGGATGTTTGGACACACCCAAATTTTTACCACCTCCATTCCACAGTCTATATATTTTGGCCCCATTAAAACTGTGTCCTGATATGTCTCTCATTCCATCACTAATTGCCATGTAATACTAAAAACCTAGTGTTACTATAATAAGTGCTAACTACCAAAAACCTAGTATTCTCCCTAACGTGATGCTCAGTGCTTTGGCAGAGGTGACTTTGCCAAGCTTTTTCTTCTTCATTCTTTTTTGGAAGAAGGTTTAGAAGCTTATTGGCTTACCAACAGGACACCATGCAGAAGGCTACCAGACCATTTGGCTTTAGAGTCAAAATAATGTCATATAAGTGACCCTTCAGGCCATTAGTGTGAGACAGGCCAAGTTGATGTGCTTTTGCTGTTATAAGAAGGTTTGACTATATCTATGATCATAGGTAGAAAGTTCACGAATAGAGGAGTGCTTTACACAAATTAATTCATTTAGTCCCCACAAACACCCTATGAGGTGGGTATTGTACAGATGAGAAAATTGTGGCACATAAAAGGTTAAGCAGCCGGCAGAGCTGAGCTTTGAACTGAAGCAACTTGACTCTAGACAGTGTCCTCTAAACCAGAGGTCTGTAAACTCTGGCCTACCACCTGTCTTTTAAATAACTTCTGAAGTTGTCTACGACTGCTTTCTAGCTACCAGGGAAGGATTGAGTAATTACAACGAAGACTGTATGGCCCACAAAGCCTAAAATATTTACTATCTGTCTCTTTACAGAAAAAGTTTGTGACTCTTGCTGTACATTATACTGGCGAATAATAGGGACTGTCCCTCTCTCATCTTTTAAAAGTACAAATGCATCTGAAGGCTGTTGTTACATAGACTAACAATTTAATACCTAGAAGATAGCTTAGCATCTATCTAATTCTTCCCCATTTGTTTTAAAGATGAGGAAACTGAGGCCTCAGGAGATTAAAAAAAAATTACCCCTAGATTACACTGAGTGAGAGGAGCAGAGCCAGGACTAGAGCTCAAATCTCCAGCCTGCAGATCTGTCTGTTTCAGATTCAGGTTTCACTTAGCACTTTGGCAGGGATATGTTGAAAATGAGTTAGAGCAAGACTGGAAGGAATGCTAGGAACCAACCATTAGATGGAGAATGAATTCAAAGGTAAGTACAGAGAGGCCAAAAGAAAGGAAACACAGTCAGTGCTGATAACTGGGGTGCAAGGGCACCGGGGACAAAGTGCATCTACTTCACAGCTTTGTCCAGGCCCAGCCCTGGCAGGGTCACTCAAGCCTGCTTGGACTCCTAGCCCCTGGCTTCTCTTTACACTAATGCAGGTTGTCTACTGCACACCCAAGAATAGATTACTTTATAAATGTTATTAGCCGTATATGTGTTCAGTCCTAACTAGATTGTAAATTCCTTGAGGGAAAGTCCAAGGGTTATGAACACACAGGGTATAGGTTCTGTCTCCCTTTCCTGCAGGAGAGGGCACACACTGGGCAGTTAGAAGGAAAAAGTTAGCCTGATCATTTCCTAGAATTTTTAAAATACCCATCCATAAGAAAGCTTATAAGAAATCTTGTGTACTTCTTTTTTTTTCTTCATTATTTTGTATTTCTTTTTTATCTTTGGTAGAGACGGGGTCTCACTGTTGCTCAGGCTGGTGTTGAACCCCAGAGCTCCAGCAATCCTCCCGCCTTGGCCTCCCAGAGAGCTAGGATTACAGGCATGAGCCACCATACCTGGCCAAGAAGTCTTTATTTGTGATCATTTTCATCACCAGTAATTTGCACAGTCCTCATTTTATCTCAGAGCCTCAAAAGAGTACACTTTTGAGACCAGCTTTTTCATAACTTGTCATCTAACACACTCTGCTTTATTTCTAAAGGAACAAAATACATATTTTCCCAAATGCAACTGAAATTTCAACTCCTGCTATTTCTTTTAGGGCTTTGGGGGATTTTAGTGTTAATCAAATGAGAACAAAAAGAACTGGAATTTGTTATATAATTTTCCATCCACAGAAATGCAAATGATATTTAAAATCAGGATAATTTCAGAATTAGCACATTGCTTTGTTGAAAGAATCAGTTCAAATTTCATAGTTTAAATCATATACAAATGCAAATCTATTGTTGTACATCATTGTCTAATATGAAATTTTAGAAATTTTGGAAACTTCAGATGCCATAATAAAAAAAAAATGGTCCAGAGAGGGAAATATTTTGTAGAATTATAAGCCTTCTTGGAATTGTCTTCAGTGAGGTCTTGTGGCTCACTGATGGTAATTTACTCAGTTGGCATACGATGGCAAACACACACTGTTTGCCCAGCCTCTGCTTTTCTGGGACTTCCCACCCTAGTCCCAAAGCAATGCCCTAACATTACCATGGGGACATTCATTCTGGCCACAGTTCACTGGAGTATATGAATCAAAATGGAATAATCAAAACCTTTTCCCCAGGTCCTACTTCGTGGCTACAGTTGACTGGTGCGGAAGAGGAAAGCTTAGTCAAGACAATGAGTTATTTCCCCAGGATTTTAGATTTTGCATCAAGAAAGACAGAATAATTTCTCTCTGATGTCTGAGTTCTAGGATGCAAACCTCAGGAGCTGTCAGTTGCCAGACCTTCTTTCGGGAAGATGACAGGAAAAGTGCTAGAAACGGGTTTGCGAGGAGAGAGAGAGAACAAAGCAGAATGTGCACAGAGGAAGAACTGAGGAGTGGGAACTGTGAAGTCTTGAGTTCATGATTCTGGTTTTTCCTGAACCCTAGCTGCAGATTTATTCTTGTGTTCCACAAGGTACCTTTATATCCTTACAATACAATGTTTTTTCGTTTAAGCTCACGGGAGTGGAATTTCTGTTGCTTGACACTAAATGTCTTAAATACACAATGTCAAAAATTTTAAGGAGAAGATGAAACAGAGACAGTTCTGCTAGAAAAGTATGTCTAGTTTACGGTAAATTTATTTACCTGTTAATAAGCTCCTTCAAGTTACAATTGAGGGCTGATTAAACAGGTTAATGATGTGAACTCAGTAAGTCCCATTGTTAGTAAGCACCATAGATTTTTGTTGTTGTTGTTGCTGCTGTTGTTACTGTTGCTGTTTCTTGTTTTAATAAATAATAGCAAGAACTGGTGACCCAGAGAAAAGAGAGATAAAGCACGTGATGGAATGATAGCACAGTCTGCATGTCCAAATTGAAGCCCTGCCCCCACCCTATCCATTCCTAGTCCCTGTCTCAACAAATGGCACAATTATCCATCTCATTATGTGAGTAGAAGCCTGATAGTCATTCACTCTCTTTTCCCCACACTGAGTCCATCATTTCATCATCCCACCCGTTCAGTGGTTTAACCAACTAGAAATATCTTAAATATATTCATTTCATCTCCATTCCTGCTACCCTGATCCAAACTTGCATCATTTAGTAGACACTGAATGGATCTTGTTTCTGAAATCTCTTAATCCCAGCACTCTTAACTCCACCATTCTAGCCAAAGAATGCTGTTTGAATTGTAAACCTAATGATGGCATCTATCTCTCCAAACACACACAACACATATATTCTCTTTTAAACATTTTGGTGGTTTCCCATTGCTGTAGGGCAATGATCCTTACCCCTGGCTTCACAGTAAAATTTTCTGGAAGCTTTGGCCGGACGCGGTGGCTCACGCCTGTAATCCTAGCACTCTGGGAGGCCGAGGTGGGCGGATCGTTTGAGCTCAGGAGTTCGAGACCAGCCTGAGCAAGAGCGAGACCCCATCTCTACTAAAAATAGAAAGAAATTATATGGACAGCTAAAAATATATATAGAAAAAAAAATTAGCCGGGCATGGTGGTGCATGCCTGTAGTCCCAGCTACTCGGGAGGCTGAGACAGGAGGATCGCTTGAGCTCAGGAGTTTGAGGTTGCTGTGAGGTAGGCTGACGCCACGGCACTCACTCTAGCCTGGGCAACAGAGTGAGACTCTGTCTCAAAAAAAAAAAAAAAAAAATTTCTGGAAGCTTTAAAAAAAGTACCTGTACCTGGCTCTTATTTTCAGAAACTTGGATTTGATGGTTCTGGAGTGGGATCCTTTCATTGGTATTTCAAAAATACTTCCCAGGTGATTCTGACATGCAACCAGAGTGGAAAAGATCTGCTGTAGGTGCATGGGCCAAAATCCTGGATGTAGGCTTTACACGGTCTCTCCCCTGCTTACTTCTCTCCCCTCCTCACTTATCACACCCCGTGCTCTGTTCTCCAGCTATGCTCGTCTTCTCTCAGTTCCTCAAAATCACCACACTCCTTCCTGCCTGCCCAAGGGCCTCTGAGCATGTTCTTCCTGTGGAACATGCTCCTGCTTCTCCAGATCTTAGCTTTGCACCACTTCCTTTGCACCACTGCCTTCCTTGACCTCCCTGACTAGGTCAGCTCCCCACTCTGTGCTTATCGAACTCAGCCCCTTTTCTTTGTGGTACTTGTCACAGTGTGGTTTTACATTTATGTGTAATTCTTTGAATGATGTTTGTCTTCCCCTCTAGACTATAAACTCCAGGAGGACAGGGACCGTGTTTGCGTTGCTCACCACAGCATGGCCACTCCCTAGCCTCTGTTTGGAGTGGAGGAGCCCTTCTTTACATGTGTTGGGTGACCAAATGAGGGCCAGGGTAACGTTTACAGAGGGCAGCCAGATCTGGTCTTTCATTTCATCCCTCACAGTCCTGCCTGTGTCTCAGGGCATGGCCTGAAAGTAGAAAAGGAGAACCTTTGCCCAGTAATGCTGTAGGACTTGGCAGTGCAAGACAGCACCCCTCTGGGGTCACAGGGGCACACTGTGGGTTTGTTTGGGTGAAAGAAAGAGGACTCCCCCAATGAAGAGACTTCTAGTTTCATGGTTAGACTTGGAACCAGACTTCCTGGTTTCAAATGTAAGTGACTTTAGGACAAGTTACTTATGTTCCCTATGCTTCTGTTTCCAAAGTGTAGCATATAGACAATGACACTACCTACCTCACAGCATGTATAAAAGATAGAGTCTCTTTAAGATGATAATTACAAACATAATTAAGTCTATCTAAAACAAGCACAAAAATCCCTCCTCAACTATTATTTTAATAATTTTGTTCCTACTCTAAGAACTCTGCCAGGTTCCCCATTTTTGCTTCTGTGTTGGTAGAGCTACAGTTGGAGCATTGGTATTTGCATGCTTTTAACCACAGCAGCTCACAGCCTCCACTGTGCCAGTCAAACTTTCTACCATCAATGAGAAGAGGCTATTGGTTTCTGAGTAAGACCAAAGCAAAGCACATTTATGATTCCTGAATTCTAGATAAATCATAATTGTACGGATGATTTGCCTTCCAACTGCAGGCACCAAAATGTCGTTGATGTCTGATAATGTCCATGAAGTTCTGCTTTAACCTCCATGCCCTGCGACACCTCTAAAGGCAAGTCTGTTAACTCCTGGAGTAAAGACAGAGAGCTTGACCAGCATTCCTTCCTAGGATGGTCACTGAGTCAGCCATGCTACATGGAACATCCTTCTCCCTCGCTTTGGTTTCATGTCATCATTGTATGTCATAGTGCCAAGGACACAGATAAGGGGGGCATCCCATTTATTTACATGCCCTAAAATGTTCTGTGCATGTGGTAAAACCTAAAGAGAACTGGATACACTATACATTTTTGGTAAAACAGGGTTACTAGAAGTCATTTCCGTTGCAATCACACAAATTCCACCAAATTTCAGTTTGACTAGTGCTCAGTAGAAAAGGAATCTGATGGTTAATTTTATGTTTCAAATTGACTGGGCCATGGGCTGCCCAGATATTTGGTCAAACGTTATTCTGGGTGTGTCTGTGAGGGTGCTTTTAGATGAGATTAACATTGGAATTAGTAGACTGAGTAAAGCAGCTCTCTCTCCCTAACGTGGGTGGGCCTCGTGTAGTTAATTGAAGGCCTGAGTAGAACAAAACGGCTGGCTGTACCATGAGTACAGGGAATTTCCTCTTTCCTGACCACCTAGGGCTGGAACATTGTTGTTTTTTTTCCCTGTCTTCAGTCTATGACTGAAATATTGGCTCTTTCTTGGTCTTGAGCCTGCCGGCATTTGGACTAGAACTTGTACCATCAGCTCTCCTGGTTCTCAGGATTTTGGACTCAGTCTGGAACTACAACATAAGTTCTCCTGGGCCTCCAGCTTGTTGCCTGCAGATCTTGAAATCTGTCAGCTTTCATAATCACATGAGTCAATTCTTTAAAATAACTGTCTCTCCACACACACACACACACACACACACACACACACACACACAGAGAGTCTCCTATTGGTTCTCTTTCTCTGGAGAACCCTGATTAATACAAGGAATTTAGAAGGGTTTTCTGCCTTAGGAAACTCAGGAGGTCAAATGTTATTGAATTTTTTCCTTGCTAATGAAGACTCAGAGGGTTATAGAGAAATACTACACATTGTGAACATGAGTCATTCCCTGTACCATGCTGTGGGGAAAAGAAGGGGAATTAACATGTAGTGAGTACTCACTATAAGCCAGTCACTTACACAAACATCAGTTCAACTAATTAAATAAAGGAGTGTTTACTGACCTAAGGAATTAGTTTAAGAACACGTCCCAGACATCAGTTCTATCATTTGCCTTTCCTAATAAATACGGAATTTTCTAAATTGAAAAAGCCTTGAATCTGGCCTTGATACAAAGCTCAAGCAAGACCCTTCTTTTGCTAAGGGAAGCTATGGGAACTTCAAAAAACAAGATGTGCTTTCTTTCCTTTTGTTAATTAACTAGGTGGTCACTTTACAAATGCTATTCTTCCTGACAAATCTGCATCATTGTGATGCAAAATATGTGACTTGACACTCTGCCTTCCTGACCACAAAGGGCTAGGATGATGTAAGACATCACAATGCTGTGGTCACCACTTGGAAATACAATAGGTCCCTGTTACAGGTTTAGGCAGGCTCAGGGACATCTCCATTTCCTCATAGGCTTTTTGTAAATCACAGGAAGCCTTCCAGACTCAGCACTGACTGCCCCCGACATAGAAGCTACAAGAGTTTATTGCAAGATATGAAGAAAGGGTCAGGAAGTTAGTTTTTCTGACCTGTATCTGAAGAGAGCAACTTGGAGTCCCATGGCCTCCTGGTGAGATCTTTCTGGGACTTTTATCTGCCTGATGGAATGGATAGAAAGATCAGGGAGGAAAAGGATTCCCACTGAGATCAACAGGTTGGCAGGAGTCTCACTTCACTCACCCGCATGTTTAAAAAGATTTAAACCTCCATGTCCCTGCAATTTTTGATAAAGTCTAACTCTAAACAGTTACTGTCAAAGCAATGTTTTGTAATGGATGAGAAGCAAGGACTGGAACTACACTAGAGACCCTAACTTTGTCTCTTGGTTACGTCAACGTCTCTGGGCCTCAGCTATCAAACTGGGGTGGGGCAAGAAGGGCTGAGAGAGAGGAGAAGGAGGGCTGGACTACTCGGAAAAAAACCAAGGTTTTCTGTTATCTATATACATAGTGGTATTATCAGCATGATAAGCTTTCTAACTAATCAAAAGTAAAAATTTGGCAGTCACAAGATCCCTTCTCCCTCCTGTGGATGGCGGGGGTTCATTGCTTGTCGGCCTTCTGTTTAGTTTAGTTTAACAAATATTTGGCAGCATTTGCTATAACACAGACCCCTGTGCTAGGTTCTGGAAGCACAAAATGAACTCTCAAACTCTCAGGGGCTTGAGGAGGATCCATGTTGCTAGTTTGAGAACACACGCTCAGTTGTTATTTTTGAAGAAAATCACAAAACACTTAGGGTAGTTTTAAAACGTGTCTGCACATTATTTGATACTCCTTCCATCAAGAGGGGGCCAATCTTAGTGATTTGATTGGAACTACCTGAATCTTGCAGGGACGCTGTGTGATATCTGAGGCTGGCTGGCAAAGGCTCCCGCCTGGTTCTCTTGGACATGCTGGGGGAAGCCATCCACCACATAGGAAGTCTGACTGCCCTGACACGGCCATGCTGGTGTAGAGCCCTTGTTAAGAGCCCTTGCTGAACTCACAGCAGACACCTCAACTACTGGACCCAGGAGAGAGCACTGATGAGCCTTATGTGGCTAGAGCCCCAGCCAACATCTGACTGCAACTGCATGAAAGATCCCAAAGGAAGCTGCTCGGGGTGAGCCATTCCTGCATTCCCAGCACTTAAAGTTGTGAACACAATAAAATGATGGCTCTAAGCTACTGGTTTCAGGGCTAACTTAATACACAGCAATAGTAACCAGAACAACATTTTCACCAATATTATTAAGTAATCCAGAATCAAAGTAACTACAGAAACATTTATAATTTTTCTAATGTATATAATCCATGCTCAGGGAAAGAAAGATAACAATGGTATAACTGACCCAAAACTCTCATAAACAGAAGCATGCAATGTGCTAAAATAATTATTTTTTAAAAAATATATAGCCTTGAAAAGTAGCTCAAGTTTCCTCAAACTAGAAACATATCCATGAAACATGAGTAGTCTGAAAAAACAAAATTCAATTTAAGAAAAAGAAAACAAAGATGACCTTTTAAATAACAACTGCAGTTGTCTAATTTCACATTATCACTGCTCTTCAGGACAACTGAATTTTTTTGTTTTTGTTTGAAAAATAAAAGTCATCCTGAGTCTTTATTTACTCTAACCACAGTGAAACATATTCTGGTCTGGTGATCAGAGGAAAAATACAGGAAGATAAGAATAGGCTCGTGCCTCCTACCCCTCCAGCTAGATCATGTGGCACATGTGCTTCCCATTATAAATTCATAGATATCTGTAATACTATCAAGACTCAAGTGCTCTAATTCAATTGGAGCGTGGAGCATGATCTGTCTCCCAAGGATGACAGCATTATGACTCGATGGACCAACTGCTTATCTGTAGATGCTGGCCCCAGTCACTGTAGAAAATACCTCTATTTTAACAGGTGACACTTTAAGGGCCTATCTGGGAGGGCAGCTAAACTTGCCTCTTCATTTTGGTTTCTCTATTTGCAAAGTAGTAATTACAGTCCTGACTCACCTTAAGGAGTCACTGTGTAGGTTGGGAGAGGCTGAACTGGTTAAAAAAATAATTAGTCTGCGAATTAAAAATACTAATTTAGCTTTGCAAATGTGGTAGTTTTCAATATCAATTAAATTTGCTTTTAAAAAAAAGGTTAATCTTTAAAATTTGCATTCACCATGGCCACATTTGCCTGTGCTGCTGCCTGCCTTTGGCCATCTGAATTGTAAAATTCACTATATAAGTAAAGTAAGTATGGGGGGAGCGGGGGCTGGGTAAGCAAATAAACACAAAACTCATTTAAGGTCCTTTTGGGTTTGAAACTATTGAATGAAACAAGTGGGGAGACACCGATTTTCATGATTGCATTAACTACAGGCGGTATGTAAAATCCATATAAAAAAAGACAAATTAGGGGTTATCTAGACAACAAATAAATTCATAGTAGGATTCGTTTAAATGAGGAGTCCCTGTGGTTTTTTGAAATATGCTTAAAAATATCAAAGTTTGTCCTATGCAAAACTTTTTTTAGGAGTATCTCTATTAGGACTAAGAGGGCAAGTCTATACCCAATAACATTGGGTCATAAGCCCACGAAGAAAAGATATTTTAAAACACACTTGTTTTTCTTTGCTGATACAGCTGCAAAGATTTCCCCTGTTATTTCTCCTGTTCCCCTATATTTGTGAGGTCTCATTCTTCTCAACTTGGCTCCAAGGTTACATCCTCTTTGAGACCTTCTGATCTTTTTCCTGTGAATCCTTGTCTCTCTTCTTGTGGGCTCTCACAGCACTTCATTCGCTTCTCTGTACATGCAATTCCAATGTTGTGCAAAGATGACTTGCTTATATCCTGTCTTCACCATTAGACTGTGAGCTCCTGGGGACCAAGGCCTGCAGCTTGCTTATTCATCTTTATGTCTTCACATGCAGTGTGCAGCGCCATGTACCAGGTGCCCATCAATGCTGAGTGTCCTGTCGTTGGATCTGTCTGCCATCCCTTTGTTAGCTTTTCCAATGTGTAGCATGTCTCTTCACTTTAATCCTTGTGATTTTCACTGGATCCTTTGAGTTTTGATTCTGAAGTTCTTAATTAAGAAACAGAGGTCATGTCAGCTGACGTGAAACCTGCAGAAATGGGGGTGTGTACGCACTGGCTCTGCTCCTCACACCCACACCCCATCCGTATGCTCCACTTTCATTCTTTCTCATTTCCCTTTCGAAGCACATCTGAAGGTGAGAAAACTTCATGGTACTACTATATTTGTACTTGCTAAATACTATGCTGAATCCAGCTGCAATTCTTAAATGATTCTGAAGAAAGTGGTATATATCTAGTGCAAAATAAATTTCCTTGTAATCTGTGGCATGGTGTAAATAAACTTCATTCTGAACTTTCTCTAGCATAAAGAAAAACAGGGTGGAAATATTCCAAAGTCAGTATGAATCATTCTAAGAACATCTAATGGCACGAGGAATGGTCACCAGAAGTGAAAAAGCGTGGCATAAAGCTAAATAGAACTAATTCCATTTAGGTATGTCAATTTTGTTTTCTCCCTCCCTCTCTCTCTCTCTCTTTCTGTGCGTGTGTAAAAGATTGAAAGGAAATACATAAAAATATAAGCGCTAATTCAAAGACATGGGACTTATAATTATTTTCTTCATTATACTTCTTTCCTGTATTTTCTCAATTTACCACAATAATCATGTACTTTTTAAACCAGAGAAAACAAACAAAATCTTCACATATTTAATGAAAAAAACCCTGAAAAACTTAAAACCAGAATACATTGAGACATTTAAAAGAAAATCTATTTTATATATTGTAACCTGGGAAAAGGGGAGAGCAAAAGGACTTTCTTATTGCAATTTTTTAATAAATAATTTTTTAGATTCACAAGAGTGGAGAATAGTATAATACAATGAGGTCCCGCTCCTCTTAACCAATTAACCACACTGCAATCATCATTTCATGTATTTCCTCCTTACTTTTTCTTCCAAGGAGTTTCTTTGAAAGGATCCCAGTTATCTTTTAATTCATTTGGATGTATTTTATTGCAGACCGCTTGGGTTTTCTCTTTTGGGATGCTTTAGAAAGCCTCATAGCTTCCGAACGAACACCCACTACCGTGATACAGCATCTTGATTCTGCAAGTGTGCGCCCTTCAACCCCACCCGAGAGAAGTCCTATTGAAGCCTCTGTGAGCAAACATCTATCAAAAGCAGAGCGATATGGTATTTACTCAACTTTTCTTCTGTCCGGTGGGTCAGAGAACAGACTCCAGTGTCCAGGATAAAGCCGGGCCTGGCCGGGCCTTGGCAGCCCGAGCTGCCCCATTGTGATTCAAGATTGGGGGTGTAAACAAATGCAGTGTTTAACAATCGCCAGTTTGCTTTTAATGTTTTATAGCCGTGACTGGGGCTCAGGAAGAACACAGTAGTGTCTTCTTCAGTGGAGCTGAAGTTGAGGCTTTATCTGGGGTCCGGGCTAGCGGCGCGGGCAGCTGCAAGCCCTCAATGGGCGCTTTCTAGTGGCAGAGCGGGCGGCGCGGCCGCGTTGCCGGGAGCCGCGCTCCGGAGCCGCCCGGGAGCGGGAGCGCGGCGGGGGCGGGAGGAAGCGGGCCTGCCCGGCCCGGCCATCCCGGTCTCCGTGACAGGTGCTGTGGGACAAGGAGAAAAAGGAGCCCTCCACCCGCCCCCAGCCTGGGCTCAGTGTCTGACACTAACTGTCGGGTTTTTTTACTGCGTTTTTGTTTCAGGACTACAGGGCATTGGCAGGCAGAGATGGACCCTGTAGCTTGGGCTTTCTCTGCTCAGTCACTGGTGATGAAAACAATAACAAAGACCCTGACTTTGCTTAATGACCAAGACTCACTTAGATAACAAACCAGCGCTGCTGTTGGCAGCGAGCCTTCTAGATGCTTGATGCAGTGTGGCCTGTAAAAGTGGGAGGGAGGGTTGAAGGAAAGATCTGTAAGTCATAGTTCCTTAAACCCAAAGGAGATTATCTCCTCTTGATTTGGACTGATAACCGTGTTTATTATTAACTGTCATTTACTGAGAACTTTTCAGTGCCAGGTACTGAATTATGTGCTTCATATTCATTCACGACAACCCTGCAAAGTTTTGTTGTTGGTGGTTTTCTTTTGTTAAAAAAAAAAAAAAAAAAAATTGAGTTTCAGAGAGCTTAAGTAATTTGTCCAACATTATTTCACAGGTTATAAATGGTACGGCCAAAATCCAATCTTGGTATGACTATAAAATAACTTTTACTCTTTCTATGGGGAAACACATAACTTACGCCTTGTAAATTTCAAATCAAAGGTGCCAGGTGGCTATGGCCTAGAACAGGTGAGTTGGCCATGGGATACAGAGTAAATGAATAATTCGGGTACACTATAATATCTATTCTTTTCATTGCAGAAAATTTCAGGAAAATTCAGTTAAGGTAAAATCATTAGGTGGAATTGAAAAAGCATCCTTTTCCAACACTTAAAGAAACCACTCAGCCTGGACTTGGTGAGCCTGTGTAAAATTTTTTAATGCCACCAGGCTTTTGTTACCCTTATTTTAAATAATTGCTCATTAATTGTAGACATTTTAAAAAATAGACTTCATTTTTTTAGAACAGTTTAAGAGTTAAAGAAAAATTAAGATAGTACAGAGAGTTCCCATGAACACTCCACCCAGTTTCCCCTATTATTAACATCTTACATGAATGATGTATAGATTTTTCAATTAATGAGAGAATACTGATACATTATTATTAGCTAAAGACCATAGTTTATTCACATTTCCTTAGTTTTTACCTCATTCCTTTTTCCATTTCGGGAATCCATCCAGGGTACCACATTACACTTGCTTGTCATGGCTAGGAGAGTTTCTCAGACTTGTGTGAGTTTTTATTAACTCCACAGTTTGAGGAGTGCTGGTAATTGGTTTTGAAAGAGGGAAGAAGATGCCCTTCTACTGGGATGTGTGTGATGTTTTCTCAGGATCAGATTGGGGGTAATGGATTTGGGGGAGGAAGACCACAGCGGTAGGGTGCCACTTTATCACATCGTATCAAGGGTTCATACTTGATTTTTCACTGTTAATGCTGACATTGATCACCTGGCTGAAGTAGTGTGTGTCAGGTTTCTCCACTGTAAAGTCACTTTTTTTTAACCCCTTTACATGCTGTATTCTTTGGAAGTCACCATGCACGTTGCACACTTAAGAAGTAGGGTGCTCCTTAACTTTTAAAATTGTCTTATTCATTTCCTCCAACCTCTCAAAATGATTTGTTCTTATTTAGCCTTACGTGATACCCTTTATGTTTATCAATCTCTCCATCTCTACTTCTATTCTCCAAATTATAACTAATGAATAGTAGACTTCGAGCGCTACTTAGAGACAATGTATTGCACCTTGTCTTTTTGAGGTTGGATTGCCAAAGTCAGATGAAGCAGATATATGTACATATACTGAAATAATTTCCTACTTAATATTTCCCAAAAGCAAGGAAGTAGTCATCGTGGGGAGAATCAGAAATTGCTAGGTGTTCTGAAATTTATATTAGGGTCTAGGTTTGTTTTTATTTTGAATTATATAAAAATTCGGCATAGTCTTTTTAGTACCAAAGTCCTAAGGACCTCTCGTATTTTACAGAGAAGTTGGAAAGGTGAGGTGAGTTGTCCCAGGTCCCAGAGGTGGACGTCTCAACCGCAAGGAAACAGTTGCCTGTTGCTAATAGGAATAGACATCTGCTACGAATACAGATTTCCCCACAAAACACAAAAGGCAGCTGATTCTTTGGTGATGATAAGGAGGAGGGCAAAGATGATGAGGGAGGGTAGAAGTGTGAGAAGGGGGTAATATCATTTCTTCAATGTTTTACTCACAAGCATCTGTTTGGACTTCTACAGTATTTACAAGAGAAAAGAAAAATAAACAGCCATAAAATCCTCTCTTAGATTTAAGCACAACTGTTATCTTCCTAAACATTTCAAATTTTAATCATTTCTGTCAGTGGGCCAATAGGGCATTTTTTTTTCTTTGTACACTTCTATTTTGTTTAAATGTTTTACAGTATATTTTTGCAAATTTAAAAAAGTTGACACTTAATTAAAAATGACGTGAGAAATATAACTAAAAATTGTCTGATGTCAACTTATTTTGGTGGAAAGGGAACTGAACAAAGTTAGCAGTGTGCCTTTAACCTCAGAGCTGCTATTTAACTAACGATCTGAATGCCAATCCTAGGTTACTTAGTTATATCTTGCCTGTAGGTTACATATGCCTAAATTTTTTTTTGTGAGTGGGAGAATTCAGAAAGCAGAGTTCAATTTTCTGCAAAAGAATCTGCCCCCAAATCAACATATGTAAAGGAGTGGGTAGGCAAGATGGTAAATTCACCCCAGGGAAGAACATAAAAGATACTTCTCAATGGAAACTATGTTGAGTGATATTTTAAAGGAAGTGTTTAACAGACATATTTGTTTGATTTATTTTATCTAATGTTCAGCAGACGAGTAGATACTTTCTGGTGGTGAAGAGGGTGGGCACAGGAATGCTCTTTGTAAACCTATAATTGGAGCACATGGCAGTGGTAATGAGAGGGAATGGAAAGGGAATGATGTAGCCTGCTGTTTCCAGCATTTTCAAGAGTGAGAATCTCGTTTGAAAGTCAAAATAATTATGAGAGTAGTTGTATTTTATTGTCCATTCATTGACGAAATAAAGAACTATAAATTAAGGATATTAATCACATAATCACACTACAGCTTCTGTATATATTTGAAAAACTAGTGACATGTATGTGTGAAGACATGTACCTACTACATCTGTGCACAGTGCTTGCTGCATAAACCCTTGCCTGAAGCCCTGGGACCCCTAATCAGGAAGGCATGTCCTGCTGCTTTGTTCCCCTGTCCACTCCGCTCCCATGCTCAGCCCTATGTTCCTAACCCAGGTCTCCTCTTGCAGTAAAGGAACTGTTCCTACTGGACTTTCAGTTTCTGTGGATCCATTTCCTCCTCCTATCTCCAGAGAACTCTGAGCAGGAGGTGCAGAGGGATCTCCACGTGGGCTGGTGGTTTTAACCTGGTGCTCCTCCACAGTCCAAGCAACTCTTGGTGACACTGGCCATTGCCTCCTCTGCCCGACCCCCAACTCTTGGAAAGCCATACCAACCGGAGAGTAGCAAGAGCAGGCAGTAACGATAGGGAGCGTCAGCCATCAGGGTGCCTTGACTCTGTCCCCATCCCACAGCACAGAACTGGCTCAAATGAAAGAAGAGTGTGACATCTGAGTTCAGACTCAGTCCTGAGGTTGTTTATGGGTCACTATGTCCCATTATGGTTTTTTGGATATGATGCCTGTTTTTTCTTTGTCCTCAGCACAGGCCTTGGTTCTTGGTGGAACTGTCTCCCTACCCCCCAGGTTCCCCTGAAGGCAATTCTGATTTTCTACCCCAGCTGGGCTGCCTCAGACAGTCCTGGGGAACATCCAACACTTCCCCTTCCTCCCCTGTCCACCTGCTTACCTCACTTCCAGCCTGGAGAGGGGAACCTGGGTTGGTAAAAAACCCAAATTTCCTCCCTTTCCTTCTCCTTGAACCCACACCAGCAAAACCAAACCAGAATGCAAACCTGTCTCATTCTTGACTGACACTACAACCCTAATATTAGAGATCCTTTTGTGTAGGCTTTGACCTTGGTTAAAACTGCAAATACCCTGAAAAGCAGAGGTCACTGGTTAAGCCTTCTCAGTAAGTTCCCACTGCGAGCTTATCAGATCCTTTCCCGGTGGCAGATTTCAATAGTGGGAGTATGGAAAGAGAACCAGGAATCTCCCCACTTTCACGTGGGAGTAGTCAGGAAAAGCAAAAAGGGAAAATTAAAGGTTAGAGAAATTAAGACTAAAATTAGGGTCCTTGCCCTATTGTCTCCCCCACTTCAAAGTGTAGTAATTTAAAGTTCTTTCCTAAAGCAGATATAGGCAGATGACTGACAGGTTGCAAATTAGGTCACCAGTGTCAAAAGACTCCTGAGAGGTGCCCGAGATGATTATTGATGGGAACAGAACCGGTGCCACTGAGGCAGTGAGCTGTGAGCCCGTCAACGGTGGTTAGCACTTGGCACTCCTTAGGTTCCCTGTGCCGTTTTATGTGATTTACATCTAAGAGATCGGTGCTGTTAAAATCCGACATTTAGCAGGTGAGGAAATTAAGGGGCAGTATGATTATATAACTTGCCTAACCCACTCAATCAGTGGCAGGGCAAGCGATGAACCCAGGCAGAGTGGCTCCAAAATCTCAAGCAACACTGTATGCCACGGACCAGGGAGCTGGAGCCAGAGCGCACGCTGCTCCTAGTTCCAGCGCTGCCTCTAGCTGTCTGACTTCAGGGCAGGTCCTTTGACCTCTCTGGCTTCAGTTCCTTCAACTGAAAGGAAGATCAGAGAAGATGACCCTGCTCCGACATTCAGTGACTCTACATGGCACACATGCAGCCAGGAGACTTGACAGCCTTTGCTGCTAATAGAGTGAGGTTGAGGGTAGAGTTTGTCCCTCCCCACAGTCCCACCCCCGGCCCCAAGGTTTTATGTGCTCGGAGTTGCTTTCGCGCCTTCCTTATCCTCACTGCTAGTTACTCTCCGTGGTGATCCTAGCAGAACGGAAGTGAGAGGCTGCTTCTGGAATGAGTCAAAAGTGGGAGGGGGGCGTGGGCAGCATTGGAGTCAGATGGAACCGAGTTTGAAACTTGCCTAAAACTGAATAGCAGCGTGACTTGGGTCCTTGGCCAAGTTCATTATCTTCTCTAAGCTTCAGCTTCTACATCCTCAGGGGTTAGAATAGCCACTCAAAGGGTTTTTGTAGAGATTCAGTAAGGTAGTGTGTGTGAAGAACATAGACCGATGCCTGGCACACAGTAGGTGCTTGCTAAGTTTTAGTTACAGTTCCATCCTCTACCATTCTCTCTTTCTGACAGGTGACATGCAGAATCTAGTGTATGGATGCCATGGGACTTCATATCTTCTTCTATTGTCCTGCTTCCCAGACAGCTCTTAATATAGGTGAAAGGGAGTTACAGCCTTTTTGTAAACCCCTCTTGCCATATCTGCCTAGGCTCACAATTCTCTCTTCTTTAGGAATAGCCTTGATCCATAGAGGCTTTCAGATGCAAATAACAACAAATACAGCTTAAATAGTTTTAAGTAATAAAGGAAATTTGCTGGTTCTTAGAACCAAAAAGCCAACAGAACATAAGCCTCAGGTGGGGCTGCCTCGGCAGCTCAGTGATAGCACTAAAGACATGGTTTATCTCAGTCTCTCTTTGTTCTTCCTAACAGGCTGTCGAGTTAATACTTGACTCCCCTCAAGGTCACCGGCTGGCTGCCAGCAGCTCCTAGAAGGAACTATATGCTTTCTCACTGACATCGAGCAAGGCAGAAAGAGCATCTTTGCCACAGCGTTCAGCAAAAGCCTGGAGAGTCACTCTGATTGGACAGGTTTAAGTCACATACCCTTTGAATCAATCCCAGGGAGGAAGGAGTCATATTTCTGGGATCCCCAAACAGAAATCAGGTCTTCTTCAGAAGGGGGAAGGTAATAAACAAATGTCTTGTGGATATCAGAAGAATTTTGAGCAGAGAGGCATGGTTCTGAGTTTATTGGGACTCAGTCATCTTAATGATCTTGCTCCAAAAATCGGGCCTCAAAATCTTGCTGCTGTTTCCCAGAGCTGTTTGATCCTGTATTGTACCCAAGACTTGGTGGTTCAATTCCTCTTTTTAACCCATAGGTGTTTCGGTTTTCTGTTACTACGTAACAAACCACCCCAATCTCAGTGGCTTAAAAAGTGCACCATTTTATTACTTCACAAAATTCCAGGTTGTCTGGGTGCAGCTGGGCAACACTGCTCTGCGTGACGTCGGCTGAGGGTTCAGTCACCTGGAGGCTCCACTGATCTAGAATGTCCAAGACTAGCTTAAAGCATCTGTGATAGTTTTATATGTCAACTTGGCTGGGCTATATTACCCACTAATCAGGGTATTGCTGTGAAAGTATTGTGTGGATGTGGTTAACATTTACTATCATCAGTTGATTTTATGTAAAGGGGTTACTTTTGATAATGTGGGTGAGCCTTATCCAATCAGTTGAAAAGCCTTAAGGGCAAAAGCTCAGATTTTTTTTTCTGGAGATAAAATCTGCTTCAAGGCTGCTCATCACCTCCTGCCTGAGCGTCCAGGCTGCCTGCAGGTCCTACACATTTCAGACTTCAGATTTGCTGGTCTCCACAGTCACATGAATAATTTCTTAAAATTAGTCTCTCTCTCTCTCTCTCTCTTTTTCCTGTTGGTTCTATTCTCTGAAGAACCGTGACTGATCCAACTTCTAATCAGGGATGACTCAGCTGGGACAAAATGAGCAAAGCTGGGCAGAATGAGCAAAAGAAAACTATGGAAGAGGCTAATTGAAGTCAATCACCAAAAATCAATTGTATATTTCCTCATGTGTGTGTGCACGTGTCAAAACTTTTTACAAAATTCTAATTTTATTTTCTTAAAATCTCTGATGAGTAGAGACTAAGAATAAGATAGGCAAGAGTTTCAAGATGATATGACTATCACAGATTAGTTAGATATTGAATCAATCCAAGATATTTCCTGTTACCTATAGATCTATGGCTATCGTTGGTATGTTGGGGGTTGGGGCAGGGACTCCCCAGAAGTGGCTTACCCCAGGCACTTGGGGACCTTAGCTGTACTGGCAGAGATGAAACAGAAACATATGAAAAGAGTGTAAAAGCCTGCCCTTTTTCTGCCTGTGGAGTTCCTACTCATTCTTCCCAATCAGCTCAAACTTTACCTCTTCTCTTATTCTAACTCTATCCGTGCCACTAGACAGGCTCACTTTTTCCTTTTTCTGTGTTCTTATAGCTCTTTGTAGCTACCTTCGATATGTCATTTACTCTGGTGGATGGCAGATTTTTGTTACATGCGGCAGGCTGTGGGCAGGATTCTAAGATGACCTCCAAAGACGTTTTTGCACAAACCCCTCCCATTGAGTGTGGGAAGGACCAATGAATATGATGAGGTATTGCTCCCATGATTATATGATGGGATTTCACAGATGTAATTAGGGTGCAAAATCAGTGGACCTTAAGATAGTGAGATTACTCTTGATGGGACTGACATAATCAGGTCCGCTTTTAAAGACGTGAGGCTCTTCAGAAGATATTTGAAGTGTGAAAGGGATCTGCTGCAAGAGAGAGAACGCATTGCTTGCTTAGAGATGGAGGGGACCACATGGCAAGAAATGCAGGCAGCATCCAGGATCTGAGCAAAGAACTTCAGTCCTACAACTTTAAGGAACTGGATTTTGTTACAAGCACATGAGCTTGGAATGGGATCCCAGCTCCAGATGAGAATGAAGCCTGTCTAACATCCAGTTTTAGCCCTGTGAGACCCTGAGTGGAGAACTCACTTGTGCTGTACCCAGAACTGTGAGCTAAAAATGAATGTTGTTTTAAGCTGCTAAATATGTGGTAATTTGTTATACAGCAGTAGAAACAAATATAGTCATGCACAGCTTAACAATGAGGACATGTTCTCAGAAATCCATCATTAGGCAATTCTGTCATTGTGTGAATATCATGGAGATTTTGTTGTACTTACAAAAACCTAGATGGTATAGTCTACTATACACTTAGACTATACAGTGTAGCCTATTGCTCCTAGGCTACAAACTTGTGCAGCTTGTTACTGTACTGAATACTGTAGGTAATTATAACAATGGCAAGTTATTTGTGTATCTAAACATATATAAACATGGAAAAGGTACTGAAAAGTATGGTATAAAAGATAAAAACTGGTACATCCCTATAAGGCATCTACCATGAATGGAGCTTGCAGGAATGGCAGTTGCTCTGGATGAGTGAGTGAGTAGTGAGTGGATGTGAAGGCTTAGGACATTACAGGACACTACTGTAGACTTTATCAACATTGTATACTTAGGCTGTGATAAATTTATAAAAAATATTTTTCTTTCTTTGCTACTAAATTAACCTTAGCTTATTATAGCATTTTTACCTTATAAATTTTAGTTTTTAAAACTTTTTACTCTTAAAATGGCACTTAGCTTAAAACACAAACACATTGTATAGCTTATAAAAGTATTTTGTGCATTTATATTCTTATTCTATAAGCTTTTTTCTATTTTAATTAATTAATTAATTAATTATTTTTTTTATTACCTTTAAGACTTTTTTTCAAAAAGCTAAGACACAAACACATTTAGCCTAGGCCTACATGGGGTCAGGATGATCAATATCACTGTCTTCCATCTCCACATCTTATCCCACTGGAAGGTCTTCAGATGCAAAAATACACTTAGAGCTATCTCCTATGATAGCAATGCCTTCTGGAATACTTCCTAGGACCTGTCTGGGGCTGTTTCACAGTTACTCTTTTTTAAAAAATAAGTAGTATCTAAAATAATGATAAAAAGTATAGTAAATACATAAACCTGTCATTTATTATCACTATCAAGTACTGTACATAATTGTATGTGCTATACTTTTATATGGCTGTCTGCACAGTAGGTTTGCTTACACCAGCAAACCTACAGCATCACTGCAAGCACGTGAGTAATGCACTGTGCCATGATGTTATGATGGCTACAATGTCACCAGGCAATAGGAATTTTTCAGCTCTATTGTAATCTTACAGGACCACTGCTGTATATGTGGTCTGATGTTGACAGAACATCATTATATGGAGCATGACTGTTCATTATGTATTTGTCTTTTCCACTGAGTTACGATCTGCAAGGCAGGGCCCATGTCTTCATTATCAGTATAGTATAGGGACCACTGTGCAAAGTGCCTGGCTTGGACCAGTGGTCTAAAAAGTGTTTGTTGAATAAACTAATAAATGAATAACAAGTGTTGCATTTTGCAGTACTGTATAAGCAATTAGAGATGAGGATCACATGTCCTTAATTTATGTCAATAAATAATCTTCAAATGCCCACTAGGTGCTCAGCACCAATGCCAAGTCCCTCCAAGATACCGTCTCTCGTTCTCTTTGTCAACCAGTGTGTCTTATCATAAAATTCAGGTATTGGGTTTTCAAATGTTACTGACCGAGACATAGTTAATCACAGTTACCATGGTATTAGAGAGAAAAGCTAATAGAGAAATGAAAATCAGAGATAAGGAAAGTTCCAAAAATTACGGCTATTGTCTGAATGTTTGTGTCCCCCTAAAATTCTTATGTTGAAATCTTCATCCCCAATGTGATGTTACTAGGAAGTGGGGTTTTGGGAGGTGATTACATCATGAACATACAGCCCTCATAAATGTGACTAGTGCCCTTATAAAAGAAAGAGACCTCTTGCCCCTTCCACCATGTGAAGATATGGTGAGAAGTCCCTCTCCATGAACCAGGAAATGGGCCTTCACCAGACACTAAATTTGCTGGTGCCTTGACCATGAACTTCCCACCTTCTAGAGATTGTGAGAAGCCACCCAATTTATGGTATTTTGTTATAGCATCCCGAATGGACTGAGATACTTATTTTGAGGGATAACTTCATTATGCTTACCTTACAGAACTTTGATGCTACTTATGATTATAACTTTGGGCAATTCATTTGATCTCTCTGAGGGTCAGTTTGCTAGGAAAGCAAAGGGGTAGAATACATTGTATAACTCCCAGCCCTAACATTTTGTGTAATCTATGAGTTTCACATGTTCTTTCCATCCCTACTCACTGTCTGTATATTTAGTTGGCCACATTGTGATTTGCAGGCTCAAGAAAGGAAGAGGCTCAAAATAATCCACACATGGACCACATTGACTGCATTATTTCCTCCCAACAGGCCAAAAAAGAGCATTTCAGAATCCTCAAGAAACAAGAAAACATGTTCATATTTTTCAAATATCATCCCCTAATATCTTAAACTGATATTTAAAAAGAGGGTAAACAGCTTTTTTACTCCGAAAAAAAATCAGGCATTATAACATCACTGGAAGAATCCCAGCCTAACAGGCTTGACATTTGACTATCTGGGCAGCAATAGAGCATGCACTTGAAATGAAAAGAGAATGACATAATGTTTAAACTATGCTGTTTAAATTATGCTTTAAAGTCCCTCCCACCAAAATGGGGGCGGGGCGGGCAGGGAGGAGCTTGGATGATGTAAGAACAAGTATCTCAAAGGTGGATGAAGACATTAAAAGTGAGCAGTAGCCAATGGCTTTAAGTTGGTCAGCCTGTTTTCACTCAGGAAAAGAAAAGGTATTGGTAACTAATTTTGGTCCCCCTCTACATATGAAAAAATATTCAGGGCAAGAGATTTCTCATTCATTTAAATGTTGAAGATATGGTGGTGAACCAAGCAGACAACATCCCTGCCCTGTAGAGCTTGCAATTTGAAGAATACTAAGTAGGGGTCACTTTGGCCAATTCCCTTTTCAGTTCCACAGATGAAGAGTAATGAACAGAGAAGAGGATTTTTGTAAAGTTAATGGGTTTTAAGCTTCACAGCTGCTTACTTTCCAGCCCCCTTCCAAGGTTCTGTGTGTCCTTCTCAGGGACTTGGGGTGCAGCTGGATGCATGGAGCGCTGCCCCAGCCAGAGAGTCAATCGCTACATCCTGAGTATGGACAAGGCAAGTGCGATGCCAGTACTGTCTCCATTTTTGCTCACCTTGAGTGACACCCTGCACCATGTAAAGCCTACCCATGTGTCTGGATCCCAACTTTGGCTCCGAGGAGAAGGTTTGGAATGAGATGCTGCACCACTCTGCTCAGGGCCCTCCAGACTAAGGCTCCACCATGAGCACCTTGTCCCTGCTTTTTCCACCCAGGACACCAAACAGGGTGTTGGATCAGTCGCTGAGACAATGACCAAAGGGCCAGCTGAAGCCCTGCCTAGCGAGATCAAAGGTCTGGAGTTTCCAAGGACTTTTCTCAGGGCATGAAGCACCTCTGGAGCAAGAAATTGTTTCAGCTGTGGCATGACCAATAGTTCTCAAGCTCAAAGAATCTTTTCTAAACCATTAATAACAAAAAACATATTTCCATTTACTATGCCAGAAGAAAGAAAATTATCTTTCTATTTTCTCTACACAAAATAGTATTATAAATTTTTTGTCATCTGAGGAAGGATCAAAGAGGATGAAGTCAAAAAAGTAGAGAAAAGAAAATGTTATAGAGGTGGGTCAAACAGTTAAGTTACAATAGTAACAATAATTATTAATTAATTCTAATGATAACAATGCTAGTTTTCTGGATGCTTTTTAAAATTTGTAATTTGTTATGTTTTCCTTTCTCATTCTAAATGTTAATAAATATTTACTCTCGTGCTTAATTTCATGTTCTTTTTTATAAAGAGCGTTCCGTATTTTAAAAACCTGCATGTACCCTTGACCCAACTCCTTTTCTTGAAGAAGAGGGCAGGAGAAAGAATATAAAAAATCAGTAACATCACAAGAAACCAATTCTCACAGCTTTTCTTTACTCCATCATATCCTTACCCTCTCCTACTTGGTCTTGAATCTACTATAGAAGCTTAGAAGATTCAAGTGCCAATAAGAAGTGTTTAAAATATCTAAATCCATAAGACCTGCCTGACCCCATCTCACTGAAAAAGCAAGGCACCAATTTTGTCTTCCTAATTTGGAAGATGATAGACTTGCCTGGATCAGTTTTTGGAAGGAAATAACTTTAGAAATGCAGAGCTCCAAAAATTGCAAAGCATATCATTTCATTAGTATGTTTCTTTTGAAATTATTTATTAATACAGAGTCAGCCACTTTCAACTGTCTTTGTCCAGCACGGAGACCGATATTTTCCATCTATTCAGGAGGGACCCACAAGGCTGAGAGCCAACGAAGGGCAAGGAAATGACTGCCCAGTTTGTTGCAACAACACCAAAGGACTCTTGATTTATCAGTACATTTGGCTCACTCTTTTTCAGCTGGGGTGGGGGCTGTAAAGGGACAGTGGAAATAAAGGCTTGTAAATTTTATAAATGCAAGTCCTCTAAAGTAGGCCAATTGGTCAGCTGCAGACTTGGCAGCGTCATGAAGCATGTGTGCTGGGCAGCTTCGGAACACGATGTTCTGTTTCACTTCGGAGAGCAGAGGAAAGTGGAATGAGGGCTCAACCCGGAACAGAGAGCGGGCTCAGCACAGACATGCAAAAGGGCGGAAAGACAAAGGCACACTGCAGAAAAAGGCAACATCTTTAGACTGCTGGCCACAAAACTAAAAGGGAAGGAGGGGGAGAGGGGGGAGAAAGAGAGAGGGAGAGAGAGAGAGAGGAATAAGAGAGAGTAAGAGAGAATGTTAAAGCCCCTGGGAGAGGTGCTGTGGTTCTGACGCTTGCTGGAACTAAATTCTGGAAAATTCAGAGCAGTTATATGATTGATGATTAAAAGTAAGAACTGAATATTTTATGTAGGAGTAATGCAATTTTGCAAAGTGCTTGGAAATAATGTTGAGTCTTATTGAGTCTATAAACTTTGAACTGTAAAGATGTGTGGCATGAAGAAAAAATGAATGTTAAAAAAATTAGTTTGAAACACAGACTCCTATAGCTTCAAATTTACTAAGGACCTACTAGGGCTTGTTCACACCTAAATTTACATTTCATATTGTTTGAATAAGTATGTGGCTTCTAATGAATAAAATAAGAATGTATAATATTTAAAAATAACAAAGTATGTGGCATATTGGAGTAGTCGCCCTTCTCAGATCTTTTCAAATGACTTGGGAGACAGTAAACTGAATACTTAAAGTGTAAAAAATACGAAATAGTGTTAACAGTTCAACAAAAACAAGGAACTGATAAGAAATTCATAAAACGTTTTGTGGAATGGTACCAACTGCCCATATCCTGAGATTTTTTTTCCTTTTAACCAAGTGATTTTGAATTGTGCTATGGTGACATTCTACTAGAATCCTTTATAACAGTTAACTAACTTATGCAATGAATAAGTTCGCATATATGTTTTTCTTCAGATTTCTGGTACTGTCATAAGCTTGAAAGGACAGAGATCAAACAAGTGATAATTGCTTAATTCCATATGTACACTATCATTTAAAAATATTAAGTTGAAATAAATGCTTAGGAATATCTCCATACTTGCTTTATTGTGCAGAATGTCAACTATAAATGCAAAAAATGTTTTTTGCTTAAAATAGCACCTCTTCTTCCTCCACGTATACACCAAAAGAAAAAGCCACAAAAAAGCCACCTATTTATCAGTGTAAAAAAACCCGGAGACCATGGTGGCCCAAAGACTCAGCTGGTCTTTGTAAGGGAGTTTATAGCTTTCAGCTGAGGTCTCTAAGTGAGAATTCTCATTCTCAGCTGCTGTCTCCCTGTGATCTCCCTGTGGCCTCTGACCCCATTTCCATGGAGACAGAGGTTGGAAGGGTAAAAAATAAGTTAAGGGGGAAACTTTTCTTAAGGCAGTATTTCCAAATCACCGCTCCTCCAATGCTAATGACTGTTCAAGTTAAAACTGGCCACTCATCCATAATTGAAATTCACTTTCAGTTTTTCAAGGTTAAATGGCTGAAAATGGGGTATTTGGTCGTAAAGATACGTTTGCAGAAATAAAAGAAAATACCCGCCCTGTTTGATACTGTTTAATTGAAGCTCTAAATGAAGGCAGAATGGCGGCTAACATTTAAACAATGGAGAGAGAATTCTACCATTTTTCAGGCTCCAGTTTTTGGCTGAGTGCCGTGAATGCTCTATGTCAGAGCTCGGCAGACTTCTGTAAGCTGTGGGAGCTCATGTTTCCCCAAATATCAGAAAGTTGGGATCTTCATCAGGAGAACTTATATTTTAAAAAGTGATGATTTTCCTCACATGTATCAGTTAATCCATTCCTTTGCCTACCAGTTTGTGTTCCTCAACAATAATCATGATACTACAACTATTGCTAAGACTGCCAGTTCTGCAACCAGCTACCAGCAGCCATGTGTTGAGTCATTGCTGCAGGCCTGCTGCTATCTGATGTGTTTTCTCACTTAGCCATCGCCTCTACAAATCACTCTTTAACTAGGGAACAATGCGGGCATACACAAAAGGGGGATGATCACATGTTGAGCTCTACGCACCCATCACTCAAGTATGACAGTCATCAATTCACGGCCACTCCTGCTCCATTCATAGCCCCACCCATTCCTCCCTCTGGGATTTTGAAGCAAATCTCAGGTATTTTTATCCATGAATATTTTAGTATGCCTTTATAAAATATAAGGACACATTAAAAATAAACAATACCATTATCGCACCTAAAAAATGAAGAGTAATTTCTTAATATCCACAACTATCCATCAGTGAGTCAGCATTCTGAGTTAATTATTATTGTTGTCGTTATATATTATTCTTCACATTTTACAAATACAAAAACTTGGGATAAGAGAAGTTTAAAATCCTGCACAATATCTCACAGAGGGTAAGTAGGAGAACCTGGGTTACAGCCCAGTCAGAACTGAATACAAAGCCCATGTTTAGTTAGGTAAGTAAGCGCACAAGGTCACAAGGCTTATAGTAATAAATATTATAATAGCTAACCTTTCCTTGCATTTACAATGTGCTAAACTTTGTTCTAATTTCTTGTCTTAACTCATTCAATTCTCACAACAACCTTGTGAGGTAGGTGCCATCATCCCCAATGTCCAGAAAGGAAATGAAGGGACAGAGCAGTAGGTGACAGCTGGTAAGTGGTGCATCCGGTCGGGGTGTATGTTCATTCCCTCACTCATTCATTTACTCACTGGCTTTTCATCAATCTTTAGATCTGTCAATCTACACATCTATATATCCATGTACTTGAATAGATAATATATGTTCATGGCCCAAAACTCAAGAGTTTCCAAATGGTACACAGGGCAAAGTTTCTATCTCCTCTGTCCCCACCATCCAGTTTCCATCCCCAGAGGCAATCAATATTTTCAGTTTCCTGGGTTTCCTTCCATCTATAATTTAGGTACATACAAGCAAATGCGTATCTTTCCCCTCCTCCTCTGACATGGAAAGCAGCATGCTATACACACTGTTCTGCACTTACGGTTTTCACAGCATGTTTGGGAGCCTCATTGCTCTCCTTTACACAGAGTCCACACGACTCCAACCTGCCCATACACATTAGCAAGCAAACCCAGATCTGAGTTTCTGAGTCTTTAAATTTTAACTGACACGTAAATATTTAATGTTGAGTTGGAACTTCCATGTTTTCCTCACTCAGACTTTGAGCCTGCTTAAGCGCTCTTTAAAATCAACTCATTCTGCTGTCATTGCCTCAGGCGATGTCCCGAAACTTACTCTTAAGACAAACCACATTGAATCCTGTTCCCTGAGATCCTAGCAAAGTTTCATTTAAAAATAATCCAATGTTATAGTCAACCAACCTTTCGATGTTCTTCAATTTATTCCTTTTATTGTGTAGTTACAATTTAAAGTGTTATCAAAGAGGCTATGAGATGGCTTACAATAAAATATACTCTCAACTGATGTAGTGAAATACGAATAAAAGATAAGGATGGAAAAATATTTTAAAATGTTTTCTCTGAGAGTTTCTAACCACATGGGTTTGGAACCATAATTGCCAATATCTCTATTGTACTTAAATATATCCCAAATTGGTATTGCCCCCAGATGCCTGGCAGACGCAAGCACAAATCCTCCTTAACCCAAGACCACGAATGAGTTTCTGCATGTTGAGTTCCAGGGAACATCTGGCATCAGCATCCTCTCTCTCCACACATACACACAATACATGGAGAAGCAAGCCACCATGAACAAGAATCAGCAAGACGACAAACTATAGAAACAGACCCACAAAGACGGGAAATATTGGAATTATCAGAAAAAAATATAAAGAAAAATTGAAAGACTTGAAAAGGAATGAAAATGTAAGTGGTCAAGAGATATTGAGGATGGCGTGAGATGACCTAATGTACTCAGATTGCTAGAAAAGATAATAGGGAGAATGGAAGAGAGACAATGTTTGAAATGACAACAATTAAAAATTTAACAGATTTTAAATTATATAAAAATTATAGAACTAAATTATCTCTATTAAAAGACCAATTCTTAGACTCGGGGAGTCCAATAAATCCCTGCCAAGTTAAATATAAATTTACACTTAAACACTTACAGAGTAACTATAGAAGTAAAATTAAAAAGGAAAAATAATGATATCAGAGGGAAAGACAGGTTTACTACCAAAGAAGAACAATTAATTTGACAGTTGACTTCTCAACAGCAACATGGAAATGAGAAGACAGTGGAATACTATTTTTAAATTGCTGGAGATAAGATAACCATCATCATATAATTATTTACCCAGTAAAACTACCATTTAAAAATAGGATGAAATAAAAAACTTTTCGTGCAAAAACTGAGAAAGTTTACCACTACCAGATCTTCACTGAAAGAACTCCTGCATGACAGATTTTGTAAAGAAAGAAAAGCATCTCAGATCACCTAAATTTTAAGGAAAAACAATATGCAACAAAAATAGTAATACATTGGTATCTATGTATGAATAATGGAATAAAACAATAATGTTTAACAATTTATGGGATTGAAAATAAATTTGAAAACAAAATCCTTAATTAAGAAATCATATCAGGAGTATCATTTAACATTAAAACATCATAAGTTTCTTATACTATTCAGAGTCAAAATGTTGACTAAACTTAGACGTTTTAAAATTAAATATGCATGTTAAATTTTTCAGAATACTTAAATTACAAAACAAGCAGAGGATAAAATGGAATGAGAAAAAAGAATCTCAAACAACCCAAAGAAGAAAAAAGGGGAGAACCAAAACAAAATGGAAAAATTAGAGCAAATAGAATGTGAAAGTAAGATGGTAGAAAGGAACTAAAATAGACCAGTAATCAATGTAGGTGGACTAAGCCCCTCAATTACGAGACTATCAGATTGAATTTCTTTTTTAAAAAAGATAATATGCTATTTTACAAAAGCCACATTCAAACAAAACTTAAGTACAGAGAAAGATTAGAAGTCAAAGGATGGAAAACCAGATAATAAGCAGATAACAAAAGAAAGTTAGCAAGCCTGCTTTAATATCAGACAAAAGAGACTTTGAGGCCGAAAACATTAGCAGAAATAAAGTGAGTCATTGTATTTTTATAAAAGTTTCAATTCACCAGGGAGATAAAGCAATTCTAACTTATATAATCCATAATATGGCTTCAGAATATATAAAATAAATACGTAGATAACTACAAGGAGGAACTGACAAATCCATCATCAAGTTCTCAAACTTAAGGGTGCATCAGAATCACCCTGAAGCCTTGTGAAAACACAGATTGCGGGGTCCCACCCCTAGGGTTTCGGATTCTGTGAGTCTGGAGTGGGACATAAGAATGTGCATTTCTAGAGAGGTCTCATGTTGGTGCGACTGGTCCAGGGATCACACTGTGAGAACCAGTGCTCTAGAGAAGTCTTGCACATGTGCACCAAGACATATATTAATATAAGAAAGTTTATAGTAGCATTTGTCATCACAGAAAATTACCACCAACAATTCATTATGGCAATCAACAACAAAAACTATAAATATAATAACTCATGATATATTCTACAAGTTATGGATCTTGTACAGTGATGACAAAGAATGAGCTACAGCTACATGCATGAACATAGCTAATTCTCAAAAACAATGTTTGGACAAAAGAAGAAAATAGGAGAAAAATATATAAAGTAGGATTTTATTTATATAAAGCTCAAGGCAAAACAAGTTAAGACATTGTTTAGAGATACATCTAGTTATGATAAAACCATAAAGGAAAGCAAGAAAATGAATAACTCAATACTTGGATAGCAGTTTCCTCTGAAGAGTGGGGTGGGAAGATGCAATCACAGAGAGGAATTTCTATTTCTTAAGCTGGGAGGTGAGTTATTGGATGATTATTTTCTTCTAAATTGTACAGATGAATGATGCATGCTTTCTGTATCTAAGGTATATTTCTTAATGAAAACATTAAAAGATAATGAAACCAGATAGTGTATGGGAAGGAGAAATCACTTCGGACGCGGAGGTCAAGAGCAGGTTCCACAGGGAACTGAGATTTGAGCTGGCACCAGAAGTCTGATAGGCAAAGGCTCCGTGGGAGCAGGGGAGAAAGATATTTTAACTTTGGCCAAATGACATAATCAAGCCCTAAGTAAACCAGCCTGGCCAGAGAGAATTGTTCATATGAGATGTATCAGGCAGATCAAGTTGGAAAGGAAGTTAGATCAAATTTTTAATTCAATTAACTATATAAAGACAGAATTTTGCGGCCATAGGACACAGGACAGATACATTCTGATGGCAGGAGGTCAGGGAAAGTCAGGGATATGGCAGCTTCCTGTCCCTGCATGATATGTATGAACTTTTAAGTTGATTACTCTATAAGGTTTACAAGAAAAACAAAATTAGTCTTGTCTACCTCTGCCCATTCCTGAGTTCTGCTGTATAGAAAAACTACTTTTAACTTTTTAGGCTCCTCTGACTTTAAATTCCATTTTTAGGAGAAACATGTCTATATTGCCACTTCTTGCTTTAGACATGATTTTCTGTATTGGATTAGGATTTAGCTTTTTTGTAACTACCACCCCTAGACTTTCCAGCACACAAATCCTTCCCTACCTTTATCCTCCCAACATAAATCTTTCACAATTTTTGGCTAAATCACCGTACAGTTTTTACATTATTATGATAATGTGAACATTGTCCTCAGCTGAGCCATGTGGCACACTATGAACACATTCCTTTTCTTGTATAACTTTTAAATTATACAGCGGTTTGATTGCTTCTTTTATATTTTCAGTTTTCTATTTACCTATCAATATGTTCTCCCCAGACTCTGCATTCAGGTCTCTAAAATGCCCCTCAATACAGTCAAATTCAATTGAAAATTTCTATGTTCCATTTTTTCCACCTTGGAGACATTTCTACTGGAGTTTTCCAACTTCTTGTTCCATCTGCCTTAATAAAGAGTTGTTATCCTCTGGGCCTCATTCAGTACCATCCTAGAAATTCTCATCACTTGTTTCTTCTGTAAGATATCATCTTCTTTTTTTTCTCCTGTGTGCTCAGGGTGGGGCTTGTCATATGGTAGGCCTTTCTGTACACAAGGCCCATCTGGTTCTTTGGGGAACCCCAAATGCCAGTTATCTTTAAGTCTTATCTCTTTGACTTATCAGCTTTCTCAGATAGACTCATTCAGTTGCCTGATGAGAGGTGTGTGGAAAAGACTGTCAGCCCGGTCTTAGAGAGGCTTGGGGGAGGGGCAGGTTTGCACTTAGGTTTGCTCTTCCACGTGCAACATGTCCTTAACCACTCTGTTTTCAATAAAGAGAGCCTCACTTTCACCTTCACATGTTTCAGGGGTCTAAAAAATAACCTTCTCCAGTCTAGATGGATGAAGGTTGAAAATCATATCATCAGATCATAAAACTATCAAGATTATGAAAGGGGTAAATCAATTAAATTTTATAGTCCACAAATATTTATTAAGTGCTTAATTCGAACAAGGCATTGTGGCAATTAAGCGAATGTATGCTTCTTTACCAAATTCCCTGAAAGTGGAACCTACTCTTTGAGGAAAAAAACAAATCAAGTTAGATATAAATCCTAGAAAGCAGTGCTTACGTATAAAGTTTTGAAACTCATTACTCCAAGAGGGTCTAGGATAAATGTGGAAATAGTTTCAAAAAAAGAAATAGGAAAGTTCATGAATGTCAACTCCATCAAAAGAAAGCAAAATGTTTTAGAAACATTTCTAACCTCTGAGCCTCTTGTCAAAGAGAACAACCATACCTTTCCACAGTTTAGATGGTAGTGAAAGGTATGTTCCTGGAATGCTACGTGCAGTTCTAGGGATACACTAAATTTGAGTGCATCTGCTATTGTGCAAGCCTATCAGAAGGTAATTTCTATAGTATTCAAATTAAGTATGGAGCGAAATGACCTTCCTAGACCAGCAGTTCTCAAAGAGTAGTCTGTGGGCCTCTGGGGCTACCCAAGGTCAAAACTATTTTTTATAATAATATTATACTAAGACATTATTTGCCCTTTCCACTGTGTTGATATTTGCACCAGTGGTATTTGTGCTTTAGCATAAACCAAGACAGTACCATGAGACTATGCCAGCAGATACTGTATTCTTCACCACCAGGCACTTGCAGCAAAATAAAAAAAAGCCAGTTTCACTTAAGAATGTCTTTGGGTCAGTCGCAGTGGGTCACACTTGTAATCCCAATACTTTGGGAGGCTGAGGTGGGAGAATCACTTGAGGCCAGGAGTTCAAGACTGGCCTGAGCAACATAGTGAGACTCTATCTCTACAAAAAATAAAAAAATCAGCCAAGGGAGGGGGGATGGCAGTGCCCACTTATAGTCCCAGCTACTCTGGAGGCTGAGATGGGAGGATTGCTTGAGCCCAGGAGATTGAGGCTGCAGTGAGCTATGATGGTACCACTGCACTTCAGCCTGGGCAGCAGAGTGAGACTCTGTCTCAAAAAAAAAAAGACTGTCTTTGATAAAATATAAAAAATGATTAATCTTATTAAATCTCAACCATTATGTACATTTTAAAAATAGTCTGTATGAAAAAATGGGAAATGCACATAAAAACACTTCTGCATATTGAAGAATGAAGACTGGCTTGAGGAAAAGTATATGTTTAATTGTATGAGTTACAAGCTGAAGAGCCATTTTTCACAAAACACATTTTTTTTACTTGAAAGAATGACTGACAAATTACAGTTATTCATACTTGAGTATTTGTCAGACACTTTCTCAAAAATTAATGGAGTGAGTCTATCACTTCAAGGGAAACAACTGGCAGTATTTGTTGCCAACGATAAAATTCAAGCTTTCAAGTGAAAATTAGAACATTGGAAAACTCATATCCACCACTGTGAGCTTGACAACATCTTAATTCTTAAAGGCTTTGCTAAGAGATTGATGATTATGTTAACAATTGTAATTTAAAATATATATATATATATATATATATATATTTGTTTTTAGATGAAGCCTCACTATCTTCATAGCCCAGGCTGGACTTGAACTCCTGGGCTCAAGTAGTCCTCCTGCCTCAGCCTCTTGAGTAGCTGGGGCTATAAGTATGACCCATGGCTGGCAAACAATTTTGTGTGATTTTGATATTAAAATAATAAAATTGATAATAAAAACATGTTAAATTTTGGAAGAACGACATAACTCAGTGAACCAATATTTTTCAAATGACCCATGCATGGGTGAAAGATCCATTCAAAATGAAAGATAGGCAAAAGAATCTTAATTTGACAAAGGAACATTTAAGAAACTCCTACTTAGTGAGTTTGGGGGTGATATTAAGGAAAAATATCCACAACTATTTAAAAAGGCCATTAAAATACTCCCCCGTTTTCCAACTATATATCTGTGTAAAATGTTCTCCATATACTTCAACCAAAACAACATATATCAACAGAATGAAAGCAGCAGAAGATATGAGAATCCAGCTGTCTTCTATTAAGCCAGACATTAAAGATATTTGCAACAATGTAACAATGCTACTCTTCTCACTGTTTAAAAAATAGTTAATTTTTATAAAATAGGTGGTGGTTCCCAACTGTGGGTGATATTGCCCACTCTCCCTTCCAGAGACGCTTGGTAATGCCTGTAGACATTTTTGGTTGTCACACTGGGTGGAGGTCAGGGAAAAGTGCTGCTGGCCTCTAGTGAGATGAGGCCAAGAATGCTGCCAAGCTTCCTACAATGCACAGGGCAGCCCCCACACCAAAGAGATATCCAGCACAAAACATCAACAATGCCCAGGTTGAGAAACCCTAGAATAAATTATAGAAGAGAGATACAAAAGCTGCCTGTCAAAACAACACAGTGAAGCCAAATCACCTAAGTGTATGTATCCAAATCACCACATTTTAGATCAAGATACATATAGATCAGCACAGGATAGTATTTTTAAACCCTGAGAGCTGCTCTCTGATTTACCAGTAAGACCAATCTGTAATTTTCTAAAGGAAAATATAGGGCTAATTTTTGAGCTCAGGTTTATCATTAAAACTAATAATTTTTTAGAAGTTCATTCTAGCTCATGTTCAACATATAATTCATGTTCAGTACTGTATATCTGTAACGGTATTTCCATTTTTTTCTATTTTATCACTTAAAAGAAAATAGAAATTTTACAGATTACCACATTTAACTTTTATTTGACAACTTCCTATCATTAGCACCATATTAATGACCAAAGAGCAACTTTCAAAAGCAATGTAGCAGTTATGCATCTTAAATTAAAGAGTCCAGGAGTCTGATCCCTGGAGAGGAGAGGACACATTTTATGTAGCATGTCTGGTATTTAAGAACCAGGATCATATGAAAACAACACTGGGAGCTCACCCTAGGTTGCCTGGACCACACACTAGCTGGATCCTGGGTGACTCTTCTTTTCCCAGATTGGAGGGCAGTACCCAGTCTCAGCCTACCATGGAATTGAAGACTTCTTCTCCAAGAAGGGGTATGCAACTCAAGCACGGGCCCCTAAATTTCCCAGCTGCTTAGGGTCTTTGATATCAAGCAGTTGGTGCGTATTTCTGAATACCTAGCAAACGTGAGGCCAGTGAGCCCGAATGTGAAATAAAAGACACATTAATTAGCCCCTTGTACTCCAGGCTCTGACTCAAAGCAATATCTTCAGGTTCTCCAATCATTCACGCAATACAAGACTTAAAGCATTAGCAAGACGTCATGTTTTTAAAAAACAGAATTGTTTTAGAGAATGGAGCTAGTTAACACTTGTTGGACAAATTAATTACACTGTTCTAGTAGAGAGGATTTACAAGACTCCTAGAATCGCACAGTAGGTGGGATCATCATATCAGTCAGCTAGTTGCACCTATTGTGTACGATGAATTGTGTTGTCCGCCTACTACCCCCTATAACCCAATACATTGAATTCCTAACCCTTGCTACCTAGGAGTGTGACCTTATTTAGAAATTAGGTCTTTGCAGATGTCATCAAGTTAAGATGAAGTCATACTGGATTAGAGTATGGATTGGGTCCTGAACCCAATCACTGGTATATTTATAAGGACAAAGAAATTTGGAGACACAATCAGAGGGAAGAAGGCCATGTGAAGACAGAAGCAGAGATTGGAGTGAAATCTCTGCTGCCAGCCAAGGAATGCCAAGGATTTCCAAGAGCCGCCAGCAGTAGGCAGAGGCAAGGAAGAATTCTTGATTTTGGACTTCCAGAGCTCTGAAACAATTCATTTCTGTTGTTTTAAGCCACCCAGTTTGTGGTACTTTCCTACAGCAGCCCTAGGAAACTAATACATCTACCAATCTGTACCCAAGTCTCTTGCTTCAAACCTCTTGCAGATAGTTTAATGGCCTTGGGGTGACAGAGTCTAATGACAGGGTACTCACTACCTAACAGGACAGGCAGATTCATTGCTGGGTGGTTCTAAAAGCTAAAGTTCTTCCTTGCATAATGAGCAGACAGACTTTTCTGCTTGGTTGCTTAAATTGTTTTATTTTTATCAACCACCAGTTTAGAATTCTGTCATCTAAAATACATACCATGATATACTTTAGCAACTGGCTCACTGAAAGTTCATCTCATCCAAAGGCAGAAACTGAGATCCCAAAAAGTTAAATCAAAGCCCTATTTAATACTTAACTATTTTCAGAGCAGGCAGGTAGCACAAATGTGTGAGATGCCCGGTGATCCCATAGGGAACTGTGGCTACCATGAATGAGAATGAGTGGAATCACCTCCAGTCATTCAAATTCAGTTTTTAAAAAGTTGGTAGAGATAGAGATAGGTATGTGGGAGGCTGAGGCAGGAGGATTGCTTGAGCCCAGAAGTTCGAGTCCAGCCTGAGCAACATAGCAAGACCCTGCCTCCTAAGGAAAAAAAAAGTTTGCAGAAAGAATTAGGCCCACAGGGTGGGGGCCTAGTTTACACAAGGAGGAAAAGCAATTTTTTAAGCTTCACAAAGTTAATAGCAGAGATGGGATTAGAGTTCAGTTTGTTATGCACAAAACCTTTAGTGGTTTTCCGACTTCCATGCAGAATGCTTTTCCTGAGCATAACATTGGAATACCCATCATTTAATGCATTGTATACTCTCCCTTGTGAGAGGAGCTCTTAATAAGGTGTTTAATAAGTGCTCACAAATTAGTTTACTTCCATGCCATTGTGTGTCCTTCTTTCACGGCAACTGAAATTCTATTTATAATAAATTCACTCAGTATTCACGTGGGCGATGCATACATTTCAAAATGTTCAGCTGCAATTTGGATCTAATTAGTTGACACTTTGAGTACTGCCAAAAGTTTTTTATTCAGGATTGGATTGGCTGTTTCAACAACAAATCCTCAAAAACATCTGTAGAATAAAGCCAACTGACAAAAATATTTATGTTACAGTTTTTTGCTGTGACATAAGGGGACATTCCGTCTTATGTGCTTTGCATTTATTGCAAGAGCTTGGGCCACAAGGACGCTCTGTGGGATGGGCTTTCCTCATTATCATCTTGTCTTCCCTTCCTTGATTGGTTCAAATTTACAAGGTGCTTTAGATGAAAAATGCAATAGCCTGATGGAATGTTGAGTTTTTCATCTAAACATCTCACAATCTGCATAATTGGCCTTCTGTATCTATGGATTCGGCATCTGCAGATGCCACCAGCTGCAGGTCAAACTATTTGGGAGAAAAACCCCAACACAATAGAAAATAACAACATAATAATTTAAAAATACAAATAAAAAAGCAATACAGTATAAACTATTTACATAGCATTTACATTGTATTAGGTGCTATAAGAAATCTAGAGATGATTTGAAGTAAAAGAAAGACGTGCATAGATTACATGCAAATACTTTGCCATTTTATGTCAGGGGCTTGAGGATCTGCAGATTTTGGTATCCAAGAGGGTCCTGGAACCAATCCCCCACTGATACCAAGGAAAAACTCTGGTTAATAATGAAAAGGATAATCACATTGGAAATCCATTTCAATGCTGAAGAATGGTGACAACGGAGCAGGTGTTGGCTACTTATGATGAAGGTACTGAAGAAGATGACAATGAAAAGCATAACAGCTAACAATTATGGTGCTTACTTTTTCCAGTCACTGTACCAGACTTGGCCTTTCGTGTGGCAACCCTGTAAAGCAGGTATGTGTTATCCCCATCCTGAAGATGAGTAGACTGAGGCTTAGGGAGGTTAAGTTACTTTCCCAACGTCTTGGGTCTGGGGGCCAGCATTTGAAGCCAGTTCTACCTACCTTGCAAAGTCCACGCCCTTAATCACTATATTACATGGACTGAACTCTGTTTTAGGTGACATCACATGGAGTGTGTAGTGGAAATTCCTATTTTTACTATGTATGATAGTGTGTATATTCTACATTTCTACAATGCTGTCATTTCAGTCACTATATCACTAGTTTGCATAAGAGGCAAACTAGCTTTCCCAGGGTAAGAACAATGACACAAAGTGAAAATCTAGCCCTCTATAGTCACAGAGGAAATGGGTATTCAGTGTCCTCTAGCTGATAATAAAACCCCAAGGCAATTATCTCAGCAACTTAGGTATCTCCCATTTTTGTTTAATTCCATGTTAGAGTGTGGGGCTGATTTGTCCAAACAGTTGTTTCAATTATTCATTTTGATATGCCAGTAGGAGGACACAGACCTATTTCTAAAAATCTGATAACTTGATCTCCCCACCCAACCCCACCCCATTGGGATCCAAGCTGGGGGGCGGGGCAGACTTCAAGGCGCAGTGTATTGCATAAGAATTCTAGAGTCAGACTGTCTGGGTTCAATTACCAGCATCATCACTCACTAGCTCTGTGATCTTGGATAAGTTTTAAAATTTCTTTATGCTTCAGTTCCACTTTCTTAAAACAGAGATAATACTTGTAACTTCTCATAGAACTTTTGGGTAGATTATTAATTCATACATGTAGAATGTGTAGAACATATAGTAATGGCTCATTAAGTATTAGCTACCACCACCACCGCCACCATCATCATCATCTCCCAGTCCCTTGTAGGAATCTAAGTATTTGACTCCTGCTATAAACTTTGTTTTCACTATGGAAAACTAAATAGTCCCAGCGAACTTCATTTATAGCCCCCATATTCCTTAGGGAAATTATAATGAGTATTCGGGCCTTAATTATTATTTATGTTTGTACCCAACGGCAATAATTTTTAGGATAATGTGATAGGCCATAGAAGTGTCAAAAAAATCTAATTTTATGGAATTATCTTTGGCTGGCACATGGTAGGCACTCAATAAATATCACTATCACTACCATTAATGTAGCATCGTCATATCTGTTTTGTGACCCTTATTAGTACTTTATGACATAGTTTACTTTTCTGTTATGGATTATAGAATTTGTTAGAACTGAACATCGAAAACGTTGACTTTTTAAAGTAGCGCAATCATCATTTCTCCTTCTCTGAACCTTCTGGCTAAAAATATCTGCCTTGCCCTCTTCTGTAAAGCTGGAATTAGAAAAATTTAACCTGGGTGTGAAAGAATAAATCAATTAGAGCATGTACACCTTTCACAATAGCGTTCTGTTGGGAGCTGCTTGTACTAAGGCTTCCAGTTTCAGGTTCATCAACAGAACCTGTCTCAAATGTCATTGTGGGCAACGTTCTATTAACATCAGCTCCAAAGTAAGCAAGTGCCCAGAAGGATTTAAGTTTCAGTCCTTTCTCAATGTTGAGAAATAGCACCTCTAGGAATAGGACCACTGGGATAAACAACCCGCTATGAAAACATTTCCTTTACCTAAACAAATGTATTTAATCTTTATGTTTTACTGGAAAATGCTGTTTCTCCAGTGAGCCTTTTGACTGTCACACATAACACCCATTATTTTTAATGTAATTTAAAATAAATTTATTGCTAAGTAATGCATATGAATTTCAAAGGAAAAAACCCAGGAAGTAAGGAAAAAAGGAAAATTAAAATCACCCCTGTAATACCACAAAAATATAAACTATGGTTAACATTATGGTACATAGCCTTGTAGATTGTTTCTCTCTCTTTTTCTCTCTTTGTAGGTGATTTCTGTTTTTGTTACTTATATTTTGGGACATTTCAGAGGTTTCAATTTTCATATAATTATCCAACTTCTCCTTTATTGCTTCTCTATTTGTGTCATATTTGTCCTCCATGTTACGATTATATTATTCAGTTGTATTTTTGTTTACTACTATTGTGCTTTTGTTTCTTTCATTAAAATTTTTAATCTATTTGAAATTGGTTTGGTTTAGGAGTGAGCAAGGAACTATATTTTACATTCCTCCAAATGACTGGCCTGTTGCTCAGACACCACTTAGCAAATAATCCATTTCCCCCAGTTGGTTTGAAGTGCCCCTTTATCGTACAGTAAGCTGATAATAGCCTGAGGCTTGTTTCCATACTTTTTATTCTGTTTTATTGCTTTATCTGTCTATTCCTACAAACATCTATTATTATTAATTTAGTGGATATTATTGGCAATATTTGGCAATTTTATTTATATAAGACCTACATTTATCTTAAGTTTAATCACGGGCATTCTACCTTTCCTTTTTAGAAACGTTAATTGACTTAAGTGTTTTCATAGGTAATATATGCACAGTGTACAAATTCAAATGGTACAAGAATGTAAAAAGGAAAAGGTTAGTTTCCTTCCCTTACTTTTTCTGCCAGTTACTATCCTACCCTGGAGCCAATTGCTATTTTTTGTATATCTTTCCAGTACTATTCTATGCCTATATAAACATAGAAATAGGATGTCAAATGGCACTTTCAAGTAAGACTCTATAATGACAGATATTAGATTTTCAGATAACAATGTGAGTGCCATATCAAAATATAAATCTTCAATGGAAGTACTCAGAAACTGGTTTCATGACCTTTAAACTTCTTAGCTACACTTAGGATACAAAATGGTGGCTGTTGGCAAAAAATGAAAGTGAGATAGATCTATGATTGGGAAGATGGTTTCTCTGAAGAAAGCTGTGTTTTATGTTTCATATCTCACCAACCTTGGGCCTAGAGAGAAGAACCTTCCACAGGAGTACTTCAAGATCTTGATGTGTGGTCCTGCTGAGTGACAGACACCAAGAACAGTGTTTCATTCTCACTTGCGAGGCAGAGGCAACAGCGGGGCTGGCTACCGATGGTGGAGCCATAGGAGAGCGGGCCATGGGGGTTGGGTATGCAAGCTCAGAGTTTGTCAAGGAAAAACATGTGCCAGCAATTCTCGTACACCAGATGTGGGACATGCAGGAGAGAGAGAGACATAGAGATACAAAATAGAAAGACAGAGATAGACAGAAAGAGAGAGAGAAGTTTTGTGAGGTCATTGTTTTTGTCCATTTGTGCTGCTATAACAAAATATTGGAGAATTTACAAAATGGATATTTATTTCTCACAGTTCTGGAGGCTGGAAGTCCAAGATCAAGGTTCTGGCAGGTTTGGTGTATACTGACCACCTGGTCTCTTTGCTTCTGATATGGCAGCCTGTTGCTGTGTTCTCATGTGGAGGAAGGAGGAAGGGTCAGAGAGACAAACTCCTTCTGAAGCCTCTTCTATAAGGGAATTAATCCATTCATTAAGGTGGAGCCCTCATGACTTAATTACTTCACAAAAGGCCCCACTTCTTAAAACTACCACAATGGAGATGGAGTTTCAACATGGATTTTGGAGAAGACACACATTCAAACCCTAGCTGTCCTGCACATGCACAGTAGTCCATGTGGATGGGCCGGAGACCCCAACAGTTAGAAACTAGAGGGGAACTGCAAGTTTCCAAGAAGGAAGAGTTGACAGTGCTCCTAAGTGAGTGTATCATATGCACGAAGGGAATGCAGGTGAGATATCTCCACTGTTAAGACAGACGCCTCCAAAAAGCAACAACTGTGTCCCTTGAGTAGGATAACCAGCCATCCCACGTTGCCCGGGACTTATGGGATTTCAGAAGTGTGGTACTTTCAATTTTAAAACCAGGAAAGTTCCAGGAAACCCAGGACAAGTTCCTGTGTAACCTACAGAGTGTAAAGCCATCTTAAAGACATCGGGCTCAAGTTCTTACTTTATGCTCCCTTACCTCTTGTCATCTCACCCTGGAATGGTCAGAAATAAGTACCGGAAGAGCTGAGCTAGAGACAGAAGGGAGTGTAACCATAACTTTGAGTTGGCACCTTTGACTATGACATGGGACTAGGCATTTAAATTTCTTAAGATTAAGATGGTGATCTAAAGTGCCACAAAACTGTGTATTTCTCAAATGATCAGAAAAGTCATGGAACTTTCTGAATTTTCATACAAGATCAGGAGAACTTCCCCATTGAGTACATTTTAATGGGTCAGTGGGACAGAAAATAAGGTTGCTTTGTGATTTCACTTCATGAGTTGTGCTTATTCTATACGTTGGTTTCAAATCTGTGGGTTTAAAACACATCCTACTCCTCTTTACTTTTTTCACTGAACAGCACACTTTAGGGTTTATTCTACATCTGACAGATGGAGGTGCCTCGTCCTCTGATTACATGGTATTCCATAGCAGGGTGTTCCATGTCCTATTTAACTAGTTCCCTAATGACAGATATTTAGGTTATTCCCAGTATTTTCCTATTAAAATCAACTTTTAATATCAATTTCACATATTTAAATATAATGTGAACTTACTGGGTTAAAAGACATTCATTTCAAGTTTTGTTGTTACTGATGAATTGCCATCCAAAGAGTTTGCACTAATTTATGCTCCACTCAGGAATACATGACAGTCCTTATTTCTCTACACACTCACAACGTATGTGTCACCAAGTCAATTTCATAGGTGAAGAATGACATATGGCGGTTTAAATTTGCAGGTTTTTTTTTTATTAGGAATGATACTGAGCATCTCTTTATGTGTTTTAATGCCACTTGTATTTTGTTTTTTGGCACTGTCTTTGCTTGCTTTTCTAATGGGTAGTTGAATTTTTAAAAATTGATTTTTAGGGACTGTTTGAATATTAAGGAAATTAGCCCTTTGTCTGTTATATGTTTTACCAATATTTTTATCCAGCTAATAATTTTTCTGTTCATCTTGTTTATGGTAAATTTTAAATGAAAATTTTTACTCTTATGTATTCTACTTTTTCAATTTTTAAAAATAGTTTCTGTGTTGTGTATCATACTTAGGGAAATATTTTATGTACTGAGATTATAAAAACATTCTTTTATATTTTATTTTAGTATTTTTGCTTCTTTTAAACATTTAAATATTTGATTCCTCTTATATATATTTTTAAAGTAACAAATAAGGCATGAGTTGAATTTTTTTTTCCCAAGTGACTACTCAGTTGTCCCCACATCATTATTCAAATCATCATCACTTTTTTCCCATGCTGATTTGTGATGCCATTGTTATCATAATATTACTACCTGAAAAAAAAATCAGGTCCATATTAAGTTTCATAGTAGAATTTGATTGAACTATTGTGGAACAGATAACTCCAATACTATTTAAACTCATCTGAATAGAAAAAGAAAGTTCCATAAAAATAAAAGGATTTTTTAGGGAGTAGTTCTTTCACATATATCCCTATTTCTTTTTTGGAAGTTGGTCTATTTCATTTTTTTTCCTTTCTTTTGGAGTCAATTCTGGAAAATCACACGTTTCATTCACATTTTCATTTTTACTTGCCTAGAGTTGAGTTTATTATTTGTTACATTTCCTTTGCTGTTGTGATTGTTTCCCATTCATTTGTCCTTTTGAATATATTTGTGCTTACTTTATTTTGTTCTTAAAATTTTGGTCTATTTATTTTATTGGGCTCCTTGTTCTTGGATTTATTTATTGGTTTTTATAATTAATTAAGTTATGCTTTTATTTTTATTTACTTTTTCCTTGGGTATATTTTATAGTTCATTTTCTAAATTTTGGAGTTAAATACTTCTTTCTTATTTGTTAATATTGTTAAAACAATTAATTGGGAGACCATTAGGCTGAGATGGCTCCAGCACTTTGGGTTCCTACACAAATAAACCAAAACCCAATTCAAGATAAACAGTAAAATGAAACTTAAGCTTAACCAATCAGAAACCACCAGCTAACCTCTAACTAGGGACTTTCCACTGGATCAGAAGGCAAATAACCGCTGGAGCTAATCAAGTCATTACTTTGCTCCTGCATTCAGCCTATAAAAGCTTGCTGCTTCCACTGCTACAGCGGAGCTCTCTGAACCTCTTCTAGTTTTGAGTGCTGTTTGATTCATGACTCATTTAATGTTCAAATAAACTCCGTTAAATTAATTTTGTTTAAAGTTTTTCTTTTAACATTAAAAATATAAAATTTCCTTTCAGCATTGCTTTAATGATATTCCATAGATTCTGCTATGTAGTGTTTTATTATCAGCATTCTTTAGTGTCTGATTTGACTTCCCCTTTGTTTCAAGAGTTGTTTAAGAGAGAATCTTTCAATTTCTGGGATGTTGGGTATGTTTGTTTTGCTTTGTTTTAGTCTCTAATTTCTAACATTAAAATCTAATTTATTTGTGATCATGTAACTTAAAAAAAAAAAATGGTTGGGTGGAGAAACTCCTTAATATTTCTCTGAAAGCCAGATATTCTTGGAATGAAAGAGTGTGTGTGTGTGGGTGTGTGTGTGCATGTACAGGGATGGGGTATGGTGGGTGAAGGGATGCTATATGAATTTCTTGTCCAGAACCACTTCCTCGAACTCCTTCCCTACCCCTTGAGTAAAACATGAAGACTGAAGGGCGTATAGCGGGGATGAGATGCGTAAGGTGGTTGTTGATGCAGCAACAGTAGATTTTTAAGATACCAATGGTTGGGTGCTTACTCTGCTTATCAGGCACTCTGATAAACAACTTTATTTAGATTATCTCATTTAATCATCAACATAACACAATGAAGCAAGCAACATTATTATTTTAATTTTACACTGGAGGAAACTGATTCTTAAAAGGATTAGGTAACTTGCCCAAAGTCCAATTAAACAGCGGAGTCAGAAGAAAACCCAAGTGCTTTGACCCTATCCAGAGCTCTTAACTCTTGCTGTATTTCACAAAGATTTAGAGGGTAAGCAATTATTACACAGTTTTTTCCCTGAAGAATTGAGACCCACACTTGGTGTCAGCAGCCTCCTTCAGATCCCACCGAAAGTTAGTGGGAAACCAAAGCTAGATTCAGGTTCTTACAGCCCTCCACTTGGTGCGCTTCTTTTACACCTTGCACTGGAGGTCCAGGGTAAACCAGGGAAGGCTTTGCGGTGGCAAGAATTGAGCCTTCCAAGACAGGCTTAGTACTGTTTAGCTAACTACTGGGCTTCCTCGTTGCTGGGAATGGGGAGTCTGGAGGCGAGGGCTAGGGCCCAGTTGCTCCACCAGAAGGAACTTGAAGAGATACATGAGAAGAGGGAAGGAAAATAGAAGAATCAGCTAGAAGCAGGAGAAACCCTTTAGGAAAGAATCAAAATGTTTAATGATGATTGCGGTAAGAGTTCTACTCTGCGGAGAGTGATTCCCTGGTTTCCCTCAAGTCCTCAGTAAAAGATCTATTTCGTTGTTGTGTTGTGACATTGGGTCTTTTGGAGGGACTTATCGAATGGCTGAGAACGATTTCAAGCTGCGTAAGGGGTGAAAGCAGAGGTTGTCGGTGGAAGCTACTTTGCAGGGGTTAGGCTTTTAAGATCTCAATATGAAAAATGTGGAGCTCTAGTACAAGGTGTAAGAGAAGCGCACCAAGTGGAGGGCTGTAAGAACCTGAATCTAGTTTCGGTTTTCCCACTAACTTTCTGTGGGATCTGAAGGAGACTGCTGACACCAAGTGCGGGTTTCAATTCTTCAGGGAAAAAACTGTGTAATAATTGCTTACCCTCTAAATCTTTGTGAAATACAGCAAGAGTTAAGAGCTCTGGATAGGGTCAAAGCACTTCGGTTTTCTTCTGACTCCGCTGTTTAATTGGACTTTGGGCAAGTTACCTAATCCTTTTAAGAATCAATTTCCTCCAGTGTAAAATTAAAATAATGATGTTGCTTGCTTCATTGTGTTATGTTGATGATTAAATGAGATAATCTAAATAAAGTTGTTTATCAGAGTGCCTGATAAGCAGAGTAAGCACCCAACCATTGGTATCGTGAGCAAGCAAACAGATAAATGAAGGAATAAAGGAGCAAGACTACAAGGAATTCTGGTCCAGGCTGAGCATGACTTAGCTTTGTGGGACATTCATTTAGTTGCTCTTGTCTTTAGCTTCCTCATTCAGTTTAACTCTTAATTATTCAGAAGGTGTTCTGAGAGACATCACAGGTCACAGCACCTCTGGTCCTCAGTTTTCTCATTGGCACTCTGATAGCGTCAACCAGCCGGTTTTCACGTCCTTTTCATCTCTAACTTTCCATGAGATCATTATAGTTATTACCCTGAACATCTGTGATCCTGGGCTCAGTCATAAATTCTGCTCCTAATTATCCATGCTTCAGGCTATTAAAAAAAAAAAAAACCCATTGCTCCTTCAATTCTGGATGTCATGTAATATCTACATTAGCTCAGATAGTCAAACACACTCAAACACATTTCACTCTTCTGTACACATTCCAAGTTTCCTTTTGACTTGATACCACTGATGTCATCAGCTGAAGAGCTTGTAAACTAGAAGACCCCCAAGATTTGGAGTCACTGAAAAAAGGATAATATGCAAAAAAAGGATAGTATGCAAATAAATCAGGGTAGAATATATTTAAAGTTATTCCATGTCCTTTCTTGAATTAGGAGGTAAAGGCGTGGTACAAATGAAGCTTTGGTGCTAGACAGACCTGAGGTTGAATGCTGGCTGATGACACTTAGCAGTGGCATGATCTTGGGTTAGTTACTTAATCTCTCCAAACTTTAACGTGTTCATCAGCGTAACGCAGATAGTGATATCCCAGCACATTCTTTAAAAAAGTAAATGAAATAATGATGTGAAAGGGCTCGGCACAGTACATGTTCCTTCCTTCCCTCTTACGATGGGAGGAGTAGGTTACAAGATGTGTACTTTCTGTGCCCTATGATCTTGGAACTCTGACTTTTCCATCTAGTATGACCACCAAACGGCAATGCTATATTTGATGCTACAAATTTATTTTTCTTTAAATTGGAAAACAAAAAGTTACTTCAGTAAATAAGGTCTCCAGTGGTTACTCAGTGCAGTGTTATTTAGCATTTTAATATTCTTTGATCTGCCCTAAATTTGTAACTGTCCTGTGTTACACTACATAAGGAGCAATGCTTGCGAGGTCGCTTGGGAAGGCTGCGTGTGTTGTGGAGACGACAGGAGGGTGGTGAGGCTCTGGGGACCCATCCACATACTGGCATGAAGGGAAAAACGAGAAGGTGAGAAAAAGGGAGGTAAAATGCTGATAAATAGGAAAATAAACTTTATTTGCTCTTTCCTTGTCTTTTTGTTCTGTTCCGCTGGGAGTAGATCACCCAACAAACAGTAGAACCTTTCAAACACTGACTAGAGAAAGGCTATTTTCAGGTTTGGTGACATGAAAAAGAAAAGCCAAACTGAATAACTGAAAAACTGAATGTTCAAGTGCTGATTAACCGAGAGTTGGCTCTAAAAAGAATGAAAACATCTGCTGGCTTCCTTGAAGGAAAAAACAATCCCTTTGGGTTTTTACTGCAACAAATCCTGTTCACAATTTTCTGTTTGGGAGAGATCCAGGAAAAAAATGACCTCTCCCATCCTAGTAATGAATTTCGACTCCCTTTTGAACTTTAAATATGTTAATTTAATCCCCAGATGGTCACCAAAAAATATGTATTGTCAAACTATAGATGGTGATGCACTGCTTCCGGGCTTGCCCCTGCCTTGTTACCCTGTGCTGGTTCTAAACATAGTGTTCATCGAGGCGGAAGATGGCCCGGCCCAGCCCAGCCTAGCCCAGGACTGTCCCTCCAGTGTTTACAAGAATTTTGCTTTTTTGTCATAATGTCCCTTCACTGAGTTGAAGCATTCCCAATCTTTCAACAATTTCAGAGATTGGTTAAGAACAGAGAGTCAGTGGAATGGTATCAAAACCACATTGCCTCTCATTTCTGGATTTGAAATCACAAGCATTTGGAACACATTATCCTGCAATACAGTAAATACCTCCCAATTGGAAATCTATTTATTTATTCATCCATTTATTTATAAAATAATTGGAGTACCTACCCTCATTAGAAAAAGATACGTGCTAGGTTAATCTTAAGGCGTGCGCACACACACACACACACACACACACAAAAGGATTGTATGGGTCTGAGTCTGTATGCCGTACTGAGGCTGTGTGGATGGGCTGGAGCTCCTGGCAATACTCACCCTCACTGCATCTCAACGTCTAGTTGGTTAGAAGCAGATTCTTTGTAAGGTGGGGAGCCATCTTTCTAATCAGGGATTCACTGGCATATATTAAGTTCTGGGTTCTGAACTGGAGGGGTGGGGACAGTCTAGACACTATAGGAGATCTTGTGCCTGCCTTCAGCAGCATCCAGACCTGCTCTCTTACCCACTCTGAACCTTCCAACTGTGCAAATGGGCTGAAGCCGCAGGCCTGGTGTAGGCAACCATGCTCCAAACTGTAATAGGATGCGCAGATGATAAGTCACAGAGCTTCTTTCAAGGAATCTATGACAGAGTAGAGCAGATAAGAAATCCCCGTGATATGAAAAGAAATTAAGATCCTTGAACTACCCAATCCACATAGTTTTGGCCACTTCTTATATTCAATGATGACTTTTATATTTTGTTCACCTTGCTGGCGGTCTTCCCATTTTATTTTTCTTCCTTGTTCTGTAAGGGTGGTAAGTGACTTATCACAAGAAGTCATACAATACAATAATGATACAATGTTACTGGAAAAAAAGAAAGCACTGCCATTATAGGTGTCATCAAGTCCTGCTGGTCCACTTTCTCAACGAACTGGCCTCCAGGTTCTGGTATCTTTGTGTGTCACATTCTCTCCATCTCAGTCATGTGTTCTCCTGAGTAAACCCTGGATCTTACCAACTGGAGCTCCACCTCTTCCAATATCTTAAGCTCTCATTTTCCAGTTGTTAACCAACCTTCTATCCTTTCTGCTCTGTCCCTCCCATATTCCGTCAATCTTATTATTCAACCTCATTCCCTTTCCACACTCTAGCTCTTCAGTGCTCCTTTCTCCTCCTTGATGATCCTCTCCTGTAGCTTCGCTATCTTCCCTCCCCAGACCAGATACAGAGCGCATGCCTTTCACCATGGTCTTTCGGCTGCACCCGCCTCCCCACGCTCCAAACCCGGCTCAACCTGATTACCTGCTGTCTCCTATCAGTATCTGTCACTTGGCCACCCATTGCTGCCCCTAGACATTCAGGTTCCCCAAATCCAGCCTGGTCCTCGGGGTGCTTTATGTCTTTAAAAAAATGCCCTTCTCAGATCCAGCTCTCATTCTCCACAGGGACCAGACTTTCACTACTCTCTTCACACTACCCTCCCCACCTCTTCTGCCCCTTATTTCATAGGGAAAATTAAGGCCCTCATGTCTGACAGTCCTGAAATCCAGGAATTCCTTTTTATGGACTGTCTACCTCCTCACTGTCCCCACCTCCTTCAGCAGCAGTGGAAGAGGGGTACCCCCAGCCACGAGTAAAGTTTATCCCTCTGTGTTGCTGAAGCAGCTTTCATAGGATTATAATGTGGGGAGAAATGAGGTTTTCATTGTCAGCAAGAATCTATGCATCTTCAACTTCTCTCTTTAAAGCCATCACTTGGATAACTGTGCCCCCAACATCTGTCCTTATAATTGGATCTCACAGCTAAATCCAGGATCTCCTCTATGGACTCATTATTATCAAATTTGGGGGCAAGTGATAAGAATGTCTATAGTGAGATGTCCTAAGTTCTTGAATATCTTATTCCATATTCTATTTTGGATACTGCATTGCTAACCTACCCAGGATTTACACTTTTTATTTAATTTTTTTGGTTGTTTCCTATTAATCCTTATCAAACCAGGATTTAAGAGAATAAAGTCCACCTTTACTCAAACGTGGCATGCTCAGGGCCAATTTCAATCTGTCAGCAGAGGATAGGGGAGGAGGAGGGAAGGTGCTCATAAAAGTTAATAAAAATGGAGCTTCAGAAGATCCTCAACAAAAGAAAACTATCTCCAGAAACAGGATGTCTTAACCTCCAAATCAATCTATTTTAACAATATTAAATTACATTTGTAAATGGGTCTGACCCAGAGTTTTTCAGTGTAATTGCTAAGTCTTCCCTAGAGGGATGGTCTCTGGGGAAAGAGTGCTCTGAGTCGAGCCAGTCTGGATAAAGCCCCGGCCAGCCCCCTGTGAAGCCCACCATTCGGCACTCTGAGGGGCATTCCGCAAACCATCAGATGCATAGAATCTGTGTGGTTCAAACTATTGTGAAATTAGCCAAACTTCTAAACCATCCCAGGGAGGAGGATGTCCTTCTAAGCTTACTAAGCCCACACCAGCCTTGGGGACAGATGCATGATAGCTCAGCACTGGTCCTACCTTCCTTATTGAGATCCTCCTGCAGAGCTTCTTACATTGCTCTTTCATAGCCAGAAAGAACAGAAACCTTTGGAAAGATGAGTTTAATACCTAGAATCAGTGTTATGACTGTTTGATAAATCTCGCAGACAGAAGCAGTGTAGCATGATTCATGCCAAGGAGTCAGGCAATCCTGGGTTGGACCCAAACATTAGATATTCCTTTAACCTTGGTTTTCTCATATGGAAACTGGGGATAACAGCAATAGTCACCCCAAAGAGTTGTTTCAGGGTTAGTTACAAAGCCCTTAACTTTATAGATAACAATAGATGTTTTCTTTAATTTATTATTAGTATTTTTTTCAATACATCTAAGACCCCACACAGCCTTATTTTGGAAAGGATCTTTGCCATCAGGAAACATGCTTAAGGGTCCTGCCCGAGTCGGAGAGGGTAAAAGGAAATCGTAGCTGCTGGTTGAACATACCGGCTTGAAATGATCAGGCCTAGTTCATTTCCTCCCAGACATAACGGGAGCAGCCAGTTCTTTGTGGTAGGAAAATCTGAGGACTCCCTGGACTGGGTTGCCCACAGAGGGGCTGGGCTCACTGGAGAGGTCACAGCCCAGGATGGACTCCAGTCAGGGAGAGCGGAGCTGGGCTTGGACTGGAGGGGAGTCGCCCAGGGGGATCTAAACCCTTAGGAGGGACACAATTTGGGATTAAATAAAGTGTGTCTTAAATTGAATGAAAAAGGCAGATTATGGATCAAAATATGGCCCTCCACCCAATAAAGTATCTTCATCCTGAACAACCTCTGCAGCTACGTGTACACACACCTACATCTATAAACATAGCTATATCTATGCTTATAAACATAACTGTATCTATACACACATCTATATGAATAGCTGTAACCTTTACTTAGATCTCTAATCCGTATTTCTATCTAGATCTTTACCTATAAGAAACACAAAGACTATGCAACAAAGTGTTGACACTGGCTATCTTTGGATGTATAGGATTATGAATGTCAAGAAATTTGTGTCCATTTTTTGCCATGTTTTCTGATGAATATATCCTCCATTTGTAGCAAGATAAGGCAGTAACAGAATGTTAAATTTTGAAGCAGACATTGGAAGGAGAGAAGAAATACTGAGGTGAGCCCAGCCTTTGTCAACTCCTCCTTGCCTCTCATGAAAGGAGCACTGGGGAGACGCGTCCTGAAGGAAGGTGCTGTCAGTGAGGAGGGTCGGAATGGTCTGGGCTCTGGACAGGTGGTTTAAGGCAGATCCCTTGGATCTACTCATGGATTTCCTTCTCAGCATCTTCCATGGAATTTCATTTCTGGGTTATGCTCAGTATAATCCATTTCATTGCTAACGTAAAACCGAGTGTTTTGGTTTGGCCTCCTTGTTCACCTCTCTGCTCTTCCCATCGTAAGGTACTTTGTTCGTGTTTTCCCTGATACTCGATGAGCAGAGGTAGTGGATTTTACATGACTTCTCTCGAAAAGAAATTAGATGCAAGACACCTAATAGAGAAACTTATTTTAATTTCTCAAATGTGCTGCCCACACAGGTAAAGTCACTGTTGTGCTGGTCATACACTTTAGGCTGTTCATCTCCTGGAGGTAATGTTTTGACTAAGATTTAACTCTAGAAGGTGTGGAAGATCTATTGTGGGAAGGTGGAGGAATAGGTGCAAATCTAGAGAGAAATACCTTTTCCTTCCACTTTGATGTGTTGTGCAGAAGCCTTGCCTCTAAGTATGGAAAGGTGCTAGGCTCACACTGGAGACAGCAGGCGTGATGGGAAGAGCAGGAAGCCAAGGGCTTCACTATTCTCGCCCTGGTATTTTCCTCTAGAGGCAGTACTCCTCCTGCTCCAGCACAGTCTCCCCACCAGAGCACCGTCTTGCTTCCCATGCCTGTGTATTTAGCCCCAGTGGACACCTACACTTTGCTGTCTCACTCACACCTCAAGTTCAAAACAGCTGAAACTGAGTTTGTTATCTTTCCATACAGATCTGCTTTCTCTCCTGTGCTTTCTGTCTTGGGCAATGACATTATCATCCACACACTTACTGGGATTGTCTTTTTTGACTCTTTCCTTCTTTTACTATGTCCAAACAGAACATTCAAGTTTGCAAATTTCACTACAGTTTTCACCTTTCTCTCCATCCTTGCCTCCGTTGCCTTGGTTCAGGCCCTCACTTTTTTCCTTAGACTGCTCTCAAGTCTAACCAACCTGGCTTCAGTCTCTTTCCCCTCTGTTCAAATCTTTTCAGTTACATTCGAACTAAACATTACTGCACACCTATTAAGTGCTCAGCAGAGTGCTAGATGCTAGCTGTGCAACATTTACAAAAATAGATAATAGCTAATAATCATTGGTCCTTACTCTGCAACAGGTATTTTCTTCATATTACCCCAATGAGGTAAGTATTACTACTATGTTCATTTTACAAATGAGGAAATCAAGGCTTAGAGAGATTAGATAAAATTTCTGAAAGACATGCAGTAGTACGTGTTGGTGCTGGAATGTGAACCCAGGCTGTCTGATTCCAGAGATTGAACTTTTGATTTCTAAGAGAGGTTTCTGGTTTCAAAGAGTCACAGACTAGTGGGAGAGGCAAGCAATCATCAAACACACACATATTAAATAGTACAATGGTCCAGGGAGAGCATGAAGCAGGGTGTAAGGTCAGAAACAGCATCTCAGAAGAAGTTACCCTTCTCCCAAACCTTCCATGATGAAAAGGAATTTAGCAGGATACAATAATTAGAATACCTAACACGGAACCAGTATTTACCACATGCCAGACACTGTTCTAAGTGCTTTATACATATTTACTAATTTTATCTTTATAATTTTTGGTAGTGGGTACACTTACCATTATACAAATGAGAAAACTGAGATTAGGAAGGTTAAGTGATAAATTCAAAGTCACACACAATTGAATGGCAGAATCGGACTTCAAAGCTGGATTTTTGTTCTGGAGTCAGTGCTGTTAACCATGACACCCTTCTGCCTCTCAGCACGATGTGGATAGGAGCGTTGCGGGCAGAGGAAACAGGCCAAAGGCTTGCTACGATGTGTTTTGGGAAGTGCCGGCAGTGCTGACTGTAAACAGCGTATGGGGTGAGTGAGGGCAGTGATAGGAGAGGAGCCCTGCTATGAGCTGAAGTGTGTCCCCTCCCCCAGATTCATATGTTGAGGTCCTGACCCTCAGTGTCCCAGAATGGGACTGAATGTGGACACATGGTTTTTGAAGAAGTAATTAAGTTAAAAAAAAGTCATCAGGGTAGACTTTAATCCCATACGATTGGTGTCCTTATAAGAAAAAGAAATTAGGTCACAGAAGGAAGAGGCAGTCTACAAGCCCAGGAGAGGGTCTGTAACAGATTTTTCCCTCCCCACTTTCAGAAGAAACCAACCCTGGTAACACCTTGATCTTGGGTTTCTAGCCTCCAGAACTGCGAGACAATAAATTTCCATGATTTTAGCCGCCCAATGCGGCACTTAGTTATGGCAGCCCTAGCAAAGTAATACAAGCCTGCAGGGGTAGGCAGGGCCAGGTGGAATTGGGCCTTGATCCTAGAGGCACTAGGAGTGGACTGATGGATTTTCAGTCGCAGAGTCATACGTTTCAGCTATCATTTTATAAAGCTTGCTCTGGTGGCAGCGTGGAACAAGACTTGAGGCTTGGTGGGGTTAATGTGGAGGTCCATGCAGGGGGCAATGAAGGTCCCATCTGAGTCAGAAATGGGGTGGAGGTGGCTGATGCTGAGTCACCAGGAAGGAGACAGCCACCCACTTACCCTCCCCACCCTCTGCACCTGCACCTAAAGCTGTCTTGAATTTCCTGCCAGTTCCTCAATGTGCCAGGTACCTCCCTTCCCCTCTTTTGTGCCTCTGTATCTTTGTAAAAATGGTTTCATCTGCTGGAACGCCCTTAGCTGTCTCAAATTTAATGATGCCTTAAGATCTGGCTCCAGGGGCGTCTCCTCTGTGACACTATCTTCACTTCAGTTTGACACTCGAAATCCTTTCTTCTTTGCGCCCATAGCTCTGTGTGCATGCCTCTAGCATAACTCAGCCTCCAGCTCTGTGGTTCTTTTGTTCCTTGCCTGTCTCTCCCACTAGATGATAAGCTCCTTGGGAGATGGGTATACACCTTGTTTGTTCCAAGGCCTAGCTCACTGACTGACATAGTGTATGTACAACACATGTTGAATGAATGAACAAAGCCGTATTAAAAAGGTACAAAGAACCATGGGAATTTAGAGAAGAGGTGAATGCCGGTCCCACATGGTTTTATAAGTATTAATATATTATAATCCATAGCTCAGGCATTGGGACATACGGACTCCAGAGACATCACACACGCACCTGCCTATCTGATAGTCTTGTCCTCTTTCTTCTTGTGGATATAAAGGAACACTAGGAAAACACGAAACATATGCAATTACTCTAGTGGGCTTTAGAGGGAAACACTTTGGGGACAGCACAGGTGATTCAAATGCTTACTTAAGAAAGGGTAAGAGATGGGTTGAATAATCCCGATATTTGGTCACCTCTAATAGAGCTTATTTTTCCCCATGTGTAGTTTGCTGCGTTGACTTTGGTTTTTAAACTCACATTTAGTTAAGAATCTAGAATTTGGAAAATGGCTATTGCCTCAGTAGCCTTCAAATCCATGAAAAAATATCATGGCAGAGCCCTACATTTGACTTAGAGGGAGGGAAATCAGGAATGACTGTCACCTGTCCCAATTAAGATGTGAGTAGGCCCCTACCTGTGCTGTCTTCCCAGGTGCAAATGGTGAGTGGCCCAAGGTTGTGTTTAGTTTTTGATGTGTCTTTCTCCTGAATGATGTTTTTCTCTAAAGTTTAATTTTCCCCATGGGTTATACGAGCATTTTATTTTAGGTTTGATGTCACAAAGCCTCAAGTTTAAGTGGAGAAGTAGATTTTTAATTTTTAGCAAAAAGTTTTGATCAAGTAGCCATCCAAGGGGAAACCTTTGGAGGGCAGAGGGTGGAGGTGATGTTTATAGACACCCTGTTTGGAAAGAAGATGTTACTGGCCTGTATTAGTTTCCTAGGGCTGTAATAACAAATCACCAAAACCTTGGTGGCTTAAAACAACATAAATTTATTCTCACATTTCTGGAAGTACAAAATCACGGCATTAGCAGGGCCACACTCCCTTAGGAGGCTCTAGGAGAGATGCCGTCCCTTACCTCTTCCAGCTTCTGGTGGCCGTAGGTGTTCTGTGGCTTGTGCCTGCATAACTCCAATCTCTGCCTCTGTCTTCACTTGTTCTCCTCTTCTTTATGTCTGTCCTCTGTGTGTCTCCTATAAGGACACTTGTCATTGGAGGTAGGGCCCGCCCAGGTAATTGAGGATGATCTCATCCCAAGGTCCTTAATTACATCTGCAAAGGCTCTTTTTCAAAGTAAGGTCACGATCACAGATTTCAGAGAATAGAATGTGAGAATATCTTTTGGGGGACCACCATTCAACCCACTACGTGACTCACGGCTAGGAAGGCCTGAAGGAGCAGAAGTGCTATCTCAGGAGAAGTGATGGATTTATACTCTTGACTCTTCCACTTTGAATGCAAAGTTAATTGTTGCTAGTTCAACTAGCCTAAATTAGAGGCTAAAGCAAAGATTGCAAACCGGTGAACCAAAACCCAGATCTAGCCAAGAAGGGTGCTCTGATTGCCTTCCATGGCTCTTTAATATGTTTGAATTAGATGAATGTTAAAAAATTGGAAGATTTTTTAACATAAAAGTCCCAAGCTTCTGGATTTTCTTATAAAATCAGATCTAATAATACTATGTGCAAATTCCCTCTTAGCAATAAGACTAGAGCCAGATACAGCCGCTCCTTATGATGGTGCTGCAGTCCTCACCACTCCCTGTCGTTTGCCCCAGTCCCATTTCTCTTATTGGAATTGATTGCTTAACCCCTGGCAATTTTGAGCTGGCAATTTCTAATCCATGGGCACATTACACAGGGTTGCTAATCTCTGGGGCAGAAATTCAAGCAGTGACCCTGACTCACTCTAACCATGAAGCTAAACTCTGAGACTCTCCAAAGATCTGCAGTTACTATGAGATAGATCCCACAGCTTAATACATTTCCCTGCTTATAATGGTCTTACTTCTTTCAGGCCTAGTCTCATGTAAACATGATTTATAATCTTGAATTTTGCAGGACCAACTTAACTCTGGAAGACTTGTATACTGCCTTGCAGACTTGGTATTTTATCTGCTTTATAATACTCCTTGTATAACATGACAAACATCAACTCCTGGTAACATTTGTTTGCTGAGCTTACACCCATAGAGATTAACTGAGCTAAATGTCCTAGCATTTCGTTACCCAACACATTTTTTCTAGGGACACATGGAAACTAAAAGGGAATTCTTTTTTCTGCAGGACTGGTTTTAACAGACATTCACTTCTTTGGCTTCTACTCTTGAAGTCCAGATTAGACAGAGTCAAGAACAGCCTTGAAATACAGAGAGATATCAAGACCTTCAACAGGCAAGATTAATCTATTATTTGCAATTAGGCTGACATCTGACAGTGAATAACTAAGGAAACACTGACCTTGCTAGTGTTCCTACAGAGATATTTCTCTGGGATTAACTGTTCTTGCACAATTTTCCCTATGCTATTCTCAATAAAAAAAAAATGCCAATAAAGAAATGCCTTCTGTCTCATAAAGAAAATTAGATTTCCTTCATATATTTTGTACTACTTTAAATAAATTCCAATATAATAGAGATTATTTAAAAAAAATCACACACACACTTTTTAGTTGGTAAAACCTGTGACATCTTTTGCCTATCAAATTGATTTATCTTTTTAAAAAAAATTGATTTAATTTAGCAGCGACAATCTAGGTGAAGTGACTTATTAGTGGCAAATTGGCTATATATATCAGCAACACTCAGGGTGTATACGTATAAAGCTATCACTTTTAAAAACCTCAACCAAGGTAGGTTCCACAAGAGTAGGGGCATGAATAGCAACAGACTGGATTACAATCTGTTAAAAAGCCACCTGCTTTAGGATGCCACTGAAGACAATTTCTTTTTGGTGTAGAAGATACAGAAAGAAACAACTCCTTTAAGAATGATTAAATAGCATCTCTTAAAAGGGATATCTTACCGTGCATGTTGTTAATGAGGCAACAGTGAGCTCAGCTGCCCACGTAGGAAACTCAACAGAGTAATTCGACCCATTTCACTGATGATACCTCGGAAGGAATTCTTCTAACTGAAGTGAAGCAGATAAACTTATTTTTGATTTTTTTACGTGAAAGAACTGAATGGTGCAGAATGGTTTGTGATTCTCTGAACACTGCCTCCAGATCTCTCTCTGTGAAGACTTACTGTGAATAATGCTTACCAAAGATCGTGGAGATAGGCCATAAATTCAGCAACAGGCGGGCTGGAGAAAGGAAATGCTGATTAGCAAGACCTGCTGGCTGTGACTCTCCATCCTTGACATCTGTCACTGGTTTCTGTGAATAACGAATTTAGTTCCTATAAATTACTTTGAAGTAGTTATAAAGTCAGAAGTGTAATTAGTGATGATAAATAGGTATAGCTGAAGATACTGCAGCTCAATCAATCTTCATTTTTCCAATCATTGCTTCTTCATAGAGAAAACAGACTTGCCGTTAATGGCTGGCAAGATGAAGTTGACTAAGCAGAGATTAACAACGAAATGATTTACAAAATGTATATTCCCTTACATACGGGCCATAAAGCTTACAGGTACTTTTTAATTTATTTCTCCTACTAACAAAACAATCTTGAGCCATAAACTCTTGTGTTTGAAAATTGTCTCACTGAGACTACCAGATTTTCATCTCAAAATAAATTAGTTGGCTTATTAAATGTCTCCATTAGTAATTTTTTTTCATTCTTTCAGCTATAATAGCATTAAGTGCTATACTCTTCATTGATGTAACATGTGTCTAACAATTGTCTAATGAATACATGCTACTGTGGAGAGATTAGGGAAGAAGAAGAAGAACTAATATGACATGATCTCAGCCCCCAGGTAGGCTGAGATTTAGTGAAGGTGGTGAGACACACCAACAAAGAAGCATTTCAATAGCAATATTTGAGTGTTTCACTAAGGAGCAGAAATACAAACAGTGAATGTCAGGATGAGCTGGGTGGAAGGGATGTCAGTGCACACAGAAACGGGGAAAGCATCTTAAAGAAGTGGGATACAGGTCCAAGAAATTTAGCCATAAAATTGCTGGAGTTGATGGGGAGCATAGTGACTGACCAGATGGACTCGGAAAGCAGTCTGCGTGGGAAAGTAATACAACCTCTCCAAGCACCAGTCTCCTTGTATGTAAACTGGGCATGATGACAGTCACTATCTCATGGGGCTGCTCTGAGGACTGAATGAGACAGCAAACATGTAGTGATTAACCTAATATCTATGCACACTGGCAATTATTATTACATTCCTAATTATATTTTCCCTAGTTTCAGCAATAGTTCCAAAGATGTCCTCAATTTCTAAAATAACAATTTACAATATATACTTTAAATAAGTACCATACAAAATCATACATGTTAATCCCCCCCAATTGTAGCATAAAATGCCTGCTTGGACTCCTGTGAATTTTTATAAGTTGCACTCCTACAAGGGCCCTCTTATGAATCATTAGCAGACGGATAAAGCTTTTTAATTTGGGTGCATACTTGATTTGCCAGCTACCAAGTTTGACCTGGTGCCAGATTTGCAAATTGATAAATTAACAGCCTCTCAGCCCTTCTGGTTCCCCCCCCCACCCCCCACCCCCCACCTATTTTTTTCCACTGAGATTTGAAGGCCCATGATGTGAGGAATTTTCCAACCTTATGGCATCTTTCCAACACAAAATCATTGTCCCTGGGGGTGAGTAACTGGCCTTTAACACCACCTTTCTGAAGGGCTGGGACACAGAGTAGTGACCCGCCCCCGCCCAGACAGCACACCTTGCTCTTCTGGCCCTGCTCCTGCAGTGGTTTTGGTCAAATGGGTAGTTTGAGGCCTGGGGAAGGGCAGAGATGGGTAGAGAACCCACAAACAACGAACTTAACATGGAATGGGGACACCTTGAAAAATGGGAGGGTGGTTTTGTGGCCTTCACAGCCTCACACCTCTTTGAACTATTTTAATGCCTTGCACAGGTATTATTGTCACCTTCTCCCCTCTCCCCCCAGGGTATACAGGTAAGACTCTGCCTCTGACCTGTGGCTCTGGACATGATCCTACCAATATTACAACACTAGGATTAAACTTGAGCTTCTTTGGCTCAGGTGGCCTCATCAGCTAAAGTCAGGTGCTGGCCAAACTACTCAGATGTGGCCTCCTTTCCTGCCTCCCAAACGTGCCTGCTTTTAAGACCCAACTGGGAAACTTGGTCAACACACAGATTCTGAGGCCCCTTCCCTGGAGATTCTGGTTCCGCGGTTCTGAAGTAGAGCCAGGGATGGGACTTTTGCATACACTCTGAGGGACTCTTTGGAGGTGAAAATTTTGGAAAATACTGCTTTGGTCTTTCTGGGAGTGCCCACTGCATTCTCACTTTGGGTTCTTGTGAGTGGCGTGCGTGTGTGTGTGTGTGTGTGTGTGTATGTGAGAGAGAGAGAGAGGGAGGGAGAGAGGGAGGGCCAGAGAAATTGAGAGAGAGAGAGTCCCAACTAGCACCTAACAGCAAGCCCGGGGGCAGCTACCATCATCATGAAGGTGAGCAGTGGGGTGTGGCCTCTGCAGGTAGCAAGGTGGGCCCTCTTCTCCACCAAAGCTTCCCTTGTTCCCAACAGTCTCGTTCCTGCATTGACACAGTTTGTCCCTGCTCTCTAGCTTCCCTGGTGTTGGACTACAGCTCTGACCACTGGGTCAGACCCTTTAAGTGTTCTTGAAAAAGCACCTAATCCGAACCTAGCTTTTAGGTACTTTAACTTTTGAGACAGAAAGTTCTTTAATCCTCACCTAGAAGTCTATAAAGAAAGAAAATTTCAAATTCCAATTGCTCTCTTAATTAAGCACCTAGACAATTTTGTATCAGCAGTGAGAATTTTCTAGAAGCTGCCTGAAAGGGAGGGAAAATAAAATATTTGTGGAGAGAAAGAGAGAGAATGAAACAATGCAATTTATCTTTTTGAAAGTTACTAAGCCTGGTCAGACTTCACTTCTGAGGACTCATAAACTAAATATCTTTATTTTTAGATTTAAAGTCCCATTGTGACTTTAAGAAAAAAATAAATTATCTTTTTATATGTTCTAAAATTTTCATGATAAAAATACAAGATATATTATTAAAAATCACTTAACTGATGAAATATTCTTTTTGGTGATCTTCATTTAGAGATGTGAAGATTTGTGGAAGAAACTTTTTTTGTGAGCCTTCTTATCAAATATCTGACCCTCATCTCTCCTGTATATTTTCAGGAAAAGGGGAAATCTTTTCTATGGATTTGGTAGGACATCGTCACAGGTAGTCTTTGTGTCCAAGAACACATTTTCTCCTTGCTGTCAGCAGTTTGGCTGAGCCATCCTATAAGTTAGCTCCCCATCTGCATTCAAAATGACATGGACCATAGGACCATAAGATTTTTTAAATTAGAAAATTTAGATATTATCTGAGTAGGGCCAGTTGATTAGATAATAGTAGGATATCAATGAAAATTTCCTTATTTTGACATCGTACTCTGATGATGTAAGATGCTAACATTTGAGGAACATGGGTGAAGAGTATACAGAAATGCTCTGTGCAATTTTTTTTTTTAAACTGAGAGGAAAAAATAGACTTTATTATTTATTTATTTTTGGTACAGATTTTCTTCATCAAATTTATTATAGGCTTAACTCTAGTGCAGGATTTTTTTGAATTTCAGAATATTATGGGGGTACAAATGTTTAGATTACATATATTGTCTTTGCACCCCTTGAGTCAGAGCTTCAAGCATGTCTATCCCCCAGACTGTGCACACCACACCCATTAGGTGTGAATATACCCATCCCCTCCTTCTCACTCCCATCTGCCCGACACCCAATGAATGTCATTTTTGCAGTTTTTGTATTCTGAAACTATTTCAAAATAAAAAGTTAAAAAATGAGTATTTTAAAATTTATAATGGAAATTTATTTACTACCACTCAGATTCCATAAATATCAATAACACTCATGAGTGAAGGAGAGATGGCTGTGTTGGGGGCCTGGACTGTTGGACTATGTCAGCTAAGCTGATTACAATAGCTTTATCTATGGTTAGTTGTAAAAATACTCAGTAACTGCATGCAATAAAGTACATCTTTAGGAGACGCAATACACATTACTATCACAAAAGTAATTAAAATTTGTGAACAAACAGGTTGAAAAGGCATTTTAATAAAAGTACTCAGTTATTCTTCATATAATGGTTTATCTGGCTGAGAATGGACTTCAAATTTTTTTTAAAGATACAAACACTTTTTTTCCTCTCTGATTGTGTCTCCAATTGAATCTTACTAGTATTGTTGAAAATTTCACAAACCGTGCCAGGTGGGCTCCACAAAAATTCATGCTAGGTGAGTTCAGGTGCTGCTTCTGTGCTATATATCAAAGCTTTAAAAAAAATTTTTTTCCTACCTCTTGTTGACTCCTTGTTGATTTCCTGTGGGACTGTTCTCCCGGATTCTCCTTTCTCCTCAAACCCCAGCCCCCCTCATCATATTCCCCAACATTATCTCAAGACTATTCCACTAACATGCCAGAAGAAAAAATCATTTGCTAAGTGGTGCTCCAACTACCTCACTAACACTCCATCTCCACTATTCCTTTGGTTCCATTTCCCTTAACAAAAGGAGTACCCTTTCTTCCTTCCAAGGCAAACTTCCCAAAGTTCTAATTTCCATCTACTAGTAAGCGGCCTCAATATTCTCTCTCAACTTCATCTTCAACACCTACACAATAGTTTTTACCTTTGTAGTATAAAATTCCCATCCTAAGTCAAGAGGAAGACAAATACTAACAGTAGCTGAAATCCCTAACAATGAACCAAAATATCTCTAGTTCATAATAGCATTTTTTTTTTTTTAACCAATCAGAGGGTTGGGGCCAAGAGCTGAGAAGAAGAGGTAAAGATGGTGGAAAGAACTATGTAACTATTGCAAAATAGGCATATATTGTGATTTTTCCACACCTTCCATTATGTGAGTTAGCCATGTAGTGTCTCCTTAACCAAACAGCTCCTATAGAACAGGATATCCTTGTCAATCTTCTTTACTTTGTCCATGTTCTCCCATACACTGTCCACCTTTTTACAAATCTGTTGAGTTATATAATTGAAAGGCAATAAATAGCATATATTTAACACTGTATAATTCGATAAGTTTTTACATAAGCATGTATCTGTGACACCATCATCACAATCAAGTTAATGAACTTATTTCCTTGTGTCCCCAGATAACCACTGATCTGCCTTCCATCATATAGATCAGTTCAAAGTTTCCATAATTTTATGTAAATAGAATCAGACACTATGTATTCTTTTTTTCATCTGGCTTCGTTCACTTTGCATAATTGTTTTGAGATTCATCCATGTTGTTTCATTGTATCAATAGCTCATTCCTTTTTATTGCCAAGTAGTATTCCATGGTAAGCAGGTACCACAATTTGCTTATCCATTCATTTGTGGATGGACAATTGCATTGTTTTTAGATGTTTGCTATCATAAATGAAGTTGCTTTGAACATTCTTGTACTGTAAGTTTTGTGTAGACATCTGCTTTCATTTCTCTTGGATAACCATGTAGAGGAGGAATGGCTGAGTTAGTGTGGTAGATTTTTGTTTAGCTTTTTAAGGAACATAAATCTTAACATGACATAAACATAAATTTTAAGACAAAATCTTTTTCAAAGGGGTGTACTACTCTGAACATTTTAAATATTTCAAATATCCATTTTTTTTGTTAAATTACATGAGTGGAAAATAGGTTGGATTAAATTCTATGAATAGTACAAGATAAAGTTTCTAAAGAAAAATTATGTCTAGTCAGCTATGTCTGCAGTCAAGTCATAGGAATATAATCCTTCTGTGTCTGCTTTGCTAAATGACACACTTCGGATATTCAACAACGTGAGGACACATGCCAAACAGAAATGCATTCACCGACCAAATAGCAGCTGTCCTTGGAGGGCTGCTGATTAACCAGCAGGGCTGTGATAGCTCTGCAGCCTGAGCAGGTGGCCCCGTGCCAAGAGCATAACTATCTCATTCATTTTAATGGTTTTGGCAACATGCAATACTCATGTTGTCTTATATGGATGAAGCTTCCAATTTTCATTATCCCTTTGGGAAATCAATTTCAGATAAACCACTGATGGCACTGTGCGTATGTGTGTGAATATATGTGTATATACACCCCTACACATATATTCACACATCGAGTTACATATATAAACCTAGACATCTTCTCTTGCTCCAATAAGACTGAAGGTTGTAGCTGTTGCCCAAATAGTGACAAATCTGAGCAACTTGTCACTTGTAAGTGACTAAACCTGTGAGAAACTTGTGGCATTGAGTGAGCAAACTGAAGGAAGAGCAGGAGGTCAGTGTGGATTGGTGGGAGAAGCCAGATGAACTCTGGCCCAAAACTATGAGGTTAGAGACAGGGGTTGTGCAGTAACCACTGGGTGGGGACAGGCCATCAGGAGGTCCCGGAGGTGCCAAGGAGGCAGCCTACATGTAGAAGGTGTTTTCCTAGGTACTGTTGCGAATTATTCTGATAACTTTCGACTGCTATCACCACTCATTCAAATTAAGAAAAAATTCTCCTTTAAAAATGGTCTCTTGGCCAGGCACAGTGGCTCATGCCTGTAATCCTAGCACTCTGGGAGGCTGAGGCGGGAGGATCGCTTGAGCTCAGGAGTTCGAGACCAGCCTGAGCAAGAGTGAGACACCATCTCTACTAAAAACAGAAAAAATTAGCTGGGCATGGTGGCACATGCCTGTAGTTCCAGCTACTTGGGAGGCTGAGACCGGAGGATTGCTTGAGCCCAGGAGTTTGAGGTTGCTATGAGCTGGCCTGATGCTACATCACTCTAGCCTGGGCAACAGAATGAGATGCTATCTCAAAAAAATAAAAGAAAAAAAAAAGGTCTCTTGAGGAGTTACTGACTTTCCCTATGTAATTCTGCTACATAACTGCTCCCTATACTGTGTAGCAAAATAGAACACATTGTCTTAACTATGATGCTCAACACTTCAGGGCATCCAAGCAATACAACAATTTGGTAATTTATAGGTAAGTTATAGATGAGCACAGACTTAAAATTATTAACTTTAAACAATTTTTTTTTTTTTTTTTTTTTTTTGGCCAGGACCTCCATGTTTTGCTTCCCTCCAGGGACTGGTTGTTCCTCTGGCCTTAACTTCTGAAGCTCACTCAGTTTTCTGCCTCAAACAAGGTAGGGATGCACCTTAGAGGACTGTGGGCTTTTCCTCTCTGGCTTTCTGTGTTCCCCGCAGTTTCTGTGTTAAAGGCTTGTCCTTGCACTGACCTCCATCTGTTCCCTTTAAATAAAGGGGGAACTTTGTCCTCCTCCCCCTTCTTCATTTTGGGTACACAGTTCCCACCTTGGTAACCCCAAGGGCATCCTCCAATCTTGGGTAACTCTTCACAGAGAACACCTGTCACATTTTCCCAAATTCCCTGGTTCTTTTAAGTCTACCCTCTTTGGGGAAACTCCCAATTCCCATCAACCGATACACTCTGTCCTTTTAGGAGGCCACATCTGTGGGCTGTCCTTCCTCACATAGCATCATCATGATGAGCTCAGTGGCTGTATGCAAACCTGATGTGCTTCGCTGGAGAGAGTGTTGCCCTAACCTTATTTGCTGGAATTAGCACAGGCTTTTAAGTTTTAGAAAGGCTGAAGCTGAATTCACTTACTAACTAGGTGACTTTGGCCAAGTCACATTGAATCTCAGTTTCTTTATCTGTACAAAAAGGATAATAATATCTACCTCTCAGGGTTGTTTATGAAGATCAGGTGGGACAATCTGTGCAAAATTACTCTAAGCCATAGATACTTTTCATGCATGTGATTGTGGGTTGGGCAGTGGCCACAGTAGTGTTAAGGTCTGGTTGAATCCTGACTGGTACTGCCTGTGACCCTGAACTTAATTCTTAATCCTTGGAATTTTGGTTTCCTCATCTGTATACTGAAGATAATGATATAGAAATCTTGTAAGGATTAAATGAGATAATGCATATGAAAATGCCTGGAGCCTAGTAGGCTTGCATAGAAATGACACAGATTCAAAGATTAGAGTATAATTAGAGAATTTAAATATCAAGACTTCCTGGAATCCCCATTCCACCAAAAACAGAGAATCTAATTCTTTCTGTCTTGTCTTTCTGATAATTTTTCAGATCTAGAACATGGAGAAAGCAATCAAGAGACACATTACTTTGTACAATAATTCTGAACAACTAGAAACCATTGAACAGGAATGTGAAAATTACTCTCTCTTCTTAGACACATAGTAGCCATGGAAGAAAATGCTAGATACAATCTGACACAGATTTCAGGGAGACAGCAGCCCCAAAGCCTGCCTTTTCCATTACTCATGCCTGGTTGGCTCTCTTTCCATTGGAAGTGACTTTTATCCCTTCTCCTATCTCTACACTTGAAGCTTTGTTCTCATGTCACAAATTCCTTCGATTTCCTTACCTCCCACCTTCCCTGGTCCAACTACACCTATTCTTTTTCTCTTCTTTCTTCTTTCCAATTGCACACCCTTCCTCTATCTCATTCTTCTATATGTGACTTCAGACCTCATGACAACACTGAGTTCTCGTGAATCATAAATTCCTCTCTTTTTACTTACAGGTCCTTCCTCTCTTCTTTCCCCAAGCATAGACATTTTCTGATTTCTCCCATTAAAAAATTGCTGTGCTCTGGCCCTGCATCACCTACAAACTGCTTCCCTCCCTGTCATAACCAAAATTCTTCCACGGATGATCTCTGCACACCAGCTCCACTGCTTGACAGCCTCATCACACTCAAGCTGTATCTGGCCTCTGCCAACACCATTTCCCACTTTCTGACCCCTCAAAAGACACAGGTCTCATTTTGGTTTTCAGTGGCTTGGACACCTCTGTAGCCGGAGACACTGTGGATACTCCCTTTTCCCTTAGAACTCCTCCCTCACCTCTCCCACACCCCTCTGCACTAGTTTGCTTCCTCCATTGTGCATCATTATTTCACAATCCTCTTTATGGACAGTTCTACCTCTGCCAATGCTTCCAGGTTGGGTCTTCCAGGATTTTATCCCTTGCCTTGCTATTATTCTTAACTTATTCTTATCCATTGAGAAATCTCATTCACCTGGGACTGGTTACATAATTTGTAAGCTCTAGTGTAAAATGAAAATGCAGGATCATTTGCTTAACAATTGTTAGGAATTTTAAGACAGCAATAGCAGAGCATTAAACCAAGCATGACCCCTGTCTTAGTCCATTTTGTGTTGCTATAGCAGAATATCTGAGAGGGAGTAAGTTACAAGGAAAGAGGTTTATTTAGTTCACAGTTCTGGAGGCTGGGAATTTCAAAGGTATAGCCCTGGCTTCCAGTGAGGGCTTTTGTGTTGCCTTGTAACATGGCAGAGAAGGTCAAAGGGAAAGCGAACACATGCGAAGAGACAAAACTTGAGGAATGTCCTGGCTTTGTAACAACCGAGTTGCATGGGAACTAATCCATTCCCATGATAACTAATCCGGTCTTGCCAGAGTGAGCATGCACTCACTACTGCAAGAGGGGCAAGAAGCCATCCATGAGGGATCCGTCCCCATGACCCAAGCACCTCCCACTAAGCTTCACCTCCCAACACTGCCACATTGGGGATCAAATTTCAATAGGAGTTTTAGTGGGAACAAACCATATCCAAACTACAGCAGTCCTTATGCAACTGCACAAATCACATGTCCACGAAGCCAGCCCTGTATTCAGCTTCAGGTCTTCAAGGTCCATATTTCTAGCTCAGATGCCTCTTCTGAGCTCAGGGCTTACACACTATTCCTAGAACTTGCTCTAGGCATATTTTATTTAAACCTGGCACTTTCACTTACTAGCTGTGTGATGTTGGGCAAGGCACTCCATCTTTCTGAGCTTCAGAGTCTCAGTGTGAAATCTGAAGGCTATGGGAAAGTTTATAAGTATCAAGCCGGTACAGCATTAATATGTTGATAATTACATCCTATAAATAGCTATAACCTGTTCACATTCATAAAATGTAAAAAGTATGGAAACAAGAAGACTTGGTAGCTGCTGCAATACTAATGTTTGTTGCTTATCCAGTTGTTTGAAAGTTGTAAAAGTTAGGACAAAGACGTAGTGACCTTTGTGAGGAGCTTGGGAATAATTTTTACCTCAAAGGGATTATTTTTAAAATATACATAATATTGTATTTCCATACAAGAACAAAGACTCTGAGAATGAGCCCATAGCAGGATCTAGTCAGTGTGCTTCTGGGAACTTGACATCATGTGCTTTGAGATAATAGCTTGGCTCTAATCTCCTGCAAACAAAAGAAAGTGGACTCATATAGCAATGAGAACACCAGGCTTGGGCTACAAACATTCATAAAAAGATTGCTTCTTTGATGAGTGATGGGGGTATTTTCAACTTTCCTCTAGACATCACGGCCAAGATGTTTTGCTGGAATCTGAAACCCAACATGTGCTCCATATAGAACTCATCAATTGCCTTCTTTCTCAAACCTGCTTCTTTTCCTCAATCCCCTATGTCAGTTAATGGTACTCCTGACCATCAAGTCACTGATGCTAAAAGCAATGATCAATTTTTACTCTGCTCTCCCTTCTTCACCCCAGCAAGCATCCCCCATGCAGATCCAGAAACAACAAAGACAGTGAGTGCATCTAGAATCCACAGACAATGATGGACAGATTTGGCTAGATGAAAATAGAAAATGGTTCAGTATGACAGTAGACATTATAAACAAAACAAACAAACAAAAAAACCAAATAATAGACCAAGTAAAATATTATTTATAGTGTTGATTTCATTTTATAGCCCCAATTCTACAATTATTTTGTAATTATTCATTTTCTTCTTACTTTTTTCATCATTGTTCCATAGATAGAATTACCACCCAGATTATTTAAAATTCCCATAAATCAACAAGAAAAAACACAAACAGATAAATGGGAAAGTGGGCAAAGGATATGAACAGACAATTCACAGAAATAACACAGATGACCCATATACTTCTAAAAAAAAAAATCTCAATTTAGTAATAATTAGGGAAATTCAGATTAAAATTTTAAGATATAATTTCTACCCATTAGGTTGGTTAAAAACGTATATTTAGCTTTGGTCAGTAGTAGTAAGAGGATAGTGTCTGAATTCAATCAATACTTTAAATGTATATACCTTTTGACCAGAATTTCTACAACTAAGTGGCTGTGCCTAAGAAATCCTTGCACATCTGCACGAGAGGCAGACATAAAGATGTGGTTTCACTGAAACACTTTCTATAATAGCCAAGAAGGGGAAAGATTACCTAAATGTATACCTGTTGAGAAGAATTAAGCAAATTATGGCATATATACACACATATATAATGGAACAGATAAAAAACGAAATGTGTTCATATGTTCTAACTTGGAAAACCTCTATAAATTGTTAAGTGGGGAAAAAAAAGTTGGCATTTCTATAAAATTAATACAAAGGAAGTCTTAATTATATCACACTTGTAGATAGGTTGTACAGCAGCAGGCCTTGTGGGGTCTGTACACAATGACTGGGTGCTTACCTCTAGGGCGGGGAGCGGCATTGGGTGGGGAGGAGAGAATGGTACTGCTCATGTAATTCTCCATTCATGAATATGTATAACAAGAATCAATAACAATGTTAATTACAGTATATAACTTAAAACTGTAATAATTTTAATTACTTTAAAAAATATGGCTGAGACATTTTATCATCTCACTCTTGGATTAAAATACCTGATTGTATCTGACTAGCATATACATGTTTTTGTAACCTAAGGCAGTGTTTCTCAAAGTGAGGCTTATAAAATACCTATATCAGAATCCCTTGTGGTGCCTGGAAAAAAAATACAGGTCCTCCTAGCTCTGCTTCCAGTGGATTTAATTCAGTAGATGTGGGATGGTCTCAGGAATTTGCATTTTAAGAAACTTATGGTCAAAGTTTGAGAACCACTGGAGCAGGGAATTCACTTTATTTGGGTTTCACAGCCCCTTAGACAGTTTTAAATTCCTGGTTCTCTTTAAGGAGGATAGAAAATAAGGCCAGATTAACACACAGGGGTATTTGAGAGGTATGAACAGGAGACTGTAATTTAGTAGCTAAATTTTCAAAAATGCTGCCCAACCACCTGTGTTGTGGATGCAGGTGCTGACCTGAAGTGGTTACTTGTATGCAAATCCGCACCTGCCAGATTTGCACCAACTCAGAGTAGGCAATAGAATGTGTGTTCTATCCTCCTTCCTATTTACAGTGTTTGGGCTCTGCTCCTAATTACGGTTCTACTATTCTTTGGCATTTTCCAAGGAGATTTGTTTTGTCTAGCCAGTAGAGAGTCAAGAAAAAACATCCCTGTGTGCTTTAGGTATTATAGCACCTGCATATTACAGTTATCTGTTTACCTCTCTCTCCCTCAAGACTGTGAGGTTCTCAAGGACAGAACTTATTAGCCCCGGGCCTCCAGCAGCCAGCATAATTCCTGCTGAGCCATATTAAGTGCTATGCTGTTCATATATTATTTCTACCATGAGCTATTTTCTTTTTAATAATTGAATCTAGAAATTATGGTCTGTGAAGTGAAAAATTTCCACCAATTTTGATTTCTCCTGCTTTTTGCCAACCATATAAAGCATCTATTTTGTTATCTGAAGTTGGATAAATGCAATGAAAGTGATTTATTGATACCATTGTTTAGAAATGGGGGCCACAGAATATTCCAGGTAATACTGATTTCTATCCTTTCAAGATGTTTTGTTTCCAATTCTTTTCACAGAATCTATATACCAATATCATAACACTTACCACATTTTATTAAAACTATTTGTTAAATTTTGTTCAGGTGTCTTATTTTCTTTCCTTTAGGCCAGGCAATGGATCTAGTGCCAGGTACATAGAAGATGTTCAAGAAATATTTGATAAATTAATGTCTCATAAGAATTTTACATGGTTTAGGAGTTTTTCAAATAATTTTCATTTCTATGATTTTTTTCCTGATAAGACAACACCTTCCTTTTCTCAAAAAAGGCCATAATTTAAAGCATACAGCATATTTTCAGGGGGAAATAAACTTAGTTGAAGTGCTATATAAAGATAGCATCTCAATCAAATAAATTTTTATAATCAATGGAATAGTTCCAGCAGAACTCAGAAGATGTGGTATTTAAGAAATAAATATTATACTCATTAAAATAGTATTTTCACTTCAGCTGATCATTTGTTTCTACATGTGCAGAGGAAACAAGTTGGACTAAGTCAATTTTAGTTTGCCCATCCAATTCTAAAATTCTGGTTTTAATAACTAAAATGTGGTTTCTTCATGATGACAACTTAAGAGAAGTGACTCATACTTGTGTTCTTGTTCTTTTTTGTTGTTCTTAACTTTCAATACACTTTCTGCCCTTTTCTCTGGCCCTTTAACATTTGAAGACCAAGGGAAGAGGGAGAAAATCGATTGTCCAAATATTGACCCACTTTACAATGTTGGTGCCACCTGACTCTTTAGCCGGCTGAAAGCTGATAATCCCCCTCTCACCACCTGCGATTCCTGCGGTGTCCTGAGCCAAAGGCCGGTGATTACGTCTGCCGCAGTGCTGATTTCCTGAAAAAGCAGTGCAGAGTCACCTCTGAGGCGACTTCTCCAGTTAGGACGGCTGGATCAAATTTCAGTTTGTGCTTTGATTATGGGTTTTGAAGTACCAGATGTGCTACGCATAATACAACATATTGTTATCTTTATTTATTAGTCTCTATGAGAATTAATCATCGTTAGCTGATAGCAATCGCTCCATTGTTTATGGCCCCTCTCAAGCTTTGGTTTTCATTTGCCACTTAGAATTTTATCTATTTTTCATGCCAGTCAATAATAATTAGCCTGAAATTCCATTTTAATGCTGTGAAGATGACTGCTTCTACCACTGAAATTCCATTAGGCAACCAGGACCTTGGCACATTGGAAAAATGCTGTTTTAGTCCTATATTAATTGTGACTGACCTCTGTTATCATTTAGGGGAAAATGGAATTTTTTTTGCTCAGGAGAAGACTACGTTTAGGTTGAAGCCTTCAAGAATTTTACAATATATTTCAGACTATCTGTGAACAACCCCTCCAGGATCTTGGTGAATTCTAGCTGCTAGAACTTATTTCAGCTTTTCTGTTACTACTGCTAATGTTTTTCACACATGTTGAAATACCCAGTTGAAATTCAGGCAGACATTTTGTGGGTTCACATCAAACCTCCCTGTAGTGGTGAATAATTTTTTTTAAATTTCAGAATATTATGGGGGTACGAATGTTTAGGTTCCATATATTGCCTTTGCCCTGCCCAAGTCAGAGCTGCAAGTGTGTCCATCCCCCAGACAGTGCACACTACACCCCTTAGGTGTGAATATATTAATGAGTTAGATAATCACTGTGTCCAGATAGAAGAGGGCCTCTGTGGGAAGCACTCTTATTTCTTTTGGATCACCTGCATGAGGAGCATCACCTGCACCAGGTGAATCATGTGTTCCCATGGGATTCACCAGGGTGCTTAACCATCAACCCAGAGCCCCAGGCTAGATCGACACAATCAGAATCTTCAGGAGTCATCCGGGGCCATCTTTTCAATACAGGCGATTTCAGCTCACTATTGATTAGGGAACCACCGCCCCAGACAGTTGGGGTGGTGGTTCCTTAACTTTAGTGTGCTTAAGAATCACAGAGAGAGCTCATTAAAATGCAAACCTTTAAGCCCCCACCCTAGAAATTCAGATTCAATAGGGCTGGCTCAGGGTCCAGGAATTTACATTTTTAAAGAGCCTCCCAGGTGAAACGGCTGCTGGTGGGCCAAAGAAACACACTTTGAGAAACATGGGGATAGCAGCTGACCAGAACTTGGCTATAGACAGCTAATTGTTGAGTGGGCATCTGATGAATGCTGGTTATTAGAAGGGAGGGTTTCAGTAGCTGAGTGCAAGGTTCCTAATTACTAGGAGAATCATGCAAAAAGCTCTCTTTCTGATAATATTAATTTTTGCTTTTATCACTGACGATAGCAAGAATATGTAGAAACAAGTATCAAAAGGTACACATGGATACTTAGCAAGTGTCACTTTGTATACAAAACCCAGGGAAAACTTGGGCCTCTTTGTTTTACTTTTCTCTCCTGCTCTCCCCAATTACTGCAGGATTGCTGTTGGAAAACTAAAGAAGTCACAGAAACAAAAAGATAAAAGAATTTAGTTTCTCCCCGATACTGCCTCTGTTCCCCACCTCCCCAACATAAAACTACTATTAAATTTATCAAACTGCACCCAGATCTTTCTAAAATACAACCAGACCAAGTCAATTTCCTTCAGGGATTCCCAGATGCTCTCAGGATCAAGCCCAGACACCTCAGCATGGCTAAGAGGGGCCACGATCTGTTCCCTGCGCAAAGCTCTACCCATCATCTCTTGCCCTCGTTTAGTTCTAGGGAAAAGTTGTCAAAAATCAAGTCACTGCAACAAATTGGACCAGAAAACCAATTATCCTAAAGATACCCAAAATATTACATTTCAAAAAATGTGTTTTTTAAAAAATATTTATAAAGTTTATATCAGATAGGATTTTTAAACAGTTTCTGATGATTTAAGCAATGTTTTAGTTCACTGGTTTTCATTTTATTGTTTTCATAATAGTGTTTTAAGGAGTTGAAATTCAGTTTCACAATTGTGGTTAATCAATCCATCCATTTAATCTGGTGCAGGGTGAGGAAAGAGGCACCTTTTCATTCCAGGTGTGTGAGCCGAGTGTGGTAGTGCCGGGGTGGGGGGGTTTCAGGGACAGGATCTCTGATGTCTGAAGAACGAGAGTGGGCCAGCCATGGAAAGCTCTAGGGAAAGAACATTACAAATTCTTTGATAATAAAACTTAAGAAGTTAAAAAAATCATGTTTATAGCATTTTATAAATTTTGTAACAATTCACGTTGCCCTGCCCTAGCTGCAAAGGAGGCTAGAATTGAGTATCGTTATTTTTAGTGTTCTGCCTCTTAGCAGGAGGCAGAGTTTCTCTTATTAGGGGACTTCCCCACTGAAACAAGGTTCAGATGTAAGTTGCCAAAATGAATGATAAATGTCAATGTGGTAGCAGTTGGGAGAAATATAGGAAACAAAAAGGTAAAATGATTTAAAATCCTACATAAACACAGGTTTCTGTTAGTTTGCAGTTAGTTTTATGTCACCAAGTTCATTTAACTCAATTATCAGTGACCAGCCAGTTTCTGTATTTTAGGTACCTTGGATGTATGATTTGGAGAATGAGGATTTCTTGTGAATTTCAACTAAAAAAAGACTAAATAATGAAAACAAATCCTTGAAGTCTGTTGCAACCATTTATAGGAAATGATTAGCTAACGGATTTGGAGAAAGTTAAATAAGTTTTTGATAAACTGAAAAACTGGCAAATTGATTACTCAGTAAATTGACAATACTGAGAACTGAGTTTTGGCAAATCCCTCAAGTTGCTCTCTTCTCTATGTCGTAACCTGTGCTGATTTTTTTTCTTTTTTTTGGTTTAAAAAAAAACCTCTGGCCTCCTTCCTGATCTCTGCACTTGGCATGTGTAGACCATGTGCCTCTTTCCCTGACCTCCTCCCAATTGTCTGGGCCCCTCCCATCTCATACATTCCTAACCCCCCAGGCCAAGTGCGTGCTCTTTTCCTTGTTATGGGGTTCCTGGGGGCAAACGTAATAATCCTAACCATTGAGCTTAAACTAGAAAATAATTGTTTCTTTGAATGAAGCAGACATTCAATAAACAGGAATAGGATATATGTCTATCAGCAGGTATCCCAGCTTGTGGTGGCTTCAAACAGGCAGACCAGGTTTCCCCGAGCCTTGATGCCCTGGGGCCTGGCTTCCGGAGTGGGAAGAGAAAGGTCCTCAAAGGTTGTGACCCTCAGAGCTATATTCCCAAGCCCCAGAAATCCTTTCCAGTTCTTTGGCAGATGGTCTTCGTTTCCAAGCATGTGATACAAATGTTCTTCTAATGGCTAGCCAGCAAGGAGCTCGTAGAAAGCTGGCCATTGTCTGGAACACAGGCAGCAGGCTGGCTGGGGCTGGCTGTTGACACTGCTGCCCTGATGAGCCCAGGAGCAGGCCCAGTGTTGAGATTAGGGCATTGAGTCTCCGGTTGCTCTAAACTCTGGTAACTGTCTTTAAATGTCATTTGTGGTGCAACAGTACGTTGCAAAGGGCATAAGAGTTTCTTCTTAAAGAGGAAAAAGAGATTCATATATATGAGGAGCTTTCAATCTAATTACATATATATGATTATATACGTGTATATATGTATAATCATATATGTATAATAATATATGTATAATTGTTATATGTTAATCTCCCCATTAGACTGGAAGCTCCTTTCATCACATTTATTTTTCTTTTTGATCTTTATATACAAAAAGCCTAACAGCATATCTGACATATAACAGATGCTCAATAAATACTTGGTGAATAAATGAACATACCCCAAACAACCTCAAAATTCAATACAAAATTCAGTGTATTGTTCAGTGATATAGTATAGAACCACTTTATTTTTTATTTTATTTTATTTTATTTTATTGGACAGAGTCTCGCTCTGTTGCCCAGGCTAGAGTGTCATGGCATCAGCCTAGCTCACAGCAACCTCAAACTCCTGGGCTCAAGCAATCCTCCTGCCTCAGCCTCTCAAGTAGCTGGGACTACAGGCATGTGCCACCATGCCCAGCTAATTTTTTCTATATATATTTTTAGTTGTCCATATAATTTCTTTCTATTTTTAATAGAGATGGGGTCTTGCTCTTGCTCAGGCTGTCTCGAACTCTTGAGCTCAAACGATCCGCCTGCCTCGGCCTCCCAGAGTGCTAGGATTACAGGCGTGAGCCACTGCGCCCAGCCTTAGAACCACTTTAAAAACCATAATGATTTAATTTGTGAGATGTCATGTGTTATCAGATGAAAGTTATCAAATACATACTGCCAATAAATTATAAAAATTGTTACAAAAATAAATTACATATACATATGTTAAAATATAGGCAGATATATATTGTGAGGCTGTCAGTGTTAAAGCAAGTCATTTGAAATGCTACATTCATGCTTCTCTAATGGTCTAGACTGGTTTTGAAATGTTAAAAAATAAAATCCTAATAATTTCCCTCATTCCTGCATACACAGTTCCTAAGATAACACCCAAAGGTCAATAAATATTTGTTGAAAGTATAAAATAGCTTTATTTGACTCTTAGGCAAGTCAGGCACAGACTGAGTGTATATGAATCTGGCTTTCAGAGGGAGGAAGGAATAGTTTTCTTTTCCATATGCCCGACTATTAAGAATCAAATTACAAACATCTTTCTTCTTTCTTCTGTGTATTAGTTTTCTGTTGCTGGGTAACAAATAACACGTTTAGCAGCTGAAAACAATACCTCCTCATTAGCTCCCAGCTCTGTAGGTCAGAAGTCCTTCACAGCATGACTGGAGTCTCTGCTCAGGCATCACAAGACTGAAATTGAGATATTGTCTGGACTGAGTTCTCATGTGGACACCCTGAAGAAAAATGCTCTTGCCAGCTCATTCTCCTGGCTAGCAGAATTCCGTTGTTTGAGGTTGTACGACTGAGGTCCCTGTTTCTTTGCTTGCTATCAGCTGGGGGCTGCTCTCAGTCTCTGCAGTCACCCACATTCCTTGCCACGTGGCTCTCTCCATCCTCAAGCCAGCAATGGCATGGCACAGTGAAGCCTTCTCCTGCCTCAGATCTCTGACTTCCTGTGTCTCTGATCTCTAGACCCAGATTTAAAGAGCTCATGTGATAAGGTCAGGCCCACCTGGATAATCTCTTTCTCTTAAGATCAACTGATTTGGGCACTTAATTACATCTGCAGAATCCCTTTTGCCATATGATGCCATAACTGTGGGAATGATATCACATTACAGTCGTGCATCACGTAACGACTTTTCAGTCGACAAGGGATTGCATATGTGATGGTAGTCCCATAAGATGATAATACTGTAGTTTTACTGTACCTTTTCTATGTTTAGATACATTTTATATATACAAATGCTTATCATTGTGTTACAATCGCCTGCAGTATTCAGTACAGTCACGTGCTCTACAGGTTTGTAGCCTGGGAGCAACAGGCCATACTGTATAGTATAGGCTATGTGTGTTGTAGGCTCTACCACTTTGGTTGATGTAAGTGCACTCTGTGATGGTCACACAAGGATGACATCGCCTAACAATGTGTGTCTCAGAATGCATCCCCGTGATTAAGTGATGCATAAATCCATATTCACAGATTCTGCCCACACTCAAGGGGAGGAGGTTATACATGGTGAAGGTCACTGGAGGTCATTTCAGAAATCTGCTTATGACATCGCCTTAGGGCAGGGCTTTGGCTTGAGCTCAGGTATCGTCAATTGTGTGTATGTGTGTATAAGAGGTTATGTTGTGTCACAGTGTGGTGTGTGAGAGGTTGGAATATTCTGACCTTCGAGGTCAGTTCAACTTGTCCACAAAACAAGGATCACTGCAATAGAATCATTTTGAGATACGAATAGACTTTTGATGTCTGGTCTCTTGGATGGCTTCTGCTCTTTCTTTTGGGGGATGGGGGGAGGGTGTGGTCAGAAAGACTTTTACTTTTCCCTTGGCTGGTTTCTGGTTTTTCATATAAAAAGACAATGACACATGCTTCTGGTGGAAATAGCTGTTTCTAAAGATTGGAGGCCAAAGGATCTGAGCACAATTTCTCCTCCTGGTAATCCCTTTGGATGCTGTGGTGCCTAGGGGAAGTTTCTTAGTTTTCCATGGAATTAAAGTTAAGTGATTACTCAAGATCTACACAAGGGTTGTGATAGCAAATGTTTTCCCTAAGATATTGTATTCCTATCAGCATATTTGGGGTGATAAAAGGCCATTACAGAAAGTGGTAGAAGATGAATTATAACCCTGGAGGTGTGGAATGATATGTTATCTTGGAAGAGACTTTAATCCTGGTATTTTTGAATAGAAAACTGTGTGTCAGTAGGGTGTTCTAGGATTCAAAATGATAAAGCAGAGACCCTTATTCTAGCCCAAAGATTCTTTACCTGTGGTCCATGTACCTTTAAGGTTCACAGATGGGCTTCAAGGAAGGCCAGGAACCTTTTGAAATTAAATGTTAATTGTGAGTTTGTATGTGTATGTTCATGTTCTGGAGAGGGGCCAGTGCTATTATTAGATCCACTCGTGAGTCCAGTTCCCCAAAGTGATTAAAAACCACCAGGATAATTGCAGGACCATCTTTTGAGGAAATTGAAGCCCGCGAAGGTGAATTGACTTGCCTGAAATCACAGAACTAATTTGTCTGTTGCATGACAGAGATCTAACACACTGTTACTGCACTTTATCCTCAGAGAGACCTTTCAGACTGCACACGTGTGACAGTTGTGTATTAACTAACCAACATTATACTGTTCCTTTGGAAGTAGTTTCTTAGATATATGGCATCCTTAAAAAAACCAGCAAGCTAAAAGTGAGGAAAAGATATACTGGATTGAGACAAATGCAATTAATAGTTGTTGAATAACTGAGTGGTATGGAATGTTCTATTTATAAAACAAAAGTATACGGGGACCTGCTTTTTTACTGGTACCCTGCTAGTCACTGCTGGAACTGTTATAAAAATTACTTTTGAGGCAAATTTTTTTTTTAGGTAAAAGGAGAAGAAGCTCATGGAGTAATTATGAAAAATACACTAAAGATAATGATAATAAAAGTATTTGAGTGATTATGATGTACCAGATGTGGCTGTGCTAAATGATTTGTCTAAATTATCTTATTTAATTTAATTCTTGTCATGATTCCATGATTTAGATGTTATCACCATATCTTCAGATGAGAAACTGAGGAGAAAAAGGCCAATTAACCTCCCAGGTTCAGAGCTGGTACCTGGCACAACAGAATTTCAAACCCAGACAGGTTGACAAGAGTTTGTACTCTAACCTCTGCGCACAAGGTTCACTCCTAATAATGGGAATAAAACATTGGAATAGTTCGGTTTTTAAGAATTGACTAGCAAAAACAATATTAATTATCTTTAAGACAATTTTACCAAAACTCTCCTCCTGCAAATATAACACACACACGCCAATTGATCTTTAGGGTTTACCTCAATGTTAGCTCTGTATTTTTCTTTTGTGTACAGTTTTCCTTTGAGTCCAGGATCAACTGAATTAACAGAGAAGAAATATTTTTACCAGAGCCTGCTAATGTCAAAAATAACAACATAGATAACCCCCCAGAGACAACAGAAAAGTCAAATGTGAGCCCTTGGGGTCAAAGGCAGTAGAAGTGGGATCTTTTTAAGCTGAACTAAATGTCTACTTTTAATTTAGTGCAAGAAATCTAGGTTCTCCACTTGAACAATATGTAGATTTCCATTTGTTCTTAGTTTTTACATGTGACATAGGCAGTTAATCCATAGATTTTTTTTTTTTTTAAAAAAACCCATCTTTTATAAAGGTACATGCAGTAAAATACACAACTCATGAAGTTTTTAAAAGTTTAATTCTTACAACTTTCAGGGTGACTTGAATCTGGGTCCTAGTACTGAGGTTTGGCAACTAGTGATGGCAGAGTGGATCCAATAGTGACCTAGTTTTTTAGTGTAGTTTTACTCTTGTGTCCCAGTAACAGGAACCAACACGGTGCCAACCTGTTCCTGCTAGTTCCTATTCAAAAGTGTCACAAGGGAAACATGGGTAAACCAGCTGTTCTAGTGAATTTATACAACACCACCAGGAGAACTGTTGTCCCCACTGCTGTCGGAGGCTTTAAAATACCAACAGCTGTCTGAATGTTCCCAAACGTATGAATATAGCTGTGGAAAATGGTGATGACTTACTGGGGCTGGTTGGGAATGCCAGACCCAGTGGGCAGAAGGAAGGTGAATGGGTTTGGTCCTCGTCCAGCCTTTGCTTAACAAGACGTGTTCTTGGGCAGGTCCTTCCCTTCCCTGCCCCCCTGCTCACTCCCAGAGCGAAGGGGCCGGGCAGGATCAGTGACTCCAATGAGGAGTTGGAGGGAGTGAGGATTTGCCTCCTTCCCTCCACCCCCAACTTATCAGAACTTCTGGAAGAGGAGAGAGTGACTTTTTTTTTTTTTTTTAAAAAAAAGAATAGTTTATAGTTAAGTAAAATTTTATGTTGAAAAAATTTAAATTTGTTTTTTAATACAAAGTTTAGAAAAACGGTGAGATACTTATGTTTCTCAATAGGAAACATGAGTTTTCAAGGCCGAGAATTGGCCCATTAGAGAGTCCATTCTAGTTCTGAATTAAGAATTTGGTCAATGGCTGAAGGAAATGAGTTCTTTTTCTCTATGAGCCAATAAATAAAAAAGCCTGGGATATTCTTAACATTTATCTTGTATCCACTATGTATCAGAAACTATCAGGTCTGGGGATGTGGTAGTGAACAAATGAGACCAACATCCCTGCCCCCAAGGAACTAACATTCTAGATAACAAATTAGATAAGGAAGGAAATTGAGGTATTAACTTAATATGTTGGACAGTGCAGAGGATGCTTGTGATGTCCTGCCTAGGTCCCCTGTCATTGGAGGCCTGCTGTTCCACTGCTGGTGGGGCTGTCACAGATACTTTAGTCCTTACAGGTGTTGCCTCAGCTGCAGGGAGCTGTCTTGCCCAATGCAAATCCAACGACTGGTCTAGGAGTATAAGGTTCTGGTCTGGCTGTCCGGTCAGCAGGGGACTATGCTGAAGCCATGTCTACCTCCAGAACGCCCTGTGGCCAAGGCTGTCTTTGAGATCTGCATGGCCACGTGTTCCCTTGTGGGAGCCTTCATAGCTCTTCAATAAACTGTTTCCATTTCACACTGCTAAACACCTTCTTTTCTTTGTAATATTAAATTCTTAAATATGGTCAAACACCCTTAATAAGTATCATTTATCATATCAAGTTCTGACTCTTCAAGCTGGCTGTTCTAGGCTTTCCTTAATTTAGTTTCTCTCAACTTCTCAGACTCCCTCATAGGTGTCCTCTGCTGTAATCAGATAATTCTACCTCTAAGTCTTTGCTCAGGTGATCTTCCCTTCTGTTATTTCTGGAATGCCTGGAAGCTCTCTGCAGCTTCCCTTCTCTCCCTCTCTCTAAAGCCTACTTAAGTTTCAAGACTCAACTCAAGGGCTCTCTCCTCTCTGGAGATTTTCCCATCTTCCTCCAAATATATTTCTTTATTTTCTGAACTCCTTTTGCGATTTCAGTCACCACCACACTAATGTATCTTCTTGTCCACTATGGTTTTGTTACTTCTTTTAGCCCCTCTGACTTGATTTTAACCTGCTAAAGACTGTGCCTTTATATTTCTTTCTATCTCTTCACAATGAAGAACACATATCAAGGTTTAAATAAATTCATGTTCTTAAATTCCAGGGCAGTCATGGGCTATTCAGCAAACATAGCCAATAATTTCTGTTGGGAGACAATGTGCTTAATCTACTAGAATTCTCTGAGGGGGCCAAGAAGCACTTGGACATAATTTCTTTAACCTTTCAAAAAGCCTTGACAATGTTCCACACCAGAGGTTATTTAAAAATAAAAATGAGTCATGATGAGGTTGCGGGGAATGTTTTGTCATGGTTAGGGAACTGGCTTAGGGATCGGAAAGAGGCCGAACCAGCTCTTCTGGTAACGAATTCCATATGTTTACAACCTTCTGCCCAAAGAAAATGGGGCTTTTCTCGGAATAGTGGGTCCTATGGAGGGGGACCCCGAAATGGTGCATTGCTCAGTTTTACTAAGTATGTTTTGGAAGACAGTTTATCATGAAATCTTTCTCAGAAGTAGAATGCCAAGTCAAAAGAAGGAAAACTCCAGAACACTTTGGGAGGATACATGTCATCAAAGAAGTGACTGATGAGTCTGAACACTGGCAGTGACAAGGGGGGAACATTAGAGGAAAAGCAACACAGGCTGGTTTTAGGAGGTGTTGAGTTCTGAGCTATCTGTTACTACTAAGCAAGGGAACCAAGACATTCAGTTCTTTGGATAGATCATCTGGCACCTCTACAAGGAGAGTTCTTAAAATATTTGATTAACATTTATTTAGAAGAAAGGCCAAAGCCTGCCTGGGGGAAGAGCTGAGAAGGTGGAAGTTCTAACGTCTTTTCTGTTGCCCTGAGAAATTCAGTTCAACCCCAAAGTTGCATGTCAGTATCAAGGAAACAAAACAACATCTCTGCAGTTGACTGAACCCACCTTCCCCAGTGACCCTCTACTGTTATTCTCTCATGAGTTTTGGACTCTCACCTCCTCACTCCAAGAAATATTGCTATTCTGAATGTACTCGTATTTGGTAAGGAGAGAATTTTAACATAAGAGTTGCTTGTTGCTGAAAATTAGTCTTGGGTGGAGGAGAATTTACAAACAATGTGAAAGATGTGGATGATCAGAAAGAAAGAGAGCTTTATTACAGGAGAAAGTATGACTCCCACCTGAAGAAAAAGATGGCATCTAGGGCCATGATGAGGGGATGTCTTAAGACAGATACAGGGTGTCTGGGACCACCAGAGCCAAAGCAAACATTTCCAGGGGCTGGCAAGACATTGATAGTGGCAACCGAGTGATGCAGACTTTGCAGTTGAATATATATTTTTTTTTTTTTTTTTTTTTTTTTTTTTTGAGACAGAGTCTCGCTCTGTTGCCCGGGCTAGAGTGAGTGCCGTGGCGTCAGTCTAGCTCACAGCAACCTCAAACTCCTGGGCTTAAGCGATCCTACTGCCTCAGCCTCCCGAGTAACTGGGACTACAGGCATGTGTCACCATGCCCGGCTAATTTTTTGTATATATATATATTTTAGTTGTCCATATAATTTCTTTCTATTTTTAGTAGAGACGGGGTCTCACTCTTGCTCAGGCTGGTCTCGAACTCCTGACCTCGAGCGATCCACCCGCCTCGGCCTCCCAGAGTGCTAGGATTACAGGCGTGAGCCACCGCGCCCGGCCTGCAGTTGAATATTTTACAGCTGCATATTTCAAGTCTGGAAACTTCTGCAACAAGTAATAACAGAACATGTGAAAATTGCAACCCATAGCCTTTTATACTCCTGTAAAAGATTAAAACAGACAAAATGGGTAGGCGTAAAGCTAGTCTTATTTTAGGGATAATCCCATCTGTGAGATTAGAGTGGTTCACAGGAAAATCAGGATTTTGAGTTAAGTAGATAACAATGACTCTTGTTTAGTCATCCAAACATATAAAGCAGAAGTCATGCTAGACTGAGCACCCAACAGTGATGTGCAAGGAATACCTCAAAAGGAGAAAGCAGGACTTTTTCTTTCTTTTTTATTTTTTAAAAAGTCTCATAAAATGACTACAGCCATTTCTTTTTAGGAAATTTAAAAACAAATTATTAGCATTGACAGAACAATCAAAGGCAGGAAGGAGCCAAATCTATGGTGGTGAGCACAGAAGAGGAGTTTGCCCTTGGCAGGGCTCTAGTGATAGAGAAGCTGAATCAGGGACTTAGGGAAACAGGGGACCAGAGCAAGAGACAAAGAAGCAGGTGGCTATGCTGACAGTAAGGACTGGACTTTTAGGATGGCATCAGAAAGGACTTTTTTTTCCTCCCAATTGCCATGAACAGATATTTTAAGAAGGGGCCAAAACATTAGAATGAATAATCTTTCTAGACGAGAAAGGATTGCATTAGGAGTCCATAAATTCCTGAGAGTAAGAAGCTATACAATGACTTCAATACAAGGACCAATTTGACCTTATAGAGCAGGCACAATGTGGTAGTCAATGGGCTGCATCCTGGGCCGCCTACGGGGCAAGGCCATTTAGCCTTCATGGAACTGACCACGGAACCCCCTGTCCGAGGGGCAGAAGCACAGGGCTGTGTGCATGCAGCCTTTAGTGGCAACCTTGATCTTCATTCTCTTTCGTCAGTATCCCATTATAGCACAAGTCACACTGAATTATGGCTGCTTGTTTCCTTGGAGCTCCTTGAAGTCATAGATTATATTTTCCAGAATACATATTTATTGGCTTGTTAATTAAATTAATGGAATGAAATTATATGTCTCAAGGGGATTTGAGACATGTATACAGAAATACCTGAGACTGACAGATTAAAAATAAATAAATGTGTAAATAAATAAAGAATGGGATTGAGGTAAGGGGAAACCAGGTTGGAAAAAGTAAGATATATCCGGGAATAAGAAGAAACTCTTAAACTGAGTTTTTCAGGGTGGATGGAGGTTTTCCAGGCAGAGAAGTGAAGTTACAAGAATTCTAGGCAGAGAGTTCTGGCATATGGCACTTTGAATAATGATGATGTTAGAGCCCAGGGTGGGAGGGGGTGGTAGGTGGTGCGGCTGAGCTGGAGATCAGGTGGGAGCTATATTATGGAAGGCTCTACAGAACATGCTGTGGAGTGGGATTTATCTTGTGGGAACCAGAAAGTGTCATGACTGGATATTTTAGAAATCTCTCTCCAGCAGCAGGGTGCAGGAGGGACTAGAACATAAATTGTGGAGCCTGGTCAGTTCCTTTAATCTCAGTTCTCAAATCTTTCTCCTCAGAAGGCGATCTTGCCTCTTATTTTCCTATTTTGAAGAGAAAAAAGAGACTATTTGGTGTGAACTGTTTTGAATACTTACCTACTCTATTAGTCAACAAGAAGTATACAACTGCCCTCCTCCCCATGCCTACTAGTCAATAAAAGATGTAGCTCTTTTCCTGCCTAAGGCTCATTAGTATATAATATCTGGTCAGGAATGTGACTCTCTCTCTCTCCTGTCTTTTGCCCCCTCTCTGTCCTGGCTCCTTCTCCATAGCCAACAAAGCATTCCCTTCCTCACACCCTACATTCCCCTTGAATCATCTCTCTTTCTCTTCTTTCTGCCACAGTTAAGTTGCTGGAGTTTTTCTACATTCACAGCCCGTATTTCTTCTAAGTCACTCTTCAACCAATTTCGATCTGGATTTGATCCCAAATTGCTCCTGCCAAGATTTTAGTGACCTCTAAGTAGAGAAGTCTAAAGAATACTTCCTTCTTATATCATCTGACATGACCATGGTATTTGAAACAGCTAACTATTCCTACCTTGAAACTCTCTCTTCCCTCATTTTCTTTTTCCTTTTCCTTCCCTATAGAAAATATTATTATTACATCCCTGGCTTTTTGCAAGCTTAGAATCCTATGCTTGTTTCTTAAATGTTTAAGTATTCCAGAAATACTTATCTGGATCTCAGAAAAGAGATAGATTACAGTCACATATTTGGGCACCACTAGCACATGGATCCACATGAAACCACTGTCAGGGTGATGTACAACACGGAAAGGAAGAGAACAACGATAGAATCCAAAGGAATATCAATATTTATGAGGTTGGGAAAAGAAGCAAGATAAGACAAAGAAAGGGCCATCAGAGGAGCAGATGTACAAAGGAGAAAGAAGAATTGGAAAAGCCATGAAAGAGGGACGTAACCTACATCCCATAGGAGGTCAAGAAGGATAATATATAAAGAATTCACTAGTTTTGGTCATTAGGGTGCCAATGTAGCCTTTGAGGGGACAATTTCAAAGGAGTAGTGAAAACAGAAGAACAGAAGCCCATTTACACCACTTACATAGGTTACTGAAAGAATAGGAGGTTAAGAAATGGAGACATTAAATTTATACTTCATTTTCAAAAACCTTAGATGACCAGGGGATGGGGAGAAGAGAATAATTTGAGAAGGAGCAATATTCAGGGAGGTCTTTGTCTCAGTCTGTTCCTGCTGCTATAACAAAAGACCTTAGACTGGATAATTTCTAAAGAGAAATTTATTTCTCACAGTTTTGGAGGCTGGGAAGTCCAAGGTTAAGACACCTGTAGACTCAGCGTCCGGTGAAGGCTTGCTCTCTGCTTCCAAGATGGTGCCTTGTTGCTGTGTCCTCACATGGCAGAAAGATGGAAGAGAAAAAGTGTCAACACTGTGTCAAGCCTCTTTTATATGAACATTAATCCCATTTACAAGGGTGGAGCCCGCATGACCTAATCCCTCCATGAAGGACCCTCTCATCACCTTGGTGATTACGTTTCATCATAAGAATTTGGTGGGGGGACACATTCAGACCATAGCAGCCATTTAGGATGGTAGAGATCTGAACACACTTAAAAACCCCATGCAATCTTAGAAACTAGTAAGACATAACCCTATGACAAATAAAACAAAGAGTTAGTTTACACAGAGGTTACTAACAAATACAGTCCTTATAAATGAATATTCATTAAAGAATCATCCAAATGGACTAAAGGGCTAAGAATTTATACGATTTGTTGTAAATGAATATGATATATTAACTTACAATAATATTTTCTGAGAGTCAGAAGGTTTTGTGTGTTCATAGTATCAATGGGATGTGGCATGGAGGCCTGGATCTGTCACTAACCATTTAACTTCTTCAGGTCCCTATTTCCTCATTTCAAGTAGACAAGATTGACCAAGATGATCTAGTCTTCCCTACGTATTTTTAAGGGCTCTTTTCAACTCCAATAGTCGTGGTTGTTTCTCAAGCTAGATTTCTCTCATTCCAAGTTCTGTGGACACATTCTCCTGGGTCTTTGAGTTCCTAATGAAAAATTCTAAATTTTATATTTTCATTTTAATAACAAAAAAATAAATTTTTTATCCTTTGGGTAACAAACTTATTCCTACAGATTTCAGCACCTGCACTTATTATTGTATTTACAAATGTACATCTAGGTTGGCTTTTTAATACTCTAAAGGACTTTGAGTAATTTTAATATGTTAGAAAGCTTCTGTAGCTACCTAGGATAATTCGTTCTGTTTTCAAATTGATAACCTATGTCTTGGGGCTACCAATGAATTTATGTTGAATTATTTCACCTGAATTAACAACAAATCTTAAACTTTACATCAATAATTTTAAACTAAAAGACATTTTCATAAAGGGAGACATTCATTTCTTAAGTGATTTCACACATTGATGCTTTGATGAGACACCACGAAAATGACATATTGCATCACATGGCCTAGAAGGCTGATAGAAAGGGACAGAGGTAAAACTTAACCCCTAAATGATGTGCTCAGGCCAAGCAAAATCAAAAGACATTTTAATGCTCTGAAGAAACAAAGTCTTTGCAGAAATTTGGATGGGCCAATTTGGTAGGAAAATGGAGTGATCACATAGCAAATAATACAGAACTGAAAAGAACCTTTGCCATTGCAGTTAGTACCCTCACACATTGAGTGAGAGGATTACATTTTAACAAAACAATCGCATTGTCCACATCAAATTACTTCATTTGAATTTTTTTGGTTTGTGGTTTATACCTAGTTTATAAATTTATTTCAATTTGATAGCTGTATATGAGCTATAGATATAAGAAGTTTATACCTGGATTTATGCTTATGGATATTTAAATAACATTTCAATTAAATAATTTAGGTTAACATGTGTATTTCATTAAGTTTTTACTTTTAAATGATGTCAATATTTAAGGTTGGATAACCTGGTATTGATTGTATAGCTCTCTATATTTCCCTACATTCCTCTAAGCAGAGAATGGGAAAACAGATGGCATTGGTAGCTGAGGGAAGAGGCTAACACACAGAAAAGCCTGACAATGTGGGGATTTCATGGACAGAGCTTCCCCATCGCCAGGCTCACAGCCTCAAACTAGGGAGAAGCCACAGGGAAAGGTAGCATGAGATCCCCAAAACCACTTTGCCACAAAGCCAAAGGAATAGGGTGGCTTGAGGTGACAGTACAGCAAGGAGAAAAAATGTCAGTGCAAATGCAATATTGGCTTTGTATGTATGTTCAAGGAATTGGACATCGAAAGTTAAATATTGGTCAGAAATGTACCAAAAGCGGTTTTCAAAAGACCAATTCAAGGCTGGAGCACTAACAAAGGAAGCAGCCAGGAGGACATCTCGGGCCACTTTAGTGATGGTCAGACCCTCCAGCGAGGACTGTGCTGAATTAGCAAGTTCACAATTCAGTGAGGGCAGAAAGCAAAGCTTGATGAAGGTGGCAGAGAATGGCATCAAGCAGGCATGTGAAAAGGGGTTAAAGAAACCAAAGGCATTTAGCTTGGAGAGGCAAAATGAAAGAATACAAAATTATTTCTATTGACAATTCTACAAAGAGACATTATATAAAATCGGTGACCAGCCATTCTCCATCTCATGTACTTAAAAAATAAAGGACACAATTCAAAGGATAGGGATTTAGATTGGTAACACTTAAGAGAAACCACCTTAAAAGGAGCTCGTGGAGAACTCATGGGGTCTCGGATTGCCCCTGGGAGAGCTTGTCAATCTGTTTCTTGAGATCTGGCTCGGACAGAATTAACTCTCAAGCCACTGGCTATTTCTGTGCACCTGTAAGAGGAAGGAAAAGTCGGGAGTTGAGAAATGCCTGACTCCCAACAGGGTGTCGGGAGTGGAAATGGACAGGGCTCTGTCTGGGGATGCTGCGGAGGGAGCTGGCGGGGTGAGACTTGGCGACAACTTCCGCCCTGGGAGGAAAGGGATGAGTCAGCGAGCCCAAGGTGGCCTGCTGGAAGGAGAGGTCGTGTTTGGAGTTCTCTGAGTGGAAGGAACTGTGTCAATATTAGGCTGTCTTTTTTATTAAGGTTCACATACAGCAAATTATTTTCAGTATTTGCTAATCCTTTCAACCCTGAGTGTAGAGTCAGCCCTTCCAGCAGCTACCTCAGCCTCTTTTAGCAAAGGGCTGGAAGGTTTGATCCCCACCCCCTCAAGTTTTAATTCTCGTTGAAGGTCAAAATGCTTCTGTTTCACCAGAGACCCCCTCAGAAAGAATACTTAAAAAAAAAAAAAAAAGGACGAGGCAAATGTACTGACAATTTGGTCTTTGGAAAGGTGGGTTGAGAAATTCCTGCAAGTGTAACTCTTATAGCTGAAGCTGTTAGTTAACTATTTAATGAGTGCTGATCTCATAGCCAGACTGGAAAAGTTAAATCACGTGTTGGCGATGCTTTTGGTTGTTAGAAGACTATTCTAAAAGTTCATACTCTGGGCACAACTCTCTGTGGAATGCAGAGAGAAAACCATTTTATGGGGATGGTTAGTGTGGGAAATGTATTGGGAAAACACTGAAAGATGTGACTTTGCTGTCTCTGACTTTACCATGAGGAAAATCTGAGGATCAATGAACTCCCGGCAAGTGAAACCTGACACCCCCAGTGTCATCCTTCCTGAGATGGGGTCAAGCAAGGACCTGTCTTGGGAGCAGGCTTTCTAGAGTTTCTATTTGCATGTTTTCTACTGGGATTGAAGTAGGCAGGCAGAAAGGCAGGGCACTCAGGAAAAGATATAACAACACTTTTTATTACTGCATCTTCTTGAAATTGGTATTTTGGGGCTCACTGAGGATATTTTCAATAAACTCAGACTTTGAGAAGTCAGAAACAGTTTTTGAATAGATTAGGTCTACATGCTTTGAATTCAAAACAGAACAAATCAATCAAATTGTTGAGTGTTAATCTAAATCAATTAAAAATTAGTTTAAGTTTTCACAATCTCAAATGATCTTTGGCTTTTTGATGAGGCTTCCTAAGGGCTTATTGTCCCCATACTTTTAAATGAATAATAAGAGAAACCAATGAGTGATTTACTAGTGGGCGACTGACAGGCAGAGACCTTCTCCTGTGTTGTTGCTGCAAGGCAGGAAGGTGTAGGAGAAACAGCACTGGACTGGAAGCAGCATACCTGGGCACACCTGGGCACACCTGGGCCTTGGCTCTGCCTCTGACACTTGGCAGCTTTGTGGACTTGATTGATTCCTGTAACCTCCTCGGCCAAGTATTCATGTTTGAAAAATGATCACTTCTAAAAATCTACCTGACATCTCTAAATAGCTCAGTCTCAACCGATCCAATGTTGACCTCATCACCTTGCTTCTACAATGACTCTTCTTCCTGTATCCTCTGGCACAGCGAAGGCAGCCAGATGGCCAAGTAAGAACAAAGCCACTGGAGCTAACCTTCCCTCTCTGCCTCCCTCCTTCTTTTTCCCTTTTATAATCTGTCTCTCTCCCATCGAGTTGGTCACAAATTCTGGACATTTTTTCCCCTTGAACATCTCTTGACTCTGTCCCTTTCTCTGTGTCTCCCTTTCCAGAGCCTGTGCCTCAGGGCAGGCTGGCGTGGTCCTTCCACTGTGCTCCTCCCTCTGGACTGGTCTCCCATCACCTCCGGGCTGAAGTCGAACATTCTCAGCATAATGCTATCATTATGATCTAGCTCCTGACTTGCTCTATCACTCAAAATCTCCCTGCTCTCTTGCAGATAAGGGAAGTTTTTGTGGTTCTTCAGATGTGCTGTGCTCACTCACGTCTATACCTGGGCATGTACTTTTACTGGCAATTTCCTTCCCACCCTTTTGTGTCTGAATAATCCCATTCAGTCTTTAAGATTCAGCTTGGGGATTATCATCTCTCCAAGTCTTCTCTGCTCTCCACCCTCCCGCCCCCTCATCCCCAGTCTGGGTAGTTGCTCCTCTGTGAGCTGCTAAACCACCTTGGCTCCCATGATGCATTGCAGGTCACCAGTCTGCCTTCTGCGGCTGACTCTGAAAGCAATTCATCTGTTATCCCTGTAGCTGGCATGGTCCCTGACACACGGCAGGTAGATCAATGAATGCAAGTAAGAGAAAGAAGGAGAGAAAGGAGAAGAGGGGAAAAAGAGAGAGGGAGAGTTCCAGCGACTCAGGAGGCCCAGGTAGGAGGATAGCTTGAGTCCAGGAGTTCACGACCAGCCTTGGAATCATAGCAAGACCCCATCTCTAGAAAAATTAAAAAAAAAAACTAACTGGTGTGGTGACAGCTGCCTGTAGTCCTACCTATTCATAAGACTGAGGCAGGAGGATCACTTGAGCTCAGGAGTCCCAGGCTGCAGTGAGCTACGATGACGCCACTGCACAGCAGCCTGGATGACACAGCAAGACCCTATCTCAAAAAAAAAAACAAAACCAGAAACCACCAAAACAACAACAGAAAAAAAAGGGAAGGAGAGAGAGAAAAGAGAAAGAAAGGGAAGAAGGAAAGAACAAAAATGACTGTTGAGCAATTTGGTGGAATTGCGTAATGGTATTTACGAATGAGGAGGTAATAAAGGATTATTTTGAATGTCATAATGAAGAATTTGTATTTAATCCTCTGGGCAATGGGGAGCTATTGAATGTTTTTGAATAAAGAGATAAACTTTGCTGTTATTTACACCATTCTCTTTCTTTTTTTCTTTCTTCCCTTCTCTCTTGCTCTCTCAAACCAATATTTATTGACCAATTACTATGCATTGGAAGCCCAGAGATAACTAAGAGATGAACTTTATCTTCAGGGTTCCATAGTCAATAAGAGCAGATAGCGAAGGAGACAAATGCGCACAACTTCTTGTTGGAGGCATTGTGATAGAAACACGAATAGAGCAGAGCGGAGGCTCAGAAGGGATAGTGGTTGTCAGGGTTCTCGCTGGTGACTGTTGAAGTGGACTCTTAAATGGTAATGTGGTGAAGGCTGGCTAGATGCTTGCCAGTCTCTCTTCTTTGGCACACAGCTGAACTCTATCCCATCCTTTCTTGAGGACGGGGGAGGATACTAATGCTTTCTGGCCAATAGCGTGTGGGAGGAAATGCGCGCTCCACTTCCAGGCCTGGCCCTGGAAGCCTCCCATAGGTTTATAGGAATGGGGAAGGTAGAGGGAAGGTCCAGTGAGTTGATAAGCCCCGGGGATTCTCTCGCTTTTCTGGGCTCAACTTAATCACAGAAGGGTAGCTGTGGTGGGAACAATTGTTCATCTAATAGGAGGCCTACTCTCATTGAGATAAGGAGGCTGAAGCCCCGGGGGAAGAAATGACTTGGCTATTCTCCTCTGGGCCCACAGAATTTGCCTCATGAGAAGAATTTCTGCCTTTCTTCTAAGCCTTGGGTGGTCAGGAAGCTCAGAGCAGAAGGTAAGGAGCAATTGCAGCGATTAATTAATTGCATGTGCCTTGAACAACAATCTTACCTCCTACTTGGTTTTACCTCTTAAAGTTTTCTTCTTCTCCTCTTTTTCCTTCTTCTTCCCTCCCTCCTTCTCCTCCTTTTTCTTCCCCTAGTCCTGTTTCCTCATGTTTTCGTATCATTAGCTATTCTCCAAGAAGGCAAATTATTGAAGACAGTTACATACTACACATTCTCCCCTGGGACCGGCTGTCAGTGTCACTGCAGGCACTCTGGGCTTTCCTGTATCTTTTCCGGGGGCTGAGCAGAGCTCCTACAAGTAAGCTCTCTAATGAAAGGCACTCCGCCTGCAGGTTCAGAGAAGGGAGCTTTGGCTTCTTCTAGGAGCTCCCAGCTGCCTGCCCCTGCTCAGGGGTTCAGGGCAGGGGCACTTCTGACACCTCTGCTTCCGATAGTCTCTACAGTGGTTGTAGCAGAATTTCCCTGTAATTGCTCTTTCTCATGGCAATAGGTGTGAGACCTAGGAGTCCCTCCTCTCCCAGACCCTGGCAGGTCCTGGTTGTGTGGGTCTTGGCCTGGCACTGAAACCCAGGGTGTCTGGCCAGTAACTACTGCGTGGATGTGTCCTGCATTCAGGAGTGTGGCCCCTCACAACAGCTCCATCCACTTTGGATGACAGGAGCAGGTGCTGCAATCACTCCCTTGGTCCCTAACAATGACTTGACAAACATTTTGGAAGAGTAAGTTTAAATATCCAAAACTACATAAAGGTATCACTGAAAAGTAGGAAACTTTTTCTTGTTTTCAGCACAATATTCATGAACCCACATTGAGATCTCAATAGCATGGGAGGTGTGTGCACAGGGCGGTCAGGAGGGGAAGTGAAGCCGGTGCCCACCAGTTAGAATTAGGAATACGGTGGGTTTGTGTTTGCTTGTTTGTTGGTCTCTGTGGAGGGAAAGATAAAGAGATAGGAAACAAGACTGGGCAGAGGGAAGCTCTAGATTGGGATGCAGATCTGATGTCTGGGAAAGCAAAGGGAACAGAAAGCAGAACTGGGCTGGGAAATCCTCAGGCTGTAATTCACATCTGACAGCTGGGCCATTTTACAGCAAAGGTGGGCAGTGAGAGTGGAACTCCACCTGCCAAGGCCAAGTCCTAGTGCTCCGCTGTGCTCGGTCACTGGCTGGGGCAGACCCTGAAGGCACTGTCCCTGGAGGCTGTCGCCTAACAGCACTCTTTGAAGCTCAGTGGCAAGTTGTGTCCTGTGGGAGGTCTGAGCAGGTGAACACATAAAAAGAGAAGGTGAGAGAGAGGCAGTTTACTTCTTATCAATAAATGAGTATCATCTTTCTTTTTCATTTATGAAAAATGAGCACTAGGTATGGGATACAGGTGATACAGTAAGGTGTGTTAATCAAACAACAGGTCATATTCTATTTTAAGGGCCTAGAGAGTAGGGTTTAGGATTATCTTACATGTCCTGGGTCTAGAGCAGGGGTCAGCAAACTATGGCCTTTGGACGAAAATCGACTGACCCACAGCCTGTTTTGTAACAAAGTGTTATTGGAATATAGCCAGGAACATTTGCTCCTGTGTTACCTATGACTACATTGGCACTACACCCGCAGAGTAGAATATGGCCCTACAAGCCTAAAATATTTACATTCTGGCCCTTTGTAGGAAAAGTTTGCCAGCTCCCCGACTAGTGCAACACCTGCCCTCCAGTCATCCCCTGTGAGTGACCCTCCCGACTCCCAGACTGAGGACCTTTGCGGAATTCATTAGAAGCCTCTGAAAACTCCTTCTAGCCTGATTGACCACCCAGGTTGTTATATGGTAGGAAGGGGTAGGGAAGGGGAGGACACTTTGGACTTGATTTGTCACCATAGCCACTGCTTGAGGCTACAGTTTTCAATCACAGTTAGAACGATTGTTTATTATATGTGAGTGGGTAACATTTCCATTACTATTATTCTTCAGGCTTAGTTTATTGAATTAGCTACCAAGACTAGATTCATGAGATTTGATGGGTGTGGTAGGGGTGGGTGAGGAGGTGAGGTCTAGATTTGAAGCTTTAGGAAAAGGCCAGGAGTCCAGGAGAGAAACCCAGTAAGAGTGAGGAGATGAATGAGAGTAATGCTGCCTGTGTCAGAAAGTCTTGATGAGGGCCGTGCATTCATTCAGCAAGTGTTCACTGAGCACCTGCTATGTGCCAGGCTCTAGGTGCTGGAGACACAGCAGTGAACAAAACACAAAAATCCCTTTTCCTGACTTTTGCCTGTGTCAGTTTAACCTATGAGCAGCTTATCTCCTGTCATCAGCTGCCTATGGAAAAGATCAGGCTAAGAATTTCATTTAAAATCAGTGGCTTTCAGGATGCTGGTATTTTGAGACAGGAATCTGCCAGCCTCCTCCTTTGCTGGCAAATTAATAAACTTTTCCTTTCTTCTTCTCAAAAATAAAATAAAAATAAAATCAGTGGCTTTCCTTGCAAGAAATCCAATAGTGAAGTATAGGACTCATTAACATTGACAGAAAGAAAAGTCAGGAAAAGGGGATCTTTGTTCACTGAGAGCAAGACCTGGCACATAGTAGGTGCTCAATAAATTCTTGTTAAATGTATGCAGTGCCATCATCATTGATTGACAGGCAATGCAGGGTGCATGGCAGGCAATCCCTCATGCAGCTTACAGTCCACTGAGTAAGACAGACCATAAGTAAAACAAGTGAAATATATATATATATATATATATATATATATAGCATATATATAGTGCTGATTTCTGGGGAGAAAAAATAAAGGTGGGAAGTGGGATATGATGCATATGTGTGTCTGGGGGTTGGAAGAAGTGCTGACATTTTCTATGGTGTACCAGGACAGGGCTCCTGAGAATTCTGAGTAAAAAGAAATGTGTTAGGGTTTTCACACGTCTTCTCACCACCCTCATCAAGAAAACATTCAGAAAATTAATTTAAAAAAAAAGAGAAAGAGGGGGAGGGAAACATTAAATATTGGCACTTCAAAAGTGTTTTCCAGACAATATTCATCATCTGGAATTCTTGACAAATATATTGTTGAAAAAGGAAATGGATTTAAAAAATGGAATTATTGCTACAATCAGTTTTTTTTTAACCCATGGCATCTTTAGACATAAAATGCAAAGTAATAGTTTGAGAGATTTGTGAATGTCAAACTGATTAATTTCAGGCCTGTGGCAGCCTATGCTATTGAACTTGCCTATTGGGTAAAACAAATTCAGGGTCTGCCGTTCCTAAAGGCTTTCAGGCATGAGTATAGGGTTCCTTGCAATGTTAAAGCTCTACACAGTAAAAGTCCAGGCTATAAATTTTGCTGTGCTTCCCAGCTAAATGGACGCTTTGAGCGGAGACAGACTGGCGGGAGCTGAAGTAGTTATAGCTTTGATTGACTGCTTCTCCATCATTCCATCCTACTAGAGCCTTGAGCAGAGTTGACATCGCTGAGCATGTTGATTGGCTGCTGTTCAGAGGCTGAGACAGCACAAGTGTCATCTAGCCATGGTCAGTTTGTAGGTAACACTATCACGACTCTCTGTGGTTAGGTTGCATAGGCATTAGGAAACGATGGAATGAAGGAACGAGATGTTTGCTAATAAATCTATTGAGAGATTAGTCCTCTCTGACCCTCATTTATTCCTTGGAAGTCCTGTAGGAGAGTCATTAAAAAAAAAATCACTTGTGAAAATTTTCTGTTTGTATTCAATGTAACATTTAATGTGAAGGTCAATTGATAACAATTGCTGTGAATAGCCCAGATTCGTGGTATCCCTACTAGTGTGTGTGTGTGTGTGTGTGCGCGTGTGCGTGTGCGTGTCTGGTGCTAAAAAGGCTCAAATGAAGCTTGGCCAAAAAACAAACAAACAAACAAAATAAATAAAAAAAAAAAACAACTGAACTTTTTTTTTTTTTTTTTCCAAATCAACTGCAGATGCCGGAGATGAATTTAGTCGGATACTGGGTGGTTAGAACATAGCTCAGATCCCCACAAGAGTCACATTTTCTTTCTAACTCCAGGCCTCCCCATTTGAAAATAATGAACATATAATTGAAATCAATAAGATTCTATGGCTGTGAGATTTTAAAAAATTATTACTCAGTCTCTTGTTAGTTTTTCATCAGCTTTCATTTGGTATGTTTTTATTTACTTTGATGTTGGTAAATCTCTCCTAATGCTGTAATTATAGGAGTAAGACTGAATCTGCTTTGCTTAACATCTGCGAGGAAAATGCAGTGTTTGATTTGTTTCTTTTTTAATTTGCAGTTTGGAAGAGGTTGATTAATCTGCTGGTAGAGTCATCTGTTCCATCTTAAGTTACACCCATTAGAGGTTGTTATAAATCCATCTGTGCAGTTAACTGAAATTTTTGGAGACTAAACAACTGCATGGAGCTGTACCTATATTAAAAAATATAGTTTCACTCCCTCGATTGTTAGACTTTTTCTAAATAGTGTATGTGGACCTCATTTTAAATATCTTTTTGTGAACAAAAAATTTCATTTACTTGTCAGTATCGTGATTTGTAGTCATACTAGTCACCTTCTGTCATCTTGGCTTATGGTACCATATTGAGTCAGAATTTTAGTATTCATTTAAAAAAATTCAAATATTTGGTTCTGATAAATCATATTTGGAAACTTCTTGGTCCAACTGTCTTTTGAAGGCCGATCTCCAGAGAAGAAGTGTGTGTGGGTAAACACGTGCTCACCCATATCACATACTTTTCTATTGCTGTGGTGTAGACGGAGCTTTATATTAACCTCAGAAGGGCAGCAATTTGCTATCAAAACCAAGATAAGGGGCAGTTATCTTAGAAAGTACCAAGGGGAATTTGTCAGTGCCATGTTAAGCTTTCAAAGGCATGTGCCTAATGCACAACTGAATAAAATAAAAACCAGAATTTTAGAAGGTCAAAAATTTTCAATTTGAGCCACTTCTTACAAAAGGTATAAAAAGAAAAAAAAAAAAAAAGAAAATGGAACTTGATTTGCAGTTTTACTGTGACCATAAACTGAAAATAATTAGTACCTGGAGAGAGTTGAAAAGTAAAATGGAAATAGAACTAGTGGAGACTAAGCTGAATGAGCATTGAAAGAGAGCTTCAGTGGTACTGGGGAGAACAGAAATGCTCTCTTGACTGCTCACCATTTTATTTATTTCCATGTCCTAGAAGATATTTTCATCTCTGTGGGTATGATCAGTGCAATGACATTTTAATAATTTCAAGTGTATTTTTGAGTTCTGAGAATAGGAATGCAGCAGGTTCCCAATTTTCCAAATAATACCCAGGACATAGATGCGCTCACTGCACGGACCAAAATATCTTAGCTGAAAGTGTTGCTGGATCTGGCATCCAGATTTAGCTGGTTCTACTAAAGCCCCAGTTTAATAAAGGTAACAACATTTTCTGTTCTGTTTATTTTAAATCCCTGTTAGTTTTAAACTCCTAGCCAAATGTAATGCAACTAGAAGCATTGTAGGATATTTTTTATGGCATTTATTGTGAATATACTATTTTTAAAAAAGATATTTTACACATAAGTATATCTTAGCCTGAAATTTGGAGATCTTATCATTTATGTAGATTTATACAATTTGTTAAAGAGCAGGAGAGAGTAAAAAACAAAATCCAGCAAAAAAATAAATATACAGTTGTAACAATTGTACTGCAAATGAATTTCTTGTGTAGATTCTGTTCTAAGTAGATGAAGCTTTAGGATAGTGACAAGTTTTAGCTTTTCCCTGAGAAGAGTACTCATTTCCTTATAGGTGCTTAGAAACAAACTCTAACTATAAAATATCTCTTGGAGCATGGTATAACCAGACATGACAGTTTCTGCAGACTTCTCAAATATTTTTATCCAGTGTTAAACCAAAATTACATGTTGGGAATGGATGCATCCCTGTCTTCCATCTTGTAACCACCTGCCGGAGGCAAATACAGTAAACTGTTAGGTATCAACCTAAAAGTCCCCACGGGGCTCAGGAAAATGGTGTTTGGTTGACTGGAGAGAAAGAATGAGTGACACAGAAGAGGACTTCAGAAAACAGCCCTTTGGGTCACCCAGCTGATCTCAGGATGCTGCTCAATGGGCATTGTTCTCAACCATCTTTAAAACTGACTTCGCTTGAGTGAACTCAAAGAAACGAAGGGCGTGTGAGTTAGTCCAAATGCACATCTTCGTTAACTGAAGGTCGACTCCAGAAGGACAACCAACGTACTTGCCTCAGAGAGGTCAATGTGGAGCTTCTGAATTTCAGTCCAATTAGGTCAGCGTAGCTTGCACATGGCACTCTGCTGCAGGCCCGGGCCGGTAACTCAGAGACCCTTCTGCGGTTGTTAGCAGCCTCGGCTTTAAGGGTTCTGACAGCTGACATTAGAAAATACACCCAGTGCTTGAGCCAGGGCGTCTGATGAAAACAGCGTGCAGCGTCTTTCCTGTCCCTTGCAAACCCAGATTCATTATTAAATTTCTGTGTCCCAAACTGGGTCTGTTGAAACGGATTTTGAGCGTCCCAGTCTTTTTTTTTTTTTCCTACCACTCTTCATACTGACAAACCTTTTCTATAAAACTATTTGGTCTGCTTTCTGCTCTCTCTTCTGAATTTAATTTGCTGTGGGTTTTGGTCTCTAGATCTGACTTTTGGAACACAATTGTAGAATTTAACTCTTAAATAGTTGGGTTAGGGGTCTAAGTCATCTAAAATAGATCCCTAAGACAATGAGGTTAAAGTTTTGTGCGTGTGCCCCCTGTGTTTTGGAGAGAAGATAGAAGAAAGGAAGAGAGATGAGGATGTGGCACGCTCCAGGCCGAGCCCATCACGACGTGGACGTGTGCAGGTGCAGACCTGGAGGAGGAGGAGGAGCAGCCCTGAGAGGCAAACACCGGGGCGCTGCAGTGGGCTCTCCAGAAAGGCTGCCAGCTGGACGTGCCTACCAGCTCAGAGAACCACCTGGATGTGAAGTTAAAGTATAGCCTGGACTTCCAGAGAAGCTTTAGAGAAGCTATTTTTGGTGACCCTATGATGAAATGTTAGTGATGACAGGGCAGACCATCTCGTGATTTGGTGCCTAATGATAAGAAGACTGAAGCAACTGTGTTTGGTAAACTTTGCATTTTAAAGCTTTTGAACTTAGACGTTAGGGGACGTTTGGAGATCAAAAGACAGGGAAGTTCAGTGGAAAGTGCATGACACAAGAAGCTCTGGATTTCAATGTCACACTGTCATATTTACCAGACGTCTCACTTTGGATAAGTCATTTAACCTTCTCAGGGCTTATTTTATTCAGAGGTAAAAAATTACCTATGAAGCATCTTCTAGTTCTAAATTTTAATTTTTTTCTGACTTCCTTTGCCAATTACTATTCAAATGGGACAGTGCAGAACAAACCTGAGTGAGAGAAAAAGAGCTCTTGTCATTAACCCCTTCCTCCCCATCCTCCGTACTCCTGACAGACTCCCAGCCCCCAAGGTGCCTGTGAATGCTTTTGTATTTTCTCATAAGGAAAATCTCTGGGTAGATAATTATACATGAGCACATTTTACCCAGTTGAAAATTTTAAAAGAAGTCATTAGATGATTAGGACAAAATTTAGAGGTTTAGATAAATAAATTAACTACCATGTAGTATTTTTTATAGAGACAATCTCCTTCATTATGCATTTGTATAGATTTTTAAAAATTATACAAAGGACTTCCAATTTCTAGTTTTGAACATAAGGAGCTTAGAAGTCACCACTCCATCCTAACAAGTAAAAAGTGCAAAATCAACACTGCAAAATCAACACCTTTTCTTAAATCTTTAAGAGAGGTGAAGTCACAGGGAAAACTGCTGCCCTCAAAATTGGGAAGAAAAGCGAGTAGAGAGAATCACAGCACACTGGAGTAGAAACCTTTGCAGGAACCAGAGCCAGAGCAGGAAGACCTGAATGATGATTGACAAATTGCTGAAGGCTCAGGGAGGACAAGGCTGAGAGTTAAAAACTCCACGGGACCCAGTTATCCAGGGCCCACACTCTTGTAGCTCTTACCTGCAGGAGCCCAATCTGATTCTCACGGTAAGTGTCAGAGAAAAACCCCTTCATGCTTCTGAAAGGGGGAGGAGAAAAGGAACCATTTTTGAAATATACCAGAACATTCTGTTCCTAACGAGGCCTGCCCTCAGGAGAAATTATATAACCGGAGCCTAACCTGCTGGAATTCCATCAGAGCCTAAATGACCCAAGGGAAGTTAAACATCCAACTGTAGCTAGATCTAGCCTTTTGCATGGGAAGAGGGAAATATCTACCTTCAGTCTGCTCTAGCCATCCTTCTCATCTAAGTGGGGAATAAAAGGCTGAGAAACACTTGTGAGGTTCACAGTCCAGGAGCACAGATTCACTAAAAAGACTGAGACCTGATCATGAGACTACAGACTGCTTGCCCTTCCCCGACACCTCACCTCCATAATACCAAAGGCCGATTGACAGCAGTTCCTTTTGTCCAGTACTTCATTTCTGGCTATCAAGAAAAAAAAATCACAAGACATACCAACAGGCAAAAAACAGAGTTTGAAGAGACAGAGCAAGCATCAGAAACAGACGTGCCAGGCATGTTGGAATTGTCAGTCGGGGAATTTAAAACAACTATGATTAATATGCTAAGGGCTCTAATAAAGTAGAGAACATGCAAGAACAGATGGATAATTGTCTTAGTCTGTTCCTGCTGCTATAACAAAATACCTTAGACTGGGTAATTTATTAACAACAGTTTAATGCTCACAGGTTTGGAGGCTGGGAAGTCCAAGATTAAGGCACCAGCAGATTTGGTGTCTGGTAAGAGCTTTTCTCTGCTTCAAAGATGGTGCCTCTAGCTGCACCATGGCACAAGGGAGCAAGGCAGCTCCCTTTACCTCTATTATAAGGGCACTAATTCCATTTATGAGGGCTAGTCACTCACCAAAAGGATCTTAATACTCTAACACTGAGTATTATATAACAACATATAAATTTTGGGGGGATATCAACATTCAGACCATAGCATCAATGTAGGCAGAGATGGAAATCCTAAGAAAGAGCTAAAAAGAAATATTAGAGATAAAAAACACTGTAACGGAAATGAAGAATGCTTTTGATGGGCTTATTAATACAGTGGACATGGCTGAGGGAAGAATCTCTGAGCTTGAGGATATATCAATAGAAACCTCCAAAACCGAAAAGCAAAAAGAACAAAGACTGAGAAAAAACAGAACAGAATAACCAAGAACTATAGGACAACTACAAAAGTTGTAACATATGCATAATGGTAATACCAGAAGGTGAAGAAGAGAGAAAAGAACAGAAGAAATATTTGGAATAATAATGACTGGAAATTTCCTCAAATTAATATCAGACACCAAACCATAGATCTAGGAAACTCATAGATGACCAAGCAAGATAAATGCAAAATCAAAACAAGACAAAAACAAAACAAAACTACACTTAGGCATATTATTTGCAAATTACAGAAAACCAAAGGTAAAGATTTTTTAAGAAAAAATCCTGAAAGAAGCCTTACCTACAGAGGAGCAAAGCTAAGAATTGCATCTGACTTCTCAGAAACTGTGCAAGCAAAAGGAGAGAGGAGTGAAATATTTAAAATGTTGAAAGAAAAAAATAAAACCCTAACTTAGATTATGTGCTCTGTGAAATTATTCTTCAAAAATGAAGAAGAAATAAAGAGTTTCTCAGACAAAAAGGGAACTTGTTGCCAGTAGAACTGACTCACAAGAAATGTTAAAAGAAGTTCTTTAGAGAGAAGGAAAATAGGCCAGGGACAATGGTTCACGGCTGTAATCCTAGAACCTTGGGAGGCTGAGACAGGAGGATTTCTTGAGTCCAGGAGTTCGAGACCAGCCTGAGCAAGAGCAAGACCCCAGCTCTACAAAAAATAGAAAGAAATTAGCCAGGCATGGTGGCACACATTTGTAGTCCCGGTTACTTGGGAGGCTGAGGCAGGAGGATTGCTTGAGCCTAGGAGTTTGAGGTTGCAGTGAGTTATAAGGTGTTTAAAAATTATACAAATAGCATATGACTATGTAATCACTGAAAAATTTGAATACTCTATTTTATCTTCCAATCTTATTTCCACCCTCTAGAGCCAACCATTGTTAATGATGTGAGAGATGTGTATCTCTGAAGCATTTAATTAATTGGCATACATATATAGGTACATATACATTTTTGGACATATACACAGAATCATGTTAGATTATGCATAATCCTTGGAAAGCTCCAGACAATATGACCTTGAAAGAATCACAACCATCTTCTCTCCATTGCCCTTTGTTTTATAGGAAACTAAATCTTAATGATATGTCCAAGATTAACACTATCCTCCAGGAAGATAAGATTGGTGAGAATGGATGAATTTTCATATCCTAGTTTCCTAAAAATTTATGAAAAGATCACATTTGATTGGGTAGATTAAAGAGTATGTGTTGAAATAACAGCCATAGACAATGATTCCTGGACTTAACTTTCTCAATTACTTCAAAGCACATTGTAAAACTTATAACATATAATTTTTATTTACCATAACTTACTTTTCTGAAAGTCTCTATGATGTCTCAGTGGGTTGAGATTTTATGCTTAGGGGCTCTGTGTCTTAGGAGGAATGATATCAAAAATTCCAGTCTGTCCCATCTCCATACTCCAAATCTCACCCTTGTACTCCTGGAGCACCCTGGCATGGCTTCATCGTAGATTACAATCTTCACGCTACAAAATAAGCTGCACAAGACCTGGGACTCATGCCTGCTCTGACCTGCTGTCAAATAAAGGAGTAAGTAAATGAATGAATAAAATAAGGATAGGCTGTTAACACCAGAAAGACATAATCACTGCTTATCAAGTAAACTTGCCTGGACCCAATTAGAAGTCTGAACTGGTGGCTTCTTTGACTTGCCTTTAGGGCCTCTTACTTTTCTCTCAGCTACCATGACCTGCTGTCCTTTCTGTTGCAAAGAAAACCCTGGGTCCTTTAAAAATAATGAGGAATGCATAACTTTTAACAGATTTCCTTAAAGGAACTGCTCTTAAGGAGCCATAGCTCAATAATAGTTTATTTCCAAGATTTCCAGCATGTTCTGTACATAACATGCCAAGGGCTCATGTTTCATATCAGACAAGATATGATCATTTTCATTTCCACATTCATTAGATTTTCTCTGTAGATTTCCTCTGTGTGTGTGTGCATGTGTGTTTGTGCATCAGTGTGCAGATTATCATTTTACTCACACAGTTATTGCCAGTGACTTTGCTCCGGGATGAGAATGAGAAAGAATTAAGGAAGTACATGAAAAGTCCTCTCAGGAAGATAGGAATTCCTTACACCAAAAGGTCATATCAGCCTGAACTAATTCTTATTTCCTATCTGCTCCACAAGATACTCTCAAGAAGTTGCTACTCGAGAAGTTTCCAAAATTTTCACCACTGATCCAGAACCGCTTTAGGGGTATTTCCCTTTGTTATTGCTTTTCCATATACACAGGCCTGATATTTTCACTTATTTATCTTGAGGCATTTACTGAGAAGTAGTTGCCTATTTGTTTCACATATTTTATTCATAAAGGGCAGGTATAACTACCACTCAGATCCATAGCCGATGATGACATTTATTAGGATTTTTGAAATATTGAAAATAGTTAATGAGTTTCTATCACCACCTTTATGGACTTCTTTGGACCTGGGGACTAGCTAGTGATGGGGTTCCCATAACCAGAGATGAATGAGGGATTGGAAGGGGTAGGACCAGACTGTGAAAAAGATATTATGAACAGTTAATGAGTGATTGCTGGAGTCAAAGTCCTCTAATACATGCTCATCTCATTCTATGTCTTTTTATGATTTTGTCCTTTCTTGGTTAACACTGTGTGATTTATTTGCTACTTAGAATAATCAACATGAGAGCACAAAGATGCATTTGTCATTATCTTACCTTGTCATATCAAATTACATGGTAACCATGCTTACAATAGGAAGTAAAATAAGTAGGTTTAAAGCGACACTTAGATTAGATGTGAATTTATTTGTCTACTTGCTGGGTCTGATTCAATTTTTTCTCTTCCAATTTACTGATATAAAATATATTAGCATGCATATGTTCTCATGATATATTCAATACAACAGAGATGAGAGTTATATATTCTATTTAGTCCTGTAAAAGTAGAGTTAACTTAAGTGACTGAAGATAATGAAGCCATTTGTCATTTGTTAGTTGTTACACTAGTTTAGGAAATGTGTTGGTATTCAGTTTTATTTGGTGTTTCTTAGAATTCCATAGCTATAGTAAACATGAAAGTCAAAGAACTTGATGCTTAACAACTATTGCAAGATTCCATCTTATGGGCATAAAACTATTCATGCTCTAGACTAGTTAATTTATCGTACTGGGAAGTCTTGGAAAATCTTGGAGAACAGTTGCCTTGACACAGATTTAGGCAATACATGCATGGTAATTGGTGGCACCAATACCAGACTAAATGGCACCTATACCTCATTTTAATCAGTAGTTCAATCCTGCTTTCTTATTCTCTTTCCGTTTCCTGGATACTAGCTCCTTATTTTTTTCCCTAAGTTCTTGTTATATAGTTTCTTAATAGTCTCATTTTTTTCTCTTATTTGTTCTATCTGCTTCTGGAGTAAAATTAAAATTCATGCAGATAGAAACAGATAGAGATGCAAAGAACCTAGATTAAAAGAAAAAAAAACCCTACTGGAATAATCATTCCAGTAAAAATGTGGAGATATCTGAATATCTTGCAAACTCATCTGTTTGGTAGCAGTGACATGGGTAGATATAATGAAGTCTAACTCCCTAGGAGAGGGAGGAGGAGGATTAGGGAAGAGAGGGAACAGGATGGGGTGGAATTCAAAGTGGGTGTCCTACTGCTCAGCAGACAGAAGTGTAATTTTTCTTTTCTTTCTTTTTTTTTTTAGAGACACAATCTTGCTGTGTCACTGGGCTGGGACACAGTGGTGCTATCATAGCTCACTGCAGCCTCAAACTCCTGGGCTCAAGTGATCCTCCCATGTCAGCCTCCCAAGTAGCTGCGACTATAGGTATGTGCCACCATGCCTGGCTAATTTTTAAAATTTTGTTGGAGGTGGAGTCTTGCTATGTAGCCTAGGCTGGTGTCAAACTCCTGGCCTCAAGCAATCCACCTGGTTTAGCCTTCTAAGTAGAAGTGTGATTTTTCTACTTAAGAGGCCTATGTGTAAGCACATGTCCCACATAACTGGCACGCTCCTTCAAACAATAACTGACCCTCAATTTTTAGGTGACAATTGAAAGCATTAATTAACCAACTCAAGGACAGAAAATTCTGGGTAAATATAGAAAGGTACAAACTCAGAAAGAATGGACTTAGCCAAAGTTTGTATACAAAACATTAGAGTGACACTAGCCTAGATTTCATCTTGGTTTATTAATAGGATATGAAATAGATTTTACCATATGAAATCTTACAGGTGGTTATCATCACAGGCTCAAAATAATAAAATGCTCATAATAATAATCCTGACATTTGGATAGTACTTAAAACTCTTTTCAAAGTGCTGGCCCATCTATTTATTTACTTTAATCTTTCCATTCCCTCTTCCCCCCAACCCTATTCAGTAAAATTAAACATTGCTGTCCCCATTTTATGGATGAGGGAGCCAAGGTCCAGAGCAGTTGTTGTTGCTCTAGGCCATGAATGACAGCAGTCCAGTATTCCGTGGCACCCAGCACATACTCTGATTTCTTTCAGACAATGCCATACTGTGCAGAAGTCCTGTCTTTTTATTTCCTTCCTTTCATAAATGTCAGGGAGATTCTTTAGTGCAGGGGTCCCCAACCTATGGTGAGTTGTATACTTATTTCATTATATATACAATGTAATAGTAATAGAAATAAAGTACACAATAAATATAATGTGCTTGAATCATCCCGAAACCACCCCCCCGCCCCCGACCATCCGTGGAAAAATTGTCTTCCATGAAAATGGTCCCTGGTGCCAAAAAGGTTGGGGACTGCTGCTTTAGTGGGTCTCTAGCTGACCGGCTCTCTGCTCTCTGGATTGGTCTCTGTCCTTTCACAGGCCAGTGGGTGGCTGCTAGAGGATTTGTCGCTCACCACCCCTTCCTTGGACCCCAAATACAGATTTCCTGTTTGGATAAGAGGAGCCTGGCTCCGAGAGGCAGGGGTGGGTGTGGAGTTGCTGAAAAGAAAGTTAAGTGTCTGTCTTCCACTGGCCACTGGAATAAGTCTCAGTCATTGGTCCTCATGCAGCTGCTGACCCTCTCCAACAAGTTTTTTGTGGCAAATAACTCCAACTGCTTTACAAAGGGAATAGCTTGCAGATGTGGGTATGATAACCTGCAAAGCGCAACTTAAATATAGTAATTGTCTCTAGCCTGCTCTTAACTGTGGCGACAGAGTTTCTACTATGTCATTAGGGAAGGAATTACCAAGTCTTGGAACACAGTGAGCCAAGCTTCTGGCATCAGCTGTCTTCTCGCTGTTTTTAACAGAGTTAATTGGCTTCTAACCAAAAAGATTAGGGCATGAGGTTAAATTATGTGGGAATAGGAAAGAATGAAGATAAATGGATGACAAGTATCCAAAAGTTAAAAAAAGATTTTTGTTGCTATTGTTATTAAACTTGGAAATAATCACTTTATCTCTTTGTGCTGAACCCATTGTCTCTTTTATTCTGATTTTCTGTTATCTTCTTCAGTGAGATAGCTGTAATTTAAAGGTGAATGGCTTTGCTTTGAAGGCTTTCTTTATCGGCCCACCTCTCCTGGCCCGGCCTAGCAGAGCCAAGTAGAAGATCCGCAGAACTTTAGGGATGGATGAAGTTTAGAGGTTATCCAGTCCAATCTCCCATCTACCAAGGAGATTTTGTCCATTGATCCTTGACAGGTGTTCTTCCAGATGCCCTACCTTTTAAGACCTCACTTTGGACAGTGATTACCATTAAAATGTTCTTGATTCTGAGTTTTTATTACTCATAGGTTTTAGTTTTATCCTCCAGAACTAGATAGGACTAGTTTAGTCAGTGTTTTTCATATCATATGCCTTCAAATATTTCAAGGAGAAAAATTATACCTACCTTAGGGCCGCAAGTTTCATTTCAGTTGGCAATTCCAGTGGATTGCACAGTGGCTGCCTAGAGGGCTATGGGCTGGGCAAACACTATAGGAGGAGAATCAGGAGTGATTAGTAATGTCTGCCACGAACAGAGGAGGAAAGAGTGGTAGCACGGGTGGTGCGTGCTTTTAGACTTTGTTCTTAGATGTAATGAATCACAGAGCACTCTTGGTCCCTTCAATTATTTTTTTCCCCTGTATCATTGTTAGCTACTTCAATATCCTGACTGATTTTCTTTGAACAATATTCCTTTTGAAAAATAACCCCTGAAGGTGAACATGATACTCTCTATGTGGTCTGACCAGACCAGAAAACAATAGGAGTGTGATATCCATTAAAAAATATTATTATCAATGTAGTCAACAATTGCATTAGTTTTTTTGTTGGCAGCCATACAACTCCTGTGACTCATAGTGAGCAAGTGGCCTAAGTCATTTTCATGTAGCAGTCAACAATGCAGCATAATTTGAGGGGTACCACAAGGCCCCAGCCACCCCCAGATATCTCTCTACTACACTGTTTGGTGCTATAGTCTCAATCTATGTAGTCTGATATCCCTCCATTAGAGTTGCTTCTTTGGGTTAGACAACTGCAGCTGGGGGCATGGATTGCGCCTAGGCTATCCCCATTAGGATACCAGAAATCATTAACATATTGGTGCAGAATGGCTTTTTATTGCTTCAACAAATATTCTTCGATTGCTTACCATGTGCTAGGTATTGTTTTAGGCACTGAGCAAAAGAGATGAAACTTCCTGTCCTAATGGAGCCTACACTGTAATGTGGGAAGACAGACGATATAATAATAAAATATATAATAGATGGTAATAAGCACTGTGGAGAAAAAATAGGAAGAACAGGAAGCGGTAGGAGAGGGGAAAGTTGTGATTTGAAATGAAGTGGGCAGAGAGGGCCTCACTTAGAAGGTGTAGTTTGAGCAAAGCCCTGAAGGAAGAGTAGGCGCTCGGGCTGTGGGAGCAGTGAGACCAGATGGCTAGGAAAGGGAAAGACGAGGATAGAGTAAGAGATGAGCAGAGAGATGATGGCAGCAGAGAGATGATGACAGCCAGGTCGTGCAGGCTGGGCGGGCTGTTTTAAGGACTCTGGCTTTTGTTCTGAGTGATACATGAGACCATAGGAAGGTTCTGAGCAGAGAGGTAACATCACCTGACCTTCTTGTGCAAGGGTCCCCTAGCTGCTGTGTTCAGAATAGACTGTGGGTGGGTAAGGACAGAGGCAGGAGGACTCATTAGGAGGTTTTTGTTCTAATCTGAGTGAGAGATGTTGGTGGCTTTGATCAGGGTGGTAACGAGGAGGTGGTAAAAAATGATCTAAATCTGGAGATATTTGGGAAAACAGTGTAAAGAATTCACTGGTGTTTGGTTGTAGGGTGGGTTTTGAGTGTGAGGATGGAAGAGTGGGGGAGGCGGGGAAGACTGTGAACCTGCAAATGTGGGAGGGAAATTCGCCGGTGTAGACATCTGAGTGGAGGCAGAAATCAGGCACCAGGAACTGAGTCTGGAGCCCAGGAGCGCAATCCAGGCTGGAAATGTCAATTCCTCAGCATATGAATGGCATTAAGGCCCGAGGCTAGAGGAGATGACTGAGAGAGTGAGAGTATACCAGAGCAGAGGAGGGCAGGGACTGGGGTGAGAGGTCAGGTTGATGAGGAGATGGATCCGCAAGGAGTCTGAGGACTGACCGGTGAACGGGAAGGACGGGGCGTGGCCTGACAGCCCAGCGAAGAAAGTGTCTCAGGAGGAGGAAACATTCCACTGTGTCAAATGCTATTGATGGGTTAAGGAAATTGAGAACTGAAAATAACCCCTGGATTTAGCAATTTGCAGGCTATTGATGACCTTGATAAAAGAAGTTTCAGTGAAATGGCTGAAACAGAACCCTGATTGGAGTAGATTCAAGAGAGAGTGCGAGGAAAGAAGTTGGAAATGACAAGTACAGACCAAACTTTTAATGAGTTTTGCCATAAAGTGCAGCACAGAAATGGGAGCAGATGGGTGTTAGCTAGAGGTTAGGTGAGGTCAATAAATTATTATTTTTAAGATGAGAAAATGACAGTATTGTTTTTCCTGATGAAAATGACCCACATGAGGGATTTTCAGTTAACTGTTTATCATCAGGATCTTGAATACATAATACCCAGGACAAGTATTTCGGATGGGAGGAAGAAAAGTCTAATTCTTGGACTAGACTACAAAGCGGGCAAACTGTGATGGGAAAACAGTCCTGTGGTAGCTGGATTAGTGGGATGGCAACACAAGCCTACCAGATATGGACAGAGGATTGTGAGTGTCAGGGCGGGGAGTAGAGGAGTTGACCCTAAACACAGCTCTCCTCTGCTTCATACCAATCCAGATCCTCCTCAAGAGTACAGAAAATTCCACTCTAACGTGTTGTAAATATAATTAGTATTTCCACCATTTTTTTTGTTTTGTTCTGTTTTTTAGTCAGACAACCAGTCAATTAATAAGTGTTTGTTAAATATCTCCTAATCTCTTGTCAAATTTGTCTTCATGTTTTACTTAAGTTTCCAAGATACATGACAAAAGGTGGTTTTCTAGTTACAAGGTTATCTTTCTTCCTGCTAGTGTTGGTTTTTTTCCCTAAGCCCCCATATGGTTTTATTACTTTTCTTTCAAGTTTACATGTCACTTGGACCTAAAGAGTTAGCTAGCACCTTACTATCTTCCCTAATGTATCTCACCCGAGACCCACCTAGCTATCCAGAGTGGATGCTTAAACAGGTGGCTCACTGGGCCCCATCTTACCCTCCTTGTGCGAGAAGAGAGCATATTACTTCATCCATCCATCCATCCATCCAATTAATGTTTATCTAGTACCTACTCTGCACCAGCCAATGTTCCTGGCACTTGGAGATTCAATAGGAAATAAGACATGGCTCCTGCTCTTAGGAATCTTACACTGTAGTGGAGCAGACAGATACTAAACAAGAAAATAGAAATCCAAATTATCATGATAAGTGCAATGAAGAAAATACATAGGATGTTGAGACACAGAATAACAAGGAAAGGAATGGAGAGTATTTTCTTTAGATAGTGTGGTCAGGGAAGGCTTTTATAATCTGCATTTATAATCTTTCTATTCCTTCCAGGAAGTTATACCCTCCCTCCTCCTGGTGAAGTGGGTGAGGCATAGGACTCTGCATGATGCCTGTTGTATTATTTATCTTTAGGTGCTCCAGAGCCTTTCTGTAAAGTGAGAGTGAGACTTGGACATAAAATCATATTTATCTAGTCTTAGGTAAGATTATGAGAATTTAGTGAGAATAGTGATCTAATAGAAATTAATATTGGTCGTTGGGGTATTTTCCCTCTGATGTCTGGGGCTACCTGGCAACAGTGGGATTCTTCCAGAGCTCCCCCGGCCCAGGAGTTCTGACCTGGGCTAGGGATCAGGGAACTGGGGTTCAACCATAGAGGAAAAAGTGAATATTGGTTGAATGTTTAAAAATCACTACTGATTATGAACATTGAGTATTCAACCAGAAGGATTTTAATTACAAAGGGAATTGTGAGCTAGCATAACCTGGTGGTGACTTGTTAATGTGGGCATTAACAAATTGCCCCCCTCAAAAGTTATATAATAGTAAAACTAATCTGCCTGACAAATGCCAGCATTAATAGTTGAACATATATCAAATTCGGTGATGTTGAAGGGAACACAATACTTGCATGGCAGATAACCAAATGTCAATCAAAATAAACACCCAAGTCCAAGATATGGTGGAAATTAAAATACAGAACAATGAAGGACTTTTGCTGCAAATGGAACAAGAGCCACATGGATGGCACGAAGAAGAAGTCTAAGGAAAGAATATTTTGAAGAAGAATCGCTTCTAATTGAAGGTACAAATGCCAGGGCCCCCATGTGTGTGGAGGTGGAACAATACCTATTATTTTTAAGTACTTTTGACTTTTCATTATATTTAATAAGTGCTTCTGACTGGAGTAGAGCAAAGATTGCCGAAGGATCTGTGTAATTTAAAGAGTTAATTTAAGTTCAAGTTGGTAAATATTGTTGGCTGACATTTATTTTGGTCCTCTCCCTTGAGTGCCACCTCATGCAGTCTGGGCTTCTCCCAGCCTGGCCAGGTTAGAGAATGGCAAAGGTAATGCCTTTGAAAAGTTTACAGCTGAGTTCAATCCACCCTAATCTAATCACCGACTCAACAGTGGGTAAAATTACCCCTTCCTGCAAAGTGAGGTTTAAATATCTCAGCTCTGTTTCTACTTCGTTCCTTATTTCACATAACTTGGGTTGTGTTAGTCTTTATAATGGCTCGAAACCTTAATCACTCCCATCTGTTCAATATTACATGGTAATTTAGTAGTGAAAGAGTACTAGGCTAGCAGCCAGTTTGATTCTAGTCCTGGCTTTGTCACTAATTAGCCGTGTGACTCCAACAAGTTGGTTCATCTCCGTCTTGGCTTACAATCGCCTCCTCGCTGACCTAGCTTTTTCTACTCCCCTCTGACCTGCCCTATTGGCAGGGAGAGGAGGCAGCTCTAGGAGAGTGCTTTGAGACTCCAACCTCAGGAAGTGGAGGTGGGGATGAGGGGAAAGGAAGAAAGACATCCTCCTCTCCACCCAGACGTACGAACCCTCTCCTTGTTCCTGGATCTGTATCTCCTTCCCATCTGATATAACAGAGGACACATCCCTGCCCCTATCAAAGCCCAGGGCTTTAAATCCACCCCTTTGCTCTCTTGTATACTCTTCTCTGTACCTCCTTTTCTGCCACCAGCTCTGCTCTATCCTGGATCAGTCCCAAAGTACACAAACATGCTCTCATATCTCCCCAAAATCTTCCTCGTCCCACATAGCCCGAGAGTTGCTGCTGCATTTCTCAGCTACCCATGCAGTCTGCCTTCTTTAAGGAGTTGTCTACAAAAGCTGCCAGCACACGATTCAACACACTCTCTGCCCTGTCATGTCAGCCCCTTTCTCACTCTCCCCATGTGCTCACTTCACAGCCTACCGTTCTGTAAATAGTCATGATGTTCTATGTTCTTACGTTACATTATCATGTCTAAGTAGTCTTCACCTTCGAGTAGAATAGTGTAATTTGATATTTCTTCTTGTATGATTTCTTATATGTCCTGGAACTAATACAGTAGTCCCGACTTATCTGTGGTTTTGCTTTCTGAAGTTTCAGTTACCCACAGTCAACTGTGGCCTGAAAATATTAAATGGAAAATTCCAGAAATAATTCATAAGTTTTAAATTACGTGCCATTCTGAGCAGCATGATGAAATCTCGTGAAGTCCCACTCTGTCCAACCTAGAACATAAATCATCTCTTTGTCCAAGGAATCCACACTGTCTGTGCTACCCACCTGTTAGTCACTTGGTACCCATGTCAGTTGTCAGATCGACTGTCACAGCATTGCAGCCCTGTGTTCAAGTAACCCTGATTTACATAATAGTGGCCCCAAAGTGCAAAAGCAGTGGTGCTGGCAGTTTGGATATGCTAAAGAGGAGCCACAAAGTGCTTCCTTCAAGTGAAAAGGTGAAAGTTCTCAACTTAATAAAGAAAGAAAAAAAATCTTAAGCTGAGGTTGCTAAGATCCATAATAAGAACGAATCTTATCTGGAAAATTGTGAAGAAGAAGAAAAAATTCCTACTGGTTTTGCTGTCACACTTCAAACTGCCAAAGTCTGGCCACAGTGTGTGATATGTGCTTGGCTAAGTTGAAAAATTTGTAAGTGGAAGACATGAACAGAAATGTGTTCCAATTGATGGCAATAAGGTTCGGTACTATCTGAGGTTTCAGGCATCCACTGGGGTCTCAGGACGTATCTCTCACAGATTAGAATGAGTACTAGAACTATTTTTTTAAAAATTCACTCCATTTTCTATGCCTCATTATCATTTTTGCCCCAATAACCCAATGGCACTGTAAACCACTCTCTTAATAGTTCCCATATTTTGAATGCATCTGTTCCATTATTTTTTATTTTTTTAATTAAAAAAATATTTTTTTCATTTTTTAGAGACAGGGTCTTTCTCTGTCCCCCAGGCTAGAGTGCAGTGGTGTTACCATAGCTCAGTGCAACCTCGAAGTCCTGGACTTAAGGAATCCTCCCACTTCAGCTTCGCAAGTACCTGGGACTATAGATACACACTACCACACCCAGCTAACTTTTTATATTTTTTGTAGAGATAGGGTTTTACTATGTTGCCCAGGCTGGTCTTTAACTCCTGGTTTCAAGTAATCCTCCAGCCTCGGTCTCTCCAAGTGCTGGGATTATAAGCGTGAGCCACTGTGCCCAGCCCATTTTGTTTTCCCTGAATACCACCATTCTTTTGCTCGAATCTGAACCTGTCGCTCTCTAGGTCTGCTACTCAGCTGTTATCTGGGGACTTCCCTTGACTGCTCCTTAATGATATAAATGTGATTCAAGAAATTTTATCTGGCAGCGATTTGTGGGACATATTGGAACCAGGAGAGATGGAAGCAGGAAAACAAATTCAGAGGATTTTTTGAATGAGCTCAGGCTTGAGATAATGAGAACTTCCAAGGTATGCTTATCAGTGAGGTAGAGACTTCCTTCTGGTTCAGTAATAGTATGTCCAGAAGAAAATATTAATATGATTATTAATTAGTATTATTCCTGTATCAATCGAGGCTCAATCATGGGAGCAGTGTCACTATGAGCATCACAGGATAAGAGATTTACTTCGTAACCAGATTTTCCACAGTTGTGGGAGACGAGGGGACATTGAGGGATCAGAGGATTCACCAGCTGATCTATCCAAGAAGCCAGGCATGTCCGGCCACTGAGGCGGGATGACAAGGAGGACGGGAAAAGTCTCAGGTCCTCAGCCTCATGTCTGGTGACAGGCCTGAGGCTGCCACTGATCTGGAAGAAGGGCTGGGGCAGAGGAGAGTCAGGCTGAGCGGGATCTTGATGACCTCTCCGAGTCTGTCGCTTCTACTTACCATCATGACCTCCAGAGAGCAATGGCTACTGCTCTTTCTATGTCTCTAAAATCTCATGCAAGAACCTTTTTTGGCCAACTCTCACCAGGAACCATTTAGATAAGGGAAAGACAGTTCCTGCTTAACCAAACTGATAAATGATCGTTATGAATTGTGCCCCCACCTCCCCAAACTCCTACATTGAAGCCCTCACCCCTAGTACTTCGGAATGCGACTGTATTTGGAGATAGGGCCTTCGAAGAGGTAATTAGGGTGAGATGAGGTTCTCAGGTGGGTTCTAATCCAATATTATAAAAAGAGATGATTAGGACACAGACAGGCACAGGGAGAAGGCCAGGTGAAGACACAGGGTGAAGACGGCCATCTACAAGCCAAAGAGAAAGACCTCGGAAGAAACCAACCCTGCTGACACCTCGATCTCAGACTTCCAGCCTCCAGAACTGTGAGGAGATAAATTTCTGTTGTTTAAGCCCCCCAGTCTGTGGTACTTTGTTACGGCAGCCTTAGCAAATGAACACACAGATCAGTCCAGCACAATGCCGTACATTTACATACCGCTTCAGACATTGCGGAGAATTTCAACGTGGTACTAATGGCTAGCACCGATAGTCATAGCTAACACTTACGTAGTGTTACTGTGTGAAGGCAGTGCTAGCACTTTACATAATTAACTAATTTAATCCACGCAACAGCCTCATGAGACAGGTACTATTATGCTCATCCCCATTTTACAGAAAATGAAGCACAGATAATTCAACTAACTTGCTTGAAGTCACACAGCTTGTAGGTGTTGCAGCCAGGATTCAAACCCTGGCAGTCCAACTCCACTACTTCTTCCTGCCCTTGTCTCTTTCTGGCCTCCTGGGGACCTCCCCTTCCTTTCCACTTGCGTAGTGTCACTCCATTTACACTCATATCCCAGGCTCAGCCTTCCCCTTTTTGGGTCATGACTCTCTAACTTCTGAGTCCTCCTGCTGGGTTTCTGCTTTTGTTCACAGCTGGGGAACCCGTGTATATTCCCCATGGCACACACAGGGCCACGTGCTTCCTGGCTGCAGCGGGGCTGTGACCGCAGGTCCATATTCCACAGAGAGGAAAGCCTGACCCAAGAATGGTGGGCTCGTCCGTCACATGATATAGGATTATGCAGATGGCAAAAAAGAGCCAGATAACATTTTTTTCTAGAATAAAATTTGATGTTTAAGTCACTTCTCCTTGCAGTGGCCAAAAGAATTCCCCAGCCTGAGGTCATGTGATGACTCAGCAGATTTAAGTCCCCAAGCCTGCCTTTCTAGAAATCACATATTTCTGAAACTTTTTTTTTTTTTTGCTTGTACCAAAATGCAGTAGAATATGCTTAAAACAAAAAGGTATGTCTATTTGAATATGCCAGTGATCTCTATTTGGCTCCAAAATGGCAGATTAAACTGTACTTGGAACAAAGAGGCAGCAGCCAGCCATATAAATGCCAAGTGAGCCCATTAAAACAAAAGCTGCGCTTCATGTTGTCAATGAGACTGAGTTATAATTACCCACACCACTTCCCCAAACAGTTAGTTATGTTCTACGTGGGGCTTCTGAGTGAAGTGAGATCCTATTATGACATTAAAAGCACGCATTTCCTTTGCATTTTAAAAGAATCACCTGACACTTTTCCCAGTCATGTAACCCATCCCAGTAGGGAACATGCCAGACACCACGCACTCTGTAGACATGGAAGTCATACAATAATAATAGCAACAGCATCTAATGAGTGCTTAGCGTGTATCAGTCACTGTTCTGAATGCTTTACACGGAGCTCTTTTAATTCCCACCACACTTAGGAGGAAGATCCCACTTTTATCTTTAACTGGTGAGGAGATTGAGGCCCAGAGGGCGTAAGGACAATTACAGGGCTAGTGAATGGTGGGGCTGGGATTTGAACCCCGGCCGTCTGTCTTCAGAAACCCTTGCTCTCGACTTCTATATGTTCCTACCCTGAAGAAGGAGTGATGAAAATGAATGAAACAGATTTTTTTTTTTTTTAACTGATAACATTTTACTTCTGATTCTAAACTTACCTTGTGTGTGGCAGTGACCGTTGAGGGGAGGCGACAAAGAAGGAGAGTGTAGTCAGACAAGTCCCTTCCATCTTAGACATTCTCCATCTCTCTGGCCGCTAGTTTAAGACGGCTCCGTCCTGAATGTTAGGCCTGAGGTAGGGTCCCGAGAGGCTGGGGTGGCCAGGCAGAGGGGTGGGACGGGGCTGTTTGCGCAGAGCATGGAGCCAGGGACACTCCACTGGCCAGAGAGACAGGTGCGTTTTATAGGAAGGCAGCACAGATGCCCTCAACCCCCTTAAAAGATGTGACCCTGCTCTAAACAACCAGGCTGTCTCCTCCTTTTATTCTACTGCCTGCTGCTTAAAAAAGAGCAGCTGTATCAGTTAGGGCTCTTGGTTAAAAACCACAGAAGCCGATTCTGGTGAATGAAAGCAGAAAAATTAATGACTAGAAGAATACCCAAGATCTCACAAAATGGGTGGGAAGGCTGGAGAAACGCTCTTCAGAAAGTAGAAGGGACCGATTGGTCATTTGTCTGTGGAAGCTGGAGGGCTACGATGAGCTGGGGAGGCAGGAATATGAAAGCCTGACTGACTTCCAGTAAATTCACATAAAATCTCCTGACTTCAAGGCGATGAAAACAAGGAACCTAAAGTCTGAGAGTGAGGCCCAGAGATGTGTAAACAGGAGGGCCCGAGAGCCTAGGTCCTGTCTAGTTAGTACGCATTTCTTGTTCCTGTTCTTGGCCTCGGAAAGCTTGTGGGTTAGGGGGTTAGGAAGGGTTGCCTGAAAAAGAAATCCACTCTCGGCTGCTGTTGGCTCTGTCATCCTGCTGATCCCAGAGACAAAACGTGAGTCGGGACCGGTGCTGATCTAATTAATGGGAGTCTGCTCGGCCTTATTTCCTTTTGGATTCTCCTGTGCTTTATCCCACGTGTTATTGTGCCATAAATGACACGAAGAGGTGGGGGACTGTCTGCTTTGTTCCTCATTTATCAGTGTAACCAGCAAAGAAAGGAAGCAAAGTTATTTCCTAGCTGATGTTGGATCGTCAAGCCTTCTTAAATCCTGACATTGATGAGACAGAAATGTTTAAATGCTTTAAAAGCACATACCTTTTAAAGAGCTATAAATGTTTTTTAAAAGGCTATAAATTAGGAACTTGAATGGGAAGTGATATAGCAAAGGTGAGAAAAAGACAACTTGAGTAATTATTTTTATTCTGTCTCAGACTCTTGCCTCTGAGAAGCTTGGAGTTGCTATTCTGACCTTCAGGACACATTTTCTTGCTTTGCAAGGTTAAAAATCCCAAATACCTTCTTTGTTGTTCAAGGGAAAATGCATTAATAATTATCAGACTCCAAACACCAAGTGACTTTTCTTGGGTCAGCTAACTAGTATTGACAGAGTGAGTATTACGGTTAACTAACATTAAGAAAGTAGAGCAAACCCAGGATAATTTAATATAAATAAACAAGAGGGAGAACATCATACCATTTGAAGGAAGAGTGTTTCATATGAATAATTCTTCCTTTAAGAGATAACTCCAAACCCCATTTACCTGGAATTATTTTATGGCATAACTTTGAAAATGCTTCCATTTTGTGTTCTAGATTTTGTTTAAGAAGTACCTTTGGGATGAAAATGAAAATAGAGTTTATACTAGGGGTAAATGCTGAAGGATGTAAAGGCAGGGCTGGCTTCACGGTGTGTCACTTGTGTAGTTGGTCACACTGGGCTCCAATTCCGGAGGCCCCATTCTTGGGTTGCTGATCTGCTGTTGCTATCTTGAAATTCTAGTTAAGGTTGGAACAAGGAGCTCCACATTTCATTTTGCAATGTGCTCCATAAATTGTGTAGTTGGTCCTGCATAAAAGCTTATCCGTACAGGCTATACTGGAATATAATTAGTGCCTCATTGCAAGCTAGACTAGCAGTTGGCAAACTTTTTCTGTAAAGGGCCAGAGAATAAATATTTTAGGTTTTGTGGGTCACAGAGTCTCTTGCCTCAAGTACTTAACTCTGATGTTATAGTTTGAAAGCTATAGCTTGTGTATAGCTATAGCTATACACAATACATAAGCTAGTAAGTTTGTAAACTTTATAAAAAGATGGGCTGGATTTGGCCAATGGACCATAGTTTGTCAACCCCTGGGCTAGACAAATGTTCTTGATTTTAGATTACCAAGAAGATTGTCCATGAGATAAAGAGGGATGGGCAGTATTCTACTCCCCTTAACATACATGGAGCACTTTCATAATTTTTGCCATAATGGAACTATTCATACTATTGCTTTCCTAATAGTTAATATTATGCCAAAAGCTTTACATGTGTTAGTGTACTGTACAATCCCATCAACCTCATGAACTATGAGTTATTATCATCTTCATTTTTCAAAAGAAACCAAGGTTCAGAGATTAAGCAACTTCACCAAGTCACACAGTGAGAAATTGAGGCCCAGAGCCTACATGCCCACCATGAAACTAATTGCATTGCCTGCTGGGGTATGCGGCAGGAAATTGGCTGTCAGCAGTGTTTGCAAACACAAACACTGTATGTGAATGGTTTATTTATTTTTAAAAATATAAGTGATAGTAGATTCAATGTCAGCCTTATAAGAACATCCTCCTCACTCACTAACATTATGCTTTTTTGATGGGGAGAAATGACAGCTTAGGACCTTCGCTTGGAAATGCTCCCTGGCTACCCCCGGCAGGGGCTTATGCACGTACCATCCAGCCCACCGTTCAGGCAGGAAACTGGATGAGAAGTGCTGCCAACAATGTGAGGAGTAGGATGGAGACGGGATTTGGAGGATGTCCGACATCCTTCAAAGTCTCTCTGAGGGCCTTACGCTAATGTCCAAAATGGTATTATCATTTCTTTCAGGCAGCTCCTCCCCACGAAGACACCTGGGAGAATCTCTCATACATACTCTGAGTTCCCCAAATCGACCTCCTCTTCACAAACTTGCAAATCCAAAACAAATCTTAACCACATGATTTCTTATTCTTGACATAGGATTGCCAACTCAGAAAAATGGTGAAGAAAGAGAAGGATGAAATCAGAGAAGCTGCTTCTCCGTTTAGAATTTACTCATTGCAGTAGGGAGAGAAACAGGCACATAATCACCTTCCTAGTTCCCACTGGAAATAATGATGCATCCCTTGGGGCCAGGAAGAAGGAAACCCTTCTGCCTCAGGGGTTTTTTGAGTTCTAGAGAAATGCCCCCTGCAGTCCAGGAAGAATAGCAACTGGGTTCTCCCCTGCGGTCCTTTCCCTGCGTGACAGCTTAGGGAAGGCTTGCAGTCTCCTGATGCCACTAAGAAAAGGCTGGTTCTGAGTAAGAGGTATGCTGGTGGCATCAAAGGAAGAGAACATTGGACAGCAAGTAAAGAAAATAGTTTTCACATTAGGCAAATGAAAATCCACATTGAAAATTTTTTATACATTTTTTATAATTATCCAACTATCATGAAAAGGGCAATAAAACTCAATTTATTACCATAAAATTTTGAGCCCAAAAGCCATGAATGGTATCATTAAAAGATCAGCAATGTAAGCTCGCCACTTAAGATAAAAAGTTAGAATCGGCCCCCTTGGCCAGGGGGGTTACCATGGAAATTATGCTCTGTTTTTTAAAACAATGTTTTTTTGTTGAGTTCATAGAACAATAATTCCAGAATTTAAAGAAGTCTTTATTTTTCCCACTCAGACAACAGCAGACACCAGCAAACACCTAAAAGTAGGCCACTCAGTTTTGCAGAGAAGCTTGTTGACAAAAGTAGAAATGGCGATACGTTGTGACCACGTTTCTGAGCAATTCCAGCTCCCGGGACTACAGGATGGGATGCGCACTAGTGAGCAGGACAGGCAGAGCAGGCGTGTGTCTGCCAGTCCGCTCTGGAGAAACTGAGCTACCCCAGACCTGCCCTCACCCGCCTCTTTCAATTCCTCATTTTCACTTCTTTCCTTCGCTTTCCATTTTTTCCCCTCCATCTTGCTTTCATTTTCCCTCTCCCTCTAGCCTGAGGGAGTGCCGTGAGCATCTTCCCACGATGGGGAGAAGGCTAAACATGTGAAGTTCCTGTGGAGCAGTTAGAATGACCTGTTTTCTCTAATTTAGTCCCAGAGAAGGCTAGCGGTAGAAAAGCTGGTTTGTAAGGAGTGGAGATGATCACTGTAGGTTGGGGCGAGGGTAGGGGAGGGGGCCCTACAGCCTCCCCATCTCCAGAACCAGCACGGCCCTCACTGGTTTGCTGGTCACTTTGCTTATCACTTTGACAGAACTGACCTGTTGTGCCTGAAGCTGTGCTTAAACATTGTGTCCCACCTGGCCATGCAGGAGGACAGGGCGGTAATTTGAAGAGGGAGAAGAATGGAAGGCCCTAGGGAGCATCCCTTCAGTACCCTGCTAGGTAGCCTTCTACCCCTGAGGATGGGTACTCCCAGAGCTAGTGTGCTTGTGAAGACAGGATGAGAGTTCATTTGGAGTCACCAGTGCTGAAGTACAAAAGGAAACCATTCTCCCTGCTCAAGACCACACCTTTGTCTGATCCTAGCACAATCTGTATTAGTTATTTATTGCTGTGTCACAAATTGCCCCCAAAACATAGCATCTTAAGGACAACAAATGTTTATTATCTCCTAATTTCTGTGGGTCTGGAATCTGGGTGCAGCTCACGTGGGTCCTCTGGCTCAGGGGCGCTCACCAGGCTGTCGTCACGGTGCCAGCTGGGGCTGCAGGTGTATCAGGGCCTGACTGGGGGAAGATCTGCTCCAGGCCGACTCATTCTGTGGCTGCTGGCAGAGCACTGGGACTCTCCGGCTGCTGGCTGGAGACATCAGTTCTTGCCTCTGGAAGGGCAGTTCACACCATGGCAATCAAACAAGGGGAATGTGACAGGAAGAGAGTGTGAGCAAGATGGAAGTCACAGACCTTTGGTAACATAATCTTGGAAGTGGCATGCCATCACTTTTATTGTATTTTATTCCTCAAAAGTGAGTTCACTCAAGAGGAAGGGCTCGCCCAAGGGCATAATTACCAGGAGACAGGGGTTACCAGGGACCATTTTAGTAGCTGTCCACTGTAGAGAACCAACTTGATGACCAATCGCAGACTTCAGATTTGAGCTTTCAAACGCCAAATCCACTCTGAAAGGGGAAAAATGTACAACTATTGAGGATATTAAAGAACAAAACTATCGTGAACTCTTAAAGTATTAAACATCTGACTAGTGGAGAGACAATGTCAAAACAACACCCTTTTGAGTACATAAAATCTGATGACTGTGAAATCCCATCAGTTCCATTCGCACTGTAGTTTTGCTTTCGTGATGAGACTTTTTGCATGTTGATAATTAGCAAGAATAAAATTATTCTGTTTTCCAAAGTAAAAATAAATTCCTTGTGTGAGTCTAGCTCCTACTAAATTGCAGAGGCTTTGAAGTGAGCAGGAAAGAGAGTGACTCCCTCACTTGGTTTGGTCATTTGAAGCCCCAGACAGGTGGCAGAGATCTGGGTACCTGAGTCCAGCTCCTCCTGGCAGCTGCATCTAAAGCCACTACAGGCTGGCACCAGCACAGTGTCATTGTGCTCAGCATGGGCAGCATGATGGGAAGCAGACCCAGAACCAAGGTGGGCAGAGCCAGGCTCAGGATCCATCCAAGCAGCAGGTTCTGCCAGGGTGCTTTGCCTACCATGTTCTATGTAAAAATTTTATTCCTTTGAAAATTTAATTCTCATGATTGGGAAGAAGGGAAGTTCATATTTAGAAACTTGGAGATATTATGAACAAGGAGAAAATGGTATCTTGATTGCTGGGTGCTCCAAGTCTTGTTGGCTTGTGGCCAAGCTTTGGGTGGCTTGTTAGAACCATGCAGGGAAAGCAAAGCGTAGAGTCTGATTCTCTTAACAGGACCAGAAGCTGGGCTGGTTTTCTGCACTCATATACTTCAAGTCCACCATGTAAATCCACCCTCTTTGCCTCAACAGGGGCTCCAGACTTCAGCCTCAACGAAATTCTCTATTTCATCTAACTTGCTGCTGGTTCTAGTTATTAAGCCAAAGCTTTGTTATAAACACAAGTTGTTACTTATTGGGTCTTCTTATCTCTGTCTCCAAAGAGAAGTTATGCATTAGCAAGATTATTAAAGGGTGGGTAGGGTAAGAAGGCAGAAGTTTAACTCACTAGTGACTGGAGCAGGCCTCCGGGGTCACTCAAAGTCAGGAGGGAAGGAACAAACTAGAGGAAGCGCTGGTTTTCTTGCTGGCATTTGAGTAGAAAGGGTGTGCACAAGGGGCACAGGAAGAAAGACTGAGACAACTAAGTTTCCTCTGCGAACTTCTGTTGTTTACCCAGGAAGCCCCTCCGACTTCCACTCACGGACAAGAGCGCAAAAGCGCCAGAGACAATTAGCTCGTTGGTGGGAGTAGAGAGAACGAATGCTGGGGCTTAAGAAATTTTTTTTAAATGCGCTTTCACATACACTGTATATGTAGAAGTTTTATTTTAGGTAGTGTAGTACACGTGCATGCCCTGTGGGGGACTGGAGGTTTGCCTTGTATTTATTTCTGTTTGTTCACGTCAGTAGAGGAAGTTTGTCCTGAAAGTCTATGAGCTAGTTCTTTCCCTCCTTGCAATGCAAGCCCATAGACATGACTGCACGTACTTCTCTTCCTCTAAGCTAGAAGATGGTACAGAACAGAATGTCAGAATCACCAAAATCTGTTCCTAATTCCTTGCACAAATCCTCCTAATGCTGTCAATAGTTTTTTAAACAAGTAAACACTTGTTCACCGGCCTGCTCTGCATTTTTGTGATCAGGGTGCTAGAGTCATTTAGTTTGAAGAACACAAAAGCTCAGGACAAAGAACCTGCTTAGAATCTGCCACACACATGTTGGGAAAACAAAAAGCAACACAAATGTTAAAGTCTGAGCTTTCACGCTGACAGGATCTATAAAAAGAGGCTTTAATTTTTCTTTTATTTTCTTTAGCTATTAGTGTTGCATTTGCAATTTACATTACTATTAAGTGTTTGAGTGCACAATTTATTAATAGCTACTTCAAGAAAGGTAGAAACTAATTCCAGTAACAGAACAAAAAAAAAGGTATGCTGTTTCCAGTCAGTATCTGTTTCCCCCTCAGTTGTGCTGCAACTATTAATAGGAGGTAAGCAGAGATAGGAGAAAGAAAAACAACCATATCTTGAAAGGAGGGAAAAAGGGAGGGAGGGACATAAAGTGTAGGTCATGGCATGTGACTATGTTTATACCTCAACAAACACACCTTTTATCAATTGTTTTGAATAAACATATATTTATAGTGCATCTCCATTAACAAAGGTGTTCAGTAATACAAGTTAATTATTGTCAGAGTTCTTATGGAATTTTTGGCTTAATTTCTAGCCTATTTTGCGAAACTTAGGCTAGGTATAAATTGACTTGCTGCAAATGGCCTCATGTGAACAGTTATAATAGGCCACCATGGCATTTGGTTGTCAGTACAGATGTAAAGAACTTTTGGTCCAGGTGCTGGCTGAGAACATCCTCTCTTCCCAGCGAGTGTGACTTGGCTTAGGGGCCTAAATGTCCTTCCTTGGAACTGGCCACAGAACTTTGGAAACTGAGAGTCCCATTTGGAATTGAAAACTCATGTTCTGGGCAAAAGTGGTATTAACATCAAATCCTCCAAAGAGTATGAAAGCATTTTTTCCTCTAGTAATAAAGAGAATTAACTCTAAATTTTTAGAGCTTAATTCCAGCATTCAGTGGAGAATTAAAATTCGGCATCAACAAATCTTCAAGTATTTATTGAGTGTTTTCCAAGTACTAGGCACTGTTATAAGGTGCTATGGGGAGTAGAAAATTGGAAGACATGATTTCAGCCCTCAACAATCACTCACTCTTGTGGAAGGCTGAAAGCACACTCTATAATGGGGTACCCTAAACTTAGGTGAAAGGTTGGATTCAGGGCTTCCGTGGTTCTCGTGAAATTCTATACAAAAATTTTATGTACATCTACTTTTTAAGGGAGAATGTCAAGGATTTTAAATTACGTATTTAGAGGAACCCATTTCCTAATAAAATGTCTAACAACTTTGGATCTATTTATTATTTATTAATAAAAATAAGAACTAACATTTGTTATTGTGCTGGGATTTATGCTAAGCACTTCACCCTGACTCTTTAAATTGTTACAATAATCCTATAGGGTGGATATTATTATTTTCTCATTTTACAGATATGAAAACTGAGAGTTAAAGAAGATTAGTCCAAGGGCACATGATTAAAAAGTGTCAGCTAAGGATTTGAACTCAGCTCTATTTGATAGCAAAGTCTGTGTTCTTATTCTCTGTGACATATAATAATTAAAATACATGAGAGCTGAAAAGTGCTGACAGGCAAAAGTAGAAGAGACGGCAGAAGGGAGAGAATCTGGCACGATGTGCAGTGGCCAAGACGGCTGCATATGGGAGATGGCGTGCTAAGGAATATCTTCGTAGAGGAGGTGAGAATTGAATAGAGTCTTGTAAAAAAGAGAGTTTTTTAATTTGGTGCTCGGACATGAGATTTTGACTTCAGCAAATTTCCCTTCAGTCCTAGTTGGTGCTGGCTAGAATGCCTAACCTTAACATTTTAATGCTTTAAGTGTGCTTCCATACCCAACTCAGCAGGTAACGTTTTGCACTCCTACAAGAGCAAGCAGTCAGGCTCTGGAGGGACATACAGAGGGGAATAAGATGAGGCCCTGCTCACAAACCCGTGGAGGAAACAGTTCGGGAACACAGTAGAAGGCTGTGGGCAGCCGCCTGCCACTGGGAGATGAGGCTTATCTTCTTGGTGCAAGTGGGATTTGTTTGGGCTGGGCATGGAGAAGTGGTCAGGGCTTTGGTGGGGGCCGGGAAAAGAGGATTTCAGGGCTGAGGTCTGAATGCACTGCCTCTTCACCCCATTGGCCTAGCTCCAGACTTTGCTAGGATTTAGCATCCTAAGTCCTGTCTGTGGCTTCCGGTTCTTCATCACTATTGTCAAGGGGCAACAGTGGATCTAATTCCTCTGCTGGTGTTGCCTTAGGCTGGTCCCATGAGCCCCCTGGCTCCAGTGGTCCTTCTAGGGAAACAAGCTGCTCACTCTTAAAGAGGCTCTGTAGTCTCTCTCTCTTTTACACACACACACACACACACACATACACACACCATTTGAGGTTCACATAATGGAATCAGCTATTTAATTTTCCTTTCAAGAAACCCTGTCATTTGTGTGAGAGAGTTCTGACATCTGGGCTGTCTGGGTCACACATCATTAGGAAGAGAATCTAACTGACCTCTCCCCGCTTCCACCCCCAATAATAAATGCTTCTCTCTAACACCTGATTTCTTCTCTTTAATGTGACCTCAGCCTCTAGCAGCCTATGAGCGGGCTCAGAGCACAGTTAACTTCAGAGGCACTTGCTGTTCCAGCCAGAGCTGCAGCTACCTGGGTCTGGCAGAAAGTCTACTGGATGATTGTCACCTTTGAGTAATCAAAAGGCACTAGGCGCAGGTGGCCAGGCAGAGAGGGCGGGCTGCAACGGACAGCACTTTAGGTGCTTCTCCCAGGGCTGTGGAGGGCAAGGTAGACCTCTAGATGAACCAGGTTTTTCCTACAGACTGGAAAGGGCAGTGGAGACCCTTCCCTGACTACAAAGTTTGGCTTTAGAATGAGTGCTCTAGTTCAGCGCATTTTCAGCAAGAGCCAATTTGATTCTTATGGAAACTAACTTTTCTTCCTAGCCCTTAGCACTAGCTAACCTTTTATTATGTAGTCATCTGATTACTGTCTGCTCCCCCCACCCCACCCCCATTAGAATGCTCCATGACTATAGAAGATTTGTCTGTTGGTTTATTGCCACATATATCTACAAAATCTGGCACATACCAGGTGTTCAATGATCACTTATCAAATGAATTAAAGTCTGAAAACCAGTGCTCTCTTGAGATGTTGCAAGATACTGATGACTTATGCATTTCTTATGATAAAATTTCCTTCTGATTTATTGTGACAACACACTTATGAGTGTGTTTGAATATGTGGAGGTGGATGGAAGGAACGATTGGGAACAGCCCCAGGATTCAGGGCATGGGTTTGAGCCAAGTAAATGTAATATCTCTGGATTTTAAATTAGATAGTTTATACCGTGGGGCTATTATGTTTTAAAAAATATTATTTTTGTTAAAATCATGCTTCCATGCTGAACCAATTGAATGGATAGTTTAGAAGGAAATAATTTGCTATTAGGGTTTGACTATAAATCTACGTCTGTGTAAAGAAAGTGGTTGGCCAGACATCACAGTATCGTGGCAGGGAAACATAAGCATTCTGTAAATACATTCTTTTTACGGGTTTGTCAGGCTGGGCAAAGCTGGACTGTTCACATAATCTTTGTGTAGTTTATCATAGTCTCAAATGAAAAATGTATTCTTGAGCTTTCTAAGATCCCAACAAAGGAAAATATAGAGTTTTCTTGTCTGCAGACCAAGGACAAGTATTAGAGTGGCTTGCCAAGCTCAAAGTAGAACAAGAATGTGGCTGCCTCAGCCAAGTTCAGCTATCATAAATTTAAATATGCATTCCTTCTACTTGAAAATGGCTTACTTCCGTCACTTAAAGGAAGAGCTGACTCTTCCATTGCAGGCATGCACCAGCCTTGGAAAAAAGCTATAAAGTAAATTAAAGTGCCCACAAGATATTAACTAGGCTGCAAAATGTGCACCACCTTTAAGATCTTTCCAGCATGCCTCACGATGAAGCTAAACAGATGAAATTGTGTAGCTACAGCCAAACTCTATCTCCAACCTTCTAAATAATAACTTTCAACCAAAGGGATCAGAAAAAGAAAGAGTGGAGAGGAGACAAAACCAAACTATATGCTCTTTCAATGACAAACATTTACAGGAAGAATGAAGAGCAAAGAGAAGTACCATGAAAGAAAACATAATTTTCACTACACTGTATCAGAACCACCACCCTGATAATAGTGTTTTTGGCATTTTAGCTGCATATTTATGTCTACTAAAGCAGCAGTCCCCAACCTTTTTGGCACCAGGGACTGGTTTCAAGGAAGACAATTTTTTCACGGACCGAGCTGGGGGGGATGGTTTCAGGATGATTCAAGCACATTACATTTATTGTGCACTTTATTTCTATTATTATTACATTGTAATATATAATGAAACAATTATACAACTCACCATCATGCAGAATCTAATGCTGCGGCTGATCTGACAGGAGGCAGAGCTCAGGCGGTGATGTGAGTGATGGGGAGTGACTATAAATACAGATGAAGCTTTGCTCGCTCCCCACCACTCACCTCCTGCTGTGCTGCCCAGTTCCCAATACCAATACCAATACCAATACCACAGACTGGTATTGGTCTGTGGCCTGAGGTTGGGGACCATAGTACTAGATTATTCTTTGGATAGTGGTCATATGGTCAGGCCATCCTGTATTTAGCAAGCAAGATTAGTCTTAGAGATGAGACCATGCATGTTGTCAAATATAACGCTTCTCTTAATTATGTGGAAGGAAGATATTTACAACCAGGAACCAGAACTGAGCTGGGGTATTGAAATTGTCACCCAGTGAGAATTTGATTAAGCCTCAGAAGGGACAAAGACAAGGCCATTTGGACACCAACTCTTATCTAGCAAAAAGAAAAATGGGATCTATCTTGTGGCAACAAGACAAAAACTAGGAAGCAAGGAGTCTTGAAAACTCATATAAGCATTTTGAATCCATATTGCCTTATAGGCAAATTAACTCTGGTAGCTCCTTGTTACCTTGTTGGGTAAACACTTTTTCACATCTTGGTTTTTCTCCCATCATTTTATTATGAAAATAAAGGAGAAAGAAGAAGGGACTGAACATTTATTGCATGTCTACTATGTGTCTAGAATGTTACGTATGTGCTCATAAAGTTCTCCAATTCTTCTGCCTTTGGGGTTTCTCTTAAATGCTTAACAAATGTAACCTGAGGCTCCATCCCACAGGTTCTCATCTTCATGAGTTTCTCCTTTCTTAGTAATTCTGACACTTGCCAGAAAATGCATACTTAGTCCTCTAATCTTGACCTTCATTATCTTCATTATGTGTCATGTTAGACCTTCATTATCTGTCATGCTAGACTTCTCCAGGCATTTCTCTCCAGACCTCTTGCCTTCTATCAACCTCTGCTGGTTTCTCCCCACCCTGAGGCATTCCAAGTGTGAACAAAACTCTTCTCTTTTTCCCAGAAAGTATGCCTACCGCCTATTTTTAGTGTATGATAAACCTTTACAAATGGCTTGAGAATAACAAAGCAATTACAATGCCAAGATGGAAAATTCAGACTATATATCAGATATCTCTACTCCTGGAAACCATGAATCAAGCTCCTTCACAAGGGATCAACTATTGGCTGCTTCCTTCTGGGCCCCCAGTCTGCTAACTTGGGCAGGGGACAGTCCGTCTCCCTCAACTCTGTACTCATGACTTAGGCCAAGTTTCCCTCAACCTGCCTTCACGTTGCAGACCAGCCTTTGCACAGAAGTCTAACTCTTCATTCTCCAGAATGTCTCAGTTGTAAAATGATATTTGGCTTTTCTTCTGGATAGCTAGATCCACCCTTGAAATGGCCTCCTAAGACAAAAGAGCCAACTTCCTCCAAAAGTACAAACTGCAGATAGCTTTCATATGGTAATTTTACTTTATTATTTTTTTTTCTTTTTAGATGTGGCTAAACACATTCCTATGATCTGAATGTGTCCCCCAAAATTCGTGTGCTGGAAACTTAATCCCTGGTGCAGCAGTGTTGGAGATGGGGCTTAATATGAGATGTTTAGTTTATGAGGGCTCCACCTACATAAATGGATTAATACTGCTATAAAAAGAGCTTCCGGGGGTGGGTGCACTCTCTTCTGCTCTTCTGCTATGTGAGGAGGCAGCAGGAAGGCTCTTACTTACTAGATGCCAGTGCCTTGATCTTGGACTTTCCAGCCTCCAGGACTATGAGAACTATGAAATTTATAAATCACGCAGTTTCAGGTATTTTGTTATAGCAGCACAAAACAGACCAAGACACACATATTAGCTGATTATGTAAAATACAGACAGCCCATATCTTCTACCTATCAAATATTATTGTCTCTCTTCCCCTACTAGAATGTAAGCTCCATAAGGGTGTGATTTTATGTGTGTGTGTTTGTGTGATTGTTGTATCTATAACAGTGTCTGACACTTAACAGTCAGTATATATTTGTCAAATGAATAATCTTCTTTAACTCACAGTATAAGCCTATGAGATAGGTATTATTAACCTCATTTTCCCGAAGAGGAAAAAAAAGGCTAAAAGAGTATAAATGAATTTTTCAGGCTCCCACGGATAGGAAGTGCTAGAACACTTTTGATGAGCTTCAGAGCCAATGTTATTTCTGATATGTTTACTTATTTTCATATTGTTCCCTAATAATGTTTGCTGACTCAACTTTGTTCAAAGTTTTGTCTGAGCTTAACTAGACTTTTCTTTTCATTAATTTTATTTAGCCAGACTTTTAAAGGGGACTATTTCTCAGGGAAGTGATAGTGGGGGTGGTGATGTCCCCAAGGGAAAGGTGAAATGCAACAGAATACAGTCAGAATCACATAGTCTAAGGGTCTTGTCCTTTTTGAAATGTCTCCTTACTAAGTTTAATTCTTACCTTTAGGAAAAGTAAAACTAAAAATCCCCAAGTGCCTAGTAGCCTTTGTGTGGTTTTCCAGCATGGATTTCTTCCAGATTTGAGAGTTCTTTGTTCTCTCTCCTTGGGCCAAAGCCTAGTCTTGAAGCGCTTGTTGCATTCTGATGCCACAGAACAGAGCAAACTTGGATGAGTGACCAGTGGTACAAATCTACAACTTTGGGACCCTGGGGCACACTATGTTGAGAATGTACACACTGAGGCCACTGTGAGTTAAAACGAGAAGCAAAAGAAAGAGCAAGAAAGAAGAGAAAGGCCTAGCAAGATCAACTGCAGTCCCGAAATCATTTTGTGGGTCTTATTAGCTTTGCTACCTAGCATGGTGTCTAACTCCTAGTATACAGATATGTAATGCATAGCTGATGGTTGACTAACTGGATAAATTCCCTTCACATTGTACAGTCTCCTTGCTTGAAACTCTGGACCACCCCATGTTACTTTGTTCTTGAGGATTCTAGGCCCTTTCTGAAGGACTGTAGAGCTGGTAGCTTTATGCTTTCACATCTAAAGTTGTCAACTCTCCTGACTTCATATGCTTGAAGTTCAGGGAAGATGCAAAAAATAGTTAAAGTAGACAAAAATGGGAGAGGCGCCCAACTAAAAGTTCCCACAGTAGCCATGTCTATGCTGCCCTGCTTCTTTCTGGAAACATTTCATTCATCTGCTCTAGACAAGCGACCTGTCTGAACAGCAGTGGCTGTCTTGTTAGGTGTCTTGTCTCTCTGGTCCTTTAGCTTGGTTGAGACTTGCACTGAGTCAGGCCAATCATAATTCTCCCCTGTGTCTTTTTTATCTGAAACCAATAGGAAAGATTTTACTTCTTTCTGATTGATTGTGAAGTTATTAGGGACTTGAAGTGAACACAAGACTGGTGATGGCTAGATTCCTGCCACCTGGACAGATTGTTTTATGAGAGTGCTGTTAGCATTTTTTTATAACAGTAAAAAAGTGGAAACAACCCAAACTTCTGTCAACTGATGAATTGATAAAAAGGGGCCTATCCACACAATGGAATATTATTCAGTCATGAAAAGGAATGGATTACTGACACATGCTACACCACAGATAAATCTTAAAAACATTATGCTAAGTGATATAAGCCGGTCATGAAAGATCATGTATTATATGATTTCATTTATATAAAATATCCAGAAAAGGCAAATCTACTGAGATAGAACGGATTAGTGGTTGCCTAGTACTGGGGGTGATAGGAAGGTTTGGGTGGGGGGACTGATGACTAAGGGGAGCAAAGTTTCTTTTTTGAGTAATGAAAACATTCTTAAATTGCTTATAGTGATGGAGGCACAACTCTGTGGATATACTGAAGCCATTAAACTGTATACTTTAAATGTTTCAATTGTGTGGCATGTGAATTATATCTCAATAAAACAGTTTTAGAAAGAGAGAAATAGAGAGAGTGCTGCTAACAAAAGCAGAAGCAAAGATAGATGGTGTTAGAGTCAGTTATGCAAATTCTACCCTTGATCTTTCCAAAGTTTGGTTTGATCATCAATAAAATCCCAAGGCCTTTCTCTCCCTCTTCCTCCTCATTCTCCTTCTCCTTCCCCTTCTTATACTCCTCCTCCTCCTCCTCCTCCTCCTCCTCTTCCTCCTCTTCCTCCTCCTCCTCCTCCTCCTCCTCCTCCTCCTCTTCCTCCTCCTCCTCCTCTTCCTCCTCTTCCTCCTCCTCCTTTTTTGCTTAAGCTAATTCAAGTAGGCTTTTGGTCACTTGCTATAACAGCCCTCCTGTTATAAGGTGATTGTATTTCCAGGAAGGGGAGGTGGAGATATACCATCCTATCAGAGACCTCTGATCTTCATGCTACACAAAATACTATCACAGAGCCTGACACATTGTGAATACTCAATAAACATTTAAGTCTAAACCTAAATAATGGAGCTTTTCCCATGGGGAATTAAATCCAAAGGTCCTCTCTCTTCCCAGCTCAAGTTGGTTTTCTTCGATGGCATCATGCTGAATTAACTCCAAAATCCTCTCTGGGAGATTTTTCCAGTATTCATAATTTCACCTGAAAAAAAAAATTTAAACTTTCACCTGCAAACTTGTGTTTAACTGGACTATATTTATGGACTTGTAGATCTATTTTGGGGTGTTACCACAAGTCTCTAGGTGGTAGACAGAGTTTTGGAAAATGAAAGAATATTTCAAACTCAAGCAAATGAAATAATTGCAGGTTACAGTGGACAACAGCGTGTACAGAGGCAGATTGCTGTGGCCTCATGGGCCCAATACAGGCCGAGATTCTGCACGAAGACACACATACACCCCCACTCACATCCCTGTCTCTGTGCATGAAGGTAGTTTGGGTTGCCAGGTAGTCCTTAACTATGTCTGGTTTGTCAGGATATTAAGAAAAAAGAATGCTAATGGATATGCTAGTATACTCATTTAAATACGTGAAAAATGTATTTCCATGATGCAACACAATGGTTATGTTTTAACTCTTTATAGAAGACCACTTGTTGATAGCAGTGATTCTCTATTAGCATGCGTCATACTCACCTCAAGGGCTTACTACAACACAGATTGCAGGGCCCCAGTCTTAGTTTCTGATTCAGTACATCTAGGTTGGGCCTGAGAATGTGCATTTCCGACATGTTCCCTGGGGATGCTACTGCTGCTAGTCTGGAGAACCACACTTTGAGGGCCACTGATTTATAGTGTATAGTTGGGTGCTTCATTTTAAAAAAACTGATTCTTAATTTTGAGACTAATATTTCTTACGATTTAAAATTGTAATTTGATCCAGTGACTTGGAGGTGAAAATTTCATAGCTCATTTCTTATTCTTAAAGCCTCAGTTTTAAAGGAAATGGTCATTATTTTGGTTTTTCAATGTTCCATTGCAAACACCAGGTTTTGTCCAATTCTATGGTTGTGCTTTCCACATCAACTCATTCCCAACATCATTATAAATTCTTGTGGGACAGTTTAAAATGTAAATTCCCAACTGAGCAGGATCTGGCAGAGAGAGGGGAGGAGGAGGGTGGAGTGGCTGGATTCTCAACTGTCAACTGCGAAGCTATCTAAAAATAAGTCCTCTCAGTCAAGAAGACTGGCTCCGAGATGAGAACTGGGGATGATTAAGAACCATTTGCAGAATTGCATCTGAGGTATATAAGTCTTCATGTGACATTTCCTTTTTTTCCTCCACCGAGAGAAGAGAAATGTGCTGAAATGCCAAAATACCAAATTTTGTGTGACTTCAAATAACATTATGAGAAAGGGCAAGTCAGCGCACAGGATACAAAGAATTTCAGTGCTCAGCTTTAAAATATTTTTGCTAAATTTATTAAGCCTTCCCTAAGAGCAGTGTTCTGTGCATGCATGTGTGGTATGTAGGAATTATACATACGTTACATTCTTACACACATGTGCCTGGGTCTTTTATCAGACCTTTGGGTCTTTCAAAAAATTTTAATGTAATATGTGCAAAGATTTGCATATATCATAAGTATACAGGTTTGAATGTTCACAGACTGAACAAATCTATGCAATCAGTATACAAATAAAGGGACAAGTCATTACCATCCCCTGGAGTCCCCACCTCTGCCCCCTCAAGGTACTATCCCCATCTAGGGTAACCTATCCAGTCTTCTGACAGCATATAGATTGTCAAAATTTATTTTTAATTGGTGAATAATAATTGTGTATATTTATGGGTACAATGTGATGTTTTGATCTACGTATACATTACAGCAAGATTAAATCAAGCTAATTATTATTATTATTATTTTTTTTGAGACAGAGTCTCGCTTTGTTGCCCGGGCTAGAGTGAGTGTCGTGGCGTCAGTCTAGCTCACAGCAACCTCAAACTCCTGGGCTTAAGCGATCCTCCTGCCTCAGCCTCCCGAGTAGCTGGGACTACAGGCATGTGCCACCATGCCCGACTAATTTTTTGTATATATATATTTTAGTTGTCCATATAATTTCTTTCTATTTTTAGTAGAGACGGGGGTCTCGCTCTTGCTCAGGCTGGTCTCGAACTCCTGACCTCGAGCGATCCACCCGCCTCGGCCTCCTAGAGTGCTAGGATTACAGGCGTGAGCCACCGCGCCCGGCCTAAATCAAGCTAATTAATGTATCCATCACCTCACCAATTTATCTTTTTTGTTTTATTTTGAGAACATTAAAAGTATATTCTTTTAGCAATTTTGAAGGTTAAAGTAAGCTTTTAAATATTATTAACTGTGGTCACCAGGCAGTGCAAGAAATCACTAAAATATATTCAGCCAGTATCCTAAACTTTGTAGATTTAGAGCAACATCTTCCCTGTCCCCACCCCTTTCCCTCCTGCCAACCAGGCTTTGGAAAGAACTTTTCTACTCTCTGCTTCTATGAGATTGATGTGTCTAGATCCCACATACAAGTCAGTTCATATAGTATTTGTCTTTCTGTGCCTGGCTGATTCTAGTTAGCATAATGTCTTCCAGTTCCATTTATGTTGTCTCAAATGACAGAATTTCCTTCTTTTTTAAAGGCTGTATAATATTCCATTGTGTATACATACTCCATTTTCTTTATTGCTCATCCATTGATGAACACTTAGGTTGCTTCCAATCTTGGCTATTGTGAATAATGCTGAAATTAACATGAGAGTACAGATATCTCTTTGACATACCAATTTTAATTCCTTTGGATATATACTCAGAAGTGGGATTGCTGGATAATATAGTAATTCTATTTTTAATTTTTTGAGGTACCTCCATACTATTTCCCAAATGGCTGTGCTAATTTACGTTCCCACCAACAGTGTATGAGGGTTCCCTTTTTGCAACATCCTTGCCAACACTTGTTACCATTTGTCTTTTTGATGATAGCCATTCTAGTGATATCTCATTATGGTTTTAATTTGCATTTCCCCAGTGATTAGAGATGTTGAACACTTTTTTATATATTAACATCTGTTGGCCATTTGTATCTCTTCTTTTGAGAAATATATTTCCAGATCCTTTTGATAACATACAGGTTTTGGTTTTTATTTTTCCTTTTAAAAATATAGATGGAATCACGCAGTATATATTCTTTTATGTCTGGCTTCTTTCATGTTTCTGAGAACAATCAATTAAGCCCTCATACATTTAAAATTTTTAATTTAATTTTGTGATTGAAAAGTAATATCTGTGGTAGAATAAAAAAAACAACACTCAAAGATATAAAGTACAAATAAATAGGAATTTGTGAAGTTCAGTGTTATATCATTTATTCTCATTGGCATACAGCATTCCACGCTGTGTATATACCATAATATAGTTATCTATTTTATTACTGATGGACATTTGGGTAATTTCCAGTTTGGGATTTGCTATGATTTGAGTATGGTTTGTCCCCACCAAAACTCACGTTGAGGCCTGGTCCCTGATGTGGCATTGTTTAGAGATGGTGCCTTTAGGAGGTGATTAGGTCCTTAAGATAGATAAATGTTCTCTCGAGAGACTGGGTTAGTTCTCTCGGGAAGGGATTAGTTCTCCTGGGAATGGATTGGCTTCTGAGACAGCAGGTTGCCCTTTTTGCATGCACCTGCTTGCCCCTTGCTTTTTTGCCATGTTATGACGCAGGGGGGGCCTTCCCTAGAAGCCAACCAGGGGCTGGCTCCTGGAGAGCCGACTTTCCAGCCTCCAGAACAATGAGCTAAATAAGGCTCTTTTCTTTATAAATTACCCAGTCTCAGACATTTTGTTATAGCAACACAAACCCAGTGCTATTATGAATAGAACTGCTGTGAACATTCTAGTATGCGTCTGCTGATGAGCATACGTATGCTTGGTGTTGGGCTTTGGGAGTGTAATACTAGTTCACAGATTGTGCATCTATTCAGCTGTAGTAGATACTGACAAATCCTAATAGTTTCTCAGGTGGTTCTACCTGAGAAAAACTTACATTTTAACCAGGAGTGTATAAAAGTTCCAGTTTCTTACATCCTCAGAAATACTTGAAAATTCCCATCTTATTTACTTTACAGCCATTCTATCATCATGTACTATTATCCCATTGTGGTTTAAATCTGCATTTCATAATGACCAAGCAAGACAAACACTTTTCATTTGTTTTTGTGCCATTTAGACATCAATCAAAAGAACATAAAAAAGCATGAGGTCCATTGTGAAGTGCCTATTCAAGTCTTTTGCCCATTTCTTATTGATTAATAGTTCTTTATATATTTAGGATATGATTCCTCTGTCAGATATGTGTACTGTGAATACCTTCTCCTCATATACGAGCTTCTTTTTCACTCCTTTTCTTGTCTTTTGATGATCATTTTTTTCTTTTATAATGATCATTTTTTGTGACTTGTTTTAGAAAGCTTAGCCTACTGCAAGGTGACAAAGATGTTCTTTTTTCATTTTCCTCCAGAAGTTTTGTTGTTTTACCTTTCATGTTGAAATCTTCTATGTAGCTGGAATTAATTTTTGTCTATGGCCTGAGGTAGTGAAGTTCATTTTTTTCTAAATGGATACCCCACATTGTTTATTAAAAAGACCATCTTTCCTCATCTGTGCCTTTTATAGACTGGAAAGTCTTTGGTTGACTATTCTTTTAAATTTTTTATTCAGTGTGGCTCTTGAACTCTTTCTGCTGCTTATTTTTACAAGCACAGTTGCTGACTATATCCATTTACCCTAGGTCTTTACCACAAATATCCCAACTGGCATCTCTCTTCTCAAGATCTGACCGCTGCAGTGTTCATTCTCTTAATTTCTAGGTTAATTATTCTAAAAAACATTTACATCACATTCAATTCAGAAGCATATTAATTTTCTGTGGTTACTGTAACAAATTACCACAAACTTAGTGGCTTCAAACTACAGAAACTTATTCTCTTACAGTTTTGGAAGCCAGAAGTCTGTAATCAGTATAGATGGGCCCAAATCAAGATGTTGCCAGGGCCACCCTCCCTCTAGCGGCTCTAGTGGAGAATCAGTTCCTCCCCTCTTCTAGCTTCTGTGGCTGCATCATTCTAATCTTCCAGGCCAGCATCTTCAAATCTCTCTCTGCTCCGTCTTCATAGCACCTGTGTGTGTATGTGTTCAAATCCTCCTCTGCCTCCCTCTTACAAGGATACATGTGATGGCCTTTACGTCTCCCCTCCCACCCAGATAATCCAGATAATCTTCCCATCACAAGATCCTTAACTGAATTCCATCTGCAAAGACCCTGTTTACTCAAAGGTAACATTCATAGGTTCTTGAGATTTGCACTTGGTATTTTTGGGGGGCAAGTTTTCAGCCTATCACAAAAGGTTTCAATCAAGCCCTACTATGTTTTTAAAATTCAATTTAATAATTTTGTGATTGAAAAATCTTAATAATTTATGTGACAAAGTAAGAACAATCCAAACAACGGAAAAGATAGAAAATAAAAAGTGATTCTTTACCCAGTCCCCATCCTCATTCCTCAGAGGTAACGGCTATTCCCAGTTTTCTGCATGTACCTCTAGAAGACTTTTATGCATATGCAAGCACATATATATGTATGAATTTAGCTAGTTTTCTATTTAGGGACATTTAATTTGCTTGTAGTCTTTTGTTATTATAGACAATGCAATGAACATCTGTATAACCTTAAGCAATTTGCTTCTACAGCATGAATTCCTAGAGATGAAATTGCTGGCTCATAAGATATGTGAATTTAAAATTTTGATAAAAATTGCCAACTGTCTGTTTTGGTTTACAGTCTCAGTACCCATGTCTTCTGTTACTTTCCATATCAATGAAACCTGACCCTTTGTTTCAGGGCTACTATTACAGCTGGGATGCTGGGTGTGCTGCAAACTTGATGCAGTTGCCTGGATGTGAGATAACAGCACCTGGGCCAGAATCTAGAGAAAGGTGCACATCTGAGTGAATAGTCTATAAGACTAGGACTGGCTAAGTCATTTATGAGGTCCAGTGCTACATGAAAGTGTGGGTCTATTGTTAAAAATTTAGTAAGAATTTCACTGGGGTGACAGAGGGCATTAAACCAAATTCAGGGCTCTTCTTAGCACAGGGCCCCGTACAACCACCCTGGATGCATGCCCACGAAGCTGGGCCTGTCAAAGACTGGGTAGCAGATTTACTGAGGGGCATAAAGGAGAATTAAGATCCCAGGAATTTAAGGAATAAAATGAACCAAATGTATCACATCACTATCTCTACCATCACCAGCGACTCTCTTATCAAAACCATTCTTCTTGTTGAGTGTCAACTATGTCTGGGACATTCTGCACTGAGCATCCAGGAAAGTATAAGCTGTGTTTTGTCCTAGATGGACTTCTTATTCAATGGAGGACCCTGGATATAGTCAGAAAATAATAACAAATAATGGCAGACAGTGATCCTCAAGTTAAGTGTGAACCAGAAGCCCATTGGGGAACTTGGTAAAAATGCAAAGACCTTATTCACGAAGCCAGAACCTCAGCATTTTCTATTAGTTCTCCACGACATTCTAGTACACACTAATGTTTGAGAACTTCTGAGAAGGAACCATTGTTGTACAATATTGTCAGGATATTGACTGACAGCATCTGCTACAGGGAAGTACAATGAGGCTGTAGGAGAGGTTCTCAAACTTTAACGAACGTTGGAATCATTTGCAGAGTTTGTTAAAATGCTCTCACGACCAGAAATTGTTATTCTGTGCGTCTGGGGTTGGGGCTCAGAAACTGACATTTCATTTCATTCTCAGTCAGACTGAGGCCCATAGCTTACAAATATTGGTCTGTGATTTACAGGGAAATTGTTTTGGAAGGTAATGACATTTGAACTGGGATTGAAGGAGAGAAATACTCAAATGAGAGAAGAAGAGAGAGAGAGGAAGAAAGAGAGAGAGAGAAAGAGAGAGAAGGAGAGAGGAAAGAGGGGAGAGAGGAAGAAAAGGGAGGGGAGAGGGATAAAGAGAAAAGTAAAGAAGGAAAGAAAGAAGAAACCAGAGGTAACTACCTTCTTTCATGGTGTGAAAAAAAGACGTGGGAATGTAGATGACACCTTTAGGGTAAAAAGGGTAAACTAATCGGCTAGCGTGCAGGCTGTGAGAGGGAGACAAGATCGGAGAGGCGGGTGGGGACCAGGTGAGGACACGTAAGGAAGGTGCCAGTCCTTCCTCCCCAGTCAGGGCCGCTCGGCGTTTGGATTTCTCAGTACAGATCTCAGCTGCTGCAGTGTCTGATGACGTTAGCTGTTTATTCTGAAGCACCCCAACTCCAGAAGACACCCAAATCTTCCCAACTGCTTGCTCAGAAAGCCCTGTGTCCCTATCAATACCACTTGGAGGGATTTTATTTATTTATTTATTTATTTTTATTTATTTATTTTTTTTTTCAATTTAATTTTACAGAATCAAAGAGTCTAACAGTATATCTTGTTAGATACAGTATGTCCTCAAAATGTATACATTATTTCTTGTACAATGATATGAAATAATATGGGAAATATTCATGATAAATTATTAAGTGAACAGTGCAAGTTAAAAACAATAGTTTCATATTTTTTTCCCCACCCCCCCTTTCCCGAGTCAGCACCTTCAAGTGTTACCACTCCCCAAACGGTGCGCAATGCACTCCTTGTGTAGGCATACCCCCATCCCCTCCCCCACCCCCCACCTCAGTCTGATGTCCAATTGGTGTCGTTCCCAGATGTGTATTTAGGTGATGATCAGGGAAACCAATTTTCTGGTGAGTACATGTGATGCTTGTTTTTCCATTCTTGGGATACTTCACTTAATATAATGGGTTCCAGCTCTCTCCAGGAGAACCAGAGAGATGTCGTATCTTCATCATTCCTTATAGCTGAGTAATATTCCATGGTATACATATACCACAGTTTACTAATCCAATCATGTATTGATGGGCATTTGGGTTGTTTCCACATCTTTGCTATTGTGAATTGTGCTGCTATAAACATTTGGGTACATGTGCCTTTGTTACAGAATGACCTTTTTTCCTTTGGGTATATGCCCAGTAATGGGATTGCTGGGTCAAATGGCAGGTCTACTTGAATCTGTTTAAGATACCTCCATAATGCTTTCCACAGGGGTTGCACTAGTTTGCAGTCCCACCAGCAGTGTATGAGTGTTCCTGTCTCTCCACACCCACGCCAACATGTGTTGTTTTGGGTTTTTTTGATAAAGGCCATTCTCACTGGGGTTAAGTGATATCTCATTGTGGTTTTGATTTGCATTTCCCTGATGATTAGAGATGTTGAACACTTTTTCATATGTTTGTTAGCCATTTTTATATCTTCTTTTGAAAAATTTCTATTCATGTCCTTTGCCCACTTTTTGATAGGGTTGCTTGATTTTTTCTTGCTGATTTCACTTGGAGGGATTTTAGAACTTTTGTTCCAGTTGTGCGTTGGTTAAAACTTCCTTCAGTTCACCATGTGGCTACAACTTCATCGTTGCTTCTCAAAACACACCAAGGCAAGAAAAACATGGCCCCCATTTTGCCGACACCCCTCCCCACCCCTGCACAGGCTGTTCCACGTGCACTGCATTACTCCTACATTCGGGTACCCAGGCTACTCAGCAGGGCCGCCTTTTGTTGTTGCTCCCAAGTGGAGCCTGGTCACAGCAGACTGAAGCCCAGAAGGCACTCGGTGTAAATTCCAGGCTAAGGCGTGGTAGCTGGAAAGGGGTTATTTATATATTCCTCAGCTTGGAATAGTAAAACATTTTAAAAGATATGGTGTTTAATCATGTCTGAGCCTGAGGAATGTGTAGCCCCTGTGAGGAATTCTGCTCCAAGAAGATAAAAATAAGAAATTGGTGGCTTCTCCTGTCAAGCTTTCCAAAGTGGGCTTCTTGGATGTCTTGCCCTCCTGTCCCCTTTATTTTCCTACCGTCTAATTTGTGTTCTGAAATATTGTGCTCAAGACTAATGTTCATTTCACCGACACATTGAGTAATCCGATTTCTCTCACCATTTTGTGCAATTCTCCCCTGCACGTATCCTATGCAAAGGGAATAAGTGCACATTTACACCTCGAAATGGGATACATAAATAGTATTTATGTATCAGCTAATTACCATTTTCAAATACTTTGAATTTCCTTTTCATTTACCATGCTCAGTCTTTGAGAGGTAGGCAGCTTTTTTTTTTTTATTTCCATATTAAGGGGATATAATCCACCAACAAAAGGTGTTGAAAAATAACACAGGCAGATCTCTTTTCAGGAGACCAAGCTTATCATTTCTGTAACATTCTTAGTCTCTCCTTACCCAGTGTCTGAGAATTTGAGACTTGAACCTGATCGTCTCAAATTGCACTGCAAAATATGGCAATTACATCATCCGGAGCTCTTTCTAATAGGGAACTGCTATTTTTAAACAAAGATAATCGGTACCTTAAAAAATATTATTTAGTATGCAAACTTTTGGAATCAAATTTCAAGACCCTGTAAATCCAGATACCATGTCAAACAAGTTTAACCTCAGACATACAGGAATGTACAAATCCCTCTGAAAGATTGCACTCTAAATGACAGGCCTCCCAACTTGAACTGGGTCTGACACCCAGATCTATGGAAGAAAAGATTAGGATCATTGTCATGTGTCATAAGTTATACCGGGTCCCATTTCTTTCCTAAATGCAACAAAGTATCTAATTCCTTCTAAATTAAACACTGCCTTCATAAAAAAGAAGGGAAAGAGATTTTGTCAATTATTTAGCTAATTTGCTAATGCAAAATTAATATTTTTATTATGTAAAAATAAATATTTTTATTTTTAGATTGGTTGCAAATATTATTGAGTCCTCCACTGGTGTTTTCATGCTTTTATGCCATATCATATTCAACCTTATTTTGGGTTACAAAATTCTCAGCCAAACTTCCATTGTAGGAAAAGAGACACATGATATTGAGAAATCATAAAAGACAGATGATATCCAAGGGCAGGAATAATTCTTTTGGTATATTCAGCATTAGTCAAAGATTTATTAAAATACAGTTTCCAGTTTTAGTCATGCAGTTTATGGTAAAATGACACACAAAAATAATGGAAGTTTTGGACAATTGAGCCTCTAAGACTATGTCAGGCATTTTTTAAAAAATGTTAAATGGCAATCGTAGATTATTAGAAATGCCCAAAGCACTGAATGATATTTAGAGATTTTTTTGGTTCAACAGCCACCACTTATTTCTACCACTTTCCTTTTACATATAAGGAAATGGAGATAGAAGGAGGTTAAATTCATCGTGTCTTCATGGCTAAGTGGTGGTCATGTTGGGACCATAGCCTAGATCTCCTGAATTCCAATCTGATTCTGTTTCCACTGAGGCAAAAGAGGTTACTTGTTGACCGATGTCTCTGAATGAATTGATCCACATGACTATTCCTATTCCCTCAACTACTGCCTTGGTTTCTTTAGGAGAGGAAACATGGCTTTCCCTCTGTATCATCCTCCGTTGTGTAAACCAAATGATGTGAATTCCTATTGCATGCACAAAGGTGTGAACCATTCTTGATGGTTGTGGAGAACAAAAAGAGTAAAGAAAAATTTTGCTTGGCATCAAGAATTCTTTGACTTTAAAAGGCTGTCAAATGCGGCTGCAGAGTCTCCACACTCAGGAATATTGAACAGAGAATAGAAATCATCTCTTCTGGGTTTCCTGGACATTCACTTTCCGAAGCTGAGTCATAAGATGTGACTTCCTGAAGTTCTCTCTAGGGCCAGGAGTTTATTACTCCAGCCCTCTTCTGGCCCATCCTTCATCTCTCTCTGTACCTAAGTAAAGCTCTTTAAAAAACCCTGTGTCCTGATATGAATTATGTCCCCACCAAATTAAGTCCTGAGCTCCATTGTGACTGTATTGGAGAGAGGGCCTTTCAGGAGGTAATTAACATTAAATGAGGGTGATAAGGATGAGTCCTAATCTAATTGGACTGGTGTCCTTCTAAGAAGAGAAGGAGATACCTAAGATCCCTCTCCCTCCACGCAGGCACAGAGGAAAGGTTATACGAGGACACCGTAAAAAGGCAACCATCTGCATTCAGGAAAAGAGGCCTCTGATGACACCTTGATCTTGGCCTTTTAGCCTCCAGAAGTCAGGAAAACATAAATTTCTGTTGTTTAAGGTGCCCAGTCTGTGGTATTTTGCTATGGCAGCCCTAGCAGGCTAATAAGATTTTGGTACTGTCGAGTGGGGTACTGCTGTGGCAATCACTTAAGAATGTGGAAGTGGCTTTGGAACTGGGTAATGGACAGAAGCTAGAACTAGAAGAGTTTTGAGGTGCATGCTAGAAAAAGCCTAGATTTCCTTAAAGGGACTGTTGGTAGAAGTTTGGATGTTAAAGGCAATTCTGGTGAGGGCTTAGAAGGAAAAGAAGAGAGCTGTAGGGGAAGCTCCTGTCATCTTAGAGAATACATATATCATCAAGAACAGGATGCTGGTAGAAATATGAACATTAAAGGTGGTTCTGGCGAGGTCTCAGACAGAAATGAGAAATAAGTCCCTGGAAACTGGAGGAAAGGCAATCTTCATTATACAGTGGCAAAGAACTTGGCTGAATTGTGGTCTAATGTTTTGTGGAAGGTTGAATTGTGAGTGATGAAATTGGATATTTCCCTGAGGAGATTCCTAAGCAAAGTTTGGAAAATGTGGCCCAGTTTCCCTTTATTGCTTAAAGTAAAGTATGAGCAGAGAGAGGTACTTTGAAGGAACTATTAAGCAAAAAGGAACCAGAACTTGAAGACTGGGAAAATGCTCAGCCTATTCAGATTGCAAAAAAATGAGAAAGTATGTTTTGGAGAGAACACCAAGGATATGGCCTAACAATCACTCCATACAAAGATTCTCCGTGATTTTGATCAGTCATCCCAGCAGCACCAGGAAGAGGAATGGGATTATGCCAGTAAAGACACTGTCAGTTTCAACAAAAGAGGACAGAGGCAGAATGAAATAAAGGAGGGCTTTTAGACTTCTGATATTCTGGAGCAAGGGACAATAGAGCTATTTGGCTGCAAACATGCTTTATCCTTCAAGAAAATGGAAGGTGATTCAGAGATCATCACCTGCCACTCTCACCACAGGCCCAGAGGTACAGACCCTGGGGGCAAGGCTGTTTCCTCCTTGGTTTCAGGGGCTGGGGCCATGTCCCGCCACCTTGATTCCAGTGGGCCAGGCTGCCCAGTGCTGCAGGGGTGGGGCCGCTGCCACCTAGTGCCATGGGGATGACTGCTGCCACCCCCGGGGGAGAAGGCAGATCATCTGGCCCATTCAGATTATTCTTGAGCCTTAAGATCTAATGGAATTTTCTGTGCTAGGTTTTGGCCTTGTTTGGGACCTGTCACCCCTTTCTTATTTCTGATTTCTCCCTTTTGGTATGAGATTGTCTATCTTATATCTATCCCATCGTTGCATTTTCGAAGAACATAACTTGTCTGGTTTTACAGGTATATAGCTGGAATGATCACAAATTCCAAAGAATTTGTTTTTCATATCTTTGGGGGAACCTGAGTACATGCATTTGGTTTTCCATCTTATATATACATACTGGAGAGTGAGTGTGATGCTTGGGAATTGGTGCTCTTTTAAGTCACTAGGGTCACCTGTAGCTCATTCCTTCTTGAGAGGGTAATGCAGCCAAGTGTCTGATCTGCTCTCAAGGAGGCTCTTAAGCACTGGGGAGAGGAAAATCAAAGAACTTCTCCTTGAGTCAGCTCTGGGATGGAGTCGGTGAGGTGCTGTGATGAATAGCAGTAGAACAACTGCTGAAAGGAATAGTGTTTGTGCAGTGGAGAACTGTACACACACAGATACATGTTATTAATATATATTATGTAGGGGTGTGTGTGTGTGTGTGTGTTCTCCAGGTATCATCTCAGCTCCCAACTTATGTTTAACAGTTTGAATAATTTACTTTGCTCTTTTAGGCAGTTTGGCAGAGAGGACCTTATGCTGTAGACACATTCAACTCACACACACACATACACAATTCTCAGTGTTACAAAATTTTCTACTTTGTAACAATAACTACAGGCTATAAATATACTAGAAATAGTTTTACAACACTCCTGACCTGGGGGTAGATTCATTACAATTGTGGGAAATGAAAGAGGATTGTCCAATAAAATGAATTTTTTCCCACAAAATCTTTCTCTAGCACTTAGGATTTGTAAGAAATGGAGGTGGCAAAGCACTCAGAGTGTGTGAGACATTTGTAATCTTGTGTAAAAAACATCAGATTGAACACAGCCATTTCCCATTATTTTTGCAGATGATGTCGAGAGGAAAAAACAAATATGGAATAACCCGAACAAACATTTAGGGTAAGACTAAATGCAGCATAATACAGATGCTGGGTCGAAAGAAGGTGGGGGCATAACGTTACTTTCTAAACCAAACCAGTGTTTCTGCCCTTTTCATACCCTCTGCCGAAGGTCAAGCAGCAATAACACTCTGCATCTCTGGCCTCACATTTCCTTCCTGTGCTGGACAATAGTCTACAGAAGGTTACGTATGGAATGGTTAGTAAAAATCCTTTCATTTATGTTTTCTACTCTTGATTTTTCTGCAAGTACACTTCCTTAAGGGTGCATACATTTCTCACTAAAAACAGATAAGAGAGACATACCAATATATCATCTTTTTCATGAACAAGTTGAGTTGGCTGGTTGTTTGCATTGTGACTCTGCTTCTCTTCCCAAATGAAAACTACTGAAGAACGCTCTGTGGCTCTGACTCAATCAGCAGAATTGTATCTCCATTAGAATGACCTAATTCTACACTGCTGTCTCTTTATTGATCTGGGCGCGTTATCACAATGAATGCTAATTGATTAGTGTAACTGGTGTAAAACACTTTCAGGGAAAGTGTGGAAAGAGGTGGAGAGAACAATCTGTGCTCTCTTCTTAGAGCAGAAATTAGATTCCTGAGATTATTCTTGTCCAGATAACAGAAAAGTTATACCCTAATATTCCTCCCCAAATCTCTTTGCCAAAGCCTCACTGCCCTTGTGCGTCCCTTGTTACTTGCCATGATGAAGATCATGAAAAGTGGAGCGGGTGATTCTATTAAGTGAAGTATCCCAAGAATGGAAAAATAAGCACCACATATACTCACCAGCAAACTGGTTTCCCTGAGTACACATTTGAGAATAACACCAATTGAGTATTGGACAGAGATGGGGGCTGGAGGGAAGGGATGGGTGTATACCTACTTGATGAGTGTGATGCGCACTGCCTGGGGAATGGACAAGATTGAAGTTCTGACTGGGGGGGATGGGGGTGGGGGGAGGGGATGGGTGCATACCTACATGATGAGTGCGATGTGCACTGTCTAGGGAATGGACACATTTGAAGCTCAGACTCGGGGGGATGGGGAGGCATGGGCAATATATATAACCTGAACTTTTGTACCCCCATAATGAGCTGAAATAAAAAAAAAAAAAAAGAAAAGTGGAGCGGGTGGACTGGCTGCGTAACTACCTCTGTTAGCGGACGAGGGCTCGCCAACGCCATTCAACACCAGTGTTAAACAGATGCCCTTTGCCCACTGAAAACGCTGTATCTGTGTGAAAGACAGTGGGAGCAAAGAGCAAACATGTTTGAAATTCAGGTCTGATGATGCAGGTGAGGTTAATAGCACCCGCAACCAGACCTTCATCTGTGATGAAGATGATGCATCCCATTATAAAGACGGAAGAAACCAGCCCAAGAGCAGTGACAAGGACCCAGTGCACTGATCCTGCGCCCTGCCGTGTTACTGAAGAGGGTTATTTTCCTTGGAAAAATTAAAATTCAATTCCTACCATTAGCTAAACCTTAACCACTAGCTACCAGCAGATACCAGTGGCTAATCAGCATGGTGATCCTATTTTGGTAACTAGAATCAGGAGCTTTGTATATAAAGTAAAATCATGTTCCAGAATCTGTTTATAAATCATAAATCTTGGGAATCTGTTGAAGTGATGGTCTCTTTCCACATAAAGGCACACACACATGCTTCAAGGTCAGGGGATTCATGGAGTTTTCCTCTCCATCCCACCTCCTGACTAACTGTCATCACAGCCTCCTCACCCATCCAGCCCTGGGTGGGCCTGACCTCCCAACCATGTGGCTGCTGCAGAGGACCTCCCAACCATGTGGCTGCTGCAGAGAACCAGCAAAAACCAGCTGAGCATGCTCTGCCTTTGCTTCCATCCTACCAAGGTTCTCCTTCACTCACAAGATAGAGCCCCGAGGCTCCCACGGTCTGGGTCTCATCTCTGCCTCCCCATCCTCACTTTTCATCCTGCCCTGACTGATGTCTAATGCCTCAGAAGTTCCAGGCTTTTTGCAACTTCCTGCACATATTTTTTTGACCATGTGCCTTTATTTTTAGCAATCACATCAGCCTGAAATCCACACACCTTGCTCACTCCTATTCCCTTTGCTGGGTTAATTTTCTTTGAGCCTTAATGACCCAGTTCCACCAGCAATCTGTCCTGACATCTCTCCCCTTCCTGGCTTACTTAGGTGGCCTTGCTTTGGCTGTCCACAATGCCGGTACATGTCCTTACAGCTTACACACTGCACTGCAATTGTGCTGAGGTGTCCGTCTTTTACACTAGACAGTAATTAAGCTTCTTCAGGGTGGGGGCTTTCTTTTATTCTTTCTTGTAGCCACAAGCCTTAATAAGGGGCTTCTAGAGAGTAGATGCTCAATAACCATTTGATTGCCAGATGATTGAAAAAAGCAATAAATTAAAGAATAGATGTTTAGTAAATAATGGCCTCTTTGGAATAAACAGGGACTCTTATGCACCTTCATGATCTAAGAGGGAACATATACAGAAATCTAAACTAAATGAAATAAAATATATGTGAAGGAACTTCATGGAGTGCTTGGTGCATGGTAATGCTTAGTGTGGATTCTTTTTTCTGTTTATATTAAATTATATAATTAAATACAAAAATTATTTAAATTTTTATAACACAAATTGTTTTATATAATGTAAATATATCCTACATTATAAAATATAATATGGTATAATTTATATGAAAATATGTAACTTTCATATAAATTTACTTATATAAAATCACATCTCAAAGTAAGACCAAAAAGGAAGGAAACATCTTTTATTGAAGTTATTTAATCAACAGACATTTACTGAACAGTACATCTACCTGCTGTCCACTGTGCTAAGTGCTGGCGTTCCCAAGAGGGGTAAGGTTTGGTCGCTCTTTGCCTTCAGGGAGCGTGCAATCGGGTAGACTTCATAAGCCGAGTCCTTTGTGTGTGCTTCCTCATGAAACCCACTCAGAAGCTTCCCCCAAAACCTGTAGAGTAGATGTTTCTAGATTTCAGTTGTCACTTCATGCTTGCATTTTTTTTTTTAGTCCAGAAGGAAGCCAACTTCACTTCTCTAGCACACTCACACAAAAGGAAAAGGTGAAATTTCCTTTGGCTTCTTTGGTCCTTGTCTACTCAAACATTGTGTGAAGAGGAGGCTGCACTACTGCAGCCACAATGGGGATGAGAATTTAGAACTATGAACTGCAAGGAGGCTGCGGATGATGAGAATTGGGCCAGGAATTCCAGGTAGCCCTGGTTATGTGAGCAGACACCAACTATCCCAGGGGATTGTCTTGAGGACTTTACTGACTTACAGCTGTTGGAATGTTAGAGAAATTCTACAAAGACACAAGCTAGATTTGGGGAGCAAATTCAGCCCTTTTGGATCTACCTTCCTAACTCTAAGGTCTTGGAGGCTGCCTTTTAATGCATTAAACTTTTTAATCACTTTTTAAAACCTTGGGAAAATATGTCTCACATGAAATTAAATTTGGATTTGTTTTACTGTCAATATCATATTTATGTATGAATTTAATGACATAGAGACAAGAAAGCAAGCTTAAGACATTTCAGAGATATGGTTAGCCAGTGCTTCAATTTTGCTCCCCCTCCCTTTGGGAACATTTGGCAATGTTTGGAGACATTTTTGGTTGTCACGACTGGGGCAAGAGTGTCTCTGGCATCTAACAGATTGAGGTCAGGGATGCTGCTAAACATCCTATGATGTGTGGGAGAGTCTCTCTCAGAAAAAGAATTATCAGGCCCCAAATACCAATAATGTTGAGGTTGAGAAATCCTGGTTTGGCCTCGGGTAGTAAAATAAGGAATGATAAGAACTCCATTCTCCCTTGTTATCTTGTTACATATTTTCATCTTCACCATGTTCCCCAAAACATATTGTAAATACAAAGAAAAATTTATATGAGGTCTCTGTCCTCATGGATCTTATAGAATTCACTTAGTAAGACCATATAAATACCTACAAAATGCTACATAACAATACAATAGAACAATGAACAAAAATAAAGCAGAGAGTTAATTGCCAAGTGATTGGTATGGGCAATCTTGCTATGAGTTAAGAGGTAGAAATAGGATTTGCACTAAGACAACAGACTTTGGTGGGGCAGGACTCTGGTCTCCTTTGCATACTGCCCTGTCCCTGGGCCTTGTTCAGTGCCTGGCATATGATAGCTACTCAATGTACTCAATAAATATTCATTGCATGAATTCAGGAATAGATATGGATAGAGAGGCTAAATATTTTCTGGAAGGTTGGGAGGAATTGCAAAGCAAAGGTAAGGAGGAGGGAATGGGACTGCGGTATTCCAAACCCCATGTGGCTAGGGGATGGTTAAAATAAGAGAGGAGGGGTGGGGGTGCAGGGAAAAGGAAGTTGGTGCTAGTTTAGGAAATTTGGATTTGCTTTATAGACATTGGAAACACATATTGGGATTATGTTTGTTCCAGAACAATTGTGATCCATTTAATGCTTGCTTGTTTGAATCTGCCCTGCACTGAAGCCAGATGACAGATGCACGTGTGAGTGTGAATCTGTGTGGAGGGCGTTGTGGGGTGTTGCATTCACCCAGTCCTCTTATCTAAATGTCTTCCTGATCCCCTTGGCTGAACCTCCTCCTTTTCTGCCCAGCCTGGACAGAGTTCCCTTCTGTGTGTGGTAGTGACTCAGAGATGGAAGAAGGGCTGCCGAGCGCGTGCTTGGTCACTTCCTGCTGTGACTCCAGCCCCCGCACAGGATGCTCCTAGTGTTCCTGGCAGGCCTGAGGAAATGCCCACACGATTGCTATTGGGGAATGCGGCTTTGCTGTCATTGTAACTGGGCTGCCACTGAACTGAAATCTTACGGCAGCCCTAAAGTGGCTGCTGGTCTCCTGTGGACCGTGGGAGAGGCAAGAGGCAGGGGAGGGGTTGTCTGAGTGGCACACTGTCCCACCCGCGCTGTCTCTCTGCTTGGTGAGGAATCCTTTCTGGGTAATGTAAATAGGAAAGATGGCCACACAGAGCCACAGGCTGGAAAAGCATCCCAGGCTATGCTGGGCAGGGAACAAAGCAGGTGAGGGCAGGAGTCTGGTCCTGCCTAGAAGGGAGGTTCTTTTCAGGCCTGGAAAGCTTTAAGAGTTTCTTGTCAGACCTTTTCCCTTTGCCCTTTGATACTCATGTCCTGTGATGCAGAAAGGTGAGCTAGGGCTGCGAGATGCCCGGGATAGCCAGACACAAGGCACTCAGGAGGCCACTAGAGACAGAGCCTGGATCTGACTAACCTCTGTCCCAAAATGGTTGGCCTGCACCTGGCAGGGAGGGCACCTGGATACCAAGAGGTGGTGACCACCAGGGAAAGGGGTGGTGTGACGTGGCTTTGGTGGCTTGCTTCCATTAACTCTGATCTCAATTATGATGACACCCACAAGTGTTATTGTAATATTCAATGTATAATGCTAACAGGATAGTGACTTGATCTCATATTCTCTTTCAGTGACTGATTATTATTTGCATTATTATGTTTTAAAGTAATTTTGCTTAAGAATGAGCTGCGTGGGTCACTATCTCCATTTTACAATGGAAGAAATGAAGCTGGCAAGGAAGTTCACTAATTGACAACTTGAAATGGTCACTGTGTTTCCCACTAAAAGTTCCCATTGCCCAAGCCCCGTGGGACATTTACTAAGATTGAGTCATATGACATTTCTGGTATTTGAAAAATTTTTTATGTACAAAAATGACAATTTCATCAATCCAGCTTAGAATTCTCAATGAAGGAGGCTGTCCTTTCTATCTTTTCTAGCAGAATGTATTTTGGGGTCTATTTATTTATCCAGAACCAGGATACCTGGTTCTACCTCCATTGTAGAACAGATTTTATTTTTCAATTCTAGGGAAGAAACCCAGGTCTCCCACCTGCCCTCCCCAGCCTCTCTGGCTGCAGACTTGACGATCTTTACCCTGAAAGCTCAGCGCTGCCTAGCTCCGGAGCAATTCTTGAGCCAGGCACACAGGTGTCAGTGAGTCTGTCTGGGGGTGGGATATGGAAGTAGTCTAGCTTCCCTGAGCCCAGAGTCCACATGCCAGGGATGGGCCCTGGGAACCCCACAGCCATCGCTCTGCCCAAGCCATGTCCCAGGCCACACAGTTGAGCCTCTTCTGCCTTGGTTTCTTCAATCTCATTTTGTTTTCCTTCTTGGAGTTTAGTTGTTCTGTGAACCTAAGCCAGCTTGGCACCTGACTAGCTTTTCACTCTTTCACCCCCTGAGGGTCTAGATTTGCCCCCAGTAGTCCAGCCCCTGACTAGCATACTGCTCCAAATTTGGTGAAGCTTTCTGACTCATGGCACTGCTCTCTCCGTCTCTGAGCAGCTCCTTGGGTGTCACCAGCACCGATCATGTCAGAGTTTGGACACAGACCTTTACTCTCAGAGGGCCTCACCTATTCTTGGCTTTCCCCAAGGCCCAATGTGACTCCCAGCACGAGTCTGCTCCGTGGCACAGATGTGAAGCTCTCGGAGGGGCCAGGGACCACCGACGGCCAGCCCTTGAGCCCCTTTCCTAGTACAGGTTGGGGTGGAATCCCACTTTGTGGGTGGTGATGAGGAGATGGGAACACAACAGGGTGGGAGAAACCACCACCTGGCAGGAAGCAACATGGGGCGAGGGGACGACCGAGCAGAGTGACAGGGGAAGCAGAGGAGCCGTCACTGCTGTTGTGTAACCTGGTGCAATCTCCAGTCTGCCTGGCTGCGTGTGTGGTGGGAAGAAACTGTCCTGCATCAGCAACCCTCACGTTTTTTTGTGTGAAATTAAACCAGTGATAGAAGTCCTGGAAATCATGTTCTAGTGAGCCAATAGCTTTACAATCCATTTGTCTTTCACCATCACCTGAGAAGAATCACAAAAGAGGAGGTGATTTGGAGACTGGGACTTGTCATTCAGCTCAGAAATACTTTGTGCAAAATAACAATTTCCTTTTCTCCCTTTCAGATGACAGCAATAATGGTTTCATTTCAACTTATTCCTCCCTGTTTTTTTGCTATAAATATGACAAAGTTGTAAGTAAACAGTAACGTAGAACATTTAGCATCAGGGAATTGTCAGCTGCTCTCACTGGGCAAGGCCTATGTGCTTTTCCTTCCCCCAGCTCTGATTTTGAGAAGGGCCCAGGATCATGGCAGAATACAGAAGTAGGAGTCATAACACCCAGGCCCCTGCTGTCACTAATGAGTAGCTCAGTCACCTCTTTTGCAGAACATGCTGTTCACGTTTTGATGGGGCATGTAAGCAGTCCATCTGATATATAGCCTTTCTATCAATCCATTCCATTTATTTGAAATTTTATATTTATTCCTTTTACCTGCCTTTCTTCCTTTTCTCTTTGAAGTTAGTCAAACTTGAGTTCAAATTCTGGCTCTGTAAATTTCTTGCCTCATGTCTTTAGACAACTTACATAACTTCTTCAAGCTACAATCAAGCTATAATAGTTTCCGTATCTTTAAGGGAGTAACAAACCTACCATTCACATACATATGCATATATATATTATATACATATGCATAGTTATGGACATACATATAATTAAGGAATATATGCAAACGGGGCACATACCAGGTGCTCAACAAATGGTAGCCTTTTGTTGTTGCTATGATTAAGCACCTACTATGTGTTTGTAATTGGCACTAAGGGTACAGGGATAAATAAGGTATGGAGCCTGCCTGAGGCATTTAGAAAGATGTATAGACCAAAAATACAATGACACATTCTGATCACCAGCACAAAAGTCTGCACAAGGTAAATTAGGGGCTGAAGGAAGTTGTGGGGAAGTTCATAAAAATCTTTAGGAGGAGATGGCTGTGAACGAAATACTAATGAATAGGTGTCTCCTGGGCACACTGGGAGGGAAGATCCTCCAGGCAAAGAAAGCAGTTTGAGAGAAGCAGGGAGGAGTGCAATAGCCCCTCATATTTAGAAGCAAGCAGCCTGGAACATACAGTGCAAGCCAGAACGAGAAGATGGGTGGAAAAAAATGTAAGGTAGGAAAGAGGGAGGGGGGAGAGGCTCTGAAATTCTATTCTATGGAAAATGCACTTTCAATAACATAATAGACATGAAAAGCTATTGAAGTTTTCAGAATAGAAGAGTAATATAATCTGACTTACATTTTAGAAAAAATTATTCTAGCATCATTTGGCAAATTGGAAGGGTTTGCCTGGTATTTAAGAGTGAATTCTGTTGGCTGATAACCAACAGGTAGGAATCCCTGGTCCTCTACTTACTATTGTTTGAACTTGGGCAATTTATTTAACCTCTCTAAGCCTTACTATTCCTTTCTATAAAATGGAGCCAATTATATGTTTATCTCACAAGGTTGTTGGAGGATTAAATGTGATAATTCACACAGAGCCTGGCATACAACAAGCAAAGTTAGCTGGTAGAAACCCAGGGACCTTTCTGAGTTCAGAAGTCTTTGGAACTAATTCTAGTCCAGAAGAGAGCTTACCCTTTTAAATTGCCCCAAAACTCTGGGTCTGGGTTGATGCTACTCTAGGTTTGCTGGGTAGCTGAATTATTTCTGGTAAAAGGAGAGAAAGGAAAATAGAAGTAAAACAGAAATAAAAGTACCAACTGATGAAGAGTTTATGATCTTTTTGTGCAATGGAACAGAATGTACATAAAAAAGATTTCAGAATATTTAATATACAGAGATGCCAATTGCACATAATGCTGAGTGGAAGGATATTAAGGGAATGAATACAGTTAATCTGACCTCTCTCTGGGAACCATTGCCAAGTGAGTCAGTCATGGACATTGTGTAACTTAATTTATTTTTATGACTTGCATTCAAGGGAAATGTTCAGTGCAGGGCTGAATGTTCCATCCTGAATACTGAAATGCAACCCTAGCGTGAGGCATCCTGCCTCATACCCACCTGGGCCTTTCTGCAAAGTGGGAATCCCAGAGAGAAGGTGGAGGTAGAAGAAAGGAAATGGTGACATTGGAAAGACTCCCCTTCCTGACATTTCTCTAGCATTTGGTGTTCACCCCATTCCAATAGATGTTAACATGGCTCATAGTTCCCTGGACACTTTATAGGCATTTCCACCACAAATATAAGAGCTCAGCTGGCTTGGATGGCCTTGGAAGTCCTGTCTGAAGAATGGGATTTTGAAATAACAGTAAAATTAATCCTGATGGTTCTAGGAGAGAAGAATAAATGCTCCTGAACAGAGAAATGCAGATTTGCTGCTTCTGCACATCACAGATGGGTCGATCTCCTGCCAGAACCAGAACTTTGGGGATGGTCGCAGGCTCTGCTAATACCTGTGTGTATCTGCTTGGCAAGTGGTATCTCTTTGACCATGGCCCTCAGATTGGATGATTTGCTAACTGGTTCAAGTTGCTGTAAGAATGCTCTTTGGGACATTATGGAAAGATAATTTTTCTTTTGTTTTTCAAAATTAAGTAAATGAAGGAAAAGACAGCACATATATATGACCATGGCTGCATAGAGGGGAAAAAAAATCTCTGAACAGGGTGCCCACCAACATGCCCAACTGGCTGTGTGACCTTCAGCACGTCCCTTTGCTTCTTTAGCTTCAGATCATCATGACAAGAAAGAAAGCGTATTAGATTAAGAAATCTCTGAATTCCCTTCCAGTTTCAAATGCTATGACTTTCTATTACTTGCCATTGCCTACAAATGCTCAAAATCACATAAAATTCTGTGTTTATTTTCAAACAAATGTAGTGTTTTAGAGCTTCACAAAAAAGAAGCAAAGAATGAAAAAACAAGAACAATAACTCTACTGAAATGCCATATTTTAACTTGTTGGCAGTAAGGAGGATAATGCAAAGCAAATATGTCCTACGGGAAAATTACAGAGAAAGTGATTTCTTTTTTCTTTTTTCTTTTGCTGGTCAAGTGAAGCAGTGGGAGTGGAGAAAGTGATTTCTTACAGGACAGGAGGATGGGGGCAAATTATTCCTGTAAGTTAAATCTGGCGCTCTGCCTATTTGGTAACTGCAGTTTTATTCAAACACAGCCACTCTCATTCATTTGCATTTTGTCCATGGCAACAGAGCTAAATGGTTGCAGCAGAGATGGTATGGTGCTCAAAGCCTAAAATATTTACTCTCTGGCCCTTTAAGGAAAAAAGTTTGCAACCTATTTGCTATAGTAAATCCAAGTGAGTTCTGTTAATTAATATTTGTGTAGCTATTCACCATATAAGAGCGCTCTGTTTTGGGAAGAGTTTGGAAGCTCTCTTCTACTTGTAGACTCAGCAGGGACCTGGGTTTCGACCTTACTTTTTAGTAGGTGCAGCCACTGAATCTTCAATTCTGCTTTACACTGCTTCCTCAGTGGCGTTGGAGTTTTAACTGACTCCATCCAACAAACAATTCTTTCCTGGAATGATATCCGTGGTGGACATCTTAGCTTATAGAGGTTTTGAGTAGAGGAATTGTGTCTTTCTGGAAGTAACCGCTGCTCTGATGTCAAGGGCCAGCCTTGTGGAGGATGTGGCCAAGGGTGGCCAGCAAGAGGGCTGCTGTAGCCCACTGTGGCTGCTGCCCTGGCCCGGGCCCTTATCATTTTGGGTACTAGAGCGAATTCTCGAAAACACAGATCTTAGTTCACGACTTCTCTGACTGAAACCCTCCAATGATTCCTTATATAGACAGAATAAAATCCACGCTTGTAAACGGGGCAAATAAAGCTTCCAGTGTCTGTGTTTAACCTCTTTCCAAGTTTGAATTCTGTTTGTTCTTTACCCCTTCATGTACCGTCTGATTGATCCTAAATTCCACGAGGGCAGGATCTAAGTGCAATTTATGCTGTCGTTCACATTCACATTTTGTTCACAAAAAAAAATTATGTTTTGTCTCCCCCTGACCCTTTTTTCACCAGGAAGATAGTGAAGAGGTAGTCTGCTAGACAGGGCAGGTTCCACATGGTCTCCTGGTCTCTGTATTGCCGAGCAGGGGGGGCTGGAACAGGGCATGCCTTCAAAAGTGTTTGTAGAGTGAATGGATGCTGCTTTGTAACACAAAACAATGTTTTTTTTTTTTTCTTTAAACTACAAAAAGAATAGCAACAAAATTTGTATTTAGCTTAAAGGACACTACCATATAGGTAAGAGAAAATAGATTCTGAGAAATGTAGGCTCTAGTCCTGACTCTGCCACTACTGACCCTGGGAAAGCTTCTTAACCCTTTCAAATCTCAGTTTCTGTACATGTGGAAAAAAGAGGAAACTAGTTTCTAGCATCCTTAAATTTCTTTCAGCTTTGATATTCTTGCTTCTGATTCTCTAAGTCTTATTTTGATGCTGAGTGCCAATTAGCTACACTAGCAAGTACCTTAAATATTATAATGAATATAATAGAAATTTGTCCTTCTTAGGAAAGTATTTATGAAAAATGTGAGTGCTGAGAAAAAGTTTACAGGAGGGAAGAAGGTTCTTAATTCGTTAGGATTTTACAGTCATCACAAGAAAAAATATTAGAAAAGCACCCTAGTTTGGGGGAGATGATTCAGAAAAATAGCAAAAATAAGAGATTGAGTATAAAAACAACGGGTGATGCACCGGTTTTCCCATGAATCTGTTTCCATATATGCACATGACCTTACTCTCCTACATGTAAACTCAGAGTTCAAGTCATGGTGGGTGTATTTAAACATCTATGCTTTCAGATTTTGAAAAATATATTCTATTCCTCCCTTCCTCCCTCCGTCTCTCCCTCCCACATTTATTTTTTTCCAGGGTGACCCCATACAGACCAGAATATTTTTCTCTCAGTTTCCACATCTCAGATCTATTTAATACATATTCCTTTTAATGAAGGTTCAAAGATTAATAAAGCAAATACATTAAAATGCCCTTGGCTTAGCAGAAAGGTCCTTTCAGCTGGCTGGGAAGTTACTCATGCCTCTGTACAACTCGGAGAGTCCCAGGAGAAGAGCAAGAGATCTATTTAATCTTCCTTTCCCTGTCTGTGTTTATGCTCAAGGCCATAAGGGCACGGCTCTCATGGGACTGTGGGGCGGACCCATTTTGCTTCCATGCGTGTGAAATTTCCGGCAGACTTTATTTTAGAAAAGATCAAGGCTCTGAAGAAGAAAGAGGCCCCATTGGCAAGCGGCCCCATAAATTCATATTCCATACTGCCTTTGCACTTAGTATGCAGCGGGAAGACTCTTCACAGTTCTGATTTTTATCAAAGAATTGTCACTAGCATTTCTTGTCCGGAAATAGTAGCTAGATCCTTAGAGGTGCTTCATTTCTCCCTATTAAAGGAAACTGATCAATCAGTTGGGATTTTAAAAGATTGTTAATTAATAGACTTTATTTTTTAGAACAGTTTTAGACTTACAGAAAAATTGAGCAGAATGTACAGACAGCTCCCACATATTCCCTCCCCCGCCCCAGCTTCGGTTTTCCCTGTTATTAGCATCTTGCATTAGTGTGGTACATTTGTCACAATTGATCAATGAATATTGATATAGTATTATTAGCTAAGATCCATTGTTTACATAAGGGTTCACTCTTTGCGTTGTTCATTTCATGAATTTTGACAGCTGTGTAATGTCATGTACTCACCATGTACACTATCATACAGGAGAGCTTCCTGCCCTAAAATTCCCCAGTGCTCTATTAATTCCTCTCTCCCTTTCTCCTCCCTGAGCTCTGGCAACCACTGGTCCTTTTACTGTCTTTCTAGATTTGTTTTTTCCAGAATGTCATGTAGTTGGGATCATACAGAATGTAGCCTTTGCAGACTGGCTTCTTTTACTCAGCAATATGCATTTAAGATTCCTTCGGGTTTTGTGTGGCTTGATAACTCATTTCTTTTTATACCTGAATAATGTTCCATTGTATGAAAGTACCACAATTTGTTTATCCATACCTACTGAAGGACATCTTGGTTGCTTCCAAGTTTTGGCAATTATGAATGAAGCTGTTATAAACACCCATGAGCTGGTTTTTATGTGGACATGTTTTTAATTCACTTAAGTAAATATCAGGGAGTGTATGGATCATATAGTAAGAGTATGTTTAGTTTTGTAAGAAACTGTCAAGCTGTTTTCCAAAGTGGCTGTACTATTTTCCCACCAGCAATGAATGAGAATTTCTGTTGCTCCACATCTTTGCCAGCATTTGGTATTGTCAGTGTTTTGGATTTTGGCCATTTTAGTAGGTGTATAGTAGTATCTCATTGTTTGGCTGGTAATTGTATTCTTGTTCTGTTGCCTAGGCTGGAGTGCAGTGGCTCGATCATAGCTCACTGCAGCTTCAAACTCGGGCTCAAGTGATCCTCCTGTCTCAGCCCCCTAAGTAGCTAGAACTACAGGTGCACATCACCAGAACCAGCTAATTTTTTAAATTTTGTAGAGATGGAGTCTCACTATGTCATCCAGGCTGGCCACAAACTCTTGGCCTCAAGTCATACTCCTACCTCAGTCTCCCAAAGTGCTGGGATTAAAGGCGGAGCCACTGCAACTGGCCCTCTCATTTTTTAAAAAAATTTGTAATTCACTAATGATGTTGAGCCTCTTTTTCTATGCTTATTTTCTCTCTGAATATCTTTTTGTGATTTTTTATTCTTATTTTTTAATTGGGTTGTCCCACTTTTGCCTATTTTTAAGTGGGGTTATTTGTTTTTTTCTTATAGTTGAGTTTTAAGAGTTTTGTGTATATTTTGGATCAATAGGTTTTGGTGGGCTCCTTCTGCTGTGACAAATGCTGTGGGGGCCACAGAGTGTACTAAATGTACCTCACCCACACTGGACTCATTATCTAGTTGAGAATCAGGACCCAAAATTAGCACACATGAAATAGAATGGCACAAGACCACAGGTGATTGGTCACTATGAATGCATTCATTTTAGTTTAGGAGATACAATATGAAATCCCACTTTACATTTGTTTTATAGTCCTTTGTGTAGAGTGGAGTGTCACAGCTTTCTCATTTTTGCATGTTCCATTCTTTTATAAGCCCTCCTTCCCTTCCACACATAAATTGGCCATTCAGAGGCTAGTGTTCACTTTTAGGGCATTTTCTAAAATCTGCCTTGTATTAAAAGTTAATTTTAGTCTTTCAGATAGAGAGTTTTATATTTAATATCCTAAGTTATGTCAGTGGAAGTATATAATAAGATTTTTCAATTAGTGGGGTTTTTTTTTTGTTTATTTCATTTTGTTTCCAAATCTTTAAAGCTCTCACTGTTTACTGACCTGCTGGCTGGTTATATTGTGAATTTTTTTAAAATTTCAGAATATTACGGGATTGCAAACGTTTTGGTTACATAGCTTGCTTTTGTACAGTTTGAGTCCAAGTTATGTGTGTCCATCACCCAAATAGTGTGCATCGTACTCATCAACTATGAATTTACCCATCCTCTCTTCCTCCCTCCCACATCCCTGATTTCCATTGAATTTTACTACCATGTATGTACATGAGTGTTAATCAATTAGTTCTAGTTTTGTAGCAAGTACATGTGGTATTTGTTTTTCCATTCTTGTGGTACTTTACTTAAAAGGATGGTCTCTAGGTCCATCCACATTGTTACAAAAGCTATTAGTTTGCCATTTTTTTATGGCTGAGTAATACTCCTTGGTATACATATACCACATTTTATTAATCCACTCATGGATTGATGGGCACTTGGGTTGTTTCCACGTCATTGCAATTGTGAATTGTGCTGCTATAAACATTCTTGTGCAGATGTCTTTTTAATAGAATGTCTTATGTTCTTTTGGGTAGATGCCCAGTAATGGGATTGCTGGATCAAATGGTAGGTCTACTTGTATCTCTTTGAGGTATCTCCATATTGCTTTTCACAGAAGTTGTACTAATTAGCAGTCCCACCAGCCAGTGTATGAGTGTTCCCATCTCTCTGCAACCATGCCAACATTTATTGTTTTGGGACTTTTTGATAAAGGCCATCCTCGCTGGAGATAAAATAATATCTCATTGTGGTTTTGATTTGCATTTCCCTGATGATTAGAGATGTTGAGCATTTTTTCATATGTTTGTTAGCCATTAGTCTATCTTCTTTTGGAAAGTCTCTGTTCATGTGCTTTGCCTACTTTTTGATAGGGTTGTTTGATTTTTTCTTGCTGATTTTCCTGAGTTCTATGTAGATTCTAGCTTTCATCCCTTTATTGGATGTGTAACATGTGAATACTTTTTCCCATTCTGTTGGTCATCTGTTTGTTCTCATGATAGTTTCCTTGGCTATGCAGAAGCTTTTTAATTTGATCAGGTCCCATTTATTTATTTTTATTTTTGCTGTGATTGTCTTTGGGGTCTTGTTCATAAATTCTTTTCCTAGGCCAATGTCTATAAAAGTTTATCCAACATTTTCTTCTAGAATTCTTATAGTTTCATGCCTTAGGTTTAAGTTTGTTATCCACTGTGAGTTGATTTTTGTGAGAGGTGAAAGATGCGGATTCTGTTTCAGTCTTCTACATGTTTCCCATCCAGTTTTCCCAGCACCATTTATTGAATAAGGATTCTTTTCCCCAGTGTATGTTTTTGTCTGCTTTGTCAAAGATTAGATGGCTATATGAGGATGGTTTTATATCTGGGTTCTCAGTTCTGTTCCATTGGTCTATGTCTCTGTTCTTCTGCCAGTACCATGCTGTTTTAGTTACTATAGTCTTGTAATATAGCTTGATCTCTGGTAAATTGATGCCTCCCAATTTGTTCTTTTTGCTTAAGATTGCTTTTGTTATATAGGGTATTCTCTGGTTCCATACAAAGTGTAGAATTATTTTTTCTAGATCTGTAAAAAATTATGTTGGTATTTTAGCAGGGATTGCATTGCATCTGTAGATCACTTTGGGTAGTATAGACATTTTAATAATGTTGATTCTGCCTACCCACGAGCATGGTATGGTTTTCCACCTGTTTGCGTCCTCTGCTATTTCATTCCTCAGTGTTATGTAGTTTTCTCTGTTGAGGTCTTTTACCTTCTTAGTTAAATCTATTCCTAGGTTCTTTATTTTCTTTGTTGCTATTGTGAAGGGTATTGAGTCTTTTATTTGGTTCTCAGTTTGACTATTGTTGGTGTATAGGAATGCTATTGATTTCTGTACCCTGATTTTGTATCCTGAGACTTTGTTTAATTTGTTTGTCAATTCCAGTAGTCTCATGGCAGAATCTTGGAGGTTTTCTAGATATAAGATCATATCATCAACAGAGAGAGATAGTTTGACCTCTTCTGCCCCTATTTGGATGCCCTTGATTTGCTTCTCTTGTCTGATTGCTCTTGCTAGGACTTCCAGCACTATGTTGAATAGAAGCAGTGATAGAGGGCAACCTTGTCTGGTTCCAGTTCTAAGTGGGAATGCTTTCAATTTTTCCCCATTCAGTATGATGTTGTCTGTGTGTTTGTCATATATGGGTTGTATCATTTTTAGGTAAGTCCTGTCTATGCCTATTTTGTTAAGCGTTCTTATCAAAAAAGGCTGTTAAATTTTGTCAAATGATTTTTCTTTGTCTATTGAGAGGAACATATGGTCTTTGTTTTTGCTTCTATTTATGTGGTGAATTACATTTGTACATTTGCATATGTTGAACCATCCCTGTATCTCTGGGATGAAGTCCACTTGGTCATGATGGATTATTTTTTTGATAAGCACTTGAATTCAGTTTGCTAGGATTTTGTTGAGAATTTTTGCATCTATATTTATAAGGCATATTGGTCTTAGTTTTCTTTTTTTAGTTATGTCCTTTTCTGGTTTTGATATCAGGGTGATGTTGGCTTCATAAATTGTATTAGGGAAGATTCCTTCCTTCTCAATGTTGTGGAATAATTTCTGCAGGACAGGCACCTGTTCTTTGTAGGTATGGTAAAATTCGAGTGTGAAAGAATCTGGTCGGGACTTTTCTTTTTAGGAAGGTTTTTTATTGCTGTTTCAATTTCGGTACTTGATATTGGTCTGTCAGGAATTCTGTTTCTTCCTGATTGAGCCTAGGGAGCCTGTGTGTTTCTAAGAATTTGTCCATTTCCTCCACATTTTCCAGTTCATGTGCATAGAGGTTTTTATAGTATTCATAGATGATATTTTGTATTTCCGTGGCATCAGTTATAATTTTTCATTTTTCATTCCTGATGGAGCTTATTAGAGTTCTTTCTTGTCTGCTTGCCATTAATCTAGCCAAAGGCATGTGAATTTTGTTTATTTTTTCAAAGAACAATTTTTTTGTTTTATTAATCTTCTGTATAGTTTTTTTATTATAAATTTCATTTAGTTCTGCTCTGATCTTTATTTCTTTTCTTCTGCTGGGTTTGGGATCATTTTGCTCATCCTTTTCCTGTTCTTTGAGATGATTCATTAGATTGATTATTTGTGATATTTCTGTCTTTTGGATATGGGCATTTATGTGTATAAATTTTCCTCTCAGGACTGCTTTATCTGTATCCCACAGATTTTGATAACTTGTGTCTCCTTTATCACTTAGTTCAAAGAATCTTTTGATTTCCATCTTGATTTCCTCCTGAAAACAATAATCATTCAGCAGAAGGTTGTTTAGTTTCCATAACTTTGTGTAGAGATGAGAGTTTCTGTTGGAGTTGATTTCTAATTTTATTCCACTGTGGTCTGAAATGTATGGTATAATTTCTATTAGTTTAAATTTTTTGAGACATGCATGTGGCCTGGGATATGGTCAATCTTAGAGACTGTCCTATGAGCTGATGAGAAAAACGTATATTCAGTGTTTTGGGGGTAGAACGTTCTGTAAATGTCAGTCAGGCCCAGTTGTTCTAGAGTTCTGTTTAAGTCCATTATTTTTTCATTTATTTTCTGTTTGGAGGATCTGTCCTATTCTGTCAGAGGGATATTGAAGTCTCTGGCTATTATGGTGTTGCTATTTATCATTTTGTTTACATCAATTAGGATTTGCTTTATGAATCTGGGTACACCAGAGTTAGGTGCATAAATATTTAGAATTGTTATGTCTTCTTGTTGAATTGTACCCTTCACCATTATATAGTGACCCTCTTTGTCTTTCATCACATTTTTTGATTTGAAGACTAAGTTATCTGAAATCAGAACTGCCACACCAGCTTTCTTTTGGCTTCCATTTGCTTGAAATATTGTTTTCCATCCTTTCACCTTTAGTTTGAATGCATCCTTGTGGGTTAGATGTGTTTCCTGAAGCCTGCAGATACTTGGCTTGTGTTATCCATGCAGCCAGGCTATGTCTCCTTAGTGGGCAGTTCAAGCCATTCACATTTATTGAGAGAATTGATAAGTGGGGCAGATTTCGTTTGTCCTGTTGAGTTGAACTTTGTTGCTTTGTTTTTGCTCTTGAGCTATTGTGGTATCTGGCCTTTGACTTTTAGCTTTTGGATGACTTTACATTCATGTGTGTTTATTGTGCTGATCTGTGTGTGACACTGTTTTGAGTACTTCCTAGAGGGCAGATCTTGTATTGATGAATTCTCTCAGTCTTTGCTTGTCTGAGAAATTCTTTATTTCCCCTTCATATACAAAACTTTGTTTTTTAAGGTACAAGATTCTAGGCTTGGCATTATTTATTTGAGAAGAGTGAGAATGGGGCCCCAGTCTCTTCTTTCTTTTAAGGTCTTAGTTGAGAAGTCTGCCATTATTCTAGTGGGGTTTCCTTTGTAGGTTACCTGCTTCTTTCACCTTACAGCTTGTAGGAGGGCCTCTTTGATGGTTATTTTGGTCAGTCTGATGACTGTGTGTCGTGGTATCTTCCTGTTTGTGATGAATCTCCCAGGAGTCCTTTGAGCTTCTTGTACCTGGATATCTAGATTTTTACCAAGGCCTGGGAAATTTTCCTCTATTATATCCTCAAATAGCTTGTTCAACCCTTGTGTATTTTCTTCTTCACCCTTAGGGATGTCTGTGATTCTCACATTATACCTTTTCACATAATCCCACATTTCTTGTAGACTTTGCTCTTTTCTCTTATGTCTCTGCTCTATCTCTGTGACTAACTAATTGAAAGATGTTATCTTCAATCTCTAAGATTCTTTCTTCTGTTTGATCTACCCTGTTCTTGAGGCTTTCCACTGTGTTTTATAATTCCTTGAATAAATTCTTCATTTCCAGGAGTTTGGTTTGATTTTTCTTTAATATTTCAATTTCTTTAGTGAATATTTCTTCCAAGTCTTGGATTTTTTTTTTTTGTAGTTTCTTTGTGTTGGTTATCCATTTTTTCTTGCATATCATTGAGTTTTCTTACAATCCATGTTTGAAATTCTTCTTCTGTCATTTTAGTGTTCTGAATTTTGTTGATGTCCATTGCTAGAGAGCTGATGTTCCCCTTTGGTGTTGTGCTTTCCATTTGATTCTTCATACTTCCATAGTTCTTTTGCTGATTCCTTCCCATCTAGATCAGCTATTGCTTCTTACCTTTAGATTTTTGTTTGGATAATGACATGCCCTGTTTAGTCTCTGAGCCAGTAAGTGGTGTTTGTGTGTGAGATTCCACCACACCCTTTATGATGAGTCAGTAGTTGCAGTAATAGGGTGTGCAGAATGACCTCCCTGTCAGTAGGTGGCGTTTGCTGGGAGGAGCAGGCTGCAGTGTTGTTTTTGGGTCCTGTAACCAGCTCTTGTTCCTCTGGAGAGGCAATCTAGTGCCTCAGGTGACGGGTGGGGCCCTTGAACTTCCAGGTGTATCCTTATTCTTCACCTCAGTAGGGGCAGGTTGGAAAGTGAGTCTGGGCAGAGCTGGGTTGGGTGAGCCTGCCCTCAAGCCCCACAAATGCTGTTAGCAGGGGTCAAAGGTCTGTTCTCTACTTCTGGGCAAAGCTGCCAGGGAGGAGCTGAAATGACGCCACTCAGCTGAAAAGTCTGTGTGTGGGGGTGGGGCTGTCTGAGACCTGCAATCTGGAGCAGGCCTCGCTCCTTTCCACCCTCCCTTATTCCACAGTTTCTCCTGGGCCTCTGCCAGCCAGGGATCTCAAGCCAGTGGATCTCCCCTGGCTGTCATGCTGGCCAGGAGGTTCCCTGCCCAGGATTGCAGCCTGAGCTGGGTGCACAGCCCTCTCATGGGAGGAGGGTTACCCCTCAAGCATGCTGATCTGCTCCTGAAGGCACACGCACCTCAGTAGGCTCCTTCACAAATATCCCTTCTGTGCCCTGGGACAATGCAATCGAGACCTGGGTGTATGGGATCTGGTCTATAGGCCTGTTTCCTGGGCCCTGGAGATTAATCTCTGACCCTCCCAGGGAGAGGAGTGATGGTCTCAAGTCACCCATGGGGTGTAAGGTGCCCAAGCTGGATCGATGTCTCTCTGCCTTGGAATTTGCCCCACTCTCCTGAAGTCACCAGGCAAGCAGCACCTGGGAAGGCTGGCGGGTAGGCAGCTCACAGTCTGAGTACCCCTCAGTCTGCTATAGGGCCCCAAAAAGAAAGATCCTGTTCTCTGCAAATGCCTCCGGATGGTGGCTAAATTGTCTTTCTCAGCAGCCATGGGTAGGGAAGGGGAAGGGGAGAATGAGGCAATAGGGCATCTTTTGATCAACTAGGGTCTATGGGGTGGGAAGTGCCCCAAGGGAGCTGGGAGCCTGGTGCCCTGTCTGCAAGAGGCTCATGGCCCGTCTCTGGGCCCGTCTCTGGACTAATGTTGGGAAGTCTCTCCAACAGCTCAGGAGCCCACCAGCAGTCCGGGATGCAAGGGAGGGGAATTTAACTGCTCCACCTACCCTCGTTGCTGGTCTCCAAGCCTCTCAGGGGCCTTTCTCCTCCTAATTCTCCTTCACAACTTCTTCCCATGGAGTCTCCTGTAGTTTCAGGCAACTTTCCTTCCGACCCTCATCTGATCTATGTTTGTCTACCTGTTTATTTTTTCTCACTTTTTTTCTAAAATCTATCTTTCTTGCAGAGACACTCTGGCTGGTGGTTTTTCTTGCCCGCCATCTTGCCCCAGTCTCCTGCTCCCAGCTTTTGAGCAAAGCTGCCAGGGAGAGGCTGAAGTGGCCCATCCAACCGGAAAGTCTGCTTGTGGAGGAGGTGCTATCTGAGATTCAGAATCTGACACTCTACAGTGGGCCTCACTCCTCTCTACCTCCTCTGTTCCATGGTCTGACACCGGTGTCTGCTGATAGGCAGGAGCTCAAGCTAGATGAGCTGCCTCACAATGTGCTGCGGGTGAGGAAGTTCCCTGCCCCGGATTCCGGCCTGAGCTGAGAGTGCGGCCCTCCCATGGAGAAAGGGTTGCCCCGTGAGCGTGTCGCCACTAGGACCCACTCTGCATTCTCCCCTCCCCCAGATCTGCCCACGCGAGCTCCCTCGCCTCCCAAGATCAAGAAGATCAGTCCCTGATCATGCCAGGGAGAAGCACGCTGGTCCTAACTCTTAGAATTTTGGTTATTCAGTATTCTTCTCAAACTAATTCTACATGTTCCTGGTTTTAACACTGCCAAACCCCTTTTTGGCACAGGGCAAAATAATCTTTCCTTTAAAATTTACATCCTCTGACTCATTCTCTCACTATCTAGGGATATAACTGATTTGCAATTTCATCTGGTTGTTAATAGGTTAACATCATACCCCCTTTCAGAGGTGTCTGCATTTCATAAAAGAAAAAAGGAATAACCAAAATTCTTACCCCAAATAATAAATCTCTGATGGCATGAATTTTATCTATCCCAGTAAAAGCACTAAAGAGCTTTTTATCAAGTCTTGCCATTTTACACTACCCGAGAAGACCCATTGAGAGGCCTCTGGTCCTGAGCAAGGCACACGTTTGCTCTGCATTGGCTTAAAGGCACCACCCACTCACTGACCATGTGGGCTGAGCACACATCTGAGAAGCTTATGCAAATATGTCCGTTGTATTACAGTTATCCTTAGAGTCTGGGGCCAGTGCTCTTCTAAATGCCTGCAGCTGTATGATCCTTTGTCCAATTACTGCACACACAAGTTTTAAAAACTTTTTATTGATGGAAAGTATGACTAATGGTGGTTTGCTGGGTACTGTGTCATTTTGAGGTCCTGCTGCCTAAGGATCTTAATTTTCTTAGAAGTACTTAGTGTCTAATGTTTTTTTCCTGCTATTGGTCCATAAATAGGAAGCATGTTTACTTTTGCCAGAGACAATTTGTTTTTAAATATATCCTAAGTTTCAATTCTAGAGAAAGAGAAAGAATTTCATGATAGCCAGAAGATAGGTACAGAATTGAAGAAGTCTTTGAGTGTCTTTGGTTAGAGCTGCCCCCTCAGAACAAAATGAAGGCATCTCTTGACCATGGGGCAGGGGCCAAAGAGAAATCATAACATTCCCATGGACTTGCCATTCCAGTCACCTTTAACAGAGGTATGAAGAGGACAAATAAAAGTGAAGATTTCCCTTTGGCTTCTCTTGCCTGAAGCCTGGACTATATCTACACAACACAGCTTCTGCCTGAGGAGCTCAAAGCTGTTGCCAAAGCGCACATGAGTAGCAAGAGAGACGGGGGAGGAGAGTCAAGTGTTGGTTATCCAAGCTCTGATTTTGCACAGTAAGGACTAGCTGAATCTCAGGTTTTCCTCCTCCCCCAAGTGGCTAACTTTCAGCTATGGATCCCTGTGATCTCCACAATGTTCATACTTTCTCCTTGGAAGGTGTGTTAGGGGAGAGGAGAAGCTTTTCCTAAGGCTGTCATGGCTGAATCCATCCCTCTTTTAGGGCTGAATTCAAATCTGACTTCCTTGAGGAAGCTTTTCTACCCCTTGAGCAGAAAGTTTGATTGTAATTGTTTAAAGGGACCCGAGTCCTACACATTTATTTTCTGATGCAAAGAAGCCTTATGATTATTTGTTTGTACACATATATTTCTTCTATAAGAGTGTAAGCTTTTGTGGAGAGCAAATGGGTTTGGTGTGAACTAAATCTGAGGGCTAAGAAAAGAGAAAATCTTGCTAATATCTTCAGAAAGTGACCTTTTATTTCAGGAACTATCTGAAGCTTACTACAGAGACTGCCTACAAAGAATCTAGGCTACATTTTTGGGGTTTGGAGGATGCTTCATCCCTCAAGTAGAAAAGAAGTGATCCCAGAAGTGTTTCCTCCACCCAAGGCAACAAGGGAGGATTTATTAGGCTGTTGCTGGCAGGTTTGAGGATCAGGTCTGTGTATTTCGTGTTGTTTCTTTGCTGTATGAGAGCTGGTCTTGGTGCTTGTGTGTGTGCGTGTGTGTGTGTGTGTGTGTGTGTGCACGTGTTTGAAGTCTGCACAGGAAGTTTGGGTTATGAGAGCCTCATTTCTAGATGAATTCCAAGGCCCTGGGAGTGTGGGCCAAACCATGGGCCGAGAGCGATGCAGAAAGCTGGCCATTGTGCGAAAAAGTGGGGCAAGAGGGAAGGAGTGTACTGGCCCAGTGGCAAGGAAGCCAATGGTTTGGTGTCTGGGAGGGGAATGGAAAGGACGTTGTGACACAACTGTCATTTAGGATTTCCTTAGCTAGCTGTATTTGTCTAACCTCCAAGTTACCTGGCCATGACCCAGTGTGGTAAGAATATTGCTGTGAGAACCTGCACCACAATCACTGTGGAAAAAGTTGTTGCCTCATTGTGGAAAGATTTTTACAATCTGCAATTTGCTATAGGCCAGCAATCCTTCCACTGTCAGCCTTGAAAAAAAATGAAAAATAAATTTAGAGTTTATGCACAATAAAAACTTTATGTGGTACGAAAAAATGTTTCTCTGGGACCGCACTAGGATCCTTGTCTGAGCCACATCTTCTGGAGAGCTTGTGTTTGGTGATGTGTTGATTTAATTTTCCAGTCCACGCCAAATGAAATAAATACCCTCATTTTTGATCTGGTAACATACAGAGGATTGCCAAAGGGATTTGTGATCAAAGGTTGTACTCCCTCAAGGAGTAACAGCCGAATGATGTACTTTAGTATATTACGGCCTCACACTCATTGACTGAAGACAGTTGGGCATATGCTTAACATGGAGACATAATAAAGTAATGTTAAAACAAATAATTCTGACTATGCCCAGCTAGTCATGCATTGGATTCAATTGCATGTACTGTAAGTGGGTCAGCGGAACTTAGAATGTTCCATTTGCAGCATCTTAGTTTGTTAGGATTATACTGACAAAAATTAATTGGGTTTGGCTCACACAACAAGATCAGCTTAATAGTTCCTCAGTTTTTAGACTCTTCTGGAGAAACCATACTGAATGAATTCAAATCAAACAAGATGTGTGCAGTGTCTGAAAATGAGCTATTCATATTGCTGGATGCCTGGTCCGAAACTCTGCCAACCTCCTATTCTGAAGAGCATTGAATTTGTCCTTTAAGATGGCTGTGGGCCCTTCACGTGCACTCTCTGTTAGGGACCTGGGTCTAGGGGCACTGTTAATCTCGCCAGCACTATTGTCAGCCATTATCTAATTAACTGAATTTGCAGATGTATTTCCATCTCCTCTGTTGCCAAAGTCTTTGTGTTTACGAAGGTACACATGTGCCTCTGCCATTACTGACTCTCAGAAACCTCTTAAACCTTCACAACATGAAAGAAACACATGTGGTATCAAACAAGGACCAGCCTTTTTAATATAAAAGAAGGGACTAAATTTCCAGTAGAAATAAGTATTGTTGTCTTAAGGAGTTTGGAACAGTTTCTTCAGATGTTGTGTATTTAAGGGAAAAACTCCTAGTGAAAATGCTAAAAAGAATCTTTGTATTTCGAAGTTTGTGGATTTCAATTCTAAGATGAGTGATCTCGGCACATTAAACAAAGTGGGAAACTGAGACTCCAGAGAACTCCAGAAATGTGTGCAGCGGGAGCACACAGTGTGTATTTGTTTTACAGGTCCTAGCCCAGTGTATTCTTCCTGGATCTCACTTTCTTCTAAAAATTACAAACACCAACTCATTCTAGGCTAAGTTTACTTCCTTTTTTAATGTAAGTTATTTAAGTTCTTTTTCTTAAATTCCAATATACTGAAGATGGATATTATCATAAAAAGCCATAGTCCAGTTAGTTTGAAATAAACATATTATTGTAGGTAAGGACATCCTAATGCCTTTAGCCAATTAACACAATTGTATAGTAGAAAAGTCTAATTGCAGGATTAGAAACAGGAACCTGCTGTTTCAACATTTCTGAACCATCAATGTTTGGGATTTTAATGGCTGTAGCCAGCATTGTCCCATTTCCCTTAAGTGGAAAGATCTCTTGCTGTAAATATTTTGTCTACATATAAATCCACACACATGCATATAGTAATCATGTATGTTAAAGTTCCCAGTCTGTTGTCTCCCTGGTACCATTTTATATTTAATCCTCCGAAAACGTCAGCATTACAGCCTAGATTGCTTCAGCATGTTGGTACTGATAGGTCACTTTGGTAAGGCAGACACTGCACTCCATAAGAAAGACAAAAAATAAGTCTTATTTATCAGAGAGCTATCTAGTTTTAAATTAAAATGTTTTCACCAACTCTCTAACTAAATTATTTTTAAATCAGTACTCCAATATGGATAAAACAAATATAAATAGCTTCTTTTACAGCTACACTTAGAAAGTTTGAATAGACTCCTTAATATTACCACTTCCTTTCAAACCATTATTACCCTAATTAGACTGTAAAATTTCATGTAGGCAGATTAAAAAAAGTTACTATGGAAATTTTCAAACATACACAAAAGCTTAGAAAGTAATACAATAAACCTCCATCACCAAGTTTCAGCAGTTAGCAACATTTTGGGAAAGATTTTTGACTGAATAGTTTGTCAGAGGACATCTTAAAGTATAAGGAAGTTTGTGACATCCATCATCTACCCATTCTCAGTTCAGGATGCTATTAGTAATGGAATATACACTGGGAAAGAATTCTTGAGTCAATTGGGGATGTTGTCTTCAATGTCTACAATAGAAAGACGACAAAAATAGGGGAAAGAATCCACATATTCATTGTTTCGTTCATTTAACTAGTAATTACTGAGCACCTGTTACCTGCCAGGTATTGTTAGGCACCAGGAGGCAAATATGCTCTCCTAAGTTTCGGCCTTCAACAAACTGACAGTCTAGCAGGGGATGAAACCTAGCCCCACCTCACAGCTGACCTCCCTCTTAGAAGAACAGAATGGTCTAGATCTGTTTTTGGTTTGATGGGAAACTCAAAAACAGCATCTCAAAAATACTATACCACAGTAATAAGAAAATTACCATAGAAACAACTACAGCTCAGTGGGTAAAATGAAGAACCACCGATGGCTTTAGCTCAGTGGATGACATGTGGGTTACAGAATTTCTGCTGACTTGAGTCCAGCTGTAAACAAACCTAGGAATTGGACTTGGGCTCTTAAAATGTGGAGGACTGATAAAGACAGAATCTTACGGGTGTTGCTGCAACCCAGAGGGGAAGAGCCAAGTAGGGAGGTCTTTACTAACCCTTAGAAGAAAAATTCTTCTGAGACACATAAAGAAAAGTAAATGTTTATTTTCTGTGCATGTTTTAAGTAAACAGATCCTATTTCTGTCTTCAAGTATTCTCCAATAGAAGTGTCCTCTATCTGCTGACCAAATGGAAAACAACTCGCTGTATTATCTTAACTACAACAAATGTGTATAAAAAGGACTTATTTTATATGGGGGAAAATAATGGAATAGAAAGGAAGGAAAAAGAAAAAAAGAATGAGGGGAAAGAAAAAAAAAAGAGAATAGAGGGTTTAGGCTATGATGGATGAGTAAATAAAGTCTCACCATTTATTAGACAGGCAGCCCTGTGGAGCAAAAAGCATAAACTTACAGCCTAAATGCCTGGGTTCAAATCCTATCTCTGCCATTAACTTGCTTTGCATTAAGTGCATGACTTAATGTCTTTGTGCCTCAACATTCTCATCTGTAAAATGGGGATAATAATGGCTCCTAGCATATAATAAGTTTGCTGGGAGGATTATTTAAAACACATAGGAGGGTGCCTGTCATGCAGTCAGAACCATGTCCACGCTTGCTGTTTATCAATCTGATCTCTCCTCACAATTCCTTTTAGAAACTGTAATTTGTTCTTCATTTCATAGCCTAGTTTAGTCTCTTATGTGCCTGATTATATTGGCAAACTTCCAGATAGCAAAATTGTATCATATTCTCCTTAGAAGGCTCTGGTTAACTGGTCAGATAAGGCCTCTGACCTCTAGTTTCTGCAATCCTCTAATTATGTGAAAAGAAATCCCAATAAAAGAATAAAATGCAGTGAGAGAGAGAGAGAGAGAGAGAGAACACCAGCCTTTCTGAAGTTTAGGAAGCAAAACTAGGGCAGAAATAGAAACCACAAGTATGGACCTATTCAAACCAGAATTATATAGGAGTTTAACAGGAAAGAATATTATGTCCTGTTGTGGTTTATGCACAAGTTGGAGTGTTGAGCCAATCCTGGAGATTCTAAGGTTGTTTTCAACCCATAAATTCCTGTGTTTTAGAAGAGTCAAATGACAGATAGACCAACTTCCTAAAACCAACTCTACTTTCTGTATCGCAGAGATATGTTGGAGCAGGACTTTTTCTGTTTCAGTTTTGTAAGATTCTGTGATGACAGACTGCCACAAGTTCCTGAAATGAATCTCTGTTCCCCCTCAGGGCAAAGACCTCCCGAGAGCTACTGAAGGATATTGTTCATCTTTTTCTCATGTATTCACCCTTTTTTACTCTGGTGGTTAGAAGAGTGTTTGTTTATTGTCAAATGGACCTCAAGATTAGTTGATTGAATGAGGCAACAGGCAAACTTCCCCCCTCCACTGCTGGTGGGCCTCTTACCCTCCTCTGCTTCCTGCCCACCCCCACCTGGAAAGTTGGGACGAAGGGTGTGACAATACTGCATGGATATCTTTATTGGCCATCCCTCTGAAAAAGAACTGGCCTGGCAGTATTGCCCTAATTGGTCTGAGAGGACCTGGAGGTTCCCCAAAGAGCAATTCAGTTCTCTGGGTAAGCACTGCCCTACCCCAGCAGGTCTCTACTGAAAAGCAGCCGCTCTGAATTGCCCAACCCCTTCAGAACCTCGAAGGGTAAAGATAATCATCAGGTTGTTTTCCTCTGTGAGTCTATGTAATGAGACATGGGAGAGATGGAGCATCAGAGAGGAGGTTCAGTCAAAGGGAAGGAAAAGTGCAGAGAGGAGAAGGTGATGGGGACAGAAAGGACCATCTTGCCTCCTGGACAGTGCAGGTTAGAGGAAAGCAGGATTCTGTTGCGGATACTTTTACAAGCTTTTCATTTGTTTCGTTTTCTGGGGCTCAGTTTCTTCATATGCAGAACAAAGACAGGGTTGTTGAGAGGAAGATAGGACCTAATGAAGAGCTTTCTAAGCTTTGCCACCAAGGTATTCTTAACAGCTGAGACAAATCAATGTGTATTTTAGAAGATCAGAAGGATGGATGGTGGGTGCTCACTCCAGAGATGGCCTCAAGACCTTCTGCAAAAGTAAAATGTTTGAGAAAACTCAAATCTTATTGTAACAATGCATGGTTAGTTTGTATTCTATTCAAAAATATGTTTGTTTTTAAGTTAATAATATGAAAATTCTTTTTCCTAAATCTTTAAAATTTTGCCCTGAGATGATTAACTGTGTTTACCTATAACTTTGTAGATTCCTTGGGATTCCCTAATGTAAGAATCTTGAACATGATATATATAAGGTCTCTGGTATAAAGTAGCTCCTCAATACAGGGTATGTGCCAGTTTTTATTACAATGATTATCATTATTATAAATATTATTCCTTTCCAGATCTGTTTAGGGATTGACCTAATGAGAACCTACACATTTTCATCATGAACCCTGGAAAAGTTGGTGTAAATTTTAATTCATTGTCATCTCTGTTGTCATGTTTACCCTGTTTCACTGAGATTAGTTATTCTTGTGTGTGGCTTTCTTGTTAAAATGTGAATCTATAGTGGGAGCTTAGAGATGTTGACTGTTCATTTCTCTCTCTGGTTTCTTCATTCATTCACTCACTAAATCAATTACTTATTCAGTCAACACTAACCAGGCACCTATCTCAATAAGGCAATGTAGTGGGCATTATTAGAAATAGGAACTAGGAAATACAGTCCTCATTACCTAAGAATTCACCACCAAGGCCTTGGAGGTGTAAGGTTCCAAAGAAAAGCAAGTTATTATAACACAAGAAACGAATAAATGGACCATTTATAAAATGAATTGACTCACTTCAATATTCCTCTTTGACTCTAATAGCCTACACTCATAATATCAATGTCTTTGTGTAATGGCTTTTTGATGACTGATAATGTAAACAGCTGAAAATACACTGGAAAAACAATGCAAAAAAAAGAATGAAAATTACAAATTTAGAAAATATTTACTATTTCATAACAATGATGAAATTGACAGTGGAGAGATATTCTTTCAGATATAATGTTTCTGACAAATAAAAATCTGGCATGGTTTTATCAATTATTAAAAAAGAGAAAATTGATAAAGGCGATGACATTATGGGGCTTTTAAAGAGAAAGCAGCTCCTAGGAAAGTTGATAAATCTTCCAGTACTTTTGCAAAAATAATGCTCTTTATGATTATATTGAGAAACCCAAACATGAGGTAAATGAATTGTATTATGCTCTGATACAATTTTACTAGGTAAATTATGGCAGAAATCCCCAACATTTTATTAATTCTTTGTCTTAGCATATAGCCACAATAATAATCTGAAGTTTATTAATGTAAGGTAAATAAATCATCTTCATAATTTTTAGTTTTAATTTTCAAAGCCATGTTCAAATCTAGCTTTTCATTTCCTGCCATCATTTCCCATGTCCACTTTGGTCTCTGTTTTAAATGGATTCAGTTTAAGCTGTCTTTTTCTGGTATTAATTAACCTCAGATAATGTGAACCTCTTCTACATACTCGTATGTTACATTTACATCACACTTTGCTGTTTACAAACTCTTTCACAGACCTGTCTCACTTAATTTTCACAAAAGCTCCGTGATTAATTTACTGTTTTCTCTGAATTATATAATACCTAAGCTATGATATGTTACCAGTTTTCTTAACTCTTCAATGCTTTTAATAACCACAGAAATCTCATGGTCCCCCAAGATTCTGGTCTACCCCATCCTCTAAGGGAGGCAAGCCTTTCATCTTTAATTACAATTCAATTCTTAAAAAAATAGTCAACTTCTAAAGATACTATTTAGCCAAGATTTGGTCAAATCTTACTTTCTATAGTTTTTGTTACAAAAATAACTTGTGTTCTAAAATATAAAATTATAATATGAATATATGGTTAAAACAATCTGAAATCCCAGATTTCTTGTATGTGTTAGTAAATAATACAACCATCCTTTCCTACACCTGGTTGTAAAATCACTTGTGCAAGACCACAGAGCCGTTGAATAGCCAACTTGGCCCTGAGAGTTAGATCTCTGACTCTGTGTTGGTGTTTTCCTCACTATAGGAAATTCCTTCAAATTCTGTGACATTTAGAAGCCACCATGACCAACACATAAAGAGTTAACCCATGGTTTGGCAAGGAATAAAAAACCAAGAGTGTATGAACCTCCTTACAAACCACACATTCCACAGGACTTCGGAAAACTAAGATATTGAAGAAATTAGATAAAAGATACTAAGGCTAGAATGGTGTTAAGAGATGGTAATGATTCAGAAAGGGGCAATGTGTCTAGGCAAGAGAGAAAATAAAGAAGAAGAGGAAGGTTCAAACCACAGTTTGAAGAATTATGAAAGCCAGGCTAAGAGGTATAGACTTTCAGTAGGCTAAGGGAAGGTGGGAGGACATGTTCAGCTTTTGCACAGAATTGTGAATCAATGAGAGAAAATTGATATTTTCATATAGTGGGGAAAGATCCTAATAGAAAACGTAGATAGAGACCAATGAGAAGGTTATTAAAATATATATAAACCTCAGAGTCTGAGAGCTGAAAGAGTTTTAGTGGTCCTCTAATTCAACATTTTTCCAGTGTATGAATCCTCCTTTACTTTCTTCAATATAATAGATGCTAAAGACCAAATAAATGGAAGACTCACATGAGGATGGTGGAGTGGAGACTCTAAGGATGCAATGAGTGAAAGTCTTACCACAAAGAAAAGAGAAATGTCTTCTTTAAAGTTAGCAAGGACTATCCAGTTTTCTCATCTTGCTTGCTGCCTTCTCAGAACCTTTTGTCAGCTCTTTGGAATTTCTCTCTAGCTTCCCCTTCTTCCCACTGGAGTGGAATCTATCCACTGAAAAGGGATCTCCCTAGTTTTTTGTAGCAAATATTATATATCTGTATCAAACTATCCATTGCCTCAGTATGTCCTAGATCTGGGAATATCATGTGCTAAGTGGTTATTGGGCCATTCTTAGGCGCATGTGGGATCATTAGACCTAGGCTTATCACAATCAGTGTCCATTTGGGCTCTGGAAGGGGCTACTACAGTCTGGTAGCTGATATTTCCAGAAACAGGCAGGCCACTGGCATCTGAAACCCCAAAGACATTCTGGAGTTGTTGCTAAGGGCTTACATAGACTTCTACCTTTTCCCCCACCCGTCACCTATCTTTGCCAAGGTATTATTATTATTCTTTATGAAATAAGAGGCATGAGAAAAAAGGGGAATTGAGTAAGATAACACCAATTTGGCCTTTATCAAGCCACTGATTCTTATTTCAAGCCAGAAGTTGCCATTACAACATGTTGATGTTTTTGCAGATAGTGAGTCTACATATATGGCTAAAGTCATGTTTTCTATAATCCTTATTTGTATGTTTGATATTTATTGGATCTTATTTTATGGCAGTAACTGGGGAGGCAAAGACAAAAAGATAAATTCCCTGCCCTGAAAGTCCTAAAGGACTTTCACTTCAGGAAGAGAGACATTTAGAAAATAATGACATTAGAAGATGTTACTGGCTATAATGAATTATATTTTTAATTTAATGAACTATATTTTTTAATGTGCTAAGTTCACATTCTTAGGGAAAGTGCTCTGGAGTTATGGGGGATTTGATTTTTGCTTTAATCTATTGTAGTTACTTACAACTTTTCTTTTGCAAAGTGCTTGGGCATACTAAATTTGTGTCCAAGAACATTTCTCATGTCCTCTTTTTTACCTCCAAGGTGAACTTTTTTTTCTCCTTGGACAGGTAGCAGTCAGGGGCAGGAGGAGTGGCCAAATGATATTTCTATCGCATTTTGCATTGCCCATTCCATTTGGAGAGTTACGCAACCAAGGGGAAAAAATGCATTTTCTACTCTTGAGGCCCTTTGATCACTTTTGCCCTTATATAACTCCCTAACAGCTGGAGTTGTAAACTTTAAAATTGGCAGGAACAGAGTTCATATTGCGAAAGGAAATTCAACCCAAATTTGAAAAGAAACAGCTAGATATTTTTAAAGTGATTCCAGCATTTGTGTTCTTTAACATTTAGTGAGTGCTGGTGATATTCAGGGGCATTAAGCAAAGCTCTGTGCCCAGGGATGTTGCCATCTTGATTGGGACTGCTGACGGCTGGGGCTGGCTCATGCTTTCTCATCTTTCTTTCATCACTAAGCTCTGTCATGTGGCAGCTTCTTTGCCTGCAGATGACCAAGAAAGGCTCGTTCTGATGTTTGGAGCAGCCAGGAGTAAATTCACAGCAGCCTGCTAAATTCCTCCTCCAGCAGCCTCGTGGTCCTCACTGGCTTTTGCTGGGAAAATATGCTTGTTCTTCTCAATAATATCACTTCCTTCTCCTACCTTCCAAAAGGTAGCATATACTACCTTGTCCTCAAATATACTCCCTTCCTAGTCTCTGCCTCTCTTCTAGCTATCTTTTCCTCCTCTTCATTCTTCTTTTAAAGTTTTGGATGTGAGCTTCTTATCCACTGAAGTGGAAATAAATCTATACAAAACCATGTATTTGTTGCTACAAATTCTGTATCACAACTTAAAAGAGTAAACTCAAAACCCACCACTTTGGAATCAATAGCTCTTCAATGCTGCATTAACACCTACACATAGTTAACACCAAATGTAGACATCGGTTTGTGAAAAGGCTTTTAAAACTCTAAGTTGCTCAAATAAAATGAAAGGCAGAATTATGTTTTTCATAGTGAAACAATCCGCTGGCATCACTGACACTGGATAGCCATTCAAATAGAGTTCTGGAGTAACAAGAAAGCTGGACATCTGACTTCTTTCTGTTATCCTTTTTTGCCCATCAAAGAACTGTGGATGTAGGGAATTACACTGCTCGGAGCAATTGTTGCCCTAAGGGAAGCTCCAAATCTGTGTTTAGGAATGGTAGGTAGGTCACAGGTAAGAAAGATGACATTTGTCACCTTGATATGTTTTAATGTGGTGGCTGCCACTCGGAAAGTGTCTTCTCTGACGTACTCCAGGATGGCTGCTCTGGGTAGAGTGGCGGTCACCCCCACATGTTGATGGTTTTCAGTGGTCAAGGAGTACTTCATATGGGAAAACACGACATGACTCCCAGCAGCAGGAAGCTGCTGCCTTTGTCTTGACTTCTGGGGGTCTCCTCAGCCTTGCTAACGTAACTGCCGTTTTGAATTCTGCTTAAGTGCAAACACAAAGAGAAAGGGCTAATTCAATCACAGTGAGGTTTTTGACTCCTATTCTTCCTGCACCATGATTCAAACTGCTTGTCCTCTGGTTTTAAGCAAAGCCAGCGTTATTTTTATGCTGAAGTACTGCATATTTCATTTTGCCCACTCCTCTTTCCAGCACATGGCCATCTTTATTTTCTTCCTCTTGCGGTCTTGAATTTGTATCTATACCTGATTCCAGAAAGGCGCTTCAAGGCCTCTCTTTCCTCTACTTCAGAAAGTGGAAACTGTTTATTACAAGAAATGCCTGAGGCGCCGAAGGCCATCAGGGAGCACGCAGGCCTCTGAGTACTGTGTTTGAGTCACTCTGGTGTCCTTCCAGGATCGGATCAGTCTTCTGGAACCATCTTGAGAAGATTTGCAGGAAGGAAGAGGCTGTTCAGGTAGACAGTGTGAAGTTTTTTTATTTTTAATTTTTGAAGAGTTGTGATGTAATGGAAAGATAAGTAGAACAATAGATAGGTTTTTTAAAAATCTAAATGGTTTATATGTTGCTTATTCTGGTGGTCATGAACTGGTCATTTTTTTAATGGTTGAAGAGTTAAGGGTATTTTTGGCTATTTTTTTTCCCCCAGAAATGTTGTTAAGCCAAGCACGGTTATGTTAATCAGGCATACCTTGGGGTAGAGAAACAGCTCACAAATCAAGAAATAAACTCTTCAGGAGGCTTAAACTGGCAGGTGCTCAATTACTGTTAAATATGAATAGTAAAGACGCGATGATGGCGACAAAGATGGTGGTTCTTATCACATCGTGGCATTTGGCATGGATTTGGGAGCTGATGATTGACATTGCTGGCCAACAGTTTGCATGCAAATGCAAGGCATCTGCTAGCCATTGTCCCTGTGATTCTCCTACTCAATCTAGCTTCGACTCTCTGCCAGAAATGAACTGCTACGTCAGAAAATTTGCTGGCATTATTAGAAATCCATTTGTGACTATGCAACTTTTTTTTCAACAGAAGCATTTTTTGGCTAAAGGAATAAAGAACTCATGTGTTTAAAAAGGAAGGGGTATGGGTCTAGTTCTTCTCACCTACTGGAGAGTTGATGCTTATAGGAATTTTTGCCAAACATGACTTTCTTGAATTTTCCTTTTTGTGTGAGGGTTTTTTTTTTGTTGTTGTTGTTCTTACTTAAAAGAATCAAAGAAAGAACTTGATGTGAAGTAAGATTTTTAACATTTTCTATGCTTTATCTTTATTTTCTTTTAAGAAATTTCCTCTCCAGGGATGATCAAGATGATAACAGCTGACATTTATTGAGTTCTTGGGGCCACATCGTATAATTAATCCTCATAAAACCTTTTGCTGTAGATGTTGTTATCCCCATTTTATAGAGAAGTAAGTAAACTAAGGCTCTGACAAGTTTAGTAATGTGCCCAAGGTCATACAGCTCAAAAGTGGGATAGACAGATTTAGATCCAGGCGTTCTGACTTTAAGCCAGGCTTATAGCTTGATGTTATGCTGCCTCCCTTGTTAGAGATAACAGTAACTGTTGTTTAGTCAACAAGAATTTATGGAACTCTTACTAAGTGCCAGATTCTGAATTAGGCATTGAGGATATGGAAGCAAGCAGAGCAAATGTGGTCCCTGTCATCATGAAACTTAGAATCTAGCAAGAGAGATCAACATTAAACTAATGATTAAGCAAAAAATTTATGTAACTGAAAACTATTACACATGATGAGAACTTATAATGGAGGACCTATTCACTCTGTGAGTAAGTGGCATTTAAGGTGAGATTAGAAACCATATGAGATAGCAAGATGAAAGCAGGGGTAGGGGAGGGGGTCAGAGGAACATTTGTCAAAGACAAGTGGTAGTTTCTATTGTTCCACTGAATATACACTGGTCACATTTAAAGCATAATTTCTCTCAATAATACTTCCTTTAAAGTATAGAATATTGAATTTGTTTATATATACAAGGTGGTCACAACTAGAACGTATTCTAGTTAGGGAACTAGTTGCTTAGTCATAAGATTGAGAATAGGGTATCTTATGACAATGGAGGCACATAAAGAAATGCCCTTGGAAAGAGTCTTAGGAGAAACTCCAAGGACCCAGAAGTAACTCTGTCCATTGCAAAAAGACACAGGGAGAGAAGATGGTAAATTGGAAAGGCAAAGAGATGTTGTCACATCAAAAAGGTAAATATTTTTTACCTTCTCCCCATATCAAAACTATAGGGTATAGTAATTGTATTTCAAAGTAATCCACAAGAATCAAATATTAAATGAATTATAAAGCCAATTAATTAAACTTTGTGGATTATGTAGGTTAATGGAATAGATAGGACGTCCAGAAGTAGACTCATGTGTGTGTAGGAATTCGTATATCATAAAAGTGACATTTTAAATCAGTGGAGAAAAGATGATACTTTGACAACTGACCATCAATTTGGGAAAAGAAGCCAGCTTCCTCATTCTTTCCTTACATCAAAATAAACTCCAAATGGAAGAAGAATTTGAATATATTTTATCCTATAAAATTCTAGAATAAAACATGGATGAATGGTTTTATAATTCTGGGTTGGAAAGAGCCTTTACTAAGTATCAGGCCAAGTTTATACACTTCTCCAGATTTGCTCGGCTGTCCAGATCTGCTCAACACTACAGATGACTGTCCAGGAAGGTTGCGTTGTACCAAGCACATTCTTGTAGGCCCCAAAGAGGAGAGTTGACTTCAGTGGAGAGAAGCTCATTGAACTCTGTCACATCTTTACCCTCACGTGCCTTGGAGTGAAAGCACCCATCCACCAATAAACCAGTAGCGTGTAGAAAACTCAGAAACTACAAAGTTAAGATTGAACTCTTTAAAAATGTAAAACTTCTGTACATTATAAGCACATATTCTAGGGACTTCTAAGTGAGGCATTAAAACATAATTCTCTGAATTAACACTAGTGATTATAAAAAGGCTCCTAACCTACCTTCAGAATTCAGGATGTCCATGAGCCTGGATATCAAAAAATTATATCTTATTTCCTCCAACCTCCAACACTTCCAACTGAAACGTAGCATTTCTTTCAATTATGAATGTAGGCAACAAACTACATTAGTATTAGTGTTACCTGTGACTTCACCATTAATAGAAATGAGATATTTTTATATTATTTTATGGTTGTCGCTATCATTTATCCTCAGCATTAATTCCAAATTTATGGTAGCTATTAGGTTCATTGCTAGATCTTATTACTTGATGTGCTGATAAATATATATGTATAAATATTACAGTCACAAATTCATTTTCAGAAAATTTTTTGACAAGCATTTTTTTAATATAACTGGTTTCTTCTGTAATTTTTGTATTTTATTTTATGCTTTAAAATCTTATCTGAAAAGGGGTCCATGGGCTTCAAAAGGCTGCCAAAGAGGTCTATGTTATGGAAAAGTTATGAATGCTGCCTTAAGGTATTGATTTGCACAGGAGAGAGGTGTCACACATATGCCATACATGCACTCTTTGTCACCAGCAACCCCACCATAAGCTGAAGACTCAATAAGTGGGTACGGAGGGTTTTAGTACCATGTACAACACAAGAACATCTCCCCTCTGGAGGTGAGCCCAGGAGGTGGTGAGAAAGCCAGGTGTGGGCCTGTGCTCCCAGATGACTGGAGTCTCCTTCAGGCTTAACAGGTTCAGTTCCACAGCTGAAGGTCTTCAGTAAATGCAGGTGGGACTGCTTTATTGAAGTGACTGCCCATTTTTATTGAGGATGAACATAACTAATTTTATGGAGTTTTTTTTGGGGGGGGGGGCTCTCTAATTCCTTAGGGACCAGCACTGAATCATGAGTTAATAGCCTTAATATGCCAAAAGTCTTATCAATAAGAAAAAGAACTTCCCATCAGACACTTAAACAAAATATAATAAGGCAATTAATATGACTAAATCACATATGACAAAAAGTATTTGGCCTCACCAACAATCAAAGACATGCAAACAAAAGCAAGATTTTAAAAGTATCGATCAATTTGGTAAAGTTTTAAAGATTAACAAAATTTAGTTTGACAAGGATGTGGAAAATAAGCAATCACACCTTGTTGGGGGAATGTCAATTACTATACTTTTCAAAGTCTAGTTTAACGATATTTATTAAAATGCTGTTTGGGCATAACTTCTGACCCAACACTTTCCCTTCTAGGAATTTACCCCCAGGAGTTCATTATAAATATGTAAATGAATATATGTGCTAGAATGTTCATTACCCCCTTATTTATAGTAGCCAAAAAATTAAAAAAAAAACAACAAACAATAAAACCCTGGAAACAGCCTAAATTTTTTATATATTGCAGCAAGGTAATTCACTGAGATATTTTGCTTTGTCTTCCTTGTGTGTTATCACCTGTTCCAAGAAAATGGGCAGGCTTCCTTGCCTTAAGGGAGGTATGTGTTGTGCAGCAGGAAACAGAAGTTGCCACCTGAGAATCTGCCTTTCTTGGCTTTTGTTTTCTGGAAGGTGAGTTCATACTGAAGTGGTTAAGCCAGGGAAGAGAAAATTGAAACATAATCAGAGCAGCAGAATGGGGGAGGCCCCCAGAGAGGACACAGGGCTCTGTGGGTCCCACGTATTGTGGGGGTCCATGCTCTGCTCAAATTGAGTTTTGTCAAATTTTTAAAACTTTACCAAATCAGTAGGTATCTGAAAAATCTTGCTTTTGTTTGCATTTCTTTGATTGTTAGTGAGGTCAAATACTTTTTTCTATATATTATTAAATCATACTAGTTGCCTATTTATTGCCTATTTATATTTTATCTATTTGTCTGATGGGCATTTTTTAAAAAATTGATTTGTATGACTTTTTGTACACTAAGGCTATTAGCCCACGATTCAGTGGTGGTCCATAAGGGATAAGAGAGCCCCCTAAAACTCTGTAAGATCAGCCGTCTTCATCCGCAAGCATTGCCATGGGGCGGGGAAGGAATCCAGGCACCTTGAGCTCAGCCTGAGCCCTCTGACTCCACCAGCCTCAACAATGACCAACTGTAAGCACCAAAGTCAATGGACTCTGAAGAAACATTCAGGCTGAATGGATTTCATCTCCGAAGTACCTGGAGTGGATTAAAGACCAGAGAGCTTCTCTGAATCCTCAGGGGAGAAGGGTGTAGGAGGAGAAGGGAGCCTCAATGGAGTTTGCTTTTGAATTCCCCCCAGTCTGGATGGAGGTGAAGAGTAGCATTTAATTTGATATAAAGAAGAAACCAAATGTGGCATTTCCTGCACACTTAAGTTTTCCAACTTGTGTCGAATCTGCTACTACATATTCCTGCTGACTAAACCTCTTTTCTGGTAACTTTGTGACGATAGGGCTCACAGAGCATGAGAAGACCATGCCTGTCCCATAATACACGCAACATCCTGTCTGTTGGAGTAAGGCAGGAGAATTGAACCTAGAGACACATAGAGGTCACCAAAGGTGCAACGATATGGCTGTTACAGAAACCACGTGCAAACCTGCAGGACAGGGGAAACTGCCATGCAGTTCCAAAGAACTAGGTCTGATGCTCAAAGAACAGAGCAAAACACCTATGGATAGAGGAAACAGGAGGTGCCAGGAACCAGTTTGTCCACTTTTTACTCAGGACGAAGAAACTGGGTCAGAGCTTGTTCCAACTCAGCCCCCAGGTGAGGGCCATAGGCTGCCAAGGGGTATGCATTGGACGCTGCGAAGGAGCTGTGCAACTGCAGAGCTCCTCTCCTTTCAAAGAAATGGGGGTGGATGGTTGGCCCCTGGGAGCCTGGAGAAGCGTGGGTTCAAACATGTGGATAGTCATGAAGTATTTAAAGGCAGGAAAGGAGAGTGCTGTCGACACAGCCTTCTGATGCAGGGTTTGAGAGCCTCAAACCAGAAAGTCCCTTTGGCTCTGGTTTTGAAACTAGACTTCTGGGGTTAGTTTGAATGCATATCTGATTTACCTTTATGGACTAAGACTGGTCATACATGTCGAAGCCTAGAACTGGAAATCAGGGAACAGGAAAACACAGTCAAAATATGAAGAGCCGTGCTTTCATTTCTTGCTTGGGGCTAAGGTGAGCAAAATCAGTGACTGCCTTGTTTCTTTGCTTATCATCTCCCTCGACCTGTGCTTATCTCAGTATAAAATAAAGGTCCGATACAACCATTATTTCAGAATGACACATGTAAGAAAAGCAGCACTTTGACTTTTTATACTAGGCTAAGCACTGTGCATGCATTATCTCATTTAATTCTCTCATCATCTCTCTGAGGTGCACGTGACTTTTTAGAGATGAGGAACCTGATGCTTAGCAAGATTAGGTAATTTACACAGGGTCAAAGTTAGTAGATGTCATAACTGGGATAAGAATTCCTGTCTGACCCCAGAGTCAAACCTTTTAACCATTACGCTGTACCTCCTGTCAGCTCTCTTTTAGACACACACACACACAAAAACCCCACTGGGTTTGCTTAGTTTTTATTTTTATTTGTTTTTTAATATGGTCCCAAATGACTCAGTGTTTTTGCTCCTGAGACTATGCATAGATCCAGAGTAAATTGATTTAACATTAATCCAAGCCCCTGGGCTTTCCATCTAAGCTACCTCTGATGGATTACAAGTGTGCTACAACTGTTATCTCTTAAATCCTTAGTGTTGAGTTCAAGACTGAGAAGACCAGAGCTCCCAGGATGCTCACCTCATTCTAGAGCAGCCTCTTCCCTAGTGGTGTGCTCTGGAGTTTGCTCATTTTCTGTATTTTCTATAAACTGAAAAAGGCTGGCAACCACTCTCTAGGCAGCCTGTTTGTGCAAGATATTTCCTAATAAGTTGTTGAGATCATGTGATTTACACCTTAGCTAATTCCCATAGTCATCTCTGTCTCTCTTATTCCAAATGAAACCCCATTAAGGTAACCTCAGGATCGGGAAAAAATGGCGGATTAGTGGTGCTCTCCTGGATCTCAGCTCCCAGAATGGGAGATGAAGAACTCAGCTACACACGAGTGGATCGCTCTCCCACAAGAACAGCATCGTGAATCTGCAGAGAAGCAGCGTGGGACAAGCAGCACTGGAAAAAAAAAGGTGAATTGGAGAATTGACCACAAAGCCTGGAGAGTGCAAGACATACAATACGGAATAGAGCGTGGGACAGCCGGGCCCATCGGCCGGCCAGGGCAGTGTGATGTGACCCTCGGGAGGACGACTCTCCTCCACCGACCTCCACATCCTCTCAGGCGGGGAAGCACCTGAAGTCAGTGCCAGGCTGTGGCACAGGATGACAGGCTGTGTGGAGAAGAGAAAATAGCAGGAAACATTTTGAACTCTCCAGTGCTCTGTGCTAGGCCCGCACTGGGACGGGGAGGGACCGGTCCGAGTAGACACGTCCCAGGTCCGCAGGAGGGAGTTTGGAGACAGGCACTCGCCTCTGGTGGTCACAGGGACCAGAACAAAGGAGGTGAATGCCAAAAGGGAGGCTCTGCCCCTGGAAACCGCCGAACATTCGGCTGGTGTAGGGATGGAGAGTGCAGGACTCTCTACCGGACTGACGCAAGACTGAGGGTCAGGGAAGCAGTGGGGACAGCGGGTGGCTTGTTGAGACAGCCTGCCAAACCCAGCACCTGCGGCCCCTCGAGCAGTTGCCTTCAGTGCTGGCTCTCTGTGGGTGGGCAGCCGCCATTTTGAGGGTGCACAGCCTAGAAACGCTGTGGCGCGTTGGGATCCTGGACGCCACCCTTTCCCCAGGCAGGTAATGGTCTCAGGTAACACCGCCTGCCCCTGCCCGACAGAGCAGGCCCCGCCTTTAGAGGAGGGGAGTATGAGAGAAGCCCTGGAACATTCCTTCCCAACCTGGCGGCTTGCCTTTTGGGGCCAGCAGGACAGGCGCCGCCCCTGGAGGTGCGGAGTGACATGAGAGGCCACTTTCTGGGCTGGGACTCGCAGAGGCCTCGGGTGGCGCCCCTCCCCCTGGCGCGGCCACTAGTATGTCGTGCCACAGGACTAACCCCCGCCCTTGGAGGTTCAGAATGACGAGAGAGGCCGCTTTTCTGGGCTAAATCCCACAGCGGCCTAAAGTGGTGTCCCTCTCACCCCCCTAGCCACCCGTGCTCCACGCTGACAGGGCAAGACCCACCATTGCAGGTATGGAGTGATGAGAGAGGCTGCCTTCTGGGCTGGGACGTGTGGCGGTGTCAGGCAACGTCCCTTCCCTAGCCCGGCAGGGCAGACTCCGCCCTTGGAGGCAGAGAGAAGGGAGAAAAGTGAGCTTCTCATCAGCTCATGGAACTTTCTCCAAAATTGGTCACATACTAGGCCACAAATCAGACCTCAACAAATTCAAAAAATAGATATTATACCATGTATCTTCTCAGATCACAGTGGTATAAAATTAGAGTTCAATTTGAACAGAAATACTCACCACTTCACAAAGTCATGGAAATTAAACAATCTATTGTTGAATAACTATTGGGTCAAGGAGGAGATACAGAGGGAAATCAAAAGATTCTTTGAACTAAGTGATAATGGGGACACAAGTTATCAAAATCTGTGGGACACAGCAAAAGCATTCCTGAGAGGAAAACTAATAGCATTAAATGCTCACATCCAAAAAACAGAAAGCTCAAAAATCAACAAACTAACAAACAGTCTCAAGGAACTGGAAAAGGAAGGGCAAATCAGTTCCAAACCTAGCAGAAGAAAAGAAATAACTAAGATCAGAGCAGAACTAAATGAAATTGAGAATAAAAGAACTATACAGAAGATCAACAAAACCAAAAGCTGGTTTTTCAAAAAGATAAACAAAATTTACAGCCCTCTTCCTAGACTGGCAAGAATTAGAAAGGAAAAGACTCTAATAAACTCAATTAGGAATGAAAAACAAGAGGTCACGACAGACAACACGAAAATACAAAACATTATATTTAAATACTATAAAAACTTATATGCTCAAAACCTACATAATGGGGAGGAAATGGACAAATTCCTGGAAACATACAACCTCCCTAAGTTCACCCAGGAGGAAATAGAATTCCTAAACAGATGAATATCAAGCACAGAAATTGGAGCAGCAATTAAAAACTTTCGAAAAAGGAAAAATCCAGGACTAGATGGGTTAACTTCCGAGTTTTACCAAATATACAAAGAAGGACTCATACCTATGCTACAGAAATTATTCCACAACATTGAGAAAGATGCTATCCTCCCCAACTCATTCTACGAAGCCGATATCACCTTGATACCAAAGCCACGAAAAGACATAACAAAAAAAGAAAACTACAGACCAATATCTCTCATGAATATAGATGCAAAAATCCTCAATAAAATTTTTGCAAATCAAATCCACAGCATATCAAAAAAATAATTCACCATGACCAGGTGGACTTTATCCCAGAAATGCAAGGCTGGTTCAACATATGCAAATCTATAAATGCCATACACCTCATAAATAAAAGCAAGAACAAAGACCATATGATTCTCTCAATAGATGCAGAAAAAGTATTTGACAAAGTCCAGCACACCTTTATGATAAAAACTCTGAACAAAATTGGCATAGACAGGACATATCTTAAAATTATTAAGGCTATATATGATAAACCCACAGCCAATATCATACTGAATGGGGAAAAATTGAAACCATTACCACTTAGAACTGGAACCAGGCAAGGTTGCCCATTATCTCCACTTCTATTCAACATAGTGCTGGAAGTCCTTGCTAGAGCAATTAGACAATAGAGGGGGATTAAGGGAATCCAAATGGGGGGAGAAAAGATCAAACTCTCACTCTTTGCTGATGATATGATATTATATCTAGAATACCCCAAGAATTCAACCAAGAGACTCCTGGAATTGATAAATGAATTTGGTAAAGTCTCAGGATACAAAATCAATACACACAAATCAGAGGCATTCATATATGCCAATAACAGTCAAGCCCAAAATCAAATAAAAAATGCAGTACTTTTTATAATAGCCTCAAAGAAAATTAAGTATCTAGGAATATATTTAACAAAAGAGGTGAGAGACATATACAGGGAGAACTACAAAACACTAAAAACAGAAATTGTAGAAGATGTAAACAGATGGGAAAATCTACCTTACTCATGGATTGGCAGAATCTATATTATTAAAATGTTCATGCTAGCCACAATGATCTATAGAATTATTGCAGTCCCTATCAAAGTACCATGATCATTCTTTACAGATCTAGAAAAAATAATTCTATGCTTTGTATAGAACCAGAGAAGAGCTCATATAGCCAAAACAATCTTAAGCAAAAAGAACAAACTTGAAGATATCAGTCTACCAGACTTCAAGCTGTACTACAAGGCTGTGGTAACTAAAACAGCTTGGTATTGGGACAAGAACAGAGATATAGACCTTTAGAACAGGACTGAGAATCCAGAGATAAAACCATCTACATATTGTCATTTAATCTTTGACAAAGCAAACAAAAATATACACCGTAGAAAAGAATCTCTTTTCAATAAATGGTGCTGGGAAAATTTGATAACTACATGCAGAAGATTGAGACTGGATTCCCACCTCTCACCTCTTACAAAAATCAATTCATGATGGATAACAGACTTAAACCTAAGGCATGAAACCTTAAGAATCCCAGAAGAAAATGTAGGGAAGACTCTTTCAGACATCACCCTAGGCAAAGAATTTATGAAGAAGATCTCCAAAGCAATCACAGCAGGAATAAAAATAAATAAATGGAACGTGATCAAATTAAAAAGCTTTTGCACAGCCAAGGAAACTATCATTAGAGTGAATAGACAGCCTACAGAATGGGAGAAAATATTTGCTTTGTACACATCCAATAAAGGGCTGATAACAAGAATCTATCTAGAACTCAAAAAAATCAACAAGAAAAAATCGAGCAACCCCATTAATAAATGGACAAAGCATATGAACAGAAATTTTTCAAAAGAGGATAGAATAATGGCCAGCAAACATATTAAAAAATGCTCAACATCCCTAATCATTAGGGAAATGAAAATCAAAACCACAATGAGATATCACCTAACCCCAGTGAGACTGGCCTTTATCAAAAAATCCCAAAGCAACAAATGCTGGCAAGGATGTGGAGAGATAGGAACACTCTTACACTGCTGGTGGGGCTGCAAATTAGTACAACCTCTGTGGAAAAGAATTTGAAGATACCTCACAGAACTCAAAATAGAAATACCATTTGATCCACCAATAGCACTATTAAGCATCTACCCAAAGGAACAAAAGACATTCTATAATAAAGACATCTGGACTCCAATGTTTATGGCAGCACAATTCACTATTGCAAGTGTGTGAAAACAACCCAAGTGCCAGACAATCCTTGAGCGGATTAATAAAATTTGGTATATGTATACAATGGAATACTACTCAATTATAAAACATGATGGTGATCTAGCACCTCCTATATTTTCCTGGATAGAGCTTGAGCCCATCCTCCAAAGTGAGGTATCACAAGAATGGAAGAATAGGCTGCACATGTACTCGCCATCAAATTGGCACTAACTGATCAACACTAAGATGCTCACACGGTAGTAATATTCTTTGGGGGCTGGAGGATTGGGAGTATGTAAACTCACAACTAATGGATGTGGTGAGAGTTGTAGGGAGAAAAGGGCATGCCTCAAATCCTTGCTTGGGTGTGGCAAAGTCATAACACATAAGCAAAAATGTTTGTACCCCCATAATATCCTGAAATAAAAATAAAAAAAAGATAACCTCAGGCCCCCTTGTTTGGCTATAATTTTCTCCAGGTACTCATGGTTAATACAACTCAAAGCACACTGGGCTTCTCTTTCTCTTTCCAGTGAATGTTTTCAATTTTCTGATGAGGTAGGTATCACATCATTCCATAATAAACTCCACTTACCCAATAAGCTCTTAAGAGATGAACTTGGTAGAGGAGTATTTCATAAAGACTAACAGACTGATTATTTATGACATATGACTATTTTTCCTGTTAATTAAAAATTCCTTTGAACAGACTGGAAGGGCAAAAAGATTACAAACGTGAGTTCTTGGTCAACTGAGAGAACCTAAGTCACAGATGAAAATTGAGCTTCAAAGTGAAAATTTTGCACAGGCAATTTTTTCTGCCTCTTCTCTCAGGCTCTGGACATATATCTGAACTGTTGAGTCTAGAAGTCTCTGCAATAACCCATTGGAAATATGCATTATATCTTTAGCAGAGAGGAGGCATGTGGTGACATGTGGTGCTTATTGGGTCATACCCAGGGGAACTGAGGGACAGCTGGGCCTCAAGTTTATCACCTTTGTGTTCTAATTGGCAGTAGTTAATGTGGTCTCTCTTTGCTCACATGCCCAGAGATGACGAGGACAAAGTTATAGGCATTTGGCACCCAACAGTTCACTTTGCAATTCTTAATTACAGCAGTTAGTTTTTAAGATGAATTTTCCACTAGAAAATTTGGGGGAATCTTTGGCTTTTATGACTCAATAAGGTCATTATCAATGATAACAGCAACTGATCCTAGTTTTTTAGTGCTGACCAGATGCCAGGTATTCTTCTAAGCAATTTACATGTATTAATTCATTTAATTCTGCCATCAACCCTATAAAATAAGTATTCTACCTTGGGAAGAGTGAGCTTGCTCTGGGTCATGTGGCTAGTGAGTGGTGGAGATGAAAATCAAGTCCATGTCTGTCTGACACCAAAGCCCATTTTCAAAAACTACTATTCTCTGACATCTTCTGTGGGGAGCACATCACACTCATTCATTTGATTCACAGCTCCCAGTCTCTGCTGCTTCTCTCCTCCAAGCTCTGTCCAATAGAAAAATGAAAATACAGCATTCAAAAGTCAGCTGGAATAGCTGCTACACATTTTTATTTTTTGCTCTTGAACCATTAAAAAAAAAAAATAGTGAGACAGGCTCTAACAGGGTGGAATTGGCTTGTACAGAATGTGAGGGAGGACTGGAAGTTTTCAGGACATGGGCCGAAAGGCCAGTCACACATCTTTTACCAGAGGCGTGCCTGCTAATCCGGGGCATGTCAGAGCCTGAACACCAGCGTGTGACATGCCTATCACTTTACTGAAAGAATCTTCACCGCGTGCCCATCCCTCTAAGTGCTACAAGGCTCCCTGCAGCCAGCGGAGCAGGGTGCCAGCCTCCAGATACCAAGAAATTCCTCCTGAAGGGAGAGAGTGACAGAGGACAATGGCATGACCAGGCACTGGCAGTCTGTGTGTGGTCTGAGATTGCCACATAGTTATGAGCGGAATCCGCAAAATGTGGCCTTCTTCACGATCATTCCTGGTAGTGTTTGGTGACATTTGCAATAGAGCAGAGGTCCTCAATAAATGTTGCTGATTGTGATAAAGATTTACATAATAGCATGGTGCTCAAGTAATACTAAAAAAACAGACATAATATAAATTATGTATTGGATAGGATGTTTGGTTTTAACAATTTATAGCTTCATAGAAATAGCTCGTAAAATGTTAGGGCTAGGAGGAATGTTAGAAACTATAGACACACTCCAACTCTCATTTATAGATGCTAAAACAGGCTCTAAAAAATATAATCCCTCCCCCAGGGTTCTATATATCTATTTAATATGACTATTATATAAACTGAGATCTTAAAAAATATATTGGGAATGTTAGTACTTGTTTTTAGAAAGATCTTTTTTGAAGATAGGATTAGATGTCTAATTTGAAGTCTATCAGTTCAGATTTTCTACATCAGTTATGGAATGTTGCGGGAAAAGTGTACAAGCTGGGCCCCACGGACCCTTGCTACAGGGTCGCTATTTGCACTGTGCCTGGCGCAGGTAGGCATCTACAAATACCAGCTATCATTTTCATTGTCACTCCTAAGAATATCTATTGACTATTGTTATTAACATGAATGTCTCCTAACATTTTTAATATACTACCCCTGTCATTTTTTATTTTTAAAAAATTTATTTTAATACATTTTGGGGGTACAAATGGATTTTTGTTACATGGATGAATTGCGTAGTGGAGAAGTCTAAGCTTTTAGTATACCTGTCACCTGAATAGTGTACATTGTACTCAATGGGTAATTTGTCATCCCACACCCGCTTTCCACCCTCCCCCTTCTGAGTCTCCCATGTCCATTAAGTCACTCTGTATGACCATGCATACACACTGCTTAGCTCCCACTTATAAGTGAGAACATGCAGGGTTTGGTTGTTTGTTGCTGGGTTACTGCACTTAGGATAATGGCCTCCAGTTCCATCCAAGTTGCTGCAAGAGACATTATTTCATTCTTTTTTAAGGATGAGTAGTAATCCATGTTGTATGTGTGTATGTGCGTATATATGCACCACATTTTCTTTATCCACTCATCAGTTCATGGACACTTAGATTGGTTCCATATCTTTGCAATTGTGAATTGTGCTGCAATAAACATACAAGTACAGGTATTTTTTTTTTTTAATAAAATGACTTCATTTCCTTTGGGTAGATCCCCAATAGTGGGATTGCTGGATTGAGTGGTGGATCTACTTTTAGTCCTTTGAGCAATCTCCATACTGGTTTCCACAGGGGTTGTACTAATTCACATTCCCACCAATGGAATACACCTATTCGCAAAACACTTTTTAGCATGTTTTCCAAATATATATATGTAAATTATATAATGGAATACTCTATGCATTATTTATGTTATTAATAACGAAAGAGAATCAAAAAGGTGAAATAAAAATAAATATATGTGAGTACATGGGGTTCCTTTTACCAGCCTGTTACTTTTTCCTATGTTTAGATTTTTCCATAATAAAAAAAGAAACAGGAAAAATATTAAAAATCAACATTTTCTTTTTCTACTCCTTATGGATTATCTAGAGGTGCATCCTTAGCTTTCTAACTTGAAAGTAGAGAGTTCAGTTAATCACCAAAAATGACTTCTTTGATTCGCTGAGGAGGGCATTTTCCTAAGAACTCAAAGGCAGCGGTATTCTTCACTTTCCCAGGGAATGTGGTGCGGCAGCAGGCAGATTCCAGATTAGCATGCGTTCAGTGCTTCTGAGAGTGGAGTTTGCAAGAGGAGAGGAAAGTCACACTGCTCTGGCATGGGTGAGTAGCAGGAGATATGTTTTGAGCTCTCCCATCATTCAGTCCCTTCCCCTTCTTGACTCACACCCAATAAATCCCCAAGTTCAAGTAATTTTTCTAATCTTATCCCCTTATATTGAGCACAAGAAGATGCTAAATGGTGTTGCAGAAAGGCAATTGTGACATTTGTTTTCATCTCATCTTCTATACAGGAAGTGACATTTTCCCTGGGAAGAATTAAAAACCAAAACCATTCCACCAACAAAGCAGACAGACTAATGATAATCTTTTATAAAGTACCCAGCAGCCAGAAAAAAAAGATATAGCTTTGGGAATTAAATTCCGGCATGTTATTGGACTTCAGCATCACACACTCACCACCAGAGTTTGCAGAGTACCTTGAGGAGAAGGAAACCAACTGACAAGTAAGTAAGTGCACAAAACAAAACAAAACAACAACAACAAAAAAACACAAAACACCAATTAACTCATAAAAATAAGGCTTCTGAAGCAAGGAGTAAACTCTGGTGTGCAGAGTCGAGGGGACCCAGAAAAGAGGCAGAAGCAGCCTAGCTCAGAAAATGTTCTCTGAATTTCACTGACCAAGGTGGTTGCCTGCTTAGGTTAGCAGGAACTGGTATCTGACATCAGCCTCAGTGTATATATCTTTTAGAGGTCACTGTCCTCAAGTATAGATCAAGAACTATCTGATCTTTTAACAAAGTGTGTTTTTAATCATTTTCGTCACACTTTTCTGTCATCTTTCATAAAGTTCTGAGTTAAAGTTCCCCTTGTTTGTTTGTTTTTTTTCCTGTAGGTAGACTTGGCAAACCCTACTTGTCTTTTAGAATCAAGATTCTAGTGGCCAGAGTGGGGAAATCACTATAATATTACAGTGTTTCTAACTCATCTGCATATCCCCAGTGCCCAGCACCATGCCTGGCATACAGAGGGTGCTCTGTTGTGCATGTTGAACTTCTGAGTTGATCCTACCAAGTAGACCTACTTGTGTCTCCAATTGTGAGGTTTTCAAGGGCAGGGACCATATCTTTTATTGATTCTTATAATAGTATTCATGCATTGGACAGGTGCTCCATAATATTTGTATAGTTATGATTGTTATCAGTTAAAAATAACTTCTCATTCTCAACTTCAAGCAAGGCTTTGTCCATTCAGTGCAGCAAGCTTGTTTGGAGAAAACGTGCCATAAATATGTCTGAGGAGGAGGAAGGACACTGGTAGCGAGAGCCAGCTGGCTGAGCTTCTAGCCCTGGGCCTGCCATTCCCCACCTTTCTCATTTATTTACTTATTTGCTTTACCTCTCTGCCTCTTCATTGTAAAGCCAGTTGGTTGGAGGCAATAATTGCTCCCATTTCAATTTCCCCCAAAAGCAGCACAGCTTTCTAGTTTTTGGGAACTTCATTGCCCCAGATCTCATGCAGAGTACATATCTTTCAGAAACCAGAAGCCACACAGTCATGAAGGGCAAATGCTGCCTGTGAGATCATGGAATATGCTTAGAGATACCAGCACTGTTCAACCCAGTGCCCCTGGGGAAGTTGCAGAGTGACAGGAAATTCAAGGAAGCAACTGATGGGGGGCAGGGCCCCGAGGGGAAGGGACAGGAACAAAACCAGCAGCTCAGTTATTTCTTCAGCCCTCATGACTGAAACATGCTGTGCTGGCAGCTAGAAGGAAGGTAGCAAGAAACCTGAGAACAAGGAACTTAATTATCACTAAAGCTTCCAGAGACAGCTCCAACCATCTCATGTTTTCTTCCAGCATTGATTACACAGCTTACCCCTCACAGCCCTGGTATCGTGTGCTTGTCTTGTGTCTGATTAGAAGATAATTAGGAAAACTGGATTCTTCCTTCTCCTGTAAAACATACACTTGCTTACAGGTTGAATCAATAAGAGATGAAAACATAGAACCTTAATATTAAATAGAAAATGTTATTAAGGAAACAGAATGTGAAATGTGCAGATTGTGCTTGGTACTCCTTGCATTTTGTGTAAAGTGGAACCATTTCTCGAGGAAGCCCCAATCCCTTGTTAACTCGTTGATCAACGTGAACCTTCGTACCTTCCTTCAGCAGACATTTTCCTAGCAGCCGTTGTGTGTCAGGCACTCTTCAAGTATGAGGGCGCCCAAGACGAAAAAGTCTTATTTGTGACCTTAGAGGTCCTTGCAATCTAATGAGGCGGCAGAAGAGCAGACAATTATGACATATTGTGATAAGAAATATAATAGAGCTTCTCTATTCCCCAGGTCAGTCCCTTGTATGTTTCTTCCAGAGCACCTAGTCCAGTTGGCAGTGACTTTATTTGTGTAGCTACTTTGCTCTGTCTCTTCAACAAAAATATAAACTTTGTATGGTTAGGGATCATAATCTCTGGAATGTTTATGAACCAAAATCTGAAATTTAAAATTACAGGAGGCATGCATCTAGATTAAAATTATAGAGGGCATATATCTAGATGATATTATATGTTATCTCTGGATAACAAATGTCTACTTTCCTTTTCTTGAAAGAAGGGTTCAAAATAAAAGCTTAGAGACACCTAAGGGAAGAGAGAGGAAGGCCATGGCACAGACTTTGAGATTTTGTGATGAGCTGGCCACCTGTTTCCCTGACCAGCTGCCTGGCTACATGCATTTCAGGGCAGTGGATAACACATTCTGCGAGAGGAAGGAAGTCTTTACAGTTCTTTGCCTTCCCCCATGGAAAGTCTTAACTGGCATCACGTTCATTCACAGCAGGCATCCAGATTTTTCTAGAAACCCCTCTGCCTTCTCCTTCCCTGACAATGGGTTTGGGACTGCTGAGTGGGAGGGCAATGATGCTCACCCTCTCCTGCTGGAGGGACGCTGAGTCAGTGAGGACTGTGGTCATGGCCCCTCTGTCAACCAGCCTAGAAAGCTTCATGGCTGGGGCATGGCAGGGTAAGGACAAGTTGGATTGCAGTCAGAGAGGATTTACCAAATGTGTCATTTAGTATCTCTGCTGCTCACCACCTCCACAGAGCAAGAAAGAGCAGAGCTCCTTGCCCACCCCATGTACAGACGGCTTGTGACCGGAGCAGCATCCCTACCCACCGGGCATGCAACCCGCAGCTGAGGCTGGAAGTCCAGTAACCCATGCAGTGGGGAAAGCAAGCTCACCACTGACATGGGAGTCTGACGCTCCCATTGACTCTGGCACAGATGGCAGAGAGCAAGGCAGGGAAGGAGAGAGCAGGGAAATCATGGCCCCAAGCCAGAGATTCCAGGGGGCTTGTGGAAAGCCTGTGGCTCTGCTGTTCTTGGCGGTGGTACTAGTAGCTCCTGGGGCTTGTGCAATTTGAGCACAGGCTCTAAGAGAATCCACATGACTCCTGTTCCTCATAGCAAAGGGAGGATCTGGGAAGACACACCTGGAGCACATGTATTTTCTGGAAAGAACAGATAAAATCTGCCTCATTGTGGCACAGAAACTTCTGAATTTAAGAAAAGTCATCTTTGTCTTAGATAAAAGCCATTGACAAGTTTGAAATCTTTATAAAGAATAAAGAAAATAACAAAAAAGTATGACTGTGGTAGATTATAGTATTATTCAGGAAATATTTACTCACTTCTCCCTACCCATGGGAGGCTTATACTTTCTGCATCATTTATGTTGGGCATGGCCATGTGACTTGTAGTAGTTTTGAGTAGAGGCTTTAAGAGGTATTGCAAGTTTTCAACAGTCTTCTTGTTGTCCTGCCCTCTTCCATGAGAACAGCATGCCTCAGATAGGAATGCTCCTCTAACTTGGATCCTGAAATGAGAAGACGCATGGAAAAATCTGAACTGAACCCCAAACCTGGAACTGAACTGAACTCAAAACATGTGAGTGAGAAATAATTGTTGTTATAAGCCACCAGGTGTGAGGGTTGTTTGTTATGCAGCATTATCGCCACAGATGCTGACTTACATATGACTTTTGTAAAGAAGAATCTAAAAGTTTTTCAATTACATAGCATTAGGGTTATCTAATTACTTACGTCAGGCCCAGAGAATGACTGTATTAACTCTGCTTGGATTAAAAACATAGCAGTCACCACCTAGAGAAAGGAAACAGTCAAATTTGGGCAAACCTAAGATGTTTCCTTAACACTGAAGGTGAGTTATGTCTGGTAATGGTGGTGGTCTACGATTGACTCCCTACTCAAACCATATAGAATTTGGGAGAAATTTTCAAAAGAACAGAAAAAAATTAGAAAACATGTGGAACAGAGAAAACTCTAGCTAACACAAACCACTTACATGATTGGATTTTTCTCTATTACATAATTTATTTGGACCCAGAAAATTCCAAAATAATAATAAACATTTAAACAGATGATTCATTTTGTTCTCAGAGTGCCTATGGCAGTTTTCTTGATTATCTTTCAGCATTTAGTTCTATTTTACTTAGGAAAAATTTTATGAAGGAGATGGGATTTCAGGATTATAAAGGAGGAAAAGAAAATTACCTGACATAATATATGATCTCTTTTATTTTCTTTAACTACTACATTATGGAATAGATATGATTTCTTTTGAAATTTGGTACTAGAGAATTTGATGGCTTACCTTTTGTCAGTGTTTTACAATTATTTAGAGTACAAATATTCACTAGATAGACTTAATGCATTTTTTAGATGATTATTACTCTAAATGATTTTTTAGAGTACAAATATTCGCTAGATAGACTTAATGCATTTCCTCATGAATTTAAAAATATAATAAAATGGTTAAGCACAGGTATGCTTCTAACATGGCTAACAAATATTGCTTTATCATAAAAACGAGGAAAGGAAATTGTTATTTGACTCCCTTTGAACTGGTGTCCAAGATGATATAAAACAGGAAGACTGCATACTACATTCCCTTACATAACCTCTTCAGGTTATGCAAGAAAAGTTCAGATCATTTTTGTAGGAAATACAAAAAAACCAAAACCAAAACCAAAGAACAAACAAAAATACCAACCTCATCAAATTGTAGTTGGAGACACGGAACATGTAGGGAACAGATTTTATTCAGAAGGATCCAGACTGACATACTGTGTAGGTCAAGGTTAAAGCCCTGTGCTTGATAGTGTTCAAAACCCAGCCCATGAGATGGCATGCCAGGTTAGGGGACCACGCTATCTTACTAAGTACTTCAGTGCCAAGAAATGTGTTGCTCCAAGTCTGAGATTTCCAACTGATGTATCACAATGGGTTACAGATGTGACACAAGAAATTGTTGTTACTGTTGTTGCTTTTATTTTTTTATGTTTTATTACAAAATAAAATATACAGAAAACCACACACGCAATAAATATTCCTTTTAAGTTATAAAGCAAAGTACCCACACAGGGCCCAAAAGTAGAGGTTTGCCAGCCGCCCCAAAAGCCTTATTGTGGTCATTCTAGAGAGATAAAATTGGTCCTCCACCCAAAATTTGGCTTGGATGTTGGGACTGTTGTTGCCAAACATGCACAGAAAGTGTGTGAAAAGATTTATTACTCATATAATGAGGCTGTCTGGCAAGAGCAGGGCAGGTTTCTTAGCAGGTCTGAAATGGCTTGCGTAGTTTGAACTTCTTATAGAAGCCAGTGGAGAAAGCTCATGGGCTCTCTTTCTGGCTTGCCCAGCTGTGGGACAGAATGGGGAGAGGGGTACTGGAACGTTGTCAGCAGTCAAATATCAGACAGGGAGTCATCCTCTTCATTGTACCTCTCTTTGTGTCCCAGCTCAATGGCAGCCCCTTCCCTACCCACCAAAAGTAACCACTACCTTATCGTTCACAGAAATCACTTCCTTGCCTTTCTCTGTAGTATTTTTTTATGTTTTTATCATGGAAGTAGGCAGTTTTAGACATCATTGTTTAGGCTTGTCCATTTAAAAAATTTCATGTGTCTTTTTAAATCTTTTAAAATCTGTATTTTCTCCCTTTATCTCTTTCTTGTCCTTTAATTGAGAAACTAGGGCACATGACTTGTATGGTTTTCCATACTTAGAATTTTGTTGACTGCATATTTATGGTTTTATACAACATATTTCTCTATTCTCCAAATTTCCTGCAAATTGGGAACTAGATGCAGAGGCTTGATCAGACTCAAGCCCATCCCTTTGGCAATGCTTGAGCTGGGTAAGTTAAATCTGTGACAGAGGCTTGGTAGGACTCAGAAAGGCAGCACAAGGCAGCATGGTTCCTGGAGGTGGTGTTAGGAAAAAAAGAACATTTGGAATTCTCCTGTTCTCAAGTCCTTCAGTCACCTGGTTGGTCCCTTCTGTTTTCTCTGTACAGATACTGAGATCACGCAGGTCTTAGGGTTATCCGCTTGTGTTATATCATTCACTTGTATTTTGGAGTTTACGGTGATGCCTTGTCACATGGGTTTGTTGTAAAGATTATTGGTTTTGCTATCCAGTTGCTCTGCCTTTATGTGGGTATTCAGAAAGATTTGAAACCTTTGTTGCCACTGACACCATCTTCCTAGAATTTCCCACAGGATTTTTTTAAAAAAACTCACCAAGTTAAAAATTCTAAAACCAACTGTGAAAATATTTAAAAATATACAATATTTGAATTATAATAAATAATATTTATCTGGCTTCCCCTGAACACTTCCTGAATTCAATGGTTCCCCCAAAATTATTCTGACTATTTATGTTATCAATATTTCAGACCTTCCCTAATATTTTATATTTTATTTTTTATCATTTTTATATACTACTCAGAATGTCATGTGTCTTTTCGTCAAGTTCCAGATACCTTTCTCCATGTCCCTTTGCCCTTCCAGTATACTGCATATACTTTATAATAATCATTTTTTTAACATGTGCTGACTTGAAAGAAGGTTGAGTAACACTTCTCAAAGGGATCCTCAGTGTTTATCAGAAGAATAGGCTCGCAGTTCTGGGAAAATAATACAGTTCTATTTTGTTTTTAATGGACTGTCAACATGATGAAGCAGAAATGTTAAATGCACTCTTGGTTAGGTACTGGTGGAAGGGTGGACCATTTGCAAATCTTCCATATTGTATATCTGATCCCACAGGCTTGGACCAAATGAGACTCCTTGATGATACTATTGTGTCTGGAGAAGTTCAGAGACCTTAAAATGCTGATAAAATTTTCCTTTGCTTCATTTCCTTTGATTTTGATTTCCTTTCTTTTAAAAATAAAAAAGGCAATGAAGCCACAAAATACAAACAACTAAGCTTCAACAAAAGACATAATCTTAACAGTCTTTCCAACTTGGCAGGCAGAATAAAAGCTCTTCAAATAAACAAAGATCCTGCAAAAACAAATTTTCTTGTCAATAATATTGGGCAGGATCCAGAGGAGTTGAAAAATAACCATTGGAATTTTCTGAGTGCCCCATGATCCAGTGGTACCTTTATAAGATATACCCAGCACCTGCTTTCAGAGGGGAGGGGCAGTAGATGATGTACTGGTTTCCTAGGGCCGCCGTAACAAAAGTACCACAAACTGGGTGGCTTAATATATTGTATATTTAAAACTATATAATATTTGAATTATAATAAATAATGTCTATCTGGCTTCCCATGAAAAACCTCCTGAATTCAGTAGTTTGAAAAAAATTATTCAGGTTATTTATGTCTGAATAAATGGGAGAAATTCATTTTCTCACAGCTCTAGAGGCTGGAAGTCCAAAATCAAGGTGTCAGTAGGGTTGGTTCCTTCTGGAGCCTCTGGTCCATATCTCTCTGCTAGCTCCTGGTGGTTGCCAGCGTCCTTGGTGTTGCCTTGTGGCTGCATCTCTCCTTTATCTGCCTCTGTTGCCACATGATGTTCTTTCAGAGTGGTCTTTCTGTGTGTTCTCTCCTCTTCTTATAAACACAGCTCACCTAAGCCAGTACTACTTCAACCTAACTAATGCCATTGCAAAAAAACCTATTTCCAAATAGGTTAAATTCTGAGGTTCCAAGGGGCATGAATTCGGGGGAGACACTGGTCAACACTATAGATAACTTCCACATTCTAACCAGAGTCTGAAATTTTTAGCTTTTGCGAAAATCTACCACCGGTGACTATGTTTTTATTATAACAAAATGAATACTGTTTAACCTTTTTAATGCTTGTCCCTTCGTTAGTTTTATTTGTATTTGTTACATTTGAAGGTTACGTTTCTTTTGTTCGTCTCCTTTCTATATAATTCTATTCTCCTTAAGGAATTAAAAATAGAGCTCCTAATCAAGAATTCTGAATGATACATTAATGAAAACGTAGAGACCCTTGTTCTCATAACTCCACTGTTTAACACTATTTTTGCCTTCCCACTTACTGTAGAATGCCTGCCAGTGGCAACATTTCTCATGGCACCAAAAAGAATGTTGAAATTGGCAAATCTCAAGCACTAAAAACAAAAATCAATATTGCCCTTTTGGAATAGAATTTTATATCTAAGTATTCTGACCTGGGAGAATTTCAAGGGATGATATATTGGTCTCTTCTTCTTTACACAAGGTATCCTTGTTATTAGGAATTCATTTTTATATTTTTTCCCCAAAGCTAAAGATATCCCAAAGTATTAAATTATTTTAATCTATTACTTTTCTTCCTGTCACCTGACAGCATACTCAAAAAGTATCGACAAAATACTTCTGCTGGAATGGTCACCCAACCTCTAATGAAATTGCTAACCTCAATTTAGCTTTATGCTTGAGTCCTCCCAGCGTGGTCATTATTACTTTTATTTGTTTGTTGGTTTCTGAATCGCTAGGGTTAATTCTCAGAAAGAAGAGGGGGCAGGAAGTTAGAATACCCAGGGCTTTAGAAAAGTAAGGGAATCTGCATGTATGTGTGTGAGAGAAAGTCAGAGGCACAGTGAGAAGCTACGTGACTGTGAACATTCACAGTCTTTCAAATACTCTGCTTTCCACAGATTTTCCTACTCCACCAGATCTTGGTTTTGATATGCTCATAAATCTCTAAAAAGTAATCCTCCATATCAGTTAGGATTGGGTTCAACTGAATGTAAGAGAAGAAATAGCGGTTTAAATAAACAGGAGCTTATATCTCTCTTAAGGGAAATTTGCAGCGTGGCAGCTCAATGTTGCAACATGCTGTTGCCAGCAACCCCCACTTCTTCTACCTCTACCAGAGCTATGATAAGACCTGTTCTTCATGATCCAAGATTGCTCTTCTCCTCTTCCTTTATCGTATCTTCTTAGGCAGCAGCATGGAGAAAAATGGAGTGAGTAAAGAAGAGTAAGCCCCCTTTCCCTTAAGGAGAATTTCTGGGAACGCTACTCAACGTAAATTTCCACTGCATGGGTGTGAACTTGGTCACGCAGTCACATCATGGTCTGAGCCTTGGTAATGTCATCTAAGCTGCGTAGAAACAAGCAGTTAATGGGGTTGCATGATAAAACAGCGAATGCCCCATTAAATTTGATTTTCAGATAAATAATTTTTTTGTATAAGTATGCAATAGTTGGGAAATACTTACACTAAAAATGATTCATTGCTTATCTGAAATTCAAATTTAGCTGGGCATCCTGTGTGTAACACTTGGGACATGCTTATACTAAAAATTGATTTGTCGTTTTTCTTAAAGTCAAATTTAATTTAGCAATCTGTATTTTTATTTGCTAAATGTGACAATCCTAGTTAGAAATCAGGATTCTACTAGTAAGAAAAAGAGGCAAATAGATATTGGGGAGTAGGTAAACAGTGGTCGTTGGCACAGCTACTTAAAAGGGCCTGACACAGTTAAATGTCATCTGGTTGTGAAATTACAAAATGGACTTTGAGATAAGGAATAGGAAAACTGGGGATAAACAGACCTTCTGAGATCATCTTTACTATCTTTGCTAATACACCTATACTAATTAATCTTTGCTAATAAAGTCTGTGATTGAAAGCATCATTTGAAATACTTAACCTTTCAAATATAATATTTGTTAATGAGGCTGTAGAGCATTTAACGTGATTTTCTGCATACACGATAGAAAGATACTGACCATAAAAAAAAGATCTTTGTAAAATGCCTTCACAGCGCTGTAGGCAAAAAGACACAAACTCTTGCTTATGCTGGGTCAGAGTCCCCCCGTTTGAATCTGACATAAGGTGTGAACATGGTCCCTTCTGAATGATTCCTTTGTACCTGTCACAGATTTTGAACGTTAATTTCAACTTACCACTTATTTAACTCATTTAGTTTATCTTGGAATATGAGGGGAGCCCCCAGGGACCACTGGCTTAGGCTGAGCTTCTCAGATACAGAAATGCTTTTCTGTCGGATCATAAGGTCATCTCCGCATGGACCAGCCTTTCATCCTGAATGGACCTTTAGGCCTCCAGCTTGGGTCTGACTCACAGCAGAAAAAGGAACACTTAGACTTTCTATTTACATTTCATTTGGTGGAAAGCAACAAGCTACACTCTGAAGATAAAGCTACAACATCCATACTTCCCTGTCTTCACATCCTGGCTCGTACATTGGCCATAAAGATTGTATATGACGAAGATGCATTTCAACAGATTTTCTTATTCATGTGCCTCATTGTTTTCTTCTTACCTCCTCTTTCCCAGGATATCTGTTCCTCTGACTTCAACAAGAAAATTTTGTAGCAAATTTTCAAATTATAACATTTTCTTGCAAAAAGGAAAGAAAGATGACTAGTGTATTTGGGATTATTGCTTTTTTTGTCCCTTTGGATTTTGAAAGTATCGAATGATTCATAATTCATTTCCAGGCACTGATACTATTCTTCTGGCTGTCTCTAAGTCATGATAAGAAAAAAAAATCCTCAGAGAGCAAATTGAGAAGTAGCATATTTGTGGCTCAAGCTAGATGAATGGAAAAGAACAGAACACTCAGTGGATTAAATAGGATACTGCAAAGTAGGGTTTAGCGATTGAATAGTCGCCCAGTTTATATTAAAGGACTTATTTCCATTTGCAAAATGATTCCCTTTGTATGGTTCAAGGATTAATGTGCTGGGCATTTTCCCAGCACTAAGCATTTATTTTAAAAAGCTTTCCATGTCAAGAAAATGCAGGTTCTGAAGCGATAAATTTAATCATGAGATGTATAACTTGAAGTTCTGGCTAATTTCAGGTGTTGAACATTCTCCAACCGTTTTTACTGGAATGGGAGGGATACATTGAATGCCATGACTCAATTCCAGTTGTGTTATCACCTCCAATCAAATGAAAATGCCCTTGAAGCTGAGGGGGTGTGCATTCCTCACAGTGCTTACATTCAACATATAACCCCATGAGGCCAAACTTCAAGATGAAAATGAAGGAAATTAGACAGTTGCCCAGAAATTTTCAAGTTTTGGCAATAAGTCTGGATGGATGACTAAATTTTTCACTTTTCACCCGTTCCTGTGCCTAACTATCCAAAGTGATGAAGTTGTCTTGGTGGATGCTCTGATTTGGCAATAACAGGAATAAGAAGCTTCCTAAGATCATGACTTATGGTACTATGAATACAATTATTAATATATATGCATTTTAAAACATTATTTCTCAGGTGCTCTGGAGTAAACTCCAGTACCATTACTGGCAGCTATTGAGCTTTTAGTGCAAGATCTGATCACTGATCATCTCCAACTCTCAGTTTTCAGTGTTGAGCCCGACGTATGGTTGGCACTCAATACGTGTCTGGTGAACAAAATGGAACAACCCACATTGCGATGGAAACTTAACCACAATAGCTGTTACATTCAGAAGAAATATTTCAAAAGCTAAGCCAGAAAAGATTTAAAAAAAAATTCAGCTCTGAAAAAAAGCACTTAATACAAATATGAAAAACAAGACATACAGTTAATAAATCAGCCACTGGGCTACCTTCACATACTTGGTTAATATCTCATTGAACTTAGACTTCATTTGAAGGAGAGTATTGTAACCTCTACAAACACAAAGACTCACAAAGGAATAAGAAAAGCAGTTCAATGGTCAACATTGATTCAAAAGGAATTTCTTGGGAGCCGCTCCCTGGTCTACAGCAATGTCGGCATCTTCTCTCCTCTCTGTTTCCTTTACACATTCCGGCAATTGTCTTTCCTCTCTCTCTCCTTCACCTGCAGCTCCCAAGATGATAATATTCTTCCTCCCGTACCCTACAGAGATTTTTTTTCTTCCTTCCCTTCCTTCACAGGACTTCTCTTAGCCCTTTATTACATAGATAAACTTAGCTTCTCTCCATGTAAGAATTATCTATTCCCTTAAGGAAGGGTGCAGAGAGGGGAATTGGGTTAGAAGTTGCAGAATTATCTCTGGGATGCTAGATGAATGGCCACGTCTGTATACATTTCCAGATTAATTCATTTTTGTCCCAATGCAGTAATACTTTTTAGTCAGTTACTTCACAAGAATTGGATTTTGATATGTAAAAAGAATGAGATCCCATAATGTGTGCAGTGTTCATTAACACAATTACTTTATAGCCATCACAGACATTTCAAGGCCCAGTGAAGCTCACTCCCACAGATGACTTATCTTCTATCATATGGTTAGCTAGGCAGGTAAATAGAATCATAAAATTTTTACAATGCGGAATTGGTGAAAGATGTGCCACAGAACCTGGCATCCTTGAACTTAAACATTTTCAAGCTAAAATGTGTCATGCTTAGGGTAGCAGCACTTACTTTTGGAGGGTGGATTAGCAGCCTAGCTTTATGACAACTGCAAGTGTTCAGGCAAGAGGAGATACTCCAGACTAAGCTAGGTATTTCACATTTATCCTCTGGCTAGCAGTACATACTGAATGACCATTTCTAGGGAAGACTCTCAAGAGATTTCTTATATAACTTAGTGGCCTTGCTTTGACACATTACATTCTAAGGTCTTTTCCAGCTCTGATTAAAAATTTCACAAAAATTATCTCAGCTGTAAATGGTGGAAATATGTTGTTTATTAAGTACATATGATGTCTGGGAATTGATTGGGTATTGTCCATATTGGGAAAGCCTGATTAATTCCAGAACAAGAAAATAATACAATAAAGATAAGCACATGAAAACCAGAACATTACCCATTCTGGTGGGAATTTCAGATATTGTTGATTGTGTTTGAAGAACTCTGAAGTTACAAAAAAATGTTAGTGTATATGGGAGTTTAGCTGGAGGGATATTTCCAATATTTTGTCTTCCTGCCCCTTTTCGTGCCTCTTTAACTATGTCCCCATCCCCCACCATGGCCATCACATGTCTGTGAAAATGGTTTTCATCTAACATTTGTTTACTTTCAAATTACAAGTGCATCCTAATGGACTCCTGTGGTGTTCTACTCCAGATTCCTCTTGGCCTTATGTTTTATTCTGGCCACCACTGAAGTGGGTGACCTGCGCCCTCATCATTGCTCACTACTGTCTGAACTCCTGGCCTCGGGCGATCCTTCCATCTCAGCCTCCTGCCTAGCTGGGACTGCCGGTGTGCACCACCATGCCTGGCTTATTTTTTAAAAACTATTTTGTAGAGATGGGGGTCTCACTATGTTGCCCAGGCTGGTCTTCAACTCCTGGCCTTAAGCAATGATCCTCACACCTTGGCCTCCCAAAGCCTTGAGATGACGGGTGTGAGTCACCATGTCCAACCCCCTGCAGGCTTTGATCAAAATAACACAGCTACAACAGGTCAGAACTCCCCCAGCACTTTTGTCTCTGCCCCAGTCAGATACCCTTTGCTTCCTCTCTTGGGCTTATCTGTTCTGCAAAACTGTTGGAAGCTCACTCATACATTCACATCTTGAAGCACGAGGGCCATATCTTCTGGGGTCCTTCCTTTAGAATTGGGGGGTGAGAGCTATTACATACATGTTTTCCTGTTTGTTCCCCTGTGATCAGAAGGTCCCAGCAGAATGGATCACCAGTTGCCTGTGGCAGAAGCCAACTCTACAACACAAGTTTGTGTAGGTTTTTGCTCCTTTTGTGTTTTACTCTCCTGTCCTGCACTCCTGCTCTAAAGGATCACATGACCAAAAAAAAAAATGGGCATACAAGTGTCTGTCTCAAACACTGGGAAAACACAGGTTGAAACATTCATATATCATAGTTGGGGATCTCCTTATCCTTTATTAAGGAAGAGTTCTATAAAAATCCTTTCTATGCATCTTAATTTTTTTTTTGTTTTTTGATTACCATGAACTTATACTTTGGCAAGGAAGCCTGTGATACACACTGTCCAGTAGACAGCCACTAGGTACTTGTACATATTGAGCCCTGGCAATATGGCTAGTACAAACTGAGAGGTGCTGTAAGTGCAAAGTACATACCAAGTTTCAAGACAGTACATCAAAAGTAATTATTTATTTATTTATTTATTTTTTTGAAACAGAGTCTCACTCTGTTGCCCAGGCTAGAGTGCCGTGGCGTCAACCTAGCTCACAGCAACCTCAAACTCCTGGGCTTAAGTGATCCTCCTGCCTCAGCCTCCCAAGTAGCTGGAACTACAGGCATGCGCCACCATGCCCGGCTAATTTTTCTATATATATTTTTAGATGTCCATATAATTTCTTTCTATTTTTAGTAGAGATGGGGTCTCACTCTCGCTCAGGCTGGTCTCGAACTCCTGAGCTCAAGCAATCCTCCCTCCTCGGCCTCCCAGAGTGCTACAATTACAGGCGTGAGCCACCTCGCCCGGCCTAAGAAGTAATTTTTATATAGGTTACATGTTGAAATACTTTTTTGCCTGTGTTGGCTTAAATGAAATATATTATTTAAAATTAATTCAGCCATTTTTAACTACTTTAAATGTGGCTATTAAGCAATTTAGTATTACATATGTGGCTCACATGATATCCTTATTGGACACTTCGATTATAGATGAAAGGAGACTTCAGAGACAAATTAGTCAATTGCAAAGTGCTGACTTTATTCAAAGCTAATTGGAAGAAAACTCATGGAAAAATTATGAGACAATGAGGAAAAGTTGAAAATTGCTTGGATATTTGATGTGAGAATTTTTTTTTGTTGTTTTTTGAGATAAAATCTTGTTCTGTCACCCCGGGTAGAGTGCAGTGGTGTCGTCATAGCTCACTACAACCTTCAACTGCTGGGCTCAGGTGACCCTCCTGCCTCAGCCTCCCGAGTAGCTGGGACTACAGGCCCATACCAGGAGCCCAGCTAATTTTTAGTAGAGATGGGGTCTCTGTCTTGCTCAAGCTGCTCTCAAACTCCTGAGCTCAAGCAATCCTCCTGCCTTGGTCTCCCAGAGTGCTAGGATTACAGATATGAGAGCCACTTCACCTGGCCAATGTGAGGAATTATTGGTAACTCTTTTTTTAGGTGCGATAATGGTCTCAGGGTTATGGTTTTTTTTAAGTTCTTATCTTTTAGAGATTTGTATCAAAATATTTAAGAATGAAATGATATGATGTCATGGATTTGTTTCAAAATAATCTATGCATGGGGTAGGAAGAAAGTGAGTAGGCATATAAATGAAATGAACGTGGCTTTTAATTGATAATTGGTGAAGTTAGGTAATGGTACCTGGGAATTTATTATCTTTTCATCTCTAGTTTCGCAGGTATTTGAAATTTTCTACAAGAAAAAAATGATTTATCAAAAGAAGTAAACTTTTGTCAATGTTTAGCGATAAAAATGTACTAACCTATATAAGCTCAGCAAGCAAGTAATAAATATGTAATCAAGTCTCCACTAACCAGAATTCAGTTCCTTCTCAGCCTCTTAGCAAGAGGCTGGTACTTGATGCAGTTTTATTTTAGTGGGGGTGCACAAAATGTAGGAGTCCTCATTGCCTGGGGGAGTTAACCTGGTTAAGTTATGTGAATAACTTAATGTGTGTTCAATTCCAAAGTGACCTCTGTACCATCCAAACGAAGGAATTTAAGGAGCTCCTTTTATATTACAAATATATAAAAATATAAATAATATATACATTTATATTTGCATATTGCATGTAAGTACATATGACATATATAACACAAATATATTATAAATTTATATGTTGTATATTTACATATTTATTTATATTTATTATTTATGTCTGTAAATATAAAATTGAATGTATAAAGATATTTAAATAAATACTATATAATAAATATAAGTACATTATAAATATATAAAAATATATACTTATAAAAGGAGCTTCCTTGTGTATTATGCCTTGTTTTCTATCCTTCTCTCAAAATCATTTCCATTGCAACACTTCTAAAATGAAAATATTAATTTTCTCTCCCTGTTATAAAAGTGTTAGAATTTGATGTTCTATTTTGTAATCTGCTCAGTGAATTAATAATCATATCGCCTTAGTCCTGAGACAGAGAAAGATTGAATTTAATCATTAAGAAACAAGAAATGTTTGGGTTCTACAGGCAAGTACCCTTATAGAACACGTCTGAACTAGTGGTGCTCCAGGATATGGATATTTTGTGGCCCATTTTTTAATCCTTCCAGCATAATAATGTACAGGAAGAAGGAGCGGATTTGGAGTGATTAGGGTGGCAGGGACAGGGTGCGTCCCTTTTTTGAGTCCTGTTTCAGAATATTAATAAAATAATCAGGGAAGGTAGTTCACTCAGAGCTCATTTTCGATCTGCCTTCTGTTCCTAATTGATAAAGTGCTCATGACCTCATTGTGTCCTAGGCTTGGAGTCAGGACTCCACCAGCCTCTCTGTGCTGGGGCCTTATTGCACAGAGCTTCCTAGGGCTGCGCTGTGCATGCTAAATCTGTCCAGAGTAGTTCCATTTAGATAAAATAAATAACTCATAGCTTAAAAGCTCTAATTGAGAACACTCTGTGTCATTATTACCTTGCCCCCTTTGGGGCCTCTCAAAATAAAGAACATTTTCTGGTCTAAAACCTATTAGATTGAGTACCCCTTGAGCGATTTAAATCCCAGCACCAAGCATATATAGGGTTTGGCATATAGAAGATGCTCAGTAAATGTTTATGAATATTATAAATCTGGGTTAAGAATGACCCAGATTGCTTGTCTAATGGGTTATTGATCTCACATCTTCTACAGTAGAAAGGTATAATGTTTCTACTTCTACTATAGTCCTATCGATTTATAAATTGAGTAGCATTCAAGTTTCAAAAGAACTAAAATCTTTTTTCCCACATTAAACGGTCTGTGCTCTGGGATTCACAGAATCATCACACTTTAATGCAAGAAGGTATCTTAGAAAGCGTCTAGACTAGATGTTTTCAAATTGTGTCCTTAGGGATGCCATATTCCATGCACTGCCTAAGGGACTTGTGAGGGGACACAGAAGGAGTCTTTGATTCAAACTTATATGGGGGTTCATTTGGGAGGAGATAAAAAGGAGTACCTGGTTTTGCAGAGTTTAGAAATCACTGGTCTTGACCAACTGCTTTATTTTATAGAGAAGAAATAGAATTCCAGAAATATTCAGTGGCAAGCTCAAGTTCATACTGTCAGAGCAAAAGCAAAGCTAGAACTCCTGGTGCAGGCCAAATCCCCCATCATGCCCTTCCCCTAGTCAACTATGTCATTCCATGGTAAAAGGTACATGACTTTTCTTCCTTTTGCGGTCACATGGACCCACATGCATTTGAATACATTTTCACATAGTCTAAAGTGATCTTACATTTCCATCATGAGTCTATCTTCTATTTCCCAAAATTGATTATAATGTTCTTGGGGATTGGAACTAAAACCTCTATTTTCTTTGTACCCTATCTTCTACTCCCCGTGGAATATCAGTAAGTGTTATTCATGAATTGACTAACAGAAAATGGAATCCAAGATATAGAAGCTTGAGAAAACTGGGGTTTAGCCGTAGAGGACACAGGTAAAGTTTCTAAAATATCAGACAACGTTTCTCTGTTGTGTCATTTGGAGACATGGTTTTGATTAATAGCTGCACGGGTCCGTCAGGCTCCTAATGCTTTAGAAAAATTTCCAGCATGGTGAGTGCTTGGAAAAAAGATCATTGGTGTGCTCTGTATGTTTTAGAAAAGATGAGGATAAGTACTCATAATTTCTCACTCACAGTGGGGAAAATGGACGCATGAGAGCTGAGTTGGTGAATTAATACAGCAACTGATGCCGACTGTGTCTGAGCTAGGATCAGGTTGACCTCATTGAGTTTTTAATGGGCATTTAGATTGTTGTATTTTTTTTTTCCAACTTTCACAAAGGAAAGGAGAGTAGGGTGGAGTGGTTTTGTGCATGTGCTTCGGAATCAGTCTATTTTTGAATCTCAGCTTTGTCAATTACTAGTTGTGTAACGTTGGACAAGTTACATAACCTGGTTAAGCCTCGGTTTCTTCACCTGTAAACTGGAGATACAATTTCCTCAATAAGATTTCTGTGAAGATTAAGCGGCATATTATAAATGCAGTGTTTGGCGCGGCGCCCTGCTGTGATAAGTGCTCACCCATGGTTGTGCGCATTCGGGCAGCACACTGTGAGGGCAGACATTTGCGATTCCCATTCTGCCTATTATTGTCTCTTAGTTTATAAATGAGAGAACTCGAGGTTGCAAAATGCTGACTTGCCACCTTACTGTGTCAGTTGACTTTTTAGTGTGCTATTAGTATATACTTATGTATTTAGCAACATTGCTATTGTTTATAGGGTGTAAGGTAGCCCTGAGAATGTGCCTCTCAGATGTCTCACTGCATGAGTGTGGTTGACCAGAGGTCTTAGCTGCTGGACTCTGACTTCCAGCCTGGAGTTGGTGCTGAAGCCACGCTTTCCACAGGCTGCTCCCAGCCGATGACTGAGCCCAGGGGGGATACTGAGGAGGGCTCATCCCCTGTGGGGGAGGAGGGGAGGAGAGGAGGACTCTCCTGGTGGGCGGCTTTGGCTAATCGTCTCCTTAGCAGCCACACCGAACATTCTTAGTCCTGAGCTAGCATCTATCTAAGACTCTCCCACCCAACCTGCCTTCTTCCCTTCTGTCCTTCCCATTCCTTCCCAAGGGTCAGACCTACATGATGGTCTGACAGCTCTCACAGCCTCTCCTGGCTCCCTTCCCGTTGTCCCTGACAAGTGTTCACTTTAATAAAATACTTGCATGTCTAACCCTGTCTTGATTCCTTCTTCTCAAGGACTCAGACTAAGACACTGTGACCTTGCGCAGAGAGCAGAGCTAAAGAATGTAACTGTGGTTTTCCAATACCCAGTGCACCTTGGATAGCTAATTGAATAAGTCCTATATGATACTGATGACCAAAGAATCCCAGAACCATAAAGACGCCCACAGAGATGACATGGTTTATTCAGCCTGATGCTCTGCAGACAGTAAACACTTAAGGAACGCACAACGGGTGGCTCTCTTTTGCTTGAAAGTCTTCCACCTTGGCAACGCATCCCAGATTTGTCTAATGTTCTTGGGTGGATGAAACTTCTCCTTATGCCGATAACCAAGCCTGTCAGCTGGTGAATGCTGAGCTGAAGTTTGAAAATAGTTCTGTTAAAGGCAAGCTCTTTGCTAACTGATTGGCCAGAGTGAAGAGTACTTAAGAATTACCATTCTTATTACTTAAAGAATAATCACTGAGAAAATGTTAAATCCACTATTTTGGGTAGGGGAGTAGGAGAAAAGGAAAAGAAATGAAATTTGCGTTTATTAAATACCTTAATGTACAAGATGCATTTATTAGCTCATTTAAAGAGGTCTGTGATGTAGATGTTATTCTTTTCTTTCTGTGAGTGAGGAAATGGAAATTCAGAGTGGTTTAGTAAGTGGCTGGGAAGGCATGATCTTTTTCACCTTTGGATCTAGACCCTGCATGGTAATTCTCTGAGTACTTGTACTTTGTGCCATTGATCCACAATCTTCCTGATTTCTCTGTAATTATTTTTTTCCATTTATCTTGGACCTCCCATCTGAATCAATAAACTTTGTGAATCCAGAAGTCTTCCTTTTGAACCTGAGCAGGAAATCACAAATGGAACCTAACAAATGTTAGTGTGATCTCTGTACACATTTTTCTAGGTCCTGGCTTGTGCTGGCCTTTTGAGCAGAGAAAGGGACTTGTAGTCGTTTGACAGTGTCAAGCAAAAAGGCCAGCGTGAGAAAAAAAATAACCTCTCTTTGGTAGTTCTCTCTTCTGTAAAAATTTATCAAATGTGGCTATAATTTCACCATTTTGCATTATGATGCTAATGACCATAAAAACCGAAGCTTACCTAGGAATGGTAATTCAGTAGTCCATTAGCAGAAATTGAAAAACTTAGCTGAAAGTATTAATAGTTTGCAGAATAGGAAGAACGTTCTGAGAAATGTGACCCATGTCCACAGGGTTTGTTAGGACAGGGCCAAGAGAAAGACCCGAAGTAGGCAGAGCTCCTGGGAAGAGCCCATCTTTCTGGTCACTGTGGCAGCAGGAAGCTCTGGGCTCCCAAGAGGGAGAGACAGAGGTGCACAGAGTGGGCATGGGGTCCCTGAAGCAAGCGCCCCACAGGCCGGCCCTGCGCTCTGCTCCAGCACTCCTGTCCCTCCCCCACAGAGAGCTGCTTCTCTTCCATGAGTTTTGTCCAAGACAAGCAAGAAGTGGAGCCCAGGGAGCGCTAAAAGCCAGAGGGATGAAAGGATCGAGAAGGAGAATGTGCAGTCCCTGTCAAAGCCTCTCTCCACGCTTTCTTCATAGTTCTCTGTACTTAAGGGATAACTTCAAACATACACATACTAACTAACACACAAATCTGGAAGTAAGTGAAGACTCCCAATGCCAAGGAGACAGGGAAATGATTTTGCAAAGTATCCATGAGTGAGAATTAAAGCCACCAGAGCAAGGTCCCTGACATGTGGGGGCCTACAAATAAATGTGTCATAATAATAAAAAGGAGGTTGTGGATGTAATGTCAACTGAGTTAAGGGGAACCAGGGGGTTCACCGTGAGCCTACTCAGAATAGTAAAAGAGAGGCTATAAACACTTAGGGCATAGACAATGTGGGCCTGCAGACCAGGATCTTTTCTGTATTTCTGGAATTGTGTAGACCAGCTAGACGGTCTACACAGGCAGAGAAAATAGGTAAATGAAAGGTTCAGATAGGACCTCCCATCATAAAATCCTAACTGGGAGAACCTATGAATCACCATTGCTAAAGAACATTTTTTAGCCTTCAAGTGAACAAGACCTGGAGTGCCTAAACTAAAGAGAAGAAATGAGCTTGCTTTGTATAAAGATACCCAGAAAGGGTAAAATCCCAGATATTTGAAGGGATTCATTTCACTGGAGACAATTTACATTATTAAGAAAGTCCTTCCTGGCCAGGCATGGTGGCTCACACCTGTAATCCAGCACACTGGGAGGCCAAGGCGGGAGGATCGCTTGAGGTCAGGAGCTCGAGACCAGCCTGAGCAAGAGCGAGACCCTGTCTCTACTAAAAATAGAAATAAATTATATGGACAGCTAAAAATATATATATAGAAAAATTAGCCAGGCATGGTGGTACATGCTTGTAGTCCCAGCTACTCGGGAGGCTGAGGCAGAAGATTCGCTTGAACCCAGGAGTTTGAGGTTGCTGTGAGCTATGCTGACACCATGGCACTCTAGCCTGGGCAACAGAGTGAGACTCTGTCTCAAAAAAAAAAAAAGAAAGTCCTTCCTGTTATTATCTCAAATCCTTTCCAATACAGATGGAACTCACATAGAGTTAGACAATGGTAATTTAAGAAGAGTAGTTATAACACTGTCTTTGAAATAATCTTCCTATTATGAGAAGGAGAAAAATAGCATCAGTGTTTTCTACAAAGTCGTATTTCACCTGGTACAATTCTTATATTCTTGTATTTCTAGTTAAGCATAAGTGAGAGAAAGCTCTCATGGACTCATTAGAGTTGTTTTGTTTATTTTTTATCTCTCTCCACGAGCTCCATGAGGGAAGGGACATTTTTTTTCTGTTTTGTTTATTATTATATTTCCAGAGCCTAGAAATAATGCCTGACTTATAGTAGACATTCAATTATATTTACTGAAATAATGTAGACTTTTACAAAATCATCTAATCACTCTCCCTTGCCTTCCATTTTGTTCTATCCAATCTACCTTCATCTCTGAAGACAGAGTGGTCTTTCTAAAACGTGAATCTTGATGATAGCACCCTTCTTTCTCACGCTTTTCAAAAAATGCACACGGTCTAGGATCAAGTCCATATTCTTTAATAAGCTAGCTATTCAAGTGCCTCTGTGATCTGGCACCTGCTTATGTTCCCTCACAGAGTCTGGAACCTTTTGCACCAGGACTGCTGTTGGTGACGCTGCCTTGTTGCCTAGGACAGTTTTCTTCCCTAGCTCCTTTCTTCCCTTGGCAAACTTTCATTTGTCCTTCAAGACCAGGAAGAGTGTCCCTCCTTCTGGGAAGTCTTCTCAGACTAGCTCCCATGCTAACTTACTAACTTTGGCATATAATGCTACATAAATGCTTCCATCAACATGTTTATAATGTATCAGAATGATGAATTGGTACGTATTTGTCTCCTATTACCTCTAGGTTAACCTAGACTATAGACTGAGTGACTTATAACAGAAATGTCTTTCTCACAGTTCTGGAGGGGTTGGGAAGTCCAAGATGAGGGTGCCAGCAATGCTAACTTCTCACCATGTCTTCCCATGGTGGAAGGGGAGAGGCAGTTCTTTGGGGCCTCTTTTATAAGGGCATTAATCCTGTTCATGAGGACTCTGCCTCATGACCTAATGACTTCTCCAAGGCCCCACCTCCTAACACCATCACATTGATTATTAGGTTTTAACACATGAATTTGGGGGCAGAGGGGCACACTCAGGCTATAGTAGTTAGGTACTGTGGCTTAGTCACTTTTGTATCCCCAGTGCCAGTGTGCTTGCTGTGAAATCAACACTTGACAAATATTTGGGGACAGGAACACTGAAGAGGGATTGTGGAATTACTAGCATTAAAATTGGTTTTTATCAAATGTTTACTTGGGTTTGTAAACCTTGTTGTTATTACAGGATGAGTTGATGATAATTGCAAGTTTTATCTACTAAGTTCTACATTCATGCGTAGTCTACCTTCACAAGTCATTAGTCTTCATTTTTTTATTGTGGTAAGATACACATAAGATAAAATTTCTCATTTCAAGTATACAATTCACTGGCATTAAATACACTCACAATACTGGACAATAGTTAACATTACTTATTTCCAGAAATTTTTTTTTATCATCCCAAACAGAAATGCCATACCCATTAAACAATAATCCCACTCACTCTGCCCCAAACCCTTGGCAACCACCAATCTAATTTCTGTCATTATGATTTTAACTACTCTAAGTACTTCATATAAATGGAATCATATGTTATTTGTCCTTTTGTATCTGGTTTACTCACTTTGCATATTTTTAAGATGCATCTATGTTGTAGCATATATCAGAATTTCATTCCTTTTCAAGGCTGAGTAGTATTCCATTGTATGTATGTACCACATTTTGCTTATCTATTTGTCTGCTGATGAACATTAGAGTTGTTTCTAACTTTTTGCTATTATGAATAATGCTGCTATGAAGGTTGATGTACAAGTATCTGTTTGAGTCCTTGCTTTCAATGCTTTTGTATATATACTTAAGAGTAGAATTGCTGGATCATATGGTAATTCTATGTTTAACTTTTTGAGTAAGCATCAAGATATTTTCTACAGTGGATACAACATTTTACAGTTCCAATGTAATGTTTTAATTTCTCCACATCCTTGCTAATACTTGGTATCTTCCATTTTTAGTGATAGCCACTTAATGAGTACAAATTGGTGGCATTTTGATGGCATGTAAATTTAGGTGTGGGCTATATTTATATTTTCAACTTTGAGAATAAAATTTGAGCAAAAAATTACTATGTTTAAATTGTGAAAAATTAGAAATTCACTCTTATTTATAAAATCATTCCCAGCTTAGGTATAATTTTGAAAAAAGTAAAGATACAATATAGGAGTAGAAAGTAGTGGGGGTGGAGGCCATGATAATATTCTCATGACTTGACATAGAGCAATTTTTTTGAGTTAATAACCTTCACAATGTAGTCCACAGGCGCTTCTGAAAACATATTTAATTGACAAATGTATGAAGCAGGATCATTCTAGTAATGATCTCCACTGAAATTGGTTCCATTTTTTTCCCGTTAGTTTGAGCATTTTTATGAGTTCAAGGACGGAAAAAAGCTTACAGAAAACCACATATACGCAAATACTGTGGATGTGAAAATATGCATAGAAAATGTTGCTTATTTTTATAAAACTTTTTTACAGCATATTAAGGCAAAACCAATGTTATTGCAATATTAAAGTTCAGAATTTCAGCAATCTATTTAAGGCCCCTAGAGAAAGATTAGTTACAGCAGGGAACTCCAGTACTTTTGAGGCCTGCCAATGAAGAAAGATTATTCTCTTGTAGACTTGGGGAAGCATTTAATAGGAGGAATTTTATAAAATTCTTTACAGTGCTCTTTGAAGACAAATACTCTGAGTTGATTGATTTATAGTGAGTTGGCCTTAGTGTCCTAAAATGAATCAGCTCCAGGCAGCAGTATTCCCATGGGGCAAGAAGTAGAAAGAGGACCATCCCCTGAATTATGTTAGTACCATATAAGTTCCTTCCACAGTTATAGGATTTTGTGAATGCTTTACTATACAGTTATCTCATTATAACCTTATGATATTGGCATTGCTAAGACCATCATCCACATTTGTGCAAACCAGACCCCAAGGCCTAGAGATGGTTAATATCTTCCCCTAGCTCACACAGCTAGTCACCAGATGGAGAATGTATTATAGTATAGAAGAGGATATATGGGTTTTGGAGAAAGACTTAGGTTCAAATCCCAGCTCTAGCACTCTCCAGTTCTTTCCTTGGAAAATCTCAAGTTCTTTATGTCTCAGTTCCATTTTCTATAAAATGGGTTAATAACATCTATCTCACAGTGTTGTAAGATAATAATAAACTCCTTACAGTAAGAGAAGCTATTCTGTTCCATTTCTCTCATCCACGTCCATGACAGACATCATTAATCAATCACAGCACTGTTTCCCACTGAGCATGGAGCAACCTCAGAGCCCTTCTCAAGCTAGCATTCTGGGCAGCTATACCAACTGAACAGAGTAGAGAGTAGAGGTGAAACTTAGTTGTCATCCTGGTCCCAGGGTTGTACTCACTGCTGCCTGTGTTGACCCTTTCATCTGTCCTTCAGGAGCCATCTTTATCAGCTTTTATTATGAGCTTACATGGAAGTCCAAGACATTTTGTAGCTGGGTCCATTTCCTCAAAACTCTTTCTTCCCTCTTTCTCCCCTCTGTTGCTACTAAACTAACCTATTCCAATCTGACCGATCTATCCCTGAATCTTCAAAAGGCAAGCAGAGAATAATAGATTAAATAGTTAAGTGGAAGAGAAGAGTGAGAGAAGAAAAAAGCATCCAGATCAATTTGAGTCTTTTCTTATTTGTTTTTTGATTTTCTGGTTCTGTCATCATTTTTCATTTGAGGAGTTTTGTCCAAGGACAGTATTCATTGAAATAGTCAAATCCCTCGGTCTGAAGGTTAACTGTCATACAAGTATTTGTAGAAAGGAAAATAGAGGCACTAATGTGTTCAGGGTCATCCAGTGAGACATAAATGAAAGTGACAGACAGCTTGAGTTTGGAACCCTGGATGAATCTGTGGTTATACAAATGGATGCTTGCATTTGAACTTTATATAATTTTTTGAAATAGTCAACTCTTCTTTTAGATTTCAATCTCATGATCAAAGAAGGCACATTTAAAAAACATTTCAGGTTTAAAGTTTCATTTCTCCTGAGCTACACTGGAAAGGAAGCATGGGTTCTTATTTGCCCTAATGATAAACAAAGAAAATGTTACCACCCCTGATCCCTCATGCTCACACGTGCCTGAAAGGATTTCATGTAAGCTGTGAAACAAAGCAAAAACAGATCTCCCATTAGGTTTACCAAATATTTGTTAGCAACTGGCTTAAAAGATTCATTTGGAATTCTTTCTGACTCAGAATTCTTTTTGACTTAGAATCAGTGTTCAGATTATGAACAATTTTCTTATTCAACCCTCACATAGTGTTTGGTTATCTTCAACCTCACAATCGTGCTTTGTGTTTCAGGCTGTCTCCTAGATTCATTTGTTATCAAAACTTGTCTTGGGCCACATTTCCTCCAGTGGCTCCCCACATAAAACACAGATGTAAAGTGAATAGAGCATTGTCTCAAGTCTAGACATAATTCATCAGGTCTACTTCCTGATACCTGTATGGTGTGATGTGCAACAGTGGAGACAGAGTATCCTGTATTGTAAGTCCTCCATAAATGGCTATAGATTGGACTACCTGGGCTAACATACTTCATTTAAGGGTCCCAGTGGATCCATGCCAAGCAAAGACCCTAAGAAGCCCCTCACAATTCTGAGACCACACATCAGGCTGTAGAACGCAGTCCAACCAGTTCTATTTGACTAGCATTTGGCTTTTGCCCTACAGAGAACAGATCACCCCAGGGATAAGTAGGAAGATTTAAAAGCCTTATTCTTTTTTCTTAAATGTCTTCATGATCTGAAGGAACATTTAAAAATAAAAACAGACATTTGTTTTTCAATGGTCACAGTTCAAAATGGCATGTACAAGTCTCCCTGCGGTCATTTTTGAAACTTCAAAAGCTTTTCATGTTGCTTTTTAAACAGAAAAGTAATTTGAAAATGCAGGAAAGCATTTAGCATTCCAAAATAGTGACCCTGAGTGTTAGCCCCGTGGAACACTATCAAATAACCTCGTTCTACCAGGATGGAAGAGTCAGAGTGTGAACATGACATATATCAAAAGACCCACTTTGCAGATGTGCATCAATTCTGGTTATCATTGAGGAGGGCTCTGGAGAAGATTAGAAAAAACAAATTTATCTTTGGCATTTCCTGTGCTGTGCCACAGTGGAAAAGAACATGGACTCCGGAGCCAGACAGATTTGGATTTTCCTTTTAGCTCCACCATTAATTAGCTGTGGGTCCTTGGACAATTATTTTTAACTCCCTGAACCTCAATTTCTCTAGGGATAACAGAGGAATTGTGGTATCTATTGTGCAATTTTTGTTAAATAAGGTATAGGGTATATACATAACTAGCACCTGAAACGTGCATAATGAGTGGCAATTCCTTTCCCCTGCTGTTTCTCCACCCTTCCCAGTTACTGAGCTCTCCACTCATGGATGCCTTCCTGGGCCTCATTTAGCTGCATTTTAGGGTAGTGTTTCCCGTTAAAATTTACCCACACCATGGTTTCACTGTGTCCTGAGATTCCAAGCTCTGCCAGATAGGCTAACCAAAACATTCCATTCTTGCATCCTTATACTCACAAGTCATGGAAATGGTGCTAATGGGTTAACATCTTACTCCTCTCAAGCAAGTATAACATTTTACTTAGAACCTTCAGAAAAATAGGGTCTTACTCTAAAGGAATGCCTATTAAGGGGGGGGGACTTCAGGCAAAGCAGGAATATGTCCTTGTATATCGGGGGATCAGCTTTCAGTGTGCGCGCTTCAAATCACATGGACAAGTGCTTCCCTCTACGCACATGGGGCTGAAACTTACCTTTGGGGATCTGATATTAATGGTGACCTAACGGTGGGACAGCAGGACTAGTCAGCGAGAGTTTGCAATGCATATATAGAGACTTCCCTGACTCTGGGCTTCTGCTTATACTACACACTTGAAGCTGGAATACTTGGGTCTTACCTGGACGTTCTGCTCAGCCCAGGAGCTAGGAACATTCATGATTTCTAGCAGGGCCAACAGTGGGCACTCTGCCCGGGGAGCTCTCAGACTCTGCAGCCTCTGGTCCAGCAGCCAGCCTGCCTGGCTTATACAAGCTTCTAGCACTGACCTGTCCTTTTGTTCCTCTGTCCCCACAATCCACACTGCTCCTCCTTTCAGTCGCTGAGTCTGTTTGGTGTCTCTGTGATGAATGAGATTCTCCCTGCTTGGATACTCCAGTTCCTCCAAGGCTGTCATCTCTCTTCCCTTCCACCCAGCACAGCCCCTCCCGCATCCTGCTTTCTCACAGCCTACGGTTCTCTTCCTGAATTCCACCCCTCCACTAAAGAGCACACTTGGTTTGGGGATTTGTTGAGTTGCCAATGTCAGTGAAACTATGGCCTGGCAGATACAAACAAGAGCTATCTTGTCCTCTCTGAAAAATGTAAAATGAAATAGAAAAGGCGCATAGCCAATGGCGAAAAGCATTAGTATCAGTATTGGACAGACCTGGTGTTGAACTTGGTACAAACTAGTCTGGGTGATTCATTTACCTTTCTCATGCTCTGTTTTAACCCATCTCAAAAATAAGACTAACAACACTTATCTCATAGAGTTGTTGGAAGGATTAAATCAGAAAATAAATATGAAGTAATTAGCACAATGCCAGACAGAGAGTAAATGCTTAAGAAAAACCAGATGTTTTTATTAGTGTTAGCAGGATCGTTACTTAACAATTGGCATGCATGAACAAATGAGGAGACTTCTGCCTGTGGACCCCAACTCATGCAAACGTGTAGAAGGCAAAGCTTATATTCTTAAATAATTATAGGCTCTGACATTTGAGAAAAAAAATGGGAGCTCAGTTGACACATGGTTTCTATAGTGACCACGTCACTAGACAGCTGCAGTACATGCAAGGAGGTGGCCTCTAAGCCAGGGAAGACATTTCCTTTAGCAATGGAGAAGACAGGAAGGCCAGAGGCAGGGATAACAGTTTTGCTTAGGGATGAGCTAAAAACACAGAAAGAACAAGAATGGACATTTGGGGAATTTTAAAAGGTTTATCTGCCTTTTCAGTTGCATTTTGGAAGATGGCATCCTAAACTTCCAGGAATTGAGTCATTAGATACTTCTAATCCCAGAGATAGAAACTATAAATTCTACGCATGTATTATTTTTTATTTTCTATATTTTATGATGCTTTGACCTCTTGAGGCCTCGTGGACCTAGGAACAAACTGACTGCCCCCCTCAGGGTTAGCTAATTCCTAAGAATAGCAAAAAACTTGCCTGTGAGTGTGACTTTCTTATGTAAGGAAATTACATATGAAATTCCTATGTGCCTCCTGTTATCAGACTCTTGCAGTCCAGGACACTGTCCCCCTGTGCTAAATCACCAAGTGCTAGGGACCAGGCAACTGGAGACCACCCCTATAGCTCAGGGCCCACCAAAATTATTAAAAATATTCCATCATAAGCATGCTCAGTCTGCCTCACCCCTTCCCTCCTGCAAAAATCACAGAGAGACTGTGTCCACTCCCTCCTCCTTCCTCCTGATCCACCTTGGTGCTTCCCCGTGGCCCTGCACGGGTGCTGTACTCACTCCTCTTGGGCCTGGGAGTAACAAATCATCTTTTCAATGGCAATCATCTCCTTTATCTATTGGTCTCACAATACTGGAATAAAAACAAAATCCTAGGGACATTGGAAAACAACTCAAACCAAGAGAAACTGGTATTTAGAAGTCTCCAGTTTCTGGCTGGATTATCTTAGGCAATGCTCAACCATTTAGAGCCTCAGTTTCCTTACCTGTAAAACTAAAATGACAATTATTATCTTGCAGTGTAACAGTGGGGATTTATATGTGTGAAAGCACCTATCACAGTTTATGCTTAACTGTTTGTTCCTGTGTTTGTTCATTTACCCATTCATTCATCACTATCCACATGCAACCTATAAACAATTCAATTATCACTGTGTTCATCCTAGTTAATTTTGCAGTAAAGTCTGATGTCCTTTCTAAGTGTGTCTATAGCTTCTGAGCACTGTCACAAAACCCTACTGTCTTCTTCACTGTGTGTGACCTCACTGGATGCCCAACCCTGAGTGCCCTGCTTGACTTCTGCGACAGCTCTGTGAAAGCCATGCCATTCTGGAAAAGTCCAGTCTATCTGGTTCTGCTGACATTTGTCAATCTTATCAAGCAATTTTGTCTGCAAAAGAGAAGTCAAAAACTTTCTATCAGGTAGCAAAAGAAATCACAGTTTTGGGCAGATAATTAGTAAAATAAGCATCCAAAAGCTGTAGATAATTTGTATTGCACTATGGGCTTTGTGGATGTTTTACCACCTACACTCTTCTAATTAGGGAATAGGGCCTGATACACGCTGAAGTGGAGAAAGATTCCTGGAACCACAGAGCCAAATGCTCCCACTGAATGAAAATCACCAAGAAAATCAATTGAAAGAAGGAAGAGGACCAGAATAATGGTGTGGCAAAGACCGTCAGGGCGGAGTCAAGTCTGAGACACATGGTGAATGGGGCAACTTCAAGAGAGACAGCCTGTCCGTATTTTTAAATAATATTCCTGAGGAACAAGGCTAAGGAGAAGTCCGAACACCTGCAAGAACTGTGCAAAAGGATCTGGCACCAACTGCAGGGTGGGGTCCAGAGGAACACTGGCCCAGACAGTTCAAGACAGGAAGCAAACTATACCACTGCATTCTTGTGATGGTCAATAAAATAATAGTTTCAGGAATTTTGTAAATTATGAAGAGCTATATAAAAGGGACTATTATCACTTACAGAATTACTGTGCTTCTGTCTCCGGCTTTAAAAACTGAGCATGGAAATTTAAAAGCACAGGCTCTAGAATCAGATAAAGTTGGTTCGAGCTCTAGCTTTACTACTTTTTCTCTATGGGAATGTGAGCAAGTGACCTGCCTTCTTGGATCCTCAGCCTCCTCCCTGCAAAATAAATAAAATAACAGTGTCCACCTCACTGGGCTTTTGTAAGGCTCAGGGGGGGTCTGCATGTACATGTCTTAGCATAGGGTCTGGTGCATAGCAAGCACTCAATAAATATTACCTGTTAATATTTGCCAGCCTCCTCAGATGCCTGTTGTAGGTACAGCTGCAGGGCTTTCCAAGCACAATGGCAAATTTTCTTCTGCCCTGGTCTCTGAGACTCAGACAAGACCTTCTCTAAGTGTGGGTGCGTCTGTTAGCATGAACTGGGGGTGTTGAAGAAAGGAGGCTGATTAGGAAATTCCCATGGCAGCCAAAACTTTCTGTGGAAGTTTTACAGTGTTTAACGTCATTGTTCTAATATCACCCTATATTTCATATCGTTATTTTAGGACTTGGGTCAGAGTGTTCAATTTTCTATTCTGTGGAGTTATTGGACTCTGGGACTGACCTAGAGATTCTTGGGGTGTGGTATAAATTCTACACCTTGCCTCAAATAATTATTAACTAATTAAAAATTTAGTGAAATACTGGTGTTTCTTTTTTGGAGCTAGTATTTCCACAATATAGAATTCCTGCACACAGATTCACTTGATCCTTTTGATGGCAAACTTGAGGACCGAGTGCCTTTTTGCTGTTGTTCTTTGTTAAAACAATCTGCCTATTGTAAATGTCTTGCGCGAGGACTAATGCCAGAGAGCAATGCTTCTAGTCACCATTCAACCAAGATACATTCCTTTGTACTAACTGTCTTAGTCTTTCCAAGCTGTGCAAATATTAAGAATAATTGGGTGAAATGCTCTCTGACTTTAAAGGAGTTTTGTACACTGTAGGATTTCATAGTCCAGAAATGTGAATCTTGAATTTCTCTAGCAATCAAAAGAAAAAGGTCCTAAAAGATGCTTCTTGCTTTTTTTTTTTTAAGTTCTACTCCTTTCCTGACTTTTCAGGTGCCTGAAGATGGACAATTTCACAATGAATGCAGTACTAACTGTGTGGGTTTTGCTGATGGAAAACGTAGTTTGGGACAGCAGTCTTGTTTGAACAGCTAAAGAGCTAAGCTCCCCCTGCCACCGCCCACATTAGATATAATGTATTGTATATCTATGAATAAGGTCTCCTGGGATCTGAGGAGCAGGGCAGAGTCAGGGGGCCAGGATATATATTGAGCCAGGGCCAACCTCCTGTACTGGATGGCTGATTGTACAAGAAAGCCAGGCATCATCGTTCAAAGCTAAGAGATGGGAAGAGGACTGATTTGCTGGGCAACTAGTTTCATCTATAATGAAGACCTCAGTGTTTAGTGACCAAGTTGTATCTAATGAGATAAATGAATTAACATACTTTGAACACCAGAACACTAGAAAGCTTTATAATGCTAGGGACTTTCAAGGCTCCTTTAATTGTTGATATTATTACTTTATTGAAAACTAGTAGACAAGACAATTTGTGTCTAGATGCTTTCCACATAAAGGAGTACATTACTGCAGTGCTATGAATATTTTTGATAATTGGAAAACATTTTAAATCTTCTAATTATTTTAAAAATATCACATCAATAGAAAAATTGAAAAATAGTACAATGAGCACCCATTTATCCTTCACTAAGAGTCTGCAGTTTTTAACATTTTTCCACATTTGTGCTATCTCTCTCTCTTTCATACACACACATTTATATTTATTTATTTAAAGTATGTGAAAATACTCATCCAGGGAAACTAACATTGTTCCATATTATTTAATGTTCTGTCCACATTTAAATATACGCAAAATATATTTTATAGCATTTTTATAAAATCCAGTATCCAACTAAGTGAGCATACTATATTGGGTTATTATGATTCTTTAGTCTCCTTTAAGTTAGAAAATTCTCTTCCACTCCTGTCTTTTTTATGACATTGACTTTTTTGAAGAGTCTAGGAGCTGTCTTGTAGAGATGTGTAGACTGCAGAGATAGCAATGCAATGTGTACTTTATACAATTACTCCCAGTTAATCTATCACGGTAACTAAAATATGACTGTGTTGTTGGGGCGACTGGGAATAATTTCACTAAACTGTTAAATTCATGTCTATCAAAACTGTGCAAGTGAGGACTGTCTGTATTAAAGAAGTGGAGAGGCAAGAAAAGAACATTGAGACATCACACAGGCAGCCACTGCAGGAGGCAGCTATTACATGTAGGGCTGGAGGAATAAAAGGAAATTTGGGTATCTTTGAAGTTTAGAGACTTGGAGGAGAGGCTCATGGGAGCTGGACTGAGACTTCTGAAGAGCTACCGTGAGGCTGGTTTAACTGCTGCTACTGGGTAAAGAAAAGATGCTGCAATGACACAGACCAGAACAGGTAGCAAAGAAGAAACAGTGGGTCTCTGCCTTCTCCCTCTCCCAGGCTTGCGATCTTCCTCTAGACCCCTATTAACAGAGCCTGGCATGGAGCCAGGTGAGAAGGGAGGGTGGTGGTTCACAGAGCCGCAGCACCACAAAGCAGGGAGTAGAAGGCAGGGTTTGAAGCAGAGACATGAAGCTGGTGTGGGTTGCCTCTCTGTGTTCTCCCTCTCATAGGCTGCTTCTCCTCATGCCCTCTGCAGACGTAGGGAACCAGGGAGAAGCTGCAATTGGAGTGAAGTTAAGAGCAGGCTCAGCAGTGATAGGTGGATGGTCTGCTGTCCCTATGACCTGCATCAGATGACAATTGTGACATTTGTGACAAACTCCTGTTTGCAGTCTTGAGCCTAGGAAGGATAGGAGCGAAGAGGAGAGGTGAAAACAATGCAAACAGTGACCTCATAGGGAGAAGGATTGTTGGAAACAGTGGATGAGGAGCACTGGCACCTGGCTAACCCAAACTGTCCCATGCTGTGCCCTGATTGCTGAAGTGCTGCCACTCAGCATTCACTCAGGGGAGCCAGACTCCCAGGGCAGATCTGGACTCTTCTGAAATGCCCCTGGCTGGACTTAGTCCCAGAGTAACTTTGGCATCCTTTCCCTGGGTCTTCAAGCTTTTACTCAGTTCTAGAAACCAATATCCTACAGCCTCTCTCTCTCACCTTAATAAGAATCCATATATGTGGATAGCACTTAATGTCTTTCAAAGTAGTGAAGTTCCTGAGCTTGCTTCTTCCATGCAGCAGCCCTGGGAGACATGTGCAAACAGGAATGTAATTAGCCCCAATTTACAGATGAGGAAAATGAGGCTCTGAGCTTTTAAGTAAGTTGGAGCCAGGGCTTTTCACTCCTAGTGTCATGCTCCTTCCTTTCTTCTGAGCTGCCCTCTGAACCGAATCTGGGTTACCCCCTCTGAAACCCTCAGGGAAGAGCCCAGAAGGAGTTGATTTTTGCAAGCCTGTCTCTGTCTGTTCTCACTTTTCTCCAGCTGGCTTACCTAGATAAGATCTTCCTTGCCCAAGATCCTATGAGAAACCTCATGGAGTGTATTGCAAATCTGACCAATTTATTTACATCAGTAAAAGATAAGGCTAGGTAGGGCTTGATCCTGACTGTATTGCTTTCTAAAAATATATATGCTGAACAGAGCTCTTTATTTTGGCCTTCCTCAAGGGACAACTCTATAATATTTTTACTTGTGCTGGAATTTTCTTCCGTGTCTCTATACATCTTGAATGACTGATACTTGATACATCAACTATGAATCATCTACATTTCTGTAACCCTATTAATTCTCTTTGGAATTAAATTAGCCTGATTCTTAATGAGCTATTATCAGTGGAAAGAATGTTCGTTCTCAATGGGAACATTTTCTGCTAGACCAATGTTAGTACCCTAAACAGACGCTAGTCACGGGATCTCCAGCCCTAGCGTGAGGCTTTATAACCACCAGTCTAACCTCATTTTGGACATAGAGAAAAGAGTTTGGGGTCACAAGGTCAAAGTAATAGTCCTCTAAGCTCCAGATTGTCCCAAAAGCACTTGGTCAAATTTTAAACAAGAAGAGAAGATGCTGATGGTAATTTCAGAAAGAAGAGAATAAAGAAGCAAAATTATCTCTCTGTTCCCACGGGCAAAGGAAGCCACAGCCTAACTTTTCCCAACAATTTAAAACCCACAGCTTTACAGTTTCTAGAGAAACTGCCAGGGTGTCTGCAGCAGAGTCAGAAATAGAAGCCAGGTGTTGGCCTCTCGTTTTCGTGTTGCCATCCCTGTGCTCCTACATGACACGGGGTTGGTTCTTTCCACGCAGAGGCCCTCAGGACTCTGCGGCTGCCGTGCCTGGAAGCTACGTGTTGATATGCCCTGCCTGCTGCCTTTGGTTCCTCTGGAGAGTGTGAAAACTTTGCAATATGTCTCCCCGCTCCCCTGCACATGTGATATGAATTCCACGTGGGCTCTGCATTTTCCCTTAACTCCGGGATGGTTTTTGTCAATGTAGGAGCCCTGCAATCAGAGTAATTGTGGTAGAGCGGACCTTGTTCTCCAACTGCCAGATCAGGCCTCCACTGACCTAGACTTGAAGAAAAGGAAAATATCCACCACCTGGACATTTGGGTCCTAAATAGATGCAGTCGGTGCACAGTTCATTGCCAAGTGTGACGAGCAGAAAATCAAACACTTTGCTAAGTAGGGCTTTAAGGAAGAGATTTCTCACATGCACTGACAGGCAGTGATAATTCACAGAGAGGGCATGGTGAGAGAATCCCAATTTTCTGCTTTTCCTCCTGGAAAGGTGATCACTGTTGAACACTCTGCAGCATTTTATATTTGCCATGTGCTTTCATACTTTCGCACTAAATGCTGCTGAACACAGAGACGTATGATTCCCATCACAATCACACTCTCAGTAGTAAAGATGCTTGATTTTTAGAACAGGCAAGAATCTGAGGCTAGTTGATCTGGTTCCGAAGAAACTATTAATAATTAATCTCTTGAGTAAAAGTAGCCAGAGCCAAACCTAGCTCCTTGGTTCCTGCTATAATTAAGACTCTCTCAAACACCCTTTCTCCAGGAAATCTTCCTTCTCTACACTGGTGATGTTTTCTTCTTAATTTCATAGTACTTTGAGCTGTTTACTAATTTGCTGTCTACGCAGTGATGCATCCTCACTTCAACATGGGGTCCCAGAGGGCAGAAATTATACTTAAAACGTCTTTGCTGGACCCTAGCACAGTCTTGAGGCAAGTGGAGTTGCCCCAGAGGTTCTTGTTGATAAGTGATGGATTGTTGGCTTCCTTGAAATTGCCATAATTTTCTCCCAATCCCTTTTGCTAAGTTCCTCGCTTCTGTTTTCACACTTTATATATTTATCTATTTACTTAGAGTACGTTTACCACTAAAAATGTTTCTCTACAATTTTAGACATTCATTGCTTAGAGTTTTATAAAGTATGTCCTTAGTCTCTCTGCTCCTACTCTGCATGACAACACATAAGCTTCTTGAACACAAAAACATTTTTTGACACAAAAATTGACCAGTGCCTGCTATACAGTAGTAGTTCAAAAACTTCTGCATGAATGATTGGATATTTCTAAGTCATCCCAAAGTGTAAACTCTTGCCTTGTACTAGAAGATGGGGTAGCTTACCTACTGCCCTTTTTTCTGTGGCTATGTAGCAGCCTTCTACCCATTACTCAGCTGGAGGAAGAGAGTTTAAGTTCCCAGAGCCATCTCTTCCTGGAGAACCCAGATGTGTTTATTAAAATGCAACAGATGTATCCATATACATACACATAAACGTTTGCATTACCAGGGACAAACTTTAGAGTTTCTTCTCTGGACCAAAACCTAACCAATCTTCAACATTCTCTTTGAATTTCTAAACCATTTAATGCCATTGACACTAATAAAAATGCATGCATTCATTTTTACAGTTTTTAAAAATATTCCTTTATAATCTGGCAATGGTGATGTTTTCATGAGCACTCTGTTTAAAACGAATAGATTCTAAGAAGCTGGACAGTACTCAATTTCTGCAAGACATCTGTCAATCGTTTCAAGCGAAGGACAATTTTTGAGCTATATTTTTTCCCCACTTTGTTTTTTGTTTAGAATTTTATTTTAAAGTGTTTTTTTTGTTTTGTTTTATTTTGTTTTGCTTTTTGTAGAGGAAAGAGCCTGCTGAAATCGAATTTGAAAGAGAGTTGGGCTATTTTCTCTGGCAAAATTTCATTTGGGTAAGGTCAATGAATAGCACCTGCTTTTCTTGGGAATTTGCATGAGCAGTGGAGTTATGGATTTATTCCATACCTAACGTCAACACGTTGTCTCAGAAAATGTCCATAGGGAGGGCCCCTCATCGTCTGTCATCTGGGGCCTGTCTGCTCTTCTGGCTACTCTGGAAGGCCATCTGGCTACTTAATAAAACCAGTACATCTCTTGGGTCTGTTCAGTGATGCCTACATGAAATTTAGCTTTTTCATAGACTTTTCTAAGATCTTTCCTGGACAAGAATACCGCATGTTCCACAGAAAATGTGTCTCTGCCATTTTATACTTTCTTTGTTCTGAGTCTTGGAAGGTATACATGAAGGCCTTAGTGGTACGAGCATGAACATATAGAGTAATTAGTGCATAGTAATTAAGCCGTGGGTGGAGGGTGTAATATCGTGTTACTGATCATTTTCCAGTATGTTGAAAGCAGAGTCTGCACTTTGTGTTCCTCTGTTCTTTTTTTTTCTTTTTTTTTTTTACAGTGGTATTATATTTGCAATTTTTTTTTATTTCAAGGTATGACGTATGATGAGGGTACAAATATTTTTGGTGACACGGATCACTTAAAATGCTTGAGTCATGGTTCTTAATATGAACACGACTTGGCGTGGGAGGAGGTTGGCCGTAACCCACTGTGCTGATGACGTCCAAGGACACTACACAAAGCCTAACTGTATAGGCCTCTTCAAGTTCCCTGCAAACCCCCTTCCTCTAAATCTGAACTGCAACCTGTCCAAGGCTTGAAGCCCAATTTATTCAACAATATTCATCAAATATTTACTGAGTGCCTACTGTGTGCTAGACAGCAGACTAAGTGTTAGGGAAACCATGAAAACTAAGAAATTTTCTGGGCCTCAGGTAACTTACATTCTGCTGGGAAACGTGAAACAGACAAAATATCCAATCAACAAATAAATAAACAAGACAAGTGTGGCAGACAATATTACTGCCTCCTCCTCTCTCACTCTCCCCGCAGTTCCCCTCCGCATTCACCTCTACAAACAGAGGGCTGCTTCCTGCCAACACTTGTGACTCTGCCTGAGGCCTTTGGCATGGTCTGGAGAGCAAGCTTGGCCCGTGCACAAAGCAATCTGGAAGGGCCAGAGTGTTGAGACTCCTCAATTAGTGGGGACTGAGATAAATAATATTCCACCTTCCTCGTCACTTAGGTGGGACAACTCTCAGGCACGTTCTAATCTGTTGTCAGGAAAAATTGTGAAAGATTTGGAAATGAGCAAAAGAGATAACTGGATGTTCTTTCAAGGGAATGTTGGGTGTGGTTTCGCAACCCTCCCGGCCTTGTTTATCCTATAAGGATGTACAGCTCTGATTGCCTTTGACTAGATATTTCATTTTCTGCCTGTAGAGGCATAACTTTACTTGTAGAGCACCGATGAGGAAGCTGATAGAGGCCGAGGAAGAAAGACAGAAAAGGAGGAGGGAGGAGGGGGCAGCTGTGCTCCTCAAGATGCAGCCCTCCTCTCTGACTCCTGAAATCTGGGAAGTTACTAGTTCAAGAAATGCTCAGGGGTGTGTCCATTTGTGAAGCTGAAGGGGCAAAGCTTTATATTTTGACATAGGGAAAGAACTCAAACTATGGACATGTGGGTGAAATAAATAACTGTAGGAATGTGGAGACAAATAAGGATGAGGAAATCTTCATTTGGGAGCCTCAAAGCAAATATGATGAAATCTCTAAGGACGGTAAGTTCCTAACCAAAAAAGGGTAGCCCTCTAATTGGTTTGTGTGCATTAATTTTTCTTCTCCAGTGGACTTTTAAGATGCTAGAACAGGGCCAGTTGACACCTCATTCTGTCCCTTTGCAGTGACTTGTCCCTAGTCCTTGCTACATTAGACTTTATCATTAGAAACCAAGGGGTAGTGGTATTTATATACCAGATTAATATACCATAGACATACTGATGTACGACTACTAATGTAGACATACTAACAGGAAAGCACCATTAATATATAGCCTATACTCTAATGCCAGATGACAATTGGACAAGGTATAACCCAAAATGACAATAGAGGGGGAAAAAAGGACTAATTTTGCCATGCAAACCGGGTCACTTTTAAGTGATTTGTATGGAGGTTCCAAAGGCTATGGAATTTTCTAAACACTCTGTGTCAACATTCCATGGTTGTAGGCCCATGAGGGGAAACTGGCAGGCAGGATGTGTTAACTGCTAAGCAAAGCAGAACTACCTAAAGGGTATTTCTCTTCTTATTTGCTAAGGCACGCAGCAGCACCCATTCAATTTATCTAGGAAATTAATCAATTATAAGTCAAAATAGAATCAGGGCACAATCATGGTTTACCACTTTAGAATTGGAATTACATCTATCATAAATCTGTTTTACTCATTCTGATTCTGGTTGTGATACTGATAAACCATTATCAAGTTGAAATTCTCCCAAGACTGAACATTTTGGGGCCCACACTATTTCTGTCTTGAATAAAAGGCTAACCAGAGAGCAATGAAACCATTGAAGGATCTTATTCTTAATAATATTCTCAGTCAAATGCAATGGAATAGAGAACTCATCAATAGAGGAACATTTTTTGGCTTAAAAATCTAGTTATTCCTACTGTGGATTCTGGATTGAAACATCCAGTGTTACCATTTGTGGAAAAATAGGCTGGGTTTGAGAGTTGAAGGAATGCCCCACAACTAATGGATGAGTTACCTCAGAAAGAAATAGATGGTTTCTCTTTGTCAGTTGGATTATACTGGACTATGAATCCAGGCTGAGAAATCTCAAGAAACTAGAAAAAATACCTTGATGAGATTGGATCCCACAACTCATGATAACATATGACAGTTCTGGTTTCAAGAAAGCTTCCTTTTTCTGGTGAATCCTGTTTCAAAATTAAGTAATTAGGATATACAAGCAGATGATATATTTCACTAACACAGGCCAATCAAAAACCATGTGACCTAAAGAAATATGAATATCTTCAAGCACCAGCTCCTAGCTCAGAGCCTAGCACAAAGGAATATGCAATTAATTTTTGTTGACTGACTGACAAACACACCCTCACATTTTGTTAGCTAGGGACAACGGGCACCCCAATCTATCATGTAGTCATTGTAATGCAGCTCATGGACTAGCTTCTAGGGAGGAATTGTTTGGAATATGACCAATTTCATTGCTAAGTAAAGAACCATTTCTCTTAGTAGGGTAAATGTCACTCTTATCTGGTGCCAGGCCCTGTCAAGAGCCTTCTTTCTGTCCCTTGAATAAACCCTGCTCTTCTTGCCTCTGGACTTTCACATATGTTATTCTGGCTGCCTTGAATTTTATCCAACCTCCTCTTTAAGGCTCAGCTTAAGTGCCGCTTCCTCGAGACACCTTCTCTGACCTTCTTGACTAAGACAAATATCCCCACTCTACCCTCCCAAAGCACTGAGCACTTCTTTGTGGCACCTCGCACTGTTGTGATTTTGACATTTGCACTGTTGGATTAATATAATGCATGTCAATCTCCTCTTGTAGCTCCATCAAGGCTGGAATTGTGTCTGCATCTCCCCATCATGGTATCTCTAGCTCCTAGTAAGGTATCTAACACTTAGAAGACACTTAAATATTTGTGGAATAAATGGCCTAAGCAGGTTTCTCATAAACCCATCTATTGTGGTGTGGCCTTGATGCACTAGAGGATCCTCCCCCACAAGCAGGCTCTGTTTTCTAACTTTCACTTCTCTACTTTGCAACCTTTCACTGGAGGTATCTCCAAAGCTCTTTGCTCAAATGTTCCCTGGCCTCATGGCCTCCTTGTCTCTAACAAGAGCATAACTTCTCCTTTGATCAAGGAAATGTCGTTATTAGCCAGTAGTGACTGGCCAGGTCAAATATCGATCAGATGTTGAATTTAATTCAGAGTGCTGCAAATACCGGTCGTTTCTGCCCACTTGGCCACCTGACCCTCTGAGCTGAGATCCCAGCAATGGCCTAAGAACAATCCTCCTCCCAAGGAACCTAGTTTTTTGAGTTTTTTTATTTTTAGTTATTATGGATACATAATAATTGTACATATGAGGAGTTAAAAAAATTGAACTCATAGAGATAAAAGAGTAGAATGATGGTTGACAGAGGCTGGGGAAGGTAGTGGTGGAGGGAGTGGATAAAGAAGGTATGGCTAATGGGTACAAAATACAGTTAGATAGAAAATTAGATCTAGTGTTCGGTAGCACAATAGGGCAACTCTAGTTAACAATAATGTATTATATATTTCAAAATAACTAAAAGATTCTGGTTTTAAATCCATCCATTTCTTTGTCTGGCAACAAGCTGCTCTTGAAGTCACTGCTGTCCTTTATTTAGCCCACAAAAATTACTACCAAGAGGGTCACTTTTTGCCTTTTTTCCAGGGACTCTGAGGACCCTTACCTGGCATTTAAGTAAGAATGTGTCATTCCTATCTAATGAATTAAAAGTTAAATCTGTGCCATGTACAAGAAGTAGAAAAATAAAAGATTAGGTTCATCTAATTCCCTTGATGTATGCACAGTAGCAGAAGCACTAAAAATTGCCAGTCAGAGCCCAGGCCCTGGGAGAGAAGGCAGGGGCACGGATTTCCTTTTGCAGCTTGCCTAGGTTCTACCTTGGGACAATTCACCTTCTTAAGGGCCTTCTTAATGATTGCCGTTTAGTATCAGTAAGAAGGAAAAGGAAAGCTGATCTATCAGCTTCAAGAACGATTCTGGCCAACCTGCATTGCTATAGGGAACAACTATGGGTCCTTAGGAGAAACTGAAACCGAAGTATCCGCATCCAATCCCTATGCACTCTGATATTCTCCTTAGACATCTGGAATGAAATATCTTGTGCTCCTTTCTTTTTTGCCTTCCAGTGTTAGATTCTTAGGCAGTGGTGGAGTGGGTAAGGGGAGGAGAAGAAACATGACTACTGTATTTATGTACAAGGCCATTCTTCACTCAGCAGTCCAGTGCTAGAGCTGAATTTTATACATAGACAGCATAGAAGCTGGAAAATCCACATTCTTACTAATTAGCAACCATCTTTTCACAAATGGCAGAATAGTATCGTATTTTAGCTAACTATAGCTGGAATAATTTTTCTCTCATTTCAATTTTTTTAGAATTCATATTTAATAAGATATGATATCTAACCATTCTTTTAAAAGTATTTGATTCACTTATTTCATTTTTAAGTAGGTAGGTAGTCTCACGGCTCTATGAAAAGTAGAGGAGAAGGTCTCCATTCTGTCTCTGCCCCATCTGCCCAGTTGTCATTCCTGCTCCATGATTTGATCACTTCCTGAAGACATCATTTAATTTGTCCTTCTAGCTCCCATTTTTCCTATGAACAGGAAGAGAGAGCTTCATTAGATTAAACACTTTGGGACACAAAACACTGCACGTGTCATAGTTGACTTCATATTGCGTTGCGAATGGATTGCCTCTCCATCAGTGATGCTAGATTGAGCACTGGCCTGGTCCTTCCATTGTTAAGTTCTCCCCCTTGAGTATTGTGGGTCATTTTTGGCTCTATACTTACGACTGTTTCCTCATTAACCGTTCACCTGATGATTTTCACATCAAGACCTTTGGAACACAATGGCAGATGAAGAAAATCCATCCTTATTGATTCACAAATATTGATGTGTCTGAATCAATATTTTTATTTGTGGTCACATAATGATTTCTAAATATATTGATAATCTTTTCTTGTATATCAATTGTCACTTTCTGTAGAGTTTTCCCTTTCCAACTGTGACTATTTGGTAAATTTGAAGTATAATTCTTAGAAAGACAGAATAGATGTTTAATTTTCATCTTTAAACTACCAATTGTCAAAGTTGATTTGGTTCAATAGTCCCTTCAAATGGTGACCATTTTTTTGTTTGTTTGTTTTCTCTGTGAGCATTGTTATAAACTCATAGGTTTTCATAGATTTAATGTCAATATTCTTTTTGATGCTCAAATTGTTGACTTTCTGGCTAGTTGGAGACCCCACAACCTGGATTCTATACCATTGGATATGGACGCATTAATCTATGAATACGTCTGTACTCACCAGCCTGTGCTCTCCCTGCCCCAAATCAGAAATCAGATATTTCTTAAAGAATCCTGATTTTATTTAGGGGTCAATGATATTAAAAAACAAACTCTGGGCATGAGGAGTGTGGATGCTGACAAGGTAACTCTCTTTCTAGGCAATTTCGGTGCTAGATAATAAATAATATGTTTTTTAAACTACTAGTTCATATTGATATTTCCAGTTCATTTTTAATATTATATTGTTTTTACTTAACAACTTTGATTTTATAACTAGAATTTTCTAAAAATCTTTACTCGTAACATTTATATAATTTCTTATTTATTTTATATAAACAAATATGAAGGAAATCATTTCAAAATAACAATACTGTTATTACTACTAAAATTTATTTTCAGTTTTTGTGTACAGAAAACATCACACTAAAAGTATGCCCTCTACCTCCTTTTTCTCCATCTCCGATAGGTAACAATTTTTACAAAATATTTGTTTATATTGTTGAAGAGTAAAGGAATCACCAGAGAGTTATGTTCCAAAATATTTCTTTTGTAATTATGAGAATATATATATCTGATGCTCTTATCACCCCATTTTCTTATACAAACAATATCATACCACCTAACTGCTCTGTCTCTAGTATTTTTAAAGTACTTTGTCCTAGAGATCTCTCCACTCTTCATCTTAGTACATAGCAATCTGTTTCATTTTTTAGTTTTAATTTTCTTATAGCTGCATGTTACTACATTCTGAGAATGTATAACACTCTACTCAACCAAATATCCTATTGCTGTCACTTGGGTTGTTTCCAACCTTTGGCTATTACAAACAATGTCGCAATGAATAACTTTCTCTGTTTATCATTTTGTACTTGTACAGGGATATCTGTAGGCAAGATTCTTAGCAATGAGATTTCTGAGTCAGGGGTGAAGGCATCTGTGATTTTGATAAATCTTACTAACTCCCCTTCAAGGTTATTCAGGTTATATCAATTTCACACTTCCACCTGCAATGTAAGAGAGTGTCTGTTTCCCCAGCAGTCTCACCAACAAAACATGCCGTTTGGGGAGTTTTCTCCCCAAGATGGTAAGTGTAAAATGCTATCTCAGTGTTAATTTGCATTTCTCTTATTATAATTGAGGTTGTACCTCTTTTCATTTGTTGAGGTTACTTACATCTTCTTTTGTCTATATGTGAACTGTTCATGTCCATGTATTTTTATTATCACTGGAATTCTTCACCTTGATTTCTAGATGCTCTTTGTGTACAAGGGAGATTAATCCTTTATTTGTGATAGGAATTGCACATACTTTTCTCAGTATTTGCTTATAGTGTTTGTTTTCATGCTAAATTTTTAAAAATTATGTAAAATTTACAATCTCTTTTTTTTTAAAAATATGATTCTGGTTTCTAATTATTATTAAAGTCACATAAACATCCTTGATTACAATTCCAATAAGTGTTAATAAAATTTGGAAAAAGAGATAGTTTTGTGTTTGATATTTACCTGACTTTTATCATTAATATTACTCCATACCTTCTGTGATGTTTTAAAAGAAAATCATGTGCAGAAATAATCCTATAACTGGAAAGAGTAAAAAGTCATAGGAGAGAGTTGTGATCCACAAAAGGCTATACAAGACCATTAGATTTTACCATTTATGAAACAATGAGGCTAACCCATTGGTAAGGGTAAAAGAAAAAGCCAAACTATTCAAGCCCGAGGGCAATTTCCTCCCACAACAAAGTTACTTCTAAACATCATTTCTTTATTTACTTTTTGCAGAGACACCTTTGCACATATTGTTCTGTCTCTAAACCATCCGAAACCATACCAAATAAGTCAACCAACTCGCCTTTAACTTTTCCTTTTGGTGAGTATTCCTTCAGCCTGCCATCACCAGAAACCTATCCTTTGACTCTAATAAACTCAAAACTTTTTTAACCAAAAAAAGAAGAAAAAAATAAAAGCTTCCAACTTGTCTGCACAATATCCCGATGAGGTCAGCAAGAATGGCATCATCCCTGTCATTTTAGCAATGGGCAGACCTAGCACAGAGACTAAGCAGCTTTGCCCAAGGCCACAGGACAAGTCAGTACCAGAGCTGGAATCAGATGGGAAGAACTCTGGCCTTTAGCCCTGAATTCAGACACCAAGTCTTGTTAATCTAAGAATTCTCTTTTATTAGTTCCATGTCCTACAAAAAGATAAGAGAGTGGGGAAACAATGCAGTTATTAAAGAAACAATGCAGTCTCTTCCCTTATTGTCAGCCCCAACACGATTAAGAAAGTTGACCTGCATTAAGCTGCAATGAAAGGAGATGCCTGTGCTCCCTCCTCTGTCTGTTTTTTTCCAAGTGGTAGACATGGCCATCTCTGAGGTCACCACAGGATTGACACCTCCTATTTGGTCCTCCAAAAACCTGTCTCGAAACTCAAGCTTTCCAGTTTGCCATTGGGAATGTTTGAATTTGGAAAGTTTTTAAAGGGCTATTGCTGGGTTCCTCGGCTTTACCTTCTGTGAGAGAAAAAATTATCCCTGGCCACTCCTGAGGCCAACGTTCCACCTAGCAGCTGTTTGCACCTTCTTTCTCAGATAGTAGAAAGGTGCTGGCGGCTCCCCTCTGTAGTTCCTCTGGGAACAGGAGCCCCCCCGCAGCCTGCTCTAGAGGAAAGTGTGCTTAAGAAGCATTTCTTGGCGGCAAGCAAAATTTCCATGAAGCTCTTAAATATAATAAAATGTAATTAAAGTGCCACGTTGAGTTAGCTCCCTTTGAAGTTTCACGCTTGCATAATAAACCAAGTCATAAACCAGGATTCGAATTGGAGATTTTATTCCTTTTTACAGATTAATTCTCATTAATTATCTACTTGACCCCTCCTGTTATAGAGAAGTAAGTACCTGCTGCACAATAATTTGTGCTGATAAAAGGCAGTAAAAGATGAACTCACCACTAGAAATGGAGTCTCACATACTGAATGTCACTTTGTGGCCAGAAAAAATTAGAGCCTGTGTTTAGAAATCACGTTCTCATAGCCTTGTATGACCTCAGAAATGAGTTATATTCTGCATTTTTGTCTTTTATGTCACTGAGCATTTTAATTTTTATGTTAAGTGATCAGTCCTCTGATGAAAAAAGTGGCCCCTTGCATGGCAGGTTTCTTGCTAACCTATGTTGCACAGGTATTAAAACCACAGATCCAGCCATGAAAGATGCCATGGGATGGTTGTTTTGCATAGAGGTGGAGAAGTGAGGTTTTAGGGCTTCATTTTATCTTATCATGAAGTTTCATAGGCCCATTAATAACCACATGGACAAAGAAGGCTTTTCATGGAGACCAGTAAGAATTCACTAACTTACAGATTATGTCATGAAAACTGATTACCTATGACTCAAACTCAGTGAAAGCTCTTTGTATGAACTCTCACTGAGTCTCAATGCTGGGAATTAATATGCTTTTTGTGTGGGGACATTTGTTCATGTGTACCTGCATGCCCATGTGTGTTTAGGCTGTCTATAAGTAGTTTATGTGTTCTTTCTTCCTGAGCTGTAGAGACAGAGGCTACTACAAGGACAGAAACAATGCAGTATAGTGAGAGGACTAGCAAGGGATTGCGCAGAGAGCCAGAAATGATCAGTATAAAGAAGCAATCAAGGAAAGGGTTTGAATTGAGCTAAATTGATGTTTGAAAATGAGGACAAAAGAAAGTATGATGGATAATTAAAGCCAAAGGTTTTTTTTACGTATATAATTCTCGGCCTTGGAAAAGTAGCTGGGCTTGAACAAAAACGAGAAAGATAGGAGAATCACAGAAAAGGAGGATAATAAATCAGCAGCATTGAAGGTTAAGCAGCAGAGTCACTCAGAGAATAATTTGACCCAATCAACATTTTATTGTGCTCCTACAGGGAAATGCTACTGCGCCAGTTCTCAGGAATGAGATGCATTGACCACATGTAAGGAGCTACTAAGTTCATGAGATGACATCTGCATCTGGAAGGCTGGTGAGCAATGTCTAGGCTGAGAAGAGCAGGTGGTCACTGCAGCAATGTCAGAATTGCTTAAGCAGCTGGATGTATACTGATAAGAGGAAATTTCGAAGGATGGATCGGATAAGACTCTTTGGGTCCTAAACAACAGAAACTAACTCTAATCTAATTTAAACTTAACCAAAAATGGAAAATTATTATGATGACATGAAGGTAACTCATTAGGCCCAAGGGTGAGCATGCAGCCAGGCTTCAAAAGGGACTAGAATCAGAGGGTGGGACCTTGGGGATTCAGGAGGCCTCATCTCTCCAATCCTCATCTCGTTTAAATTTCTTCCAGTCTGTCTGCCTTTTTTGTACCCATAGACCAGCTTTCTCTCCTTTCCAATGTGGTAGACAGTTCTATTCTTCTCCACAAACTCACCAACCAATAGTCTGCAATCTTCTATCTCCTTTGTGTAGGAGACCAACCTGATAGAAGGTGAAATCTAAATTCTCCAGAGAGAGTGTTCAACTGGCTCAGGTTGAATCAGGTGCTCACTGTTGGCCAATCAATAGTGTCTGAAAGTGCAAGGGATGGGGTGAGGTCGAAGTGAGACCGCCATGTTTTGTGAACCAGCCGCGCCCATTGTAAGGCTGTGAATGTGGTGTTGGGGAAGAAGCAGCCGTTCCCAGAAATCATGGGCAGAGCAAGTTAGGTTGGTCAGACAAAACCTGAGCATTTACTACAGAGAGATAAGGTAGATAAAAGGATTTAAGAGAGCTAGAGAAAGTAGGTAAAACAAGAAGAAATGATGGTCACCTATGGATAAACCATGTAAAGAAAATTCTAGAAAGGGCTTGCTAAATTGTGCCTTTTGATGGTAAGCACATCAAGGAAAAGTTGAAATGTCAGTTTAATAATACTGTTATTTGAATCAAAGAGTTTATGTTCTTGCCACGTTCATGTGGTTGTTATGAACCAATATCACTAAACATGTTTAGGATAACCAACGCTATAGCAGGCTACTAGAGACAGACTTGAAGTTTTCATAGATTTCAGCCAGTGAAACCTGGTTTGTTCATATTATTGAGGGAAGGGGGAGAGGTGGCAGTGAGAAACAAAAGGATGAAGGATACCTTTTCATCACTACTTTCAGTGATCGCATAGTAATTTCTCAAAATGTCACAAGAGCTAAGGCAAAGGACAGCATTGTTGAAGACGGTTGTATTTACTGAGAAAATGAGGTCTTTCTTTTTCTCTCTATGTATGCACCCTGGCTTACTCAAGTAAGCCACAGTGCTATGTGGCTATATAAACTATTTCTCCACAAATAACAACAGCTTACCCTGGGGTAAAAGCCTACAAAGCCAAAGTTCTCATAAAGAGTCATAAAAATTAGCGATGGAACAAATTTATGAGATCATCCCTCCTTCCCTCTGCCAGTGAAGAAAGAAACCTCCCCGGAATGTTCCCTGGTCAATCTTGTCTAGTCATTCTTTGAATAGGAATAAAAAGAACATTTTAGGGCTTTTTCAGATTGCATTCAGGGCTATGCCTGAATACAAGATTGTCTGTTTTGCAGTCCTGAATCCAACCATTTACCAGGTTAAATTGAATTGCATTTTTTCATGATAATTGAATTTGTTATTGGCCATGAGCATGATGTACCGCTGGAGAATGAGGGTGAGGAGCTGGGGTGAGGGAAGGAGCGGCTGCAGGAGGCCCAGCAGCAGATGGTAGGAGACAGCAGGGAAGTGTAGGTTATGCAAGTGTTCCTTGGGAAGTCTGGAGAGACCTTGGGAACCTCAAGAGTGCATTGTAACAAAGGTAACAGCCAGAGACTCTGGGCACAGTTTTTGTGTGTGACAAGCTTTCACTCCCAGAGAGCTCAGCCTGCTTTGCTAACACGGACCATGTTATGTCACAGATAAATGTTTTTAACTCTTTCCTCCAATATATCTGTATTAGATGGACAGTCACCCATATTAGATAGTGAGGGTTATCCAGAGAAACAGAATGAATACATGAATATGAATATGAATATATATATATATAGAGAGAGAGAGAGAGAGAGAGAGATTCATTCATTACAAGGGATTGACTTACGTGATTGTGGAAGCTGAGAAGTCCCATGATCTTCTGTATGCAAGTTGGAGACCCAGGAAAAGCAGTGGTGAGGTTCTGGTCTGAGTCTGAAGACCTGTGAACCAGAGCTAATAGTGTAAGTGCTAGTCCAAGTCTGAAGGCCTGAAAACCAGGAGCACTGATGGTGAACCAGGAGTCTGAGGACAGTAGAAGACCAATGTCCCAACTCAGGCAGTCTGGTAGAGAGAGTGACTTCTCCCTTTCTCCACCATTGTTGGTCCATTTAGGCCCTCAGTGAATTGGATGAGGCCCACCCACATTGCAGAGGGAAATCTTCTTTACTCAGTCTATTGATTCAAACATAGAAAAAATCTTCACAGATATACCCAGAAATAATTTTTTACCAAATATATGAGCACCCCAAGACCCAGTCAAGTTGACACATAAAATTAACCATCACAGATAAGAACAGGCTTCCCTTTACTCCCAGGATATAAATCTCTCTTTATTTACTGAACGAAGACTGATGCTGGGACAAGCCAGTTCCAGGGAATTCAATGGAGAATCTGCTTTTTGTATGTCCTCGATCCATTTTATAATTATCTCTGACGAGAATGGAGCAAGAGTCCCATTCTACTGGCTGGTCAGGACTCCAGGACCAAAATGTCCTTCTTGACTTTCCTGAATGATAACTGGCCTCTTGTCCAACCAAAGCAAAGTTTTATCCTTTGTCCCACAGCCTGACACCATTTCCTCTATGCTTCATCCTCTTGACCCAAGAAATATTTGATACATTTTTGAAAAGAAATGTACTTTATTTTTGAAAAGCATTGGAAAACAAGAAATAGTTGAGCAGAAGGAGAAAAGATTAAAGAAAAAAAAAAAAACTCTATAGAAATCTAAGCCACTTCTCTCACATCAGATGACTGACCCATTCTCACAAGGAAAACAAATTGTACATAAATGTCCCAGTGTGCACTGACTGCCTTTCGGTAGTCACTTTGTTCAGGTAAGGGAAGACCCCCTGCATGTTTGGAGTTGCTCACCTGGAAGAAAGCAAAGCTGGTGAACCTCTGCCAAACAGCTTCCCCAGGGGTCACGTTTATACACAGACCCTCTTGGTTCCTTGGCCTAGCCTGAGATAGAGGTGCTTGCTGGAGTTGGGAGAAACTGAACAGTCATGAGGAAACAGGTGCTTAGAAGCCTCTAGAGATTCCCAAATGTCCACTTTATCCTGTCAAAAGAGGTGATTATAGTTTGTCTGAAGCTGTTGGGGGCTGGTGATTTTTACAGCCTACAGAATATGGCCACAAAACTCTCTGATGGGTGTCTGAGACAAAGGCAGCAGAACTGATTTTTTCTTTTTTTTTTTTTTTATTGTTCTGGTAAAGTATATTACATACATACTACAGGAAAATAAGGCCCAGGCTCAGACAAAAAGTCAAAAAGAAAAGCAGGATTAGAGCAAAACGATAGTCTACCTAATTCTCCCATCCAAGAAACCTCTGAGCCAACGGGTAATTATAGAAAAAAGCCCTTCTCACATGTTAAATTATGAGTGCTGGGGAGGCGAGGGACAGAGGAGGGGAGGCTCCCATGGCAACAGAGTGCATACTTGGCTGCAAGGGTCTAAAGTTAAAGAACACTCAGGGCTCTGCATTCCTCTGCGGCCTGCAGGAATCAGCACAGTCAACTCAGTGCAAGTTTTGAGATCTGCAGGCCTGTGCGGGAGCCCAGCTCCATCCTGGATGCCAGCTGATCACCCCTCTGGTGCTGAAGAGAGAAGCGGCAAGGCTCTAGGAGACAACGTAGGACAGGGAAGCAGTGCTGCTTTGGGGTGGAGAGAAGACGAAGTGCCTCTCCCACTTTGCTTGGGGAGCACATGTTTCCTGAAGCTCAGGGAGCATAGGGCTTGTTCACATCTGTATATACTAATGACAGTGAGCTGGGCCCCATCTTAGGAAAAGAGCAATTTGCTTTCAGAGCACAAGGGAAGAGTAGGCATATTCAAGCCATTGACCACACATGAGGGAGTGGGTGAAGCCAGTTGCCTTTTAGTTTTAATAAATGTCTTAGAGAACTTTCCAACATCTTTGGTTCAGCAAACCTTAAAACACATGTCACCAAAGAACTTCTTTATTTGAATTTATTTTAAACCCCTGTGTATTTTTAGGACAATGGAATCCATATGTTTCTATTTCATTTACAATGAATTCATTAAAATGATATTCATTGAGAACGATTTGATGTCCACAGAATCTTCTCTTACCATTTTGAAGCATTTGCATTCACAAATCTGAGATCTGAGTAAACCGTATCTGAACAGGACTCATTTGGCTTGAAATTTAAAACTCTTGAGGTACTGCTGTCTATAATTCCTGGCAAACTATCTTCTTCCATCCCAGATTCACAGCCAAGAAGGCTGCGTGTCAAGCCCAGCCCCAGAAAAAGGGTTAAGGAACGTGTGTCAGAACACTTAATTGAAACAATAGACTCAAGAAATATGTCTCAAACAAATGAAATGCCCAAAGGAAAAATTTTATTTAAAGTTAGTCTCTACTAGCATAAAATAGCAACTAAAAGAACAACCATCAGATTAAATCAAGGCAGGGAGGGCATGATAACAAATCATGATTTTTTAGGAAGCGAAACTCAAATTTCATTGCTCATGTAAATTCCATCAAACACTTTATAATCTTTTATTGAAATAATCAAAGAAAAATATAACATGTTTTTGGGGACCCATGTAAGCAATGAAAAACAGAGAAAAGTGTCATTGTCAAGCCACAGCAATCAAGAGTTTTCTTAAAGATCTGTATGGATTAAACTGGATAGAGGAAAACAGGGACTTATTTGTGACTCAGTGTGAAGGAAGGAAGTGAGTCCTTCCCATCTAGTGCTCTCCTGACAGGGACAGAGGCAATGGCCAGCAACATAGGCGTGGCCCCTATTCACAGGGAACTCACAGTTTAGAGCGAGAGACAAATTAAGTCAACAATGATAAGTGTAAATATCTGATTATAAACCATGATCAGTGCATTGAAGAAAAAGATGATATGACAGTGAGTAGGAAGTTAATTAAGAGAGGTCTGGGAAAGCCCCTCTGAAGAAGGAACATTTTGAGAGGACACAACACAAAAAACGAGTAAGAATCAGGTGAAAATGGGCCAATTGCCAGGCAAAGGAAACAGTGGGCATAAAGGCCTTAGATTCAAAGCTGGTCAAAGGAGGCAGCTGGGAGCTGGAGAGGAAGGGCACGACCGGGTAATGCTGCCTTATCCATCCATTTAAAACTGGTGCATTGCATTAATCTGTGCCACACTCGGTTTCCCTGAGCTACACTATCTGCTAGGCTATATTATTCTTATTTTGTTTTGTTTTTCCCTTGAAGCTCTCTGCCCTTGCTTTTCAAGACTGCATTTATTTATGTATTTTTTCTTTTGCCTTTGTTCCAAATACAGGTCTTGGGTCACTTGATCCTCTTAGGCAGTGGTTCTCCAAATGTGGTGATCCCTAGACCAGTAATATTAACATCACCTGGAACATGTAAGAAAGGAAAAGGGGAAAGGTGGGGGGTGGAATTCTTGACATTTGATAGCATCCTCAGTAGGCCATGGCATTCTTGTATTAAACACAGACAATCTCACAGAATACCAACCCTAGACAAGTTTATTCTGAGACCATGATAAATGAAACAAAGCAAGGCCACTTCACAATTTTATCTAAGCACAGATAAAAACAAGGTCATTGTGCAGCCCATAAACTACCAAATACCCCTTCCTTGGCCAAAATGTGTGGCTGCTGCTTTTTTACCAAGCACAGCTTATCCTTTTTCTAGTCCCCCCTTCCAATAGATAAAACTTACTGGGACATCTAATGATAGCATTGTCCCCACTTTCCAACAGCACTCAATCTAGAGCAACATTTGCTTTCTTAAACCTTCTCTCTTAATCTCTCCACCAAAGCCCAAATCCTATAGTAGGATCCTATTAATGCCTTCTTACTGAGACACCCGTGTTTCCCCATGCTGTGTGTTCTCCCTTGCTGCGACACATAATAAGACCAACTTGTTTAACTACAGGTGTTTTCCTGAAGGGCATTGACAATTGGGCCTCAGCCCAGATCTACTGAATCCGAAACCCTGGGGGTAGATTCCATCAATCTATGTTTTCACAGGCTCTCCCATGATTATAATGCATGCTCTAGTTTAAGAACCATTGCTCTAAGGTTCTCAGTCCTGACTGTCCATTAGATATAGATGCCTGAATCTCCCAAAGATTCTAATTTGATTGGTCTGGGGTGGGGTCTAGAAATCTACACATTTTTAAAAGCTCCCCAGATGACTTCATCTTGCAGCCAAAGTTGGAAACCACCTCTCTAAAACAGTGATGTTGGCAGGTGTACCACTGAAAGGTAATGTTCATAATTGCAATCCATACCTACAAGTTATAAGCAATTGCTGGGGAGCCAGTTGTAATTCTGTCCCTGGCTATCCATGACATGTGTCCTGCTATGGAGGGTGAGAACTTTGTTTTAGGGAACTTTGCCTTGGCTTCTTGGTCACATGCCATACACACAGGATTATATCTGTATCTGTTACATACTAATTTGTTAAGTCTCAAAATAACCATAGCTAATTCTTATTGAGCACTTAACTTATGTGCCCATCACTAGGTTAACAATCTTTACAACAATGCCATCAAGGTAGATATTATCATCCGTATTTCACAGGTGAGAAAACTGAGGTTTGAAAAGGCTAAGTAGCTACCCAAGTCACCAGCAGGTAACTGATGGAGCCAGGTTTCAAATGCAATTTTTAGGCTCCACACTTGTAACCACCATGCTCAGTTCTCTCTTCCAGGTGACCACATCTCCCTAGTCTGCTTTCCCTCTTGAATCTCCATAATCTTCATCTTTGTTGACCTTCCCCCTGCATCATGATGTTCCCAAGCTTACATGAGATGGAGGTGGAGGTGGGGAGGAAAGCAAAGACTTATAGGATGCTGAGATGTCTGTCCTCAGGAACAGCAGACTTCCTCTATGCTTCCCCCTATCCTCCTATCCTCTGTGTAGAAATATCCCTCTTTCCATAGCCGTAGAGCAAAGGGAACGTGGCCTTGCTTAGCATTCAAACAGTACGGCACACATTCAAATTGTTGTCTTGGTATAGAAAGACTTTTCAGCACTTTAAAGTGTTTTAACTATTTCCTGCCCCACAATTTGAGGGTTATAAATTGAACAAGACATCCATTTATTTATTTCTAGAACATGCTCTTTAGGGTCATCACTACTCAACCTTTGGATCGGCTTCTGTCCTCATAGCTTTGCAGAAACAGTTTTCCATTAGAATGACCAAAGGATAGACCATCTTATCTGGGGAATTTGGCTTTCCAGGGACATCATAATCTGGGATAAACCAAGGACTCTAACTTGGTGGGCCTTCTGCCATCTAATAAGCTTCTGCACAGGGTAGTGGTCAGGACTAAATGAGTTAACTTATTCAAATTACTCAGAAGAGTGCATGGCATGGACCATATTTTCAATTTTAATATGAACTTTGTGTTATAGTCAAACATCTGTGAAATTAGAATGTGTCTTAGCAATTGTGATTAATATTAAAATTATAATTGACTTTTTTGGTGCAGTTTTCAATCTTAAATTTGATGAAAAAATGTTAGTAAACTCCCAGTAAATGTTATCTCCTCCTCTTGCTGCTCCTTCTCCTCCCTCCCCTATTTTATATACCAACACTGCCAGTCCTCACCAGGCACCTGAGGATAAGTACACGGAATATCCTGTCTCCAGGTTGCATGGCCAGGCTATTACTTTTCTCCATTAGCTCAGGGAATAATAGTCCCTGGTCACTTAATCATGCCTAATAGAAAAGATAATTATCATCTGTGCACTTGTATATCAGATATTGGGTCTACTGTGTGCCATAAAGTCTTCCCTCTGGAAGAGATACTCCTTGCCCTCAAGCAGCTCACCGTAGAACAGGAAGAAACTCCAGAAAGCAGTGAACAGGTGACTGTATACCACACTCCCACCTACCTAGGACTGTCTTCAGCATCTTGTCTACCTCAAAGCAGGGCCTGACATTTCCCCTGTAAATGTAAAGTGCAAATCCAATACCAAAGTAATGAAGATTTTTCAGGCACTATGAGGACAGTATTAAATTGTGTACTACATGGCAAAACTCAACAAGAATCCTGACTAGACCTCTCTAATTTGCCAATGTAATTGCTTCATTTGTCAGACTTTATTTTCCTCACAACCTTTTCTCCACTAACCTTTCCCAAATCTCTGTCTCCAACCCATTTCCCTCTCATGGATGGACATCCCCTCCAATCGCACTTCCACGCCAATACACATGCATGAATGCACAAACACACACACACACACACACACCCTATCTCCTTCCCCTGTATCTATCCCTTTTCTAATTACAAACAACCTGTAGTTCCTTTTCAAATTCTCCAAATTGTTTGCATCATCACAGCCATTTATTCCCCTCCCACCTCTCTAGCTCTTAGCATTCACTTTCCTCAGTGCAGTAGAGGACTCTGACACAACACAAGTGTGTTCGTGTGTGTGTGTGTGTGCACGCATGCATGCACCCACACATGAGAAAGAGAGAGAGAGAAACAGGAAAATACAAGAAAATATACTAAGTGATGATACACCAGGTGGACAGGGTACAACACAAGAGCACAAACCAGTAAGAGCAGCCCCTCACCCTAATCCCAGGGATCAAGTTATACCAATGGTTCCTAACATTGGAGAATGTCTGGAGACAGTTTTAGTTGTCACAACCAGGAAGCGGGTGTGGTATGCAACTAACATCTAGTGAGTAGAGATAAGGGTTGCTCCTAAACATCCTACAATGCAAAGAAAAAATTCCACAATAGAGAATTTTCTGGCCCCAAGGTGTCAACAGTGGTGAGGTTGCACAATCCCGAGTATACATTCTAGAAAAAGTGACAGATGATCGTAGTTTTGAAGAAGGGAATAAGTGGATGAAGAAGATTCCAGCAGAAAAATTTGTATGGCAGAATTTTAGAAGAACACTTGGACAAGAGTGTGAGAACTGTCTTAAACATTTAGAGGGAGTTAATGTCTATTTAGCACGTAGAAGGTCGCTAAAAAGCCAGATCATTTGCAAAAGTCCTTGTCATTTTAAGCCTGCCAGAGAGCTGAGATTGCAAAGTAATCTAATGAACTAAAATCCAAAAGGGGTCAAGTCCCTCCTGATAGATGGGAACCATGGCTATTTTCATCTTTGGCAGAACAGAGAGAGGAAGAAAACACAGTTATAGATGTGGGTAAGAAGAAAATAGCTGAACTTTTAGTGAACTTTCAGAGGCTGAGTGTGAGCTAAGTATCAGAGCTCAGAATCCCTGAGAACCCCAGACAAAAGAGGAGTCTGCACCAATGCTATAAGCTCTTTTACACAAGTCTTCACAGTATTCTCATGAGAAACCTTGTGATCAGGGCAGGAGAATTGAGAAAGTCCCCCCTCTGAAATGCAAGCTGGTTCTGCCTCACTCTGAGAGTGAAGCACAAGAACTGAGACAAAGCTTCTCAAACTCCAAGGCTTACACCAAGTATGAGGCAAAGACCATCCATTTCGGGAAGGGTAAAGAAGCAGAGCGAGGGCCACTCCTGGGTACCGGCACACCAGGCCTCCTCTAAGCTGACGGAAGAGCAGCCACCCTGGGACCCTTGCTGATGGAGCCAGGGACCTTGGAATCTAGAGGAGAAATAAAAATGCCAAGAGAGAAGCCCTGAGATACAGAACTATGGAGCTGGCTGAAATGTAAGGACAGGGCAGCGAACTTAGGCAAATCCTCAGGCATTAAGATCCCAAACCTTGCTAAAGCAAAGTTATAATCCCAACCTCAATTTTTTTATAGTGAATTGAAGGTAACTTAAGCAAAAATTCATCCCCAAATCAAAGACAGACTAGGTTGACTCAAACTTCAACACTAATGACCCAAAAGAAAAAGAAGTGCATCTTTTCTGTACATATATACTATCTACCTTAGACCCTGCTGTTCTTGCATATTTCTGACATTGAATTAAAAAAAAAATCATAAGACACATAAACAAGCAAGAGGAGAAAACGACCAATTGACAAGAGAAGAAACAGTCAATGGTAAGCAGATCTACAGATGGCCATGCAAGAATTATGAGATGGAAAGTTTAACATAACTATCATAAATATGTTGAAGTATCTAGAGGAAAAGGTGACCCTCGTGGGTGAAGAAATTTTAGCAAAGAGATGATAAGTATAAAAAATCTAGATGGAAATTCTGGAAATGAAACGATAGTATCAGAGATGAAGAATTTCTTTAATGGACTACACAACTGACTGGATTAGGTAATCTGAGGAGTCAGCAAACATGAAAACTAGTCAATAGTAATTACAACACTGAAATACAAAAGGGAAAATTATAACAAATGGAATAGAACATCCTAGATGTTTGAGATGATACTAAACAACCTGATATACTTGCCATTGGAGTTTCAGAAGGAAAATGAAAGAAAATAGACAAGAAGAATATTTTGAGAAAATGGCTGAAGATTTTCTAAAATTAATAAAATATATTAAGCCATAGATCCAAGAAGCTTAGAGAACTCCATGCATGACAGACACAAAGAAAAACAAACCTAGGCACATTATCATTAAATTGTTGAAACCAAAGATAAAGAAAAATTGAAAACAGTACCCATATACATATCTTATAATGGTACTTACGAAGTATTCTGAATTTTGGTTGCATTTAACTCAAAATCATTTGGGAATCTTTAATGAATATATTCAACAAATGGAGAATCAAATGTTTTCAAAGAAGCAAAATCATGAAATTTGACACTACAAAATAGGGAGTCTGAATTTATTAAATACTAGGAGTTAAAACACTGTCCAAAATTTAGTTTCAAAATTCTATAATTGCATTTTATATTATCTCAAGTTGGGAGAAGTCTCTTTTATTGGAGCTCCTATTTATAATTAGATAAATTTATATTTTCTACTGCAATGTATGAAATAGGAAAGCCTATGATCTTCCATTATCTATATCCCAAAAATAATAGAGACAAATTATTTGATAACTTTTAAAAACATTAAAAAAGTTTGTCAAAAGAAGGCAATTAAATGGAAACAAAAAATAGTACCTCTGAGGATATGTGGGCTGAAATATTTGAACATTTCAATTAAAAATGAAAAAATAAAAATATCTCTCATTTAGCAATTTTATTATATTATAGTATGTAAATTAAGAATAAACATAAAGCTTCCATTATAAAAAATTGAAAGCAGTTAGAAAAAAGACATTTCACATACAGGGAACTGATAAGAATGAGTGCTGACTTCTTGTCAAAAACAAGGGGGTCAATAGCCAATATATATATTTAAAGTGATGAAAGAAAAAAAGAGACCTTTAAACCTAGGCTCTATCTCTAATAAACATACCCGTAAAAAATAAAAGACATTTTCAGAAAGAGAAAAGTCAAAAGAACTCATTTCCAGCAGACCCACATTTCAAGAAAAGTTGAAGGAAGTTCTTTGGCTGAACAAAGGTGACAGCAGATAGAAACCTGGTTCTCCAAGAAGAAATACAGAGCACCAGGAAGACGGAAATGTTGCAAAATGGAAAGGACCTTTAAAAGATTATTTATATCTGTATATACCAATAAAAAGTTTTAAGGACTACTGACTTTAAAATTTTTAAAAACCATAATGCAATATTTGTAGCATATATGAAAATAAAAAAATGACAAAGGACACAAAGGATGGGTAGCTTGTAGTTGAAAGTATACTATAGTAAGGTTCTTATGTTCCTGTGGCGTAATTCAATGTTTTTAAAGACAGATTCTGATGTTAAAGATTCATATTGGGATCTCTTAAGTAAACAGTTCAACACAAAGAGGCACAGCAAACAATCAACAGAAAAGATAAAATGAAATACTAAAAACACTTTATTCACCCCCAAAACTACACTTCCAATAGAAGGGCTAACCTAAAAAACGTGACAACACCTAATATTGAAGAGGTTGTAGAGTAACTGGAGTTCTTATACATTGCACATGGGAGTATAAAATGTACAACCACACTGGAAAACTCTTCAGGAGTTTCTTTAAAAGGTAAATGAAAATCTAGTATATGACCCAGCAATTCCAATCCTAGATCTTTATCTCCTCTCCAAAAGAAAAGCCTATATCAACAAAAAGTCTTATAGAATAATGTCCATATCAGCTTTATTCATAACATTCATAATTGCAAAAAACCTGGAAATTTCCCAAAGTGTCCATTAAAAAGAGATTGGATAAATGTACTAAGGCATGTTCTTTCAGTGGAAGACTACTCAAACAAAAAAATAAACTAGTGATGAATATGATATCATGAATGATGCTTAAAAATACAATGCCAAGTAAAATGTCAATGTCAGACACAAAAAAATATGTGATGTGATTCCTTTTATATGACATTCTAGAATATGCCAAACATCTATTGTAATAGAGATCAGATCAGTGGTTGCTTCTGGTGGTGAGATAATTTAATGGAAACAGATATGAGGAAACTTTTTAGAGTGATGAAAATATACTTTTTTCTTTGATAGAGCTGAGACATATCTGAGTGCATGTATATATCAAAACTGGTCAAACTATACACTTGTGATGTATGCACTGAAGATCTATGTGTAAGTAAATTATGCCTTAATTAAAAATTAATTAAAGAATAGGGAACTGAAGTCAGTGGGACCAGTTAGGAGGCAGTTGAGTACAGGCAGTCCCCGGGTTACAGGCGACCCAATTTATGGTGTTCTGTACTTACAAACGGGCTCCCAAGCCTCCCCATAAGGATAATTTATAATTAAATATTATAATTAAATTAATTAATTCAGGAACTAGTTTCTTCCGCACATGTAAACAAACCCACATAGCATAAACAGTCTTTTGGAGCCTCATCTTTAGGCTGGTGGCTAATCTCATTGTTTATATGGTCATTTATGAACAGCTTCACTTTCATCTTAACTTTTTGAGTTGAGTCTGTGCTTACCCTAAGACCATGCCTCCACAGTCCACTGCAAGGCCAGGGGAGCCTGCAATGAAGAGAAGGGTGGTTATAATGGAAACAAAAGCAGAAATAACTACGCATTCTCATTCAGAGAGAGGCCAGAGGTGGTCATTCATTGGGAAAGCATCAGGCTTCAGTCACTCAACTATGGGAACAATTATAAAGTAAGAATAGTGGAACATGGGAAAGGCAGTGCTCCGATGAAAGCACCACTTATTACTACGCAGTATAGTGGATTAGTTACTGAAATGGAAAGGTTATTATTGATTTGGATGGAAGATCAAAATAAGCATAACATTCCTAACTGGCCTAGGAATTAAAAGAAAGAGCATAATAGTTTCTGTAACTTATTATTATAGTACAAGGGTATTATTATTACTGTATTATACTGCATTATTACCACAGTGAGCCATTATACTATTGTTTCTTTTTTATACAAATCAAATCTTTTTTTTTTTTCACTTTTTTTTAATTCTTATTTCAGCATATTGTGGGGGTACAAAAGTTTAGGTTATGTATATTGCCCTTGCCCCTCCACCACCCTGAGTCAGAGCTTCAAACGTGTCCATCCCCTAGACAGTGCGCATCGCACTCATTATGTATGTATACACCCATCCCCTCCCCCACCCACGTCTGCCCGACAGCCGATCAATGTTATTCACCTATACTATTGTTATTATTATTCTTACCGTGTATGTGCTGTTCATCAGGGATCCAAGTTACGTACAAATCTGACCTAAAGACGTTCTCAGAAACGTATCTCCTCCATAACCCGGGACCACCTGTATTCTAGTTAAGAGATGAAGAGATTCTGAATAAGACAATAGTCCTTCTGGGAACTACTGGGGAGGAAGGGATAGATTCAGAGAGTATTAGGAAAAGACAGTCCATAAGAATTGAAGACTAATTGTTAATATAAGTAATAAAGAGAGAAGAGTCAAGAAAGTCTCTGATGCTTTTCGATTTGGAAACTGGGTGGGTCATGATACCATCTCCCAAGGGTAGGAAATCAGAAGGAACAAGTTTAGGAAAAAAATGAGATTGCTTTTGGTTATCTAGGATTTAGGTGCTGTCCAGTTAGGGAAATTAAATATCAATAAGCTCTGGATTTTAGAGAAGAGATTTGGGCTAGAGATGTAAATTTGGGATTTATAAAGATTTGGAAATGACTTAGTATTCTCTTTACATTGCATTTTTTAAATATTCTAATCTAATTTTCCAGATTTATTCAGTCCTGTAGATATTTTTATGCCACACGTTCAAGCAGAAACAGGGATAATTTTTATCTGCTTATGCTTAGGAAAGCATATTTAGAAGATAGTCACCTGAGAGCTAGAATCATAGGGGAAGGGACTGCTTATGTCATAATAAATTTACTCATTTTTCTGATTATAAAATAATACATGTTTATCATGGAATATTCTGAAAATACAGAAAAGTTTAATTTAAAAAAAAAAGTCACAATCTGACCACTTAATTTAAACCATTTTAACATTTGGTACATGTTATTCTAAACATTTTTAGTAGCATGTATATATATGAATGATTATATTTTTAAATGATATAAATACAATATATCATATGAATATTAAAGTCAATTAATTTTATCTATATCTTTTTAGTGGCTATATAGTATTATTAGTTTTCCATAGCTTATCACAAAATATTTAGCAAATCGCCAATTGCTGAACATTTAGATGTATTTTTCCACTTTTTTCATTTTTTATTCATTTATTAAATTATGTCCTTATAGTAAGTTCCTAGAATTTTAGCTAATACATGAAAATATGTACATAAAGACTTTACTTCCAATAATGGTGGCATGAGGTTGTTGGGCAATTACTGTCTGAGAAAACAAGAATAAAATTTGACAAGATTATTCAAGATAAACATTTCAGTGCATTGGAAAATATCCAAAGGTAGGCAAGAGCTTGAAAAGTATTCACTCCTGAAAAAAGTATCACTACATTGGGTAAGAATGGCGATTAGTGGCCTTCTTTCCTGGGGTAATTCTGATCTCCCTCTCTCTAGCTTGCATGTTGAAAACCTGCAGTGTGACCAACTGTGGGAGGCGGAGACAGTTCAGGGCAGGTGGCAGAGAAGCTCAGAATTTAAGAGGGAGATTTTGGAAGCCCGATGGAGACATAGAAGACCTGAGGAAGCTAACTCTCCCATACATTCCAGTTAAGCATAAATACACAGATTGATAGATAGTTATGATTTCAGAGATTCCAGAGACATTGAAAACCTTGGGAAAATTGTGAAGTTGCTGTATTTTTTTTTTTTTTCATTCCTCAATCTACGCACAGTTTGGACAGTTGTAATTCACAACCCACAGAGAGTTCAAACAGAACTTTAGAGCCTTACAGGCTTGATGTGTCTGAACATAATGTCTGCCCCAATAATTGGCTGGTTGCCAAGTTATACAGTTGCAGGGACGGTCTTTATTGAACCCAGACCACGCCCCCGAGCCCCACCCTCCCCAAAAATGTCAAGTAGAATTATCAGTGTCTACACACTGCAGGGGTGACAGATATTGCAATTTAAGTTTAAGAAAGTTAATTACTAAAATGAAAAACACAACAGACCTCAGAATTACAAAATATAGTACAGAATTATATACTTATTATCCAATTTTCAATAAAAATTACTAATATGCCAAGAAATATGAAAGTTTACTGGCCCATTTTTCAAGGGGGGGAAAAACCATTTTCCAGGGGTGTGGAAAACCACAAAAATCAGTAGAAACTGACTGAGTAGGCCCAGGTAATGGATTTAGCAAAGACCTCAATGTGGCTATTACAGTATGTTCAAAGAATTAAAGAAAAGCAATTAATAGTAAAAAGAAACTATGGAAAGAAAAGCAAATGGACATTCTAGGCTAAAGTGCACAATAACTCTAAAAGTTCACTATATTGTTTAAACAGCAGTTAGAGATGGCGGACAAAATATGCTGTATTCCATTAATCACACAGAGCAATCCTGATACAATGTGAAAAGGGACTATAGAAAGGTGTGTACACGAAGTGGGAATCTTAAAGGGTGGCTGGCAACCTTAACAATATGATTCCAGATTTCTGGACCCTCTCTCCTTTTTCAGTGATTTATTTCTACATTACCATTTACCATCTCCTTTTGCCATTTCCACATTGTCTTAACTTCTGTAGCTTTACATTAAATCTTAATATAAAGACCTGACTTAATATAAAGACACATCTGACTTAGGTAGAATAAGTCATCCAACTTGCTTCTTTTTTTCTCCCATTAATAGTATGTTGAATAACATTAATTGACTTTTATATGTTAAAGCAAATTTACATTCCTGAGATAAATTCTTCTTAGTCTTGATTCATTATTCTTATATATTGCAAGATTCAATTCACTATTGCATTTTTGTGAATTCTTACATCTACAATTTTCCATTTCTTACAATGTATTTGTCTGTTAGCTGTATCAGGATTATGTCAGCCTCATCATATGAGTTGGGAGCTACTCCTTCCTCCTCTATTTTTGGAACAGAGTATGTGTAAAATTGTATTATTTTTTCATACATACATTTTTAGAATTCATCATGGAAGTAATCCAAGTGTGAAGTTTTCCTTGTGAAATTTTTAAATTACCATTACAAATTCAATTTCTGTAATAGATATGGGGCTATTTAGATTTCTTATTTGTCTTTGTATACTTTATTGTGTCAGCTTGGGGAGGCTGTGTTTTTCAATGAAATTTATACTTTTATCTAAAATTGCAAATTTAGTGGCATAAATTTTTTATAAACCTCTTAATTATCTTTTTAATTTATCAATGATGGATGATACCCTCTTTTATTTCTCTCTCTTTCTCTGCTATCTAGGGTTTATCAATTATATTTTTGTTTTATTTTCTCAATTTTCTATGTCTTTTTTTCTGTTATCTTTATTATTTCCCTCTTACTATGTAGAGTTCAATTTGCTTGCCCTTTTCTTACTCTTTTTAGTTACATAATTTTGTGTGGGTGTATGTGTGTGCTTGCTTTAGGAATTACAAAAATGCATCTTTAACCATCCTAATCTGAACTGAATTAATATTATACTATTTGTCATATAGTATAAGAACTTTCAACGCTATCCTTTGGTTTATTACCACTTACCTTTTGTCTTATTGGTGCATATATTTTTATTCTTCGTGATTGATAAGTCCCACAATACATTATTATTATTTTTTGCTCTAAACTGTCAATTGTCTTTGAAGAATTTTTAAAATATAAAAAATGTCTTCCATATTTACATATATATCATTTATGTGCTCTTTATTCCTTTCTATATATATGTATATATATACACACACATTTACACACATATATATCTGAATGTTTCCGTGGTATCATTTACCATTAGTGTGAAGAATTTGCTTTATCATTTCCTGTAGAGCACTTCTGCTTTTGAACAATTTTCTTCAATTTTGTCTATTGGATTTATTTTAAAATACCTTTATTTTTCCTTCAATTTTATAAAATATTTTAAAAATAATATTGAATTCCATGTTAACTTTTCCTGTTCAGCACTTTAAAGATGGGATTCTATATTCTTCTGGTTTGCTTTATTTCTGAGAGAAATTAGTAGTCATTATTATTTTTGTGCACCTTTATGTGAAGTTGTATTTAAGTATGTAATGACTTTTCCTCCTTTAGTTGCTATTTTTTTTCTTACTTTTATTTTTAGCAACTTGACTGTGATATGTCTAGGTACAGTTTTCATTGGGCCTATTACTATTGGATTCACTGGACTTTTTTTTTTTCAGAATATTATGTGGATACAAACATTTTGGTTACATGAATTGCTTTTGTACAGTTCGAGTCAAAGTTATAAGTATGTCCATCACCCGATAGTATGTGCATTGTACATATAGATGTGTAGTCTTTATACACTTGTGAAGAGTTTGCCTATGATTTTTTTTCAATATTTTTTTCTGGCCCGATTTCTCCCTTCTCTACTTGTGGGATTCTAATTATATGTGTGTAGTTCATTGTACTACAGGTCATTAAAGTTCTGTTTATTTTTATTTTCTGTGCTTCCATTTGGATCATTTGGATAGTTTTTAGTGCCTTGCCTTCAAGTTCACTCATCTTTTCTTCAGCAGTGTTCAAACTGTTATTATACCCATCTTGGAAATTTTTCTTTTCAGTTATTATATTTTTCATACTTAAAATTTCTACTTAGCTATGTTTTATAGTTTCTCTTTTTTCTTTTTCCTGAGATTTTCCATCTGTGTAACTCCACATTCACAATAGCTGTTTTAAAGTCTGTGCTATATCTAAGTCTGCTTCTATTGATTGCTTTTTCTCCTGATTATGGCCATATTTTCCTGCTTTTATTCTTGTTTAATAACTTTTTTGATTACATACTGAACATCATGGATATTGTTGACAGTCTGGATTTTGGTTGTCTTTCTCTAGAATATTAAGTGTTTTTCTGTAAAGCAGCTAGTTTGTTGGAAGATCATTTATTCTGTTGCAGTGTACTTTTTAGGTTTTATTAGGCTGAGCATTTACCCTATGGCTAGAGTAGGCTTACTCCTCTATTTCTCATGATTTTATTGGGATTGCAACTGAATGTCCAGGGTATTTAGTAAGATCTCTCTGCTCTAGCTGTTTGAAATTCCAATCTTTCCTAATCAAAGTGACCTTCAAAGTCTCCTTTTAACTCACAGTCCACTATGGCTTCTCCTCCAGGACTCCAGGACTCTCATCCCGTGCATGCAGCCTTAGTATTCATCCAAAGACTCAAAGTCATTCCTATGGGCAGATTGCTTCTATGCATAGCTCCCTTACCTCCAATATCTTGCCCCAGAAATTGCAATTGCAGGCACATTTGTTTCTTCAAATTTTGATCTCTGTTTTTTTTTTTTCTTTTTTTCTGGCTGATGATGTGAATCTGAATGAGATCATTGCTCTGGGTTTGGACTCCACTTCCTTGTTTGAAAAGGGCCTTCAGATAAGAACCCAAGGTGAACATTTAATGCATCTTGTGTTCCCTTCTATCAAGTATTACAGCTCTGTGCTATATGTGACCCAATGCCTGAAAACGGTTACTAATATGTATTTAATTAGTTTTATAATTCTTTACAACTGGTGAATGATTTTGATACCCATTTACTCTATCATGGTTAGAACTGAAAGTTTTAGATTTTGTATGTTAGATTTTTTTCTGTCATGAACTTCCTATATATCCTTTTAATATTTTTATTTTAATATTCTCTTTAAAATATTAACCTTTTCCAATTATAATTTTAAATTACTTTTATACCTTACTATTTTTCTTTTAATTTGACAGAGACATACTTTGTAAATGTTTATGTAATCAAATTCATCAATCTCTCCTTTTCTGGTTTCTGCTAAGAGTTATGCTTTAAAAATCTTTTTTCAGCCTCAAGTTATTTAAACTTCTCTAATTCTCATGTGCCTAAATAATCTTAATTTTTCTAATATATGGGCATCTATCTCTAGACTGTCTACGCTTCTCTCTCTCTCTCTCTCTCTCTCTATATATATATATACCTGCCTATTTTCACAGTAATACCATAGTAAATTTAGTTGCATGTTGCTATAATTCTAGTGTTTTCTCTTTGCATTTTTATTTACCTATCTATAATCTATCTGTATATATTAAACAAACGAGTTTATACTGTTTTTGTAATGTTTTAGCCTTCATTTCTTTTTAAGTAGTCATGTTTTCAAAAAATTAAATTATTCACAAACATGAATTTAGGTGACTGTATAATATTCCATTATACGGGTCTTCCATACTTTAGTCAATTCTTTATTGATGGCCATTTAGTGAATTTCTAGGTTTTTATTTTTAGAGGATTATGTTACTATAAATTTCCTTGCACATACATTTTTGTATTTATCTTCTTAAAATATTTTAAAGGCTCTTACTACATATATCCTGATTGCTTTCCAGAAGATCCCCTTTATTTTAAAAATTTGCCAGCTATTATGAGTATGGTTGAAGGGTTAGATCTGGGTAATTGAGTTAATAAAAACAAATACTTAAACTTCTATTATGTGCCTATACCTGAGTCCGTATATAAAATAAATGCATGACAGACAGTTCTTGCCTTTAAAAGGCTTACAAGGCAATGAGATGATTCCAGCTAAGGCTTTTCTGTAGGTGGACAGAGCCCTTATGAAAAATCTCCATTCCAATGTCTGCATTCTTGAGATAACGGAAATAGAAAACAATGACCAAACAATAAATAACTTTTTAAAAGTTTTATTGCTTCCAGAAATTGTATTTGTTACTTTACAAGGCAAAACTGCTTGCCAAGAATTCGTATCAGAGTACTTTTGCTTTCAAATAAGCATTTTATGTCTTTGCTAATACTTAATGTAGCAATAATGTGTTTTAAGAAAATCCATAAGATATCAGTAAGACATTATTTAAATAAACAAATTTTTATATATTAATAAAAGTGTACTTATATTGCCATATTATATTTGCATATTAAAATATGAAGTGCATATTTAATAATATATTTTATAAATTTTAGCTATAACATTTTAATATTTAATGAACTATAATAAAGAATATTATAAAACTAATTTTTAATGAATTAATATTTAACAAAATCAAGATTTTTATAAAATATCTATTAGAATGTACAAATATGTTATCAAATAAAATACATTTATTCATATCTTTTTGATTTTTTAATAATGTTTCTTAATTGAATCATTTTTAAATTGAAATGATTTTTAAATATTTTAAATATTAAAATATATTAAAATGAAATAATTGAAAATTATTAAATTAGATTAAGAAAAATTATATGAAATAACTTTAAAAACAAGTTCTGGTGAAATAAAATAAACCTTCCTGTTTATGCTGACTGTTTAATCTTTGCTATGAATTATTCTAGTGAGTTCAAACAGATTTTTTAACAGAATTATTGAGCTATAATTTGCATATAAGACAATTGACCCATTTAAAGTGTACAACTCAATGGTTTTTTATTATATTCAAAGAGCTGTGCAACCCTCACCATAATTCAATCATCACCACAATCTAATTTTAGAACATTTTCATCATCCTTTTCGACTCCATACCCCTTAGCAGTCACTCCCAATAGTCTCTCTACCCCTCTACCCAGCCCTAGAAAACCACTAACCTACTCTTTGTCTCTGTGGTCTTTTTTGACTGGTTTCTTTTGCTTGCATAATATTTTCAAGACTCATCCATGTTGCAGCATGTACTATATACTCAATTCCTTTTTATTATGGAATAATATTGTAGGATAAACACCTTTTATTTACTCATTCATCATTTGATGAACATTTGGGTTATTTCTACTTTTTGCCCACTATACACAATGCTAGTATGAGCATTTGTGTACACATTCTTGGGTGGTCACATGGTTTCATTTCTCTTGGTTATATACCTAGGGGAAATGTCCAGTTTATAAAGTAACTTTATGTTTAATCTTTTGAGGAACTGCCACAATGCTTCTAAAGCAGCCACACCTGCACTGCTTTACATTCCCACCAGCAACGGATGAGAGTTCCCATTTCTCCACATCTTCACCAGCACCTGTTATTATTTATCTTTCTGATTATAGCCACCCTAGTTTGCATGCAGTGGTTTCTCCTTGTGGTTTTGATATGTATTTTCCCAATGACTAATAATGTTGAGCATCTTTTCATGTGTTTTTTGGCCATTTGTATATCTTCTTTGGAGAATAATCTGTTCAGATCTTTTACCCATTTTCAAATTGGGTTATTTGTCCTTTTATTATTGAGTTGTAATTATGACTTATGTGTCTAGATACATGTTTAGTCTAGATAAAGTTCCCTTATCAGATATGTGTTTTGTAAATATTTTCTCTCCCATTCTTTGGGTTGTTTTTTCATTTTCTCAAGGATGTTCTTTGAAGGACAAAATTTATTTTATTTTGAAGAAGTGCCATTTATCTGTTTCCCTTTGTTTCTTGTGCTTTTTGTGTCATATTTAAGAATGCTTTGACTAATCCAAGGTCAAAGTATTACTCCTATTACTCCTATACTTTTACTCCTTCATTTCTTCTAAGGAGAAGTCTAGCTTCATTCTTTTGCATGTAGATATCTATCAATAGTTGTCCCAGCACCATTTGTTATAAAGACTCTTCTTTCCTCCTTGAATTGGCTTGGTCCTTCAAACAGATTTTTAAATTCTCATACTTACTGGTGAAAATCATTGACCTTGGTTTGCTGACATCTTTACTTTTTAAAGGTGATATGTCTACTAAGTGGGCCTGAGGTCTGTTTCCATAGAGATGCTGAAACCATCTTTTCCCTTGTCAGGTGTCTTCTTTTGTGTTCAGCCTTGGCCTTGCTGAATGAGAGCAATGGTGTCTATCTCACACCATCCTCCCCACTTCCACATTAGAGCTGGACAATTCAAAGCTGGACACAACCAATTAACATTACTCTGGGAGCCCCTCTCACCTTACATATAACTATTTTGGGTAATAAGACTCTTATAAGAATTAAACATTGCTGTTAGGTAGTGTGCATGCTCAAGAACCAAAGTAGTTAAGGTCAACATTGTTTTAGAAGTCAAAAAGAAGCTGAAAACTGACAACTCCCAGAGGTCAAAACTCTTCCCTGTTTTTCACAGATGCAGCCACCAATAGAGTTAAGGTGCACTGACAATATATAAATTCTTTACATTTGTATTTTTTTTTTTCATTGAAAGAACCCATTAGTTACAATGTTCCTTCCATCCGCTTGGGGAGAATGACAGTTACTCTGAAAGAAATGTGTTTGCAAAGCTGAACCACCTTCCTATTACCATAGCCCCAAATTGTTTACTGATTTTAAGTCAAAAGTGTTCACTTGTGACCCTACTTGCAACCTTTCTTTTACCAATCACCTTCCATGATTGCAAACTTTCAATGCTAAGTTGTTTGCATTATTGGCAAATGACTCCATCTTCAGATTGAGAAAATGGCATGAGAAGAGAATCATGTGAGGAAGAGGGCAACAAACAGATCATTCCTACATGAGACCAGTGCTTCTTGGCATTCATTAAATGATCTGAATCTTCATTCAAAAAGTATTGATTAAATGCAAACTATTGGCTAACACTGGTAACAACAAAATATGTCCCCTCACTCAAAGACTACACAATCTAGTTGATGAGATAAAATTTACACAGCCTAAATAATTCAACCCCACCATAAAGTAGCCTATGGGTAAGGGCCAAAATGAACTGGAAAAGAAAGATTCAGTGAGAACTATTAAATATTTGGCACAAAGCCTAGAATATGGCTAAAGTTAGTAAACGTTTCCTTATTAATGTTGATGAGAACAAGGACAACAATGTAGCAAGTGCAAGTCTGAAGGAAAGTGGTGTTTGAAACCACTATGAACTGAAATAAAATCTTAAGGCTCCCCGCAACAGGCTGACTGAATGGACCCCCTCTTGGCCAAGGAGATATCCTAAAACTAAATTGCCTGCCAGGAGGAGGGCAGTCAGACATACCTCATGAGGGTCCCCTCCCTTCTTGGAGATATCCTTTGCAACTCATTAACAAGCCTAAAGCTATATAAAACAAATCTGCAGGTCCTCAATTTACACAACAAATATATGTCTGGTGGCTTGTCTCTGATTTACAGGCTTACCTATCTTAACATTACAAGCCTTTAGACAAAAGCTTCTTATCTTTAATCAATTACAAGTCAAAGAGTCTTTAAACCCACCGATCACGTGTAAGATCCCTTAGAGATGGCCCACCTTTTTGGGCCAAAACCAATGTATGCCTTCCACGTATTGATTTATGACTTTACCTGTAACCTCTGTCTCCCTGAAGTGTATAAAATCAAACTGTAACCCAGCCACAGCGAGTCCACCTGCTCAAGTCTCCTTGGGCGTGGTTCCGGGTCATGGTCCTCAAATTTGGCTCAGAATTAATATCTTTAAAATTATTTTACAGAGTCTGGCTTCTTTTCTGTTGACACCATTCTGTTCTAAACCTGGAGAAGGAAAACTTCTGTAGCCTCCTAGAAAAGCCACAGCATTTGAGCATATTTTCCTCTTGAGAGTATCTTATTGATTCTGAAAAACCAGAAAGGAAGAAGAAGCTGCAAAACTTTGTCTAGAATCCCGGAGCATCTAAGTGCCACTTTACATTTTAAAAAGCAGCTGAGAGAATAAAACGAGCACCAACCTTGAAGTTACTTTTCCTGGGTTTAAGTCTTCGTTCTTCCTCCAAGCAGCACCTATGTGATGAAGGAAATTAGATATATTTTTATGCCAAAATATATTTCTTTGACATATTTTGAAATGGCAGCCAGGAGTCTCTCACAGATAGAAGTCACACTGCAAAGCTGTCTTTTGTGGGTGGAAATTTACATCTGTATAGATCTGCATTAATAAAGCTAAGTCCATCCTTTCCTGATCTAGAAAAGATTAACTGATAGTCTGATACCTTTAAAGATTGCAAAGAAACATTTACCATGCATTCTCTCTGAGGGCTGCTACCTATAAGGTTTCATTACATAAAAAGACCACTTTTGCTAGCTAGTTAAGTCTCTTCCTTTCTCCTTCCCAAAACCTGTTTTTCTGCTTTCAAGCCCCCATTCTTGGAAAACCTCTGTACCTAATTGAGGAGTTGAATCTTCATTCTGAAGATTCCTGTGTATACATGTTAAAATAAATTTGTAGCTTCTTCCTCCGATTAATCAACCTGCCTCGTGTCAGTAATTTATCAGCAAATCTTAGAGAGGCAAGAGCCTTTGCTCCCTACAGTGATCAACTTTTTAACTTCAGAGTTTCAGTTCCTTCACCTATAAATGGGAATTAAAAAATCCTATCTCCCAGAATTGCTGTTTTTGTTATGATAACGTATGAGAGAGTGTCTGATACCTACTAGATGCTGAATAAATTATCATTGAATATGGACTTGTCAACACAAAAGAACCAAAACTCTGTAAAATAAAGAGGTTTATTTTGAGCTAAATATGTGTGACCATGGCCGAGAGAGTCATGCCCAAGAAATCTTGAGCAAGTGGTCTGGCCGTGGTTGGGTTACAGTTTAGTTTTACACACTTCAGGGAGACAGAAATCACACATAAAGTCATAAATCAATATATGGGAAGGTATCCATTGGTTTGGCCCAAAAAGGTAAGACATTTTGAAGCAGGGGATTCCAGATTATATGTGGGTTTAAAGATTCTTTGATTTGTGATTGGTTGAAGAAATGAAGCTTTGTCTAAATCTTGGAATGTTTTAAGTTAAGATAAGGAAGTCTGTTAATCAGAGACAGGCCACTGGACATATAGCCAGACTCAAGTGATCTGATAAGTAAATTGATGACCCGCAGGTATGATTTAAGCTTTATTTGTATAGCTTTAGGCCTGTTAATGAGTTACAAAGGATATCTCCAGGAAGTGAGGGGAGCATGGTGAGGCATGTCTGATCTCCCTTCTCATGGCCAACAAATCAACTTTAAGGTATTTCTAGGGTCCCCTTGACCAAGAGGGTGTCCATTAAGTCAGATGAACGGGGGGAGCTTAAGATTTTGTTATACTCCATATGTCAGGTTTTAGTCTGAAACTGTTGGTTCTTAGTACGCTCATGGCTGAAGAATGACCAGATGCACCAAAGTAAGGCAAGAACAGCTGTGAGGTTTATTAAGGAGAGAAAGATAGGATTATAGGGCAAGAGCAAGATATAGGTTTACAGAGCATGGTACATATGCCACAGATGACAACCGGACCCATTGTCACAGCAGGGCAAGCAAAAGGAAGGGCAAAGAGAGAGAGCTTGGCTATGGTCTGGGTCCTATTTTATAGTGTCTGGATAGGGACCTCTCTCGTGGTTCAGAAGTCACCATAGAACCACTTTGATTAGACAGTTGGGAGTCACATGACCTGAGCCTTAACTATTCATGTGGGTTCTAAGTCACTTTCCGGGCTTTATGGTACCCATGTGTCTTGGCCCATGGGCTAGAGAGTCTTCTGCATTCTTTTGCAGCTGGCACGCCCTGTTCTGATTGGCAGATTCATGGGGTATTCCCTCCTCCCCCAGGTATGAAGAATTAGTGTGAGGCAGGACCAAGATCGGGGCAACAGCACCCACTTTCGTCCCTAGGAGACCTGGAATCCTTTACTATCTACCTAACACATCCAAGAGTCACATCTGGAATAAAGAGCCTCTGGGTACACCAGAAGACAGTTCCAACTTAGTAAATGCAATTGGAAACCAACTCCTACCTTTTAATAATAGTGTGATCTTTTTATAAACTGAAAGTTTCCCTTTTCTTGTTCAAGAAAGGTTTCTTAAAAACCAAATTAAAATGTTTTTGATTTTATCGCACACTTAAAGAAAGCAGAATCTTAAAAGAAAAATGTCTGGGACTTTTTATTTTATTTTATTACACATTTAATAAAGAGCTGAAAAGAGCACATTTTAAAGGTAAGATGTTCCTTCACCTCACTTCTAAATTATATTACATTATATTATATCTAAATTATATTGCAACAACATATTTCTGTTTGCATTTTCTAAGCTCTGGTTTTTCAGAACTCTCTGCTTTCATTTTATTGAATCTTATTTTTTGGTTGAGAATCATTTTTAACTACCAGGTGTTATCCCTGCCTTAGTTACTGACAATGTTAATACTAACATGGACTTCCCCCTCCTTTTAGAGTCTGTTCTACTGCTGGTTTTGCAATCACCACCCCCATTAGCAGTTTGATCATCCCCATTCTGTGCCTCGTTGTTCTCATTTGTAAAATGATGAATACATAGAGTACCTGGGACATAATAAGAAAAATATATAGTTGGTCTTTTTCCCCAGTTTCTGATGCAGAACTCCTAAAACTCTTATATTAATAATTTCTTGAGTGATAGGAGTGTATTTGGTTATAATGTTTGGTCTTATAACCAGTTCCTGACACAAGAGCTTCTAAGACCCTTAACTTCTCTGAGTGATGAGTGTCTTTTTGTATGCTAATGAGATGACTGGTGGCCAGGGGCCTATAGATAGCTTCAGGATGAAGGTTGGAGAACAATCCAGCAGAACAAACCCTGTGATTAAAAGGTTGGCACTTTCAGCCCCACCCTCAGCCTCTGGGGAGGAAAGGACTGGAGATTGAGGTAATCACCAATTAAATCATTATTTAATCAATTATGCCTATGTAATGGAACCTTCATAAAAATTCTAAACAATCCGCCTGCTGGGAGGTGGTGTGCACCCCAGCTACCTGGGGTATAGAAGCTCCTGCACTGTGGACTCTTCCAAACCTTGCCCTGTGTACCTCTTAATCTGGCTGGTCATTTGTGTTTTAGATAATATCCTCTATAATAAATCAGTAAGCATAAATAAAGTGTTTCCCTGAGTTCTGTGAGCCAATATAGCACATTATCAAATCTAAGGAGGAGGTCATGGGAACCCCCAATTTTCAGCTAAATCAGACAGTAGCATGAGCAACCTGAGGGCCCACTGTTTGTGATTGGTCCTGAGTGGGGAGCAGCCTTGTGAGACTGAGCCCTTAACCTGTGGGGTCTGTGCTAACTCTGGGTAGTTAGCCTCAAAACTGAATTAAATTGTAGGACACACAGTTGGTGCCCACAGAGAATTAGAGAATTGCTTAGTGTGGAAAACCCACACATTTTGTGTCAGAAATGTGTGAATGAAAAAACATGTTTTTCTTTTTTCTAGTACTATATAAAATTACTTTGAAGTTTGAAAAAGATAAAATATTTAAAGTACTATAAGGAGCATATTCTTGGCCCTCAATAAAGACTGACTTCCTTTACCTTTTCAACAAATGCTTATGGAAAGAATGAATGTTGAAGATAGGCCATTTGTAATAAATTCTAAATTTGGAATGAGGCATGCCTCAAATTGTATTTATAACTCATAATGCAATTCCATGAAAATAATATTACACATGAAAATGATTAGATTTTTAGGCCTGTCTATAAAGTTTAGTTTAGCCCATTATATTTTTCCATGGTTCTCAGTCTGGGGTTTACACACTGCCAAGTATATATAATAGCATATAACATAAAGCATATACTGGAATTCCAGAATAAATATGGTTTATATTTTGGGGAATAATTATTTTTATGTATATAAATGATCTGAGACATTTTCAAATTTAAGTAATTATAGCAAGTAGTAGAATGCAAAATTGCTCATATACTTTTAAGATATGTCATAAATCTTTGAAAAAAAATTTCACAGAGGGTACATAGGTTTGGGAAAATGGTGGGATTACACAACCCCTACCCTTTGATGGATAGAAAAACCTATCCAAGAGGTGGATAGATTTTTTTCTTAGGTAGAAAAATCTACTCATCTGTTATCCAGCTTCAGGATGGTACATACACACAGTACTTCAGAACCAGCCCTCCAAGTTTCCTATTGTTGCTATAAGACAACATTGTGTTGGACATTAGTTATAGAGAGATGGGTCTGCATCAACCCCATCCCACTGCAGCACCTCTTCACTGGCCATAACATACTTTGACTCGTCTGTCTCAGACAGTGGGGAAGAAAACCAAATTGAGAGTTCCAAGAGGGAGGAAATGGAAATTCATGGTTCTTGAGTGAGGATCCCAGGTAGTAAGAAAAGGGACTGAGGTATACGTAGATCTTGCAAGATTCAGGGGGGAAGGGGGGGGTCAAGTCTTCTGCAAGTGCAGTCCAAAAGTGAAATCATGGAGGTTGGTGAGGTTGCTAAGCAGGTCCTTGACAAATGGCAGTGATGGCTAAAGCCTTTAGCTTTAGGATGAAGAATTTACATCTTCAAGGACAGCCTGTCAATCCTCTGCCCTCAATGGCTGTGGTGCAATAAGGAAGAAACAGAGGCAAGGGAAAACCACCTCGGGGAAGGTGGAATAACTGGACTGCTCAGTAGTGAAAGGTTCTGGCAGCAGTGGAGGAAAGAAGTCCCTAGTCAGAGTGGCCATTCAGCTCCCGTGTCAGCTATTCCAAAGCCAGGTCTTCCTTGTGTACATGTGAGATTACTTGTGACAGGACAGTAAAGGGCAAAGGGCATGAACTGGAGGCCAGGGAGGTGCACCTGTTTCTCAGATGGAGGTTGTCTGGCCTGCCCAGTGTTCTAGAAATAAGAAGGAACACCGCATACATAGCAAGATTTCTGGGTTTTATTGAAGAAAATATCACAAGTTTAGGTACAACATATCCACATTCTAGCTGGGCAATGTTCAGGCAAAGTCTAAACTCATTAGTTCTTCACATTCCCCTTCACTTCCTATTGCATCAGACTCGTCTCTCTTCCCTTATTTATGTGGATGGCCGGGCTCCTGGAAGCATGTGAGTTTGTGATCCTTGGCAAAGACTAGTGATCCAGGTGGCTTCACTGCATTAATAGAATATATTTAGGGAGTCCTCCTACTTGGCACTTTTTCATCACCTGTCCTACCTTAACCCTCACTAAATTAAATATGTGTTACATAAAAATACTTAGAACAGTATCTGACATATAGCAGGTACTTAATACATATTGTCATTCCTAGAAAATAAAAACAATTCTTAAAAAAAACCTCCATTTATTTAGATTTTCCACCAATTCAATTTGGCCAATTCTCACCACCCAATAATACCAATATTTACTTTTCTCAAAATAAATCAAATCTGCACCTATCAATGAGTCAATATGAGCCTGGTTGTACATACTGAATTGTGCAAAGTACAGTGTCCGCCTGGTGTTACTTATTTACTTGTGTATTAATGACCTACTAATGGAATAAGGAGCCAGACAGCCAACTGGGTAGCTCTCCTCTGGGGTAAGATTTATTAATAAATACAAAATTAACCATTTTTAAATGAAGCAGAACATCTCTAGGATGGATTTTCAAAAGGAGAAATTGTTTTGTAATGTATTTACGAGAAGAAATGAAAACAAACTAGGTCAATAGGAAACAGGATTGCTTGGGGCAAGCATGGCCGTACAAACTGTGATAGTCCCAGAAGAATTGATCATGGAACTGGAGGAGAACTCAGCCAGGTGATCCAATCCCTTTCTTCACCTGAGGAAGGAGCTGAGCTCTTTGCTACCAGAGCAAAGTGACAGAGCCAGTGGTGGCTGGTGGCAGGTGGCAGAGTCAGGCTAGGACCGGTTTCGGTCTCTCCACTCCCATGCCACAGCGTGCTGCACGTGGAGTCAGCGCTTGGATTTGTCAAACATGGTGGCCAATGCACAGCATGGTTCTGCCTTGGCACTGGCCAGGCTTTTATTTGCACCCTTTCTTCAATGTTTCTCACCACCACTCAGATAATAACTCTGGAAAAGGGCAGAGGAGAGCAGCAAGTATATAGAAATAGTCCCTGGGAAGAAGGTAGATGAATTTGGATGGCATTGCTGGAGGAGGAGAGGAAAATCCAGCACAGTAATCCCTACGGAGAGGATAAAGATGTCAGTAAAGAGGCAATTAAGGTGAGGGTTAATAAATCAAAGAATCAGAGCTTTGGAAGAGCAAAGAAGCTTAAATATTGTAAGTTCAGACTCCTCATTCGACTTGTGATGAAATGGAGGCTCAGAAAGTGTCCCTGACTTGCCTGAAGGTCATCCCAGAAATGGGGAAAGACCACAGGACTCCTAACTCCTCACCCTCTGCTTTGGCCTTTACACGCCACCGAAAGTAACTGGCCAGGGCAAAAGGACAAACATAGGCCTGAGAAAATTGAGAAAAACCTGGCCTTTCCAGAAACATTTTAAGCCAAAAGCTACCAATCATCTAGAACAAGATTTCTCCGGCTAGCAGGACTTTAAACAAAGATCCCCAATCTAAGCATCAATATCTCTCTCTAATAGGTTTTGCTAAAAACCTGCAAATAAAAAAAAAAGCCATTTCCTACTGTGAGAAGATCGGGTTTATTCTGATGGGATCATATTTTTCCTTCTTTTTCTTTTTTGGCTAGTGAGAATTCAAGCTTTCCATATGCTTGGTTGCACTCAGCAGTGGCAAGGAAACAATAACATTTGATTTGACTTTTGTCCTTGTTCCCTGTAATTTTAGATGACAGGCCCAGGTTACCTTCATTTCCATAGTGCCTTCCGCTGTTCCACAAGACACTCTTGCTACCTGACAGCTCTCTGGTTTGCACCTGGGAGTTTCCGATAAAAAGGCCAAGGACAATGGCAGGGCCTTCTGCATTAGGTAATTAGAACAGCCTTTCAGCACCCTGGTGCACAAGGGGCCCTGGCATAGAGTTACAGACCAGCTATGCGTTAGGAGGGTGTAAAGCTGTCTTCCTTCTCTCTCCTTTCGTTTCACTCCCTGTCCACCTTATAACAATCTTCCTCAATAGCAACACAATCTGAATGTTTTCAGCATGCTATTAAGTTCCAAATAGAAGGAAATGACTCCTTCATTTTCTTCCAGGAACCATGGCCAATATTCAGCCAGGGCTCTAGGTCAGAGTTAACATCTCTGTGGAGGGGGAGGGTGAAGAGCTTGTCATTTTAGCTGGCCCCAGCCCGAGAGGTACAGGGGAGCACATGCACTTCTCAGAGCTCAGCTTTTTCAAGCAGGCTGCCAAGCCAAAGCCTTTCAGGTTCTTCCCCAAGTTCACCCCAGATTGCTCTAACAGTTCAACAATTTGCTTGCTTTCTATCATTCTTTTCAGATTTGTATTTTCTAATTAATTTTTTTATTGTTGTTCTCTTTGTCAGGCTTGACGGTGATTATGCAAAGAGTGTAAGCAGTTTAGATTAATGAAATCCTGGTATCTTCAAGGTTAAAATGAATCCATCACAGAACTGATTTTTGGTGGCAAATGATGGCTCTGTCAAGTCTAGGCAAACCCTTAAATTTTTTAGGGGATTACTAAGCAGAAAGACCTATTGGTTATGTAAAATGATTTAGCTAAAAATAATGGGTCAGGAGAAAGTGATTTAGTTGTCATCAGCTACCTTCTACCACTCTGGTTTCACTTGATTGTTGACTAGTACATTTCTTTATTTCTTGGGATGTGCCATGGCATCAGTAAGTACTAGTATTGGTACTATTATAGATTCATTATGTCAACTGGAGCATTTTTACTTTATTCTTAAATTTAATAAAACAATAGATTTTTTGAGTTGGAAGGAATCATAATTTTCCTCCCATTGTACGCTGGAGGCTGATGACCCAAATTTTGCTTTTATACTTTTAGAGTGAGGGAATGCCCCCCTTCTGAGGAGTTCTAAATACCAGCAACATGACCTTTTCTATTTTATTCTTATTATATCAAAGTTTTTTCAGAGATGCAATAATGTTAGTTACAGAGAGGATTATAGATTATTTATTCTGAAAATTGAATATCTTGAAAATAATACACATTTTAGTAGGGAAGATATAATGGTAATCCCTTATTTCCTTTATTCTAATATATATGATCTCCATATTTTCACATTTCTTACAATGAAATCTTAGAATTGGTATGTGCATTTAATGTAGAGATTATATTTTCCCTGAAAAGTTATTTAATCAGTGATGTGTTTTATATATGATGGCATCTGGCAAATGAAGACATGTGATGATTATGATATCAATACCTTATATGGTATAGCATTGTAAAGCACTTCTAGTTCTGCTCATTTGTATGTAATGTGTACACTTTGTCTATATTGGTACCCCAATGTTACAGAAATGTGTATGTTGGATGTCCTGTCTTTCTCCCACACTCAGAGAGAATTCCCTGCATAATATGAGAGATGACGTCAAGGAAAACTCAGGACAGATTTTAGAAAAGGATAGACATAGAAACAGAAAGTTAAGACTATTAAGCAGTGCTTCTGTGTGTGAGGCGTTTCCTCCTTTACCACTCTTGGAGCAAGTCGATTAACTTCTCTGAACTTGAGCTCTCATCTGTAAAATCAAGGCAATAAAACAACTTTCTAAAGACACAAGGGATTTCTCGTAACTTCTTTAAGCTGGTGCTCAATGGCAAAGAGTTAGTCATTAGCCAAACCTTTTGACTGTTTACATTTCTTCTTTTTAACCAAATTTAAAAATATGGATAAATTTTTAGTGTTTGGCCCAATACTGATGATTGATGTTTCTTCTTAGTTGTCTATTAATACTGTTTCTAAAGTCAAGCCTCAAAGTATGCTACACTCTGATCTCTAATGCCAGATGTAATGAAAAAGGCATTATTTGAAAAGCTGGAAGGATAATGTTTCTTTTAGGACTCTCTCAGTATTCATAAGAATGAAGATGGGTAAAAGCAGTTCCAAGTGCAATTTGAACTAACACAGAGATAATGTAGTGCAGACCCAGTATTTCTCACAGAAATCACACTACAGGAGTATTTTATTGGACAGCACTAGCACTTGCCAATATTCGGTACTGTGATTCTGGGGACATCAAGAAAGGAGAGATGAAGTCTTTTGTGTGGTATCAATTGTTTTCAATTCTGTGTTCTCATGTTTACCTAAGTCATGATTTCTGCTTTAATTAATCTCAGTCAAGCAGAGATTATTGACATGTATGTCATGAAAGGATAATAGCTTAATATCTGCCAACACTGCCATTCCTTAGAGAAAATGGGGCATGTTTTGTATCCATATGGCTAACGTATTGTTCTAGCTACCTATCACATTTCCCATTCCATGATACCATTCAATTCTGTCTTTCCCTTGGATAATCATAATGTCTCATTCAAATAAAAAATGACAATAGCTGACATGGTATAGACACGCTCCTAGTTAAATATTTAGCATTCAACTCAAGATTTAGAGAAGAGTACCAAGACCATATAGTGTGTGGGGCATTCATAAACTATGCTTCTGAGGAATGCTTCATCCGGGTTTTTGAGATCCTCCTGGTCCATAATAGAGTTCCTATATTTCATCCACTATGGGGACTCAGAAGAAGTGGCATCCATGAAACCCCCTAGGCCACCATCAACAGAATTTTCCTAGGCTGGCAGTTAGTTACCTTGTTGGTAAACCCACCTCATCCCATGCATAGCAATTTCCGGAGAAGGTGGCCAAGTTTACTACACACTGTTGTGATCAGTGTTGTGCCATGACAGGAATGGCAGAGAACCTGTTAATTCTGTTGATGAGAAGCTGGCTCAGAACACAGGAATTTGCATTAGGGATTTATCAAAATTAAAATCATGAGGTAAAATATTACCTTTCCACCACTCCATGTTTCCAATAAATCTTTTTGTGAGTCTATTAATGCATGAGGCTGAAAAAATACATTTTATTTATTTATTTTTTTTCTAGGCCCAGTCATGCTCTCAGGGGATTCATTTCTTTCTTTTTCAAGAGTCCCACCAGCTGGAAGCACAGCAGGGACAATACAGAAAAATATCATGTGCTGCATGGACGCTACGCCCATGAGAACTAGGCTGCAGTGCCATTCCTTCAGAAGATTCAGCTGTTTCATAACTACTTTAAAGAACCTCTGACTACTCTCCCCCTCCTGCCATGCACAATAACCTCTACATCCACAGGATTCGATGGCTATTAGGGCGCAGAACATCTCGGCAAAGCACTTCGGGCCCAGCCTTTAAAAACATCTGATTTTCATTTTTTATTTGGCATTTTCACATATATCCTTTTAGAAACTTGATTCATTTCTTTTTAGCTCTGGAAAAAATATTCTCGAGTTGGAACGAGCAATCAGGAATGTGGGAACTCATACATTGCGTGCATGTGTGGTTAGTGGTGTGTGCGCCATTTGTACACATCACTGACTGGGGGAAGTTAAATCATTTTTGGATACAGTTTGTGGCAAGAGTATCCAAAGTGCCAACTTGAGGTCTTTGAAGTAACATTTTGTACAACCTGTTATTGAAGCATTTCTTGCCAGCCTAAAGTAGAGGAAGTACCCATTGAAAGGGGAATATTTTCCTTTTCTTGCCTTTCAAGCCACACAGGGACATTACTTCAATTCATCTGAAAAAAAAGAATTTATAAATTTTTCTTTATTTTCCTTTCATCGGGTGAGGACATAATGACTTATAATATAACTGTTTTCTCTTAAGTTCTCTATTTCCCTCTCATCTCTTCTAAAATAGGATTTAATAAACATGTGTAAATAAGAGATGGTAAAAGTGGGCAGATAGAGTTCAGAGAAGAGCCCACTTCAGGGGGCGAGTGGCTGGCTTAGTGGTAAAAGTTAGGAAGGTAAGTCCCAGCCTCTTGCTTCTTGCTCTGAAGTCTAAGGGTTCAAGTCCAAGTTCAAGCAGAGGCTCTGGGACCTGTAGCATACCAGTTTTCTTTCTTGACACTTTATGGAAAAAATGAAGATAATGACCATTATGACATCAGCGCCCCTTCTCACAGGGTTGTCCTGAAGTTTTTGGCTCATTGAACAGAGAAAAAAGTACTTTGGGAGCACAAACTGCACAGTTAACAACAATGGCTGATGGCAGACCCTATACTTTGTTTCCCAGGGTTAATGGATTTTCAGACAGTTTTTTAATAGTTCATCCTACTGGGTTGATAATGTGCTGAGAAGTAAAAATCCACATGATAAGAAATTTTAAAGGCATATCAACTCCATCTGTGTATATCAAGGGTGTTAGATTTTCACTATTGATAAGAGCTTTTCAAACTAACAACTGGCTGAAGGAACCATGAGACTTGTCATAGAGAAAGCGTTTTATTAGCTCCCTAAATCCTAGGTTTGCACCATGGCTTTCTGTTTAACTTCTGGTCCAGTTAAGGGCAACTCGACTGGGCCCCATTTTTGCAGTCCAGTCCAAAAGGTGCTGCTCCAGGGAAAAGCACAAAGTGCAAAGAAGAGGCAGTCAGGTTGGGGCCCATCAGTTAGGTGGTGGTTGGAAGAAAGAAAGAGACTTAAATTGTTGCTTGCTTCCTCACCAGGTCAGAAAGGTGCTGCCTGCAAAACTCTACCCAGGCACCACCTGGGTAGCTGGCTGCTTCTGAGCAAAAAGGAAATGCTTTCTTAAGTATCACATGTGACAATGCTGTTGAACAACTTCCAAGGGGCACCTCCCTTTCTCTTTCTTTCTCCAACAGTCCATTATCACAATAAAATCTGAATTAAAACAAACAAACAAATAAAACTAAACACTTCACCAACTCTGTAATGCCAGTAATACACCGTAACCAGCCATCTCCTGGGATTCCCAGAGATAAGCTATCAGCTGTGAGATGGGGCACAGCCTGGGTCCCACGTGGACCCCTTGTTCCCTTTGCCACTTCTGTGAGTGTAAGGAGAACTTGCAGCACCAGCATGCAATTTCCGCAGAGGCACCTGCTGATGAGGCATGGATCCTTGTTTGAAAATCCCATTTCCACATCTCTGTCACTAGCCAATGGATCCCTCTACTCTGAGTCAGAAATGGAGGACTCTACAAAATAAAAGTTAACAATTTGCAATAGCCCCAAATAAGGGTGGCATTTCTGAGATCCAGAAGTCACTTCTTTCTCCTAAGTTGTGCCCATTTACAAATTACCACTGAGATGACAGAGTCATCTTTCTAGGGAAACCTCAATTCTCTTGCAGCTTTATGTCTCCTTGGGTTCCCACTCAGGTACCTCAGATGCCCTTTGCTTTGGGATTCCCAGTGACTAGACATGAGCTTTGCAGTGCACAAGCAGTAGCCCAGTCTTGCAGGTGGAAGGAATGCCAGCTCTCCAGTGAGAAAAGCCAGGCAAGGATGGAAGTAAGAGAGGAAACAGAGATAGGGCCTGAAACTCACACTAGCTATTCTCTAGCAAGGTCCACTAATGGAATCTTGTCAAGGGCAGTGTAAACAGAGGTTCAAGAAGCATCAGTGACAAGTAGGAAGCTTTGTGATGCTGGGAGAGCTGATTCTGCTAAAATACTAATTAAAAGTGATAGATTTCAGTGTTGGATGATGCGAAGGAAACCGTATTGACTATTTATGATATGCCATCAACTGTGCTGGACACTTTGCATTTGTTTTATTTAATCTTCCCAACAACTCTGTTAGCCATGTCATTCCCATTTTACGGATAAGGAAATTGAGGCTCAGGAAGGCTAAGTAACTTGCCCATAATTAGGCTGATAGCAGATTAGTAGTACTGGTAGCATATGAACTTTGAAGTCAGGTTCCAAAGATTATGCTTAACCTACTAAACCAGTTCTTCTAACACTTTTGCACTGAAGCAATTCTAAGGACAGAAGAGGGAATTTGAACCCTGGTAGCAGTGTCAGATGAGGGTGGGGAGCTAAAGTGGGATTTGCAGCTTGTGGTGTTGTAGAAAGTAATTGTTCAATACAAATGCTAAGTGTTAAGGTCTCATGATTTACCTTAAAAATGAAGGACAATGTTACAGTTAATTCCATAATATACAGCAGGTCTTCAAATAATATCATTTCATTCAATGTTGTTTCATTATAACATTGAAGAGAAAAGAAATTGGCTCCCAGCTGGGGCCACTGTTTGTGTAGAGTTTGCACATTGTCCCATGTCCGCATGGGTTTTCTCCACGTACTCCGATTACCTTTCATATCACAAAGGTGTGCACATTAGGTGAATCAGTGTGTGTAAATTGTCCCAATTTGAGTGAGTGTGGATGTGTGAGTGTGCCCTATAATGGGATGGCATCCTGTCCAGGGGTGGTTCCCGACTAGCCCCCTGAGCCGATGGGATAGGCTCTGGCCAACTGAGACCCTGAACTGGAATAAGCAGGCATCTTAGTTTGCTTTGGGTTGCTATAAAGGAATACCTGGGTAATTTGGTTCATGGTTCTGCAGCCTGTATAAGAAGCATAGCATCAGCATCGGTATCTGGTGAGGGCCTCAGGCTGCTTCCACTCATGGCAGAAGTGAAGGGAAGCAGGAACTGGCATGTGCAGAGATCATACGGGGAGAGAGGAAATATGGGGGGGAGGTGCCAGGCTTCTTTTAACAACTATGGAACTAATAGAGTAAGAACTCACTCATGCCCAAGCGAGGGCATTAATCTGTTCATGAGGGACCTGGCCCCATGACCCAAATGCCTCCCATTAGGCCCCACCTCCAACATTGAGCATCAAACTTCAACACGAGGTCTGGAGGGGACAAACAATCAAACCATAGCATTCTGTCCCTGGTTCCCCAAACTCATATCCTTCTCACATTCCATTCCCATAGTCCAAAAGTCTCAACTTGTTCCAGCACCAACTTAAAAGTCCAAAGTTCAAAGTCTCATCTGAGATAAAGGCAAGTTTCTTCCAGCTATAAGCCGGTAAAATCAAAATTAAATTATTTAGTTCCAAGATATAATGGTAGAACAGACATTTGGTAAACACTTCCATTCCAAAAGGGAAGAATGGGAGGAATAGGCCAAGAGAAAGGAATGACAAGCCCCAATCAAGTTGGAAACCCAGCAGAGTAGACATCACACCTCAAAGCTCCAGAATGATCTCTTTGACCCCATGCCCTGCACCCTGGGCACACTGGTACTGGGGGTGGCCTCCTGAGCCCTCAGGCAGTCCTACCCCTATGGCTTTGCTGGGTACAGCCCACATGGCTGCCTTTATGGGTTAGGGTCCAATGCCTACAGCTTTTCCAGGCCGAGGTTGCATGCTCAGAGCCTGTGACCCTACTATTCTGGGGTCTAAAGGGTGGTGGCCCTGTTCTTGCAGCTCCACTAGGAATTGTCCTGGTGGGGACTCTCTGAGGTAGTAGATAAATAATTACCTCACTTGTTTTTATTAATGTTTCTTGAATGTATACATAGATCACATTTATTTCAATATTTAATATTAGATTTGGTCTTTATTTAGAAGTTTGGTGATGTTTTTGTGACTAGAAATATGCCATAGACCTTAGTTCTTGTTTATATCAATTAGCCTATGGTAAGATTGGTTTCATCACATGTTGTTTTGCTTAAAAGTCACAGTTTCTAAAACCTATCGATGACATTGAGACTTACTGTATTTGTTTGCTTTAATAAAAAATACAATTTTTCCTCCATCTCTTTAGGTATAAGTGACCCTCCCGAAGAGGAAGCATGTTTACACCATGACTTTGAACGTCTGCTGGGTACAAATGGCCATTAGGTATGTACCTGCTCTGGTGGTGCAGGGGTCCAGTTCAGAACCACCAAGCTATACAGTGTTACAGAGTGTTGGAAGGATTGAATTAGCTAGTGTACAGAAAGCACTTAGCTCAGAGACTGGCATGCATTAAATGTTCATAAGTGGTGGTTATTGTTCCTGTTACCAACGGGGCTCTGGGACAGGAGTGGAAATGAGCCTTCATGCAATCTCCATATACTACCCTTCTCTGGGCTTCCCCCCCTTCCATCTCTGCCCCAGGAATAGAAGAAGATTGGAGCTCTGCCAGACAAAAGATGATGGACCTATGACGAGCCATTTCTTCTGCAGCACATCAAAATGTCTGGGCTCCCTACTTCCTGCCTACAGTTTTGCGCATCCTTGGAGGAATAGTCTTCAGCACTAAATGCATTTCCTCTGTAACTGCTGTAGGTGCTGGCTGATGGGCATGTGGTTTTGGCTGCAGCAAGAGGTGTTCACTAAGGGTTTTCGCCTTAGCACTGTGTAGCAATACATGTAACAGTTTGGCCTTGTTTATTGCAAATAATAAAAACAAGTGATAAAGTATGGTAAGGGAGTATGGATTTTATACTAAAAAAGAGAAAAGCCAATAGGAAAGTATACTCTCTCTTCTTTTAATGAGGCAGACGTTGTAACCACATTTCTATGCTAACCAGTCCTTTGTAATGCATAGAAATTTAGAGTTAGGAAGAGCCTGTCTTCTAGTGTTAGCAGTACCAAAACCCACCAGTTGTTCCTGGTGCTGCCTCCATAATGGTGTCATGTCACTAGCCATGATTATGAGCAGTCTTCCTGCCCTGGGCTGCAGCAGAACATTCTCCACATGCTTTTGTGTCTTCTTGTCTTTGTCATCATTATTATTCTTGTTCTCAAAAAACATTAATTTTGTTTTCTGTTTGAAAGAGCATCACACTAAGCAAAATTTGTGAACAGCCAGATACCTGCCCCAAATGAATCTGTAATATAAAGATCACAGCGAGAGGTGGGCAATTCTGAATAAAACATAGTGTTCAAATATGCAGTGTTGCAAGGACTTCTTGGAATAAACTATTCACAAGATAAACAGACTCTGGGTGGGAAAATAGTTGAGCCAGACCAGAAGGTTACTTGCTAATTAATCTTTTATTTTTGCTGAACCAATTTGATTCCCACAACTACCATTTCTGTGGAGCAAAAAGGGCTAAAAAAGACCTTTCTGATGGAAGTTCAAAAAGAGTTATTCCAAGAGTGACAAAAATGTCAGTGAGTGGAGCTCCTTATCTTGGATAATGGAATATTTCCTCTTGGTGGACATGGGCTGTTCTGCCAAGAGAACCTCAGGGAGTGATTGGGAGGATTTTACATATTATGTAAGCAAGTATATTTTGGGAGTTCGGGGTATTGTGCGCTGCTGCCTTAACCACATCTGCTCTATTTTCACAATGACCACTTCGTTCCTGGGCTGTGTGGAACATGGCCCACATGAGAGCCGGGGGGACAGCCATTAAGAGGTGGGAAGGCTCCAAAATTACTGAGTTGCTCCCATGAAGCTTGTTGGATTCTGCCTAGAAATAAATAGATTTATTTTGAAATTTAAAAACACTACCAGTTAAACCAATGTATTGCATTTGGATTCTCATTCACAGAAGCATCTGAAGGCACCTTAAAATACTCAGCTTTTGCTCTCTGAGTCTCTTTTTTTTTACTTTATTCAGTTAAAATAGGTATTGACCAGAATTTCTGAATGAACTCATAATGCAAATTCTGTATGCTTCAGACTTAACCTCTAAATAATTATGGTTTTGTGTTTGGAAAGTTCATGTCTTTCTTAAGATTTTTCTCAGCTCTATTTGTGCCTACGCCTTCCTCCTTTACATTGCTTTGCAGCCTACATTTTTCTGAATATATTCCTTTCATCTTCACAAAGCTGGTTCTCAATCTGCTCTCTCAACTTTCTTTTTAAATTGGTTTGATAATTGTTGAAGTATAATTTTTAAAAGAGATAAAAATCATAATTCTCAGGCAAATATAAAACAAACACATGACAAATGACATTATTTAACTCATTAAATAATGGAGGGGCTGGTAAAATGTTAAAACTAGTCCAAAGGGTACTTGAATTGTTATATATATATAGTCAATGCAACAAAAAAATGTTAGGATAAGATTTCTGGATTAGATGCAATCCTGGTCATAAACTTGGTTCACACTGGTAATCTATTCACTCTGGATTGAAATTATTTGTGTCTCTCCTGGATAAAAATCTCCATGTTAACCTCTGCCACTATAGAGTTGTAAATTGTTGTAAGAATTGCAGCCTAGTACTGTACTGAAAGTATACCCAGTAATCTCCTTTCAAAATATTGAATAATTTTAAGACACAGCCTAGAGTCTCTCACATTGCAAAAGCAAAAACAAACAAACAAACAAACAAAACCATAAAAGTTCTCTTACTGGATTCCTCATCTCTATTCATTTCTTCCCTATCTCTCTCATCCTCTTTCATAGCCAAAGTACTAGAAAGAGTTGTCTGGTTTCACTGGCTTCATTTCCTCACCTCCCACTTACTCTCCAATCCATTCCAATATGAATTCTAGAACCATCATGGTTTTTTTTTTTCATTTTTTTGCTATGGTCAGCAGTGACCTACTTGTTGCTAGATCCAAAGAATATTTTTTATTCCTTATCTGACCTTTCAGCAGCTTTTGAATTTGACCACACACTCCATGATACATTTGGCTTCTGGCATCTAGTATTCTCCTACTTCTTGGGATGTTTCTTCTCTGTCTCCTTTGCAGGCTTATTCTGTATTACTGTGCCATTACATGTTGGGATTTCTCCATGCTGAGTGCTAGACCCTCATCTGTGCCTCAACACTTTCTTCTGTGACATCATTCGGGCCAATAACTTCAGTTATCCCCATTTGCAGATGAAGCACAAATTTGAATCTCCAGGCCAAGTACTTCAGCTCATATATCCATCTGCCTACTTGACATCCTCTCTTTAATTCCTAGACACACCTCAAGTTTAATAATAATAAATCTAAACTTATGAACTCTACCCCACAACACTCCTAATTAAAATAAGTCTTCTTTGAGTGTTCATATCTCAGACAACTACCTATTCAGTTATGTAAGCAACAAACCAGGAAGCAATCGGGACACATCACGCTCACCAAGTCCTGTCACCATCAGACTCACAGTGATGTCTACCTCCATGCAGAGAAGCGCCCAGAGTTCAATGAAATGGCCTTTAGAATTTAGAAAACTTCATTAAAAAAAGGTGTTTGATTATTTAATGTGCCAATTATGCCTGAGAAATACTAGGTAGTTTAGATTCTACTGTTACACTCTGGAATGTAATCCTGGTTGCAAATACATATGGGAAATGCATGGGAGTTAGGGTTATAAGGAAGTACCAAGTTTGCTGATCAAAGAGAGGTAGAGGTGGACACAATAGACATATTGTCAGCTGGGTTGACGAGTTAGTGCTGCTTCTCATTCAAGTATGGAGAGAAGAAATCAGGATCATGCTCTAAAAAGAGCTGAAGCAAACTTGAAGGAAGGTTACTTTCTTAGGACATGGGGATGTGGGACCTTTGTTTTCACTGCTGTCTCTCTAGGCCTGGCACAGTGACTGGCATGTTGTAGGAGCTCAAAAAGTGCCTACTGAATGGATGAGTGAGTGCATAGAACAAACCCGCCTGGAGATGGGGAGTGAGGAAGTATTTCCTGCAGGAGTTGGTGCCTGACCCAAATTGTGAAGGATAAGTAGGAATTTGCCTGGTAAATGAAACAAGGGAAACTCCAGGTAGAGGTTATGGTATAAATAAGAGCATAAAACATGGCCTGATGTTTGTGGAAAACTGAGAAATAGAGTGTTGCTAGAGCAAAAGTGGCAAGAATAATGGATAAGGCTTAAAAATAAACAGTAGGCAAGTGATTGCTTCATCTTCACCATCTTCTTCATCCAACAACAAACACTTTCTCTGAATTCCAAAAACACTTCACACATAACACATATGACACCTCATAATATCTCTGTGGGACGCAAGGGCAGGAGCTAACTCTTATTCACCTTTGTGTCCCAGCTCCAGATTTTATCGTTGATATAAATGGTAGGCAGCGTGAGAAGGAAGATGATGAATTAACAGTCTTGCTGACAATTCTTAAAACAGAGATAGGTGACGCCAAGCATGAAAATGTAATAGAGTCAAAGTTCATGCTGACAAAAACTGCAGTGGTAGCGGAAAAAAAGGATCTGTAACACCTCTTTTCTCTTCCCATGCCAGGTGGAACATATTTGGGTATCCTTTCTTACCATAAAACAAAGTAACAAAACTAACGTTGATAAAACATCCAATCTAGAACAGATTTAAGTTGAGCTCCAGTATATGCTTACATAATCACAGTGTGTGTAGTGATAAATTAAGGTTCTAATGTTGTTTTAAAAAACAAAACACTTTATACTGTGCAGAGTGATGGTAGGGACGAAGCCTGAAAAAGGATTATTTTTATTTTCAAGAATAGGAAAAATAAATGCACATAACTTATGGCTGAGTCCCTAGGAAGAAAAACAAAATAAAGCATCATCTGTAATATGCACCTTGAAATTAAGGTGGCAAATATTTCAGACTTTTAAAAGACGTTTTTTCCCCTCCTCTGATTATAAAAATATAGTAATGTGTGTTCAGTGTAAAGTATTAGGATGAAAGAAAAATTATGTGAAATCCCACTAACCAGTGGTAAACAGTTAATTTTTTGTATATATCCTTCCAGATAGTTTTAAATATACACACATATGTGCACAAGAATACATAGGCACACATGTGTTGCATAATGGAAGTTATATTACACATGCCATTTGATAACCTGGTTTTCTACCTTGATACCTCAGAGATATTTATAAATATTTATTTTTAAAATTTGCATAGGATATAATCCATGTATTAATACTCCATAATTTGTCAATCTGTCAATCAGTCAATCAACAAATTTTGATTGAGTCTTACTTTATGCCATCAACTGTTCCAGATACTGAAGATACACCAGTGGACAAAATAGAGTCCCTATCATCAATCTATTTACATTTAACTAGACTGTGAGGAACAGAAAATGAACGCATAAATAAATAAGATAAATTTAGGTATTGTTGAGTGCTATAGAGAAGCTAAAAGACAGTAATGCGCTAAAGAGTGACTAAGGTCACTTCAATTTCTAGTAATATGGTAGACTAAATAGTCTTAAAATGGCCTCTTTTTTATATCCAGGCACACAGTTTAAAAAGAATAGGGTTTTCTTTGAATACACAGCCAAACTAGCAAGAAAGTAAGGAAAATCCTGAAGAGCCAAAAATAAAAATGTAAGCAATTGTTGAGACTAACACTGAGCACTGAGTCTCTCTGAGGCCACCCACCACTGTGGAGTTGCAATGGCAGCACAAAGTGGAGGGGACAAAGATGGAGCCTGTGCACCTGTGCAAGGAGGAGCATGAGAAAGGGAAAGTCACGCAAATGCAGGCCCCTGAAGTGCTACCCACTCCATGAAAGGGTGGGCTAGAAAACACTCCACCCACTGCCGAAAGGAGGTGATAAGAGAACTTTTCTGTCTTGGTTTTAAATCCAGGAGGAAGAGAAAAATGGCCTCTCTTGAGAATTCACCACCACAGCCCTGCCCTTGTGTGGGTTTGAGGTTTAAGCTTATACCACCTGCATGAGCTGGGAAACCCTAAACCGAGAAATTAACACAGTGGTCCCAGTGTGGCAGTGCCTGGGCACATGGCCAAAGCCAAGGAAAATCCTCTGTTGAATCTGAACTGAGGCCCTTTTGGTTGTTCAAATAGCTCCAATAGATTGAAAGACATAGGAAACAAGCCACATGTGTGACATTTGCAATATTCAAGGGACATTAACAGTTTTAAATGTTCACAGAAGAAATGAAAATAATTAAAGATCTAAGTATTCAACTTAAGAAGTTAGATAGAAATAGAGAGAAAAAAGGAGGAAATGAAAGAAATTATAGAAATAAATGAAAACAAACATATAATTGAAAGGTTCAAACATACCAGAAAGTGGGCCCTTTAAGGGCTAATTAAATAGAAAAAACGTGGCAAGAATGATGGACAAAAAAATGAGAGAGGGTGCAAAGAATATTAGAAATAAAAGGGGTACAAGACTGATTGATAATGTAAAGAATAAGAAGATATTAATGTCATAAAATGGATTTGTTTATGCCAATAAATTTGAAAAGTTAGAGAAAATGGACAATTTTCTTTAAAATCAAAATGTAAAACTGATTATAGAGGGAATAGAAAGCCTGAAAAGGTCTAATACTGTTCCAGCAATTGGATTAGTATTTCAAAATATCCCCACTGAACAAACAATGAGAAAGAAAGGGCCAGGGGGTTACGTGGGGACCCACCTGGGGTAGGCTCAAAGCCTCTCTGAGCTGGTACATTTCAGTTGAAACTCGAGTGTTGGGAAGGAGCGAGCTGTGCAAAGATCAGAGAACAAAATTCCAAATGTAAGGAATCTCAAGTGTAAAATGTCTGAGGCAGTTGGAGAGACAATGAAAGAGGTAGAAATAAACAAAACAGAAGTAAAAGTTAAACAAAATTTTAAAAATAATAAAAAAATTTTCAGATACTTCTAAATTTACAGGAGCTAACATTTCCTGAGTTCTAACCTGTGCCAGTCACGGAGCTCAGAGTTTGAAATATATGATTCCCAGGCCTCAAACATCCCTGCAAGGTAGAATCTACCCTCATTCTATAGAAGGGCCCACTGAGCCTTAGTGAGCTTAAATGATGTGGACCACAGATGCAGGGCTATTGAGTGGCAGGTCCAGTACTCAAACTCTTCTGACACCTAAGTCTGAGATTTGGAGCACTTGTGCTGCACCTAAGGAGAACGTGCCCAGAATAAATGCCATCTAGAGCAAAGGCTCGCCACCTGTGGTCCCTGGGTCAGCAATATCATCTACAGCAAAGGATCACCTGAGACAGCAGCAGCAGCGTTACCTGGGATGGATTAGACGTGTGGTGTTAAAAATTCTCCGGCCTCATCCTAGACCTACTGAATCAGAGACTCTGGGGGCGGGGCCCCATAATTTATGTTTTAACAAACCCTCCGGGTGATAACCTCTGTTCTAGAGCCACTAGAAAGGTAGAATACAGTGATGGAATGACTTGGGCCTAAGAGTTAGACAAACTTGGGGTTTGAGTCCAGTTCTGCCATTTCCTAGCTGTGTGATCTTATAGCTTAAAATTTCTTAGCCTCAGGTCTCTTATCCACAAAATGGACATAATTATAGTATCTTCCTTTAGGTTTTCATGAGAATTAAGGTAAATGTAAATATTAATAAATCAGTGTCTGGCACATAGTGAGTATTCAATAAATGCTCTCAGTAAATATTTGCCGTTACTCCTCTCTCTCACTCACGCCTGGAGTCGGCCTTCCCGCATCTACAGGTGCTCTGCATCCTCGCTTTGCCCTGGGGAAGAGGAATCAGAAAGATGGAAGTATCTGGAGCCCAGAAAAGCAGATGGGTTTAAGCTCAGGTGAAAGGCGTCAGGTAACGAGGCCGGAGAAGCGGGCGCACAAAAGCAGGGAAGGGGCGGCCCCAGCAGCCACGTCTGCGGAAGCGTGGTCGGATCTCGTGCCTGATCGGACGTGCGAATGGCAAAGCGTCAGAAGGTCAGTGATGATTCTGAGCTTCTAGTTTGGCTGATGAGTGGCGTGTGGTTCCGGTGAGAAAATGGATTTAGGTGCAAGAACAGGTTTGGGGTTATGATGACGTGTTCGTATTGAGAAGAGTGAATTTGTAGGGGGGTGTGTGTGTATGTGTGTGTGTGAGAGAGACAGAGAGAGAGGGAGAGAGAGGAGTTATTAATGTACTATCAGTGTGACAACCTGATGTTCTTTGTGATAAAACTGCTGTCTCCTTCCTGCGGGTACCCATGTGATACAGAGGGGGCTACTTGCCAGCGGCAGGCCGTGCTGGCGATGCCACATTCCACTGATACCCAGCGACCGTGGCCAGTGCTAAGTGCAGCATTAACACAAAGAAGTGTTATTCAGGAGACAGAATGTGGGAAGGGAATGAAGCCATCACTAATGAATAGGCTAATGGAACTTGATGAACAGTGAAAATCAATGAGGCAAAAACTGCCTGCCTTAAAAAATGAACAAGGTAAGAATGGATGAGTGCCAAACCACAGTTTGTCTCAAGTCTGTGCTGGTCCTCGCCCAGTGAAATGAAATTCCCACCAATCTTACACCATCCCTGGCATGGTCACGGGTCATGGTTATAGGTTATAGGTCATGGGCATCAATTGAGTTCATTCGGTTCCATAATATTAATTATGCATCTGTGCAGGGCCGGGTACTGTGCAAGATGCTGAGAATGCACTTTGTGCACTATTATCATTATCATTCTCCTCCTCCTCATCATTATTATTTTACCACTCAACATTATCCATAAAGTCCCTCTACATCTCTTTAGCTGCTAACTACCTATCTTGCAAAATCATAATCACTGTACCTGATAAACTTTATCTGTTATTTCTGTCTGCTCAGCCAGCACATGCTATGTCTGGGCCACTTTCTCTAGTACTGGGAACACCCATGACATCTGAAACTCAAACTGTCTTGAGCACAACTCGCAGGCTTTCTACGGCTGGGCTTCATGCTAGGCCTAGGAGTGGTTTAAAAGAGGCCTGGAGCCACAGGAATGAAGACTTGGTGATGATTGAGAGTGCCCACCCTGACCTCCCACCTAACAAAGCAAGGGAAAATGAGCCTTCCACAGGTAAACCCAAAGCCCTCGGAGTGTAGGCAAATCCTCCCCTGGACAGAGATATTAAAGGATCCTGAGTTAGTAGGACCAGTCTAGCTGGCTCTGTATCTTAAACAGTGTCAAACAATGGAGTAATCAGTGGCCTAGGAGCCTTATATTCTGTTCCTGGCTCTGCTTCCTTGGAGAAGTCAGTGCATGTATCGGGGTCCCAATTTTCTCACCTGAAAAAATGGCCACATTCAATGCAAGCTAGAGTGTTTTAGTGTCTAAGCTTCTATGTAACTTAGTTACTCACTACCTGCTTTAAGTGAAGAAGACGTGAATTAGTGCTTTACATTTTCAGGAATGTATTTCCCCACTCAATGCCGTATCCCTTATCAGTGATTGAAGTTGCTTGTTCGCATCGGAAGGCTCTGGGCAAGTCACACCTGGGTATTTTTTCTTTGTTTAAGAGAAGCAGCATGTGAAAATCTTTTGTCTTCTGATAGAGAAGCCACACCCTACTCACGTGGCCTTTGTTGTGCTCTATTGGCTACCACAGATCCCCTAACTTGTGAGCACCTGCTTAGATCTTTAGCAAACTGAACCACTGGTCTTTTGGCATTTGTGCCTTTTGGTCTCAAGCCTGCCACTTCTCTTGACAACTGGTGTCTGTAAATACCCTGACCTCTGTGAGTCTGCCTGGATTTCTGACTTAATGATTTGACGAAATCATAGTCCCTGGCTCATGGCGGCTCCTCACAGCCATCCTGGATCCTGGGAGACTGCATCCATTCTCAACGCACTTGGTTAGCTCGGGCCTTACACCTTGGCCTGTGTCTACGACTCACGATCTCCCACTGTTGAGATGACAATGTGCAGATAGGATTGTACAAAATGGTCCTTGGCAGGCCTAAAAGAGGCTGTTCACTCAGTTGGAGGCTGAGAAGAAGAGATGTCAGTGATAATTACTAAAGCTGGATTCATTTCTTGCTATTTGCTGTGTCCTAAAAACCCTGCTAGGATAAAGGAATGGAAAGGGTTTGAACTTGCTCTGCCTTTCCGATTAAGGACTCGCTTAAAGGATCTTGCTCTAGTTTAGGTATGCATAATAAGGTCTAGCAGCTGCCACCTTTATTATATGGGGCGACTTAAGCTAACCAAAATGAATCAGAACTGTGCATTGTAAGCAAGGAATATTATTTCTGTCATTTTTGGCTGCCAACAAAATGCCAGCAAAATTACGAAGTAATAGCTACCACTGTGAAAGAGAATAAGAAATAAACTTTTTATGCCTAAGGAAAAGCTTTCCATTCTTGTTACTGTTACAGGGCAGTGCAGGAGCCTTCTGTGGGCCTTGGCACCAGATGTCACATAAACAATCATTTGCACACACTAGGCATCCAAATGTGCTCTGTTCCTGGGGTCTGCATCTATTACCTTGACAGCAACAGAGAAAGAGTTTTAATCAGATTTATTTCATATACCGCAATTGCCTCTTTTGTCAGCAGGAAAGAAATCCAGTCAAATGGATATTCTTTTAAAAAGCAGCATAAGCATTTTTAAAATTAAATCACACCCTGTAAGACTTAGCCTTTCTTTCCTTTCTCCCACTTCCCCCTGAATTTACCACACGAACTTGGAAGTGACCTGCCTTCTCGTTGCTTAAAGCACTGGCAGGATCCCACCGAGAAGGAGAAAAGCTGTTGTCCAATTAAGCTTTAAGTGTGCATCCAACCCCTGTTGAAAATTTGAATGAAGAAAAGGCCTCAAGTTGTTGTGCAACATTTAACATATCTCCATAGCATTTCCTGCTTTGCTTCAGGGTTGAAATTTGCAGGGTCTAGACAGGGTGTTGATGGGGCATCCTGGAGTTTATAGAAGGTTGTCTGTCTGAAGCTGGGAAAGGGCCATAGACTGGGAAAAAGTCCTATGTTATTGTCAGGAATTGTCTCCCAAGATTATGGAGGCTGAGAAGTTCCAAGCCTTACAGTTGGCAAACTGGAGACCCAGGAGAGCTGATGGTGTAGTTCCAATTGGAGTCTGAAGGCCTGAGAACCAGAAGCACCAATGATGTATGTTTAAGTCCAAATCCAAAGGTAGGAGAAAACCTATGTCCCAGTTCAAAGACAGTCAGGTAGGAAGGGAGGGAGAGGAAGGGAGAGAAAGAGAAAGAGAGGGAGAGGTAGAGGTAGAGAGAGAGAGAGAGAGAGAGGTGCTTAGAATAAATACTTGTTATTCTCTTTAATCTTCCAATGGATTAAATAAATCCCACTCACATTGGGGAAGGCAATCTGCTTTACCTGGTCTATCCATTCAAATGTTAATTACATCCAAAAACACCATCACAGACACACCCAGAATAATGTTTAACCAAATATCTGGGTATCCTGTAACCCAGTTAGGTTGACACATAAAATTAACCATCACATGGAAACAATGAGGAAATATAAGAAATGATTGTAAATCCATTGATTCAGGTTAGTTTAGGACCAGATGAGTTCACAGATAAGAAAACATACTCTGAGAGTGGTCTGGCTGGCTTGGACTACTATTTACCTCTGGAGAGCCCATCACCAACCTGGCCAGCATTTCGGGCTTCTAAAGAAGGGGGTTGCTTTATTAGGTCCCCAAACAATGAGGAGATTAGACTGTAAGCTCCTCTAGGAATAATGATATATCCTGTACCTTATTTTTGACATTTTAAAGACAATATAGAGAAGCCTGAATGTCCTTATTTCTAGCTCTGAGCTATCCTTGTTATATCATACCTAGTGGTCAGTGCGTTGTTCTGTTTTGGAAAGGAGCAGGAAGATGAGGGGTGAAGAATAAAATGTAAATATCTTTAAATGGTGTAGGTGAATTGTGCTGGTCATTTCCACTGGGTAGATGAAAAGTGTCTGAACCCTGTGGAAAAAATAGAGCATTTTGCAGCAGAAAATTTGAATTCAATTGTGGCTCTGCCATTTCCTAATAGCAATATTTTGAGCACGTCCCTTAACCTCTCTGAGGCAAATTTTATTTGTCTATTAAATGAGGATAATAATACTCGCTTGTCTTCCTGTCTCATCTGGTATTTGAAAAGGTCAAAAAAAATAATGAAAGGAATTTGTGAATACAATGTAGAGTGTGAAATAAATCCATTCATTCAGCAAATATTATTGGACACCAGGATGAATTAAGCAGATCTCAGCTCTCAAAAATTTGATAATTTAATCTAATAATCTTCTATATATATGCTGGTTTATGGGAGGAAGCACATTCATTGAGGTCTGAGGACCAAAAGTAACTGCTAAACAATGCCCAGTGATGCAATTTTAGAAGGAAAAGCAATAGCTAGTCTCATACGTTCAATTCATCTCACAGGATTTGGGTGGAGGGCAGGGAGGGCTTCTATCAGAAGCACAATAATACTCATTCTGGTCATCTCTGTATAACTCAGTTAAAATTTTGATAGTTCAGCTCCTGCATTTCTGGTCCATTTTCTAAATATCAGCCTTTCTTTTCATTATCACTTTCTAGAAAGTCCAATAAGAAAACATACTGAAAGGGAGATGAGAAAATTGCTTGTTTTCTAAGCAGTATTAGACAGCCTATAGTTTTCATCCATCTAATGATTCTCAGTTCAAATATGAATTTATACATACATTTAAAATTGTCTCAAATGTGATTACCCTTTAACATTAATACACAAATGTGTGTAGTGGTTTTAAACTCCCACCTGCTTAACGGAGAAGACTAGTCTTGCAGAGCCCTCTCTAAATACTTCCAGGAATCCTGGGCATACACATGTGTGTGCCTGAATCAGTCTTTGCCGTTGCTTTCCAATGGTGGTCAGCCTGTCCAGCGTTTTGGAGTCTCTGAAGTTAAAATTTTACTCCTAAACTATATTTTTATAGTTGTGATGGCTGCTTTTACGTAGCTGCAAATTTGTGGTGCCGGAAGTGATGTCACTGGAGCGTGATGGCTGCACCTCGGCTAGAGATCTTGCTATCGCTCTTGCAAAGAGAGCAGGGGACACTGCAGTTTTAAGCTTAGCTAGATGCTGGGAAGGGTCTCCAGTAAGGAGGCTCGAGTCCTATTGTGCACAGGATTTAATGTTACGCCTTTTTTGATAGACACACCTACTTTATTCCAGGCGAGCAAACACAACACGATGATGCCTGGGTCAGGATGACTTTCGGTGTCCCCTACCACATTTGCCCTGGACCCTTTACTCTCCTCTAATGTCCTTTCACTAATATCTCTCTCCCAATGCTTGGGCTTGCATCTGGTTTGGATTCACTTTTTAAAAAATGTATAGTCTTTTTTTAAAGTTTATTTTTAATTGACAATAATTGTGTGTATATATATGGAATACAATGTGATATTTTGATCTATGTATACATTGTAGAAATATTCAAGCAAGCTAATTAACATATCCATCGCCTCACCAACTAATCCTGTTTTTGTGGTGAGAACATTAAAAATCTATTTATTCTTTTAGCAATTTCCAAATATACATTATTATTAACCGTGGTCACCATGCAGTGCAATAGATAACTAAAACTTATTCCTCACGTCTAACTGAAGTTTGTACCCTTTGATCAACACCTTCCTTTTCCTCATCCTCCCCCAGCACTGCCCCCAAGTCTCTGGCAACCACCTTTCTACTCTGTTTCTGTGAGATTGACTTTTTCAGATTCCACATTTAAGTGAGATCATACACTATTTTTCATTCTGTGCCAGGCTCATTTCACTTAGCATGATGTCCTCCCATTCCACCCATAATGTAGTTGTACAGTATTCTGTTGTGTCCTTTCTTTAACCATTCATGTGATGAGTGCTTCAGTTGTTTCCATGTCTTGGCGATTGTGAATAGTGCTGGAACGAATGGATTTGCTTTTTAAAGTTGTTCTTCCCTTGTTGGGGTCACCTTAATCCATCTGACGCATTTGATGACTATACCCCAGTGGGTGAATAGGCTTCCATTCCAGTATGTTCTTCAGGTCTGGTGTAAATCAATGGGTGAAACGGATTTGCAGGGGGTGGGTGTTGCCTTTCTCCCCTCTACGAGGTGAGCCTTATAGCCAGGGCTCCTGTTACTAGTCTCAGACCTCTCTAGTCTTCATTTCACTTCTGGACACAGTAAGCTCTTTTTGCTGCAGGGACTCTGCACTTACTTTTCCTCTCCTTGGTACCCTCCCCTCTTGCTGATTGCTCAAGTCTCAGCTTAACTGTCACCTCCTCAGAGAGTCATTTTCTCTCTATTGTATTGCCCTGTTTATTTCCTCCATAGCACTTGTCACAATCGGCATTTATCTCATTTACTTGTTTTCTTGTTTCATGTAAGAGCCATGAGAGCAGCTGCCAGTCACCACTGTATCCAGGGCCTAGCACAGTGAATGGCACAATACTCAACAGTATCAGTTAACATTGATTGAGCACTTACTGTTTGCCAAGTGCTGTGCTAAGTACTTTTACATCTATTAACTCATCTAATCTTAACTTACTCCTTTTTACAGATGAGGAAGCCGGAATTTGTGAGAGGTTTAAGAATCTGGCCACACGTCAAGTGCCTGGTAAGAGATGGAGCTATGGTTCAGTCCTATTAGTGTGACTACAGAGTCCAAGAGTTCAGCTTTCCCTCATTCTACCTCTCCTCATCTGCTTCTGAAGGTGGTCATGTTAGCATAGATCAAGGTCATGACATGGTCCCCAGTGCCTTTTTTGTTTTTAAAAGTTATCTCAAGTTTTATTCATTTGCCCATGAACAAAATTCACTATGTTTCCGTTGATCTTACATGACTCAGGGGGAACAAGTCCTGGGTCACAAGAGGTGTCAAAAGCTGTTTCAGCCCTGGGCTTCAGGATCTGTTGCATGTATCCTCTCTAGAACAATTGGTCATTGGCAGAAGGAGATGGTCACGTGTCTCTTGCTCATTCAACAGGCCACAGGCCACTGCCAGAGGCTTTTTTCCCCTTCATGAGTAAGCCTTCTTATTTCTCTTCTATGGGTGGTGTCTGTTCTGACATTAATATTTTTCTCATTCTATGTGTGTGTACTAAGTATGCTGTCGTTTTCTGATGCCTGCCTGCCATACCGACACCAGCTCCCTCTGCACTTCATGCCTCCTCCTCACTCCCCACGTGACAGGGCAGCAGATTGCACAGCTTTGAAGGGACTGGGGAAAGATGGTTTTGTTTTTCTCTGTGATACATTATTTCCTTTCACAGTGAGCCGTTCCTCCAATACTGTCTCTGGGGGACATGTTACTGCTCTTGCCTGGAGCTGCCCTGGTTATTTGGTCTGGGCTCATGCACAGCCCTAATTCAATTTACAACGCAGTTACATAACTGTTCCCAGTTCTCCAGTTGACCTTGATGTCAGGCAGCGGTCAAGTTGTACCAGCCCAGAGAAAGGAGGAGGAATCTCTAGTCGGTCCTTGAGAACATTTGAGCTGGGGTTCTGGAATGGAATGTGGCACAGAAAGGCCAAACCAGACCAGGACATTCTTTGGAAGGTCGAAAAGCAAGGGTTGTTGATTTTTGTGAGATGGATGCTGTTGACTTTCAGGGCACTCCTCTGTCACTCAGAATTAGGATCGCTATTCTCTGACGACAGATGAGGGGGCTCTCTCCTGGTCCCATGAATCCCTGTAAGCAGATGAACCTTTCAGCCTCCACGGGAAGTACTCATAGGCGTGTCTTCATCTTGGAAATCTGTCAAGCACAGGCTTTTAGCACATGCTTTTCTGAAGAGTCCCAGTTTACTTAGTTCTAAACAGTGACAAGAATAGCTAAATTTTGATACTTTAGCTTCTGGTCTTAATAAAGCCAGGAGGCCAGGGGTTTCAACAAGACAGCAAAAATGCAAACTAAAGCCTGAGCAAATTAGTGAAAATTTCAGAAATTCAATAGTACGAAAACTCTCTGAGAGCAGATACCCTGTTTATTTTGTTCTCTGTTGTCTCTTCACACCATGAATAGTATCTGGCATGGACAAGGTACTGAGAGAGTATTTGTTGAATGATGTCTAGTACTATTTATGGATTGTGGCAATTGATGTTTTTCTAGTTAATTTGTCAAAGGCTATCATATCAGAAGTTTCCAGAACTCTATTTTATATATTTTAATCACATATGTGATTAAAACACTAGATAAATACTGTACAAATGTATACATGTATCTATATATGTCATGATTAATGACCATTAACTGGTTGGTCAGCCATGATAAACTCATTAGTAGACTGTGTCTTGATTTAAAGTTTTAGCCTTAAACAGAGTTAATTTACACTAATTGACTATCCTCCTTGGTGGGACTAGCTTCCCGGGTGTGAAACTTACGTAGTTGCCCCAGGTTCCACGCTTAATTTGGTGCTCCGGTGCCACCATCTCGAAATTCTTAATAATATTTGAGCAATAGGACCCCATATTCATTTTGCACTGGACCTCACAAATTATGTAGTTAGTACTGCCATAAGTATAAAGAGAGCTAGCGTGAAGAAATACTGTCTAATATCATCCATAGATGTCATCAGCCCTGAGAAGAACAGCTGCTTTTTAATTAAGGCAACAACTAGAATAACATACATATCAAGAAATGAATGATCCATTTACGAATCATTGGAAGATATTAACTGATTCATTAACCTTACCAATGACAAACACATGATACATACATGCTTTCAAGAGGATAATCGGGGATATAATTCATGAATTCACTGGTAGTTCTTCTCTGCTGTGAACCATCTATTTCTGCTTTAATCTGCCAAAATTCTTTGTGTACCAAAGTTCTACAAATTTTCTGGATCATAAATATTTGTCAATCACTCGTATTGCTTACCTTTATCTTTTTTGACAACAGAAACATTCCCATTCCCAACTATCCCTATTTCTTGGCCTATATCACATTTTAGTACTTGATAAAAATCAATTTGGAACTTTAAAACATGCTATCTAGTGCTTTTAAAAAAGTTTTCCACATTAAATGATTTCTAAAATTTTGCTCCTCATAAAGTGTACATAGGGAAACATATATAATATTTTTTAAACACTACATAGCCTAGAAGTAAGTACATAACAGCCACTGAGTAAATATCTAATTAATTAAACTGAACTAACTAGTTAGTAATTTTCTGTGTACCATACATTAACATACACATAACTTTTGCATACTTTTTTGATAATTAAACTTCTCAACAGTTGTTTTTGCCCCCCAAAATTTTAAAGTTGCCATAATATTAGATGGTAGCCTACACAAGCTGCTTATATAAAAACAAATACAAAATACTCTTTGTATTTTCCAAACTACGGAACTGACGAAATATTTAAAAATGTCAAATCTTTGAAACAAATGGTGCTGATCTTTTGGCAGATTGAATTTTTCTAAACTCTCCTCATTTGAAAGCACACTAACTACTCAGGATTTGCTTTGCTGAACCATTTAACACCCGCTTGCACCTCATAAAGTTTCTTGTGTTTGTAATTACAAAGGATATTTCATGATAACCTGTTTGTTTGTTTTCTTGTTTATTAAAATGTCAAGTCACCCAGCACATTGGCAGAATGGGGCAGCCCGATTCTTAGGTGTGAATCGATACATAGTAGTGGAGTTCCTGCTTTAAGTCAAGCTGGGGCCAGATCCTCACAGCCAGATAGTTCTTAATTGCTTCGTTTTCTAGACAGGGATTTTCTGAAATATATTTTCTTGCAGTGAAGAAAAGGTTTTAAGACTTTATTTTGACTTCAGACTGGGAATAAGAAATAAACAGATGGAAAATAACGGATTTCTTCAATACTGTCTTGGTGGGAGAAATATTTTCTTAAACTCCACCTTTTTCTACATATTCCAGCAACACCAAAATCCTGTTTTTCATTAGCTTGGTTCTTGTTAACTACACTTCATTTCTCTTTGGGTAGAGTGGATAACAGATGGAGTACCATCCTACCATGGGGCACAGATAGCAAAAATGTTCTCAAACTTTGACATCGATAGAGAATCTAAAATTTAAAATCATACCACCATATCCATCTTAACAAAGAGAGTGATCATTTATATTGTTCTTTCAAAAAACGGCTCAAGTCTTTTAAGTTTCTTCATTTAGAAACAAAATCCCCAGTGAAAACCAACAATAATAACAACAAAACTAAAAGAACACAATGAAATAATGACTTACCACATGTAAAAAGGCCAAATTAGAGCAAACAATCTCTGAAGAAAATCAACTTAAAGTTTTTTAAATAGCTATTAATTTAGGCCTGAAAATAATCTTCAGCCTACATGTCCAGGCTTAAAGAAACAAAAAGATTAGGCTTAAATGAAAATCAGGAGCCATCTTAAAAGCATCTACATCTCCCATCATTTTCCACAAGGTCTGCTTTTCATAAAAACTGTTGTCTTTGAGAAAATTCAACCCTTCATGTGCTGCAGGCAAATAACTCTCTTCTTTTCAAGTTTCTCCAATTGAGACTCAGATACCGCAGGTGATTTTTCCCAGGTCTTGCTGGTTTGTCCGGTTTAAAAAACCTATTTTCTCCATAAATGTTCTTCTTCATTCAAAACATAAAACACTTTCAAAAAAATCTACATGCTCTCAATAATGATTACTTAATTGGTACTGATTGCAAAGAGGAAAAGAAAAAAAAAATGAAGAGGCTTCAAGGGACTGGCTAAAGTAGGTGATCTACTAGGATGTTGGGACTAAGTGATTCCCAGACCAAAAACCTTGAACAGAGCATCCTTGTTTTCAAATGAGCTAGGAAGCTGACAGGGGTGTGAGCTGAGGAGGTAGGCACGAAGAGGAAGCATGTGTACCTGATAACGTGTGCAGGGTGGTATAAATTGAATATGCAACCCATGTCTTCTACTGATCAACTGTCTCTGACCAACCATCTGGAAGAGTTGGTAACTTAGCTTTTGATCTAGGTAACTTTTCAAAGACACTGGTGTCACCATGTGTAAATAGGAATTTGACATTGACTAACACCCCAAGATTTAGAGAAATGAAGTGGATTGTTAATGACCGTCTTAGTCCATTTTCTGCTGCTATAACAGAATGCCACAGACTGGGTAATTTATAAAGAAATGAAATTTATTTGGCTCAGGTTCTGGAGCTATGATTCATCTTGAGGCAAATTCCCTCCAGCTGTGAGCCTGTGAAATCAAAACAAGTTATCGACTTACAGAATACAATGGTGGAGCAGGCACAGGATAGACATTCCCATTCCAAAAGGGAGAAGCAGGCAAGAAGAAAGGCATAACTGGTCCCAAGTAAGTCCAAAGTCCCACAGGAAAAACAGTATTACCTTTTTTTTTTTTTTTTAATTTCAGCATATTATGGGAGTACAAAAGTTTAGGTTACGTATATTGCCCTTGCCCGCCCATCAGAGTTTCAAGCGTGTCCATCCCCTAGACAGGGTGCATCCCACTCATTATGTATGTATACACCCATCCCCTCCCCCACACACATCTGCCCGACACCCAATTAATGTTATTCCTAAATGTGCTCTTAGGTGATGATCAGTGAAACCAATTTGATGGTGGATACATGTGGTGCTTATTTTTCCATTCTTGGGATACTTCACTTAGTAGAATGGGTTCCAGCTCTATCCAGGATAAACAAGAGGTGCAAGATCACCATTGGTTTTTTGTGGCTGAGTAGAACTCCACGGTATATGTATACCACATTTTATTAATCCACTCATGTATTGATGGGTATTTGGGTTATTTCCACATATTTGCAATTGTGAATTGTGCTGCTATAAACATTCGAGTGCAGATGTCTTTTTTATAGAATGTCTTTTGTTCTTTTGGGTAGATGCCCAATAATGGGATTGCTGGATCAAATGGTAGATCTACTTGTATCTGTTTAAGGTATCTCCATATTGCTTTCCACAGAGGTTGCACTAGTTTGCAGTCCCACCAACAGTGTATGAGTGTTCCTATCTCTTCACATCCATGCCAACATTTATTGTTATGGGATTTTTTGATAAAGGCCATTCTCACTGGAGATAAGTGATATTTCATTGTGGTTTTGATTTGCCTTTCCCCGATGATTAGAGATGTTGAGCATTTTTTCATATGTTTGTTGGCCATACTTCTGTCGTCTTTTGAAAAATTTCTACTCATGTCCTTTGCCCACTTTTAGATAGGGTTGCTTGATTTTTTTCTTGCTGCTTTTCCTGAGTTCTAAATAGATTCTACTTATCAGCCCTTTATCGGATGTGTAGCATGCGAAAATTTTTTCCCATTCTGTAGGTTGTCTGTTTGCTCTCATGACAGTTGCTTTGGCTGTGCAGAATCTGTTTAATTTAATCAGGTCTTATTTATTTATTTTTGTTGTTGCTGTGATTGCCTTTGGGGTCTTTCTCATAAATTCTTTGCCTAGGCCAATGTCTATAAGAGTTTTTTCCCACATTTTCTTCTAGAATTCTAATAGTTTCATACCTTATGTTTAAGTCTGTTATCCACTGTGATTTGATTTTTGTGAGAGGTGAAAGGTGCGGATCTTGTTTCAGTCTTCTACATGTGGCTATCCAGTTTTCCCAGCACCATTTATTGCATAAGGAATCTTTTCCCCGGTGTATGTTTTTGTCTGCTTTGTCAAAGATTAGATGACTATATGAGGATGGTTTTATATCTGGATTCTCAGTTCTGTTCCACTGGTCTGTGTCTCTGTTCTTGTGCCAAGTATTGACTCTTAAAACTGTAAAATAATCTCCTTTGACTTCAGGTCCAGCTTCCTGGGCATACTGGGGTGGAGGTAGGATATCCAAGGTCTCAATAAGCCTCACCCCTATGCCTTAACTGGGTTCAGCCCACTCAGCTGTCAGGGGTTGGAATCTCATGCCTGCAGTTCTCCCATGCTAGTGTTGCACACATAGCTCTACAGTTCTGGGGCCTTGGTGGCAGTCCCCCTTCCACAGCTTCACTAGGCATTACCCTAGTGTGGACTTTCTGTGGCAGCTCCACTGTTGCAGCAGGTTTCTGCATGAGCCCCCAGGCTATTCATGACATCTTGTGAAATGTAGGTAGAGGTAGCCATGTTCCCACAGCTCTTGCATTCTGCAAACCTATAGATTTAGCACCACATGGACACCACCAAGGCTTACTGCTTTCACCCTCTGGAGTGGCTCAAGCTGCACTTGGGCCCACTGGTGCTGCACTGGAATATGGGGACAGAGACCTGAGTCAGCTCTGGCCAGTGAGCCTTTGGAAGGTGCCCTGGGGTAGTCCCCTGAAACCATTCTGCTCTTAGAGCTCTGGGCCTATGGTGAGAGGGTAGCCTCTAAGATCTTTGGAATGCCTTCAGGGTCTTTCTCTCATTCACATGATTAATAGCACCTGGCTATCTTCTTTATGTAATCTCTTTAGCAAATAATCACTTGACTACACCTTTGGTTTGCTCTCTTAAAAATTCCTTTTTACTCTTTATGTGGCCAGGCTGTGAATTTTCAAAATTTTTCCATTCTGCTTCTCTTTTAGTTATAAATTCCATCTTTGAGACATTTCTTTACTCTCACATCCCACTGTATGTGTTTAAAAGTAGCCATGCAGTAGCCTGAATGCTTTGCTGCTTAGATATTTCTTCTGCCAGATATCCTAACTCATTGCTCTTAAATTCTACGTTTCATAAAGCCCTTGAACATCAACACAATTCCACCAAGGTCTTTGCTACTTAATAATAAATATAGACTTTACTCCAGTTTCCAGTATCTTGCTCCTCATTTCCACCTGAGACCTCATCAGAATGGCCTTTCTCATTCATGTTTCCACCAACATTCTGGTCACAACTTAGGTACTCTCTAAAATGTTGAGGCTTTCCCTCCAATTCTTCCTTTCTTCTGAGCCCTCATCAGAATCACCTTAATGCTTCATTCACTGCAATACAGCCTTTTTCTAGCCTGATCTTCCAAATTCTTCCAGGCTGTACCCATTACCTAGTTCCAAAGCTGCTTCCACATTTTTAGGTATTCGTTATAGCAACAACCCCATTTTTCGGTACCAATTTTCTGTCTTAGTTCATTTTCTGCTGCTGTAACAGAATATCCAAGACTGGGTAATTTATGAAGAAATGAGATTTATTTGGCTCACTGCTCTGATGGCTGGGAATCCTAAGACTGAGGGGCTACATCTAGCAAGGACTCTCATGTTGTATCACAACACGGCAGGAGAGCAAAGGAGCACATGAGACAGATAGAAAAATGGGGGCCACACTCACCCTTGTATTGGAAGCCCACTCCTGTGATAACAAACCCACTCCTACAATGACAGCATTAATCCATTCATGAGTGCAGAGCCTTCATGAGCTAATCACCTCTTAAAGGTCCCACTATTAATACTGTCACAATGGCAATTGATTTTCAACATAAGTTTTGGGGTGGACATTCAAACCATAGCAATGACCTCAAGTGAGAATTTATGAAATTCTCAGGACACAATTTTAGTTCATTTTAATTCAAAGAGGTTCTATCCCTATATAGTGTATGGTTCAGGGGAGAGATCAAAACAGTGTCAAAAAGTCAAACCAAAATAGGTTGAGTTATGACTTTAAATAGGATAAACATTACTGGCCAAGTATATATTCACCAGTCCTGTTTCCAAAATCTTCATCTGTGACTATAATTATAATAGTCATGCACAGACAGCATAATGATGTTTTGGTCAGTAATGGACCACATATAAAATAGTGGTCCCAAAAATTATAATAATGTATTTTTATTGTATTTCTTCTGTGTTTATATATGTTTAGATACAGTTATCATTATGTTATAATTGTATACTGTCTTAAGTACAGTTATGCTATACAAGTTTGTAGCCTAGGAACAATAGGCTATAACATATAATCTAGGTGTGTAGTAGGCTATACCATCTAGGTTTGTGTAAGTACACTATATGGTGTTTATATAATGATGAAATCTCCTAATTATACATTTCTTAGAAAATATTCCTGTTGTTAAACAACATATGACTGACTGTGTAGTGGAATATCTGGCCTTGGAGTCTTAGGCAATCAGCTTTGGCTCAACCTAGCTAGAGATACCAAGAATGCCCAGACAAGTTAAGAGCTAATCAGTAACTGAAAACCACAGTTAGATTCAGATATTAACTGAGAAAATTTACATATTTTAAGTGACTATCAAGTTGTATTTGTATCACTTGGAAGCAAGCTTTAGCATGGATGCCATTTTAAAAATATACATTAATTGGTGATTACGAAATATTTGTTTCATATATTATATATTATTTTATGTACTTGATACCTATTTTAGAAGCACGATTAGATCTATCAGTTCACCATGTTAAAGAAAATCTTTTAAAACAAAAGGATACAAAGCACTACAATTCACTGGTGGCTATTAACCATGCTTAAAGAAATATTAATACATCTAAGAGGAATACGACTGAATTGAGCTAAGTTAAAAGCATCCCTGAGATGATGGGGAAAGAGGGAGGAAGCATAATCATCTTGGGATGGTATAGGCGGGGTGTAGTGAAACAGCCTGGCATGTGTCATGTACACATGTTCAGTGTGACACATGTTGTGTATACATGTTTAGTACGGTGCATGTGGTGTGTATATGTGTAGTATGGCTTGTTTAGCATATACATTCTGGCTTGGGCAGGGAATTCCTACTGAGAAGGAGTGGGAAGTTAGATTGGAGAACTGAGGGAAAAGAAGGAGTATGGCTCGGATAATGGTCCCCAAAGTGTCTGTGTCTTTGAATGAATGAAGAGCACACATTTATTTGTACAATGCTGGCACAGTCCTCTCCCTTCTATGTTGTATTTTTCATAACATGAGTGATTCTTTCCTGTTGAGATCTGTGTTTGCAAGTATCTTCACATCATGAAGTGCCTCACTGTTAAGGAAAATGAAAAAGCCCACAAAATACAGGTGCAAAATAGAAGATATACATTGTGTTTTGTGATAAAGGAAGGGCATCTGCAACCTGCATCTGACACAGGGTGAATCATTGAACTTTTCAAAAGGAAGAAAAAGAGCTTTAAAATAATTGTTGAAAAGTAACAAAGCCATTTACAAAGTAAGACAAATGAAAAATTGACCAAATTACCGTACAGTAACGCTGTGCTCGGTAACTAATTAATCATGGTGTCCGGGGGAGCCTACCTACCACTTGCTTTTCTGAGGTCTAAATAACAGATGAATAAGATCTCAAAAAAAAGAGGGCTCGTTAGGTATGTGTTTGTTTTTAGGCAACAATGCATCAGGAGTCCCTACCTGAAATCACAAAGTCAGGCAATATGTTTAAATGTTTTTCACTGTAAAGCTACATTAAGTATCAGAACATATTTTTTGAAGCCAAGGTTTTTAAATTAAAAAAAAAAAAACAAAACCACAATTTGAAGAGGATCATAGTCCAGTGGTGGTAAACCAGGGATTTTCCTTAATCTAGCTTTTTAGTGCAGAAAAGTTTATGTCAATCACAGGATTGATGGGCAATGCTGAATTTCTACTAGGTAACATGTTAGAAAATGAAGATGTCTTTTGAATCTAAGAACTTTAGAATCACCGAGAGTTGTGCAAATACAAGGTCTTGGCTTCAAAAAGGAAATTTAGTTGTAACAACATCCTGCTCTTCCTAGTACTTTTTGGCTCTAGGTCACAGGGATCTGTTGGAGGTGATTTTGTGCCACAATTCGAAGGCATTCCACCATAATTTATTGCGTGCTTACTAAGTTTAAGTCCGTATATCTGGTCCCCAGGGTCGTAAGACACAGACCCAGCCCTCCAGGAGGCTGCAGTGTAGTATTTGGTGCCTGTTATGGGTCAAATTGTATCTCCCCCAAATTCATATGTTGAAGTCCTAACCCCTAGTACCTATGAATGAAACCTTATTTGAAATTCGGGTCATTGCAGATGTAATTAGTTAAGATGAAGTAATTAGGATAGGCCCTAATCCAGTATAACAGATGTCTTATAAATAGGGGAAATTTAGACACAGAGACGAGCACACAGGAAAAATGCCATGTGACGATAAAGACAGAGATTGAGTGATACCTCTACAAACCAAGGAATGCCAAAGATTGCCAGCAAACCACCAGGAATTAGACAAGAAGCATAGAGCAAATTCTTTCTCATATCCCTCAGAGGGAACAAACCCTCTAATACCTTGATTGCAGTCTTCTAGCTTCCAGACTTGTGAGATGATACATTTCTGTTGTTTAAGCCATTTAGTTTGTGGCACACTGTGATGGCAGTCCTAGCAAGCTTTACTAGAGTAACTAAGTAAATCTCTGCCATAAAACAATAAAAACAAGTAATTATTACTAAGGAAACATGAGCTTGTTAAAAGGTCTTTATTGTACAGAAAAAAAAATATGTACAAAGATACACAGATACTAAACCCTAGTAAATATTTCCTTTCCGGAAAAATGAAAGCTATCTTTTAAAATTTACCAGAGAAAGCTCTGCTTTGGTTTTGCTCATCTTTGGAAGAAAGGGAAGTGGGATTTCTCCATCAACACCTCACACTGCCTTTCTCTCCCTCCTGGGCAGTGGCCACACCACTGTCAGCCTCTCCACACCATTCAGCTGTGGTCAGGGCTGGCCCTCAATGCTGGATTTGGTGTGGTGCTTTACACAGAGACATTTGTGACTAAGTTGTGGCAATTTTCAATGAAAGAATAAACATAAATGGAACTCCCTGTACTTTTTCATTATAGAAATAGTCAATGTTTAGTACCCAAATGATATATTGCACTCTTCTCTGAATTGTTGTTCAGGAAGTATTTTTAAATATATCTAAGTTCCCAAATAGATGGCACATAGTGGTTTCTTCTTGACTGTGCTGAAAGGAGACTTTGTAGAGCTTTGTGCAGCACCACAAGTAGCGTGGTCCATCCCCCTATCCCAATATAGTAATGATGATAAAGTTTAGCGTGTCTAACCTGAAAAGTTTCTGAGGACAAATGTTCTAACTTAACGTAGGATTTTTCACAAACATCCTATGTGGATGTTCATCTTATGTGGAAATAGTACAATAATTAAATAAAGAAGCAGCTCAGATTAGGGATAAAACATGCAGAAACCCACATCTAGAACCAACAGCCTGAAAAGTTGTTTGGGGCAAAACTAATCTTAGAACCAAAAGGAAGGTTGAGGTTCAAGAACTAGTATTGTCAAGGAAAGAGACAACCAATGACCAGGTGCTCAGGAGTCATTCGTTCATTCACTCACTCATTTACTGATTCATTCAACAATACCAAATACATATAAACGTGGTGAACCAAATGCACCTCACCTTCATCTTCATGTAGTTCTCGTAGGACACAGGACAGGAGGACACAGACAAGCCCGTATAGTACAAAGTGAGGAAGTTGAGGCTGTTCTAGGAACTTGTCTTAGTTATGGAAATGCCCCCAGGTTTCTCCTAGACCTTCTGGGACCAGGTCTCTGCCTTTAATCACTCCCATTTCTACCATTTTATACTCAATGGGTTATAATGCACATGGAATTGCATTGTATTTTCAGATACAAGGCAATATGATAAGATAAAGTACTTTCTAAGCTAAAATACACTGGACATAATCTAATCTTTCCTTGGTGGTTCAGAAAACCAAGACTAGGAGAATACTGCTTAACAGTCGACTCAAGGTGTTTACCACCTATTTCTCAGTGGGACTCAGTGATTCGATGAAAATGAAAGTGATATTCTTTGGCTTAAAGTGTCCAGACAAATTTAGAGTTTAGTGTGCATTTCCCTTCATTCTTTTAGAAAATTTCCTACTCATCCCCCATCAGCCAATCCATCAGCAAGTCCTAAGGATTCTCCCCACAAAGCATATCCCAGATCCCAAACGTTTCTCTGCCTACATTGCAACCATTTTTGCCTAAGACACCATCATTGTGGTAGCTTCATAACAGATATACCTTCTTTCCTTATGACCATCCCCCACCCCCACACCCTTTTGAGTGAGCTTTTGAAAACATAATCATACAACATCAGCCCTAGCTTATAAACTTCACACAGCTTCTTGCCGAGTAGAATATTCTTCTTGGGGTATGCAAAATCCTACATGATCAAGTTGCAGCCTGTCTCTACAACCTTCTGTCCCAGAAGCTTCTTCCTTATCCCACTGTCTTTCAGTTTCTCCAACACACATGTTCTTACCTTAGGGCTTTTCCAATGGCTGGTCTCTATTCCTGTAATGCACTTCCCTTAATTTTCAAACTGATCCTTCTTGTCATCTGAGTCTAACCTTAGGCGCTAATCTCTTCCTAGATTTACCTGATTCCCCAATCCCAGATAGTCACCCAGTTACTGCCTCATTACCACCTTCTAATTCTTTATATAGCACTTAGTACTATCTGGTATCTTTCTTCATTGTCTTTTTTTTTTTTTTTTAATTCCTCCTCTTTTTACAAGACTGTTTGTTCCATGAGAGCAGGGACCTTGTGTATCTTGGACACCGGTGGGTCTTCAACACCTTGCACATCCCAGGCACTTAATTGCCATTTGTGGAATGACTAAATGTGTTTCTGTTTCACTGTTTGCTAAGGGTATTGAGTCAGCTCCTCTCAGGTTTCAAGGAACACAGTTATGCTTAAGTTAATTTATTTATTGAGGGCATTAAGGGAGAATAGGACACTGTCCTACAAGCTACCCAGCCAGTCCACAAGAACAAGAGAGCTGTTCATAAAATGTCACAGCCTGGGTAGTCTCATGCCCTGGACTCCCCTGCAGCAGAAGGCATCTATCACTTCCTCCTCCAGTGCTTGGGGACTTACCCATCCTGCTGACTCCTTACTGAGAGCCCCGCATCCAGGCTTCCCTAGTGAGGACATGGTTAAGGCAGTGCTATTGCAGAAGTGGTGATTCAGGACTCTTCTCAGGCTTGCCTCATCCAGGCTTAAAGTTGATGCTCATCCTCCACTCAAACACTGAGGCCAGGATGATGGGGATCCTTCCAGTGGGGAGGTCTCCACAGAGGAGTGTGGCTTATGCAACCATTCTGATCCTCCACAAAAGAGGAGAACATTTCTGTCAAGTAACTCCAGTAGTTTAAAGAATATATTGGAAGTTCTAAAATATATAAACATAAGAATGAATAAGGAGGCCAGAGATTGGCCCTTCATCAAAACTATAGGGCAAATCTGTTCAGAGGGTTAATCCCAATTTTGATCATTTCCCAGAAAAGGACAATAAAATTGCATATGTTTGGTGAATATTTCATTGTCTTAAAATATTAATAAGTTGTTTGCAAAATGCTTAACTATAAATTACACATTTTTAAGCTTTTTGAATATTACTTACAAATCCATATGCAGACTTGAGGCCCACATGCAAAAATATGATGGATTACCAATCTGAAGAAAGTGCATATAGAATTACCTATAGATTTAGGCAATGGTGCTGAATTTTCAATGTTTCTAGTTTAGAAAATGGTGCATTTGTTTTTAAGGATTTATTTCAATGCAACCTCAGTGGAGGGCAGTTTGGCTCAGCACTTCTCAATAAATTTGCACATGTGAGCAAAATTGTATCTACAAGGTTATTCATTGCATTATGGTTTGTAGTAGCAAAAGTCTGGAAATAACCTAAATTCTTATAAATAAGGGACAGATTACATAAATTATAGTATACTCTAAAAACATAATGTTCCACAACTATTAAAAAAAAAGGAGGTAGGTAAACCCTCCAAATATATTATTAAATAGAAAAGTAAAGTATGCAACTATGGATGACATAAACTTATTTATGTGAAAAAAAAATGAGGTCTACAAAGAGAAGACCTAGCTGTGTAGCTGTGTAGGGTGGGAGAGAGATAGACTTTTCAATCCATAAGCTATTTTACTGTTTGATTTTTTTTTTTAAATGACATTTATATATTGCTTAAAAATAGGAAAAAATACCCTCATTTTCATACTAAGCAAAAAATTGTAGATACTAGTTTTCCATTGAGTTGAGAAAAAATAGAGTGGAAATCTGAATATTCAGTATCGCTTATATTGAGAAAAGTAAACTTGTCTATACCTAAAGAATTTACTCTGTCTCTGCCATTTTACTTACTCTGTTTATATAATTTGTAACAGGAAGAAGTTAGAAAATCCCTAAATACATTATAAGGATTAAAAGCATTTGCAATATAAGAAAGTACTTAGTACTAAAATGAATGTTTCCCTGAGGGAGAACTAATTAGACATGGACTCTCATCATAGCATTGGGCTCTCCTTAGGCATTTAGTGTATGACACATGAATTATATAATTCTACAATTAATATAAAGAATGATACGCAATTTCAGGTATTATGAGAGAGTGGAAATAAAATAAAAATAACTTAGATGTTGGGCTTACACTACTTACATGATCCTAATCTTTTCTCTTTTGTTTTAATATTTACTTGTGTTATCTTTGGTGATTACTTAATGAACTAAGAAGACAGAGCATTAAAGGTAAACTCACATTTCCAATCATGATGGAATTGTAAATTCACAATTTTAGTTATCTCAAATGTTCCAGACACATAACAATGATAGATTAAAAAGGAGAGAAATTTTAAAAGCCCAAAGGTATGATTAAAAAAAAAATGAGATAGACATTTTCATGAATCCAGAAGTGGAATAGCTGAGCTAAAGTTGAGAGGCATTGGGCTGGGGAGCTTTGGGTCTCTGGATCTGGAAGCCAGCAGAGGACCCTGAGGATGTTGAGGCCTTTGGGATAATGGGAACTGAAATTGCTTGATGCTAAAACTGAAAGCTTTAAGACTGGAACCTAGCTTATTTCCTCAAGTCAGAGGCTGGAATGGGCTGGTCTTTAACATGATTCTGAAATAAAACCATTTGCTACTGTTGGCTTGGGCTATAGTATCTATAAAGCTATGTGCAGAGAGAACGGGGGTGGGGGAAGAGCCTCAATGCGAGGAGTTAGGAAAAAATATTTACTATCTTGGGGACTAGATAGATAATGTTTTTAATATTTTCCAGAATAAATGCTCTGAATATCCAGTAGAAGGCCTGAATCTAAAATCTGGGTCCTGGAAGTGACTATAAAACTGGTAAACAGGTTGCCATGGTTTCCAAAAGGCAAGAAGGGGGGGAAAAAACATCCCTTAAGATGAGTCTTCAACCCAAAATTCCACACATAAGAGGAATACAAATGCCAACAAAATCTGCAATTGGGAGATAAGTTTAAATAAAGACAAAAGCAATATACCAATCTTAAAATTAGTTTAAAATTAGTGTATTGAAACTGTTTAAAGTGAGAAAAAAAAGAACACCTCCTCCTCAAAATACTAAACAAAAACAGTCAAGCAGAGAATTAGTAAGTTAAAAGACAGTCCTAAGGAATTGATCTGGGACACAGTACAGAGGGAAAAATTGACTTAAAAATGTAAAAGAGCAGTTGAGAGATGTGTAGGATAAATTAGGAGGATGCAATAATATTCAACAGGAACCCCTGGGGAGGAGAAGAGAAGGAATGACAGAGAAGCAATATTCAGATGAGCTCAGATGCATTCAGGGTGGTTTGGCCGTGGAAGCAATATTCAAAGGAAGAATGGTGAAAAAAAAATCATCCAGAATTAAAGAAATACATTATTTTTTTAGATTTAAAATGCACACACAGCACTGAGTAAAATAAATAAACGTAAATTCAGACCTAGAAATTGAATTGATATGTTATACATCAAACATGTTAAAAAAAATATAAGCTACCAGATAGAGAAGATAGATGACAATTAGAATGAAAGCAGACTATCAACAACAGTAGATGTTAAAAAGCAATGGAATAATATTTTCAATGCTGATGAAAAAACTGCCAATGTATATTCTATAATCAGCTAATCTATTATTCAAGAGCAAGACAAAAAGTCCAAAACACTTTGTCATTTATAACTATTGTTGATAAACCACTAATTATTGTTTCATGAAGGAAAAGGAACCCAGAGAAAAGGTATGAGACACAAAGAATAAAGGTAATTGTGGAAATTAGTAAAGTATGTTGATGTGACAGATTATATTTTCCAAGAAGTGTCACAGCAACATTTCCAGTGCATGCTATCGTAGAACCTTGCCACATGCCCATCAAGATCGAGTCTATTTTCCCTGCCCTTGAACTTTGGGAAACTGTGTGGCTATTTAACATATAGCCCTGGCACACTAGAAAAAAATTGTTTTTTCCCTGAGCTACAGTGTTTTATTAAAACAAAACAATCCTTTCTAATTTGTTATTTTTACTGTTTTTTGTGTGTGAGTTACATGCAGTGCAATTCATATTTTTGGAATTTAATTGTCAATATAAATTGTAACAATAAGAACATCAACAAGTAAGACTTTCAGGAACCAACTCCAGGGTTTTGCTTCACGAGGCCCCTGGGTCAAAACTAGCTTGAGTTAAATACAACTCACATGGCAGTCAAGGTATTAATGAATAGGATACCATGAAAGTGGTGCTGTGTGACTTTCAAGGCTAAGGCAATATAGCTTCTGTCCCAACTCTTTCTTGGGAAACTTGCCCTGGGGACCCAGCCACTATGCTCTGAGAAGTCCAAACTAGTCCATACAGAAAAACTTCATGGAAAGGAATACAAGAAGAGAAACTGAGGCCCCCAGCCAATGGCCCAATTCCAACAGAGGCCTTACACAATGTGGAACAGAGACAAACTGTTCCTAATTCGCTATGCTTGAATTCCTGACTCACAGAGTCTATGAGCAAAATACTGATTTTCTTATGCCACTAAGTTTTGGAGCAATTTGTTATAGAGCTATATTTATTGGACTAGTTAGTATATTTAACTATTGACTGTTAAGAAGATTCTGGTAACTAACAGCAATAATAGTAATGATAAAAGAAGGAAAATGGTGGGGCTATAAGTAGAAGTTGTTTAGTAGCTAAGTTTCTTGCTTGGTTTGGGAAAAGAGTAAAGATGTTTAGTAAATTTGGACTTTGATAAGTTTTTACAGTAAAGTTTGTATGCTAAATTTTTTAAAACAACCATTAAAAAGAATATAAATTTCTATTCTTTTTAGAATAGAAATTTAATCAATGATGTCCCGTCCAGCAATGAGGAAAAAGGAGAAATGCTAATAATGAAAACTTCATAAATGTATACAATCCAAACCAAACAACGTAACAATAATTAATTGACTGGCTCACATTTCTTTTTAAATTTTCAAAATTCTAATTGATTTAGGCTCCATTAAATTAAAAATGCAGTGAGCAATAGAAATAACCCTCACATGTCTTAGATTTTTAGATAGCATATGTTTCAGAAAGTCTTTCCAGTTATGTAATTCATTAGGTAGGTTTTAAGCTTTATACTGTTAACAGACATTGCATACAGACAGAGTCAAAGATAGAGAAAAATGGTTTTTATTAGACCATGTGTCACGATCATTTTACTGAGAAAATAGGGTCACCACAGTGATTTTCAAAATTAGTTTTCTAAATCCCTCTACTGGAAGAACATGGTAGGCAGTTATTCTAAATAGTTAATTGTATATCATACTTAATAAGATAATGGATTCATTAAATAAGAAAATGGCAGCAGTCTTCCCTCAGCTAGGCAGAGTTTTTTTTCCTTAACCCACCTTATTTTTATTTAGACAACGCACACAAAAATAGCTACTGTTTGTTACCTCTACAGTATTGGGTTCCATTTGTTAACACATCTTACCAATTGTTTACCATTGTTCTCTGTAGCACTGTCCCTCTCTCTGTGCTTCCAGCAGATGCAGTAGTAATGACTGCTTTGCTGCATGCCCTAGAATGGGGAAAACAGGAGCAGAAGTCACAGCTCTGTGATTTTAGGCTGTGTGCTGTACCCCACTCTTCTCATCTCTGTGCCAGTGGGACCCAGCCAAGATGGCTGCCAGGTCAAAGCAAAGTAGAAGAGGCTGGCGGAGGGAAGCCATGAGTTCATTCGTTTATTTTTTTGCACGACAAGATAACTTTCTCTTTTCCTTCAAGAAGTGTAATAGCACTTACTAAGATTATCTTAGTATTATATCTTGGTCTCTTATTTGTCTTGGAGCACAATACTGCTTTATACTGAACGTTAACTGTAGCTGTATGTATTTTATCTCTTTAATCAAACTATGTATGCTTTGTGAAGTAGTATTCTTTTAATCTTAGTCCTTCTGGCATTTAATATAGTATTGGCACATAGTAAATATTAATACAATAATGTTAGCTGAATAAATAAATGCTACAGAGGAGAAAGGAATTTTCTCATAATTTTCTCTACAATAAATTTGCTTTATGAGATTAAGAAGTCCACCCAAGGGATTTAGTGACAGAGGCAGAACAAGAAACCAAAGATATTTCCCTTCCTCTCCACCCCCACCCCATCCAGCACTTTCCACAGCACCACGCTCTCACACCCAGAAGCCTTCAGATTCCTTCCTGGCAAGCCTGCGTTATGCCCACTAGACTTGCATGAGGCGAGCTCTGTGGTCTCTGCTGGTTATGAAACATCATGACAATGATCCAGTGGCTTGAATGTCTGCCAACAGTTTCAAGTAAAGAAAGCAGTTTAGTAACACAGCCATACTGTGAACAAAATCCTTAGGTTGGCTCCTCCTGCACTATAATGTTTTTATATGTAAGGAAACATTATATCCCCTTCTATAGATCTCTCTTTCCTTGAAATCATCCCAAATATTAACCCTGAGAGATGACTTCCTACATGTCATTATAATGAATGTTTATTTACTTATCTAGTATTACAAGCCACTCCATTTCAGTCTCTACGTCAATAATTTAATAATCTCGGGTGCACGATCTTCCTGGAGACCATAGGCAAGAGGCAATAATCTTCCTCCTTCCTCAGTGTTATTTCTTTTCTGTTTTATAAACTTTCCTAGTATAGTACAAGGATCTTTGGAGAACACTAAAAATTAGTTGCAACTAAGTTATAAGTTATGAATAATACCATAATTCTCCGGTTGTTTTCTCTGGCTAGCATAGACTTCCCCCCCATGCCCCCCTTAGAGAGGACTTGTAGGTTCATTGATCAGGACATATTTTTCTCCCTTTCAACCTTATCTCTTAAAGGTCTTGTGAAGTTTTTTGCCTTACATTTATTGCCAAGCAGACTAGAGAGACAGGAGAAACGTGGTGGCAAGAACAGCTGAATGGAACTGTTGATTATGATTGACAAAGGACTGCAGTCTGTGTGTGGGAAACAAAGAGACCTTTGTGTCGGAGGGAAGCATGTGACCAGCTGCCCCAATGTGGTCAGAGCAGTTCCATTTGTTCATCTCCTTTTCTGGATTTTCTTCAAGATGCTGCGGGAACCTGGTTTTTTCCACACCCCTTCCCACTTTCCTCGAGTCATTTTAAGGGACCAGAGCAAGAGGGATTTTAATCAACAGCCCCATGGATCGTGATTCAGGTCTTCCTCTCAATTTCAAAAACATAGTCTCCAAATATTTTTGATCATGGATTAAATCAGTATAACATATACCCCATTTATAAAATATATTCATATACTGCTTATTTTGATATTTTATGCTAATATATTATGTACCTTATTAAACACAAAAATATAAATTTAAAGAGATGTAAAATAGATGTAAATAGGATTTTTCTTAATATTTTCCCCCTACATTCTAATGTATCATCTTGTGTACCTCGGGGTGTTTGCACCCTATGTTGGAGGCTCTTACTAAGAGATAGGTATGAGTTGACCAAAGAAAAGTGCAGTTTAATCTGAGAGGTTGAGGACACCTTTTGACAACCTTTGGAGTTGTGATAACCAGGCAGCTTCCTCATGTTTCTGGATACTGCTGGGAAGACCACGCAGAAAAGTGCCCAAAAGCAAGTACCCAACCCCAGTGTTCTAGGGACCCAATATCTAGACCTAGTTCAATCATTAACCATATCTATGACTCTAAGACTGTCATTTAAACTGTCTGAATTTGTCACTGGCACAAATAATAACTTTCTTGCCTGTTTCACCTAATTGCTATAAATATCAAACAAGGCAATGGGTCTGATACAGTTTTGTAAAGGGTAACACGAAATATAAATAGAGGGTAGTATTGTTATTCTTCTTAAAGATCATGGAGGAGAGGGTTATTTTCTCCCATTGTTTATTGTATCAGCAAAACTCATCCAATGCAGGCACCCCTTCCCCTTGCCCTCCCCTACCATGTAAATAATCATTGATGAAAATCCAAGCCTTTTAGTTTTAGATTTTAGTGAATACTTTCCCAACTCTTCTTCTCAAGGTTTTAGGGACGTAAAACGTAAGAGGAAGATAAAAATGGTAGAGCCGAAGGTACCTAGAAGATCATCTCAGCTAGTGTTCTTATTTTGCGGATGAAGTTACTGAGTCCAAAGCTCAGAGAGGATAAGTGATTTACCCAGATCACACAGCTGGGGAAGGAGCCACCATTAGAACCAATTTTAAAATCCAGTTTTTTCCCATAATGCTGCTACGTTCCTTTCCTTCTTTCAGTGCTGATTCACATCATCATGGTGCTCTAATAAACCATTTGTAATTCCTCTTCAGCTGTGTGTTTCTCTCAGGAGCAAATCATGCCCTTATTAAATTCATTCAGATCTCTATTCTCCATTGCAAAACACTCTTTCTCCCTGTCAACATCTTTAAGTGGTGCAAGTCAACCCCACCCGCAAACTGTCTCCAATTCTTTCTTACTTGTGTTTCACTCCTACTCTGATGGCCTTGTTAGCCACCAGTGATGCTTTCTTGTCAGGAAAGGACTGTGGATTAGATGACCAGAGGTGGCCACTTAGGTTGTCACGGAAGGCGTCAGCCCGTTCCAGAGCACTGACAGCTGTTGTGTGAGTCATACAAGGTAAAATAACCTCGCACAGAAAGTAAAAATAAGAAGATAAAAATAACCTTCTCACAGAAGTCTCACACCAGAAGTAGGCGTGAATATTTTGGAGATGAGAATTTAGAAACGGCTGATAGAGATGGTGTGGGCAGAAGCTGGTTTAATGAATGTTGTCTCTCCCTTCTAGGGTTTGTGTCTAGTCTGTAACCAGGAGGGGCTTCCTTTTCCTTCCTTTTCTTCCTTTGGTGCCAGCCACTTCCCACCTCCCAACCTACCCACCAAAAACAGTCTCTGATTTAATGTGAAATCATGCTCATGCTGTATTTTCAATGGTTCCCATTTCCCCTCCCAGATCACTTTTAGGCATTTAATGGTAAAATATTCTCTATGAGTAGGATATATTAAATCCGAGGGTCCATGCTTCCAATAGGGTAAAAATAAATTGTAGAACGCATTCAATAAAATGTCTGAAAATGAAGCCTTAGCCAAAGTTTTCGCTGAATGATGAACAGCCAGAGATCCAAGGCAAAGGGCTGGCAAGGTTTTTTGTGATTTACATTCATTTTTGGCTTTGTTCATAAAATATCCACTTGGGGTGTAATAGGATCAGAATACAAATAACTAGATCACCAGTGTGGCTTTTGGAAACAAAGAAATATTTATGTATGCTCTGTTACCAATCTGTCTTATAGGAATATCTGGCCATTTAAGTATTCATGTCACCAGGTTTGTACGTGAAAGAGAGGTCAGCATTTTCTAGTTCCACCCCGCTGCCACCTGTGTGTTTTATAGCATATCCGACACAAAAGCACCTAGCCAGGCCTCTCGCACAGAGCAGGTGTTCCATACATGATTACTAAGTTTAACTGACTGTTATTCAAAGCCAGGATAACCGCAGTCAAAAAGCTGAACTGCTTTCTTTGTCTTAAATGTTACTGTTAAACACAAGGTGAGTTCAAGCTTAAAGAAAAAAAAAATTAGAAAAGATGAGTTCGAGGACGGGGGGAGATAGGACAGCAGATAGCAGACCCTGTGAGCTCGTTCCTAAATGCTGCAAGAAGTGGAAGAAATGAGAGGCCAGTGTTTCCTGGAATGTGTCCTAAGACTCGGGAGACAAGAGATCTGCCAAATAGTCACTAAAAGGAAATGAACCTGGAGCACAAAAGATGTAGGAGGCATAGGGGTGTCCCAGGAGGTGGCCATGGCTAGGAGGGAGCCTGGATTTGCCCGCCTGTCATCCCCTCTGCCTCCCCTCCCATTCCAGACCCCCACATCACCCACATTCAGCGCAGGTACAGGCTGAACTCTCGCCAGGCTCGTCCCCCTGGAGTCCACTGAGCAAGGAGGAGAAGAAAGAAATGAGTCCCTGCTTCCCCACCTCTCATTCCACCACTGCTGCAGCTTAAAACATTTGATGGATAAGAAACAGTCTTTCTGACTGCAAAACTGACACTGCATACAATATTGTCCAAACACTTCTGTTGTTGGCCTGTGTTTGGAAAGTTTTTGCCCTGAAGCCACGCATGTCCTTGTGTGTGTGTGTGTGTGTGTGTGTGTGTTGTGGGCACAGTGAGCTTTCACCTTGAGCCAAATTCACCTTACTAATAAGAATTCTTAACTTCTAAGGGTAACTAAGGTTTACACAGGAAAAAATGGTAATTGGTGACTTTTCTAAGATCATATATTTGGACACAAGGTCAAACAACCAACCAACCAACCAACCACAGAAACCTACTCTCATGTTTAAAACTTACCTTTAAGGCTACTTTAACATTATAAAAAGGTTTTGCAACAAAATCAGTGTTTTAAAATCTAAACAAGTTTATTTTACAGGACACCTGCCAGAGACCTTCTGACTGTCTTGACTGAATGCTTTTGTTTTCTGTTACTGTACCATTGCATGACCTTCAGGCCTTCTTTATAGAGCCTCAAAAGCCCGCTAAGCTAGTTTGATAGCTCCATTAACTAGAGCTTCCAGTTGAGATCTCAAAGACTTAGGTGATTTGCAGAACTTTCATATATATCTTCCCAAAATATTCAATTGCCCCAAGTTTATTTGCAGCATTGAAAGATTAGGATAAAAGAAAGGCTACAGCAGGTTTACAGCTGCTCTGTTCAACACAGTGGCCACAGGGGGCCATTAAACACTTAAGATCTGGTGAATGCAATTGAGAACATTTTAAGTACGTTTGAAATAACTTGAGTACATGCATATACCTTTTCAGCTTAAATGTTATAAAATCTAAGTACAGATCAAGCATTTCTAATGCAGATTTAGTATCTGAATTGAGAAATGCTCTAAGTGTAAAGTGCACACCAGATTCTGACCACTTCATATTAAAAAAAAACTCATTAGTATACATTCGTATTGAGTAAATGAAGAAATGATAATATTTTGGATATATCTGGTTGAATAAAATATATTGTTAAAATAAATTTCACCTCTTTCTTTTTTGTTTTGTTTTGTTTTTGAGACAGGGTCTCACGCTGGAGACAGGGTCTCACTCTGTTGCCAGGGCTAGAGTGCAGTGGCATCATCATAGCTCACTGCAACCTCAGACTCCTGGCCTCAAGTAGTCCTCCAGCCTTGGCCTCCCAAAGTGCTAGGATTACAGGTGTGAGCCTGGCTTTTTTTATTTTCTTACTGTGACTATAAAAATTTGAAGACTACAGTATGTGTGGCTGATGTTGTGTATTTATTTGATAGTGCTGGTCCAAAGGACAGTTTTGACTCAAACTGTTGTAATTTATCTACCTGCCTAATCATGTCTCTGGCAGTAAACCTTAATATTTCTCTGTCAAGTGTACTTTTTGTTTTCAAATAGAATTACCTAAATCTTCAAAAGGAAACTGAGGTTAGGAAGAGAAGCCAAAAGAGACAAAAGGCCCTAGCCACTGAGCTTTCTCCTCAAACAAGCAAATGCAATTGTTTCATATTATAGTTTCAAAACCCTGTAAGTTCCAATTCTCAAGTGAAATATGTATTTAGTCACTGGTAGAATCACAGAGAGATTTAAAGAAGTGGGAGTTATAACAAGATGGAAAAGGAAATTGTATTCTGACCACTTATGCATGACAGTTTCTGGGAAAAACTGGAAATGGGAGATGCAGGCTCTAAGAATAAATTTTGGTGGTATTGTAAATGGAATTTTGGACTTATAGGAAACTTATTCTAATGGTGGCTGTAGGATGTCAAGGGATGAGAGTGGGAAAGTAAGCATGGGGGAAAGAACACCACTTATCTCCAAACTGGAATTTTTCACTTTTTCTTCTTTTCAGAGGGCTTAGCTTAGCTACAGGATGAGCTCCTTCTGCACCTTAAAAATCCTACCCTTGAAATCTCTAATGCCATCTCTGTAAACCACTACTGGATGTAGAACCATGCATTCTAGCACGTAGGTGCTGTGTGCTCTACTGCCTCTTCCATGGCCATCACTCCTGCAAAGCACACTCGTTCTTCTATAATGCCTAATTCAATGATAGCTCCATTATCCACCCCATCACAATGCAGAAGCCTGAGTTAACTTCAATTTATCCTTCTTTCTTACCACCCCCACACCCAATCAATTAACCAATCGCCAAGTTCACAATCCCTCCATTGTATCCTCTCTCACCCACACCCTATCAATCAACCAATCACAAGTGCACAATCCCTCCATTGTATCCTCTCTCTCCTTCCCCACTTATCATCTCTATCCTGGATCCAGTAGCCTCATGACTCATCTCCATGTCTTCAGTATTATCCCCTTGGAATCTGTACTTCAAAAATTTTCAAAAATTATCTGTCTAAAATTTATATCTGATCATATCATTCCCTATTTAAATATATTCAAAGGATATGCATCACCTATAGAATTTAGGTTCTTTTGAAGGGCCTGCAAGGCCCTTACCACCTGGCACCCATCCACTACCCTATATAGCTTCATATCTTGCTACCTCTTGACTCACACTCCATGCTTAAACAGCATCAACTGTTTATGATTGCCTGTGGACCCTATGCTATTTTATGACCTTCTGCTTTTGCTTGTGCTAATCCTTCCACATAAAACACCTTTCCTACTTAGTTTAATACTGTTTATCTGTCAAGACCCAATTTAACAATAGCCTCTCACAAGAAGCCTTTCTGAACCTCCAGGCTTAGCTGTGGTCATTCTACTTTATATTTCCATAGCATAGGGGTAAGATTTCTGGTTCAGTACTTAACATGTTGTATTAAAATTATTAAAATTATCCGCTAAGTGTCTATCTCTTCTAAACTCTAAGACCCACTAATGCAGGAACCCAAACTTATTAATCTTTGTAGTCCCACTGGTGACTTTTGGTAAATGTCTGTTGGAACGAATTGAACAGGGGAAAGTGTCTATAGGGATTGGGGTTGGGCCTCTATACCGGTAAGGCAGAGCTTGGACTCTTGGCTGTCTCACTATAGACAGAGGAATAAAATTGCAAGAAGGTCATAAAATAGTGGCAGAATGAGAGTAAGAGAAAAAATTAGTCACAATTTGTAGGCATTAAAAAAAATCTTGTGGGAAGGACTTACATATACAGTGAACACGTGGGAAGCCCACACTAGCAGCCTGAAATCTGGACTCTTCACTCTTTCATTCCTGTCCTTCAGAAACAGGTGAGCTTGTTAGGAGATTGCCCACCTACAGACATTTAATTCTACCCTTAAAACTTCTTTTATCATATTTCACCTGTATAAAGCAATTGTGAGTTCAAGGAGTATAATTTTGCAAATCTCAGACAAACCTGATTCAGTTCATGATTAAAACAAGAGCTAGTAGGTTCAAGGGCCAGCCCACAGGAAACTAACACACCAATTCTCAGAAGAAGTAAAAGAAGACAATGAATGCAGAACCCAAATGTCTTACCCAATGACTGTTTTAAGAAAGTTTTCTGATTACTTTCCCAGTTAGCAACCAAAACCTAGTGGCCACAGCATGCTAACTCTCTATTTCCTATTCAGGGCTCAGTGGGACCTGGAAGATTGAATTGGCAGTCTTAATTTTTCTCTCAGCACCCAAAACTTTGCCTAAATGGACTTTGCCTAACGTCTAGGTTGGCTCTTATTTTATGTTCAGGGGCACATCCTAGGAAATGTGGGTTTGAAGTACCTAGGGCATGTGACTAACATTTCATCTCCCACTTTATAAAGGCACCTCTTAAAATGTTATCTAAGTGATTGAAACTCAGCAAGTCTCCATCATGAAGAACTCTGGTCCAGAGGGGAGGCAGTGGAAAGGGGAGTTGCCTGTTAGAGACTCGGGCTTGCATTTGGCTTTATTGCAACAGCAAACCAGTCACCCTAAGAAGAGCTGATCTTGTGGCTTCAGATTTTCCAAGCCAGATGTGCAGATGAATGTGCAGATTAACAACAGAAAGCATATTTGAAAAGCTTTCAAGTCCGCTTGAACTTGCGTAGGTTTCCCATGCACTTCGTGAGTCCAAGGTTTATGAAAGAGTCTGTGTTCTACGATCGTGGTGCCTAGAGGCTTGTGGATGGGCAGGTATTTCCACACCAAGACATTGAGACAACTGTAGCTCCGGTAAATGAGCACAGCAGTCCCTCCCTCCTCTTCCCACACTTCTGGGTAGAGAATTCGCCCCTGGGGAAAGTGTAGCATGAGCTGGCACAGCAGGATGAGGTAGGCAGAGTAGCAGTGACAGGAGAAGGAGCAAGGAGGTCAAGACTAATAGCAGAGTAGCAGGAGGGAGGTGATGGTCTGGGAAGAGAGGCAAGTTTGACAACCCTGCATTATGTTGTCAAATGCTAAACCAAGTGGATCTTACTCCCTTTTAGACTGTGGGAAAGGGGGATTGTGACTGAGTCTGGTTTCCCACATCATTCTCTAGCAATCATACATCTCCAAATGTTAAGCAGATGAGAGATTACATCTGATGCAAGACATACAATTGGGCCCAGATGCGAAGGGCCTGATAAAGGTGAAATGATAACTGTTGCCCATACACAACTGAATACATCTAGAAATGAAACTTTCCTTGAAGCCACCCACTTAACACTGTGCCATGCATTATAAAAGCTTCCCTAACAGTTTCTTGTGTTACCAGGTCTTTGTTCTTGTACATGACATTGTAAGTGTGAATGGCAAAAGTGCACACTCACGTGCCAAATGTCTGCTGCATGAAGGAACCAGCCGGCTGTTGATGCTGGCCAGCTGGGTTCTGCACAGGAAATAAACACCTTGTACGGGACACAATGTGGCCTCTACTGAACCCCAAATGGACTAGTGCTGGCAAGACTTCCAAAGGAAAATCTCAGCTGCCAAACTGCATTCTGTCTAAACACAGAACCTCTACTCCTTGATCAAACCATGGATGACGACAAAGACACCAGGGCCCCACTCCCTCGAATCATGTAGTATTTACAGAGTGAGTCCGTGGCTGCTCTGTGGCCATCCTCACACACAGCATCTCTTTTAATCTGCATGGCAGCTCTTATGGTGCGGTTGGTGCCACCCCTCCAATCTTGTCGCTACCACCTTCTTCGTTTGCTCGCCCACTCTAGCCACGGCAGCCTTTGTGGAGTTCTGCCCTTGCCCCTGGGCCTTTGCAGCTGTACTTCCTGACTCAAAGTTCTCCGCCCCCCCCCCCGCCCCCCCCCCCCCCCCCCCCGGTCTTTTCAAGGCTAACTCCCTGGTTCAGTTTCTGCTTAAACATCATAACCTCAGAAAAGCTTTCTCTGACCATCTGGTCAACCCACTCCTCCAATTCACCCCTTTCCAGCCTTGTACATTCTATCAGCCTACTCTGTCTTATTTCTTTCAAGCACATTTAACTATCTAAAAATTATATAACTCCTTATTTTGTTATTTTTATATGGTTGGCTGTGTCTGCAACTAAAATGTAGGATACATACGGGCATAAGGCTTTTTCTGTCTTTACTGTTTTCTAGTCTGGAGACAGTGTTTGACATGTGGTAGAAGAGTGATAAATATTAATATTTTTTGACTGAATAGTGAATGAAGGATATGGGAAAAAATGTAAGTTAATCGGCTTGCTCCACATTACTCAGTAAGGTGGAAAGGGAGATATGACTCAAACCAGGTCCTTGGATTTCAAATTCCATGCTGTTTCCTGTACACAAGGTTGCCTCCATTGCAAAATCTACATTTGGTTTCAATGTTTATTCTAGAGGAAAATAAACTAATCTAGACAGGAATCCTAAGGCCACTGTCTCAATTCTCATGACTTGGACTCACAAACTATCAAACGTTTTAATATTTCGTCCTCCCAAAGTTGAAAGAAGCAGTTTCAGTAAAAGAATGCAAAGCTGGACACCTAAGACAACAGCTTCTGGACCAGTGGGAGCTCTAAAGCCTCAGTGAATTGGGAGTGTGTCCAGTTAGCTCTCAGTAATGAGTGATATCACTCATGGAACTCCCAGAGGGCATAGCCTTGCCATCTTGATTTTCAGTGAACAGGTTATAGTCCGGATTAAAGTGTGTTGTTCAAATAGTCACTGCACATGTGGATGATAGTGGCTTTCCTGACTCCCCAGGTCCCCTGGTGAAAGAAATCTCTCCCTTTTGAGATCTGTGATACTTGGTATACACTTCTTGTGCTTTTCTCATCACAAGAGCTACGTGCATAAAAGATTAAACATATTCTAAAAACTCTACTAAGTATTTTTAAGTATGCAACATATTCTAACACTCTGCTAAGTATTTTTAAGTATTTTAAATATTATTATTTTTCAGATATAGAGTGATATGTACTCATTACCTAAAATTTGCAATATAAAACTCCTAAATGAGAAAATTATTCACAATCCCACACAATTTTACAGATAAATTGTAGAATCATTTAAACAAGTTAAAAAAAGAAAAATTCTACTTGAATTGTATTTTATATTTTGTTTCTATTTTATTAAACTTATAAATTAATTTGTGAAGAATTAACATATTTACAATATTCAGTCTTCATACACATAAGCATAAAATAGATTTCATTTGTCTAGTGTTTTAAAAAATATATTTCAGCATATACATGAATATAAATACATATTATATTCATATATGCATTTATGTATACACATACATACATATCAAATATACATAGGTCTTATATGAAGAAAAATATAAAACATCACTGAGGTATATAAAAAAGACCTATGTACCTGAATAATATATATGTTATGTATGTATAGAAATATATATAGGATGATATATAAATCATTTTGTTTATGGTTTTACAAAACAAGAATTTTTAATACCTTTATTATATTCCATCATATGATTATTGCATGCATTATTTAGTTGTCCTGTTTTTGGCTATTTTAGGAGTTTCCAAGTTTTTACTCCAAACAATATTGAAACGAACATCCTTATACACAGGTCGTCATATGCATTTCTGATTATTTCTTCTAGATTTTCAGCAGTGGAATTATAAAACTGAAATATATGAGCTTGACACGTACTACCAGATACTATTCCAGAAAGGATGAAGTAGTTTACATGCCTTTGGCATCACAATTTAGTTTACCATCATTCTCTTTTAATCTTAGCAAATTTATAGGCAAGCATGCTATCTAACTCGAATTTTAGTTCATGTTTCTTTGAATAATAAGGTTGACAGTTAAAACAGGGTGCCTGTGTTACTTGTGCTTTGACAAAGTTCCTGTGTTTAGCTCTTGGAATATGACCCCATTCCACGTTGTTTTAGGGAGATAGTAAGTGGTGAGCTGGCAAATACTTAATAAGTAGCTTTTTGGCTTGGGATTGGGGGTAAAGGAGTAGGAGGCATTCATTTATAGCATTTGCTGTTTTCTGTGGTATGACTTCTCCTACCATGGCCCATTTCAAGTTACCAACATGATGCCATTGAACATAGGGTTGGGAAGAGGTGTATTCAGTGGACCCTTGCAAGTTGGAATGAGCTGGCTTCAGCACACTATTGGAAGAAGTATAGCAGCACAGTCAAATGATGAGTTTGGAGTTGGCGCAACTTGGGTTCCTATTCCCATTATTTACTAGCATGATCTTGGGCATGCATATACTACACAAGTGTTTTGAATATTTAACAAGATAATAAAAGTATTTAGCAGAGTTGCTGATCCAGAGTAAAAACTTGATAATAGCTGTTATTATTTTTCATATATCACTGGTGATGTTTTTTTGCATGTGTAAATTGTTCCTATTCTTTGACCATCTATCTTTTCAGGGTATTACTGTTTCTATCATTGACTCTTATAAGCACTTTACATATTAAGGGTATTAATATTATTAGGAGTATCTTTGGCTTTTTTTTCCTTTGGCATGTTTTACTTCTTAATTTTGTATGCTTTCAGATACTTAAAACTTAAAAAATAGATGTTTAGGGATGTTGATGTTTTCCTTTGTGATTTCTTCCATTGTATTTTTGCTTAGAAAATATCTTACCCCATTAGACATAATATAAATATTCAAAAATTTCTCTTTGTTATTTTTCTGATTTCATTGTATGCATTTAACTATTTAAATCTTTTATAATTTATTTTGGCATATGATATGGATAAGAAATTAATTTTTAAATATATAATCTACTAGCTATGTACTGAGAGCTATGTACTATGAACTTAATTTCTTTTTATTTCAATTTCCTCATTGGTAAATTAAAGATGATAATACTACTTCATAAGTTTGTTAAGGGAAGTGTTCTGAGTTATTATAGAACATGCAATGCACGGGGAACAGTGTCTGATACATTCTAAATGCTAAATGGGGTTAGCTATCATTATAATCATCAGTATCAAATTATTATTATTATACTTGCCATCACTGACTCCACCTTTTTTTTTATCTCATCCCTTTCCTTACTATTTATTATTTTTTGCTTTTAGAGAAGACGTTTTATTAACAATACAAACAAGACACTGCCACTACCAACAGATAAACTCCAGCACACTTCTGCTTGGGGCTGCTTCCATGGCTGTAAACAACTGTGAGGGTCACTGTGGAATTCATGTTTCCCTTAGCCCTGAGCTAACAAAGAAACAGCCTTGAGACTACTGAATTTCACCTTGCAGCTCTCCCTACACAGAAGCAAGGTGCTCCAGGTTGCTGCTATTCTCCCAGTCTAAACCTAGAGTCAGGTCTCTGATCTGTTTGTCACGGAAACTCTGTGGTGGGTGATTCAGTTCCACAAAGAACAAACAGTGCTGGAGGGCCACAAGACTGTTCCTTTTCAGAAACATAGAACTTCTTCAGGGAAATTTGTTCCAAATAAGGAGAGGTCATTGCCTTACAGACACCTATGCATTGTCATCAGGCCCAGGACATGCTGTGATTTCAGGAGCCCATGGAAAGACATCTGCACCTCCCCAGGTTTCCTGCCTGCAAACTGGAAACAGAGCATGCTGCTGTTCCACACGTTGATGTCAGCATAATGCATGGACACACTTTGGAGAGGCACTCAGGCAGTTTTTGTTGTGAATGAATGAATATTCTCACCAAGGTGTACATGGCTGATTTAAGGCTTTGGCTAAAAATAGGGAGACATTGCAATGCTATCCAATGCACACTTTAAAAAGGGAGTGAGGGGTCAGAAAAGGACAGAATGGTAAACAGGGAAATCAACACAGCCTGGCTCTGCTTAGGACAGATGTATCTCATGCCCTGGTTCTGTGTAAGGGGCCTTTCTATCACAACGTGCCATAAGCTATTACATCAAAGAGATTGTGTGTGTGTGTATTTTCTCCTACACAGCTCTGAACAAACCAACCAGACTCAGTGGCCATAATCTGTTGGATATTGCCTTAACATTTCATTTCCCTCGCTTGAGTCCTTTAGTCAAACGGGTGTCAATGGGTTACTCCTCCTTCCAGGCGGGGAAGGTTTCCTGGGTGTGCTGTGTTTGCTACTAGGTTAGTGACCATGGACCCAGAAGAGAAGCCTTTGCAGAGAGCTGCAGTCCTGCTGCAGGAAGCTCCTACCATGTTGCTCAGAAACTGTGGCCCTGTACATGGTTGTCCCATTTGAGGGCACTGGTGGCTGTGGTGTGGCAGGCTGGATGTCAACTAGGCTTCACCTATTCTTTCACTAATGCTCTTCCTTTATGTAGATCCAAATTTCTGACCTATGTCATTATATTTGTCACTGAAGAATTTCTGTTAACATTTATTGCAAGGCAGGTCTACTGGCAACAAACTCCCTCAATTTTTGTTTGGCCAAGAAAGTTTTTATTTCACCTTTATTTATCCTTCACTTTTGAGGATAATTTCTCAGGGTATAGAATTCTAGGTAGGTGGGATTTTTTTCTTCTACACTTTAAATATTTCACTCCACTTTCTGCTTGCTTTGCATCGTTCCTGAGATGTCAGATGTAATTCTTATCTTTGCTCCTGTGTAGTTAAGGTTATTTTTAATCTCTTTGGCTTCTTTCAAGATTTTTTCTTTATCTTTGATTTTCTACAATTTGAATATGAAATGACTATGTGTAGTTTTTATTTGTTGGTATTTATCTTGCTTGGTGTTCTCAGGGCTTCCTGGATCTGTGGTTTGATGTCTGACATTAATTTGGAAGAAATTCTTAGTCATCATTAGTCAAATATTTTTTCTGTTCTTTTGTCTCTTTCTTCTCCTATTGATATTCCCATTGCAGGTTTATTACACTTTGCAGTTGTCCCACAGTTCTTTGCTATTTTGTTCCATTTTTTTTTTTTCTTTTTAGTCTATTTTCTCTTTGGCTTTACATTTTGGAAGTTTCTATTGACATGTTCTCAAACTCAGAGATTCTTTCCTCAGCTGTGTTCAGTCTACTAACGAGCTCATCAAAGTCATTTTTCATTTCTATTACATTATTTTTGATTGCTAGCATTTCTTTTTGATTCTTTTTAGAATTTTCATTTCTCTGCATATCTTACCCATTTGTTCTTGCATTTGTCTGCCTGGTCATTGGATCTCTTAACATATTAATTATAGTTGTTTTAAATTATTAGTCAGATAATTCCAATATCCCTGCCATATCTGCATCTGGGTCTGATGTTTGCTCTGTCTCTTCAAGCTGTGTTTTTTGCTTTTAATATGCCTTGTAATTATTTGTTGAAAGCATGACATAATGTACTGGGCCAAAGAAACTGCTGTAAGCGGTGAAGGGAGGGGAAGCATTCTGTAGTCCTATGATGAGGTCTCAGTCTTTTAGTGAGCCTACAAGTATGTCTCAGTCCACCCGTCCACCCGTTAGATGGGACAGGGTGGCCAAAGAAGGCTGGAGTTGGGTATTTTCTTTTTCCCAGATTGGTTAGGCTCTGATAAGACTCCAGTAGGTTAGGCCTTGTTAAGAACAGAATGCTCTGGGATACTTCAAAATGCCATGTTTCCCCTCCCTCTGCCAGAAGCACAAGGGGATTTCACTCTGATACTCACTGCAAGAACCTGGTAGAGCTCCTGGAGGTAAAACTCACGAAGGTTTAGAGATCCCCCAATGACTGGGCCCTCTTGAGTTTTTAACTCTCGTGCTTGTCCTTACTGAGTTTCCCGTAAGTCATCAATTACAGTTTAGGTTTTCCTACCCAGTACTGTTTCCTAGAGAGGTTTCTGCTCTGGTAAGTTGTGATTTTCTATATCTGCCAGTCTGTCTCTTCAATTTGGGGGATAATGGTTTGCTCTGTGACCTCACTTCTATGAAAGACCTAAGAAGAGTTATTGATTTTTTGATTTGTTTATCTTTTTACATGTTAGGATGTGGTGATGACTTCCAAGTTTCTTACATGCCAGACTGGAAATCAGAATTCTCTTATTGATTTTTCATGGTTTTCTTATCATATATTATACGTATTAGGGTCTATCTTTGTTTTGTTTTTCTGTGTAAATGACAGAAGTACTCTATTTTGGGATTTTGGTTTCTTGTTTTTGTGGGGTTTTTTTTTTTTTTTTTTTTGAATAAGCAAACCATTCACATGGTTCAAAAATTAAAAAGTAAAAAAGCTTTCCTCTCATTCCTATTCACATAGTTAATCTCCCTATGGCAAGCACTATTATTAGTTTCATATATCCTTCTGGATATACATAAAATATACAGACATGTGTTCTCATTCTGTCTCCAATACTCAGTGGTCATCTAATCTTGAGAAAGACATTTATTCTCTTTGGACATCAGTTTTCTCAAGAATTCAAAAAAAAAAAAAGGCAAGGTCTATGAGCTCTATAATTCTACCCTTCCTCTGGCAGACGGAGGTGCCTTTAGGGACTGGTGCTTCACTGAGGCAACTCAAGCCCTGAGAAGTTGGACAGTCTGCTTCTTGTCCTCTTTCTTCATTACTATTCTCCTTTATCGTTCTTCTTTGGCTCCCTGTTGCTTCCCTTTCTTTCCTGAACAATCCTTTTTCCTGTATTTTTTCATAATTGTTTTTTCATGATTGTTTTGATTATACCATTTGAAATTTCCATTCTATGGAGAGAGTATCAATGTCCTAGCACACATGCATTTAAATCTCTTCTTGGAGAAAGATCCGTTAATCACATAGATGACATCCAAAGAGGTTGAATAGCAAAATGTCTACACAAGACATATAGGCAGATACACACCTGTGTCCTCCACTATCTGCTCCCATTCTTGAAATCCACCACTGGGATTGTGGAGAACAGTGAGAGGTGGAACATTCAAGTCTCCTCATTTCTTCCTTCAGGGTATTAACTGGTCCTTTCCCAAAGCCCCTGACACAGTTCTCCTGCCTTGAACTACTTGTCTCAGTCTGGTCTCTCGTTTCATCTGTCTCCTCATCCCCCTTGCATATTACTGCCAGGCTAACCTTCGTAAAACCATACTTACGGTTATCATCCACTTAAAACCCTACAGTGGCTTTCTGTTATCTTTCGTATCGCACATCAGTTCTGTGTGGCTTTCTCCACCATCCATCAACTGATAGCAACGTACTTCCCAGTCCCCCAAGAGGATCTCTTCACAGTCACTTCTTTTCATGTATTCTACTCTTATTTCCAACTCCTTGCCTTTGCCCTGCTGGTTTTCATCATTTGTGAGAACTTTTGTCTTCATCTCTCTCTACTGAGAAATTATCTTCTACATAAAGCTCCCCTCAACTACTCTATACAGGTTTCTCCTTCTATTTTCTTATTGCCAGTATAATCATCTGACCTCTAGTTCAGCACTTAATTGTTCTATATATTTTTGTTTTGTTTCCCAAGCTAGATTGTAAACTCCTTTAAGAATGTGGTCATATGTTTTCAAAATTAGGACATCATATGCAAAGAAAAGGCACTATGATTATTTTTAGAACCAAAAGAATTTCTGTGTGTTCGCTGACCTGCATATTCAAGTCTCTGGAATTAATTCAGCACACGGAACTATCCCAAGTCATATGCAGCAGCTCACAGTCTAAAAAATGACTCTTAGTGATGATGGGAGGCATTGGTTCTCCTCCAGTGAATTCCAAACTAAGTTATTTATCTTATTTACACCTGAAATCTAGCAGGTACGTGCATTTCTCTTTTCAGAAATTACATAAATGTTTTTTTCTGATCAACGTGTCAAAGTTCAGCTCAGTGTCTTTCAGAATGATAACAACCTACAAAATAAAAGAGCACATAATCAAGCCAAACCAAGAAGAGATTTCTCAGCCTGTCAATGAGATGGAACACCTTTATAGGCAGATCCCCCAAACACCAAGCCCTCAAACATTATGCAACTAGAAATTAAGATGTTTGAAAAGTCACATAGCAAGAAAAGAACTTAATTCAGTTATTTCCTGATCCAGATTTCAATTCTTCCTCTGAGTACCATGCAGTATACATTCATTATTTTTCATATTAATGAGGATTGCCTTCAATGCTGCATTCTAAAAGAGGTCACATCTATGGGAACCTCATAATATTCTGGTAGTTGATAACTCTATTAGTTGTGTGAAGCTCCAACCTCCTCTGTTCTCTAGTGGAACTTCTCCAAAATCTTGCTCATTTCTCACAGACCCCAAAACCTAAAAAATGGAATAACTAGAAGGAGAAAGGCCTCTGGCTCACTCATCACTTCATCTTAATACAGTCATGTAATTAATAGAGAGCTTATACCAGAAAGGCTCCTAAAGAATTCAAACTTTTGAATAAACATGGGTTAAACACAATGCCTGTATTTTCAGGAAAAAATACACATTTTTATAGATTTCAGTAAAACAATGAAACCATAGGATTAGAAAGAAGTGAGACTATTTGGTGAACCTTCAGCTTTGCATTTGCTGACAGAGGGTAAAGGACCAAGATTATTTTGCAACCAGTATGTTTGTGCACGTGATTCTGTATGTCTGTATGGAAGCATATTTTCTCTAAAGTCTAGAGAAAGAGCTGTGTAGTCTCCCAGTCACTGTAGAAAAAGGAGCTATGTGTTATGTTGCAGATGGCAAATTTCCTCTGGTCATATTCATTCCCATTGTGCACTGGGAAGGCAAAGAGAAGTGTGAAATAATTTGATGGAACAATGCTTTTTATACACACACAGTGGACTATTCATTTTTGAAAGGTCAGTTAGGAAAGGATGTCATAGCATTGTGGAGTAATACATATGAAAATTAGTTAAAGTCATGAACTCCTGCAGGGGGTCTCAGTATTGAAAAATCACCCAAAGACCTACATTAAATGCTCTGTTAACTGGCATGGTTAGAGAATGAGGTTCTCTTATTAATAATATGTTGCAGTTTAGTTGCCATTATGATGCCATTATGATCTTTCTATCATGCCTGGGTTTGAAATACCCAAGAATTAGGGTAAAGTACTGAAAAACACAAAGACTCGGTCAGACAACCCGATTCCAAATTTTGGCTACAGCCCTGAGTAGGTGTATAATGTTGGTTAATTTACCTAACCTCTCTAGTAAGTCTTAGTTTTCATATCTGGAAAATGGAGGTAAACCTGAATTAAATACCATGCAAAGACTTTCACTTCTGGTCAAAATACAGGTTCAAGGACTGAATTTTCTCTATTGCCTGCCATGAATAAAAAAATGAACAAAATATATGAAACATCAGTTTTTCGTTTATTTATTTTTTTTACATGCAATATTTTATTTTATTTATTTTGTAATATTCTGAAATACATTTCAAACATTTTGGTTACATGAATTTTTTTTGTACAGATTGAGTCACTATTATAAGTGTGTCCATCACCCAGATAGTGCTCATTGTACTCATTAGGTGTGAATTTACCCATCCCCGCCTCCCCCTCCCACCTGCTTGATTTCTATTGAATTTTACTACTGTATGTGTACATGAGCGTTGATCTGTTAGTTCCAATTTAGTAGTGAGTTCATGTGGATTTTGTTTTTCTATTCTTGTAATACCTTACTCAAAAGGATGATCTCCAGTTCCATTCAGGTTGTTACAAAGGTATTAGTTCACCATTTTTTTTTAAATGGCTGGGTAATACTCTATGGTAAACATATACCAGAGTTTATTAATCTGCTCATGTATCGATGGGCCTTTGGGTTGTTTCCACATCTTTGTGATTATTTTGGGACTTTTTGGTAAAAGCCATTCTCACTGGAGTTAGGTGATATCTCATTGTAGTTTTGATTTGCATTTCTCCGATGATTAGATACATTGAGCCTTTTTTCATATGTTTATTTGCCATTAGTTTATCTTCTCTTGAAAACCTTTTGGTCATGTTTTTTGCCCATTTTTTTAATGGGGTTGTTTGATGTTTTCTTGCTGATTTATTTGTATTCTTCATAGATTCTGGTTATTAGCCCTTTATCAGATGTATAGCATGCAAATATTTTCTCACATTCTATAGGTTGTCTGTTTGCTCTGTTGATTATCTCCTTGGCTGTGAAGAAGATTTTTAATTGAGTCATAGCCCCAGTATTTATTTTTGCTGTTGCTGTGATTGCCTTTAGGGTCTTCTTCATAAATTCCTTGCCTAGGGTGATATCTATAAGAGTTTTTCCTACCTCTTCTAGAATTCTTATAGTTTCATGCCTTAGGTTTAAGTCTGTTATCCACCATGAATTAATTTTTGTGAGTGGTGAGAGGTGCGGATCCTGTTTCAGTCTTCTACATGTGGCTATCCAATTTTCCCAGCACCATTTGTTGAATAGCGATTCTTTACCCCAGTGTAGTATGTTTTCATTTGCTTTGTCAAAGATCAGATGCCAATATGATGGTGGTTTTATAGCTGGGTTATCTGTTCTGATCCATTTCTCTAGGTCTCTGTTTTTGTGTCAGGACCATATTGTTTTGGTTACAATAGACTTGTAATATAGCTTGAAGTCTGGTAGAGTGATGCCTCCAATTTGAAAGCATTCCCGCTTAGAAATGGAACCAAAACACATTGGGCACTGTCACCACTTCAGTTCAACATAGTAGTGGAAGTCCTAGCCAGAACTATCAAGCAAGAGAAGGAAATCAAGAGTATTCCTATGGGGAAAGAAGAGGTCAAACGATCACTCTTTGCTGACTTTATGATCTTGTGTCCAGAAAACCCCAACTCTGCCAAGAGACTCCTGGAATTGAGAATTAAATTCATCAAAGTCTCAGTCTATAAAATCAATGTATACAAATCAGTAGCATTCCTGTACACCAACAACAGTCAAGCTGAGAATGAAATCAAAGACTGAATACCTTTCATAATAGCAACAAAGAAAATAAAATACCTAGGAATATATTTAACCAAGGAGGTGAAAACCCTCTAGAACTATAGGGAGAATTATGAAACACCGAGGAAGGAAATAGCATAAGATGTAAACAAATGGAAAAACGTACCACGCTCATGGATCAGCAGAATCAACATTGTCAAAATGTGTATACTACATAAAGTGATTAACAGATTCAGTGCAATCCCCAATAAAGTAGCAACATCATTTTTTTTTTTTGCAGATCCAGAAACAATAATTATATGCTTTGTATAGAACCAGAAAATACCCCAAACAAATCAGCAAGAAAAAAACAAACAATTCTATTAAAAAGTGGACAAAAGACATGAACAGAAGCTTTTCAAAAGAAGGTAGATAAATAAATGGCCAATGAACATATGAAAAAATGCTCAACATTACTAATCATCAGGGAAATGCAAACTAAAATCACAATGAGGTATCACCTTACCTCTGTTAGAATGGCTTTTATTAAAAAGTCCAAAAACAGCAGATGCTGCCATGGATGCAGAGAGAAAAGATCACTTATACACTGTGGGTGGGACTGCAAATTAGTACAACCTCTATGGAAAACAGTATGGAGATTCCTTAAAGAAATAAAAGTAGACCTACCATTCGATCTGGCAATCCCACTACTGGATATCTACCCAAATGAAAAGAAGTCGTTTTATTAAAATACACCTGCACTTGAATGTTTATTGCAGCACAATTCACAATTGCAAAGATGTGGAATCAACCCAAGTGCCCACCAATTCATGAGTGGATTTACAAAATGTAGTATACTTATACCATGGATTACTACTCTGCCATAAGAGGGATGAAGTAATGCCTTTTGCAACAATTTGGATGGGACTGGAGACCATTATCCCTAAGTAAAGTTTCTAAAGAATGGAAAAACAAACACCACATGTACTTGCTATTAAATTGGAACTAACTGATGACACACATGTGCACAGAGGAAAGTAAAACTCAGTGGAAAACAAGCAGGGGGGAGGGATGAGGAGGAGAAGGGTGAAAATCCACCTAATGGGTACAATGAACACTATTTGGGTGATGGGCACACTTACAGCTGTGTCTCAAGCATAACAAAAGCCATCCATGTAACCAAAAACATTTGTACCCCCTTAACACTTTGTAATAAAAAAAAAAAGAAAGAGAACTCTAGAGAACTGCAGAATGTTACCTCTTCAGTTCAGCAGAGTATTGATCAGCACATACATGAGGAGAAAGGGATTGAGGCTGGGGGGAGAAGAACCACCAAAAAGATCAGAAAGAACAGTACCCATTGTTCACACAGGGTCAGGAAGTGCCTGTTCCCGTCACCTAGAGTGTAAAACTTTGTAAGGCACATGCAATTGGCTAGAGTACTAAGAACAGTCTTGCCTCAGTAGTAGGAAATAATTAATCCTAAACTAAACATGGCTCTGGTATTGCATAACAAATCTTACAAGAAAGACCCAAAAGGATCAAACGGTTTCCAAATAACAATGTCCCAGCACAAAACACAAGAATATTTATAAAAATACAAAAATATCCAACACCTAGGAAGATAAAATCCACAATCTCTGGCATCCAATAAAAAATTGACAGCTATGGAAAAAGTAAGGAAAATATGACCCATAATGAGAAGAAAAATCAGCTAATTAAAACTGACCCATAACTCACACAGATGTTAGAATTAGCAGGCAAGGACTTTCACGCAGTTGTTATAACTGTATTTCATATGTTCAAAATGTTAAATTGAGACATGAAAGATATAAAAAAGAACAAAATAAAAAAAAATTCTTTTTTTTGAGACAGAGTCTCACTCTGTTGCCCTAAGTGACATGGCGTCAGCCTAGCTCACAGCAACCTCAGACTCCTGGGCTCAAGCCATCCTCCTGCCTCAGCCTCCTGAGTAGCTGGGACTACAGGCACACACCACAACGCCCAGTTAATTTTTCTATTTTTAGTAGAGATGGGGTGTCGCTCTTGCTCAGACTGGTCTCGAATTCCTGAGCTCAAGCAATCCTCCCGCCTCAGCCTCCCAGAGTGCTAGGATTACAGGTGTGAGCCACCGTGCCTGGACCAAATCAAAATTTTAAATATGAAAACTTCAATATTTGATACAAAATGGATGGGATAAATATGAAATTAGACATGGTAGAAGAAAAGAATAGTAAACTTGAAGGCATAATAACAGATAGATATTCTTCAATTAAACACATAGAGATAAAATAATCCAAGTAAGTGAAAAGAGTGTCAGTGAGCTGTGAGACAACTTCAAGTAGCCTCATACAAGTATAACTGGCATCCCTGAAAGAGAGGAGGTGACAGCAAAATATTTGAGGAAATAATGGTGGAATTTTTTCCTGAATTTGATGAAATCTATACATGCAAGAAGGCACACAAGAACCAGCACGCAAATAGAGGGAGAAAAAGAAAAAAACATAACAGTGACAAGGAGAAAATCTTTTTTTTTTTTTTTTTGAGACAGAGTCTCACTTTGTTGCCCAGGCTAGAGTGAGTGCCGTGGCGTCAGCCTAGCTCACAGCAACCTCAGACTCCTGGGCTCAAGGGATCCTCCTGTCTCAGCCTCCCAAGTAGTTGGGATTACAGGCATGCACCACCATGCCCGGCTAATTTTTTCTATATATATTTTTAGCTGTCCATATAATTTCTTTCTATTTTTTAGTAGAGATGGGGTCTCGCTCTTGCTCAGGCTGGTCTCGAACTCCTGAGCTCAAACGATCCGCCCACCTCGGCCTCCCAGAGTGCTAGGATTACAGGCGTGAGCCACCGCGCCCGGCCGAGAAAATCTTAAAGGCAGCCAAAATAGACATGCTCTGTACAGAAAAACAAAGATAAGGAACATAGCAGAATTTTTATCAGAAACAATGCAAGAAGACAGCACCCAGCATCCAAAAGAAAAAAAAAATGCCAACCAAGAATTCTATGCTCTGGGAAAGTATCTTCCAAACACAAAGGCAAATTAAAGACTTTTTCAAACATACAAGAGGTGAAAGACTTCACAAGCAGCAGAAATGCACTACAATAAATGTGAAAGGAAGACTTTCAAGCAGAAGAAAAATGGTATCACTTGGAAATACGAAGGCATGACAAGCATCAGAATGGGATTAATATGAGTAAATATACAAGATTGTCTTGTAATTTAAATAACTTTAATAGACAATTGGCGATTTAAACAATAATTACTATGGAGTTTATAATTAATATGAAAATATGTCAGAACACACCAATAGTATCAAGGCTGGATAGGAAAAAATCAAGTATACTGTTAAAAGCTTCTTTAAATGTCCATAAAATGGCATAATATCACTTGGAGATACAGTGTGATAAATTAACAATGTATGCCATAAACCTTAAAGTAACCGCTAAAATAACAAATCAATGAGTTACTGCCAGTGTGCCAACAAAGGAGATAAATAATGAAAAGTGACCAATAAATCCAAAAGAGAGAGAAAAAAAGAGGAAAAGGAGAACAAAGAATGAATGAGATAAATATAAATAACATGAGTTTAGAATTATAATAAACCACCTCAATAATCATATTAAATGAAAATGCTCTAAGTACCCAATTGTAAGGATTGTACATAAAAGTAAGATTCAAATATTTGTAGCCTTTTTTTTAATAGAAATTGACAAGTTGATTCTAAAATTCATAGGGAAATATAAATGACCTACAATGGCCAAAGTGATTCTGAAAAAGAAAAACAAAGTTGGAGGGTAAGATTATCTTATTTTAAGATTTATTATAAAATTTCATTAATGGAGACAGAATGGCATAGACATAAAGATAAACAAATAGAACAATGGAGCAGAATAGAAAGAATAGAATAGAATTCAGAAAGCAACATTCCCATAGAATATTTTACAGGTTAGCTAAAATTTGGAGTAGTGCCAAATTCTTTAGGATATATAAAGATGTGTTTTAAGCCAGGGAAATTTGTTTTCTAATGCAAAGATTATGGTGTATAATTTTAGCTATGCCTAAAGCAGAGAGTTACATTTGGCATTTTCATTTAAATGAATGTTTTTATGTATGTATCCATTTATAAATGGATATAAAGGGATCTTATTTCTTATTCTTGTCCTGGTAATGGGAATAAGCACTATCCTGATTTAGTTAATGCATAATGCCTCTGAAATCTTCCATGGCTTTATTCAAAATGTCTTCACATTAAAGAGATTCTATGTTTTTCTTTTGCTGTCAAAAATAAATGACTTTAACATGAACGTAATCTTCTGCAAACATTCACACTTATAATCACACTCGTGCACACCCTGGTCTTTTCTGACAGCTTGCAAATATCCCTGTTCTCCTTTACACGCAGCCTTCACAGTTACAAAGCTGAAATTTCTTTGGCCATTTCCTCCCATGTTTTTATTGCTTAGCTTTTCAAAGGATTTTTAAAAATGGCTTAGGCACACCTAAGAAAAATATGCATTTTGTTTTCATTACTTGGCTAAAAGCCAAGACTTTTTAATCCACATTTACCAAGGAATCAGTGCTCTCAAGTGTACTGTGTGTCAGCAAATTGAAGATGCTTTTGATAGAAATTCACTTTTCTACCTCAAAAAGCCCCTGTCATCTTCCCATTTTCTTCTGCCCTCATTGTTCATAGTCATTTGTTACCCATAGAAAGAACTATTCTGGTATCCCTATTCTATTGTTGAATCTCTGCATGATATCTGGTGTCTGTTGGAACATACACAATGCAAACCTTGCCCCTGTCCCCTTATTCTTTATAAACCTTCGAGGACACAGTAATTGAGTAGAGATTTCCTACATATTAGAAATAGTTGTTTCAATTTACTTAATGTTTTAGGTTGAGATCTCCATAAGCAGACGCTGAGTCAAAGATCTGTGTGCAAATGATTTATTGAAGATATGCAAGAGAAACTTGCAAGGGAATGCAGGCAGCAGATGAGGATAGAGAAGGAGAGGGACACACAGCAACACTGAAAGGATCCTAGAGGATCTGGTGAGAGCGCTACCAGTGTCCCTTGCACTTAACAAATAGCCCTCAAATACCTGCTCTGTCGTGGGCACTACACTTGAAGCTGGAAACAAAGTAGTGAGCAAAGTAGATCCATTGCCCATTACAGTTAGGTTTAAAATGGAGTTGAAGAAGAAAACATGGCTCTTAAGCCAATAATCACACAAAAGAATAGAACATTACAAACTGTGAAGTGCTTTGAAAAAAGTTACTGGAGCATTTATTAGAGGGAGATGATTCAATCTTGAGTTCAAGAAATGCTTTGCCAAAGAAGCAATTCAGCTTGTGGCAATTTGGCTTTCTGGATATATGAAGAAAACTAACATTGTAGCTACTAAATTTTGGGGGGAGGTAAAAACATTTTGCACACTAACAGGTGTCCCAAAGAAATCTCCTAAATCAGGGGAAACCCCTATGAAAAAGCCTTTACATAGTGAATCAGTAGAAAGAAAATAATATGAGGGTGTTTAGATTGAATGAACTGGGAAATATTCTACAGTCCATACTTTAGATAGGCATTGCAGCATAACATAGCCTGAATAAGAAAGCCATGCACAAACATACACATATATGATCAGATGGCCAGATTTTTTTTTTTTTTTTTTTTGAGACAGAGTCTCTCTCTATTGCCCAGGCTAGAGTGAGTGCCGTGGCGTCAGCCTAGCTCACAGCAACCTCAAACTCCTGAGCTCAAGGGATCCTCCTGTCTCAGCCTCCCGAGTAGCTGGGACTACAGGCATGTGCCACCATGCCCGGCTAATTTTTTCTATATATAATTTTAGCTGTCCATATAATTTCTTTCTATTTTTAGTAGAGATGGGGTCTCGCTCTTGCTCAGGCTGGTCTCGAACTCCTGCGCTCAAACGATCCGCCCACCTCGGCCTCCCAGAGTGCTAGGATTACAGGCGTGAGCCACCACGCCCGGCCCAGATGGCCAGATTTTGACAGCAAGGATGATTTTTTGACTAGGAGTAGTGACAGAAATTTTCACGTGTTGAGACAACATGACCTGCCAGCCACCAGTAGAGGTGCTTTATATTCATTACCTAGTTAAATCCTGACACATGACCCATGAGTTAGGTACTATCTTTATCCCCACTTTGCAGAAAGGAAAATAGAAAGCAGTAAGTTAAGACATTTGCCCAAGGTCTCACAGATAAATGCAAAGTGGTTGAATGAGATTGGAACGTAAGTCTGTCTGACTTCAAAGTGGAGCCACAATGGATTTGTTAGACTGATTGGAAAAGCAAAGCAGCACCTGCTTATATGAAAACTCTAATTGGAAAGAAAAGTAGAAAACATGACAGCATAAACTCAGCAGAGCATTAGCTAATTATTTGCATTAGCAAGAAGAATGGCTAATTAATAAGCCCCTTTTCCAACCAGTTTGGTTCCACTCTGGAGTCAACTGGAACTGCTGGTTCTATCAAAATGCTCTCTGTTGCCTTGTAGCTAAGTATATTGTGAAACTTCCTCTGTAGCCTGAAACAAATCCTAACTTAGACCCTACTAATTTCAGCATTTTCATGAGGGAATGTGCAGGGTCAGTGCCTGAAAGTAGGTTCCAGAGTGCCACTTGACCGTGACAATTGGAATCACCAACTGCAGAAAAGTGTGTCCTTCACCACGGCACACAGCATGGCTTTTGGGATGACACACTCAATGCCTCCTGTGAGCAGTTCAAAAATGTGAATTTTGCATCGTGAGTCTATAACCCATGAATTTGACTGGGCTAATACATTGGCTGTGTCCTCTCCCATATGGCAACTCTGAGAGATTGGTGGGGACTGCCTGCAATTCTGTTGCAAAGAATCCGGAGACTGCAGGCTCCTCAGCCAGCACCAAGATAGCTGGTTAGGTCTGTGAGGGTGCCAGAGGGGAGGGTGTGCAACATTTCAGCCACACTTGATGAAACAGTGTTTCTCAAACATACATAACTGTGAAAAAGCACGTGAGACTCAGATTAAAAACAGATTCCCAGGGCTAGGGCAGAGCTACCAAACCAGATACTACAGGAGAGGTGCCTGGGAACTAGCGTTTTAAACAGTTGACCCAGGTGATTCTTATGATAAAGTTTGAGCAACATTGAGATTAACCGTTCTTTATCCCATATACATTTCCAGGCATTACAAGGTCAATTTTTGAAATTTTCCATTGTTAAATTTTATTTGAATCTGAATCTAACAGTCCTTTCTCCAGCCATATGTATGTGCATGTACACATGAGTGTCCAAGTGCAATGTTTGTAAGAAGAATGGTTTTTCCTACCATTCAGGCAACCTAAGAACTAGTGATGGGATCTTCTCTTCCCTACCACCATCCCTCCTCCAGGATTCAAAAACTCACACCCTCTTTAGAGTGTGCCAGGAGGTTGAAGTGTCCTGAGCAGTTCACAGACTCTCAGCTACTTCCTGAATGAGATACAGGCATCCTTCGGTTGTATGATTCATGATGGTCTGTGGGCAAGAAGCTGCCAATGGAATGCCCTTTTGTCCTCATGATGAAAATAGCTACTTCCTTTGCAGGGCCAATGGGCATTCTCAGCCTGAAGTCTAGAGGTCTGTAGGTGCTAGAGCAGCACCAAGTGGTCTCTAGCTCTGACCACACTTGATGAAACAGTGTTTCTCAAACATACATAACTGTAAAATCACATGAGAATGCCAGTCTCTAGCATTTCCGCTCTGACAGCCTCCTCTCTGCTTGACTCCCTTGAGTCCCAGACTGGCCTCCTCCAAAGTACAAGCTAACCACCTCTCTTTCTCCCTTCAGCAAAGGTAAACCTCATGTACACTCTATTCTCTTTCTGTGGGGTGTGTGTGCACATATGTGTGTGTATGTATGTGTGTGTGGGAAAGAGAGAGAGAGAGGGAGGAAGAAAGAGAAGCTTCTATACTTCGCTCCCCTTAGGTCCTCTCTTTTGATTTTCCTGGCTTGGAAGGAATCAAAAAGAAAAACAAAAATGAGTCTTTACTGTTTATTTTCTTCTCCTCTTGCCATAACAATCCTAGTTTTCCTTTAGGAGGTATCAATACCCTGGGCTGCTTGATATTATAATCAGGAAGTGCAGGAAAGAAAGCAATGCCCAGAGTTAACTATTTCATGGTCTTACCTTGCTAGCTATATGAGCTATATGTATGTCTTCACTAGATTGTAAGCTCCCTGAGGACAGAAACATTGCCCATTTTCTGCTGTGGTATTTTCAGTGCCTGGTACATAGTGTGGCATGGGTTAATGTTGAATTAATGTACAAATGACAATGTTTTCAGTTTTGACTCTTCTAGTGCCCTTTTTATGTTCATAACTTACCTATTTTATTCAAGGTACAACTCAAGTCTTACGTCTTCCAAGAAGACTTCCTTGGATATCCCCACTTTTCTCTAACAGCATTAACGTTTTTATCTGTATCTCATATCTCCTTGTTTGTTGTTTCTATGATTTTAAGATTATTTATTTATATAAGGCAAATGATGTTTTCAACAACTTTACAATAAATAATGTAGTGAATTTCATTCAAGTTGTTTCTTAGAAATCCTTCAAAGCAGACTGCTGGCATCGATCCAGGGTCTAATTCAAGAAAAGTAAGTTGGGTCAAAACAATGCTTTCTGGGTACACAGCTCTTTGACTCTTTGACTCGTCATTATTCTCTTGTTTTTAGTATGTGTCATATTTCCTCCTCACTTCCTTCATGGACAAAGCGTTGTGTGTTTGCATCTACAGAGATGAGCGTGGCTCAAGGCACGTAGTGAATTCCCACTGATTGCTTGATTGATTTTAAAGACGTGAGGGCTGTTTCAGAGATGCCGGTGTTTTTGACCTGGACAACTGTATTGCAAACGTGTCCTTCCTAACTAGCAGGAAGGTGCTCTTGGTCTTATGTTGTGGTTTCAGTGTTCTGTGGACAGTAAAAGAAAACATGTACGACTGTAAACACATTCTATCCCATCCTTCCTCAGGATGTCAATGGTAATTAAAGTCCATGAAAATGATTAATTAAACCTTAGGGGAGTGTTGTTATTTGTTCTGAAACTTTGCTTTTGCTGAAGAAAAAATTAAAATTCAGGCACATTTGGGCTCTTGAATGTTCTTTTCCTTTTCAAAACTTTGTCTCAGCTCATGGCTGCCTTGACAATTTTTTGCCAGCCACTGAATGAAGAATATTTGTACCCCAGCATTTGCCACCATTTCAACAATGAAAACAGAAATGTCTAAAAGGCACTGGCAGTGGAGGTAACTTTTCTTACATGGCAATCTTTAATATTAAAAAATGAAACAATAATATTGATGGGATTTCATACTAAACTCCGGTAAACTATAGAATCTTTTATGAAAAGAAGCAAAATATAATGAAAAAAAAAAAAAAGGGCATCGTTAAACAATCAGTGAAGGCTGTTCTAATGAGAGAACAAAGCTTTGATTCTTTACCCCAAGATCTGGCAGTACTTGTTGGAAATGAAATGGTGAGGATTTGTATAATATGAAGTCCAAGCACAGTTTCCTTTTACCACAAATCCCTCATCCCAGAATTTTATATTCTTGAACTCTAGTGCTTTTCCTTGGTAAAGAAAACACATGTATGTTGTTAGTGGTTTCTCTACAATTATAAAGCAATTAGAGTTGTTGGGTACTATTTTGATCTAAGCTGTTTAGACATGTACTTTGACAAAGATTTAAAAAAGGGTCACAGACATCTGAAGGGCAGTGGCTTTTCAGCGTGAATGTTTTCTCAAATTTCTGATGATTTCTTTTCATTTGTTTACAAAAAAACTGTAGTTCTTGGCTTGAAAGTAGTTTAGAGGGCATGGTTATTTTATAAGAATGCTCTAGTCTGAAAACTTTTATATATTAATAGTGAACATGTCACCTAAACCCAGATGAATTTTACAAGTACTTTGATTTTCCTGAGCTTCAGAGACTTTCTAGGTGCCTGGTCACTGGAATGAATTGGATTAGACCAGGTAGAAAGCATCATTGATGGCAATATGTGCTCTTTACTTTTCATACTTTTGCCTATTGGGGACTCCAGCCAGATTCTACTTGATAGTATTTTCCACATCTTTACCTCAAAAGCCAACTGACAGAAATAATCCAGGACCATTAGGGGGAAAAAAGCAACCTTATCTTTTGGTTAATCTGAATACAGTAAAAAATGAAAAATAGGAGCCAACGACAGACCAAGGGCTTTTCAAACTGTAGTTAAAGGAACCCCAGTCAGACTCAGAATTACAGGGAAAGTTACAGATAGATAACATTCTGCAGAAAGTATTCCATGCTTTTAGTCACAGAAAACAAACATCGGTAAAATCAGTGTCACAATTTTCCTGACTACTATTAAAAGGTATATCGGAGAAAAAGAAAAAGAAAAGAATACCATCAAAGGAATCCGAAGCATAGTCATAATATCCAGTACCTTGGGAAAAAAAAGATTCTAGTTTCTTTGTTGTACCATTAACTAGAAAAAAAAAATAAAGGTAAGATAGACTGGAAACAAAAATAGTTAAAATAAGATTTCCAATGTTCTTATCATTAAAATGGAAATTGTTATACCAGCAATGACAATAAGCACTGTTTTATGAGGCAACAGGGTCAAGAGCCTTAGAGCCTAAGCATGCAATGACAAAAAACCAAGGAGTAGGTTTAATGGGTCATGGCTTCTGTTCCTTACCTCAATTTTTTTTCTTTTTTTCCTTTCAATAGATTGAGGATACAAGTGGTTTGGTGACATGGATATATTGTATAGTGGTGATATCTGGGCTTTTAGTGTACCTGTCACCTGAATAATGTACAGTGTACCAATAGATGATTTTCTTCCCTCGCTCTCCTCCTGGCCTAGTTCTTCTGAGTCTCCAGTGTCCACTGAGCCACCCTGCATACCCTTGTGTACCCACAGCTTAGCTTTCACTTAAAAGTAAGAACATGTGGTATTTGGTTTTCTGTTCCTGAGTTACTTCACTTAGGATTATGGCCTCCGGTTCCATCCAAGTTTCTGCAAAAGACATGATTTCAATCTTTTTTATGGCTGAGTAGTATTCAATGATGTATACATATATACCACATTTTCTTTATCCACTCACTTATTGATGGGCACTAACGTTGATTCCATATCTTTGCAATTGTGAATTGTGCTATGATAAACATATGATTGCAGGTATCTTTTTGATATAATAATTTCTTTTCCTTTGGGTGTATACTCAATAGTAAGATTGCTGAATTGAATGATAGATCTACTTTTAGTTCTCTGAGAAATCACCACACTGTTCTCCATGGAGATTGTACTAATTTACATTCCCACCAACACCTCTTTTTACCACATCCATGCCAACGTCTATCGTTTTTTGAATTTTTAATAAAGGCCATTCTAATTGAAGTAAGATGGTACCTCATTGTGGTTTTAATTTCCTTTTCTCTGATGATTAGCAATGTTGAGCATTTTTTTATGTTTGTTGGTCATTTGTATATCTTCTTTTGAAAAATTCCTGTTCATGTCATTTGCCCACTTTTTAATTGGGTTATTTTTTTGTCTTGGTGATTTGTTTGAGTTCCTTATAAATTCTGGATATTAGTCTCTTGTTGTATGAATAGTTTGCAAATATTTTCTCCCATTCAACAGATTGCTTCTCTATTCTGTTGATTATTTATTTTGCTGTGCAGAAGCTTTGTAGTTTAATTACATCAGATTTATCTATCATTGTTTTTGTTGCCTGTGACTTTGAGGTCTTAATCATAAATTGTTTGCCTAGATCAATGTCCAGGAGAGCTTCCCCTAGGTTTCCTTCAGTATTTTTATAGTTTGGGGTCTTACATTTAAGGCTTTAATTCATTGAGTTGATTTTGGTGAGAAATAGGGGTTCAGTTTCACTCTTCTGCATGTGGCTATCCAGTTTTCCCAGAACCATTTATTGAAAAGGTCCTTTCCCCAATATAAGTTTGTGTCAGCTTTGTTGAGGATCAGCTGGCTTTAAATATGTGACTTGATCTCTGGGTTCTCTATTCTGTTCCGTTGGTCTATGTGTCTATTATTATACCAATACCATTCTGTTTGGGTTAATATTGGCTTGTAATATATTTTGAATTCAGGTAATGTGATACTTCCAGCTTTGTTCTTTTTGCTAAGAATTGCTTTGGCTATTCAGGCTTTTTTTTTTTTTTTTTTTTTTCTGGTTCCATATGAATTTTAGGATTGTTTTTTCTGATTCTGTGAAAATTGGTATTTTGATAGGGATTATATTGAATCTGTACATTTCTTTGGACAACATGGCCATTTTTAAGGTATTAATTCTTCCAATCCATGAGCATGGGATGTTTTTCCATTTGTGATCAGTTTCAATTTTTTTCATAAATACATTATAGTTTTCCTTGTAGAACTCTTTCACCCCCATGGTTAAATTTATTCCTAGATATTTTATTTTTTCTATAGCTATTGTAAATCTGAGTGCCTTCTTGATTTCTTTCTTGGCTAGATTATTAATGATATATAGAAACACTACTGATTTTTGTACATTAATTTTGTATCCTGCAATTTTACTGAGATTTGACAATTTAATTTGTCTAAATCTAAGAATTATTTGGTGGAATTTTTTGGTTTTTAAGGATGTGAGATCATATTATCAGTAAAGAGGGACAATTTGATGTCCACCTTCTCAATTTGAATGCCTTTTATTTCTTTCTCTTGTTTGATTGCTCTCTGGCTAGGACTTCTAGTACCATGTTGAACATGAGTGGTGAAAGTGAGAGTACTTGTCTTGTTCTGATCCTTAGAGGAAAGGCTTTCAGCTTTTCTCCATTCAGCATGATGTTGGCTGTGGGTTTGTGAAATACGGCATTTATTATAGTAAGGTATGTTCCTTCTGTGCCTAACTTATTAAGAGTTTTTATCATGAAGGGATGTTGAATTTTGTCAAATGTTTTTTCTGCCTCTATTGAGATAGTCATATGGTTTTTTTCCTTCATTCTGTTAATGTGATGTGTCATATTTATTGATCTGAGCATGTTGAACCATCCTTGCATCCCTAGTATAAACCCCACTTGATCGTGGTGGATTATTTTTTTGGTGTGCTGTTGGACTCTGATTGCTAGTATTTCACTGAGAATTTTAACATCTATGTTCATCAGGAATATTGGCTTGTGGTCTTCTTTTTTAGTTGTGTTTTTGTCTGGTTTTGGTATCAGGGTGATGAAGGCCTCATAGAATAAATTAGGGAGAATTCTTTCTTCTTCAAATTTTTTGGAAGAGTTCAGGAGGATTGGTATTAGTTCTTTGTACATTTGGTAGAATTTGGTTGTGAATCCATCCAGTCCTGATCTTCTCTTTGTTAGAAGAATTTTTATTACCGATTCAATCTCACTACTTGTTATTGGTCTGTTCAGGTTTTCTATTTCTTCTAGATTAAATCTTGGTAGCTTGTAGGTTTCCAAGAATTTATGCATTCCTCTTGGTTTTCTAGGTTGTCAGCATATAGTTGTTTATAGTAGTCTCTGGTGATCTTTTGTATTTCTGTGTATTAATCTTAGTTATAATGTCTCTTTTTTCATTTCTGATTTTTGGGGGGTCTTCTCTCTTCTTTACTTGGTTAGTCTAGCTAGTGGTTTATCAATTTTGTTTATATTTTCAAGGAACCAATTTTCATTTCATCGATCCTTTGTATTTTTTTGTCTCTAGTTCATTTAGTTCTGCTCTTACCTTTATTATGTCTTTTCTTTTTCTAATTCAAGGTTTGATTTGTTCTTGCCCTTCTACTTCCTTAAGGTGCATTGATAGACTGTTAATTTGTAATATTTCTACTTTTCTGATGTAGGCATTTATTGCTATAAACTTCCCTCTTAGCACTGCTTTTTCTGTATCCCACAGGTTTTGGTCTGCTGTGTTTCCATTTTCATTTGTTTCAAGAAATTTTTTTATTTCCATCTTAATTTCTTCATTGATCCAATGGTCATTAAGGAGTATGTTTAATTTCCATGTATTTATATAGTTTCTGGAGTTTCTCTTGGTATTGATTTCTAGTTTTAGTCTATCATGTTCTGAGAAAATACTTGATAAGATTTCAATTTTTTAAAAATGTGTTGATACTTGTGTTGTGGCCTAACATATGGTTTATACTGGAGAATGTTCCATGTGCCTATGAAAAGAATGTATATTCTGCAATTATTGGATAGAATGTTCTGTAAATGACTGTTAGATCCATTTGGTCTAAAGTCCAATTTATATCCAATGTTTCTTTGTTGATTTTCTGTCTAGATGACCTATGTAATTCTTGTAGTAAAGCTGTGTTAGTGATGAATTCCTTCAGCTTTGGTTTATATGAAAATGTCTTTATTTGCCTTTACTTTTGAATGAAATTTCCACGAGGTAGAGAATTCTAGGTTGACAGTTTGTTGTTGTTGTTTTCTTTCAGCACTTTAAAATATTCCATTATCTTATGGCTACATTGTTTCTAATAAGATGTGAACAGATTTGTTTAAAAATCATTTTTCCCTTATTTCTTCCTCTGGCTGCATTTAAAATTTGTATTTAACTTTGCTTTTCAGCCACTTGATTATGATGTGCATAGGTGTGGTTTTCTTTGTGTTTATTCTGTATGGGGTTTTTAAAGCCTTTTGGAAATGTGGGTTTATAATTTTCATCATTTGGAAAACTTTTAGTCATTATTTCTTTTTTTTTTTTTTTTTTTTTCCTTGAGACAGAGTCTCACTTTGTTGGCCAGGCTAGAGTGAGTGCCATGGCGTCAGCCTAGCTCACAGCAACCTCAAACTCCTGGGCTCAAGCGATCCTCCTGCCTCAGCCTCCCGAGTAGCTGGGACTACAGGCATGCGCCACTATGCCCGGCTAATTTTTCTATATATGTATATTTTTAGTTGTCCATATAATTTTTTTCTATTTTTAGTAGAGACGGGGTCTTGCTCTTGCTCAGGCTGGTCTCGAACTCCTGACCTTGAGCGATCCGCCCGCCTCGGCCTCCCAGAGTGCTAGGATTACAGGCGTGAGCCACCGCGCCCGGCCTCATTATTTCTTCAGATATTTTTTCTGCCCCATTCTCTTTCTCCTTTTCTTCTGGGTTTCCAATGACACATATGTTAGTTGTCCAATGTTACATATGTTTGCTTCTTGTCCCATAAGGCTCTATTTACTTATTTTTGCTTCCCCCCCCCTCCACTTTGTCTAAATTTGGATAGTTTCTTTTTGCCTATTTTCAAATTCACCAATATTTTCTTCTGTAATTCCCAAACTACTTTAAAGTTTATATAGTGGTTGCAAAAATTTTTAGATATTGTATTATTTTAGTTTCATAGTTTCTGTGTGGATCTTTTTTGTAATTTGTTTTTCTGTTGAGCTTGTCTACCCATCCTCTCTGTCCAGCTTTTCCTTTAAGTCCTTAAACATATTTCTTATATCTGTTTTTATATTTTTATATGCTAATTCCAACATCTATCTCATCTCTAGCTGTTTTTATTGACCGTCTTCTCTCTTGGTTTGGATTATGCTTTCTTGCTTTTTCATGTCTAGCAATTTTTTATCATATGCTCAACTTTATGGATGCTATATTGTTGAGAGTTTGGTTTATACAGTCTTCCTTTAAGGAATGTTGGATTTTATGCTTAATCCTATTTAAGATTGATCTTGGCCATTTAAGGATTTACTCTAGGGCCAGAGTAAGCTCTATTCCTAAGGTATTGTATTTCTGGCATTTCAGTTGAGTTCCTGGGCTGTATGTGAGGTCTCTCCACTCTGGTTTATTTCCCAGTACTGTATCACTCTTGAAGTCTCTGTTTTTCTCACAATTCCCCAGAAGTTGTTCTTTATCTGGTCCTCCAGAGTCTTGATTTGTGCATGTGCAGCTTAGCTTTAAGAGTCCAGAAAACCTTTCCAGAGATTTCTGGGATTCTTTCTCTGTGCAGCTCTTTCCTCCTGGTAACTTGCTCCCACAAATCCCAGCTGCCTCAGCAGCCCCAAACTCTAATGCCTGTATTTTCTATCCAGGCAGATCATTACTTTCTGACAGGTCTCTACTTCCCTGTTTCATAGTTTGGAAAGTGCCTTCAGGCAGAGAGCTCAGTGAAGGTGGGGCTCACCTCATATTTACCTCCTCTTAAGGATCAGAGCTCTGTGTTGTCTGCTGTGCAGTGTCTGAGAACAGCTTTCTCAAATAGTTTGTTTTATAGGTATTTACAGTAAAAAAAAAAAAAATGACTATGATTCTTATCACTACACTAGAGCCAAAATCAGAGTTTTCTATTTTTGAATTTTAAGTCTCTACTAAATCTCACTTTCTGACCCATTGTTTATTTCCAATATTATAAGTTGTACCATCTTTCCTTATTTCTTGAACAATCAAATTAGGGTTGTCTATTTTTCTAGTATATTATTGTTTCTTTTTTCTATATTCATAGAAATTATTCAGTTATTTTTTAAACTTTTGAGTTGTGTACTTGGCTCATTAATTTTCAGTATGTTTTTATTTTCTAATATGTTCATGTAGAACTGTAAGTTTCTCTAAGTTCCATTGTTACTTGATCACAAAAAGTTTTGATATGCAGTATTTTCATTATTTATTTGTTCTAAATATTTTTAATTTCAAGGTTTTTCCCTTTTCACTGTAAAATATAAAGGACATAAATGTCATAATTTTAACCATTTTAAGTGCATAATTCAGTGACATTATGTTCGTTCAGAAAGTTGCACAACCATCACTAGTATCCATTTCCTGAACTTTTTCATTATCCCAGACAGAAAAACTACCCATTAAATAAGTTCCCACTCTCCTTTCCTCTCAGCCTCTGATATCCTCTAGTTTCTCTTTCCATGGATTTACCTTTAATTGCAAATTTAAGTTTTTTTCTTTGCTCTGTGAATTATTCATGAATATGTGTGTGTGTGTGCTTTAATTTACAAACATACAGGTTCTTATTATATTTTCTAATGGCTTTTTTACTTTATTATTATAGTAGATTCCTTAGGCCCTCTTATTTCATTGTGCTCCAGACAGCTTCCAATTGCTTTTACCTGCTTCTTTGAGCCAGACAGCAGTTTCTGGAACCATGGAAGACTGATTAGCCCAAATATGGGAAGGGTGGAAGTGCTGGGGAATTAGTATCTCCTGTGAATAACCAACAACCAATGACTGATGGGAATTTGTGCTCTCAATTATTGGGTAGGATAATTTTGAGACATATTTGTAACACTTACCAGACTTTCTCTATTGAATTAAACTCCAATTGTCCACTGTAGTAGCTGGCTTAACAACATATCCTTTATTGGCTGACTTTCCCTTCCTATGTCACTTCCCCCACTCTCCTACTAGTGTTCCTACATTCAGGAAAAATAAACCATCTTCAATCAAATCCTTACCTCAAAGTTCTAGAGAACTCAAACCAAGACCATTGCATGGTGGTGGGAAAGGTGTTCTACATATCAATTCTTCAGTATTTGCTGACAATTGCCTTATGTCCTAGTACATAGGTGAATTTTATAAATGTTACATGTGAGCATAAAATGAATACTTATTCTCTAATTACTGGTACAAAGATCTATACATTTTTATTAGATAAAGTTCTATTTTGTAGTTTAGATATTGTGGAATTTTATTTCTTTCAACTCTTCAGAAAGATGCATTTTAATTCAACTATAATGGATATTTAGAAATATTCACTTCAATTTCTATTAACTTTAACTTTATATGTAGATTTAACTTAATCTATATGTAGCTATATAGATTTGGAAAAGTTATATATTCCTTATTGTTTTAGCACTAGGTGGTGACACTTTTTATCTTTAATCGTACTTTTTATTTTAAATTTTAATTTGTCAAGTATCAATAATGCAATCTTTATTATGTATAATTTTTAGCCATTTTATATTTCCACCCCTTTGTCTAAATCTTCCTATGTCTTATTTTCTTATCGGTATACACTGGAACACAGATGCTGCGTGCTGCTTAGTTTCCCTTAACCTCCTTGCTTTACTCCTCTGGTTGTCACTCCACCTACAGTTTGTTGCCTCTCCAGTTCTGCCCTTTAGTGAAGCCACGCACCATGGTACTTCCTGAGTAGCCTCTGAGGGCCCAAATGGTAGAATCCACATATATGGAGAAAATAGCTCCCAATGGAGTGAGCCATTACTAATAGAGAATTAAGAGAAAGGGAAAAGCCAGACAAATTCTCCCCCCTTTTCTCTCCCATGAACCACTCAAAAGTACAAGTTCTCCTTCATACCATTCTGGAGAAAACTTGTGTACCAACTGAACATGGCTGCCTAGCAACCTGCTAAGTCTCTTTGGCCTTGTTGGAAAGAGGCAGCCAACACAAGAACACCTTGCACTGTTTTGCTTTCCTTTATTCTTTGCCTCACTTAAACCTAAACTGTTCTAAAACAAAATGTTTATACATTGTATTTTGTTTTAGAACAGCTTAGGTTTACAGAAAAATTGCAGAGAGAGTACAGAGAGTTCCCAAATATCCCACAACAGTTTTTCCTATTGTTAACATCATCCATTACTATGATGTTTGTTATAGTCAATGAATCAATATTCAGACATTATTAATAACTAAAGTCTATGCTTTATTTATATTTCCTTAGTTTTTACCTAATATCCTTTTTCTATTTAAGGTCTTATTTAGGATACCACATTGCGTTTAGTCATTATATCTCCTTAGGAGCCTTTTGACCCTGCCAATTTCTTAGATTTTCCTTGTTTTTGATGACTTTAAGAGTCTTGAGGAATACTGATGAGGTAATTTGTAGAATCTTCCTCAATTGGGATTTATCTGATTTTTTTTTTTTCATAAACTAGACTAGAATTATATTTTTTTTTGGAAGGAAGACCATAGATTGCTATTTTTGTCACATCTGATCAAAGGTACACACTATCAGCATGGTTTATCACTGTTGATGTTAACCTTGATCACCTGGCTGAGGTCATGTTTGTCAGGTTTCCCCACTGTTAAGTTACTCTTCTCTTTTCTATACTAAACTCTTTAGGAGGAAGTCACTATGCACGGCCCACACTTAAGGAGTGGCAAGCTATGACTAAATGCATATAGCTTATATAGTTGCTAGCTTATACTTGGCTGAAATCACTAATGTATAGCATTTGAATCCTTTCTCAGTATGTGTGGAACATATATGAAGGAGATAAAAGCAGTATATTTTATTATGTTAATATTGAAAAGCCATGCTATATAGAAAGAAAAAATTTTACTAGTAAAAAAGATCAAGAGTTAACAAAGAGTGAAATATGAGTCATGAGGTAGGTATGTTGAGATCAGGATCAAAGGACACCAATTACGTATGTTTCTGTGGACAGTAAAGTAACTTAAAGCACTTGAGTCCTAGAACCCTAGTGTTTGCAAAGAAAACAGTTGGCAGAATATTTCCTCATCTTGATCTAGTACTGAAGGAAATTTAAAAACCTCAATTTTAATCAACTTATAGCCACTAAGCACACATCTTTTTGTTACAAAGAGAAAATAAATGAGCAGCAAATATTAAAACCTTGTTTTCTTCCATCAAAGTACGGGAATGTTAAGGGGAAAGTTGTCATAAGAGCTTTTGAAATGAGGAGAGGGAAAATAATCATTTCTCTATGACACTAATGATGTCAGTAAGGACCAGGTCAATGGTTTCAAGGGTTTTTCTCAAGGAGCATATCTCAGAATATAGTCAATATCTTGAATAGACAACTTATCACTCCAGAGCTAAAATAGCATAATTTTTAATGCTGAATAATTGGTATCAGAATTTCTGATGAAAACCAAATTGAGCTAAATGTTTGAATCTCTACTGATTCTTTATTGTTTTCTTTAAGATTGGAGCTTATGTTGAACGTTTATATTATGGCTGTCTTTAAAGTTTTTTCTGGTAAAGTGATTTTCTAGTGAAGACTTGAAGGAAGTAGAGGAGTGATCCATGTGTCTAGCTGAGGGGAGAACATTCCACTCAGGGGGAGCAGAAATGCAAACTTTCTGAAATATGAGCATGCTTGGTGTCCTCAAGGAACAGCGGGGAGGTCAGTGTGAGTGCTGTATAGCGAGGAAGGGAGAGCGTAATAGGTGTTGCAGCCAGAGAAGTGGCAAAGGATCAGGATATGAGGACTCTGGCTCTCATACTAAAGTGGAAAATCATTGAGGATTTTGAGCAGAGAAGTGGTTGCTTCCTTTGTAATGAGTTCACTCTGCTATGTTGAGGATAGACTGAGGGAGGTAAAAGCAGAAGGGAAAGCAGTCAGAGATAATTTTAGTAACTGATGCAATGGAAGCTGGTGGCTTACACCAGAGCAGTAGCAGTGGAGGTGGTAAGCAATGGTTGACTTCTGGACCTATTTTCATTCATTTATTCAAGAAGTATTTATTGAGTCCCTACTATGTACCTGGTGTGACCTGGAGTACTGGAAAGGCCATGCTGAGCAAAAAATAAAAATAAAAAACCCCTATGATCCCTATCCTCCTTGAATTATGGTCCATTTGGAGAAGGAAGTTTGGGTGTAGAAACAGGCAGCATAGATGTAAACAAATAGGCAAGATGAATTTCAGATAGGAATACAAAGGGTGAAACAAATTAACAGTTTAATGTGACCACATGATGGGGTGGGTAGATGGTGACTACTTTGCCACTTTAGGTTGTGTATTCAGGAAGGGCTGCTCAGAGCAGATGACCTATTGGCTTGGACATGAATGATGAGAAGAAGGCAGCCAAGTGAAGATCTGGGGGATGATTGCTCCAAGTAGAATGAACTGCAAATTCACACTCAGAGAAGTGTACGTAGCTTGCTCAACAAACAAACCTAAGCCAGTGGTGTGGCTGGTCGGAACATAGCAAAGGAACTGGAAAGTGGTAGAAGGGAGATTAGGGAGGAAGATGACATGGGATCTTGAAGACATCATAAGGACTTTGGATTTTATTCTAAGTGTTTTACAATGTCATTGGAGGGCTTTAATTAAGGAAATGGCATGATCTACTTTACAGTTTTAGAAAATCCCTGTGGCTATTTTGCAGGAGATTGATTCTGTTGGACACATACAAGTGAAAAGCTCAAGCAGGCAATTGGAAATTGGAGTCTGGAGAGCAGGAGAGAAGTCAGGCTTGAAGATACAAATTGAGGAGACACCAAAGTATAGATGATACTCAAAGAGAAGGAGTGAGGTGAAATGACTTCCAGAGTGAGTGTAGGTGGTCTGCTTCCCATCATGACAGGATCCTCTTGTTCTTATCTTCCATTATTTTCTCAACCCCCTCTAAGCAATGTCTATCCTCACCATTGTACTGAATCTATTCCTGTTAAGATCACTGTTTCTTCCTTGGAGCACAAAGCAAATGGGTTTAGTAAAGGAACAAGTAGGAGGCAGGGAAATTGAGAAGAATGAGAGTGATGCCACAGTGGTAGGACTCCAGCAGAGAAAAAGATCAATGCCTCTGACATTTTATGGAGTGAAAAGTAAAAGTGTCAAGGAGGGTTTACACCATGTTTGAGAATGAAATCCTAAGAAACATGGAGGCTTGGCTCCGACTTCTCAGATTCCAACTGCTTGCTTGTGTTTCTGATCACCATCTGCTCCTGGATTCCCCAGGGCCAAGCTCTGCCACAGACTCTCATGACTTCAAGTTGGGCCTCCCCAGTCTAGCCTGGCACCCCACCTGCTGTCTGTTGCAGGGCCTTTTTAGACACTAAATTCTGCTTGCTAGACTGGACTTTTCCTTTCCTGCTATATTTTGTGCAGCTCCGACCCTGATTTCTGGATTCTGTAGTCTGTATGCATCTTGTAATAACTAATGAGGCTCTGGTCAGCCATGACTTTCAATATGACACCTACTATCCAACTCACTATCCTATTACAATATTATTTAGGGTCTAGAAGATTACAAGCACTGCGTTTTAAATTTTTGATATAGGCCGGGCGCGGTGGCTCACGCCTGTAATCCTAGCACTCTGGGAGGCCGAGGCGGGTGGATCGCTCGAGGTCAGGAGTTCAAGACCAGCCTGAGCAAGAGTGAGACCCCGTCTCTACTAAAAAAAAATAAAAAGAAATTATATGGACAACTAAAATATATATATACAAAAAAAAAATTAGCCGGGCATGGTGGCGCATGCCTGTAGTCCCAGCTACTCGGGAGGCTGAGGCAGTAGGATCGCTTAAGCCCAGGAATTTGAGGTTGCTGTGAGCTAGACTGACGCCACGGCACTCACTCTAGCCCGGGCAACAGAGTGAGACTCTGTCTCAAAAAAAAAAAATAAATAAAATAAATAAAAATAAATTTTTGATATAATGCACTATAGGAATCTGCAAACCTTGAAAGATACCTGGGCTTGGTTTTATACTTACCTTGTGATTGATCCAGGTCAGATGCCAGTAAAAGCTGTGCACCTCTAATTAAGCACATACTCTGGCATGTTTATCAGAATTAATAGCAGCAGGGAAGGAAGCAATGATTGGAGTCACTCAGAACTTGGCAATAAGGTCATTTTTATAACTAGAACTAGGAAAGCCTGGATCAAAGTTCTGCAGGCAGTGAGGCTCACTCCATTAGTTGTAACTCTTCTTCTTGGTACTTGGCAGAGCAAGATACAAGCATCCTTTTTGGGGAGTTACTAGGAGTTGAAAAGCAAATATCATGCTAATCTTGAAAACTAACTTCATTATTTTTGAACCTACAATTCAATATATATTAATTGACTTACATAGTCTATTATTTATTAGAAGCCTGTTATGGGTTGAATTATGTCCTTCCCAAATTCTTGTGTTGAAATCCAAACCCCAAGTATCTCAGAATGGGAAATAGAGTCATCAGAGATGTAATTAAGTTAAGATGAAGTCAGACTGGAGTAGGATGGGCCCCCAGTCCAATATGACTGGTGTCCTTACAGAAAGGGAAAGTTTGAACACAAACACACACACGCAGACCGACACTATGTGGAGATGAAGGCAGAGATCTACAAGCCAAGGGATGCCAAAGATTGGCAGCAAACTACTAAAAGCCGGGAGAGAGGTATAGAATGTATTTTCCCTCATAGCCCTCAGAAGGAATCAACTCCAATGACACCTTGATTTTAAACTTCCAGCCTTCAGAACAGTGAGACAATATATTTCCATTGCTTAAACCATTCAGTTTGTAACACTTTCTTATAGTAGCCCTAGCAAACTAATACAAAGCTTGAGAAGACACAGATTATATTCTCCACAATAATGTTAGTAATGTTTTCAGTATTGCATTAATAACAGTGCAGCTCAGTTTGTCCACCCTTTGGAATTTTGCTGGCACAAACCCTCGTCGCATCAAAATCATCACAGGGAGGTAGAGAAAACAAGTGGGAGGTGGGGGTGTGTGAAAACACATGCTCACTTTTCTGAAGAGACTGAAGGAGTGCTTCCTCATGCAGGCACATTTCCAAAGAGGCTGAAGAAAGGAAATCATGTTTAAAACAAACATTTACCCCTGTTGCTAAGTCAATGCCTCACAACATTACTGTAGTATCAGACATGAAAATTAAGCCAGAATTATTCAGTTGAGTCTAATGCTGTCTGTTCAGGCTCCAGTGATAGACAAAGAGAAGTAGTTGCATTTTGTATGATAATTGGCTGGGGATGAGCAGCGTGCATTTAAAAACCATGTCAGGACATTTTTGCATATCAGAAAACGATCTAACACATTTCACGAGACACTTGTGTAGTCAATGAATTTTAATTATCCGTAAGGCTTTGGACAAGGAGTACAATGCAAACCACTTTAGTAGTAGAAATAATAAATAATCTTTATATTGCCATTGGTAGTGTCAATCTCATAGTCTCATCTTTATTAATATTACATCATTGTTTTATTGGAATAATTAGTACTTTGAGGTATGAGTAAAAATATGTGCTTATAGAAATACAAGACGTGGATAGTATATTTCTTTCATTCAGCTGACACAGTAGAATCTAATAAAATAGGGAGTGGGAAGAGACAGGGTGTAAAAGAGAAACACCAATTTCTTGTCTGTTCTTTTCAAATTTGTATAAAACCCAAAGGACAAACCAGCCCAAACAACAGCCAACCTCTCCAAACTTGATCTGGTGATTTGATTTCAGGAAACTTGCACTGATGAGACATTAGGTTCCACACAGCTGACCAAGGAGTTTGGCAATCACTGCTGTGCTCCTATTCTGACACCATGTCCTTGAGATGCCCCACCCAGACACACACAGCTCAAGATTCCTTCTGAGCAATTCAGATGGGACAGAGCAGCACGTGGCATTCACTCAGCCAGACCCTAATCAGCCTCATTTTCAAAACCTGTCCATTAATACTAATTTAAGGGTGAATCACGGGGCCCGTGCTCACTAGCCAACCTGTTTAGGAACACTGCTCTGTTACTTTAATAGCTAGAGCTGCAGGCAGCCTGTACTCTGTTATGAGAGGGTGAGGGGTGCTCAGCTCATTCAGGACCTAATTGGCAGAGCAGCCTTTGCACTTTATAATAGTTCTTAGAAATATTGCAGAACGCAGTGTTTTGCACTGAAGTATAAAGCACATTATGTGCAGCCATATCCCAACCCACCATAGAGCTCATGGATAGTGAGAAATGTCAGCTTTCCCAAGAAGGGCGGTCTCTCTTTTTACTCTGAGCACTGTAGAAGAGGCATCAAATTGAAATTAAAACAAGAGAGATTTAAATGAGATTTGAAGAGCTTAGGGCTCTAAAATAAGAAAACTGGCCTGTTTTCTAACAGAATTCAGAGTCTCTTTGAGAAATTTTAAACAATGACAAGATAAATTTGTCTTTCACTCATTTTGGAATACCTAAATCAGTGCACCTGAGAAGATGTAGAAGAAATACGTAAGACCAAATGGTGCCTCATGGTTTTACAACTCTATGTTCCTTTCTGTTGTTATGAAATCCCTGTGGATCTTCAGGGAAGAAATCAATTTTTCTAACTCTTAATCAATGAACACTTCACATCTGACCCATAGATACTGTTTCTTTAGGTTTTTTTTTTTTTATTTTATTTTATTTTTCTGTTAATCCTCTTAACCTCCTCTTTATTCTCTGTATTTGGTCTTCCCAAACTAGTTCTGCACAATACATTCAAATAGTCTTCCTGTGGGCAAAGAACTAAATTTAAACACACAACTTTTCACTAAGATGGTCCCAAAAGTGAAGAAGGAAGCCCCTGTCTCTCCCAAAGAAAAAGGTAAAGGCAAAGGATGTGAAGGCCAAGAAGGCAGTGCTGAGAAGCATCCACAGCCATGAGAAAAAGAGGATCCTCATGTCACCAACCTTCTGGTGGCCCAAGATACTGCAGCTCTGAAGACAGCCCAAATTTCCTCAGAAGACTGCCCCCAAGAGAAGCAAGCTTGATCACTATGCCATTATCAAGTTCCCCTGAGTCAGCAATGAAGGAAATAGAAGATAACACATGTCTGCTCATTGTGGATGTCAAGACCAACAAGCCCCAGATCAAACAGGCTGTGAAGAAACTCTATGAGGTTGACATGGCCAAGGTCAACACCCTGACCAGGCCTGTTGGAGGGGAAAAAAGGAATATGTTTGACTGGCTCTTGACTGTGATGCTTTGGATGCTGCCAGCAAAATTGGTATCATCTAAATTGAGCCCAGCTGGCTAATTCTAAATATAAAAATTCCAAATTTATTTGTGATTCTGTGATTGGTTTAGCTTGACTAGAAGCAGAAAGAAAGGCAAATGGCATCGCTGCCCTCATGTTTTTCCTCTTTGTGTGTCTAGATGATGAATGATGGGTGGAGGAGGGCCAATAGTCTTGACTAATTGAAGAAAATTTGGAACTCTTCTGGCTGCCGCTTATGTCTACTTTTTAAATCAATTCACTCAATGGAAAAGACTTGATGATGAGAATTCAGAGAGACAACACATTTCCATCCCATCTGTGTCAATAGCTCTTGATTCAAATGCCATTATTAAATGATTCTTTCATTAGTTCAACAAAAATTTATTGAGCACATACCATGTGCCAGATATTATTCTAGGTCCAGTGGTGCAGCTGTGAAGCATTTGACAAATGTTCCTACTTTCATAGACTCCACTTGTACTGAGAGGAGATGGACATTAGACAAGTAAATACATGGATTCTGTAGGGTGTCAGATGGCTGGAAGTGTTCTGGAGAAAAATTAAGCAGGAAATGGGCCTGAGAAGTACAGGGGAATGAATAGAAGTTCAGCAGGGTGTTCAGGCAAGACTTGGCTGAGAAGAAAATTTTTGAGTGACGATCTCAAGGAGGGGGGAGAGTTGGATGTGAATATTTGCAGGAAGAACATTCCAGGCAGGAGGAATAGCAAATACAAAGGTCTGAACATGTACCAGACAGAATATTTTTCAAAGCATGCCACCCCTCTTCTACCAAAATAAATGTCACATGGAATAATATTCTGCTCTAACGGGTGTGCCAATAACATGTGAGTCTTGCATTAATATCACGGCTCATTTAGCTCAGCAAGTTCATGACCACAATTTGCTGGCATGCACCACCTTGGGACTTGATCCACGTGTTACATCCATCTTTATTTAGTTTTCTCTTTATTTTTGTTTCATACTGGTAATACATAAATACTTTCTTATGGAAAAGATGCAAACAATGCAGAAGTTTATAGAGTGACATGTGAAGGTTCCCCCATCCAGCTTCCCTTGTTCTACTTCCCAACCACCTACCAACCTCCCCACCTCAGAAAAAAACTACTGTTAACAGTTTGATAGACATTCAGAATTTATTTTTTTGTGTATTTGCATACACATATGTGCATATGAAGACATAGTCTTTTCCATGAATGGGATTATACTTTATATATTTTTTGACAATTTGCTTTTCTTACTTAACAATGTGGGAGATTTATCTGTGTTAATGCAGAAAGCTCTATTACATTCGTCAATAAAAGTATAATATTTCAAGGTATGAATCTATTGTACATTATTTATATTCCCTGTTGACAGACTTTTAAAAAAAAAATCACAAAAAGTGAATAGCCTTGTACTCAACTTACGGTGAATATATGTTTCTCTAGGACAGACATCCAGAATTTTGAGTAGAAAGATACATGTGAAGGTTTTTTGTAGCAGCTATATACAGAGATATAATTCATATGCCATACAATGTAACCAAGGTATACAATTCAATGCTTTTAGTATATTCAGAGTTGTGCAATCAATCAATTGGAACATTTTCATTATTCCAAAAAGAAATCTCATACCCTTTAAGCTATTACTCTTCAATTCTCCCATCCCTTTCAGACCTGGGAAACCACTAATCTCCTTCTGACTCTATAGATTTGCCTACTCTTGATATTTCTTATAAAGGGAATAAATAAAAATTTTGGTCTTTTGTATCTGGCTTCTTTCACTTAACATAATGTGTTTCCAGGTTTATTCACATTATAGCGTACACCAGTACTTCATTTCTTTTTATTGTCTAAAAATATTTCTTTGTGTGGATGTACTAAATTTTATTTGCCCATTCATTAGTTGATGGATATTTGGGTTGTTTAAACCTTTGAGTTATTATGAATAATGCTGCTCTGAATATTAATGTACAAATTTTTATGTATATTTATGCTTTCTTTTCTCTTGGGTATATACCGAGGAGTGGAATTTTGGGGTCATATGTTAATTCTACATTTAACCTTTGAAAAAACTGTGAGACTATTTTCCAAAGTGGCTGCACCATTTTAAAATCTCACCAGCAGTGTATAAAGGTTGCAATTTCTCCATATCCTGGCCAACACTTGCTATTATCTGTTATTTTGATTATAGCCATCCTAACTGATGTCAAGTGACATCTCATTGTAGTTTTATTTCTATTTCCATGAAGAATAATGATGTTGAGTATCTTTTCATGTGTTTCTCAGCAATTTATATATATATTCTTTGGAGAATTGTCTATTCAGATTTTTTGCCCCTTCTTCCTTCCATATCCTTATCGGATTATCTTGGCACCTCTATCTAAAATCAATTGACTGTAAATTTGAGGGTTTATTTCTGGGTTCTCTATTCTATTTCACTGATCTGTATGTGTATCCTTATGCCTATATGAAATTGTCTTGCTTACATTTACTTTGTCATAAGTGTTGAAATCAGGAAGTGTGAATCTTCTAACTCTGTCCTTTTCCAAGATTGTTTTGGCTATTTGGGGTTTCTTGCATTTTCATATGAATCTCAGAATCAGCTAGTCAAATTCTGAAAAGAAGCCAGCTGTGATTTCAGTAGGGATTGCATTGGATCTGTAGACTAATGTAGAGAGTATTGCCATCTTAGTAGCATTCTCTTCCAATCCATGGTAAACACATATCCTTGCATTTACTTAGGCATTTTAAAATGTATTCCAATAATTATTTGAGGTTTTCAGTGCACAAGTCTTGCATTCCTTTTGTTAAATTTATTCCTAAGTATTTTATTCTTTTTGATGCTATTATTAATAAAATTAATTTCTTAATTTTATTTTTGTACTACAAACATGTAGAAATACAATTAGTTTTGTATATTGATCTTGTATCCTGTATCCTTACTGAATATATGTTTATCAACACTAATAGATTTTTTGGGTGAATTCTTTAGGATTTTCTACATACAATATTATGTCATCTGCAAATAAATATAATGTTAACTGTAGTTTTTTGGTAAATGGCCTTCATAAGAATAAGGAGGTATCGTTCTATTCCTAGTTTACTGAAGCTGTGTTGGATTTTATCAAATGTCTTTTCTGCCTCTATTGAGATAATCATGTGTTTTCTTGCCCTTTGTTCTGTTGATATGGTGCATTATATTAATTGGTTTTCAGATGTTAAACCAACCTTGCATTTCTATTATAAATCTCATATGGCCATGATATGATTTTTTAAATATCTTGCTGGATTCAGTTTGTCATTATATTTTTAAAGATTTTTGTGCCTATATTTATAAAAGATATTGGTCTTTAGATTTCTTTTTTTGTAATGTCTTTTGTCTGGTTTTGGTATCAGTGTAATACTCACTCACAGCATGATTTGGGAAGTGTTCTCTTCCATTTATTGGAAGAGTTTGTAAATAATCACTAATAAATATTCTTCATATAATTGGTAGAATTCATCAATGAAGCCACCTGGGCCTAAGTTGTTTTTATGCATAGTTTTTTGATTACTGATTTAATCTCTTGTTATAGATCTATTCAGATTGTCTATTTCTTCTTGAGTCAATTTGAGTAGTTGTATTTTTCTAGGAATTTGGTCATTTCATTTACATCATCTAATTTACTGACATAATTATTCATAGCATTTTCTGATAATCCTTTTTATTTCTATAAATTGGTAATAAGGTTACCTCTTTCATTTCTGGCTTTAATAATTTGACTCTTTGTCTTTCTTGGTCAATCTAGCTAAAGGTTTGTCAATTTTGTTATTTTTTCAAAGAACCAACTTGTTCTTTTGTTGATTTTTCTCTATTGTTTACATATTCTTTATTTCATTAATTTCCTCTTTAATTATTGTTATTTTATTCCTTCCACTTGTTTTTAGATTTAGTTTGCTTTTCCTTTTCCAGTGTCTTAAGGTGGATGATTAAGTTACTGATTTGATATCTCTTTTTTAAATATGTGTTTATAGTTGTTATGTAAATTTCCCTGTAAGTACTTCTTTAGCTGCATCCTATAAGTTTTGGTGTCTTGGGTCTTTATTTTTATTTGCTCAATTTATTTCCTATTAACTTTTGTGATTTTTGTCATTGACCCATTGGTTATTTAAGGGTATACTGTTTAATTTCCACATATTTATGTATTTCCCAAATTCCTTTCTTTTTTATTTGTAATTTTCCTCTATTGTAGTTGGGTAACATACTTTGTATAATTTCAATCTTTTTAAGTTTTTTAAAAGAGGCTTTATATGTAGTTTTTAAAAATAGTTTTGAATAGATATTGTCAAATAGCCCTCTCAAGCCAGTACATTTAAAAGATTTGTAGAAAACTAAGACAAAAATAAAATACCTTTTTATAATTCCCTTTTGAATGTATTTGGTTACTATTAAAATTGGCTGATATTATGGCATCTTTATGGAAATTATAGAATGATAATTAGTGCTCTCACTTATTTAATACCATGGTCTCTGCTATACATTACATATTTAATATATACTATCTCTAATCTTCACTATAAAATAGGTATTACTTCCATTTTGCAAAGGAAGAAAGTGAGTCTCAGATTAATTAATTAACTGATAAAAAATTACATAGAAAATGAAGAATTGAGATTAAGACTCCAACCTATTTCTATTATCATACTCTTGTCCTAAGGCCAAGCAAAAACAGAGACCTTACCTTTCCCTCATCTTTCTTTGTTTCTATAATACCCTGAGGACCTGCCAAGAGACTTGTTAAGAGCATTCTTGGCAGCTATAAACTTCCATTTTCCATTTCTACTTTTACCTTTTCTCATTCCAGAAGCCAACTGCATCTCATAATTGGACAAAATACTTATTGGCTTCTTTTCAAGAGAATTTATTAATAGGTAAAAGGGGGTTAGAGCCTGTTACACTTAATGCCAATGCATTGACATTGTCTTAATTCCAAATCAGCCCTTTATTGTCTTTTGATTTGACAGGTACTGTACAAACATGGTTCTAACTGTCTTGCTTTTATTTTCTTCAAGATTCCATCAGATTATGTCAGTGGAAAATAAAATCATAATGAAAGTAATGAGTGTGAAGATGATAACCAGAATCAGAATAAATTAGATGCCGCATTTTACCAATTCTTTGGAAAATATGTTTTTATATCTTAAAAAAGACACATATTATTTAGTAATATTTAAATGCTAAAAATAAAATATAAAAACATGGAATGATTAGGTTGTGAACTCCATGAGGGCAGTGACTGTCACATAATCTGTTTTCCATCTCCAATGTACAATGCTTAGAACCTGGCGGGTACTCAAGATGTGCTTGCCAGATAAATTAACCAACCATGAAATAATTTCTGAAAAGAATGCTTTTACTACAGACTAGTGAGCTGGTACCCCTTAATATCTCTCTTCAAGGTCTCATGCATGCACTCCACAAATATTCATTATATGCCTATTATGTGCCAGGGACCACATGAGGAACTAGAGCCACAGAAGTTACCTGGGCAGACACAAGCCCTGATTTTGTGGATAGTGTCATTAGACAGATAGTCACGCATATCATTAGATAAAATTGTAATAAATGGTTCAATGCAAAGTACATGATGCTAGAATAGCCTACAACAGAGGGTCCTCATCTAGTCTGTGGAAGGTTTTCCTGAGGAGCTGTTGTGCCAATGTGTTCTCTCAGCAGACCCTCGGAAGAAGCAAGGGGCTGTTATGCCAATGTGTCCTCTTAGCCTGCACAATGACTTTCGTGTTTTAAAATATTGAATCATATTTATAGATTAAATGGGGCATGCACTTTCCAGTTATCCATGGTACTTACAGAGTTGTTCTGACTAGTACCTGGCCTGAGTGCAAGTTTATGTTACCTGCCTGGCTTCTATAGGTTTCACCGTATGTGAATCATGATGTAAAACCTTGGCCTTTATTTCTTTTTCTTTTTGTTTTTTTAATCTCAACCTGTGGTTAAAAACAAAGCAAAACAAAATGCATTCCCCATATTGTTCAGTATGTCTGCTTAGTATATGTGTGTGTGAAAGAACATGTCCTCACTTCTGATATATTTCATTATTTTAAAAAAAGTACTGGTCACAGTAAATAAATTTATTTTATGAGACAAGGCTATAACCTAGAATTAACAAACTTATAGCATGAGAAGCCAGGGAAAAGAATAAACTAAATGCCCAACTTTTCATTACACACTAAATAATGAAAACTCACCATAAAGAACAAAGACACATCTTTTTTTACACCTCACCTCCCAAACTCTGAGGGCAAGACATGCTATAATTCTTGTCCTCATAGCCAACTCTTTATGTGCTTAACTGCTTTGACCTTTAGAAAGCTCTAGAATAAGAAATGATAAGTGATAACTGAACAAATTACCCTACTCAACTGCACATAGCCTTCCAGCAGGCTCTTCTGATTGAGTTGTCAGCATTTCCAGTTTCATATTCTAAGTCTAAGTTTAGAGGCCAGGCAGGTAAGGAGGAATCAGAGAATGAGAGACTTGGTTGGGGCTTTGGGCTAGCAGTTCCTTCTCAGTAGAGGAGTCCTTTCAAAGGCATCTGAGAGAGTAAGTGTTAAAGCTCTGAAATGCAACCTGGACAAGTGTAAGCTTCCCTGGGGTCTAGAATAGAGGCAGGGACTCAGAGTCTGTGGCAGGCTGCAGGGCCCAGATGACCATCAAGGGTTACTTTGGGTGATGCCAAGGAAAAATCAGCATCTGAGAAAGACCATCATGATCCAACTCCACTGTATCTGGAAACCTTTTTCATACATCTGCCCCAAGTCCCAACGGCCCCTTGTTACTGCATTATTTAATGGGATTAATAAAGCTGGTCTAACAGTGAGGCATCCTTCAATCACTCTACCCTGAATAAAAATGTGAAAGAATAGTATTTGAAAGGGACACTTTCTGGGCAGCTTTGGACAAACAAAATTACTTAATAGCCCTTGTGGAAAAAATTACAGTAGGTTACAAGAGTGGAGGAAGCCATGGTAATTTGGAAACAATGTATGTTCCTTAGGAACAGACTTCACTAATAGAAGACACTTGATTTTGTTAGTAATAATTGCAACAGATTTCCATGATGAAGTAGGTGAAATGTTCCCATGCTTGGAATTTTACCCAGAATTGTTTTAACATGTCGCCTTTTCCTTTGTCAATATTCTAGAAGCAAAATACACAGTTTTTCTATAACACTAGCAACATTTGTATAAAATCTGGGATTGTTGATGCTAATATAGACTTCTTCCAAATGGCTTCAGTTACTGCAAATATTAGGACCTTTGTATACACAGCCTCACCCATACCACAGTAATGCAGCCTGTATCAGAAATGTTTCTGCGAAGTAAGACATGAAGGTAGTAATATCACATCCTTCTTAGTTGTACACATAGATATAGATACAAGTTTATATAGGTATATTATATATACCTATATAATATCTCCCTCCCTCCCTCTCTCTCTCTATATATATATATATTTCTTTCTCACAGCTTTGTATCTCAGATATATCCCTGTACATGTCTCTCTCTACAAATGTGTGTGTGTGTGTGTGTGTGTGTGTGTGTCAGAGCTTTCCCTGGAGCGTACATGAGGTCCTACTTGACCTATTTACATGACTACAGCAATCTGTTAGCTTGGGCTCTTTGTCAGCCTCCTTGGTTTTCTGGAATTAAGGCCATCTGCTTTGGCTGCAATTCAGTATTTAACATCATTGTAACTTAGAAATGTACGCTCAAAATCCAGTCTAGGTGTCCCCACTTTATATCAAGGGACACATACTCTTCCTGTGGCTTGGTTATAACCCTCCTACAGGTGATGCACTTTGCTAAAAACAGCTTGAGACTTATCTGTCATTGTTCTCAGGCCGTCCTGTGCCTCATTAGTCAGGATAATTGAGAAGCAGCTGCATTTATGAAATGAAGTCCACTGGCTGAGCTTCAAATTCATCTTGTATCTATCCTACACTGGCTGACATTAGCAAGATGGTATTGGTAGAAGAGCAACTCTTATACCTCATTGCCTAATGGCTTAATTGCTTGACATGATAATTTATATGTTCTGCAGTGATGTCTACACTGGCACAGGGGAAGGCAAAATGTTGTCTGGCTGGGACAATCTGGGCCACTACTCCTGGAGAATATATATATATTTTCTGGATTGTTATTGGAAGAGGTGTTTGAAAATTTTTCAGGCAGCAAGTAGGAGGTGGTAATGAGTTGCAGGCATAATGTCAGATGGGTCCCCACCATCCCAGCTCGTAATCCACACAGTTGGCTACAGATGAAAGTCTGTAGGAATAGAGGCAAAGATGAAATGTGCTGGCTGCTTGGACCAACCCTCCTGTGAGCCCATTCTGCACAGAAAGTGAGAGAATACTTTAACAAGACCCCAGACTTTAGGAGACACAACCATGTGGGCAGCCAGAGTCAAGACAGACCTGTACCTGAATCCACAATTATATTGCACAAACCTCTCCTTCATTCTCCCTGACCTGCCCAGCCCCAGAAACAGAACATTCTATAGAGAGCAATAGCCAGAGATACTGAGCCAGTATCCCAGGGGAGACCATGTCTCATGACGGGCAGATTCTTAATGTCTGAGGTCAAAGGGCAAATACATAAGCCAAGTACAGCACGTCCACCTCTCTGAGCTTCCATCTGTCAGGGTCACTGCCCCTCATATCACTTCCACGTCTTCAGACCAGACAGTGTTCAGGCTTTCCTCGCTGAGCTTCTCTCAGCCACTTTCTCTTTCTTATTCCACTTCAATACCACTCTTTGAGTGGTTATTGGTGACTTAGAAATTTACTCTTAAATCAGCTTCCACTCTGCTTTGGGCAACAGAGTGGAAAATTCATGGGATTTTTGAGTGAGGCAGACCTAGATTTGATTTTAGCTCTTTTGTCTATTAGCGGTGACGGTTTGAGCAAGATGCTTAACTTCCTTCTCATCTGTAATCCTTGCAGGATGGCTGCAAGAATTAACTCGTCACTGCATTCAGCAAATGTTCATTAAGCATCCGAAAGCAGCAAAAGCAGAAATCACAGTCCCTAGCACATAATAATTACGTGATAAATAGTAATTATGCTTATTTTGGGTGAAAATTATAATAGGAACAGAAGTAATATTAAACATCAGTCTGACCTGGATCTCACATCCTTAGCTGCTTCATTTGAGCTCAGTAACTACTGACTGTTGTTTCTATGACTTTTGCTGGGCCTCTAATTTCCAGTCCATTCTCGCTGCATATAGCATTTCTGTCTTGGCTTGGCTCTTGCAGAGTTCTCAGGTTGTGGTCTTGTCTTTTCCCCTGGACAATATAATCATCTATGGGAATCTGAACTCCTTCACGAGCTTGGTGTATCAAATGACTTTCACTAGCAGAGTTTCTGTGCTGAGGTGACATTGGATGGCATTGTGAGAAATCTCCACCTGCCATATGGCATGGCAAATGTCATGAGGTAATCGCTTGCTTCATTCCAGTCCAGCTTGCCAGGAACCTGATGCCACCCCTGTGATACACAGCACCGGTGGCTTAACTGTGCTCAGGCCTTTAGAAGTGACCACTTTGAATGTCCTAGCTCTGAGGAGTCTCTCAAGTCTCCACAATCCAACAGAGCTTGTGTTTCCCGAGTTCGTCCCCCTCGGCACAGATCTCTAGTTTTCTGTTAATTGTGTTGGTTTTCACTACTAGTTCTCGGAATTGGCACTCAGCTAACAAGAGTGTTCCTACTATAATTACCAAGTGACTGTTCATTTAATATTTGTGGTTAGTAGGCCTCAGCGAATAATCTCACAACTTTAAGAAACTTGTCTATAATTGTTTATGAGTGTTTTGACTATCTTATTTTTTTCTTAGAAAAAATACTAATTATGTATTTTTGCTTGTTGTACAGCTTATTTATGTCATTGACAGCCTCTACAACAAAGGATGTCTAGAGGGCATTGTCTGTCTTTAGCTGAATATATTGCCTAATTTATTAATCACATATATGGGTAATTAGTCAAATTAGTAGCTTTATATAAGAAGCCTTGTGCAGCAAGGTTTTTAGTTTGCTTTTCTTAGGTATAACTTTAGGGTTAGCTAAGCAGCAAGATAATTCATCCTTAACTTTTTGTAGCCCCCATTTATTAATTGCCTCATTGGCTATTTTTATATTTTTTTCTAGAGTGGCAAATTGGAATCCCTAAATGAAGTGGGAAGAGTGTAGCATGAGGGAAAGGACTGGAGAGAAGTGATGAATCCACACTCCACATAGGTGTGCAAGCCCAGTGTTTCTAGGGCTTCAGATTTCTTCAGAATATTAATCAAACAGATACTGGAGGCCAAAAACATATTGATGAATCAGACTTACTTCATGCAATGGGAGTTTACAACCCCTGATTTACTGCATTAGGGTTTTTGTTTCCATGAGTACGTTTTAATAAAGGCCAAGGTACTCTCACACTGAGATCTGTGCTGTCAGAGGCTGAGTACATTTCATCACACAAAGAATAGTGGTTACTTTTATTTTATGACTTGAGACAAATTTTAGAGTCTTTACAGTGTCATTGGTTGACCTGTCAACTTTTCTATTGCTTCTGGAGAATGTGTGTGTGTGTGTGTATGAGACAAAAATAAATGACCTTCATTAGTTCAATATGCAGGAATTTTCTTTATTAGTATAATGTGTATGCATTTGTAGGACTTGAAATATTTCTATATTCATAATACTGTCTCAGAGACGTTTCCCCCACAGTTATGAATGCCATGGAGTTTGCCTGACTCAGATTTTCCCCTCCTATCTTCAAGATCTTGACAAAAGAAGCATCTTCCTAACATTTTGGTTGACAGATCCACAGACTTGTTACTGAGTACTTGGTAGTTCTCTCTCCCAATGGGTGGCATAACACGTTTCCCCAACTTTCATAAAGTGTTAAAATGTTACTAGAATCCAAATTCCCCGTTTCCTTAATTGTCTATTCCCTTACAGTTTCTTGGTATGCTCTTTCTTTTTCCCCCGTCTGTCCAGCCAAGGGAGGAAAAAAAAGAAATCATGGCCACTATGGACTACCCCCAATCTCTAGTGGATAAAGTTCTCCCAGGGCACCTGACGGCACCTGAATAGGCTCACATGGAGATAAATGCTATGGAGGGAGGGAAATTGAAGGAGGAAGCAGAAGTGAAGGCAGAAGAAGGTTTAATCCCTTATAGAAATTTATAATATGTTTGACAAATGCGATTGAACTCCTGGTAGAGAACAACAAGAGGAGTGTGTGCTTACTCCCAAATTCTCTAGCCCTCCCAGCAGGCTGTACTCTCAGAGCCTGCAGACCACATATTTAATGTTCAAAAGCTTATTTCCCTTCTCAACAGTGTGTGCCAATTCTTAAACCAAAAGAAATAGAATCTATCTCTGAACAAAGATTTTGCTTATTTTGCACCAGCGGGATATTTTCTTACTCCATTAAATTTCAAGTTTTCCTGTCTTTAGCCTATTTTCTCAGTAAAGTGTCTGGTTGTGAAATTCAACAGAAGACTAAATGGCACTAGCCTTCATTGGCATCACGATGTGGATGCTGCCATGTACCACTCAGATGCGCCCTTCAGGATCAAGGTGCCCATTTGCTTAGCTAGCAGGATTGTTGGCTGCTGATGGCTCACAGCTGAGCCTCTACCTAGTGCTTGCCTGCAAACAAGGGGAGCTCCTCACTCAAGTTAACACACCTTCCCTGGAGGCAGCCTGCTTCCCATGACTGGTTTAAGTGGCCCCCTTGCCTCAATTTGGGACACCTGTGAAGCACCATCACGGTGCCATAATACATCCCAGTGAGGCCAGCTGAGACCTCTGTTGCACCCACGGTGTAGTTCAATTTCTGCTTCTCACAAGCCTTGCTTCTCTCATTTCCCCTGCAAATTTACTGCATACAAATCTCTACCTCAGAATCTGTTTTTTTTTCCCCCCCTGGGGAATCAAAAAAAAAAAAAGAATTGATACTGGGAGTGGTACCAGGAAGCAAACTCTAAGTTAGGATTTTGGAACTTGATTACCTGCCCACCAGCTGGTAATGAGGGCCCTGTTACTAGTGGTAGGTAAAGTACTAAGAGCCCCCAGTATGCTGCAGGGGTGTGATTGCTAATGCTATTCCCAGTGGTGAACTGAAATGCGGTACCAGCCGAAATGAATGCACTAGTTGGTGCAGATCTCAGGAGAGTTTGAGAAGCATGGGGGAAGCAGTAATCATAAAAATTATGAATTTGGATAGCTCCTTCTATGTTACTAGGCCCTGGTAGAGATCACACTTAGGATCTGAGCCATGACTTGACCATGAAGCCATAGATGTCCATTATAGCTAGCTCTGTCTGACTACAGAGCCAGAGATCAGGCATTCTCAATAGCAATCCTTCATAAGATGCAAGTGCATCCTGGGTCCCAAATGCTCCAAACCAGGAACACACCTAAGCTGCACAGTTGAGTGGCTCAGGCTACCATGTCGTCAGCCACTATTTCACTGGCTTCTGTCCCTCAGCTCACACCTGTAGCTGTATTGGGAGTCCTTAACTCCAGCTGAAGGAGGGGGAAAAAGACTAAGATTATTCATATATGAGTAAACTCAAAATGTGAGTACAAGCTAAAAATGGACTGTTATTGTACTACAGTCTAATTCACGGATGGTCCAGAAAAAGGGCAGTGAGGAAAAATCCTACTAATGGGCAGAGTCTGGGGCAATGCATCTGATCATCATTTTGTGTTGAAAGAGAAATGGTTGAAGGAAAAATAGATACCTATTCTTGGACAGTGATGAACAGTTTCACTGGTTATTCAGGAGTCTGAAAGGAATAATACTGAGTGATAAGGAAGAAGGAGGTATGGGGAGATGGCATGGTCATGAAGGGTGAAGGTCTTTTTGTCTGTTGACACTCAGCATAGAGAATCCACCTAGCAGAGTGCCTGCCATGATCCTAGACAGAGATGTATTACTTGGGAAATAACAGATAATGGAGGTTGCCCAGTAGAATACAATGGGTAAAACTAACTGAGTCAGATAGAGGAATGAGTTTTTCATTTGAGATAATTTTTAAAAATGTAATCAGAAGCAAAAATGAGACAACAAAGCAACATCAGGTGACACTGAAATCATATATTGTTCTGTACCATATAACTCTCAGTAGGCTGTGATGAGGAGTATGTCTTAACTTGAGGTCAATAAATGGGCCTTAGCATTTCAGAGGAGATTTTTGTGAAGAGGATTGAATGCTTGTAAGTGCGTGCATTAAATGGGAAGTGTTTCACCAGCTGAAGAAACAGTGTGTTTTAGTTTGTTTCTAGCTGCCATAACAGAATACCAGAGACTTGGTGGCATATGAAAAACAAACGTTTATTTCTCAGAGTTCTGAAGGCCAGGAAGTCCTAGATCAAAGCACCAGCAGATTTGGCATCTGGTGAGGGCTCACCTCCTGGTTCTCAGATGGCCATGGTGGAAGGGGCAAGGGAGCTCTCTGGGGTCCCACTGATCCCATTCACAGCCCTCATGACTTCATCACCTCCCAAAGGCCCCACCTCCTAATGCCATCACATTGGGGGTCAGGATTTAAGCATATGAATTTTGGAGGGACGCTTTGGAGAGTTCAAAGAACACTGGACAAAGAGTCATGAGAGCTCCAGTCTAGCCTCATTTCTGCTACTAGCAACCTCTGAGACTTGAGTCTACAGAGACAGAAAGTAAGTTAGTGGTTGCCTAGGGCTGAGATTGGTGGTGGAGGGAAATGGGAGTGACTACTAATAGGTATGGAGATTCTTTTGGGATGATGAAAGTGTTCTAAAACTGTGTTGATGGTTGCACAACTCTGTGACTGTACTAAAAACCACTGAGTGGGTGAATTTTATGGTATGTGAACTATAGTTCAATGAAACTTCTATAAAACATAACAGAAGAGAGATAAAGACTTGGAATATAAGATATAGTTTACAATAGTAACCAAGAAGTAAATGAAAGAAATCCTTTGCAGCAGGCTGATAAATAAGGGAGAAATAAATACAAATAACAAATTCACAAAAGAATTACAAAAATAGACAATAAAATATTCAACCTCACAAGAAATCAAAGAGTGCAATTAAAATGAAAATGAGATACTGTTTTTCCTTAGCAAAGAAATAAAGATATTTTATAATAATACAAGTTTTGTATGTATAGGTAATAACATAATATATAACATAAATTTTATATATTGGTGTGCCATGAATTAGCTGAAAGAGAAAAATTTTATATAAAAATAAAGGATGGGAAACAACCACAGAAAGCTCTTATCTCCTTTTCTAAATTAAAAGGTTTTTTTAGTTAGGGATTTTCTCTTATTTGTTGTTGAAAAGCTATCTATCACTCACTGCCCATCATTGCACTTAAAATCCAATGCAGTGGTTGGCAATGAAATACCTGATATTTATCTGAATGTGTCCATGACTGGATATATCAGTTTAATGAATACTAGGTTCTGGTTCTCAGGAGTTTATTTTTTCTCTGCATGGGCAAATGTTTACCCAGAGAGTTTCTCACCTTTCTAGGAGGGGGGTGTGAAGCTGCTGACCCGGCAAAAGAGGTGGGCAGGCAGGTCTCAGCCAGAACACTCAGAGTGGTGCTATTCAGATAAGCTATCCGGGGCTGGGCTTTTGAAGCATAAGTAACCTATAAATCATTTTAAAATAATGGTAAAAGATTTTTCACTTTTACACTCTAACAAAAATAACTTTGAAACCTAAATTTAAGCTCCCGTATTATAATGAACTATGTCAGCCAGCTTATATTTAAGGACTACAGGTTTCAACTTTTTAGGAAACAAAGTTATATTTGTTTAGGGCTGCCCAGGCTTCTAAGCAGGATTGTCCCAGAGACTGCTACCAAAACATTAAAAGAATGAATTATTTAATTAGAGCTAACATTTTATTAAACACATACCCAATTCCAGATACTGTTCTAAGTACTTTACATGTATTAATGCCTTTAATTCAATGAGAAAATTTTATAGTTGAAGAAAATACAGCTCACTCAAAATGTAATTGACTTGCCTAAGGTCACACAGCTAACTATGACAAGGCCAGAATTTGAACCCTGGTAATTGGGTTTCTGAGACTATATTTTATGGAACTATGTTCCTAGTTATACTGAAGTATTTAATAAAGTTGATTAAAAAAAGACTGAATATGAAAAAATAGTTGGCTGTTTCTCAATTATAAATTGTTCTAGTAAATATTAGAGTTGGAAATTTATGATGTTTCTAAAGCAATAAATTTACTATCTCAGAATTTAACAACAGACAAAAAGATTTCAAAGTCATGTAGGCTCTTGCTAGCATGGTAGATTAAACCCCACATAGCTGAACGGTGGTTGCCAATGGTTTGCATCTTCTAATGTGTACCAAGCCAACACATTAAGCCTCATTACCTCAGTCATATTGAATTACATTTTGTAATTTAATGAAATGTGAAGTTAGACCATGCTGTGTAGTCATCAGCGTAAAGTGCTGATGTGTTCTTTGGCAAAGAGTCAACTGGACAGATTCAATTCTCAATCTTCCTGTTCTGATGGAGGTGATCAGATCATGCCCCAGCTTTATTTTGGCCAGTGAGCCAAATGCCTCTTTTTCTCTCTCTTTTTTTTTTTTTTTTTGAGACAGAGTCTGGCTTTGCCACCCTGGGTAGGGTGCAGTGGCATCATCCTAGCTCACTGCAACCTCAAACTCCTGGGCTCAAGAATCCTCCTGCCTCAACCTCCCAAGTAGCTGGGACTACAGGAACACACCCTCTAGGACACCAGGCTAATTTTTCTATTTATAGTAGAGACGGGGTCTGACTCTTGCTCAGGCTGGCCTCGAATTCCCAAACTCAAGCAATCCTCCCACCTTGGCTTCCCAGAGTGCTGGGATTACAGACATGAACCACTGTGCCCAGCCCTTTTTCTATATCTTTTCTGACAAATCACATTTATATTTTCATTTTTATCTTTTATTGTTTTTTTTTTTTTTTTTTTTTCTGTTTTCCTTTTGATAAGAAGCCTGTAAGTGGAAAGACCACTGGAAAAGTTTAGGCCAAGAAGTTGAAGACTCTTAATATGCGGTAGAGTCTTGCTTAGAAGGGTGCCTTCAGTGTCAGGGTAGGAAAGGGCATCAAGTGTGTTTTTGTGTCTTTTAAAAAGATCCTGTTATGTTAGTAACTAGAGCCTATTAGATGAATTGCAGGAAGAACTTGCCTCGTGCCCAGGTTTTCTGCTTGTTTTGTTTCTCACTCTTTGTTTTTATATAGGAGCAGGATGGTGCTATTGTGAGGTTTCCGATTACATATATTGATTTGCAATCATTAATACAAATGTCTCTCCAAAAGTAAAATAAAGGGAGGTTGTAGCAGGAGAGGAGGAGAAGATAAGAATGGCTTATGCCATAGACTCCCTTTCTATTTTCTCTCTGGTCGATTATTTCGTGAATAAAGGAAAAGACTCGGAAGAGACTTCCTTTAGAACAGTGTGTTTCACAAAATGTGGTCCTTGGGCCATCAACATGAGCAACACCTGGGAGTGTGTCAGAACAGCAGCTATGCAGGTGTACTGCATGGGGGCGGGTCTCAGCGAGCTGTAGTGCACAAGCTCTCCAAGTGATTCTCATGCACACTCAAGTTTGAGAACCTCGGGCTCAGGCTACTTCTAAGTCGATCCCATCTGTCAGTAATTAATAGTAAGCAATTAACATTTGGGGATAAATAAGTGATACTGACCCCAATGCACAAAAATACAGGATACAGTCATCATGAGCTGTCTCCTGATCCACAGACCTCTGCCAAGGCCTCACCTTAAGTCCAATTTAATGTCCTAAGTCAGGTATTACATCCAGAGTTGGGCGTGACAGGAAATAAAAGTCAATATTCCCTTAGTTGTAAATACAATTTTGAAAATAAACATCCATGCAGATGCTACTTGTACCCTTGCCAAATTATTGACTTAAAACATAGTTTTGGAAGTAGATTTTCTGAAATAAAGACTATGAACCTTAAATTGTAATCTATGTTGCTAAATTACCCCTGAGAACATTGTAATAATCTATACACTCACTCCCTGGGCACAACATCACTGCTTGGTTCGATCTTTTCCATTTTTGCCAATTTAATTGGAAAAGAAAATGGCATTTTAAATTTGTTTCCCTTCAACTATTAATGAGGTTAAGTATTCTGTCAGGTGGACTTAATGATAACTTGTGTTTCTTCTTGGAATAGCTTTTTTAAATTCTTTTTTAATCACATTTTTTTCTCATTTAGTATGTTAGAATATGCCAAGCTATATTGATAGATTTCCTATCGCATCTCAGGAATAAATTCTAGTCAGTGATGACACATATGAACAGGAACACACCCTGGTTTCAATTGGATGATGTTTTATTTAGTCTGTTTCATCTACCTTTCTAAGAATGGCCCTATGGTTTTTTTCTTATACTTTTCTCACCTGATTCTGGTATCAAGGTTATAGCACCCTTATAAAATAAGCTGGGCACTTTTCTCTATTGTTTTAATTCCCTCAATTTTTTATAATATATGGATTATCTGTTTCTTAAAGTTTTGGTTAAAGTTGCTTGAAAATCTGGATAGATGGGTGTCTTCTGTGAGGAAAATATTTTTACTATAATTTCAAACTCTTTAGTAGTTATTGACCTATTTAGGTTGTATATTTATTCTTGAATCAATTTTGATAATTCATATATTTTAGAACAGTATCCCAAATTTATTGGCATAAATTTATTCATAGTTCTTCAAATACTTTTAATTTCAATTATTTCCAATACTTATGCTATTTATTTCTGTTATACATTACCTGTGCCTTTTCTTAGTTTTTGATCACTCTTGTTAAGAGATGTGTATATTTTTTACTCTTTCCAGAGAACCAACTTTTATTATCTTTATTTTTTTGCTTATTTTCTACTTCGCAAATGCATTGTTATATTTATTATTTCCTCCCTTGACTTTATTTAGGGTTATAGGAATTTTTTTTCTTTTGTGGCTACTTGAATTGAGCATTAATTATTTATTTCCAGCATCTTTGTTTTATAAATTAATCCTAATGCTGAAGTGCCACTTTAGTTGCATTGAGTTTTTATGTGTAGTACTTTCATAGTTGTTCTATATGCACTAAATAATAATTTCTGTAAGATTTTCTGTTTAACAAATTTTCAAGAGTATTTTTTTTACTTTCTAAATCTATGGGTTTTATTTTTTCTATCCTTTAACATTTTTAATTTAACTGTACTATCTTCAGAGAATGTATTTTTTTATGGTATGCACAGTTTGATATTTGGTGAGAGTTTCTTTGTAAACTAGCATTGTGATTAATTTTTGTTAATGTTTTATATGAGCTTGTAAACAACTTTTGTTTTTTTCTGTGGATACATACTGAAGTTTGACAATTTTAAATCCTTCTATAATCAAATTTGTTTGCTTTAACTAGCAGAATTTGTGAAGTTTCCTTGTAATGTGTACTATGAGTGAATCTGTAAATTCTCCTTGTACTTTTTCTAAGTTTTACTTTACATATTATATGATTTTGGGGCTATGTGCATATTTCTCGTTGAATAATAATGTTTTTCTATATCCCGCAAAATATGCAGAAGCTTTATGATTTAAATTTTCATCTTATCCAATACAAATGTTGTTGTACCAGCTTTCATTTAGTTGGTACTCACATGGTATATCTTTTGGAATCCCTTTATTTTTGGTTTAATTTTAGGTGTATCTATATAAGGAGCATATATCCAGATTGTATATTGTATGTATTATGTGTATACACACGTATGGGTGGTGTTTGTATAAGGCATATAGACTTTTTTCACAAAATAAAAGTTTTTTTGACTTCAGTATACCCACAGAACATAACCATAGATTATAACCTATGACCCATAGTTGGTTACAGAGAAAAATTAAATATAACCACTGAAAATACAAATAAGCACACAAATAATTTGTATATATTTAGACTAAGGTATAATTGATGCGCAATGGGCTAAATGTTTGTGTCCCCTCACATTTCATATGTTGAAACCCTAATCACCAATGTCATGGTATATGAAGATGAGGCCAGTGGAGGTAATCAGGTCATGAGGGTGTCTCAGGGTAGAATTAGGGCCTTTATTGGAAGAGACAGTAGAGAGATTCTCTCTCTCTCTCTCTCTGTCTCTCTTCACCACATGAGGACATAACCAGGGCCCTCACCAGGAACTGAACCGGCTGACTTCCCAGCCTCCAGTATTTTTGTTATTGCAGCCTAAAGCTATTAAAGAAACAATGTAATGTTATCAACTAGGGCGTCATTATATGAGAAATGAAAGATTAAACGTATGAAATATGACGAAAGCAGTGCTCTTTAAGTAACGGTGCTCAAAAACTTTTAGCAAGAGGCTTGAAACTGAATAAACCAACTGTCTAAATTTAAGCTAAGAGAAAAAAAAATAGAAATCAATTAGAATTTTCAAATTATTACAAAGAAAATGTTAATAAAATGTAACTAATTAGCAGCATTTAAGAAATGATGAAACAGGTTACTGGATAAATATAAAATAAATAAAACTTTAACAGGTAAATCAAAGAATAAAAAAAGGATGTGAATAAATAAAAAAGTACCATATATTTATTCGAAAGAAGTAGTTTAAAAATATGGGAAAAAATAGATAGAATTCGACTGTCACAAATTGGTATATCTTGGAGAATTTGAGTATTCTAGGAGAATATTTTGCAAATATTGACTTGAAATATAGGAAAACCTTATTAACCAATTATACTAAGGAAATTCACAGGGTATTAAGATCTCTACAAAGAGCTGATTCTATTGTTTCTTAATCTTTTCATTTTGTGATAATTTTACATTTATAGAAAATTTCAAAACTTAGACCCTTTATCCAACTTCCTCTAATGTTATTATCTTATAGTAGTAATAAGTTACTAAGTATGAAATGTCCGATTTCCTTAAATACTAAGTTTGACGGTTGAGCTCTCTGACATTTCACTTTGACACTTCTTGTTTTATGCTTACTGTGAAAGTACATCCTCAGTCTTTCAAATACACGTTTTGGCGTTTGATTATGTTTCAAATTTTTTTTAGAGCAATTATTGTGAAACCATAGATAAGTCAAAAATTCTCATCTTCGAATATGAGATTTGTCATGGAACCAATGCTGCACAGACAGCTTGAAAGATCAAGTGTTTAGGAAGGATGTGGCCAATGAAGGCACAGTACCTCGATGGTTTGAGAAGTTCCATTCTAATCTCAAAAATGAGTCACGTGGGCGACCGAAGACCAGAGTGGATAATGATGAGCTGAAAGCTGTAATGGAAGCAAATCCATCTCAACTTGCATGTGAATTAGCAACAAGGTTTGACATTACTATTCTAATAGTGGACTATTTAAAACAAATAAGCAAGGTAAAGAAGCTGGATAGATTGGGTTCCACATGAACTAAATGAGCCTCAGAAGAGAAATTTTCTCAAAGCCTCTCTTTCTGTGCTGTCATGACTTAAAGTCGACCCATTTCTACACTGAGTTGTTGCATGTGATGAAAAATGGATTCTTTTTGACAATTGCAACCATTGGGGACAATGGTTGGATAAAGATGAAATGCTGAAACATAGTCCAAAACCATCAAATTCATCAAAAAAAGCTAATGGTGTCTGTTTGGGGGTCCAGGGCTGGTATTATCCACTACAGCTTCATGAAACCTGGTCAATAAATTACAGTGGATGTCTGCTGCAACCAATTGGACAAAATGATGAGGATGCTTGTGATTAAGCACTGAGATTGGTCAATAGAGACACGCCAATCCTCTTGCAAAACAACGCTACACCACATGTCACACAAACAACACTGCTCAAACTAGAGGCTGGACTTGGAAACTCTCTGTCACACCAGAGCTTGCACCAACTGATGATCACTTCTTCCAGGCTTTATACCACTTTTCTGAAGGAAAAATATTCAATTCTCAACAAGCTGGGGAAAATGCCTTGCATGATTTCATTGCCACTTGCTCTCCAGGCTTCTTCCCTGCTGGCATAAACAGCTACTGTTAAGATGGCAAAACTGTGTCAATAGTTTAGGTGCATACCTTGATTAATTGTAGTGCTTCTTGTTTGAGATATAGTAAGCTACATTTCTGATTCAAAATCAGACATTTCATATTTAATGACCTAAATATAACCATATTAACATTATGAAAATGAAGAAATTAACATTGCTGCAATACTATTACCTAAACTATAGACTTTATTCAGATTTCACCAGTTTTTTCACTAATCCTTTTCCAGGATTCAATTCAGGATTCTAAACATTACACTTAATTATCATATGTGCTCCAATCTGTGATAATTCTTTGGTCTTTCCTTATCTTTTATGATCTTGACACTTTTGAACAGTATTGGTCAGGTATCTTGTAGAATATGGCTCAGTCTGAGTTTGTGTGATATTTTCTCAGGATTACATTGAGGTTATGCTTATTTGGAAGAACAACACAGAGGAGATTTGCCTTTCCCCAGTGTATCATTTCAAGGGTTACATGATGTTGATTTGTCTTATTACTGATGATGTTAACTGTTATTATTTGGTTGCTGTGTTAACTGCCAGGTTTCTCCACTGTAATTAGTTAAGACTTTGGGAGCAGTTGATACCTTGAGACTATGTAATATTCTGTTGCCCCTTAAACTTTTACTCACGAGCTTCAGTATCATCAGTGAAACTTACCTGCAGTGATTATTATAGTGGTCTATGATGATTTTCTATTTTCCTCATTCCTTTTACATCTGTTAATTGGAATTCTCCTGTAAGAAAGAGTAATCCTTTCTTTATTACTTATTTATTCATTCAATTATTCATCATCATGAAGTAACAGATATTCATTTATTCTCCCCTACCTCTGAAATCAACCACTTCTCCAAGGAGCCCTGCTTACTTGCATTGGAGGACAGTATTTTGAAACTAATATCTGGACTGTGGATATGTTTTAATCTTGTTAATATTTTATAATGTGTGTTTTTAAAAAAGTGAATTTAATCCATTTACATTTTATTGTGGAGATTGACATATTTGGAGTAATTTCTACTGTTATTTATTAATTTTCTGTTTATTATGCTTTCCTTTTATCTTTCCTTCCATTAACTTGATAGAATTTTTATTCTCTTTTTTCTATTGATTCTGAAGCTGTAGAGTGTACTACATATTTAGTTATTATCCTTAAATTTTTAATATAAATATTAAAATTTAAATATTAAAAATCTTAATATTTCCATTCACAGCATCTATCCATTGACTCTTCCCCATCTTCAATGACTGCTCCTTCTAATTTTACTTCAACATTTTAAAAACTTTTTGTTCAAGTATACAAATCATAATTGAACACACTGTATAAAATGCAAGCAGATCAAGAAATAGAATATTCTCAGCACCTGTAGAAGTTCTCACTAATCCTCCTTCCTGACATCCTCTCTGGCCCCCATGGTGGGTAACCATTACTTGACTTCTAATAGCATGGACCTGTTTTGCTTTATTTTGTTTTACTCTATAAATGGATTCATGCAGCATTTACTCTTTTATTTTTGGCTCTTTTCATTCAACATTATTTTTTGTGGGATTAACCTATTTTGCATATAGTTATAAATAGTTCATTCTCGTTGCTGTATACTATTTTGTTGTGTGAAAATAAAACTTGTTTATGCATTCTACTATTAGTAGACATTTGAATAGTTTCCAGTCTTGGGTTATGTCTGCTGTATCTTTTGGTAAACATACATACCTCGGAGAAGTCTGAAGCCAGCATGATGTTTTTTTCTCATTTCAGGTGATCTGTTTCTTCTGTCTCAATGCTTTTAGAACTCTTTACCTTTTAATTTCAGAATGCCATAAGAAATTATTGATTGCTTTTCAATAATTTTGCCTAGTGGAATAATAATTTTTTCCTCTGCACAAACCTTCTTTTGATTCAGTTAGTTTTCTTTTTTCTTCTGCATTTTTAACTCTTTTTTTTCAGTATTTAAGTTATATTCATATGCAGGATATCATTTTTGAGTTTTGTACCTATTGCCTTCTATTTCCAGCCTTCTATCCTTACCCTCTGCAGTCCCTAGAACTTCCTCCTGCTCGTCCTCCACGTCAATGATTGTCTCTTGCATTGTTGATTCTTCTCCCTCAATCTCTTTCTCTGTACTTCAATTTATAATACAGTTTTAAATTTTAAGTAACTTACTTGTTTTTATGGCTAACCTGGTACTTTTTTGTCTACTTATCATTTCATCTTTTCTCTCTCTTTTCCTTAGAGTTCATGTTTCTTTTATTCTTTTAAAATGAAAGTATTTATTATTTACTTTTATTTCAGTCTCCCAAAATAAATATTTTCTAAAACTATGCTTTTTTTTAAGGCAATATTTATTTTACTCTTTTATATTACCTTTACTGAAGTTAAAAAGGAGACAATTCAATCTATAACTTCTATTTTCAAATAAACATATAAACAGTAAATAAATAGCATGGATAGATTCTTCTTGCATTTCCTCTTCTTCTACTTGGGTAAGTTTCCTGTCTCCCCCTACATCTAGGCTGAATGCCTGGCTGGCACAAACTAATGCAATCTGTTCAGCCATTCAGCAGCCTTCCGTTGAGGAGATAGCTGAGAACTATGATCCATTATAATCAAAGAATTTTATGATTGTAAGCTTTTTCCCTATGTTTTTGGAACTACTTCACTAAGTTCCAGTTTCACTGAGTTAAGAGAATATTCTGTTTCATTCAGCAAACTCTGGGGTATCAGTCATAGGAGTGCAAATTCAAGATCAAGAAATTCCCACTACTGTGCATTTTCTATTTGGTGAGGAAACATACTATGAGTTTACAGCTATAATATGTTACAGCAGAAATAGCTCCTAGTGGGTCGAGTCCCCTCTCTTCAAAGATCCACCTTCTAGACATAGCTTTTCCACATTACCATTGTTAATAATCCACTGAGCCAGAGAAAAATTCAGGAAAAGATCCTTGATTTCCTCAAGGAATCTATGGCATCTACATGCAACATAGAGCTGTGTTCCAACTGCAGTGATTTCTCTTTCAGCCTCCAAACTCTTTCAGTCCTTGTCCTTTCAAACTGAGAAATGTTTGGGAAGCAATTTCTATGCAATATTCTTGGCTTATGGATTAAGTAGCCATTTAATTGTAATTAATTCATTATAAGGACATGATATTAAGACCTTACATGGGTAAGGCTTAGACAAAATGGGCAAAGAGTTTGGGCATTTTGAGAAGAGATGCTTGATACTCTCCCTAGGAGTTTCCTGACCTGCAGCGCCCCATTGCAGGGGGCGGGGGCTCCCAGAACGACCTCATGCGGGACTTACGAGCACACTGCCAGCACAGGCCCTTGGAGAAAGAATGCATGTTCAATTGTCATTTTTCCATTTATATATAACACAGATATTTAACGTCAAAAACTGTAATGGAGAGAGGAAAAGAGAAATTATAAAGAAGAAAGTAAAAATGACTTGTCACTATCTTTGAAAAACTATTAACAGTATTTGTGTAGATATCTGTAATACAAACTAATAACTGGGATATATAACTCTGTATTATACCTGCCAGGAAGGCTGGTTCTTACAGCACTCCCCTGCACGCTAGCACAGTCTTGTCTATTGACTGAGTTTTTTGAGGCTGAGAAGTTTCTTTCTCACTGAACTGAATCCCCCAAGCTCTAAAACCATAAAAGAACAAACCGAGACAAGGCTTTGAAAGCTCAGGCTTGTGTTCTTTGAATTTTCTGTTAGAAACAAAGATATATTTTTATTTGGAATGGGACCCAGAAACTTGAAACAGAACTAAGGAAATATCCAGATCTGTTGGTCTCCAGTTTACTTTAGCAGTTTCAGGGGGTTTGTTTTGTTTTGTTTTGTTTTTTTAACATTTCCATTTGATTCTCTTCTCCCCCAGCCCTCCCTTTTCAAAGGATAAGCACCGTTTCAGTGTTTCCCTGAAGCAGAATTATGCCTTTACCTGGAGCCCAGTGACAGCAACCTGATATTGAAACCAGCCGTGCTATAACAATGAGCCTCGAAGTGGAGGAGAAGGAATAAATAGTCTGCATTGGACAATGATTTTAGCTGTCTTTAGCGTTATTGACCCCCCTGCAGAAAGAATGGGGCTTTAGGTATTATGTTCCTTTACATTAAGCAACTGTTTTAACGCTTCAGGGCAGTAACATTTGGAAAGTTTCTCCTGTCCCTTTGAAATGTTGACCAGTATTGTCTCCTTCCCTTTACACAGGAAGAAATGAGACCTGCCCACTAACTCAATTTTTGGGATCCTTGTGTTTTCTGAGAAGTGGCAATGTTCTCCTTACGTGTCTGTGGTCAGAAACCATTAGATTCATAATCAAAGAGAACCCACAGGAGATTTACTTTTAGGATGACACATCTGTCAGTGAAATAAAGGAGGAAGAGGGAGTTCTGATGACGTGAAAGAGCAGGTGTCCCCAGGATGCATGTCCGACATGAAGGGTGGAAGACTCCCACAGTATGCTTGCTCTTCTCTTGCTAAAGCCCAATGATAAGGGAGTGACGAGGGAACAGTTCTGACAACGTGTCCAAGAGCACATGAAACCCTGAAACCCCAGACCCAAAGAGCTTCCAAACCCTTCAGAAAACCACAACCACAGAGACTCCTAAACCTTTTAGCAGGGGGAAAAAAAAAAGTATTAAATATCTACCCACCTGGTTAAATGAACTATTCATCTTTTGCCCTTGTGGTGCATAATTGTCATCCCATTATTTGGAAATCAAGGCTGCATCCAGGTAGAGACCTAGTTAAAAGCAAAAGGAAGGAAAATTCAATTGTATCTAGTTTATCTTTTTTGAGTAAGCAATGAAACAACTGCTAGACATATACTGCATACTTCACGTCTTGGATCAACAAGGAAGCCCTGCCAAATGTCAGATTAAATATTCCACAGCTGAAATGTTTGCATAACTTTTTGGTGGCTACCATTTAAAAAAAGAAAAACAGTGAAGGGCCTTTAAAAAAAAATTCCCTTAGCTCGACATGCTCACAGTGTACTGCCAGCAATTGCTCTGGACTTGGAAGGCCAGGCCACGCATAGCTCGTCCACAGAGTGTCAGTGCCAGCTGGCAAGCACAGCCGTGTGCTTCCAGTCCCTGTAGGAGCGTGAAGCCCCACTGTGCGCCTTGACGGCCACAGCTGCACTGCTGTATTGTTTAACCCACGTCTTCTTTGGCTAAGAAGAAAGTCATTTTAAGAAGGAATTTCCTGGTTCTTGAAGAGTCTTATCGTGTTTCATCGATGAGTTTGCAGTCACTACGTGTGTTTTCAGTTTTGGTTGGCTCTGTGGGGCTGCCCAGGAAACTGGAGACAGGTCTTTTATTGAAACAAAATAACAAATCTGAACAAATCAGCTTTATTGTCATTGGCTCTGGCATGGTTTGGATTAATTTCAGCTTTGTATTTCTAAAGGATTGCTCAAGAGGCCCTGATCTTCAATTCCAGGTTGTGTGAGGGAAAGGAGAGATCTGTGATCTCTCAGGTGCCTACTAAGTGTCAGGAGCTTTTCATGCATTATCTCAATTCCTTTTCCTAACAATCCAATGAAGTAGTTGCTCCTCCATTCATTTTACTGGCAAGAAAATGCTGATGTGCTGAAAGGTCCTTCTCTTGCCCGAGTCACATTGTTACGAGTGCAGCTGTGAAGTCCAATTGGCTTATTTCATCTCAGACCTGCCACTTGCTTTCTGTGACCTTGGGCAAGTCACTTCACCTCTCTGTTCCAACTCCCTCATCTGCAAAAGGGGAATAATTCTGGGAGTCTTTCACAGAAGATTAAATAGAGATGCAGAGGTTTCAGGGCTTTGTCATCATGTTGTCTCGGTCAGTGGCTTGATTTGGAATGAAAAAGTGAAAAGTTGTCATGTGATGTTTTCTCATAAGAGCTGATATCTGGTCTGTTCACTGCAGCTCAAGGGGAGCTTAGGTTCTGATGTTAATGGATGTCAACCATCACAGCGCCTATCGGCTGGTGCTCAAACTCCACCTGGTGCTTCCCACGTGCCAGGCTCTGGGGTGACCCTGGAATGCAAAGATGAGTATGACATGCCCCTGTCCTTGCAGAGCTCCCAGGAGAGAGATAGGTTGAGCCCAGGCAGCACAGAGACCATGCTCACCACAGAAGCTGTTTAAATTCTAGACCCTGTAGGATCATCCAGCAGGAAGCCTTGTATATGCCATTAGCTATCACATAAACAGGAATCTCTGAAGCTCTGTGAAGAGCTTGGATAACCTTCTTTAATAATTGTCAACGAGAAAGCAAAGTCCACAAGTAGGAGGGAGGCCCATAATGCAATGAACTTAACCACTTGGAAGTTTTTCCAGTCTCGCAAGGATTTTGTGGGTACTAGTTGTACCAATAGCTACTCCTAGGGAATTGGATTCAGAAGACCTGGATACAATTCCAGCCTTGCCAATTACAAGCTGTGTGATCTTGGCCAAAATCACACAAACTGTCTGCGTCATAATTTTTATCTGTAAAACAAAGAAGATGATTAATACTCAGGGTACAAGTTCATTAAAGAATGAATAGATTAATATCTACAAAAGCCCCTTTTATGCAGTAAAGACTGACAATTATTTAAGTCTTACAAATATTATAGAAGATTTACAAATACTTATTCATGTAACTTCTCTTCATATTTTCATTTCCATTCATTTTGGATAAATTTCTCATGGTGTGACTTTTAGATTATAAGCATCTTGCTTTATGGTTTGATATTTATGAATAGTTTAATAAAGACAGAGTATAAAAGGGTAGTACCAGGGAGCAATTTTGCAATACCACACCCCACATCCATGAAGGACAATAGATAAAAAGAGATGAATGAAACCATGGTTCTGAAAGCCTAACCAATATTCCCAAGGTCAGCAATCTAGTAAGCAGGTTGAATTGGAACATGAACTACTGTCTACTTGACTTGAAAGTACAGGTTCTTAATGACAATCTACTTTATGTCTGAAGATGATAACATTAATAATCTGAAATGGGAAAATAATAATGTCTATTCATAATGTTTATAGGAAATGAAAATGTGATAGTTGATGCCTTTTCTTTGAGGGTAGGGTAAGAATTAAAAATATGTACTTATGGATAGGAATTTATGAAATATGATCTAAGCAAAAGACAAGTAAAAAGTGCCTTAAATACTTTTAGTTACATTTAATACTATGTAAATTTGAGGTGGCTTTTTACAAGTCTCTTTTCTAGCAAGGCCTCTATCCTCCTTGGACTGGCCCCAAAGGTCTTGTATCATTGTCAACCTTAGCTAGAAATAATCTCAACTCTGAAAGAAGAGTCTTTTTTTATTACCATTTCTGCCTCAGAGCCTTTGCACTTGCTCTTTCCTCTGCCTAGAACATTATTCTCCCAAACACCTCTTGGCTCATTTGCTCCCTCCACGGAAATGTCAGCAAATGTCCCTTATCAGATAGACCTGACTAGGCCTTTCCTTATCACCTTGTACAAAATAGCCATGTCCTTCTCATCACTCTTTATTCATTGTCTTTATTTTTTTCAAAGCACTTCCCACCACCAGTCATGTTATTTAATATTTTGTTTATTGACTGCTTCTGAGACTCAGAATAAGTTCTACAAGAACAGGGAATTCTTTTGTTTATTGCTGTCTTCCCAAAACATAGAATAGCACTTGGTTCATAGTAGATGCTCAAAACATAGTAAGTGGATGAATGAAGAATGAATGAACATAGCCCTTTATACTGTGTACCGCAATTGCCTACACACCAGTCTTATCTTTCCCCAGAAACTGTGAACTTTTTGCGGGCCAGATCTGTGTCTCATTCACTTTTACATCTCTCTAGGTCATAATGTACTATTTGAAATTTATTGAAAATTTACAGAGATTTTATATACAATGTCTCATTTGCGACCTAACAACTCGATAAAATAGGTTGGTATTTCAATTTCTGTCTGTCTTAGCTTGGGCCACTCTAACAAAATGCCATCAACTGGGTAGCTTAAACAATATTTATTTCTCACCGTTCTGGAGGGTGGAAAGTCCAAGATCAATGTGGCAGTCAATTTGGTTCCTGGTGGGGGCCCAGTTCTTGGCTTGTAGATGACCACCTTCATGCTGAATCTTCACACGGTGGAGCGAGAGATGGCTCTGCTCTCTTCCATTTCTTATGAGGTTACAAATTTCATCACAGAGACCCCAACCTTACAACCTCATCTAACCCCAATTACCCCCCAAAGCCCTACCTCCGTATACCATCATATGAGGGTTAAGGCTTCAACACATGAATTTTGGGGTGACACATTCAATCCATCATACCATCTTACAAATGAGAAACTATAACTCAGGGAAATTGTATAATTTTTCCAAGGTGAGAGGTGATAGAGAAGTCAGATCTCAAGGACCATGGCCTCTGCCTGTGTTAGAGCCCGTGAATAACTTCAGACGCAGGACCGTGTCGATCGACACTGAAGCAGGTCTCCCCTGGAAGGGGGAGAAGAGGAAGGACACTTTAGAAACAAAAGAAGCCTTTTATGCTGTCAAAATGAAGGCAGATTTCCATGGTCATTTTGGGTTTTAAAAAATATATATTATTTTTTAAAATTAGGCATGGTTGTTAAAGTTTATTTTGTACTAGAAACTCTATCCTTACACTGTTCCCCTCTTCATTTAAGTTGAAGGAATGGAGGTGCCTTGAGATAGAATAACTTGAAGAGGCCACAGAGCAACTGAAATGAGAGGACAGGGTTTGAACTCAGGCCAAGCTATCTTTTTTTACCCCCAAGGAAGCCCAGTTGTTAGTATTATTATCAGTCAGGTCTAGGTCTGTTCTACCCACACACAGTAAATCAATCACTGTGACGTGGGTTTTGCAAAAGAGAAAAGATTTAATCACAAAACCAGGGAAGTGAGCAAGCAGGAGAACAGCTCTCAAATCTGCCTACCCGAAGATAAGGCTTAGGGATATTTACGGGTTAGGGAAGTAGGGTGGTCTGAGTCCTGGGGAAGGGTGACTGGCAGCGGGGAGGGATGGAGTTAAAGGTTTGTTCTGTACTGTCCTAGTCGAGGTTCGTGGCACTGCATAGGACATTTGCACAGAAAATGGTGGTGTTAGCGTGATCTGAGGGTGGAGTTTAGGGCCCTCCCACATCAAAAGGCCATGTCTGGTGCACTTGCACAGGCCCAGTTGAAGGGCCTCAACCCATTTGACCCAGACAGGAGCTGGCCCAAGTTCCTGGAAAACAACTGGAGTGACTATTACCGTGGTGACTTATGAATGTTATCTATTAATATAAAGAAACCAGAGAAGGTTGAGTTTCAGCCTTCAGTGGCATGAACTTCAGCTACCATGGCCTTCAGCTTCATGGAAAAAAGAAAAAAAAAAAAATAACAAAAAGCAAGTGACCAAGAGCAAGCAGGACAGGCAGACCTGATCAAATTAACCCCTTGGTTTCAGTGTGACCATTGAGAAACTATCATGTGCCCTTCTAGTTAGGCTACTTGCTCCAATGGACATGGGTCAGAATAGTATCCTCTTCCCAGTAGAAGCAGAAAACATATAATAAACCTCTGAAAATTTACAGCCTCAGTCACTCATTCTTCCCTCCCAAGTTAAAAACATTTATATATTTTTTTAAAAAAAAATCCATAAAGGCCACACATTTTTTCTGGATTTGGTGAGTTTTTTAATCCTCAAATATTTCTGTAATTTGTCATTAAGCTTCAGAGCCCCTCTAATCCTCATATGAAGTCAACTCAGAGTCTAATCTCAATGAAAATTATCCATCACTAATCTGTACATCTTTTTTTAAAAAATAACTTATTTCAAGGCAAAACAGATTGCCATCATGTGCCACCGCAGCAAATTCTAAATCCAAGTAGATCAGAGCGTAAGACAGAATAGAAAGCTTGATCTCAACCCAGAGACAGTTTTGTCTTTTATTATTAAGTCGATCTATAGAAAGATGAAAGAACTACATGGTGTAGACATGACACAGGCTAGTTCAAACTCAAAGCTACTGTTTAAATGTGGACGTCTGTCAATGCATGATTTTGTTTCATAATTTGTAGCCCCATTCTCTGTTCTACCTTACCCTGGGCCAAAGAAAACCAAATCAGAACAAAACAAAAAACAACAAAACAAATTCCAAATCTGCTTTACTTGATGAAAATAATAACCATAGAGCATTCTTTCAATTCACATAATAACCCATTTTACCCTGGTACCCATCATACCTGAAAAATGTGCATGTACCTAGTGTGACATACATCAAGAACCTCAGAAAGCCTGGTACTCATGATTCCAACAATGTCATCATCCTTTAGCACTCTTTGCTGGAAACGGACTCATCTTTTAAAGCTGGCTAGGGAAGAGGGGAAGAAATGCTGGACAGGCACAACTAAGATGTCCACTGTAGTTTTTGCATCTACAATATGAAGGATTTGGACTGATTAAGAAAATGCTAAGGACCATGTAAGCTCCACCCTTCTCTGATGATATGATTTTTCCCATATGTAATACACTGTTCTGCTAAGCCCAATCATATTTTCTTTCTTTACAGAAATCCAAACTGCTTTACATTGAGTAGGCTGCTTAATATGATTTCCCTGGGAGGGAAATGAGTTTTTTTGAGGTTTAAAATCAATTGACAGCAAATTAGTGCTAGAACAAGAATTCAGTTATTTTCTTCATTGGCCTCTTATTCTGGACTCACAAGCCCCACAGTACATCACACAGACTGTGAGCTGTCTACTCTACTTCTAACTGGCTTCAGAAATTGTCCAGGCCCGTGCTAGAGCATTAAAGAGATACTGATATGTCACATTTCCAGCAAATCCAGAGTTGCTGGGAAATAAGTGTTTTCAAACTTCAAAGCTGCTTGTTATTTAAAGTATTGATTTCTTTAGCAGATAATCACTCTGCCAGATTTTCTATTTGGCAAATGTAAATTTTTCTAGGTTGGATTTATTTAAGGTAAGAGTACACCTGTGAGCAAAAAGAGAGTGTTAAACTCAGGATAGTGACAAAATTCCTTGTAAACTGTCCGTGCCTCGTATTTGGTGTCCCCAGCAGCAATGCCACCAGGGTTCTTATTAGCATTGCATTTTGAAGCTAGGAATCCTGGAAATGACATTACTGCCTTTAAAAGTACCAACTTACTGCACCTGTTTGTCTGTGGCTACTTCCAGAGTGTTCTCAATGTGGTACCTAAGCAAGTTTAATAGAAACATTTTTTAAATTTCATTTTATTTTTAATTGACAATAATTGTATATATTTATGAGGAACAATGTGATGTTATGATACATGTATACATTATGAAGTGATTAACTCAGGCTAATTAGCATATCTCTTACCTCACATACTTATCATTACTTTGTGGTAAGAACATTTAAAATCTACTTTTTTTTTTTTTTTTGAGACAGAGTCTCACTCTGTTGTTGCCTGGGCTAGAGTGCCATGGCCTCAGCCTAGCTCACAGCAACCTCAAACTCCTGGGCTCAAGCAATCCTCCTGTCTCAGCCTCCCGAGTAGCTGGGACTACAGGCATGCACCACCATGCCCGGCTAATTTTTTTTTTCTATATATATATTTTTAGCTGTCCATATAATTTCTTTCTATTTTTAGTAGAGATGGGGTCTCGCTCTTGCTCAGGCTGGTCTCGAACTCCTGAGCCCAAACAATCCGCCCGCCTTGGCCTCCCAGAGTGCTAGGGTTACAGGCGTGAGCCACCACGCCTGGCCTAAAATCTACCCTTTTACCAATTTTGAAATATACATCATTATTAACTATAGTTACCATGCTGTGCAACATATCGCTAGAACTTATTCTTTCTAACTGAATTTCATACACTTTGACTATCATCTCTCCTTTCCCATCCACCCCCTGCCCCCAGCCACTATACCCACCATGCTACTCGCTACTTCTATAAGTTTGACTTTTTTAGATTCCACATATAAGTGAGATCATGTGGTGTTTGTCTTTCTATGTCTGGCTTATTTCACCTTGCATAATATCTTCTAGATTTACCCATATTGTCACAAGTGATGGTATTTCCTTCTTTATTAACACTAAATAGTATTCCTTTGTGTATATATACACCACATTTTCTTTATCCATTCATCCAGTGATGGGCATTTGACGTTGTTTCCATATCTTGGCTATTGTGAATAACACTGCAATGAACGTGAGAATGCAGACATCTCTTCAACATACTAATTTCATTTTCTTTGGATATGTATCTGGAAGTGAGAGTACCAGGTAATATAGTAATTCTGTCACTAGTTTTTTGAGGAACTTTCATACTGTTTTCCAAAATGGCTATACTAAGTTACCTTCCTCCCAACAGTGTAGAAAGGTTCCCTTTCTCCACATCCTCACCAACACTTGTTATCTTTCAAGTCTTCAGAAGATTCATTTTTAACATAAATAAAAATAAAGTATAGGAAATAGTAACTTAAAAAGAAGCATGGCTGCAAAAAAAATTAAGATTTAGGCATGAACTGGGAACGGTGGCTCACGCCTCTAATCCTAACACTCTGGGAGGCCGAGGTGGGTGGATTGTTTGAGCTCAGGAGTTCGAGACCAGTCTGAGCAAGAATGAGACCCCATCTCTACTAAAAAAAAAAAAAAAATAGAAATTAGCTGGACAACAAAAAATATATACAAAAAATTAGCCGGGCATGGTGGCACAGGCCTGTAGTCCCAGCTACTCGGGAGGTTGAGGCAGGAGGATTGCTTGAGGCCAGGAGTTTGAGGTTGCTGTGAGCTAGGCTGATGCCAGGGCACTCTAGCCCGGGCAACAACAGAGTGAGATTCTGTCTCAAAAGAAAAAAAAAAAAAAAAGATTTAGGCATGTACTCAAAATATTTTCTGAAATAGACATAAACGCCTTTTTCTCTTCCCCACGTGCACTCTGTCCCTCTAAGCTCTCATTTAACTAAGCGGGGACTGGCTGAAGTAAGGTACTTTGGGTAAGAAACCAATCTGGGGACACCACAAAAGAGCCATTTTACAATGGCTCTGAACCTGATAAAACTTTAACCCCCAACTTTTCCCAAGGGACACTGTGAGAAAGATTTTGTTAAGATCCCCAGTTTCTGCAGCTGTAAAAGGCACCGCTGGCAGCACAGGGCAGTCATTAGCGTGGCTTTTCACCTTACCTGACGTGGAGGCTTTCTGGGCCAGCGCGAACCATGCTAAGTCCAGACGTTGCCTCCCCGCGCTGTGAAGCAAAGTTTATACACTTCGCTTTCTTTATGGGAGGCTCTGGCTGTTTGCCCTCAGCAACTTGGAATCTCATACTAACCCTTCACCACCTGTTGCTTAGTCTCCCTGAAGCTATTTATAGCTGGGATTATTATGTCCTCCTCCAGACTACTTTTTTTTTTCTAATTTCCTAATTCGAGTATCATGTCCCAACTTGTGAAGCTTGCTTTGTTTCTTTCCATCATGCCTCATGTTTAAGTTACAGATTCAATGAACATCTACATGCAACACACTCCAAAGTTAAATCAGACTCATCTTCAACCCTCACGTAGTTTCAATTGATAGGACAGATGAAATATAAAAAGATATGTCTTCTAAGAAAAGAAGGGAAGAAAATGTTACATGTCAGCAGCAAGTTCCCAAGAACATGACTTTTGTTCTTCCTGGGGAGACCAGGAAGAGTCTCATGGAAGTCATTTTCGGATTGAGCCTTGAAGTGATCGGTCTTTTAATTTTGTAAGAAACAATATATTTTATTTGCCTGACATCGCAGCCCAGCCAGTGGTGCTGTACCAAATAGAACGGCGGTTACTCAGAACGTTGTATGCGTAGGAGGAGGAAGAAAGGGAAGTAGCCACAGAATTTAAAAAATTAAAAAAAACAAAAATCCTGGATAATGTTTTGCATCTGTTCCACTCCCACATTAATAAAATTCACCTGGGAATTCCAAATAACAAGAGGACGGGAAATGAAGGGGGCAGGGGAAGGGCATATCGGTGAGGAAAAGAGGACAGGGAGAAGACAGCCAGAACATCCTGAGGACTGACCTCTCTCCCTCCAGAAACCAGGAGGGTGCTCAGCGTGGAAGCCGAGGCCTCACTGGATTCATCTCCCCAAAACAACACCATGTAGAGCAACGCCCAGGGGAGAAAGAGGAGGGAGGGGAGCTGAGCAGGACGGGGGCAGATGGGAAGGGGACACACTTAGCTGAGGAGCTGGGGACGGCCGAGGGACCGTGCCAGCAGGGTGAAGGTGGATTTGTAGATGTGGGGAGAGACAACAGCGCTGAAGCAGTTATGGAAAAACACACAGCCTAAGTTTCGTTATTTTAAAAAAGATTTCCTTTCCATTCCTACCCTATGCTGAACTTAGTTCCTTTTTTGTTTTATGACACTTTTTATTACTAAAGATTTCTGAGCACGGAAGTAACATGATTATGACTTGGTTTAAAATATTCACTTTCCCATTATTGTTTACAGGAAAAAGAATCAAATGTTTTCAGATGCAAAGAACAGAATACCAAACCAAGATGGCTTAGAGGATAGAGATTTATCATCCCGTAGGAAAAAAAAAAGTCTCATAGCTGTAAAGAGAGATTTTGTTGTATTTGTCACAAAGCCAAGAGATTGGCTGAATGTGTCAAGAGTGGACACGTAAATTTTAGAAAGTGGTCAAAAATAGCATTTTGGAGAATATCAAGAAGGAAAGTTAGGAAGCAGAAAAAAAATAAAGTCCTCATCACCTAATTTTTTGCCACTTCTAGTTTAGTACAATGGCTTCACATCTATCTCTCAAAATGATTATTTTTAAATGAAAATAATTCAGCATGAACACTCAGTCTTTTAGGAATTATTACATTCTCATCTCAGAAAACCAACCTACCTAAGCATAAAGATAACTTAAAGAGCCCTTTCTCTATAGACAAGACCTCTGATGCATTTCACAATAATTTTATTTACTGTCACCAAAAGTGATTATTCATCTCTGGGGAACCACTTGTCATCTTCTGAGAAGTTCCACATTCATACAGAGAGAACTCACTGAAATCCATGAAGACACTCAGCCACCCACAGGTGGCTCCCACACTGAAAAAAGGAAAGGTGCTGTTTTCAGACTTTCTCTAGCTGTCTGTGGCCAGCCCAAGGGTTCACTCAGAGTTTCAGATGTGAACACCACGTCCAGAGCACCTCTTCACCTGTCCTGGCAGAGCAACCTCTAGGCGCCTACAGAAATCACCAGGAGATTCCATTTTGCACAACAGGATGAAGGGATGTGGACTTGAAGTTGAAAAATAAAAGGACTCTCTTCCATCCTTAGCTTTGGACCTAGCCTATGAATGCATCACTCTTCTCATTTTCTAAGCACTTGCAAGGTTCGGGTGACAACACCCAGCCAGGTCAGGCATCACTCAGTGCTCTGCCTTGCAATTGCATTCACCACCAATACACAAAAATGGCCCGGCCCTAGGACATGGATACCAATGACTCTCTAGGGAAACAAAAGGGATGTTAGACCTTTGCTAGATGATGAAGCAGACATCAGGCAGCCTGCCCTTGCAGCTCAGTTCTACCACCCACGTCTCATCTCTCAACTCCTTGCCCTTGCTGAGATGTGCTTTTGCCACAGAAAATAATAAAAACTACCTAACTTAAATTCAACAGTTCTACATTCAATAAAATCATATCTAGAACTTTGAATTTAAAAAAACCAATATATACTATTTGGGTGACAACTAAGCTCAAAGTCCTGACTTCACCACTATATAACTCATCCATTTATTGAAAAACCACTTGTGCCCCCTAAATCTATTGAAATAAAAAATAAATTTAAAAAATAAGTGAACTGGCCAGGAAAAAAAATTGACCCCCCCAGGGGTCAATTTGGGTGGGTTTGAATGAAGGAAATAAGTAAACACATATGGATAGATAGATATAGATAAAGAGAGTTAATATTTATTAAACATGCCATATGAGCCAATATATTTACGTTTATTAACTCATTTAAACCTTACAAAGTAGATACTACTATCATTATATCTTTTTTATAGATGAGGAACAAAAGGAATAGAAAAAACATTTCTAGGTGGGTTGCAATGAGTTCTGAAATGAAAGTAACAAATGGAATGTATTCAGTGACATTTGCATATTCCTACTTTATTCATATCTGTATTTTTTCTCTTTCTCCTCCCAACTTCATCACAGAAAACAGTTCTGAACCGGGGCAGGCTGAGCAGCCATGTTGACGACTGCGAGGGAAAATTGCTGTTAATTCATAAGACATGAAATTCCCCATTGCCTTCTGGAACAGCGGCCCTAGGGACGTTTGCTCGAGAGGAGGTGGTGGCTGGTAAAGGGCACAGTGGTAGCTCTGCTAACCACGTCGTCATACTTAGTAGTTACAACATGTACGAGATTCAATGTACTAAATAATTAGTTCTCAGCATCCTGCGAACTGAGGACCTATTTCCAGAATGATTTAGTGCAGTCCCCTCTGATGTCCATGCTGAAGGAGGAAATAATTAGGCTCCGAAGGGTTTCACTTAAAACCTTGTGTCTCTACTTATCTAACATGACGGCTAATTAGGCCTCTCATAAATTTCCCCGCCACACTTCACTCTGAAACTCAGGCCTTTACCCTCGTGTGTCCCCTGCCATCTGGAACGGTGCTGCCAGCCCCCCGAGATGGGAGCCACTCCGTCTGGAATCCCCGGAGACACTCTTCAGGATGCACTGTAGGGTACTCGTCAGCATTCTTGTGTGGCCATACATCCAAATGTGATTTTTTTTCTCTAACTGCGTACTCAAGTCAATCTGCTGGGGGTATTAAATTTTTCTTTTTAAATGATCCAAACAGGGCTACACACTGTGTGGTCTGGGGACCAGGTGACAGTCTGTGAATTGTTACCAGTTCATGAAGTGATAATACGAATCTTGGGAGGAAGCACTTAGAAACTTTTATAGCAAGTTGATGGAGTAATTTTTTTAATATCTGTTAAATCTAATAATTAAAAGCAACAGGGCCTTATATTTTATATGTCTTTTTTTACATTTTATTTTTATTATAATTCATCTTCTAACAGTTGGTTTTTTCCTGCCCAAGGATTATGTTTCCTGCTTCTTTGCATTACTGGTAATTTTTAACTGGATTCTGGAGAGTGTGAAGTTTCATTGCTGGGTGCTGGATTTCGCTGTTTCCCTTCCCATAGTGGCACGCTTTGTTCCGGCAGGCAGTCCTTACCAGGGATGGGTGATCTCTGGAGGTGTGCGTTTAGGCTGCCTCCTAGCACAAAGCCGAGGTAATAGTGGGCTCATCTTGTTTATTCCTCATCTGTCTTGGTCTGTTTGTGCTGCTATAACTAAAACACCACAGACTGAGCAATTTGTAAGAACAGAAGTTTATTTCTTAAAGTTCTGGGGTCTGGAAAGTCTAAGATCAAGGTGGCATTTGGTGTCTGGTGTGGAACTTCTGGCTGCATCTCACATGGAAGAAGAGGCAAAAAGGCCAGAGAGGATGAACTCCCAAGGCAGAGGAAATGAAGGGCAAACAGGGCCTAGCTAGTTCTCTCCAGCCCTTTTATAAGGTCACTAATCACCTCCTAAAGGCGCCATCTCTTAGTACGATCACATTGGGGTTGAAGCTCCAATATATGAATTTTGGAGGGACACAGACTTTCAAACCATAGCACCATTTCTGAAGGGATCACATGTCTTCAGGGTCTTTTGTCCAATATCTACAAGACATCGCTTCATGTATTTTTCTGGTTTTCTAATTTGCTTTAAGTGGAAGAATGAATCAGTCTCTTTTACTTCACTATACCTAGAAGCATATATTCTAGAATCATCTTGAAGTTCTTCATTCTGATATCCAGTAATTCACTGATAATAATTTTACTGTATTTTATAACAGTATCAACGTGTGATGGACAAGAAGTTAAAAACCAAACAAATCAAACACAACAACAACAAATAAACAACCTGAATTAAAAAAATAAGCAAAAGACTTGAATAGACAGTTCTCTAAGGAAGATAGAATAGTAAGTATCCCATATGCAGTTTCGCTTTTCACAGTTTTAGTTACTCACAGTTGACCACATGATAAATGCTTAGTTAAGACAGAAAAGGCATTAAATTTGTGGGTGGGAGATACGAACATAAACGAGTTTTGATTGAGAGCAATCGGGTTTGATACCATCCATGGTTTCAAGCATCTACTAGGAATCTTGGAGTGTATCCCCTGTAGATGAGAGGGGACTACTGTATGCAAATGGCTTAGGAGCACATGAAAAGATGCCAACATTTCTAATCATTGGAGAAATGCAAATCAAATTCACAATAAGATACCACTTCATATCCATTAAGATGGCTGTAATAAAAAAAAACTCCAGAAAATAGCATGTGTTGGTGAAGATGTGAAGAAGTTGAAACCCTTGTGCATCACTCATGGAAACAGAAGCAGGAGCAGCCACTAAGAAAAAAAGCATGATGATTCCTCAAGAATTTACAAATACATTACCATGTGATCTAGCAATTCCACTTCTGGTCTTATACCCAAAACAACTGAAAGCAGGGACTCAAACAAATATTTGGACACTCCTGTTCATGGCAGCATTATCCACAATAGCCAAAAGGTGGGTGGATGAATGGATGAACAACATGGGAATGAAATATTATCCAGCCTTACAAAGGCAGGAAATTCTACCACATAGGAAAACATGGATAAACCTTGAGGACATTATGCTGAGTGAAATAAGCCAGTCCCAAAAGTACAAATACCGTATGATTCCATTTATGTGCAGTACCTAGAATAGTTAGATTCACAGAGTCAGAAAGTAGAATTGTGGTGCCAGAGACAGGGGGTGGGGAGAATAGGGAATTAGTGTTTAATGTGTACAGTTTCAGTTTGGGAAGATGAGAAAGTTCTGGAAATGTATAGTGTTGATGGTTGTACAATAGTGTGAATGTACTTAATGCCACTGCACTGTATACTTAAAAATGGGTAAAATGGTAAATTGTATGTTATGTGGATCTTACCACAAAAAAAGAACACTTAAAAAAAAGCAAAACACACACATACATACTACATAACTTAATATTCTCCTCAGATAGTTTGAAAATCACTGATCTGAAGAGACTGAATGTAGGAAAAAGCCTGAGTGAGGGGGAGTTTGGGGAGCTTTCTTCCCAGGATGAAATATGACAAACAATTAGCTTTCAGGCCACCAAAGTATTATACCACCCAGCCAGAGAACCAGGAAAGTCTTAACTTGTCAAACCTATAAAACCTGCCAAGGTTTTTGTTTTTATATCCTTCTGTTTTTCTATTCAATTAGCAGTAAATGGTCCATGCTCTGGGCTTCATGGAGAGTGAGCAAGGCAGAACCTGGGGAGGCTGTGTTGTCTCCTGCAGTGGGTCTTGGGGAGAGACCCCAAGAAGTTGGGGAGGTGGTGGCTGCTCTGAAGACAACCAACAGCAATTAAGTCCTTGTGGTCGGAAGGTAGGAAGAGGAACAATACCAGCCCAGGATGTATTGTTTAGCATGAAAAAGAGAATGCTATTGTGTATTCTTTAGCATGAAAAGGAGAATGCTATTAAGTAATATGTATGACATGATCCCATTTCTATACCTCAGGAAAATACATACATATTTCTACATATATATGCATAGAAAAAAATTCCCAGAAGGATTTATATAAAAATATGAACATTGATTACATCTGGGTGTTCAGATTTATGGGAGGTTTTAGTTATCTCTTTGTAAGCTTCTGTTGTTTTCACAATTGGTGGGTAAAACTTTTATAATTGGAGGAGCAAGAAAGCAATTTTTATTTAAAAATTCGAAAAGGATTGAGAAGAGATGGTAAGTGGCCCCAACCGTGGGTATCTTTAATTTTTTTTTTTTTTTTTTTTGGAGGTTTGTGCACAAATTAGTCTATGTTCCATTATTTCTCATTCTATTTTTTTTTGACACTAGAGTTCTGACTAGCAGTTTACTCATTAAAATATAATAACCCTTACCATTTTATGTGCTGGAAATGCATTTCATTGACACAGGTCAGATAAGATTAGGAAAGGCATTAGAGTAATTAAGGTCACTGGACTTTGTCATTTAACAAATCCTTAAATCCAATTCTAATCTCATTCATTAGTGCCACAAACAGAAGGGTTAATTGCTAAAGTATAGCATTTCCTATCCATCTAGATACAAATGTTATAATGTTAAATGTTATTAATGCACAGCTGCATTGCTTTGTATCTTTAGAGAGGTGTGGATGTATTCAGTATTCTAAGAATTACAGATTTATTAGTTCTGAAGAGGTTATCCCTGGGGTAACTCATTATCACTGGGACAAGCACAGGATGTTCTGTGACAGGAGAATGTCTAAGATGAAACAACCCAATTAATCAAGACAGGGCACGCATGTGGTGGCTGTACAACACGAGCAGATGCTGTCAACTCCTGAATTGTCACCACACAGCCCTGTGTTTGAGGCAATGCCCCCAAGAACAGGTTGGCTGCTAATGCGGGACCCTCCTACCGGATTGCCACATAGACCTGTGCTCCGTTGCTTCACTTCAGCCCTGACCCAGCTGGCGAGGACAATCCTGTTATCTTAGGGTTCTTCTGCACCAGACCTTTCACCACTTTACGAAACAGACAAACTGATGTGAGACTTCACTTCTTCAAATTATTTTTTCTATGACAAAGGTGTTAAGGAGGAGTGAAAGTTCCTAAAGGCAGTCTTGAAAGATCAGCCTCCCAATGTGTTATCTCAACCCCTGAAATCCTCTGCAACCACTAAAAATGATGTTGTAAGAGGTTTTTAAAGACATGGGAATGTGTTCACTTCGTGCTATTATTGTGAAAAGAGCAGCTTACAAAGGAATCCTATGAATATATAATAGGAGATGAGTCCAATATTGTAAACTAAAAGGATGGAGACAGTGTTCATCTATTGTAAAAGATGAGAATTAAAAGGCCTAATGTCAATATTTGGTGAAGAGAAGGTCTGTTTTTTTTGTTTTTGTTTTTGTTTTGTTCCTTTGTTTGCCTCTATACTTTCCTCCATTTTCCAAATTTTCTAGAGTAGAAATATATTATTTTCTAAAAAATAAAAGACTCCCAGTAAATGTTATTTTTAGGGTTACTCTCTAAACCAATGATACAGTAGCTTCTAATTTTTATATCAATTCAATAGCAACAGATGTTCTTAGAAATCTTCTACATCTTGCTATGTTGGTCTAAGGCTTAAATAGAAATTGTTCAGCCATGCCACATTTTTCTCAAACGAAAATCTTACATGTACTTTAACCTTCTTTACCCATCCAGATAGAAAAAAACTCTCTATAAAAAGAAATAAAATCAGAAAACTCTTACTCAGAAGGCAGAGAAGACACTGTTCACTCGGCTCTGATTTTTTCTCAAAGCTCTTACAGGAAGATTTAATCAAGAGGCTGTCGTGGGTCAAGGGGTCACTTCCTTTGGGAATCCTTTTCTCTCTCTTTGCCATGAGACCAGGGAGGAAAAAAAAAATAACAATTGGCATTCCACTGTGCTCACAGCTTTAAAAGTACTTTCATACATAATAAGAAGGATGCAAAAAGAAACTCTGTCCAGAACAGTCTGAAGCCTGCTGACAAAGACATCCCCTTACCTGCCCACACTCTGACTTAAATCATGAGTGGCAGATAAGGGAGTCACAGAGGCACAGAGTGAGGGAACCTACCTTGTCTTTGAGGTGGCTTCATGGCAGGCACTGTTCTAATCACTCCTTCTATCTCATAGCATGCAATCCTTACAACATCATAGAGCCATGGACATCATTATCTGTATCAGGGGTCAGCAAACTATAGCCCATGGGCTAGATCCAGCCTATAGCTTGTTTTTGTACATAGCTTTATTGCGACAGAGCCACACCCATTTGTTTATGTATTGTTTCCGTCTGCTTTTGTGCTACAAAGGCAAAATTGAGTATGTAGTTGCCACAGAGACCACTTTTTTTTTTTTTCTGCAAAGCCTAAGATATTTACTATTTGTCTCTTTACAGAAAAAGTTTGGCAACACCTGATCTACATGGTACTTATGAGAAAATGAGGCCTGTGGGTGTTCAATAGTATTTCAAATGTCATTCAGCTACTCACCGGCACAGCCAAGAGTTAAACGTGTGCCTTTCTGACTTTAAATCCCATGTTCTTTTCATTTCTCCAAATCAGAATTTAAAGAGTAAGACCCCAACTTCCTTCAAAGTATAGTGTGTAAGTGGCATAGCACATAAAAAACTGAGAGAGATGAGACATGAATAATAGTGCTATTTTTAAGGCACTTGTGAGACATAATAACTGTTGGAACCCTTAAGCTATGTAAGAACACTGCACTATAAGTTATCTTTTTTCTTCAACTTCTAATTTAACTCTACACTAAAAATTATAAGAGAAATCATTTGGAAAAAAAAAAACTAATGGAATTTTACCAACAAAATTTGCATTCGATTTCAATGTATAGCTTTCACATTAAAACAGACCCTAAAATATTTGATGTGTTTCCTTAGTGTGCTATGGGACCACCTGTTTGACCTTGCTAGCTCTTTCCCAGCTAGACAGGGAGAGGGGATAGAGCAAAGTGTGCTTAAAATAAAAGTCTGACTTTTCCTTCATTTGTAGCATGGCTTTTGTTTGAAATGTCAGTTTCTATTTCAAGACCTTTATTGCTTAACTCCTTCACCATTCAGTTAGCTGAAACAAGGTACTTGGGAGAGACTGTTGGCAGGTATCTGATGGAAGAAATTGCTACCGTTCACCTGCTCACATTGCCTCACCTGAGCCATCAGAGATTAGCAGCCTTTACCAGCAGCCATTAAATTTCCCCGAAGTGCTATTGGCACCATAAAGGCCCAAGGCTTCAAAAACAGATCCCAGAGAAGGGGGTAGGCTGGCTCAATTCACAGCAGGGGCAGTAAATGTAGGAAAGTAGCATGTCCCCAGGACTCCAGCCCTTGCCAGACGGAGTCTAGCTGTTGCATCAATCCGAGAAAGGCTAGGTGAGGGTGGAATAAAATGAAAGATTACCACCTTATTTTTACTTTTGAGAAAAGTTTAAAATTCAGGTTTGAAAGTCAAAGTCCATGAGTCTCAGTCACTCAGGGTGGAAAGAAAGGGAAAAAATAAGTCGGCACTAATGTAACGATCCTCCCAGGCAAATGTAGGAAGTAGACATAAAAGTCTCACTCCACAGATCTGATTTGGAGGCTGGCAGGACTCTAGGATTCGGGCAACAAGCGTGTCATCTTTACTTGCTAATTTTCACCCACCCTTTCCCATCCAAGAGCGGGAAGGGGATAAAATTCCAAGCAGTCAGAACAACTTGGAGGAATTTGTATTCATTGTTTAGAGGGATGGCAGTGAAAGTACTGGCTGGACTGTGGCATGGGGATGTCCCTTTCCTACACATCCTTGTTGTCTATTAGCACAAAGAATTGGGTTGCCATTTATATCCCCTAAAGGCCCCTATGAGAACAGCCTCTGACCTCAGCTCATTACTCACTGGTGATGTGAGAGTTAAGCACGTGGGTTCTAGCGGGACGCACCCAAGTCTGTCAGGGCATGCTGTACAGTCCTGGGTCAGAACGACCCACAGCACCAGATGGCCTGTGCCAAGTCAGCTTTTCCTCCTCCCTGCACAACAGCAGAAGAGGGAGGCAGTTCATTCAAACTTTTCTCGGTCCCACTGTACCTCTGCGCAGCCTACTAGGTGGCTTATGGCTTCCAAGGGGAATGTTCCAGAAGCCGAGTACATTCTACCGAGTCACCGCTGGGACTCTCAGTTGTCCTGCCTGCCTGCCTTCCATTTCTCACACGGCAAACTCCCCTGCTGAGGCACAGCTGAACCATTGCCATCTCTGTGGCTTCTTTTCTGACCCTTCCAACCAGAGTCCATTACTTTCTGGCCATTATTTCCTCACTTCCCAGTGTCTATAATCTCTGTAGAACTCATCACACCACAGGGAGGCACCTGATTATTCTCTGTCCACTTGTTGCTGTGTTTTTCTTTGTAGCCACAGCACCCAGGTCAGTGCCTGGCAAAAAGTGAAATAAACATTCAGGAGGTCTTTGTCTATGACTAGTCAGAAAATGTGATCATGGCTTACTCTATAAAAATAAATATTACATTAGATATTAATTAAAGTTATTTAGATTCTTTGAGCAATATTAAAATACTAATTTTTATTAAATTATTAATTTAATATTAAAATATTGATTTATTAAAATTAACATTTTAATATTGCTCAAAGAATTTCAAAACATAACATGCATCCACATTTATTAAAAGAGAGGAAAAGTTTAAGCAAACTAGAAAGGAGTGAAGGACAGAAAGAATAGCTTTGCTAAGGAATAGATGCAGATAGCATCTCATTCTAGAAGCCAAGGAGATGGGACATGTGATCCTTCACTGCCCACAGCTACCAGGAAAAATACGGACAGGGAGCTATCAATAACAGGGTAAATAACCCATTTCATGTTCAAAGGCACTAAAAGTAGGAAAACATCAGAGCCTAAGGGCAGAGCTGAAGAGTATTTCAGGGATGCCAAGACTGAGGAACTGAACTCGTGCCTTGCCAGCACAGTCCCTAAATTCAGGATTAGAGGTGTTTGGCTTCTCCTGCAGGTAGACAAACAGAAGCTAGATGCAGAGAAGTTTCTATCAAACAAGCACTGTTGTTTTCCACACGCTCAGCTTGTGGAATACGGTAGGAATATTGTGTTGATATAGTAGGATCCACACAACACATGCTTTATGAAGAATTTCTTGTACAAAGTCTTTAGACAATAATGAGGCATAATCCTCTAAAGGTGTGTCTGTATATGTACTCTATAACCTATAAATTCACTATTAGGAGAGAAATTCTTGCACAGGTACAATGGAAGTCATGGACAAGAACGTTCACAGCTGTACTGTTGTAATACAAAAAAATAAAGATCTCCATCAGCTGGACAATGAATACCCAAGCTATGGACTAGTCATGTGATAAAATATTATATAGCAGTGAAAGTGAATTAACCACAGGTATACACAACACTGTAGGGGAATCTTAAAAACAAAATAAAAATGAAATAAGCAAGTTGTAGGAGACAATGCTTAGAATGATTGATTTTTTTTCCTTAATCCCCCAAACAAAGCTAAGTGAGATATTGTTTAATAATATGTACATGTGTGTTAAATTACTAGGAAGAAAGCAAGAAAATGAAGCAGTGGGGTACGTAGGATATGATTGAGGTATACAAATGTAACTTCAACAGTTGGTGGTGTGCTCACAGGTGTTCATTTTTTTACTATACTTTTGGCATACCTATATGTTACATTCTTTCTTCTATAGTACCCAAATATTGCATAACAATAAATTAATATTTTACTACTAGAAGACTTCTGTTTTGAAAGTGTTTTATATCAAGAAGCTTTGCTATTGATTGTGCTGCTGTAGAAAAATGAAGAGATGAAGATGCAGACATAGAGTACAAACTTTCAACATGAAACAATTCTTCAAGAAACCATTTATGCCCAATTTAAAAATTAAAAAATTAATTGCCACAGGGAGACCAATTAATTTTCCCAAAGTTACCCACCAGGCAAATACAATTTTTTATTTCCTTTATTGTCTAACTAATAGCAATCCCTTAAGCTATTGAGAAAGAAATAATCAGGGTAAACTTTTCACTAGCTAAAACAATATTTCATACTTAGATTTTTACAGCAAGTGATTTTTTTTACCCCTTGGGAAGCATCTCTTTCTTATCATTTCCAAAATGAACTGAGCAGAACAAAAGACTATGGCTACCCAAGCTCTGAAAATATTTAGAGATTGTTTCCTATTGCAATCTTTTACTTTCCCCATGTGAAATACAAAAGACCAAGGCTCTAATGATCTAATACCAATGAGACCTTAAGGAAAAACATATCAAATGAAAAATTTGAAGTTTCAAATGCTTCGTATTTTAATAAATGAGAAAAAACACAGTCAACTGAATCACTGAAATTGCCTTTGGAGTGATTTTTGCTAAATTTCATACCAAGTGTTTATTCCTTTTTCTTTTCCTATTTTTTTTGTTGTTGTTGCTTTCTTTTTCTTTTTTGAGACAGAGTCTCACTCTGAAACCCAGGCTAGAGTGCAGTGGTGTGATCATAGCTAACTGCAACCTCGAATTCCTGGGCCCAAGCAAGCCTCCTGCCTCAGCCTCCCAAGTAGCTGGGACTACAGGCATGTGCCAGAATGCCTGGCTAATTTTTTTAAAAAAATTTTGTAGACATGGGATCTTGCTATGTTGCCCTGGCTGGCCTCAAACTCCTGGCCTCAAGTGATCCTCCTATTTTGGCCTCCCAAAGTGCTAGGATTATAGGAGTAAGCTGCCACATCCATAACCAGTTTAATCCATACAACACAGAGGTCAACAAGGAAGTGTTGCTAAAAAGGAATATAAGAGGAATTTCTCTTCAGCCAGTATCACAATAGACATGTTGTGAGTGGAAAAGTTCTCACTTGGAGTGAGGGTCCTAAGCCAAGCCAGCATGAGTCTATGTGGTTGACAGTGTGACCCACAAAGGACAATCACCCAAGGGCTTCAGGGCCCAGCAAGACATGTGAAGAAAAAGAAAGGGAAAACCCAGAAGATTTGTCCTTGCTATGTTCACTAGTAAAGAAGATCTGGTTCATTTTGTCTCTTCCGACAAATCCCCATGGAAAATGTCATGGCTCTGTGAAAAGACAATTCCTCTACTGTTACAAAAAGGCATAGAGATTCAACTGTCTTCTGGAAGTAGCCATCAAGGGCAGAAGGAACACAGACAGGGCAAAGTAATATCTTTAACACTGAAAACTAAAAGGTGGGCGGAGGGTAAAACAATACGGTGGAAAAATGATGGAATTCTTTGAAGCCTGTAAAAACATAAATAAGAGTTCAGAGAGGAAGCTACTATCACACGAGGCAAGTAAGAGCATCAGCTGTCATTCTGACCATACATTTCAAAGAGGTGTACATAGACTGCAAGTGGGAAGGAATTTTCCCCTAAAGTCTTTTTTAAATGACTTTATTAAAGTGTAATTGACATACAATAAACTTTACATGTGTAAAGCATATAATTGGTTAAGTTCTGACATAAGCATCCCTTTGTGAAACCATCACCACAATCAAAATAATGAACATACCCATCACTGCCAAGAGTTTATTCATGCCTCTTTGTAATGCCTCCCTCCTGATACTCCCAGGCAACCATTGATCTGTCATATTGATTCATTTGCCCTTTCTAGGATTTTATGTAACTGGAACCATACAGTTTTTATCTGGCTTCTTTCATTCTGCATAATTATTTTTGAGATTCACCCATACTGTAGCTCATAAGGTAGTTGATTCCTTTTTATTGCTGAGTAATAGTCCATTGTGTGGGTATACTGTGGTTTGTTTATCCATTCACCTATTAACGTACATTTGGGTCATAACTAGTTTTTGGCTATGACCATCCATGCTCAAGTCTTTGTAGGACATAAGCTTGTTAAATAAAATTTGTGGGAGCCTATTGTTTTGGCCTGAGCTCTTATACTATGTGTGACCAGACAAAACCAGAACAGAGTCACTCATGGTAGGTGCCATGTAATCAAACTAACAGAAAGGGGCTTAGTCTACTTGAGCTAACACAGTAAGGAAGTCCTTTCTGCTTTAACTCTATAAGGAAAGTAACTTTGAAATGACCAATCCACTTTTTCTTCCTTTGTTCTGCTTTCTTTTCTTTCTCTTTCTATCTTTTTTTCTTTCTTTTTTTTTTTTTTTTTTTTTTTTGACAGAGTCTCCCTTTTTCACCAGGGCTAGAGTGCTGTGGCATCAACACAGCTCACTGCAACTTCAAACTCTTGGGCTCCAGCGATTCTCCTGCCTCAGCCTCCTGAGTAGCTGGGACTACAGGTGCACACCACTACTCCTGGCTAATTTTTCTATTTTTTGTAAAGACAGGGTCTTGTTCTTTCTCAGAATGGTCTTGAACTCCCAGCTTTAAGCAATCCTCCCTCCTTGACCTCCCAGAGTGCTAGGGTTAAAGGTGTGAGCCACTGTGCCTAGCCTCTCTTCTGCTTTCTTAGGCTATTATCTTCCTATAAAGCCACCCTCTAGGCTCAGCTCAGCAGAGTGCTTTTCTATTTCATAGATGGGATGCTGCCTGATTCATGAATCACTAATAAAAGTCATTTAGATCATTAAACTCAATCTGTTAAAATTTTGTTTCTTTGACAACATTCATTTCTCCTGCATAAAAATGTAGGAATAGAGTGGTGGTATCATATGGTACATACATGTTAAAATTTTTAAGAAACTGTTAAGCATATGGTAACATATGTAACATATGGTACAGTTTAAATTTTTAAGAAACAGTTGGAAACGCCAACTGTTTTCCAAAGTAGTTGTACCATTTTACATTCCCACCAGTAATATCTGAGGATTCCAGTTTCTCCACATCATTGTAAACACTGGCTATAGTCAGTCTTTTTAATTTTAGTCATTCTAACAGTTGTGTGGTGGCATCTCCTTTTGTTTTTAATTTGCATTTCTCTAATGACAAATGATTTTGAATGTTTTTTCATGTGCTTATTTATCTTTATATACTTTCTTTGGTAATGGTGTCCCTTTGGGTCTATTGTCCATTGTTTAACTGGGTTATTTCCTTAGTGGGTTTTGTAAGTTCTTTATATATTCTGAATATGTCTTTTATGAGATATATGATTTGCACATATTTTCTCCCAGTCTGTGGCTTGTTTTTTAATTTTTTAGTAGTGTTCCCCAATAGTTTGAGCTTTATAATTTTAATGAAACCCAACTTACCTATTTATTATTTTATGAATTGTGTTTTGGTGTCCTAGCTAAGAAATATTTGCCTAATCCCAAGTCACCAGAGTTTTCACTTATGCTTTATTTAGAAGTTTTATAGTTTGGGGTTTGATATTTAGGTCTATGATCTTTTTGAGTTAATGTTTATATACGGTATGAGTTGTGGATTAGAATTTATTTGTTTTTGTATATGAATATCCAATTGTTGAAAAGACTAGTGTCATTTTTTGAAAAGACTATTTCTTTTACACCAATTGCTGTTACACTTTGTCAAAAATCAGTTGTCCATGCATGTGTGGTTCTATCTCTGGACTGTCCATTCTGTTCCATTGATCCATTTGTCAATCTTTATACCAATTTTACTGGATTACTGTAGCTTTATAATAAGTCTTGAAATTAGGTCATGTTAGTCCTCCAACTTTGTTCCTTTTTATCAAAGTTATTTTAGCTATGTTATGTCCTTTGCATTTACATGTGAATTTTAGAATCAGCTTGCTAACTGATGAAGTTTTAATTGATATTGCATTGAATCTCCTGAACAATCTGGAAAAAGCTGACATCTTAACAACATTGAGTACTGCTGTGATATTTCTCCATTTTGGAATATTTTTCCATTTACTTAGATCTTCAATTTCTCTCAATGTACAGATCTTTCTCATCTTTTGTCAGATTTATTCCTAAGTATGTCATATTTTTTATACTATTTTAAGTAAAATTTTTTTTCAATTTCTGATTTTTCCTTGCTATATAAACTTCACCTGTTAGTACCAGTAGCTTTTGTTGTGTGGATCTGATCAGATTTTGTACATAGTTGATCATGTCATCTGTGAATAATGACAGTTTTACTTCTTATTTTCCAATCTGGATGTCTTTTATTTTCAGTTATTCATTCATTTTTGGTCTTGTTGCACTGTCTAGCACCTCCAGTACAAGTTGAATAGAAGTGGTGAGAGCAGATATCCTTGGTGTCATCCTGATCTTATTCCTGTAAATAATTTTTCTACCTCCTCCCCATCCTGAACACCTACATATGCTATGCTGTGCCTGTCATGGGACAGGGTTAGTTATTTGCCTTCAACCAGGCAGCTATTTTGTTGGCAGCCTTGCCCTGGGTGATACTCTAGAGATGTGTTGCGGATGCTCCTGTCTTCAAGAAGGAAGCTGTGTGTAGCACACTAGATGAGGCAAATCTACGCACTATCTGCCATATGAGTTATATGAAGAAATGATGGATAGTCTGGAGTTTCCTGAATATCACTGAAGACTTTAAATCAGGATAATGGAAAATAATAACTATGATGTTCATAGCTCTGCTTTCCCACACAGGGCTGAGAGCAAGTTTCAGCTGAGCCTTGTTTGATTCGGGATGGCAGATGTGTGTTTGTGATTCAAAACATCAAGAATCAAGGAGGTACCTCCTGCCCTTCTGTTCTGTTTAAATGTCCTTCTCCTATAAACCATGTCCCTGGAGGGCAGATGGCAGGCTCTGCGGAACTGCCCAGGGTAGCTAAGATGCCATGTCTTCATTTGCCTTTCACAGTACACTCATTTAAAGACACCAAGTTACCCCAAAGCCAATTTCTTGCTCATTTTTCTCCTTATCCACCTCTCCATTTTTTTTGACATTGTTAGTAACATATATGGACTGAAGAAAAATGATAACAAGTCACAATAAAGTTTATCTTGATATTCAAGAAAATGAGGAAATATAGCCCCAGTTTAAAAACCAAAGTGTTCTTTTGAAATCTGTTTAGGAGTTGGGGGAAAACATTGATATTTTTCTTCAGCGCTTTAGTCCTTAAAAGGGATATGTTGGACTCTATAGTTTAACTGCCAAATCCCTCATTCATATCCATCTGGACATTTTTAAAAGGATCCTTGAGCCAGTCAGAATTGGCAGTTGGTGGTATAATCACACCTGCATATGGTGCAGGGATTTTTTTAATGGACAAAAACAGGGCATGAAAGTATTGCACGGTGTGCCTCCATTGAGAACCTACGCTTAAACGTGTTTGCACGTGTAAGTAATTATGTTATATTTTAAAGTTCTCTGTTAACAAGCCTTGATTCTTTATTTCCTACAAATCAAATTAGTTGGGGATATAGTTCATTTTGAAATTATTTGCAAAATGTTTTGGTATTCTAGAATTTCCTTTGTACCAAAGTTTTGCAAACTTAAAAGGAAAGCCACAAACCTCTATAACCAGTGAAGAAAAAAATGCATAAAACCAACAACAAATAAAAATGATGAACACCCATGATATAGGAGAAGGGAAGTAAAGCTTGTGTCTCTAAGTACATGTGAACCTTCAGCACCAACTGACTGTACGTGAAGATAATCTTTAATGCTCATATATCCAGGGAGAATCCTGTCTTGAAAAGATTGCATTAGTCTCAGTTGAATTTAGGCTGCCAAGTCTCTCCTTGTACTTTCCTTAAAAGTGCAAATCTAAGTGCCCATTACCCCAACTCCACCCAGGACTGAAGTTGTGGTATGATGGGGGCTGTTCTTTGAGACAATTTCCAAAGGAAGCAAATGCTATGTGAAAAGCAAGCTTGCTGACTTGGGAGAGCACAGGTAAGAAATTGTCTTCAACCACATACCCTGCCTCCTTTGCTAGTAAATGGAGCCTGCTTTGGGAAAGGTAATGAGATAATCTACAAAAATCACTTCAGACAGTCTAATTAAGTGTGGTCCATTCACGTTGGCTACTCTGCATCTTAAAATAATAGTCACCATGTGAAAATCCTATATGATGTGCCCACTAGTCCCTATGAAGGAGATTCTATCTCAACAGCTTTTAAGGAATGCTTCAGTATCTCCTAACCTCCAACATGGAAGGGGACATCTAGAAAATGTGGGGGAAAAAAAAAAAACTAATATCAAATTTGACATGTGAAAGGGTAATACAAAATGATATGGCAGACTTGTGACTACTTCACTGAACATACTTTAATCATAAATTATTGTAAAAACAAATCTCCTGTTTTTCATCTGCAAATTTTTTTTTCTACAACTGCTAAAATGGATAGGAATGGATAAAGTATGACTTATAATCTATTTATTGGCTCATTTGCTGTTTATTCTCAAGGGATTATGCCTCTTTTCATTTTGTTTAGTTGCTTTGACTTGAAAAAAATAATGAAAAAAAAATTTAGACAAAAACATTAAAAATAACTTTGTAATTAATTAGTCATTGTCATAGTGATTTTTAATAAACAGGAAACAAAAAAAATTAAAAATTGAATTTAAAATGCAGGGTAGGGTGCCTACTGGTAACTTTTATCTCCCATGTGCAAGGAGTCTGTGGTTACTTTGATCTTGCTGGGCCTTTCCCTCTCACTCTTCCTACGACCCTCTCCCTTCCCAGCTTTCCAGCTTTCTATTGGCCTCCTTGCTGCACCGTCAGTTCCTGACACTGAAAGCCATTGTTACCCCTCGTGTGTAGAAAATATGTGTGAAAAATCAGAGACGCCTAATGGAAAAGGCTTTAGTCATCCAAAAGTATCATTTGAAAATAAAACCATGGCTTTTCACTACATTTGGGGATCTTTCTTTGGTGGATGTGAAAGCAGATATGTGAAATTACAGGCTGAAACTCATACTTGGTTTTGACCCCCAAAATAAGTGGAAAAAAATCATTTTATGACATTTCTTAGCCAGACAATGAAGGAATCATCTATGCCTTTTTACATGGGAAGGGCTTTTAAGACTTGGACAGGGTGTGAGTACACAAATTTTATAATCACCACAAGTATGACTTGGAGCACTCAAGCCAGGGAGGGCCGTGCACTGATGGGAAGGGTGGAGAACACTTAGAAAAGAAGCTGTTCTTAACTAGGAGCATAAGTTTGGATTGCACAGTGGCTTTCTTATGACTAATTTTTGTTTCTGATGATAAAAATACAACTCTTAAATGGAAAGAAAGGGGCTCATACTACACAAAACACAGCTCAATTCAGTCACTTTGTGATCAATGATTGGCACTGATATGAATGTATATTTTCCATAGCTGGATCAGAGTCCAGTAGTAGAGAACAAAACCACTCCAGATGTTTTAATAGGAAAAGCATTTAAAAGGAATTAAATACTTATAAAAAAGAGAGAAGGGTTCTAGGCTGACTCACAGATAACTTATAGAACAACACAGCAGAATGCGCCCACCAGGAGAACTGCTATCTCCGTTGTTATACCATCAGGGACCCAGGAAATCAGGGAGCTTCCATTCCAACTGCAGGCTCTAGTTTCCCTGCTGCTCTGCTGAGATCTACCCCAGCACAATCAATACCCCACCTCTCGACACCTGGGAAGCTTGAGGTGAACACTGGCACACCTGAGCTACTGCGGGGTCATGCTCTATCTCATGTTTGTCTTTCAAACCACGCTCAACACCTTTACTTGGAGGAAGTTAGGTCATTTGAAGATGTAAGTTAGCTGGAAAATATAATACTTAGTCCTCAGTCTCTAGCATGACATAAGGGAGTGGTTCTCAAACTTCGCTGCAAATTATAACTACATGGGGAGCTTTTGCAATCCAAACACCCATGCTACACCTCATAACAAGTAAATCACAGTCTCTGGGGATTTGGTTTTTTTTTTTTTTTTTTTTTTTTAGCACTGTGGGTGAATCCCATGTATAGCCAGTGCTGAACAAGAGATGCAAGGTATGGCTTCTCAAAATTTGTTGTACACATGAATGATGTGGGCTTTTTGTAAAAATGACTCAGCTAGTTTGAGCTAAGGCCCAAGATTGTGCATCTCTAACGAGCTCTCAGGTGATGCTGCTGCTGCAGACAGCACTTTTAGAAAAAAGATGGACAGCAGTGCTCTCCAATGTTAGGGAGCATCAGAGTCACCTGGAGGGCTAGTTAGGACAGATTGCTAAGGCCACCGCCAGCAGATCTGATTCAGTGAATGTGGGGTGGAGCAGGAGAGTTCGAATTTCTAACAAGTTCTGAGATGATGGTGAAGCTGCTATTCTGGAAGCCACACCACCACTAATGCAAAGTATGTTATGAGAAAGTTGGAATGGAGGTGAATGAGCCAACTGCTGTACCTACAATGGGTGGCCACCATGTGGAGTTTCTAATGCATTCAGAGTTTCTATTCCCTTTCGATATAACAGATAGAGGGGGACTCTGAGGAGAAAGTGAAATGCAATTACTTATACTAAATGCAATTGCCTTGGACTATCTTCCTTCCATCCATGAAATTACCAGTGAGTTACCTGGGATGACCTCACGGGAGCATGGAGCTGGATGGCAGAAGCAAGGAGAAGGAAAAAGAAAGCATTAGTCTTGTTTTCCCCAGGAAACAGACTGGACTGTTCATCTCCACATTTTACTCTTTGGAAAATCAAGGCAACGTATCTGAATGATAGAAGAATGGTGGAGGTAAACAATCTATGGCTCCTGTGGTTCTCATGGACTTAAACAAAACGCAACAGCTTCCAATAATAGGGAATGAAAGAACTCCATGTGGGAATCAAGTCTGACCAGTAGTTTCTGACTCTTTTCTTCAGTTTCAACTCAAAATGACCACAATGTCTTCCCCTAACTTTCCCCCAGTGGTTGCTGAAGAATTTTCTCTGACATTTGCAGAGAATCTATCAAAACTACTAAAATGCATGGTATACTCCAAGCCTTGTGAAAATGTATATGACAGTGAGCTGTTTTTACTCACAACTCTGCTGATACCGAATGAAAGGGTTTTTTTCCTCACAGCAACCACTTCTCTGATTCTTTGAATATCAACCAGGTATTCAAGAATTCAATTCAATTCTGACGCTAACTGCCTGGAGTTAGCGCAGACCCCACAGGCTAAGGGCTCAGTCCCACTAGACTGCCCACCCTCATCCCCACTTCAGATGTCAGTCACAAGTCCCAGGCTTTCTGTACCCCTAATTGATCAGCTACTAATCAGGGGTTTCCATGACCCCTTCTTCAGGTTCAGTAATTTGTTAGAAAGGCTCACAGAACTCAGGAACGTACTTTCCCTATGTTTGCCAGTTTATTAAAAAAGCTGCAGTACAGGAACAGCCAGGAAGAGACACACAGGGCAAGGTATGGGGGCGGGGGGCGTGCAGGGGGCTTCCACACTCTTTGGGTGCACCACCCTCCAGCACATCGATGTGTTCACCAACCTGGAAGCCCCCCCCCCCCACCACCATTTAGGGTATTTTATGGAGATTTCGGTTTTTTAGGCATGATTAATTAATTCATTGGCTATTAGTGACTAATTCAATCTCCAGCTCTTCTCCCCTCCCCAGAGGCTGGGGAAAGTTCCAATCCTCTAATCATTCCTTGGTCTTTCTAGCAGCCAACCCTCATCTTGAGACTATGTAGGGGCCTACCAAGAGTCACCTCACTGAAACAAAAGACACTCCTATCACCCTTATCACTCAGGAAATTCCAAGCATTTTAGGAGCTCTGTGCCAGGAACTGGGGACAAAGACCAAGTATCTTCCTATTGTACCACAGACAGGGTCTACAGCCCTTGAAGTTCTTGCAACCAAGTTTTGAAGGTGGGATGCGGACATAATAATATAATTAACAATACAGTAATGTATTATCTTTGAGTGTTACAGAGCCAAAGCATTATAGGCATTCATAAAGGAAGGTACTCAATCACCAAGGGCAGGAATAGCCTGGATCAACCCATCCTCCAAGGTGGGTGTGGGGGCTATTGTACTTTCTCTATGCCAGGTTAGGCACAGACAAAAAAAAAAAAAGAAAAGAAAAGAAAGAAAACCCCTGAAGCTCACTTCTTCTAATATGAGGGGTGGTAGGGGAAAAGGAGAGAGTGAAATCAGGAATGAAATCAGATGCCTGGATTTCAACCTCCCCATTCCTAGTCTGTGCCCCAACCTTGATAGTAGGCGGGGGATACAGTGGGTTGGGGCGGGGGAAGGAAATTTTAGAAACATTAGGTGAGTGACATTGGGGAGGTACTGACCTGCCTTTCTAGTCACAGCACAGAGCAGCCTGTGGCCCTTCAGAGGCACCCCAGCCTACCACCACCACCACCACCACCACCACCACCACCACCACCAACACAGCACAGCACAGAGGTGATCATAGTGGAGCAGGCAGCAGAAAGAGAGATGATGTCATCACCACACCTTGCCTGGAGTGTGAAGGAGTCCAGCAAGTCCCCGTGTAGTCTTTGAGGAGCTGCAGAGGTTCTGAGAGAACCCGTCTCATGGCAAAGGGTCGGGCACCAGGGAGTGCCTCTGTGGGCAGGGAATTCAAGACCTTGGCGAACGGGCGTGACCTTGATTGATTAAAAACACTTCATACGGCCAGGTTGTCACAGCTCCACAGGAGCTGGTCATGTGTGCAGGCCAGTCTGGCCACCCCTGCTGCAGAGGCCAGTGAAAATCCAAAGGTCACACCAAATGTTTAGTTAGATAAGATAATTTCAAGAATTTCAGAGAAAATATAGATTTGTCCTATGATTTTAAGAGAAAAGACATGGTTGGGTATTCAGATAAAGGGTTCACATGTACAAAGGTAAAACTTGAAGCCATGTTGGTGGATGAAAACTCTGGAGGGCAGTGTCACATGAGCCGGTCGCACGGGAAGGAGAGTGGCTGTCAAAGACAGAGGCGGCCACAGTAAACCGTCACCTCATTATTTTGCTATAGGAAACTGAGGCTCAAAGCAGGGTGGCAATTTGTGATTTATAAAGATGTTGGAAGAGATTTCCAGTGATACCCAAAATCTATTGCCAATTTACTATTCACACATCAGATGCTGGGAGCTGTGTTATCAACACCATGTGGCAAGAAAACTTGGTTGAAAAAACAGACCTTCTGAATATTATCAGTGTATTGTCAGTTAACGATTATTAAAGCGAGACGGCAGAGCAGCTTTAGAGGTGGGTGAATACATACATGGCAACCAAGGAAGACGACAGCTTTATGTAAAAGCGAGGGGTCACCAACGCTGAATGTCTAGTGCCGCCTGAAGTCTACGCTAAACATAAGAGACTGAGGGAGAAGAAGCCAGAATAAAGAATGGGGGTAATGGGGGAAGAGGGAACAAAGACACTTCTACTCACAGGAGAAATTTTGCAGTAAAGAAGAAAGAGGGTGTATTTCAAAGGGTTTAGAGAAGATTTTTTGAGTTGTCATTAATTTCATATCTATTTTGGGGGCTCCTGCTAAGTTAGGAAAGCCTGGTTCACATGTACAAAGAGGAAACAAGGAATTGGAGGAGGAATGGTAACGCATGTCAGAGAAAAGGGGGATGTTGGTGGGAGTGAAGCTCTGGGTGCAAAAAGATGTCCAAGGAGGTGGGAAGCAAGTGGAGGGGATTGTCTTCTTTTAAAACAGCGAAGTGGAGAGGAGTGGGACTGAATTCTATACCATGAACGGCTGACCAGGAGGCAGTCATGGCTTGCAACATAGTTTCTTAACCTTAGCACTACTAATGTGTTGGCCTAGATAATTCTTTGTTGTGGGGGGCTGTCCTGTACGGGGTATTTAGCAGCATCCTTGACCCTCTTAATGCCAGCAGGAAGCCTCCGGTTGTGACAAGCAAAAGGTCTCCAGATGTTACCAAATGTCTTCTGGGGAAGGCAGGGGCAAAATCACCCTTGGTTGAGAACCACTGGATTACAGAGGTGGATGGTTGGCACCCAAGTGAGGTAGCTACTCCCATATCCCAGAGGGCCTCGAACTTCCAAGAGGTAAATCTATACAGGGAAAGAGGAATGTGTGCAGGCAGGGGACAGGGATAAATACTACGTTGCAGTCTATGAAAGATGGAGAGTAGTTTGCAACCCTCTGCAAACACTCCCTCCCTCTGCACTTGTCTCTTGGTGCAACGAGGCCACAAAGGCTGGTTAGAGCAATTCACTGCCTTCGCAGAAGGGCAGTCATGAATCTTGCAAAATCTCTGCCGCTGGTACATGTGCTGTGGTAGCTGAGATTTATAGTTGACACATTTCTGCTTTTGCAAAATTATATAATCTATGTCTTATGTTCAAAAGCCTGTGGAATGTTTACAGTAAGTTATTGCAGCCACTGACGTTTGAAATTGCACATGAAGGGGCTAGAGCAGGGCACACACTGCCACAAAGTGGGTCCTTACAACCTCTTCAAACCCCCAAGGCCACCTGTCACATGCTGTGGACGGGAAATGTGGTCACTGGGCCAAAGCAGGTGTCTCTGGGCGAGTACGGTTAGTCTCCTTGTTCTCAGGGAAATTTTGTGAAATAGAGATGGGAAGAGTTAAATAAATACGACTCCTCTCACTTTTGAATCAAAGCAGTAAGAATTATAAGTTTACCATTTGCAGGTGTAAGCTTAGTGATATAGGCCACCATGGGGCAAAGAGCTATCTCTTGCTCTATATCCCCTGCCCCAAATGCCACACAATGATTGGTGCCAGTGACTACTGGGCTCTCATTTCTTCACATACTAGACATCTTCAGTAGCTAAGCTATGAATTGTTCCCCCCACCTCAGTAATATTTAAAATAGGATTAGGAGGCTTCCCAGGGCCCTGGACAAAGCCACACAGGCTACTGTTTAGTTAGACATATTATGACGCATTCCTCATCAAGCCAGTGGCACGAGATGGGGGACATGTACTGAGAAAGTTGGAGAAAAGAGGCAAAAATTTCTTGCTCCTCGTGACTCTGATCAAGGGAAGTTTCCCATCTACCTTTACAGAGGAAAATATCTCCAAGAAAATGCAGTAGAACTCCCAAAAGCAAATACTTCTCACTTTCCACTAAGCCTACCTGACCCGCCACTCAGGAGGAGAATTTGTTTTTCCAGAATCCTCATCGCATTATCACTCTCACAACTTGAAAATAATCTCTTCTGATGATATGAGGAAGGGGACGATAGGGGAAATAACACTGGATTCGTTCATTGATTTGACCTATATTGATTGAGCATCCAGCACTGCTTTTGGCCCTGAGAATAAACAATGAATAAGACTGGGAATGTTCCTGTCCCCTGGATTGTGACGGGAAGGTGTGGTGTTAATTATCATTCTACTATGAAAAGCTTTGCTGATCTTTAGGCTTCTTTTTTCTACAAAATGAAAGGCAAGGACTTCCAGTCTTAAGGCATATTCAATCTTCAGCTTCTACCACTTGGTGAGTCGATCTAAAGCAGTGGGTCAAACATTGGGTCTATGCTGTGGGTTGAATGGTGTCCCCCCCAAAAATTCATATTGAAGTCTTAACTGCAAATACCTAAGAGTGAGACTGTATTTGGCAATAGGGTCTTTACAGAGGTGATTAAGTTCCAATAAGGTCATTAGGGTGGGCCCTAATCCAATATGACTGGCGTCCTTACAAGAGGAGGGAATCTGGACACAGACAAGTACAAAGGATAGAGGATGTGAAGACTGGGATAAAACCTGCCAGCACCTTGATCTCAGACTTACAGCCTTCAAAACTGTGAGAAAGCAAGTTTCTGTTGTTTAAGCCACACAATCTGTAGTGCTTTGTTATGGCAGCCTAAGAAAACTGTTACAGTCTGTATCAACTTACCCAGAAGCACTTTTTTAAAGATACATGGGCCTGGCCTAACACCCCAAACTGAATGAGGGCCCAGGCCAAATAAAAAATTAGAATGTGGGCTAGTGTTAAATCTGAGGCCCCCAAGGTTGGAGACCCACTGGTCTACAGAATCCAGTGGAACATCAGTCTCCTCAGCCTGCTGATAGCCCTGAATCTTTCTGGGTGCATTATTTACTTTCACGAAGACATTTCCTGAACCTTCACCTCATGCCAGTTAAAGGCAGAGAGAAAGAGGCAGCCTTTCCTGAGACATCTCCTGTCACAAGTCATTTGATCTCCTCCTGCCTTTCCTGGTCTCCTTCTGACCAAGGCAGAAAACTAGTGCACTGCTTGCTACATAGGGAAGATTTGAAATTTAATTACTAGAAACTTGTTAAAGCACTCCATGAAGTCTTTTGATGAAATGAGCTCTCTAACTACAAAGCATTGTTTAATAAGAAGGTGTAGCCTGGAGGCACTGCAGCCTCCAGTACGGCCTAGCTCCTTTTTTATGCAAATGAAGCATAACCTTAATCCACCTGGTGAATTACTAAAGCAGCAGCTTTAGTCCAGGGCTCTGTGGGTCCTTGCTTTGCTGCTTCCTCCCAATTCCCTTCTACTTTCTTCATCTCAATTGTTTCAGTGAGTTCTCCTGAGAAAATTCCTCTAGTATAATTTCACATTAATGACCTCCTTGCCACGTGTGTTACTATTCTGGTGGAATAATGCTGTGTTGACTTAAACATTAGTGAACTAATTGGCTTTAACATTTTTTATCTACTGTCATCTCTTTGGAGTAGAGTCCTGAGGGAATGTACAAGGAGTTTGGCTTGTAGAGTTGGAAAAAAATAGAGAAAGTTATCTAGAACTCACAATTACCTAGAAGCCTTGAGTTCCCTAAAAGCCAGGATAAGAGCTAAGAAGACCAAGCAGAAAGAGGGGTAATAGGAAGTTGGAAAGGGGTAGGCTCAGTGGCAATATGGCCAAGCACCCACCTTATCTTTGCGGTTATTTGTGTTCACATTGATGTCTTAAAAGAGGGAACGTGAACAGCAGAGAGAGGATTAAATAAGAGCTTTCCAACAGGTATGCAGAAAATGGCTCCCAAGTGTGGATAAATGCCTCAATACTGATTCCTTTTAGCCCTTGGGACAGTTCTTTTAGCCTTTTACAATTCTTCAAAATGTGAAAGCTAAATGAGTTATTGATGGTAGAGGGGGCAGCGGTAGAGTGGAGAGTTAGGAGCGGCCATGAGAAGCAGCTATCCTCACCTTCATAAAAGTGCCTCTACTGCAATAACACAACATGAGAAGATTCTGTTTCTGCAGGCCCAGGGTCACCTCAGGATTGTGCTCCAAACCTAGTCTACTGTTGGCCATGAAGGCCTGAACTTGATGTACCAGGAAGCTGGCGTCCACAACAACCATGGAAGGGGCAAATAAGAGGAGGCAGATGGAAGCAATCCAGTGACAACCGAGGTCCAAGCTCACTGAGGTGGGCTTGGGGGAGTAACGAGAATGGGATTTCTTTAGAAAAAGACTAAATGGAGTCTGAATCATGAGTTTTAATAACCAAGCATATTATTAATAGGAAAATCAAGTAAAGTGACCATTTAAAACTTTTAATGAGAACTACTTAAAATTCTTCAAATTTGAGAAATTGTCATTTTTCATTGTCTTTATTACTTTCCTCCCAATTAGAGACATCTTGAATGTGTTTAATAGCTGTTTTCTGATAGAGTATTTCTTTCTCACAAAAAGCCTCTGCCACAGAAATCAGTGAATAATTTGTAAGTGCTCTCAAATGATAAAAAGGGATGGAAATGGAAAAGTAATTGTATGTCTTGCACCTGCCTCCTGAAATTCATTAGCAGCTTATGGTGCTCTGAAATCCTCTTTGAGGATGTTAAAAACAATTGCACAATTGTTCTGCCTCATCCTGTGTTTTATGATTAGCTCTTAAGTAGCACAGAGAGAAGGTTTTAGATACATACCCTGTTTTCAGACATAGAATACATCTCTGCGTGCCATTAATTCTGAATTCTCACCACTTCTTAAAAGCACCTGTTTTTGCTTCAAGGGGCCATACTAACTCAAAACTAGCAAATTAAGTAATGTATGAGGGAAAGAGAATTCTGAAAACTGATTGTACTTTTAAAGTAACTTCACAAGCAGAAATCTTTAATCAGAACCTCCTTCAGTGCTGTAATTTATTGAGAATAAACACTTCATTTCCTTACATAGAAATGCCAAATACAAATTGAGAGGTTTAGGTTCACAATTAAGAGACCCTCTCCATTTTCCACATCTCTATTGATGTCCCTCAAATATTGCATGTATGGACACCATCCTTGACTCAGTGGCTCCTCTTGCTTGGTCATGTTTTGCTAGTGCCTCAGAGGCATGCTTCACCCAGTTTCTTCCACCTGGCCATCATGTGAGGTCTTCATGGCAGCATTTTCAGAGAAGAGGAATCTTGTTTCTTCGGCTTACTTCCCCCAATGCCCTTTTAGTTACAGCTGTTTGTGAATGATAGTTTCAAGAAGAGGAAACAGCAGTCATTGCTACCATTTGTTGTGCATGTGCTCTGTGGTGCTATGCTACAGCATCCATGGTTTTTTACAACCACCCAGGAAAAAAAGCATATTTTAGCCTATTTTATAGTGGGCAACTGAGGCTCAGAGAGATTGTAATTGGCCAAAAACCATCTCTTTCTTTTCCTGAGAAGTTTTGTCTTAATAAAAATGGTAAAAAGGTCACAACTTAGGCCCTGCCAAGAATTCTAGGGACAAATATCCGAGGGGAGAGAGATGATTCATTTCAAGAGTTTAAGTAAATGTGGTCACTTCATCAGGAGTTAGTTTAAACCCCAATGTCCCAGGTGCCGAGAAGGACAAAGGGAAGTATATAATGACATTCTCTTGCCCCCAGGCAAGTATATTTCACCTACTAGGCAAATTTATTTATTTATTTATTTATTTATTTTTTGCCAATGTCACATTGTCTTGATTACTGTTGCTTTACAGTAAGTCCTGAAATCAGGTAATGTCAGTCTTTAGATTTTATTCCTCTTCAGTAATGAGTTGGCTATTTGGGGTCTTTTGTCTTTCCATATAAACTTTAGAATCAATTTGATAATATCCACAAAGTAACATGCTGTAATTTTGGTTGATATTTTGTCAAATTTACAGATCAAGTTGAAAAAGACTGATATCTTGATAATATTGAGTTTTCCTATTCATGTACATGGAATATCTCTCTCCAGTTATTCATATTTTTTATTTATTTTATCAGAGTGTTTTAGTTTTTCTCACACATAGTTTGTTAGATTTATAAAGTCTTTCATTTACTTTTTGGTTGCTAATGTAAATAGTGTTGTATTTTTTATCTCAAATTGCCATTGTTCATCCCTCGTATATAAGAAAGCAAATGGCTTTTGTATATTAACCTTATATACTGTAACCTTGCTACAATCACTTAATAATTTCAGGAGATATTTTGCTTATTATTTGGGATTTTCTACATGGACAATTATGTCATGTGCAAACAAAGTTAACTTTATTTCTTTCTTCCCAATCTGTGTATCTTTTATTCCTTTTCTTATGTTATTGATTTAGCTATCACTTCCAGTATGGTGTTTGAATAGGAGTGGCAAGAGTAGATTCCTTGCCTTATTCCTGATCTTAGCAGAAAAGCATATACTTTCTAACTTTTATGTATGATGTAGGATTTTTGTAGATGCTATTTATTAGGTTAAGGAGGTTTCTTTCCATTCCTAGTTTGCTAGGAGGTTTTTGTTATTGTTATTGTTGTTTTATCATGAATGAGTGTTGGATTTTGTCAAATGCCTTTTTGGCATCTGTAGATTTGATTATATTGTTTTTTCTTTAGCCTGTTGATATGATGAATTACATTATTTTTCAAACGCTGAACCAGCCTTGCATACCTGAAATTATTTTTTATACGTTGTTGAGTTTAGTTTGCTAAGATTTTGTTGAGGATTTTTAAAATCTATGTTCATAAACTATATTACTATGTAGTTTTCCTTTTCTTTAATGCCTTTGTCTGATTTTGGTATCAGATTAATTATAGTATGAGTTAGGAAACAGTCCTTCTCCTTCTAAATTCTGGGAGAGATTGTAGTGTATTGGTATAATATAATTTCTTTGTTAAATGTTTGGTAGAATTCATATTTGAGGTGAGTGCTTGCTATGTTAATTATTGATTTAATTTCTTTAATAAATAGCCTATTCAGATTATCTATGTCATCCATTGTAAATTCTTGCAGACTGTATATTTCAAGGAATCTATCCATTTCATCTAGATTATTAATATAGACATAGAATTAACCACAGTATTGTTTTGTGATCTTTTAATGTCTATGGAATCAGTAGTTATGTCCCCTCTTTCACTTCTAATATTAGTAATTTGTGTCACTTCTTTCTTTTTTCTTAGCCTGGCTACAGGTTTATCAATTTTATTGAGCTTTTCAAAAAACAAACTCTAGTTTTGTTCATATTCCCTACTGATTTCCTATTTTTAATTTCATTGATTTCTGCTCCTACTGCAATTATTTCTTTTCTCCTGCTTATGGTGAATTTAATTTGCTCTTCTTTTTATAGCTTCCTAAAATGTAAGCTTAGATGATTGATTTATGATCTTCTCTAATATGTATTCACTAATTCTACAAATTTCCCTTTAAGCACTGTTTCCAATTCATTCCATGAATTTTGATGTTAAATTTCAATTTACATTTGGTTTCAAATATTTTTAAATTTATACTGAGACTTTGACACATATGCTATTTAGAAGTGTGTTGATTAAGTATTTTAGAGCTTCTCAGACATCTATTCATTATTGTTTTCTAGTTTAATTCCATAGTGGTCTGAGAAAATACTTTGTATGATTTCTGTTCTTTTAAATTTTCTAAAGTGTGCTTTGTGGCCAGAATGTGGTCTATCCTGGTGAATGTTCTGTGTGAGTTTGAGAAAGCACAGTGAATAAGGACAGATGCATAAACATGGCTAGATGAGGCAGTGGCAAATTTGTGTGAGTTCTCTGATTTTTGAAACATTTTTATTGAACTAGAATATTCCTGCTATAAAGTTCAAATATCTTAAATGTATAACTCAATAAACTTTTACAAAGTAAATACACATGTAACCACTATCCAGATCAAGAAATAGAACGTAACTAATAATCTACTAGCAATTACATCAAGTTGACTCTATACTACAATGGTTTCTTCAAATTGGTGATTGGCCACAGTACTGGGGGGTAATCTTACAAGAGGATACTTGATAGGACAAACTACAGTCTTACTACTGCACTTGGTCTTTATGGTGTACTGAGTTCATCACCTCCTTCCTCTACCCCACAGTCAGATTCTCTTCCCTCTCAGCCAGCACATCACCAGTCTGAGTGACTGCCCTGATAGAGTGACCTCACACTTCATCCCTGAGAGATTCCTGGTGGCCATGCTTGTTAGTCCATTGTTGATGTAATTTCCCATTCACAGTTAAAACTGAGCATGGGAGGTCCATGAGATGACCTCAGTGAAACTCCTTGGTTCCAAAGTGGAGTCCCTGCTCCACTATGCAGCAGAAAAATTTATCCCCTCTTAATGATCAGGATCAATTACTGGTACCAGTATAGTAATCCTTTGCTGCCTGTGATCCACAAGAATAAGAAACCCCAAATTACCCAAGTTGGGGGAGGGGTTGCCACACTGACCTGTTCTATTGAAGGTACCATTTCTGGCACAGCAGTTATGATTGGTACTACCTCTGAATTGAGCTGGCAGTAGTCCACTGTCATCTGATTTATGTAGGGGCAACACTGGTAAATGAAATGGGGATGTAATGAGAATCACCAGCCCTGTATCATTTAAGTCTTTGATAGTTGCAATAATCTCTGCCGTTCCACCAAGATGCAGTATAGATTTTTTAAATTTGCAATCTTGGCTGGGGAGGGGGACATTCTCAGAGTTCGTCAGTAAGTCAGGAAGGCTTCCAGGAAAAACTTTGATCTTTCCCACTCTTTTCCAGGGTTCAAAGGATAAATGCTAGAGTTTACCAGTTGCTACGTATGTGCATCTTGCTTATGAATTTGGAGAAATAACTGCTAGGTGAATCTCTGGATTCAGTGAGCCTACTCTAAGATAGACCTGGGTGAGTATATTCTGCTTCTAATCTCCCCATTGCCTCTGTCTCATTGCAATTACCAGGTCCAGGAGGCCACCGTCATCACTTTTATGACTTTGCTGAGGCAAAGTGCGTATGTTTTTAAAATGGAAGGGAGAGTTTTATACTATGAACTCATAATACTACATTGACTGGAGGCTTAGAGGTCCTAATCCCTTGGTTTCTATAATCAATCATTCATCTAAACATTATCAGCAACCACATACACATATTTGATTGGTGTGAAGATTTTCTTTCACTTATCCCGCCCCCCATTAGATTGTAAGTTTCTTGAATGAAGAGATGTCCTATGTGTTCATCTGTGATGTTTGCCCAAAGCCTGCATACTAATAATTGGTTAACAAATGTTAGCTAAAAGAAAAATGCCCTTTAGAGGTTTTCTATACTTATGACTGTGTAACTGACTCATAATGGTTTTCCAATAACTGTAAGTGGAAGTGATTTTAAAATACACTTATGGGATCTGACATTCCATAATGGTAAGATACTCGCCCCCAAGTGTGGACATAATGTGATTGATCATGCACCATTCAAAACACAGTTGGTCTCAGACACAAAGTATAGGTTCAGGCTGTCACCACATGCTGGCTTTCCATCTCTTACAAGAGCCTATTTTCCTACAGAGGAAAGGAGACGTGCCACCAATTGCACCCACATTGTACAGTTTTAAATCTCCATCACTTGACAGGAGCTGACCCAAGCTCTCTCTCAGGTTAAAAGAATCCTGATGAAGGCTCTGATTGATTAGTTTCATATAGGTGCACCAAGGCAGGTAACTTAACCTCTCAAACCTCAGGTTCTGAGGGCAGGGGGTGAACTCACATCAGAAAATGGAGGCTCCTTCCAAACTGCAAATTGGAGTATGAAAAAGAAATATTTCTAGGAGGTAGGACAATTCTGAGATGACTACAAAAACAAGTTCATTACCTCCAGTAATAAACAAAAAAAGTAATTGTATTATTTTCTCTTAACAAAAATTAAATAGCTCAAACATGCAAAGTCAGCACCCTTTGGACACTATATTATTCCACCCTCACTCCTTGTAAATTGTGTGTTTTCATAAACTGGTTTTAATAAAGGAATCAAAATACTTCTTTTTTATATTTTTGGGCAGCACAGTCACAGTCACTGGCTCCCTGACAATCCAAGGCAGTTGTCTCCTCATACACTCAGTCTTTCCAGTAGTTATAGCTTTTTGACAGCAGGATCAGGGTGAGATAAATAGATTTCAACATTTTTGTTAAAAATAAAAAGCTCCACAAACCTGGCCCATCATTTCCAACTGGCAGGAATATAAATAGCTGATGCACTTTACTATGCATAAAGCCAAACAAAGGCCAAGAAGATGTTTTCTAAAGGTGATTAGAATGTGTGTGTTTACGGGAACAAGATGTGGCCACCCTCTAGCTTAGGGTCCATCTGATTTGGTCTGTTTATAAATAGAATTCCAAAGTGAACAAACCCACTTCCTGTTAGTCTCTCTCAAGCTCCTTTTTTCTCCCTAAACTATGGATCTGATATCTTGCACTGTTTGGAAGAAGAAAATGCTGTTTGTCATTTATCAAAATCTAAACAGCTGCAACTTAACAATGTTAGTTTAGTTTTAATATTAAGTAAATAAATGTGAGCACTGATCATATTATACAAACATGTAGACCTGGGGTTTAAATTCAATAAATTTTACTTCTAATTCAGTTTCTCAAGGTTTCATATTTACTTAAACTCCCTTCATGTTTTCCAACTTTGCTAGATTAGTATGTACAACATATTCAGTAGATACAGCCCCTTAAATCTCTCCCAGTCCATATTGCTAAGACTGAATTTGAAGTTTTTTTTCTCTTAAAAGTTAAAAATAATTTACTTTGAATGTAAAAGTCAGTTATTTGAAAAGGTGCTGGCTTGAAAATCATGACACCATTAAAGGCATCATTATACTTTCCCGATCAGGTGTAAAATGAACAGGAAAAACATGTGCATGTCCCTGTAATTCCACCCATGTGACTCATCCTTAACCCACAGTAAGTGTGTATTTAGACTTGCTTCACTCATTAGCCAGTCATTTCAATGCACTTGTATTTTGGATCCAATTTTGGGTCATTTCAGTGTTTCAAAAATTCGATGTTATAAAAGCCATTTATACCTAAAGATGGTAATCAAGGCCATCTGCCAACAACATTCATTATGAACCCATGTGTGCCATTTCCAATTTACATTCTTTAAAAAGCAAAGGTGGTCTGCCTTTGGATACCTGAAAGGTATTTGCAGCAAATTACACGGTGAAACAGCTTGAATTAAGTAATTGTCTTTTAAGAACCAAGCTAATATTCAACTCCATTGAAAGGCTAATTTGAAAATTAAAGTTCTATTTTTTTTGTTGAAATATATGTAAATATAGAAGCAATTTGGAGAGACCCCTATACTTACAAAAATATGCTCTGAATAAACACATTCTTTTCTCCCTGTTAAGAGTATTTTATGCACAGGGTCTTCTGGGGTTGACTAGGACCACTGTTAGTAACTATTGAGTCATTATTAATTTTCTATTAATTCCCTGGGAAACTCCCAATTGCAGCTTATCTAGCCTTATTTAGTTTTCTCAAGGCCCAATTCTGTCTTTATACCCCTATTTTCAGCAGGCCAGAAAAAGGTAAAATGTTTTATTTTAGCTTCTAAGTTGTTAGGTCGTGAGAAGCTATCTGAAGCCATGATATAGATAACTGTCCACTACCCAGAGATAGTGAACTTCAAGCTGGATATATTAATTGCATGACTACTTGGAGTCACTGCCCTTGCAAAGCATAGGTTTGGAAGTACTTCTGTTGCAGCCATGATGGAATAATAGGCTTACCTTTCTACCTTAAATAACTAGAAAACTGGACCAGTTTTCAAACATTGGACAATAGGTAGCACAGTACAATGATACCTAGGAGAAGGAAAACAAAGAAAGTAAACCCTATGAGTACTCCATCTCACAACATTGAGAACATTTTCAGCCTGCAGAGCAAGAATAAGGAATATATTCAGAGGCTGGTGGTTTCCTAGAGTTGGGGAGACAGACTTTGGAATTCAAGTAGGTGGTTAGAGTTTTCAAGACAAAGTACTAGAGAGGGGAGAGTTGTACAGAGAAAGCATGAGAGATCTGCAGAGAGCTACCATGGAAGAACCTCAAGTCTTTGCCTAAGTACTGATTTGTGCATGAATGTGAGAAAACTACAAAGGCAAGTACAAGATAACCAGAAATAAGTAGATGGAATAACCCCTGCAGCTTATCCAAAGCTAAGAATTTTTATTTTTCAAACACCTAGAGACTAAAGACCTCCTTATACACAGGACATTGAGTATTATCCTCAGAAAGGTATTGCCTCAGTAGTGGGAGATGATTAGCCTCAGAATAAAAGGTGTTCTGGATTCACCCTAACAAAGCTCAAAACCAAGAATCAAACTGATTCCAAGTAAGTTAACTTCATCTCAGAACAAAACCCCAAAATATTTAATAAAAATACAAAAATATTAAAGAAGAGAGAATATAGTATCTAACAATATAAAATTACTGTGACTTTCATCTAAACAAAAATTACCAGCCATAAAAGAAGCAAGAAAATACAAACCACATTCAGGAGAAATTAAGTCAATATAAACAGATGCAGATATGACACAGATGATAAAATTAGTATACAAGGACATTAAAACAATTATTATAAATGTACTTCACGTGTTCAGAAATGTAGAAGAGAGCAAGGGCATAATGGGGAGAGAAATATCACATATAACAAAGATTCAAATCCAACTTTGAGAGACAGACAATGCACTATATGAGATTAAAAATTCACTGAATTTAATTAACAACAGATTTGATTTTTCAGAAGAAAGATTACTAATGTGAAGAAATAATAATAGGACTACCCAAAATGTATTATATATAGAGAAAAAAAAGTGAAAAATAGTAAACAGTGTATCAGTGAGCTGTGAGCTATAAAACAACATCGTGACCTCCCCATAAAGAGAGAAGGGTGGAGAGGCAGAAAAAAAACTGAAAATATAATGACTGAAAATTTTTTTTAATTGAATATAAATTATAGACCCACAAATCCAAAAACAGTAACAAATAGCAAAAAGAAGGAACATTAAGAAAACCATATCTAGTCACATAATAATCAATTGCTGAAAAATAGTGATTAAGAAGGAAATCTTAAAAGCAACCAGGAAAAAATAAGACACACTACAGAACACAAATAAGAACAATAGAAGACTTATAGTCAGAAACAGTGCAGAACGGAAGACAGTTGAGCCATACCTCTTAAGTACCCAAAGGGAAAGAAAAAAAAAAAAAAAAAACTTGTCAACCAAAAATTCTGTATTCAGTAAAAATATCTTTTAAAAATGAGGACAAAATATAGACTATTGACAATGTGCAAAAGCAGAGAGAACTCATTACCAGATCAGAACTACAATGCATATACTTATACAAATGATGCCACTCTGATGTTTACAGGTCTGCTGTCCATGCAAGGTTATCAGGGGCATTATCTATGAAGCCTTAAGATCCAGAAGTGTTGTTACTACGAAAACTCTGATTAACACTGTGAAGTGCTTTGAAAGGCAGTTCCATGAGTTGGCTAACATTTCTTTAAAGCAAATGACTGCTTCTAAGCTTAGTCATACAAGAGATTTTGGTTGAACTGAAAATATAAGTATCTCATTACTGTGTGCAGCCCTGTGATGGACAGGCAGGTTGTTGGCACATCCACCAAAAACAATTACTTCTCCATCACTGGCACAAGCTGTATGCCATAACTTTGTTTTTTCAGAATAGGGATGATTAAACTGTATCCATTCACTTTTACTGATGCAGTAAGTCCATCAGTTGGACTTACTAAGTGCATCACTTAGTGGCTGTCTATCAGTGGTAAATCCTCCAAAGAGAAGAAGACAATCTGAAGAAACTGGTGTTAGTGTCAAGATCGGCCAACTGGGCATATGCCTTGTGGAATTAATTTATTCCACTCCCATGTATCCAGATTAAGATAGTGAAGATCATTCATTTGAGCATCTCAATATCTGCCTCCAAACACGAAGCCTTTGTTTCCAACAGTTGCATATGCATGGGCAGCAGAGGGGAAGGTGCTTTACTAGTAGTTCTAGCCTGCAGTTTGTTCCTTTTGTTGCATACTAGAGAGTCATCCTCCCAGTCTCCCTGATAAGAGCATCCTGATTTACTTGGATATTATGTGACATTGCTTGATTTCACAGATATTGGCGTCTCCACAAAGCCCAGAGGATAAAGAACCATCCACCGCTGTGATTGATTTCAGTAATCCTGTTTCCCCATTCCGATACTCATTTCCCAGCCTCACTTGCATTTGAGGGGTGTTCTGTGAGAAATTTAAACTAGAAGTAAAGAAAATCTTCTAGATGGGTGGGGTAGGGTTCTGGGAAAGATTTTCTCATAGTAAAAAACGTCTTACAAAGTGAAAGCCTCTTTTGCCCTGAGCCCCATTTTCTGTGTTGAGGCGGCATGAGTATACGACATTTGCTGCAATAAAAACTGCCAACATGTGACCGTGAGGCAATAGCTTGGGGACAAAAAAAAAAAAAGAAATAGTAAAATTCACTCCAACAATCACAGAGCAGAAAGATAGAGCCTAGCCTTTAATATATTTTTGAGCTGCCACACCAATCTTGAAACCCCTTAAATCTGGATTAGGTATTAAGTACATAGAAAATATATTCATGTTTTAAGCCACAGGTCATCAAATTTCTGTTTCTCATGGCCAAATAAAAATTATGATCTTGGGGCTTTTTTCTTCATTAGGAGGAGAAAAGTCATTTAACATAAATTCCCTCACCCATCCTCCTCTCTGTCTCTATCACTATGGTTTAGTACACAGCTATGCCTCTAGTCTTAGAGGAAATATACATCCCTTACCAGTGCAAAGATTTCCATTAGGGCTCTGTGTCTCTCTTTTCTTTCCTGTTTCTGTCAGGAACTTGTATAATATTTTCTAGCATTTTCAACTACTGTACTGTCTTTCCATTGCTTTTATTACTGTTTCCTTTTTGCTTAGTTCAGTTGACTTTTCACTGGGTAAAATTTATCTCATTTTCTCTTTGATACCTCAAATTAGTGGTCTATGCTTGTTGTTTTATATCTCTACCCACCGACTTGTTCCTCCCCCACCTAGCAATATCTTATTTCTTCCCTTTCTTCAAATTCCCTCATAAAAACCTCCAAATACTTCCTTGCCATATTTAATTTTTACTTCTATACTCGTTCTCCTTGATTTCTATAATATATAATTTTTCATCTAAAAACTTTTCAACATTGACTTTCAGGACATTATAATATTCTGAATCTTCTCCCATGTTTCTAATTGTTTTTCACTGTTACCAAGAATATAACATTTTCCTATTCTCTGCATATGGCCATTCTTCCAAATGCAATTTTTGGCATTCTGCTATTTCGTTTCTTCTTTCCTCTAACAATTTCATCCCTCATGGTTGTAATCATTATACAGTTAATTCCTTAAATCTATATCTCTAACTCTGATCTCTCTTAAATTCTCATTGTTGTAGCCCCAGTTGCATTCTAGAGAATCGTAAGTCTAATTGACATCAACTCATCCTCATGCCCAAACCAGCTTCTATTCATTATTTTTCTACATATATCAAAGGTACTAATATTGTCATCAACTTTGACATTTTAAATTTACTTTCAATTATTCTTTATCTTTCATATAAAAGCATTCATAAATTATGATCAAATCATGTTTTGAACAATCTCATCCTATTTTAGATCTTTATCATCTTCCACTTATAATAATTCAGTACTTGGGGTCTCCCACTTTCAAACTCCTCTCTCTCCAAAGAATTTACAACTATGCCTCCACCAGAAGCATATTTCTAAAGCATTCTTCTCATCAGATCAGACTTAAAATTGTTTTCCATTACCCACTGGATTTCTGAATCCAAAAGCAACTTTTAAGGAGTTAAAACCTGGCACAACAGGAAGCCTTTGAAACCCTACAATAGCAGAAGCCTGAGATTATTAAATATTTTGCATACAACACCTGCAGATACCCAATCGACAGCTGCAATTAATTACAGGTTTGATTAAACTATTAGCCATGGGTTATAAGGGTGGAACTTGATTTTCTCAACTTGTGTAGTTATACAAGAAACAGCATTCCTTAATTCCTTGAAAGTATATCATCAGCCATCTTTGTAGTAATAAACCTTCAAGTAACTTCCTTCCTATTCGGTACTACAACTGCTAAATTAAGCTTAGCATATTTGACTCACATTAGTGTTTCAAGCCTATATTCAGGGACAATTCCTCTTTTACCACTTTCAATTCTGTGTTTTGATCCCCTATATTTTCCTAATGCACAAGTGTGAAACCTGATTTTTTCTTCATTTTGTCTTGAGTTGCCATGATGTGGTCTCCACAGACCAGACAGGCTGTTATAAATTAATAAACACTTCTAATTTTGCATATATTTGGCTTAATTAACAAAATATTAACCCAAGACTTTTAGTTGAATTATGTCAGCAGTATTTCAAAATGCTAAGAAATATGCCAGTGTGCCTAACATGCAAATGTATGCAAAGCACGTTTTTTCCACTTTGGACCACCTAGGTCCCAGCCTCTGACTAGCTAAAATCAAAGAGACAAATGCACTATGTTCTTCTGTCAAGGATGGAGAGGATTATTCCAAGGTTTTCTAAATTTATCATCAAGAAAATATTCATGGCCCCTGACCCTGGGGTTTACTCCAATTTCACTGACTTTGTTTATATTTCCCAAACCATTCTTTTGCATTTTACAAATAGTAACACAATTTTATTTCCAGGTCTAATTTTGCAGGTTGGAAGTTAGTTTATAGGGTATGGTAATAGATTTTATCTCAAGTAAAGGCAATTTAGAATAATGAAAAAAAATGGATTATGAGTTTAGAGTCCTGAGTCTTCTTTAGAACTCCACATTGTGATGTATGCCAATGATTTTTCAATGTGCAAAGAATCACTTATGATAGTCATTAAAACATAGATTATGGGACTCCATTTCTAGAGTAGCTCTAGGATAAGGACCAGAAATCTGCATATAATCAAGTTCCCCAGGAAGTGAGACAAGTATTCTTCTGACTGCACTTTGAAAATCACTACCTTAAGCAAATCAACTCTCCTGGGCTTCAATTTCCATATCTGTAAAATGAGGGAGCTTGATTAGATGACAGTTGGAGATATCTATAACTTTTAACTTTTTATGACTCAGTTAAAGTATTCTCTATTATTGAGAACAAAGACTTGATCAATACATCATGCGTGGCACTCAAGTGACTCATCCTCTCTTCTTTCATTAGTGTAGAACCTAAAGAAGTATTTTCTATTTCTGCACCTACCATTGTATCTTTTATGTCCACATATCACCTTAAAGGTAGGCATTTATGACTAACCTCAGCAGTTGCCCATCACATAACTGTTTCTTGACAACAGAAAGAGGCAATAGAGAGTGTCTAATACAACTCCCCACTCAATACAGAAACTCTACCACCCCCAGTAATATCCAGAATAGATAATCATTCAGCCTGTGCTTGTTTACTTTCATTATGGGGAACTCACTACCTTGAAATATGGAAATGCCCTTCTTCTCTTAAATTAGAAGCTTTCTCACTGGCAGTTCTATACATATGTTCTGGTTTGTGATCTATGATTCTATGTAGAAGAGGTATAATTCTTTATTTCTGGTGATAATCATTTTAATACAGTCTTTGTTCCATACTCAGTTTCAACTTTTTTATACACTGTTTATGTGTAGTTGACCTTCAGTAGATCACTCTCAAAATGTGTGCTCAACTATGGTATGGGCAGTGCCATTATAGTAGGACCATAAAAACTGAGTAGGGGTTAGTGGGGAAAGCATATGTGTAACTCATATCACAGAAAAAGGAAAAATATCCTAATATTGTTACATGTTACAATTATGAGCTACCTCAGATCCACATGCTTACCTGCTTTCCTCCTGGAAGAGCCCCAAAGAAAGCTTGTATTATTCCTAAGGTCATGTCAACAGATCACTACTGCCTTCACCATCTCTGTAGACCAAGAGGCTCAATGCAGAAGCTGTTCCAATTTTCTCTTGTTATTCTTGGGAATTCCCCAACACAACTTCATCTTACACCCCAAATCCATGGCTCTCATTTCCTTCCAAGGTGCTTCCCTATTGCCACTGAGATAACAGATGCTGTTTGACCTATTTGTGCCCTGTGGGGTAATTTTATTTTATTTTACTTTATTTTATTTATTTATTTTTTTACCCAGAGGAAACAGGATTTGATCAATTAATTTATATTGCTTCCACACAATCACCACCCTCACTGTAGAGCTGAAAATAAAGAAATATTATCTTCAGGGAAGCAACAAGAAGGATTACAGCTAATATTTTAACATGCACAATGAGAGACATAAGACAATGGAATGAGAAGTTTAAGGTTTAAAGGAGAAAATATTGTCAGACAGGTGTTTTCTACCTGGCAAAAATATTCTTCAAAAATATTTTTCTAGCAGTACCTTCAATCAATGTTGGAAAAACTGTATATCCACATACAGAAGAGTGAAATTGGACTCTTATCTCACACCATATATAAAAATCAACTCAAAATGGATTAAAGACTTAAATATAAGACCTGAAATTCTAACACTACTAGAAAAAAAAAAAAAATTGGAAAAATCTCAACAATACTGGTCTGAGCAAAAATTTTTTGGATATGACCCTGAAAGCACAAGCAACAAAAGCAATAGATAATAGACAAATGGCATTGTGTCAAACTAAAAAGCTTCTACTCAGCAAAGGAAATAATTAACAAAGTAAAAGACAACCCATGGAATGAGAGTAAATATTTTCAAAGCATACATCTGATAAAGGGTTAATATCCAAAAATATAAGAAACTCAGATAACTGAATAGCGAGAAAACAAATAAAAACTGGGCAAAGGACCTGAACACACATTTCTCAAAAGAAGACATACAAATGGCCAACAGGTACATGAAAAAATGTTCAGAATCACTAATCATCAGAGAAATGCAAATTAAAATCACAGTAACATATCACCTCACACCTGTTAGGAGGGTTTTTATCAAAAAGATAAAAGATAATAAGTGGTGGTGTTGGTGAGGAAATGAAGAAAAGAGAACTCTTGTACGTTGTTGGTGGGAATGTAAATTAGTACAATTATGAAAACAATATGGAGATGCCTCAAAAAAACAGATATAGAGCTATCATATGATTCATTAATCTAAATTCTGTATATATATCCAAAGGATATATATATGAAATCAATCTGTACTACCATTTTTAATTCAGCATTATTCATAATGACCAAGATATGGGATCAACCTAAGTTTCCATCAGCAGATGAATGGATTAAGAAAACATGTTATGTAGATACAATGGAATACTATTCAGCCTTAAAGGGGAATTTTGTCATTTGTGACAACATGGATGAAGCTAGAGGCCTTTATGCTAAGTGAAATAAGCCAAGCACAGAAAGACAAATACTATATGATTTCACTTACATGTAGAATCTGAAAAAGTTGAACTCAGAAGTGGAGAGTAGAATAGTCATTACCAGAGGCTGAGAAGTGGGGAAGGAGAAAAATTAGGAGTTATTGATCAAAGGGTACTAAGTTTCAGATAGGAAGAATAGGTTTTGAAATCTATTGCACAACAGGGTGACTATAACCAATGATAATGTATTGCCTATTTCAAAATAACTTAGAGGGTAAATTCAATTCTCTCACCATAAAGAAAAGAAAGGCAAGCAAGGTGATGGATATGTTAATTATATTGACTTAATCATGCCAAACATCACATTATGCCCCATAAATGTCTGCAATTATGATTTGTCAATCAAAAATAATATTAATGATAATATTTCTCTAAATAAAGATACTTTCAGACAAAAAATTAATAAGAATATTTGTTGTCATCAGAACCATACTACAAGAAATAATGAATTTCTTCAGATTGAAAGGAAATGATCCCAGATGGAACTATGAAATTGCAGAAAGAAATAAACAGAACTGAAAATAGTAAATATGTGGGTAAACATAAAATAAAATTTTTTATTTTGTAAGAAAGGACTACTTAAAGCAAAAAATAATGTTTTGTGGGATTTATAGAATATGTAAAAGTAAAATATGTCGGAATAATAGCAAAAGTATCAAGAAGGGCTGAAAGCTCTTACATTATTTGTAAAATCGTAAAACTCTAATTTAAGGTAGTTTGTGTTAAATTAAGGATGCATACTTTAATAGGTAGCATAAGCACTAAAAGAAAATACAAAACTATGTTAATAAAAAACCAACAAAATATATAAAATAGAATAATAAACACACTTGAATATTCTAAAAGAAGGCATGAAAAAAGTAACAAAGAAACCAAATAAGATAGGAAAAATTGAAAGCAAAATGGTAGCCTTAAACCCAACAATATTAGGAATTAGATTAAATGTAAAAACAAACAAAAAATTCTAAATCACACCAATTAAAACAGAGAAGTTATAAGAATACATTTTTTAAAATTAATGGCTGAATATATGCTATCTACAAAAGACACACTTTCAATACAATACTATAAATAGAAAAAAAGTAAAATGATGGAGAAAGAAAAGCCACATGGACACTAACAATAAATAAGGCTATTTCGTAGTGATAAAAGGATCAATTTATCAGGGAGACGTAATAAGCTTAAATGTATATGCACATAATTTCATAGTTTAAAATATATGATGAAAAACTGACAGAACTAAAAGAAAAAATAATCTTATCCACAATCATAATTGGAGATTTTCACATTCACTCAGAGATAACACAAGCAGATATCAATTCTGTTAATACAATATTTGAAAAACTCTATTAACTTGATGAAAATAACATTTATAAACACTACAACTAACAAATGGAGAATAAACAAACTTTTCAAATATACAAAAAATAACAATGTACACTATATGCTTGTCCTTTAGGTAGTTCTTATTACATATCAAAGGTTTGACTCATTCAGAATACATTCTCTGACCACAGTGAAAATTAACTAGAACTCAATATCAAAAAGATAACTAAAATCCCCAACATTGGGAGATTAACAATATAATTCTAAATAGCCCATGTGTCACAGAAGAAATCACAATGGGCATTAGAAAATATTCCGAAGTAAAAATAATGAAAATGCAACATATCAAACTCTGTGAGATTATGCTAAAGAAGTACTTAAAAGGAAATGTACTGGCTTCAAATGCTTATATTAGAAAAGAATAAAGCCTTAAAAGAATGATCTAATGACCACCTTGAGTGTCTGGTGAGAGAAGAAAAGTATTCTCAGAGAAAGAAGGAAGGAAACGGTGGTGACAGCAGAGATATGCCAGTCTGATCCCTCGTCACTATCAGAGAAGACAAATGGCCCTCACTATCAGCATATAGCCCCTGGCTGTCCAGCTCCCTTGGGGTTTGCCTCAAGCTCAAAAAGCCTCCTCACTCAAGGCTGTGCCCTCTTCAGACAGCCCACATCCAGTGATTAAGTAATGTCCCAGACATTCCAGACCAATGCAGGACACCCCTAACAGTTAATACACCCCTGGGGCTCCCTATAGTGCTGTTTCAGCTTTTTCAGGCCTCAGTCATAGTTAGACCTCTCCCTCAAACAAACAGGGTGTTCAGCCTCTTCCCTTCCCCAGGATTTAATCTCTAATAAATATTCTGCATGCCAAACCCTATCAACGGGGTCTGCTTTCAGAGGCAGACTTTCAACAGTATAATAAAAATAAGAGCAGAAATCAATGGGAAAAAGTAGACCTAGAGTACAGAAAATCAAAACTAAAGTTTGTTCTTTGAAAGGCCAGAAACATTAACAAACACCCAGCAAGACTCATTAAGAAAAAAAGACAGGAGAAAAAACTCAATAAAAATTGTTTGATATTGATATTGTCAAGATATAGAACATTTCTACCACCACAAGAATCCCTCATGCTGCCCTCGGATAGCCACAACCACCCTCCTCCCCTCACCTCCACCCCTAATTCTCGGAAACCGCTAATCAGTTCTCCATTCTATAATTTTGCCTTTTCCACAGTGCAATGTAAATGAAATCATAGAGTATGATTTTTCTAATTGGATCTTTTTTAACTCAACATAGTTCCCTGGAGAATCATCCAAATTGTGTGTATCAATAATTCATTCCTTTTTATTGCTGAGTAGTTTTCCATGGTATGGATACACCAGTTGATTTAACATTTACCAACTGAAGGACATCTGGTTGGTTTCCAGTGTTTGGCTATGAGTAATACCTCTGCTATGAACAATTGCATACAGATTTTTTTTTAACTTAAGTCTTATTTTTTTCTGGGATAAATGCTCAAGAGTGCAATTTCTAGGTCATATGGTAATCACGTGGTGTCGGGGACTGAATTATGTCTCCCCAAAATTTGTATGTTGAAACTCCAACCCTCATTAACTCATAATGTGACTGTATTTGGAGAAAGGACCTTTAAAGAGGTAAATAAGGTAAAACGAGGTCATGTGAGTGGGCTAATCTAATGCAACTGGTGTCCTTATAAGACGACGACATTAGGACACAGACAACACAAACTGAGGGAGCGCAGTCATCTGCAGGCCAAGGAGACAGACTTCTGAAGGAACCAAACCTGCCAACACCTTGATCTTGGACTTCTAGCCTCCAGAACTGTCAGAAAATAAATTTCTGTTGCATAATCCATCCAGTCTGTAGTATTTTGGTATGGTAGCCCAAGCAAACTAATACACATGATTAGTTTTATAAGAAACCAATAAATTGTTTTGCAGAGCTTCTGTACCATTTTACATTCCCAGGAAAAATGTGTGAATGATCTGTTTCTCTGCATTCTTTCCAGGATTTGGTCCTATCATTTTTTTTTTTAATTTTAGCTATTCTGATTGATGTGTAAGTGATATCTTGGCTTAATTTGCATTTCTCAAATGACCAATTATGTTGCACGTCTTTTCATGTGCTTATTTTCCATCTGTATATCCTCTCTGATGAAATATCTCTTTATATCTTTTGCCCATTTTCTAATTAGATTATTATTATTTTTTTGACACAGAGTCTCCCTCTGTCAACCTGGGCAGAGTGCAGTGGCATTATCATAGCTCACTGCAACCTCCAGCTCCTGGGCTCAAGTGATCCTCCTGCCTCAGCCTCCTGAGTAGCTGGGACTACAGGCATACACCACAATGCCCAGCTAATTTTTCTATTTTTAGTAGAGATGGGGTCTCACTCTTGCTCAGGCTGGTCCCAAACTCCTGAGCTCAAGCAATTCTCCTGCCTCGGCCTCCCAGAGTGCAAGGATTACAGGTGTGAGCCACAGCACCCACCCTGTTTTTTTGTATGCTTTTTAACGATAAAATATTGAGAGTTCTTTATATATTCTAGATGCTACTCCTTTGTAGGATAGGGTTTACAAATATTTTCTCCCTACCTGTAGCTTTTCTTTCCATTCTCTTAACAAGGTCTTCTGCAGATACAAAAATTTTTAATTTTGATGAACTCCAATTTATCCATTTTTCCTATAGATTATACCTTTGGTGTCAAGTCTAACAATTCCTTGCCTAGTCCTAGATTCCAAAGATTTTCTGCCATGTTTTTTTCTGTAAGTTTTATAGTTTTACATTTTGCTTTTAATTACACAATCTATTTTGAGTTAATTTTTTTACAAAGTATGAGGTTTAGGTCAAGATTCATGAGTTGAAAAGGCTAATATTCCTCCATTGAACTATATTATATTTTGAATGGGATGTGTGACTCAAAAACACTAAGAATAATTGTTTTACACAAAAAAAAGCCTCCATGAAGCTTCGTAGACTTTATTAAGGCAGCATAAGTACACTGTGAGTTTCTTAGGCTATTTCATGATTTGCCTTCAAACAATGTATGTGAGGCCTCCTTTATCCTCTTTAGCTGAAGATACAGATCAGAGCAAACGAGCATGTTCTGAGATCAAAAATTTTCCTTGGTGATGCTTATAGGTTCTTAACACTCTTATTCTGCTCTGATTTGTAATTATGTTTGTCAGGGATTAATGCTTGCTTGACTTGTCCAAAATCCTGTGTTAAACCTCTGGCCCATCTGAACCCCCAAAAAACAGTCCAATGATTGAAACCCAAATCAGTCTCTTGAATGATGTGATTGATTTTGAATTCAGTCTCTTGTCTTCTGGACCAACAAACTCCCCTGGATTAGATTCCTGGCCACTCCTGCACTTGGTTCATCAGCACCTTTTGTGAAATCATGGGTACTTCCATGGCTGCTCTTTCTTTCCCTGGAATTAGTTTATGTAGTTAGGTTACTTGGCAGAGGGAAGGAGAGTGAACTGCATATTTGATCACAGAATACAGACTGAGGTAGTCATTAGTTCTGTACACTAAATATTTCTCTTCTTTCTGAACACATGGAAGAATTGTGCTACCTTACCCTTTTGGAGTATGGCTAACCATGTAAATTGTTTTGACCAGTGAAATGTAAGCTGAAGTAATGCATGTTGTTGCCTGGTAGAAGCCTTTAAGAACTCAAGTGCTTCAGTACTGCCCCTCTGTATAAAGCAGCAGTGTTCTTCTAGGCAGGAGAAGCTCCATCAGCCTGAAAAGCTAAGGAAAAACCAATAGGAAACAGAGCCCCTGGCAACCCAAGATGAACATGTTCCATGAATGAGAAATAAACCTTGTTTTAAACCACTAAGATTTTGGTTTTGGATTTTTGGTTTATACTACTGCATAATTTTTTCCATCCTTGTTGCTGTAATCCCAGTGGCATTACATATTTTTAATTATAATGATGCATTAAGTGGAAATCCAGATTTGAATTAATCTTGATATCTTTGTAAGCCTATTCATAGAAATTAATTTGCTAACTAAAGTTAAAAAGTTTATGGTCGCACCACGTTCCTGAATTAGAGTTTTGAAAACACAATTTCTCCATGTGGATCACTGACAGCATTCCATGGCATAGAATACAAGCACATCAACATTCATTTCTGGCACTGAGTCAGTACTTAATTTTTTTTTAATAATTGTCATCTGCAAGAGGGAGATGAAGCAATTAAATAGCAAAATGCTGAGCAGAAATAGCTAAGTAGATATTTCAAATGTTTGACAACAGCTTAACAACAAATAATTTACAAAATTTCGTATGTACTGAGTGAGGTGCTGAAGTATAAAGTGAGAAAAACACAGCCGTTTGCACACTAGTCTGTGGATGAGGCAGATAACTAAAGCGATTATGACAGCAGAAGCATGTCAAGGGTTCAGCCAGAGTTCAAAGAAGAGGTAAATGTCATGATATCTAAGTTTACACTTAATGGAGAAAACTCATTTCCAGCTCACACCCCCATCAGAAAGTTATGCACTTGATTAACCAGAGCAAAATTTAATGTCTCTTTTTTTCTACAGCATACCCAGAACACATAAGGTCAGAACCCAGAGACGCCAGCCAGATAATACAGTGTACTCTGGTTAAACAGCCAGAAAACTGTAGGTTCCTACTGCAAAGACAAGTCCTTCCTTATTAGTAAGTAATTAGAGACAAGATTTTCACAGAGTTCATTGAAAGTGGCAAAATATGCACAGTTATATATTAATGATGCCTGAACTTGTTTAAAGAGAACTGTGGGCAAGTGTGTAGGCAGAGATGGATTTTCCATAGCTTCAGGAACCTCAAAGGAGAAAACTGTGGGGTTCATACTGAACAATCAGCAAACCTTGGACTACGCAAAGTAGGAGGCACCCAGTCTAGGAATGTGAGAAAGCCCACTTTTTTTTAGACACACCAGACTGGGGTTTTTCAGCAATTCTTTAGGGAGAGGGAATGTAGATTAATAATAAATATACTGATGCTTATCTAGTGAGGGGGAATATACAATAATGTGTGTATACATATGATTATTCTGTATTGTTATGCTTAAGTTTACAGCCAGGTCTAGAGTTCTCATTAGATTATAGGTTTATTCATCATTAACTAACCCTACTTCTGTCTTCATAAAATCCTGAATTGAAGAATCGTTTCAGGAAATATTAAAGGTGGTTTGGGTTGAACTGACCTTAATATTACCCAGAGTGGGCAACATGACTAAAGCAGAATCTCCTACAATGTACCCTGACAAGACTGTTTCTGCAGGCTACACTTGCATATGTTTATGGTGGATGATGAAGTGAAAATGGTGCAATTAGGAGATTAGCTTCAAAAATGAAAGAGAAAGGATCTTTCTGTAAACTCTATAAAAATCAAGCCATAATATTTCCCTCCCTCACCGTCACATGCCAGATAATAATTTTCTCTTCATTTTCCAAAACACAACTTAAAGATATGTACTTTAAGAAGGTCCAGATGCTACAACTCAGAAATTCCACCTGTAGGAATCTAGTCCTGGGAAATGATCAAAGATATGCATGGAGATTTATGAGCAAAAATATTAAATGGAGAATAATATCAAAAGATAGTAAAATTTTAAAAACTTAGTAATAAGAAATAAAACTAAATTGTCTTTTCTAAATTGTGGAGGAAAATAGCATATAAAATCTGAGTAGTGATCCTCTCAACAAGAAATGCAAAGCTATGATCAGCTCAGCTCAAATTCCCAAGAAACCTCTGATCTCCAGCTAGTTCTTAATAGAATGCACTTGTTAAAACCATTCCCAGATCTCAAAGTGCAAGCCTAGATTATCTTAGAGTTCACCTCATACCTTGTTACTCCTTCTAAAAATGAACATTTCTCAAAAGCTTAGAGTTTCAGAAGTCAAGTCATCATCATGGTTCTTTTCCCATATGCCTGATGCTAAGGATGAGACACAAAATGGACTTCGCAGAGTCAGACATTTAACAAGACCTTGGTTATCATACTGGCAAATGATCTTTGTTGATTTTCCTGTTAGCAACCAAATCATCAAGTAAGTATTCTATTAAGTGAAGATTATGTGATTAACAATATATTGGGGCTACAAGGATACTGCAGTGGTGTGTGTAAGACGCCGGCCTTGACTTCAGAAGGCTTGCTCTCCAGCCTACTAAGCAACATCAACAGAAATGAACCAGGAGGAAATGATTCAGGATGACAGAGAAGGAGCTAAGCACGCAGAGGCCAGGTGCCACTAGCACTGAGTGAAACTCGATAATGACCACACTGACCAGGGAAGACCTGAGGCAGGAAGTGAACTCGAACTAGTCCTTGAAGGATAAATAGGGTTTGGCTAAGGAAATGGTAAGGAATTCCAGGAGTATGAACAATGTGAATGAAAGAGTGGCATTAAGGATTAGTTTGATGTAGAGGGAAGTAATGAAAAATGAAGTAGGGAGAGTATTTGGGAAGAAAATAGAAATAGCCTCTCTAGACCAAAAAAAAAAAAAAAAAAATTGTTTCTTTTTTGGGGAAGGCATGATATTTTTCCCAAAACTTGCAATGTAAAACTATTATCACATGTTAACTAATAGTATTGATAAATCTAGCTTTAAACATTTTATTTGTGAATAATCTCTGTGTGTATTCATACATATTTATTTCAGAATATTATGGAGGTACAAACATTTTGGTTACATGAATTGCTTTTGTACAGTTTGAGTCAAAGTTATAAATGTGTCCATCACCCAGATAGTGTGCATTGTACCCGTTAGGAGTGAATTTACCCATCCCCTCCTCTCCCTTCCCACCTGCTTGAATTCTGTCAAATTTTGCTACCATATGTGCACATGAGTGTTGACCAATTAGTTCCAATTTAATAGTGAGTCCATGTGGTGTTTGTTTTTCCATTCTTGTGATAATCCAGGTTGTTACAAAAGGTATTAGTTCACCATTTTTTATGGCTGAGTAGTACATGGTATACATACACCACATTTTATTAATCCACTCATGTATTGATGGGCATCCAGGCTGTTTCCACATCTTTGCGATTGTGAATTGTGCTGCTATAAATATTCGAGTGCAAGTGTCTTTTTAAATAAAATGTCTTTTTTTTTTCTTTTGGGTAAATACCTAGTAGTGGGATTGCTGGATCTAATGGTAGGTCTACTTCCAACAAAAAGAAGTCCTGGAGCAGATGGTTTCATAGCAGAATTTTACCAGACCTACAAAGAAGAACTGGTACCTGTACTGCAGAAATTATTTCATAATGTAGAGAAGGAAGGAATCCTTCCCAACTCATTCTGTGAAGCCAATATCATGTTGATACCAAAACCAGGAAAGGACACAACAAAAAAAGAAAACTACAGACCAATATCCCTTATGATTATAGATGCAAAAATTCTCAAAATCCTAGCGAACTGAATTCAGCTGCACATTAAAAAACTGATCCACCATGATCCAGTGGGCTTCATCCCAGAGATGCAAGGATGGTTCAACATATGCAAATATATAAAAGTGATTCACCACATAAATAGAAGTAATCTGTATTTTTTACTGAATAGATCAAAAAGTAACAAAAATATAGTCTTCTCCATCAAAACAAGGTTATAGCCAAATCTCAAGTGCTTGAATTATAACTTCTAGATACGTTCTGGATCTTCCTCAGTCATCCCCAAATAATAATGGTAACCAAGCAGGCTACTCACACTCTCCCCCTAGACTGCATTCCTAATGTCAAGCCCAATTCCCATCAAGAAAAGTTCTTCAACCTCTGCTTATGAAACACCCTACCTATTCACTGCTCAACTCCCTCATGCCATCCCTTTCCTTCACATTAGTGAAGATCCAGCACATCCATTCATTTATCCTACACAGTCATTCCTTAGGATCCATGGGGGACTGGGTCCAGGATCCCCATGGGTACCAAAACCCTCAGACGCTTAGTCCTTTGTATAAAATGGAATAGCATTTGCATATAACCTATGCACATCCCTCCTATATACTTTAAATCATCTCTAGATTACTTATAATACCTAATACAATGCAAATGCTAAATAAATAGTTGTTATACTGTATTGCTTTTTATTTGTATCACTTTTGATTGTTGGATTATTATTATTGTCCCCCCAAATTTTTCATCCACAGTTAGTTGAATCTGAGGATGTGGAGCCTGCAGATACAGAGGGGTGACTATATGTACATACTCCTACATTTCAGTTACCCACAATATTTTGAAATCACCTGAGGTGTGCATGGAGAGAGAGACAGGGAGAGGGAATGGATAAATAGACTACACAGATGAACATGACCAGGTAGATTTTGAACATACCAAGATTCAAATTCTGCCCTTGAGGTGCTCACAATCCAAGCAGGCACCAGGTATGCAAGTCATTCTAAGGTAAGACTGCTCCAATGCATAGGCACCCAATGCATATTCAAGTAGGGGGCTAATGAGCACCCAAGTCTGCTGGGGGAGATGGAGAAAGCTTCATAGAAGCACTTGATATGAAATAGCAAGAATAGGTAGGAATTCTTCAACAGCCTTGATAGGCATTCCAGAGAGAGTGACAACACGTGGAATGACACAGATGTATTATGAAGTATAACACATTTGAGAAACTATGGAGAAACTGGAGTAGGGTTGAGGGAGAGAGAGGGGAGATAAAAACAGACAGGTAAGCAAAGGTCACTTCATGAGGGATTTGGAGGAAAAAGTTGTAATGGTAGAATGTGCTATAGAAAGAAAAACAAAAAACATTCAGTTTGGTCATAAATGTAAGGCATGCTCCACTTTTTAAAGAGTCACATTTATCTCCTTTTAATTTGGTTTAAATATATACACAGTAAATAGTGACTAGATGAAAAAGAATAAGTAAAATATGAATAAAGTATGAATAATCACAATACAAGTAACACTCCCTTATCCAGTTTAAGGGAAGTTAGTTAGTATTTTCTGTAAGCTCTTCCCAGGTCCACCCGCTTGTCTTCCTGCTCAAAGGCAACCATTAGAGAGCTGAGCCCAACATCAGAACACAGACTCACTCGATTTTTAAGCCCATGTTCTTTGCACTTCCTGCCTCCCTGTGGATGTATAATTGACTCTCCTTCCCACCCTAATATCATTCTCTGAACATAAAAAGAAATGCTTTTTTAAAAAATTTAACAGGAAGGAAAATCCCAGATTTTCTATTCTAACACCTATATTTTACATCAGAAAAGCTGAGACATAGGCAAGTTGAGTGAGCTGCCTAACACTCTCTTATTAATCAGTGGCAAATTCAATGCTATCACCTAGAGCTTCTAATTCTGATTGTAGTTTAGGTCAGATAGCCCTTGAGTTGTCCCTTTCTCACCTTGCATGAAAGAGTCATCCCCTTTATGAACTCTTTCTTCTCTTGGAACTTGGTAGCTTGGATCATAGGGAGACTTCAAGAAGGAGATGTTGGAGAGAAAAGCACTGTAATTGTTATCCTTATATTTGTGTAACTTTCCAAGAGTTATTATAATAAATTATATCTTCTTTATTGCTGCTGTAGTATTTACTTTGAGGGCTTGAGGGTATGTAGTTCCTTAATGTTTAATGGACTAATTATTAGTAGTCTGAGCCAAGAGGTTGCATCCAATTAAAGCCTGAGTCACTAGGAGCTTCGATTTAAAATTCAAGCATTCTGTTGGCTGTAGATCAAGAATGCCATTTCAAGGAACACAAAAATGAGAAAAATTAAAATTTTTCTTTTGTCCTCTCTACAGAACCCATAAATTAATACAAAAATTAAAACATTAAACAAGTGCCATGGGGCCCTGCTCATGCATGCTGGGCACAAACCTCAGACATGTTTGAACCTTGTCTGCAGAGATCTATTTAGAGACTTATTAGGGAAGGTGGCTTTTTAAAGGTTTTGCATCCTAGGTATGAAAACCATTAGTCAGCCAGGAACTTCCAAGCTTCAATTGATTAGCTATTCTTTCCACATCTGTGCCTTATCTGTTTGTCCTTTAGAACAAAACAACTACAGAGCTGGAACAGACATCCAAATGCCATTTAATTATTGAGTGTTAGAGTGGGAAGGGACTTCAAAGTCTGCTTAATCTAACTCTCTCTGTTTACAAATAAGGAAACTGAGATCCAGAAAAGTATCCATTGAAGGTCATGGGAAAATAGGACTTGGAACATACGCTTTTCACTACATCTGTCATTTTATCAGCCAGTACTACAGACTGCACTTCACACACAAAATGTCTGTCCCTGTGTGGAGATGTTGTCTGTCTGTGAGCATCTCTCCATGAATCCCTCAATGAATGTAGCCACAGCCCTCGACTTTTCTCTTTGATCCTATGCCTTTGCTCAGAAAGGGCCAGCAATCTGTGTTTCAACCCCGGACTCTGCTTCAAATGGACGAGTTCCCCAGCAGCCCGCAGCAATGCACCGAGGCTGCCAAAGCGAGCCCACTGAGCCATCAGTCTGTGGAATCTTTGGGTCACAGGGAGACGGGAGAGGCGTCCTGCCATGAAATATACTTGGGGAATCCAGTGGATTCACCTCTGAAAGCCTTATGATAGGTTGCCTGACTTTGTTTAACCCAAAGTGTCTCCAACTTACTTGACCACATTTTCCTCCCTCCTCTATTTTTCTTTGGACCTAACCCGTTATTATCCCACAGAGTTCTAGTTCATGGAACACACCTGTGAATCCTGCACTAGGATATTTCTTCTGCCCACTGGTTGCTTCAATTCAGCTTTCCAAAAAGGGCCATGCCCTGCTAAGGTGCACACAGAAGCAGAGCTTCACTGCTAGTGGGTGGATTCATTTCATCCCTTCATTGCAGGTGATCAAGAATGTCAGTTACCATGAAATAGGACATATCAATGGTGCATAATAAGCACCTAATAAGCATCCAACAGAAGACTTGCTAAGTTTCTTTCAAAGGTCTATGACAAGATAAAAACATCAGATCCTTATTCCCATTCCTGGAAAAAGAAAAATTACTTCCAACTCTATGCCAACACTTTTCGTTTTTTTTCTGGCAAAAAAGACACATTGCTCACATTGGATCATATATTATACTAAACATAATTCAATTGATGTTTACAATTATCAATGTTTGTAGATGAATTAAAATCCCTTTTCACTATCTAATAACTCCTTTCTGAAAGCAGTTCTTTCATTCGTTTATTCATATTTATTAAACAAATATTTTATTTAGCACCTACTATACGCTAGATAATGTCTAAAGGCTGTGAATATGGCTGTGAACAAAACACAAAAGTACCTACATGCTAGGCTTACATTCTAGTAGTGAAGACAATCAATCCATTAATCAATCAATGAACAAGCAGATAAACAAAAGTAAATGTGTGATAATTTTGTGTGCATATACAGTAAAATTTATACAATGCCAGGTGGTAGCAAGTACTATGAAATAAAATAAGGCAGGACCAGGTGATAGAGAATAAGATGGGAAATGATATTATGTAAAATAAAGTGGTTAGGGAAGGTGTGATTCACATGTTTGTAAAACAACCAGAAGTTTCCCCTATCTTCTGACTGTCTCATCCTATGCATGTTTCCCTAGACTCGTCTGGGTGAAGAAAGGTTAGGGTTAGGGTTATGAGAAAGATGATTGACTGCCTTTCTCTGACACTCATCTCTCGGCACTTGCTCAGATCTCAGCCTTGCTCCAGTAGCTTCCCTTTTCCATTCAATTGTTGGTGCTGCAGCTGTGGTGACATTGCCCGGGTCCAGGTCAGATAGCCTATGGAGAGTTGGCTGCCTCCCTTCAGCAGGGGCTCTGTTGAATGTGTCACTCGAGCTCCCATTGACTTTGCATACTCCTTTCATCCAGGGTTTCCCAGAACTTGGGAGATCTGCCCTGGAGGGGCAGGGGGTGATTGGGGTGCTATGCAAATGCTTACAAGAGAGTCAGGAACTGCACCTTAAATAACACTGTTATTGTCTCTTAGTTTTCCTTTACTCTCTCTGATTCTTTTCAGAAGAAAAGTCTCAGGTTAGTGATAGTCTCTTACATGCCTCTAAAATCTGCTAATTTTCTTTTTTTTTTTTATAACAAGAAAAGAGCAGACCTGGAGTCAGAACCTTAGGCAATAAAAATATCCAGCCAGAATTTAATGACATTGATTTATTTTTGTTGTATTTAATTTTGTTTAACATAAATTTATTTAAGTAAAAAGTAGTCAATTTAAAGAAAATATTTAGTAAAGAGCAGTACAGGTGATTTTAGAAGTTGTAAAATTTGTGAAGGTGGAACATGGGGGACTGAAGTTAGGGAAACACTATCACAAAAGCTGATGGCAAAGTTTTGGTTTCTCTCTTGCTATTAGATTCAGATTAATATATCACTAAATAGTGTGTTGCTCAAAAAGCCATAGTTACTGGTGATTTTTATCTTTGTGTAATTGATGGAAATTTCTGCCTGTGTCTAAATACTTTCCTGATATTAGCCTATCAATAACCAGTATGTGATTTGAGCTGCCTTTGAATCTGCAAGCTGCCCTTAATCCCTTGAAAATCTTACTGCACGTGAATTGGAGACAAAATAAGCAGCAACCATGAACACACTGTATTCCCCTGATGACCGTGTCAAGGATTTCTTGTGATGTTTGTAAGTGGAGTATGAAGAGCCTCCACGGTGATCGAAGGATGTTATTGCATTTTTTGTTTGACTAAATGACTAGAATTCTAATAAAAATTCTGACATCTGTCATTACTATCCTGGAAGAGTTTAAAAATTCACCCCAAGCCAATTGAACCAGTCCCTCTAAGAATCCATCCGTCCCTTGTGTCTCATGTCCACAGATAGAATACAAGATGCACTGATGTTGAAATGGTGTTAAAAATAAAATTTTCACTCATAGGTTTAGGCATGGTCAAAAATAATGCTCATATAACACCTAGACCCAGTGAAAGAGGGTCTAGACAGTCTCAAAAAGGTAATTTTAGCACAAATCATCTTGTCATAAATCAGTCAACACATCAAGAGAACAAACATTTTATTCATCCTCCCTCCTTCTCTTTCTCTGTTTCCCTCTCTCTCTCTCTCTCTCTCACACACACACACACATACACGCTTTGCTTTTTCTACAATTTGAATCCATGTGTGACTATATCTTGTCCTTCAAAGTTTTTGCATTTTCATATTATCTTAAAACTTTGGATTATTTCTTCCCAAGAAACCAGTTTCCAAATGAACCTTATACAGTTCGATTCTTAATCATTTTGTTCCTTGAAAAATGGAATTTAAAATTTAGCTTTATGCAAACTTCCCATCCTCTAAAAGTAGCTGCTTACATTTGTTGGTTATTATTAAAGTCATTTCAATATAACTCCCTCTAAAAATTGTCTTTCTGTAGATATTGATAATTATATTTTTAACATTCCTAAAGAAAAAACTAGGCAAAACTGGTTAAGTCCATAAATCTTTCTGACATATTCCCAGTGAAGTCATATTGGGTTAAATTTCCATCCAAATACAGTGAATCCACTGAAGGAGTGGGTTATAAACTGATATCTGAGAAGCGGGGAGTGAGCTCTTCAGCCGATCTCTGTGTCCTTTGCCTTCTGCCCACAGCAAGGCCAGGCAGGGTAGAGAGGGACGAACACCAAGGCCAATGGGGCTGCAAGAACTCACAGCAAAAAGAACTGTGCTTTTGCTTCTGAGCACACATGGGTTAGGGCTGGCTCATTTTTTATTTTTAAGTGTGTGTGTGTGTGTGTGTGTGTGTGTGTGTGTGTTAGCCCTGCAGCTCATCTGCAGGACATAATCCAAACAGAAAAACTATAGAGTTCTCAGACTGGCTCCACGTGGGGTTCTACAAAGGCCTACAGTGCACCTTGGATGGCTTTCAAGTTTTTTCAAAGCCATCTGGACTCTTTTAAAGTTGTCATTGTTTAAGGAACCTGCAGAGAGGAGAGAGAGCAGTTTGGGTCTTGAGAGAAAAGGAAGAAATAAGATTTAAGGTGGCCAGTAGATGTTGTGGAAAATCCAGGTACTGTGCTCTCTCAGTACCTTGGCTATTACCTGCCTTTCTCCTGCTGACTCGGCTGCGCTCTCCTAGAGTTGCAGTCCCTGTGTGGAGAAAAGTGGCTTGCTGGGGTCTTCTCATTCCCTATAATTTCCTTTCCTAGGGCCTTGCTTTCTCATTTCCGATACTTCTATCTTGTCATTTAAATTTACACAATAGCTGTTTCCCTTTTATATTTCTCCTAACATCATGGGCATAAGTGGCCAAATCTAGTTCTGAATTTACAACCAGATAATTTTTATTTTTCCAAGTCTCTCTTAACAAATTGTGGCAACATCACTATTTTACTGCTGGTACTTTCTCTGCCTCTCATTTCTGGTACATTTATGCTTTCACTTTTGATCCCTTCCTGCAAGGAGCTCTCCTCCTACTTCTCCCCTGCACTTCCCACTTGTACAAAGCACTGGATGTGAGCCTCATCGTTTCTCTCCTTCCATTTCAGCCTTCAGCATCCACTTGCCATATTTATTATTTCTCATTCCCTGCATCTCATTTGCCTCTGTCATGACGCCGATTTCCACTGTACCAACATAGATGATAACAATATCTTGATTTTCTCCTTTTGGCTTTAACTAATTTTCTTCTGTATCTCATCCCTTGCTATTGAACAGATTTCAAGATCTACATTAGCAAAATGAAATTTTCCTGAAGCAAGACTTAATTTTGACTGAATTTCCCTTGAAAAGCATTAAATAAAAACATAGTTCAAAGAAAAATGGACCCAACTTGACCCAACAATGCTCCTCAGTGAACTCAACTATGGGCAATTTACTGTGTGAGCATATATTCAAGAACATACCCTGTTGGTATCATGGAAACCACACAAGTACTGTTCTGGAGGAAAAGGTACACGCAGTTCAAATTCATTCCTATTTAGATAACATGGTTTTAATCAGCCAAGGCTAAAAATAGACAGCTCTGGTTCCTGGAAAGGATTGACTCCAATTTCTCTTTCCAAGGAATTGGAAATGAGAAGTCAAAGGGTCTTAGCCTCCTGGGAACATCCAAAAAAAATTAAAAACATATTTTCTCTACCAGTATTTCTGAAACATAAGAAGGTTGATGTACACAGTTAGATATTAGAAAACTTTTTCTTATGCAATGTATAATCTAGAGAAATACATAGTACCTGCTATAGAATTGAATATATTTATGACCTTTGAACTATTACAGAAAAAGAGCCTAAGTCGTAAGTTTGGAACATAATCTTCCACAATGTAAAATTTTACTGTGAAATGTTAATTTTCTTAGCCTTTTTGTCTTGAGAGTTACAGAAAGTACTTAGTCATCTATCTCTCTCTCTCCTTCTCTTTCTCTCTCTCTCTCCATCTGCAATAGATTTATTGAGATTACTGGAATGTTCAATCTGGCCACTAGATTATAAATTGATCCCACACAAGGTCATCTGTGTGAGTGGATCAATAGCAAACATTTGATAATGTTCTGTTCTTTAGTCTTTAACTGATTTCAATTATCATGTGTCATTTCTCTGTTTGGATGTGAAAAGTTGAGAAAATGGAAGTTCTGACTGTGCCAGAGCTACGTGGAGAGGTGAGTTCAGGGTACTGTTGAAAGTCATTTCAGGTGATCTGGCACAGTGGTGCCTGAAGGTGAAGAAATGTCAGTGAATACTGATGATGCATATTCTCTCTCCCACCTGAGGCCTGGATAAATCTTCCAGAGTGCCACCCACACGGCAATGTTTCCACTTAATCGTTACTCCATGCCACTGTGGCCGTGTAAAATTTAACCACAATTTTCATTAACATTCAGAGTCCTAACTGGATGCTATAAAATCCAAACATATGCTATGTTTTATTTTTCCTTTTCCTACACAATGTCCTTATGGAGAAGAATGCATCTTTATTATTATTAAGGCTTAGCAACAATAAATACCTATGACCACATGGTTCAACAAATTTCACAAAGAATGCAAAGAAGTAATTTATATTTTGTTACACTGATATATCACTGAGTCATTTTTCTCTTGGGGACTAAATTACTTCTTGAAAGTAAATTCAGAGCAATGGAAAAATTGATTTACTTCTTCTAGGCTACTTAGAGCTAGATTATTATTGAATTGAAAGTCTCTTTTAGACAAACAACTTATACTTTGGTATCAATTAATAGCATTTGTTTATAAATTCAAAACACTAATGACTTTGAAATCTATCTCTGTGTATAAGGAGAGTATTAGGTGGATTATGTTTACTTACAAGGAAATAATAGGGATAAAGAGTTATGTTGTATAATTATACTATTTAGAAAAGAATGAACAAGAATAAAACGCAGCACTGCTGGCACAAAAAGATTCACATCTCACTTGTCCTCTGTGCTTTGCTAAAGGATAGAAGACAACATGATTTGTGCAGCCAAAAGTAAGATTATGCCGTTGGCTGGGTTATTCAAGGACAAAAGCGGTAATCCTAGGGTGCTCAATATGCAAGCACCTTCCTTACAATACTGCTGTGCAAATGTCAACATCTTCACACAGTTTTTTCTGCACAAGATCAAAAAGGCAACTCAGAAACCTTATCTAACGTGTAAAAATCATGGTGATTTAACTATACAGGAACAAAAATGGCTACATCTAGAAATATTTCAGTTGCAAATTTCTGGAAATAAGAAATTTCTATCTAGAATGGCCTTTTAAGAGATGAAACATAAATTGAAAATATGAAATACAGTCTCCCAAAGTTCAGATAATAATGTTTTTTTATTTGGGGTTTTCTTTTCTTTCCTTCATTCTTTCTTTTTTCTTTTCTTTTTCTTTTCTTTTTTTTTTTTTTGTAAATTAGTCTGCTGTCAAAGAATGAGTCAATAATAGAAATGTAAAAGGTAAAAGTTTAAAGAGTTGTCCAATTCAACCTTTGAAACAATACACTCAGTTAATGCCATGAAAAACAACCTTATCTTTTCTTCTTCCAAAAAGTATTTAGGGTAGAATAAACACAATGATCTGAGCCAAGGGAAACAAAATGTATAGAAAAAAGGATCTGAAAGAAACATGTTAAAAGTCAAAAAGCATTTGCCTTTCAAGGGTAGGATAACCAGCGACTTTTTTCTACTTTTCCATATTTTTCTGTATCTCTGTGTTTTCCAGACTAAGCACTTATAACTTTTATAATCACAAAATAAAAGGAGGAAAGGAACCTACACTCATTTACTCATTTATATACCAAATATCTGTGGAGCAGCATGCTTGGTGATAGAGGAGATATAACATATTTCTCAATTAAGTTCAAGAACCAGCTCTTTCAGAATCTCCTTGGAGGCTTGTAGCTGGAAGTCATGGATTTGCAGAGACCACCCAAGATCAAGCTGACTCTTACCCTCTGGAGTGGGGCTTGGGAAGCTGCATATCTGGTAATGACCCCAGAGGACTTTCTGCTCACTAGTTTGAGAACTCTGCATTATTAACAAGCTCCCAACTGATGCCAATGCTGTGGGCACGAGAACCACAACCTTAAGGAGCAAAGTCCCAGGTAATTAATTATAATCAGCTTCCAGAACTGAGAACCACTGAGCTAGAAGGGTCAGATGTTAGTGTCTCCCTGTCCTTCAGATCCTCAAGCCATTGCCTGGACCGATTGAATCCTGATACGTATTTTAATAAGATTCCTGGATGATTCGAAAGCCTGTTAAATCTAGAGAACGATTTTTGAGAAGCAACCTAGATCACAGCTTCTGAAATGGATGCCTGTCGCTAAACTTGACCTTCACCTGAATTTTTCACTTCTGAATCTGCATATGCACTGAGTGGCATTTGTTCCTTTTATTTTGCTATAAAGAGTCCTTATACTCACCGTAATCCTACCACTTAAACCACAATATAGACTAGTAAATGAAAATACCCCTTTCCCTCGAGGTAATTGGTATGGACAATTTGATGTAAAGCATTCTTGATCTTCCCGTGTTAACAGAAATATTCCTCAACATATATACCACGCACTATTGAGTAATGTGTGGTATTACTCAATAATGTGTCATATTTTGCACACATTATTCCCCGTGCCCAAAATTCTCCTCTCACTTTTCACTCAAAAGTCGAATCATCCTTCAGGTCTCATGTTAAAAACCATTTCCCCCAAAAAATATTCCAAAGTAGGTCAGCTTCCCCAGTATATTAAGAACTATGAGAGTCTTGTTACTTCAACTAGCAGGTCCTTAATAAGTGTTTGTTAGATAAATTAGTTAATTTTCTGTTGCAAGAGACATCATTCAAGATACATCTGATCCACCAACTTTGTTAATTATTCAGTCCTTCTGTCTCTTTGTATTTTGTTTGTTTTTTAGCTACTCAAAGACTATTAAAAATCTTTCACTATAATTGGGTTTCATTGTGTTTGGCAGCTTCTTAATTTCTAACAGTGTTTTCTCCCTTGTGAAGCTTACATTCTAATCAGGTAGTCAAGTAAGCAAATATATAAAAATGTATTTGTTAGTGGGAAGTGCTGTATTTTCATTAAAAATTTTATCCTCAATCAGTATAAAAATATAAGCCTCTTAGTTTTTTTATAATTTCTACCTAAAATCTATTTTTATGCTAGCATAACAATTCCTTCTTTTTATTAGCATTTGCCTAATACAGCTCTGCCCTTTTACTTTTAATGTTTTTGCTTTATTTTGAGAGTTTGTGTGTTTTAATAGGAAATTTCATTTCATTCAAATTTATTACTATAACTGATATTTGGACTTATGTCATAAATATACAGTTTGTTTTATATTACTGACTTATATTGGGGAAATGAGAACATCTAAAGAATACATAGATTCATGTAGCTTTCAAATGACATTAAATATAGAAATAGGTTATGAAGGAACTTAAAGAAAAACATCTGGTCAAAATAAGAAAGGTATGATCAACAAGCTAAAACAGCTAGAAAGAAATCAAGTAAAATGATGACTGCCTTTGACAACTTGTAAGTCGACAATGGCTTTACATTTTCAGCAAGTTGAAGAAAGAATGAGAGGTAAAATCAAGTGCAAATAATGCATATTGTCTTCTTTAAGAGGCCTTGCTCTCCTCTCTCTCACTTCATAGTTTCACTCTGTTCATTTCCTTTCTCTCTTCCTCAATCCTACACACACTCACACACATGCATAATTACCAACAACTGTATTAAGAGGAATTTGGGGCTGGGCATGGTGCCTCATGCCTGTAATCCCAGCACTTTAGCTTAGGTGGGGGATCACTTGAGACCAGGAGTTCGAGCCCAGCCTGGGCAACATAGCAAGACCCAGTCTCTAAAAAATAAAATAAAATAAAATAAAATTACTTTTAATTAGCTGGGTATAGTGATACATGCCTGCAGTTCCAGCTATTAGGTGGGCATGGTGGAATGTGACTGTAGTCCCAGCTACTTGGGAGGCTGAGGCAGGAGGATCACTTGAGCCCAGGAGTTTGAGGCTGCAGTGAGCTATGATCGCACCACTGCACTCCACCCTGGGTGATAGAGCAAGACCCTACCTCTATTTAAAAAAAAAAAAAATGGAATCTGGGCACATAATAAACATTCATTCTCAATACAACAATGGCTACACTAGTCATCTCAGTTAATCCTCTAGAACTGCTTTCACTGCACATACCACTCTAATTCAACCAGTAAATATTGATCCCTGCAATTACAGGCCTGTGTAGGTGTGCCACCTACTCTCAGGAGGGCAAACTCAGATGTGTTTATTGCAGATTTTATATACTCCATCCTGGGACTTTTTATTTTCTTTTGTAGCTAGGGATTTTTCTATATTCTTGTTTGCTTCTTTGTTACTTCATCACTATAGAAAGATAGCCTTTGAGAGTAGACCTTTCTTATAAAGACACTCAGGATGATTCTTTGACTAGAGCCAGTACCAAATTAAACTTAAATTTACTAACTAAGAAGTGAAGAAAAAGGTCAGCAGTACTTACTTGCTAAATGAAAAATTTCTTCCTTTTAATTGTTTTGACTACTTTTGAAGGAACAGCAATATTTACTACTTGGAAATTACATTAATATCTAAAGTTGCCTGCCAATCTGCAGTCCTGTGGCCAAGCTAAGTTTGTATAGTGAAAGCAACGTGGGTGAGAATTCAGATGATTTAAGTTCAGGTCCAAACTGTGACTCTTTCTAGTTGAGTAAACTTGGGAATATCACTCAATTACCTGGACTTTGATTTCTTAATTTCTCAACTTTAAAATGGAAATAGCATCTGCAGGATTATTAACTGAGATAGTGTGGTCTACTTGTTAACTGTAAACAGATAAAAGAATAATATGTATTATTAGGGACAATAGTATGGCATAGTTGAGTGAGCGCAGAGTTAGAACCAATCCAATCAGATCTGCATTTAAATCCCCACTTTGTCATTTACCAGCTGCATAAACCAAAGCAAAACACTTCACCTCTCTGAGCTTCAGTTTTCTCAAATCTGTAAAACAGGGAGAACATTACTAGCTAACCTCAGATGTATTTAATACTGTCTAATATATATTTAATAGAAGATGCTCAATAAATATTATATATTATTAACTGCATTGTTACCTGCTACAACTGGGACCATCAAAAATTTTTTTTAGTGATTAAAAAGCCATTTGTATAAGGGAATATTTTTGTCTACAAGCTAGGTGGAGAACAAGAGGAGTAAAAACAAGGATGAGATATTTTAGGGACAGAAAGAATCCACATCCAGCCTGGCTCATTTTCTAGAACATTTCATTTTATTCAGCTTCTTTGAATTTTTCACCAGGCTCCTCATAGCTCTTTGGAAGGGGCAAAAGTATTACGTAACAAGGATGGGAGCTGTCACAAATCTTACTAACTCCGAGAACCCCAAAGACCCTTTGTTCCTGTTTCTGTTTGGTTCTAAGCAAACCATGGAAGCAGGTGGACTTAACATTTACACTGTGGTCATTTTGTAAAAATTTTTCTTTGACTTTTTTAAAAAAATGTAAACCTAAATATATGAAAATCTCCAAATGAAGACATTTACAATCATATTATTAATATATTCCTAGAAATCACTCTTTATTGACATATGTCTTGGTATATTTCATTCACCACCTAGATTGGTTTTAGTAGAGAAAAGTGGAAATGGTAAATGTTTAACATGCACGGAATAAACTGCACAAGTCAACACAATGGCCACAAAAAATGCAGTTTCATTTAGTGTGATTAAAACCCATCCTTAAGATCAATTCACTAATCTCAGACCATCTCAAGTCGACACCTTCTTCTTCCTCCTTTAAAATGCCTTATTGCTAAAATTCAGAAGAGATTGAATCATCTCTTGATATGAGAATTATGAAGAGATGATTCAATCTCTTCATAATTCTAAAATCATAATCATATGTTTGATGCCAAATACTGCCTGGATCTCTTATTCCAAATTAAATTAATTCTCAAAGGCAACTCTAAATTAGTGATAACCATATGCTCTCATCTCAGCAACAGGCACACAAAGCTATTTCTAGGATGTTATTTTATTATGTAATCATCAGTCATTCCATTTTTAGGGCTTTTTCCTATACTATACTGAGGAAAATCTAGGCTAGCACAAGCATGACATCATATGCAACTCCTGGACAAATTATATCAATAACACCTGCAGATCATATATAAAAACACCAGGACAGAAGCCAGAAAGGCACATTGGAGCACTGCCAAACTCCAGTCTCAGAGGCCACATTTAGTGCAAGTGAAGCCGCACTGAACAGAGTTTGCATGTGACGGATTGGCCCCGTGAGGCATTGCCATATCATCAGTCTTCACCACTGATATGTGGAGGTGCCTCCTGGCATGACAATGAGAGTTGGGAGAAAAAGATAAATTCCCAAGTCACTGGGAAGCTATTAGTAGCTCTGCTTATTAAACTAGCTTACTTTCTTCTCTCTTAATGCTACACCATGCACCTCAAATAATCGCAGCTGCTTCTACATAGACATGAGAAAAGCCTCTATCATGTAGAGGGAAGCAACATACAGAAGAAGCCCTTTAAGAAAAGGGAAGATATGAATAGACAGTCAAGGCTAAAAAGCCAAACCATGCAGCCAGAACAAGCAGTGCTCAGGAAGAGATGTCTTTATTTGAAGAAAAATGTGACAGCCCTAGAGGTGACTACCTGGCTAGACTATAATAAGAAATGCCATTCTCAGATAGACCAAAAATTGACCCAGCTTGGTATTTTGTCTTACACAATGGCCCTAAGTAGTTTTTTTCTGGAAGGGTTTGGCTGCTGTCATTGCCAGCAACCTCAATTAAAAACCAAAAAAAAAGCTAAGGGTGTACCTAGGCTCCTTATCCTCCTTTTATAATAGGTATAGAGTTATGCCAGGTAATTCTAATGAGCTCCCAGATGGAATTGTAGCTGCTGGGACAGCCCTTTTACTGCCTATAATACATTCCTAGTCAGAAGGCCAGTCTGCCCTGGAAAGGAGGTATTCTCAATGGCTTTAGCTGATAGTGGGTCATAAAATGGAATATGGAACATCTCATTCACAACAATAAAAAGAAAGTAGAAGCCCCAAGTGTCTTCCATTTACCATTATCAGAGAACATTACGGACTATAGGCCTGATTTCTATTATAATCATCTTTTAAGTTTTGTCATCTCCCCTTTGTGTTATTTTCACTTTACTCAAACTCTTTCCCAATATAAACCTAAAAATACATCGATAGGAAGGATGAATAGGCAGAACCCAGAGGATTTTTAGGGCAGTGAAAATACCCTGTATAATTATAACAATGGTAGATACATGTCAGTATAAATTTATCTAAACCCGTAGCATATATAACACCAAGAGTGAACCCTAACATAAACTGTGGACTCTGGGTGATATTGATTTGTCAATGTAGATTCCTCAAGTTGTAACAAATATACCACTCTGGTGAGGGATGTTGAAACTGAGGGAGGCTGTGCTTGTGTGGGGAGAGAGGGTATATGGGATATCACTGCCCCTTCCTTTTAATTTTCCCATGAACCGAAAACTGCTCTAAAAAAAATGAATAACATCTTTATGGTTGAAAATCTATTATCAGAAGGATAAGGAGAATGCCATAGTTTCACAAGCTGCTTTGATCTGGAAATCAAGCATTTGAACTCTGTTTCCATCTGGGACCAGAGAGAGAAAGTTCAAAGGTCCAGGCTCTGTCCAGAGCAGGGACACTTGTAGGAGAACTTCCCTCCTCTGAGATGGGGTCCCAAGAAGGAACCCAAGAGGGGTTCCCTCAGGTGTAGAGTGAAGACCTAGATTCGACCCATCTCCTCTGAACCGTGGTGAACCACAGAGAAAGCTGTCTTGGTGCCATATGATGCTGAAGATAAAAAAAGAAATGGAAAAAAAAAAAAAAAAAAGCTGGCCTGAGAAGGCTGTGACTTGAGAACAACCCTAGCATGAACCTGGACCGAAGATGTGACACTCAAGCTATTCCAGGGCCCCTGAACTGGGTTTGAGGTAGCCCAATAGTAGAACCTTAGGTGTCTGACAAATCAGAGGCAAATTCTCTCTAAACTCACTTTTTTAATTAAAAAAAAACTTAAAATCTTCATTAGTTTATAATTTTTTTTTAAAATGAATGATTAGTCATAAACATTTACTCAAGGAAAATCCTAGGCTTACATGTCTTCCAATGCTATTCAAGGAAGAAACAATTTCTATCTTGGCCAAGTACTTCCACAGAATGGCATAACATGGATAACAAAACCAAATAAGGATAGTCTGATGAAGAACATTTACAGATCAATCTTTCTCATGAACATAGATGCACAAATTTAAAAACTAAATAAATAAGCAAGCTAAATTCAGCAAAATCCAAAGAGAAGGGAAGTACTAGGCCTTTTTTATTTTTTGTAATTCAGGAATGCAGAGTTTGTTTAACCTTCAAAAACTGAAACAACATAAGTTACCACGTTAATGGAGTAAGGGGGAAATTATATTGTCATCTCAATAAATGCAAATAAAGCATTTGATAAAATTCAACTCTTACTCCAAGAAAACTCAAAAAAAACCCTGTACCCCTTAACCACCACACCATTCTCTCTTCCTCCCAGTCCCTGGCAGCCACAAACCCACTTTTGTCTGTTTCTGTGGATTTGACTTTTCTGAACATCTCATTTAAGAGGAATCATACAATATTTGGTCTTTTGTGACTGTCTTTTAACATTTAGCATAATTTTTTCAAGGTTCATTCATGTTGTAGTATGTATCAATAATGCATTCCTTTTTATAACGGAATGGCATTTTGTTATATGTATGTATTACCACAATTTTTTTATTCATCCATCAGTTGAAGAAAATTTGGGTCGTTTTTACTTTTCAGCTATTATAAATAATGTTTCTATGAACATTCATGCACCAGGTTTTATGTGAGCATACGTTTTCATTTCTCTTCTGTCTTTATTACCTAAGAACATAATTGGTGTGACATATGGTATCTCTATGTTTAACATTTGGAAGAACTGCCAAACTGTTTTTTCACAGTGGCTGCACCATTTTATACTCCTACCAGCAATATATGAGGGTTTCACTTTCTTCACAAACTTGTCAATACTTATTATTGTCTGTCTTTTTAAATTTTAGCCGTATTAGTGATTGTGAAGTGATATCCCATTGTGGATTTGATTTTCATTTTTCTAATGACCAATGATGGTAAGCATCTTTTTATATTTTTATTATCCATTTGTATATCTTCTTTGGAGAAATGTCTGTTTAAATCCTTTTGCTCATATTTTTAATTTGGGTTGTCTTTTTATTATTGAGTTATAAGAGTTCTTTATATATTCTGTATATGTTTCTGTCAGATACATAACTGTAAATATTTTCTCCTGTGGTTTGTCTTTTGACTTTCATGGCAGGGTCCTTTGAAGAACAAAAGTTTTTAATTTCGATGAAGTCCAATTTATCCATTTTTTTGTTTTGTCATTTGTGCTTTGGCTGTTATATAGGTTGGTGTTGTATAGGCCACAAAGATTTTCTCCCATACTTAGTTCTGAGAGTTTTATAGTTTTAACTATTACTCTTAAAACTATGACCTATTTTGAGTTCATTTTTGTGTATGGTGTGAAGTAGGAGTTAAAATCTATTCTTTTGTATGTGAATATCCAGTTTCTCAGCACCATTTGTTGAAAAGACTGTTCTTTCCCCATTGAATTGACACCCTTGTTGAAAATCAATTGACCACAAATGTGAGAATTTATTTCTGCAATCTCAATTCTATTCTATCTATCTATATGTCTATTCTTACAGCAGTACCATAGTGTAGTGTACAATTACCATAGCCTTGTAGTAAGTTTTGAAATTGAAAAGTGTAAAGTTTTATGTTCTTCTGTTTCAAGATTATTTTGGCTATTCTGGGTCCCTTGCAATTCCATATGAATTTTAGGATCAGTTTGTCAATTACTACTAAAAAGGCAACTTGAATTTTGATAGGAACTGCATTGAATATGTAGATCATTTGGGGAAGTATTGCCATCTTAAGAATATTAAGTCTTTCAATGCATGAACATAGAATGTCTTTCTATTTATTTATGTATTTTTAAATTTCTTTCAATACAGTTTTGTAAGTGTGCAAGCCCTGTACCTCTTTTGTTAAATCTATTCCTAAGAATTTTATTTTTTTGGTACTATTGTAAATGAAATTGTTTTCTTAATTTTATTTTCAGATTGCTCATTGATAGTATATATAAAACCAAATGTTTTTACATATTAATCTTGTATCCTGAAACATTGCTGAACTCATTTATTAGTTCTATGTTTTTTATTGTATTTCTTAGGATTTTCTATATACAAGATCACCTCATTTGTGAATAGAGATAGTTTTATTTCTTTCTTTCCAACCTGTATGCCTTTAATTTTTTTTCTTGCCTAATTTCCCTGGCTAGAACCTCCAGTACAATGCTGAATAAAAGTGGCAGGAATAGACATCCTTGTCTTGTTTGTAGTGTTAGGAGGAAAGCACTAAGTCTTTCATCATTGTCCATGGTGTTAGGTAAATTTTTGTAGATGCCCTTTATCAGGCTGAAGAATTTTCCTTTTATTCCTAGTTTATTGAAGACCAACAGAAGGATTCTTAAAGAAGACACAAATTTTAGTAGAGTAGAAGGATAATCAATTTAACCACATTAAAATTAAAATTTCTCTTCATGGGAAGGCATCATAAATAGAATAAAAAGAAAAATCATGGAGTTATTTGAAATATATATTAACCAAAAAAATAACTTTTTCAGAATATATAAGGAACTTATATAAATCCATTAAAAACCTAATTGAATTACATTTTTCTATGAGCAAATGACTTGAAGAGGTATTTCACAAAAGAACAAAGTAGCTAGTAATGAAATGAAGATGTGCTGAACATAGTCACTAGAAAACCAAAAATTAAAATTATAATAAGATACCCCTACACACTTATAAAGTTGAGAAAAAAATAAAAGTCTGGCTTAATGTAGGTGAGGATATAAGCATCAGAAATGCTTCTACTGGTAGGAGTGTAATTGTTTCAGCAACTTTAGAAAACTGTGTGTCATTATCTGGTAAAACTGAATGCATGATGCACTATGATCTAGCAATTCAATAAAACTGTTCTGTGATGCAGCAATTCCCCTCTTACATATATACTTTAAAGATATGTTTGATTACATATACCAAGATTTATGATTAAGAATGCTCATAGCAATATTGCTTATAATTATCACTTTTGGAAAGAACTCACATGCCTACCATTGGCAGAAAGAATATATAAAATGTTTTATGTTCTTACAGTGGGATACTATATTGAAATAGATTTCAACCAACTACAGATATATACATATACTTAGAAATGTATGGCCAGGGGAAAGCAAGTTATAAAATATTAATTACAGTATTCTATTAACATATACTTCAAGAATAGGCAGAACTAATCTATTGTTTAGGGATGGTCACAAAGGTGTTGAAAACTGTAAATAAAGGAAAAAGGAGTACTAGGAAAGTTAGGGTCATGATTACCTTATGATGAGTCGGTAGTAAATAGAGTGGTAAAAGGTGTAAGAGAAATTCTGTGGTTCCAGCAATGTTTTATTTCATGAATTGATGGAGTTATATGGATGTTTGCTTTACAGACAAATGTCAAAATGCACCTATGATCTTATGCAATTTTCTTCATATGACATTTTATAATAAAAATGGTTATGCCAAAAAACAGACACGTTGCCTAAGTGATTAGATTACATTTACCCATGACTTAGCTAATCTTGCTTTTTGTCAGAGACAGTGTTAGCAAAAATTGAAGTTTTTTGAAATGAGAATCTTGTATTAAAGTCAACATGGAAAACAGATAAAACCCAGCTGCTCTCTTTGTATTGAGGGATAAGAGGCCCTGATCATGGCTTACTCAAACTCTCCTTTGGACACCCCATCCCACCCTCCAAACCAGTGACACTTTTATGAAATACTAGAACTCCAGGGAATGAACAATTTGGAAACCACTGTTAAAGACTCTTAGGTCAGGAAAAAGCCTTGGATTTCATTTATCCTAAGCTGCACACTTTACAGAGGGGACTTTGTGATGTGCCCAAGAACATCCAGATAGTTAATGGCAGAGTAGGCTTAAAACCCAGATTTGATTTTTAGCAGTGTATTTATTTTCATGACTTAGTTTTTTAGCGAATGCACATTGAGAATCACTCATCTGTAGTTTCTAATATATCTTCCAGAATTTTTCTTATGCCAACTGGTTCTATTAGCAACCTCTTAGTGATAAAGCAAAACACAGCCTACACTTCTCTGGAGGGGTGTATGTGTGTGTGTCTGCATTAATAAATATACATCTATACTATACATGGGATATATATTAATAAATATATAATAAAATGTATATTCATATACATATCCTTTAAAAATAGGGCCACTATAAAAAGTTAAAGCAAGCAGGCCACTTTAACCTCAATAAGAATAGCAAGCATTTATTACAAAGTGAATGAAAACCAGCTGTTTCTCTTCCACTAAATCAAGCAAAGATGAAATGGGTTGAACAGATCAGAATGAGAGATTTAAAGCCTTATCTACCAGAAGAATTTCCTCCTATTTTGAGTGTTAAATATAGAAGTAAAATGTTATCACCTCTTCTAAGGAAAAGGTTCTAAAGTTTTTTTCTCTGATGGTTTGTAAAACAAAATAGCTTCCTACAGGATTTAAATAGTAATCGGACAGAATAAACACTTTCTTCAGTGGCATTTTATGCATAACAGTGTAAGATGCCGGTTGTCGTGGGGCTGTGGCACAGACATCTTGAACTTGAACTCCGAATTCCCTTCTTAGTTTTGGTAAGGTCTCACAAGAGAAGGGTTATTTTAGACATTAGCCCCAATTTTGACTTTTTGTCTGGTGCCATTAGAATTGAGTAAATTTATAAAGGGGAACCCATGCAGAGAAACAATATAACAGTTATACCTTATTTTCCCCATGGAGCAAAATACTTATTGCATTCTTTATTCCTGTGGATCTTTGAAACTCTCTAGACCACTTCCTGCCAACACTGTGCACACACGCACACACACACACACACATGCACACACACATGCACACACTCAAGCATTGTTCTCTGCTCCCAAGGCTCTACATATCCATACCTGTATGGCTTTTATGTTGTTTTGTCTCTTCCTAGGTGAATTATAACCATATTTTGGTCTCGTTGTCTTATGCATCTGTGTACTCCAGCACCTATCTTATTAGCAGAATCATGGCAGGCACAAAATAATTTAAGGAGAGGGAAGAGGGACTAACTAAATCTAGATTCCATTTCATCTTAAGGTCTAACTAGACAAGTAAACATGAACAAGTAATTTAATGTTTCTAAGCCTCAGTTTTCTTATCTGTAAAAGGGAACTATAATAATGCCTTTAGAATATTTATTTTCTGGTATATATAACTCTCTATAAAATATAACAATTACTCTTAAATATCAGAAAATAATTTATGTTCAACCAAAACAAGCTAATCTTTCTACATTTTTATAAAGTAAACATTAAATATCAATTTGTATTAAAAGCCAGCAATTTAGTTTGCAAGGTTCCTGCTGTGAGATTGTTTTACAATGAAATTTCATTTAATTTCCACCTTATCCTTCAACCGCTTTTTTCGTCTGCAAATTTTTATTCATGTAATAAGTAATTTCACTTAAGTTCACCATGACAGCCTGAGTTTTCTCATCTATTTGTTCAGGGTGACTTAAAATACATGCAGATATTTTATGGATGAAGCAATTTCTCTGACATGTTATAAAGTAAAATCTTCCAGCAAGAAACTGTTCAAACTTGTTTATGTGACCTATTTGTTGGTTTTTCTAGGAAGACTTTATGCTAGAAAGAATAATTTCTTCTCCATATAGATTACATTGAATACGTATTGCCAACACAGACACTCAGAGTCACCATCCAATAGGCTGACCCACTTGAATTTATAGTTATGATAAAGTCATTTGGAAAAACAAACTTAAGCTGTTTAGCACTGAGAACTAATCCCAGATTCAATTCAATCAATGAATGGGGCTGCACCACTGCAGCCGTGAGCACTCGATCATGTATGTGTCCCCAGAAGGCTCTGGATGGCAAGCCTTGTGGACAGGAAGGGGGAACACTGGGCCTGCAACATTGCTCACCAAATGTGGTGACTAAAGGGAACAAGCAACTCCATCTGGGACCCACAGTCTTTGGCAGCTCTCAGGGCAGCTTCTGCCTTTGGTGGCAAAACAAAGTTTGGGGATTTTTTTTTTATTGTTTTTTAAAAGGGGATGAGTATAATCATTTTTTAACATTGGCTCCTTTGTGTTACAGACAGTCTGTTAGCACACATTTTCAGATTTACTTCAAAAAGGAAACAAAATAGAAGTGTGGCTGCATGTTAATTACCCAAAAATATGGTGCACCAGATGGCCACCAAGGTCTGCTTCAGTTCGGTAGGTAAATAATGCTTTGGAACCCTTTTTTTCCCCCTCTGCAAACCAAATTTTGAATTATTTTCCCTCCAATCACTGTTAATGCAAAAAGTAAACAGGAAACAGGAAAACCACATTTATAAGAGTAGACCATAGAGGGTAAAGGCAAACATTTTTTTCTCTCTTGCTAAGTTCTGCAAAATTCTGCATCTAGAAAAAGTGAAGAAAAATTCTTATAATGCCAAAAAGCATGGAGTCAGGCCTTCAGTCAAAGCACTAACACCAAAGAAAACTAGTTTATTTTTCCAAAGCATGTGTAATGTTTGGTCCTCGTCTGTCTCTTTGATATAGGTATGTCAAGTTTAACTTCAAGATTCCTCTCACTCGGCTGTGTAATGAGCCCTCTTGTATTACTTATGGGAGATTTTAAAATTCATTAAGTCAGTATATACAGTCGTGGTCCATCCAAGAAAAACAAAACTTGCACTTTTAAAACGTCTTTCTGCTGAGTTGTGCATGCATAATAAATTCTGTGTGAGGTTTCATTTACTCTGTATGCCCTCAGTGTGCTCCACGGTTGAGAGCACTAACTTCCCTAGTCTCTCTGTAAACTCGAGGGGCAGGGCACACATTTGAGATAATAGCCTTTGGTTTTTCCTTCTCTGGGAGTCTCCTTCCCTTGTCCCTTACCAGGTAGGTAGTTGGCTTTGCATTCACTGCTATGAAGGAGAGATGTGACAGATGGGAGAGCAGAAATGACTTGCAAGTCTTTGGTTATTATATTTTAAAAACCAAAGATTGTAGGAGAACTAAGTGGCTCAGGGTATAGAACAAATCATTCGGAGAATTTGGAAGAAAGCATAGCTTCCCTGCCCTAGAGAGGAAGTTCCGCAGTCCAGCATGCATGCCTTTGGGAGAGACATCAGACATATGGGACCATGGCCTCCCACTGGGACTAGTGATGAGGGGGACCAGGGCTGGGCCAGAGCATGGACCTTGAAGCCACTCCTGGCACATTTAAGGACAAATGTTCCAGAACTTTGGCATTATAGATGCTTCACACATTCACTTATAACCCCAGGAAAAGGGGATGGGAGGAAAGAAGAAGAGAGATGCCCAATTTGATGGAAATTAAATTTCTAAAACTAAGGAATTAATTTGGCCAGGTCTGCTTCCCTGCTTGCTCTTGGTCACTTGCTTTTTGTTATTATTTTTTCTTTTTTCCATAAAGCTGAAGGCCCTGGTAGTTGAAGTTCACACCACCAAATGCTGAAACTTCACCTTCACTGGCTACTTTATAGATAACATTCATAAGTCACCACAGTAATCGTCACTTCAGCTGTTTTTTAGGAATTTGGGCCAGATCCTGTCCAGTTGAAACCAGTTGAGACCACTGACCCTTCACCTGGGCCTGTGCAAGTGCCCTGGAGTTGGTCTTTTGATGTGGGAGGGCCCAAAACACCTTCAGATCATGCTAACACTGCCATTTTCTGTACATATGTCCTATGCAATGCCATGAACCCCTAATACGCTTGCACAGAGCAAACCTATTACTTCATTTCTGCCCACTGCCAGTTGCCTGTTCCCAGGCCTCAGACCATCCCACTTCCCGAACCCATAAATATCCCCAGGCCTTATCTTCTGGGAGGCAGAGTTGAGAGCTGTTCTCCTGCCTCCTCAGTGGCTTGCCTTAAATCTGTTCTCTTTTGCAAAACCCAAGTCACAGTGATTGATTTACTATGTGAGGGCAAAACAGACATGAACTTGGCCAGTGACATCTCTACCCTCTCTGGACAAATGAGGTCTCAAAATAAAAATCAAGTTGAGTTTGAGAAAAATAAAAAAAATTATTTTGCTTATCTGAGCTAGTTGATTGAGGGCCATACCTGTAATATTTGTAAAGCCAATATTAAAGTTTGGGAGAAGGAGATTAGGAAGATGAAAAGGACATTTCCTAAATGAATTTAAGACAAATGAAGGACAATTTAACAATTCTACTGGGAGGATTCTCGTGTTTCAGAATATTGTCTGTACTCTATGAGAGTTTCCTGTATGCCAAGAGCTTTACCTGAATTAAGTTATCCCCTCTTCCTAACAGCTTACAATGATGTCAGGACTGTTATCACCAAATCCCAGGTTAGTATAGATTAGTAAAGTGATGTTCCTAGAAGTAAATGACTTGCCTGGAATTCAAAACCAGGCCATTGTGAAGTTAAAGGTACAAAACACAGGACTTATAACTTCATCCTCTGAAGCACCCTGAATGTGCAAAACTTATGCCAAGCAGGAGATGCCATTTAAAGCATCTAGCCCTCACTCCCTCCACCACCCTGGCTCAGAGTCCAGGCGGAATGTGCAGCTCCGACTCATGCCTTCAGAATGTCACCCTAAACTACAAATCTATGGCAACCCATTTATGTCTTTCATTTACCAGTCTCCTCATGGTGTGATTCAGGTTAATTACTTTATTTCCTAATAAAACCTAGCATTTTTGAGTGTCTTAGAGTAAAATGCTGTATAACTTTAAAACAGAGTGTAGAGTTAAACTGCTCTTTCCCTTTGGAAGTTTTCCACTTATTTGAAATTGAGTGGTTTTATTATAACTTTTTATTGTAATGCTATAAACAAGACTCATCTCTTTTTTATGAGGGTCAACCATCATTTTTCCAACCCTAAGGGGAGAAAGGATCAATTTTCATATATAAAAAAGAAAATTTAAAAAGAGGAGTAGCAGTCTATTGAATGATAATTCAAGAAAATAAAATAATTTTTCTTGAAAAAAATTAAATAAGTTGGACAGTCTGGGAAGAACGAAAAAACAGCATGGAATTTCCTTTCTTTGTACCCTTTTGTTTTTCTCTCTGGCATCAGCAATATCTTCTTATTTTGTATATATCAAGTCAGTTTTAAGCAGCACCTCCTTAAAGACAGAGAATCCATAAGAAATATGGATTCAACTTCCATGTGACCAACTGGCCCAGTTTCTGGGACAGAAGCTAAGATTTGATTTAAAATAAAGAACCAGACAGCTAAAACAAAAACTTGTTGCCTGATTATCCAAAGAGTCTGCTCAAGACTCCAGTTTAGCTTATCCAAAGCACACTTTGCAGTTTTCCACTTATTTTAGCTTGCAACAACATGCTGTGTCATTACCTTTTCTGCAGAACAGAAGCTCACCTTCACCACATGGGCAGAGTCTTCATCCTGACTTGCTGGCTGCTCCTTCTCATACTCTCTTGCTGATTCATTCTTCTCTGCTTGATCTTTAACAGTTGAAATTCCTCAAAGTTCAACCCTTAGCCCTCTTTTCCTGGACATTCTCTCTCCAGATCATTTCATCAACTCCCACGACTTTTGTTACTATTAGAACAGCAAGGACAACACACTTCTAAACCAAACCTCTCTCTGAGCTCCAGGTCCCTATGTCTACAAACAACTAACATTTATTGACTGTTTACCAAGTACTACACTGAATGCTACACATAGATGTTTTTGTTTCATCTTTTATAATGTTTTCATTTTTTATTTTTATCCATTTCTAAGTATAAATGTAATATATGCATTTTTATAAAATTTAAACAATAAAAAAAGATGTAAAGTCATCTCAGTCTTCCTACTGTTCCCCTTCCCACACCACCTCATCCCACCCCACCCACAAGTGTCCACTGTTCCCAGTCTGGTGTGTGTTCTCACTTAATCTTCACGATGACTCAGTGGAGGTACTGTTACTGTAATCCCCATTTTACAGATGGGGAAATTGATGTATAAAAATATTTAAAAACTTGCCCAAAACATCATAGATAGTGAGTAGCAGAATGGAGATCCTAAGCTCAGATTTGTCACACTTCAGTGCCCCCAGTCTCCCAGTTTTGTTTTTGTTTGTTTGTTTTTTCCACTTCACCTAGGTGTGTCTTAGAGGCACCCTAAGTTCAACTGTCCAAACATGAGCTCACAATTTTCCTGCCCAGCACTCACTTACCAGGCTTGGTCCTTCTCTTGGGTCTTAATGTCAGCAGATGTACAACCAGATATCCACTTATTTATTGAGAAACTCAGGTCATCCTTAACACCACTTTCTTTTCTGTAAGTCATATCTAATCGGTCACCACACCTCACTGATGTGATTCCTACATCTCTCTCAGATCTGTGAGATTCTCTCCATCACCACTGCCACAAGCACCTCTTAACTAAATCTGCGTCCACATTCGTGACCTTCCAAATCAACCTATACACAATTGTCAAATGGACCTTTTAAAAATGCTCAGGTCAGAGCGTTTGCAATCAGTGGTTTCCCATTGCTCTTAGGACTGAGTGAAATTTCACTAGTATGGCTTATAGGGCTCTCTTCAGTCTAATCCCTGCCCACTCCCTGACCTCATGCGCTAGAGATCCGTACTCCAGTCACACTGGTCTTCCCTCGGTTCCTCAAACAAATCACAGTCTTTGCACCTTCAAGACGTCACACATGGTTTCCTCTACTCAGAGCTCTTTCCCCCTCTCTCTTAACCTACACACTCTGTTTAGCATACAAGCCTTAAGTTGGCCATGAGAGTCTTTGGTGACCCTCAATCTATTTCTGGTCCCACTCTTATGTGCTCTCGTATCACACTTTTCTATGTACTTATTATATTTGTTGCCATATAATTAATTCATCAACTTAGTGTATATTTCCACACTAGACAACAAACTCTAGGAGGGCAAGATCAGCATGTCTCTCACTACCCCTGTGCCTGGAATGCAGCAGACTCATAAATACTTATGAAATGAAATTCAATATGACTCTCAGTAAGCAGCCTACTTACTGAAGTCTCAATTCCTGGAAAATAGGGATGGTAGCACTAGCCTAGAGCCACATTACTTCTTACAGGAAAGTAAGGTTCGTGCTTAGCATGTCTGGTTCTGTAAGAATGTTCAGAGACAGTGTAAATACTTCAAGGAATTAAGGGTGCTCTCCAATGGACATCCTTTAGGAGCAGAAGTGGAGCACTTAATCTCCTGCCCTTCTCTCTTCCTTATCCTCTCCTGTCCCAGATTCATCAGAAGAAGTCTAAACATTATAAAGCAAGATTACTGGAAAATCTTTTTCAAACTTGCTTCTCTGTATATTTCCAAACAGTACTACTTTAATTGATTCAAATTTGCAGGATTGGATTCTAATTTCAAGACAACTCCCCACACACTTCACCACAGAACAGAACATTAGAATTATGGTAGGTATAATTAAAATGCCATTGCATTCTAATATTGTGTCTTCCTCCATTGCTCCCACCCACAATTGGTTTTCTGTACCAACAAAGAAACAGCTGTATGATCAGCGGCTTCCATCTGTGAGCTTCCATCTACGGTTTCTTTTGCACCTAAGCCAAATGGATCTGGAAAAATAAAACACGTCCTAGTCTTGATTTTACTCTTTTCCATTATTTTATGTGTCCAAAGATAATAGCTGAAAGATCATTTAGGGCTTTCCCTCAAATTGATGTTTCCAATAAGTTCAAGGGTAATTAATGATAGCACTTTGGTCTTCTGATCAATGCTATTGTCAAGAACGCAAAAGCAGTTGAGGAGGGGGTGAAGGGCAGAAAGAGGATAATCCTTATCACATTATCTGGTAATGAACAATAAATGTTCAGAGTAACAGAATTATTATGACTGTGCCTCATTCAACAATGAAAGAGATAGAATCTGAAAGAATGAAAATGATGAGGGACAGAGTGCTTTACAACAGTGGTTGTCTCATGTCTTCATTTCTCATATTTCCTTCATTTCCCACCATCAAGCTTTCATCAGATAGTCATAAGGCAAGTTCGTTTCTATCATCTCAATAGATTTTAACATCTGGGGAACAGGAAACATCCAGGAAGTTGTAGTGTTCTAATCCTGATCACTCGGCTACTGCTATTATCAGCTTTCTTTGGGGGACAGCCTATGGCTACCACAGGCTCCATATTTTTTAATGGGCCTTTGGGAATTCAACAGGCAATGTCTTATTCATCTCTCAGTACTCAGTTCAAGTGCCATCCCTTCAGAAAGGCCTCTCTGATTTCTCCAGGAGGAGTTAAGTGCTTAATCTATTTTTCCCTTACTGTTGCATGTTCATACCAATTATATCTCTGATTATAGGGCTATAATTGTTATTTACATGTCTAACTCCTTAATTGTTTATGATTTTAATTTTTCCTATTTTTGCGTAACAGTTTCTTAAGTGTTTGTAAAGCACGAATAAATGAGTGAATGCTATTAGTTTTTTTAATTTTTATTAATTTCTTAAAAGTACACCAAAATGCACAAGACAAATAAAAACTCTGTGAGGTACACTATGGCATCCACTGTTCAGGATGCCCTCAGTAACTCATGGACAGGAGGGTTTTTTGTTGTTGTTGTTGTTTTTCTTCTTTGGTTTTTTTTTTTTTTGTTTGTGTGTTTTTTGAGAAATCAACTACAAAGAGAAACTCAAATTCTCAATTTGGCCCTTCATTTCCACCTTCACTCTGATCATACTTTGTCATTTTTAGATATAAAAAGTGAGAAACCAGTTTGACTTATATAACTGTGATTGCTTACTTTACTTTGCCCAATTTTAATTCTTCCAGCTTAGGCTTATAAGGTTGGTATGAGGATTTAATGAGAAAATACACTATGCACATAGTAGTACTTAATATAATGTCTGACACATAGTAAGTGGTGAATTGCATTTAGTTATTTTTATGAATTTTAGGAACTTGACATTGCATTTTCATTTTCCCCTGTTCTCTCTATATTCCTGCTCTTACAAAGCTGTTAACTGCAAAGAAATGATCAAAAGGCAGGAAATTAGAGGGAAATTGTGAAATGGCCTAAAACTCAGAAAATCCATCTTTGAATAATATATTTTATTTATATCAGATCCACATGCAACCTATCTAAAGGAATCTTCATTGCCCACAATGTGTCACTTCTTTGACATAGCTTCATGTTCAAAAGACTTATCATGCTATAGTGCCAGAGATGTGTTTATTAGGGGCAGCCTGCCACAAAGCAACTCTGGACGTGAACCTTATTTAACTAGCTGCTTTCAGACACTAGCAAACTGTCTTTTATATATAGACACGTGTGTATCAAAGACATTAAAGCATTAGTTTCCTAACTACAGCATTCTAGTTAAAATTAATAGACAAAAGACTATAACATATTAAAGAGCAGCCACATTTATATCTGTTTTCCTATCAGTAATTCCAAATAGTCCTTTTTTCTGCTTTCCCATAAAAAAATAGTAGCCTCTATATCAATGAAAGGCCAAATTTTGAACTTAAAAAACAAAACATATTTATTCCTAAGACATTTACCATGTGTACCAGGCTCTCTCATATGCTACCCAAGTAGGCAAAATTAATCAACCAACACACACCTGTTGGGGCCCTGGGAAATGCCAGCTTCTCTGACATTCAATGAGGATTCTCAGTCAAATAAATCACAGTCCCTGCTTTCAGGAAACTTATATTCTAGCTGATGAGACAAACTAATAAATTAAATTGTCATACTCACTAACAAATATTAGCATAAAGTTAATGATATGGCATTTGTGGGGCCCAGAGGAGAAAGGGCATCAGGGAAGGCTTCCTGAAAGATGTGACTGACAGAAGCTGAGTTTTACAGCACAAACAGGAGACACTAGCCACAGAAGGAAGAAAACGGCAACCAAGGGGAGGGACTACATGTGCAAAGGCATAAAGGCCAACAGCACAACATGCTAGTGAGCTACAAATAGATTAGCATGGTGCCCACTAGGGTAATTTGGAGGTAGTGGAGAGGAGACAAAACTGGAAAACATCTCGGGCTAAGATCATGAAGGGCTTTGTATGCTACGGAAATTAAATTTTTTCTTGAAAGCTATTGAGAGCATTAAAGAATCAATCAGAAAGGGGCATAACCAGATTTACATCTCAGTAGATCACTCCAGCTGACCTACGCAGACTGTCAAACTTTGTCACTCACAATAAATGCTCCCCCTTCATGTGCTCACACAGAAAGAAAACTAAAAAATAGTTTCGCAAAACAACATTTAGTTGCACTATAAGGAATGAACTGATATTTTCTAATCTGTTTCCTTGTTTAAAATTCCAGTCTTAGCCTACTAAATTGATTTCACAATCCTCTAATGGGATGTGACCCATGGTTTGAAAAACCCTTGATAAGAGGAAACAGACTGGAGTCAGGAAGATCGGATAGGAGGTTGTTATAATTCAAGCAATAAGATGTGGACCTCAGCTAAGGCAACATAAGGAAAAGGATCTGCTAACTTTTGCCATATTATTAAAGCTCTATTTAGTCCATTTGCTTTAACCTAGTTAAATAAACTTGGCAGCGTTAGTGTACTTCTCAGATAATCATCATCTGAGTGCCTGCCATGTTTCACACTGTGCAAAGAGTTTTACGCGTACATTAACTCTAATTCTTACTGCAACACTGCAGGGTAGATGTCCTTATCTCCACTTTACAGATAGAAACACCAAAGCTCAGGGAAATTAAGTAGGTTTGCCAAGGTCACGCAGATAGAAATTAGCAAATAGGTGCATAGCCAGTCTATTTAATTCTTATTAACTAGTAAATTCATATTTGTTAACTTACGTAATAATTAACTAATCATATTAACTGATGAATACAATGCAATGCCTTTTGATTGTTATTTAGCTAATATCCAAATTTTGCTATTATAAACAATGCTGTAATGCACATTTTTTGGCCTATATATGAGTTCATTTTATAGTAGAATTTCTAATCATAACCATTTATGGTTATTTTATAGATATATTTTATCATGTTACAGAAATATCCATCAATTCCATTTTATTGAGTATTTTGAACATGGGTGTCCTTAGATTTTTGTCGTAGGCATTTTTTGTATCTGTAGAAATGATCATATGATTTTGTAATATGACTTTATTAATATGATGTATTTTTAATGTTTTTGTCTAATATAAAACCAAAGGATGGTTTCATATTAAATCATGCCAACTGGAATAAACCCCACTTGTTCATACATCTTCTTTAATGTACCAATGGAGTCTATTTATAATATTTAATATTTATAATTACATTAATTATAATTATATATTTAATATTTATAATTTTATTTAAGATCCTTGTATCAAATATTCATAAGATTAGTCTGTTTTTCTTTTCTGGCATAATCTGTGTCAGCTTTGAGGATCAATGCTATATGTACTTCATAAAAATAAAGTCTAATTTGTCTTCTTTTTTATGATCTGGAGTAATTTACATAGCATTATAATCATGTTATCATTAAAGGCCTAACTGAATTCTTCTATGAAGCTATCCGGAGATGGTTTTCTTTTATAGGGGTGTATTTAGTGTATTTATTTATCTGTGTAGACGGTCCCCCCTGGAGTCACTTTTGGTAATTTGCATTTTTTTCTAAAAACATGTCTATTTAAGTTTTCAAAAGTATTGTGCTATAAATAAATAAATAAATAAAATAAAAATTAATTTTTTCTGTTTTCATATTTATTTCTCCTTATTCCTTTCTAATTGTGTATACTTCCAAATTTCTCCCCTTTTTTCTTGATTAGGTTAGCTAATGTCTTATCTATTTTATTGCTTTGTTTTACAAAAGCAGAGCTTTTAGATTTATGGCATTTTTGTTTTCTAACTTGTCAATTTATGCATTTATTTTATTAATCTTTTATTTATTTTGGTTGATTTTATATTTTAATTTCTAACTTTTTGAATGTGAATTTTTTACTTTTATGGGATGTAGAATTTAATGCCATAAATTTCCAGGGGTTAGAATGTTTGTGGGATTTTCTTTGTCATTAATTTCTGGTTTTATTGTACTATGGTAAGAAAATGGTCCTGCATTATATTTAATCTTTGGAATTCATGGATTTTTCTACAGTTTAAATTAGGGTCAATTTTTGTGACTGTTCCTCATATACTTAAAAAGTGTTTTGTTTATATATTTGATTAGGTAAATCTTTTTGATTATGTAGAAAACACATGCATATATATTCATATATACATAATTACACACACATATATAAAACCTACTTGATGATGCCATTTAGGTTTTCTATTATATATCAGGGATTAGTAAACTACAGTCTATGGGCCAGTCACCTGTTTTTGTATATAAAGTTTTATTGGGAAATGGGCCATGCCTGTTTATTCATGAATTATCTCTGGCTGCTTTTCCACTACAATATCTGAGTTGAATAGTTGCAAATCCATGCTACCTATTTCCCTTGAAACTTTTGTCTTTGGAATTTTAAACCAAAAAAGCATCTAGAAAACAATGAGCTCCAACCACCTATCAAATTGAAAGATAGGAGAGAAAATGGAAAATATTTAAAGAAAAAACATTGGCTAAGGATTTCAGAACTATGTATCGATCCCATAGTCCTTTCTCTTACTGTGTCTGAGCCATATCAAACATTTTTGAGCCAAATTCAAAAGATTGCTCTTTATTTTGATTTTTGATTTTTAAGATTTTTTTAAGAAACAGCTTTTCCCTTTTAATTTATAATATTCTTTTTGAATTAAAAGTCGAATAAGGTTAGTGTAACACAACACTTAATTATTAATTCCCTTGGCTAAATAAACATTGTCCCTACCATTTGTGAACTTCTGTGCTAAAATTTGGAAGTTGACTTTTTAAGTGTGTTTAAGTTAAAAAGAAAATATAAGCTTATAATTTGATGAAAATGCCATTTTCATTATCTCTCTTTGATATTAAAATAATCTTTAATTTTAGGACTTTCTTTTTATCTTAAATTGAGACCAGCTTTAGAATAATGGTGAGAGGAAGGGGAGGGGAAACTTTTCCTTTAGTAACAAGTCTACAGATGTGAAATCAAAGCTTGTGTCTACAAGATAATTTCCAACAATATTATATTGTTTAGTTTATGCCTCTCTTTTTTCTCCCACATCTTATAGACAGAAAAGAACTAGGTGTTACTCACTGACATCCAATTAAGAGGCTTTTGTGTAAAATCTGCTCAGAAGAGCTGGCCAAGGGGGCTTGAAATATATCTTTTGATGTAGTTTCAGAGGGCAGCGGAAGCTCTACTTCAAAACCGAACGCATATCATTTGAAATCTTCATCCCCTATATCATTCTTGATGTACTTTTTTCACATTAACAATCCAGAGCTCCATCTCATATACATCTTTTTGACGATTCTAATTAAAACATTCAAAAAAATAATTACAAAGACTTATACTCTATGAAATCTACTTTTGTTTAAGATGAACTATACATAAATCATTTAAGTAAAAGGGATGTAAACATCCCATGCTAATAGGTGATGCTAAAAGAAAAAGAGAAAGTGGACATTTAGGTTTTTCTACATCATCTTTTTCTACAACTCACCCCAATTTCCCCTATTAATCTTCACATACAAAATGACTGTTAATTGCTTCACTAAAATGACTTCATTAAATTTTCCCATGCCATTTCTTTTACACAGAATCTATACGTTAAATGAAGGATTCTAATTATACATTCTCCTTGGCAATAGGATAAAGGGTAAGTCTATAATGGTTTCATAGAGAATATAATCAAGTTAACTAAACAAGGAAAAAAATCATAAAGACTGAAGAAGCATTAGGTATAGAAAAGAAAAAAAGAGGATTTGAAAGAACAAAGTAAACAATGAGGCTTCCGAAAATCTACAATGTGGGATATTTACTGTATGCTTCCCAAAGTGGGTTGAAATACATCCACTCCAATCAGGAATAGCCAATTATGTAAATGTGCACTCTTAGCATAGCATGCTAACTGAGGCCGTGAGAAAGAAAGAGCAGATGGGGAGACCCTTGGGAGAGCTGGTGTAAATAAAAACTCCTGAAGCAGAAAGGACCCTTTCACTCGAGGGAAAAATCCAAGATTTTCCCTGAAACAATTTTCTCTTTGTGCACTTAGTTATTTTCATCAAGAGTGCAATACAAATGTGCAATGATTTGAGCCCATCAGGATATTTAACTTTCAAAATGATGTCCAGCTCTGCTGTTTACTATTAATTTAGTATGGTTGATCATTTTGGATAAAAAGATATTTCTCCTTTTAGAGGGCTAGATTTTACCAACTGCATTCATCTTTGGAGTCAGGGACCAAACTCATGTCAAGGCTAGAAGGGTAGAGATCTCAGTCACTTTCTTATGGGCCTTACCAGCTACAGCAGTTAAGTAGGCACATGATGATGCTTATTTGGAAATGACCCTAATGGTGATAATGTCTTATCGTTAACAGTCACACCATCAAACTCTCTGGAGTGAGAGAAGGGAAAAGAGGTGGGATATTACTTATATATATATTTTTTTTATGAATTGCTTTTATCTTGCTGTCTTTTCTTCCACCTAGCCTTCTTTTTGCCTTTTCCATCTTCACCCTGCATGACTTCTCCAATACCTCCTCATCCTGCAGGTCATGAGCTAAAGTAAACAACCTGGTGGGTATTCTTTCCGACTTTTCTTCCTGGTCATTGAGAATATTGAAGGAAGAACTCACCCTACCAGAAATGAAAACATTCTATAAAGCTACTGCAAACAAAAGACTATAGTCTTGGCATAGGAATAAACAAGTTAGTGGAATAAAAGGAATAAAGAGAAATAAATCCTAGTATAAACTGAAGTTTAATATTTGACTAAGGTGATATTTCAAACAGTGGGAAGAGGTGGTTTATTTCATAAATGGGGCTTGAACAACTGGTTATCCATCTGGAATAAAATTGAGTTGGAACCTTAATTCACACCAAATGTAAAAATAAATTCCAGATGAATAGAACACTTACATGTAAAAATTAAAACAAAAAAAATCTTTCAAAAATGTTATATGTGCAATTCTAGAGGCAGGGAAGACTGTTTTAGCAATTCTAGGAACCCAGATACCCACAGGCACCCAAAGTGTAGACATATAAAAATATTAAAAATTTTCTTTGAAAAAGGAAAACATTAGGAAAAATATTTGTAATACATATGACATAAAAATGGTTAATATCTCTATGATATGAAAAGCTCTTATAAATTAACAAAAAAAAGGAAAACAATCCAATAGATGTTGGGGTAATAAATATAAATAGTCAATTGAAAACAGAATATCAAAAAGCATTCAATCCTGCTGAAGCAATGATGGGGTAATTTATATCCATTAGAAGGTCAAAAATAAAGAGTTGTAATACCTATTTTTAGCAGGGATACAGGAAAAATGCTACTATATTGCTTGTAGAAATGAGAATTGTTAGTCTTTTTTGAAAAGCAATCTGTCAATATCTATTAAATTGGAAACCCATACAATTCCACTCCTATGAATTATTCTGTAGAAATAATGGTACTAATATATAAAAGAATATATTTACAAACTATTTAAATAAAGAATTACTTTGGTGAAAAAACAGAAATAAAGTGCTTATCAATAGAGGAAGTCTTGAATATATGTATCACTACATCCATAAAATGTATTTGGTAGCATTAAAAAGAATGTGCATTAATTTAGAGGAATTTCTCCAGTTTATGGTTCAGCAAAGAAATCAAGATTCAAAGAAGCTCATGTGATATGACCCTTTCTTTTGAATGAGAAAAAATATAATACTGTGGGTAGATGATTGCATGCCTTTTTCTCTATTTAAAAATAACAGTGCTATTGACGTAATTCACTCTTTCAAAATGTACCCTTCAGCATGTCATTTACTTTAGTATTCATTTTTAAACTTTCATGGAAAACTACCAAAGGAAGACTAAGGCACAGAAAGACTGGCCAAGCAGAGAATAGGAACACAGAGGTGTCAGGATGGCATCCTACGAGTACAGGCACAGCAGAGAGATGCAACACTAGACATCTCTGGCTACTGGTGCCATGGAGAAGCAGTCGATGCAGAAGGCCAAGAACAGGATCATCAAGAGCTATTTCACCTGGAGCTTCTGGCTACTTAACTTCAAAGAAACTCTCCTTTTTCCTGATTATTCCCTCATCACAGGAGCATGCAATATTAAGAAGAAAAGATCATGGCTAAGAATTTGATGGATGCCTAAAAGGATTTTCTGCCTTCCAACATCCTCTCCACCCCAGACGGACACATGCATATAAAAGCAAGAACAGATACTAGTGACACATAGCACGATTCCAGGAGGCGCCAATCCCATCCCCTGGAGTTGTACAGAGGGGCAGTTCTGGCCTCCTGAGGTTTAAATATTGAAAATACTTCAGCAAATATTAAACTTATCGTTTTGACTTTCTCCTTTAATGGATATTTCATTGCAATTTCTCATCCTGAAGGTCAAGTTACTAGAAATATCACCCCATGGCCAAGGATGGCATTTCACTTCTTAGATTTTAGGCTTTAAAAATCAGGCTTTGTGGAAAGAGACACTTAATTTCTTTGTTCTACTCCTTCAGCATACACAGAGCAGTCCAAGAGGGCCCAGTTAACTGGCGTCTTCTGTGGTAGAGATGATCCCACAAGTACCCTTGTTTAAGGCTTAACTAAAGAGGAAGAAGGAAGTGAAGGGACATCCCACTCCTTAATCTCATTCCTGAGGGAAGTAAGGAGAAGCCCAGGCAGGAAGGAGCAGGAATCAGAGCTATGTCTCCTGACTCCCCCTCTCTGGGCTGTGTCCCCAAGGGTGGGAGGCATGAGAGGGAACAGAGAAGTCAAGTGGCTCTTGCCTGGACACCCCCTCTGAGAAGGTGCTGCCTCTCAGGTAGCCAGACATCCCCAAGCTGGACCCCACCAAGACAAGGCATCATGATCAGGCAGAAGCGAGGCTCTGAGCTGTGCTCCTGAGCTGATCCCAGGCTCAGCTGGGAGAGGATGGGCTTGCTAGGGACCTTACCACAGAGAGGGGACCTCATAAAGGCAGGGGGAGATTGAGGCAGGAGGGTGATGCTTCACAGCCAGTGAGCGCAATGGGGAGGCCAAATCAGCAAGCTGAGGCTCTGTGGGAACACTCTCAGCCAAAAGAAAAGGCCACACACTTATCTGCTGTGGAATATGGTGCCAGTGTGGTCAGCACCACCCAGGGCTCGAGGCTCAGTGCCCAGGAGACAAGGCACTACCGGCCAGACGCGAGGGGCCCATTTCACCCAGTGCCCCACATGAGCAAAGGCCATTGCAAAGGAGAGAGACAGGGAGGAAGACACGTTGGAAAGACTGGCCATTTTTATTCAAAAGAGACTTTATACTACCTGAAGAGAGTGTTTAAATGGTTGTGATAAGAGCAAAACATTAACCTCGACTGGACACTGGATTAATTTTTGTTTTCCTGCTAAATGACCAGTGATGGCACAGGGAAATGCCAGCTCAGTCACAAACAAAAGTCTTCTCTGCAAAAGCCAGTGGCAGTGCCAGAGCCCTGCTCCCCTGGCACGCTGCCAGACCCATGCATGCCACTTTCCTCCTGTTCTGCTCACGGCAGCGATCCCTGGGGAGCTCAGGAAAACCTCTGCCCGGGAAACTCTGGCCTGTTTCTGGACTCTCAGGGCATGTCAGAGAAGCAGCTACAGGGCTCACAAGAATCCTTCTAACCCGTATGAAAATCCAAAGCTAACTGTCACCGAAATGTGTATTCTTCTTAGCCCACTCCCCAGCGAAGTTCAGGTACAGAAAAACACACTTCTAAAAAGTTATGTGATCAAGTAATGAGCTGCACAGTTGAAAACAGCACGTGAATAAAAACCCTTTTCCCTGCCTGTTACTTTGCCTTTTCACCGCCTGTTTCCACTTTTCCGTGGTTAGGCTTTGTGTCTTGGCTAAACTAAGATGTTCTCTCTTATTTATTTATTTTTTTTTCCTTTTCCTTTTCAAACCATGGTAACTCACACAGGAGCCAAACCCCTTCACTGAAGAATAATTTATGACAGGGCAGCTAGCATTTTAAACCAAATAGTTCTGCGGGAGGGGGGAAGAAGCCAGGAGGTCAGAAGTTGATACTTGAGCACGGTATGCTGGCGGCCTCGGCGCGGGGCTGGCCTGCTGGGATTATTGCATTGCGGGAAGGGCCTGTGTGCCAAGGCCAGGAACAATGCCGCCCGCTCCTGTTCATCCCCTCCATGGACCCAGCAAAGCCTGTGTCATCTGCAGAGCAGCCTGGCTCTGAGCTCTACAGACACCGGCCCTGCAGAAGGGCTTGCTTTTCACCAGTTGGAGTGTTACTGAAATGTCAGGGGTTCGGTTGCCTCAGTGAACAGAGGCCATGTCACTTGGATTAGTGATCCTTAAGTACATCACGTGGTTCAAGTGAAGGCAACAGGCCCCACCCAACAAAGCCTGAAAGTGGTGTTTAGCAAGACAAGGCCCAACTGGCACAATACAAAAGGATGACTCATTCCAGACATTGCACACACATATCTGGCATCTCAAATCACACGCAGGAGCTGCAGATTATGACACTGAGTTCCACTCCTAGGTTCCTTTGTCAGCTAGTCGGGGTCAAGGCCAAGGTACCTGCCTCAGGTGTGAATAACTCTGAGCTAGCATGCCACCTCTCACAGTGGGACCAGCAAAGGCAGCTGGAAAGAGCTGGATGAGATGGGGCTGTCAGCCCTACGTGGTGGATGTCACCAGAGGCAAAGATTGGGCCAGAACTGGTGAAAACTCTGTTTCCCCTTTTCTACTATTGGAAAAATGTAAGATTCTTTGTAGAAAATGAGACAGTTAAGTAAATAACCCCTTGAAGATTGGAGGAGAGTGCAGGAATGCACAGTGTCCAGGCACTAGCTTAACCAAGAGTGGTTGGTTTGGACATCTTCACGTCCAAACATGGAGAAGCCATGTCCCTGTGATGGCGCTTCCTCCTCCTGCACTTCTGGAGTAACTGAGCAGAGAAGACTGTTCGTGTCAGCGTGAACAGTGCCACCAGCAGCTGCTGCCTGCAGGAATCTTGCTGTACTGACTCTAGAATCCTGTGTGCCTATAGTGAGCCTGGGATCTGTGAGCCTAGGGACCTGCTACCATCAACAAATGGTCCTCTTTGGGGATTAACTGGGTTGGCAAACAGTGACCAAGCTCATGAAAATTTCTGTGGCGTGGTAAAATGTGGCTTACTTGGCAAGGGTACTCTGTATATGAATCAACTACGTAAGTGCCACTAGAGTCAATCCAATCAATACTTCCAGCACCATTTCCCAAATGGTTTATTAACAGTACACGTTTTGCATTTCAAGGGACACCCTTCTCTTAGAATGCCATGAGGTATACCAATAATCACATAAAACTCCCCGTATTACCTCATATGCTATTTATTATGACTATAACCATATAACATTTAATAACTTTCTCCTAGATTAAAAAAAAAATTAATCTACTCCTTTTCCAGTTAATATCTTTTCAGTTTCAATAGTAAAGGAAGAGCAAAAGTGAAAAGTGAATTATTTTTGTCTTAAGACAATTAATATAGCTAAGAAAATATGAGCTTCTAAACCAGTAATGGTAGGCCCCTGCCTAGCTCTAACAGTGGATAGTGTTTCAAATGTTATAGCATTTTGCTGATGAACATGCCCCACTGAATTTCCAACCATTAATTTTCTAAATTGTACTTCTTTAAACTTGACAAGACTTGTTTGGTTACTGAATTATAAACTCTTCTGAATGTCTTCATTCTGGAAGGTTTTTTTCACCCTTAAAGGGATATTATCCCTGCTTTGAACAACATCTTAATAGTCAGATGATCTCAGTGCTCTTCACATCACCCCTCCAATCCCACTTACTAACTTTTCCATCTGCACGATGGATGGTAAAGGCCAGTTTCACAGTCAGAGGGTGCTGGCATCATCTCAATTTACCAGAGAGGGAAAGGGAAGACCACGTCAGAGCAGGTCTGGCCTGGGCTTTGCATTTTGGTCTCGGGTTTCCACTCGATTTTTCTTGAAAAGGGACAGATCACATACAATCCTAAGGGCTGCAGATCCAGATTCTTGAGGCTTGCTTATGCATATCAGACAGAAAGGACCTCATCATATGGGCTTGCTACATCCAGCTCCTTATTGGTCTATACAGAAATTCATATATAGACTCCATCCTCTAGGACCAAGAAGGAAACTAATGTGTGTTTTTTTTTAAAATGTAGGACTATATAGCCAACATTTACTGGGATATATATCATTTTTATTTTCATATCTAGGATACCTACAAATCCCAAAGTGCATTCCAAATATGGAAATATCAACAGGGATTTTGACTATTAAGAAGACCATAACTTGGGAAAAAGCCTGCCTCCTTTCATAAAGTAGGAGAAAGAAACAAGGTAAAGAATGATAAAAAGGAAGAGAGGCCTAAAATGTATCTATTAATACTTGTCTTATTAATATTTAATATTGAGCTTCAAATTTTGTTACCTATTTCTTATTATGGGAAATTCTTATGCATAAAGAAAACAATTGCTTAACTCTCTTTGCTTCCATCTAGTCTATTAATTGCTTTTGCTGGAAATCAGTAGGTTCCAAACTTTCATGACCCCCTCAGCCATGTTACCCTCCCAGAGTTCTTAACCTGGGGTCCACCGGATGGAAAAAAAATCATATTCTATTTTTATTAACCTCTAACAAAAATTTAGTATTATGAATACTATTGTGAATACCTTCAATTGTAAATAAAAGCAGAGAGAGAGAGAAAGAAAGAAACAACCTACCTACAGTTGTAGTAGTACCTGTGATGTCCTCATCAGTATAAAATACAGCTATGTTTATATCATATTATAGCTGTATGTACAGATGAATTATTTATGCTTATGGTGTTGAAATTTGGCAATATCTATACAAATTTAAAATATTTATATTCCTTGGCCCAGCAATTCCACTTTTAGGAGTACCTTTAATGGGAAAAAATAATTGCAGACAAGCAAAGATTACACACACACACACACACACACACAAATGTCCTTTGTGGTTTGTTTATAATAGTATTATAAAAAGTTGGAAACAAATGCCCATGAGTAGAAGACTGGTTATATAACAAACATTATTTAATAAAAGCATAGTAAATATTTTCTGTCTGAGTGGTTGAAAGAATAAACAGTTACCATGCCACATACCCTCTAGACTTGGAGCTTTGATGATGTCCCAAGACATTTTTATTAGATTTGAAAATAAAATCCCACTTTTGTTATTTCTGTTGAAATAAGTTTGGTATTTACTAAAGGAAATTTCTTAGTATAATTAGGGAAAAACTGAATCAATTATAAATTAGTTAATACATAAAATTAAGAGAAAACAGAATCAATCAGAAATGGAAAATGGATAAGTAATAGAGTACAGATTTCTTACCCTAAAGTAAAATTTATGTCTGCCCACAAATTTGCTAATCTGGTGTGGTTTACTGGGTAAAGGTGCCTCTCTTCACCTCTATTTCTTACAGGATTATAGTCCAAGAGCTCTCAAATATGCGTATCTATTTATACATTTATCTCTGAGCGAATTAGAGATGCAAAAACTTCTCTTTTATGTGTTTCTGTCATATGTATTTTGTAAGTACATAAAAGGTTGCAAGCACACATAATAGGTAGCCAATAAATGTTTGCTGACACAACATATGGGGATATACCCCAAAAGCCCCCACTTTTTCAATCCTTTGTCAATTTCCCAGCTTCTGTTATTCCACCCTACCTCCTGTGTGAGGAGATGGGATATGAGCAAGAACCACAGTCTAAATAAACACTGGCTGTTAGGTTATTAACCAGACACTTGTTACGGAGAGAATGAAACCCTCTTACTTCTCCAAGAATACCAAAACATAGAAGAATTACTATTTCTCCTTTGAGAAAGGCCAGTTCTTCCACCTGATCCCCACTTTCTCTTCTCCCCCAATCCTGTCTTATGAGCTGATATAAATAATTTCATCCTTTTATACTTAAACTGGCATTCCCAAATCATTATGCTTCCAAAATAGCAAGTTTCTTTCAGAGTCAGGTATACAGTGTGGATTCACACTACAGAATTGTGGCCAAAAATATGCCCATTTTTTCCTGCTGTAACAATAGAAAGAAAGAAAAATGCATTAAAATTTGTGTGTGTGTGTGTGTGTGTGTGTGTATGACACTAGAGAAGCACGGACACAAAGCAGTCTAAAGAGACTAAGTTTCGGAGAGGAATAAGCCATTCCTAGGTAAGCAAGGGCAAGTGGCTTCTTCTGTCTCTGGGAATGGTCATGGAAAAGGTCACACTTTGCATAAGACAAGGGACTCTACTGAAGTAGAAAAAAGTGAGGGGAGCTTTTAATGACCACATGGGCTTCCATGGGGGCTTAAAAAATCTGTTGGAGCCCAAAATGTCGTTCTACTCTCACATCAATTCTCCTTCACGGAACTTTTGCTGAGAATGTGGCAACATTGGAACATATGAATACATGTTGAATTTTGCCAAATACTTTTTTTAAGATGAGCATTATGTATTTTTTAGTTTGTTAATATAGTGAATCATACTGACTGATCTCTAGGTTAACTAACCTTGCATTTCTGAAATCAACCTTACTTAGTCATTATATATTATCCTTTTTATATATGGCTGGATTCAATTAGCTAAAAATCTTGTTAAGAACTTTTGCAGCTATGTTCATTAGGGATATTGGCCTGTAGTCTTCTTGTAATATCCGTCTTCTTTTGACATTAGGGTAATGCTGGCTTCATAAAATGAGTTGAGAATTATTCCTTTCTCTTCAATTTTCTGGAAGAGTTTAGGAAGAATTAATGTTATTTATTTCTTAAGTGTTTGGTAGAATTCACCAATGAAGCCAGTTGGGCCTGGAATTTTCTTTGTGGGAATGTTTTTAACTAAAAATTCAATTTTGATATTTTCCAATTCTTTTTAAGTGTGCTTTGGCATTTCTTGTATTTCAGGAAGTTTGATCATTTCGTCTAGTTGTCGAATTTATTGGCATAAAGTTTTTCATAATAGTCCTTTATTATTCTTTTAATATCTATAGAATCTCTAACAATGTCACCTCTCTTATGCCTGATATTGACAGACTGTGTCTTTTCTCTTAAATTTTTTCTTGATCAGTTGGCTAGAAGTTTATCAATGTTATTGATTTTCTTAAACAATCAGCTTTTCCATTAGCTGACATTTTCTATTTTTTTCTCTTCCATTTCATTGATTTTTGCTTTTTCTTTCCTTTCCTCTGCTTACTTTTCTTCAGTTCAAAATACTTTCTAGTTTCCTTTTTGATTTTTTTATTTGACCCATGGGTTATTTAGGAATGGGTTATTTAGTGGAAAAATATTTGGGTATTTCAGATATCCTTCTATAATTTCCAATTTAATGCCTTTATGATCAAAGAATATATGTACACCTGAATTCCTTTAAATTCATTGAAACTTGTTTTATGGCACCAGATGTGGTGTATGTTTTTAAGTATGTTGTGTATACTTTAAAAGACTGTTTATGTTGCTGACATTGAGTAGCGTGTTCTATAAACATTTAGTGAGTTGATGATGTTGTTTAAGTATTCTGCATGCTTACTTATTTTCTGACTATACATTCTATAACTTACTGACTGAGGGGTATTGAAACATCTAACTCTAATCATGGGTTTGTTTATCCTTGCAATTCTGTCAGCTTTTGTTTTGTGTATTTGGTTTTAAAAATCGCAACATATCCTTAACATATAATGATTTGCCTACAAATAAAGCAAAAGAAAGAATTTATCCAAGAAAAAAATATATACAAATATTTACTATGGTGACCTTATTGAGCAAAAAAGATAAAGCAATATGTACAGAAAATTCTATTTTCAAGAAAATGCATTTATATGCATAAAAAATACCTGAAGAGATCACATTAAAATGTAAATAAAGATAATATCTGAGGTGGGAATGGCATTATGGGTAAGTTATAATTTTGTTCATTTTTTTAAATTTACATGTTTTACTTTTTAAAAACCATTTAATTTCTTTAAAATTTTATGATATGACCTTTAATTTTAAAAAGCTTTTTGATTTTTCAAAAATGTTTAATTGACACATGATTGTACATATTTATGGGGTACAGTATGATATTTTGATACATGTATACAATGGGTAATGATCAAATTAGGGTAGCTGGCACATCCATCACCTCAGATATTTACCATTTCTTTGTGTTAAGAACATTCAAAATTCTCTATTCTAACTATTTTGAAATATATAATATATTATTGTTAACTATAGTCACCCTACTGTGCAATAGTACACTAGAAGTTATTCATCCTACCTAATTGTAACATTGTACCCATTAACCTCTCTCCATCACTCCTCCCCATTAACCTTCCCAGCCTTTGGTAACCATTATTCTACTCTATACTTCTAAGAGATCAGCTTTTTTAGATTCCACATATGAGCAAGATCATGCAGTATTTGTCTTTCTGTGCCTGGCTTAGTTCACTTAACATAGTGTCCTCCAGGCTTATCTATGTTGTTGCAAATGACAGGCTTTCTTTCTCTTTTATGACTAATATTTTACTGTTTAAATAAACCACATTTTTTTCATACATTCCTCTGTTGATGGACACTTAGGTTGACTTCACATCTTGGCTATTGTGAATAGTGCTACAATAAACATGGGTGTGCAAGTATCTCTTTGACATACTGATTTCGTTTCCTTTGGATATATACACAATAGTGGAATTGTATGGTAGTTAAATTTTTTATTTTTTGAGATATCTCCACACTGTTTTCCATAGTGGCTGTACTAATGTGCATTCCCACCAACAGTGTATAAGAGTTCCCCTTTCTCCACAACTTGGCCAGCATTCATTTTTTGTCTTTTTGATAATAGCCATTCTAACTCAGGTGAGATGATGTCTCATTGTGGTTTTGATTTACCTTTAAATTTCCTTAATGATTAATGATGTTGAACATTTTTTCATATACATTTTGGCAATTTATATGTCTTCTTTTAAGAAATGTCTGCTCATCCCCATAATGAGCTGAAATAAAAAAAAAAAAAAAAGAAATGTCTGCTCAGACCTTTTTCCCATTTTTAATTGGATTATTTGTTTTTTTGCTACTGATTTGTATGAATTTCTTATGTATTCTGGATATTAATCTTTCATGAGATGCAGAGTTTGGAAATATTTCCTCCCATTTTGTAGGTTGTCTCTTCACTCTGCTGATTGTCTTTCTTGTACATAAGCTTTTTAATTTGACGTAATCCCATTCGTCTATTTTTGCTTTTGTTGCCTGTGCTTCTGAGGTCTTATCCAAAAATTCCTTGCCCAGACTAATGTTATGAAGCACTTTCCATATGTCTTCTTCTACTAGTTTCATAGTTTTTGGTCTTACAGTTAAGTCTTTAATCCATTTTTAGTTGATTTTTGTAAGTGATGAGAGAGAGAGGTCTAGTTTCATTCATCTGAATATAGATATCCAGATTTTCCAGCACCATCTATTGCAGACTGTCCTTTCCCCAGTGTGTAGTCTTGGTGCCTTTGTTGATGATCAGTTGGCTATAAATGCATGGATTTAATTCTGGGTTCTCTATTCTGTTCCATTGTTCTATGTGTTTATTTTTAGAAGCTTTTTTGAGACTCAGGTGTCCAAGGCATCTAGAACAGAGCAAATTTGGTCTGAGCTCCCAGGCATAATCTAATTTTGTCCATTGTATATTTATTACTGAAATATTTGAGAAAGAATTCTGGCTATTTTCTAACCAAACTGGCAAAGAGCACTGGTTCTCTCACTGTGCTTTGGTGAGAAATGCTTGCAATAACTCTCCCATGACACATTCTCCATTTTAGATCCCATTTAGCACTCGATGACATTCAGACTGAAAGAATCAATTTGTTTCTTCTTGTACTTTGCCCCAATACGTGATTAAAATGTGGTTAGAAGAAATGGCTTATCTAACCCCCGGATGAATGAAAACTATTTTGTCATGTGATGACTTGAAAGCTGTTTTAAATTTAGAGTGTGTTTCAGAGAGTAGTAGTTAGAAAAATCTCTACATAAACATTCGGCCTTTATCTTGTTCCTCTAGATCGTTGGTTTTCAAAGCATGATCCCTGGACCAGCAGCAGTGTTAGAAATGCATTTTTGGGCTTCACTCTACCACTCAATCAGTAGTTGTAGAGGCCTGGGGCACAGCAATCAGTGACTTAAACCTTCTAGATGATTCCAGTGAATGCTGAAGTTTAAAAATGACTGCTTTGGACCGTGTTTGATGCATACCCTAAAGATCTACCCAGAAGACAGAATGACATGATGGACAACATCTATAGGAAAAATTTTCTTCCATGATAAATTTTTGGAATTTTGCAGCAGTGTTTATCATTTATTATCTCTGAGAGGGAAGAATTGTGACGTTTATCAGAATTCTTTTAATGGATAAACAACACAGTGACATTTCAGAAGCAAAAATTATACGCTAATATGTTCCTATTTAACAAAGAACTTGGTGAAGGTAGCAAAATTCTTTTAAAAGAATCTTGACCTTGTTTATCTTCCATTATGTATTGTCACATAATATCCTTATATGCCCTATAGTGTATGGTCACTAAGTTGGACTCATGCAAATGCCAGAGCCCCGAAATCCTGGCATCCACCAATACTAATTTAATAAGAATGTTCTGTCATTACCATTCTGTTCAAAATTTGTAGTTTAAGATTATCTTACCTAATAACTCAAGAATAAGAGGATAGGGGTAAAGAATTTGGGGGCACACACTGACAAAGATAACAGAAATTGGAGATTGTCAGTTTAGCTGTGTCACCTCCACGTTCTACAGCAGGGATGCTTTCTAGAAAAGAGAATCAGAGTATATCTGATGGAAAGGAGTGAAATTTGACAAGAGACCCGTAACCATTTTTAATTATAGAAGAAAAATACATCAGCAGGGGTAATAAATGAAACCACTTTTGTTTCAAAGTAACATCTTGGATCTTCAGAAAATTTTGAGCACACCCTCTCTTTAGTCTGTAGAGTATTCTAGTTATATATTTCAGTTGTCTATTTATTTTACTCATATGTCTGCAATTTGGATGAGACTCTGTAGATAATGCATCTCAGCTCCACATGGCATCAGCTGGGAAGGCTCAGACCTGCGGGCTGGAGTAAGTGAAGACTCGTTTACTCACATGTGTGATGATGGATCCTCGCTACTAGTCTAGAATTTAGCTGCGATTTTTGGCCACTTACCAATGCCCTCTTCATGCGGCCTGGGCTTCCAAGGGTGGGTGAGCTCCTGAGAGAGATTTCAAGTGGAAGCCATGCTACCTTTTGCAGCCCACCCTCTGAAGTCAAGGCTGGCAATATTTCTGCCATATGTGATTGGTCAGAGCATTCCCCATCCTTCCCAGGATCAAGGGGAAGGAACATACACCCCACATTTTGATGGGTGAGTGCCAAGGTTCTGGAAGGGTATCTGGGAACAGAAATTTAGCTATGGCCTCTTTTGGAAAATACAGTGTGTTGCAGTGCTTCCCCTAGTCACAACAACTCACATTCCTTCCCTAGACATAAGAGTGAGCAAGCATTCAGATGATACCAGCCCTGAGCTTTAAAACTGGCCCAGCTGCTTCCAAGAGGAGTAGAAGAATGCTATCCCAATTGAACCCTGCTCAAGTTGCAAATTCATGAGCAAAATAAATGTTATTTTTTTTAAGCCATCAAGTTTTGGAGTGGTTTGTTATGCAGCAATGGATAACTGAAACACAGATTCTCAACCTTTTTCCCTGGCCGAACACAGGTAAGAGACACAATGGCACAGAAGACACTCCATTTAACTCAGCCAGATTTTTAAAATAAGATAGGCTGATTTCAAGCTCTAACCCATTCTGTTATTCCAGGGAGCATTTTGCAATACAAGTAAGTGAGACTTATATTATTATAGTGATAACCCTGAATTCACCTGAATTTATACAAGAATAATATATTACACGTTTTGGTGCCTTGCCTATTACTTGTGACACACCTCACAACTGATTACACTCCAGGGTATGTAGGTTGAAAGCCATTGCTCTACACACTCCGAGAAGTAAAAGTTGCTTCAAAAACAGTTTAACAGATGACTCCAAAATTAATAAATAAATGCAAAAACCTGGGTTTAGTTTTTTCTTTCTTTCAAAAAAGTTCACCTATGGTAGCTTGCTGCTGGCTAGACGGGAGCATGTGGAAAAGGAATGGGGAATGGAGACATTATAATAAACAACTTTGTTCACACAGAGAGGTGGTGGCGGAGCCATCAATCACTGCTCTATCACCAGATGCCTAGTCTACTGTGCACGTTCTCCATACACCCTGTGGCCATATTTCTCCTGGTGCCCAGGGAAGTCTCAGCATCCCATCCAACCTCACATTCTTCCCAGACAAAATTTTGAATGATAATTTATGTGATTATTATATTTATAAGTAAAGTGTTCAGAAAAAAATAATTTGTGGGTTTGTGGGATGTTTTCTGCTATCTCTGGACAAATCTTTGGAACAATTCTTAAGAGAATGGATCTAGATAATGTCCTTTACATCCCAATGGATAGTTCCAATCTACAATCAAGACATGGGAATCATGTTCGCCCTGTATTCATCATGTTGCACTCTGATAACTGTTCTCTTCATAGCAGTCTGACTCCTTGACAGTTATAACAACTCATCTGTTGGCTACAAGTGGGCAGTAAGTAGAATTTTCACTAAAGGCACTCGACATACTTTTCCAATGGTCTCCACTGGCACTTTAAATTCAGCTTCTAAGTGCTTTGTCAAATTAATTTGCTTGCTCAGGATTGTATACTCCCTTTAGTGCAGTAAGTGAGAAAGCTATGGGAAGAAATAGTCTCTGCCAAAGTTTCTGTTGATTGAGGAACAGGGCCTTCTATCGAGCCCAGTCGACTTGTAACTATGCCATTTCTGTTGAATCACCTTGGCTGATTGTTTATCGAACTATCCCCACAAGCAAAATATTTTGTTGAGTTTTCTAACAGGAACATGGATTCTGACAATTAAATCATCAGACTTGAAGCTTTCATAGCATTTATTAAAAATTGTCTTAGTCTAAAAACAAAGCTCCAAACAGGTTATAATCACTGTAAATGGGAAATCCGAAACATTAAAACAAGTTGGCTAGTGTATGCTGTTTTCAAAATGAAGCCAAAGTCTTGATTTTAACCTGCAAGGAGTACATACTTTGCACATGTGGGAAAGCATGAGGTCCCCGGCCTTCTGGGATAGGCCATAAATAAAAGAAGTATCAAATGACAGATAAAAGCAGAGCCTGATTTCCTTGTCCACTCTGACCATTCAAAAGATCAGAAGGTCAATTCTTGTCTCTGAAGTCCAAAATCATCAATTATGAAAACTCCTTCGCTTAGAGATGACTTTTATTTTTCATCAGTCTCTAGAAACTAGGAAGCAGTGAATATACTACTATATAAAATGTATGTCTCTGACTTGTTCACAGATATATAGAGTGTACTTGTGTGTGTGTGTGCGAATTGATATTTGGTAATTATAACTAACACCACCTCTCAACATTTTGTGAAACGAAAGCAAGCCATCATTTGCATTCTTCAACAAGCCGCACCCTCTTGCTTTTTCACAAAAACAGGGCTTTTTAAAGCCCCGTTCCAATTGCTATTACAGTCCTCATTTTAAGTGCACTTCCAACTGAGGAAGCTGATCTTGAGCATTAGTGGTATGTCCTGCAGGCTTTGTCCTCTATTTGTCCAGGTGGAAAGGACTGCAGCCTTAGGGATTCGTTTACCAGAACTAGCTTCTTTCTCATTACCTAGTTCTTGTACTAAACGAAGTAGATATGGATTTGGAACAGCTATCTGGGTGACAAAAATGTAAGCTTAAAAAATTCACTGGGTAAAAGTTTTCATGGCTGGTCCACAGGCAGCCAGAAGCCCGCTATGGCTAATGGGGCCTGCCTTTTGCTCCCCTGGGCTGACTCCCTGTGCTGGGTGATTTAACAGTAGGATGCTCAAGATGCTGAGCTTCCTCGGCTGGCACCCTCTAGTTCAGCACGGGGCACCAGCCAGGCAACGGACACGAGCCAGAGGAGGAGCACAGTGCACAGGTTCTTCTCAGACTATCTCCATAAGAAATCTCACTTAAAGAGTTCAAATTTAAGAAGCTTTGAGATGAAATACAGGAAACAGCAATTAAGGCATTTTTACTGGCTTCATAATTTCTAACTGTAGAACAGCTAAAGTTGTCAAAAATAATACCTATCGTGCAGGTAGGCAGAAATAAATGAGACCATACTGAGTGATCTCTTTATGTCTCTAAGCCATAAGATATTAACTGCCTATGTTTAAATATATCTAGGTCCTATGTCCTGATCAAATTAAAAAGCTTTTGCACAGCCAAGGAAACTATCATTAGAGTGAATAGACAGCCTACAGAATGGGAGAAAATACTTTCTCTCTACATATCCAATAAAGGGCTGATAACAAGAATCTATCTAGAACTTAAAAAAAAAAAAAAAAACAAGAAAAAAATCAAACAACCCCATCAATAAATAGGCAGAGGACATGAACAGAAATTTTTCCACAGAAGACAGAATAATGGCCAGCAAACATATAAAAAAATGCTCAACACTCTAATCATTATGGAAATGCAAATCAAAACCACAATGAGATATCACCTAACCCCAGTGAGATTGGCCTTTATCAAAAAATTCCAAAACAACAAATGCTGGCAAGGATGTGGCAAGATAGGAAAACTCTTACACTGCTGGTGGGACTACAAATTAGTGCAACCTCTGTGGAAAAGAATTTGGAGATAACTCAAAAAGCTAAAAATAGAAATAGCATTTGATCCAGCAATACCACTATCAGGCATCTACCCAAAGGAACAAAAGACATTCTATAATAAAGACATCTGCACTCGAATGTTTATGGCAGCACAATTCACTATTGCAAGGATATAGAAACAACCCAAGTGCCCGTCAGTCCATGAGTGGATTAATAAAATATGGTATATGTGTACAATGGAATACTACTCAATTATAAGAAATGATAGTGATCTAGCACCTCTTATGTTTTCCTGGATAGAGCTTGAGCCCATCCTCCAAAGTGAGATATCACAAGAATCGAAGAATAGGCACCACATGTACTCGCCATCAAACTGGCACTAAGGTGCTCACATGGTAGTAATATTCTTTAGGGATTGGGGGTTGGGGGTGAGTAAACTCACAACTAATGGACACGGTGAGTGTTGTAGGGGGGAAAGGGCACGCCTCAAATCATGGTTTGGGTGTGGCAAAGTCATAACATGTAACCAAAATGTTTGTACCCCCATAATATCTTGAAATTAAAAAAATAAAAACAAATATTCAAAAACAAATACGTAAATTTATCTAGGTCTTGTGTTAAAACAATGGCTCTTTCCCAAAGGTTTGGAGCTTCTGCAAATCTTTGAACCTCCTTCGGGGCAAAGGCCATTTCTAACTCAGTGTCACATCCCTAGAAGTTAGCACAGTCCCTAGCAAAGGTACTCTGCAAATGCTAAAAACATTAAGTATGGTAGGCTCAGATAGTTTCATGTATAAACATGTTTTCAGGTCATCCTAATGCTCCTGTTCTTTAAAGTTATGTACCTGAGTCCCTAAAATTCTTTCAGTTGATAATCATTTAACCAATATTTTTATTATCAGCTGTAGGGAAACACAAGGTCTTAGGACCTCTTCAAAAACAAAAAAACCTCTTCTGTAAATCTTGTCCTTCTTAGCACAATAGTAAAAAGCTAAAAAGTACAGAAAAAGGCTTTTCTCCTAGGATAGCAGAATTAAAATATGAGCTGCAGCTCTGTGGGCTGAAAGGATGATACAGTTAAAGAGGAAATAGCACAAACACAATGCTAGGGAGACCTGTTGTTTCCTAGAAAAACATTTTACCACAGTCCTTTCTTTCTCAAATCACAGTGGCAAATATCTATCGGTCTCCAGAAGGATCATAAAGACCCAAGAGTCTAGAAAAGAATCTATGAGGTAACATTCGTTATATGCACCTACCAATAAATGTGGCTGGTGTTAACAGAGGACCCATGAGTAAGTTAAGAAGGTCCTTTAAAAAGGAATGACACCAATGAGGCCACCACACCTTAAAGGACCAGGAGACCTGAGACCTTTTTGACCAAGAATCCTGAGAGGAAGCTTAGTCTGGAGAAACAGATTCCTAATAAAGCTGGGAGAGATGGGACTGGTTAGCAAAGCTCGGAAGGGAAGCCCAGCACTGATCACCACAGGTAAAAGCTACCTGTCAAGAAGATGATTGTGTCTTTTTTTAAACTATCCAAAATATCATATGTTATATATCCAATATACTGTATAAACATATGAGATGCACCAAGGATGATGGATGATGTGAAAAGTAGTCACAACTAGAGCAGCCATGGTAGCTAAGGCTGGAAGTATTGACTTGAAAAGCTCAAGGAAAAGCTCCAGCCATCAGAAGCTTCATAGAACAGACTTTACTCTTCCAAGAAAACCAGCCCAGGGAGGTCCAGTGGGATGCAGACGATGGCCCAAACCGGAACCAACACCAAGGCTAAGATGCTTCTTCTCGGCACCAGTTGAGTGTTGAGAATTTTGCCATTCCATGGGAAGAAACCCCAGTTAAAAAAGAATCAATGTGCATAATAGGCTTATGCATGTGTTCATTCGTTGATAGTAATTTGCATTTTTCAAAAAGCAAAAAAAAAAGTAAACTGGATTTGTGTGTGTGTGTCTGTGTGTCTCTTCATGGTGGCTAAAGAGCTTTTATGGATCCAATGACTTCTTGATTTCTCCAAAGAGAGTGAATTTGTCGACTTGGACAAGTGCCTCAAATTTTTCCTATGTATTTTTCTCATAAGGCATGCTGAATCACCTCAGAGAGATGCTTATACCCATGGTATAAGCAAGCTCAAGAAATGCTCAAGGTCACGGCCATTTAAAGGTTTTCTATTTTTACTGCCTTGAAAATGACACAGCACTGAGTTTTTTCTGAAGACTTAAGTGCCTTGCTTTGGCCTAAATTACTTTAAGGCTCATTTGTCTACTCCTTTTTGGTTTAAGCACAGTTAGTGGGCAGATCAGTGAAGAGCTAAAAATCACTTTCAATGTGTTCAAATCAAGTATACGTTACTCAAATACCTCTATCCATTCCATATGTTAGAAATACTTTTTTCTAGTCTTAAAAATACCACTTAATCTGCTTACTCTATGAAAGAACTAGTTTTATTCCAAAAGAATGACTTGAGTTGTTGATTCCCAGGGTTTTAAATTTCACAATCCTATAAAATTAGAAAAAATTATCCAAGGAGCTACATAAAAATTGCTGATTTTTTTATACAAAGTAAGCACATTAAAATTTTTTCAACTACTATCTTCATCATACTATTTTTCAAAATTATTTTAATCCCCAAAAGTAAAAAGGATATAATCTGAATATGTAAATGAGGACATAATTTTGAATTATAAAAACATTACTACATTTTTCTAATTGTATTGAATTTGTTATGTAAGTAAATTTAAGGCACATGGAGACTCAGTGGTTTAAACTGAAATGAGAAGATTTCACTCTCAGATATAGAAAAAGAGCACATAGCTAAGAAGCCATCGATGTGGAAAGGCCATTACACTGCCCTGGAGATTTTGATGAAAAAGATATTTGAATGAGAAGCAAACATCAGCCAGTCCAGACAATTCAGAATCATTACAGAGCTGTGCCTCATCTTGTCTGCTGTTTTGTTTACTGACATTTACACTGGTCTTTAAAACATCACAAACCTAGCATCTATCTTGCCCTGCATGTACTAATTTGACCCAGAAATACTCTCATACAAGTATGTGCACGGATATTAGTATTGGAAACCTAAAACTCCAAGATCCTTCTATTTAAAACAGGACTCGTATTTAATAAATAAGCTTTTCAGCTCATTAACGGTTATCCCATTTCACATACACTGTTGCACATTAGGCAGAAGAGAACACTGAGTCCTTTGCAAGACAGTTTCCGTTAAGCTTGCACTGGGATTGAGTTATCATGCTGACTTGATTTACTTTTATGCTTCTGCATCAATCAAGCCAGGAGGGTTAGAGGAAAGATGCTCTTAAGTATTAAAAGTATAATCATTGCAAACCAGGCTGAGGAGAAGTGATTACCAGGGTTGGACAGCTATCAGGCAGGCATTAGGGTGAATTCCCAAGATGCCAAAACATTAAGCCGAACTTTTATAGAGACCACTAATATTTACTCTCAGGCCTTCCCCAAAAAAATACAAGAGGCCTAAAGGTCCCTAAAGAGACCTTAAATTGTCTCCTAAGGTAAATTACTCCAGGTTATAATCCATTCATAAAAATTCCTATTGATGCATTTGCTTACTTTAAATAAGCTAATTCTGTGTTTGTTTCCAGTTTGTATTAATATTATTATTGATTTGTGGAAAAATTACTTTTTGTGACATGTACAGTTAGGGTTTTACCCTCATGCTAGGCTGCTGCGTTTTTTATTAGAGACAAAACAATTACTAGCTACAATCTGTCAGCCACACTTTACAAATTAAGGCCACTGAATCTTCTTGAAAGTCCTGGTTCTACCTACAGAGCCCTTTACTAACCCAATGCCACAAAGAGGTGGGGTAACCTGTGTTCAACTGTATGAGACCACATGGTTGCCAGTGTTCATGGGGATCAGTAACATGAAATGCCACACTCTGGGATCAGTAACAGGAAACACTTTACTTGCACCTCCCATCAAAAGCCCAGCAGTGGACTTCCAGCCAAGGCAGAGCAGAAAGTTAGCCCTCTTATGCAGACCTTCTGCTCCCAATGAAATACACAAATAAAATCCCCCCCAAAGACATAGGCAGATTACAATGCAGCTAAATTCTGCTTATATCTCAGAAATGCTGAGGAAAGTTCTATTAGACAAATAGCTACTGTGACAGATAATGGGAGACAAAGTAGAATTTAAGGCAAAATTATTGGCAGAGATAAAGTGGAACACTTTACAATAATAAAAGAATCTACCATGCCACCAAGGAGTTCTAACAAGTATGAACTTATTTTCTACAAATGATAGCATCTAAAAACTGACAGAATACTAAGGAAGAATTAACAAATTTACAACATCAGAGTGAGATATTTTAACAGTTCCCTATCAGACAAAAAAAAAAAAAAATCTTGTACCATAGAAGATTTAAGTAAAACATTAACAAAACATACACATATCTATCTTTAGAACATTGCACCCCCAAAACACAATAATTTTTTCCAGTTCATGAGGAAATCTTACAAAAAATTGATCACATAATAGTCCGCAAAGCAAATCTCTAAAATGTCAAATATTCTATATAATAAAGACTATACTTAACAATATAATTCATATGAAAATCAACAATTAAAAGACTATATTTGAAAACCCAAAACACACTCTTATATAACTCCTTGGTTAAAGGTGAAATTAAAATAGGGCATGGTAATAAACATTCTACTCAAAACTGTAGCAGAAGTGGTTAGTAGAAAGAAATTACTAACTTCTTTCAAGTATCAGGATATCATAAGTAGAGCCTTACGAAGAAAGAATTACAAAAATCCATAAATTCAAGGACATTAATAGTGACAACTTTTAAATTCCTACACAATGGCTGATGTCCTAACCAGACATAACTACATCCACTTTGCTATGTTTCCCTAAGCATCACTGGGTTGTATCTTTACAAAACATAAAAGGGTTGATGGTTAAAAAGTTTACGCTTAACGAATCAGGTCAGGAACACAGAAGTCAGACATCATGGGATGGAATTTTTGTTCTTTTAGTTTTATGACTGTGGACAAGTTATTTATCTTCTTAAGCCTCAGGTTCCTCATCTGAAAAATATCATATAGTAATAATTTCTAGCATGTAAACTTCTTATGATGCTAAATAATTTGAAACACATAAAACATAGTGTAGGAAAAAAGCCTGTTCCATGGCAAGAGTGACGCCATCTTGAAACAAAGCCACCATGATGACCGATGTTTGACTCCTGCATACCAAGGTGTTCTGCAGCAAGGTCTTAAAACAATGCCTGTGCTATAAATAACCCTTCATAAAGATACTTATCTAACCTCCCCAGTGGTTACATAAGTCTGAGACTTGACTAGCTGCCCATGTTTTACCTAAAAGCTTGCTACCTGGAGGGCAGCTGCAGGGATCTACCATCTTGTCGCCATTGGAGACATTGCTTCTGTTTGTCTCTATTAAATTTTTTTTTCCTGAGAAAATGGATTTGTCATCTTCTTTCTTTGGTCTGTCAGCTCCCTCAACCTTTGAGGATAGGTTTGCATATACCTGCTCACCCTGGACCACACAGCATAGTGCCTAACAAATAGGAAGAGTTCAGTAACTGGGAGCTAGTATGTTATATATACAGTCCTCATTTGGCTACTTGCTCTGTCACTCCTACTTAAGTGTGTACTCCTTGAAGAGAAAATCTTTGAACAATGATGAGCACATTATAGTGCCAAATATATAGTTGCTACTAAATAAATTTGTTATATTAATTAATGAAGCTTAAACTTATTCAGGATACTGGTAGTATGAGATGTCAACTATCAAACTAGCAAAAGAAAGAAAGAAATATGAAGAGGTTGCCAGTGACTAGTTATATTTGTCTGATATTTAATTATTACTTCTCACTGAGTGTTGACTTGATACTTGAAATAGAAGCAAATCAATTTTGTTCCATCAAGTCTGATATTTTCAAATATTCAATTAAGCATTAAAACTGCTCTATAATAAGATATTATTGGATGAGGCTGAGGTTGGGGCCTAAGTTAGTTTTCTAATTTTAGGCATAAGATGGTGATATTATTATACGTGTCTAAAATTCAATAGGGCACACAACAAGAGCACAATTGTGAAGGGCACACAACTTACAAAATGTGGTGGTAGTAGAAAAATACATTTATGTAAAGGTAGGTTAGTATCCATTATATCGTGACAGAAAAAAATTAAAATTCTGTAATTTCCAGAATTGAATATTTTTACAAAATTTGATAAAATTAAAATGCTAATTTCACTTTGGTTGCAGCACATTTATTTTCTTTGAATTCACCATTTATATCGAGTAATGCTCTGCAGGTTTGTTTATTTTGTTTCAAGAATATTTGCCAAGCTTAATTTTTATTAAATTCCATTGCACTTTACTGTGAGATGTGCTCAGCTAAGCCTAATGAAAGGCCACAATAGATAAGTCAGGGTTAGTTTACTCTGCTGCTGGTACAAACACCTCTGGCATTCTTTTTGTAAAACTAATGTTGGGGCAGAATAAGCATTTCTTTTCTTCTTTCACTGGGTTAGTCATTAGACATTAGAATGCATCACTCAAAAATGGGAGCTTTTTTCTGTAGATTTTTAAGAAAAAAAGAGAGAAAGAAAGGAGGGATAGGAGGAGGAAGAGAGAAAGGGAGGAAGGAAGAGCATGAAGGAAGGAATAGCTATTTCAGGGTAATAGTCATGCTGTCCCAAGTTGCTAGGGTTGGGGCAAAAAACTAAATGGCATTGTGAATGGTCTTTTCAATCCCTGGATTTAACTTTTATCAAATTGTTGAAATTTGGTTTAAATCAAAATCATGCAAACACATACAAACAAAGATTACCCGAAATAAAAAAATCTTTATAGATAGCATTAGTTTCCATGACAGTACATCCAAAAAATGGAGCCTCTCCATAGCTCAGCAGGAAATATGTACAGATGTGTCCAGGAACTCATATGAATCAGCCTCAATCCTACCAGGTCTTCTTCTTTCCATCTATCTATATCCTAACTTTTTAAATGCAATAGTGTCAGTGTCAATTTCTGGCCAGTATTTTTAACTTAGTTCTCAGTGACTGCCTCTTGTGAATCCATTTTCTCCCTTACAAGCAACCCACTTTTCTTCTTTATTGCTTTCTCCTTCTGCTGTAAGAGAGTAGTAAGGTAATTCAGTATTTATTTTTGGTGTATAAAACTTGTTCAGTGCTCTACAGAAATACCAAACCTCTGAAACAAGTGAATTAACTAGTTAAGATTCGGGGGTCGGGGGTAGGGAATAGGATACATCATTAGCTTGGAAGCTGTGCATGATGATTGGGTTTTCAGCTATCCTTAACAATATTATGCCTCTCAGAAATCATTTCTTTCATTTATTTATAAAGTGCCAAGATTTTAGTAGTGTATGCATGCGTGGGAGGGGAAAATTGAAATACATCTCAAGAAAATGTTCACAGACATTAATGCTTCCTTTCTGAAACATTACTGCACCCAGATGCCTCTATTCAATCCATATTTAGCAAAGCTTTATGTCTCCCAAATGAAAAACATGTATTTACCTGCTACAGTACAATGAGTTTCATTGCTCTGTGCCTTTAGAAGACCCAGCCTGCTTCAATAACCGGTCAATTGCCCTCCCAAGATAATTTTCCAGTTACTTCTAAACTCCTGCCTCATAAAAACTAAACACTGTACTATAAAATATTAACATAGGTGTGATATTATTGAACTAAATCATTTTCTATATGAAAGAGAGAAGAGGACAATTAACATATTATAAAGATCTGGGGGAAAGGAGCTATGAGAAGCTGGAGGGTAGGAGTGGGACCACCCAGGACTCTACTTGAATCACACTTCCTTCATTAAAGGATTGAATCAAGTCTAAACCCATGTCATATATTTTTGGGCAAAGAAAAAATAATCTTAATAATTCCATTGTTTGCATATAAAAATGATTGACAATTATACAATTATATAATTAAGTGCCATTTACCAGGAGAGAAAGAGAGGGAAAACCTGGAAATAGGGGGAAAAACATTCACTGCTTAGAGCACCCTGTCCCTCTTGAGATTTACAATATTTTGTTTCTAAAGAACGCTCAGTAATATTCCTCCACTGAGGGTTTGAATTCTTCTGAACAAACTCCCCTCTTCCTTCTTTTCTAGGGACATCTTCCTATGTTAATTCATAAAATCCCTTTAAAAATTCCTCATGTACTACTAACAAGTACATTTAGCAAGGTTGCAGGTTATGTGGTCAATGCACAGAAATTAGTTGTATTTCTATATATAAGCAGTGAACAATTCAAACCAAAACCTAAATACATTACCATTTATAATGGTACCAAAATATGATATACTTAAATATTTACTTAAGTATTATGAAATACTTAAATATAAGTCTTAAAAAACATGGTCAGACTCTGTAGGTTAAAAACCACAAAATGTTAATGAAAGAAATCAAAGAAGATCTAGATAAATTTAAAGGTATACTACATTTATAGATTGGAAATCTTAACATAACAGATGTCAATTGTTCTCAAAGTGATTTATAGATTTAATTTCTACCAAAATTCAAGCAGGATTTTACCTGATATGGATAAGATGATTCTAAAGTTTATATGAAAGGGAAAAGGCACTAGAATAGCTAAAAAAAATTGAAAAAGAAGAACAAAGTTGTAGAAATCACACTATCCAATATTAAGACTTATTATAAAGCTACAATAATCATGAGAGTGTAGTATTGGTGAAGGAATAAGACTCATAGATCAATGCACAGAATAATAGAGAATCCAGTTATAGATACACACGAATATGGCCATTGGATTTTGACAAAAGGATAAAAACAATTTAATGAGAAAGGATAATTTAGATATTTTAGATATGATATTAGTACAATTGGTTATCCACATGCAAAAATTGAAACTATACCTAAACTTTATACCTCATACACAGATTAACTCAAAATGGACAAAGATCTAAATGTAAAATTATAACATTTCTAAAAGAAAACACAGGAGGAAATTTTCATGACTTGTGGTTCAACAAAGTTCTTAGAAATGACACAAATTGGACTTTCTCGAAATTAAAAATTGTTGTTCTGCCAAAAACACTGTCAAAAGAATGAAAAGACAAACTACAGACTGAGATAAAATACTTGCAAATCACAAAACCGACAAAGGACTTGTATTCAGGATATAAAGAATCCTCAAAATTCAACAAATGCCATATGGTATTACATATGTGGAATCTGAAGAAGTCAACCTCATAAAGTAGAGAGTAGCATGGTGGTTACCAGTGGCTCTGTGAGAGGAGCAGGGACAAAGGGGAGATGCTAGTCAAAGAGTACAAAGTTTCAGTTAGAAGAAATAAGTTCTAGTGATGTATTGCACAGCATGATGACTATGGGTTAATAATAATGTATGTTTCAATATTAGTAAAAGAGTAGATTTTAAATGTTCTCACCACTAAGAAAGGAGAAATATGTGAGGTGATAGGTATGCTAATTAGCCTGTTTAAACATTTTACAATGTATACATGTATCATAACATCACATTTTAACCCTATAAATATATACAATTATTTGACAATTTAAAAATAAATAAATAAATGTAACCTAAATTTAAGAATGGGTAAAAGACCAAAGACGATGTAAGTAAGGGTGGGAGTTAAGCACTTGCAAGGAAATGCAACATCACTGACCATTAGGGAAATGCAAATCAAAATCACAACGAGATGCCACTAGTTTATTAGAATGGCAAAGATAAAAGACACTGATAACACCAAGAACAAGCAAGGATGAAGACAACTGAAACTCATACATTGCTTACACATGCTGGTATACTCACTCTAAAAAAAAGAGTTTGGCAGTTAAGCACACACTTACTATATAACACAGCAATTCCACTCCTGAGTATTTACCTTAGAAAAAATGAAAACTATGTTTACACAAAAATTTGTACATGACCGTTTGTAACAGCTTTACATATAATAGCCCAAAACTAAAAGTAACCCAAGTGCCCTTCAACAAGAGAGAGGATTATATGGGGTGGTACATCCTTGTAATGGAATACTACTCACAACGAAAAAGAATCAACTATTGATACATGCAACAAAATAGATGAATCTCAAAGATATTATGTTGAGTGAAAAAAAGCCAGTATCAAAATTTATGTCCTGTTTGACTTTATTTATATAATATTCTCAAAAACACAAAAGAGAGACCAGTGGTTGCCAGTGGTCATGGATTGGGGGAGGGGAGGGTGTGATGATAAAGAAGTAGCATATGGGCATTTTTGCAGGACTGTTGGAAATGTTCTGTATCCTGATTCCAGAGGTGATTATACAAATCTATATGTGTGAAAATTCATAATGCTGTACACCAAAGTCAATTTTACTGTATGATGTTTAAAATAAAAATTTTAAAAACACTGCATTGCGCATGGCAAATTTAGAAAATATTTCAGTCATTTCCAGAATTTACAATATTTCCCTATTATTCAAAATCTAAGTTTTCAATCTATTAATACAATTCAGGATGGTGGTAGCTTCATCCACACCTCAGACAATGGAGTGAGTTCTCCAAGCACCATGTCTCTAGTAGTTAGCAGCCACCATAGCTTTAAGCTAGTGGGAAAGAAGAATTTTTCTGGTATTGCTTTCTTCTTTTCCTGATCAGTCCTTGGACCAACAGCCACACTGGCTACACCAGGGATAAGGGAAGAAAGGACTGTTAGAGAGAAAATGCCACTTTCTGGGCGATGATAATATTGGTTAAGGTGAGAGTTTGGATGAGGGTTTCAGGGTTCTAAAGTGGTATAAGTTAAGAGAGAAGAAAAAAACACGACCTCCTTGTGTTCTAAAGTCTTCATAAAGCTTATATACACATCATCCCAGCCTAGATTTTCTAGATATTTCTAATGCATCATAGCACTCTTACATGTTTACCTGGCTCTTGCTTCTTATGCCCTTTTCTTTTGTATATATATTGCATTCTACTTCTATGAAAAAAGAGACAAATCATAAACTAATATATGAGATTTATTCTAAAATAATTTATAGGGATCTAGCCTAGGCTTTGTATAGACTCAGCTCCACATCTCACAGCTTTCACATATGTCCTGCAAACTGAGCACTGGGTTGATGCTAGTGGTTTTTGTTTTTATGTTTTATTTTGGAAATTTCTGAAGTAGCTACAGATTCAAATCAGATTAAGTCATTTCTGGGATAGTTTTATTGCTAAGGGTATTATATTAAATTCAAATTCATGTATCAAAATGCTCAGTTAATCAGAATATTTATTCAACCAAGTCAGTCCTGGAAATAAACAACTTTTTGCAAAATGAGAAAGATCCACTAATGCTAAACCATAACGAATATGCAATGAAGTCATTATTACTACTTTGTCAGCCACATAATTGGGAAAAATGTTTAATGAGCATTTACAAACCACAAAGAAAGAAGACTAATGGTTGTGATTCTTAATCTTAAGGTCCTAAATATTGTTTAATTCTTCAAAGAACATTTTGAAACATCTCCTAGTAAAAACACTCAAATAGTATTTCCAATGTCCTAGCTGCCATATATAGCCCCTTTTCATATATAATGAATGCTCTTTACATTTTATCTTTGCAAGTATAATATAAATGTGTTAATCCTTCAGACACTGGCTATGACTTTAATAAAAAAATTGTTTTATTTATTTTCCAGAATTTTGTATGGAAGAAGCATTTATTAAATAATTGTTTGATGAATAAAAGAAGGAAGGAAGGGAGGGAGGGAGGTGAACAGATAAGTCTATGGTCTCTAGGCCTTCTCATAGATGCGTTATCTTGCACTGTACCCCTTTTCTCTACCTTAGTAAAGCCTTTCTTCTGAAGGGCATTGCTAAGTTAAAGATGCTTCAAACCAGATGTCCATGGCAGGCTGAAACATTCTGGTCTGAGCAAACTGCAGTCTCTTCATCTGGGTGACATCAGCACTGGCCTTGGCTGTACCCAATTTAGACATCAGAAACTTGTTCCATTTGCACTATGCTATTTACCCATTACTTTCATTCAATTTTCCCACATACTTTTCCCAATTACCTACCAATTTAATCCATTTAATCTATCTCTACTACAGTAAATATGTTCCCCTTTAGCATTTACTAGCATTTGGGCCAAACTTTCAAGGGCCTCTAACAGGCTTTGTGATTCATTTATTTTTCCTCTTCCTGTTCAATTTTGTATGTACCACTCATCACAAAAATGGATGCTGCTGCTGTCAACAAATGCGCTGGCAAAAACCTAACTACACAATTGGCCATTTAGTCCTGAAAAACAGAATAATGGCTGCAAAATGGATCTGGGCCACAGGGCAGAAACCATACTTAAGTTTCATTCTGCATAGCACCTGCTGCAGAGCGGATGCAATGAAAAATTGTATCATGATGAGATGCCCTGGGTCTGGGTGCCATTTACTGTCCTTTCCATTATTATTGATAATAGCAGTGCTTTCAAATAGAACAACATTCCTCCTGCTGCAGATCAAAATGATTTAGAAAAATATTGTATCATCCTATTTGAGAGACCAATAAAGTAATAATTCAATTTCTCGGTGTTGCTGGGACCTTGGTGGCTAGTATTAATTATTATTTCTAGCCATCAGGCACCAGCAAAGCTAGTGCTTCTAAATTACAGTAAAAGTGCATTTGTCCATTTTGTTTTGCAGGAGAATTAGCCCATTCTGAATTTTGGAAAGAGGTCCACTCTGACCTATCTGACATCTCCCTCATGTAACTCAAAGTTACTCAAAGGTAACATTCTTCTTTGACACTGGCAATTTGGCATAAAGATCATGGAGGCTGATTTGTAATCAGTTTATCATTGCATCATACATAATATCCCACATACCATCACTTCAGCAGGAGTCTTCTCTGTGTCTGTATTTTTTTTTTTTTTTTTTGCAATTCATTAAAGCTATTTCTCCTACGTGCCAAGAAAAATATTTCAGCATTACAGAAGAGAAATACACATGGAACCTCAAGAACTCCAGCATTTGCCACTACAAATAGGATTAGTTTGTCATGTGGAAAAGAAATCAGTTGGCATTAAATATAACCCAAAACCTGACCAGAGGATTATCAAATTTATAAGAAAGTATAAAAAGAGAAAAACTATTGGAAACATAATTATTTATTTGGCAGCTTTATTTGAATAGGGTCCCTCTTAGATGCAGCCAGTTTGGAGGCTCTAATGGATGAATTAACTGTTTCTTCCACATAGATTAGAGAAAAGGGAAAACATAATCACCTGTTGTGGTTGATAACAGCCACATTAGCCTTCACAAGCTGAGATTACTAAAAAATAGACTGTGGCAACGATAGCTAGTTGACCACCTAGTTTTTATATTCCCCCACCCCTGACTTCCTTACTTACAAATAAGTATTTTATCCAGGGAGACAATATGATCAGTTAAAAGATTATATTCTCTAGTTGTCTTAGTGTGTTTTGTGTTGCTATTACAGAATTCCACAGAGTAATTTATAAAGAAAAGAATTTATGTGGCTCACAGTTCTGTAGGCTGGGAAGTCCAAAGGCATGGCACAGGCATCAGCTTAGAGTCTGGTGAGGGCCTTTTGCTGCATCATCCAATGGCTGAAGGTGGAAGAGCAAGAGAGCACAGATAAGAGAAAGTAAGAAATCAAACTTGCAACTTCAAGCCCTCTTATAACAGACATTATGCCATTCATGAGGGCAGAGCCCTTATGATATAAACACCTCCCATTGGATCTGACCTCCAATGTTGTTACATTGGTGATTGTTTCTAACACATGCTTTTGGAAGGACTCATCCAAGTCATAGCACTAGTCTTTCTGCAACTGTCTGTGACTAATGAGACTTAAATGGCTTCCAATTGGGTGGGGCTTCTGAGAAAGCTCTTGCCAATTTCCCAGGAGAGTGTTCATTTGTAGCCCTCTCCACCACTAACAAACTGCTTCTTGGTTCTGACTAGAACAAGTACATGATGGGCTGCGGCACCCCAGCAGTCATCGTGGACCATCTTGATGATAAATGAGAGGCATCAAGGATGAGAAAGCAGAAGAGGTGCTTGGGCCCCTGATAACTGTGCTGCTGATTTGCCAGTGCTGGACTTTTCATCTCTAGACTTCCTATGGGAGATAGAAAAGGGAAGTTTTGTGTTTTTAATTTCATAGTTATTTGGCTTTTTTGTTCAGGGGATTCTGCCAAATCTAAGACTAACTAAAAAACTGATTGAGCAATTATAAATTTATTGAGCTCTATCTATGTTCTTAAAATTGGGTTACGCACTTAGTAGAAATGTAAAAGGTTATCCTTGCTTTCTCGTTTAAAACTTATTTTGAGAAATAAGACTGACGTTGAGCACAATGAAATGCCAAACTAAGTCAGAAATACACGTGAACTCACACAACACTCTATGCTTCTGTTATGATGCCACTTTCCGTATTTTTTCTTGTTAATAGGATTTTAAGGCCCTTGAAAGAGAAGCTGTGTCTAATTCATAAATTGAGTAATCAATAAAAGCATTATGGCTATGACACAATGAAAATGATATGTGAGTTTTCCCAGCATTCTGCTTACCTCTTACAACTACAGATAATTACAGCTTGCTCTACTGTGTCTTGCCCATTTCCCTCCCCAACAATCAAGAATGTCCTGCTTAGCCACTTAACTGCTTGGACTTTTGCAACAGAAAATCAGGAAGAAGTGGTGAACAGTAGTTCAATAAGGCAAGGAACACACAGTGGCAAAGACTGGAGGAATATTTTCATCTTAATGTTTAGATTAGATTTTATACAAGTGGAATCATAAAGCATATTCTTTTTTGGGTTTACCTCCTTTCACTCAGCATGATATTTTTGGGATTCATCCAGGTTTCTCAGTGTATCAGAAGTTCATTTTTTATGCTAATGAATAACATTTATCAGGAAAAGTAGCTATTTTTTAAAAAAACTAGTGAGATAAGTAACTGTACTGCATTGGCAGTGCAGAAGGCAGGCCCCTGAGTAGGATTAGTTCTTTATCCCAACCAAGCCAAGTAGACCTCATCCCCCAAATTTCATTCATTTTTACTGCTGAGTAATGTTCTATTACAACAGAGTAAAAGATAACCTAGGGAATAGGAGAAAAATATTTACAAACCACATATCTAATAAAGGATTAATCTCCAAAATATATAAGCAACTCATACAACTCAATGGTTAAAAAAACACTAATAACCAAATTTTTAAAAGGGCTAAAGACTTGAATGGATATGTCTTCAAAGAAGACATACAAATGGCCAATAGGTAGATGAAGAAAATGCTCAATGTTACTAATCATAAGGGACATGGAAATCTAAACCACAATGAGCTCTCACCTGACACCTGTCAGGATGGCCATTATCCAGAAAAAAGACAAAAAGTGTTGGTGAGGATGTGGAGAAAGGGAACCTTTCACATTGTTGGTGGGGATGCAAAATGGTGCAGCTACTATGGAAAACAATATAGGGGGTTCCTCAAAAAATTAAAAATCAAAAAACCGTATCATCTAGCAATCTCACTTCTAAGTATTTATCTAAAAGAACTGAAATCAGGAACTCAAAGAGATGTGGAAACAACTTAAATGTCCATCAACAGTTGAATGGATAAAGAAAATGTAGCATATATGTATAGGAATACTATAAAATCCTAGAAAGGAAATTCTGTAATATGTGACAACATGGATGAACGCTGAGGACATTATGCCTAAAGAAATAAGCCAGTCATCGAAAGACAAATACTGCATGATTCCACTTATATGAGGCATCTAAAATAGTCCAATTAATAGAATAAAAAAAAATGGAATGATGGTTCCCAGGGGCTGGGGGGAGGAAAAATGGGGAGTTACTAATCAATGGGCATACAGTTTCAGTAAAGCAAGAGAAATAAACTTTAGAGATCTGCTGTAAAACATTGTACTATAGTCAACAACAATGTTTTGTACACATAAAAATGTAAGAGGGTAGACCTCATGTTAAGTGTTCTTGCCACAATACAATTTTTAAAAGCATCATTATATCACAATTTAATTGTTCATTCATCTGTTGATGGACATTTAAATTATTTCTAGTTTTTCACTATTCTGAATAAAACTTCTGCAAATATTCATATATGTGCTATTTTTATTTTTGCTAGGAAAATAGTTACCTAGCTAAGTTTCTTGGTTATCTAGTGTTTTAACTTTTTCGATTATTTTCCAAAGTGGCTCTCATTTTATAGTACCAGCTCCAATGAATGAGAATTCCAATTGTTCTTCTGAGAATACTTGTTGCTGTCAGTTTGTTTATTTTAGTCACCCTAATGATATATACTGATATCTCATTGTGGTTTTAATTTACATTTTTGTAATGACTAATGATAGTATCTTTTCATGTCCAATTGACCATTTGTAGGTTTTCTTTTGTGAAATATCTGTTCAAATTTTTGCTCATTTTTAATTGGTTTGTGTAACTTCTTACTGTTACCAAGCAACCAATGTGCATAGAAGCCAATACCATGGCACCAGCCTTTGAGAAAAGAAAAACTTTAGTGCAAGTTGAGTGGCAGGGAGACAGGAGGAAACACACAAATCTATCTCCTTGAGCTGGGGGCTGGGTTCAGTTTTATAAGCATAGTGTAATGAGACATGATCTGATTGGATCTTGCAATAGGCTGATACCAGGAGGCATGCTCTGACTGGACCATGCCATGGGATGATGTCAGGGCTTAATCTGATTGGATCCTGTGTTCTGCCACCTGGTGTCTGCTTCTTAATTCAGTCCTTGCTCCACAGTCTGAGCACATAGTTTCCATCCGGTTGCATATTTGGTTCATCTGGGCATGCTCAGGTTATGTGATCTTTGACCTGTAAGTCCATGGCAACTGAAAAACGACTGACAACTTTGCTAAATAAAAGTTGGACTGGATTGGTCTGGTGTGTTTACATTTTTACTGAATTGTATTGTATTGGGTTCTTTCTATATTCTAGATACAAGGGCTTCATTCCAGATATTATTATTTTGCCTTCATGTCACTGATCTTTTCATCTTCAGTGTCTAATATGTTAAGCCCATCTTGTGAATTTTTCAATTCATGTATTTATTTTTTCAGCTCTAGATATTCCACATGATTCTTTCTTTTAAATCTTCCATTCCTCTACTCATGTTTATATTTTACTTTAAATTATGTAATATTTAAAAGAGGCTTTAAAAGGCTATTGTAAATTCATTGTCTGTTAATTCCATCATCTTTGTCATTTCTGGGTCTGTTTATCATGCCTGAATTTCCTCTTGGTAATTAATCACATAATTTTCCTTCTTCCAATCTCTAGTAATTTTTTATCAGATGCTGCACTATGTATTCTATATAATTTAGTATCTGAATTGTGCTGTCTTCCTTTAAAGAATGTGATATTTTAATTTTTCAGAAGGTTAAATTGAAAGGATCAACTTAATCTTTCCAAGACTTGTTTCTAAGCTTTCTTGGGCAGGTCTAATTTAGATGTACCTCTGAAGTTTGACCTTTTGGAAGTCTCCACTGAATGTCCTATGTGTCCAGTGAGTCTGTCCATTATGACTAGTTAAAACTATAATGTCTCCCATCCCAATATGACCGTTTAGAATTGTTTGGCTTTACAGCTCCCTGGTCATTCTTTGCAACCCTGGAATTTCACCCTGTACATACCCAGTTTTCACCCAAAGACTCAAGGGACTCTCTATGAAGAGTTCTAGAGCTCTTTTTCTAGGAAGCTTCCCTTCTTCTGATACTTCAGCTGCCTCAGTTTCCACAAACTCTAATCTCTGATACCTCATTTCAGTGAAACCACCATGCTCTACTTGGGTTCCCTCTCTGTGAACAAGTATTCATTGAACACTTACAGATAGAACACTGGGACAGTTGTAGGGCCTACCTTATTTGTTCCCCATCTCTCACGGGACACTATCTAGTCTGCCTGTTGTCGGATGCCTGAAACCTGTTGCTTTGTATTTTTTTTTCCAGGTTTCTGTTTTGCTTACAGTGGAGAGGAAAGCCCATTACAGGACTAGTTATTCTGCTATGAATGAAAGTACATTTATCCTAGAAGAATATTTTTTCTGTGCAAGGGTATGAGTTGGGAGGGTTATTGAACTGATATACATTGAAGCAATTGTGATGTATGAGGTCAGTGTATGCAAGAAAACAGAATTTGAGGATGATTTGGTGGGTATATGCTCCCTTTAAATAAAGGACTTTAATAGACTCTACACTTGCCTGTGACATCCTCAGGAACTTATCATGTAAAACATGACTTTGCATGCATTATATAATAATGGCAGTATACATTGAAGCATAAAAATAATGAGATGTGACTATAAATGCTTTAGGAGACCCAAAATGAGAGTGATAAATGGACTAGGAAAACCAGAGATACTTAGAGAAGTAAACCCGGAAAAAGTGATAAGAGACAAGCTGAAAAATGATAGGTTTATGAACTTCAAGTCTTCCAGCTGCCTCCAATAGGGAAAATTACCAAGATTTAGTCAAAAAGCTGCTTGAATCTGCTGAAGTCAAGTAAAGCTCCGTATGGGTGCCTTGTATTTACTACCTTCCTAATTAGCATTATATCACCACTTTGTCTATGAGATAATATCTATTGAAGTCCTTTAAAAACAATAATGTCCTGTGCAAATAGTTATCAGTATCATTATTAATCAATGTATGTGGAGTGGAGGTCAGGTAGAATTCCTACCCAATTCTCAATAGTTGCTACCAGAACAGCTCTATTATTGAAATGAGTAGAATCTTACCTATAAAAATAGTATCACATGTTTCAAACATAACCTTTGCCCGGTTAAACTTCTCTGACCAATCCAAGAGTGATATCCAATGATACCACTTTATACTTAGATCTGCTATTTTAATAAGACACCAACAGGTTTAGCAGATGTTGCAATAAACAAGTAAATATGTTCCAAGCAATAAATCTGCAGATAGACATGCAGCATAGCATGAAAAATAATGTGCTTCATTCTTTCCAATGTAATCACAACAAGTGAGATTTTATGACTAATTACAGATGCATACACATATTCATGGTCTACTGGGAGTAACTTCTCTATGTGGTGTGACTTGCAAAGATCTGATGTGTCTTAAACATTATTACATAATTGGGAGAACATTTCAACTTTGTATATATTCTGTATTTCACATATCAGATAGTTATATGACTTGGTGAAAAACTCACACCTATTCTGGTCACATCTAAGTCACAAATGGCATGTACTAGCTTGAGAATGTTATTTAGTATCTCTCTGTGCCTGAGTATCTCCATTTCCAAGTCGACTTACTTATCCAAACTATGAAACAATTTAGTGAAAGGAAAATATTCTGGGAAAGCCAGTATTCTACAGACATTTAAGAAAAAATAATTTTATATGATATGGAATTATTGCTGTACAAATTTCCCCCATGGACACTGGAATGACAAATTAAGACTGAAAACAAAAGCAAATATGGCATTAAATTCTTTCCATTTTTAAGATAAATAGGAGTCATCAATCATTCTCACTTTTTTCTTTTTGTCTGGCAAAATAAAAATTCTATGGCTTATAAGATAGCAAAAAAATTATGCAGAGAAGCTCAATTTTAGGCAGATAATTGAGTCTAATATTAAAGATCAAGATTACAAAAACATGTGGCTGAAGGAAGCCATTTATTGCAAAGTAGAAAAGATCCATTTCTTAGATCAAGAAAATATGTAGACAAATGTTGTTCACCTTTTTAATTCACTAAACAATTTTTGGCTTCATTTCTTCATAATGATTAAGCCAGTTCTTCTAATGATACTATTTGCTTAATAATTATAAAGTAAAACTATTATTAATTGCATGTAAATATAAAAAGCAAACATACAGTACTTTTAGTTAATAAATGGAAATAGGTTCATCATTTTGAATATTACCATTGTTTCCCTTGATCCCTAGGATACTGCTGGCATGTAATATGTGCTCAATACATAGTGGTTGCATAAATAAATACAAAGTAGTGGGGATTTCTTATAAGTTATAAAACATAAACAAATCTCAGAAATTTATAACTGACATTGGCAAAACATGAAACTTATTTTAAAAGTTAAGTTATTTTCAGGTACTCCAACATATTGATTGCTTTGCCTGATACAGCAAGTTTCTTTTTAGCCAAATACCAAAAACTAAAATAGGAAAAAGTAAGGTTCATACTCTAGTGCTCAAATTAAACTTGAGAATGAATCTACAGAATGTGGGGACAGTTTGTATACTCAGACCAAGTGTTTCAAGACTATTTTTCTAGGGTCATACAGGAAGTCGTTACTTTACACATCATCCTGTACTTCCCACACTGGCAGCATTCGGTAGAGTCAATATGTGAATTAAGCTGCTTCTCCTTTGCCATTCTATTTGTTTTGCTTCCAGTCCTGAGAACTGCTACTTTAAGTTACAGGCAATCTGCTTGGGTATTCACGCAGTTACATTTGTCTTTATCTGTCTGTATCTATCTGTAGATAGACATAAGGCTCTAGGACCTTAAAACAATAGGCCTTAAAAAGGAACCTGAAGTCTATATTGGCAAATGTTATTCTCAGATCATATTAAAAAGTTACTCTGTTGCCAGGTGGAGCCAAGAAGAAACCATTGAGCTTGTCTGATTATGGGCTGGCTTCCATCTGGAGAGAAGGTGGGGTAGGTCCTCAGCCCCTAAGCTGTGTGCACTGCAGTCTTCATTACCACAAACCAGGCACTTCTGAGTTTTTGTCTCCATAGCAGTAAGATAGAATCAATAATAATGAGTTTAGTGTAACAATTATTCACAAGAAAGAAAAAAATTGTCTACCAAGTGCTTTGAGCTCCTGGGAAACTGTATAAACATAGTTTGTCATTTATATTCTGAGACCTTGTCCTTATAGGAATCGTTTGGCTCTCAGTGCTGTGCTACCCGTGAATTCTTTCCACAGGGGTGGCTTTCTTCTGTTTGATATTTAGGCATACTAGTCCAAGGTTTCGTGATTTCTAGCCAAAAACCTTTTTTTTTTTTTTGGCTGAAAAGAAAAATCTCCTATGCGTATAATCATGCATTTTTCCTTTGTCTTTTAAAAAAGTGAGATTCTTGGTTGTCATTTCAATACTAAGTATTAATTTGGAAGTTAAGATAGTCAAGCTCCAGGCCAGACACTAGGTGATTTTTTTAGAATGGAATTTAATTATTGTTCTGGGTTCAGTTTCCATCACTATCAAAATGAGGGAGGCAAAATATACAATTTTGGGTCACAGTTCTTTAAATGTGGCCTAGAGGCACCAGAAACACTTAGGAGGTACAATGAGAATGCAGTAGATAACATCCAGGCCTCATTAAACGGAAAGATTTTGTTTGATCATTTTTAATAGGCACCTCAGCCACAATTATCCATGATAAGATTTGGGAGCCACTGCTCAAATATGAGTAATTGGTGACCTCCCAGTTTCAGGGGCTTCTAAGTAGAGATTCAAGCTTTGTCATGAAGTCTTAACTAAGAGCTCTAAGGAAGATATTATTAGTGGGGCCAACTCTGCTTCGTACACGCTCTTCCTCAGAATGTGTTGGGCAGAGCCACGGTGAGTCTCTCTGTGCAGTGCAATGTAGCACAGTGTAGAGAGGCATCCACAGTGCTAAGTAGCGTCCCATCTACCAAACCTGATCTTGAAGCAAGTCCTAGGATTTTTCCTTGTCTATTCTTCCAACACCTTCCCAGTTTTTATTTGTACAAATTTACAAATTTGCACATGAGAAATTGTGTTGCATGTATATAATGCATAGTGATTAAGTCAGGGTATTCAGGGTGTCCATCACCCAAGTATAATATATTTTTGTTAAGTATAGTCACTCTATCTGTTATCAAACACTGAGTTTATTCCTCCCATCTAACTGTGTGTTTGCACCCTTTAACCCACTTCTCTTCATTCTCTCCCCTCCTTCCCAGTTTACCCTTCCCAGTCTCTGTTCTCTCTCTTTCCACTCTATACCTCCATGTGAACAAATTTTTTACCTTCCACATGTAAGTGAAAGCATGCAATACTTGTCTTTTTGTGCTTGGCTTATTTCACTTAAGACCTCCACTTCCATCTATGTTGCTGCAAATGACAGTATTTCATTCTTTATCATGGCCAAATAGTATTCTAATGTTTATAAATCCCACATTTTGTTTATCCATTCATCCAATGATGAGCACTTAGGTGGATTCCTTATCTTCACTGTTGTGAATAGTGCTCCAGTAAACACGCGAGTGCAGGTATTCCTTTGATATATTGGTTTGTTTCCCTTTGGGTAGATATGTAACAGTGAGATTGCTAGATTGAATGATAATTCTATTTTTAATTTTTTGAGGACTCTCCATGCCAGTTTCCATAGTGGCTGTACTAATTTACATTCCCACCAACAGTGTATAACAGTTCCCTTTTCTACACATCCTCACCAACATCTGTTATTTTTTTTTGTCTTTTTACTAATAGCCATTCTGACTGGAGTAAGATGATACCTCATTGTGATTTTGATTTGCATTTCTCTGATAGTTATTGACATTAAGAATTTTTTAATATACTTATTGGCCATTTGTGTGTCTTCTTTTGAGAAATGTCTATTCATGTCCTTTGCCCACTTTTTAATGGAATAATTTATTTTTTCCTGTTGAGCTGTTTGAGTTCATTATATATTCTGGATATTAGTTCCCTGTTGGATGAATAGCTTGCAGATATTTTCTCCCATTCAACAGGTTGTCTCTTCACTTTGTTGATTATTTCTTTGGCTGTGTAGAAGCTTTTTAGTTAAACTAAGTCCCATTTGTCTATTTTGTTTTTGTTTCCTTCACTTTTGAGGTCGTAGTCATAAATTCTTTGTATAGACCAATGTCCATGAGAGTTTTCCCTAGGTTTCCTTCTAATACTTTTATAGTTTCAGGTCTTACATTTAAGTTTTTAATCCAAAGCATAAGAAATATAATGCTGATGTGTGGTCTCAGATAAAACCAAATCCCATCAAATAGAAGTCAATCTAGTTAATTGTCAGAATAGAATGACTTGTTCTTTTATCTCTTGGGAGTTTCTAGCAGCATTTCTAATGCCAGCTTATCACAAATGTTTCTATTAAAACCTTTAGTGAGGGCAATTGCTAGCAAATAGCAAAAGCCTACTCTAAATCCTTTCACTCTATTGCCTTAAAAATCATCAATATACATAATATTTATCTATGAGAGTCACTCCAAATAGCAAAAATATTGGAAACATCATAAATATCTATCTAATAGATGATTGGTTGAATAAATGATTGTGTGTGCAATAGAATATTATATATCTATTAAATATGATGAAGCATAAGAATATTTAATGACATGGAATTATGTTCAGGAACATTATGTAAAATAGAGAAATTAGAAAATAGTTTTTGCTATATGATTAATGTTTAAAAATAAAATATATAGAGAGAAGAACAGAAAATAAAATATGAATAGTATTCTCTCTGGGTGATGGAATTATAAATGTTTTCTAATATATTTATGACTCCTGATCTATTTGTACTTGTTTATACTTCCTGCAATTAATATATACAATAAAAGGTTAATTTTTAAAATCTGAGTTGTAAGAATTGTAACTATACCATGTCATTCCATAGTCCAGCTTTTGATATATTGATCTATACTCTGGAATTTGCAATTATATCACTGTATTTTACTTAAATGTTTTATCTCTCATTGAAATTCCTAGTGGAGATATAGGGACTCTTCATTGTGGTGACTATCTAACCTGCAAAATATGTGTGAAAAAGCATGTGTTTCATCTGAATATTTCTCCAATATTCCATATCTGTGTGTATGCAAGAAAGAGAAAAAAAACACAGTTCACTCTCACTGTGAATGTAATATAATACAGCAAAAAGTAATGTACCCCTTTTTTAAAAAATCTGGGATGATACATAGAGAATTTGTCTTAAAATGTATAGAACATATTCCAAGGGTACTTCCTCCCATTGGAATTTGGGAATGGTTTAGCTTGGTGGTTCTGGCTCAGGGTCTCTCATGAGATCACATTCAAGATGTTAGATGTGACTGCAGTCATCTGAAGATCTGACTGAGATTGGAGGATGTCTTTCCACTGTGGCTGACTCACATGACTGGCAAATTAGCACTGGTTGTTGGTGGGAGGGTTCAGTCCCTTCCCATGTGGGCCTCTCCAAAGGTTGATTGAGTGTACTCACAACATGGCCCCCTCCCGCTCCTTACTCCTTAGCCCCCAGAGAAGCAGGCAGAATCTATCTTTTTATGACCTAGTCTTGGGAATCAAATGCATTACTCCTGCTACTTTTTATTCATTAGATTCAAATAATTTTGTCCATTCCACATCTAAGGAGGGAATTAGATTCTACCTTTTGAAAGGAGGAGTGTCAAAGAATTTGTGGACAAATTTTAAAATCACCAAAAGGACTTTTCTTCACCAAGTCTGATCTGGCTACTGCTATTTCTGAACACCTAATCATCCAATAGCAGAGACTCAGAGCAAATCTCTGATACAACACCATTCCCCAGAGGGAATAGCCACTTAGTGAAGGGTTGATTTCATTGTACCACTTCCAAAATGGAAGGCATAAAAATTTAACCTCATTGGAATAGAAGTGTATTCTGAATATGGACACTCCCTGCTAACCTACAATGCTTCTGTCATCACAACAAACTGTGGACTTGGGATGCTTTGCTCACTTTCATGCTATCCTACACAAAAGTGCTCCTAACCTGGTAATTATTTCACAGCAAAAGAAGTACAAGGATGGTTACTTTGGGACAGAACAAAGTAATGGCTACCTGAAGACTCAATTACAGTGTCAATTGAGAGACAGTACCTTAAAAGATAGGAATTCTATTTTATAGAATGCAACCTACGCTTTAAATCCATGATCAATATATAGTGCTTTTTCCCCCTAAAACGAGGATATACAGTTTTGAGAATCAAGGAATGGAAGCAGGAGTGGTTCCCTTCATTACTGTATGTCATAATACACAATTATTTACTTCCCATTCCTGTAACTTCTAGCTCCATTGGCATAGAGGCTCAGTTTCCAAGGGAAGGATGTTTATCTCAGGGAAACTGGCACTGATTCCATTGAAATGGAAGTTGAAACTGCCACCTGGCTATTGTGGATTCTTCATGCCAGGGAACCCACAGTAAAAGTCAAGTCTTTCCAAAGGTCACGTTCTCCCTAACCCCTTTTCTGAGCATATCCATCAAAGCACCCAGGGACTTCCTGACTCCCTTCCTTGTACTTCTTCCATATCGTAGATTCACATCATAACACTTACAGACTTTACTGTGTTTACTTCTTACACATCTGACTTTTAAGAGCAAGGTTTTATTTATTTTTCCCTTAGCAGCTGACATGGAACACATACTCAAGTAGTTGGTGGAAGAAGGAATGAAGGGTTGAATGAAAGATTGGCTTATGAGAAAGATGATGATTTGATTAGGAAGAATATCTGCTTTAGCTTCCTACAAAACAATTTAAGATAATTAAACCACATATGTGTTGGCAGCCTACAAAAAAATAAAAATAAAAACAGCAGATTTTAACCATTTCAACATGACTATATCTTTCATTGTTCATGTGACAGGAAAAGTTCTTTACTTACTTATTTTACAGAATTAGAAAACTAAGGTCCAGAAAAAATTAAATTGTTTACCTAAGATCACCCAGCAGTGTGGCAAAACAAGGGCTAGACCCATATTGTCTTGGCTTCAGGCTAATACTCCTCATAAATGTCATACTGTTTCTCAAAATTCATATCAAATACAGATTTAAATAAGGAAAATAGATAATACTGTCCACAAGCTTCCAATGTACACTGAGTGGACACTATTTTTCCACTCTGTTTAGCCCACAGTATACCAGGAAAATAGACATAACTATTTGCCATCTGTGCCCAATAACCCCTTGTTATTTTTTATAGTTTTGTCATTGTATGAACAATCACAGAAGAATAAAGTGATAGTGAAAAAATGTTATTAGAAGTTTTAATAAGAATTAACCATAGCACATTCAAATTTTTATTCCATATTTTTCCAGTTTTAAAGATGATACATAGATACATAGAGAAAGAAATAAAGGAAGAAAAAAGAAAGTCAGTACCCTTTGAATGCAACTACAGGGACATATCTAACTTATAAATTTTGATTTCAGATTTCAACTATGTCCCTGTTATGGTTCATCTTGTCATAACTTCTAATTCTTCATCATGCACTTGTAGAGTATTTTGATGACACTTATAGAGTCAAATGTGATGCTCTATAAATTTTCATGGCACATATTTTTATTGAAAAGAGAATGGTCATCTTCTTCGCTCCATAATTATAAAACATTTTAATTTCTAGACTTAAACCTATTGTAATGATAAATAAAATTAATTTTTCATTACTACATCATCTATTTCTTTCTATTCCCCTTTGTACACACAACTATCTGTCCATTTATTAATGATATCAAGTAAATTGCAGTGCAAAAACATTATAAATGTCCATTTTTAAATGTAACTTATGATAGCACCAGACTCAATCCCTAGACCAATTTACTTGTATGGGTCCTTATAATGAGCTCAACATGATAATGTATAGGCATGTCTATTGGATCATGCCATTTTCAAGTCAAAAATTAATGAGATGCCTATTCCAGAATAAAACATGACATCAGTTTGTTTTAAAGATTAAAAAAAATAATAAGTACATGTAAACACTAATGAAATTTGAGTAAGATCTGTAGTCTAATTCATTGTATCATGCCAGTGTTGATTTCCTGGTTTTAATCATGAACTCTAGTTATGTAAAATGTCACCATGGGGAGTGAGGGAATGGTAAGCTGGTGGAAGAGTAAACGGGACCTCTCTGCATTATTTTTGCAATTTCTTGTAAGTCTATAACCAGTTCAAAATAAAAAGTTAATGGAAAGGTTGAGAGTTCATTCCATCATTTATTCCTCTTCAGAGAAGCTGATGGCCAACACTTTAACCACAACACATGTTATCTGTGCAAAAGGCAATTAATTTAATTTTAAAAACTCAGTAGGGATCAGGGTCAGCTTCACTAATCACTCATCACCCTTTAAAAACTCAAGCTAAATTCTACAGAACATAAATGACCCAAAAGTGAAACTTGAGCAGGTGTTTCAGCTAACTTATAAACACAGATTTCTTAGACTTTAAAAAACTGTCAAGAGATTTATTACCCAGCCCTGGACCATTTGGTCACTTGAAGGAGTTGCCTCTCTTTTAACTCTTCTCTGTATACACTTGATTTTCCTTCTCTACATCTATCATATGTCCTCTCACCTCCATACTTGCTAAAAACAATTGAACAATTCTTGGAAGTTTTGGGATTTTTTTTTCTCCAGATATTGGATCTTGGACCACTTTCTTTGAGTATCATGGTTTGTCTCAGGGATCTGAGATGTGCTTTCTTACCAATTTCTCCTTATATGCTCAAGAGAACTTAAGGAGCTTGTGGCTGCTCTGTCCATTCTCTTCTGAAATGATTACAGTGAATGTGATTTGAGTTTTAACTGCTCAGTTATCATTTGAGGGCACTTCAAGAACCCCAGCTTTATATTCAGCCTGCTGTTGCCAATGAACCCTGAACAAAATGAAGGTAGGGAATATGAAAGTACATTTAGGGGTGATGGGGGCAGGCAAGGAATGTAAATGGATGTTTAAAAGAATTAAAGATGGATGGAAAAAGAGGGAAGCCTGTATATTAAGATAAAAAGATCTACTGTCTCTCTGGACCTCAGTTCCTTCATCTATGAAACAAAAGTATTGATTGGAAAGCCCAATACAACCCTAATATTCTGTTATTTGGAAATTTCATTAAATTTTAAAAATAATCTAAAAATCAGAGAAAATCATTTCTCTAAATGCACCTCATTTTGTAGATAAAACATACACATTTTTTTCTATTTTATCTTGAAAAATTCAAACACAGGGAGGAAGGAGATATTTCAGAAATAACTTTCTCTCTAATTCTATTCTTAATTAAACTACAATCATCATATCACATATAATCCTATTCCTGTGCACAATCTCCATTCTGCTTCCTGGAGCTTTTTCTGAGTGAGAATTGAGATAGAGAGAAATGGTCTGCTGTTCTTGGTCCTTCCTTGTCACAACAGACACTAGAAATTTCTTAAAAATATAAAAATTGTACTACAGGCTCTAGAGCTGCCTTGCCATTTGTGCTGGGGGAAAGAATGTTTTCCTATCTTATTCTGCCTTTCCTTTGCAGGATTTATTGCCTGTGGAGGCCTCTGGATCACCCCAGTTCATATAAACAGGAAACACAATCCCACGTAAAGAAGAAAAGGAGAGAGGAAGCTGGAGCAAGCCAAGCACTAAAGGTACAATGCACAAGAAAATTAGCATATTGATAAATTTCCTTCCCTCAAGATTATGCAATTCTGAATTTCCAAAGAGCTTGAAATTGTATATAATTGATGCATATCAGGTGCCTCAGAGTCCCAGATTGGAAGTTTGTAAGTTCAGTGTTAAATGAGGTTGGGGTGACTTGTTGTAGGCACTAGACACTAGAAATAAGATTTCAATATGCCTGGGTCATGTCCTCTCATGATAGGTAGACTCTGTAAATACTAAAGTTCTGTGGAGATGGAATTATTATCTTGAACAAGCCAAAAAGCATTTAAGCAGTGAGAAATTGAACAGAATTTAATGATACAGTAAATTGTGGTATCACTAGAGGTTATATAGTAATGGTGTGGAAAGTTAAGCCTAAGCTTCTATAAAGAACAATTTCCAACATAATGAAAACTTGTGGTTTTAACTATGACATTATTTCTCCATCTGTCTATATTTAATGTTACTTTTTTTTCTCTCTATATATGATGTATAATTGAAAAATTGGGAGTGACATCAGCAAGACAGCCAACTAGAAGCTTCTAGCATTCTTCTACCCCACAAGAAAACCCAAAATGAGGAAATGACTATATTTAACCAAAATAACTAAAGAAGAGCACTAGAGAAGAGCAGAAATTCTGTAGAGCACAGAAACCCAGGATGTCTACATAGTAAAGGAAGAAAACACTTCATCTCTACCACCCCATCCTCCCAGTCAGGACCCACTTAGATTCAGGAGGGACTTCTCCCTGAAGGTAAAGGTAGGCCAGAGGACCCCAGCAACCCCTATCACCACCATAGACACCTGGAGTCTTCCCTACTGGAGACTCCTGAAATTTTCACAGGTTCTGAGCCCAGCTGGTGAAGCTCCCAGGAGTCAACACACTGAGCCACCCCCAGAGAAGGAGCTGACACTGTGCTTTGTCCCCCAAGCCCCAAGCTCCTACTTCTCTATACCATCTTGGAATTAGAGCCGCTGGAGTGCACCCTACTTTGGGGGCAAGTGGCCACTGCATCCCTCCTACCCTTAGGCTCAGATACCACTGCATTACATTCACCCAGTATGCCATTCCCAAGCAGAGTTGCTGCTATACCCTACCCCTAGAGCCAAGTTATGCAGAGTCATTTCATCCCCCCAATCACAGTCACTGGTGTACCTTTCCCTTACAGCCAAGCTGAAGTGGTGTCTCACCCAAGGGACACACTTGTAAAGAAATTACAACCCATAACTCATATTTAAAAAAAATCATAAGGGACTATTACAAACAATTACATGCCAACAAATTGGCTAACTTAGAAGAAATAAATTCCTAGAAAAATACAACCTACCAATATTGAGTCAAGAAGAAATAGAAAGCCTGAATAGTCCAATAATAAATAAAGACATTGAAGAAGTAATTAAAAACCTCCCAAAAAAGTAAAGCCTAAGAACAGATGGCTTCAAGACTGAATTCTACCAAAGATTCAAAGAATTATTATCAATACTTCTTAAACCCTTGACAAAAATAAACCTAGAAATACGTTCAAACACATTTTATGAGAGCAGCATTACATTGATACCTAAGCCAAACAAAGAAAAAACTATAGGCCAGTTTCTCTGATAAACATCATCGGAAAAATCTTCAGTAAAATATTAGCAAACTGAGTCCAGCAACACATCAAAAAAATTGTACTTCATGACCCTGTGAAATTTATCCATGGCATGCAAGTCTGGTTTAACATATGTAAATCAATCAATGTGATATATTACATTAACAGAATGCAAGATAAAAACTACATTATCATCACAATTGATGCAGAAAAAGCACTCAAGAAAGTTCAATATCCTTTCTTGATAAAAACTCTCAACAGTTTCTGTATAGAAGAAAATTTTGTCAACATAATAAAGTCCACTTATAAAAAAAACCCACAATTAGCATTATAATCAATGGGGGAAATTGAATTTTTTTTTACTAAGATCCAGTACAAGGTAAGGAGAATGCCCACTCTCACCACTTCTATTCAACATAATACTGGAAATACTAGCAACAACAATCACGCAAGAAAAAGAATTAAAAGGTATTCAAATAAAGAAGCAAAATTATCTCTATTTACAGATAACATGATTCGATATGTAAAAAACCCCAAAGATTTCACACACAAAGCAACTGTTAGAACTAAGAACTGAGTTCCGTAAAACTTGCAGAATACAAAATCAGTATATAAAATCAGTACCATTTTTATACAAAAATAGCAACCAAACTGAAAAAGAAATCAAGAAATAATCCCATTTATGATAGCATCCAAAAACTAAAATATCTCAGAATAAATTTAAGCAAGAAGATGAAAAAATCTGTACACTGAAAACTGTAAAACATTGATGAGAAGAATTGAAGAAGACATAAACAAATGGAAAGATACTCCATGCTCATGGATCAGAAGAATTAATATTGTTAGAAATCCATAGTACACAAAGCAATATAGATATTTAACACAATCCCTATCAAAATCTCCATGGCATTTTTCACAGAAATAGAAAAACATTTCTGAAATTTGCATGAAACCATAAAAGAGCCCAAATAGCCAAAACATTTCTGAGAAAGAAAAAACAACTTGGAGGCATCATGCTTGTTGATTTAAAATTATATAACAGGGCTACAGTAATCAAAAAAGTATGGTATTGGCATCAAAACAGACACACAGACCAGTGGAACATATAGAAAGCCTAGAAACAAATCCAAACATATATGATCAACTAATTTTTGACAAGGACACCAAGAGGACACAATGGGAAAACAATAGTGTCTTTTTTTTTTTCAGGATATTATGGAGGTACAAACATTTTGCTTACATGTTATGACTTTGTCACATCCAAACTATGATTTGAGGCGTGCCCTTCCCCCCCTGCAATGCTAACCGCATCCATTAGTTATGAGTTTACCCACCCCTAACCCCCTACCCCCAAAGAATATTACTACTGTGTGAGCACCTTAGTGTTCATCAGTCAGTGCCAATTTGATGGCAAGTACATGTGGTGCCTATTCTTTCATTCTTGTGATACCTCACTTCAGAGGATGGGCTCAAGCTCTATCCAGGAAAATATAAGAGGTGCTAGATCACCATCATTTTTTATAATTGAGTAGTATTCCATTGTATACCTATACCATGTTTTATTAATTCACTAATGAATTGACAGGCACTTGGGTTGTTTTCACATCCTTGCAATAGTGAATTGTGCTGCCATAAACATTTGGTTGCAGATGTCTTTATTATAGAATGACTTTTGTTCCTTTGGGTAGATGCCTAATAGTGCTATTGCTGGATCAGATGGTATTTCTATTTTTAGTTCTTTGAGGTATCCAAATTCTTTTCCAAATAGTGTCTTTAATAAATGGTGCTGAGAAAACTGGATTTCACATGAAAAGAATGAATTGGACCCTTACCTTACAGCATACATAAAAATCAACTTGAAATAAATAAGACCTAAATAGAAGAGCAGAAAATATAAAACCTATATAAAAGAACATCGGGGGGAAATTCCTGGACATTGGCCTTGGGAATAATTTTTGGATATCACCTCTAAAGCTCAGGCCACAAAAGCAAAAATAAATGGAACTGCATCAAACTAAAAGCTTCTACATAGCAAAGGAAACAATACACAAAATGAAACTGCATCCTATGGATTAGGAAAAAAATTTATAAAAGAAAAAAATCTGACAAGGTATTAATATCCAAATTTATAAAGAATTCATACAGCTCAGTAGCAGAAAAACATATAACCCAATTTTAAAAATGGTCAAAAGAACTGAATAAATATTTCTTCAAAGAAGATATAAAAATGTTCAAACAAGTATAGGAAAAGGTACTCCACACCATTAATCATCAGGGAAATTAAAATGAAAACCACTATGAGATACCACCTCACACCTGTTACAATGGCTATTATCAAGAAGGCAAAAAATAACACGTTAGTGAGGGTATGGAGAAAAGGTAACTCTTGTACACAGGTGTGGGAATGTAGTCTGGCACAGGCATTGTGGAAAACAATATGGAGATTTCTAAAGAAATTAAAAATACAACTGCCATATGACCCAGAAATCTTTCTTTGGGGCATATACACAAAAGAAATGAAATCACCACCTTGTAAAGCTGTGTGCAATACCATGTTCACTGCAGCAGTATTCATAACAGCCAAGATAGAGAAACAACCTAAGTGTCCATCAACAGGCAAATGGTAGAAGAAACTATGGCACATACATACAATGGAGTATTATTCTTCCCTAAAAAATAAAATCTTTCCATTTGCCACAAAAATTGTCCAGAGGACATTGTGCTAAATGAAATGAGCTATACACATTCAGAGAAATATTGTGTGATGTCACTTTTATGGGATATCTAAAAGAAAATAATTCAAATATACAGAGATAAAGAACAAAATCATGGTTACCAGGGGCAAGGTGGGGAGAGGAAATGGGGAGATGTATGTTGGAGGATACGAAGCAGCAGGTATATAGGATGAACAAGATCTAATTTTTTACATTAAAAAAACAAATTTTTGCTATTTCCAAACTTCAGTTTTCTTATCTGCCATTGCAAATTGATATATCAAGAGGTCATAAATTTTATCATGTATATTTAAGTTATACAATGTGATATTATGGGATGCAGATAGAGGGTGAAAAATGTTACTGTAGTGAAGCACATTAACATATCCATCACCTCACACAGTTACCCATATTTTTGTTCTTGTGACAAGAGCAGCTGAAATCTACTCATTTAGCATGAATCCCTCCCTTGTACAGTACAATTTTATTACCTATAGTCCTCATGCTGTACATTCGATCCTATTTGAGGTACCCACAGTTTCATAGTGGACAGATAAGTAAGTAGGATCTGAAGATAAACGATTGAGGTGCTATTGGGGCATGGCATGTTCTGGAAAATTTAGGAAAGCCTTCCTGGAAAAGTATGACCTGAGCCAAAGGTAAAGGGAAGGCTGTTGGGAGGGTTTGGGGATAAAATGCAGTAGAAAAAAGTATGGGGAGAAAAATGCACCAGGGGAAGAGTAATAGAAGAGATTCCTGGAGGAAGAAGCTGATGGTTTGGGAAGAGGCCAGTCATGACAGGCACAGAGTCAGGTTAACTCGGATGCAGATGGAACTCTGGTTGATGAGTTATTTCAGTGACTGCTGAGGCTTGCATAGGGAAATTGTCTATCACACTCTGGCCCTGCTGATGGCCAGGTGGAAAAACCATGCAAGGATATATCGAAATATCATGAGAGCTGGAGTTTGGGGGAAAGTGAGAGGAATTGCTATGGTAGGGCTGCCAAAGGAGAGAGATAGACAATATAGGCAGATGAAGTTTCCTAAGCACCTCTAGGTTTCCATTGTGCATGGATTTGGTATTGAACAACATGAATGTCTCTCATACCCCTTGTTTTCTCTTCCCAATGGACTCTATGAATCACAGAACTGATCATATTTATTTTTACTGGCTTCCAGGAAGCTCAAAAGCAAAATTCCAGCCTATTTCTACAAGACTTTAAAGCATATGTTTGGAGTAATAAATATGACCAAGGATTCATTTTACTTTTACTAACTTCACTCCCCCATTTTCATCAATTTTTCTGACTTATTTTTTTCCTTTTATACTTGTTTTTATGACACCTCTACTCTGTTTAAAATGAGACTCCATATAAATAATAAACATTTTAGTCTATGACTAATTCAAGATTTGCATAAAAAACATAATTAAATACTCCAAGACTAGACACCTGAGAAAGAGTATTTATTACCACAGAAATTTTAAGAACATTAATGATTCTGCAAGTCTTATTTGCTGCTGGGTTTACATCTTGCATATATACTCCAATGTTGATATTAAGATTGCAGAAGCATTGCTCAGGCTCCAAATTCCCATGTGCATAGTTGTTAGTGTGACCATAAAATTATTTGTCTAAACCCAGGCACTTTTGAGAGTCATAAGTGGCACTACTAATAATTATGCCAGGACAACAAGTATGTACTAAGACATAGGATCACCCTACACATAGATCAATTTTAAAATATGGGCTTAAGCTCCAAGTTATGCTTATTCTCTAAGAAAAACCCTCAACCCTGCTATATTACTCTTTCCACTTTCTACAGGAAATGGCTTTCTATGAGAGCTTGTTTGGTTACAAAGTTGTTTGGACTGTCCACAGGGCTCCATTGACTTTCAACAAAGGATTACAAAGCCTACTAGTTGTGATGGGTAGGACCTCTTGTGCCAGTCAATCAAGTAACTTGTTAGCACATCATGCTTATGTTGAAACTGCCCAAAAGCATGGAGGAGAGTGATTGAATTTAGACAGTTGTTCTGTTGCCTTCCCTGCACCACTGAAATTTGTTTCACTTGATTACATCTATTCAATATGAAAACAAGTCCCATGCATTTGAAATGCACAGTGTGAAACATCACGTGTACTTATGAACCAAATATGAATTGAAATTACTTATGTTGGATTATGGCTCCATATGAGGGGTCAGAAAATAATATTCATGGCTATTTTGGTAGACAAGTTTTAAAAACTTCTTAAAAGGAGCTTTGCCCTTTTTTAAAGCACTGCAGTAAACCCTTGTCCACATTTCACGTAGCCCTTTGGTCCTTGTGCCTGGCTAGACACTCAAATATAAAAGAGAAAAATGCAGGGCACAGTTCCAACCAGATGAGAGTGAGGAACAAAGGAAATCTCTGATAGAAATATGGACTGACAAGTTTCCCATCCAGAAGGGGAAGCCCCAAGACCACCCACATGAGAGGGTTTTTCCACCTTAGAAAAAAGGGCCCACTTTGAATCTGAGCATTTTTATTAAGTAGCTAAAAATAGCATGTGAAGCCTGAGCTATTTAAGCCTACTACTCTGTAGATCTGTTTTCCCCGGTTATTTAAGCAATGCACCCTTTAGGAGGACATGGTTCTAGAGACTGTGAATGCTTTGCCCGCTGCTGACCATAACTCTGATGTCCCTTCTCCTGCCAAGGATGTGCTCAGGGGTGCAGCAGTACAGGGACAGAAGACCTCTTCACTCCAACTGCAAGTTTGTAAAACTAGAAGGTATTTGGTCCCAGAGAGTTTCTGAGGGTCAGTCAGGTATTAGACCTGCAAGGGTAAAATAAAAACCCCAGCTAAAGTATGTAGCTGAAGTAGAGAAAGGGGGACAAAGAAGAGATACCACAGCAAAGCTAAGCAAATGAGTACCTGCCATGAACAACTCCTGAAAGGCTAGCCCTTTCTCACAGGCACCTTTTATCTAGTCCCAGACCCTCCACTCCTTGGACTTCAGTTCACTGTCACATCCATTCCAACCTGAGAACCATTTGGATGAGATATTATACCCCATGTGGTTCAGATTACATCTACTCATATACCTTGAGATAAAAATTAAAGACTACAGAGAATCTAATGCTCTACACACATCTTAGAGGATAACATATCTTAGTTCAGTATTTATATAATAAAAAATAAACATTCAATGGAATTTAATGTTTATGATAATTGTAAAAGTTGTGCTGCCTTTTTAAAAAAGTACCAGTTCCTATGCATGATCAATTTATTAAGCAACTTGTGTGCATTAGCTTGTTAATCTTCACAACCATCCTACAGGGGAAATACTGCTGTTAAGTTCATTATACAAATGAGAAAAACTAAAAATAAATAAGTAAAAAAATAATTAAGCAATTCACTTAAAGACATATGACTAGCTCATGACAAAACCACAATTTAAACAGGGTTCTTTTGACTCCAAAGCCTTAAACTTACTAAATTTATTAATGAAATTTCCAAGAGGAGTCAATACAAAAAGTTTTAATTGTATAGAATGTATATAATAGATTAATAATACAGAGGCTCCAATTGAACATTTTTTCAACTTTTTTCTACCTTTCCAAAGATATTCTAACCAACCTGTGGTTGATTTTAAGAATCCAAAGGTTTTGGCATGATATTTCTTAGCAAGTTTTCTTCAACACTTTGAGCTCATGGTTTGTGGGTTTGTTAATGTCCTCAATTCTAAAGCATTTTTCAAAGAAATTAAATAAGTTTCAACTGTTTCTACATTAGAAAAGTATTGTATGTTACATTAAAAGAAGGCAAAGCAATATAATTTTTTTCTACAATTTGTAAACAACATAACAAGGCACCAGTTTATTCTCCTATGGTTTTGCAAATCATTTACTGGGCCTATTCAAAAATGTATAAATCATCAGAATTTTTGCAAGTAAAAAAATCTTTTCTTTACCAGTATGTACACAACCTCAGACGTATTTACCAAAAATAGAATGAAACATTAAGCAGTTAACCAGGAAAAATTTCTTAATGTGGTTCTTTTAGCTATAATCAACCATTATAGCTAGTAAGGCTGCACTGAGGTACTCAAATAGATGTATTTACATTTCATATAAACATGAAGTTTTATTATTCTCTACTTACGGAATCTTCTCTGGTTTGTCAATTTGCTTTCATTAACTTTCTTCATTGAAATAAAATTATATACCCATCCTACCACATCTGAACAAATTATGATGTTCTGAGAAATATATTTGCTAAGGTCTCTGCTTAAATAAGAAATTTTAAATTCTACCATTTATTCTAAATGTTATCAGTAAAAATGCCTTTTCCATTTCTCAAATGTAAGCAGAGACTAAATTCATGAATTTGAATAAAAGATTCAACACATTGTTACTGTCATGGATATTACTGAAGTCCTACAGAGAATGTGATAGAAATCAACATGTGGCAGTATCAAAATATTTCAGGGATTTCTGATAGTTCAGGCTGCTGCACTAAGTGGGTCAAGAATCACTTAAATTTATAAGAACAAACAGTCGTGTCAAAAACACAGTTTCATTTGTCATGCCGTATTGACTCTCTGTTGATGCACTTGCAAGGTTCAAATGCTCAGCCGTTTTTCATTTATGATGTGCAAGATTTTAAAGGTTGTAAACACTCCAGGAAGGAAGAAATTGTACTGGGTGGTCTTGGTAAGGGGAAAGAGGATATAATGAGGAATGACATAGCAAAGAGAGCGGGGAAGGCATACTTTAATCGGAGAACAAAAAACAACTTTTCTGACTATACCAAGACCCAACATGATATTATCCAAAGGAAAGTGAAAGACACCAATGATGCAAAATAATTTGATGAGACCAAATGATGAATTTTTAATCCCTCAAACATCATTAATGCGATTTTTAGCTAGAGGCAAGACCATTGTAAAATAAATAATAGCACCGGTTTCTTAGTTTGAACATGAAGTGAACAGAATAATCAAGAGAGAATATTTATGTTTCAGACTATGACTTTCACATCAAGCTTAGAAACCTCAGAAAAAGTGACAACTCACCAGTGAAGCAGCGTAAGGGCTGGCAAGAATCTCACAACTTTTTTCCTGTCCCATCCTCCGGTTTAAGATAGTGAACACCTCAGCCAAATTAGATCAGATGACCAGGGAGATCTTTTTCTAGAACTAATATTTAGGATGCAGAAATCATGAATCTTTTTTCCAAAACCAGCAGCAAAAGTGTGAAGCATTCAGTTCGGAGAGGCCCAGAGAGGGAGCAGAGAGAGGGCTGAAGAATGACCAGGGGACAGCCAGGAACAGCATGGGAGAAGGAAGCCAGAATTGTTCTGAGGGAAAATCACAGGCATGGTGGGACTGGGCTCTTCCAGGGAGGCCAAGAGTAGCAGCCTTTCCCTTGTTCTGTCCCATGTTCCCTTTCTCTTTCTCTTGTTTGAAAGAGAACATTCTTTATCCTGTCCCAGATAGTTTATCTCTGATAACAGGCTCATTATCAGAGACCAGCAGCCCAGGTGAAGGGCCACTGGTGCTTGAGGAAAATATGGTAAATTATAGTTACTGACTTTAATGCACAATGCTTTTGGATATTCATAATTAAAACTCAGCCAGTGAGGAAAAAGAGGGACAATTGAGAGCTGGGGACAGGGAAATTGTGAGGAAGAACACTGAACAAGAGAAGAAAAAGGGTTGGGACTGTAGGAACAGTAGGAGGAACAGTAGGAACTGTAGGAACAGTAAGGAGCAGAGGAGGAGAAGAATGAGCTTCAAGGGTGTATGGGGGAGGAGACCTGATGACCCACTGGGCTTCAGGATTTGAGGATATTTCCAGACACAAAACATATGGATGAGGAAATAAACAATACCAGTTCCTGGGGCTAAAATGTAAAAGAGTTCTCCATTTCCTGTGAAAAGCTGGGCCTACTCAAAAACACTGGTGGTGATTATGTTTGGTTTTCTTAGCAAATGCTCTGCTGTAAAATGCTAATACTAAATAACCTCAAAGTTTTAATTTACAGTCTCAGTTAAGTTGCCGAAAAGCTTCCTCTGTTTTAATTTTAGAAGTCTAAGTTCTTGGAGTTGGGATCGTGGAGATCAATTTAGGCCAGCCCTTATCTGATTCATAGAAACCCTCTCTCTTGATAAGCCAGCACCTCTCATTGGAGTCAGTTAAACAATATGGTATAAGTCTCATGTATTCGCAAAGGGGTAATATCTTGGACCACTGGCCAAGGTCTGGGATTGAGAAATGTAGATTTCACATCCCAGCTCTGTAGGCACTTTAATGAGAAATCACATGAAATTCTGAAACTCCCTTGACACTAATAAGAATCCTCAACATTTACATAGCACTTGAGAGTTCGCCAAAGATGTTTACATCAATGTTTGCATCTGATTCTCACTGTAGACACAGGAAGTATTGTATTTCCCACTTTGCAGATTAGAATAGTAGTAGGTCTCAGAGAATTCACAGGATTAGCCTAAAATCACACAACTAATTAAGTTTTCTGACTCCAGTCTACTTATGCAAATGTACAAAAACATTTATTAAGGTAACTTTTACATCAAATCATTAAATTATTAGTACTAAAGAAATTTCTAAGAAAAAATATCATTAAGAATGGGCTAATACAACAGATTCAACACAATTCCCATCAAAAGACCAATGTCTTATTTCACATACCTAGAAAAAATAACCCTAAGTTTCATTTGGAATCAAAAAAGACCCTGAATAGCCAAAGGAATCCTAAGCAAAAAGAATAAATCTGGAAGCATCACATTACCAGACTTGAAATTATACTACAAGGCCATACTAACCAAAACAGCATAGCACTGGTATAAAAGTAGAGACATAGACCAATGAACAGGATAGAAAACCTAGAGATAAAATCATTTACCTACAACCAACTGATCTTTGACAAAGCAGACAACAACATACACTGGGCAAATAAAGCCCTTTTTAATAAATGGTGCTGGGAAAATTGGATAACCACATGCAAAAGAATGAAACAGGACCCCTGTCTCTCACCATATATAAAAATTAATTCAAGATGGATAAAAGAATTAAATGTAAGGCATGAAACCACAAAAATTCTAGAAGAAAAGGAATTTCTAGGAAACAATCTTTTAGATATTGGCCTAGGCAAAGAATTTATGACAAAGAGCCTGAAGACAAATACAGCAACAACAAAAATAAATAGGATTTAATTAAATTAAAAAGTTTATGGACAGCAAACAATCAACAGAATGAATAGACAACCTACAGAATGAGAAAATATTCACAAACTATATATCCAACAAAGGGTTAATAATCAGAATCTACAAAGAACTCAAACAAATCAGCAAGAAAAAAAAACAAACAACCCCATCCAAAAGGAGGCAAAAAATATGAACAAAAGTTTTTCAAAAGAAGATAGAGAAATAGTCTACAAACACATGAAAAACTGCTCAACATCACTAATCATTAGGGAAATGCAAATTAAAATTACAATGAAATACCACATTACCCCTATCAGAATGGCCATTATCAAAAAGAAAAAAAAAAAAAAACAATAGATGCTGGTGTGGATGCAGAGAGAAAGGAACACTTATACACTGTTGATGGGACTGCAAAATTAGAACAACCTCTATGGAAAACAGTATGGAGATTCCTCAAAGAAATAAATGTAGACCTACCATTTGATCCAGTAATCCCACTGCTGGGTATCCTCCCAAAGAAAAGAAGTCATTTTATAAAAATGGCACCTGTACTTGAATGTTTTTCGCAGCACGATTCACAATTCCAAAGATGTGGCAACAACCTAAGTGCCCATCAATTCCTGAGTGGATAAAGAAAATGTGGTATATGTTTACCATGGAGTACTACTCAGCCATAAAAGGAATGAAATAATGTCATTTGCAGCAACTTGGATGGAGCTAGAGACCATTATCCTAAGTGAAGTATCTCAAGAATGCAAAACCAAACACCATGTGTTCTCCTTAATAAGTGGAAGCCAAATGATGAGTACACATGGGCACAAGGAGATATAAAGGACATTGGAAGCCAAAAAGAAAGGAGGCTTGGAGGGGAGGTGTGAGATAAAAACTTACCTATTGGGTACATGAACACTATTCTAGTGACAGACACACCAAAAGCCCTGACACTTCCATGTAACAAAAACATTTATACCCCTTGATATTTTAAGGAGAAAAAAAAAAAAAAGAATGGGCTAATACAGTACAGGCATGGCATTGGTAATTAAATCTTATGTTTTGCTTCTTTCAGTTTGTATATGTAACAATCTATTTGAAAATCTGTATAATACTGTGAATCTATTGTGTCCTCTTTGTTACTACACAAAAATTATGTTATTTCAAGCCATTATTTTAGGAAAGTTTCTGCAAGAAGTTTCTGAAGAATTCAAGGTATCCTTCATATGGTAAAGGCATGCATGTTCCATACATCAAAATCAGAGTCTTGGATTCCTTAATAGAACAGATCTTTCCTATTGAGAGAGTTAAGTGGTTAAGCACACAGACTCTGGTGCCAGCTTGCCCCGCATTGAAAGTGTGACTCTGCCACTCTTATTAGCTATCTGATGTTGAGCAAGCTATTATACTTAAACTTCTGTCCCTTAGTTTTTTCATCTATAAAATAGGGATTAAAATATTGTCAACCCATTGGAATATTGGCAGAATTTGAAGAGTTAATATCTTTAAAGTGTTTAGAACCATGCCTGATACCTAGTAAGCCCTATCCGTATGAGTTATTATTTTCATCTGCTGAACACTGTATATTAGGTATATTAGTGTCTTATTCAATCCTCAAAATAACCCTGGGAGGCAGGATTATTATACCACCTAGAAGGGGAAAAGAATCTTGGGGAAGTCCAGTGATTAGTCCCATATCACGTTGCTAATTGGTGACACAGGCAAGCTTCAGCCTGGTTTCTACCCAAGGGAGCAGTGGAGTACAGGTCTTCGGAGCAGCTGCGTGTTACCCTTGCAAGCACACACTCACATCTCAGGCCTCAACTCTACAAACCTATCATTACTTCTTTCAAAGTTAATTTTTAAAAAACAGAGTCCATTCAAGAAATCGGTATCAGTTTGACCAAAGCATAAGAAGTCACAAAGTTACAAGGCATGCTACACTGGCACAGGACCTTAGAGACTACAGAACATTTTCATAGAGAGTATCTCATTTAATTTTCATGGAAAATGATTGCTGCCTGCATTTTATGATTGAAACAGCAGATTCAGAGATGTTGGATGACTCTGGTATCTCTGGGCCACATGGTTAAGAGACCATTCTGAATCTGGATCTATAGCTCTTTCCTCTACACACTTCAGTTTTGCTAATTTGTACTTGACTTATGTGTTGTTTCTATTTTTTCTTGAGAAAATTAATGTGATGCTACTAACCAGATGTGGCCCGGCTATGCCATTCACCAAATTGCATCCTACTGTCCCTGCCAATGGATAGACTCACTAACGGGACTCAAACCCATCCAATCCACCAGAACCCCCATAACTCTATGATGAAACCTTCCCACATAGCATGCCTCATTCTTTAAATGGCTTCTCCAGTGAGTAGCAATGGAACATTTAGTGGAAAATAGCAAAGTATGACTAAATAAATATTACTGAGGAATTTTTTGTATTAAAAGCAAACTTTTATGGGTAGCTAAAAATTGCATTTCTATATCTACAGCCACTAGGGGGGTTACGGATAACAAAGGGAAATATAAAAATTGCCCTTACTAATTCTACTTTTACTAGTAAAATATACATTAATGAGCATTTAAAATGTGGTTGTGTTCAATCCTATCTCAAACTAAAAAAAAAGGGTGTGAAATGTAAGTATATATAAGTGATTTTTCAAGTTTCTTGCATAAAAACTTTTGGGACCATCAGTGTGAAATTAGGGCATTTTAATATTTATCCAATAAAGGGATTGTGAAGTCTAGCCATGTTTTCCCCACCTGCTTACTATATCCCAGGAAAAAGATCCAAAGGAACTTCTCTGAAATGTTACTTTACAAAATTTCAAAAGCACCCTCTCTAAACTACTAATCAGCAGAAAGAAATCATCAGACTCATTTCACTTGGGACCCATAAATCCAGAAATCAGGAAAAAAAGCTTTGCATCCACTGATTTGAGTTGGGTGATGCAATTGAACAATTTCGTTGGAACATTTCAGGGCCGCAGTTCTAAGTAGAAAGTGAAAAATAAATAGGATGCCATGGTATTTATCACTCCTCCAAGAACTTTAGACAAGTCAGATTTTATATTCCTCTGGGGAATAGATGTCCATGTAAGAGCCCATCCCAGCATCTTAGAACAAAGTTCTTCCAGGACTAACTCAAAGGGAATCACATAAGCAGAATTTACAAAGCTGTATACCATAAACACTTCAAGTCAGTAGGTATGAATATCTTAAATCAATTATGCCAATATCATTAGCTGGGTAATGAAAATGAAAATAATATAATTTTTTCAGGTCCATTATTTCTCCTTTGACAAACGGGAAAAAATTATGTTATTATCTGTGGCACTGACAATTAAGATTAGAGCCTTTAGAAGTTTTCAATAAGATTTAAATTAAATGTATTTCACATGGGCCAAAATGGGAGCTATGGGGGAAAGTGTTCTCTTTAACTGATTCAAGTTACTTGCTTTAGTGCTTAATTAATGACTTGGTGACATGTTTTGAAAAAGGCAATGTTTCTAACTCCCCTAGCAATGGCATAGTTAACACTTCCTCCTCACTTCAGCCAAAGTTGAGTTTACACTACAGCTCCATGGATAATAAGGAGGCAAGCTTTCTGCTATGGTGGCTAAGAAATGTCTTTCCACCCCAGTAACTAACTATGTCATGAAACAAAGAAACAAAATATAGGGATGGTGGAATGAGAAGAGGGCAGAGCCTACATAGCTGGGCAAGCTTGCCCCAGCCACAATAAACAACAGCTTATTTGAAACCACTCTTGCAATTCTTCTTACATGCCCCATAATAAGAGCTCAGGAATAACTAGACTTAAAAGAGACCTTGCAGAGGTACCTCAGCAGTGGCATAAAAAATAAAGAAAAGAGAAGGGCAAATGCTACTGGTGAAAAAAAATAATTCTCTGATGCATTCTCTTTTGTATTCTATAGAAGAATTTTAATGTCATTCTCTCAAAAGCATGCCTAATCCATTTCCAACCTGAAAGAATATACTTTGCATGAGACAAATACAAAGCACTTGTGAAATTACAAATGTCCCTCTGGGACATTTTTCTAGCTGGTTGCAGACTTTCCTCCTCCTCCCATCCACCATGTTGGTTTGAGTCAGTGGTGCTACCGTTGACCAGCAGAAGGAAGTATATTACCGAAGATCTTTTCCTCACAATCATTTTTTCACTTGGAAAGTACGTACACACACCACCTATTCTACCTTCCCTATTTTTTAAAGCTAATTACAGCTTAAATGATCTCTGTTTACAAAACAAGCGTTATGTGTTCTTTATCATTCCTTTCCCCTTTCTCCTGTTCTTTCTAAATCTTGCCTAATGACTCCAGGAAAATCTCTCATCTTCTCTTGATTATATTTGTAAACAACAACAACTAAAAAGCTCTTGTTGTTTTGGAGCTCTAGACGTATAAGAACATTACTACATGTACAAGTATATCAAATAAGAGGAAAGCCCTTAAATTTGAAATGACATTAGATAAAAGAAACGTCTAATCTTCAAAGCCCTTGAAAGTATTCACAAACCTAAAGTCTTCTTCAGCGTTTCTATCTGCTTCCTTGTCATCCTTTCCTTCAATCACTTCAGAGTAAAATATAAGAACATTTGGCTTTCTCTTTTTACTGATAATGTGGCAGCATTGCTCTTTTTTTAATATTTTACTGCAAATGAGGGTATTCAGCTCCATCATGGCTTAGAGAGACTATGGATTTGTCTGGAAATTTAACTGCTCTTTATTACATTGTTTGTATGGAGAAATATGTTGGTGGTACAGATAATTCAATTTCACAACAATTTCCATACAGAACTCATTCCAAAGATACAAAACACTGACAATTGAAGGATCAGAGTACACTATGTATTAAGGACTAACAGAAATACAGAGTCTCCAAATGGGCTTGCTCTCCCATTCATTTCCATCAAAAGCTGCACGTATGGCAGTAAGTAACACAGGCTTTGGGGCCAGAAGGCCCAAATCCAAACCTTAACTCTACCACATGCTAGCTGGGAAAACTTGAGCAAGTCACTTATTCTTTTAGAGCCTAAATTTCTTCATCTCTAAAACAGGGATAATTATAATACCTGTGTCATAGAAATGCTATGAGAATTTAATGAACTAATTCATGTAAAAGTCATAGAACAAATCCTGGCAGACAGTAAGCCATCAATAAATATTAAAGATCATTATTGTTATTATATCAGACAACAAATCTTTTCCTGTGTTCCCCTTAACAAAAGTCACATGAAGATGGGTGTAATAGGGAGCTCAAAAACAACTTGAGGACACCAGATGTGCAACGTATGTGACAGGTAAGGCTAAGTCTAAGGGAGGCTGCAGAGCAGCTACTGCTATCATCATTGGGCGTTAGCCAGGCTTGAATTAACCCAGCTGCAATGGGATTGAAGATGGGTAGATGGGCCAAGAGATATGACAAACCCTAAAGATCAAAATGGGAACATTACTCTCTTTCCAAAACTCATGCAGACACTCCTGATATACAGCACGGAGGCCAATCAGTAATAGTATTAATAAAGCCACCATTGTTAGGTGACCAACTCTGCCATATTACCAGAACCCTAGCTACTTCCTAGAATCTCCAGCACTTAGCTGTCAAAAGAAGTTGGAATATGCGATCCCTAAAGTCCCGTACAGTTCTTAAGTAGTGCTATTTTGGGCAGGGTAAACATCAATATTACAGAAGTATTTTTCTTAATAAACATAAAGATGCTAGAGGCAAGATAGGGGTATGCACTGACAGTCTCTGTAACATTTTATTTCTGCCTGAGGCCTTTTGATTTCAAGATTGTCCTTTTTTAAGCACCAAAGGAGGCAAGAAAAGCTTCATTTTTCTCTGCGGCACCTCTTTTAGTAAAAGGATTTGTTCTGTAAAATTTGGATTCATTCAAAAGGCCACACTTAAGGAACTACAAGGCCACAAGTGGCCTTAAGGCTGTAGGTTCCCCACCCCTGAATAGGAATGTAGGTATTTTATTTTCTGAATTGTCTTTATATTCCAAATATTTGATAATTAAGTTAACCAAAATGAAAATACAATTCAGACTGGGCAGAAGCTAACATATAGTAAAGAAGAATAAAAATACACCAGTGTGTCTGTTAAAATTCCTATTCTGATTTCTAGTTATATGCTTTCGCTCGAGGGGATTGTATGTAGATAGAAAAAAGGCAAAACCAGGAGGCCAGGTTAGGGTGGGGCAGGTGAGATAAGGTGACGCAGGTGTTTTCTATCACTGGCCACAGACTAGAATCTGGTCAGATGGAGCAAAGTGAGCTGATTTGCTGAGTTGTTCCACTTTCTTCCAAAATAAACCCTTCCCTGTTCAAGCTCTAAAATGTTCCCAGATTTGTGTTCAAATAAGGACTGATGTTTATATGTCTTCTATATAAAGATCACCTCATCTGAGAAATGTTCCTTGACTCCCCAGGCAGAGTTAGCTGCATATGCTGTATGCTCATCTGCTACAGTGGCAGCATAGAGCATCACATTGAAGGGTGTTGGGGAGACTTCCATCATGTGACACTGGGCCGCTATTCAGGATATTCTGATTAAGCATAGGAATTTGAGGGCAATCTACTCTAGAGCCTGATGCTTTTCCCCTGTGCTCCAGTATTAAACTTTTAAAGCTCTCTGTCATCTTATCTAGTGAACATCAATTTGCATGATAATTCAGTTTCCTTCTTGCCCTAGAATAATTTACTTTCTCTATGCTCTATTTTAGGGATCCTTAAACCTAGGATGAGTATCAGAGCTATCTGGGGAATTTTTAAAATACACATATGGCTCCACATCTGACCCACCGGATCAGTATCTCCTCCCCGGGGGCCCAGGCATCTGTGGGCAAACTGGAAATTGAACCTAGGTTTTTCTACACCTAAATGGACATTCTTTTACCCCTCAAGACGTATTGATTGTTCAGCCCCGAAGTTTAGAGCCCTTCCACCTGCCTAAAGGTAGATTCGTTTCTAAATCTCTACTCACAGACCTCAGCAAATCTTTGATTAGGAAGAAGATGACCCCATGTGGCAGCAAAGCATGAAGACAGCAGGCTGAGGCCTCACGTTCCGGGAATAGAAAATGAGGAACAGACAGAATCCAGAATGCCTAGGTGGCTCCTGACTCATGCGTGGATCCTGCACAGATTGCCAAATACTGAGTAGCGGAAAGGCAATCGTCAGGTTGGTGTGAACACATGTTTTAGAGTCACACTTATCTGAGTTCAAACCCCAGCTTTGCCACTTGCCACTCATGTGATCTTAAACAAATTATCCTCCCTGTTTGGTCCTCAATCAAATAGAGATAACAATAGTACCTTCCTCATAGGGTTGTCATGGTAATTGAATAATATAAAGCCTTCACAGCAGTATACAAACCAGGTGACATCCCAGCCCTTTTGGAAGAGACAATAGTGGGGAGGCAGGTTTTAAGGAGACAGACGATAAACAAATAGATGAATAGTTGCCTGGTGGGAAGTGCTCTAGAGCACTCCATTTCTAATATAAGGTGATTAGCATTGGCCCCTAGTGGGTCATGCAGATGTTCAACAGGACAATCTAGGCTCTCTGGCAGCGGGAACAGCAGGTGCAAAGGCTCTGAGGCAGGGACATGTTTGCATTTCCACACAGCAGTGAAGACACAAAGATGACTAGAGCACAGTGGGCCAGGAGTGAGTGGTAGAGGATGAGGTCAGAGAGACAGCAGGGCTTCAGATCTTCTAGGGCCTTCAAGGGCTTTGGGTTTTAATCTGAAAGAGTTGGGAGCCTCTGAAAGTTCTAGGCAAAGTCAGGATATGATCACTGTCTCACATGCTGTGATTAAAATGCAAAGGCAAGAGCAGAAGCAGGGAGTCCACTTAGGAGGCCAAGACAATGATCCAGGAGGGAGGTGCTGGTGGCCTGGCCCAGGGTGGTGGCAGGAAGACAGAGAGCTGTGGCTGGATTCTGGAGACACTGTGAAGGTTGAAGGGACAGGATCTGCTGATGGGTTGGAGGAAATAAGCAAGGGAAAACAAAGTCTAATGTCTGGCACATAATAGGTGCTCTATACATGTCAGTTTCCTTTCATTTCTTTCCTCCTAACAGATATTTGAGTTCAAAGCATTGGAGAAAGAAGGATTTGGAGGTATGGAGGGGTGAAGACTAACAGGGAGAGGGCAGAGCCTGAGCTTAGGCACAAAGGCCTGCCTGGTTCCTTGCCTCTTTCGAGTAGCATGAAGTCTTTGAGGGATTTTTGTTGTTTCATTTTTTTTTTTTTATTTCTTGTCTTTTCTTTTTTTCCTTTTATTCTTTTCTTTACTGAGGAATAACTGACAAATAAAAATTATATATATTTACAGTGTACAATGTGATGTTCTGGTATATGTATACATTGCGAAATGATTCCCACAAACTAATTAACATATACGTCACCTCAAATAGTTATCATTTTGTGTGTGTGTGTGTGTGTGTGTGTGTGTGGTGAAAACATTAAAGATCTCTCAGAATTACAATGGGGGTTGCTAGGGGCTGGGGACAAGGGAAAATGGTATAAAAGGGTACAAACTTTCAGTTATAAAATGTGTAAGTTCTGAGGATATAATGGATAGCACAGTGACTAAAGTTAGCAGTACTGTATTATATATTTGAAATGTGTTAAGACAGTAGATCTTAAATGTTCTCACCACAATAAAAAAAAAAGCTAACTGTGAGGTGATGCACAGATTAGTTGATTTATGTTAATCATTTCAAATGTATACATATATCAAAACACCACACTGTACATGGCAAATTTATGTAATTTTTACTGTCAATTATACCTCAATAAAGCTGGAAAAAATTAACAATATAAGATCTACTCTCTTGGCAATTTTCAGATATGCAATCATTGTTATTATTAGTAATTATAGTCACCATGCTGCACAAAGATCTCCAAAACTCACCCATCCTGTCTAATTGAAAGTTTATATCCTTTGACCAACATCTCCCCATCCTCCCCAACCCCACCAATCCCTGGCAACCACCATGCTACTCTCTGCTTCTACAAATTCAACTGTTTAAGATTCCACATGTGAGTTCATTCAGTATTTGTCTGTCTGTATACCTGACTTATGTCACTTAACATAAGGTCCTCCAGATTCATGCATGTTGTTTCAAATGACAAGATTTCCTTCTTCGTTAAGGCTGAATATTATTCCATTGTGTATATATACCACATTTTCTTTATCCATTTTCATCTGTTCATAAACACTTAGGTTAATTCCTTATCTTGGCTGTTGTGAATAATGCTGCAACAACCATCAGAATCCAGATATCTTTCTGACATATTGATTTCATTTCCTTTAGCTATATACCCAGAGGTAGGATTACTGGACCATATGGTAGTTACCTTTTTAATTTTTTGAAGAATCCCCATACTGTTTTCCATAATGGTTACACTGATTTCCATTCTTACGAATAATGTACACATGTATCCTTTTCTCTATATCCCGGCCAACACTTGTTATCCTCCATCTCTTGGATAGTAGCCATTCGAACAGGTGTGAAGTGACAGCTCATTGTGGTTTTAATTTGCGATTCCCTGATGATTAGTGGTGTTGAGCATTTTTTCATCTTCCTGCCGACCATTTGCACATTATCTTTTGAGAAATGTCTATTCAGGTCCTTTGCCTACTTTTTAATCGAGTTATTTGTTTTCTTGCTATTGAGTTGTTTGTGTTCCTTATATATTTTGAATATTACCCCTTATCAGATGTTTGATTTATAAATATATTCTTCCATTCCATAGGCTATCTCTTCACTCTATTGATTGTTTCCTTTGCTGTGTGGAAACATCTTAGTTCAAAGCAATCCCAGAAAAATGTCAAGAAGCTTTTTTTCTATCTTTTCTTCAAGTAGTTTAACAGTATCTGGTCTTATATTTAAGTCAGTAGTCCCCAGCCTTTTGGCACCAGGGACCAGTTTCATGGAAGACAATTTTTCCACAGACCAGGGGAAGAGGGGATGGTTTCAGGATGATTCAAGTGCATTACATTAATTGTGCACTTTATTTCTATTGTTATTACATTGTAATATATAATAAAATAATTATACAACTCACCATAATGCAGAATCAGTGGGAGCCGTGAGCTTGTTTTCCTGCAACTAGATGGTCCCATCTGGGGATAATGGGAGACAGTGACACCCAAAGTGTGTTGCTTATGTCCAGTCTACTCCATAATCTTGTTGTAATCTCATTTTGGTTGTTGTCACTACAGAAAACCCTGCTTCACAAAGACAGGATGTTGGAAAGGGAAGCAGGCCTTTCAGTGCTTTTGTGGCAGTCTCAGGATATTCTGCCTTGACCTTAATCCAGAACTTATGGGGATCTGAAGTCATCTCAAACATACTTTTAAGGCTACCATCATTTGCGATCTCAAGAAGTTGATCCTCTTCTAGCACGGACAAAGTTGATTCACCTGGCTTATTCACAAATGGGTCACAGATCCATTCCTTCCCAGTTCTGGGGTCTTTTGTGGTTGGGAAGTAATGTTCCAACTCTTTTGAAAACTGAGATAGGTGATCATGCATCAGCTGGGAGAAAGAAGGCCCTGGCTCGGTCTCTTTCAAAATCTGTGATGACGTTTCAAATATGTTAAAGATCCTAGTGTTCACTTGTTGCCCCCATAATTCCAGTTTGGTTTTGAATGCAGCCAGTTTATCTGTTGACTTGAACACAGTTGTCATTCTCCCCTGAAGTGACAACAGATTGAATTCATTGAGCAAATTGAATATGTCCCACAAGTAAGCAAGTTTTGTGACCCATTCTGTGTCACTGAAATGTGCTGCTGATGGTAACTGTTTTTTAAAAAGAAATCTCTGGAGTGGCTCTTGTAACTCAAAAACTCTGGCCAGTGATCTGCCTTTAGAAAGCCATCTCAATTCTATGTATAAGAGAAGACGTGTGTGCTCTGCATTCATCTCCTCACAGAGCTGCTCAAACAGACATGAGTGGGGGCTTATACTTTAATGTGGTTGATAATTTTAATCATATCCTGCAAAATATTATTTAGCTCAGGTGACATTTTTTGGCTAGGCAGCATTTCTCTATGCATGACACAGTGCATAGACTCACACTCAGAAGTGACCTCCTTGACCTGAGTAGTAAAACCAGAAAGCCGTCCAGTCATGGCAGCTGCTCCATCCATGCATATACCAATACAAAATGACCGATTGAGATTTTCTGATATGTAATGATTCAAAGACTCAAATTGTTCTACAACTGTGGTGTTGGTTGGCAACAAAAGTTCACGTAACATATACCCATGCACATCCTCCCAAAAAATATATTGCACAAAAACAAGCATTGTTGCCTTGTTGTCAGCATTGGCAGACTCCTCAACCTGGATTGTGTACCATAGTAACTCAATCCTCTCTAACAATTGCGCCTCAATATCCCCTGCTATTTCATCAATTCATCTAGTTACGGTGTTAGCTGAAAGAGGAACATGTTCCACCTTTTGAACTGCAGCCTCTCCTAAAAGTTCAGGGCAAATGTCCTTAGCAGAAGTAGGATCAACTCTTCACCAATTGTAAAGGGCTTCTTAGCTTTAGCAATGTGGTTAGCCACCAAGAGTGATGCTCTCAGTGCAGACACTTTTGATGAAGTGGTGGCCTTCAATAGTTGCTTCTGTTCTTCGTGTTCACATTTTTTCTTTTGAAAAAAGGCCCTGATGTTTCTTTCCTTTATTCAACATAGAAAAGAAAAAGAATCTTTTCCCTCAAGTTTCTGCCAACTTTGCCACATTGTGTTGATAATGAAGAGCCCCTGATAGAATTCTAAACTTCAGCTACATTTCTCTCTGGCACACACTATGGAGAGGAATTATGAGAGCCTTGAAATCACCACTTGACCCCCACTGCTCTGGGAGTTGTTCACTCTCATAACTTAAGACAAGATTTCACTTCATTTCCTTCTCAACAGTAGCCACAGCCATTCCTTGCTCTTAGTATCCCTCAAAACCTATGCAATCACTTGAGATAAGAATGAGAGTGTTTGAAAAGCAGAGTATTTCTAGAAGCCAAAACTTGAGAAGAGAAAACTGAAGGTAAAAGGTATGCTGGGTAACTGCTCTTGGGTTTGAGAGGAGAAAAAAGAAGAAAACAATGCTGGCATGTGACATTCAAGTCTTCTTCAACTTTATGAAATGTGAAGGCGACATACTGGAAGATTCTATTTATAGAACAGTTTTGAAAGGGTACTCATCGGAATTGAAGGGCAGATTAATGGTTGCAGAGGATTGTGGAGGGGATGGAGGGAGGTGGCTGTGATTATAACAGGGCAACATAAGGGATCTTTGTGATAGCTGAATTTTGTAGTATCTTGACTGAGCTGGAGAACATGCCAATTTATGCAAGTGACAAAATTGCATAGAACTTAAACATACACACATAAATGGTAAAAGTAAAGCTGAGGAAATCTGAATTCAGATTTTTGAATATATAATGTTAATATCCTGGTTGTAATATTATAATACAGTTTTACAAAAAGTTACCATTGGGGGAAACAGGACAAAGTGTACAAAGACAGGATTGCTCTGTATCATTTATTACAATGGCATGTGAATTTACAATTATCTCAATAAAAATTCTAATTTAAAAAAGTAATTACTGCTAAAACATTGAATATCTAAAATTGTCTGGATGCTACAGATGCTGACAAGACGAATGCAGAAAAATTGACAAAGTGTTAATTTCTCAAAGAGGAATGGTTAACAAAAAAATAATGAAAAACTGGGTGTGGTGGCTGATTCCTGTAATCCCAACACTTTGGGAGTCTGAAGAGGGAGGATCATTTGAGGCCCAGGAGTTTGAGACCAGCCTGGGCAACATAGCAAAACCTTGTCTCTACAAAAAATTTAAAAATTAGCCATGTGTTGTGGTGAGCACCTGTAGTCCCACCTGCTTGAGAGGCTGAGGCAGGAGGATTGCTCGAGCCCAGGAGTTCAAGGCTGTAGTGAGTTATGATCATGCCACTGCACCCCAGCCTGGGTGACAGAGCAAGACCCTGTTTCCAGAAAAAAAACAATAATAATAATAATAATAAATATCCAAACTAGATAATAGGGAAATATAAATTAAGAGAATAAAATATTTTCACCCATCAAATTAATATTAAAATTTAAAAAGATGTAACAATGCTGTGAAGGTATAGCCAGGCCTATGCACCCATACAATGATACTAGGAGTACAAACTGATGTGCTATTTTTAAAAAGTAATTTAATACTTTTGTGAAAAGGATATATGCTTGGCATTAAAAATTCAAGAAATAAATAACAGAAAAAGAAGATTACAAAAAGTCATCTAAAATTCTATCACCCAGAAATAACCATTAGCGTTTGACACACATTTCAGAATACTCTCTATGAACATGGTCAGGTAGACCAATAAAAATAATAATTTAAAAAGTGAATCACATTATACATGATTTTAAAATGAAACTATTTAATTCAGTTTTCCATGAAATTAGCAAAAGAAAATAACGACCATGAAATTGAAGGACTTTCTGAATGTCAGATAAAAGGCAAGTATTAGGACTAGGGGTAGCATCGTGAACTGGGATTACTGTGTCTCTATACATATTTTTAATATGTGATTATTAATAAGCATCTATTTCCATTTCCAAATAGTAAAACTCAGTCAACTCTGTGATAAAAACCAAGAGTCTAAACAAACTTTTAACCAACCATAAATATCCCACCCTATTTTCAAACACAAAAAATATTTTGAAACAAAAACTTATGGATAGGATGAATTTTCAAGGAAAAAGTAATAATGGAATGCTAAGCTACAAGTAAAATAACATACAATGAAAAAGCTATACAAGGGTGCCTGAAGCTAGTAGTGATTATGGCAATTTTAAACACTGACAGATTACTCAGGTATTAAGAGTATCAGTCTCTGCTTCCTGAATTCCCTGTCTGTTGAAGATTTGGCTTTGTGATTCATCAAGCACTGCTTCTTACACTCCATCACTCAGAACAACACTACATTTCAGTTTGCCCCACTGTTTGGCTCTGTAACCTTTCCCCCATATTTTCAATTGTTTTGCTTTCTTCTTTTGTTTATTAGACAGGTATACTCATTCATCACTAAAAACTCCCAAGTTTGTAATAATGAAACATGTATATTAGTAAGTACTTTCTTCTTAAAGATAGCTCCATGGAACCATATTCTTTGACCCAATAATCCTATAAATTTATCCCAAATAAATGATCAGAGATGCATTAAACATTTATGTGCAAAGCTATTCGTTGTTATTTATGAAAATAAAAATTAGAAAGAATGTGAATCATTGATAACAAAGGATTTAAGTAAATTATGAAGAAGCATAAACCATAAACAACTAGATTTTCTGAATTCTTATAGAAAAGATGCTAGAAGGATACATACAAAATTGATAAAACAGTAACTTCTGAGGATGAGAAATACTGGAGGACTTTAACTACGTTAGACTGTTAAAATGAGAATACATTGCCATATTACTTGATTTAATCTTGTATGTACAAAAGTACTATTAATGTTCTACACACTCTATATAAATAAAGAATAAGATCAAAGAAAATAGCAATAAACAAAAGCACATCGATAATATATAGTATCATATATGTGTTAAGATTAAGTTTCTGAATAAATTTTAGTGATATAGAAAAATATCCATTATAAATTACTAAATAGAGAAAAAGGAAGATAAAATGTTCTATCTGTTATGAATATCTGTGTGCTCATAAATAGGAAAATAGAAGAAAACACATCAAAATATGAATAGTTTTATCTGGGTTGTGAAATATCCATGATTTCTGTTTCCTGTCTATTAAATATATTTATTTACTTTCCAAGTTTTCTGTATTTTTCATAATAAAGGTAAAATTATTTTAAAGCCAAACCATAAACTGAGTTTTCACATCCACTGCACAGTATATTATCATCAATTCCCAGGAAAATAGACTCTCTGTTGTGGATATTCATCATGGAGGTTGTATGTAACAGATGAATTCCCCAAAACTGGGAAAGCATACTAGAGATTCGAAGAAGGGGTTTTTCTTAACAGCAAAATTAGCAAACACCGGACATCTTCCTAACTTTAATATACAGTTGCATTCTGAATGGCTGCTCACATAACATTGTTACATCCTGGAGATTTTAGGTTGGTCAGAGGTGCAAAGTCCTAACAAGGACAGTAGTTTTCAAAGCAAGGTCAAGAGAGAGCACTCCTTTCTGAAGACCTTTAAAACTAGGACAGTTTTTTATCTCAGGCACGACTTCTACGTGGTCTGCTGAAGGCAGTGGGCCGGACTAAATGACTCAAATTACCACTCTGTCACTATAGACAGGAAAAAATAGCAAATGTGCTATAAACTAAACAACACATTTTACAAGTTGGACTTTACGGACAGTTTTAAGCAGAAAGTGACCTGGGGCAGAGATTCTCACATCTGATATTCTAGGAATTTAAAGGCTCTTGAATGATTTTAATAAATGTCATAAAACTCTAAAACCAAAAATATTTTTCATTTCCTATATTTTTTAAATGTCAAATTATATACATACTATGTGGTTCTTTTTAGGAGATTATATTGTATGTGGATATTATGTGAATAGGCTATGTGACAATTCACATGTGTATGCACACACACACACACACACACAACAAATGAGTTACTGAACACAGCAGTAGACAAGATATACACATTGGGCTTTTCATCACCATCTGAAGCAGATTCAGTACGAAACTACTAACATTTAAGCTTTAAGAATCGTCACTTGTATAGACCCCTTCCAAGGTCTTGCGTGGTCTCTAGCAATGTGTTCATATTACCACATGTTTCAATAAAATTTGTAAAGAAAATATTTTTGTATTGTTCTACTTAAAGAGATTCTCCAGTATCGTATATGCTTTTGACTCCAGAAACCTGAATCTATCCATGGGTAGCATTAATAAGTCTATGGCTGGAAGGAGAGCAGATGAGAAGAGGTAGGTGCATAAACATTTATGGAGAGCTGAATATGTGTGAGGCCCAATGAAAGGCATTTCATACAAACCAAAGAGAATCCCAGACCTTCCATTTCCAGCTTGGACTTCCTGACTCAATGAGGAGGGAGTTCAATTGAATGATGGGGCCTGAAAAAGAGGATGGTTTCCAGTAACCCCGATGGGGATGCGGATAATGAGAAAGAGAAGGGACGTTTATCCTTGCCTCAGTTCCTCACCGTCTTCCACTTTCCTTCCCTGGTTCCTTAATAACATTGCATTGTATTTATAGTTCACTCTGGTTTTAATATGTGTTTTTCAGCCTATTTCATCTGATCCTACAACCAACCTAGAAGATAGGGAGGTATTCATTTTTTTTTTTTTTAAAGAAAGGATCCTTACATTTTCCTTTTATTGCTGAATTTTCCATGTGTTCTATTACAATACAATGGAGAAAGAAACATATTCTAATAACATATTCTAAAGGTTTTCTTAGAAAGGTGTCTCTTTGTCAAACATTTCCATTCATAGAAAGGTAATAGCTTATGATGAATCTTTAAGAAAGCGTGATTTCATTTGCCTTTTATAGCTGCATATGTAAACCTGTGTAATACAAACCAAGGGAGAAAGAAACATGTTCTAACAACCTATTCTCAATGTGTGCTTAAAAATGTGTTTCTCTATAAAATTCTTCCATTCACTGAAAGGAAACAGTTTATGATGCACCTTAAAGAAAGCATACTTATATTTGGCTTTTATTGCTGGATTTTTCTACTAGGTCTATGAAGTTTGAAAGTAGAAAGACACATGTTCTAATAACTTATTCTCAATGTTTGCTTACAAATATCTTTCTCTGTTAAACTCTTCCATTCACTGAAAGAAAACATCTTATGATGAAGCTTTAAGATAGTATGCTTATATTTGCCTTTTATAGCTACGTATATAAACTCTTGTAATATGAACCAACAGAGAAAGAAACAAATTCTAATAACATACTCTCAGTGTTTGCCTACAAATGTGTTTCCCTGTCAAGCTCTTCCATTTACTGGAAAAACAAACAAACAAACAAACAAACAAAAAAAACCAATTTATAATGAATCTTTAAGAAAGCATGCTTACATTTACCTTTTCCTAATGCCACTTTACAGACAAGAAAACTAAGTTTTAGAAATGTTGAGTGGCTTGATGAAGATCATAAGGCCAAGGACACAGAACGATCACTAGAACCCAAGCTTTCTGACCTCCTGTTTAGTGATCTTCCCCTACACCATCCTTTGAGGCAGCGGAAGAGGCAAAGGGTAAACAGACCTTCCTTCAAAAACATAACACTAGGTTATTACAAAAACTGCTCTGGGGCCTCCCAGGCTAAATCAGTGTAGTGCACACAGCCACAGAAGCTCGAAAGGAACAAAACCATTAACATAATAATCTTTTCTCTTGACTTTCATCATGAGAGCATCAACAAACAACATTTAACTAAAGGCCAGTGCCAGGTGCTAAAACTCTAAGTCTCTGCCTCCAAAATAAATGCATTGTACTCGCATTGTACTCCGTCTTCACCACCACATCCTCAAAGTCTTGGTCTTCTCAACAGGCTTCCACAAGCTTTCTCATCTGACCCCCTCCCCATGGTCACTTTGGTATTTAAAAAAAAAAAAAGCCCTTTGGGGGACTCAGCATTTCATTGCATGTGGAAACCATGAAAGTAATTCTAATGTTAAAACAGAACCACTCATCATCATTCTATGTTCTTAAAATAGAGAAAGAAGTTGAATGTGAAGATGCCAAAGATGTGACCTTGCCAATTTTGCCCAAATTCTTCAGCTATAGCAAGTTATTTCTCCTCCCTGACTCAAAGGAAAAGTTTTTATAACTCAAACTGGGCCAACAGAATGGTAAAGGTAACAGACATAAAACATGATATCCAGAGAACATGGCCACATTTCTAGAATGAGCAGGTTATACTTATCGTTTCTGTGACTTCACCACTTGTTTGTTCATTACTACCTTACAATCAGCTGCCCTCCTCACCACTCTGCTAAAATGACACACCTTAGGGTCTTCAATAGCATCTTTCTGACTTTCTGACAAATCAAATTGTTTCTTTTCTCAGTTCTGGTTCATTTTCTTCATTCTCTCGGTGGCTACTATAGCGTGAATGTTTATGTCTCCCCCAAAGCCATATATTGAAATCCTCACTGCCAAAATGATGGTATCAGGAGGTGGAGCCCTTGGTGGGTGATTGGATGTGTGGGCTAAAGCAACTCTGCCTTTGATGCTAATCTGCCATGTTGCCTTTCAATGTTTCTTTCTGAGAAAATGAATTTGTCATCCCCTTCCTTCTGCCTCTCAGCTTCCTTGGACTTTGGGAGTAGGCTTGCATAGACCTGCTACCTGTGGAACATTAGGTCATGAGAGTAGAGCCCTCATGAATGGGATTAGTGCCCTTGTAAAAGAGACTCCAGAGAGATTTCTCACCCCTTCAACCATGTGAAGACACAGAAAGGTGCCATTTATGAAACCAAAATGCAGGTCCTCACCAGACACCAATCTGCCAGGACTTGATCTTGGAATTTTCAGCCTCCAGAACTGTGAGAAATAAACGTCTGTTGTTTATAAGCACTCAGTTTATGACATTTTGTTATAGCCGCCTGAATAGACTAAGACAGGAGTTCTTCACACTACTGACTTCCCTTTCTTGAAACTGTCCATGCCTTTGGCCTTTGGGACATTCCAGGGTTCTGCTTTCTCCTTATTCCTTCACTTGCTGCTTTTCTCTTTTCCTCTCTGGTTCTACTTACATGACATTCTGATAATCCTGTCCCTCCTTCTGTTTTGCTCTTTTCCCCATTCCTGTTGCAACAACAACAACAAAAAGATTCAAAATACATGCGCCATCCCCCAACCTCATGTGAGAGATAAGATGATCCTACCTGCAAAAATAATGTGTTTTCAAGGTTTAGTTCAGAAAAGACTCTAGAGGAAGGTATGGGTTACCATGAATTTTCCTTGGGTTGAGGCATACATAATCTCTCAGGCTGAATGAGGTGGCCCAAGGAATTAGCGAAGACTCACAAAACTTGCTGCCAATGTCTTCCCCAAGGTGGGAACAACTAGTGAAAACTTTTACTCCCACCATGATAGGTCAGATGCCAAGAATTCAAGGTCCATCGGACCACATGCTTAATTTGATTCTCCAATAACCGGAACCTTGTTGCTGATCAGTCAAAAGCTAAATTGATATGTAATTAAAAGCATCTTTTGCCAGTCAGCACTCTGTGAGAATCAGCACATCTGTCTAATAGAAGGGAAATGTCATTAAAGAAGTTCTGAGTAATGGAATTAGGAACTCACAGAAAGATGTGCTTACCTACAGTGTATCCTACTTAAACAAGGCATCCCCAGAGCCTTCACGTGGCCAAGGACAAAAGCAGTGGTTATTGACTAGATGCTTGACTGATTAATACAAATGGAGGTAAAATTCCTTGCCTTCCCAATAAAATATTCATTGACTATTAATAAATAGAACTCAGTAAATATCACTTTAAGTTTTACAAGGCTCCTTATGATTCATTCATTCAACAAGGTACCTAATTGACTGCTGAAAATGCATAGGCACTATAGGAAATGTAAAGATAAATTAGAAACATTTCCTCTGGACAAGAAATTGACAATCTAGCAGTATGATTGAATATGCTCTTAAATAGCTACAGTGTAAGTGGAAAGTAAATGATGCAAGAACTGTTCAGAAAAAATACTATGTGCTTAGCTTTTTTAAATATCAGGATAGAGAGATTACTTTTAGTGCCAGGGAATAGGAAGCAATGGAAGAAGGGAGAGATTAAGGAAGGAAATAGCTTTTGATGTACATTGCCTATTCCAATTCATCCATTCATTCCTTTGACAGTTACTTGTTACCTGCTCACAAAGTACAAGGATGTGGGAAATACAGTGGTGACCAAATACACAGTGTCCTAGTACCTATGTAGTTCTGAGTCTCATCAAGAAAGCAAATATTTTATAAGTAATTACGAGAACATTGAGAATCACCAAAATAATGTGATGGATATTTTAACCTGTCAATATTCAAGCAGTCTTGCAAACCCCTGATGCCCCACAATACATCCTTGTCCTTCCCTTTTTCTAGCCAGGAAGCCATGGAATGTGGCTGTGGGGTTGAAAATGTCAACCTAGGATACAAAAGACTCATTTATGAATCACAGACGATATCAATGCTTTATCTACCAAGAACCCCATCTCTACTGAGAAAAAAAAATTAGGGCAAACAGGTATTGGCCATTCAGCTAACCATAAATGTAGTCCAAGACTAAAAGAATACTAGGTAATAATTCTGAATTAGACATGATAATCCTCTTCCCAAAAGCCAGATAAACATATTATGTGTTTATATTAAGCCCCTTAGATTGTTGGTAAAAAATGGCCTTATGTGGGGTAGCTGAGGCAACTCAGCTGGGACATAGACCCACGATTGCAGGTAATGAAAAAGGGTGACTCTTTTTATGCCACGTAAGCTAAAGTATTGATATTCGTACTTGGTACTTCATTCATTCCAGATGTAAAAACAAACTCATAAACACAGCCCCTGACTTACAATGCCTTAATTTATGATTTTCAACTTTACAATGACAGGAAAGCAATACGCATTCAGTAGAAACCATATTCTGAGTACCTATACAAGAATTCTGTTTCTTTCAGTACAGTGTTCAATAAATTACATGACATAGTCAACACTTTTTTATAAAATAGACGTTGTGTTAGATAATTTGCCCAAATGCAACCTAATCTAAGTGTTCTGAGAACTTTCCTTAATGACCCTTCCCAGTCAATTCCTTCCCATCTCCAAAACAAGTGACAAAAGCACAGATTTCAGGAGTTGATCACAATCCCGAATGTCAAAATCCCAAATGTTGAAATCCCAGAATATCAAAATCGCTGAAGTCTAAAATCCCAAAAATCACAATCCCAAAACATCAAATCCCAAAATCACTTGAAGACTGAAATAAACAGTTTGTTAAAAAGGACAGCTTAATACTAGTCCTTGAAAAAGATTTTATTTATGTCCTTCTTTTAAAGGCATTTGCAACATAAAGCATCCCACCTCTCTTCTCTTGGTCCCTGGATTCTATTTAACAGTTGTTGCAGAATATTTTATAGCTATTCAGTTTGGTTTCCATTGATTTCTTTGGCTGAGCTAAGAAAATATGATCACAAAATGTTCTCATACCATTGGGGTATCAAGGAGAAAGTGCAATAATGTTCTTAAAATAATGAAAAACCTTATTTGTCCTTTAGCTATGGCCAGATAGAAAGCATTTGTAAAGAAGAAATAAATGTCTTTTCTATTGTTTCTTCTTGATTAAATGGAAAAGAAACAGGTGATGTTCTTTGAATGAGTGATATAAACGAATAATGATGTATAATTGGCAGATTTCTCAAAGTGGCTTGATTGGTCTGATGTCATTCACACGTAAATGGGCAGGAGATACCTAAGTGGAAAAAACACTGATGCAGTTTTTGCCAGGGGACAGCATTTAATAATGCAATACTAGTGCACTGCAGTGATAAGAGCAGACACTTTTAAAATTTTCAGAGTTCTACAGCAGACATTTGTTTGCAGTGCAGATATCAGAGAGTTGCATCTCCTTAAATTCTAGTACCATACAGATGTATGAATATTAATCAGAACATAAATCATAGTAGCTTTATTAAGACAATTTATGAAGATGCTGTACTTAAAATTTGAACTTTCAGCAATTAAAGAGAGTGATAAACTTCCTTCAGTTCATATATTAATAGTGATACAAGACAGTTATTCATTTGACCTAAATAAAATATGAATTGAAAGAAACTGGAAGATTTCCCAGGACTAGAGATGAAAGAGGAGGGACAATCAAGCCTGGAATCAATACTTCTTTCAGCCCCTTCCAGCTAAACTTTTCACCTGGACCTTGTTGAGAATTGGTGTCAAATACCAGTTACTGTGGCCATTGATGGCAACTTCATCCTTCTAATTGCCTGAGCCAAAACCTCAGAATCATCACTGACTCTTGTATGTCATATCCAAACCACCAGCAAATCCCGTTGCCTCTATCTTTAAGAATATCCAGAATCTGACCAATTCTTTTTACTACCACTGCCCTCACTCTATGTAAATTACCATCATCTCTCAACCAGATCACAGCTGCAACCTCCTAGTGATCTGTTTTCAAGCCTTAACTTCTCTGCAGCCTAGTCTCAACAGCCAGAGTAATCATTTTAATACTAAAGCAAATATTATCCCTCATCTCCTCAAAACCCTGCCTTGGCTCCTCATTTCACTTAGGGAAAAAAATGCTAAAGTGTTCATCATGATGTATATGGTCTATACATACTGGTGCCGAACCACCAGCATTAGTCAGTTAATAATCCTACCATGTGGTCTAGGAACGAGGTCCATATATGTGCCCAGGGCAGAATAAGCCACATCCCACATCTAGACAATATGACTGTCTGGATCCAGGAAGTCTCCTGCACTTGCAAACACTTGCCCTCTTCTTGCTGATGGATGATAGAAACTCAAGCAAGAGGATCTTTACATCTGATCTTATTGCTTTAATGTTTACTGAATAACAAATATCCTTTAGAGAGGCATAAGTGTATGTTGTTAGAATTTTATTATATTTAAGAGTATATGAGTTTCTCATACCCTTTTTGGCAGAAAACTTTGATAGAAAAATAATATGGATGCTGCAGTAGGAAAGAAAAAGCTGAAATAAAATTTTACTGAATAAGGAGGAAGAAGACATAGACTACAAACTTCAGCTGCACTGTAATTTTACCAAGGGCCAAAAGTAAAAATGATTCACATTAAAAATTTAATGGCCTTTTAAAAATTCACTATTAAAAATATTAGTACATTCTTGTTGCAACAATTCAAGCAATACAAAATATATTTAGAAAAGAATCCTTACTTTATCCTCTAATTCTATCCCCAACACCATCAAGATACATTATTTTAACAGTTTAGTATGTATCTTTCTACTGAGACACATTTGAATTTAAAGCATATCCCTAATATTAGATGAACTAAAACTTCTACAATAAATTCCATTATACCATTTGCTCAGGTTAAGGCTACTTTTCAAAAGAATAATCCTAGCTTTCTATAGAATATTTGAAGATGATTATTTTATTAAAAAGAAAGAAAAAGGATTCAAATGCAAAAGATCTTTCATTACATTCCTTGCTAAGTCTGGCAAACTAGCTTATTAAGCAATTTTTTGCTTAAGTTTGAGATTTTTGTCAAAGGTTATGCATTCTTCCAGAAGAAGGAAATAAGATGCTATTTTCTCAGTAGGAAATTTGCATAAGAATTTTCCTTGTTTTTTTATGCTGAAATACACTTGGGTAAATTGAGGATCATTTCTGTGGTTGTTTGTATCTTGACTCAGGGACACACCCTGTGCTCAGTAAGCACTCATCATGAATGTTTCCTGATAGCTGCCGTAACAAGCACAGAGGTGTACTCTGGTTTTACAGATGAGAAAACTGTGTATCGAAAAATTTAAACACTTCCCAGGGGCACTTAGTAACTGGCAGGACCAGCACTGAGAGACGGTTTAGCCTGGGCAGGTAGCACTGTGTGGTAGTTAACAGGATGGGACTTTGGGTCCAGTCAAAATAGGGTTCAAATCTCAGCTTTGCCAGAGCTATGAACCACCTCCCCCTCATTTTAGGCAATATTAAATAACAACTTTAGAATCACGATTCAGAATTAGAAATTACTCACAAGACATTTTTAAAACGCAAAAAGAGTATGTTCAAGCCAATGTTTCCCTGATATGTACAGAAGTGTCCACATAATATCAGATTCAGGTTCTAATTTTTTGTTTTTCAGTTAGGTCTTCATACTTTCAAAAATCGTGTTTTGAATTAAAATCTTCCCTTTGTTTTTTTTTTTTTTTTTTTTTTTTGGCTAAAACAAAAGAAAAAAACTTGTTTTCTTTTGAGAAAATAAAAGAATAACCAAAGTAACAAACTTGTTAACAGTCAACTCAGCAGAGAATAACTTTACATACAGAATCCCTTATAAACCACATCTTTGGTTTCTTGGAACCACGTTAGAATGTGGGAAAAGAAATAGAGATCAAGAGCTTGGTTAGAGCCAGGACAAAGCAAAAGGCAAAAGGCAACGTGCTAGACAGGAATGGGTTGGAGTCTAAGCAGACAGATGTAGCTGAACCATATTTAGGATTGAGGGAAAAGTATCATCTCTCACTTTTCCCTTCAAAGAGTTTGTAATCTAGGATGAGTTGACAAATTCTCTCTCATGTGTAAACCCCATCTGATTGATAGTAGCTGCCTGGAGTGTTCTGCCAAAGTGGATTCTAAGGCTGTCTTTGGGCTCAGTCAGAGAATATCATGAAGATTTTGCTATGTTTAACTGGGGCATAAAATGGGGAATGGCAACATATGCACGATGTCCTTGCTATGTCTCTGCCAGGCAGACAAAGAAGAAATGGGGACTAATAATCACCACTACTTGCTTTGGATCGGGTGCTTCATACACATTCTCTTTTTAAATCCTCAGGAGTCCACTGAGATAAAAATTATAATCTACATTTTACAGATGAGGAAAATCATTCTCTGAGCCAAGAACTAGTTGCTACTTGGAGAAAGAGGGAAAGAAACAATGACTTTGCAATTGGGAAAGGGAAGACAATGAGTGTGTAAATAACTATTCAAACATAAGAAAGTGTGCGAGTGGCTATTGTCACTCAGGAAGAACCTATGTACATGAATGTTTTCCCATCCTATTGCTTCCAGTATTTTCAGTGTTTCTCATATTTAAGTATAACAAATATTCTGCAGTCTAAAGTGTCTCATTCTTCAAGATGTGCCATTATGCTAATTATAACCTCTTTATAAGTGGTAAATAATTTTCCCCTTTGGAAATTACTTTAGAGTTTGAAAGAGACTTTATTCAAATTCTCCGATTATTACTCCTAGACCACAAAGATATTATTTTAGAATAATCAAGAGGAAATCATGCCAGCCCGGGGGGTACAGAACTCATTAGCAGTCCCAGTTCTATCAATAACTTGACCTGCACCTTGGATTAGTCACTCTCTCCCCCTCCAGGCCTTAGTTTTTCACATAGGAGATTGGACCAGTCCCTCTAAAGGTCCATGTGGACTCCCAAATGCTGTGATTTCTACAGTTCAAAATGCAACTCTTACTGGAAAAAAAGGGGTTTTACTATGAATAATTTGTAACATTGGTTGAAAACAAGGAAGAAATTTTTTCTGTTTCTTTTTTCAAATCACGTAAGACATATTGGACATCTACTAGCTGAGAGCACCTTGCTGGACCCAGAGACCCAAGAACAGTCACTTGCTCACTCAGTGTGTGTATACTGTGAGCACTGGTTATGAATTAGGCACTGTGTTGATGTGAGGGGAATTTAAAGTTGTATCAACCATAAATTTGCTCCAAACTAGTGATTAACAAAAGTACTTAAATAACTAAAACATATCAGAAAGTACAAAGAAACATAAGCAAAGAAAGTACAAAGTACTTTACTTAAATAACTAAAACATATCAGAAAGTACAAAGAAACAAAGAAACATTAGGCAGATAAATTGCTATGGAAAGTAAGGGGAAGGGCATGTTACCTTCTGTGGGACCAGAAAGTGGTTAAAAAAAAAAAAAAGTCTCCATCAATAGAGCCTTCTGAGCTGGGCTTCAAAGATATGCAAGTCTTGGCCAAGTGGGGAAGAGCGTGGAGAGGAAGGCGATCCAGGAGCAAAGCAAGGAGGTGGAGAGTGCAGCGCTTCAGTGGAGAAGAGTGTGAAGTTTGTTTCAGTTGGACTGAACGGTCCCAAAAGGGGAACCATGGTAACTGACAGTGGAAGACAGTATAGAATCATCAGCGCCAAGCAAAGGAATTAAAGACTTTACTTTCTAAATTCAATCTTTTTGAGCAGGAGCATAAAAATCTTAACACTTGCCAGGTTAATCTGGCTGCAGAATATAAGGTGAATGCAACTGAGAAGACCCTAGGGATGGGGAGGTCAAGTAGGAACTGCTTCAAAGGCAAACCAAGAACTAACAAGTGGCTGGATGAGCCTGATTGCAGTGAGAATGGGGGACTGGGGACAAATGCACACACTAGTAATAATCACAGTAATGGCTGACATCTGTCGGGTGTTTACTCGGCACCCTGCTCCATCCTGAGAATACATAATTAGCTCATTTAATCTTCACAACACTCCTGTGAGGTAAGTTCTATCATTTCACAGTCTTGCAGATGCCAAAACTGAGGCACAGAAAGGTTAAAAACCACCTGAGGTCACACATTTAGAGACTCGTCCTCAGATTCTAGAGTCCTGTTGCTTAGCTCTATTCTGGAACACTGCTTCCAGTGTTGATTGAAATAAGATTGACCATTAACATGGTCACTGGGTGACGATCCTCTCAGGGAGCCACTGCTTGTATATGTAATAAATAATATAACAAGTAAGGAAATAAAATATGTAATAAGTAAAATAAATATGCCCAGCTTACCTCGTGCATTTGCTCAACTCCTTAGAAATTCATTACCAAATGATCAACTCCACTGGTCAAATGGTAATTCCTCTCAGCCCCACCTGGTATGGCATGTGCTGTTGCTCTCCAGATAGAATGTGAGGGATTCTTTTTTTGAATTTAATAAAAGAGTTCCCACTCCTGTCCCCATCATATGATGGCAAATTTTGTCCTTTGTGTGGCTTTATGCAGGTAAACCCAGGACGTGAAATCAACAGCAAACCCATCCCAAGTTTCCAGCGGCCAGTCAAGGGGGCTCTGACACGGTCCTCTCCCGCTTTCTGCCACAAGACCCAACTGGAGCTGAACCAGCGATTGGGAACATGTGTCCTCAGAGAAGAGCACATGGCAGGAGCCTCACCTGAAAGAATGTAGAACTACATCCACCACTCTAATTTTCCCTAATTCTCAGAGGTAACCCTGATATTTTCAAGAATAGGCGATGCCCACCCGGTAACGACCTTTCTGTAGTCTATATTTACGCTGCTACCACACCATTTTCTTTCTCATTTGTTTTATTGTTTTTTGCTTATTTGGCTGTCAGTAATAATGTCAAGGGACACAGTGACATAAACAAATCCTGGAAGGAAGGAGAAATGTCAGTGAGTGATTGAAAGTGAGAGATATACATATCTAGACACTGAAATAAATGCCAGCTATGCGATTCCAAAGGATAGGCCCCTACTTTGGCAGCAGCACACTTTACACTCAGCGCTCCTGTTCCATGTAGCACGCTTGCATCTGTGCTCTGGCTGGCGGAATTCCGTGCAGGCAAGAGCACAGTTGCCGTTTGATAAAACACATTTAATTCCCAGCAGGGAAAATTAACTGTCTTTACCATACTGCTCTTGATGTAAATATATTGTATATTTAATTCCAAACACCTACTAATTTGCTTTAAATTGGCCTAATAATAATTATTGCTTGAAGTTATGGCAGAAAAACAGCTTCTGCTTTTTGAAAAGCTAATTTTGACAGCAGGTGCTTTTTACGCCACTGTAATTTTTTTCTATAAAGATCATTATCATTTAATTGTAAATCGCAGCTGCTTTGAGGGTATCTTGGTTCGTGATGATGGTTTGATGCATTATTGGTGTTCTAATCCCACTCTGCTGAGGAGTCCAGTCTTTGGGGATTTCCAAAAGTCATTGTCAAAATCTTTAGTATCAACTCACATTAGTTCACTCTGTTGCAAACTGTTGGCCATGAGGTAATGTTTTTTATAAAACACAAAGACAATTATCTTTTCCTTCTTGGTAAAAAAAATTTTTAAAAATAAACAAAACATTTGTGTGTGGCTTCAAATAATATGTTTCCTCGGCATCTTACTCAAAATCAGATATGCTTTGAAGTAAACTAATTTAGACAAAGTGTTTTGTTTGAAGGATATTATTATATTTAAAGAGGAACAGGAGTTCTCTAGATTTTAAAGAAACAAAAGATGATGATGGTAATACATCCAAGACTTTTAATCTTTTAAAAAGTAATACCTAACCCTCCTAGAAACCCAATTCCAAGTGAGCAGATGTGGTTACTTATTCTTGAAACTCATTCAAACTTTAGGTCAAAAACTGTAGACACCTGTCAGTCTACATTTGTTTTCCATCAGAGACAGGGATGTTGAGTACACTGATTTCAGAGACACTCCGTCCTCTTTGGGAACCTGCCCCAACAAAGGAAGAACATATAAAGTTGCCTCCCATGACAGTCCTACTCCTTTTCCAACTTCTTAAGAATATTTGGCTGCATGCCTCAACTGCCTTATCCATGAAACCAAGCTAACAATGTAATCTGATTTTGTGTAGACCAAATCATATGACCTACTTTAAATTCTTAGAAGAGTCACTGTCACATTTTAAGCATTCAAATAATATAGACTATTGTATGTTCATTATTTAAGAATTGCATATCCTTATTGAGCATCTTCTCCTCAGGATCAGGCACTCTAGGGGGTGAATGAATGAAATACAATCTCAATCCTCTATTGCAGAATGTTTTTGCTTGGTCCACTAGCTAAGAATGGATTTTATATTTGTAAAGGGTTGTAAAGTAAAATAAAGAATATGCAACAAAGACAGGTAGTGGCCCTCAAAGTCTAAAATATTTACTATTTGTTACTTTACAGAGTACATTTTTCATGTCCTGACTCTGTAAGGAACAGACATGTCTCGATGAGGAAACTGGGAGAAGAAGGCTATTAATCTTTCCAGGGCCGGTGGGAGTAAAGTCACAGAAGACTTTACAGAAGAGGTGATGTTTGAACTAGGACTTTTGGACTTGGTGGATTTCATCAGCCTAAAAAGGAAAACTGGTACGCACAAAGGAAAAAACATGATCAAAACAATAGGGTGGCGAATTCCAGGAATCGTGGCTAATTGAGCGTGGCTTGATTTTAGGTGCTTGTGTATGTAGGAGGTGGGGTGGGGAAGGGGAGAATTATGGCCAAAAATTAGGGTGGAAAGAGCCACAATATAAAGGGCCTTAGAGGTGCTAATAATGATTAGAACTTTGATTTGAGGGTAAAGAGTTATCACCAAAGGTTTTTAAGTGGGAAAGTGACAAAATCAGACCAGAGATTCAGAACAATAACTCACACAATAGTGCACAAAATAAATTATAAAGAAACTTTGTCTTTGGGTCGATATAGAATAACAGGAACAAGATTTAACCTTCTACCCAAAACAACTACCAAAAAAAAAAAACTAGACAAAATATATGAAACAAGTTTTTCAGACATGACAATAGGCACAGCCAGAGAGCATCCTCTAAGGGAAGGGGGTGGGGGGAATAGACCAAGCTCTTCAATTGCTCAGATTCCTATGTAGAGAAAAATTCTAGGCTTAAGCCCAGGAGGAAGAAGATAAAACCCATAATGAGGAGAAAAATCAATCAACAGAAACAGTCCCATAAATTATAATGATAATAGAATTGGTAGACAAGTACATTAAAAGCTGTAACTATATTCTAAATACCCAGATGTCGAAGACGAAGGATGCTTGAACATGTTAAGTGGAGATATGAAAGATAATTTTTAAAGCACCTAAACTAAACCTGTAGAGACATTTAAAAAAAAAAGATCAGAAATGAAAAATAAACTGGATAGGATTAACAGAAGATTAGATACTAGTAAAAAAGTATCAATGAGTCTGAAAACATGGTAATAAAAAAAGTCCCCCATCCCAATCAAAATGAGTATTAGCGAGCTGTGGGAGAACTTCCAACTTCCTAATATGCATGCATTGAAGTCATTAAATAAAAGGGAGTTTTGACAGAAAAAATATTTGAAGAAATAATGGAAAAGTTTTTTTCAAACTGGATATAAATTATAAGCCTACTGATTCAAAGAGTTAAATAAACCCTGAGCATAAGAAACATGAATATAAGAACACCAAAGTTCATCATAATCTAATTTGTTAAAAAATGATAAATAAGGATGGGGGATGGTGTAAAGGAAAGTTGATTAATGGGTACAAATATTCAGTATGATAGAAGAAATAAGACCTAGTGTTCAATAGGTCAGTGGGGTGACTATGGTTTACAGTAATCTATTATACATTTCAAAATACCTAGAAGAGATATTTCACTTAGGATAATGGCCTCCAGTTCCATCCAAATTGTTGCAAAAGGAATTAAGCCATCCTTCTTCATGGCCGAATAGTATTCCATGGTATACATACACCACATTATGTTAATCCACTCATGAATTGATGGGCATTTGTGTTGATTCCACATCTTTGCAATTGTGAATTGTGCTGCAATAAACGTTCGAGTGCAAGTGTCTTTCTGATAAAATGAATTCTTTTCCTTTAGATAAATACCCAGTAGTGGGATTGCCAGATAAAATAGGTCTACTTTTAGTTCTTTGAGGAATCTTGATACTGTTTTCTATAGAGGTTATACTAATTAGCAGTTCCACCACCGGTGTATAAGTGTTCCTTTCTGCATTCACGCCAGCATCTATGTTTTTGGACTTTTTAATAAAGGCCATTCTAACTGAAGTAAAGTGATATCTCACTGTGGTTTTGATTTGCATTTCCCTGATAATTAGTGACATTGAGCATTTTTTCATATGTTTATTGGCCATTTTTCTATCTTGTTTTGAAAGTTTCTGTTCATGTCTTTTGCCCACTTTTTAATAGGATTGTTTTTTTGTTTTTTTTGTTTTTTCTTGCTGATTTGCTTGAGTTCTTTGTAGATTCTGGTTATTAGCCCTTTATCAGATGTGTAGCTTATGAATATTTTCTCCCAATCCGTAGGTTGTCTGTTTGCTCTGTTCATTATTTCCTTGGCTGTACAGAAGTTTTTTAATTTAATCAAGTCACATTTATTTGTTTTTGTTGTTGTTGTGAATGCCACTGGGGTCTTCTCCATAAATTCTTTGCCTAGGCCAATATCTAGAATAGTTTTTCCAACATTTTCTTCTAGAATTCTTATGACTTCATACCTTATATTTAAGTCTTTTATATATCTTGAATTATTTTTGTTACTGGTGAGAGATATGGATCCTGTGTCATTCTTCTGCATGTGGCTATCCAGTTGTCCCAACACCATTTATTGAATAGGGATTTTTTTTCCCCATTGTATATTGTTATCTGCTTTGTCAAAGATCAGTTGGCTATCTGTAGATGGTTTTATATCTGGGTTTTCTATTCTGTTCCATTGGTCTATTTCTCTATTTTTGTGCCAATACCATGTTGTTTTGGTTACTATGGCCTTGTAGTATATAATTTGAAGTCTGATAATGTGATGCCTCAATATTTGTTCCTTTTGCTTAAGATTGCTTTGGGTATTCAGGCTCTTTTCTTATTCCAAATGAAGCATAGAATTATTTTTTCTAGATCTGTAAAAATGATGTTGGTATTTTGATGGGGATTACATTGAATCCATAAATCACTTTAGGAAATATGGACATTTTAACAATGTTGACTCTATCAATCCACGAGCATGATATGTTTTTCCATTTGTTTGTATCATCAGCGATTTCTTTCCTAAGTGTTTCATAATTTGTAGAGATCTTTCACTTCCTTCTTTAAGTATATTCCTAGGTGTTTCACTTTTTTTGTACCTATTGCAAATGGTGTGGAGTCTTTGTTTGGACTCTCAGCTTGACTGTTGTTGGTGTAAAGGAATGCTACTGATTTGTGTGCACTGATTTTGTGAACTGAGACTTTGATAAATTTATTTATTAATTCCAGGAATCTCTTGGTGGAATCTTTGAGGTTTTCTAGAGATAAGATCATATCATCAGCAGAAAGCAATTGTTTGACCTCCTCTTTCCCAGTAATAATTTGAATGTTCCTAGCATAAAGAACAGAAATATATTTAAGGTGATGGATGTCACAAGTACATTAATTTGATCTTTCCAAATTATATGAATCTATTAAATTATCACAAGTATCACAAAATTATGTATACCTATTATGTATCAATTAAAAAATGCTTAAAAATAGTAATAAATAGAAAACCTTAAAAGTAGCCACAGGGGGAAAGACACATTACATTTGGAGGAACAAAGATAAGAATGAAAGCAGGATTCTTCTTGGAAATAATGTAAGGTAGAAGGGATTAAGCAACATATTTAAAAGACTAGAAAAAAGAAAAATTGTCAACTTATAATTTTATACCCAGGGAAAATCTTTTCAAAACTATGATTAAATAAAGACTTTTCCATAACATAGAAAAGCTGAAAGAATTTATAACCAGTAGACATGTACTATTAAAACAAGAAATATTCAAGGGAGTATTTTGGGCAGAAGAAAATTGATATCAGATGGAAATCTGGATCTATTAAGGGAATTAAGAGCACTGCTAATGATTTTTTAAAATCTTTTTAAATTTGCTTAAAAGAGAATTGACAGCTTTAGGTCAATGACAATGTATTGTAGGGTTTGTAACATACATATAAGTAACATGTATGACATAGAGACTTCTTCAACCTGACAAAAAGACAGCTATAAAGACCTACACCTAACATTATATTTAATGTTGAGAGACTGGCATCAAGAACGAGGGAACAATGTTTTCTCTTTCCCCTTCTATTCAACTTATACTGGAGAGTCTAGCAAAAGTAATAAAGCAAGATAAAGAAACAAAGGATTACTGATTGGAAAGCAAAAAATAATCATGCTGAGTAAAATAAGTCAGAAAAAGAGAGAACATTCCACTTACATCAAACTCTAAGAAATGCAATCCATCTAACAAAAACTAGATCAGTGATTGCCTGGGAATGGAGGTGTGTGGAGAGGGGAGTGAGGGAGAGATTACAAAGGGGCATGTGGAAACATTTGAGGGTGAAGGATATTTTCGTTGTCTTTATTGTGGTGATGATTTCAAAACTCCTCATATTGTACACTCTAAATTTGTGCAGTTTATTATATCCCAATTCTGTCTCAGTAAATCTGACAAAAAATGCAAAAATAATTGTATTCATAGTTGAGATGCAAAGGCAGGAATTCATCTAGGAGATAATGACAATAGAAAAGTGGAGAAATGATTGTGAACAGAGGTGCAGAGGTGACGTTGGCAATAAAGAGAGTAACAGATAAAAGGTATCCTGATGCTGAATGCATAATTGGGCAACTAACTTTGTATGTGGTGCAACTACAAACAACATTAAGGAACATAGGAAAGGATCGGCTCAAAACGGAAAGGCGATAATTTGAGGTCTGAACATGTCCTATGGGGCATTTAATTGCAGATGCTAGAAATAGTTTCATCTATAGTGTTTGACTTCAGGAGAGAGATTTGGATTGGAGGAAAAGATTCTTGGATCATAAGCATATATAGGATGGAATCAAGACAATGGGAGTAGGTGAGAATACCCGGGAGTGGCCTTAGATTAAGAAAGCAGTGAGAAAGTGGGGTACCGGGAATACCAAGATTAAGGGACGTGTAATAGACTTTGTTCTCTGAGAGTCTTAATTGTATTTTTCTCATCTTGTACTCTAATCTGAATTTTTCAGTGAGGTCAGATGAAAGTAAAACAATATCTCCAGCAAGAGGAGATTCATTTCTCTCCAGGAACTGACAGTATGTGTGTTTACAATTTCAACTCAAAATTGGATCAAAACAAGAACTCTTTCACCCAGTTCTCAAGTGCCATACTTAACTCTTTTCAAAATACACATTGTACCTAAATTTTGGCATGTGTGGTGAGAGACAGACAGCAGAGAACTGGGATATGCAGGAATGGAAAGAAGACTGGAATGAGTCTCAGAAGACAAGCTTTCTCATCCTGACAGACATTTCTGCAGCTCCCACCACAGTGTGTTGAAATGAGATTTTAATAAATATGGAAAAAAAATTATGCTTAATTCTCCCAAAGATAATTGGGGAAAAAAATTTTGTTCCAAATTCCCCTGTGCATACCAAGAATAAGGGGGTAGAGGAGGGATTGAAGTTGTTCTTTACTGACCAGATAGAGGTTATCTCCTTTTAGGCAAAATACACCTCCTAGGCCTCCAACCATCCTTCCTCATCTACCCCCAACCCCAGCCCCAGTTGCTGGATGTACTTAGGGAAAATAAAACTTCACATAATCACTGTCTCTACTGGCAAAAATTTATGTTTTTATCTCTAACGAAAAATTTCAATGAAACCCAAACCTCTTTATCCTTTGTTCAGTTCAATTAATTCAAATCTCTCAGCCCTGGAGGCATCAAAAACTAGTGAAATACAAAATTAAGAGCTACCCCAAAAAGGCCCTTTCCTGGCTATCACTATAAGCTAGGGAGCACAGAGTTCTGACTTTGGGAGAGAAAAGATTGCAGTGCACCAAGGTTGTTTCTTGCCTTCTGCCATTTAACTTTATCCTTTCTTCTTGCACCTTTTATACGCAGACCAAATTCCAATCACCAAATTCTAATTTATAGAATAGACTCCCCTATGAATTTAAAGATGAGGTCACATACTGGATAACACTTGAAGTTAGGTTTTTGTTTTTGTATTCTTGAGTCAATCCTTGGACTGAAACAATCCCTTCTACCTAATCAATTCAGAAATCTAAGTGTTTCCAGGGTAGGGACACGCAGAGAAGACAAAAATAGAGCTTCTGGTAGAGAGAAAAGAAAAAAAGAATTCTAAATATCACTGTGCAGGTACATAGCTAGGCCTCCCACAAGGCCATAGGAAAATAAACTAACATTCTCAAGGAATTTCTCTTCTGATTTCCATTACTGATCTTATAGTAACTGTGGCTGTAATTTTGAAAGTCACAGAGAGGATTCAGGGCATGGTAAAATCTTCATTCTCATAAAAGTATGAGTTACTTAGTAGGTATGACATAAGTACACACTAACCTTATTTACTTTGTTTTGTTTTTAATCATCTGAGATATACTGTATCTGATTTAAAAAAAAAAAATTAACTGAATATCTGGAGGGCAAAGGTAGATCCAAGGAGCAGAATAAGGGGGAGAGGAGTGTGGGTCCAACCTGAATGCAGAAGCTGTGGGTAAGGTAGCCTCAAGATGGGAGGTTGAAGATTGGTTGGTCAGGGTCCTAACTTACTACGTTCCTCACGCGTTTTGAGTTTTGAAAGTTCCAATAGCTGTCTTTCATTGTCTCATATATCCTCTTTCCTAGCTTCCATCTATTTCAAGAGGATTAACAGTACTTGGACTTCCTACACAATGGTCTTCAAAGAGATGCCACACTGAGTTTAGTTAAAAATACAATAAGACAGGGATAGAAATGTAAGCCTAAAATAACTGCTATTTTTAGGATAACACCATGTAATCCAAAAGCATGGAATTACTCAAAAGAGGCAGCCCCCTGAGGAAATATATAACAATAAACCATAAAAAGTAATTAAAACATTCCTGGTATACTCCAAAGTGGTCAGAAGAATTTAATTACAAACTTCACAGTCACATTATGAAAATTTACGTACGCCCAGGCTAGACGCAGTAAATGACCAAGCCAGGAAGGACTTCATCACAGAGCAGCTTAATTAAGTCTTTCCCAAGAAACCACTACTCTCATCTCTCACAAAAGCATTTTTTATGATTTTTGAATAGTATTTACATTAACTTTTTCAAATGCCCTGTGAAGTTCACAAGAGACACCAATGGGGAGTGAAGCTGTCATATTCAGGTCTCCTACGAGGAAAGGTAACCAGAGCAGCCACACCTAAAATGGTCAGTAGCTATCAAAATACCAACCAGAGCTCACCTCCAGCAAGATACGCTCTATCTGGTTGTATGTGCAAGGTGGGCAGCTCTTTACACAATGGCATATAAGATTCTCCATAAGGCCTCCTTTGCCCTGGAATAATCTCCTACCAATTTAGAGTCCTTCTCACTTCTGATCAAGCCTACAATTTGAGGCATATGCAGCAAGAGTCGATTACACAACAAAGATAATGACATTGTTTTCAGAAGGCTTCTTTTGTCATACAGGCTTTACCTAGGAACAGAGAAGACAGGTCTTATATCCTATTATCCAAGATCATGATTCTGGAAATGTTTGGGCTTCAAGTAACAAAAAACACAGATGCAACTGCCTTAATCTATTAGAAAATTTATGCTTTCCTATACAAAGGAGTGTAAATATAGAGAAGCTCTAGACATACACTAAGCTGGGTTCCAGTGAGAAGCCCAGCAAACTACAATCCACAGGCCAAATCTTACCTACTGCTTTTTTTTTTTGTAAATAAAGTTTTATTGGAACATAGCTAAGACCATTCGTTGTTGTATTATCTATGGCCACCTTTGTGCAGCAACAGGAGAGAGGAGTAGTTGTGACCCGAATTATATGACCCACAAGCCTAAAATATTTTTATCTGAACCTTGACAGAAAAAAGATTGCTGACCCCCACCCAATCTCTGTCTTCCTGTGACCCTCCAGGCTCTGCTCCCGTCCATGTATTGGCCCCATGCTCAGATGCTAGGCCCACTCTAGGTCAAAAGGCGTCACATCCAAGCATGACAGTATTTCTAGACAGAAAATAAGTCATCTTTTTCTTGTGTCTTTTTGTAAGAACAGGGAAGCTTTTCCTAGAAGCCCATAGAATACTTTTATTTGCATAGTTTGGGACCAAAATGTAATCACAAGCCAATGCCTGAACCAGTTACTGACAAGAAGACCACAATTGCCATGACTGGGTAAAACAATCAGAGAGAGTGCACTCTCTGGGTCTGAGGACAGACCAGCCTTTCCTGAAGCCATGAGCCATGGGGAAGAGGCTGGACATCAAAACCAAATTAGAACTCTTTTAGGACAGAGGAAAGCAAGGAGAATGATTGTTGGTTACTACTAAAAGGGTGGAGTATAGGAAAGGTAGAAAAGCTGAACTTGACCTGGACTCCTAGATCCTTCCCCTCTATATCTATAAGGGAAAATGGTAACAAGAAAGCTACTGAAAGGCATGAAGAGGACTCCAAAGAGAATCTATTGAGGGAATTCATGACACTCACTTTGAGGTTTTCTCCAACCTGCTCCGCCAGTATCCAAAATAACGAATGCTTTATTGTCATGTGGACCTGCTATAAAATGTGTTATATACTCCTTTGGAGAGTAGCAGGAAAAAAAAGAGAATAACCAAGAATGCAGTTCTCCTAGAGAAAAGTCTCCAGGGTAATATTCTTGTACCAAATGTGCTTAATAACTGTGTGACCCTTATATCTAATGCAAGGCATTAATGTAGATCCAAATAACTTCTAAAAGCTATTGTTAGAAAAGAGTTCATAAGAAATCCTTTCCAATCACAAATCAGTAAATATTCATTGCAATATATTAAAATGTAAAATTACACTAGCATAAGCAAGTAAGATTAGTAGCTCATGTTTTTACCTCCACAGGAAGATTTTTCCTAATTTCAATATGGGAAGATAGTTTTCAGACATTCCCCATGTGTAGCTCCTCCCTGATACAAGAGAGTACATGGCAAGTGGTTTAAGACAAGTGTGGACAAACTGCGGTATATTCTTTCAGTTAAATCATTTTATGGGTACTTTTAATAACTTGTATGCTTGATATAACCCATTTAGCACTCGTACATTGCTGTATCTTATTAATATTTTCACCAAATTACAAGTTCCTTGACAGATTGTATGTTCCCCCAGGGTAGGTATTTTGTTTCCTCCCGATATAACTTGCCCATAATAGGTGTTCAGTATAAACTGAATACAGAGCTATACCTTTTTTTTTTTTTTTTTTTTTTTTTTAGCAATCCACAATTTTAAAAGGATTTGTGCTCCCAAATTTCATTTGTAAACTTGAACTCGAAAGTTAAGCCAATTTTTCATCTCAAAGCAATGTTTCAGGCAGTAGTTAGGTCTCCAGAGTAGCCCATGAAAGACTCTTTAACAAATAATGCAGCTAATATAGTTTACCTTTACAATGAAAGGCAGTGGAAAACCACATTAATAAGAGGTTGTGATAATTGCTTTAGAAGGTCATGATTTCAAACCATAAAGAAAGCCCTTGAAGTGTAAAAGCAGTCAGTGGTCACGATGGCAAGGAGAGCCTCCAAAAAAAAAAAAAAAAAAAAAAATGCGCAGCAAGAAGACATATGTTCTAGCCCAAAATGCCATTCCCTTTCACAATCACTGGCATTAAAAAATTCTTTATCTGGTTTTTTTGTGTGTCAGCATATGCTGAAAAATCACACCAGCACACTAGCAGTTTTCATATAAAGAACAGTGTTACCAACTCAAATAAAATTAGTACTTTCACTGTGACTCATTAGCCAAGAAAAATTTCCCATGGCAATCGCACTGGCAAAAGAGAAAGATAGCACAGGGGATGGGGGGAAGCAAGATGAGAAACGTTGTACCATTTATCAATCAGTGAGGACAATATATTTCAAAGTATTGGGACACCCACTAAAAATTTATCAACCATGAATATTCGACTTTACACTTGTTTTAAGTCCTGTTTCTAAAGTCTTTTGCTAAAAGGCATCTCACTTAAATTTACGATCAAGCCCCATAACCACCCAATCAATTTTTTCTCCTCTCTTTCCATAGATATCTATTATAGATAAGGAAATGGCTCAAATATTTTATCCTTTGCCTCTGTTTAGTGACTCAAAATTAATGCTTAGAGTAAAATTCAAATCATCGCACTAAGGAGGAGTTGTTTGCCCCCTGCAGCTTGTTTTATAATTAGCATAATTAGCCAAAGGTGGCTAAGTGGGGAAATCATATCATTTGCTTTCCATGACCATGCCCTGGGATGTCTCACCAGTTCTTTTTACTAATGGAGAGGGCAGAGACTTGATAAACCTTGTTCTTCAATTGAATTCAAAGCAGAGAGTCAATTTCCAATATCCAAATTACTTACACTTTAAAATTAGCTCAGGGTTGATTCCTTATTCACCGATATGTTTAATTAAAGTACACAAAACAAAGTCACTAAGTGACATTTTGTGTAAGCTCAAATTCTTTATAATTGTCAGACTTAAGACAATAAACGAAGTACTTGGTGATTATTTGAAGAATAAATGATGCATTGTTTTTGTAAAATTGATGCCTTCTTACAAAGAAATCAAGTAAGAAAGAGAATTTAAATTGTCACAGTCTCCCAAATTACCATCGATGTTCAGTAGACCACTTTCTGAATGTCTCAGTATGCATATAGACAAACAAACGATGCTCAGGGCCATATGTGACAAGCCCACAGTTAACATCATACTCAACAGTGGAAACCTGAAAGCCTTTCTTCTAAGATCAAGAACAAGACAAGGATGCCCACTTTTACCACTTCTGTTCTACACAGTGCTGGAGGTAGTCCTAGCCAGAGCAATTAGGCAAGAGAAAGACGTAAAAGCTGTCTAAATCAGAAAGGAAGAAATTAAATTGTTTTTGTTTGCAGATGATGTTTGTGTGTCTGACTTTTTATGTGTCAGCATATACTGAAAAATCCCACATACTAACAGTTTTCATCTAAAAAACAGTGATACTAGTTTAAAAAATTAATATTTTCATTTTGACTAATTTTTTTTCTCTTATATATAGAAAACTCTCATTTCTCTCATATATAGAGACCCTAAAAACTCCAGCAAAAAACTGTTAGAACTAATGAATGAATTTAGTAAAGTTACAGGATATAAAACCAACATACAAAATCAGCAGTGTTTCTATACACTAACAACAAAGTATCTGAAAAAGAAATCAAGAAAACAGCCCCACTTACAATAGCTACCAGAAAAAAAGAACTTAGGAATTAGTTTAGCCAAGGAGATGAAAGATTTGAATATCATAAAATACTGATGAAAGAAATTGATAAACAAATAAAAGGAAAGATATCTCATGTTCATAGACGGAAAGAATATTGTTAAAATGTCCGTACTACCCAAAATGATCTACAGAGTCAAGGTAATTCCTCCCAAAATTCCAATGCAATGGTATTTTCACAGAAATAGAAAAAGCAATTCTAAAATTTGTATGGACTCAGAAAGACCCCAAATAGCCACATCAATCTTGAGGAAAAGATCAAAGCTAGAGGTATCACGCTACCTGATTTGGAAATCTACTACAAAGCCATAGTATACTATTAAAACAGCATGAGTATTGGCATAAAAACAGACACATAGACCAATGGAAACAGAAAAGAAAAGCCAGAAATAAAGCCATACATTTACTGTCAATGATTTTCAACAAAGATGTGAAGAACACAGAATGGGGAAAGGACAGTCTCTTCAGTAAATGATGCTAGAAAAACTGGATATCCACATGCAGAAGAATGTAATCAGATCCTCACCTCACACAATATACAAAAATCAACTCCAAATGGATTAAAGACTTAACATGAGACCTGAAACTATAAAACTATTAGAAGAAAATATAGAGGAAAAGCTGCATGACGTTGGTCTAAGCAAAGCTTTTTGGATGTGACCCCAAAAGCAAAATAGGCAAGTGGAATTACATCTAGCTAAAAAGCTCTATACCATGGTTTATCTTCTAGCTAAAAAGCTTCTGCACAGCCAGAGAAGTGGATGTGTAAGTTGTTCACATTCGATGATGGTCGTGTCAAAATGGATAAGCAGTGTGAGGATAGAAATGAAGAAGGAGAAGAGCAAACCCGCTTCTCCGGATACACCTGAGGAGAGACATTATTTTAATGGGCAGCCATGGAAGTCATGGTAACTACATTTAATAACAATATATTTGATAATTGCTAAGAGTAGATTTTAAGTCTTCCCACCACAAAGAAATGATAAGTAGATGAGGTGATGTGTATATTAAATAGCTGGATTTAGCTATGCCACAATACATACACATATAAAAACATCATGTCATATTCCATATATAATTTTCATGTCAATTAATATAAACCATGGTATAGAGGAAAATGCCTAGAGGAAGAGGGTAGAGTAGAACCAGAAGAGGGCCCATGACTGAACCTGTAGCTCTAACAATTATTGCCCAGTAAGAAAAGGAGAGTGAGAAAGAGCAGAGGACAAAAAGGGATTCAAAGGAAAATGGTATCATGAAAACCGAGAGAGAAAATTTTTCAAAGAAAGGAAATAGTTAACCACTGAGAGGTCACATAAAATGACAAAAAAAAAACGTCCATTGGATTTAGCAATTTGGGAAGTTATTGGTAATTTTAGTGAAAATTGTTTCTGGGGTAGGATTCAGGTACAATCCAGATGTCAGCGGCTTGGACAGAGCATTATTCTATCGCATGATTCCTCTGCATTTGAATGTAAATTCAGGCCACTATGACGGCCTGGATTTCTTGAGGATTTATTCAGTTAGTTGATACAAAGGGCCATGTGTGGTATCTGCCCTAAAGACAGAGGAATTTAAGTTCTTGGGTTGAGCCACATTCTCATGAGATTTACACATCCTGAAGATAAGAAAAAATTAAAACTTCTATGGAGTGCAAAAATAAATAATGAATAATCTTTGAAGATATACATCCAGCAACCTTCACAGGGCTGCTTTCACAATGGATGATATGCGCATTTAAGAGCAGGGGCGGAGGAGAGAAGTCTGCTAAATAATGAGATAGCAGTGACTTTTCTTTTCCAGTCTAAGCAGATTTAACCTTCCCAGCCTCTGGTAACCATCATTCTACTCTCTATCTCCATTGAGTTCAATTTTTTATTTATTTATTTTTAGCTCCCACATTTGAGTGAGAACATACGATATTTGTCTATCTGTGCCTGGCTTATTTCACTTGAGTTCAGGGGAGGATGAAGAGGGATAGTTAATGGGTACAAAAATACAGTTGAATAGAATGAATAAGACCTAGTGTTTAGTAGCACAATAAGGTGACTACAGTTAACAATAATTTATTGTATATTTCAAAATTACTAGAAGAGTGGAATTGGAATGTTCCTAACATAAAGAAATGATAAATGCTTGACGTGATACTAAGTCCATCTATAACTGGCATAGCAAAAACATCCTGTTTTCCATCCAAAGCACAGGTGTCATATTTCCAGGAAGTTTCAAAGATACATGTACTATATTCCTAAGTTCTTCTCATTGAAGAAAGGAAGGTTAAATAAATTATGATTCCTTTCTCAGAGTAAATTATTTGTATCCACTATAAGAACCACTATTGTTCAACTTTAGGTATTCCTGCTCTGGTTTCTTTAAAAGATAACTTGGCAGATTGAAATTTTTCTTCTTGTGTTTAAATGTTTGCTTAAAATAGATATTTCATAAGTCTGGCTTTTTTCTTTTTACAGTTGAATCTAGAACTATAAATTTAAAATCTTTAAGTAACTAGGAAAAAATGAGAAAAATATGCTCTTGTTCAATTTAAATATTTTTCAAATAAAAATGTATATTAGCAGCTTAAATTATACATTTTTCAACATTGTGCTATACATGTAGACCCTGCTTATACTACTGTTATCATGAAAATTTAGAGTCAAGAAATGAAATTGAGAAAAAACTGAGAGATCCTCCAAGTCAACTAACAATCACAGAAAATTAATTGGTCTGCGTAACATTTTTTATGAAGTCTGCACAACGTTTAGTTTCAGATTTCTAACCAGAGACATATGGTGAATATTGGAAATGACCTCTTGTCCTTTTGAAAAACCAGGATTTGAATGCTATATTGTGGAAATTTCTCTTCTAGGGTATAGTCCCATCCTTAATGCACATATTAACCAGATGGGAAATGGGAAAAGAGAGGTGAGTGGGAGCAAATGGGGAAAAATCAGTCGAGCAATCTTTGCCGTACTTCAGGCATGAGAAGAGTAAGGTCAAGGTCTGAGAGGTGGTGTTGAGAAATAACAAATGAAAAGAGGGGAAGCGTGTGGAAGGGAGCAGTCAGGGGTGCGGCCTGAAGGATTGCGATGGATGTTAAGGAAGGGAGGGAAAGGAAGACACAGGCGTGAAGACTGAAGTTTTGAGTTGCCATAAGAGTGGGGGCACATTGAAAAGAAATACAGAAACCTAGATTAGGGTATTGTTTTAGGAGAAAAAAGAGGAGCTCAGCTTGGATATACTGAACTGATAGGAGAAGAGGTCCACCACCTGATCAGGAAGAAAGAAAGGAAATTGGAGCTCAGGAGAGAAATCACGCTCAGAGAAGTGAATGTGTAAGTCGTTCACATTCGGTGATGGTCGCGCCAAAAATGGATGAGCAGTGTGAGGGCAGAAATGAAGAAAGAGAAGAGCAGATCGCTTCTCCAGACACACGTTATTTTAGCGGGCAGCCATGGAAGTCAGTCAGACATAAAGAATCCCTTGGTAAACAAGTGTAGGTTCATTTCTTATTTTTTCAATACAGATAAAAAATGCTCAGAATCCCACAACTCTGTATGACAGAGCAGCTACAAACAGATTTTACTAGTCGACCCTTTGAAATGAAGGACATAAAATGGAAATAGATGAGGCACAGAGAAACAAATTGCAAAATGAAATTTGAAAGTACTTCCAGGGTGATTGCAATTAAAAAAAAAAAAAAAAAACCAAAAGATTTTGAAATGAGTGGTGAAAAAGAGACTTTTTTAAAGGTTCTCACTGTCTTTTGTTTTCTGTTATCCAGAATACAATTTGTTGGCCAGGCACAGTGGCTCACGCCTGTAATCCTAGCACTCTGGGAGGCCGAGGTGGGCGGATCATTTGAGCTCAGGAGTTCAAGACCAGCCTGAGCAAGAGCGAGACCCCTGTCTCTACTGAAAAAATAGAAAGACATTAGCTGGACAACTAAAAACATATAGAAAAAATTAGCCGGGCATGGTGGTGCATGCCTGTACTCCCAGCACTCGGGAGGCTGAGGCAGAAGGATCGCTTGAGCCCAGGAGTTTAAGGTTGCTGTGAGCTAGGCTGACGCCACAGCACTCTAGCCCGGGCAACAGAGTGAGACTCTGTCTCAAAAAAAAAAAAAAAAAAAAAAAAAAAATTTAATAAAGAATACAATTTGTTGAACCTGAATATTAGAGACTATCTATGTTGATCATTTTTCTTTTCTAGAAATATTGGGTTTTCCATTGGAAAAAAACATTTGAGAGAGTCTGTCACTAATTCCACATCTTAACAGGCTCACTAAAGGCTGTGTTTTGGTGTGGGCAGTATGTGTACGTGTGTGTGTGTGTGTGTGTGTGTGTGTGACCCCCCGAGTCTGTTAGGTCAGCGAGAGGAGAGACTGCTCGTCTTTCATGGGTTAATTTCCCAGGTAGCTCCGCAGTGGGAGAAGCAATGGGAATGGAAGCCACAAGCGCTTTCTCCCACCCCTTTCCCTGTCCTAAATTAGGTTTACTTTATCCTCACGCCTTTCTTTATCTACAACTAAGAAAATTAAAATTGAGTAAATATATTTTCAGGAGTGATTAGTCCTTTTTCTTTTGCAAAGTGCAGACAGAAATCCACCAATAATGAACATTTCTTCCTGTGATTTCAAAATACTAAAAATGGAATACAACAAAACAAAGCAAAAATATTTACCAAGGTGGGATGTTAAAAAGTAGAAAGAGTATATAATGTAAATATAGCTGGCAACCTTGGCCCACTTCTTCAAGGAGGTAAAATATATGTTCATGATGCCAGACATATTTTACAGGTTATTTCTCTTCCTACTACCCTTTATAAAAAGGAAAAAAAAAATGCAAGTGTCCCATTTGGCAGATGTGCCTTCTAGAGCAGGCACAACTAGTGAAGGACTCTGATCAGTGAGAAGCATGGATTCACTCACCTTCAAATGTAGACCTTATCATAGATAGTGCTGATGATAATCATAAGGGCAAAAAGAAAATAACAGCCATAATTGGCAGCCACCAACATTTTTGGTGTATTTACATGCGCTAATCTCATTTACCCACACCCACAGCAACTCTATGGAGTTTTTCCTATTGGTAATAACTAAATGAGGTAATTCATGTAAAGTGTTCAGAATCATATCTCACACCTAGTTAGTGCTCTAAAATTGTTAAATATTATTTATATCATCACTTTAAAGATGAGGAAATTAAGTACCTCATTCAAGATTACAGAGATGGTAATTGATAAAACAGGATTGGAATCCAAGACATTCTGTTTTCAGAGCTGATCCCTTGGCCTCTGGGCTGCTTCCCTGGGCATCTGTACCCGAGCTCTAGTCTCATTCCCCCATGTTCCCAAACTCTGCACCTGGACATAATTTGAAAGTCTAAGAAAGTCTGAAAATGGAATCAGTAAATACAACCAAAACTCTTCACTCAAAGTTCAAGTAACTACAAATTCACTGATTTTGTGAGGTTAGCAGTGAGCAATTTGCAAATGCTCATATACTGACGTACTCAATGTCATTGGTCACAGACCTGACTGGGTAATAGAATGAGCTTGTCACCACTTCACCCCAGCTAATTGGAAATGTGAAAAATCCATCCCTTCCATTTTGAACAACTAGTTGTACTTTAATTGTATATGCTAATATAAGTTGCCTCAACCTAATGCCCTGAACACAATTCAGAAAAACTGATTTAAATCTAATTTCTATCATAGAAGTTCTTTCTTCTTATTGGATTTCATACAAATTATGTCTTCCATTGGAAAAAATAACTGGGTCCCGACGTGAAATAAAGTCGTGTGCAAACAAAATGTACATTGAAAAATCAAATGAGAATGATAATATTTTTAACAGCTACCCATTTGAATAGTAACAATGGACAAAATATTGCTAACAAATACTGCAAATAAGTCACGAACTATACATGCCATAAAAGCTGTGCTCACAGTGTGATACCAAATGATACAGGCAGTCTGGCGCACTGTCTTCCTAATCTGCTTTGAAAGCAGCAGGAATTCAAGCTGAACAGTATTTCTGTCCTTTTCTATTTCCCTTATGGGATCTTCAAATAATAGCACAAAGATATAATAAGTAATTCATTTATTTATACATTTTCTATCAAGTATTTTTCTCCCTAATCCACTTTAATGAACAGCTCTTCTAGAGAAAAGAAAGCTGACCATCTGGCAGACACAACCCAAATACTTATTTTAGATGGAGTAATTGAATATGAGGATGTGATGGGGAGAATGAGATTTTGCTGAACAGAGCTGATCCTAGTCAGCAATTCCTGGCTAATCAGCAGCTAATCGTACTTGGTCTGCATGAAACCTGAAGCTAGGAAAAACTCTAAGCTTCTCGCAAGCACCCGAGAGTCTCCTTCTAAAGACAATGACTTCACCTGAAGAGGCAACCTGTACTCTTCACACCATCCAACCCTTCTGGACCCATAAACTTAGTCCAAGTTCAGCCACCAGCGTGGGCAATCCCAGCCTTCTTTGAATGCCCCTTGTACTTTACTTTACATTTGACTTTGAGCTGCAATGTCCCCCATTTTCCTGCAAACAATGCTACTCTCTACCAGGCACAAATGATTTTTAAGTCTTATTTCTATGACAAGAGCATAAATTCTTGGAGGACACAGACTACATCTAATTCTTCTAAAGCAAATGTGTTTATAGTAAATGCATGTTTGATTGGTTTAAATATAATCATTTATATGGGATCCTTATTCTGCTAGCACTGTGCTACAGGAATCAAGTGCTTACGAAGCCATTTCTCTAGTTTGGTGTGAAGAAATATTTTAAATTTAATCTAGATTTGTGAAATTACTGGAATATTTTTTAAAAAGGAACTGATATGGAATGATGACAACAACTATTTCCTTCTTATTTTTACCAACGAGGACCAAGTCCTTTCATCCATTTCTAGTATTACTTCCTTGCTACTGAAAATGTGGCCCATAGATTGGTCCATGGCATTGGCATCACCTGGGAGCTTGTTAGAACTGCAGCAACAGAGGCTCCACCCCACACCTACTGAATCAGAATGTGCAGTTTAACAAGATTCACAGGTGAATTGTATCCACGTTAATCCTGAGAAGCATTGATTTAGTTTATAACTTTTTTCTTTTTAGCATTATAGTTTGTCTTTTGCTTCTTTTTATTGGTTTTTTCTTAAAGCATTATACGTCTGATGTAACAAAACAAACAATATGAAATGTATATGTAAAAAGTTAATAATCACCCCATCCTAGCCACCTGTGATAACCAATTCTTAAGAGGTGACTATGTATCCTTCTACATCTTTCTCTAGGCTCATATATACTTAGACAAAAATGCATATATTAACACATACAGCAGATAAGTTTTGAGTAATGGAAAGAACAATCTGATTTTTAATCAGCTCCAGCATGTGGACATTGACATAAAAAGGCTGTTAACCCAAATCAGCATCAGCTGCCTGCATCTGCCCAAGCCATTTCTCATACTCTCTAGGTGTTAATGGGCATTTTCACAGCAATCTGTGCACAAATGGCAACCTCCAAGCACTAAGACAAAGATTAATAAAGGGGACAGACAGAATAAATCCTCAGGTTATGAGGGCCTAAGCCTTTGTATGTAATATATTTCACATGATGATATGCACGTGATGTGAGAAGAACCAAATGTTTATGAAATCAAATCAGCACATGGTGGTAGTCTCTGTCTCCACTTACAGTTGGGCAGCATTGACAGTGATGGAAATTATATGGTTTTATTCAGAGGACAAAGGATATTGTAAGCATGATTTGCCCCTAAGGTCAAATGGTAATGATACAAAGCCAGAAAATGGCTCTCTTATATATGCATAAGTTTTCTCTACACAAACAATATGCTTTGCTTAGGCATCTAAAGGGAAGATGTTGTAAGTAAAAAGGAGTAACTATTTTATAGGAAATAAAAGTTACAGTCTATCCCATTACAACAAATAGCTAGAATCATCAAAAAAAATAAATAAATAAATCTTAAGAAAATAAAGAATAATGTTAACAGTAATAAAAGGAAAGGTATGCATCAAATTGTAAACTCACCAACTCTTCAGTAGATGGCTTCCTTAGTGTGGGACAAGTCTAAGTCTAGACTTCTACACACCAGTCATTAGATAAGACACAAATTAACTCATATACTATGTGTAAGTAGCTGAAAACTGTACCTTTTTTCCTACAGATTGGAATTTGATAGGACCATGTAAGACCCCTCCAAGGGGTAGGTCAGTCAAAGGCCCAAAGTCCTACCCGACAAAGAAGTTCTCACTGATGGTACCACCCCCAGCAGAGGGCACAGAATCTGTCATGGGAAGTGGAGTCAGTCCTTTTAAGTTTTAGTTGAGCTCTCATCCCATAGTTTAGCTTTTCAAAGGTCCAAATAATTATACTACAGGGTTTTCAGCTTTGACCCAAGCTTTCTGGTCTGGTCAGCAGAAAAAGTGGAACAAAAAGAATCCTTAAATAAATGTACAACTGGCCGGGCGTGGTGGCTCACGCCTGTAATCCTAGCACTCTGGGAGGCCGAGGTGGGCGGATCGTTTGAGCTCAGGAGTTAGAGAGCAGCCTGAGCAAGAGCGAGACCCCATCTCTACTAAAAATAGAAAGAAATTATATGGACAGCTAAAAATATATATAGAAAAAATTAGCCGGGCATGGTGGTGCATGCCTGTAGTCCCAGCTACTCGGGAGGCTGAGACAGGAGGATCGCTTGAGCTCAGGAGTTTGAGGTTGCTGTGAGCTAGGCTGACGCCACGGCACTCACTCTAGCCTGGGCAACAGAGTGAGACTCTGTCTCAAAAAAATAAATAAATAAATAAATAAATAAATAAATGTACAATGGCTAGGTGAATCAGCTGATAAAATAGGGCCATTAACAAAATCCCCAAGCCCTACAGTTAGTAGATATTGATCAAGAGCCAACCAGCCCAATATCAACTTTATCTCTCCTTTCTTATGAAACCTTGCTTGTGTATAGTGGAACTCCATTACAAGGGATGCAGCAAAACATAAAATCCAATGTTTGGTTTGAAATATATTTCAAAAAGAGTATTATTCTAAAAAAATAAGATAAAAGATTATTCCCTATGGGTTACTGTGTTACTATACCAAGAACATCCAATGGCCTTATTTAAAACAATAAACAAGCAAACAAAACAAGCTAAGAACACTACCATTGAATGAGAGCTAATGACAGACCAGGCAGCATGCTAAATGTTTTACTTACACTATTGTCATGTAGTCACTAAAACAACTCAGTACGTGGAAAATTATCTCCATGCTACAGATAAGGAAATAGAGACTTAGAGAGATTAAATGACTTCCAAGGATCGCATGCTGTAGTGGTAGCAGACATGCCTTTTGATCATGAGTTTTTCTGCCTTCAGAGCCCATGATCTTCTACGCTTTTCTATGGAGCCTCCAGAGTAAATGTATTAACACATGAGGTAATAAAGCACTGGGTTTGGAGTCACAGTACATGAGTCTAAAACTGACTCTGCCACCTACTGTAAGCAAGTTACTAAACATGTTTGAATCTCTAAGTATCCATTTTAACATAGGATGCTTTAAGAATTCAGTAGGTTACATAGAAAATGAAGTGTTAGAAGAAAGACATCATCCATAGACAAACAGAAAAACCAAAGTTGGAGAAAATGTATGTGTTGTTTTAGTTTCCCAGTAATACACAACTTGATACAAAATTTGACAAAGATTTTTATCCTAGTATCAATCCAACTAATTCAAACAGAATATGAAATTAACATATAGATTTTAATTCAGAGGCATTTTTGTTTTTTAACTAATGGTGTAAGTCTAGGTTAACATTTACGAAACGGTACAAATCTTATTTAGCAAAAAATCTGCTTCTAAGCTGGGCGACGTGCAGGGCTCCCTAAATCTCATCAGCACAAAAGCCAAAAAGGTTAATCCTGATTTAGCCGCCTAGACATTTAAAGCTGATCAGCTGTTTCTGTCCTTTTGTTCCACTCCACCTGCACAAATCCTTGAGGCTCCATTTAACTCTGTTCCAACGTGCTGGGTAGCAGGAAGGCCCCAGGCTGGTGACATTACAGGACTTTCCCGAGCATGTTCATCACTACCCCTTCCCTGCGCACAGGTGGCACTGCCAGAGGGCTCATGCATGGTGTCCAGAAACTCACCCATCTGTCCCAGCTTTGTATTGTGTAGGGCCTTATAAGAGTTTAGATATACTTCTCATTTTTTCTTAACGAGAAAGAACAAGAAAGAGTAAGCAACCAGATTTTTGCAGCATCAGAGGTTACTAGTTGGAGACGGTACATCTGCAAATTGAGAATGTCCAGGAGCTGTGGTGCTTTATGTGTCAATACAAGAAGAGCCAAGAACAGACAAGGCAAGAAAGACTGAGAGTCACAGAGAAGTGTGCAGCTTGCTGGATCTTTTCCTATCATCAAAAGAACAAGGAAGCAAGTAAATAAAAAGGAAATTATGTTGTTCAACACATGCATTTTGCTGAATAAAAATATAAATAACTGAATTAAGAAAAGTAGGTTCAGAATTGGGGGAGGAAGGGAGGAACTCAAGTCTCTGATTAAAAAGAAAGGCCTTCCCTTGACCCAGTCTTCTCCTCTTCTCTAAGAATCATTTCCTTTCTCTCATCCTCATATTGCCTTGGTTCAAATCCTGCTTCCATAGGATTAACTAGCTGTAGGTTTATAGACAAGTTATTTAAATACTCTATCCCTTATTTCCTTTTCTGTAAAAAGAGCATAATAACATCACACACCTCATAGAACTTTTGTAAGGATTGAATACCTATGAAAAGTGCTAAATGAGTGAGGGACACTCAGAGGCCAAGGTAAGTCGGCATCTCCACAGATCTGCAGGACAGGACTGGCTGCTACATTTTGAGAATGTTCCTCATTAATGTGGGATTCACTGTGAGGCAGAATTCTGGAGTAGGACCTTCAGGTAAAGAAGCTGAGGGTAGCATGTGGTCTACTGAAGATAGACTTTCACTCAAGGTTTTGGTCGTAGGAATCTGAGCCAGCGGTGGTAGGATATAAGGAGGAATAAAAGGGCCTTCCAGAGATGTCCACTCCATGGAGAAGAAACTCTGGGTTGGGAAGACTGAGAAATGCTGGGAGGGGGAGGAGGAACACGCAGGCCAGAAGGTATCTCCCAGCCAGTCAGTGACAGAAGATTCAGTGAGAAGGGGAAACAGCCCTGCGGTGTTAGGTCAGGTCCTCTGAGAAACAGAAACAAAGACCAGACTAGATATGATGAATATTTATGGAGGAAACACTATGAAGGGAAAAGGAAAGGGATCCAGGGGAAGTGGGGGATTTGAACGAGCTGTGACCAAGTGTGGGATGCAGGTCTGTGCCCGGTGAAGGAGAAGGAGAGCGAGCCAGGATTGGACAGGAGTCCCAGACTTCAGTGCAGTTCCAAGAAAGTCTAGACCAAGCTAATAGGAAGTCCTCGAGCCTAAGTCACCCGTAAGAAGAGTCCCTCACCTTGCAGGGAAGGGCTTGCATGAGTCCCCCACTGTGCTCAGCTGAGGGAGGCCTGTGGCAAGTGTGGCCTCTGTGGGAACATGGTGCTACTCAGCGGGAACTGAGGGCAGATGGGGCCACCAGTGAACAACACTCTGACAGCAGGAGATCTGAGCACTCATTTTCACGGCCACCACACTCCTCTTACACTGCACGGATTTTTTCTGCACACAGCCTTAGGAGCAGCTCCTCAGTGATTCCTGGCAGCCCCTCTTACTGACAGAGGTTAGTTGGCCTGAGGGTTATAAGTTCTCATTCTTTTCTGCCACATGGTGATGTGAACCAAACCCTCATTCCTGAAGGGTCTGAATGCTTGACAGTCATACCCTCTGGGCTCAGATTTATTGCATATATCCATCCGCCCATAGTTCTACTGGTGCAAGAGAGTTCTAGCAGATGCCAAAATGGATCAGAAGTTTCCGTACATATTCCTCCCTGCCACTGTGGTGCAAATGCAGCCCTATACCCTCTGCAGGTCAGGATCAGTTACCCCTGCCAGGATGGTCACTCTTCTTCTTGCCTGCTGGGCTCTAACAGAGTTGTCCACAGAGCTTGGGCAGGAAGGGTAGCTCAGACTTCAATAGGACATGACTATGTCCCCTGGAAGACAGTTGTCCCCTTTGGGGTCCAGTACCTCCAACTCTGAGAGCCCAGAGTTCCAGAGACAGGAACCACAAAATCTCCAGTGGGTCTTTTTGGAAGTGATGGTAAGTTGAGCTTTCAACCCTTAAATAGAAGAAAAAGTATTGCTTCCCAGACCAAAATATTCTTTCTTTTGGGGACATGGTGCCATAGGGAGGTCCCCGATTGAATGCATATACTACATCTTGAAGGATGGCACCCCCATCCTTTCTAAGAGATTCTGCTGAGCTAGTGCTTCAGCCACACCTTCACATGGTGATTCCAGGGCTTTTTGAGGCCAGCTCCTTCTGAATGGTGCAGCATGTGATAAGATCAGTGGATTCTACTGTCCTAATCCCCTGCTCACCACTCCTTTGCTGTGAAGTTGGATCCCGGGTCAGATCACGTTTGTAAGTCAGACTGGAGAGTGGTGCTGGCTACGATTCTGCAAACAGGAAAAGCAAACACACACCCAGAGTGGATGTCAATCCCTGTAAGGATGAACAATGGGCCCTTCCAGGATGGGCCCAAGGTAGACACCTTGCCACCAACTGGCCAGTTGGACTCCTCACAGGATATGCTATATCAGGGGCTTGGATTTTGCTCTCTTGCAGACAGGTAGGGCATTCAGAGGCAGCAAAGGCTACATATGTGTGGTCCACAATTCACATCCGCCACTCCAACTATGCTACTAATGTGCACTGCACTACCTTGGGCAAATCACATAACCTGTCCACACCTTAGTTTTCTTTTATGACTAATAAGGGAGGTTGGACTAAATGTCCCCTGGAATTTCTTCCCTGTCCAATACAATGAGATACTATGATATACAGATCTGAAATATTACTGAACAGGGATGGGGTATTCCTTCAACCCTGAGTCTATGCATACTGAGCGGTCACTTGAATTGCTTGAATTGCTCTGTTCTGGGGAGAATTGAATTGGCATAGATTCACAGCCATCTAAATTGTGAAATATGTGGAAAGAAGTTTTGTTACATTCAAGTGTACGACTGTTACTGAAACTAGGCTAACAAATTATTAACTAGTAAAGAACCCACTTTAGTCAAGACAGAAAATATGAGCAAACTGTTTAAAAAATGAAACAAAAAAATCTCTAGATTACTGCCTTCTCCTCCTTCCTCAAATTCACTACTTACTCAGGTTTATAATCACCACCAGCAGGGCCCTTAGCTTAAATCATTCAGGGTAGGATGTTATCAAGGTGACAGCAGTAATCAATGCAGTAAAATCCAGATAGTTCATGATCAAAATCGAGGTTGTGGGATGTCAGCCAGTTATCTCTTTTCTGCCTACTCTTCTTTTCCTGGGACTTCCTGGGTACTCTTGTCCAGTTTGACCTTAATAAGTTCCTTAACTTCTCTGTGACCTTTTTCAGTTTGTTCACCAATAAAATGAAGATAATCATGCCTACCTATAATGTGGTTGTGAAGATTAAATGAGATAACCCCAAAGGGGTTGGCTAGACCCGTTGCTGGAGTGTGCTAAGTGTTGAATATCTGATCGTTTTCATTATTTCAATTTGCTAATAATTTAGTTGCCTCACTCTGCTCCCTCCATGACGAGGGACACCCTTGGCTCTATTTGCCAGGGCTTTGGGTCTCCTCTTAGCATTCTCAGTTCTCAGCAGGAAGTTAATATCCATCTTCCCCTGCCCGAGACACTGGCATTGCACATGAGTCTCAGCTTCAGTAACTCCCCAACACCCAAGACCCTCTGTGTCATCATCACCCCTCCAAGTGAGGACACTAGAAAGCATTTTGATTTCAAGAATTTCCAATCTTCTCCCCATCCTACACTCACACAGCTACTTTTCCTGTGATGGTAAGTGCCATCATCTATGAAGGAAGACTTCATTTGCCCAATAAAGATTGGACCAAGTCTGAGCAATGGCCTAAGTACCAAGAGTTTGGTTTGAAGTCAATGTCTGATGTGTCCTCAAAGCAAATTGTTTGATGAACAGGCATGTCCCTAAAATAAAGTTCCTCCAAAATAAAAGTCTCTCTCTTCCCCAGCCCCCAATTTAAAAGCAATTCCTTCAAAACTCTTATTTTTCAAGAGAAAGAGGCTGCAAATTTTAGATGATATTACTTACTCATGCCTAGTTGCAAGTGACAGTTTTCAAACTTCCCCCATTTCCTTTTTTTTCCATTTTTTAAAAGTCTTATTTTGTTTTTGATTGATATAATTGTACATATTTATGGGCTACAGTGTGATGTTTTGATACATGTATACATTGTGTAATGATCAAATCAGGGCAATGAGTATATCCATTATCTCAAATACTTGTCATTTCTTTGTGGTAAGAACATTCACAATCCTCTCTTCCAGCCATTTTGAAATATACAATACATTATTGTTAACTATAGTCAGCCTACTGTGCAATAGGGGACCAGATCTCAGAAGTAGAGAATAAATGGCTGTTACCAAAGGCTGGGAGCAGGTGGGTAGAAGGGGGAGAGGTTGGTCAACAGGTACATTTTATTTGTAAGTCTGGTCAGGTTGAATCATCCTAAAGCCACAGATAAGGGAGTGGTCTCAGAGCAGACATGCAGTTTGTCAGGGATCACGGAGTAACAGAATGGTTCTAAATCTTTTCTTATTTAGATTGCGGTCGGTCAGCAACTTTTTCTGAAAAGGATAGTGAATATTTTAGGCTTTGTAGCCGCATATGGCTTCCATTGTATATTCTTCTTTATTGTATTTTTTATAACCCTTCAAGAACGTAAAAATAATTTTTAGCTCACATGCCGTATTAAAAACAGGCAATAGCCTGGAATTGGCATAAAGGCCATAGTTTGTCAACCCCTGGACTAGAACAATTTTGCTGATTCATTACGTGCATTTCATTTTTCACCCTGTCTCATAAACCAGATAAAATTTAAAATGCCTTCAGGTTTTTCTACTAGTTTTTTTTTTGTTTGTGGAGACAACGGGTGGATGGGATTTGCTTGTTCAATAGTAAGCATAAGATTTTGGATTATTTTTTCATAGTCAATTCTCTTCCCAAAGGTTTTACAATAAATTTAGAATGTATAGGTCTCAAAATTAACAGTTCTGCCTAAAACAGCTAAATAATTTGACTATATTTCTATGAGCAGAAATCACATTCGTCTACTCCCATTAATTTAAAAATATCTTATGCAGCCTAAATTTTCAAGGATTTTGCATGGTGTCCTTATTTCCAAAAATTTCTGGATATAAAAGGAGGAGAAAATAGAGCCTCTGAGCTTTTGAAACTGAACTTTACTACTTGTCATTACTTTGAACTTAACCAGTGAGTCTGTCTCTAAAAAATTAAACAGCCCATATGAACAGCTCACAGAAAAGTCTAAGTGAATATAAAGAATTAGTTTCTTTCATTAACATTCACTTGTCTGACTATTTAGCCTTCATGACTTTGCTAGAGGTTAAAGATCATTTTCCATGTCAACTCAGAAAAAGCAAACAGGAAATCAATACCATGTTAGTAACTCCAAGGGTCATCTTGGGTGAAAATAAGTCGTTCTTCATGTTATTGGCCTTAATCTGTTACGGGAATTGCAATTCTTATGTCCTCGAGTTATAGGAAATGCAGAGTTTCAGTAAGCCAGATGCTCAGATGACCTTCTTCATAATCTATTCCATATGATAATTGTTTTGCAAACCTACTCCTTTCTACAACTAGGTGGGTCAAAATCTTTTTGGCACAGTGTTGATGAAAAACATATATCCCATATGTTGTGCATTACATTGGCATCTACAAAATAGAGACAGGGTCCATTCCTCTCCCTCTTCCCCACTTTCCATTAGAGAATGAAAGATTGGCCACAGCCATGAAGTGGATACTGCATGTGCTCCATCAATTCCCGTGGGTGCATTTCTAAGCCAGGTCCCAGGTTACAGTCGGTCTTGGCCTGCTGTTCTACGCAACCACCTGTTTCTTCTTCATGTGCCTCAGTCCCGTTCTTTTGCATCTTTGCACATTCCCTCAGTATTTTCCCTATTTCCCTTTAAACCAAGGAATAACAATTTAGGCTATTTCTGTGATGTTTTAAATTTGGATCTGTTATATAATCCCATCCGATGACAAGAACTAGATCCCACATTTAAAAGAAATGTATAATCCACCCATAACCCATATGTGGAAGGAAATACATAATCCACGTAGAATTTATCATCTGAATGTCTGTTATTCCCACTGCTGAATCCTTCTTTAGCAACTGGTTTTGATCTTAGTTATAATAGTCTCTTCATCAGTAATGTCACTACCCAGGCAATCAGAAACACATCCTATAGAAACCAGCGCTTCGCAAACTTTTATGTGCACAAGAATTAGTACAACTTGTCAAAGACACAGACCACCGAGTCCAGTCCCACCCATGGAGATTCTGGTTCAATATATCTGAGGTATAACCTAGAAATATGAATTTTAGTAAGCCCCTCAGATGACTCTGATGTAGGCAGACAGGTACAGAATCCAATGGGTTAAGACTCTTTGGAAAACACTCTGAAAATCATTGGGTAAAAATTGTGCTGAGTTTTCTTAATGGTGTTGTGAAAAAAAAAAAAAAGTAACATGATAATCATTGATATATAAAATTATAGGTCTCATATATTGTATTAGTTCAGGGTTCCCCAGAGAACAGAACCAATAGGATGTGTACATAGAGAGAAAGATTCATTTTAAGGAATTGGCTCACGAGATTCTGGAGGTATGGGGAATCCAAAATCTGATGGAAGAGGCTAGAAGGCTGGAGACTCAGGAAAGAGTCACAGTCCAAGTGCAAAGGCCACCTACTAGAAAATTCCCTCTTACCTTCAACTGACTGGGTGAGGTCTGCCGGGTGGGGCCCACCCCCATTATGGAGGGCTCTGTGCTTTCCTCAAAGTCCACTGATTTAAATGTAAGTCTCATCCAAAAACACCCTCCCAGAAATATCCAGAATAATGTTGTCCAAATGAGTCTCAGCCAAGTTGATATATAAAATTAACCATCATGGGTCAGAATACTCAATACAGTTGGCTGAGATTTAGGATTCATGGGTTATAATCCTATAGCCCTCTGATTAGCTGATTCATAAGTTTTCCATTAATAGCTTTTGTGCCATCTCCAGGATATAACTTCTAAAGTAAAATTCCCACCTTTAGAAGGCAAACATACTGATCAATGCTGACTTTTTAAAAGCTTCTGGAATGATCATACCTTCCTCCTCTCTCCTCCAAATTACCAGAAGAGTAATGGCAAGCATTTCTCAATCATTCCCTATGGTTAAGACACCCCCACTGATGATGGGATACAATTAACCTCTTTTTCATTTAGGAATCAAAGGCCCCAACTTCTTGAATATCAGGCTCTAATTGAATAACCTGATGATATCTTTTAATTACAACAAGCTTTGGAAATGGGTATGAGGTCTTTTCATTACTTTAAAAGTATAGCCTGTGAGCTAAGTACTCAGGGGCGGTGGTTTTACTTTCTCTCTGATACTCTACCATTCATTCATTCAATCACTTATCTTTGTTAAACTACTACCCTGCTCTGGATTTCTACATGCTGGACATGTTAACATGGGGAAGACAATCTCTGACCTTAAGACATATATACACTAAAAATAATTATAACCATTTACTAAATGTCTGTTGTATGATAGAAACCATGCTATATATTGGGTTTTTTTTCTAGGCCCCACAAACTTCCTGAGGGGTGGCTAATCCCATTTCACCTTGAGAAAAATGAGACCAAAGTGGTTAAATAACTTGCCTAAGATCCGACAGCCAAGTTCTGAAAAACGAAGCTATAAATATCCTCCTATATCCGATTCTAAGATCCACACTCTCACTCTCCTGTAGAACTATCAAACTATCAAACCCGATAATGGTGCCACAGTCAGCATTGCATGAGGTAAAAACACAAGGATAACTGGTTTGTCTTGAAGAAAAACATCATGGAGCACATGAAAACCAAACTGGCCCAAATGAGCAAATTTTGCCATGCTAAATGATAACAAAGGGTATTCTAAATAAATGTAACAGCATAAAAATTGGTATGATGAAAGTGTCTATTTTCAAGTATCTAGCAGCTGAATGTTGTAGCAGAATATAGAGACAGAAAGAAGAAAATTCAGAAAGGATTCTCGAGATATACAAAGTCAAACACTGACTTTTTACCATAAGTCTGGAGTACTTTAAATAAGGAGTTTGCTGTCACCAGATGAATTGCTATCCTGTGACAATGACATCATAGTCTGAATGCCCAGGATCTAACTATGGGTATAGTTAATTGAGTCATTAACATATTCCATTTAATCAGCATTTACAAGGGAGCAGGTAGAGAACTCTTTTTTTATTTCAGCAATTTAAAAAATATAATAACATTATATTTTTTAATAATATGAGAGCTCCAACTTAAAAACTATCAGGTTATCATAAAATGTTAAAAATAATAGTTGTTTCAACAGGAGAAAATTTGTCAAAAGCAAGAGAATTTTATATTTACATAATAAAATGGGTTGACTTTTAGGGTTTTCAACAATACAAGTGTTTTTAATTGTATGAGTGCATTTCATTATTGCAGGCTAAAAATAAGTTGGTTAAACAAAGGTATACACATTCTTATTAGCTCTTCGGGCCACACACTGAGACAATGACTCATCTCTGCCATCTTTGCCCACAACAACGTTGCTGGCAGTTCCATCCCAACCACCGATGAGAAGTGAAAAGACAAAGGCCAGCTTCTCACACAAAGCCCTTTAACTCTGTATATAGAGCTTTGATTTACTTTTGGGGTGTCAGTTAAAGATTTTAAACCTATTCTAAACAATCGGTCCACACCACTCTATTTGTGTTCTTCAGTTAATTGACATTATTTGATTTGCTGCTTAATAACATGCATTAAGAAAACTCAAGCTTTAAGGATAATTCCTGTATAAACCGTTGTAAAATATTTCTAAAACAAGGTTTAAAATAACTGTCCATATACAATTCAAAAGCTTACTCCCTTCTCTTTACTTTAATCTTTAGGTATTCAAGGTGAGAAATCGTTAGTTCTTTTCCATCATTTACTTAATTGAGATTAAAAATACTCAGACTTTTGATGGAAAGAGTTCTACAGAACTCATTTATAGGTGGTGCCCTTTGTTCTAAGAATTTTTCGTAACTCCAGTTATAAAAATCTATGAAATGATTACTATATGTTTTCTTATTTGATTATCAAAAGAAGCATGGGTCTTTAATATTCCTTTTTAAAAGATATTTTCGTAAATTAAAACTCCAATTTTTAAGTCAATCAAACTGGGTTCCAAGGATGCCCCAAGAGAATCTTGAAGGATTTTTGTTTGCTTTTAAAAGTAGCCTATTTGATTTCCAAGCTTGAGATACACTGCTTTCCAGACGTGATCTCTAGCTACTTTAACAAACCAAATGTCCTTGTTGTTTCGGGGGGCAATAAAATGGAAAATGTATGTTCTGTACAGATATTTCAAATTTTCTTTGTATTTACATGTGCATTTTAATAGTGAAATGTCTGCAGTGTAGATCCTGGAGGAGACTATCCAAATATCAACTCAAACAAATATCACCAGAGCCTAGATAGTTTCAGGAAGTATTGCTTACTAGTGAAGCTACTCCACATCACAGCATTAAGTGTCTGAAAACTTATACAGAAAAATTCACTTATAAGTCAAAAACCATGATGACATCTTCCAGATAGAGTCCAAGTTTTTCACTTGCCCGAGAAATTTGCTGTGTCAAAACTTGTTACTGAAAATTTAGCTATTACATTACCTGAGGTTAAGTGATGCATCCATTCTGTTTAGGCACGTGCCATCACTGAGTATGGGTGAGTGGATGGTATGCATACGTACATAGAGCAGCAGGTTTAGAAATCAGCTGGAACACACAGCAAGTGGAGTTTTATTCAGATATACAAATAGTATCAATAAAAACTCTCTTCTCAATAAAATTTTTTTTTCATATAATGTTGCAGGGGCTTGCTCCATTCTTCAGAGCTTAGTTCTGTCCAAATCTTGGTTATGTATGTTTTCTCTTCTCTCTAGCATAGGGTAAACTTCTTGTGACATGATCATTATAAACTTTCATCAGCGTCTCAAATCTTTGTGTATGTGATTTTGTTCATGTGTATATTTTTTTTCTCTTCTAAAATGCTGAGAGATTCAATTTGGCGTCTTGAAAGCCTGAATGACTTCTTGGATTAAGTCAGTCAAATCAATTGCCGGTTTCAAGTGTTGGCTAGAACATCAGAACACTTTTGTGCAGGGGAAAGTATCCCGGGGCTATTGGTCAGACCTGCTCTGGGTATCGGCTTGGTTCCTCCCATAGCACCTTCAGAAAGGTCCACACTTCTTAGGGAAAAAAAATTCCTCTTTGGAATCATCTATTTTTTATAGAGTTAATAGTTTCATTTACATTTTGAAAACAAGTGATAGGTTTACCTGTTGTGAACCAATTGTACTAAGGGCAGAAAGCATAAAGCTGAAAAATTTGTCCTAACAAATCTTCCTTGAGCATCTGTTCTCAGTAACAAGGATACATAAGTGAAACGTATGTAGTTTCTTTCCTCTAAGTGCTAAAATTTACTGGAAGAGACAGACATATAAACAGATGATTATAGTACCATATAATAAGTGCTATATATCCATATGCATACAGTGATACGGAAACCCAAAGGAGGGAAGGATTTTTATATGCATGTGTGTGGTGTTATTCTTCCCTGTTCCTGTCATCTCTTTTAAGAAGCCTCATGAGAAGGAGGCAAAACAAAGAAGTCCTGAATCTGTATCTGCAAGTATCACACAGAAATGAGGGCTTCATTGTACTGGGACTGAATAAGGCACTAATATTAAGAGTATCACTACCTGTCTGTGTTGAGCTTTGACTATTCCTAGCACATTGCTAAGGACGGAGGCTTCTCAGTGGCAGTGCCAAGGAAACTGTTGGAGGTTGCCAGTCATTTTTGAGAAATGCCATGGAACACTGCATGCCAGATGGCTACTGATGAAAGTGATGAAGGTTCATGCTTAGAAATGAAGTCCAATTCCATATTTGGTCCTTCTTTCCTTCTTTCTCTTTTGAATACATAAGAGAGCATAAACTCAGCCTTATTCTTCTCTCGTCCTACAAAATCCCCATTATCCTTTTTTCTTTTAATAAGGTCCTGGAGAGATAGAGTAAGTGAAGTCTGCTTTACTCTCAAAGCCTCAAAGGCCTCAGAGGCCTGTGTCTTGCTGAGCCAAGCCCTCTCTTTCTCTCTCGCCTCTTCTTCCTCCTGACTGCCCGGAATGACTGTCGGTGGAACCCACGCAGGGTCTGCCTGCTCCAGCCTTCTCTCTCATGGAAGGGGAAAGAAGAAATGCCCTGCTGGAGATGTTTCATGTTGGCCCAGCTTTGGGAGGACACTCCCCACACCCATAACCCCAGCCACATTTTCTTTCTCTGACTGATGCATAACATGAGGGCTAAATGCTTCTTCCTCATTCCTAACGTCCTGGGTAGACGGGACTGGTCTGGCTTGCCCAACTTTTCTCACTCTACCCCAGGGAAGAGAAGTCTTAATGGGAAGAATAAACTGAGGCTGCTTCTCCCAGTACCTGGCTTCTTTCGCACTAAGGGCCAAGGCACCACTATCCCTCCTCCCAGGACTAGGGTGTACTACATCAGTGGGCCATCTCATCTGTCGTCAGATGACCACCCCCCACACTAAGGTTTTATCCTAGCAAAGGTCATATTTGATTCTCTGTCCTTAGGTCTTCTTAAAGACTTCTTGTGGGTAAGAAGCAGTCATATGAGCTCCAAAAATGTTAGCCTTTACTCTCTGTCTGAGCGGATTTGTATCAGACAAAACATGATATCCCCTTCTCTGGCTTTGAGGTACAGGAGGCCTCGCCAGCAGAGTAGGGAATAGCAGCACGATTCTCAATCCATCTGAGGATTACAAGTAGGACTTGGGAGGGGCACAGTAAGTTAGATGAACCCCATTTTTTTGATGACTTTAACATGATTCTTGTCCTTTAGGTAGGTTAAAAAAAAATTCTGACATTTGGAGGTTCTGGGTATATAACCACCTTGGGTCTCTCCCTTTCTCCTGCCTAGCACGTCCTCATAACTCTGCCTCCAAAAATCCTTCCCAAAGCTTTCCAGAAACTGTTCCCTGATCTCCAAAGTAATGTCTTCCTCCTTAATTTTCCGCTGTACTTGCTCTAAGGGCATCTGAATGAATGAACAAGTGAATGAATAAATGAATGAATGTATCATGATAAAAGAAATGGAATATCCTTTGTTTGCCCATCTGTAGAAGACAGATGGAGCTTTCCCTGCTCCTCTTCAGGGTTACCTCTCCTCTGCCACTTTAAGCCCCATCGAAATGCCTTAGGGGCAATGAGAGTACAGAAGCTCTGCACCAACTAGCCTAATAAAGCATGTGAAGAACAAAGCAGCAGAGCACACAATTTGATTTTTCATCACCCTGGACTTTGCTGTGTATTGCGTTGGACTTTTGGGTCAGCACAAGGTCTATAACATTTGGGGCCTGGAGTCCTTTCGTTCGGGCGAGTAGTCGACTGCCCAGCCTGAGACCAGGTGTCCACTGGCACAGGATTATGAGGCAGAGGGCGGCGTTCCAGATGATTTGGAGGAACAGAAACTGAGCTTGGCTTTAAAAAAGGCCCGAGGAAAGCAATTTTGATGCCTGTATAATCACTCTTGTTGCTTGCAAAGCTTGCCAGTGGAAACCTGTCCCAGGGGCTCCAAGCTTAGAAAGTGCAGTGATTGAAGCTCCATCCAGAATGAGGGTAGTGAAGCAATTAAACAGGAAAACAAGTGGGGCCTTTGCCTGGAGCAACTTCTGTTTCATCAATTGAGGGAATTTATTTGCCCTCAAAGGAAGATTATTTCAGCACCTGGCATCAGAATTCTTGATATATGAGCTTTTTAGTTTCCTTTGATCTACACTTACTAGTTCCTGGACTATCAGGCAGTAAACTAGGGGAAGGAACATGTTCTCTAGCTGCACTTGACCCACGGGCTGTGGTCAGCTCTGAGAGCTGCAGCCCCCACGTGGCTAGCCTACTTTACATACAGGTTTACTCGTCAAGGTTGCCTTCCAAAAACCCAACTGAATGGCAATTTGTCACCTCTAAGCCTATATCTATGCCATGTGTTACCTGGAGCCTCTCAAATGTTTCATCTCCCAGCCCTGCAATGATGTCCCCAGTGATATGGTGCCACCCAAAGAGGCCCAAGGTACTATTTTTTTGGAGGGAAAGGGACTTTGGGCTCAGGCTGTCTTGGTCTTAAATCTCAGTTGTGTGACTCAGAGAAGTAATTTCATTTCTCAATTTCCTCATCTAAAAAATGAAAATTACAAGACATAATCTTGTTGATTTGTTGTTAGGACCCAATGAAACATTGTGTGTCAAGGACCAGAATAGTGACTGGCATACAATAGTATTCAGTGAGTAATAGCTCCCTTCCTCAACTCTCTTCCCCAAGCGGGCCCTGGAGAGCTGTTCTAGCCCAGTGGTTATGGTGGTGCCCTCATGAGAGCTGACTGGTAGGTTTCCAGGAATTGTGTGAACGAGTTGATATTCTGTTGGTAGTTTGAAATTGGCCATGCTGGGAGTATTCACATCACAGAAATCAGCAAACACTGTAAATCAGAGCTTCCACCCACACACCCAGAGAATCAGGCAGCCCCCTGAACCAGAACAGGTTCAGAGCAACTCCGGCACTGCCGCCTGGTTGGAGAAAATTTATGGACAGAAAACAGAAAAAAACATACCAAAAATGGAAGTGAGATACAGAAAAAGTTGGATTGGTAACAGATCTACATTTGCCTGATTTGAACATGATTTTAACAGCTGGCTGCCTGTGAGTGGCTGAAGTATGGCTGATATGATTGGCTGAGACTCAGCTACTTGTTGTAAGAGTATGTCATGGTTGGGTTACACATCCGGTTAAGTTACAGTTCATTATGAATGGAGAAACCTTTAGGCCAAATTTAAAATATGTAAGGAGGCAGCTTTAGGCTAGACTTCATTTAACATAATGCACAGATATTAAATCATCACATTGTACACCTTGAAAATATGCAATTTTTATTTGTCAATTAAACCTACAGCTGGAAAAAAAATGAAAATTAAAAAAAACATAGCACCAAGTGGTTCTCAAGCTAGATCCCTGCAACACCAGCAACATCATCCGGAACCTTTTACAAATGCAAATTAACCAGTCACACCTCCAACCTGCTGCATCAGGAACTCTGGGGTGGGACCCAGAAATCTGACTTTTAACAAAGCCTCTTGGTGAAGGTATGCCTGGTATGTTTATGACTGGCTAGAGTGAAGGCAGAGTGGGAAGAGATAAGGTCAAAGAAGAGATGGGAAGGGGGAGAGCAGGCCATGAGGAGTATTGCAAACCATAGTAAGGATTTTGACTCATGTTCCAAGTGATAAGGAAACCACTGGAGGGTTTTGAGCAGAAGAACATAATGTCTCCTAAATCTCATTTAAAAGGATCACTCTGCTGTGTTGAGAATAGGTTGTAGGGGCAAGGGTGGTGAGAGAAGACAGTGGCTTGGACTGAGATAATAGAGATATGCATGGTAAGAAGTGGGTAGATTCCAGATATATTCTGGAGATAGAGCCAATAGGATTTGAGGTGGTTTAGGTGTGGAGAGTAGGAGAAAGAGAAGAGTCAAGGATGACGCAAGAGTTCTTTAGCCTGAGAAACTGGAGAGACAGATTTTTATTATACTAAGATACAGAAAGAATGGGCTGATGGAAGGTAGAAAGTTGGTGATTAGGAGATCAGGCCATTTTGAACATGTTGAGTTTATAAAGTCTATTAGAAATGAAGAGGAAATGTCAAAGAGACCATTAGATATGAGTTTGGAGTTTAGAGGAGAAGTTGAGGTGAAGATTTAACTCTGCAAGTCACCAGCTTCCAGATGGTACTTGGTGAGCTGGGATAAGATAGCTCAGTAAGTGAATGCAGATGGGGAAAAGAAGTAGATTCTAGCCCTGGAAAGCACAGCAGTCTGGAAGATGCAGAAGAACCAGCAAAGGACACAGAGAAGGAGCAATCAATGAATATTAGCTCAATACCTATTATGGAAGCACTGAGAGAGATGAAATAACAGCAAGCAGTTACACGAATTTAGTTTCATGTTGCTTCCTAGCGCCTTCTGTATGTCCTTTCTTAACCATCAGTGTGTAGTGTAATGTTCCCTCACAGCCTTTTAAGTTAAGGCACTGGATCCTGAGAAGTGTTGAGCTACATGTGAAGGCTGACCCACTGGTCCAGTCTGTTCTCCCTCACCAAGTTAAGATCCCACAGAACTCTCTTTTACCTGGCAAGTAGAAGAGTCATTACCCCAAACTAGTCACAGCCATCAGTTGGCTCAGCAGACCAATCTGAAACTATGCCCATGTTTGTGAATGTTTTTGCTTTATCAAAAAGAACACGCAATTATCTTCAAAATATAGTTCTCCATCTTCAACATAAGCTGGAACAGTCAAACCTCCTTAAGCCCAGAGTGCTTTTACAAAGACACTTTATTCAATTACCTTTTTAAGCTTTTAAAGATCTGTGACTCATTTGAGCAAGTAAGGAAAAAAGACAAAACATCAGTATCTCGCTGGAAAAATATTGTGGTTGTTGGCACTGAAACAAAAATAACACTCTGACAAAGGCATTGTGTTCCCCAAGTCAAGTGTACACTTCATCGTTTTCTTAAAAAATCTTTCAGCGTTGGGGACTTCATGAGTTTAGAACATTTGTAACCTACGTGGTTGTGGCCTTGGATAAGTTCATCTCTCTGATTGTTAGTTCTCTCCTGGGAAAAATGGAATAACACCTGTACAATAATACATGTGTGGGAAGCACCCAGCACAGTTCCTATGGTAAATAACCTCCGTTTCCACTGTGCTTAAAACAAACATGGCCACAAGTAGCTTAAATGACTGTTCAACACTGAAAGAACCACTGCCGCTGCTGTCTATACTCTCCCATCCCCAATCTGTAAGGCAGTACAGCGTATCCTTGGGATCAGTTTTGCCAAAGCAGGGCATTCTAACTAGATTGTTTATTTGTGGAGAATGTTAGGACATAGGCCCATGAAAACAGCTGTCAATAAAATGAAAAATGACTTTTTAAAAAAATTACAAAGTGATGTGTGAAGCAGATATCCCTGATCTTCTACTCCACCTGTGACCTTTACCTCAACCCTGAACCCCTTCTTCAAAAGACAGTCTGAGGATGGCTATGTCCCACATTACTTGAGAGGTTTTCAAAACTGGAAATTTAGTGCTCGCTTTTTGTAAACTAGTTGAAATGTATGGGTCAAAGATCATCTCAAAGTAACCCGTACTCAACTTTGCCGTCGATAGGAAAGCTTGGCGACAACCAGCAAAAGCATTCTCAGTACTGAGCCAAGCTAGGGAAGCAAGGTAGAAAGCCAACGAAACAACCTGCTCGGGGATGAGGGTCTGAGAAAGAGCTGGCTGAGCCTCCCATCTATAGATAAGGCATTAAAGTGATGTGAATCACTTTAAATGAAATTTCTCAATGTAGTCAGTTCCCCCATATATTACACTTCCCAAAGGGAAGCCTGCCACCTTACTTCACTCTGGCTCCTTCTAGAAACTTCATTAAAGATGAAAAATATCATAGCCAACAACAAGCAATAGGGCAATTGTGGTCACTATCTTCTGGGAGCATGAATCCAAGGCAACCCACATTTAACCAGCTCTGAAGAAAACGCAAAGGAGTTGTTTCTTCACCACTCCCTCTTTCTCGAAGCTCGCCCACCTTTAGCTTCCTGGAGTCCCTCCTGCTTTTACAGCAGATCCTTCTCTGTTTCCTCAGTAAGTTCCTTTGCCTCTACCTACCTCTGAAAGGTGAGAGCTCCACTCCATTTGTCATGCTACACACGCTCACTCTCATCACTCTCACTCCACCTAGGCACAAAGAGGCACCAGAGTTTCTGAGACCCGAAGGTGATTAGTAAATGTGCTGGGGTTTCAGAAGACAGTACCGAACCCAGGAGGGAGGAAGACCTCATTTGGAAATTTCACAAAAAGTTGTAGCAGAGTTGAATAGGGGACCCTTGCCTGAACTACCAGTTATAGAGAAAATTAGGAGCCAACTTTTTTCCATTCCCAGATTTCAGTTACAATCGATATGCTGAGCAATCCCCAAATCTGTATCTCTAGCATAATATTTCTCATGAGTTTCACAACCTTTTATCTTAATGACCTTCTTCACCTGAATAGCCAGCCCATAGGGAAATCAAACTGAAAATGTCTAAAGTCGTATTATTCCTCTCCAACCTTCAAACCTACTTCTCATTCTATTTCCTACACTTTTTGTGGAGCCACCATCTATCTAGTTCTCTAAACTAGAAAACTATTCCCAACCTCTCCCACTCATTTCTCAAATTCTAGCAGAAGTCCTATAAATTTTACATTTCAAATATTTCATGGATTTATCAGACTTCACCATCCCTAAGTCAAACATCAAGGAATTCAATAAGATGCCCCTGACGTGGCCCTGGGCTAGTCCCAGTAATTAAATCCAGGATACATATGACCCCATGGTAGCATCCTGCAAGGAGAGCTCTAGACATTCATCACCCTGCTGACCACACATTTTTTTTTCCTTCAAATAATTAATTTTACCCCTGTAGTAAAGTGCTGTGTATTTTTTATTGTCCCTGAAATTTTACATTCTTATCACCCTTTTAGTTTCTTTTTTGGCAGGTAATTAACTCTTGAGAATTTTACAAGTCATGTCTTTGCTAGACCAACGCCATCATTGTCTGTCTGCTATGGTGAAGGTGTCCACTGAGAGTCAGAAGATCCTGCAGCCTCATGCCTATGACGAGTTGCACATACAGCGGTTTCCAATGCCAAGGGTGGATATGGCCTTGGGCCCTCTGTGCCCTGGGAGGACACCATCACAGAAGAGATGTGTATGTCAACTAGGAAAAATCTGGAAAAATCATTAGGCATTTCCTGATTCTATTGAAGATCTAAGAGTCTAGTTTCTACTTGAGTCCCTTGAAGAAATAAAAATATCCAGTATTTGGGCATAAATGGGAGTTGGGAGAAATGAAGGATACAGCAGAGGTACATCCCTGTTTCAATCAACAGAAAGAAAATCAGGAAAGGATTGTCAGTTCTCATGAAGTTAAGACATTATTCCCTGGTATTGAATTACTCGATAAATATTTCATGAGAATCTACTCTGCCTAGGTGATAGAGGCAGACTGGGAGAGCTGCAAAGATCACCAGGATCATTGCCTTCAGCAAGCCTGCAGTGCAGAAGGGAGAAAAAAGACAGGGAGACATAATTTGCAAAGCGAGGTCATTAGAATTGTAATGAGTGTGATGGGAGATAGCGGGAAGGGGGTTAGAAGTAGATGTGTGAAATGGACAGAGAGCCACATTAAGGGACAGTGAAACAAAGTCTTGCTAGAGGAAATGATATCCAAGTTGAGACCAGAAGTTGAATAGAAGGTGGTCAGGTTGCAGAAAGGGAATGTGGATGAGGGGCAGGGTTCTGGGAGAAGGGAACAAAGTGAGAGTTGGGAGATGTTCTGATTCATTTAGGCCTCCAAAGTCCATTCCAGCTTGTGTAGAATTCAGACACAACGTGAGGAGATGCAAGACCAGAAAAACAAAAAATGTTTGGGCTTTGAAGGCTCTCATTGGAGACATGAAGAAATTTAGACTTTGCCGTATCTTGTGTCTCAAAAACATCCCTCTACAAGAGGGAGGGAGAATGGATTACAGGCGGAGAAGACTGAAGGAAGAGTTATTTATTAGGAGGCTTATTGTAATAATGTAGATGAGAAATTATGGTGGCTTGTATTAGGGGAATAATAATAAGTAAGTGGTGCTGTTCAAAAAATATGTAGGAGTAATAATGGTGATTACACATGAAGACTGAGGACAAAGAGAAATTAAGGATGACCTCATGCATCTGACATTAGCACTTTGTTGCTTGGGAATAGCATTCCCTGTGATAGGAAACTGGGGAGAGAAAGCAGGTTTGGGGAACAGGGACAGAGAAGGATTATGTATTGAGTTCCTGATGTTTTGAATCCTAGATTTTTGCAGTATATTCAAGTGGAAATAGAAAGTAGCCAGTTGAGTATGGAGGTTAGAAGAGAGATCTGGACGGAGATAAAGATTAGAGTCAACAATATACAACAGTGATGATGGGAGTGGATGACACCAACCTAGGAGAAGGTGAGAGTGAAAAGAGCTGCGGCTCAGAACAAGACCCAGACCTTGCAGAGGAGACTGAGAAAATGCCTGCAGAGGGAAGGAGGCCACTGCTGTGGTCTGGGAGCAGGATCTTTTCAGAAGGAGAAGTTTACAATAATATGCTGAAATTATCAAGAAAGAAATCATACGTGCAGATATGTAAAAATGTTCAAAATACATTACATGAAAAAAGTAGATGGAAGAACAATATGTGTGGTGTTATCTTACAGTGTTTTTTTAAAAAAAATATTGAATCTAAACTGAATACGTCTGGAAGAATATACAAGAGATGGTCAAAAAGATCCCTAAGAAAACAAGACTGCAGAGTCAGTCTCCGGTCTGAGAGGGGCTGTAAGGTACCATTTAATGAATATATCTCCACTATTGACGGGATATCTTACCCTCAGTGTGAATCACATTTGTGTAGTTTTTAAGTTAATTAAAAAGAAAGAGAGCAGGCAAAAGCATCAGTGGTGCAGAGAACTTAGGTAAAATCAAAATGAAAAATATTCATAAGCCTTGCAACATAGAGATCATTAGCGAACCGATGGAAGTCTTTTCAGTGAAGTGATAAGGCTGGATTTGTAGATAGCTGCAATGATATAGGCGAATAGGAGAAAATCTGTATAAATAGCTCATTCTAGAAAATTGGTTATGAACAGAAGGCAAAAGCAAGGCAAAAGCTGGGGCAGTTACCAGAGAGGGGCATGGGGTTAAAGAAGAGAATTTTTTGATGATGGAGAGCTTGTGGCGCATTGACATCTTGATGGAATTCACTTCAGTATGCAGGGAGCCTCCTATAGAATTAGGAAAGGGGACAAGGACTTCAAACAGAAATCTTGGAGGAGTAGGGGTGGAGGAGACTCAGGAAAACATGGACAGTGATTAACCTTAGGAGGAGAGACACTTTTCTCACTGCAAAAGAATGTGAAAAGGGAAAGCTAAAGACATTGCAGGTAAGTCTACAGGGTTGGTGGCAGTAACATACAACAAGATCCCAGGCTTTTGAAATTTCCCCAGATACAATAAAACCACAATCATATTCCATGTTGTGAACCTTTAGGAGAATAAAGTTTGGATATAGATGTCTATGATAAAAGTATATTCTCTGTTTAATATTTTTATCATGCAAAGTAAGCATGCAGGGTAGTAAAAGATCTTATGTGCAGTTAGTGCTTTTGAAGAGGTTATCATTTGTATCTGGGTAAGTTGCATGAATTATAAATTGTTTCTTCCTTCTTTATGACACCCAAGAAGCCATGCAATATGGTAACATTAATTTATCTTACTCATAAGTGAATTTCTTAAGGGCAGGGCTGATGTCATATTTGTCTTCATATACTTGAGTTACTGTTCAACCAATGTTTAATAAATAAATGAATGTAATCCTGAAAAAAAGTTGGGGCTTCATTCTGATAAATATTAACACCAAAAAAGTTTTTTAAATATGTATATACACATATAAATGGCAGTACAGATTTTATCTTTTAAAACCTGAAAAGAAGCAATTGCAAAGGCACTTTCAGGGATGAGGAGGAAAAAACAGGTTACCAAAGCTCTTAGCAGTGAAGACTAGCCCGTGTATGTTTATTCCACATTGCTCACCCCAACGGAAGCCATGACTTCAAAATAATAGCACAAGTTAATGCACTTTCACACCTCAGAAAAAGGTTACACTCTTCATGTCCTCCTGCTGTGCACAATTATAGGAGAGAAACCACAGGGATTAGCCAGTTGCTAAAAAGCATCCCCCAGAACATCAAAGGCTTTTTACCAGTACACTCATTCACCAGAGCTGCCCGGCACAAAATTCAATCAGAACCTTTAGTTTAGAAATTATGCATCCCGGATGGCAGACCCTTTTGAAGGGCCAGATTGCCCCAAGGGATTGAAGAGATATACAGCTCTGTACATCTAAATAACTGGCTCTGTTATTGTTTTCTTCTCCTTGGCTGCAATTACAATTCGCTAGCATCTGAGGGCTATTTACCAGTCTGCATAAAAGGAGTTAAATGTTGAGCTAACAGATTGGAAATATGTCCATGTAACACGACTTGCTCTCCTAACGGCAACTTAGAAAAAGAGCCAGGAATTTAAAACACATCACATCTACTTAGCTGCACCCCTGGGTGGGCCCAGCTCTGACAAGGGTAAGGCAGACGCATCAGAAAGCCGTTATCGATCTGTGCGCTCTGATTTTATTCAATAGGAAGAAGACCTTTCAAAAGTATTAAATTTATTTTTAAAAGTCAATTGGTAGGCTGGTCTTCTAGGCAGAGCACTCCAGCATCAATTAGAGATGGTGCCTGACGACAGCCACACAAGAAGGTTGTGGAGGCATCACCTTCTGAAATGCCTCGTATTTCCTTCCCTCCACCTTGCCGCTGCATAAACTGGTACTTTGACAAGCCACCCTCCTATTACTTGTCCCTTCACATCACTTTCCACTTCCTCCCTTTGATAACAGAGCCCCACAAGTTTTAACTGAGCCCTTGGCCACCACCTAGAGACTTCTCCCAACCTCTCTTGCCCCTAGATGTGGCCCAGAGGATGTGAGTAGAAGTGCCAAGTGCAATTTCCAGGCCCTGCCACATGGTGCTCAGCCTCCACAGCCTCCTTCTTCCTTCCTTGGGGCAGAATGCTGATGCGGGGGTCACGTGTCAACACTGACCAAGGGCATGAGAGCAACTGCCCTGAGGGATGGCAGGATGATCTATAAGGAGCCTGGGACCCTGGATCCCCCACAGACCCCACTTCCCTGTCCCCCTGGTCACCTACCAGCACATACTGTTGTATGAGACAGAAATACACTTTGATCCAGTTGGAGCCACTGTTACTTGTTCTACTTTGAAGCAGCCGAACCCAATTCCCAACTGATACAAAGACAGAGAAGGGGACTTGGGAACTAAGGAGAAAGTCAACAGGAAAATGGTGTGGGCCAATAAAGGGGGACACACCAGGGAGGAGATCAAGGATTAGAAGGGTGGGAGTTATATTTTATTTGTTTGCTTGTTTTAAAGTGTTCAGAAACACAAAGGAAGAGGAGGAAATCAAAGCCAGAGAAGAAAGGAAAAGCAACTCCGTTCTCTTTCATCCTGCCTCCAGGGAGGCTGTGGGTGGCAGGAAAACAGAAGGGAAAGCAAGGAATACCCAGCTGTTAGCAGAGCCCAGAGAAAGTTCACACTCACCCTCTGCTGGGCGCCAAGCACGTCACTGAATCAGAAGCAGAGGGGGTTCCTGGGTTTAAATAGGTGCCCACAGAGGCCTTGCACGTCAAGGACCTCAACCACCCTGGAGCAGAGCAGACCTCCTCACCATGAGGGGAGGGTGCACCGGGTCAGTCACTACAGTTGTCCGTGTTCCCACTCAACTCGCAAGTATAATAATCACACATTGCAAAGGTGTGTACATTTCCAGTTACTTTCTGAGAAGTTACAGGCTTTGAAGCATTCATTCCCAGAGTCCACCGAACAGGACATTCTGTTATTTACATAAAAACAAATACAGCTCCACTGAATTAAGGAACCCTTTAAAAATCATATGCTAATTATTCGTCCATGCAATACCTTACCACAGCCAGCACTTCTGTGAGTAAACACCATTGCCTGCCTCTCAGGACTTGGCAAAGCCCCAGCCCCCCAGAGTCCCCCACACGGCGTTTAAGCTGGCTGTCAGACCTCCGCAGCTCAGCCGCCTTTTGCTGGCGCTGCGGTTGTTGATGTGGCACTTTATAAGCGACACTCAGATCAATTGGGGAAGTGAATTAGCTGTGGTCAGTGAATAACGGTAAGTGAAAACAAATGCAACAACAGAAGACAATTTGAATCGAGTTGTATCAAAAGCCAGCAACTTTGGAAGCGTTTAATTAGAGTGTGCAATCCAGGCTTCCCGTCACTTTAGTAGCCCTAAGCCATTCTTGCCTTCAATAGCCAGTAGTCTGAACACTCACGCTGCATAACGTCAAGAAGACCACCAGTCCAGTCTTCCGGGAATTTTCTTCCCTCACTATTTTCTCTGGAGAGACTTACACATCACATGAGTCCATCCTGTTTGTCACCTGCCACCTCCATCAGCCGTCTTGTTCCTAGCAATTCTTTCCTTCCAGTGGGTCATTTCTTGCCCAGCTCACAACTAGTTGTCCAGGCTGTCTTTTTCCCTGAACTATTTCTCCCTGAGCATTAAAAGTCTCAAGAATAGCTGAGAGCAGGATGTACTGTCTAATAACAGAGAGGTTAGGGGACACTCAAGGGAATCGTCATGCAGAAAAAAGTCCTTGAACACAACATTACCCATGCAAGGATCCACAGACCAGGCCACTGCTCAGCTGCTGTGACCAGCTTGTGCTCAGTCCTCCCAGGACACCCACATGTTGTGGGTGGATGAGGGGACCTTACTTTGCTCTAACTGGACTTCAGGGCATCTGGGACCCTGCATCTCCACAGCTTCCTCTCTGCCCTCGGTCATTCATTGGCCGTCCTGGTCATCATCTCTCGGATGAAATTCTGACCTCAAGAAAGGCAACTTCCATATCATCAGGCACAGCCTCTTGACTAATGTCCTGAACCTGATTTTGGCTTTATCTTGCGTACACCAATTTACACACTTGAGCAGTCAACTTAAACCTCCAACTAAATATTATAGAAACCGATTTTGGACTTCTGGCCCCCTGACCTGTGACAGAGTCCATTTCTGCTGTTTTGAGCCACCGGGTTTGTGGTAATTTTTATAGCAGCCACAGGAAACTAATACAGCTCCCAATATTTTCTAGCCACAATCTCGAGCACTCCAAGTACAGCAATGAGCAAGGCAAGTAAGGTCCCTGTTCTCCTGTGCTTTAAATTCTGGGGGAGAAGACAAACAATAGGAAAGTAACCAAATAAATAAACACAATTACTGCAGACTCTGATCAATTCTATGAAAAAGAAAAAAAAAAAAAAAACCAGAGTGATGTAACACAGAGGACGAGGACCCAGGGTAGAAGGCGGGACAATGTCAACTTTAGGATGGGACATTCACAGGGAGAGTACTGACAGTGCCCACTAACTCTCCCTCCAACGTGGGGCCCCGTCGCTCCAGAGAGTCCCTCCCAAGTCTCATTCCCGCCACAGAGGTCTGGCCCCTTCTCGCCTCTCCTCCTGGCCTCAGGGCCAGCGCCGGGAGCTCCTCGCAGCTCTGCTGCTCACGAAGCTCTGTTTTGATCCTTCACGTGTTCTCCAGCCTGAACATGTATCAAAACTGACTGGAATGGCTTTCTTTTCCTCCCCTCCAGCTTGCACACAATGGATGTCAGTATATTTCCTCGCCGTAGTCAGAGAGCAGCCCCAATTTGACTTAATTACAGCCAGAGCTCTGTAAACAGCCGCTTGTTACCGCCGAGCCCTGCGGTTTCTGCAGAGAACACCACAAATGACAGGAAGCTGCAGGGAGAAAAATAGTGCGAGCCGCCTGTGGCATGTTCGTTTCTGAACACAGATACTTGCATTCATCGGCGGGGACGTTTATGAAACCTGGGCTGTTGGGATGATATTCCAGAAAGGAGCAACAGAGGCCCGTCGGGGCCCAAGTATTGTGATGAAGAGCTCGTGCCCAAGCAGAAGGCTGACAACTCGAGTGCAAGATGCTCCGTGGGAACCAGACACGTCCAGTCACCCTGAAGGAGAATGTTAGTGCCACCCTTACTCCCGATACCTAGGCTGGCACTCAGGATCCAGTACAGACCCCAAAGCACACTAATTTAACCAGAACTTAACTTCTTTGGAGAAAAATTTCCACCAACAGTGCAAGGTCTCCAAGAAGAAGCTGTCACGCGACCATCGGATGGACTGAGGACTGCAGAATGGGCTCAGAGATGGGGTGGCAGGAAAGGGAGGCAGGCTTCTCCACTGTCCCCGGCAGAGACACAGTGGCCCTGCACTGAGGGTCTCCGGACTCACACAGTGAGGGGCACAGCACAGGTGGTACTCAGAGTGGCCTGGAAAATTCTGTGCTTTAGAACACTGCTCCAGAAATGTGAAGTTGAGGCCCTTGTTAAAACACAGATTCTAGTTCAGGAGACCTGGGGCAAGGCCTAGAATTCTACATCTTAAACAAGCTCCCAGCAATCCTAGCACTGCAGGCATCTAGAACCCAGAGAACTGGCCACAGTGAGAGGAGGGACTGTGGGGAGGGCACCCAGCGAGGAGGCCACTGACTGAGAGTGCCTGGACAATGATAAACTTTGTTACATATTGCATGTTGTTCATCATTGACAAAAATCATTATTAAGAATTTAACCGCATATAGCAATTCTAGGTGTTGAATTAAGACTGTTTGAAAGATAAACATAAGGTCTTTTTAGAAAAATATGATGAATCAGTATATCTCAAATAGATCTGCGTGTCACCGTCATCTAGGGAGCAGTCGAAAGTGCCAATGCCTGGGCCCCCATGCAGGACAACTGAATCAGAGTTCTCTTGGTCCAGTGTGTGTAAGAGGTAGGAGGAAAGAGAAGAAGCAGACAACCTCGAGCGAGGGAAGAGAAAAATCCGAAAGAGAAGAATGGGAGAGAAAGATTAAATCCATTTATCTTTTTAAAAATAAATTTTTCAGTGTATATTCAAGATTCACAACATGATATTGTGAGATACATATAGACAGTATAATGGTTACAATAATGGCACAAATCAACATATCTGTCATCTCACATAGTTACTTTTTTGTGACAACAGTAGCTAAAATCTACTTATTAAAAAAAAATCCCTAATACAACACAAATTGATCGACTATAGCCCTCATGTTGCATGGGAGAAATCTAGACTTGTTCTCCTACATGTCTTGTATTTTGTATCCTCTGACTTACATCGCCCCATTTCCCCCACTTCACCTGCCAAGTAACCACTATTTTGTTCTCTATTTTTATGTGTTTGAAATTTTTCTTTTAGATTCTACATATAAGTGAGATCATGCAGTATTTTTCTCTCCATGGTTGGCTTATGTCACTTAACATAATGTCCTCTAGGATCATCCATGTTGTAGCAAATGGCAGTATCATGTTCTTTTTTAGGGCTGAATAATATTCCATTGTATATGTGTACCATAGTTTCTTTATTCATTCATCTGTTGACAGACACTTAGGCTGTTGTCATATCTTGGCTATTGCAACTAATGCTGCAGTGATCATGGGATTACAAGTATCTTTACAAGGTGATGATTTCATCCACTTTGAGAATATATCCAGAAGATGGATTGCTGGGTCATGTGGCAGTTCTATTTTTAATTTCATTCAGAACCTCCACAGTTTTCCACAATGGCTGTACTAATCTACATTCTCACCAACAGTGTACTAGGGTTCCATTTGCTGCACACCCTTGCCAACATTGGTTGTTTCCTCGTCTTTTTGATAATAGTCATCATAAAGGGTATGAAGTGATATCTCAGAGTGATTTTAAGGTTCATTTCTTTGTTGATTAGTGATGCTGAGCACCTTTTCATACACCTGTCGGCCATTTTCATGTTTTCTTTGGAGAAATGTCTATTCAGATCCTTTGTCCATTTTTAATTATTTGCTTTTCTACTACTGAGTTGTAACAGTTCTTTATAAAGTATGGATATTAACCCCTTATCAAATATGTGGTTTGCAACAATATTTTCCCTGTCCGTAGGTTGCCTTTTCATTTTGTTAACTGTTCCCTTTGCTGTGGAGATTTTTAGTTTGATGTAGTACAATTCTTCTATTTTTGCTTTTGTAGCCTGAGCATTTGGTGTACTATCCAAAAAATCATTGCCAAAGTAAATGTCACAGAATTTTCCCCTAAGTTCTCATCTAGGAGTTTTATAGTTTCAAGTCTTACCTTTAAGTCCCTTATCCATTTTGAGTTGACTTTTGTATGTCGTGTAACTTAAGGATCCAGTTTTATTCTTTTACATGTGGAAATCCAGCACCATTTATTGAAGACACTATCCTTTCCCCATTGTGTCCTTTTGGTGACCTTGTCAAAAATTAGTTGACCTTTTAAGTTTGACTTGGGGGAATTCTATTATTAATATGTTTCATTGGTATATGTTTTTGTGCCAGTGCCATACTGTTTTTGTTACTATAGATTTATAATATAATTTTAAATCGGGAAATGTGGTGCCTCCAACTTTGTTTTTCTTTCTCAATATTACTTTGGCTAGTCAAAGATTTTTTTTTTCTATTTCTGTGAAGAATGCCATTGGAATTTTGACAGGGATTGTGTTAAACCTTTATATTACTTTGGTTACTATGGGCATTTTAATAATACTAATTCTTTCAATCCTTGAATACAGATGTCTTTCCTTTTATTTATGTTGTTTCAATTTTTTCAGCAATGTTTTACAGTTTTCAGTGTACAAATCATTCATCTTCTTGGTTAAAGTTTTTTCTATGTATTTTTTTATGCTATTGTAAATGGGATTATTTTCGTGATTTCTTTTTCAGCTTGGTTTCTATTTGTGTACAGAAAAGCTACTGATTTTTGTATGTTGATTTTGTATCTTCCAACTTCACTGAATTCATTTATTAGTTGTAACAGTTTTTTTGTGGAATCTTTGGGGTTTTCCACATACGGGATCATGTCGTCTACAAATAGAGATAATTTCACTTCTTCCTTTGTGATTTGGATGCCTTTATTTATTTTTCTTATCTAATTGCTTTTTTTATTTCAAAATATTAAGGAAGTAAAAATGTTTCTGTTACATAGATACCTTTTATAATGCTTCAGTCAGGGCTTAGTGTGCCCATCACCCAAATAGTGTTCATTGTACCCGAAAGGTAAGTTTTTGTCCCTCCACCTCCCCTTCCCTCTTCTTGATTTCCAATGACCCTTACATCTCTTTGTGCCCATGTGTGCCCCCTGATTAGCTCTCATTTATTAAAGAGTACATGTGGTGGTGTTTTTCCATTCCTGAGATACTCTACTTAGGATAATGTTCTCTAGTTCCATCCAAGTTGCTTCATTCTTTTTTATTATGGCTCAATACTCCATGGTATGTGTATACATGTGTGTGTGTGTGTGTGTGTGTGTGTGTATACACATACCACATTTTCTTAATCCACCCACGAATTTATAGGCACTTAGGTTCATTCCACATCTTTGCAATTGTGAATTGTGCTGTAATAAACATTCAACTGCAGATATCCTCTTATCCTTTGGGTAGATACTTAGTAGTGAGATTGCTGGGTCCAAAGGTAAGCTTGCTCTTATTAGTACTTCCAGTACTTTGCACAGCCCAACCAGGGCTCTGTCTCCTGGGGAGTGGAGGGTGCCGTATCAGCTCAGGTGCCTGGAAACACATGGGCCAAGGCCCAAGTTCTCCAGTTCCCCAGGGGTGGGGTGCCACAGTGGCTTAGACTCTGGGGGGAAAAGCTGCTCCTGGGCCAAGCTCTGACTTCCAAAGAGGCAGGGCACAAGGTTGGTGCAGGCACTGAGGGGTATGGCTGCTCTGCTTCATCAGGAATGACTTCTTTGCTGGACCAGTACACCTGGTCCCCAGGAGGCAGGACACTTTGTGGGCTTGGGCACTGAGGACATGGCTGCTCCCCAGGCTAAAGCTCCGATTCCCGGGGGGTAGAGCAGCAGGTTGGTTCAGTTGTCTAGGGGTTTGGCTGCTCCACCGGGCCTAACCTCTGAGTAGCTGAGTGTAGCAAAAACCGGTATGGGTGAGACGAAGTACCTCCTAGGCAGCCTGTTTTCAGGGGATTGAGATCTGTAGCAGTTCCGGTGAGGAATGGTGCTCTGCCATGTATGTGAGCATGGGGCAATGACAGTAGAGCCCCAGGGATGAAAGGATACAGTAATTAGTCGCTCTGCTTTCAAGATGGCGCAGCACAGTAGCAGCATGGGCCTTGGGGGGAAGGGCACACTTCAGGGCCTTCTTTGGAGCAGTGCAGCCATGTGAACTCCAGGCAGCTCCCAAAGCTGGGCTCAGGACCTGTGATGACTTCAGGATTCTCTAGTAGCAAAAAGTGCAAGATCTACGGCAGTGATGGGGGACACTAGGACCTGCTGCCTATCTTTTTCCTGCAGGGAGAAGTCCCATCTGGTTTCAAGCTGATCCTGACCAGGGGTTAGTGTGGCAGAGATACGGTGTTTCCTTCTTTTCTCTATGCTGTCCTGAGTTTCTGTGCTCCACAGGGTATCCACCACTCCTTGCCATGCTCCAGCACTGCCCTTTAGTCACTCTGGTCAAAACACAGTTGTGTATTTACTGTTTGGGTCCTTTTTTTGTGGAGGAACAAGCCCTGAGCACCTCTAGTCAGCCATCTTGTTGACATCACCCTAAGTCCACACACTTGTTACTTCTATTCCCACTTCCTTCAAATTCCACTTCTCCCTCCCCTTGAAGGACTCTCCTCCAGCCCAATATTCTTCTAATCAAATATGTTCCATGGATCAGAAGCATTGGCATCACCTGGGAGCTTGTTAGAAACTCAGACTCGCAAGCTCCGACCCAGACCTATTGAATCAGAATTTGCATTTTAACAAGATCCCCAAGTAATTAGTGTGCACGGTAAGTCTGAAAGCACTGCTCTACATGGACTCGAGCCCAAGTTTTCTAGACAAACACAGGCTAGGCACAAAGGCAATTATCAAGGCTGTGCAAACTGGAATCAGCTGCTACCTATACTCCAGACAGGCGACTGTCAGTAGGAGAGGGTGCCTAGGACCATGTAATTGACATGTAATTGATTTACAATATCATCTGGCTATGACCCAGCAAAAGCCAAATTGTCTCTTTCTCTGTATTGATATAATTACCAACATGAGGAAAAGCAGGTTCTTTCTTCACATCAAATAACCTTGTTATTTATTAGCCTATGCTAGCTCCGCTTCTGATTAGCAATTTATTCTGCATGGTTATTGAGTAACCCCATTTGGCTCCCGTTATTTATTCTATTCCCACCAGCAGTAATTATTTAGCTCTCAGGGTCATGGAAACATAGATGTCATTATGCATATTTGCCTTTTCTGCACAATTTCCTATTTTTCTTGTCTGCTCTATAGACAGAATATTGCTTAAAGACCGTAACTGTTTTTTTAAACTCCTCACAATACCTAGCAAAGAAGTGCTTCCTGAAGAATGTGGTGGACATTGCTGGGTGGTGCCAGGAACCATTCTTAGCACTGTTCATCTCAATTCCCCATCTCATAAGCTAGAAACAAAATTGTTTTAAAGCCACACTGGAACACCCTCAATTCTGCAGAACTCACTGCCTGCCTCTGTGCACCAACGCTGTGCTGTAAGTCAATCATAAAAAGCACATGCTGTCACCAACTTAGAAGTCATATCCCAAGAGTTCATTTCAAGGTCATTCATTGGGATTTTGAATGTGTTATTCCACTACAATTCCTTTAGTGTCAGCTCTGTTCCTAGGCTAGACCCCAAGAATGAAAAGCCATATTCTTATAATACTACTATATTAATTAACTATAACCATGTTAAATTAGATCCAAATGGGTTTTTATTCAACCTGATGTTGATGCTTAAACAAAAGTTTGAATCAGAAGACTATCAGATAGGAACAGATGATATTGAAGATTCTGACTCTTGTATATTCGTAAGAGCCAGGCACAGTGGTACATGCCTGTGGTTCCAGCTACTCTGGAGGCTGAGGCAGGAGGATCACTTGAGCCCAGGAGTTTGAGTCCAACCTGGGCAACAAAGCAAGACCCCATCTCCAAAAAATAATAAAATTTTTAAGAAGAGCTTGAAAAAGATAGATAGCACTGAGTTTTATGGTGACTTTTTCCTGATTAAAACCTCTGATTTTCCTTTTTCTTGCAAAATATGTAGCTGTGCCTCAATACTTATTTTCCACAAGTATCACCATTCTATGACTCACAGATAAAATAAAAAGAAAGAAAAAATTTAAAAAGAAAAATGAAAGTGTCTAGTGAGTCTAGCATATTAGAAGGAATTTAAAGGATCATGTATGTACATGAGTGAAGGATTGCTTAAAGCAGATACAAAATAATCACATTTTAGACTTGAAAAGAACCACAGTCACAGTTAACCACGTATTTTCTTAAGACAGTGTTTTTCTAACAGGAGTGATTTTGCCCCGAAGGTGTCATTTTTGGTTTTTCACAGCAGATGGGGGAATACTACTGGCATCTGGTGAGTAGGGGCCAGGGATGGTGTTAAACACCCTACAAGGGGCCACACAAACTGGTCCCACTGATCACCCCGGCCTCGTCTTCTTGCACCGCCCCCCTGCTCACTCTGCTCTCCACTAGCTTCCTCCCTGTTTCTCGAACACACCAGGCCTGCTTCCTCAGGGACTTTGCACTTACTGTTTCCTATGCCTTTTCTCCCAGATCCAAGTGGCTTGCAACCTCACCTCTGTCAATCTTTGCTCAAACATCCCCTTTGCTGTAAGGCATCTTATTTAAACTGCAACTCTCCATTCCTACCTCCAACACTTCCTAACCCTGTTTCTTGTTTTGTTTTTCTCTATAACACAGATCACCAACATAGTGTGTATTTTACTTATTTCTTTTGATTCTCTGGGTTTGCTAGAATGGAAGTTTCATGAAAGCAATAATTTTTGTACGTGTGTTCACTGCTATATCCTTAGCACCTAGAACACAACCTAACATAATAGATGCTTAATATATATGTGATGAATGAATGAATAAAACAAGTAAAGGACAGTGTACGTTAGAATATAAAAAAATATATATGTTACGGAAGTTTTGCAATGAACCCAATTTTATATCTCTATTTTAAAATCTTGATGTATTTTACTACCTTTTAGTTATATTCTTTTGTAGCCACAGTGATCTTATCTTCAAAACCAAAGATTACTAAGCAAGAAGAGGAATATATTGAACAACAACTCATTGTTCAATGGGTATAGAGTTTCAGTTATGCTAGATGACTAAGTTCTAGAGATCTGCTCTATAATATGCTGCCTGTAGTTAACAATATAGTATTGTGCACTTTGAAATTTGTTAACAAGGTAGATCTCATATTAAATGTTCTTACAAAAAAGAATGTAAAAAGGAACTAAAGGACACCTCTGTTTTTGGTGTTCCAGTGAAGGGAAATGTTGGATATGTCTATTAGCTTGATTGTGGTGACAGTATCACAGGTGTTTATATATGTCCCAAGTCATTAAATTGCACACCTTAAATATGTGCGATTCTTTGTTTATCAATTATACCTCAAGAAAGCTTCTTTAGGAAAAAAAAAGAAGAAGAGGAGGAGGAATATATTGTCTTTAGAGAAGCAAATCTGTGAAAAAAAAAATAGTAAGAACAATATATCTTTAGTACTTTACTGAAGAAAGACAGTTTCAGGAGGAATAAGAAAAAGGAAGAGTTCCTTCCAACCTGGACATCATTCTCTGGATTTTGGTTTGGCCACAAAAATGGAAAGATAGTTCCCTTATAACTATTGGAAAAAAAAGTGATGAAGGGGGAGACTATGAGAAAGGAAAGAGCTGGGTTCCCATGCATGGCTAGCAAAGAAAAATGACCCTCAAGGGCCAATAAGTCACTTTGATTAGGATATGACCACAAGGTTTTGGCACTTCCTCGGGTTACTTGAAATCCTAGAGTTCCACATCTTCCCTCAAAAGAGCTTTTGACTCATATAAGTGATTGCAGATGACTTACAGAAAACATTTTAATAAACCGAGGAGAAAAAGCATGATTTGATTAGGGAATCAATAATGATTATTGAATCACCATCTAGTTGTACCTGTTCTTAAGCATGTCTCTCAGCCTTGCTCTAACATATATCTTATTTAAATAGACTTTAAAATAGAGCACTTATACTCAGCCACTTGAGTGTAAAACCATGCTAAGTGTGCCGGGGGGAGGGGGGGAAATTGGGGGATGGGGTCACCCAGCTTCCCAATGCAGGAGTCACTGTACCTCGTGGCCTCTTGGCAGAACCACATACAAAGTATCTAGGAAAGGGGCAGCCACCTGTGGAAACCCACAGCTGCAAATGAGTAACCCTATCACATTTCTGAAGAAGGGATTTGCAGAATCAAGGAAAATATCATATAATTCATTAGTCACTTTCAAAACAACTTCTCAATAGTAAGAATCCCAATGAGAGAGCAAACATCAGCTTTTAAAAGAGATACTGGTAAATTTTCTAATGTTTGTTTTTCACCTGAAATACTACCTTAAGTGAATGATAAGGTTGCCCTCATCCATGATAAATCATGTTGACATCATGCCCCCTGATAACATGAGTGTTGATGAGGTGAGAGCTTTTCCTCTACCACATATCCCAGACCATATATCCAGACTCCGTCCACAGCAGCCGTCTGACTCCCCCCTCAAGCCTAGGAGAATGTGCATTAGTGGCCTAGTCTTCCTTCTGGAGAACAGACCTGGGCAGGAAGAACATAGAGCTCCTGGGAGTGGGCTTGGAGCCATTTTAAGAGAGAATCCCAAGATCCCGGGTACCTGGGGCGTGGTGGTGAAGGGCATTGCAGTCTCATGGTGGGAACATGAGGAAAAGCTGCCTGGACAAAGGCCACAGGGGAGACAAAGCATGGGCCGGGCAGGCTCTCCCTCTGTCTGCGTGCCATAGAAATGACTGCTTTAGAAATTTTCTCTTGTCTCCTGATGCTCTCAAGGAAACAGAGAGGAGGATCAAAGTTTATATTTCTCCCAAACAACCAGCACTAGACCTCTTACTGATTCAGAAGATTTCCATTCCATCAATATCTCAAAAAATCATTTGGAAGAGAGGGGACAGCTCTTTCCTACAGAATAATTCTAACTACTGAGTAGATACTCCTCCCCCCAGGAAGTGGTGCTTAAATCCCCTCCCACCTTGAGCATGGGCTGGACTTGGTGACTTGCTTCCATACAATAGAGTATGGTCAGGGAAAAATAATGATTTTACAGTGGAGAAACCTGGCAAACACTACCTTAACCAAATGATCAAAGTTAACTTAGCAGTGATTAATCATGCTGCTATCATGTCCTCCCTAAAACAGGTCATATTGTCCCCTAGCACATAACCCTACTCCAACCATGAGGAAAACATCAGACAAATCCAAAATGAGGAACATCTACAGAATACCTGGCCAGCCCTACTCAAGACCGTCAAGGTCCTAAAAACCAAGATGAGACTGAGAAACTGTCACACACCAGATGTGAAATCTAAATGCTATGTGGTAACCTGGATTCAATCCTGGCACAGAAAAAGGGTATTAATGTGTAAATTTGTGAATTACAAATAAAATCTGGAGTTTAGTTAATAGTACTGTAACTACGTTGGTTTGTTAGTTTTGACAAATGTACCACGGTAATAGAAGACGTTAATAATGAGAAAACCTGGATGAGGAGTATATGGGAACTCTGTATTTTCTTTGAGACTTTTCTGTAAATCTAACACTATCCAAAAATATAAATTTATTTTTTAAAATGGTCATCCATAGCCTCAAAGAATTACAGGATATCCATCATTCTGCCTTGGCCTGTCCCACATTCACTCCATGGAACGTGGGATGGCATTTCCCAAGTCTAGAGTGCCGATTTGCAGGTCTTTTGCATGAGATCTCAAAGATATCAACTCTCACAGTCAAAATCAGTTTGATCCCAGAGGAGCATATAAGCGACAGCCTCTCAAAACATCAAGATGTGTCTGTATGAATTCCAAAGAATGTAAATAAGGCTAAGAAGAGGAGAAAGGGAAATCACTTGTGGCATATTTGCAACTTGGAACAGCATAAAATAGAAAACAAATGACATACATAAAACTCCTCTAATAAACTTGAGGAATTCTAAAACATACCACAGAGACCATAGTGCTCTGAGGCAGAACATTCAGCTGTAAAACTTCCCTCTAGCAAGCACACAGTAGGCATTTCACAAAATTAACCCAAAATGAAATGAACTGTAGAAGGTATGATCACCTGAATCTACTGTTAAAGAGGAGATGTTGGGAGTTGGCATTAAACGCAACAGATCAACTATTTTTGGGGGGAAAGTACTCAGTTTATCATAGAAAAGTATTAATAGCACAACACCTAGATCTTGCCATATACCAGCTTCCAGTCACTCAAAGGTGTAGAAACAAACATGTTGAGTCTCATACACATAAACTTGTAGAACTTGATAGGGAATAAAACACATGACTTCTATGTAGTTATAAATTTGCTCCAGGCAACAATTAGGTCTTTACTAATTAATTTATGCATCCTCCAATCAGCCCCACTATGTTTTAGGGGAGCAAAACCATGTAAGAGGAACTGTACCATAGCCATCCCGAATGAAAAGCAAACATCAGGAAATGTACCAGTTCCTCTTCCAAAAGCCGCTTTTTTGCTCTCATTGGGATTCTAACTATTGAGAAGTTGTTTTGAAAGTGATTAATTAATTATATGAAACTCTAGGCCTTCCAAAATTGGCAGCAATTTAGAAACACCATTTACATAGGATTAACTACTTTTGAATAAATGTTTCAACATCCATCTGGGACTTAATTGTTAAACATTCCTTTGTGAGATCACCAAAGCAAGAGGAAGAGAGAACATTTACATCTACTAAATACAGTCTATGTGCTAGGAATAATACGTGCTTATTTTATGAACTCTTCTCCATGCCTACAAGGTAGGTATTAGTCTCCTTTTACACATGAGGAAGCTTAAGTCCTAGATAAGGTCACATCCTGGGGATGCTAGATAAGGGATTTGAACTCAGCATCATTTCCTGTCAAAGTCTATACTGCCCCCAGAAATACTCTGGGGAGGAGAGGGGAGTGGAGAAAGAGAGAGAGTGAGCAAGAGAAACAGAGTGAGAAAGGGAGAGAGAGAGAGAGAGAGAGAGAGAGTCAATCGAGATCAAGACCTGCTGTACACAAAAGTTTGAAGTGAATGAAGCTTCTGTTTATCTAGCCCTACTCTGACCTCTTATTTTGCCCTCCTCCTTTCCTCTATGAATCCAAATATTCTTGTCATGGCTCTCATCCCTGCAGATTTACAATCACTTCAGTTGCAATTAACAAAAATTCCAGCTCGGAGTGGCTTAGATAATATGGGAAAATTTTGAGATCAATCACTAGAAAATACAGAAATAGAGCAGATTTCACACCAGTCTCTATCTTGGGCTCAAACAATGGGGATGGGATCTGTTTTGTCTCTAAATTTCTTTTTTCCACATTCTCAGTGTTGCCTCCATTCTCAGAGTGGCCTTTCCCAGTGCAGCTCCCAGGGATAAATGCTTCCTAATTCGCATCCAGTGGAACTGAGGTTTTTCTCTTCCCCAAATCATTAAAAATAACTTTAGTAAAAATTAATGAGCTGAGCCTCACTTACATTCATTCATATATTTATGCAACAAATATTTATAAGCAAAGGAAACAACTAACAGAGCAAAGTGATAACTCACAGATTGGGACAAAATATTTGCAAATCAAATAATATCCAAAATGTTCGAGGAACTCAAACTACTCAATAACAAGAAAACAAAAAAACCAATTTAAAAATGGGCAAAGGAACTGAATAGATATTTCTCAAAAGACATAAAAATGTCCAGCAGGTATATGAAGAACTGCTCAGCACCTCTAATCATCAGAGAAATGCAAATCAAAACTATAATGAAGTATCATCTCACACCTGTTAAATTGGATATTATCAAAAAGATAAGGCCGGGCGCGGTGGCTCACGCCTGTAATCCTAGCACTCTGGGAGGCCGAGGTGGGCGGATCGTTTGAGCTCAGGAGTTCGAGACCAGCCTGAGCAAGAGCGAGACCCCATCTCTACTAAAAATAGAAAGAAATTATATGGACAGCTAAAAATATATATAGAAAAAATTAGCCGGGCATGGTGGTGCATGCCTGTAGTCCCAGCTACTCGGGAGGCTGAGACAAGAGGATCGCTTGAGCTCAGGAGTTTGAGGTTGCTGTGAGCTAGGCTGACGCCATGGCACTCACTCTAGCCTGGGCAACAGAGTGAGACTCTGTCTCAAAAAAAAAAAAAAAAAAAAAAAAACACAAAAAGATAAAAATAACAAGTGTTGGCAAGGATGTGGAGAAAAGGGAACACTTATACACTGTTGGTGGTATTGTAAATTAGTACAGCCACTTTGAAAGCCAGTATGAAGGTGCCTCAAAAACCTAAAATTAGACTTACTATACAATCCAGCAATCCCACCTCTGGGTATATATATCCAAAGGAATTAGGATCAATATGCCAAAGAGATGTCTGCACTCATATGTTTATTGCAGCATTATTCACAATAACCAAGACACAGAAATAATGGAAGTGTTCATAAATGAATAGATTAAAAAAACATAGTGTGTGTGTGTGTATATATATATATATATATATATAAAAAATGAAATATCATTAGACTTTAAAAATGCAGGAAATTATGTTTTTTGCAACAACGTTAATGAACCTAGAGGACATTATGCTAAGTGACTTAATCCAGGCACAGAGAAACAGATATCATATCCTCTCATTTATGTGTGGAATATAAGAAAAAGTCAAAATCATGTAAGTACAAAGTACGAAGGTGGTTACCAGAAGCTGGGGGTTGGGAGAGGGTAGGCAGGGAAAAGAGAGACATTGGTCAGAGTGCAAAGTTTCAGTTAGGTAGGAGGAATAAGTTCTGGTGATCTGTTGCACAGCATAGTTATAATAATGTGTTGTATATTTCAAAATTGCTAAAAGAAAGGATTTTAAATGTTCTTACTACAAAGAGCTGATAAATACTTGAAGTGGTAGATACGCTGATTAGCCTAATTTGGTTATTCCACAATATGTACATGTAAGAAAACCACATTGAATTCCATAAATATATACAATTATAACTTGTCAATTAAAAAGAAAATAAAACTTAAACACATAAACACATACACAGAAACATTGTCATTCATGTACCTAATAAAGAAAAAAAGAAAAGAATTGGGTTGAAATAGTAAGATGGCACCATGGCCAGGATAAAGCACAAAGGTTCAAATTCTGCCTTGGCCCAGTGAGCACTGTCCCGTATCCTCACCACCACCACCCACACCCCTTGTGTCCAACTTAGTGGTTTCCTGCGGGATATATATACCTAGGACAATGGCAACTGGGAACAAAAGACTCCACTTTACCATTTGCCAGGAGAGAAGCAGAGTTCCCTGGCAAATTGAACAAGAGTCCTTTACAGAGGCTTAAGACCTCAGGGTGGTCTTTCCCTTCCAGCCACCAAGTTTAAATGTGATGAGCACTCCCAAGAACCTAACTACTAGCTATCAGGAAGGGGAAGAGAAAACCGGTCCAGGGCCAAGTTCTTGTTCTAATCCTTGTTTAGATGGAAGAAGAGCAGGGAGAGCCGTGCCCTTGCGTGCGGTTTCTCCCACTGGAAAATCTGACTCCGTCAATATTCGGCACTCTAACCAAGTCATTTCAGTATGACTTCCTCTTGGAAGGGAAATACGTCAGTATTGGGCATTGCCTCCAAGGCTGGGAAGCTATTTCTTCCTAGAAGGAGCTTTCTAAACTGTTGGGTGGAATGAGTGGTGTTTGTTATAATACTTCCAGTACAGGATAAGTATTAGTACTGTCTGGGGATGTTACTTTGAATCCACATTCTGGGAAAACACCTTAAGGAGCAGGTCAACTCTACTTGATTTTCCACAGCAAAGTAACCAACAAATTTCATCTGGATTTGTGGTACAGAAATTTGTTGACAATGTCTGCAAGATAAGGCTGGTCTTCACACCCAAGTTACTCAGAGCTTCAAGGCTTTTACCTACTGTGCGACTCTAAGCAAATCACTTCCCTTCCCTCTGCCTCAGTTTTCTCATCTACACACTAGGAGGGTGGGATTGGCTGGACCCTAAGGTTTTTTTGGAGGTCTCAGATATTGAAAAGGAAGGATATTTATATATAAATGTGCATTCTGGCATCATTTATTAAAAAGTACCACTTGTATACTATCTTGTTTTACAACTGATGTAAGACTATTTAAGCTCAACAAGGAAGAAACTATGCCTTAAAATGACATATAGCACCTTATATTCAGAAGATCCTAGGTAAATATTCAGTAATGGTGCTAACTGGGATGAAGTCACCCTCACTGAAAGTTCCAATAAAAAAAATAAGACTTGGTCGTGAAATCAAGTATGTAAAGTATCCCTATACTTGTATGGATTTTCAGACCTAAGCCACAAAAATACATAGCAAAATGTATTCGAGTCTATGGAAATATTCTAACAGTAGTCTATGTCCAGCTTAGCTTTTGGCTTACGACATAAGCAGAAATGTTCCTTCTACTCATTTTCGCTTTCCTCAAAGAGCGTATTACTCTTCTGCCCCAGCATAAGCCATTCAGTATGTCCTTGATTCTAGCACTTTATCCATCCACTGTTAGCATGGCTGTGTGGTATAATAAAAAAGCTTAAGATCAGAAGATCTAGGTTCAAGGCTCTTGTCAAGAGTTCTACTTATAGGTGTGTGATCTAGGTAAATGATTTATCTATTATAATGTAAGGATAATAGTTACATTTACCTTACAGGGTCATTGTGAAAATTATTTTTATTTATTTATGTAATACCATATGCTCTTTCAGAAAGGAGTTAAGACAGCTGCTATGAACATATAAGACTGTAAAATGGTATAAGAAATGGGACTAAGAAAAGACAGAAAAACAAGAGAGTCGGGATATAAAATGGAATTGAGAATAAAGTTAACATAGTTCATCTCATAAAGACAAAAATATATGCTACGGTAAGCCACAACTCGGACAGCTATCAACAGCGAATGCCCTAATGGGCAGGAGAGTGCCCAGTGAGGTGTCAGGCACTGCACAAGTGTTATTTGTTTTTGTGGAAAAAGCCCATGCTTTGAAATCATGCCAATCCTGGTGTGACCACTGGCTCTATGTTTTACTTTAACATCCTCTCCGAACTTCAAATGTCCTCATGTGTACAATGAGGAGAATAAATCCTACTTTGCAGGGTTGTGAAGACATGAAGTGCCTCGTGTGTGGTTGGCATTCACCGAATGTCATCTTCCTTTCCTACTCTCTCTCCCTCTTCTCTTCAATATCTCTTTTCCACTTACTTCAGGTAGCAAACACTCCTGGGATAAATTTTGTGCTTCACTAAATTGCTTTCTATTTATCATCCTTTTGTTTATAATAATTATTAACAACAACACAATATCCATATCAACATCAAAGCATACAACTGTATTTGCTTTAGGAAAAAAAAAAGTTTCCTCTTTCGGTGTCAACAATAATAACAAAACAGAAAATTACCTTTAAAAACTTGCCCTGAAACACTCCAAACCATTAATGTCATATGCAATATAGCAGAGCTGATTTCTTGACAGAAGGTTAATTAGTTCTCTCCCATAGGATGGCATTGCCATAATTAAACCAATAACAACAAGGAAAAAAACACCCCTGGGCAATTTAAGACATTCTGACAATAATGAGAAATAGCAACGGGCTCTGTGTAGCAAGGCTATTTTCTAGTTGCTGTTGTTTAATCACCATTGGCACAAGAAAGCAAGTCCTCCAGTGTCAGATAACATCTGTCCCTCAGAGAGCCCCGTTTTCAACAGAAGGCAGGTATTTCAGCCTCAAGCTAGACCTTCCCTTGCAGTCTCTTGGTAAATGAGAGCAAGACACTCCAAATGTGGGTGACACATTGTTCCTGTGGTATGTAGCACCATATATCTTTTCCCCTGGTAATGATATGATTAATAACATCTCCTCTGTGATCTAATTATAGCCAAATTCATGCATATTCATATCTAGCCTGGGACAAGGAAGGTAGGGAGAGGCGGCTGTGTGCATTAAGAGACCACCTGCACAGGCAGCTTCCCCTAAAGGGGAGCATTAAACAAGACTGATGCCTGGGCTGCTGCTCTGAGCATTCACTGATGCCCACTGAAATGTTTAGAGGGCACATTTTCCCCTCCTCCATTCAGGCATGGTGGGAATACACAGTTTCCCTAGAGACACTTTGCTCAAAACCCTGGGGAGGGTCCAGGGATGTAGTTTTGGGCTGCTTGACTCATGGGGATAGCCTTAGAAAAGATTTGGGGTTCCAGATTCAGAGAAGAACTTGAGCAACACCAAGTGGGCACACATATCCCTACACTGCCACCCCGGGAAGCATGAAAACAGACATGTGCCATTGGAATCCAATATTTTGAAATGAAGAGAAAGAATATAACCTGCCAGGGTATAAAAAGAACCAAGGTCATGTGTGTTAGCAATAACACAATCTTCTACCTGGTTTACACTCAAGACTCCATTAGGCTTAGGGTGACCACTGTCATCCTTGATTGAAATACCACCATCTTTCGTCAAGGCTCACCTGGATAGCTAAGGTGCATGGTTCAAACCAACCAGGAAAATACAACCAAGCAAAGATGGCTCCTCAGAATAAGTTCACACTGCTCAGAGTGTTTAGTCTGTCTGCCTTGCCTCTCGCCATGACTTTGAAAGGTCACTGGGCCGGGCGCGGTGGCTCACGCCTGTAATCCTAGCACTCTGGGAGGCCGAGGTGGGCGGATCGTTGGAGCTCAGGAGTTCGAGACCAGCCTGAGCAAGAGCGAGACCCCATCTCTACTAAAAATAGAAAGAAATTATATGGACAGCTAAAAATATATATAGAAAAAATTAGCCGGGCATGGTGGCGCATGCCTGTAGTCCCAGCTACTCGGGAGGCTGAGACAGGAGGATCGCTTGAGTTCAGGAGTTTGAGGTTGCTGTGAGCTAGGCTGACGCCACGGCACTCACTCTAGCCTGGGCAACAGAGTGAGACTCTGTCTCAAAAAAAAAAAAAAAAAAAAAAAAAAAGAAAGGTCACTGGCATTAAGAGAACCTAGGACTAGGATCCTCCAACAGAAACGTGGGTGCCAAATATGCAGAACCAAATAAAGAGTGAGACTTAAACTACAACTTTGCTCCAAGGGGATTTGGGTGCCTATTTTTCTTTCCAGAACCTCTTCTGAACCCTCCTTGACAGTTCCCCGGGCTCAGCCTTGTTTTCAGAGTAGCACGTGAACAGGGTTTGCAAAGCCAATAGAAGACTCTGCTCGGAAGAAGCAACTCTAAGTGGTGACGGTTTCCTGAAATACCTAGGACATTTGCAGACATAATCGATGGGCTTTGTAATCTGGCACACTTGGAACACATCCTTAGTGTCACCGAGAAGTCATAAATTGATGTTATTCCCATATGGTCCCTTAAACATGACATTCAAAAAAGTTCACCTGCTTGGAAATAATTATAAGAATCTTTATTGAAATGTGATTCAAGGTAAAATGTCAGAATGCTTCTATAAAGCTTCAGAGTTCTGAGGCAATTAAAATGGACCCTTTGCTAACCCTGGATAGTTTACTAGAAATTTCAATTGTCATGCAATCAAAAGCATAAATTATTAAATTCAAGATCCTATGAGGCATACAACAAACCATCACTGACCTCAAGCAGATTAAAATCTACATGAAAAAGCGAGTGATACAAAACAAATAGCCTCACTATGAACCAGGATGATCAATGCCACAGGATGCTACAGAAAGTAAGTGGCAGTCTTGCCTAGACATAGAAAAACAGGAATCAAATAAAACCCAGAGACCTGTCATTCCATCCCTAAATAACAATAAACTCCTTCTTCACACACAAAAACATGTATTTTCTTGTTCTTTATTGATTGGGTCCTAATCGATACACATTTCAAATCAATAATTTATTTTGTGGCCTAATACTATCACTCTCTCAAGTAGCCACAGCTGTAAATTCACCAAGATGACTAGACCAGTTAAACAGATCATGAATGAGATGTTCTGCTGGTATCATAAACCTAGTAGACAAACCAAGTCCTCGAGACAGAAAGTGTTTGACATAAGAACTTTAATCTTGCTGTTTTATGTTGAATTGATGGTGCTCATGGGAGAAATGCCAGATACTCTAAATGGAAAGTTCATTGATTGAATCTAACCTCAAAGTTTAAACATACATAACATCAAGATAAAAACCCTGGTTTGGGCCTAAACCAAAGACCATTTAAAACTCAATTCAGTACTCAATTAGTATGTATTGGTGATTGAGAAAATAAAATTGCCATTCACATAATATGGTATTTTATCATTAAGGTTTTCCACAATTATTTATTCCTCAAAATAGCATGGCATGTATGAATTAACACATTACAGATGGGGAAGAGGGTGTATCCCAGTGCTCTTGACTAAGTGGTTAAGGTGTACTCCACATGCCACCAAACACTGAATACTTGGAATGCACATGTCTCAATACACGTGCTGAGCCTTACCAAGTCATAATCCCTGCCATCACATTTGTACTAATGTCAATAAAATCACTACCAAAGAACATTTAAATAATAATTCCTCTTTCCTTTATCCTTCCATTTCTTGGGTTCTCTCTACTTACCTTGACAAAGGAATTTACTCATACCCAGGAATTTGATCAAGCTGAATGAATGAGTATGGATCTTGGATAGGTCCCTTTTCACTAACTTGGGATATAAAAAGGTTGGTCAGGCACAGTGGCTCACACCTGTAATCTCAGCACTTTGAGAGGCTGAGGTGGGAGGATTGCTTGAGCCCAATAGTTCAAGGCCAGCCTGGGCAACATAGCAAGACCCCATCTCTACAAAAAACAAAAACAAATAAAAACCTAAAAAATAAAAATCAGTTCATATTTCTTTATCTATTCTAATTAAATGATTCCAAGCTTCCTTATAAAGAATGAGTGACTGTCTTCTCCTTCCTGTGATAAGTCCAACACCCCAGGGGTGCTGACTCAGCAGGGAATCAGACCTGGTGATGTCATATGGAAAGAAAAATGCAAAATCAATCAGCGGCCACCATGGACGGGCCATATTTTCTGCTGTTGTCAGAGCTGTAACCATTACTTCATGTTGTTGAAAATAAGTGATCTAGAAGCTCAAGCACAATCATTGTCAACTGCTAGGGAAAATGCAAGGAACTAGGCATGTCCCTCCCTCTGAGGGAGACTGAGATTGGGCATCCCAACAGCTTGATGCAGTTCTTATTTGCTGAATAAAGAGCTACAGGAGCTGTGGCCATCTAAGCATGTACCCATGGCACTAGTCTCAGGCCCACCTACTCCCCTACAGATAGGCCTCAGACACATTCCTCCTTTCTTGCTTCCTAGCCCAGAAGCATTAATGATGGCTCAAGATATTCCCATAGTTGGAAAGCTGAGACTTCTGCTGATGCTGTTGCTACTGCCACTATTGCTCCCACCGTAGACCAACAGAACTCCATTCCTTAACTGACAATGAGAAAGCTGTGCACTGGCTGGCTGGACCCACAGGGGCCCTGGCTTCTCCAGCTGCTTCCCAGACTGACAGCTACATAACCCACAAGTACAGGGGCCAGGTGGTTCTGAGTCACCTCTGTATGAAGCCTCTGTGAAGACATCCCAGTGACCAAGCAGTCCGCTGCGCAGCTGTGATTCATGCAGTGACAGTCACATCCCTTTATATTTTCTCTTTCTCTTTGTTTGTCTCACATCTTTTTTTCTCCTTGCCCTTGCTTCCCTGGGATGGCGCACCCTCCATAAAGTACAGGAAAGCACATAGGCTTTTGCCTTAGGCTGTTTCCTAGTGAACCTGGGCCGAGACTGCATCTCTGCTGATTAAAATGAAGAGTTCCAGATTTCCAGTAAATGGAGACAGTCTCTCTCCCTGTATGTTACTTGCAGCTCTATTTACCCGATATCATTGTAGCGTGGGCTTCCGATGCTACTACAGTTAGTTACACTGTGCTTTCAGTACACACATGTGCACACACACACACACACACACACACACAGTCACATTATGCCAAAGAAAATGCCACACCTGCACCCCAGTGCTAGAAGACCTCAGACAAAGGAGCTTCAATCCTTAACCTTACTGTGTTCAGAAGTTCCCTCTCCCCCAACCCCATGGCACTGGTGTCACCTTTGAGAGTAGTGGAGGAAGTATCTCCCTCATTTAGTCTTAAGAGACACCTTATTTCCTGCCTTAAAAAGGACTGGTATTTCTTTCAGGGAAAACCTCAGCTTATTATAGGAAAGTATGAGAAAATCATAACCATTCCTAAGTCTGTTTCAATTAGACAATTAAGTTCCTTGTATGGCTCTCTATTCTGTCGTGTGTCACCACAGGTCATCATAAGATTGATCATGATAAGGAGATACCATTTTCCTTTCATTGTTATTTTGCCAGGACAGGGCCTACTGGGAGGATTCTTTTTTTGTTTGTTTGTTTGTTTGTTTCAAACTATTAATTAAGGGGATATAAGTGTTTTTGTTACATGGATATCTTGTATAATGCTTAAATCAGGGTTTATGGTGTGCCCATCAGCAGAATAGTGTTCCTGGACCTGAGAGGTAAGTTTTTATCCCATGCCCACCCTCCCCTCTTCTTGGTTTCTTATGTCCTTTGTATCACTTTATGCCTATGTGTACTCATCTATTAGCTCCCACTTATTAGTGGGAACATATCGTGTTTGGTTTTCCATTCTTGAGATAATTCACTTAGGATAATGGTCTCCAGTTCACTCCATATTGCTGCAAAGGACATTATTTCATTCCTACTTCCTCATCAAAGTACCCCAAGCAAAGCCAAAGGTCCTTACCCAACATATGCTACAGACACACACTTATGAGTGAGAAGGGAAAAATAAAACCCCATCTAAACTAAATAAAATCCAAAAACAAGAAACAGCTGCTCCAGATGAGAAGGAATCAGCACAAAAACTCTGGAAGCATCAAAAATCAGAATGAGAAGATATCCCCAAAAGAACACACCAGGTCTCTAGCAATGGATCCCAACCAAAATGAAAATACTGAAATGACAAGCACAGGACTCTACCATGGGACCCAGGTCCTAAGAGGAAGCAGAAGGAATCAGGGGAATTTTATGCCAAACCAGCCCTACTTCTGTGCAGAAAGCCACAGACCTCCACCCAAGAAAGGGAAATTCCCCAACCTTTGTTCCAGTTCCCAAATCATAGAATTTAGCCAGTCATTCTACATAAGCTGGCATTTTCAAAGACCTTTTCAAACATGCCTCACAGCTCCTGAATAAATCTGACCATCCTCAATTTGCAAAGGAAGGAGCTGAGTCACAGAGGGTTTGACTGACTGACTCCGACGGGAGAGCCCCTTAGTGGGAGAGCTGGAGGCAGGAGGCAAAGCTCCTGAATTCCTGTCCTGAGCTCAAGAAAAAGGGGCCACCCTGCCTCTTTGTTGTGTCCATCAAGGAACAGATGGCCAATTGTGACTTCCTCAACCCCCACAAAAGAGCAATTTGCGGCTTTGCCAACAGTGAGGCCTGAATGAACTGGCCCTTGTGCTGAGAGTATGCTGAAACCAATCCTCTGCATGATGCCGAGAGCAGCCTCGAGGGGCTTGCCAGCCGTATCATGCACAAACCAAAGTCCCTGGTAGGTGGGAAGTCCTCTAATGCAGCTAGAGATGGCTTGAGTATGAAAGGAGGAGTCAGTAGATCATCCATTTCTTCCATATTCTGGAAGAAGAAAATGTAAAATGCATTATGCATAAAAGCCATATTTTCAAAAAATAAATTAATCCTAATTTCTGAATCACACATTTGGATTCATCCACTCTTCAGAGGCTTATATCAACACAGCTCGTCAATTTAGTTGACCCCCCAAGTTGCTTAGCCAGCTTTGTGCCTGACATTCATGTAAGGTTGTTGGACTATATCATTAGTACCCAAAAGACCAGATGTTTGGCAATGAATAGGTGTTTCCAAAGAAGCCAGGGACTCTAAAAACCAGTCCTTCAATAATCTGACTGCTGTATTTCATGCCAAAGGAAAAAGCAGGAGAAGCAGGGAGTCTGCCTGCCTCCAAACTGACCCTTGCCATCTCATTGAGGAGCAATTTGGATGCTACTTAACAAGCCAGTCTACTCTTCCATACAAAACCAAACGAGATTCTGTTGAACAGGCGTTATTTCATTTTCTCGCTATTACTGAATAGACATATGTAGAAAAAAAGAGATAATGGGTAATAAAAAGACGACCAAGATTTTATGACACCAATGCTCACCATGTGCCCACTTGGAAATTCACTGCAAAGTATGTACAGTAGGAGTCTCGGGAATACATATATCTCTTTAAAAGCTCTTCCTTCAAAGGGTAATCATTCTAAACAAATATTAATAAATAAAGCAACATTCACTTCTGGCCTCTACAGCCAGAGGCAGAGAACCGCAGAGGGTGCTGCTATTCCCAGAGGGTCCTAAGCCAGCTCTGCCTGTGCCCACTCGCTTCCCTGCTCCTCACAGACAGACTGTGCATTTGCTGCTGTCAAATACCCAGTCTCTACCTTCATGGCAGGACCTTCTAGCAGTTTGATTCCCCAGCTGTAGGAACCACCAAAGAAAATGCTTTTGTTTTTATTATGCTCCCAACAAGCCAGCACTGGTGTGCAGACTCTGCCCAGAAGAGCTGGCACACGGGCAGCAGCTTGCCGCTTGTGGCACCAGGGCTGGTCTTGCACTGCTCAGGCTGCCGCCTCAGCCCCTAGCACAGGAGGCATTAATTCAACCAGGATTAACTGCAGGCTGTATGTGCCAGGTTTGGTTGTAAGTAATGGGGAGATAGCCAGGAATGAAAAAGACAAGTTCCTTGCTTCAAAGGCAGTCGATTTTCTAAACAATAAAATAACCACTAGATGTGACCAATGCGAGCACTGTTAAAGGCCTCGGTGAAAATGAAACTTAGTGATAGAGTCACTCTCAAGTGAGTGACTTGTGTTACATTGGGTGACAAGGAAGGCCTCTCTGGGGGGATGGCAATTAAGCTCCCTGAAGCCGAGTGATGAAAGAAGGCAGAAGAAATAAAACATGCAAAGACCTTGAAGATAGAATGAGCAGAGGGAAAGATCCACGAACTCCACAAATCCCATCTCAGGCTGTAGCCCTACCAGAATAGGTGCCTAGGAGACCAATCTACCTTTGAGATGCACAGTGGAAAGCCAACTGTGTGTGGTCCTGGAAGTCATCTCGTCCAACTTTCCATTTTAAAGTTAGAGTACAAAGGCTCAGAAAGACAAATAGTGAGCTGCCCTAGGCCACATAGCTTCAGGTAGGTGTGGTAAGCTCAGGGGGCAGAGAGGGGGCTCTGAGGAAGTGGCAATATTCTGAGGTAGAATGGCCTTTTCGTAATCTCTAAAATCATAGCAGGCTACCCCCCACGACAGAGAAAGACTCTGAATTTTCATAAAAGGTAACTCCCTAAATTGGTCAGGATTGGCAGGTTATGCTGTAATAACAAATAACTCCAAAATCTTAATGACTTAAAGCAATGTGGGTTTCTTATCATTGGCTGGCAGAAAGGCTCTGTTTACAATGTCAGGTCACCATCCCAGAGAGAAGGGAGAGCTCTGGAGGGTCTCACATTGGCACTGTAATACTCTGACTCACAGGTGACACATGTCACTGTGCTCACAACTCATTAGCCAGACCTACTTAGCAGACCTCTCGCAACTACCAGGGGGCTAGGATATGCAGCTCACACGTCGAGACAACTAGATGCATTTGACAAACAGCACTTAGGACTGTGCACCGTGGTCTGTACTCTACAGGCTGTGCCAGCAAAGAGGAAAACCTTCCACAGGGCCAAGCAACAAGCCTTTCATTTTCCATCCTAGAAAAGCTGAGGCACTACCAGGAATAAAGCAACTGGAGAATGTGATGAGGCGAGAAATACTTAATAGATGATCGATAATTGTCCTGTCAGCAGCAGGAGGGAAGCAGTGTGGCTGGCTGAAGAGGAGGAATGCCATGCTTAAAGCTGGAAGCCAGTCCCCAGGGCACCAGAGCTTTGGACCCTAGAGCTAAGAAGTCTTATTCTAGTAGAAAAAGAAATGCTAACAGGTATGTTAATACACAGTAAGTGGAAAGTCTTAAGGTTATTTTAGAAGACAGCTTCACTGGCGGCTGCATCTAGCAAAGGGTCCATGCTCTGATACAGAATCTACTCACCTCAAATTTTCTAGAACTTTTTTTCCTTGCCAGGTAAGTCTATCCACATATCCCCTAGGCCAAAAACAAAAAAACTGAAATAAGACCCACCCTTTCACTCACCCATGCTCATACCAACTAGACCTTGTCTTAGAGATAGACACATATGGGTTTGCTGCCTGCCGTTATTCCAGGCACCTACAACACACCTAAAGTTCCTATCCACTGCTTCTCCTAGCCTTAGTGGCCTTGTGCAACCTGCTGATGATTGCATGGTCACTGCACTCTGTATGAGATTCAGAAAAGTGACACAGATATACCCCTTCTCTAATGAGAGCTCATCCTCTCTAATCCAAAAACAGTGTGAATATTAAGGAATACAATTATCTTCTGTTCTCTTTTCCCCCAGCATAAACATGCATGACAGAGGCTTAGTGCTCTGTTTCCAAAGGCCACAGTGAGATGAGTTTAAATTTTCAGTCCAAGGACCCAGCACATCAAAGAAACCACACAATAGAGTTGTAGTCACATGAATCCCAAAAATGTGTTGTTTATTTTCAAATCTTCAATATCTTCCCATTTTTTCCACATGCATCCTTAGAATTTTCTTTACCCAGTTTTCATTTTTATCAAAGCCCTCCTGCTAGAAGCAGCTCTCCAAATTCACATAGACTTAATGGCCACAGAATTCTTCACCACTTTTCCATGGAAATTGCACAAAAAAGCTGGCTTTACAGCAGGCTGTCAAAATGGCCTCCGCCTGCCGGCCTCTCTGTAGGAAACACTGGAATCCTTCTTAAGGAAATTCCACCCAATGACCTTTTTCAGCACATAATTAGAGTGTGAGGTTTTCCTAAGCCATGTGCTAAGACGTTTCTTGTATAAACCCATTGGAGATCTGCAATCTCCTGTGATTACAGGAGATTGCTATGCCACTTCTTGGAGTTCAAAAGCTAAGCAGGCAAATACCGCTGCACTTTGGGGACACACAGCACTGATGTGTTTGCCAAACTAAAATGCTTTCTCATTAGAACTACACAAAATCCACAATTACTGGTCTACTGAGGCGTTTTAGAGAATTTATATACATTTCTTCACCTTGCAGAGCAGCTGGAGTTCACAGACCATCCCCATCTCCCACCCCCATCTGGCTCAATCATGTCAAGGCTTGTTTTAATTGTATTAAAATGTCACCTCTGGGCGATAAACTTGTTCACGGGGCATCACAGAGAGCCTTTAGGAGGGACTTGGAATGCCGATTCCTGCACTGGTTCCTGGTCGGTATGAGGTTCCGGCTCCGCTTCTAGCTGAGGGTGTCCATCCCACCCCGTTTCCCCTCATCCCTTCACCACCTTGGCCACTGATGCTTGGTCTACACCTCCACCAGTCCACAGCTGGGGAGGAAGTTCTCCCTCATTATCTACTGTGCAGCTCACTTCCTCCGCTGAGTCATCCCAGAGCATTCCTTTCACCAGCTAATGAGTCGTTTTTCAGGAGCGGTACACCCTCACTCCTCCAGCCAGCCCGTCAAAATTTTGCCTTTAAAAGCTTTACCCTCCATCAAAATATCCCTATTCAGTGCCAGGTTAATATGAGAAATGACTCTTTGCTAATGTGAAAATGGATAGCAGTGGGTTACTACTGCCGATTACGACATCATTATCGCCAGGTGGTCGCACCTAACATTTTTGAGGACTTACTGTATGTTGGCCACTATCCATTCCTTTTCTTATATGAATGCAATTAAAACCAATGGAAGAGGGGGCCCCACGTCCTAGCACCAGCGTCTGCAGAGTCAAGATGTGAGGTCGGGTATGAGTAACCAAACCTCTCTGAGTTGATGGGCGTAAAACACAGTGCCCTTGTGTTCTTTGTGATTCTTTCTCTGGAGACTGGGGGTCTGCCCTCGTGTCCCGGCTTTGATGAGCTACGCTATAAGGATTTCCAAATCCCATGAGCTCCTCAGCTCCTGACTGGTCACAATTCTAGGAACTTCAATATCCTCCCTGGTTCCAGTTGTGTGTATGCCCTTGCCCCTGGCCTCCACTTCACCTCCCTTAGCCTCACGAGCCTCAGCCTCACCAGCCCACTGCGTATGGATGGGATCCCTCTGGCGTGGGAGGGTGGAGACTGCCCTGCACCTGAGCACCAAACGCATGAGAGGCCCAAGGCAGAGTTACTGAGCAGTGACTTTTTTCCACACACCCACCAAAGGTACCAAGTCTGCCCAGCTCCTGGCTTATCTCCTGGACAAATCCTGGCACCGGTGGCCTCTCTCTCATACTCAGAGACCTTGGGTAGTATTTTATGGCTCACGGAATTAAGCACAAATTCTTGCCTAGGTGTTCTGAACCCACCCCTACCCTTTCCTTTGGCCACGTGTTTTGCCTTTGCTCTACTTCGCCTCTCCATGGAAACCCTGCCCTCACCAGGTGCAAAGTTTTGCCATCCCTTGTACAGCCACTGACCCTCGGCAAGTCCCTTCACATCCTAAGACTTCAGGCTCACCTGCAAATTACAGAAGGTCTCTAGAGTCCTTTCCCTAAAATACTCAGTTCTCAGACTTGACAAAATTAAAGCTCATTTGAAAGCAACAGAGCAGGGCAGCCAGAACATTTTTCTTTAACCTCAGCAAGACAAAGCTAACTTGAAAAAAAAAAAAAAAAAAAAAAACTGCCACTTCATTTTGTCTAGCATCACCTCGACCTCTGCTTCAGGATGACTGTTTACTTCAGGTCCCTGGAGTGGCCACTATTCCTTGAACAGGCCCCCGTGGAATAGCAAGTGTCCTCACATCTTCAAAACCATGCCAAAGACTCATCAGGGTCTGGAATGTTCCAGTAATGAAAACTTACTGAAGCTAAAGCTGCTACAAGTGAGAGGACATTTATGAATGAGATTTTTCTCACTTCACTAACATCAGGAAGTGAATCACTCCACCTCCCACCAGCCAGAAATTCCTCCCATCAGATCCACAGGATTCACCAGCAAACAGTTTTTATATCCAGTGGGGAAACAGGAAGACGGGTTCCCCTTTGGTGGGTGTTAAAATAAACAGGGTCTGGCAGCGTGAAGAACCCCTTGTGTATCTAAGCAGCAGCCGAGACAGAGAAGGAAGTGCCTGGGCATACTATGCAGCATTTTTATACACTGCCCTGTATATAAGTCAAACTCAATTTACAAATTATGACATGAATGCTAATACCAATTTCTACACAAAGCCGCAAAGCCCTTTTCTGTTTTAAGAGTTTATACTGCTGTGCACTACAAACAAGAAGACAGGAAAATTAAACATCACGAAGTTATAGATACTACGGAAACCTCTTACGTCTCGGTTTTATGAGTTACACACTCTTTGCACATAGGCAAATCGGCCCCAGCTCCCACTTACCTGCTTCCGAGAACAGCTTTCCTCCCGGTTTTACTCTTCATTCCCAGAGGTAGAGCTCAAAGGACCCATGAGCCCCCTAAAACAGTATCCACGTCCTTGTATTTATGTATATATGAGCGCATGTTTAGGAAAGGAGCTTAGTTAAACACCGAAAGAATTCGGAACCGCAATGAAAGACTCACCACGCTATGAGGAGGTCGCCATCCAACTTTTAGAGCAAGGAGACGGGTCAAACGAAGCCCACGTGGATGTCTCTAGATTCCGCAGACTATTTATACCAGCCGGGAGTCCTAACAGGTGTCTGTAGTTTATATCCTCAATGCTCAATGAGGACCCTAACTACATTATGTTCAAATTATCTGGTTTTGATTCAAAACTATATTTATTGGCTGCCTACTTGTGCCATGACTGTGCTAAACATGAGTGATACAATCGGCGTGCATGCACCAGTGTGGCTGTGTGGGTTGTTAAAATAGTGAAGTTCTTCCTCACTGCCCCAGCAATGCCCTGCCCTCTGAATCCCTGGAGCTCCTGCAAATCCCCAACTAAATGGTTAGCACCTGGCCATGCAGGGGCCTGCGGGGCCTACTCAGCCCTGAGGTCACTGTCTGTGTGGGTTGACTGGTCCCAGTGCCACAGCCTCAGTTAGCGTTTGGAGGATGACCCTCCCTGGATATAATCACAAGCAAACACGTGCCTGGCCCTTGTCCTCTTTTTGCTCACAGTCTATAGTAATCAGAGAAATTAAAAGAAGCTGCTGTGAGAACCACCCCCCCCCCCCATCTTAGTTGCTTATATAATGAAAGTGTATCTCTCAGAGTCCCTCAGGGGCTGGCAGGACCCAGGTTTGACGTGGATGACCTCACTTCCGTGACTTTCCATTGGCCAGAACCCAATCACATGGCCCCAGTCTGACTGCAAGGGAAGCTAGGAAATGTCATCTTCCTGTGTGCCACACAGTCTGAAGTGTGGCACGTGGCTATTAATTAATCAAATCATCACATGGATAAATGTATCATTGTACCTGCGCAAGTTTCTTTCTCACTTGTCTAGAGGTCACCTCTGTATGTCTTGGAGCTGTGGTTCTCAAAGACAGGTGCATCCAAACCTGACAGGTCACTTAAACCCGGATGGCTGGGCCCCCTCCTGAGCATTTGATCACTAAGAAGTTCCCAGGTGATGCTGGTACCAGGACGCACTTCACCCCATTTGGATTCCCAAGCCAGTTTTCCCAGGTCATCCAAGAGGGCCTGAGCCAGGAAAATCTTTCTTTTTCCCTCCTGTTAGGTATTTCCAAATCCCTTCTCTCCTCTATTTTCTTGAGTTTTAATTTTTTCCTCTCTGGGACTTTGGCATTTAGGTGGTATTGCCATCTTTCTGACTGAGGTGATGCTCTCCCCTGGGGCCCTTAAAGGCTATCGATGTCTTGCTAACAGTTGTCTTCTGCACCCCTTCTCTCTCTCTCTCTCCCCTTCTCTGCCCAAAATCAAATCTCTCCAAAGACAGACAGGACTGTCCCAGGCCACACAGCAAGTAGGTCATCTTCAATGGCACTGCTTCCCTTTTTGTGCTATGTTCCTTCCGCTCTTATACCAAACCCTGTTAGCAACAACTCGCACTTCCTTTTTTTGTTGTTGTTTATGAGTATTTTTTTATTTATTTTTTATTTCAAAGTATTATAAGAGTAAAAAAGTGGATTAACAAAATGTGTTATATGTATCCCATGGAATATTACTGGACCATAAGGATGACTTAATGCCTTTTGCAACAATCTGGATGGAAATGGAGACCATTATCCTAAGTGAAGTATCTAAAGAATGGAAAAACAAACACCACATGTACTCACTTCCTTTTAGCTAGAGGGAAACACATACTAACAATTTTATTGTCGCCAGGAACTAGCAAATCAAACCTTATCTGAAATGTTTGCTTTTCAGTTTCTCTCAGAATACCAGCTCCCAAGATATCAATAAAGCACTGCCTCTTGTACATTTCATGTCCAGGGATCTTTGTTTTTACATGTTCCAGAGGCATTTGATAAGATGGAATCAGATATGAGTTCAAATCCTATTACGTCGTCTGCCAGCTATGTGACCTTGATTCTCAATTTTCTCATCTGTGAAATGGAGCCAGCAAGGCCAACCTCATAAAACTCTTGTGGTGATGAAGCAAGACATATTACATGAGAGCCCCAGGCATTGACAAGCCTGAACGCTAGTCTTCAGCCTGGGGCGTATTTTTCAGGTACCCCATACACAGAGATTATTAGTCACTTGAGATGCTGGTAGGCAGGGACCAAATCTGCAGGTGACAGATTCAGGCCAGGAGGGCGGTTCGTAGGGGCTGGGAAGCTGGGAAGGGACTGCAGGAAAATGGAGCTAACAACCCAAAGAGCAGGTATTTGAGGGTTTGAGGCTCATACACCTGTGGGGCTGCAGCTTCGGTTATAAGAAGACCTGTCAGTCATGTACATCAATCACCTGGTAACATCCCACACCTCCCGTAAGCCCGCCCCCAGGACAGGCCAATAAAAGGAAACCACCTGGGAGTCCTCAATGGCTTTCTCCACTCAGGGAGACTGACTCCTTCCTCTCTGGAATGTTCTCTGACTTTGTATAGCTCCCTTCTTTTCTGCAATAAAATCTGTTTGTGTGGAATTTCTTCTTGTCTGTGGTCACTCCATCGCATTGGCCTTGCTTGTGAATTTTCCAAGCAAGGAGCCAAAGAACCAGGACAACAGTCTGCTGAGAGGGACATGACAATGGAATACCAATGACAAGTGCTGACAGCATTAAAGTGCAAACAAGCACTTATGTTTTCACAACAGATCCCAGTTCTAGCTGTGCGACCCTAGGCAAATTACTTACCCTCTCTGTAACTCCAGGCCCTCTGCCACCTGTGAGAAAGGAAATTTAGTTACTATCTTGCTCCTCCTGTAGGCATTCTACAAATAAATTGAAAAGAAAATTAAATTCATTGAGCTCCTTAAAAAGGAGCATTTTATAAATTCAAACCTATGATTATGCAATCTGGCAATATCAAAAAGTAAACTAAATAGACTATTTAATGCATACTTGTTTTTCTAGGGAAAAGATTTGTCTCCCAAGAAGGGATTATCTACAAATAATATGCACTGAAATTTTAAATAGGAGGTTGGGTTTTGGTTTTGTGCTTATTTTGTTTTGTTTTGTTTTAGCTGATTTTTACTCAGATGAGCCTGAACATGAACATTATAACCTGAGATTGAATCCCTAAATATTTAGAAATGTTCTATAGCAACTTGAGGAGGAAACATCAATATATCACTCAGGGGAAAGCTGAGGTCACTATTTTTCCCCAGGGTTGAGTTAGCAAAACGTCCTCCCTGCCCCTCTTACTACACCCAGGCCACTTAGCATGTGCCCCAACAGCCTCCAGTCTGGAAATATCCAAAAGCAACGCTGCTGCTGAAAGGGAATGAGGAGAGCTGATGCTATCCATCAGGAAATTGAGTATTTAGCATAATGTGCTGTTCCAGCTTAAAGAACTTCATGAAGGACATCATTTTCACTCTGTTAATGACAGGAAATGAATCATTGCCCGCTTCACTTGGCCAGTGAATCTACATTTTTCTGATCTTAGGGAGTTAGTACTCTGCAGTGGGATTTCTCTCTCACTTAGAATTTCTTTTTTTTTTTTTTTATTTCAATAGATTTAGGGGCTGCAAGTGTTTTTTGTTACCCGGATAAATCATATAATACTGAAGTCAGGGCTTTTAGTGTACCCCTCATCAGAGTAGTGTGCATTGTACCTGATAGGTAGATTTTTTATCCCTCACCCTCTCCCACTCTCCCCCTTCTTAGTTTCCAATACCCATGGCATTTTATGACATATATACCCCTTGTTTAGCTCCCACTTACAAGTGAGAACATGCAGTACTTTTTTTTTTTTTCCCCATTCCTGAGGTACTTCACTTAGGAGAACACTCAAACAGGCAGAATGAGCCCAGAACAAATGCAAAGAAATAGCAAAGTGACTGTTCAATAGCAGGACAAGGAATCACAGTGGGCTGATGACATATAACGAGATGGAGAGAGAGGGAAAGATGGCGGGGGAGAAGGGAGAAAATATGGAAGAATGGAGCATAAGAAAGATCTATAGGGCAGTCTGTGCTGTATTTACAGTGAGAGGAGCCTTTTTCTTCTTTCCAAAGTATAAGCAAAATAATGGTTAACCCTGAGTTTGAAAGCGGATTTTATTTTATTCCCTTCCCTCTGCACAACACAGCCCCTCAATATACACACATATAGCAGAAAGTTCAGTGATTTTCAGCCTGAGGCTTCCAAATGCTCAGACTCCCTGTCACCATGGTTCAAATTCCAGCAGAATAATTAGAGCCCTCCTCTCTTAACGGTTGTTGGTTGGGGGTGTATTCCATTCACTTCCCGCCTCAAGATCCAAGTCAGTAAATTTCCAGTTTTTAGCAAGATTCTCTGTGACTTATCAGGGTAGAGAGGATTCAAACATGTGTGTGTTATTATGAGGGTAAAGGAGAAAAAGATCTAAAGTGCACAATGGGGAAATATTTTAGCAAATTAATGACTCAGATCTTTTGTTACCCATCTCTGTGAGACGAGATCATTCTTTAACTTAAGTGGGTGTGAGATGAAATCGAGAAGAATGTGTTGATTAGAACAGAGTCCCAGCTAGACGATGCCAGGAGCAAGAAATTCAAACATATTCACATTTGCTCCTGACCACTAATGATTTTAATTGAAGTGTAACATCTTTTGTGAAAACAAAAGATTAACTGTGACTATAAGATGAAACCCAAGCCGTCATTAGTGGTTCCAGAGGCAATTAGTGGTCAAGATCCCTGTTGGCTCTGGAACAGGACAGCCTGCGTTCACCTCCTTGCAGCATCACTTATCAAGTGATGTGAACTTGGGCAAGTTACTGAACCTCTCTGTGCTTTAGTTTTCTTGTTTGTAAACTGGGGAAATGGTAGTGCCAAGATCACTGAGTTGCTGAAATAATTAAAATAAATGAGGTAATACATGTAAAGCAATGAGGAACAAGGCCTAGCACAGGGGATGAACCTAAAACTGATAGCTCTTATGATTCTGAACATATATATGGTAGTATAGAACAGTGGTTTCCCAGGAACAAGGAGGGAGGATGAAAGGGCAGCTCAGTCCACCCTCTTGTCGAAGGGTGAGGATCACTATCAAAAATAAGAGATGTTACAAAGGGTGTGTGTCGCCTACATGAATGATGTGACAGTTAAAAAAAAATAAAAAAACTGAAAAAATGTATTAGCTAGTTTAGTAATTAGCTATGAACATTCACCATACACAGCTGAAAGAAGTTATTTCATTTCCAACAACACTTATCTTCCAGATGCAACTAGCTAAATGGAAGACAAAAATATAAAGAAAAACATGATCCTCACTGTTTAGAGGAGTAGCCTAAATACGGTACGTTGCAATGTAATGCCACAAGCATGTTGTCAGGGTACCAGGATATGTACAAACTACTAGAGGAGCACAGAAGAAGAATTATTGGTTCTACCTGGGGAATCCAGAGGATATGTGGGCTCGGTCTTGAAAGATATGTATTAGTTCTGTAATCGATAAGAAAGTTCTGTAGGGGTAAAGTGGGGTGATATTTTGAAGGGTCTTGTATGGTATGCTGAAGAGGATGAACTTTACCCTGTAGGCATTGAGAACACTTTAAGAGTTTATTCAGTGAAGTGGTGTGACTGTGTCTGTGTTTCGGAACGAGATCTTCAGTAACAATGTGGAGAATGGATTTGATGGGAGGACAGCAAGGTGGGGAGGCCAAGGCAAAGACTGTTCAAATAGCCCAGGTATGAAAAGATGAAGCCAGAACTAGGACAGAGTCGACAGGGAGGGGCAGGTGGAGATGGCTGGATAGGAGAAGGAGGCCATCAGGCCATGTTGACTACTTAGATGTCAGTTAGGCGTTAGGAGTCAAAATGATCCCAAGGACTCTATCTTGGACTACCAGCTGGATGGAATAGAAACAAACATTTCTATTGTGTTATTGGTAGGGGTGAGGGCAGCTATGAATGTATTTGGACACACTGAGTTTGAGTAGCCTATAGGGTGATCAGATGAAGGCGTCCATAGGTAGCTGGGACTGAGTCCTAGAGTTTAGGCAAAAGGCAGGAGTCTGAAACATACACCTGAACATTATTGGCATTCAGGTTATCTTTGAAGATACAGTCAGAGAGAACACGTAAAGTGAGGGGAAGGTCAAGGATGGAATTCTAGGGCACATAAAGGGGGCAGCTGACAGAGCTGTCAGAGAAATAGGAATGTGGTTAGAGCACCCAGTCAGGGGACTCAGGTTCTAACTCTGGGGCTTCACACTAACCTTTGACTCCTCAAGATGCCCCTTTTCACTGTGTATACTGAAGAGAAGAGGGCTTACCTCTCTTGGATCTCATGATAAACATCTCAGTAAACATCTGTGAAAAATATAGAGCCCAGAAGCTGGTGTTGGAAACATCATTGATGGGGACACTAATTCCTGTCTCTCTTTCCTTTCAACAGTTTGGACTCTGGCACAGGACCACACATGTTCTTTGCATGACCTGTCACTGCTGTAGGATCAGCCATTTCACCTCTACTGTTTCCCAAGAGGTGCCACCCCATTTCTGGCTCTGTGCCAGGTCACGCTGGCTCCACATGGAGTTCTCAGCATTCCACACAGCAAAGTGTTAGGCTTCAGCTGGTCCATAGGCTTTATAATCTCCTAAAAGAATCTTGCTTTAAATGCACTTGTGCAGTCTGAGTATTTGCAAAACATGAGGACAGCTGTCTATTTACCTGTTTTCAAGAGACGTGTAATCATTGAGTCAGATGAACCATGGACTAGAATTTTGTCCCTGCCCCTTGCAAGCTGCAGGACATCAGACACTTTACTTAAGGTTTCTGACTGCCAGTTTCCTCCCCTGAAAAACTGGGATGATCCTTTCATTGGATGCTATTGAGTGCCAACACTGCTTTCATTCTTCTTTCTTAACAAGACCCCAATTTTGCCAGGTACCCACCCCATCTCATACAGCCATGAGCCTCAGGGAAGCTAATCCCACTCTTAACTCCAGGAGTGGACCCGACTGATCTAAGAGTAATTCTATGTGCTTTTCCAATGATTGGTTCAGAAATGGACAAAATTTTGAACAATAAAATATAAAGAAAAATTTGCTGCAGACATTTGGGTAAATTTTTCTCACTTCTAAGAGAGAGCCACACGTACAGATGGTCTCACTCGGGACTTTGCTGTGTTTGGCTGTGAAGTCTGGAACTACTGCTTTCATCTTGCTTCTAGCCTTAGAATGAAGCCAGTGTAGGAAACAGCAGCACAGAGGGAAAGAATCAGGAGTGCACTTGATGTTTGTCATCATTGGATCAGCCAACTCTGCAGAATGATCAAATTCTGGACCTGCTGTCGTAAGAGAAAATAAATTTTCTTACCATTTAAATCCGTTTCCTTTGGGGATTTCAAATATCCTAACTGACAAAGTAGTGATATCCCCTTCCTAGAATTACAGTTGAAAATTAAATGAAATCATCTGAAGGGCTTGGAATGCAGGAAGCACTTGAGTAGCTGTTGCTACTATTGTATGGCACTATTACTACCACTTCCACTCGCCCTCGATGTCAGCTATTTGCAGGGAAGTTCCACCTTGTTTGGTTCACCTTGGGAAAACATCACATGAATACTGCACATTACTTTGTTCTCACTCTTGCAGCTGGTGCACCATTATATTCACAAGTTGAGTACTGTCCACATGCTGTGCCAAGCACACTTCCCAAGTCATCTCATTGGATCTTTACAATAATTTTGAGTAAAGTGCTCACCTTTAATATCCCATTTTACAGATCATAAAACTGGCTAAAAAGAATAGGCCTGAACCTACGTCTGCCTGCCTTCAGGGATTTTACCAAGGTACATCTAAGTTCAGGTCCAGTGTTTGGGCACAGTTTTATCTCGGAAACTTGTTCCAAGTCTAATATTGTCCTGCTTTGCTTTTGAATGCTGAAATGATACATTTCTCACACACCTGAGAAAGAACAGTAGATGTCTCGTGCAGCTCATCCTTGTGTAAAAATGTTTGTAAATAGACATTCCTATCAGTGAAGCATGAAATGGGGCCAGATTAGGCACAGAGAACTTAGGATATTTAGACCTAAATATTTAGACCTAGGTCAAGAAAGCAGGTGAGAGAGGATGAGCAAGAATGCAAATGCCGAGATGGACTGAGCTGAGCAGATTCAACAAAATAGTGAGCTCCCTGGACAGAAGCATTGCTCCCAGAATGTTGTAAAGAGCAGTTCCCTTTGTCAGGCAAAAGAACATATTTATTCCCCCTTGGACTAAATAGAGTTATTGATAGTGGGTAGGTATATAATTATTTCTGGTCTAAAATACAAGTTATATATGTGTGTTTATAGTCACAGAAAGATAACTGCAAAGAAATATAGCAATATCTCAGCAGAGATTTTTCTGGATGGTGATATTGTGGATATTTTTATTGATCTATTTTGGTTTTTTTCCCATATTTTCCTAATCAATTTACATGCATTGATTATACAATCAGAAAAATAATTAGATAATTATAATTACTACACACACACATTTTATATTAACCACACTTCTGTTAGGTCAGAAGGGGAGAGAGAAAGTTTAGACAGCATCTAGGCATCTGACCCTAACCAGCAGTCCTGCTCTAGCACCGCAGACCCAGGGATGCGGGGGGAGGGTGGGGGGGGAACCGTGAGTGAGGGGCGAAGGGCACTCTGGGTGTGTCCTGCCAGGGGAGCTCTCAGATAATGGTTCCACTGTCAGTTTGTATTAGAGCTGGGAAGTAAATGTGATAAACTATTCCAAGAGATAACTGGGGAAAAAAAGGAAAGATTCTCTGAAAATTCAATAGCACTAAAAAGGGACAAAATAACATTTCAAAACATATATCTTTCTTGATATTAGAAAATATCCAATCAGTTACTTCAGCACCTGTCTTATGTTTTAGAAGATGAAAAAAAGGAAGGAAGGAAGGAAGGAAGGAAGGAAACAGGAAAGGGAGGAAAGGGAAGGAGGGGAGGGGAGAGGACAGGGAAAGACCGGGAGGACCAACAGCAACAACAACAAGCCTCATCTTCCTTGAAGTCAGTCAGTGTTCAAGTTTAAAAGAAATCACCTTAACATTAGCCAGCTCCAGGATTCTGTTTAGGAAACTGTTTCTTTATGAAAACATCTTAAGAAGGTAGGGTGTGAGACTGTGAGGACAGCGGTTAGCAGGAGACAAAAAATGCGACATGAAAAACATGGACTTTAAAAAAAAGTGCATCCAATTCTCAACTGAGATTATGTGCTTTTCTGAGATGTGAAGATGTAAATTCCCCTCTGATTCCCTCAAACTCTTGGTAACACCTACTACACACACACACACACACACACACACACACACACGCGCACACAGAGGCCTGGAGAAATAGCAGAAAGTTTTATGGAAATCAAAAGGGCTGAGTTCTTTGACGGGGTGGGCCCCAGGTAGCAAGGATGAGCCCACCCGTGCACTGAATTTATTTTCACAGAAGCGGGAGGGCCCGTCCAGAAGCACCATCCATACTAATCGTAAGGGCAGACACCCGAGCATGGCCGCGGGCTAAGGACTGCCCTGAGGCTCCACAGTCATGGCCTGAAAGGGTTAGTGTCACACTCAGGACAGCCCTCTGCGGTGGGAACTGTTCTGATCTCCAGGTTACACATGTTCCAGGTGAGGCACAGGAGGTTAGACAACATGCCCCAGAGCCCGTGCTCTCAAAGCCAAGCTGAACTGCCGCTCCTGAAAAGATGCTACGTCGCAGGAGCACACGCGATGCTATTGGACTTTTTCTCAGAGTCTTGGATAGGGGTGAGTTTCGAGGCAGTCTTGTTTAGAAGTGGCGGGGGCGGGGAGCGGGGGGCAGGAGGCGCCTGACATTTGGGTCAAAGTGATATGACATAGTAGTGACTCGTAGTCAGACACCCCAGGTGTACTTTCTAACTTCCATCTATGTGACCTTGGAAAAGCTATTTATCTACTCCAATCCTCAGTTTTCTGAACAATGTAGCAGTACGCTTTAGTAAGAAGACCTACCTCATAGGACTGTGAGTCCTTAATCCGCTAATGAACCTAGAGCATGTAGCACGGAACCCAGCACATAAATGCCCAATAAATGGACTCTTTTATTTGTTCTCTGCAGGTAAAACATATACTGATGCTGAGGGTAGGAGCAAACAGCTGGCCACCAGCAAACCTGCTCAGCTTCTGACTGTCAGGTGCACCATCTGTAAATAGAAAACATCTGGTTTACTTTACATAGGTCGTAGGGTTTCTGTCAAATACAATAAATATAAGCCTAAAGAAAAGTTAAGGAAAATGGGCATTCAAAAGGTCACTTTAATGCAGATTATGTGAAGTGAACATTAAAACGAAAAATAACATGCTCCTGCCACTGTCTGAATATATTGTGATTAGTTGCAACCTGGAATTCACACGATACCGTTTTTCCAAGGATTAAAGTTTCTTATTCCAAGTTCAACACATACACTGAAGCTTTGCTTTCTTTCTCCCACCGGGATTTTTATAGGGGAGCCTGAAATAAGATTAAACAAACATAACAAACCCATATCACATTTTCAGCTAAAAAACAAAAAAGAAAAAAAATGAAAGCCTGAATCAGTCAAGCCACCGCTCTCCTTCCAGCTGGGCCATAAATGTCAGTTGTTCTACTTCAATAGAAACAGAGGGCCTGTCTCATATCTCTATGGGGAGCCAAGCGAGATGAGAAATGGACCCAGAGAAAAGAGCCGATTGTTTAAAAAATTGCAATGCTGGGTGTACTTGGAGTTCTCAAAAAGCAGTAATTGCTGAACATCAAATTTTTAGCTATCAAAGGGCCACTGTTAAAGAGTTAAACCTCATCCCACAAGAGGGCTTTGGCGACATGTGAATAGAAATGTTTCTGTACATTTTCTTCCTTAAAATATTCTAGAGAAAATAACTAAAGCTGGTAAAAGAGGGTCACTAAGTGGAAGGGAAGAGGTTAACTGTCCCAGCTTTCAAATTATCATTGAAATGTACCCTGCAAAAATAGTGAAATGAATTGTGGGGTCACATGCATTCATGTTGAAAGATACCTGAAGCATTAAGGATAAGAAGTATAAAATTAAATTCATGAATTTGTATCCACAAAATAGTATCTTAAAATATTGTATGTTTAATATATCTCAGATGGAGAATTTTTTAAAAAAAAAATGAAAAATAAAAAGGAAATTCCATGCTTTTCAGAATTTCAAATGGCCTAAATTTTTATTCTCGGAAAACAAAATCAGAGTTCCTATAAGAGAACATAGGAAAGGCTCACTATTGCACCACCCAACTCATGCTTTAGCAACTTTTGCAAAACAGACACAAGGTAACCTTTACCAGCAATGCCCTATTAACTTCTCTGCCAGCTTACTTCACCCAGTGCCTTAGAACTGGACAGTCCCAGGTGCCATTTCAGGGAAACCATTTTCTCACAATTCAAGGAAAGCAAAGCTGTTAATGATGTCTAAGGAACAGAAATAGCTGATGTAGGCAGAACTCTCTCCCCCGACCCACAGCACACACATTCTTAAGCCTACTAGGAAGACCCATGCTCTGTCTGTGACCATCCCTGAGAAATGGTATTGCACTGAAAAGGTCACTCTCAGGGCAGAAGACACAGTTCTCAGAATATTCAGTAATTCTCCTACTGGGCGGGGCAAAATCCTTAGAACAAGAAATCTAAGGGAACAAAAATCATGTGGAAAGTGTTTTTGAAACAGTGAATTTTGTGTATGTTGAACAGAGGATCATTTGATTTCATTTTTATTTTAAAATGCTTGTGGGCAGAATGGTCTGATGTGCCACTTTTGTGGGTGTTCCCAGCAAGTTCAGCCAGAATGAAATCTGCACCAGGAACTCTCCCCTTCAAAAAGAACTCATCACACCATCTCCAGCTCCTGCATGTGCAGAGGTCAGCAATTTAGCAATAGATGCTCCTTTATCAGAGGCAGAGGAGATCCTAGAGATATTAAAAGAGTCACCTGTTCAATGATCATTCCCCATGTGACTTTTCAATTATAGCCAATTATTTAAAGAATGGGTGTAGAATGGGCAGTGAGATGGTGCCTGATTAAGGATGGTTCATTCAACTTAAGATTTTGCAACTTTATGATGGTGTGAAAACAATAAGCATTCAGTAGAAACCGTACTTCAAATTTTGATCTTTTCCTGGGTTGACAACATGCAACATGATACTCTCCGGCATGCCGGACAGTTACAGCAAGTGGCAGCTCCCAGTCTGCCAAGCAACCACAAGGATAAACAACCAGTACCCTACAGTGTACCTTGTTCCAGACGATTTTGCCTGATTGTAGTCTAATGTCAGTGTTCTGAGCACGTTCCTGGCTAAGCTATGATGTTCTGTAGGTTAGGTATATCAAATGCATTTTTGATTTATGATTTTTTTCAGTTTACGATGGATTTAGAGGGACACCATCCTAAGTGGAGGAGCGTTTGTATGTGGGTGCAGGGCTGGAGCAAGGGTGTGGTGGAGACAGAAAGGTATCAAGGAGAAAAGGACCCAGGGCAGAAGTCTGCTTGGGCTCCACGACGGGGCTGAGACCCACAGGAGTGTGATGAGCAGACACAATCAGGAACTGCGAAGATTAAAGGGCTAACAATGCCTATTTCCTACTTCTTAATTATTTTCCCCCAGAAAGGCCAGCTGAGACCAGAAAATGAGAGTGAACTGGAGAAGTTCACATACCTGCAACTGTTCTCACATTACAATGAGAGAACAGGACACACTTAGGGAAAGTAGCATGACAATCACCTCTCGGAATAAACCAGAACAACCTTAGATGTGCAACAGCATATTCAAAGACTGTCAGAGTTGGAGGAGACGTTTAATGATCTAGTTCAAGAGTTCTTAATATGTGAGGAGCCACAGATCACTTTCAAAAATGTGATAAGGCCAGGACATGGTGGCTCATGCCTATAATCTTAGCACTCTGCGAGGCCGAAGTGGGAGGATTGCTTGAGTTCAGAAGTTCGAGACCAGCCTGAGCAAGAGTGAGACCCCCATCTCTACCAAAAAGAAAGAAAGAAAGAAAAAAAAAACCCATCCGGGCATTGCAGCACCTGCCTGTAGTCCAAGATACTCCAGAGGTTGAGGCAGAAGGATCACTTGAGCCTAAGAGTTGGAGGTTGCAGTGAGCTACAATGATGCCACGGCACTGTATCCAGGGAGACTTTGTCTCATTAAAAAAAAAAAAAAAGGCAACTGAACACTGGTCCTCACAACCCCCTACCCCTTCATTAAATAAATAAATAGATACATAGATAAATAAATAGATATATAAATAAAATGTGATAAAAAGCAATGAACCTTCTTTCAAGGGAACTTGCCTAAATACACAAAGATATATTACAAACTATTTCAGATCTCTGAAGGTGAGATATCCAAAGCCGGGTCATGGCTAAAGGACATCTAACCCAGCTGCCTCCCACCCACCCCCAACCCTTTATGAAAGGAGGAAGCAGGGAGCCCGACAGGTAAAATAATGTATCATTGTTTCAAAGAGCCAGAGTTGGAGCGGAGCAGCAGAATTAGCTCCATTGCCCTGATTCCTAAAGCAGAATTCTTTCCACTGCCTTGTGAATCATTAAAAGTAATGTCTGCTCTTTTTGTTTATATCTCATACCCGAGATGCATAAAAATTAATGTCTTCTGCTGCCATTCAAGTCTAAAGGACCACAAGTCAAAATGTAAGAAACCTAGACAATTAAACAAGAGCATCCTTGTTTTACATGCACACTAAATTCTGTTTACAATTCTGAGGAAAGCACATTTTTAGGAGAGCTGCCTGGATGCTCTTAAAGCGAGCATCCCATCCATCCTGGTCAGTCTGCCCCCGACGTGACCGTGACCAGCCCCGAGTCCCAGTCACTGGCAGCGTGCACAAGTGTACTCCTCCACTGCTGGCTGGACATCTTCTGGAAGCAGTTTCATCTTATTCTCATTATTGTTCAGCTCAGAACTCTGTCCCCTTTTCCCTGTCCCTGTTCAGAACAAGGGCTGCCGTTCTTTCCAAATCATAGCAAAGCTTCCAAGTTGTCATGGGGCCAAATCCCCTTGCCAGCCACCTCACATCACTGACTTGAAATCCAGGCCTGAAGTGTGAGCTATTGTGTTGCAAAGGGCTCCTTCAGGCAACAAAGCCGGGATTTGGATGGGCTTTTGTAGAATTGTGTAGCATGTGATATATCTTTATCACTTGGCCAGGGATGCTAATCAAAAATTCCTGTGTCCCAATATTTTTTGGATCCCTTTCTTCCTTCACTTTGCAAGAGCAAAGACTAGTCCTTAGAGAGGCAAAGATTCTAGGAAAAAGCAGAACACCAGTTACATTATTTTTTTTCAACCAAGTATGTAAAGTGCTAATCTTTCCAAGGGTGGTCATTATCTAGGGTGCTGCGATCATTGCCTAATGTAAGAAGCAACATGGAACAAGATGCAAGTCCTCAGGGCACTGGCTGGCCTTTCCTGAGAGAGGAGGTTCCAGTGCCAAGTCAGGTGAGTCCAGGCCTCCGAGGGTGACCATCCTAAGCCTTTGCCATTGCCATGACTTCCACGCTTACCCCCATCTCATCTGCCCTCTCCCCCACAGGCTTTACACAGCCAGAAAGGGCTGCACACGGTAGAGTCACCCTCTGGGGACTCCCTAGGAGCCATGCACTAAACTCCAGAGTCTGATTTGGCTCACAAGGGCCAAGTGACTGCAGGAAACTCCAGGTAATGTGTCCATCCCACCCACCCCAGGACATCTTTGATCCCAGAACACTCTGAGATTATACCCATTTCTCTCATGGGGAAAACCAGCAGACATTCTGCAGCTGAGCAATCACCAGGCAAGGGACAGAACTGTCCACGGCAAGGTCCCACCCAGCAGCAGAGGAGAGAAGAGCTGGTTTAGTTTCTCTGCATGAATTCCTGGTGGTGTCATTAGAATGTCCTGGAGGTGCTGACCGTGGCTCAGCTCCCTAGAGCTCCTTCTAAGCTGCCTACAACCTCTCCAAGGAGAGCCTCAAGGTCTTGTCCTCAATGTGCCAAAGGTCTTCCCTCCTTTTAGATCGATCCCACCCCTCTCTCCTTCCCCATCCTGCCTGGGCAGCTGCCTCCATCCACCTCAGTAGATTCAGAGTCCTGGATCATCTGCCTCTGTCCCGTCTCTTTCTACTTTGCCAGTATAGTATAAATTTTATGGCCTACTTCCTTTTGGACCTACCCTTTTAATTTTTAAGAGTCTATTTTTGGCAATTCCACTGTATATATACCAAAAAAATTGAAAGCAGGGTGTCCAACAGATATTTGCATAACCATGTTCCTGGCAGCATTATTCACAGTAGCCAAAAGGTGGAAGCAGCCCAAGAACCCATTGATAAGCAGATGAACAAATAAAATGTATTAACATATACATTTGATGAAATATTGTTCAGCCTTAAAATGAAATGAAATTCTGACACTTACCACAACAGGGATGAACCTAGAAGACATTATGCTAAGTGAAATAAGCCAGTCACAAAAGGACAAATATGATATGATTCTACTTCTATGAGGTACCTAGAATAGTCAAATTCATAGAAACATAAATTAGAATGGTGGTTTCCAGGGGCTGGAAGGAGAGAAAATGAAGAGTTATTGTTTTAATGGGTACAGAGTTTCAGTTTGTAAAGATGAAAAAGTTCTGGAGATGGATGGCGGTGATGGTGGCACAAAAATGTGTATGTACTTAATGTCACTGAACTGTACACTTAAAAAATGGTTAAAATGGTAAATTTTATGTCGCGTAAATTTTTACCACAATTTTTAAAATTTTTTAAGAGTCTAGGCCGGGCGTGGTGGCTCACACCTGTAATCCTAGCACTCTGGGAGGCCGAGGCGGGTGGATCACTCAAGGTCAGGAGTTCGAGACCAGCCTGAGCAAGAATGAGACCCCGTCTCTACTAAAAATAGAAAGAAATTATCTGGACAGCTAAAAATATATATATAGAAAAAAATTAGCTGGGCATGGTGGCACATGCCTGTAGTCCCAGCTACTCGGGAGGCTGAGACAGGAGGATTGCTTAAGCCCAGGAAGTTTCAGGTTGCTGTGAGCTAGGCTGACGCCATGGCACTCACTCTAGCCCGGGCAACAAAGCGAGACTTTGTCTCAAAACAAAAAAAGAGTCTATTTCGGGGAGCAAAAACAAGACTAACAAAAAATAAACCACAGCATCCCTGAATCGGGGCATATATGCTGAATGCAACACTATGGAAACTGAAGGCAGAAGTCACCGCTCAGATTCCCTGCCCTTGTTCACTCCCCTGTTGTGCCTAAACAGCTGCCCTCAAATTTCTGGTGGCTCCTGGAGGCCTGCAAGGCAGTGACAGAGCTCTGAGAGACAGAGAGCATCCCTGCAGGCCCAGGCAGATGCAATCTTTTTCACGTGTTTCTGCTGAGATAATAAGTATTCACAGCATGACATTCTGAGAAAAAATTACATAAAAGCAATTTTCCTCAGTACTATTTCTGGACCTTGTATGAGTCACTCATTGCCTTCTGAAGTGCTTGCATTGCTAATGAGGGCTTTCAATGCACAATACAGCCAGAATCCTTCAAAATTCTATTGGGACAGAGAATAAAGAAATGGCTGTTTCATTCTCAAGTTCATCCTGAAGGGTTAGATACCGACTAGATGGGAGAACCAACCATTTATGCTGTGCTAGGTGCTTTGTCTATAAAGCCAGCCACCTGGGAAGTATAGCTCAGTGCGTCTAGAATCCTCCATGCCTGCCTCAGTGATGTTTACTGTTTCTCAGAGCTTATTATGCCAGTTATAAAAAAAATACAGTAACACATTTCTCAGAGATAAGTCTAGCTCATGTTATGTGTAGAGCTGGAATCTTGTTTTGTGTGAAAGCAACAATGTTTATAATGACCACCTTTATAATGGCTGTAAGTCCCAGGGATCTCAAGGTCAAAGGGCCCCTAAAAGACCAATTTAAATGTTGTTCCAGATAGACCAGAGCCCTTGTCCAAAATCTTCTCATAGGTAGCTGTTTACAGGACAGCATGTTATCAAAGGATTTGTGCAAATTAGCATTTGCCTTCCTTTCCACCTACCTTCTGCATGGCGTTAAATAGGCATGCATATGAGACTATTCTGAAAATAATCAATTATTACCCAGACATAAAGAATTCCTATTAGCCCCATTTATAAAAATGAGGAAACAGAGATACATGGAGATTAAACAGTTTGCTCAGGAAGTCATTAAAGAGTGTGACTCAAGGCTGCCCTGAGTGGCTTCAAGACCTTCTCTTTTCTTCCTACACTTCTACTTCCATTCTAAATCCTCTAGATTCAAGGAGCATTCACTTGCTGAAGGTGACTTAAATCCCTTGGTCTATTCAAGGAAGGGACAGATGACCAAGGCAATCATCAGCCAAAGTGGAGGAGAACTCCTTCCTCTCCTCGCCCTGGTTCTATGAACAACCTACGCACAGGCGATGTGGGCGGAAGAGCTCCCTATTTTGAAAGAAGCAAATGATCCATTTCTGAAGGGACTCTCCAACCTCGAGTTAACTGCCTTGACAATGAGCTGCCTTTTCCTTGGGTCTAGGTCAACTTATTCACTGTTTTCTCATTCTTTCCTCTGGAGGGTTTTATCACTGAACAGAACATCCCTTCAGGAGTCATTTCTGCTACTGACACCAAAGCTAACCTTCCCTGCTGCTTCCCCATTTCTGCGGAATTCTTAGACTTAGCAAGAGCCCACGCTAGAGATTTAGTCCTTTCCCAGAGAAGTTCAGGGATTCGCCCAAGGTCACACATTTAATTAGTGGCAGAGAGAGTGGAAAAACTTTTCTTTCTCATCACTCAATCTCTTATCTCTAGCTCAGTGCTGGTATATAGTAATCACTCAGTCAATATTTGATATAATATGAATGTTTTTCACGGATCCAATCATTCTATTTCTTGATGGGAGGTGCAATCGGGAATAGAAATGCAAACCACCTTTATTAGTATTCATTTGGTCAGCTAATAAGGGGAACAGGCACCCAGGGCTCTGAGGGTGCACTTGCTCTTTTTAGTATTGAAGGTTGACCTTCCCGTCACCTGCATGTCTGGTGTAGTCAACGCTTTGTGTAGTTTGTGGATGAGCACCATGCCTGGCCTTGGGTCTCATGTGTGTGCATGTGTGTGTGCATGCATGTGTATGTACATGTGTGTGTGTGTGTGTGTGTGTGTGTGTTCGTATGTGTGGGATGGGGAGGAAGAGATGGAGACAGAGGCCAAAACATAAGGAATAACTTGCAGGTAGGGACAACAGGTGTTTGGAAAGATCAGGGGTTACCAAGTCCTGCGGCAGGTACTATTGGCAGGAGGCATCATGTCACATTTACAGGTGAAAAGGAAACTAAAGAAGACCAAATTCTTAGTCATTTATGAAATCCCTGAGCCCCATGGATGACTCCCTCCCTCTAGACTGGGAACAAGTATCCTGCACTCTAGGCTGCCTCCACCCACCTGAGAGTCGGCGGGAGAGCACAGAAAAGCTACTTCCCTTTTGAGAATAGCTCTGAAACAGGGAACACTCATTAACAATAGGCCAGGACTGGACTCTCTTTGAGGCCACTGACTGCTCCATGGTTCAAGGGTGACTCACTGGGCCCTGCTGTGTGTTTGAGCCGGGCAGGCTAGGGAATAAGGCCTTGCCATCTTGCTGAAGTTTTGCATGTGGCTGATAAAGTTATTGAGCATTTTCAGAGGCTATGTGTTGTTTTTGTGAAGAACATTATGATTTTCAATCTAATTGTATGATAAACTGTACTTCAAAATCCTTTCCAAACCTAAGTGCATTAAAAAGGACAAAACTCTTACCTTCTGTCTTTCTGAGCCGAAGAAAATCAGGGAGGGGGCTGGTGTGGGCGCAGTCCTAGTCTCTGCCAAAGGATGACAGCGTGTTACGGGCTTATCTCTCTCGGCTCCTTTGTAAGCACAGATGCAATGCAGGCAAAGGCAAAAAGGCCTTTTGTGATCCACTCTCACCTTTTCTTATTCCTATATATTGGTCTTTTATCTGAGGTCAGGTGGTCTGCAATCCTCAGAGCAGAGGTAATAAATTTCAAAGCATATTAAAGGTTGTTCGGCCCTAAAAAAGCCAAATCTTATAAATTGTGATTAAACTCTCACAAGGAATCTTATCCAAAGAGTTTATTATATTTTCAAGTATAGAACCATGCCCAACATGTAGATGTTCAAAAGTATTTCTTTCACCAGAAGCTTCACAAAAGCAATATATCATTGAAAACCAACAGATAAGGTATCTGAGAAAGGGTTTTCTTCTGTGCAGACACAGAGCAGAGAAATAGACAAGACAGAGCTTTTAAGTGGACTCCACTGGGCACTCGGCAGAACCTAAAATGGCCCCACAGCATGTTGACATCCAGTGACTTTTGACACCCTCCTTGACTTCAAAAATCTCAATGACAAGCTTATCTTGTTGAAACTACTATAATCCTCAAAGCCAACAAGGCTCTCAGAAGAGGCAGTTAAAGAGGAATAAAATGTTTCAAAACCACAATGAATATGAGAAAGATGGAAGTCAAACTACAAAGGATGTTTGAACTTAAATTCAGGTTTCTTTGAGGACTTTACAATTATTAGTTTATTCCTATATTGGGATGCCAGGGCAATAAGGGTAGCCCCAGAGAGAAGACAAGAAAACAAAGGCAGGCCAGGTATATGGCTTCTGTCCAAATGTCAGATCCTACTGCGGGAAGAGGCCCTGAAGCTTTCCCTTCCAGATTCCAGGTGGTGTCCTGAGATGCTTTAAGACAAGTGTCAGCAAAGCACAGCCCATGGGCCAAATCCAGCCTGCTGCCTGTCTTAGTGTGGCCCATAAGCTAAGGATGGTTTTTATATTGTTAAGTGACTGAAAAGTCAAAAGAGAAATATTGTGTCACACTTAAAAATTACAGTGTCCATAAATAGAAAGATTTCTATTTAATACAGAAATACAGAAAGATTTCAGTGTCCATAAATATAATTGTATTGGGATATGCCCCACTCATTCATGTATATATATGTTGTCTGTGGCTGCTTTTTCACTACATTGGAGGAGTTGAAAAGTTATAACAGAGATAGTATGGCTCATGAACACCTAAGATATTACTATCTAGCTCTTTACAGAAAATTGTTCATCCCTCTCCAAGTTCACAGGAGAGAGATAAGAACAGGGAGCATTCTAGATGCCTTTTCCAAGGACCACAAGGGAGAAGGTTTGTTTTCTCCGTTAAAGATTCCTTCACCGAGGCAGAGAAGCTGAAGGCTGTGTTCCTCTCAGATGCTGAGACCAGAGATAAGCTACTCTGTCCTGAAATTCTGACCCCTCTGATCATTTCCAAGGCTGTGCAGCCACTAAAGTAAATCATCTGTGCATTTTCAACTCCTGCACTCAAGCTACTTAGGCCACCCTATTATCTCATGGCAAATAACAGACTATAATCACACAAACGCATAATTACATGAGCTAAACACTGAGGTGGGGAAAAAGAAGAAAATGGTCCCCCGGTTTGTGGCGCTGGGCTGAGTAATCAGTCAGACTTTCCACACGACCGCTGGGCCAGACCTCTAGACTGGACTTGTTGGTAGAAAGACCTTCCCTAGATGAAAATTGCTTGGATTAAAGGTTTTAATGCTGCCCTGTTTGGGTAATGTTCAGATCGAGTGTCAAGCAAGTCTGGATCTTGGGGTAGCTGGCATTTATCTACTGAATGTCACATGGGGTTTTATATCCAAGCATGCAGTGCTTCCTAGAGCTTGGAGACTGTTATGGGAGAGAGGGATGACAATGTGGAATTGTTTGCCAACAACAGCCGATTTATCCCTTTGTTAAAATGAATCTGAAAAGTGGATGCATCTATGTGCTGTGAAGTCGACACAATCGGCATTGTTTACAGCCCCCTTTGTTGTGGCTGTTTCATGTGCACAGATTTGGCAAGGGGAGAGGTTTCCATATTAAAGTCATTCTTGTGAGTGGTTGGTTCTCCTATTGTGTTCCTGGACTTGCAGCCCAGCCTGGAATGACTTGGGAATGGCGGTAGCACGTAGTGCAGCCAATGCCTTCAATCTGAACATCAACAGGCACCTTGAGATGGAGGGAAGAGGCCAAAGGAGCACTCAGAGACAAAGGACCTATGCTAATGTAGTTCTAGTTGACAGTACGAAGAGTTCCATCAAAAGCATTCTAAAAAGCCCATCTACACCTTAGACATGATTGAGTTCCAAGTCTCAAAAAGTTTGGATCTTTTAAGGAAGGAAGGAAGAGAGGAGGAAGAAAGGAAGGGAGAGAGGAATAGTTTTTGATGTGTCAATCTGGCTAGGCTAAACTACTAGGACAGAGAGGAAGCAGCAGCCCTTTAGTAGCGTATACACACCTTCTCCCAGATCAGCCTTTGATCGGTTATTTAATCAAATGCTAATCTTGGCACTGCAATGAAGGAATTGTGCAGATCTGATTAAAGTCCCTAATCAACTGACGTTAAGTAAGACTACTGCTGAATCAAAACTGACTCAAATAAACTAAAAAGAGAGAGAGAAATCAAAACAACAACAAAAAGTACTGTATCTTGGTAGGTCTGACTTAATCAGTGTAAACACTTTAAAAGAAGGCTTGTACCTTCTCTTCTTCTCTGAGCCAGACTCCAAATGGCAACTCAGTCTAAAATTGCTCTCCCTTCCTGACCTCCTGTGACGGCTGCAGTCTATGCCTGGGGGGTGCCGACCTGCTCTTTCTCTTCCCTCCCAGGATGCCTGCCCGTGGATTTCAGACTTGCTTAGCCAGCTCTCTCAGTCATTAATCCAATTCCAATCTTGTATTCTTTCTATCTACCATCTATCAATCAATCTGTCTTTCTATTTATCTATCTCCTACTGGTTCTGGTTCTGTGGTTGAACTTGACTCTCATCTAGCCATACAAATTAGCACAAGATCACAGGCCCATGGCATTATAAAGGCCACCAGCAAAATTATTCTCAACTTTTTCCATCCTCAACCTACCTAAGGGATATGATACTTCTCTATCCAAAACATAGCTCATGAGGGCCATGATTTTCAACAAGGCGGTTAGTAGGAAATGGGGCAGAAACTCTAGGAGTGTATGGTTCACAAAGGCTCTGCTGTCCTCCTCCCACACCTCAGCTCAGAGTCCCTGCAATGAAGGGCTTCTGTGGGGCCAGCAGGAGCACTGTGCTCTCATTTCTTTCCTGAGTGTTGTATTCACCCGAAGGTGTATCCAGGTAAGAGAATGTCAGGACCTGGCAATGATGGAGTGGTCTTATGCCACCAGATCTTGATTCAACACAAGCTTTCCCTTGTGAAATGATTAGGCCTAAACAAGGCATTGTTAGACTGTTAGTTTGCACACCCCTAAGTTAACTACTCAGTAAGTCATCTGTTCACAACCTTTTTTCTGTATTAAGATAGTCTGGGTCCCCCTACTCCCATCTGGTCTTGGAGCAGATGGGAATACAGGCAGTACAGATTTGCATGGTGGGTTAGGGGAATGTCTGGCCGTCAAAACCAGCCCCTCATGGGATGTTTTAGGTTCCCTAGGGAAGGATTCAAGGCCCCTCAGTGGTAGAAGAGAAGTAGGATAAACCACGGGAGAAGGGTAGGCAGAGATGGAAAAAAAACAATTTTTTCAGCCTTCTCATCCAATTTCCAGAACTGTTATCCAGGGAGGCCCCAAAATGAAGATGAGAGTCCCTGAGGCTAGGAACACCTGTGTTTGACTTTGTATATATTCGTGTCAGGTACAGACAACAAGCCCTCAGAAACACAACTTAAGAGATTTCTGCTTAGTTTTTACTTCAGCAAAGACCAGGAAGAAGTTGACACACAACTAGGATGTTTTTAATGATGCACTCATTTAAAATTTTATGTGTGAGAAGATATTATGCACACACTTCCTATCAAAATCCGTGAACCCTGTTTTTGTATATCAGAGAAAGCACACGATCACAGCTGTAATTACTGAGAATAACATTTGTTCCTCTTTCAATGTCCCTACTTGTGTGGACATCAGTCACCTGATCTTGCTGAGCAACTCAGCAATATTGCAGAAACAAAGTAAAGCTAGATTTATTTTCTTTATGAAAATGCTTTCTTTTACAGAACCTTTATCTTCAACAAAAACTGTTCCTTTGAGAGCAAACTTTTCACTGAGATGGAAGATTTTTACTCGCTGAATCAAGTTTCTGGAAAGTAAAGACAGAGAGAGAAAAGAGAGAGAGAAGGAAGGGAAGGAAGGGAGGAAGGGGGGAAGGAAGGGAGGAAGGGAGGAAGGAAGGAAGGAAATATTTGAGCCAAGACACTCCTTTGTGCTTAGCTGACTTGAAATCAACTTCATATTAAAGGATGGGAAATGAAACTGATCATGTAAATGCAAACCTGAAAGGAGAGAGCATTTTTACTGATATATATATATATATATATATATTACACACACACACACACACACACACACCCCCATGTTTCAGGCTCACCAAAAGCAAAGGAAATATTACATTCATGCAACTAGACTTTTTCATATTTCAAAACTAAAAAATTAATACTAATATAGAAACAATCCCTAAACCTATTAACTTCAATGAAGTTTAGGAACTTTCTTGTAAAACAGGCATTATGTCTATAATTAATATATTTCTGAATGAATAATTGAGACACAAAGTCTGGCATATGGGATTTTCAGGGGGAGACAGGATAGTTCCAGGAAATCCTGGACACATGGTTGCTGTAATGATGCCACATGTAGAATATTACCAATTGTTAAAGTTCTTGAGTTGTAAGAATTATGCTCCATATATTCCTTACAACCCTTCTCCCTCAAGGGCCAAGAAGATTACTGGTCATGAAACAGGGCTCAATATGCTTGCACAGTGCTTTATGGTTTATAAAATATTTTTTCATTTCTTACTTTAATTATGAAAAGCATCTTGAAATGAAAGCAAAGAAGCTATAAAGACTATGCCCATTTTATTGGAAATGCTATTAAATTCCCCACTTACGACTATAGAAAAGGGGACTGGATGCCAAAGTTTATACCAATGGTAAGTGACAGGGCTGAGAATCACAAACACTCATAGATGAATTAATGAATTGATTGATTCAAGGGATTGTTCTTCATTATCTACATCAAATACTTGGCTGATATGGTTAGATATGCACCTAATGTATGTCTGCTTTGAGTACACATTGGGACAGCCTCTTTTTTTATTTCAGAGTTTTACAGGGTACACACATTTTGGTTACATAATTTGCTTTTGTATAGTTTGAGTCAAAGTTATAAGTGTGCCCTTCACCCAGTTAGTGTGCATTATACCCATTAGGTGTGAACTTACCCATCCCTCTTCTCCCCCCTTCCCACCTACTTGATTTCCCTTGGGTTTTACTTCTATGTGTGAATACAAGTGTTGCTCAATTAGTTCCAATTTAGTATTGAGTACATGCAGTGTTTGCTTTCCCATTCTGCTATACCTTCACTAAGAGGAATGGTCTCCAGTTCCATCCAGGTAGTTACAAAATGTACCAGATTATAAGGGATCTTGGTATGCACATCAGAAGTGTTTAAAATATTTTAATTTTCCCAATAAGCCCAACCAGTAATCTATCCCATAAGACATACAAATGCCCAATGATAGTAAACTGACTAAATTATTTTGCATCCATACAATAAAACACTCCACAGCCATTAATAATTTATCTGCAAATGATATTTAAAGACAGGGGAAAATATTCTTGCTAAAATATTAAGTGGCAAAAACAGGATACAAATCTCACTTGTAGAATGCATTTTTTAAAAAGAAAAATAAAAAACAAAGAAATATAACAAAATATTAATGGTAGTTCTCTTTGAGTGGTAAATTATGGGTGACTTTTATTTCCACTTACGCTTTTATCTTCACATTTTTGTCTGATCAGAAAGTAGTCCTTTTTTCCCATTGAAGAAATAAGAAAGGTGGATGGGTCTGGCCACTTTAGGATCTTAAGCACCAACAATTTTCAGCAACTAAAGTATTGGCAATTAGAATGTACTGGCATGAAAAATAGCAGAGGTGAAATTAGGATAAGAAGGATTGCTGAGAGAAGTACCAGAGGACCAGTATTAGGGACTTGAGGCCATGAAACCTCCAGAGCAGTGTGCAATCCTAGAGTAATTGAAGGATGAGGCACTGCACGGTGGGGGCGGGGGGAGTGGTACAAGAAAATGCAACAAAAACAGGAATAGACAAATGAGACTTAACTAAACTAAAAAGCTTCTGCACAGCAAAAGAAATAACCGACAGAGTAAATGGACAACCTATAGAATGGGAGAATTAAATATCCAAAAACTATGCATCTGACTAAGGACTAATATCCCGAATCTACAAGGAACTCAAACAACTCAATAATCAAAAAAGAAAACTCCCATTAAAAAGTGGGCAAAGGACATGAACAGACATTTTTCGAAAGAAGACATACAAATGGCCAAGAAACACATGAAAAAATTCACAACATCACTAATCATCAGAGAAATGCAAATTAAAAACACAATGAGATTCTACCTTACACGAGTCACCATGGCCATTACTAAAAAGTTAGAAAACAGTAGATGGTGGCAAGAACGAGGAGAAAAGGGAACACCCATACACTGTTGGTGGGAATGTAAATTAGTACAGCCTCTATGGAAAATAGTATAGAAATTTCTCAAAGAACTAAAAATAGAGCTACCATTTGATCCAGCAATCCCACTATGGGTACCTACTCAAAGGAAAAGAAATCATTATATCAAAAAGATACCTGTACTCGTATGTTTGTCACAGCCCTACTCACAATAGCAAAGATATAGAATAAATCTAAGTGTCCATCAACATATATACACATACACACACACAAACACATACACACCATGGTATACTACTCAGCCATAAAAAAGAATGAAATCATGTTTTTTGCAGCAACACGGATAGAACTGGAGGCCATTATCTTAAGTGAAATAACTCAGAAAGTCAAATATTGCATGTTATCACTTATAAATGGGACCTAAATAATGTGTACACATGGTCATAGACATAGAGAGTGGAATAGTAGACCCTAGAGACTCAGAAGGGCAGGAGGGTGGGGAGTAGCAAAGGGGTCTAGGATGAGAATTTACCTATTGGTTACTATGTATACTAATTATGTGATGGTTACACAAAAAGCCCAGACTTCACCACTATGTAATATATCCATGCAACAAAACTACACTTACCCCCTAAATCTATAAAAATAATAATTTTAAAATTTAAAAAATAATATAAAAAAATTGGAAGACTGAATGTTGTTAAGATGCCACTTACCTCTGAATTAATCTATAGTTTTATTGCAAACCTAAGGAAAATCCCACAAGCCTTTTTTGAAGAAATTGACAAACTCATTCTAAAAGTCACATGGAAAAACAAAGATCTAAGATAGCCAGAACACTTTTGAAAAAGAAAAAGGTAGACAACTGTCACTACCTAATTTCAAGCCTTCCTATAAAGCTACAATAATCAAGATAGTGTGGTACTGGCAAAAGGATAAACACACACAAGGGAATAGAAGAGAGTTCAGAAATAGACCCATACATGTATGGACAATTAATTTTTGACAGAGATGCCAATGAAAGGAGAATGGATAATCTTTTCAACAAATGATGCTGGGAAATTCGGACGTCCGTATGCAAACAATGAATATCAACTTGTACCATGTACCACATAGAAAAACTGACTCTAAGCAGTTCATAGACCTAAGTATAAAGTCCCAAATCTATAAAATTGTTAGAAGAAAACATGGAAAAAAATCTTTGCAAAATTGGGTTAGGCAAAGATTTCTTGATAGGACACAAAAAGTATGAATCATAAGAGAAAAAAATTGATAAATGACTTCATAAAAATTAAAAGTTTTGGCCAGGCGCAGTGGCTCACGCCTGTAATCCTAGCACTCTGGGAGGCTGAGGCGGGAGGATCATTTGAGCTCAGGAGTTCGAGACCAGCCTGAGGAAGAGCAAGACCCGTCTCTACTAAAAATAGAAAGAAATTATATGGACAACTAAAAATATACAGAGAAAAAATTAGCCGGGCATTGTGGCGCATGCCTGTAGTCCCAGCTACTCAGGAGGCTGAGGCAGTAGGATTGAGTCAGCTTACACTTATACATATAATAAAAGATTAAATTGTTTTGATAATCAAATAAATATTATAATAGGTAGTGAAAATAAACTGTTAGGAGACCATGGAGAAACCGGCACTCTCGGACTACAGATGGGAGTACAAAATGGTACAACTCCTGTGAAGGGGAATTTGGAAATATCTACTAAAATTCCAGATGAATTTACCATTTAGATCCCTAAAACCCAGTTCTAGGAATCTATCTTGAAGTTACACCCACTTAAGAGAGAAATAACATATGCACACATGTACTAATTGTCTATTGCTACATCACAGGTAGAGGGACAACTGTCCCACCGTCACCAGTTCCAGTTTCAATTCCAGTTCCAGTTTCAAGACTGAGGGGTTTACTGGAACTTGGGACTTTCAATGACAGAGCTATGACAGTCCCAGGCAAACTGGGACTATTGGTCATCTCAGCAACAAATTACCCTAAAATTTATCAGCTTAAAACAATATACATTTTTTGTTTCAGTTCCTGTGCGTCAAAAATCCCAGACACAGTTTAGCTGGACCCCTGCTTTACAGACTCTCACAAGGCTGCAATCAAGGTGTCAGACAAGGCTGGGGCCTCACCTGAAGGTTCGACTAGGAGAAGATTTGCTCCCAAGCTCACGTGTGTGGTTGTTGGCAGGATTCAGTTCCTCACAGGCTGCTGGAATGAAGGCCTCAGTCATTTGCTGGCTGTGAACTGCAGGCTGCTCTTCGATGTGGGCCTCTTCATCATGGCAATCCATCTCATCAAAGCAAATAAAAGAGAATTTGGTAGCAAAACGGAAGTTATAACTTTTTATGACTTAATCACAGAAGTATCATCCTTCAACAGTGCCATATTCTGTTTATTAGAACCAAGTTATTCAAGGGGAAGGATTATACAATACCAGGAGGTAGAGATTATTTATCTGGGACCAGTTTAGAATCTATCTGATCTCAGGCCTAGATATATCGAATTCACCTTGTGCTCCATTTCGACCCCTCTCAATTCAGCCATCTAGCACTATCTTCTCAGGTACAAGGCAGCTCAGGTACAAGGGCTGAGTTCCACACTAGGCAGATATGGGAGGTAACCTGGCTAACAAGCTCACTCCCCAAAAGAGCCAATATCAGGAACAGTTCTCCTTAACCCAGTGAGCTCCACTGCCACCCAGGTGGGCCTGCACACCTAGGACATGGGTTCCAGGTAGGTGGAGACCTCTCACCCATAGCTGTTCCCCTCTCAGGCCCCTGAGCCCATAGACCCATTCAAGTCTCTGCTTCCTTCTATATTGCTCCCTCTTCTCCTCTCCCAGATTTTGTCACTTGACTCCTTTCCATGTCCCCTAGGAGGAAGCTAGAGAGGGTTTAGGGTTCATATGGATAAAGGGCAGGATGAGGTCAAGCATGTATTTACACAGCAATCAAATCCTTTCCCGAGTGCGAGTGAATGCCTCAGTAAAAAATCTTCTGCTCCATTATGCTAAAAGGGTCTCTGGCCCTTTGGTTCCTGCCCCCACTTTGAGTGACATTACAACAAAGGTCCTCTTCTGTTCTCTTTGCTTGATGGGTACCATGCCCTGGGGAAGGGGGAGGCCAAGAACCTATCTGCACCCCAATACTTCCCACTTTGCAGAAGTCAGCCTTGTTTGTTCCAAGAAACTGAATGTCTATGAAAAAAGATTCTAAAAGCAACCCTCAGCTTCTCTGAAGGAAGCACAGCAGGCAAACTCCTCATGGAGACTTGTGTTTTCATCCTTAGGGCTCTGCTCAGACCCTATGGCCCAAATCTCCCTTTGCAGGCTGTGGACTGGCATCAACCCAGTGGAGAAAACTGGGTTCTTTTCTCCTTCAGGGGGTCCAATAAGCTTCTTCAGTGATTCTAGTGGTGCTTCGGTCAGCTGTCCAGAGAGCCAAGAACGGGCCCTGGGTGAGACGGACAAGCTGGCATCCGTGAGCCGAGCAGAGCTGTGCCTCGGTGCTTTAATGGACTTGTTTAAGGGAGCAGATAAAATGCAGGGCAAGGTCCGAGAAGACAGAGAGGGGGAGCTGGGAAAGACAGCAGATGTTGTAAAAGATACTCTTTCAAGTTTCCTGTGCGCTAGGAATCTGCAGATGTATGTTGGCAGGGCTACAGTCAGAGTACGGAGGGAGGCTGGGGTTTGCACATCTGGAAATTGTTTGGCAGAGGGCAGAGTTCAAACGCTTTCTGCTTCAGCTGCCTCAGACGGACCTCGCCATGCAGGCTGCTGCCGGGTGAGGGGCTGGCTGTTCGCACAGGAGTCCCCCTGGCCTCGCTCTGGTGGAAGCCCTATCCAGGCCGGTGGGTTTTCCTCTGCAGCAGTTCAGTCACATGGAAAAGTTGAAAGGATTATAAAAAGAGAGAAGGGGATGGGGGAAGGAGGGGAGTGAAGAAGAGAATGCACCACAACTGAGAGAAGCCTGGCTGGAAATCAAGAAACAAAATGTACTTGGACGGAATCCAGTGCATGAGTTAACTTGAGAGCAAAGAACATCATTCAGGGGAGGGGAAAAAAAAAAGCTTTCTCTGCAGCATAGTAACACCCAGGAATCATGCTCACACCACATTTACTTTTCTCAGAAATCCCTGTACATTTTGCCTTCATTTATTTCAAGAATGTGGAGGGCTCTCTTGATCCTGAGGGAATGACTTATTTCCTTGTAAAGGATTTATGGGGTTCTGCTGAAAGCGAGCGCAGGTCTCTGAGGGCCGGGTCATCACCCCACTGACCTGCAGCCTCCTGCTGTCAAATGTGAGATGTGGCCTTCCTCCCAGCAGGGAGCCAGGTCATCTCGGGTGCTTAGCTTCCCTCAGAGGAGAGGCACATCTTTGGGGTGAGATCGGGTCCTGGTTCAAAGTTCCTGCCATGCTCAACCGTGCAGACAATACAGCTTGCAGCTGCTCACGGGCTTAGCGTGGGGCCTCGTGTACCCGTGTTTGGCAAGGTGACCTTTCAAAAAGTGGTAATGAGTTAAAGACATGGGGGCAATGGTTAATACGATCCAGGGCTTTAGAAAGATCAGTCCACCTGGGGAGAGGAACAGAGCACATAAAAAGATGAGACGCAAAATATAACAAAAAGTATAGTAAATACCAAATGTGAGATAAAAGAAGTTCACACAGATCTCATAATCCTCACACCCAAAGCCTGCTTGCCTTCCCATACCCTCTAATCTGATGGATGTCCCTGCCACCTCCACTGTTGGCCAAGCCAGAAATGTCCTTGTCTCCCCAGTAGGTCCCTTGCTGCCAATCTTGTCCATTCCCTGAATTATCTTTCAGAAATCTAAATCCAAGCGTGCCATGACCCTAAATGGTCCAGTAGCTCCCCACAGCTTTTGGGAGGAAGCTCAGCCTCCAGCATGACACACACAATCTTCACGATCTGGTTTTTGTCCACTTTCCAAACCTCGTCTTCAGAAAAAAGCTGGTAAATGCTTAACAACCAGATCTCCAAACACACCACTCCACTATCTTACACGATCCATACTCCTCCTCAAACAACAATGAACTTCTTTCAACTTCCTGAGCATTCTATAATCTCTCCCTCATCTGGGCCTTTACACGTGTTGCTGTCTCTTCCCAGAAAGACCTTCTTCCTGCCTCCCGCACACCTACTCATCCTTCAAGTCCAAGCTCCTACAAGGAGTCTTCCCATCACAAGCACAGTGAACATCAGTGGCTACCAAAATGTTCCCTTGTGATTGTGTGCTGCGGGGACCCGCTGTGCTAGGTGCCTCTTGAGAACAGGCACCATGTTTTATCCGTGTGTCCACACTCCCTGACACCCTTCCTGGCACATAATAGGTTTTAGGAAACAGCTAAGTTAAAGAATACAAATAGTGTTCATTTTTACTTTACTGGTTATGCTCCACCCTCTTATGAAAAGATTCAAGGTTGAGTAAGTGCTGTAGTATGAATAAGTCCTATAGGCCCTCCACTGAGACCAAGACCAAGCTCTGGGAATGACAGAGTAGTCAGAAAGAACTTCATGGAGGCGAGTTGCTAGATTTAGCAAATTACAACATAGGATGCCTATTTAAATTTGAATTTTAGATAAACAAATAATTTTTAGTATATGCATGTCCCATGCAACATGAGAAATACTTATAGTAAAAAAAAAGTATTCATTTATCTGAAATTCATATTTAACTAAGTGTTCTATATATTATCTGGCAACCCTATCTTTGATGAGGCTGCATTTGAGCAAGATCTTAAAGGGTGAGTCAGATTCAGAGAGAGCAGAGAGAAGTGGACAGGTTCTCCCTAGTGGAAAGTATGGGAGGGGTGACAAACAAAATGCACAGAAATGCAGACCTGCCAGGCATTTATGGGTCTGGTTAGAACATTAGGTTTATGCCCACAGAGGATGTGAGGCCAAGACGAAGGAGGAGAACCTTGAAACTGAAATGGAACTGACCAAATGAGTCCTGAACTGGCCCATGGGCAATTGGAAGAAAGAACAGAAAAAATGGACAGATTGCTAAATATGGGGGCTGGGGACTGGGGAGCTCTGAAGAACCCTTCAAGATTTAAGATTCAGGAGAAGAAATCAGATTGGGAGGGACAGGAAGAGGAGGATGAGCTTCATTTAGACAAGTGGAATTGGATATGAAAGTAGGACACCCAAGGAGAAATGTACAGCCAAGCTGAAGCTGGGGTGCAAGAGCCCCGGCATGACAGCAGTCATGAAATGTCCCCACATATGTGACTGTCTCCAGGGGCTCTCTGTCACTTACATGATCTACATACTTAAAGGAGGAATGAGACTATCCTCAAAAATATCCCAGGCAGTGTAATAAAACACTGACATGCTGACGTGTTCATCATTCCAGAGCTCCTCAAGGGTCTACCAGGCCATGGGGGAGACATCTTACTCTTTGGCTTCCTGAGGGAATGCTCGATACAGTTCACATTAGACAGTCATAAGATGGAACAGAGCATTTTTCCAGTAAGTCACCTGAATGTACTGTAAAGCCTACATTTGCTGTAGTTCAAATCTGTGCCTGAATGGAGCAATTTTGCTTATCTCCATGAGATTGGTAGAGGCACAGCCTGTGGAAATAACAGATATGAAAGTGCTTTGAAAATTATATTAAATAACTTGCTATGCAAATCTAAGAATACTGTTATTCACTCAAACTCAATATCTACAATGTAACTGAAAATAATAACCCAGACATCCCAAATTATGTCTATGTACTGCCAAACACCCGCATACTTCAAGATAATCAAAGTCAACCCTCCCCCACACTCCCTAAGCCTGTCCTGCCTTTCTTTTTCTTAGCACTTACCATCATCTCTCACACTATATAAGTAAGCACTTATTAATTTTGCATTTCCCCTGGCCACCCACAAGAATGCGTGAGCCTTGAGGATAAGAACTTATGTCTGTTTTTTTCATGGTTATATCTCTCCATACCTCAAACAGTGCTTGTTTCCAACTGAGTTAATTAACTTTACTTTTCAAAGGGATGACTGAGATTGCATAAATTCATATCTTGGTATCTAGGAAGTGTCCTGAGAAATAAATGTGAAAGAAACCTCAGAATCGTGGCATCCATTGTCTAACTGGGCATCAAACTGCCATGAAGTCTTATCAGGAGGCATGGTTCATGTGAACAGCTCCACAGTCCTCATGATAAGAGAGTTGGAGGCCAAGGCCTAAGTCCTTCCTGGTAAAGGACACTATGAACATCTTAGGTGACACGCGAGAGCTAATTCCTCTCCCTTGGTTTGGACCTTGCTGAGCTTAGCTGTTTGATATTTCTCTTATACCTCAAGAGACCTCAGATCTTCAACCCAATCCTGCTGAGGACTAACTCAACAAAGGCATCCTATGAACTGTGCTTTTCCCGTCCTCGTGGGATAGTGCGTTGGTTTCAAACGCCAAAGAAGAGCCACATTTGAGTTCAGATTCCAGAGCTCAGCATGTCTATTTGAGCCTTTCATTCTTTGTGTATGGTCCATTCCCCAGTTTCTCTAGCAATCCTAACTACCTTGGAGTGTTGACTGGACACATCCTTGCACATGGTGTTCTGCAGAGCGAATGGAAAAGAAAGGACTCCTGCTCAGCTTCCCAGCATGAACAGGCACTTCCAACACAGACAAACACACAAAAAATGCACTGCAGCTGAAGTTCAGACGAGCCTTGAAAGGCATCCAGCTGCACTCTTAAACCCAGCGGGTATGAGTCCTGGTTCAACAACGAGAGAGACTGGCAAGGCTTGGAGAACCAGTGCTGAAGTCCAAAAGGCTGTCACATCTGGGTGTGTTTGGCCTCTCTGGGAGGCAGAAGGCTGGAGGGACTCAATAACAGGATGTTAAGGGAGGTGTAGGTGTCCTAGCAAACAAGGATCCCTCTAAATAACTGACACCTTCCTGGAGTCTGGTGGGAGGGAGATTGATGCAAATTCACAGGGACAGAAGGGCCACAGGTCCACAGGCCTGGAGTACCTGGAGAAGTCATGGGTGGTGGCACGTGAACTCCCAACAGGTTGTTGTGATAGGAAATCTCATGCCTGTCCTTTCACCATTCCCTCCATCTCCTGCTCTGTCTCCATCACATCTCCTGTGTGTCGATCACCTGGCCACCCACAAAGAGACTGGAGAAGAGGCTCCCCTGATTTCTCCTTCTAACATCCTGCAAGCCCTCCCCACCCTCTGCAAGGCCATCGAGCTCCACAGAGCCTGTCAACCCTCTCCCTTTCCCATTCTTATCCTCTGTCCGTCCACTGTGGTATTCCTTTGGCCTCCTAATTACTGCCACACATGAAGCTGATGGCTGGGGTTTATAGCCACTATTACTGCCAGATCCTCTTCCCATCATTGTCTGGAATCCTGTCTTCATTTAAGCTGTAATCCTTTTTGCCATTTTTGACCTAGTTCCCATTATTTTATATTTTTCCATATAAAGTCAAATAAGCCACTTGTTAGCCTGTATAGCTCTTATTGGCTCCAGCTCTTCCATTGTAATTAAAATGAGTGCCTGATGGAAAAAAATTCCACAGGCTAGTCCCAGGAACTCATCTACTTTCTTAGCTTATAGAATAAAGGACTAGATGGGAAGCACCTTTAAAAATTCTGGTGGTATTTCTTAACTAGACAAAGAGGTGCTGTAACTCATTACCAGCAACCTTCAGATGGAAGAATGCATTTAAACACATCAAAATTACAAAAAAGGTATAGATAAAGCACTCATCTATAACTGTTAAGTCTACCCATTCCTGGGTGAAAATTGATAACAGGTGATGAATGTGTTTTACATGTAAGATGCAGGAAGAAGAAATTGAGCAAGACAAGAAAAAGAGAGTGAAGGACCAAGAGTTGAACAACAATAGCAAGGCATTCATCAGAGGCATAATTAATCCTTCCTTTTTACCTCCAGCCCCAGATAACCGTATGTGCAGCTGAACAAAAGCTTAAGAGGCACCACATTAGAAAATATTATTTCTTGAAACATGCATGGCATGACCATGGGTCTGAACAAAGACACCTCCAGGGATAAATAATCCACAGACCGGTCCCCACCCCTTTCAGGGCGTATTTCAGAAGGAGTCCCATACACTGTGTTTGTGATTTGAATCCAACCAAACTTTGACAGTCTCTCACTATTACTTTAATATGCTATAATTTGCTTTTCCATCACATAGGGAAACATTAGAACTAATTAGGGATGTTCTCAGGTGCTATTTCTAGTCTATTTTTCTCTTTCAAAATCAAGTAGTTTCCCAGCTGATCCGCTGAAACTGTAGAGTATGTGGGACTTTTGTGGATTATACTCAAATAGTAATGTCAGAGTGGTTTTATAATCCCACCCAAGTGGTAACTGCTTTGCAACTGGCTGTTTGAAATTTGCATTGTGCAATCCAGAGACACCATCTGACACAGGTAAGAAATAAACATAGTCATGAGTCACTTCACGATAGGGTGGTGTTTTGAGATATACACTGTTAGGTGATTTCATTGTTGTGTGAACATCACAGAGTGTACTTACACAAACCTGAATGGTGTAACCTACTACATAGGCTATATGGAATAGCCTGTTGCTCCTAGGCTATAAATCCATACAGCACCTTACTGTACGGAATAATGTAAGGAAATAGTAACACAATGGTAAGTATTTGCACAATAGGAATTTTCAGCTCCATTATAATTCTATGGAAACACCATTATACATGCAGCTCAGCATTGTCCAAAACATCATTAGGTGGCATGTGACTGTATATACATTTTTATAGGTGAAAGCCTGAGGTTATGTTAGTTAACTCCCCTAGTGTCAGAAAGCACTACATACAGGTCCACCTGAATCCAGAGCCCACACTTCCAAACAGAATTTTTCACAATAGAAATTTTAAACTAGATACATAAAAAGTAGAACAAAAACAACTACAGTCGACCCTTCAACACCATGAGTTTGAAGTGTGTGGGTCCACTCACATTTGGATTTCCTTCCACCTCTGCCACCCCTAACAAAGCAAGACCAACCTCTCCTCTTCTTCCTTTTCCTCAGCCTACTCAACGTGAAGACAAGGGTGGAGACCTTTATGATGATTCACTTCCTCTTATTGTAGGAATCCAGTATATAATGCATATAACACACAAAATATGTGTTAGTCAACTGTTTGTTATCAGTGAGGCTTCCAGTCAACAGTAGGCTGTTAGTAGTTAAGTTTGGGGGAAGTCAAAAGTTATATGCAGATTATCAACTGTGTGGGGAGTCAGTGCCCCTACCCCCATATTGTTTAGAGGTCAACTGTATAACCATACTCCCTTAGAGAAAGCTTTACAAAACTTCTACAGACATACATCTACATACAGTCACAATTTAACAAAAAAGGAGAATAGAGATCATGCTTCATGTACTTTTGTATTTTCATTTGAAATAGATTGTGGAGGTTTTTTTTACATCAATGAATGCATTTCTACCACATCATATGTAATGACTAGTTTCCATGGTTATTCCCACATAATGTGTATAAGCAACTTTTGGACATTATGGGTCTTATACAGAATGCTGCGATAAATATCCTAATAACTAAATTCTTACACACCTTTTTATCTCTTTAGGATAAATTTCTAAAAATGAAATATACATTTTTCACATATTGCCAAGTTGCCTGGGGAATGTGTATGAATGTTCATTTCCATCAGCAAGGTATTAAAGTGTCCATTTCTCCACACCATTATCAACATTGGGTATTAGCATTTTATTATCTTTGCCAATTTAAAAGGGGAAATAATAAAATATCACTGATGCTTTATTTGCTCTTCCTTAATTATTATAGGAGTGGAGCATTTTCATGTTTTTTAGCATTGATTCTATTAGGTTTTTTGTGTGAAATCCCTACTCATGCCCATAGCTTATTTTTCTTTCAGGATTCATTATATATTATAGTAATTATTTGCCAAAATAATTCATCAAATATATTTCTCCCAATTTTTTCATTTACTTTTAATTTTTTTAATTTCAAAAGTGCAGAGAACCTAAATTTTTTCCTTTTTTTTTTTTTTTTTGGTTTCTGTTATTGACATCATATTCAAAAAGTATCTCTCTCTACTTCAAGGTTACAAAAATATCTAAATTTTCTTCTTGTACCTCCAAAGTATTATTACATTTAAATGTTTAATTTATGTAGCATTTCTTAGTGTAAGAGGTACTTTATTTCTTACAATTTATTAAACCAACTGTCACAATAATATCTATGAAAAATCTATAAATTCATAACTCATTTTAAATTACATCTTTATTTTATACCAAACCTTTATATATACTTATGTTTATTTCTAGAAGTATTGTTCAGGTCCATAGACTTTGGTGCTGATTCCTATGCCAGATAGTCCTAATATTATCTATTTTAGTTATTATAGCTTTACAAGCCATATCAATGTCTCAGAGGGTGATTTCCCATTCATTATTACCATCTATATTCATTCAAATGCATTTAAGAATTATTCTATCAGTTTCCAAAAAAAATGAAAATGATATTATCATTAAAATTTTTTACACCATTAGAATATCTTGGAAAGACCTGATAGCCTTATAATTTGAGTAAATTGTTCCTTCCAGGAAAAACAAGGTGTGTCTATTTATTCAAGTTTTGATTTCTCTCAATGATGCATTCACTTTCTTCATATATATTATAATGTCTGCTGTTATGTGAATGGCTTCCTCTCCCTGTTATATTTTACAACTGCTTACTGTGAAACTTAGACTTATACAACTGGAATCAAAGTTGGCTTCATTTTTACAAGGATACTGTGAAACTTAGACTTATACAACTGGAATCAAAGTTGGCTTCATTTTACAAGGATTTACAAGGATCTCTTGATGCCCAGAGATACTAATTGTTTTTGAAAAGTCACCCATTTCACTTGCAACACAACTTAGCATGTAGAGGTACCAACTGGTCCTGAGAACTCTGTCTTCAGGACTCATCCCTAAATAGTCTATTTCTCCTCATCTCCATCACCACCACCCTGGGGAAAGCACTGGCAAATTTTATCTGTTATTACTATTATTATAACTTTCTTTTTTGTTGTTGTTTTGTTTTTATTTTTTATTTCAGAATATTACAGAGCTACAAATGTTTTGGTTACATAGATTGTTTTGGTACAGCTTCAGTCAAAGTACAAGTGTGCCCACCATGCAGATAACATATCACTGCTGCTCTATTTGCTCTTGGGAAGGAATTCTCCCCAACTCATTCTACAAAGCCAGTATCACCTTGATACCAAAGCCAGGAAAGAACACACACACAAAAAAGAAAATTACAGACAAATATCTCTTATGAATATAGATGCAAAAATTATCAACAAAATTCTAGCAAACCAAATTCAGTGGCACATCAAAAAAATAATCCGCCAAGACCAAGTGGGCTTCATCCCAGGGATGCAAGGATGGTTCAACATACGTAAATCCATAAATGTAATTCACCACATAGACAGAAGCAAAATGAAGACCATATGATCATCTCACTAGGTGCAGAAAAAGCATTTGACAAAATTCAGCACTGTTTTATGATAAGAACTCTTAACAAAATAGGCATAGATGGAACATACCTGAAAATTATAAAAACCGTATACAGCAAACCCACAGCCAACAGCATACTGAATGGGGAAAAGTTGGAACCATTCCCACTTAGAACTGGAACCAGACAAGGTTGCCCACTGTCCTCACTTTTATTCAACACAGTGCTGGAAGTCCCAGCCAGAGCAATCGGGTAAGAGAAGGGTATCCAATGGGGAAATAAGAGGTCAATCTATCACTCTTTGCTGATGATATGATCTTACTATCATAACTTTCTAACTGTCCTCCTGATTCCACACCTCCCCTATTAACCTAATTTTGTATTTCATAAATGAACAAATTTTATCAATCCCCTGCTGACATAGGGGCTTCCCATGACAATTTAAAAACTCCAAATGTCTTACTCTGGCCAGTGAGGCTCTACATAATCTGAGCTTCTCACACCTTTCCAGCCACATTGCCTACCTGCTCTCACCTTGCTCAATGTGCTCTAGCATCTTTGCCTCCTTTCAGGTGTTCACATAGTCATTTCCTCCTTAGGGCCTTTTTCATAAGCTATGCCCTCTACCTGGAAGCTCTTCCCCCAGATAGCTGCTCCTTCTGTCACTCAAAGTTCGCCTCAGTGTCGTCTGTTCAACAAGGTCCTCCCTGACCATCCAATCTAAAGTAGACCCCTTCACTCTCTTATCACATCCTTCTGTTTTATTTCTATTGAAATATTTATTATGAATTTTATTTATCTATTGATGTATTTGTGTATTGTGTATCATCTTCCCTCACCTCTCCCTCATTGCCACCATGAAGGTAAAGTTCAGAACAGTCATAATTTCTATATTGAACACTATTGAATTATCAAGGACCAGGAGAGTTATTGGCACATAGTAAGTGCTCAATAACAATCTGTGGAATGAATGAATGAACAAATTCAGATCTTCTGACTCATGGTGAACATTGCTAGGTGAAAACAGCTCACATTTTGCAACTAGACAGACCCAAATTTTCTTCTCAGCCCCAGTCTTTATTTAATTTGAACCCCTGGGAAAAATACTTAGTCTTAGAATATTGCTTTCTTTAGCCATAAAATGGGGCAATTAGTAATTTCCTCACGGGTTTAGTTTGAGAACCAAATAAAAATGCATATACAATGCACTAGTACAATTCCTGGTACATAGTAAGTACTCAAGATATCTTAGTTTTTTGCCCATTCCTGAACTACTTTTACTCACCAACTAGCATCTTTACCGATGCTGCCTTTTACAACTAGGGAGCTATGGAATTTAGTACCTGGAAAGCATTATTAGATTAAATAAAACTTTTTAACTAAATGCAAAACAGGAAGTGCTACCATCTGGGATAGGTCTTTGTTACAATTTGTTTTCTGAAATTCAGAGGGAATAGACATTTCAGCAAGTTATTCCCTACCCTAAACTACAGCACAGAGTCCAAGACAAGGACAATTGAACAAGTCAACAAATAACTGTCATTTTGCTACAAATCAACAAAATTTGGGTCTGTAATCGTAATGCCACATTAGGGGAAAATACTTATTTCTCAGATGTCACGTAGAACATTGGAATTATAAAAGGGGGCATTAAATGTAATCCCTAGGGGAAGATCCAAAATTCAAATAAATCGATGATTATGGTTTCCTAGAGCAATTTCACTGAATTTCCATGAGCCTGCAACATCAGGGGAGTACATAAATTATACAATGCTATAAAGTCTGACACAGTAAAAGTGGTTCATTCCGAAAAAGGAAATGAATTCTTTGACTCTGACTATCAAAACACTGTCATTGACTATTCTATACTTTCTTTTGCAGTTTACAATTGAGAAGCTAGTTCATTTGGTTTCTATTTTATTAATACTTTGGGGGTTTAAGCTCATGCACACAACTTTCCTGAATCTTAGGAAAGGCAGGCCGGTCACCAAAGTGGCCAACAATCCCATCTGTGCCATCCTCCGCATCATGAGCAGCTTAGTTCAGAACAGGCCTTCCTCTACTTGAATATTACCTGGAAAAGGATGAGCATAGAATTATGGGTCACTCCCTGTTATAAAGAAGTTGTATGTGCATATATTAATATTTTCCTAAGAAGTACTAGAAAAAAACTAGCCAACCCTAGGCAGGAGGTGTACCAGCCAAGAATAGAGGTTGAGAGGGAGGAATCCAGAGTAGACTTAGTTTGAATCCCTGTTCCACATCTTACTAGCTGTGCAAACTTGGGCAGGTTACTTTACCCTTCTGTGCCTCAATATTCTTGCATATAAATGGGAATGATAATAATAGCACCTACATCATAGTGTTGCAATGAGAATCCAATGAGTTAGGGTTTGTAAGGAAAGCAGGAAAGCTTATTGAAGACTTTGTGTAACTCAGTGATAACTCAAGGGAGATTTTTAATGTTTTTCTTCCATGAACTTGTGCCCTAAGTAAGAAGGGAACGGATAAACCTCATTCCTTACCCTTAGTGGACATGATGGACAGGGACTTTTGTCACCTTGTCTCACAAGGTAAAAGAGAAAAACCTGAGTGATCCACTGACTTTTATAAATAAAAAACCTGCATAAGTGGCATAACCAGCATAATAAGTGAAACGAATAAAAATCCAGTCCAACCTGCCTTGAAAATCAAAGGAGGATGCAGAAATTTGAACCCTGGTTCTCTCATTTCTAGGCTTCCCTGCCGCTTCCTGCAGGTGTCATTATAAATTGTGACCTGTTGTCAGGGCACAGGTCCTGATGGTAAGTTTCCACTGCTCAGTAAAATGCAGAATGTCAAAATCTTCACCTTAGAGGGTCCCCACAGAGTCAGAAGAAGTAAAATACGAAGTCAACGAACACCATTCTAATGTTCTCAAGAATCTAAAGCATGGAAAAGACCCCTCCAAACATCTTCAGTGTTGATTTTTTCATGCCCCGCACCTTGTATTCACTGCCTTGTCACATCGTGCCTTTGCCTGCTGAGCACTAGTTGGTGTTTTCGAAAACTGAAAATAACTTTCAGTACATCCAGGAGAGGAGCCCCTCTGCTGAGATGAAATTTAAATGAACATTCTGAATGGCTTTCTTTACCAGGAGACGGGAGTGATCTTAAAACTCAGGTTTGGGGTGGGGGAGGAAATGTAGTTTGTGAACTTAACATGCCCACTAAAGAAATTGGGCCCGTCTGGATGAACAGCGGGTCTCCCAGCACCCAAGGCAGACTCTCCTAACTAAAGCACAATTCCAGAAAGTGAGAACAAAGACACCATCAGCCCATTCATCATGACTGTAATAATGAATAGCCATAATGACAATGGCAGGAAAGAGCAGATAAAATAAAATGTTACAAGACAGAGAGGCAGTAGGAAAACTACATACTGATCATTTTTCTTCAGGACACACCATTGAGAAAAATTAAGTCTTTATCCTCTGATGGCTTCCTGTGGCTGAGCCACAGAAATCTAATTGAGAGAGTACGGTCCACAGAAATCTGCTATCTGCTCTGGCTGTAGAATCGTATTATTATAAGCCTTTGACTCAATTACTGTACGAAACAAAGAACTGTTGCTACAGCATCATTATAGAGACTGTAGACCCCAAACGTGCTTTTCTAGTCCTTGTTTACTGGTCTTTCCCCCCATTATCTCCAGAAAGCAGATGAAGTGGCGGCCTCGGGGAACACAGTATTCTGTTTGGTTCTGGGGGCTTTTCCAAAAACATTTTGTATTTCCATTGGAGAAAAGACAAAACTGAGTGTCTGTTTAGCAAACAGAAGGACAACTACTTCTGGAATAGCACTGTGATATCACTGACATTAGAGTATATTTTTTTTATCCTTGAGGTTAGTAAAGATGTTGGAACCACAGGTGTGTGCTTCTGTTCATTATATCTACACATTGTATATCCTGAGACAGTACAAGTATACCTTTCCATTTGTTAAAAAAAACTGAGCTCTGGGCAGGGCACGGTGGCTCACGCCTGTAATCCTAGCACTCTGGGAGGCCGAGGTGGGCGGATCGTTTGAGCTCAGGAGTTCGAGACCAGCCTGAGCAAGAGCGAGACCCCATCTCTACTAAAAATAGAAAGAAATTATATGGACAGCTAAAAATATATATAAAAAAAATTAGCCGGGCATGGTGGTGTATGCCTGTAGTCCCAGCTACTCGGGAGGCTGAGACAGGAGGATCGCTTGAGCTCAGGAGTTTGAGGTTGCTGTGAGCTAGGCTGACGCCACGGCACTCACTCTAGCCTGGGCAACAGAGTGAGACTCTGTCTCAAAAAAAAAAAAAAAAAAAAAAAAAAAAAAAACTGAGCTCTGATAGTGTCTGCACAGGATAAACTCCAGGTAAGAGATGGGGTCTCAGCGTAGTAGTTTTGTACCCTTTCTTTCTCTGACTAGTGGCGGGTATAAACAACTGCATAAAGCCAGCAGGCTTTCAGAGGAGAAAAAAGGAGGATAAGAAGTAGTCTCAAACCTCCTCCATCCCTGTTCTCCATTAAGTGACATTATTCACTATTGTGTTAAACTTCCACCTCTTCATCAGGAAAATCCCCAAGTCAAATATCGCCTCTGCTGGTGGCCTTCACTACCTTTCCCAGAACAGAAAGAAGTGCTCTGTCCTGTTCAAACCACTTCCTTTGCACAGAGCTTGTCTCATTCATTACTTCAAATGACAACGATCTCTCTACAACTTGGTCTCCCGCGTTTTAAGTTTGAAACCCTAGTACTAAGCTCAGTCCTGGTGCTCAGGAAATTTTCTCTGAACAAATGAATAAGCCAAGGATTGCAACTAAACAGTCAGGAAGCCTCGGGAATATGAGATGTTGATACCTGCTAGGAGTGAAATTCTCTCATTAGGTGCAGTTGAGGCTGCAATTGCAAAGAGAGAATTTCCAAAGAAGCATGATAGCTTGAATTGACCGAAAGTATCCAGGATTGGTTGTATTAGCTTAATCCTCTGTGGCACATGGGGGAAATTTTTATAGCTGATAGATTTTTAAAATCTATCTGTTGGTGTTGCTCAGCCTCAAGAAAACAATGATGATAGTGATAATGAAAACAACCAGTAGGGGACAACCCAAGTTAATTGACCATAAAGAATAATACTAATAGTAGATTTTACTTTTGGTGATGCCCTTGTTCTGGGGTTGGACAGTGGGTACATGAATGGTCATTATATTAGTGGGCATTATATTATTAAAAAGATTGAACCAAATATGTTTTCAACCAACGATTATGATCAACATCAATAAAATTCTGTGTACCTAGGGTTAAAAAAATAAAGAAAATCTTTTTTTATATGGAAGCAAAACTCAATGGAAATCAAGTAGGTAGGAGTCGGGAGGAGAGGATGGGTAAATGTACGTTTAACCGGTACGTTGCCCACTATCTGAGTCAAGGGCACACTTATAACTTTGACTCAAACTGTACAAAAGCAAACTATGTAACCAAAACATTTGTACCCCTGTAATATTCTGAAATTAAAAAAAAGAAAATCTTTTTGCAATGTATAATCCTCAATCATTATTATATTAATGTTTATATAGTACTTCAATTTAAGTAGCACTCAGTTTTCTATTTCACTTAATGATCTGGATTTTTATCTGAAACTTAATGAAATTCTTGTTAATGTTGAAAATGGTAGAGATACAGACCTCAATATCCATAAGTGGGCTTAATATGCAATATAGGCCTTTAATTTATAAGCGAATGCTTTGTTTAGGGAACGTGATGGACTCACGACCTGTTTGAATCTGCATAGTAAACTATGCTAAAGCAATAACAAGAGCCACAGGGTTCTATTATGCTCAGATACAAAGCTTAAAAGAAAGACTTGTGAAGACCAATTCGATTCTTATTTTCCCTCATTTATGAGCAATGTCCGTAGTTGTCATAAAAACTAATCCTAGTTAAAGTTCAATTTAGAGGACAGAATTGAATTAACCAATGTTCCAGCAACAACAAAAAGAATACTAACCAAGCAGTGACTTACACTCGCATAAGGCTGCACTGTTTTCATGACATTAGAACCCATATCTGTCACCGATGCTGGAGCTCACTCAGCATGCAGCCAGCAGAGCTGAGCGCCTCAACTGAGCTGGATAAATAATAATTAGTGACAGTGATTGCGTTGACAAGGCCTTCCACAGTGCTCTACATCATTCGCATGGGGGTCAGTATGAAATTTGACCAGAAGCACTTCTTTTTATGGCCTACTTAGCACTTACCTATGGAGAAAAACACAATTAACAGTAATGAGATGAGAATTTAAGTAGAGGGAGCATTTTACCCTGTAAGGCTATAATGGTGTCTAGAAGAGTCTATTACCTTCAGGATAAGAGTTAACCCTGAACCCAGGAGGATTTTTAATAATAAAGAAAGTGCCATTTTGCTGTGTTATTCTAGGGACCTCTGGGTCATAATTTAAACCTGGGCCCTAAAAGACTGCCATTCCTGTTGCCCTCAAGAACAGGACAATTGCTCTGAAGGTGGGTCTCTTATGGCCGTGCACCTATCAAGCACGGTGCTTAGAAGGAACTCCATAATGTCTGAGTTTGGGTTAAGGAAAGAGCTTTCTTGGAGAAAAAGGAGACTTGCACAGCTAGGCTCAACAAGAATAGAGGAGACTGGGGTCACCCATTGCTCCCTCGGTCCCCATAGTGGGCCAATACACACTGCTAAACAAACAGTGTGGCTCACATTCCAGCAAAGGAACCCAAGCCCCGTCTCTATACTTCTTTTAAGGACACACATGATAAAGTGGCCTTGTTACAGAGAGTACAGACCTGCACGCCAGGTGGTGTGGGTTTAGATGCCAGTCGAAAGAAGCTGGGAGAGGGAAAGCTGAACCATTGTCAAGGCAACCCAGAGTGCACGCCCAAGGTCATTTGCAGATACTGTTCTTTGCCTCACAATATGACACATGAAGAAACTGGGAAATAAAATCATGCTAAGCTGAATTCTTTCCTTCACTGAATCTTAACTTAGCCTTGTTAGAATGATCCTGTTATAGCTAATGCCAAATAAAAGTATTCCATATTTTCTTCTAGAAAGAGGGCATCCCTTGACCGTTTTCTTTCTTTTCTCAGAATGAAGCAAACATTATTTCTCTACAAAGCAATTATAAATCCTTTCCTCCCATGTATTTAATAATCTATTTCTTTAGAACCAATGCTAGAAAACAAAAACAAAGATTGCTGTAGCTCACGTTTGTCACACAGCTCCTCAGCTCCACACTCCGTCTGCCTGCCCAGGTGCCGAGACTTTCGAGCTGCCCCCCTGGATCTCAGCTTCAGGGTGCTGAGCTCCTGACCTGACCTTCTTTTGCCAGAAAAACTTACCTGTTTAGGGCCCTGTTTGCAAACAATAAATTGTGATTTAGTATGCAGGCAAGTTTAAAAGTTTAGTCGTGTTAAACTTTTTTGCTAATCTAGTGTGCAGTGCAATGAGTGATTTAAGGAGTAATGCAAATTCTAAGCACTCAGAGATGATATTTTTGTCAGAGAAAGCTTCTGTGTTCTTTAGTTTTTGTCTCATGGTCCATTTTACACTTGGATTCAGTTTGGCTTGCTTCCAGATATGAGGCTGAATTACAACAGCTGTCTTAACCCTCAGAACATACTGGAAGTCCTCTGGTTAATTTCATATCGGCCTTTTATCCTGATCTTTATCTTCCAGGTCCTCGATCTTACAATTTACCATTACTTTATTATTGTGTTATTGTTTCAGACCACTTCATTTCCTGTATGGAATGAGGTTTTGTGCAAATAAATTAGTAATAAACATACATTTTGGGGGTTGCTCCCTGATAGTTGGTATATGTGGATCTCAGAAAATAAAAAATGGAGCCACAATCTCAAGTTCTTGTTGATTAGCTATTAAATACCTAGCTGTCTATTTATAATGCCAAAATGGTGTACTGGACTTGGAGCCCAAAAGCCTCAGTTTGATTCCGGACTCTACATTTGGTAATTTTCCCTGATTTATTTTCCTCTGTTGTTTCTCGATACTGGGGAGGAATGGGACCTCATAAAAAGAAATGCAAAAGGCATATTCCACAGGAGATTACCAAAGACTCTGCAATATTCTTGGCAAGCTTTTACTGTTAGGGGAAAAAAAATTAAGAAAAAAGGATACACCATATTGAAATAATTTATTAACTGATTAAATACCAAGATAATGTATGACTCTTCAGTCTCATTAACAAACCAGCCAACTTTACAAAGTTCTTTTACGAGACCTTTTAATATTCTCCTAAATCTCCTAAGGTTTCTAAAATAACTTTCTTGACCTTGAGCCCAAATCAACAAAATTGTGCCCCGTATCCCCCAAGCCCTCCAGGGTGAGGGCCTGACAGCTGGCTGTGGGCATGACCGGGGAAGAACAGCATGTACTGCACAGCACTCGCCGAGGAATGTCTGCAGCTCTGGAGGATCAGGCAGGTACCTGTCTGTGTTTCCCCTGGTCTTCAGGGGCTGGGAACTAGACCACGTCATACCACGTTTCAACTGCAGCAAATCATTAGCAAAACAGGCAAATGGCAACAGTGCAATTGGATCAACAGGCAGGTGGCACATTTTCGACACCAAAGACAAACTCAACTAATAGGCTAGAATATAAACAACACATCTTTCTCATAAGCCAAGAATGATCCAAGTGAATCATTGCACCTGGCAGTTGATCCAAGTCTTCTGATTCCCTTCTCTACAGTTGGCATTTAGACCTCTTCAGAATACATACAAGCAAATAAAGGAACAAGGGAACAAACAAATAAATAGCATTCCTATCAGTATATCAGAACCATTAGGGGACATAATCAGAAACTTCAACATAAACCCCAGGTCTTCTGCTTCTGTCAAAACACTTCCTAGCTGCTTTTACTTCTGTATTAATCAGCCTCCAGCTGATTCATCATCAGAGGATCAGATTTGTCCCATTTTTTTATCATATTAGGAATTCAGTTCCTTTGTGATGCATCTCTCTGAGATCTGTAATGATTTTTTTCTCAAATATAATGTCACCTTCAATTCTGACAGCCATAGGACACAGGGAATCTTTTCTCATTTTTTAAAAAAATCAAAGTATCAGAGTATCTTAAATATAATATGATGAATTCTTCCCAATAAATCACTTAGACCCCTGATGTATATAGGACTTGACATCATAATCAAGTATTCCATATATTTAAGCATATTATCAAAAATAGCAGCTGTTTCAGAAATAGCCCACCTGCTCCATACAAGCTAGGGTGGATGACGAAGCCCACCTCCCCATGTGCTCCCTCCACACACACACCTTTGGCCCCCATACACAATCTTTCCCTCCACATAACTTCCCAGGTGGACACTGAGGCATCTCTGCAAAATATAGGCTAAAAAATGCTACCCTAAATATGATTCAAATAGAAAGTCTAATAATAACTATATGGTGCTTCAGATGCTTCAAAACAATACAACATTGGGTTTTTTTTATATTGCCATCCAGGCAGATTCTGCCAGCATATGGAGTGTCTAATGTATACCAAGCAATCTCTTTGGAGTTACATATTCTCATTAACATATCTTTTCCCAAGTAGGAACCAGTTGATTTCTATGTCATGAATTTCATTTCCAGCTGGGCCAATGCCTCTGTAGTATGAATTATCTGGGAGCTATCACAGCTACAGGTGTCATGAGCAACCTGTACTCTTTTCCCCACATATGGCAAAATCCAGCAGTTTTCCAAGGCTTTCTGCTTTGTGGTTGGTGGAAAATGTTACGGTTATGCTGAGACAGAAGTTGATAAAAATTATGTAAAATAAGTAGGAAAAAATTTATGTACATACAATGCTATATGCAAAGCCTGCAACTGGTTGTGGGGAAGGCACCGGCACAGAGCAGGCCTCTTTCCTCTTTCTTTCACGTATATCCACAATATTTTACCAGGTTTTATCTAAATACAAATTGCAAAACAACCTAGACCTTTTTCCCTTTCTCTTTCCTGCATTTTTTTTTCCCTAAAATAATTTTGGAGCTTAACTCCTGATTCTGCCACACAGTGGCTCTGTGACAGTCAACAGGTTATTTAACTTCTTGGAGCTTCACCTTAAGAGTGGAGATACCAACATCATCTGATTCAGATTTTTGCTCTGAGGGTGAAACAAGGGACCATCAATGTAAAGTTCTTGGCATTTCTGCTTTTTTGCATTAGATCACTTTCCACTCCTGGCCTTTCTTCAAGAGTAAGATTATCTGGACCATTGTATCAACACCCCATCTTCAATGTACAAACTTGTGAAATATCAGCTTTTCATCTCTCTGTCAGTAAATGGATACCCCAGGCACACACAGAATGCACAAACATGAAAATGTTCACTTTAAATAACAATGGTATAGGCATCTGGGAGTCACATAATAGACAACATATTTTAAAGTAAAGAATTCTTTTCCACAGAGTATTAATTTACCAACTTTCTGCACAACAAGTTTCCAAAGCAGTCAAGAATATCTGAGACTGCAGGCTTCGTGTTTCCCCTAATGGGGCACTAATTGTTTTCAAATAAATGCCTCTAGTGTGCAAACTCTCTATGTGAAAGGAAAGCGGATTGAGGAAGGGTAAATTTAACCCATCATTCTGATGTCTACAATGTCATGTATTAGAAAGATTCCAGAAAAGGTCTGGTTGGGATTAAATGTATTTAAAATTCAATATAAATTTTTAATATTTATTAGTATCAATCTTGAAATGCCTTTCTCAAACACACACACATATACATACACACACAATTTTATCACCACTCCCCATAATAATAATATTTATTTCATCTTAAAAGATTACATTTTCAACACACTCACACACACAAGCGCCTCACATACTCTACTTTTGATACAAAGTATTTTCTTTGTGAAAGGCTCTTTAATTTTGTGTTGTCCTATTTGCAACCTTTTTTAAGACTTTAAAATGAGGTGTTTTAACAGTGCCACCTTGTGGTAATGAGACATTTCAAATTTATCCACCCAGCATAACTTCTTCCCCATCTTTTTTCGCCTCTGTTTTGTGATCTGTTTCTTTCATTTGTATTCGCTAATCATTCCTTGGCATTAGTGTTACTGAAGAAAATAAAGATTTCATAAAAACAAAGTAGACTGCTTTAAAAAAAAAAAAAAAACTAACAAAAAACATTTAATGGGAGCAGAACGGTAGAACCTGTACACTTAAGAGTCTCTTCAGGGCAAAGAAATGTACCTAAAAATCAACCAGAGCTTGTGAAGAAACAAAGGGGGGGAGGGAGGCAGGAATTCCAAAGTGGGCTTTAAGGGGAAAGCTAACCTGATTTAAGGCATTTTGGCTAAAGTTTTCCTTTCATATCTGCCACATTTTGTGCCCTATGGTGGGTCTGAAAAGCAGGCAGCCGGAACAGCGAGCAAATGCTTCCCAGCCACAAACAATGGAATATTGAAGCCATTGATATTCTCCTCACAACAGCAGACACCATAGCAGGTGCTGAAGGAATTGGTTGTTCATGAAGAAATAATCAAATCTTCCTTCCTTCCTTCCTCCTCATTTCTGCTGCCTCTCACACAACTACCAGCATCCCCTCTCCACGGGCCAGTGTGCTACTTGGGGAAAACAATAATAATGATAATATATGATTTTTTTTCCTCCCTAAATCACTTCAACTCCAAGGATGTAGACATTCATTAACAACTTACGCCCATTTACCCACCTGGCCAGTTGATTATCAAGACAGGTAACTGCAAGTACCTTTGTGAGGGTTAGTTCATTAAATTCATTGAAAACTCCAACCAGATTTTGAAAATCCTTGCTCTTTCAACTTTGAAACAGACCATGATGTGGATTCACATCATGAAAAATGAGAGGGAGAGAATGAAGAGAAGACCTGGGAATGATGGCAAGAGCACCGAGGCTGCTGCACCTTCCCTGAGCAGGGGCCCAAGGGGAAGGTGACCTTCCAATTTAAAGGTCAAATGGCCTTCCAACTTAAAGGTCAAGCTCATATACACACATATACATGCGTGCACACACATATACACACACATCTACACGAGCACCAGCCCCTTGGCATAAGCATAGGGTTTTACCCAAATCCCTTGCCCTGACCTATGGAAGATGTTTGCTTTCTAGCATCTCAGGTCTGGAACCACATCTCAGATATAACAGCATAGGAGAAATGATCCAAAGTGAAATTCTGTGGAAGATGAAATTGAGAGAAAACAATCTTTGTCTATTGGCGATTTAGTTTAACAGAAACAATAGCTTTGCACTGACAGATAATAATTCAGGGAAAAATAGTGGGAGTGTTATTTACTATCTCCCTGACTGAGAGGAGGCTGAGATGGCCAAAGGAAGTTCTGAGTGGGCCACAGAAATCCCCACGCCCCGTGCCAGGTGCTGTGGCGCATGCCTGTAACTCTAGCACTTTGGGAGGCTGAGGCAGGAGGATGGCTTGAGGCCGGGAGTTCAAAAAGTCACCACAACCCAACCAACTGTCCTGAAATCATCAGGCCCTGGAGGCCTGCCGAGGTCAGACTTACAGTCCAGCCAGCCTTTCCAGGTCTGACTGACTCCCAACCAGACTGTGAAGACGGTGACCGAGGAGTGAATTCCTGTTCCTTCCTCGTGACCCTGCATTACTTTCCAGTAAGTTCTCCCATGGCACAATGGTTCCTTTGTCTGCACAGGAAGGGAATTTGTGATTCCTTCTGGAAACCAAGCACTGTGGGAGCCAAGCCTACTCTCCTGGCTGCTGGCTCAGAGTCTGAGCATACACAGGTCTGGAAGGCTGCCCGGTCACGTGGGATCCCTGATGCAACAGCTCTTCTCACCACCGAGCTGGGTGGTGGCTTGGACTCTCTAAGACCCAGTAGCCTTTTGGTGACCATCAAACAGAAATTGCTATGGCTTGAATGGTATGAACCTGGGGTCAGGAAAAGACAGCCTGGGGGACAAGTGAGGCCTACATCTGCGTTTATAAATAAACCTTTGCTGGAACACAGCCATGCTCATTCATTTAAGTGTCCTCTACGGCTACTTTCACACAGCAGTGGCTGCAACAGAGACCATTGGTCTACAAAGCCTAAATTATTTATTATCTAGGCCTTTGCAGAAAAAGTTTGCCAACCTCTGGTTTAAAACAAGAGTCGTCAAGAAAAGGCAATGTGGGGTACTACAAGGACCACGAGAAGGGGACTCCAAAGGCAAGGGTTCTAGTCCTACCTCTGTTAGAAACCACCTGGGTCTGCAGCTCTGAGTGACCTTGGGTGTCCCTTCTAGCTGCAAAAGATACAAAAATTCTATGATATAAGCATTCAGTAATGCACAGGGTTTCAAATGTCAGCTTTACTGCCCAATACTTTCCATTTCCAAAGAAAAAAGGTCATTTTTCTGTTTGTAATCCAAGGATCATGGTATTTAAAACAATTAGATGGGAATCCATCCTTTGTGCTCATGAAGGAGCATACACACATGCTGGCACAGACACACACACACACGCACTCACACTGGGCAAACCATCCAGCCCACTGCACTAAGCATAGGGTTTCATGCCCAAGACCCTGGCGCTGACCTCCTGTGGGAAAGACATGTGTCTTCTAGGGCCTCACCACTTGCTCCGGGAAAGCTGCTGTGTCTAGGCCTCACCATCTGTAAAGCTGTGATCAAAACATTACTATTCAGTTACCATCCAAGACACAGCTGTAGAATTATGGAGAAGTGTTTTCCCAAAACGAAGCAATTGTCTGAATCTGTCTCGTGACTGAAGAAAGAATGCCTAATTCACAAAAACGTTCCTACTTTATAGCACATTTACATACAATATAATGGATTCTATCCTATTTACTTGTTTTCCATACCATCTTTATTTAGTGTTTATTTTATGAGACTTGAAAATAGTTTCCAAACATCTCTAACTCTAAAAAAATTTTACTGAGTTGAAGCTGATTTTAAATTAGCTGGCTTAGTCTGGGTTCTCCCCAAAAGCAGAGCCTGAGACAAGAGAGTTTATTTTGGGAAGTGATTCCAAGGAACAGGAGTAAAGAACTAGGCAGGTTGAAACAGGGAAGGAGGGGAAGGCAATGGAGCTGGTCACTGGTACGGGTGATTGAGGAGTCCTGCTGGGATGCTTGGAGTTGCCTCTTAAGATGAGCCCCCGGTGTGTCTTCCTGAGGGATGCAGGAGGGAAGTATTTATGCCCAACTCCCATCGTTGCCACAGAGGGTTTTAATTCACTCCTACCTCCAGCACGTGCACGGGGCAGAATAGCTGACCCGGCTTCTGCAACGTCAGCAACAGCCTCAGAGAAGCCCCAGGTGAGAAAGCAAGAGTTTTGTGGGGCAGCTGAAGGAAGGAGCTAATGGGTTGCAACAGCACATAGCTGCTGCAGCATGGCTGGAGTCAAAAGGTAGGCTAAGAGGATGCAAGGAAGGTCACAAAAAGTGACCTGTACAGTGTGCAATGCTTAAATTTTACTATTCTATCCTCCCAACATGCCATCAGTTAGGTTAGCATAACAACAATATTCCTTCAAGGTCAGATGTGCCTCTGCTACATGTAGGCACCTGGAACAGAGATGAAGACTCTGTCTTTGTGCTTAAGAAGAATTCCCTTTTAAAGGAAGATACAACCATGTAAATAAACCATATGAATGCATTCAGATCAACCCTGTCAGTTAATATGAGAACACAGATTCTCCTACATCCATTGGATGACGAGCAAGGAATGGAGGTCAACATAAGGGAAGTCTTCAGAAAGACGGTGGTGCCCAGGAGGTGTTTCAAAGGACCAATAGCAGTTTTCCAGGAAGTAAAGCAGGAAGGAAGATTGAATCACCTATGTAGTCGTGCAAGTTGGAGAGGTCAGAATGTGTGCAGGAAAATACACTCTACCTTTAGAAAGCTTGAAATAGAGATACATGTGGGGAAATGGCCAACCATGAGGTTGAAGAGGTGGCAGGTCCCAGACCATGAAACCCTGGATCCCATCCCAAACATCTTGGACTCCATCCTATTGACAATAGAGGAAAATGGAAGATTATAAAGAAGGAGGGAAGTATTCAGTTTGCTTTTAAGAAAGATAACTCTGATAACATCATGGAGTTTATATCACCTCAAAGGAATTTCAGGGGTAAATTAAAGTTTGTGTATCTTAATGATCCTAAGATTAAAATAATTCCTCTATGTCAAACATTTAAATTCATAAATCACACAGTAATCTGTTTTTCTGTAAATATACAGAACATTATGGGTACATTTGACACAAGCCTGAATGGAAACCATAGCAAGGCTTCATCGAAGCAGAGACTTTCGTGAGAGTGTGGGTCTATTATTTATTATTTAGTGTTCACAACACTTTACAATGCAGGCCTAGAAATAATTTAAAGCACTGGTCACTTCCCTGGCCTTTTATTTTTGTGAGGCAATATGATAATTCAGGAAGACTAATGCCAGGACTCAGTCCAGAAACGTAGGCTTTTCTCACCCTGTTGTGAAGACAATCATTCGTTTTGGTTTCTTGTCGAGAGTGTGAACAATGAGCATCCAATAAACAAAGTTGACTTTCTTAACTTAAATTCATCAAAACAAAGTAGTTAATTCTAAGGTCCTTACATGAATTTGTGTGCCAAACACAAGAGGCAGAGGCACATCCATGGGGGAATAAGATGGCAAAAATGTGAAACTGTGCAGCAAGAGGGACACACACAGAGACAAGAGAAAGACTTAAAGGCCCAAAGAACTCATTGTGCCTCAACTTCCACCTCTCCTAGCAAAGGTACCCCACTTCCTCCTTTGCCAGACTGTCCACAATGATTGATGTTGATGCTGGGAAGCTCGAGAGAGGACTCATTTCTAGAGAAGCAATCCACAGACCACCAGCTATGTTCAAGCCCTTCTCCCTCCTCTAGCCAAAGCCTTCATCTATTTTGGAGTCATTGCCCACTTCCCCTTTTCTATTCCTATTTTCTAAATTATAATGTATTTAAATGCATAAAATAAAATTATGTTGAAATACCACTAGCAATTAAAATATTATAAAACAAATTTTGTGATATACTAACGCAAGTCATTTCTTTATTAATGCACTAAATATTTAATATCAAGATCTAATGGTAGATCTGATAACTAGCATAATTTTGATGCAGTGACGAACAGGAGTGATACTTTGAAATATCTGCAACATTGTGAGATGATATGAAAATATCAGTAATTTCTATTGCTGACAAATTCATATATGCCGCTGCAGTTGTCTACTCATAATTGATGCATATGCCTCAGCTCCCTAAATATGAGAATAATAGCAGCTTTCTAACAGGGTTGTCACAAAGATTAAATTTGTTAAGTGTGTAAGGTGTGTAAGTGTGTAAAGTATATTGAGAAAGCACTCAATAAACGTTCACTGTTGTTGGGTTTGCCATTATTATTATTACTGTGCCAAGAATAGACAAACCTACAAATAAAGACCATTTTCTGCTTCTTCCCTTGGTTTCAAACGATTTTTATCTTTTATTGCTATTCCTGCAGCAAAACAAAAGACTTTTTAACAAAATAAAAGCCCGTGAACAACTGTATCTTTAGGGAATTCTTAATATTATATATTACCACCTACATTCTTCTTTTCTCTAAGATTTAAGTTATTTTTCCTGGGTAATTTTTAAATTTTCTGTCTTGTGTAACTGGCAGAGGGGGTGTGTGTATATAAATGCTTACATCCTAACCATGTGCTGAAATTTTCATCAGAAGATCTAAAGGTGCTAAGCCCAGCTTTCTGGATGCGTTAATCCTCGAGCCTACGTGGAAAATACTGTATGAAACTGATGGGACCCATGCAAAGGGCAGTTGGGCTTTTCTAATATTCACAGACACATTGGCTCCTGGATTAAATCTGGGATTTAATACACCCGAGCCCAATCCCCTGACATTGCCTGGTAACCGCCTGGCTGAAAATAGACTTTCTAGATGACCGCTGAGTTTCTAAATCACATTACCCTTTTGTCAAGTCACGCAGCAGGTAAACAGTGGAATAATTTAGAGCCTTTACATCAGGGAAAAGCATGCACTCCAGAGGAGAATTAAACTCTCCAAGGCTGCATTTCTTCCCTGCCTTCTCCTTACCCTGGAAGTGGCTTTTAAAATTGTGAGGCATCCACCACCCTTAGACTCAGGGTCCTGTGCTGTTAGGGCTCTGCCGGCCAGAAAGGGTTTGGAATGCCATCCCCCCCCCCCCCCGCCCCCCAAATCCCTGCACTCGGCGTCTTCTTTGCGTCTCCCGAGGCAAACGTTTCTGATTCAGAATAAATAAGTGGCCAAGGGGGCTGGACAGCACTCACGGGAATAAATAACAGCAACCAAAAGCAGATCCAAAAGAAACAGACCATAGCATAGATGATTTTTCTCCCAACTTTGTAATGTGAAAATGTTCTAGGATGAAACTTGCTAGACTACAATAAATACCCATACACCAGTCACCTAGATTCAACAATTATTCATATTTTGGCATTCTTGCTTTATCTACCTACATGTCCATTTGATCTTGTGTGTGTGTGTGTGTTTGCCCAACCTTTGGAAAGTAAGTTGCCATATCATACACTTCACCCCTAAATATTTCAACATCTGCCTTCTCAGAATACAGACATTCTCCTGCATAGTCTTAATACAATTATCACACCTAAGCAAATTAAGAGTACTTCATAATATCATCTAATATTAGTCCATGTTCCAATCTCTCTCCTTATCCTAAGAATGCAAACATTGTGTTTGATCGCTATAGCTCTCTAGGTCCTCTTTAAAAAGAGCAGTCCTCTTACTCCTCCTACCCTTTACTTTAACCACGGTGACTTTGATGTGCATCAGGCCAATTGCCATAGAATGTCCACGCCGACCACTGGTGAGTTGTCATTGAAGAGGCAAGAGAGGACAGTGGCATATAGCAAAGGACACCAACAAGAACAAATCTGACTTTCTCACTCAGAGGGGAGGACCAAGTCTACTCATCCTACTCAGGGTGCCCCCACCACATTCCCAGCCCCCCAGGCTCCTCCGCAACTCGCTAAGCACACGCCCAGCTTGGGATCTCGCACCGTCTCTCTCCTCTTCTTGGAATGCTTTTCTCCACAAACTAAACCAGTCACCCCTCCCCTCCTGCAGGTCTCTTCTCTGTGAAGCCTTCATCACCAGCCCATTTAAAAGTGCAAACCAGTCTCCCCACCTTATTTTTTCTTTACAGCATATTTTGCCACCTTGCTTTCTATATATTAATATTTCATTGCTGATTTCTTATCTCATCACCTGGAATATGTGCTTCCCAAGGACAGGTTTTTGGTGTGATTAGTTCACAGCTGCACCCCTAGTTCCTATACCAGTGCCCAATTCCATTTAATTAGCAGATATTTATTAAAATGCACTGCTGAGCTCCAGACACCGCACAGAAGCCGTATATCAGAGGCACCACTCAGAGCTGACATGACCTGGTTCTCCAGCCCACGCTGGACTGGGGCAGTGGGGAAACCACTGCCCAGCAGGAAGAACAGCTCTCAGAAGTCAGTGATGAGGCCCTGCGGCTACTCAGAGCCATTCTGCAGCCCAAGGATCTGCTCAGAGCGAGGGCTGACCACCATCCCAATCCTGCTGTCCCATTGTCCCCCTCACTATCCCCATAGCTCCCCATGTGAGTCTCTGACAACTCAACTGGGCCTCAGTGTCTCCTAGTCAGTGTCCACTGCAGACTCACCCTTCCCCTCCCCACAGAACCACATCACCCCCCCTGCAACCTGTCCTCAGGCCGTTGCACCAACCTTTCTAAGAAGCAAACACGGACAAGCTTTTCCCTTTGCTAGTTTCAACTCCAATGCTACCTCCCTTGGAACCTTTTCTGAACTCCCTTCTGCTATACAAACACAGGACATTTTGTTTAAAGGAAAATCACTTTAACAAGAATCACATGACCATTATTTGCTTCTCTGTCTCCAGCTAGACCTCAACACGATCCTTGAAGGCATGCCCTATGAAGAGGTTTGTGTCTTTTCATCTTCGTCTCCACAGTCTTTGGCAAAATACCAGTTGTTTAATAAATTTGGACAACTTGGTCTAAGTAGCTATTTCACCCTGGGCAGAACTGTTTGTTGAGGGCCTTATGGATCAGAGTTAGTGACCCCGATCTTCCCAATCTGGTTTTATGGCCCAGGCCTAGAGTTAATGGTAAATGTCCTCATTGTTTCAGTTTGCTGAAATGTTGTGTAAACTCAACATCAGGCAGTGTTTGACTGGTGACAAACAATTCTGCATTCCAGAGCATGCTGACCCCATGTCCAGTTGGTTTTGTTTGCTTTCCACTAACAAAGAAGCTCTCATTTAAGGCTCTGAAAGTTAAACCACATTCTCTGTTCAGCTCTCCCTCGTGTGTGTGTGTGTGTGTGTGTGTGTGTGTGTGAGAGAGAGAGAGAGAGAGACAGACAGACAGACAGACACAGACAGAGACAGAGACAGAAAAGCCGTAGAAGCAGCCTGGCTTCTGTGTTTCCAACCAACTCTTACTGCCCCAACCCAAACAGAGGACTGGATAATGCACAAGAGATAGGCACCAGGTCCAAAGGGCCGTGGTGGTTTGCCACTAGTCTTAGCAGGCCATCTGCTTCCAAAGTATTGACAAATATGAACAATGTCTTTGCCAACCGTCCCCTCCATTTTATTTTCATCTTAGGAGACATTGCTTTTTCACCCAGTGGAGTCCAGACAGTTAGATGTGCCTAACATTTTGGTCATGGTCAACACTCAATAAATGACATCGTTAGGATTTCTTTAAGGAGTTTAGACCAATCGTCTACAGCCTAAGAACATTCTACATTGTGTCACTTCTACCTGTGACCCATGACATGTCCACCTGGCTGCAATATCACTTAATATTTTTATAAATTTTTAGCAGTTATTCTTTCCCATAAAGGAAAATGTTTTCATAATTCTGGGCAGTAAGGGCATCCAGAAGGACTCTCAGGCTGCTCACATTCTCGTGCTAAGAGTTTATAGACTATGGACTGAAGGTGAGTAAGCACTTCTTGTGGGTCTTGAGATTCCTTCCCCTGGCTATTAGCATTGTTTCCGTTTGTCTGGTTTGAACCAAAGCCAGTTGAATCTCCTCCAAGTTCCAGTCTTGGTCAGATCTCCGGAGACAGCCTGTCTGGTTGCTCAAAAAACAAATATCTTCCTGAATATCCACCCAATCTGGAGTCACGGCAGATCATGGCTGCCTTATGACCCCACCTGGTGTCCCCTTCCAGGGTGGAGAGGAGGGTACGGCACCAAGTGCTGTAATCTCCCCATCTGAGGTTGCTGAAGCCTGATTAAGAAGTCTTGCAAGCAGGCAGCCAGGCTGCAGTGCCTGTTTCCCTCTTGCACGATCTGTCTCTCCTGCCAGGCATCTATGTCATCTTCATTTTTTGGTTCCTATTTACTAATAGACATCTCATCTCATGGCCTCAAAGCACTTTTGACTGTCTACTGCAGTTTAGGAAGCTTTTAATGGGTCTGCTCCTGGTAAGTTCCCTAGAAGGATCTCATAGACCTAGAAGAGGGGTCTCCACTCATAAGGAGTTTATAATCCAGAGGTGGAGACAAAAAAAAATTATAACATTAAAAACAAAATAGGGATATGTGATTATTGTATTATACACATAGTAGGGGTCTTTTAATCAATAAATTTTTCTGCAAATAGGTGAGATCATCTTCAGATTGGCATTTAGAACCCGTCTATTAAGAGGACAAGGGTGGCGTGGGATTTGATTTAGTGCTTTAAACCATCTACTTTAAGTCTTTTTTTATTTGGTTACCAATATTATTTTCTTTATTTCAGTATATTATGCAGATACAAATGTTTGGGTTACATATATTGCCTTCGCTCCACCTGAGTCAGAGCTTCAAGTGTGTCCATCCCCCAGATGGTACACACCGCACCCCTTAGGTGTGAATAAACCCATCCCCTTCTCACTCTTCCCACCTGCCCAACACCCGATGAATGTTACTACTATATGTGCACTTAAGTGTTGATTAGTTAATACCAATTTGATGGTGAGTACATGTGGTGCTTTTTTTTCCATTCTTGGGATACTTCACTTAGTAGAATGGCCTCCAGCTCTATCCAGCTCTACTTTTAAAACATTTTGAAACTAAATAATGGTGACTTCAAATATTTTTCATTACATTACAGTCTGACTTTTTAATTTAGTAATAAGTTGTTTATTAAATTTACCAGCATAAATTTACATTAAAATATGGTTAAATGTGTAGGAACATAGGTCGGTCCCTCCCCCTCTCTCTCTCTCTCTCTCTCTCTCCCCCTTACCCCACTCCCCCTTCGGTTTTCCCTTCTACAGGGAAGCTCAGAGCAAATTTTAATGCTAATCTCTAAACATTAATGCAACAGAGGTAGAATCTGGTCATTGATATTATAAACAACTTTTGCATGACTTATATTTTTAATTACCTTCTTTGCTCTGCGGTATAGATAGTAAAGGGGCAGATGGGTGTGGTAAAAAGAGTTTGGGCCATGGAGGAAGAAAGCATGAATTTGAACCTGCTTCTTTCTAATTACATGAATTTGGAAAACAGTAATAATCCTTTTCTCATTGGTTTTTAATGGAGAAGAGCACTAATGTATATAAAGTATCTAGAAGAGTGTTACACATGCTGTTTTAAGCTGCCTGGTGTATTTTTTCCTAATTAGACAGATATAAATCATTAAAAACCATGATAACTCTTTGTTTTAAAAGTTAGTATTTATTAATTACATGCATTGCCAGTAAGGATAAACTCATGCTCTCAGGCCTCATCTGCAGACTAGTGATAACCAGAACACCTGCAATGTGACAGTTTAATCACAGGTAGGTAGGCTGAGTTAGTAAGCACTTTGAAGAGGGGTAGTGTGTTTAACAGGGGTTTAAATTAGGAGGGATACGTTCTGACAGAGGAAAGGGGGAAGATATTCTGTCTGAGGAGCACATGAATGAAAATGGAAGGCGAAGAAAAAGCTGAAGACAAGAGAATTCAAGTTGTCAACTCAACTAGAAACCCTCAAAGCCCCGTGGGGAGACAACAAGGAATAGTGGAAAGCTCACAGGCTTAGCAGTCAGCAGGTTCCAAATTCCTGGTCAGCCACTGGTCGTTATGTGACCCTGGGCAAGGCGTGTGACCTTTCCAAACCATTTCATCCTGGAAAAATTGGTAAAATAATACCCACTCAGCATGGAAGAGTAGAAATGATCTGTGCAAAGTGCATGACGCAGTAACCTGTCCACTAGGAAGTCTGATAATTGTCTTATTATTAGCTCTTAGTTAACATTTGCTATTACAATCCCCTAACGCCACTGTGAAGCAGATCTCTAACATAACAAACTAAAACTAGCCAACTAGCCAGCCAAAATAGGAACAGATACTGATGAGCTAGAAAACAAACAAACAAAAAACTGTGTTTCAAAACATTAGTCAAATTGAAAACTTCCTAGAAGGGTTAATCAAGGAAAAAAATAGCAAATACAAATTACCAGTGACAGACTTTAAGAGGGGCCATCAGTATAGTTACTGTAGCCATTATTAAAAGGATAATAATGGCATAATATAAAAAAATATTATGCTGATAAATTTGGCAATTTAAATGAAATGGACAAATTCCTGAAAAATGCAACTTACCAAAGCACAAGAATAAATACAAAAATCTAAATGTATCTATTTATTACATTTACTTTGTTGAGTTTATTAAATGTATCCATTATCTAGTTTATCTACAAAGGAAATTAAATTTTTGATTAAAAACCTTACCAAAAGAAAGCCAAGGCCCAGGTAACTTTACTAATGAGTTCCATCCAACACTTAAGAGAAAAATGTTATCAGTCTTACACAAAGTCTTTCAGAAAAATCTAAAGCTAGACTAACCCTGATATGAAAATCTGACAGACATTACAAGAAAATAAATTTTCAGATTGATGTCATTTATGAACATACATGCAAAGGTCTTTAAATATTAGTAAATAAAAATCTGCAACATGTAAGAGATAGTTCCTCATAACCAAATGGGCATTATCCTAGGAATCCAAGGGTAGTTCAATACTCAAAAATCATTCAATGCAATTTGCCACATTAACAAAATAAAGGAGAAAATAATAGAATCATCTCCACAGATGCAGTAAAACTTTTGAGAAGATTCCATATCCATTCATTACAAAAACTACCAGCAAACCAGGAACAGAAAGGAGCCTCCTCATCCAGATAAAGAGCATCTATGAAAAACTTCCCGCTAACATCATACTTAATGTTAAAGTATTGACCATGTTCCCCACGATCAGAAACAAGACTGGGATGTTCATTCACTCCACTTCTGCTTTAGAAATTATCACACTCAAGAACACAATGTCTGTCTTGTTGGTCAAGCCAGCCTCACTGACAATGGCCAAAACATCTGAAGTCAGGTGACAAATTATGTTTGGGGTGAGAAAGGGACAATAATTATATTTACAATCCCCCTTATGTAAAAGCAACTTCCTATAGATATGCCTATTTGAAATTCTCTTGCTGTGAATTTTTGTTAAAGGGCAAGCATTTTCCCAGGTGTTTAGATACATACCTGAGAACCAGAAAGGCAAAGTACCTTGCTCACAGTCAGGCAATCGGTGACCAAGAGGACAGAAAGTCAAACCCAGGTCTTCCTGGGGCTGTGTCCATCTTCCATCTCCCTAGTCTCTCTGCCTAGATTCTAAGAAGCTGTTTATATTTAGATTCAGAGGTCGAACCTGAATGGAATGATTAGTACCCTCACAACTCTATTAGAAAATCAAAAGGATGTACCACTTCCAAATGTATTTCAATAAAGTAGTCAAAGTACATGCCGTAGAAGTTTAGCGGCAGGATTTCCACCATTATGCTAGTGTTGGGGCACAAGGATCATAATTCTTGCTTCGCTGGTCATAATGAGACAGTTCTATCATGTACCATACACTCATCAGAGGCTCTGGGCAGAAAATCACGTCACTGTGTTCCTGGCTTAGACCCTACCTAGAAGCTGTATAGAAACAATGTGGGACCATGTACCACAACAATAGCCACATGTATGATCAATAAAGCAATCAACTAAAATATGGTGAAATGATTTCTATAGCATTCCTTCTGTACAGAAAAGCAACAAAATGACCCAAAGATTTTCTTTGCTTAGCTCTATCTTTCTAAAGTTCTCTCTTTCTCTTTCTCTGTCACATACACGTACACACACACACCCCTATCCTGTTGTTTATTTATCACTCACAGTCTACAGTAGCTTCAAAACTTAAACTTCTACATCACTAGGTACCAGGAACTTCTCAAGGTATTTAATCCCAGTCCAACAGAGTTAGAGAGAGAGAACCTGTCTGATTTCTAGTCCTCATTTCAGGATGGGAAGTCAGCTGTTCATGATTTGTGGTAATAAAGCAGTTGATTACATGACAGCACTTTGTGCTCTGGGATTCAGATGATGTGCCCACAAGCAATGAGGTTTTAGGAGACCTTGTAGCTAAATATCAGGTAACCAGAGTTCCCTAACAACTCCTTACAACCTTCAGTAAGTGCAACCCACGAGAGACTCATTCCAATGCAGAGTGCCCAGAAGGAAGCAGAAAAGTTGGACTACCAAACTAAAATTGCAGGCACCTAATCAAGAAATTCATTATGTGCCTGATTGAATAGTAATGCATGACACTCTTTCTGTGAATCAGGTCACTGTGCTGATCTGGAAAGTGTGGGATTCTGACCACTAAAGGGAGTATCCAGTCAGGTCCGCAAGGTTTTCTTTCTCCAGGGTTCCCCATGGCAGCCCACGACACGACAGCCATCACCAGCAGAAGGACAGTGCCTGAAGGCTGGCTGCTCCAAAAAGGGGAAATAGGTAAAACCACAAAAATAGGAACATGAAACATTCCTTAAGAATTTCCCTGGGAAAGTTTCAGTGCCTACAGGGGCTATAGAGTGGGATCATCTCAGGAAAGACATCCCGTTTATGAGTTGTCATTGTGCCAGACCCTGGACAGCATCTCACAATGCATAGGACACTAGGAAGCAGGAGCCATAAGCCTCCAGAATGATTTAAAGTGGTAACACTATACCCTAAATCCTACAAAATAAATCTATTTTACTCACTGATTATATAAGGCCTCTCTGTGTTCTCCAAAGAGCTCACTGTGTTTAGCCTACAAATGCATATCCTAGCTATAGGGAGCTCTAAACCTGCAATGGACAATCACTGTCTTCTTGCAATTCAGAAGACTTTTTTGAGGTAATGACATGAATGGCTTATTCTTCTAACAAAAACCAAACAAATACAACCCCCCAAGCTAATAAGTTTGTGCTGCTGCCTTCTTAACTCTCATGACATTCAGACTCCATCCTAAATATCGTCCAAGCTTTCGTTATGTTCTTAAACATTTAAAGGGGGAAGGTACTTTAGAAACCCTCTGGCCCACCCGACTCCTAGTCCCCACAATTTAAAATAAGGGAATTAAGACTCAGGGAGGTTAAGCCATAATGATGCTAGTGAGTATCCCTCTTTAAATGCTAAGTAAGTAATTTTAACGAGAGGCAAATATATTTATGAAGGTTGCCTCTCTCCTCAGTGGGTATGAGTGATCAGTGCTACCCATATATGATTAATAGAAAAAGCAGAATGAAAGTTAGAGTGCTATGCCACGTCCCATCACGTGAGAAAGCTGTTATTCTGAAGGTTGCCACAAATGCACTGCAGTTTGGGTGTTCACTTCAGACTGAAGACAATTTGGAAACAGGAAGTGTTTTAGTCACATGAAACTTACAGTGGAAGTCCTCAAAGCAATCCACACATCAGAGAGAATGTGTTTTTAAAACAATCATTTTATAGGACTGTACTTTACAAAGATTTCACTAGAGCAATGATGAAGACTAGAATTCTGAACTCTGATTACAAAGTCCTATACTTCCACACTTCTTAGTTCCCTGTCATTCCCCACCTCCTCGCCCCAGGCACCATCAGTCTACACTCAGTTCTGGCTCCACTTCCCCATGAGAGCCCACAAGACCTGTCACTTCAACAACACTCACCCTGCTGGCCTCCTGAGAAAAATTATTCAGGTATCTCCCTTTGCCACAGATCTGCAAGCTTCTCTTTGAGGCTTCGTGGTTCTTTTATTTACCTTAAATAGACCTCCTTTCACATCCTCAGAAATACTGACAGCAAACCCATTCCCACCCAAACCCAGATGAGGCAGTGGGCCAGCTAGCACAGCTGCCAGTTTATAGAAGGACACCAGACCAACATGGGAATACATCTACAATATGTTGCCAGTGAGCTGAGCTTCCCATGTGACACTCTTCACGTAATCGGCCAAATGGAAGCCCACTCCCGGTTCCCACCAACGCGTAAATTTAAAACCATTCTGCATGGCGTGATCTTTCCTCTGTGGCATGCTCCAGCGAGTTGGATGGTTCAGCCACAGACTGAATCACAGATCTTGAGATTAAATCTTGAGGTCTCGGCACACCTGAGGAGCCAAGGAAATGCAGACACTGCACGGTGCAGGGTGTAGTCTTACTTACCCGTCACAAGTGATTCACTTGAGTATCCCAGTATGAGCACTCTAGTAAGTCTCCCATGAAGTTGTCTGGTTAAAAAAATAAATCTTAAAAAGAAAGAGAGAGAGAGAGAGAGAAAGTGAACCAAAGAAATATAGCCATCTACTCTTTGACAAAGCAGACAAAAACAAACACTGGTGAAAAGAATCCTCATTCAATAAATGGTGCTGGAAAAAATGGATAGCCACATGTAGAAGACTGAAGCAGGATCCACACCTTTCACCTCTCACAAAAATCAACCCACAGTGGATAACAGACTTAAACCTAAGGCATGAAACTGTAAGAATTCTAGAAGAAAATGTTGAAAAAACTCTTATAGACATTGGCCTAGGCAAAGAATTTATGAACAAGACCCCAAAGACAATCACAGCAACAACAAAAATGAATAAACGGGACCTGATCAAATTAAAAAGCTTCTGCACAGCCAAGGAACCTATTACGAGAGCAAACAGACAACCTACAGAATGGGAGAAAATATTTGCATGCTGCACAGCTGGTATAGGGCTGATAACTAGAATCGATATAGAACTCAGGAAAATCATCAAGAAAAAAAATCAAACAACCCCATTAAAAAGTGGGCAAAGGACATGAACAGAAGCTTTTCAAAAGAAAACAGACTAATGGCCAACAAACATATGAAAAAATGCTCAACATCTCTAATCATCAGGGAAGTGCAAATCAAAACTACAATGAGCTATCACTTATCTCCAGTGAGAATGGCTTTTATGAAAAAGTCTCAAAACTATAAATGTTGGTGTGGATGCGGAGAAATAGGAACACTCATACACTGATAGTGGGACTGCAAACTAGTACAACGTCTGTGGAAAGCAATATGGAGATACCTCACAGAGATATAAGTAGAACTACCATTAGATCCAGCAATCCCATTACTGGGCCTCTACCCAAAAGACCAAAAGACATTCTATAAAAAAGGCATCTACACTAGAATGTTTATAGCAGCACAATTCATAACTGCAAAGATGTGGAAACAACCCAAGTGCCCATCAATACACAAGTGGATGAATAAAATGTGGTATATGTACACCATGAAGTTCTCTGAGCCACAAAAAACAATGGTGGCATAACACCTCTTGTATTATCCTGGATATAGCTGGAGCTCATTCTACTAAGTGAAGTATCCCAAGAATGGAAAAACAAGCACCGCATGTACTCACCATCAAATTGGTATTAACTGATCAACATTTATGTGCACATTTAGTAGTAACATTCATCGGGTGTCGAGCAGTGGGAAGGGGAGGAGGGGATGGATATATTCACACCTAATGGGTGCGGTGTGCACCATCTGGGGGATGGACACGCTTGAGGCTCTGACTTGGGTGGGGCAAAGACAATATACGTACCCCCACAATATGCTGAAGTAAAAAATAAATAAAGAAATAAAGAAATATATGAAATGTTTTGCTATTCTGAAAGTCAGATTAAAAAAACAACCTTTAAATACATTTTGAACAAAACTTTACTGTTCATGTAGTTTCTTTTACACTCAGTAAATAGGAGTGCCTAATGCTATGAAAATACATGAGGTGAAAGACAATTTCAACTAAGTCTAAATGTTATACTATATTCAGTGTGTGTAATGAACCCAAATTTTAAAATATAAACATAGGTATAAAATTTTTTAAAGAGACAATCATCTTTGCCTTGCCATCACAAAATGACTATTGGACAAATATTTAAAGAAGATCCACTTGAGGGCCACCAAATTCTTATCCTGCCCCAGGGTGCCACTACGCTTGCTGGTTCACCTTGACCTCAGCCCCATGTTATTAGCATGCCCAGCAAGTGACGATGATCCCAGCTCCTCTCCTGAGTCCCATCCTCTCCACTGCAAAGTTGCCCCCACCCTTGCCATTTCTGCCTGTCACTCTGTCGCCTACTTCAAAGTCTGAGGCTCCTTTCCAAAGCTGCTTCTTCCTCAGCTCCCACATGGAATTTTGGTCTTATCATTTCCTCTCTCACTTCTTCCGCCCTCTATTCTTTGCTTAAATCCTTCCCCCTGAGCAACACCCAATGGAGCTTGAGCCTCCATTACCCTAACAGCAATTTCTCCTCCTCAGCACCCTGATTTGCCACCCTCTTTCTCTTCTGCACGCCATCTCCACACTTTCGAAGGGACATTCTGGGTAAATAACCTGTATTTCCTCACCACCTCCCCATGCTCTCACCATAAGCACAGACAGGCAGGCAGTGGGGATGAGAGAGCCAGGCTGGGGGCTCTGGGGCACCCTGGAGGGGACGACTCCCCTCGCCTCCCCCACACCCGGGCTAGAGGGCTCCAGCCAACAACAGCCCCAGAGGAACAAGGGTCGTGGGGAGCCAGATCACCTGGGTTTGGAATTATATATTTTTACATGAAATCCACCAAATTTTAAATATTAGAAATTCATTTGATTCTTTAGATACTGAGGGTCAGATAAAATACCTCTTCTGGTTGACTCAGCCTAGGATGCTGAAATTTGCAAACTATGCTTTAAACCTTTGGTTTCCTTCACCCAATGCTCTCCAAAAACAGTTCTCTGAAAGGTTGCCAGCGACCTCTATGTAGCCTTAAACAATGGCCTTTCTCCTCTCACTTTCCTCAACTTTCTGTGTTATGGAGTGTCTTATCACAAATTCTTGTGTCACATTGCCAGCACTGAGATTCCGTGACTCCACCCTCTCCTTGGTTTTCTGTTTCGGCTCCTCTTTCTTTAGTTTATCTTGATCATTTTCTTTTTTTCCTCTTTCAACAATCTCTAATTGCAAAGATCATCTATTCTCTGGGGTTCAGCTATTCTGACCACAAAGCTCACTCCCAAAATATCTCCAGCTTCTCTCCCAGCTCCGGTCGCAAACTTGTGTGAGTCGTGTGCAAGCCCCCAAAGTCCCTGGGCTGACTCAGCATTTTCCTTGGCACCATCACCACCAAACCTGCTTATTCCAGCCCTTTTCTCCTGATCAACCGGGCTGGAAACTCCACCAATTGCTCCCTTTTCCACCACCCAATTTGTTGTCACTTCTCCTCTGTGTCCTTTGAGAAATCTGTCAGGAATGGCTGCTCCTCTTCTTCCTTCTCCCTTTCACTCATTAGCTGTCAGCCGGACTATTAATCCCGCATCCTCCAAATCTGTTTCCAAGCCCTGGTTCTTCATCTCTTCCCCCTACTCTGCTGCGGCTCAAGTCCTGTCACTCCTCTGCTTGACACAATTAAATGGCCTCTCATCACTTACGCAGAATGGAACCCAAAACCCCTCTGCAAGCTGACCCTTCCCCAGTTTCCCAGGTTGTGCTCCCTCCACTCCCTTTCCTTTGTGTTGAATTTCAATCAAATTTATTTACCTGGTCCCTAAACACACCTCACTCTTACTGCATATGCCACTCTCTCTGCAGGAAATATCTTTTCTTCCCTCTATCAAAATCCCAAAGTGCTTTTTGATGCCCCCAACTGCCTTTTGACTAACATAATCTTTCTCTTTTTGGAAACCCTATAGCCCTGTATCTATCCTCTAGAAGTCCTTATCACAGTCAATTCTGCTATAGAGTTTTCAGTGCCTGTGTTGTTTTTGTAGGAGTGTGGGTTCCCTGGAGTGGCAGGCTTTGAGTCCCATCTGTCTGGGCTCCCTCACAAACTCTGCACAGTGACTTCTACCTACATATATTGGAGGACAGCATCCTGACTGTGTATGACACTTATTACGGCCTGGGTTTTCTCCAGCTGGCCTCTAGCAGTGTGGGACAGTGAGGCTGCCTATCTCGTAGGGTGAGGAAATCTTGGGATTACCGTGATGCATACAGAGTACATGCATTACAGGTGTCAACTCAAATTTCTCATTTTACCTTGACGCTGGTTCATATCAAGTGGACTCAAACTTCTGTTTCCTTCCTAGATTTTCTGGCTTCCAATTCGAGATGAGAGCCACTGCTTAGCCACCAGGACGGCAAGCCCCTTTGTGTCAATCTCTCCACCTGAGGACAGAACAGCTCTCCTCTAAGTTCCCCTCCATGCTTCTCCCAGCTATTCTATGCACAGTATTACCGCGGGTGCCCAACTCCAGCACCAGCACCCAAGGTCTGCTCCCTAACTTGGTCCATAAAGTTTTCATTTTGTTCTCTTTAAAAATAAATGTAGTATTTTTTATTGAAACAGGAATACAGTTCACATAGTCAAACAAAATTCAAATAGAGCAAACGTATATTAAATGAAAAGCCTCCCTTGAAGACCACGATCCTTCAGTTCAGCTCCTCAAAAACAAACACTATACCATTTTCTTGGGTACCCTTCTGGGCTTCCCTCACTCACAAATGTATATAATATATAATTATTACTTTTCTATAGGAATGAAGACATGCATATTCCTGTGCTCCTTAGGTTTTGCTCTTAACAATATTCAGTAATTTTTAAAATCTAAGTTAATATATGCAAAGCCCTTAGCCCTTAGTTAATATATGCCAGCCCAAAGCCTGGCCCATAGTAAATGGGCCTTCACATGTGGTATATCACCACACCCTGACATTCAAGGGTTTAAACCAACCAGACCCCGGGAGCACACGAGAAAATGATGTGGTTCTGCTGGACAAGAGCCCATTTCCAGAGACAGACTCCCTGTAGGCGTGGCTGTCACCTCTTTTGGTCTTTGTGTGGCATTTGCAGAAAACGTTGCCATCAGAATTCACACTGCCCTAAATAAAGTCACACCTACTTCCCTCTGATTCTGCCAAGACTAAACAATACGTGGAAGAATAAAGGCTTCCTGGTGGGTTTTGCTACAACCACTCTCAGAAAACAGAAATTTCAGAACATTTTCAGAAATGCCTTCTTGAACGTTAATTGGATTACACTGTAACGAATGATAAACTCACTCAGATGTAATGAGCTGCGTTGAGTCCGCACCCCCAAGCAGCTTGGCCACAGCGGGCTCAGCCCCGAACCAGCTCACGGTGGTGTGGAGAGTTCCTTGCTTTTGGCTACTGTTCCAAACCTTTCCACCTGAGTCCTCTAATTAGAGCAGAACTCACAGGAGATAGAACTTAAGAAGTTAATCACGGCAAGGGCAAGCCTCTATGTCCCCTCGTAAGCAGTTTTCAGTTCGGACGACTTTGTCTGAGAGCCCGAAGAACACATCCTCGCTTTCACCCCTTTCAGTTCCCCGCCCAGGGAAGCCCACAGTACTCTGGTTTTGAACACCTGGCGAGGCCTTCCGCTTTCCTGGGCCACGCTGGCTGCTCACAGCCCTGGTACCAGAATGCTCCTGCCCAGACAGCCACCAAGGTGGGCCTGGGGCAGCGTCAGAAGCAGGGCACGAGCTCTCTGAATATGCAGTTATATGGGTGCCTGTGGAATTTGGGAGAGCCTGTGACTGCATTTAGGAGGGAGGCTTAAATAAACATGCACCGCTCCAGAACAAATAGTTGCCAGTCAATTTAAGTTCATTCTCCCCAGAGACTTTGCATCCCATACACATGATTTGTGGATTCACGGACACGTGCACACGCACTCGTGCACACGCACACACAGGGCCCACGCAGCAACCTGAGAAGCGGGAGAAATGCCACCGCAGTGGCATCCCTGATCTCATCGGGGAAGAAACATGAGATGCCTGACCCCTCCGTGCTACTCACTGCGAGGCTTCTGCGGGCTGAGGCACGGGGGCTAGCAAGTCCCGGCTGTCACAGGCAACTGTTCTCGCTGCCGACGCCCCGCGTTTCCCGGAGCCCCGCAGCACCCGGCGCACATAGCGCATGGCTGCACACACGGGAAAGGGGTCTCATTCCGAAACAGCTGCAGCGTCTTCACAGAACGGCCTTTTCACCGAGCCTGTCTTACAGACTGTCCCAAACGCCCCGACAAGGAGAATATGAAAAGTCCAGGAGGAAGCTGAGTAAACAGGTCACAGTCACCTCCAGTGGTGCTTGGCCAGCCCACTCAGGCCAATAGAGGTCCAGGGGCTACTGAATGACCTCAACTGCTCCAGACTAGAACAAGGAGAAACTTTTACGAGCGAAATAATAATCAGGCCAACCTCCTAGAGCCGTGGGTGGGCCAGAGGACACCCCAAACCGTGTGGCCAAACTCGGACCAGGATGCGCGGTTACGTTTGTCAAGGACGGAAGGCGGGCTCTGGGCTGAGCATCGTTCTGCACGTGGAATTGCACCAGGAGGGGGGCGCCAGCGGAGGGAAGGGGTCAGACACTCTCCAGGGAAGGACGGATGACAACTCCGTGCAGCTGTCTGGAAAGTTCAGAGCTGTTCAGCCGTTCCAGTGACTTTAGGGAATTAAGATATTTGGGGTAGGAGTTCCAGACAAAACTCTGAATTTAGTCTAGCTTCCAGTTGTTCAGGCCAAAAACCTTGGCGATATTCTCTATACCTCCCTTTCTCTTTCTCTCTCCCTCTCTCTCCTGTTTCTCTCCCCCGCCCATCTGTCAGGAAATCCTATTGGCCCTATTTTCAAAATGTATCCAAATCCTATTGGCCGTATTTTCAAAATATATCCAAAATCTGATTATTTCTCATCACCTCTGCTGCTATCACCCTGGTCCAAGCCATCATCATCTCCTGCCTCAGTTGCTGAAATGACTTCCCCAGGGTTCCTGTTTCCACACTCAGTCCACAAGGCAGCCAGAGAGAGATTTGGAAAATGTAAGTCAGAACATGTTCCTTCTCTGCTGGAAACCCTCCAAGGGCTCCTGTCTCAGTGGAGAAACCAAAGTCCTTCCACTGCCCTTAGAGCCAACACACCTGGCTCCCTTGGCCACTTCCCATCTCACTCACTTGCCCCGGCCACAGTGGCCACCTCACCCTCCTGTGCTGACCAGGACAGCCCTGCCCCCCGGGACTTCCTCAGATGCGGCTTCCCCAGCCTGGGAGCTCTTTCCCCAGATACACTCATGACTCACCCACCCCCTCAGCTCCTTCAGGCCTTTTCATAAATGTCAACTCTTCCGAAAGCTCTACCCCATTGAAAATTACAAGTGTATACAAACTCCCTTTGAACTGCTCTATTTTTTTCATGTCATTTGTCACTTTCTAATGTTACACATAAGCGCATATACATATATGAAATGCATATATTATGTATTTATTATGCTTTCTGTCTTCCCCATGCAAAAATGTAAAGCTCCATGAGAGCAAGGAGTTTTACATGATTTGTTAATTGGTGGATCCTGTGAGCCTATAGAATGTCTGGCATATAAATTGTCCTCCATATAAATAGTTTACATAAACAAAGTAATTTAGGGTAAAAAAATTGAATGGCCCCTTTACCATACTTGGAGTTCCTTCATGGCAGAAAATGTACCCTCCATCTATTCATATATATGTTATGCATGTAATGAGCACCTTCGCTGTACCAATTACTATGCTGAGACCTAAAATACATTGGTGACCAACACATATACTGTTCAGCCTTCATGGAGCTTACAGTCTAGTGACTGGAAGCAGACACTTAACAAACAATATCACAAATAAGGAGATAATTACAATTGATATAAATGAACTGCTAAAATGAACATTATGTTTCGGGTTAGGTTGGTGGTGGAAGACATGGAAATTGCTGAGGAGGTTCAAGATTTATTTAGAAGATAGAAAATACAAGAGTTGTGGATGGATTAAATGGGGTTGAGGAGAATTTTATTACAAAAGGGAGTCCCAAATTCCTGATTCAAGAAACTGGGCGGAAAAAAGTACCATAGCATGAATTGGTGTTGGTGTTGTAGGCTTAAAAAAAGGTTCTCCAAAAGATATTCAAGCCCTAATCCTTGGGGCTTGTAAATGTGACCTTATTTGGAAAAACAGTCTTTGCAGATATCATTGATCTGAGGATCTTAAAGTGGGGAGATTATCCTAGATTATCTGCGTGGGCCCTAATGTAATCACCTGTATCCTTGTAAAAGGGAGGCAGAAGGAGAAAACACATGCAAAGGAGAAAGTGGTGTAAAGACAGAGCAGAAAGAGAATTGAAGATGCTGGCCTTGAAGATTGGAATGATGTGAACACCAGCCAAGTGTGATGATTAATTTTATAAGTCAACTTGAATGGGCCATGGGTGCCCAGGCATTTGGCAAAATATTGTTCTGAATGTGTCTATGAGGGTGCTTCTGGGGGAGATTAGTACTTTAATAGACTGAGTAAAGCAGCTTGTTCTCCCTTATGTGGGTGGGCCCCATTCAATCAATTGCAGACATGAATAGGAAAAAAGGCGAAGAGGAAATTTCTCCTGTCTGACTGCTGGAGCTAGAGCATTGGTCTTCTCCTGCCCTTGGCCTGGAATGTACACCATCAGCTGTCCTAGGTCTCCACTTTGCAGACTACAGATCATGGGAATCTCAGCCTCTATAATTGCCTGAGCCAATTCCAGATAGCTGTAGCTATAGATATACAGAGATTAATGCATAGACATAGAACCCATGGATTCTATTTTTTAGGAGAATCCTGACTAATACACCACAGAATGCCAGCAGCCACCAAAAGGAGGAAGAAGCCAGGAACAGATTCACCCCTAAAGCCTCCAGAGGGAACGCAGCCCCGTCAACATGTGATTTCAATCCATTGGAACTGATTTTGGATTTCTGGCCCCTGGGACTGTGAGAGAAAAAATGTGTGCTGTTTTAGGCTAATCAGTCTGTAGTAATTTGTTACAAAAGCCACAGGAAATTAATACAATAGGAACTACCATATGAAGAGAGTCTAAGCTGGAGGAGTGCATCCAGATTCAGTCTGGAACATGAAATCTGAGGTGCCTATCACACACCTACTAGAGAGTCGGACAGGGGTTTGGATATGCAGTATGGGACTGACAGAATGGCCTGAGCAAGTGCTCTAAGCTCTCCAGGGACAGGAAAACCATGAGAAATGAAGTGAGAAGAAAACACAGCGAAGCACCACACCCTGAGCAACTCTCAACATTGGGAGGTTGGGTGGAAAGGTAGCCTGGAATGAAAGTAGGAGAACATGGAGACTTGGAGGCCAAGGGAGGTGAGGCTTTTTGAATGACAGGGCGATCATCTCCAGAGCAGAACCGAGCCCAGAGTAGACTTAAAAGTGAGTGGGTGATGAGGAAGCAGAAACAGCCTGTGTGAGCAACTTATTCTTAAAGTTTGGCTTGGAAAGTGTATAAAAAGAACAGAGAGTTGCTGTAAATATTGGATCCAGGAAGTCTTTTTCATTCTTATTTTCAGATGAAAGAGTTTAGAGCATTGCATAGGATTTGGAAAATGACCTAATCATAGGAACAACTGGAAATATAAGTAAGAGGGGGGTTACCTGGTAAAGCCTGAGAAGGCTGGAAGCAGGAGGATGCAGAAAGCAGGTCTCAATCCTGGCTGTGGTTTGGGATCCCCTGGGGGCATTTTTAAAATCCCAATGCCCACCCTAAACCCAAGACCAATGACATCTTATTTTTTGAGTTGGAGCTCAGGCATTAATCATTGTTAAAGCTGCCCAGCTTTAACAATTCCAATGAGTGGTTCGGGGATTCAGAGCACACCTGGAACGCATGGCATTGCATCCAAAGACGATCAGGTGCAAGTGTAGGTACAGGTGCAGGTAGGTTTGGAGGTTTGATGGGTGTAAATTAGGGCATTCCCAGCTTCAACTTTGTAGTCCCCCAATTCAAGGCAAGGTCATGTACTAAGCGTGTGCTGAGCATGTAATGGAAGAAGGGGGGGGGGGCTGAGGGCTGAAGAACCGTGAAGAAGATGACACAGCTCACACTGAGAGTGGAAAAGGCTAATGCCCCATCTGGAGAACTGTGGCAAGAATGCCGGAAGGACTGTGAGCTTAGAGCCATACCATCAGACACTAACTAGGTTGTAGGGCTCAAACACAAGCAAGATATTGACCCTGTCCGCACAGATTTCACAGTTCAATGAAGAAGGGAGACAGATAAGCAAACAGAAGACTCGGGAGCTTCGAGAGAATCAAGCCGAAGGGGGAGTGGCAACTCTAACCCTTGTGGGGACAGAAGTCGTCTCCTCAGCACGTAGGATGCTCCTGAGACATGTTCATTGTTCTCCAAGCACCTTGCTGTTGTGGGGAAACAAGGCGGGAAATGACAACTTGGTGCTTACTCTCAGCGATAGATAAAGCAGCCCTAAAACAGCCATGACACATCCAGCGGCACGGTGCCACGTGGGAAAGTCTCACAGCTGTCGGGATCTCCGTGTGACATTCAGAAAGTGGTCACTAGGTGGCAGGGTTAACATTTGCAAAATAGCTGCCTGTAGCTGCATACCCTGTAGGAACTAACACCGGGTGCTCAAACCCCAAACTTGCAGGCCTGCCTGCAGCTTCCTGTGCAAATAAGTGAGGCTTAATCGAAACTCACTAACCCGTGGTTATTTAGTTTCATTTCTCTCCAGCCCACATGTGCCTCTTGAGCACCTGAAATGTGGCTAGACTGATAAACTGAATATTGACTGTTATTTCATTTTAATTCATTTAAATACAAAAACTGATACTTGATGTAGTTATTGAAAACCTTTTCAGTATGCCTGGAACAACTTGGTTATGTCCGTTTCATTTTTCCTCTATAAATGTTATGACATCTAAATACAGATCAAGTATTTCCATTGAAAATATAGTGCCAAAATTGAGATGTGGCATAAATATAAAATACACACTGGATTTTGATGACATAGTATGAAGGTCAGAAAGTAAACATCTCACATTTTACATCAGTTATATTGATTTTATATGATTGAAATATTTTTATATACTAAGTTAAATATTATAAAATATATTATTAAAATTAATTACTTTCACCCGTTTCTTTTCAAGGAGGGGGACCTGCTACATCGTTTATTGAAAGAAAACAAAACAAGGAGCTGCTCCGGGAACACCCAGGGTGATGGCTCCGCACACAGTAGCTGGTGTGGCCCAGGGCCCCAGGGACCCCAGAGACTTCCCCACCAGTGCCCACCCGGGGTCCCAGGGCTGCCTCCTTGCCCAGCCTCCCTCCAGCCCACTGCCCCCCTCTGAGGGCTCCTTCCCTCCACACAGGGCAGGCAGCAGGCGGTTTTTTTCCTCTGGATTCAGGCAGGCAACAAGGACCTTTTATTTTCTGTTTGTTTCCTCTACCTCCTTCTCCCTCTCCCTCCTCTCCTTCCTCCCCTCCTTGTCCCTACCTCCCTTTTGACGGAAGGGTCCCCCTGCCTAGACCCACAGTGAGGCTGCAGTGACGGAGGGAAACCCCTTCCCATCCACTCATCCCAATCCCAGTCCCCCTCCAGCTCCGCAGCTTCCCAGACCTCGATGCAGTCAGTTATAAATTCTTCCAAGAGCTGTTTTACTGTCTGCTTTTCAGGATATCTTTAAAAATCAACAACCTAAATACAAAACACAAGTTTAAAAAGCAAAATGTGAAAGGAGGAAGCAGTGGCAGTTTTGTTTCGTTTTTGTTTTTGGTAATGGTGCTTTTTTCTTCCTTTTACATTTTTAATGTGGGCTACTGGAAGACTTACAGTTGCATGTGTGGCTCCCGGCGTTTCAACTGGACGGGGTTGCTCAGAAGGATGCGTAGGGCTTGCCTACGCAACGGGACTGATGTCTAATGAGACAACAGGAGCCTGGGTGAGAGCTGCGCAAGAGAAAGCCCAGGGGGTGGGGCTGGGCTGGGGTCCCAGAGCCTCGGGCTGGCATTCCCCCACCTCACTCTGCCCTTGCCCTCCAGAGAGGCCTGGACTAAATGGGCATATTTCATGGGCAGGGGAAGAGACAGCGTACAAAGTTTTCAACAAAGCATTGGGCAAAACTGGTTGTTCTGATGGTTTTTCCCTTCTTCTGGCTTCCTGGTCACCTTCCTTCTCTTGTTTTATCTTCAGCGCCAGATTCCCTAGGTTCAAGCCCGGCCTCAGCCACATTGCCCAAAGACCTTGAGCAATTTACATAGCTTCCCTGCATTTCTTTACCCAGAGATGACTACTCAGAGTCTAGTCATAGGATTAAATAAGTTAATATCTGTACAGTACTTAGAACAGTACCTGTTAATAGTAAGGACTAAATGCCAGATATTATTATTTTCTCGGTGGAGGGGATAAAAGGTCATTTTTTTATAAACTTCCTTATGAAGATGCTAAATGCTTAGCATTCTAAGTCATAAGTAAAACAACAAAAACCTTCTAATTCCAATGTTGCAGATGAAAGTGTAAATAAAAAAGTGACAACCCAACAAAAAGCACATCTATTTTGGAACTGCAGACCATGGCCAGGCTATTTTCTTGGTAGAATTTTGGATTGGGAATGGGCCCTCTCCTGCCCTGGGAAGCAACCAACCCTTCAAAGTATCCAGCTTCCCACTCCATCCCCAGCAGAAACAGGGCCTGAGCCCTGAGGCTGGCATGTACCCTAACCACTTGTTACCGGCCTTGGTTGTGGAGGAGCTCAGCCATTCCCCATACCAGGACGCCATTTTGACATGACAGCTGCCCTCTCCAGACACTGCAAAACTGCAGTGCCCCACGCAGGCCATATATTTAACTCTGAAAACCACAGCCTAGGATATCGCAAAGTCAATTTGGAGAGTAATTATGACATTACTGACTCACATGAAGCAAACAGTTTTTGTCATTTGTTGAGTTTCTTATTTCTTGACTCTTGACTATTGTGCACGTTTCAAAGCTATAAGTCAGCCTCACTTCACAAAATAGAGATACATGAAGTTAAATTTTTAAAAATCAGGTCATTAAAAAATGCACTAGGTTTGGTTACCAAGAAAAGGAATTCTATGGGGAACGCTATTCTGTGAGTGCAAACACAAATGAGCCCTTTGATAAAATAATTCTTGTCAGTTCTACAGATTTAAGAAGTTGTTACGGAAGATTTACTTAAAGCAAAAATTAAGCTATATTTAGAAAGTGAAAGGAGAGGTTTAGAATTTCCTTTTTTCTTTTTTCCTTTTTTTTTGTTAATTATAGATTGCAACAGGAACTATATAATAATTGTGTCGCAAAGAGAAAGATTATGGTAGAATTTGACACTAGAATTTTACAATTTTCTCATGCTTGGCCCCTGCTGATTCTGTCTCCATGCAAGGACTTCTCTACCTTGATGTCCATTTATTATTGGTCTTATCTGATATATGCTTATTTAGCAATAAAAATGGATTTTTTTCTCTCTTGTTGAAAATCCTGAGACGTTGAAATTCTTATACTTTGAAAAATCTGATAGCCTGTTCTAATACCAAACAGAATTTTTCCATATTTGTTTCTTAGAAATATTTCCAAAATATCTGAGAATCTTTTTGTGGTATTCAGAGTAATGAAAAGTCAAACCTTCTGAAAATTAAGATATTTGTACTTAATTTGTGTATCTGTTCATCTTCCATCTCTCATGCCAATGTAGCTTTTTAAGTTGCTAAAATGAAAGAAATTAGGACTGTTAACATTTGTTGATCACTAACAAGATAGTAGTGGCATAGGAGTATAATTAACCCAATAACACTTAAATGTTTTAGTCATGGGGTAAATTAGGGCTATTTCTGAGTCTTATAAGGAAACATTTTTCTCTTTCTAACGTGGAGCTGTCCACATTTGGTGTCTTTCCATTTTGATGCATATTTTTTATAGTTTCAAGAAAATTCAGTGCTACTGGTATCTGTCTTATTTTCTTGAGTTATGTCTGACATTAATTTTTGTTTTAGGAGTGACATGCAAACATTTCACCTTTTTTCAGTTTTATATATGGTGTGTCATCCTGTGAAAATCACTTCACTAGTTTGCTTTTTGTTTGGTTTGGTTTTGCTTTTTAAGTATAGACCTAAAATTATTTTTGCCTATAAACAGTGACCTTTATACGTTCCCGTAAGAGTGACAGAGCTTTGCCCAGTTGTCTTCATTGTATGACAATAAATCTGTTCCATAAAGATTTTTAAAAAAAGAAAGAAAGAAAAGGAAAAAGAAAGAAAGAAAATCCTGAGACACACCAGTTCCTAACTTCCTATTTTCTTCTCCACGGCCTCTGAATACTTGCATCTTATTTGAATAAAAAGGCCATAAAGCTAGATTTGTACTACCTCAGGGGTGAACTGCCTACTGTCTTGGCCAATGTCAGGGCTGGGGGGCACGCTACATCACAGGGGGCTAGAGCCCACCACTCCCGAGCTCACCTCCAAGCAGCACTTTGCATTGGCCAGGCTCAGCTGACCACTAGGTCCCAGGCCCTGAATTGGTGGAAGGCTGATCTGTGAGGCAGGTTTCCTCTCTAGCAGGCTGGCTGCTGGCCCCATCCGGCTCTGGGCAACCCCAAAGACTCAGAAAACTGAGCTCCTGCAAGACAACATTCTGAGGAAAGAAAACAAATGGGTGCTTCCTGGGCCTTCCAGGGACCAAGAAATGTGATGATCCCACACATTCATCAAAGTTGTGACGAATGAGGAACGAGTGAGAAGATACGTGATGAAAAGCCATAGCTAAACATGAGGTTCAAAAATAAGAAGAAATATAAAACTCTGAGAGGGGAAGAAACCTTACAGAGATAGACAACAATTGAAGCAAGGACTCAATACGAACAAAACTGGTCTTACGGGGAAAAAGATTTTCCAAAAGAAAATGCAGTAGAAGTGAAATGAATGACAAAGAAATAAATGCAGCCTATAAGAAAATCAAAGGAAAAGAATGAAGACGTGTTTGTCTGAACACAGAGGCCAGAGGGACTGCAAGGTTTTGACCAACTTTCCATCAATCTCCATCTAAAGTGATAAATTCCTGCTCTTGGGGTTGGTTTGGTTTTGTTCTTAAGTCAGAAACAATTGTTGGTTCAAGATCTTAGGCTAGAATTGAAAGCTTAGTAAACATTTATAGACACAATATTTTTTATAATTTTGAAATAAAACCTCTCAAATGCAAATCACCCCAAACTAGCAAATCTTTTCCAAAAATCTAAAAATCTTTAGTATGTGCCAACCACTCAGGAGCTAAAAGAGTACTGTTTGGAATAGGTTTTATCAGTGCTATTTACAGAACAGGAATTTCATGAGTGGACTTGGAACAAATAGTGCTTCTCTCTGGGAAAGTAATTGAGGGTTGGGGGGGTGTTTGATTCCAACTCTGCCAAATTTGGAGGCTTTGGGCACTTATTGAAAGGACCCAAACTCTGCTTTAAAATAGACAGAAACTGGTATGTGAGATTCAAGCCATCTCTACAAGGTGTTTAAAAACCATGTGCAAATGTTCAGATGTTGTCTCGATGAAAGCCTTACTGTGTAGAATCTTAACCTTTTACTTCTAGTTCTTCAGCTCTTCCCCAAACGCCTTCATCTCCCACCCAGGGCACTCAGGCTGGCTGCTGGAGCCTGTAGGGATTGGCGAGAGCCTCCCCCACAGGAAGAAGCAGCAGCAGTAGGCAGAGATTGGGTAGGAAACCTGGCAAGCCGCATAATTAGCTTCTTCGTCTGTACAAACATTTCCTCTCAGTCACAATGTGCCCTAATTCAGAGACTCTGAATCGACCATCAATTGGGCCTGGGGCAGCCACCTCCTGCTCCATCATTAAAGAGGCCTATTTACAGTGGCCTTTGCAGTCAATCCCTCTCCTTAGCACTGGAAAGTCACTACGGCTCACTGTGTTTACTGGTCATGAGCAGTGAAAGCTTTGATGGTCAACAGCATTAGGCACTCAGTGGCCCTAGAAGCAGCTCCGAGCTGTAGATTCTGTGCAATTAAGAAAATGCATCTGCATGAAGCGAGGAGTGGCTCACGGGCCTGGGGACCAAGTCAGCATGTCCTTGGCATTTACTAAGTCCAGATGTCTTTATCTTCTGGGCAGGAAGTCAGAGCCTGTCCAGATGGCATCTTGATTGCTTTCAGCCCAGCTGATTAAATTTCTAAGGCTGACATCTCTTCCAAATACTCTCTCTATCCTATGAAAATGTGGTTGTCAAATAAGTGCCAGGAAGAATCCCCGCAGAGGACCGCAAACTGGGAGGGCCTGAATGCAAACCTGAGTGCCTGCGACATCATGCCGAGCACATTTGCTGCCATATGGCTGGGTTCTGGGATTCTTTCTGCTGCAATCAAGGGGCTTTCTTGAGAGGAAGTGCGGTGGGGGGCAGGAGTGCCAGTCTGGGTTCAGACAGAGCCAGTGAAGACTCCTGGAGCTTCCACTTTTTCACCTGTGAACTTGTGCATGTTCCTGAACCACCCTGACCTTGCTTTACTCATCTATAAATCTGGGGTAAAAATAGGCAAACATCAACAAGTTGTGCTGAAATTATATGTGATAATACTGGTCAAATGCTTTATACTAGAAATAATATATAATTCTTCATAGTTCTTTACGGGTTACCCTTCTTTTCACAGGCATACTTGAGAGGTAAGCAGGGGAGAGACTATTTCTCTTTTATAGAAGCTGAGACACTCAGAGGCCAGTGGCTTGTCCAAGGTCACGTAAGTACCTGTGGCAGAAGATGGAAACCCATAAAGGCTGGTGAACCCTTGTCTGCTGCTAACCCTACCCACAAGAGGAAGACAGAGCACTGGAGCAGAGGAATGAACAAAAGCTGCCCTTACATCAATACCATTCCACCCCCAGTAAATGCTTCCATTGACACTGATGGAGACATTTCTGAGGTTCACCAGAATGAAGGAAGGATGCCGTATCACCATTTATAGAAGTTGTCACCCACCTCTTTGTTAGTTTGGAAAATCCTTTCCTCCCATGTTCACTGTAAAGGACTATGGGAATTTAATATAATACAATGCTCACAATAAAAGGCTTGACATCAGACAGGATGTGAAAAACGTTCCAGAAGAGCTAAAAGTAAATGGCTCAATAATAATATGAATAATCTCAACTCTTGGGACGGTTAGACTCATAGGCTATTGATTTACATTCTTAATGAAAGAAATGACAGGGTTGGATTAGATTATTTTAAAACTTACTTTTAGCTTTAAAATTTCTAATTTTAATGTACCACTATTAAAACCACTTTATTTCAGAGTTGAGAGCTTATCGCAGAACCCCAATTCCCAGCCCTGTACTCACTCTAGTCCCTGTATCTCACTGCCTGTGAAATATTACATTCATTGACAGTTCAAGAGAAAAGCCCTAGGGATGCCTTTAACATTTCTGCCTGTATAAAATACATCAGATGAAAGTGAAGTTAGTGAATGGCAATGATGTTATGGTTAATTGAAAGTTAAAGCTTGACAAATATTCTAACATGCTACACATATTTCCAGAACCATGTACGTGTAACTGGATGACCACAAAAAATAGTGGAACCCAGCTTTGGAGAAATATTCCAACATCAGACAGTTTTTGAGTTGCCATAATGAGGGCCCCAGGGAAATAATATTTCCAGTATCAGTCATCTTGGAAAGAGGTGAATCCTAGGACAGGGAGTACAGACTGTCCCTGGATTGGACAAGGAAGGACTCCCCTCTTCTCCTGAGTGCAGACGCCAAGAGGACTTGGGCTTGGAGGTATGAAAAAACACCTAGAGTATTTTTTGTGCCAGAGGCGAACTGTCCATGCCATGTGGAGAAACTGTGCTGTTATTGTTGGTGGCAGTGCCATCACCAAGAGCACAGAGAAATAGCCAGGCTCTGTAATGGCAGGATTGGAGCAGCATAGTAAGGCTGTCCAGCTTCAAAAGGACACAGCTGAGCTTGAAATTGATGGGGATCAGAACATGCCACCCGAAATATGCCACTTTGGTGTACTGATTATTTTGAGCTGAAGGCAATTGAGAAATAGCAGATGAAAGAAGGGCTCTCTGCCCTCCCCTATTTTTACCTAAAAGTAAGGCATACATTTCCCACGAGAAAGGTACCCACAGGAAGGAGAGAACATTCTCACCACTGGAGACAAGGAGCCAAAACAGACCTTACTTAAACAACCCTTTTCTTTCATTAGTTTCCCCCTATATTTCCTGGTCACTTTCCCACAATTTACTGCTCCTAGCCCAAAGCCCTTTTTCCTTTGTCTTGTCACATCTCTGCAATTCATTGCTCTTTGTTAAAAAACGGTATATAAGCCCCTGGGTCTAATTGCTTCTTTGGGGTTTTCCCTTCTTTCTATAGAGCCCCCTATGCCACATAAAAATATTAACACCAAATAAAATTATTAGGCTTTTTCTCCTGTTAATTTGTCTTGACAAAAGACAGAACCTAAGAGGGTAGAGGAAAAACTCTTTCTTCTCCTACAAAATCAAGCAGGACATAAGAAGAGCCATGTCCCTTCTCAAGGTGTGAGGGGATCAGCATCACTTTCTCTGTTTAGCCTGGTGACTCCACACATGTCACCAGCTGCAAAGGCAGGTGGTAGCAGCGTAGCAGCATGATAAGGAATCAGGATCAGAGGAACCCAGGGCTCTGTTCTGACGCACGCGTGAGGCGGCACACCCGCCATGTAACCATCTGAGAGAGGTGGGAATGACTTGGAAGAAGGATTTACTTTGGACCTTTATGGCTCTGAACTTTGTGCCATCATAATTTGGTAAAAAATTAAACACATATTGGGAAATATAATGATAAGGAGTAAAATTGACCGTGAAATATATTAAAATATTCAAGTAGGATTTTAGATGCAAGTAAATTTAACCATCTGGAAGGAGGGGGGAAAGTAGGCTTGCCCCAAAAGCAGAACCAAAACTAACTATACAGAGGGGGGGGAAATAGGTCAGTTTAACTCTAACTGGTGCCTGTAACATATAATGACAATTACACATCTAGTTTTTTGCTAAATCTAATCACAAAAGCATATTTTGGTTTGCACATCCTTGAAAGAAAGCAAATTAGCCTTTGGATTATCACCAGGAAAGGGCCTGAAGAGCCAAACCCAGTATCCTAGGATCCAAATTGCTTCCAGACTATAATCACATGGAAACTGGGAAGGGAAAATATGGGCCTCACCGGACATGAAATTGGGCAGTTGTAATGAGGGTCACCCATGGGGAGACAGTTGACCACAGGGAGTGAACCGCATGGCAACCTGGTGGAATAAAAGACAGAACAACAACAACAAAAAGCATTATTTGGGATTTGTATGTAAATCTAGGTTAATATCTAATCTGAGGATACTTCAACTTTATCAAAACTTCTGGGGTCCACAGATCTGTTGTTTTCTCCACTGATGTGTTTGCTGATCAGTAGAAATAATTTAGTCACCGGTGCCTTTTCTCACCTTCTCTCTGTCTCCATATCTCTGCAAGAACTGGTTCTAAGCATGGCTGATGGCAGCTCCATTCCTTAATGCCACTGTGAATGAACTGGGACTGCAGCAGTTGTGGCACCCATTGCTCCAGCCAAACTTCTGTCTATACATTTTGTTTGCCAAGTAGGGTTAAGACTTCCTGGAGGAAGGTTGTCAACAAAAAAACAAATGTAGTTCAATTTTATTATCTCAAGCCAATAACGTTGTTACAAAAGTAACTTGGAAATTGTAGTTTTGAAATAGAGTAATGGAATTTTACATCAACAGATATCTTAGGCTGGGCATGGTGGCTCACCTCTGTAATCCCAGCACTCTGGGAGGCAGAGGCAGGAAGATTGCTTGAGGTTAGGAGTTCGAGACCAGCCTGAGCAAAAGCAAGACCCTGTCTCTACCAAAAATAGAAAAAATTAGCTAGGCATGGTGGCATGTGCCTGTAGTCCCAACTGCTGGAAAAGTTGAGGCAGGAGGATTTAAACCCAGAAGTTTGAGGTTGTGATGAGCTGTGATGATGCCACTGCACTCTACCCAGGGTGACAGAGTCAGAGTCTGTCTCAAAAAAAAAAAAAAAAAAAAAAAGAGAAGTGTCTTATAGATGAGTTAGTCCAACCTCATCATTTTAAAGCTGAGGAAATTGAGACACATATTGTCCCAATGACACAAAACCAGTTAATGACAGAGCTAGGATTAGAATTCAAGTCAGTGCTTTTCTTGGGGCATTTGGAAAATATTCAAATAAACAGACCATTAGGGATTATAACGCATGAACTTATGACATGGAGGACCCAGAGATTTTTAACCTAGAATGGGGAAGATTCAGGGACATGATAAATATTTTCAAATACCTACAGGACTGGGAGGTGTAAAAGGGCTTGGACTTACTCTATTAGCCAGAGGAGACAAGAAACATGGTGGGAAACATGGAGGAAAGACTTTAAAGGTTCACTATAAGATAAAACATTTTAAACAGTCAGAAGTGGTCAAAACAATTTGTTGGGGGATGGTAAGTTTTCTGTCACCTGGGGCATTTCAGAGTAGATAGAATATAATGCAGTGAGTATGTTTTTGTCTACAGGGAGAAGTGGGGTAAGGGATGTGAAGGAGAGAATTCAGGCATGAAAATCATTTGGATGGGGTGACCTGTAAGAGTATGTGATTCTTTACAACCCAATTCTGGGGCCAGATAAGAGTTTCATTCTTGCCTCTAAACTCTAAAACCTATCTTCTCATCTGTTTGCAATAGTTTAAATTTTAATCTATTTCATATTTCAGGGTATTATGCCCTGAATATTTGATTTGAATGCTGTGGCAGAAGGTCACTCATATTCATTTATTTTCTTTTACTCTTTATACACTTGCACTGAGTCTTTTGAGTCCATTATGCAAACACATGAAAATTATATGCAAATCATGTGGCCTCAGAAAATGACAAAATCTTATAGCCTTAACTGAGCCATCAAACCTTTCTTTAAGAAGCAAAGTAATAGGCTTTTGCAACGTCTCTGGGGCAGGAGAGAATTTCCTGAGAGTGATATTTACATGACATTGGAATTGGTTCCTCAGAGGAGTCTTTACCTCAATTCTTCATATTTATGTAGGGCTTTAAGGTTAAGAAAACATTTTCACATATATGATCTTATGTGATCCTCATAATTACTCTGTGATGTGGGCAGAATAGGAATTACAATTCCTGCTTTTCAGATGGGGAAATAGAGATGTGAAGGGACTTGCCCAAGGTCACTCAGTTGGTAAGCGATGCCTCTGAGGCTTAGAACCAGACCCCTTCCCTCCTCAGCCCTTCTCATCCCAGGGCTGCCTTCTTTGAAGCCAGGTGATCTGTCACTGGTCTGGGTTTGCTTACACTGCGTTTTGCCAATAGCATCTTCAGAGGTGATTTTGTTGATGAGATGGCACTTTAAGGGTGACCAGAGAAGCCCAAAGAGGTGTAGCAGCCCCGGCATAGTGCCAACTATGTAGTTTCTCCAACCTTTTCCTTTTTAGTGTCTGCTCTGAGATCTCCAGATGAAGAACATCCTTTACCCCATCAACTCTTCAGCTCCTGAAGGAGGCAGAATTGTTTCTTAAACCGTGAAGAGTAGTGGCACTCTCTGTAGTGAGAGTGTCTGGACCTGAAGCCGTAATCCACCACTCTCTAGGTGTGGGGTCATGGAGAGGTCATTTAATTTCTCTAAGCATCAGTTTCTAAACCTATAAAATGAGGGAAATAATAGCACCTTTTTAATAGAATATGTGGAAGTAGTCTAGGATAGGGAAATGTACCCAAAACAAAAATAAAACCTGGCCCAGTATCTAACACATAGTAAGGACTCAATAAATGGGAGCTGCTATAGTCATTTTCTTAGTGGTAACATAATATGGTAGCAGTAGGATCTCAAGTCATTGTGAACTCTGGTACTAAGCATGAGGCTCTTAGCAATGGACAGGGAGAACAGTAACACTGAGTATCTCCTCTATGCCAGAGGGTTGGAGAACAGACCATGAAGCAACTCAATCCAGCCCATTGAGTAATGCCTGAACCTCCACTTTCCTTAATCACTGCCACATCTTGTACCATAATGAGGGTAATTGCAGTCCTGCTTCAAAGCTATTTCTAAGAAGAAATAGAGCCAATGTGGGCATCCTTAATTCTGCTGTCCCTTAGCCAGGCTGCTCTGCTTACAGCAGTGTCGCCTACTTCCATGGGTCAGATTGGGAGGGAACAGGAGGAGATTCCATCCCACCTGCTTTAACAGGCCTGAGTCACCAGGTTGAGAGATGGAGTAATCCTCCTCCTGTACAAAGCCCAGAGGTGTGGATGGACAAGCTGGCCAAGGTGGCAGCCGAGGCCCACAGAACAGGTACAGTCTCAAACCTCTTCCCTCCTGCTCCAAGTCCCGGATCAACAGATGCTACCGAAGGGTTCAGTTCTTCCGTCACCCCCACAGAGCACTCTGCCCTCCCAGCATGCCCCGACACCTCTCCTAGTCGCTCACCCAGGACAACTAACAAAGTGGCCTGGTCAGTACAGTTTCCAGCTTCCACACCCTCTCTCTGGGGAAAGGACTAGAAGCTGTTGGAGGTAGCCAAACGCTTGAAGCTGGCATACAGTCCCTCAGAACCATCTCAGTGAGAGTCCATGTGACCAGCCCAAGAGGGCCACACAGGAAATGCACTGGGAAATTCTGGGGCTGGGTCCTCAGTTATTTTTGGCAAAGATGGGTAGTATGCAAAAGGGACTTCCCGTTTTTTGCAGCACAGGGTCACAGAATGCTGAGCAGTCATCAGCATTTCTTGTTCCAAGATCACCCTTCTGAGCACTTCTCTAGCTGCCAAATTGCTGGGTCCATGATAGCGTGGTTTGATTTCTCAGCTCCAAGCATTAGATAAGCCCCCCAAGCTGGGATTGCATTGGTCCTGTGATGGCTCCCAATGTCAGCTGCTTCCTCTTGGCACTGCTGTGCTCTGCCAGCTGTAAACTCATCACCTCCTTGGATCAGATGTGCATTGAGGTGAGTCCAAACTGTTTGTCTTTACCTAGATTAAACTGTCTGGAAAATTTGAGATTCCACATGCAGTCCCATCTGAGCCTTGGCATCCCAACATCCACTGTCTTTAAAAGGGCAATGGGCGGGCGGCTAAAGCAGGAGGATCCCTTGAGCCAGGAGTTAGAGGTTGCAATGAGTTATGATCATGCCACTACACTAGCCCAGGTGACAGAGTGAGACCCTGTCTCAAAAAATAAAAAGGAGGGGCAATGGAATATATAGAATTTTTTCTTTATTGTGAGAAAGGAGCCAAAGAGCCCAGCCAGAGGATTGTCTGGTAGCATCTTTCTAGGAAGAAGTGAAAGTTTTCCTCCTCTTTAAACAATTCTCCCCAAAATAATTCCAACTGGGACATAAAATATCAACAGGGTCTCAGTGCAAAGAGCAGACCCCCAAACTTTGCACAGCTGTTTGTTCGGCATCCCAGTACGTGGCCACTACCCCAAAGAGTCCCTTGGTCTCCTGGCTCTCAGGGTGAGAATTAGCACAGACAGGCCTGTGCCAGGCTTTCGAGCATTTAAAGATCACTCTGAATGAGTTTGGCTTTCTCCTCGAGTTGGACAGCCCTCCATCTGTTTCACTAACCCACAGGAGGAAAATCTGAGACTAGAGCCAAATTGCACCTTCTGTTTTGGACCATAACAATATTTATCAACCTGTGGGAAGTTCTTGGAGGGGGTGGCAAGAGGGAAAGGAGAAGGGCCTCAGTCTCCTGCCATTCTAAATGCTTCAACCCTCCTCCCGCTGCCTCTGACCCCGCAAGCGTCCAGCACCATGTGCCCTGTCGGACTAGGGCTACAGATAGGAAGGACCATGGGTCTTGGTGGCTTGGGGCACTGTCTTCCTGGGTGGGGGTGGAAAGAAGAGTAAGGGGCAGGAGCGGCCAGGTGAAGTCGCGCTGAGGCAGCACTGGAGGGTGATCTGGGAGAGCAGGCACGCCAGCCCGGCAACACCAGCGCCAGGGTGGGCTCAGGGCAGACACAGCAGAGCCTGTGAGTCTGGTATTAGGAGGGAATCAGCAGCACACCCCGAAGAGGCGTAATGCCCAGGGGAATTAAGGCTGGGAGCATGTGTTCTTTTGCTTGGACTGCCATGACAAATACCACATTCTGGGTGGCTTGAACAACAGAAATCGATTGTCTCACAGTTCTGGAGGCTGGCATTTCGAGATCAAGGGGAAGGCAGAGCTGGCCTCTGCTGAGCCCTCTCTCCTTGGCGTGCAGACGGCCACCTTCTCTCCGTGTCCTCTCATGGCCCTTCCTCTGCACGAGTGCCCCTGGTGTCTCTTTGTGTGTCTAAATCTCCTCTTCTTGTAAGGACGCCAGGCAGATTAGATTCGGGCCCACCGTTACGGCCTCATTCTACCTTACACACCTCTTTAAAGAACCTGTCTCCAAATACAGTCACATTCTGAGGTACTGGGGGTTAGTGTTTCAATGCAGGAATTGGGGGGGGAAGAGGAAGGAGAAGGAGCTTTTATCAGCCCCAGGGGCTACCCCCTCATCACTCAGGTTGGAAGGTCAATGGCACCGGCCTGAGATGGGACAATATTACCATTGAATTCCAGCTCACCAGGAGGCAGGCTCTTTTAAATGCCCTACTCTTACCCCTGTGGGCTCAACTCTGAAATCCCTGCGTGAGGAGAAGGACCCCTGGTCCTTCGGCTGCCTGTCCCGGGGCCTTCAGTACTATTCATGCCTGCAGAGTGGTGCTCAGGGTCCCAGGGTCTGCAAGCCTGGCCCTGGGCTGCAGCAAGGGCTTCCCTCTTTGGATAAGCCAGGTGAGGCTGAAACCCTCCAATACAACCCGCTCCCGGCATCCCTCCCTCTGAAAGAACTCTGATTATAAATGACCTTGCGGTCCATTCAATTAACATTGGATCTATATTTTCTCTTGCCTCTTCTGTCAAGTGAGTTCTCAGCTGCAGGATTCCAAGGCAATTTACTGAGCCCTCAGCACTGTGTGAATACTAGGGAGGATACAAAGATGAATGTGGACTTGCTCCCAAGAGCAAGGAATGTCTAGGCTGCAGGCAGGTCGGATAAAAAGAGCAGTGGTTAAAAGAAGAAAGTTGTGCCTTTGCCTGAAGGGTTTGGCCCTTTCCCAAGTGCAAATTACCCCCACTTTACCCACCCTTCCCCCTTGCTTTCCTTTCCTCTTTTCTTCTTCCCCTACAGCACAGCAAACCACATAACAGTCTGTAGGTTCATGTGACCACCGTTACCTTATCACGCCCTCGAAGGGAGGTTCTCTGAAGAGGAATTTGAAAGGAGACTTTATTCCAATGAACCCTCTGCAAACCATGGAGATGCAGCCTGGGGGTTTGGCTTTTATAGAGAGAGTTCCCACCAGTTTCCAATCAGGTCCATTTATGCAGATGAAGGGGTCCAACTTGTTTAGTGCCAATTAGTTGATGCAGCGGAGCCCTGATAGTGGCTAGTGCTAGGCTCTGGCTGGCCAGTAAGGCAGAGCCCTGACTGATTGGCTCAGGTGAGCTTTGAAAGTCCCAAAGGTAAACAGAGGTGAGGTGTTCCTGGAGACTCAGCGTACTGTGTGAGCTCCAGTCAGCCACAGCTGCTCGGCTCTACTGAAAATGTAGGCCCATGTAGCCACCCGGAATCCATCTCAAAAAATTGGTTCTTTCAGGTCCACATTTGTTTACATCCCCTACCCTGAAAACAAGGCTTTTGTTTTGCTTTGTTTTGCGTTTGGTAAACTTTTTATTGAAGTAAAGCGTACATACAGAGAAGTTCACAAGTCCTAAGTGTGCAGTTAAATGAGTTTCCACGAAGCAAACACGTCCGTGTAACTAGCACAGGGCTCCAGATCAGACATTCTCAGCACCTCTGCAGCCCCTCACGGCTCCTCCCTGCCACCAGCCCCCAAAGGCATCCAGTGCTCTCTCTGCCTGCGCCGTGGATTGGTGTGCCTGGTTCTGAACTTTATATACATGGGAACATACGGTGTGTACTCTGTGTCTGGCTTCTTTTGCTCAATATTAAATTTGTGAGATTTATTGATGATCTGTGCAGCAGTCATTTGTCCGTTTTTATTGATGAATAGTACTCTGTTGTATTCACGAGCCACCGTTTATTTATCCAGTCTACTGTTAATGGACATTTGTATTGTTTCCAATGCTTTGGCAGTTATGAATGATGCTGCTTTAGACATTCTTGTCTGTGTCTTTCGTAAACATATATACAAAACTTTATTAGATGTATACCTAATTATATTATATTATATTAAACATGTGTTTAATATAATAGATATCACCAAACAGTGTTGCAAAGTGTTGGTGCCAGTTTACATTCATGGGCAATGTATTTGGGTTCTAACTGCTCCACAGCCTCACTAATATTTGGTATTGTTTTTAAAATTTTAGCCATTCTGATGAGTGAGTAGTCATATTTCACTGGGGGGTAATTTTTATTTTCTTGATAAATAATTAAATTGAGTACATTGCCATACATTTGTTTTGACCATTTGCATATTCCTTTTTATGTGTGTGAAGTGCCTGTTGAAATCTTTTGCCCATTTTCATTTGGGTTGTCTTTCTTTTTCGTTGATTTGTAGGGGTTCTTTATGCATTGTGGATACAAGTCCTTCCTCAGGTTGCCAATATCTTCTCCCACTTGCCTTTCCATTCCCCTAATAGTATCTTTTGCTGAACAGAAGTTCCGTATTTTAATATAGCTCCATTTATCACTTTATCCTTTACTTTCAGGGCATTTCCGTCCTGTTTAAGAAAGCTTTGCCCACCCCAAGGCCACAGTATATCCCATGTTTTCTTCTACAAGTTTTATTGTTTTGTATTTATTTCTATTTCTAGGTTTCACATGTAGATCTATACTCTGTCAGGAGTTGTTTATACACACAGATAGAAGTCAAGATTAATTTTTAATAAAACTTTTTGTTTGAAAAAATTTCAAACCTACCCACAAGTTCTAAGAATATTATAATGAACACCCATAAAAACTCCGGATAGATTCTTCCATTGCTAAATGCTACATCTCTCTCACTCTCTCTCTTTGTGTGTGTTTATGTGTGTGTGTTTGTGTGTGTGTGAGAGAGAGATAAGTAAAAAAAATTATACCCATGACCAAGTCTTTGGAAGCTGACAAATATACAAACAATAGCTGGAATTCAGTGTTCTGTGATTTGGATTGTGGTAGCATTTTAGATGCACTGTCAACCAGTTCCTTGGGAGTGTGGGTGTGCCTCTCCTTTCCACGTAAGCTCAGCGTGACCATCCTGTCCCCGCAAACCATGGTAGAAGAGAATCCTTCAGTCCCGAGGTATAGGTATAGGTTGAGGGTTGCTTAGCAGAGCTCTTTTTTGAGGGGAACTCCAAGTTCATAGACACAAGGGCTTACCAATAGCTTTAGATAATAATGTGATGTTGGGATGGTCCAGTTAAACGCTAACTCCTTTTGTTTACTGCTGACACACATTATCTCATTAATCCTCACAGTAGGCCTGCAAGTTGAGGTTATTATCCTCCACCCACAGCTGAGGAAAAGGGAAGTTCAGAGAACACAGCTTGGTGGTTGCAAGCTAGAATTTGAACCCAAGCAGTCCACTCTAAAGATAAGCAGAAAACGAAGTGCACATAATTGGACGCCCTTTGCCTGGAGGAGTCAAATCGACAATAAAGTTTTAGGGATGTGCTCTCTTGGGAGTGTTTGTTTTGTTTGCAGAGAGCAATAGTTTCTCAGAGATTTGGCTCAGTCAAATTGCTGTCTCTTGGATGGAGGCATGATTAACAAGGAGGGGTTGGGGGGTCAGTGTCCCAGACTCCTCATGCATGGGGGGCTGCCTGCTGTCTGTCAGGTGCAGATGAGAAATCTGAAAAGGTGGGAATAAGCATTTGAGTGATATTCAATAAGTTCCAAATTAGAACGTGTTTCAACGCTTGCAAGGAGAGAAAATACGGTGGGATGAGAGGGAGTTAGAGATACAGCAGAAAGAAGCAAAATAAGATTCTGATTGAAAAAATGCAAATGAATCCCCAGAGGGAAAAGGGATTGCAAATTCAGAAGTAGCACTTGGGAGTCCTGCCCCGTGTGAAAGGCACAGCTCTGAGGCAGAGCTGGAGACAAAGTGGTTGGCACAGGTCCCAGTGCACAGTGGGTCCTAAGCAAAAGCCTCTTGACTTGGAACAGGGAAAATACCACGTGGCCTTGCCACAGCTCTGCTGGCTGCAGGAGTTCAAATCAGGAAGGTCCTGTCTGCAGTGGAGCCAGCTGAAGCAGAGGCGTGAGAAAGCAACTTTGGAAATTGACCACATGCTAAGCTCTAGAAGCGAAGTCTGGGTTTATAGGAAACGATCACGTGGAGTTCTGGAAACTGCAGCGGTGGTGGCTGCCTGCCTGGAAAAGCAGCTGAAGCACGCTCCTGGCAGTGGCCTTGCTGTCTGCGTTCCTTTCCTGCATCCTGTCCTTTCTTTCATTCTCCGTTGCATTATCCGTCTGCTGTTCTGGAACCCTGTGCTTTGCTACCAGAACTCACTGTCGAGATAGTCTGCTGTAACTCTTGACAGGGAGAAAGGCACAGCCTTACTAAATGCAATGTTTCTACCAAAAATATACAACCTGAATCAAATCATGAGAAAACATACAAATTCATGATGAGAAACAGTCTGCAAAATGTGATCCTGTGTTCTTCAAAAAATATCAGTGTCATAAAAGACAATGAAAGGCTAAAGAATTGTCTTCAGATTAAAGAGTCTAAGGAGATATGACAACTAATTGCAATGCATGATCCTGGATTGAGAAACAAAAATTACTCTAAAGGACAATATTGGGACAACTGGCAAAACTGAACATGGACTGTATGTTGGATAGTAACATTGTATTGATGTTAAATATCCTGAATTTTATAATGGGCACTGTGGTTGTATAAGAGAATATCCTTGTTCTTAGGAGACATAAACTGAGGTATTTAGTGTTTATGGTCATGATGTCAATAATTTGAGCCCCTCCAGAGAAGACATCCCCTGAAATGTGCTTGGTTTTTCAATTCTCTCACCAGCTGCGTTTCTTGTCACTTGCCTCTGTCTCCTGGGACTCAAAGGCAGAGGATTCATCTCCACCAAGCTAGAAATTAGTTAATGTTATGGCACAAGGCTCGAGGTGGGCTCCTTGATGCTGCTTGGTGGTGTCACACTGGTTCTCAGCTGTTCTGGGTTGAAAGAGAGCTTTGAGCTATTTCACTTACCTGCTTTCCATTCTCAAGAAGCTCCCCCAGGCCACAGTCTCAGCAGCGCTCCCCCTGGGTTCTTAACTTTCCGAATCACGTTAGGCAGTAAAGTGCTTAGTAAAGCACACAAGAGGCTGAGACTAGGAATAATTTAGGAGTCGCGGGCACTTATATATTCAGGAGAAGGAGGGAATTGCCAGCGTCGAGCCTTTTGCTGTAGGGCCAGAATAGAGCAAGACGAATTGAAGACGAATTTTCTCCAACTGTCTGTGACATCAGTTACACCAGTGGAGACCAGAAAAGAAAAATGTCTCCTCCAAGCTAAGCGACACCTTAGCAACCATCGGGGCAGCAGCTGCATATACATATTCTCTCCGACTCGTCCATATTCATGGGCACTGAGGATAGGTCTGGTAACATGTGGGGTTTTTTTCCCTACCAGTCAGCTAAATCTAAGTTTTAAATGCAAAGTGTGCATTTCAAGGACATTATGTGGATTTGTGGCAGTGCCTGGAGGACTTTGGGTTTATAAAACAAAGAATGAATTACAAGGAAATATAAATATGGCATTTTTATCAGTGACGGTTATAATCTTTTCACGATATTGAAGAAAACTGGAGACTTTCTGTAGATGAGCATGCTCACTGTAGCCACAAAAAAAGTGCACCACTAAGCATAAATTGGAATGAGTAAAGCAAAAAGCAATTAAAATGGCAACATCTCAAAAGCCGCCCACTCCAGAGCAAAGGAGGATGTGCAGTTCTGTTTCCAGCTAAGCAGGTCTGTTTGCAACTCCGCATGAGGAAAGCTGCTGATCTGGAGTTTGATTGAGTAGGTCTTTTCCAGGCCAGGGCAGTCTCAGTGGGGCCCCCAGTGAGCCCATGTGTGTCAGGGAAAGGCAAGGGCTGGAGGGTTGTATGAACTTGGCTGGAGCCTGAGATGACCTGAGAGCTGGTCCAAGGTCCTGGGGCATCAGTATCCTTGTGTCTGCAAAGGCACCGTCTTAGACAGTTTTATGCTGCTATAACAGAATACCACAGACTAGGTAATTTATAAAGAAAAATAATTTATTTCTCACAGTTCTGGAAGCTGGGAAGTCCAAGGGCATGGCACCGGCATCTGGTGGGGATGTTCTTGCTGTGTTATTCCATGGAGGAAAGTAATAACAGAAGTCAGCACAGGAGACAGAGAGAGTGAATGGGGCCAAACTTATGCTTTCACCAGGAGCCCACTCCTGTGATAACTAACCCACTTCTGAACGACAACAGTTATCTATGCACAAGGGCGGAGGCTTCATGACCCGATCACTTACTACTGTTACAACGGCAATGAAGTTTTCAATACTTGAAATTTGGAGGACATATTCAAACCATCGCAGGCACTTCACCATGAGATCATTTCTTTCCTAGGAGCCTCCCCAGGCAAAATATACTCCATCAGATTTTCCTACCTGCCCCACTACCCTTCATCCTAAAGCATCATCCAGATAAACTATGACCCCACAGTTCTATAGACTTCTAACCAACTTACCTACTTAGTCCAATTTATAACTTGAGTTAGGGCATCTTAACAAGCGATGATTGGTAGATTTCTGAATGCTTGACTGTCTTGGCGCACAGCATGAGGCAGTTCTCTGTACTTACGCGCAGGGCTATGCCCAAAGGCATAGGGGCTGGTATCAGCAGCCTGCAAATCCAAACATTCAAAGTTAATTCACACTTAAAGATTGCAAGGCCTAAGTCTGTGCCACCCTGCTAATTTTTTTAACCATTGTATTAAGAAAAATGTTTACATGTGCACAAAAGTAGTTAGTAACAAAGATCCTCCATGTATGTATCATTCAACATTCAACAATCATCAGTGTTTTGCCTATTATCTTCACTATCCACTCCTCTCCTCCTTTTTGGCCAGAGTATTCTAAAGCAAATTCCAAACATCATGCCATTTTACCCCTAAATGCTTCAATATGCACCTCAAAAGAATAAGAGCATTTCTTTTACATAACCACAAGGCCACTCTCATTAACAAAATTCATAATTCCTTAATATTACCTAATCTAGCTCTCATTCAAAGTTCCTAAAAGTTTATATCTTTTTCTGACTGCTTTATTTGGATCAGAACCAAAACAAGGGCTACTCTATTATGCATTGATTATGTCTCTGAGGTGGATTTTATATCTCTTTGTCTCTTTTAACAAGAGCTATCTCTTCTCTTGCTCCCCCCGCCCTGCCCCCGTCTTTCACATGCTGGTAACACAAAGTCAGTTGTTCAATAAAATGTCCCACATTCTTCATTTTGCCGATTGCGTTGTTTAACTTAAATCCACCATATCACTTGGAGACATGAAGTTAGGCTTAAAGTCTTGATGGGATTCCAGTTTAACTTTTTTTTTTTTGGCAAGAATACTTTATAGGTGGTGCTATATATCTCATATTATACCACATCAGAAGGTATGCAATGTTTCATTGTCTTATTTTAGTGATGCTGATCTAAGACTGATTTGTTGGTTTTCGAACTGAAATAAAACATTTCCATGCAACCAAAATAAAAACTACATTCAGAGAAGTCTCACTTCTATCCCTGCTCCTCCATCTGGTCCCTCCCCTCCCCTTAAAGAGAACCAGTTTTTGGGTTTTTCCAAGGTTGCTTTTCATAAATATTAGAAAATACACACATACCTTTCTTACACAAAAGGTAGCATACTACATTCTACATGCCATATACTATATATACCATGTATACTGTTCTGCACTTTGCTGTATTCACCTTATTATATGTCCTGGATATCACTTTATAGCAATAAGTGGAGATCCTTCTCATCCTTCCTTCAGCTGCAGAGGATTCTACTTTGTGAATGCACCATATTTTGTCCAACTAGTCCTATACTGATGGATAGTCTGGTTATTGCCAATCTTTCACTATTACAAAAAAATACTATAATGAATAATCTTGTGCATAAATCATTTTGTGTTTTTGGTACATTTATATTTGGTAAATATTACTAGAAGTGGGATTGCTGCTCAAAGGGTAAAACATAATTTTGCTAGATAGTCCATTAAATTATTAAGTCTATATTAATTTACATTTTTTTCTCCCATCAGAAAGAAGCCAACAAAACATATAACTGTGAAAATTTAGGTCTCAGAGAAATCCCTGACACCCTACCAAACACAACAGAAATTTTGGAATTCAGCTTTAATTTTTTGCCTACAATTCAAATTAGAACCTTCAGCAGACTCCTAAATCTTACCTTTTTGGATTTAACCAGGTATGTATCTGAGTTCCTTGTGCACGCTTGATGTTTTACTTAAGTAAAAACACAACTTGTGTTCAGTTTATTTGCAGGATCTTCTTTTGGGGTCCATGGATAATCTGCTTATTCTGCATGTTTACCCTTTTCCATGAAATACTTCTATGTGGGTGACATGTATTTTAAATAAATACCAATCAATGGAGAGAAAAGTGGATTGTTTTCAAGCTAGATGTATCAGCAGTGCTGTTTAAGAAGATATAAAGAATATTGATAACAAAAATAAAAATATTTTATACTGAATCAGACTATACTACAAACTATACTACATTTTAGCATAGTTTATTATTGGGTAATAAGATATAAGAAAAATTTATAGGAGAAACATAGACACAATCTACTAACTTTTCCCCCCTAAAAACTGGAAAAAGAATTCCACATTTTATTTTAATGGCAGAGTCAGGATTCTACATACTGAACCAGTGTTTGAGGCCCAGTGGGAAGAAGTATTACAGGAAAATAAGGGAAGAAAACAAAAGGGCTGTGTGTATGTATGTGTGTGTTCACGTGTGTGTGTGCAAGAGGGGGCTCTGCATACAGATGCTGTTTGTACCCCTTGCAACCATTCTATTTCCTCTACTTTGGTTCCTCAATTTAAGCTTCTGCAGAGGAGGACATTCACATCTATAGTACCGCTTCATCTTTATAACCCCACTGTGAGGTGGCCACAGTGACTATTACCATTCAATGTATGGTTAGGTGAGGAAACCATCTGTGTGTGTGTGTGTGTATGTGTGTGTGTGTGTGTGTGTAACCCATTACACACATTTTTAGGTGCAATACCAGGATTGGGTTTTTTTTTTTTTTTTGAGATAGGGTCTCACTCTGTCTCCCTGGGTAGAGTGCAGTGGTGTCATCATAGCTCATTGCAACCTCGAACTCCTGGGCTCAAACAATCCTCCTGCCTCAGCCTCCTGAGTAGCTTAGACTACAGGCACACACCACAATGTCCGCTAATTTTTCTATTTTTACTAGAGATGGGGTCTTGCTCTTGCTCTGGCTGGTCTGGAACTCCTGAGCTCAAGCAGTCCTCCCAGCTTGGCCTTCCAAAGTGTGAAGATTACAGGTGTGAGCCACCATGCCTGGCCATCTCTGAACCTCTTGTGTTTTGCAGTTCTATAGAGAATTTTCACATATATTATTCAGTTCACTACAGTTCTGTAAAGTAGTCATTTCTACACTTCATACATGAAAATGCCAAGTTTGAGAAAAGTTGTAACTTGCCCAGGATGGCACAGATTCTTATATTCATATATTATATATCATATATTATCTAATATGCATTACATATATTTTGTACTACTTAAAATAGTAATAGTTTGATTTTGCCCATAAGAAAATCAGTTTTTGTTCCTTAGAATACAGGCACAAACCTCTGAGTGTTCAATTTAAGGGGCAAGATATCTGGAAAAAATTCTAGATCAATATTCAGAAATGAGGCTACTCATTAATTCATTCAACAGGCCAGCTATGGGTCCTGAAGAAAGTTTTTTATGTTTGATATTGAATAATAATATAATCAGTTTTTACTGTACACAAAAGATGCTTTGCTAATGCCTATCACTGTGACAGGATTTTTCCTTTTTTCCAATTAATTATTGTTAAATTCTATTATCTTTTCAAGATGCCAAATTAACTGGATACATGAAAACACTTTTCAAAGCCATTGTCAACTGAGTACCCTTGTGTTAACTGGAAATCCTCTGATATTCATGGCAGAAACAGCACTTAATGGGCCCAAGACCCTGAAGCATCTTTTCTTAATCCAAACAGGAATATCCGATCTCAAGTTTATTCCAGTACACAATCTGGAAAATTTGGAAAGTTTGTATCTTGGAAGCAACCAAATTTCCTCCATTAAGTTCCCAAAAGACTTCCCAGCATGGAATCTAAAAGTACTGGATTTTCAGAATAATGCTATACACTACCTCTCTAGAGAAGATATGAACTCTCTGGAGCAGGCCACCAACCTGAGCCTTAACTTCAAGGGCAATGACATCAAAGGCATTGAGCCTGGGGCTTTCAATTCAACAGTCTTCCAAAGTTTGAACTTTGGAGGGGCTTTTAACTTGTCTGTTATATTCAGTGGTCTACAGAACTCTACTACTCAGTCTCTCTGGCTGGGGTCATTTGAGGACACTAATGACCAAGACATTAGTTCATCCATGCTCCACGGACTGTGCGAAATGTCTGTTGAGAGCGTCAACCTGCAGAAGCACTATTTCTCTGATTTCACATCTGCCACGTTTCAGTGCTTCACCCAACTCCAAGAACTGGATTTGACGGCAGCTCACTTGGACGGGTTACCTCCTGGGATTAAGGGTATGAACCTGCTCAAGAAATTAGTTCTCAACGTAAATAACTTTGAACAATTGTGTCAAATCAATGCTGCCAATTTCCCCTCCCTTACACACCTCTACATCAAAGGCAACAGGAAGAGACTTCACCTCGGTGCTGGCTGTTTGGAAAAACTAGAAAATCTTCAGAAACTTGATTTAAGCCATAATGACATAGAGGCTTCTGACTGCTGCAACCTGCAACTCAAAAATCTGTCCCACTTGCAAAGCCTAAACCTGAGCTACAACGAGCCCCTTGGTCTTCAGAGTCAGGCGTTCAAAGAATGTCCTCGGCTAGAAATCCTGGATTTGGCATTTACTCAATTACGTGTTAATGCTCCACGAAGTCCCTTCCAAAACCTCCATTTCCTGAAGGTTCTGAACCTCTCTCACTGCTTCCTTGATACCAGCAATCAGGCTCTTCTAGCAGGCCTGCCAGATCTCCGGCATCTGGACTTCAGGGGCAACCACTTTCAGGAGGGGACTATCCCGAAGACCAACCTACTGCAGACGGTGGGCAGCTTGGAGATTCTGATTTTATCTTCCTGTGATCTCCTCTCCATAGACTGGCAAGCCCTCCACAGCCTTGGAAAAATGAGTCATGTAGACTTAAGCCACAACAGCCTGACGTGTGACAGCATTGATTCCCTTAGTCACCTTAAGGGGCTCTACCTCAACCTGGCCGCCAACAGCATTCGCATCATCCCACCCCGTCTCCTCCCCGTCTTGTCCCAGCAGACCACCATTAATTTAAGTCAAAATCCCCTGGACTGCACTTGCTCCAATGTTCGTTTCTTAACATGGTACAAACAAAACCTGCAAAAACTTGAGGGCTCAGAGGGGACTGTGTGTGCAAACCCCCCCTCTCTAAGGGGAGTTAAGCTCTCTGATGTCGAGCTGTCCTGTGGGATGACAGCTACAGGAATTTTCTTTCTCATAGTATTTTTATTCTTGTTAATCATTCTGCTCATTTTTGTAGCTCGATACCTTCTCAGGTGGAGATACCAACACATTTAGTGTTGAAGGTTTCCAGAGAAGGCAAATAACGTGTTTAGCAAGATTGCCCTAAGTAAAGGAACTGTCATTTGTTGGTGACCAGACCCTTCAGATTGGTTCCTGGAGTTGGGCAGGGACTCACTGTGCTTTTCTGAGCTTCTTACCCCTATAAGCTAATGAGCCTCCCTGGCAGGTCCCCTGACTTGGACCAGATGGCCACATACTGCTGTGAGAGGCACACAGCCATTTCCTCACATGGAAGGGAGAGGATGGGGGCAGACTGTCACAGGGACAAGCCAGGAGTAGCCCACGGAGAGGCCACCCCCTTCCACTCACCTACACCCCGTCCCTGAAAGGAGACCAGCAGCCCCCACAATTTGGCAGTGCTGGGGCCACGCCTACCCCCTGCCTCAGAATTGTGCTCGAGTCTGGGTTCTCAGTAACGTAGCCACTTGGGAAACTTAGTTCGGGACAGTCTCCATGTTTATTTTAAATGAAAAAAGAAAAATAGGATACATGTAAAAGGAAAGACTGAGAAATGAAGCTTGCTATCAAATAGGCTTCATTAATCTCCTCAATCCTTAGCTCTGTAATGTCTCTATAATGTCCCTGGGGTGCAAATAGCTACAAAACAAAACAAAACAAAACAAAAAGAAGCCTCTCACCCTCAGGTGTAGGATTTCTGCCACATTTGCTTCAATCACTTCAGAACCGGGGAGGTTCTCTCTGTCTATCTGGTGTTCTTGCTCTCATGTTACAGATCCTAACTGACAGGCGGGCTGGGGTCCAAAACGCTCTTCCCACTTGGGGTGTCTGGCCTTGGAAGCCTCTTTCCCACAGGAACCGTGAGATAAGCGCTGTTTGGTTCCCAGGCGAGCACTCAGAGGCTATTTACCTCGGAGAGCATTTGAGCTAGCACATTTGCAGTGAAAACTAGTGGAAGAGGACACCCTGCATACTAGCTGTTGGGAACACAATAAGGCTGGCCTGGTGAGAAGCGGTTTCTATTGAGGCTGGGGGTGTCAGTGAAGGCTGTTCCAGTGACAGACAGGGGACCACTGAATTCAGATGGACAAAAAGCAATGTCATCACTTAGTCCCAAAGGGTCACACTCATACAGGCTCTGTCTTCTGAAGTCTGGATTGCCAGACAGGTTTGCTGGACATACCTGGATCCAGGTGTTGCATTGAGAAGGCCTGAGTTAAGTTCTGTAATCAATTTTAGGTTAGAGATATAGTAACTTATTGTTATGAAAGTTTGATTGGTTATTGAAGTAATAATTTATCAACTTTAATATTCAATCAGAATTCATTAGCCCTTATGTTGAAGGACATCACAACAGAATGGAAACTTGGGAGCCAATCCTGTTGGCCTCTTCTTCACCCTCAGGAAAAGCAGGACAGGCAGGGGAAGAGCAGTGGCTGACCCTCTCCCCTGCTCAGAGATTTCAGGCCTCTGCGCTGGCTCTTTTCTTTAGCTGGAAGATGCTACCATCAGTCTCCAAATGGCTGGTTCCCTTGTATCCCCGAGATTTCAGTGCTCAAACGTTCTCCTCTGAGCGGAGCACTTCCCTGGGCCTAGTCAATCCAAACCAACCTCTATGACTTGCCCAATTCACTCTCATAGCACCCTTTACTGTCTTCATAATGCTTGTCAGTGTTTGGAATTATCTTCCTCACTTGTTTAAATTTGTCTGTCTTGTCCTGTCTCCCCCAAATGTAAGCTCCATGAGAGGGTCTTTGCCCAGCAGTGTCCAAGAACATGCCTGGAGCATAGTAAGGACTCAATATAGTTTTGATAATTGCTGTCATTTTGCCTGGCATCTGACCCCAGAGCACTTACCAGTTCCTAGTCCTGCCACCATGCCCATCATGACCACTCCAGCAGCTCCACTGTTTCCTGGGCCTCCGTTTCTCACCAGAGTCCCCTGGGGAAATCTTACAGAAAAGGATTCCTGGGCCTCACCCCCAGATACTGGGATTCTGTGGGACTGAGGTTGGCTCTGGATTGCCAGCCACATGACCTCATGTAAGATCCTCCCTATTCTTAATGATAGGTTTATTCCTCCTACTTCTCCCATCTCAGAGCACGGAAGGTCCACACTCTGGGAGACTAGTCTTAGCATCACCCTTTCAGTCTCTGTGTATTCTGCCAAACATAAGCTCTTTCCTGTCTTAAGGATTTAAGCTACGGATGGGAAATATTAATTTCTGATCTACCACTCCATGACACACTGTCCTCCATAATACATCATATGTAACTTGGAAAAACAAATTCTGTATTAAAATCTCTGGCATGGATTGCATCATGCTAAAGATGACAGGGTCTCGTGCCTTAGTGAAGCGAAACTGCCCATTGTGCTTTCATTTCTCAGGCCTGCTCCCTTCCATGAGAGGCGACGTGCCACTCCAGAACTGCACACTGATCTAAGGCTTTGTGACAGCTCCCCTGTTTTAAGCAACAGTAAATTCACCCCACAAAGTCAGAAAGGGAGCTTTTTGATGGCTGCTGTCAATTTTATTGCTTTATCCTGGTTACTAGGATAGAATGTGTAGACATGGTGTGTTTATTGGTTTTATGTATTGCATGTTGTTGCTGCTCTGACAAGCTATTCCTATAAAAATGTGTTATTATTGCATGATGTAGCTCAGTGAGCTGACCCTGCATTTCAAAGTGTACTGAAGCAAATAGCATTGAAGTCCATAAAAGCTGACTGGCCTCCATCACAGAGGACTCAGCGTGAGCTGCAACTCCTGCAGTCCGGGAGAGAATTATACCTTTCCCTCTGCCAGCAACCACGGCTACTGACTGAGCACAGCACAGCCCTGAACACGGGCACTATCTATAAAATTCCAAGACAGTAAACCATCATAGCATTCCACTCGTTCAACTCTCCAATAAGTGTCATTTGCAATTTTAAAGTTTACAGAATATGAAATAAATGGCTTTTAAGTGTTTTCTTATATTAGTTCAGGATGCAAGAGGGGTGGCTGTCATTATTTTGCCCTGAATGCTAAAGAGAAGCTTGAATTACAGCAAGAAAGGATGTGGTTAGTTCTAACCAAGCCATGACAGGGGGTTCTGAGTGTTGGGCTAGAGTCAATGCCTGTGTGAACATCTAACACGGCGACGTTAGCCTGGAGGGATGGACTACCCCAGTGTGGCTCCCAAACCTGGTTTAACACCAGGATAATCTGGGGCATTCGTTACAAAACAGAATCCTGATCCCTAGATATTGGGATTCTGTTAGACTGGGTTTGGCCCTGGATCCTTGCCAAATGATTTCACGTAAAACCCTTCCCTAATCTTATCAACCAATAGCAGAAGCATATGTTAGGCTCCATGAGTCAAATGAGCTGAAGAACTGCTCCATATCCCATGAGAAGAAGCTTCTTAACAAAATGGGAAAAAAGTGCCAAGACGCCCTCAACTCCAAGAGTGAAACATCATGGGCAGGCGGCTTGTTAGTCTCTCCTGCCCGCACTGCCGGGCTCCAAGACTCTGCTGCTAAAGCCACCCCGCTCTCTCCCTCACCCCACCCACTCTCCTATATCCTATATATTTACAATTTGAAAGCACTTATTATTTATTATTTTCAAGTCCCACTTATATTGTGGGACTTGAAAAAGGAAAGAATCTACAGATTACATTCAAAAGCTGCTATTGTTCATGAAAGATTAAGCAGGGCAGTTTCTTGAACACCTTCCTCACATCCTCCCTGTCTTTGGTTAATGTTCTCCGAGCACCTGACTGTTCAAGACGTGCTGAATCCTGCAAAGGTGAGCAGAGGACAAGTCCCCACATGTTGGCTCATGGGCTTTCTACATAACTCGGGTCTCCCTTTTTCTCTTTCTTTTTTCTTTGGAAACAACCTAAATATGCAACAATAAATGATGAAATAAATTCGGGATGCTCTGAGTAAGTAGGGAGATATTCCATGCTCTTAGGTGGAACAATTTAACACTACAAACATGGTGATTCTATTAGCAGTCAGAAAAATATGTCAGACTGGCAAAAAGGAGAAAGCTGGATACTACTATAGGTGGGATGTGGGGTTTTAGGACCTGCATGCCCTGCTCATGGGGACGTAGACTGTGCAGCTGTTCTAGGACCATCTGGCAATAATTACTCAAATTAAATATGTGACCCACAAATTATGCTCTGCGGCTATATCTCAAGAAAGTTTCACATGTCCACAAAGATATTCTTCACAGCACTATTTATGCAGGGGAAATTTTGCAACAATTTGCGTGTCCATTACTAGGAATGTGGGCAGGTACAATGGGGAAGATGCGCCACACAGGGCACTATACACTAGTTAGAAGCAATGGATTAGATGCAGCCATAGCAACATAGTTGAATCTTAAACAGAGCTTAATGGGGGAAAAAGAAACCCAAAATGACATGCTAACATGATCATCTACATAAATCAAAAAGGAATGCATGCAGAAAAATTACACATATATTTCGCAAGAACACAACCAAAAAGATAAACCATTAACATTGTTGCTTATGGGATGGGAGAGGTGGATGGAAGGGAACTCTGGATAAATTAGATGAACCTTAGCATAGGCCAAGGCTGAGATGCCAAGAACTGAAACCTAAGATGACCTCTATTGTCTGCACCTGAGGTCCTCTATCTAACACACATGTGCGCACACACATGAAAGAAAATATGGCATATATGCATAAAGAAATGCCATGCAGCCATTATATATATAATATTGTAGAAGTATATTTATAGATACTAAAATATATTTGTGTTTTAATATTCAAGCAAAAGAGCAGGTTACTAAACAGCATGCCCACTATTATTACACTTTTCAGCAAAAAAATACCTAAACATTATAGAAAGAATAGTTGTTAGCATTTTAGTGAGTGCTTTTCTTCTTGCTTATCTATGTTTCTTTGTTTTCACCCCAGTAAACTGAATATGTTTCCAATCTGCCTTCAATGACTATGTATGAGCAATAAAGAGAAAAATGAGTTGTTTTTGAAAGGAAGACTTTTGTTTTTACAAACATAGAGAATAAAGAGGTCATCTGTTGTGATAACATACAGGTACTGAAAAAAAAGGGCAGTATTTTTCTAAGGCTTTGTGTTTTCAAATGTAAACAGTAAAGCCCAGGCTTTATGGGTTGCTTTCCTTTCCTGAGAGAACAGAGGGAACCAACAGTGGTTCCAAGGACCCCCACTTGAATTTAGCAGAAAGACATGCATCACGGAGGGCTCCACAGAACTGCCCCCAGCCCCAACAGGAGGAGATATGTCTCCAACTGGGGAAAATTACTTTAGCACAGCACTGTTTAATACAGCGTGCATATTCCAAAGGGACAGAACTTTCAGGCAAAAGATTTTTATTTAGACAGGTTAGGGCTTGAGGATATGGTGACGCCAACCTGACACATGGAGACTTGGTATCTGCAACGTGCTTGCTGCGGGCCTTGCAAACATCTTCATTCTTCTCGTCCCGGCTGCTGACAGCCACCTCCTGGAAGTGCTTACTGGAATAGCAGATGAATATTTGTCAGGGGCTTTCAGCTTTACAATATTAACAGACTTTTTGTAAAGTTGTGTAGGGCGATAACTTGTAACCATATGCAACAGATCTTTTTCCTACTTCTGAACATACTGGACAGGCATGTCACGGAGTGTACAGAAAATGTCTGAAGTGCTTGCCTGCATACAAGTGTTGGGATGGACAGCTCCACCATCAGCCGGTGATGTTATAAGAGGTAATGATCTTGTCCCTCGGAATGCACAGTCTCAGAAATCAGTGAGATGTTGCTGCGTGTTTTCCTATGAGGACTGCTGCTAATGTCTGCAGTCCAGGGCCTGAGGTGTCCGAACTGCCAGAGAACTTGAACTTAGGCCAGGCTGAGTGGCTTTCAGTATACAAAAGGTAATGAAACTGAGGTTCCACAACGCCTTGGTCATCTCTAGCTTTTCTTGAGACATGTACAATATTAACCAGAGTAGGGCGTAGAGAAAGAGAGGAATAACACAAAATGATTGCTTTGAGGAATGAGTTTAAACCATCCTGGTAGCAGGGAATTAAACGTAGAGAACTGCCCCTCATAGATTTCCTTCATGTCTGGCCTAGACTGAAGGGAGCAAATTTCTGTAGCTACTATAGCTCCACTTTTTCATATTACATTTGTGTTGGGAACTGAAAGTGCTAGACGGGAAATTCCCTACGATTAATTAGAACTAATAAAGGAGCCCTATTACAGAGAACGACTAGCTTCCTTTGCCTATGGTTTCCCACCAACCATCAAATTCATAATTTAATATCATATGATTTTTCTTCATGTAAAGGAAGAGGAAATAAGATGGCTTAGATCATTCAGAGAGAGACCTGAATCTGAATTGAATTACACGACACCTGGTAATATTTAGAAAGGTCAAGAGCTTTAGAACCAGAAATATCCAGATTCTAATCCAACCTCTCTGTACAGGTTGTACGTTAAGTAAACTACATAGCCTGTCCGGGCCTGTTTCTTCACCTATAAAATGGGAATTGGGAATGCCACCACCTGGTTTGAGGATTATGTTGATGTTCAAATAAGATGGCAGATGAAAAGCATCTTGCCCTGTACTGAGCAAACACACACACACACACACACACACACACACACATATAAAAAACAGGTAGACAACAAATGTTTAGGTTGCTTTCTTCCTAATGGTTTTTAATTATGAGTTTTCTATAGACAAGGCCTTAAAAAAATCATCACAGACTTTGGTTGTAGACAAATCTGAACACAGATTAATACAGCAGTATTTCCCACGCTTGCCAGATAAGACTCACCTGCCCCTGCCTCTCCACATCCACCGATTACAAACTTCATTTTCCAGGCCTTTCTCCAGAGATTTTTTTAGTTGATCTGAGATGAGGTCTGGGAATTTGTATTTTTAACAAATATCCCAAGTAATGCTTATCTCCCAGGAAGTTTGGAAAATAGTGATGACAACGCTTCTCAAACTTCAACGAGCAAACCGATTACTTGGCTATCAGGTTAAAACGCAGAAAATCAGTGGGTCTGTGCAGGGCCTGAGATTCTGCATTTCTAACACTCCCAGGTGATGCAGATGTTGTTGGCCTGAGAACCACACTTAGAATGAGAAATGGCTTTAGGGTCCAGGGTAATTGGACCAGCAGTTATATGGGAAATATCTTAAAGCTCTATTTATGATGGTCTCATGTTGAGGTATAGGAATGAGTTAAGTGTCAGCCTCTGGGTGGGGAATGTCTGTAGGCTGCATCCCATTGTACTTACATTCTGTTATGGAGATTAAAAATAATGCCTTGAGGAGCCAGATGCACACCAGTAATCCCAGCTACTCAGGATGCCAAGGCAGGAGGATTGCTTGAGCCCAGAAGTTCAGGGCCAGCCTGGGCAACATAGTGAGACCCCATCTCTTAAAAAAAAACAAAAACAAAACAGGGCTTGGGCTTAAGAGATGTAGCCCTCACAGTTTGTTAGTGAAATATTATACCCCCAAACACTTAACTACATTTACATTAAAAATACCCCAAGTAAGGTAAAATAACACCATATGGATGCTGAAAATATGATACAAGAAATGATGCCCCCGAGTGGCAAGACCCACAAGAGCATGATTGTCCAGTTGACTGTCCTTTAATCACCTCAGTGGTTTTACCTAGTCTAGACCACGACAAATACCTTTGAAACTTCAACCTTTCACTTGTTTTCATTAACAAGTTCATGTATTGGCTCTAAATTGGTTATTTACCAGCTAATGCTGTGGCTGTGGCTGCTATTGGCTCTGTGATATCTATGCTTAATATCCTTTGTGGGTTTTTCTTTTATGATGCAGGCTGACTTTTCTGCATAGCGTGATATTCAAGTCCCATTAAAATGATCATTTCCGTAATTTTTAAAAATGTGATTCTTAGAGTGGGTTCCTCTAAGCAGGAAAAACCATAACATGCAGGCAGTAAAAATCATGTAATCACAATCAGTCCCCTTTCATCTTGTAACTCATACCGCTGTAGAACAGGGTGGGGGGCGGCAAGGCATGTCTAGTGGTAGAGGTTAATGTGTGGGCTGTCCTGTCAGATTGCTCGCGAGTTCAAGTCTCAGTCCTGCCTATCAGGAGGGTTAGTCACTTAACCTAAGTCTTGGTTTCCTAATTTATAAAATGAAGCAACACACAGTTCAAAGGGCATGGAGATTGAGAAGATGTACACAGTGTGGTAGCTGGCTCCTGGGACGTGTACCACAAATGGTAGCTCCCACTAACACTTCCTTTCTTGTTCAATTCAGTTCAGCAAACATTTATTGACAGCTCTTACGTGCTCCGGGGGATCCTGGAGTCTAGTAAAGAAGATACACATGTAGAAGCAGATAATTCCAAACTAACGCAGTGAGACGGATGCACAGAGAAGCGCAGACAGTGGGTCCACGGGCCAGCCCCATCCTTCCCGGAAGGCCTACTCCAGATGCCCAGGCCCCTCCTGCGTGCTGAGCTGGTGTCACCGAAGCTAAGAACACGTTTAAGGAGCTGGCCTTCATCCCAAAGAACATGGGAGCTATTTGAAGGTTCAAAGCAGGGTAGTGACAAGGTGTGCTTGCATTTGAGAAACTTCACTCTAAGGACACAGAACAGACTGGAAGGGGTAAGAGTGGAGGTAATCCGGAAAGAGACTATGACAGAGATGAAACTACGGCTGCCAGCAGAACAGTGAGGGGACAGGGATTGCACAGAAGAGCGTTTTGCAAAATCGGTGGGACTCAGTGATTTTTTTTTTAGGTGTAAAGAGAGAAAGAAGAGTTAAGGCAGAAAGCCAGGATCTGACTTGAAAGGAAGGTAGGGAATACAGTGTGCTTGAGAGAAGAGGCACAGAAGAGAATGAGGTTTTTGGACATTTAGAGTGTGAGGTGCCTGAGCAGGAGCCGAGTGGAAATGCCCCTGAAAGGAAAAGCCAAGGGGTGGGTGCAGAGGGAAATGCCCAGAAGCCCCAGAATGAGCCCTGGGAAAGACCAGTACTCACAGGGGGAAGAAAAAATTTTCAAAAGAGACAAAAACAGGCTGGAGAGAACTAGGAGAGAGCAGCGTCAGGGCAGGCTGGTGCTCAAAGAGATGGTCTACTAAGTGACGTCTTGAAAAGTGGGCTTTGGATTCAGCTGTACATCACTAGCGACCTTCGCCAGAGCAATGTTGATGCCATGGAGGACAGAAGCCAGATTCCAATGGGGTGAAGAGTGATACACTGAACTGACAATATCAAGTGCAGATTATTCCTTTGGGAGCTCAGCTGAGGAGGGACAGGAGGGAAAAGGTAAGGTTAAGGAAAGTGTTTTCTGGAAGGAAAGAGGAGGGAGGGAAAAGAGAACAGTGAGGGAGATGATGGTAACAGGTGGAGCGAGACCTTGGGAGGAGAAGGTGGCATCCCACAGATAGGGCATTTCTTCCCCAGAGGCTGCAGGAAGATGCTGAGTATGGGAGTGGATGCTGGTAAATTCTGCAGGCAAGGAAGGTTGGGAGAGAAAATAGGAAGGAATGAGAGGAGGACTTAATCCTGAAGAATGGACCGAGCGTAAGTTTAAAAAAAAAAAAAAAGGCAAACTGTTCCACTCAGCAAAAAGCAATTTTTCCATATTACAGAGTAATAATAATCACTAATATTTTTGGAGGTGGTACGTATATGTGCATATTGGAAAACACTTAGTCATTATCTTTCATGCTAAATTTTTATTTCAATGTTATGCAACTGCATAAGTATAAATATTTTGTTCAATATACAACAATTATGACATCCATAAGGAATTTCTTAGAGAAAATAAGACTGCAAACACTTTATTGCACAGATCCTAACAAACTTTTAAGCTGGTAAATCTACAGCTGGGAGTACTACCAAGGAGCACATCTTACAATCACACAGAGACTGACCAAACAGAACACAACTAGGAGAATTTCTACCAGCTGATTGGAGAGGTTTACAACAACAGGTATTACATGAATGCAACCTTAAGTACTCTTTACTCATCCATGATGAAAAACATATTTGGCAAAAATGATAACACACTATACAAAATATACATAAAAATATCATTTGTAAACAGCTAGTTGTGCTTTAAAGGAAATTGGACAGTTAAAAAAAAAAAAAAAAAGGCTGTAAACCATGAACTACTTCCCCGATAGACCTGCCTCGATGTCTGAGTGTAGAAGGATTGGATTATGACAACCACCAAACACAGATACGTATTATAAATGCTGAGAACACTTCTGAAACCCATTTAAGTTCTTGTAAAAGATGTGTTTCTTCTATAGTTTCACAAGGTAGTGATGTGGAATGGTTGAAACCACATGGAAGAAAATTAGGGACAAAGAAGAGACATTTTTCTTTTTTTTGTTTTTTTGTTTTTGCCCATTACCAACTCATTTTACAATCAAGGACAACTGAGTAGTTGGTTAAGTTATGCTTTTGTTTTCGAGGTGGAGTTTATAGCCTCCCTAGAAGATTTACAGTCCACAGGGCTGTATATTATGCTGTGCTTGGATGAACAATTTTATAGCCTGAAGATGCTAAGACATCCCCGAGGGGATTTGGGTGCTGAATTAGTTATTTGCTGGTAATTTTTTTCTCTTAAAAAACGAAATAAAAAATTCCTGCTATGGTTCCCATGCATCTAATGAATACTTATCTGTATTTTCTCTTAGTGCCTTAGTACTTACAACAGCAAGTGCCATATTACAATACAAAACAAGCCACCAAAAAAAAAAAAAAACCAAAAAACCTGCAACAAAAAAAAACACCCCAAAATCAGAAACTTTCAGCACTAAAATGATTTGACAAATTCTGCATATTCCACAGTATACAAAATTTAAATAAGGCTTAGCAAAAGTAAAAAGGATGGTCACATTCAAGCACCAAATAGCTCCAAGTCTCTGTTACAAAAATGCTGCTCTTTATTAATAGTTTTTTGCATACAAATAAAGATATCATGTTATGAAATGTATGGAGCTACTTGATGCATCAGAAATGAATGTGAAACCTAGGAACTTGCTAAAAACAGCAAGCTTCATCTACAACATAAGGCCCCAGCTATGTATTAAAATGTATCTGATGTCCTGATTATTCCTTAATATATATGCTATGATGCCCAAAATCCCCCCGCCCCCGTTCTTTTCCTCACAAAAGCAAATTTAAAACCTCTTCCAATGCCTGATGCTTATTACTTGACCTAAGTACTAGCAGATTTGTGTGCAGCCAGCAATTTTCCTTTTAATTCAAGAGCAGGGCTGGTTCTGGACTTCTACAAAATGTGTGCTTCTTGGACTACTCACTCACAGCATAAAGGCTTGAGTTTAACAGCTTGAAAAGAAGGGAAAGGAAAAGAACAGAAATAATGCTGATGTGTGTTTATAGTCCCTGCTCTACTTCAGGTGAAGACCAGACATACGCATCCACAGACAAGGACGACTGGCCTTTCAGACAGTTGGACCCAGGATCAGAACGTCCATGAGGACGACTGTGAAATGGAAACGGCTAGCTCCGTTTGTCCCGGCCCGTCCTAACGGAGGAGGACGCCAAATGCAGTGACTAGAGGAGTTCTTGCTTTAGATCTGGAAACATAGGTAGCCAGATATAGTACTATCAGAAACTCTGGTTAAAAATACACATAAAAACTCACAATCTACTGTATTTAGGGCTTTCTTCCATCTTTAACTTCACTTAGAGCGTTTTAGCTTATAAAAATGGAACCTTGAAATAGTCTCTTAAACCACAGACCAAAATATGGGGGTGGATGTGCATATACACGAATAGGAGTGTATCTATATTTTTACATACACCCAGTTTTGACCATTTTGCTTCACTATTACATTATGATAAACCGTAAAGCAAAAATCTTATTTAAAAAAAATAAAAAGCTGTAGTAAACGACGCAATCAGCAGCAAGGTATAGACTCCACATCCCAAACCAAACACGTTGCTATTTATTTACAGAGAAAATCTTTTTCCTCAACAACCCTCAACTGTAAAGGTGTTTTTTTTTCCCCCCCATACAAACACTATCTGGTAACAGTTTTACTGGTTACAACTGGGAAGGCATCTGGAAGAAGGTCCCTTCTTTCTTTCTTTCTTTCTCTCCTTCCTCAATGAGGCTCCGCGCTCCGCCTGGCGGACGCTGCCACACAGTGCTGGTTTCGAAAGGTCGTCAAGACACAGTCACACATTCAGGCCGGGTCACCGCAGGCCAGCCCCAGGGTCGGCCCCGTTACGAGGCCTTTTTGTGAGGGCTGCTGCGCAAACTCTCTTTCCCCCGCCTCTGCCGCACCACAAAGTCCTTCTCAGAAGAAAGGGCGATGGGGCGGTCAGTGCTCGGGGCTGGCGAGGGCTTGGTCACTTCTCTGCCCGCGTTCTGCTTCCTCGCCGGGGGAGGCTCCTTCCCTCTGGTTTCTCCTGCGGAGGCAGTTACAGACAGCGCCCTGTCCCGGTGGCTGGCTCCGCCCGTCACGTTTGGGTCAGGGTGGTGCGACTCCGGAGTGGTGGTGGAGATCCGGAAGGATGGCAAAGAGTCGCTCTTTGTCATTTGGGTTCTGCCGTCCCCGCCTGACTGACACTTCCTATGGTCCCTATTGCTGGGGGCTGGGGGCTCAACTGTGCCCCCATTGGCCTTGGCAGCAGAGGTGTCGCCGTTGGTTGTAAAGGCCTCTCCGACTGCTGGCCTGGCTTCAGGAAAGCTGGAGGAATAGCTCAGAGACTTTTCCAGGAGGGCGGCTGATCGCAAAGAACTCTGCCCCGTGGCCGAGGGTGACCGTTTCATGCTGCTGGGCTTGCCTGCCTCAGTCAGTGGTTTCTGGGGACCGAGGCCCTTCCCCACGGCTGCGGCCGGCCTCTCCGCGCCTTTCAGCCAGGTCTCCCCGTGCACGGGGGAAGGGCTGGACTCGAGCTTCTCGCTGTCTGCTGGGACATAAAGTGCTTCTGTGCATTTGTTCCCTTCAGACTTCCTGTCAGTGGTGGCCTGCTGACTTGGGCTTTTGTCTGTCAGTCTGCACAGAGGGGGGCAATCTTTCACAGTGGATGGTTTGGGGTGCTTTGGAGATAGGTTTTGTGTTTCGCTGACAGTGGAAAGTTTCTGCTCCACTGACTCGCTAATCCCTGGGGGTCCCTGCCGTGGCAAATGCGAGGGCTTCTCCGGCATCTCGGGTGGACGCCCACCACCGGTGGGTTTCAGTGTGGTGTCTGGAGGACCCCCTTCAGTGTGCAGTGGGACAGAGGGCCTACTTTCACCCTGGCCAATCGCATCGCTGGCTTTGTTCTGGGAGCCTGGGATGACAGGGAACGCATCCAACCCACTCTTACCACTGCCCTTCCCCTCTCGGCTAGAGCCACCGAGCGTCTGAGTGATAGGTTCTTTGCCCTTCGCGGCCCCGATGCTTGGTTTCTGTGAGGAGAGAGACTTGTCTGCATGCTTAGACTTGGGAGGGCCTGGGTCAGGGCCCAGCCGGGGCTTGTGGCTGCTGCTTTCGCTGGGCAAAGCGGCAGGCTTGGGAGGCTCTGGGGGGGCCGGGCTGGGTTCTGCAGCACTGGGCTTGGTCCCCTGCTCTCTGCTGGAAGTGTGGCTCGGGGAACTGCAATGCTGCCAGGAGGCCAGGCTGGGCAGTTCCTTGGTGGTCGGTGGGGGCTGAGGGCTACTGCTGAGATGCCTTTGCAGAGGTGGTTCTTTCCTTTCCGGGTCCTTGGGACCATCTTTCTGCAAAGATGGGAAACTGGAGAGCTTTTCACTTTTCCCACCGTCAACTCCAGGTGGCTGCAGAGACGGCCTGGCAGGAGGGGCTTCAGGCTTGGGTTCTGTGCCGCTTCTCCCCTTGCCCAGCTGCTTCTGACAAGGAAGCCCAGCTGAGTGCAAAGAATCCTCTCTGGCCAGGGGCCTCACCTCATCCCGGCCATCTCTGTGGCTTGTTTTCCCACAAGGCCCCGGTGCTTTCTCCATGGCCTGGGGCTGCGTGTAGAAATCCGGGCGGGTCCTTCCCACCGAGGGGAGATTTCTGGAGTTGTCACTGCTTTTAGCAGTTTCCGGCAGGTATGGCTCCACGGAGGGGTCTCTGCATACATCAGCCCTTGCAGCAGACCACTCGCTTCTGCCTGTGGAAGGGACCCTTTCAGACGATTCCCTCAGGCCTGGCTTCTCCTTGGAGGAGGCACCTTCGGGTGGGAGTGGGCCCCGTGGCCTGGCCGGGTCGGCACCATGGAGGCTCTGCCCCAGGCAGGAGAGGAGCTTGGTGTCGGTGGTGTGGTCTTGGTGTTTTGGGGGGCCACTCTCTCTCCATTGGGGATCATTTCCCATGACTGTCACCAGGCTCCTGGCAGCAGGATGGGAAACCTTCTTGTCCTGCTTTACTTCTGGGTCAGGCAGGGGAGCTGCTGGTGAATTCTGGAGACCCCGGCTTGGGGGCAGGAATCGAGGCTCAAGCAGATGGGATTTATTCATCTTTAAGCTGGCAGGAGAAGGCTCTCTTGGATTGGTAGTTTCTCCCTTTTTCTTGCTGCTGCCAGGGAGAGCCGGTGGCATAGAAGGCCCCACGTCACCACCTGGGCTGGGACTCTGGGCAGGCTCTGGTGAAAGCAGCTCTGTCTTGGAGGCCTGGGGTCCAGACAGGAGAGCGATGTCCAAAGTGCCCTCAATGGGCTTCAGGCATGAAACAGACCTGCCTTCCAGCTTATACTCGGAGGGGCTTTTCCTGACAGGGGACTCGGGAGCAACCAAGCCTGGCTTCTCTGCTCCACTGTCCACCCGGCCAGCTAAGCCCTTGAGGGGAACAAAAGAGACGGCACTGATCTGGGCCGCGTGGGGGCTGCTGATAAAGGCTCGGCTCTCAGAGGCTGGAGGGGGCTCTTGCTGCCCACTTATGGGCCGGACTGGGTTCCCTGGTAGGCATTCGTGGGGACTAGCTGTCATCTTGGGCTTCACCACGGGGCAGAGGCTGTCGTCTTTGTCTTCAAGTGACATCTTCCTTCGGAGGTAATCGATATTGGCCAGCTTGCTGTCTAACTTCTCACATCGCAGAAGGTCCTTGGCCTTCTCCGTGCTGTCGACAGAGTGACAGAGACCGTCCTGGAGAGTGCCGGGAGTGGAGGCCCGTTTGAAGTCCCCGGTGCCCTGGCTGTGCTCCCCGGGTGCCAGGCCAGAGCCGGCCACCGCCACTTCGGAAGCGGCGCCCTCGCTGGCGCGCACGCTGGCCTGCTTGTGAAGCGCGTCCTTCAGCAGACTGCCCAGAGACTGGGCCTCCTGCATGGCTGCCTTGTTTTCAAAATGATGTGACCTTTCTAAAGACTTCGGATAGATTTTCTTCTCTCTCTCTTCTAGCTTAAAGATAGCAAGGTTTTCCAAATCGCCCCCCAGTCCGTGGGATTTCTGGTGGGATTCCTGTTTGTCGGGGAATCCGTCCGGTTTCTTCACCACCACCTTGGCCTTCAACTTGTCCCGGTCCAGCTCGTCCACAGACTCCTGCCGGCCCAGCTTCCGGGAGACAGGGCGTTTCAGGCAGCCTTGCTCCACCGGCCGGGCGCGGCTCAGGGGCGGCGGGTCACACACGTTCTCCTCCAGGCTCTGCAGCGTCGCCTCCCGCTGGGACTGCTCCCGCTGCACCTCCTCCTGGGTCACCTCTAGGCTGTGCTTGCGGGAGCACAGGTGCTTCTTGTCGCTGCTGTAGGAGGGCGACAGCTTCTCCTCCGACTGCACGCGCTTGAGCAGCGGGGACCTCGGGGGCTCTGCGCTCTTGGGCCTCACGATGTGCCTGACGATGGTGGGAGGGGAGTGCATCTTGCTGGGAAAGGCTTGTGTGATCTTGGAATTGCCGAGGGAGTGTCCCAAAAGAGGGGATGGGGAACGCTGAGGGGAGGTAGGCTGGGGGGTTGGAGAGGGTGTCCGCGCCAGCGGGGAGAGCGGGATGTTGCCAGCCGACTTACGCCTTCCGGAGCGGTACCGCTGCCCACCGAGTTTGGGGGCCAGACCGTGGAGGGTGCTGGGCCGGATGTGCCCTGACCCCGCTGGGGAATTGGGAGCACTAGAACTTGGGGAGCTGCTCTGGGAGGAATTAGTACCTGTGGGTGGAAAACAGAAGGCTGTGAGCATCCATGGTCATGTCCCCTTTTAATTCTACATTTGTAGCCCATACTGTTATAGGTAAGGCCAGGTAAAAGTTAGCAAACTGTCTCAGCCTATAACGAGTGAAATAAACACTTTTCAGATAAACTTCCCCATATGAAAGTTTAGCCCCAGACTTCTCGCCTTATTTTATTGGTCAGAACAGCTACATCTTATGACCTCCCTGTAAATCCTGTATCATTCACATCCTCAACCTGCTTTCCTTAAGGTGGAATAAGCTTCATGCTTTTCAGGACCTCAGATGGTAACTTTGCCTCCTCTCAACTCTCCCCTGCTGTCCAGACCAGGGAAGTCACTCACCGGATGGGAAGTCGGAGGGGGAGCGATAGCTTGGCGTGGGAGACCTGGGGGACACGCTGTGGGTGGGGGACCCTGGCAGGCTCTCTCCTGACGACAGCGATCGGTTCAAGCAGGAGAAACTCCGGCTGGTGTGGAGTAACGGAGAAGGCTGCTTGGCTAGCTTTTTGAAAAGAGATCTCCTCCTAGGGTGAAAACAGGAAAACATGGACCAGAGTCTACTTTTAGAACTATCCCTGCCTCCCTACAATACCAGTGTAGTCGGTTCAAAGGCTCTGTCAGAGACAGTGAAATGTTTGCAGACCCTGTTAAATAGTAGGCTACCACTTTTATATTAAAACTTTTTTATGATGTGTAAAGGCACAGTCTTTGGTAGCACACAACAGAAGCTCTCTTAAATCCCAACACTTTTAAGAAGAGCCAGGAAAATAGGAAAAATATATTAAAAATATTCATTTACTTGTTAGATTTACAAGGAAGGTGTTCTTTGCCTGAAAGCTTCTGAGTACATATCCTCAAATATGCTGACACGATTTAACTGAGAAATAATACTAAGTGAATCTCTGGGAGAAAACCCATTATCCTGGGTACAGAATTCTTTAGTGGTCATACACCGGGCAGAGGCTTTATCACTGAAGGGCTGTTTGCTGTGCTTATTCCGCTGTGGGCTCCTGAATATTCCTGACAACAATGGAGGCTGTGCATTCACATAGAAAAACCGAGAAAGGTGAAGCTGAAGTGTATCGTATCAGCAGGGCAGCAGACATTGTGCAGCATTAGAAGCAAATGTGCAGTTAGGGCTCAATGAGCACATCCTAAAGCCAAAGATCACAGCTTCCAATGGCTTGTCAGGGCACGTGGGTGCCCTGGTGATGGAGTTCTTTTACCATGATATAAGCCTAATGCACCCTGAGAGCTTAAACAGAACCTGCACACTGCGACCACTCAAACAGTTTGTTCTGTATGACTGAAAGCATAAATAACACCTTAACTGCCATGAGAGTTGTATTTAACTCACTTCAGTTTTGACCCTGGGGGCCACGTGAAGCATACATGATATATTACTTGTTGATGTTCTTGTTACAATTAATATTGACAATTCTAAAAATATAGATTAAATGAATAGAAGAAGTCAATACATTTTGTTTTTCTATTTATGTTTACCTTTAAATTTTTTTTTTTTTTTTTTTTTTTTGTTTTGAGACAGAGTCTCACTCTGTTGCCCAGGCTAGAGTGAGTGCCGTGGCGTCAGCCTAGCTCACAGCAACCTCAAACTCCTGGGCTCAAGCGATCCTCCTGCCTCAGCCTCCCGAGTAGCTGGGACTAGAAGCATGCACCACTATGCCCGGCTAATTTTTCTATATATATATTTTTAGTTGTCCATATAATTTTTTTCTATTTTTAGTAGAGACGGGGTCTCGCTCTTGCTCAGGCTGGTCTCGAACTCTTGACCTTGAGCGATCCACCCACCTCGGCCTCCCAGAGTGCTAGGATTACAGGCGTGAGCCACCGCGCCCGGCCTACCTTTAAATTATACTAAAGTTTTGACTCTATTTTCATAATAAAATACTGTGGCCCCAAGGAAAAGTTTCTGATTTTTTTGTGTGGCCTTCAATGTGTTAAAATGTAAAGCACACAAAAAAGAAAAGAAGGATCCCAGAACTTGTGTGTGCTTAATTTTAATCAAAGTAATAATTATACTCAGGTTGAAAAGTCATATAGTTCTATAAACTTATAATGAAAAATAGCAACTCCTCTACTCTTTCTCGCCACTCCCCAGGGAAACCACTTGCTACTCTTTTACCCCTTTCTCTTCCCATTTGTATATTGGTAAACGATGTGCTTACCCTGTGTTTGAGTTTTCCAGTTTTAGAAATTGTCTGTTGATCTTCCACTATGAAAGATGACAATTGAGCTCTTGTACAGCCCCCTCCTACCTTTTGACCAAACACTTCCTCCCTTGTCTGATCCTCCAAATATCGCTATAAAATTTTGGGTTAGAAAAATGGCTGGTGTCTTATTTTATGTTATAAATATTGTTCACAGCCGGGCCATGAGAAATATAATTCTGCTTCCTTATTTATTTATTTTTCCTAGCATTAATAAATCATTCTTTTTTGTTTGCTTATTTTTCTACACTTCTATCATCAAAAAATCCTCTTAATTTGGTAAGATTTCATGAGGTCAGAGTGGGTAAAGGAGAATGCTGTGGTGCTACGCAGGAGGAACACCCACAGAGCTGCCCGGCAAGAAACATCCCTGCCAGGAAGACACACACGCATCTTGCGGGCGTCTGCACAGAGCACAACAAGACAGTCATCACTGCTTCCCAGGCTGCAGACGTGTAGGAGCTGGTTAGAGTTCCAGTCCACGAAACAAAGCCCTTTTATTTCTAGGCTTACTTGGAAACTTTAAAGATATAGTTATTTTAGAATATCTGGCATTTTTAAAAAAGTGGCAACTGTTTTTAGATAATGTAAAGGACATTTTAAATGTAGATTTAATGTTATTATAAAAACTGCCTGAAAGTCCAGTTCCTCAAATCCAACTCAACTGAAATGGGGAAGCTTAAAAAAACAGCAAAGGACTTTTCCTGGCTTTCACATATGATAAGCAGCAATCTAAATCCTTCTACCATGTAAATATGTAAATCCTTTTACTATGGAAATCAATGCTATTATGACTATGAACTTTAATGTATAATACACGTGAACCTTAACATGAAAGTTTTCAGAGAGAAACAGATCTTTCTCCTATGTAAGCATTTAAGGTAAGTAAGGAGTAACTTTTCTTCAAGATGGGTATACACCCAACTCACAAATACCATTAAATAATAACTTCACTAACCTTTCTAGACTTTCTTTCTTCTTAGATTTCTTGCTCCGCCTCACCATCCGGCTCTTATAGCTGTTTCTCCTGGCTGGTCCTGTTTTGATTGATGTGTTTTCAAAAGGAGTAGTAGTGATTGACACCTTATTTCCACTCTGTAAAAAAAAAAAAAAAAAAAATGAGGTGGTATTAAAGGGAAATGCTGTGATGAAGCAAGATCAGAAGAGAGGTAGGAGCTTCAAAGACAAATAAAAATAGACATGAGCATGCATATGAAAGGCCTTCCGTTTCTAAACAACCCTCCCATCAGTGATGTCCTGACAGAATACAAACTGGGTAGAAGTTTCTTTAAGAGGGTGGGCTCTGGAGTCCACCGATCTGAGTTCAAATCCAAGCTCTGTGACCTTAGCAAGCTGCTTACCCTCCCCCTCTGCCAACTTTCTGTACCAGCTAACAATATCATCCTACCTATCACACAGGGCTCATGTGAGGATTAAGTAAGAGAAAGTTTGCAAAGCCTTTTGCACCGAGTGTGACACATGGAAAGAGCTCTATAAATAACAGATATCTTCATCCATATGTATTAAGTATAAATGTGCCCAGCGGCTGTCTGCTCTTGGTTGATTTTTCTTTTTTCTCCTTTTTGTGTTTTTCCTTTGGCTTAGAAATTATAGAGTAGCAAAACTGAATGAGACATTTATTTTTTAATTTTTTTTAAAAGGTTCCTTTTCTATCGCCATAAAACCTGTCAGCTTGCAGAGCTGGAGAGTTTATGCCAGCCAGTAGGAAACCTCTCTTTAACCAGGTCACGCAAGGTGAGGTAATTCCTGGAGGGTTTCTGTGTCCTTTCACTCAATCCTGGGACAGGGGCTTGCTGGCCAGGCCCTGGGGACAGAGCTGAGTGCAGAGTCAGCAGGTAGGTGGAGGGGTGCCCAGGGCAGGCGGCATCAATTATCCCTTCTTGAATTTCATAACAACCAGGGGAGAAACATGTCCTTTGCAAAGTCAGAGATTGCCCTGAAACCTTGAAAATACAAGTAATACAGTAAGAAGGGCCTTTTTAAAAGCCCATGCCCAGAAGACATCTACCAGCTGAGGTCTGAATGGTACCAAGAGGAAGGAGAATTAAATATGGTAGGGGCAGATGACTGGGAAGAACAGGAAATGACAGTTTTCATGATAACATCTATTTCCTCTCTGATTTGGGAAGTAATCCATACCATTATAAGAAGAAAATAATAAAGTATAAATAAAAAAAATAAAAACCATTGAGAAGCCTACCACCCAGCTACCACTCGTTATATTTCAATGTATTTCCTGCTGGTCTTTTTTCAGGTATGTATAAATACGCACTTACATACACATGCATTAATAAACAATTTTACTCTTATTATATTTACAGTTTTACGTTGTTTTTCATTTCACGTTACATATTTTTGATAAACTTCCCCTTCATTGTTAAATATTCTTTAGGAATGTGATTTTTACTGACTACATAAAATATTCCATCAGATGGGTGAATCAAAATTTACTTAACTATTTCCCTACTGCTCTTGTTTTCTATTTTCCATTTTTGTAAGTGTTGACACTGTCTCTTATTTGTTTTGGTTATCTGTATTTCTTTAGGGAATGATTTGCTCATGTCTTATATCCAGTTTAATATTGGAAAGTCTTCCTATCTTATCATCGGTCTTAGAGTTCTTTATATATTTAAGATCATATAATTCCATACATAATGTCATATTTGTAGAAAACATTTTAGGGAAATGGGGTTTTAACTGTAACAAGACCAAAAATAATAAATTAGGTATTCTACAGGCAAATGTCAAAACTTTAAAAATAAATCTTTATCTATCAGTATTCTATTTATTCTTTAAATGAAAAATTCAGCTTATATGTAAGGTCTACTAGTGAAGGTTTTCTGGAATGAGGTCTTCTTTTCACAAATTAAGGCCATGCCGAAATTTTAGTTCTTCCTACGGTGAAGGATGGAGGCAACACACGTGGTTAGAATTCATCTTTCCTGAAGTTCTCTCCCCCTCCCCACACACGCAGAGCGGACACAGAGCCGCACCACCTCCGGGGCCCAGTCCCGCCCTGCTCTTTCCTAATATGATTCAGCCTAACTTTTACATCTTTACCCATAAGAGATTAACAATGCCACCTGGCATTTTAAAACCACATTTTGATCTTTAAACCATTTTTCAAATATAGTCTCTCAATTTATTTTCATAACTAAGGCATGAAGGTTGTTTGTTTCATCCTCAAGATTTGGAAGAAATTGTTATCCTTATTCTACAGATAAGGAAAATAGATTTAGAGATGCTGATAATCTTCTATCACAAGGCCACAGAGGAAGAACCCGAGCCTGGCTCTCCTGCCCCTCACCCCCAATTCCCTCCTTCCAAACGCTGGTCCCTAAGGGCAGGGCACGCTCTGGTCCCCTCTGCTCCTCCTGTGCCTGGCACAGTGCATGGCTGGTGCTTAGTGCACAGTGGAAGAACCAGGCACTTCACTGACACGAGGCACAGTCAAGGTATCAGATTGTCAAAAAGAAGTGAAGGAGATATAAGCATATCATAAAATTGTATTAGGCAAAAGTAAATCCTGGAAATACATATAACATCAGAAAATAGTGAAGACCAGGGCTTGTTAAGTGACAGCACATCACTAGGCTCTGCACAAATAAATGTTCCTTCCCCTACAGAAACGAAACCCAGCTTGCTCTTTCTTGTTTTTATATATAGCTGCTCCAGAGTACAATGCACTGGACTTATGCACAAACACCAAACTCTCTAAGGGGAAATGCAAGCACAAAGGATGCAGAGTGCAAATATTAGGTTGGAAACATCAATGGTTACAAAAATGGCAAAGGAATGGAAAAATAAGAATAGGCGAGATTTGCAAAGCCTGCCACCTGGTGGATCCATTCAGCTACAGCCAGCGCTACCGGGACTACTCAGAGGGGCTTACCCGGCTGCTTTATCCAAAATTAACTTCTCTTGATTAATGAGTAACTTCCTATCAGAGAAATTCCATGGCATTTGTTTAAAAAATGAGCACCACCAACATGCAGTCAGTAGACTGTTAAATGTTCAATTAGTTCACTTTTAATGTAAACTATTTCGTGATTAGCGCACAGCTGGAGGAAAATTCTTTTAAACAGGCTGACTTGAATGCAATAGCAGAAGTCAGGTGGTCCAACTGCTTCTCGCAGTCTGGCTCTGTCTTAGCTATCAGTGGGTCTTGAGTAAACCACTCTTGACTGCCTTTACATTTCTTTCTCTGCAAACCGCTGATGGGCGGTGGGCTCTCTCTGCATCCCTGTGTCCTCACCTGTTCACCACCCAGCCCCAGCCACCTCGCACACTTTATCCTTACATTAACCGAGGTTCCAGCACACGGGTTCACCTGTGTACGTCATATGCCTTGAGATCCCCCGCCCTTGCATTTACACACCTCTTCATTCTGCCTAGACTGTCCTGCAGCCCCTTTCCATATACTGAATCTCCAACCCTCTCTCAAAGCCCTGCACTGACAACCCTCGATTCTTTGACACCATTCCTGTCCACCCTGGAGAAAAGCCATCTCTCCTCAGAACTTCTGGCGTGTTTACAGTCCGTTATCTATGTTAACACTTTGATTGTAGCCTGGCGTTGCCACCGTTTCCCCCTGTGGACATGAGACTCTAAGTTATTGGCAATCAGAGACGTCATGCGCAGAGCAGCACCCTGTAGCAGGGGAAAGCACAGGCTCCAGGGCTGCACTGCCTGGGCACAAATCACCTTCTGCCCCTTCCTAGAAGACACGCTTGGGTTGCTTTGTTAACTTCTCTCCGCTTTGGTTTTTTCCATCTGTGAAATGGAGCATTTGTATTTATAGCACCTTCCTCAGAGTGTAACTATGAGGGTTACTTGAGTTTATTCCTGTCAAGCACTTATAACACTGCTTGGCAGGTACCAGAAGTTCTTTCCCCATTAGCTATTCATCCATGTCATTTCTGTGTCACCTTTGCAGCACTCCACACAAGGCTTGCACATATCAGAGGCTCAGTAAATACATGAGAATGGTAATGATGCTATTTGACGGTCCTCATTTTAGCACCTGGAGGCTCCCAGAGTTCATGGAAAAGACTTTTCTGAAGCAGGGGCTGGTGAAGTTTTAGGGCTTCTCTTATGCTTTGGGGATTTAAACCAATGCTATATTAAAACAGCAACCTGGCTGAGTGGAAAGTTTCTTGGATCACAGAAGTTAAGCCTGACAAGTTATCATGGGATCAGGGAATAGCGCTGGATCAGTATGGTCCCCACTCCTAACTGTCATGGGTGAAGAACGATGAAAGTCTGTTGATGAAGTTCTGTTAGGCAGATTATCAAATGGAGGTGCCCTTGTAGCAGGGCAGGAAAGGTGTGAGGTGCAGCTGGAGGAGTACACTGTAAAGGACGTTGAGCTGGATAACCATGACATTCTACACACCCATGGATCCAGGACGCCAAGTGACTTTGGGCAAGTTTCCCTGTGCGTGGAAGTTAGCGCTTCCCTAGTGGGTTCACTTTGAGTTTGTGAAGGTAAATGAGCCCAAATGAAACGTGAAAAATGCTTACTATGTCCATGATCCCAAACATAAATATTGTGCATGTACTCATGTGGTTCTATTAAACACATACACACAACCCTCGGTCATAACCTCTCTCCACCTTTCTCTGATTTTACAAAATCATGAGATTTTGTAAAGTACTTGGCAAGTCTACAACACTGTGTAGACAGCATCCAAGAATACCGGAGTGCAGCGCCCACGCCGATGCTAAACCCGCGATGGCGCGCAGGGGCCCAGCATTGACACCAGTCGCTTTACACTCTTCGTTCAAGAATCGTTGGTTAAATTTGCAAGAAAGCTGCATGATTACACAGTTCACTGGGAAGATAATTAAATCCCCTGTATCCTCTTTGTTTCACTACACTCTGGTTACTCCTCTTGAGTGCTTCTTTCATGAAGCGCAGGCAGGATCCTCTGTCTGGATTTGTGACAGAGCACCCCACGGCTTCCGAGGGTGCCGGCGGCTCCACTCCCCTGTGTGCGGTGACACCAGGGGCTGGATCCAGGTTTCAGGCATGGAAGCGGCTCCGTAACCAGACCAGGGCACAATGTTATAAATGGGATCATCTGCGTCTGCTAAGAGACCTTTAGGGGAAATACACATTCAAATCTCATAGAAGCAGGAAGAGAAGTTTTAAAATCCAGAATCATATTAAAATACTTGACAGAATAAATCATGAAAGTGATCCATTATGTCTCAGCAAAATAAATAGATGCATATTTCTCAATAGCTATATTTCAGTCTATTATTTCTTATTCTGATGTTGTGGAGAGAGATATCATGTGACCTAGAGCTATGCCATGGCAGGAGCTATTCTGCATGTAACACAACAGTGTTACAAAGAATACAGAAGACAAAACGTACATCACCATTTGAAATCCCTCTAACCTTTTTTAAGTCACAGATGCCAAGGTCTGGAAAAGCTCTAGCAGAATGAATGATCACTAGAAGCATGCACGCCTACAGAACACAGACTTCTCCAACACAAAAGGTCAAGAAAAGGGCACCTAGAAAAGCTCAAGGAGCACTTTGGAGGCAGCAAGCACCTCTGCCCATCTCTGCAGGCCCTGCCAACTGGAAAGGCTTATTTTGGATGTAGGAGACAAAGGGAAAAACCGACTTCCCCGGGCCCTTCTCCACAGGGGTGGCTTTGACCCCACGATAGGGCACGACAGACCACAGGATTCAGTGCAGCGAGAGAAGCAGCTGGTCACACTCATGAATTTTTGTGTCTCCCCCTGACTTTCGTCTCTGGGAATCTAGGATCATTCCAGGTGACTTTCACAGCCCAGGGATCTCACAGTCAGCAATCCTGCTCTGCCTCCCATTTCTTGGGCATTTTCTCCGAGAGAGCTGTTCCATCTCAGTTGGACAAAAGATATTATCAGAGACAGATGCTGAATGGGATTAAAAACCCCAGATCTGAGGCACTGAGGTGCCGGAAGTGGCATTTGCTTCTACTCGGCAGCCATACAGCAAACGTGTAAGCTAACCCCAGTCATCTTAAGGCTTTTGCTACCAAACTGAAGAGCATGTTCAGCAGACGTGAATTAGGACACAACAAAGTAGCCATGTGGTACCTGGCTTCCCCCGTGCTCACTTCTGCACTGCAAAAGGAGGACTCCATGGTTCACCTTAATTCCACAAACTTATTGAGCCCCCGGTCCCCATGGGGCCTGAGCCCAAGACCAAAATCCCGTTAATGCCATGAATTAATCAACAGCAATAACTCTCCTATCTACTACTTCACATGGACCTTTGGATATACATGCTGTTTACTACTCCTGGAACCTAGGTCAGACCCCGAATCTTTTGGAGAATATACTTATGTGGGTTGGAGGAACAGCAGAGAAGGGAGGAGAAAAGTCATTCAATTGCACTTGCTTTTGAAAGATGTGCACACCCACTTCCCTGTAGTCTCTTCCAAATTCCTCATTTTCTTTCAAGTTCCAGCTCCTTATCACTTCCCTGTGATGCCTCTCCCCACTCCAAGAATGTTCTCTCCAGAAGTATGACATTCCTCTCTCTGCTACAGCCCGAATAATTAAGCTTTGCTGTTTCTGCACATACATGTCCCATACCTTGAGGGCAGAGACCATAGCTTAATTCCCATGTCACCGATGTCTACCTGCCTCAGAACGAGTGCTACAGAAACAAGCTGAATGAACATTACGTAAGCGATGTGTAGGTGTTTACGCTTTTCTGTATTTATGCTCTGCCTCCCTAACTAGACCGCAGGCCCTTTGCAGCTCACCTCTCTCTGGCTGGTAGCCCCTTCCAGAGTCTGAAGGACTGTGCCCAAGAAGCAAAAGGTCGTCCCTAAGTATGTTGATTGTAAAATAATCCCACAAGTTAGGAGCTATATTTCTCATCACAGATAACGTAGCTACCTTTTTCTGAGAAAATTTTAAATCAAATACATAAATTTCTCTTTATTTGTTTTAACCAGATTCATATTTGGAGCTGTAACTTTATATTCTAGAGTCAGCAGGTGGCAAAGTAAATAACTCAACAGAACTGGCCGAGAGGGTCGGTGTATATGCTCTCTCTCCATTTATACTCACGTGAGCTCCTTACTCCATAGGTTCTATGGAGCTTACATTTTAAATACAAATTGATCCTCATTTAAGATAATTTGAGAAGGGGGAGGGAGGCCTCACAATTGCTAGAATCCCTCCTTCCAGTATCACGTATTTTTATAATTTATAGTACACGTGTGTATACTCACAATTCTGTCTTTCAAAGGAACTCCGATTCTCAGACTAAAGCTTCAGATCTAACCTTACAGTGTAATACTATTTTGTCTTCTACTATACTAGGAAGTTCCTACTGAAAGTTCCTGAAGAGATTCCCCTTCAGGACAGGTGATTCCCAAACAGATGTCACCATGTGAGGTATATAAACAAAGAGAATTCTTACTATTTACAATGGAGAATGAGAAGCAAAATTAAGTTAGGGAATGAGCATGCAGATATAAGGATATTATTTCAGAATATAGAACCAGAGAATTCCTAATATCTTTGTCTTCCTATTAAACCTCAGACTACTGAATACCTTCTCAGTAATGAGACTGATGACATGGAGTGCCACAGAGCAGTCAACCTCTTGCTACTAGCTCCCTTGGGCTCCCCACCTCATCTGCACGGCCCTGACATAAAAACGGCAATACCTTTAGCAGAAGCTCTATGACTTCCGTGTGGACAAGCCCGTGTACCGGTTCTCCGTTGATGTGCGTGATCAGATCCCCAGCCTTCAGTCCCGCCTGGCACGCTGGACTTCCTTCTTCTACATTCTACAGTCCAAGAGGAGAGAATGTATTTGTAAGCAAACAAATGACAACCCTAATACCTACTGTTTCTCTGGCAGAATATTCTGAGTTAATTAGCAAATGGTTCTAAGCTCTTAATAGAAAATCAAAAAGGCATGGTTACTATTCCTATTCTGTCATTGTTCCAAAATTGGATAATTCTTATGGTTCCTTGAAAATTTTCAAGTGAACTGAGAAGGTAATTTTTAAAAAGACCAGGAAAAAAAAAGAGAGAGAGAGAGAGAGAATGAAAGAAGGATGGGTATAGGACTGCCTTTGACTACATCTGTCAGCATGGTACCTATTAAAAGTGGACAATCAAATATGAAAACTGGACAGAATTATGAGAAACGATTAGTTTTTGCTAGATTCGATTCCACCACATAGACAAAGGGAAAGAGCTCTAAACGGAAAATGAAACTGGTCCCAACACCCATCTTAAAAGAAAATACATTTGGTATTAACTGTGCCTCAGCCAGTTTATCCAGTCTCCAGCTTGGCTGAAAATGAACACTAATAGCAAGTATGAGGGACTGTTGGTCTCACCCAAACGATATGGTGCACTGTATAGATGTCACTGTCTCCCACGTACACCCGGATGGCTCTGATGGTGAAGCCATAGTTCTTCCCTGAACTGTGGATCACGATGGGCTGGTGTGGACTGGCAGAAGCTGCTGATGAGTCTCGGCTGGGAGAGGAATCTCGCGAAGAAGAAGGGTCGGAGGACAGGGAGTGGGGAGACATTGGACTTCCCAGTGGGGAGACGGCAAACATATCTGCAACAAAGAAGCCGGTCACCAAAGCTGGCCCTGGCCACGCACATCCATGCAGCCAGCCCTCGCCACGTGGGCCCTGCCAGGACCGGGAGCACAGTCACAAAACAAACCCATTCATTTCCAACAGCAAAATAAAGAGATAAGCATGGATTTTGAAACAGCAGCCTGTCAGGGAAACTTCAAAAGTATTTCTATTTCAATGAATTTTTCAGTTAATCATAGTGTAGACAAATAAGAAAGTTCTAATTTCTTAATTGTCTACACTAATTAAAAGACACAGATTAGCAACTTTCTGGCTGTGATATTTTTACTTAATATATTTTAACTAAAGAAATAAATCGTAGAGGCATATATTTCAAGTATGTCCTCACGCACAGAAGACTTTATGTGCCACAGTAAGAGACACCGGGACTCCAAATCCTGTACTAGGCAACTTTAACATGGTCCTGTTTAACACACATGCCCAGGAAAGCAATTGTTAATTTATTAATCTACAATGCTATTGAACCAGTACTGATTAAAGAATTTTAATCAAGAAAACATGGAAATGTTGACTTCTCTATAAAAGAGTAACTCCTTAGTATGGTTACAACTGATTCTCTTCATATATTATCTGTAATTCTGATAAGGTTTCTGAGAGGATAATGGTGGTGAGATAGAGAAACGTTAAGAGAAACTCAATTCATATCCCAAAATACCAGCTCTACTCTGTTTTCTCAGCAAACTGCTGTGGTCTGATTGCTTGTGTTCCCCTTAAATTCATATGTTGAAATCTGAGCCCCAAGGCGATGGTGTTAAGAGGTGGGGCCTTCGGGAGGTGACGAGGTCCTGAGGTTCTACTCCCTCACGAATGGGATTAGTGCCCTCACAAAAGAGGCCTGGCGGAGCTCGTTTGCCCCTTCTGCCACGTGAGGACACACGGAAGGTGCCGTCTCTGAGGAACGCGCCCTCACCAGACGCTGAATCAGCTGGCACCTCGATCTTGCACTTCCCACCTCCAGAACTATGAACGATAAATTCTGTTGTTCACATATTACCCAGTCTAACGTATTTTGTTATAGCGACAGAAATGAACTAAAACACAAATACACTTTTAATTTATTGTTCATAGCACCATTCCATCTACGTGGATCTAAATAGGTGTTAAGTGGCGATGTGAAATTGTCTGCATGTGCACATATGTGTATGTGTGTTTTTGAGAAAAGGGAGAATAATCTATACCAGATGCTGAGGTTTAAATATGAGCTTAGTTGGGAGCCAGGCTACAAAGTGCCCGGCGCTACTGAGGCTCACCAGGTGTGGCACGTTCCACTGTGGTCCCAGCGAGCTGAACTTACCCACACCACCCATTGTTCCAATGCTTACACTTGTCCAAAGAAGAGCAAAGCAGAATGTGCACTCACTATCCACGCTCCTTCACTCTCTGTCCTCACGTGGCACCATGGTTCTCTTTTGCTGGCTCCCTTCTGTCTAATCAAGGGCCAGGTGAAGAGATGCACACTGGTGGGCAGGGAACTTCAAAACATGCAGGTGGGAAGAGGATAGAGTGGACACATATCGGCCCCAAATGCTGAAAAGCTAAGCTCCTAATTTTTTGCCTCGTGATGGTCTCCCTTATTTTCCCAAACTGAATAATTGCCCTATTTCACCAAAGTACGGGCATTCACAAGTACACTGGACCACTTCCAACTTACCTTCCCTATTGTGCAGCTGCACCGGGACCACTATTTCTGGGTTATGAAGAGTCACTCAGACTAGAGAGACAGGTGTTTGTTCTATGGTGCTAAGTGGGACATCTCCCAGAAACTGCATCTGCTAGAGTGAGCACTACTCCCAAATGAGCATTTGTTTATATCAAATTTCTTTCTGGACAAATACGAAATTTTAAAAATGTAAACAATCCTTTTTATACATGGTCTGTATTCTTCCAAATACAAGCCATATGCAATATAGTTCACGTCCAATTTCCACTCTCTTGCTGTCACTGAAGTGATATCACAACCATCGGGGTGTGTATTTTGTCTCTGCCAGTGGAATTACTACAGACTTAGTGACCATTAGAGGCAAAGCCAGGTTGTGGGAAAATATTGCAATTCAACCAAACTGTAATTAAGTCCAGTTTACCAAAAAACGACAGAAAATGATTTGACTACCAGTAGGAGGAAGCATAGCTCAACTGACAGGGTTGGGGAAACTTACAGTTTCAATGCTGTGACTCTGCAGCTCCAGCAATGAAAAGCTTACGTTCTCTGTGTCTGTTTCCCCATTAATTAGATGAGGAAAACTATACTTAGCTTCCCAACACAGATGCTGTAAACAGCTCTGTAAAGTGTATAAATAATACATAGTCTAGAGATGAAAAATTATTCAGCGGAGGGAAATGTATCATTTAAGTTGGAAGGAGAAAAGAAAAGGAAAGAAATCAGCCTTCGTGGGCAGGAAGCCTCTCCCACCTCCTGACGCAGAAGGGGAGATGCAACAGGCTGCCCCGTCACTGCTGCGAGCGATCTTGCATCCCAACCAGCATTCCACACGGGGCCACATGCACAAATCACACGATTTCATGCAAGCAGGTGTCTCTCTACCTCCTGGGATCACGAGGGACAGAGCACTGGCAGAGAGGGACTTTGTGACTTTCCCCGAGAGTTTCTTTTTTTCTGTGCTTTCTAATCGCTGCCGAGCCATGTGAGAGGCGGGGTCACTGGATGGCTTTGAGGAATTATCTGTACTGTCCACACACTCGCTCCGTCCATTTATCTGATCCAAGTGCTCTGAAAAACTGCCAACTGTACAGAGAAGAAGGGATAAACATGTTCAGGAAAATCTAGGATAGGAGAGGTTGGGAGAGGGGGAGAGGGGGAGAGGAGGAGGAACGAATGCTGGAAAACATACTCCCACGTGGGTAGCACGTCCATTGGCGTCAGGAGAACATTAAAAACACACGACTGGTTTGAGAAAGGTGATGTGGAGGAGGAAGAGACAGGAGAGGTGACCATTCAGGCCTTCATTCTATCTGCACACAACTCTGCTAATTCTCAACCAATGGCTCAGTTTAACTGAAGGAATAAATTACTTTCTACAATCTGTATTTTAGAACCCTTGTAGAGATAACTCTCCCTCAACCACTCCTCACCCTGAAAGGTCAGGCTGTGACTCAAACATTCCCCACGGACATCATGACCACCCACTTCACACTCTGATTGTCCTTTGATACTGTTGATCATCACTATCAATGCTGTTAATAACAATTTTGTCACTGGGCAGCACTCGATCACTCTATGTAGACTTTTGTCTGTGTTATCTCCGAGGGCACACCTCACACTAGGCTCAGGTACGTAACTCGCAGAAAGAGCCTAACGTGCCCCCTTGGACTTCTCACGCCATATGCCTCCTTCCACTCTAAGCTCCTTGTCAATGTCAAAGGACAAGACAAAGACGAAGGATATTACTCACCACATTACTCAACAGCCCACTTCATCTTCCTGGCTTTTAATCTAGACAGTATGTCATACTTTGATCCTTCCTGAAGTTATTTCCCATCCCCTCTAAGCCACACCTTCTTTACTTTTAATTTTATTAATCTTTCATATAAACTAGAGTTATTTTTTTAAGTTAAAAAGTTAGGACTCCCCTCAACAGTGGAGCGTAAGCCCGTAGGCAGACGCAGAAACCGAAAACGACTGGTGTTGGTCTGGGGACTGCAGAGGCTGAGAGTAAAGAAAGTTCTCAAGCAGGAAGACACACTGAGTCCCCCAGAGAAGAGCAGCTACCCACTGTGCTTTCTCCTACTCTTTCTTTCCCAAGTCAGTAGTTTTCTATTTTTTTCTTTTTCTCTTCTAAAAGAAAAGACAGTTTTGTCTATCCAGAAGAGGCAACGCTCATCTCATTTGTATTTCTAAATGCCATAGTATAAGCCTCCTGTGCTTTACAATCAATTCCATCTTCACCTTAAGATGTCCATGCAGAGTATTTAATACCATTATAAACGATCCTTTGAAAGATCAGCCAGCACATTTTAAAGTGCTGACCACATGATGTTCTTTGCCTATGAAAGAGTTAGGCTTAATTAGACTTAACTGACATTCCTGTTGCACTGCTATATACACACCACTCAGCTGTACAGTTGTGGTTTGGCCCTCGCTCATGGAGGTGGCACAGACCTTACAGCTGTGGTCTCTGCTAAGGAGGCTTGGGACTTGGGAGAGCGGGCTTGGGCACAGCACACCTCGTGGCCATCTCCTATGCTGTATGTAACTTCCATGTTACACCCAACTGACCAACAGAGCAAGATACTTTTAAGGCAAACATCTACCAGCTTTTTGTTCCTCTATGCTAAACTCATTCTCACTTAACAGCATATTCCATTCCCTTAAAGAAATCAACTGCTGAAGGACTAGATAAAAACTGCTTCATAGTAAAAACTCTCATTGCACAAAACTTAAGCTTACCTTTGGCTTATTTACACACTCCCTTCATCTTTCTAATTTAGTCTGGATGACAAGTATAAAATGAAAAGCCAAATCTCTTCATGATGAGTAACTGCTGGAAGCATTAGAGCAACACACCTAAGGCTTCAACACTTTTACTTTGCACGGATTCAAATACAATGTAGTCATGAAAAAAGGGAAACAGGTATAAAGTTGCACTTCCCTCAATGCCAGAGTGTGGATATACAATCTCCTGTCCCCTCCCTCCCGCCTCTGCCATCTCATTTCGCAGCACTGCACGTGGGCATGTGCTTCTTTTCTGCCAATGGTGGATAATGTCACCTTAATGTTCTCTAAATGTCAAGGGTTCCTTCTTTTTGATGGTGGAGCAATATAAAAATCAACACATTTAATTTTACTGTAGTCACAGTTTTCAGATTCCCTAATTACCCTTGGCTATAAGAAAATCAGCTCGTCTCTCTATTCTGTACAGCCCCCGAGGTCTTTGATTATTTTTAGTATGTGCATGGGGGAGATGGGGGGGGGGGAGAGAGAGAGAGGTGCTTTGAATCTATTAATCAAAATGCATGGCAGGGCCCAGGCAGATTTTTTTTTTAATTATGAAAGTAATCAATCAAATGCTTAGACACTCTTCCCCTCCCTTTACCTCCTACCTTTCTGATAGTAAGGAGGCTGAGGAAACTAAGAGATGGTAAACAATTCACCGCAGTAAGAATAAATTTTAAATGGAGATGAATATACTCTATTCACAGTAAGATTACTAAGAACCAGACAGACACCTTTGTAACCAGTAATATTTACCTTTGAGAACCAAAATGAGTTAACAATGGTCAGAGTTTGCCTTTCTACTAACTTCTATATTGCTCTTCTCTTGGCTTTATAGTTAGGAAAGGTGGAATTATCCAACAAGGAACCAGAACTGAGGTGGAGAGAGAGAAGAAGAAAACCCAACACTATTTTTCCCCACAGTAAACTGTAAGCACATGTGAAGTTCCACAGACCCAAACCCTTTAGTGAGGCTGAAATAAATCCAGCCTGTAAGATTTGTTCTCTTGAAATGATTTTTTTTTTAAATCTTACACTATAAATATTCAGTGAGTTTAAAAAAATTGATGAAAAGTCTTGGAATCATTCATGGTTATCAATATAGCATATTGAATATGGCCTAATGAAAACATTTACTATAGCAACCCTAAGCCAAATCTATGATTTTTTGAAATAAATGGCTCCAAAGAAGGATATGCTATGCATAAAATTCTTATAAACCAAATGATATTTTAAAAGTACTTAGAAGCTTATTCCGAGGGAAGTGCAAGTTTGATTACCTAATGAGGATGCCTCCACTATGAAGAGCCAACAAATATCCATGATACATTAAGCACTTTAAAAACCTGTGAAGATGCTCTTGCTAGGGAGGTCACTTCGCACAAAGGTAATGTTACAAAAGCGCTTTCAAAGAAAAGGCTCAAACCCTCTGACTGCCTCCTAAACAGGCAAAGATGTCTCAGGAGTTTCTTACTCTGTCACCCGGAGACTGGGAAGGGAACTTTTGTCTGTAGTGGAATTATTTCATATGCACAAAAAAATACCAATTTAAATTGTGTTGGTATTTCTGACTCTCCTCTTCCCCCTCTGTTCTAGATGCACCAGAAGGCATCCATGAACCTCAGAGCAGAAGCATCTCACTGTATGCAGCGTGAGTCTACTGTGGAGAGACACAGCACGACCCCTTAGCAAAAGCCAACTCATTCGAAGAAGTAACCCTCCGTTTCAATGCTAGAGGGAAATGTGGCTTTATCCTGTACCTTATGAGTGATTGAAACTGTCTTTCAAAAGTAATTTTGATAATTTGACTATTTAATATTGTCCCTTACTCTGAACTCTGAGTTAGATGTAACTTCAAAAGGCAGGTCATTGCATCAACAACTGAGAACGTGCTCCCTTAGCGTGTCTGACTGTCATGAACAGACCCCACAGAAACCCGGCTGTGAAAGCGAAGGCTGGCTCCAAGGTCAAACCTCAGTGCCACACGGCCAGGCACTAAGGAGCCGTCTGGGACCTCTGATCTTAGCTCTCAGGAGATCGTTCCCCTCGCCCAAGAAGTAAGGCCATGGAGGGAGTCTAGTAGCTTAAAACACCCCTCACTACCACCTGGCTGGGACTCCGAGCACTGAGTCACTTCTCCGTGCGAGGACGAGGACGTGCCCAGGGGCTTACCTGACAGGGTGGAGCTGCTGATGGTGCTGGCGGGGGTGGTGACCTCGGGCTCCTCCTGCCCACACTCTTCAGGAGGAAGGGCTGGTTTTTCCGGCTCCTCACGGGGGTCTCCAGGGCAGAGGGCAGCTTCATCTTGTTCTCCCTCTGTTGAAATAGCCAGTTTCGGAAGCAGGCCAGAGCTGAGTTTACGTCTGTTGCTTTCAGTGTCTGAAGAGTTGGATGTTGACAATTGTTGCCTTCATTAAAAACAAAAACACAGTCATATATACATACTAGGAAACTGTTAAAGGTGTATTTTGGAAGAAGTCAGGTAAAAATGGGACTTAGATAAGCCTCTAACCAAGACACGTCTAGTGCAATGGTTCTTAGAATGTGGTACCCAGACCAGCAGCACCAACATGATCCAGGAATTTGTTAGAAATGCACATACATTCTTAGGCCCCACCCCAGATCTACTGCATCAGAAACTCTGGGAGGGGGCCCAGCAATCTGTGTTTTCACAAGCCCCCAGAGACTCTGATGCTCACTAAAGTTTAAGAGAGACTGCTCTAATAGCTACTGCTCATGATGTTATTGAAGAGGCATTTCACATACATCTCAGAATATTCTGAACTCCAGCTTAACGTTTCCGTGGATGGCAAGGTTGTGCTTTTGGTTTTGTCTCCTGAGTCTTCCTTTTCTTCTCCTGAATTCTGAGTTATTCGATCTATACTGCTGAAAACCTGGAAGGCAAATAATCGGTGCTTATTAATATCGTCTAGAAAGAGTTTGTCAGAAAAAAAAAAAGTCTTGAGAGAAAAACCTGAGAGGATAACTAAATTTTGAACTGAAACCATGTATTCAGAAAGTACTTTCCAATGCTGTTTACTTGAATTCTGAGATGAAGGGTCATGGAGTGTATTTTTTTTTTTTTTTTTTGAGTAGGGGGCTATGAATTCATCATCCTCTTTCACCATACCTCGTTGTGGACTTCACATCTGCAAACTAAATCCATAGACACACTGGGGTTTCTAGGCCTGGGAATCAATACACATCTTAGATTACTTTTTAACCATGAAGTCAATCGGAAAAAGAAAATAACAGAGAAAAAGATTTAATGGCCACCAGTCAGGGGTAGGAAGAAGAAAAATGAATTGGAATTGAGTGCAAAGTAAAGAATAAATTATCTCTTTCAAGACTTGGGCAGGGGAGGGGAGGGCGGGGATGCACTACATATTTGGTTATAAGAGCCAGAGTTATTTTTTTGGCTTACAAATCACCTATACAGACGGGCAGCCTCATGTGACGGTACTAGTATTCCTGAAGGGGCTCAGAGCTCAGGCAAGCCCAAGGTCTCTGCCCACCTCTGAATCTCTGCTGTCCTGTAGGGAAGATGGAAGGAAAACAGGGAGGCTGAGAGGCCGGTGCAGGAAGCCCTACCACCTTATTCAGCCATGCGCTGCTCTCACGGCAATGGCCCTCAGCCCTCCTACAAACTCGCGGGATTAAAAGGTGCACTACCTGGGGAATAGACACGCCTGGAGCTCTGACTTGGGGGGAAAGGCGGTACACGGGCAACGTATGTAACCTGCAATTCTGTATCCCCCATAACAATAAGATGAAATAAAAAAAAAAAGGGACGATGGCTAAAGAACAGGAGACAGCAGAAAATGCCATACCAGCCAAGGCAAAGACGGAAAGAGTTCAGGGTTGGCTTTGATAAGCCAGAGAACAGGTCCTGGTCTGAACCCACACTCAGTGTTAGCAAAGCTTTTTTCCTGGCTCTGGGATGGACTTGCCACCATCCTCCCCAGGGAAATCCACTCTATGTCATCCCTATAAACAGGGAGGGTAGTGCTGGCCAGTCTGCCGGTGCACTCCATGTAATCACTTGGAAAAAGCTACAGAGCACTTTAAAAATCACTAAATGTTACAGAAAAACTAAACAATCATCATGCAAAATGCCATGGCAACAGAAAATATGTTGCTACTGAAAATAGCAAAAGGGAGGTGGGGTGCCCTCAGGTTGATTTCCATTTTTCCTACGGCCCCGCCCTGTCTCAGAATATCAGATTTGTTTGTTTTGATTGTTTTCTAATCTCACCGATATCCATAAAAAGGCATTTCTCAAGCATCCATTTTATTATCTTCTACCATTTCCAAAATTCTGGCTTGGCTTGCTACTGCCTTTTCAATATGACTTACAATTTCTATCACTGGTTACCACAGATTCTGATTCCAAAGTCAACTGTCCCAAAGTATCTTTGCTTATGTCAAGGACTGAGCCTTCTCCTCCACAAGATGAAAGAAATGGATGATGCCTCCATAGCCTGGCACTGAGATAGGCCGAGGGACATGCAAGGCAAGGTCACCACATAAGTAGCGATCACGTTCCAAAAAGAGGACTATGCGTGCAAGGTTATGCCTCCAAGAAAAATTTGTGGAATCACAATTTGTGGAAAGAGCGGGGTAGGGACTCTGGACCATCAGGCTGATAAGGTCACTTTTCTTAAACAAAAAGTAATTTTAAGCACAGGAGACTCGAAACCCCCCAAAGGGTAGGCAGTTTTTCAATCCTACCCAGCTGGTTAGGGGTACCAAATATCTGGCCAGTGGGAGATTCTCCCAGAAAGACTCTGTAGGTTTATGCCACATTTCACTTACTTTTGAAAATCTATGTGAACAAGAAGAAAACTGCCTTATTTCCACATTAAAGTCTTCATCATTTGTGTCATCTTCTTCCTCCGTTTCCATATGATGATACTTCTCTGACCGAGCTGCAGAGAAATGTTTGGGAATAGCTCCAATTACTCAGAACTGCAGCTTCTAATTTACACATTTTAAATACGAGTGTCCGTATCAAATCAACATTATACGTTTAGGAACTCATAGGTATGAGATTGGAAGGTTCAAAAGTGAAGCTGATTTTTAACAAAGTAAAGGCCAAACAGTGTTTTACGTCAGATGATACACATACTATCAAAATAACTGGTGTCATCCTCAGATTCCAGTTGGGGAATGAATTCTGCCTTCTGTCTCAGCAAACTGTTCCAGTCTAACGAACGGAAGAAGCGATGCTGTTTGACTTCATACGCACCACCTGGAAGGGGGGCGGGTAGAGACAGAGAAGAAAGTGTTAACTGTCTCTCGAGCAAAGGTAAAGATCAGTTTCTAAGAACAATTTTAAAAATTCATCAGAGAAATAAAGAACACATGGAAATCATACTTTTTCACTTTGTAACCAAAACCCAAAAAAAGTTTCTGATAATTTATCAGTAAGAGATTTGATGCTGCTAAACAGCAGTTGCTATGGCACAGTTTTTCTTTGTTAATTTTTCCATGACTTCCTCCATTTTTCAAAGGTTAATGATTCGGCTACTTAAAATCGTATTATGCCAAACCTGGGGATGTGGATGCATGTTGGCCCAAAGCAGACCCACTCATTAAAAATGCAAAGAAATTCTAACAAGGTGCAGAATGTGTTCACAGCAATATTTCCCCTCTGGAGGTAAGGTTAAAAATAATGACATTTTCCTAAATACTATATGTAGTGGTTACCATTCAATTTTACTGGATTGCTCATTAACATAGGTAGGAAACAGATTCTGTGGATTACAGACTCTTAAGTAACAAACTGACAAACCTGTTTTATGGATGTATAATGCCTCCAATAAAAATCAATGACAATTCTAAGTTTTAGGCTTCTTTTTGCCAAGTCAGCATGGTAGCACAAGTCAGTGAACATTTTTTAATTCAGTTCATGATTTTAAAGAGGGATTTTAAAGGACAGGCCCCATCAAAACATGTGAAGAGAAGAAGGTACACGCTATGAAATCACAGCAGGAGGGCAGACCCCCGCCCTGCCACCAGCACACACACTGTGGAGGGGGAGACAACAAAGAATTAATCCTAAAAACCACTAGGAAGAGAGATTGCTCAGGAGACAAATGCCGGGGTCTAATCATCCTCCCTGCCAGGAGATCTCCTCTAGGTGCAATGCAAATGCCTCTTCCTTGCAGTTGTCACCCATGCCTCTCATCCTGTCCTCTGTGGGGTACAAAAGGAATAGGATGAGAAATGCAAGCTGAATGGAAAATGTGCTGTGGATCTTGGTTGGGTGGTGGGGGTGCCGTCTGTGTGGTTCAGGGATGCAACTTTGTCCCCATGTCCCTCTAGCACAAGGCATAGCGTGGGCTCTCACTCCAAACCCAGCCAAGGCAAGCTGGTGCTCTGAAAACAATGGAATGGAGAGAAAAGGGCAAAGTGGGGAAATCACCCAAAAAAGAGGAGAACGGATTCTTCTTTACAAAGCATTTGATTAGATTCTTTATCCAAGATTCTATCCAGGTGTTTTCCATGTTTCTAGGAAAATACTGAAGTCTGATATTAAGCATTAGCAACTACGATTTGAAGGCCAGCTTTATGACAAGTATTGCACCAGATGCTACAGTTACCTTGTTTCCTTTAATACACTGAAAATACCCCCAGGAAGTAGGCATTATCAACTCCATTTGTGGATGTGGAAACAAAGGATAAGCAATAAAGCTCACTGGACCAAGATCCCCTTGAGGGTAAGGATTAGAGGGGTGAATCTAGGCCTATCTGCAAACACCCGCCCAGCCTAAGTGCCCCAGTACCTACTGCCCACCACAGCAGGAGGCGGCAGGCCCTAGCGTGCTCCTGCTCCATCTCTTGCATCGATTTGTAAATGGACTCACAGCTGCCAATACCGAGGAACTGAGCCTGACAGCAGCTTCATGTGGCTGCTCTACAGCAGCTCTGCAGCCCCCTTCCAGCCCACCATGCATCCTGGCTTTCATCTAGCCCCAGTCAATGTCCCCAAACACAGCTGCCAGTGTCATTTTCTTCCAGTGCTCTTTTACTTGGAGAAGCAGAATACCAAAGCCAAGAAGGCTTACATGTTTCCCCACACAGCTCCCTCACTGTGCTGACAACATTGAGGTCCAGAGGATGAGGCCCTAATTAGTGGCCCAAGACACACTTCTCTGGACTCCTAGTCCAGCCATGGTTGCACTATACCACGATGACCACGACTTCTGCTGCTACTCGTGGGGCCGAATCAATGACCCAGCCCTGACATTTTGAGTTGTTCAATTTTACCCAGGAGAGCAGTTTCTTTAGGGCTAAGGACTCAAATAGCACTTCTAGACCACATCTAGAGAGTGAGGGCCATACTCCCCTGCCTGCCACCCTCTGGGACCCAAGCTGGTGAGCGCCTCTGCTTCATCTCTGTGGACCGTGACAAACGGGTCCCTCCCCAAGGCCCCACAGTCCACTGCTCTTCTAGCTCACATTTCTCACCCTTTGCCTCTGAGCCTCACTGAAGAAGCTGGTTATCAAGCATGCACTTACAGAGAGATAAGGATTTAAAGGGACAAACTGAGGGGAAATAACCTCAGGGCTAAATTGTTGGCAAAATATGGGTGATGGCATTATGAGCTAAATACAAATCACTCATGCCAATGACAGCTCTCATTGCAAGAATTCACCATGAAGGGAAGGGAAACTGGTTATTTCTTTTGCTCCTATTATGCACTACTAGGTCAATGTACTAGACACCTTTAAGAACACTTTTGCATTTACTCCTGACAACGATCCTGTGAGGTCTATAACAGGCCCATCTTCACAGACTAGTAAACTGAGCCTCAGGGCAATGAAGAAACTACTCAAGTCCTCACGGCTGTTATGTGGGTAGGAGTCACATCCGAGAAGCTCTGAAGTCCAATGAGCCAGACTGTCACTCAATACTCTACAAGTTCAAAAGTAGAGTTTAAGAAGGACAAGTTCCCAAATTGCAAGTTACACTTTGGCACTGACATTCTCCCTTTTCTCTCCTTTCATGGAAGTTTCTTAAATATCCATTATGTTCTTCACACCCTTTTTCTCAGCCTCTCTAGTCTCTTGGGCAAATGTGCATTCGCACATTTTCACGGTGCATTATTTTGCCCGCTAAATATGCATTAAATACAAAATGCTGTCATTGGAAGCAGCATGGCAGGCCTGCGGGATTCTCAGCCTCATTCTCTGGGCCCTACTGGGACCTGTCACGTTGGGCCTGCCTGTTTGGCAAGCACTTCCTAACAATGCTCAGAGCTCAGGCAGGGTCTTTTAAATGTCTCTTTTGGGCTTCTGCTAGGGGATTTGTTCCTCAAACTGTCAAACCCTGAAAAGACTGAATGTAGCAGTCAATGAGGAAGCATGCAGAGAAGAAACCTGCAGCATATGATATATAAACATGGATGTGCTCATCATCGTTAAAGCCCTGCCTCATTACATCAAGCCCAATCAAGAATCTCAGTATTCTTGGAGGAGTGAACCTGGCAGAATACAGGTTGAGCATCCCCAATCCGAAAATCTAAAATCTGAAATGCTCCAAAACTGGAAACTTTCTGAGCACTGACATGATGCCACAAGTGGAAAATTCCACACTTGACCTCATGTGATGGGTTGCAGTCAAAACATGTGATGGGCTTATTGAAGGATGAGAGCAGTGTGCATTCCTAACAGAACATGAAATCATGTCAGTTTATAAAAATCAAAGAGAGACTTCTAAGACAAAAACTGTTGTTAGGGAGGCAGATGACTCTGGCAGGAATGTATAAAAAAACATCCTGCAGAAGGGCTCCTAATCCCCAGAGGACCCACTTCCTGGTCCCTCAACTGCCTCTGATGTTTCTTCTCACCTAAAAAAATAAAAGACAGTGTACGGTAACCTTTTCATCCAAACACAGCATCACAGGTAGACACTAAAAGCCTGCCATTGTTTGCGCTGCTCTTGCTTAAGAGCCGATACAGGCACCCTGGTGATGCTACTGTGCTGCTGAGTTTCCCTGCACACGTTCTTTTTTCACTGTATTAATGGTATGTCTTTTTTTAATTGTTAAGTATCCATGTGTGAATACATGTAAGAAAGTGCTCATTGGTGGCATATAAATTCAGAGCCAGGAATGGTGGTGACACCAAACAACCACAGAAGGTCCACTTGGGTGGCTGAGATAGAGATGTCTTTGCTTTCTGATGGCTCAGTGTACACAGACTTCATTTTATACAGAAAATTACTTACAATATTTTATAGAATTAGCTTCAGGCTATGTGTATAAGGTGTACATGAAACATAAATAAATGTTGTGTTAAATTTGGGTCCCACCATCAAGATCTCTCATTATGTATATGCAAATATTTCAAAATCCGAAAAAATCCAAAATCTGAGACACTTCTGCTCCCAAGCATTTCAGATAAGGGATACTCAACTTGAATTGAGCAGAAAAATTCTCCAAACTGATACTTGAACACCGAAAAGAAAGGGACCGTTGAGTTTCCTTTAGAAGGGGTGCGCCTATTCTAATATATTTTTAGTCAGATGTTAGGATGACATTTCTCTGTGTAAATTGAATTGGGATGTGTAAATAAATATTTGTATTTACTGCAGGACAGTCTTAAAATGCCGCTGCTTCTCCTATTTGGCTCAAGTGAGTAAAAATCAGTCATTAAAATGTTGCCCCGTATATAGTCCTGACACTAAATCTTTGATAGCTCCTCATATCTCTTAAACCATAAAGCAAATCTAACTGTCCCACAGAGGGTGTGACATAACAAGTTTGCTAGTCACTTCAGACAACTAGAAAAGCAGTAAGTAGGAAGAAATATAAAGTCCTCTGTCCAAAGAGTTCAAAGGCAGGGGTACCACCACCATCGCTATACCTTGCATGTCCAGAATGGAAAGCATGAGATTATATACGGATAAAATTAAAAACAACAGTGCTGGCAGCATTGCATCTGGTGGTAAGAGTCCTATGTGGAGGACCGCTTTTTATCTTCACAATAATCCTGTGAGGTAGCACTTCTAAAAGCTCCTTTTCACAGATGAGGAAATGAAAAGAAGTAACCTGCCCATGATCACACAGCTGAGATTTCAGCTCAGACTGTCTGACTCTGGCGTTTGTGCCCTTAACCTCAATTTATATTGGCTTTCTAATTTAAAAGTCCACTCACCCACTAAAAAGGCAAAAAGTCACAGGTACTACTCTAGTAAGAGGTTCAACTCAAAAAATTTTCCAGTTAAGCCTTGATCTTAAGCCTTCTTGGATTCGCTAATGCAGGTCTGCAAATTTTTTGTGTAAAGGGCCAATCAATATTTTAGTCTTTGTGGGCCATACATTCTACCATGACTACCTAACTCTGCCCTTGTAGCATGAAAGCAGCCATAGACAATATGTAAATGAATTGGCATTGCTGTGTTTCAATAAAACTTTATTTACAAAACAGGTAGTGGGCCATATTTGGCCCATAGGCCATAGTTTGCTGACGCTTGCTCTAATACGTTATCATAAAGTCCAGTAGCACAGCATTTCATACTTAAGCAAGAACAACACCCTCTAACAGGGCAATCTGTGGGTGAATGTGGAGAATAATATAAGATAAATATTTGGAGCTGTTGCAAATGATTTTTGTCTTAGGAAAAAATGGGGAAGAGAATTATTTCCTCAGTATTTTCTGCTATTTCTATTAAAATAAAATAGAATGAAACAGCTCAGAGTAAACAACCTATCAAGGCAACAATTTTCACTGATGAAAATCATGGATGCTGGCTAGAGTATGTGCATTTATATTTACTATTTTAGTTTTATCTAAAATTCACATACTTGGCTAAATATGTGATAGTATGATAAATTCACATACTTGGGCAGGCGGGGGACTCTATACTGGGATCCCTAGGTCTGTATATTCAGAATACAGGGAAGAAAATAAAATAAAAAACTGCGACCAAAAGAGTCAGGAAAAATAATCAGCAAGAAACAAATCTACTATCTCCTTAATCTTGAAAGGCAGTGGTTTTTAATTCTCTTTCTTGGGTCACGGTACTAATCATGCTGATGGGACGGCATGGTTCAACCCCAGGCACTCATTTCTAGTAATTAGTTCAAGTACTGATAACCCATTTCAAAGCCTGTGGATGGTAACATGCTGGGTCAAATCCTTATGGGAACATCTATTAAAAAACAAAAAGAGCTCCACAAATCTTATCTCCTGGTTTAAGTCACTTAAGATGCATGCTTTTCAGGACAGAAGAGTTACATGTGCCCTGGAAGTTTTCTTCCAGAGAAGTTTTATTTATTAAAATAAATGAAGAATAATCTCTGCTTTGTAACACACAAAAACAACAAAAACAATCAACTCTTCTAGCATACATACTGCTCTGAACCAGAAAACGAAATCCAAAATATTACTGCTATGATGTGTTGTAGGCATCAACTAACAGATGTTGCCTATGCAAAAGCAAAACACAAACAAAAGCCTCAGCGCTCCACATAGATGTTATTTCTTGCATACTAGCAAAATTAAAACACATGTGCTCTAACCTGTTCCCAGTCTCTCCAGGGGATTCTGCCTGAGAAGCAAGGTAATCAGATCCTGGGCGTCGGGTGGGGGGGCCTCATCCTTTTCAGGCCAGTTGATCTCATCTAGAAGGAAGAAAAGTAGTTTATAATTTCTTTGTTCAAAGGGTGGTCCAGGTCCTAACAGCATGGACATCACCTGGCAGTTTGTTAGAAATGCAGAATTTCAGGCCCTACCCCAGACCTACTGAATTTTAATAAGGTCTTCAGTTAATTTCTATGCATAGTCAAGTTTGAGAAGCACTGTTTTACAAGACATGAATAGCTGTCTTTAAGGCAGGAAGAGAATTATTTCAATAACCGGTATTTTCATTCGTTTTGATTCATTTTTCTTTCACAGAATTGGCTCCCAACAAGTTGCCCCTTACAGATGTTAAAAAGACTGGCCAGGCGAGGTGGCTCACGCCTGTAATCCTAGCACTCTGGGAAGCCCGGTCGGGCGGATTGTTTGAGCTCAGGAGTTCGAGACCAGCCCAAGCAAGAGCAAGACCCCGTTTGTAACAAAAATAGAAAGAAATTAGCCAAACAACTAAAATATATACAAAAAATTAGCCGGGCATGGTGGCGCATGCCTGTAGTCCCAGCTACTTGGGAGGCTGAGGCAGAAGGATTGCTTGAGCCCAGGAGTTTGAGGTTGCTGTGAGCTAGGCTGATGCCATGGCACTCTAGTCCGGGCAACAGAGTGAGACTCTGTCTCAAAAACAAAAAACAAAAAAAAAAAAAAAAAAAATAGATGTTAAGAAGACTTAATATAACAGAAACTCAAAAACACCTGCATTTCAGGTGGCCACCCATCTGAGGATCATCTGAGGGTAAGATTTTTCTCTCAATTTCTTCAACTGAGAATTTGGCCATAGCCATAGAGTTCTTCAGCTCTGAGAAGCAAAAAGTAATTTTGTAAAAACAACTGTTTCCAAAGACAAAGGAAAGGTCAAAATGCTAAGACTGAAAAAGAAGAAGATGAAGAAAAAAAAAAAAAAACTCAAAGTAATCATAGTAATGGAAGTATTTAAAATCTGCCATAAATATTAGAATATGTTCTCATTCCAAAGGAGTTTGCCCGAAGACAGGTGTGCATGCTTGTGTATAAGGAAATGCAATAAAAACATGAGTTATTTCTGTATGTGCCTGCCTCTAGCTTCCTCTGCTGCAGTTTAAATCTGATTTGGAAAATAAAACATGAATATGCATCTGAGCCGTAAGGCATCAAGAACAAAGCCAGCATTTGCTGCTTGTGTTAATTAAACAGTTGATTCCCCTTGCCATTCAGGTCTTGGTATCAGAAAACAGCCTAGTTATAAATCCATAAACAGCTCAGATATTGTATAAAGGGCTTACACACTGCAGGCAACCCACAAATCTGCTTTGTTAAAGTTTACAAATATCCCTGGCTTGCAAAGTCAATGACAGAAAACAATGTTGTGATAAAGGGGCTCCTCGTCCATAAAATGAATTTTTCCCCTAGTTCCGCTGCTAGACCTTGTAAACACAGTCCAGAACAGACTGGGGGTGGTTAATAGAGATGTCAGGGATGCCTGACAAACTTTCAGGAAGAGAGAGGCCTTTTTGATCTATGCTTCGGGGAAATTTCTAAAAAGCAGCAGATAGGGTAGTGATAGATCCTATTTAATTATCATTTCATTTTGCCACAAGCCACACAACAATAGTTAGGGTCAGCTTGCAGGTTAAGATCTCAAAGTTATTGAATTTTAAATGAAAGATGAACAGCTGTTACAGAAATAACATTACACCATAACAACTACCAATGAAATCATTAACAATCTGTGGATTCAATTTGCTTCCTTCCCATTCTCATTATTTACTATTTGGTAGACATTTGTTTTAGGGTTTATTATATTTTTGTTAATTTCTTCATTGTGCCATTAGCCATTTTTCCCATTTATGTAAATGTTACCCACATAACCTTTTCTTCCCTGGTGCAACTTTCCTGTTATGGAAAGGAAGACTGGACGGCAGCTAAATCATTTGCAAATCCCACACCAATTTCTTTTGCAGAAAAAACAAATGATGAAAGTTGGTTCCACGGCCAGTACATTTCCAAATTCCATGTTAACAAAACTTCCTTGGGTCAATTTTCAACCCAAAATTGCTCTTTTGATACTGTGAATGTCAATTATATGCTATGATGAGCGAGTTCTTTTAATTTGTTGGCTCAACTGTTTGATAAAGGTTAACATTTTAGTAGTAAAAACTGCGACACTCAACAGATTTGCATTAAATAGCTGCTTCCCAACAGTGGCTTAAAGATAACTCCTGATGATATTTACCACTGATGACTTGTCCAAATAGCTCTTCTGGAGTATCCCCAAAGAATGGCACGCATCCAACCAGAAATTCATAGAGGATAATCCCCATGGCCCACCAGTCCACTGGCTTCCCGTAGCCTTGCCTCAGAATGACTTCTGGTGCAATATATTCAGGTGTGCCACAGACCTAAAAGATGATTGCAATATTAGGGTAATTGGAATATTAGACATGAATTAAAATGAGCGAGATGGCTAACCACCAATTATTTTGCCCAGAGTACACCTGCTCAACCACATGGAACCACATGGACAAAGACAGAAGAACAACAATTATAAGTAGGTATCTGCAATACCAAGGCAAAAAAATTATTTTAATACCAAAGAAGGAAAGCTTGAAATTCTGCTCTCATGTTAAATTATGTGCAATGTTTAATTTCACATTGAGAATCTGACCCTATTTGGTAGTTTTACCTATTTTACAATATTAAAAACATTTGTAATCTTTAAACTTAAAATAATAGTGCATTTTAAAATCTGTCATTATCAGAGATAATATTTATATGACTAAAGTATAGTCACACTGGTTATTTCATAAAAGCAATGACAGTTGAGATGTGTTTACCTTAAGTAACTTTACAATGAACAGATTGTGGGCACATGGTAATGAGGCATGCTTAAAGGCAAATGGGCCGTGGCTTGGATTTAGCACCCGTGATTGTACGATGCATCATGAGTTTCACGAGTGGTCTACTGAGACTCCTGAATTCCTTACAAAAACAGTTTTCCATTTGTCTCTCTCACACTCTCACTTGTGTGCAATTAGATCATTCGTCTTGCTAACAGACCATAATGTTGGGGGAGGAAGGTAGAGGGAGCGGACAGTTCAAAGAGGCCCAAGGAGAAAAATGGGAGCAATTTGCACTTTATTAAACGTAAGGCTTATACAGACATCTAAACCACCAGTACTAACGTGGAGATGGTCCACACAAGTTCATTCTGAATTTCAATGGCAATACCGTGCTTCGTATTTCTGCATAGAACTGAACAGCCCCCAAACTTACCTGTTTATCCAGGAACTCACGAGCATCCTTCTCAATATGACCCTCATAAAGATTGGTAGTCATGCTCATTAGTCCCACTTTAGATAGTCCAAAATCTGTCAGCTTTATGTGCCCCATGGAGGTGACCAACAAGCTATGAAGGAGAAGGACACATAGTACAACAATCACTTTGAAGCTGGTTCTTTATTTCAAGTTTCCCCCCTTCACCCAGCAATTTGTAACACGATTTAATATATTGGTGTCAAGCTTATTACAAAACTCAGCCTGGAAAGAAATGAAGTCACACAAAGATGTCAAATACTTGCATCTAGCAGCGGAGTGTAATTTACAAGGGAGGGCCAGAGACAAGGCATAGCTGACCTTTGTCAGAGCAGTCACATATGGTGTCACTTACAACACCCTCAAACTCTTAGAAAAATGCAAGTGTGTAACTCTGACCCTTTTCCATTTTCAGAATAAGAAAAGAAAGGGCTACCAATAATCCCCTGTCATACCCCAGGAACTAAGATAAGCAACCCATCTGTGAGTCAAATGAGACACCAGATAAAGAACTTCCACAGAAAAATGTAGGATTGTTTCAGAGTTCAACTTCCAGCTCTCATTTAAATTTCTACTCATTAAGCACAAAACCTAAACTTCTTCTACATGCAAAGAATTCACATTTGAATATATTTAAAACTTTTCATTTTAAGTGGAAAAATAAAAATTTTAAATGGTATATACAATATCATAGTACTTAAAAATGTAAAGGAAGAGAGAGGTTAAAAAAAGCTACTGGAAGGAAATAGAACAAAAATTTAATAGGAGTCTTTGGTAGTATTGTGAATAAAAATTTTTCTTTTCTTTCCCTGCACTGTCCAAATTTCCTGGAATAAGCATGAGTCAGTTTTATAAAATTTTCAGCACACTTAAAGTCTTGAATATTAACATCTAATGTTTTTAGAGGTAGCTCAAATTAGTGAAGAAAGCATGAAATATTTAATAAATCATACCAAGATGAATAACTAGTCATGGGGTGGGGGAGAAGCCTATCTGTATCTTGAATCAAAATGAATGTCACATAAATTAAAATTGTGAATAAAATAGAAAAGTATATCATCTTGGAGTAGGGAAGGATTGTCTAAGTATGATAACCATGCTGAAACTATCCAGAAAACAACTAGTAGCATTCTATGTAGCTATTAAAAAGTTTACATCATAAACAAACTCATAAAAAATTAAAGAAAAATAAAAAATAAAACACAAAGAAAAAAATTAACTCTGGCTTTACAGTCATCTTTTTCTCTTGTTTCTTATAAGTTATTAATATAAGCATCATGACCTTTTTTCCATGAGTTTCCTGAGCTTCGATGTAAAAAGTACCATATGTACTGTTAAAACAACTCATTTTGGACATTATGAAAAAATTTTAAGATGCACAAATTGCATTAAAAGGAAAAGGTTTTAGAGACATAAGAAAGTTTTTTGTGTTATGTAAAAGAAGACATGTTTCATCAGTGTACATACTTGTCTGGTTTCAAATCCCTGTGTACAATTCCATAATTATGCAGATATTCCAAGGCCAAGACCGTTTCAGCAAAGTACATCCTGGCCATATCCACAGGGAGAGGACCCATGTTTTTCATTAAGGTAGCACAATCCCCTCCTATAAAACACAAGGAAAAGATTTAGTAGCTATCATAGCTAGGATTAACAAACATCATCAGTTTAGACTGCAGAATTTCAAAGTGGAGTCATCTCTATCCATAGACATACTATATCATATTCATAAGTGGAGTCTGTGTGTTAAATAATCATGTTTCTAATTAAAATGTGGTAGGGAGAAAATACAGATTTTTATTTAAGAAGCAGTATTTATACGAGAGCAGGTGTGGCTCTGAAGTGGAACTGTACCTTTGAAGAACTGAGAGCACAATTTTAGGATCATGGTAACAATTTAAAATATAATACATGGATTCTGGAATCAGGCTGAGTCCAAATTCTAGCGATGGCTCTTAAAGGCTGAGAGATCTCTTAAAGGCTGAGAGATCTCAGGCAAACTACTCTTAGTTCCTTCATCTGCAATAGCAGGATGGTAATGATGTCAGCCTTTTTAGGATTACTGTGAGGATCAGAGGAGATAATCTATGTGAAGAATTTAGGATATTGACCAACACACATTAAACATGATAAATGTTAGTTATTGTTATTGTTTAAATGACCACAATGAAGGTTAATAAGGCAAAACGTTGGTGTGGCGTTAAGAACAATGGGTGGACACCAGGCAAGCTATATTTTTGTCTTTTATCTACTACTCAATATCTAGTAAGTTTTCCTTTCTGGGACTTCATTTCACTTATCTGCAAAATGAAAAATTTTAACTAAAAGGATATCTAATGTTTGAGTTTTATAGTTTTGAGATTCTGTTCAATCAAGAGAAGAGCTTAATTTGGATGCTCTGAAAACTGTTTTGGCCTTTGCTGATCTACTCATTTTATTAACTTTATTTATGTCAACAAGTCACAGCTACTTCAGCACTCAGAAACCGAATGTAAAATTGATGGAAATAAGATTCCTTGAACATTTGAAAGTTAGACCACAAACCTTTAAAAAAAAAAAAAATCACCACATGAACGTCGGGAAGACTGGCTAGATGTTCTTGAATGTATCTCCTTTCCCCTAACTCATTTTTAATTTTATACCACATACTGAAAAGGATATATTTTTAATTCATTCTTTAAGACGACCAATTGTAATGAATGCTTTTATGGTATGTAATAAAAATAAGTAGGAAAAATCCCATCACCTATATTCCAACTTTAATGACCAATTGAGAGGAGGTAGTTAGGATTAAAAGCTATTAAAAAAGATAAACAACCTTTTTCCAAATAGCACTAATTTTCCCTTTGTTATAGCAGAGCAGGCACTTTACAAGCAATTATCAGAAGATAATGACTGGGAATACAGCCATCTCATTGCCTGGCTTCAGCTCCTAGATGGATACAGCCATTACGTGGCACAAATACAGAAAGCCGCAACACCACAAATGAGCAAGGGATTTCTGGGTACAGGTGTTGTATTCCCTGGGTCAGAGACTGACTCACCTTCCACGTATTCCATGACCATGCACAAGTGGCGCCGTGTTTCAAAGGAGCAATACATGCTGACAACAAAGGGGTTTTCTGCAAAAGTCAGGATATCCCGTTCCACAAAGGCCTGCTGGATCTGGTTTCTCAGGATGAGGTTCTGCTTATTGATCTTCTTCATGGCAAACCTCTGCCGGGATTCCTTGTGGCGAACAAAGTAGACTGCCCTGGAAAAGGAGCACAAGAATTGGAGTTCACAGGAAGAGAGAAGGTGAGCATGTTTGGGGATACAGTAAACCATGTAATCATCAACTTTTTAAAAGTTCACACACCAGCTGGAACTCAAGCTCACATGAGCTATGCCGGCAGCTACAAACATGCCATTCCAAGCTAAACCCCTTTGGCTAGATTGATTTTTTAATTCTTTCAGTAAAGGTCACAGGTCATAAATAAGGCACCAAATTCATCTTCATTGCTGAAGAAAGGAAATGGACAGTCCTCCCAGGGAACAATTTTCCAATAGCTCTCTATTTTCCAATAGCTGGCTGACATTTTCTGTTTTTTCACAAATAAAACAAAGTCCAGTATTATAAGACAGAACAGGAAAGAATTAACAAAATTGCATACCTATCATAAACTGGATCCTTTCTAGCATTAGACATATGTTAGGCACTTTTTCTTGACTGACAAAAGCAATAATTTTCTAAATGATACCCTTGGAATCTGCAAAAAGGACCATAACTCCTCGGAATATCTGGCTTCCAAATGAGAGCAATTTCCTTCCCATGAAATTTCCAGATAAATGAGAAGCACGTAAAACGTTACATGAGGCTGTCCTACAAAGAAGGGTAGAGCATACGTCCTCACTACTGACCTCGGCTACCTCTATGGCCATTTCAACAGGAAGTGCATTTCCCAACATAAAAGCAGACCAGCGATGCATTTCTCCTCCCTCCAACCCATGGCCAGGGTGTCAGGCAACTTTATGATCAGACACGGCTGCACTCAATCTCTGCGGAAAACCTCACCCAAATACTTTATAGAGCCAATTAAAGCTGGGGAAAGACGAGGGACTCCTTGAGGCTCAGGATGATGTGGAAAAAAGTAATTAGGAGGAGGCGTTGTAAGAGCCCACCTGGAAGGACAATGCCTCAGATGAGCTCCCTTCTCCCAAACCCTCCTCCCTGGTCAGTATCACGGGAGAACAAGTTTGAACTCTCCAATTGTCCAACAAGAAATAATTTTCCCAAAGAGCCATCAGCCACAGTAAAGTGTACCCAGGGGCCTGCCTTCTGAACAAGGGCCGCCATGATCTGAGGTGCCTCTTCCACCAGCTATTTCATGGTCCCTGAGTCACGGACCCCCACGCTCCTGCTGAGCCAGTGTGTCAGGGTGAGCCACTGACATGAATCCCCAGCGTACGCAATCCCAGTCTGATCAACATTAACATTTCTCACTTATGTGTTCAGCTAGGAATTTCTTTCTCTTTCAAGTATGCATACCTTTACCTGTGTCTTCTCATCGTATGCATCTTTTTCCTGCTTTCACAAGTCACACATTTATATTTTTTGTCTCTGTGTAAACACTATTATTATTTAGCTTTGCTCCTTTCTTCCCTCTCTCCTCATTTCTTCGGTTTTCTAGCTCTTCCTTCACTGTACAGCGAAAAGCTCTCTTAACCACACTCTGCTCCACTGCTCCCAACTGCACTAAATACATACTTAAACCAATGTAACGTGAGTGTGAAAAGGAAACGCACTATTGTTCACAAGAAAATTAAATGAATGTTTTGGAAAGTCTTAGTAAATGTGAGGTACTAAATAAAATTCCTATTGATTTAGTGTGGTTGAAAAGATTGCTAAAAGTTGAAAAAATAATAAAAATCTAGATTCCTATATGCAGATTGCTTCAAGTTGTTTCACCTTTAAAGAAGCTAAAGCTGGAAAACAGAAATCATGTAGTATCAGCATGGTTTATACTGGCTGTCTTAAAAAGGCCTTGCACCAAAAGACCAATAAATTTATGTATATTTAGATTAAATTCACATGTTTAAAGTACATACCATTTTTTTAATGATTTCCTACTTTGACCAACTTTTTAATTAACCAGCCAATAACCAGGTCTTTCTGTATCAGATTAAAGGCTTTTACTATATTTTTCTTTTTCCAATTACTGTTTGGATAAAATCAGGAATCCAACAGATAACTTGAGCTATGGCTAATTAGATGATGGGAGGATAGACAGACACGAAGGAGCACAGAAAATAACTTGGCCACCACTTAAATCTAAGATAAACATTGGTAAAGACATACTGTTAGTAAATGGGTTTTTTGAAATAGAGAATATATTTTTTAAATGATATTTAAAATTCAAAATGTTGAAAGAAAAAAATAGTATCTTTCTATAGCTTGCTTATTCTTTTTTTTTATTGGAATACATATTACTTTCTATCTCTTCCTTCAGTATTTAAGTTTAGCACCGAGAACCCTTAGAATATTACAAATTTCATACATTATCACAAAGTTGCCATTTTAATTTTCAATCAACCATCACCATTTCATACATAAATAACTGCTCTGCAATATATGTGAGAGCAGGAAGTGTAGAAAGAAGAAGAGACTTGTACACAATTTTACAAAAGAATAAAAGAGAAAGATGCCTCAGGCCCAATGTGACCTAGCATCCTGACTAGGTCTCTCTGTGGCGCTGCGTAAAAAATGGCTTTCATCCCTATTCTCAGATTTGCTACTCATAAAATATGGCTTGACCCTCCGCTTTCCCTTGCTATGATGTACTTAAACAGTTACTCCTTAAGGAAACTGACCTAAACCAATTGAAATTAACCCTATAGGTAGCTTGAGCTATCACTGCCTCAGGACACACATATCTTCATTAAGTTGCAGGGGTCAATAAGACTTCCTAATTAGAATTAGTTGTAGTTGGGTTCTTTTTTTGTTTTATGTTCTTGGGTTTTTATATTTCTGGACTGCTTTAGGAATACTATTCGTTGTGTTGAAATTTGTTTATTGAGTAATAACTATTGTCTCTTACATATACCTTTCCTATAAGTTGATGTTCCAAATCTACTTAAAGTCAGCAAAGACAAGAGAGAGAGAGAGAGAGAGAGAGAAAACACACATGCAGCTGACACAGACATAACACTGTTAAGCAGACTGTGAATCTCCCAATGTTATAAACTGCGCTGAACTGATACAACCCCACATTTATCTGCTTTCTGGCGCCCAGGGCTTGTACTTTCTTTGAAAAGGCTGCTTCTGTCTCTCTTCCCACACTGACCTTCCTGTGAAACAGGAAAACCCAAGGGTGGGAGGGATGCAGGGGGAGGGATGACCAAGGACCCTAGTTCTCTCTGAGTTCACATGGAACTGAGTGAGGTATGGGAGGGTGGGGAGAAGTGGAATTAGAAGCTGACAGGATCTAGAGCACAATGAATTCAGCTCTACAGGGAACAAGAATGTCTAACAGGTGTAAAATTAAGCCTGAATCTGAGAGCCCAATACATGAGTTGGTCCTAGCAAATCTGCAAGTGCAAATCAGGGTACAAACGCCAGAGGAAACCTGAGACGAGAGACTACAGGGAGGTAAAAGAAAATAATGTGCATCAAAGTTAAGAAGAAAAAGCAAAGTAGGGGAGAAAGAGTGAGCATTTCAAATTCAGTTTTTTAAGTTTTAAAATTATTATCAGAGACAGGGTCACTCTGTCACCCAGGCTAGAGTACAGCGGCACAATCACAGGATGATAGCTCACTGCAGCCTCAAACTCCTGGGCTCAAGCGATGTTTCTGCCATAGTCTCCTGGGTAGCTGAGACTACCGGTGTGCACCACTGTATTTGGCTAAAATTTAGTTTTTTACTTTTAAAAAGGTTAAGTCAAGTTTATTTTCACTTTGAAAACATTCTAACTTAAAAATCCAAGTAGAAGTGCTCAATGGAAGAAGTAGGACTCTATACCTCAATTAATATGGCTACAAGTTATTACAAAAGGATACTTAAAGAAGAGAACTCTACTTGGAATCAGGGTATCTGTGACTGTGTGTCTGAACCTCTCCTTCCCCACAGGTGATTGGAAATATCAACCACCACACAGGGCTCTTGTAAGAAGGGTAGATATAAAACAAAACTGGTACAGTGCTAAGTTGGCATAAATGGATGTTTAACTTCCAGTCAGGGATCAGAAAATGTTAAACAGAGAAGGAAATCAGATGTCTATCAAACTGGTTTTATAACATGAATTTCCACCAAGTATGATGCTAAGAAAACCATGTTGGGTATTTAGCACAACAGACAGGCCCTTCCTAATGAGAGGGTTAGCTCTCAGCACCACCATTCTCGGGAAGTCCTGGAGTCAGTGTCTCTCTGAGCCGTTGGTGTGAGTGGCAGACCCTGTTGCACAGGCTTCTAAGAAAGCCTCTGAGAGCCCCGTTTGCCCACCCAGAGTAGGATCCATTTGTTCAGCCAGTTCACTTAAGCCTGCGATCAGCATCTTGACTGGGTGAGCCAATGAGGGTAGCTCCATTCCAACTTCAAATTAAAGATTATTAAAATGTAGAGGAAATCTGTCAGAATTATAATGAGAGATTAAATCTGAGAAGAGCAAAAGAGAGAAAAAAAAGTTGTGGCTGATCGGCGGAGGCTCCCACAGGCAGCGTGTGAGCCCATGTAATGACTTGGCCTGCATCCTGGGTGTTCACTGATTCACAGCTGGTTTAACTTCTTGTATATTCCCAACCGTTCCCCAAAGTGTGATATACCTCGTCTACTATACAGTGGTTTAATTGCACTACAAATGAGTTTACTCAACCAGTTAGAACTCCAAATACTGTGAAGATATACACCCAAGTTTTCTTTAAGAGTGGTGCCTCACAGTTTGTCTTATTCCAGAATTCCACTGCCAATAAAATCTAGCAGAGCTCAAACCTATACACCCATTAAATCAAAGTTTAGTCTTTCCCTTAATGAAGAAAGACATCCTCAGATCATCTCTAAAAGTATAAAGAACTAAAAAACAAATGGTAAACAAACAAAAATCACAAACAATTGCATGCTAGAACAATCTCCCTAGGTAGAAAAGCTTCAATGAGGTCCTTGAAGGAAATAATATATTGCAAATGTACATCAGAAAGCATTTATAAGCCACATCAAGAAATACAGCATTTGACAGATCCTGAAAACAAATCAGTGAAGCATATAAAGGACTCACAAATATTTAAGTTCTTCACTGAGTTAATGGTGTGGAAAATTTTAGAGGTGAAAAAATATTTAATAGTAAAGAGAAAGATCCCTTGTGGCACAACAAAAATCGCTTATATTTTATCTGCGCATGTGGGTGATAAATGGCAATAAATGTCTATGAGATTATTTATTGCTCTCCATATACAGATGGAATTGAGATTAATACTTAATTAAACCAGAATTCTTGGGCTGTCTGAAATAGATCAGGTCATAGTGTGTCATTAAATACCCTTCCAAACTATTAGTGACTCACTCTTCTCCCTGCACCATGAGAAGGAAATTGTCTATAAAAATGGATCAAGGAAGAAGCACCACTAATGTGATTAGATTATAGCACAGAGTTCAATTTTTAAAAGCCTGGTGTAATATAAAAACCAAAAGAAATGTATTGCTTTAAATTTTCAGCCATCCTTATTTAAATGCTTTTCTCATAAGGTTTACTGATGGGAAATACAGGCTAATTTTCAAGTAGCAATGCTATATATAAAATTACACATATATAACAACATATAATATGGGGTGTGTATATGTATGTGTGTGTGAATATATACATATACATGTAAATATGTGTATATATGTATATATCTCAATAAAGAAAAGAGTCGGATAATTCTGAACCCAAAAGGGCAGAATGAAGGGGGTAGAAACAGGAATATATCAAATTTTTCCTTTAAAATCTTTCTCTCCAACCCTCTAAAATAACTCCTAGGTCACTTGATATGTCTTTCGATGGGGTATCCCATAAGAAGTGATTTGAGGTGCACATTATGCCTCTCAAGGAAGGAGCAGTGATGTGAAAAGTCAAGTCCCTACACAACATGCATCTGGCGTAAGATAAATGTGAAGAACAAATATATTGCTCAGGCGTGTTAAAATATAATAAGAGGGCTTTTCTTGAATTACTCACCCATAGGCTCCATTGCTGATCAATTTAATCGTTTCAAAATCGCTTTCCCGAGGTTTCCTTCGAAGTTTCAGGGAAGCATTAGAACTCTTGGAAACAAAATATGGAAGTTAAAAAGCAGCTCAGAATTTGACAGAATTATTTTATCAGCAAAACAGATAATAGCTGAATGACAGACTATGTCGTTTAATGTGCTGAGGTACAGTATTCCTGCCACAGGAGCCTGGGGACAGCTCTGAAGATCAATCTGCCACAGCAGTGCTGATAAACTGCTCCTCTTGGCATCGTCTCAGTCGCATTTCCGTGAACCCACATTTCCAGGAGATCAAGGAAGATTCCTGATTTTAATTTCCCTCTGTAAACTAGTCAGGTTGGCCTTGTCCTAATTTTCTAACATTTTGGGATTTCAATTCAAAATGCCAAACCTTCCCATGGGTTAGCATGCAGTGGTGTCATCATAACTCACTGCAACTTCAAACTCCTGGGCTCAGGCGATCCTCCTGCCTCAGCCTCCTGAGTAGCTGGGACCATAGGTGCACTCCACCATGCCTGGCTAATTTTTCTATTTTTTTGTAGAGATGGGATCTTGTTGTGTAAGCTCAGGCTTGTCTTAAACTCCTGACCTCAAGCAATCTTTCCCCCTCGGCATGTAAAAGTCCTAGGATTAAAGGCACGAGCCACCATGCCCGGCCTCCACCCCTTCTTATCCTATAATTCCTTATATTTCAGCTCAAGTGCCAGTTCCTTGAGAAATCTTTTAGGACTGGACAAAAGTAAATTGCTTTATGTTATGTCCTAGTAGCATATGGTCTTTTTTTCCCCAAAGATCTTGTTTATCATTTCTAGTTTTGTGTGTGATTTCTTTTTATTAATTTCTGTTTCTTTTTGAAGGAAGAGACTATAGTTGTATCTCTAGTGCCTGGCACAATGCCTTGCACACAGGAAGCACAATAGATATTTGTTGAACAAATAAGTTAATTAACACAGCCAAAGTCTCCAGATGCTAATAAATAGAAAACCAACATCATATTTCATCAAGAAAGATACTTACACTCACTGATTCATCCGTTTCTGGTGTTTCTGCTGTCCCACTATCATAGTTTCCTAACTGAGCCATTTCTAAGTTAAAAAAAAAAAAAAAAAAACAAGTTTAGGAAAAACATTGCAATTAGACAAGAATACTAAGCTAAAAGAAGAATAATTTCTCCAATATTAAAAAAAAAAAGAAAACTTTATACTCCAATGTGCCCATGAGAAAATTTTAAATCCAAAATGGCAAGAACCAACACCTGATATTTTGAAATTGTTCCATTACACATCCTTCCGTGGAACCCCATTTCTTCAGCCTCACGCTCTCCCCACAGAGCTATTTTGGCTATCTGGAACCGCATTTCCTATGAACACCTAGACGGAGGGACTTTAGAGACTTGGTCTCTGCTCCAGCTAGCAGGATTCACTGGCTGATGCAATCATCACAGCCTGGAATGGGTTTGGTGGGTCAACGACTCTGCTTATAATCAGATATCCAAGAGAGGCATCTTCCCAGACTCTGACAGGCATCAAAGGAGCACTGACTGCTACTCAGAAATGACTCTGAAGTTGTAAAAACATCTCGTTCCATCCCTTCACATCCACAGAGAAATATCCTGCCAAGTACACTGAGAATGTGACGTTTGTCAGGGAGGAAGCAATAATAATGATTAAGAGGGATTTAGAGATGAAAAGACTGGGGTTACCACCACTATGGGCACTCGCAAGCTGAGCGCCCTTTTAACTTCAGGCTTTTCCCCTGTAAAATGGGAACAATATCACTTATCCCTTAGAGTTTTTCATGAATACTATATATGATAATGCACGTAAAACTCTTAGCATGTTACCTAACAAAAACTGAGTGCTCATTAAATATTGATTATTAATTAACTATATATATTAGGTAAAGTAGTCAATCCTGGGCTGGATGCTACATGCTAGACAGCAGCTTAAGTACCACTGTGTGGTCTAGTTAAAAGAGACAAAGGCATCTAATTGTTCAACGCACTTTGGAATGTATCCTTGAGTTTATATGATCAGAAAACCTAATTCTTTTAGTATTCATTTTAATTTTTATATTTCTTTAAATTAAAAAATCATGGTTTATAAAAAAGAACATGAAGGAATTCTAAAACTTTTGATGGATGTCATCTGAGTAGTATTAGTATTTTCTTCTGTTATTTGCATTTTCTAACTTTTCAAAATTGAACATGTATGATAAAAAGTTATAGTTTTACCTATAAATTTTTGTATTCATATAAATTATTTGTTAGGCTCTTATTTCATGTATTCATGTTCTTATAAATATAATCATCTTTTTAGAGTAGAGATTATGCATGAGAGAGATGAAGCAAAATAAAATTAGAATGTTACCTTTAGATAAAAAATTTACAAACTCTAGATTCTGAAATAACTGAACATTGACACTAAGTTTCCCTGTTTATCTATAGGGGAAATTCCAGAATAAAAATGAGCTTAGCACAAACTATGTGCTTTCTCAGTGTCATTCAAACGATGTCAATATTCAATGTGACCTGCACCTGAGATTTACAGACTTGAAGGTGAACTAAAATGTATTCAGGTGAAGGGCTCTCAAGGAAACGGGCAAACTTTAGTAGTGTTTAAATAAAACAAAAACAGCAGCTAACACTTATTAAGCAGTTACTCTGATGAGCAATTACAGAGATTAACTCATATTATCCTCAGAAACAATCCTACAAATAGGTATTACTATTATCTCATTTTTATGGGAGGAACTGAGGCACAAAGAGGCTCATGGATTGGATGGTCAAGGTCGCACAACCACGGTGCTGGCTCCAGAGGGTACCCCTGGGCAGCCGGGCTCCAGAGCTCTCAGTGCCCAGCCTCCAAAGGGCAGGCTTTAGGTATGCCGGTTCAGATGCTGACAAGAAAGGGAAACAAATGTAGATCAATCAGGATTTGTGATCATTTACTTAATTACCTGGAGAAGTCACATTTTAAGTGTTAACACATAGATTAAAAGCTAGCCTCAGATTTGAATTAAGAAAATTAAGTATCAAGAATTAAAAAAACAAAAACGTAACTCCCAGTGATTAATTTATATTACTAAACTCCAAACTTGTCAAAGATTATTAATTTTTAAAGCCTCTATAAAGGTACATAAATGGGCCTCAGAGTATTAACCTAGCAAAGTTCAGCCTCCAGTGATACCTACCGCAATGTAAGAAAATTGTAAACACCTCATCACGTTACCATTCTAGGGCTGATACAATCTTCACTATACTGGTGTGTAAAGTGACTGTAATATTACTTTGACAGCTTTCCCCACTCCAATTATTTTCATTTAAAAAAAAAAAGCAAATTAAAAGATGGTTCTGTTTTAAATAGAATTTCTGCTAAATAACTATTATCTTGGAAATACATATTATTTGTAAGCAGTGGGTAGTCCTGGAATTGAACCAAGAGTCAGCTTTTGAAGCAGGAAGCTAAGGCATCATTTTGTAATGCCTGAAATGATTTTTAAAACTCATCTAAATACCATTAAACATCTGCCCTTTTTATTTCATTGATTTAAACCATTTCTGAAGACTCATGATTCAAAAAGGTAAAGATGGTAATTTAAAAGCCATGGGAAAAAAAAAATCTCTCCCCAGGGAACTTTTCAGAAAAGCAGCCGCCAGTCTCTGATAAGTGATGAATCTGTTGTGGTATTGCTTTCAGTACAGTATAAATTTATCTGGCATTATCTCACAGTAATGCATGCATCATTTCACTGGGAGCAAAGATACGATGGCCGGGAGAGCAAACAAAGCCAGGAAGACAGGAGAGCAGGGCAGAGAGCAGCAGGTTCCCTCGCTCTGGAGGGAAAAATCTCTGTGCCCACGTTTATCACCATTACAAACAATTCAGCAAGATAAACACTGTCTGCAAATTCAATTTTATGAACCAAGAAGACAATTTTGAATGAAGGAGTCAACGATAGTTTCTGAGTCTTTTTGGGCAGTATATAACCTAAATGTTATAAATAACAATCCCAAACAATAAGGGACAGGAACAGGTTGGGAGGAGTAGTTTACCAGTATTAGATTTACCACTAACAGGATGCTTCCTATTCTGTCTTTAATATGATATCTTCTTTATTTGAATCAACCATAAATCCTTTTATAAGCTTTAAAACATTTCTTTTTTTCATTGGCTGGCTTGTATATTACTATCTTTCATATCGTCTTGAGACAAATAAGCAAAAAGATACCCACCGATACTGCACTCAATTTAAAGTAATCTACCATCAGTTGCATTACTCCCAAATTAAATTTAAATGTCAACTTAATTAATGATAATTTCTTTAGCAACATTTTTTAAAATTAAAAGTACTCTCAAGAAGAGCCCAACTGAGCTTTGCAAGAGAAAAAATACTCAGAGAAGATTGAAATCTAAACCCTACTGGGATACCCTGGCATTCTCAGGCTTACGGGCCTATGATTTCAAGGCCTGTCCCCATACTCCAGGTAAACACAAAATGGGTCATGCTCATTTGCTCCCCTGGACTTGTGGCTACTTCCTTCAAATCACAACTATCCCCCAATATGGACTTTCATTAGACAGAGCCAAAACATGAGGAAAAACAAAGATTTGCCACTAAGTTCTTCTATGAGGCCATAGTACGTGAGCAGGTAAGAGGTCAGCCCAACCAAAGTACTCACCTTCCAAAGGATCCTTATTGAGTCCCAGTTGGCTAATGATGTACCTGGGAATGTCAGTTTTAATACCCTGTCCTTCTTTTGCATGGCCTTCTGCTGCTTCCAATAGGTAGTAAAATTCTTCAGGATCAAATTCCTAGCAGAAGACACAGATGAATATTTCTTTGAGCCACAACTGTCTGAGGTTTTATTACATAAATCCCATTCACAGTAAAACTGCTGGATATACATGGTTTTAGCCTATTTATGCAGAAAGGACACCAGTGGCTTTAAAAAGCATATAATTCTCACTTCATATATGAAGCCTATTCATATTTTAAGCCAATACATTTATGCACTCGTAACCCAAAGATAATGATCATTTCCAATTCCCTTGTAAGGTTAACTCTGAAGGTACTTCTGAAGTTACTATGCTCCATTTAAGATCTCTACTTCACTGAAAATGAACAGGTCTGAGTTTTAATTGTGCCTTCTTAGCAAACTTTTAAAATCTGGGAATTTCCATGCAGAAGATTTGAGATTCATCTTCTCTCTCCGCACAACCAGTCACAGAAGGAATAATGTTAGAATACATTTACTCAAAGGTTTTGAAGGAAACTCCCTTAATACAGAGGTGCCCGAAAATATTAGGAAGAAACCTTCAAATCATCATTTTTATTAGTTAACTCTAAAATTAAGACACCAGTAGTCACCTAATATACAGATTAAGAAAGAAAAACAGGAAATTAAAGCTTCCAATTACCTCTGTCCTCTGTAAAACTTTGGGAATATATTTTTCCTATGTATTTTATTTATTTTTGGCTGTCTGTTGTTTCTAGTATGTAATAAAAATCTTCAGGATGACATCGCTCTAGTTAGCTGCTGTGATATTATGAAATATATTTTTCGTCTTCATCCCTGTTTTCAGATATACTGCTCCTAAAACCTTTGGAATCTTCAAAGTGGTAATGTTTTCATGCTACTGAGTTGACTGGTGGCTAGGGACCCCTGGAAAGCCTCCGGATGGGGGCTGGTTGTCAGGGGAACCAACCATGTGATTAGCGGGTTGGGAGTTTCAGTCCCACCCTCACTTTCAGAGAGAGGCTGAAGGCTAAGTTGATCACCAATGGCCAATGATATAACCAGTCATGCCTACCTAATCAAGTGTCCATAAAAACCCCAAAGAACTGGGTTTGGGGAGCTTCCAGATAGCTGCATATGGGGAGATTCCCGGAGAGTGGCACACCCAGAGAGCACAGGGGAGCTCCCCATGCCTTTCCCCATACCTCGCCTTGTGCATCTCTTCATTTGTATCCTTTGTGATATATTTTATAATTAACTGGTAAACATCAGTGTTTCTTTGAGTTCTGTGAGCCACTCGACCAAATTAACTGAACCCAAGGAGAGGGTTATGGGAACCCCAATTGGTAGCCTGTTGGTCAGAAGCACAGGTAAAACCACCTCGGGCTTGCCGTTGGCACAGGAAGTGGGAGGCGGTCTTGTAAGACTGAACCCTCAACCTGTAGGACCTGAAGCTATCTCTAGACAGACAGTGTTGGAATGGAACTGGAGGGCACCCAGCTGGTATCTGCTACAGAATTGCTTATGTGTGAGTTTCCCATACAACTGGTGTCAGAAGCGTGTTGTGAGAGTATAGTAGGAGAAACTGAGTCTGGTGTTTCCCTTATGTCCACAAAGATGTCATGGATTTATGTGTTATAAATAATTATGCTTACAGATTTAAAGCACAGTTGCTATTTTCAGTTATATTCCCTGAATTTTTTTCCCCAGCATCTTCCCCTTTCTGATTAATGTCTAAAATAGGCAACTTTGGAATCTCAGCATTTCACCTGAGAATTACTCAAGAATTTCTAAAGGCCATATACAAAAGCTCGCTGCAAGTGGAGCAAAGCCAACAATGTAAGCACTCAGTGCCCTTTACACAGAGTCACATCACCTGATGGAGCAAGCCTGGGAACCGCAGGCACAAGATGACAGGTTGGGGAAACAACCCCTCATAGTCTGAAACTCCAGTTCACCTGAGCTTTACACAGTACTGAAAGCGGCAACATTTCCAAGGTACTTCTAAGGTCACTTGTTTCTATCTTGGAGAGGATATATTTTTAGTTTTTCTCTTGTAATTATGAGTGATTACTGCTAAAAAAAAATTATTTCCCCTTTAAGTCAATGTCTGCTCTTAGCATATCTGTTGTCCAGAAAAACAAGTTTTAATGCTAAATGACATTTTCCCCTAAATTAAACAATGCAGGAAGTACAAACACGGAGTGCATAATTCAAAAGCTGCAATAGGAGTAAGAAAAAAGTTAAGCCTCCTTTCTACCTGGGTTCACCAGTTACCCAGTTCTCCCCCAGAGGTATCCAAGGTATTTTTTCCCTTTTCTTCTTCCAGAGACACTCAATGCCAAATGGTGTGCTTGACTCTGTGATTCTACGGGTTCTCACCACTGATGGAAAGCCCTCCCCCAACCCTCCAACTCCCGACCTTTCTCAAGATTTTCCCTCTGCTGTGTCTCACTATACACTGACATATGTTTATGGGGCTATAAATATTGCACGATTATAAAGCTTTATGAATGTTAATTAAAATAAGGGCAAAACCAAAGCACTACAACCATGTATGTATGTGTGTGTGTATTTCTGAAAAAGCTGTTTTGTACATGGTGTTATAATTACTTTAATGGCCAGTGCAACTTAAAAGTGAGTTTTGATGCTATATTAATAGCTCCTTAAAATAATTCTTAAGTTCAAAGCTTTATATTTGTTCACAGTTTTGCTTGAAATCTCAATCAAAATTTTATAAAACAAAAATTTTAAAACAGGAAAATTACCACTGGCCAAAAAAATGTAATTGTTAAAATGAACTAATCTAGATGAGGCTCTACTATATTTTCCCAAATGGGTTGCTAACCAGCGCTTATTTTCTAACATGCCACATTTTAAAAACAAATAATAATTATAATTACAAGCCACAGTTTCTCTATGATTTCCCTCTCTGCATCTTGGCAACTCCAAAAAAGTGACGCACAGCCAGCATTTTAAATGAGCTGTGACACAAAGTAATTACGCTGAGATAAGGTCAAGGACATTATTTCATGATGATCTTTCAAGGTTGACCAGAATGTGATATGACTATCACTTAATATAGCACCAGTCCTGGAATTCTTTCTTAAATTAAGAAAAGACAAATCACATATGGATGTCGTTGTAAACATTCACAAGTTGTAGTTCGTCCTCTTTCCATTTAGCTCTGGTGTTTGAAACCAAATGAAACGAGCTTTCTGATGGTTACTGCTTTCCCACAGTTAACAATAAATAACGCAGTCACATCTAAGAGCAACTTACCAGGCACTCCAATAACCGAGCAGGGCGGGCAATAACAATTAGGATCTTTCGGACTAGCTGTTTAATAAATGCCAACTCTCCACTTTCTGAACGATCATGAGCCTATGAAAAGGCAATGAAAAGAATGATGATACAGAGTTGCTCCAGTAATGGGAAAAAAAAATCAGCAAAGCATGCTAATTAGATAATTGCAAATATTAAAAAATTGAGTGATTCAGAAAATACCCTTAAAAGATTGATAAACAGACATTATCTGTACATAAATGGACACTATTAAATGTCTATATCTACAGAAGAGCTCTATTAGCTAAACCTTAATTGCAAATTTTGATTTATTATCTATGTTAAAAATAAAATGTAAGGGCTCTTAATGTGAACCACAAATGAAGGAGATATTAAAAGTTTATGACACATTAAGTAATGGTGCAAGCAGGGTGGAAGCTCGCTAAGAACCTTAATTTTCCAGATGTAACATCTGATATATACGTAATGGCTGACATAGTGAAGGACTACTTTTGTTATGCTGGACATTTGATACATTCATGAAATATATTTCCTATATACAATATAATTAGCCTATAAATTAGTTGTTTCATCATATATAAAAAACGTGAAATGTTTATCTCAAATGTTAGCTGGATAATATTATGCAGGTTGAGTATCCCTTATCTAAAATGCTTGGGACAGAAGTGTTTTGCATTTTGGAATATTTGCATATATATAATGATGTATCTTGGGGCTGGGACCCAAGTCTAAACAAGAAATTCATTTATGTTTCATATACACCTCATACACATAGTCTGAATGCACTGACAGGGAGGGCACAGCCCCGGGCCATGTTACAGTTTTTACCTGTAGGCAGAGTGGAGCCACTGAAGAGTGTTAGATATTCTTGCTGCTACATGAAAGTGTGGATTTGAGGGGTTAGGACTGGAGGGAGGCAGAGCAGTGAGGATGAGGGTCTGAGCTAGGTAGTGGTTATAGAATAGGAGGAAAGAGTTGCAGAAATACTGAGGAAGTAAACTGAAGTTCTAGCAGCAGTTGCATGTTGAAGGGAAGGAAGGAGTCTAGTATGTCTCAGAGTTCTGGCAGGTGATCAGACAGGTGGTGGTGCCAAGGATGGAGCAAAGAATGCAGGAGAGGCCGGTGTGGTTGAGGAAATGCTGAGTCTAGTTTAGGACAGGTGGGGTCTGCTGCCTCAGCAGGCCATCAGGTGGAAAGATATTTAGTAGGCAGGCGGGCACATGAATCTGAAACCTGAGAGAGGGCTGCTGGCCTGAGAGATGGATTGGAAGCCATTAGAGTCCACAGGACTTTAATCCAAGACAGCCAACAAGATCACCAGGAGAGAGGGGGAGCAGTGGATCCAACATGAGATCGTGGGAAAACTTGTAGAAAATATGAGTGGGAGGAGAAACCCTTGGAAGAGGCCAAGAAATGGTCAGAGGGGTACCAAGGACAAGAGAATATATTAAAAGGGGGAGGGATGCAATAATGTTTCAATAAAGTGCCCTGTGGATATGACAGTAAGAAGGACGTCAGTGAGTTTAGTGAGAGGGGCTCAGAAGCCATTCATTCAACAAACACAGAAGTCACACACCATCCTAGATGAACAAAGCAGACATAGTCCACGGAGACTTTATATGCAAGTACAGTGCTCCTCAGAGTGTGGTCCGCAGACTAGCACCAATCCACAAACCGTTTGATATCAGAGTGTGACAAGTACAAGTGACAAGTACAATTATGGAGCGTAAGCATTTAGTGACTTTTATAGCAAGTTTATGCTGCCAAGACACCCAAGTAAATGATCATTTTCCTCTAAGACTCATGTTATTTTAGTTTATGGAAGAGAACTGGTCTATACCAAATTAGAAATTAATAAAAACAAAACCCTAACACAATGTGTTCACCCCCGAAGACAGTGTGAGAAGCACTGCTAAAGCAGACTGCAGTAGTTGCAATGTGAGAAATGGGGACAGAGAACAGAAAGTTTGGATGGGAAAAGGAAGAAAGATAGGGGCTGCTAGCCAGAGTGGGATCTTCTTATCTTGCTATAACTAAATTCCGTAGGGACAAGGACAGGTAGATTAGGACGCTAGTATTTTCCTTTAGTTCTATGCAATTATTTATATATTCATGCTTAGGAAAACCACCTATGATTATGTTTACATGGGCATAATTTATGCCCTAAGAGATACACAAATACAATATATCCAAATACAGAGGCTAAACAGGTTTTGTTTGTTGGCTGTGGCTGGTCAATTTCAGTGAGAAGCACACTGCACTACTGGGCACTGATTCCATTCCCGCACACGCACTCCCTTCCTGTCCTGCGTGTTATCTGGAGCTGGGCATGCAAGTGTTAGGCCCAGACGCCTCCTGTGTTTATTTGTCATTTTGAAATCGGATATTTTGTTATAAGGAGAACTGACGTTAACAAAAATATACGTTGCCATTTACTACCCAACACCACAGGCAGGTTAATTAATAGAACACACAGCCTGGAAGAAGCCTGCAATTTTCCATTTAATTTTTTCAGACATTAGCACTAGATAGCATCATCAAATAACACACATATGCTCAGGCAATTTATAACTTTATGGTTAAGGGGGAAAAAAAAAAATCACTGCTTCAAACTCCTTCCCAATCCACTTATCCTAGAGTCATAGACCGTCAGGTCCCAAGGTTCCTGTAAAGGTTATTACATTAATTTTCTATTACTGTAAGTAATGACCAGAATCGATGTATAGCAAGTAGCAATCAGGGGTAGGTGTTTTTGCTTTTTTGTTGCTTTCCTGGAATGTAAACTCCATCTCAGGGTTATAACTTGTGAGCAAATGATTTCAAAAAAAATTTTTTTTCAGGGGAAAAGTGAAACAAATCAGGAAACTTTATATGGCGTATGGTTCTTACCTCCTGTAGCAATTTATCTAATTTGTGCTGTAATTCAAGGAAGTATCGAGAGGTGATGAGACCCTGGTGGGATTTATCCAAACAATCTCGAGCCAGTTCAATAATCTGATGGTGAGTGAAACTAAGCACCCCATCTGCTAGGGGAAGAACGTTGTCAGGAGAGTAGCTGGTGATAATTTCTTTTAGACGTTCTTCCATCTGAGCTGTAGCCTATTTAGAGAAGACACACATATGCAGATATAATACAAGGAAACAAACATGTGAACAATCCAACCACCTCCTTTACCTAACATTTTCAGAGACCTTTACAAGTTGGTAAATAGAATGCTAGAAATTACATTAAAAAGAATCCTCACATCTGTGTGATACAATAATGGTGCATACATGTCATTATACATTTGTCCAAACCCATTCAATGTACAACGCCAAGAGTGAATCCCAATGTAACTGTGAACTGTGGGTGATAATGATGTGTCACTGTGGGTTCATCAACTGCAACCAATGTACCACCGTGGTGGTGGTGGAGGGGTGCTGACGGGGCGGGGGGCTGTGCCTGTGTGGAGCAAAGGGTATATGGGAAATTTCTGTACCTTCCACTCAATTTTGCTGTGCAGCTAAAAGTGCTCTAAAAGATAACATTTACTTAAAAAAGCAGCAGCCTCACTATGTGTAACAAAGAGTTGAGGTACAAAGTGAAGATGACTATTTCAGAGCAATAACACCCTTTTTCCTATGTCATATCAAATGTTAAATGGTCCACATAAGCTGCTTCAAATAACTCAAATGGTATCTGTGAATTGTTATGCTTTCCTTTTAGATCCCGGGCTCTTTCAGAAGACGACTGTCAAAAATATCAAATGTTTCTTTATGTTTTTACTTAACTCAAAAATCAGGATTGTTGCTAGAGTTCCATAGGGTAAGCCCAAAGTTTGTCTTCTTGACTAGGTTTTAATGTGTCAGGAGCCCGCATCTTATACCATCCTTATTGTTTTCTCAAAACGCGGCATCATGTGCAAGAGGCCAAGGGGATTCCCTTGGTAAAATAAATCTAAAATTTCTTTTCCAACTTTCACTCTCTCTGATCACCTACCGCCTAATCAATATTCCTTGCTTATGTTAATTACACATGCGGGGAGACTCCCTCTTCCTCCTGCTCCCCTCTAACACCCTGCCCTGCGTTAACTAGGGACAGTCAGTACCTGCTTCCCTACTGAGCAAGTGACATGTGATAAATAGCTAAAACAGCTGCAATCAATGACATCAATGTTGGGTTCATTACAAATAATAGGTACTCTACTCCTGATTTATGAAATCAAAGATTTCCTTTTGTTCTCTTGCTCAGGGCAACAAAGGTAGCGGGGGAGAATACAGAGAGGTCGCCTTCTCCAAAGTCTGGGGAAACGCTCTGGTGGGAAAGACAGGGAAACGAGGTGAGGTCAGGGGCACCATGGCTGCAGCCAGGGGTTTAGCAACAACTCTTCACAAATCACTCTCTGGCTCAATTCAAATTCCTTCTACCCGTCTAACTGGGGGATGCTGCAACTGTGCCTTCCTTTCTGAATTAATAAGAGTTGAAGTACAACGGCTGAAGAGATGAGAAATCACAGAAAAGAAAAATGAGGTGTAAGAGTAAAAAGAAACACACACAAAACCAACTTTCATGACACATCAATCCAAGCTTTTGAGGGAGAACAGCAGTGTCTGCTTGACCAGACAGCAGCAGCCCAGAGCGTGGGCACGAGGAACACAGTCTCCAGGCCTTTCAAAGTAGACCGTCCACACAGCACCTCCCCAAGCCACCCAGTGTGTGGCCACACCAGCTAAACTCACTCTAAAGCCAGGTCAGAGTACAGAGAGTGGCTAGTTCTCAGCAGTTGTTACCTTACATTTTTTTTAAGTTATTTTATCTTTTTAAGAAGGCTATGGTGCTATTTTATGCAACTCATTACTTCCCAAAACAAAACCACCTTACAGACTCTAGACCTATGTTGCCTGTTCGTTTAGACGCTAGGCATCTTAAATTCAATTCATTACCTTTGGGAACCTTTCTTTGTAGACATGGTTCATCATAATTATTTCATGGTCACAGCAGGCGGGAGAACGTCCAGGGCTGCAAGCAAAGCAAATTACCCTTTTAAACTTGCCACAGCATGAAATGAAAATAAGCTTTTTATTTATAAACAGTCAGCTGCATCAAAAACACTACACAACCTTTGTAAGAAAAGTATGCTAGGTAATAAACTATAAAATCAGTCATTACTACACATGTACACATATGTACCCATAAACACAAAGACACTCTGAATAGGATTAAGAAAGCTCAAGAAGGGGAATGCCACAAAATAATTATAGTTACAATACAGCAGCATTTCAGAAAATGTCCTTAAACTGAGATTATATTCTGCATGCAATATGAGCTTGTGTAAACTCTGGAAACCAATTAATGCACTGCAACATAAAACAAAATAGGGTAGCTACAAACAGCAACGTCTACAACACCTTTAACAGTGTAATTTCACACTTTTATCATACACCTGCGCTCTGCCACACACCACTGAAGAGGTCTGGGTGTCTTCCGTGGCACAGGTGCCATAATTGAAATCCATTTTCTAGCCTGGCAAATATTTATTTGGGCTGCTGAGGTAGGCATTATGTATAATGTGAAGCAAAGACATACAACTGTTGTGTGTTTTTCTTTATTTATTTCAATAGTACGTTATGTTCCTTCCTAGTGGTACACAGTTGTGCAACTTCAGTGTGTTTATACTCCTGGGTAGATTCAGCTTGCACCAGATATCTTAGGATTTCCTTTAATAAAACAAAAAATGGCATCCATGTGGTAAAACAGTGCCTGTCGATGAAGTGGTAACTGGTCTTTTATTCCATATCTCAGAATATCCTAACACATCCCACAGTTATCCAGTGTGGCTATGTTTAGTGTTAGTTTGTAATGCTAAATGAAGAAGAATGGCACAAAGAGAAAACCCTTCTTGGTAAACTTTGATTGAACACCTAACAAACAAGATTGCCTTGAAATTTCCCATGGCTAGAAGTTTTTGTAGGTCGTCCCCTAAGGCTACCGTGATTACTGCTATTGCAGCAATTAGCAAATTGTGAGAATTTAAAAGAAAAATAACATTCATTTCAAAGGAAATCAAAAATATCATGCATCGGTGGAAAAATTACACTATATTTATAGTAGTTCACAAATCATTTAACACATATATGAATTAGGGGACCAGAAATCTTCACTCAAAGTGTTGAAAACAGATAATTCAACTAGTAAAGGTTTTCACAGCTAGGTCCACACACCTCAGACTTCGGGAACGGGGGCGCATGGGTGTGTTCCTGCATCTGTTCTCAGTGGCGATGCTTTCAGTGGTACAAAAATGTTTCGATAAGAAGTGTAATTCATCCGGCGTTGGTTGATATGGTAACTGATGCAACTTCTCCTGGGAGGAACACGATGACTGAAACAAACCAAAGTGAGATTATATGACTACCTCAAAAAGAGATTGTTCAAACGAATAATAGGGGTTCAATGTGCAGAATGTGGGTGATACCACCATTTTATATCGTTTCCTTTTCATGTTACAATTACAAGAACTACTACCTAAATACGTAGGTTGATGCTCTGAGAGGTCAAAATGCCTTCCATATTTCACCTCATTTGTTTGTAAGACAATTTCCCAAAATATAGTCTCCTCTTGGGAGAAAAGCCAGACTCTGAAAATGGACAGGACCTAGTCAAAGTCAAAACACCACTGGATTGAGACTTGAATGCATTACATCACAGATGAGCTCTCGACTGAGTATGGTCACCCATATCTACCGCTGCTCATAATCAAATGCTATAACTTTCAGTTAAGTAACATAATTAAATTATATGACGTAAAATCAAAAATAGGGTAGTGAAACCTCTTTTTATAATGCATGCTGCCCTCTGATGCAATTGCCATCAATCTGTGCCATAGGTAAAAAGACGGAGGATGAAGATGAAAATCACTCAACACTTGGAACAAGATAAGGGAGAAAAGGTGAACAGCTAAATAACATCGCTTTTAATCAATCTGAGACATATAACTATAAAGCAAAGAAATTATTTGTGGTTTTCATCTTTAGTGGGAGGTAAACTCTGTGAGCAATTCTAATAAAAGAGATGGAGAAATTTTTGAGAATGTGGAAATATGGTTAGAATAAGCATATTTGGAAAGATAGCACTCATTTGAAAATGTCAGTTCTTGCAGGATGTTTTATTTTAAAAAAAAATCTGTCATTACATTACAGGCACCCTTCGTAAATACCAAAGCACTGCAATGCAGCAGCACTGGAAATTAATGACTAAAGCTTACAAAGATCCCTACAACTGGAAATTATAAAACGCCTTACTAAGTACACACTGTGTGACAAAGAAGGATTTTGTAATGTAATGAGATTATTTTATAAACCATAAAAATGAGAAGACTACTAGAAAGAATTATGAGATAAACCAAAGCTCGATTCAGAAAGTATGGGCACAGTCTTAAAACACTTTCACTATGAAAAAAGAAATAAAACACATGAACTAAGCCAATTCAAGAAATCAGGAAAAGAATAATAAAATCAATGCAAGCAGGAGAGAGCAGCAGTGGTGATAAAAGCAAAGATAAGGAAATTAGCAAAAAGAAAATCAGAATTAAGAATCTATACATATGTCTCAAAGGTAAATCAATGTCCATAATCTTGTAGCCAAGATTTCAAAATCCACAAACCCAGAAGTTTGTTCATGAATTTACAGTAATCTCTTTTGGTGGCAAAGCACCAACTGAACTGATGAGAAGCTATTTAAAATATTTATTTAATCCAGTTAGTGTGAATGTTGATTCAGGTTGCTGTAGAAATACTAATATATTTGATTATGAGCTGCTGGTCCAGTTGCTGCTGGACTATTGTGTGCAGTACAGGGATCATGTTACCTTTGTAAAGGTGAAAATTAATTCCAAAACATACCAGGCTCAAGAGTTTCACCTAAAATATTATGGATCTGTACTTGCATGGGAACAATATCAACCAATTTCAGAGAGGGGTCTTTCTGTGGAGGAAGGGAAGAGAAAGACATTGGTGCAGAGAGGGTCTTCAGTGGTTTCTTCAACATTTTATTTATTATATGAAAGAAAAATTTGCTTTTAAAAACAGCTGTAGCAAATATAACAAAATGTTAATGTCTGTTAAGGAAAACTTTGTGATTATATCATAAACATAACCAGATAACATAAGGAATGTGGCCCATGTTTAGTGATTGAGAACATGATGAGCTGAAGGATGCAGTGGTACAAGTCAGTGTTATAACCTTAACAGTATTAAAGAAAGCAGGAGACAAGGAGCTTCTCGGGGAGGGAACCCCTTTCATCTCAGTTGGAATAAGCGAGGTGTAAATGGAAACAGGGCCAGAGCCAAGGGACACCAGGATGAGCCTAGGGCACTGGGAACAACTGTAGGTGGCCAGCAAAATGGCCTGGGGGTGATTCGAAAGATACCAAATAGGGCCCAAAAGGCGAGTCATGTTGGACAACAGAGAAGTACAGGTTCACTTTCAGCGGAGATGAGGGTGTCAGGGGACAGCCTGAAAGCCAGTGAGGAGAGCTGCCAGGAGGACAGAGGAACACGAGTGCTGTCTTCAAGAACCCATACAGTTACTGAAGAGACACCTCCAAGGGTCAAGATGTCCCTGGAATACCACTTTTTGAAGAGTTTTGAGAACTAGTTTGTGAATTTCACAATAAACTGAGTCTCATTACTTTGTATTTCCAGCATGTTCTCTAAGTGTGGTAATAAGTCTCATCACCTACTTGTTTGCATATGACTTTTGACTAGACCGCAAATCAAATTGACTTTCAAAGAATGAAGCCTTGTACAAAAAACTGTGCTGCTAGTTTTCAAGGCAATTAGAATTCCAAAAACATGTTCTGGGTAATATCATTAAAATAAGCACTTAGGCTCTCAAGCATTTTGCAAAGTATAGTATTCACATGCATGCATAAATTTCCACTTGTTATTTATTAAAAATAATATTTTATAGTCATATCTCATATTTATGGTATTTATATTTTTATTTCCATTCTTTCACACTCAGTAGAAACTAAAATAATTTATCTGGTAAGAAATAGAGGAGGCTATCTTCCTACTGCTGCAATTCCATATTACTTATTTCAAAATTAAAAATTATTACCTAAATATTGCCTTGGAAAAGCCCCATAAATTAATTTTAATTGCAAAATTTGACATTAAAAGAAGTTGTAATACTAAATATTCTCTGGGAAGATTGATTAACTTCATATGATCAAATCTTTCTAACTTCAGAGTATAGCATTTTTAACATTTGGCAATTTTGCAGTTTCCATAATATACAAAGGATAAAGATATATTAATGTTTACATTTCAGCATAAGCAGTTCTGGCATTCAGCTAACAACACAATTATCTGTAAAATTTAAAACATATTTTCGAAGTGATTATAATTTTATTTGTACATATCCTATATTTTTATTTGAAAAATAACATTTCCAATTGACTAAATGACTAACAATTAACCAAGAAAAATGAGAATCTACGAGTGATACAGATTAGACTTAGAAAAGAAGAAACTCCAAGTACTAAGCAGTTTGGCACCATTTTTGCCTTAATATTTAAAAAACAAGAACACAAAGAAATTAAGGAAAAAGAGAAGTACTTTTTCTATAATAGTTTTCACTCATCATTTTTTATCAACAACCAATAAGGACAAAAGATGACTGAGCTTTCACACTATGGCACGGCCAGTCCACAAACAGTTCTTTCTGTCAGGCAAAAATAGTAATTTCAGAAACTACAGTTTCATTCTGAAGGAAAAAGTAGGAATACTGACATCAATAATTATATGATACCACCTTCAATAAAATAAACACTTAAAGAAAAGCTGCTAGAAACATAGAATAAGTGTGTATGACTAAAAATTGTCTCACGGGTCTTCTTTTGTAGACAAATATGGAAGTTAGAGACAGCAGTGATTCCACGTGACTAATGGCAAGGTCAGGCTTATTAATGACAAGGTTTAAGAAAAGCCACGTAAATTCCTTAAAAAGAGCCAAGAGGCTGGGACCTAGACCGCTTACTGTGATCTTACTGAGGGAACAAGGGAATGGTAAACAGTCTCTCAGTTAATTCTCTGTATCTCAGATTTCTGATCCATCAAATGAGAAAAACAATAGCAGTTACATCTAGGGTATCTTGCTATGATTAAATGAGCCAATGAATTTTAATTAGACTCGTACCTACCATATAAGAACTTGTAAAAATAATTTTAAAAATTATTTGTACGAAATGGGATCAGATTCTATGTAGCACACCCTTTCTTTATCAAGTCACTTTCAAAAATGGTCTGTGACCATTAGAGATGGAAAGATTCTATATTCTCCTTTATGTTTCTTGCAAAAGAGAGACTTCTGTATCCGAGCTATAATAAAACGTGACTGAAGGCAACACAAAGTGATATAGTTGAAATACGAAAAAGACTTTGAAGTTAGGAGACACATCTAAAATATGGGCCAATAACCAATGACGGTTACTGCCATAATAATCAGGAATGACTTCACCATTATTTAGTGACAACTTTATTCCCTGATGCCATTCAGAATTTTTAGGCATCCTTTACGGATGTGAGGTTGATGTGCCACTGAAATTACTCAAGGTTGTTAGGATGTTTCTAAATGGACAATAAATTCATGTATCACAAAAAATGGAATGGGTAGAAAAATAAATTACTTCTGCTCAATAAAATACTATAAGGAGATGGTAAAAAATAATCCAACAGATTTTAACAACTTGGTTTTAAAGGTGCTCCAGAAAACCCACATCATATTATTCTTGGAATTCTGGAAACACATAATATAAGGCAATGGTGATTATCAGTTAGAGTTTATGTCATTGTAGTTTCTTCTCAATTCAAGTATTATTAAGTGGCTGAATCTATGTGCTTAACTCAGTGCTGGGAGCTGTGAAAAATACAATAGATGGATATCCCTAAACAATGAACCAGAGATTTTGACAAAATGAGGAAGGAAATGAATCAGAAGGGCCTCTAGAGCCAGAGGTCCACATTCCTGGCCGGGTACAAGGGCTGGTTCACCTCATTTATAGAAGGCCTACAACATACTGGACCTTTCTAAATGAACCTGGTTTCTAAAGCCCTGCAGATACAAATATCCCACAACATCACTAATTTAACCCAAAAAGCATATATCTGACCTACCAAATTGTTTCTAGTAATTGCTAGAAACGTTATAGTCTGGGGCAAGAGTATCATCCCTTTTTCCTCTACTCTATTTTCATTTCTTAACCTTCTAAGTTGTTTTAATCTCTCCTTAAAAGAAAGTTCTTACCTAGGAGGCACAGATAATTTAAGGCTTGCCATTTTCTTTTCTTTGAAAGAGAGAGAAAACAAAACAAACCAATGCTCTACCTAGCCACACAAGAAAAAAGACCCAGTCCATCAAAGTTTAATGGCATTTTCAGCACTAATATCACTGACATGGAACCAAAGGAATAAAACCAGATTGTGTTTTTTTCCCCCCAACTACACCAAATGGTATGAAAATGAAAGCTCCCCATCTCCTCTAAACTTGTAATCCTGGAACTTACTCAGCTTATGTACCACAGTTTAAAAGCTTGCAGCAAAAGTACGTCCTTGTTATGTTTCTCAGGCCATCATCTGATGCATAACTTACTCCCAGTGGCAGACATGCAGAATTTATCTTCTCCTCCCTACCAGGAAACACCCGGAGAAAACACTGCCTGCGTAATAGCTCTGTGGTTGTGAGGGAGAGAAAAAATGTCAGGCACTTACAGAGACCGTAGAGCTGGGTGTGTTTGTCCCATAGCCAGAGGAGGGGAGAGAGGCCAGCGACCAGCGGCGTCCATCAGTCCTATTGGGAAAGTGAGTTTAGCTTAGGCCAACACCGGAGTACTGTTACACGGGAACCCCAAGGAAACCGAGTATTTTGAGTCAAACACTGACACAAACAGAGTCTGTGAGGATGTGGAAACGTTCAGCAAGGGTCAGGGTAAACAAACATTATACAGCAGGTTGACTTTTATTTAAACTGAATCAATACACCCAAACAAGTAGAAAGTGAATGGGTTGATCCATATTATTGATCTCTCACTAATACACGTTGACAAAATGAATACCAGGGATAATTACAATGGTCAGACTCAGCAGATTCAAATGAATAAAAACAGAAAGGGAGGAGGAAAAACACTCTCGTCTGGAAACTCATACCCAGAGCCAACGATCTGTAGAAGGGCCTGAATTCCAGCATGGCACAAGAGCCTGTGGTGACTTTTAGAGCATTCAAAACACTTTCTGCCTATTATTTTCCAGGAAACATTTCTGCTCATCGTGCCTGGGGAAGAAGGGATCATTTGGCTCACGGCTGGCTTAAGCCTGAAGTGGCCAATAACTTTAGTATTAAGAAAGTGACTGATCTATGCTCAGAATCTCTTAAGTGTTATTGCCCTCTGACATGACCTGGCTTCATGAAGTGTTACAGCAAAAGCCTCTTGCAGAGGTTTTTTTTTTTAGCATGCAGCCCAGCTCTGGCCAGTGACAGTGGGGGCAGAATGAGAAATTCTCCACTAGTGAAAGAACTTAAGGCAAAGAGTAAAGTTGTCTGCCCCAGTTTTAGAGGCAAAGCTGTCAGGAGCCACGAAGAGAGTGGTTTTTATCTTCAAATAAGGATAGGATGTGTAACTTCTGAGCTGGACTCTGGTTATGAATTAGGGTCCTTACAAGGGTCTCAGATGAGTTAATACAGTAGCAGACACAATACTACCACAAAGGCAAGAGGACACCAGAAAGCTAATTTTATAAAATCTCTGGCATTCCAGAGCTATTAGTTTAATAGCCATTTTGAGTAAGACTGGGACTTAAATTTAAGAAAGGTCACAGTTAGATGTTCATGTAAAAAATTGACATTTTGGCCTAAATTTACATTCAAGGGAAAATAAAATCATAGGCTGCCATGGCTGTTACCTTCAATAAATGCAAATGATCCACAAAGACAAAATGGCAAAATTCAAGTGAACAAATCACAGAACTACTACAATGTTAAGATATTAGTAAAAATTTACCTGTCATTTCTGTACCATGATTGGAGTACAAATTGAATCAAGTATGTTTTAAAAAAAAAAAAAAAGAAGCAAAATAAGATGTATGTAAATATACCAGATACAAGGGATTGCGAGAACTAAGTTACGTGTTCTCTAAAAATATTTTTGAACAATTAAAATGTTAAAAATTTAAGAAGAAAATAATTATTACAACATGCTTATAAAGATATCTATTAAATGGCCACAGGTTGATCCTATTTTATTTGGCTACTTATTAAAGAGTTAAAAATACATGCCTGTACTTTATATTTTAAACACCTCCAATTTAAAAATATAAGAAAAAGAAATGATTTTAAAAGAATTATTCAGTCCATTTAATAGCAATTATCAGAAACTAGTCTCTGGAAAGAGTGAGGGACACAATTTCCCCCACCATGATTTTGTTTTGTGATTCATTAATTCCCCTTTCCCTCAGGTATCAATGAACATATTTCAGCTGAATGAACAATTCCAAGAGGAGACATGTTCTTATTAGTTCTGAGGCATAAATTACATTTGCTTGCTCCGGAAAACACACAACTAGAAAGATGTTTAAACAAGAATGTGCTCAGTACTCTGTACAGCCACGGATCAGAAATAATTTACGTCTCATAAAGTTCTCTAAGTTGTCTGTGTCTATTTACTCAAATGGAGCACAAAGGACCATTGCATTTTCATTACCATGACAACCGCACATCACAAGTTACTATATATGCTATATGCAGTACTTAAGAGACAGCATGTCCTTTTTTCAAGAAAGCTATCACACAAATGCAATTTGGATCATACTAACAATGCCGGCTTTTCTTTGCAGTAGGTACCAATAAAATGTTATCTGAAGACAAGTCTACATTCTTGCCAATGCAACAAGACTTTTTTTCCTTGTGGGTGGCAATCTCAGTGCTACATCAAATGAAAAAGTAAGAAGGAAAAAACATCTGATGGGAACACAGAACACAAAGAGATTGGCAAAAAAAACATCATTTCATAACTACTAGCAAAAATTTATGGATTAATATGGCATCCAACAAAGAAAGAATAAAAAGTTCCAGTATCAACCCGGCTATTATAATATAACTATATGAAGAGGAAGCTGATTTCTTTATTTGTTATGGTCACTGGGGTGATACATTGTGTATTCTAGTTGATGCTATGAACTATGCCAGTTGAACTATGCCAATACAATGTGACCAACTAAAATCCACTCCAGAAGGAATTGTGAAAGAGTAACTAGGAGGTTGCTCTGCCTTTCTGCACTCAACAAGTGTCTGATGACCTGAACCCAGCAGGCAAAGCTGTCCTAGGAATCTGCTTGTAGAAATACATTGTGAGATTTAACCTGCTAAATAACAACGAGCCAACAGGAGAGACCCAAGGCATTTATTCAAGGGCTCTATATTTCCAACGGAAGTAAAAGCAATTTCCAAAACATAAACCTCTGTATCTTCTGGGAAAGGTGGGGCAGTATTATCACCTTCATTTTACCACCAAGTAAAAAAATATTAAGTAACTCCACAATCAGGTGGATTATAAATCAGTATTACAATTAGTAATGTGAAAATATGTTTCCTTGCTCCAGACAAAATCTACATTATAGTGCTCATTTTAATCCTTTATTTTAGCTTAACATTAAAAAAGTAACTTGATAATTTTACTCTCAAATCTGTATTAGAAAAATATGGGAAGCAATGTATGTTACCGTACTTTCCAGTATACAAATAGATTTTTATATTACAGGCAATGTCTACTAGGGGAGTATTATCATATTGATACAAGAAAGATCAGAAAAGATTAATAAGCCTTTTATCCCTTTGCCTAAGACAAATTTCAAAAACAGAGCAATATTTCCTCTATTGGGCTAAATTTACAAAACAATAAAATGCCAGGAGTCTCAAAATGACATTATTTCTAAAAGGCTCGGAAATGCACACCAAATGGAAGGGAATTAACACCCATGAGAGGAATCTCCATGTTTCCTGCATGAAAATCAACTTTAAAATGGAGAGAAAGACCCCAGATGTTAGATAAAAATATACCAGTTTGAGTGTTCATAAGACAAGGTTCTGTTTACTTGAATAAAAGTTTAAAAAGATGATCACTCATATCCTAATCTAAATTAATACTTTCTGAAGAGTGTGGAGGGAGTTCCATCTGGAAATTTATGCAAAATGAACTAGAGGTCTCCTGTGATAATCTCCTGTCACGGTTTATGGTTTATTTGTCAAAAATTAACATGCCTAAGGGTTTGTGTATTTTTTTTATAGCACAGAAACCAGATTCATCTGTCCTCTAGTCACCTACTTAATTATTAGATTCTCTTCATTTTTATAAATCTGGCAGGATTAAGACACTATGATTTCTGTCATGTTTAAATGCACTCTATAATGAGATTTCCACTTTTCTTATTACTTATAGTAATTAAATGCATTCCTCCTTTTTTAGAGATGTGCTTTAAAGACTGTGGTGGGCACTTATTTATCAATTTTTATAGGATTTTTCCCACTTAAAATACAAGCACCATCATGAATTAATATTCATTGGGCAAACAAGCTTTCCAGTTAATTTTCACATTTTCTTTAACAGTACTTAAAATAAGGAACTAAAAAAATGAAAGCTGGGACTGGGGGAAAAAAATCAGGGTGTGGGTCTCTAAGTTCTTTGAAGATAATATTTTAATTAGTCTTGTATCATCTGGTAGAATATATATACAGGCATTTAGCCTATGATAACTAAACTAATGAAAAAACAAACTTTTTCATGAGATTTATAATAGAATCTTAATTATACAAAATTCTGAAAATGCTGCAAACATATCCTTTTTCCCTGGATTTCATAATATAAAGTGCATTACATGTTGATAAACGATAGGGCACTACCAGTTTTGTGTAAGAATATATTTTTTAAGCCTATCTATACATGCTACTTTAATTTACTTCAGGATATGGTTACATCTCTTGAAGAAAATTTAGCAAATATCTAGGACATTCAGACAATAAACCAAATATATCCCGAATATTCAGAAACCTGGCTGAAGGGGCATTTTGCTTTCTCTGTGTTTTTCCTGGGTGGAGGAGGATAAGGCATACACATGTGAAGGGTGAAGAAGCCCAGAAAGGTGAAGGTTGCATCTGACAGGTGACGTACTCTAATTCCACATGCAGAATGCAGAAGAAATGACCATGGACACTCCTCTAACTTGGCTAAATCACATAACTGAAAAGGTTTGACATCAGATCATTTGCCCACCATCCTCTGAGCAACAAATGCTTTCTCTTGACTCAGTGACCTAGATATGACAAATATCTTTGATATTTGGTGCCCAAATCTAAACATGACAGGAAGAGAAAACACAAAACATCCTCTAGCTCACACATAGCTTTTTCTCAGAGGGATCAAGATATTGCTGACCTGATGCTCTCAAACAGAGGCATCTCACAGTTTATATACTCTGTGATCCCAAGCAAGTCATTTTTATAAAAAGTATTTTGACAACAATAAAAAAAATTGCACTAGGACACAGATGAATCGAGTCTCAGTAACATCAGCTCGGAAAATTCAGTAAAAATCTCTTGAGCACCAAGCATGTACAATGCATCACACTAGGGGTGGGAGAAAAGTCGATGTCCTGCCCTCACCGGGAGCTCAGCAACTTGGACCAATTAGCAAAGGACCAAGAGAGGGCATATAACTAACCCAAAGCAGAAGTCACTACGAAAACTGTTGAAACAGGTGTGTTAAAAGGAAGTTCTGCAGCAGCCTAAGCTCCTTTGACCAGGGGACTTTCAAGAGGTCTTACATGAGAACGAGCAGGACCTTAGAAGGCAGAAGGGCAAGGTATAGAAGAGACAGGATTCTCTACAACACACTATTATGCCACTCACAAAAAGACCTTACCTCCGTGCAAATGAAAAATGGGCTGAGGCACTGGGGGAGAAATTTCGTGGACTATCTTGAGGGCTATTTCCTACAGAGAGAAAGAAGAGAAAAATTTACAACATGATTTTGTTTTTGTATCATTATTCACGTCCAGAATCATCTCCTTAGGAATAAAGTTCTTTACATTTCTGTAAAATGTCTTTTCCCCCAAGGTTTTACCTGGAGCAGGGATTTGGAGGAAGGCGGAGCCTGAGTTCCAGCAGTTTTCCAAGTGTACAAGATACATGAACAAACACATTCACTTCTATCACCAGGCAGCAGTCTGCCATAGATTCGATCGCATAAATATTTCAGTCCCATAGAATAATGGATATATAAATGTATTGGTTGTGACCCTGCAGAGGCTAACATTTCAAACAGCAGGATGGATGGGTAAGTGTACGCTTCAATGGGGGGCGGGGGTGGGGTGGGGAGGATGCTTTCTAAATTTTAGGGAGGCAGCCTTAGTATTTATTTACAGTAGGCTGAATAAAAGTCTGAGCTCTGGAAGATAAATCCTCATATTCTAAAGTACACATTTCAAAGGTACATGTCTAAGAACTAGTCATAAAATGCTGGGCAGAACCCAGCAGTTGGGACCTATTTCTAAAACGATCCAGATGTAGCTCAGCATCGCTGGGCGGCCCAGCAGGATTACCCCTTGTCAATATTTTCTTCAACAATCCCTCTGCTCCTGAGCAGCTGGACTGTGACTGGCCACCAGCCTCTAAAAAAGCCACAGCCACACAAAGGCTGGCAGAGCACGTCTCCCCAAGTCCTTCAGAGGCGGCGTGGAGCAGCGATTGCTCGCTGGAAGGAGGGCAGCTCCTCCGGGGCTTGTTACTTTCTCCATTAGACCACTCAACCTGCTGCTGATCATTGAGAAAGCTTGGCGGGCAGCTGGTGAGGGCAAGTTCAGGACACTCCAGACCACCCTGCTTCCCTCTGCATGTTTAATTAGACCGGCAAAATTGTCTGAGGGCCGCATGGGACTGTAGTCGGTTTAAATAAGGGGGTGAGGAAAGGCTGCAAAGTCATCCTGCTCATTCTTGAAAAAGGGAAAATAAATCAGGAAGATATGTTTAATCCCTAACAGCAGATCAGCTGCCACATTACTGGTTTCTTAACGAAAGTGACTACTGTAATTAGGTGTAAGGAATACAAGATTTTAAAGTCAGTACCTGGCTGTAAAGGTAAACAATTTATTACCAGTGTGCAAAAAGAATAGGCGAACACATTAAGAAGGATAAGTTTAGTGTTACCTTGAGGACTCCTGGACTGGCTACATCTCTACTGAAAATTTTCAATTAACTTAAGGTTGCAAATTTTATAGTGATGTCTTCAACAAATGCCATTAACTTTATGACAGACAGCACAATCACGGCCATTTAATTGGGAAGCGCTGAGAAGCCCATTTCTTTATGGATAGAGAATCATGAGGCATTTTCCCCCTTGCTGCAATGAAATTTATCATGCCTTTGCATCTGTTGTTCCTGGGGCCCCTGGGAAAATGGATTCCGCTTTTGCCATCCAGTAATCCAGGATTCATTTTGTCCATTTATCTACACAGCTAAATTAAGTTCTTTCAACCCCTCTCAACAGCCTTCATTCCTTCTGCACCCCGAACTTAGCTTGTATATTACTCTTCATGTTCCTTGAAAGATCTTGGTAATTTTGAGATGGCTAAAAAATTTTGTTTCCTAAAGGAAATGATCTAATGCCAGAAATCTTCGTATAGATTATGTTTTTCATTTGGGAAAAATGTTCACTTTGCTCACATACCATATAGAGAAAACTACCAGTAAATTATTAGGAGTAACAAAATAACTGATTATTTGAAGCCAAGACATTTTGAGAACAATCCCTGGTACCCTATTCACTGAAAATGAAATAGTAAGACCAATGAATCCTGGCACCAAGTTCTTAGCACTGTGTTCTTTGTAAAGAAAACATTGTATCTGGAGATTATAATGTGATTAACTAGAACAATTAGAGAGAGCTTATTAAACATTTTGTAACACATTGACTGCCACACTAGAAAAAAATTTTTTTTTTCCTTGGGGCCACAGTGTTTAATTATGAAAATAGAATAAAAACTTTGAAAACAAAACTATCTGTTCTAATTTAATGAAAAATTTGTTTTTTTCATTGTTTTCTGTGAGTTATATGCAACTTGAAAAAACAGTTCACACAGCTCCCAAGGTAAAGAGACATGTGAGTTACAGATGCCTCACTCAAAACTAGCGTGAGTTAAATACAACTCACATGGCAGTTAATGTGTTAAAATCTGAAAAAGGGAAAAATAAGAAATTAACTGAAAAAATAAATTAACATAAAGCCCTTTTCACTTTTAGAGGTCCCTAAGAAGCCACGCAACATTTTATAATACGTGGTGACCCGTCACCTTGAGGATGGATGGGCAGAGATATAAATACAAGAGGTAGGTTAATTTAATTGTGCTCTTAAAAAAAAATTAAAGCTGCCATTAACTTCATCCTCACCTTCAGATTTTGCCTTCCCCTTTTGGGATGCCTTTCCAGGTCCATCAGTTGAAAAATTTCCTTATTTTCTTCTCATCTACTCTAGTGCTGCTGTAAAACCAAACCCAAATTTTCACATCTTCAACTTCAAGACTACAGAGCCATCTGTATTATCTAATTAATCGCAGATCTTTGTTTCATGTCAGATTGAAATGCTAAATTGAAATGCAAATAAACATACACACAGGAATCATCATTACGGATCTTAAGCATCTTGGGATGTTAGAGAAGATCAGTGAGGGTGAAGCAGGCCAGAATACCTGATAATTCCTTAAGGACAAGAGACTCCAGCTCAAATTAGGGCAATTCAGCAACCTTTAGAAAAGAGGACAAACAGAAGGAGACTTCAGGAAGGGGTCAGAAACAACCCAAACATAGTAGGGCAATGGAGACAGGCGCTCTGGCTGAAGGGAATTCAGACCGGCAAAGCCAACGAGCTGTGAACTGTGTTTATTAGTACTAACTAGTGGGAGGTCTTCAGAGATATCTGGAGGCAAGAGAGAGACACCAGAGGTTTTGACCTGGTCTGAGTGAACCTCACATGGGTTGGCAGGGGACTGGCACAGAACAAGCTAGAGCAAGACATGGAAGACCAACAGAAAGGATATTTCGGTGGGCAAACCAAGCATCACTCATGGAGTAGAAATAAGTGGGGGAACAGAGTGCAGACAAAAGGCATCTGAGATTTCCAATGTGGGTGGACCAGGAGAATGACTGACCCGTTGATAAGCAATTTGGGAAATGAAGTAGACCAGTGACGGTAACAGAAGAAAAGTGTAATTGAGCATTCTGTAGACTTCTGTGTCATGTATTATAGAAAATTCCTCAATTTTCCTTAGGGAGAAGTTATAAGAACATCAGATTAGACAGGTAAAAGTCAATCTTTGAAGTCTTTGCTCTTATTTGAGAGAAAAATTGATTTCTACTCAGTCTCTGAAGACTCAGCAATACTATTTTGTTATACAGTGATCAAAATACTGCTAATTTAGATTAGGCCAAATTAGAAAGCACATCTTATATATTCTTAACTCAGAGATGAGAGCTTGTCTGCTGTGCACACGCACAGTCCTTTCCCAGGATAAGAGAGCAAGATGGATTGAAACCAGAGTCCTATACATGACCTTCACTTCTCACAGCACTGCTCTCTGAATTCATCCACCCATCTGCAAAGCAATACCTGAGAGACTCTCAAATGAAAACTGGTGCCAGTTAATTCTCTGCCCATATGTGCAGCACTTGCTTATAACTCAAATCCTGCTGCTCCCAGGGATTTGCTGGCTTTGGATGTTTGAGTGCTAGGACACTTTATAGACTGCTGGTATCGCTGCTGCTGTTTCTGACCTGGTAAAGTAAAGCTGAGCAGTGGTCACGCATTTGGTAGGTAATTAACTCCATGATCCCCATGGGGAACTAGCAAGGCTAATACACAGCAGTGTATGAAAACCATACTTTACCTAATGGCGCAACACAGGGTACCCATTTCAGAGGCAGCTATTGTTAAGAAAGTGATCTCCAGATTAATTAAATTGTTTGATTGCTTTGTAATTAGATTGGAGAAGTCCTGTGTCTTCACCACAGAGAAGCAAGCTGCAAATCTTTTTAAAAGGCATATGCTATACCCTCTGTAGATTATTCATGTGTTTTTAATAGCTGTCTGTTCATGAAATGATAGTTTCTGATACCCTGATTTTCTGTCAGGACTGAGGGGATCCAAGAATTAATGATAATTGCCATTTGAAACTCCTGGTGGATAAAGGAGTGAGCCCCGTTGAAATCCTTGTTGTCATTACCTGATGATCCCCTTAAATAGGTTGTGATATTCGCACCGTTACAATCAGTGCTGTGTTTCTTACTGCTGTTAGAGATTCTTGGCAACTCATGGGCACTGCTTAAAAGCCTTCAGACCAAACTTCCCAGAATCAAACCTGGGATCTCTTTGCAAGGTGGGCACTAGAACACTATGCAGGAACCCAAACTAAGTGAACTCTGTAGAATAATAAATAGTTCAAGTCTCCAGAGAACTCTGAGTCTATCCCACCAGACCCAGCCAAGGGACACCTGAAGAGAGTCAGAAATCTTCCTTTCATTTAGCCACCTGTTTCAGAAACTGGCTCCTCTCCAGGTATAACTGTAGACTATTAATTAAACCTGGGCAGCTGTTTCGACTCTAAGTAGCCAGGAAAAAACCTTGATTGGCCATCAGTGGAATTGTCTCTGGGTAGGCTGTAATGTGTTCACAGCAGGCCAATGAACAGAAGTAGACTTTTATGTTCGGGTTTTCAAGTAAAGACAGAATTACACACAATGAATCCGGGCTTTCTTAAAATCTGGGCTCTCTGAATCTCTTGGTTTTTCCCATGCCTGCCTTATTGATCCATCCCGAGTCAGCACCATTACTCACCACTTGACTGATCCAGTCAACAAATATTTATTAATCCTCTACTACACAGAGGGGAATGACATGATTTGATTTGCATTTTAAAGGCTCTTCCAGCTGTCTGTTTCATAGCCAACGGGCTTTAAGCAAGCGAGAGCAGAAGCAGGGAGGTAAGTTAGGAGGCTACTGGCATAGACAAGGTGAAAGGCAATGGTAATATGGATGGGGTGACTGCAGATCTCACTTATGTTTTAGCAGTAAAGCCAACAGAATTTGCTGGAAAACAGGCTTGCGTGGAATGAAGAGGAAAGAAAACAAACAAGGAAGACTTCTAGATTTTAGGATTAAGCAAATGGGTAGATGGTGGCATTAACTGAGATAGGGAAGACTGAGGGAGAGTTTGGGAGAATGAGAGGGAATTAAGAGCAAAACTTGAATACCTGGATAAGCTTTAGGCTTTTTTGCTTATGGAGGCTCCACCTCAAATAATTTTAAATATATTAAAATATATTCATATTCCGCATGTATGCAATTACATATAACAATGTTACATTTAGTTGCAGTTCTCATACATAACATTTGTAGTATGTACTTTAAAGCAAATAACATTTTTTTCTCATCTCACATTATTTAGTGCCTAACGAATTTAATGGCCCCGATCTGCTTCAGACACTCAAACCAGTCAATAATGCTAAGTAAAAAGTTTGTAGAGAAGGAAAATTCTACAGGCTAAATATTAAAGTTGGGGTAATGATCATCTTAATCATTCTGTCATGATATGCATACCATATTCCATTTCTCCCTTCCTCTAACTAATTTATAATTCTAAACGCTGGTGAGAGATAAACTCTGATTTTACCTATAGTGAAACAAAAAGTGTGCTTTCAGTTCTCAGCGCCTAACCTAGTTCCTGTTATATACTAATAGTAAACTGAAAATATTTTTTTCCCTAATAATTACGTATTAAGTTCTTTTTATGCACAGGGCTTTGAGCTAACTGCTGGAACAGATTAAATAGCTGAACAACATGTAAAGAGCTAAAAATCTGCTGATGGAAGCAGGTATGTATAACACCAACTCCAGGCTCATGTTATGAAACCAATTCTGGATCCTTATTCAAGTGACAAAGAAATTTTCTTAAGCCAAAGTCTTTAAATGTATCAACTTACTTAAAAAAAAAACTACCAATGACAATAGCATATAAAGAATGTACTGTTTCACAATAGACTGCAGATAAATGTACATGTAATGCTTTCTAAGGATGACTGATGAGGTTATGGGGTGGAAAACATGTAGGGAGCAGAAGAGAGATCCAATAAGAGGTCAATTTCGATGTCGTAAGACTTGCACAGACGCCCATTGTCTCTATTTCATGAAGCTGTTTCTCTGGAATTTGTGTACTGTATTTGAAATGCTGTGGCATTGACAGGAATCCCTTGGAGATGTGTTATAATGGGTTCTTGAGAATGTTTTAGCTTTTCATTGACCCTTCCTTATTACTCTGAATTGATGTCACATCTCAAGGTGATCCCGAGTAAAGACTGGTGAATGTCAAGAGTGATGAAGAAAGTTGATTTTTTTTTTTGTTGTATGTTTTCCTCCCATCTACAGTAATTCATCTTCCCAGTAACAGAGAAGAGATTACTTTTACCCTTTGTTTAAAGTTACTGAGTAGCATTTGTAAGGTCAAGGAAGAGAGGTAAAAAACACAGCACTGTAACAGATATTCCTAAGCTTCATGCAATTTTATGAAACTTGATTCATTCTATTAATCTCAGATAATTAATAAGTCTCTGAGTCTGATAAGACTCTGAGTTAAAGAACGTAACCTAACACGTGCAAATTTTTTTCCCCATCTTACATGAAGGAATTTAATTCCTTAACATAATTAGATACAAAGAATTCCCCTTTTTACCTAGAAGAAGGGTGGATGTTATCAGGAAATTGGTTCTTCTCAGGCTGTTTGCTTCAATTGCTGAGTAATTTCTAGCCAAAGAGGAAGTATTTAAATGAAATGCTACATATCCATCTAACTTTCTAAATGTAGTCTGAAGGTATTCACTATTATAAACTTCCTCCTTTCAGCTCTTAGTTAAAAAATAAATGCTAAATTTAAGGTGGTCCCATTTAACAAATGTTAAATGTTCCTTTTGCTTCTAGGACACAGAAATTCTATCTGGAAGAAGCAAAATATGTGCAAGGTTTTTTTTTTTTTTTCTTCTTTTAAATAATTTTTCAGTTTCTAACTCCAGAAATTTGTTCAGACTCAAAGAATCATAGATATCAACCCTATTGCTTCATAATAAAATAACATGTAATGTGCCAAGAATCTATCAAATCAGTATTCTGACTTTCAGTTCCCACAAACCCATGGAAAACCCCGGGCCTTGAGACTCCTCCTCCTCTTGTTCTCACACTTACCACTGCCATTTCCTTAGATCAATAAATAGTTGTCAACCTGGGCTACATACTGGAGTCACCTGGGAAGCTTTAAAAATGCTTATGTCCAGGCCCTACCCCATCCCTTTTAAATGAGAAGATTCTAATATGCAGCTAGGGTTGAGAACCAAGGCCTTGAATTTCTTGTGTATTGTAAATCATATCCTAAAATTCCACTTGTTCCTGAGAGCTTTTAACCAGGAAGTGTTGGGCTTTTTTATCCCCCCAGTTTCCTATTTCCTTCTATAACTCAATTTCCCTCCTTTCTTGTTTCATGAATACTAGCTCAATGTCCCTTTTGTACATTCACCTCCCTCTGACCTCTAAGTATCCTCAAACAGCTAAGACCTGAAATCCCTTCCCTGTTAGCCCAAACAAATAGGAGGATCCTACCATGTCAACAATCTGGAAATCCCACCTGCCCACAGGTATCCTCCTGGGTTAAGCAGGTATGTACTTTCCCCCACCCAAATACTATCATTACTCTTACCCAATCATATCCACAATTTCTCCCTTTCTCTAAAACAGGACCCTTCCCCACTCCCCACTTTATCAAGCTAAGCCTGTGTATCATTCCTATGTTCCTGTATTAAGATTAAAATTCTCTGTAAAAGGAAAACATTCATTGACCATGATCTTATTTACAATTTTAAACCAACTTTAATCAATTGTTTGTTCAAACCAGTTTTCAAGCATCTTAAAGTCAGCTAATTAAAAAAATAAGCTTTCATTTTAATCAGTACCTAATAAAACATGAATATTTGACTTAAAATCTGTGCATCTCATGTTTTCACTTTTTTTGAGGCAGAATGCCTATTATTTGGACCACACACTTTCAAAATATTTAAAATTAATAGGACAGTTAAAATCAAGGCATGGAATCTGAATTCAACAACTGATTATCAAAAGCAAAACTAAGAGCACTCACTCTAATTATTTTAATCATTTCTTCTTGCAGACAACATGATTAGCTCTTATTCATGACAAGAACATGTCCATTCAGGTTCTTATTCGTCTATGTTCTGTACATGCATCCACGTAGCCATGATATTTTAAGTGGACAATCTTAAAGTAATTGACGAGTGTGACTAGTGGAGCTTGTTTCAAACGACATGGAACTCTAAGATTCTACAGGTACAAATATCAACCTTCAGAGAATCACTACCTTACTGAACCACAGTTTATTAAGCCAGAGTTCTGTATCCTGGGAATACCCAAGCAGTCAAAAATGGCCAGTTCCTTTGGTGTCAGGCCAGGTGTGACTATAAGGCAGTAGTGTTAAGAAGCTGGACATCAAAGTACTGCCATATTTCCCTCCTTTTTGGCTACAATATGGCAGACCCTTGCTAGCCTTTAAGAAAGAAGGATGAATGAGACCATGCCTGACCACAAGCCTCTAACCCCGCCAGGCAGGGAAGAAAGGCCCAACAGAACACAATGGATGGGCTCTGTTCATGGGGTAAGGATACACTGAGGGAGAGCGAAGAATGGGTTCACAGGGGCAACCTTCCATGCGAGTACTGAAGGAAGGCAGTAGCAAGGAAAGTGAAGGGAAAGGAGATTGAGCATCTTTTAATGTGTTTCTTTTTGCACAAATGACCTGGCTCATACTTTACCACTGAGTTCTTCTGTTAGTCTGTTTTTCCTTTTTTGTGCACATTGAGGTAGTTCTGTCAATACATGGAAGATGTGTTTCCCATTTGTGTTTATTTTTCACATTTCTTATGGTAGCTATTCTGCAGGAAAAATTCTATTTAATCAAATTTATCAACCATTTTCCTTTATGGCTGTTATGTTTTATGCTTTGTTTGAAAAGGTCTTCCTCAAATTATTTTTCTAAATGCATCCATATTTTTCCTAGTACTTTTATGGTTTCTTTTTTTAAGTTAATTTTTTAATTATATGGGGTTTGTTTGTTATTAATGAGTGAGATAGGAGTCCAGTTTACTTCTTTTCCAAATGGCTAATCAATTGACAATTTATTGGCTTGAATAATCTACACTTTCTTTCTTCCAATGATTTAAGCAAGACACATTCAAGGAACTTGAAGTAATTTGATGCCATGGAGGGGGAGCTGTAAGAAATTAGAGCAGGGCAGTGAACCACGAGAAACACAGAGAATGGACGAAGATCAAGCTACAACAGGCCAGGGTCAGTTGGAAATATGCCTTGGGGCAGTATTCCAGGTGATTCTTCACCTGGATGAAGCCCCTGTTTTTTCGAGTACTCCAGGTGATTCTCAGGCACACCAGAGTTTCAGAATCCCAGCTTTAGAACAGTGATCTTAACCTTGGCTGCTTCACATTAAAAGAGCCTAGGGAACTTAAAAAACCCCAAAGCCCAAACCACACTGCAAACCAATTAAATCAGAATGAGGGTGGGGTGGGGGTGGGGAGCAACCATCAGTCATTTTTAAAGCTTCCCAGGTGATTCCCATGTGCATTCAAGTTTCAGAAACAGCTTTAGAGTCTGCCAAGAAAGGAAAAAAAGTGAATTTTATGGTTTAAGTTATTCTCTAACCTTTACAACATATCAAAATCTCTGGGGACCATTTAAAAAGCTATATACTGACGCCAGGCCAGCCACCTGAATTTCTGATTTAATTGATCTGGGGTCTGGGTATTTTTTTAAGCTTCGCATGTGCAGCCAGGCTTTAGAACCTATGATGCAATTATTCTCCAATTGTAGAGCACCTCAAAATCACCTTGAGGACTTCTTGGTTCACAGACTGCTGGTCACTGCCCCCACAGTTACTTAATTAGTAGGTCTGGGTTGGAGCCTCAGAGTTTGTATTTCTAACTAGTCTCCTGCTGCTGCTGTTCTGGGGATCGCTTTGGGAACCACCACACTTGTGTATGTCATGATGAACCATGCAATGTTTTACTTTAAGGAAAAACATAATTAAGTTCATGTCTTTCAAAAAGTTAGCTTCAAAGTAGAAAAGAGATTTGACGGAGGTGGGCACAGGAAGTGAGAGTGTACAGAAGGAGGGATCTCACTTCTCTGTCCACTGCAAAATCCCTGACCCAGTGGCTGTGGCACTTGGGAGAGGTGCCAGGTATAAAACACATCCAAGGAGGAAAGTGGGAGGGAGGGTGTGACAGAAGATGCTGCCGTGCTTTCTAGTTTGGGTGTCTAGGTGGATGACGTTGCTAACAGCAGAGAGAATAAACAGAATTGGTAGCAATAAATTTGGTAGTGGATGACAGTTGGATTCAAGGTGCTGGTGGGACACTCCCATGGCACATTTATTTATGTGCCAATAAATAGACACATGCACCTGTGTTCAGGAGAAACATCCATGCCCAAGATGAAGCCGTGGCACATGCATGAAATAAGAGACCCTGGGGACAGAGTGCATACCACAGGTAAAATGATAACCGAGCATGTGATCCAAGGGATTTCAATAGTTAAAATGGAGGAAGAAACAAAAGGAGCCAACAAGGACAGAAATGTAGAAGCACATATTATAGGAAGCAAGAGAAAAGAAATAGTCAAGAAACAAGACATGGCTCCTGGTATCAAATCCTGCATGGCGCTCAGGATGATTTTTTTTTTTTTTTTTTTTTTTTTAAACCAAGAGGTCATTGGATTGGGCCACTGGGCGATCACAGTGGATCTCCAACAGTGGACCAGTAGGACAGACAGGATACTGTCAAGCCTAAGTACATCATCGATGAATCTTGAGCAATGTCAGACCTAAACTAGTTTCTCAAGGGTACTGGCGTACCAATTGCTAGCTCTGTTTCACCAAGACATATAATAAAGATAATGAATAACAATATCTACATTTGGTTATTCAATTAAGTTTAATGTCAAAAATAAGAAATTTCAAATGTTATAACAGCAAATCATTTCATAGTATAATTTAAAAATGTGCTATCAGGCAGAAAGTGGGTGAGATAATGTCCAAGTGGTTAGCTTTTATATTTTATGATATATAGCTATAGCAAAATTTCAACTTTTCCCATACAGACTAGAGGAGTTATGATTTTGGAATCTTAATGGAGAACAGTTTTACTTAGAACATTTTTAATTAACATTTTTTACTAAAAAAAGAAAAAAGTTCTACTAAATAGTTTTGTAATGTTTTCCAACAGCAACTCAGACCAAAAAAAAAAAAAATAGTTTTATTCAGTAATATAGGTCATAAAAAACACTCCACTCTTCATCCAGATCCTATGCTACCCTCCAGCAGATACGTATGTTTCTAGGTAGATGTCAGGTAGAAGATAGTAGCGTATGTCAATCAGCACCATGGGGGTGACTAGGGATAAATTAGACTGAGGGGATAACTTTAGTACTGTTACTAGTATTGGAAAATGCTACACGTAAAACTGTTTAACTGCTTTAAACTGGAGGCAGATGGTGAGGGTGGAAACAATATGCACATGGGATTTTTCTGGTGAAATGTTTTAAAATCCATAGAAAGAGAACTGCTCACTTTTAAAGTAACTTTTCAAAATTAGATTCTAAAGGTAACACATGATCATGGCAGAGGACTTGGAAAATACATTACATTATAAAAATAAAATTGGTAATCATACTAATATTGTGTCTTTAGTCTATTTTTGACAGTGTGTACATGTATATATAAACATACTTTCAAATTAGATCACAAACTATATTCAGTTTTGTGTCCTCTATCATTAGGTTGTAATTATAATTTTCCTATGCCATTAAATGTTTTTCAAAAAATGTGGTGATTTTTTAATGGCTACCAATTATTCCATTACACAGATGGAGTACAATTTAACCATCACTCTTCTTACTATTTAATGTTTACATTGTTTCCAATTTTGTGCTATTATAAATAATACTCTAATTAACATCTTAAAATATGTATTTCTGAGTACTTTTTTGATTATTTCCTTAAATTATATTCATGAAGTGCAAATAGTTCAAGTGATATGAACTATTTTTAGAGTTCTTTACATAAAGTATCAAGCTGTTCTCTAAAACCATTGTAAATTTACATTAATGCAGTAAGAATACACATTTCACTATACCATCACTAGAAATGAATATTACCATGTTTGCCTTTTAATATTTGCAAATCAGGTAAAAACTGGTATCTCATTTTGATTTGCATTTATTTGATTAGTGAGAGGTTGAACTTTTCATTTGTTTACTTGTCATTTCTATTTCTTTTGTGGAGCTATTTCCTTTGCCTATTTATTTAGTGGGACAATACAGTATTTTATACATTCATTAAAAAGAGCTCCTTGTGACTTAACAATATTAATGTTCTGCCCATTTGTTGCAGATATTTCCTCAGTTATTTGTTAGTGTTTTAACTTGGTTTATGGTATTTTTTAACTTGTAGAATTTTAAACTCCTATTATCAAACTTTTCTTTTTAGCAATTTCTTCCACTTTTTCATGCTCAGAAATTGTTTCTTCATCCTAAATATATAAATGTTCAATTATATATTAATTTTACTTTTTAGGGTTTAACTTTTACAAGTAATTTAAAATCCATACAAAAATCATTTTAGCATATAGTATGAAGGAAGCTCACCTTAAGTATTTTTCATATAGATAGCCAATTGTCTATAATATCATTTGTTGATTAAACAATTTCTTTCTCAGTGGTTTGTGATGTTTCTTTCATCATATCATCAGTCTGTCAATTTTTATTTCATATGTGAATGGCTGCTTGGATTATTGTCACTTTATGATATATGTTAATCTCAGGTACATCAGGTCCAACTCATTGAATTTATTTGCCTAGTTGTATCTACTCAGTTTTCCAGATGTGCCCTGCAGTCATTACATCAAGTTACCCCGGAGTAAGCATCTGTCATCTTTATGGTCACCCAGTTATCTTCTGAGTAGCCCCCTATGTAAGAGGAATTTCCTGCATCATGAGTCCTGCCCTCCCCATAGTTGATGCCACCAACCACTTCTCCAGCTTTCTTTGCAATTAGAATACAGGCTAAGGCTTTTTGAGTTTTTCAAGCTAAACTCAACTTTGGCTTGAACAATGGCAATAAAGGGACCTGACAAAGAAATCCATTTTGGTGGCTAAAGTGGAGGCAGAAGCATTCCTCTTGGGGGTCACCAGTGTCAAGAGTTTCTGGGATCCAGGCATCAGGGCAGCAGGAGCCAGGACCTGCTCTGGCACAGCGCCATGGTGTGGCTTGGGTGTTTTTCCAGGCTGTTTGGCCTCAGATGCTCACTCTCTGGTGCTCTTGAAAATTCTATGAGCTGTCTCTAATACACTTTAACAAATCCCTCCCCTGCTTTAACTAGAAAGAGTGCATTTGGTATTTGCAATGAAGAAAATAAAGTTACCCACACACGTACACACACACACTCAAAATTCTGATCAGAAGTGCATTAGAACTATATTTTGGGGAAGATGTTTAGTTTTTTCTCCAATGAACAGGACATGTCTCTCCATTATTCAAAACAGTTTAGTTTTCAAATAATAAAGTTATGTTGTTTTTCATAGCAATCCCTTTCGAGTCTCCTTCTAGTTACATTAAAGCATATTTTCTGCCCTTTGATAGGGGATGGGAAAAGAGTATGAAATGCTGTCATGAATTCACTCTTTTTTTCACTATCATTTCTAACTCATCATAATTGGTAATATACAGTATTTCTACATTATGGAGTTCTCCACTCATTCTCATTTTCTAAAGAATTCTTAGCAGAAATGAATGTTTAATTTTATCAAGTGCTTTTTCAACATCTATTCAGATGAACATGTGATCCATTGCTATGATATGTTAATAGTGTTTATAATATTAATCATTCTTAGAATAAAGCCCAGTAGTTTACAGTAAGACTATATGATAATGTATATATATAATGTGTGTGTGTACATGTGTGTATACATATCACCTTAGCAAATAGAGTGTTTTGGCCACAACATCATTATCTATCAGTGGAAGGGACAACTGAGGTCAGCATGTATTTTATCCTTTTGTAAAAAATCAGTTTTTGTTTTTCTTCTGTTCAGATAATTTCAGGTACCTGTAGGTGTTTTTCCTCCATTGCTTAAAAATTAAAAAGTCACAGGACTGTATCTAGGGCAGAGTTTTATTATTTGTTCCCAGTTACTTGCTTTTTTCCCCAACTTAAGAAAGTCTTCACTGATAGTATTGTTTTCATTACTAGTATTTTTGATCATTGCTTTTGTTCCATTTGGTCTCCCACCAAAAAGGTATATTGTTACAAATTAATAAATGAATCCCCAGTTTATCTGATGTAGGATGCTTAATTCCAGAAACTGTAGTTTCTCAAATGGAGAAGAGAAAGATAATACTGTTGAGAGGGCAATGGATCTCTCTGGCCAGCTGAAAAAGCAGCTTCCATTTGGTAGGAGGTGACTGCCAGATATTTGGATTGTTGGCACAGGCATTAAGTCTCTAATGTCAGGGTATGCAGCACAGGCGGGTGAAATCTACCTTCTGTCTCCTGCCAACTGGCTGTCATACTGTTTCTGAGTCTAGCCATGAGCTGAGTACTGACAGATTTTGTGTTGTACATAGGTGATAAAGGTAATACCTACTCAAGATGTGACCCATCTTTAGTATATTCTTAGTCTCCAGTATTATCACAGATTTACAGATGTGGGGTGGTGATAGGTGTTATGGATATTTTAAAGAAAAGCATGATTAGGTATCAAACATACAACCCATAAGTCAACTGCTCATCCCGAGGTATGTTAATATCAGTAACTTCTATTTAGAAATTGTAACTTCTACCCAGCTAGTAAAGACAATTTCAGAAACAAACTGGTAAAAGTAGGACTCAGGTTAGACAGGCACATACTCATGACAGAAATGGTTAAGGCCCTACATCACCAGAAGAAATGAACATCCATCATTTATTTATGTCAACAATGAGAACAGTAAGGATGAAATAGAACAGTTTCACAGAACCACTGACAAAGGAGACTGATACTGCTTATGAGAAATTTGTTGTCAGGGGAGGTATGTGCATCTCTGGATGTTAAAAGTCTGTCTAAGTCCCCAGAGGAGGGAGAAGAATTTGTATTTGAGCCTTTTCTTTTGAAAACCAAAACTGTCATATGAAATGACTAGTGATAAGCTTAAAATCCACATTTTCTCCTGAAATAATGACATAAAAGTACCAAATATGAACCAATTCGCCTAGTTTTTTCCTTTCAATGTCAAGGATGCTAGAATGTGTCCATTCCCATGCCAAATTACTGATCCCACAAGGAAGTGGGCTTTTACCAATTAAGGAACTTGTTTCATTTCCTGCATTTGGCCTATTTAAAGTGATTTGCATCTCTAAACACTGAAGTAGGGCATGTTCTTTCCCTGAGGATTAAACACATTCTTTCTCACTCAAAACCTTCAAAACTACACTCCTTCAATGACTGGCTGGTCACTCATAATAACTACTGTAGATTCCCATTTCCACATGTGCAAAAATAGGCTTTAGGCCTAATTATTCCAACTGACAGGTATAATGGCCACGAATTGTGATGTGCTGCTACTCTACGAGGGGATGAATGGCCTTCAAAGTGATTGGGAGGCACAGGCAACAGGACAACCCATTTTCTTATCAAAAGTCCTTCCCAGTGAAACATGCATCATCAGATGCTGATGAAAAATGCAGAAAGTGGCCATATCCAGGTCATGCTTGCGGGTCACTCAAGCATGCCACCACATCTTACGTCTGCTGGGGCCAACCTGCTGTGCACTCTCTTTTCCATGGTATTTTAGATGCTAAGAGTGTCACCTGTCATCAGACCCCGGAATACTAAAAGCATACCTCCAGTGAAAAACACAAGGCCAGTATAAATTAATCCAGGGAAACAGTGTGGCAAAAAAAATATCTCCGTTATAACAGAAGAACTAGGCCAAGTGCAGGGGCTCACACCTCTAATCCTAGCACTCTGGGAGGCCGAGGTGGGAGGATTACTGGAGCCTAGGAGTTTGAGACCAGCCTGAGCAAGAGCAAGACCCCGTCTGTACTAAAAATAGAAAAATTAGCTGGGCGCGGTGGTGTGAGCCTGTAGTCCCAGCTACTAGGGAGGCTGAGGAAGGGGGCTCGCTTGAGCCCAGGAGTTTGAGGTTGCAGTGAGCTATCATGACACCACTGCACTCTAGCCGGGGTGACAGAGTTAGACTCTGTCTCCAAAATAAAATAAATAAATAAAATAAAACGTTCTTTAAAAAATCCAAAACTGTAAGCTATGTACATATATTTAGGAACCTCAAGCCACTGATCTTCAATGCTATGTGATTTAAAAATTTATGTCAATCATCATAATCTTGATATATGATAAAAACTAATGTATAAGGGATATTCTTTCGATTAGTTAACGGATACAAAAGTACAGATGGATAGGAGGAATAAGTTCTAGTGTTCTATAGCACTATAAGGTGACTATAATTACCAACAATTTATTGTATATTTTCAGGTAGCTAAGAGATTTTGAATATTCCCAACACAAAGGAATGATAAATATTTGATGTGATGATATGCTAATTGCTCTGATTTGACCATTACACATTATTTGTATGTACTGAAATATCACATTGTACCCATAAATATGTATATTGTGTCAATTAAAAATAATAAAAGCAAAAAAAAGAAAGAAAAAACACAAGAACTAGAAATATGGAATTACAGCCTTAAAAGAAATATTTTAACAGAATATTAGAAAAAAAATACATATATATAATCCAATCTTCTTTAACAGAAAAGGAAATTAAGGCAAAGTGAAGATGGGAGAATTGTTCAAAGTCATATTTGATTGTTAGCAGACCACGATAAAACTTTACGAAAATTAACCTGAGATATCACTTCTTTACATCTGAGAATAAAAGGTGAGTACAGTTCATGTAATTAAATGCTAGTCTTTTTGTCCACCAACATCTGATAACTGAAACTGGACCAAGTTAGAATGTTCCTGCTTTGGGGGAATCCTTGGCCATACCTGTGTCTGAGATTCTCTGCCAGTGAGGGGAGGTTGGCAGGGAAGTCATCAGTTTAGTCAGGAGATGCACAGTTTTCATCAAAATGGCTAGGAAGTCTCTCTCTCTCAGCCCATGTGTTTCCCAGGGAGGTGCCATTTCCTGCTGACCATTCTTCATCTGATTTCGTTACATGTCACATGGGGACCTGTTAGCTTACATGACCCTGCTCATCTCCTGACCACTCCTATTTTTAAAACATCCCCTAAATGATAAATATACCAACAAATTGCCTGTAAACACACATATTTCTTTTTTGAAAAGTGAAGTTCCCTCCCCGCTACTGTCACCCACTTTAGGTGGGGGAACCAAGTTCTTTGATAGAATAGGACAGAAGAAATATAAATGAAGAAAACCCATTCATCTAGACACTGTGTTCAGGCCCCAGAGAGAAGAGTGCATCAAAGCTCACTCTGGACATGTTCCAGGTCTTCCTTGATTCCCCTCCAGAAGGCATCTTCAGGGCCAGATTCCAGAGATTCCTCCCTAGCCCAGAATGTGACAGGTTGAACTTCTCTAGCTGAATGAAGCAAAGGGAGGTGGGGGGCTATGAATCCCACTACCAGCTCATCCCTCCCACTTCCTATCACTGAGGCAGGCCCTCTAAACAGCTGTCATTCTGATTCACTGGAGTTGGTTTTTTTTTTTTTAACGTTACTAATTTCCAAAATCAGCTCTAAACCAGAGTAAGTGCCCCAGTGGAGCAAACTCCAAAGTCTGGAAGGCTGAAATGAAGATATCACAGACGACTGCATGTGCGTCCCAGCAGAGACTATTACATGAATGCCACATTGATTGTCAGCAACCCACTTGGAGACCCCAATAAGCCTGTGTTCTTACTAGCTCCATATTTGCACACTATGGTATCCTTTCTAGCTACGTTAAAAATTCAGATTGGTTTTAATTACTTTGGTAGTTTCTTAAACCTCACAATGTTGTTGTACTTTATGATACTGCAAGCACTTTCACATTTAAACGATCATATGATACAAAAATCTGCAAGGGCAAGTTTTATTTCCATTTGACAGATGAGAAGTTCAGATTCAGGAATGACTTGCCCATAGTAGCACTGCTGAGACGTGGTAGAGCTGTGCTAAAGTCCAGATCCTTTACCCTAAATTCGGTTTTATTACATACACCATTTAGTACAAGATCAGTTGCTGCCAATCTCAAAACGAAAGGGGTTCAAGTAGCAGAATTCCTGCGTTACACAGTAGCCGGAGGTTTCTACACTAGAGTCTAGTCCTCAACGTGGAACACAAGTGTGACAGCTCTGCAGTCTGATGCAATAGTTCCTTCTTCATTCATCTCACTAACATCACCAGGTCACCGTGATGTTAGTGGGTACAAAGTTCCTGGAAGCCTAATACAAATAACTATTGTTTCAGCTGGAGAGAACACACCTGGATGTACTTGGATATGTGTAAAGTTATTTTGGTGCCTACACAACACATTCTTGATGCTTATTAAATGTCATTTGCAGCAAGCATTAAAGAGTATTTCCTGTGGACACAATCTCTGGCTTTGAGGGCCTCACAACTAAGTCAGACAATAATGGAAGGCCCAACAACACAAATACAGGACAATAAAACACCAGCACTTTAAAGAATACTTTCCCAGATTAAGCTGAGAAACCAATCACAGTTGATCATAAAGATCCATGTATGATGCTATTCACTACAACATTACTTATAAGAACAAAAAAACTAGTAACAGCCAAAATGTCCATTAGGGTTAAGTATAATAATTATGGCACTTTTATAAAATAGAATATATCTGTTAAAAGTAAGTATTAAAGGAAAAAAATTTAATGACATAAAAATATTCAAAATATAATACCCATAGCTCCCTGGTGGTCTAGTGTCTAGGATTCGGTGCTTTCAAAATATAATACCCAAAGAAAATGATCTAGACACAATATTATATCTATGATTACATATTTATACATGTATATACAAATATACATGTAAAAATTATGTTTGACCTACAAATTTATTAATTATAAATATAATAGACATATACAATATACATATTCAGACATTAACTCAAAATGTCAAGTAGTTAATTTTGAGTAATGAATAAGAATATAGAGGATTTTTATATTCTTTATACTTTCTTGTATTTTCCAAACTTTTGACACTGAACATGTATAGCTTTTAGAAATAGAAAAAAGTAGTTTTTAAAAACACATTAAAAAAATCTAAAATATTTCAGTTTTTTAAGCAAAGATCATTTCTTCCTCTTAAAACTATATGACTTTTCTTATATTCTTCTAAATTTTCTTCACCTTTCTCCTCCCTAGTCTAGGGAAACCAAAATACACTACCAACTTCAATGCTCCCCTCCTCCCCCCCAGCTGAACTCTCTAAACTTCTGATGGTACCACAGTGTGTGTACACAGTAACATTTCCTGACAAGCTCTGTAATTACCCACTGTTACTCCTAACATAAAAGCTTAGAACTTAAAAAGCCTGTAGTTTACATGGCTTTTGTAGAGAAGTACTCATACACTGCTGCAGTAAACACAAAAATCTGTGTTAAAGCATCATTAAAGCTGCAATCGTAATTACGCCAGCGTGAGGAAGTTCAAAGAGAGAGATGCCATTGCTGTACATGATATTTAAATGTGCCAAAAAGAAAAATGCTCTTTAGCATACATATTTGAATTTAAGATGGAGACTTTGAAACGTCCCTTACAGGTTGCTTTATGGGTACGGATACGGGCCACTTCGGTTGTGCTGAGCCTTCTATTGGCAGCAGTGGGCACTTAAGGCAGATGGCTGGCCTGTCCCCATGCTAACAGCCCCTGCCTGAGTTCTTTCATCTCTGTGGAATAGTTTGTCTGTGACACAAATCCACACACTGTCTTCCTGGCTAATGGCCTTAGAAGACTAGATATTTACATACAGCTGAGGATTTCTCACTCAAATTCAAAGACAACTTGGGGTAAACCGGTGAAGAGTGAGTGACAACCCCTGTACAATCAGAGAAACCAAAGCCACTGTGAGTCACTGAGGCTGTCCAGTATGAGACCATCAGCTTCTGAAAACCTCCAGGGCGAGGAGAAGAAGTGATTTAGTAAGGATTTTAAATGTACTTTTTACTTTCTAAGTGATCATTTTCATGGCTCAGAACAAAAGCAACCCTGGAGAGACAACAACTATTTTCAACTAGCAGATCACAAAAGTTTATTTTTTCCCAATTTGAATATATAAACTTTTAGGGATTTAGAACATATCTAATAATACATGTCATTTATACTACTTAATTATACATATATTTAAAACAATGAAATATATAGTTATATACTGTATCAGACTTAAACCTGACAATGTCTAATCCAAAAGGAGACAAAGCTGATAAACCAATTGTTTTAACTTCCAGTTGTAATATTTTATAAAATTTGAAATTAAAAAGATTCTCCTATCTCAATAACTGAAATTTTAACAAAACTTGCTATTCTCAGACTCAAGTTTCTCAAGAGTTTTTTCCCCTCCAAAATTTCTAAGAATCTCTTCTCTCACAGAAAAAGTCACCTCGAGAATTCCCAATCTCTATTTTCTATTAAAAATAGAAAATTTCAGATTTCCTTAATTTAGGTGGAGCACTGCTCTCTTTGCTTCTCTTTGGACTTGGGAGGTTGTGTATCAGCATCACCTTAGCAACTAAATTATTAAAGAGTTGGAAAAGTAATAGCACCCTCTCAGCTTTTAGCAACGGTTGAAATGGATTATATTGCAGACAAGGTAAATGAAAGATTTGCTAAAACTACTTTTAAAATAAAGTAATTAAGATAATATACTACGTGGGTTTCGTAAGTACTTCAGTGTTTAAAAAGACTCCCTCTTTTCAGGCAAAGGAAACCTTGCCTAACATCAGGGCATATGCTGCATTTTTGGTCCTAAGAGTCAAATGAGGCTGCAGGCATTTCTATATAAACCGTTATTTACCCTTTCAACAAACGTTTGTGGAGTGCCTGACAGGGCTTGCTGACTTGACGGGAAAGTTTACCTCTCCCTCCTTCTGGGAGCCCCGTCTTCTCTTGGATTCTATGACACTGAATTCTCCTCTTTCCCTCCTGCCTCTCAGGTTGCTGCTTCTCAGTTTCTTGCTGGCCATTTGTCCTCTCAGGACCTCAACATGCTGGCAACGTAGGCCCAGCCCCAGGCTCTGTCTCCTCGCTCCAAACTCTCCCCCTTCAGTGATTTCCCCCCCTCCCAAGGTTTTAAATGTGAATTAATGGCTTCCAAACCGATATTGCCAGGGCAGACTCGACCTCTGAGTTTCAGACCTATATACAACTGTCTATTTATGTCCCTTAGCTGTCTCCGGGCAGGAAGGCCCAATATGCAGCGAAGTGAACTCTTAAGCATGACTTCAGATCTGTTTTTCTTGCCTCTCTCATCTTGGTAAATGCCACCCTTCCACCCTGCCATCTGGAAGCCACCTTTGATCAACTCTCACCCCACACCCAATCTTTCATTAAGTATGGTCAATTCTAACTTCAAAAGCATATAATTAAGATCCAACTGGTACTTCAACAACCAAGCCTACCTAAAGAAAATCCATAGTTGATACATAAACACAACAAAAATGCTAGAAAATTTTGATTTAAAAAAAAAATGAAGAACCCTTCTGAATGAATGAGGAGTAAAATCTTCCTGGATTCCTGCCCAGGGGGCCCACGTTTTAAAAAAAAAAAAAAAAAAAAGTTAGTACCACTTTGTTGACACAGGGGAGCATCTTTAAAATTAAATTTGGGTGTCAGCTTCCAATAGCTTTAATTTATAATGACGGAGAGAATAAAAAGATAAATCAAAAGCCACTCCGATTAAATTCTCTTACACTGAGAGATTAGGGAAACATGGAAAGGTGTCAGTCATTAGATTATTATTAGGAATAGGTTACACAGAAACATTACAGTCTTCTCAAAGGGCCAAAGTGACAAATACAGGTAACAGGGCAGATGGATCTGCATAAAGGAATTAACAAAGACTAATGGTGTTGGTATATATACTCAATTAGTGATTTAACACAAAGCAAAACCAAAAACCAGGAAAACACACCGAATGACGTCAGTCCATCTGATTTTATCATTCTTTTCCTTAAGCAGGAAGGGCAAGATGTGTCATTACTCAAGCCAACAATTGGCAATTACACAAAGGCTTAGGTCAAAAAAATAAAAACTAAATACTGAGTTGGTTTTTTTTTTTTTCTTTTCTTTTAAAGACAGTATTCTCCATAATGCGGAAAAACTGATTAACAAAATACTTGAAGTCCCAGAACCGATGCATTGTGAAATGACACAGCTCAGACACACACACTAGATTAAGAAATCTGGTCTTGGGGCCCACTGAAGGTTTTTATAAAATTAGATGATTCCAAGGTGATGCTTCACCCAAGGCTGACCAAGGCAATCAGCTGGGTGAAGTTTAGCCATATGATCTGCCTATTTCCACCAACATAAAGTGACACTTTGTGAGGACGACAGCAAGGCCCTCTAGACTGAAGACAAGGTTTTACAAGTTTAAGTTGATTTTGGTGAGACTGACTTATAATTAGAAAAAAAGGACAATGGGTGATCCTATCAGTGATCCCTTTGGAGTAAAAAAAGGAAGTTTATGTTAAAGAAACAGTGGTTATATGGGGTACCAGAAAACTTAATTCCTATTAGGGCTAACAATCAACTTGCTATGACTCCCTGGGCACATAATCTTGCTTTGTCCTATGCCCCAAATATAAAGAAGCAAAGGAACAATTTATCTCATACTATTATGTCCATGCTGCCAAAGGAGGTCACTGCCTTGCTGAACGAATATTTTCATTAAAGATCTATAAAGCAGTTCCAACAGTTTCGTAAATAATATCTCAAGCACGAAAAACCTGCTGAGGCCTTTAGAATGAAAGTCACAAAATAAATGAAACAAAGGCACTATTCCACACTCAGGGCTATGTCCCCAGTCTCCCCTTATCTAAGCAGAAATCTTTCACTGGTACCTAAAGATCATTCATCTCTATTGACTAAGTTGCTCTCACCCGCAAGCTAAAATGCACAATGACGGCCTCCCCTTTGTGTGCTACATGAAAACCTGACAGTACCACAAACATCTGAGCAGAAATATATCTGTAAATTCTCCCCCAGGAGTCTGGGGAGTTGAGAATAACTGTTTTAATGCCTGCTTGGCTTACAGTCTTCCTTCTTTTGTAGGCTAGCCTATAAAGTTTTAGAACGATTCAGAAAAACTCTTTTGTTCAAAAACTTGCTCACTACTTGGGAAAACCATCACCCTATACAGACAGATTAGGAGTGTGAGAAGGTAAAGAAGTGTGTCACTGATACTAAACTTGTCAAGTATAAAGAAGGAAGGGGAAACTGAGGTCAGAGCAGTCAATTCTTAGAGCAAGACCAGTCTTGTTAAAAAAAACAAAACCACACGATGACTACACACAACGAGAAAAAGGAGAAATCAGAAAGGAAAAGACTAACAGAGGGGACAACAAAAAATTTAAAAACGAGAAAAAGAATAACTTCTATTAGTCAAAAACCACCATTGTAAAAAGAGAAATAGGAAATTGGAAAAGAATAATATCAATCTCATTTCTTACAAATCAATAAGATTAAAAATGAAACAAAAGAGAGGGACCATGAATAAAAATACAGATTAATAGAAGAGATACAAATGGTTAATGAGTATAGAAAATGTCTAAATTCCATTGTAATAAAATATGCATATTACAAATACTAAGATATTATGTTTGACTTATATTGACGGAATCTTAAAAACTGTAATATTCAATGGTGGCAAGAAGGGAATAAAAGTTTCCACATAGGCATTTCAAGGAGAGACACATACATGCACACATAATACATATAGAGAAAAAAAAGACTAAGGAGATACAATAAACTGTTAACAGGGGTTATCTCCGAGTAGTAGGTTTATAGTGGATTCACATTTTCCATGAAATTTCTCATATTTCCTACAAACTATTAGCTTTACTGTTATAATCAGAAAAAATCGCATTTTATTTTTTAAGCAAACCAGCCTTAAAAAGATAGAGTCACAGAACACAGCCTGCAAAATTTCTTGTAAAATTTTACCATATCCTTAAAATGACACATGGTCATATGTGTGCTGGTAAACAGAGTAAGTATTTGGTTGGCATAGTGGGCCAAAACTTTGGGTTTTACATTTAGTAAATCCCTTACTGCCCAACTATACATCTTCCAAGTTTGCAGTCTGGGGACAGTGGATTAGTATGAAGTTTCTTGCCGGTATCAAGGATGCCACTGGGTTATCACACAATGATGCTCCCAGGAATATCTTTGGCACACTGGAATTCTTAGCCTATTGTATCCCAGACTGTCTTCTTTGAATTCATTAGTCCACCTTGTTCATTTTTTCCTATCTCTGCCTCCTTGCCAGACTATTAACTTTCAATTCTTTGCATTAACACGCCTGTTTGTAAAACCACTGCCTTTACCCCCATATCCAATTGAGTGTCCCATCTGATGAATGAGTTGCACGATTCCAGGTGAGTGGAACTGACGTAGCTCAAATGCAAGGTAAGCAAGTTGTAAACTGGTGAGACAATTTTCATGTGTAGCTCAAAAAGAAACTCCAAAACAAGTTCAAAAGTGGAAGGTCCTCAGAATTTTCTGAAATAATGAACGTTTTATTTTTAAAAATATACATGCTGTCTTATAGCTCCTCCTTGGAAACCACCTTCATTCATAAGCTGGGTTGTATTTGTTAATCCAAAGCCCCATGGGTGAGGGTGAGGAGGCAGAAGCAGGGAATATAATGAATGTATGTGCAACAAAAGGTTCCCCGTGATTCATTTTGAATAGTGGGATTTGGGATGTTGTGTTTTGTTGCTCAACCCCCATAGGCTTCCCTAATACAGTCAGAACAGAGCTGTGTCAAATACGGTGGTGACTAATCCTTAAGAAATGAAGTCCCTTTGTAACCAAAATTTATATCTATATTAATAGACATAGAAATTTAGGATATTTCTCATCTTTAATAATTCCTAGAGTTGCCCAATAGTGAAACTCCTTTCCATTTTTCCTTACAGAAATCCTCTTATAAATGAATCAAAGTAGTCACCTGAAAATTCCCAGCAAAACAACTTCTGAAGACACAGAGATAGGTATTGCGGCCAATACCTTAGGACTTTAAAAGCCTGGGGACACTGGGTTTCAGTTACTCATATCCTTCTCCTCTGTGACTCTTCTCACTAAGTATCACTCTTATTAGAGTTCCTACCTTCATCCATGTGAATCAAAATACAACATGGAAGTGATATTATGGTGGGCAGAATCCTAAAGGTGGTCTCCTTAAGATTCTCATCCCCTAGTTATTCAATCAGATACGACTCTAGGCACTACTATGAAGGGGGTTTTCAGCTGTAACGGAAGTCCTAAGTCACCTGACCTTAAAATACAGAGATTATCTCAGTAGGCCTTACCCAGTCAAATGAGCCCTTTAAAAGAAAGGGTTTTCTCTGGCTGATGGAAGGAGAAGTCAGAGATCTGAAGCGTGAAAATGACTGGATGTGCCACTGCTGGCTGGAGGACAGCAGAGGGCCGCCTCTAGAAGATGAAAACGGGGACCCCAGTCCTACCAAGGTAAGGATCTGAATCTGTCTACACCTGCATGGGCTTGAAAATGGATGCTTTCCCAGCCTCCAGATAAGAGCACAGCCCAACCAACACCTTGATTTTGGCCTATGATACCCAGAGCAAAGAACCCAGGCTAACCTGTCCAGACTTATGCCCACAGAACTACAAAATTAACGAATGCATGTTGTTTAAGCCAGTAAACTGTGGGTAATTTATACTCAGCAGTAGAAAACTACTGCAGATGTTATTTTCTTTTCTTTTGGTTTTATTTTTGGAACCTTATTTTTATTATAAAAGCTCTATATGCTAATTTCTCTACCTTTTTATTCCCCAGAGATAAACACTGTTAACAGTTTCTCCTTTCTTTTTCCAAAAATTCCCCATAAATATGCATGAATACACAAGTGTGTGCATACACTCTAAACACACCCATATACAAAATTACAATATGCATTTTTTCACTTAACAATCTCTCTTAGCATCTTTCCAATACCAACACAAAAAAGCCCACCCTCATTCTTTATAACCACTATGTAGTGCCGGATTATATGCCTGAATCATTATTTACTTAACCAGTCCATTATTCAAGGACAAATTAAATAGAAAACTGGCAACAACTTACCTTTCCATTTGCTACTTGCAAGCCATGCTATACTTATGGTTTTGTTATGCTATGAGAATATAAGTAACATAAATTAGTTTATACAGATTTGCTGGACCAAATGTTAAATGCATTTGAAATTTTAGCAAATACTGCAAACCACTAACGAGAATGGTTGTAACTAATTCACACCAACATTTTTTATTTATTATGGGAAAAGGACTGCTTCCCCATATCTTTGTTATCATTAGATTTTATCAATTGAAAAATGATTTTGGCACTATCCTATGTGATTGATACCATCTCATTATACTGGTTCACAATTCTTTTATGATTGCAAAGAAGCAGCATTTCATGTATTTCTGCTGGCCATTTTTGTTCTAGGACATGCTAGTTACATCTTTTGTCCATTTTTCTATTGGCGCATTCACCATTTCATATCAATTTACACAAACTCTTTGCATATTAAGGAAATTAGATGGGCACTAAGTTATGGGCACAAAAATATTTTTCACACTTTGATTTCTTTTGCTTTTGTTTATTATACAGAAATTCTTACTTTAGGAGAGATACACTAGTCTTTTTCTTTGAGACTTCTGGATTATTTTTCCTGCTTAGAATCTTTCTGGAACTAGGAGCTGTGACTTCTTTACTTTTTTTTTTTAAATAGAACTGTCCAGTTTGCTGTTCTTTTAGGAATCCTTGGCTTGCCACAAACACTATTTTGCTTGTGAAGACATGCTCCAGGGCACTAGGTATGCCAATATGTCTTTTTCCGCAGAACACCACTGACACACCTACACAAATGAATTAATGTCCACATCTCTACTGATGCATTTCATGGATATAAATTTAAGCATCAGTGATGAGTGGCCAGGCTTATATAATGCCTACCTAAGAAAAACTGAATGTGTAACTTTAACTCTTGGGTTAAGAAGCATTGAGATGGCAGTTTGCTTTCTCTTATCTTTCATGGAGACATCTAGGAACCCTCAACTTGGCACTCTGTGCATCAAACACGGGCTAGAGAATGCAGCGGCAGAAAGGAAGAGGGAGAAGGCACGGTGCGTGAGGAGGCATTGCACATTATCATGACATGAGGACTGGTCCTTCATTTCACATTTTCTTCTTCTTTTACATAGAAATAGGAACCTACCAGACTGTGATAAATGCTACTTCTCACAAAAAGTCTGACAGATTTCTCCTGCCTCTGAGTGAATAACAACCTGTTGGCTCAGTAACATAAGTAAAAATACTCTGAGAACCTGAATGACAGGCTTCTCTCTGCCCATTCCTCTTATTAAATGCTAAATTAATGTTGAAGGGAAAAGGATTTAAGCTAAGACTATTAGAGAAAAGAAAAATAATTAAAAGGATCATTAAAGTCTTAACCACATTTGTTCTGTTCTCAATATTAGAACTGAAGAATATCACAGCAATAAAAGACTAATCAACGGGCACATAAAGGATAGTGAAATTACTACAGAACACCACAAAGAAGAGTAAGATTAAGTTTTTTAATCACTATTGAATTATATGTAAAAAATAGAACTCATCATTCACTAGCATCTATTATAGTATATACTGCCAGGCAGCATGTTGGGGGCTGGAGGAATGTAAAGATTATTTATAAAGATATAATTCCAGACTCCAAGTGAGGTATTTGGCCTTGCCTGGCCCTCTATGGGGTTTTACTACTATGAGAAGGCTGTAATAAAAAATCTCAAAAATATAAAAAGTAATAATGTAAACAGTGTATACTCATCATACAGCTTTGGAAACAGTATTCCTACTGCTTACCCCTCTCTCCCCAGTTATATCCCCTTCACACTCACTCTCTCAGTGATAACTACTGTCATGAAACTGGTCTTTAAGAGTACCATGTTTTCCTTTAGGCTGTTAACATATATAATATATATAATGTATTTTATAATTAATACATAGAATATAATTATAACATATTATGTACCTTATATATTTTTATATATATCCCTAAATATTGTATGTAGCATGTTAACTTTATATACATAAAACATTTATGTAATATTCTTTTGTGCCTTGCTTTTGTTGTCCAACAATATATTTGAGTTTCATCCGTGAAGACACGTACAGTGCTGGTTTACAGGTTTTCTATGCGCACAGCGTTCTGTGTACGACTGTACCACACTTCATTTATCCATTTTCTAACTGGTGTTCAGGTTGTTTCAAATGTTTAGCTATTATAAATGATACTGCTATGAGTGGTCTAGAACTTGTCTTCATGTGTGCAAGAGCTTCTCTAAAGTTTTACCTGGAAGAGGCATTTTGGGATGTTAGCAGTCATTTGACAATACCGTAATTTTATCAATTTATCTTTTACCTTTTCTACTATACCAGCTTTTATTTATCACTATGAGGAAAATAAAATTTCATTCCAAAGGAACAACTACCTTTCTCTTCTTTCTTCTTCCCAAACATCTAACAGATAACACATGGTCTAAATTGAGAGCCTCCGTGAGCTCAAGGACTGCCTTCTGGGGAGATGCAATCAAGATCACCTGCGAGCACATCAGTGTCAATTTAGAGTTTTCACAAGAGTACAATGAAAGCAGGGCTAACTGCTTATCCTTTCACCCCATCACTCTCCACAGTCCTGAAGATGCCTCTCCAAAACACAGATCCTCCTCAAAATCCTTAAAAGGCATTCAAAGTCAAAACCCCTTCCACTCTCTTCACCTGCCATACACTGGGCATTCCCTTTCTCTCATCCCATTTCCACCTACCAAAGTCTTGGTCATCTTTCAATATCTTGGGCAAATGGCTCCTTTAAACTTTCCCACATTTTCCTGATTGAAATTAACCCTTCTCTCTTTGCCTTGGCTTGGATAGAACTTTGAAAAAAAAAAAAATAGCATACAAAACAGTCTTCATTGTATAGTTTTTATAATATGGCTCTACCTTCCTTATAATTCTACAAAGTACTTGAGAACAAGAGCCTCATCTCTTGAATCTTCCTCCTCCCTACAGTGGCTATCACAAAGTATCAGACAAGTTCACTTTTAGGGAGAAACATGCTGAACAGTTTTTAACACTAACCCTCTTCATGTGAATTATCATGTCTACATTTCCCAAACATATTCCGAACATGAAAACCATGTCTTGTATCATCCAAAAATTTAGAAATGGAGAAAGAAATATTTGAAAAAAGATCCCATATAAGAAGGAATTCCTTATGTCAGAGTCTAATCAAACAGAGGATAAGGTGTGGGTCGGTTAACCTATCAGAAAGAACAACTTGGTGATAAAATGACGAGAAAACCAAGATAAGCTGTGAAAACACATCTGCATCTCAAAATGCATGAATTATTTTAAAAACAAAAAGAAATAAAATTCAAGAAAGGGTAATCAATTACCTGCATGAGCAGAGAGAGGTGAGTGCGGTCGAGGCAATGCTGGTGATTGCCCATTGCCTATCAAGCTTTTCCGGTTGCTTGTTCGGCAACTGTTAAAAGGAAAGAAAAAAGAAAGATTTAAAAATGGAATATGGTAACAACCATGTTCAAGCATGTTCAACATAGGCACAGACTAGGTTGAACAACCTATCTGCTGATGATATTGTTAACATTACTGCAAATTATTATGCATTCACTAATATTTGAGGGGTGGCTACCTCTTGAATATTAGAAAATATAATGTATTCATATAGCATAACACCATCAATATTCCTCACCACCGGTGGAGCGATAATCAATTACCTTTTAGCTCTTGACTGCAAATATGTGACATGCCATGCATACAAGTGATAAATTAACGATTCAAATCAGCAAACCACAGGTAGCATCTTTGTTGGCATAAAATTACTAATACAAAATTACATGCAATGAAACACAATGACATTAATCTTACAATGATGCACTAATTAAAAATCTAATTATTTAGACAAATTTCATATTTCAGCCTTTTGTCAACAGAACAGCTGATGCCTAAGATAAATGTATTTCACCACTCATTCATTTTTCATCATATATACAGCATTCATAAATTCCTTTTTAAGGTAAATGTTTGGGGACCATAAAAACAGATTCCAGTATGTTAAAATAATAGCAATGGTCCTTTTCCACAGGCATGCTAGCTGCTGGTTTTACTGAGTACCCAGTGAGTAGAAATCAACTGCTAGATATGGGTACAAAGCAACTATTTTTTTTTTCCTGTTTCTGCTAGTAGGGAGTTATAAAATGGCTAATTTCATTTCCAAGTAACTTTCACAAGCCTCAAAGAATAAGGCAAAGACAAAACCAGTAGATGGTGAAGTGGATACTATCTTATTTTAATTTGCTTTTCTTCAATACAGATTGGCACTTCAGTCTCTATTATCAGTACAGTAGTCAGAAAAGGGGGGTGGTGGTGATAAAACCTAGCAAGTTATCTCATTTACTTTACCTACAACAAGGGTCAGGGCTCTGTGACTCTGTCCTCCTACACCGTGCTACCCTCAGCCACCATTAAGAGTTGATTGCAATGTCTTCTTAATCTGAGACAGACCTCTACTATACCAGCTTCCTGAGACAGGAATTTTCACCTGAATTTTAAATTAAGTATAGTGAGTTGACATAATTCAGGGTTTCTGTAACATATTTGAAAGGAACATTTCTAAATATTCAAATACCACATTTGAAAACCAAACCTAATTTCTTTCAGAACTACTGACTTGGGAATTGATCCTCTCTCAGATGTTTGCTGCTTATCATCATTTGTCAACATTCTCGTATTTATCGTTTAAGGTCAGGCTGAATCACTTCATTTTCCTTACTGCAGCAATCAACATGCTCTAGCATTGTCTGTGAGTTTAATTAAGATTATGTTTACTCAGCCTTAAAGAAGCTGTTAAATGAGAATAGACCCTTGATACTTAATTATGAAGGTAGATTGTGATATTACCAACTCACCTACGAAGAAATGTATTCGACCTATTAAATTCATAATCATTAAATCAAATAGTCTCATTGCTTTTAAAAGATACTGTATAATGTACTTAGTGTTAATTCAAATTAATATCTCCTTTCATTTCAATATAGAAGTATTAAATATATTAACTTGCTGATGTTCATATTATAGAAAGAAATTATAAATGACAGATTTCTATCCTGGAAATCTTAGCAAAGTTATTTAAGCAAATTAACTGAAATTCAGGTTATTACAAGACTGTTATTTATATTTTCTTCATATTTAGTATTTGATCTACATCATTTATAAAGATCAACATAATTATTAATGTTTATATATGTAAGTAAAATAAGGCCGGGCGCGGTGGCTCACGCCTGTAATCCTAGCACTCTGGGAGGCCGAGGTGGGCGGATCATTTGAGCTCAGGAGTTCGAGACCAGCCTGAGCAAGAGCGAGACCCCATCTCTACTAAAAATAGAAAGAAATTATATGGACACCTAAAAAAATATATATAGAAAAAATTAGCCGGGCATGGTGGTGCATGCCTGTAGTCCCAGCTACTCCGGAGGCTGAGACAGGAGGATCGCTTGAGCCCAGGAGTTTGAGGTTGCTGTGAGCTAGGCTGACGCCACGGCACTCACTCTAGCCTGGGCAACAGAGTGAGACTCTGTCTCAAAAAAAAAAAAAAAAAAATGAAAAAAATGAAAAAAAAAAAATGTAAGTAAAATAAGAAATGTGTGCCAGTACAAATAGTAATATAATGAATATCTTACCTAGGGATATCAGTGAAATACTCTGACTTATTTAAAATTAAATTTAGAAAGTATTTCTGAAAGAAAACCTTAAAATATTGAATTTTCCTAAGAAACATATGGAATGACTAGTGTACGACCACAACAAGCAAAATAGTCAACAATTTAGATTTAAAATTAAAGAAAAACACAAACAAAAAACCTCACAATTGTATCCATTATTTAAAGTCTATCAAAATGGTGGAAAAGTGATTTAAAAAAAATCAATGTCTACATAAAACCCCAAAATGAAATATACTTGTTTGGTCAATATGCAAACAGGTTTATATCACAGACATCCTGTGCTTGCCTACTTCTCTATAAAGATTTGTAATCCTTACAAACAGATGATTCATTATGAATGCAACGTACAGAGAAAGAAAACATAGCCTACGTCATCTGTGAATACATGAGCAAGTTAAAAGAAGAGAAGTTCAAAGCAAATGGCCTCAGAATTTGAACAGTTTACCATATTTAAGGTACTGGTAGTATATAATTATTGAAGACAGCTTATCGACAAATGCCAGGAACAAGTAAAGCACAGTTCATAACTGAATGTACCTCCTCTAACCTCTTCATCTTCACCATGAAGCTAGAGATAGTATTAAAATTGTCACAGACTTTGAATTTTCTTGAAAGACTCTCTCTCAACGATCAAAGAGGAAACTTTAAACACGAAATGCCACCAATATGGCAAAACCAGAAATGGTAAAACACAGGACAAGACAGATTTCCATGCACACACAAAATAAATCTCTATACTTATGAAGTAGGATCTTAGCATCACAAATGAATTTGTTGCTAACACTCTTGACAGTAATGGGGCATTTTACCCTGCATTTAATCCCAAAATATCTAGATCTCGATATACAGTAATACTTTTGAAATCCTGGGACTCTACTGAGATACTCTGTAGATAAGTTTTCCAACGTACGACAGGGAACAATCATCGAATTTGGATGCCACCAGCTTCTGGTATCTCTGACAGTCACCTAATCTTATTACTCTAGGTACCTGATTCTCTCATAAATGAATTAAAATCTGCACTAACATCACAGTAAGAAAACTCCAGGGTTTGGGGGGGGGGGCAGGAACTATGAATATGTGCCACTTAGATTGCCACAGCACCTGGCACTGCTCACGTTAATAATGACATTGGTGCAAAATGCTGAGCTGACCTCTCTGTCATGAGGTAACATCAGATTTTCTGCCCATGAAAGGAGAAGTTTATGGCAGCCAAATGTTCGGCAGGCTCCCCAGGTGTTTGTGACTACACCTACTACTCATTTAATCCATAAAGTGACAAAAGAGCGGAAACATTTCCTCTTGGGCAAAATAAAGCTTTCTTCCTTTTCACTGCATGACTAAGTTGATTCTGCCTTGCTTTTTTTCCCAGAAGAGCCACCCAGGGGAAAAACAGGTGCTGTCCAACCAGGTAAAACAGGGACACCACTTCTCCCATAGCAGAAATCTCTTAACTTGTTTACAATTCATCCTCATCTAAGCATTTGCTCTTATAAAGAGTTATCTCTAGTTTTTAGCCTAAAGGGGCACAGATATATGACCGCAAAATGAAACTGAAGAAGAATCAGGAACTCAGGTTTCATCTGTTCCATCCCCAAGTGCATTCTTTTGACTTCATTCTTCAAGAAGAAACAGAAGCCATTCACCGCACCTGTGCTCCAGTCTGAAGGCCGAACACAGGAATACCCCCTTCCCACAAAGTACTTCCTCCTCTCAGGTCTCCGGTTGAAGCCACACATGGAAAAACTTCCTTTTCCTGTGGATAACATGCTGGGTTTGTTCTCTGAATTTGGAAGGTGACTACTATTGTTCTATTAATACAATGGTACAGCCAGATTCTTTACTTGCAAAATCAGAATTTGGTCCAAGAAGACAGCCATGTACAACTTGAGACAAAGGAAAAGATGGAAAATGGATGAGGATGGGGTGATGTTCACAAGTAAACATTTCTTTTTACTTCACTCGTTTGGTTCCTCCCTGGAAAGGTCCAGCTGGGGGCAACTACAAGGCAGACAACTCATACAACACAGCACAAGAAATGCACCCAGCTGACTGTGGGCCTGGGGTCTGAGAAGAGTGGGAAGGTGAAAGGGTAGTGGGGACTGGCTGCCCCTGAGGGCTGGGAGGCAAGTAGGTGGGGACAGAACATTGTGTGTGGACAGCGTCACAGCTAGATGAGCACTCAGGTGATGTTTAGAGTGACATGAGGCCACCACCAGGAAGTTATATTGTCTGCATGGTTTTTGCTCAGGCAGGTGAAGTGAGGCTTGAACAGGGCACCACTCCTGCTCCCGGAGTTCATTGTCACCATCACCAAAACAGTTTCACAAGGAGCTTCTCAATCTCTTAATTACCGCCAAGGGCACCTCCCATCTGCTAGGAAGATAAACAGAGGGATCTTGCATTTCATCATCTAGGTTGAGCCTGACTCCGGGTGAGGACACAGAGGAATACGGGCTACTGAGCTGAAGAGCGGGGGGCGAGGTGGGTAGGGAAGGCGGTGCATGTATTTTTGGTCTAAAGCACCCACGTTACACTTCTGTCTAAATTGTCCTTATGCTCAGGGCTCCATAAGAAAGTCGTGGTGGGATCTGTAAATATTTCTCATCTGAGTCTGTCACTTGTTTCCTAGCAGAAAAACCGCTTAACCATTCCCTACCAGGTCTCTAAAAGCTGTGAGGCCCACCGCGCTGTGGCTTTTTGCAATTGTTCTGAGTAGCTGAAATCCAGCTTAATTTTAAATTACATTTACTTGGAGACATAAATTCTGACCATGTCTCCTCATGACAAGACCTCTGAGAAGGGGAAACCCCAACAGGCAGTAATTTTTATATTCACAGCTGACTCAGAAAGGTAACAGTACAGCATATGAGTAACCATCATCAAGGGGCAGTAATAATATTATACAACGAACTGAATAAGAAGAGCCCTAGCAATCTGGAAAGCTAGGCTACCATTTATTACTTCATCGTCATGAAAAAATTGATAAATTTGCACAGGAGACTGATTATAGACCAAAGCTATCCGTACATGAACATCTGCTAACTGTTTCCTAATACCTTAATAGAATATGAACATTTGTATTCCTTAAACAAAGGAGAAGGCTGAGACGGAGGAAAGTGCATGACCAGGAGGCAAAAATCATCTAGCTAATGTGGTATTGCTAAATAAATATTATACACTAGGTAGGCTTCTGCTTCCATACCTTTACAATGAGAGGGTTGGACCAGATGAGAGAAATAGTAAGAAACTTGTTTTTTTGGTCCGAAAAATTTTGAAAAGATAGAAAAATTAATGCAATAATTCTCACCACCATGGAACAAACAACTATGTCATTTGTTGTATTTGTTTCTAATCTTTAAAATACATATACAGACATTAGAGATAGAATGAAATGTATCCAATGACATCCAAACCAGTAACATTTTCCACTCCCCAACTAAGCAACTACTAGAAGAATTATGGCTTATAGCTTTGCCATTCATTCTTGGTACTGTAGCCTACGTACATGTATAATGAACAGTACATGTGTGTGGTTTTACATTTTCACTAGTGGTATCAATTATCAGGAGAGACTGATAAATACTTGGAATTGTGCAAAAGACATCAATGGTCTCTTTTCAGTGGCTTGCTGGGCTTTGTACACTGGACCTTCCTGGAATTACCTGATTCTCATAAAGATATACACATTTCATTGTCTTTCTATTGATTAGGCTACTTTAAAATTCTGTAGGAGTCGAAGTTACATTGTAGAAAACTGGTAGTAATACAAACGACTCTTGTCTGCAATAATGTAAATGAATTTTATCTGGTGAAGAGACAACTGACATCGACCCCATAGAAAGATGACCTCAAATATTTAATATCATCGTCCTACAAGATATAAAACAGTTTTGGACCTATGAACAAATTCATTTCCTAATTCCTGATTGTCTATATATCCATGTCTGTTTTTTAAAAATCTCTTTGAATCTGTTCTATTGTTACCACCACCCTCAGTAATTAATAAGTTAAATAAAATCTTTGATATATGTTCAGTTTATATTTGTATGACAGTCATGTTTTTGACTTTTGGATAAATTACACTTTAGCACACACTATATATTATAGATACTCTGTAACTTTTTTCCACTCAACATTATGTTTTTGAGATTTAACCATGGCAACATAAATATGGGTCTAATTCATTCCTTTTATAGAATATTCATTTGAAGCAAATTTTAGAATTCTTAAGTGGACTAAAATTACACATCATGGACTTTTTTTTTTCCTCTTTGCAATGTTAAGTATCTAGAATTCTGTGCATTTGTAAATCTGATTGCAGAAGCCTTGAAAAATGTCTTTTTAATAAGAAGCTGTATTTGAAAGAAAAATTATATCATGCAACATAAATTAAATCTTCCTTAAAATCTTCTTTGGATTCTTCTTCTCCAAATCCTGCTTATTGCTGTCTCACCTGGATATCTTTATCTCTGCCTTCATTCTATTTTCTTCTCCCAGAAATAACTTTGTTTTTCTCATGAAAATCAACCCTTTCTGTGAGCATCTTCAAATCTACATCTCTACCACATTTTCTGAACAGCACATGGCCACACCTAGTAGCTGGCTGGATAAGCACTATTCCTCCTTAGAAGGCAGCAGAAAACAAAGCTTCGATATCTCTGCCTCTGTCACATGCTTTGTTACTTACATGAACTTAAGGAACTTGCCAGTGTCTTCCCTGGGCCCATAAAAATCAAGGCTCCCTCCAGGTTTTTATTAATTCATTCAACAAGCTACTTTCTGAATGCCTAAGACATGCTTAGACACTATTGAAAACAAACAAAAATCTCTGCCCTCAAGGGGCTTACATTCCAGAGGGGAAAGCAGAGAATAAACACAATAAATTAGTAAAATGTGAACTATGTGAGATGGTGATGGAGAAAAAGTAATGCAGCAAGTAGGACAGGGGGTACAGGTGCGGGAGATCACAATTTTAAATAGGTGGTCAGGACAGGCGAGATCTGAAAAGACCAGAGACTGCAGGAGGAGCACACAGCAAGAGCCAAGGCCCTGAGGCAGGAGTGTCCCAGCACAGGAGGATGGCAGATGGCAGGAGGCAGACCTGTGGCATTCTGCAGGCCACAGTGGGAGTCTGAGTGAAAAAGGAAGCTGTTGGAAGGTTTTGAACATAAATTGACTTTTGTTCTAAGAGAATCATTCTGGCAGCTACACTGAAATAGCCAAAGGAGGAAGCAGGAAGACCAGTTAGCAAAGTAAGCAGATGTGGACCCTGAATGCATGCTCATCTCCTGTGATTCTTCTTTAAAAGACAGTATGTTATTTTAAAAATTAATTTGTATAAATATGGCTCCAAAATTCAATGCAAGTGCTTTATACCAGCCCATGCTCTTTTGCATAGCCTCCAAAAAAAAAAAAAAAATTAGAGAAATATAAAGTGCTGATATCGAGGTAACTAACAAGCCTGAGTACCTCAGGTGTTTGCATATTTGTACCAACATAATGACCCAGTTCATAATTATCTGGGATTTAACTATTGATATTATTGGCTTGATACTTGAACTTAACTTTTCCATTAGCAGAAATACTTTTTTAAAGGCATTAATTATAATGAGAATGAATGGTTGCTCATATTGTTTTCACATGTGAACAACAACAACAACAAAACTTAGGCTAATTACAATAGCTAGGTCTATTAAGCTTTCAAAAATTCTGAGGAAAATCAAGAGGAAAATATATATATTACCTTACACAGTACTTCTTGGAAATATATCTAATCCATTAAGGTAAGCCCACAGTGAGATCTGGCCCAATTTTCTGTCTTCATAGAGAAAAAGAGAGATAGCTGAACCTTCAGATATCAGGAAGGCACTATCCACTGTAACAAATATTTATGGAGTGTCTATTCCACAAAGTACTGTGGGAGACAAGAAAATGAAGACATTCTCAAAGTGTTTACAGTACAAAAGAAGAGATAAGACTGATTCACAGATAACTATATGCTAAGGCAGAAACTGGAAGAGAGATACCAACAAAAATTTGTTGTCATCTGAAGTATGAGATAAATTTCCACTCAGCTTTTAAACATATTTTCACAAATAAACAGTACAATTTTATAGTATATACTATGCATTGCAAATTATCTGTTTCATAGAATTTCTCTAACTAATCTCTTAATCTCAGTGATCTGCCTAACACAAATACAGTCATGCCTCAATTAATGACATATTAGCACGTGACAGATTGGTGGCTGACATTCACCTTGTTGTGTCACAGTAATCCTGGCAAACACAGTATCACTCTGTGGCCACTTATTCACTCAATAACATTAACTGAGATTGTATGTGGAGTTTACAATCTAGGAGTGGGTGATAAATTCCTTGAGATACCCAGAAAAATACAGAAAAGGACAAACATAGAGTAATTTGTAATAAACTGATCTAAGATGATATTATAGTATAGTCTAATACTGCTGAATTGATTAAGATCATGTATATAACTAAGAAAACACAAAGAACTGACAAGGTCTGTGGTGCTGGATGCATGGTATGAAACATCTTACTGAAAAAACCAAGATACATACCATTCCGAATAAAATTACAATGGGATCATCAGTCTAATTAAAAGACAGGACATGGCACAATGATCAAAGTCAGTAGAAACCGGGAATAATATGATGGGATTTATAGTAGCAGGGTAAAGTCAACTGCTAAAAATGTTGAGAAGCAAAAAGTAATTAAAATGAGAGGAGCCTATGCCTCAATACCTGTTAATTTTATAAGAGGTAGCTAGCCTACATGCCCAGCCCCAAAATCCTAAATCATCAAGGCAGGCCATCTATTTATATGAGGGCCCTTAGGGGCTGGGAGAGTCAATGATGGAGATGGCTTTTAGATTTAAGATTAGTACAACAGTCCAAAGATCAGACATACAATAAAGAATGTTCCTACTTGAGATGCGTGAGAAGAGAGTTCTGGGAACTTCAATTATCTGTGACCTAAGAGCTGAGAGGCATGTGCTGTATCTTGGGAAACTGCTCAAGGGCTATTCCTGGTCCAAAGGTTGTCCGAAGTCATTCAAAACTCAAATGGTCCCTTCAAGGAGAGAGCTGCTATCACTTGGCTGGGCCTACCTAGGGCTGGGCCATCACAGTGGCAAAGTTGGAAAGTCGGGGGAGGGGTGGAGGTGGTGGAGCCAATTTTATACTTGGGAGAAAGGTCAGGATCAAATACCTACGACACAGACATCCAAGCTGTTGGCTATCCACAAGGCAGTTGTTGAGAGGGACCAAAGAGAAGTCTATAGACGTATTGGGGAATTAAGGAAAAATAAACAAAACACAAACTAATGTTTTTCTAACGCTCTACTTTACAAGGGTGTGTGTATAGGGGAGATGAATGTGACATAAACAATTTTTTTTTTCTTAACTTCATGAATCATACTCAATACAATGTACAAAGTCACAATCTGATATATCTTTTTCTAAGTAGCAAAAAACCAAGTTCAAAGTCCTGCTCTAAAATGACTTTAATCAATTTAATGGCATTGGATTATTCTCAATTGGCCAGTAATGAGGAAATAAATCTTAAAAAGGCCCTAGACAGTGGTGGCAGCCCCAAACCAGAGTAAATACAACATCTTACATTTAATGTTCTCAACTTCCTTTTTGGAAATAACATAGTAATATTGTTCTATTAACTTCTTTCTCCTATACCTCATCTCCCATTTTTATTATTTTAATGAAATGGCTATTGGCTTCAGAAAGCTAGATTGGGAGATGTTCTTATACCCAAAACTTATTTGGATGGACACACAACAGCTGAACTAGTATAATATAGCTTTACCTAATCTAGCCTTCTCCATACAGAAATTAAATCTTAGTTTAACTTGTTACACCTAGAAATATTTAATTTGGTGAATATATTTTAGTCTATTAGTATAACTTAGCTAATAAATGCTACCCATAAAAATAAAAGGCTGTGTTCCTTCCTTCTGGTTCCAAGGACTCTGGGGTCACGTTTTTCTGACCCACAAAAGGGAGGAGAGTTAGCCTCCATGACCACTGAATCTCCTTTTACGACACTGAACAGAAATTCATTTCAAGCCCAGAATGAACAGTATGACTATTTAACACCTCCCAGCTCTAACGCATTTCGCTTTTACATCGCAGTTTGGCATAACGCCCTGCCCGCAAGTGAACCGTCCCCGACTCCATGTGCCTCCACAATCGGAACACAAACATACAAACATGGAAAAGCGACATCGCAGCTCCACTTTGTTCTTTTCTGTGAGGAAAAGTCATGTGGCAAAGAGCCAGTATCTTTCTGTTCAGTATGTTTTGGTGCTAGCTGCTCCTAATTCAGTATCTTGCAAAATGACATTCTGTTAATGACATGAACGTCAAAGCTGTGATAATGGGCAGAAGGAGAAGAAAATGTTTCCTAAATGGAGAAGCAACAGGAAAACTGCCAAATGGATATTAAAATTAGTTGTGTGTTTATCCCATGCTTTGGTACTCGGTCCCCTGCTATTTGTTGCTAACATGAAAGGGAAGTAGCCTCCAAGGAGAGAAGAATTGCCCACCTTGGTGAAAAGCACAAAAAACAAGAGGTCAAAGGATTGTTTTCCCTTAATTAACTTGACAGATGTCTTTTCTTTTCTCATTTGCATTCACTGATGTTTTCTTAGTCATTCTCTCATTTTGCAAAGATGAAACTGGCCGCAAGAAACAAATGCTGTTGCTAAAGACAGGAGGGCTGGGGAGATACCAGAAGATGCTGGCCTTTAAGTTGCTCAGTATTCAGTCTGGGTAATGAATGCTTCTTGCTGTTGGCATCTATGGGCTGAGTAAGAGAATTTTAGGTCTGGAAAAGATGTAGTAACTTGCCAAGGTAGCGCCACCCATTAGTGGCAAACTGAGCCTAAGAAGGGAGTCATGTGGCTCCCACAACCAGGGCACATTTAAAGTTAGAAATGTGCACCAGACATATAGATATTATTACATTTAACTACTTCTTACATGAAGTGGTTACACCTACTATTAACAATAATTCTATCAATAATAATTTCGTTCAAAAAACGGAGAGTTCTGTTTTAGATTTAATGGACTGGCTGTTTCCTAGGAGAATGCAGTCATGAAATATACAGACTTACCACTGGTAGAACAGGTTTCAAATTCCAACCTCCCTAAGCTTCAATGTACTGATTGTAGAATTGGGATAAGAATATCAACTACCATAGAGGGCTATGTAGAGATTCAATGAGATAAGGTATGCAAAGAAACTATCCTATAGTGCCTGGTACACAGCAAGTACCTTGTAAATATTAACGATCACAATAAGGTATTTGGCCTCTCTCTCTTATACACATTCTCTCATGCATGTATGCTTTCATACTTGGAACGTTATTCTACGCTTTCCCTCAGGATCTTCGAACAAGGAGCATAAGACTGTCCATAGAATTACCTCCTAAAATCAAAACACTAAAATTATGCAAGAGCTAAAGAGGCTAGTTCTATCTAAGGCAGCAAAACTTGACAGTAAATGTAAATAATAATCCAGTTATAGAAAGACTATACCAATAAGAAGGGTAACTAGTTGGCTTTTTGAAACAGAAAAACAAAAGCTTCATAACTACAAGTTCAAAGTACCCACCCAAGCACTGGCCAAGGGCTTCACATGGGCAACATCAACGTGCAGCAGCACGCAAGGGACTGCACCCGGCAAATTTCAGGGCTCCAGACCAACCGTCAAAACCACACGCACTGGTTGGTCTGAGTGCAGTAGTGTTTACAACTAATTGATACAACCAGTTACAGATTCCTTTGTTCCTTCTCCACTCCCACCTCTTCACTTGACCAGCCTTAAAAAATTAAATAATAAAATAAAAAACCACATGCATCAGCCCAGCTTAGCCCAATGCCTTTACTTGTTTAAGCCATCTAACATGTCTTCTCTACGATGACAGTCCCCAAACAGAGGTCAACCCAAAAGTGAGTAACAACTGCTAACACTGACTGAGTGTTTAATACACTCTAAGCAATGGTTTAATTTTCATCAGTCCTATGAGGTAGGACTAATTTTCACTCACGTCTTTAGAGATGTGAAAACTGAAGAACGGAGAAGTTCAGTAACTTGTCTGAGATCACAAAGGTAGTAAGTGGAATAACTGAGATCCAAACCCAGAAGTCTGCCTTTAGAACCTGTGCTCTTGACTATTTTGCTAAACTGTCTACAAGGCAGGGAATAAGCACTTTGAGGGGCCTAAGCCCAAGAACAATTATATTTACCCTTACAAATTAACATGTCAGCATTCTTACAATATACGTAAGTCATGTGAACTCAGTAACTATGAATCCATGCCTAAAAGATGGAGCTGGTTCTTGGGGTACTTCTGAGCCTGCAGCCTGAGGGTCAGATACAAGTGGTGGGTTAAGTTATCAAGCTTCACACCAGATTGTAAGGTTTTCCTGGAGGCAGCAAGCCTGACCCTGGTGGACAGACACTCCAAGGTTCCCAAGCGGGGAATGCTTTTTATCCCAGTATACAGTTGTGAACAGATTTTTTTAGGCTCATGCTAGACAGGTGTGTATGGACATGATTTTGATACTCTCTCCTCCACAGAGCCTTCTCAAGGATCCACAGGTAGATGACCCGAAATGTGGATTATCCATGGCAAGCAGGCACTTGTTCCTTGTCCCTGCCCAAACCAGCTGGTCTAGCCAGACACAACTGGGGACAGAACGGTATTGACGCCACGTGTGTATCAGATTTTTTTTCCACTCTTTTTTAGTGGATTTCAAAATCAAATCCAAATTTCTGGATCATGTCCCCTTTAATGTAGCTTTTTTGCTTCTCTAATTTTAGATAACTGACTCTTAAGTATTCAAGAGACTACAGAAATCAAATCTGTGATGTGAACCATCCTCGTACACACTGGTTTTGGAGAAAATAACTAATTGCCCACATTGTGATAGACTTTAGGAAGTAAATTTGGCCAGCTAATCTTAAGCATATAATAAGGTATACTGACTGTGCTATTGAGGCAGGCTTTTTAAGATCAAGTATTTACAAATACTATACTTCAGAATAAAGCAAACAATAGCCTAAAATCTATATATTTACAAACTCTTATAGTTTTGTGACCCCAAATCTTGGATTCTTCTGTTGTACTTATCCTTTTAGTGTGGTATCTTCCCCCATTCTTGTCCCCCAAAGGCCCCCCAGACTCTAAGAGAGCACCTATGAGAGGGATCTGTGTGTTGAAAGAGGCCTCGCTAAATTGTGTGAATTAGATTAAAACTATGGCAGACATTTAGATAAGACAAGAGTGCTTCAGTGACTAAGGAAAAGTTTAACTCTGGCTTCAGTCACCTTTTGTTCTCTGGCCTTCCTCTTATGGGCATGACCACCTACCTACTTCTCATAGGTCCAGCCTTTTGTTTAATGAGATGACCTCATTTGTCCCTAGCCTGGGATTTGGTCCTTATTAGTAAGTACCCTGAGCTCCAGAATAACACACTAATTCTGCGTCTTCGCGGTATTCACCAGGCACCCAATGTAAACTCACTCTGCGGTCCCTGCAGTGACTCAGAGTGTTCCTGTTCATTGTGTTCCTGGATTCCTGTTTGTTAAAGTTGTGGAATCCCTGACCTTCACATGGAAAGGCTGCTAAGTAGAAATTCAATGGTATAGACGGCATCCTACTGTGTAAACTTTCCATATTGAAAAGGATCCGAGTGCCTCACCCACATGAAATTAAATTGCACACCAAGACCAGAATTAGAATACCTCAACTTACTGAAAAGAAAACATTGATACTATGAAAGAAATGAATATGAAATATTCTTCTGGCTACTTTGGGTTTTTTTTTTTTTTTTAAAGACTCTAAATCCTGTTGAAAGGGCAAAATACATATGAAAACAACAATGTAGATAAACCCATCATAAAAATAAAATCTGTCAATAGCTACTGAGTGAGTCATTCCTTTGGCTCTGTGGTCATATCATATTTTCATTCAGAGCATAATCATAAAATTGAGGGGCTCGTTTACATAACGAAGAGTATTTTCTACATCCTTAAAGCTCTCTCCTTGGGGCCTGGATCTTCAGAAACTAGCTACAGAAACTGTTTTTTACAGTAGGCATCAATGTTTCTGAACTCACAAAGTAATACGGCAAAGCGCAAAAACACTTTGTACTATTAGTTTGCTTCATAGGGAGGGTACACAAAAAAATTGATAACTATGTACATCAAATGACAAAAAATCATTTTTCATTTCACTTAAAAAACAGAAATATCTTAGTGTCTATTTTTATGTCTAAAAGATGCAATATTTTTAAATAATGTAAAAGAAAGCAGATGAGTGGTAAGCAGAAAGTTAGGCTAACTTTCTACAAACCGAAGACAAGCACACCTGGTGACAAACAGGTCCATAAGACAAAGTTAACTACCACCCCTCTCCACCAATACCACCATCAATTTGGTTTTCTTGTTTTCACTCAACTTGTTTTTCTGACATGCATGTAGCTTTATTACTCCACCGAAAATCCCCCAACATTTTTTAGACAGTATCTTGCCCCAGGCAGAGGAAGGCTGGTACCAGGACCTAAGAGAAGTTTGTAATCCGGAAATCTGGGGAGGGAGACTTTTCCCTGCATTTTTAAATAACTCCATTGTTCAGCTGAATGGCATTGTGTAATTGGGAGGACAAAAGAAAATAAATTAAAATAAAAATCTGACTACCTAAGATTGGACTGAAACAAGGTAGCTATGTTAAAAAAAAAAAAAAAAAGACTAAAGACAAAAATAAATCAACTTATAAAATCATCTAAACTAGAAATGGAACTGGTTAGAGAAAGATTTTAATATTCAGGTAGGTAAAGTGTTCCTGTCTTAGGTTAAGACATTTTCTGAAATGAAAAGGGAAAATATTTAACAAGAGAGTAATTTTTTGTCATTGGGAAATATGAAAAAGGGTAGGAGAAAGGAGAGGTCTCCAGGAAGACGATTTAATGTATCTGTAATACACTGTTTAAAAAATATAATTCCATTTATAATTTTTTAAATTGTATTACTGTGAATACCAATTACTGTTTGTAATCCAGTAAAACAGAAAAAAAAAGAAAGAAAGAAAAAAAGAAAAACACTGGCAATGAGTCTGGCACCAGTTAGGAAGAACTAATGGCATATTAATTATAAATAACTCCATCCCCCAAATGCTCCTGGCCTTCATTGCCACATCTCTGCTACAGAGATGGGTCATTTTTCAACTGTTCAAACTTCCTCTTAAAGAACTTTGATTAGTTTTCTACTCCGTCTTCTAACATATTTTACCTCAAAAAGATTAATCTCTAACTCATCCAAGAGAAAGAGTTAATCAATTTGTATAGAAATGAAGAAAACTGCTCCCCTGATCTTTTTAAAATGTTTTTTAAAAAATTGATAAGATCCAGGAATAGAAATAGGGTTGGCAACTTTTCTTAGGAGAGTTCATTTTTTGGTTATTCTATCCTCCAAATGCTTTTTATGTACTAAATGAGCCATGTATTTTTAATAATCTGCCCCATAACAGAGACCTGGTTCTATCTGAGTCACACGGCCCTAACATCAAACGATGAAGTCTAGAATGGCAGGAAGAAAGGGCAGTTCAAAGAGGACCGAGGCGACACAGGACTGGCTTGCCCTCCCAGAACGGAGAAGCTGGGACTGGCAACTACCGCCTCTCTCGCTCGGCCACCCAGCCACCACCCTGGAATTAACTGCCCCCTCTAGGTGCAAGTTTTTTTGTTTCTGATCAAGCCAATTTACCACTCACTCACCTCACCTGGATATACACACTCCTTTCTGACCTTTTCCTGAGAGGACATTGAACAAAGGATGATATAGAACAATGATCAGTCTCTTTCTCCTAAAAACCCTGAATAAAGTAGTTAAGCTAAGCTACAGCCGTAAGATGGGATATTATTCCAAACACGCTCAACAATATAGACATAGGTGAAAAGTGTAGAATCCAAAAGCCTGATATCAAATATATTCAAAATACACTCAGCCCTCTGTAACCATGGGTTCCACACCTATGGATTCAGGCACTCAGGTTGAAAGTATTTGGAGAAAAAATTTTCCTAGGTACTGAACAGGAAGAGACATTTTTTTCTTGTCATTATTCCTTAAACAATACAGTAGAACAACTACTTATATAGTACTTATATTGTACTACGTATTATAAGTAATCTAGAGATGATTTAAAGTGTAGAGGAGAATGTGCAGAGGTTAGAATCATTTTATATCAGGGGCTTGAGCATCCGTGGATTTTGGTATCCTCAGGAGTCCTGGAACTTATCCCCCTTGGATACCGAGAGACCCCGTATAGTAAATACAGATAGGAAGGAAAATGTCCATAAATTATAACAGCAATTACTTCTCGGTGGTAGAAATACGGGAGTATAAATGTATGTATGCTTGTGCTTTAGTTTTCAAAAATTTTTAATCATGAATATTGTAACCTCTTAACCTGGAAAAGTGTGAGTTTTATAAAGAAAAGCTGATGTCTAATAGTGCCAGCCACGATCCCTAAGAGGAAAGGCAGGATGTAGAGAGAGATGACAGTGGGTCCTGTGACAGAGTGATTTACTCAGATATTAACGTGTGGTTTTCTTTCTACTGGAGGAGAATGGAAAGTATTTTTTCCTTTCCCCATTGCAAGAAGTCTTTGTGTTCAGAGTCTGGGCTCCTGGGTCTTGGAGGGTCTTCCGTGAGTTCTGGTGTCGAGAATGGAAGCAGAAGTGGTGAGACACCCCGAAGGCCCCGCCCAGGCCCTTCCCTAAGGAGGAAAGAGCTCATGACAGACACTCCCCTGGAACGGGATGGGTGGAACCACGCAAGCCTAGAAGACAGGGGTTAGCTTTCCTGAGACTGGGGGCGGGGAGTGAGGAGAGGCAGTGGTGTCTGGTGTGTGGCTGACTGTGGGGGGAGCCGAGACCTGTGTCCACTCCTTTCCAGTGCAGGGTTCCAAGACACAGAAGATGACGGGCTCCGTGGTGGGCATGTGTGTGGCTTGGTGTTAGGGGTGAGCAGAACACAGTTAAGAACCGGAGACATGCTTGCCAGTTAAAAATGTTCCTTCCCACAGTAGGCATCCAGGAGTACTACATCCGTTCCACCTTAGAACAGCCACATTATTCCACAGGGGCTTGGACCATAAGCAACCCTGATGAGCAGGAAGTGATTTCTGGTTTCCATGTCACCTGACCATATCATGAAAACCACATCAAGCAGCTGTAGTAGAAAAGCCAACACCACGGATCCCCCTTGGCTGAGAAGTACCAAGCAGGCCTAACTTTCTCAACAACAAACCACAGCACCAGCAAACTTGTCTTTCTCAGGAAATTATCAATCTACTGTAGGCCAGTTTATTTTTTTAGCCAAAGCCCATCCCTCCTCAGAACCTGACTTAAAACATGAAAACAGAAACAAGACACAGAATGCTGACCGGACAGTTTGTGAATATAAGGAATTGTCTGCACCCCTTTAATTACGGTCCAATGGGTGCTGGTTGTGTAGTCACAGAAGTGCTAACAAAACCAGGCCAGGCTCATTGTAATAGTTATTAATGATGTTGGGGACACATAGCCAGATTTTGGCAAACTCCAGAAATGGCAAAGCCAAAAGGAAAAAGATGTTCTTTACTTAAAATGCAAACAACAACGACAGCAAAACCCACACACAACCCTGGAGTTGCAGAAATCTGAAAGTAAATGCAGATAATCCCTGTGGTTCACTCTAAACCAGCAGTCCTTCAGGGAAACATTATTTTTTGGTTTACAAATTAACCCTCTGAATTACACAGGTACATTCATAAATGAAGACTCTGTTCTTCAGAATATCCACATAGAGCACACAATTTTTATAGTGCTAGACCTAACTAGCTACTCTAAAACAATAAAGAGCTCCACAGACGTCATCTTTCCCCAGCTTTCACCGTTAAATATATTCGCTCCTTTTAGAGCTTTAATTACTGGATTTATATTTGGGCAGTGATTACCATTTGCATTGGAATATAAAGTGTCTCACATTCAATTTGTAGAAAATTTACAAAGTTGAAGCTGCAATACTGAATCTAACTATTAATAAAATCACACTGTCACTTGTTAAGAAAGCATAAAGGGTTAGTGATATGGTACAAATCATGTTATTGCAATACCTGACATTTCCGGAAGGTCACCTGACTCTCACTGTGGAACTTGTGGCTATAGAAGTGATGGGGCAAGACAGGTAAATTGACAATCCAGCACCAGAGAGAAGAGAGGGACCTTATGGTTTTGGAATCATTGTTAGGCAACCCCTACCCCCACTTCCACCTCCCTAAAAATGCCCACAAGTACCACTTGGCATGAATCCCATTCATTTCCCTCCTGAGCCCTCTCCAAAGGTTGCAGAAATGCTGTTTTGTTTGTTTGCTTTTTTTTTTTTTTTTGTAAGATAGTGTCTGGCTCTGTCACCCAGGTTAGAGTATAGTGGCATCATCACAGCTCACTGCAACCTCAAATTCCTGGGCTCCAGTGATCCAAAACTCCTGCCTCAGCTTCCTGAGTTGCTGGGACTCCGGGCATGCACCACCATATCCAGCTAATTTTTTGTATTTTATGTAGAGAAGAGGTCTCGTTAGCTTGCTCAGGCTGGTCTGAAACTCCTGGCCTTGCGTGATCCTTCCACCTAGGCCTCCCAAAGTGCTAGGATTACAAGCATGAGCCACCATGCCTGGCCAGAAATGCCATGCTTTTGTAGTGACAGAGAGCATTTCAATTATGTTAGTTCAGGGCCCATAAAGGATATGGTGGCTTTCAGCACCTTACATAAAAGGCAGCTTAGCAGAAAACATATGAATAAGCTCTAAGGAATAATTATGAATTCTCTAGGTGTGGCTGGCGATGACACCACAACAAAAGACATAAGCCTTTTAGGTAAGTTGTTTTAAATGAAGAGATTGTACCAAGTCAGATAAGACATTTCATACTTAAGTCACTGGCCAACTGGTTTATGCTCTAATCTCTTGTTGGAAATGTGGTCTGCTGTGAAGAATAAGCTGCCATGAAGGGCCTCTTTCACTTAAGACCAAATAGATAAACAGGGTTAAATAAATACACAGAAATGTAATGTAGGTTAAAAACCTATTCTTACACTTCATTGTTTACATGCATCTCCAGACGCATGGCGTATGTAGATGCAGATTCACAATGCCGTATTATTTGACAATAAATTGATACTTTTCTTGGAAACTTAAGCTTATTTTGCTTATCATAGAATGTGGCTGCAAAGCAAGGTAAAAGTAGCAACTGTAAGGAGGAAGTAAACATGGACAGACTGTCTTCCCACAAAGTTAATCAGTTTATTATGTTGCGAAATCTAGATCATTCTAATGTGACGAAATTCACGGCACCACACATCACTGCTTCAGCATTGCAACTCTGTTTAACTAAGGCAAACTAGTTTGCAGTTACTTTTGAATCAGCTGCTTCACTTATGACTTTGACCAGGAGCTTCTGTGTCTTGGCCAAAAAGCAAAGAACATTTCCTAGCATATAAACCCTGCCTATGTTACAAGGTACTATGCCCAACGAGCTACGCCCAACCCTGACTTTTTCTCTATGTAGTCTCTTTAAAAAGCATGGGTAACTGTAACAACCTGAAAAGCACAAAGAAATTAAGACCCAAATAAAGTAATGCTTACAACTCTATCTCTTAGTTGAGAACAAATTTCCACTTTGTTATTTTAATGTTAATAGCTGCCACTTTTTAAAAAGTGTTATCTAGTCAGGGAGAGTTTTTCTTTTTTTTTAAGCGTGAGCTGTTCACAGTGAGAACTAATTGGCTGCCAAGAATGAGATGGATTTCCAAAGGCATCCTATTCTACTCAACAAATGCTGGTTTCCATTTACTTCCATATATTTACTCTCAGTAAGAATATTCATTTTTTTTTACAAATTTAATTGACAAATAATTGTACATATTCATATTCATGGGGTACATAGTGATGTTTTGATACATTTAATAGATAATGATCAGATCAGGGTAATTAGCATATCCATCATCTCAAACATTTATCATATAAGACCATTCTTAATTTGAAATTATTTGTAAGCATGGTGAGAACGGGGCAAAAAATATATGTTCTTCTAAGGCAAAACAATTATCTTAAATAATGCTGGACTCTTCATCTTGTATAAATGTAAATACGTATATCATGTCTAATACTTTATCTGTACAATATTGAACATTAAATAAATAGCAGTAAATCTGACCTACTGTATGTTATTTACAGTTACTATAGGTGTGTTTGTGTATTTCTGCATAAAATACATAATATACTTCATTTTCGTTTTCTAGAGTTTTGAATTCTGTTATTTTCAATACATCTTTTTGTCATTTACATAAAGTTCTACAGTAAATAAGTATTGCACATACTGACATATAAGACTAGAGGCAATTGGTAAACCCTCTTATCAAGACAGACAAGACTGATGCTGAGAATAACAAAGGTAAGAAGCAACTTATTTTGGTCTTGGTGTAGAATATTTTATATTCCCCCAAAATAAAAATGGTGTTTAAAACTGGTCTTACTCCAAAATGACTCCTTGTAGCTCTCCTACCAGACATTGTAAGCTCCTTGCAGGCAAGCATTTACCTTGTTCTTTTTGTGGCCCTCATGTAACACCTGGCACAAAGGTACACTTGATTAAACCTTGTTAAATAAATCAATCATTCAAAGAATAAGCTAATAAAAATAAGAAAAATTTTGCTGAAAATGCGGATGGAGGAGTTTCGTCGTAATAAATGCTCACCTTTCTTAAATCCTTGTTTCTGAAATTAGGGAAAGTTTCCATTTTATGGTTTCTCCTAAAAATCCTAGAATCTTCGTCAGAAAGCAGTGATTGTGGGTCAGGCTGTGCTGAGAGCTACACAAAGTCAGATTCTACCGTTGGCCTCCAGAGGCGCAAACCGAAATGGATTACAGGTACAACAGGATTATTTTACACAAAGATCTAGGCAACTGTAAATACTCTAAAAGAATCTATAGGCTAAGGGGTTAAAGCAGCCATGGAGCAAGGGTTTTTGGAAGGGGGACAGACTGCTTTTGACAAATAAGCACACCTTCGACACAAGTGACAGAAGTAGGTCACGATGAGTAAGTGAATTTTCCACTGACTCATTTCCACATGCATCACAGGCAGCAAAGGACACCAGTGATCTAGTTCTCCACCTGGGAGAGCTGAGCAAATTAGTTCTCTGACTAAAGAAGGTGGAGTGAAAACTGACCCGGCAGGGAGAACCACTGTCCTAACCATAAACAGGTCTGTAGGCAGTAAGGTCAGCAGGCCTGACTAGAATATTCACTTCAGAGAAATCCTCCTGTCTTTAGAAACTCTAACAACTTACACTGTAGAGATGTGGAAGTAAGATGATTCCTGCTCTTTTTCTAGCTAACAGATCAGTGCAATCAGGTTTAATGGGGTTGCGCCAATTAACGTGTATCTGACAAATCTTCACTAAGGCTGCATGCAGTTTTTCAGAGTTTAACTTGGGATGCAAATAACCTCTACTTTAAGTCTGATAGGGAAAAAAAAAATTGGCAAATTATTTCCAAATACAAATTCATTTATTTTAGTGTAAATGGTGCATACCACTGTAAATGTCACATAGTCACCATCCATTATGATAATAGGGCCCATCCAATCTTTCCGACTGATTCAAAGTTCACTGCATGAATGATCCAAGCCCTCAGTCCCCAGACAGAACTTAAAATATGTCCTTATTAAAAAATTCAAAAGCAATAAATCAAGTTAAATAGGTGGCAAGAGATGACCTCCTCTGCCATCAACTGTGGGAAATGCCCAGTGCCCTCTGCTGAACCAGCCAAGGAGCTGACAGTTTCTCTGTCTATGCAGAGGACAGTGGCAGGGCTAGTGATATAGAGACTGACAGTCTCCACCCACCAGAAACTTAAAATAAGTCTACTGAATAACTTGCACACATTTTACTCTAGTGGGAAATCATCCACAGAATAAAAGTAAATGCTTTACTTCACACAGGAAATAGTTATCGTCCTCGTTTGGAAGTATTCCATACAATAGACATCAGATTTGCTTTTTATAGTACAGAGCTAGGCAACGTCAACCATACTTTGAACAAAAGTCATCAAATATTATCAGCAAGTTCTGAAATACCAGTTGAAGCTATAGGAAAAAAAAAAATCACTGCAAAAGTTGATTGGCATAAAATCAACACCCATGACCTTGGCCTCTTTAGCACAATGCTCTATTGAACTAAGATACTAAATAAAAATATAGCTATGGAGACACCCAAGTCTTTATAAAATGAGACATTGTAAGAGAGTGACACAAACACCCAAGATAGGAAAGAGCTGAGAGACAGAACATTTAGAAGACATTAGGTGATCCAAACATACAAGGCTCAAATGGTTTTAATGTTTCAAGCTCAACTCTCTTGAAACTACAAAATAGAATGGAAGGGCTTAAAACCACAATCTCATTACTAATACAAAACAGATCTTATTCTAAATATCACCCCTGGGACTCTGACCAATTTGCCTCAAGCCTGCTCTGGAATGATGACTTACAGAAATGAAAAGGTATTTATTTTCTGAGTTAAAATGTCACTCAGATGATCTATTTTTGCCACTAGTGCTATGGTTACCTCTTCAAAAACCAAAATGATGATTATGTCATTTTACAACAGCTATCCAATAACCATCAGATGGTCATCTCAGAGCTCTCACTCAGTATGAGTCTGGCTCAAGCCAAAGTCTAAAAGGAAAACAACTGTAAACATCAAATATTGCTTCTGAGACTATAAAACAAAGGAGATATGGACAGAGGTATATCGTAATATTACTAAATTAACTATAGAGCCTTTTTATTGTATTGCCCTGAGAAATGACTTGTTAAATGAAGGCCAATGAGGATGTGAAAATTTACCCATACGTATATAAAATACTTAGGTAATAAAAATACATTTCTAACTCAAAATTTGGTTTTATAATTCCTTAGATGTTCTTAACTATATATAACATTTAACACTGAATCATGTGAAATTTTAGTAAATTTCAATGCTAAACATGTGCACATTTTTCAATTTAAATGAAAAAATTTCCTTAAACAAAATTTTTAGTATATAATTCAAAGAAGTTCAAAATGTATAGAAATAATTTGAATCTTATCTTCAGATTAATTAGGATTAACTTGGTACAGACCTGTAGATAGCACAAATCCACAGATATTTCAATAATGTGGTTAATTAATATCAAATTATAAACTCAGCAGGAATGGACTTATACTTTCCTTTCTCCTACCCATTTCTCCATATGAGGAAATGTACTATCTTTCTAAAACTCCTACCATTCTGTCCATTTCATTTTTCCTCTGCAAGGACAGAAATGATGTTGTCTACAGAAGTTTTCTAAATAGAAAATACTTTTTGGTCTCATAAAATAGAATGAAAAAACAAAATATACAAAACCCAACAATCAAAAAATACTATCACCTTGCCACAGAATTCTGCAATCCCAATTTCCTAATTAATTCTTTTTATCCCTCTCCATCTTATTTCCTTTTTCTTAGCGATGATATATAGGAATATATCTCTAAGATATATTCCATCTCTAAGGAATGGTGAGGTCCCCTGATACACTTAACTAAAAGAAAAATGCTAACAGTGTGATGAAACTTCAGTAGTTATCTGATTCTCCTATGATCAAAGATATTTAAATCCCAAACACTACTCCAAAGAAAAATAAAATAGATATGCCTATGGAAAAGGTAAGTACATGGCCCGATAGCTTGTCCTTCCTAAAAAACACACCTTAAACCATGTGCAAATCATCTCCCCACCCCTGCCTCCATTTCTCTTGGAAACACAGAGGGCTGGAAAGATTAGGCTCAGTTCTAGATCTAAGCAGCTGTAAATACCTGAGCCTCCTGAAAGACAAATATTCAACACTAATTAATTTTGGCACTCTTCATTAATCCTTCTGTGGATGACTCTTAATCTCCAATCTGGGATTCTTTCCTGCCTTCCATCCAGACCCATGTATCCTACATCTCCGCCTTGGGTGTGTGCAGAAGCTCCAGTTCAATGAATCCCAAACTGAAATTATCACCTTCACTCAATCTGTTCTGCTTCCTGCATCCCCAATTTCAGTGATTGGAACCATTATCCAACAGTCTGATGCACAAATAAGAGCACACCCTCCACTTTGGCTCTTCCTCCCTCTAATCATCCAATTAGTCTTCCAGTCTTGTAGAATCTACCTCTTGAGCATCTCCCTTCATTCTCCTGGCCACCAGCCTGGTTTTGGCATCATCACCATCTCTGCCCCAGAAGCCGGTGATGTTTGCTCCAACTGGGTCCTGGTCCCCTCCTGTAACTCCAATTCATCCTTCATTGCCAGGAATCTTTTATATGGGCAAATGGGATCTTACTGCCCTGTATAAAAAACCTGAAGTGGTTCCTTCCTACCCTCAGAGTAAATTGCAGGCCCCTCTATGTCACTTTAATGGAATTTCTCTTCAACTCTCTCTCCAAAAGCTGTTTCTTTTTACAGCTACTTGGGTTTTTTCAGTTTGGAATATCCTCTTCCACCTTCAAATGATCTCTTTCTCACCCATCAAGGTAGTTTACTTCTTTGACAGCCCTTTTTCTGTTAGGGGTCCACTGGATGCTCTCAAAGCCCACTATATTCCCCATGATGGCACAGTTAAGAGGGGGTAAGTGTAGATGTGTAATCACACATGATACTGTAAATTCTTGTTACTCATTTGTGTCTTCCTGCCCCCACATCCACCTCTAGAGCTCCCCCATAAAGCTGCAAGCTTTCAAGAAGGTAGGAACCATCTGTCTCCTTCACCATTGCCTCCCCAGTACAGTGCCTAACACCCAGAAGGTGCTCAATTAATATTACTAATTAATGAAAAAAATAAATGCCCAGGATGGAGAGCTGATTGCACCCAGCTCCACGTTCCAAGCCTCACCTCTGAGTGAAATCTCCCCTGCTTTAGGCATATCTTCTTAAATTTAGAGCTGGCCCTAACAAAAGATCCTACACCTTAAAGGGTTGCATCCAGGAAGTAGGATGGTTCATATCTAAATAGATTAGAAGCCAAACAATTCCTTCTTCATCCAATTCTCTATTCAATGACAATCCACAAACCTGTTTTTAAACTGGAAATCCTCATGGTGAAAAGACTTATCGTTCTTATGAAATGTAGAGCTTCTACTTTTTGTTCTGATAGGTAAAATTTTCATTTAGAATTATCAAAAGCAAACTAGAAGGAAGCTCTCCCATCTTTGATGCTGTTCCATGGTTAGAAGCAACTGTGCATCTAGGAACCATGTCCACTAGGACCCCGTCACTAACCAGTGTTGCTTTCTGCAGTTGTACTAGAAGGTACCATCAGCCCCTCCGGACCTCATGTGCACAGCACATATTTACATTCTCCTGTAGGTGTCGCAGGGATATATTATACAGCTAGAGTCAACTTTGCTTTCACAGCAGAGCTGGACTCTGATGAGAATAAAGAACAATCTGTATGAGCTACAGGTCAAGATAGATATACCTTGCTTTGTTTTTGTAATAACTTCATATTTCAATGAGTTCTGTGCTACCAATAAATGTGAACAGTGGTCAAACCATCTATCTCAGTACGACATTAAACTAAAACACTGCTGTCTTCTATGCTAATTCACTGAATTGTATCATTAAAAATGTAGATAATAAATATCCCTGTACATCTTCTAGCAATAAGTCTGATAATTTATAATCATTCCATAAATATGCCTCCTTGAAGATAACTTTTAATAATCTTACGTAAAAGCATTAAAATAGTATATGTTACAGTTACTCTACTTTCTGTATTTAACATGATATATTTAGATTTTCACAAATAAAGGTAACTGACTGCTTTAAACCTAACTTCTTTTCAGAGAGAGTTTCATTTTCATTTGCGTTCAGAATTAAAACATAAAGTCAAGTCCAAAAATAAGGAGGGAAGGAGTGCTTGCCCTCCACATCTGTGTCAGTCTCCGTGAGTGACTAAAAAATGGATTGTTTTTTCTATCTCTTTTGAACAGAATTCTGCAGTCTCAAGTATTCCAGGAGGGAAAAATGTGCCTACGGGGCTATGATTTACAATTATTCTGTTTCATGCTGATTAGCATAAACGACCATGATAGAAAATTGCATGCAAACCCTAGAAAGGTCAATAAAAGATATCGATCCATAGCAACAACTAAAGGAGGAAAAATTGCTTACAGTCTATGCTTCAAGCTTCCTATCTAATTTGCTAGAGGATCTTTTAACCCGAAAATAATTCCATGTTTACAAAGCATTCTTCTGATGGTTGCATGAATTACACTGCACAAGCAGATGGACAAATCAATCTCTGCACTTTATTCTACTCCCCAGTCTAGCAGGCTAAGAGTCTGTACTCAGATTAACACAGAGGCATTATACAGCAACTGCAAGGCCAAAAAGAACGTTTCTATCCATTAGAAACTATTGCGAGATGCTGCTGTAATCGGGAAGTGGCATGACATTCAAAAGCATTTGTAGCTTTCCCTCTTAAATTTTTTTTTGCTCTCCAAAATGCAGAGTTGAAGGTGGTAGGTAGATAATGAGAAGAAATTTATCTTAACCCTTTCCAAAATGGTTAGGATAAATTTTGCTTGCCACTACTCTTATTCAGAACATACTTAGACCTTGATCATTAAAACACTTATAAACTCTAAGAAAACTACTTTAAGACTAGCAGATGAAAAGCGCTTTATCATTATTATTCCTTAGTTTTTTCTTGTTTCAAAGATTTTACTTTCAGGTAGGTAATACAATTCAATCCTGGCAGGTAGGAAGGTGCAGTACACGATCTTTATACATTTATGGCCATACTTATTTAGGGAAAAGCATGTGGTTACGACAGAGGGATGGGGAGATGCTCAGAGACACAGGCTCATTTAACATAAGTACAGGATGCAATTTACTACACAAAGAGCAGAGGACACAGTTGCATTTCCACAAGCCCTGGCTTCTGGGTCCTTCCAAAGGCAAATGATCAGGGTGACAATAACCGCTACTATTCTCATGTTGTTCTTGTGGGTTTTAATTCACTCCTGGGCTTTCCTAGCTACATGCGAGGTAAACGTAACTGATGAAGACTCAGCACTTTTCTGCTTACTCCCTGACCAGTTGAATCAAAGGTTACTTTTCTAGTATACCTAGGATACCTAGAATATTCTAGTATATTCTAGTATAACAATAGCCCAATCATACCAGGCCCCAGAGTTAGTACCATGACAAACTCCAGAGCCCACCTGGTCAGCCTTTGTCTTCACTAGCACAGTGTCTAAGACACCGGAGAGCTAACCTGGAGTCCATGGACTTTTAAGAAGTCTATGAACAGACTTCACTGGGTCTATGAAATTGTATTCTTTAAAAAGAAAAAAATCATTATTTTCACTAACCAGAACCCAAAATGTAACATTTCTTTCACTTATATATGTACACAGTATGAGCAGTACTTAATGATTTTTTTTACCAATAAAAAATCACATATTTTCATATCATGTTATAGTTGCTGCAGTTATATTAAAAATCATTTGCATTATCACTTCAAAGTTATGGTAGCTGCTAGACCTCCCTCTAGATGTGATGTGCTAATAAAGAATGATATATATCACAAATATTTTAATATGTGTTCATGACTATTCTGATATAACTGGTTTCCTTTATAATACTATATATTTTATCTTATGCATTTAAAAATATTATCCTGAAAAGACATCCATGGGATTCACCTTAATGCCAACAGAATAAAAAAAAATCAGATAAGTAGAGGTCCCAGAATGTCTTCCCAATGTCAGACAGTGAGCTAATGGCAGAAATGTGACTAGAAACAAGATCTTTTTCAACTGACAAATAATATCAGTATATATTCATGGGTTACAGAGCAATAAGAAACAAGATCTCGAGTCACATTTCAGGGCTCATTTCATTTTACTGTATCACTTCAGTTGACCCTAGCTAGGAAAAAAAAAAAAATCAGTGGATTATTCCCAAAAGACAGGGAATGTAATGGAAGCATATTCAAGCCACTGTATGAACCACTGGGTTCTCATGTCCATTCTCTTCCCTTCTTACAATCTCTTATTGTCATCTGTACATGTGGAACCAGAAGTTTCTTCTTTTAAGGTATCCAACAAGTTTAGGTAAATGTGCCAGAGAATTTAAACATCTAAGAAACAGAAAACCAGTTCGCCTATTTACCATCAAAGAGGATTATCCTCAACCACCCCAAATAGTACTTAAACATTACTTAGGATGAAGATTCCACAATCCTTTCTGGGAAATGCATTCAAAAGTATTTTCCACTGACCACAGAGAGGTAAGAAATACAAAAAAATACAAGTGAAAATAAAAAGCCTGAACCACTTCACACCCATTAGCATGGCTACTATAAAACAGAAACAACCATTAGATGGGCGTGGTGGTACATGCCTGTAATCCCTTCCAGCTACTCAGGAGGCTGAGGCAAGAGAATCACTCGAGCCCAGGAGTTTGAGGTTGCAGTGAGCTGTGATGATGCCACTGCACTCTATCCGGGGTGACAGAGCTGAACTCCATCCAAAAAAAAAAAAAAAAAAAGAATCAAGTGTTGGTGAGGGTATGGAAAAACTGGAACCCTTGTGCACTATTGGTGGGAATGTAAAATGATGCAGCTGCTACAGAAAACAGTATAGCAGATTCCTCAAAAAATTACAAATAGAATTACCATGTGATCCAGCAATTTCTCTTCTTCTAGATACAGACCCAAAAGAATTAAAAACAGGTTCTCAAAAAGCTATTTGCACACTATTTGCACACAGCTATGTTACTATGAACCCAAGTTCATAGTAACATTATTCACAATAGCCAAAAGCTGGAAAAAACTCAAATGTCCATGGAGGGATGAATGGATAAACAAAATGTGATCGAAACATACATGGTAATATTATTCAGTCTTTAGAAAGGAAGGAAATTCTGACACAGTCTACATCATGGCTGAACCTTGAGGACATTATGCTAAGTGAAATAAACCACAAAAATACAAACACTGTAAGAGTCCACTTAGCCGAGGTATCTAGAGTAGTCAAACTCATAGAGATGGGAATTAGAATGGTGGTTGCCAGGGGCTGGGGGAGGAGGAGTGGGGAGTTGCTGCTTGATGGGTACAGAGTTTTGGTTCTGCAGGACAAAAAGAGTTCTGGAGACTGGTTGCACAACAACGTGAATGTTCTTAACACTACTGAAATGCACACTTAAAAATGATCAAGATGAGACACTTTATGTATACAATTAAAATTTTTTTCACCCTAAAAAATAAAAGGCTGAAATGGAATGGAGAAGAGATGAACCAATGATTAGGCAAAAATAAATAAAAAGTGCAGAATATGAATAAGCTAAGAAGGCATATTTATCCTACATTTGCCAAACGGTCTTTCAAACACTCACAATATCCCCAGTCATAATCACTTCACCATCCTGCTCCCCAACCATAAGTTTGTAAATAACTAAGAATAAAAAAACTCGCAACTCAAATGAGTTAAAATAAATTTATTTGGGTTAGGAGGATCTGTTCTTAGTCCTTCAACATTTTCACTCCAATCCATACAATGAAGATGCATTTGGCTCTGCCTAAATAACAGGACCCAGGATCCACAGAAAGACGTTCTCACTTTGATTCTTCACAAGCCACCTAGATCTGTAAGGTCTTGATGTGGCAGGGATCTGGAAACACCGACTCCATTGCTCAGAGAATCCTTTCTGGCCGCTATAGTTCGGAATGACCAGGAATTAGGCTACCATGTAATTACTGGCATCTCAAAAATTCTCCTACAAATGTCTAACCAGGTCAAGGCCCACAAACTCTAGTGTGCTAGAAAAGATGAGGGGTATTATCTGAACGTTAGATCTAGCATGTAGGAAGTTTTTCTTACTCCTTCACCTCACTGTATCTCCAGAGACTGAATTATGATTTTGAGTATGGGTTGAAGCTAAGCTGGAAAAGAATACATATAAAAAGAAGTATCTAACTTATAATGATCATAAATTATAATTCTTTAGAATATCTGTTGATTCTTCCTATGCATTAGAATCCTCAATCTCCACAGGATATTTCTCATAGAACACTGTTCTTGCTCTATTCAGCTTAGACACCACAAACTTTTTATATGCCATCTTATAAGGTATCATTTAGGTGACTCTATGTGTTCATCAACAACAGACTTGTCCCAAAGGTAAATATGGCTATTTATCATTAGTAATTTATGAGCCTGCCAAATACTAGATGAAGGAAGGGAAAATATCAAACTCAAACAAAAAACAAAAACTACTGTTGCCCTAGGTCACAGCATGGAAGCTCAATCTTATTTCACACACACAAATCAGATCAATTGAAGATGGAAATGCATTATACATTAGACAAAGAGTTTCAAACTCTGATAAAAGCAGACCTTGGAATGTGTGTTGACAGCAATTCGCATTTAGTAATGTTTCACATTTGAACATTAAATGTGTTAAAAGGGAAAAAGCAAATAAAAAAATATCCAGTTGCTTTCTTGAAATATTGATTACAGTTCAGTAAAACTTCAGAGCAGCAATGAAACTCTAGGAGGTATCTGTTCCTATAACAATATCTTTCATCTAACACCTTACCACCTCCCTCTGCTTCCCAAGTTCCACATGAGGGATTCTTATTCTTTTAGAAACATTTCATCCTAAAGCATATGCAATGTTCATTCCAGATTTGAATTTGGCGACGATGTACCCTACTGTCATTTTTTTGCTAGAGAAAATATGGAACACCAGACTGCCATTCTAGCAATAATATACCATGTTACATGAGAGTCACAAACTTGGAAGGCACCTCAAGTAGACAAAAAGCAACTTGGCATCATGTATTAAGACTCATAAACATGTTCACGTCACTTTGGCCTAGAAATCTCTCGTCTGGGAAATTATCCTAGGGAAGTAGTCCAAAAGACAGAAAAAGCTATATGCACGAATATGCTCACTGTGGAGTGCTTTCATTCAATAAACCTTTATTAAGTGTCTATTATGTGCCAGGCACTATGCTGGCATAAGGTCCGTGCCTCAAGACACTCACAGTCAGCCTGAAATTCGGGTAACTATACAAAGTTACAACATGTTGGGATAAATGCTAACAGCAGAGTGTACAGAAGCAAAAGAAACAAGGGACGGGGACAGAGAGAAATTTTGAGTTAGGGAGAACTTTATATAAAATTTTGGGTAATGCTCTTGTAATTTCTTCACAGTATTTTTTTTAAGACACAAGATAATAAAATATTACACAAATCCTTTTATAATATTCTGAAAAACTATTCCTCAAATATATTTTTTAAAGTAAAAAACATCAAGCAAGCACAATTGCCCTTAGCAGCTCTCAGACCCCTCGTCTTTCTCCCCACTGTGTGTGGGAACTGGAGTGCGGGAATCAGTCACAAAGCCCTCGACTGGCACACTCGGCCACAGGCTGTGCCCAGTCCTCGCTTCTACTGGACGGCAGTGCGTCCCTAATCAAAACTGCTCAGGAAATTTGAGTTCGTTTTGCTTAAAAAACAAAACAAGATAAATACACCAAAAAATCTCATCGCGCCTTTGAGAACTTCTTCTTTCAAACGGTCCAGAGTCTCTGGAGAAATTCCTGCTTTAAGATTTCACAAGGTCCTTTGCTAAATATGGCATTTGTAATTTGCAATGATTTTTTAGTATATTTACACATGAGGAAATTCCAGTTTTAGGGGTTGTGTTTTGAAGGTTTTGAAGAAGTACAGATTGGACATACCTTGTAATATTTAGTGAGAAATAATCTAAATTGGGACATGTTGCCAACTACATCGCATGCCTGTATTTATACTGGGATTAGAGAGAATTCTATTCCTGTAACATGCACAACATCCAATTCAAGTCAGGACATGCTACATATCAGGTTTGGGAGCCATGGAGATACCTCTTTCAACATGCTCTGTGTTGTAGCAAGGCTGAAGGCTTTGGCCATACTCCAGAAGTGGGGTGTGGCTTTACAAGGATTAGCAGAGAAGGCCATACCTGAACTTTCTTTCTCGAAAGAGTGCCTAAAGAGAAAGATTGAACTTGAAACAATCAATAGAGGGTAGAATTAACATTTATTGAGTGCCTACATTTGCTAGGCATTGCCTTAGGTGAGAGAGGTTGGCAAAACTTTTCTGTAAAGGGCCAGATTGTTGCAGGCCAGAGTCTCTGTCGCAACTACTCAATTCTGTAATTGTAGCACAAGCAGCCGTAGACACCCTAAGTGAACAGGTGTGGCTGTGTTCTAATAAAGGTCAATGTATAAAAACAGGTGGTGGGCCAGCTTGGGCCTGCAGGCCACAGTTTGTCTACACCCACCCTAAGTGTTTCGCAATCTATTTTATTTAAGGTACAAAAAAGGGTTGCTGGTTATTTTCCATACTTAACAATGAGGAAACCACGTGCCAGAGGTAAGATGGCCTGCCAAGGTCACATGTATGACGTAGGGTCAGGATTCCAACCCAGGTCTGTCAAAATCCACAGTCTGAACTTTTTCTACTATATGAGAAGAGCCTCTTAGACTGAATACAGAGGAAGAGGAGGGGTCAACTTGAATGAAAAAAAAGATGCCAAGTCTAAATCCTTCCTTCTTGGTTAACATTAACTGATCTAAGCCCACCTATTACAAAATATGGAGGACATCAAAAATGCTGGTAAGCAGGGGAAACAATCCTCCCAAAAGCAGCTTCTGGAATATTCAGTACTAAGTTCCTTCATACCGTAAGAGGAGAGAAACCAAATTCTGTGTATCACAATGTGGCAGATTGTGGCAACACTACAGTGTGGCCGCCCTCCTAGAATTCCAACACTCTCTGAGAGGATTTTGTAAAACAACCCTATTGATATTCACGGATTCAGTAATTCATTCATTAAATGTCCAGAAAGTACACTATGTAAATGCTTAAAAAAAGGATGTGGCACTTGTCCTTTAGAAACTTTCAACAGAATCAAGAGGCAAGCAACTAAATAGTTAATTACCTGCTGATCTGAATTGCCACTTGAGGGTAAAAGCAAACTGTAAAGGTGACATGTACAGTTCAGTGCCTGCAACTCAAGGGAGAATAGGCAATAAATATGAGTGTACTTCTAGCTGAACCTTAACTAGGTTTTCACGCCTGTTTTTTTCCTCCTGAGAGATTAAGGATTCTATTTTCACCATGGTTGTCCTAATTTGGAACCTGAAGACAAGGTTCCAAGTCCATTTCTGTTGTTTACCAGCCTGAAACTTTGGTACCTAAACATTAATGTTCTCATCTTATGATGAGGGGGTTCAACTAAATGTTCCTGAAAATCTTTTCCAGACTTTATCTATGTGAATCAGATTTTTAACATATGATTCTGTATACCCAACTTTCAAAAAGAGTAATTCTCTGGATGAAACTCAAATGTCTGTATATTTTAATCCATGACATAGGATTCTTTAAAATTTTATAATAAAAAAAGTTTCAATTATTAAAACTACTTCCCTAAGAAGGCAGAAAGTATCACGTATAGAGTTGTACAACTTATTTCTGAAAATCAAATGATGATTTTCCCCAAAGGACAGAGGGGAAAGGAAGATGTGGAACAGATGGATTTATTGTTCCCCTATGGAGAAAAAAACATTTCTACACCTTGCAAAAATATATTAATTGGCCTACCATCTGGCAAGCCTGCTCACACACATAAGGGATAAAGTTTATATCTTGAGGTTTAACATTTAAGCCTGTAAGGACATGGTAATTGGAATCTTTCTGTGTTAGCATTAGTATTTTTAAAAGGGCATTTCAAAAGAGATCTGAATACAGGTGGAGACAAACAGGACCTAAAATGCGAGACCATGCAGGGTGACATCACCAGTGTCAACGGCCCCACCCCCACTGCGCACCAGCAGGCTGGCTGTGGACATACCCACAACAGATGTACGCATGTGTGTGCACACACGCACACAGAAAAAAATTACCCTCCCAAAGTTTTAATAGCGGTTTTTCTTAGTACTAGAATTTGGGTTTTTTAATTTTATGATTGTTTGTATTTCCCCCACTCTTTGAGTTTAGCATATGTTACTTTAAAATTTATTTTAAAGGCCATATAAGTTCCACTGAAATTAACATAAAAATAGTGAAAGGACTTGGTAAATTACTTTAGAAAGCAAATAAGGTACCTTGAATTTATCTTCTGTAAAATGCATATTTCGTTCAATCTTTACTTGCACAGAAAAACCCCTATTCCTTCTGGAGCTTGGTACTTATTTTCTAGTAATCATAATCTATGTCTCAGACTACATAGCTTCCAAATCTTCTACCTCATGGCCCAATTTCCTTCCCTAATAAACACTCCCAAATTATTTCTAACCATTAGTCAAATTTGTTTATCTGGTTTCTCACCACTTTTTCATCTACATAGCATCAAAGGGGCTATTATACATTAATAATGAAATGAACAATTTAGTTTATGCTTTTCTTCCAAATATCTCATTTTGATGCATTTTTCCAGTACCTCATTTGACACTGTCAACCAAGTAATCAAACTATGTGTTAATCATTTCCTCACAGAAGTGATTTTTAAAGAGGATGACATAATGTACCACGGTATCCTGGATGGGATACTAGAACACAAAGAGGATATTAGGAAAAAAACTTGGAAATTTTAATAAAATGTGAAGTTTAATTTAAACAATGGAGGGGGTAGCAAAACAAAACATCTTATTCTAATCCTGTATTAGCATTAGCATCAAACTACTTAAAAATATTTAAAGCTTTTTGAAGTATTAGAAATATTCTATATCATATTTGTGGTATTAGCTACATGACTGTAGTTTTAAAAACTCATTGAACTACACACCTAAAAAGGATGATTTTACTGTGTGTAAACTGATTCCCAACAAACCTGACTTAAAATATTTAGTTGCCTGGACTTTTTTTTGGTTCCATTTGCTGGAGTAAATACAAGTGGCAAACCCTGTGTTAGTAAGAATCTAAAGAAGTCTTGGCCTAGTATAAAACACATCTTCTTTAACATTTCAAATAGTACGTGGAGGGAAAACTTCTTTCATTCCATCCTTAGAGAGAGAAAAGTATTCCTCAAAACGCTCACATATTGTACCACTGAAAGCTAAGAAATAGCCAATGAAGGCTTTTTTTTTTTTTTTTTGTGGTTTAGAGAATTATTTTCCCAAAGGAAAAGATGTATTTAAGTGAGTGCCATCAAATCATCCTTCTTAAAAAGAATTAGCAACAGCATATTCAAGAGGAATTATATTTTTAAAAAGGGATGACGCCTTTACGTAATTCTTCTCTAAACTGCCCAAACAGATCTTTTCCACCATTCCCACTGCACTGCCACGTAAGATGCAAGAACTTTTGTACCTTCTATGAGATGAGCTATATGCACTATTCCAAGATCAGCACAGATTTTGATAGTGTGCGTAACATACACATTCATGTGAATGTGCAGGATTTTATAATACATAGAGGGAAATCTCAGAAAAATAAGCCTGAGTGCAGCAGCGTGTTATTCATTCAAAGGCCTAGGAGGTAGCAGCCGTGCACAGTTACGCCGTAAGTAAAACTTCAATTTAAAAGCACAAGCCCACTCAAATACCATCATAAACCGGGATACTTTAAGATGAGGAAATTACAGGAGAATACATTTACAATTTCCTTTAAAGGGAAAGAGAATCAGCAGGTGGCAATTTTAAAACAAAGTAAAAGCTACTTCTATTTTTCACTCTCTTTCCTCAGACAGCAGGTGGCATATCTATAGCAAAGATAAAAATTATCAGAGCTTTATATTCCACAAATATCTTTTGAATTACCAAGAGGCTGCTATCCTATAAAATTAAGATGGTAAAATCTTGCTGTACAAATATTTTCAATAATTAGAACAATTGCTGGAGTCCTATTTTCTTTGGACACAGGATAGTAACGTTTTTATTAGGATTCACTACTTACTACTGGTGATATTTTGGGACAGTTAAGTAATTTCTCTAAGCCTCAATTTTTCATCTGTATAATCAATATAACAATATATCATTCACAGAATTATGAGGATTAAATGAGACAATATACACCAAACTGCCTCAGCAGACATTCTCCCTCTCCCTCCTCCTTGGCTGATGTTGATAGGAATCTTACCAGTTACTACATGTTACTATAATTGTCTACGTTACTTTCTAACCCCACTAGATTGAGCTACAAGAAAAGGATCATGCCATACATATCTTTGTTCCCCAGGTGATAATCATAGCCCCGGTCGCGTAAAAGGCACTCATAAATATTTGGCACATAAATGAAAAAATGAGGTGATGTGATTAATCCCCAGACCCTGTTCACTGAAGTCAAACTTAGTCAAACTAGGTTATTAGGTTATCAGGTTTCACAAGGTGATTCAGCCTCATCCACAAGCTCCCAAAGTAGTAAAAGGGTCACACAGAGATGCATGACTCATAAACAGCCCCCTCTACGTATTTTTAAATGTAATTAACTTCCCCTGTTTTAGAGGTTAATCCTTCAGCTCTTGGTTTCTCTGACTCTTGGCCCAATTTATAATCACTGACTTCTCTTTAGTGCTTCTAAGGCAGCCAAAGAAAAGAAATTGAAAGAGGAGCTGTACAGCTGCAATCCCCAACCCCTGGGCTGAGGACTGGTACCGGGCTATGGCCTGTTAGGAACCAGGCCACACAGCAGGCAGGCGAGGGAGCAAAGCTTCATCTGTCTTTACAGCCACTCCCCATCGCTTGCATCACTATGTAAGCTCCTGCCTCCTGTCAGATCAGTGGGGGGCATTAGATTCCCACAGGAGCTGGAACCCTACTGTAAACTGCACACAGAGGGATATAGGTTGTGGGCTCCTTATGAGAATCTAATGCCTGATGATCTGAGGTGGAGCGGAGGTGGTGATGCTAGTGCTGGGGAGCAGCTGCAAATACAGATTATCATTAGCAGAGAGGTTTGACTGCACAATAAATGTAATGCGCTTGAATCATCCCGAAACCATCTCCCCCACCCCTGCCTGTGAAAAAATAGTCTTCCATGAAACCTGGCATGGCGATCCCTGGTGCCAAAAAGGTTGGGGACCGCTGCTGTACAGCCTTCAGGGCTTGAGGCTACACCCTCCCAATCCAATCCCTGCAACATTTTAAGAAATCCAGTCTATGACTAAAAGGCAAAAACAAAACAGAGCAAAGCAAAAACAAAAGCTAAATCTAGGCCTTAACAAAGACTTTAAGATATATACACACCTGGGACTTCCCAACAAAATCCATGAATGTTGAGCCATGAATCTCCTCCACACATGTTAGTTTCTCTATTAAAAAGCTTTAAATCAAACCTAAGAGGCTGAAGAACAGCTACAAACCACTGCCTGCTGGGCACACCTATAAGAATGAAAGGTTTGAAAAGCGAAGGTTGTTTCTTCAGCTCCAGGCCAGGCACGTCACTTACATGGGAACTAAAGAACTGGCTTAAAAGGAGGACTATAATCTTTCTGGAACAATGGGTCATGACGAGCTTCCTTAATGCCAAAGTAAGTGTTTAGAAGTGACTTCTGCTAACAGAAAAAAAAGTGTAAAGGGCATATATATTTACTCTGGCTTGAATACAACATTTCTGAACATGTTTATCATTGCCAAGAGTCAGAACCCTTTTCCCTCATGGATTTTCAACCTGGGACCCATTCCAGGGAATATTTGTGTACCCTAGGAATGACAGCAAAAAGTTTCATCATATTAATACTTAACCAGTTCAGTATCTGTACCCTTTGACCCCAAAACCACCCTATATCTGATATGAGAAAGTAGACTAATTTTAAGGTTAAATCTCAAAAAGAAAGAAAAACCACAATTGCTCTTGTTTAAAGAGCTTCCTTTAAGATGTCATCAAATAATTAATAAGTAATTAATCACAGCACCAAAGAAAAATGAAATCTACCTGCCAAGGGGGCTCATTGTCAATGACTATGCTGGTAAAATGGCATCAAAACCACTAAGATCCAAGAACTGGACTGAAGAGAGAAGGCCTCTGACCTTAAGCCTGGATTCCTAGGTTAAGAAAACCTCTATTGATTTTCTGCTTAAAAATCCTTGATTTCAAAGGCCAACTTCCCTGAACTTGACAGGAGAGAAGGCATCTACTGAGAAAGAATGCTACATAACAAATTTTACAAAACACACAGTAAAAATATGACAACTTTTATTCCTTATTAACTCTAGAGTCTAAATATCTAGACCTCTGACATCAAATCCTAAAACACATACAACATCAAAGCCGAAATATATAGGAAATTATAATTCATAAGCATAGAAGCTTATTTCACAGAATCCATAACAATAACTATTACGTAAAGCACACGAACTGTCCCACATTCCATCTGTCCTGCCACTGGCCACCACTATTTGAGATCAACGATGAGAATTCCTTTTGCGCAGGGACCTATTATGGAAAATGCAAATTCGTAATCATCCATTCAACTAGCCAAGGCAGGTGATGTGCCTATCAGTCGTTTTGCCACATGCTTGCCCTTTGGAATGGATGAGCAAGCCTAGGCTAATTTTACAATGAACTAGTTTTAGGGTTAGCAAATTATTTGTGTTTATATGGATGGGTACCAGGATGGAGAATAGCAAGTAGATCAAATCAGTCCTCATGTGCCAAAAAAACTCTGACATAGCTTCAATATCTCTAATGCTTAGTGTTTGATCTAGGTAATCTATTTGGAAAAATCTTTGATTTTTGTATCAAAAGTTTTGAGATTAGGCAAGTGAAAGTAATATTTTTACAGGAATTATATCTCACAAGTTCCAAGATCAACAAGCCACAAAAATCAGACATAAGAAATAACATTACATAATAGCCACTTACTGGCTATTGTTTTACAGTAACAAAGGCTTCATTTACCATATTTCCTCGAGTACTTTATTCAGCAGCAGATTTTCCCATGACAAACTTTTTTTTTCCCCGTAACCCCTCCAGACATCTATAAAAGTGAAATATTTAATAATTATAATTTCCAACTTAAAGATATCCATCATGTTGCCTTTTAAGAGACATGACTATGAAAGGGGCATAGGTGATTTTTATGCAAGCTATGATTGTAGAAATCACCCTCTGCAAATTTAGCAGACGAGAAATCTGGCAATGGCTAGATAATATTTTAATAATGACTCTTAAGGAAGAAACACAGTAATGTCTGAGACATAAATATTCATTGTAATATTTAAAATCAGACAGAATAAAGCATACCAAAAACAGCTTCAATGAATACTCATACAGCAAAACGGGCATGGTGAATCCATCAGTTTCTTCCCTCTCTAATTCTGTGACCTGGGGAGACCTCGGCAAGTTTCACTAATCTTCCTGTGATCTGCCAGTTTCTCATTCTCTCCACCCAGGTGACTCACTCAGAACCTAATAGATTACCTCCAAAAGATACCTGCCATTTGAACTTCCATGTCAGGTTAGAAACTTTCCAGGGACATAGGGAGCTGGTTCTTATCTTTGAAGAGCCAAAAGCTTATTGAAGAACTTCAGAATACAAAAGGCGGTTCCACTAGGTGTCAAGGTCTGCATTCTGCTTGTACTTTTGCCTGCAATGACTGTTTGCTAAGAGCCCCTAAACTCTTAACTAAATCAGAGCCAAGATAAATGTAAGACCACAAAATTAGCAACCAGAATGCTAGAAATTCCCAGGGTTCTATAAGAAAGTAAGCAATGGGGTGCTAAAGACAAGAGATAAACATTAATGACTGCCTATTCATCTTACTGATTTATTTTACCTTCAAGTACTGATCAAGCATAAATTCTCCGCTAGGGTCTTTTTTTCTTTAAAACAAAAAAACCTGACTTTTGATATTATTATATCAGTGTGATATTGGTATAATTACCTTCTCTAAATAAGCATGTGTGGTAGCCATTAGTGTAGCAAAATTCACACAGGTCTTCTTAATCTAGCAATAAAGTTTAAGAATTTAAAGCCAAGTTCATGATGGAACTTTATATTTTCTTTTCCTCTGCCTGCCTAGATAATAGGAGAGTACCAGAACTACAAGTATTAACCAACTTGTGAACTTTTATTTAGAGATCTTTCTAGTTACAAAATGTGCCACTTATCACAAAAACCAAACTTCCTACTGATAGAGATTGACTCTGCTTTTTAATAGACAGTTTTATACACACCCTGTGTCTACTTTCATCCAGGTAGCCCCGGGACCATTGTAATATCTTGGCTCCACTATTTAACTTTCAAAGGGATTACTCAATTCCCATGATGTCACTCCCAAATGACTAGGTTACAAGTAGTGAAGACAGCTGAGATTAAAATAGCTTTGTGCATGCTCACTGGCACTAGAGATGGTGTTTATGGGGGGTGAGGTTAGGGTCCAGGGCCTCCAGTCTTAATCTCCCTGTGAGATCAGCTATTTCCATTTCAACCAACGAAGGGGGCCTCTCCCAGATGATTCAGATAGAGCCCAATTCCAAGCTTTCTCCTCCCTGGGCCATCTCCACATAGGAACTCAAATGATTTTTTGACCACACCACCTGTCAAGTTTTAGCCCAGACGGTAAATGGTCTCCATCTCAAAGTCTATGATTCCCCTGCTTTAAAGACATTATTTAGGCTTCTGATAACAGGATATATGTGTAAAAAGAAGCAAGCAAAACCATAAAATATCATGTTCTATCCCTCACTGAACTATCAGTATATCCCTCCACCAGTGCTTTGAGAGCTGAGACACGTACTCCCAAGCACACGTTCACACACAACTACAGCAATGAACAGCCCACGCCGCCCCATGGAGAAGGCGCTCCCCTTCCCAACGTTTTATTTTTAATGAACTTCTTTTGAAATCTACTTTCTGCACTCACATGTTTCTTTCTCTCCCCTTCTTTCTCATTCCTCTCCCTTTCTCCCTCTTCTCTCACAAAAGACCTACAAAAATTCCACGGGCAAAACAATCTGTGATCTCCTATTGTAAGCTTCCCACTGGGGGCTAAAAGCAGTTCTGAAACGTGCATATTCCTGCCTGGCTTCTGTGTCCGGTAAGCCTTAGATGCCCAGAGCCCGTGGGCATGCAGCCACGTGGGACAGCCGGGTTCTCGGCAGAAGTCACTCAGAGCTTGGACTCCAGGCTGGGGACTCCCTCTCCGCTTCTCTAGGAGTGTCCCTGACCAGGCTGGGTGGGGGAAGGGGGGCATTCTGAAGTGAGGGCACAAGTGAGGGCAGGGCAGCCCCAGGCTGCTGGATGCCTTTCACGGAATATGAGCAACATCAGAGCTCACCAGAGATTAGAGAAGGATCGAAGGGCGGGCCCTGCATGATATGTGGGCCTGTCCTGCCTGCAAAAAACACAGTCCAGAGCACAAAAAAAGGAGAAGGATGAAAGGAAGCAGCTATGAAACAGGCCTGGGCAAAGCAAAGAGTGGGAGGAAATGAGCGCAGGGACTCAGGGAGGGGCAGAGCCTGCAGGTCAGGCGGGGAGAGGAGAAGCAACAGGTGGGGCCAGGTTTCAGTCCCCTGTGGACAGGCTGCGGGGAGGGGTGGGCACCGGGGGCTGTGGAGCAGGCTAAGGGGTGGTGCGTGGGAGCCAGAGACGCTCAGAGTCAGGGCTGTGCAGCAGGAGAAACTCCAACTGCAAACATGTCAGAAGGGAGATACTCATAGGCTGTGGAAAGAACTTGAGCTTCCAGAAGGGAGGTGAAAAGGAAACTGTCATTGCCAGTGTGGTGATGAAGCAGACAATAAAATGAGCAACAGTGAGTAAGGGGATGTGATTCAGGAAGGAGGGCTGACAGGCCAGCCATGAATGCACAACGGCTAGGCCGTCATGCCACGCTGCTGCTAGATTTAGCTACCCAGAGAGAGTGGCCACTGCCCATGCTCTCCAATTCCTCGCCTCACTTCTGTTTTCTGGCCTGTGACAGCCCCACTCCCACCCCATCACCCTGGGGCAACTGTTGATGCTGAAGTCATCCGTGACCTTGTAGTTGCCAGATGCAACACACACCTTTATTTCAACTCCCCGTGGGGTGCCAGTGATGTTGACAGTTCTCCTGGGATCTCAGGGACAAACTCTCCTGGCTCCCTTCCTTCTCTTGGGGCTCTCCCCCACTGAGTCTCCCTTCCCATGCCTCGCTGTGTCTCTGCTGTCCCACATATAAACCTAACGTGTTTCTCAGATGATCTTAATGATACTCCCATGCCTATTATTTCTGGTCCCGCCCGCCTGAGTGCCCTACACCTATATATTCAACTGCTTGCCTAGGAGGTTCTTCCTTTCCCTCCTGATGCCTTTGATGTTCCCCAATGCCTGCCCCCAAACTCTTCCCAACAGCTCTTTCTCATCCTTTAGGGCTCCCCTTAAATATTACCTTCTCAAAAGATCTTCCCTTCCCACATTATCTAAAGTAGCTCCCATCGCCACCCCCACGTGCTTACTCTCTCACCTCAGCTCTTGCTTATGGCCTTTGGAACACTGATCACAATTTAGCAATCAGCTTGCTTAGACACTTGTTTATTGGGAGTTGCAAACACTCTGTCTTGTTTCACCACTGTATCCCTTGCCCAGCAGGGGGTACAGGTTTGGATACTGGCTGAATGAAGGAAAAAAAATGCACCATGGTACTCAGCACACAAAGATCCTCAATAATTGTGGATTTAACTGAGTTTTGGGGGATAACAGGAGCAAGTACAAGTACAGGTTCTTTTACCTTCCCCTCCCTGAGTCTTATAAGTACAGGTGGTTCCTCCCTGTCTCTGGTCTCTCAAGTCAAAAACCCCAGGGCCATCATGGAATTTTTTTTTTTTAAATATAGAGATGGGGGTACTGCTCTTGCTCTGGCTGGTCTCAAACTCCTGACCTCAAGCAATCCTTCCGCCTAGGTCTCCCAGAGTGCTAGGATCACAGGTGTGAGCCACCGCGTCCAGCCACGTCATGGAATCTTTCTTCTTCCCTCAGAGCCAATGGCTCATCAATGTCTCTCGGTTTTATATCCTTAATATATCTCAAAGGCATACTCTCACCACATTCCTTTTCAGGCCTGCAAAATCTTTCAGATAGGCTATTGTAAAAACTTATTAATTGGCTTCCAGGTCTCACCCATATGCAGATATGAACTTGCCAGTGCCGCTAGACATGTCTCTCCCCTGCAGGACAAAGGCTGAGACCCCTCGAATGCCCAGCGCCTCAACTCTCCTCCCCAGCCTCCCCGCCCACTACTTATCCCTATGTTGTAATGATACTAACAGCTAAGACTTCAGAGTTTTTATATGCCAGTCATCATGTTGACCATTTTACACATATTGATGCATTTTAATCTTTGTAAATCTCATGAGGTAATTAACTTACTTATCCCTATTTTACATATGGAGTAACTGACGTCCAAAGAAGTTAACTCACCCAAGCTCATAGAGTCAAGATGTCAAGCCAGGTGAATGGGCTTCAGATGGACCCTCTTCACCATCGTGCAGTCCTGCCTATTCACCCTTTCTACTTCACCAATACTGAGTTATGCTTCTGGTTCTTTATGCTCCAGCAATACTGAGTTATGTACAGTTCCTGGAACTCTGGGTTGCCAAGGCCATCAGGACTTTGTACACACCATTTCTTCTGCTCCTTGGAAAGGCCTGTCCTTCTGTCTGATAAACACTAACTAACCTGTCTTTCAAAACCTCCCGAGGTGTTGCCTTTCCTATGTGGTTCCTCTACTGGCTCCCTAAGACTAAAGTCTCTCTTACCCACTGACCACTCCTATGGCTTATCTGTACCTTGTAAATGTTTCTCTATTGCCCTGGTTTGCAATGATTCATTTGCTTGTTTTCACTGAAGGCATGCCTACGGCTTTCAGCTTTGGGTCACAGTGCCCAGGTACACAGTACATGCTTAATAAATGTGGATTTAACCAGGATTTGGGTAAAAAAGTCAAGTAGAAGTTTATTAACACCTAGAATGCCAGGGCAAGAGAGAAGACTGCTCTCCACACTTGTCATACATTCATGACCTATTATATAATCATGACATATATTCATGAGCAAAACAAAAACTCACCAAACGCTACAGATGTTTCTAAAGGGAAGATGCAGTGTACATAAAAAATTCAGTAAGTCCTGACAACTACAGCAGTTAGTTTAAGATCCCTGAAGGTACCTGCTGTTCATAGCAACTGCTGAGTAATGTGAATTCAGCAAAAAACAACACAAAAGAAACTAAAATAAAAACCTCCAGAACTTCTTTTATCCCATGGGTTCTCAGAATTTCTGGTTCCCAGAAAAATGCATTTGGAAACTTGCTCAAAGTGATTAACTGAGTTGCAAACTGCCCACTGGCATGGACAAGGGTTTTATTGATGTAAGTGCCACTGAGGCTTAGAGATTATCACTGAAACCAAATGAAAACATGACAGATTTCTGCACATAACGTTAAAAATCAAGCATCTTCTAGATTCTCAAGACTGCACTTCAGCAAAATTAAAGGCCCACCTCAAAACTTAGTAGCCACGTTTAGAAATCAATTGTAGCCTTTTACTAAACAATGTGACAGAGATATATAAGTAAAAGAGAAGCTTCATCCTATTCCCCCAAAAGCTTTTAATCCAATGAGAAAAGATGCCACAAAGACAAGCAATGACATAAACGCAGGCCAACTAATTTCCATTCTAAGTTGTGAGGGGATCCTCAGTGAATGGAATATACACAGACCTATGAAATTGAAAGTCTCTAAAACATGCAATTGCTACTTTAGTCTAAAACAACAAATTCTGGTCAAAGTCCATCCGTTAAGCCTAGATTTCTGTCCCTTAAAGCAGCAGGTAAATGGCTATCCTTAGACTGCCTTGAAGAAATTGGTAAGGGAAGGAGAGAGAAGGCCAAAGCCAGCTATGGAAAAGGAACCGTTTCCAATGGAACGTGTGAGCTTTACAGCAAACCAGCAGACAAGTCAGTGTGCGTGCACACAACTCAATGTCTGCCATGGTCAAGACAAAAAAGAACGAAGGGCACAATACACCATTTCAGGGACACAGCACAAGGGACAGAGGCTTTCAGTTCATTGGTACTGTGTCAACTCCATGCACCTACACTTCAGAGTAAGTCTGTAGGCTTTTCCCCCCGCAAGAACTCTAGGACTTATAGACACAGGGAGGGCCCTGAGCTGGAAGGGAAACCTGAAAAGTTTTTGTGAGAGGACAAACTAGCAAACCGGCACCATGCTGAACTAGAGAGGCAAATGTGATGGAGCAAACCAAAATCCTTCCATGATGATAATTTCTACCATAATAAAGGTTTAAGGTAAGAGTCTGAGACCATTAAACCCCTCTTCAGTGGTACAAACATCCTATCCTTATGAGCTCTAAGACCCTCATTCACAAGCTCAAAGCTGAATTTCAGTCTTTGATAGAAGCAAGAAGCTAATATTAAAGAAAAGGTTATGCTGAAGTCCTCTGGATTACATTGTTAATAAAAAAAAAAATAGCTGGGATAAAATATGCAAAATGAACAATCCGTCAGACTGATCAGCAAGAGTGCAGGAAAGAAGCTAGGCGTGGTCCAAGAGATATTCCAAAGGCTAAGTCATGTCTGACTGAGGGCGAAGGCAGGTGTGTTCACCTGGACACAGGGAACACCCTCATCGAGCCTAGCAAAAAGACAGGACAACTTGGAGTGGAGAAGTCATTTGGAAGGAGAGATTTTTTTAGGGATCCCTATCAGCCAGGTAAGGAATGAGGTTAGACTTGGAAAAGGAAACAGGAGTAAAAGCAGGTAAGGGGCATCCCAGAAGGGGAAGTGTCACAAGGTAAGCATACGCTTCATGTCCTTAGGGAGGGACACAGAGCCAGAATTGATCACTGGATGATAATAGAAGGCAACAGCCCCGTACACTGTCCTGGAGAGGAGGACACCTGTTCTTCATCTTTCTGAATTTCCATAATAAATATAAAGCAGTGCTGGTTTTTTTTGAGATGGACAATGACTGGAAGAACGAGGAGATGCTCTTCAGGACGCTTCATCTTCAGTAAGAAACAGGCTGTGATAACCTCTACTAGTAGAAGGGAGGGGAGAAAATCCACCTTCCCCTCTGTTTCGCCAAACTGAAGTTACGAGTCCATGACTTGAGGAATGGAAACAACACTCCCACGCTCTCCCACTTTGCTGGGAAGAACTCAGGTTACTTTAGAAGCCAGGCTCTATGCCACTGTGAGCTATTTGGATTGGAGCGTCTGGGCTGGATAAATATTGCCCTAAAGCCAGGGTCAAACCAGCCTGAGAATTCCTCATGCATCTGGCTCTTTTCATAAAACTCTCAACAGGTAGGCAGGGGGAGAAAAGGCCCCAGCTGCTTTTCAGGTTCAGACACATCGTATGATGCCAGAGCAGACTGCTCTCTCTAAGAACTGGCTCCAGGTAAGAGTGGAGGCTGCACAGCCAGGACTACACCACTCGGAAATATTTAAGTGTTCCTGTCGAACTGAAAAGGTAAGAAGTTTTATTATAAGATTTACCACCATGAGGAGCAGTGGCCCAATTCATGTCTAGCATGTATCTCTCGCCAACTTTATAAGTTGTTTCGAAGGTTTGGTGCACAGATGACACAGCTTGAACAAAAATGAGCAATACCAAAAGAGAGGGTCTCTGAACATCTTATATGGCAAAATGAGAAAAGCACAGCCATATTATTTAAAAGGTACAACTTTAGAATCCAACATGGTTTAGTGGTATCAACATTGTTCAAATTGCATTAAAAAGTGAGTCTAACTTTAAAATCTACCAGATGTCTCTCTTTCACATACATATATAGGTGTACATGTGACTTATGTATATGCCTGTGTGTATATATAATGTATGTGAGAGTATTTCAAGATGCTTCTGAAATGTAAGAAATACCACTGAAATTTCCAAAGGGGCCGAGCCCGGTGGCTCACGCCTGTAATCCTAGCACTTTGGGAGGCCAAGGCTGGAGGATCGCTTGAGGCCAGAAGTTCAAGACCAGCCTGAGCAACATGTCGAGATCCCGTCTCTACAAAAGAATAGAAAAATTGGCCGGGCGTATAGGGCGTGTAGTCCCAGCTACTCAGGAGGCTGAGGCAAGAGGATTGCTTGAGCCCAGGAGTTGAGGTTGCAGTAAGCTCTGATGACGCCACTGTCCTCTAGCCCAAGTGACAGAGTAAGACCCTGTCTCAAAAAAAATAAATAAATTTTTCAAAAGGAAAAACTACTAAGTTTTATCAAAGTATTACATATTTGCATTTATACTACAAAAAGTTGCAGGTATAACCAAACAGAAAGAAGCATTTTCTAGTGTTCTTTGAGCCTAGAGATTATGAAGCTCCAAATCTGATAGCCTGCATCCTGTTTATTTAACTGCACTGTTGCTCTCATGCATGTTCACGTGTACATGCAAGGCAAGTTTTGAAGAAAAACAAAGAATCTGTATTTACACAACTCAGAAGGTGCGCCCCTTTAAAACCACAACAATGCAACTTTTCTGTGCCGGACACCAACGTAGAGAGAGGAAAGATGCCACTTTTAAAATCATAGCCTTTCAACACAAGCGTCTGCAAACTGACTCTGAACTGCTTCTCACTTGTGGCATGAGCTTCATCTTGACTCGAAAATTCTTTTCTTCCTCCATCTATTCTGTCAAATATATGTTTACACAATGAAAAGGCCAGTCTTCTATCAGTAATAAATGCCAGCAAACCAGTGAAAAATCAAAATGGCAAAGTTATGCAGATCTGCCTCTGTAAGCAGATAATCTGAAATGGGCTAACTTGGGCTATCTTTGTATCACACATCTGCATCTTATAAAGGTCAAATATTTAATAGAGAGGAACATCTGAAAGGCTCGACAGCAAGTACCAGAAGCCCCGGTATCTAGGTGAATGAAATGGATAGACATGATCAGGTCAGCGTGACAGACGTCCACAAAGTATCTCCTCCCCCTTCCCAGTTTCTCTCCCCACCTCTCACAAGGAAATGTCTCATCATCTACATTTCAAAAGGGAAAAGCTCTGAGAAGCACATTCATCAGAATTACCCAGGAAACAGCAAGGACGAGGGAATATACCTGAAACGGTGCCCCTCCAGCAGGGTATAAACTTTTCAAACTGTCACCCAATAAACAAAACCCCAGCTGCTCAGGGGTTCCGGCAGCTCAGGCCCCTGGGAAGGGAAAGCCACCCCCTCTCCAGGCAAAGGATCCCCGCGTTTTTTTTTTACCTTTGTGTTCGCCGAAGCCTGTTCCCACTCCTCAAATGAGGCAAAGTAAAGTTTGAGAGCACAGTCCAAAAATTAGGGTCAGACATATCCATTTCTTTCTCTCTTCAATTCACTGCGGGTTCAAGGCCATAGGACCAAAATGGGAAAAGAAAAAGACAAAAAAAAAAAAAAAATCCCAATTATCTACTCACTCCCTCCAGAGAAAACGTGATGTGAACTGTGATCTCAAGAACTTGGAGCGTGTCTGAGAAGTACCCGTCCTGTCCTAGCCTTTAATTAACACACAGCCATCTCTCAAAAGGTTCAGGAAACTTATTTCCTCTTGCGTTTGCCCTCTCCTAGTCAGCCCTGGCCGGCTATAAACAGTAATTACAGGAGTTTAGCCGTGCGTTCTGCTCAAAATGCTGTCTGTGTGTGATTCAGTCCAAGGTACTTTGTCATCTGTTTGGCAGATACCATTCGCGGCTCCTACGGGGGTGGGGACGACGACTATTTTAAGTCTTCGGTTCCGGGAGGCTGTTGCTTATCTGCACAACCATTCACATCCGAACATGCCCAGTGCGGAGTTTCCTTTTGGTATCTACATACAAGGAAAAGAATTTGAATAGAAAAAGCACCTCTTGCCCTCCCCTCTTGGAAAAAAAAAAAAGCAAAACTTAAAAGCACTTTTACAAAACTGGCCTATTAGAGGACTTGAACCTGACACCTTTGTGTATCTTCCCGGGGTCCAGTTGGAAGAAGGGCAGCAGGGCCCCTTCGCACAGGGACAGCCCCCCAGCCCCTGGGCAGACAGTCCCCCGCGCTCCCCCAGCGGGCCGCCTGCGAGCCGAGCGCGGGCTCCTCGGAAGGCGGGCGGGCGCCCCCCGGGAGCCCCGGAGCAGGCGCCGGACGCCCGAGCATCCTCGCCGCGGCCGCTCCCCCATCCCGGAGCCAGGAATGGATCAGTCCCACTAAATAAATAAATAAATCCAGCTGCTGCTCCGGAACACGCTGAAGTGTGCGCTGCGCACACCTGAAGGCTGATCGGTGATTCACCGCAGGACGGATCACAATTAAAACACTCCCAGGGAAGTCCACGATGACTCCATGCCTCGACGCTATTTGTCCTACTGGGAAAGCACGCAGACTGGAAGCCACACTCCCCCTAAACCTCAGTAAACTAAATTTATGAGTTTACATCCATTCGATGAATTACTACAGTGCACACCTGTTTGGCTTCATGGACAGCAATACAGATCTAGGTAATGGTCAACTACTACAAAAAAAAAAGACACTGCCTGGCATTTACTTAACAAATGCTAGAAATATTTTCTCTTCAATTATGTGAGAGCTTGAAAGGAAGAAATGAAAGGAGGATGAATCAATGCTGTCATTATTCATGTTGAAGAAAAGCCTGGTATTTAAGTAACTCCCCCAAACCCCAAATGCTTATGTCAAAGTATACAAAGAAAAAAATAGAATTTAAATTAGCTGCCCTAAATCTGGTATGTTATGGCAAAAGCATACTAAATTTTAAAAAATTTAAGGACAATTAAACTCTAAAAAATGGCTTAGTCTCTCATCCGGTAAATACTGGGAACAAACTTGCTTAAAAAAATAAGAGAATAAAGAGAAAGTGGTGATGTCAGACACATGGGAGAAGGGTAAACAAATACAAGTTTGCTGTGGGATCCTCTTCATCTAATTCTTGTAGCCCACAGAAACTTTTTCACAACAAGCACTCTAAGAGTTTCTGATGAGTATTCCTGTATAGGGCTTACTTACCCATTATCTCCTCACATTCTTACTGAGCCTCCACGGGTCCTTGAAACCAGTAGAGGTAAGACACAGAAGGCAACATTTTCTCAATATTAAGTAACAAAGCATACTTCACCGGATACTGAGGGGCATAGTCCAGTATTGTTGCCCCATAGTAAGTCATAGCTTTGTTTAAAAAATGTTTTTAGGTAAAAAACAAACAAACAAAAAAAACCCCAAAACAAACAAACAAACAAACAAAAAAAAAAACCACAATGATTTTTTTAAAGGCTGAGAAGACAATGCCCATGCTCCAGAGTAGGGTTTATCAACCTTGGCACTACTGACTTTTCAGGCTGGATAATTCTTTGTCTGGGGAGCTCTCTTATACATTGGAGGATGTTTAGCAGCATGCCAGACCTCTACTCACTACATGCCAGTAGTGACAATCAAAAAAGTCTGCAGACATTTACCAAATGTTCCTTCCAGGACAAAATCATCCTTGGTTGGGAACCACTGCTCTAGATATAAAGGCTCCCTCAGAGAAAGGTGGTACAGAGCACTGGTGAAGAGCAAAAATCTTGGGTTCAAATTCTAGATCCAACACTTACTATGACCTCAGGCAAGTCACTTAATCTCTGTCCATTTTCCCCAACTGCAACATGGGGTCCACAATAGGACCAACCTCTAAGAGGCTGAGAGACATGAATGAAAAGGAGACGGCGTACATAAACCCCTTCATGCAATGTCTAGCACACACGGTGCACAAATGCTGGCACCATGCAGAAGCTAAAAGAATACTATGCTGAGAGACCTGAGACTAGAGCACAGGGCACCCCACAATGTGCCCTCTACTCTTTAGTGCCTGGAAGATGTCCCTACCGAGATGTTGATCACACTGTATTATAATTAACTGTTTAGTGCTGTCTTCCCTACAGTCTGTGAGTTCCTCCAGGCTAAAGCCACGTTTTATTGGTCTCTGTATTTCCAGAACCTGAAAACTCCTGGTTTATACAGTTATTTAATAAATCCTTTTTGAATGGACACTTCAGATGCCCAGGTATCTATTATTTCTCTTAACATGGACTGAAATGATCAATATTAGCCGATCAACTGATTTTCTTAAAGAATACTGAATTCTTAAGAATCCTATCAAGATGTTAAACTCTAAAGTCTTTCTCTTATTGACTTGTTTTCATCTATATCTTATATCTATATAAGATATTAGTGCTAACATTCCTCAGGTATCAACATGGCTATAAGGGTATCAACATGGCTATAAGGGTATCAACATGGCTATAAGGGTATCAACATGGCTATAAGGGTATCAACATGGCTATAAGGGTATCAACATGGCTATAAGAAATGTCACAACCAAATGCAAGTAAAACTCCCCTCCTCCAAGGCAAGCCCAGGAAGTAGCTTTTTGTGCTCTCGTTTAGGTATCCAGAAGAGGGATAATTACATATTACAGGCTGCCCAGAGAAGAGTAATCAAGATGGTGAGAGGGGACCTCAAAGTTGGACATACAGATTTTGAAGGAACTGTGTGCTGAAAGTGGAGAAAAGAAAATTTAGGGAATAAGCAATAGCTGTCCTTGAATATATTAACAGAAAGAACCATGTGGAAGAGGGTTTGCATCCAAAGATGAAAAAGGCTGAGAGGGTGGATGTCCTATGGGAGTGTCTGAGCAGAGATAACTTGAAGGAGATACAGTGAGTGGCACTCAAGCTCCGGAAGGTTTCAAGACCTCATGACATCTCTACCTCCCAACTCTCATTCTCTCTGGTCCTACTAGAAAAGCCCACATATTTGGGCATCCCCTATAATGATGATAGCAACTAAAATAAATAAATCAATGACATAAATCATTGCTTTCTTCTCTGGGTTGAATGATGGATATCCGGGTCTGTGGGCACCAGATGTCATTACTACCTTCACACTCTGCATTTTGAGAAATCCATTACACAGATTCTCAAAGGGATGGGTAAAAAGACATGAGCATTTTAAACTACATATGCTTTAATATGTTTTTGGCATTTAAAAGGCTTGGGAGGATTTGGGTTGTATCCAAACTGAAAAAATAAAAATAGGCAAAGTATACCAGGAGCCAGAAATGAATTAGTTAATATAGTGAAAGTAGCTGATATGTTCCCACACTCATTTAAGATAAGAGTAGGTGTGACACTGAATTGTGACTTGTCTTCTAACCTGCTTGACTTGATTTGGGAACCTATGATTCAGAAGGCAGTCAGTAAACACAAGAATTAAAACTGTCAGAACTACTGACATTTTCCTACAGACAAAATAATTATATGGGCAGAAACTACAGTTTACTTGCAACTGCAGTAAAACTCTTGACTGCAGAACTAAGAGGGAATTGAGATTAGTGGAAATACTTAAGACTATAGCTGATCTAGGTCAATATATAGATATTCAGCAAGATTTTCTACTTACCACATAACAACTAACCCTATACAACAATAGACAAGTGTTGTGATGCAGAATGCCCATTCATTTAATCAAGACGATATTTTGACCATTAAGCTAAGTGAAAATGAGTGAGCCTGTCATCTTAACGAAATACTAGCTTAGAAAGAAATGAATATTTAAAAATGCTCAACTCCTTCATATTCATTCCCCTCCTACATACAAAAAATGCCAGGTCCTTTTTACTGACTTGAATTCTGTCTAGTTCTGACCCACTGCCCCATGCCCTTTGAGAAGGGTATTTCCCACTCCACACAGAACAATGTCAAAAGATTATATCTCTGGAGCCTTGTCTTGAAGTTAGATACTATGAAGTTAGACTAAGTTTTCCAGTGTGAGTGTGAGGTCTGGGAAGCTGTCAGCTCCCTGCTCAGGACACTCTGGCCATGAGGCGACACTACGGAAAGTGGGGCTGATAGAGAGAGTCCGTAAGTATTCCACTTGATCCTGGCCTGGTTTAGGGATTTCGCTGTGAACTTTGCCCTTTTCCCATCCTCATTGTCAGAGCACCTAGAAGTGACTACTTCCCAAGGCTATACACACCTTCAGGCCCACTTTGGTCACCTTCTAAATGCTTTCTTGAGAGTATAAGGCTAGGAGTGTGAATTGCAAACGGCCTGTCCTGAATGAGCAATCTTTGTAATCACTCTGTACACTCCAGTAAATACAGCTTAAAGACTGAGACAGAAATGTGAAGAAAGCTGCATCAGCAAGGAGCACATTGAAAGAAAGCTCTTTTAGTGTTATTAAACAAATTTGTGCTTACAGTGCTAAAATATGGAGGAAGATAAAAAGATAAATGAAAATTAACTTATACATCTGAATGGTGAAAACCAGAAACAGATAATAAGGAGGGTTACGTCGTTCTGGGAATATTACAAAAACATTTTCTAAACATTATCACAGGGTTAAGAGAGACTCAGATTTTTAAAGTGAATGGATAAGGAAACAAATAAAAACTGATTTCTCTTTTCTGATAGGTTGAGCAGGGAACTAGGCAATACCCAGGCATGGGGTGAAGGGTAAAGTTCGACAGAGGAAAGAAAGGACAGGCTGAGACTGGCCAGAATGGGAGGAGAATCTAACACTTTCCTCAGGCATTCTCTGGATCCCAGGAGAATCAAATGGGCTCAGGAAAGGATAGCAGATAACCAGTAACATTACAGAACCTACGAGGAGAGAATGCACAGATATGGGAAATGAAGCACTTTTCTCCCAAAGTAGCACGTCTCTGATTTGTATGATGGATAAGTAAAGCAGAACGTTTATACAGCAGCGCAGACCATGGCACTAGGGAAGGTGAAGAATCATTCCTCCTAAGCGTGCTGTAGCACTCTTCTCTTCTGACTTTCAAGCAGGGGAAGGTCCTGGGAGAAACCCCACAGCTTAGGGCTCTACCCACTCTACCTGGTAGGAAAAGAGCTGGACATGCTGCCAGAAAGGCATGACAGACATCCATAAAGGGCCAGAGGGGGTCATCCTTGGGAAGGAGACTACTGGGCAAGATCCAGAGATGAGTGTGTCTCTCCATTCTCAAAGAGCCACCTGGAAGATCCACCAACATACTATATGGAGTCTTGGCCTCTAACAGAGCTAGCAATCCAATTATGGAGCTGGGAGCAACACTTGGAGACCAATGCCTCATCTGACAAATAGGAAGGCTAACTCCCCTATCTTGTTTTGAGACCAACCTTTGTTGTCACTTGCTCTAGGCAGCCTTCATAGATACCCTCCACCCACAATGGATCAGATATCCCTCTACTGGGCTCTGCTTCTGGGAGTTCCTGTGTGAAAGGTTCTCCCACTGTATCAAAATCCAAATCCATTTATGTGCAGATCAGTTTCCCATAGAGTAAGAGTTCCTTGAGAGCAGGAGCTATACTCTCTTCATCTTAAACTGGCACTACCACCATTAGGATGAATGTTAAGATGAGGGAGAAAGGGAAGGAGAAATGAAGAAAGCACTGGGGGTAAAGGAGTGGGCAGGGGGAAGAAGAGAGTGAGGATGTGACCCTTGAGAGCAAAGCTAGGGCAGAAGGCCTGATATTTTGAAAACTGGTCCTATCTTATGTCTTTAAAAGCTTTTTCTGTCTATTCCTATTTGAGTTTCATGGGTCCATGACTCCATTCCATTATCTATGTATGTTGTATCTATTAGGTAGGTCTATTGTCTCAGATTTCAAAATCTCAGAAAACAGAGACCATCATATGTAAGTACGTATATGTATATAGCCAGCTATGTATGAAATGCTAAATGCTTTTTGATGGTAGTGAATCCCAGTTACTAACCATTGCGTTAGACTCTCGATCTGGAATTAACTTCAAGGACATGGTGCTTCTTGATCCAGAAGCTTGGGTCTAAGGTACATCATTTCTCATCTAACTCTTGAGCATGAATTACAGTGCAATTATAAGAAGTGTCAATTTGGTTTAAGTGGGTCACTGTGGTTATATTTAGCCCTTTAGTAGCTGACACTAAGACCTTTCTGTAATATAAGATTAAGGTTAATTCATCAGTTCTTCCTTTCTTGAATATTTTTCCAGGTCAGACATCTAAAGTTATAGAAAATTATCCCACTAAAATGAGAGGTAAGAGTTTCCATCAAAGTACCACACAGGGAACATATATATTATATTGGAGGAAAGCCCAAAGGCACAAGACAAAGTCAAGTGCTAATGAATCCTCAAACAGCCATCAAATGGAATTTTAGAAAACCAATACAGGCCATTATGGTAGGCTGATAATAGATTCCAAAAACATCCAGGTTTTACTCTCCAGAACCTGTGAATATGTTACCTTATATGGCAAGAGGAATTCTGCAGATGTGATTAAGGATCTTGAGATGCGATTATCCTGGGCTGTTAGGTGGGCCTTAAATGTAATCACAAGTGTCTCCATAAAAGCGAGGCAGAGGGAGATTCGAAGAAGGTGGCAGTGGCAACGTGACACTGAAGCAAGATGCTATGTTGCAGGTTGTGAAGATGGAGGAAGGGGGGCGGGGAAGAGCCAAGGAATGCAGAGAATGCAGCTCGAGTAGCCAGATAAGACAAGGACACAGATTCCACCTGAGTGCTTCTAAAGGGAGCTCAGACTTGCAGACACCTTAATTTCAGCCCAGTGAAACTGATTTCAGACTTCTGATCTCTAAGATTCTAAGCGAATACATATATGTTGTTTTAAGCCATTTAGTTTGTCATAATTTGTTACAGTAGTTTTGTTACAGTAAACACAGAAAACTGAAATAATGATGTTTTCAAAAAAATGTAATAAATAGGAAATGCTCCTGAAATACAATTAAGAAAACAATGAATGGTGGGGGGAGGGGATGGGTGCATACCTACAAAATGAGTGCGATGCGCACTGTCTGGGGAATGGACATGCCTGAAGCTCTGACTGGGGGGGCGGGGGGCATGGGCAATATACATAACCTAAACTTTTGTACCCCCATAATAAGCTGAAATAAAAATAAATAAATAAAAAGAAAAAATGGAGTTCTGTGATCTATGTCGTTTAAAATAGTATACATATATGATTATATATAAATAAAAAAATGGAAATGAAGTATTTTAGTGAACACCCATGAGTGTGGGATTATGATTGATTTTATTCTGCTTTATAATTTTTATATTGTTAATAAATCTATTTTTAATTTAAAAAATGTTTTAATTTCTAGAAGCCACACATTTGACAGAGTCTTGTTATGACATGAAAAGTTGAGTTCCTGTGAATTTTAGAATATTTTGAAGAGTTTACAAACTTAAGAAAGAACACTTTTACTATGACATTTTCATAAAATTTGATTGCAATTTCCTGGCACATGAAATAAAATGCATATGTAAAAGTTCTATGAACCTTGGAAAGAAATACTGAAATTGCTTTAGAAAAAGGAAATCATTCCTACTCCCAGGAATTTTATAATATAAAAATGAAAAAATATCTCTTTCTAGACATAAATCTTGTCTATGACAACTGGACAATTGAGTATTGCCTAAGCTGACTGGGTTATAAATCCATAGAGTGCTTTGGTTTGGGTTGATTATATATATTATTTGCAGATTGGTAAGGCTGTGCATTTATGTGAGAAGTTTTGAATTTCAGACATTCTGCCCTCCATTGTGTCATATAATGAAAGCTTTCTTCTTTTGTTGCTCAGAAAAATCACATACTCTTGAAAAGCTAGCTAGTAATATAATACTATTATATTACTTTTAATAGTATCCAGGTATGTATACAGTTAAAAATGATGTTCTTCATTTCAAAGAAATAATTATAATGTGGGATTATCTCCCCCTTTTCCCCAACACACAGAAATTTCTTATTTTCCCTGAAGCTAAATAATTGAGATTTTACTATCTTTACTTAGCTAGACTGTGAGCTCTGAAAGGTACAGACTAAGTTTCTGGTGCCAACCACTGAAATAATCTTGTACTAAACATATTGTCATACACGTTATAGAAGACAACCATATTAAAGTTCCCGGAAAGAAAAAACTTTTTGAAAGAAAAAACTTTCAAAAAGAAGTTATTCCAGTTAATAAGAGTTATAATAATAGCCAGTCAGGTCACCTAATATAGTAACAGATAGGTGATGGATGAATATCCATCAGCATGAAATAAGAATCATCTCTATTAGTGACTCTCAGGAAATGAAGTACATACAGAATTATGAAGAACGCTAATATACCAAGGATAAAAGAAAAACAAGGCCAGATGACATGTACACAGCAGAAATAGAAAACTGAAGAGAAAAAAGCAAATCCCATTTAAAAGTGGCAGTCTCTTCAATAAATGGTGCTGGGAAAACTGTATATCCATATGCAGAAGAACATACTGCCATATACAAAAATCAAATAAAAATGGATTAAAGACTTACATCTAAGACCTGAAACTATGAAACTGCTAAAACATTGGGAAACGCTGAAGGACATTGGTCTGGGCGATGATTTCTCGAGTAACATTCCCAAAACACAGGCAACCAAAGCAAAATTGGACAAATGCTATCACATCAAGCTAAAAATATTCTGCATAACAAAGGAAACAATAAACAAAGCGAAGAGACAGCCAGGCAAGGTGGCTCGAATCTGTAATCCCAGCACTTTGAGAGGCCAAAGGGAGGATCACTTGAGCCCAGGAGTTCGACACCAGCCTGGGCAGCAAGCAGAGTGAGACCCTGTCTCTAAAAAAAAAATAATAAAAAACAAAGGAAAGAAACAACTCACTATCTGCAAACTACCCATCTGACAAGGGATTAATAACTTGAACATATAAGGAGCTCCAACAATTCAATAGGAAAAAAATCAAATAATCTGATTGAAAAAATGGGCAAAAGATCTGAAAAGACATTTCTTAAACTACATACAAATAGCCAACAGATATATAAAAAAAAATGCTCATGATTTGTCATCAGAAAAATGTAAATCAAAACTACAATGAGGTATCAGTTAAAATGGCTTTTATCAAAAAGACAGGCAATAACTAACAAATGGTGAGGAGGTTGTGGAGAAAGCGGAACCCTTGTGCACTGTTGGTGGGAATGTAAATTAGTATAACCACTATGGATAGCAGCATGGAGGTTCCTCAAACTAAAAATAGAACTACAATAAGACCCAGCATTCCCACTGCTAGGTATGTACCCAAAAGAAAGGAAATCAGTGTATTGAAAAGATATCTGCATTCCCATGTTTATTGCATTACTGTTCACAACAGCCAAGATTTGGAATCAACCTAAGTGTCCATCAACAGATGAATGGATAAAGAAATTGTAATTCTATATATAAATATATAGACAATGGAATATTATACAGCCATAAAAATGAAATCGTGCCATTTGCAAAAACATGGATGGAACTGGAGAACATTATGTTAAGTGAAATAAGCCAGGCACAGAAAGATAAATCTCGCATGTTCTCACTCACATGAGGAAGCTAAATATTAAAACAACTGATCTCATGGAGATAGAATAGAATGATGGTTACCAGCGGCTGAGAAGGGTAGCAGGGAGTTGGGGGGATAAAGTGGGGATGGTTAATGAGTGCAAAAATATAGTTAAGTAGAATGAACGATATTTGATAGCACAACAAAGTGATAGTCAACTATAAGTTATGGTATACTTTAAAAAAACTAAAAGAGTGGAACTGGAATGTCACTAACACAAAAAAATGACAAATGCTTGAGGTGATGGATACTCTGATTTAATTAATACACATTGCATGCCTGTGTCAAAACATCACATGTACCCTATAAATACATACAACTATTATGTACACATAATAATTAAAAATTAAAAGTTAAAAAGTGGCAGAAAAATATACTAGGTTGGAAAATTGGAAAATGGATGAAAAGTAAATTGGGTAAAAGTTTTTACTGTATAAAAAATAATAAAAGAACAACAGATTATCATGTTTTCTCCCCACTACCTATACCTTGGTCATGGCTTCCATTATTTCTTTCCTGGATTAGTGCAGTACCCTTCCTGCCTCTCAGTGCTCCCTCCTGGCACTGAAACCATTCTTCCAAAACTGCCCATCTCAAGCATGTGCACACACAATCATATCACTCTCCCATGAAAAAAGGTTCAATGGTTCCCCATTGTTCTACAGTAATATTTCTCCATGTATGGTTTCTGTCCTACCACCATTGACTCACCTGGAATGCTTGTTAGAAATGCAGATTTGGGGGGGTTTCTCCACACCCATGGAATCAGGAAGCCTAGAAATGGAGCCCAGGAATCTGCATTCTATCAACATGTCCAAGTGATTCTTGTGCACGTTAAAGTTTGACAGGCATTTCACAAAAGAAACCAAAATCTCTCTAAATAGAATACTTTATGATGCAATCCCTAGTTATCCCTCTTGTATTATCCTGTGACACACATCCCCTTATCCTTTATGCTCCAATAACAGTAAAATATGTACTTGTCAGAAAGACTGAATTACTTTGAGCTCCCAAGACACAGTAAACTCTGCCACACCTCATTGCCTTTGCACATCCTGTTCCCTCTTCCTAGAATTTCCACCTCCTCTGCTTGGAAAACTTCTGCTCATCTTTCAAGTGCGAGCTGTAAGGTCACCTCTCTGACAAAGTGTGCCTGACTTTCTTCTGCAGACATAAGTGGTTTTTCTTCTGGCTCCCCAATGAATTTTATGCATATACACACCTCTTACAGCAATCATTCTACTGTACCGTGATTATGTTTACAAGACCAATTCCCCACTAGGCTTTAAGCCCTCCAAGTACAAGGACAGTTTCTATTCATCTGTGTCCTCGAAGTACACAGTAGATACTCAGCAGAATGAATGGATGCACGCACGTTATTTTCTAAGGCTAAAAAAAAAAAAAAAAAAAAACCCTGTTATTTTTCTATTTTTCCAACTTATACACATGAGCCCTAAGGAGATGCTTCCAAAATTATTCTGTCTTTTGTCAAATGGTTGGATGATTTTTTAAAAGTACTGTCATTATTGACAATCTTTGTAATGAGTAGTAACAACAAAAAGAAAACCCACAAAAAGTTAAGTCCATGATATTTAGGCAGATTTTAATGGTGTATTAAGAAGAAAAGAACCAAAAACCACTATTAGCTTTTACTTTCCTTCACAATATGTATGGCTTAAGTGTTATTTTGTCTCCCTTGAAAAGATGGATAAAAACAGCAACTCAGGCAGAGTGACCTTTTTCCAAGGCTGGAAACTCAATCCTGCTGGGAACATGATCAACACACACAACCCACTGCACAGAACAGATGAGAATTGAGAGTGCTCAAGGTGTGTGATCTGCTGACTACCACCTAACAGCTTGCGGCTTCTGGCTCAGATATGTCAACTTCCAGGGCGAAACCTTCCACCCAACTGAGGAGCAGTTGTGAAGATGAACAGGCTTCCGACTGGCAGATCAGAGTGATGTTTGACAATCAGCCTCCTCTGTCCGTCTCCTCTCCCAGCACGCTGTCTCCTCTCCCAGCACGCTTCCTCCTCTTTGGCAAATGCCCATTCCCACATCTTGTCCTGCTCGTATTCCACAATCAATCCCAGCTAAGGTTTTAACTAAGAATTAACATTTCCATTGATAACACTAAAGATGTGACCATCCAGCTGGGTTTATATTTTAGAGGGGATTGAAAGTTTTAGATAAAAGTACAAAGCATAAGTGATGGGAAGAGTCTACCTGTGACTTCAGAAGTCTGAGTTTAGTGGATGATGCTACCAATCAGAATCTGGAGACAGGCTTCCCGAGGAGTGGCGGCCGTCACTCCATCTCCCCACCCCTTCCATTAGAGAAAAACAGAAACAAAGATGCAAAACACTGAAAAGGCTAAAAGGTCTCTGATGTAGACACTACTGTCTCTTTTATTTTCCTCCCAGTCATCAAGAGTAGATGACCTATTTACTAATTATGCAGCCATCAAAAATGATCATTATGAAGAGTATGTAACAGCATGGTAATACATTATATGGAAAAAAAGCAACAGAAAAAGCATAACTATGTTATGATGACAATCATATAGAATCATGTATGCATACAAGAAAACATCTGTAGGCATCATAGAAAACTGAGAACAGTTCATCCTAATTTATTTGTTTTTATTCCCACTATTGCTGTTTTAATATATTTTAAAACATGTATTTTAATAGTTATTTCCTGGTCTTTAGTAACTTGCTTCATGACTATATCCATTTACCTTCTTGCCAACTCATCTTCCCTGAAGCAACTCCAGCTACCTTCAAATAACACTGCTTGACAGAAAAAAAAAAAAAAAAAAAAAAAAATCACACAGAAAAAGCAGGAGGGTCCCAGGCTGTTTCTGGTGAGGGCTCAGGAAAGGACAACCTTCAGTCCTTTAGAAAGGCTCAACTATAGATTGCCTGGGGCTACAAGATAAACACAATCGTCATTTAACATCTTGAGTGGAATGAGATACCATCAAAGTCTTTTCTCTCCCCTTTCAAAATAATCATTTCTTCTGCTTAATCTGTGTCTAATATTACAGCTTTAAAAACATTACTGCAGAATACATGGCTCAAAAAGATCCATCCAATGATTCTGTCCCAGAAAGTACCTAAAACTTGTAGAGGTATTGTTTGTTACTTTCAGCTTCATTGGGGAGCAAAGCCTGCTATACGTAAAGAAGAGCTCTGACCCAGTCCCCTAAATTACAAAGGTTATTTCAGATGTGCTTTAAAGATATGAGACAGGTAGTGCAAGTTCTGAGTGAGTCTAATACACGTCTTTCAACATGTGACCGAGGGGTTGTGCCCATTACTTAACATTTAAGTATCCAAAGGAGGACCATTTTTGAGAAGGGGAAAAGAACTCTTGGTGGCATCTCATAAATATGAGTCATGCCATAAATTACTGAATTTTTTTCAATGTTCTACTCTCCAACGGAAGCAATGAAGAACAAGTGGGAAACAATGAACAAACAAATAGACCAGAGTATGTAAGCCAGACAGCCAGTTTTTATAATTGCACAGTAAGTATCAGAAGAATGTCTCATGCCTGGAGTCTCTCTAATATCCTTTCTCCCAACCCACTGATACCTCAGAGTAGATTAGGGCATAATTGCTTCTTTGAGTGAGGTAGCAATTTAAGGTCCTAGATTTCAGAGTCATTATGTTTTGAGAAGCTTTCACTGAAGCAAATGTGGACCTTGGTTTTTGTTTTGTTTTGTTTTTTTAACCCAAAGAATCAGCATTTCAGTATAGAGTAGCTAAATTCATAATATTCTATTCTCCCAGGCCAGGCGCAATGGCCCACGCCTGTAATCCTAACACTCTGGGAGGCCGAGGCGGGCGGATCGTTTGAGCTCAGGAGTTTGAGACCAGCCAGAGCAAGAGCGAGACCCCATCTCTACTAAAAATAGGAGGAAATTAGCTGGACAACTAAAAATATATAGAAAAAATTAGCCAGGCATGGTGGTGCATGCCTGTAGTCCCAGCTACTTGGGAGGCTAAGGCAGGAGGATCGCTTGAGCCCAGGAGTTTAAGGTTGCTGTGTGCTAGGCTGACACCACGGCACTCTAGCCCAGGCAACAACAGAGTGAGACTCTGTCTCAAAAAAAAAAAAAAAAAAAAAAACAAACCTTTCTATTCTCCCAGAAATAGTCCAGTAAATAAAACAATAATAATATCTGTTTCCCCAAAGAGATCCCATCTAATTTATCTGTCAGATTCCAGGAAACTCTAGAATAGATTCATATCTAGAAGTTTAAAAGTCCAGTAAAGTAACTTATGAAAAAGTTTCAGAGAAATATAACCAGGTACATTTATAATCAACCAAGAGACTGAGTAAGACAGAATGGTCACATGGCTCTTTAAATTTGAATATAAAACTGACCTCATAAATATACTTCTAACTTAAGTTTATCATTGATTCTAAAACTAACATTTTCCAAAGCCATATCATTTTTTTAAAAAGAGGTCTTTTTAAAATTTCTTGGATAAAAGAGAACAAGTAAAGCATAATTCATAGAAATCCACTGATAATCCATAATTTCACTTTATGAAATTATTTTAACTTTTGCCACACTGAAATTTCCATGGAGCTGTCAACGACTGGCAAACGCACAATCTGAATTTCACTTCCTCCGTGTCTATGAAACCTGTGAAGGGCTTGCTGGACAGCACTGAAATGCCCTCAGAGAGAGGTCAAGAATGAAGCTACAAAAGCAACATTTTCAGCTAATTGATTTATGTGTATCTAAGTCACTGAATATTCTGGCATTTATTACAAATTTTAAAATTTTAAAAATATGAGACATGGAATAAAATTACTTAAAACAAAGATTTAAGACAGATGGTCTAAAAATTCCTTTATATTTTAACTAAAAAAAAAAAACTATCATATTTTACTTATTCTAGAAAAATGTTGTTTTATTCTTCTTTGGCTTAAAAAAATTTTTTTGCCTAGTATGACTATGTTTTTCATTGCAGACTCCTGGGAACTCCCTTAAAAAGTTTATCCAAAACTATATTTCCTTCCATAAGGGAGCTGGTTTCCAAATGTCAGTGGGTGGAAAAAATTATGTTTCACCATATACACAGTATTGTCACAGGCTATGCTTGTTTGCCCACGGGGGTTCTGATCAAAGCCGCACACCTGCATTCCTGCTGTGCCGCCATTCCCAGATACCAGACTCTGCCCAATTTGCCTGAATAAATTCTGGACTGTCACATACTTCAGTGACACAGTGAGAACTTCAGCTGATCAATGACTGGGCTAAACCACTCGGGAGACAAGCAACTCTCTCAGACGTGCAACACTATTACTGTTTTTGAAGCCTTGATAAGAATAACTGGCTTCCTCAAGGGAAAATAAAGAAACTAAAGGAGATTACAAACAAGGAGGCATGAGGGGAGGCAGAAACAGTTTAAAAGTGCTTCTGACAGACCTAGAGAAGAGGCAGAAACCAGGGCCATTTAAAAACATCAAGGTCCCAGGAACTCTTACCTTTGGAGACCCCATCTGAGAGACTGTCAGACATATTAAAATACACCAATATTCCATATGAATTTTTTTCGCTGTGAAACATGTTGTAAGTATTTTATATTTTTGCTTCATATCTTAGCAATCTTCACACACACTTGGGAATTCTCACGAAGTGTGAAGATCTAAAATAGAAACTGCTTTCAAATATAACATTTTTGTGAATGTTAAATTTAACAATTAATGAAGTTGATATGTGATGTTTACAAATATCTTATTTCCCCTAAAAAAAAAAAAAAAGCTGTAAGTCACAACCTGATTTCAGAGATATTAAAATGAAAAATGTATGTTTTCATACATAAATTATGGTATAAATTTTGATTCTACAGTTTTTTTGTGTTTTTCAACCAAAATCTCTTTCCCCTTTGTGGATTCAAATTTGTCAAAATTCTATGAATGTTTCTTCATGCTTGAGAACCTGGGTATGTATGGAGGGGCAGTATCACATAGTGGTTGAGAATATGGGTTTTCCAGAGCTACTGCCCAAATTTTTAATTACAGCATCAGTACTTTCTAGTTCCGTGATCTTGGGGTTAATTACTTAACTTTTAAGTGCTTTAGTTTCCTATTCAGTAAAATGGAAATAATAGTCCTTACTTCACAAGACTTCTGCTAGGATTGTCACACTTTTAAAGTATTTAGAACAGTGTCTGAAATTCTAGAAGTGTTAGTCACATTACTGTTATTTTATACCTGACAGATAAAATGGTTCTGGAAGAAACACTCACTTCCCCTAGCAAAGCTGCTCACTTAGTGGAACCTATCTTGAAGGAATTGGATGGACCCCACATTTCAGGCAGATACATCCATATACCAAGTCCTAGACCAACATCCTTATTCTACCTTTTCCTTCTCAAAGCTTCTTCTTTAGGAAAGGAGCAGGGGTGATCCCAATGCTAAGGATAACCTCCCATGGCTTAAGGGTCAATGACTAGGCACAGGATCAGGGAGATTAAGCATCTTTCTCTCCCCAGAATAAATACTAGTCACTTCCCTCTAGTGGCTGAGGTGTACAAGTACAACTCCCCCAGCCAAGTGCAATGCTTCAGGTTGGCTGTAATGGAAATTATCAGACAATGGTAAACTTAAGCGAAAAGTCAATTTTAGGCCAGTGGCTAAGAAGGCACAGAATAACAAACATTTGAGTTTTTAAAAAAATAAAGCAATATTAAACATTTGCATAGTGTCATAATTATTAACGTTAGCATCACAAAAAGAGCAACTTTAATTAAATGCAACCTCACTGTAACTATTTCATACTTAACTTCAGTGTCTCTTAGTCAGTGTAATCCACATAATAAATAGCTTTTTGTTTCCCTAAGTTTTTTAATGAACAGGGCTCATTAGTTTACATAATCATCCTTAAAACTAGGGCAGCGCTCCCACTGTCGCTCTGCAGTAAAATATTAATCCTACCAAACCAAATATTTGACATGATCTGTTGGGCCTGGAGTGTTTTCCTTAAGACCATTAACTTTCTCAGGGGTATATGGACACAACAGAAAAAGACACACACACACACACACAAATACCACATTTTCAACTACAGTTCTGTTACACAAGGAATATTTTACGAAGTAAACTAGATTTTCTTTGAGTATTGAAATTATTTTTTAGCAGGTTATATCCTAAGTCATTTTAGCCACTCAGGTATTCGGCTCTTCTGAAAGGTTTTGATTTTAAAAACACATTGCACATGATTCATCAGCATGTTCTATACGCTATATACTGATTAGGTTACACCAAGTAAACTATAAAAGTGTTACGTTTTTCATTTATAAATTCACTTTCATTTATAAATGTCACCTACATGGCATGGAAGATGTTCCCAAAACAAAGCTCTCGTTTTTTCCTGTAAGATTTACACACACATATACACATATCTGATTAAAAAAAAAAAAAAAAAAACCTCTGAGCTAAAATATGTCCATTAAAGAGTGTATTTTATTCTTTCAGAATAAAATGTACGCATCAAAGAACGTACCATATGCAATGCATATTAACATACAAGCATCAAGTATTTATTCTAGCACATGCAATACCATGAAGAATCTGATTAAGTCTACATAATTTCATACTCATTTAAGATTCTGAGAAGTATATAATACACACACGCACATTCATATTTGTGTGAAACAAAACAAGGCAGTGTTGAAAAGGGAAGACTATGAGTTTTAGACATTTCTTTAATAAGGCAGCAATTCACCTAAGGGGTGATGTTCTCTCTGCATTTGGACATGTGGGACTAGAAATAAACAGAGGAAATGATTTTCTTTCTATATTAAAGATCAATGATTTCTCTGTTTAAAAACTGATGGATCCTTACTGCCTATGAAAATAAAGCCCAGCTTGGGCTCAGTTTCCCTTTCCAGCCTGGGCACTTAACACTTCTTCCCTGCCCTCCTCCACCACTGAGCTCCCCCAGACCTCCCTGCTCGGCTGCTGTGCCCTCTGCCCCACCGGGGTTTCCCTGCTAGCTCTTCTCTTCCTGATGGGCAACTCTGCATCCTTCCACATCCTGCTGAAACTGAATTAGACAGAATTAATCCTCTCTCCTCTGGTCTGTTATTATATTACAGCTGTTCTTCTGTCTGTCCTCCCTGAGGGAAGGTCATGGGTCATCTATCTTGGTAGCCCAGCCTCTGTTGGGGATCATTATTGACAATGAATACACGTTTGTAGGATGAACGAGTGGTTCTATAACATGTGCCTACATGTAGGTGATTTCAAATCTTTCTTAGAAGTAGGTAGGATGCAAGACATAAATGAAGTTGAGGTTTCTATTGTTGCTGGACTCCTTACTGGAGTTTTCACTACCATGCTAAATACACTGCCAATATTTTTATTCTGATTCAGTGTCACAGGCAGTGGCCCCACATGTGGAAACCATTTTCCCCTACTCTGCCTTTGTTTCTATTCCCCCTTCCCATCCCACACCCCTATCCCACCTACCCCAAAATCTTATCTTTCCTCCAAGCTGGGACTCCTGTCTTATCCACTCCAAAGGCCTTTTCCAACTACTCAGGCATGCACAAGCAGGCTACAGGTTGAAGGAAAAGAAAGAGAAATATTGTAAAATCATTCTAGGCCTGCTGATGAAATAAGGCTGGCACTAAAGATAAACCTGATTTGGTAACAAGGAAGGGCATCAAAAAGGATAGTTCTTGGGTATCTTTCAATGACCAATAACCCCAATTTACCCAGGAGGAAAAATCAAGGATCCCTCAAGCTGCTAATATCAAAAAGGCCTTTGTCCTTTGTCAAAGGTTTCTTCTAGCACCTGCATTCTACCTTCCACTCACAGGCCTCCCATCAATCCCCCACCTCCAAAAGGTCACTTATTCCATGGCCTATTCATACGTTGGCATGGGCCTTTCAGTATCACTGTGTACACTGAAATCCCTTCATTCTACTTCTGTGAAACCACCCACCTGGACTTCCTCCTAATCCCTGGCCATGCCTCCTCTGGTGGCTCAGCCTGACATTGGCACCTGTAGGATCTCAGGAATCTTCCCTGGAGCCACTTCTCACTAGCTGACTTCATCCAGTCCCCTGGCTTTATACCTACTTGCCAGAATCCCAAATTTACTTCTTCAGACTTAACCTTTCCTTGGTATTCCAGACTTCACATGGGTATCGTTATAAAAGCATCTCAAATCTAACACGAACAAAGCCAAACTCTTGACTTGCTTCCATAAGCCTGCTCTTCCCCAAGCCTCCCTACCTTTGTGAACAGACCATCACCTTCTCTGTTAGTCCGGTGGACAATCTGGGAGCCATCCTTGTGTCCACGCTTTCCCTTACCCCCCTCCCTCCTCCAACTTACGCCCTGGCCAGTCCTCTACAGCCTCTCTTCAGAATACAGCCTGAATCCATCCACTTCGCTCTAATTTCACTATTTAACCCCCTCCCTAGTCTGAGTCAACGTTCTCTCCCATCTAGACCACTTTTTGAGCCCAATCTACCCTCTACACAGTAACCAGGGGAAATAGAAAGAGGCAAATGAGGTCATGTTATTCCTCTATTTAAGAATATCAAGTGCCTCCCCATCATGCTATAAGGGAAACTCAATCTTCTTACTCTGACTTATGAAGTCCTCAGGACATGGCCCTGCCCCCATCTGCCCGGTTTATTCACACACCCGTCCCATACTCACGCCACTCCTCTTAGCTTGCTCTTGCTCTGGGTGGTCTCTCTACTAGGTATGCTTTTGCTCTGGTTTGCTCGTGGCTGCTGTCCTCCAGTCATTCAGCTCCAGCTTGCGTGCCACTCCCTCCGAGAGAAAGAAGCCACCTGACTACTCTGTTTCATTGCTTGGCAGATTACGTGGCATGCTCCAGCATTTTTCTGGTTTGTTTATGGTGCATCCTCGTCCCCTTAACCCCTGTACCCCACTAGGATGTAAGTTCCACGACAGCAGAGACCTTCTGCATCTGACCTGTTCATTACTGTATCCCCAAAGCCTAGAAGACAGCCTGGCTAGCAGCAGATGCTCAGAAACACTTGCTGAAATGAAAATCAGGCCCAATGTTTCATCTCTCCTGCATTAACTCTAAACACTTTCACCCAAAAGATTTTGAGATTCACAGTCCAGGACTTCTTTCTCTGTCCACCTCCATTTGTATTTAATGATATTTTACTCTGAAAGCTCCACTATCTTATGTCACAGGCTACATTTTTGTATTTCTCCAGGATTTCTACCTTTAATAATACTTTGGAGAAGGCATGCTATTGAAATAAACCCCCTGTTGACAAATCACAGCATTACGTAAAGAAATAACCAAATCAAAACATGAAATAAGGAAATAACTCTAAGCCCTCTTCCTCTTCTTCCTCAGTTTGATGGATACTATTTGGTAATCATCTTCCCTATACCTGGTATTTAATCATCTTCATACACTGGAAGATTCATGCTGACTTCCACATTATACAGATGAGGAAACCAGGGCTCACGAGACCATGTAAATAGCCCTGACTCCCTTTGAGCAAGTGACAGAGCCCCTCCTGCCTTGCAAACGGTAGGTTAAAAGGTCTTGGGAGAGGTCTAGGTATACTGAATAGAAGAAGCTTCTCTTTCTACTAAAGCAGAATCCCAAATCCCAGCTTCTGTCAAAGTCATGAGAATGATCAGATCCAGAGTCACACATTCAGATTCTGGAACAAAGCTAGCTCATGGCCATCTGTGATCATGGAGAAGCAGCACCTCAGAGATAAGTAACACTGACTAATGTCTCGATTACTAAATCTACACATTGGTTTCCCAGTGATCTCACCCACAAATGCTGCCATGGAGCAGAAACCGACCACTCATGACATTTCACATCCTCCTAACGAAGAAGCTACTGCACACTGGCATCAAGAGTGCAAGGAAAGTTCACTGGCAGCATCGCATTGGGACTTTAAACCACATATCTACCTTGAAGAAATGAAGTCAGCTATGTGGTCAAAGCAATACCCAGCACCAAGCTCCCTTAATAAAAGTGCTATATAAATGCTATGTGCTAAATAAAAGCTGTAACTCTCTGAGGAATGAGGGAGCCTTCCTTGATACATATTTTAATGTAGTTTAGATTGATATTAAAACTAAATCTAACTAGACACTAAACCCTGTATAGTTGTGCAAATTAATCACCAGTAAAAGGGCACAACGCTCCAACAGTAGTTGCCGGCTGGCAAACTCCTTTGAACAAATTGCAGACAGGCACTTTAATGAGGGAGAAAATATGAGGTAACATAACTATAGTCAAATCAGTTCCTGCAGGAGGGAAAGCACATTAACTGCTGCACTGATATCCGCAGCCAAAACATCAGCTAGGGAGAACAAAAGGTTGTCAAAGCAAGACGCTGCTACTAAGCCCAGACAGCCCAGGGTTGAGGCTTAGGCTGCGATATGATATTCTCAGGGGGAACATAGGTTTTGTTTCTAATGTCAGCTCTTTAAGTGTTTTTTATTGATGCCATTTTTTTGAGGATGTGCTAGTTCTTCCTGACTATCAACAGGAGATTCCAATAGATTGTCATGATGGCTTCAGATATACACACCTTGATAAATAATAAAAACTTCCTGTCATCCTTAAATACTCTTTTATAACATAATTTTCCCACTTATGCAAGTAACAGTGTCCAGACACATTCATTTCACTCAATGACATCTCTCGGTGCCCCTCCACGCCAAGTGAGACACTCTACCAAATCCTTATTAGAATCAGTCTTCCAAGTAAACAAAAATGGAGAAGTTAAAAGCAAGCACATACTCTTAAACACACATAGTTTGGAATGGGATAAGGTTGTCAGCGTTAGAAGGAAAAGAACATTTCGCCTACGGAAAGCTGAGATGGGCAAGGTCATTCTGCAGGAAGAGACTAGCTCCTGGTCTTGCCACTTTCTATTCTGTGAGACTCTGGACAAGTTACTTAATCTCTGTAAATCCTGATTTCCTTACCTTCAAAATGGGAATACTGCCACCAAATAACTCTTCCTATTCTGCCTATTCCAACAGAGTTGAGATCTCAAATCATTTTAAGGCTGCTTCAAATACTATTAAAAAAAAAAAAAAAGATGGGCTAAAGTTCAAGTAAACAACAGCAAGAATGACCTCACTGAGCTTTTATGAGAATCAAATTAGAGTTTATATGTGAGAAGTGTCCCTGAATTGGAGAGCACTTAACAATTACTGAGCCAAATTGATCTCGGCAGAGACACTGCATTTGTAGTGCTTCTCCAGAAGCAACACCACTGTACGGCCCTCAGAATCAAAGTGGGTCAGAGAATCTCTTGAAAAATGAGATCTCAAATTTAAATGGGGCAAAAATAAGCTTGGCCCTCGCCTGCACTATCTCTTAAAAACCCAACTCTGTTTATAGGGCTATGCAATGCGTGCTCTCCAAGAACAACAAACTAGGAATTTTTCTTTTTAGTAGCATCTGAAGCTTCTAGCCAATTTCAAAATAAATTCATTGCAACTCTGTCAATTTTGGAATACAATTTCCTTTGGCAAATCCATGGCACAGGTGCTACCACCCCACCCCCATCCTTACCATCACCACAGTAAGTACTTCTGATTGATTACAGTTTTTAGCCACTGAGTCCCAGAGTGAACCTCAGAATCTTTCTTATCACAAAGTTCAGAGTAGATCTTATAAAATAGTGTTCAAAAAAAAAAAAAAGAACCTATTATTAGCCATCCCTAGAGTAGAAAAATGGGCAATTGACTTTATAGTAAAATTTCTTTCCAAAATAAAATTTCTATTTTGTGCAGATAATTTCCAACAAATAAAATCATTATTCATCAAATCAATATATTTAGCTAGTTTAGGTCATATTTTATGAGAAATTCACACTAGGAGGCTGAAAAATATGCAGTATCACTCACAGTCACACATTTTACCGTGTTCTGAGATACATGGAAAAGGCAACTGGTTACAAAATTTTGCCTTTAAAATTTCTTGTGCCCTAATTTGGTTAATGCTAGAATTTCTCAGGGTCCTCATCAGCATCAAAAGCAGAAGGGAGAAGGCTTTCTTCTTGACTGACCCAGAATAACTGTACTTTCTAGAACCAGCAAGAACATTCTTTCTATAACCGAAGGCTACTTGTATCTGAGCAAAAATACATTGATAAGAGTGATACCTGAAACACAAAGAGAGGTGTGCTATGTATGTATTTGTCTAAGTTCCAGCCTTAAGATTAATTACATTAGTGCTGGGAAGCAGGTTCTTACAACAAATGTAGAACTTAACACTCTTCACTGAACCATAATAAGGATGACTCATTTAAAAGATATTTTCACCCTTTCTAATAAATTAAGGTCATCAGACATTACCTTAAAGATTTCTTATACAATTCCACATCAGGAAAAGGCACAAAGCTTCAAAAATATAAATGCTTTCTTTAGTTAGACAGTGGGACCAGTAATAATTCCCTTTTAGCCTTGACTACTAGGAAACAAAGTTAAATTTAGACCTCAATTACATTAGTTATCTCAATGTAACAGTATCTTGGATAAAGTTTGAGTTTTTGCTTATCTTTTCAAACTAATTTGACATGTATGTTTTCTTTGTAAACCACCTCCCATCTTTTTTCAAAGGAGGTAGGTATAAATTATGAACAAACGTTCAAGGTGAGGGAGGTGGTACCGTGCACCTCGTGTTGCGGCTGCAGTAGCTCCACTCACCTGGCTGCCAGCCTTGACACTGGGACGCTCACCTCTGCCAGATGGGCACACCTGAGGTGCTGCAAGAGATGGCCGTTTACATCTGGCTACCCACATACATTGAGACGCGATGAGACATTTCTTTACATCTAAATAGAATTTTGTGTCTAGCAAGTAGCTTGAAGTTATTAGGAAGACATATATTCCTTCACAGATGACTTCAACACGCAGAAATCTTACCATAACAGTGATACATGACAATGATTTTCCCTTGACAAATCAAAGATGACAACATTCAGAATTATTCTGCACAATTCGGTCAGATGCATAAGAACTGTCTGCACTCGTAATCGGCTGACGGCTCTGAGCTGAATGTATCCTATATACATGGGCATTTACACACTCAACGACTGTGTGAGCTACAGGGCTAGCAGAGCTTCAATAGCTATTGTTTCTCACAAAGCTCAATGACACCCTCTAACAATATCTGTACAGCACCTGCTAGGTAGCCAAATTATTGCCAGAAAGTTCAGTATCTTGGAACTGAACTTGATGTGTAAAGGATTGCAAAAGCAAGCTCATTTAAACTCTTAACAGCTACTTTGATGCATTAACAACCTTCAACTCCACATGGTCCAGGCCCAATGCTAGTGATAGAAAGAAGAGACAAATGTGTCCCTGCTCACACAACTAAGGATCATTCTTTATCTTCTGGGGCATTCACAGGGGACTCAGAGGGTGGACCTAAATCAGAACTTAAAGCCATTCAGGTGTTTCTTCAAATTGGAACACTAGGCTTACTCCCTGGTTAATTGCACTCAAGAAATCTCAGTTGCAGGCAGCAGCTGAACATGCCTCCCCAAAGCTAGACCCTGTTCTCTGAGCTGGGAACTGATCACTGTTTTTTCTGAGGCCAGACCCAAACCACAGGAACAAGGTAAATTTTGCAGAGCATCTGCCCAGCTACCCACAATTTGAAAGAGGCCGCAGTGACTCTGCTGGTATCTCCCATACCTTCATCTACATTATAGATGAAGTCCCAAGCATTCTCCCAGCTCTGGATGCATCTCCAGTAGCAGGCCGGACCTTTCTACTGGGCTGTTATGGCATCATTTTCAGATTCGACATTGTTAAACATAGCTAAAAGTGAAATTGTTATCTCCAAAATGGCTTTTTATATCTTTTGTTTGTTCGTTTTTGTTTTTTTTGAGACAGGGTCTTGCTCTATTGTCCCAGCTAGAGTACACTGGCATCCTCATAGCTCACTGCAACTTCAAACTCCTGGGCTCAAGCAATCCTCCTGCCTCAGCCTCCCCAAGTAGCTGTGACTACAAGCATCCACCATGATGTCCCAGCTAATCTTTCTATTTTTTGTAGAGATGGAGGTCTTGCTCTTGCTCAGGCTGGTCCTGAACTCCTGACCTCAAGCAATCCTCCTGCCTCAGCCTCCTTAAGTACTAGGATTATAGGTGTGAGCCACTGTGCCCGGCCAATTTTTATCCCTACTTGTACCTGAGCTATCATAATTCTCTGGGTCCATGTAATGCCTCCCATCCTTCAGCAGGTCCTGTCGACTCTTCTCTTACAATGCCTTCATGTTCTTCTGGTCTTCCTTCCGCTCTCAATGCTACCTCTGCAGTTCAGCTCTCTATCACTTTGTGTGCTTTCCTCCCTCCACTCTTTGCAGACTGGGTCTCTCCACTGGAGAAATCTGACTACACTATCATGTTTATCATTTCTTTTTCCTAGTTAAAAACCTTCAGACAGGCCGGGCGTGGTGGCTCACGCCTGTAATCCTAGCACTCTGGGAGGCCGAGGCGGGTGGATCGCTCAAGGTCAGGATTTCGAGACCAGCCTGAGCAAGAGCGAGACCCCGTCTCTACTAAAAATAGAAAGAAATTATACGGACAACTAAAAATATATATAGAAAAATTAGCTGGGCATAGTGGCGCATGCCTGTAGTCCCAGCTACTCGGGAGGCTGAGGCAGTAGGATGGCATAAGCCGAGGAGTCTGAGGTTGCTGTGAGCTAAGCTGACGCCACGGCACTCACTCTAGCCTGGGCAACAAAGTGAGACTCTGTCTCAAAAAAAAAAAACCTTCAGACATGCCCTACACCAAACAAGAAAACTCGAGACTGGCATGTGAGATACTTGTAGTCTATTCCCAGCTTCTTTTTCCATGTAACCCCTTCGCCCGCATACTCCCTTTATGTAAGCTCTAGGGCAAGCTGGCTTATTCCACATCCCTGAACAAGTCTCCGTCACTCCTTCCACTCCTACTCCTCTCCGCTCCTCCCTGTTGACCTTCTCTCCTCCTTTGCATGTGCTTAGTTCTTAATCAGCCTTCATAGTCTAAATTAAATCTTGCTCCTGAATCCCCACAGCCTGTGGATGTACAGCTTGTGGCATTCCTGACATAACTCTTTACATTTTTTCAGGTGTCTAGCTTAACCAAATTGTTACTTAAAACCAAAATAAGTTGCTATAAAGTAAGAACGCCTTCTCTTCTTGGTTTCTTTCCCACAGCATTAGTAGAGCAACCTAACCAGGGTCAGTTACATTTGCTGACTGATCGGTAAGTTAAAGCTTAAGACGACTTCCTAAGAACTGATTTTTAAAACACAGAATAACTAGGATGGGGGCATTTTAGGCCTTTTTTTTCCTTTAGTAAACCCTACTCTTATTACCACATCTCACCCAAGGGCTACAACCTTGGGAGCTCTTAAGAAACTGTATCACTTTTAAAGGGAAAGACAGAACAGAGGAATTCATTTTACTTTATGGGAAAGATGATTTCTGATTTTAGTTCTGTTAAAATGATCACAATTATTTTAAAGCATATCCTCTTTCACGTTCATTCATAGTCAAACTCAGAAACTTGTGCATATACCAAAACAATGTCTCCAAATAAACAGTATCAAATGTACACGTGTGATTTTACAGCAACACTACTTTAAGGCAACTGATTCTACACTGAAAAATAAAATCTACTTTGAAGCTCCAAGGAAGCAGAGAATAGAAGCAAAACCGCCTAAGGAGATAGGATCATCAGAGGGCTCCAAGTTCTGAGTTTGAGACCTCTGTAGTTGCTACTATTTTCTCAAGATGCCACCAGAATGCACAAATTTAAACACAGAACCGACAAAACAATAAGTTTTTTGCCAGTCTTTCAGTTATGTTTTCACAAAAGAATACGACATCAGATGGGGTTTCTTTTATTTCACTAACAGCAATAACATACAATCTTTTTCTCTTTTTGGAAAGAGACATGGCCAATGTCAACTCAGCGTACAACCTGCTGGGGACCATCAAGGTGAGGAAGAGTGACTCATTCCTGTGAAGCTATGATGAGGGATCTGTGGGTCCAGACACTGCCAACAGACTGAATAAACAAAGTCATGCATAGACGCGGTGGTCTTTTTTTTTCCCAAATATCTATAGCTGTTGCTGTGATCAATAAAATATAAACTTCTAATTGCTCTGGAAATTGGAAGTTGCAGTCATTTTCTGCTTTTTCTGTTTTCTCAATCAGGAGATTCACTCACTCAAGAGATCGTGTGGGGTGTTCTAAAAGACGTCTGACATTAAAAAGGATCCCCACACCCACAAAGGTGAGGCCGCCTCCATCAGCACCCTGATGCCGACCCATACTGTCCTCTCACCCCACGGAGTTCTGTGGCTTTGTTTAAGCTTTGGTCTGCTGGACTCTGTGCAATGTCCACAACATTTAGCTACTTTTATAGCCCCAATCATCAATAGAAAAAGGTAGGTGCAAAGTAGTTGAGGATGATGGTCAGTGGCTACTGTAACTGATAAAAAAAGGGTGCTCAGTTATCCACACGCAGTTTTATCTTGCACCAAGCTAAACTGGAAGCCCACATGATCCGAGCTCCCAAACAAAGTTCCCTAAATTTAACAGGTAAAGGACGGCTAAACCCAAAACGCATTATAATCATCACGTACTAAAACATCCAGATCTACATCATGGGGATGCTCGCTGTCCAGACCTTCCTGCCGATGCCACGGCCCAGGGATTCTCTCCCCCATCCTGGCTCCCGGATGAGCCCGCAAAGTCTGTGTCTTAAACACATCACTCTTTTCTCCTAACGTGTGGGCAGAGGAAACAGCAGGAGGTTATCACCTCCATGTTTGGCTACCACACTTCAGTCAAGCTGTTTCCCTGTCTGTTTTCCATACAAGTCTGAGAGCTCCCGGAGTGACAGGCAGGAGAGGGATGGAATCCTTTTTATTTTTATCTCTTCAGTATCGTGTGTGGCTCCCAGAAGCAAAAGGATGGTTGAGTAAATTAGAGAACATGAAGCTCCCATTGTTGGGATAAGCCGTAGGTGGCAGCCGCACAGACCACGAGGCCTAGAGCACCAGTCTGCAGCAAGGCCCGCAGGAGCAGAACCCAAATGGCCGCCAGGGAGAAAGAGTGAGCCAGCGGACCACTGTCCAGGAAGGGGCAGTGGCCTTGGAGGGCGGGAACCGCACCTCACTCCATGGGTTTTGCTTGGAGCCTGGTTGACATCACCCATATCCTTTCACATGTGACACATCAGGAAGCCACCATGCACATGGACACTGAAGAGGCAACGATTCCATGAGGTAAGGCTAAAACGTGCCGTCAGACAGAAAGCAAGGGCTTCCCTTCCCTACACGAATACAGATGCATGGGATGCAATGCTCAAACCTGGATGGTTAAAATAGCACTTAAAACATGGAATAAATCCCTGGACTGTGGGAAACAGGACTGTCACCTTTGGACTCTTTAAATATCTTTTTCCTTTAAGGACACCCTTGGGATCCCCCCTTGCACGAATTTGTTGTTGATCTCTCAGCTGCAGTGAGATCTCTCTTTGGAACCGCCATCACGGGCACTCTGCTGATGGCCGGATCTACTTAGGAGGAAGAGACGGGAAGAGGGCACCTGACTAAGAACTGGAAAAGCTGGTTCGAGTCACAGCACGCCCTCAACCCTTGCTCCTTCTTCCGTGACACGAAAGTAAAAGTGCCCAACCACGCCACCCTCACAGGGTCATTTTACAGTCACAATAAAAATGAGAGAATGTACAGTTCACCATTGCATTTGTTTCCCACGGCTTCTGTAACAAATTATAACAAACAGTGGCTTAAAACAACAGAAATGTATCTCTCTCAGTCGGGAGACCAGAAGTCCCAAGTCAGTGTCAATAGGCCTGAATCAAAGTGTCCTCTGGGGGCTGTAGGGGACAGTCTGCTCCTTCCTCTGCCAACTCCTGTGTGTGTCACACCTCCCTCTGCCTTTCTCTTGTAAGGACACTAGTGATTGGATTTAGGGCCCATCAGGATAATCTAGGGTAATCCCCCACTGCAAAATCCTTAAATTAATCACATCTGCAAAGATTCTTTTTTTCCAAGTAAGGTTCATAGGTTCCAGGGGTTAGGCCCCGATACCTTTGGGGCCACCATTCAGCCCACTATATGTATCAACTGTACTAAGTGTTGATGCATAATTCCTGCCCTACATTCTGTTCTTAATTCTTATGTCAGCTAGAATAGAGATTCTTTGAAGAACCAACTCTTAGACTTTGCAAATACTTTGCAAGGCTTTTATGGTATTATGCACAGAAAAAAATGGGATTTTTTTTGTTTGTTTGTTTAGAAAATAGGGTCCTTACTCTACTCAATTTTTAGTTCCTAGCATTAGATTTCATGTAAAAAAATTTTAACATAGTCAAATGTTTAATTTTTTTATTTCTAAAATAACCAGACTGTCTGTTCAGAGAAGCTGGAGAAGGAACTGTATCATAAATGCTTCCACTGTCAATTGACAAGTGCCTTGCAGTGAGTGTCATTTGTAATGCATTGTTAGTCACAGTTCCGAATACTACCCACAACGCAAAGGCAGAGAAACTACTAGACACAAAATTGTAACGAACTCCAGATAAACGTCTCTGAACCTCCTGTGCAGTCAGTCTGGCTCATCTCAGTGTCAAGAAATATAAAAATAGCAGCAGCTGATCTGGAAGAGCATGATATAGGCTCAAGATGGGGGTAAGTTTAGTCATTCCTTTCTTCAACAAGTATTTGTTGAGAATGTACTATGGACCAGACACTAGGCACCCAGTGGTAAACAAAATAGGAAAATCCCTGCTAATCTGAGGGTTTCATTGCAGTTGGGTAAGATAAACAGCAACAAAAAATGTTATATATTAGGAAATATGCCTACAGGAAATGTCACGAAGCAGGGTACAGGATGTGGTGCTCTCACAGAATGGCCAGGGAAGGCCTCTGTGGCAGTCACATTTAGTACAGACATCACGGAAGTGAAGGACAGAACCCACTGGGGTGCCATCTGAGTGTTCCTTTAGCTGTTCTGGACAGCTAGGACATTTTCTTGTGCCAGAAAGTAAAGAAGTGCTCAAAGACTAATAGGGTCATGTTAAGAGGACCCCGGAGTCAGCTTAAAAAGGCTTTCCACTGATGAAGTTTAGGACAACTTGACCAAGAAAAAGAGGAATGATGGTTGTGGATTGTTACATATCAAATTTATAGTTCTCTTTTATTCTTTATAAAAATGCATGAGTCTATAGTGATACTCCCAAAAAATGAGGGGTGGGAGAGAGAAGTGAGGAAAAGGTTTTCTTTAACTGAAGATCAACTAATAACACAAGTGAAAAATCGTGACAAATAGCAAAGTAATAACTGATTCAAGCAAGGTCATCAATGGATACAAAAACCATTGAGTAAAAAAGCTTGTTGGGAGAAGTGGATTTACACAGACTAAAAATTTCACCCCACGGATTACTTAATAGGGTATCACTGCAATGGAAAAAGCTGACAGACATCAGATTTGGGGCTTTCTGGTGTGATCCTACAGACAGGACATCATCACCTGTTCTTGTCAAATATGTATAACCTGAATCTAAAGATGAAGAAACCATCAGATCCAAATTGTGGAATGGGCAACAAGACAGTTTCCTAGTACTACAGACAAAAATAAATAAATAAAGACAGTAGAACTTTCTAAATTAAAGGATACTAAAGAGATAGGACAACTCATAGGAATACAGTGGCTCAGACTAAGGTGGGGATGCTACAGCAAAACTATCGCATGTGGTGAGCAAAACACATGCACAAGTAGAATCAACCGGACCTCCTAATGGATGACGCACACACGTGTGCCATACCCACAAGCGCACAATACCCACACATGCACACAGCAAGCCTATTTTAAAAAGGGAAGAATTAAAGATGACTTTTGACTCAAAATTTAAGATTGAGCCAAATTTTATTTTATATAAAGATGAGAGAAAAAACAATACCACTGTAAGAAACTAAATGTTCCTCTCACTTTGGGGTATCTCCATGATATTTTATTAACTGGAGCTAGTAATGATTCAGCTGAGCAAATCATCATGGGAAAAAGGTACAAAGGCATAAGAATCCATGAAATTATTTAGCTCATCTCTTTCCACCCAGGACTATTAGTAGTAGCTATCCCAGTTTCAAAATAACTCATCACTCACCGTCACATTCAATTAGAATATGCAACAGCCTTGATACAAAGGTCAGGCTTTGTAGTTCATTTTCAATGCTGGGTTTCCAAGAACAATATGAAGCTAACAATAATACAACAGAACACTCATCTTAGAACACTTTGCATGTGTTACCTAATTAATTCTTACAACACCTCCAAGAGGTATTATTATCCAAGCTACTGCTGGAGAAACTTGAGAATGTTTTTAAAATTCTGCACTTGTATTATTCCTCTTGAAGAGACACCTCCTCACTTCACATTATCATCACCATCTTACGCTTTCAAAGAATATCACAACTTAATTCTCTTATCAACAGGGTGGGTGTTAATGGCTGTATCCACATCTTAAATGTAGAGGAAGCAGGTTTTTAAAAATTATGTGAAATGTCTTTTTCTCTAGTCACAAAGAAATGCAGTAACAAAATGGAGCACAGAAAAGAACCTTCCAAACAACACATACACACACACAGAGCAAAGTAATTTTTTCGTTTGCCCCAAGAAGATCTAATAACTAAGAGAGAACTGTTAAGGCTCCATAGACAGAGTGATTTCAATATATTCTGAAAGCAAAAATTTTTAAAGTTGGTTAAGTAAACTACTCACAATATTTGGCCCAGAAAGACTACACAGTAATCAACACACTCGAGCTACAGGGCCAAAGAACGGTTAATAGTGGGTGGTACAGAGGAAGTGTCCTGGCTCCTTGCAAATGGAGTGGGGCTCCTCCTTTAGGACTAAAGAGGCTGGTCTCCTAAGAGAGCTCACAAGTCCTCCAATCATCACCGCAAAGGTGGCTGCCACCCCTAGGGTAGTAGCAGGACAGGCCCTTGCTGAAGGAACACGGCACAGACTGCTCAGGTTAGAGCCGCTGGGGCCCATGGCCGCGTTTCCAAATGAATCCAATTTAACCCTCATTGCATCATCTAGGCTCGGTCTAAATTTAAAAAAAAAGAACAGAACTATAGGGCTCCACAAGTCAAAACACCCTCCCCACCCCACAACTGAAAGACGTATAGGGAACCAAGCCCAGGAGCAGTAACAAAATCACCTCCCCTGCAAACGGATTCTATTCTGAATGCAAAGCAAAATGACTGCACACTGAAGTCCTAGAAGGAAAACACAGACTGTGTAGTTTTACCCCACAGAACAGGAGCACAGGCTCTCTGGCTAGAAGCCTGGGAAGTGGGTATAATCTGTTGGTCAAAATTGGAGGGTTTGAAAGTGAAATGGGGCACTTTCTTCATAACCGTCACACTGGGACGAAGGCATAAATCAACCTGAAGGTGGGAAAACCAAGATGAGTGGTCTCCATGGGTGAGTTTCTCTCGGTGCCTCAGTTTTCACATCTGTAAAATGAAGACAGTACCCGCCCCCCAGGAACAGTGTGAGAATTACGTGAGTTAATTTATGTGAAGCACTAAGAAAGTGCCAGGCACACAGCAAGCTCTCCACACACGCTGCCAACTAAACCACAGCACATGCAAATACCTAGGTTAGTAATTTGGCCCTTTATCCCAAGTCAGTAGACAAAACAGAAAAGTTAATGTGAAAGGTGAGCGCATAAGAGAAAAAACACGAATCATGCCAAGGCCCCGGAACCCCTGGCATATGTAGGTACGTGAGCTGAGCAAAAGCTCTGCAAGGACTCGTGTCCCAGGGGCCCCCGTGGACTTGAAAGCACTGCTTGCCATCTGACCTCCTGAGACTTCATCTCCTAAGCTCTGCAACTTTATAGCAGATGAGCTTATAATAATTGTCAAAAAAAATAACGTATTCCAGAAAAATCGAAGGAAACTACATTATTGCATCTTTCTGCAGTAAATTTATTATGCTTTCCCTTCCCCATGACTGCTAGCCACATGACTCCCTGACCCCACTGGAGTATTACAGACACATCATCTCTTTCTTTCTTCTTTAGATTCTTACAAGAAACAGCAGTCTCCAGGTGGTGGCCTTGGCAGAAACCAGCAAGGGTAGGGTGGGAAGAAGTGCTAACCGGCCTGTCCACATTTCCCCTGCCATCACCCCAGTGATGGCTGGGACTGCCAACCTTCTTCATTTCTGCCCAGCCCCACGCCCCCGGGGCCAGCACGGCATTCGTAATCAAGTGCATCTACGCTTAGCAGAGCCATTCCTCGGAGAGCCTGCGCTGCGCAGATGCGGTCCTACATAACAATTCAGAAATAAGATTCCAGGATGCAGAAGGCAATTCATTAAACCGTCACATTCACAAAAGCACAGAAACTGGTGTCTACAGAGGATGAGGAAATTACCATCTGGTACCAGCTTCTTCAGATTTTTTCAACGTTCTCCACATAATGAAAGGGGGAAAATAGAATAAAAAACATAAATGGTCCCACTCATCCCAAAAAGCAAGTGAAACTAAAAGGGTTTAGCAGTCAGGTGACTATCCCACTCTTACAGGTTCCTTGTGAAAAGGAGACACAAAATCACAACGTATTTCATGGTAATGCCTATTCCGTCCGCCCCTCACCATGGCAACAAGTGAAGTGAGGGGGACTCAGGCTGCCTGGACACCTGGTAACCTTTCCAGCAGCAATAGGACAAATGGGCCAGCTCTTGACAGAACGGGATGGGGTGACAATGGTCCTTGATGCCCTCGCTGTAAAGGGATCATCTACCTTTCCTGCCCACCACTCTGAGGACGACCCTATGTTCCACTGCTTCTAAGACAAAGTTATCACACTAAACACCTATAAGCTACCATTATCGCACTGTCAGTGAGGTGGGGAGCTCAGTGGGAAAGACAAGGAGGGTCCTTGAAGTTCATGACTTGCCTGAGGTCACAAAGCCTGTATGTGGTGAGGGCAGTGACCAAGACTCACTCAGGCCCTGTGACTCCAAGTCTGTCGGGGTCACAAACTCAAACGTCTCCAGGGCCAGCCAGCTAATAGGAATGAAGGCAGCCAGCTAGGAGTCTGGGCTGAGCTGCAGAACAGCAGCCCTTCAAAACAGGACGACAGTGACCCAGCCATAGACAAAGTGCCCATGAGGGAACAGATTCAGGGATGGGCTTCAGTGTTACAAAAGTAGCCCCAAAAGTCCCCAGTCTGGAATTCTTTTGTTGTTTCAAAGCACATTTAACAATGAATTAACTTATTTAGCATCCAGTATTCACCAAGTGCTGTTACAGGTGGACGGGAGAGGGCAATAAGCAAGATGGCCAGGCCTTTGTGCCACGGAACTTACATTCTAACTACCTTTCCACAGAGGGACTTACCCTCTCCAGTGTGTGAGCTGCCTTGACTTCCAGGGCATTTTCTCCGTCCCTTACCACAGCCAGGTATACTCTTTAATATACTCTGGGGTTTACTTTTCATCAATATTGCCTTCCTACTTTGCCCTTGAACTTTACTTTATTTATAATTTATACCTGGTCAGCTTTTACATTTTTTTGATGGCTATAATTTACTATTTATGAAAGAATCAAAATGCATGCCTTGTATCTCTCACGGTGTCAGCACCACTCTCAAGACATACCTACTATATAACTGCATGACATGTTCTGAGCACAGGCAGAAACGTGAGACCAGGCTTGAGTCCCAGGGAAGAACACGTTCATTCATTTCATCAACACGTACTTATGGAGCCATCCCTATTGTGTGTCAGACACTATTTTAAGTTTTCTGGATACATGTGTGAAAAAATAGACAAAAATTGTTGTCCTCAGGGAGTTTATAGCCCAGTGACAATATTCTTCTCTGAAACTAGTACCACATCCTACCAGCAATGTGGCATGTGTGTTTTCAGTCATAGCTGAAACGGGGAGAGAAGGCTCCGGGAGGCAGAAAGAGAGGAAATAGAATACCTCCTCCATGCCAACTCTGGCAGAGCTGTGTGTTTACCATCCCGAGACTCCAGGAACCAAATGGAAAGGCAAAGAAAAGGGGGGAAGAAGTGAAGCAGAAGGAGCTCAGGGAAGTGTAGCAGGCCGCTCAAGAGGCTGCCAAGCACTCAGATGCTGGTGGACGAAAGAACATCATGCAGCGTAACAGAAGCGCGTTCACTGAGTAACGGGGGCAGCCTCCAGCTGCTTGCTGGGTCCCTACTGAGGGCAAGTCGTGCTGGGTGCCAAGAGAGATCCTGAGAATGTCGAATGAGGTAGCTTCCTCTGGAATCCTGCTATCTAATCATAGTCCAGATCAGGAGCTGGCACAGGTCCCATCTCCCTTACTCAGAAGGCACTGAGGTCACTAGTGTATGAACATCTCCTAAATGGCAGTAAGTGTATTAAGCATAGAAGGTTGTGGAAAATTCTGAATGGCTACAGTTGCCTCAGAAGGGGAAAATGAAAGGCATCCACAAATTCCACTTAAGGTCTTGAAGATGCTGTCACACTGGCAGCTGATAAACTGATATTTGGGCCATTTCGTTGAGTCTGTAGAAAAAGTGTGTATTTTGCCTTTCTCTGGCCTTGCTAAAGATTAAAAACAAAAACAAACAAACAAACAAAAAAAACAGTGTCAGGATGTCAAGATGGAAGGGCGTTTGGGAACAATGTGGTCTAATCCCCTGCATCTTCCCAGCTAGTGGGCGTCTGGCCTTCTGATGAGGCAGCCCATTCCATGCTCAGAAAGCTTCTTTAGAAAATTCTTCCTCTTACACTGAGCCAAAATTTGCCTTGCCGTAAACTCCACGCAGCAGTGCAAAGTCTCATTCCCCAGACATAAATTACATTAGCAACTGAGCTGTCCTGGAAGCCGCAGATCTCTTATTTCTGGCCAACCTTCAGGAAGCCTGGCCTGGAGAAGCCCCTGGAGTCCTGCTGCAGAGGGACAGCTGACTCATGTCTCGGCACAGCCTGCCTCCAGGGCTTTGCTAGGAAAAGAATAGACTCTTCCATTGCCCTATTTAGAAACTCCCCGTGTTGGCATCTCAAAGGGCACAGGCACTGTGAGGCTCACCATCATTCTTCTCCCTTAGACTTTCAAACCCCACTCACGAAAAAGGAACAAAAAAGAAATCCGACCCATCACAGCCAATCAGAGAAAAGAAAAGTTCTGCGTAGGGATGTAATAAATGCTTTTTTTGGTGTGGCAATAGCATGAACATATTTGGAGTTCCACAATTTATAATATTAGACCATCATTTTGGGGTACACTGTCAGAGATACCCAGTTCCAAGCTGCCAGGAAGATATCGCTACCTAGAACCGCCTCGATGTATTCAAGACCAGACTCATCATTACTACATCTTCCCCCCTCCCCAACTCTATGATCTTGGGTTCCATTTAAATCATTAATGCTAGAAACCTCAATGTCAATCACTGAAAACTATCTACTAACCATTTACTATGGGTACCTTTCTTTCACCAACTTCTGCAACAAAGATCACTAACTACCAAACTTACTTCCTCCTTTTTCTGGACACAAAGAAGCCATATTTCCCAGGCATCCTTGTTGTAGGTGTAGTCAGGATACTACATTCTAGGCAATGAAACATGAGTGGAAGTGACATGTGCCTCCTCCAGGTCTGGTAGCACACTGTCCTTCGTGCTCTTTCCCTTTCCAACAGCTGGATACGGAAGCCCAGGGCAACCCTAAAGGTCACATGCGAAAGATCTCCCTGGATCCCCGAATGAGCAGATCCTCACCAAACCAAACCTGGTCTGCATGAAAAATGCAATATTTGAGCCATTGTACGTTTATTTGGTGATTGTTAGCAGCACTTTAACTAATACATCTTCAATTTCCTATTCACTCATTTATTCATTCTTTAATAAACATTTCTCAAACACTTAGTACATTCCATGCACTGAGTGAGGCACTGGGGAAATAAAAAGGACTAAAGGAGGTCACAAGGTCTACCTAAACCAGGTAAATAAAACTCCATATAAATGATCTCACAGCAATGTGCTTATGTCTTAACTTAGTCACAGTGGAAAGATTTGAGACTTCATTTTGAGTCCTAGGCTAGTTAAGCTATTTAATCTCTATGTGTGCTGGCATTTTCATCTGTAAACAAAAACAATATTCCTTCCTGTCTCATGGTAGCATCAGGTGGATTAAATTGATGAAATCATGTATATAAAAACCACCTGGCCAACTATAACATACTTTGCCGATTTTAATTCATTGCAATTGTCCTAATCTAGGACCTGTTACGAAATATTGTAGCAGCAACCTCACTGGAGTTCCTGCCTAAAATCCAGTCTAGTCTTACTACTGGTAAGGTACATTTCCTCAGTTTGAACTCAGATTTATCATTGCCTTATTCAAAAAATCTATGATTCCTGAAAGCTGACAAAATGAAAGTCACAGTTTTTAGCTCAGTATTAAACGCCCTACATAGCATCATCCCAAATTAATTTTTAAGCCCTACCAATTTCTATACATGCTTCTATCCATGCTTTTCTTCTATTTCACCCACCCTGTGTTCTAGTGACACACATTATTTCTACCATATGCAGTAATTTCTTACCTCCTTGATTTTGTTTTTTACTCTGTCTGGCTTTGTCCTTTACCCTCACCCCTCCCCGTTGAATCCCCAAGATTTTTCAAGGTCCAATTCAAACACAACCAGTTCCATAAACTTTTCTTCAAAGCACTCTTCATAATGTCATCCTCCTCTGCATTACTTTAGCAGTTATAGTCTAATTCTCTTTGCTCCTCCACTAGTGATAGCAACTTCATCTTAAATAGCCCACTGTCTTTAGAAAGGAAAAAGAAAAGGAAATATAAAGACTGTATTTAATGAAAACATGTTACACTGAAGAAAAGAAGTTCAGAAGACAGTTCAAATTCTTGTGGTTCCATTGCCAACAATGGATAAACTACTCTGAAGAGTTTCACTACTCCTATGCTTTAGGATCTATTAAATTTCAGAGGATGGTTTACAAAAGCTATTACATGGAATTTTCATGTTGAAAGTCATTTTTACAATAATAAATATAATCCCATCAGCAGAAGAGTAGAACAAAAGTTCAAAGTCATTAATTTGTCTCCCTATTCAATTCTTCACAAATTTCAGTTCAGCCTTACTTTAGAAATACGAGAAAAACAAATCTGTTAAATTATCTCATTGATACTATCTAAGACTTAAGTTAGTATTTTTAAGGAAGTGGCCATGAGTAGCAAATTTTCCATTCATTTGCACATAAGAAAGAGAAAGTATTTATCAATAATAATTCAAGTTGCCCCTTCCATCAACTGAGAATTTGCTTCTGCTTCATTCCTTAGGATTTAAAACAGGAGAAAGGGGTTAGGTGCAGTGGCTCACACCTATAATTCCAGCACTTTGGGAGGCCAAGGTGGGGGATCTCTTGAACCCAGGAGGTCGAGACCAGCCTGGGCAACATATAGAGACCCTCTCTCTACAAAATACATAAATAAATAAATAAAAATTTAAGGGAGCAGGGAAGAAATGCTGGGTACTCTATGTATATCTTCTGATTAGATATAGAGAGATCCACTATATCTATAAACACTTAATTCATGAAAAATCTATCAGAACATATGTGCTATACTTATAATACTAGCAGTATTTTCTGTCATGTAGTCTTGTAACAAACTATGCTAAAATACAAGAAGAGTTTCTTGGTGATATTTCTCTAACAAACAGAAGAATGAATTTAAATCAGCCTATGTGTGAGGGGGTGGGAGTATATAACTGAGAGTTCTAAAAAAGATTTAAAAAATACTAGCCCCTTTAGACAATTTAAATATTTTATCCTGTAAATAACAGTGTATAAAATACTTTCTGGCAACAGATATTATGTACTCTTGCACAAATTAGGAAATGTTTTCTAGAAATTATAACGAATTGTATCTTTATAAGAGACTGATCAAAATTAATGGAATTTAGTGCAGATCATTTCCTAAGAAGGCAATAGGAAAAACTGTAATATATACAGAGAAGTCCAACAACTAATTACACAACACCAAGTGAAACATTAGTAAGGTACGTTAAAATGGAATGCGATCAAGTCAGTTATCAAGCAAACAATTCAACCAATTTCCTCACTCTATATCTTAACTGTGAGGGCAACAATTAAGAAGAAACTGTTTATTATTTGTGTATTACAGAGTCCAAGTGTGCAAATGCTCCTGGGAACTGGGGAAACAGAAAGACAAAGCAGCCCTGGGCAGGCCCTGGAGCGCGCTTACCTCCAAAAGTGAAAAGCCAAGAGAGGACTACAAGGACTGCCTGGGCTGGATGGGGTTGGACTCAGGCTCCTGGGAGTGAGACTGAAAGTTAAAATAATGTCATTCCAAGTGGGAGAATTGATTGCAGTAAAAATAGCATAGCTCAGTTAAGGGACTGTGTTCCCTTTAGGCCAGAATCACCATGGCAGGCTTATCAACACCACTAGGTAATCATCTAATCACTTGCCCTTTTCAGCTCTAACATACAGAACAAGTAAAATGCTTCCTGCTGAAATTTACATTTTAAAAACTACAGCTGCCATTTTTATTTGAGGCTTTTCTTTGTCACAATGCAACTTGGCAGATTCTTTGACATGTGATTTTTGCATCAAAGAAAATCCAGTGCCATTTTATATTGAGTCTATTTTATTCCAGATTAAGAATCAATGGTAATTCTGTAGCAGAACTAAAGGGAAATAGATATCAGACAATGCAAATAAAAATTAAGGTTAAATATTGTAGTTTCTAAAAAGCAAAGCAACTACATTTCCACATAGGAAGGTATGTTTTTAAGCACTTTGCAGAGAAAAACAAGTTTTCCTTATAACAATGATGCAACATTTTCTCTAATCCTCAGGGGCAATGATAAAAAGTGTTCTTAGGTTTATATTCATAATAAATAATTTTTTAAATTCTTACATGTATCTATAAATTATTTTACTTTCCAGAGAGGTTTTCTCAAATACAACTGTCAATCGTAATCCTCACCCTCCACCAACCCATCCAAACCAACAAGCACATTCACCAGTCAATTCTCAAATACTCATTACAGGGTGGTTGGAATTGAGTTCATTTATCTTTTTTTCTTTAGGCCTCAGGTATCTCCTTTTTAAGGGAGACAAAACTTAAATTAGATATCTTACTTATGAGAATTTTACCAATAGCTATTAAACTATTCAGCTGATACTAGTCAATTCCCAAATGTTTTTACATGGCAAAATCAAAGTAAAAATTAGTTAGATATTCGGGTTCCAACTCTTAAGCTCAAATGAGCAATAGAAACTCTTGCTATAGTGCAATGAGTTTCTTAAGGAACATTTTTTTGCCTCTCCACTGAACAATGCCTCTACATTGTATCATGTTTTCCTTCCTTGGTGAATGAGGTCTTGGAAAAGCACTGTGTTATCAGCTGATTCAAGCCGGTTGTGCCATTCATTGGTACGGAGAGTTGGCAATAGTGGCTAAAATCAGATTTGGGCTTACCATGGCTTGCAAATTCTAAATGCCACCGTCATCTCCCATTACATGGATAACTGAGACTTGGCTGTATCTGTCTTAAACTGAAATATAAATTATTGCTCAAAATGCTTCAGCTTTTTTTAATAGCATTTCAACAGAGCAAAGTTTTATATCTTCTAAGAGCATTCTCTGAGTTGGTGCCAGTAGTTGGAATTGGTAAGGAATGGGTTTCCCTATACATTCAGAGCACATTCAAAACCTGCTGCTCTTAAACATACTGTACTCTAACTTAACAGCTCATTGGAAAGCTCTCAGGAATATCCCCTGATATCGCCATCATTTTATCTAAGTATAGTCTTATTGATCCCTTCCGGTCCTAAAATAGGCACACATAGGCACTGACACCAATCCCCGTCTCCAAGCAGAAACACATATGATGTGTACAATGAATGTCTATGCACTTAATTCTATATTTACATTGAAAAAAGAAAAAACAGAAAATCTACCTTCTTTCTCAAAAATTGGAAAGCCAGGCATAGGCTATCGAGATATCATAAATTTCTACATAAATTAATGACCTATTAATTTCTGAAGAACTTATATACTTGGTGTCTCACATCTGGGATTTCAATGTCTGAAATAGTCAGAAACTGCCCCATCTTACTGATATAAGTCAGATGGAAAATTCTGGATTGCATCTACAAAGTATAAAATATGCTCATGTAATACTACATAGCTGCCTTGCCTATAAACTTTCCTGAAAGAAAAACAGTAATATCTCATGAGAGAATACGCAAAAACCATTCTACACATTTGCTCTGTGAGTTAGCACCCTGTTTTAAGGTCCCCAAATAGTTAAAATTATATGCATTAAATCTTCTTTTAATAAAATCAGTGATAAAACTTTCTATTACACCATTTCACTGTAGTGGCTAGAAGTTGAATTTCCTCAAAGACTACAGAATTAGCTTTCTCCATGAATGAATGTAAAGTTAGCTATGTCTACTTAAGAGCAATTTTACATTTCAAAGTAAACAAAATGTTCAAAGTAAATTACACACTAATACTACAATGACATTTAAGAGTGCTCCTCTAGTCTATAGTTTCAAGCTCCTCAGATGAAAAGAGTTATTTTAAATGCACAGTAACATTTACCAGGGTAGAGGGTAGACCAAGGAGGTGTAGCCTGATATCAAAACAAAATTCAGGGAACCCCCTGTGTTTAGCTGACTCCTGTTTCCTATGTCATCGCTGGCAGGGTCATAAAACTTGTGGCATGCCTCAGTCTTCCAAATTATAAAATGGAATATTTGGTACAACTGAATTTCTATTTTTAGAAAAGTTATTTTGAAGTCTCCTCAATGTGGACCAGATGATAAAAATAAATGACAGAAAGAAAGGGCTTAATGTGAAATGATCTATCTACTAACAAAGAAAACAACAAGGAAACAGCACAACCAAAAACAGAGGTAAAAGCAAAGCTGAAGGTTAATGCTCCTGGGTCTCAAACATAGAGCTGTGGCTTCGCTGTGCATTTCCAGAAGGCCAGGGAGAGGAGGGTTACATAGAAAAATGAGTGAGTGCATTCAACTAAAATATTCCACACAGATGGTGAGGGCTGAATGCTAGGGTGGGGGTGGAGATGGGAAAAAATATTAGAGCAATGGGTAAATACTATTTGCACCTCAAATACGAAAAACGTCACATCTGGCAAGAAGGTTAAGAGCTCTCTAACTTTTTATAAGTGAGCTCCTCGTTAATATAAAATCAGTGTACGTTTTTAGAGCAAGGACTGATTAGAAAAGTATTCACTCCAGAATGTCATGCTTTTATTAATTTGTTAATTAAGGAAATAATTTCTTTTGTATGCTGCATCTACAGAATTCAAGAGAAATAATTAACACGCAGAACTAACACAGTTCACTTCCTGCAGTGTCTTTCTGAAGGTGGTCTGGTATGAGATTATTGGAACTGTACAGATTTCACTAAAACGTCATTTTATATTTGTGCCATGAGTTAGAAAAAGAGATATTTATATTTTTCTACCAGATTTATATCTTACTGTTTATTATTTTAAGTGTGCCAGCACAGACTAACTCACAGCTTCTGCATCTTTGACTAACAGATTTAAAATAAAAATTTGCTGACACTTCCTGCATCACAGATGTCTAACTTCTGCGCCACAAATTAGATGTGGACATTTTCATGTAGCGACTTCACATCAGAAGGCAGTCAGATGAGTTAATGGGTTAAAAAAAAAAAAAAAAAAAAAACCAGCAAGGCAAACACAGAGCTCAACTAGGTAAACACATTGCATGCAGTGGCTGGAGACTCTGCAGAGAGGATTCTAAATGTACTACAGTTCATTAATATTCTGTTGCACAGATAAAACATGGATCACATCTAATGAATGCCACAAATAACCCTTCTCTTGCACTCTAATCCATTGTGATGTCTTCTATTATTCAATTCAGACAGAGGCCTTTCTTTAGAAAAAGGCAACATGGGGATAAACAAACAGTGAGAGAGGAGGAGAAAAAGACAGATACACCATGGCCTACTGATACATTCTTTCACAATGAGCTGTTAAGATGTTTCCAGAACTGAGGTTCAGTAACTTTAAATATGCAGCAAGGCTTTTCCTGACTTGCAATGCAAAATGCTGGTCTGGGTGTCCACCTTGGCTGCAACCAAATGCCATGCATTTAAGACATGTTCCTCCACCTCACACTGCAGTGCTCTGAGGCTGTCAGTACAAACAAATGCTAAATAGCTATTGGTTGCCGGAAAGCCAGTGCCATGCAGAAAGCATTAAAATATTAAAGGCAGACAATACTTACTCCAAGGTCAGCCCCGGAATCTGTAGCCGTTCCCGCTGGGCTTTCATGGTTGTTATATGTTACCACACTCTATTGTAACCATGACACACACTCCCTGCCAGCGTCCCGGTGATGACAGAGAACCACACGACCCTCTCTGAAGGACTGGACTAACAGTCTCTCGAGGGGGAGGGGGATCCTGCAAGTTTGGGTCCTTCCGCCTCCCCTCCAGCCGTAATCAAGAGATGTCAGCCGCTTTCCTCAGGTTCACGCGGTGCACACTGCACTGATTTCGTTAAGGGAATGAGGCTTGCAGCTCTGCATATCAAGTAATTGGTTTCTGATTTTTTTTTTTTTTTTTGAAAGAAAGTCGCTCCACTCACAGACCCACTTTTCACCTCAGTGAAATGAAAAGTCCTTTTCACCATGCAAACTGGGAAAAAAAAAAATAAAGCAACAGTGTCATACTTGGAAAAGAGTTTATCTTAGCACACGTCAACTATTCCCCACCTCTCTGTGATGCTCTTGAATGGAATCCGGCCACCCTGGGCGGCTCTGCTCACTCTTCGCTTGGTGGAGTTAACTAAATCGCTCATAGTCCCCAAGAAAGAGATGAGGAACGGTGGCACAGGAAAATAATTACATTTTTTCTATATATGGCAATCATCAGAAAGAGGAATAAACTAACCGATTAATTTGGGGGAGTCGGACTTTGTTTTGAGGCAGACTTGGGAAAACAGGCAAAACCCTGTGATGGAAAACTACCAACTGGAAACGTGAGAGGAGCTTGTATTTTTAATTTTCAAAAAGCACGTTTTTAAGAACATCTCAGTACTCCATACTTTACAAAAAGCAATCTAGTATCAACAAGGAAGGAGAGAGAGAGCATATATTTGGAAAGCCTGAGAGTTTCATCCTGCATTTATTCAAAGAATACAATTTTTCACAGTATTCCTAACTTGGAACTAAGTGTACTTCCATTGTCGTGTATGAAGAATGTATCTGACTCACTTCCTCTAATGCATTTTAAAATGTTTTAAAATTTGGCAACCACTAGTTTGTTTAGAAGAAATACTGGAACAAATTAGAATTTTATCAAGAACTCTAATTTTCAAGAACTACAAGGTGTCAGGCACACACACACACACACATTATGGTTTAACAGCAAGTGTGTTCCAGTAGTTACATTTCAAAGGCTATGAAGTCAAACTCTCTCTCTTCACAGATGAAGAAATTGATGGTGGCAGTGCTAGGACTCGATCCTGGTGTGTTCACTCTTATCTCAGAAGCCTTCCTAGGCAGGGATGTTCTATGCAGTTGTTCAGGTAGTGCACTGCACAAGGGTGCTGGGCAAGGAGAGGAGGAGCGGCTGACATCCAGCCTGAACCTGGCTCTGAGCTGCTTCTACCCTGTTTTTCCCATTTTCACAATGTCTGTGCCCCTTTTCACTTGTTTCTAGCTCTATGAAGGTACTTAAAGGCTAGGGGAGGTTTAATATGATATTCCCAGAACCTTTTTCTACTAAACCCTTACCTGCCAACTTGTTCTAGTGGCTTTTTTTTTTTGTTGTTGTTGTTGTTGAGACAGTCTCTCACTCTGTTGCCCTGGCTAGAGTGCCGCAGCATCGGCTTAGCTCACAGCAACCTCAAACACCTGGGCTCAAGCAATCCTCCTGCCTCAGCCTCCCAAATAGCTGGGACTACAGGCATGTGCCAGCCACCATGCCCGGCTAATTTTTTCTATATATTTTTTAGTTGTCCAGCTAATTTTCTTTCTATTTTTAGTAGAGACGGGGTCTCGCTCTTGCTCAGGCTGGTCTCGAACTCCTGAGCTCAAACGATCCACCTACCTCGGCCTCCCAGAGTGCTAGGATTACAGGCGTGAGCCACGGCGCCCGGCCTGTGGCATTGTTAATGTTAACTAGGTACCAGCTTTTCCTTCAGTGTGGGCTCACAGAACTAACCAGCAGCTCCCCTACCTTTTAGGGGCAACAAATCCATACAGGAAATCAGGAAATAAGGTCACCAGATGGTCATTGCCTCTATAGGAGGCAGACAAAAATGTAAAAAAAAAAACAAAAAACAAAAACCCTTATAACTGGATATAAAAAAGCATCACAACAGGAAATAATAAAGACACAATGAAACCCTTCCCATTCTACTTAGGAAAGTTAGGGAAAGTTTGAAAGTATGGGTGTCATAAACCAGGTTATGATAAAAAAAAAAAAAAAAGGAAAATAAAAGAATTAGTTACCACCTTACTACTATACGTGCACATAAACGTTGATCAGTTAATATCAATTTGATGGTGAGTACACGTGGTGTTTGTTTTTCCATTCTTGTGATACTTCACTTAGTAGAATGGGCTCCAGCTCTATCCAGGATAGTACAAGAGGTGCTAGATCACCGTGGTTTTTTGTGGCTGAGCAGTATTCCATGTTCTTATAAATTTCAGTTCCAATTGCCAATGGACCACAAAACATTTTCACTGAGTTTCCTCTTAATACCCCTAACTGAACATATCCAAAAGCAAACCCACCATCCTGCCCTCTCCACTCTCCCAAATAAACCTCCTTCCACTGTAAAATATCCGACTCTCACCATTCTTTCCACCTAAACCACCCTGATCCAAGATACCTTGTGCCTTGGCTAGATTATTACAATTTCCTCCTCACTGGTCTCTATACTTTCTCCCTGGTACCCACTTAACTTTGTTGGCCACATGAATTCCAGAGTAATCTTTTCCAGAACATGGCACTCTTCTGTTCAAAACCCTCCAACAAGTTCCCTCTTGCTGAGTAAAAGCCAAAAACCTAGCACGCTTGGTCCGGAAAGAGATAATCAAGCATCAACAGGAAGGATAATGGTAATGTAATAAAACATACCAAACATTTAAGGTCATGAGCTCAAGGAGGGAGCGAGGGAAGGAGGGAGCAACGGAAGGAGAGAGAAAGGTAGGTAATGTCATCTTGGGAGGATGCTAGAGAACCATCCCAGTAATCTTGAAAACTGACAAAAGGAAAGAATCAACCATATATTATGCTTTCCCTATGAATTATACCTCATAGATGTGGAAATGATTCTCTTTATGGAGGTATTACAATTGGTAAATAAAGAAAGAATGACTGGTGTAGAATATCACCATTTTTCAAACTCTCATAAATCAATGGATCTAGACCACGATCATCAATGACTGCGGACATCACAGACAGAGAGACGCCAGGCACTATGTGCCTCTTGAAACAACTCACGTGAAGCAGTCTTCCCAAAAAGGCCACATCACTCCTGGATACAACCAAGCCTCTACATCAAAATATCAATCTATAGGAAATACAGGGACAAAGAAACATGCTAAACAATATCAGAAAGATGTGATTAGCAAAAGCTAGACGTGAAAGACACAACAAATGACCTGGTATTTTACAAATTTTCAGGGGGCAGGAAAAGAGATAGAAAGGGAATCTAAAGACTACAAAAGGCTTAAGAGACATCGCAACTAACTGTAATATATGAATGTTTTGTGTGTCCTGATATCAACTAAACTGTAAACAAACACAAACACACAATTGCACATTTAGAAGATAATCACCGTGGGCTAATTACACACACTACCACGACTTCAGCCTATATATTGAATGCATGTATAAATATGTGTGTATATATGCAAAAAGTCTGGATATTTGATAAAATTAATCAATTATTTTTAAATGTTGATCATGATCACCTTTAATTCCCTATCTTTTAGAATATGTAAAAAAATATTCACAGATGAAATAACATGTGTAGAGTTTGCTACAAAATAATCTGGGGAGGGGTAATAAGAGGTTTATAGATAAAATAAAGCTGGCTATGGGTTACTATTTATTAAACCTGGGTGGAAGGTAGGTAAGGGGTTCATTATGCTATACTCTCTACTTTGGTATATGTTTGAAATCTTGTCTAATAAAAAATTGAAGAAGAGGCTCACCAAGCCTCCAAAGTTCCACATGATGTGCACACACCCACACCTCCCCCTCACTATTCTTCACATGCACTCAGCACACTCCTACCCCACGGCTTTTGCTCCTACTGTTCCCACTGCCTGAAACTTCCCCTGAGGTGTCAAAACGTCCTGCTCCTCAAATTCCTTTACATCTTGCCCGACCACCCTATCTGGAAATCCAAGACGCCTACACCTAGTATATCCTTCTCTTCATCTCGATGTATTTATCTCCTTGGCATTTATTATCCCCTGACATACGTCATATTCATTTATTGTCTGTCTTCCCCTCCAAGAGTGTAGGCTCCATGAAGGCAAGTGTGTTGTGTGGTGCTGACACCTGTGTATCTCCAGTGCCAAGAACAGCCCACGCAAGTATTCAATAAGTATGTGCTGAAAAGGAATGAATGGCCCTCCCTATATTGCAGAAACCACCAATTAAAGAGATTCATCCTCCTTTTTCTTATAACTCTCCACAGTGTTAGATAAATAGACAGTGTCAGAGCAATGGCCTCAGAGAGTGGCCTCCAAGAAAGTGGAGAATTGAGACATGTTCAGATACCACATGAAGGCCCATAAAGGACCCCACTGGCTGGCACATACCATGGACCTGCTGTACACACGCGTGTGCAGAGAGGAGCCTAAGGTTATAATACAGCAGTGTGATACATTTTGGGTAACGGGTGGGTTTAAACTACAGTTTAAACTTTGGTATGTGAGATATCACTTATCCCCAGTGAGAATGGCCTTTATCAAAAAGTCCCAAAACAATAAATGCAGAGAGATAGGAACACTCATCCATTGCTGGTGGGACTGCGAACTAGTACAACCTCTGTGGAAAGCAATATGGAGATGCCTAAAAGAGATACAAGTATAACTACCATTTGATCCAGCAATCCCATTACTGGGCATCTACCCAAAAGAACAAAAAACATTCTATAAAAAAAGACATCTGCACTAGAATGTTTATAGCAGCACAATTCACAATTGCAAAGATGTGGAAACAACCCAAGTGCCCATCAATACGTGAGTGGATTAATAAAATGTGGTATATGTATACCATGGAGTTCTCTCAGTCACAAAAAACAATGGTGATCTAGCACCTCTTGTATTGTCCTGGATAGAGCTGGAGCCCATTCTTCTAGGGAAGTATCCCAAGAATGGAAAAACAAGCACCACACGTACTCACCATCAAATTGGTATTAACTGATCAACACTTAAGTGCACATATAGTAATAACATTCATCGGGTGTGTGGGAAGGGGGAGGAGGGGATGGGTATATTCACACCAAATGGGTGCGGTGTGCACCGTCTGGGGGATGGACATGCTTGAAGCTCTGACTTGGTTGGGCAAGGGCAATATACATACCCTAAACATTTGTACCCCTGTAATATGCTGAAATAAAAAAAAAAATTAAAAAAATAAAACTTTAGTATGGTACACTTATACTTTGGTATGACTAAGAAGACACATATCAAGGCTGAAATTAAGGAGCCTCCTGTTTTTATAGGACAGGGACACCCCTGCTATATTAATGGTGACAATATGGGTTTAGGATTTGTCCTCCCTGAGGCTAGGTCCTTCCACATATTCTCCAGAGTAGTGGTTCTCAATTAGGTTTTGCAACATCTGGAGGCATTTCGGGTTTTACAAATTACAGTAGGGGACTGGGTTGCTGCTACTGGCATCTAGAGGGTAGAGGCCAGGGATGCTGCTAAACATCCTGCAATACGCAAGACATCCCCCCACAACAAAAAATTACCCAGCCCCAAATCAGTGGTGATGTTCTAGAAACTCTGCTCTAGAGACAAGGATCAATTTCCACAGAACCCTCAGTATCACTGACCAGCTTTAAACATTTTGATCATGACTTCATTGCACTCAAATGGGGAAGGGGAGCACTTAATTGTTTCACTTCCCCGTCCACATTTCTTGTCCAGCAATATTATCAACCTGAGTATGTGCATATCCTTTTGTCCTGTTTTCAGGGGGAATGGCTTTTTATAGCCAGAGCCTCAGAAGTCTGTCTAAGTCACAGAAACCTAATTTCCAGGGTCTTCATGACATACACGAACAGCAACCTAGATACAGAATCGTGCAAAGCAATATGACCCAAACTACACAATAAATAAGTTCCACACTGCTGAGGCCACAGTTGAAGAGGCTGGCTCAAGAGTAAGCCAAGTACATGTATCTCAGGCACATGGACAGATGAGATTTAAACATAAGGGTTTTAACTTTTCAGATGAAGTTCAAGGGACTGAGATCCCCAATCTAGTATTTTCTCACTTTGTCTCTCTCTAGATTCAAGGCTTCCAGAAGGAATATACAAAACCCTGAGGCCGGGCGCGGTGGCTCACGCCTGTAATCCTAGCACTCTGAGAGGCCGAGGCGGGTGGATCGCTCGAGGTCAGGAGTTCGAGACCAGCCTGAGCAAGAGCGAGACCCCGTCTCTACCAAAAATAGAAAGAAATTATATGGACAACTAAAAATAAATATATATATATATATATATATATATATATATATATAGAAAAATTAGCCGGGCATGGTGGCGCATGCCTGTAGTCCCAGCTACTCGGGAGGCTGAGGCAGGAGGATCGCTTGAGCCCAGGAGTTTGAGGTTGCTGTGAGCTAGGCTGACGCCACGGCACTCACTCTAGCCTGGGCAACAAAGTGAGACTCTGTCTCAAAAAAAAAAAAACAAAAAAAAACAAAACCCTGGGATAAGCACTCTTCCTGAATGTTCAATTATCTATATATTCTTAAAAGGTATGCAAGGTTGAGGAAAACTTTCAAAAAAGGTAGAACGTGTGTGCTTTTTTTCACCACTCACGTAATCCAGTAAAGGATAGATGAAGGTATTAACATTGTCATTCTCTCAATAGCTGATATCATTCATTTAATAAACTTTTATTCAGCAGTCTCTGTTCTAGCCACAAGAGATACAGCAGTCGATGAGACAGAAAAGCACCTCTGTGGAGTCTCCATTTCTCAGGAAAAATAAATAAGGACACAAATAAGATCATTTCTGGTAACGACACGGATTACCATCACAGGATGATGGTCAGTCAGTCGGGGAACAGACGGTGTCTTTAGATCAGGGCAGGGAGGACTAGATGATGCACACGCTTTATTTAGAAGATGAAAATTGTCAGCTCATGGAGGAGTCAGGGAAGAAGAGCTGCAGACAGAGGGAGCAGCTGTTGCACAGCCTCTGAGGCTGGAACAAGGCTGGCAAGTGGACATAAAAAAGGCCACATGTGTGAAGTGTCATAACCGAACAAGTACCTACTGGGCATTTATACCATGCATGGCATTATGGGGGATGCCAAGAGAAGCCACACGTAAGTTTGGCTCTTCAGGATTTTATCATCTGGGAAACAGGAGGAGAGACAGAATAAAGGTTAAAGGGAGAATCAGATTTATGTTCTACGCACTGAGGCGGCAAGAAACTGGTTGGATTTTGGTGGTATCTTTTAATAACTGGAGTTTGTTTTTCAAACAGGTCTTTATAAGAAGCTGGTTAATGACTTCTAAGGACTCTTCAGCACGTCAAAGAGCAGGAAATATGAGGCTGCCTATATGTGTTCATTCATTGAAGGATGTATATTAAGTGCTCCCTGTGGGCAAGACACTGGAGAAATGAAATGTCTGAGACCTGACTCTGCCCGACAGAGGCATGATGAGAAAAGGTCAGGGTAGAAGCATCCTCCACTCCTTCTCCCTGCCCTCTCTCTCACCCTCCTCTCCTGCTCCTCTTCCTTCCCCACACAACACGAGTCCCTTTCTCTCCAGTCAGAGTACACCTCTTCTCAAGGAACTACTGGCGGATACGCTCCATCTGAACAATGAAATAAACCATTTAAGAGAAAGGCACACGATCAAGGGAAGGGTGGTACATGGAGAGAGCCAAAAGGAACTTATTTCCTCAGTATCTTGTCTCCAGCCTGACTTGAGTTACATCCCCAAAGTAATCGCTGTGCTTAGGGGATGGATCACGCCGCCTGGATTAGTCTGAAGCTTGTACACAGAGTAAGTTTTGCTCAAAGCCAGTGGAATGGGAGGGGTGGAGTGGTGTCCCCAAAGCAAAAGGGGAGCACAGCTGCTGTAAGAACAGAGAGAAGGTGCTATGCTTTTGAGTTCAGGGAGCACCTTGTGGGAGTTTGGTCAACATAATTCATAGCTGCTAAAGCTCCTGGTCTTTAGCTGGTGGGAAAAAAAGAATTTAACTGTTGGTCTGGTAAGCAGCATAAATTTTCACTCCAGAGTAAAAACTACAACCAAGGAGCAGTGTCTTACCACCAATTTGGAACTTGGGGTAGAAAGGCAGCCACACGCATTCACACTGGGAAGTGTCACAATCCACTGAATATGGATGGCATTGGGTCCCGGAGACTGTATCACATGGAGAAGATTATTGACATTTTTAATCACTCCTTCATTTTCAAGTACTACTCTGCACATTGCTTCATATTTGTTTTTCATTTTCTTTCTATTTACAAAGCTTTGTTTCACATTGATCATGGGGGAGATGTTGTAAGGAAGAAAAATCACTAAATCTTAAAGATAGAAACTGTTCACCTCTCCCATTTTTAAAATACTAGTGCAGTAGATAACAAATGCATGTAAATTAGATGTTTCAGTAAAAGTGGATATAGTAAAATTTAGAGATACAGCAAAGAATCACTGATATCTCTGGCAGCTATTGTTTTCTTTTTAAAATTATTTTTTATTCTTATCCAAATAATGTATAATTATATGAAATTGCAGAAGTTAAATAGTGCATCCAGGTTTATGAACACCTGCATGGTCCTGCCTCACCCTCCCCACCACCCAGTCCTGCTTCCCTCTGAGATCTCCCCTTTAATGATGTGCTCCACATTTCACGATAATGCCTTTAGGTTGCTCTTGTTTATTTTTACAGTGTATATTGACTTCTCATTATGATACATGAAGATTTAACTCCTAAGTTGGGCATGGTGGCTCATTCCTATAATCCTAGCAACTCTGGAATCCAAGGCAGGAGGCTTCCTTGGGGCCAAGAGTTCGAGACCAGCCTAGGAAAGATTCTGTCTTAAAAAAAAAAAAAAAAAGAAAAGAAAAGAAAAAGAAAGATAGATTAGCCAGCATGGTGGCATGCATCTGTAGTCTCAGTTATTCAGGAGGCTGAGGCACGAAAATCACAGGAGCCCAGGAATTCAAGGCTACAACGAGCTATGATTGTGCCACTGCCCTCCAGTCTGGGTGACAGAGCAAGACCCCAACTCTTTAAAAAAAAAAAAAAAAAAGATTTTATACTACCTCATGATATACTACTTTATTTTTCCATTCCCCAACTTTCCCATATAGTTGTAACACTGTTACAGTGTTATTTTTTATTAAATCAATATTCTGTGTTTATATTATTCTAGTTATGTATATGTCAGTTTCTTATTGCTACTATAACAAATTATCATAAACTTCATGTCTGAAAACACTAAAAACATATCATCTTACAGTTCTGTGGGTCAGAAGTATGAAATGGGTCTTATGGGGCTAAAATCAAAGGCAACATTCCTCCGGAGGCTCTAGGGAAGAATCTGTTCCTCCCTTTTGCAGCTCCTAGAGGCTGCCCTTACTCCTTGGCTCCTGGCCACATCCCTCCGGAAGCCTCTGCTTCCATTTTTTATCTCCACTCTGACTCTGACTCTCTCATACCCCTCTTTTCCCTTACGAGACTTTTATGATTACAGTGGGTCCACCCAGATAATACTGTGTATTCTCCTCATTTCAAGACCTTAATCACATCAGCAAAGCCCCTTTTGCCATGTAAAATAATATATTCACAGGTTCTGGAGATTGCAGCATCTTCAGAGGGACCACTGTTCTGCCCCCATAATATGTATGTGTGTGTGTGTGTGTGTGTGTGTGTATGCACGTGTGTATGTGTGTGTGTGTGTGTATAGACAGCATTGTTCATGGATGAGCCAATAATTATGTTCCCTCTCCTTTATAACTGTGTTTTTGCTACAGTTAATATTTGGGGTGTTTTTCCTCTTCTTAGATCTTATGTAGCTATCATGAATCCTTTCTGTACTCTCCAACAGAACTATTACACCCCTGTTGGTCCTCTCCACATCATCACACACCAGAGCCCCCCTCTGAGCCCTGCATCTTTCTGTTCCAAGCTGGACCGTGTGCTGTCTAGTCTGCTGCATGGCAGAAGTTTTCTTGGGATTTCCCTTTGTCATCGTAACTCCATGCACAAACTTCGTGCTAATCCAAGCAGCATAATCCATCCCCTGATCACAGCGATCACTCTGGGGATGTGCGTGCCACTCAAGTCAGGCTGGAGATAAGATACAGAGCAAAGAGATTCTCTTCCTGCTACATTTGAAGTTGGAAGGTTGAATATCTTTGGTTGCCTTGTGACCACCAGAATGACATCTATAACATCTAAAAGGGCAGAACCAACACATATGAGAGCAGAGTTGGGTGCTAATAAATTTGTTTAAGCCATGGATCAAGCCATGCCAGAAGCTGAACACCTAAACTTTCCAGTTACATTATCCAACAAGTCCTTTCTCTCAGGACAAGATGGGTTGGCTATTCTGTAACTGTGACACAAAGATTACCAAGTGATACAATCAGGAAGTTTTGTGAGTTGTACAAATAATGTCTTCAACTTAACTCTCTCCTTCCCATAAGAAAATAACTCAACAAAGCTACAGAATCTTAAGACCTAATTTTAAAATGCACTGCAATAGCACAGCACTATTATTGAAATAACCAAAAACTGAAAATTACCCAAGTGTCCACCACAGGAAAATGGCTACATACATCATGACACATTTGCATGATGGAACGTTACACAGCAGTGAGACTCACGTGACCCACAGCTATGTGCAGTAATGTAAATGAATCTTACAGACATAATGTTGAGTAAACAAAAAAAGGGTAACTATCCTGTGGGAATGTAAAATGGTGTAGCCAATGCGGAAAACAGCATGGCGATTCCTCACAAGCTTAAACAGAGAATTACCGTATGATCCGGTATATACCCAAAGAAACGAAGAGAGGGACTCAGACAGATATTTATATGCCCATTTTCATTGCAGCATTATTCACAATAGCCAAAAGTGGAAGCAAACCAGGTATACATTGACAGATAAACAGATAAGCAAAATGCAGTATTATCGATACAAGAAAATATTATTCAGACTTTAAAAGGAAGGAAATTCTGACACGTTCTACAACCATGAAGAAATTATGCTAAATGAAATAAGCCACACACAAATTGACAAACATCGTATGATTTCACCTATATGAGATACCTAGGGTAGTCCGATTCATAGAGACAGAAAGCAGAATGGTCACTGTCAGAGGCCAGGGAAAGGGCAAATGGGAAGTCAGTGTTTAACGGGAACAGAGTTTCAACTGGGGAAGATGAAAGTTTTAAAGATGGACGGTGGTGATGGCTGCACAACAGTGTGAATGTACTTAACACTACAGAACTGTATACTTAAAAATGGTTAAAATGGAAGTTTTATATTACATATATTTTTCCACAACTTAATAAAAAGGAAAAATAAACTGTATCCTTATGATCCTACTTTTATGAAGTTCAAATCTGAGACACAGGCAACCTATGCTATCAGAAGTCAGCACAGTGGTTAAGGTGGTAGGGTATGGGGTGGGGAGAGGTAGAGACAGGGTATACAAACGGGCTTCTGAGGGAGGAATAATGTCTGTTTATTGACCTACATGCTGGTTACACGGACATGCCCAGTCTGTGAAAATTTCCCAAGCTTGTGAATTCAGGGATTCCTCAAAATCTCAAGCTGCATCACTCATAAAAGCAAAGAAGCTATTTTAGAGGTTTTACAGCTTTCAAACGCTTCTCAAATATATTCCTTCTTTAAAAAGTTGTTTATACTCAGCATCATTTCACCCAGGATTTGGGACAATTGAGGCAATACGTAAGAACACACACATACAATACTCAATAACTATTTGTGAAATCAACAAACGAAGCAAGTAGAAAAGTAAATTAAATCAGAACCAGGGCAAATAGAATTAAAAGAAAAATTTGTGGGAAAAAATAGAATCTAGGTATAGAGGAAATACAGAATCTTAAAGTAAAGGGGTGAATTTTACAGAGCTATCTGTGACCAAAATAATTACCTGCACAACATCAGCTAGTAAGTGACTGAGCTAGAACTTTATATCAGCTCTGACTCCAACTACTGTATTCTTTCTACCACAGCAAATGACCCTTTTCCAGATCTTAGTATGGATGAGTTGTTTCACAAAATGATTCCAGTAGCATTTTTCCAGGTAATGTATTAATTTTTTTTTTTTTATCTATTTGCTATTTTTTTACATTCAGAGTTCTTCAACAAGTACCCCCCTCCCCAGCTTATCTTTTGGCATATGTATCATTTTATTTATAGATGATGTTTTCAACAATGCTATTAGAAATAAATTTTTGGTGCGAATTAAGTGCCCCAGGAGGACAGAAGTTACATGCCCCTTATAGTCAGCATTTTATACTAAGTGCTTAACACCGGGCTCACACACAGTAGGCGCTCAGTGAATACATGACAAAGCAAAGAGTTAATTAACTGTTAACAAAGAGTACTAAAAGTATAGTCACAAGGGACGAAGGTGTCAAATTCAACTGGAAGGTCATTTTGAGAGGGCTTGGTGACCACTCTTGACTAGAGAAATCAGAATCACTCTGGGCTATTTCGAGAAGTTCAGCTCGCCATGTTTTACTCAGCTCTGTCCAAGCCAGAGGACACAGATCGCGTTTTAAAGCCCAGTGACATGATTTGTACCAAGAGCAGTTATGTGGCTCACAAAGTGCTGCGAGGGAAAGCTGTGCGCTGCCTGGAAGGGGAGCAGCTCAGGGGCTTTGCTCTGCCCTCTCAGGCCCGGAGGAAGGAAAGAAGTATAAAACCACTTAGTCTGGTAGCTCTGTGAACTACTCAAGAAAAATCTGGTGATCCTACACGGAGAGTTTCTGGACGAACAGCAGCAACGCCTTACCTCTTCCCACATAACCTAAAACTCGGAATCAGACTGTACATGTATCTTACCATCCTCGTACTCCAAGAGAACTCAGTCATTGGTTCTCTAACAGGTAACACAACTCAGAACATGACATGCACTCGTTCTCCTTTTCTGTCTGCTCAGCCAGCTGGGGATCTCAGCCCCCTGGCCTGTTGAAATGTAAGCCTCATAAGCCCCCAGCCCCCTTTGTCACCCAACCCTTCTATCTATGTGCAGTATTCCGGACGATGGGACCTGTCACACGTGGTTTGTGCATAAGAGGGACAGTCAAGTTTATGTAGGAACTCTGTTATCTACTCTATTTTCTTTCATATTTTGCAGAGAGAAATTAGATTTAAAAAAAAAAAAAAAAAAGTCTCCAGGCCACATGAGATCATTAAACAAGTCTTTAATGTATCTTTAACCAATTTCAGTCCCCGGGCTGCCTCCTCACATCATAAGCTACTGGCTCTAAAGAAGGGAGATTCTTGAGACCCAACATTAAGAATTGAAATGTAGCCCTGATCTCAAATCTAAATTAAAATTCAGCCTCTTTCTGTCGGGTCCAGGATATGCTGCCTAGACGGGCTTTGCTAACATGTACAAGATGTGAGGGTTGTTCTGTCTCCTGCCATAGCAAGTGCTTTGCAGGCTGGGTGAGGATTGTGGCAGCAAGAGACTGTCCTGAGGATATTTCACTATGTAACAAATCTATCATAGAAAGAAGAGGCCGCACAGAGAAGTAGCGTTGAGTAGTAAAGTGAGTGGGAGGTTAGCTTCCAATATCTCGACGGCAAAGTAGAAAGCCTAAAATACTCAAAACCTCTAAGTAATCAGAGGAGGCTGTTAACCTATTACACTGTGATTTCTATTACTGTAAAAGCACAGACTTGAAATTTGATGTGCTTTACAAGGAAAGGCAGAAGGGAGAAACGTTCATACCTTTTTCTTTGTGGGGAGATGGATAGGGTACAGGAAGAAAAAAGAAAAAAAAAAAAAAACTGTATTCCTTTATTTCAATGTTCCTTTGACAGGTCAGGATCAGGCAGCAACTCAGGTCTGGTCCAAACCCTACAGGGGCCATAAAAGTCACCCCAGAAGAAATATACTCACTTTCCAGGGTCCTACTTCTTCTATGGCAGAAACAACAATAAAGAATCCAGAGGTGAAAAGAATTAGTACATCATAAAAAATAAGAAAGAAAAATAAAATACTCTCACATTGACCGTCCCTAAGAGAATTTACTCACATACTTAAATTTATGCAGCAAGTTACTAGGAGGCTCATAAATACTGGACCCATAATCAAGCTGTGATCATTCATTTTATTTACATTTCATTAGGGGGCACTAACGTAATGATCTTCCAAAGATCTCACTGCAGCCAGTGAAAAAGGAAGTGGATGTCCTGAGGGGGGAGGGCATAAAAAGGGAACGTCATTTGTCCCAAAGGCACAGAATTATTAAGAACAATCTGTTTTAAAAGTTACTATGCGTTTTTATGCGTTCTCCACTCGTAATTGCATTCTAAATTATTTTTACTCCATGTATCACGTATGAGGTAAGACCTGAATCTATTTAACGAAAAGAATTTGGACTGAACTTTTAGCAGAACGTGGAAAACAAACTTGCGTGAAATAGAGGCTGCAACAGTAATTTCCAATACACCTAGAACATTCACCATATATATTACCACTTGTCATTTACTGTTGGCAAAATCCATGACAACCTTTCAGGCACTTCCATAGCAATTTGAATAGCTGCACAAAAGGGCAGAGCGGCAATATATTGAATAAAACATCCAATGCCCGCATCATGCCTTTGAAGGCTGTCAGCTATACATTTTGAATAACCTGAAATGAAGATCAAAAGGGAATAGAATTCATTTATTTATTTATTTTACCTGAGGCACTGAATGAAAAGAAAGTAAAATTTAGGATTTTAAAAAAAAAAAAAAGTCTAAATTTAGGCAAACATCAATACCTTGTTCCTAAGAGCCATAAAGAAGTTCAATAATTTCATCTAAGGCACAAAGCAGGACATTGAGGTATAAAATCAAGGCCCAAGCAACAGAAAGAGTTAAGGACATATAAAACCAGATATTCCTTCCTCCCACTCTTTTCCTTCTCATTCACCTTCTACCTGACCTTCCATGAACACAGTCCCTCTTGTATTCCAGTCATGAGCATAACTACAGTTCTCTCCAGTAATTTCAGGTTGAGAGTGGTTCCTTCTTCCTGTGGGGATTCCCTAGGAATTTTTCATGTTTCTCCCTCTTTTCTCAAGCACATTTTAAAGACAGGAAGAACGTGATATAACTCAAGATGGGAAGATGAGAAAAAGAGAGGCTGCGTTATTTTGAAACGATTCTACCTAACATGCAGATACTAGTTTTGTATCTGCCTTAAAAGCCATCTCTAGATAGATTTAACAGAACACAGTTAAAGAAAACTAGCTGAAGGCTAAAAATTGCTTGTCAGATAGTTTAACATAAAACCTATTTGCAAGTTTAACAGGCACCATTTAAAAACTATCACTAGGGGACTATCTGGTTCTCTATAAAAGATTATTTAGCTAATAAGGTTCTGCATATAGGGTATACCATAATTACCTAATTAATAAACTAAATATGATCCTGGTGCTCATTGCTGGGACCACACAGGAGCGAATTCTGCCAGTGCCTCCGCCTACCTCCAGCAGAGACAGCCAAGGGAGTAGCACCTGCTCCTGCACCTTCCTCGATGGCCCGAGCCGTGGTGACTTTCACCTCTGAGGAGCTATCCCCACACAAGGCAGCGGCACAGCTTCAACTACCTCTATGGGGGATTCAGGGATTAGGACACACGATGTTCAGGATTATTCTGAAGGCAAGCTTCCTCATAGCGCCTATGAGGGTGGATTTTGTGCAGCTGCTTGGGGACTTACCCATCACTTAGAACATAGCTTCCCAGGGGAAACGTGTTCATAGGTTTTAAACAACCAACCTGAATGTGAATTGCTGGAAAAGAGCTCACTTGGAAGTTGTAACTGTTTATTAAAAAGCAACGAAAAAAACGAGGCTCTCACTCAATTGGAGATTTTTACCTCCGGTGGTTTTTGTTTGGCCCTTTCAAAGTCAGAGAGATCTTGGGTCAGTTACTTAAGTCTCTGAGAATCTAAGTTTTACTCATTTGTGAAACGAGGGTCTTAACATTGTGCTTAGCAACCTAGTCAACAGATGTTCATTTCCTTCCTTCCTTCCTTGACCTTCCCCCCCCCCAATAGAAAAGTTTGAAAAGCCCAGGATATGGCAGGCAGAATTCTAAGATGACTCTAATGACCCACATCCTTGGATAATCCCCCAGCCCTGGGACTGTGGGAAGAACCTGAGATGATGATGCGATATCATTCCCACCAATTGATTAACTTTGTCTTAAGATTATGCTGGGTGGGTCTGACCTAATCAGGTAAGTCCTTTACAGGATCGTAAAGCTTTGGAGAACTATTTCTCCTGAAAGCTTCAAATAACATGGAAGCTGCCATGACTTCTACACTTGCAAGACACTTCTACACTTGCAAGCCAACAACCTGGAGAGCTTGGAAGAGGACCTGGCTAAGCACTGTCCAGATTTCTGATCTACAGAACTGTGAGATAATAAATGGGTGTTGTTTTAAGCTATTAAGTTTATGGTAATTTGTTACATAGCAATAGAAAACCAATATAAACCATAAGTATAAATTTATGTGTGTCCATAACTACAGGGAGAAGTGACATCAGAAATAACACCAAATACACATATTAGAAAGAGAGAAGGGAGAGGGAGAGAGAATTGAGATTTATTGTGCCACTCTGGCAGACGCTTTACAAATGTCACCTCTTGCAAAGAAAGTTTTATTTAGAAAGAAGTTCTAATGTCTCCTATTACTCTAATACAGAGTTCCAATTTAAAGCCAAGTTACTACCAACTTAACAAGAGTTTTAACTTCATTATCATGATTGAAATCTTTTAATACCAAAAGGGTATCATTCAAAGATGGCTTTGAAGATTTTATTTTAAAAGTACTCAGAACAACTACCAAAGGATAGGGGATTACGATCTTTCAATCAACTCTACAAACTCATTTGTTTACCATATAAGGTCATTCAGGACCAATTTACTCTACTGGTAGAAAAATAAACACATTATTTTAGAAACAGATGCAACACAATCCATGTCGCAATGCAGAAAACAATGAGCTGCACCAAAGATATTCCAAAGAAAACAGGAATTGTGAACTTTTTAAATAACAAAATCAGAAAATACCCTCAAAATGTTTTTAAAATAGGAATTGTGCACATCAATTCTAACAAATCAATAGAGCAAACGGTGGGGAGAGCGTTACTTATACTTTGAAAAGTCCAGAATGCTATGTAAAATACAACACTAAGGTTACAAGAACCCTTGAGCTGCCTTAAAAAACTGAAGCTGGCTTAACAGAGAAGATCAGTGAACACAAAAACACATCTTTGCTACTTTAGAATTATTTTGAAATTTCTAACTTTTATCATGCTCTAACTTTGATTCTTTTTAAGAAAAAGCATGTGTATCATACATAGCCTCAAAAGATTCCAGAATGCTGCCACAGGGAAAAGACAGCATTTTTTTTCTATAGGCACACATTTTTTAGCACTATAATTGATAGCCCAGTGTTCCAGGAGATGAACTGGAAATATTCAAATAAATACTAAAAAGTTTTAAGGACTATTAGTAATAATTTTTGCTTAAGGACAAAACTTGAAGAAATGCATTCACCGTGCAATTCCATTAAACAAATGAGCCTCTTGGAATTTGCTGTCTTAATTTTATATAAATATATTCCAAATGTGTGCTATAGATTGCATGAGATAATGACAACAGGAGCTATTTAGGCACCTGAAACTTCCCTGCAGTCACTACTAACTTTTAAAAAACAGGAAACTTTATAAAATGGGGAAGGATCTTTAAATCTTCCTTAATCTCAGAGTCTTTGTTCAATACTCTATACTTTAAACATGGTGTGAGCAGCATATTTTGCTGGAAATATTAACTATAGTTTGCATTTATAAATGCTTGCTCTGGGCTAGCACTTGACGACGTGTATTATCACATTTGATGGTATTTGGAAGTGGAGGTGGTTAGGTCATAAGGCAGAACCCTCATGAATGGCATCAGTACCCTTATAAAAGAAGCCCCAGAGAGCTGCCCTGTCCCTTTCTATCACCATGTGAGGACACAGCAAGAAGATGGCCATCTGTGAACCAGGACACAGGTCCTCACCAGAATCTTCCAAGCACCTTAATTTTGGACTTCTCAGTCTCCAGAAAATGTGAGAAATAAATTTCTGTTGTTTATAAGCCACCTAGCTTATATACTTTGCTATAGCAGCCTGAATAGACTTAAGACAGCTTCCAAAGCGAAAATAAGTAAGTAATCCTTATGCTATACTACCTTTCATGACATAATTACCCTTAATAAAATATTAGAGGCATCACATCTATTATGGCTACTTTACAAGAAGAAGATGTCAATAAAAATTTTTGTATGCCAATAAACATGTATGCCAATAATCAAACAATTTTATATCTACAGGGACACAGCACACTCACCCTCTCTCACACATTCTCATACTAGCATCAACAGAGTGATACCTCAAACTACACAAAAGCTGTTGAGCTACTTAATTATACCTGAATAACTTCTTAATTTGCAGATCAATGACTATATTAATGTCTAAGCATAAAAGTACATGACATAATTAATCCAAGACCAAGAAGGCAGTCATGAAAAAACCTGACTGTGACTCCCCGACAGCTTTGTCATACAAGCTAATCACCCAAGGTACCTGTGAGATGCGTGCACAAACATGTATGCATGACAGTCTGGAATAGAGAAAATAAGAATTATATTCTTATCAAGGTAGTTCAGCGTATGTTGTGAAATCTCATCTTTTATCATCTTATATAGTCTTCCACTATGATTTTCAGTACAGGCATATTTCATTTTATTGCACTTTGCTCTACTACACCCTCACAAGTAATCACTTTTTTTTTTTTTTTTTTTTTGGGCACAAATTGAAGGTTTGTGGCAACCCTGTGTCCAGCATGTCTATAGGCACCATTTTTCCAACAGCAATGCTCACTTCATGTCTGTATGTCACATTTTTTCTCACAATTTGAAATATTGCCAGAATATTTCAAACATGTTCATTATTGTATCTTTTATGGTGATCTGTGATTAGTGATCTTGATGTTACTATTGTCACTGTTTTGGGGCACCATGACTTGTGTCCGTATAAGACAGCAAACTTAATAACTGTTCTCACTGCTCCAGTGACCAGCTATTTCCCCATCTCTCTCCCTCTCCCCTGGCTTCCTCATTCCCTGAGACACGACAGTATTAAAATTAGGCCAGTTAATAAAGCTACAATAAACTCTAAGTGTTCAAGTGAAATAAAGAGTCCCACATCTCTCACTTTAAATCATAAACTAGAAATGACTAAGGTTAATGAGGAAGGCATGTCCAGAGCTGAGATAGGCCAAAAGCTAGGCCTCCTGTGCCAAATAGTTAGCCAAGCTGTAAATGCAAAGGAAAAGTTCTTGAAGGAAATTAAAAGTGCTATTCCAGTGACCACACAAATAAGAAAACAAAACAGCCTTATTGCCGATATGGAGAACATTTGAATAATTCAGACAAAAGATCAAACCAGCCACGACAGTCCCTTAAGCCAAAGACTAAGCCAAAGCAAGGCCTTAACTCTACAATTCTCTGAAGGCTGAGAGAGGTGGAAGCTGCAGAGAAAAGCCTGAAGCTAGCAGAGGTGGGTTCATGAAGTTTAAGAATCCATCTCCATAACGAAAAAGTGAAAGACAAAGCAGCAAGTGCTGATGTAGAAGCTGCAGCAAGTTATCCAGAAGATCTAGCTAAGATCAGTGATGAAGGTGGCTACGCTAAACAACACAGATTTTCAATGGAGACAAAACATCCTTCTGTTGGAAGAAAATGCCATCTAGGACTTTCATAGTTAGAGAGGAGAAGTCAATGCCTGGCTTCAAAGCTTCAAAGGCACCAGGCTGACTCCTTTTTTTAGGAGTTAATGCATCTTTCAGTTGAAGCCAATGCTCATTTACCATTCCATAAGTCCCAGGGCCCTTAAGAATTATGCTAAATCCACTGTGCATGTATTCTATAAATGGAACAACAAAGCCTAGATGACAGCCCATCTTTTTACAGCATGGTTTACTGAATATTTTAAGTTTACTGTTCAGACCTACTGCTCAGAAAAAGATTCCTTTCAAAATATTACTGCTCATTGACATGTACCTGTTCACCCAAGAGCTCCCGTGGAGATATACAAGGAGATTATTCTTGTTTTTATGCCTGCTAACACAACATCCATTCGGCAGCCAGTGAATGAAGGAGTAATTTCAACTTTAAAATCTTCATGTTTAAAACATACATTTCATAAGGCTATAGCTGCCATTGATGGTGATTCCTCTGATAGATCTGGGCAAAGCACATGAAAACCTTCTGGAAAGGATTCATCATTCTGGATGCCACTGAGAACATTTGTATTCATAAAAGGAGGTCAAAATATCAACATTAACAGGAGTTTGGAAGAAGTTGATTTCAACCCTCATGGATGACTTTGAGGGGTTTAAGAATTCAGTGGAGAGAATAACTGCAGACATAGCAGAAATAGCAAGAAAACCAGAATTAGAAATGAAGCCTGAAGCCTGACTTCCTGCAATCTCATGATCAAACCTGAATGGGTGAGGAGTTGCTTTTTACAGGTGAGCAGAGAAAGTGGTCTCTTGAGATGGAATCTACTCCTGGTGAAGATGCTGAGAATGCTGTTGAAATGACAACAAAGGATTTAGACTATTAGCTAAACTTAGTTGATAGAGTAGTGGCAGGGTTTGAGGGGACTGACTCCAATTTTGAAACAAGTTCTACTGTAGGTAAAATGCTATCAAACAGCATCCCATGCTACAGAGAAATTGTTTGTGAAAGGCACAGTCAATTGATGCAGCAACTCATTGTTGTCTCATTTTAAGAAATTGCCTCAGTCACCCCAACCTTCAGCAACCACCTCCCTGATCAGTCAGTAGCCATGAACATGAAGTAAGACCCTCCAGGAGCAAAAAGACGACTCACTGAAGGCTCAGATGATTGTTACCATTTTTCAGCAATAAAGTATTTTAAAATTAAGGTATATACATTTTTTAGACATAATACTATTGCACACTTAATAGACTACAGTATAGTATAAACATAACTCTTACATGCACTGAGAAACCAAAAAATTCATGTGCTGTTTTATTGTGATATTGCCTTATTGTAATATTTGCTTTATAGTGGTAGTCCAGAACTGAACTCACAATATCTCTGAGGCATACCTGTATACAAATAGATCCAAATTTCTGTTGCAAAAGAAATTAATCAGAAATGTTTTATATGTAGATCTAGAAAATTTATCTGTAATAGAGATGACAAAAGGTTATTATCTCATATACAAAATATTTAGAAATTGGTAAAAAAAAAAAAAATACAAATGACCCAAGAGACATAATGGAAAATACAGGAATAGATATTTCTCAAAGAATGTCTAACTAGCAAAATAAGATGATAAAATGTTCTGTTAGTGAGTGAAATGCAAATTAAATTAACAGTAAGATACCTTTATACAGTAATTGGCAAAACATATAACATTGTTGAAATACTTATTGCTGGTAAGGATATGGAAAGAGATGGTACTTCTTGAAGAGTTTGTTAGTGGAATACATTTATATATTATTTCCTCTCTCTGGTTCAGTTTAGTTATTTTCTATTAACTTGTCTTCCAGTTTACTAATCCTGTCTTCTGCTGTGTCTAATCAACTGTTAAACCTATCCATAGAGTTAATTTTAGATATCGTATTTTTCAGTTATGAAAGTTTCCATTTGCTTTCCCCCCATAAATTTCAATTCTCTGGTGAAATCTTCCAAATTTTCATCTATTTTTCTTTAACATTTTATGTTAAATTATTAACATAATTTAATATTAATCATGTTATTTTTATATACCTATGTTGTATCTCCAATCTCTAGAGCAAAATTGGAACTACAAATTATTATATATTATCTATCTTTTCTCTTGTATTTTTGGTCATATGGCCCTGTCTTTTAGCATACTTATAACTTGATTATCGGGTATTGTGTATAAAAATCTGAAGAGGTTCAGCATCAGTGTTTCCTTTTACTTTTTCACTATCATTCCCATAAAGAGCTTTATTAGACTTTTTTCCTTAATTTCTCCAAACCACCAGATATATTATACATACAGGTTTATATACTGTAGGCCTTTGAAGGGCTCCAAATCATTATAATATTTAATATGTGTTTCACCCCTTGGGAACCAATCTTTACCTCTTTGGGAGCAATATTGTCCCTATTGAGAATGTAGGCTCTAAATGATGTTATCTTCTATCAGAGAGAGTTACTCTTCCTCTTCTAGGAAGATAATTAATCACCTTAGTGCAATCACAGCCTGAGCTGAGTCAACGTTAGTTACAGCTGAGGTGTGGTTTAGCATACCTCTGATTCACCCGTGTTCCCAAGGTAAAACTTTTCCCAGGATTTCAATAGACAGCCCGATGGGTCTTTGCCCAGCTCCTCTTTAAACTCATGACTAGAACATAGTCATCACCATTCTCACTGTAAAAGCAACTAAGACAGTGTTCTGATTAAAAGCAATAGGTCCATGAAAATCAGGTGAATTTTTTTTTTTTTTATTTTGAAGTGATTTTTCTCTTTCTGAATAGCAAGCAACTCCTAATTAAAAACAAGGGCCAGGCACAGTGGCTCACACCTGTAATCCTAGCACTCTGGGAGGCAAAGGTGGGAGGATGGCTTGAGCTCAGGAGTTCTAGACCAGCCTGAGCAAGAGCGAGAGACCCAGTCTCTACTAAACAGAGAAGAAATAGCCAAGCATGGTGGTGCACACATGAAGTCCCAGCTACTCGAGAAGCTGAGCCAGGAGGATCGCCAGGAGTCTGTTGAGGTTGACTCTACACAGGGCAACAGAGCTAGACTCTGCCTCAAAAAGAACAAAGCACTATGTGACAAAATTACTACGTAACTTAAAAAATTGTTCAGTTATATCGCCCTTAAATTATATTTCTTAAACTAGAGACTATATTTCACACTAACAGTCTACATTTATCGTAATAAGGAATCAGAAGCATTTCAGGAACAAACTGTCTTCCATAATCATTATGTAATGCTGATTTGGGAATGTGGTTCAACGCAATATGATGGTTCAAAAAGAGGTAAAAATATTGAAAAAGAAAAATAAAAGTTATTTGTACATGACATACTGTCTAGAAAGCCAAATAGAATCAATTGAAAAATTATTGGAATTAATATAAAAGTAGCCTGAACAGATCCCATATAAATACATTACACTTAACAGATTTAACAGTGTTGCTACTAGTGACAAAAAGAAAATGTGGTATTAAAAAAGCCTATTTACAGAAAAAGAACAACTAAATAAAAATCCTCCAAGGTATAATCTTAATGAAAAATGTAGGTGAACTACAAAGGAAAAAAACACTTTAGAAAGAGAAACGAATACCAGTGTCATTAGACTGAATATAAAACATGTTCCTAGAAGGAAAAACTAGATACCACAAGATGATACTTTCTCCTAAATGAAATGTGTACTTTCAAAAAGGCCACTCATACTGGAAATATGGCATGGAAGGAGAAGCTCAAATATGACTCTTTTATCTAAAAAAAAGAAAAAATGAATAGTTAAAAAAATGAATAGATGAACCTACCACATAAAAACCTGAAAAAGAGCAAATATGAACACATATGTCTACAGTTGTTACAAATAGTATAGTCCTGCCTGAAGAAAACACAGATCATAAAATCAGAAAGAACATATATTAAACATAATGAGACATGACAGATCAATGGGGAGAGGAAGATTACTCAGTAATGGGAGAAGGGAGGAACTGATTAGTAAAATGAGAAGAAAATTTTATCTCACTATGCACCAAAATAAATTCCAAATCCATTAGACCTGTGGTCCCCAACCTCTGGGCCATGGCCTGGTACTAGTCCATGGCCTGTTAGGAAACAGGCCACATATCACCGCCTGAGCTCTGCACACACCACCCCCCTCAACACCCTGCTCCCCCTCCCCACAGTCCATGGAAAAACTGTCTTCCATGAAACTGGTCGCTGGTGCCAAAAAGGTTGGAGACTGCTGCATTAGACCACAAACGTTAACTTTGTGCCTACTAGCTGCTACACGCTGTGAGGTATTGGAGATTCAAAGATGGGAAGACAGTCTCAGTATAGTAAATGAAGCAGCACATGTGAAGTACACTGAGGTGCCCCTAATCCCTTCTAGTGGGCGATATTTTGTTCTCCTAATTTGAATGAGAACTTCCGAAGTTTAGAAGCGGCCACGTCTCATGTTCATATGGGCGCTTTAGGATCCCTTTCTTCTCAGAGATACTTGGCTTATAAAAACAGGCTATTTTCATATAGAATTTATTAGTGGACCAGTAAAAGAATGAGGAACAATTATTAATAAGTTTGGCTGATGAAAGCTTAAATACACGTATGAAATATTTTTATTTATCAGAATTTTTTTCTACATAACAGGGGTATATAAGTACACTGTTAGCATAGAGCGTTATTAGAAATTTAAGTCCTTAGTTTAACTCGAGTTAAACAGACATGGACAGAATAGATGGAGGGGGATTAAGTGTAGTAATAAACGATGAACTAGAGATATGCAAAAGGTCAGTCACATTAAGTTTTGAAGAGCCAAAACGTCTCTGGCTGCCCAGTGTCTACGTGTTTCAGAATATGATTCTTATTTAGGTAAAAATTAAAGGATATAACTATGAGGAAATTAGAAATAATTACGAAAAGCTACACATTAACTGGTTGCTAAAGAAAACCACTAAATAATATCTTGAAAGCCCGAACACAATGTTTTGTTGAGATTTATTTTAACCAAGTGCAGACTCTGGATGAATGAAAGCATTTAATTGCTAAATTTTATGGTTTGTCACAGAAAACAATCTCAAATTTCACTTTCAAAGATTAATAGAAAAATCATAATAAAAACTGTGCAAATTATTTACATAGCTTAAGTAGATATCAAAGATTGCAGACATGCTCTGAGGACCAGAACTAATCCTCAACCCATGATTCACGCATAGCTAATTACCAAGCCCAACATGGAGAAACCTTCATCACTTATGCAGTTCATACTGCAGCTTTCAGATCAAGGTCCCATCATTTCAGGTCTTAAATAAGAACCAGCCATGCAGGGAATTGAATTCAAAGCATAAGCACAATTTCAACACAAGTTTATTTCATCTCCCTTATTCTCTACTGTTTCCCTTTTATTTTCATGAGAAAACAAATTATTTCTTGAAATAAACAATCTGTGGGGTGGCCCCTAGATCTCAGTCGCCTCCAGTCCTGAAATCACACTATCCAGCTAAAATAAAATAATGAAACTCAAAGTCCCCTAAGGAAAAGGCATCTTATGAAATTACTATTTGAGTAAGCAAACTAGAGGATAAAACAAGACATTCATTTCTAGGATTGAACCCCTCTCTCCACGCCCAGGAATTCCCAATGGAGAGGCCAATCGCACATCAACTGATGAGGTTTTGGCATCTTTCTGATAAAGGTAACAGAGCTTTTCCTGATGAAGACTTTTTGCCCACTCATCTCCAGAAATCTCCCAAATAATTCAAATTGCCGTTTGACAAACAGACATGTATAAAAAACTTTCATCAGTTAAGATTTTATGAACAATAATTCAGAAGGGATAGCTTACTGAAGGAAGTCAATGTTATATTTCTTACCAGCTAGACTATTGAAGATATCCTCCAAACCACCCCTCCCCATCTCTGAAAAAAAATGCTGGATACCAACCCCGTTTTACACTATTTCCAGAACTCCCTGAAGATAACATGGCTTCAGGGATTACTCCATGTGTTTTTAAAACTTTGGTGAGGCCATCACACAGGATCACCGGGTGTCAGTATTCCCACTCTGGTTGTAATTTCAGTGTGAAACTACCATAGTCCTGCATTTGGGAAATTGGATGCTGTTCCTTTTTTACAGTGTCCTTAATATACACGTGGCTTTCAGGCAGCAATACTGTCTTCAATATGATCTGAGGTCAGGAATTGTATGAATAAAACCTGAATAATTTCCAAACTTTCTAGATTGCACAGAATAACTAGAAACTGATAAATAAAATTTAATATAATATCAAGCCCAATCTTGTTTCAACAAGTGACAATGATAATAACTTCATTAGCAAAGTGTTAAGAGCTGGCTAGACGCCTACTTACCAACCACATTGTAACACCCATGCCCCTCAAAAAAAAAAGAAAAAAAAAAAGGATAATGGAGACGTTCAGACAAAACCAGTGCAGAAATTGCTCCCCCACCACAAAGAATTAGGTTCTTAATAAGCACCAAGAAAGGTGAACTCACGATTGGTAAAATTAATAGTTTGGGGGGGAAATAAGGTAATAAGAACTGAAGTTAGAAATAAACCTTTAAAAGTCCTTATAAATATTTGAAACGCCATAAAAATAAAGTAAGAACAAACACACTCAGTGAGAAAATATGACATTTTACCTACTTGAAGTAAGTATAAACGAAAGCATTAATTCTCTTATAGGTTCTCACGGCGGAAGATACTTTTTAGTGTCTTACATCATTGTGACTTTAAATGAGACATTTAGAAATGACTTTGCCTTGTTATAGATAAAATAGGTTCTAAGCAGCTGTATTTCCCCTAAATCTGGTCCTCCAAGAAAATGTTCATCTCCAGGGGTTGGCTGTGAATCCAAAGATGCAGAGAAACATGAATGATTCAAGATGCATAAAGAAGCTTTAGAGTAACCTTTATTTACCCTACACAGCTGTGTGGAGTGGGTACCCTCCACAGGCCCGAGTAGATAACCTCATTATTGCCTCAGCAATGTACACAGCTCTGCCTCTCCTACCACACACGTCCACGCTGTGTAATCCTAACGCAGGCTCGCCCATCCTTGTTTCCTCCCAATCTACCACGTAATGTCAGAGAATCATTCAACTGTGGAAAGACAGTGAACCCAGATAGAACTGTATAAAGAGAGTTCTCTACCTTCCTGCTTCATACGTTCCCGAAAAGACGTCAAAGAGTCAAATATATACTGCCAGGGAAATTTTAATACCTCAAGAGAGAAAAAAAATTCAGGCTTCCTAATTATTCCTCACTTAACACGCCTCTTTGATAAACCTCCGATCTGTCCACCTCTTTTAATTTTGTTCTTTTCATTCACAATAATATACACACACCACTGGCCTAAATACAATGAATGTCTGATTGAAGCTGAAGATTTGTCCTTTTTGGGAAGCCAAATAATTTGCCTCTGGTGTCAGCTGCATTAAGTTTATGGGAGCCATGCTTCTTAACTGATATCAGCACATTCTTCTATCTACTTTCTGGAACAACGGTAAAAAGCAATGAAGTAGTCAAAACAGTGTTTTACTGCCAAGATCCTGCTGCTGAAATTAAATTAGCTGGCAGAAAATGGTGAGAGCCAACACCATCTATGGTGTTAGGAAGTGGAGTTTTGATGAAATAAGGGAGTAGTTCCAGGGGACACAGGTTCAGAGTCTTCTCTTCCAGCTCACATTAAAAAATGCCTTGAGGAAAAGACACCATGGTGCACAGCAGACCGGTCACCTTTTAGGTCTTAGGAAGAAATTCTCTTTTCTTCATTCTCCTTGGACCAGTCTTTCCTTTTCAATATACTGTCCTCCACACACCAGTGACTGGGGTTCCTATGGAAAGGGTTAGGATTAGGTGTAGCTGCAGATAACTGGTAACCCAAATAAGAGACTAAAACAAAATAGCTTATAGCTTTGTTATATAAAAGAGGTTCTGAAGCAGGGCTGGTTTGGTGGCTACCAAATCATTAGACTCAAGCTACTTCTACCTTTCAGTTCCATCATCCCTGGTAGGTAAAGTCACCATTCATATTTACTTCATGGACAATATGGCTGCTGCAGCTCTAGCCAACACAAGTGCATTCCAGACAGGAAGGAGAAAGAAGGAGGAAACAAGAAAGATCCTCACCAGCTGTCTATCCCTTGAACAACTTCTGCTTACATCTCAGCAGCCAGAATGTAGTACTATAGCTATATCTATGGGGGGTGGAGAGCTGGTATGTATTTATCCACATACAGAGAGAAAGAGGAAAAAGAGAGGGAGAGAGAGAGAGTCAGAGTCTTGTAGCTGAATACCACTCTGATAAAAATCAGTTTTATCATTAAGGCAGAGGGGAAGCACAGTGTGACGGTTAATGTCAGGTGCCAGTTCGACTGAATTAAGGAATACCTAGAGAACAGGTAAAGCATTAGTTCTGGGTGTGACTGGAAGGATGTCTGCAGAGGGGACTGGCATGTGAGTCAGTGGACTGAGTGAGGCAGATCTGTTCTCAGTGTGGTGGGCACCATTTGGCCAGCTGGGGGCGCAGACAGAACAAAAAAGGCAAAAGAAATGAGATTTCCTCTCTCTCTTTCCTGGAGCTGGGGCACCAATCTTCTCCTGCCCTTGGACATCAGAACTCCAGGCTTTGCGGCCGTTCGACTCTAGGACTTACACCAACAGCCCCCAGGGTTCTCAGGCCTTTGGCCTCAGACTGATAATCACACCATCGGCTTCCCTGGCTGAGGCTTTTCTAGACATGGACTGAGGCACACCACTGGCATCCAAGGGTCTCCAGCCTGCAGATGGCCTGTTGTGGGACTTCTCAGCCTCCACAATCATGTGCATCAATTCCCCTAATAAATCCCCTCCCATCCACCCATCCATCCATCCACCCCTTACTGGTTCTGTCTCTTTGGAGAACCCGGCTAGTACACACAGACACCAGGTCTACCGCTGATGCCTCTGTCAGTCACTCAGCTGGTTTCAGTTCCGGGCCTGAGCACAGTCTCTTCCACCTCGAGGGAATCCCTGAGGCACCTGAAGGTCCAGCCTCCTTCACCAAAGAGACACCACTGCCGAGCAGGGTGACAGCCTTCTAGCATGGAAGAGCACACTTGCTCAGCGTCCCTCTGCATCTTTCCCAAAGCACCCAACGTGGGAGAAGAATTCCTGTTGCCATGACCTCTAGTCCTGGCCGACTCCCTTTCCCCAGTCTGTCTTCAGGACATGCAAGGTGTGCTCAGAAGGCATATCTGTAAGTTTAAGAAACCAGACCACATTCTGGGATAAACAATGTTACACATAGTGGGGGGTTTCCAGGCTTACCCACAAAGTCCTATTTCACAGGTAATGTAGTAGAAATAATATTCATTTGCCATCATCTAAAGTGGAATTGACTGGATTTCTAAGATTAGTCTCAGAGAAGAGCCTGGACAGAGGGCGGAAGAAACAGCAGTGAGGAGCAACTCATTCTCCTTCCCGGCTTTGAACCTTTCCACTGCTTGCTCCCCAACAGGTAACCCGTCTTATCCCTGTGTTTTTCCACAGCCCTTTCACTCTCTATCAGGGGGGCAATGGAGCTCACTCTGAAGAATTTATTGGGACAAGGAAGGGACATTCCACAACCACAACACGCTGGAGCAGGGCGATGCCTGCTGGAGGGGGAATCTGCCTTCCAGACCCGAGCAGTGGGGATGAGAATGGAGGAGAATTATGCATTGGATTGTGTCCCCCAAAAGTTGTTGAAGTCCTAACCCCTGGCACTTTTAAATGTGATGCTATTTGGAACTTGTGTCTTTGCAGATGATCAAGTTAAGATGGCATCATTAGGGTGGGCCCTAACTCAATATGACTGTGCCCTTACAAAAGGGGGGAATTTGGACACAGAGACAGACATGCAGACAGGAGAAATGCCATGTACAGATAAAGGAAGAGACAGAAGTAAAGCATCTACAAGCCATAGGCCAAAGACTGCCAGCAAACCCGCCAGGAGCTGAGAGTGAGGCCTGGGACAGATTCTCCTTCACAGCCCTCAGGAGGAACCAAACCTGCTGATACCATGACCTCAGACTTCAAGGCTCCAGAACGTGAGACAATAAATTTCTGTTGTTGAGCCACCCAGTTGGTGATACTCGTTATGGCAGCCCTGGCAGACTAACGCAGGGTGGATGGAGCCTCTCTGCCCACCTTCCTGCGTGCAGCACATTGCTTCCCCTTCCCCATCCTCCTGTGTGCCCCTCTGCTCACTCTGCCTCTGCCTCAAGTTACTTCTCACACAGCTTCAGCCACCATCATGTACACACTTGGGGCTCCAGCCATGCAGATTCCAGGGGTGCTTCCAGGGAATATTCACCGTCAGGTTGAAAGCAAGGGGCAGCGACAGGGCCTTCCATCCTGACAAGGATCATACATTATTACTATGACCAAAACAACCAGAAGTCTGCGCATGTGTGTAACCACGTGGATGTGTAGCTGCCAAAGGTTTACGCAGAAATAGAAACCACCTGAGTAAAAAAAAGATACAGTGGCATGTAAACGATTATGCATCGGGAGATATTGTAATCGCTTACTTCTGATGATTCAACAAGTTCAAAATATCTATGTATATTCTAGGCGTCAGTGTCTCTTACACGTAATTCTCTGCTTCCGTAACATCCCTCTCTCCTTTCTTTCCTTCTGCTGTCCATCTCACCACAGGACTCGCCAGGAAGACACTGGAAATGACAGAGGCAGAGAAAGCTGAAGAAAGCTAAACCCTTTAACGCTGAAAGCGAACTGGAGGCAATCTCACTTCCACGCATATCCATACACCTTGATAAATCACACACAAACACAGCTGACTGCCCCGGCAACCTCCCTCATCTCAGTTCCCTCCCTCCCCCAGACGAAGCCACTGACACGAATCAGGTGTTTGTTATTCTCAAGCATGTCTTTGTTCTTCCAGTATGACCTGCCCAAAATGATGGTGCTTCCGGGCCACCATTGCATCAGTTTCATTTTTTTAAAAACTATCTCTTCCCTTTCTTTCCTTCATATAACAAAAGAATAACTATCAGATCAATGTATTCAAGCCATGGGAGTAAAAACTAAAAACAGCTTAATTTTATTACTATCAACTAGTATCTGTTTTTCACCTGTGTTATCACCACCACCACCCACCACCACCACTAAGGCTGTGATACCGGGAATACAAGTCAGACCAATGGGAAACACTTTGCATGGGTATCTCTTTCTGGCAGTAATTTATATCAGTAAATGGAAGCCTACATCACCTATGCTGAAAACCCTTCACACATGCACACAGGATAAATTAGAATGTAGGGTAATATTAAATTATACTCTTTTATATAGAGGACTGGAAAACATTAATCAATAATGAATCCATCACTCTTACCTGTTCTCATAAAAGACTTTAAGGCAAAAAATAAAATTGTACTAGACTGGAAGCTCATTAAGTGGAGGACCCCATGCTCACCATTATACTTGGAGCACATTATGTTCTTATTAAAAGTTCTAACAACCTACAGTAAGAATTCAATAATTACTTAATTAATTGTCCACAAGAGTGCTAACTGGTAAGGGAGAGGTGTGATGTGAAAACACATAGAACAGTATTCTACAAATATTTATGGAGCACTTGTTACATGCCAGGCACAGTCCTAGGCACAGAAGATATAACAGAAAGAAAAACTGTGTACCTCCAGAGAGCCTCCATTCCAGCAGGACAGTACGTACATTAATGATACAGCCTCAGGAACTCTGGGAAACCCTGCATGATCAATAAATCACTCTACCAATCACAACCTGGCTAAGAACGGCAACCACGCTGGTTTCTGGGGAAATCTGATAAAGCCCCAAGTGTTAAACCAAAACAAAGAAAATCTGTTCTATTCCCTGAATGAATATAGCACCTCTGTTGACCATTGGAACCTATTAAAACGTGTTGTTCAGAGTGATTTCTTGCACATAAAATGTGATAGCTTTCCTAAACCTAAACAAACACCACCAATAGCTGAAGAAAAAATGTTACCATTTGGAATTTCATAAAATTAATTGCTCAAAGTAAGGAAATGCCTCAGTACCCTAAACAACTACACGTGACCATTAGATACAGTCTAGCACCTTGCTCTCTTGGCTGTGTATGTTCAAAGATGAAGTAAATTTTGTGAGCAAGCAGGACATTGAATTCATATACAACTGGCCAGTTTCAGAAAGTACTTCCCATCTGGGAAAAAAAATGCATGTCAAAAATCAATCACCAAAAACAAGATTTTAGAAAAAATTCTAAAATATAGTTTAGGGAGACTATCTCATATAGTTAGATTATGGGTGAAAGCTATCTTATTATTTGTATTTCTGTATTTTTCTATAATGGAACCTCATAAAAAATGATTAATGCTTTATGATCTAAAAATTTTAGTAAAATAAAATACCACCCCATGTCTTAAATACTAAGACTGTAACACTTCCTTTCCTGTATCTAAAGGAAAAATTATTTAATGCATCAAAAGACAGAAGCAAAAGCATAATTCTCTGCTTTTAAAACTGTCTTTTCCCTAAGCAACAAGACACAGGGTAATTTTTAATGCATTTTTTTCCTACCTGTGTTTTCTAGTTTTTCTACAATGATCACCTGCATGATCAATAGAAATATTAATAAAATTATTTTCTACAAACACTAATCAGTGCAAACTTATTAAAATATTATAAATTCTACATTACTCAAAAGATAGACCATATTAATAGGGAAACACATTTCAGTTTATTTTCCCAAACAATTCTTGGAAATGCCTCCAGGTTAGGACTACTTCCCTCTTTGAAAAGATCCACAGAAGTTCAGAAAAGTCAAAATGTACAAACTCTTCTAGAATTAGCTATTTCAATCGAATACACAGGTGCCAGGCCCACTGCCATCCCTACTCTGCAAGCAGATCAGCACCACATCTGATGAGTCAGGGAGAATAGATGGCAACAGAGAGAAAATGGAACACCAAGGTGGTTTGATGTCTAAAACCCTGTCATATGCCATTCATTGCAAGATTAAAGCGTTTCCTGATGATAGAAAAAACAAATAATCCCAGAGCTGGCTACCTATTTTATGATAGGTTTTTAAAGGTCATCTCAAGATGAGCTTTTCTTCCTTCTGCTCTGAACCCCATTCCCCAATAATCGAATGGTAGATTAGGAAGCCAAGGAACAATTTATCACATCTCCGAACTCCTCTACCTACAAGGCCAAGTTTCATCCATCCCCCCCCTCCAAAACTACTTGAAATATATGACTGTGTTCTTAGGTTAAGGTCAGCGTACAGGGTTACAAACACAGGCAGAATGATTTCTACAGCAGCAACCAAAAAGCAAAAGCTCTGGCATCCACAGTGGAGTCACTGACATGACACAGAGAAGCAGCGTGAGTCCCATCACCCTGAGGTGGGAGACACAGAACCTTGGGGGTTTCAGGACGTTGCAGATCTAGGACCACAATAAAAAGCCAACAAAGAGAGGACAACTTGATGTAAGGCCACAACCTCAGAAATGACTATCTCTACAACTCTTAAAGTGCTTGCCCCACTGGCCAGTTGCATTATTGCTTTTTGAGGCAGTTCTCCCAAGGTCTGGCTAGAGATATCTTTTCAACCCTCACTTTAAAGGCTCCTGTGACCAGCACCTTTCTCGATTGTCTTTGGCTGACCCCTGAAGATGGGAGAGTAAAATGCCCCAATATTATCATACTCCAAGAGAACAATTCTTTCTGCTAGACTCACATTGGGTATGAAAGCCTTTAACTACCTGGCATTTCTTTTAATCAGTTATACTGCCTTTGGGCTCATTTTACAAAGTCATCTGGCTTTGCAGACGTTAACACAAGGTCTATGAAAACCTCACGTTTCATTGTGGCCCCACAATGGGGAGCAATCCACTTCAAAGCGTGTTAAGCTCCCAGGATTCTGGTGCTGAAATAGCTCGCTCAGATTTTTCATTGTTCCAGCTTCCAAGGAGTCTGGCCATCTAGGACATAAAAGTATTCTTCTGAAAGCACCATGTAAAAGAAAATATTTGTTCAGTCGCAGTGTCCCTACAAATGTGATCTTATGCTCCACGGCTGGACGCTTGAGAAGATGAAAATGAAGGGGGCCCTAATAGATACGGTGGAGACCTGGTCAGATAAATTGGAGGTTGGGGAACATGCCGCCCCAAATTGGAGAATGCTGAGGTGAATATCCTACTCATTCTTACAAAATGCTTCACACCTCAGGATGACATTAAATAAAAATGCTTTGACTTTTCTTTTTCCGCTACTGAATTCAACTGCAATTATATTTAAAATATCTTTACTTTCTATTGCTTTGACAGGTTCACTTTTGAAGTATTCTATTCATACATTTCAATAGTCCTACCCCTTTCTAAGAGATAGTAACCTGGTCTTTAACAATGCACACAAGAAGGGACTGGTGGTATTTTTTTCTTTTGCAAGCAGTTACTTCATTCATTAGAATCTGAATTTGTCATTTTTAGCAGAAATGACAGCAGAAAACTGAGAGGAAATTGACGTTTAAACATTTAGAGGTATAATATTGTGGGGATTAATAACCAGGGGCCAAATTTAATGTGCCGTTTTAAAATGTAGTCCTTTGACATGACTTAACCTGGAAGTTAAATGCAGCTGACAATACACGTCGCCAGCTCACAATAGGTTTCCTCAAAGAAAAAGGCTGCCATTTCTTTTTAAGGCACAGAGAATAAGGGTCACTGACTACTGACCCCATGGCTTCATTCCAATACACAGAGCAGTCTCAACTCATTTCTTAATGCCGAGAAGATCTGATGGCAGCAAAGACAAGCACTCGGGTCACAATTACAACTGATTTACAATTTCTACAGCGAGCCCAGGGACAGGGTGTGTCCTTACTCCAAAAGAACTACATCTTCTCTGGGGATGCTACACTTTACCACTGACAGAGCCATTTAAAATGTAAGCAATATGGAAGTCTCATACTGGCACTGAAACTCTTGCATCAATGTCTTGCCAATGCCTATAAGAGGCTTAATGTATTCTAGCAGTGGAGTACTAAGGCAAACTGAAGATGGGAGGCTGGTGGCATTTCACTTTGAGAAAATATTACAAAGGTACCATTTAATAAGGGTAACATTTTAACAAGAACAAGATTATAGTATTTAATTAGAACAATGTTAAATGACGTTACATTTTATCCTGGCCACCTATAGGCAAACTTTACAAGACTTAGATTGATCATTAATATGTGCCAAATACTTATCTTGATTCAGTTTTAATTTTTAGCTACGATATTTTTAATTTCTTAAAAGTACAATGTCACATAGGTTGTTTTATTTGGGTTTGCTGTAGATTAAGAATGCCCACAAACTAAGGTGGGGTCCAGTTTACCTCATTTCCTTAGGTCCAGGAATGATATCCCTGAGTACTGCTATGAATACAAGTCCTGACATGTTTTTGGAGGTACATCATTGTTTTCTGATCAGCAAAGAGTACTCACTTGCTTAGTATTTTTACACTTGGGGGCTTTGACATAACCTTAGCTGATTCATTTAAATCAACGTACATAATTTTTTTTTTTTTACCCAAAGTTGTAGTTTTAGGGTAATTCCCCCTCTTCCTCATTCCTTAAGTCCTATGAACATTATTTTTATTATTCTAGTGCTTCCCTATTTATTCCTTCATACCCTCTAATCTTAAGTGGTATTTTAGACATACTGATCCACTACAGCAACTATGGGTTTTTCTAGCTTCAGGAATAATATTAAGTCGACAGCCACGGCATTGCCTGTGGACTCCCACAGTCACTCCAAACCCCAATTGCGGATGCTTGTTTATGTTTTATTTGTTTTACAAAAATAGAGAAGTTCTCCAGCCTAATTTAAACAATTCTATCCTCCAGAGTCTTGAGGAATTGGCCATCCCTGGAACAAATTAAAGGCTTAAATACTTGACAATATTATAAAAGAGATATTCATTTATTATTGTTAATCTTATGACACCTGTTATTTATTGGTTTTCACTGTGGTTTTAAATTTCTGAGATTCTACCTATTTTTTGAAACAAGTTTAACAATGGGGAATTTACATAGATATACACATATAATTATGTTCAAAATACACTTAATTATATCTTTTTTATGTTTATCAACTATCAATTTTGATAACGACTCAAACTTGAGTGCAGGAAACACAATTGGAGTTGATCAAAATATAGCCTATTTGGAAATACTGGAAACACAATATGCCTTTTATTTAGCCCAGTTTGAATCACTTGTCACCTGTGCATATAGCACGATTGACTTACAATTACCATGTCCTCTTTGCTGCTTACGTTTTCCCTACTGGCCAGAAGTTCCTTCAGTTTGGTTCATCTACCCCTTGTAGCTCAGCCTCTACATATTGCTGAAAGTATCCTTGCTCATAAGCAAAAAACTGTTCCAAAACCAACAAAATTCTGCTTATCTCAATCATGGTATCAGTTATATTCCAAAGAATGTCCTTGATCATCCCCTTTAGTGGAGAATAATATTAGAGACCAAAATCAGGGTACAAGAAGCACCTACGAGATGGTCTCATACGAGTACTAGAGGGAAGCCTGGAGGCTACTGTTCACCTTTTTTAGAACAAAACACAACAAACTATTTGGTTTTGATTTAGTAAAGATGGTAAGTTCATATAGAAGACTTCAATTTAACTCTTTAAGTTTACTGTCCTTTTTGGTCTTGATGTGAATAATTTAATTTCACCCCCCTTTTCTAAATTATCTTTAATATTTATACATATGCAAAAAAGTACCATACCAATCTATTTATTTGAATTATACTACCATTGAAATTAGCAGAAACCTCAATTTTTAAAATAATTTTATTTTATCCAAGTATATCATTCAGTAATAATTCTAACACCTTAATAATTTTACCATTTCATTTTTGGGTATAGAACAATTTTTTTTTTTTTTTTTTACTTAATCAAATAAACATAGGTAGAACCTACATGGGATGTCCCTCTACTTCCGTAAGTAAAATACAGACCTCACATTTATTTGCATATATGTTCATCTGTAAACTAATATTATCAGTATTTTTAATCCCCGGTAGTTTTAGTGTTTAGCTCCAATATTTCAAATGCCTTTAGAGAAACACAAAGGTTATTATTTTAACACTGTATCAGCTAAATTTCCAAAAAGGAATTACAAATGTCAGTAAATACAATTCAGTTAATATCATACTAATACAGCATAAATTAAAAGGTAAGAATTGTCAAAAACATATAAATACTAGACAACTTTACCCCAAACTTCAAGTGTGGCAATTTCCAAAGTCCATATAATGCTCAATACTAAGCTTAAAAAGAATAAAATCATAAGAGGTCCCAAAGTACATGGTTTATTATACACTTCAGTTACAGTTCCTTGTTCATATCATATTCACAAACCTCTCAACCAATCCAGATATGCATATACTTCATAATTTCATACATAACCAGAAATACAAATTATTCATAAAGTTACAGTCATGAACACTTTAACCACTTAAGCTTTAATGCAATAACCTAATTCTGGGATAGATTAAAATGTCATGCCTGTATCCCCACATTTGCATCTTGGAGTAATTGTACAATTATCACAGTGACAAAATAACATTTAAATAATTTAAACTGATAGAAGAAATAACCCTTAGTTTATCAGTAAATATTTTTCCAATTAGTGGCATCAAGTAAAGAGATCCCTATACTGCGAAACATTAATTTTTGGTTTTATTTACTGTGTAGTGTTATATCACATTTCTTATTAAAAACATGTAAGATAAAACCCCTCCAATTTTAAATTTTAGAATTTAAATGCCCAAAAACAGTTATGAAAAATGTGAAAAGAAAGCTAAGTGAAGAAGAACTTACCAGAAATTAAAAGTCACTAGAAAGCCACTGTATTCAAAACAGAATGGTGTTGGCACAGAAACAGACAGATAGGGATCAGAACAGAGAGTCCAGAAATATTAACAGATCCAAATATATATGGCATCTTCACATGTGACAAGGGGAATAATTCAATCCCATGAAAAAAAAAAAGTTCTTTATAATAGGACTTAAGTAACCGGTTATCCATCTAGGAAAATAAAAAAAGAATCCTACCTCATAGTCATGTACAAAATTTAAAACTGGAGTAAGATTTGAATGTTTTTAAAAAATTAGTAAGAAAATTTAAGAGAATACTTGTAGGAACTTGGAGCAGACAATAGCAAAACATAACTCAGAAGCAATAAAGAAAAAGACAGATATATTTGATTAAATAATAATTAACAATTTTCATTTGGCAAAAGACATTATAAATAGATAAAAACTGTAATGATACATTTGCACACATATAACAAAGGATTAATACTTCTAAAACACAAGAGCTCCTAGAAATTGAGAAAGAACAACACTACCAAATGGAAAAATGGGCAGCGAAAATGAACATGAAATGAAAAGAGAATTCAAATGGACAATAAACATATGAAAACATGCTTAATATCAGTGACAGTGAAGGAAATGCAAATTAATGATCAGACAAAATAAGATCTGCAAGAATTAAAAAGGGCAGTGACATCTGCGCTGGTGAGAATGTTAGGTGATGGGCACTCTTAATGTATGAAGGTGATTTGCTATTCCTTCGGGTAAAGCAAACTAGTAATACCTAATAAAATTAAAAACACACATACCGTTTGACCAAGCAATTCCACTTCTGGGAATCTATCCTATGGGGAAAAAAAAGGACCAGTACGTAAGGATATAAGTACAAAGATGTTTATTGCAGCAGTGTTTGTTGTGGGGCGGGGGAAAAGGGAGATACCAAAAACAACATGAATGTCCACTAATAGGGAAATGGTTAAATGAAATATGGTGCATATAATGTAAAATATTACATAATTATTAAAATGAGTGGGATAAATCTGTATCTCCTGACTTGGAAGATTCATAAGGTGAGAAAAGCAAATTCAAGAGTGGGTGCTTAATGTTCTTGGTAAGACAAGTAGTAGCAACAACTGCAACAAATCAATGTGAGTGAAGCACCTGTATGCACAGGCTGTGGAGAATGGGAGAACATGGACCACACTAACAAAAGCTACCAAAGGGAAGGTTGTGAATGGAGACATGGATTGGAAGGGATTGGGATTATTTACTTTCTCTGTGCATATCTTTGTGCTGTTTCACTAGTTACTATAAGAATAATATTAATTTTATAATTTTCAAAACCACATTTAAAAACATTATTAGCTTTTATTACTGAAAGTAGGCTAGTAGTACTTCCAGACACTCATCTTTAGTAAAATAGTAGCAAATGAACAAATATCCCCTCTTCACTTATGCCAGTCTCACCATGGTATTCTCATCACTGGCAACTTGCCTAGTGTCCACTCTATCTCTCATTCCTGTTTGTGTATCAGCCATGCAGTTTGGGTGGGAATGACCACTCCCTATTTCCAGGGACTTCTGAATGGTCTAAGCCACTAGTCTCCACCAGAAATACAATTCAGAGCTGCTTATATAATTTAAAATTTTATCATAGTCGCATTAAAAAAATTTTAAAGAAACAGGTGAATGTAATTTTAATAGTATATTTAATCCACCCCAACGTAGGCAAAAATACTATGATTTCAACATGTAATTAGCAGAAGAATTATTAATAAGATAGTTCATTCTTTTTGCATCTCGTTTTGGACTAGCCACACTGCAAAAGCTCAATAGCCACATGTGGCCAGGGGCCACTGCACTAGAGAGCACAGGTCGAAGCTAGTGACAGTAATGCTGTAAGCATTACCATGTCCATGGGTAGACACATGATTTAAATGGTCCAAGCACAGAGAAACCCACAATGGTAGGAGAAGAACATTTCTGTCCTGATAAGGGAGCACAAGAAAAAAAATGAACCCTGGCAGACACCGAGGGACAAGCTGGGAAGGAAGCCTGCAGCAAGATTGCAGGAGAACCTGGGTCCTCTGTCGAAACTGAACCTCTGGATCAACCTCTGCATGAAGCCTGAATTTTCTAGTCATATGAGCTGGTAAATTTTCTTCTCCTTTTTTTCAGTCACTTTACATTAGGTTTCCTATTACTTGGAATCAGAAGTAGACTAATTAGAAAACTCATCTATGGATAAAGCCATATCCAAAGAGAATCATTTTCTCCTTAAGTGAATTAAATGTTTAAAATTTCTACCAATTATTTGCAGTCAAGCTATTCTTTTGTTAAACCAGCTTTATTTGATAGTATTTTTTAGAAACCTTCTGAAAACATCCCTGAAGAGTAGTCCCACAGCCTAATTCCTTGTCATCCAGGGTAACTTTCCACAGTCACCATGCAAGAGAGTCTTTCTCCTTGAGACGATGCATGTATAAAATCTCAGAGTGACCAATCAGCTCTCACTCTCATTCCACCTCCTGTTCTGGTCCTCCTTCTCTAGACCAGGGTTTCCCAACGTCAGCACTGTTGACATTTTGGGCAGATAATTCTTTGTTGGGTGTGAGGGTAGAGGTTGTCCTGTCTTTTGTAGGATGTTTAGCAATATCCCTGATCTCTCCCCTATAGATGATAGTGGGAGAAACTCTGTGCCCCCAGTAGTTGTGACAACCAAAAACATCTCTAGACATTGTCAAACATCCCTTTAGGGGCAAAATCACCCCTAGTTGAGACCCACTGTTATAGAGCAACAGTTAGTTCAACTGTGTAACTCACCTTCACTGTTATAGGACTCAGACACTGCAGCAATTGCTAAAAGCATGATGTCACCCTCTGTCAGGGTCCCCAGCATTACAATCTTTATGGGCCTTATGGCCCTCTCCTCTGGCCATTGAACCTCACTGGGTCACACTCTTCCTTGTCCAATCCCCTCTACATCTAGCCTGAGCTCTCCATTGCAGTTCTTCTTTCCAGAAGAAATGTGGCTAGTTCCTTCTTACTTCAGCTTGAAATTATTACCTGAGCTGCTCCCAGAACCACCTATCCAACTACCTCCTTGGGCTTCTCTTAGGTGATTTTCTGACAAAGTATTTGCCTGTTTATAATCACCTATTCCTCAACTCAGTCTCCCCTGCCTGGGTCACTCACTTCCTCCATCAATACATCTCGTAGGCAATTCCATCCCCATCTTTCCACACTGTTATCAACTTACATAGTATTCTCTCTAAACCACCTCTAAGACTACAGTTTCATTATTATTACCGGTCAGCTTTTCACAGCTCCTCAAATTAGTGTATGGATTCAATGCAATACCAATAAAAATCATTGCAAGCTTTTTTTGGTAGAATTTGACAAAGTGATTCTAAAATTAAAGAACCTAGAATAACCAAAACAACTTTGAAAAAAGATGAACAAAGGTAGAGGACTAACACTACTGATATCAAGACTTATTGTAAAGCTACAATATTCAAGACAGTGTGATATTGATATAAGGACAAATAGATCAGTGAAACAGAACAGAAAGCCTATAAATAGACACACACATATACAGACAACTAATTTTCAACAAAAATACAAAGCACTTCAACGGAGAAAAAAGAATCTGTTCAAAAAATGGTTCTGGAATAATTAGATATTCATATATAAAAACAAACTTTGATATATACTTCACCTCAAAATACAAAAATTAACTGAAAGTTAATCATAGACCTAAGTGTAAAATTTAAAACTATAAAACTTCTAGAACAAAATATAGGAGAAAACCTTTGTGAACTTGGATTAGGCACAGATGACTTAAATAAAACACCAAAAGCATTTAAAGAACAAATTGATAAATTAGACTTTATCAAAATTTAAAGCTTTTGCTCTTCAATAGCTGCTGTAAAGAGAATAAAAACACAAGTCATCGGCTGAGAGAAAACATTTACAGATCATGGATAGAAGGTGCATTTATAATGACCCAAAACTATAACTAACCCAAATGTCCATGAACAAATTAATAGATAAACTGCGACATAGCCCTCCAATAGGATATTATTTAGTAATAAAAAGCAATGAATTATTAACACATGCTACAACATGGATGAATCTCAAAATAATTATGCTGAGTGAAAGAAGCCAGATTCCCACCCCCCAAGAAAAGAGAGAGAGAGTACATACAATATCATTCCATTTATATAAAATTTTAGAAAATGCAAACCATCTTTAGGGCTGAAAGCATTGGCAACCACCTGGCTGAGGATGTGGCGGTGAAGGGAGCAATTACGAAGGGGCAGAAGGAAAGCTCCGGGGGGTGGACATTTCATTCTCTTGAGTGTGGTGGTGGTTTCACAGGCATGTACACATGTCCAAAATGTATGCAGTTGTATGGAAGGAAGGAAGGAAGGAAGGAAGGAAGGAAGGAAGGCAGGCAGGCAGGCAGGCAGGCAATGCTAGCTATTGGGGAAAGCATTAACTGCTAGACCATGTAGGCTGGGGACAGCTGAAATCAGTTCACGGTACAAGGGATTCCATAAGAGGAAGAAGTTCTGGAGTTTTGGTCTTGTTTTAAATTCTGCTTTGGGTTAATAGAAACAGAATTCACAATCCTTTGGTATGTTAACATACTACAGCCTGGGGGATATTAAATAGTAGATGTGGTGTGCGTTGGCAGGGAAAGACTAGATAGACCCCAATGAAGTACCAGTTTGAACTATTTTTGCATTAATTCTTCTTTTAAGCATTTCTCCATACAACCACCACCATTACCAGTCCTACTGTGGTCTTAAAGGTATGCCTGAGCAACATCGTTCAGAAAAAAAACAAAAAAAAATTAGACTAGAGCTAAGTGGTCTGAATTCTCAAAGATAATAATTAAGTAATACGCTTTTAACTAGATGTGTGAAGACAATATTTTCCCTGTGATTCTATCAATCAGTTGCATTTACATATAAATTGGTAATACCTTAGAATTTCACCTAAAGAAGCCACCATTGTTCCCCTAAGATATGAAACCTGTGTAGGGATCGATTAATTTCATTTCAGTGTATGATGTCAAGTGCATTTTAAAAATATACTCCATTGCTCCCAAGTGATTCTTTAATCCACAAGGACTGGTCTTAGCATTTAAACTAATTTATCCTAGACTAAAAAAAAAAACCTTCTGCTTATTCTCCCAGATCATTGATTCTTGGTTTGTTTAGACACTAAACACTATGCTTAATACCATGAAATACAAAACCCCTGGTGAACTCACTCATGTGCCCCATGCAAAGCAAATACCGATGTTTACTGCCTTGGCAGAGAGGCCAAGGGGAGCCGAGAGGAAGAGCAAAGCTCTCCCGCCCTGTGTTCTGCTGCTAGCCCAGCACGAAGGGCCCACTGCCCCTGGAGTAACCATTACCACCAGTTCCACACCAGCTATATGTGCAAGTCACACAGCATTAACTTCTAAAGCAAATGCTCTCCTCAGTTTCCTAAAAATAAATCTTAAAGATAACCTCTGCCTCAAAGCTGCCCTCTCTAAGTAAAAACACGTATGTACCACCTCCACCACCAATAACAACAAAAGCCCAGCCTGGAAAATTAGGGCTTAGGAAGAGTGCTCAGTGCTAATGTCACCAGAAGGTTAATCCCATTCATCTTTATGACGTATCAAAAGTTTAAAATGACTTTCTTCCACACAATAAAGAACACATAGTATATGCTAAATTAATATTTTCTAATAAAGGACACCTTTGCATAAGCACCTACAAAATATACAAGTGTTTCTGGAAAGATCACATTTCTAAAATATGGGCCTTTTAAAAATCTTCCCTAAATACAATATGCATGTTTGAATTTATTATTAGAAATTTCATTCTAGAAATACATTAAAATGTATGTGTCCATGCTAGGTCAAATTCATGCTACCCATTTCCACATGCAAATCAAACATATAAGCTAAATAGTTGATAAAAGCTTTTCATCCCATATAAATGTGTTCACAGAACTATCTGCACAGAATCTCCTCGTTGTGCCGGTCACCCGTGATCTCAGGGTGATGCAGGCAGTGAAGCAGAGCTTGGAGGGCCACTGGCAAGAGAAGGCAGGTGTTACTGGCATGTTCCACGGGCATGTCTCCTGTTCCACAGAAGCACGGGAAAGTCTTCAACCTCATCCTGGAAGAGGTGACTTTATAAAACAACATGATAAAAGACAATGCGTGTGTATTCAGCTGAAAGAAATGACCCACCAAAATTCTCAGAAGGTGGGGTCTCTATCACAAAAGCAGAGAAAGAAATGCTAAAATACATTTTTTCCCTCTAGCGCCTTGACAGTCTGCAGCCACAAAGAGTAAGAGAGAAAAGAGTTTAATTCTCAAGAGCTGAAATGGCAGAGGAGACGGCAAAGACTCTAAGGAGGCTCAAGGGCAATCCCACCTCCCTCTCTGCGGTTCCACAGAGGGCCCAACTTGCACAATGGGGTAAGGATAGAACAATACAGAATTCAGCTGCTCTACTCACATGTCTAATTAGATACTGAATATATTTGGGGACTGCCAGTTACTGCAGCTGGGTCTGTCACCAGCATAGCTGTCACTGGTCTCTTTATTAGTCTGAGGTAAACTTAGCATCCTGGTAGTGCTGGGTGTGAGACTCCAGGTTTTCCCTTTGGCTACAAAGCTTTTACGGTGAGTCTGGAGTCTTGATTTCCAAAACATTCAAAGAAACTATGCCAAGCATGGTGAAGTCAAGCAAACTCTGAGGTCTACCCTTTATTTGGTCCATACTATGGATGTTGATGCTAGAATTCATGTCCTAATGGAACAAAACATACCCACTCTCATGTTGGTATCTGTGTTTCTGACTCAAGCATCCTGACCGCAAAAAGGAAAGGCTGCTTTCCAGTCCCTGGTTAGGAACCCTAAATTCTGGTTATGGTTCACAATCAGTGTACATACTCTCTGAGCACAAGCAATCGCAAATCCTCTGAGTTGCTAGTCACTCGTTTATCAAATAAAGATATCTCACATTAGATGCCTCTTAAGGTTTCTTCCAGCTCTGAAATCCTATGATGAAAGTTTTCCATATGGACAGCTATAATAATCCTCCTTATCATTCTCATCAACACCTGTCTGTCCCCAGTCACAATTTCAAGAAGTGACCTGTGTCACTGGCAGAGAAGCGATGATTATTCTGTAAGAGGAGCCACAGAGAACAGGGAGTTAGTTCCCTCACAGCCTGATAGGGAGCCAGAACACGGTGGGGTCAGTCTCCAGAGCACATGCAGAAAGCTCCTCGTATCAGGCTGCCCAGCCCAGGGTGCAAGTGAAAGATCCACCCAAGGGTATGAGATCAACTGCTCCTTTAACCCTCTCCAGGGAAACAAAACAGCCTCTCAGAAAGTGCTACACAAATGACCTGGCTTTAAGGAGACTTCCCCAGCCTACTTTGTGGTCTTTTGCTTAACCCAACAAGACAAAACTAAGTGATTTGCAGGGATAGGGAAGAAAGTATAATTCCTAATACGTCTTATTTAACAAGACACACAGTACTTACTGCATGCCAGGTACTATTATAAACCCTTTACAAATATTAGTTAATTTAACCCTCTACATCTGCAGTCCCCAGCCCGGGGCCACATTACCCATCTGTGGCCTGTTAGGAATGGGCCGCACAGCAGGAGGTGCAAGGCAGGTGAAGCTTCCTCTGTATTAACGCCACTCCCCATCACTCCCCATCTCCCCCACCCCCCATCTGTGGAAAAATTGTCTTCCATGAAACTGGTCCCTAGTGCCAAAAAGGTTGGGAACCTCTGCCAGGACACAATAATATCCCCATTTTACAGATGGGGAAACTAAGGCACACACAGGTTACGTAACTTCCTGAAGGTCACACAACTGGCTAAATGGCAGAGATAGGATTCGAACCTAGGCAGTGAGGCTTCTAAGTCCATGCTCTGAAATGATAATCGGTGGATACCTATTGATTAACAGACTCGAGAAGGTGGCTTTTATCAACAGTGAGGGAGCACAAATACCCATCTGTCTCAGTGGGCCACACCAGATGAGCCTTGCTGAAAAGGACTGCTCACCGAGAGACCCTCCCCAAAATACTGTTTGTTTCAGACTTGCTAAAATGTTATTTCAGTAGATATGAAATAGGGAACTTCCCTTCATGCCTTTGGGGATCCAAAAGCCCACTCCACCACTGTTCATACACCGTGGAGCTCACCGAAGAACAGTCATCCTCCACTGGGGTAGCATTTTAGATTCACCTTGAGAGTTGGTTAAAAGTATACAAAAGCCTCCATCTTATCCTGCAGCCCACTCCCCGACACACACAGGATTCTGGTTTGCAATCTCAAAGGTGTTTGAAAATGCACATGTATTTTTTAAACCTCCCCCAAGTAACCTAACCCTCTCCCCTGGGGCAAAACTAAGGTCTTCCTATAATTTTCAAGGGTAAGAAGATCAATCCTACATTGCTTCTATCTCCCAAATCTCCTTCCTGCCCACTTCACAGAAGACAAATGCATGTATGATAAGGAATGCTGCAAATACATGCCAAATACCAAACCAGCTATTCGATGAATACATAAATGCAATTGACATTCTTCCACAGCCCGAAATCCTCTCTTTACTCTCAGGATATATTACACCATTCTCTTTTTACATAAACATGCCACTTTAAATGCTAATTCAGAAGCAACACTCAATTTTTTCTTCGTTTTGTTTTTGGGTTTCTAACATTCAAAATGACACTGGACTTACATTTGGCTTCCACAATACATATTTTGAATTCTTGCTTCAATATTTGTGGGGGTGGGAGGGTAGAAAGCGCTAAGAAGAAAGCTAAATTTATTTTAAAACGTATCCAAATACAGTTTACATGTCCTTTATTTTGCTTGAATTAAACTCTTTCCCTCTCTTTCAGGAAATGCTGCTTTCACTTTGCTGGAAATCTCATAAATCTAATTCAAATCAGTTGTAAAACCAAGGTGATTCCCTCCCCTTGCATTCTAGAAATAACTTCATTTTACTCAAAATACTTCTCTGAATAGCCAGTCAAGGCAATGTGTTCTGAAACATAACAGGTCTGAATGCAAGGCTTCTTTTTAAAAAATACACAGACATATATACACCAATTACATCAACCCAGACCTATTCCATTACATAGAAGGTTGCTTCCTATCTTGTCTCAAAATGAGAAATTCCAACCTTAGAATTACCCTAATCCAATGCATGCAGCTCAATATACCTACAGTAAGACAAGCTCCATCTTCGAAGTCCAGCAGGCCCTGCTCCACCCAGGGGCTTCCAGCAACCATCGGGTTCCCCTACTTCTCTGACAATTCTCTCTCCCTCCACTGATCAACTTTCATCTTCCATCCCACCTCTACACATCCTTCCTGGCCCCTACCCAAGAAAGACAAAATAAGAAAGAAGTAAAATAAGTTTATTATTCTTTTCATCATTTATTAATTTGTTCATGAGGCAAAATGGTTCTCCACACCTGCTCAATTCTCTGGTAACCTTGTCTCTTACCAGTTTACTAGAAGCATCCTATTAATGAATCTTCTTCTGCTATATTAAATGTAGCTTAGTGACACCCTGTCCACAGTATATACATGTCACTGAGGCATCAAAGAGAAAACATCTTCAAGATCCGACTGAATGAATTCTAGTACTGGGATGTTTGGCACCGTGGTAGGGGTGTTTAAAATACATATACCCCCTTTGTGATTAGGGAGGCTGACTTCCTAGCAGACCTGAAACTATCAAACATCAGTAGACACTTACCCTACTTATTCCATGGTCAGCCCTACTAGACTCCAACTACTCTCAGAATTATAATTAAAAAAAAAAAAAAAAAAAAAGCTGAAAAGAGAAGGAGCATAAAAACTCTACAGAGAAGAATACTGGTACTAGCTGCTAGTACTGTTGCTAGATCAAGAAATTAAAATAAGCCAAGACTCTTAAATTGCCTCTCAGGTAACTTCAATACATTCAGCCAGTCCTTGCATGCAGAGAAAGACTTTTCCAGGACTGCTGTGCACATGAAGAGCTGCTTCTGCTACGGGCTCCTGCTGTTGGCTGCCCCTTTAAAAGCATCTCTAAAGCATGTGTGGCCAAAGAACATAAGGCTAAGAAACCGCCAAGTATCAGTCACAGCTTCTAAAAAAATGAAGTGATAACTGCAGATAATTTTATAGATCCCAGACCTCCAGGGCTCCATGAAACAATGCACTGATGCTCATAATTAAACCAGGTGGAGAAAAGGCCGTTTTAAATAGCAGGGAGAATTATATCTGCTAAGAATAGATAGAGCAGTTTCTTTCTCTGTATGAAGAAATCTGAAAGACCATTAAAAAGCAGGATGTGAGGAGGCAAGGGAGATGGCCCCAGCCAATTTCCTGCTCCTCTCTCTGGTGTATAAACGCTACCAAGGCACCCTAGGCCTCTCAGTCCTGGAGAGCTGTTTATTTGGGCAATTAACAAAACACAAAGGGGTCCTTTAAAAATAAATGGTAGCTGCCAGGGACACCTCAGTTCTGCCCCTAACCATCCATTAGCTTCTATCTTAGGGTTTTCCACTTTTTCCACTTTCTTTGCCTGAAAACAAACACCTCCCAGTGAGTTTTTCTACTTAGAAATGTCATTTCAGGAGTTAAGTTCTAAATATGGGAGAAGCCTAGATAAGAGACCCACAACACTAATGGCATTTTTATAAATACAGACAGTACAGATTAGTTAGAAAAATCAAAATCACATCAAGTGAATCTCTGTATTCCACACTGAATTTAAACCATGAAGGATCTGGCATCAGCCACGGAATCACTGCCGTCCTCATGAACTAGCGAGAGTGAGCAGGGCACATCCGCTGCTCAGAGGCTCACCATCCAGGAGAAGGAGACAGACGTGCATACATTCCACAAAATCTACGCTACGAAATTATTGTACTGGGCACCTTGTTGAACATAAGGAACAGTGAATCGCACTCACATCTCTCCAAAGGGCTAAAACCCCTAAGCAACAAACCTAGTCCAGAAGCTAAATGTTACGATGTACCATTTGCACATGCTGTTATCTCATTTCCCTCATCACCTACCGACAGGTAGTATACACCAAAGCATTTCAAGAATATCCAAATTTATCATAATTTTTTCTATGTTGTTTTCGCATTAATCAATGGGTATCTGCCACTGTACATATTTGTGTTATTGTAAAATCACACACATTTGGGCTAATCTTCATCATGAGACAAACCAAAAACACAAAACAAAGGTACGTTATACTCTTATTCAAAATAAATTTATATGTTTTTCTTCAAATTGTTTAAAAATTGACACAAATATTTGGTTAAAACAGCTTGACTTCTACTTTCAAACAGTCACTATTTTAAATAAAATTATTTCAAGAATACCCCAATGTAATGAGTACAATATAAACACATTACTATGTACATACTACATTAACGATACACACGAAACTCCCCGGTAAAGCCCTCTCAAATCCCATTTCTTTTATTTCCTACACTGATAAGCAACCTTTATCATAAACTTGCTTCCCATGCATGTTTTTATATCTTTACTGTAAATGTTCGCATTCAGAAACAATGTAATATATTGCTTTGTGTTTTTCTTAATTTTATAGTGTAAATGCTATCTTACACCTGGAATTTTCTTTTGGCTCTTACCCATCATCATGTTTTTGATAATTATACCTGTTGATACATATACTCTAGCTCATCTTGCCTGCTGTACGGTATTTCATCACATGGCATGATTTTGACAGGCAGCTGGGAGGAAGGGGATGGGAGAGTGTGACAAGTTTAGTCCCAAGGAGACTGAGAGGGAAATTGCTAGAAGGATCTGGGATCAGAAGCCTTGGCAAAGGGCTACTCTTTGAATGGAAAAAGAAGAGAAGTGGCTAAAACCCAGCTATACAAGGAGCTGGAGTAGAAACAGGATCTGGGGCCTTAAAGAAGGGCTGGAAAGCCTCTGGAAAATTGGTTTGGAGTCACTTGGTTATTATCTGGTAATATCCTGCCTGGAAAGCAGTTCCTTTGACTTCTCTTGTCTATTATCCTTTGTACCATAAAAAAGGGTCACAATCATTACCTTTGCAACTTTTTAAAATATATACGAAATAAGAGAGTCTTCAAGTTAGTTTTTGTCAAAATGATTGTAAATTATAAATTAATGGGGATACGAATTATTTTTTCTAGACAAAATAAAGTTTGCTTTTCATACTTACAATTAATAACAAGAAAAACATTTTCTGTGGTCTTTTGTGAAAGCTTTAATTTAAATATATGTTGTTCTCATACGATTCTGGACATTAAAAAATATCTTTAAGCTTATTTATAACAATACTCAAATTTTTAAAAAGTCTGAAAAACCCATAAGTTTCAGAATGATGAAAATGCAATTTTAAAACATTAGCCTTCAAGACATACAAATTAGAAGCAGCAGATGTATCAAAATAAGGTGTCTTTTCAGGAAGGCACACACCCTCTGTCAAGTTCAGTCACATTGCTGTGTAACCAAAGACAATGAGAAATGCATCACACTGTGTTCAGCTGCTCACTGTTAACACAGAAACTCAGCAGAAGAGCAGAACCAAATTTCTAATCTTTTCGGGAGAAGGTATAAAAAGATGTGCAAGCATTTATGGAGGTGGTACTTATGCAGTAAATAAACTGAGAAAGTGTTATCAGGTTTAATAATCAGGTACTATTATGTTGGCTAACACTGGTGCTTAAAAAAGATACACTTGTGGCTTTCTTCATTAGATTTGCATTAAAATCACTCTAGCATTTATTTTAAAAAGTTTTTCTTATTCTCAAAGTCATAAAAAAACCTCGCATGAGAAGAGTAATTACTAGCATCTGAATGGTGTTAACTGAAAATGTTGAGTAGCATTAGGTTCCAGAACAGCTACATTAGGCATCGTTAATTCTGTGGGGAATATTTGTATTTAATAGAAAATACAAAATAGCATGTTTATTTTTGGCTTTCTTCACTTGGAAGTATTAATATTCCCAGAATTCACTAAAAAAGGTAGATTTATGTTGATACATAATGTTTTATTCCTACCATCTGAGTGATCAATTTATTTTTATTAGGGAGGGATTTTAAATGGCTCAGATATAATTCTAATTTTCTCTGTGTATGCAAAGAATAAGCTCCAAATAAACGTATGTCCTCATTTTTTTTCATTGAGATTCCACTCTCTCAAGTAAAGAAATTAAAATATCTTTTTTCTTTCTCACATATTTTCACATCAACTCATGGTTATCAGCTACCATTAACAGAAATTAAGATACACTCACCTGCAAAAAGAGAAATGGCCCTTAAAATAGATATAAGGACTCTATTAGTAATTTGGTAATTAACATGATCTTTATGATAATTATTGGAGGCATACTAATGTGGTAACATAAAAACAAACAAAAAAACCCACAAGCCCAACTGCAATATATTATAAAGGCTAAAAGTAAGATTTGACTGAAGTTCTCAAGTTTTCAAATAAAGTATACAAGAAAAATCTAGGGTGTTTAAGCCTTAAATAAAAGTACAAGAGAAATGAGATTTTTTTCTATGAAGATATTTCATATAGTTTTATTTCTATTTTTCTTGTTTCTTATTCCTCGTCATGATATATCAAAAAGGTTGGACTTTTTCCAAGTTTAGGCAAGAGAGTCCCACTCATGATCCAGAAGAGGAGAAAGTGTTTAATTCTAAGGCATTTTCTATAGCAAACTATTTTCCGTTAACCTCTAGCACAGATAGATGGAAACTGGGAGATAGTGGCAACTTATCTAGGCACATTCTCTAAAAATACTGAACCTCACAGCCTACACTTGTACAAAAAGCAGGAAGAAAAATGGATAGTAATGAAATGTTCACAGCTGATGACGTTCTGGTTCCTAGATGCAAAAGCTGAAATTTTCCAAAATTTAGCCAATAGGACAAATACTGTCTTTCAACAATCACCATGTATTTTTCTAATCCTCCAAAAGGAGGGTTGCAAAAGCTTATCTTAAATTTTATACTAATATTTTTAAGAAAGGAACTTCCTCATCCCCTAACTTCCTCAATATAAATCAGACACCAGATCTAAATGCTTCTAGATCAGCCCCTACACAGAATGAGTTGACAACAAATCTACCTTAAATGTAGAAAAACAGCAAGGGCAGTTAATTTCATTCTGCAATTTATTAATAGAAAAAAACTATGATTTATACAAATATGTTATTGGCCTTAAAAATAAAAGGTTGAAACATACTATAAAGAAATCAAGCTTCATAAAACTGTTATTTTAATACAAGAGCATTACATGAATCAGTTCAATAAGATGTAGATCTCATAGTAGCAAGTTTATGTGACTCAAAGTCTTCAAATACAGAAGTATATTTACTCTGCATCAAATCCATAGTATAAAGAACCATCATGAATTTCCAGAACATATAGAAGAACACTAATTCTTGATTCAGATCAATTTATACTCTCTACAGACTAATGCTTATGCTTGGTGACATTATAGAATTTTTTAAAATTAAGATTCTCCCAGGAATAAATATACATTTTGGTTTACAATGCCCATAAGAAACACCCTGAAAATGATAATAAAATCATTACTATTTGATTTTTATAAATAAATTCAATTTTTTTCTTAATCCAGCTGATTATCATTAATTGTCACTAAAAACCAAACAAATCAGAGAATACTCACATTATGAACTATACAAAAAGAAAACAAAGAAACAAAATAATACTACTTACAAACTTCCTCTTCTGGGGAGACTCAGCTCCTTCTGTAAAAGAAAAAAAAAAGCATATAGGAGATGCTACATTAACCTTACACTACTCGGATACCAAATGTATAACATGAAATGTTCATCGTGCTTGATTTGGCATTTCCTATAGTGAAAAGGTTTTAATGTCATAATTTTATGCTGGATTCCTTCTTACATTTTTCTTTTTATATACCGTGTTTAAGGTACAAACACAATTTATCTCAATCTCAGAGCACAGAAAACATCAATCTTCTTGAAGCAACCACAGTAAAATACTGAGTTGAGTTACGTAGCCCTATAATTGAGCACAACGAAAATCTGAGCAAGCGAAGGACTTACCCCAAGAAGAAAGAGATATAAGAAGTAGAAGAAATTTTGCAGGATTATAATTAAATGAAAGGTGAAATGAAAAGGGCAAACAAATCAGACTATTTGCCCTCAGCAGAAATAAATTCATGCAAAACACTGTGCATACCAAAGATTGTACTTTATTATTTTTTTAAAAAATAATGCAGAAGGTACCCTTTTGGTATTATTTCTCAAAACAAATGTTATTTATTACTTAATATATTTAAAAGTGTGTTAATGAACCTCTAAAAGGTAAACAGACAGCCACAACAATTCCTACAGTGTTTCACGGTTTTACAGGGCGCTCTCACACATATCTTAAATTACGATCATTATCTACCTAATCAGAAGCAGCTATGGAAAACCAAAAAACCAACCAACCAAGCAAATAAACCAACCAACCACATAAACAAAAATGGATTCAAAAACACTTCTACCCACTAATGAAGTTTTCAAAGACTGGCTACTCAAGAGTGATTACTTGATGACAATAATTATAGAATAAGAAGCAATACGTTACCTGGTTAAACTCAAAATGAAGGGCATTATATATTCAGAAGATCTGACTAAATTTGGTTATTCATTCCCATAATTCTCATTTATTTTTTGCTTTTCAGATGTTTGGGTATTATCTTTTGAAAGGCGTTTCCCATCAGCTTCAAACTCACTCCTATTTTTATCAGATCCTTAAATGTTTGTCATGGGCAGAAGCCTGAGATATCATTTCCAAGCAGTGCCTTTCACCCCAGCTCAACTTGCAAAACACAGCCTTGAGAGCGTCAGACCAAAGAGGAAGAAAGCTCTGTGGCCTGCTGCTTTGAACAGAGGATGCTTTGCTTATTAACTGGCAAATGTATTTCCACACACAGTTATAATAATCACATAACTGTTTAACAGCGAGATCAACCAACAGTTTTAGGAACAAAGTGTCTTCTTTCTCCCAATAGCTAACATTTTCTTTTCAAGGGCTGCAGGGTTCAGCGGCGAAGCGCTTTAACTTTTGTTTTGTTTCACTTTTTTCTTTAATCCTTGATTAGCCCCAAGAAATTATAGTGTTTGCTGAACTTGGCTCCCTGATTCTGAAACATAAATATACCTTCATTTACTAAAACCCCTAGTAACAAGAAAAAAGTCTCTGACCAAGACAGTTTTCCTTGGGAATCGAAACATAAATAGAAGACCAATGAGTAATTTTCTATATGTGTATCTTTGGTTATGACACACACATAGAAATTAGTGCTGCATTCAGGTTAAAAAAGGAAAAGGAAAAAAAGCGAACTCCCTAGAATTAATAGCTCACCAGACTATTTCTTTTAGAAAGGAACTGAGACGCACTGCACAGCCAAAGGCCTAGAGCTCAGATGAATAATACTGCTCTGTCCAATAGATCTGACAGCGGCATAAAAGGCACCTGAGACATTGTCATTAATAACCAAAAAATCAGATATTATTTCAACTATATATGCAAACAGATCACACAGAAGATGTAAGAGAGAAAGGGGCAAATGAATGACCCAAATAGTTCAATCAATCATATATCCACCCAATGCCCTGACCATAAACTGGCTGCTTTGCTCTGAGAAAAAGCTGCTGAAACAGCAAGATAAGGGATAAAAACCAACTCTGTTTTTAATCAGAAGTCTTTCCAGTAGGTCTAGAATTATGAGTTCTAAACAAGGAGCAAGGTTACGGTGGGCAACCCAGCAAGGCTGCTCTGCGGGACGGCAGCCGAGATTCCAAGATGAGGAGCAGAGGACATTTAATAGGCCACTGTCAACTGACCTGAAGCTACCACGCTAACCAAGCTGAAGGAGCTAATCCACCTGACGGCTTGAATGTCAGGCTCAGGACTGGAAACTCAATTTGGTAGCAAATTGGAATCAGATGTGATGGTAATAAAGTGAGAGAAATGAATGTGCCGTGGCCAAGACCTTGTGAACAGTAGCTGCAAAAGTCTGCAAATACCAGGAGGGCTGAGCAATTGCAGACGGAGCACGGAGTAGCTGCTGCCCTAATGTACGGGGACCACACGCTGATCAATCTGCACCGGTCAGACGTAAATGAACAGCATCAAGGCATTTTACTGCCAAAGCCCCTGCGGTACTTTGTGTATGTGTCCTCATTTTATTTTCTTAATGTCAGGATAAGGTCACTAACACATACTTAGATAATTAGATAAGACATGTGGTATTGGGCTGAGTCATAAACCAAAGCTGTGCTTGGTACATGGAGAACACGTGTTAAAAATTTAGTGTCAGGTAAGAATTGGAGGAGGCAAGAAAAAGGAAAAAGGAGAAAAAAGCATCCATCTGCACTAAACAATATGCTAATTATCACCAGAGTAAAGAAATTCTTAAGACTACTTAAGATTTAAAATATTTAAGATTTTCATTGATATTGATTACTCAGCGACTTAATGTTTTTAGAGTTGCTGCTTATCATTATTTGCTTGACATTATATCCTTTGCCTCCTTTTCTAAAAGTGTTAACTTGCAAATATTTGCATAGAAAATAAAGGTGAAGTAAAAACTAATCTTGTCTGAGAACCCTTTTATTTTCTTGAGATCCCTTGATAAGACTGAGGATACCAGAGTGTTCCTCCAATCCAGGAGGAGAACTCATGGAGCGACCAAGGGGACAAAAGAAACAAAACAAATGGTTCTGCCCCTTTCTCCAGTCCTTGGCTTCCGAGAGAGAAAGGAATTGTTCATTCATGAAGACAGGAGAGAAAACGGTGATGTCTTATGTGTACAAGCAATTTCCACAGTGGTAATTTAAAAAATATTTATAGTATTTAATAAGTATTTAACAGCTATAAATATACAAATAAAGTAAGACTACACATGCCATGTGTGTTTGGAGAATCTCCAAACTATCCTTTTTAACTGATAGGTAAATTTATGATTTAAAAGAGGATATTTACAGAAGTCCAAATAATATATGTAGATACCCCGGCATCCAAGTGATGGAGCTTAATGCTCCTCCCCTTCAGAGTGGCTGGGGCTTTGTGACTGACTCACTTCCACAGAACAGAGTAAGGAAAAGGAACAATAGCAAGACTGTAGTAAAGAAACCTGCAAACACCATTATAACCAAGAGATCAAGGTTAGCATCACCCATGGTAAGTTATGCAGACATCGCGTAACCCTCCGATGTAATGTGATGAGAGGGACACTCCACCCTGTGCAACGCTCCCTAAAAACACATAACTGCAGTCTAATCATGAAAACACATATGGCAAACCCAAATGGAGGGACAGCCTAAAAACATTTGACCAGTACTCTTTAAAACTGTCAAGGCTGTGAAAAACAAGGAAAAGCTGAGAAACCGTTACAGATCAGAGGAGACTAAGGAGACATGACGACTAAATGTAATGTAGAATCTTGGACTGGATTCTCTCCATCAGAAAAAGAACATTAGTGGAGTTTGTAGTTTAACTGACAGTAATATACCACTGTTAAGCTCATAGTTTTGACAAATGTATTAAGGTTACATAACATGTTAACATTAGGGGAAACCGGGGGGAGAGTGTACAGGAATTCTTTGAACTATCTTACAACTTTTCTGTGAATCTAAAATTATCCCAACATTTTTTAAAACATATCAAAAGGGGGAGACAGGAAGAAAGGAAGACTGGTATATGGTATATGACTGAAAATGGAAGAGATGAATATCTAAATATTCTAAGCTCATTCTAAAGCACTATTTAATACCAATTTTTTAGGAGGCTATAGAAATAGTCTGGAGAAGACTGTGGCTAGGACCATCAGTGAAGATGGTGAGAGGTAGTCAGATCTGAGCAGTGTTTTCATGGAATTTACAAAAGAACTGGAAGTGGAGGGTGCAAGAGAAAGCAAGGAGGAGTCAAAAGTTTCTGGCCTGAACATATGGAGTTTGAGGGAAGAAAAGCTCAGTTTGGACAAGTTACATCCAAGATGTCTGTAAGAATTCCAAGCAGAAGTTTCCAAATAGGGAGGTGGATGTATGAATCTGAGTTCAGGAAAAGGTCAGGGCTGGAGATAGATTCTGGAGTCATCATTACATAAGATGGTATGTAAAGCCAGGGGACTGTATGAGACAGGTCAGAACAGACAAAGGAGAAGAGACACACCTGGATACAGGGCAGGAGCACTTCACGATTTAAAACAGAGAAGTGGGGAGGACAGGTAACTGACATACTGCACTCAGCAGCAGCTGGGGTTCTTCAAAACAATAGAAACTGAACGAGCTTGGCAAGTAAACAACCTATCTACTGGACAGCTACCAGCACTCTTAAAGTCAACAGAACGGTTTGGCAGACAAGGTCAGCAAATGGGCAGGAACCAAGAGATTAAACCCAGGGAATGCAGCTACATCCAGGGAACAGCCCAGCTAGGACACTTCTGCAGCTGAACACTCCCTAGGAGCACAGCCTCCAGGAAGGATCTCTGCCCCCAGAACCTCTACTTCATCCCTCCCGGCAGGTTCCCTGTGAGTGTCAACATGATCACACCTGGGTCTCTGCCCCAGCTGCTAAGCAGGCAGGAAAAGGGAACATTAACTCCCTTCACTAGCATAGCAGGAGGCAGGGCCAAGTCTGCCAAGATTCACACTCTGTGTTCCTCCAAAAAAAAAAAAAAGGGGGGGGGCGGTGAGGAATTGGGAAGTTGGGCAACCTGCCAAACTGACACCTGACTCCTGCTCCAACCCTCCAACCCCGCTGCCCTCATCAAACCCCGAAAACAACTATTAGTAGAATGGCAATGTCCAGCACACACTATTTCCTCACCACTTTCCAGAAACCAGTAGATTTAAAGTACATGTGCTTCCCCATTGTCATCTCTCCTTAATTAGTCATTGGTGGCCTTATCCCATCATTCAGGGTTACTACATGTACTCTGCACTAACAAACTATTAATGTAGGGAAAGAGTTCAAAGAGCTGAGATGTGCAAGGCTGTCTATCAGGTGCTGTTTGGGACACATGAGGAAAAACAAAATAAAACACATTTGTAAAAGCTAGATGGGGAGACACACACACACACACAGACACACACACATAGAAAACATGAGATATCACCAGATGCAAGACTCTGCAGTATTCCTTGAATGTGTAAATGCTAACAGGGGACAGAAAATAAAAGGAGATGAGATAATTCAGCTCAAGCAGTGGCTCTGAAGCCTGGCTACACATGAATGTTACCCAGGGAGTGTTTAAAAATACCAATGCCTGAGCCCTACCCCTAAAGATCTAAAGAGAGAGAGTTGTTTGTCTAAGTTGTTTATTAGAGGTTAGTACTTTTAAGTCCCCTTAAGGACTATTAGTTTACATAAACCATTTGCCTTTGGATTTTTTTCTTTAGGGAATATTAATTTTCTAGGCTGTCATTACAGTATTGAAGTTTTAGGTTTTTAGTTATTTCCTTTGCAAGTGGGAAGTGTTGTGGAGCAAGGAAAGGTACCCAAAATGGAACTCTCCCTACCTGAGAGAGTACAAAATTAGCTGGAGGTAAAGGCTTGTCCAGGGATGGGTTCTCCTAAAGAAATCCTTGAGGCTGCAGTTTTCTGGCCTCCATTTTTGAGAGTACTTGTGAAGGCACAAAGACAGGACCGAAAAGTTCACACCATGTAAACAGATCTTGCATGAAAACGTGGTTCTGAATCAGAGCAGAAAGCAAAACTGGCTTTTATGTTCAAACAACCCTTGAAAACTCCAGTAAGCTGCCCATAAAGTACATGGTTTTCTGCATGAAGAAAGCAAAGCCTGAAGATCAGTAGGGTAGATCTTTATAGAGATGCCTGAACATTCAAACCACTCAACCTGTAAAACACCAGGAAAATCCTACTGGGAAACATGAGATGGGTGGAGAATCCTAAAGAATCTCCCCCTTTGTGCAGGCTTTATTTCCTTCTATTTTTATATCTATAGTCATAATGTACTTTAACATATTTGTACAATTAAAGTTAAACAAAATAAACCACAAAAAGTTCATACAAAATGTTTGCTGGACCTTTATATAAATTTTACTTGATCAAAACCATGTACTCACTTTCTTGGAAAAATAAAATAGCTACCTTCTTCCTTTCTAAGTTTTAGGCTTTTTCTGCCACAAACCCAAATCATCCTTAAGACTTTGGTCTCATACACCTGTTACATAGACAAAGTCTTCGAGTCATGATATGAGGGTCTACTTTGGTTTTGCAAGATCTTATCATAAACCGAAGTCTATGAGCTTCATCACAAAATCATATGTCTGCCGAGGTAGGATACTCAAGTCTTCTCATGCAAAGCCCAGAGAAGATTAGCAATTGACCATAATCTCAAAGCAATGAGATGGTGTAATCAAAATGTAGACCTATATCATCCACTTCCAACTGTTTTCTCCTCAGCTCCACTGTGAAAATGCCAGAGTGGGACAGACTGAGAAAAGGGTTCTGAATGAATACACAGGCAGGGAGGGCTGGCACTGATGATAAAAAGAGGGTACCTTTTTCCCCTAATGAAGAAAGATACAGGTGAAAATAGGTACCTTTTAAAGAAGAACAAAATAAAAGTAAAGCAATCCACTTGGAGTTGTGTAACTTCAGAAACACCGAAGGCAGAAGTCTTCTGCCAAGGGTAAAGGCAAGGGCACGTGTGGGGATTAAAGCAAGCAAAATGGGTTTCCTTTATTCAATCCCACACTTTTTAGCGAAGGCCGATACGGCTGGTGCTGTGCCAGGCACCGGGGATAAAGGACTTTACTCGCTGTGAAATACAGTGTGAAAAGGCCTGGAATAGAGGTTTTTTCAAAGTATGCAATACCACTCAGGGGGGAGGGTCAGGACTGTTTCTCCCCAACGATGTTTCCTGTTATTCATGTTAACAAAATCTGGTGGAACTGACACTATTCTCAACCTCAAGGCTAAGCTTTGATTAAGTTAAGCTAATGACAAAGCTCATTGCTTTGGTCAAGTAATTGGTTCAAAGATGACATGTGACCCAATCTGGGCAAATATGATGCAAAATGATGTTTGTTCAGGGCTCCTGGGAAGAACTTCCTCCTTTGTTCAAGGGAGCTAACAGGAAAGATAAAACATTAACCCCAGGAAGCTAATGGCGGCTGCCACCAGGATAGGCATCAAAGGTGGCAGGGAAAAAAGACAGGTAGAAACTGGGTCTTGGGTGATGTGTCTGAACAATGAATCTAGCCTTGCATATGTCTGGACTTCTCAGGTACATGAACCAGTGAAGTCCCTTTATTGTTTAAACCAGTTTAACTTGTGTTTTCTGTTCCTCGCTATTGAAAAATTCCTACGTGACACAATACTTGAGCCCGGTCTTTCTTTTGCAATGTCTGGGAATTAGCCAGACAGCCCCAGGAGTGGGTGAGGAATGAGGCATTCCCGAACGGGAACGGATGCAGCAAGGTAAGGTGCAGTGAAACAGTACACAACTCTTCGGAAACTCTGTATGGCCAGAACGGAAAGCAGAAAGGAAAAACCAAAAGGAGCAGAGGTAGAAACAAGACTAATCAGAAAGGGTTTTTGGAAGACTCTGTCTTTATCCTATAGGCAATGGGGAACTCCTGGAACATTTTTAACTGGAGACTAAGATGGTCAAATCAACTTTTTAAAAAAGAATCACTCTGGCAGCAGGGTGTCAAATGGCTCACAGGAAAGGAGTTGGGAGGCACATTCAATCATCCAGAAAGCATAGCTGAGGACCAGGACAAAGGAAGGGGCAGTGGGAAGGGGACGGAGGAGCAGAACCAAGAAAGAAATGTGTGTATAGGGTCCACAAGAGTTGGGAAGAAATGCTTAACTTCTAGGAGGGTTTAGAACAGCCTTGGTTTAGACCAGCTCAGGGCAGGGTGCCATCCAGAAATTAGAAAAAAGGGTTGTCCAAATGCACTGAAGGCCTTTCAGAAGTTAAATACATAATGGAAATCTGAAAGGGAATGAGGGGATGGCAGAACCATTTAAGTTAGACCAGAGAGTCCCTGATGGGCAGAAACATGCAATAAAGTTGCAAAGTAAAGTAAGAGTAAAGGTCGGCATCCCAGGTCTTACTTGGGTGAAAAGTTAAACGACAATCGTGACAAACCCCTTTTCCACCCTAAAATTTTTATGGCGATGGTGGAAATTGTTTTTCTTTACTAAACTCATCTACCTTCATCAGCTTAATAACAGTATCTAACATTTACTGGATGGCAATACTCATTATCTTATTGAATCTTCACTATTATTCCCATCTTACAGGTGAAAGAATTGAGGCACTGACAGGTTAACTCACTCACACAAGGTCACAGAGCTTGTCTTTGAACCCACATCTGCCTGAGTCCAGAGTATTTTAATTATTTTTCATCACCAAGTAACGACTTCGTGTATTTTGTGCCACGGACCCCCTTGTGTAGGCTACCAAGCTGCATTCATAGTTGGTAACACACTGACTGCCAATTACTCTTAGAAAGGAGAGATACAACACAGATCTTGGCAGCTCTTTCTAAGCAAATTTCACACTTAAATTATTTTTATAGACTGATTTCATTTGAAGCAAAGCCCTGGAAATACATCACTTTTAACACAGACCTTTTAAAGTTGAAAAAGCGTAACAAGTCAAATAATCAGCTAACCCCAACTAAATGAGCAAATGAAACAAGCTTCCTTTCTAGCCAATTACTATGCTTTTTGATGCTTCCTAACATGTTATACCCTTGACGTCAAAAAAAAAAAAAAAAAAAAAAATCAAGTTTGGGAAGCAGACATTTGTCTATATACTGTCTTTCAAGTTAGTATTACCTAAGGGAAATTTGCCTCCTAAGTCAAAGTTTACATGCTTCTCTGCTGGGTTTTGCTGAGTAATAACTAGTACTTAGATGAGTAACAGCTCCAGTTTATTGAGTGTTTACTGCATACGTGAAATGCATAAGTTTAATGCATAAGTGAAATGCATTTATTATGTTAAGGGTTAGTAGCTTCCAGCCTACAGTAATATTGTATTTGTGTGCTCACTTTGTTCTCAAGGAACAAAAGAACTATCCCTTTCAAGTGAAGGTTTCTGTGTCACTTTTGAAATTAAGGAAACTAGGTTGGATCAAATTAGAGAAGCCATAGTCTTTCACAGGAAAAGAAGCTAAAATAGAAAACATGTATTAGGTCAATTGAACTTAAGCAAAAAAAAAAAAAAATCCTTATTTAAGTCAATTGTATATTTCATAGTGATTAAACAAACAGGATCAGGATTCAGACATACCCATATTCTAATCCAAGCCAGTGCTAGAAAGCGTCCTTCAGAAACCTCAACTTCTCCTAAATTACAAAAACGAGGGTAATACAACTTATCTCATAGGGCGCTGAGAAGATTAATGATAACACATGCCCTGCATTTAGCACCATTCCTAAACATAAGAGCACCTGAGATGTTAGCTATTACTATTCAAGTGTACCTCTCCAATTAGGTGAGGCCCCTGGGCACAACTGGCAAGAGAGAACATGGATCAGCCAAAAACGCCAAGGCAGCATGACCCCCACACCCTCTCCACTCCTGAACACTGAACCTGGACACCTGCTGGGAAACAATTTCAAGAGTCAAAGCAAATCAGGCTTCAGTGAATCACACATCCTGTTATCAATCAGGAGGAAAATTCCTTTAGCAGAAAGAGATCAAACACCAATGCTAGATATTTAGAATTTTAATTGCCTTTAAGACAATGCAAATTTGGAGGGCCTTCAGGATCTCTATCAAATTAAGGTCATCATGGACAAGTTTTGTGATTTTCTTTTTTTCCTTAGAACAGCCTTATGAAGGTTCTTGATAAATACTCGAATCAGCCCTGCCACTTAACTATGTTTCTTGTTACTTGGGAAGGCCTGTGACCTACAGTGAGCTTAGATAAAAAGGCAACACCACACAGCTGCGCCCCACAAGGCTCTGCAATTTTTTTCAGTTCTTCCATCCATTACCAGCAAATTACAGTAAATTCAAAATATTGATCTGCACACCCCTATATGGGAAGAAAGTTACCATTGACTTTTATTGCTTATTGTTGGGTCCAATTCCCTGGAATCAATAAAAGCTACAATGTTCATAAGCTTCTAAAAAGCTAGTTAATATAGTGGATATGAGACACCTTTTAGAATCACTATAAATCTATAGGATTCTTCAACAGAACAGTGGCAAACATCTTCAACGTTCAAAAGCCTTATTTGATTTTAGAGTCTTCTCATTACCCAGGAAAATGCCCTGGGAAAAACGATGGAGAATAAAAACTAAGCAACTAGAAAGAACCTCCTTAACAGATTTCTATTTTTACCTTTCAGTTCTCTTGCATTTCCATACCAACATCATTGTCCAACCCAAAGTCAATTAAAAGTTGAGATCATTTTTAAAAAGGTGTATCTTAACACAGATTTAAAATGAGTTTTTCTTGACGTGAAAGAAGACCCATCAAAGAAGACCAGTTTGCCTATAAACAACATTTCAACCACCCCTAATTTAAAGAATCAATATCCTTTTATGAACCAATTTTTAAAATTCAGATAATAATTCAAAGGTTCCATTAAAATTACAGACAACTTTAATACAAAAAGCAAAAGGCTTTTTATAGCACCAGGAAACAGAATTGGATAAGACTATTTGACCAGTAATAGTGAATTTACTCCAAGAGATTAATCATTTTTATTTACTAAAGACACCTCGTAGTTTATCTAGCAGTCACTATTCTGAAAGCCTATTTTAGTGTAGGAATTTACTGGCAAATCAGCTCAAGGGAGCTCTTGAAGGGCTATATGAAGCTAATACCCGCAAGTCTACTTTCTTCTGGCCATTCTTCTCCATTTAAATGCAAAAGACGACACTTAAAATGTACATATAAAATGCAAGAGAGTGATGGAAGATTAATGACACACATATTCAAATAATCAATAATGTGAACTTAAGCCTCTAATAGTACTGAAATTTATTGTAAAGAGGTCTCAGAATAAAATAAACAATTGGCTTTCAGGGAACATACTTCACTTAGTAAGTAATAGATCCTATTTGTTATAGGGCACAATATCTGACGTTTTTAAAAAGTATTTTCTCCAATTATGCTATTTTAATAGCATCAGCTGGAAGTATGCTGGAATTGTGAACTTCAAGAATGAAGACCATGGGTTAAGGCAAGAGTACCCATTTCCTACTTCACACCTTCCACTCCATCACCATTATGGACTCTGTGTATTAAAAATGAACTTTGTTCTGAAAAGGCACTGTACTATACATTTTCTCATACAGGATTTCATGTAAGCCTTACCACTACCCTGCAATTATAGGAAGAATTGCCACCGTTTTGTTTTTTTTTAGGTGGTGAAAGTGAGTCTTGGAAAAGTTGTATCATGATTTGCCCAAGGTCAGAGGCCTCACATTAAGGGCAGCAGAGCAGAGACAAAAGTAGTCAGGGTGCTTGATGACACTTTCAGACCAGCCTTGGACATTCTACCAACAAACATTTCTGTATGAGAAAAATAAATCCCTATTTATTTAAGCTGCTATTATTAGTGGAGTTTTCTGTTATTTGTAGCTAAATATATTCCTAATGGATACTTTCCAAAAGTAGTTAGTACTGAACTTTGCAAGTCTGCTTTGACACAGTGTGTCCAAATCCACACCAGACATCAACGAGAGCCCTGGCACCATCAGCTGATGCATGCTACCAAAAGAAAATGGCCAAATATTCCTTAAACTAGGATTAGGCTCCATGAGAAACAAAACCTTGAAAACACTGATTACAGATCTGTCCATTTGTCTCCCTTTTCCAAAATATATTTGGGAGGGCTACACAGTGTGTGTTAATGACTTTGAAGTTAACCAAAGAGATTCCAAGCTCAATGCCATCACATTTGTGACAGTTAATTAGCAGAAAATATTTCAGTGTAGTGAGGTTTTGCCCCCCCCGCCCCCCAAGCATCAAATGCAATAAAAGGCTCTGGGGTTTTTAATTGCTTCTTCCTAAAGACTGAATTCTATTCTCACTGCCAAGACAGAATCCTTCCCTCAAAGTCAAAACGATCCCTTAGTGGTTTTTTGGGATCACAAGGACTACAACTGGGATGAAAATTTAAATTTGAGACCTAAGAAAATTTTCATAAGGTGGTCTCTTATTTTTGTTAACTGAAAATAATCAAGTGATTTCCAAGCAGGAAAACCCTACCCTTATCATATGTGAATGCAGCCATCTGCAACGTAGGAATGAGCTTTGGTGGTTTTCACTTTGGCTTCTATTATACTAATTAGATTCCTCCTTTGAAAAACAAAAAGCATACTAGATCATACTGGTCTAGTATGCTTACTGAATTACATAGAACCTATGTGCTTTTACACTGGATTACCTTGCAAACCTAAAGTTGATAGTTGATCCTAGACTCATTTTCTATAGAATAAAAGTTTAAACACACACACAAACAATAAAAACTGATAAAAACAGTGTGAACAAAGTGGTGGAAAAATCAACTTTAAAATAAGAAAACTTTGAAAAATACCAAGTTTTAGGCAGCTTGAACTATCATTCAAAGCCACACTATTTGGACAACTTGATGAATTTGCACTAATGCTTTTAAATGGTTCTGTCACTTTAAATGCTAGTTTACAAAAGAAAAAGCAAACTGAATTACACTGAGTTGAATTGTATATCAATCACACACACACAAAAAGTAGCTAGAGTAAAATGGACTGTTAAAGAATTCTGTCTTTTTTAAAGAAAGAATCTAAATATACAAGTTGCATATGCTATTAATAAACCTTATATGCTGACTGAATTAAGTCACCAACCCACCCATCTTTAGGACCACACCAGGATGAATATGCTGAGGTGGCAGAGCCTTAGGGTTGTGTCCTGGCAGAGTGGCTCAGAACACTGGCTTAGGAGTCTGCATGTTAAAACAGTGCCAGCCTCACTTTGTCATACAGCATTGGGTAAAATACCTACCCTCTTTGAGGCTTTCTTCTCTCACTGGAAGCTATAGAGTTAGGAGGTCACAACGTTGTGAGGATTAAATGAAATAATACACATAAAGTACCTAGAAAAGTAACTGGCACACATTGAGCACTCTAATACTAGGTTATTATTCTATCTTAAATATGCATGCACTAATCTGACATTGCAACCCTAAGGTTTTGCAATTTGAAAGCATAAAGTATTCATCTACATAATAAGTAGTTACTCAGTATACCAAAAGGACAGATAAAAACTAGTAATAAATTTAAATACTCTCTACGCCTACATCAATGAAAGCTTCGAGAATCTATTCTTGAATTTATTATTGATACTCTCAGGTGCTTTCCAAATGAACTCTGCTACTTTAAAACTAAGCCAAAATGGATTACCTGGGCAATTGTAACTGCCATTTATCGAGCATGAAGTCCATATCTTAATGAAAAACAAACTTCTTAAAAAAACAGATTCCATTTTTATCCACACACATGTTAAACATATTGGCATATGTTCCAAGCATTCTATAGCTATAAATTTTAAGCAGACTCTTTTTATCTCGAGTAGCTTTCATTAAATTACAACAGAAAAAGTATTTCTTGCTATGACCAGGACAAATATGCTAGATTCCTTGTCTACTCTGTTTGCATTCTGTATTTTTCTCAGTCTACCTTTCATCAATAAATAACAGTGTTGCTTTAACTAAAAAGTGTGGAAAATTCTGATTGAATTTTCCACTTCAAAGTACACAAAATCATTTCATCTAACATGCTGTGTTAGAAAATCTATGCTCCATTCTGACCTCCTGTTGCAGTCTATTTCAAGTATTGGTGATGCACCGTATCACACTGCATGGCTGGTGAAGTAGAGTAAACATATTGACTGAGAAATGTTTTGAAAACCCCCTATTCCACATAGATCCCAGCTACTGTCAAAAATCACAAAATGTTTGCATTCTGTCTGTACAAGAGCATGACAGAGCTCTAGGAGAAATTCCCACAATAAATAAAACCAGCTACTTGCATATCACTCCATCTAAACAGGACAATGCAAGGCTTACAGCTAGGGGAAAAAAAGAAGCAAGATTCAGTCTAAATAATATGCTCAGAGGTGTATGAGAGAAGACGTTATTAACTGTGCCCTTCCTTTAACCTATTTGCAAGGTTAAAATAAAATTTAGCAGAAGAGATTACCACCACTAGCAAGAAGGCACAACTTAGCCGGCAGCCAAGGAACACATGGAAAGAAAGGTAACATATTGATTGACCTTTCCTTCCAATTGCAGTCTAGGCAGCTAGCTGTCTTTTTTCATTTCGGGGGATATGACAGCTGACCTAGCTTATTTTCCTAGACTAACAAACGAGGACAGTCCTTGGACAAGTTACACAGTCGAGACTAGAACACCCCTACAATGGCAGAGCAATACAACATTAACACTGTTATACGAAGGAGACCCTGAGCAATAATGTAACCAGATAGGCTTCTGGGTTAGAGCTCTTCCTTCCCCTCAAAAGCAAGCCCCCTAGGTCCTTATCAGAAAGCAGAGAAGAGGTTTTCCAGGTGTGCAGAATGTCAGCCCGATATGAATTATTCATATTCCCTGAAATGCAATAGGGTCCATTTAACTCAACATTTCCCTAAAGAATGTTTTGAACTTTGTTAATGAGTATTTGACCAAAAAAAAAAAAGGATTTTAAGTTCCCTGGCAAAAGGTTCTGTATTCAAATAAGTTTAAGTAACACCTAATTAAATACAACTTGGAAGGTTTGCTTAAAAATTTCTAAGACTTTTACAGTATCAGCATTTTATTCCCTATCAGCAAGGGATATAATCTGTAATGCTCCCCAAATTTAATGGGACCACAGAACATTTTGGGGGGAAACACAAGGTGTGTTTCTCAAAGAATATACTTTGAGAAATGTAGATTTAACTGAGCCCTAGTTTTAGTACAGTGGTAGGATGACCGTAAGGAAAATAGAGATCAAATTACTGGCAGGGCATACGCAAGTTATTGTACTTAGTCACTTAAAATTTCAGTCTTGAATTGCACTATGATAAAAGAGGTAGGTGGCCTATGCTATAATTCAATAATGTCCTTTTGTACACCTTGCAAGATCTCAACAGCAAATGCAAAAGACTACAAACAAGAGCTACAGAAACAAAGCCCTTGTGTACTATAGTGATCAAACCTCTAAAGAAATAAACACAAGGCTTAAAAAATACATGACACCATACCCCAGGCCCACAGCTCATATGAAAGACAAACCCAGTTAAGGACTCTTACCACATGCATGTATTTGTAACAGCGACAGAAAAGAACTGTGTCCTATTCATCAATGGTCAAGGTTCATCTTTGTTCTCTCTTCCGTAACTAGCAAATTTCCTGATCTCTTTGAACAAATTTCCTATTTCTGAGACTTCCATTTAGTATGTAAATAATCACAAGAGACCATTGCTCACAACATGAATGAAGATATGAAGAAAAGCTAGAAATGAAAATATGTCTTAAGTTTGGCTGGTTCCTCCTTACCGCCCATCCATGGCAAATTTCTCTTCCTCCCGCCAATCCACCAGGACTCGGAGAAGCCACGGCCCTCTCCTTTTCTCTGAAGAGTTTATCACCCTCCAGAATTTGCTTTTTTAAGGTTTATTTATGCCCTCAGCCCTTTTGATAACTTTTTTAAAACTATGATTTTGTAACTTACCCAGTTTGTTTTAACTGTTAGAGTGAGAGCTATGCTCCCCCGTGATTAGTCTAAGTGGAGGAGGAAATCTCAGAAATACAAGTTTTTTCGTCTTCTATCTATAATTTTTCAAGTAGGTGCCAAACATTTTGAATAAAACAACAGTAGAAACTGAGGTAAATAATATTTAGCTCCAGAAAAAGGTGTAACTCTTCTGTGTCACGCCACTTGAGTACGAGTGCGGAGTCATTCCCCTCTCTGCCTGAGCTGGGTCTGGGCACTGTTGTGACCCATGGTCAAGAAAAGAAACATTTAATACAAACAGATGCAGAGATCGCTCAAGATTTTAGTGTTATCAGGCAAAGACTGAAAAATATGCTAAAGGATGCAGTGGCAAACATATGACAACATAAATGAAGACATGGGAAATTTCAGCAGAGAAAAAAATGATAAAAACAAAAAGGGGAAAATCTAGACTGAAAAATATATCAGAATGAAATTGGCTTACTAGCTGGCAGAGGAAAGCAAAAAAAAAAAAAAAGCATCAGCAAAATTTAAGTCAAAATGACAGAAATTATCCAAAATGAATCACCCAAGAGAAAAAAAGGAAATACAAAATAAAAACCAGTGTCTAAGATCTGTGGGTCAGTATCAAATTTCCTAACATAGGTATAAATGGAGTCCCAGGAGAGAAGAGAAAATGGGGTGGCAGATATACTTGAATAGATAATGGCAAGGACATTCCAAAAATTGAGGAAAGTCACTAATCCACACAGCCAAGAGGCCTGGCGAATCCCAGGCAGAATAAATAAAAGGAAAACCATACAATGGGTACATCATACTCAAATCTCTTTTTCAGGTGGGACTAAGTAAACATGTGTGAAGTAATAGGAAGGGAGTACCTATCAAAAAAATCCTCAAAACACATTAATTTGAAAAAATGTTAAAACAGACAATGGAGTTATCAAGACATTGACACCAGTTACAAAAAAAGAGGTTATCTCTGGTCTTTGAGCACCGGCCAGCACGTGTGTCCAAGCTGTCCAGGCTGCTCTTCTCAAGCTCTGTGAGGAAACAAACTCCTTCCAAAACCCTCCCAGCATCCACAGAAGACAAGACAAGACTTGATAAAACTTGCCTGGTTAAATGTCTAAATTACTTTTTTTTTTTAGAGTTGTTGGTTATGTTTTGATTTGTTGTTCTTTTTGCTTGATGGGTACAGGGACATACGGACAAATGGGACACAGAGATCCCTGAAGGCAAGGGGATGATTTCAGCAGCTCCTTATAAATCAAGAAGCAAAATTGGGTAACCTGTACTTAACCTATTCTGTGATCTTTTCACCTTTGAATTTAAAACATTTCCTACACCCTTTCTCCAAATGAATTGCTAATCCCATCTTGGCAAATTTCCTGTTACACAAGTCTTTGGCAAGCACAATTCTGATGACTCTGAGAAAAATCAACAAATTGTAATTACCAGTTTTCTTAAGTCCTTCCGAAAAAAAAAAAATTCCCCTAAGAATGAGAGAGGTTGGGCTGTAACAATTCACCTATGCACATTGAACCTCTGCCAACTGAAAAAAAAAAAAAGGAGAAAAATAATGTATTCCTGTGTTAGAAATGATCTAAGTAAAATTTTCTTCCCCAATGTTTTTGTCACAACATTCAAGTGAACTTAAAATGCAAATTCCAGCCATTGAAATACTAAAAGCCATAGCGATTGTGCTCTTTACACTTCTTTATTTTACCTATATTCTGAAGCCCAATCCTATCCTTTATCTTAAAAACATAGGAAAAAACAAAAACCACCATCATTTTACTGGATAATCAACTAGGATGCTATAAAGCAGTATCATGAAAAATATAAGACTTTAAAAACAAAAAGAACAGAAATTCAAAACGGAATAGAAAATACAAAGTAGAGTTCTAAAAATTGTTACAAAGGGGTCTTCTGGGGTGCTGGTAATACTTTATCTTGGTGCTGATTACATGAATATAATCAATTTGTGCAAGTTCACTAATATCTTCACTTTTCTGGATATGTGTTATTCTCACAGAAAAAAAAACTGCTGTCTAAGATTTATGGGATAATATCAAACTTAAAATACATGCACTTTTCTGTATATATGTTACTCTTCAATATAAAGTTTTAAAAAAAGATTAAGGAGTGATTCTTTGAAAGACAGCTGGCTATACTCACCTTCACGTCTAATTACTAAATCCCTGGCACTTAGCACAGTGCCCAGCCTCAAAGTGAATGCTCAGTATTAGTGGAACTGGATTCCAAAGTTATTTTTTATCCGTAGCATTTTCAAGTGCTTTAACATTGTGTTTATATCATACTTCATAGATAACATCATGGAAAATAAATGGAATCCACTTTCCTTAGAATTATTTGCACAGGTCTGAGAGATGTTAAGCTGAAAAAAAGGGGGTGAGCTCTATGGCCTTCTACTTCTCCTCCTTGTCCTCGAGTATCCTGTCTTTTGTTGCAATAAACTTTAGAGAGTGAATGTGCTTAAACATTCCATTGTTGAGTGGAAGCTAGGCAATTCAGCAGTATTCAGTAGGAGTTAGAAGTGGCCAGGTGGCCAGGGAGGTTTAGGAGGTAGCTCAGAATTGAAAGGGAGAAAGTGACTCACAGAGTTCTGGACTGCTTCACGTTCATAAAATTTTTTTTGAATGGGTAATATTTTAACGTGGTTTAAAATCTATGAAGCATAATGAGGCATCTAGTTTTTTTAAAAAGTCCCTTCCATCCCTGTCCCCAACCACCCAGTTCCCATACTCGTCTCCCAAAGAGAGCCACAGTTCTTAGTTTTGTAGGTACTCATCAAGAATTTGAGCCAAGAGCAAATATGCAATATTTGATTACATAAACAAATGAGTACATATTCTTAGTCCTCTTCTCCTTTCATAGAAAGCCCACTATTTAGCACTTTGATTTTTCCCTTTGATCAGGAGATCCTTCCGTATCAGTACCAAGAGTGACCTTATTTTTTGGTACAGCTGCATGGTATTCCACAGCACAGGTGAAGCACAATTTGCTTATCTAGTCAACTGGATCTTTAACCAAAAAATATTTTCATAGTTTCCAATCTTTTGCTGTTAAAAATGATGCTATGGCTGGGCTTGGTGGTTCAAGCCTGTAATCCTAGTACTCTGGAAGGCGGAGGCAGGAGGATAGCCTGAGGCCGGGAGTTTAAGTGCAGCCTGAGCAAGAGCAAGACCCCAGCTCTACAAAAAATAAAAAGTCTGGTGTGGTGGCACACATCTGTAGTCCCAGCTGCTTGGGAAGCTGAGGCAGAAGGATTGCTTGAGCCCAGGAGTTTGATGTTGCAGTGAGCTATGATGACACCACTGCACTCTAACCCAGGAGACATAGCAAGACTCTGTCTCCAAAAAAAAAAAAAGAAAGAAAAGATGCTGTAATGCTACAGTTCCCAACCCCTGAGCCGAGGACCAGTACAGGTCCATGGCCTGTTACTAACTGGGCCACAGAGCAAAGGTAAGGGGCGGGAGAGTAGTTTATAGCCACTCCCCATGACTCTCCTCACTGCCTAAGCTCCGCCTCCTGTGAGATCAGCTGCAGCATTAGATTCTCACGGGGTAAGACCCCTACAGCAAACTGAGCATGTGAGGGATCCAGGTTGCACATTCCTTATGAGAATCTAATGCCTGATGATCCGACATAGAGCTGAGGCAGTGATGCTAGTGCTGGGGAGCGGCTGCAAATACAGATTATCATTAGCAGAGAGGTTGACTACACAATAAATATAATGAGCTTGAATCATCCCAAAACCATCCCCCCCGCCACCCTTAGAAAAATTGTCTTCCATGAAACCCAGTCCCTGGTGACAAAAAAAAGTTGGGGACCACTGCTGTAATGAATCATCTTTTCCATGACTCATGTATGCTGGTGTATCTGATGGTTATACTCCCCCCAAGAGGAATTGTGGGTCAAAAGGTACACACATGCATTTTTTATTAATATTGCCAATTTGCCTCCTGTAACTAACAATCCCACTGGCAGTGTAAGAGCTATTTACCCAGAAAATGTATCAAACGTTTAGATTTTTGCCAATCTGATGGGAAAAAAATAAAAAATCCCAGTGCAGTTTTTAATCTGTACTTCTTTTGTGAGGGTAGTTGAGACTTACTTCCCATGCATAAAAGCCATTTATTCCTATTTGCTTTTCTGCAAACTAGTGGTGTCCTTTGCCCATTTTCAATTGAATTGTTAGGGGTCTAGAGTTCTTAAAGGCAACAGAGACAAAAATTCTTGTAGACTGGGATAGGCACATGGAGGAACTATATGGAGCATAAATACTCTTCTGCCAGCTTTGCAGCATCACCTGGGTCCCTAGCAGTGTGGAGTCAGAGGGCAGGAGGGTGGCGGCCAGGCTAAAGGAGTTCTCTGGCACACAAGGTAAAAGAACATCACCATTATTTGAGGTGAAAAGAAGGTATAGTGGCTGCCTTCCTTTTGAACCTGAGAAAGCTTGCACCTGGTATAGGCCGTGGCCTGGAAGACAGGCCCTAGCTCCTCCTAGATGGCGGTGGCAAAGAACGTGGCATAAGGGCAAAGTACAGAGACTAAGTGGTCTGAATCCTGGCTTTACCTTTTGCTAGCTCTGGGCCCTTGTGTACATTATTTAACTGAACTGTGCTGTCCTGCCCAAAGGTAGTGAATTGTGTATAGGTTTGCCAGGTAGGTAGAAGATGTGATAAGTGTAGCCCCAAAATGCAATATGACAGTTTTTCTGGACATAAAGAGAGGACATTGATCATTTGAAATGTGGGAAAGCATTATTCTTTTAGTGTGATACATGTTGTCATAGCTTTGTCCTGTAAACTGACAGATGTGGTCCCCATAGGAGTTGAAATTGAACATCTAAGACACTGTTCCATAGTTAAAGAGGATGACCACAAGAGAAGAAAATATCCTTTTTCTGCACATTGCACGGTTTTCCTTATAATCCAAATCATGGTAGGTATTTATTTATTTATGCCTAATGCTTGCAGCTCAAACTGTTTTATCCTTTGATAACAGGACATTGCCTTCAAATTCATTGAGAGACTTTTCTGCTTTCCCTCACAAGTTGTCTGTGCCCCTCGGCCAATCACAGCAGAAGCAACTAACTGGTAAAAATCAATGAAAAGGTACAGGGCTTTGCTATGCCTTAGAAACCCATGGTACCTGTGGCAATTTCAGAATGTTTTAAATTTCTATTGTTTTTGCTTTTAAAGGCTTATGTTTTTCATAACGTTGCTTTCCAGCATCATAATAAAAATGACTGAAGTTTTTATTTCCTTTGTTTTTCAGGGTTGCCCATCTTGCTGTGTGTTTCTTGATCTGAGTGCTAGTAGCATAGGCTTGTTCCATTCGTGGAAATTCATCAAGCTGTATACTAATGAATTCATATTATATTTCAATGAAAAGTTTCAGATACGTGTACACCCACTGAAAAAAAATTGTCAGCCTCCACAAACAGGTAGTGGTTGTGACTGCCAGGCCTGTGCCAACGGCATCATCTGAAGACAGTGTCTGTACCTCTCCATCACCACCTTAGTTATGCCCATCGGGAGGGAACGACGCTTCATGGCTAAGAACAGGGACTCTAAAAGCCAGATTTAGTGGGTTTGAATCCTGGCTTCCCTTTTACTAGCTGTGTGACCTTGTGCAAGCTATTTAACTTCATCGCACTTCAGTTTCTTCACCTGCAAGATGGCAACAACAGTGATGTCCCAAGGTTGCCGTGAGGAAGAAAGGAGTCCACACATGCATAAAGCACCTGGAACTGTGCCAGGCTCCCTGCTGAAGCATTAGCTGTTCCACTACTCACAGCAACACTTCCGTTCCAGGCAGCTGCTTCCACTTCTGAAGCACGTAAGTGGCCCTCATGTATTTCTTTGCCGATCTATCTACTTTTTTGTGGGGAGATCTGTGTGCAGAGGAGAGGGTAGGGTGACTCCTTCTCCTCATCACCCAGCAGTTCACTGACTTGTCTGCAGACTTTTTGGTCCTACACCCTCCCTGCCTGCTCCCAAGCAACCTTTCTCATACGTGGGACGCATCGTCAGCTATTTGCATGTGCCCCCGTAAAATGTTTATTGTATGATGTGTATGTACTTTAAACTGATGTTAAAAGTATGCTAATATAGAACTGATTTTTAAAACTTGTTTCCACTCACTACTATGTTGAGGCTCTACCCCTATTGCTGCCTGTTCCTTCAGGCTGTTGCCTCTAATTGCTGAATGTTACTTGACAACATCACCCTGTTTTCCCAATCATCCTTTGAACTGTCCACGCCTACAACACCGCTGACTTTCTGGCATGACAACAATGCTCCACGAGGTACCTGTGTACGTGTCCTCATACACAAGCAACCTGTTTAATATTGGGATTGCTGGGTCATAGGGCAGACTACATCTGATTAACTAAGTACTGCCCCTTTACTCCTCCCCAAACAGCCTGATTACTCTACAGAATGTCCGCACCAGACCATCTAAGTATGACGTCATTTCTAATGAGGTAGGTGGTGTTATTCCCCCATTGTACTGATGAAGAGATGAGTACTCGGAGTATGAAAACAGGTCCACGTGATCTGAGAGCCAGTGTGCATCCCACCACGAAGGCCATGACAGGAGCAACCTCCCATCTCATCTCCACCTGTGCCACATCCCCTGCAGCCCAGTCTGGCTGATGACTGCTGCATGCGTTCGTGTAATGTGCATGCCCCTCACTGGTGCTATGTAAAAAGCCCTACCCCCCACTTCTAGGCCCAGATGAAAAACCACCACTGCCGAGAGGCCTTTTCTGGCTGCCACTCACAGATCCCCCTGCACTCAAAATTGAACACTGCATTGATATTGTTTACCAGACAATTCGTTATTGTCCCTACCAGTTAAATTACATTCTGGAGGGTAAGAATTAAATCCTACAATTTATATTCTTTCATGCCTAACACACTGCTGAGTGCATAGTAGGCATTTAAAATAAGTAGAACTGTACAGACTTTTAACAACACAGACATTTTACCCCAAAGATCATCTGGTCCTATCCACTTATTTACAAAATAGGGGGAAAAATATCCCATAAAATTTAAATAATGATTACTTCTTAACTATTACATAAAGGATTGTTACAATTTGGTACTCATTAAGTGCCTGACCATATGGTAAAAACTTTTCATGCATTATCTCATTTAATTCTCAAAATAACCTGATGACATTGGTATTTGATTCTCCATCTTTTAGATGGGGAAACTAAAGCTTTTTCAGAGTGATTAAGTAATTGGCTCAAAGTCCTGACTAATAAGTTCCTGAAAAGAGATCCATGCCCATTTTAGTTGGGACCAATGATAATTTAGAGATGACTGATATAAAAAACAAAAACTACAAGCTGCCTCAAAAATTTCTATTAGAAACTTATCATCCCTAAGGGCCCTTATAAAAAGTTTACATAGCATATTTTGTGTGACTAAAAGACTCCCAGAATAATTATGGCAACCAGCCTTCCAATCTCTTCCCCATCTATGTCCTTAAATATAGTAACAAGTGTTACACCCTCCAAAAAAGAAATTATTCTTTAACACTTGAAATTCCTGGGACCAGGAAGGTGTCAATTACCATCCAGAAACTCAATGCATAATGACTCAAAAATATAGATATTTTAAAGTCTATCCCTGGAGTGCTTAAAAATCAACCTTTTTCAATACTACAGAGACACAATTTCATGATTTTCCATCGCTTTATTTCACATCATCTGTGCCACTATGAACTCTGGTCAAGGCAGCTGCTTGTCCCCTCTGAACAGTGGGTTTCTAAGGTCTCAAAGACATTTATTCTTCAGATAGGTAAAAATGAAAAAAAGGATCAATCCTAAAAGCTTTATAGTAGTGAGAAAAGAAGACCATCTGCTCTGAGATAGCTCTGGGCTGATTTTCCCAGCAGGGGAGCCCAGGTTTTATAAACCTTGTTATCATTAGAGAAAGGTAGAGAAATCGCTCAGAATTAGTAGAAAGGATTTTCAAAGCCCTACAAAATACTGAAATAATGTATTTAGAATTATATGTAGGTTTTTGGTAGTTGGATTATCTGTGCATATGAATCGTTTGTTTTTTAAAGGAGGATAGTTACAATACTTTCTGGTTTTGAAATTTATTAGATGCTATGCCTACCACATGCTCAAAATTTTAATGCAATCTTTATGAACCTATTTACTCTGGATCAGAAAAGCTTCCAATGTAAAATGACAGCTCATCTAGAATAAATCTTCATCATCCTTTTGCGCCGAAATGCCAGGAGATTTAAAAACTAATCCTTTGCACACTTTCATGTTCTCTTCTGTCCAGCAGATCGTGTCCCCGATGCTCCCATATCAAATTGATTTTTATTTAACAGAGGCCTTTACCAGCTTCACAAATAACTGCTCTGTGGTCTTTGAACTATTATTCCTACGGCCCGTTTCGCTTCATTCTTTGTTCGCTTGCTGTATTACAGCGTTCATACTGGGGGACAGACAGGTGAGCATGTTCTCAAAGTGAAAGACACTTTAGAAATTCTCAGTGGACAAGCTTAGCCAATCAGACGTACATACTTATCTTTGCTTTCCCCTAACCCTTTACTCTTATTCAAATAAAAGATTTAAAAGCTTATTTTCCTACACTCAAAGCACTAAAGGCTTTCTAAAACAAAGAAAAAATTCAGGCAAAAAAAAAAAAAAAAAAGCCAACTCCTTGAGCAGAGAATGAGCCCTTATTTCTGGTCCATATTTTCCCCATAGCTTTAAAGTAATTTCTGTTTTAAAAATTAACTTCCACTGAAGACATTGATAGAAGACTAATAATAATGCTTTGCAAGTAACGAGGAATGATGCCATTTGTAGAGGGATTTAGGGTTGAGAAATGCCATTCAAGAATCTTAGACTAAATAGTAAAGTATCTGGTTATGTTAATAAATAGCCTTGATGGAAAAAGAATTTCATCATTTGATTAAGAGAACATTTAATATACTCTCATTTTATAGATGAGAAATTTAGAGCAGTGGAGGCTGAGCATTAAATGACCACTCAGGGCCACAGAAGTTGGTGACAAAACTGAATGTACAACCCAGGCTAGTATATTCTTTGTGCCACACCATATTGCTAACGGGAAGCAAAACGTTTCTACCTCACCACACTTGTTCCTAGATTATACAATGCAGACTCACAATAAAATCAATGTTCGCAAAAGATTTGGCAGCTGGTTTACCATAAATTGTTACTGCCCCCCAGAATATAGGAACCTGTAATTTGTAGGAATTCTTTACTACAACGCAGGTTATTGAGTTGAAAATGATATAGTGCAGATTCTAAGCCAAGTGTGCTTACAATGAAAGGTCACTGGCTACACAGATGCACATTTCCATTTGCCATTTATTGTCCAAGTGATATATCTGCCCAGCAAACAGTGGTTCCTCCTATGTCTTCTTAATGTTAGAAAAGATTTTTAGGCCCTTCTCAAAAATTTCTCCCACTGCACTATTTTGGGGAGGAAAGGATGTGACCTTCTAAACCTATGTGGTAACATAGCCAAACCAATTCACACAGCACATTAAGGCACCAGACATCTTCTCTATAGCAGTTTAATGAGTTCCTCTTCAATTTTGTCTAGAAAAACAAGCCACCAGTCTCACTCAAAACAGAACACAAAGACTCTCACCAGCAACAGAAGAAAGTCAGCTAATTTACAGGATACTATAGAACACATTGTATGGTGAGGCACGGCATTTCTGAAAATGCCAAGACAGAATGAAATGAATGCAGGACAAAAGGAAGAGAGGGCAACAAAAGCCCAGGCTGAGTTGAGCCCTTAAAACACTGCCAACCAGAGGGTGCAAGCTGTGTACAACAACGGATATGCTTAATTCACACAATATTTTAGTGTCTCTTTTAGTTAAAACTTGTAGGTGGGGTCCAAGAAGGGCCTGCTGTACTCAGAGCTGTGCTCTACCTGAGCAAAATTCACATTTTATATGATGAAACCATCAGACTTACTCAAAGCTGGTTTATCTTTTTCTTAAAATACCAATAGATTCTCCTTAAATTCATCGCAAGGCTCCTGAGCCAACACAAGTTGTCTGGGGCACAGAGGGGACGGAGCATCCTAGGCAGCTAATAAGCGTCACAAAGGGCTATGACGTCCTCAGCCTACTCTCAAATACGTCAACATAGGCAATGTAATATTTATGGATTAAAATTATATCCTAGACACAGTTTAGTGATCAGAATATACTCCTCCAGTGTGGTCAACTGACATTACATCAACAGTATCTGTATCTTAATAAACACCAGAAATTTAAGGTAAGTGAATTGGCAAAATTCTCCACCTTTGTATGAACAGGGCATGGAAGCTAGGGATGCCTGAAACCTGCACCCTTAGGACTGACACCTGAGGTTCAATTGCTTACTGGCCTTACGTCTAGCAATGGGTCAGGGGATCACCATTGCTACATGCCCACTATAAAGTTAGAGAATCCTATTCTCTGGAAAGTTGTCACGTTGACCTTCAGTGGAACTTCACCAAAAAAAATTTAACTGGAGCACTTAAAAAGGCCAGAGAGCAGGGACTTCATTGAGTTTATAAGACAGGCTTCATGAGTGCTTCGTGCCTGTTGGCTAATAAATGTCTAAATGTCTTATTTAAAGTCTATATGCCGCAGAACTGCCCTGAGACTTACGGAGCTGTGTGGGATCAGCAAATACTCACCCAAAACTTCAGCCACTTTTGTGTGGCTGTTGCTATCTGTCAGAAAGAGCTGGGCATGACCAAATTGGCTTGAAACTAATCTCAACATATATGTAACATGTACAATTACTGCACTGGAGCCAACTCACACCAGCTTAGTAAATTGTCAGGAGTTTTACATGCCAGTTGTTAAACTCAGCCATTATTATAAATTAAAATGACTAAATCTGTAAGTAATTCATTATATTGAAAACAAGGGCAATAGGTACTCAAAACGGATTTACTTCCTAATCATTTTGCTACATTTTATTAATACTAGAGTTTACATCAATTTTATCTATATGGTGGAAAAACTGTATCATATAACCATATAGTTGTGCTCCACTGGGCATCTCTTCCCAGCTCTGAGTTCAATGACATCACACCAGTACTTGAAATTGGCCATCGGGGTATGTACACCAGGGAAACCAGCAAATGCTACGACTCAGGGGTTTGCTTTCCAGGCTGGCTGTTAAACATTTACTAGAACACCACTGGTGTACATGGATTCTGAATTAATAGAGAAGACTTTGCCTCCTCTCAGCATCCACATTCTACAGCCTTCAAATACAACAGCATAAATAAAACCCCACACCCCATTTATCACAGAGGAACCACACCATCATGCATGCCCGCTGCCCAGGACGACGGGACACACTCACTTTTGAAGCAGCTGGGTCCACTAGTCTCTGGCGATGCCGGGCTGAGTTGAAATGGCTCTTCGGAGGCTGCCCTTCCTGACAGTGAATGGAAGATGGGGAGTGATCGGAGGCGGGGAGGTAGAGGCAGGACGTGGGATGACGGGGAAATGGTCAGAAAAGGGAGAGGGACAGTGTTTAACGGCACTGTACTTTGTTTTAGCTAAAAAGTCAATCACAAAAACACATGACAAGTTCTCCCCCACAAAAGCACATGCCACGTGCAAGTTATTTTGTTATAGTCTTGTATATGTACATGTGCAATAAAGTCATGAACACAGCCTAGTATTAAGACATTTTCCATCAAATCTTCATTTTTCTATGATCTGATAATTGCCTCCAATTATATTTCAAGGATACTAAGGAAAACTGGAACATAATTTCCCTGAACATGAAATCAGTCTCCTTAAAATAGCAAAAGGCATTAGAGCATTTTGGAGTTAGATTGCCACCCACTTGGGTATTGCCACAATGACAGGGAAATCTCAATCCTCCTCAAAACCACGAAAAACCCCCTGACACAGAAGCTCCTCTTTCCATCATCCTGGTAGAATTTATGGTGTCTGGGCAGCCACCAAAAACTCTGCCCCTAAATGCATATATTTTATTGGCTTAAGTAGAGACTTAGCATTAAGTTTATAATTTAAACCTATGTAAAAGAGGGGTCTCTCCTGAGACCAACCCTGTTAATGCCCTCGTGCACATACTGGACTCACAGTAGATCACATACAAAGGCTCACCATCTTCCCCATTACTCATTCCACACCAAACACATAAACACACAACCCAACGTACTGTATTTTTTATAAAGGGAAGTTTGGAATATGGGCCTCAATAGATGGTAGAAAGTTTTACTTCTTCATCTTTCAAAGCTGGACAATAGCAAACAAGAATTTAAGACCCGCACACACTACCCACTGTGAGCATCAACTCCAAGGATGGAGAGATGAAAGCAAAAGTGGGATGATCTCACGAAACCCCAGGGTGTAAAGGCCCTGATACCAGTCAGAGACAACAGAGGCTGCAAAATGACCCTCAGTAAGAAGCTAGCATTTGCTCAGCTCTACTAACAGAGGAGGGTGAAAAGACCTTCTACTTAGATAAAAATGCAATGTCTGTATCACGATACTTAAAATTCTTTTTTTCTTCTAGGAGTAACAGCTCTATTATTTTTAAGACATGTATCAATCACACCCACTCGAATTGCCGACAATCACTGCTTTGGTGTCCACGGTATAATGCTTACCTTTCAAAAAGGAAATATCATAAGTAGCAGATTGCAAGTCAGGATTATGTTTTTCCTAGTAACTGCCCTGCCAACATGCATTCTTTCTCTACTCTCATTCGGAAAAAAGGCAAGGAAATAGTCTTGAAACTCAACTGACCTAGAAAATGTACCAAAGCTTTAATAGCAGAAATGATATCCACTGACTCACTGAATATTAGGCAAAACAAAAACAAAAATACAGAGTAGGGCTTCCTAATTCAATGGAACCAAGACTTTCTACATGAGAAACACAGTTTTTGGGAAAAAAAAAATTAAATAATAGATTTAGTCTGAAAATCCTCCTTTAAACTTAATAGTTTATCAGAAGGTGGTTTCAATGCTTTTTTCCTCCCTAAAAGAAATCATATGTAAATAAACAATTATCCACATGAATATACCTGGAAAACTACTCGCCCTTATTAACCTTCCCTATGGAATGATTACAACTGATTTAAGAGTTCCAATGCACAGCGACAGGCTCCTACTCATCAGGAAAAAAATTAATCTTAGCATTAAATACACAATTATAGTCAATGTGCAAATTAACTAAATCCTGGGCCTGTGGTTTATTGCTCTTCTTCTGACTCCAAGGTGAAAATGTTATTTTTCTTTTAATTAGCTAATTGTACCATGAACTCAGCAGGGGGCAGATGTTGATATTAAACCTGGGAGCTGAATCTTAAACTCCCCGTAGGTAGAAGGCTGGGTTAAAGTGAGCAAGCACATCCTCCAAAAGAGGTGGGTTTTTGAAACCTGGTCTCTATTTTATCATTTATTACCAAGTACAATGAATCTGTAACAATGGTCTGCTTGCGATGAACAAATAGATCTATGAAATAATCAAGGTATTTGCACAGAGATTCCAGTAATACATCTTAATAGAAACCAAGGAAGAATAAAGTCTTTTAATAAATTGCATATGGAGTGAAAATGAAGGAACTGTGAACAGCCCACAGCAAGTTTTGCTCCACATAACCCATATCTTTAATTTTCTATAAAATTGTCAACATTGTATTCTGTTGTTTTTAAAAAAAAAAAGTTGTTGGTAGTTAGTTGCTGATATGTCCTAGAGTTAGTTTGGTGATACTGAGACTGTGTAGAAAGGTGCACATAGCCAGATCCTAGATGGAAACCTCTGAGAGGAATTCAATTCATTAGAAGCTAACCATGCCTGCTTTTTCACTTCAGGGAGACCCTAACTGAAAAGATTTTTCTTTCCTTTTTTCCAGTCTTGCTACCTATCAGATGCCCCTACACATCCAGGGAAGGTACAAATGATGAACCTTTGCACTTAGGCAATTAAATACTGCCACATCCATTCAATTATACTTTATACATTTTTAGGAAGCAAACAGGATACCAGCTCTGTGGTATCCCAGGAAACCAATGTTTCTATAACAAATCTGTTCACATAGTTTTCCATGTTCAAGAAAACATTAAATTCTATCACTCAACTTAAGGGCAAAATCTGCGGCTTCATTTTCTTTCCCAAAATTTAAGTCCCAAGAATCCATTTCTCCTCCTCAACGACAACCTTCAGGCTTTGGTATCTGTCATTCTTGACTGAGACGTAAGTCTCCTGGTACCATTTACCTTCTGGCTAATGCCATCAGCCAGATGGCATCAGCAAAGTAACAAATTAGACCTGGGCGGGCCCCACAGGGCTCTAAAGTGAATGGCTTATTTACATATGCAAATAGGGGCCCTTCACTGCAACGGGAGCTTATGGGGTGGGGGTTGGATTCCTCACCATTAGTTTTGTGAAAGTGGAAGCACGTTGTATTGCTTAGTTGGTTTCAACCAAAATCATTTTGCGGTGATAACCATTGTTAATAAAAAGTAGCAGCCCTCAGTTATGTAAATAAACTGAGAGGATAACAAAAGAGTTGACATGTGCATAATGTAGAAACTTAATGAGACATATTTCATCTCTATGCTAAATGCCTTCACCAAGCCTTCTCCTATTAAGTCATTTTAGAAATTATAAATATCCCTTAACACTACAGATCATAGTTTTTAAAGAAATTATTGTTCCCTTAACATTACAGATCTGATAGCTTAGTACTTTAGCTTAATTTGCATCATGTAAACATATTTACAAGAATGCTCCATGGAAAACAACATATCAGGCGTGAAATAATGGGTGCCCGATGAATTTAGTTGCTGACATCAGACTATTTATAAAAGCCTAATTCTTTAAACCAGGTATAAGTCACTCTACATCAAAATGAGAACCACAAGGAAAATTTAAAACTAAGCATATCTATAATTTTGGCATTAGTCCCATTATTTAAAAAAAAAAAAAAATGTTAGACATATTTCCAGCCCAGAAATTTTAACAACAACAAAAAAAAAAAAAACAGAAAATCACATAAAGGAGTATATGTTAAATGTTTCAAGGCCTCATAGACTACTTTATTAAAGAGCTTTAATTCTGAAAAGAATCCCATGCATTTTCAGAGAAGACTAAACTTCTCCACGCAATTCTGAGTTTGTATTTTACTTCTCCACCCCCACTCAAGTTCTTGCTGAACACTATACTCAAATAGAACAAAGTTATTACAAATGGGAGCTATTAAAGGGGACCCTGAACAAGCAATATAAGATCATGACAAGTCCAAAAAACTCCATGAAAACAAATTCATTGATAGAGTCCGTAAGACAGGGAGATTTAACAGTTCTGTAGCATATCAAAATAAGGATCAGAAACCCAAATGAACATCCAGGAAATGTGTGATTTAGAAGATAAAGCACATTTTCAATTATGACATCACAGGCTTCTAAAACCCATGGAATTAATCGCAAAATAATTTATGAAACCTCCATCATTAATAACCTCGTAAAGAGCAGAGGTCATTTTTTTCTCATCTCCTCTTGGAATTTTCAAATTAGCTCAAGAGGTGTGTTACCAAAATGGGATGCCCCTGTCTCTAAAGCTCAGGCCCTAAGACAATGGCTTTCTAACTATTTTCACTGTGAAGTTCATATTCTATGTCATGAAACAGTACTTGTCAATACTATCAGCAATGAACTGTATTTTCTGATCTAGTTTAGTTCCTTTTAAAACCAATGCTGACTTCTACCTACTAAATTGATGATGACCTGCAGTTAAAAATCACACTAAGAAAATGGTTCTTAAACTGAGATGAGATAGGAATCACCCAGGAACTCAGTAAAAATGCTGTAGGTGTGTCCCACACTTCAGTCATTTAGGTATTAGTTTTCCCCCATATCTGTGTACTATTAGATATTCCACAGGTACTATTATTTTCTTTTAAAAAGATGATTTAAAAAAAAAATGTAAATACTTCAATTTTAACAATGGTCTACATAACAACATCTTGAAATCATGTCCTTGTAATATGCATTTTTCCTAATGCATATTAAAAAATATATTAAATGCTGAATTAAAAACATTTGTGTACTGACTAGTGTCATCACACCACCTCGGGAAAACCTGTTCCAAAGCACAGTTACCAACAGAAGGGAGCAGCCCAGGCTCTGCGGTCTCGGGGTGCGGGTGGCGCTCACCCTCAGCTGGCATTTGTGACCCCACCACATCATCTCTCTGACAACTCCAACTGCCTAACTCTGAGATGTCAACAGGGATTGCAAATTTCAGAAGTCCATTACCCAATTCTTGACCTTTGTCCCCCAAATCTGCCCTCCCCAGTGTTCCTATCTCTGGGAAAGAGCACCTGCATCCACCCAGTCACTCTAATGACCCAGGAGTCAACACTGCTGTCTCGTTCTTGTTCTCAGTTCCGTCTCCTGCTCTCCGCCTTCATGGGCCAAAGAGCTGCCCCCACCCCTATATCTAACCCCTCAGCAAATCCTGTTGGTTTAACTTCATAATACATTTCAAATTCAACCCCTTCTTCCTTCTCTTATCAACCTCGTCTAAACTACCTATCAGTTTGCTAAGGCTGCTGTAGCACATCCCATGAACTGGGTGGCTTCAACAACGGAAGCTGTTTGCCTCCTTCTCCTCCTGGAGGCGGGAGCCTAGCAGCCAGGCACAGGCAGGGCCGGTTCTCTGGAGGGCTCCGAGGGAAGGACCCGCTCCAGGCCTCCCCCTCTGGCCTCTAGGTGGCCATCTTCTCCCTGTGTCTCTTCACATCATCTTTACTCGTGTCTATTTCTGGGTCCAAATTTCCTTTTTTATCAAGTTATCAGTTACACTAATGACTTCCTTTTAAGTTGATTACCTCTGTAAAGACCTTGTCTCCAAATAAGGTCACATTCTGAAGTACTAGGGGGCAGAACTTCCACGTATTTCTGGGGGGAACACAGTTCAACTCGTAATGCCCTCCCAAGTCATCTGGCCTCCAGCAACAGCCTCGCCTCTCTTTTGCTGTCTCCCAAGGGCAGACGAAGCTGCCTCATAAAACAGAAACCGTCACTTCCTCCAAACCCTTCAGTGCCCTCCTCCTCCCTTCTACTCACTCTAAGTGCCCCCAAGGCACATCTGCAAAGGCCTGGATGGCCCAGTCTGGCCCCCTGTCTGGATCCTACTATCTCCCAGCCCCAGCTGGCCTCACTCTGGCTCTGTTCACTCTTCTCTGGCCACATTGGCTTCCTGCCGTGCCTGGAACTCTCCCAGCACAGTTCCAACTCAGGGACTCTGGGACGCCCTTCACTGGAAAGCAGTGCATGTGTTTTGCAAAGCATGCCACTCACTTCACTCAGGAATGCTCAGATGTCCCTGCTCTAAAGAAGGACCCCATCACTTTTTTCCCCCTTCTCCTCCATCTCACATTTACCACCACCCGATATGATGCTGCATGTGTACGTTTGTCTTTCTGTAAGCTCCACAAGGTCAGGAACTTCGTCTCATTTGTTCTCTACCTGGCACTTATTAGGCATAAATATTTATTAAACAAATATATATGTAAATCAAAATAAAAATATAAATGCCGCATAGTTACCCACCAGCAGCTCAAACATACCTAGAGCTTCAGGCAGGGTTCCTGCAGGAAACAGCGCTCTCAGACCGGATAGGTGAGACTTTGAGTAAGGGATTACTTACAAAGGAGGAGGGCTCCTTCACCAGCCCTAAGGCCCATCCCAGAGGGAAAGGCAGGAAGCTGCTTCCAGAATCTGAACAGAGCTGGGTGGGAGGGTCAGCTGGCAGATCCCCTTGCTTTTTCAGTAGAGCATTCAGCCAGCCCAAGCAGGGAGAGGGAAATACGCAGAGAGGTGCAAAGTGATCTGGGGGTCAAAAGCTTTAAGGTACCTGCACAATCACTGAGCAAAAGTCAGCAGCAACCAAAGGGACTACATCCCTTCTCCCTTCTCTGCTCAGTCCCAGTTTCTTAAACAGCACGTGGTTTCACTTCAAAATCCTTCTGTTCTAGAAACACTGTGGATGCGCCTACGTGTTAGATGGGGGGAGAGGCAAACAATCCCAGGGAAGAAGCTGCACAGTGCTTTCCTCCCGGCTCCCACTTCCCAGAAATGCTGAAGGGGTGAACTAGATATTATCTGTGAAGCCCACATATCTAATCACGAAGATTTTTCTTTTGTCAAGGTTTCACGTTACAGTAATTTTTATAGGTCTGCAGTCTCAAGTCAAAAGAAAACCCCGGGATTGGATTCCTGATGAAATTCTTACTTTGAATTCAGATTTACTCCCCAACCCTGGCACAATTCAATTTGCCTTTTAAAATTATTCAGCATTAGGAAAGTAGAAACACCGGTCTGCATAGAATCCGCTCACAACCACGGAGAGGAGGCAGCCCTGGCACTGTCAGAGGGATAAAGGGAAGAGAAAACCTCACTGACGCCATCCTCCCCCTGACCACCAGCTGGTGGTAGGTGCCAGCCCAAGTCACTCAGCCTTCCTGGACTTCAGCATCCACATCTATAACTAGGCATGAGGACGTGAAGGTCTGAAATTCCAAGAGCCTATCTGAAAGTTGGCTCAATACTGTAAACATCGAAAATATCCAGGATACCCTGTTTTATAAATGAGTAAATTCAATTATTAGGCTCATGTCATAGTTCAAGTTTCTTGTAGCCTTTATAACATGTGTGTTTTGGGAATCGTACTATTGACAAGCTATTTAGAAAATGTTTACGTTTACTGCTGTTCATGGAGAAATATTTGGGCCTTAGACTATATTATATCCATCAGTCAATGACCCTTTGTTAGAGCATCCTAGAACATTATATATTGATTCAGATTAATGAATTTTATGTCAAAGACCAGTTAACATATTTTACCATAGACAGTAAGTTTATGGATGTAATTACTGACTTGAGCTCCAAAAACACAGCACAATTATATTACTACACATATGTCAACCCACTTAAGTCACTTCAATTTAGAAAAAAATCTAATGCTATCACACGCCACACATTTTTTTAATGAGAAAACTTACAGGATACCTAAATTAAGAGAACCAATTTTCCACAGGGAAATCTGGGGGAAAAAAATTTTAAAGTAAACCAATTTTCTAAAGGCAAAATAAAATTTTCAACATAGCTCCGAGTTGCACCCAAAGCAAATTATTGCCAGCAAGTAATGTGGCTCTGATAATTAGACTTGATTGGGGTTTAAATTAAGCAGGGGATGCACCAGACTCCTCAAAGCTGTTTTGATTTGTTTCATTTCTTCCAGCTAGCATGAGGAAAATGGCCAGAGTCCCGGAAAGGGGGAAGCAGCCTGGCTTCGCAGACTGGGGTAGGACGCTCTAACTGACCTCTCCTCTGGCAGTTAATGACCACACAGATTCATATGTGAAACAGATTAAGGGCCCGCATACACACCCCAATCATAATTAAGCATTAAACACCTAATACGATGCTGCTAACGCCATAACACAATGGCAATCATGTCTTCTACCAAGAGCGTAATCACTGTCAATTACAGGGGCCAGTACATGGATGAAAGGTCACCTTGTCGATCCCTCTTATTAATAAGGCCCTGAGGCTTAGAAGTCAGGAACTTTGCATACTTCAAACAAGTACAAATAAAATCAGCCTCATGTTCAGGTTATACTGCCATAGTTTCATTCTTCACTCTTTAACTAAAACCTACTTTACTTGGAGAATGTGAAAAATGGCATTTTGGCGCTCCCCACAGTGGTCCCACGGCCAGGCTCTGCCCCGGGGGAGACACACAATGCGTGTGGAAGGTGGTCTCTCTTGGTGGACAAGGTCCACATGCCCTGCAGAGCCACAGTTTCCCCATCTGTGAAACGAAGACAATAGCAGCTACCTCCACGGGGCTGCGAGGTGACGTGTGCATACACCATACCCAGCACATGCCTGGCAGGAGTAGACACTTCGTAAATACTGGCTGTAAGTGTAGAGGTGGCTCTCAGGAACTGCTCATTTACATCACCTCTAACACAGACCCAATTCACTTCTAGTTATGAACTCTACATAATTGATTTTGTGAGGATTTTGAGCGTTTTCTACACTTTTGAACAAACAGCAATAGAGCCTAGACAGGAGCTTCAGACCTTTGTGAGTTCCAGACTTCGTGGGGACCACCAGTGTCTCAGATCCCATCTTAACCTAGACAGATCAGAGGTAGCAGAAAGATGCAACAGGTACTTCCAGTTACCCAATTATAAGGCAAATCTTGGGTGAGCCTCTCTGAAAGCAACTGAGCAGTGACCCCAGACTAGAAGCAGATGGCCTCAGAGCCGGCCTTCCTGGCACCAGACTCAGGCGCTGCGTTTTCTTGCCCACCAGCCCCAGATCCTGAAACTCCACCATAAAAGTGTCTCCGCCGTCCACAGTGCCTTTCCCATGCTGTCAGTGCACTTCCAGCAGTGTGCAAAATAGGAAGGAAGCACACTAAACAATCAATGAACAAAGTTTTGGGGTTTTTTGTTTTTTTTTTTTTTTTAGGTTAGAGGCTGGGAAGTGGCAGGAAGGAAGTGCTGAAGCATGGGGAACAGAATGAGGGCAGATGACAGAAAGAGAGAAGCACAGGAAGCGTTTGGAAAGAAAAACAAGAAAGGTCGCTGACGAAAAATACTCCAGTGAAAACGGAAAAGGGGTTCTTTGCCAAGAAAAACGTGCCAATCTTACGCAGCTGAAAGAGATATTTAAAGAAACATTGTAAGATTTTTGTCTTTCTCAATTCTTAATCCTGAAGGAATACTTAATTCTGAAGCATTTTCAAAGGAATAAAGGATATTCCATGACTTAAGTTATGAGCACCACTTCTCTCTAAATGTGAACCTCTCGTATAAGCAACAATAAAAAGCCAGGATAGCATTTTTTTACTGCCTCAATCAAATTGCAAGGCAATAATTTGCTCCTTAAAGGAGCAAATATTCTTGTGGATATATGATTTTTTTAAATAGTCAACAGTTACATATAGCAGTTACTGTGTGCTAGGCTCTGTTTTGCATTACATGTATTAACTACTGCAATCCTTGTAACAGCCCAATGAAGTAGGCACTATTATTATGCCCATTTTACAGATGATGAAATAAAGGTGTAAAAAGGTTTTAAAATGTGTCTGAAATCACAGAGCTGGTGAGAAGTGGAGCTGGGATTCAAATTCAGTCTCATTAGTCATAAAGAATAAGATATATCGAATCATTTGTTTAAGGTGGCAGTGATTTATCAGTTTGACTTTTTAAGTTCAGTGACCTCATGTATACCAAGCTGTCTTGAGGTCATACAAATGCCTACTTAAACCGAAATCTATTGCTCTATTAAAAGTCCAATTCTACAAGAGCCACAAACAACACAACCTGCAGTCTCAGGCATGTCCTAACTTCTAGGATGAAGAGTCCTTAGACAGCACAGGACTCTCTGCTGCCACCTCCGCTGTCACACTAACACTCTGGAGAGATCGAGATGTCACGGACTGTGTGCTGTGCCCATTAGGTTGTTCTTCCTCCAGGATTTCAATCATTCATTTCATGTGATACTACACTCAATGACAAATCTTCCCCTGCTTCCTCAAAACCAGGGGACTACATTTCAACCCTCAGTATCACTGCTTTTCAACTATCTTTGAATTTGATTAAAAAAAAATAGATGACAAAATAAAGATGTCCCTTGGAAAACTGTCACATAGTCTAAAGATGTCAACGAACTGAAGAGTTAGCCAAGAGAAAATTCTCCAATCTGGTCCTGCTTCTGGCTGGAGTTAGGAGAGTTCATGGGAAGGGCACCCGGTTTAGGGAAATAGGGAGGCAAGAAAGGGCAGGGGTGGTGGGGCTGGACAGAGAACCAAGGGTCAATGAAGCCACTGACCTGTGTCTTAAATAAAGGTATCACACCAACAAAACCCCCAGTATTTCATTACTTAAATACAGCACAGTATTAAGGAATAGCCAAAATACAAAATCGTAGAATGGTAATTACCAGTATGGAAGACAGATAAAAAATTTTAATGTATGTCTAACAGAGATTATAGAAGGAAAGATCACAGATTACTAGAAAGAGGCAGTATTTAATTCTCATACTTCACAGCAACAAAATAAGGAATGTTATAATATTGCTATGATTTAACAAGGTACTAGAAGTCCTCACCATTGCAGTAATAAAAAGTAAGAAGCAAATAATTGGAAAGCTATTCTATTTGCAGCTGATAGAATGTCTCTACTAAAATATCATGAGATTCTACAGATATTATTTTTTGAATTATTAAAAGAGCTCAAGAGATTTTACACACAAGATAAATACACAAAAATAAACAGTATTTCTATATACCAGCAATAAACAATTAGAAAACATTAAATGAAAAATTATGTATTTCACAATAGCAACAAAAAACTATAGCATATCTAGTAATATATGTATTAAAGGATGAACAAAATCTATATAGTGAAAATTGTAAAATAGTTTAATGGGCACAAATGAATACCACAATTAGTGAAAACATATACCATATACACAGCTGAAAACACTCAAAAATTCCCCACATTAATTTGAAGAGCCGTTGCAATTCCAACCAAAATTTCAAGTAGATGTGTTTTGGTGGAATTAAATAAACGATATTTAAAATCTCCTTAGAAGCCTAAATGGTCAAAAATATCCAAATCAATTCTAAATTTAAGAAAACACCAAAAATAAGAGACTTGTCCTACAGAACGAAGAATTTATTATAAAACTGCAATAGCTAAATTGTGGGGTTCACTCAAGAATAAATAGATTGGGGCAACTAGAGAAACCCAAAGATAGACCCTAACACTGATGGGAAGGTAGTATAAAACAGAGATAGAATAAATGTGAGGAAAAAGAGATACTAATTCAGTAAATGAGATGGCAAAAATTCACTTTCTGCTTGGAAAAATAAATGTAATCCATATCCCACCCCCACAATACTCCAACAACAACAAAAAAAAATCAGATGAATTAAAAACAATCTCAAAACACAACTTTTAAAAATTTTTAGAAGACAAAAAAAATATGAGATTTTTATGACCTATGCATAGAAAAATATTTCTTAAACAGGTACAAAGAGTAACTCATTAAAAAAAAAAAGGCTGATAAATTGAACTGCATTAAAATTTAAGCTTCTGTGTAACAAATGACAAATTTTAAGGAAAAGGACAGGCTGAAATAAGGTATTTCTAATATCTAAAATATACAAATTAATAGAAAAAAAGAAAAACAGGCAAAAGATACAATCCAAATTAGAGATGAAACCCAAAATGACCACTAGACATATAAAAAGATACACATCCTCTTTAGTATAATTCAAAGTTAAACAACAAAATCATTTCTTCATATCCATCAGCATAGTGAAAATAAGCTTCAAATGTTAGTATAAAAAAATAGGGATCTGCTGGAAGAAGTGTACATTGGTTCAAGAACTTTGACAAGTTGATTGGCAATATCTATTAAGGTTAAAAACATGTATACCATAATAGAACCCAGCAATTCTGCTTCTTGGCACATATCCTAAAATAAACCTTACATACAGACAGCAAGAAATCCACATGTGGATATCCACTGAAGCATTGGATGTAATACTAAGGAAAAAAAAAACCAAAAAACATTTAACATGTTTATTATTAGGGGAAAGGATAAAAGAAATTATGGTACATTGATAAGGTAAAATACGAACCAGGGCTTAAAGTAAATGATCTACATGAATCAATGTAGATATATCTAAAAAAATAATTCTGAGTGAAAAAATGTTGCAAAATATATATGAGAGAATAAAAACAAAGTAGAAATATACATATCAAACATATGATGGTGTTTACTTCTGGGAGAAAGAGTGGAAAAGAGAACACTCAAGGATTTTCAGTCATGATATATTAAAATTTTTTTTACGTTTTAAGTTTTTTTTTCTCATAATGTCCAGTTGCTTTCATTAAAAATACTATCTGGAGAAAAATGACAAAATATAAACATTTCTTAACTTTAGCTGTCAGATTTAAAGGCATTTGTTGTATTATTTATTCTCTATACTCTTGTCTAGGTCGACATTTAAAACAAGAGGACATTCCAATTTAATAAAAAGCACAATCAAAAGATCTTCCTACAATAATGCAGGCAGAAGGGTTGTCTTTGGGCAAATGTACCATATTTGACTAAAATCAGATACGAGCAAAATCAGATTTAAAATCAGGAAGGCAATCAGTCGGCATGTGTCGTCCTGATAAAGGCAACACACAGGAATCCCTAATCTTTCCCTCCAGACAGCATCGACATTGACTGGCACATGTGAGGGCAATTAATAACTCTTCAAAACTGCGATAAATATCTCACTTTTCTTTTTGTTCAAGTGGAAACTGTAAAATAAAACAGCTTAAACTTTTAAGTAACTACTGTACAAAAGGATTTCTCCATTTAAGTTCTAGGTGAGCCTGACTACATTACATCTTTGATCTCCCTCATTTTCCCATCCTAACCATCAAGGTCTAAGGTCCTGCCTGGGATCGGGCCTTAGTCCCCCTTTGCAAGTGCAGCAGACACCACAGCACAGTTGGCATGTCTCATTCCTCATGGTCCCCTGTCCAGTTCTGACATCAGTGCCAGCTGCAGTGGGGACTCAGTGCAAGCTCACACTAACCTGGTGATAAGAGTGTCCCCTCTCAAGGAGACACATTGTGCATCTTTCTTCTTCTGCCCTAGGCATTCTGCAAAACCACGGGAGCCTGCCAGGCCCAGAAGTGAAAAGGAGGTAATTCCCCTGGGACAACCAGTTGGCCAGAAGACAGGAGCTGGTAGTGGGTAAATGCTCTGGCTTCCCATAGGAGTCCTTCACATGGATGATTCCAGAGAGTTTCTTTCAATGTGTCTCGGCAGGTCCCAGTGGAATGGCATTCCCATTGCCCATCACAGCAACCTTATACTGGCTTTCCTTTCTTCCTTCCTCCTCCCGCATTCCTGTTTCTTGAGAACACCCCCATCTATTTGCTCTCAAATCCTTGTCTCCAGCTCTGCGTTTAGGAAAACCCAATTTAAAAGAAAAACCACCACCTAGTCCAGCTCTAAATTTATCTTTTCTTGACTGGGCATGGTGGCTCATGTCTCTAATCGCAGACTCTGGGAAGTTGGGGTAGAAGGACTGCTTGAGGAGTTTGAGACCAGGCTGGGCAACAAGGTGAGACCCCATCTATAAAAAAAATGTTTTAAAATTAGCTGGGCATGGTGACGTGAGCCCAGGAGACTGAGGCTGCAGTGAGCTATGATTGCGCCACTGTACTCCAGCCTGGGCAACAGAACAAGACCCTATCTCTTAAAAAAAAAAAAAAAAAAAAAAAAGGCATCTCTTCTTATTCATGGATACTATTATTTTCTAAATGTAAAGTGTCAAACAGCATGTGATGTGCACACAGACACAAAAATAAACAGGGCAAATTTCTATCATCAAGGAACTCACAATTTAGTAAGACAGAATTCACACACATTTGTAACAAAGTGTAACACCAGCTAATGTCAAGGTGTGTAAAGGATACAGCACTGTTGTGAAGGTGGGGGCGACTGCTTCTGCCTGTGGAGATGCTCTCGGGTCACCATCTGTTCCTCTTTCTAACCGTGGTGGGCAGCATTTACATGGTTCGCAGTGATCCTTGTCTCCTGGCGTCCATACCACCCTTTTGTAATCTCCTCCCATTGAGTGTGGGATTTAGTGAGTCACTTCTAAGGACTAGAATACAACAAAAGTGAGGTGTCACTTTCCAGATTAGGTTACAAAAGACTAGCCTCCTTCCAAGAGAGGGTAATTTGCTTGCTCTCTCTTGCTCTCTCACTTGCTCACTCCAAAGTAAGTCATGCTATGAACTGTCCTATGGAAAGGGCAACATGTAAGGAACAGAGGACGGCCTCCAGAAAACACCTAGAAAGGAACTGCGGCCCTCAGTCCAACAACCTGCACGGAGTTGAATCCTGCCAACTACCACCTGAATGAGCTTGGAAGCAGGCTGTCCCCAAGTCCAGCCTTGAAATGACTACAGCCTCGGCCAATACCTTAATGTTGGTCATGCGGGAGACTTTGAGCCAGAACATCTAGCTAAGCTGCATCTGTATTCCTGGCCCACAAAAACTATGACATGATCAATGTTTGCTGCCTGAAGCAGCTATATTTTTGAGATAACTTGTTACAAAGCCATAGAGAACCAATGATTAAAAATTACCAACAACATGGATATGGTCTAGGCACACCATGTCCAATGTCTCATTCTTGGTCTTTCACATACTTATTCAATAAGCATCTACTATGTGCTAGGCAGTGCAGAAACAACTTTTAAAAATGGCACAGTCTCTGCCTTTATGGAAAAGGCAAATTTGCAAAATTTGGGCAAATATACTTACGCCACTTCCCTAACTTATTTTAAACTATGATTTGTTACAAATGTTTAATTTCTACTGACCCTATAAATAATCCATTAAATATGGAATTAAAATATCTTTGCTATATTAATGTACTTTATGGTCAATGCAAGATACTCAAAGGCTTATTCCATCTGCTCAAAACGTAAGTTATATATTTAGAAAAGAATTCTGATTTTCTTCTCCACAAAAATCCTTACAGGAATCAGGCCTTTTCCTTCCATTCATTCAAGAAGCTATTCCCACAGGCAGAAAACCCAAAAAGCAGTGAACTGGAAAACTTCATGTTCAAACATTCCATAATATTTTCCAAGTCAACTGCTTTGAAGTCTACATTCTCCCCTTTCTGATGAGACTTAGTAACCACTGTATAAAGTCGGGATAAACATTTAAGCATTACCGAACAAGATTACTTATGTGAGACTTCTATCTTTTGTGACGGACCTTCTCCCTTTCACAGTATATAGTAACTAGAAAGGACAACTGATAAAAAATAGGAGCATTCTTTCTCGCTTATTCATAAAACACTTCTTTAGTCCTATTTATTTGTTTTTAAAAATACCATCAGCTTTCCCACAGCATCATAAACAGCTCTGGGAATACTTAAAGAAATGTGACCATTTGGAATAAACAGGAAAAGAAAGATAAGGGGAAATGATTTTTTCAGTGAGAAATTTAAAGACCAACACACACACACACACACACAAAACACACACACACACACACGGACCTATAAAACCCGTATGACTAGAATAGTTAAACTTATCCCAGGTAGATCTTTTACAATGTTAACTAAATTATCACACTGGTTATGCAGGCTTTTTGAACATGCCTCTATTTTCTTTCCTTTAGTATTACAGTCCCCAACCCCTGAGCCAGGGAGCAGTATCAGTAGTCCACTGACTGTTAGGAGCCAGGCCACACAGCAAGAGGTGAGTGGCACGTGATCAAGGAAGCTTCATCTGTACTTACAGCCGCTCCCCATAGCTCCAATCATTGCATAAGCTCCACCTCCTGTGAGATCAGCAGCAGCATTAGATTCTTATAGCAGGTAGAACCCTACTGTAAACAACCCATGCCAGGGATCTACGTTGCTCACTCCTTATTCGTATCTAACGCCTGATGATCTGAGGTGGAGCTGAGGCGGTGATGCTCGTACTGGGGAGTGACAGCAAATACAGATTATCATTAGCAGAGAGGTTTGACTACAGAATACATGTAATGCACTTAAATCATCCTGAAACTATCCCCCTATCCCTGTCCGTGGAAAAATTGTCTTCCATGAAACCGGTTCCTGGTGCCAAAAAGGGTGGGGACCGCTGCTTCAGTACAATCCACTGTAACTAACATTAATCGAGCAAAAGTTTACTTTTATCGTGGCAGAAGGTCATGAGCCAAGGAATGGAGTCACCAGAATATAAGGGGAGAAAATCACAGAAGGACGTGAGATTTATTAACCACCCTCCTCTTAGACTCCCTTTGGGCTTCAACCAGGGGGCACCACCCACTATTTACATTGTTAAGAAGACTGTGTCATCTACATTTGTTTTCCATCTTCAGATGGGATGATACTATATTCTTCCTCTTCATTTCATCATGTTTTCTGCATGCCCTTTTCTTCCCTCACCAGAAAGGCTATAATGGGAATTCCATTAATATTTAGGGAGGGAAGATATTCAATAGTTTATATTTTATTAGGATGTCCTTTGAAGATTACTGACAACTATCTCTGAAACTTACGTAAACTCACCACCGTACACAGTGGAGCTTTGTGAATTTGCGTGGCAATGATATTTTCTATACAAAAGGTTTATCTGTTTTCCTAATTTTGAGGTGGGAAATGTAGCCCACATTACAATCTAATTGGATTTCAGCTGTGCAAAAAGTCCAACCTTTCCTCCAAAATCACTTTGGCATAAGAAAGGGCCACACCATGGTTCAGGGAATAAGTATAAATTATGAAGCCAAAGAGATACAGGTTTTCTATCCACACACACAAGGCTTATGATGTCCAGGCCGTTTGTTGAACATCTCTAAGCTTCAGTATCCTCTTCTATAAAATGGGTTTAGTAATGCCTAGCCAGGTCATTTTGAGGATTACAGCTAATACACACACGGTGTAACATTTAGTAGATATCCATTGCAACATAGTAGGTTATTATGTATTTTTAAAATATTTCACTGCATTGAGCCCAATATTAGAACTGTTAGTGGAAGTTACTATTCATTAAAAATACTGGGGATTTGCTAGTGTCAGATGGCCTCGCTGAGCTATGCAATAAGGAGATCAAACTAAGTCAACCTCCGAAACTGTCTAGCTCTAAAATAAATGACACAATGAAGTTAGGTACACTTAGCAAGTCTGAAAATAGTCTAAAGGAAGGGTATAGATAGAAACTGTTCCCAAAAAGAATTATCCCACAATTAGCTACTGCTCATTTTCAGAAGGAAATCTGCACCAAGGAAATGCTGATACAAATAGAGACTCAACAAAGAGAGGTGCAGACACTATAATAATCCAGTGATATGTAGTGCTAATAAAAATAAAAAGGGTTTTAGATATGTCACACAGGTTTTTAAAACATTAAGAAAATGGTGACTCGGAAGAGTCATTTCCCAAGGAAAAAAAAGGGACAGTAAGTTGGAACAGTATCTCACACGAATTAAACTGTCCTTTAAGAGCAACGGCCAGCACAAAAAGAATGCATCTGAGGCTAGCTGCAGCATCCTCAGGGCTCTTGTCATGGGTGTTAAATTTTGCGTAACAAAAATTTGTAACTAACGGGTTGGCTCAAATTGCCTGGCAGCCTAATCAATTAGACTGCTACTCCTGCCCACCCTCCTATTAAACCCTAATTAAGGAAATGCTCTACCCAACCTTTTTTGTCTTCTCCAAGCCTTTCTGCTTAGTCTTTGCATAGATCAGATATAAATAGCGAAATAGTTAGATTTTTTACACATAAAAAATATGGCCAAGTTGGAATACTGTGCTAAAATCCCATTTGTTTTTAGAATGATTTGAAATCATTCTACATTATAAAAGATGGAGATTACCATCTGTGGGGAAATATTGTTGGGGCACCTATGAGGCATGCAATAAGTATAAATACTGCCTAAGTCGCCTCTACTGGCAGGAGAAACCCTCTCTCCATTCCAAGAGAAGATACTTGAATGCAGTTTTCTTTCTTTTAAAAAAAGGCTTAAAACAGCTTCTCTGTAAAAAAAAAAAAAAAAAAAAATTGAGGGCCTAGATTTATAAGGAATCAAAGTCTAGGTTCAAAGGTTAGTTCTGGTCTTAATATGTTTTGTTGGGCTTAACGTTTCCAAATAAAAATGGAATTTTAATGCCTTTAGGCAGGACATATACTCTCTAGTTTGGTCACAGGCTCCACCAATCCCTTTTGTGCCCCTACTGGGCCTTACATATGTATCTTATGTGTCTAGTCCTGAGAACATGTTAGTTTTGTTTCATTCTCCTAAAATATACGGTTAAAAAGTTAAGAAATACATATGAATTCAAATTCTAGAAAATGAGGGGTGGCAACAACTTGTGGCAGTATTTTGCAATTTACCAAGTTAAATCAGAAGACTCACTGAAAAATATTAATGAACTTTCTGAAATGGGATCATTTCTGTTAGGCAAGAACTAATTTCTTATTTAAAAAGTGATACAGGTTGAGTAAGCCTTCTCCAAAATGCTTGGAACAAGAAGTGTTTTGAATTTGGGGAGATTTTGGAATATTTGCATATATACATAATGAGTTATAGTGGGGATGAGACCCAAGTCCAAACATGAAATTCATTCGTGTTTCATATACACCTTATACACATAGCCTGAAGACAATTTTACACAATATTTTTAATAATTTTATGCATGAAACGAAGTTTTGACAGTTTTACTATGACCCATCACGTGAAGTCTGGTATGTCATTTTCCACTGGTGGCATCACTTGGTACTCAAAAAGTATCAGATTTTGGATTTTCAGATTAGGGATGCTCAATGTGTAGTTCAGTGTGGCCAGCAGAACAACTCAAGCATCAGCTATACGTAGAAAGCAAGAACAGACGAAAGAATGTTTGACAACTGTGAATGAAAATGCCTTGATTCTGATATTCACTATTATGATAACTTCAGTTATTTTATTTCTCTGAAATTCTGTGTTCTTAGCTGAAAGATGAAGTAGTTAAGCTAGATTAAATCAAAGGTTTCCTGAACTCAATACTCTATGATTCTCTAAATCTAAAGCATCTCAGAGTTTCAGCAACTGAAACAAAAGAAACACTTTTTTTTTCTTTTTTCAAAGAAAAGCTCTAAATCTGAACCCTGGAGAAGTTACAGAAGCAATGAAAGGCACATCAGGTAAATTATTTATCTGGAATTCTGCAATGAGTCAGAGGTTGTGCAGGGACACGAATCCAGAATTGATCATTTTTACTCTGGCTGATGTAACCACTCCAAGTAATTGTCTCATGCCTGTGAGGTAATATGCTTTTTGCCAAGTGACATTTGAGCAGACATGGAGACAATCTCCTTTATTTCACACACAGCTCTTATTAAATTATGTTTCTTTTTAACCTTTCTGATTATAAAAATAAATATAGCATAGATTCCTAATAAAATGGCTCAAAAACACCTGTAACCCTAGCCCTTGAAAATAAACATTTATGGATCATTTACCACATGTCTGACCCATGTTTTGGGGAGATTACAGAGGACAAGACAATTTTCTTGATCTCAAGAAGTTCAGAGTCCTGGGAAGGAGAGAGACAGAACAGGCCATTACGTGGAGTCTGACAACAGCTCATCTAGGTGACGGGCACCTGCAGAAGGAACACCTTACCCTGGTTTGCTTCTCTGGGCAAAACAATGTTCATGTGAACTCCAGAAAGAGGAGGAGGTAGAATAAATGAAAAAGCACAGGGGAAGAGGAGAGGAGGTGGGGCAGGAAAGCTGGAGAGAAGAGGAAGAGAGAAAAGAGAAGGGAAGGACAGACAGGAGAGGGAAGCGGATGAGGGGAGCGCTAGCCAGCAAACAGAGAGATGGGCTGCTCCGGGCGGCGGGGTTTCCTTAGTGAAGACTTGACACAGACCATCATCGGTTTCTGATGCTTCCTTAGCTTCAGAACTAGGGTATGAAGCAGAAGGGAACAAATTGGGGAAAACCAGACAGAACCCTCAGAACCTCCATCAACTCTGCAACAATGCTTCATGGTCAGCCTCCAGACCACGGAAGCCCAGTTTGGCTTGTGATACCTCATCGCAATTCAAAGATACCCAAAAGAACCTAGATCAAGGACACTCAATTATCCATAATTAGGATACTCAGAGTAATTATTTCACTGAGTCCAACAGGTTTCCTTTTTTGCAGAGGCTCCGACACACAACAAAATCCCACTGTATCAACTGATGATGCACAAAGAGCAAAAAAGCTGGGTGGGCAGCATACAAGGCAACTACCTCTACATGTGTGGACTGGTTTTCTGACACACCGGCCATCCCAGCTGCCTGGACCACGTGTATAAATGCTGCAGCTACAGACACACACGTGGTCTGGCAACAGCGTCCACAGAACTGGATCCTAAACCATGAGCACAACTTTCACAAAGTAAATGCACTGGAGAGAAGAGGAAAGGTGGGAAGAAAAGAAGGAAAAGAAAGAGAGAACAAAAACAAAAAAATCACTAGGCGGGATTTCCTATTCCATACATACTAATCCTCATACAACTGCCTCTAACAGCCAACAGATGAGAACACTTATTTAGAGCAGAAGTGATAAAAGGCAATTATGATATAAAGATTTGCACTGACTTGCTGCCTCATCTGTTTATCACTGTCAAATCACTTAGGTTAAAAATTATAATAACGTAGGATAACTGATCATTGGTGAAGTCAGGCCCAGTAATTCTTAGTAAACAAAAAATCATCAGCCTGCTTTTAAAAAGGTTAGCAGAGTCAAAGCATATAAGTACTAATCCTTCAAAGAAGAAAAAATTTTATTTTTATGACAAATTTCACTGAAATGAATCTGTATTCCTTAAGTATCACCTTTTTGCACATCTTCTAACCCCTTCATAAGCAAATTATTCATCTATAAAACAGATTTATATTATAAAATAACAAAAATAAGAAATATTTTTAGAAGAAAAAAGATATTTGGGGGTGAGAGGAATACACTAAATAAACTTTGACACCAAAAGAAAAATTTCTGAATATTCATAAGGAAAAATCTCTATCTTAAGCAAATAGTAACAAAATTAAAACCCTAAGTAGTAGGATGCTTTTGTCCTAAGTAACTAAATACCCAAATCACAGTAACTTAATATAAAGGACTTACCCACTGGAGTACCTGAAATGTCCAGTGAGAGGTTTGCTTCAGGTACAGTTTAATCCAGTAACCTTATGTTGTCTTTAAGGACTTAGGTTTCTTTCCATGGCTTGGCCCTACCTTTCATGGTATTGCCATCTTCCTAAAAAACAAACTTTCTTCATACACCCAAAGTAGATTCCAGTTACTGTTGAGGCTATGTATTTCCCAATTAATATCCAGCAAGAAAGAGCATCTTTCCTAAATGGAAACAGGGATTGGTAAGGAAGGCACTGGGAAAGGGAGCTGCCAGGGAGGGCTTCAGCATCAAGGAAGCACATCTTCTAACGCAGTAAGATCTCAATTTGGTTAAGTTATGCAAAGTTACAGGCTCTAACTCAGTATTATTTTCCACATTAAAATTAATAAATTTTCCTGGACACCATTTTATCTTCATGAGACCCTTGGGTATCTTTCACTCTATCTTCCAAGAACTAAAATTAACTTAGCAACCAAAACTTTATTTTTTTGCTTTAATTCATTTCTCCTTGTTTGCCAGCCTGGCTCTCCATATATCAACTAGTTCCTGAAATCCTTCCAAAACTTCATGAGAATGTCCCAGAAATTTTATACCATAATATACCTCTTCTGATATAAGTACATACTTTATAATTTACAATTTTGGATTAGCTCTATCTTCTCTAGGACATAAGTCATTCATTTCTAGCAACAAACTAACTGCACCTCCACAGACTAAGACAACCGACTTCTTATAACAATGAACATTATTTCATCCTGCTTTTCATGGAAAAAATATCCAAAACTGATACGCCCCTTTAAGCCTACAGTTGGAAAAAACATAACATAGTTTTAACTCCTTAAGGCCACTGGAGAAGTATGGATGAGTGGAGCTTATTACTATTTTTCTGTCCAGCTAACCACCTTCACAAAGACACCCTACAACCCATCTCCGGGCTCCCGTGTTATCCTGGATACAACTTCTACTGAACTTGCCACAATAGATGATAATTATAAGTTGGACCAGCTGTCTGGCCTACCTCAAAGAGGGGGGAAAAGAAAAAAGCAGCATAAGACCATTAAAAGTGAGGCCCAACCACCTTGATTTGAATCCAGGCATCCTAGGTTTGAAGCCAGGCTCTGTCACTTACTGATTCCATGAATTAACTTAAGGTTGCGTAACTCTCCAGTTTCTTCCTCTAAAAAGTGAGGATAACAGCTGCTTCCCCAAGGGGTTATTGTAGAAATGAAATGAGCTGACACATGTAAAGCACTTAGAATGGTGCCTGGCACTTAGAAGTTCAATAAATGTTATGTTTATAAATATTACATAGGATGCAATTTTCAAGAGCATCTTTGAAGTCCCAGCAGAGAGGGAGGACCAAATACATACTGTCCAATAAATAAATGTCTCCCTTTTTATTTATTCATTTGGTTTACTAATCTTAAAGTGTCCCTAAAGATGAGTGACTGTAATGGATCAGTGTTGCTTCCTAGATCTTCCTTTCTTCTTGTGCCTCACACATTCACGGGGCGATTTCATCCTCTCCTATGTCTTCATTTAGCACCCATATGATAATGCCACCTAGATCTTTATCTTTGGACCATTTTCGTTCACATCTCTCCAAGCTCATATATATCCTTCTTGTCTATTGATACTTCCCCTTGAATTTCCCAAAGGGACCCAAAACTTAACATGAGCAGGACAAAAATCAATCACCAACCTCCACCATTGATGCCAGGCTTCTGATAACCCCATTGCTTAGGTACCACAGCATCCATATACCCATCTACACATCCATTTACTGAGTACCTGCCATGTGGCAGGCTAACTATCATAACACTTACTCTGCATTTAGTTGTCTAGTTCCTAGTCTGCCTTCCCCACTTTTGGCCATAAGCTCCCAGAAAACTACAGGAATTGGGTCTTATTTGCCCTTGTTTCCCAACCTGGTACAAAGTATGCACAACATTCTGTTGGGCGAGTGAATGAACATTCCCATCAGACTGGTCCAATGATGATCAGCTAAAACATTTCCCATAGACCACAATACCAGGAAGAGATGCAGGTGCTAGGAAGAATGCAGCTGTTTTCAGCAAAGAGATATAAAATCCAAAGGTACTCAAATCAAATCAACATTCTTATACTACATCCAAAGTAACTGCTCTTTTTAATACAGATGGAAAGAACATTACCAAAGTGTGCATCTGAAGTCACAGGAGTCCATAACTTAGAAAATCCAGGGGTAAGGGGAATTGTGGAAAGCAGAAACTTAAAGCCCATAACCACCAACACCTTTCTCACCCTGCAACAATAACAAGAACAACACACACACACACACACACACACACACACACATGTCCCTGACTTGGACCAGCTGTTAAAGATGAATGCCAGACTTCACACCAGCTTTCAGTTTAGAACAACTTAAGGAAAGCATCTGACCCAGACGGGAAGGCTATCATAATGAAAGACACCCTCCTAGCCTGAGAAGGCAGGAAATGACTCAGCCACTGTTCACCACGAGCATCCACCCCCACATAGCCATTTTAACAAACCTGAAGAGGGGCACGCTAAAAACTGAGATAAGTCATGAAATCAGGAAAGAGGGTCCAGTCACAGCAATTTCTGCGATCCCTTTGTGCTCTAAGCACAGGCACTGATATACACTGACCCATGTATCAAAATTCCCATGGACACTTGTTATTTCGTCAGAACAACTGACCCTACCTGGAACCTACAGAACCTTCAATATCACTTTTGATATGGCTTCCAGAAAGCGATAGAAAGCTCAATTCAAACCACCATCAACATTCTTCTATGGGAACACAAGGCTTCACAAAGAACTTCACTTAAGCCTATGTTCCTTCTTCTAAACATAATGCTGGACAGATCGTGAGCCTTGTCACGTATCAAAGGCTTTATCAGAAAACATTAGTGCCAGCACTCATCGCATCAGGCAGGAGACTGGGCAGGGGGAGTTCTGGATCTGGTGAAGAAAATCATTCTCCCCTCTGTTATGGGTGCAGTGACCACAGCTCAGGAGTAAAGGGATTCTAAAAAGGCATCAACTGTTCAGGAAGGCTAACTTGTAGGGCAGATCAAATGACAGTGGAACTGTCTTGCTGACACATAATATTCTTTTTAAAGGACTTGACAAATGAAAAGTGGGGGATGACTTGAAAATACAAGTGAATGGACAGCACAGGAAACAGTATTCTGTTTCAGGACCACTAACGTGACAACTATCAAAGAAAAAGTGCTTTGACATCAGTGCTCTATCTCATGGAAGCCTTTTAAACATCGCATTTGAAAGATTCAGGTTTTTCTGACGCAAAACAACATAAAGAGATTTTGAATTCTTACCCATTTTACACAGAGTAGATTTAAAAGAAGAAGAGTTATAGATGAGGTAACGGCACAGGTGTATGACTAAAGGCATATACACAGACACACACAAGAGCTCATTTAAGGGCTGCATTGCAAATTATTTTGATTGGCTCAAGTTGCCTAGGTTAGTGTTGGCATTAGAGAGGCAAAGTTTCATTCATGAAATTTTAATTAATGGTGATAAGATTTATCTAGACACACAAGTGGAACCTAAATATGAAGCACATGAATAATAGAATGTGCAGGAATTTTGAATGCTTATGTTTCAGAAGAAAACAAAAAACTGAATGTGTGAAATCTTGGAGTCTCTAAGCTAGTCTATGTTTACATTTCAATAGCTTGCAAGGTAAGCTCTGTGAAATTGGTCAAATGTATAGACTCTCACCTTTCCTCCATCCAAAAATCCGTCAATTAGCTTCTAGAGAAAGTGGCATACAGAAGTTAATATCTAGGATCTCTAAACCTATTCCAGCTGATAAAGATCAAAATAATTCCAAAGTAAATATGTTGAGGACACAGGTTTTCTATGGAACAAATTCTGGAGGGGAAGCTTAAAATACCAGGTGTTAACAGCTGATGTGGTCAGTGAACCTACAAGTGGAAATGAAATAGACAAGGCAGTGCACAATACTCGTAAAAAACAAAAACAAAAAAACAAAAAAAACAAAAAAACAAAAAAAAAATGAAAGAACAGGAAAATCGGAAGACAGAAAGCCAACACATAAAAACATTTTTCCAACAGGTAAAAAGGTGAGTTTCGCAAATTTTGTCCATTTAAAACAAAAGCATTTTAGATGGCACCTGCACTACATTGATTAATACAGACATATTATACACATGCGACCACCTGTGTTTCCACCCCACCCCAATCACCATGCACTCTAATGCTGATCTCTCTTAATTAGCATCATGCAATCCTGCAATCAAAAGCCTTTCCTGGCTCCACATTAGCTATTCCTTGCCCTTTATAAATCCCCTTACTTCTAAGAAGTGACTTTTTTAATCCCCACAGGAGTAAAAGGATAGTAAATACACAAGTACTACATATTTGAATGACTGTATCAATATATTGTGCCTTCCCAATCGCAGAATTTTTGTCCTGTCAATTTCTGCCACCCACAGTCTTTCTTTCCTTTCAATGAAAACAGGATTGCTAGAAACCAAGAGGTAAATCAAAAGTACAAGGTGTTATGCTTTAGCTCATTTCAGAAACCCAAGGATTAGGAATGGACAACTTAGCTTAAAGAAATGAGTAAGTGAAGGAATGAAGGAACACCTGAATAGTGAACATAATAATAAAGCTATTCTTACTAAGTACTCACTCACCTAGCCAGGGTTAGTGCTGTGGTCTGAATGTTTGTATACCTCCCCCCCCCAGCCCCAAAGTTTATATAGCCTCAGTATGATGGTATTTAAAGATGGGGCTGCCTTTGGGAGCTAACTTGGATTAGGTCATAAAAGTGGGGCTCTCATGATGGGACTAATGCCTTCATCAAAACAGGAAGAGACCTGAGATCTTTCTATCACACAGAAGGCAGCCGTCTGCAAACCAGGAAGAGAGCCCTTATCAGAAAAGAAATCTACTGGCACCTTGATCTTGGAATTCCCAGCCTCCAGAATTGTAGGAAGTAAATGTCTGCTGTTCATACCACCCAGTCTATATCATTTTGTTATAGCAATCTTAACTAAAATAGTTATATATTTGCCTACCTTTGGTAAAGTCATCATAATAATCCTGCCAGATGTTAGTATTCTCATATTATAGAAAAAGAAAACTAAGCCTCAGGAAAGTTTGAACTTGCTCCAAAGTCACATAGCTAGGATACGGCAAAGCTACATGATGCAAAGGAAGCAGAGGAGGAGACAGGCTCAGGGGTCTACAAATCCAACAGTAAGAATAACCACAACTTATTATGAGCTTATGACATTCTTACTATCTGCTTGACATTGTTCAAAGTAATTGACATGCACACATCTTATTTACTTTTACAACATTCCTGGGAGGTGAGTACTGATGGCAAGACTAAAGTTTAGAAGACAGTAGCATGTCTAAGAAAATAAAGCCAGTAAGTGATAGACAAACATTCAAAGAGAAGAAGTCTAGGAGATTTCAATGCCACTGCTCTTAACCCCAACAACATAAGCTTGCCCCCTGTATTAGTCATCTCTGTCATCATAATGCTGGGTAACAACCTACCACAAAGCTTAGTGGCTTCTAGCAATAAATACTTACTCTCACACCCGCAAATCTGCAGGTAGATTGTGAGTTTGTTGGTCTTACTCCAGGCTACAGGTCTACATAGGTCGGCTACACAGGGTTTTGTTCTGGGACCCAGGCTAAATGGGCAGTGGCTACCCTGGGCATGTTCTTCTCAAGGTGGATCACCAAAGCACAAGACTTTGTCAAAGTGCACAAGCATATCTGCAGCCTCTGTTCATGGACCCATCCACTATCAGCTCACTGGACAATTAAAAGTCACCATGGCTGAGCCCAAAGTCAAGTGGCAGTGGTGGGGGGCAGTATCTCGGCCCACCATGAGGCTGGGGGACAAGGGAGTGAATGTATACTTCTAACACAGGGAGGTGAAAAATTAAGAGAACAGAATCTATCACATTATCCAAATTTGATTCATATTCACCATAATGTCTCTTAGTTTGGTTGCTGAACAGATCATGGAAAATGAATCTGTGAGTTTAACAATCTATACTGGGAATAAAGTTTTAATGAAAAAGTATAAATTAGTCAAGTCAATGGTATTATTCAATCTTTACCTTCACAACAATGCTAAAATTGAATGAGTAATTAGAAAATATAGAACTATCTTATCATGAAAAATATTAAGATAAAAATCATATAAAATGAAATATTTCCACATCTAGCTTCTAAATTTGAGCACAAGGCTAAAAAAAAAAAAATCCAATAGAAAATGTTTACTGTTTTCTACAATCATTTTGAGGTCATTGTAATAGATTCTACCTCTGACTCCCTACAGCTTTCCTAAGGATTTGCATGTTCAACATACTAAACCACTAGGCAAGGCAGGAACTCAAAAAGAGTGTTGCTAATAAAATTAAGCTCATATGCTCATTTGTTGTCTGAGAAAAGGGTCAGTTTTCAAAATTATCAATATGATTTAATGGTTTTGCGTACACATATATGCACAAAGAAACTGAAAACAGAGCATAAGAGAACTGATAAAATTGTACATGTCAGGTGTGTCTTAGTTGAACCCCCTTACCTTCAATTATGATATTCCATTCAAATGGAACAAAAATCTTGGCTGAATTTGATGTAATCTCACTCAGGTTTTAAATTCACTCACTGTTTCAAGCAATAGAGTACCACCTCATCATCTTCATTTAAGAATGAATTGCTTTTTCCATTACAGCCTCTAGTTTGAGATGTTTCATTCTGCCTTTTCAAAATTGTATTGGAATGAGACTTGTAGGTAAGTTGTCAAAGTTGGAAGCAATTTGCAAAAAAAAAAAAAAAAAGGCAAATACACATCTTCAAAATTGGATACATTATTTTCAAGGCCTGATGCTAAACCATAAAACTACTTTGCACACTATGTAATTTTAACCATTCCTGCAAACTAAGTGTTAAAATACACTTTATGGTATAATTCGTGAAAACTATTCTAGTGGCAATCTATTAGTCTGGGAGAAATTGTGTTCTCTTCTTATTTGTAATCTAGTTCAATTAATTATTAAAGCTGATAGCTTCAGACTTCCTATCCAGGACTGACCTCTCTTTAGAAGTCTGAAACCACATCTCCAACTGCTTTACTGAACATAGGCACCGAGATGGTTCTTCAAACTCAAGATTCACAGAACCAACCAATCCTTTTCTCACCATCCAAATCACATTTATTTCTTGCCCTTATTTGTTTCTAGTCTCTAATTCCTGACACTTGGGAGTCACCTCCAGTTTCTCTCATCTCTCCTTTCCCAACCATCAACAGGTCACCATGTCCTGTTGATTCTACCTTGTCCTGTAAATTCTACCTTCAATTGCCTTTTCTTTATTTCCAGTTTCTTGGTCCAGTGGCATCATCTTTCACTTCCTCACTTCTAACTTCCTAGCTGTTTATTCTGTTTATATTTCTGGCCTCTTACCAACCACTCTTTATCAGTAGTTGATGGAATAGTTCACAGTTGGTGAAATATTTCTATGCCCTGCTTAAAATCTTTCAGTGGCTTCCTAGATTATGAAGCCCAAATTGCTCAATATGGCATCATTCTTGGAACTCTGTTCATCACTTCCCGCTTCTCACATTCACAGTTTGCAATTCCTCGAAAAGGGTGCACCCTGTCTAGCCACCACACCTAGCACACACTATTTCCCCTGCCTGGAATGCCCTTCTTGCCCAATCAGTATCTGTTCTTCCTTCACCATCTGGCAGAAACATCCCCACCTCCATAAAACCTTCCCGGCCTCCTTCAGCAGAGCTGGGTACCATCCCCAAGGCCCCTGCATCTTCACTGACAAGGGTTGCAGCACTTGCTGTCTCAGAAATTGCTGTCTGTCTCCCCCACCGTACTATAAACCCCTCATGGGTCAGTATCATATTCGACTCATTTTTGTACTGCTAGAGCCTGAGATAAAAGTACAACAGTGTAGATTTAAGGCATGACACACAATTCAGACATAAATCTGTTCAATATATGCTATGATTATTAAACATTTGTCAAAAGAAAAGCAAAGAATGCATTCACAGTCTAACTAAAACATCCAATGTTTTGGGAACTCAAACACGAATGTTACTGAAGACTATCTATGATAAGGGTTTCATTCCATATCCAAGCCTTTGTTATCGCTAAGCATTAGGAGAATGCTTCAAGGAACTAAGCAACTGTCTTACTATGCCCTTGAGGTGTTGCCTGATGTAAACCGTGCAGTATGAGCCAGCAATTTAAAAAGTGTAAAACTGCACCTGGACACCACCAGCACATGGGTCCTTTCAGAGTAATGGTCTAGAGCTGCCTCCAGCTACCTTACTGCAATACTTGGCCCCCCACGGCAGGTTTGTTAATGGTTTGAGCTTTCTCATTACCATCACTGCTGTTCTTTGGGAATTCAAGAAACACATACAGTGAATACATCTACTTTCCACCTACCTCTCCATAAACAAAAATATATATGTACACATATTCCCAAGTCTCACTGCAAGAAAGCAGGCCAAAGCTCTGTCACATGTTTTAAAGGTTGTTAAACCTTACATTTGCAGACAGAGAAGTTGTATGTTCCGTGACTTGGGGGTTAGACACTTAATACCCTAGGAGCAGTGGGTTTCAACTTGGACTGCACAGCACTGACAGATACTAACTGAATTGATGTGAATGGTATCTAGACTATAGGCTTTAAGAAAGCTCTCCAGGTGGTTCAAAAGGGCAGCCAGCTGCAATTGAACCACTGTCCTAAGGTTTGGAGACATATCACATTAAAGTTGATTGGGCTGTCTAAATTCAATAAAATTGCACAAAATAAAAAAGTCTTTAAGGACTTTTCATTGATGGTGCTGAGTATTATAAAGCAGCAGTCCCCAACCTTTTTAGGACCAGGGACCAGTTTCGTGGAAGACAATTTTTCCAGGGACGAGCGGGGGACGGGGTTCCGGATGATTCAAGCGCATGGCATTTATTATGCAATCAAACCTCTCTGCTAATCTTTATCTGTATTTGCAGCCGCTCCCCAGCACTAGCATCGTCACGTAAGCTCCACCTTCTGTCAGATCAGCGGTGGCATTAGATTCTCATAAGGAGCGCACAACCTAGATCCCTCGCATGCGCAGTTTACAGTAGGGTTAACACTCCTATGAGAATCTAATGCCAACGCTGACCTGACAGGAGGTGGAGCTTGTGCAGTGACGTCAGCGACCGGGAGCGGCTGTGAATACAGAGGAGGCTTCCTTGCTCCTCCGCCCCTCCTCTCCTGCTCCACTTCCTGGTTCCTCACAGGCCAGGGACCAGTACTGATCTACAGCCCAGGGGTCGGGGACTGCAGCTATCAAGGTTTTTCTTAGACAATGAAGAAAAAAAAATTAAAAATGGGTCCCCCAATACACTTTTTGGACTGATTATAAAGTAATACAAGCTTACTGTTAAATGGTTCAAACAAAAACAAATTTGTATGACCCTGCCAAGAATTAACATTTTGGCACATTTTCTTCTTGTAAATGAAAATAATGAAGAAAAAGAATATGGGTTATCAAGAAATGTTAGCTATGATGAGTAGTTTTTAGGCTTTTTATACCTTATTTTAATTCATTTTCAACAACTCCGCAAATAAGTGCTAGTATTTTATTGGTGAGGAATTAAATAGCCTGGCCAACAGCACAAAGTGATAGAGATGACCCTGAAGGCTCTAAAGCTCGTGCGTGTTCTTTCCTTCCATCCCAACTGGGCTACAGTATCTCACACACACACTCTTTCACCCTGCCTCACACATATGTATGTGTATGTACCTACGTACAGCGCCTATTTTAAAAGAATTGTACATACATTATCTGTATAGTTAGTAACCCGTTCTTTTTTTCACTTGACATTATTTATTGTCAGCTTTTCCCCATATCATTAAATATTTGTCAAAAGCATGATGTTAAGGGCAATGCTGTCCTTTAACATGACTATCTCATAAGTTAGCTGCCAATGTCCATGTTTTCGGTCGCTTCCAAAAAAGGCATGTGATTCCTAGGACACTTTAAAAAGCTCTATTGTTACTCCCAGTTTAGTTGAAATGTAAGTTTCAAGTAAATTCAAACACCCTATTTGATTTAGTTAGACTCTGGTGCCAACAATAAAACGATCGGTTGCTGCATGCATATTGATCGAAGTTCATGTAATTCTCAATTTTTATAGTTTACCTGGTTTATTGATTAGCTGGCCTGCTCATCTCCCTCTGTCTTCTGTCATTCTTTTAATTAATTTCATTGTTTTAAATGCAACATTATCAAGAATTTTAGGTCTTATCTACTTTAAGAAATCTTTTGAGACAACTTAAGATTTTCAAATGATATAATAAAACCACGCAACTCTTGAAAGAAGGAACCATGAGATTAACAATGAAGTGGTGGCTAATTTTATCTAGAAAGCTATCAAAACTGAGCATAAAACTCAGTCTGGGTGGCTAAGGCAAAAATGGAAAGACATAAGAGAGGTCACAGTTCTCATCTGATTAAAAGAAACTTTCACCTAGGGAGGAACTTTTTTCAGTGCTGAATTCTAAGCTAATTTATCATGTGGGCCTCACATAAGGGACAGGGCACAACATAATGGATGGGGCTTCAAGGGGAGTTTTACAGAAAGCGCAAAGATGTTTTCTCACAGTCATTTCTTTTAGCAACCCTCAATAAAAGCCAAGGACATAATGTGAAGTTGTAATTCTGTAAAGGGGTTTGGAGAGGAGCAGAGACTGGCAGTGTAGGAGCACTGCATTCGCGTGACAGGACCTGCTACCGGGCAGACCTCGGGGAATCCGGGAGATAAATGGTAAGAGGTCTCTTGGGCTATTCCTCTCACATATCACTTCTCTGAGCCAAGCTTTCACAGCATCTGCAGAGCAGAGCAATTTAAAATTGAGACTGCTTGCAGGACCTGCAGCAGGTATCCTGCATTATTGATTCAAAGGAGAGCCATGTGCTTCAGACACTGAAGTGGAAGGGGATGAACTAACATTTTCCCATGAGGATTAACAGCCTGACTGGAGAGTCTATGTCATCTTACACAACAGTAGGCAAAGGCTGGGGGTGGGTGGTGCACAGCTTTTCACGAAAAGCAGGTTTGAATCTGTTCAAATGCTGGAACTTAGTAGTTCAGGTCCCAACGATGTACGCTATGAAAACTTCAGTACTGGCTTCAGCTGGCAAAATGCTGAGAGCAAGGGGCAGCTCAACACGTGTCCATGATAAGCCACGAAGGGTGTACTTCATTTGCCCATCCAGATCTACTCTCCACCCAACACTGGGCCCTGGGGTCCAACCTGCATGGACAGCACCCATGGGGGCTCCCTTGTCCTCTGACTTCTAGTTGGGTTCTGCTAATACGGGGCACAGCGAGTGATTACAAGGACAGAGGATAGTAAGACTGAGATATCCTCCTGGTGCCTCCCCGTGAACATGGCTGGCTGTGTCTCTTTACTTAAGGACACTGCTCCCATCTCACGGCTTCTGTCTCTAGGTTGTGTAACTGTTCCCTCCCGTACCCTTTGAGGCCTAGTAGTAATAGCTCCCTGTTGCTTCTAGCACCTGGGACTGCACCATCCCTTAAACTTTCCCAATCTGCCACATCTTTTAAACAATCCCTTTGCTAAACTCTACTCAAATGATCCAAGTCATGCATGCCATCTTTTTATTGCCTGGACCCTGCCTGAAACCCACATTTAATTATTTTAAATTGCACTATGCAAGGCTTCGTGGTGATGGGGAAGAGAGCTAAGGTTAACTGAGTACTGTCAGATGCCATGCTAAAAGATTTACACTCCCCTTCAATCTTTAAACACCTCATTTATTATCTCCGTTTTACAGGTGTGGATACGGAGATTCAGAGTGGCTAAGAAACTTTACACAAGTTACAGAGCTATTCAATGTCACTGAACACATATCCGCTTCTAAAACCACTAACCATCAACAAGTTTATAGTTTCAGCTTAAGATACTCATAAATGAAATAATCTTAAATAATTTAATACTTCTGAAATTATGCATGTTTCAGGATTAGGTGTGCAAATAAATAGACGACTATTATAGAGTTCAGAGTGGAATGCAGTAGATATAGAAAATTTAATGAAAGCATTAGAATTGACTTTGGTCCCTGATAAACAGGAAGAATTTGGGCAAAAGAAATAAAGGATATTGTAGGTAAAGGGGATGTATGAAGTTTGGAAATCTCTAACCATGCTGGGAGAGGAGGTGGTGAAAGGCAAAGATTTAGAGAGGAGGTTTGGGAAAGCAAAGGTTTAGAGATGAGACCAGCGAGGAAGACTATGGCTAAATCAGAGAGCAGTGTGTGCTTTTACTCTATCCTGGGGTAGATACTGGAAAGTCACATGGGAATTTTAAAGCAGGTGAGTGATACAGGATCTGGGCTGAGAAGCATGATGGATTGAAGAAGGGCCTAGACATAGGAATACCACATGTTTTGGCAATCCAGGTGTGAAAGAGGCTAGGACTAGGCTCTACACATGTTTTTATGATAGAATAGGCAGTGGGCAACAGATGGAGAAATCAAAGGTGGGAACCAGAATGAACTGGAGAATTATTATTTCACTGGCAGAAATACAGAGATGACAACATTCTGGTTTATTAACAATTATACCAGAGAGTCAGAAGGTACCAAGGAGGAGCTAGTAACCAAATTTGCTCATTTTACACTGTTAAAAATAATTCTTAGAGTACAAAATAAAAATTTTTCCTGAACGTAAAATTTTTGAGGGCATGCCACCCTTATCCTCTGTGGATCAGGAAACTGAAACTATAGCATTATCTCTATCTCAGAGGCAAAAACTGAACTCCAATGGATGAGAAACACCACTCAGAAAAGAACCCTGATTTATCTAATAAATTAAGCACCCACAATGACCAAGAGTTCATTTACCATTTCCATCCTTCCTGCCCTGAAGAAGTCCTTATGTCTTTCTGGAACTGCTAAAGAACACAAGAACCTTATCCCAAAAAGGAATTAATATTATCATAGGTGTTTCAATTACAATACTCCAACTAGACTTCTTCCCTATAAACACCCAGAGTCTTCAAATGAATAATGTTCCCACATAACGATCCTACTATTAAATTTCAGGTCAAGTGTAAACATATCCATAGTCACAAAAAAGTTGACACAGAAGCAACATTGAGACATTAGGACTTGAATTCGTGCAAGCACCTCATAATAGAGGTAGTTTGATACCTAGTCAGAACTAAGAGTCCATCTGCTTTTTTGCTTTCTAAAATTGAATTCCAGACCAAGGCCAGTGGGAACTAGCCTAGATTTTTGTTGTTTTAAATAAGGTTGGGGGCATGGGTGAGGTCAGGTATAGGAGAAAATGAAGCAGACAAAACAAAAAACCTAAACACATTCACAAATCTAGAAGTCTAAATTATAAATATTTAGTTATTTTTGTTGTTTAACTGTGTCATATAGTAATTTAGGGAAAAGTTTATTTTCACATTCTAGCTGCATGCGAGAGTGTGGAAGCAGACTGAAATTGTCATATTTAATTGGGGGAGGAAGGTCAAACAGAGATGATGATGCCAGGCAGAGAAAAGCACCAGAAAGAGGAGTCTCTGGGATGGCCTCTCTCTTTTGGTGACTCGTGCCTGCCTTAACGATGCCTGCTGTTCATTGTTCTCCAGCCTTGGAATCTATCACATTAGGGATAGGGACACTTTCATTAAAACAAATATAAAGGAAACATAAAATAGAAATCACTGAAACAATTAATTTCCCTGACAGTTAAAAAATATGACACACATATGAGGGATAGTAGGCCCGAAAGGAGCCAGTTATCCTCTGACGAATTAGACCTGTCAAGAAATTCAAATTGCCCCAAGTCCAAGGTCTGCCCAAGCCCATCCATCCGTCAGAATTCCCTGTGTTTTGAGAAGCAATCGGAAAAGTTTCCCAGATTTCTAACAGTGGAAGCCATTGGGGCCTCTTTCTCTCATTCTTATTTCAAAGGCAGTGATTGAAGTGCTATCAGTAGCACTGGAAATATTAATACAGTCCATAGAAAAGATGGAAAAGTGCAGTCACTTAAGATGAACAACTCAGTTGTGCTGCCATTTTATGAGGCTGTCACGCTTTGAGAAATTATATGTTCTGACTAAAAATAATTTTTCAAAGTCCAAATTTTAAAAAACACCACTAGTAGGCCTATGTTTTAACAGCTAGAGGTACTGAAATTTTTTAAATAAGCTCTAAACATATACTGCATTATTGTAAAATTAGATTTTAGAGAATTGGAGTAGAGTGTACTCCAGATTTTTGACACTAGGTTTTAAGTTATTTACAGAGCTGGTTAGTCTCACATATTATGCATCTATGCAGTGCACAGACTTTCATTCTTATAATACAAAATCCCCTATGCTAGCCTGGTATAATGATCCCTGCAAATAACGTTTACTAGCCTAAATGTTCTAACTTAAAGACAAATTCAAACAAACATGAAGTATAATGATTTCTTTTTGTTAGCAGTGATGCAGAATGTTAAAAGAATAGAAATCATCCCTTGCTTTTCAACAATATAATTTTTATTGAGTATCTACTACATGCTAGTGTATTTATTATATGGCCTTTAACTTTTAAAAACTCAATTATATCTACTTATTTAGTACACTCAAAAGTCATATATTGCAGTGTGTATTTTACAGACCACCAAGACACCAACATGGTGTGTGACTTGTGCAGGATTACCTAGCAACGCAGGGCTGGAGCCGGGAACATGAAAGCGCAGGTTTCAGCCTGGTTTTACTGCTAGGGGTGTACTTCATTTGCATGTTGAAATATTCCACATAGCTATATTTGTAAATTAACTTAATTCTTAAATTCACTAGGTGGCGTTACTCTTAGGAACTCTATAGTGACATCTGTTGTAACACAAATACATACTTAAATTTTGTACATTGTAAATAGTTTCTTTACATTGGAATTTCTTAAAATAGCTACTCTATATTTGTGATGCCTTTTTTTAAAATGTTAGATATGACAGGAGTGCAAACAAAATAGGCTTTAAAAAGCCAGAGTAGAGTTGTAACTATGAAGTGGCAGAACTTTTAAGCACTTTTGTGTTGTTATTTCTCACAGCGTGAAGACTTTTATCCCATTCATAATAGAAAGCAGACATTTTTAATCCATTACACAGATGATGGCAGGTATAGTAAAAGTATCTTAAGTACAATAAAGATCTAGCATTCCAATACTGTATTAACAAGTATTCCTTTGTTTTGTTGCAAATCTTTTAGATAGAAAATAGCCCATTTTTTTAAATAACCAAAATGATTCCTTTATTTCTAAAATTAAAAGTCCATGAAATCCATGCCCCTCAAAAGCAACATATGTATCAACCATCTCCTCCGAAGTTGTAATACATTTATGTCACAGAAATGAAAAACCACACAAAAAGGAATTTCTTCTCAAAAATACACTTAAAAATTATCTAAATGAATTAAAGGAGAAAGAAAACTCCCAGCATCATTACTATCAATTTACTAATGATCTGAGCTATTAAGAGTTTAATAGAGTTTATCATCTTCTTAACAAAGAGCCTTTCCGTATTTAACCAGGGACCCCAAAGAGGACGTGGACACACACAAACAGCTGTGCATTACCAGAACTTTACAGAGGTGATGAAAACAAAGAAAAGGAAATCCACAGCAGTGACTAACCACACTGTACATTCAAAAACAATGACCACACTGAAATTCATTAAGGAGGTAGTCTGTTTACTTAGGCTTAGAACAATAGATGACATGTAACCCCAACTTCTATTAATCCCTTTTTTGTTTACCTGCAAATAATTAGTTTGCCTATATTATAGTAATATAAATATTAGTATTAGTAATTGATACTTAAAAAAGAAGCAGATAACAAGACCAGCTGTAACTCAAAGAACATTAAGGAAGCATTTCTAAATGTGCTATATATTCAGTATTCTCAAGCATGCATTTTTTAATTCAAAAATAATGAATTACGAGTTTAACAATGGCTAAAGATTAGATTCTTTCACAAAGAAAAGTGTCACATATACAGGAAAAAGAGTTATCAAGGAGTTAAACATACTTATGTTTTGGCTTCCTTAAACTTACAAACTGCCAAGCAGATGTTTCTTTCAAGTTTTTTGATTTGCCAAGTTTTAACTCAGAATGCATTTGTACACTAAAGTCAGAGTAATTTAATTAAAGAAACTTGGGCACAAAAAGGCAAGGCAGTAAGATAGATATCTTTTCTCATCTCAACATAAACAAATTACAGAGAACTTTGATTGAGCTGCCAGCAAAAACTTTCATTTTACTGTCAGGAAAAACTCCCAGCAGCTGCACACAACTGCAAGGCGATCAGACACATGCTGCCGGGCAGAGATTGAGCCCAACACAAAACTGAGTCCTATGTTCCCAGAACAGATCGGAGTTCCTACCCTAAACAGACTTCCCAGACACTTGACAAAATGCCAAATCGTCTCATCAGCTGTCACTGCCAGCCACGATTTAACTATTCTTAAACAACCAGCAGAAAAACAAACCACCAAAGTATCAAACTCAAAGTCGTATCTATTGTCTCTGACAAAAGAACCTTCCTCACTGAACCCTGTGATGTGTCATACCTGTAACTAGAAACTCAGTGTATCACGTTGCCGTGTAGATACTAAGAACTGTGCACACATTCATGCCCAGTAAAGGAATGACAAGGGAACTCTGAAATCCTCAATGGCTGGCCACGGACAATGCTACATGTCAAGAATGGAGCAGTCTCCTACCTGGAGCCCTCTTCGTCTTAGAATGCTGGACTCATCCATCTCACCCTCTGCTTTCTCTGAGCCTCTCACAACAGTCTAACCATGCTGTACTACCTCTACTTCGGCACGCTAATTCAGAGCCCCGCAGCTGCTAAACACTTACATCACGCGCTAGCTGATTGGAGCCCGGAGTCAGCTGGTCCCGCTTAGTTATTCACTCCAGCAACTTCGGAGATCACGGATGCTTGCAGTTCAGTGGGAGAAGAGCAGCAAGTGGGCTCAGATACCTAATGCATTTATCCAGGCGGTGGAAGCTCTTGCTATTAAAGACAGGAAATCGTGAGACCCCTGCTTTCTCTTCTTCAAACCGCTGGCCGTGGCATTCCAGGCGACCAGTAAATGGCTTATCGGCAGCGGCTTCGGGTCAAGCCCCTTCTGAAGCAACTATAAGGTCAAAGTGGCTAAGTAAATCAGCGGTGACAGACACCTCTGTAAAAGGCAGCTGCTGATTGGGACGGTGAAAAACTAGGGCACAGCTGGTCAGCCAAGCAGCACCACTATGCCTGGCGCTCATCTTTTCTGAAGGCATCAAAGAAAACAAAACGTAGCAGAACACACACCCTGCCTGAAAACCTACCAACGGAGGGCTCAGGGTGGCTGTTCCCCCTCCTGGGCAGAACACTTCGCACCTCCCAGCAAGAAAGCCCATTCATTTACATAAGTACCTCACCAGCCAATTCCTAGCTCAAAGACAGAAACAGTTTAGGTTTTAATTTCCCTCCTGATAATAACTTAGTTCTGCTGATACCTGACCAAAATGTAAAAAGGGGGAAGAAATTCTAAGAGCTATCATTAGTTGGAATATTAACCTGTGTATAGTCCACAAGCAGCTTAAAAAAAAAAAAAAAAATTCCCATCATGTGCAATTTCACACTCTGTTTCAGCTTGTTTACTCCGCTCATCCTCATCTTATTTCAGTTCAAAGCAACCAAGAGATGAATATTAAGTTTTCATTACTGGCGTGGCACAGGAGTAACAATATACGATACTACCAATTTATAATAAATTATTCTTCCTTGTTGCCTATTCTAAAGATATTTAAATTGAGAGAATAGTTTGGTCCTGAGAGACAAGGACTATCTGTAGTTTAAGAACAATCTCCTCCCCCCATCACTCTATCCACTAGAAAAATTGTTTTTCTTGAAAGAAAGGCAGGCATAAAAAAAATTTTTTAATCAGTAATTCCTGGATTCTACCTAACCCAGATATCTAGAGATTTCTTAATGTGGGAGGGAGAGAGGAAGGAAGTATCTAGTAGCTCCTCATTCATTCACGTGATATTCCGCTAGCTTTCCATCTCTTTCTGGCTGTCAACACACTATTAGGCTTGCTATCAATTGATTAGATTATGTCATTAAAAATAGCTCAGGGATTTATGAATCTAACCACTGAGGAAAACTGATTGCATTTTATGTTCCCTAACAGTCTTTGCATATATCTCCAGACATACAAAGACAAGCCTTTTCAAGAAATGCTACCCCTAAAGCAGCAAAGGATGTCAGGGTGTTTTTCCACTTAGGCATGTTCATTTGATACCACTTAAGGAAGAAAGCCCCAGAGGGTTTTTGGCTCTCACTTATACATGGAGAAGTAATGCCATCTTTAAGAGTAAAAAACACAGCCCAAACCTGGTCATCGCTCAAATCAAAGTGTACCAACAATTCTTGCACAATTTTTTTAAAAAGATTTTTAAAAACTACAATTTTTTTTAAGTTGAAGGACAAAATAAAAAAAAAAAAAGAAAAAAGAAAAACACTAAGGAGAGAGAAAGAGATTGGCTTGCTATATTTTGGCAATCTGCAAAGCTGGTGGAAAACAGATCCCCATTCTTCACAGGCTCACCTGCTTTGTAATCTTTTCCTGAAAAGGGAAAATCTTGCTCTTCGGTGTAAACAAAAGGAATGACAATTGTTGCCCCTTCTCCCTCAAGTCACCCTCCAGAGAGAGAGGAGCACAAAAAGTTCCCTGAATTTGAAGAGCCATCTCAGACAAGGCCTTGGCAGCAGGTCAGAATATATTTACCAACTCAGAGTGTCATTGTTATCTGCCCACAGAGGCATAAGGAGGTCCTAAATAATTTGGGGGAAAAAAATCTTAACCCAAGAAGCTCAACTTTTAAAAGCAAAAGTCAAGCATGGTGTCCTTGTATACACTTCTGCTCTGAAGACTGTGATCCTCATTGTGCTAGCCCTGAAATGTGGGTTTCTAGTGGAGGGTACCATGTTCCCCCTGGACAGAGAGAAGGGGGGAAAAAAACACTTTTCTCCTTGAAATAAGACTCACACGTTACCAACACACACACACACACACACACACACACACACCTAGAGAGCCCAGAAGTATCTTTTCTGTGACCAATGGGATAAGCTACTTGGAAGTGCTCTCAGAAGACATTTTGAGGACATCCTGTCAAAAAGTCAGCTGATCTGCATCCCAGACAAGGGGTCTCCGCGTGCCGCTAGAGTTGTTTGGTAGGTGGGAGTGATAAAAAGGAATTTGGTTAAGGATGACAAGTATGTTTCTTCACAAAGGAATATTTTGAGATAAAATCTAGGTTAGTGTTCCACCATTAAGTCTAAGATGAGGATTATGACCATCACACCATCAAATCTAGTATGAAAAAATATCGATTACCTGTCAAAGTGTATCATTTTGAGAAGTGATACACATACATTTTAAAGAAATAAAACCAGCCAGAGGCAAAAACATTTGGGACAAAAATGAAAGGCTGCTGAAAAATAACATCAAGCAATAATAGCTTAGCAGAGGGAATAGTAAAAGGAAAATTGCTACATTTACCCTTTGCTATGTATTTTCTCATCAAGATAAGCCATGTGTTAAAAAGCAGTAAAAACTTCAAATGATGACACTATTCACAGGTAATAATTAGGAGCTAGCCTAATTTCCATTAATAAACTCATTTCTCCTGTGATTTTATACCTTCATGGAATATGTTCACAATATTGAGTCAATTCACAAAGTACCTACCTTAATATGTATTTCTTTTATTTAATACATGTGCAGTCAAATAATAAAATCTGGTAGACTTTGTCATTAATTATAATCAAAAGCCAGGGGCTTTGTGGTGTTTGATTTAAAAAAAAAAATTATTTGTATGGAAACACCACATGCCCACTGTATTACAGGCATAATTTACCTTCCTGGAATAATCACAATCTATGGTCACTCTAATGGAGGTCAAATTTAAGTTTTAACAATTATTACAGCTAAATGGTCCACAGAAACAAGAACAATTCCAAATCCCAACTAAGAAAAACTAAATGGTGGGGGGGAACATTTGGCTGCACACATTTCACAAAGACGTAGATTAAGATTTTGTAATTATTATCCACCATGATGATATGTGGTACAAGGACACAGGTTTGTCACCTGATTTACATGGTCAGATATTTTTCACATACAGTAATATACTGCAAAAAGGATGTTGTAAATTTTTTTAATTTTAAAAATAGAAAAAAGCTTAAAGAATAGAGATATAAAGAAAATATTTTGCACGGCTATCCATTGTGTATGATAAGTTATTACCAAAAAGTCAACAAGCTTTAAAAAATTAAAAAGTTTTTAAAGTAAAAAAGTTACAGTAAGCTACTATTAACTTATTTTTAAAGAAATTAAAAATTTTTTTATAGGTAATGTAGCCTAAGTGTACAATGTTTATAAAGTCTACACTAGGGCAGTAACACGTCCTAGGCCTTCACATTCACTCACCACCCACTCACCGACTCACCCAGAGCAACTTCTAGTCCTGCAAGCTCCATACGTAGTTAAGTGCCCTATATAGGTGTCCCATTTTTTATTGTCTATACTGTATTTTTACTGTACCTTTTTCATGTTCGGATATGTTTAGATACATATACTCATCACTGCGCTACAATTGCCTACAGTATTCAGTGCGGTAGCATGCTGTACAGGGTTGTAGCCTAGGAGCAATGGGCTGTACCTAGACGCGTACAGGCTACACCATCTAGGCTTGTGTGAATACACCCTATGATGTTTACACAGCAACAAAGTCACCTGACAAGGCATTTCTCAGAACATATCCCTGTTGTTAAGTGACACACGGCTGCATTTAAGACAAGTTACCTTTCTTCACTAGTTCTACGTGGGTTACTCCAAACTCTTCTGATTTTACTCATTCTTCAGCAACTGAATGTTCACTGAAGAACTGCTGTGAAGACTATACGAAGTTTAGTCTTGTTTTTTTTTTTTAAACAACACAAAGGTGTGGGAAGTTTCCAAACCTAACCTTCCCACTCTACTCTGCTGGTCTAATTCAGCCCCATCTAGAGCTTTCAGCCTTTGGCTCCGGAACTATCTATCCAGAAGGCAAGAGAGCCAAAGTCTGAGGGGAGCGGAGAGGATCGAGTTCTGGTGGAGGAGGAGTGGATCAGGGAGGAGTGACAGGCGAGGTCCACTGTGCTGCCGGCCCCCATCCCTGTAAGTTAGGTACCAACAGTATCCTATTTAACAGATGAGGAAATCAACATTCAGGTTAAGTAACTTCCTTCTATTCTACACAAAGGAAAGGCACAACTGAGATACCAGCCCTGACCAGGCTGATCACAGAGCTTGGGTTCCCAACGACCATGCTCTATTGCCTCTTAGGGTTTAAATAAAGGAAGAAAAAGTGCTTTCGAAGTGTAACAATGACATGAAAGCTGTCAGATTCCTTAGCTCCTAAGGAAAAAGTATCACACAGTAAGCTGTCAGTGGTCAGAAAACAGAAAGAGCATTCCAAATCCCAAATTCATTGAGCCAGGAGCCTCTGAAAGAGAAACGTAGCAGGGTCTCAGCTACCTCCTCAGGGGGAGGGGAGCTAGAAAGCCCCCTGGGTAGGAGGGGCTAGAGGAACAAGGCTAGCCAGGGACAAGTTTCTTTCTGCTTTCTTCTTGAATGTCTCTGCGCCTACACTGAGTTTGAACAACTCTTCATCCTTCCAACTCCAAAATTACACAGTTCCAAATATAACACATATTTATTTATAATCAAGTGAATTCCACAAAACCAAAGGCACCCTTTCAGTTGTTGTGCCGGGCATAATACACACCCCGGTTAACCTGAGGGAGTTTTGGCAGCTTTTCATTTGCTAGTCTGATACTTTTTCTGGAATTTACCATTGAAGGCTGCTCCTTAAATCATTCTTTCCTTTTAGGTGAAATGACTCAGGGCAAGGCTGCTCACTCTGTTCTCAGCAGTGCTGGGAAAAAGAAAGGGAAGAGGGGGGAATCCCAAATATTTCCCTTCACTTTCTGGAAGCTGTGACTCCCCAGCATATTTAGAAGTGCCATGTGCTGAGAACCAGCCCCCGCCAATGAGCAACCAGCAGGCTGGCACAAGTCCCTTAACTTCCTTGAGCTTTGGTTTCTCAGCTGTAACATGAAGATACTATGGGCTTATGATCAGGAAGCTGGGGAGGAGGGGAGGAGGGCAGGAGGCAACCTGATGGGAAATCGGGAAATTGGTCCCCTTGCCCTCAAGGTGAGAGCAGCCCATGCACTTCACTGTGGACACCTGGCTCCTCCCTGCCAAGCCCACAGCGGAGCCTCCCAACTCTCCTTCCTCCTCCAGGGCATTGTCATCTCCCCAAGCACCTGCGTCACACAACCGCTCAGCTACCTTCCTGGCTTCCCAGCTTCCTCCATCCTGCCTGGCTCCAGGCTGAGGAGGTTTCCCACCAGCCATCCTCATCACCCCTCTGCCCCAAGTCAGAAAGAGTTCAGACTCCAGCGATAAGCTGAAGCTCAAGTGCATAAAACACACTCTGCAGTGTTAATGCTAACTTGAGAACAGGTTAAATCCTTGGCTGAGGCCAACACTAATATTTACTACTGTCTAATATTAATACTATAATATTACAATATTACTGCGTGATGTTATTGCTGTCTGATCTTTAGAAATATTTACTATACCTTAAATGAACATAGCAAGTGAACCAGATATTAATTACCAGTGTCATCAATGCTCAAAAGAAAAACAATACCTGGAAATAGATTCCATCCTAAAGTACCAGGAGGTATTACACTCAGGAACAAACACGGAAACTGTGAATTTTCTTTTCCTGTATTTAAAAATAATCACCTGAAATTTTAAAATAAAGTTCTAACCTCTAAGGTTAACAAAGGTAAAGAAACAGCAGTTCATACGGTATGTGTCTTTTTTGTCCCCAAAGAAAAAAAGATGTTAAACCTGTCAGGAAGAAGACTAAAACAAAGGGCAGGCTGCCTTCCAGTCAAAGACAAAATTTTTCCCCACTTAAAAGAAAAGAGAGCATTCTAACACCTTCCCCATGACAACATACCAAAGTCTGAATTTATCCAAAGAGTAGCATTTTCTAAAACACATGTTTCATTTAGCAAAAACTGAAGGTGAGGTCAGTAGCAGGCATATGCCCAGGAAACAGGCTGCATCCCACGCTTCCTGCATCTAGCTCCATTATTTTCTCCCTGCCTGCAATCCTGAAGACTTCTTAAATGCATGCAATTGGTGATTTCTACAATGTAACATGCATGATTTCGCTTAAGGCTTTTCAGGAGAAAGCTATATTGCCTTGACGTTTGCATCACCTTTTTTTTATCTAATTATTTCTGGCATATTAGCCATCAAATCACTACTGACAATATGACAGGAATCATGGTATTGAAAAAATTACATCCTAGGAGGAAATAATAAAATATAAATCACATACATAATTTTCTTTTGAAGATCTTAACAATGACACCCTCATATACATATGAAATATAGCAGACTATCCTCATAAATGCCCTAACATCAATCACAGCAGGAAAATATTCTCTACTTTGCAAACACACGAATCCAACAAAATATAGCATTTCTAATAAAACCGGGTAATACAACTTCTTTTTTTTTCATATGAAACCATTTATGAAGATCTGACAATTGGAAATAGCTCCAGTATTTTTTTTCAATTACGTCCTTTTATGTTTAAATGATACACAGCTAACACTAGGATCATGAACATTTAGCAAAATTCCATATTTCATATTAATATATAGATTATTATGGGAATAGATGAGTGAAGTGACATTGGCAGAATTGCCACTATAGGATACCTATCAATTCCACAAGCTTTAGAAATGCGTACGTTGCTACGTATATTTATTAGTGATAATACTACTGGTATCAACTAAGTATTTTATGAGCTTCTGAAACAGAAAGATATTCCTAAAATTATTTCTAAAGTGACAAGACATACCTAGAAATAAAAGATCAAGGAAGATTATCTTTTAAAATTTTCAACTCTATGCTCTATATTCCAAGTGTAGCTGCTGAATCAGAGATTATAAAAGAACTTTCAGACAACACATGTAATTTTATTTATTTATTTATTTATTTATTTTTGAGACAGAGTGTCGCTTTGTTGCCCTGGCTAGAGTGAGTGCCGTGGCATCAGCCTAGCTCACAGCAACTTCAAACTCCTGGGCTCAAGCGATCCTCCTGCCTCAGCCTCCCGAGTAGCTGGGACTACAGGCATGCGCCACCATGCCCAGCTAATTTTTTCTATATATATTTTAGTTGGCCAGATAATTTCTTTCTATTTTTAGTAGAGATGGGGTCTCGCTCTTGCTCAGGCTGTCTCGAACTCCTGACCTTGAGCGATCCACCCGCCTCGGCCTCCCAGAGTGCTAGGATTACAGGCGTGAGCCACCGCGCCCGGCCCAGACAACACATGTATTAAACTTTTTTTTAATCCTACAGTGACAAAAAGCTAAGTTCTAGATTAAATGTACGGTTGCCTAGCTAAACTCTCAAAAAAAGGAAACACAAAGTAGAAAAAAATCTGGAAAATGTTCTGCGGAGAAAAACCAATCGTGTCACCTTAGAATTTAAAACCCCGCTGACCAAAGACAAACATGCTAACTAAAATTGGAATGAGATTCCACATATGAATTTATCAAGCATTCTTTCTTACATCTGTGCTTTTATATTGACATGCATTACACAATATAGATCTGAATCGTGTTATGCAAGTTTACTGTTTTCAACCCTTAGTTTAAGATGTCTTCAGCCTGAGTCTACCTAGAGGCATCAGGTTAAATTAATTCTGAGGCTTTGACCAGAATCCTCATTCTGATCTTGTTTGCATTATGCACACATAGCCCGGCACCTTTAGTGACTCTTCTACAAATACTAAGCAGCCAAATAGGTCCAAGAGGTATATATACAAATGATTTTAAATAAGCAGGTTTCTTTCAGGCAAAAATGCAGAAGTTTAGAAGTTCCCCCTGAATCCTGTTTGTCATTCTACTACTCCCTATATTCAGTTTGACTTTCTATCATCCTGCACTAGCATGTCATCCATTTCAGACACGAATAGAAATGAGGCTGCCACCTGCCAACTAGTTTATGGCTGAAAGAAAGTAAGTGCTCCTTGAGACTCTATCACGTAGCACAGTATGCGACGTGTGTTTCTCTTCTCTACGGTATTAACTCTGTCTTCTAGCATTCCTTAAGTGTACTCTTTCAAGAAACACAAAATGGTCTCCAGATCCTATCTCATTAATCCTCATCAGTTTCTTGTGAAGTAGAAAGGAAAGAAACGAGGCCAATTTACCAATGAAGAAAATGAGACAATGAGGTTATAAGAAGAGCCCAAGGTCACGAAAACAGTAAAAAGGCAGCGCTAACAAGAGAATTCAGGTTTCTCTGGCCAGGACCCTGGGCCCAGACAGCAGCCGCATTCCAGAAAACCTCCCTTTCCTCCTGCACCTTCATGGTCCATCTCACCATTACCCCAACAGCAAGTCAAGGGCAAGGGCTGCCCTGCAAAACTCTGAAATAGACACACAAACAAATAAAAAACCAAATATGTGCGTACCGAGGCTTACATATGCATACAGAGGGAGAAACGGCAGCACAAAGTGAAGATCAGACCAAGGATATATACATATGAAGGAGTCACATTAAGCACCACCTGAGGACTTCTAGTTGAGCAAGAGAATGCAGAAAACACAGTGCTTAAATCACAAGGGCACAGACCATACTTAAATCTGTTCTCTTCTTGATTCTTAGTGGCAAAGTCTCTCTCTATACTACAAAAACATGGTCATGCATCAATACTCAAAATACCATACGATTCTTGGAGTCAGGTTACACACCGAGTCCGTGGCTCTTCCCTAAGACCTCAATGAGCATCCTCTCTCTTTTGCCTTTCTCCATGTCTTAACTCAAGAAAAATAAACATGTGCCTAGTTTTCTTAGTAACATTTTAAAATTATAAAATAGACATCTATTGCAAAACATCTGGAATATACAAGAACACCATAAAGTCATATCTCAATTAAATGAGCAATGCTTTATGAACCCCAATATATATGTACTTTTACACATAAAGGACCTAGAAATTTCCATTAAAAGCTGTCTTTAAATTACTTCTCAAAGTAAAACTACTAAAAGGTGACTTTAACAGAAATCAATTTACAACAGTCTTTAAAAAAAGATGACAGTAAATGTTAAAAAAAGTTTGATCCTCCTGGTAGCTAATTTCTTGGATTTATTTTCTCTCTAGTCTATATAAGAATTCAACAAGGGCTCTAGCACATTATCCTTAAAAATCAAGGAAATCTGTCTCAAGTTTTACACCCTGATATAAAGTCCCTATGTTCTGTTTGAAATCCCCAGCTCATTTATATTCATTAATCTTAATGATATCATTAATGCACAATGTGTTTCACAGAAACTAATTGTATTTTGCCAGAATCAAACATTAACAATTATGCCTCCCATTATCACCTAATAAAATAAAATAAAATCTAAAAATTCTCAGGCACGTCAGTGAATATTTTGGTATGGTAACTGATTTGCATTTTTAATGCTATAATAAATTGACCAGATTATCATCAATTAGATAAATTAATATTCTTTAAGTAAGGCAGCAGGGAATTATTCTGTTAGAAATCGGCAACACTTTACTCTGACTTCCTTGAGCCTTATTGAATACAGGCTTAGCTCTCTTTTGTCCCCTTATCTAAAGCTGGCTTTTGTGACTCAAGCTAATACCACACAACAGAACATATTCCTCTTTAATTTTATATACTTATCATTGCTTTAAGAAACGACAGGAGATTAGGGAATCTATGCTCTTCAAGTAAAGGAGAAATATCTATCCCGGCAATAAAAATGTCGTGAGTCAGAAGTGCATGAATCGATTTGTCTAAATCATTGTATTACTATTTTTTTTATCCCCTTGATTCAAAAACCAATCACTAAGCATCTACTATGAGTCAGGCATCATGATGGATGCTGAGGACAGAAAGAGGAAAAAGACTCAGTCCCACCGGGATGCAGCCATGGGGTCCCGAGACACATGAATAAACAAAACACAGGGAGGTCAGCGGAGAGGCAGGGATGACACACTCACCGTGCTGTGCTGCACGAGGACCCAGGAAGGATGGGTACAGAACACGGGAAGGGAGGTAAACAGTCCAAAACAGCAGTTCCCCGATTTATCTGCACATTACAATCATTGGAGGGACTTTTATAAATTTCACAAACTAAGGCCACACCCAGAGCAACTAAATCACAATCTCTGGCTCTGGAGGTGAGCCCCAGGCACAGCAGTTTCTAGAGCTCCCCCCGCGACTCCTATGTGCAGCCAAGTTTAGGCACCACTGGCCTAAAGGAAGCAGGAATTCTAAGTGGGGTAGAGGACGGACAGGAGGAGCCGAGAGAAGCCCGACAAGCAAAGAGAACAGCACGTGTGCAAAGCCAAACACGGGTAACAGAGCTGAAAACGGTGTGGTGTGACTGCCACCGGGGCATGGTGGGTCTGACTCCTAAAAGCAGCCGCTCTCTACAACCACAGCCTTCCTGGACTTTGACATCTGTACTGGTTTATAAAAGCAGACCCTGCAAGTTCTGCTCCTTTCCCTCTTCCCAAATTCAGGGTGTCATTTCCTTCTCCTTATTACGTTCCTACATAAAACAGCTTAAATAACCTAAATGACTTACATTAGAAACCTTACTATTGTTCCTATAATCTTTCCCATAAATGATTATAAAACTTGAGAAAAGGGGAGGGGAGAAGTGACTGCGAGATAGGAGAGAAAGGAAGCACTGACTCCTGTGGGCATGAAAGAATATGACTTTCATCTCTTCTCACCGAAGACGAGCATTTTCATGGAAAGACAAGGCACTTTTTCCACGATTTTCCTCTAAAACTGAACTTCAGTGAACTGGATAAGTCCTACCTGTCTTGGCCTTACTAAACACATTATATGACTCAATTATTAAAAGCAAACACGGTTCCTCCTCTTTTCCTCCTTGAGGTTTTGCTTCAATGCCACCTGAACTCTGGTGATGATTTCATACCTCACCTGACAACCTTGAGAACTTGTCACCACTCTTCTCTGAGACGGCAGGTAAGGACGTTTGTGAGGAGCCCATTAATTGTATGCTTTAACTGTCCTCTGAAGAAAACTGGATACAACGGGATATGTGTATCCCGACTGTTTTACCTACAGACAAAACTAACAGATTAAACCTGATGCCACTTTGTAAAGCAACATGCAGAGGTTCCTTGCCCTCAGCCATCAGGAATAATACAGATTTCTTTAAGGGAAAAAAATACAATAAAATTCAAATTCTTTTCGAGAAAGCAGGATTTGTCTTCTGAAATACATTTTTTAAAAGTAAAGCAGCCTCCCCTTATCCTCGGGGGATACGTTCTAAGACCCTGGTGTCTATCTCAAAATATCTTATTGTACTATATCACCTATTTAAACCATGGAAAGCAAACCTCACGTAAGGGGGGAACCATTGTATGTTACTAATTTTACTCCTCTGTTTTTAGAGGGGGTACTTGTATTAAGAAGTGAAAATGTTCTTTCCTTTACATGCTTCTAAAAAAGCATCTTTAACCATTTCCAAGTATATTAATAAAAACCATAACTAAAAACTCTCGGCATGGAGTTATTCATTTAACCGTGTTTAACTGCATATGCAATAATAGTTGATTATGCAGTCTAGCAACATGAAGTCTATTACTTCAAAAAGAAATTATACCTAATGTGTTCCACTAAATTATTTTTTAAGTTATTGGAAAGAATCTCTCCAGCTCAAGTATGCACTATTTTCTGAACATAATTCAAATATATAAACCTAGGGTACCAAAACATCTTCCACACACTATTCTATAAACTCGAAATGCTACTAAGGTTAGCAGCACTCTCGTTTGCAGCAGTGATCTGGAGCCCAACTGTCGTGGGGAAAAAAATCTCCAGGATACATCATAAAGCTTTTTAATTTCAAGCAGTCTATTAGCATCTACTCTGAACTTCTTTCTTTTCCCCAGTTGACTTAGTCAGTCACCTTGCACACAGGGCATACCTTTCTCTGACATGCAGAGATGGATGCATCCTTTTAAAAAATCCTCTCAACATTTTCAGTTCTATCCATTGCATAGGAGATTTGCTGACGCGCCACCTAGTGGAGAAAACTCCACTTGCATCAGTGCACTTCACTCTTGTCTTCACCCTCCCCACGCCCCCCGGTTTTTTAAACTCCCGGTTTTCTGAGTCATGGAAAATGAAGATCAGTAAAAGTATTTTTCAGAGAATAATCTAATGAGAAATGCAGAGTCTGTCCCATCCAAGGTGCTCCGGGAGGTGATGTTCTGAATGATTTGGGTGGGAGTGCTGGCCTCTTGCATACCTACGGCTGCGCATCACGCTTGATTAGGCCAGAGAAAGGCAACCAAGGGTCAGGACAGACCCACAAGAGAACAGTGCTTCCTTGAGGCTGGGATGAAAGCCCTGGCCTGCGTCCCATGCTGACAAGCCACTCACAGCTCCCCAGCACACAGGAGGCACAGTAACCAACCCTTAGCTTTTTCCAAATGCCAGAAGGTTAATGAGGTGCATGCTGATCATAAACAGGTATTTTTGTTTCATAATTTGTTACTAGGCCAGGTCACATCACAGAACTCTGAAAATATCTGGGGACCCTCCCTCCCTGAGGTTCAAGGAAGGAGGGAGGAGATGGGCGAAGGTGCCCAGCAATACAACTGTCTGTTCCTGTGAAGTTGCCCCTGCAGGCCCATCTTTTTCTTAACCCACAGAGGCCTGGGGTCAGCTGGAGCAAAGTGCTCGGCTTCTGTCTCCTAACTTTGCAGAGGTGACGGACAAGAAGGATGATTTAAAGGCCTTCTCAGACTCCATCATGATGCCCTTCCAACAAAACACTCAATGCTGCAGCAACGTAAGAGTGTAGCATTCCACTCCTATTTTGTCTCCCCATCAGACTACCAGATTTGTACCTTACATTCCTCCTTTTGCTATTAAATACTTCTTCCCATGGACTCATTTTTCTGTTTCAAGCCCTCAGAAAAAAAAAAAGAAAGAAAGAAACACTCCAGATTCAGAACTAGAACTGCCCATTCATTCTCAGTGGGCAAAATATGTACGTAATACCATTTAATTAGCGGTTTTATAAAACTGACACTTAGGTACCAATCTCTAGCTTTTCCCACTTGGATAATTTATAAGCAGAAACCCTTGGCCACGTTGCGCAGCTCAGAGACATTTTGTTCAGAAGCAGTACGTGGAGGAAACTCCTTCCACATCTGTCTCTCCCTTAGGGAGGAGATATAGCCTTAAAAAGCAGAAGGGCAACTGAGCAACTGGAATCTATTCCCGGTTCTGCCCCTTAACCCTTGCATGCCTTTGCAAAAGTCATTGAATAAGTTGTTTCCTTTGTCTTTGTTTACTTAAGGGAGGAGAAAATACACTTGGCTTCATTTTACTCTCCAATCCACAGAAAAGTTAGAAGAATAAACATGCTTATACCCCCTCACTCAGGTTCATCACTTACAAACAATTCTCTACAGGTTTTGGGGGTTTCTGTTTGTTTTTGTGTTTGTTTTTTTGTTTTTTTTTTTTTTTTTGCTATAAACATTTGTGACAATACATTCCAGACAAAAATGGTTTTTCCAACTTAATAGAAAAGTCTTGGAATGAAAAGCTCCCCACAAGAAGATGACAAAAGAGTAATAAGCATATGTTGAGCAAGATTTCCTAAGAATATTTTATCAGGAACTAGACTTCCTTAAAAACTCTTAGAATGCAAAAGAGTTCTCATTCATGTTTCCCAGGAAATGCTTCAAGAAGGATGGCCAGCCTTAGCTGACCCCTACAACCATCCCATTTCAGGGCTGGAGATTGTGCATTTCCAAAGCTCCACTTTAGAGCTGAGCCCCAGTGGTGCTGCTTCTCATCAGCACTAACTTTTCATTCACCATGAAGAATACGCTTCTCTACCACAAGCGAGGCGGGGGCTTCATACGGAAAATTGAGAACAAGGCTGATGAAGAGCGAAGGGAGTGGAAGAGGCTGCCACACGTGGTCAAGGGCAGCAGCTCCCCACCCCACTGATGTCCCCGCAGCGGCACAGGCGAGCGATCCTTCTGAGCAAACCACAGTCTTCTACTCCCAAACTCTCAAAACTCCGTCTGCACCCTCATCCTACATCTCCCCAACTCAAAGGTCTGACCCGCTTCACACATCGCAAGCATTTCTATTTTTCCTCTTTGAAGATTATGCTATTAATGTTTCTTCTGGCTATTAAATACGGTCTCTATCAGAGCAAAGATTGGACCACGGCAAATGAAGCTCTACCCGTGTGGCTCTTGGAGATAACTACCTCTCTAAGCAAACACAGGTAGGGCCCTCCTGAGGATGTATGATAAAGCGTCATGTTTCCTGAGCCATGTTTCAAGGTTTTGTGTTAGAGATGGGATTTCCTCTGTTATTTTGGTCTTCTGCTCAAGAAATACAAAGGCTTTTTGTTCATAAAACTACCTCAGGCCATTTTCAAAATCCCTAGGATCGATAACAATAATTCAGCAGCAGAATATTAATTTTCAGTAATACGTCTTCTATTGATTGTTTCCTTGGCATACTTCCTGGTCCGGTGTGGCTCAGCGGTCAGCTCTGCACCCACTGGCTGTGCCGTAATGATACTTATCGATGGCCTTCTAATGGGTAAGATCACACCGTTCTCCAACTGGCCTGCTCCAACCTTTTGTTGTGTTGTTTGCTGTCTCCGCTTCCTGACCCAAACACAGCCCTAGACCATGGGTAAGGAGCAGTTTATCGTCAGCCACCAACTGCTTGATTTGTAAAATTAGTGTTCTCGCGCACTCCTCTATAAACTGCTTTGAGATGTTTTGATAAATTACAGCAAAGGTATGCAATTCCACTACTGATTCCTAAAGTCACCAGGTTTTCTGTCAGTCCCTGTTGCATTTGCAGCTATCTTTTTAATATCATCTCTCCTTTCTGAGAAAAATGTCCAAAAACCTGACAGGTTCCATTATTTAAAGAGTGTGCAATGCCTTCATCATTTGAGACCAACAGATCTTTTAAATTTTTTATCTGTCCCTCCTGCCCCCTTTACATACTACTACACTAGGACCCAACAGATGGCTAAATCAAGATGTTCACCAGATTATACTTTCTTGACATGACTGACTACTAAAATGCTTAAGATAACAGATGCTAACCTACCAGAATGTATTATATGTTCTATCAAGACATCAGAAATACTCTGAGGCTTTCCCAAGCTCTGAAATGCATCCAATTTATTTGAATAAACACAAAGAAAAGTGGCCAAAGGAGGGGTGTGTGTACAGGGACAGAGAACCTATTTTCCAACATTTCCTGGATCATTTTCTCAGTTAAAATTGTGATGTGTTTAGATGAGTCTATCTTTTAAGTACTTATTTCTCATGTTCAAAACATATCCATATACCAAGAACACAGCTGCTTTTTATTTTTCGCTCACACCCAAAAATGGTGTCGTTAAAAAAAAAAAAAAAAAGGCAGAATGCTACTGCAGAGTGATATATTATCTTCACTGATTCTCAAACGATCAAGCTGCGTGTGGCATAAACTGTTTATTCCTTGCCATAGCCAGGCTGGGATTCCTCAGCAGCAGAGCCAAGGGGCAGCAGAGCGTTACTGACATCTCTCTCTCCCATGCTCAGACACCAACTGTGAGGGAGCCCAGGTGGCCGCACAGTGAGGCCAACTGCAGCCACTTCTGCCTGGCAGATGCTCTGGGCCTCTGCCCAGCTCCCATGCATGCCTGGCCCTCCTCTGCTCCAGAAAGCCGTCACCTGGAAAGCCCCCAGTGATGTTTCTCCTGCAAATAGTTCTACTTAGAAGAACAGAGGGAAAGGACACGCAGTCGTGTTGCCAAGCGATAGCAACATTATCGTAACTTCTGCTTTCACAGGAAAGTCCTCTGGGGAACTCAGCAAAAACCTTCCCATCCAACCCACTTTGCTAGCTCCCTTTTCTTCTCAAGTTCAGCCACACATATAGGTCAAGATCTCTGCATATGGCCAATACTCTATCGCAGTCATTAAAGATGACGAAGTTGCAGGGAAGGCAGAAGAATTGCAGAGCAGAGGGGAGAGTGGCCCTTCCTGAATTGCTTGCCAGTGGGCCTGACCCCAGCAACACCAAAGAAGGCAGGCAGGCAGCCCAGACGCACCACTTCTGGTGGCAGCTGATGCTTTGGTGGCACTCCTATTCTAGCTTTTGGCCATGTTAACTGGCTACTTATTTGTTCCTTAAATCCATTTCCTTTTGTCTGGGGGACACAGCTAGAATACATTTCCCAGACTCCCTTGCAGTGGGTGTGGTCACAAAACAAAGTTCCAGATAATGGAACATGGGTAGATGTGTGCCACTCAAGATCTGGCCCACGGACACTCAAATGCAATCCTTCTCCCATATACCCTCCAGATGTCAACATCCTTGGAAGTGACAAAAATGGCAGAACTTCTGTCTGCCTTTGTCCCTGAGTGACTGCCTGGAACAGAGCACAGCCCTGCCACAACTGCCTATAAGTGAAGGAAAAACTCTTATTATGTTACAGCAATGAGAACTCTAAGCACATCTGTTATGCCAGCTAGCATTGCTTTAATACAACACAATGCACTCTAAGTCATCTTGATTAAACACCAGGAGAAGACTTACCTCACCAACAACTACAAATCACCCACAACTAAAAATAACGGTGCGCAAGCATTCTTACACCACATGTCATAGAGGTCACAGCTACAGGGCTTTAAAACTGTCGTGTGAGAGGCCACCTCTGGGGACTGGTCAGGCAATTTATACGATGGTGTATCCATGCGATGACATACCGTGCGACTATCAGAGATCTTCAGATTAAGTTTAAAAAGCAAGCCTCAAACCATGTATAAAATGTCTTAGTTGTATATATTTTAATTGTACACAGTTTCTTTCTGGAACAAACAATAAGAAACAAATAGCAATAATCACCCTTAGGGAGAGGGATGGGGAGAAGGGAATCAATCATACTTTATACCTTTCTGTATTTCTTGGAATTTTCTAATACAGTGTATGTATCACTTTTTATAAAAATGTCAACAGTATCAACACTGTGGGCTATTTTTTTCTTTTTCATACATCCCTGTATTTAAGAGAGGTTACTGTGAAAATGTAAATCAGCAGCAATGAAGGAAGGATCGTGTCACTAGAATGACCGAGCTTCGTGCCCTCCTCAAAGAAAGATTATCCCCCACACGAGGACCCCCACGGGGTTGTTGCTGGTCCATCATGACTATACAGTTCTCAGTTCGTATTGGTGTCATGGGTGACCATGAAGGTGACCCTATTTGTTTATTAGAAAAGTAGCATGTGGCAAGAACATTTCTAATTAATGGTCACTGCAGAAATGCCTTAAGAGCCAGCTCCACGGAAGTTCCCTCCCAGATGAATTCATATGCCTTTCCCTCTCTGAGTCCACTGCTATTTGTCTAAATACCACATTTGGGAGGTGAGGGGAAGCACGTCAGTTTTAAATTATGTGGAGAAAGGCACCAAGAAAGAAAAACAGAATGAAGGGGACACATACAGATGCTGACATGCAAGCACAGTGTAAGAGGTCTGCAGTTAGGAGTGAGCTCTCTAATCCTGGGAGAAATTCTGGGTCTTGTTTTTAAAATACCCTTCAGAAAATGAATACCTCTTCAACCTGCACAGTTCCCAATAAAGTGTTGTACAAAAAAATGCTTCTTACAATTCAGAGTCTGGCTCATCTCTTTTGCATGGGTTTAATTTCCACAGCAGCAGAGAAAAGGCTGACCCAGGATGCAGGCGCCAAGATCCAGGATAATGTAGGCGCTCTCTGGGCTGCTCCAGATTTTATTTAAATCAACTAAACATGATTCCACTGGAACACAGAAGTTAAGGCAGAGGAAATGTGTGTTTAAATATTCTGAGATAAATGTTTGTGCTACGGGTATCAGACACTACCAAATGTAGGGCAAAGAGGACGCTGTGAATGCCAGCGAGGTTTCTGGAGCAGCTCCTGCGCACCCAGACCTCATCTGGCAACAACGCAGGGCACAAAGATGTGACTCTGGCGGGCTTCAAGGAGTCCAGAGTTTCACGGCAGAACAGGTGGGTTAAAAAAATTACAACTAGCTAAACATTCCAACACAATAATACATGTATTTTTAAAAGCTGATAAATATATACAACTATTAGGTACCCATAATTTTTTTAAAAAAAACAACTGAACATTCTTCTGTACTTGATTTTAACTCTGCATTATCTTTATCTTTGAAACGTTCTGAACCAAAAAAACAGTGTAATTTATTTGATTCGGGGCTACCTATTTGATATCAATGTTAACACATTAACTGCCATCTGAGTTGTATTTAATTCACACTAGTTTTGAGCCCAGGGCCTTGTGAAGCAAAATCCTGCAGTGGTTTTGTGAAAATCTTACTTGTTGATATTCGTCTTGTTACAATTAATACTGACAATTGAATCTGAAATACATGGACTGCATTGCATATAACCCACACACAGAAAATAAAAAATAACAAATTAGAACGTATCGCTTTGTTTTAATAAAACACCATGGCCCCAGAGAAACAGTTTTTTTCTTTTCCTAGTGTGGCAGTCAATGTGCTAAACTGAGTTGCTCAAAAATCAAATCAGAGCTTCACAAAGCAGAGGGCCTGCCCAGCCAGCACTGGGTGCGACTGCGAGAACAGGGATCTAACATCTCGTCGTCTGCGCCATTCCGGCAGCACTGCCCCTGAGCCCTCCTGAGCAGTCCTAAGAAATCACTAACAAAAGACCTCAGGCTGCATTTTAAAGCAATGTTCTTTCTAACAAAATTCCGCTGGACTGACCGCGACTGAATAATCAGCTTCATGCCTCCAACTTGGCACGCTGAAGACTGTGACAGGGAAGCCAGGAAAGAGGTGTATTGTGTATCAGATATTCCTCCTCACAATGATCTGTGAAGTTTAAAACATACTTGGAAACAGAGGGAAGGGCAAGGGGAGGCGTGCGTCTTAAAGATCAGGGCGACACAGCAAACATCCTTGGGGTGACAGTCAACTGTTCTTTTCTAGTGTAGCCTCAAGGCAGAGGGAGGTAGATGCTGCCACCTAGAGCTATCTAGGGATATCAGCTTTGATACCAACGCAGCCAACAAAAGTGCTGATGGGAGTGGAAGGGGAGGAAGCAGCTGCCTGGGGGACACATTCTTTCAGGAACCAGGTCCCTGCCTTGTTTGAGGAGAGGCCAAGGAGGAAATACCCAACCAGAGTACGTTCAGCCCCAGCCCCGCAGCTGAGTACCTTCGGCTCCCAGCAGGATCATAAGAAAGTAAATTCCTCTGTGAGGAGAAAGTGGGCCACAGGGAATTAGAAGAATAAGAAGGAAGAGATCAAACAAAATTTTTTTAAAATTTTAAATTAAAAAAGGAGTGTGGGTAGCAACGTTGAAACACAGCACCCGGGACAAAGGGTTAGCACCTGCTATAACACGGAAACCCTCAGAGTTCCACTGCCACAGTTATGAAATACAGGAAAGGACAACGGGGTTAGAGGGAAAGCCAAAGGGAGAAATTCAATTCAGACAGGCAAGAAAACCAAGGAGATATGAAAATCAGCCCAAGCCTGGTATCTTGGGGAAAACAAGTGATATGAAAAAGTACACATTTGCTATCACAAGTTATTAGGATGCACAAAAAGAAAAAAATATCTATGTTTAGAGAAAAGGTGTTAAAAGAATGACTGTATATTATCCATTATTTTTTCCCTTCCTATTTAAGAAACATTTTTTAATTGTCTAGGGGAATTTATCTTATGATATAAAAAAGACAAATTTTATTTTTTACGATAAAAAATAAAGAATGCAGAAGTTACCTAATCCTGAATGTCCCAACTGACCAAGTGGATCTAAGTAAGATCCTTAGAGAGGGAGCTAAATTAAGTTCTACCTGATTAAAGACGTGATTTTCCATGGCCCCGATATCGGACTCACAGCCCTTCCCTCTTAATGAAGAGCTTTCAGCACTGATGGGGTGCAGAGGATGCTCATAATTCAGATGCAAGTCTGCGACACCCCGCGGCCTTGTGGGACAGGTTATAAGCTTCCGACTTTAGTGAGAACTGTTGCCATCAGCAACTTCAGCTACATCTAGTTAATTTCATATCAGATGCTGATTTGTTTAAAATGCCAGACAAGTGGGAACCACTCAATTCTGCCCAAGCCTCTCCCTGCTCTGACAAGGCGAGGAATCCAGGGGTTGTCAGCCTTGATGGATGAGGGGAATTATTCCTGATATGCTGTCAGTGCCCACCCCCCTTTGAGTACATCCTTCTCATCAGCGCAAGAGACAGAGGATGTTCTGAATAACTCAGGCTAGAGACAGGTTAGGAAAACAGCTCGTGCCCAGCAAAGTGGTGAAGTCATTAACTTTTCGCTTCTTTCGTTGGCTCCTGTGACCCTGCTGGCAAGAAAAAGTTTCCATAGCAGAGAACATCTCTAGAGCTAGCACGGCAGTGGGTGGCAATCACAGTTTCACAACTGCAAGCTACGACACAGCTGGGTCTCTTTCCTCATAAAATCAAAGCAGTAGCCCCCGAGATTAGTCATGGAGGTAAATCTCCACACCTAGAGTTACCTCACCATCCCAACTCCTGTTTCCGAAAATCTCCCCAGCCTTCGGAGACCTGCTGCCACCCAGCTGCTGTTTGTTAGGCTGATGGCCGCAGTAATCAGTGGGTCCTGCTCCAGGCAGCAGCCAGGTCCAGGGCTCTGTGTCATAAATTTTCACAAGAACTAGTCACATCCGCTTCAGTGGACGGCACCTCGACACTGTGCGGTCCAGGCTGGGAGGCAAACATGGAAATCTGACAGAAGAAGAAACAGTTTCTTTCCCCATTGACAACCCAAAAGGACTATGAGTGTATAAAAGTAGCTATAGTTAATATTAATTTCCACAAGTGATTTTTTTTCTCACTGGTTTTCAAGGAAAATGAGGAAGTTATTTCCAGAGATAGAAAATGTTAAAGTAAGGGGATGTTTTTTAAATGTCAGTGAAAATAAATTTAATTGTAAGAGTTATGAGGCTTCCTTATCAGCACTACTAGATGTTAAACGTATCAGGAAACTACAGGAATGAGGTTATGTGATATAAATACAGGACGATCAAATCAAAGGAACAGAACAGAATGAAGAAATAGATCTATAACGTAATTGAGAATCTGGTATATACTAAAAGTAGTATTAGAGATTAGTGCAAAGAAGAGAAGTTTTTCAATGCTAGTGCTAGAATAGCTGGCTAGCCACTTGGAAAAAGAATAAGGTGAACTGCTCTTTCACTCCTTATCAAAAACAGGTCCAGATAGATTAGAGACTTACACATTAAAAACCCATAAGGACATAAGAAAATATGTGATAATATTGTTAGAATCTAAAGAAAAAATACCTTTCTAAGCATAACCTGAAATCCAGAAGCAACTCAAAGTTAACAGAGCTAATAAAAAAAAGTGAAAGACAACTAAACAATATTAAGAATGAAAAAGGACTCAAAACTGAACATGCCACTCAGAATGAACAGATAATTTTCAAACAGATTAAATAAACAAATTTCCACAAAAATCACAGTATCACCTGCCTCATGAAGAAATTTTAAAAATCTGAATGATCCTATAACCATTAAAAATTTGGGTCAAAAGTCCCCCCACCCAACAAAAAAATATCAGGTCCAAATGCGTTTATAAGCAACATTCAGAAGAGTCAGCAAAGAGCTCAATCTATGCTTACACAAACTTTTCCAGAGATTAGAAAAAGAGGGACATTTCCCTCAGGTAGATAAAATTGTTTAGAAAATACTCTGTCCCACTCTCTACCTCCACAGGAGGGCTATACTTTCCCACTCCACCGATGCCAGCCAGACTTAATTCACGTGGCTTGCTTTGGCCAACGGACAGAAGTGATACGACATCAGTTTCAAGCCTAGACCTTAAGAAATAGTGTGTCTGCTCACCACTTTCGGAGTTTCCAGCCTCCCAGCTTGTGACGAACACACCTCAGATACGTGCATCTTTCAACCTGTGTCCCAAAGAAAGACACGTAGACCAGACAGGAGTGTGGCCTGCAGTCTGGGCATGAGCCACACCAACCACAGATCCACAGTCCAAAGCTACCCCAGCCAACCCACAGACCCCCAGCAAGAAATAAATGCTATTGATGCATGCCACTGAAAAATTGTGATTTATTACACATTATTGCAGTAATAGCTGGCCGATATATATTCCTAATTTATTTTGTTCAGCTAACATAACCTCGATATCAAAACCAGACAAAGCACACCAAAGGAAAACTACAAGCTAATACCACTTAAAAATCTTAAAGTATTAACTCAATGCAGAAATGTATTTTATAAAGTTATTTGTCATGATAATGTATTTTTTCCAAAAACATTAAGATTAACGGTCACTGACAAATGTAGAAAAGGCATTTGATAGTAAGAAAAAAAAACTAAGCAAACAAGAAAAGGGATATTCTTTACCTGATACAGAGGTTAAAAAAAAAAAAAAAACAGCATTTATCATACTTAGTATGTAATGCTGAAAGTATTCTCTTTATGATGAAGAATAAGACAAGGATGTGTGGTATCACCACTTCTATTCAACTTAATCCTGGAGGTCCTAATTAGTGAAGATAAGAAAAAAATAAAAGCTGTAAGGATTAGAAAAGCAAAAGCAAAGGTTATTTGGAGATCATTATTGTCTACAGAACTCCCCCTCCTCCAAATACACAGATAAGAATCAATAAAAATTAGCAAGCTTAATTTAAGAATATATAAAAGCTAACTGAATTCCCATATATTAGAAAACAGCCAGTAATGTTTTTAAAGGATGTTATTTAAAGTTCTTAAGAATAAATCTAACAAAAGATGTACAAATTCCTTCTGTAAAAAATAAAATCTTTAAAAACATTAAAGAAGCCCTAAGTAAAAGGAGCAATAGAATATTCCATAATAAAACTCAGCATCATAAAAATGTCAATTTCTCCACACTGATCTAGAGATTTAATGTAATTTTAATCAAAATCTCAATCAGCTTACAGAATTTCATGAGCAAATTTAAACAGAAGATAAACCTGCCAAAAAGAGCCAACAGTCTAGAAGAACAACAATGACATAAGGAAAGTTTCTTGACCAGTTATTGAGACTTGTTAAAAGTTAGAGTAATTAAGAAAGTGTGATATTGGCCCAGGAACAGGCAGATGGACCAATTACAGAATAGAGAGCCCAGAAACAGACTTATGTAGAGAAACACACAAAGAATGCAAATGTCTAATATTAGCAGTTTGTTCTGATATGAATTATGTCCTTTAATTGTTATAATAATGCTGTCAGGATTAACCATTCCCCCTTTACTAAGAGAGACACCAGTTTCCATGAGTTAGTGACACTTGCCCAAAATTACAGAGCCAAGAATTATCTATGCTAGAATTAAGCCTTTAATTTCCGAACCACAAACACACCAATCTTTTTCAACATCTGCTGTGTTTTGAACAATTAGTAAACAAAGCAAGATAAAGGGCCTGTATGCTAAAGATGAGAACAGCACCCAAAACACTGAATAAAAATCTTAGCATAAAAATAGGCAGAAGACATCAGTATTACATAGTGATCATTTTAAGAGGGATCAAGAAGAAATGTTCTTCCCTTCTGAGAATATCACTCTTAAGCCAGACCATGAGTCCACTTAACCAGAAATGGTATATTTCATGTCCTAGAGCAGCGGTCCCCAATCTTTTTGGCACCAGGGAAGGATTCATGGAAGAAAGTTTTCATGGAGGTAGGGGGCAGGGGGGTGGTTTTGGGATGATTCAAGTGCATTACATTTATTATGCACTTTATTTCTATTATTATTACATTGTAATATATAATGAAACAATTATACAACTCACCATAATACAGAATCTAATGCTTCGCTGATCTGACAGGAGGCAGAGCTCAGGCGGCGATGTGAGCAATGGGGAGTGGCAGTAAGTACAGATGAAGCTTCATTTGATTGCCCCTCACACCTCCTGCAGCCCCTGTTCCCAACAGGACCGACACCTGGGGTTGGGGACCGCAGTCCTAGAGGATTAAAGTCATGGCACTGAACGTGTTGGGCTAACTTATGTGTGTCACAACTGGAAAAACAAGAGAACCCCATACACACTCAAATTAGAAGAGAGTCACACACTAACATTCTCAATTAAAAAATTATATTCAAAACTCAAAAAAACTACAGAGACCAAATCTCTTTGAACACACACGGCCCCCAAGTCATCAGGAAGACTCATATTTAACGCTTTACATATGCAAGAAGTGATGAGGATTTAAAGTCAATGACTGAAACGCTAATTTTTAAAGAACTATAACAGAGGGTAAAATTAGGAACATCGTGTCCCATAAAGTTTGTTTCCAAAGATGCATAAATCTCTGGTTGGGCTCTCAAATATTTAGTTTAGTTATGTGAAATTCCTATTAAAATGTTTTATGTTCTCAGCTCACTTAATAGCTTGATTTTTCTAGTAGTTTGTTTATGCCTAACTTCCATGAATACAGAGAAAACTATGCTTTAAATAAAAGTGAAATACAAGAAAAATGGCATTTGAAAAAAATGGAAATCAAATTAAAATCTAAATTGCAAATCATCTAACATGTATAAGAAAGCTAAATTAGAACTCCAAGAAATGCTGAAAGGGAATATATTTTTAAGGGCCATAAAACAAATGATAATATTAATTGCAATAAGAAGGCTTATTTAAATGAAAAGCCCAAAACTAAGGATTTCATAAGCAATGTTCCTAATTTATATGCTTGACATGCTAGCATTTGTTTCTTTCTTTTACATAGCTAACCAATTAGGGTATATTTCTAAGGAACCAATTTTATTTGCTGGCAATTATTTGTTATCTTAGCTATAATTCTGCAGCTTTTCAAGCAACAAATAAATGTCTTACATCTGGAGAAGAAAACACAAAAAGTGATGGTATGATGTTTGAATACATGCAATTACTGGTATGTTACATTCTAATTAACATAATTAGCTTTGAAACAGTTCTCACAATAACTGTCAACACTTGTGTCAATTTAGTGGCAGTTAATGACATGTGTAACGAAGATCTATTTTTTCCACTTAAAAATAAAAAAATAAACCTTTCCAAAGAAGAAAAGACATGTAGCCTCACTGAATATTTAAGACTCTATTTTTAATCAATAAAGTTCTCCTCTAGAAGGTTTAGAAGGCAGACCTCGTGGCTTACCCACGAGTCTGAAAATTGGGACATGGGCACCCCAGTGGTGCACAACACAATCAACTGGGATTCAAGAAAAAATACTGGAACTTCAGTTTCCATGTTTTACATCTTTTTTTGTTGTTGTTGTTTAGACCATTTCATAAATTGATATTTAGGCTTCTACTCAGCTGATATGCACCAGTACTCATAGCTAAAATACTTCCTTATAGGTTGGCAGATAGCCACTGCCTCAAATGCTCCAAGTATGTCCTATCTTCCCCCTCACCTACTACTCTAGGACTCCCTAACTCTCCCCATGATGTGGCAACTAAATGGTTAACACCTGGCAAACTCAGTTTCCTCCAGGTCCTGTTTAAATCCTACAGTAAGTGTCCTCTGTAATCATTTTCTAGAGGAGATTCACAGGCCTGTTAAAGTATTTTTACCATCACCTCTAAGCACATGAAAATAACTTTAAAATACGTTCACATGTTAGGGAGGCACACTCAAAAAAATGTTTTATTGATGGGGTGAACCTGCAAAATGGTAAAGGCCCAATAGCCCTCCTCTAATTTTCTTATAACTGGGCAAATGACAGCAATATTTGGCAAGGGCAAAAAAAGATATCAATATTAATAATGTGTTCAGTAAAATAGACGTTAATATTCTAAAGCTCCAAGTATTCAGGCACTGTGTTAAGTGGTATACAAAATGTCAACTCAAAAGAAAGCAGACTTCTGTACAAAAGACTTTGATACACTCATGAAGAGGATTCTGATAAGTCTTTTGTGTAATACCATGAGAGGAATGAAAAGAAAGGAGTTATGTTTCCTTTTTCTGGTCACCATTTTTTTAATGGCCTCATCCCTTAAAGCTTACTCATGTTGAAAATGTTAAATTATCCTTTTCCCGCGACTTCTGATTTCAAACAAGCTCCACGCCTGACAAATTATCCTGTAGAAAACAGAGTAGACCTGTAGTTATCTGAAAGTAATCATAGAGAAGCTTATCTTTCCAAGGCCAGCTTCATCAATTCTATAAACCATAAACTTCACATATGCATTTAATAAAATTTAAATTTCCCAGATTAATTAATACATCAGATCCTCTTATCCAAGATGACAGTAATAGTTAGCACTTACCATGCTTTTCTGATGTGTCCCAAGTGGATATCCTTACTTGTATCATCTCACTTGATTCCAGCAACAACTACGTAAGATAGGTACTAATCAGCATTCCCATTTTTCAGAGGCACCAGAAAGTGACATTCCTTCATCAAGATCATGCATCTTGTAAGTGGTAAAGTCAAGATTCCCACCCAGGCAACCAGGCTCTGGAGCCCATGCTCTTAAACATTACTCTAAACTGCCTATCATAATTAAATTCTGAATCAAGTGCCTGTAAAAATGATCACAATTTAGATAAGGGCCACTGCAGAGCATGATCTCTTTGGCCAAAGGGAAAGGGATGACCTGAGGTCTACCTGTTACCATCCATAAAATTCTCTAATTCCAGCATTCATTTTCAAAAGTAAGGCTCTCAAAGGTCAATTATAATGTAGAGAGGTGGTACAGGCACAACAAAATATCAGCCCCTCGTATTTCACTTAATGCCATTTTAAAGAGCACACTCAATGAAATATTCTAGATTCACATCTTCAACAGCTACAGCTCATTTTCCTGGGCTCTTCAGGCAATCAAACCATTTGCAGATGATGAGGGAAGGGGGAGAAGGCAAGCATGGAGAGTCTTTTAGTCCTACATAACATAATGATATAGTTAATGCTTTAGTTCAGATATGCACAATGCCAAGGGGGGTCACATAACCCAGATTAGGTGAGGGCAGGTAAAGAGGTCAGGGAGGAAGCAGTGCATGAGCTGAAGCATAGACACTATTGGCCAGGCAAAAAGAGGAGAGTTGCATAGCTTTTCCAGAAACTGGCAGGCCAACTCATGCTGCTTATGAATTCTGATGACCGCAACCTCCCAGCATGTTATCTTCTGTCTTGCTGTCTGATTTCTGAGAATTCCTCTTTTCAACTAGTTTATAAGCTCTTTAAAAGCAAGACCATGTGCTTGCTATATCTTTTCTGTATAAGTTTTAATTCTAGTTGAATACTAGGGACTCCATTCATAGTCAACTAACTCATCAATGAACATGATGGGGAAACACTGATGCAGAATCCAACATTAGATTGAAGCTTCAGGTGCCAACAAACCAGGAGTAAATGCAATTACCCCAACTTCTCATTACACTATCTACGAAAGTGTATCTAGGAAAATAAAGTAGGAATGACATTGAAGCATATTGCTTTCCCAGAGCCACAATAACCAAGAATTTCCTAAGCCACTATGAAGTACAATGACGATTTTTCATTTTTCCCCACGACAGGAAATGCTACATCACAATACCTTTCCCCTCACAACCGCTATCTAATTACTACGGGTTTTTTAGTTTTTTCTGAGCTGCAAAGTCCTTTTAAGAATAGGACAGCAAACAGGCAGAGCCCAATATTTTACCACTGGGAGAAATGGACACCAGAAAGGATAAGCTGTGTCACCCCAGCGGTCCACCAGAAGGAGACCTGTCCACCACCACACCAGCAGGTGCTTCCTTAATGGCGGCCGGGACTGCTTTGCCGCCTTTATCTCAATCATCTCCCTCATACACAGGACCCAATAAAATCCTGACAGCCAAACCATTCAACTAGTCTGGGCACCAGGAAACAGCACACCAGGAGCCTCAGAAAACAACAGAAACTTAGAATTAAGACTTCCTCAGTATTCATTAATAAACTACCATGTTCTAAGTGCTAACTACATACCAAGTACTGTCCTTGGTGCTAATGATACAGTGGCGATTGACAGCTGAGGTGCAAGCATTTATCACCCTGTGGATCACATCTTTATGCTTGGTGGCCACCTTCTAAATAGGTGCGCCAATTGGGTAAACAGGCAGTAAATGAAATCTGTGCTTTAACCCACAGAGATGTATGTACACAGATGTACGGTATTGCTGTCATGAAGTTGTTTCGCTTCCCCCCTGTGATGGTAATCAAGTAAAAGAGGGCACACATTTCCATTCTTTAAAGCCCACAGAATACGTGCAGGCTTTTTATTATTTGTCACTTCAGTGGCTGGAGAATGCCTTTGATAACAAGAAGTCTGCACTTGACCGGTCCGCCCAGGTACACCCACGCAGAGACCCACGTGGAGACCTGCTCTAGCAGGTGCCCCACCCTTTCCAAGGACAACACACACATAAGGTAATCAATATTTTTTAATCTCTGCAAAATGGAAAGAAAAAACTAAGACACAGAAAGTTTTAAGTGACTGCTCTGAGTGGAGTTCATTTTAGAAAATAATCTCTCACAAAAATACGTAGTTCTTCATTCACTCAACACCCTTTGCATGTCTGCTAATCATCCTCTGGCACCCAATCATGTTTAGAGCAAGAATGCACATGTAGAACATCTCTTCACAGAGGCAGTCGTTGGATTATTGTGAGGATTTTAGAGTTCATTTTTAAGTTGATCTTTGATTTACAGACTCACGTTAAACCAGCTACTGTGGATGGGCCCAGGTGAGCCTATAATGAGATTTATCTTCATGGATTAGGCCTGACCTATAATAATCTGCTCGGGGCTCCCTCTTGCTATTTCAGCACTGAGTTATGAAAATTCATCCCTTCACTATAAACAGAACCTAGCTCAGAGGGTAATAACTACGAGATGTATTACTCCTGGAACACAAGCACTCCTGAGACTCTGATTATAATGTCCACAGCTGAAGGCACTATTTCACAATTGAGATTACTACTTTCCAGATGAAAAAAAATTCTGAACCGTGGAATAATGCCTTCAGCTACACACACTGTAATCACACTCAGCAGTTCCTGTATCCCAAGAGCAATACAGGTTACCAACAGTTGGTTTGGTGAGCTAATTTAGGGAACAGAAGGGAGACGTTATGGGAGGCAGCACAGAAAGCCCTAATTTCATATTTGCTTTGTCTGCTGGCTTTAGCGTACGAGTTCCACATGTCAAATAACCATATCAACTTCACTAAAGCATAAATTTAAAAGTGTAATTATTTTTCAAACAAACCAACAAAGTTTTTTTTAAAGAAGAGAATACTAACTGCTGATCAGAGTGAAGAAAGATGTATTTTCTTAATATATAAGCAGTACAAATTTGTACGGAATTCCCAGAAACAATTTATCAAAAGCTATGGAGACTTTAACAATGCTCATATTCTTTGTCCCAATAATCCCACTCCAAGAATCTACCTAAACAATTAGAGGTACACAAGGACTTACTAAAAGTCCACTCATCACCATTATTTGCAATAGGAGAAACTTGGAAATAAACTACAAGGGGAAATCGTTTAATAAATTATGATAAATCCATACATCGGAATATTATGCAGCCCTTAAATTGAGTTATTATGGCAATGGAGAAATGCTAATTTATAGATGTATTCTACAACTTTTGTTAAGCAATTTATCCAAGGGCATTCAAATTATTCCTTCATCAATATTTAACAGATACTCTCTCGGAGTTAACTAATTGGACTTCGGATCAGGTTTTTATTTTTGAGTTATAAGGCTAATGAAGTATTGATATAATATTAAATGACTGCAAATAAAGTCTGCACCCTAAATAAATGCTGACATTATGTCTCTACATTCAGAATGAATTAAAAAGGAAAAATACACTTTTGCATACGTTTAGTAAATTTTCCCTGACTCCTTATAATGCATTTTTGCAAATGGAAAAGATGAATATTCATCAAGGCTCTTGGAATATATTACAGTTTAAACAGTTTGGTTTTAATATTTATAGTACATCATGAAATATAATTTTTTCATTAGGAGAAATGGATATGATGTCAAAAGACAGCCAGTGAAGAAACATAAAATTATACTACTTAACCTAATATTTAAAAGTTGAAAAACAGTATTTGAAAGCACCTTGCAGCTTCAAAAAAGTTAGGTATTCTACAAAGGTATCTTCCAGTTTGTTCGGCTGGTAAATTCTGAGTAAAGATGAGGAAGGAAAAAAGCTAATATACCATTGTGAAAGGTAAAGACAAAAACTGCTACCTCAAATCAAACAATCTAAGGAAAAGTGCTTTTTTTCCTCCCTTCTGATAAACCATGCCAGCTAAGCCTAGCTCACAACTTCCAAGAAATATTTTTCCTACCAACCCCAAGAACACTGATGACAGCATTTCTTGAGTGACTCTGCAAAGTGCTGCACAAGAGTTCACTCATTTAATCCTCACAATAGCCTTTTGAGGTTATTAACAATCATTAGTCCCATTTCACAGATAAAGAAACTAAGGCTCACACAGTTAGTCCCACCTGAGGCTAACAAATGGCAAAACCTGGAGTTGATCTCGGGCAGCCCATGCTCTTAGAGATGTGTGGCAAATAGTGAACAGTTTGAAACAGGATGGGCAAAGGAAGACCTCAGTGAGGAAGAATGTGAATGGGACCTTCACACAAACGAAACAGATGAGGCACATGATCCAAATCTAACAGAAAATGGGAAAGAAATGCTGGAAACTAATTTTCATGGTGCTTCTGCTATCCATTTATTACTCCAAAATACAAAAGTAGTGAATATTTCTTAGGATGGCCACATATACCATTTCTGAACTTCAGTCATCAAGGCTTACTGCCTTATTTTCCTACAAGGAAATAAGTTACCACTGGTCCTGCTTTTGCCTCCTGAAATTTCCATCTTTCTTGCCAGAAAGCAGCATCTGTATAAATCCCTCTGCTTTGACGACTACGACTTCTTTGATAAACTACCCATGTGTGTGGGGAGGGACAAAAAGATGGAGAAAGCAAATGGGGAAAATGAGTTTTCCCCTCTTCAGATTAATGTATATGAAGTATACATCTGACACTTCATCAGCACTCCCGGCTGGCGTCCCAGCAGGCAGACACTGGCTGAGCATGTATTCTGCCAGCTACCAAGCTACTTAGGATGAATTGGCAACATGCCATTTATCTGAAATGCCCAATGTGTCCGGGAGAGGGAACACAACTACATTTAGCATTGCCAAGGAAAACTAGATACTTCAGGCTAGGAATTAATCTCCTCCTTGAGAAGCTAGTTAGCATTACCTTCAAGCTTGCCTATGGCACTTAAATCACTATAGGTCATGCACTTACTAAAATTCATCCCTACCAAACCTCAGGGCCTTCATTTATATCTTACTAACATATTAATACCTCTCAGGCTGAGGGTCTATACTTTCCTGAAATGTATGTTGCTGAGATTAAGCATGGACTTGCTACATCGAGTGCAATGTTGTCATTTGGACATAAACCACCGTGATTCCTTATTTTTCTAATTCCACCACACTTGAACACACATATCACTTCAACTTAATTATTCAATGAATCAACAAAATATTCAAGCCAATGTGACTACATGACTGCTTAAAAGCACATGAATGAAATTCCCTTGTGGACCCCGATAATCTTTTCACAATTTTGTCACCATATTTTATGACCATCTGATGTGGAATTAAACAGGATTTGACCTATATGGACTTTAAGGCTAACCAGAACTGTAAGATGCACACTGAACAGCAAAACCATGGAGACTTTAGATGGATGGTCTTATTACACCACCCATTACAGCATGCAGAATCACACCATCACTCTCACCTTGCAACTAAAGGAATCTGTCACTTTTCCACGATATTTATTTGTTCCTTCATCATTATTTATTGAATGCCTCCTACATGCAAGGCATCGTGCTAAAAGCAGTGAGGAGTAGAAGAAAGTCAAATCAGGCAAGAATTCTACCCTCAAGGAGCTTGCAGTCTAGCAGGGAAATACTAGGCATAAACACAAAGAACAAAAACAGAGGAGTACCATGATAAATGTTAAGGGGAGGCTGGGGAAAGAATGACTTACAGCTCTAAGACAGGGGTAATGGGGTGGGGAGAATGGCCAGGAAGAGAGAATCAATCAGAGTGAGGAATGTTCCACTGCACAATGCACCTCCACCAACATTAACTTGTTTGGAAGAAAAGGAAAAGAGAAAGAAGGAAAAAGAAAAAGAGTCCTAAAAGGTGTACACTCTCACCTCCTCAGCACCATTCTCTATCAAATCTCTTAATTGTAATTGGCAGAGATAATTTAGATAGAATCCAATCCAAATTTGGTAGAAACATGAAACTGATTAACTTTAATGTGTCCCTTTAGCTATGTGGTTCTACAAATGGTACCAAAAGCAGGAAAAGTCATTAACATTTACTTGAGTGGCATGCAGAAATAAGTGATACGGCAGAGAAATCTAGACACATCGCAGCAGAATAAGGAAATCAAGATGGTGCTCTCCAGGCAGCTCTCCTCTCCTGCTCTTAATACAGCAGAAGGCGGGGGACAAATAGTTTTCCATACACTATAGTTAGGAACTAATGAAACTTCTAAAGGGAAAGATAGAATGATGGTTAAATTTTAAACCTTCACTATCTAGTAGTAAATGGCTGATCACATTCTGGCTTCTGTGCTCAAATTTACCTTGTGATAACAATGTAACTATTAATATTGCTAACATTTAAGACTTATTATATGCCAGATACTGTTTTAAATTTGCTCTACATTGTATTTCAGCATTTTCCCCAGTTTTGATCTTGAGCTAACACCATAAACATAAAAACTTACAGGTAGATAAGCTATTAATTTAAGTAATTCATCAATAAGAATGTCAGCTGACAGATTTTAGGAGGTACTCTTCTCATGTTTTCTATTAATAGTTCTCATTATTGTATCCTATTCCCAAATATCTTAGGTCACGTGACTTGCATTTTTCATCCGTGAATAAATCAGTTTCTCTTTCTGGGTATGGGACTACCAGTATTAGGTAACAAGACATATTACTTTGTGACAGTGTTGTTTTAATCAGAATGATTTACTTGGCAATAAACATACAGGATTACTATTTAAATGTGAAGAAGAATATTGTAGTGGCTAAAAAAGCACTTCTGTCAAAAATACACACACACACACACACACACACACACGCACAAGTTGTGAGGTATTTTTCTCTTTCCTTAAAAAACAAATGATCAGAGTAAAACAAGCTTTTAATAAAATCCTCAAAAGAGAAAAAGTAACTTTGGACTACCATCTCTTTAATTGTATCTTTAAAAAATAAGTCCCAAAATTTTCATAAGAGGAAAAAAAGATGAATTTTGGCTTAAAAATTATAGTCAATTTTCAAGTCACAAACATTCCACAATTTTGAAGTCACAAACAAAATATTCCAAAAGAAACTTCCTTAGAAGATACTTATTCCATACATTCCAAATCTTAATTATTCTGAAAAGAGAATTGGGGAATTCTAGAGTTGAAAGGGACTTCATAGACTGTACAGTACCTCTTGTAGGTGCAGGGGAGGTGACAGAATTTGAGAAAGTAAGTGACCTGCCCAAGTTTATACAGCTATTTAATGGCAAAAGCAAGGCTACAGGCTAAACCTAAATCAAATCTCTTTTCATTATAGTTTGATTCCCAAATATCCAACAGAATTCATTACCAATACATAAAAATTATAAGACATTGTAACACACTGATTTATATATTATTTGCATCTTCATCAATAAAAGATGTTTAAAATCTATTTCCAGACCATACAACCCTACCACCAATTCGAAAGTAGCATGTACAGACTTATCAGCTGAGCCAAAAGATTTAAAGCAAAGAAGGGACCAACCAGAAAAAAAAAAATTCTAGTAAGCATCATGTTAAAACTAAAAGTCTACACTGGGGAAAAAAACAGGAATGTGCAAGTCCATGCTGCTAACAAATACACAAATATTTATGCTGTGTGCCAAGTGGTAAATGTGGAGAGTGCTGGAGTTGGAAAAATCACCACTTTCACTCACCACTGAAAAGAATGGTCAGCCCCAGCAGGAATGACTAATGGATGCTAAATCTATAGGAAAATTTTGATGGAAAGCATATGAGCATGGCCTGAAAGTATCTCCCCAGATTGCTTATGGATTGCAAGAGAAAAAGTCCTAACTACAGCAGAGAAATTGGGCAACACCTGGACTAGATGATTAAAGTTGATGTCACAGTGAGCAGCAGACAGACATCATGAGCCTGCAGGTCTTATGGCCTGAGAGGCCAGGATATCACCAGTGCTGTGCTCTGGCCTGGTATGTAAAACCCAGCTCTCACCAAGGGAAAGAGCAGACAAACATGACAAATACTCCCTTAAAAAATAATCTATCGGCCGGGCACGGTGGCTCACGCCTGTAATCCTAGCACTCTGGGAGGCCGAGGCGGGTGGATTGCTCAAGGTCAGGAGTTCGAGACCAGCCTGAGCGAGACCCCGTCTCTACTAAAAATGGAAAGACATTATATGGACAACTAAAAATCTATATAGAAAAAATTACGGCCGGGCGCGGTGGCTCACGCCTGTAATCCTAGCACTCTGGGAGGCCGAGGTGGGCGGATCCTTTGAGCTCAGGAGTTCGAGACCAGCCTGAGCAAGAGCGAGACCCCACCTCTACTAAAAATAGAAAGAAATTATATGGACAGCTAAAAATATATAGAGAAAAAATTAGCCGGGCATGGTGGCACATGCCTGTAGTCCCAGCTACTCGGGAGGCTGAGACAGGGGATCGCTTGAGCTCAGGAGTTTGAGGTTGCTGTGAGCTAGGCTGACGCCACGGCACTCACTCTAGCCTGGGCAACAGAGTGAGACTCTGTCTCAAAAAAAAAAAAAAAAAAAAAAAAAAAAAAGAAAAAATTAGCCGGGCATAGTGGCGCATGCCTGTAGTCCCAGCTACTCGGGAGGCTGAGGCAGTAGGATCGCTTAAGCCGAGGAGTCTGAGGTTGCTGTGAGCTAAGCTGACGCCACGGCAATCACTCTAGCCTGGGCAACAAAGTGAGACTCTGTCTCAACAAAAAAAAAAAAAAAAAAAAAAAAAATAATCTATCAAAAAAAATTCTTCCAAAACTTCAATGTTACAAAAGATAAAGAAAGGCTGTGGAAACATTCCAGATTAAAGAGGACTAAAGGGATGGACAATTGAATGCAACGAATGACCCTAGACTGGATCCCACGACGGAGCAGGAAAAAAATGCTATGAAAACATTAATGAGTTAATTGATAAAACTGAAATACAGATGGCAGAGTATAGGATTGTAGCAGTCATAAATGTACTCAAGTTGACAATTGTGACAATAAAGGGCTATAGTATGTGTATAATTTACTCTCAAATAGTTCAAAAAATTATACATACATGTGTGTACATATATACACACATATTTACATACATACAGAGACAAAACAAATTGGGCAAGATGTTAGTCAAATCTAGATAAAGAGCAAACTAATGTTCTAAGTTTGGGGGTTTTTTTGTTTGTTTGTTTGTTTGTTTAAAAGAGAAACAGAGTCTTGCTCTGTCACCCAGGCTCGAATGCAGTGGCCCAATCATAGCTCATTGTATCCTCAACCTCCTGGACTCAAGCGATCGATCCTCCTGCCTCAGCCTCTCAAGTAGCTGAGACTATGGGTTCACCCCATCATGCCCCACCCCATCATGCCCCACTTTTTTTTTTTTTTTTTTTTTTGTAGAGACAGGCATCACGCTAAGTGGCTTAAGCTGGTCTGGAACTCACTGGCCTCAAGTGATCCTCCTGCCTGAGGCAGTGCTGGGATTACAGGTGTGAGCCACTGCGCCCCGTCTATATTTTCCCTATTCTTGCAACTTTTCTGTAAGTTTGAAATTCTTCCCAAATAAAAAGTTAGAAAAAAAAAAAAAAAGCCTAGAAACATTTTCATTTCTTTTGGGCGAAGGGTAGAGATGGGGCCCACTTAAGAGCACTGTTCCAAATTTGGGGTGGGGGTGGGGAGGTGGAAATCATCACACCGAAAGCAAGAAATATTCACACTGCCAAATCTGTGCTTAACATTACACGTAAGTTTAAATCTGGTTAAACTTAAATAGTTCCTAGGGAGGTGGCGAGCTAGCGCAACCGCCACCCGCGCCGGTGACACTCACCAGGCTGGCCGTGAGCAAGGGCGCCGACTGGCCCAGGGCCTGGCTGCGCATGCGCACAAGGTTGGACGTCTCCGCCGAGGCTGGCCAGGCCTGTCCCGCCACCGGGTTTGGAAGGAGGTACCTCCCTGTTGGGGTTAAAAAGAAGACAATGTAAGTGGCAGGCAGTTCCATAGCAAGGGGAGGTGGGGGGTGTTCCTCGCTATCCTGTATTTTTTCCTGCCATACTTGGTAATAACATTTATTAATAGCAACCAGAGAAAAATGGTTCTAATTAAGTCAGGCAACTCAGTGGCAGCTTCTGACCCTGACGTCCCCCATAAACCCAAGTGAACCTCTTCGACCCCCGCAGTGTGTAGAGCTTTACCAGGGTAGGATGAAGTGTTTTTTCCGTCTGCCTATTCCATGGGAATATGTTGAAGATATATATATACACACACAAAGCATTCTCAGCATCACAGAAATAAACATGTTTGTCAGTGTTATTTGAAAAAAATCTTAACATGGAAAGTGATCTAGGAACCAATTAGAAAAGAATCTACAGCGTGGAGACTGTGACCAACAAAAGGAAGTGGAGTTCTTCCAAGGTGAAATGGGGCTGGAGCCCCTTCTCCTCCCCACCCCCTGCTTCTCTCTCCGAAGTGCAGGTGGCCATCCAACCGTGTCTGTGGGATACATAATCATATCCATTTGCATAAATCAGGACATCAATGTCAATCTAGGTTCACTGAGCAATTTCCATCAACCTTGAACTCTAATATATACATTTATGCCTTTAAAAGTCAAACAGCTGAACCAATTCACTCTATTACTTCCTTGGTACATGGACTTGACTAGTATCAATACACAGGAAATGAGGCTTTTTGACTTCAGGGAAGTTCAGATGGGACATCCATAGTCACACAGTAATGAAGGTCCCTAAAAGCAGAGACACGTTTGATTTTTATCTGCTTTGCCCCAATACTAGCACAATGACGGGCCATAATAGGTGCTCAATAAATATTTATCAAATGGAAGAAGAATATGTGGGCATTTCCTTCCCAGAAAACACATAGAGACAATGAAAAGACAGCAGGCAACTCGTAGAATCATTCGAGAGCCGTGTGGGGGGGGGGGGGACTCCAGCTTATTCCTCTCCAGAAGAATAAGGAATTACAGCATGCGTAGCTGCTGGCCCTGCAGCGGAGTTAACATCTGCTCACTGGTTAATAACTACTACAGGACATTAACTAGTTTAGCATTACTGTACGTGCTAACTACCAGCACTACCAAAGCATAGGAGCTGGGGGCATCTCCCCTCAATTGTCCATATTAAAAGGTCCATTACTTTATTTAATCCAAATGCTTTCAGAAATTGATATTTTAGTTCCAGAGGAAAAAATGGCTTCTTATTCTGCCAAAAGTGCTCTTTTACTCTCTTACTACGTAGTGAAAGCACAGACTCTGAAGAAAAGCTAGATCTGCTTTTGAGATCTTGCCCTGTAGCTGAATGACATTGGGGAAGTAAGTTAGTTAACCTCTCCTGGCCTTGGTTTTTCCATCTCTAAAATAGGAATAGACAGAATCGACTATGTAAAGTTACTGATGGGATTAGAGGATTTTATAAGTAAAGAACTCAGTAAATGTTAGCTATGTAGCCCTAACAGCAGAAAAATTAAAAAGTTTCTTTTTTACCTGGGATGTGTTTCTTTTCATGTATAAGAAGAAAACACAAATATATACAAAGGAACAAAAACCACCTATGATCAAACCAGAGAAAACCAGTATCAATACTTTACTGATTTTCCTCCAGAGTTTCTTTCTACATATTTTCTTGCAAAAATGGAATTATGCTGGTTTCTGTCACCTGCTCTCAGCCAACCCCACATAATAGATTACGACCTTTTCCAAGCAAATAAATATAGCAAATGTCAATTAACTGAAACAAACACTACCACTGAAAATTCAAATGTAATTACCCTCTGCGTGTCTGATCACCGTCTCAAAAACATTCAGACATATTTTTGTACAAGGAATGTTACATTTAAAGTCTAGAATTTTATTTCTTTTCCTTTCCTAGTTCTGAAATGCAAACTAAAAGCTGAACTAACTGGGGTTTTGAGAAATTAACCCCCATTAGGCCCAAATGCAGGAGATTAATGAGGAAGGGCAAGAATACTATAAGACAGCATTTAGGATTGCAGCATTAGTATCACATGAATAAATGGTTTCTTTAACATAAAAATAACTCTACTTCAAGGACGTTACTTGTTAAAAACATACCAACGTCCAGTAATCTGGATCCATAGATTTTTTTTTCCTCCTTCCTATGTCTTTTCCTATATTTTATGTTTTGTATTTGCTTTGTTCATGTTTCAGAAAGAGGCATGAGATAGGAGGTGTAGAAGCTACATGATGTCGAGGTTTATATGATGGAGAGAATTTACTCTGGCCTCGCTGCTGTTCTACCCCAGGTGCTTCATTTTAAAGAAAACTAAGGGTAGATAGGAAAACACTTGGAGAATGTAATGGAAAAATTTAAAGGCCAAGTATTGTTGTCCACTGAAAAATTCTGTCAGTCCTGTTTTTCCTTTAGTAGAAAATAATTATTAGACAGTCTCCCTATAATCTCATAATGTGAGGAAATAAGTTTATTTCTGTAACTCTAGTATCTTGCATAGGGCCTGGCACTCAGTAAATGTTCAATAAATGTTTGTTGACTGAAATGCCACTAAAGTATATTATTTGAACAATACTTGATCAAATCTCAACAGAAAGAATACCACTGAACAGATCACTTTCTCAAATTCCATTTTTAAGTATAACATGATAGCTAAAATACATTGAGGCCTTATGATATGCCAGGCACTGCAGCATCTTAACAACCCTATGGGCTAGATATTATCATCTCCACTTTGAACCCAGAGAGGTTACATAACTAGGAAAGGGCACATAGCTAAGGAAGTGGGCAAAACCAAGATTCTGACTCCAAAGCCCAGTCTACCACAGGAAAATATTCAACACATATGCTTAGGTAAAGACAAAGGTTGTAAGTTAAGACAGTATGATTCTGTAGTTATAAGACTATATATTATATACAGAAAGAGAAAAATCATCTGGAAAGATGGGAACAGAGTGATTTCAACACACAGGCTTGGAATCAGACAAACATGGGTCTGCAGTCTAGTTCTTACTCGTCCAAGCCTCAATATTCCCATCTCTAAGATGGGGAGAGTACCTTACAAGATGGCAGCTAAGATTAAATCTGGCACCTAAATCTCTCCACCTAGGACATGGAAAGCAGTCAACCTACTATCACCATTCATGTTATCATAAGACCTGCATCCTCCACCACAGCGATAGCAACAGAATAAAACATGGTAAGTAGCTTCTTAGGCTGGGCCACAAAAGAAATAAAGAAAAATACTAAATAATGTTAAAGTAGTATTTCTTGGGAGTGAAAAACAGTAAATTCATAATTATAGTAATCTCTGGCAGAGAAAACGGGGGATGCTAGATCTGTAATTCTTTATTATTTTAAAGATTACCTGCAAGGAATGATAGGGTCTGCTATTATAATTCAACTTAAAAGTTTAAGTGAAGAAGTTTAAGTGAAGAAGTTAAGCTTTTGACTTGTGGCTTTAATAAATTTAGCACTAAATCTTTACAATGTATCTGAAGACTGTAACAAATAACAAATTTTGATAAAGCTGGCTGGTAGGCATATGGGGTTGTATTGAATACTTCTCTATTATTTCTATAAATATTTTATAATAGTGCTTTTAATAATGATTCCTAGCAAAAAAAATGCGTTCTGCATTCTAACATGGCAAACTAGCCAGGAGCACCTTCCTTCCACTCCCCAAAATGGGAGCTCCTATGGCTCAGGTTAGGGGTCCCCCAGGGTCAGGGGGATGGTGGGCACACTCCAAGGGTCCTGAGCAGGGACACAAGGAGCCAGGGGAATGGGAGCAAAGAAGAACCATGAAGAACCATCATCCCAGTGTCAAAGTCACAGCAGCCGTGACTGGGAGAGGCTCTCTCTGCCAGCGGGAGGGAGGGAGGAATGAAAGGCAAATAGTTCCTCAGCGCAGGAAATTCACATGCTAGGATCCTGGCTCAATGAGACCAGGCATCGTTTACTGTCAAGCCAGACTGTGGACAGAAGACAGAACCAATGCTGGGGAGCCAAAAGAAGGGGAACCAGAACCACACACCTTTTCTCCATAAACTCTAACCTACGCTTTGAACACTTCAGTTGTTTTTTTTTTTTTTTTTGAGACAGAGTCTCACTCTGTTGCCCAGGCTAGAGTGAGTGCCGTGGCGTCAGCCTAGCTCACAGCAACCTCAAACTCCTGAGCTCAAGCGATCCTCCTGTCTCAGCCTCCCGAGTAGCTGGGACTACAGGCATGCACCACCATGCCCGGCTAATTTTTTCTATATATATTTTTAGCTGTCCATATAATTTCTTTCTATTTTTAGTAGAGATGGGGTCTCGCTCTTGCTCAGGCTGGTCTCGAACTCCTGAGCTCAAATGATCCGCCCACCTCGGCCTCCCAGAGTGCTAGGATTACAGGCGTGAGCCACCGCGCCCGGCCTGAACACTTCAGTTGTTAAATCTCACAGGAGACTTAAAGGTAAGCAGAAGACCACTGGTAACAAGGCACGCATGCCATCTTGTCCTCTGAAATTGCTCCATTTAACACTAATGAATACATTTTATTTATTGCTACCTCATGTGTAAATCCAATCTTGGTCACAAAACCAAAGGTATGCCCTACAATTCCTTAGTTAGCTCAACAGCCTAACCCAAAAGACGACCCTTTGATGTTCACTAACTGATCCAGCCTTAGCCCATATCCTTGTCTTACACCCTCTTCAAACTGGACAGGACGTAAAGGTCCTTGGTAATGGTAAAAATTAATCGCTCCAGTTGTGGTTGACTTTAAATGTCAGACTACTGAGTTCCAACTGTGAACTCCAAAACTGATTCCATCACTTACCATCATGAACTCCTCCAAACGTCAGGTTCCTCAATTGCAAATCAGAGGTAAACTTACAGGGTTGTTGTAAAAATCTCAACTGAATTATAGAACGAACAAATATAAGCTTAAAAAAAAAAATACAAAGAGCTACCTACCCAACACACATCAGATTATAAAGTGAGCAAGAAATAAAATTTTGTTAAGCCACTCCAAAAGAATAAATTAGGAAGCATTTATACACATATGCCATGAAATGTTTATAATCCTATGGTGGGTTATGTTTTAGATGTCATTATTCTTGCATAGGTCTTATCCTAAGGAATCATATGAATGTTACAAATTGGAAGGTCTGTTCACACAACACATGCGATGTTTTATTCCTGCCTAGACCCCCATTAGAGTTAATAGGGAAAAGAGGACAACAGATGGATTTAAGGGAGTCATTAAAAGGCAGTAATGTAGTACCATACTTGGTAGTGATTACATCAAACTTTATATAAATTCGCTTCTGATGACTACCAAGAGCCTCTAAAAAGTGTGTTGCTCTTGTAGTCATGCATCATTTGCTGCCTACAATTTAAGAAAATTAGCATCTGTCTATGGCATTATTCAGCTGCACAGGGTGGAAACTAATGAATAATACCATTTCCAATTTGTAAGAGAGGTGAGCTTGCCTAGCAATCTGGTTACTCTATTTTAATTCTGAATTGAGCTTGTTGTCAGAACTGGAACTTTGATCAGCTCTGTGCTCTTTGGAAACATGTTTCTAAAATTCTACTGTGCTTAAGACATTTATCAAAATTTTCTATTGACATAACTGGAAATTTAGAGGCAATGGAAATCGGTATTAAAGCTGGAATCAGTTGGTCAGAATGAAACAAGAACCTGTCAGGTCAGGTTTCAACCATAGATGGGTTGTTTGAATGGACTTTTTATACTGGTTACTATTACTGTTTTTGCCATGGGACCTCCACTTAGAGCGAAAAGTTTTGTAGCCTTTTATGGTTATATGTATATTAAAATAGATAGATTATTGAGCCCAGATCCAGATTGTGCCTTGGTTCTATAGAGGCTACATATGACCTCTTCTGGAATGTGTTTTCCTTTGTTTCCATCCTGAATTCTAAGAAACAAGAAGTAGGAACTTCATAAATGCATGTTTTCGAACACGGGAAACATGCTTTCAATGCACCCCGAAGCTAGAAGTATCCCTGTGAAGTAGGAAAATACCAAGTCAGCAATAATTTTAACAGAATGGCCATATAAAGAATTAAATATAGCCTGTGGAGATCTACTTTATCATTGGGGAATAGTGGTACCTGACTTTGAAAGCTTCCATTAAAAAAGTTCCACATCACCTGAAGTGCAACATAGATTTAGTAGTCGGTCCACAGTCTTTCATTTTGGGTTATTTCTCTTGGACCACATGCAGAACTTCAAAGGGAAAATAAGACCTACTAACTCCATAAAAAAAATACTCTTTCAATCTAACTTCTGCTGCTCAGTAACACATGAGAACTCGGAAAAAGTCTGTTCATCCCTCTCAAGTACCAACCAGGAACAAAGGGATGCTGAGGTGGCCCATGTGTTGCTATCAAGGGGTTTGGGGGAGGTAGGAGAGCCACATAAGGGATGGAGGGAGAACAGGGGTAGCATTACAGAGGCTTCAGGGCTGGGAACAAAAACAACAATGGCAAGCTGGCAACTCGGCCAGTGCCACGAGCAGGCAGATGGGGCCACATGCTCTGTTGCAAGAACTTACTCTTCTCTCACATTCTGTATCTCCACAGGTGTTTGGTTAATAGGTTTTGGCTACCAGCCTGCTGCTCACCTGAACATCTACTGAAGCTCTCACAGTGGCTGCCAGAAAGTTCACACCCACCACTAAACTGAGAGGAGGGACATTCCCACCATTTTACCTTCTAGTGAAGTCTTCCTTGCTTAATCCCACTTCTAGGTATATACACAAAGGAAGTGAGATTAGGGGCTTGAACAGATGTTTGTAGCAGCATTATTCACAATAGCCAAAAGGAGGAAGCAATTCAATTGTTCATCGAGGGATGAAGGGATAAACAAAATACACACACACACACACACACACACACACACACACAGCGCGCGCGCGCGCGTGCGCGAACGCAATGGAATATTATTCAGTCTTAAAAAAAAATTCTGACTTGTGCTCCAACATGGATGAACCTTAAAGACATTATGCTAAATGAAATCAGCCAGTCACAGAAGGTCAGATGCTGTATGATTCCATTTACAGAAGGTACCTGGAATAGTAAAATTCATTGGGACAGAAAGTGTAACAGTGGTTTCCAGGTGTCGGGGGAGGGAGGAAAGGGAGTTCTTATTTAATGGATCCAGAGTTTAATTTAGGATGATGGAAAAGTTCTGGAGATGGATAGTGGTGATAATTGTACTTAATGTCACTGAATTGTACACTTAAAAATGGTTAAAGAGATAAAAAAAAAATTACATATATTTTATGACAGTATTAAAAAACTCTCCCTGGCTTGGCTAAAATCACTGCATCTCACAGAGGAAAAGATAAGGGGATCCTTTTTGTTGTCCAAAGGAGATAAACACATTAACGACATCAGCACGTGCTTTTGCAAATTACATTTAATAACTTAAGCCATTCCAATCATTTATAAGTTAGGTGAGGTGAGTTTTTAAAGAACCCACCGCACTTCAGCAAGTCACCTGCTGAATCTGGTCAGAATCCATGACTCAGCAGCCATCACCCCAATTCCATCATCGCCCAGACATTCCTCTTCTACGCCCCATTGCTCACTCCTAAACATTTGTTCCCTCGTCGCTGGGGCTCTCGTCCTCACGGGCAATTACAGTCTCCCTTTATTCATCTTCAGCTCTGCTACTGCAACATCTTCCCGCTCACATGGGTGACTGACTTCCAATTTCTTGTCCTCTGTGCAAAAGAATGACTATACCTAGACAGCATCAACAATGCTGTTAAATCATTCTTAATGGCATAAATATAATTTGAGAAACCAAGAGACCTGTGACCAGACAGTGCAGAAGTTCACTGACTCCTCTACTGAGCTGCTATTCTAGCTAAAAAAAAAAAAAAAAAAAAAAAGTAGTGTGTGTTTACTAACACAAGAGAAGTCTGAAGCAGAACCTTGACCCTCAGTCCTTAATGACATCGCTGCCTACTAGCCAGGGGTCTCCAATGGGTGAGGAAACTGGAGGCTGAATGTGTGTCTCTTGGAAGGCTGGGATTCAGAGCAGGATGATGCCAATCGAGCATCAACGTCCTAATCAAATTAACCACCTGGTTTGCTACAAGACCTAATTTTTTTTGTTGTTGTTTTTTAAGCTAAACTCCTGTTTGCCACTAGACTCAAATTTACCAGAGATGCCCAATTGCACTCTTTAGAATATTATCACTGGTATTCTACATTTAACATAAAATGGCACAGCAACATTACTAATTACAAAAGCCTAGAAGACAAAGTCAGAGGAATAAGAGGAAGCAAGGGGAGCAGGTATCAGAAGTTAACAGTTTCTTCCGGGCAAGTCCAGACAGACCAGACACCTGACAAGTGTTTTAAGGCTGCAGTCCTAAACCCCTGAGGGACCGCCTGAGCTACTGCACCATCCTCCCCCATCCATGACACCCCACTCCCCATCCCCCACTCCGTGGAAAAACTGTCTTCCATGAAAATGGCCCCTAGTGCCAAAAAGGCTGGGGACCACTGCTTTAAGGAGTCACTAAAGCCCAATTCCATGGTGAGAGAGAGCTGAGGACAGGTGAAAAATAACAGAACATATATGCCTACAATACAGAAGTCAAAGCCTTGCACAAACCGTGAGGCTATGCAGCAGAACCTCAAGCTGCCACTGCCCATGTCAACTATAGATGCAATTTTAAATCAAAAATATGTTTCTATCATTACAAGTACATCACTGACTCTTGGTGTACTAGTAACAGCAAATTCTCCTGTTCTATGAGACCCAGCCCTGGCCACCAACTCCCTGTTGCACCTAGACTGCCAAGGCAGTCACTCTTCAGGTGATCATCGCCTGGATTTAAAATTCTTATAAAAAAAAATAAGTAATGGTTTAGCCCTAAACTCCAGTTGCATAAACCAAAGGCTAATGTGACAACTTAAAATTGATTTTTTAAAGAAGTATTAAATAGAGCCTACTCTAATGAGAACACGGCAACAAGACTCTGACCCCAAGCAGTGTTGCTCTGGATGAATGAATGTCTGAATGAGGGCGCCCAAGGAGCTGGGTGGTGGCGGGGTCTGAGTGACGCTGGGCAGAGGTCGGAGTTAACATCTGCAATCTGGCCTCCCTCAATTCGCGTATTGAAATATAAATCAGTAGAATGAATTGTTAGACATGTCTAAACCCCCTGGGAAATGACAGATATTGATGAATGCTGCTGGCAAGATATATGGAAGGAAACGGCAAATAAATAGAACCATTTTTTCTCAGAGTCATTTTGTGGATATGTGGAGCAGCTGTTAAACTACTTGTCAGCTCCCTCTTGTGTCTTCCTCCTCCTTCCTCTCCCCATCTGCCTCCTCTACACCTTTCTAAAGCCTCCCTGAGGACCAGGCCCTTGCCCTCTTTAAAATAATAATCAAATGAATAAGAGTCATCTCCTCCTCCTTCCCCATCCTACTCTGACTTCTCAATCCAGTTAGTGCAATCCTTTCCAAAATTTCACTCCATCTAAATCTGTTTGCTGTCCCTCCCTTCCAATCCTGGGAAGACCCTAAATTTCTAAACTTGTGAGATCAAACTATTGATTTCAAGTCCATCATCATCACTGGGACACAGGCATGAAGTTCAAATCCTGAATTCAAACCCTGACTACTATTATCATGTAGTAGTAGCTGTGTGACTTTGGTCAGGCTTCTTAACCTTATAAGCCTCAGGTCACAGAAACATTCTGTCAAATGCCGATGATACCAACCCTGTGAGGCGATTGTGAGAACTGATTCAGAATGTAAATAAAGAGCCTATCGTACCATCCGGCAAACAGAAGGCCTGCAATAAACAATGACTTATTATCCCCTCTACTTTCCACAGCTACATAGCTCTTTCTGGCAAGGGTCCTCCTCCTTGGTGTCATCCTCAGACCGGATCAAATTCTCTCCAGCACTGGGCACTTTGGGATACCTGGTTCTTGTTCCATCCACCAGGTGGACTCAGGAGCGCAGAGTGGGAGAAGCAATCAGACTTGAGTTTGCATCCTGGCTTCACCATTTATTAGCTAGGGAGCCCTGAATAAATTACTTTTCTTCTCCAAGCTTTCATTTCTTCACCTCTAGTGATGATGATAGAAGGTAACACACATGAAGAGCCAGGCACAGTGCTGAACACATGTTTGTGGAGATTCAGGTCCCCGTCCAGGACGTTTTACCTGTTTTGGCCCCATTGGCATTGAATCCACAACCAGGGGTGCAACCAGCCTTACCCTCCCCCAGCACACCACCTGCTTCTACGGGTGGGGGTGCATCGTACACAACGCCATTTACTTCTGCACACAATACACTCCACTACATTGTAAACCGAGTGTCGACTGGGACGGCATCTCATCTGTCTTTGTAGCCCCTCGTCTCACATGTGGAAAACACGGGGCTTTTGCAGAATCAGATACTTAAGTCTGCGCATATGGGCTTTCTATTATGTCTCTCATTATATTTCTCCCAGGGATCACATTTTTCCATTATTTAGTTCCACATTACCTAGAATATTCAAATTTGGTTCAATTGTTTGTTTTATAAAGGTAACAATAATGAAAAAGACTCACGGGCCTTCAACTTGATATGGAAGAGATCACGTCACTTCTTCTGGCTTTGATTTTCTCTTCTAAAAACCACCTCCAAAAGCAGTCCACCATCCCCACGATATAATGTGTATATTTTCTGAAGTAAGCTGATTAACCTCAACACGCTAGAGGATGATTTACATGCAATATCTTACTTTTTGAAGAAATTATGAATCCTACCTCAGTAACACTCTTTTACACACCAGGATGCTTTGATCAATGCACCCAAATGTCACTGGCAGCCCTAAGACACTAAACATTTCTGACCACTACCCTACATCTAAACCATTCTGACAGAGGCCAAGGAGGGATTAGGGACCAGGAGTTTTGCAAGAGAAACAAAAAGAACAAAAGCAGTCATAGAGGGGATAAAATACATTCCATATCGCAATCTAAGCAGAAATTTCCAGACAAGTCCAAATCTCCTGACACGTTCTCTATTTTTTACAAGGAAATGTCTATACACAGACTAATTCACATAATCGTGTATTTCCACAAATATTTCCATGTTTCTAGTTCCACACTGGGTCTATTCTAATAGATTTCAAATTCTTCCTCCTCTTCAGTAACAATGTCTAGGGAACTAAGGGATGTTCCCTAAAGAATATAATATTTTTGTCTTAAGAAATGCTCATTAATATTGACCTATGGATAAGCTAGAAATCTAGACTATAACCATAAAACATTCCTTCAACAATACCACATACTGGATCTCCTCCAGCACCTCCAAATGGCCAGCTGTTCAAGGCCCCCATTTCTGGGATGAGAGATCTCAACCAGGCACTGCATACGCTGCTCTGTCCCCTTAACTAGGAAAGTTAGTTAATGCCCACTCTACCTGGTTTCAAAGCGAGAAGATCTAGGAACCACTGTTATCCAACCCTGTACCCTGAATTAAATCTTAACAAATCGCTAAGTGCTTCACAAAACATAACAATGTCCTTGTTTTTAAGAAAAGAGAAATCAAAGCCAAGATCAGCATCAGGAATGCCTCAGCTCTGCTTCGACATTAATGGCATGTGTAGGGCTGGAATTCCGCCTTTCCATTTCCGGTCTATCATTTAGCCACCGACTACTTCTGAAAGCTCAGATGACATTAAGTAACCGTGAGCTCGCAGGTCAGGGCCTCATGCTTTCCAGGAACAGTTTTGCCAGGCTACTTAGCATGCCTTTTTAGAGAATCCAGCCGTGCTCATGGGGAAATCAGTGGGCTGAGGTGGGGGAGGTAGTCATTTGGTTGCTCCAGTCACCCTGCGAATGGTCCTCTCTCAAGCTTGAAAGCCTGATCATTTTCTTCTAGCCATTCCATTAAATGCAGTTAATCTCCCATTACTGGAATCCACAGAAAGCACTGTGACTACTGAAGGCATCATAAGAGGGCACATGCACACAGACTTTCATACGTCCCAGAGTACAGTCTATCATGTATCAGATCTGCTTGGGGTCATCCGCAAAGATGGTCCTGACCCCAGAGATACTAAGCAGCTGGCAGGGGAAAAAGCTCCACAAGAAAAGGGTATTGAACTAATGTCTATGTGCAGTGCCTCTAAACCCTTGCCATCTATACTAGGAAAGCACCTGTGAGAAAACATGTCTGATGATGCCTAGGTACAGAACCATTCCAGTATTTACTGACAGGACAGCCAGATTTAGCTAATAAAAATACAAGAAGCCTAAATATATTTGAATTCAAATAAGTCTGAATATGTATGCTCCAAATACTGCACTGGACATATGTATACTTAAATTATGATTAGTTGTTTATGTGAATTAAAATTTAACTGAGTGCCCAATGTTTTATCTGGTAACTGTATTAGTATTTGCAACACACAAGGCTTTGCTTTGAGGATACAAGGAAAAACTCCTAAAGGAATTTAAAAACTAGCAAAAGTGATGATAGGTACACAAATAATAGAAAGTAAAAGTGGTCTATTCTTTAAGAACGATACAAGATGATATCAAGGGAGAGAGAGAGAAAAGTGGAAGAGTCATCTAAAGTAGATTGAAGGTGTTTGGAATGGAATTTGAATGTAGAAAAGAGCTTTAAAGACCATGTGCTGTATTTCCATTTTATCCAGCTAAGGGCGGGGGCGGGAGGCAACAACATTCATCACCCTGGGTGTGTGCATGATGGATCATTCCCCCATGTTTTTTATGTTATTTCTATATACCACTACAGCCAAAAGCCAGCAAAATAAGCAAAATCAAAACAAAATACTTTGCACTGAGATTTCTGGCAATCAAAGCAAAGACACAAACAGTAGGTTATCCAGCTCCCATTACTTAACAAAAGAAAGAATTCAGATTTATCAGACCAATCTAAACCCTTGTTTCTGAGCTCAGAAACAGAGAAATCTGTTTCAGAGGTTTTGAAGGTCAATGACATAATTATCACTGTTCTTCAGAGTAACTTAGGACAGAAATACAACCATATCCTACATTATTGGGACACTAAATAAAAACCAATGGTGCAATGTGGCGTGTGCATGCATACATGTAAACACATAATGTCCATATATGTTACTTTATATACATGCCTTTCCTTTACAGGGACCGGGGAGCTGGAAGCTACACTACTTCATACAAAATCCTTCTTAAAGTTGAATTTGGTGTAGCATTAATAATTTATAGCAATCATACACAAAATACCTAAGACTGTGTTAATTTATAAAGAACAGAAATCTATTGCTCACGGTTCTGGAGGCTGGAAGTTCAAGATCAAGGTGCTGGCATCTGGTCTGGTGAGGGCCTTCTTGCTGCACCCTCACATGGCAGAAGTTGGAATGGCAGGCTCACCAAACACTGCTGTGTGAAGCGTCTTCTAAAAGGGCCTTAATCCCATTAACAAGGAGCGGCCCTAATAGCCTAATCACCTCTTATGAAGGTCCACTTCTAAACACTATCAAATTGGCAACCCCTAGAATTTTGGAGGAGACACATTCAAACCATAGCATGATTCCACCTGTGTTCTTACTCAGAAAGAGGGAAACAGAACATTTAAATGATATTGTTCTCCCCTTTACAATTTTTTCCCCAGTGAGCAAGTCAGCAATGAGTTAAAAGCAAGGAGGGGACTTACCCTCCGCTTTCCCTTCAGGCCCAGGTCTGATGCAGGTGCCTGAGACAGTACTGTCAAAGAACAGAGAAATTATATGGCTAGGCAGACACAAGAAAATAAATTTAGCCCTGACAATATGCGTTAAGTACTTGAATGACAATGGAACATGACAATGACAAATGCAGGCTACCACCACGGAAGTCATACCGAAGTCATTAATTTATCAGAAACACTAATTTTTATAAATCTTTAAACTTCCCAGTTGGTGGCATTTGCATTTCTTTGCCTACTCTTTTTTTCCTGTGGAGCTGAGATGAAGTCAGCATCATTTTCAGTTTCCATCTGGGAAGTTAAAAAAACTTCTACATTCCCAGTAGCTTTGATTGGCCACTAAAAATGAATTTTAAGCAAGAGATGGATGGCCTGGTGTGCTCACTTTCAGAAGACAGTGACAGGACACCCACTGGCAGCTCCAATAGAGGAGAAGGTGGGCTTCCCGGCGTGGCAATGGAGAAAGTATGTGTGCAGGAATACAGTCCGCGGTGAGCATGCCAAGTGTAGAAAGTGAGAGAAAACGAAGGAAAACCATTCTCTATAAAGACTTCTCCTCTCACCTTGGTAGCTAAAATTATTTACTACTCAAGCACAGAGGGACTTTGAGAGTATAGGGTGCAACCTACCCATCCTGCAGATGAAGAACTCACAACCAACAGCGAGGGCATGGCTACTTAGAGATTGACTTGGGACTAGATCTGGGCCTCACATTTCCACTTCACATCCTTCTCACACCCTGAAACAGCAGTGTAAGATGTCAAGATGCCATCTCCACCCAGCCAAGTCACTTGCTTTCTATCTTTAAACTTCATTCCACTTAATTCAAATATCCCATTCTCTTTCTGACCTCCCTCTCCTCTAAATCACTACTGCATCACACCCTATTACTGTGCCTCTGTTCTCCAGAGGATTTATGTACCTTGCAATTTAACAAATCTCAGTACATGAGCAGTTAGCACCTCACACGCACCACTGTGTAGCTGCCCTGCAATCTGATTGTATGCAATAAGAAAATGTCACCAGAAGAGCCAGTTACCTACATCCAACTATGCACACTTGGGTTCCTGGGTGGCATGAAATGGCACCACCCGCCATGGTCTTACCATCCCCAACCTTATCTCCTCCTCCCCAATAACTTGAGGACTGGTCAGTGTGAGATTTAATAGTTAATACTAATTTTCTATTATTTCAATTAATATTTCATGCTGTTAATTGTAATATAATCAATTCAACATTGTGGCTTCCTTGTATATACTAAAGACTCACAGGGAGCCCAGACCTCTTCATCTCTTACAGCCTGCACATTTAAGGGACTGAGATGACAAGCCTGGCATAAGCATGCTTTTCAGAACCTAAAAGCACACAATGTATGAAGGATAGGAAAACCGTGCCAAACCAGTCCCAGCCATACCCAGGCCGTAGTCCATTCTATCAGAATGAAACAGACTTTCAGGGAAGTACTGGAGGGAAAATAAAAAAACAGCCAGTGGAAAGAAAACAAAAAGAAACAGAATTATGCCTCTTCAGAAAATTCAACACCTTAATAAAATACAAAAAAAAAAAAAAAATACTGCCTAAAATCAATTTCCTATTCTAAAGGGAATTTTAAGAACAAAACGACACAAATTTTTATTATATGGATTCAATAAATTCATTTTTTCCTCAGGAAGGACCAAAGTCTATTATTATAGACTCACACTAGAATATAAGAAATGAGCGAGGGGGTGGAAGGTGGGGGGAAGAGATCTTTGTGGATCTTAATATTTTCTACATTTTTGGCTTGTTTCTGTTAAGTTTCTTCATTAGCCTAATAGGTATACAGACCCTCCTTACAGAAATATACTTAAAGTCACGCCAGCAAAACCTTTAAATGACCAGCAGGCACTCTCTTCTTTTTGTTGTACATGGGAGAATTTCAGTTACTGGATTCGGTTTGCCACATCCAACAAACCCACCTGAAGGCCAAGAAGGCCAACTTGTTGTGCAGGTGATAATGGTTTAGTTTTGTCTGAGTATTTTACTGTCCTGGCAATCCTGAAATTCTACATCAACAGTGATTTAAGGCCCAAGTTACCTTCTGCTCTGCAAAAGGTTTCAAAAATCTTAAGAGAAACAGCGCCTCCTATGGAAAACATCTTCTTAATTAACACTCACGACCAAGTTTTAAGTCCTTCAAACCCTATCAGGCACAGAACTGTATGATCTCTGAAGAGCCAGATGTGCTGATCTAGCACGGCTCCCAGCACTCTCTGGAGCTCACATACCCATCGAAGCCAATAGCCCAGTCCCTCATCTCCCTCTCGGTACAAGAGAAATGCATTTGATGGTCAAGCCCTCATTTAGCCTCTTTCCTTAATTAATTCTCCATCACACCTGACTTGTCACCTCTTGGGAAGGCTTAATCTTGCTGCCAAATGGCCAAAGGAGAGATTTAGGTTTATAAGAGGCTACAACCTGGCTGTCAACAAGGTGGTGGCTACTTGGCAGTTTCTAAGCAGCAGGTGACCCAGGGCCTGAGAACCACCATGTGAGCCCGTTAGAGGGGCAATGACTCATCAGTAGACCATCTGCATGGGAGATGAGCTACAGCAGAAGGCTCCCTGACAGAGAGCCACTGGGAGGCAGCATCTGCCAAAGGAACGAGCTGACAGCTGTGTGTCCCATTAAGTCTAGGTCTCATGAGACCTTCCTACTATGACAAGGAGAAACTGCAAACGCAAAAACACAACAAAATACTCACCTTCTATTTAGAACACCTAGATAGCAAACAAAATATCCAGGATATAAACTGCCACAGGAACAGTGAAGACAATAAATGCAAAGGCTTCTTAAAATCCTGCACTCGCACCAGGAAGAAGACGCTAGTAGAACTGCCTCTTTACTGCCTGGTGACTCAGAAAAATAGGTAGAGCCATTCTCCAGCTTCCTGAACTATCGCTGATGAACTACCTAATTTTATGAGTTCTAAAGCAGAACATGACACCAACTTAAAAGAATTCCTGCCCTTGGTTAGGTGTCTTCAGCATAGAGATTTTACGATTATTAAAAAATAGTAAAACAAATAGAAGCGGGATGTTTTTAAGTCAGTAGAACCGTAAGTGTGATTTGTGAGTTTGAGTTTTGTTTTTCCTGTTGATCAAGAGCTAAGAACCCAAATTGAGAATATCACAAGAGAGCACCATCCGTAAAGATCTTTGCCCTTTACAAGTGTCAAGGTGTGCCAAATTTCAAAATACAGTCATGCACCACATAGTAACGTTTCAGTCAACAACAGACCACTTATTGTAGGGTGGGGCCCATAAGAATACTATATTTTTACTGTATCTTTTCTATGTTTAGACAAGTTTAGATACCCAGATACTGACCACTGCGTTACAACTGCCCACAGTATTCAGTACAGCTCACATGCTGCACACGTTTGTAGCCTAGGAGAAATAGGCCATACCATGTAGCCTAGGTGTGTAGTAGGCTATAACATCTAGGTTTGTGTAAGTACACTCTGTGATGTTCAAGCAACGACAAAAATCCCCTCAAGATGAACGTATCCCCATGACTATATTAACATTTCACTCATCCTTCGGGGGGCTGATTAAGGCAAACCCAGCCCAACCACTGCTCAATCCCCAGCCCCACCATGTACCCAAGTCCCAGCGCTTCTATTCTTATTCCCAAGCTCCCACTGGCTTTGGCTCAACCCCTGAAAAGTCCCAGCATGGGCACTGAAACTTCCTCTCATTTCTGTACAACTCAGCTCCACCCTCCTCACCCCTCTCATGGAGTGACCCTTGTCCAGGCCTCTCTGCTATGTTCTGTGGAACCGAAACACCCAGCACGTAAAATTCCCTGGTGCCTCAACCTTTTGCACAAACACATAGACAGGCTTCACTTTCAATTCATGATCTCAGACCTTAAATGGGCTATCAATGGTTCCAAGGAATCCTATGTTTACAGCTCCCTCCCTATTCTTCAAAACTATTTCATACTTTCTTCTCTCAACTCCTACGTAACCCACCGAACCCCACCCACATCTCTCCCCATGTACTGAGAAAAGCAAAGACACCAAATCTATCAAACAACCTGTTTCTTAAAAAAGCAAATTTATTAAAATCAGTGATATGGAAAGGGGACATTTTGAAAGTTAAACTTATTTTGAGATAATTGTAGATATAGATGCAATTGTGGGAAATAATACAGAAAGACCTCAGGTTCTCCTCTTTACTCAGTTTCCCCTAATGGTAACATCTTAAACTATGGTGAGATGTGTGATTATTTCATTATATATTGTAATGTAATAATAGAAATAAAGTGCACAATAAATGTAATGCACTTGAATCATCTTGAAACAATCCTCGCCCCCACAGTCTGTGGAAAAATTGTCCTCCATGAAAATGGTCCCTGGTGCCAAAAAGGCTGGGGGCTGCTGTTTTAAACTATAGTGCACCAACACAACCCGGGGACTGACACGCACACCGTCCAGTATAGCATATTTCCATCGTCACGAGTGTCCCTCACATGTTGCCCTTTTCTAGCCATGCCTACCTTCCCTCTCCCACCTCACCTTTGGCAACCACGGATCAGTTCTCCATTTCCATAATTCCATCATATCCAGAATGTTAGCTATGAATGGAACTCTATAACCTTGGGATTGATTCTTTTATCACTTAGCGTAATTCTCTGGAGATTCACCCAATTTGCTGTGTGTATCAATAATCTGTTTCTTTTTGTTGCTGAGCAGTATTCCATGGTAGAGATGGATTGTACCTGAACTATCTGCTTCGGCTTCTATCTTCTCCCTCTTCCTCCTGATGGAGTGGAGGAAGCGGCCCCTCCACCTACAAAACGTCAACTCTCTTACGTGTGCTCTGGATACCCGACCCCATTCCTCCAAATACCTTCGCTGGCTACCATCTCTCATCCAAACCATCCTCAACACCTTACAAACATGCTGTGTCTCACGCACTAGGATGGCTCTGACCTCTCACATCCTTCCAGCTCACACGTCATGTTTCTAGCCCCTTTCACAGCACCACCTCTCAAAAGAGCCATCTATACCTTTATCTTTTGTGCTGGTTAATTTCAAGTGTCAACTTGACTGGACTGAAGGATGTCTAAAGGGCTGGTGAGCATTGTTTGGGGGGTGTGTCTGGGAGGGTGTGGACTAGGAGAGGAAGCCCCGCCCTCAGTGTGGGTAGGCACAATCCAGAACAGAGCAGGCTGAAGGAGGTGGGTACTCACAGCCTGCTAACCTTCGTCTCTCTCCCCGCACCCCCCTTCCAGAGCAGGACACCTCTTCTCCTCCTGCCCTTGGACATCAGACTCCAGGTTCTTTGCCCTTCAGACTCTGGCATTTGCACCAGAGCAAGGGCTCTCAGGCCTTGGGCCTCAGACTTGGACTTGACCTGAGCCATGCTACCAGTTTTCTCATTCTCCCACTGGCAGACCACTACCATGGGACTTCACCTTTACAATTGTGTGAGCCAATTCTCCCTAATAAACTCCCTTTCATATATATATATATCTCCTGTTGGTTCTGTGCCTCTGGAGAACGCTCACATCTATCAACACATAAGCCATCTCTAATTCCTAAATTACCATTATCTCTTCACCCACGCCACTCTAGCTTCTATGTGTACCTCACTACTCTCCCCAAGATGACCCAGTGGCTATATTGTCCCATCCAATGATGCTTTCCTGTCCTCATCTTTCTTACTCTCTCAGATGCAGGCAATATATAGTTTGCCAACCTTTCCTTCTCTGAATATGCTTCCTTCTGCCCCTATAATTCCACAGCCCATGACATACCTATTTAGCATGTTTCATAGGCATTTCAAATTTAACATCCTCAACTCACAACGGACTTAATCACATCCTGTGTTCTTATTAAGATCTATTTCTCTCCCAGTCTTCCCTCACTTGGTAAGTGCCACGCTCCCCTTGCCTCTTGTGTAAGTTGGACTCTGAGGCCACAGGCCGGCATGGACCCTGTGTCTCCTGGCAGCTCACACACCAACCCCACATTCAGTTGTGACCATGTGTCTAGATCTTTCCAAGAGAATGTGAATGGAAATGAGTATGTTTCTTCCAGGCTGGGACTTTTAAGAAGTCAAAAGTGTTTCTCCGCTTTCTTTCCACTTCTGCCAACTGGAAACCGAGCACCTCCAGGCCATTAAGAACAAAACCAGAAGACAGAAGGAGTGTGGGTCCCTGAATCACCATGGCAAGAGAGCTGCCTACTAACCCAAAACATTTACTGTGAACAGTTACATGAGCAAGCAATGAACTACTACTGTGTTAAGCCACTGATACCTTTTGGTTGGTTTGTCATAGCATGTGACACCATCTTAACATATACCATTTTTATATAGGCATTCTTCTGATGGTATTATTAATACAAAAATGAAATCTAGAGTATATAGGAGAGTTTAAGTTGCATTAATATTTAGGTGCAGTATTTACCAAACACCAAGGCTACCCACAAAACAGCCATACTTTATGTAAATTGGCTTTAATCTGAATTCCTTCAGACTTGCCCACTAAGCTAAGGAGGCTTTTAGGATAAGAAACTCATTAAGTGCTATACAGTACTCAAACATAATGCTTTCCAAGTTAATTTTATTTATTTATTTTTTTTTAGAGATGGCATCTTGCTCTGTCACCCGGACTGGAGTGACATGATCATAGCTCATTGCAGCTTCAAACTCCTGGGGTCGAGCAATACTCCCTGCCTCAGCCTCCCAAGTAGCTGGGACTATAGGCTTGTGCCACATATCTAGCTAATTCTATTTTCTTTATTTCTTTTTTTTGTTTTTTTTTTTCTATAGAGACAGGTGTCTTACTATGTTACCCAGGCTGGTCTCAAACTGGCCTCAAGAAATCTTCCAGCCTCTAGCTTGCCAGGTGAATTTTAAATGAAAGAATGTTTTCTAGGATTATGGTTTGATTTTCCTTTCCCTCTTCAAGGAAAGTTCACTCTAAAATGCTTTTAAAATTTTCAGATGTTATTCCAAATTGATTTCCATAGTCTGAAAAAGAAAACTGTTAACTTTTTTCCCCAAGATAGAACATCATGATGCTAACGGTTTTAGAAATTTTAGTTTATATTGTCTACAAAGCTGTTTTCTTATTATGTGCATGTTATACACATATATAGATTCCTCTTTCTTTTGCATTTCAACAACCCAGACATTTGAAAAACACAACTCTCTTCCTGAGGAAAAGAAGCCTTCATTTTCTGACTGTTAGGGCTGCAACACACATCACAGTTGTGCAATGTAGGACGAGGATTTGGGGCACTCATTTGCATATCAAGAAGCCAGGATTCAAGATCCTGAGGTTCTGTCCCTCATTCGGCAGCTTCCTAACTGTGAGCTGTCAGGCGCCTTCCCAATATAGCCACGCCCAGATTTAACGGTCTGTAAGTGTCTTTAAGATTTAGTTTTCCTACCTATATGAATTAGAATAAATAATCTTTACGATCGCCCACTTAAAAAAAGCAAACAGACTGCATCTATAAAAGGAAAACAAAGAAAAATGTCTGAACAAAGCATTAGAAGAACATCAGTAAAACTCAACTGAAAACATTTGCCTCAAAGTCAGCGAAGTGCAGCGATTTTTTGATGAATTTCTTCCCCTTGGCCGGAGGTCAGTTTCACCCTCTATCCCAGCAGCGCACCACACTGGGTCAAATGTTCCAGACTCTACTGATCATGTGGCAAAAGCATTTCTAGTCCCAGAAATTTCATCCCTAAACAGTCAAAATCCATAATTCTCAACCAAAAAAAAAAAGGCGAGTAATTCAACTTATTTTCCAGGCCAATTTTGAACTGGCAGACAGGACTGTCATATGGAAGAGAAAACTTTCTGTTGGGGTTTAAAAAAAACAATAAAGTACTCTGAAAACATTTATATCTAGAGTCAAAAGCACTTGGATGAAACATCAGAAATCTGTTAGTGATTTAAAGTTAAATAACATGAACTTTTAAATGGCAAGTTATTTTTTGAAAAAGCCATGCTTTAACTTATCTTAATTTGGCTATTTTGCAAGACAACAAAAATGATTTGTGGGGTTTCTAGATTTGAAAATTTCTGATTTAATCAATGCTATTTAAAAAGTGGTAAAAGATTTGAACTGATACTTCACAAAAGAATATATATAAATGTCCAGTAAGCACATGAAAAGGTGTTCCATATTATCTAGCCATCAAGGAAATAGAAATGAAAACCATAATGTGATAGGACTACGTACCATTAAAATGGCTAAAATTAAAGACTGGTAATACCACAGGTTAGCAAGGATGCAGAGTAATTAGATCACTCATCTATGGTGAGAATGTAAAATAGTACAATTTTAGAAAACAGTTTTGCAGGGGTTTTTTTAATTTTATTTTTTTTTTAGTAATTGACAAATAATAATAGTGTGTGCTCACAGGGTACATAGTAATGTTTCTATACATACAGTGATCAGATCAATGTAATCAGTATATCCATTATCCACGATTTAACATTTCTTTGTGTTGGGAACATTCAATACCCTTGTAGTTATTTGATGTTATATATTATTGTTAACTATAGTCACCCTACAGTGGTATAAAACGCTAGCTACTGATACATGCACAACATGGATGAATCTTAAAAACATCACACTGAGCAGAAGCAGCCAGAAACAAAAGAATAGGGACTGGATGGTTCCATTCATATAAAACTCTTAAGATAAATCTAATCCATAGTGAGGAAAGCAGATCTATGGTTGCCTGGGGCCACGGATTAGGAGTCGGGGTGGAGGTGAAGGGCAAGTTGACTAGGAAGAACACAGGGAACATTTTATATCCTGATCATGGGGGTAGTTAAACTGGGGTATAAATTTTCCAAAATCCATCCATATGTGCCCTTAAAATGGGGACAATTTTTGCATGTAAATTGTATTTCAGTAAAGTTTACTAATAATCAATTTAACTGCTTTCTGGATTGGATGCAATTTTACCACATGGTCTGCAGAGAGGCAGGTGCATTCTCAAGCAGGCTGATTGTCACACGTGGAACTCAATGGCCCTTCAGGACCCTATTAAGAGAAAGGCAATTCCTTCTCGTATACAAGCCACCCTCGACTCACCAGTCAGGGCTCCTCCCAGGCTCCCTCGCCGCAGCTGTGTGCCATCCTCACTCAGCTGTCTTTTATACTTGAGTGATTTTCCGGGGCCAGAAGCCACATCTGGGTTGCTGCATTTCCGAAACGGCATGGGTGGAGGGGACAATATGTGGTCGAGCTGCAGAGAGAAGAATGGCATCATTTGCTGGGGACACGAAACACAACCCAGAAGGAAATACCATCCACTCACACTTTCTTCCTTTCTTTCTCTTCTCCAAACCCCTTTCTCCCTAACTGTTTTTAATTTGGCTAGATTAGAGAATTCAGGACTTCACTATTGTGTTTTCCATCTGCAAGAGTCTGGCTTGCTGCAAATCTCAATAGCAGTGTTTTTCAAGCTATGGGTTGTAACACATTGGTAGGTCATGAAATCAAGTTTAGTACACTGTGAACAGTATTTTTTAATGCAACAGAACAGAAATTATCAGAATCCAATGAAGAAAGAGAAGGTATGGTTTCATGAAATTTTTGATTCAGTTATGCATGTTTGTGTGTGTCCTGGGTCACTATATATAAAATATGTATTTCTGTAGGCTATGGTTTGCCCCAAAATTGAAGAATATTGCACTATAGAGAAGCCAATAGATCACTTCTTGAGTTGGTTACAAAAGAAAATTCACACATTGCTCACAAATATATGTACAGGAGAGAAATTTCTAAGCACCATAGCCGTTAATGGAAATCAATACATTCCTACATCACTTTATAGCTTTTTAAAGGAAAACCTGTCACAAGAACCAGAGAAACCAAAGTCACTTCAAGAGACAGCTTTCTATAAAAGAATCCCTTGTGTCACAACACTTATTTCAAGATGTGCTCTGCTTTTACAAGAAAGCCTCTTACACTTGCATCGTGCCATACCTCCTGAAATGTTCACCTTCAAGTAAGCACGCAGGAATATATATGTGTCTAGACAGTTAAGGACAAAAATACTCATGTGCATATACATAGGTCCAGATAGTTATTAAGGACCAAAAAAGAACAGCAAAAATATATTCAGATACTCATGAAAATCCCAACTGCCACATAAAAGGTCCAACTTTCTAGAAATTTAAGAACAGAAAAGACTTGGGTAACATTGCTGCTCAAAACCAGGTATTTTAAGGAATGTTTTACAGAGACTTATTTTGTTTTCATGGCGAAAAGAGGTGGACTACCTGTCTGAATTTTTTCAATTTAAGACTACCACAGATGTATTTATAAAAAAAGAAATTCGGAGTCTAGGTTATCCATTTGTCTGTCTATACATGGCAGCATATTCAAAATCACTACATGCACCAAAAAAAAAAAGGCCCTGCCTGTGTGTGAGTGGCCCCTCCCAAGTTAGTCGATAGAACAGATCTCATTGGCTCAACTGTTAAGAGATGTCAACTTACCCCCTAGCTCAACTGTGCTCCTTAGGAACACCAAATAGCTGGTTTCCAACACTTCTCTATGAGTACCATCTCAAACACATTGCCAGTTAGTATCTCAGAGAGAGACCCCTGAAGAACTAAACTGCCCATCCACTCCAGGCTCAAAACCAGATCAGCAGGGAAAAGGAATTCCTGAGTGCAAATTTTAAAAAAATCCTTTTGAATAAGGAGTTGGACCGATCATATTTGTTCAGGCTGCTGTATATTACATCAGTGTCCTACCTAGGAGGAACTCCAAGGGGAAATTTCTGTCTGGCCTCAGACATTTTGCCCTTAAATCTTATGGACAATGAATTGTAACCAGGGAAACATAAACAGTTACACATCAGCTACTAGAAAATGCAAAATCCAATCACTGGTCTGTCTGTAGTCAGATCATTTTTCCCTCCCGCTTGGCTCCATTTTTTGCCCTTATTTTTTTTTTTTTCCTTACTTTGAAAATTTTCAGAAAAAAATTTGCAACCACGGAAAAGTTGTATGACTAGTACAATGAACACCCACATTCCCTTTACCAATGGCGAGTTAACCTTTTGCCACACTGCTTTTGCTCCCTCTGTACACACATGTGCACGCAACTCAGTGAATGATAGTTGTAGACACCATGCCTCTTTGCCCCTAAGTACTTCAACATACCTCTTATAAGAACAAGGATATTCTCTGAAATTCTCTTATCCTGTATTCTACATATTCTTATACAGTGTCTCAAATCTTTTGTGATCAAGGTGAAGTGTAAATACTAGGAAAAATGTAAACTAAGATTATATCATGTCGATTTAGCATTAAAAATTTGTTCTTGTGGGACGCAGTGGCTCATGCCTGTAATCCTAGCACTCTGGGAGGCCGAGGCAGATGGATTGCTCAAGGTCAGGAGTTCGAGACCAGCAAGAGCAAGACCCCGTCTCTACTAAAAATAGAAAGAAATTGTATGGACAGCTAAAAATATATATATAGAAAAATTTAGCCGGGCATGGTGGCGCATGCCTGTAGTCCCAACTACTCGGGATGCTGAGGCAGTAGGATCGCTTAAGCCCAGGACTTTGAGGTTGCTGTGAGCTAGGCTGACACCATGGCACTCACTCTAGCCCAGGCAACAAAGCGAGACTCTGTCTAAATAAATAAATAAATAAATAACTTTGTTCTTTTTTAGGGAAAACTTGCAGCCACAAGGTGGCAATATGCCACAGACATTCAGCAAAATGTCCCGTAATAGTTATTAGTCCTCAGCAAACGCACCAAGCATGAATGGCCACCCCTCAAGGCAATCAAGCGACTTAGGGTCCGTTCTACTTATTTTCTCTTAATTACTAGTGGCAGCTGCATAAAATACAAATATTTATTGTTTAAGGTTCATCAGCTTCTGCTACTTATTTTTCACCTGGAGTTCAATTTTTCAGCTTGTAGAATTACAATTCATTACTCTGGGGGAAGATTGTTATATCACAAATTAACAGAGGGTGGAAACATAAGCAGAAGAATGAAGATAATTCCTAAATAGGAATTATGTGATTTTCTTATATATTTCCAACAAAGTCATAAAAGACATGAAACAAATGTGGAAGAAAGAGAAGGAAATCAAGGAGAAAAGGTAGGGAAAAGAAAAAAAAAAATGTATTTCGCCACATATCACATATATATAGCCACAAGCTATTAGTCCATACGCCAGGGTTTTTAATCAGAATCACAACCCCAACAGAGGAGTATTATTTTTAAGTCTGGGAAAATTGAGGCAGTGAACTGTGAGGGCTGCAAACGTTTCAAGCATAATGTGAGTAGAAAACCTATAAGCATAGTGGAATGTTCCAAGATCCCATTTCCTTCACCACATCAAATCACACTCCCAACAGGGCTCTCTCTAAATAGATCATTTTTCCAAATTTGCTCCGTTGTCAGTGGCTCTACTATTCTTTCTACAATTAGTCAAAGCTTCTCAAAATAGTCTACTGCTGCCCTGCAATTTTTCATTTTTTGTCCTGATTCAAACACTCATGATCCCTTTAAAAACATTTCATCACACCCTAGAGCTTATGGTAGACATCAAACATCTCACTTTGGACATTGTCCTTTAAATGATTTCAATTTAATGTTTTCCAACTTTTCCAAACTCCCCAAGTCTTCATACTACAAGGAGTTTAACTAAAGACAGAGGTTGTCTTGAAACTTTCACTGACATTCAAGGTCACCTAAGCCTTAGCTTTTTATACTTGCTTTACAAAACTCTGATTTCCCACCCCAAGCAGACAGTGGACTCCTAGAGGGCCAGATCCTACTCCCTTTGCCACCTAGCATGCTGCTAGCCACAAAGTATCCTGGACTGAAACATAACTCCCCAGAAATGTATCCTTCCCTCAATTTACCAATAGCAAATATTCACTTACAGTGACTGGACTTGCTAAGAACTTCCTACGTTAGTTTTCACAACCTCCTTTAGTTCCCTGAAAAGCCACAGAACAGTTTGAAAAGGTGTGTTTGCATATTACTGAATTTACAATTCAGACAGATGGGGCATAGCACACCACCTACATGTGAATGATGTACAGTGCTCTTGCTAGCAGTTCATCACAGGAAACATGGAAACATCTTAAGGGACAAAAGGTATGTAACCAAGGTAAGTCTGATGCAGACTTGGGGGAAGGTTTCCAAAATTGTCAGTCCTGTATAAGTGCTGATCACCAGAATTCTACACCTGTATTTTCTACAGTTATCATCCCCGCCCATTGTATGCTATTTTTCAAATCATCAGGCTGAGAAAAACAGAAGAATCCACCACAATTACATTGTGGCTTTGGCCACATCAATGAAGATGAATTAAAAGGACAGAGTTAATAACAATGTATTTATATTATATTCTGAAAAATCGCTAAGAAAGTAGATTTTAAGTGTTCTTACCGCAAAAAAGTAATGCATGTTAACTAGCTAGATTTAGCCACTCCACTAAGTATACATATTTCAAGACATCATATTGCACATGATATACATAATTTTTGTCAATTAAAAATGTATCTAAAAAACAGTAAAAGTAAAGGTAAATCACTTGAGAGGCTCAATCTAATTTTGTTTAGTGTCTCTGCCATCATGGTCACCACCACTATCTTCAAACACGAACCACAGGTTTCTTTTTCTGTGATTATAGTCCCTAGTATATAGGTCATCTGTCCATCTCTAAAAAGGCATATTACATCATCAACATTGAACTTTCAACCTTATTACCTGACGATTTTCTCCAACCTCATCTTTCATGCCCGAGCACATTAGTTCTCTAATTCATAATTTCTAAATATTAACAATGATCATACAAACAGAAAGAGAAGAATTTTTCTGATTTCAGTAAATAGCAACTCCTTTTTTCTAGCTATTGAGGTCACAAATCTTACAGGTAATCTAACCTTCTCTCATTCCATACCCAACCAGCAAATTCTCTAGCTCAACCTCCCAAATAGTAAAATATCCAAGAATCCAATCACTTCACCACTTCTAGTGCTACCACCCTTGTTCCCTGTAGCCTACAAGGTCTCAACTATCTCTACTCCCACCTCACTGATCCCAGCTCCTGCCACTCCACTGAATCCACCTTCGTCTCTTGCCAGACTTTTGATGTCCCAGGCATCTTCCCACCCAGGACCTCACATTTACCTTTTCTACCTGTGACAATTTCCAGGTATTAGCTACCCTTCCCCCCTCTGGGTCTCTATTCAAATGTCACTCTTCCCAGGAAGCCCTCTATAACTGCCTATGCAAAATAGCACACCCACCACTTTACTCCCTTTTCTACAATTTTTCTTCATAGCATCTATATGAGATCTTTTGTGTTTGTCTCTTGCTGTTCTTCCTCTGCTAAAATGTTACATGAAATTATGTACTAGTCTGTTTTGTCCACTGTTCCATCTCTAGAATAGTGCTAACTACATAAAAGGCACCCTTTAAATATTTGAGCAAAGAACAAATGAATTGCAAATCTCTGGCATTTAGTAAAAAAAAAAATATGACAGGAAAAAATACAGAACGCATGCTATAAAAGGCTTTTATTGTTGAAAAAATAGAAAAAAATTATATTAAATGTTACTCAAGGTGAAACACTATAGTGAGTTTCTAGTATTTTGCCAAAACTGCAAACTTCGTATATGAAAAAGATCTTTAGGTTAAGGCAAACCATATCTTTTCAAAGAATCTTTTCTATGTACCAAACTAATATGCTAATTTTTGAATGCGGCTACCTCTGAAAGTGATTCCTAAATAATGAATTATTCTGCTTTTTAACTGTATCCCTGCTATCATATTCACCTGCCTAACAATCCAGCCTTTTCCTATCCCATTCCTGTCGTCTATAATTCTGCATTCATTCCCAAGACGTGGCACATGCATTTTAAAGACCCATCCAGAATGCATGTGCCCTAAGGCCAAAGTTCATTAGTTCAAAGAGATCACGAGTGTCTTCCGCATACATAATGAGGGCTTCCCAGTAAAGTCCTCTTTATGCTTTAAAGAGGCTGATTAGTACCATAGATTATGGAGACATTGTTCAGTTATTCTGTTTCTTGATATTAAATACTCTAAAAGAAACCAAAGATACAAAAATATAAAACTATAAACTATGCTTATAATCCTAATAAACTGCTCTATCTTTTCCTCATCCTCACCACCCAATGAAGAATCAAACTGGCAACCTGAAATGACTTTACTGTATTTCAAAATTGCATTTTAGTTATTTTTAAACCAAAGCCTACAATCAATATTTTAAAAACTGATAGAGCAGACTCCTATGGTTAAGACAGTCATTATTAGATTCCTACTAATTCCAGAGTGGTTAGGATCTCAGACTAGAGCCGATACTTCCTATATTAACTGAAATATTTATTTCTGTGCCTGTTTCCTCTCCACAAAATGTCAGTAACAACAGTTCCTATTTCCTGAGGTGGTAGTGAGGAATAAGAGTTCACGTACATGAAGCCTGTAAAACAGTTCCTGGCGCACAGAGGGGAACGGTGAATGTCTGCTGTGGTTATCATTACTGTTCCCAAATGCGAAGTCACCTCATTCGTTATCCAGGTAAACATTTCTGTGCGTACATGATCATAAATGTTTTGCAAGGAAATTAAACTGATTGCAATTTTACCGAGGTTTTGGTTTGTTTTTCATTTTTGTAGCTAAAGTGAGAATTTAATCAAAACTGCTTTAAAATTATTTCAGGCTGTAATGCCTGTGCTCTGGAGCATAGAACCCTGGGCGTGGTCGCCCACGCTACGGCAGAGCGGCACAGTGGTGAGGAGCCTGTCCCCATTTGAGCTATCAGGGACAGGATCCCAAGGCCAGGCGCTGGGCAAGCTACTTCTCTCTGAAGTACGGACCTCGGAGGTGGAGAGGATGCACAGAGATGTGTGAAAAGCTGGCACAGATACGCACTCAATAACCAGTAACACCCGTAACTGTCACCACCATCCTGGGGTTAGCCCAAGTGTCCCCTCCCTCAGCCTGGTGACTGGTACAGCCTGTGGTTCTCCACTTACCTGGAGCCTCCGAGTGGCACCTCTCAGGCCCTCTTACCTCCTTCTCTACAGCAGAGAACATAGAAAACAAAAACACTATTATTCTCTGCACTGCCTGAAGAATATGCAAGGCCGCTTCCCTGGCATCCTAAAATCTAACCATAGATTGAGTCAGATCACCGAGAGAGCTACAATCCTGAGCACAACATACTGGGGCCTATTGATTGATTTTGCTGGCATTCATTTTGGATCATGCCACCCAGAATGCATTCTTCCATTTAATGATAATGTGAGAAACGGCCCCATAAATCCTGGCACTCTGCTCTATAAACATGCAAGGAAGTGGGCCTCTATTACCCAGTGCCCTCCTTGTCAAGACTCATCTCTTTTTATAGAGATTTATTAAGCAGCTGTGTGCCTGGCATCACTCTGGGCACAGCACTGGGCAACAAGGCAATAAACAAAACAGTCAAAAATCCCTGCCCACTGGGAGTTTCATTGGAGTTAGGGAGACACACACCTGGAGAAAATCCTTTCAGTTCTCCCGCACTGGAATTAGTTGTGCTTCTGCTGGGTTATAGTCTATTTTCATCCTGGGAATCCCGTGAACCACTTAACTAGTCATGTTTCTCTACCTACTTCAGGGGCTAGAAATCCCCAGGCAAAGCTTGCAGCCCATCGCCAACAAGCGTGGCAAGTCCCATCTCTAATTGAGACCTCATGGACCCACATGCTGTACTAACCTTTGTCCAGATTTCACCTTACCTTCTAAATCAGTGGTTCTCAATGTCTGGCAATTTTTGCCACCCCCCCCCCCATCACCCCCACTCCCAAACCAGGGACATGTGGCAATGTTTGGAACCATTTTTGTTTGTTAAAATTTGGGATGGGGGTTGCTATCGGGAATGCTACTAAATAGCCTACAATGCACAGAACAGCCACCCACAACGAAGAATTACCCAGCCCAAAACATCAATAACACCATTGTTAAGAACCTGGGGCTTTGGCTGGGCATGGTGGCTCACACCTGTAATCCCAGCACTCTGGGAGACCAAGGCTGGAGGATCGCTGGAGGTCAGGAGTTTGAGACCAGCCTCAGCAAGAGCGAGACCCCATCTCTACTAAAAATAGAAAGAAATTAGCCAGACAACTAAAAACAGAAAAAATTAGTTGGGAGTGGTGGCTCATGCCTGTAGTCCCAGCTACTCAGGAGGCTGAGGCACGAGGATCACTTGAGCCCACGAGTCTGAGGCTGCTGTGAGCTAGGCTGACACCACTGCACTCTAACCCAGGCAACAAAGAGAGATTCTGTCTCAAAAAAAAAAAAACCCACCAAACAAATAAACCAACCCTGGCTTTACCTTACTTTCCTTTTTGTCTATCTTCACCTATTTCTAAGTTTTTCACCTTGCTGACTTATGTGTTGCTACAGGTCATCTTAAAGCCTTTTGAGAACAAGAGGGACAAAGAGCATAGATAGAATCTTAGCAAAAATTGTGTCAACAAGAGTTGGTAAGAAAGCAATTTCCCGAGCAACATTAATTTACCCAAATTATTTTGCTGTTTATCACAATTCACTTTCTCAATGAATGTTTATGTTGTAAAAAGTACATCAATAGAATGTATTTACACTGGAAAATGTACTAGCTACCAACATCATTTTCCATCTTTGGTTTGGTAATTAATTCTTTGAATCCTAAACTTCAATTAGCAATATAAAAAGTATTTCAGAAACATCCTAAAATACATTATTAGATCAAACTACAGTGAAATGCACCTAAACAGAGCTGTACCACTACATCCATTTCTTAAGAAAATTGATTTTCTTTGTTCCCTTCCAAGAGAAATATGTAAATTAGCACTTTGATACCACTGTCTCACTTGTCTGTCAACTCAACTTCAAGAAAGTCAATTCCTTTGCTTATAAACATCTCTCTATATATACATACATACACACACACACACACACACACACTCTCATCCACCATCAGCAATACAATATCATTACAGCCCCAAGGACAGAGCACCACACAGCACACATTTAATGTAACATGTACACGCAGCAATAAATTCCACAGTCTAAAGATATAAAACAGGCAAGCTAATATTACTTTACAGTTTTTAAAAACATAGTAATTATGTTTATATGTTTTCAGACAATGAGTCACTTCTCAAAGTTCACAGTGACACTTAGAAAACACAGGGAATATACTAATTTGACTTTGCATATGTATCACCTGTTTTCCTGTCACTTTAATATTCTAGATGTTTCCCTGACCTTTATTTAGGGATCTGATCTGTGCCTGAAGTTGTTTACTTATCTGAAGTCGTTAAATTCCCCTGATACCATCATGTCCCCATCAGCAACATAACTAAAGATTTTGACTGTGGTTAATGAGCAAGAAGAAAATATACCTCTCCGCCGTCGTCTTCCCTGTTTAAAGTCAGAAGGGAATATTCCCAGACAGCACCACTGAACCTACATCATGTGCTCACTCCTCCCACGGGCAGAGTAGACTCCAGTTGGGCAGTCCAACAAGGAAACACATTCAGAAATATTAATCCTTCAAAATTATCAGCTCATTAGAAGTCACCACGCAGAATCAAGCCTGAGATTCCTAACTCCAAAGCTCAGATTCCTCTCACCATTACTAAGTGTCTCCCAGAGAGGGGTGGTGGCGGCGAAGTCCCAAAGCCCTGGAAAGTTAACCTTAACTCCCCCTGATTCTCAGACTCTGGTGTCAGCCAACTCAACTGGTCTAGTTCAGTCGTAACTGGCGGCTTACACAAGCTGTTTCTAGGGCTTCCGTAGCTAACATCTTTAAGTAAGAATTACAGAATCACAAACTATTAGCAGTGGAAAGGACCAAAAAAAATCACCTGTAGTCTAATGTCCTGGTTTTATTAGAAGACTGAGGTCCAGATGCATCAAGTCAACTGCCGAGGTTGACAAAGATATTTAATAGCTGGTGCATAAATCCAGACCAGAACCCAAATGCCCGACCTACAATCCACTGCCCACCACACTGTGTTCCCAAAACCACTTTGCTTCCTGCAACCCCATGGTATTCTTCACTCTAGTATATTCATCTTATATCATTTCCTCTGGTTGTCGATTCATACATGCTTTATCAGCCCATAGTTGTTGTACAAAAATGTTTTTCACAAATACCCACTACGGATTCAACACTCCGCTAAAGGCTGCAGCTAGAGAACACAAAGGATGCAGTCGTCTTCCTCAGGGCACGTCTATCCCAGCCCACAGACACAAAACCACAACCACAAAACAACACAGCAAACGTGGGGATAGAATTAGCTACAAGGGACTGCAGGGCTTTCAGCAGAGCTGTGGTCCAGCATCTAATTCATTCTCACGCTTACTGCTGGCTGAGCAGTGCTGCTATCACTTAACACCTGGACTTGCGTTGACTCAGATTACGTTCTCCTCAGGTACCCAGAAGCCAGTCCAGAAAGGCACACAGAGTGGTGTCTAAACACATGCTACTTCCCCTCTGACTTGGGGCTTTTCAAACCCTTCACCATGTTCTAAGAGGCAAAAGAGACAAAACGGAGTCTGCCCCAGCCCCCTGGCACCACACATGACAGGCCCATGAGATCCTAAACATCTGTTCTTCTCTAGGCACCAACTGCTCCTCCGTGGGCCAGGTGCTCTAGGAGTCACACAGTGCATCATAGCCCGCTTCCTGAAGATATCAGAAAACGGCAGCAGGGAAGGCAGTGGTTTGAGACAAGCTTGCAGTTGAGACTACATTCAGCCACTAAGCCATATATAAAGGTGAGCAAATTTTAAATAAGGATAATTATATCCTCCTCACAGGATTCCTGTCAACTGATCAATATAAAGTTACCGGCATCATACCTGGCACCTAGAAGGCACTTGAACATTTATTCTCTTCCCCCATTCCCTGCCATTTCTTAGCCTAGTACATTTTGTCAGAACCATGAAAGAAAATAATCAATCGTTGCAACTTCTGTTCAGTAACATCCATCAAAGCTAAAAATAAACTTTGTACAAGTTCCTGGAGAAAAAAACTTCAAAATAAACCCTTCTTATCATTAGGCAGGGATCAAACCTGCAGGTGGCAGATATAGGCCAGGAGGGTAGTTCCTAGGGGTGGAGAAGTCAGGGATTATACAGGGGAAGCGACTGCAGGAAAACACAGAACTGCTGACAATCATGTCTATCGATCATCTGGTAACATCCTAACCACCCCTCCCCCCCACCAGGCCAATAAAAAGAAACCACCTGGGAGTCCTTAATGACCTTGTCCACTCGTGGAAACTGACCCATTCCTCTCTCTGGAACGTATTTTTCACTTTGTGTATCTTAGCTTCCCTTTTTTCTACAATTTTGTAGCTTTCTTCTGTCTTCCTTCTTTTCTACAACGAAAGCTGTTTGTGTGGAATTGCTTCCTGTCTGTGGTCATTACATCGCACTGGCCCTGCTTGTGATTCTTCCAAGCAAGTAGCCAAAGAACCAGGACAGTATTTCTCTTTCAAAAACCCAATCCTGACATTATGAAATAATGTTTCAGCTCTTTAACTGAACAGACACCCAAAATTAATATTCATTTCATGATTTCACATTAAGAGGGAAAACGAGCTGTTTGAGCAATTCCACAGTGGATAGCTCTGACCCGAGAGGCAAAATCAATGTTCTTAAGAAAAGCATTCTTAAGAGTTGCAAATCCTTAGCAGCTCAGGGGCCTCACCTGGTTAAAATGGAAATAATTTAGAAAGATATACAAAGACAACCACTGAGAAGTTGGCAAATGTTAGAGGGTGAAACGGCCCTGGGGGCTGGAAGGGTGGCATGCAGCCATTCCAATGGGTTTAATCAGCTTTACTTCTTCTTAAAGGGGAGAAATAACCAGAGAACATGAAGGGAATGGAGAAGAACAGGAAGGGAAGGACTGACGGAGAAGGGAAAGGCAAAGGTAGAAAGAGGAGAAAGTAACTGAGCAAGATGTTCAGAAGACCAAGCACTTGCTTGGCTCCCAGGCTTCCCAGGCCCTGGAGTCCTTCACGACTCCAGGGTGTGCCCCGCTGCAGAACCAAAAACCAATCTCTCTCTCAGCCAAAACAATAAGTAATTTTAATAACCAAATGATATTATTAAATACTGGTAAATATACTCCATAATAGATTTTTAAATTCTAAGGCCTTGGGGCAGCCACTCCCAGGCTCAGTGGCAGACCCATCTTACCCCTGAATTCATATGGCAGGTCCCACCATACTGCACCCTGCCCCCCCTCCCCCAGGGTTTCCCTGGGCCGAGTCTCTGCTTCTCAATTACCAGTCTACCTGTCCCATGTCCCCAGAACTCAAGGCCTGGGGGCTGCTGTGTGCCCCGATTCTTGCACTTGCTCCTGCCTCTGAACCACAAACTGTTGGGAACCCGACCTGGATGCAGCACCAGCCTGTGCCACCAGCCTGCCCAATGCACTGTCAAACGTCTGCCCTGTCTCTGCTGCAGGCGCACGCTGGATTTGGGGCTTACTTTAAAACTGGGTAATGGCGCTGGCACCCAGCTTTCCTTTCTCTGGTTCACACCAGCCCAGGGCTGAACCCCAAGTCTTCCTCCACCACCTGGACTCCCAGTCCCCAAGAGTCAGGCCAAACCTAACCTGCCAACCCCCCAAGTGAACATGAACTAGAGAAACAAGGGAAGGAGAATACGACAGGGAGACATGTAACAGGAGAAAGAGAAGATGTGCAAATGCACTAAGGAAAACAGAAGAAAAAGGAGAACAATTATTAGTTTGGTAAATTCTGCAGAAAAATAAATCCACTTAAACTTTTCTTCCTAGTCCATTAATACTATTCACCTGGATTATGAGCATATGAGCAACCTGATCACACTGTCGTTTGAAATTCTGATTAGCTGACCATCACTCAGACCTCTTCACATGTGTTTACTAACATGTGTTTATCCACATGTGACGATCTGCCTCCAAACAGCCTGGCCCCTCTGCTTGCCAGGAAGAGAACTCTCCTCCAGGTTTCAAAGGCATAGCGGGAATCAAAATGTTCCTTGCATCCACATGCAATCAGGAAAGGAGAAGAGTTTGCCTTTGGGTACAGGACCGTAACTCCACTAATAGAGAAGCCCCAGTGTAGTAAAAACAGAAAATAACTCACTGTCGAGAGTCCCCTGCGTCTTCAAGGCAGCCCCTGGGGATTGCACAGAGCTGCATAAGCAAGCCCAGCGCAGCAACCGGAGCAGAGCTGAAGGGCTTTGAGAGTTGTATCATATTCTCCTTTTTTTAAAAAACTACATCTATAAACAATTATTCTAAAATTAAAATTATACATAGTCTTAGCCAGTAAGAGCAGCAATTCTGTTTCCCTTCCCTATAAAAAGCAAAAGGAAAGAAACACCAATACACAATCCCAAGGAACAATAGAACAGGCCAGAGTGCTAACCAGTCCCTACCTTGGAAGGCGCAAACAACACTGGCATCTGACGAACTCTGAAAATAGACCCCGAAAGCAACTATACAGTCAGCATCTGACCCAGCTCCGTCTCCCACGCTCCTCCGGGTCTGTATTTTCCCATTCCTGCCTGCGCCTCGCTGGTGAAGGGCTCTGCATTGCAGACACGTGGATGGAGAGGCTGGAACCAGAAGACAAGCTAAGCGGCAAGCTTCAACGTTGAGCCCAAAACCTGCCTGAGAACAGAGCGCTCCCCACTGCAGGTACAAATAGCCTTCCTTTCCATAAATCTAGGACTCCAGTATTATATATAAAAGCCTGAACTTACAGTAGATCAATTAGATTTCCTCTCGTTATGTGAGGATTTGAAACAATGGATTCCTCTGTCATGTGTTTATTTAAAGATTAACAAAAATCAGTTCACGGCATATAAAGGAAGAGCTCTGATTTATGAGGCCACACCCATTTGGCTGGTCTGGCCAGCGAAGCACACAGATCCCCCGTCCTAGCGGAGGAGCCCAGGCTGCCTCCTCACCAGCGCTCTGGATTTCTTCTTCCTCTGATTCTACATAGTCCTCTAACTGTAAAGGTTAAGGTCATCCCTCCACTGCTGAGAGGCCCCATCCCCACCAAGCGCAAACCACTATAGCTGCTGAAGGTTCATGCCTGGCCTTCACCATACATTGACATTCCAGGGATTGACAAACTATAGCCTGTGCACCAAATAAAATTTTACTGGACCACAGTATGCTCGTTCATTTAAGTACTGTCTGCACCCTGCCTAAAATAGAGTTGTGCAGTTGCCAGAGAGATCGTATAGCCCACGAGGCCTAAAATATTTACTATCTGCCCCTTTACAGAAAAAGTTTGTGGGTGCCTGATTTATTCAATACATTCACTGAGCATGTAGTATGTGCCAAGTGTGGTTTGGGCACTGTTGGTTGGGGACAGCAGTGACCAGAACAAAGTCCCTTTCTTCAGGTAGTTACAAAGGCTATGAAGAAGACAACAGGATATGGACAGAGAATAAGGGCCACTCTACTGTATGAGTGATTAAGGAAAATGGCTCTTAGGGGGGTCATTTGAACAGAGACCCAAAGGAAGGAAGGGAGTAGGCCACGCAGGGAGGAGAGGCTTCCAGGCCAAGGGAATACCACGTATTAAGGCCCTGAAGTGAGAGTGAGTTCAGTATGTTTGAAAAGAAGAAAACAAGGTGGCTGGGCAACGTTCTCTTTCTCCACGGTCACAACCCACCAGCCCTTCCCCAATCAGGGCAGGCACCATCCTAAGCCTTCTCTGCATTATCTCATTTAATCTTTAAAGCAACCCTCTAAAGTGCTATTATTTTCACCCTCATTTCACGGATAAAGAAACTGAGGCTTAGGGAGCTTAAGTGACTTACCCAAGATATCAGTGCTAGTGACCAATAAAGATGGAGATCCGTGGCTAGCTGCCAGGCTCTTCCGGTACTGGTTCCCAGTCCATATTCATGGAGGCAGCACCATCACCCGGCCACAGACCAACAGCTCTAAGCAACTGCTGTAGCCGGGCCAAGCTGGATGGGGGAAGAGACTTCACTGGGCCTGCTTCCATTTCCACTCTCCACTTTTGGACCATGTTCTCACTGAGCTTCTCTACTTCCTCCACCGCTAACGTTATATAAAACTACCTCCAAAACATAGCCAAGCTATGGAAGACTAAGTAATACAAGAGAAGAAAGGAGAAAGGGAACGGACATTTGCAGAAGGCCCTCTATAAGCCAAGCACAGATGTAATAAGCACTCTGTGGACTTCACTTCTGGGAGATGACAGTTAATGAAAATATCAAAGTAGAAATACACAATGTCTTCTATTTGGACTTCTGCATTCCACAACGCAGGAACTGTTGGAAGAGTCCCCACAGCAGGCACGATTTAAGTTGAAGAGACAGCACGTACTACACATTGTGTTCCTCAAGATCAATTGTCATCCAATATTCTGAGCCAAGACACACAGCCACATTCTCATCTCTGTTACCTCAGAACGTGTCCTCTGATGCCTCAACCCTCCTGCTCTAAGAGTTTTCATCAGCCTCTAAATGCTTTCCTCATAAAGATGGTGTCCATGGCACAACTGTTTCAACCTAAGGCAGCCAGCTACCCACATAGACACGTCGTCCCTCCCACAGGCCTGGAGCCCTCAGGTAGGTGGGACTCCTGGTGACTTATCACTACTTCCCAGGGTTCCCAAGACAGATGTGAGGATTAATTTCCCATTGTAGCCCTAAACATAATACTACTAAGATACCTAATAACCATTCACACAACAAAGTTCCGCGGCAATAGGCACTGGAGAACGAGGAGCATCCCTCAATAAATGCTACCTACAAAAAATAGGATGGAAAAAAATGGCAAGACTGATGGAACATAACACCCTGCTCAGTGGGGAAAAAATAAGCAAAATGCTTTGCCGATTCTTCTATGTTAGCATTTACCCGGGAAAACATGATGTCATTCTTCATTAATACGTTGCTGCCCCCTCTGAATCCTAATCCCTTATCTGTGGCCCCCAACACTTAACAGAAGGTGTCACGCAGTCAACATTTAGTATATGTGTCACATGAATAAACATCTACTCAGACTTCAGGGTATTATTAGATGACAGCTTCTCCCAGGGAGTTAAGAGATGCACCGTTGAGGAGGAGTGAAAGCCTGAAATAAAGTCAAAAGCTTCTGTATATGTGAAATGAGAAGAGGGCTGGCTAGTTAAAACTTTCCTCAAGGACAGGAAAAATCCCAATCACTCTCTACTGCCTATCCCTAGCCCTTTGTGATTGTCCCAGGCCCGAGTTACTCTTCTTCCCTTTTCCTCCTAGAATTCCTGCCCCAGGGGGTCTAGAGCTCAAGGGAAATAAACAAGAATGACTGCTGCCCCCATGACTGAAGACACATGTGGCTAAACAAGTGGGTGTCCTCTGGGGAGGGAGACAAAAATAGCAGGATTGTCTGGAAGTATAGAATAACTTTACATTTTATATTACATAAATGATATTTCCCTAAAGATGAGAACTATGTGCCATTTCCCCACTTCCCCCAGTGAATGAAAATATAGGGAAAAGCAGCAAAGTCAACTCTAAGAATTATTTTTGAGAACTTAGAAATGGCTATTACACAAACCACACAAATGCAATTAAGTCATAGCAATTTTTACTTGACAATAAAGCACTCTTCGTTACTGTAGCTAAGTACAGCCAAAAAAAAAAAAAAAAAGATCTATAGGATTATGACAGTGAAGGTATCAATAATTTAAGACTTCAATAACTGATCCAAAAGAGCAAAGTTATCTACCTAAAACCTTTAAAGATTCTTACAGTTCAGAGTCTTATGTAATTACAATATCTCATAACTAAAATCTAATCATTCAACAACGGTACTTAATACAGTTATAAATAAAAGCTCAAAGCACTGAGATGAAAGGGATCCATGAACAGCCTAAGAGTATGATGTGGCTCAGGGTGGGAAAGGCTTCACAATAGCTACTTGTTCAGAACAATCAAAACCTGAGAAAGGAGACCAATGTCACAGCATTCTCAACCTGGAGGACATCGTGACTACCTATATTGGCCTGTCAGGAAGTACTTTCAGAATACAGATCACCCCCCTTCCACTCCTTACCCCAACCTACTATATCCCCCTGCACAGTACGTATCATCTAACACTCTGCATATTTTACTGTTGTCTCCCTCCACCCTTAGAGTATCACCTAGGTGGAGATTTGGGTCTGTTTCATTCCCTAGAGGTTAGAGGAGTCCCTGGCACATAGTAGATGTGGTAGCCATTAGCACAGAATAGACTACTTTGGATTTTCTACCTTGTAGGTAACACAATGATATTGTGCTCTGTGTCCCCTTTGTGTTTGGATAAGGCCCCATGATAAGGTCTGATCAATAAGTATGATAAAAAGCGGGGTGTGTCTCATCCATGCTAAAGCACTTACTTGCAGGACAGACCCTCCCGCGTGCTCTTACCTAGCTCTGCTTCAGTGACTGCCTGCTTCCGATGAGAGCTGCTTGGTCAGCCGGTCCCAGAGTGAAGACAACAAGGAGCAAAGGCCCAGCCAACCCACATTGAACATAAAGCACAAGCAAAAAATAAACCTCCGTGCTTTAAGCCACCAAAGATGAAGGTTGTAACCCCCCTTCCCGATAGGGTAAGGTCTCAGTAGAAATCTGTGGTTGACTGTGTCAGCTCTCTGCGCAGAGCTCACACAGCATATGGCGTTCTGAGGGGACCTGTTTACTCACAATGTGCCCTATTCTAATTTAGAACAATTCTCATGTCCTTTCCTAGTACCAAGTCCAAAGCCATGTTCTTAAAGAATGTAAAAGGCAGGAGAGGGAGTAGGCAGAACTTTTCTTAAAATCAGCTTCACTCCCTTCTTTCCACATCTGCCTCAAGCAGTCCTGAAGAATTCTTTGATCAAAGCCAAGCAACTTAGAAGTCATGCTGTGAGGAGTGATCAGTATGGCTTGTCTTGTAGATGGTTTTACTCGGAAGCCTCTAAAGAGCTTATAGCTCCTTCCAGAAAAGCACAGGGTCTCAAGAATGAAATCATCCCATCAGTATGGACCCTAGACACGGAGAGCCCAGCAGGAGAAGACAGAAGCCATCAGTGCGCGGAGGGGTGCTAAGCCAAGAGGAGACTCCCCAGGACTGGGGATTTCACAACATGTAGACAAATTCTTTCGTACGCCACTTTCCAAGAGGTGGACCTTAATAACCCTCCCCTTGCATATGGGCTATACTTAGTGACTTGCTGCTAAGGAACAGAACACAGCATAAATGATGATGTGTGACTTCTGAGGCTTGAAAAGGTGTTGTGTATTTTCGCTCTCTGATGCCTCATCTGGGAGAAGCTGTTGCCATGACACGAAGACACTCAGCAGCCCAATGGGGAGGGCATATGGTGAGGAACTGAGGCTTCCTGATGACAGGCAGCACCAACATGCCAGCAACGTCATCTCGGAAGTGGATCCCCCCAGCCCCAGTCAAGCCATCAGATGACTGCAGCCCTGGCTGCACCTTCATGAATTACTTAGAGCCAGAACTACCCAGCTAAGCTGCTCTTGATTTTATTTATTTTTTTTTTTTTTAAGAGACAGGGGTCTTACTATGTTGTATTATGGGCTCAAGTGGTCCTCCCACCTCAGCCTGTCAAGTATTTGGGACTACGGAGGCATGCCACCGTGCCCTGGGGATAATTTCTTACACAGAAAAGGTAACTAATATATCAAGTGTCCTCTAGCCTGGGTATGTGCATATGTTCACTGTGACTTTATGGAATGGACTATAAAGTGACCCTATGACTCAGATACAACTGAGGGGATGCAAACATGTTTGACCAAGTACAGTATCTCCTGGTGCCTAACCCTAGGTTTTCTTGTCATTTAAGTGCTCAAGAGTAGGTCCCCTTCATTGCTACCTTGATCTCTTGAAAACAGCCTTGCATCTCTCTGTCACATATGAAAACCACTTTCATTCACCTCTATCACATCATCTACGATAGGCCCTTTCACTTCGTCATGACTCAAAAAACTCTTGAAGAACTGCAAACCAGCAAAGAAAGGAACAGACCCCTGTTAACAGTACCTGAATGTGGGACTTTTATTTGTATTTACTCATACTCTACCATTTTCCAAAAAAGACTCAGAACTTAGCAGAATAGCTCTAGTAGGAATCACTTTCCCCAGCGCTGACTCACTGCCATCTTCAGCAGCTGAACTGTTGTTGTTACCTTTCTACCCCTCCTCAGACTTGCATCTGATTCTCTGGGTAATTTACTATTAAACAGTAATTCAGTGACTGACCCAGAGCAAATACAACACCAGTTGTCTGTGTGTCAGCAGGCTGGGAAGCACATATAAGCCAAGGAACACACACAAAAGTACAAAACATCCTATACTACGTGGTTGCCAAAGTATTCTCCATTTCCTGGCATTTTGCATCTTTTGCCTCTTCCCTAGTGGGAGTGTAAGTGGTACAGGGTAATGACCATCAAGCAGTCCATGGTTTAAGTTCTGTAACCACCACGTTTACGCTGTCACTAACCCATCCTAGGTAAGGGCAGGGCAGGAAAGAACAATGGTATGAGAGTAGGGTAAGGTTAAAATAAGACAGAACTAAGGTTCACAGTGGAGTCATTGCCAACAGAAAACAAGATATCTGAAAACCAGCGATGGAAATAGGAAAAATAACTTCTCGAGATCCCCTGAATCCCATAGCTATTTGCTCCAATATTAGATGTTCCATATCACCCTAACTCGTAGCAATAACAGAAACCTAACAACAGAGGCATGAAAAACAAAGGTCAGCATAGGTTCCTTTTGCCTAGATAAAAAGAAAAGCACTGTGTCACCTATGAAAGAAATGGTTTCCAATTCCATTCCAAAAGCATTTATTGAGCACTTGCTCAGTGTTATAACACTATACTAGGAGTAGGCGGCGGGGGTAGAGCGATAAATAAACATAGCCCCTGCAATCAGTAATGTATCTCAATCTAACAAGTGACTCTTACCCTTTGAGGATCTCAGATCTGTGAATCCCATTCCTCTCCACAGATAAATATATATCCAGGGAAAAACAAAATTTTGCCAACAATTTCACATTATCCATAAATTGTCAAGGTCCATGGATCCTAGGATAAATGTGTCTTGATCTACTAGGAGCAAAATATATGCAGAACTTTATTCATTACATAATTTGTAACATTAGATGTTAGCCTATCCTCTCTTCTACACAGCTGAAAACACCATCTTCAATCTTATCAAATACCAAATATCTTAAAAGGCAAAACACATACATTCATGTAAAAGTAACATCTATATGAAAGTAACACTATAATATTTCTGGCATCACTTTTCATGAATAACAGTAATTAAACTAAAATGAAATTTTTGCATGAGACCTAAATTTGTAAAAATCTACATTTCTAACCCCATCCTTATACTAAGTGTAGTTATTTTGTATGATTAATTCTGAATATAAAACATTTTCTGTAATTTCAAAAGAGCAAGCTGAGTACTTTCTCATTGGTTTCAATAGTTTAATTTTTGGCTATAATACTGGTAGAAAAAAATTTACTTGAATTTTTCCTGTTCAAAAAAAGCTCAGTTTCTCTACATAAACTGTATTTATGCTGTCAAAAAGAAAACATGAATGACAAGTGAATTAGGCACTAGGGATTTAAAAAATAAAATCCTCTCTCATAGTTTTTGCAGTGTCTTCCAGGAGACAGACTCTCGGATACAGGGCAGAGGATATTCTTACGGGTGAGGCAAGAATACTAACAGGTGTCAAGTGAAAGAATGGAGGAATAACTGGAACCAAAAGTAAAAGAATGATCCTGCACAGGGTGGGGAGAGTCAGAACACATCTAGAAAATAGGAGAGAAAGAAATATGAACTCATGTGTTTTCAGGCTTCTACGACTGTGCTGTCCAATATAGTAGCCACTAACCATATGTTGTTTATATTTATAATAACATATATTTATAATAACATATGTTATTTATATTTATAATAAGCCTATGGTTATTTATAACCATAGGCTATTTATATTTAGTTTAAATTAAAAATTTAGTTCCTCACTTGCACTAGCCTCATTTTAAGAGCTCAAAGCCACATGAGGGTAATGGCTATCATATTGGATATTGCAGAATATAGATCATTTCCATCATCTAAGAAAGTTCTCCTGGACAGCACTATTCTATAAAGAGAGAACATAGAAAACAATGAGAAACTACTTAGCCTTGAACAGAAAGTACGTAGATTCAGAGATTGATTGTTTGCAGCTAAGTTTTTCCATATAATTATAAAGGAATGTAAATTGACACAAAGGAGGTAAAAAAATGGTTAAGATTCAGAATTCTGAGCGCAATGGAGAGAAGGCCCACATTACACAGTCCAGCCCATGATGCACTTGGACCCCATCTGAGATTCAAGTGGCTCAGGGGCTACCACACCTGTGGAAGGCCTGTGGGTTATTCTTCTCAGCCAGCCAATCACATTCTCTGAGTTCCTAACATCCACATATACCCTGCACAGAAAGTTCTAAAATAATAAGACATGTTTTAGCCATCAGGAATTCACTAGGGAAGGAGGAAAGAAAGGAGAAAAGGAGAGAAGGAAATATAGATGACTTTATTTGTATTTCCAGCCCACATTTCCATAGCCACATATCAAAGTCATGCTGTATTTAATCACAAGTGTCTGAGGGAAACGAGGCACATTATTTCTCTGAGACAGAATTTTGATTTTCATTCAAATATTATCTTTTCCACAAACTCATTTCATTACTTGCCTCCTAATTCTTTTGACTCATGAGTGGAGATTAGGTCTACTTGAAAACAGGAACTTTCTGGAACGCCTCAATTGTTCACCTGAAAAATTAAGGAACCGGACACACCATCTAAGTTTATTTCTCCTTTTGCTTCTCTAAGTTCTGTGATCCAACTTGGTACTAAAAGACTCACACAGGAATAGGGAAGCATTACAAAACATGCAAATAAATACATGGTAACAGTAACAACTTCTCATAAAGAATGCAAAGGTGACATATTGCAGAATGAGAAAAGCCATGTTTGAGCCATAATTTTTCTTAAATTTGGTAAAAAAAAAAAAAAGGGAAGGTAACAGCAATGCTTGGATGACAGGGTTATGTATCAGTCTATTATCTTGTCATAAAAGGGTTCATGAAGGAAGTAAGCTTTTAGTTGAATATTGAAAAACAGTAATGGTTTTATATTACTATATATCAGTAACTTTCAAAACTACTTAACCACAAACCACACTGAGACATTTTATCGTTCAGTAGGCATATACCACACTGAAGCAAACATTTCATAAAACAGTAATTTAGCCTTACTACGTTTTATGATATCCTCTATTATAATTTCATTTAAAAAAAAATACAAGTCATGACCTATTAAACTAATTTTATGACCAATTCATCGGTTCCAATCAACAGGATGAAAAATATTGCTTTACAGGGTAAGAACAACTATGGCACAAACTGGTAAATGGTCTATCTGAAGAAAGGGAACCACATTTGTAAACGTGTGTGTATGTGCAGGAACGACAGAGACAGGGACACAGAGACACAGGGAAACAGCTGGAGGTGTTTAATGAAAAGTCTTATATGTAAATTTCTACATTTGCCAGGCAAGAAGGAACCACTTTTTGGTGGAAAATTAAAGTTGGGGCAGATTTGCCTGGCAGCGCTGGAGAAAGTGGCCTTGGAAGTGGACTTGAGCTAGAAGGCCCAGCCGTGGCAACTGAAGCATAAAAACAGGCTTAATGAAGGAAACCCTGGATTACAGTGGTGAGGAAAGGCGGGGGGGTGGGGGGGGACGACGGTGGGGAACTGCAGCACTTTCCAGTGGGAACAGAAAAAATGATGCTCACATCCTCAAACACAAGCAGAGCTTCAGGAACCGAATGGCGTAATACTAAAGGAAGAAAACTAAAAGAAAGATGAGCTGGGGCAAGGACAGAGCAAGCTGATTGACCCGCGACACCAGCTGGGCTGGTCCCAGCTGACCTACTTCTTTTCCTAACGAGCTAGGATGGACCATGGCTGACCACCTAGATGGAAAGGGGCAACCTCTGTCCCCATGCCGCCACACGGCCAGCTGCTGAGCCACCTGCAGACAGAGGATGCATCCGTTCAGTGTTTCATTCAGTGAATCAAATGTTAATACCTACCACGTACCAGGCACCAGATGTACAAAGTTCAGAAAGGATTGTCTCCGCCCTTAAGAAACCACAGTCAAAAGCCAGTGTCCTAAATAAGTAACTACAGCACAAAGTGATCTGTGCTAGGACAGAGTCGTGTCCAAACTAGAGGAACGCAGAAGGTGCAGCAAGCGGTTCTGCCTGGGTCAGCAAAGCCTTCTGGGATGAAGAGGCAACGAAACGTTACTAAGAAGGGGGGAGGGGGAGGGGGAGGGGGAGGGGATTGAGGATAAAAATCTACCTGTCGGGTCCAACGTACACTATTCCGGTGACAGTACAACAAAAGCCCTGACTTACAATTCATCCATATAACAAAAAACACTTGGACTCCCTCAATCTATTGGGAGAAAAAAAGGAAAGACAAGCTTCTCCACCAGAGGCAACAGCATAGACATAGTGGGTAAGACTGAAAGTGTGTACTGCGTGGAAGAAATGATGAATACAGTGGGTTTGGGGGAGACAGGGTAGGAGAAGGAGCAGTAGGAGGGTGATAGTGCCGGTAAAGGAGGCTGGGACCACTTCGTGCAGGGTCTTGTAAGCAGAGCTGACAAGGACAAGCAGTATCTTAAGGACAATAGGCAACCAGACATTTTTAAGCCAAGCAATAGCACAAATTAAGCATATGCTTCAGAAAGAGCACACAAGCAGTCGTCTAGGAGGTGAGCTGGACAGAGGTGAGAAGGCAGGAAAAGAGGCCAGTGAGGAGGCTGTTGAGAAACAAGGACCTGTGTGACAGCGGTACCCACAGGAAGGGCAGAGCACACGTGAACAGTCTTTGCGCCTACCTGGACGGAAGGTGAAGAACAGAAGGTCACAAACCCCCATGGGGTTCTTACTTGGAGGGAGCAGGGCTGGCGGGGGATTGGGGAGCAAAGACAGAAAGAATTGTTCTTAAACACACAGAATTAAGGTTGCCTTCAGGACACCCTAATGGGTTTACCAAGAAAGCAGGTGAAAATCCAACAGCGAGGGGCAGGACAGAAATTAATGTGGCCGTCACAAAAGAGAAACAATAAGACAATGACAGTGGAGACAAAGGAGAGGCCACCAATATTTAAGACAGCTAGATGACTATGAGCCAGAGGAAAAGACTGATTTTTCTTTATACAAAAAGTTAGAAGCAAAACAAGACAAAGTGGTTTTACAGAGCAAGATTAAACACCTTAGGGAAACTGAGTAGAATGATGGACATTTTTTTCCTTTTTACATGTGTGTTTTAGAAATGAGCAGATATAACCTTACCAAGCAATAACATAAATGAAGGCTGTTAAAGACAGAAAAATGGATAGGTTGTCATCTCACTGGATGCTCTTGAACCTGGAATCAAGCAAACTCCCAAGAAAGGTGATGTAATTAAACTATCATGACACATTAACTAAAACACCTTGTTCTATATGCAAACGTCTGACAGATATACCCCCATGTCTCTGCGGATAACAGCTGTTCTGATCTTTGGATATTGCTAAGCTGCACCCAATGCTACTTAATCATAAAGCATATCATAGAGAAACTGAAGCGTTAGTATGCGATTGTGCATCTCTTTGGGAGCTCCAAAATGTCTCTAAACAACAGTTACTCATCCATGGCTCATGTATGATGTTTTTCCATAAACAAAAACTCCGATAATTTTCAAAGGTGGGATAGTGCTTATTTTAAGTAGTATGTATAACTAGGTCAGGCTATTAAAGACATACTTGATTAAAGTTAAAATACCTATTAAGATTAGAATTTGATATCCACTTCTGTTGCCAATATCTAGAAAACTTCAAAAAGTCACTATCCCATTGCAGTCCCAGTTTCTTATTTTCTAACATTTTTTTTAAAGTACTGTTTTCCCTTTATTTTGGGGGGCAGTGGTAATCTGTGAGTCTACAAAGTAAAATGCCACATTGGCAACCCCTGTCTTCTTTCAGGATAATTCAACTACATACAGGAAAAAACACAGTAGTTAAGCATAAGGTATGTGCACATTCACATCATCAGCTTCCAAAATCTACATTTTACTTAGAGACTTTGAAAAATATTTGTAATTTAGACTATCCTGATCATAACTGATTATTCTGAGGAAAATGTTCTACCTAACTACTGCTCAGAATCCCTTAAATTACCACTGATCAGCAATCCGTCATCAGCAAATATGCTTATGTCAAATGTCCTTATAATGAGCTATCACATTTTCAAACATTTTCCTCCATTATCTAACCAGGAGATTTACACAGCACCTACAACCTATGGAGAGGAGAGTAAATGAAATATTGGATCTCGGTTTAAATGAGCAAACCCCATTCTGAACAGTAGGGGGGAAACGAACGTATAAATTGCTAAAAGAATTACCTATTCATCTTCATCAATAGTTGACACCATCATCATTTGGCCTCTAAAAAAAACAGGGATGTTTTAATTTGCTGGGAAGAATACATCTCTTCAGGGAGGAGATTTGGGGATTTGACCATGAATAATAATGAAGTGAGCGGAGTTTTCTTCATGTGTAAAATCTAGCTCTAGTCTTTCAATCCAAATGAGATTCTAAGTTGCAGATGGAGGTCAGGGATTCGATTTCAGTATTCAAGTCCGTGTAGGCATCCTTCATCTACATCAACCCCGGCTACACTTCCTCTCACTCAAATTAACATTAAGACAAAAGAAAAAAATAAAATATTCCCATTGGTACTGGCCAGCTTGTAGCAACAATCCTAGGTTCAAAGAATAACCTCTGTTCAGGAGGCTGCTCATGGCACTGCCTAGAATGCTCCCCTTGCAGGAAATTCAGGCCCCCACTGAGGGGGTCCTCTTCTTGTCTTTACTCCAGTCTTTTGGTAAACACAAGGCATTCTCTTGGCATCCATAGCTTGCAATAAATCATTCAGGCTCATGCCAAAGCGCAAACCTTTAGCATTTATTAATTTTAAATGAGTTCTGATACCCATTATCAGTTATGGACAATGACAATATTTCTCTAAGCCCATTATTTCTTCTGGGCACCTCAGAAAGCTGAGGGAAAGCAACAATATTCCTGACCTCTTGTGGCTTCCTAATCATGACGGCTTCCCCAGCGGGGGGGAAAAATTAAGAGGATCCCAGAATATTATGCAAGTCAGGGAGACAGAATGAGAATCCCCGTAAAGCAGATTCAGAATAAGCAGCCCTCAATATGCAGCACTGAAGTGATGTATAAATCAATACAGAATGATTAAAACACTGCTCTATGAAGGGCCTGCATAGTTAATATACATTTCATTAGGAGAAAAGAATGCCATAGTCAGAAGTAATGCTTGGGCACGTAGTGTAAGAGATGCAGAAGCAGCACCGAACTATTTAAATGTACAGAATTATAAGAACTAGAGATAACCAACACCATCATTTCTCAAACAAAGCCCCTTCAAATGTTTCATTTGTAATGTAAATGTCCACATCAACACATACCCCAAAGCACCTGATTTCTAATATACTCCATCATTTAAACAGATACCTCCCCTTCAAAGCCTAGCATTAATAAAAAACTTACTATTCTTACTCAGATTGCAGCAGAAAATCCATATCTAAATATCCCTAATTGCATAATCATTGCACTCACTGGAATAAAACACACACTTACCTTATCTTTCCTTTTAAATGGGCCAATTAAGTGCTGCTCCACCACTTTCCCTTTTCCAAATCGCAAATTTAAGAGCTAAATATTATGTGGTTTTCCTTCAGTTAACTTCCCTGAATACATAGTATTGGGTTTACACAACAGAGCAGAAACTCTGAAAAAGCTGATGGTACCCTAGGAACCAAAGAGCATTCAATAATCCTCCCCTCCCCGCCAACCTCCGTCACCCCTGTTTAACCCTTGGTCCCTTCCACTAGGCCCAAATAGGAGGGACTGACTTTTGGGTATTATTTCCTTAGAAAGTTACATGTACTAGTGTTCAAGAAAGCCATCAGGACTTTTATTAAGGAGCATTGTGCCATGCCCTTTCAAAAAGAAAAGAATGTTCCTTCATCCTGTTTTCCACATTTTACTTAAAGGGAATGTGAAAATTGGTACCAATAAAATTCTGCTGATAGATGTGTTTTTTGTTTGTTACCTATTTCCATAGACATCTATACTAATGACTTCTTTGAGCTAAACTCTAACTTTCACTATTCAAAAGAAATCAATCTCTTAAAGCCATGGCATTCTCACCATTCCCACCCAGAAATCTCATGTTCAAAAATTTAAGCTTAATCATTTGAAATGCACTGGAAACCTACTGTACAAAAGACTACAGAGAAGATAAATTAAAATATTCAAGATTCTATTATTTGTATGTCATTTAGGCGGCAAAAGGCCAGCACTGTTTAACAGTTTTGTTCACCCTAAGCAATTCAGGGTGTGCTATTCCAAAGAACTGAAGTCCTTAAGAAGACATCTATAGAACATCTCAACTTGATGTATTTTAATATCTTTCTTCCTGAATTCAAATGCATCTTTATTTTTCATGGAAATTTCTATACTGTTAAAAAAAAGTTTCAGCACATACCAACAGAAGAATTTTAATTTTAGTTCATTCTATATGAGAAACTGAGAAAGGTTCCACATCTTTCCCAGTGTGAATTTAAATGAGCAAAGTAGGCCAATGTCCACAATATTTTAGTTACAGGAAGAAAATAACAGTAGCCATTTATTTTAAATGCTTCCCACACTTCAGACACTCTACTTTCTACATGTTGTCTCCTTTAATCCTCATGAAACAACTGAACCAGGTACGTGGTATTATCCCCTTTTAGAGCTGAAAAACCTAAGTCATTTGATCAGAGAAAACCAACAATGGTTTCCAATAGGGAGCCCAACCCAGAGGCCCCCAAGCAAACACCAGAGGTGCAGGTGGCTTCCCACTGCAACACAACAGAGAGCGAGCCCAGTGGGTACCAAGTATTTAGCAGTAGCTCATGACCTTAGGCAAGACCAAGTGGTCACTAGTTCTGGATAAGGGAACCATGGAGTCAAGACCCCTAAGATCCTTCCAGCATCCAAACCTCTGCCATTCTATATTCTAACGAGCACAGGTATTCTAGCAACAAAGGAATAGAGAAAGAAAGATTACAGATGCTATGACATATTCTTATGTGCACTTCTTTCACTGTCCCACTGTATGGCCATCAGTTGGCCCACCAAATGGTCAGCATAGTATTTCTTTAAACGAATGTTTCCATAGCGCACTGAATGTGGAAACAATCGTTTTGACTGCCCTCCCCCTCTCTCCTCTCCGCTGAGTGAAAGCTATCTGGAAAGATAGGGCCACAAAGAAACTCAAGGAGGAAGCATCCTATCCTTCGGGGGTTAACTTAAAGAAGCCTGTGCAGGTGTTTTCCACACGGTGGGTCATGACCCATCAGTGGAATCAATTTAGCAGGTCAATGCCAGCATTTTAAAGAAACCAAAAATAGAAATCATGAGAGTGTGCTACACATAATAAGGTGAAACACTGTTTCATGTAACTATTTTAGCAACATATTTTATAATCAGTTATATGCGTGTTGTGTAGTGTGTGTACCAGGTTGTGATATAAAATGTATTTTTCACTATAGGTTACAAAGTTACTTGACTGTTCTCACCTTCATCCCTCACATGCAGCCACCAAGTTCTGCTGAGTTTATTTCCTAAACCTATTCTGGCCCCTAACTCCCCTCCCTGTGCATAGCACTTCCTAATTAAGGTCAACATCTTTCACCAGAACCATTAGAACAGTCTCCAAATCGGTCTCCCCTATCTTGCCTATCTTGCGTGGTCCCCTGCAATCAGCCTCCACCCTCTACCACTGAATGATCTATTGGAAATGCAGGTCTGACCTCGCCAATCCCCAACTTAAGAGCCTGCAGTGTTTACAGAATCAAACCAAAGTTCCCTTAGCATGGCGTACCAGGTGCTATACAAACCAACCCCAAGCCCCTTCCAAATTCACCTCCTCCAACTCCTCAGTCACTGCTCAAGCAGTAAGACCCACACAGATCTGTCTAGTCATCTCTCCTTGCCTCTGTGCTGTTGCTCTTCCTTGGAGAACCTGCTCGGGAGTCTTTTCCTTCAAAGTCTTCCTGGAACCTTGGAACGTGGTTAAGCGAGTCTACTCTGGGCTCCAGTATACCCCGTATCTACATCTGTCTGGTATCTTACCCCAGGAAAATTAGATTACCTGTACACCTGCTTCTTCCGCTAACCAAGAAAATTTTTATCTATTTCCTCCAAGTCTTTAACTCAAATGTCATCTCATTGAGACCATCCCTGCCTTCCCAGACTGCCTTATCTAAAATTTTCAACTTTCCACTGGTTCCCCGCCCCCTCCCTAGCTCCCTCTACTGGTCTCTTTCCTTTCCTTATCACTTATCATTGTCTAATTAATGTGTATACACACACACACACACACACAAAATGTTAGTGTACATACATATGTTTTTAACTTATCTACTTTACTATCTCCACAACCAGGAATGTCAGCTCAGTTATTTGTTTTATTACTGCTATATAAGAGGCACTCAAAAAATACTTGCTTAATGAATAAATGAGCAAATGCCATCAAGATCAGAGATTGTAATCAATTCAACTTTGAGCCTCCAGCATGTATCATAGTGTCTCCTGCAGAGTTAGTACATAATAAATGTTTGCATTTTAAAAGTGAAAATACAAACTCTCATATGACAAATTCCACTTTTTGTCTCATACTCTTCTCCATTCAACAGACACAGGACAGAAAGAAATATGGCTAGACAGACCAGTTAGCTGGCCAAAAGCAGAAATTTTAGAACATCACCATACCTGCATTATGGGCAGGCCACTAGAAGACATTTTTAGGCATCCGTTATCTTTTGGAAATGAATATTTTCTTAAAAAGAAATTCATTATTTGGCATGAAGGTATAAAGGTATAAAAGTTAAGAGCTTTTAATATTCATATTTTCAGCATTCATATTTGTTGACACTAGAACCATTAAAGCTCTGAAGGCAATTGAAGCAAATGAACCATTAGGCTTCTTATTCTTTGAGGGAAGGAGGCTTTTATTTGATAAGACATGGGCACATCCAATATTTATATTCATTTAAAAAATCAAATTAAGAATGTAAAGAGAATGATAAAATATGCATATGTTCTTGAAGTTTAAAACCAAATCTCACACATGTATGTAAGTAATTTCTGCTAAAACACAGATTTGCGAATACTTCAAACTTTAAAAGAAATGTGAAATCATTTTTAAGTTTCCATCGGATCAAAGATTAATATAGATGTTCTAATAAAAAAGTATATAGTATCACTTTGTCCTTAAGCCATAAACTGAAAAAAACTAGCAGAAATTTAAAAAAACAGAAAAATCACATGACCAGAAAAAGAGCAGCATTTCTTTAAAATGGCACAATATTTCATGAAGAACAAAGCCAACTTAGCTGAAAAATTAGGAGTGTTTTCTTGAGTGTACTCAAAAAGAAAAGAATGGAATGTCCGGAGAGAAACATGGTTATGGCCTACAGAGGGAAACCAAGATGTGAAGATGTTAACTATTAAGATTCTTGAAGCAAAAAGTCTCAAAAAGACTCACCAGCATAAATAACCTCACATTCTAGGACCATGTGAGATACAGTAGTAAGTGCTGCCAAATTATGTTTTGATCAACCACAGACCTCATATATGACATTTGTCCCACAAAATACCGTGTTTTTTATTGTATCTTTTCTATGTTTAGATACACAAATATTTACCATTGTGTTACACTGCCTACAGTATTCAGTACAGTCACATGCCGTACAGGTTTGTAGCCTAAAAGCCATAGGCTATACCATACAGCCTGGATGTGTAGTAGGCTCTACCATCTAGGTTTGTGAAAGTACCCTCTGTGATGTTTGCACAAGGAAGAAAGTGCCTAACAACGTATCTCTCAGAAAATACACGTCATTAAGCAACCACATGACTGCAACACTATTGAAAAGGGTTCTACATTTCATAATACATAAATGCGCTCTCCATTTACCAAGTTAGGGCAAGAATGACCCAAACCGCAAACCGTAACTCATCATAAATGGCCAGAATCCCACCTGGATAATTCACATGTTGAGTTTAAAATGTGCTTTGTGACATTTTGGTAAACCAGGGTTGACAGGTCAACACACAAAACCCTGCCTGCCCTGTGTTTCCCTATGCCTCACACCTTGGAAGTATGTTTTTAAATCAACAACGTACAAACAAAACTATCATGAATCAAAAATATAGTTGTAACTGTTATAGAAGGAAAGAGAATAAAAGAACAGAGTGAACAAAGTTCTCTCCTCTGCTAGGAAGAAAATGAATACCTTTTTTAGTGAAGTAGGCCAATGTGCAATCAGCCAGGTTTGCTTGGCAATAAAAATCAGAGTAATTCCACTAGAAGTGGCAGTTTTATGTTTTATATCCTTGAATCAAACTTTTAAATATTTCCCTTATTTTCCTTCAGACCACCCATCCCAGAAATATCCTGACAGTGCATTTGGCAAAGAGGGGTGGGGGTAACAGGGAGGTGGTCCCAGCAACTGCTCAGGAAGAATTTGCCTATTTGTAAATTTCACCATCACCAAAAAAGTGTTTCTGTTACAAAAAAAAAAAAGAGACAAACTAAGAAGTCAGCTTCATAAAGTGTAACTTTTAATAAAAATTTGGTCTTAACTTGGTCTTTCCTCTTAAGTGATCTGGTTAAGTTAGAAAAATACTATATAATAATCTCTGAATAGAAAGTAAAAGGGAATCAATTTGAGATCACTCCCATCTCCAAAGATTCCCATTATCCTGGATTCACAAAGCCAAAATAAAAGCTCAAATTTTTCATTAGGGAAAAAGTGCTTCCTCGTAATTTATCAAATTCTTCATATCTCCATGTGGTATCAAAAATAAAATATTAGCATTTTTCTCATCAATAAGATTTAATCCTATAAAAATTCTAGAAGGAAGTCCTGTGAAAGGGCAAAGTCAGCAGTTCCATAGCTAAACCTCCTTTTAGCGATTGTAGCTGCTTCTCATGACATTTAATAAGTCAGGCTTAATAGGAGAGTTAAGAGTCAAGAATTTACAATAGATCTCATTGTGTTTAAGAAGAATCAACTGAATAACCAACAGAAATAACAATCTTTTAGGACTTAATAAAGATCAACTAACATTGGACAAGAGCTTCTAAGAACTTCCATCTCAAAATAACAGATTTCTGATTAAAAATGGTATCCCCATCTAAGTTCCTGGTGCTGCTTCTCCCAATCTCTCACTAAAGTGCCACTAAAGAATTAGAAAAGAACGAATATTCATATTACCTTCAAAAACCAGGGCTGCTGGAAACACAAATTACCCCACCATGACAAAAAGGTAGAAATACACCCACGCTTCTGCTCGTAACATATCCTCACTTCACTTCATTAATAGGTTTTATTGAAAATGGTGGGAAGTTGCTTCATAATTCCGCCATTACCCTGATGCAGACACATCCCTTTCAAATCAGTATTTGGCAGCTGTCCCATTCTCCACCTCAGACTCTGATGAGAAGCACGGAGGGCATCTCTCCCCAGATACCTCCCCCTCACTGTGCAACTGTGATCACCTCCCTAACCCGTCATCTCCCTCCACTCAGAAACAGATTACAAATCCCAAAAAACTAGTTAGAAACTAGGCACAATGAAGATGCTGGACATCAAATTTGATGAGCTGTAGCCAATATTTCTCACAGCAAAATCATAGCCTTAAGTCACTCATTTATTTGACAAATATTCATTAAATTCCCTCGATGTGCCAGGTACTGTTCTCTGTACTTAGGACAGCTTAGGGAAAAACAGAGACAAAGATCCCTGCCCTCTTGGAATTTACAATTTTAATGAGGGAGGCAGACAATAAATAAATGAATAATTTGATAAATAATTAAAAATACTACGTAAAAAAGGAAAACTAAAGCCAGGTAAATGGAGTTGGAAGTTGAGAGGAAGGTCTATAGCTTCCTAGGGTAGTTGGTCACTGTAAGCCCCATGGAGAAGATGCCATTTGGTGAAGGTTTAAAGGGGCAGAGGGAATTAGCCTCCTGGATATCTGGACGAAGAATTTCCAGACAGAGGCTTGAAACAGCCACGAGGCAACAGCATGTCTGGCATGTGCAACCAAGAAGGAAGCCATGTGGCTGGAGTGGAAAGAGAGAAGGAGAAGTAACAATTGGGAAGGTCTGAGGAGAAGCAGGGACGCAAGGATTTTGGCTTTTACTCTGAGTGCAACACAGAGCAACTGTGGAGCATTGAGCAGAAGAGTCATCTGCTGACACTTGGAGAAGTTCACTTCAGCTGCTCTGTTGAGCACAGACCATGGGAGCTGGGAGCAGTGACGGAAGCAAGGAGACCACTCCGGAGACCACAGCAGTACTTGCAGTGAGAGATGACTGTGACACGGACCAGGGCAGTAGCAGTGCAGAAGGTGAGAAGGGACAAGATTCTGGATATATTTGAGGGTAAGCTGAGAGAGATGTCCAGTGGCTTGGATATGGAGTACAGGAGAATAAATAGTGAAGGATGATTTCACAATATAGCCTGGGCAAGATGAAACAGGTATTTCCCAAGATGGAGAAGTTCAGTGGAACAAGACAGGGAGGCAGATGAGAAGTTCCACTGGAGATGCATTAAGATGGAGATACCTATTAGGCATTCAAGTAGAGGTATTTAGTAGGCAACTGGATATGCTTGTCTGGAGTTTGGGAGAAAGGTCAGGGCTAGAGGCATAAATGTGGGGGCCATGAGTATACAGGTGGTAGCCATCATATTGGATAAGATCACAAAGGATAGAGTGAAAACAGACCTGAGAGGAGGACTGAGACTACATTCTGATATCGACATTAAGAGGCCAGGAAGAAAAGGAAGAGCCAGCAAAGGAGAGTGAGAAGGAACAACCAGTGAGGCAGGAAGAAAACCAAGAGTTTGAGGCATCCTGGAGACCAAGTGAGGACCACACGTGACAAAAGAGCGAGCACTAACTGTGTCATGTAAGGTGAGGTCTGAGAACTGACCACTGTAGTTCAATAAGTGACAGTTGGTCATTGGAAACTTTGACAAGAGTAGTCTCTATGGAGTATGAGGACTGGATTCAAGAGTGGGGGAAGATGAATTTGAGGGGAGTGAAGTCATTTCTACTCTGAAATTTGACTGTACAGGACAATGAAATTATAGGCATCTGGCGGTAAAGGGAGCGCAAAAGAAGGTCAATGGGAGCTGGAGCTGTAAGAGCACGCTTGTGCGCAGACGGGCAAGATCCAGGATCTGCATGATATGAGAGGCGGGGAGAATTGCCGGGAGGTTTCTTTTGAGGAGGCAAGAGGAGACAGGATAGGGGAGCACAAGAAGGGACTGGCTCCAGGTAGGAGCATGAATAGTTACCTAGGACAACAGGCAGGAAGAGAGAGGATGGGAGTAGAGAGGCTGGTAGTAGGGAAATGAGGTTGGGGAGTCTCTTCTGGCTGCTTCAATTTTCTCACCATTGTGGGAATCCAGTTCATCAGCTAAGAGTGAAGATGGAGAGACATTTAACGTTTGAGGAGAGAGAAAATGAGGAAAAAAAAATCACCTTCACGAAAGGCAAAAAAAAGGTTAAAAAGTCACCTGAAAAATTACTAAACAAGAAGATGAAATATTAAATTGTTTTTCTCAACAAGCTGAAAAAACAACCCCTACCAAATAAACCTCAGGGAAACAAAAAGAATCGTTAAAAAGATAAAAGCAGAAATTAAAGGATTAGAATATAAACAGTAGAACAGCTGGTTCTTTGAAATGATCAATAAAATATACAAACCTCTTGCAAAGCTCATCAAGAAGGAGAGAAAATACAATTACCCTGCATCGGAAATAAGATGATGATATAGCCAAAGAGACAAAGGAGCTTTAATATAAGTATAAGGGAAGATACACAATTTATGCTGAAAGTTATGAAACACTGGATGAAAGAGACAATTCCTAGGAAAATATAAATTATCAAAATTGACTGAAGAGGTAGACTCTGAACAATTCAATAACTCTATGGAAATAGACAATGTTGACAATGATTTACAGAGGAACACTATCAACCTTTAAAAAACAGACGTTTTGTGCTATTGAAAATGTTACATGGTATAGAAAAATCAAGGAAAGCTTCCCATTTTATAAAGTCAGCACAACCTTGATATCAAAGCTTCAAAAAAATAGTACAAGAAATATAAATCTACTTTATAAATGTAAGTTAAAATTCTGACACAATTATCAAATCATATACAGCTATAACACGATCATATTGTTAGATGCCAAAACTGTATTTGAAAAAAAAAATTTAAATCATTCCTCATAAAAATTTTAGTAAACTCACATCAAACAGTATCTGTCATCACTAATCAACATCTGGGATCCTATTTCACAATAAACTACTGAAGGCCTTCCCACTAACCTCAGAAACATAAGTGCTCAATAAATGTTAGCTGCCATATTAGTATTACTATTATTACATTTAAACAGGACTATCTGTTCCTACCACTGATATTTACTCTCTATAAAGGTAACTCCTCCCTGTCTTCAAGGGAGGCGTTGGACCAATGACACAGACAACTTGCTTGAAAATTCGAGTGTAAATTCAGACAAGTGAATTACAAATCTTTCTGCAATAAAACACAAAACACAAATACTTTAAGGAAAAAAATCTGGTTTAATTGCATTTTGTTTTAACAATGTAGATCTTGGTGTTTGCCCAAATTTCAATGAATTGAGAAAGAGTAAATCTGTAAAACTCTGAACAATGGGACAAAAATACTTTACTTCATCTCATTTTGTAAACAATGTAGGACAATGTATAGCCCATTAAACATTTGATCTTCGTGTTTACTCAGCTGATAGTTTACAAATGGGAAATTTTTCAGCTTAAGGAAGAAACTTTGAGAACTCTTATTTCTCCTTCCCAGCTTTATTTCACCGAGATTTCCCATTGGGAAGACAACTCACTAGGAATCAAATTAATTTATAGTTCCTCCAAGAAGAATTAGTTACACACTTTCTCATAACCCTTAGGTTTGAGAAAGCTTTTAAAAATCAAGAAAAAGGAAGTAGCCAAGGTGGTGCCTTCTTGGGAGTGGTTGGCCCTAGAGCAAGGCAGCCTCCTGCTGTCTACTGTAGTTGTATTCTTAGCCTCCAAAAGGAAAATTATTCCCAAACACACGCAGTTCACTTCCCTAACTCGCCCCAACCATTCTGGCATTTGAAAGATCTGCTGCTTCTCCTCTAGGGAATTTAGGAAATTGGATGTTTCTTAGTTAATGCTAGTATGTAACTCTACATGCTGTTGAAGACCAAAAGACGATCAGTCTAGACAGTTAAGCACATGGACACGCAAAGGCATTTTGAGGAAGGACACCAGGTTACTCTAAAAATGCAAACTGTGCTAAAGAACTAGCCTGGAACTCAAGCAGGAGGCACAGAAGGGACGCTAGACAGCACCGAGAGCAACCACAAGGGAACGAGACCTCCAAAGCAGGATACCAATGAGGAAGAAGGTACGAGGATGACAGCAAAGCATCGCAGTGACAGGGCACATTCAGATAAACTTGGGGAGATTAGGAATCAGCGAAAAACTCAAATAGTGATATTTTTTTGAAACAATTCAAATTTTATTATTTTCAAACACACACAACCACCCCGTAATAAATATTTTCAAGGCTGTCCACCAAGCCCTCAGGCCCTTTGTCTGAAGAGGGCCACCTGGGAGACCAGCAGCCTTGTTTGTCCCATGACAGCCACGGGCGGTGGTGGGCGCTGAGGTACACACCTCCACACACTGAGCTCACCACACCCACTCTCTCACCAGCCTCTGCTGGGAGCTTAAACTGGTCTCAGGCCCTCACGGGGCCTTCAGCTTCAGATACCAAAAGAGCCTTCACTAAAAAAAGGCCGCTACTAAACTAACAAAATACAGCACGTAGAAGAGGCTACGTGTCTCATATAATGAGCAAGACGACATAATTCAGTAACTTAAAGACAAGCTTTAAAGGGTGCTTTCAAAAAAATGATTCCTTCAAATATAGCCCCTTTCATTTTGCTTATGCTTTATTTCCTTAGCAAAGCTAACAAAACACTGGTTTTAAATATACATCGTCTGTTTCTGTGCATCTCACCCCATAGACTCTGAAAAGGGTCTTTGAAGGGAGGACATTTTTTTTAAACCACAGGATGTGAGCTGCTGTGCAATGGCCAAGAGCAACAAAACATTGTCACAACTGAAATGCAGTCCCCTCCTGTCCCCAGCGAGAACTCAGAGATGGAGGAAGGCTAGCAGCTGTGGGGAGGCGGTGGGAACCGGGCTTGGACCCAGCGGTCCCACGGCCTCCTTCCTTCCCTCAGGCAGTTAGCAGTACTACGCCTAACTGGGAACGACCAAGACAACTAATACCTGGGACTATCCAAATGATAACAGGAAGAGCTAGTCATCTAAAAACGTTTTATAAATACGAACATAAAGCAGATCAGATACAGCCCCCACAATACAAAACTGAGGCCAAGGGAGGAAAACACCTTAGGCTGAAATTCTAGCAAGAATTTATTTTCCTAACACAGAGATCTATTAAATGCCTAGCAACCTCCCCAGGGAAATAGTAGCAAAGTCACTCACAGTGAAGAGAGAAATTCATTTCTAAAAGCCTTTTTCCAACTTGGGAAATTTAACTTCATGCCCTTTGTAATTCCCAAGAGACTGCTTGGCTGAGGCTGCACTGGGTGTGATCATATGTCAAAATTCATGCACTGGATGCGCTACCCACCCACAATTTGCTAGAAAACATTCGACACTAGAAGTCCCAAAGGAGTCTTTTCTTTATGGATATGGGAATAGCTACTGTTTATGATATTTAAAATATCCACTTTGGCCTTTGCCTAATGAAAATTATTTACAGAAGAAATGTTTAAAAGATCACAGAAATAGGCATCTCCCTCTGCCCTCAGTGGAAGAATGTTGGCTATCTTTCTATCTTAATAGCCACATTTTTACCGGAAATGAACCCTTCCCTCTCCATTATCCAGAGAATAGAGTAGCATTCCTCCCTCACCTGGCTAAATAGTCCTGGGCCAATCCTAGGTCTCCATCCACCAGGACTCCTCCAGGAAATCCTCCTCTTCACCACGGAAACCTTCGCTTCTCTCCAGCTTACTGTTCATTACCTGAGATCAGAATGGCCAGAATGGCCTGAGATCAGAGTGGCCAGTCTTCCTCCACAGAATGAGCTTGCAGGAGAATTCTGTACTCATCTGTGAGACCCATGCTTAGCACACTAGCAGCCAGGTGTGTCTGCTGAATGAACAGTGACTCATTGGGAATTGAGTCAAAACAGAAGGGACAGATATAACTGATAAAGGAGACATCAGTTCTGCTCATGGGACTGCATTACCCTGTTAATGTGGTCAAGGTGATGGCCAGGAAAGCAGCACAAGGGATGACAGGAGCCCTGCTTGTGCAGGTCAATGCCCTGGAGAAGTTGGCTACCAACATTTCTGCTTCCAAATTCATCCAAAGAACTTTGAAATACTATAAATGCCCTAACACAATTTAATGTAACATCTAAAATAGGTCATCCTATGTTTAAATAGTGCAATGGTATCTAATTTCTGGTATTTTGTAAATACTGACATTTTAAATCATAACTGCTTTTATTCAAGCTTTTGAATGTATCCATTGTTATTTAAATACCACAGTGATTTGATACCCATTATCCACATAAAAAATACATGACCCATCTTTCCTTTCACTCACATTTTTTATAGTTCCTTTTCTCCTTAAACTTGTATTTCCATTTCTCATATAATTTTATACCAATGTAGTACTTTCATGCTTTAAAGATTTTTATTAATGATACTACTTATCCTGCAGCAAAGTTACAAAAATTAAACTTTATTTATTTTCTCTGACCAAATGGTTCTAGGTTCTAATTGTTAAAAATTTCATCTGGATTAAATTATCAATGAAACTATTAGTAGAATGTGACTTGACAAAACAAATGTACAATTTTATGGTAATTAAAAATTAAGTAAGCATAAAAGCAAATTTTTATTGGAAACGCATTTTTCAACAAGATGGATAGGATTTTTTTTCTTCCCAATTGGTTCAAGAATCCATAAAGGTATTTTTTTTTTTATTGCTGGAATATGAAATGTTTCAATAGCAATTCTATTCCATTTTTTGGTATTAGATATATAAAGTAAAAACCTTGTTCATGTAAATAAATTGATAGGAATGAAAGAAGTGTTGTTATAGCAATTAATTCTTCAAACTCCTGAGATTTATGCCCAAAAGTCATAGATAATTAAACAAACTTATATGATAATCACCAATCTTTCACAAACTGTTTAGGGTCATCTTCAACTTTGTTTAAAAAAAATTGGAAGACACTTGATTTGCAAAAGGATTAATCTTTAAGGCATCAGATTCATTCCTCTTCTCAACATCACTGATATTGTGATTGTCCCTTTGTCTGGCCCTCGAGTCGGTGTTACTCCCTGTCAACTATACGCCATGGTAAGATTTGGGAGAGTTAAAACCAGGCAACCCATTAGAGTATAGGTGTGTTCCTGGGCAGATGCATTTGGGGAAAGAGTACACAGGGAAGCTAAAGATCTGAAATAGTTTCCTTATAACTCTCCATGGGCCCCATACCTCTTGGAAAGTCATGTTCCCCAGGGTAACATACATTCCCGTTTGTTGACTTCGAGGACCAGTGTGCTGGAAGCCTGTACTTAGACAGAGGAAACGGATTCAAACACCAGTGGAAGGAGAGAACGTAGACTAGAGAAGCTAACCTTTCAGTGGAGTATAAGACAAAACAAGCTCAGCAGAGATGCAGGTAGGACCACGAAATACAGCAGACAGATAAGCGAGCACCTCAGGTAACCACGTGTGAGCAGGGGCTCCCACTCAGTGTGTGGCCAGGAAAGAATGAGCCATCTAAACAGTGAGATTTTTAAAAAAGGCTAAGAGCAGCAAGAGCAGAAGGAGCAATGGCAGAAAGTTCTGGGCACTGTATCTGGGTAGTCACTTGCAGTGGAGAAATAGAATTTGCCAGCAGAAGGGAATGCCAAGGACAAGCTCAAGATCCAGGCAAGATGTAGAACAAGAGAGGAGATAAAGACTCTGATCACTGTGCTACAGGATTAATCCAGGCCTGAGCCAGGCACTGGCACACCAAGTGGGAGGTAACGCTATCTTCTCAAATGAGAGGTCCGTTCTTCTCAATTCCTGGATTTTTGAAGTCAGAGAACCCCATTCATGTTCTCTAAGAAGAAAATACCAAAACCTGGCAGATGGTTCCAACATACCACCAGCGTGATGCACAGGCAGGGACTGGCAGTTCAAGGAGTCTCCCAGGCCACCAGGGACACATTCATCTGCAACCAGCAATGCACCTGATTCACGCATCTTCATGCACACCGAGTTGAAAAAGACTGGAGACTAAAATAAACGGCAACTTGCATGAGTCAGCTGAGTAGCCAGAGATGAAGTCTAGCAGGAACACAGGGAACAGAGACTTGGGGTCAGACTGCCTGAGTGTGAATGCCGGCTCCTTCACTTACCAGCTAAGTGATCTTAAAGCTCTGTGCCTCAACTTTTCCTACCTGTAAAATGGAAAAACAAAAGTTCCTTCCTAATGAGATCATAATGATTAAATGAGTTGATATCTAGAAGGCATTTATAAAAATTTATCAGGCACATGGAAATAAATTTCAGCTACTACGATTACCGTGATCACAGATAAAGAACTAGACCATTAGGAAAAGAGATCACTAAACTCAGATTAGAACATCAGTTCTAATTCTCCACTGGTCTCACCAGCCACTGTGGGAAGAAACAAATATTGACAACTAGTGCACTAATAAAAGCACTATAACACAGCCACAAGAAGGCCATTTCTTCCATGATTGTGAAAAGTTTGCAATAACTAATGCAAAAAATTTAAAAAAACAATTCTAGTGAAGATCTTGATTCAATTGATGATGAAGAAATGCAAATGAAATGGAAGACGGTAAGCAATCCAAACTTCATAGTGTAAAGTATTTGAGTAATTTATCTACAGCGTGTCTAGCTTAATAACTCAGTATGTTCCAAGGCAGAAGGATGAAGTGATTATGAGAGAATGTTCAGGGGTATACATACGCCGGTTATTTTTAACTTCCAAGCTAAATTTCAGAAGCCACTCTCAGTGCTTCTCCTGCTCATATTCCATGGTCCCATCAGTCTCAGCCTCTCCTCCCCAGACCACAACCAGCAGATGAATGTGTGACCCAGGAAACGTGCAGGACTGCTTGAGGCAGGAGAACCGGGTATCTACTGGGTGGGCTGTGTGTCCCAGAGGAGGGATCTTGACCTTTGTGATGGTACAAGTAGAATCATCGGTGACACAAATAAGAATTAAAAAAAATAAAATAAAATAAAATAACAACCCAGAAACCAAAAGAAAGAAGAAATAAGCAAAAATTATCTTGTTACAGGCTAGCTTAGAGAAGTAAAAATAAAAAGGTAGGTAGGGGTGGGGGACTGTGTGGAAATACTTAGATGAAGGAAAAAAAAGACATCGAGGCTAACGTTTTTTGCTAAATCCCATCAACATTGTTCTCAGTAGAAATTATTTTTCATATTGGGCTCCTTGATGCAAAATATTATAGTATTGCAAATTGATTTTCCCAGAAGTATAGGCCTCAGTAAAAGAAAACTAAATAAAAGCAAATTCAACCTATTTTTCTTGATAGTTTTACTCTCTCTAAATAGGTCTTACATTATGAAGATAATACTCACAGACATAGCAGTGTTTTCTTCTAAAGGGATAATAATTTCTCATTACTTTTTCAGCAAAGGACATCCTGAATTATAGTTTATTTCAGAATTTTCAGCGGGTATTCCTTGGAATTCTATTTCTTTTAGACATCCAAAGAGGGCAACTGAGTCAAAGTTAAATCCACTTGAGACATAAGGCAAACAACCTAAACAGGCTTATGACCTTTAACATGTTATCTGCAGTGTGAGTCTCCCAGCAGGATCCAGTATTTCCCCAATTCATTTATTAAAAGCCACCTTTTCTCCTACAGTGTATCTTGGGATTCCTGTTCGCATAAATACACTTTGGAAAATTCTGGATTATATACAAAGGGTCTAAAATGGGGGCTATCCATGGCTTAATTCTGCAACAAAACCGCCAGACTATGCTCTATTCTTCAAAAAAGACATCTGGCACCCTTATGCACTACTAGCTGGGGCACAAGTTGGTGCAACCAGTTTGGAAAACTGTTTGGCATTATATTCTAAGGCTGAACTGAATGGTTCCTACACAGACACACACAAAAGTAGTGTGTATATGCACATGTGAGAATGTGTATAATAGTTACATGCACAAGAATACTCAGGAGCATGATTCATAATAGCTCCAAACTGAAAACACAAACAAACCCATCAACAGTAGAATGGGTAAGTAAATGATAGTCTCCTTACACAATAGGCATGGAAGGCTAAAAAAATGCCCTCCCCCACATATCCACATCCTAATCTCCTAAACCTGTGAATATTACCTTACATGGCAAAGGGGACACCGCAGATATAATTAAGAATCTTAAAATGGGGAGATTATCCTGGATTATCCAAGCAGGTCCTAAATGTAATCACAAGTGTCTTTATGAAGAGGAAGCAGATAGATTTGATGACAGAAGAAGAGAAGGTGATACGAAAAAGCAGATATTGGAGAGATGTGCTTCGAGGATGGAGAAAGAGGCCACATGGCCAAGGAACGCAGGCAGCCACCAAAGCCGGAAAAGACAAGGAAACGATTCTCTCCTGAGAGCCTACAAAAGGAACGAGCCCTACAAATACCTTGGTTTTAGCCCAGTGATTTTGGACTTCTAGACCTCCAGAACTATGAAAGAATTAATTTGTGTTGGTTTAAGCCAATAAATCTGTGATAATTTGTTACAACAGCAATAGGAAACTAAAATATAATGGGATAATTACACAGAAATGAGAAAGAATGAACTATTGCTACACAGGAGAATGATTCTCACGAACAGTGTCTAGTAAATGAAGCAAGACACAATAGAATACACTGTATGATGACATTTATATAATGTTCAAAGACAGGCCAAACTAATCTATAGTGTTACAGATCACGACAGTGGTTATCTCTGGGAAGAGGCACTGAGTTGAAGGAGGTGTAGGAGCTTCTGGAGTAATAATTGCTTTCTTAATATGGGTGCTAGTTACATGGGTATATTTACTTTGAGAAAATTCATCAAATTGTACACACATAATGTATATAGTTTTCTCTACATGTTATACATAAATAAGAGCTTTATTTTTAAAAACTACATATTGTTTTGTTTTTGCAATCATTAGCTCCAAATGACTCATGAAATAATCCCTCTTGGAGAAGTGATGTCTGGGAGCAATCCCAGGGCTTGGCCATTATTTCCCACGCAGTGAGGGAAGGAAAGATAAGACCACTGACTACCAACAGTGACTCCATAAGGAAAAAGGAAGAATTAGGTCTCTGGAAAACAAAAATAAACCAATGCTTCTAACAGAAGATGAGTTTTATGCAAATAAAAAAGGCTATATAACCTAGAATTCTTTTTCCAAAAATTCAACCTTTATCTTATGTAACAAAAGTAGGGTAAAGAATTTAGCAAAGAAGTTCCAGTGAATTCTCTAGGCTAAGAAAGATGTAACCCGAGTCTGTTGATACACATCTAAGGAAGAAAGAAGGTAAAGGCAAACGATCAGTGAGAAAAGCCCCAGCCACCTAACAAGGTCAAGATGCTACTACACAGCGCTCTTCTGTTTTGTCCTCCTACCAAATAAAAGAAGAATGAAAGTCTTAATACTTTGACCTTGATGTGGTATATATTATAAAACATACACCTCCCATCATGGGTAGAATTTAAAATATACAATGTTTCTCCATCTAAAAAAAAAAAATCAAACTTCGCTTCCTCTGGCAAATCAGATCAGGATGAATCTGAATCCAGTTATATCATTTCTATGACTAACAATTACTAAATCCAGGAGAGAGATGGAAGAAGCTAAACTTGCCTGACTTCAGGGAGGTAAGGAGAGAGGCAGTGGACACCAGCATTTTTCTTCCCCTGTATTATGAAAGCCAAGGGCATCAAGCTATGTGGCGGGCAACTGGAGAATGCTGGCTTAAAAGGAGTCACAGTACTAATGTTAAAACAGTTCACAGTCCAATTGCCTGTAAGGCACCAAATTTTGGCGCAACACTTCATTTTGTAAAGCTTAAAATCTCCTACTGCAACACCCACAGGTGCCAAAGGAGGCTCAGAGACGTTAGCAATCACAAAGGTAGCACATCATAAAGTGGGGATTCAAGTAACCTGAATTTTTTTTGACATTCAACAATATTATATGTAACTTAACTGAATTCTTTAATTGATATGTTTCATAACAATCATAAAAAGAAATAAATATAAATAACCAGAATGTCAATTGGGCCTTGAAAAATTCATTGTGATGCCTCAATGCCCCTGAGTATAATACAGTCAAACACAAACTATACATTCACTGATGCCTATAAAGCAGGGTGGTAAATTTTAAGCTTCAGAAAATTTTAAAAATCTTGAACAAAGCAAAATATCAACAATAGCTAAATCTGGGTGGTATCTGTGATAGTCTGGATATGTGGAATGTTTCATAATTTTAACAAAGGAAGCAAAAATTAAAGAATGTTACAGAAAATTTCCTTAAAGCACCCATCTGTAAAAAAAATGTTTCAGGTACCTTTGGAAAAAAGAAATAACAAACATGGAAGAAAGACAACCCCAAGTTTGAAAACCAGTTGAAGTCTTAGTAAAGAAAATTTTGTTTTTTGCCCATGCAGCCCAAAATTCTCAATGTAAAATCTTATTTCTATCCTATTTTGTCATTATTTTGGAATTTTAGCATTTTTTAATTCTGTGTTTTTTCCCTGATCATTTATATTTTTGGAAACACTGCCAACACCCTAGGAAATAAATACACTTATGGTCAAAGGTAATGCATGGAAAACAGAAACTCAATTTTCTGGATGGTATTACTATTGTTTCAAATGATTAATGGCCACAAAATGGGTTTGCAACAGCCTGCCCACCTAAAACCTTAACAATGGCCAAATGTGCAGGTCACCATCACTAGGGGAAAATCAATTTTTAACACTCATATAACAACAGAAAACTGAAGGCCAAAGTTAGACAAAGAAGAAAACCAACAGCAAACCTGATCCTGGTAAGGAGGTCAGAACAGTTTACACTGACCACTGCATGCCAGATACTACTTTCCTTTTTATAGAAAAGGTAACTAAAGCTCAGGGTGGCTCACATAGAGTCAATTAGGTATGATGGGCTCCAACAATGATTCTCTGTGTAATTATGGGATGCTGCCTTTAGCAACAAAATTCAACATGACTAAGAGCTTGCTGAGATTTTGAGGGGTCCATTCACACTTTCATTTAATCCTTACACCTTCAGTGATAGAGATATTAGTACCAATACCGCTTGATCAATCAAGAAACTAAAGTTCAGACAGAGTTAAATTTTCCCCAAGGTAGTCAAACGTTGGTGGTCAAGCCAAGGTAACAACCTCATCTTCCAAGTTCTACACTCTTTCCACAAATAATAAAAGCCTGACGGAGAGACCGCACAGTATAGTGAAACTAGAACAAGTTTTGGAGAGCTGGATTTGACTCTCAGTTGGTAGTTGTGTAAACTCAAAAAAGCCATTTAATTTCTTTGAATTTCAGTCTTCTCATCCGTACAATGGATCTACCAGTGCCATCCTCCTCCTTGTGAGGACCACAGACAATATGTAAAGGGTCTGGTACACACAGACACTCAAGGGGTAGCTGTTACTATTATCGATAACATAAGCTCTGTCCTCATAGTAAGTCTTCCATAAAGCACTACTGAGCATATGCTACCAAAAGAAATCAATCTCATGAAGTCAACACAAAAGGATTCCCGAGTATGAAAGCCACTGTTCATTACCACAGCTCTCGCCTCTGCCCTTGGTTTCCATCCATCTAGGAGCTAATGTTTTCCTACTGTTACGGGCTACATCGTGTCCTCCATCCCCTAAATTCGTGTGTTGATATCCCACCCCCCAGGACACCTCAGAATTGACTGTATTTGGAGATGGAGCCTTTAGAGAAGTAATTAAGGTTAAATGAAGTCACTGGAGTAGGCCCTATGACTGGTGTCCTTATGTAAGAGGAGATTACAAAGACAAGCAAAGAAAGACTATGTGAAGACAAAGGGAGAAGACAGCCAACTACAAGCTGAGAAGAGAGGCCTCAGAATAAAATCAACCTTGTTGGCACCCTGATCGTGGACTTCCAGACTCCCGAGAAGTGAGAAAACTCATTTCTGTTGTTTAAGCCCCCCAGTCTATGTCTGTGGGACTTTGTTATGGCAGCCCTAGCAAACTGATACACCAAGTGACATCTTACCCCCACTTACAGCCCATTCGGGCATGAGGGACACACAGCTGTGGGTCTACAGTCGCTGCACATGCTGCTAGAAAACCAGCTGAGAGCCAGACACAAACGAGTAGCAAACGGGAGCCTGTTGTGTACTAGCCCTTCACGTATTTGCAGACCACAGAAGGATCAACGTCTTCCAGCACTTTCGACTGCAGTGGCTGGTTGACAGGAACCCCTGAGGAGGGACTGGACTCAGAAGCAGGAAAGCGCTGGCGTCTTACTGGAATCTAGCTATGTCAGTCTGGGCTCTGCTCAGGCGGACGGCCTCCCTGCAGGAAAGCAAGTTAGGGCACAGAAGACGGAGCCTCACTGTCTGAACGTCCAAGAACATCACAAAGCATTCATGGTTCCTGTGGGTATAACTAAAAGTAAAAATTACAGTACTATGAAAGGCTAGCACTGCACATTTGTAATTTCTTGACTTACATCAGAGCATGAAGAAATTTTATTACTGTTGTTATTAAACACTCTAATGATGCCCCCAAACAAAGCTTCTTATGGTTAAAACATTTAATAAACAATGAGTAATTCAGCTACAGCTATGTATAAATCGAAGCCAAAACCTTCTGGATCATCACCAGAGAGCTGAATCTCTTTTTTATATTATGGCAGCTATTCAAAACTACCAGGTCTGAAGAACAAAGCGGACTAAACTCAAGATGAAGAATGTTTATGAATCATTAGTTTGAGGGTTTTATCTGGTCATTTAAAAGGACAAAAAATTTTTACTATTTCTGTTTTCCATCATTACTCAGAATACACACTTTCCTGGAAAATTCTACATTTTTGTGGAATATCATTCAGCCACAGGAAGTTAACAGAAAATATAATAGCAAGTAAAAAACGTTCCTTAAGACCACGTATAGGATGATGTGTCTTATTAAGCTCAAATACTACTCCTACTTCTCATGAATTTAAATTTCAAATTATAAGCTGCCTTCCCCTTTCATACGGCATTATGAACAGGGTGGATTTAGGGCCTGGCCGTGTCCTCCAACTCACCTTGTGAGACGTACTGAGCCCTCTCTGCCCCCGATGGCTTATAGTCATCACCACATGCAGGGATTAAGCTCATGTAAGGTCTCTGCGTTTCCCTAAAGTCCTCGATCCTGTTGAGGAAGAAAAATACTCTGGGGACAGTATAGAAACATTTCTCAAAGATATGTCCCTGAATCAACTTAACTAGCATCATCAGGGAAGGGGGCTTGTTAAAAACGCAGATTTGTGAGCTAGACCTAGATTTACTAACTTAACCTTAGAGTAGAGCCCTGGAAACTTCATATTAATCAAACCCCCCGATTGATTCTTATTCTGAATATAGTTTAAGACCTAAAGTACCATAGAGTATCTGCTGAGGCCGTTGGCTTTGGAACCTGACACAATTATTTACAGCATGTGTGACCATGGGGATGCTACTTCACCTTAGTAAGCCTTGATTCCCAACCTATGCATTAGGGAAAATAATAGTACTTAACTTCCAAGAGGTATTGAAGGATGACACAAAATAATCTACATAAAGCCTTCAAATACTTCAAACACTGCCCAACCTACAGCAAGTGTTCAAATACGCTGGCTATTATATGTTATGCAAAGAGACTTTGAATTTATTAATTTGGCTTGAGTGACTTATTAACCGTTTATTACAGGAAAATGAATATATCGTAAGGGAACCAGGGAAACATATCTTCTGATTAAAAATCATGAAGTTTTGAGCACCGAGTTTTTAAATAACATTTAATGGTAAATGCCAGGCTATAAGAATATATTCTGAAAACGCAGTTCTGTAGTCAACTAGGTCCTTCATCATACAGTGTCTTAAAACGGAGGTGTCAAAGCAGACTCAGGGGAACCTGAAACTGTTCCTATGAAACACGATTTGACTTTGCTGTTCAATACAACACCACAGCATTCATCTGTATATGATGTATCTGGATCAGATTTTTAAAAAACCATTTATATCTTTTTTTTTTTTTTTAATCTTTAAAAAATCTTTATGTACGGCAGAGATTAGAAACACACCCGGGACTTTTGTAGAACTGAAGCAGCACATGTATTTAATTACGGTGAGGTTTCCGGTGTTATAATTCTGAACATGCTCATGCTATGCCCATTAAAAACAGAAAAAAGGAAGCTACAGGGAAATGCAGACGGCACACAGTAAGTTTAATCTTTAGATGATCTCAAGTGAATTGGTGCAGGCAGAATTCCAAATTACTGCATGTAAATAAAAACCGGGAAAACTGACGCTCCCATTTCTACTCTCCAGAGACGGCTTCTGGGACATTTCTAGAATGAATCCCCATCCAAGAACTAGGGCACCAGAGGAACTGTGGAGCAATTCCTGTGGCCTGGTGGGCACTAAACAGTCACAGCTTGATCCCAGGACAGAAAGCCCCAAAATGCTCATGCTGAGCTCAATATGACACCCAGCACCCTAAAACAGATTAAACTTCTGATCGTTTCCCCAGAAGATGGTGGGCTTGAGATTCTTACATGAGAAGAGAAGACACAAAAGAAAGAAGAAAGGGGAGGAGCAAGAACGACGATGATCAGCTGCGAGCTTTTAAGAGTGGGAGAGCAGAGCAATGAGCACCAGTAGGATGCAGAAGGAAGGAGTCTTCAGTAGAGATGGAGGAAGGAACAGCAGCTCTCTGGTCACCAAAGTCTAGCCTGTAGTTCGAAACTGGGGCACAATACTCCAAGACAGGAGTAACTGTTATTAACTACAATAGTGGCCATCAATTACCGAACAATTATTTTTTCACTGCCACAACAAAATGATTGGCACATAACCCATGAGGTAGTTATTAGTATCCCCATTTCACAGATGAGAAACTGAGGCTGAACACTTGGCACTTAGTACTCAATACAATATAGCTATTGTTCTGATGAACAAATGAGTCAACCCAACTGACTGTACTTTTAGAAGGATGACTTTGGCATTCCAGACAGACATGGCATAATAAAATGAGATGTAAATGGTGATAGGGGAAAAAACCAGGTACTCAAGAAAACTATGTCTCACTCATAAAACTCTGGAACACATTAACCCAGGAACAAAATTATAATGTTGATGAAAATTGGTCTATTTTGTCTTCCTCCACCCTGGCAATCACTAAAAACACACTGACCATCCTAATCTGCCTACAACATTCTTACACTTTATCTAAAATATGGACAAGCTGTTTGCATGCGTTAATACTTCAGGTTCCTATAAAAGTTTATGACTCAAAATATTATGATCTGTGTGTTTCCATGACAGCTCACATTTTCTGATTGCCTAAAGAGTTCAAACTAGAGCATAGATAAACACAATCTTTTCCTCCTGATTTGATCTTTTATATACTAGTTTAATGACTATTTCTTACCTTGGACATTCCTAAGAGTAGCAAAACCACTGTACTGGATGGAACGGGGAGTGATTATAAATGCTCATGAGGGCAACAATTCTGTCTTTTTACTAAAAGTCATTGAACTATCCACTTAAGATGAGTAAATTTTACTTGCAAAGTTCCCAGCACATAGAAATGATAAATATTCAAGATGATGGATACCTCAAATACCCTGACTTGATCATTATACATTCTACGCATATAACAAAATATCACATGTACCCCATAAATATGTAAATTATGTATTAATAAAAAGGTTGTAGTCTTAGACATTTAAAAAAGATGAGTAAATGTTATGGTACATAAATTATATCCCAATAAAGTTGTTAAAAACAATACCACCCCATTGCTACACACCTGTAGAGTTCACCCTGCAAAAGTAGGGTTACTGGCTGGGAAAAACAAAAGTTCTAATCTTGCTACTCCCATTCTCTATCCCAACACCCACATTACCATGACTGACCCAACTAATAAAGCTAGATATTACTCAAAATGTAAAGTGATTTTTATGAGAGTGATCATACTTCTTTCAGATATTATGTAAGACATTAAATATTATGACTTTTTGAAGGCATTATTTTAAAGGTTGCTTATGCCATAAATGCTGCGCAAAGTGAGCTTAAACCTTAAGAACTCTTGTCATGTCAGCGTCGTCTTCTTTCTGAGTCTATTTGCTTGGAATAAAGCCTTCTTCACAGCACCAAAGGAATTCTTGAAAGGTTGAGAGCCTCCTCCCCCCTCCTTTACCAACTTCCCTCCCATCTGTGAAGAACACACTCATGAAGGACAGGAGAGTACGCTCACCAGCACCATGCCAACCACCTTGTCAAGGGAGGAGAGCCACAAGGATGTGCATCCAACCAGTACTGAATGCTGATAGGTCCACCCTCCAAATATGTCTAGATTCTGGTCATATCTCACCAATTCCTGGTCAAAGCCTGGGTCATCTCCCTTCTGAACCTTTCCAACTGCCTCTCCACTGATCTGTTTCTACCCAACTTCCCTGTAGTCTATTCTCAACACAGCAGCTAGAGTGACCCTCTCAAAACCTAAGTCAAATTACATCACTCCTCAGACCAAAACTTGCCAGTGGCTTCACAGCCACTCAGTACAAAAGCCCAAGACCTGACGACAGCCTAAAGGTCCTACTGTCATTAGAACCCTGGTACCTTCCAGATTTCCTCTATCAATGTGCTCTTCCCTTCTTGCTCACTCTACTCCAGCCACATTAACCTTTTTCTTTAAACACATCAAACACAGTCCTATCTCAGGGGCCTTCGCACCTGCTGCTCCTGTGCCCGGAGGGCTCCTACTGTGGATGCCCTAGATACCCATTCTGGCTTCCACCCAAATGGCACCCTACCTGAAAGGCCTTCCCTGACCAACTTATCTAAAACATTACCCCCACATACACACACAGCCTTCTTCCACCCCTTCTACCTTGCTTCTGCTTTATCTGTAGCATACCTCCGCAACATTGCCGTATGTAATCATGTGTGTTGCTGCCGGTCTCTACCTTCCCTATACCCAAATGTCAAAGCCACAAAAGGAAAGACTATCTCCAGAGCCTGGAATGGAGCCTGGCCCATAAAAGGTGCTTAATAAACACCTGGTGGTAGTCAGTGAATAAAAGCAAGCACAAACCCAAGTACAAACCCACGTCAGAAAGCAGAGATACACTGGGATGAGGATGCTCCGCTTTGCAGAAGGCAGCTATGCACTCCCAGCAGGTCCAGCAGCTGATGCTGCTCCCCATCTCCTTAGGGGAGAAAGAGGAAAGAGCCAAGGAGCAAATCCACACCAGGGACTTTTCCCATCATGAAAGTTCAAAGTCTGCTCCTGGCAGTGGCACTCATTCAGGACCCACAATTATCTGAGCAAAAACCATCACCCTCCAAAACACTTCCACAGGAAAAAAATACTTTTTCTTTAACAGAAGTATGAATAAAGACAAAAGTGAGTATGAAAGTCTGGTATATTTTGAAGTGTATGTGAATTTAATTTTTAAGAGTCTTTAACTTGAAAAGTCCATGTTTTAGGAAAAACAGAGTCTTCTAAAAGGTGAAAACGAATACTTGTAGGGCATTTTCACTTTTTTTAAACAATACCCCTATAGCTCATGAGGTTGATATGATCCCCATCATTTCCATTTGGTAAATGAACAGACAGAGGCTAAAAAAGGTTAAGTGACTTGCTCAAGGCCATAAAATCCCAGCATCAGGACTTGACCTCATTCTATTTCAAATACACTACTTTTTCCATTATTTATGTTATGTGTATAGAAAACCAAGTTCCAAAAAAGAGAAAGTGGTCTGTGAAATGCAGACCTAACTAAACATACATCCAAATTCAAATAGTGGTAGACATGAACCCTTGAGAAACTCAATGGTGCTAGATCGGAAAACCAAAGCCTGACATACCACAGAAACTAGATTGGTAAGTACACCTAGACTTGTCTACCATGAATGCAGAGAAGCAGTAAAGTGAGACAGAAAATTAGATATAAGGGATACAGACCCCTTGCTGTAAGGAGAGATACACGGATGCACCTTACTAACTATACAGAAAGAGGCAGAACACACCAAATAAAACACAGCCAGGTGCTACAAGACATCAAACATCAGCACCATAACCTTTCAGAATGTATTTAAGATAAATTTATAAAAAAGCGAGTTATATAATTTACCTCAAAGGTCATGAGAATCACTGCATGCAAATCCAACCTACACAGAAACAGCCAAGTTTTGGTCAGTTACTAAAATTCAAACCTTAAGTTAACCACAATTTACTGAAATGTATTCAAAATATGCACTAGTAATGACTTCGATAAATAATATTAGTCATTAGTCATAAAAAATCAATAATTATTTGAGTAATTACTACTTAAGTGATTTCACTAATGATATAATAAATGTACTTTATCACCAATAATAAATGTACACAGCATTTACACTGCAACACAAAAGATTAAAAACATATTGGTAATCATAGTCTTAAATCGTTTCCAAGCTTTCAGTATATTAATATTTAAAGACATGAAGGGCCATAAATTAAGCAATCCATTTTATACAAATAAAAGGACATTGAACATGTAATCGAGAAATTCTAGCATAGTGCTATTTATATTTTTATTTCACAGTCTCATTTCCATACAGAGAAAGCACTTGTTCAGTTTCACATCACACCACAACTGGTGAACGCTCAGAGTCAAAAAGCCACCAGGAAAAGACACTTTCCTGCAGCAGAATCTTTAATCTGGGAAGAACTGATTAGAAAAGTACACTTCTAAATGGTTTAAACTGCTAAACGGTCTACATAAGCATTACATTGAGAAGTTTTAAAAAAAATAGTAAATATTTTAACTATTAATAAAGCCTTCCAATATGCAAATTTTGTTTTGCTTCTATGTGAATTTCTAGCTTATAAGATTCTGAGAGGCTGCTCAAGCTTAACAAATTCTAGCAAGATTAACATAAAACTTAAAACATTTAACTATATCATATCAAAATTTAAGGCTTAAGACTACTAACAGAAAGAACAAATGTTTGTGTGCAGTTACAATGGAGAGAGAAACTATCACTATTTTCCATCATGAAATAGCAGGCAAATTTCTATTAAATATCTTGGTGCTAAGAAATGCAAGGTAATATAGTTCTGCTCTTCAAGCTACCATTAACTCTGTGCTGCCAATAGAGCAATCAAAATTATCAGCTTCCATTTTGGCCTTAACGCCCTCATGCTACAAGGAAGGGTGGAGGTGAGCAGAGGCAAGCCCAGGGCAAAAAGGAAACCAGGTTACAGGTAACACAAAAAATGTCTGCAACAGCAGCTGTGCAGCCTCTACCACATCTCCAGTTTCACAATCGCAGCTGCACAATGCACAGCAGATAACTGGTTCATTTACGTAAGAAAACGTGTTGCACACCTACTATGAGACAAACAGTATTGGCAGATTGGTGACAAAGACAAAGTCCCTTTGGAACTTCTGCTCCAATCACGTGAGATGAATGAACATCAACAAAAAACAGTTCCACCTCGGAGGGCACGGGGTTCTTAAGAAAATAAAGCAACACGATGTGTTACAGAACACCAGGGCCCAGGGTGGGGGTGCTGCTGGGGCAGTCAGGAGCATTTCCTGAGAAAGTTAACATTTGACTAGGACTCAAGTGAGGAGGTGGTGCAACTGCAAGGTCAAGGTAGAGAGCATTCAAGAAAGAACTAACAGCACATTCAAAGACGCTGAGATAGGGTCTTAGACTAAAAAAGACACCTGCACTGGAATGCTCATAGCAGCACAAGTCACAATTACAAAGAGGTGGAAACAACACAAGTGCCCATCGATATATGAGTGGATTAATGATATGTGTTATGTGTATACCATGGAGTACTACTCAGCCATAAAAATGATCAACTACCTATTGTATTTTTCCAGGATGGAGCTGGAATCCATTCTTCTAAGCAAAGTATCACAAGAATGGAAAAACAAGCACCACATGTACTCACCATCAAATTGGTATCAATTGATAGACACTAACATGCACATATGGCAAGTAACATTCATAGGGTGTCGGGCATGTGTGGGGGAAGGAGGGGATGGGTAAATCCACACCTAACAGATGTGGTGTACACTGTCTGGGGGATGGGCCCACTTGCTGGGTGGTGCAAAGGCAATTCATGTAACCAAAGCATTTGTACCCCCATAATACTCTGGAAAAAAAAAAAAAAAGAATCAATGAGGGAAGTAGGAGGGGCCAACGTGGCTGGGGGAGACAGTGCTGGGGCATCAGGGTGGAAGGGGGCAGCACCACACAGGGCCCGGACATGGCAAAGAGAAATTGGGTTTTATCCTAATTGCACTGAGATGCCACCAGTAGATTTTAAGCAGAGGAGGGACATGAACTCAAGATTTATGCTTTAAACAAGATACAGATGGAGACTGACCTGGCAGATGGAGATTAGACTACAAGGAGGCAAAGGTGGAAGCAGAGAGATCAGAGTACGGGAGTTCAAATGAGAAAGGTGGTGTCCTGCACCAGGGTTATGGCAGCAGAAATAGAGTTTAAAGGTAGAGGCCACAGAACTTGCAGAACTTGAGTGGGGATGTGAACAACACAAGAGGAATGAACAATTCACAAGGCCTAAGGGCCTTATCGACACCCATTCGATATCCCAGTGGAGATGCCAGGCAGACAGATGACCATACATCTGGAGTTCATACGAGAGATCAGGCTGGACTTAGAGATACAGGAGACACCACCTTACAGGTGCTGTTTACAGTCAAGGGCTAGACAGCTATGACACTTAAAGCAAATGTCTAGACATATTAAGAGAGCAGAGGACAGAACCCTGAACTACTGCAACCTTTGTAGACTGGGCAAAAAGGCACCTGTGTAAGAGATAAAGGGAAAAGCAACCGGTCAGGGAGAAGAACCAGGAGCAGGTAGGGACATGGAAGCCTCAAGAAAGTGGGTGGGTGAAGAGGGGTGGGCAAGGCAGTGGAGAGTAGGTTGGAGGGGAGGGCAGGGGAGGTGACAGTCATTCCAGGGAATGGGAATGGGTGAGATAGTACAGCAGAGCCTAGGTTAGACCAGCGAGCTTGGTTCGTAGTTGTCTCCACCACACTGAGCTGCGGTAACTGAGAGGGCAGGTGCTTGGGCAGTGTTAAGCCCAGTCCATCAGGAGAGGGAGAGGGGCAAGAGCTGTGCTGGAGTCCAGACTACACACTCTAAGCTGGGTTAGGAGGGAAGCCAGGCCAGGGCTGTGGACTGTGAAACAGAGGTGGTGCCAGTGGAGTGGAGGTTCACTGAGGGGAAATGAAGGTACATGCAAGTGGAAGGATGGAAAGTGTCGGTTATGGTAAGGAAATGCTTAGAACTGAGATTTTGGAGGTGGTGTAGTTATCGGTGTTGACTTGGCTTAGGACAGCAGTTCCTGAGAATTCTGGTTGCAGGACCCCTCTGAACTCATAAAAGTTACTGGGTCTAATACCTATGATAAATTATTGTGGTCATATCTATTGATATTTACCAGATTAGAAACTAAAACAGATACTTAATACTAATTCATTTAAAAATAGATGTATTACATGTTAACATAAATAATATCCTTATGAATAACTATGTATTCAAAAAATAGTGAAAGAGTGGTATCGTTTTATCTTTCTGAAAACCTCCTGATGGCCAATGTAAAAGACATCTACATTCTCATATCTGCTCGGCACTCAGTCTGAGATAAGTTGTTTTGGTTGAAGTGCATGAAGACAATTTGTTCTCACACAAATACATGTAGTTGAAAAAAAAGTAAGGAATATTAGATAATAGACTTTCAGATGATTGTGGATATTATTCTTCAATACTACATGAAAACTCAAGTACTAGTTTCTTAAAGGTTAGTTGCAACTGGAGTTTGAAACAGTATCAATGAACTTTTTGTACTCTGAAACATTAAGTCTATTAGTCTATCTTGCATTTTGAATGGATGTTTTATCCATGCATAATTTTGAAACATCATACACCAGTCATTTGGAAAATATTGGCTCCCTAAATTACACAGATCTTCCAAAAACTGACATATCAGCAAAGTCTTTAAATATCAGGAAGCTCTCAAGCTCAGGGTAATAGATGTATAAGTTTTCTAAAATTCTAATTTTCACTTGAAGGTTTATATTTTATCATTGGCAACAAATACAGTTGTTTTCCTTGAAGTGCGAAGCTGACTTCAAGAAAATGTCTGCTAAATGCCTAAATCTGATAACCATGGTTTGTCTGCCAAACAACAGCACCAGGGCTTTTCCCCGAGACAACCGACGTATTTCACTACATAGAAATGCTTTATGCAGACTTCCCATTTCATCACACAGAGTATTAAAAAGAAGCGCTCTCAAGAGTTGAGATACAGGCTGGGCGAGGTGGCTCACGCCTGTAACCCTAGCACTCTGGGAGGCCGAGGCGGGTGGATCGCTCAAGGTCAGGAGTTCAAGACCAGCCTGAGCAAGAGCGAGACCCTGTCTCTACTAAAAATAGAAAAAAATTATCTGGCCAACTAAAATATATACAGAAAAAATTAGCTGGGCATGGTGGCACATGCCTGTAGTCCCAGCTACTTGGGAGGCTGAGGCGGTAGGATCGCTTAAGCCCAGGAGTTTGAGGTTGCTGTGAGCTAGGCTGATGCCACGGCACTCACTGTAGCCCGAGCAACAAAGCGAGACTCTGTCTCAAAAAAAAAAAAAAAAAAAAAAAAGGAGTTGAGATACAATAAAATTAATAATTTTTTTTACTGCTTCATCACGGACATTCTTAAGTGAAAGTGGCATTATTTACTGCAAGTAAGTGACCCAAGAATACAATGACTACCAGTACTGTGAGGCACTAAGGCACTGGCAGTTTTACTCACTGATGCTTTTGCCCATCAGTGCAAATGTCAGCGTAGTAAAAAAGGCAGATGGTATCTTAGTGTTACCACGGAAACACTTTTGACCTTGTGGACTCCTGAAACGATCTAGTGGACCCACAACACTTTGAGAACCAGCCATCAGCCTAAGGGTATCACCACGAATGCATACCCTGTCGCTGAAGTCAGGGGGAGAAAACATAGTTGCATTGAGGAAGCCAAACACCCCAGAAGCCAGAATGTGGACTTGTTCATCATGTGGATGCTCAAGTTACAAGAACAACAGGAGCATTAAGAGAAAGGGAGAGAAAGGGAGGGGGGAGGTAGATACTAGTGAATGAAGGGTGCACCTGGGAGGTGGATGCTAAAGCCTGAGGACACGTGCTTAAAGGTAGCACAGATTTTTAAAGGAGAAAGGAGGAACAATAGCTTGGAAGTGGCCACAGCAGCAGGAAGAATAGCTTTCCTACTTCCAAGGTGGCATATCCGAGGTAAGGCAGAGGAACTGCTGGCTGCCAGAAACCACTGAAAGGGGTGGGCCCTTCAGTGCACCTTGGCTCACTTCTCGTACCTGTGGCATGGTCTCAGACAGACTCACATCTCAGACGCACCTGAAAAACACCCAGGCTTCGGTCTCCATTCCAAGAAATAAATTCAAGATGTCTAGGGTGGGTCTTGGGCATCTTAGTCCTTCAACGCACTCCCTGAGGATTCTGATGCTTAGTCCACCTTAAAAACCACTGCCAGGTGGTAGAAAGGCCAAACTCCCCAGCCACTGTCAATTTGAACTTAATCTCAAGCTCTGTAAAATAAAGCCTCTGTTCTGGCCAGCTTAAATCTAGCTTGAGCTTTCCCCTCAAGTATGTGCAAGTAGCCTTCTAGCATTCCCCTCAATATTACCTAAAATGTTCTATGCCTATCTGTATCTATCCAAGCCCTACCCATTCAAGGTTTGGGCAAATCCCTCACCTTGTTTAAAGCTTTTTTTGTGATCACCACAACCTTGGGTGAGAACCTCCTACCCTCCCCGAAGTACTTGCTAGCTTGTTTCTCTTCTCACAGCCGCACACCTACACATTTTTGTGCTCTTCAATGTCTATGGCCCCATCTAGATTAAAAGTTCCACAAGAGTTGGTATCGTATCTTGAAAGATTTTGATAGCATCTAGCACTGTGTTTTCTAATCTTAAGAGATTTGCTAGTATCTAGCACTGTGTTTTACAATCTTAAGAGATTTGATAGCATCTAGCACTGCTTTTTATAACAGTAGGCATTTAATAAACCTTCCCCCAATCACATCTTGCTCATCTTGTTAGCGACTGTGGCAACTGCCTTTCTTTCATGTTCTTGTGGTGGAATGAAAATAAAACACACACTTGGTAGTTCAACAATTTCATTTCCAAATCAGGGTTTTTCCCAAAAGAGCTTAACTTATTAAAAGAATATGAAATGAATAATAAAGTGCTTACTTTGTATCTTTTGTTACCTATAAAACTTTCACACATTTTAAAATATTTTATTCTTGTCTGTTTTTTAGATGCCACCTTACAATTGTGAAACTATTAAGCTGAAGACAAGAAACAATAGTAAGGAGGTCCCAGGGGTTAGCTGCTAAATTCACGACAGAGACCTTCAATTTTCAGTCCCAGAACATGTTAAATGGAGCAAGAGACCTGCTGGTCCCCAGAAAAATATCTTGTGAAATCTCGTAACCTTTATACTACTGTGGCTATTCGTTGTTATAGCTCATTTGGGAGCACCTTAACGAAGCAAAAAAATAATACAAACTTTGGAATCAAAGAAATACATTTCAGCATTTATGTGGGCGACAGACTTCATGATTCAATTTATAGACAAGACTGTCAAAACACACCCCCCTTTCTCTTTTCTTCTCACTTGGCTGATAGCTACCACCAGCCTACTTCAAAGCACATTAGAATACTCACTCCCTCGCCCCTTCTGCCAAGTGAAGACAAAGCAAGAAGTCAGCCATCTATGAACCAGAAAGCAGGCCCTGGCCAGACAATGAATATGCTGGCACCTTGATCTTGAAAACTTTCCAGCCTCTAGGACTGTGGGAAAAATAAATTTCTGTTGTTCATAAGCCACCCAGTCAATCTATGATATTGTTATAGAAACCCAAACTAAGACATCAAGCTCATTTTCTATGTAGCCTTTTTATTTATTGTAACCCACGTACTCTGAAAAGTATTTTTTAATCAATTGAGTCTTTACACATTAAAAATGGCCTTAATATCACATAAGACCTTCCTTGGAGTTAGCAAAAGCCCTAGAAGAGTTAAGACACTTGAAAAAGCAGTAATTTACAATTAAGCCATCATAACTAATAGTACAAAAAGGTACTGAATCCTTAATAAACCATTTCCAAAGGGATCTGAAATTTTCTATTTTTCCCCAAGAAATTTTTTGAAAATAACATTTGTGGAAAGAAGAAACCTATCCAATGCTAATGAATGACAATTCCACCTCCACCATTTACCTGGTTTTGGAACCCTAGGCCATTTGCTAACCTAAATTGCTAAGTTACTGCCACGCTAAGTGAGTTATTGGGAGGATAAAATGAAGTTCAATGAGGCAATGTTATATGTCACTTAGCAAACTGTACTCAATAACCGGCACATATAAGTATACTGAAATAAAAGTGTCCAATTATTATTTACCAGTCTAAATTGAAAGCAACTGTCAATATTCTAAGATGCCCACAGGCTTCATAATGCTGGAGAGAGAGTAGCCATCCCATCATCAGTGGAACTACCAGGGAACACATTCCTACTTCCAGAACTACAGTTACAAGGTTATTAAAGCAGAGATGATACTTTCACCAAAAGTTACACTGTTCTGGCTCTCTGAAAACTCACCTCCCCACATTTAACAGAACTAGATAAGAAGTTCTTTAAATAACTGTTTTCGTCTCTCAGAATTCAAAACAAGCACGTGAAACAGCCCTGTAGAGGGTCCACTGCTTGGACGAAATAATCACAATCACAAGGAAGGAGCATGAAGTGTCACTCAGAACATTTCAACAGTTGAAGAAAAGGGAGTTGAAAATTTCCTTTAAAAGACAGCTAATGGCATATGAGGTTTTAGCTCAAGGCTGGGAAGTAATAACTAGAAGAAATGTACAGCAAACACTTTCTAATACTGGATAATGAAAACAAAAATACAATTCCTCAATAAGGGTCATGTAGTTTCTAAAATGATAAACATAAAAATTAATCTCCTTCCCAGATTTCAGAATTCTATAAATTAATACTTATTAAGTAGCAACACTAAATTTCACACACTAACAAAATTTTCCAAAGTTCTTCAAATGCTTGTATAGTCATTATTTGACCCTCAAATTAGCAATCCTGTGAGGTCAACAAGGCAGGTAACGTGGTTCTCATTTGACAAATGAGGAAACTGAGACATAAAAAGCTAAACGACTAGCGCAGAGTCACATGCCCGTAAGTGAGAGAACAGGAGTGGAGTTTCCCTGAAGTCAGGGCTTTTCCATCACCTCACACAGATTAATCATTACTTATGGCCATTAATGCAACTGAAAGGATTCTGGCTGCTCCAAAATTTCCACATCACGCGCCCGTAATATACTTACAGCTTTCCAATAGAGGAGGCCAATTCCAGGTATATCCAAATCATGTGAAAGAACAAAAGCCTGTAAGATCTATGCTACTGCTGCTCAACAGGCTGTAGAAAATAAGATTTCAGCTCCCACTACCCTCGCACAATACTTACGCTTTCCATACGGATAGTACTGTACAACACACTGCACTACCAGCACTGTTCATTTTACTCTTCATCCTGACAGTTGTTAAACAGTTTAATCAGAAACACAGAGCTAATGTTCAATAGTCACTGGAGAGGTTATTCATCAACTTCGGGGACAAATAGTAACCAGCACACACTGGACAAGGGCTAGCTGAGAACCCCAAATGACTTGTAAGGCCACTGGATTTTTAAGTTCAAGGGAGGTCAAATAAACAATAGGCACTGGACTGAAGTTTAACAGGGAAGATGGAGCAGTGGTAGGAAGGAAAGCAAAGTAAGAGCAAGAAACATCTGGGAGGGGGAAAGCTCACCTAAAAAAGCCTAAGAAGAGTTAGTATACAGGAGTGACAAGAGTAGACCAAGGCATCCATCGTCAATGGCAGCCCCGTTCAAGTGACTATCCACGGAGACCAATCCTCCCCTCTTCTTGGAATTCAAGAAACCCTACTTAGGGTACAGCACAGATTGAACCTGACCCTGGGCTCACTTCTAAGAGCTCACAAGATCTTTCAGAGGAGATCTAAGATAAAATGATAAAGTAGTATGAGATCAGATAGCCTGAAGAAAAGAACACTAAGTGCCAATTAATGACCTTCACAAATATGAAGAATTTTTCTAAAGATCAAAGTAACCAACTGTTTTCATTTTCACTAAAGCTTAAATCACAAAAAGAGGGACTGTTTAAGCAAAGCAGCTACTGACACTTATGACATTGTTACTACAAGACCTTCTGATCCTCATTTTGAAACTTTTTTCCAAGGATAGGATAAACATTGAAATGCTTGGGAAAAGCCCTTTTGTGGTTCTATTCTGATGAGGGAGGTAGGAACATAAATTTAAATGTAGGGCTTTTCAGCTAAATTTTACAAAATATGCCTCTTCAGTTAATTACATCTCTGGTCCCAACATATTACAAGGGCTGCCATGGGAAGGTCCTCACTGGCTCTGTACTGGTGGCCTTAATGGCCAGTCTTGGTCCAAGCAAGATCCTTATCCAACTCTCCTATAGCCTGGGTAAGAGTCCAGAAAGTCACCCTAGTTGTCAGCCCCTGAAATCACTAAACCTAGAACGGGAATCATTTTTCTGTAAGTTAATTCTGCACAATACACAAATCATGCCTTCCTCATTGTCTTATTCCAGTACTTGAAAACACAGCACTCTAATCACCAACCATCGAACATAGTCTCTAGAAAGACTGGTAATTTTCTTGTCCAAGGAAACAGAATAAAAGGTACAAAGGAGTCAGCAACCCTTCTCACCATAGCTCAGGGTCCCAGCCAGAATTCAGTCCTCCAAAATGGCAATTAGCCTGGCCAGTAAGGCTCAGCTCATCCAAAGTTGTTCTGAAAGCATGAACAGAATCAGATCCTGATAGCACTTCGGGAGGTATGACCGCCAGGACATTCCTAAAGTTACTTCACATCCATTTGAGCGGCCATGTCAAATCACTGCAGGCACCCTTATCGGTGCACCCCGTGTCACCAGTATTGTATAGCAGTCTTGGAAAAGAGGTCATCCCCTTTGGTAGACTTGGCATAGACATGTTCCCAAGGCAGAGACACAAGAACCTAGCGGGAACTGCGCTAAAAAGCAGAATCTAAAAGCTATCATGACCTTAGATGGATAGTGAGTCATGCCACATTAATGTCCAAACCAAGCCAAAAGTTTGCCCAACAGAGAAGATGTTCAACAAGTCTCACGGATATAAGATTTGGACATAAGGACAGTTCAACTACTTATTGCAACTACTTTATCATGAGCTAACATTCTGTGCCCCACCTATGTACCTGGAAAACTGCCACATCATCTTCAAATGAAAACATCAATTGAACTTAGGATCAATGTCTTTTTTTAAAGTCAACTTCATCCTTTAAAAAAAAAAAATAGCTGCTAGAAATCAGTTATGAAACTGAAGTAATTGAAATTACAATTTCTACCAATCCACTAAAACAATATTTGTAAAGGAATATTCTTTGCACACCTATCTTTTAGTCTTACAAATGGTAAACAACTTAAAATTCCTAGAAATAAAGGAAAAAATTTAGCCAAATAAGGCTAAAGTATGATGGCTATACTTTTACATTTTGAACTTTGAATAAATGTCTTTTACATAGAAGGCATTGAATTAGGTATTCAGTGATATCTAAGAGGCGTAAGCTGTAATCCCTACCCACAGAGCTCACAGACTCTTACAAGGCAGCTAGATGGGTGAAGTAGGATAGGGGTAGGGAGAGACTGAACTATACAAAGCAATTTTTCAAAAGAGCATAAAATGTAGGTTGGAGGGCAGGGAAGAAGCACAGAGTTGGTTGCAGGCTAATGAGGAAGCAATCCAATCTGAATCATCGAATTGGAATTCTGATATTGTGAAATGTGCTGCTTCTAAATGCCATCCTAGCAGCAGGGCTAATCAAGGAAAATCCTGTCCTCTTGGGGGATAGCTCAGAAATATAAACAAGGGACTCTCCTTTAAATCTTATTAAAAATACCTTTAGTTCCATGACAGTTTTTTAAATTTAGTTTTTAAATTTCCAAATTAGCAAATTTGTTACCACTCTTTTTATTCAGAAAGGTTTTTCCATAAATATTTTCTATACTTTCCAAAGTGAACACAGCTATAACAATGAAATTATAACAATAACAACAACTACTAATGGCTAACATTTGCTGAGTGTAGATTATTGTGCTGGGTACTATTCTATGTACTTAAATCATTAATTCAGTTAACCTTATAACCAGCCTATGAGGTAAGTAATGTTATTATCCCCATTTTACCGATAAAGAAACTGAGTCTTAGAAAGGTTACTACTACCCTCATGTCACAAAGCTATCGTCAGGGCCAAAGATTTTAATCTAGGTGGTCTAACTCTAAAGTGCACATTTTTAACCTCTATGCTAAGTGATGGGATCAAGTGTTACTCTTTTCTCTGAAGCAAACTTCAGTAGAAAGTACACCTCTTTCTACAGCAATGGATAACAGCAATGAGATCTCTCTCCTAAACATGGTTACCCAAAATGAATCAAAGGACTAAATCATGATGAATCTAGCTGTTTCTATGAAAGACCTACTTAACCACTACTATTCTGTACGGAATTTTCCTTCCTATCTACTCAGGAAAAAGTCTTTAGAAAGTAAGAAAGCAAAGTGGTTCAACTGTTTGGCTCCATTAATACAACTCTGCAAATCTTTTATTTAATACCTGTGACTTTCTCCCAGCTCTTTGTTTATATGCCCTTACCCTTTAAAATTTGTCAGATTATGTTTGTAGAATTCTTGACCATGTGTGTAGCTATTCTTTTGCTAAGTCCTCATGCCCAACCCCACACCCATTTGTTCCTGCTCTTATATACCAGAAGAACTTACTAGAATCCTAGAAGCCCGAGTCAAGGCCTTTTACCTCCCGCAAGCTCAGGACAGCCACTGAGCAGCAGGTGCTAACTCAGTACCACCAACTGCTGGTTCTATAGTATTTCTAAACCAAGACAGTGACCCCCCTTTTCCTACCTCTTCTCCCAACTCTCCTAATGAAAGCCCCCCGCCAAATTACTAGCCTTACTCGTTCCAGTAATACCAGGTTGAAAATGAAAGTCCCTCTGTTTATAACCAAGAAAGCAATTGTTACATTTCATATGCGTAACTAATTAGACATGTGACTGGCAAGTAGCCCTTTAGGCAATTTTTCAACCCTTTTAGCCAAATGTGAATGTATAAAACATATACATGCACCTACACCCACATTCACAATGCATATATACATCAATATTCAAATTCCTTCCAGAGCAATTTAGACACCTGATTTCCAAACACATTTAATTGAACTTACTGTCGCTTCAGATGAAATTTCTACTTAATTGGTAACTACATGTGAATTATTAACTAGTGCTCTTTGAGAATGGAACATAAAAAAGGAAAAAGAAAAAATCTCCTGGTATCGCTGGAAGAAAAGAAGTGACTACATTTTCCCTCTGATGCCTGTACAACAGATTCCTTCCCCTTTGCCCAGTGTCACTGTCAGCCTCCGCATGACATGGGCAGGCTGATCCGGAGGGCCATGCAGCAAGACGACCACTTAGATCTGTGCCCTACTTGGATGGAAAGACATCGAAACAGGCTCTGCAGGGACAAGTACGGCCTTGGCTTTTGTCAGAAGTGTGGAACAGAACCTACTGACCATCCTTAAACATCACCTCACCCTACTATGTCTTTTAAAAACAGGCTACCGTGTTAGTACTTTAGCCAACAAAGGCCTTTCTCCAACATCTAAACAGATTAGGAAGAAAAACACATGACTCATGTGTTCTGATGTCATTCCTGTAAGGCACAATACCTACTTGCCCAGCACAATCCCCTGCCCTCCACTCCAATTTTTCTTTCATCATAAACAGCATGCATGGATGCCAGGTCAAAGTGAATACCAGTTTTTGCATCCTACGCCAGCCTCCCTCACGGTGCCAAGGGCAACACTTATGTTTAGCCTGGGTCCACTGGATGTCTCCTAGCTAGAAAAGAGAACTGGAGGCAAACCAAAGCCCAGTCTCGAGCAATCCTCTGGGGACACACAGCCTTTAATGACCCCAAGGCAGACCATCTGCACACATCTGGCACATGATTTTTAGGTATGCTTAGCTGCTCAGGGAAATCTGCTCCAGGGGTGCCAGTGTGCCAACAAAGCCACCTTTGGGACACGTCTGTCATTACTTTTAGTGAACCATCAACTCTGATCCTAGCTTAATTGCTTGAAGGCTGGCCAACTAAGAGAATGCAAGACAGTACATGTAAGAACAGTGGTTTGGAGACACATGTTTACTGTGTCAGGTCAGGCACTAGTTGCCAGGTTAATGTGGGAAACACCACCACATGTACCTTTTAAATACAAGTGGTCGTCAGCCAGCAGAAGCACCTAACAGTCCAAGGGGCCATAGTAACGGTCACAATAAACAAACTGTAAAGGGGCTTCCAAATGTTAGGTCTTAATGGTATTCATGCTTCAACCTAAGTGATGCCAGAGGGCTAACTTCCATATCTAGAGTTGGGGGTAAATTAAGGAGTTTAAATTTTAAATGGCAGCCAAAATAATACTGATCAAACCACGGAGAAAGAGGAGCTTCTGTTTGGGGACAGTGAAGTAGCTGTTCACAAATCAGAGGAAGTGAATATTCATTGATAAAACAGAATCTTATTTCTGATCCAGGTAAGCCTGGGTGCAGGTCTCCTCTAGTGAGTCCTCCTTTTCTCCAAAGGTCCCAACCATCCCTTCCCCCGCCCTCTATTGCATCCAGGGCTCTCCGTTTACACCAGCCAAGAGAACAGCCAAGGAACAATCTAGAATACAATGAACAACCTCTTCAAAGGTCAGCCCTTGAGGAATTAAAAACCAGATGGAGTCAGGCACAATAGTGTGCATCTGTAGTCCTAGCTACTCGGGAGGTTGAGACAGAAAGATTGCCCGAGCCCAGGAGTTTGAGAACAGCCTGGAAAATGCAGTAAGACCCCATCTCTTAAAAAAAAGAAAAACAGAACAAAAGACACAACCAGATGGCTTTCTTAGCTCACTTATGCAATTATTTGCCACTCAATCCTTTCACCTCTTCAGACAAGTAGGCTGTTACCAATGGCACTCTCTTGCAAAATACTACACAACACTTATTCCCTCCTCTTTGCCAGGCACCATATTAAATGTTTTGATACACTAGCTAATTTAACAATTCTAAGAGATAGGTCTCACTATTGTCTTCTTTTCCCAGTTATGATACTAGTCCAACAGCAGGTCTGGAATTCAAGACAGATCTGAGTCCAGACCCTAACTCAACTGGACCTACCTTTATTTTCAGCTTGTCTCTTGATGCAATTCACCACTACCAGCATTGACGTAGCACCTTTCCCAGGTCAAAGTGTCTAAGTTGAAGGTCTAGCTGATTCTTCACGTTGTCCTTCGGGAATTCACAAACATCAGAAGGCACTGAAACTGAAACTTGGAGTCACGAAAATGCCGATCAAATTAACCTTGACGCCCCTGCAATTCAGGCCCAAAGCACTCAAAGGCCAGGCATGGACTAATTCATTTCTGGGGTGTGAGGCCACCCACCAATGCTCTTGGTGCTAACCCACAGGGCAGCTTTATAACTTCTGTTCATGTGAAGAGTCAACCCAGGGAGTAGCAGCAGGCCTGTCCAACCTGGATGCTTTCATGTAGGTCAGGGAGCACATGAGATTATGATCTAAAGCCTGGACACCTGTCTGCACATTTACACAGTTAAAATACACACAACACACTGTCCAGCCCTCCTGCCTCCTCCTAAGTCACCAGTCATGTTGACTGGTGCTCCAGCCATCCATCATCACCCATCCTGCCAAATGACCCCAAATTGACTTTGTGATGGGAATGCCCGAGAGGAGAATGTGCAGGAAAGCAGTGACAATTGAAAATGAGTTTGTTGTTGTTGTTATTTAGTGAAGAGGCATTTGGGAGGACAGAGAAGACAACAGAGGTGCAGGTGGGTTGGCACCAACTGCGCTATCACCACCACCGTTCCTTCAGGAAACATCCAGATCCTCCCTGCAATTGCCTCTTGTCAGCCAAACTGTGTCCTTTATATGAGAAGCACAAATATAAAGCAATTAGGGCCAAAGAAGCACATTCAGGATGAAGCCTGCAGCTGGAACAAGGGCAGAGCCCAAGTTCATCCTGAAGACATCTGTCAGCAGTTTTCAAACATCAGTAAGGCGACAGGCAGTGGGAAGTCTGTTTGGAATGCAGGTTCTGAGTCACCCCCACCAGGATGCTGATTCAGTCGTTCTGGAAGGAGGCCCATCAATGTGCATTCTCAATGGACCCCAGGTGACCTGATGCAGGTGGCCCCTGCAACACTGGGTCAAACTGTGACTCAAATTGTTCCTGCCCAGCAGCTGGGGAAGCAATTCTAGAAGCAGCACTGTGAGACCTGAATTCAAGTCTTAGTTGCTTAGAAGTTACAGGGCCTAAGGCAAGTCATTTAACCTGGATAGCTTTCTTTTTCGGTTAAATGAGGAGAATGCCAATAATCTGAAATACTGGCACTGTGAAAAGTGCTTTTGATGGTAAGCCTCATAGTCCCTGTATTTTTGTTTCACAAACTCACAAGGTTACTGCCTTCCATATGCATGTGTACAGCCTGGATATGAGAGGTAAGGCAAAGCTGGATTTGCGGGTGAGAAAATATTGTTAATATCTCATGGAATAAAACACATACTCTGCTCTGGTCCCCCTTGTGCCCAAACACATGCGCCAGCATGACTGGGAGGTCAGGGGTATAGGCTGTGCCCAGAAGAGTGCCAACAACTGACCCAGAAGGCAGGGAGGCCCGTGCCCTTGGGCACTCAGACCCAGTGGCACACCTTCCTGCAACCCCGCTCCAAGTCAAGGCGACCCCTTCTCTGGAGAGGGCTCCTGAAAGATCTTTCCAGTGAAAAGAACTTTTATCAAAACCACCAAGACATTGCTGCAGTCTTGACTTTTTTCTACTTCGGGTTTGCCTTTTTGAGGGGAGTGACATCACAAAAAAATAGAGAAAAACCTCTCTCGTGCTTCAGCATGAGCTGAACAGCACAAAGAGCTTTTTCCACACCGTCCCCCACCCCCACCGAAGTATAGCACTTGTTCACTGTTCTCTGAAATCAGGGCTTGTTTGTTCAGTAAATAAAGTGTCTGAATTAATAGGGGATTTAAAGAAGCTAGAGGGGAAAGGCCTTGCCCTAAAATAAGATCTGTGGTTAGCGCTAGCCCTGAGTGAGAAGTCGAATTGACATTCCCATTCCCTCTTTAATTACTAAGGGGGGAGGGAGGGTGGGCCGCTGGCAGCAGGCGCAGAGGAGACTGTCAATGAGGTTAGGAGGTGTCCTGGAGGACAAAGCGAGTTGGGCCAGACAATGAATGACAGCATAGATACAGGGTTAGCAACTGGTGCTTGGCTCTTTCCTTATTTCCTTCTAAGACAACCAAATAGATTACAAACCAGTGAATCCTATGGGAAAAAAAAAAAAAAGAGTCAACAGAACTTGCCTCAATTTAGCATATCCTTCCAGTATGAAAGGAGCCAGGAACTAATAAATTGAGAAGGACCCAGGTTCAGAGCAAAGTGTGTTCCCAGCCTTTCTCCACCTCACCCTCCAATTTACGTGTGTCATTTCAGATTGAGACCAGAGCCTGGTCCAAACAATGAAAACTGGGCTCTGTGTTAAGGATAAGGTTCTCCCTAGTCTTTATCCAAAGGGGATATAAGGAGCCAGTTTACACCCAGAGAGTTCATAAATCTTTGTGTAATAGAAAAATACTATGTAATATTAACTGTACCATAAAGAAAAAAGTGTACTGAGCTTAGTGACTCAGAATATGGACTTCAGAGGATGATGAATTCCACCATCAGCCCCAATGGCACTGGTCAAGGTTAGAGCCAAATCACAGTCGTGCACACAGCAGGGCCCAAGCACCTGCTGCAGAGGACGTGTGCAAAGTGCACATGCTCCGAAGTGCCGAGTTAATCGCCTCCCCAACACTGGAGAGCCTGCAACCCCACCGAGAAGCCTACAGCTTCCACCTCTTTAGGATCATCGGAATGGTGTAACTATGCACGCTTTCCATACAAAAGGTTCACTTTAGAATTGCCAAATTTATTGAATTTAAGTGGTGAAGGAAGAAGGGTAAGAGGTTATGGCAATTAGGAAGAGGTCTCCTTCTCAGCAGAGTCTATGCCTACAGCAGCCTACACATACTGTCTTCTCGGGAAACCAGAGATGGCAAAATGCTCCAAGACAGAAGCTGTTCCGAGCCTACACCTGCCACCAGGGCAGCTTCTGCCACAGTGCTCTTGGTATCTTTCTAAACACAAGGTGGCTCTTGATTTCTACCAGAAACCAAGGAGTTGTCCCCAAGAGGCCACACACGATTGACTACTATACCTGGTCGGTTCTATCTCCTCAGTATGATTGAGATCTACCCCACTACAGCGTTAATGTCTGCCATTCTCTCCCCAAACTATCACAATATCCGCCCCCCACCCCCCGCCTCTTTCTGCTCTCACAGCGTTTCACCTGCCTTCACTGTCCGAGTCATCTTTTTCTTTTTACTTCCCTCCTCCAGCTTTACTAAGGTAAAACTGACAAAAGTTGCATATATTTACAGTGTAAACTGTGATGCTTTGATCTATGTATACACTGCAAAATGAGTCAATCAAACTAATGAACATATCTATCATCTCACATATTTGTCTTTTGTGGTAAGAACATTTAGAATCTACTTAGCAATTTTCAAGTGTACATTATCTTCAGAACTTACTCATCCTAACTTTGTACCCTTTGGCCAATCTTTCCCTGTTCCCCTGCTGCTTGACACACACTCCACCAGACCCTGGCAACCACCATTCTGTTTTCTGCTTCCGAGTTCCACGTTTTTAGATTCCCATGCAGTATTTGTCTTTCTGTGCCCGGTGTATCTCACTTAGCGTAATGTGCTTCAGGTTTATCCACATTGTCAAAAACTAGATTAGTATGATCTTTCTAAAGATCTCATCTGATCATGGCACTCACCAGCTTTAGATTCTTCAACGCTCCCAATCCCTACAAAAGAATAATCTCAAACTCTGAACTTCACAATCAGACACACCTAGTCCCACCCTCCAGAGAATCCTATCCCAGAGGGCAGGACTGGGTCCAGGAATCTGCATTTTCAACAAGATCTTCAGGTGTTCTCATAGAGCTACATCGTAAGAACTCCACCCTGAAGTTTAAACTGCCGGCTTTCCAGTTCCATCTCCAGGCCTACCTCCTCTTCCTCCTCCAAACCTCTGCAGATGCCACCTGCCTTCTCAAGTGTGCCTGGCTCATTTCTACCCACCTTTCCAGACTTGGCTCAAACATCAATTCCTTGGTAACATTTCCCCAGACACACACCCTTGCTCTGGGTACCCCAAGCTCCCTTTGCATAGCAGATATAACACATTAAATTTCCTTTTCTGTCTCTGCTAGCCTCAGAGCTACAGGAAAGATAATTTTTTTTTTTAAAAAATCACCACTACTACCCTGACACACAGTAGGCATTCAATTAACGTTGCAAATCAAATTTTGAATAAATGAACAAATGCATAAACTCTGAGCAAATCCAAAATGGATAGCTGGCAGTGTTTGCCCTCAAACAGTCTTTCATTATCTCAGAACAATAAACTAAAAGAGAGGTTGGTTAGAGAACGGGGAGGAGGAATGCCAGAGGAATGAAATTAGTACAGAGACCAGCATGGACTTTTTACAATGCTGTTTCTGGCGATTGCCGTTGTAACTTGGGGACCCTTTACAAGGCTGTAATTTTCAAATCGTGCTGCAAGCTAACTACTTTTATGCTAATCTCTCTCAATAAATACTTTTGCTAGAGAAGATACATGTACTAGTTTGCATTGTAAAGGCCAAAAACCTTGAAAACACCACTTTTAAAACTTTTAATTGCCATTCTGGGTATTTGTGCCAGAACTCTCCTCAGTTGCAATAATGGTTGCAAAAAGTATTCAATAAATGTCCACTGGGAAAAGCAGCAATCAACACAGGCTACAAAGTAAACAAAACCCTAAAAGCCATCCCCCCACCTCCACTAAATGACCTTCAAAAAGGAGATGTTTTATGAACAAACCCTTTAAACCCAACTCCCAATACTGGATGATGAATCAATATGTGATTTTCTTTGACAGAAACATTATTTTGCAACTTGTTTATATCTTCTAAAGTATGAAAGAGACTTCTCCAGGTCTCTGGCAAGTTAGTTAGACTCCCACAGCAATTACCTTTAGAATTTACTTGATCAGCCAGGCAACTCTAACACACTGACATCATTAGGATGAAAATAAGTTTAAAATAAAATGCCTTTAATGTGAAAACTACAAGCCTCCTAAAAAGCAGCCACTTGTGTGATGGCAGCCTGGTGCCAGTTAAGAAAAAAACCTGCATCTCAGCAAGTGCTTTGCTGATTGGTTTATGATCCCATCTTTTCAAATCAAATATTTATCGTCTCATGTTGCTCTTTATTAAGACCTTCCCTTCCAGCTTTATGACAAATTAATATTCCCAGGTCTGTAAGCTATTCCGAGTCTTTCACTAACCTCATACCGGTATTAATATTTTCAGCAGTCTTTTCGGGAAAAGAGGCTGGGGTAACTTCAATATTCAGGGAGACTTAAGACCTGTGAAAGTAATATGGGCCAACACATGAAACATGTGACTTTCTCCAAGTGCCTAGTTGGCCACAAGTGATGTGCAACTTACTATTTTCTGTCCAGATGCAGTTGGCTCTTGGCATAGGAAAACTCCCTACTCACAAGTGACATCCACTGGTTCTAGCTCTTCCCTCCATGAGCACGCCACCTTCTCCTGCTTCCGGACACCTGCCTGTATCTGTAGATAGCTACTGTGTCTCCCAGGTCTCAAAGGTACCAGCTCATCCTTTTAACTGCCCTTCACACGCCAAGCTTGTATATCCACTTGCATTTTGGTCATTGTCCACCCAAAAAAGCATTCTTGAGTGCATCCAAAAATCGGTGAACGTATCATATGTCACCTGAGCCACACAGAATAGAACAAGGCAAATCTCTGCCTTGTGAAGGACATTTTGTTTTCACTACCACACTGCAAGATCCCCTTAGGAGTTTGTTTTAAAGATGTTAAACTACTGACTCATATACAGGGCTTCCATTCAACTAAAACGTTAAAGGGGTTTTCACAAGTGATGCTGTAAAGTGGTTCCTTCTTTATTCATCACATAGATGCAGCCGGTTTTCTGAACATCAGAACAAGACGTAGTATTTATTCCCTATTAAATGTCACTCTGTTAGATGCAGCTCTTTGTTCCAGCTCACAGGGATCTTTCTGGATCCTAATTCTCTTCGTCAGTGCACTCCCTATCCCTTCCAGCTTAACTTCAAAAGCAGATTTGATGCACCTCCCCCATGTTCTTGGCCGAGTCATTAAGGAGCGCAGGCTCCCTCCCCTCGGGCTGCCTCCAGGCATCGCTCACTTTGCCCAACACTCTTTGGGTCCAGATGCTCAATCAGTTATGACTTGTACATGAGACTTGAGAGGGAGTTCAGCAAAGGCCTTTCTAAAATTCAGAATAACCATTTTTGTATCATTTTCTAACCGAGGAATCCCATCAAAAAGGATGCATTTCATTCGATACAAACAGCCCATGGTCACACACACTGTGTCCCAGTGGCAATCTCTTTCCCTTCCTATGACTACTGCAATGAATATTTTTTTTTTTTTTTTTTGGCTGTCCAATTTCTGAATACGCTTCCTGTGTGTAAGGATTCTGCCAGTGAGAGAGACCTTTTGGGGATGGGGGAACTTCACCTTCTACTAAGGAAGGTGAAAAGGAAACTAAACGCACGCAGTCTCTCCCAGAACACAAGCAGCTGAAGTGTGGACAACTTAACACGGCTCAAGGAACAGGTGCACCTAGCTAGGACTGACTTCAGCATGCACAGCACAGAAGAACAGGGGCAGTGCAGAATGCACACTGGAAGCAGAGTCAAGGGTCCAGCGTGTAGCAGTGAATGTCCGATAGCAGGGGTCCAAGGCAGCTTTCTAACAGCTCCACTGCCCCAGCACCAGCTGGTGGTGTTCTTAGCTGTCTGGCCTCTCCTGGTGCCTGCCATTCTGAGACTGGCTCTCCAGTCTTCCCATCACTGTATCTAATATCCTTCTAATAATTCCCACTTGTGTTTAAGTTATGCAGAGTTGGTTTCTATTGTTTGCAACCAAGGACTCAGCCTCCCTATCTTTACTAATCAGTCTAGAATTCTGCCCGAGGGCCGTATCAACACGGCAGAATCCACCTCTTACCCCTTCTGAAAACTAGACACGACTATCTCCACTTCTGGCACTGCTCTCACGCCCCAACAATTCCAAAAAATGGGTCAACTGTAAGTTCAGCAATTCCATCTACAGGTTCTTTCAGGACACTGGGATGTTAACTCACCCAAAACAGAGAATCTGAACTCATTTAGAGCAAAAGGTGCTTTTTGTCAAATCTTTTCACTTGTCTTAGGTTTCTAATTCCTCTTACCAAGCTTAGTCCCCACTCTTTCTAATCTTATTCTCTTTAACAAGAGAGCAAAAAAAAGCAAACCAGAAATTTAGTACTTTTCCTTCTCTGTAACCCATCCACTTTAACAAGTAGTGTTGTATCTCCGTGCTTTTTTCCTGTGAATAGCTTAAAGGTCTTTGCCCACAAGAGTCCAGAAACTCTCACAAACTAAACAGACAGTTGGCCTCTGGATGTATTTAAAAAGAACACATTTACTCTCTCAAGACCTACTACCTCTCTCCTCCTCCCCCTCAACTTGTACATTACAGTTTGTTCCAGCTAAGGTCAATAAAACATTTAAGTCTCAAGTCATCCTTCCCCAGTTTAGACTCTCAAAATCCCATGCAGTATATTCATTCTTAATTTTAAGAGAACATCAGATCGTATGCCTCAGTAATTAGCCACATTCTTGTCAAGTTTTAACTTTCATGTTATTTTTCTATGTTCTTTTCTGGAGAAACAAAACTAAGTATGTAGACTTCACCATCTCATGACTGTCTTCAGACTTTGTTTACAATCCTGAACCTTATACTGTTTACCACTGTTTTAAATTTTTTAACTGATCATAAAAATGCAAGGTACGGTTTCATGAACATGACCACTTCATTATGCCAATAAAGCCATGAAATATGCTAAAACTTTCAACTTCTATTAGGTCTAAAGTACTCTGGCTAGAGATCTAAAAAAAAAAAAAAAAAAAATCTAGCCTATTATAGCTCCAATAGATAAAAATGTAACAATTTGTTTCAGAAAGGCAGAGATTTCATAAGATGCTAACAATGATGTTTCTTCAAAATTGAGATATAATAAACACTTTTAGAAAATCGAACACCAAAAAAAGAAAGGAGCCAGTTTAATGGCCTAGAAATCTGCCAAAACAAAAATGATTATGATATCAAAATTTAGAATTTCTGTCTAAAGAAAAACACCAGGGACAAAGTTAATAAGCAGCTAAAACTTAAGCAGATATTTTAAATGTATAAAACTTGTTAGGCAGGGACCAAATCTGCAGGCAGCAGATACAGGCCAGCAGGGCTGTTCCAAGGGGTGGGGAAGTGGGGAGGGGACTGCGGGAAAACGCAGCTAACAACCACGAGCAGCAGGAACTTGGGGGTTTGAGGCAGACACACCTGTGGAGCTGCAACTGCGTTATAAGAACACCTGTCAATCATGTATATCAATCACCTGGTAACAGTCCACACCTTCCCTGGACCAGGTCAGTAAAAAGAAACCACCTGGGACTCCTCAACGTCCTTCTCCGCTCATGGAGACTGGCCCGTTCTTCTCTGGGATGTACTCTCGACTTTGTGTAGCTCCCTTCTTTTGTGCAATACAAGCTGCTTGTATGGAATTCCTTCCTCTCTGTGGTCACTTCATCACACCAGCCCTGCTTGTGAGTTTTCCAAGCAAGGAGCTAAACAACCAGGACAATAGTCCACCAAAAGGCCAGATCTGACAAAACTGACAAAGGATTAATTTCTATAATACACAAGAAACCTCTACAAATCAAGATAACCATTAGCTACAAGATAATTGGAGTAAAAAAAAAAAAAAATGACTAAAGGATGTGAAAAGTCAGTGTACTAAGGTGAAAAACACAAATATGTACTTGATGACATGCTCAAATAGTGGTAATCAGAGAAAAGCTAATTTAAACAAAAAGTTACTACTTTATGCCAATCACACTTACTACTTTTTGGGGGGGGGGCGCGGGGGAGGGCACTGAAGAAACTGTATGTCACACAGCTGCAAGAGAAAGCAAACAGGCACCGTTTAGGTAAAATGATGGGCAGTACGATTATCCCATGACCCATCAGTTCTGCCTCTGGCTATAAATCTCATGGAAATCGTCACACAGATCCAGAAGGCAATATTGACAGGAATTTTTACTGGAGCACACTTTGTGGCAGCTAGAAGTTAATGGTAAGCCATCAATGCCCATGGATGAGACAGTATATAAGTAACATGTGGTGGATATACCCCCCAGAGGGCAGCTAGAGACAGGGACTACCCATGCACAGACCAACGTACAATGGGACCTGAGAAGCACTGTGATTTATATGATATGTAATTTAAGATACCACATATTCTTTCTCTTTTCTGATTTCTTCCATCATCCTTGGGGATATATAGTTTTTAAAAAGGCAAGTAATATAAATAGAAGCAATATAAAGTAGAAAAAATATAGAAATACATTCAAATAAAACAGTGATTTTTTTTTTATGGAAGGTCAAGCATGAAAATGCTATTTTGATGATGTATTCAGTTTCTTATAACCGATATTTATATTGGTCTCGACTCTACCTCTTACTTGAAATAAACGGTTTGTAGGAAGTCATATCTCCTCCATTTTCTATTGTGCAATAACTCATTCAAATAAAAAGATGCATATTAAAGTGATTGCCTATGGAGGATGGGAGAGAATAAAAATTGACTATGAGATAGGAGGGAAAAAGGAAGGACATGTCATTTAATAAAACTTTGACAAAAATAGGATGAGAAGTCCCAGGTGTCAGGAGTTAGGGGCAGAGAAGGCTTTTCTTTGGGAGCAAGGGAAGGCTATGCATGTACACATACATGATCTGGGTAAGCCTGGCAAGCTAAAACCTAGGTATAAGTCAATTATACTTCATTACTGGTACCCAACATTGACTGAACATAGTTTCGATTCATAGCAGCACTAGGTATTACATAAAATACACTATATGTTTAAATCAAACAAAATTAAGGCTCTTGGAAGGACGTTAAAAAATTAGAATATTCATGCACATCTTTGGTGAGTTTCTAACTCAGCTAAAAATGGGAGAAATTAAAGTTAGTTTGCCAATATAAGATATTTGACATTACAAGATGCTTTTTAAAATTAAACAGGTTTTCCAAAGTTTTAATGACATTAAGTATTTTGTAGAGTTGGTCATGCTTACCACAATCTAAGATAATGAAACACTCTTGAAACAGTTGGTGAATGAATTAGCTTTATTTTTAAAATTAAATTAGGAAAAAAATTAACTTGGACATTGTGTAAGATTATTGCACCTCACTTGAAAGGGCTCAATTTAACCTCTCATAATCCTCGCTCAGTCATGGATGTTACAGGGTTTTGTAGTGGTGTGGCAGTGGTTAACTCTTTAAGATGTTACTATTCAAAAAACCACATTCCTACATCAACGCGTAACAATACTTTATAGCTGTGGCAGACTTTGTGGACTGGCTCCCCAAAAAGCCATACACAGCCCCTTCCTCCTTGTCACCCTCCAGATGCTCTTGCAGCCAGGGGTAAACACGAGAGTCAGTTCCAACCAGTGAAACATTCAGAGAAGTTGTTAGATGGGTCTTAGGCAAAAATTTCTAGCAAGGGACAGACTTATCTGGCAGGGACCCTTTTGCCCTTCACTCCCCACCCCACTCCACCCAGAACACAGGTGGGATGCTGGACATGCACAAGAGGATAAAAAACAGACCCCAAAGATGGCAGAATGGGAAGACAAGGTCTCAATCCTTGGTAACAACCTGCAGCAGTCACACCAGCCCTTGTTAAGTGAAACAGACAAACTCCTTATTGGGTAAGATACTATTAGTTGGGTTTTAGCTAAATGCATTCCTAACTGATACAGTAGCAATTCTAAAAATACAAAACCTATGTGGCAATATTCAAAATACTTAGAAGAGATTATTAAGTGAAAATGACTATGAAATGGCATGCAAACCACCATGGCAACTATATAAGAAAAAACTCATGATTTGGTAAAAGACTGAATAGCAATATACAATGTAAAAATACTGTGTCAGGGAGGTAGCCCTATGTATGGGTAAGGTGACAAAATCATCTTTCCAAATTGGGATACTTTGGAATGAAAAGGGGTGCTATCAATAATTATTCTGAGATAAGTATAGAGACTACCCCAGGAAAGCTATAAGATGTAATGTTTTTAACTTGTTCAAAAATTTTCCAGTAACGTCCTTATCTCACCTTTATCAGTTACAAAAGAGCAAAAATTCACGTTTACTTTCTCTAGCCGACCACCTACTCACAGCCCTTCATCTTCTTTGGAACATACTCTGTGCTTGCCCTTATAAGAAAGTCAGTGCAAAATAGTTCTAGTGAGGTACGCTGCCTGGAATCCTCAATAAAAATCTCTTAATATTTTTCTACACACCTTCAATTAACAATAGTTTTTCTGCGAAATCTTCCAGCCAGACTTTCTTGTAAATTGGCATATTTTATACAAAATACAGTCACATAGTTCATGCTCACCAGGTAACATAACTAAATCACTTCCAGAATCCCGATTTATAACAAACTCTGGAAGGAACTTGATCCACCCAAGAAAAATGTAAATCAAAGAATAGGGGTTGGTAAATTATAAATTAGTATGATTATATGGAAAATTAAAATATTTTTATTTTGTTTCCTAGAACTGAGACCCACACCTGACCAAAGAGTGGTTATTTGTACCACTGGAAAAAGTCTACTAGAGCTATGACTACTCTGAAATAACAGTAACTCCAAGAGCCATTCATATTTGACCTTGGAGTATTTTGTTCTTGTACTTCCTTTTGAATAAGATGAAGATACACAGGACTGTCACTTTCCATAATTGCCTCACAAAAATTATAACCCTGCAGTGCAGAAGGTTAATTGCCACCCCTTCACTGGGACTCACCCCAATCCTGCAGTGTAAACTACCAAATCTTGAGCAAGGCATTGGAAAGCCCTGCACATCCCAGAGGTAACCTGGCTTCTCAGGTCACTTTTTCCCACTCCCTGCATGCTCCACATTCAAGTTCACAGTCGGAAGGTAAGTTTTGTCCTCAGACTCCGCCTTTGCTCCTTTTTCTCCTGGCAAACCTATTAGCCATCAAGGCTCAACTCAAATGTCACCATCAGATGCAGACACCAGTGACCCAGGCCAAAAGCAAAACTTTCCTCTGCCTCAACCTTCAGCCAGTAGCTCAAGTCCACACTCTACTCCCCTGCCAAGCTGGCAAGTCCAGTGCCAGCAGCCCCACCTCCCCCACTGCTGAGCCCAGAGGGGAAAGTCTCCACTTCAACACTCTGCAATCCTTTATATGCGACACCCACTCTCCCCCAACAGCACACCCCCCGAACTCTGATCTTACCCCAAACAGCCCCAGACGTGCTTCAGCCATGCAGTATTGCAAAGAAAAGGAGCTATATGAAACCTGGTACCATTCACTACACCCATTGATTTCTTCTCAATTCAAATCAATAAGCAGCACTGGTGCATCCCCCTTCCCCACCAGTGGCACCTACACGGTGGAAGTTGTGGCACTCCTCTAGACGCCAAGTCTTCAGGCGGCGTCCTGGCCCCAGAGCACACACAGCCAGAGATTACTGGCGAAAACTACCTTTCTCTCTCTTTAAGGGGAGCATCCCTGAAAAGCAAGCTTGGGATGTGGGAGATGCTCGGAGAGAAGAAAATGCTCTCATGCTCGTTCTACAGTTTTCCTCTAACTGAATTCTTAATGCAGGCACTAGACTGAGATTTAGAAAAAGGAACATGTAACTATGGACGCTACGCTCTCGCCATATCCACTAAGCTCCTTATTTTTAGAGCTTCAGATACTTCCCGAGTGCTTTTTCTTCCTCAGCATGTCTAGGGCAGCTTCCCGATTTCTCTCGGTCTGGATCTGGCCACGCTGCCAGAACAGCTCTGCAAGTTCCACTGTCCCCGTCTCTGAGCAACAAGCGGCTGTCCATCAAATTCCGGTCAAGACTAGGTTTCCTCCCACCTTCAGCTTCCTCCCTCTTCTACCTCGGGATATTAAGCAAATCATATTTCACAAACATGGACAATTTTTCTGAGACAGTAAGTTTGAGGTACTGAAGATTCTCTTGAACAAAATCATGCCAGATCAATAACAGTTAATATTCCAGCACTTACTAAGAGCCAGGCACTATTTTAAGCACTTTACATGAATTAACATTTAGACCTCACAACCACTTTGTAGGGTTGACACTATATTGTCCCCATTTTAGAGAGAAGGAGATTCTCCCTCCTGGGGAAGTCTAACTAGGACAGGGGACAAAGCTGCATAGTTCCCTCTAACACACCCCCCAACTCAGCATCATCCCCACCCCACTCCACTCCAGTGTCTTCTTAAATGGGTACAAATTACCAAGCTAAGCAGAAAAGCCATCTCTAAAACCCTTTATAAAAAGGCAGAAAAAAGCTTGGCGATTAGGTTTCAAACATCTTGCGTACTTGCTACAAGCAAGTAATTAGGCAGAGCAGATACACTCAGAAAGGCTGTAAAAGCAAGACTTTCTCAGGATAGAAAATTCCATACAAAATCCAGTCAAAAATTAGAGTTGACTACATTAAGCTTCCTGACCATAGGTACTGATGTCCAGTTACAGACTATTCAGCCAAAAGTAGAAAACATAACTTTAATTCTTTACATCTCAAATTGTTATTATAAAATAAAACCATTCCAAATTAGCCCAACTTTGATTGTACTGAGTGCTTTGTCATTTGCTAGAAAGCCATGGGCCAACTCACTGATCCCAGGGACTCATTTCCTCCTTGTTTAAATTCAAGTGGAAGATTTTCCTTACTATACAGCAAATAGGAAGTAATTCAATAAATAAAGCAATCTCAAGTTCAATGCATGGGGAAAAAATTAAGTCATCAATTGTTAAACTCCAAAATGCAATTCTTTTAAAAGCTAGTCTCACTACTGATTAATAGTGGTGCTGGCCCTTAACATTTTTAATTTATGATGAATAGATGAAAATGAATTACATTTTGACAATGTGAATACCAAATTCTATCACCATTGGCTGAACAACAACAAAAAAAATCAATTATTGTTCATTGGAGATGCTATTAGAAGCAGCAGCCCCAACTCCACAGGACTGAAGGATTATGCAAATACATAGTGTTCCCAAGATTTTAGTCTCTGTGCAATAAAATGAACAGAATAAAATTTACCGGCAATGTTAAGTGGTAGAATAGGAACTCAGTATCAACAAGGACAAAGAATAACTAGGGGAGAACTAGAGATTAACCATGACTTTGGGGTTACTGAGGGTCACCGCATTAGATGATGCTGCCAGTAGCACTGGCGGGGGCGGGCGCGGTCTACACAAGGCCACATAAAAAGATGAGACAAGAGGAACAGGGGCCAACAGAAACATGGTAAGAAGATCATCACATATCCTAAAATAGGACTGGATCTCATGAAAAAAAGATTAAAAACAAAGCAAAGGAAAGATCCTCCGGAGGAACAAGACACTGGCAGTTATATTCCAGTAGTAGATTTAGTACAAGCCACTGTATCTCTAAATAGAGTAATTAGCTAGGTGTGAATGATACTCCACCTGAAAGGAGAGCAACTAATCAATCAAAAGCCTATATATTTTATCATTCCTTTGTACAACTGTCTCAAAAAAAAGAGTCTCAGTCTGTTGCCCGGGCTAGAGTGCCATGGCATCAGCCTAGTTCACAGCAACCTCAAACTCCCGGGCTCAAGCAATTCTTCCACCTCAGCCTCCCAAGTAGCTGGGACTACAGGCATGTGCCACCATGCCTGGTTAATTTTATATATATATATATTATATATATATATATAACATATATATATATATATATATATATAACATATATATATATTTTTAGTTGTCCAGATAATTTCTTCCTATTTTTAGTAGAGATGGGGTCTCACTCTTGGCTCAGGCTGGTCTCCAACTCCTGACCTTGAGCGATCCTCCCACTTTGGCCTCCCACAGTGCTAGGATTACAGGTGTGAGCCACTGCGCCCAGCCTGTACAACTCTTAAACATGGGTATGGGGACCAGATACATAGCTTACTATCCAAATCAGTTCATTTTTGTAAGTAAAAAGGTGTATTGTTAGTAATTATACAACGACAGGCATACACAGGTATGGCCAAACTTCCCTTGGACCACACTGTTTCGTGACCCTCAGCATATGCTCTTCCCCCACCCTACCCTGTCCTCCCTTAACCTCTGGCTACTCCCACTCACCCTGCAGCCCTCTCTGAACACTGCCTCTTTCCTGGTGACTGCCCTGCTACATGCTTGCATGCTACCCAACATTTATCCTCTCCCTAGCACTGGCTACACTTCATTATTAAGTGTCTGTTTACTCATCTGGCCCCTTTACTAGCTATGCCAAAGTTTATTCCAAAATTTCATTTGCATGCTGCGATTTTTAAATGGTCTCACATTTCTCAGGACTATTAATTTATGGGGAAATGATATTTAAAATTGTAAAGCCACAGCCACATGAGTTATAAGGGCTTCTGTATCAATCTGTGGGCTTGTAAATTTTATGGAAAAATAGCAGTCCTTGACAAGAGGAGACACTGAAGTGGTTTCGTGTTTATTTCTATTAGATGAGACACTCCAGCCAATTTCTCTACTAAATTAGCTTTCCTTGCCATAGTGGAGTTAATGTGATAACAACTGTCCCAAAGGCTGTATACTCTAAGTCATATAAAAAGCAACTGTGCAGGAATGAATATTCCATTTTATTTTTGGCATACCATACAATTCATTTGGTATGATTTGTGCAATTTCTCCCAGACTACAGTTTCCATGAGAGAGACTCATACAGCAGAATACAGATTACCAGATAGGACATGGGAAGCAAGAATGATACGCTTCTAGCTGGCTGGTGTCTGTAGAGATAAATATCGTTACCATCACAGACATTTCAAAGTCGTCCAGAATAAAAACACAAGCCAAGGTTTAAAGGCTCAATCAAAAGGACATTTTTAAACACAGTCTTAGCAAATACAAGACTAGAACAAAGATTCTTGAGGGCAGGGATACACTGAACAACTAAATTAATCAACTTCTTGGGCCAGTGCAACTCTGCCTACAAATTAGAATAACTGAAGTGTTTTTGTTTTTAATGAAGTACTAATGGTCTAGAGATCTGACCCTAAACCAATGAAACTGAAATTTCAGGATAAAGAACCCAGGCATTGGTATTTTCAAAAAGCCCTAACAGGGCGCTAACGTACAACCAAAAGGAGAACTACTTTTCCACTTCCAATATGCTTTCCCAGAACCAGAGATAGTAGCAAGCAACGTTTATTGACTGTTTTCTGTGTGCTAGGCACAGTTCTAGGAACATTAACTCACTCAATACTCACAATAACCCCACAAAGTAGATACTAACATACCATCACACCACATTTTACCAACAAGGAAACTGAGGCTCAGAGGGGTTAAATAAATTGCCCAAAATCCCATTCCTAGCAAGAAAATGTGATTCAAACCTGAGCAATCTATCTCCCATGTTGGCTCTCTTAACAATGACTATAGTTCAAATACTGGCCACTAAAAACATTCCCAGGGGTCCTAAGTAGGTGTCTCCGTATCCAATAGGTCTGTGGGGTTGGGGTTAGGTGAATCACAAAAGGGAGGGCATAAGAGAGATAGTGCTTAGATAAGCTATTAATACTATAGCAAATCAAAGATAATGAGAATTATACAATTTAAAATACTTCTCTGCTTTCTAAGAAATAACATTCTTAGAGCAGATCTACTTTGCTCATTAATTATTTAATTTAAAGGCAAATAGGGATTTGGGGATGGTTGTGCAAAAATGTTCATATTATTCTTGCCACTGGATCCCAGCCAATGTTACTCATTAAAGGACAAATCCCATGACATACAATTGTCCCCACTGTCTCCTGTACCAGTATTCTTCTCCTGGGTCATTCCTATCAGCATATAAGCATGCTGTAATATCTAACTATTAATAGGAATAAAAAACTTGCTTGTTTCCATGTCCAAATGGCTATTGCCTTATTTCTCTGCTTCCTTTTACACAAAACTCCTCAAAAGAATTCTCTATAGATACTGTACCAAATTCTCCCATTCCTCTTTAATCAGTTTGAAAAATTCTCAGCCACTATCTCTCCATTATTGCTTTGTTCTAGTTTCCCTTTTCTCTTATTTTGGACTCCAATTACATGTAGGTTAGATCTATCAGTTCCCACATATTTCTGAAGCGCTTTTCTATGCTTAAGTCTGAAGATTTCCATCTGACTTACCTTCCAGTTAACTAATTCTCTTTTCAAATGAGTCTAATCTTCCATTAAACCCCTCCATTAAGTTCTTTATTTTGATTATTTCACTTTCTGGTTGTAACATTTCCATTTATTTTTAAGTTTCCAATTCTCTTACAAAATTCTCAATCTCATCTTTAATTCCTTGAACGTAATGAGAGTTGAAGTTTGTCCTCATTTTCAGAATTCCCTGTGAGTCTGTTTCTATTCCTTTTGGTTTTTGAACAAGTCTCATCTTTTCCTTATTCTTCTCTCCGTTATTTATACTCACTCTCCCTTCATAACCTCATCAGTCTTCTGGCTTTAAATACCTCCTTTATGCTGATGACTTCCAAATTAGTATTTCCAGCCCCTTCCCCTTAACTTCAGATTCTTACATCCCTCTGGTTACCAGACATCCATACTTGGCTGCCTCATAAGCACATTATCAAAGTTAGTATGTCCAAATCCAAACTCCTGATTTTTACCACCTTATCTAGCAATCTTCTACATCTCAGTAAATGGCAGTTCTATTCTCCTCATATCAGAAACTCATCATTATCTCTTTTCTTTCTTACACCCCTACATCCTGTAAGTCCACTGGTGAATCCAACGCATCCAGTCCAAAATGCATCCAGAATGCAACCACTTCTCACCACCACCCTGGCCAAGCACTATCACTGCAATAACCCCAGTAGTCTCCTGCTTCCACCTCAGCTTCCCAGAATCTATTCTCAACATGGTAGCCAGAGTGAGTTCAGCTTTAGTTAACATCATTCACTCCTTTGCTCAGAACTTTCCACTGTCCCTTCTTCTCAACCAGTATAAAAAGCAAAGTTCCAAAGTTCTTTAAATGGCCCAGAGGCCCTACATGATCCACCCTGTTATCTTCCTGAGCTTATCTTCTCCCTCGTACCTTGCTCATTCTACTCCAGCCATGGTGGCCTCTTTGTTGTGCCTTGAACAGGTCAGAAGTCAGACTTGCTCGTTTGAGGGCTGTGCATTTTCTGCCCCCTCTGCCTCGAACACCCTTTCCCCTGACAGCCACATGACTTGCCCCCCTCTGTCAAGTCTTTATTCAAATGTCACCTTCTCAAAGGGACTTCCTATAACTGACCAATAAAAAAACACCAACTCCTCCATTGCTTCCTAGCTCCCTTAACCATTTTTTCCATTTGACACGGATTATGTGTTTTATCAAGTTTATTTAACTGTCTCCCTTCTAGATTTTAAGCTCTATGAAGGGAAGAGTTTTGTTTGTTTTGTTTATCACTGAGAAATCAGAGTCAGGCACGTGGTAGGTATTGAAACAGTCACTGAAGGAAAGAAGGAATAACGAAGAACTAAGTTAACTGATTAATCTGTACCCATCTGACTTGTATGAATAGATGAAGACCATTTTTAAAAAGGAAATGTATCTTAAAAGGACACCATTCCTAAAAAGGAGAATTTATGATTAATAAAAAAAAAATGCATGTACACACGCTGCGTACATGCAGCGTGGATGGCATACACATACGCACAAATATACTGAGGGTCCAACAATGAAAGATCAAAATTATCAAAGATTTTATAACTAAGTATCTTCAAGGGATCACTCTTTTTCAAAAAAAGAACATATTCTGTAGCTAACAATCTACAGTCTCCTGGAAGACTTTTTCCAATTTCTTTTCATTGTCTTTAAACAGATGGCAGCAGTAAAAAGCGCCCAGCGTGCTCAGCATTCTAATTACTAAACTATAGCTTTTAAAACACCACTGTCCCTTTAACTTTAAAATAAACTGTTTACACGCCCAAAGTTCAGAATATTAAGTGCTCTTGAGCATATTAAGAAGTGTCTAGTAAAGAACTAAAATCCTGAACTATATTACAATATTTAATTAGGAAATGAAAAGAGTTCTGTAATTAAGGTACTTTTCATGATGGAAATGTGAAATGAAGAGCTTAAAATGAAATGATTTGACAGCCTCGAAAGAGAAGTCTTTCTACTCGTAACTTTTGATTGCCTGTGTTTTGCCTCTGAAATTGAAGCCTATAGCTTAATTAATTAACCATTATGTCTCACAGACAGCCAACAAAACTCTCCAAGATAGAAAAGCAAATTCCAACAGCAATAAGAATCATCCAAAGAGTGTTATTTTTTTTTTAAATAACCCCAATCATTAGATTATGAAGAACTCATGTAACAGTCTAGATTGCAACTTCCATGAGGGCACAGATGTCCGTTTTCTTCACTGCTGTATCTCCGGAGCCTAGAATAGTGTCTGACGCATATTAAGTGCTCACAGAAAAAATCTGAGGGGTTAACTAGTACACCGAATACTGGGCACAGTGGAGGGCAAACCTACTTGCTTTGAATACCATCACCACTGAATAAATACCACCTATCTATAATGCATGACTGCCTTCTGGTTTAACATCCAAAATATGTATTTTAGGCAAAAAGGAGGGAAAAGCAAGGTTATAACAGTATTATTGTATCCTGCTGTTTCTTTCAAAATAAAAACTTAAGTGGACCTAAAATTGACCACAACTCTTAAAATTCAATCACTGCTAACTATTTGAGAAAATACCCTTCAGTTAAAAATATTAAGGAATTCTTTTTATAGCCTATTTCCCAACTATTAAGGGCAAACACAGGTGTCTACTTTGGCTTAATTTGAACTTTCTTTTTTGGCATTCTCTTGCAGGATGGAATATTAATCCCATCTCCAAAGGTTATGTGGCAAATGCATGAAAGATCCAGGCTCTGAACAGGCAGATTTGAAAATCCTTAGACAGGGTATGACAACAGACACTACAATTGACCAAACATCCTCCTCTTCTCACTAGCCAAGTTCAGAAGAGCAGTGCCCAGGCAATCAACTGGTCAATCAATCTACATTCTCTAGACTCTTTTGTAACTGTAAGTGGCCATCAAACAGTACTGGCCAGTGATATGAGTTTAAGTGGCCAGGGGGATTCTAGCCAAGCAGTGGTAGCCTGTCTATCACCTTCCCCCTTCATCCTATCTGGAAGACAGGAGCAATACTAGAATTAGAGCAGTCATCTTAAAACCATGAGAGGACACGCGCATGCCAAGGATGATGGAGAGTTCGGAGAGAAGGTCCTGGACTTACTGAGGGAATACCAGAATCACGTACCAGCTGTGGACTGCCTACCTCATTTTCCCTTCAATGAGAAAAAGCAGAACCTTTACACTAGGTTAAAGTCACTGTTCAGGTTGCATTTCTTACGCTGAATCTAATCCTCACTGATATACTAGGGGTGACTGGAAGATCAGAGGCAATATTCTTCTTCCTAAACTTATTAACTCAGCATATTTATAAAAATAAAAACACTACATGCTAATATGATTTCTCACATTTTATCCAGGCAATAACGTTGAGAGAGTCTGATTATATAATAGTGATCTGGTGCTAAGAGAAACTAAGTTTTTAAGATGACACATTCTTTTATTAAATGAAATTAAGCTTAAAAAATTCATACAGGGGTTGGGAAATACAATCACCATTAATGAAAAGTCTGAATTATAGAGCTTAATTGTATTACTTTCATTTTGGTAATTAGCAAGATAATTATTTATATGTAATGTTCTAAAGTATTTGCTACCATTGGAAAAAAAATAGTTTAATCTCAAAAATTAAAATCCCTCCCAAAGCTTACAAAACCTATTGACTCGCAAATACTGTTTCCTAGCTTGTGGTTAGGCAAGCCATACCGCCATTATTGTATTTATCACAAATTTCAAGATACCTCAGACAACATAGTCAAGTTTCAAGAAATATTCACAGATGTTCTCTACATAAGCCCCGGTCGCAGTCAGGGCAGAGATGATGTGAGGCTTGACTGTCCCGACTCCATGTCCTCTGCTTTTGGAGAAGAGAAAGGCTACTGCTCCTGGACATCACTTATGTCAGTGACACCCAGCCACGGGTAATGTATAACAGCAAACCACATCTCTGTGTCTTCACAAGCACTTTTCTACATGCCAAAGAAGCCCTTCCCACCACTTTCCCACCCAGCAAACTCCCACCGATCCTCAAAGACCCAGAACAAAAGCCTAGTCCTCTTTGCGAAGGTTATCCCCAGAGTACTTCATTCACATCTCTCCTGGAGCATGTGCTACCCAGCATTGTAATTCTCCATTTACATCTCTTATTCTCTTATTTGGCTATGAACTGCTCATGAAAACTGCTCTAGAGTCTACGAGAGACATGGAAAAATATCAATGTTTGCCAAATGACTGAAGGATTCAATGACTACCTGGTGCCTCATGGCACCCCTATCGCCAATATCATAGAAAAATGCATCAGAAGTAATGACTTAGAGTATATATAAAGCTAAGTTGACTTTAAACAGAATCTTTAAAGGAAAATAAAGAGTTGCTTAGCTCATCCGTTGGCCTAGACATCTTTTAATTCTGGATATCAAGGCCACCTTACATATGAAAAGCACTTTAGCATTTGTTTACATATACATTGTCTCATCGGGCTACAGCATCCAGATGAGGTGCACACTGTATGGCAGTGTGGTACATCCCAGCCCTGCTACTTCCCAGCTATCAAATAGCAATTGCTTTCCTACCCACCTTGCAGGCTATTATGAGGATTAAGTTTCTTATTTGTTGCTATATCCCTGAACCAGAGCACAGCATCTGGCACCTAGGGGGCATGCGAATGTCACCGAATGAACCACTGAAGAGGCAGTGTTTGAACTCGGACCAGGCCTTTTCCCACCACATCCTGCAGGCTCATAATGCTTATTTTACAAAATGCTGCTTTTCTACCATTTCAGTTTAACCATACTGGTTTACTTATTCTCTTCTCACTACAGTGTTTTCCTTGAAAGACTATATGCCAGTTGTTGCCTTAATAATTTCACTTGCTTAGGTTTAATTTGATATTGATTTCTCTTTTAGGAAAGAGGAAAAAAAAAAAAAAAAACCCGTAACAGTTCTACAGTTAACATTTAAGTTTACATAAAACTTGATTGGAAATAGGTCGGTATTTGTGACACTTCGTTTCTCAGGAATGGAACATTCACTTTTATAATAATTCAAACAGACCAACCTAAAATATTTAGCTGGAGAAATCAAAGGTATGTGCACAATTACGCCTAAAAAAAACTATGTAACTTATGTATTTTCATGATGCAAATTTTAAAAAGCAGAATAATGTAGCCTGTATTCAGCTATTCCTATCCCTCAGCTCTTGTTATACACCAATTAATGCTTCTCCAACTAATTAATGCTTCTTTTCAGAAGTGATCAGCTCACTCTGAAGTGGCAGCACCAAGTTACCTCACACTGGAGAATAAATGCAAACTGACCATCCAAAGCTCACCAGTATCCATAAAATAAATGTATACATGCAGATACTAAAATTGTAGACACAACCATTCTTTGTGTAGCTTAACACAAACATATTCCCCCAGGTAAAAGCACTAGAGAGGATTTTAAGGAAGCCTGTTTCAACTTCTTACTTTCCTCCTTTGTTTTCTGCTTTGCCATCTCCCAACCTGTGTGGGTAGGCTTTTTTTTTTTTTTTTTTTTTTTTTAACCATTTCTATGTTTTGTCACTTTTGATTAGAACTAAAGAACCTCCACAACCATCAGTAACCAAGGCACATTTTCCAGTCATCTTCACGGTTAAGGAAAATGACAGGCAGCAAAGTAGGAAGAAAGAGCACATAGAAATAAGCAGAACTCAAGCTGAATGGAAATTAAACTTCCCTTGCTGGTAGTACTCATGCATGCATCTCTCATTCAGGACCATACATTTATAAAAGCAAAATTCGATTAACTGGAAATATATACGGGGAATTACACTACAAATACCGATTTCACTTTCATTTGTAAAATGCTGAAACAAAGTATTACTACTGAAGTGGGCAGGGATGGAATATCTGCACATTAACATAGAATATATGATTTCTTCTCCAAGCAACATTAGCATTATTTATTCTATGAGGACACAACTTAGAATGTTAAGGGGTCTCTGGGTACTGCCCAATTGTGATCAGTTTGCAGACCGCTAAACTATTAAACACTCTGAAGATATTCTCCTTGGTGGTAAGACAGTGTCTTCTGTTAAAACGATGATAATTTTTATCTATGTTTGTCTCCCAGCAAACTAGATAGGGTATTGATTTAGGCTGGACGTCCAAATACCCAAACAACAATGAATGGTGAATAGATTCAGTCATTAAAGGTAGGCAAAGACAGATGCTTTATTCAGCTGATCAGCAATCAGTACATGAAGCAGAAATAATTCATAAAACCTCTGGAAGGAGTATTTTTACTGTAAGTTTTACCTTTACTCAATCTTCTCAGAAATACGGTGAATAATATTTATTCGATAGCTGCAAAAATAAACAGATAAAGGAGAGAGAGATTTGATACCACTGGGCAAAGTAAGACATATGGGCTCTCAAAATACAATTTTGCTTGGGAAAAATGAAACCAATATACCCAATATTTGAACTTACATGCATTACATACCTAAGAATTATCTCTCACAGGCATAAACACAGGCATTTTTCCTTTCCAAGGCACTCGAGAAAGAAAACATTTCACTTAGTAATTTGTAAAATGTATGTGGGGCCTGACACTTTTAGAGTACTTTAAAACTGGGGGAATATTCTTACTTTATAAAGTCAAGTCACAGCAGAAAAAAGGTGCACTTGCAATGCAAAAAGCATTCTTTTAGCCAATAAAGCAAGCTACCTTAGAGCTGTCTCTCCACTGCATGGAGAAACCAGTGAACCTAATCAAGTGAGGTTATCAGAGTTTCTTTAATCGAATCTAGAGTCCCACCCACACTGTCTTCTCATCAATATTCCTCCATGCTTCCTCTTCCCCAACTGCAAAAGACCAGATAACCCTGTGACTGACGGGCGATACACACAAGCTTATTTTCCACTGTTAAATGGCGTTAACACACCCCGGGAAGCTATTGCATTACTGAGTAAACGGAAAAGGGTTAAATGTGGAATTTAATGGAACAGGATTTAACGACATTCCCAACCTCATCACCAAGCAAGCAGGCGATTTCTGAGGAAAATATGCTGGAGAAGACAAATTTCATGGAAGATAATGTGGAGACAGCATTCATGTTACTTCAGGGTCATAAAAAACAACTCCAACCCCATGCAATGTGATATGCAGAGGTCCCTACGGTACAGAAAGGTCCTTCTCTCACACGGCCCCTCCATAGCGCCCTCCCCTGGGTGTCTCCAGCCCACCAAGCCTGCCTTCCTCTGCGACATCACACACCCCACGTCTTTACTCCTATGTTCTTTGTTCATCTCCTTGAAGATGCCATCCCCAACTTTTACACACCACAGAACTTCCAAAGCCATTAAATTTCTAAGGGTTTAAATTTTTAATAAATATTTTCCACATTAAAGGAAAAAAGCAGGGGAAACTTATTGGTAATGGTTTGTGGATTTTTTTAAAACACATTAGAAGTTCTGCATCATGCCATTCTTTGCACTCAGAATAGGTACAACCAGCCACACTTCAGCTAGGTTGGCCTACTTAGTAATGAGCCAGTTTCCACTGTATGAATGCTAACACACATGCACTTCACACTGCATCATGATGCATGAGTAAGTGTAGAATAATTACAAAGTGATGCATCTTGTTTCCCAAATTGGAGTGTAAACTCCTGGAGAGAGACTACTCTGAGCGTTCTCTTTGTAGCGGGGTGCTGTCTTTGTACTGTCTCCTTGGAGCACCCTATTTTTGAGTATTTGCTGTAAGGCAGGCCGGACCTACCTTGATATTGGTTTCCTGCAAAAGAAACTCGGGACAAAAAGTTGACATCAAGATTATTGGTCTCTGGGAAATTCACTCCTAGAACTGAAATCTCTTGACATCCAACTTACTGTTCTTTCCAGTAACTCCCAGTTTCTGGAATTCAGCTCTTTGTCTTTTACTGCTGACCAGGAACCAAATACCTGGGAGGTTCTGGTTCCAGCTCTGCTAAAACAACTTAAGTCACTTTTACTTCTCTTTCAGCTCCCTCAGCTACAAAATACTTAAGCCCATTCTGTGAAAATTCCATAAATCTAAATTCTAAAATAGAATTTTTTTAATGTATCACAATCTCTTAACATAAAAGCATAACACCCTAACATTAAGGACAGTTATGAAGCATTTAACACCAAAGTTCTCAGACTCCAACCACAATGCAACACATCTGAACTTAAATCAGTGCCTGTTCACAATGTGGTGAAGGTTAAATCAAAGAATGAATGAAAAGCATTAGCTCGATGTTGGGCATTTAGTAAAACAGTCAATACGTATTAGCTTTATTCTTAATATTGAAACTAGTTCTCTAGATTTTCATTAATACCAACAATTCCAATGTAAGCAAGGTGACAGAACCGAGTCTATACAGAAATTCCCCCCAAAAAAGAAATCATGATGCATTCACTTGGCCGCTAACCAAACATACTCACAGAAAGCACATCCCAGCAACTCAGAATTTCCGTATTTAATTTTGTGTGATTCTCTCATCTTTGAGCTAAATCATATTTGTTTCCTGCTTAAAAATAATCCGAACATAATTCTGAATAAAGCCACCTACCAAAAAAGTGAAAAGTTATTTGTTCTACTAATATGGTTTTATCCATGCAGTGGCTAAATTATTCTTTCCTCTAAACCTCATTTCCACCTTTGCTACTTAATCTGCACTCAAAAAAAGAAAAAAAAAATCATTAACAGTTAAATCTTCGATTTTCTTTTACATGCTCTGTCCACTTGAACCTTTCTTTCATTTCTCCTCTGAAATGAGGAATGCAAAGTGGCCACTTCTGCAACTCTGTCCTCACCTAAACTCCCTTACAGTCTCTCTTCTCTGGCAGCCCATCTCCATCTCTGGGTCCCCCAGTCCTTTCATGAAGCTCTTGGAAAGGATCTATTTACTATTTACTCCATAGCAACCAGGGTCCTTCAAAATCAAACCACCTCTGGTTGCCTTACAAAAGAAAGATCACAGGTGTAGGATGTTTGATGAATACCACTCTCCTTTCAGAACACCTAATGGGGGATTATACTGTACCACTTCTATTTTCCAGATACCAAGCTTTAGCATCAGGACTTTATTAAGCATTACCCCTCAGAGAAGTCTCCCTGACCATCATATCTTCCTCCTTCACAAGTCTCTAAGCCTCATGTGGTCAGGGACTTTGATTCATTCAACAATGGAGACCAGATGTCTAGTACAGTGTCTCTGAAAACACAAGGTATTCAATATGTAACTGTTGAACAAATCAATGAAATCTGGGATGCTCATGTGGTTCAGCACTGTGCCAGGCTCTAAGGGGAAAAAAAGTAATGGACATGGTACTCCCTTATAGAGCTTACAACTTTATTGGGGAAGCAAGACACACTACAACTAGAGAAAAATGCACAAATATCAAAAGGTGTGGTATAAATTTACAAGCACCTAGCAAGGAAGAGATATATGAATGACCAAAGCCATCTGAGAAGATGACGTGGCAGAAGCAGGGCTTATGCTGGGCATTGGTGGATGTATTAAATTAGGGCTGCAGAAGAATTCAGACAGCCTTCCACAATGAGAGAACCAGCAAAGCATATGCCAAGGAAGGAGATACGAATAACCCCGGTCTCCTTGGAAATGACACATGCAAGACTCATGCTGCTAAACGGAGAGCCAGCTGGGCAGCCTGGAAACACATTATGAAAGGCCGGATTAGGAAGAGCCCTGAATGCAGACTGAAGCATTTGCATTTGACACCACGGTCAAAAGAAAAACTCAAAAGGTTCAGCAGGCAATGTCATGCTGGCACTGGGAGGGAATTGGCCCAGCAGTTACAGGATCAGCCAGGTAGCAGAAGACTAGAGGCAGGGAGACCAATAAAGGTAGAGTGGTCGCCAGGGTAATGACCGTGGGAACAGAGAAGCAACAAATATTAAAGATGTGCAAGTTCCCACAACTGACACCTCTTGGCCAGAGGAACAGAATAAAAGCAGAAAGGGAGAAATGAAGATTTCAGCAGAGATAAGAAATAACATGCATCCTTTTCCTCAAGTAAATGCATATACTACCACGCCCTGGGAGATGAGAACAACATACTACTATTAATAACAAATGCTTTAGTCCTTACACCAACTGGTAACACTTAAGATTAGCTAAGTGAGGTTAATTATAAGAATGACTATTGAAAATCATGGATCTAGCACAGCTCTGCCCCTTTGAACAAGTCATCACATCATAGGCTGCAATACGACCTACTCCCTACAGATAGAATCAAGTGGCCTCACAAAGACATCAGGTTTCACATTAACAAGGCAAAGATCAAAAATCACTAATTCAAATGCTCAAGGCTGGGGCCTTGTAGAGAGAGGCAATGAAAAGACTTGCCTAAAATAGAGCAAGCAATTGTTTTTTCTTAAATAAAAAGAGGAACCTGAAGAAAGTTAAAGGTAATATTAGTTCATACCCAAATGCTAAAGTAATTCCCAAAGCAAAGCATATTGTTACAAGAAAAAAAGAAAAACACTCAGGCAACTGGATTCTTCAGACCTAAGATAACCAAAGAACCATCTTTTTTTTTTTCCTTTTTTTTTTTTTTTTTTTGAAAACTATGTCATTCTCTCTCTCAGCTTACATTGAAGATTGAATTCTATTTCTTAGGCCTGCAGTACTCCCCCACCCCCCAGCTGTGGACTGGACTAGTCAAGTGGCCTGTTAGGGACCAGGCCACAGAGCTCCGCCTCCCACCCCACCCTACCCAAGAAAAACTGTCTCCCATGAAACTTATGAACCTGGCTGAACAGCAGGTGGTGAGCGGCTGCAGGCAAAGTTTCATCTGTATTTACAGCCACTCCCCATCGCTTAGCATCACCGCCTGACCTCCAAGCTCATTTTCAGTGTAAGTACTGTGAATCATTTTGCTTAGTCTACAGAGAGGTCTATGTAGCACGGAACTGAGGGAGTTCTCTGGCCAACAGCCAGTGAGGAACTGAGGCCCCCAGTCCAACGACATTAAGAAACTGATCCTGCCAACAGGTACATGAGGGAGTTAGGAAGTGGATCTTCCCCTAAGCTGAGCCTCCAGATGAGGCTGCAGATTTGGCTCAACTTCTAGAGTATAGAGTCATGAAAGACTTGAGGCCAAGGCAGCCAACTAAGCCATACCTAGATTCCTGATCATCAGAAAGCATAAGATAATTATTTTAAGCTGCTAAGTTTTAGAGGAATTTGTCACACAGCAATAATATAATAATGTGAATGCCATCTGTAAAATGTAACACTAAGTTTTAAAAAGTTGTATCTGTGACAATACTAAGTAATATTTTAAAAGTCCTTTTAAGATCTTCCTTGTCTTAAATCTATTTTTTTAATCCACTGTCATCTAGTACACCTGAAATGCATCTAATTAACTGGTCAATGATAATACTCACTATTGGTGCTACCCCAAATCGTAAGTAATCATCAATCATCACAAAAAGTTTTGACAAATTTTACAAAAATATCCATGCTACAAAGGACACACAGCACTAAAAAGACTGAGTATTAACATCAGACAAAGGTCTTTAAAGAAAAAAGTTAAGCATAAAGAGAGTATACTGAATGATAAAGGAGCAATCCACTAGGAAATAACAATCTTGCATCTGTAAGTGCCTAACAATGCTTTACAACATACAGAGCAAAAATTTAGACTTTATTGTTTTACTCCTAGATCTTTCCTGAACAGCAATTATTATATTCTATGAAACATACATTTTTAAAAAACATTATCTTAATTAAATCTGCTAACAGAACTTCGACTTCTTATGGGAGCACCCATGGATATGATTTAAGCATTTCAAAGGTTAAGTGCAGTTAACATAATATAGATACTGCTCCAACATGTGACATGGCAAGTATGTACCAGGTGTGACAATGAATCACTGGCCCCAATTCTTCTCCCTCCACGTAGCCATACCCTTTGCCATGGGACTCTGCAGGTCCACCCTCCAGAGGCCGTGTGTGCTTGCCCGTCCATTTGAGCTCTGCCATGAGACTTGTTTTGACCAACAGGATATGAACAGAAGTGACAACGTGCCAGTTTGGAGCCCAGGCTTTATTGCACATATTTGGGTTAACCCAGTGAGTACTGGAGTACTAATGTACTGGAGTATTCTATGTATCTATTTGGGTTAACACAGTGATATATTAGAGCCAGCTTGTACCAGCTCATGAGAGCTAATTATTTAATTTTCAGGAACTTACAGACCAGATGTTAAAAACATACCAATAAAGATTATATAAACTTAAACAGTAAAAATAAAGGTGCTGAAAATTCATAACTTCCTAATTCTTTTACTGCATTTTACTATTACTTATGTTTCTGAGGTTGTCTATTGTATCTGCATGATGAAAAACGCTATCTGATGGTGTGCTACTGTGCAGCTCTCTTCAGTGATGTCACATCAGTACTACTAGCTTGAAATCGACTGTAGTAAGAGTATTTACTCCACAGAACAGGCAAATGCTACAAATCAGAGCTTGTCGTTTCTTCCAGGAAGCCAGTTAGGCTTGTATCGCCATGAGAAATGCTTCCTGGTAGTCTCTGTCCTTTCACCCTGGGGCCCTAGAAGGAACGTATAAGGAGCAGACTGGAGTCCAACCCACAGCAAGACGACCAGACCGCAGCTTGAAGCAGAGCCACCAGCCAAAGCTGAACCTAGATCTGCCGATCCACACTCACCCAGCAAGCCCATGGGTCTGAGCACAAATGCTTTTGGAATAATCCGAGTTAGAGGACAGTCTGTTATTCAACAATATCGTGGCAATGGTTGACTGAAACACATGGTCCAAGTTGGAGCTTGGTCAATTAGTCTATCTGAAGAAGTAAGACTGCCATTTAAGGAAGAAAAAAAAAGAAAAAAGGTGAACTTGTACAGGCCTTGAACGTGAGCAAATGATAAAATGCCAGAGTCCAAACAGCATAGTGCTTTAGACAGCAGTATTTAGGACTAATTGGGATGTTAAAGGAGGACTGCCTGTGAAGGGAATTCGAGGATTTGTTTAGCCATACCATGTGCTGGGCCCGATACCAGGCACTGTGGATTCAGAGAGAGAGGGGGGGGGGGAGAGAGAGAGAGAGAAGGAAACAGATCAGTACAGAGAGAGGCAAATACAATCCAGGGTGCCAAGAGACAAGGGAAAGGACAAAGGCAGGGTATTACGGAAGCACACAGAAGAGGACCTGGCCCAGGTCATGGGATCAGGGAAGACTTCCCAGTGGAAGTGATCTCTGAGCTGAGAATACTGTAATAGTTCCATTAGAGATAACTACAGGCAAAAAAAAAAAAAAAAAAAAAAAAAAGGAGCTGCTAGAATCAACAGCAGCAGCAATTCTACAGAGGAAATGGGCAGGCTTTGACAAATGATTAGATCAAAACGCATCACAGATAGCCTTGGACTACCAACAGGGTGAGGGTATGGCCCATTCCTGCTCCCCCTACATCAGGTGGGGGCTGCTACTAGGGGAGACCCTGTCCATCTTTGTAACCCCAGAGACGTGCACAGAGCCTGGCCCAACACACGTGCTCAGGCACTGATGACCACAATTGTTCTCACCTCTCATTTGATGCTTTGTTCCTTTACCTGCCAGACAATCTTGACCCTGTCCCAGTAATAAAACTCAACAGCTCAAATTTCGTCAGCACTTCGTAACAGCACTTATAAACAAGGACTGTCTATAAGTAGAAAGACATCCACGTCAATTAATGCAGCGTTTGGGCCACGGTTTCCAGGAAACATTGAGTCACAAAAGCTGGAATATCTTGTACTCCCAACCAAGGAAGAAAACGCAGACATGTAGAGATCATACCCTTTATGTACTTCTTAAAATCCAAAGCACACACCCATTACTTATGCTTATGAAGGTATGTCCAAACCACTCAGTTAACAAAAGCAATTTTACACAGAAAAATGAAATTTAAAGGTTTTTAAAAACTAGTATTTTTAATTTAAACAGCCCTAATTCATATTGGATGATCATAATCACAAAACATCAAGTCTTACTGTAAGATTTTTGCTTCAAGAATTAATTCTGCAAGTATTTTACATTATTTGACTCTACTGCAAATAATGTAAAAATCAACTTCATTTTAGCCACACTGGTAAACCAAGCATACTAAAGTCATTCTACTAGATGACAACTCAAATATTGAAACACCGAAGGAAAATAAAATATTTGACAAGGCTTTCATTTAGAAACATCTCAGGATACAGTTCAATCGAGCACCAATCTATTCTTCTGAGATTGTTAGTCTGCAATGAAATATTAAAATTAATAAGGCTATTTTCTTCAGAGACTTGAGTAAAAAAACTCTGTAGGAATGTCATAAGCAAGACAGAATTGTTTAATTTAAGGGAGGAAAAAAGGCTAAATCACAAAGCCATTACTCTTTCTCTGATACAATTCAATATACACCTAACACATTTCTGATATAAAAACCAGTACATAACAGGGTGCCCCGTTTTATTTTCCTGCTTTGGCTGAACTTCACTCTTGAGCATCCTATTCATTTGACTCTTTTCACCAAATATTTTTCTCCACAGCTGCCTCTCTGCCAGGCCAAGTTAAACTTTCCCAAATCATCTTGTTCTAATCATAGCACAGCAAACTCCAGTAAAAATAACCGAGTAAAGTTTCCCTAAAATGACTGGTATCTATAGCAAAAAGTAGCTTCAGAATTGTGATTTTTTTTTATTATAATATGACCCAGATTACCACATTGTCACAAAGCCTGAAAATAGCAAGGAAAGATGAAATGCGACATACACACAGGACGTTAACCACTCAAATGAAATTAGGAATTTCCTTCAGGTTATAGAAGGTCAGTAATGTAAATGACTTATCAGATGTAATTAAAGTATGGGTTTATTAGAGTTAGGCCTAATTCCCACTGTGCCCCATATATTTCTGAAGTTCAACTCAGAAACCCAGACATTTTCCTTTATGTTTAAGGCAACAGAGTTAGAGGCATGAAAAGTGAACTGTGCAGTAAATTCTCAAGAAGCACTGATGGCCCACCAGTGGTAAAGAGACCGGAGTTAGCCAGGTGTGAGTATCCAAATGGGCCCTTACCTCCCGCGCTACCTGCAGGGAGCCTGGAACCCCACCACCTTGCTCCCTTGCCACAGGAATTTCATTTGGTTATACCAACATCGTCTTCAATCAAGCTACAAACCACTGCCACCACAGTTAGATTATTTAGAACATTTTATCTTCTTTTTTCCTTATTTAAAATAATGCAGATAATTCTACGTAAAAAAATAAAAAGAACTTTTAGATTTGGTTTATCTACGTAAAACATTGGATAATGGCTTTCAACCTTCAGTATAAACACTTAGCTTTTGCTCTTATCGATTTCTTTATTCAATATCCAATGTCATTTGGGAAAAACAACTTCGTAGATATTTTGAAATTACAAGGCAGAAATGTTTAGATGTTGTATTCAAGGATACAGGGCAGCCACTGGGGAGTGGGAGGAGAGGTGAATCAGAGGTTGGAATAACTCGTTTGGAGAGGGCGCTTCCAACTCACCATTTCTTTAAACATTTGAAGATCTGTTGTGGAAATACAAAATATTTAAATAATGTCCCAATCAGTGATCCCCGAGCCAAACTTTTGAAAAACATCCAAGTGTTTCAGAAGAGAACAGAGACACAGGTTATGAGTAGACAGTTTACTTGGCCAGGGATTTACTATTTGAGGGTCATTCAGAAATTTGTTTACGAAGCACTAACATTCGTAACCCCAAATCTTAGTCCTATTACGGCAGTTAAGTGCACTGGGAAACCAATCAATGTTTTATTACATTTGGAAGCAGAGGGCAAATCCCCAAATGTGAAATCAACGAGAATGATTTAGACAAATAGCTAAGTCGGATACCTTAAAGGTTATTTTCAAAGTCATTTAAATATTTTCAATCACATTGATAGCAATAAGCTTTTAGAAGTTATAGTCTTTAAGCCTCAGCATTACAAAGAAACCCAATGTCAATCTTGAGTCTGACATTTGCTTCTGTCACCTAGGGTAGCTGCTTGGGGCTATAATGTTCTGGAGTTATGTGGCCTATTCTCGTACAGTCATGATAAACGGTTTCATAAAGTGCTCTTGACACATCTGACGTCACCCACTGAAGCAGAGGAGTAAGTGAAACATGAATTAGAGGTAAATGAGAAAGGGTACAATGATTTTCTAGAAATATGGTATTAAAACATATTAATAAAAAAATTGGTATCTGTGAATATAGATATGAATGCCATATTGTTCCTTACAATAATACTGGCTTTCTGGAAAAACCGTACTAGATTAACACCTTTTCATGTTTTTGTTATTCCTACATAAGCTAAAATGACAAGTTAAGTAGAGACAGAATGTCACTTTTTTAAAGCTAGCAATTGAAAGGAATTTTTAGCACTTACAGAAGCTCAAGGCTTCAGCAAGTAGTAAAGGATTAAATCAGAGTCTATAATTGGGGCTTTAATATAAGTTGCTGTCACAATTCAATTTCTGATGTCTGCCTATATATAACCAGTGGCATCCATTATAAACGCTGGGCTCTATAAGCAATCAAAATGATTTATCACAAAACATTTTTAGAAGTATATCCTTTAATAATGATTAATGACCGAAAAGTTCTCTCATCCAGATCTCATTGCATGGCAAAAAGGGTTTATAACATTTACGCACCACATGGTGTGGAGAGAATGATTATGAAACACAGGGTAGAGGAATGAGACCAAACCAACGAACGCAAAAAACCATTGTTTCAATTGTTGGCAAATGCCCTATGATTTACTATGTTATCAAGTCAATTCCAGAACATTTTAACCTGTTATAGTAAAATCAAAACATCAGCAATATGGAACGAAAAAAATACAACTATTTTAAGTCACATGTGAATAAAGAAAACATTTCTCTCTAGAATGTTTTAAAACCAAAAATGAAAAAGTTTCAAATCTGGGAAGAATGTCCTAGCAGAGGAGGAGGAAAAGGGAACAAAGGTGGAATGGGCTGGAATTTGAAGAATAAAAGTTTTTAACATCTGAAAAGTCAAAATTCAAAGTAAAATTATACATGCTGCAAGAGATTTGCAAGCAGTATAAAATGGTTTAATATAAAAGGATATAATTTTAGACCTAATTTACCATTACTTTTTAATAACAAAAGAGTAGCTAAGTAAATATGATTTCAAGACATTTAACTGGTTGGGAGAAAAATTCGTGTTGAAGTCTCTCTTTACATGTAGACATTTGCTAAGTTAATCAAAGCTTATAAGCAGCTTCTCTAACCACGTTCTATTGGTTGGGAATGGTCAACGTACGTACTTGAAAATAAAAGTGAAATGAATACTCAGTAACTCTGAACTGTCCAACGCCATTACCACCTCCTCAAAGCCCCAGCTGAGATATTAATCAAATTATTAAAACATCAGCCCAGACATAGTTTTTGTACATCATTCTGAAAAATTAACTGGAATAACTTTTTCCCCATCCACTTCACAGTCTGAAAGAACTAAATTTAGGATGCCAACATTTTAGATAGTCGTCTATAAAAATCAATGTGCCTATAAAAATGGACAAACTAACTGAAACTTAGATCTTAATCCAGATTTTTCTGTGATGACTCAGCAAAATGACTCGAATTACAGCTCTTCATCTCTCTGGGATTAAGTTTTATTGTCTCTAAAATGATAGAGTTAGGTTTACAGTGGTTCTAATCTTTTCTGGTTACAGGGCTTCTGACATTTGGGTAAAAGGCTCAAGATATCCCCTAAAAAGAAACAGTCACATGCCCATTTTCTACATGACTCTGGGGAGGTAGACCACCATGCCCCTAACCCCCAAAACTCATCCATCAATCTCACCTCTCATCCCTGTCCTTAGAAATTTCTAAAGGTCCCATCTAGTTCTGATACTCTGACACTGTCATTAGGGTATGATACCTTACCCCTTGACAAATTATCTCCCAAAACTAAAGACTGGGACATACCCACCATTGTTAGAGCCTGGCTATGACAATGTGCATTTCAGATAGCTAAGAAATGTCCTATATGTGACATCTTATCCAGTTTCAATTTTTTTTTAATCTACTTCAAATGCAACTCTCCAAAGAATCATACCTCATTAGAGCTGTGCCATCCTGGTCATCTCTTGCAGATCCCTATTTGAGACATTGTACAGTGTTGGCTGGATCCCAGCTTCTGCAGGCTTGGCCATTCCTACCTGTAGCCTCTGGAAGCCAACTGTACCAAATGGAATGTTCCATTACAGAACAGTAACAACAACAAGGTGGGTACCTCTCTCAGGGATTCAATCCATAAGCTGAGCTGAGCCAACAAGATGTCTCAATAATTTGAATTAAGAAACAAAGCAACTAGAGTAAAATGGTGGGAATGTGTAAATAAAAATTAGAGTATAGACTTTGATTGGCACAATAAGTTTTTTGTAATAAGTATTTTCATCCTTTCCTCTGCCTAGATACAAACTGACCATAAAACCAATAATCTCCCACATATCCCTCAAGCATAATCGCTAGAAAAACAAAGCTCTGATCAGTAGGATCCCTATTACACAAAACTGTTTGCTACTATTTCAAAACCATAAGACTTGACCAGCTATTGATATTGTTCATACATCCATCTAATGAATCTTAGTTTTTTTCCTCCTTTTCAGATTTAAAAGGAAAACTAAGTCAAACTACACTTTTCTCCAACTGTCTATTAACTACTAAAATACTGTAGGCACTAACAACCAAGGACATAGTTGTTTAAAAAAGCTTATAAATGAACACTTTTATTTACATGAAGGACTCTAGAATACAGGACACAGTAACTCATAAAGCCAATAATGAATATTACAACTCTTGGTCAAAATTCATTTTCTATTTCTGAAAGCTATTTGAGTCACCTGAATGTCAAAAAAAAAAAAAAACAAAAAAAAAAAAAAAAAAAAAAACAAACCCACAAACAAACAAAACCATCAAGCCATGCTCTTCTTTCCTTACCAATAAATCCCTCAGAATCAGAAACATCAGCAACAATTTAGGAATGCAAATGGATTTTCCATTTGCATTGAAACTTAATCATGACTTAAACAGAAGGAATATAGCTTAATTTTGCAGAGGTAGATTGAACCCAGAGGAATATGTTATTTAAAAGAAAAAAAACTCATTTTGACTAGCAAAACAAAAAGCACGTCAAAAGGGAGAATACCAACATAGAAAAAGCAGCTGAAGCCAAGGAGAAATTTAAAAATGTACCCCGAGGCCTGGTCTGAAGGCACTGGAATGGGGGGACCTGCCCTATACACAAGAAAAAATTAATTACTGAAGATCACCTCTCACTGAAATCCCTCAAATATCCCTTTTGTTTAGTTCAGTTTTAGATTCTCACTCCTTTTAATTCTTTTTGCTACTTGAACTTTGCACGTGACTAATACTGAAAAACAAAATTTTTTAAATAGAAGATAGATGTGGGTATTATAATACAGTCTCACATATCACAGGAACACAGCAACAGCTTCAACAAATATTACTAAGCTTCAACTCAATAATAAGAGAACTTCCACACCGACTTCCTGAAGTCAGCACTCCTAGAAGTCCAAACAGTCCCTTCTGAGAAAATATGCTTCCCCTAACATTTTATGGGAAGCAAAAACATACCAAGTGGATTTTCTCTAAGTCTATCCTGCAAGTAATTTTTTATATTTAATTCTATAATGTCATATAACTGACCCAACCTAAAACCATCTGTCTTAGAATACAGATCTGAGGATATGTCAGCCATATATATATATTTTAAACAATCATGCAGTCCATTGAAAGAAATTAAATGTCAGATGTTCTGAAATTCACATTTACATACATGGTAGTTTATGCCCAAAAGCTATGGGTTCAATTTAGATTAAAGGCCTGGTGCCTCTTCCCAGTTTTCAAGCTACGTGCATAATGAAAACAGAAACCATGGCAAACAATACTGGAAGTTATTATTAATGCCATGCTTATCCTCAACTCCCAGAGGAAGAACACCATGTGTTATAAGGGATAGTGCAATACAATTCAGAATCAATATTTGACAAAGTACTCAGTCACTGATTTTGTTTGTATATTCTCAGAATTGAGGATTCTCAGGATGTATGTATCATCATGGGTAATCATACCTAGTGATTCTTGATGGGGGTAAGAACAAGAGTCAGTTTGAAAAGAAATGGAAATTTTCAAACCTATACAAAAGTAAAGATAGTGATACAGCTTCTATTATATCAGTTTGTGTTCATTCTTGTTTCCTCTGTCCTTGAATACTTCTCCACCTTCTCAGACATCGTTTCATCGGTAAGTTTCCGTACATATCCCTAAAACAGACAACTCTTTTTAGGCATAACCATAGTATCACATTTAAAAACTGAATAGTAGTTCCTTAAAACCAAACATCTAGTCATTGTTCAGTTTCCCCAATTGTCTCAAAATATTGGTCTCTTTGAGCCAAGATGAAAATAGTGTTCGTACGTTACAACTAACTGATACACTTTTTAAGTCTTTTTAAATCTTGAGGTTCTTCCCCATGTTTTCATTCTTTGCAATTTGTTGAAGAAACCCTATGGTTTGTCCTGTATACAGGTTCCCACAGTTTAGATTTTGCTAATTGCACTCCCATGGTGTCATTAAATATGTTCCTCTTTCCACTTTATTTCCTGGAAACTGGCAGTTAGATCCAAGATCCAGAAACTTTAACAGAATTAGGGTTTTTTTGTTTTTTTGTTTTTTTGGCTAGAATACATCTCAGGTGGTGTTGTCCACTCCATCATCAGATAATATAGTTAATGTCAGGTTGTCCCTGTGTGATGTTAGTAGCTCTTAATGATCATTGCCTGAATCCATTCTTATTAGAATTTGAAAAATAGTAATATTCTAAATCAATTCATCTAATTACTAAAATATTTCTATAGAGAGAAACTTCAATTATTTCATCACCCTGAGGTCCAATTCCAATTGGAAAGGTAGGATAAATGATTATTTTCTCTTTACCATTTTCAAAGTAACAAACTGATTTCCTAGCTTCCTTTGAAGGTGACTGATAAGGTTTTTTGTATCATTATGAAGTCATGAATTTAATTATATTTGATGTGTTTCAACTTTCTGTAGTTTTTCTTATTGATCCTCAAACTCTGTTACATTTACAGCCAGTGAGAAAATCCTGAATCCTTTCAAATACAACCCTCACCTTATCTTGGATAGCTTCCTCGTTTCCTTGTGTAACAAGCTGTTTCTGATTCATTTCTATTTTCCACCCCAGACCTGGAACCAGCCATTTCTCCCAGGAACCCTAGTTCCTCCTCTTGGTGGGAAATATACAAACCACAATCAGGCACTAGGGATGCTCATTGCCACTGGATTGATCATTTCCAGGCCCTTTTAGTAGAGGAACAAGCAAATACACTTTAAAACATTATGAGTGAATCGTATATCTGATAAGGGGCTAACATCTGAAATACATAAGGAACTCATACAGCTCAATACCAAAAAAAAACAAAAACACAACACCCACAACCAAACGAAAACCCGATTTAAAAAATGGGCAAAGGACCTCAAGAGATACTTCTCAAAAGAAATCCAAATAACTAGCAGGTATATGATAAGGTGCTCAGTATCTCTAAATCAAGCAAATGCAAATCAAAACCACAATGAGCTATCATCTCAACCCTCCCACTCCCAGTCCCCTACAAACTTGCTTTTATTGAATTAGCTTCCACAGAATCTGATCAGCCTAAATTGTGGAGTACAGTAATAAACACACCTGTGAAATTCATCATGTGTACTGGTAAGTGCAGAGAATAGTTGTTATATTGCCATCTCCTAAAATTACCCCTGGGAGGAATTCCTGTCTGGACTTAGCATCAGAAGTCTATGGTGCATCTTCTGAATAAAAGGTCTGTACTTATCTTACACAGTGATTTTTAACCTTGGGGAGGAACATCATACATGCCCCCAAGAATCTGATGAAAGCTATGACTCCCCTCTCCACATGCACATGCTAGAATACGCATACAATTTCAGGGAGTTCAGAGACATCTCCCCTGACCCCAGGTTAAGAATCCCCATCTTATGGGTCAAGTTTCCCTCTCACAGGTTTCCTTTTATATGGGCTGCTAGGAAGTGTAGCTTTCAATTTAATGTCTACCTTCAACAAATATACAGTTCATTTTGATATGCATGTTGTAATAGTTGCATACCTGGTTGAGGTTCATATCCCTGTACTAATTTCTGCTCCAAACTTAATTTGTTGCTTTGCTGAAGTTCATGTATCCTGAGAAACTGATTTGGGGGGGGTGGGGAGAACAAAGATAGGATGACAAATATAAGTAAAACAAAACATAATGCTAATTCCAAAATCTCGTCATTAATGTGCATGACCAAATATTTCTAGTTCCAGCAAATAAGTTCCAAGCAAAAGTGGCACATGTCATTTCCAGGCCAGCACATTGAACTGCTGATGGAAACTTCCCAGAGCTCCTTCCCTCTGGCAGGGTTAGCAGCAAGGTTGGAAAAGGCAGCTGCTCAGGGAGCCCGGGGCCCCTGTGGACCAGCAATGGACATGCAGCACGATGATATTTTAAGCCAGGAAGTTTCCGTGGTGTTTGGGTCTGCGGTATAACCTAGCCTAACCAGAATGATACACCTCACATACGAAAATGAAAGGCTATAGACCTCTGTCACTTACAAATGTAGACCCTAAGGCTTCTCAAGGACAATAGTAGGATGGCAGGAATTGCATCCTGGAGGCAGGACTGTATTTTTAGCACATCTGATCTGGTCATATGTGGAGTGCTGATGGGGCAGGACTATGGTGGGAGCAGGAAGCAGAGGGGCTCACACTGGGTTTCAGGACAGCGGGCCCAGCTGGGCTGCACGGGTCACTGGGGTAGAGCTGATCGATCACTCAGGCCCCAGCCTTCCCGAGAGCCAGGCCACCACAACAAAAGGTAAATGCGAAGGCTACGCTGTATTTGCTTCGACGTTCACCAGGTGCCTGCTATCATTATTTTTTCCCTCATGTGTCCTAAAAAAGCATCTGAAGTAGTTCACAAAAATGTGGGCATTTTTCTACAGGGGGAAAAGGAAGATAATTCTAAATTTTAAAAACATAAGGTTAAGACCAATTTTTTTTTTTTTACAAAAATAAAAAAAACAAAATCCCACATGATCTGAGGTTCTAGGCACTACAGCAAGGCCACAAATTAGGCTTTTTGCATGATCGCAGGCAGCATGAAGAAGAAACAGGGTCAATTGCATGAAAAACTATGTTCCTAAGAAAAAACAAGCGGGTTACTCTAGAACAACACAACTCCTGTCTAAACTGAGAGCAAGGAGAAATTTCTCCCTTGTGTCCTCATAATGAGGCAACTGTGTAACCTGATCTCATGGTAAATAAGAGTTTCACCAGGATTTTCCTGAGGAGTGTGCCTCAGTGTAAGCTGACAGCCTTATACCAAACCTCCATTCAGAAGAACCAAGTCTAAAACCAGGTTTTCAGGAACTCAGCTGTCTGGTGGGCTGAATTAATCCAGCAACAAATTTTAGAATATAAGAGAACTGGAAGACATGCATATATTAAAAAAATAAATAAATAAATAAATAAATAAAATAAAAAAACAAAGGCAGGCAATCTTGTTGGAAAAACCAACCGACCTTGCCCCCTGTAAACACTTTAGGAAAGTGCTTGAATTCTATGAAACTGTATTTGAAAGTTTCTAATTACAAAAAAAATCAAATCTAACATTACCAGCAACAAGATTCAATAGGATGTCAGAGTGATCTTTGGAACCATCTGAGAATGCTACACAAATGGGCAGGTAATAAACTGGACCAAATCATGTGCAATAAGGCATGGTGATCATAAAGTATTTTTCATTTAAAAACTGAATTGGCTGCATATTCTTCAGGCACATCTCCATAACTGTTACCCACAGTCCAGTGTTACATAATTGAACAGCTATGAATTTCTAGTTGTATACCCCATCATGTACCTGATACTGATACTACAGTCTGCAGTCAAGTACCATTCCAAATGTTTTACATCTCATCCCAGCTGCAAGTAGTACCATCGAGGAACTTATTCCTAAAAAGCAGACATTCTCACCTTTGTAGAAATAGCTACAGGCATGACCAGATTGTCTTCAAAAAATAACTTGGAGTTCTTTTCTGACACAAGGACAAATCAACCAAGGCCCCAGAATCAGGCTTCTCAAACTGAGGTCCTTGTACCTCAAGGGGGTACGCAGCTGGTGATGTGAATACATAAGCCACGGAATAAAGACAGTACAGCTCTCTAAAGCATCCCTTTTACAATAATAAGCAGTCATTTAAATTCAGGATATCTGAATACATTACAAAGAAAATTAGTATAAATTATTGGTTAATGAACAGAAAAAACTCAAACATTTGTACTAAAAGCAATTTATATGTGTATATGTATGTTTGTATGTATTTGTGTGCATACAGAGAAAATATTTCATTTTATACTTACCAACAATAACTAAATTGCATAAGAAATTCTTGCATACCATGAAGGCCAGAATAATTTTTAGTCTGGAAAGTATTTTATAGTGAGTATTACCAAGCATCTATATCAGCCATACAACACACACACACACACACACACACACACGCGCACACACACACACACGCACACAGAGCTCACTTCACCAAAATGGGCAATAGAATTTTTTAATGACCTACCTGGATAAACTGGAAAAGAGATCGCTAGGTTGCAGGTAATGTGCACAGGGCTGTTAGGTATGAGCCAGATGAATGCAGGGGAGTGTAATGGCTAATAACCGCCATCACATGAGACAGGCACTACCATCCCCCATTTCACAGTTGGGGATTTGATTGCCTCCTCCAAAGCCCCTGCTCAACTATTATGTTGTTCCCCCAATAATATTATTTGGTACTGATAATATTAATGGCATCATTAGGACTTTTGTAAGGTAGCTCTACTCCCCCGATTTCTATCACCCCAGTAGAGCTACTTTACAAAAGAATGGAACACACTAAGGAAATAATTCTACATTACTTCCAACAGCTTTCTTCAGAAGGGACAATAGTGGAACTATCAACAGCACCGTATCCTGAGATAGTGTAGGTAAAGACTTCAGCATATGAATTTCAGGCACGTACAATCCAACCCATGACAGCTAGATTCTGCTTATGGATTTTTTCTACAAAAATAATCCAAAGAAGAAAACATTATGCATGGAAAGGTTAGCACATCATTGTTTGCAATAAAGACTCAGAATCAAGTGACTAGCAGAACATTCTTAGGCATCTTCCAGGACAGCAGAACACAGCTTATAAGGGCGTGGGGCAAGTCAGAATGCCCAGGTTCAATTCAAATCCTAGCACTAACAATTATTAACTGAGCAACTCTTGGCGAGTTACTTAAACTTTCTTTGGTTCAGTTTCCCCATCTGCAAAATGGAGACAGCAGTAATACCTAACTCATAAAATTTTTTCAAATATTAGATGAATATAATAAAAAAGAAATCACAACTCAACATGAAGGGTCCAAAATACTAAATCACGTACAATACAAAATCTTGTTATATATTGGGCAAGCTTTTGCCATAAGCCTGGCTCCATAATGCCCAGCAATCACCAACAGCTTTATACCCAAAGCTGCATTACTCAGGGGGTTACGGTACATGGAAAGCACACACAATACCTAGAACATAAAAGGCATTAAATAACTCTTCCTATTCACCTCCCTAACTCTGGTTTCCCTCAGCTCACGGTGACACTTAGTACTATTGTGGCTCCTGCCCTTCACGTGTGTACGTGTCTATCTTCTCAGCAAGACTGGATGCTGAAATAGGAGACTCAGATTTAGAACTAGAAGCACATACAAAACATGGACACTCCAAATTCTAGAATGCTTTTTTTTTAATTCCCCATTTCACTATTCTACATAGCTCCTTATCCCCTATTTAGAAATTACCATCAAGCTCACCTTTCTAGAACACAAAGGACCAGAAATAAAACAAAAAGTCAGTGAAGTCCATTTATTGCAATTCAGATTTTATTTGTAGAAGTCCTTAGGCCCTTAAGGACAAACTATTCTTATTTGACCCACAATTCTAAAGAATTGGATCACCTACTTTCCAGATTCATGGCAGATTAGAAACAACAAAAGAAAAAAAATGGGGGCTACTATAGAAAAATCATAAAAACAAGATAGAACCCAAAGCACAGCAGTCCGAGGGGACTCGGGGAAAGGACAAACAGCAGCCTTCCCAAGTGCTCCTGAATGCAACACCTTTATGGCGTAGCACCTGTGTCTGTAACACTAGCCCTGAGCCAATATAAAACGGTTTAATTAGCTAGAAATCTATAAGGCAGCAGAGATTCAGAGAGATTGCTCTGTGGAACCACATTTAAGTTCCGATGTTCTCTGCTGGGATGAACTCTAAGCTATACGGGAAAGCTGAGATAATAGAATAATCTTTTCTCAAAGAGCTCCAGATAGTCCAAGTTTAACTATGCACACTGTGATAAAAACTGGCTTTGCCAGGTAGTATCTTACAGAACCTTAGAGAAAAGGACATAATTATAACACGAATAGTTTAAATTTCAATATACATTCTAAAGTGCTTGTAGATTTGTTTTATCAGCTATATTAAACTCCCCTTACCACTGTGTTTATGCTGCTTATGTTATAACAAAGTCTCTTTTTCAAGGTAGAACAGGGATAATCTTCAGCCTCAATACTACGCAAGCCAAATCCCCAAACAACAAATCCAAATTACTATTCCCCACTGTATTTGTAGAGTCATTATAATTTTCCTCAGCACATGCATGATGAAAACAGGATGCACATTTAGCATGATAACGATGGAGAACAAAAGTGAGGTTTAGAGGTTTTTACCAACTCTTTACAATCAAAGAGTTACGGTTTGACGTCACTGCATTCTGACGGCCAGAGTCTGTAAAGTCCTTGAGCAGTGGTTCTCGGCCCCGGCTGCACATTAGAACCACCTGGGAAACTTCAGCAATACCCAGGCCCCATTCCTGGCAGACTGATTTAATTGGTCTGGAGTGGGGCCAGGGATTTTTTATTTTTTCCCCAAGCTCCTCAAATGATTCCAATATGCAACCAGTGTTGAGAACCACTGCCCCAGTACTGTCCCCTTTCTTATCTATAGAGATCAGACCTAATGAGTTAAAAATGGGTGTTAAACCCTCTACCCCACTCTAAGTTCAAACGTATCTCAAAGTTCAAAAATAAAAATACATTCCCGTTCAAATGTGAGTATTAGCTACTCCTAGGCCATCTTTCCAGCTGATTGAAGTTATTAAATGCTAGCTTTTTAATAAATTGTTTTAATATTAATTCACACGTGCCCAGTCAATCCTGTACCAGTTCCCGGCAACCAGGAGCCATGGGCAGGCAATTCTTTGTGGTTTGACAATATCTCGAAGTGTTCCACTAAATGATGAGTTATACCAAAGGAAACAAAGGGGAGACAGATAGCAGCCACCGTATGTGCTGCAAAACATACTGAAGCTTTATTTGAAATTCTTGCACTGAGATAAATGGAGATATGTGTGGGCCCAGGTGGATATGGTTCATGATGTTAAATATGAAATGATCTAAGTAATCTGCTAAAACTTGAACAGAGCAGGACGGGTGGGATTCAAAAGGAGGCAGTTTACAGAGGCAGAGGCCTAGCCGCAGGTCGGCGTGTGGGTCAGAGCTCTGCCAGGCTCATCACAGAGCTAACTGCACAGGTATCCAATGCAGGATACCGCTTAAAGTGTGTTCAGCTTCTCTAGTTTGCAGTAGAGCCATCAGTATCAAAAACCAGAATTTACAACCAGAATTCAGGAATCTGGGTCCAAGGAGAACATATTTTTATATTCCAAGTATGTTTTATCTAAAAGGCATTCCAGTAAGAAGCCCACCCTCCCTGGCCTCCCCCTCCCTGGTGTTGGTCATCAGCCATTCAGGTACACAGCACCACTAGGCTCAATTTCCGCAAGTCCTCAGCTGCACTCACTCAACTTCCAAAGCACATGGAGATGCCCTTAAGTGGACAACATCGGTATCTGTAGTGCAGGTTTTCTCCCAAAATGATAGCATTGTTTGAGTCCCTAATATAATCATGCTTTTAGCACGATCCCTGAATGTAAAATGCAATTCACTCTGAAATATCTATTGTAGGGACACTGTATATTCATTATCCAACATTTCCTATGTTGTGGGAAAATTTCTCAGACCTCAGAGCTCTGCTTCTCCCGAGTTATTGGTTTGTTTTTGCCTGTACAACACTAAATCACATAACTGTCATGTTTCCTTCTTTGCCGAAGCTGCTATAATGCTATGAAATCTAGAGTCAAGTTTTTCAGCCAAATATATAGCACCCGCTCTCTTACATTCTTGTACAGTCACCTCACCATGACTTTCCCCTACACATATTTAATTTTCCTGATGCTCCAATTTCCTGATCTTTTAATTTTATTCTCTGAGCACAAGTAGAAATTCCCTCTACAATCTGTAGGAAGGAATTCAACCTGACAATCAAGTAACTGTAAATAATCAACATGTAATTTTGCCTAAATATATAAGCAACAATTTTCTCCTACACCTTTCATCTATTCACAAGGACCCTCATTTCACAGTTCTGCAGCCTACTTGGGGGCGGGAAAAAAAAAAAAGCACACATGGTACTGTGCCCAAAGGAACTGAATAGCATTTAACAAATCTGTCTCAACTTCCAGCAAATCTGAAAGAGCATGCGTCACCACTGAAACTGTGTTGACAATGAGACCCTAAAAGTCACATGGCTTAACTGGGAAAGACCAATGAAATTTTCATAGAAGAGGTTTCACATCTCTTTCAGCTCTTTGAAATGGATAAGCTCATTTTTTACTATAGAAAGTTTTTTAATACTAAAATAATGATTATGATAGCTGATTAGCATAGAAGAAAATGGCAATCATTAATACAGGTCACAGATGCCCCAACTATATCTTCTGAGTTTAATTATTTGTAGCCATTGATCTAAAAATTCTCTCAGGAACTCTTGTCTACTCTGCTCTAACCCAAGTCATTTATGACTTCTATCCTGGTGAAGTCTCGCTTCTCAGTCTTGCCTTCCTCGACCTTTGAGCAACATTGGACATGGTTTATCAACATCCTCCTCCCTCAGAACACCACTTTACTTGGCTTCCAGGACATAGTGATTTCCCTCTTAAATCTACTGTCTTTGGCAATTTGACCTAGTTTCCTATCCTAGTTGCTTATCTCCCTGGCTGGTCAACTCCAAAGTGCCCAGGCACTGCTAACTATCTATGCTAACTATTCCAAAGATCCCATTGGTCCCAGGGCTTTACCTGCCAGGGAAGACTCCCTAAATGTATTTCTCTAGCTTGGGTGTCCTTCCTGACCTCCAGACTCATTTATCCAACTTCCTTCTTCACATCTCCACTTGCATGTCTAATAGAAATCTCAACCCCACCCACTGAGAGGATTTAATACCTTTTATACCATATAGTATAGCATTTTCAGCACTGACATGTAACACTCTAGTAAGACAAGAAGACTAAAGCATTTGTCTTACTAGAAACAAAACACAATGCTTATCGTCTTCAAATCATTATGCTTTATCATAAATTTGGCAATGCATTCAGGAAACAATTTGCAGATGTTCTAGCAGAGAATTTACAGAACATTTTTAGCAGACATGACTGTCCTAAACAGCTTATTGGTGCTGAGTTTTACATGTTGCTTTTTTGCACTAACAGTGAAGCAGGAGAGCATTGTACCTTCTTTAAGTAGCACACAGAGAACCATTAACAGTGCATGGAACACGTGATTTTTTAAAAAATAGCTGAGATATTCACAAAAAAACTGTATATATTGAAAGTGTATAGCTTGATGCTTTGCTATACATATAAATCTTAAAATGATCACCACAATCTAGCTAATTAACTTCTCTATCACCCCTACAGAGTTACCATTTGTATGTGTGTAATGAGAGTATTCAAGACCTATCCTCTTAGCAAATTTCAAATATACAATACTGTTATTGTCCCCATGTTGTACAACACATCTCCAGAACTTCTTCATCTCACATGACCGAAACTTTATACCCTTTGACCACCATCATCCCATTCCCCTCTCCCTAGTGCCTGGTAACCACATCCCACTCCCTGCTTCTTTGAGTTTGACTATTTCACACTACTCCTGTAAGGTCATGCAGTATTTCTCTTCTGTATCTTGCTTTTCACTTAGCATAACATCCTCTACCTCCATTCACGTTGTTGCAAACAGCAGGATTTCCTTTTTAAAGGCTGGATATTCCATTTTACACATATACCAAATTTTCTCCACTCACCTGTTGAGAGGTATTTAGGTTGTTTCTGTATCTTGGTTATTGTGAGTAACACTAAGAACATGAGTACAGGATACCCAGAAGTGGGATTACTGAACCATATGATAGTTCTTTCAATTTACTGAGGAATTCCATACCATTTTCCATAACAGCTGTACTAATTTACATTCCCACCAGCAGTGTACAAGAGTTCCCTTTTCTCCACCCAATTCTGTAAAGTTTTATTGGAACATAGCTACTCCCACTCATGTATGTATTGTCTATTCTGCTGTCACACGACAGTGGCACAGATGAGTCGCTGCAACAGAAACCATGTAGCCCATGAAGCCTAGAATATTTACTATCTGGCCCTTCATAGAAAAAGCTTGTCAACTCCTGCTAGAACCCACCATCTCACATATTATCTGTCTGCCCTCTGTACAAGTCCCATGAGATCAGAGACATTTTACTCATTTTGTTCACAGCTGTATCCTCAGTGCTAATAACAGCGCCTGGTGCACAGTAGGTGCTTAACAGACATTTGTTGAGTAAATGGAGGAATGAATAATAAATTGGCATGGTTCAGTTGGAAGGTCTAGGACACACTAGTGACTTTTCTTCAAACCATTTTTATTGTGAAATATGCAGAAAAATACCTAAAACATAAAAGTGCAGTGTAATAATTACAGAATAACCATCACTCAAGTAAATAAGTAGATACGGCTAATGCCTTTCAAGTCAAAATATACTTCTCTAAAAGCCAAATTAACTAAAATGCAAAACAGAATTATACCTGACATAAAAATTTTATTCACCTAACAAAGAGCCCTAGTTCTCTCTGCATGCCCTGGTTCTTAGACATACTACTCAAACATTTTCTCACTTCTTCTCATACAATAGCACCCTCCAAGACTAAGGAAGAACAATTCTGGAACCTCACTATAAAGCAACCCTGTTAAGGCATATGCCATTTAAGTTAAAGTTGCCTAATCGTAGGGCCTTGGGCATTTTTAATGTAACCATCCCCTCTTATTTGAGGTCCCCAGAATCAAATTCCAGTCTAAAATGAACACTATACTATGTAAATCTGACTTCATTTTTCTTAAGCATTTCTGATTCCTCAGAGCAAAAAATTAAGACAGTCACCCTTAACTTCTCTTCCTTTCCATCTCTCTCCAATTTATTAAAGAGACACTGCTGCTGGTGCTCAGAGGATTCAGAGGAAAAAAAAACAATCTATTTAGAAACAATTCTGACTTAACTGCTATGTCATTTCCTATATATGTCTCCCTTTCTCTGAATTAGTGGGGACATTTGCATTAGAACAGTATCTCTCTTACTTAGAATGCACCTGCTCAGGCCGATTAAGCCCCAACTGAAGTCATAATCCTCCACTTCTGAGCTCACTACCATTCTAACAAAATGACTTATCACTTCTGGTGAGGGAGGAAAGAAAAAAAAAAAAAAAAAAAAAATCAAGACCTGTAAAAACAGATTTGTCCCCATATGAGGTGGGAGGAAAGAGGCATGGGCAAAGAGGCAGGGAAAAAAAAGAACAAAAACTAGCAATTATTTTCTTATAAAATTCATACAAATGTTAGTCACCATCTACAGATAATTACCATTCCATAAATGAGACTATTGCTCACTGTGCTGAATTGTTCTCCACTAACCAGAAACGCTACATATTGTTTTGTTTTACTAAAGGCCATCAGCTAGGGTTGACTGCTATAACAGCGAGTATTACAGATGACCTGTCCGTAGCAATTTCACACAATGATAACTTCTCTATTCATAATAAAAAAAAAAAAGCACTACATAACTTTGTTCAGAATTAAAAATTGTACTGAGTTTTTACAATACATCAACTTATAGGTATAATTCCATATCAGTTTAATGTAAAGGAAAGTACTATAGAAGTCCATATATTTTCTCCATTCCCAAACATATACACACAATACAGTACAATCACTTTGTTATAAAAGCACTGAGGAAAAGGACAAGCATATGCTTTCTACTTTATCAATGTTTCATCTTACATAGTTAAGCGTAATGAGATATAATTTGTCCTATAGAGTATTTTCATAACAGTGTACTATCATTACTGGGTCACAATTTTTAAATATTGTCCCTCTCCTCAGTCCATCAAAAAGAAAAAAAAGTAGCCTATATCTTTCATTCGATTTAAGATCCGTATTTAAAATACTATTAATAAAATTCTGGTATGATGTATTAGGCTAACACCATTCCTTTTTCTTTTAAAGTCTCAAGGATATACACAGTGTTAAGAATTTACAAATCTGTTGTTTCAAACAATACAAAAGGTGACCTTGCTAAAAAAATATTGTAAAAAAATTAAATCCACATTATTTTCTTTCCAGATACGCAAGCAACGAATCATTATGGTAATCAAATAAAGACATATGCTGAATAGGTATCTGGTAAAATATATACGAGGTTAATAAAATTTATAATATTTCCCAGAACGGAATCTTCTGAGATTATGCATAGAAATATCTTGGTCACATTGAACTGGTGGGGAGGAAAATTAGTTTATTTCATTCCCCTCAGCAAACCTACTTTGGCATCTCCATAAGCTTCCTGTATAGATTCCCAAGCACACACCTGTACCTGTGTATATGAAGAGAATGATACATCTATTAAGAGAAAAGGGTAGAAGCAGCTTAACAAAATTCTACAGGATCCTGCAAGCATCAACATTACAAACATGAATTTTTATGAGTTTTCAGGGAGAACAAAATATTCCTAACGAAAGGTTGATAAGACCTGACATCTCCAAGGGAATGAAATACACATAGCCTGGGGCTCTCGCTCACCAAGTCCCTACTTGGAGGGTGGCACAGGGCTCATTCAGCACCCAGCAAGCCCCCATTGTGTCGAGGGCTTGAAGGTTCCGGGCAGGAAGCCCATCAAGTCCCAAATGCAAACCCATCTACCATAGTTACTCCTGGAAAAGTTACTCTCACATAATGGCCATACTTCTATTTGAGGATCAAAGCACTGACGAATGATGAGCACAACGTAATAGTCGAGCGTTATTCTCTTCACCTGCCAATTTTTGCCACTATTTTCACTATCCCTATTATCCTCCACAAGTGTTATAGCCCTGCCTTTAGGAATATTGTATTGCTAAGTGGTACTTTTGTTGGAAAACATCCTTTTGCAGGCTTAAAAACAACAGAAAGACACCGATGCCCTAGACAGAGAGAGAGCTTCCTTCTGTTTCCTCTCTCCTTACATCCCCACATATCCATCAGTTCGGCAAAATTAAGTCAGGGGAGAAAAAATCTTTTTATAAAATGTATACTAGCAATTCTCAGATTACTGAAGGAAATGAAAAGCACAATATTCCTAATGGGAAAGATACTTTTTAATAGCCACCTTGGTATTTGATGATCAACCCAAAAATTGTCAGGGTAAACACAGCAAAAGTTGCGTCTATTAACAGTTAATCTGAGGCATGTCAGTTTCCTGTCAATACAGAGAAAAGTGTTTAGTTCTGCAATAAGACATTAATGTTCACCCAAAAAGTTAGACAGGGGAAGGGACATAAATTTGTAAGGAAGTACACTTTCAAACAAAAACATATACACAAAAACTTGGTGTCTTCTGCAAGCTACAAAAGTATTCATGAACAATCCAAGTAGAACCAAGTGTCCAAAATCCTGTTACACTGAGAGAGCAGGTCAGTGTCCTTTGCCCCCAGGTCAAGGCTGAAGGTCGGGGCGGGGGGGGGGGGGGGGGCGGGGGGGGGGAATCAGAGGGCAAAGTCATACACTTGAAAGGCAAACATGAGTTCAAATCCTATCCCCTGTCGCTAACTGGAAGACCTAGTACCAGTAACTTGGGTTTTCTGAAACCCTCGTTTCCTCACCCATGAGATGGGCTACTCCCCCCACCTGGCACACTTGCTGTGAGGATAAAAAGGACAATGCATGTGAACATCTGGCACAGCTCCTGCTCATAAACGGCCCTGGGCAGTAAAGATTATCTTTCTCCACAAGCCAGCAGGAGCGAGGCCAATGCTTCTACGACCCTGGGCACTCACAGAACGCCCTGGCAGGCCTTGAACATGCACACATGCAGAATCAGGATCTCCCAGCCCAGACGTCGTCAGACCTCCACGGGGGGATTCAAATGTAGTCAAAGCAGAGACCAAAAATACAGCCGCAGCACCCGGTTCCCGATTTAACCCCAGCTGCCAGGAATAGGCTAAATGTTTTGCTTATGGTGTTCTGGCTTTCCCGAGCATCGCCGTTCTCCCTTTACTAGTTTGCTTTGGTGTTTCATTTTGTTGATGGTCACTGGCCTTTCCACAGCGGTCCTCACATGGTGAGCTCGCAAGCAGTAGGGTGCGGGGTGGCGGATTGAGAAGGGCAAGCAGGAGAGCAAGATAGGCAGAAAGAACCAAGGGCACGTGAGCTGCTCATCTCCTGGGTGCTACAGACTAACCCAGACTTAGAGGCTTAAAATAACCACTGCTTCATTTTACCCCACAATTCTATGAGCCAGGAATTCAGGCAGGGCTTGGCAATTATGCACTATTTTTTACATTTTTAAAAAGCTTTCAATAAATTGGTACATCCATTCATAAGCAACTTTAAAAAAAACTTTAAAAAAATAGCCACCCTCTGCTTTTACTGACCCATGTTGGGAAAGAGCATTGGTTCTGAAATCATGCAAACACATGAGCCAGTTATTTATGGCGACATCCACCACCTTCCTGGCAAGACCAAGGGCAGGATTATTAACAAATGCCGTGGTGTACACAAAGCACGCGAGCAGTTCCTGGCACGCAGTAGGCCTTCAATAAGGCCTGTGCTAAGATGCTCCATCAACGTTTTCAAAAGCTAAATAGCCACAGAGAATCACTTCTAATGAATGGCATCAGAAAACCCAAATATTTTAAGGAGACACTGCTCCGAGTTGTATCTGAAGGTAATTTGAGCACCTCATACTCAATTTTAATGTTTTCCTTTACCTTTTAGAAAGGAATCCAGTCAATTAAATCATTAATGACAGATTTAATGTTCTCTTTTTGGTCCAGATGTGAATGTGCAGAGTGTCTATTTTCAAGGCTCAGCCACTTGGGTTCAAAACCCATTTTTTCCTGGCTTTCTATGTTTTTATAGCATGTTATTACACAGATAATTGAGCATTGCAATTCCGCAGCCAGTTGTAGAGAAGAGCTGCCAGCAAGCAATGCTGTCAAGGAAATTAATTAGTGAAAGGAAAGAAAGGGGCAGCACTTACCAACTTTTATACAAGGAAGTCTTAGTTCTTGTCCAGAACTTGCTTTTGCACACATCTTTAAATGTGCGCCTGTTCAGGGGGTGGTGTACACAGCGCTCACATCCAGTCCCGAGCTGTCCCCTCACCCAGAGGCCCCTGACAGCCTCCCATCTGGAGCAGAGAAAGCAAAACCCTGGCCTTCCTGGGGGTCTTACGGAACCTGTCAATCTAGAAGAGCTGCCCCTCACCTCCAAGGAGGCCCATGCTGGGCTTCACCCCTCTCTGGGACCAGCACTCTCAGCAGGCCCCTGGGACGCGCCACGGGAAGAGAACCAGGAGTTCCGCGACGTCTGCCACAGATGTCCAGCCAGCCAGAGCTGGTCTTATTCCAGGCAGTTCTGCCTAATAGGCGACAACTGGCCAGCCAGAGCGCCAGACTGCTAGAAACTGATTTTTACATATAAGTCAAACATACGATATCTAAATTTAAGTCATCTCTTCTTTGAATCCAACTCTGAATTACTCACCCTGAGAGGACATGAACTGATTGTGGAAAATTCACGCACTGCACCTGCCTGTGGTCTACAAAGCGAAGCGAGGGGACCCTCTCTCCTGGAGTCCTTTTGTATCTACCTTGCAGGGGCTGGCATTCATTTCAGAGCTTCAGCTGCCCTTAAGCTGCAAAGTTTCCTCTGTGCATGTATTTATTCGAAGATTCACTGCATACTGGGAGGCAACTGCTGTGGCTACGAAGATGAATAAGGCAAGCAGAGGGCTCTCTGCTCTGGCGTAGCTCGCAAGTCTGGAGAGGGGAGAGCTTCACAGCATGACAAGGTAAGCACTTTCGCAGACCTGTGAGGAGTGCCCAAGAAGCCACCACCTTGCTGGGGGTAGCACACGACCTTGGAGGTAAGAGAAGCTGAGCTCCCGTGCATTCCTCTGATTTGTCTGGCTCTTGACACTTCAATTTTTAGTAAAATTACACAGAGCAGGACCAAGATTTTAAGTTTATGGGGCCATAGAGTATCACACCTGGGCATTTTCAGGAACCCAAGTTTTGATCAGGACAGCAGGTATAAAATCTCAACACACAAAGTCGGGTGTGCAAAAATAATCACTCTTTTCTTGAGATCAAATTAATTCTGACTCCAAGGCCCATGGTAGGAACCGATTCCTCAGAGCTGTTCCTGGGATGTTACCCAAAGGGAAGGGCCTCCACCCTGTCCTGCCTACTGCTGAAATGCTCAGTCAACCGCAGGCCGCTGGAAGCGAGCACATCTATGCTTCCATGCCCCACCTGTTACAGCAGAACCTTGCCAAGGCAGAACACCCAGGTGTCTAAAATGCAGCCTCCCCACGCCCACCAAGTGGCCAGTGTCCTCCTCCCTTGCCTCATGCTGCCACCAATGGGTCCCAACTCCTGTACCTCAGGACCCAAACTTGACCCCTTTGTGGTCTGGGGGAATCTGTTCTCTCTCTCCCTCTCTCAAAAGGAAACTACCTTCCACCCCAGGATGCACAGCACTCTCTTCCACAGGTTTAGACTTTTTACAAAGAGACTGAAGAGTCTCAACTTCAAACTGCTTCAGTTTCCTGCCAGGCAAGTATGCCCAAGGCAAGGAATTACAAGGGTCCCAGTTCCTGCTTGAAATACCAGAAGAGAAAAAACAAAGAACAAGAGATAGATTTAATAGCTCAAAAAAAAATTATTTTGCCACAAGTATCCCCACCCCAAAGAAAGCATGAGAAAGGATGCCTTGTCTTTTGCTGCAGATAAAAACATCTCCGATAGAAGCACCCCCCCCCCCGCCACCTCTCACATGAGGGGACTCTGGACCTCTCCCACCATGTGTACCGGGAGGTCCCTGCTCTCCCCAAACCTCTGTCCTAGCAGCCCCATCATGTTGGGAGGTGTAGGAAGTACCATACCTTTCTCTCTTTTTGGCACAAAAGAGACCTGCCAGTTAAAACAGCAGGAGAGAACTTGCTCTCCAAAGAATGAGAAAATTATAGGTCCCTTCAATGGTAATCTGTTCTGCAACACGGAAAACCTCTAATAAAGATTTTTTTTCAAAATTGAAGATTGGGACCTCACTGCCCTCATCAAGAGCCAACAAATTCTAGAGACCCCAAATATTGTTTTAATACAGGCTAATAAACTCCTTGACTTCATATGCCAGAAGACTAACATCTTAAAGGGATTAGCTTCTATTCCACCATTTCATGCATTTACTAGGTTGTCTGCAAGCTCTATGTGGACAGTGAGAATATTTAGTTTTCAGAGTTAAGATCGACAGAGTTGCAGCAGCAAATTTCAAAAGTCCAGAGTACACACTGTGGTTTTAATAAAAATAACTGGGACAGAGAATCTTTGAAGAAGTAGTGGAGCTCGCTGGACACTCACACGGGGCCTCACAGACTGCTTTTGTAGTGACTTTTCCTGACGGAAAGTGAAGGATAAGATGTGCTGGCCAGGGAAGAGCAAGTGGGGCAAAAAGTGAAATTCGTTTGGGAGCTTAATGTTAATTATAAAAGCCGAACTGCCCTAAGTATTCCACCTGGGCTTACATATTTGTAAGTAGCACCTTCTCCTTTTCATTTTCCCCACTCCTGTTATAAACCCATTTCCACCAGTCCCCTTTGCTGCCTTGCTTTGTATCATGTGGGGCTTTTGGAAGCAGAGACCCCGTCACAGACCAGCAGGCCACGGCTGGCCTTCACTAACTCTTTGACGAAGGAAGTTTTCCTCATGTTTGTGGAGTACTGAGGTCAGAGACTGGGTCTTATCCTCAGTGGGCTGACTTCCCCTCCCCTGCCTGCAAACAGTGGTTTGAGGCCTGGAGAAACCACCTCAGAGGATCACAGGCTCTTGCCTTGTAAGGGGGGTGGAGGGGTACTGAAGCGTTATTTGAAATTCTAAATGGGCCAAAATCATCACTGCTCTAAACTTCACAAATTTCAAGTAATGAGTAACCAAAATATATCCCAAAGCAAGAGAAGAAAATACAAAGAAATATTATGAAAAATGAGTTACCTGGTCAATTGTTAGCCAACATACTTTCTTCCTAAACTCTGGCCTCAAAACAAAAACAAATAAGTTCCTTAAGACAATGGCTAAGTATTAATTGTAAACGTTGCTTAATAACCTAGGGAAATATAAACCTTAAAAAAACACTCTTGATTAGAAAGTTATGAAGCCATAAATAAGGCAGTATTAGAGAAAACACCGATTCTGGTAATGTATTTTGTACCAGCAATTTTAAGTTACATAGGCACAAAGAATTACCCATAAACATGGAAAAACAAACCTGTCCATTACTATTCCTTCTAAATATTACTTTTAAAGAGAAAAATAGAAGACTTCCCTAAGACTGTAACTATTTCTAGCAAACATATCTGATAGGCCAAATAATTTCAATCTGGTACAAACTCCTTTTCTCCTTCCCAATGCTTAAAATCTTTAAGGCGCCACAGAAAATCCGCGTCCAGATAAACCCCAGCAGGTTGGTTGTTCCATCGTTGGTTCCCTCCCCGTATCCACCTTCAGCCTGAACCCCATTTCTCACTTGATAGTGCACCAAGCACATCCCCGCACTGTCTCCCAACCCAGCTGCAGGCTGCCATGGGCACTGACCACATCTTTTGTTTCTTTTGCATCTCCCTTCTCTCCCCACCCACCAATTCCTGCAGCGCCTTGCAAGTAGTAAGATTCAGTAAATAATGGCCGACTTGAAAAAGAACAGGCAGTTTCACACCAGCTCCACTCCCATAGCAAGAAGGGTTAGTAGCAGCCAGAGTATGGGAGAGTCCCACACCTCCCCTCCTCTAAGAGGGTCCTCCCCAGCACCTGTTATGTGAAACAGTGCAAAGGTAACACCCTTAACTCCCCAGAGCCCTGTATATTAGCCCATCCAGTACTCTAATAGTGTTTCCTCCCTGCCCTGCAGAAGTGTAAGCCAGCAAGGGGAAGGAAACGGAGCCCTGCAGAAAAAAACCTACCCTCCAGAAGGTGACTTAGCCCAGTTCACTCATCACCCGAGAACTCTAATACCATCAGAGCTATCGCTCCAGCCAGCAAGTTTGGGTTATGTGAGCCACATAAGACCTCACTGTAGTCAGGCCCTCATTTTCTAGGATATCCTAAATGAGCAGCTGTTAGAGCTACCCCTCAAAATCCACATTATTCTGATGGCCCAAGACCCAGGAGTAATGCTTTAAAAGTCATTAATCCACATTACACTTAGAAATAAAATTTTCGCACACCCATGAAACTTAGGTTTCAAAAAACTACATCTTAGTGGCAATTGTATCATCTGCCACTTTTCATTCAAGCCCACAAAGAAAGCAGCAGCAATTAAATTTACATCCTCAGGTGTCCTTAAGTGTCAAAACAAATGTCTAAAAACTGCAGGTAACAGTAGCTTAATAATTCAAGACAGTGCCCATCTGATTATACGTTTTTCCTGGAGTACAATGTGACCACCTCCTAATGTTTCCCAGCACGGTTTACACCTCTCATTGTGAAGTCACTTGGTAAACCTGTATTTATCATTTTAATAAATCTGTGTTTCACTTTCCTTTTAATTACCACAGAAGATCTCTAAAGGGACATTGAGAGAGGCTCTGATGGAATCAACCTCATTGCTAGATCATGGCTATAAACAGTTTTGATGGGGCCTTTGCCATCTCTTAAAAGAGCAAATTGCACTAATTCCACAAGTCAGCTTTAACCCTCTCACGAGAGGAGGATGGAGACAGGGGAAAGAAGAGAGAAAACAAGCAGCTGACAGCATATGAATAAAACATCCTCCAGTTGGAGCGATGTGGACATCCTTCCTCAAACTGTGCATTTGGGTTCCAAAACAAAGAGGCCCCTAAGAAAACACACCTTGGAGTGTATGGTCCTCACTGAAACAAGGACAAGTGGCAATTATTTAAAGCCTCATCTACAGGTGCTATCCATTACCTGAGTTAAGCTACAAGAAAAACTACAGGAGAATTTAAAGTCTGCTGGTGATGGGGAGACTGACCGTGCAAATTAAAACATTTGTTTTATAAGGAAACTATTACAAAAGAAAGGTTTTGGACAAAAACCCTTCAGTTTTCATTGTTTCTAGTAATAGCGCTTGGTTTATTTAAAAAGGCATGGATTCTCTGAAGTCACCACTTTCTACCTTAAATTCTGAGCCTTCACTGGCCTCCCCCATTTGTAGCAAACTGAAAAATGACAGGAGATGCTTTGGGTTGAAATTACTCGCCCCCATATGTGAAGGTGTCCTAAAGACAAAGAAAGGTCACTGACGTGTCTCCAGAAGGTTCTCCAGAGCCACCTCATGGCTGGGAGTGGAGGCTGAGTGTGTAGGTTTCCCCTTCCAGCTCACCTGTTTACTAACTCAGAACACCTGCAGGGTAAGGCCTGCTCCTCCAGGTGTGCAGATGTTGAGAATGAGAATTACCTGTGCCATAGACATCCACCCCAGAAGCCACTGTACTGTCCCCAGTGCTATAGAGCAGACAGACCTGCCCCCAGCATCCCAAATAGAACTCATGTTAGAAACGAAGAGCTAGAGTTGGCAGAGCACCCAGGGGCAGGAGAAGCTGACAGAGTCAGGGGACCCAGGTATTCACTCGACCTCTAGGGAGTAGGGAAAACAGGTTGTAAAACGTCCTTTCACCTTTCTGTTCCAAAATTCTGCTGTCTTCACCATTTCTAGTGCTATTATCCCATTTCTAGGACTTTATCATCCCCATTCTGGGAGCTAATTAGGTTTTATGTAGGCTGATCCAGAAACTAAATCATCATTTAAAACTATGTCTCTATGGGACCACACACTCCAGCTGACTTTCAAACAAACCTATGAAACAAGCTTAGGTCACAGCTGCCAGCCTCTCTCTGGTTTAAAAAATAAAATAAGCACATTGGTAAAAAAAAAAAAAAAAAAAAAAAAAAAAAAAAAAAAAAAACAAAACAACAACAAACCCAAACGAAACAAAGCAACAAACACACACAAAACCAAACCCAAACCCGACGTTCTCCATCCACATTCCCCTGCTGGCCAAGCCAGTCTTCTATTACAAGATTTATTCTAAAACTGAATCTTCATGCTCAAAGCGATTAAAGAATCTAAGTATTGGGGGGGGGGAAATAAAATCTAAGTATTTTAAAAACTACGCAGAAGCCTGAGGAGTTGAATGGGTGAGATGACAACACGAAGCTTCAGCATCAAGACACAGAACTGACCTTGTTCTCTGGAGTCAAGCCTCTCTGCAGAAGGTAAGAGGCAATACCCTCAATACCTAGGGATACTGACAGAAATGTGCAGATAATTGTAAAAGATGCATAAAAGTAGAACATTAAGAAAACCATTTTTTTCTCCTGTAAGTTTAAGTCAGCATAATCTCAAGTGTCCACGTGAGAATTCCTGTCAAGGATATGTGCATAGATCTTAATGTTCTCTCCACACCCAAAAAAGGTATGTGGGGTGATGGATATGGGGTAATTTGCTTAATTTAATTTCACTATGTGTACATACATCAGAACATCATGTTGTACACTGTAAACATATTAATATTATTTTTATCAATTATACCTTAATAAAGCTGTGGGGGAAGAATATGTGCCTATTCACCAATCAGAAAACAATTGATTCTCAAGTTTGTTGTCAAAAGAAAAATGTCAATGAACAGTTTCTTAACAAATTATAAACTGATGAAAGCTTTAACATTTTACAGTAATGTTTTGCCTGGAGTGGTGGCTCACACCTGTAATCCCAGCACTTTGAGAGGCTGAAGCAGGAGGATCACTTGAGTCCAGGAGTTTGAGGTTGCAGTGAGCTAAAATCATGCCACTACCCTCAGGCATGGGCGATAAAACCAGACTGAGTCTAAAAAAAATAAAATAAAATAAGAATAAAAAGTATTTTTATAGTCATGAGTAAATAAAAAACTACAGCTGGAGCTAAAATGGGGCTCTTACAGCATCACACACGAGGAGCCAAGGCAAGAGTTCAGAGCTCCCAATCGCATGCCAACACTTCCACTACTAATAAAACTGCCATAATTCCTGCAACCCATTTCCACTTACAGCAGCTTTATCCTGAGAACTGAGTCCAGCCCAGTAGCGTTGGTAACAATCTAAAGCTGGCTGTCAATATTTCATCAGAAATGAAAAGTCTTTTAAACATGTGGCCAAAAATGTCTTACTGTTACACATGTGGTTTTAATGACTAACCAAAATTTATCCTAGCAGAATACAGTTTCCTGAAGCCAACAGGAAAATAAGAATTGGCGTATAGTCAAACTTTTCCATTTGTAGAAACCTACTCTCCTCTTAACTAATGACCTAAATTAAAACCCAAGAGTATCACTTTAAATCTTACCAGTAACTTTAACAGAAGTTCTACAGACATTTAACATAAACTCTTATTCCAAATGCACAGGGACCGAATCCTTCGTTCAGCCACCATTGTGTGCATCACATCACAGCAGGCTCTATGCCAGGCTCTGGCATACAGAGATGACCAAGGGGTTCCCTGTCTCCTCAAACCTGCTCCTCTCCCAGTCTCTACCCATTATCTCCTCCTCACTCGTATGAGGCTGAACAGGTCACTTAGCTACAGCCTGGTACTGTGGACCAAATAAATTAGCAATTGAATCTCAAAAAGACTTGTGTAACAATTAAATGAATAAATGCACATGAAACATTCAGAACAGTGTCCTGACATACCCTATGCCTCAGCTGTAATTTTGTGTTATGCATTATTATCCACCATATGCCGTGAACTCTTCCTATTGCAAGATTTGAATTGGTATGTCATTGTTTCCTCCCTGAGGGGCTCACAGTCCAGCAGGGGAGACATTTATGAACTATTTACTAAGAAAAGAAAGGTGTACAAAATGGGAATGAGAAAACAGTTGAAATGATACGAGAAAGGGTAGTGTAAACTGTAAGAAATCCACAAAACACACACATATGAGAACTGGCATAACTCAGGAACAAAGATAATGCCATACAACCCTCAGAAAACAGAACTTATTTTGCAATCTTCCACTGTTAAGGTTAGGGGAAAAAAAGGTAACTACTTTTGTTAACAGAACACATAATTTTGTACTCACTTTCTACTTCTTCATATACACTTTCACATCTTCAATATGTTTCAGAGATGATTGATGCCCAGAGAGCCCTAAAGCACTACAAGATGTCCAATCATTAAAAAAAAAAAAAAAAAAAAAAAAAAAAAATTAGCTTGTTCAGCACTGAATAATAAGGCAGGAAAACACACCATGACTTTATAGAAAAAAAGGTAAGCAACAAGGTGATAAACAGAAAGAGCTTTCAAATTAATCTTCAGTGAATCATAAAATTCAGTAACCAAAGAAGGCTTCTTCCCTTCAAACATTCTGTTTAACAAAGGTTTTTCTACAATCTTCTACCTAAAGTGGTTTGCCATGTTCTTTTTAAAATTCTAATGACAACGCTATAGAGAGAGAGGGGGAAAATGAAAGAAGAAGTAGAACAAGCAAAAACAGGTAACATAATACACAGAAAGTGATGATTCTGAAATAATTTTAAAAGAACATAAAACAGTATTTTAGCAGTTTCCTAACTGCAGTGTTACTATACGGGCATAACTCTTCCCAATCAGTCTTACTCCATAATTTTAAAACTGTTGCTGTCCAGGCGCGGTGGCTCACCTCTGTAATCCTACCATTCTGGGAGGCCGAGGCAGGTGGATTGTTTGAGCTCAGGAGTTCGAGACCAGCCTGAGCAAAAGCAAGACCCCGTCTCTACTAAAAATAGAAAGAAATTATATGGAGAGCTAATACATGTATATATATATATATATAAATTAGCTGGGCATGGTGGCACATGCCTGTAGTCCCAGCTACTTGGGAGGCTGAGGCAGGAGAATCGCTTGAGCCCAGGCGTTTGAGGTTGCTGTGAGCTAGGCCATGGCACTCTAGCCCGGGCAACAGAGTGAGACTCTGTCTCAAAAAAAAAAAAAGCAAAACCTGTTGCCCCTCAGGCTGCTCACACAGGTGTGCTAAGTTTTCTCCAAGTAGAAATGTTTTAATGTTAGAAATGGAAATCCTAAAAATGATATTAGCATTTTTGTGAAGAAAAATCAAGAGAGTTCAAAGTTATAATTTCCATTTTATCTCCTGTCCTCCGAATAGGGAATCTGCATCGTGGCCAGGACCTACCCATTACTATGGATTAAAGCTGGTCCTAAAAGGTCCTACAGGCTCTTTGGGGACTAACCCCCTCCCTAACCAACGAGGAACTGGAATACCTTATTAGGGTAACTTGGCCAACGCCTGTAGAACAAACAACCAAGAAATTCCAAGGAAATAAAAAGGACATTAACTAAAGTTTACCAAGGTCATATTTTGAACAGTAGATAAATAAAGTACCAAAATGTGGGGCAAAGAGAGTCTTTTCTTACTTGGCAAGTAAGTTTCCCCTCATTCACTTTTCCACGCTCACTCCCACTCAGTTTTCAAAGTAAAATTGCACTCACTTAACACGGAGCTTCTACCTACCAGTCTGCTAAGAGTCAGGGGGACAGGAAAGTCAGCATTTTCTTGGGTTTTCCCAGAATGTACTCTAATCATTTGGGAATGTCTGAAATCCTCCTCCTAGAGTAAAAACCTTTCAGTGGTTCTTTCTGTAGAGCCGCGCTTTTCTTGGAGCAATCCTCCCCTCCTCTTCTCTTCTTGGCTGGGCTGCGTCTAAATGAGCCTCCTCAGAGCTGGGCTTTTAAAACAAAAGCCCGGATGAGGGGTCAGGTTATTTCAATTAAGCCACTCCAGCTAAAACTATGAGTGAAAAGCAAATTTTGTGAGTTTGTGTTGTGTGTCTAGGAGCTGGATATGTTTCCATGGAACTAATTTATTCATATAGAACCTATTTGTGAAATTAATCGTTTGACCTTCAAACACAAAATGGATTTCATCACGACTGCATCCCATTTCAATACTTCAATGTGGCTTAGCTGGCTATGACTGCTCTACGAAGTCATTTGGAATTTGTGGCTTTTGTGAACATCAGTCTCAGTGACGGTGTACAGTGACACAAGAGTTTAACCTCCAATTCTAACCCAATTTAACTGTGTTTCCCCGCCACTGACAAGGCAGCCCTGGGGCCCTTCCTGCACTGCAGAAGGTGCACCTGTCTCTGTATAAAGAAATGCCTGAAAAGATAAATGTTAAGACCAAAAGCCCGAGACATGATGAGTATTTTTTTTAGACAAAGATAGAAAGGCACAAAATCATCAGCCAAGAAGGAACTACGTACCTAACTTCTCAGCTTATTAAAAAAGTAGCTAACCAATTTCTAAGGCAGAAGCCAAAAGCCCCACATCTGATGTGAGTTTATTTGTTAATACACACTCACCTACCCAAACTAAACTGGGTGCACTTGTGATCTTGCTGTCCACCGAAAACACCGCTAAATTACAAAGAACATTAAAATTAAATTTTCATTTTCCACATGACAGCCTATGAAATTAGTTAAGAAAAGAAGCCCAATTTGTCAGTATTTCCATATTCCCTCCCGCCTACCCTCACTCCCCCCTCCCCCAGTATCATTACAAAGCATTTGGGCTGAAAGGTTCAGTGGAAGTAAGTACCGTAATCAAAATTATATCGACTGTGTCTGAGAGGGGAATTGATGGGCTGGCTAGCAAGAGTACAGGCCTAGGGTACAAATTTATAAGCTGTCTCACAGACACATGTCTAGTTATGAATTCAAATCATTAAATGAGCAGTGGCCGCTTTTCATTAAGAGAAGCTGGAGAAGCCACCAGGAATTTCATACAAGCTCTATACACTTAATGTGACTTCAGAGTATGTGTATGTACCAGCGACCACAGTCCTGAGCCAGTATTGTACACTTAAGGCATGATTTTTCTCCCCTAACCCTCAAAGCACAGGTAACTACTGTCCAATCCTTCCCGGGATTTCTGAACCAGGTGAGAGAAGGGGAAAGAGAGGGAGAAAAACAAATGCACAACAGCTGTTGGAGAAATCAACTTCTGCTTAATCTTGTGTTTTATGTAATGCTTTAACCTAAAATAACATTACCAGGTAAGAAACCATGGACAAAATATTGGACACATAAAAGAAAATAAGAACCTTTGAACTAAATGATGCAAAGCTCTGTAAATGTCAACCTGACCAAGTACACAGGGCAGACCACCAGGTATTTGGAAGAGAAGCGCACTGCTGTCATTGCACCGGCATTGGAGTTATAGCAAAAGTGTTCCTAGATTATCTGCATTTTTGTCTTAAAAACCGAAATGTTTATACTGTCCCAAGGGATAAAACAGAATTTCTGTTGGGTAATTTGCAAACGTAAGTTCTTGCATTTTTGAAAGTTCTATCACATTTCTAACACATTTCCCCTCTGAGAAGTTGTGTTGGCTTCTAGCCAACTGCCTTGCCCCCTCCCACGCTTAGATAAACCAAAGTTGACTTCCAGATGATCACCTGATTTCCTTCTCACTCCCTTCTCATTATCTAGGGAGCTTAAGCAAAGTACATGGCCATCTCACCAGCCTCCGCACGTGGTTGACATGCTGCCTTCTGACTAAATCCCGGAGTGCAGCTAGTAATTTACATGTTCATAGAGTCTTTTAGGATATTATTTAATAACTGATCACTAAGAGCAGGTTCCATAAGCAAAAGAGAGATAGGGTCTTAATAGAAGGGTTAATGGATCATACACCATAAAGCTGTGCTGTTAGTACCTCATAAGAAATGCTCTCTCTATGAAATTAAAAGAGATAACTATGTTACATATCTATCTACTCATGAATGAAAGGGCCTGCTGGGACTACCAGCTGGCATGCTGGCAGCATAGTCCATCAGGGGAGGACTCCTAGGTTTCTTGCTTATGTACCTGGCTGTGGTCCTGATGGTACCGATGCTCTGCATAAACCAGCTTTTCCATACTCGGTAATAGCAGCAAACACCATCACAGGGTGCTTCCTACAGCCAAGCATCATGCTGGGTACTCTCCATAAAACATGTCATTAGCCCTTGCAATGACCCTCAGTAACAAATATTACATGCCCATTCCCCAGATGAGGAAATAGTGTCGGTATTAATAACCTAGCAGAGGTTATCTGGCCTGTTAGCAGCTAACCCAGGATCAGAAGTCTCGACCCTTAGTCACTATAGACCCCGACCCCAGAGCAGGGGAACACTGGCTGCTGGCTCTGAAGGGATGAAGGAAAGGAACACGAGCCCTATCTGGGCAACACTATGGAAAATAAGAACATGATCAGAAACAATACGGGGGGGCTTTTCTCTAAAAAGTACAATCATCTCTTCTAAGATGCACACACGCCTCCCCCTCAGCTTTCTCCAAGGCCAGGCCACTGGGTCGTGGATGTGGCTCACTGTGAGGCATGTTCTGCAAGGATTCGTTCTCGAGTTTACTCTCTTTGCACCCCACTTCCATGCCCTTCCCTACAGGACCAAACTGGAAAAAAACTGGACTCACGTACTTTGTCCACTGAGTCTGAGTGGACAGACAGCCTTTGTTACAGGCTCTAAAACACTGGCAACATATAAACACTGGGTATTTCCTGGAATACCTCAGAGCAGAGGTGGAAAGGGTGAAAGCCAGTTCTTCGATGCTTTCCTCTCTAGGAAAATCCAAGCTAACAAGCCAGACTCTGGTGACGCGTGTCAGACCTAAACCCCAGCTTCCTGGCAACAGGGAGGCACCGTCTCAGACCACCTCCCCTCCTGCTCACCTCGGGTAAATGCATCCCCAAAATCTGCTATGGAAACGAGCATTTGCAAGGCCCTCTTCTCTCTCTCCACTTACGGCAATAAAGTTTTTCCTTCAAGAAAATACTAGGCCTGAGACAACATTGCAGTGAAAACTAGCATTAATATTCACACTAAGATGTTTTCTTGAATTGAATTAAATTCTTTCCTATTATATTTCTTATGTAATTGCCTGGAGTACCTAAACTACCAGGAGTGACCCCTGTCTCATCTACATAGCATTTACTAAAAGACCATCTTCTTAGCTTATCAATTCCAATTCTGGGACAATTAAGTAGGCTACCCCAGCCTTTCCCAACAGGTGGGCTTCATGCTGCCTTGGCTTTCCCCAAACACAAATGTGATCAAGCCACTTCCTTGCTTCACATCCTTCATAGGTTCCCAGTGCCCCTAGAAGAAAGTCCAAACAGCTCTGTGACCCAGATGCTGCTTCTCTCTCAAATGTCGTGTGACGCCAGGTTCTCCTCTCCTCCACGCCAAACAACCTGATTCCTCTCGGAGCCACCGACCCACCATGCTCTCTCCAGCTTTGGGGCCTCTGAGACCTGGGTCACACCTATCCCTTCCCTTTGCCATCTAACTCCTACTCATCCTTTGGGTGCGGCTCACACATCACTTCCTCAGTGAGGCAGTCCTGAACTCCAAACTCAATGAATACGGTCACACACGCCCTTACAGCCTGTTCCCCCACTGGCCACCTCTGAAACCAATTAATTAATAATCATGCATTTAGTGACTATCTCCCCCACTAGACGAGAAGCTCCCTGAGATCAAAACCATCTCTGTGCCCAGGACGATGCCTCACACAGAGTCACACTGAACACATACTGTTCAGTTGATTGAGTGATTTCTGATCTGAAGTAGTGAGTCCAAAAGTGGACTAAATAATAAATATGCCAAGATTTATGCACTACTTCTCTTTCTGTATTATGTAGCTGCTGTGATTAATAAAATATAAATTCAATGAAAAGCTTTGCTGAATTCATGGTTGCTTCTTGCTATCTAGTCTCTTAACCAACAACACCAGAAACTCACCCACCGCATTACTACCACGTGGGGAATCTACATACACACCCAAAATGATGTTACAAGCAATCCTCATACTCATATACCATTTAATAGAACACTTTAAAGAGATCCCATAACTGTGCCTATTGTTAATAAGGAAAAACTATTTCCCAGCTTATGCCAATAAAATAAATCCCTTAGTGCAGCAGAGTACAAACAGGTTGTATATATTGAGCCGGAAATCCTTTTAGCTACTAAGCCCTTTTCTACCATTCTAAGAATCCCGGAAAGTTTCAAGTTCTAATATACACAATGAGAAGCAGAGTTAGTAACAGTTAATACACAAGTCCCTTCAAAGGTGTTGTAAGTAAAAGCTCAGTGATTTGACTTTGTTCAAAATTTACCTGGAAAACCTGTTCATAATATTTTTTGCTGTGATGCCCAACGTTTTTCTTGATGAGAAGTCTAGAGGTTTGAGCTTCATAATTCACAACAGACAAAATAAATGAATCACACAATCACCCTTCAATCAAATGTGCAACTACTTTCAAAAATGTCATTTTTTTCTCATTCATTCAATACATATTTACTGAGCCCCTACTAATACATTAGAGGCACCGTGCTAAGCATAAAAGACAAAACTCCTGCCTTCAACAAGTTTACCAACACAGTTACCAAACAGCAGCCCATACTTTATTAGAGCCCCTAGAAGGAGCTTTGGGAAGGGACAAGGCAGAATGCCTAAAGCCAAATCTCAAAAATGTTATCAAGGGAACAGTCCTCCAATCTAGATTGTCCTCACTATCAGAAATGCAGTGTGGTAGCCCTTAACCCACACAGACCCCAAATCCACGAGCTTGGTGAAGGAGAAGTCAGGTGCAGTTTTTTTAAACAAAAACTCACGTTCTATCTCTAACTTTCACGGGTTTGATATTAAGTACATACAAACTGCAATTACTGTCATGTTAAACTATTGTTTTTAAGACACCAATAGCTTAAAGGGCTGACTTAAGTGTATAAGTTTTGTAAGTTTATACAAATATTGACAGTAAGATAAAATATGAAATAGGTCAAACTGTTGACATTAATAAATACATTCAAAATGACTTTAACAAGGCTGTCAAAAAAATTAGCATGCAATAATATCCTAGAAACTTGAATTTTACTTTTTAAATATTGACACAATAAGTTACTGTAAAAAAAAAAAAAAACACTTTGGAAAACAATGAATCTCCCAAGATAGACACAACAATTTTAAAATAAACCTCTTTCCATTTTCTGAATTGCACTTAAGCCTTTTAATGCTTTATACTGAGTGCCTTGCTATAACACTATGCTCACAGTGCCTTGTCATAATACAACCCGGGACAAATAAAAACTGTTTCCCAGTTTATACTAATAAAATGGGAATAAACTGAATAGACACAGCCTCAGATTCTCTGAAAGCAGGTAGCATATAAATCATGCATTAATGAAAGAACAGGAGAGCCCAGCCAGGTACTTCCATTTCACAAAATTTTGTCACAAAAGAACTTGAAAAATTAATATTTAGTAATACTTACTTGGCACTCAATGCTATATATGTTAGCTACTGTGCTAGGATTAAATTAGATGGCATGTGTAAAATATCCAACTCTATTGCTGTTATTTCCATTGAAAAGGTGAGAAAACTAAGGCTTACAGAAGTTGAATGGTCCACAATCCCACACCTGGTCAAGGTGACAGAGGGAGAAATCAAAGCAGGTCTTTCCATTAAACTGAGTGTTTGTAACTTGGCCTTCCTTAACCCTCTGGAACAGTATTTGTAATTGTTTGTGCTTTCTAGTGAGAGGGGCCAGAGAGTTTTCATTAGATCCTCAAAGAGGCCCACAACAATACAAAAGGCTAAGACCCACTACACCACACCCTCAGGGTAAGAACCAAAAAATGCACACTGGACTTCAACCCCTTTCACCAAGACTATCGCATTTCTCTACTCCTAAGGGAGGAAAAAAAACTACCATAGTTTTAGTTTCGCTTTAAAATTTTCAGAGCAAGTCAAGATTTCACTCCTGGACAATTTCCAGGATCCTTTGCCCCAAGTTAAGTTACACAACAAATTGCAATATTGCATCAGTTTACATCCAATTCAGAGATTTCACAAATAGTGACCAATGTTATTTAGTCATTCCACTTTCCAAACTGTGTTTCAATCAACCAATTCTCACTGCATTTCCTGTGAAATAAGCTATCATTATATCCACTTCCAAGAAAGTAAAACACTGTCACCCTGAGGCCAGGCAATAAGTCAACTACAGAATTGGGACCAGACCTGAGAAGTTCCTGACTGCCCCCCAAGACCGCATCTCTTACAGCAGAGCATCCTCCTATAGCTAAAACAGGGCAACTGACTCTACCATCTTCTCTACCGGTAACAATAATAAATTAGAATCTAATGTTAAATCACTAAGTTAGGGTATACCCCTAGTTTTCCCGTGACAGTGTGCTCATCACTGAAAGTTGAAGCAAAAGTCATAGCACAAACATCTGGCACATGCCTGGCATCTTCAAAGAGAGATGTAACCAGCAAGGAATGCTGGTGTAGGAAAAGGTTTGGTCATCTCTCCCAGGACATAACTCAGTGAGTCGTTAAACGTTCAGAGAACTCCCGACATCCTGCCCGTAGGATCAATCTGGAACTTCAGATCCATCCAAAATTCTTGATCCGAAACAGGAGTCAGGATCCTGCAATGGGGGAGGGGGCATTCAGGAATGGGTCATGGTTACTGGGAGAGGCTTGGCCGATGACCGCTAAGGCTTGTTCCATCTTTGCCAGGCTAGGACTGGCCTCCTCTCATCTTGTGCCAGATCCAGCCTTTGCTTCCAGGCTGGGGACCCCGGGGAGGGGGGGCCCGCCACTTGCTTCTAAGGGACAAAGGCAATTATTGACTAAAGCTAACCCAATCAGATCAGGGAAATACCACTCTGGCACTGAGGAATTAATTTCACAACGAGGCTATGTGAGGGCGATGTTTTATTTATGGCCCTGCCTGATCAAGACGACTTCCCCACAAGAAACGTCCAAAGCAAACAATCTTAAAGACACGAAGAACCTTATGCTTCCTTCACTGTTCTCCAAAAGCAGGAAAAAAATGCCAAAGACAACAGCCGGCAGGACACCAAAGTCATATGCTCAGTGTGTCAGGAAGCGACCCACAAGTTCTAAGAAGGACACATCCCCTGAACAAGATGGGACATTTCCTATTCGCTTTGGTGACAAGCGCTCATCTAGACAGCCTGGAAACAAGTCCGAACGGGAGCTGCAGGCGCGCATGCCTCCACCGCCGGCCGAGCGCGGGGAGCCCTCCTCTCCCGGGACAGATGCTACTACGACACCCCAAAAACACCCGCTGGAGACCCCAGGAGGCTGGCAACATTGAAACCCCGCCATGCAACTCCGCGGCTACCGATCCCACTCGCCTCTCCATCCCCAACGTACAGTCCCCCTTTCCCCAAGCGCTTCGGTGGGAAACAACTCCCACTTTGGAAATCAGATCTTAGTTGTGAGAATATGCCAGGCGTCCAGATCGCATCCATTCACAGACCGATCAAAGCAAGATACAGACATTAAGGAGTCTGCTGCTTTGACATTTTAACAGCAGACCATTAGGCAGCGCATGTAGACACACACGGGGGTGTCAGCCACGGGGAAGTCAATGACCCACAGGGAGGCTCCTGTCATTACCAGGGGCTCGGGCAGAGCGCATGGGGTCCCTCTCCCTCTCCAGGCCAAGGCGCACCCCGGCCCACAGCCCGCGCGCGAAGTGGGGAGCTAGGGTCGCCCGGGACCTGGTGGGGGCGAGCCAGGGGAAGGCGGGGCCCACCTCCTCATCCTGCTCCTCCTGGGACGCGCTGCTGCCCCCGGGCGCGGGCGGCGCAGCTCCTTCGAGGGGCGGCGGCGGCAGCGCAGGGACTCCACGCTCGAGCAGCACGCGCACGGGAGCCCACGCGACGGGCAGGCGGACGCCCAGGGCGCCGCCCGGCGGCGGCTGCGGCTGCTGCCTGCGGGAGAAGCCGACGGGCTCCCCTTCCTCCGACAGAGTTTCTGAGCCAGAGGAAGACTCGGCCAAGGAAGCACCCGGTGAGGACGCGGCGACCGGCGCAGAGGCGGGAGTCCGGGCGCCGTGGCCGCTGCATCCACAGGGCACCGGCTCTGGCGCCTCCGAAACTTTCTCCCCCATTTCCCTCTCGGGCCAAAGTGCTGCCCGAGGGGCGGCGGGGGCGCGGCGCGCACTCAGCGCCTCCAGGGGAAGCCGCGGGCTGCTGGGCTCCGGCTCACTCGCACTGCCGCTCCCGGGCTGCAGGGAGCCCCGCCGGCGACTACATGGCCGCGACGGGGCCACAGGAGCCCGCCGCCAAGTTAGCAGACACCTGGGCCCGGCGATCGACGGGGACTCCCGAGCGCGGGGACATGCCCGCTCGGGTCCGCGCTCTGCGCTCCACGATGCTCCCGCGCTGCGCCGGAGCCGCCGGGACTGCGGCTTCTCCGGCGAAACCTGCCTCCGGGACGGAGCGAGGGAGACGGGCAGCCCGGGGAGCCAATGGCAGGGCCGGTGCGCCGGTGGGCGGAGGCTGCGGCGCCCCCGGCCGCGCGGGCGTCAGGTAGGGGAGGCGGGGCTGAGGCGCTAGCCGCTGTGTCCCGCAGGAACGCTGGGCATGCGGGGCAAGGACGCGGCGCGGGTCCCTGGAGTGTGGGAGGGGAGCTGGGAATCGGAGCCAAGGGCCGGGACTCCAAACTTAGCGGGGGAGTGGCTGGCCGTCCTTGGGACGCCTGAAGGAAACGGCAAGGGGGTGGTGAGACCTTGGAGAAGAACTGGACTTTGTCTCCAAAAAGTGGAATCAAGAAAACTGACCAGAATGACAGCTTTATGGGGAAGAAAAGGAAACACGCACAGTCACGCGCACACACGCGCACCCACCAGCGTGCTGGAGGAAAAAGGGAGAAACTCTGTGGTATAGTGAGTGGCTCCAAAGGGAGCTGATCGCCAATCTCGAATTTCCGTTTAATCTCCTTGGGCCTCAGTTTCCTCAATTGTATTAATAAATGGAGACATTAATACCAGTCTTGTCTGGCTGTGACCAGGATTAGAGCAAATATATATACGACTTAGGCGGAGTGCCTGGCTTGGACACCTGGAAAGTTCTCAAAATACCATTTTCTACCTTTATTTCTGTTTTAAACTAAAAAGTTAAGTCAAAGACTTGAACCTTTTGAAAAGGAGGAAGATAAATTATGCCCCTGTATTTAATTAGAGCAAGCAGAATAAGAAAGGGCTCTGTGGCCCTAACCATTGTCTGTCTGTGTACATGAGCTAAGCAGAAGATGGAAAGAGTGCACATTGCCAGTTTACTTTCTCCTGACCCTGGATTGTAAATGAGCAAGATGCAGGATGGGGTGCTTCATTTGCCTTAGTTCCTCTAAGAACTAGAAGAAAGAACTTTCACCAAAGGCATCGATAGAATCTCCTTAAGGTCCTCCCTGGGGCTGGAAGATGCAGCCTTTGGGATGACTTGAATTTCCTTGGAAGCCAGCACTGAGCTCAGCAATGGGAAATAAATGATTTCTCACTTGCCTTCAGCTCTATTCCCATTCTGAGCTCCGCCACTGTAACCTGAGATATAAATTCAACCAGCTTCAATTCCGCAGACATTGATTGAGATGTGTGCCAGGGGCTGGCAGGGGATACAAAGATGAATAAGGCAGGTCCCCTGTCCTTGAGGAGCTTATGGTCAAGTGAGAGATTGATGCTGCATAATATAGCTCCATTATCCATTTGTAAAAGCTGTGGTAAATGTTACAAAGAACAGTGTGCCATGGGAGAGGAGGAAAGAGTTACAGAAAAATAGTAGCATGTCCTCAAGCTCAGAGGTGCTCAGGAATCTTAAATTTCTCTTTGTCATTACAGTTTTGCCAAAGGTCCTTAAGAACTGAAGGGCTCAAGTTGAAAGCCCCTTCAGCTAATGAGCCCTTTCATGCTATCATGGCATTTAGAAGTGATACGTCATACAAAGCGCTTCATCATATTGGACAGCAAGCATTGTCCTGATCGGTTTCCTCCCCCCAAGATGAAGGGGAAGGAAACATGATGTGACCCTCTTGCCATAGAGGGCTGTACTGAAAAACGGCCTCCGGCTGTCAGGCTTGCATTGTGACACTTCAGAATTATCCACAGGGATGTGAAGACCTGCTGAGGAAAAAGGATGAGTCTAGTGACTTAGCTAAGTTGTGAGAGCAAGACTGAAGAGAGAGCACAGTGGGGCGGTCTGAATCCAACCCTGGGCTTCACAATTACTTTCCTATTCATGAGTATTGGTCTTTATCTGAGCCCCTATGTGGTTGATTCACCACAGTCGAACTGCAATGACGACTTCAGCCATTCACATAAAAGAAGAGGAGAGGTTGCTTTTCATTATATCAGGAAAGAAGAAGAAGAAAAGGCATGATCTGAATAACAGTAAGAATGACAATAGGAATTATTGCTTGAGCCCTCTGCATCTTCTGTGGATGGTCCCATTTAATCCTGGCAACAACCTTATGAGATAGATTCTATTAGTCCCACTTTATTGATTAAGAGATTGAGGATCTGCAAAGTCAAATAACTTGTCCAAGTTCACACAGCACATGAGTGGTGGAGCTGTGATTTGAACCCAGCAATGTGGTTCCAAGGCACTGTGGGAGCATTCCAGTATAATGCCACTCAGAACAGACAACTTTTTCAAGTATGTATGTATATATTAGATTAAAAATATCCATAGGGCAGGAACTTTCTTGTCTTGATTCAATATGTAAAATACTTGAGAATATACTTGAGGAACAGATTTTTTTTCTGCACAGTCATTTATAAATCACTATGTACTACGTTAAGTTTCAAGCACTTTACAATGTTAATTTACTTAATCCGCATATCAACCTATTGTGGTAGCTCCTACTATTCTTCCCATGTCACAATTATGAAATGTGTGAAAACTAGGGCACAGAGCAGGAATTTGCCCCAAATCACACAGCTAGCAAATGATGGAGCCAGGATTCAAACTCGAACATTGAGCCCCAGCATTTGTGCTCTTAACCCCTGTAGATCAAAGTCAAATACTAGATCAGTATTTCTTGAACTTTTTAAACCTTAACCCCAAATAAGAAATCTATTTCACATTGCAACTCATGACACATATAGATACATACAAATACAAATAAAATTTCATTCACCAATACCCTTCCTGTAAGCAAAGCAGTCTGAAATTTTTATTATATTTTATTGAAAATAAAGATGGTACTTACTTGTGGTCCACTAAATGGATTTCACACTCAACTTTGAAACCTGCATTTTCAGAGCATACCTGATCCTCTCCACACTTGCCTGTGAGGGAAATGTGAGTGTAGTTCAGGCTGAGTTTTCAGACCAGAACTGGGCAAACTCAAAGGATGACTCTATAAATAAAAGATGATCAGCAGGTCAGGATAGTTCCCCCAAAGTGTCCCAATTAGACCCATTGACAAATCCCGGGGTATGACCAAACCACTGAACCAAAATCAGTTTTGATTTATCTAAATCTCGCAGTTCAGCTTTCCTATCTTAATAATTAAATTATAAACATTTCCTGTGATGTCCAGAAAAGTGCCCCCTCCAGGAGGACGTCTCATAAACTTGGGACCAAAGATGGGTATGAAAGCACAGCTTTTTTCCTGCAGTGTCACTATAGACAGGAGCCAGACAAATTAAAAATAACATAGTCATAACTCCTAAAAAGCCAATAGTATAGCATCACATGATAGACCCAAACTAGCCTACAGACTAGGAGGGACAAGGTCAGCCTACTCCAAGGTAATCAGTTTCTATACATTCTGTTGACCATACTCCCCAGGTGTTTGGTTCAGGGACAAGCACTCCCGGGCACCCAGTATGTGTTCATTGTGTTTTGTGATTGAACACTTGCTCAGGTTTCTATGTTGTTCTCAGAAATGATGGGAGACATCGCCTCTGGGAGTCTCTGTAGTTTCTGCCATGTGGGCGAGACCAGTTCTGAATGAATGTCAAGCTCTGTCTCTGAGAGATGGAGGATATTCCAGCACAAGACATCACACCCTTAGTCTACTCACAGTGTCATGACCTTTCTCCCAAGCATTAAGTTCAGGATATAATAAAATTGAAATCAATTGTCCTTTCTTATACATGAAATTAGAACATCATAAACTCTGAATAATTTTTGCAAAATCACAGGAAAATGTTTCTATTTAATGCACTTAAAAATCTTAAATATCAGATTGTCTTTGAATTATGAAGATGATATTATCCAACTTTGATAAGTTACTTTTAGTATCATTATTAATAATGCTCCCCCTGACTAATGAAGTATAATTTTTAGACAGAATTTTTTAGACAGAAATCCATCAAAAGGAGGCTGTTGAGGTAGCCTACATTGGGGTGCCTGATTTATACCTGAGGGTGTAGCATAATACAAACCATGGCAGTTTCTGACCAGCCAGCCAGGAGGAAAAGCCCTTGTAGCCTCTCAAGCTTTTGTTTGTGTCTGAGGCTCTAGGAAAGGAAAGATTCTAGTAGAAGGTTCTAGAAGATAAGTAACAGAATTTTTTTAACTTTGAGACAGAGTCTCACTCTGTCACCCCAGCTAGAGTGCTGTGGCATCATCATAACTCACCGCAACCTCTCTCATTCCTGGGCTCAAGCGATCCTCCTGCCTCAGCCTCTCAAGTAGCTGGGAATGTGGGCACGCACTACAACACCTGGCTAATTTTTCTGTTTTTTATAGAGACAGGGTCTCACTCTTGCTTGGGCTGGTCTCAAACCCCTGGCCTCAAGTGATCCTCCAGCCTCAGCCTCCCAGAGTGCTAGGATTACAGGAATGAGCCACCACACTTAGCCCAGAATTTTTAAATGATGGTCAAAAAGGACAGGGAGAAAGGGTAGTAATGTGAATTTCAGCTGTTGGATTCTCTGGCCTAGATGTTAAGACAGATGTGAAACTAAGCTATGTTAGCAAATTAAAACAAGCCTGTGATAGCCCAAACAGGAGTATGCTGCTGATCTGATCTCTTAGATCAATGTTTCTGAGCGTGTTGTATGTGGAACGCTTGATCAGATCACTGGGGAAGCAGAGGATGATGATTCCCTGGTCCCCACTCAAGGGACTGAGAATCTGTATTTTTTAAGGATCACCCCAAGCAAATATCAAGCATCCTAAAGCTTGAGATTTACTGAAGATAATCCTAATTTGGAGATCAAAGAGCCATTTTATGGGTGAACATGTATGGCTCTGTAGAAGGTAGTTAGAATAATCTGGACAGTCTCTTTGGACCTCTTTGTTCTTGTTCTCCTGGAGACCAATCACCTTGAGGAAACAAAGGCAGCCCAGCAGCTGGACAGGAATATGCAGCTATTCTAAAAGCAGCTGGAAAAACTGAGCTAATACACAAAAGGAACTGAGGATAATGTTCCCTCGAGGATTCTATTTAAACAAAATTCAAAATGGTGACCTATTTCCCACAGAAGACTCCAGTCTTTTGCATTTGTCTTTCCAAGAGGGATATTCACATCTGGGAATTTTTTGTTATGCTTTCAGCATGAAATGCTCCTTTATCACTTTTCATTTTTTCCAAAAGATTTATTCACTACTCTTTGCCTATTGAGGAAATAGAAGACAAAGAAACCCATTTACTCGTTTTTATTCATTAAAAAGTTTTTCTTTCAAAGTCAAACGATTCTGTTTTCCACTTTCAATTCTTTGAGCAATCTCCTTGACTCTGTCTACACTACATGGCAAGTAGTTCCATCCACCATTAACCTCAACTAATTAGAAAATAAAATGATACTGAATAGTAACCTACCAGATAGCGATTTGTTCCAAAGTCCTGAGCCACTTTGCAACCTTAGGAGTACTTAAGAATTTGAGGAGATAATATCTCATAGACCCTTTCCTCTAAGAGTGTGATCACACAATAAACAGATGTAGGAGCTTGTGAGAAATGCAGATTCTCAGTCTCTGCCCCAGATCTCTCAATCAGAATCTTAGTAAGATTCTCAGGGTTTCAGAGGCACATTAAAGTTAGAAAAGTGCTGCTGTAGGCCACTGGTTCCCAAACTCAGCTGCACATTGGAATCACCTGTGGAACTTTAAACACTACTGACACTTGAGTCCCACCCCCGAGACCTGATTGGTTTGGGTTGGGGTATGGACACTAGGATTTAATAAGTTCTCGACGTGGGAAGTGGTTATTTTAGGGCTGAGGCAGGGAAAATATAAGAAGAGCCTGGAATAACATTTGGTGCCACAAATTAAGGAAATGCTCAAAAATCATGGGAGCTTATTGGAAGAAAGCAGGTGCCAGCCTAAAGGAGCTCTCAATGGCCAAAGCTGGAACAATTTGAGCAACAAATAAATAATGATAGTGTTGTGTTTTAAGTCATAGAATAAAATACATACTCATGAACCCAAACTTGTATAAATAAATAAGGAAATAAATTAAAAAGTAAGTAGAGGAGCATAGACAGCTCTTCCTCACAATGGAGATCCAATTAATAATTGTATAAAGAAAGGGAAATTGAGAATCACCATTAGGGGAACACCACAGCAATAATTGTTTTGGGTTGATGAGACCCAGAAATGTATGCTAAAATTGTCAGGCAAAAGTTTGAGGAGAAAAGGATTTACATAGACTCATAGTATTTCCCCCAAGAAACTTACCAATACTAAGTGAAAGATAGTAAGTTTCCAGTTGAGAACCCTAGCAGACCTCCCTCGACTTAACCATGTAAACATCACTATTAGTAAGACTTATTAACATCCTGAACCCCTTGCTAAGGTGCACAGCATTATTTTTTGGTATTCCTGACAAAAATGCATACCCTCACTCCAATCATGAGAAAACATGACAAATCCCAATTGAGGGGCATTGTTCAGAATTACTGATCTATACTTTTCAAAAGTATCAAGGGCATGAAAGATAAGGCAAGTGTGAGGAACCATTACAGAAACTATAAAGTAACAGCTAAATACAATGCTGGATCCTGGATAGGATCCTGGAACAAAAAAAAGTATATTAATGGAAAAATTGGTGAAATTAGAATCAAGTCTGTAGTTTAGTTAATAATATTGTACCAATGCTCATTGCCTGTTCTTGATAATTACTATATGGTTATAATTATGTAATTAGGGGAAGCAGGGTGAGGGAAATTAGGGAACTCTTTGTACTTTTTTTTTTTATGAATTTTCTCTAAGCCTAAAATTAGTTAAGAATAAATAATGAAAAAGCAAAAGTCTCTAGGTGATGCTAATGCAGCCAAGATTGAGAACTACAACTCCTCCCTATCTCCTTTCTCCTTACACAAGGAAAATAATTTTTCCTATCTTACCCTTATCAAATTGCCAAGCTTGAGGTAAGAACAACACTAAGCCAAGATCCACCCAGGAAACTGTCGGTGGTGAGCACCATGGGAACCACACACTTGGAACATAAACACAATGGTAGATATGTTTGGAATCTGGCTGCCCTATATCTAGTCTGCTCTCCTTTGGTAAGAGCATCCCAATTGATTTTTAAGGATTTAGGTATTTCCTTTTGAGCAGTCTTGACTTTATCAATCCAGGAATGGACTATTCTTGGACTCTGAATCTTGAAAAGAGTAACACAAGGGCAGCGGTATCTGGACAAGACTGTCAATTAGCTCCTATTAACTAGATCCAGAGCTCCTGTGGTTCCAGTACTTTTCCAAGTCTTAGTCTCCAGCTTTTCCTTGGATTTCCTGAGCTACCAATGAAACTTCCTTCTGACTGAATTGGCTAAAGTCCACCATTGCTTGCCACCAAGGAACCCTAAGAAATACAGATAGGCTGACCTGAATCCACTGGTCACCCAGTCCAGGTGGGAAGAAGACATCTGAATGCATTTCAAAAGCTACTAGTGATACTAAAAGATGTATTCCTGACCTCAATAAGGGTGCTGCTTTCACCAAATTCTAGCAAACCATGAACATTTCAGGTTTAAGAAGGGCTCTCCCTCTTACTGGAGGTTAAAACACTTAAGAATAAGAGTGCACTGGCAGAAAAAAGACTATTTCTAATTCTGGCAGAAACAGATCCTGGCACCACACTATGTTGGAGTTGTCTGTCTTTCTACTAGGTTATGAGAGTCTTAAGAGCAAGAGAGCATACTGTATCTTACCCAGTATACAGCATCTGGCATACAGTAGTTCAAGAAAAATACTTAGTGAATTGACGAGACTATTGCTACCATGTGACTTTAAACAATCTTTATTAAAAGTCTATCTTTACAAAAAAAAAAGTTTACTCAGTCTAAGACTTGTATAGGTTTATCAAAAGAACCCAAAATATTTTAGGAGGAAAAAAATCTGTTTATGTAGTAAGGTGGCCTTGTTCCTAAAGAGTCCCTCATTTTAATAAAAATAATAAGTGCATAAAAAGCTTCAGTTCAAACCACTATTACTCTGTCATGCTCATAGTAGTTTCCTCCCAACTATTTGCCTTCCTGAAACAGCCAAGTAATAAGCACTGCTTGCAGGTGATGTGAATAGGGTAGAAGGAACTCTTGAGACTAAAGCTACAAGAATCTCCCTGCAGGCATCCCAAAGACATCACTCGGTTCCCTAGTCCAGGTGGGAAGAGTCTGTGCCTCTTATTTAAGGAAAGCCCAATTGTTATGTAAACTATATCCTTATGTAAGAATATTAGGACCCTTTATTACACTTTGTCTTGTTGCAGAATTAACAAGGGAATTGTGGCAAGGAGGAAGATTAAATGAAATGGTGGGACATTTCAGCACTATGAAAGTCAATGTTCTCAGTTGCCTACCATGGAATCTATCTGGTTTAAGTCGGAAGTGATTTATGAAACGATATTAGAATGCTTACTGAGTCTTTGGAAGAACTGAAGAAACAGGCTCTGGAGTGAGCTTCCAGAACCTCAGTGCAGAACTGGCAGGGAAGGGAACTGCTGCTCCTCACAGTTCCAGAACCAAGTTGCCTCTCCTACCATCTGTGCCTGCAAAATTGATGTCCTGTACCCCACCTGCTTCCTCACATGAATCACTTCTGTATCTGCATCTCTGTATGTGCATCTGATTAGCAGAACCTAAGTCACATGACTGAAACCTGGAGGCAAAGGAAACTGAGAAATGTGGGAGCTTTACATTCTATCTTGAGAAGAAGGGATTCACACCATGGGGAACCATCATAATACAGGAGTGTCAAAAGATTTGGCTAACAGGGCAAACAAAATGATTTAGACTTTAAAACGCTCCAGCCCCTGATTAATTGTACCAATCTGCCCCCTGGTATAATGTTTTCAGCCATCAGGTAGATGTGGGCCTGAGCATCCATTTAAGGATAGCTGCTCCAAACGTCAGAGTCATTTCCCCACTAACTATTTCGTAAGGGAAGAGAATTATCACCTACTAAACACATTCTATATGCCAGACACTGTGCTAAATGCCTTATGCGCACTATATATTTAATCTCCTCAATAACCCCAATTCAAGGGTATAATCTCCATTTTATAAATAAAGAAATTAGTGCTGAGAAATTAAGTAGTTTTTCTCAAAGTCACACAGTAAGGGGGGCTACGATTTGGTCCAAGGTCTCTTTCAAGTCCATGCTCTTCCTACTATCTTGGGTTCTTAACCAAGGCATTTATGGAACCACTGACAATGTGGCTTCAGGAGCCCATGTCATTGTGGATGTGCATCTTTCTGGGGAGATCATTTACAGCTTATATCAGATGTCAAGGGGAAATATAGCCAAGCCCCCAATGGTAATATACCACTGTACTCCGCAAAATTGTAGTAGACCAGTTTATGATCATAAAACTGTTGTCATTGAGGCAGGGGGATACACTCCAACTAAAGTTTTTTATTGTGGTGAAAAAAACAACCACATATCATGTGATCTATCCTCTCAATAAATTTTTAAGTGTGCAGAATATTATCATTACCTATAAGCACAATGTTTTGCAGCAGCTTTCCAGAACTTTTTCATTTTGTGTAACTGAAACTTTATTATATACATTGAACAGCAACTTCCCATTTTCCCCTCCCCCTCAGCCCCTGGCAGCCAACATTTTACTTTTGGCTTCTGTAAGTTTGGCTTCTAAAAATTCGATGAAATTTTTTTATGTTTGATCTTAGCACTTATTGTTTGTGATATCATTTTGCAATATAAGATTCAAATTTAAAATTTGAGCCAGGAGCCCTATCTCTCGGAGGTGGGGAGAATGCATGTCTGTGCAGGAACAAGTAAGGGTTAAAACGGATGGGGAAGTTTCCCTCTGAAAGACAAGAAAGGGTTGAGCAAACCAGAAACATATTTTTCATTTAACTACTGAAGGCCTAGCTTCTGGTTGTGACTTTGCGCTGACTCCATTTATCAGGGCCTCCATCACCTGTATGATGGGGGTAATATAAAACCTGCCATCATTTCCTCCACCACAATGTTATGAGATTGTTTGGAAAGTACTTTCATTTCCCAAACAGAAGGGCATTATAGCTCTCTCTATATATACCTGTTATGACTTCTTTGGGGGAAAGAATAGCACCTCAGAGAAGACTTGGCTCACAACTTCTAGGACTAATTTCTGAGTCTCACAGACATCCATATGTGGGATGTTCCTTGTGAAGAAAGACTTGTTTTTTTCTTTATTTTTTCATTTTCTAGTGGGTTGTTTCTTCCCCCTTTATCATGTGTTGTGCTTTTTTTTGAAAATTCCAGTATAAATAAGCCTCTCAAATTGTGTGAGCTAGCTGGAATGTTGCTTTAGATGGTTCATTATTTATGTCTTGCTGCCAACATGCATAATATTTCATAGAACACAAAAGCTTTACTCTAGAAAAAAGATAAAGATTATTTTAAAACAGAAAGATGCAAAGAAGCCCAGGAAAGTCATCCTGGTCCACGAGTGGAATTAACAGTATACACCATAAATATAGGCGAACTTCTAAACATAGCATTTTATGAATAGGATCGACCATCTGAGTGTAAAATGTCCCCTTCTTTGCCATCTATTCCCCAAGCAATCGGTTTAAGTGGCATTTTAGGAAGGTAACGAATATCTACCAACACCAGATGTAAACTTAGTTTCAAAGATATGGAATGAAACATAAATAAAAACAGTAAGTGATTTCCACAGCTCTGCCTGTTCACACCAATGTAAGTATGGATTACCAATAGGGAAAGCCAAGAGATCTTCTTGAATAGGATAAAATCCATACTGCCTTATGAAGTTCAGCTGTTGGTGGTGGTTGTTCTCAGTGTTATTGTTATGTTTTCTTAAGTGGCTTTCAGAAAGAAAAAATGAAAAAAATTCACAATTACGGTGGCATCTAATAGAAGGATTCAAATATGATATTTATTAAGCAGGTGGCAGAGAAGAGAGACAATGGAGAAATTTTGAAAAGAGCTTCCCCTTGGTGTCTTCTTCCAACAATTACAGTTTTTAATTTCAAACCATGATCTTACATATTATATTGCTTGGAGAAAGATTAATTGTACTTATTTAATCAGCTGGCTAATGTAGGAACAGGAGCTACCTGCCCATTAAAGTCTGACAACTACACAAAATCTATATATCTGACAAAACTGAACTAATAATCCAGTCCCCTGCATGGCAGTTTTAAACATGTCCTCTGATTCTTTGACACTCCTCCCACTGAGAGGTGGGATTTAGGTCCCCTTTTCTCAAATCTGCGTTGACCTTAAGGATTTGCACTCAACCAATAGAAAGCAGCAGAAGAGTTGCTGCATAAGTTCCAAGGTTCTGTCTGAAGCGGCCCTGTAGCTTCCACCTGCTTTTCATGGAATGTTGCTCTGGGGGAAGGGAGGCACCATATAAGGGGTCCAAAGACTCTGAGACTACCACGCCAGAGAGACTACATATAGACAACAGCAGTGACAACTCAGCTGAGCTCTAGCGTAACCGCCTTTCAAGGAGAGAGACACCTTGGACATTCAGCCCAGCCAGGCCTTCAGATGACTGCACCCCCAAACAACATCCCAGGATCAGACCACCAACTCCTTCCCGAATTCCCGACTCCCAGATCACAAGCAAAATAAACGGTTAAGTTACTAAGTTTTGGGGGTAATTTGTTATACCATGATAGTAATTAGAACACTCCATAAATTCTTTCCCTGACCTCTCAAGCCTATGTTCACCCCTCACTTCTCTAAATTTCAAAGAAATTATTCTCTACCCTCACTCATCCAAGAAACATTAACTGAGGCATCTACTAAGTGACAGACACTGTGCTGGATGCTGAGGAATCAATAGGCTCTGAGAAAAACATGAACCCAGCTTGCGAGGTATGAACAGGCTGCCAGAGATGGATGAGAAGACAGATGCTCATGATGTATTATATCTACAATACAGTACATCTACAATACATTATAGCTACAATACATATTTGAGCACCTATTTTGTACCAGGCCCTGTGCCACAGTGAGATAAGTTTGGAAACACTGGTTTTTATAGGTAGTGGGATATAGATGCAGATTTGTTCTAGAGAGGATTGAGCATGTGAGTCTGGGGTTGTGGAGAGAGAAGTGGGTGGAGATTTAGACTTGAAGTCAATGGCTCACAGAGGATAGTAAAAGACCTGAGCATGGATGAGATTATGAGATTCTCCAGGGCTGGAGTCAGAAAGACAGAGCCCAGGCAAGAACCCAAAGGCACATGAACATATAAGGTAAAGGAAAAGAAGAATCAGAGAAAAAGCAAGGAAACCAAAGTCTCTGAGTCACTAAAATCAAGACAAATTCCTGTTTTAAGGAGCAGAGAGGAGACAAATGCAGTGGGGGCCAAATAAAGTCAGATCTGAAAGGCATAACTTTCATGCAGACATGTCTCTGACACCCCTTTTATTGTGGTCTTGGGTCATCATTTTAAAACTCTTTTAGGTATTAAGGTCTCACTAAAGTTATAAATTCTTTATGGCCAGGGATTATTTAAGTTGCCAATTTGAATTTCACATAGTTACAAAAGTCAGATGTATAAAGTTAAAACTATTTTTTGTTAACTGAAATTAATTATCTGCTCCTCATTTCTAAGAACAGATTTGGTCTTGCCATTATTGGTGTCATTTAGTTCCTTCTATTTTTTTTTTTTTTTTTTTTTTTGAGACAGAGTCTCACTCTGTTGCCCCGGCTAGAGTGAGTGCCGTGGCATCAGTCTAGCTCACAGCAACCTCAAACTCCTGGGCTTAAGCGATCCTACTGCCTCAGCCTCCCGAGTAGCTGGGACTACAGGCATGCGCCACCATGCCCGGCTAATTTTTTGTATATATATATATATTTTAGTTGTCCATATAATTTCTTTCTATTTTTAGTAGAGACGGGGTCTCACTCTTGCTCAGGCTGGTCTCGAACTCCTGACCTCGAGCGATCCACCCGCCTCGGCCTCCCAGAGTGCTAGGATTACAGGCGTGAGCCACCGCGCCCGGCCTAGTTCCTTCTATTTTTAAAACATTTTTTTTTTTTTGGCAGGGGGGTGGCTGGACGCAATGGCTCATGCCTGTAATCCCAGAACTTTGGGAGGCTGAGGCAGGAGGATCGCTTGAGGCCAGAAGTTTGAGACCAGCCTGGGCAACATAGCAACACCTGGTCTCTACAAAAAATAGAAAAATTAGCCAGGCATGGTGGTGCACGCCTGGTGCACCCTGTAGTACCAGCTACTCAGGTGACTGAGGCAGGAGGATCGCTTAAGCCCAGGAATTCTAGGTTACAGTGAGTTATGATCAGGCCATTGCACTCCAAGTCTGGGTGACAGAGTGAGACTCCATCTCTGAAAACACACACATACACACACACTCTTTTTTTTAACATGCTCAAATCCAGAGTTATATTCATTCCACTTGGTTTTGCCTTCTGTGGAGATGTTCTGGATTCCAGGGGTGCTGACTTACCGTCCTTGCAGGGGATGTTTCCCATGGTGTCCGCTGTTCTCTCTGGACTCTGCTCATGTGTAGATCTTGAGTGTCAACCTCCATCTTCACTGCATCCATTGCTAGCAGCTGAGGTCCCGTCATGGCCTACAGTTGTGGATTCACATAAGCTGAAGTATCTCTGTTCTCGCTCAGGTCCGCCAGCCACTCCCCTTTGCTCTCAGCTGCTTACCTGCACCTCCACTGTGGTGGGCAGATCCCCCAGTCATTGCTGCTCTACCACTCGGAAGCCATATTAGACATGGGCCTTCTTGACAGTTCGTGGCACAAATTCTTTACTTTTTTTTTTTCATGTTTTAAATTGACAAATAATAATTGTACATATTCATGAAGTGCATAGTGATATTTCAGTACCGACAATATATAGTGATCAGATCAGGGTAGTTAGCACATTCATCATCTCAAACATTTATCATTTCTTTGTGTTGGGAACATTTGATAACCTTCTAGCTATTTGAAACTGTAATATATTATTGTTAACTATAGTCATCCTATAGTGGTACAGAAGACTAGAAAATTTCTAAATTCATGCTGATTCAGGCCATAGCACTTGATACACGAAGCCAAGTTGGGAGACTCTACCCAAACCTATTCTTTCTCAAGAAGAGCCTGGCTCTTAAAAATCAAAAATGTTGTGGCTTTCAGACTATTTTCTCTGCTCTTAACTTCAAAAACTTTCTTGAATGTGAGAATAGCTTTATTCTAGACTATATTCTCCATTTTTTGACCAATAAATACCTTGATATAATGGGGGAAAACAGAACAACTAAGACTTTCCAGGAACAAAAAATACATTAGATGATATTTCAAAAGTCTTATTAATGTACAATTATATGGGCTATGCACATAGTAAGTGATTGAATAATATCATTTAAGATATTTGCTGAAGATTCTTTGTTAGGAGAAAAGCAACTTAGATATGTCTTAGTTGGCTTGACATTTTCTATCATTTTATAAATTTGGGTTTCTACGGTCAATCCTTAAAAACTCTGTTCCATTACTGGAACTTAGACTATAAACATTTAAACTATAAATAGTGTTAGCTGTCAGAGTGTCGGTGGTGTTTATGGCTTTGCTGCTCCCCGAAATGATGTCCCATAGGCATTATTAAATGAGAAAGATTAGTATGTTTTCCCCTGTAATTATGCCTCTCTACATGAAAGGAAAACTCTTTATTAAAGCAGACAAGCACAAATATTTATTAATATTACTAATTGCTCTGTTTAAATAGGACCTATAATTAGGGTGTGATTTAAAGAAATGTCAGATACTTGATACAATTATATCTTCCTTTCTCATAATCTTTGTTGTTAATCACTGCTTAATTTCATCCTGGGTTTATTTTGAGTTTCAATAGAATTAACTTACCCTTTATCCTCCCAAGAAACAAACCTCAAATTTCTGGACCACTTTCCCTAATTTATACACTTTTGGCTATTCCTGATTAAGGAATATTTGTAACCACTTATTTTTCCAGGCCACTGCTAAAGCAATTCTCCACAAGTTCTAGCTCTCTTCTTTTTAGAATACATCCTTTTATGCCCCAACCCCCGCCCGAAATCTTAGTGGAAATTGAGAGAAAAATATAGACATATAGTGCCTCTACAATTACAGCATGAGTGCCCTGGGACAAACTCTTCCCCAAACTAGAAGAAAGTTCTCCATCTTGGCATCTCTCCATCTGTCTCATTCTCTTTTGAGAAAACCTGACTCTATCCTGAATCATGATTCCACATGTCAACTTGCTTTCCAAATGAGCTGGGGCTGCAAAGCAACTCTTGTGCAAAGTTACCTTTCCTAGTTAGAGCTTATGATTTTTTAAAAAAAGATATAAAATAAGGTCCCCTTAGTTGGGCAAACTTTCCACTAGCAGAAAAACAAGGCAATCATCCTGGGGATGAATGTCTGGCCTTGACAGTGGTTTGTTTTGGTTGTGTTTTGTTTTTGTCTTTTACGAGAAAAAGAAGATAGAGAGGTTGATAAAGTGAGAACCCATCAATTCTTAGGTGGCAGCCTGAAAATACAACAACGTTGGGGAAAAAAATGTTGAAAATAAAAGAATGGTGGGAGAAATAATTAAGGAAACAAAAAACTGCTAAAGAAAACAAGAGAGAAAAGAAGGCTGATTCTGATTGCTTCAAAGAGAGACCAAAGTGCTTAAAGTTAGGGAGGAAAGAAAAGAGAAAGCAAATGGATGCTTTCAAAATAGAACTAAGGAAATACTGGCCCCATGTTTGGAAAAGATTAAATTTGTTCTGATATTACTGTGAATGAAAGGATTTAGAAGCAAATGCCTAACACTTTGTTGGATCCCCTGTGGGTAATTAATACATATTTGTTGACTAACAAAAACTAGGGAAGGAGCTTCTAGGAGGAAGCCGGAGAGTGTGGACGCAGAAGGAGCTGACGGTTTTCTGTGCAGAGACAGTACGGCCGGATTATAAGGAAGGGGAGTGTCTGTTACTGATACCTGACCTCTGATGTACTTAAATATTTTAGGGCTGCATTTATAGTTTTAGTCTCCCTCACATGGCTCAGAGTGGGTGCATATGTGACACACAAGACTTCAAAAAGCCTGTTACTGCATTTCTAGAGGACCACATCGAACAATTTTTCTCCTCATATGAACCGTACATTTATTCTTTCTTCCTACTTGCAGCACTAAAAGCATTAAATGAAATTACAGGAAATTTTGTGTAATTTATAAAGTAAATAAGTATTCTGGGTATTTTTTTTAACATTTTTTAACCATTTATGGAGATTCAGAAGGTGATATTTGTTTATCTAGGAAGAGCAGCACCTACTTTCTCTATTTCAAGCAGTCTTTGGCCAAAGTATCCTAATCATGACTCCTTTACTTTCAGACAATCAGGAAAAACCTATAATTTACTAACATAAAATTAAGAACATTGTGTTTATTTGAAAACCATATTTTTTCAATAATGTTGTATTCTACTTCTTGTGAATCTTCTAATAGTTTCTGATAAGTTACTGAGTTAAAAAACTTCAGATATGTCCAACAAAAAGGATCCTCTAAAGCTGTTATCTGCTCCAAATGATCATTTTCCTATTGTGTCTTATGAAACAAAAATGTCCTGGGCTACTTGCTTCAAAATAATCCACTGTGGAGTGGAGATATGGAGGTTATAGGCGAAACAAGATTAGCCATGTGCTAATAATTGTTGAAACTGAGTGATGAAATGTGGAAGTTCATTATTCTATTCTATTTTCTTAATTAAATAAAATACATGTAGAGTGGTAATATTTATAACACTGCTAATATTTGTAACAGCTGGATTATTTAATAATAGGAAAATGGCTTTTAAAAAGGATAAATGATGGTATATTGAAAAGGTAAATTATTATGTAGCCACTAAAGCAAACCATAATGTTTTCAATAAATATTTAATGACATGGCATAGTACCCACAATTTGCTAAGTGAAAACTGTGGGTGGCAATCCATATGTACAGAATAATATCAATTTTAAAAATAAGTTAAAATATAAATGTTTGGAATAAAATTCCCCAGACTGGCCTAATTCTAATTTTTATCCTAAGAAAATAATGAGAAATACATAGAAAGATTTATGTACACAAATGTTTGTTGTAGAATTTATTATAATATAAAGAAAGATAATTTGAAAATTTACCAAATTAATGTGATATATCTATTTTGTGGAAAACTATACAGTCATTAAAAGTCATATTTTTGAAGAACAGTTAGTGAAACTGAAAAATGTTTGCAAAATTATGTCAAGTTAAATGGCACAATTCCAAACTTTATATCACATGGTTCATATGTATTGAAAAAAGAATCAGATCTGTTTATAGCTCAGTAATAAGGAATTTAAAATTTTTAAACATGTTTTTAGAAAACAAATGGAATTTGAAAAATTGCATTTTATCCTAGTCTCTTGGGAGGGGTGTGTGTGTGCGTGTATTCTGCCACACAAGATTTTCCAGGTCTGAATCTAAATTCAGTTATCACTGATAATAACTGTTCATTCTTTGGACTCAGGCTGGGTGTGTTTGGAAACTGGCCCTGTGAATCATGTGAGCTAACAGTCTTCCGCTGCGCCTTCTAGCTCACCCTTCATTCCAATGTGCAGAGGTAGTTGCCCTAGTTGCTCTGGTTACTAGTTTTAAAAAGGTACCAACACAACAATTTATAGGAAGAATGCAATTTTTGAGGGTGGAATCACTAAATAGGCTATAATTTGAAAATGAAACAGAGACAACTTTTTCCTCTAAAATGTGCAGATATAGCTTATTTGAGGTTTAATTTCCTACTGTTTGTAGATAATATTAACTATGATTTATAAGTCATTTATTCTGGTATTTATATACAACACTAAACACTTGTTCAGATGCCACAAATGAAAAAGGGGACTTTTTCAAGGTCAAAAAGTCCTTCGAGGAAAAAGAAAATAATGGAATGGGATAAAGATAGATGTATCTCAGAAGGAATAAAGAAAAGACATTTAGATAAAATAACACTGTCCTGACCCACTGATGGATTGAATTGTCCCTGAACTAGGTTGCTAACTCAACTCTTCTGATAATGTTCACCCTGAGGGGCAACGCTCTGCCTTCTCCCTCGCTGTGGGAATTGTAGCTCAGTCTTGCTCTAGACTTCTCCTCTATTCCCCAGTCTCCCAAGCTCTGCAGGCCTGCAGGAAATCTCAGAGATTAATCAATAGAAGGAACTAGGGGACCCGCATAATTTGTTGACATGAGCCTGCAAGTCCTAGGACATGCGGAGCAGAATGCTTGGTCCCTCCAGAGAGCTCAGGAGTCTCGGGACAGCTGGAACTGTGCTTGGTCTGTAGAATCATGCAACCCTCTGTCATTATATCTGGTTCTACTCCATAGGCTCCAAGTGCACATACCCACTTCTGAATTGGCTGCTGCAGTTTTGAATTATTATGGTCTACAATTGAGATATACAATATCAGGAAGTAGAGAAAGAGACTGTGTGGGTGTGTGGATGGGGTAGTTCAGGCTCTTACTCACGGTAGCGATCATAGAAATTTTATCATGGTTTCGGTGTCACTCTCTTCAAAAGTTATTAAGTATATTGTTAATACATTTTTGGAAGATAGTATCAAAACCCTTAGAATAAAAAGGAAAACATAAATTTGACCCAGCAAAGGCTTTTCTAGAAAATTATTCTGAGGAAATAATCAGTGCTCAAATATTTATGCACAAGGATATTCATCAAAATGTTTATAATACCAAAGTATGAGAAACCTATGGAGTTTGATTAAATAAGTGATGGTACGTACACACAACGGAATAGTATTGATCCATTAAATACTATACCACAGCCATATTTATTAACTTAGAAGTCTACATTTTGTTCAATGAAAAATTTAGGCTAAAAACAGGATCGATGATATGATCCCATTAAATTTCAACATATACATAGAAAAGACTCTAAAAGATTCCACCCCCAAAATATTAGCAATATTTGTCTCTGGCAGAGATATTATGGGTAAATATTACTCTCTTATTTATATCTCTCTATGTTGATACACAAAGCATAAAATAATGCAAGTAACAAAGAATCCATCCCTACCTTCTAGGACACAAGAAGATTTTTATTAGAATGATAATTCAAGCAGCCTAACATCCTGTTTTCCATGTAACATCCTATTTGTGTCTGCACTGGGATGCATTATGGTCCTGTGTTTAAGCTTACACCAAGCAGTGGGAGTACAGATATGACATACTTTATTCTCCAACTTACTGGCTCTGGCAAGTCAGGAAATCATTCTGGCTACAAGCTGAATAATATCAGCCCAAATAGCATTAGCATCTTATCCCCATGCTGTTGGAACATGCCCATAATCTTCCGAGTGCAATCTGGCAACTTCATGGATGAATAGTTGCATTCATCAGAAGAATCTCATTCAGGGATTAAAAATACATGGCATGGCTACCACCACTACCTCCTCTCATAACCATGGCAGACATCATAAATCACACTTTGTCCGGTGAACCCAGATGTGGCCTCAAAATCTTTTCCAACACAGCTGTGCTCCAGGCATCCCCTATCAATCATTTATTATTTCAACTCAAGTTGAAATCTATTAGCCATATCTGCTCTGATTACTCTGGCTGGAACATTATTATTCCTTTGACTGGTTCCCAGGACTATGGAGTTGAGGTGCATGACCACTTTCTTTCTTTAATGATCTCTCTTCCCCTTAAAATGTTGAAAACATATAAAGGTGTTGCTGACACAAGGTTAACACTCAGGAGCCCAGCCACATGCTTTAAAAAGATCCCTCCCTCCAGTCCTAAGCTAGATAAAAGGACCACCTCTTTTCAAGATCTTCAATAATTATGGGATGGAAATTTGAACGCTGTTCTCTTTGTGATAACTGCATTTATATTCCACACAAAAATAATACAATGTTAAGAACAGTTATAAATATTAACAGAAAGTAGAACTCCAAAAGGAATGCAGCAAACTAAAATGGAAAAGGATAACATATCAGAACCAGAGCAACAAAGGAAGAATTTTTGCATTCTACATCCACAAAAAAATCATACCTCTTCCAAAGGTTTGACCAAGGAAGGCCCCGTGAAATTCCGAACAGAAAGCTTCCACATATGGTACAGGTAGAATCCAGCCTTATAGAAATGACCACGTGGAAACCTGGATCAATATGGCAAATTGGTTACATATTCCAATTCCCATTCTCAGATCCCAAGAAACAACCTAATATACACACACACACATGTGCACACGCGAGCATCCCACAAATACACACACTGTCAACTCTGCAAAGAAGAAATATCATGTCATTAGCAAATCAGAAATTTTGAAAAAACTCTGAAAGAACAAAGCTGATGTGATCACATTGGCAGAGGAAACCACAGCCCAAATTATGTTAAAAAAAATATTACTAAGGGAATGGGAATGGTTTAAGAAGAGCTCCAGAATGGGAGCATATTAAAAATGGTGGAGAAAAAAAAAATCAAAGAAATAACATAAGAAAAATTCCCAGAGCTGAATAATGACACATTTTCAGATTGAAAGTGTACAAAAAATGCTAAGCAGGTTGGAGTAGACACATCTAGATGAAATTCCAGATACCAAGGATGAAAAGAAAGTTTCCAAAGAGAAGAAAAAAAGATCACTTATAAAAGAACGAGAATCAGTTTGGCATCAAGACTTCTTATCAGAAATGCTGCATGCTCGCAGACACTAGGGAAGCTCTTCAAAATTTTAGGGGAAAGTATTTTGAACAAAGTATTTTGTTCCTAGAAAAACTAGCATTCAAGTTAGAAGGAACAAGAAATGACAATTTTAAGTACAAGAAAGTCTTGTTGCACTAAAGAATTTACAAAGAGATTAAAGTTTAAAAATACTGAGCCAGTTGGGAAACTGTATTTTAGTTTGAGAAAAAGAAGGGTTTTGATTACTGTTGAAATAATTTCCAAGAGAATATTTAGGAAAGTTACACATTTAATAAAGAGTGAGAGAGAGAGAAGAATGAAAAGGTTAGGGACAAGTTCTTATTTAGCAGCTTAGTTAAGTGGCAGTGAAGTTATTACTCTAATAGTTTAGGGGTTTGTTTGAAATGAACCAGTTTTGAAGTCTAGTTTCCTCTACTTGGAATTTTTGGTTTTACACTCTCAGCAAGTACGGCAAGTGCTCCGTCCTTGTCCTCCTTTCTACAGTAAGGGCAAAAGGCCACCAAACAGAGAGAGACTATATGAGGTCTTCTTTCACTTACGGCATTAGGGGACAGGAAAGGGCATTGTACGTCCTACACATCAGTGGAGTGTTGGCTTCCTCACGTGACCACACAGGATGGTTGTTTGTGCCCGCTTTGTCTCCCTTACTCCGGTATAGACAGAGCGTCCAACTCAGTCGTTCATTCACAGTAGTTTCTTGACCCTGAAATATGCAGACAGAAGGATGGGCAAAAGGAATCATGAGGTAATCCTCTCATAAAATAGTGACAACTAGCGTTGTGTACAGCGAGCATTCACAGAGTTCTGATTCAAGCCTCACAAACGGTTCTATGAAGTAAGAAAGAGATATAATTATTATCTGGGTTTTTGGTTTTTGATTTTGTTTTTTTTTTTTTTACAGAAGAATGATTCGAGGCTCAGAGGATTAAATAAAATGCCCAAGAACATTCAGCAAGTTATTCTGGTTCAGCACATACTTCCTGTGTGTCAGAACTTACTGTTCTGAACACATTGTTTTAAAAGGCAGGCAGGTCCCTCCACGGGAAATTCACAGGCTAGTAGCAAGAGATGGGTGGTAAACTTGTAAGCATCTAGCGACAAAGATAATTTCAGGTACTGGCAATGGCCATGAAGAGGATAACAGAAGTAAAGTCACAGAGGATGACTTGGGCTGTGGCGGGAGGGGACTTGCTGCTTTAGCCCAGATGACATTGGCCAAGTTCTTGGGATTGAGACGGGAATGTTGAGAAGAGGACAGGCACGCGAGGATCTGGGGGAAAACCAGCCCTAGCACAGGAACAAGCACCTGGAGGCAGGAGGAACTTGGCTTGTTAAAGTGGTAGAAAAAAGGACCAGTGTAGTCGGAACGCAGTGAACAAAGAGAGTCAATCATAGAGAGCTTTGTGAGCCACGATAAGGAGTTTGATAAGTTGGGGTTTGATTCTAAGAGTAACGGGAAGTTAAGAGTTTAAAAAAAATCTTTATTGAGGTTTATTTTACATATCCTAAAAATCACCTATTTCAAGTGTGTAATTCAATGATCTTTATGGTGTGCAATCATCACCATAAATCACTTTTAGAACATTCCTATCCTCCCAATAAGATCCCGCATGCCCACTTAAAGTTATTCCTTTTCCCATGCAACTGCTAATCTACATCCTGCCTCTATAAATTTGCCTTTTCTGGACATTTCTATAAATGGATTCATACAATGTATAGTCTTTGGTGTCTGGCTTCTTTCACTTAGAATAATGTTTTGTTTTGTTTTGTTTTGTTTTGTTTTTGAGACAAGAGTCTCACTCTGTTGCCCAGGCTAGAGTGAGTGCCGTGGCGTCAGCCTAGCTCACAGCAACCTCAAACTCCTGAGCTCAAGCGATCCTCCTGTCTCAGCCTCCTGAGTAGCTGGGACTACAGGCATGCGCCACCATGCCCGGCTAATTTTTTCTATATATATTTTTAGCTGTCCATATAATTTCTTTCTATTTTTAGTAGAGGTGGGGTCTCGCTCTTGCTCAGGCTGTAGAATAATGTTTTTTGAGGTTCTGTAGCACGTGTCAGGAGTTTGTTGCTTTTTATTTCTGAACAGTGCTGTAAGGGTATACCACAATTTGTTTATCCACTTATCTGTTGATGAACATGTAGGCTGTTTCCAGTTTTTCACTATTGTGAATAATGCTGCTATGAACAGTTTATGCAAGTGTTTGCACATGTTTTCCTTCATTCTTCTCAGATAACTAGAAAAGGAATTGCTGGGTTATATAGTAGTTTTAGATTTAACATTTTCAGAAACTGTCAAACTGTTTTCCAAAGTGGCTGCACCATTTCATATTCCCACCAGCAATGTATGAGGCTTCTCATTTCTTGACATACTTACCGACATTTATTGTAGTCTGTCTTATTTATGGTAGCCATTCTAGTGGGTATGAAATGGTATCGCATTGTGGACTTTATTTGCATTTCCTTAATGACTAATGATGTCAAGCATCTTTTCATGTCCTCATTACCAATGGAAGAGTTGTAAGCAGAGGAAAGATATATGATATGATTCGTGCTTTAAAGTCCAATCTGGTTACTAAATGGCAAATAGACTATAGGAAGGAGATTAGTTAAGCGATAGTTACAGTAATCCAGGAGGGAGATGATGGTGTCTTGGACTTGGGTTATAACAGTAGGGGTGGAGAGAAGGGGTTTGGATAGGGATACTTTATGGAGGTAGAGGCAACAGAGTCGGTTGATGGATTGGATGTGGGGCGTGGGAAAGGGAGGGCTTTAATCAAACACCTGGGTAGGTAGTGGTGCCATTTATCACCAACAGGGAGCAAATATGATGGTGATGCTAGGGGTTGGTAATCAATACCTATTTTGATCACGCAACATCTTTTGTATCTATTAGACATCCGAGAGGAAATTTTGAATATGTAATCAGACATGAGGGTCTGGAGTTCAGGGGAGAGTTCTGGGCTGGAGGTGGGAATTTGAGGATCATCAGCATATAGCTGGCATTTAAAGCCTTAGGATCTAGAAAGAGAATGTGGAGCAAAGATAGAATGGAGTGGAGAATGAAGCCCCAGAGGTATTTTGAAAGAGTTGCTTACGGAGATCAGAGGGTAAGGATGACAATTTGAAATTTAGGATTGAGGTAAAATGAAGGCAGACAAGTATGGGGAAATATGTTCTGTTGGCTGTGCTAATATGTAGTCACCAGCTACATGTGGCTAACTGAGCACTTGAAATGTGGCTTGTTGAACTGAGATGTAAGTACAAAATATTATACATACTGGAGTTTGAAGACTTAGTACAAAAAAGGAATGAAAATTCTCATTAGTCATTGTTAAAATGAAAATATTTTGGATATTTGGGTTAAGTAAAACTTGTTAAAATTAATTTTACCTGTTTCTTTGTACTTTTTTAATGTAGCAACTAAGGAATTTAAAATTACATATGTGGCTCATACTATATTTCTGGCAGTGCTGGTCTATAATGTTTTTCCCACATTCTCATCCTGGTTTTCCAGAAATGTCAGTGTGGCATATTAGGGCCTCTTGAACAAGCATTTAAATTTATATGAGAATTCTGTAGGTATTTTCTGCAAGCCTTTCTTAAGGTGCTAATGGGCATAGATCATGTCCATGACCTAAAAGAAAAGTGACAATGTCTTGGGTATTTTGGGTATGGTGTTTGCATTGTGCAGATAGACTTATATTTTAGCAAAGACAATGTCACATGGATCATTTGGTCCTTGCTAAGATAGGAAACTACTGTTAGAATGGAGATATCATATCCTTGATATTTGTAAGGTTTAAGGTGTCCTTGCTGACTATGAAAAAAGTTCAATCAAATAAATCCCTTCTTCCATCTGGTTAAATATAATTTGATTAAATGAAGAGAAACTTAATTGTTTAATAAGGTCACCATATCAGTTAGAAGTGACTTGGTTTTTTTTCTTTCCTTTAACATCTTTGAGATTCTTTATATACCATAAAAATCATTTTCATCAAAGTCTTTTCCAGTTGCTATCATGGCAAGAGTTTCCCTTTAGAAATAAGAAAACTTCCCTTTGGTTAGAGATCATAGAGGTGAACTGTGCAGTTGCCACTCAGTGAAACTTCTTTACTTTTCTCCCTGCCCCCAGTGAATAAGGTCATTTGAACAGGTAATTCCCTCAAAGGGGTAGAGTTACACAGTTTTTCATGTTTGACATGACAGGTAATTGGGCAGATTTTACATATACCTCTGTGGGAGCTTTTGTGATCTCAATATAGAAATTTCCCTAATGCTTCTGATTAAAATATCAAATCCAGTGGTGGAGTAATCACTCATTCAGCCAGCTCCTTGAAAGGTTGGCAGCTGAGCTTTGTGTAAGTGGCTTCTTGTAGCACTAAGCCTTCCCCTCTAAAATACGTCACCCCATTGCTTGCCTGGATGTAATGGCATAATATGTTAAACAGACTTACATCTGTACTGGACATCTCAGAGAAGTTGCTTGTTGTAGAAAGACTATTGAAATTGTCTAGATACTGGGCAATCTGGTCCTGCTAACCCACTGACTTCTTGGCTGCTTTAGGGAATGATACCTAACCTCTGTGGGCTTCAGCTTCCTCATCTTGTAGAATGAAGGCATCACTCCAGATCAGTAGTTTTAAATAAAGTTCAGCATACCCCAAGGGGGTTGTTAAAACACAGATGCCCAGCGCTGCCTCCTGGAGTTTCTGATCCATTAGGTCTGCGGTGGGCATCTCTGATCAGTTCCAAGGTGATGCTGATGCTGATGCTGCTGGTTTAGGGACCACTCCGAGAACCACTAGTCATCTCTACCACATTCCTCATAGCTCAGCCTGCCAGGATTTTGTACGTGTTAAGTGCATGTTTGTTTGCCGGTTGGCTCACTTAATTCAGAAGTTCCCCAAAGATCTCAGTCTGATAACTCTAAAATAGACTTTCAAAAAGCAAGCCAATCATCAGAAATTCAGGCATCTCTAATTTTGATAAATAGAAACTAGATCATTTTATTAGCATTCTGAGATTGTACATAAAAAATACACTTTGCAGTTTGGAGAGAAGATAAGTCAGTCCTAATTTCTCTTCTCAGTATACCAATTACTGCTTATCCATCCTAGCCATTAAATTTCAGCTCAAATATAAATTTAGGAAAACATGTGGCATAGACTGCTTAATCACTCCCTGCACAAAATTCTCTGATGTGAGAGGTTTTCTCCTTGGGTCATTTCAGCATTACACAATTGTGTTTTATTTTCATCTCTGCTGCAGCAAAGTTGAGAATCAAAAATATTATTTAAAATTATGTGCAATAAAATGATCCTTATCAATTCAAATGTTTGCAATGGGAATCAGTCAATTAATGTGTTTTAGTGTTTTAGCAATAAACCAGAGATTGTGCTTTTCTCTGTGTGATGCAGAATCTAGTTTTTGGTACAATATAGATGCTTTGAAATGTCTTAAATCATGATTGAAAACTTCTGGAAAGTGAATGCTAATCGTAACCCTGCTAGGAACTTGCTGGCTATACCTGGGGAAGTCACCTACTCTCTTTTTATTTCTGTTTCTCTTTCTGTGATATCGGAACAGTAGTTGTTCTTGTGTACAAAGTGCTTATTGAGGATATATCTAATTTTTATTTATTGATTGACTTATTTACTTATTTTAAATTTCAGGATATTATGGGGGTACAAATATTTTGGTTATACATAGTGCTTTTGACTCATCATATTTAATTTTTAAGCAACATACTTTCTCAAGTTATCAACAAAAATTGCTGGATTCCTTGTCAAAACATGTTGTCCCCTTTCACTAAGAGTACAGTTTTTGAAGGTGCAGGTACCCGCAGAGGAAAAGGGAAGAAAGTGTCACCAGCCAGCCAGCCAGAGATGAATGGTGCAGCCAACTCACCTCCTAAGCAATAATGATCACCAGCATCAGAAGTAGTCAAGAATTGTCTCTTGGAAAAGATTTAAAATATAATATTCAGTGCTGGCCAGAGCCCAGTGTTAATAGGAAGGAAAACTGATCCATCATTTCTGGAAAGCAATTTGGGAAGAATCATCAAGATCTGTGGAAATTCACTTCCTTTAACTCAGTAATCCCGTTTCTAGGAATCCATTCCTAGGAAATGTCAGAGATACTGAAAATATTTGTATGTGCAGAGAGTTACTGCTGCACTGTTTGTGATACAGAAGAACAGGAAACATCCTAAGTTACCAATAATACAGGATGGTTAAATAAATAATGCTTCATCAGAATTTTTTCTAAGTTAGTTTGAAAGACTCTCCAATGATATGGAAAGATGCTCTTGCTAAAATGTTAAGTGGGGTGGGGGAGACAGTGAAAACCTATAAAACCATATGGAATGTGCTGTGTCAACTTGGTTAAGCTGGTAACTATGGGTCTCAGAGTTCTGCATAGGTTAAAGCTGGCTGAAGAGAAACTTGCGTGAAATTTAGAAGGCAAAAGTGACAAAGTAGCCACTGCTTTCTGCAAGTGTTTGTGGTCAGACGTAGTAAGGACAGACAGACAGGGCGTGGTGGGCTCCAGCACTTCCCCTTGCTCCTGGCCCTGCTGACCCACCAGCAGTGGTCTCAGGCCCGGCCTCGGGTGCTCGTCTGCAGATCCACAGGGACCTAAATACAGACGCAACTGCTTTCGATAGGCTTGTCCAGAGATGCTCCCCGAGTGCTCTCCCTGTGTGGCTGGATGGATGTATTTGTTTCCTCTTGCTCCTGTAACAAATGACCACAAACTCAGTGGCTTAAAACAACACAGTTCTGGAGGCCAGATGTCAGAAATCAGTTTCTCTGGGCTGAAGTCAAGGTGTCGACAGGGCTTGTATCTTCTGCAGGCTCTAGGGAGAATTCGTTTCCTTGCCTTCTCTAACTTCTGCGGGCCACTTGCTTTTGTTGGCACGGGACCCCTTCCTCACGTGGCTCCCACCACAGTCACATTTCCTACTACCATAGTCAGATCCTTCCACCTGCCTCTCATACCACATTGGACCTACCTGGATAACCCAGGAGAATGCACTTGGCTTCTCGGTGGATGGACAAAGGACTCCTCTCTTCCTCCAATATTCCCATCTTAGACCTTCACTTCTCTCCTCCCACAATTGTGGAAGGCCTGATTTATATAATAAATCCCATAACAAAGTGACTTTGCTCCCCCTGTCCAAACTTTAACTGATAAAAATCCCAATGATGTATAGAATGTATGATTATGTCAGTATGTTAATAATGCCAATCTCTGGGTGGTAGGAATATAATGGTAGGAAGGAAGAGGTTGAAGACGTGGGAGAGATGGGGAAGCCTTGACAGGAAGGAAAGACAGAAGGGACGCAATCGAGAGCATCTGAGAAGATGCAGCCAGGAGGAGAGACGATGCAATTGAAGGAAGCAAGAAAGGACATGTGTGGACACCGGCGTATTTGTAGGAGTGGTGGGAGGAGATTAAGGAATTTTCTGTCCTGGCTTCTACGTTCTCTGTGAATTGGAAGTTAAGTTCACATGTTAGGATGCAGGGGAGTAGCTGGGTCTGAAGTTTGAGAAGAGAGAAGAGCATTTGGAGCGGTCCTTGTGAGGAAGGAGAGAAAGTGCTGACAGGAGAGCGTGGTGGCACCTTGCATGGTGTTGAGAGCTCTGTTGAGCAGGGCACTGGCCTGGGTCTGTGACTACGTCCTGGCACGTTCAGCAGCCCAGGTGCGGGGAAGAGAAGGGAGAGAGCAGGGCCGCCCCGGGTTGGGGTTTTTCAGGCAGGTGAGAAGGAAAGACGATGGGGCACAGGAGTTTAAGATGTCCAGTGCAATTTCTCTCCCTGCTCCCCCAGGGAGTCGAAATGACTTACCCAAAGCCATAGAACTGGTGGAAGGCAGCGCCAGAACTAAACCAAGGCCTCCCGACCAGAGAACAGGGCTGCTCTGCTGCTGCAGAGTGTGGGCTTGGCTCAAAATGTGGCCTCCTCACCAGGTCGGAATCACAGCAGAGGGGCCTGCTGTGCAAAGGCAGTGGCCCAGGAATTTCACAAGCACTCCCAGGGATTCTGAAGCACACTGAGGTTTAAAGGTGGGAATAGGGCAAAGTCCCCATCTTGTGTACGGACGCAACAGCACAGGCATGGCCGTGGCAGCAAGGGAAGAAGGGGATAGACACAGTTCAATGTAAGAGACAAAATACGTGAAATTCTCAAGATCTGGGCTTTGCAGGTTGGGGCGTGATGAAGGTCAGTAGAAACCAGGTGACAGGCGGGTGTGCAAGGGTAGAGGGGCTTGTGTTTAAAGTGGGCCACACCTGAAGGAGAACCAAAGACAACACCCACCCTTTTGCCATAGTGTTTTTCTTCTTCTCTTGATGAAGACTCAAAAGTGTTCATAATCCAAGCAGTATCTGTGCTTCTAAGTAAGAGTTAGTGAAATTCAATATCCTCTCGGTTTTCCTACTGACTCAATAGCAAAAGCAAATAAAATTACCACAGACTCCACCAGCTCTAACTCCACACCTGGAGTTAGGTAGGCAGGGCTCCTTGACTCCAATATTGCCAGCAATGAAATGTTGTGTGCCCCTGGCGGGCGGGGAGACTGCAACTGTTTCAAAGATAACCCAGGCCAATTGCTAGAACAGAGGTACTTCCTTGGGACAGCAGGGGAGCAGGCCTCATGCCAGTTGCATTGTAGGACACCTAAGCTAGAGGTTGATTTCATGCAGCAGTGATTTGAAGGGAAAAGCTATCTTGTCTCTACAGCAAATTTATCTAAAATGTGTATAACTGGACACATTTATCTAAAATTTGTTTTCATCTGTAAAACACCCTGGACCCACAGGCTGATGGCCAAGGCTGAATAGGATTCTCCCCTCTTCCCCATCCCCTCAAGGTCCAGTCACCAAATCCAGTCCAGGGAACTGTCCAGCCCATCATTTCTTTCAGTCCTCCATTACCCGTGCCTAAGTTCAGGTGCCACCTTCTCTTCCCTGGTTCATTGCATCAGCCTCCCCTTGGTCTTCCTGCCTTCAGTCTTGTCCCTCCAATTCACCCTTTAGAAATCCGATCTTGTCTCGTTAGTTCCTGTACAAAGGCCTTTATTATCTCCCTTCTTCCATTGCCTTCAGGATAAGGTCCGAACACCTTATTCAGTACATGTGAGGTTCCCCATGGACACACCCCTGCTTACTCTTCCAGCCTCATCCCTTCCCAACTCTAGGCTTCCCCTCTCAGTGCAGCCCTGGAGGCACCAACCCAACTTTCCCAACCCGCCACGTCTTGCCTCCCAGCCTTTGCACGTGCTGTTTCCCCTGCACAGAGCTCTCCCTCTCCCCTTCTTGACTTTCTCTGGCTTATTGCCTGCCACTGGTTCACTGGGCCTCAGCTCTGGTAGGATTTTGGGGGGAAATTGTCCCTAACCAGCCTCTTCTCACATTTCAAGGGGCTAATGGAATTGAATAACAACAGGATGCTACCATGATAAACATAGTACAAAATTTACCAGTTTATATTTTAATGTAGAACTACAAAATATCTTGGAGAAATTTCCCAGATTATTTCAGAGTAATGAACGTTCTAAAAATTGTGCTATTTAACAAAACATTAAGTGCTTTTAACCTTTCCGGATTAAGTAACTCTTCTCTATGATCCTCCCCCTAGCTCCCCCGTACCTCTATCACAGCACTAATCACACAGTTCTGTAATTGCCTGACTCTCTCACCAGACTGTAAGTTCCTTGGGGATGGGAACACTTCGCTTTAATTGTTGCATCTCCAGTACCCAGTAGTGCTGACTGTAACCTACATGAGATTGAACAAGAAGTGACTAAAGGGCAACACCCTTGAGCTGCTACTAACCTATTTCTACCTGGGAGCGTGCTGAATGGGGTTACACAACAATTGTCATAGACTCCCCATTTCTGAGCAATGACAAAGGCCTTTACACATAGACCTCCAAACAGGAAATGACACTTCCATTTCAAAGGTTTTAAAAACACCCCACCCAAAGCCATAGGGCTGAGAAAGAAAATCCCACAGAGAGAACATTCAGAGAGCTCTCATCAGCAAGACCTAGAGCAGTCCCTTCCAAGGTTAAAAAGCAAAGCCTAACTCCCCGGGGTTAATAATAAGGGACTTGCAGCAAGAAAGCCAACTCCAAACATATCAAAGGAGGACAATATGGATACACTGCCATGTTGGAAGAAAGTAACCCAGCCTGGACCAGAACTTTTCTCTCTGTTACAACAGTTAAAGAAGAATTATCAATTTCTTTGGTGAGGAGAAATTAGAGGCTTATATCAGACTAAGTGTGGCGCTTTTATTGTTTATGTACTACAGAATGAATTAATAAATATACAGTCCTTATTTATAGATTCAGTTATTCTCAACAAAGCTTTGTGTTAAGGAACTTCTAGTTGTCATTGTAACAGACACCTAGACCCAGGGGCTCCCACTAGGTAACTAGAATCAGAATTCTAGTCTTCAGAATGGTCAAAACCAGGTAGGCAGTCCACCCACCCGCAACTGCAGCCCTATGCTTCCTTCCTACCCCACATCCCTATCAGATTCGGTCTGACTAGGGTTTATGTTAAGCTCAGTGTACAACATCTACACATAACTTATGCTTGAAATGTGTTGAACGAATGAGCGAATGAATGAATGATTGAAATTCACATTCTACCTGCCAACGTTCCAGGTTCTACATCTTAACATTTTATACCTTGTACCACTTTCTTCAGCACAAGCATAAATCTTATAAATGGATTTCATGTATTTCTACTCTGTTATGTTAACAACTAGATGTAGCTCTAATGCCAAAGACTGTATTTTCTTCTACCATTAATCTTTTGCTGGCTTGTGAGCTGGAAAAGTCATAATGATGGGAGTTGTCATAATGAACACAAACGGTAATTGTAATAAGAAAACAGAGGAAGAAAATTGAAAAAGAAAATGTCTCTCCCACAGCACCGCAGATAAATGACCCTATTCTCTCCTGATTCCAAATCCACATGGTTGTATTTGTTCTTGCCAAGATCATTAGGTACCAAAAGACCATTTGACATTAGTGGGAATGATATTTTTAATAGGAGTAATATATTAATGCTAAAAAGATATACCTCTTCTTTCTGTAGGTTCCTGAACAACCTTAAGAGTTAAAATGCATTCAAAATACTTAACTACAAAGTTTATATGAGTGAGACAAGAAAGCAAGTAACCTGTCTTAGCCAATTTTCTTAAACTGAGATAAGCAATTACTTCTAATAAAGCAATCAAGGGCTTGAACGGGAGCAGGTTTAGTGCTAACTTAGTTAAATACTAATTTGGAGATTTAAAAGACTCTTTCCATAGCTCTTTTCTCCTCTTAAAAAGAGAAAAAGATGTTTTCAAAGTCATTCCCAGTCATTTTGATAAGTTACATCTTCCTGTCATTCTGAAGCATTTAATGTACAATGAGAATTACTAGACAATATAGAGAAATTTATAAGACTGCTAAATCATTCTGACACCCTCTGGGTCCTGATGGATTTAGTAATGAGTTCCACAATGAGATCCCAGACAAATGAAGTAATTAAGTGCTTGGTCCAGAGGAAAAAGTGTGGCAGCCTTCTGAAGTGCCAAGAACTTGGCTTGGAATGATTGCTCTCAACCATTCTGGCTATGTCATTTAGCAATGACACCACAGAAGACATTACTAACTTAAACTCATTTTAATTTCATATTGTCTCCTCATACGCCACTCATGTTTTTACCGCTGTGCTCAACCTCCCTCCAGGTAAGTTAATGACAGAGAGCCCTGATCTTGCCCTAATATTTATGCTTTATTTTAGGAAAGTGAAACACATTCTTAAAATACAGAAATTATTTCTCTTCCAATCTTCCTCTTTATTTTTCCTAACTTCCTTAAGGTGACTTCTTTACGTTCAACCCAATTTTTAGGCAAAAATATGACAGTAGAGGAACAGTGGGTTCGGTTCATGATTTTCAATCCTGGCTGCACCCTGGAATCACCTTAAAGCAGGTGAGCTCTTAAAGCAGTCTGTGTCCAGCCCCCACCCCAGGCCAATATGTCAGAATATCTGGGGCTGGATCTAGGCACCTGTTCCAAAAGTCCTCTGAATGATGCCAGTGTGCATTGGGACTCTTTAGGAAAGTAGAGTCAAGTAGGTGAGGTGCACTTTAGGTTTCCAAATGGGCAGCTGGTTCAGCACCACTGCCCTGGTGCAGCATTGAGCCTGGTAACCTATAGCATTAAAGATGACTTGTAGCTGAGGAAATTATCTATGGAAACACTTTTAGTTTAATTTAGAATACCTTTCAAATTTATGCACAATGCTAGCTTACGAACCTTCAGAGACCTACTAAAACAGGAGGAATCAAATATAAAAGTAAAGCATTGCTATGTACCCAAGGTTTCCACTACCAACTCTTTCCTCAGGTTTGTTTCTCTCTGCAGAGAAATTTGTAGAGATCTTACTGACTCCAAAAGATATGCAATGCAAAGCACACAAAAACCTCCTGAGAAAAGTAAGCCAATTTCTTCTTTAAGAGGAAAAAAGGGAAGAAAAATTCTACCCAACTTGAAGGAGATGATATTTCACTGCTACATCACTTACGGCTGCTCCCCAACCCAGTGTAATTTCACTGACGCCATAATATCTCAGGGTGACAGGTGGTGAGGCAGATGACCAAGATCAGGACAGCACCCTCCATAGCCAGAAGTGATTTCATGGAGCTTCTCCTCAATGGCTTTGTCAAGGACTACCCATTGACCCAAAATGGGACCATTAAAGTGATAGGCCCAGTGCTCAGTGGGCCAAATGTATGACTACCGTGGTGGATAAGGCTACATTGTACAGTCAGGTCATAGCTGCCTTTACTAGCCATGCTCTGCCAAGATATCAGCATTATTAGGGCCATTTGATTCTTGAATTCCTACTTCAAGAGTGTGTGTTGTGTTAGACCTTGTACTAAGACCAGTTCATAGGAAGGAGCAAGCTTCTATCCACATTTTATTATCTTTTTTTTACCTTAAAACACAAGCTCTTTGAAGGTAGGGCCTTTGCTTTCAAGTTCTCTGTAAACATTAAAGGACAAAATGCCTTTGGGAGGGAAGAAAGGTCTAGGGGAAGGAAAAAGTAGGAGGGACAAAGGGGTAGAGGTGACAGAGTCTTGTCTCTCTTCCTCTATTTAATGGTATGTGGTGTTTGTTCTAAATTTTCTGGTTTTGCCATTAACCAAAACATTTGGCCAACCACCTCTATGAGGAAGGAGCCAAGATGGCAGACTAGAGACATGGCTTGTTGGACTGTCCCAGCTGAAGCGTAGAAGGTTGGACTGAGGAGAGCAGAGAACAGTTGCAGCTCGAATGTGGATCACAGGGAAAGACAGCAGAGGTGTCCGGTGACCCCACCAAGAAGGGCTGCAAAGCTAAGAAAGAGGAAGAGAGAGAAGAGAGGACGGCGCCATGAAGCAAATCAAGAGAGGCCTAGAACCCAGTGAAAGCATAAGGGGGGGGCTCTCCCCTACTTGGGTGACTCTGCTGAGCAGTGGGACACAAAACTCTTACCCCTCAGGAGAGTGCCACGAGAGAGCAGAAAGCCAGCATTCTTATACCTAGACACCACCTCTTCTGCACCTCCTCCATTCCTGGCACTACAGAAAGTAATTTTGGCTCAAGCTGTCTTGTAGCTGTGGCCCCTTCTCCCCATAGCAACCACGAGAGTGCTCTGTGCTGAGAAGTCTGTTTCTCTGCGGAGGAGGCATATTCACGGCCAAGCCTGCCACTTAGAGCAGAGCTGCAGCAGTGGCATTTCATGGGATCTCCCGCAGCAGGCTTGGACAGGAAGGCAGGACCCAGTGCCCCCAGGACATGAGAGCAGTACAGGGAGACTGTAGCCCCTCCACCCCTGTAGCAACCACAAGAGTGCTCAGTGCTGAGAAGCCTGTTTCTCTGTGGGGGGGGGGGGGCACATTCTTGGCTGAGCCTGTCACTGAGAATGGAGCTGCTGCAGTGACATTTCACAAGATCGCTCGCTGGTGGCTTGGACAGGTGGGCAGGACCCAGTGCAGGAAGACCACAACCCATCCTCCCCCATAGTAACTACAGGAGTACTCGGTGCTGAGAGGCCTGTTTCACTGTAGAAGGGGCACATTCCCAGTAGAGCCACCACTGAGAGTGGAGCCGCCACAGCAGCATAACCTGAGAGATTCATCAAACCTGCTACAGCACCCCAAAGGCAACTCAGGACCAGCACTCCTCCCCTGGCACAGTCAGGGACTGATCTTCAGGGACTCAGAGACAGGTCCATAAGCCAGCCCTAGCACCCTCCACTTTCAGTTGAGAGGCCAGATGAGAAGAAACCAGTAAAAGAACTCCAGAAAAATGAAAAATCAAAGAAAAAGGATACCCCCAAAAGAAAACAATAACTACTTACCAATGGTTACCAACCTAAATGAAAAGATTAAAATGAGAGATAAAGAATTTTGAATATGGATTGTAAGGAAGCTCAATGAAATACAAGAGAAAATAGAAAACCAACACTAAGAAGTCACAAAAACAATGCAGGAAGTGAGTGAAAAATTTTCTAAAGAAATCAAATTATTAAAGAAAACCAAACAGAATGTTTGGAAGTGAAAAATTCATTCAAGGAATTACAAAACACAGCAGAAAGCCTTAAGAATAGGCTAGATCAGGCAGAAGAAAGAATCTCAGAATTTGTAGACAATACCTTTGAGTTAAACAATTCAGTTGAAGAGAAAGAATAGGGAAACAAGAGGAACGAAAAAAGGCTACAAGTAATGTGGGATTATGTAAAGAGGCCAAACATAAGAATCATAGGCCTCCTTGAGGGTGAAGAAGAAAATACACCCAGGTTGGAAAATCTATTCAAAAGAATAATCAAGGAAAATTTCCCTGGCTTTGCTAGAAATCTAGATATCCAGATACAAGAAGCCCAAAGGACTCCCAGGAGATTCATTGCAAAGAGGCAATCACCATGACACAGTCATCAGACTGGCCAAAGTAAACACAAAAAAAGGCACTCCCATGAGCAGTAAGGTGAAAAACTCAGGTAACTTACAAAGGAAAACCTATCAAACTAACTGCAGACTTCTCAACTGAGACCTTACAAGCCAGAAGGGACTGGAGCCCATTCTCAGTCTTCTCAAACAGAATAATGGCCAGCCTAGAATTTTGTATCATGCAAAACTAAGTTTCTCACATGAGGGAGAAATGAAGACCTTCTCAGACAAGCAAATGCTGAGGGAATTTGTCAAGACCAGACCTGCCCTGCAAGAAGTACTCAGAACTGCATTGTATACTGATCAGCACAATAGATATCCACCAGTGTAAAATAATCCAAAAGCTAAAGTTCAGAGCCCAGCTACCACAATGGCTCAAGAGGTAAAACAGAGCAATAAAGTTCTATTCAACAGGAAGAACAGAAATCTACCCCACTTATCAATTCTCTCAATAAATGTGAATGGCTTAAACTTCCCACTCCAGAGACATAGGCTGGCTGAATGGATAAAAAATTCAAGCCAAGTATCTGCTGTCTCCAGGAAACACATCTAACCCACAAAGACTCATTCAGACTCAAGGTGAAGGGATGGAAAACAATATTCCATGCAAATGGAAACCAAAAGAAAACTGGTGTAGCCGTTCTCACATCAAATAACCCAGATTTCAAATCAACAAAAGTAAAGAGAGACAAAGATGGTCATTACATAATGGTAAAAGGAACAGTTCAACAAGAAGATATAACAATTCTAAATATTTACACACCTAACACAGGAACACCCAGATGCCTGAAGCAAATCCTACTTTATCTAAACAAAATGATAAACAGCAACACTGTAACAGCCAGAACTTCAATACCCCACTGACAGAATGGGGCAGAGCCTCCAAACAGAAAATAAACAAAGAAACAATGGACTTAAACATAATTCTAGAACAAATGTGCCTAACAGACATTTATAGAACATTTTACCCCAAAATCACTGAATATGTGTTCTTCTCTTCAGCTTATAGGACATTTTCTAAGATTTCCTAGGTCACAGAACATGCCTCAACAAATTTGAAAAAACAGAAATTACACCAGGTATTTTCTCAGACCACAGTGGAATAAAATTAGAAATCAAGTATAAAAGAAATACTCATCTACACATAAAGTCATGGAAACTAAACAACCTACTGCTAAATGATATGGATCAATGAGGAAATTAAGATGGAAATTAAAAGATTCTTCAAACTAAATGATAAAGGGGACACAAGTCATCAAAATCTGTTGGATACAGCTAAAGCAGTTCTGAGAGAAAAATTCATAGCACTAAATGCCTACATTCAAAAGACAGAAAGAACACAAATTAGCAATGTAATGAATCATCTAAAGGAACTGGAAAAGGAAGAGCAAACCAATCCCAAACCCAGCAGAAGAAAACAAATAACCAAGATCAGAGCAGAACTAAATGAAATTGATAACAAAAACATTATACAGAAGATTAATGAAACAAAAAGTCAGTTCTTTAAAAAGATAAATTGACAAGCCTCTCGCTAGATTAACCAGAAGCAGAAAAGAAAGGACTCTAATAAGCTCAATCAGAAACAAAAAGAGAGGAATCAGAACTGATACCACAGAAATACAAAATATCATCTCTGAATACTGTAAAAACCTCTATGCACATAAACTTGAAAATGTGGATGAAATGGACAAATTCTTAAAAACACACAGCCTCTATAGACTCAATCATGAAGAAATAGAATTCCCAAACAGACCAATATCAAGTATCAAAATTGAAGCAATAAAAAATCTTCCAACAAAAAAAAGTCATGGGCCATATGGTTTCACACCCAAATTTTACCAGACCTTCAAAGAACTGGTTCCTATCCTGCAGAAATTATTCCATAACACTGAATAACTTCCATAGTACTGGAAGTTCTAGCCAGAGAAATCAGACAAAAGAAGGAAATCAAAGCTATCTAAATGGGGAAAGAAGAGGTCAAACTACCCCTCTTTGCTGATAATATGATCTTACATCTAGAAAACCTCAAAGACACTGCCAAGATACTCCTGGAATTGATAAACAAATTCATCAAAGTTTCAGGTTACAAAATCAATGTACACAAATCAGTAGCATTCATATATGCCAAAAACAGTCAAGCTGAGATTCAAATCAAAGACCCAATACCTTTCACAATGGCAACAAACAAAATAAAATACTTGGGAATATCTTTAACTAAGGAGGTGAAAGACCTGTACGGGGAGAACTATGAAACACTGAGAAAGGAAATCTCAGAGGATGTAAACAGATGGAAAAACATATCATGCTCATGGGTCAGCAGAACCGACACTGTTAAAATGTCTGTACTATCCAAAGTGATCTACAGATTCAATGCAATCCCCATTAAAATACCAATGTCATTTTTCGCAGATCTAGAAAATTAGTTCTACACTTTGTATGGAACCAGAAAAGACCCGAAATAGCCAAAGCAACCTTAAGCAATAAGGACAAATCAGGAGGCATCACTTTACCAGACTCCAAGCTATACTACAAGGCTATAGTAACCTGAACAGTATGGTACTGGCACAAAAACAGAGACATAGACCTATGAATCAGAACAGAGAACCCAGATAGAAATCCATCCTCATATTTCCATCTGATCTTTGACAAAACAGACAAAACATACACTGGGGAAAATAATCCTTATTCAATAAATGGTGCCAGAAAGATTGGATAGCCACATGCAGAAGACTAAAACAGAATCTGCACCTTTCACTTCTAAATCAACTCACAATGGATAACAGACTTAAACCTAAAGCATAAAAGTATAAGAATTCTAGAAGAAAATGTTGGAAAAACTCTTACAGAGTTTGGCCTAGACAAAGAATTTATGAGGAAGACCCCAAAGGCAATCATAGCAACAACAAAAATAAATAAATGGGACCTGATCAAATTAAAAAGCTTCTGCACAGCCAAGGAAACAATCAACAGAGTGAATAGATAACCTACAGAATGAGAGAAAATATTTGCATGTTACACATCCAATAAAGCGCTGATAACCAGAATCTATAAAGAACTCAAACAAATCAGCAAGAAAAAAATCAAACAACCCCATAAAAAAGTGGAAAAAAAATATGAACAGAATCTTTTCAAAAGCAGATAGACTAATGGCCAATAAACATATGAAAAAATGCTCAAAGTGTCTAATCATCAGGGAAATGCATATCAAAACCACAATGAGATATCATCTAACCACAGTGAGAATGGCTTTTATCAAAAAGTCCCAAAACAACAGATGCTGGCATGGATGTGGAGAGAAGAGAACACTTACACATTGTTGGCGGGACTGTAAACTAGTACAACCGCTATGGAAAGTAGTATGGAGATATCTCAAAGAACTAAAAGTAGACCTACTATTTGACCCAGCAATCCCACTGTTGGGTATCTATCCAAAGGAAAGAAAAGTCATTTTATCAAAAAGACATGTGTATTTGAATGTTTATTGCAGTACAATTCATAATCACAAAGATGTGTAATCAACCCAAGTATCCATCAATACATGAGTGGATTAATAATATGTGGTATATGTATACTATGGAGTACTATGCAGACATAAAAATGGTGAACTAATACCTTTTGTAACAACCTGTATAGAACTAGATACTATTCTTCTAAGTGAAGTATCACAAGGATGGAAAAACAAACACCACATGTACTCATTATTAAATTGGGACTAATTGATCAACACCCATGTGCACATATGGTAGTAAAATGCAACAGAAACCAAGTAGGTGGGAAGAGGGACAAGGGGATGGGTAAATTTACACCTAACGGGTACAATGCATGCTATCTTGGTAATGGGCATACATATAACTTTGATTCAAACTGCACAAAAGCAAATCATGTAATAAAACATTTGTGGCCCTGTAATATTCTGACATAAAAGAGAAACACCTTCAAGAAATCAGAGGATTTAAATAGGATTTTCTGATGTGATTGTTGAAAATAAAATGTGTAATTAATGTTCAAATGCACAGAAAAATGCCCAAATCCAAAGAACGCAGATCCATATAATATTCTGAGGAAATTTAACAGGCATCTTTTTAAAGACTTTGGAGAGACTTGGGGCTAGATTTTCACTTTTTGAAGAAATGATCCAGAGATGTCTGTTCTATTACTGCTTTTCCTCATTATAAATTTTCTTCTAGCTTACACATTAAAAATTTTTTAAAAAAGCCACTTGGCCAAGATTTTTTGTAATGAAAATACCCAAGGTTAGCAGGTTTGTACAGACTTTCTAAAAGACATTTTCTGCAATATTGACTTAAATACACTTACAATGTGCACACATTTTGACCCAGAAACTCCACTTCTAAAAAAGTATTTCCTAAGAAAATATATATATATACATATATATGATATATGTGCCAAGCTTAGCAGTATTGCTTATAACAGCAAAACTTTGAAAATAATCTAAACAATGAGAGATTGATTAAATATATCATGGCACACTATAATGATCCTTGAATGCATGGGGTCCTTTGGTGATACCTCAGGGGTTATCTTAGTCTGTTTTGTGTTGCAATAAAAGAATACCTGACACTGGGTAATTTATGAAGACAAGAGGTTTATTTAGCTCATGGTTCTGGAGGCTGAACTATTCCAGAGCATGGTCCTGGCTTCTGGTGAGGGCTTTCATGCCACCGCATCACAACGTGGTGGAGAAAGTCAAAGGAGAAGCGGACACATGCAAAGAGAGAAAAACCCAAGGGGCATCCTGGCACTTTCATGGGAATTAATCAATTCCCAAGAACTAAGCCAGTCCCACAATAATGAGAACTCACTCACCACCAGAAGAACAGCACCAAGCCATTCATGCGGGATCCACTCCCATGACCCAAACACCTCCCATGAGGCCCCACCCCCTAACACTGCCCCAAGGGGGATCACATTTCAACATGAGCTTTGGTGGGGACAAACTGTATACAAATCATATCAGGGGCCATGAGTGAAGGCTGGGAAAGGAAGATGGTGGGAGCCTGAGTGAGTGGGGCCCTGGACCTCACATTCATGTTTCAATCTCAAAAGTTTCACTTTTATGTCTTATGTAGGATGGTTCCTTTCAGACAATTGGCTCTGATGCCAAAAATAGTTGGGAAAGAACTGAATATTATTGGAATAGAAAGATGTTTACAGTACTTTTTAATGTGGGAAAAGCAGACTGAAAAATACTACTTCAGTTTGATCTCATTTTGTTTATATATGCGTATATACACACAATAAAAAAATAAATACACATGAAGAATATATATAACAAAGAACATGTTATTCTTTTGGATAATAGGAAAAAGGTTATTTTTAACTTTAAAATTATGTTTTCTATATGATTCTCAGCATTTCAAGTGTTTCAACCATTATGATGCCTAAATCAATAGTTAACTACCAATTCTTTACCTTAAGACTGTAACTTCCATATTCTTACATGGAATCTTATATAGAATCTTGCAGCTAATTGTTGTCCTCTCCATTTTAGAGGTAGAGAGACTGAGGGGTGAAGTCATATGGTGAATTAATGCAAAATTGAGAAATGGTCACAGATCCCTCAGGTAATTTTCTCACCTTTTCAAGTTATAACGTTTCAAGTATTACCACAGAACTTTTCAGCTTTTCAAAGCTGGATAAATCAGGTGGTAGATAGAAGGAAAAAAAAACATATGTTTCCACGGTAAAAACATAATTTTTTTACATATTTTGTATTCATTGAAATTATAACAGCAAAAAGGTGTTAATGAGAAATGAATATAACCAGAGACAGATGGCAAGGTAAATGCAAACTGGCAGGCAGGATAAGGCGTGGCAGTTGGGCAAAGCTGAGCTCAGGTGGCAGAGAGCAGTAGCTTTATTAGTGAGGCACGCATACTGGGGACACGACATTCAAGCATAGATGATGACATTGTGATGATGATGGTGGTAACGATGACACTAACACTGACACTTATTGAGAGACTGCAGTGAGCCAGACACTGTTGTAAGCATTTTACACTATTAGCTCCTAATCCTCACAACACTCTCATCATGAGGTAGGAGGTACCTACCTACCTAGAGGTAGGAGGTATTATTGGCCCCATTTTCCTGAAGAGGAGACTGAGGAACAGAAAGAATACATAATGGGTGACATAATGGGTGTCCATGCCAGGATTTGAAGTGCTTCATTAATTTTATTATCAGCATTCCAAATCTAAAAAATGAGACAAGTTACCTTTCCTGAAGGTTGAAAATACTTTGTTTTGTGTTTTAACATAATGACAAGAGGCTTCTGATGCTGACAAACCTATTCAAACTCTGGATCTGCTACTTTTCTCCTCAGTTTCCTGGTCCATAAAGGGGCTAATGACACTCACCTGTCAAGGTGCTGTGACTAAGATTTCACATGTAAAATATGAATGCGAGGCCCAGAGCATGCTGCAAGTGGGTGTGCAATAAATAGAAGCTAATACTGTTATTAAGGCAAGAAAATGAAGCAAGTGAAGGAATTTAATTAAACAATATTTTATATTATTTTACTACTTAAAAAACACCTAAGTAAATGGACCTAGGAATAAATAAGTTTTTACAGTGATTATATAATTTATTATCTAAACCAGAAGACTTTAGAGAGGAAAAGGGTCCTATCAATAATTATTCTGGGATAACAGGTATAAACAGACTCATGGACAAGCCAGGGAATGCCACATACTTGTAAACAAAGGTTTTGAGCCATGGCTATGGGACCTTTTCTGGGCCTTTGCCTGACCCATCAGCCCCTACTTCAGGCTGGCCATTAGGCTAGGGTGGGAGGAGCATCGATGAGGAAATTCTCTAGGCTGTACATGTGCAATCTTCAGGAGATTGATAGTTGATATTGCCTTCTGCTTAGATCAACTTTGTTCTTAATAATTATCTGGACAAACCAATCCTCATCTAGAATGCATGCTCTAGTACCACATGTTATATATTTCCCTCATCCCTCCATGGTCTTTGAAGGGAAAGACTACACAAGCTGGTAGGTAGGAATTTAAAATTGAACCTTTTGTGCCCATCCTCCTTCAAGAGACTCTGCTGCCCTGGTAGCTTTGATTACATCACTTCTGCAGTGTGCTCCCTGAAAGCCACAGGCTTCTTGCATTGGCCTGCATAAAGCACTATTTTACTTGGCTTGTATACCATACTTCTCGTTCACAGGATCATAAAATATTAGTCCAATCCCTTTGTTTCAGGCCCAGAGAGCTCAAGTGGCAACTTAGCCAAGGCCACACACTGAGCTAACTGCAGAAGAACCAGAATTCAGTACTATGCTCTTAGTGTGCTGCTCTTTCCGTTATTTTACAGCAGCTTCCCTGAAAAATAGCCCTGCCAGCTAAAAGGGTAATACAGTAATTCCAAAAATAACACATGATTTCAGACTTGTCAGGGTTATTAGTAGGAATTGAATATTCTCCCATTGTAGTCTATGGCATCATTATAATGAGACATATTTTTCAGTTCTTATTGGGAGAAAATTAAAATCAGAGTTATGTTGGAACTTTAAATTCTCTACATCGACCAGGTAGTAAAGAGGCTAAATAATACATGTGCAGCAAAGGCCAGATGATAAACATAGCCTCCAAGGTTGGGACATTTATTTCCCAATGTTGACATAGATGGGGATATAGAAAAAAAAAATGATCAGATATCTCAAGCCAGGGTGAGGAGGTTGAAAAGGAAAAAACTGATAGCCATAATCTGGTGGTTGGGGTATATAAATGAAAAGTAACCTAACTTTATTGGTTTCTATTGTTTAAATTTTATTAATACATTTCCCTGCCCTTTGTGTCCACTGTGGTGGTTTAGGATAAGACAGGAGATCGAGGGTGAAAGACAAATTGATGAATATCCAAGAACACACTTTTAAAAAAGTACTCTGCCTCAAGTACATATTCCTTCCTAACTGGAGGAATCAGAGAAGAGAGATGGCTTAATCAGAAATGAGAAAATAAGAACATCAACAAATAGATTTATTTGCAAGATACTGGGTCCTAAACATTCTTGGCCTTGCCCTTCTTGACATTTTCCTTTCTGACCAAAAAAAACAAAAACAAAAATTCTAAATTCTCCTGGCTCTCCTTAAATTGGGTTTAAAATGTTCATTGAGCCAGGGCAATTAGGCAAGAAAAAGAAATAAAAAGCACCCAGACTGGAAAGGAATAAGTAAAACTATCTCTATTGGCAGAGGACAAGATTTTTTTTTTTTTGATGACATGATCTTGACATGAAAATCCTGAAGAACACACCAAGAAACACTATTAGAACTAATAAACAAGTTCAACAAGGTTTCAGGATACAAGATCAATCTTCAAAAATCAATTGTATTTCTGTATACTAGCAATCCAAAAATGCAATTAAGAAAATAATTACAGTTATAATAGCATCAAAAGAATAAAATACTTAGGAATGAATTTAAAGGAGCACAAGATTTGTACACTGAAAAGTATAAAACAATGTTGAAAGAAACAAAAGAAGGCCTAAATAAATGGAAAGTTCTTCCATCTTCATGGATCTAAAGACACAGTATTATTAAGATGGCAATACTACCCAAATTGATCTATAAATTCAATACAACCCCTATCAAAATCCCAATTGGAATTTTTTTCAGAAATTGACATGCTTATAATAAAATTCATATGGAAATGCAAGGGAACCAAAAAAGGCAAATCAATCTTGAAAAATAAGAACAAAGTTAGAGGACTCACACTTCCCAATTTTAAAACTTAATACAAGTTGTAATAATCAAAACAGTGTGCTACTGGCATGAGGATAGATACATATATCAGTGGAATAGATGTGAAAGTCCACTTATGGTCAATTAATTTTTAATAATGGTGCCAGACAATTCAATGGGGGAAAGAATAGTCTTTTCAACAAATGATATTGAGACAAAACTGAACATTCACATGCAAGAATGAAATTGGATCCCCACAGCACACCATATGCAAAAATGAACTCAAAATGGATCATAGAGATAAATATAAGAGCAAAAATTATGAAACTCTCAGAGAAAATATAGTAAATCTTTGACTTTGAATTAGGCAGTAGCTTCTCAGATATGACACCAAAAACACAAGCAACAGAAGAAAAAATAGATAAATCAAAGTTCATCAATATTTAAAACTTGTGCTTTATTCACTAAGAAAGTGAACTCATGAAATCAGATAAAATATTTGCAAATAATATACCTGATAATGGGCTTGTATTCAGGATATATAAAGAGCTGTTATAACTCAACAATAAAAGGACAAATAACCCAATTAAAAATGATCAAAGGATTTAAACAGAGCTATCTCCAAAGAAGATATACAAATGGCCAATAAGCATATGAAAAGATGTTCAATATCATTAGCCAATAGCAAAACACAAGTCAAAACTTCAATTGAGGGGGAAGAAAGGAGTGGGGAGTTATTGTTAATGGGTACAGTTTCTGTTTGGGATGATGAAAAGTTCTCAAAGTGGATATTGGATGGTTGCACAACATTGTAAATATATTTAATGCTACTGACTTGTATACTTAAAAAATGGTTAATGATAAACTTTATGTTATGTATATTTTACCATGATGTCTTAGCCAGTTTGGTCTGCTATAACAAGAATACCATTGACTAAGTGGTGTAAACAATGAACATTCATTTCCCACAGTTCTGGAGGCTGGAAGGTCTCCCATGGTCAGATTCTGGTGAGAATCTCTTCCTGATTTCCTCATACAGCAGGGGAAGGTGGGGAGGGGAGAGGCACAAACATTCCATCCATTGTACAAGATAAAAATTAAAAACCACAGTGATATGCTAACTCCACACCCATTAGATGGCTGTAATCAAAATAACAAATAATGAAGTGTCGGCAAGGATATAGAGAAATTCGAAAACTTATGCACCGTTGGTGGGAATATGAAATGGTATAGCCCCTCAGGAAAATAGTCTAACAGTTTCTCAAATATCTAAACAGAGTTACCATATGACTTAGCAAGGCTACTCTTAGGTATATACCTAAGAGAGCTGAAAACATATATCCACATAAAAAAACTGCACGAAGGTTCATTGCAGCATTATTCATAATATCCAAAAAAGTGAAAACAACCCAGATATCCATTAACTGATGAGTGGATAAATAAAATGTGGTATATCCATACAATGGAATATTATTTGGTAATAAAAAGGAATCCAGTACTGGTGCGTGATACAACATGGATGGACCTTGAAAACATTACGCTAAGTGACAGAATCCAGTGATAAAAGACCACACATTGTATGATTTCATTTATATGAAATGTCCAGAATAGGCAAATCCATAGAGACAAAAAGTAGTGGTTGCCAGGAGCTGGGGGGCAAGGAGGATGGAAAGCGACAGCTGATGGGTGCAGAGCTTCTTACTGGGGTATGAAAATGCTCTGAAATTAGATAGCGGTGATGGTAGCACAACTTTATGAATATGTAAACTACATCCCAATAAAGCTGTTACTTTTTTAGAAAAAAAGATCATCAAGTGGAGTGCTGAGTAGGCATGACACTTCAGGAGTTTAACACCCTATAATTATAACCCTGCTAAGTGTGTTGAAAGCAAATATTTTAGGTTTGGAAAAACCACACCCCTCACAGACACTTTTCTCTGCTGGAGGCCATTGTTCATCATTTCCAAGTGATTCACACCCCTTTGCTCTGATCTCTTATTTTATTGAAGAAGGATCAATTGAGAGAATGGAAACAGGTAAGTGTCTGTGGGTTCTCTTGTAAAATATGGAGAAAACAGTGACTATCACCATGTGACTCACTGCTGCACTCATCCTCAGCTTTGGCAAGGGCAGAGAGCCACGTACTTGGGGAAATGAAGCCAGGTACAACAGAGCTATGGGTAAGCGCAATTTGGTTGGAGAGAAGCCGTACACACTCATACTTTGGACAGAGTGTGCACTCTCAGCATTCCCTGAGCTAGCTATAGAGAACTCCAGGGGAAGGGATCCTCCCTGCAGGAACACAAACAGTTCTAGAGAGATTTAAATCGTAAGCAACTTGGTGTGAGGGAAAAGCCTCTGCCAAACACCAAGATTTAACTGTGGTCTGGTATGTGCACAAAAGACAATAAAATTTAGCTTATTACACTAAGAAAATCTTGGTACAAAATGAAGTAACAAGAGTAAATTAAGCCTGTCTGCCACTTTGATGGAAACTGTGATGTCTTTAAGGCATTTTAGGCATTTTTTTGCATTGATAACGTCTTAAATAGACCCTAAAATGGTTTCAGATGATTAGAGCTCTAGAGGTAACACAATACACTGGCTGAAGTCAAGTGTTTAAAAAAACCCTGGCACTTCTTTTTCCTACCTATAACTCTGGGCAACTTACTAAGCCTCAGTTTCTTCCTTTATAACATGGGCATAACAATAGCACTGGCATCATAGGGCTATCGAGAGAACTAAAGGGGGTACAGGCAGGGGAGGTGTTGCACCCGGTCCTGGCATACAGGAAGCACTCCAGACATGAGCCCTCGGGAGGGGCAGTTCTCTTTCACTGCAGCAGGGACGTGACGGTTGGGTGAGGGGCCCCCTCCCACTGGCTCTTGCTCCGGAAGTCCCAGTCTCCATCAGGTCTGTCCTCCTCCTCCTGGGCTAGGGGGACAGTGCATCGCACTCACCAGGAGCCTCCTTCTGTTCTTTCCACAAATCACCTTCTTCCAATCCCACCATTTCTCTCAGCGGCAGCTTCATTATCCCTCGATAGTCATTGTTTCAAATTTGAAATCTTGAAGGTATCTTTAAGTCTCTAATTCTTGCCAACTCTCCCTTTCAAATTGTCTTTGCTCTGTGACTGTCATGGTGTTACTGTTGCCATCCCCACAACCTAAGCCCGTTGTGGTCTCTGATGAACCTCCTAACACACGTCTTTCTCAGGTAAAATACCCTGTCACATATCGAGTCAAAGTCAAATATCAATCCTCACTGAAGGCCGAATCATTTTGCCTATTCAGTTTTCTCTTCCACCATTTTCAATATAAATCATTTGCTTCATTTTTTAAAACTGTATTATGCAAGTCATAAAGCTTAATCCCTTACTTTTCATCAAACTAATTTCCTTATTGTCTGTCACGAACACCAGGCGTTCTGTGGTCCTCGTTGTTTTTATTTAAATTCTATTTTTTGAATTACCAGACAGTAAAATTCGCATTTTTCTTTAGTTTGCAGTTCAATAACTGTTCATGCGTGTAGAGATTCATGCGATCACCAGCATCATCAAGACGATGCAGAACATCTCTGTCGGCCCCAGACTCCCTTTACAGTGCTGTCCCTGCATTGTCACCCCTTCCTTCCTCCGTAACCCCTGACATCCTGGCCTCATTTTTGTTTATGTTTATCTCCCTACCTAGGAGGTGCACACACCTCCTCTCCTCCAAATTACACAGTATCATCTTTCAAGGTATCGTGCAGAATCCACGTCTCCAAGAAACTGTCTCTGATTGTGCCCATTTACTGTCCAGTCTATCCAGCTATTCATGTTTATTTCAAGGACATTGATTAAGTATTTTTATGTAACAGAGACACAATATCAGGTGTTGAGAATACAAAGATGAGACAAAACAGCCTCTTGCCCTGCAGAAGGCTACAGAGGGCAGTAATGAGTGAGTGTCGGTCAACGTGCCGCGGGCCGCAGGAACGGCAGGTGCACAGGGTGTGTGACAGCCCCAGAGAGGGAACGGTCAGTTCTGTCAGGGCAGACAGGGAATCCAAAAGGCCTTCAGAGGGGACCACATTTAAACGACATTCAGAGACAACAGGTGCCCTACAAAGAAAGAGCAGCACGTGGGCTACAGGAGCAGATTCAGGTTTACGGGGCCCGAAGCTAATGCAATTTGGGGCCCTTTATTAAAAAGAATGCAACATTACAAATAGTCAAGAAAAACTACAAATTTTCAAAAGCTGATAAATATCACGAGCACCACAAATTCCAGAAGAGCAATATACTATTGGTGTTCTTCTCAGTGTGTGAACTGCCTAAAAGACCTTTGTGATAATTCCCCACCCCACCCCTACATTTTGGCATCCTACTCTTTGATTCTGTAACATCATTTTCTGTAGAGAGATTGGGAAGACAGTTCAGTCTTTTATCTCCCATGGGTGAGAAAAAAATCTGTTTTTTGTTGTTGATGGCTTTAGAAGTTTCTTTTGGCTTCACAATTTTGTTGTTGGTCATGCCTCACTGGTAACTTCCTCTGCTGTTTCTTGCTCAGGCAGTGCTTCCCACGCAGGGTAAAGCCCTAAGAGACCCTGAACTGGGGGTGGGAGCATGAGGTATCCCTGGCACTGGGGTCATAGTGGCCCCCCCCAAGCAGTGAGAGAGCAGCCTCTCTAGTTCAGATCTTCTTCTGGGAGTCAAAGATGGGGTCTGGATGCCTATTGAGGTCTCCAAGGCAGGTTGGCACTGAGATCTGGGAAGATGGGGAGGGGGTGCTGGCAGACCACTGACCTTGCCTGCAGCTTCAGGACTACCACCCCAGGGTACAACAGTGCTCCTTTGGCTCCGGACCCTTATGGGGCTGCCGCTTCCTCCCTGAGTCCTGGAGAATGTGCCAAGCCTTGGAAGGTACACCAGCCAGTGAGGGTCCCTGAAGCACAAGCCTCACGCATCATTGTAAATCAGCCACTGTGCAAAGCAGATGTATTTGAAATAGCAGGGCATATTGAGAGAAGGGCAAATTGTCTAGCATTGCTGGAAGAATGCTGAGAAGTTTGAATTGAATTCTGCAGGCAATGAAGAGCAAGGAAGGTTCTCAAGCATGCAAACAAGGTGGTCAGATTTCTTTTAGTAAAGGCAATCAGGTGAACGTTGCAGGATGGGTTAGGAGAAAAAGTCTCAAGAATGTGATTGAGGCCGGGCGCGGTGGCTCACGCCTGTAATCCTAGCACTCTGGGAGGCCGAGGCAGGTGGATCGCTCAAGGTCAGGAGTTCAAGACCAGCCTGAGCAAGAGCAAGACCCCGTCTCTACTAAAAATAAAAAGAAATTATCTGGCCAACTAAAATATATATATAGAAAAAATTTGCCAGGCATGGTGGCGCATGCCTGTAGTCCCAGCTACTCGGGAGGCTGAGGCAGAAGGATTGCTTAAGCCCAGGAGTTTGAGGTTGCTGTGAGCTAGGCTGACGCCACGGCACTCACTCTAGCCTGGGCAACAGAGTGAGACTCTGTCTCAAAAAAAAAAAAGAAAAAAAAAAAAAGAATGTGATTGTAATGGTCCAGGAAAGGAGTGACAAGGGCCAGAACAAAAGCAGGAGTAGAGCTGGAAATGTATTAATAATAGCAATAATGATGTCATGCACGTTAATAAAAACTAATATTTACTGAGCACTCCTATGAGTCAAGCACTGTGCCAAGTGGTTTTAGGTGTCTTGACTTATTTAATCCTCACAGATCCTCAGAAAAAAGAAGAGGAAAAGGAGACTTTCAGAGGTTAAGTAACTTGTATGAGGTCAGCAAGTGACCGGGATTGGAACCTAAATGTTCTATTTCCAGAGTCACAGAAAAATGACAACAGATTAGACTTGGGGGTGGAGGGAGACAAAAAGACATGATGGAAAGGGAAGAATTTAAGGTGGGTAAGATGCCATAAACTGAATGAGGAAATATTTTTCCCTTCCTTAATTCTTATAGCAAATAATTTATATTGTTCTCTGGATGTTTCACAGGTGAATACATTTGTCTTTCTAGCTAGAACATAAACTACCTAAGTACAGGATTCCTTATGTTTTACTTATCTATGTATCATATACTCAGTCAGCAATTCCTAGGCACCTACTGCCAGCCAGGCCCTGGGTGAGGCACCAGGAATGGAAAGCTGAAGACCAAATGCTTTCCCTCACCTTAGAGATTTATGGTCCAGTGGGAGTGATAAAGGATTTTGATGTGATATCACAGTGCAACCCTAGGACGCTTTTTCTCCTACCCCTTGTGGAAGAGCTCATCTAGATCCAACTGAGGGGGTCACAAAAGGATTTAACAGCAGTGGTACTTGAGCTAGGGATTAGCGCATACATAGGAGTTCACTAGATGAATAAACTGTAGACGGGCCTTCCAGCCTAAAGAAACCACATGTGCACAGGCCAGAGATGTTAGGTGTTTTTGGTAAAAGACAAGAGGGAGAGTGAACAAGACAAGACACAACACAAGACAGGGTGTGGCTGGAGGTGAATAATAAGTAATTCTGAAAGTTACCATTGGTGACCAGCTTGTACTTACCTGGCTGGCTGAGAATGACGTGTGGGATGATTGAACCTGAGTGTTGAGAATAGAACCAAGATGTGCCTGCCCCTGGTAGATTGCAATTCCTGATACGTGTGCCCTTTTCAATGTGTTCCCATTAAGAGGTGCAGTCAATTTCTTCACCACTTGACTCTGGGCTTGGCCACATAACTAGCTTTAGCAAATGGGTCATTAGCAAATGTTATGCAAACAGAAGCTTGAAAACTGCTGGCACACTGGGGTTTGCCATCTCTTTGCTGCTCTCTGGGAACTTTCCACCACTGTGTGAATAAGCCCTGGCTAGCCTTCTGAAGGATGAGGGACCTGTCAGGTAGAGGTTCCATCCCAGCCATTTCTAAATCATCCAGACATATATGAGTGATGCCAACACAAATCATCTGGCATCAGCTAAGCTGGCCTAGATAAGAAATGCCCAGAAAACCCACAGAATAGTGAGAAATAATACATTTTTATTGCCTTAAGCTATTACATTTTGGGGTGGTTTGTTACATAGCAAAAGCTAACTGATACACTGGCTCTATTTACCCTTTTCATCATTATCACAATCAGAATCATCAAGATCAGATAGCAACTATTAACATGGATTCTTTCCTTAGATTTTGGGAGAGTAAACCAGTGTGTCTTCATGGTTAGAAGAAAATAATCTTCCAAACCTGGATGCCAAACTTTTTACTATTTAATTCTAGGATTCCAATGCCGTTATAATTGTGAATAGGCACAAGATTTTGTGGACTACTAATCAGCTCTCTTGTATCTCTAACCACACCTTTTCTGGGGACACTGAGTTAGTTTAGGCTCAGATGTGTAGTAGCAGCAAAGAGTCCTCATATTCTAACTGTGGGGGCGACCAGTCTTGTTCTCCTCTCCAATCTTTATTGAGAAATTATGAAGAGAGAGTTTTTCAAGGGGAAAAAAATCTCGGTGATCATCAGTGCATAAGCCTACATTGAACTAGCCAGTCTACAAAAGGCACTAATGATCTCTTACCTATGATCCTAATAGAGAAAAGCTTACACTTTTCTGCTTTGTTTTCTACATAGGTTCATTTGTAACTTTCATTAGTTAATCTGAAATATTTGGGGAGGGTGTTGAAAGGGGTTTCATAACATATAATTCTCCTGATGGGAACAGTCAGGAATGCTGCTATGTATAAAATAAATGTGAAACATGACATTGTCTATCTGTTGCACTCCCTACCTCCCCCACGCTGAGAAATGAGTAGAGATAAAAATGAAAGATGATAATTTTTGACAGTTGGAACGTTTCTACAATAAAACTAACTTGAGGCTAAAAATAATATATTTCTTAAATTTGTTTGCTTAAACACAGAGAATGAAGACAGTAAGGGCTGCAGTAGGAACCTAATCTGTTCCTACCTATCTCAGGGTTCTGAGATGTCAGGTAAGTCTACCAGGAATCCAATTTGCATGAAAGCAAACAGTTATCTGGGCCTGGGGCCTCAAAGGCCAGGCCTGAGACACCAAGATTAAGGCTCTCCAGCAGTGAGAGGAAGCAGGTGGATGGAAGTCCCAGTATTTACTCTCTTCGAACACTGTTCTCCAATTCACACACTGGGAAGACCATTCATATCTCCTTGACCACTAAACCATAAAAGAGAATTCATAATCAATTTGTGCTTCTATTTTTTTACTTAGCCTACTTATAATATACTTCTTTACATGTCTACTTTATCCACTAAACTGAGAATGACTGCAGATTGCAAGGGATAGGGAGCTGTGTCTCATTCATCCAGCAAAAGGGTTATCATATAAGAAATATAAAATAAATATTTGCTGAACTAATAAATTCACGAATGAAACACCAGTTATGGAGAGTGCTGTTTTTGTATAAGATAGAGAGTAGAGTTACTCGAATATCCTTTGGTACAGATGCTGAGAAAGGTATTTCAAGTTTCTCAATAAATGGAATAAACAGAAGGTACCCAATAATCTAAGTCCTTCACAATCAAAATGTGGTCCACAAACCAGCAGCGTCAGCATGATCTGGGACCTTGTTGCAAATGCGGAATCCCAAGTCCCACTGCAGACCTACTAAATCAGACTTTTTATTTTAACAAGATTCCCAGGTGATTCACATGCACATTAAAAGTTGAGAATCATGGATCTAAGCCAGTGGCTTTCATAGTTGGCTACATATTGCAATTATCTGGAAAGATTTACAAAATATTGATGTCTGGGTCCCACCTTTATAGATACTAATTTGAATAGTCTGGGACTTTTTTCTGACCAAGATGGAGTAACAAAGACCTAATTTATCCTCCTCCTTTAAACAACAGAACAAAAACAGACAGAATATATAAAACAATGATTTTTAAGACTGTCTTAGTTATCTATTGCTGAGTACAAAGTTAATCCAAAACTGAGCAGCTTAAAACAACATACATTTATTGTCTCACAGTTCTTGGAATCCAGGCATGGTTTAACTGGGTCCTCTGGCTAAGGGTCTCTCATAAGGCTGCAATCAAAGGATTGGCCAGTGCTGTGGTCTCATCTGAACACTCAACTGGGAAAAGATCAACTTCTAAGCTCACTCACGTGGTTGTTGGCAGGATTCAGTTCCTTGTGGGCAGTTGGACTGAGGTCCTCAGTTGTTTGCAGGCTGTTTGCCAGAGGCTGCCCTCAGTTCCTTGCCATGTGAACCTCCACAACATGACAGCTTGCTTCATCAAAGCCAGCAGGAGAAAGAGAGTCTGCTAGCAAGTTAGAAGTCATAGTCTTCACTAGCCTAATCATAGAAGTGACATCCTATCATACTTGCCATATCCTATTTGTTAGTCACTAGACCCAGCCCACACTCTAGAGGAAGGGGTTACACAAAGTGTGAATACTAGAAGGCTGGAGTCACTGGGTGTCATCTTAGAAGCTGCCTACTATTAATACATAGACATTGAACAGAAGGTAGCAAGGGACTATGCTTCCTGACAGAAGGGAAAGGTTGGCTGAACAATTGTACCAGCTTAGTGCTAGAAGGCAGTCTAGACTGCAGTTCAGAGAAGGGGAAATCAAACAGAGTCCAATAGTCTCTATGAGGTGAAAATATAGAAAGAAGAGTTCAGAGAGACTGAGACAGTCAGAATTTTTTCATCAAAGTACTAGTTACACAGAGAAAAAGCTCAGGAGATCTGTAGAGGGGTCCTCTAGAGGCTCTGGCTGAGAATTAAGCAGAAACATGCATGCCTGAGCAGAAACTACCTGAGGCCAGGGAAAATCCATCAGGATATTTACGCAGAACAATTCCCAGAGTTCACACAAGACAATAGTGCAAAGTGATCATAATCTACAAAATATAGGGTAAATTCCTCAGATATTCTTTAGTTCCATATTAAAGGCTGCTCTGGACTTGTCCTAACAAAATTTAAAAGGGAGTCTCTAACGGATTCAGCTGATTCCAAGTAAATAAATTGTGCATCAGAACAAAAGCCAATACTATAAAAGGAATACCACAAAATCCAACAATCAACAATATAAAATTCACAACATCTAGCATCTGATAACAAATTAATAGGCATGCAATGAAGTAGGAAAACAAGAACTAAAAACAAGAGAAAATTCAATCATAACAGAGCCTGAAATGACAGAGATGGTGGAACTAGCAGACAAGAATCTGGAAAAAAATGTTAGAATAGCTATTATAAATATGCTCCATGTGTTTTAATAAAGTATAGAGAAACATGATCATGATGTGGAGAAACATGGCAGATATGAAAAAAGACCCAAATGAACTACCGAAGAAAAAAAAATACAACTCCTTACATGAAAAGTACACTGTATGAGATTAATAGAAAATAGACAATGAAGAGGAAAGAGCAATAAATTTGAAGGCATAATATAGAAATATCCAAAACGAAACATAAAATAACAACTGAAAAATATGAAGAAAGTAGCAGTGACCTGTGGGATACTATCAAGTGAGCCAACATACATGTAATTAAAGCCTCAGAAAGAAGAGGAGAGAGAACAAAAAATATTTAAAGAAATAATGATCAAAATTTTCCAAATTTGATGAAATCTATAAGATTATAGATTCAAGAAGCTCAATAAATTAAAGCAGAATAAGCCTAAACTAAACATACAAAGCCATATTATAATTAAATTACTAAAAGCCAATGAGAAAAAAATATAAAAGCAGCCAGAGAAAAGTTGTATGTAAAAAATATTGTTCATAAAAAGGAATAATGACAAGAATGATAGCAAGCTTCTTATAAGAAACTATGCAAATCAGAAAACAATGGAAAGTCATCTTCAAAGTATGAAAAGAACAAAATGTCAATCTAAAATTCTTTACCCATAAAAACATCTTTCAAATTTGAAAGCAAATTAAAGAGACATTAGACAAACAAAATTTGTCACCAGCCAACATGAATTATAAGCAAAGTTGAAGGAAGTTCAATGATACCAGATGCAAATCCATAAAGGAATAAAGAGAGCCAAAAATGGTAAATACATAGGTAAATATATTGTTGTTTTCTCTTTTAGTAAAACTTATAAAAAAGTTATTGTTTAAAATAAAAATAACAATATATTCTGAAAATGCAAACTATAGCATATAAAGAAGTAAAATTTGTAACAACCATCACAAACAGTAAGAGTACAGAAGTGCACTGTACCAGTTGTAAGGTTCATATACCATATGTAAATTGGCACAATATTATTTGAAGTTAGTCTTTGATAAATTAAAAGTGTATATTGTAAACCTTAGAGTAACCACTAAAAAATAAATAAAACAAATAGGTATAATAAGAAGAGTAAAAATAAAATGGAATCATTTAAAAAATATTAATCCAAAAAAAGGCAGGAAATGGAAAAAAAGAAACAGAGTAGATAGGACAAACATAAAACAAATAGCCAATATTAGATTTAAGCCCAGCCATATAAATAATTACATTAGATGTGAGTAGTCTACATACTTTAATTAAAAGGCAGAGATTTTAAGGTTGTATGAAAAAACAAGACCAAGAGCCAGTTACATGCTATCTCAAAAAAACCAATAAAACAAAACAGAAAAAACTTCAAATATACAGTCACAGATACATTAAAAGTAAAAAGATTGAAAAATATTTACCATGCAATCACTAATCAAAAGAAAGCAGGGGTAGTTGTGTTAGCATCAGATTTTAGAACAAGGAAGAACTCATTTCACAATGAGAGAGTATTTTATTAAGAAACATAAAAATCCTAAAAGTATATGCAATAATAATACAGATTCAAAATATGTGAAGCAAAACTGATAGAACTAAAAGGAGAAAAATAGATAAACCCAAAATTATATTGGAGATTTCAAAATTCCTCTCTTAGTAATTGTTTACCAATTACTAAGTAAATTACAAGTAAACAGAAAATCAGTAAAGATACAGAAGACTTGATCAACACCATCCACCAAAGTAACAGAATTGACACATATTTAATACTTCATCCAACAACAGAATATCTTTTTCAAGCACACGTTGAAATTTGCCAAATATGCTCAGCAAAAAACAAGTCTTCGATAAATTATTATATTACATGTATTTTCTGACCACAAGGAATTAAACTAGAAATGAATACCAAAATGATACCTGGGAAATAATCAAATATGTTGAAATTACACAATACTTCTAAATAACAAGTGAGCCAAAGAAGATACTACAAGAGAAGTGAGAAATATTTTAAACTGAATGAAAATGAAAACACAAAAAATCAAAATTTTTGGGATGCAGCTAAAAATATCCTTGGAGGGAAATTTATAGCATTGAGTGCTTATATTAGAAAAAATAAAAGATCTAATTATCTATATTTGCCATCTTAATAAATAAGAAAAGGGTGAATTAAAATCAAAATAAGGCCAGGCACAGTGTCTCATGCCTGTAATCCTAGCACTTTGGGAGGCCGAAGTGGGAGAATTGTTTGAGGTCAGGAGTCCAAGACCAGCCTGAGCAAGAAAGAGTAAGACCCTGTCTCTACAAAAAAGTAGAAAAATTAGTTGGGCGCGGTGGTGCACACCTGTAGTTCCAGTTACTCGGTAGGCTGAGGCAAGAGAAACACTTGAGCCCAGGAGTTTGAGGTTGCAGTGAGCTGTGATGATGTCACTGCACTCTACCCAGGGACAGAACAAGACATTTTCTCAAAAAAAAAAAAAAGAAAAGCAAACAAAAAAACCCCAAAATAAGTAGAATAAAGGAAATAATAAAGATAAGAGCAGAAATAAATGAAAATTTTAAAAAGACAACAGAGAAAAATCAATGAAACTAAAATGATATTCTTGAAAAGATCAATAAAATTGATAAAGCTCTAGGCAGACTGATTATTTAAAAAAAGATATACACAAATTACCAATATCAAGAATTATCCCATAGATATTAAAAAGATAATAAGAAAATAAATTTGACAACTTAGATTAGTTAGATAAATTCCTGGAAAGATACAAATAATCAAAGCTCACACAAAAAGTAGATACCTTGAACAGTCTTATTTCTGGTAAAGAAATTGAATTTGTAATTTAAACACTCTCACAAAGAAAATGCCAAACCATTGGTGAATTCTACCAAACACCTAAGGAAGAAATAATATCAATTCTATTCAAGCACTTCCAAAAAACAAAAAAGATGGCAACACTTCCTACTTCTTTTTAAGAGGTCAGTATTATCCTAATTGTAATACCAGAACAAAAATCAAAAGAAAAGAAAACAACAGAACAATATCCCTCCTAATTTTTAGCAAATTAAACTCAGCTGTATATACAATAGATAATACATCTGGACCATGTGGATATTATTCCAGGAATGTAAGGTTGGTTTAACATTTGAAAATCAATTAATGTAATTCACAATATTAGCAGATCAAAAACAAAACAAAAACCAAACATGTGATAATCTCAATAAACATCAGGAAAAGATTTGACAAAATCCCTAACATCTGTTAATAAAAAGAACTGTCAGCATACTAAAAATAGAAAGGAATTTCCTTACCCTGATAAAGGGCATGTATAGAAAAACCTGCAGCTAAAATAATGCTTAAAATCATGCAGAAACGCAAGAAAAGAAATAAAAAGCATACAGATTGGAAAGGAAGAAGTAAAATTGCAATAGGCAGTAAAAAGAAATGAAAGGCATATGTATCAGGAAGGAGGCAGTAAAATAGTCTATGTGGAAAATCCTTTAAAAATCTAAAAAGAAAGCTACTGATACAAATAAATGACTTTACAAGGTTATAGAATACAAAGCTAATAAAGAAAAGTCAACTGTAATTTTATATACTATTAAGGAACAATTGGAAATTAAAACTTCAAAAACCAATACCATTTACAATAGGATTAAAAAATAAAAGACTGAAAGATATAGGAATAAATTTAACAAAATCTGTATAAAATCTATACACTAAAAACTGTAAAACATTGTAGCAAGAAATCCAAGACGTAAAATGGAGAGGTATACCATGTTCATGCATTGGAACATTTAATTTTGTTAAGTTGTCAATTCTCCCCCAATTGTTCTACAGATTCAATGCAATCTCAATCAAAATCTCAGCTGTCTTTTTGTAGACATTTACAAGCTTTTTCTAAAATTTATAGAGAAAAACAAATGTAAAAAGCATTTCACAAAAGAAGATCAAAGTTGGACAACTTACACTAGCTGATTTTAATATTTACCATAAAGCTACAATAATCAAGAAAGTAAGATATTTCTGTAAGAATAGGCATTTAAATCAATAGATCAGAACACAGTCCATAAAGAAACTCACTCACATATGATCAACTGATTTTCAATAAAAGTGCCAAGGTAATTCAGGGGCAAAATAATCATCTGGAATAACTGAACATTCATAAACAAAGAAATGAACCTCGACACTTACCTCACATCACCCATAAAAATAAACTCAAAATGGATTGTAGATCTTAACGTAAGAGCTAAAACTATAAAACGTCATCAGAATGGCTAAAGTTTACAAGGCTGCCAAATGTTGGTGAGGGTGTGGAAAAACTGGAACTCACATACATTGCTGGTCAGAATGCAAAATGGGATAGCCACTTTGGAAAACAACTTGGTAATTATGTGTAAAGTTGAACATACACTTACTATGTGATCCCACAATTACACTTAGGTATCTGTTCACAAGAAATGGAAATGTATGTTTGCACAGTGACTTGTTTTCATACATTCATAGCAGCATTATTCATGATAAACATCAATCCAAAGTCCATTGACTGGTTTATGGACAAATAAATACCATTAAATACTACTCAGCAATGAAAAGGAAACCAACTGCTGATACGTGCAACAACATGGATGAATCTCAAAGCATTCTTTTAAATAAAAAACACAAAAGACTATATACTGCATGAGTCTACTTACATGAAATTCTAGAAAAGCCAAAATTACAGCAATGGAAAGTAGATCATTGGTTATCAAGGGCTGGAGTGGGGAGGGGGATTGACTATAAAAGGGCATAAAAGGAATTTTTTAGGCTGTTGAAAATAATCTACATTATGATTGTGGTGGTAATTAAACACTGTATACTTTTGTTATTGTATGTAAATTATACCACGTTAATGAATAAAACCTAATTTAAACGGTATGGGGTACAACAGTGATAGGCAGTCCCTGCCTCTGGTTAGCCTTGCTCTTGCGTAATCCCCTCTTTGAGTGTGGGCTGGCCCTAGTGACTTGCTTCTAACAAATAGAAATCGGCAAAAGCAACGGGATGTAACTCCTGTACTTACATCATGAAAGACTGCAACTGTCATCTGACTGGTACTGTTGTGTCTTGTGTCTTGCACTCTTTTCTGTGGGCTTATGAAGCCAGCTGCCGTGTAGGAAGATCCTCTATGGGACACCATGTGGTAAGGAACTAAGGGAGCCTACAACCAAGAGGTCAGGAGGAACTGAGACCTCCCACCCAACACTCCACAAGAAACCAAATTCTGCCAACAAGCACGTGCCTGAGCCAGGAAGTCGATCCTTCCCGTAGAGTCTTAAATGATTGTAACCTGTGAGAGACCCAGAGCTAGAGGATCCAGTCAAGCTGTGCTTAGATTCTTGACCCACAAAACCTGTGAGATAATAAGTGGTGTTTAAAGCCACCGAATTTGGGGGAAATTTGCTACACAGCAATAACCAACATAGCAGCCAAGATTGATAACTGCTGATGTAAGTGTAATTTGTGAGGAGGGAACTTCATCCTATTCTATCATAACTAGTAGAATGATTTTAAAAAATGACAACTGCTGTCAAGGCATTTGAGCCACATAGAACCCCAGGAAGAAAGGAGGCTGGGGGGCCCCAGGCCTCAGTAACTAAGGGGGTAGGTGAGGATTAGAATGAAGGACAATTGTTACCTATATCTTGATTTTCCCCTAGGAAAAGGCCCCTAGTCTAGAGCAATAGGTTTCTCACAATTAAAAAAATAATAATAATTTTCATCACATATCCATGAGAGTTGTCTTAACTTCTGTATATGTAAAACTCACCTTAAAATAAACCAAACTGAACCCCAAATGAAAGTAAACCAAGCAGAGTTACATTCATTAATTGGAACCAGTATTGATTTTACTTAACTGTGAACTGCATCAACTTGTATACAACAAATAGCATCTTTGAATTACTATATTTTTAAAAATTAACTATTAAGGACAAAACCCTGCAACATCACCATGTTCCTCAAACCTGATGAGACGTGGATGTCATGTTTTGGCACCGCACAGGATAGAGACTTGGAGACCAAGGCTTGAGGATCCGAGAGTCCCAGGACTTCCTTGAGCAGCCTAGATTAGGAGCCCTCACTGCTCAGGGCCCGTGTGATGAAGGCACATCAGTGAGGAGCAAGGAATTCACAATTTCGGTCTGAGCTCTTAAAGGGCCTGGAAAAAATAGAGCCGAGAGGACAGTTATGAATAAATTAGAGGGACTGAAATTAGGATCTATGAGGGAAAGTTTAAAAGGGATTGGAGGTAATTTTGCATGACAAAGAAAAAGACAAAGAGTGACTAGCTGTCTGCAAATAAATTAAGAATAATTACCGATAGATAATTAACAGAATTGCTCATTCCCTATACGAAAGATAGAAACAAAGGAGAAATGAGTTTAAATTCCAACAGTGAAGTTTAGATACATTGAAAGTAGAATTTATTGACCAGAAGAGTAATTAAGCCCAGAGAAAAATCCAGGTTCCTAACACATTTCAAGTGAAGCTATGTCTTCCTGACAGCAAAACATCTGGTGACAGTGAAAATTTTATCCAGCTGACGGTTAAAAGTCATGTGGATAAAACATCTGTATGATAACTGGATTTTTTAATTGATTAATTTAACTGAGTAAATGTTTTATGGCTTTTGGGAAATTTCACCTAAATAATGAAAAGCAAAGGAGTCGAATTCTGTTTTACATTATTTTGGAGTCATTTATATTATATAATTAGAATAACAATCTCCATCCGACAGTGGACTCATTCCTCTGGGCTCAGACAGCAGACAGAGCTCCACTTAATCAGTCATCTCTACAGTGAGGTTATAGGGAGATTTACTTAAATGACTCAGTGTCTTGACACCCAGTGAATCACTGCTTTCTACCACGTAGAAGCCAAGCTGCCCAAACGCTTATAGAAACCCTAAACAAACTGATCATTTTTCTAACAAGTCAAAATGAAGGTATTGAGAACTCTCCTATTTCAAACTTGTTACCTTCTTGGAGTCAAGCAAGAAAGATCTTTACGACTAATTTTTTAGGGCATATGAAAAGTAAGATTAAGTGAGGCTGGAGGGCTGTCATGCATTCAAAAGCTATTTTCCCGGAAGGCTAGTCACCAAATGATTAAGGCAATGGTTTTTCAAGTGGTTTTCCCAGATGAGTAGCAGCATCACCTGGGAATGTGTTGGAAATGCAAAATTTTGGGTCTCACCCAAGACTCAAGACTAAATCAGAAACTCTGGGATGGGGTCCACCAATCTGTGTTTTAACAAGCCCCACAGGTGGTTCCGAGCCACACTATGGTTTAACAGCCTCTGGATTAAACCAATGACCGGATCTGGGTTTCAGCAACTGGCTGCTCTTGTAACGGGGGATGCTTACGGGCCTCTGACTCCATGAGCTGAAAAGCACAGAAGTTTCAGGTTTTCAAGATGCAGGAAGGAGACATGGAAGATGGGAGTGTGGCAAGATGTCTGGATATTAATATTAAGCGTTATGATGTGTATTCAATATCTATCAATTGAAAAAAAATAGAAGTTTTACACAAAATAGAATCCACAAGTATTTGTTGATTATTTGATTCGGCCTAGTCTTCTGGCTTGATAAATTGGTTTTGATCTCCAAAGGAGTAAGGTGGACCAGAAACTGAAATGTCTGTGTTCATTTAAACAAAACAAAATGAAATGAAACAAAGAAACAAAACACCTGACATGAGACTTGGAACATAAGCAGCTGTTTCAGGGCCTGGGAAGCAAGTGGAGCCCAGCCTGGGTGGCACGTTCTTTCGCATACCCATTAATGACCACACTGAAGTCTGGGCCCTCTGAGCGCTGGGGGTGGCTCCCAGGGCAGGCTGGCTGTGCCCCGTGGAGAGTGTTTTCTTACAAAGCAACAGGAGAAATAATGGAGAACACCAGAGAGACTTAGAGGCTGAACTACTGTAGCTGCTGTGATTTGAATATCAATATGACCTTCTCTCTTTATCCACACAGGTTGGTAAGGTCCAAGACACTCCGGTTACAAATATAATATACAATAACACTAAACTAAACAGGAGAAGTAAAAGAGCATGCTACCTAAGTTCTATTCAGAGTGTTACAGAGAGAGGAATTTAAAGCTTTGGCAAGCCTGGTCTACATGCTTTCAAATTCAAAGCAGTGTAGCGGTTGTCAGGCCCAATAGCTAGCTAGCTGTTGACATCGATGGTTTGGGAATTATGCACCCCCTAGAAAAATCAATTCCTATAGTTTTTTAAATGGAGAAAGCTGCAGTATCTTCTATGAGATCCGGAAAATAGAGAACATTGAAGTTCAGAGAGAAGCTTCAGGTCTATCTTGAACCAGTAGTCAACATGTATTTATTGCTTTTATAGTGTGAGTCATCAGTTCATTCCAGAAATATTTATTGGGTGCCTACTGTGTGTTGGGAATTGTGCTGGACACTGCTAATCATTAGAAGCAGGTAAACTGGGTCCGGTGCTCTAGCGCTGCTCTGTCCACTGTGGTGGCCACTAGCCATGTGTGGCTATTGCATTCAATTCCTTAGTTACACTCCCCCATTCCAAGGGCTCAATAGCCACACGAGGCTAGTGGCCACTGTATGGGACAGCACAGATACAAGGACACTGGAATACAAGGTTCTGCCCATATCTCAATGCTAGGCTTTTTCTTCCTGCTTCCATCTCCCCCAGGATATTAGAACCTTCGTCCTCTTTGAAGGTTGGTGATGTCATTGAGTGTCCTGGACCATAGTATTAGCAGGAGGTGTCTACGTGGATCATCTCAGGTAGGTACCAGAACTATGCAGGCCTCCTTTGGGTGAGTGTACCATGAGTAATAGGCAGGCCTCTCAAAAGCTACATTCTCTTTCCAATCCCATTGTTATGGTATAAACTCAGAGCATGGTATAAAACCCCAGACTTTCCCTTTTGATTCTCAAAAAAAAAAAAAAAAAAAAAAAATCTGGCCGGGCGCGGTGGCTCACGCCTGTAATCCTAGCACTCTGGGAGGCCGAGGTGGGCGGATCCTTTGAGCTCAGGAGTTCGAGACCAGCCTGAGCAAGAGCGAGACCCCACCTCTACTAAAAATAGAAAGAAATTATATGGACAGCTAAAAATATATATAGAAAAATTAGCCGGGCATGGTGGCGCATGCCTGTAGTCCCAGCTACTCGGGAGGCTGAGACACGGGATCGCTTGAGCTCAGGAGTTTGAGGTTGCTGTGAGCTAGGCTGACGCCACGGCAACCACTCTAGCCTGGGCAACAGAGTGAGACTCTGTCTCAAAAAAAAAAAAAAAAAATCTGTTTTGGGACTTAAAAAAACAAACCTGGAACATTGACAGTGTCTTGCTTGTATCTTTCTGCTTGAGGCAATGTGGATGCCTCTTCCTGAGAAGGGAAAAGTCACTTACAAGGACAAGAAGAAAACAAAAGCACAAAGATTAATATTGCAAGATATTATTTTGCTATATCAAAATAGTAGAAAACATGGTTCTTGCCTCCAAGCTGCCTATATAACTGAAAACACATGAAAAAATAGGTAAATTTGTAAAAATTAATAACCATAAAGAACAAAGTAACAATATTAAGCAGAAATGAAAGAGATGTCACCTGTATCTACATGATTAATAGGTGAGGGCTGGTATAGACCCTAAGTGTGGCTTTTTTGCAGAAAGATGAGGTCTGAGCTGCATAGATTTAGATAGATGGCTGCAAGGACAGGTGGTATTTCAGGTGGGGAAACTCGACAAGTGTAAGTGTGGACGTGGAGTGTCAATGTCATTTAAGGTGCAAAGAGTTTGACTGTCATGCAGGGTGAGAGGAACAAAGGCTGAAAAAGTAGGCCAAGGGAATATGATGGAAGACCTTGAATGTCAAGCTTTCTAGTTTGTTATCCTGTAGAGGGATGGCGGTGTCATCGAATGATTTGCATAGGGAAGTGACATAGAGAAAGCAATTTCACGATAATGAATCCAACGTCGAGCCTTAGCAGTGGTATCTGGATATTTGGATGTATTAAAGCCAAGGCAGGCTAGAGCCAGGAGCATGGTTAGGAGGCTGTCACAGGGTGTAGGCACAAAGTGACACAGCCCTGGAACAGGAGGCACCTGTGGCAATGAAAAGGGGAGCAACGAGTGTGCATAGCATGTTGAGGGAAAAATCAACAGGGCTTTGATTCTTTGGAGCTGAGGGAGAGAGAAAAGTCAAATATACTATTAACTTGGGCAAATTACTTAGCGTCTATAAAATAGTGATAATAGCCATGTTTTACAGGTTTGCCGTGCGAATTAATGAAAAGACCTTTGTAAAATACACGAAGTCTCTGGCATACAAATGCAATTTAAGTCCTTGTTTGAAGCTCGGATGGCCTAGAACTGCCCTCCTCATTCTAGGATTCAGGACCCCAGGGAAGTGGATCCAGCTGGGAGGGCAAGAAGGTGCACCCACCTTCCTTATGGTCCGGGAGATGTTGCGCTTGCAGGACAGACCCACAGTTCTGTTGACTTCTTGTTCACAAAGAGCTTGCATCCTCTTAGTGCCACCCTCAGTGGTGGTCTCAGGCCAGAGCCCACTGGAACATACTAGAACTTGCTGGAACACACTGGGACTCTCTGCTGTGTTTTCAAGCACATACTGGGTTTTAGGTCTCTCTCAAAGATTTCTCAGGCCCCTCCCACAACAAATAAAGGACTACAGTTCAAAATCCTGGTGTGATTGTGTCTTTTAGTCTCCTTTTGTAAACCCCCTCACCACCTGCTTTCCCTCTATTTCTAATCATTCCTAATAAAGTAGTGGTTGTATTTTCACATATTCCACAAAGCCTTATTTAACACATAATATTGCTGCATGTGCCTTCGATTTACAATGAAGAATAGAAAGGGTGCTACTACAATGCTAGCTATGATTTTTTAGAAGGAGAAAAGAAAACAAGAAAAAATGAGTAGGAAATTATTTTCTTCTATTTATTTTGAATACTCGTGCTTGAGAAAAAAACTGGTTCAATTAGCAGAGGATAAAGGAGCAGATGAAAATTTTTGCAAAAATTATGAAGGAAATCCTCTGAACACTTCCAAGTGCTCTAGAAATTGAAGTTTCTGAGCCTTTACTATGTTGAACTTAAAATCTCTGTCCCTCCTTTTTACCTGAAGCAGGCTGTGAGGATGTATATGTGCGTGTACACACACATGCGTACATATATGCACATAGACACATGAATGTATTACTTGTAAAAGGAACACAGGAAGGGAAAAAGGATAATATGACAAAAGATTTTTCTAAGATAACTAGAAAATTAGGCAGAAAGGGGAGAGAAGTTAAAAACAACATATATGTATAGAAGAGGTAATGAATTGATCTGTGACTATCAAAAACAAAAGGGAACAAGAAAAGAGGATAAAGACATAAATCCACCACCAGGAGATGTTTCCAACCCAGCACAGCTAGGTGATGGCTTAATAAATGAGACCCAAATGCTGGGGGCAGTGCAGCTGCTTAGTGGCAAAGAGAGAAACAGTGTTCAAGCAATGATATGAATGTTCAAAGTCTCAGTTGATAACTTGGAGAGTGTTTCTATTCTGGAACCTAAAGAAGAGTTAACACAAATCATAAACTGGATTACAAATAACTGGTGCCTTTCTACTCTTTTCCAAGGGACACAGTGCTTCTTTCTCCCCCAGCTGGACAGAAAGTTCTACTGAGCTACTCACTAGAGCAAAACTTCCAGACATATACTTATTGCTCTGGGCCCATCAGAATATTCCTATCTGCTGTCCTCTAATTTTAGAACACTCTTCTAAGTGATGGTTTGGAGATGGGTGCTGTGGCTCACATCTGTAATCCCAGGTACTCTGGAGGCTGAAACAGGAGGATGCCTTGAGGCCAGGAGTTCAAGGCCAGCCTAGCCTGTGCAACATAGCTAAACCCTGTCTCTAAAAAACAAACAAACAAACAAAACAACAACTGAGTGATGGTTTGGCAAGCCTACTCATACAAATATTAATATGATGGAAATACAAATGAGTTAGTATGCAGTAGCACTTATATCTAAAGACGATTTTCTAGAAAGAATCATTTAGGCTCCAAAGGTACCTTGGCCAACGTGACAGATCAGTAGGGCAGAGAAGTTTGGAAGGGGGAGTTCCTTGGGCACAGCTTCTTACATCACATCCCATCAGGTTTTGACACAGCTGGAACAGGGGAGGCAGGAAGGAAAACTTCTCTTTACCCTCCACAGACCATGCCAAGAGGCACAGACAGAAGGCTGAGAGAGGTCCAGGAATCTGTAGCTATTTTGCCATTTTTCAATTTAGTTCTCAGAGAGTCCAGTCAAGACTTCTGGCAGCTCCTAACTGGGTAATTGTCCCAATTTACTCAGGACTGAGAGGTTCCTGGGAACTTTCAGTATTAAAACTAGAACTAGGAGTATCTTAGGCAAACTCAGACAGTTGGTCACCCTAACATTCCTCCCCACCTAGGTCAGGCCCTGACTCGAGTGAGGGATACCAGGAAAGGATGTCAATCTGTACCCTGCTAGCTCTTTAGCAAGAAGCAGTAGAGCTTAATATCTATTCTATTAAGTAGTAACATCAAAGTCAATTTCTGTTATTTGGTAGCACCAGTCCAAGTTAAACAGGCCAGTCAGAAATTACAGAAGGCTACAAAAGCATCCCATGCATTTTATAGGGCAGACTCTACGGGCCCTACAAGTTCCAATCTCTGTGTGTGATTAGTTACAGCACTAATAGTTGGGTTTATAAAGTATGAGGCTGGCCATAGGCAAAATTATAAGGTACCTCTCTTAGGCGTCCCAAGCTCATGGCCTTCTTCTCTCCAACAGAACAGGATTGCTTCCTACCCCTGCTACCTTATAGAAAAACCTGTTCCCAGGGAAATAACTAATACCAGCAATTTACTCATTAGTGCGAATGAAGTTGTATCTCCCCCAGGCGGATTTAAATTGTTAAGTCTTATCTTTAATTATACTGTATTCTTTCATTCCTTCTACTAATAAATATTCACTGACAGCCTCCAATGACTAAGTTGGGAATACGGTAAGCGAAAGTGACACACAGCCTGCGCCCTAAGGAACTTAGAAAATTTGACCCCATTAATTGCGGGCACCAGCTAGCCAGTAAGAAAGGAGCATTTTAAGTGGGCACGGCTTTCTAATTGCCCCTGAAATAGGAGCTCTTCGCCTGGCACTGATGGAGGTTGTCGTATGAGGGTGAGACAGTCATGAACTCCCCATAGGAAATAATATGGATACTAAAGCCCAAAACCTCAGTCTTGTCTGACTCTCTATTTCATTTGTTCTGAATTGAAAGATGAGGTTAAGAGCAAAGGAGAAAAGGAATTGGAGAAGTGGTCCCACAGAAGTCTAGATGAGGAATAAAACTAAAAAAGAAGAAATTTAAAATAGAAAAATGTAAAATTCTGATTTGGGTCCAAAGAGTCATTTGATCTCAAGGACCATATTAAAATCCCCCAAAGGAAAACATTTTATGTATGATAATAGAACAACTTCCTGTCTGAGACACAGAATGATTGGGTAAATATGGTACATCCTACTATGGAACTGAATGCAGCTATTTTAAAGTCTAATTATGAAAGATAATGTAGCTTGGGAAAATGTTAGTATGTTAGACTTTAAAGTCAGGATATGAAAAGTTATCTAGGTTATGATGAGAACTGTATAAAATTTATATAAGCATATGAGCAAGAACTAGAAAGGAACATGGACAATTGAAAATTGCTGATGTCCAGGTAGTAAGATTCTGGGTCACTTATTTCATTTTTAATCTTTTTATAATACTGTTTGTATGATAACCATTATAATAAATCAATTGAACAGGTAAAGATAGGGGAAACAAATGCTTGGGGATTTGATCCACAGCAGGCTCAGAATTAGCCAAATGACAGTGTTATGCGACTACTTTTAACAAAACTGATGCAATCAGAGTTCATCAATGGGCATATAATTCAGATCCAAAAAAAATGAAAGTTCCAACATAGTGTGCATGAATCCAACCACATTCAGAATACTCTGTTTAGCTCTGGGTGACCCATTTTGCAGGGGACATTGATAAACTAGAAAACATTAAAAAAAGGGCAACTGGAAGATTTGGAAAGATCTGAAAAAAATAGTAAACGACAAATAGTTGAATAAACTTTGGAATTTTAATTTAGAGAAGAAAAGACTCAGGTGGGGTGCACCTGTAGGATTGTTATATGAAAATTATATTAGGTTTAGAGGGCAGAATTAGAATCAAAAGATAGAAACTTTGGGTAAACAGGGTTTTTTGTTTGTTTGTTTTGGGGGGGGTGTTTTGGCTAAAAATAAAGAGAAACTTTCTAATGAGAACTGGCCAACAATGCAATAAACTATTTCAAAAGGTATGAACTTCTCATTGTGGACAGTGTTCAAGTGAAGGCAAATAAGAGCGCTTGAATTTATTGGAAGGCTGTTCTGGATGGTACCTAAAGAATCATTGATCCAAGATCAAGGTGCTGGAAAAAAGAATAAAAAAAAGAATCATTGATCCTTAGATCATATGTATCTATCAAATTTGGAAATGAGAGAAACACCAGTTGGCTTCTATAATTCTTCAGGCATAGGCATGAGACAAGTCAGATCTTCCCTTATACATCCTCATTCAATTCAGAGACATAAAATGTAATTACACTAAAGCCAGATGAGAAGAAATAGATTTTGTCAGTTCCCAATGGATTGTGTGGGTGTGTCCTTCAAGTTTATTTTAAAATTCCATTGCTCAACATCCATTTGATTGCTCTCAACTTAATTACTTTTGTCCATACTGTAATTACATTCTTAACCTTTTGGCAAATCACTAAGAAAGAAAGTAAAAGAAATAACTTCCAGAAGCATTATCTATGGGCCAGTTACCATACTAGGCATATTACATACATAATTTCATTTAATCCCGTACCCCTATGAGGGAAGAATTATGAATCTCACTTTATAATTAAGCAAGCATACCCAAGGTTCTATAGCAAGTGCCAGAGCCTGGCTTTAAACCCTGAGTCTGGTTTATCTTGAAGTTCTGCTCAACCATGCCACTGCTCCAACTTTCTCCAAACCAAATGTACCCAGAAGCAACTATAATCCTATCTCTATGCAATACTATTCCCATGTATTTATTTAGTTTTATTGTGGGAAACTGAGCTCATACCCATAAGAGGACTCAAGGCTGCTGTTCTTTGAATGAGAATGTTCAAGCCAGTAACTTGCTTCTGGGATCACTGGCTTCACAGCTGTGGTACAAAGAATAGTGGTGCCCAAAGATGCCCATGTAGCATGGCAAAAGGGACTTTTCATGTGCAATTAAGTTAAGGAATCTGAGATGAAGGATTATTCTGGGTTATCAGTGTGGGCCCAGTGTGATCTCAATGGTCGGTATCAGAAGGCGGGAGGGTGGGATCAGAGGAGATGTGACAATGGAAACAGAAGTCGGAGAGAAAGAGGTCTCAAGATTATGCCACTGGATTTGAACATGAATGAAGGGACCTGAGCCAAGGAATGTCAGTAGCTTTTGGAATCTCGAAAAGGCAAGGAAACGTGTTTTCCAGAAGGAACTTAGCCCTGCTTATAACTTGACTTCTGGGACTTCTAACTTCCAGAAATAAAATAATAAATATGTGTTGATTTAAGCCACCAATTTGTGATAATTTGTTAAAGCAGCATTAGGAAGCTAACACAACAACCTTGAATATTCTCTCTATTTGAATAAAGAGAAAGGATCTAGTGAAGAGCATCTTGAGAGCTGCTAGTGGAGAGGTCAGGAAGGTCTTTCAGCCCTGCCTGCTGAAGCGAGAGCTAAATAAGGACTCTGAGTGTCACAGGCAGGCTTAGCACCAGGCAGGAGAGACGAAAAAAGAGAGGGAGTCAGAGAGAAAGAAGAAGGGAGGAAGGAAGAAAGAGAAAGGGAAGAAAGGAAGGAGGGAGGAAGGAAGAAATGAAGGGAGGGAGAGGGAATCAAGAGAAAAGGATGGATAAAAGAATAAATGTGGAGGAGACAAAGAAGAACATTTAGGTGACAATGAGCAGTACCTTGCTGGTAACTGTTGTCCACTAAGAAAGACATATTTCTAGGTAGTCTACTCCTGAATGAACTGGTAATAAGTTCATGTTTCCATAATATAGTACCCACCAAGAATATTGACTTGATTCAAATTGTTGGAAAGGAAGTTTGGTTTCTAAAGCACACAGACTGACTGCAGTGTCATTTTCTGATCACATGCATGGCCTAAGAGGAGAGCAGCTCAGAGAGCCACCCTAAGGGCAGGGATTAGCGTGAGCTCTGAATAGAGAAGGAGAGCATCCCCCTGAGTTCAACGCCCACACAGTGACTGCACAGCATTTCTGTCCTGTTCCTCTTCAATCAGCAGCACTCAAGCCATCAGTCTGGTAGCAAAAGCCAGATTCTAGTCCTGCTCAGCTTTTGGAAAGAGAGTCCCACCGCTTGGGCCCTGAAGAGCACTGCTGCATGGTGATTATTTGTGTGCTCACTGGCTGGAAGCAACTCTAAGTGTCTGCTGGAACAGAGTGATTCCTACTTAGGTGTCATCCTATAAGGTTTGCTTCACTTATTTAAACCAAATTATAACCTGGTTTGAACTGATACAACCAGATGCTGTACAAAATACCGCACTTGATTCTACATGATCAATGACTCCATAAAACTAGCTAAGATACTTTTTGGATCCTGAGAAACCATGGAAGTTTACTAGGTGTGGGATCCCAATAGATTTATTTTTAAATAAATACTTCTTAAAGATTGTTTAGTATACTACATTGACTGGAAGTCAGCTCAGACGTTATGCAGCTCTGTGACTTTGAGTAAAAGACTTCATCTCCATCTCTCTGTATCCCAGTTTCCCCACCCCAGTATCTCTCAGGTGCTGCCTGTGCTGAGGTTCTTTAAGCCTAAGGGAATGCAAAGTGCTTTATGCCCTTCTAGTATTTCAGTGGTACCTTTCTCTGGCCCCCGTATTAGTTGCTACATTTTTCTGAATCATTTGGGCTGACAGTTTTCTTCAATATCAAGAAACATGTCTTCTCTAAATATAAAATTCAACTGATTTTCCTCTGCCCTCCTCCACCTATTCTCCTTTGTAAATGGGCCCATCATCTCTGTAAACTTAAGAGCCATCGATTGTGATCTTTTGCTTGGTCACTCTTCAAGCAAGATTTCTTCAAAAAGGTATCAGAGCAGAGTAACTGGAGAACCAGCTTTCAACAATCAATAATAACAAAAATATACATCCACACATTTATCAAACTCCTTCTTTAAGTATTAGTTCTTTTCTTCAGTGAATATTCATGGAGGGCTTCCCATGTACCAGGCTCTATTCTAAGCACTGAGTATGTAGCAATGAACAAAACAGCAAAAGAGTCTGCCTTGGGGAAGTTACAACCTAGAGGGGGAAGACACCAATAAGCAATAAGTACAAATCAGAAAAATAACACTGGCTAAAGGGACAGAGAAGGATGAGATAGGTAGAGGCAGGCATGCATTGTGCTGTGCCAGTGGGTGCTGGGAGTGGTGGGCAGAAATCATAAAATACCATTGCTGTGTTAGAAAAAATTTATGATTCGGATGAAGAGACTAAAAACCACAGGTCAACATTTAGAGGACCAAAGGAAATAGTTGATATGTTTGAACAAAATTCAAAATGGATCTGGGGATGTGCTGGGGAGTTAAAGAAATTGTAGGGGAAGAAAAAGACAGAAAATAAAGCTGGAAGGGACCGTGGATCCACTGTATGGCTCAGAGGCAGGGGTACACTGAGATGCAGGAACCACTTCCCTGATGGGTTCCCTGGTGCAGGAGCCCGGGCAGTGGACTCAGGAGCCTGTGATCCTTCTGAACTGGGGCCCGTGCCTCTAAATTTAGGTCCTGACAGAAAGCCAATTTCTGCTTTCTCTTCCCTAACATGCCACCTCTCCCACAGGACCATGGGGAGGGTCAATGAGGTAATGTCTCCTGAGGGGTTAGTGCTCCACAGACTCTACTGGTAAAATGCAAATTATAATCAGGTGAAGTCACAGTCTAGAATGGAAATCCTGGAGTAAAATATTCTAAACATAACATCTAACATAACCTTTCCCTAATCAGACAGTTCCGAGTACATATGACGTGGCAGGTTTTCCTGTCTTTCCTTACCATTTGCAACGCTCTAAATTTTGGCCAGCAGTATGTGGGTTTTGGGATGCGAAGTGGAAAAAGTACAACTGCCTTTTTGTGAGCTGTGGAGTGGCATTCCAAAGTAAACCAGGACACACATATATCAGGCATGTTCATTTCTTTGGCTGTTTGGCCGGATGATGTCAATACCTCGTTTGCCATAACACCAGTTCCAGCTGGCAAGTTGTGTCTGTGCACGTTGTTGGATTTTAAGGACTGAGAGAAGCAGCATGAACCAGATGATGAAGTACAGGAGAGAGAGATAGAAAATCTTCACTTGCAACAGTGACTCAACAAATCAACTTTTTCTAAAACATCAATTCGTCATCTAAGTGAAAACCTCTTTTAGAGCTATTGGGCTCTACAAGCTTTAGTAGATGCTTTCAAAATACATATTAGACAGGTCTTGTAAAGTGTTGTTGAAAGAATTAGGCTTAAACATGGGAAATTGACAAAAAAAAGAATATGTGGATTTTTTTTCTGATAATGAATCTTCATTTTTGAAAATTTAGAAAACGGAGCAAAATATATTAAAGAAAATCTTAAGGCTCCCCCGCTCCCCAGCAAGCTGACTGAATGGACCCCCCTTCTGGCCAAGGGGATATCCTAAGACTAAATTGCCTGCCACAAGAAGGGAGGTCAGACTGCCTCATCATGCCCCCCTCGCTTGGAGATATCCATTGTAACCCATTAACAGGCCTAAGGCTATGCAAGACAAACCTGCGGGTCCTCAATTTACACAACAAATAGATGTCTGGTGGCTTGTCTCCATTTACAGACTTACTTATCTTAACATTCTAAGCCTTTAAACAAAAGCTTCGTGTCTTTAACCAATTACAAGCCAAAGAGTCTTTAAACCCACCTATAACCTGTAAGCCCCCACTTTGAGATGGCCCTCCTTTGGGGGCCAAACCTTCCACATACTGATTTATGACTTTACCTGTAACCCCTGTCTCCCTGAAATGTATAAAACCAAACTGTAACCCAACCACAGCGAGTCCACTTGCTCAAGGCTTCATGGGCTTGTCTCTGGGTCATAGTCCTCAAATTTTGCTCAGAATAAATCTCTTTAAAATTAAAAAAAGAAAAGAAAAGAAAATCAGTATCATCCATAACTCCAGTGTCCTGAGATAATCATAGAAATAATTTGGTAAAGATTTAGCCTCCTATATTTTGGAAGGCACATATGATTATGTTTTTAACAGACTTAAGATCATATTTTCTATGTCTTATAACTGGCTTTTGTTCTATAATTTTGAATCAAAATAAAAATTATATGTGATGAGATTGGTTCCTTGAAAAGGCAGCTCAAAATTCAACTTCCTGAAATATGTTTTTAAATGTTGATTTAATAAATGCCTAGGAGAAGGAATGAAAGCTCTGAGTTGGCCACAGAACAAGCATTACACAGGTATTGGCCATAATATAGAACTTTTTTTCATGTTATACAGGACAGTACCAATGAATAGAGCATGTGGTTAGGATGAGGTACCTCAGTCGATCTCTGCTCATTCCTGTGGTAGTTCAGTGAGGTTTTCCATAACATGTACTTCTTTCGTATACTTACTATACTTTCTAATTGGGCTTTACTGGGATTGAATCTACCTAAAGAAGACACAGGTCTCTCACTGCAGGTAGTAATAGCCTACACATAGGCATTTCTTCCTAAATCAGAGTAATTTGCAGATATTTCCCAACTTCCATTTCAACCTCATTTATTATCCAACATGCTATGGAACTTGTGAGGAGGTGAGATGGGTGAAAGCTATTTTTACTATTATTTTACAAGTTAGGAAAGTATGGTAAAAATACATATATATACAGAACCATGTTAAGCCATTACATTAGCTGCAGTAGTGGTCTCTTAATAGGAACTCAACTCCCAAGTCACCACACTGATTCCTCTGTGCTCTTAGCTAACACTAAAGACTTACTAACTCTTTAATGAAAGTGTTCCTGTTCTAAATAATATATTTTCTCTGTTTTTCCCTCCCTGACTTTAATATGTATGAATACTTAAAATGATGTATTTGCTTTTAAGAGTTCATCAGCTCCTGCTACAGACCCCTTGCTGCAAGCATAATGTTCTTTTAATGTTGGCCTATATTTGCTTGGAGTGAGGAACATTGGTATAGAGAAAATGAACTTTACCTTTAAAGCCCATTTTCTATGTTCCTGTGTACCTCTTTATTCTTTTCTTCCATACCTTTCTAGGTGAACTCAGTTATTACTTGATTCCTCTAAAGCTGGACTCTTCTCCTAACCAGAAACCATGCTGGGAAATTATAGTTCCCACCTGTGTTGTTCAGGGTCACGCCAAGGTGATCCACAGTAGTCTTCCCACTGAACACTGGTCAGAGTGGTGTGCTAGTAGACTGGCTCTCTGGGGAGAAAAAGCCCTAAATTACAGCATTTGACGATTTCCATGGTGGAAATACTACCACCACTAAACATGGAGTTGGGATGAGATGCACACAGAGGGCTAAGATGTGAGCCAGCACCAGTACATCCCACATGGGAGCTCTTTGGTGGAACATGTTCATCTTTCTCCAGGATGGCAATGAGGAGCAAGCCATACATTGCAGTATCCCAGATGCTCCTCAGCAATCTTTTGCTAAATGTGCATAAATCTAGAGATTTTTCTGGGCCCAGGGTAAGATCTCAGATGCCTTAAGAACAACTCTTTCCACAAGATGTTCCTGTTGAGCCTTGGAAAATGTGGTCTGAGGACCTACACCATTGGCTACATCTAAGAACTTTTTAGAAATGCAGAATCTCAGGTCCTCTCCAGATCTACTGAATCAAAATTTGCATTTTAAGAACATTCCCAGTGAGAGAAACCCTGATGTAGTAAATTTCATCCAATCTCAAAGCTATGATGGAAATTAAGATATCACATGATGCCCCAAGGTAAATATTAAACTGCATCTAAAACTGACCAGAAATTACAAATGAAAATGAACCTCCTGAAATTAAAATAAGTATATCAACAAACTGATTAGGACAGGTAGATGTTAGGATCCCAAAACTGCCAAGGAAAGAAAACCTTTATTAGAGTTGGGGGATCTTTTTCCTACCAAGAATGTAAGAGACATGGGAGTTCAGTGAAAAAGGTCCAAAATACATGTAATTGAAGTACCAGAAGAATAAGAGAAAGAGAAAGAATACAAACAATATTTAAAGAGATAATGGCTGATAAGTTTCCAAAAAATAATGAAAATTATCAAGCCTCCTTTCCAAGAAGCTCTAAAAATGTCAAGCAGAATAATTCAATAGAAAATACAATAACGAGCCACATAATGATAAAACTACTAAAGCAAACAAGCAAGCAAACAAATGAACAAATAAAACAACCCAAATGAAAAACAAAACAAAAAGAAAAATCTTAAAAGTATCCAGAGTCATAAGATCTGCAAAGAAGCAACAATTAGATTGACATTACACTTCTCACCCAGAAGCAATGGAAGTCAAAAGACAATAGAATCATACCTTCAAAGAAAATACCTGCAAAATAGTAATCTATATTCAGCAAAAAATATTTCAAGAATAAAAGTGAACTGTACAAAAACCAACCAACCAACCAACCAGAATTTGTTACTGACAGGAAACACTAAAGGACATACAATGAAAATGATACCAGTTAGGAGCTCAGATATAGGAAAGAATGAAAAGCAACCGAAGGGCAAATGTGTGGAAAAATAAAAATGAATACTGAGTGTATAAAACAGCTATAACAATTTCTTGTGTGATTTAAATTAGATATAGAATTAAAATACATGAAAATAATGGCATACATGTAAGAATGGAGAGATTTGAAGTGTTCTAAAGTCTTTTCCCTGGCCAGTAAGAGGTAAAAGTATTAATTTATACCAATCTGTGGCCAGGGGTGGGAGTGGGGGAGAGGACCAGAGAGTTAGCTTATTTGCTCATTTAATCCCTTTGGTATCCTCACTGAACCAGTAAGAACTGTGCTAGAGGCTTTGCTGTGGGTGGAATGCAAGATCTACTGAAGAAATCATTCCAAGTGATAACTCAAGCCAAAGAAATTAAGGTGAGGCCCAAGTTTGATCTGAAATCTTAAGGTTTCTCACCCATATTCTGTCTAAACTCTACCAACTGAGAGATTTTTGGAGGGTTTGGGGAGGACTAGCTGTCTAGAGTCTCATGGAGATAATTTTTCACAGCACCTATTTATGGACTTATGTGACTATGTCTGTAAAAAATTTCCTGACGTGCATTTAGCAGTGGTAAGGCGCTACATTACAATTTGGTAATCAACACATCCGAAGCTAGATTATTATGCATGACACACGCACCAATTCCTTAGAGCAAATCGGCTGAACTTACTCCTCTGTGGCTCAGTTTTCTCATGTACCCCATGGTGATGATAATTAACTTCCCAATATCAATAATTACCCAGCTCACACAAATATTCAATTAACAGCCAAATTGTCCCATTTTTCCATCTTCATCTATTTAAAAATGCAACTGAATCACTTAGTGGCTATCAACATTGATAACAACTATGTGATAGCTCAATTGCATTTTGAATCATCTACTTAATCACATTCGTTGTTCATGGTGCTTTAGCTCTGTTTACACCATCTGCTCCTTAGGAACTGAGAATTACTTTACTATTGACTATAGGCTATTAGGAATATGGGTCCTTGTCATATCTTGGTAAGAGAGCACTCTTTCTTAACTAAAAAGGTAAACATTCAGAAGACTTCAATTTTATAGTCACATTTGGTTACCTTTTTACTTTTCTAGGTATGCGTATCACTGGCACTGCATAAACAGCATGGTTCATTTCGAGCATTGTTTTAAGTGTTCCGGTACTGAGATGAATATAGACTCCCGGTAGCTAGACAGAGTACTGGCAGTCTACCGCTCTCCATCTCCTGCAGGTCTCTAAATAGAGTCTGGACAAATCTGTGCAGTAGTTCCTGCCAAGTCTCTCTACCATGCCGGTTACCATCGCACCATGGTCCTGACTCTCAGCCAACAATACATTTATTTAAGTCTGTTAAATTAAAATTGAGAAACAGGTTTTTTGCTTACCTGCCAGATAAACAGCAAGGGTCACTCAGTGAAGCGCAGTCAGAGGAAATCTTGCTACAAAATACCCGCCAAGGCGACATAGATGCTGTTTAGGTAGAATAGCTCCTCTAACAGAGAGGCTGAACTCTAGCCTCTAAAATTTCTGGTACCTAGGCTGTCTAGGATGCCTTCTATAAAGCTAATTTACCTCTTTCTCCGTTTCTAACCACAGTCGTATGGGAAAAGGTAACTGCTTTGCTCAATCTGGTTGATCTTTACTCAAAAGCCAGCCTTACCACCTTGGAGAAACAAAGTGTCTGTGTCACTCTGGTAAGCAGGATGCATCTCCCCGATGACAGCTAAGGCTCTTCCCTATGCCAGGTCTTGTCTTTGGTCTGCTGACACAATTGATCTTGAATTTCTATTGGTTCTGATGCAGCTTGTTTTGAGCATTCTCTCACGTGGGTTGTTTAATTCTCTCTTTCTTGTTGTTTTACATCTGGCCTTTGAATCCTGTAAGAGACTTGATTTCCACCCCAACCCCTTTTCTCTTTTTTAAATTATTTTTAAAGCTAATTTAGCAAGATATTCATATAGTGTTTTAGAAATAATGTGTGATAGAGGGGAAAACCACATGGATAAAAAAGCAGCAGTCTATTTGCAACTCAGTTATGTTTTAAAATGTGTATAATATCCTCGGGGAGTCTGTGGACTGCTCCTGTTTAAGGCAGTTGTGTATTTTCCATGTCTCAAGAACAAGCAAACCAAACAGTCATGCAATGTTGTGATTTAGTTCTGCTGCCTTCATTGCAGCTCCCTGAGATTGGAACAAGCCTATGGTCAATGCATGACACTACCAAAATTTTAAGAGTTCTACCTGGTAAAATAATGCCTTAACTTTGTATAATACTTTAAAGTATAAGATCAACATTGGAGTTCACATGATTTTCAGAGCAACCCTGCGTATTGGCAGGACAGGAAGAGACATAGAAACACTGATGACCCAGAAGAGTCAATAGGAGTCTTTCCATCAGGCCAAGCCTTCCTCCTTTTTTCCCTGTCAGCAGAAATGGATGATAAATTGTCACCTTTGCCCAAAAGAATCTAAGGTCAACTGAAATGAAGAAGCCAAAGTGAAAAAATGCCTGCCTGGAGCATTGTACACTGTCTTTGGTTTATAAACTACCCTTTCCTAACGGGGAGCAGAAAGGTGAGCCACCAGCCTCCCTTGCTTCAGTAAACAAATGATAATGAGGAGGCCGCTGTAGTTAGATACACATTTCCAGGGCCTCGCTGGGTAATTAGCCAAGTGGCTATCATTAAGGTTAATAGACTTCCCCAGGTTAAATTCCTTTCCATTGTTTACCATTAGAAATAGATCCTTTGGGTCAGTGAAGCTATTTTAAGCTCTCTGAAAAGGTACAGGCATACTTTATTTTATTGTGCTTTGCAGTTATTACATTTTTTGTCTTCTTTTTTTTTTTAACAAATTAAAGGTTTGTGGCAACCCTGCATCCAGCAAGTCTATCAGCACCATTGTCCCAAGAGCTTGTGCTCACTTCATGTCTCTGTGTCACATTTTTGTAATTCTCACAGTATATCCACGTTTTTCATTATTATCAAAATATTTCTTATGACAATCTATGATCAATGATCTTTGGTGTTACTATTGTCATTGTTTTTGGGCACCATGAAAGATGGCACCATACAAGATGGCAAACTTAATCGATAAATGTTGTGTGTGTCCTGACTGCTCCACCCGCCACCCATTCCCCTGTGTCTCTCCCTCTCTTCAGGACTCCCTCGTTATTCCCTGAGACACAATGCTGAAATTACACCAGATAATAACCCTACAATGGCCTCTAAAGTGATTAAGTGAAAGGAAGAGTCGCATGAGTCACATGTCTCTTCCTTTAAATCAAAACCTAGAAATGATTAAGCTTCATGAGGAAGGCATGTGAAAAGCAGAGAGAGGCCAAAGGCTAGACCTCTTGCACCAAAAAGTTAGCCAAGTTATGAATGCAAAGGAAAAGTTCTTGAAGGAAATTAGTGTTACTTCAGTGAACGCATGAATAATAAAAAAGTGAAACAGCCTTATTGTTGATATGGAGAAAGCTTGAATGGTCTGGATAGACGATCAAACCAGCCACAACATTCCCCTAAGCTAAAGCCTAATCCAGAGCAAGGTTCTAACTTTCTTCAATTCTGTGAAAGCTGAGAGAGGTAAGGAAGCTACAGAAGAAAAGGTGGAAGCTAGCAGAAGTGATTTCATGAGGCTTAAGGAAAGAAGCCATCTCCACAACATAAAAAGTGTAAGGTGAAGTAGCAAGTGCTGATGTAGAAGCTGCAGCAAGTGATCCAGAAGATCTAGCTAAGCTCATTGATGAAGGTGGCTACACTAACAACAGATTTTGCAGGTGTATTAAACAGCCTTTTATTGGAAGATGATTACATCTAGGAATTGCATAGCTAGAGAGAAGTCAATGCCTGGCCTCAAAGCTTCCAAGGGAAGGCTGACACTCCTATTAGGGGCTACTGAAGCTGGTGACTTTAAGTTGAAGCCAATGCTCATTTACCATTCTGAAAATCCTAGGGCTCTGAAGAATTATGCTAAATCTACCCCGCCTGTGCTCTGTAAATGGAATAAAGCCTGGATGACAGCACATCTGTTTATAGCATGGTTTACTGAATATTTTACGCCCACTGTTGAGAGCTAGTGCTTAGGGGGGAAAAAAGGATTTCTTTCAAAATACTACTGTTCATTGACAATGCACCTGGTCACCTAAGAGCTCTGATGGAGATGTACAAGGAGATTAATGTTGTTTTCATGCCTGCTAACACAACATCCATTCTGCAGCCCATGCAGCAAGGAGTAATTTAGACTTTCAAGTCTAATTACTTAAGAAATACATTTCATAAGGTCTTAGCTGCTGTAGATAGTGATTCCTCTTCTGGATCTGGGAAAAGTAAATCGAAAGCCTTCTGGAAAGGATTCACTATTCTGCATTCCATTAAGAAAATCTGTGATTTATAGGAGGCAGTTTAATATCAACATTAATAGGAATTTGGAAGAAGTTGATTCTAACCCTCATGGATGACTTTGAGGGGTTCAAGACTTTGGTGGCGGAAGTCACTGCAGATGTGGTAGAAATATTAATAGCAAGGAAACTAGAATCAGAAATGGAGCCTGAAGATGTGACTGAATTGCTGCAATCTCATGATCAAATTTGAATGGATGAGGAGTTGCTTCTTATGGATGAGCAAAGAAAGTGGTTTCTTGAGATAGAATCTCTTCCTGGTGAAGATGCTGTGAACTCTGTTGAAATGACCACAAAGAATTTAGAATATTATCTAAACTTAGTTGATAGAGTAGTGGCAGGATTTGAGAGGACTGACCCCAATTTTGAAAGTTCTATCAAACAGCATCACGTGCTACAGAGAAATCTTTCATGAAAGGAAGAGTCAATTGATGTGGCAAACTTTATTATTATCTTATTTTAAGAAATTGCTGCAGTCACCTCAACCTTCAGCAACCACCACGCTGATCAGTCAGCAGCCATCAACGTGGAGGTCAGACCCTCCACCAGCAAAAAGATTATGACTCACTGAAGGCTCAGATGATAACATTTTTTTAGCAGGAAATTATTTTTAAATTAAGGTGTGTACATTGTTTCTTTAGACATAATGCTATTGCACACTTAATAAACTACAATATAATGTAAACTTAACTTTCATATGCACTAGGAAACCAAAAAGATTTTGTGTGACTTGCTTCATTGCAACAATTACTTTATTGCAGTGGTCTGGAACCAAACCCGAGTATCTCTGAGGTGTGCCTGTACAATCCTACAGCCCACCTGTGGCTTGGCTTAACTGATAGGTCAGCAACAGCTTCTAAATTACTCAGGGTTGGAGTCCGTTTCCTGGACCAGAATGGCAACATCAAGCACTAAGGAGAGTTGATCAACAAGCCAAGTAGATAGCCTGAAAGGGGCTACCACATGTGGTGTAAATAAGACCACAGCTTCTGGGAACAGCAGGGAGAGAAATGGAGCCAACTATAGGGGAGAAAACAGCTCATGAGGGTGCCATGAAAAATCACCTGTCTGCTAAAATTACAGCAAAACAGCATGCTGGTGAATTTAAGGAAGATTTTTATGCAGATGGAGATTCACTTTTCTGGGTTTTTTTTTTTCACCTGCTGTCAGTAAGCATTAGACCATAAACATCAGCAAACATTGATTAAGCATATTGCCTTGATGAAACTTCAGGCAAAAGAATAAAGTGGTTCAGCAGCTCCAAAGCCCAGAAGACAAATTACTCTTCGTATAGCAATTAGAATGGGGAAAATTGCTGTACCTTCTTTGAAAAAGCACTTTGAACTTGGTTCTGTAGACCATCTAATAACAGCTGATATGACTTTAGTGAAAGCACCAACATTCCCATTATGGTTCTATAATTTTTTTTAAAAGTACTTCAGGTATATAAAGTGCCAAATGACCAAAACTATAAAGGCAGTCTATTTCTAAGATATACTTCAGACTGGATGTTTAAACTAGTTTGCTTCAAGAAATATGTGGTATAGTAAATGCAATGAGAAAGACTTTAGGGACCCAGCATTCCTGTACTTCCTGTAGTAACGTCCATCCTAAACCAGGTTTTCTGTCAATTTTCCTCCAGCAGCTCGATAACATGAATGTTTCACAAGCAACTTTAAAATGCATTAGTCATTTTGAGATTCATTTCTTCAGTGTTCTTGCTGCTCCTTTTGATCATGCAGCTGCAGTTGGGCTATGAGCACAAAGTAATAACGTTCTCCATTGAGATGACCTATGTATGTTTTGGAGCAGTGCGGGCAACAAACTCTAGTAAATTCTAGTTTCACTTCTAGTTTAAACACATCGAGCTGAATGTGAGTGTGAATAAAGGTGAGGCTGTGTAAGTTTGTGTATGTGGGTGTTTTGTGCACTTAGCCAAAAATGTGTCATTCGTACTGATGTTTTATATTGCTCCTTTCCTCAAAGTGGAGAGAAAATAAAATTCTCGTTTATTGTGCACTTACTGTGTATTAGGCTCTGTGCTGGGTGTTCTGTATGGTCCTACTCAGAGCAGTCTAGTGCCGGGCTTGTGGCCTCTGAAGTCAGGCTGCCTGACTTTGACTTTGGCACGACTAGCTGTGTAACACCACACAAGTACTTCCCCTCTCTAAGCTTCGGTTTTCTCACCTGTGAAATGTGATGACTAATTGAACTTACTTCACAGGGTAATTGGGATGATTCAGTGAAATAAAGGTATGTAAAGTGCTTTGCAGTGGGCCTGGCACATGATAATGTTCAATAAATGAGATACTGGCATACCTCATTTAGTATGACACCAATCCTGGGAGGTGCAGAGCATTAGCCCCATTTTATAGATGTGAGAATAGAGGCTGAGGAAAATGAATTAACTTCCCCACAATTTCAAAGCTAGTGATGATCTCATCTATGAAAAAATTAAGTGAATTTTCAAATAAATGAACCACTATATATATTAGGGGAATGCTAACTGCTGTAACAAATAAACCTCAAGTTTATAAAGACTCAAACGCAACAGAAGTTTATTTCTTCTGTTTTACATTTCAAGGTGGATGTTCCCACTTGGCAAATGCATCTCCTTACCATGAGTCAGACATCCAGGCTTCTTCCTTCTGGGAGATCTGCCATCCCCTAGGGCTTTGTAGTCATTTAAATCCAGCCAGCACAATGGGAAAGGGACCATGGGAAAGGCAGATGACTTCTTAAAAGCTGTGGCTCAGAGTAACACATGTCACTTCCACTGACGCTCCATCAGTAAGACTAGTCATATGGCCACACCTAGATGCAAAGCATGCTGGGAGACACAGTCCCTGGCCAGGAAGCTGCTTCGCAGTGACAACTTCCTTCTATGTAAGGGGGAACACAAAGTCAACATATTGTAAGGTTCATTCCCTGCTGCCAATGGGTAAAACATTAATAATAGCATCATTAAACATGATGGGCATTATTCAATTTGGCAGCTGTCTTTTATTTTCCCTCTTATTTCATAAAATTTCTCCAAATTAAAACTTCATCCTTCTTCTATCTATTATTGTCCCTATTCCTTGCCAAGGAAATTTCAGATCAATCTATTTCAGGGCCCTAAACAACTAACTCATAGACCAAGGTAATTGTGCTATGCGAACTCTGAGGGAGAAAAGAGTAGGAAGAATCTAGCCAATTCAATGTATAGCCTGAAGCTTGTGGTTTTGTTATGTGTGCACTTTTCTGGCCTTCAAATATTGATAAGGACCACCAAAGAATTCATCTTTTTTAAAAAATCAAAGCCCTGTGCTGATTGTGAACTAGAGGGGTTTTGCATTGAATAGCTAATATCAACCCTCAGAAAAACACACTAAATGCCTAGAAGTGGAGTTCAGTTAAATGAATAATTGAAGAAGACCACACATGTAATCAATGCCCCTGTTTCAGATTTCTATTGCTGCCGTAAGGAACCACTTCAAAACAGCAGATTTAAACAAAAATCATTTTATTATTCTCATGATTCACTAGGCTTTCTGGGCTCATCTGGGTAGTTCTTCTACTCCACATGATGTCAGCTGGGGCTGTGGTCATCTGGGGGCTCAATTGGACTGGAACATCGAAGTTGGCTCTGTCCTGTGTCTGGTGCCTTGGTGCAGACAGCTGGAAGATTGGGTACAGCTGCAACTTTGGAGCCATTGACTCTTTCTCTCTCTCCCCATGTAGCCTCAGGGCCTCTCCCATTCCATATGTCCTCCCCATGAGGTTTCTCCGTGTGGTGTCTCCGGTAGAGTAACCACACTTCTAATATGGAAGCTCAGGAGTTCCAAAACCACAGAAGTGGACACTGCCAGGTCTTCTCAAGCCTTAGTCCCAGGACTGGCACAGGATTCTGCCAAATTCTATAGGTTCAAGAGAGTCCCAGGTCCATCCCAGGTTCGAGGTGGGAGAGAACATAAAATAATACATACTGGGAGATATGGCCCACTGGGCACCATGGCAGAATAGTTACCACACCCCCAACTCAACAATGAGAATAAGCACCATGCCAGTTCAAGGTCTAGTGAAGTTAGGATGACCTGGTAAGAAACTTTATGTACTTCTCATCTATTTCCTTTCAGTTTATCTTTTTTGAAGAGTTAATTGTACAGGGGAACACTATGACTCCATAGCGTTCCTGATCTCGGGGCGAGAAATGGCAGAAGGTGGTAATCTGAGATTATGATGAAACAATTTATTTAGAGATGTTTTTCTCACTATTCTACTTTTAGATAACTGAAGAAATGGCATGAAGAGGCAGAAGAAAATAGAACAAGAGGATAATCCCATAACAAATGGAATGACAACTGTTGACAAGTACCAATGAACGATGTTAGAGGCTGAGAAAATAGAGAGCTCCTGGGGTCATCTAGGCAAAAACTGATGAGTTCTAGACTGAAATAATGGCAGTGGGCTTTCATAAAAAGAGATGTATCTTAGAAACATTTGTAAAATGTATGTAATCCATAGGATTTGTTTACCTGTGGCTTTAAGAAGGGGAGGGGGTGGAATAACTCTGAGTTTAGGGACATTAGTGACTTGATAAATGAGGACATAACCAGATACCAAGGAAGGAAAGAGGAGTAGAAGTAAGTTTGGGGTAAATGTTGGAGAGTTCACTTTTGGACATACAGAGTTTGAGGTGTTTGTAGGAGATGTAATGAAGTTGTACAGTGGGCAATTGGATAAATGACTCTGTGGTGGATATTTGTTTGTTTTCCCTTTTCTTTCCCTTCTTTGCTTTCCCTTTCTCCCTCATTTATTTCTATTGCCAATGTCACCTGTTCTGGAGAGGTGGGAAATTCCCCACTGAATGAGTCCTGATGAGAGACAGCTCACACCCCAACACAACATCTTAAAAGGCCAGACTTTTGCTTTCCCAGCCTCCTTGCAGCTAGGATATGTGCATGTGATCTAGGCTTGGCCAATAAGATGCACCCATCTGAGACTTTGAATTAGGAACAAGTGATTCAAAGAAGCAAGATCAGTGGAGAATTCATTCTGGAGGTGGCAACTACACCCGGTTCCCAAGGAGCAACACTGGCAGAGCAAACTGCAGTGTGCAGTGTTTGGGGCAGCAGGGACCTCCTTGGACAAATGCTGTGGCTTAGCTGTGGCCTCCCCTTCTTCCAGCCCATTTTCCATGTCTTGTTCAATTTTTCTAACAACTGTAGAAGCTACACAATATCTTGATAATTTACTTGAACTTTAGGGTTCAAGTTAGCCTCTGTGGCTTGCAGCTCAGGCCCCTGGCCAGCTCAGATACTCTAAAGCCTGGAGGGGGCACTGGGGTTCCTCAGAAAAAAGATGAAGATTAAAGCCATTGGGGGAATGAGATTGTACAGGGAGAGAGTGTAGGGGTGAAAAAAGAAGTGGGCTGAGGACAGGACCTTAAGACACAGCCACATGTCAAGGGCAAGCAGAGCAGAACACCAACACTGTACCTCTGAGGATAATCACATAAAGGTGAATCTTCCTATTCCAGATCATTAGAGTGAATCACCCTGGGCACAGCAGATTTGGGTTTCAGGGTGGCTGTTTAGAACTCAGAGTTCCACTGACATGAGCAATCTGTTGGTATGACAGGTCTAAGAAGTCATGAAAGACATGGAGGGAAATAGATGGAATTGGAAGCAGGAGGCCAACCTCAGCAGTCAGGCAAGTGGCTTCCAGAGAACAGGAAATTTAGAAAGGATCAGGCACAGCTGAAAGGTCTAGGCATAGGGACCTCGGGAGTCCAGATTGAAGGAGAATAGCACTGGTAAGAAGGATGCACCAAGATATGTGCTGCTCCCAGGGCAGACACTGTTTGCTATCATGTCCTTTGGCACTTTATGCCACCTGCTTGTGGGTCCCTAGCCCAGGCCTTACAGATATAATAATAAGAGCTCCATGGGGCATGGAATTTGTAATTGAAGCGGGGCAGAGTTGCTAGGCCTTCTAAAAAGTTCTTGTTCCAGGCAACTCAAATGACTGGGTGGCTTTAAGTTATAAAAAGGTTCTATCCAAATTTGAACCCAATAGTAATTTATTTCTGAATATGAGTTCATCCCTGGTGTCAATAGCTGCTGAGGGTAGGATGCCACTGGTCAGCATCTTACAGTCCCTGGAGACCTGCTGCAGTCAGGCCTCTCACATCTCACTGGTGATCTGTCATGTAGAAAGCACTTCTTCCTTAATGGTTGGGACTGCATGATATAGCCCTGCGATACACACTGTTCTGGGCTTTAACTCTCATGTGTCTAAGTCTTCTCTCTTCAACTAGGCTGAATCAACCTCACAGCATTTGATACTTCTTTTGGCCTTCCCCAGAGTGGCCAGCAAAGCACTAGCACATATAAGTATCCGGTAAGTACCTGACCCAGATGCCTTATATATGCAAAACCAACACAGAGCTTGTCTGCCTAAAACTTCAGACCAATCCTTACCATAGATCATGGTGTATTTTTCTTACCATTGCTTTTTCTTTTTGCTCTAGTGCTGCTTAGAAAAAAATTAGGACACTGAAATTTGAGGACTTAATGGAGTTTGGTGCCTTCACTTATCTGATGTCTACAAAGCCTGACCGGTCTACTTCTAGTCTTTAAGATATGGAAGCTTCAGTAACAAGCTTCTACTTTGCTAACGATATTATGATCCTGTTACCCATTGTAATTGCTTAAATGGTGTTTTAATTAGCTGCTTTAAATGACTTTGCTTTTTCACTAAAAGCAGTGTGTGCTTTAGTTTAAAATATGGGTCACTGGTGTTTCTTTCTAGAATTTGACTACATTTAGTACAAGGGGAAATGAGTACGTATTTGTAGAGGTTTTAATAATTTCTGTAGCTCAGGTTGATTTCTGGAATATGAATCCTTTAATACTTCTGTGGATTCAGTAATGCTTGCAAAGGTTTATTACATTCGTTCTAGTTTTTAAATACTGTTACTTCTTTCATGAGCTTTCCATTTTTTTTATGGTACCTGCAACTAGTCAATCAGCTGTGTTTATGTTTATATGCTGTTTTAGAAAGGATGGCTGACCCAGAACATTGTGGTGCCAGGAAAAATAGACACTATCATGGATACAGATTTGCCGTACCTGCCTGCAATGCTTCTGCCAAAACTACCATCCATGGAATTACAGAATGTCTTATCCACTACCATAGCATTCCACACAGCATTGCTTCTGATCAAGAAAATCACTTCACAGCAAATGAGGTGTGGCAATAGGCCCACGCTCATGGAATTCACTGGTGGTACCATGTTCCCCACTGTCTTGAAGCAGCTGGCTTGACAGAAAAGTGAAACAGCCTTTTGAGACTCTTGTTACAGCTAAGACTTACAGCTTCATGCCAGCCAGGTGGCAATGCTGGGCAGGGCTTGGGCAAGGTTCTCCAGAAAGCTGTATATGCTCTGAATCAGCATCCAATACATGGTACTAATTCTCTCACAGCCAAGACTCGTAGGTCCAGGAACCAAGGGGTGGAGATGAAGTAGCATCACTCACTATTACCCCTAGTGACTCACTAGCAAAATTTTTGTTTTCTGTCACTGTGACCTTATGTTCTGCTGGCCTTGAGGTCTTAGTTCACCAGGAGACACAACAATGATTCTATTGAACTGGAAGTTAAGACAGCCACACAGACATTTTGGGCTCCTTATGCCTCTAAATTGATAGGCAAAAAGGGGGATTACCATGCTGGCTGGGGTGGTTGATTCTGACTACCGAGGAGAAATAGGACTGCCATTCTACAATGGAGGTAACGAAGAGTATGTTTGGAACATAGGAATTCCCTTAGGGCATCTCTTAGTATTACCATGTCCTGTAATTAAAGTCAATGGAGGCCAGGCACAGGGGCTTACACCTGCAATCTCAGCACTTTGGGAGGCCAAGGCAGGAAGATCACTTAAGGCCAGGAGTTCAAGACCAGCCTGAGCAACATAGAGAGAACTCATCTCTACAAAAAATAGAAAAATTAGCTGGGCATGGTGGCCCTGTAGTCCCAGCTGCTCAGGAGGCTGAGGCAGGAGGATCACCTGTGCCCAGGAGTTTGAGTTTGCAGTGAGCTATGATGACACCATCACAGCCCAGCTGTGGCAACAGAGCAAGACACTGTCTCAAAAAAAAAAAAAAAAGTCAATGGAAAACTATAACAACCCAATCTAGGGAGGACTATAAATGGCCCAGAGTCTTCAGGAACGAAGGTTTGGATGTCACCCCACCAGGCATAGAACTATAACCAGCTGATGTGGTTGATGAGGGCAAAGGGAATATGGAATGGGTAGTGGAAGAAGGTAGTTATGAATACCAACTACAACAACATGACCAGTTACAGAAATGAGGACTGTAATCGGTATGGGTATTTCTTCCTTATTTTGTTATGAATATGTTCATGTGTGTGTGTATCAAACATCTTAGTTTTCTTCCTACTCTTGGCCCCTTATCATGTAACATAAGATATATTGACTTTACGTCATAGTATTTAAGTATTACTAACTTTATATTAAAGTATTTAAGTTATGAGGTATCAAGGAGAAGTGTAAGTATCACCCAAGGACATTGCATCCTCTTCTAGGGAAAGGGTTAGTGCATTTTCAGTTATACACAGGGTAATTATATCACAGTAGGTGGAAGTATGACCCTGTTAATTGTCTTTATTTAGAGATTAAGTATGGTTTACGAAGATGCATACAGGTCCAAAGTTGACAAGGGGCAGGCTTATAATGGTTAATTTTATGTGTTAACTTGACTGGCCATGGTGCCCAGATAGTGACCAGACATTACTCTGGATGTTTTGGTGAGGGTGGCTTTTGGATGAGCTTAACATTTAAATGGGTGAACTACGAGTAAAGCAGATTGCCTTTCATAATGTGGATGGGCCTCATCCAATCAGTAGAAGTCCTGAATAGAACAAAAGCTTGGCCTCCCCTGAGCAAGAGGGACCTATGCAACAGACAGCCTTTGGATTTGAACTGCAACATCAACTTTTTCCTGGGTCTCCAGCCTGACAGCCCACCCTGAAGGTTTTGCACTTGCCAGCCTCCATTACTGCATGAGCCAATTCCTTAAAATAAATCTCTTTCTACATATATACATGTCCTATTGATCTATTTCCCTGGAGAACCCTGACTAATACACCAGACAAACAGATTATTTTTTGATGGCTGCCATGTGTGTTTTGGCTAGGATAATGAATCAAAGAGATGGGCAAACTTGTGGGTCTGAAAACATGGCAGACTGAGACAATTGGTCCCCACTCCTCATACACATAGGTAGAAATAATACACAAAATACAACCTAAAAAATTAATACAATGCTGAACTTAGGAAAAAAAAGAAATCTCTAGCTACAAAAACTGATGAGAAACTTCGCCATGATGAAGTTGTTCTATATCCTAATTGTGGTGGTGATTACACAAATCTACCTATATATGTGTTAAAATTCATAGAACTCTACCCTCCAAAATGACATCTTTACTATATATTAGTGTTTTGGTTTTTTTTATTTAAATAACTGGGAACTGAAATCAGAGTGCTATGCTTATGAGCTGATGTGGTGGTAAATAGAATGGGATGGGAACTGAACCTAGATAAAGGCACTATCCCGAGCTAGGAGTCAGAATAAAGACTATAAAATGTGTCCCTGGGCTCCTCAAGGTAAAATGATGGAAATGAGATTCCAGTCCAAACCAGAATTCTGGAAGAGTTCGCCTCCTTGGTGAAAAGATGTCCCCTAAAACTTCAAACCTCTTGCCACAGGCTTAGGAAAGTAAATAATAAGGCACAGCATGCTTATTTCTCTTGAGGAGTCAGAGTAGAAAGTAAATATCTCCAGTTTAAAAAAACAAAACAAAAACAAATCCCAAGCCTATACATGTACCAACATGTAATGCAAATTTTCATTACTCACAGGTGCAGGAATTATTAAGCCAAAAAATTAATGTAAAAAATGGTTCCAGAGCAGTGAATCCCTGAGGTGTCTGAAAAAAGAAAATTTCAAACTTCTCTACTGGGACATTTCAGAACCCAGGACACACTAAAATACTATAGGAAAAAAGAATCAATCTTTACCAAAGATGAGCTCACAAACAAAAATAATGAGCTACTAAAGGAAGTGATGAACTATAACAAGAGTCAGTAGAGACACGAAAAGAAAGTTAATTCCCATAAAAACTGGAGGTGATGAATCCATTTAAAAACATTTTTAATGCTTAACAGAGGTAGAGAATAGAAGCCATAATGGAAAAAATAACATTTAAAAATTTAAGAAAAAATATTCCAGAAATGAAATATATAACTGAATAAAAAATTTTGTTGATAGATTAAATATTAGGTTACACATAATTATAAAGAGAATTCATTAACCAAAAAAATACTTCTGAGAAAACTACACAGAATGTAGCACAGAGAAATAAAATTGTAAAAAATTAGGACTAGAGATTAATAGACACAAGATATAGAATGAGAAGTTCACTTAAGTCTATTAGAAGTTCCAGAATGAGGATCTAGAGCAGAGATTGGCAAACTTTTTCTGTAAGGAAACCACAGTAAATATTGTAGTCTTCATGGGCCATATAATCTCTGTCATAATCACTCAAGTCTGCAGTTGTACAAAAGCAGCCATAGATGTTACATAAACAAATGAGTGTGGCTATGTTTCAGTAAAAATTTTTTTGCAAAAACAGGTAGTGGCCAGATTTGGCCAAAATAGCACATGAAAATAAAAAGAATACTTTTTTTTTTTTTTCATTTATTTCAAATGTCCTCAAATTATGCCATCACAATGGCTTCATCCTCAGACAGGGAAAAGATAGTCTAGAAAATCAGGTTTATACTATCTTTTGGTTTCCAGTTCCATCAAGAAAAAAGCTGACCCTTCTCCTTCAGCATCCATAGCAACCCCTGAAAATACTGATTGTCCCCTTTGGGTCACATGCTCTCCTCAGACCATTCAGGAAGTCCAGAGCTTTTGAGTAATCTGACTGGCCAGACTGAGTCCTGCCACTCCTCCCCACCCACCCTCCATGATTAAAAAGGCGGGACTACATGACTGACAGTCCATTCTGAAAGGCAAAAGATGCTGAGTGGGCCCAAAAGAGTGATAAATATGCATCTCATTCTTTACAGAGGCATCTCAGTGCAAGGGATCTACAGTCAGACAGACTCTCACCATTTGCTACCTTGAGCAAGTATCTAATCCTTTTGGGTCTCATTTTTTCTTATTTATATCAAACCTGTTAGAGTTAGCGTGAGGTTGAAGATCACCTGTGTAAAGCACTATTCAGCTAACCGACCCGCCCCCCCCACCCCCACCCCCACCCCCCGCCTCCCTTGTGTCTGTCTCCGCTCCTGGCTGGTAACTGTGACCCCGAATGGATCCCTCTAACTCCGGCGCTCAGCCCATGGTGAAGGAGACAGTGTTGCTCTGCGCTGCCCTCTTCCAAACCCCGACTCGGGAAGCTATCCTGGAAATCACTCCTAATGTGCCCTCACAACTTTTCTTGTCCTCGTTAAACTGTGCAGAGCTTTCTGCCCCATTCATGGCCACTGACTCAGTAATGTATGCTGTGCTAATTCTTCCTCCACACCCCAGCTGACGTGCGACGCATTCTGTGGCAGGAAACAGATGCTGAGACAGGGTTAAGTGTGCAAAAAGTTTATTGGAAAGTAACACTATGAAAGGAAAAAGGAGGAAACAAGACTGGGCAGGGGGAACTCAGACCATGATACAGACAGGGCAAACCCTCTGCCATTCCAATGGGAGCCACTCCCCCTTAGAGGGCTCCAACATTGGGCCCTGGCACCCCTGTCTTCTTCAGTCATTCACGCAAAAAAAAAAAAAAAAATGTGCCCTCAGCTACCATCCCCTTGCTCAGACATTGGCTGGTGGATGCTCCAAGAAGAGTGTGTCCTTGGTCAGTAAGCTAAGGCCAACTCTAAAGGAACAGCTGAAAGCTATAGCTAATTACACTCCTCGCAGCTGGGCAGTGTATACTTCCTTGATGAAGAATCTGTGTGTTGTCTTGCCATGTCTGCCACACCCTCTAAGAACCTTTATAACAGGAATTTTTACAGAATCAATGTCTGACCCCAAAGAGGACATCCTGATTATAGTCAGTAGATGGCAGGGAAAACTTCCAATTCTCTAACCGTATCACACAGATGCCACATACTCAGTGTTCAGAGCAAACCCTACCCAAACATCTCAATTCCCTCTAAACCCCCTCAAACCATGCATCCTTCCAACTCAGTCAGGTGTGATCTTTCAGGTGAAATATTAGCATTTTTTCCAGATCACGTCTATCTAAAACATGGAAGATTGGAGCCAGTCTGGTGGCCGAAGAGAGGCCAGTTAATAAGGAGTGCTTATTACGTGGCACAATTAACCAATACTTACTGAATGCTTACCATACAGTACAATTATGCTCATTTTTCAGGTTAAGAAACTGAGGTTCAGTAGGATAATTAATTTACTCAAGGACATTCAATTAATAAATGGGGCTGTGAGTATTACAGCTTTCTTGGCCTCCAAAGTCTGCACTCTTTCTATTAGTTATTTGGAAGAGTATGGAAAACATTTTCCTGAAAGTTTTCCACCCAACAAGGTTTTAAAAACATTTTGTGCTTAATTGGATGAATTTCTGGCTATGCATTATGCTTGGCTATCTGGAATGATCCATTTCAAAAGGATACTAGAAAGCTGAGGCTTTAGTCTCCCATAAATTCTGTGCAAAAGGTCAACATGAAAACGATTTAAAGTGAGCTTTCTTTTATAGGAATAGCTAATATGTGCTGGCTAACTTTTGCTCATTCATTCTCTCTAAACTTTGAAGGCTCTTTCTATATCTCTTCTCCTCTGCCCAGTGTTGTTCCAGTTTCATTTGACCTTGGCCAGGACATTGAACAGTGTTCATTTCTGAATGTCCTGTTGACCTGAAGCATCTGATCCTTGATTTGTTATTCCCACAATATCCTCCCTGCCTTTGTGTGTGGAGTTAATAATACATATGAGGACAGCAAGGTCCAAGTCTTACTCATTAAAACGAGCAAGCTGGAATTACTACAGGGACCATTATCAAAGCATCACACACACACAACAGTCCTTAGTTACTTTTACTTGTTTATATTTAAGAGAGGCTGACAGCCTTTTCTGTGCAAAAGCTTTCTTTAAGACATGCTGCTTCCACCATGCCAGAGGAAAGCAGATGGAGACCAAAGCACTTTCTTAATAAGAACAGAGACATCTGCATTAGATGTTTGAAGAAGACAAGGGCAATTGGGAACATATTTGTTTAACCATATTACTTATTGCTTTATTATTATCCTGCTTAATGTCTGGCTGCACTTGTGTATACTCAGTGCTGGAACCCACAGTTTGAGATGCTTAACTCCTTACTACAAAACAAACATGTGTGACTGTCTCAGGAACTGGGAGATGTGATCTGAAAGTCAACACCAGGCCTGCACAATGCATAGATTATTGGTAAGAGAGAAGGGCATGGGAATTTTCATGCACATACTTTTATTTTTTTTCTGCCCTAGACCCACATTGCTCTCCATCTTAAAAGGCAAACTGAAGAAATAATGAATACACTTTCAGCCAAGTTAACCAAAATTAAGTTACCCAGCTGATGTAGGATGCAAAGATCCAGGGCATTCTAGCAAGGAGGACCTGGGGTAATATATTAACATATAGCTTGTTATTTGGCTGCTTTTCTGATACAAGCTATTGCCTTTAGGGAGGCAGGTTGTGGAAGCGGATGGCTCACTAGGCAGGTCACACTGTGCCTTCAGCACTGGTGCTCTGGGCAGCCAAGATAAAGCACAGCTAATCTCTGCCATCCTCAGCAGGTTCAGTCTTTCCTTTCGGTGTCACTCTGACTCAGTTAAGATGGTACTGGGTGTGGTTCTAGCAAGATCTCTGTCCATATCTAGGACCCATCTCTGCATGAAACTCAGCTCACTCTTGGAAATGCTTTCCTCATAATTTTATTTAAAAATATTTTATATTGAAAATCTCACAAATTTGTAGCTTAATGAACAATTAAAGCAAGCACCCTTATAACCACCATTCAGGCCAAGAAAAGAACTCCGCCAGTGACCCCCAAAGCTCCATCGTGTGCCTGGTCTCAAACTCTCTTGACTTTTTTTTAATATCCAGTAAAGCTATCCTTCAAAAAAATTCTTAGTACTGTCAGTATTTTAAAAAAATTTTTTAGATGATCCAGCAATCTCACTACTGGGTATTTACCCAAAGGAAAAAACGACATTCTATAAAAAAGACACCTGCACTCGAATGTTTATAGCAGCACAATTCACAATTGCAAAGATATGGAAACAACCCAAGTGTCGATCATTACATGAGTGGATTAATAAAATGTGATATATGTATACCATAGAGTACTACTCAACCATATAAAAAAAATGGTGAACTAATACCTCTTGTATTAACCTGGAAGGAACTGGAGACCATTATTCTAAGCAAAATATCACAAGAATGGAAAAACAAGCACCACATGTACACACTATTAAATTGGAACTAATCAATCAACACTTATGTGCTCATATGGAAAAAATATTCATCAGAAATCCAGCAGGTGGTGGGGGGAGGGAGGGTGCATAAATTCACACCTAACGGGTACAGTGCACACTATCTGGGTGATGGAATGCTTATAACTTTGACTTAAATGGTACAAAATCAATTTATGTAACCAAAATGTTTGTATCCCTGTAATATTCTGAAATAATATACATATATATATTAAAAAAAATTTTTTACAGACAGGATCTTGCTCTGTCACCCAGGCTAAGGTGCAGTGAGGTGATCATAACTCACTGTAGCCTTGAACTCCTGGGCCCAAGTGATCCTCCCGCCTTCCAAAGTCTAGTGTTACGGGTGCCCACCACTGGCTTCTTTACTTTTATAGAAATCTTTTCTTGTGTTTCTTTAGCATTCTTTTTTTTTAACCCAAGTGATAAAAACTATAGTCTTGCCCTTTTTTTTTTTTTTTTTTACTGCTGTGTTAGGGCTCTTTTGACCTACAGACACCCCCTCAGTCCTGTTCTTTTCCTTACAATGTATCTGTTGAAGAACTCAGGAAGTGTGGCCAGTGGCGTAGCCCAGTCTGGATTTGGCTGACTGCTTACCAGTGGTGCCATCCAACATGTTCTCCTGGCCTTGAGATTTCCTACAGATGAGCAGTCCGATTTGTGAGACTGGGTCAAGAGAATTGGGTCAAGAGAATTTCACATGTCTGGGTACAAGAATTTCTTCCTTCTTGCTACCCTGCCCAGAAGGTAGGAGCCTTTCCCCCCAGGTGCAGATTGGGCCTTTTTAGACAACTCACCCCTTTCCTCCTTCTATATCTTCTCACCAGCTTGTCCCACTGCCTGAAATGCCCTTCCTGCCTTCTTTACCTGGAAAATTACTACCGTGTCTTCAAGGCCCGATGTGAAAGTCAAATGTCCCTCACCAGCACTGTGAAGTCTTCACACATGCCCCAGGCAGAATACATCCCTGGGTCCCCACTGTGTCCTCGCTCACCTCTGGGATAGACTTCCTGCCCCATAGCATAATCACCTGAACTCATTAATCTTCCTGCTGCCCACAGCCTCCATCTCCTCCCTGCTCCTGGAGAGCAGCAATCATCTGAGCACAAGCAGGTATTCAGCACCTGGTAGGAGGGCAACAACCTTCCCTCAACCTTGTAGGAACACCTGGATTCCTTTCTCTCCACCACCATCCAGCAGTCCACAGGGGGCGCTCTCCCCTAAGGACCCGCCTCCTTCCATGGCACCTCCGAAGTCAGCTCTACTTGGCAACTCGTCTCAGCATGCGTTCCTGCTCTCTCTTTTTTTTTTTTTTTTTTTAATTTCATCTTATTGTTATGGGGGATACAGAATTGCAGGTTACATACGTTGCCCATGTACCGCCTTTCCCCCCAAGTCAGAGCTCCAGGCGTGTCTGATCCCCAGATAGTACACGTTGCACCCATCATGTAGGTATATATCCCTCCCTTCCCCACCCCCCCTTCCCGAGTCAGCACCTTCAAGCGTTACCATTCCCCAAACGGTGCGCAATGCACTCATTGTGTAGGCATACACCCATCCCCTCCCCCCACCCCCACCTCAGTCTGATGTCCGATTGGTGTCGTTCCCAGATGTGTATTTAGGTGATGATCAGGGAAACCAATTTTCTGATGAGTACATGTGATGCTTGTTTTTCCATTCTTGGGATACTTCACTTAATATAATGGGTTCCAACTCTCTCCAGGAGAACCATAGAGATGTCGTATCTTCATTATTTCTTATAGCTGAGTAATATTCCATGGTATACATATACCACAGCTTACTAATCCAATCATGTATTGATGGGCATTTGGGTTGTTTCCACATCTTTGCTATTGTGAATCCAGCAATCCCATTATTGGGCATATACCCAAAGGAAAAAAGGTCATTCTGTAACAAAGACACATGTACCCGAATGTTTATAGCAGCACAATTCACAATTCACAATAGCGTTCCTGCTCTCAACTGCCTCTTCTCTTAAGAAGTCTTTAGGCCAGGCGTGGTGGCTCACGCCTGTAATTCTAGCACTCTGGGAGGCCGAGGTGGGTGGATCGCTCGAGGTCAGGAGTTCGAGACCAGCCTGAGCAAGAGCGAGACCCCCGTCTCTACTAAAAATAGAAAAATTATCTGGCCAACTAAAATATATATATATATATATATATATATATATATGAAAAATTAGCGGGGCATGGTGGTGCATGCCTGTAGTCCCAGCTACTCGGGAGGCTGAGGCCGGAGGATCGCTCAAGCCCACGAGTTTGAGGTTGCTGTGAGCTAGGCTGACGCCATGGCACTCACTCTAGCCCGGGCAGCAAAGTGAGACTCTGTCTCAAAAAAAAAAAAAAAAAAAAAGAAGTCTTTGTACTCTCATCTGATCTGAGGTTGGCTTGAAACTTGGCATTCAAAGAATACCACCCTGTCCCCTGCCTGCCTCATAATATGGCACTTGAACAGCATTTCCAGCGTAATGCCACCTTGCTTCAATTGCACCATTAACGGATACGACAAATGACATTGGCCACACAAGCTCAAAATTATACCCATCCTTAAGCGGGGATGGGCAGGCAATGAGGGATGTATCCTCTCTCACCATTCCATTAAACTCTCTCTCACCTTTCAAATGTAGCTTCAAAATCACTCCGTAAGAACTTTCTCTGATTAACTTGACCCAATTCTCTTAATTCCTCTACTCAATGAGCCTTCATTAATTATGTACCTAGAGATTTTACTGTATTCATACGCTCTCACTATGTTATTCTATGAATATGCGTTTCATTTCTTTTCATGTGCAGTTTCTTGAGGGGAAGATCTGGTCTTGCAGTTCTTTTGAATCCCTCCCACTATGTGAGTTCACATTTCTGCAGAGGACAGACCCAATAAATGTCACTGACTGACAAATGTAGGTGACTATAAATGTACCTGTACCCTCGTACTTTTCTAGTACAAGAACTGAAGACACTAAGGAAGAAAAGGTGCTAAAATTGCGGCCTCTCTGAAGAACATTTTATCCAAAAATGTCTGTTTTTCTTTTCCTAAGTGGTGCTTTTTCTTCCTAGCTAATCTGCTGAAATTTGCTAACCTGCCAATCTCTTGAGCTCTTTAAATAAAGACTTGTGAGCAAGTTTTGATTTTTGAAAGGTTTCAGAATGCAATTTAAATATAACTAATATACTAAATATAACTAAATGTATTACTTTGAGTAATGCTATAGCTATGTGGGTTCATTATATTCATCAATAAACACCATTGAATCATTTTTTTCATCAACTTCTCACTAATTCTTCCCACAGTCCCCTATGATGTAGTAATGGTTTCTCTGAGCCAATAAGCCCTAGTAATAATGCTGTGTGTAAATTTGAATTATTTAAATTTTAATTACGTTTTACTTTCCAAAGAGAATACATGTCAGGTCCTGGACTTACAGATCTATGATAGTTTACGATAAATTTTGATACTTTTCTGAAGGCAAAAGACATTTGACCAAATCCAGATTGAAGAAACCTGCTATTTCTTCTGAAAGAAAGTAAGCCTCCAGATGATGCAGATTTATCTATTCATTTACCCAAAGATTTAGGAAAAAACTAAGCAGCCCATCTGTGTGTGTGTGAAAAATGTCCCCGTTGTACATTGCAGGCCTTACTGCCACGCTGAAGGAAAGACATCATGCATTCTAGAGAAATGACAGGAAGTTCCTTGGGATAGTTGCTCAGATATTTTTCAGCCAATAAATTAAGGAAGGATTTAGATAACTTACTGAAAAGTAAGGTAATATTATCTGTGTGTGAGTGTGTGTGCACGTGCATATATGTGCCCTTGTACACATGTTTTGGAGTTCAAATAGCTAATTAGTAAATGCATACGTTAGACTTCATCTATTAATTTTAAAGAGGATTATAGCGTTGATTATGCTAACCAAGGTAAAATACACTTTCATTTATTCATAGTAATTTAAATGTTTAAATTTAAGACATTACTCAGAATAAATGAGTGGTTAATTTTGATAAAATGAATAAAAGAATTGAGTTCACGTTAGTTGTAGCATGATCCTTCAGTTGCTTGGGTTCCCCTAGCAGCCTGCAGCCCACAGGCTCAGTCACTCATCCATGATGTGTTTGCTAAGTTTTCATCTGTCCATCCTTCCTTCTTCTCTCCCTCACTCCTCTCTGCTGCACCTCCCTCCCCCCTCTCTTTTTCCCTCCCTCATCCCTCTCACTCTCATCTTCCAAAGACAGTACTTTTGCCTTTCTTATTTCTATTAAAAGCCACTACCACAGCCTCCACCTTGGATTGTTTTATTCCCCAAACCTATCTCTACTTCTCCCTCTTTACATTCTCTCTAAAATCATCAATCAGGCCCTTGTAGTTCCAGGTTCTATCATTAGTCCCTAAAGGGGAAGAAATGAGAGGTTCAGGAAAACCTAAAAGGTTATATAGTGACTTATTGAATAGGAAACATAGCTTCTTTCTAGACCAGCATTTTCCAATATGGTAGCCACTAGCCACATGTGGCTATTTAAATATAAAATTTGAATGAATTAAAATTAAATGAAATTAAAATTTCAGTTCCTTGGTCTCAATAACCGTGTTTCAAATACTCAATAGCCTCATAGTCCAGTGTGCCTCATAGTCACACATGTCCAGTGCCATAAGGTATTGGACAGCACAGGAAATTTCCATCAGCACAGAAAGTTCTCTTGGACAGGGAGCTACTCTATGTTCCATTCTCTGAAGGAAAGGCCTAATGCCTTTGTTTTATCACATTTTCCTTTCAGGAAGTGCCCTCCTCTCTTGTTGAAGACGTTTTCACCTTCAGACCTCACCAGACCTCCTCCCAGTGGTGTGTTAAAGCAGGACAGTCATCCTGTTTCTGAATCAAGCCAGTCATATATAAGTGCTCCATAAATATAATGAATCTTAGGGGAACTATAGTACTCATAGAGACCCAAGGAAATGGGCAAGCCTAGTGGAGCTTAGTCCTCTGCCAAGAGAGAAGTATAGAATAGTGAGGGTACAGGTAAGCAATTTGGGGAGCATACTTAAGATTCAAAGATATAGCTTTCTCTCTCTAGTCAAGAAGGGAAATTTAGGATTGTAGCCTACACTTTTTACAACACTTAATCGTGTGTAAATAAATACTAAATGCACCAAAAGTTCACAATGAAAAAGATCCTGCAGTAAAAATATTGCTAACTTAAGAATCCTCTTTCAAGTGTAAATTGCCATCCATTTAAAAGATCCAGGCTTTCAGGAAGGAGTAGGCACACCTGTGACCCAGGCCTTAGGGAATGTGCTGGAAACATCTTATTAACACAAACTACTTTTCAATCTCTCCTGTCAGACTGTGCAGTCCTTGCAGACATATCTTTATCACCTTACTCTCTTAAGCCGGGCACAGAGCTGGACACACAACAGGAGCCTGGTAAAGTTTTGTAGAATGTATTTTTTACAAACAGACTCATTTAAATCTTGGGTCCTCTGTTCTACTGGCATCCTCCCAACATACTGAAATCATGATTTTTGGTTAACCTAATACTAAGGTATATACAGTTACGGTTAAATAAATGTTGTGTATTGCTGAGCCACGTCATGTTCATGATTTCCTTTCATTGATGTCATTGTTTCCCATTTGGTTAATTTTCTATGTGCCTTTTACTGATTCTTCCCACAGTTCCAACAGCTCTGTAGAACTGCTCTTGACACTATTTTTCGTTAGGTCAGACTTATGATATCATCTATGGGTAGCATTTCACACCTGGAGACCTCCCTCCTGGCATCTCTGGTCCTTCTGCTCCAGCGGGAGCTGAGTCACACCCAGGCTGCTGCATGCCACTGTCCCAGGACTTCCTTCCCTGCTCTCCAATTTCCTTTTCCTTGTCTTCTCCTTTCTTGATTTACTCCCGTGTCGTGCTAAAAGAACATCTTCAATACTCTGCTTTCTCTTCAGATCGTATAAATCTTTTGCCTTTTACTAAAAGAACATCTTCTAGTTGCTGTTTAAGAAAGAGTGCATGGGATGTAAGTGTCTGAAAATGTTTTTATTCTACCCTCACATTTGATTGATCATTTGGCTTAGTTAACAATTTTAGGTTGGAAGTCACTTTGTCTCAGATTTTGAAGGACTTGCTCCATTCATTGCCCTCGAGCTTTCTGTGGTGCTAACAAGAAGCCTGATGTCCAATACATCAGTGGATTAATAAAATGTGGTATATGTATACCATGGAGTACTACTCATTTATAAGAAACAATGGTGATGGAGCACCTCTTGTATTTTCCTGGATAGAGCTGGAACCCATTCTACTAAGTGAAGTATCCCAAGAATGGAAAAATAAGCACCACATGTATTCACCATCAAATTGGTTTCACTGATCATCACCTAAGAACACATTCAGGAATAACATTAATTGGGTGTTGGACAGATGTTTGGGGGGGAAGGGGATGGGTGTATACATACATAATGAGTGTGATGCGCACCATCTAGAGGATCGACGCTCTTGAAGCTCTGATTGGGGGGAAAGCAAGGGCAATATATGTAACCTAAACTTTTATACCCCCATAATATGCTGAAATAAAAAAAAAAAAAAGAAGCCTGATGTCACTTTGATTCCTGATCTTTTGTGTGTGACCTGCTTTTTCTCCCCCTCCTTAATATGCATCAATGTGGATCTTTTTGAAATTATTCTTTGTGTAGGGAACTTGATGGATCCTTTATATCTGGAGATGTGAGTCCCGAAGTCCTGGGAATTCTTAGATACTTTCCTTAATAATTTCCTCTTCATTTTATCTGTTTTATCTTTCTAAAATTCTTCTTAGATCCTCAATTCATTCTTTAATTTTCTTTATTTTTTTCTACTATTTTCCATTCTTTTTTTTTCCCCCTATGGCTTTCTAGGAGATTTCCTCAACATTATGTTTCAGATGTTCTTCTGAAACTTTTATTTTTGCTGTTATTTTTCAATTTCCAACATATTTCTGGCTCCTTTTGTATCTTAGATGCAATATATCTCTGAGGGTTTTAATTAAGAGTTACTTTAAAGTTTGCAGAGTTACTTTAAAGTTTGCAGTTTCTCTGAGGCTTTTAATTAAGAGTTACTTTAAGTTTGCAGTTTCTCATTGTCTCTGTTTCCTCAGGGTTCCTTTCTTCTATTTATTGATACTGGCCTTTGTCTTTGACACACAAGGTCTCTTCAAACCTCTGGGGATCTGTTGACACTCATAATGTGATCGGGACACACTGACATGTTGATGGAAAACTTAGGGTCTTGGCAGGGCTTGTCAACTGAAGGGTTTCACTGTCAGTATTATTAGGTCTTTCCTCTGTAGTCCTTCAATCACCCCAGGGAAGAATCTTCTAATCTCTTTCGGAAGGTATAAATACAGTTGCTGGCATTCAGGAAAGTGGCTGGAGGAAGGGGCCTAAGGGTCTCATAACTCACGTTTTCAAGAGTAGCTGCTCAGGGCAACAGAGGGCCCTGAAGTTCCCTTCTTTATCTGGGTGCTGCTGGGGGCTTCAGCTCTGATGAGCTAAGGCCACTGTAAGGAAGGAAGAAATTTCTCTCCTTTGCCAGGGAGAGTAACACTAACTTTGTACCATCCTTGGGAGAACTGAGAGAATAGTAGCTCAAACCATTTTTTGCAGAGTTTGATTCTCTTGCAGAATCCTCAGTCGAGAAAGGTAGGTAATAATTACATTACCCAGACGCTCAGTCACTCCCCTGGTTTTCGGCTCGACACCTCACCCCGCCTTTCTACAAGTCCTGAAGCTGCCGGGGTTTTGCCCGGTGGTGGGCTCGCCCCGCTGCAGGCACAGGGCTGGACTGAAGCCTCTTGATTCCGCTTCACCAGCTACCCCCATCCATCTGCCTTGGATCTTACACCAATCTGTTGCTATCTTGCACTCTTTGTTGTCTCCATGCCTCTACTCTGGCGTTATGAGTTTGTTAAATGAAGTTTAGCCTAAAGCTGCCTTCTTACATATTTTAAGTTCGACCTAAAAGTTTCTCCATCCCTAGTGCACCATAACCTAACTGGACGCGTAAGCAGACTGTAACCTACTCCTGTACCGATCACCGAGTTTCAGCCAATCACAAGCAGCCAACTGTTCAAACCAGGTTCAAGTAAGGCAATCACTGAGCGGTAACCAATCTAGCTGTCTCTATACCTCACTACCCTCTTCTGTAGATCACTTTCCTTTTTCTGTCCATAAATCCTTTCTGACCACGTGGCAGTCCCGGAGTAGCTCTCAACCTATTCTGTGTGGGGGAAAGTGAGTCCTGCCCGATTCACAAATTGTTCTTTGCTCAATTAAACTCTGTTAAAGACAATTTGTCTGAAGTTTTTCTTTTAACAAGTTTAAACCATTGTATTCCCCTACAGTCATTTTGGTGGGATTAATAGAAGAGATAACTTAATGTAGCAATTTGCTGTGATTACCCAGAAGTCCAGGTATTCTGAGTACCTGACATATAACTATTACTATGGTTATATAATTTATCATCCAAACGGGAAAATCATTGAGAGTGAAAGGATACTAAGAATAACTACAATTATATAATTTTTACAGACTTTTAAAATTAAGTAACAAATTGATATTATGATATGTGGATCTATAAAAAAGTTCTGTTCAAACAATTTTCAAATATAAAAACTTTCTAGAAAATTTAAATTAATGTTTCCACAGGTATAATTACATAATGTCCATGTACATTAAAGTAAAATTTTTAAAAATTCCTTGTATTGGTTTTCTGAATATTAAAAAACAGAATGATGATTCCTGGAACATATTCATTTATGTGAATCTGTTTTTTAGTCATATCTGTTTCTAAGAACATGCCAGTGCTGTTTTTCTGGCCAATATGCTTTTTAATTATAATTATTTAGTATAATTATTCTTCATTTTTTCATAACATTTACTGTAATATTTTCAAAGTTGCATTTTTATAGTTACCAAATTTGAAATTGTTGACACCTTCAATTGACTTTTCTTGGTAGGCCACAATATTTTAGATTAGAAAATACACTCTGTACAGGGGCTGAGGTACATGGGAAACTTAGCGAAAATTCTACTAAATGAAAGATATTCTCAATTTTACTTTTTAGAATTGAAATGTATAAACATTTGAGCTTGATATTTTCATTAGCACTTTTTGCCTCTATTTGGAGTAATTTTCTTTGGCAATTAATTGTCTAGGATAAAACTTGTCAAATATGTTGTCTCTGTTTATTACTAAAGGCTGTTTTTTAAACAAAATGCAACCAAGATTTGAAAGACTTGTTTACAAAATAACATAATACCACATTAGGTCACTTAGGTGGATTTAGAAAGTAGTTCTCCAAACACCCAACATTTTCTAAATTTCAATTGATGATGGACAATGAAGAGAGAAAACATATACAGCCAGACTAAAATATATTTTGTATAGTCTGTATGCTAATGTATTTAGCATTAACTTTGTCAAAAAAATTTGTACTTCTGTTACACTGTACATATATAAAAATATTTGTAAATCTTAGCAACTAAAATTTCTATTTTGATTGGTGGGATACTGCATGCAGCTTGTTTGAATACACAACTATCAATTGTGTGCACACAATCAATTTCAAATACATTTCTGCTCCACTGTTTTCTAATTTAGTAAGAACATTGCCATTGCTATGATACTGTGCCTACCAACAATTGTATTTGTATTAGAACTATAAAAACAAATCATTTTGTCTTCAGTGTTAAACTTTTGAACTATATTTATAATGAAATCCACATTCATGTCAAATATTTCAAATTCAGCACAATGAAATTCCAAAAGCTTTACTTTGACTCTGTGGATCTGGTGACAAAAATGAACCATTATTTACATTAACTTGACTGATTTTTCTGTCAGGAGCATCTGATGCCATGGATGCAGGCATCAGTTATCTGTTTGCAAATTTCTTCTTTTGCCAACATGTTGACAGTTATCATTTCATTTTTTCTATATGCACAAGAGAACTTTGGAATAAAAATGAGAGAAATTAATATAGAACAATAGTTTTATCAAAAAAGTTCATATTTCAGAGTTAATGTGCAAACATACTTTCTACAGCTATATATGTTAAATCTTGTTGGGTATAGTCTTCTTAGAGTAACTACATTTAAAGTATTAAATAGGTGTTGATAATTCCTCAATAAATTTGTATCCCTTGTGTTCAGGTGGTCAGAGATGTCACCACTGCCTCCACGGTGAATAGTAAGAATGAGCTGTTTTTTGCTGAGACTACATATCCACCATTGATTTTCTTGAGAAACTAAAATTCAGTTCTTAAATTTTTGTTAAATGTGATCTTAAAAAGCTCATTGCTGAGAGAAGATTGGGGGTAAGGAACTCCACAAGCCCATTCCTGCATAAAAGTAGTGAAAAAACTGTCAAAAACAATCAGAATCAATTTTTTTGAAATGTTGAAAACTAACCAAAAGCTTGGAGCAACCCAGAAAGTGCTTATTCAAGAAAAATGACTGAATCTCAGTGAGAACAATGAGCTTCACCACATCTTAACTTACCTAGTCCCATCCTCCATTTCTCAGCTCTATGACAGCCTTGAAAGTAACAGTGGGCATACCCCATACCTTATCAGTAGAAGAGAGTGTAGAGCAGACATCATCTGTAAATTCTCTTTAGCTGATCTGTCTGGTGGCTCCCTGGAAGACTTCCTCAGAAGACTTGTTTTTATCTCACCTGACTGAAACTTTCCCCTTGTGGTCAAGCTGATACAGAAGTAGGGCATCCTTGTGAAAAACATTTATAGGCAAACATTTCAGTCCCTGTTGCCTAATGCAATAATAACAGTTGGGAAAAATTATAGATGAACCAAAATGTTTAGGAGAAAAGTCTTGGGAGTGAGACGCTTTAGGGAGTGAGGGCTTTGAAAAGCTCTGACACTCTCCTGGGAAGCATAGGTTACACGTAACCCCAGAGCTGTGTGCATGCTCAGGAAAGACCTGAGAAGGCCCTAAAACCTCTGGCTGATCTTGGGGCTCTGCAGACACAGGAAGTGAAAGCTAAGGCAGAGTTGTACACTTCCTGGCTAAGCACTGAAGGCATGCCCTAACAAACAGAGCCCCTGTGCAAACACTGGAAAACATACATACACACAGATACTTACACACAAGTGTTCACAGCTGCATTATTCATAGTAGTTAAAAAGTGAAAACAACATAAATGTCCACTAACTGATGAATGGATAAACAACATATGATGTGTCTGTATAGGGGAATATATGCAACCATAAGAAGGAATGAAGTACTGGTACAGGCTATCGCATGGATGAACCTGAAAAACATTACACTAAGTGAAAGAAGCTAGACACAAAAGGCTATATATTCTGTGATTCCATTTACCTAAAATTTCCAGAATAGTCAAATCCATGAAGACAGAAAGTAACTTGTAGTTGCCAGAGAACAGGGGGAGAAGGAAGTTGGAGTGGCTCCTAACTGGTACAGAGTTTCTTTTTGGTATGATGGAAATGTTCTGGAATTAGTGATGATAGTTATACAACATGTGGATCTATCAAAAACCATTGAATTGTACACCTTATTTAAATGGTAAATTTTGTGTGTGTATTTTATTTCAGTAATATTAACAAAGCTCATGCTGATGACAGAGTTATTTTTATAAAATTTAAAAAGTGTTACCAAACAATAAAAAAAATCAATGTTTGTAGGCACCATGTGATAAAGGAGAGAACTGCTGCAGCAAAAGCATGCCAACAACCTTCTCTCTGTGCACTACGGCAGGACTGTTTAGCCTCTGCTTTCTGGACATAGTCCATGGTCAAACCTATCATTTCCCTAATTTCCCACTGACCCTCATGCCAGGTGGTCTCGAGGCCTTGCTCCTTGCTCCTGGAGGCCCTGGCACGACCGGCTGGTACACCACGTGTCCAGCTGGAGTGGCAGAGTCAATCCCTTCCACCACCACCTAAGGCTTGCAAGAGCAAGCTGTCCTTTACTACTTGTGTGATAAAAGCAAGAGCTTTTATCAATGAGTGTCCTGCAAACTGTCCTTAAAAGGAAAATGCTAGCTGACACTACCCCTTAAAAACATCAGACAAAGAGAGACAGGTCATGTTTATATTTAACTACATGTTCAGGTGAGAATTCTGTTCATTGCACGTGTACCCCCCACATTACTGGGCGAGGCCATGGCAGAAGATGGAAGTGCAAAGTGGAGGTCAAGGAAACCCACCCTGGCTCATTTTAATGTCATTCTTAATAATAAGACTCTGTTTAAAAAAATTGGGGACAAATGCTAAATAAGAAGGGATGCAGGAATAGAAGTAAATCTGGACAGCCCTCAGTTAAACCAGGACCTATGTCATTTTAACTCTAATGCAAGCCATTTTGCAGGATAAGTGTCAAACTCTTGGCACAGAAATTAAGTTGTACAGGGGTCAAAGGAGGGGATCATGTCTGGCCTCATAAAGGCTCACGTTTTATACTGTGGTAAATAACATCATGTAATATTAACAGGTAGAGACAGGCAGAAAATACAAGCTGGGACAAATAGAAAGGGGCAGGAAACCAAAAGGTACATTTAGACAGGAACAAACAAAGCAAAAGTTTCCCACAGGATTCATCTGTTACTGAATATTTACATAAGTAATGTTTTAACTTAATTACCTGTATTTCCCACTTACACACAACGCCTAGATTTTGTTCACATTATCTAACTTCTGGCATAGTGCCTCTTTTCCATAATGATAAGGTGACGAAGAAAGTGAATAGGAAAAAGAAGAATTAAACAGCTTGCTAAAAGCAGGATCACTTTCTCAATCTTCAGTAAACACGCAAAGTCCTCCAAAATATTTACATGGATAACCATCATTGCTATGTATAATTTTTATATTGAGGTTTATTCTTTTAATTCCATTAGATCTAATCAGATTTAGCACTCAGATGAAGCATAATAATGAGAGAAGCTCAGACTGAGTTGATTTCATGTACTTTTCCACCCTGCCCAAGCTGACAACTGCTTCTGGCTTTCTATACTACTGTACAGAGAGCCACGACTCCATTCCAGAAAGTAACAAGTGCCCAAAGCCTTTCATCCTCTTCCTCCCTGAAGATTTTCCCAGTCTTTGCTGCCACAGAGACAAGCAGCTATTATGTTTAACAAATATATTTGACCACGTTTTCAGCCTACAATCTAAAAGTCCTAACTCATACAATTTGGCATTTCCATAGTTTTGCCAGAAATGTGAGCAGACAAAAAATTTTTGTAATTTGAGTAAATATAATTCAGTTTCCAGAATAGTAGTCACAGAGTTTAACATACATACACCTTAACTCATCTTTTGTCCTCTAAATCTACAGTCCCCAACCCCTGGGCCGCAGACTGGGATGGGTCAGTGGCCTGTTAGGAACCGGGCTGCACAGCAGGAGGTGAGCGGTGGGTGAACGAGCGAAGCTTCATCTGTATTTACAGCTGCTCCCATTGCTCACACCACCACCTGAGCTCTGCCTCCTGTCAGATCAGTCACTGTCTCCCATCACCCCCAGATGGGACCATCTAGTTGCAGGAAAACAAAATCAGGGCTCTCACTGATTCTTCATTATGGTGAATTGTATAATTATTTCATTCTATATTTCAATGTAATAATAATAGAAACAAAATACACAATAATTGTAATGTGCTTGAATCATCCCAAATCCATCCACCACCCTCCACAGTTGGCAACCCATGCTGGTCCGTTGAAAAATTGTCTTCCATGAAACCAGTCCCTAGTGCCAAAAAGGCTGCAGACCACTGCTCTAAATGATTCCCTGTCTCAGTCTATCGAGGTATTGCCCTTTGAGAAAAGCAGTTTCCCAGAGAAATGAAAGTGTTTTAGCAGCCATTACATTTACAGGAAAAACAAATTGGACATACAGGTGTTGTTTGTTTGTATTTCAGTTGGTTGGTTGTATTCCCTGCAGCAGGGAATTATTATGGATCCAAAACTTATATTTTCATCTACTATTCAGTTGACAGATTTTCATGAAGATTATAAATCTTTGGAAGATAACTTTAAAACATAGGATGAGCTTCATAATTTTAAAATCTGAGCTGAAGTCAGTAACTTAGAATTTACTAGACACTAGTATGAGGTTTTTCAAGTATGAAAAAAGTAGGGAAACTATATACTATGTCTGCATAGTCTCAAAATGCTCACATGAGCCATTTCTGGGGGAAAAAAATTCTACTCAATCAGTTGCTTGCGTTATCTTGGATCAGAACATGAAATAGAGGCTCCTGCCCCAACAAAGAGGTAAGATGTGGAGTTTTATTGTCAGGAAATTTCAGATGTGTCAGTAATGAAGCCAAAAAGTGAAAAGATGATATTCATCTTAAATGTTATAAATAATCTATTCAGAACAGTTCAGAGTTAGTAAAACTTCCTAGTGAGCCCCGGACACTTGGGACTTCATGGGAGACTTCTGCTCAACAGCAGTAGGGGACTGACTAGAAGGAAGCAGAAAACTGTCAGCTTGGAGAACAGCTATTTTTTTTTAAATCATTTTATTTTACAAAAAGAAATTTAAAAATTAGATTTATGAGAAAAGGTCATGAAAAGTTGAGCAGTTTCTCCTGTGAGAAGACAGTAGGGCTGTTTATAGGAAAAGGACTTGTTCTCAAAGATCAGCAAGGATGTAACCTGAAATTTTGCAAAAGGTCATGGCCGCAGCTGGCTGAGTAACTGAGCTGCCTAGGTCAAGGTCAGGCTGAGAGTGGAGCACTCTGGACCATGCCGTGAGTTAGAGCCCTGTCCTCAGAAAACGGAGGGAAGGCAGGTCTAAATGTGGCATTTCCTGAAAGAGGGAGGAGACATTTTTCTCAATAGTTAAATCCAAAGGAAACATTATCCTCTATTATCTCACGTATATTGGTCATCTTTAGTCCTCTCTGAAAACGTGGTTTTTCCTGGTTTCCTATTCTGCGAACTGTTGGGAGCAGAGAGCAGAGGTCCAATGTCCAGGGTTTATGTGGCTGCCTGGAGGTTGAGGCTGCCTGGAGGTTGAGAATGCCTAAAGGCAGGACCACACCGCAGAGTGCGGGAGAGTCAGAAGAAACAGTGCTGCAGAATGAAAGGAAGATTCATCCGATGTCACCAATTTTTTTTTTTTTTTTTTTTTTGAGACAGAGTCTTGCTTTGTTGCCTGGGCTAGAGTGCCGTGGCGTCAAGCTCACAGCAACATCAAACTCCTGGACTTAAGCAATCCTCCTGCCTCAGCCTCCCGAGTAGCTGGGACTATAGGTGTGAGCCACCATGCCCGGCTATTTTTTTTCTATACATATAATTTTAGCTGTCTGAATCATTTCTTTCTATTTTTAGTAGAAACGGGGTCTCGCTCTTGCTCAGGCTGGTCTCAAACTCCTGACCTCGAGTGATCTTCCTGCCTCGGCCTCCCAGAGTGCTAGGATTACAAGTGTGAGCCACGGTGCACGGCCTGATGCCACCAATTTTGAAGGGACTGTTTAGTCCTCTATGATTTTGTTAAAGTTAAATGAAGTCTAACTCTCTTTGGACAGAGATGCAGGTCTTAAAAAAAAAAAAAAAAATCCCATCTTTTTGTGCTTTGCCAAAGCTAGTTCAGTTTTGCATTAGAAATGGGGAGAATTTAAACCTTTGAAGGGCTTCAACTTTGACACTTCGAGTTCAATTTGTAATCAAGGCTACTAGACTTAAAGCCATTTCATTCTTGGGTTTGCAGCTGTGATTGCAGATGAATTGGAGCCAGAGACACACACACGCCCCAAATCCTTGTATTAACACCAAACACCTCTTCCGTCCAGAGGAGGCCAGGGAGACACTGGGTCTTCCCTGTGCTATCTGCTCCACATTGATACCCAGAGCAGCCCGTCTTGAGAAAGGCATAGCAATTTGAAAAGGTAAGATTATAGAGGCATAAACACAAATTAGTGCCATATGTTGAAGAGCCTTCGTTATTTATGCCTGAAACAGATGCTTCTATCCCCTACATTATATTTGCAATCAATCATTTTTTAGCTCTTTTTCCTGATGCAGTGCCAATTTAATAAAAGAATGGTGCTTCCTTTTTTCTTCACGGCTATGAAAGCTCTCATGACCAAATAACCTCCACTATTTCATCTCAGAAAGGTTCCCCTTGGAATTAATTACTTTGAAATCAAAGTATTCCTGGACTCACAGCTCCTTTTAAAAACATCACTAGCACTTCTTCCCAATAGATTATCTTCCATAATTGAATCAAATTTTCACTGTAATGTCTCAGAGAAGAGTTAGAGCCAGTACGTGGTACATCATTACAAGTTAACCTGGACAATCACTACCTGCCAGTTTTCAAATGATATTATTATCATTATTATTATTATTATTTTACCTTGTAAAGAGATAAAAATGTCCTACTGTGGAATTAAGCCTGAGATCTAAATATGGACACATGGTACCCATGAAATTCTGCCTTGAGTATAACATACAACATCAACATTGTACAAATGTATATTATTTCTCGTTTAAAAAATACTAACTAAAGTATATACATGGGTTGCTCTTTTGAAAGCTTGGAGATCTGTGACTCTCAAATAATGAAACCCATTCTCCAAGCTACCCAAGAATATCTCCATTATTTTGTTTTCTGCTTCTTAATTCTTCCTTTCTCCACATCCTACCACTACATCTGCCTCTTTCAATATTTCCTAATAAAAACCCATATCCTAGATTTCTCATGTTTTTTTTTTAATTGTGGTAAAATATACACAACATAAAATTTACCATTTTAACCATTTTTAAGTGTACAGTCCCGTGACTTTCAATACATTCACATTATTGTGCAACCATGACCACCGTCCATCTCCAGAACCTTTTCCATCTTGTCCAACTAAAACTCTGTACCCATTAAACAATAACTTCCCATCTGTCCCCCATTCTATTCTCTGCCTCTGTGTTTGAGTTTGACTACTCTAGGTACTGTATAAAAGTGGAATCATGCAATATTTATCCTTTTGTGACTGGCTTATTTCAGTAAGTATAATGCCTTAAAGTTTCACCCATGTTCTAGCATGAATCAGAATCTCCTTCCCTTTTAAGGCTGAATAATATTCCATTGTATGTATATTTCAGTTTGTTGATCTGTTTATCCCTTGATAACATTTGAGTTGCTTCCACCTTTTAGCTACTCTGAATGATCCTGCTATGAACATGGATATACAAACATGATCTGAAAATATTTCCTCCCATTCTGTGGGTTGCCTTTCACTCTATTGATAATGTCGACATTGTCCTTTGATGCACAAGTTTTTAATTTTGATGAAGTCCAACTTATTTTTTCTTTTGTTGCATGTGCTTTTGATGTCATATCCAAGAAATCATTGCCAAATCCAATGTTGTGAAGCTTTTCCTTTATGTTTTCCACTAAGTTTTATTGTTTCAGTTTTATATTTAGGTCTTTGATAGATTTTGAGTTAATTTTTGTGTATGCTGTAAGAGTCTAACTTTTTTTTTTTTTTTTTGGCCTGTGGATTTCCTGGTTTTAGTTACTTCTCACCTTACTAAGTTTGGGCACCAAACTCAATCACTTTCTGTATTCTGTCCCGTTCCTCACTATTTTCTACCTCTTTTCCATAGATAATATTTTGATTTTGCTCTATATCCTAGAGAGATATATCTGTATCTGTTCTTTGTCTTAGAATATAATCTCAAGGGAAGTAAAAGAGTTTTGTATTTCTGTTTGTATAGTACTCCAAACTAGAGCCTTGCTGCATAAATGCTTTTTGATCGTGGTGATTGTTTCCATCAGGGTTCAATGGCAGAGAACAAAGCACTCTAGCTACCTGAAGTAGAAGCAGATTTAACAGAAAGCCATAAGTGTGCAAATTCACAAGAAGGGATAGAGTAGGGGGCCAGGCTGGGCCTCCAAGAACAACCCTGGAGAACTGGCCATCAGGTGAACTGCTACCTCAGCCTTGGTGCTGACTTCCTGCACGGCCCCTTCTCTGTGATCTAGGGATCAGGAAGTCATTGAAATTCTAAGATCATACCCATGCCTGCTAGATGTACACCGGAAGCTCTACACTCTACCTGTTGGTACCCACGAAGCCAGCGATTGTATCCTGTAATATTGCTGCAAAAAAACACAGTGGAGCAGCTCTGCAAGTGTGCTTGCCAGCAAAATGCTGTAAAAGGGGAAGAAAGATGTTCAATGCCTCATTCTTGCCTTTCAAATCTCATTTGGATATATCTAGTTGAAAAAACCTAAATCTTGTCAAGAATTTTAGCTGTAAGGGAGTTTAGCAAATGCCTCCTTTAGCTTTCCAGACAGTGAAGACTAGGAATGCATACCAGAGGGAAAGCTAAAAGTTGAATGCCTATCCCCCATCTTCTCCGTATTTGCTACCATGATGAAAGTGATCATGACAAGGCTAAAATCTATATACACAGGATAGCAGCTGTCACTGCCATATAAATGACCTAGCAGCATTTGAAGCCATATGACATGGCTTCATAATTTTATCACGTCCTCTTAGATTGTTATCGGGTAGTACATTTTTCCTGTTACATCAAACAGACCCAAACTCCTAACAAAATCATGAGACCAGAAAAGTGATTTTCTTTGTGGCCCTCAAATCTTATTCCAGAGTCAGACACCACCCACTGTCTGTCCAGACTGTTCTCACTAACCACGCCCTCTGTTCTTCTGCTCTAAGTTGTAATTAACAGTTCTTGCTCTTTTTCTTTGTCAAGGAGAGAAAAAATTTTGGTGAACCAGGAGGTTCTCTACTCCATTCCATAGCTTGACATTAAGATCCTTCAGAGTTGTTGGTTACCTTCTATGTATTTTACATTCTTAAGCCTTATGTTAAGGCTGTTTTCTACTTGCTTTAGCCAGGTCAAGCACACAGCAAATCAATTCACTAAAAAACCAGGAGCTGCACTGGTTACTTGGGGCCACACACTTAGAAATCTTGACTGTTTTTGTCACTTTTCATCCAGTTGGGTCAGTATCATCCTGAAGATGAAAAGCATACAGAGGGAAGGAAAGAACCCAATCACTCCCTTCCCCTCATAAATATTGTTATATTCTATTACTTTCTTTCTACCAGCTTCAGTTTCCTTGATCTTGAGTTTATTCTGATTGAAGATGGACTCAGTTCAGCCTTTTTTTTTCTGTCTACATCCACTGAAAAATTTACCTTGACCTGTTAATTTGAAAAGTTGGATATTATGCTGTAAGGTATAAGGATATAGGGCTTCGCTACAGTTAGATTCAGAGCTCCGATTATTCACTGTACCTGCTTTTCAACATCCCATTGCTGAGCCTCCTGCTACACTGGCTTAATGTTTAACTTCCATGATAACCCCTGACAGCCCTGAGCTCTCTCTTTAGGCGGTGAAATTCACGGAGTTGCTAACACCTTTCAGGTGGACAAAAGACCCAGCGTTCTTTCAGATAACAGACAGAGGCAGAATCTCTTTGGACAGCTCTCTAGAAAGTCTGAGGTTCACTCTGATTGGATCAGGTGAGGCCCCCTGACATTTCTTGAATCAATCATCATGGCCAGGGGAATGTGATGCAGTCATTGGCTTAAACCAGGATCACATGTTCTACCCCTAAATCTTGGGCGAAGTTTCCCAGATTGCACAGATTCAGCATGAAGGATGGATTCTCCATTCCTGAGAGCAGGGACTATAACCAGAAAAAGTGGAATGGAGCTGGGGAGGGAATTGATTGTGGTCTTTCTACCTAATCTCTATAGCCTTTGCACCTAGCAGGCTTGAAAAAGTAAATGTGTGCGATGTGAGCATTACTGCATCCCAAGTGTTTCCTTTTCTTGCTCCAGCCCAACAACCTTTGCAGTGTAAAAAGAAATCTGATGAATTCTTAGCCAATATCCCCTAAGTGTTCCCTTAACCACATGTCCTTCATTTTTTATACAACTGAGCTCTACCTGAGAAGGTGAGAGTCAGTTGAGTTACTCAGCAGCAATCCAACTGTTCCTGAAGAGATCAGATGGAATTGAGTTGCCCATTGATATCTACAGAGGCAATTGAAGAGTGTCTGATAGAGCTGGGAGCAACTGAATTGCATTCGAAAATTTCTTCTCACTATTCAACTGAGCTTAAAAATTATTCTGGCATAACTCCATGGCATGTAACAATTCTTCTTGGCATGAAAGCCAGCCTAGGGAAGACCCTTTATGAAAATTTTTGACCAGCAATATTAATCTACTTCCTGGTCACTAAAAATAAATCTAAGTGTTCTTCTAATGGCTATAAAGAAAGTTGGAGAGTGTTTTTTATACAAATAACTATTTAAATAGGTAGGATTGTGGCACTATTGGCCAAAAGCATAAATATAGTTGAGGGCAAAATTGCAATCCTAAGGTTAGAGAAAGTCCTCCAGGAGGGGAAGAAGGAACCTGTAGAGGAAGAAGGAACCTGTGGGGTGCTGCTTCCCGTGGACCAGAGGATGGGTAAGTAATGTGCCATTCAGGATCTCTCCTCAGATGAAGTTCAATACCCAGAATTTTACTTTGATCTATCATGAGGCAGAGAATGAATTTAATGTTACATGAGTTAGGTAAATTCACATAAATGGATTCTCACTTCTTTGGCCTCACCTACTCTGACTTTGAAGGTGAGTTTCACCTTGACTTTTATTTCTGCTGTTATTATTTCTGACTCCTTCAAGCTTTACAATGGAGAGCTGAATCCAAATAAGGAGCAGAACATTTGGGGGGAAGGGAGAGGTTCTCATCACCCCACATAGTTACCATAGGAGTCTGTCGACAGCAACACTGTCCAACAGGCAGTTTGTCTTTGGCAGTGCAGGTCAGCATCTCCAACCACATCTCTCAGAACCCTCTCACCCTTGGGCAGACTTTCATCTCCCAATTCCCCAGCGGCCCATGTTCTTTCTCCCCATATTTACTGAACTGCGCTCTTAAGTTGTTCACACATACCTAGCTATACATAACTGATGATATCCTAAAATGCTATTCCACCTTGCATATTTGCATTTTGATAAGGACTGGGGCCTGAAAGTCAGCCACCATCAGCAGAGGAATTTCAGCAGCAGACATTGAGGAGGAGGAGGGCGTTGCCGCAGTTGGGGTAATGCTGTGCTGCTTGATTCTGGGTATGTTCACTTGTACACAGATTTGTGTACTTTACATGTACGGTAAACTTCAATTCAACATTTTTTTAAATGCAAGAGAGAGATAAGGAGGACTGCTTTAATGTATGAGTGGGGAGAAGAAGTCAGATTTGAGAGATTTCAGCAGTAAAATCAATAGGATTTGACAATTAACCGAATGTGAGCAAGGGAGAAACAGTGTTTGGGACGCCGGTTTCATAGTGCTGGCCTTAACCAAGGCAGGGTTCCCAGAAAAGGGATATTGAAGGAAGAATAGATTTGGGGGGGGAAATAATGGATTTTATTTTTGGATATGTTTAGCTTGAGACATTGAGGCAATAGACAGCTTGAAATAAGGGTCTGTATCTTGAGAGGAGCCTGGAAATAGACATAAATCATTGATGTGTCAGTGTAAATAAAGCAGTGTCAGCTGAAAGTTTGCCAGGAGAATGTATTTGAATGTGTTCTTTGAAAGAGAAGTGGGTTGAGGTTGGACCCCTGGGGACCATCAATATTATATCTTGGTGGGGGTTGGAATGCAGCCACACAGGAGACCAGAGAGAGGTGTCGTAGGACCAAGCAGAGCAGTTTCATGGAAATCAACCATTTTATAATAGCAGTATCTCAAAATCTTTGATGGAATACCATGCAGTAAAACATTTACTTGCCTTCTCCACCTCCCCCTACCTCTCTCCATGCTTCTGAGCTTCCCAGGGGCCACAATCCACGGAAGGAGTGGAAGAGAGGAAGAAGGTGTGTACAGGAGGCGGCCCTCTGTCAGGAGACCTGGGTTCTAGACTAAGGACTGAGCTGAGTGAGTCTGGGGACCTCTTCTCACTTTATGAGCCCAGTTTCCTCATTTATCAAATGAATAAGTTGAAACAGCTAATCTTTAAAGAATACAAAGGACACCCTCAGCTTCTGGACTGTATTTCTGCTACAACTGAGCAGCAAAATCCCCATCCTGTTGAGCTCTGTGGTGAATGAGACATGAGATATTCAGGCAGAGCTTGGAGATGAAGGAAGTGGATTAAATCTGCCACAAAATCAAAAATTTTTAGCAATCAGTACCCATGGGCACCTAGCAATTAGAATGGGCCACCAACTAACCAGGAGGAATACAGTGACGTAAACAACCTGCAAGGTCACACTTGTGCATACTGGCTGAATGTGCAACTCCCAAGGCCCTCACTGATTCCCACTGAGGGGCAGTCTAAGGTAGAGGTTAAGAGGGTGGGTTCCAGATCCAGTCCACTTAGCTTCTATTCTCAGTTCTGCTACATTCTAGCTGTGTGATCTTGGGATGGTTACTAAACTTGTCTGTGTCTCAGTTTCCTTATTTCCAGAATGAAGATAATCACAATGTTTGAAAAATAAGTTTTAAAAAGTTTTAGAACAATGCCTGGTACTTGGAGAGCACTAATGAATGCTAGTTATTGTTTCTGAAAAATGCCTTAGGCCTTGGGGAAATCTGGCTCCATATACGCACACAGAACTGAGTCTCGCTCCTTTAGACATGTTGAATCCGCATGGGTAGGCAATCATGCATTCATGCAACCATGATCTCCCTTTGGAAAAACTCCTATATTCAATTAGCATCTCAGTTCAACTAAACAAACTATGGAAAAATCCCAACTGCTTCAGATACTTTATTTAGATGATTTCAGTAAGGGAGAAAAAAACCTTTGAAAGGAAACCAAAAACTCACAACAGACGCATTTCATGGTTGGAGCTACAAGAATTTCAAAGGCATTTGCTTTCTTTTGTTTGTGGTATAATTATTTCATCCCTATATCCTGAAATGGACTTTTGCCTGAGCACTTGCTTAAGTTCTGTTTACAATAGCCCTTATTTTGTGAGAAGATAAAAGGGCTCTTAAATCACAAATGAAAGAAAAAAATTAGAGAAGACATGAATGGACAAAGAAGAGATCATAAAGTATTTTCTGCGGCTGTCAGAAAAATCTGCTCATCTACACCATCTACAATTTGTAAAACCCCACAGAAATAAAAGATCTAGAAACAGCAGTGGTGTGCCAGCTTAGAAGCAATTTTTTTTTTTTTTGTAGATTGTAGGGAAATTGATTTAAAACTAAAATTTTCCAGGCTTCATCCCAGAAAAGCATGGGTGGACAGACAGAAAGAGGACAACATAGTGAGTTCGCCATACTTAAAGTCGGCTGGCTCAAACATCACCTTCGCAGACTGGCTCACCCTGATCACAATATAAAATGATCCTCCTTACTGTTCTCCAACCCCTTGGCTTCTTTTTCTTTAGAGCATGTCTGCCTGTTAAAACTACTATATGGATGATTTGCTCTCCTGATTATTGTCTATTTCTCCACTAGAATGTAACTCCATTAGGGCAAGGACTATTTTGTTCCTTATCGTATCCTCAGTGTTCAGAACACAATAGGATGCTCAAGAAATATGTGCAGAATGAATGAAGGAGTAAATGAATAAATGAATGCAGTTGCTGTAGAGGCCATTGTGAACAAACTGTTGCATAAATTCAGTGCCGTGTACACACTATCAAATTGGTCACCTGATCAAATTGATAGATATTTTTTGACAAAATTAAGCAGTCAAATCAGTCAAAAATGATCAACTCAGAAATTTTGTTCAGAGCATTACTGTTCACTTGTTCCAACTATAACCCTAATTTTGACAAAGATGTTGAGAAGTGTCCTCATGGTATACCTACTCAATAATTTTCTTCTCTAATTGGCTACTTCCACAGTCAGAACTAATAATAGAAAAACAATATATTAAATTGCAGAACAATTAAGTTGTTGAGGCAAAATGGTCAATCTAGGTAAATCAAATCACATCAAGGGCTCAGTGATTATGGAGCAATTGACCTGCATGTGGTCAGGATATTGACCATTGAATCAACTGATTTAGAGCTTGGACAGGGCTCAATATACAAGACCACACTCTCTGCATCCTTATTTTAAATGACTAAGAAGGACTTTCTAGAGTTTAATAGGTGCTGAGTCTGAGTGTTTGAGAAGCATATAGATGTCATTCATTCCTTTAGGAAAAGAAACCTTAAAAAAAGATAGATAGAAAAGAATAAAGGAGAGAGGGAGGGAAGAGGACAGGCAGGCTGGCAGGCAGTAAAACACACACACGCGTGCACACACACACACACACCAACATCCAAAACAAATCAAAACAAGACTCAATTCCCTAAAGTCCAAAGCACTTAAAGTGAAAATAAAACAGTGCCTCCAAAGTATATTACCAGCAAGAACATATAAATGAGGGACCCGGGCAGTGTGTCCTGAGTGTTTTTATTAAGAAGAAACATAAACTATCTAGCAGCTGGCTCCACTGTTGGAAAAGTTTTCTCAAAAAATATATTTTACCAAATGCACTAAGTTAGATAAGTGAGAGAAGGCCTCTTAATGTGCAGAAAATGCAAAATATGTTGTATGCTTTATGTCAACTCTTTGTGGTTACACATGTAAAAATAGACCATTCCAAAGCCATATAGACAAAGTCCTACCCAAAAGTCATGAAGGGGCTTATGTTTGTATCGTAGCACTAATGATCATTATGTTTCTTCACTAGCAGAAAAAAATTGTTGAGGAGAAAGAGGTATTTTATTGCAGGAGTTAGGTGGTATAGAGTCACAGTGAGCTCTACCCAGAATACTGGAAAATACCAGCATCCAGGGCCAAAAATAAAGGTTGGGGGTGCAGAAGGGAGCACCAATTTGTGAATTGCCTAATTCAAATCCTTTTGTAGAGATGAAGGGCTGTGTGTGGCAGGGGAGGGTGGGCAAAGGCATTTTCATGTCATAAATGGAACTTCTCTCCATGCTTTGTAGTTATTTGATAAATGAAACAATTAATAAACTATCATTTCCATAAATATATGGCAGGCTCCATGCTAAATATTTTACATAAATTATTTTGTTTTAGCCTCCCAATAATTCCACGTGGTATATACAATCATTCCTGTTTTACAGGTGGGGATAGTTAAGCTCAAGGTCAAATAGCCATTAAAAGGTGGAGCCAGCTGGTGGGAAAACCCATGCTTCCAGACAGTAGCCAGCAACTCGAGGAAACCACACAAGGAAGAGCCAGGTTCTGGTCTACCATAAAGAATGGGCCATCTTGAACTTTGGGGTAAACCAATTCTCCCTGGGCCCTTAAATGTGTTACTTCCTAGAGAGGGAAGGAAGAGAACAGGGCATCTGACAGCACTGGTCAATTGAGGCAGAACCAAGACACAACCTGGGTGCAGGGGACAATTGTGCACTTTGTAAGGAGTTTGGTTTTGTTTCCACAACATCCAGAGGCATATTTTCATATCTGGAACACCATGATGGATTCAAATCAATCAAGAGAGGTAATGGCCAATTCTGACTTGTAAAGATATTTAATTGGAAATGAGGGGAGATAGAAATTGAGGTGGAAATTGCTGGGATTACATAGTGGATTTATTTGGTCAGATTTACTGGAGGAAAACAGCTTGGAATCAGTCTTAAGTGAGGTGGGAAAGAAAGTGGGAGGCTGTGCCAGATACAAAGCAAAGACTTAGAAAAAGAGAGGAAAATGAGGGGACAAGAAAACAGAGAAAAGGGTGCAGGACTAAAGGACCAGAAAGCAGAGCAGAGCAGCCGGACACACCAGCCTTTAGGGATATGCTGTGTGAGGGGTGACTAATTAGGTTGAGAGGCATTTGGAGAACTGTAAACCCCTGTCTACCATTTTACCTCTTTACAGGAAAATGAAAGATAATCTGTTTGGCAGGACACAAACCAACCAACCTACCCTCTAAGTCTCTTAGTGCATTTGGATTTGTGCAGCCCTGCCCCGGCTGCTTATAAATGGTTTCTAAGTCCATAGCCTTGTCACTAGCAATGTGAACCCCGACTTGGCAATGCATTCGGCAGGGGAACAAGTGAAAATCAAATGGGAAAAGGCAAGAGAACTCCATGCTGTGGGTCAAGAGGCAGGGAGAGCAAAAACAGCTTTGTAACGAAATGATAGAAAGATTAAGACATCTCAGGTACAAGATAAATCATCGTCTCAACAACACGATTGCCTGATTCCCTGGCAGGCAATACTCCAGGTGAACGTCTTCTTTTCTGAATAAAGCAATTGTGCCCTAAGACGAGAACAATTTCCCTGCATATTGCAGAGGAAGTGAGAAGTGGCACTCTGGATAAAGGACTGAACGTGCCTGTCACAGGCATTCTCCAGCCTGCAGTCCTTCCCAGGCTCTGGGCGCCAGGGAGAATTCTTTCTAGTTGTTCCAACTAATCCACTCCGCACACTGACAATGGGAATGTGGACCTGCCTGGAACTGGCCAAATGGCTATTCTTATCGAAACAAAGAAGCAGTTTGGGTTCCACAGCAGGGTGTCTGCACCTAGCACGGCTGGTGGGGTCGTCTCGTTTTTTTTTACCTGTTTCTGTAGTGAAGTCCAGCCACCCTCTGCTGCAGCCTGGATCTGTGACGTGGAATTCTCTCTCCAGAAATGCAGCAACTTGGCACTTAAGTGGGGTTTGACTGATGGTGAAATCGAGTGTGAATTTCAAGCAGGCCACTTCCTTTGACCACTTCAGGGAAATGCTGTAATGAGGAGAGGTCTTTAAAACCAAAGGGAAGGAGAGCTGGTCATTAAGCCTAATGAGTTGCTGAATGGCACAGAAAGCATTCACAGACTTTGGCAATTATTATATTATTATTTATACATGTCCATGGTAAGAACTTATTTCCAAGGAAGCTCAAATTGTCTTATAAATGCAAGTTCCTTAATTCTTGGAGTATCCCTAGGCCACAGATTGGGGATTAGTTTTAGTAGCTCCATGTAAAGATAGAGAAAACGAAGGCCTAGAAAGGTTAAGCTTCTAGCTTCCGGTCACTGAGCAAATGAAAATGTAACCTGGGGTTGGGATTTAAGCCCCTGCCTTCCAATCCAGGGCTGTTGCCATTACACTAGTGGCACAGATGCGAGATGCACAAAGATGTTTTCTTGTGGCTGTAAGATGTGGTTTAAAATACCAGGACAGAGCCAAGGGCTGGGGCTGGGGTGTGAAATCAATAGCTTTAGGCAGCACACTTCTGATGTTCTTGCAGCTGGACACCTCAGCCCCGGGGGTCATGAAAGCAGGAAAGTGGTGCTGTGCGTGGCCATGGGTACAAAGGTCCTCTCTGCAGCCTGGGAGTTAGTGTCACAGTGGAAATTCCGGACATCCCTTCCCCTGTCTCCTTCCTGGGTTGCAGGAGGGGAGGGCACAGCCAGGGTAGGTGGTGCAACATGAAGCTTTGGAGAAGGGAGGCCAGGCCCTGGGCTCTTGGGCATATCATTCACCTCCTACCTGGAAGTGGCCAGAAGCCTGGAGCAGCCCCGCAGCACTAGGGAGCCTGTCGGAAATACAGAATCCCAGGTCCTACAGGCCTAAGGAGTCGGTTTCTGCCATTCACAAGATCTCTAGGTGATTCCTATGCCCATTAACGTTCGCTCTTCATTCCTAACAGTGGTCCGGTGTAGAGGCTAGATTCACAGCACCTGAATTAGAATCCCTGGTTCTCCATTTAAACCACCCGTGTGATCCTAGGTGCATTAAACGTCATTCACTCATCTGAGAAATTGGGGACAATAAGACTGTCTACATCGGAGGATTATCATGAGGACCAAATGAAAGAATCCACTGTATTAAGTACTAGGAGACACAATATATGTATTTATCACGAACAATGCCTAGCACATGGCACATGCTCTATCATGTTGCCTTCCGGTGCCCTCCTGTGATTCATTCTAATGTACTTTTCCATGGTAAAATATATGGGGGATAACACTGATTTGCTCTGGGGTTCCCGTTTCTTCAGGAATGTCTTCCGTTCCGTAATCCATGCCCTCTTGTGGCTCCTTACTCCCCAACAACCCCTAGCCAACCCTACTCTCCATTCCCAGAATTGTGTTTAGGGGGGAAGTTTTTATTTCAGGGATACCACTGGGGGCCCAAGACCCTCCAAGAGGTTGAGTCAATCCCTGCCCCATGGTTCAACTACAGTCTCACCCACCCCAGCTCCCACGGGATCCTGGCACTGCTGGCGACCATGACTGTGAATAGAACAGCGGGACAGCCCTGCCACCCTCAAAGCCTTGTATTGTCAGGAAGGTTTGGAGGCTCAACTGGTTTGTAAGAGACAGGGACATAATGGGATGAAACAGGCTGCCCACCGTTCCACTGACCTTTATTTAGCACACAGAAGTTTCGTATAAAACCCCCCCCACGCTACCAGAATGCATTCTGCCAGCCAGGTAAAGGCCAACCCAGATTGGTCTATTCATAAGAAATTGCCCTTTCTTTAACCACCAGCGAGAGGTTTATAGGAAGAGGCCCACTTTCGTCCACAAACCCAGCGTTTACTTCACACAGGCTGTCAACAGGCATCGCGTAAGCGGTGGAACAAGGACCAGCTCCTCACGCGGCCCCCGCGCTCCAGCAGGGACAAGAGGGCAGCTGCACGTGACAGAGCCTCCCTCACCCTTTTCCCGCTGGAGGGAACCACACCTTAAATTTTTAAAGTTCACTTTTCAGTGAGAACATGTATTCAGGACTCTGTGACTATAATTTATGAATGTATCTAATTATGATATTTTTTCCCCTCTTCCTTCCCTCTTTCTTCAGACCACGAGCGGGGTGCAGAACAGAGATTTTGAGGTTAAACTCTGAAATCAGCTGCTTTCAACACAAAGAGACTTTGTTAAGCAGTTAACCATCTGCTTACCAGAGCACCACCTGGAAATACCACACTTCAGAGCCAACCGATATCACAGTTTTTAAACCCGATAAAATCCTGAGGTGTTTGTGACCTCTCCCCAAATCACAACCCACTGAATCATGGAGGCCTTGCTTCAGAGCTGCTAATGCGAATCCAGCCCTTTCCCTTCCCCCACACCATCCGGCAACATCTCCTCCCTGCTCAGCACTCTGGTTTTTAGCCCTGGCCTCCCTTGGTAAACACGGTGAGAATGTAAACAGCAAGTGAGCGCAAGCAAGTGTCCAAGTGTCGCTGCACTGCAGAAGGTCCACTCCCGGTTTGTAATCCAGAACTCCCTCATGTCTGGGCTCTTCTTAGAATGTGAACAACCTCTTAGCTTCCAGGTGTGGACACTGCAAATGTTGCTTGTCATTAGCGGCCCACACATTTAGAGCCGAGATACGATGTAACAGGAAGAAATAGGCCTCCCGCTGTTCCCTTGACATTTATTCAGTTGGAGTGGGGTGCATGTTTATCTCAATGTAAAACAGCTGTCACATAAACACAGCCTGCCATAAAGAAGAAAAACAAGAACCAAGTGAGGAAGGGAGGAGGGGAATGACTGAGATTGAAATATTTACCAGGCAAACAACACACACAGAGGTAAAGAATTTGTTATTTTGGTTATTAAGCATTTAATTTGGTAAAGTTCTAGTAATAAAATGTATGAATCATATAAATGGTTGGGCTTTGGCTTTCTCATGTTTGGAGCTGGCAAAAGTGCTGTGTTGACAGCTTTCTAGGTAGAAATATGCAAAAAGCAGCTGGTTTGGGGGGTCTCGGCACAGTTTCTGCAAACTGGATCAGTGTTCATGGTTCATCACGGGTGTGCTGACATCTCCATTTCCATTTAAGAAAAACCTGGGTGCCACTTAAACCTTGGCAGAGCTATAGGGTGCCAAACAGAAAGCCTCGAACAGCATTTTCTACTTACTGCTCTGTGTTCCAGGAAATCCCAGACAAAGCCTGTAGATTCCTGATGCACACAGGTGGTCAGGGTCATTGTTGGCTTCCATGAGCACACTCCTCTTTGAGGGAGAGAAAGGCGGAGTAGTCAAGATTGGACACCAAACCAACTATTAAACCCAAGTCACTCTTCCTACTCCTGAAGGTCTTCCAGCAGTGCTCAAATTCCAGCTTGCATCAGTAGCACTAGGAGGGCTTGTTAAAACACAAATCACTGAGGCCTCCCCTAGAGTTTACGATACACTGCCTCTGGGGCAGGGATTGAAAATTTGCATTTCTAACAAGTTCCCAGATGCAGGTGCTGCTGCTGGTCCAGGGATTGCACTTTGAGAAGGACTATATTAGGGCAGTTGGAGCCTAGGAAGTTTTGTAAAAGTCCTTCTGTGTTTAAGCTTGAACTGCCTCTGGTATCCTGGGGAAAACTGAAAAAGTGGCTGAGTCTGAAACAACACCCTCAGGCCTGGTGCGGACAAGAATAGGCCTATTCCTTAAAGTAACAGGCAGAAACATCTTGGACTCTGTTCCCATCTTTTGGAATCACACTGGCCTGGAATATCTGACAGGTTAGAGGGAGCCTAGGTCTCCCATGGGCTGCGTAGACCTGCAGGGAGGCCACATGTCACGAGATACCTTTGTGTAATACCTCCCCACACTTCTTACCAGAATGGTAAGATCTGATTAGGAATTCTTTCTCCTTTCTCACAACCAGTCTTCAAATTATTTAGAGCAAAAGATCAAGGGAAATTGCAAAATACAGTTGAATGGGTACAGAACACTCTTTTTCTTCTTGATCATTTCCTTGAACATTTCAGACTCTTTCTGTGGCCGTCAAAACCGTGAAACATTCAACGAAACAATTTCGCCTCACAGATCCACATCACTTCTGAATTTAACATGCCTCTCTAATTAATGCAAACCTTCATATTTCTGATAACAACCCTCACTTAGTTTTCTTTTTGTTCATTACAAAAAGCAATGAAACAAAAAATAAATTGTTATACACCCCAAGAATTACTGTGTATTCCACAAGCCTAGAATTTCAAAGTCTGTTTTGAGATTCAGGTATTTACTTGGTATCTCAGGGACTCACTCCCACACATTAGCCTTGTAGCATGTTTTTCATCAAAATTACAACACATCACAAAGCTCTGGGGCTGAAAAAGCAAAAGGTAAAATCATTACCTGCCAAGGGTTGATTGGCCTGGACTGCCTTGCAGTCTGGGTCCCAAGCCAGGCCCTCCATTCACTGGCCCCGAGCCCTTGCCCAGGTCATTTAATCTTTCTGGGCCCCATCTTCCTTATCTGTGCTTTGGCAGTTCCCTTGACCTGCCGGAAGATCCCTGTTTTGCAGAGCAGCAGATTCCATTGTTGGTCAGCTTGCAAAGTCAAAAGATTCTTCTGTAATTTATGCCCAAGTCTGACTTCTCTTATCATCCACTCACTTTCCCTAATTGTACCCTCTGGAGAAACACAGATAAGCCTCCTCCTCTTCACGTACTTGAAAACAGCTGTCATGTCCCCTTTAAACCTTCTCTTTTGGTGGTGCATCTGAAGTCCCCTCAGCTGTTTCTCATAGCAGAGTACCCAGAAACATACTATAGCTCTTGGCAAATAAATGTAAGTTAAATAAATGAATGGAGGGATAATTCATGGATAGACACAAATACTCACCTGCCCATCCTCTCAAGTTAGTCAATGATTCATTGAAGTGAGGTGCCCAAGGCCTAGGCTCAGTACAGTTGACTTTTGACAACCACCAAGTTAACATTTGCAGTTTCAATTATTTGTGAGTGACTCTAAAGGCCTGCACAATATAGTCATTTATGGTTATGGAAAAAAACAAAACAAAACTGAATTGATGCCACCAAGTTAGTGTGACAGGTAAGCCCTTTAAATCATCTAGCTAGTGAGTGAGCCTAGCTGACTCTCCAACATCCGAGCCTCCATTTGACTTTTATAGTTCATGTATTCTACAATGCAAGTGGTATACTACAGGGGTATCAGAAAATCTGGGAATTTGCAAGATCTTAGGGCATAGTCCTCTCAAATTATAAAGGTGAAAGATTTTCCAAATGGACTAGCCAAAAACCCAGTGGGGTGATGTTTTTCCATTATCTGGTCCCCATATGATTATGGTACCTGAGCTTCCATCAGCTTCCCTGGTTGGATCACATTATCAGCTCACACAAGGATTTTCAGATGAACTGCTATTCAGCATGCTCTCCGTTTTGCTTCATTATGCTTATTGCATTTAAAAGTTGATACTAAACTCTCTGAAAGAGATTGGCTGGCTACTCCACTCGGCCTCAGAGGGAGGTGGGATCTAAATGGATTCTGCTCCTCAGTTTTATGTGTCTACAAACTCCATCATATTAGAAAAGTCATTGCTGCCGTTCAGACTCTTGGGCCTAATTCACACAGATCTAACTACAAAAAGATTGATCCATAGACGATAATGTCCTTTTAAAATTTCCAATGAGGTCTATATTTTTGCAGTGACTATGATAATTGTGTCTAATATGAAGTAAATCTCTTGCAAAAACCTAGGGAAAGTTAATTAGTAATTAAAAGTTTACTTTATTGAGCACAGAATCTAAACAAAGGGAACTGAATGTTCTTGAATCATATAAAACATATCTCCCTAGTCCTCAAGTACTCATGTCTGCTAAATCCTGCCTTTCTCCCTTGGTCTGGGTAAACACTGACAAATTCTTACTATCTGATTTCTCTTTATCTAGACTCTAAGCAGACCATCCGCTTCCTATAAATCTATTCCTTCTTTGGGCAGAAGAAAATACGATGGCTTAGGTCATAACTTTCTTAAGTTATATTCCATGCTTGAAGATATTCTCCTAGTTATCAAAATTGCAGTAGAAGGCTTTCCAGTTTTGTATCAGCAGCACATTTATAAACTCTGTCTTAACATGAGTGACTGTTCATCTAATCTAATTTTCTAATTATTTAATTTTTGGAATAAGTAATATATGTACATGATAAAAGATTTTTTTTCCCAAAATGTGTCCCAAAAAGGCACATAGTGAAAAGTTCTCTCCCACCTCTGATTCCTGTCTCTTCCATTGCTGTCAGTCTCTTGTGTATCCATCCAAAGATAATCTATATATATTTTCTTTTGTATTACATCATGGTAGTATACTGTGTACATTGTTTTGGTCCTCATTTATAGAATTATTCTATTTAACAGCTATGCAGAGTTTCATTGTATGTATGTACCATATTTATTTAACTAGTCCCAAGAACAATGCACAGTTAGATTATTTCCAGCAGATTGTCATTACAAACACTGGTGCAATAAATAGCATTGTTTAATTAACATTTCACACCTGTGCAAACACATCTTTGGATGTATTTCTAGATGTGAAATTATATTTTTACTCTAATAGATTTGTCTAATATGTCTCTGTAGCATTGATCTGATTTATATTCCTACCAGCAATTCATGAGGGTGCCTATTCCCACACACTCACCACAGAGAGTTCATTAGTTATTGATTGCTGTGTAACAAATTACCACAACTCTTAATAGTTTAAACAACGTGTATTATCTCACAGTTTCTGTGAGTCAGGAATTTAAAAGGAACTGAGTTGGGTAGTTCTGCCTCACTGACTCTCACGAGGTTGACCAATGCTGCAATTATCCGAAGGCTTAACTGGGGCAGGAGGATCCACTTCCAAAATGTCTCATTCCCATGACTGTTGGCAGAAAGCCTCAGTTCCCTGCAATGTGGACTTCCCAGGGCTTCTCGAGTGTCCTCATGACATAGCAATTGGCCTTTCCCAGAGTGGGTAATCCAAGAGAGAGAGCAAGTGGGAAATAGCAATGCCTCTCACAACGTAGTCACAGAAATCACAAACCATCGTGTCTGCTGTGTTTTATTCATTAGAAGTGAATCATTAAGTCTAATTCACATTCAAGGGGAGGAAAATTAAGCTCCACCTCTTGAAGGAGAAGAGTATCAAAGAATTTGTGGATATATTTTAAAACTTCCACAGTGAGTTATCAAACTTGCTTTTATCTTTGCCAATCTGATAGGTAGAAATGTTATCTATTGTGATTTTAATGTATAATTTCCTTAATATGAGTGAGATACAATATTTTCAACAGCTTTATTGAGTTATAATTGATATATGAAGAACTGCACTTTTTTTTAAGAGATGAGGTCTTGCTCTGTTGTCCGTGCTGTTGTGCAGTGACATGACCATAGCTCACTATAACCTTGAACTCCTGGGCTCAAGCAATCCTACTGCCTTAGCCTCCCAAATAGCTAGAACTACAGGCATGTGCCACCACATCCAGCTAAGTTTTTAAATTACTTATCGTAGAGATGAGTTTTGCTATATTGCCCAGGCTGGTCTCAAACTCCTGGCCTCAAGCGATCCTCCTGCCTCAGCCTTCTAAACTGCTGGAGTTAAAGTATGAGCCCTAGTGTCTGGCCTGAACTCCACATATTTAATGTGTATAATTCGATAAGTTAGGACATATGAAAACACCCATCATACCATCACCACAATCTAGACAGTAAACATCCAATATAAACAAAATTCACAGATGAGGTATAAAAGCTCTCAGTGAGCCAAACATATTTGTTCCTGTTTGTTTTGAACTTCCTGGTGGTAGGAAGAGGTGCTCCTTACAATTTTTACTTTGCAATTATTTATTCCTTGATTTAACCTACTGACACTATGACCTCCATCACTCATTGATTGACCAAAAATTGGATAATTACCTTGTTTTTATTACTCTTTCTTAAATGTGTGTATAGCTCACATTTATTTCAGTGTTTAATATTAGAAGTGTTTTGGGTCCTTAGAAGTTTGGTGATGTTTTTGTGACCAGAAATATGCCATAGGAACTTAACTCTTGTTTATATCAATTAGCCTATGGTAAAATTGGTTTCATTATACTTCGTTTTGCTTAAAGTTGCGAATTCCCAGAACCTATTGACATTAAGTGAGGACTTACTGTACCTAGTTTCACCAATATTATTTATTGAAAAATTGTTATTTTCTCCTTATATCAGTTAGTGTCCTGTCAGGAAGTACAAAAGCACTCTAGATATTTCAAGCAGAACATTAATTTTATGCAAAGAATTAATGACAAAGAAGGAAAGGGGGAAAGGGATATTACTCCGCAGTCATGATGCTGCTAGTGCCTCAGGGTTTGGAAACCATCAGTTTACGCTCACTGCTGAGCTGCCAGTAGCATGGCCATTGATTTGTTTGGAACATCACTGTGGACACTGTGACCCAGGGACCTGCACTCTAACGCTACTACCATTCTCACTAATGCTGGTGGAGTCCAAGTTGCCTGCTGTTGCTGTTGCTGCTACTCCTACTCCCAGAAGAATCACCAGAACCAAAAACAATGGCTCCTTCTTACCTCTTGCCCCTCAGTCCAGAGCAGTGAGTGCCTCTCAGTTGCAGAACCTGACCACAGGCAGCTGACAAGGGAATCTAGAAACACAGCATACACAGGTTCCCGGCCGGCACCTTTGTAACAGGCGAGAGCATGGAAGGTTGGGAATGGGGCTAAGTGCCAACAAATAATCGGCCCATCCGCTGATTTGCAAAGCCATGTTTATCATATTAATACAAAAAATCCCTCAAGGGGTCTATTCCTAGACTTTCTAACTTTTTTTCCATTAGTCTATCTATTTAAGGTCCAGTGTCACATTGTTTTGAATATTGTTTTCATATCTGGTAGAAACAGTCCCCTCTCATTATTTTTTCTCTTCTGAATTTTCCTAGCTTTCCTGGATTATTTTTCCATATAAATTTTAGGAGGCCAATGCCTTATCCATTAGGTGACGGGGGCCATATAAATTTTAGAAGTAGCTTGTCTAGTTAGAAAAAAAATCCAGTTTGCATTTTATTAACAATACATTACAATTTGAGTTGACCTTAGCAAGAATTGCTTATCATTTGTTCAAGTGTCCTTGTGTGATTCTCACTAGTATTTAAAGTTTTCATCTTGTAGATCTTGCACAGTTCTTCAGTTTATTCATAAGTCTTTCATGTATTTTGTATTTGCTCTTGAGGTCTCTTGTTCTTATTGATTATAGTTTGCATATATGAAGGCTTGATTTCCAGTTCTGATGTTTGTTCAATTACTTTATTATCTGACTATAATTGTATTCTATTTTTTCTCTTGGATTTCTGAGGCAAATAGTCATGTTATCTGTTAAAATTTATAATTCTACATCCTGTATTCCAACTTTTAAACCACTCATTTCTTTCTCTTCAATTGTGCTGAAAAACACCACCATACCATGGTAACTCACAATGGTCATAGTGTGTCATTTCCTTGTTCCTGATTTTAATGGGAATGCTTCTACTCTTTCCCTGTTAGGCAAATGCTGGGTTTTGTGTAATAGGGTAATATCTATTGATTCCCATTTTATTGAAATTTTTTTAAAATCAAAAATAGGTGTAGAATTTTCTCAAAAAATTTATGGAAATGATCATATGTATATTTGGCCATTAATGTGAAATATTTTAATAAATATACAAATACTGTGATATCCTTGCATTTATGGAATAAATTTCTTTGGTCATGTAATATTAATCTTTCAATATGCTATCTGTTTGCACATATTTTATTTAGGATGGTTGCAATGATTGTAGCAATGATTGTCATGAACAGTCTGTAGGTTTGTGTGTACGTGTGGGTATGCGTGTGCTCTTTGTCCTCATCCATTTTAAGTTGATTTTTACTAGCTTCACTCTCAGATAGTGACCTTGCTACCAATTTCCTCAGGGTTTCCTACGGTGGCCTCTTATATGCTGATTATAATGAAATGGATTTTTGAAACAGAAAAACTGGTCTTGATGTTTATATTACTGATGATTTTATCATGTTTTTATTTTATTGCAGCAATCTACCAGTATCTTTTTGATTGCTGACTTCCCACTATAGATCCTGTTCTGTGACTTGAAGGAATAGTTGGCAGCTGGTCCAAACCAATGGATAGGCTGGCCTGTAACCGCTCCCTTACCTTATGAGAAAATATAGAAGAAATCAGTGTCAGATAATGACTCTCCATCCCATGAAAGAAAGACACTCAAGAAATACTCCCTAGTGGCACCATCAAGGCCTCCTGCAGTCAATAAGGAGGGGGCCATAGAAGCTGGGAGTTCAGAGAATCTCTAAGACCACAGCTTTGGTTTCCAGAGGTGTCTTATTCGTTAAGTTGATAGGCAGAAAGCAACGTGCAAACTAGGACTGGGGGCAACAAGTAGACTATTGTTCTTAGCATGTGAGATCATTTACAATTACACACTCCAGGGCTCGGTTATAGCTTCCAACACTCACATCTATTAGAGAATACACACTTCCAGGGGATGTTTTGTTGACTAGGAAACAACTCAGACATAGTTTTGGAAGTTTTTGCAGGATATAATAATTACAACTTTTTATTTCTGATAAAGACTATACTCATTCTTTTCAAACTCTGTCTATAATGAGAAAGTAAGCGGTTAAAAAAAACTAATCAACCAGTTTTTTGTCAAACTACAACAGATCTGGAATATACATTTAGAATTGTTACATCTTGTTGGTGAATTGATACCTTTATCATTATTTAATGCCCCCTTTACCACTGGCAACACTCCTGTTCTTAAGTCTGCTTTGTCTGATTGTTAATGTAGCCACTACAGCTCTATTATTGTTTGTACAATGCATCTTCCTCTGTCAATGTCTTTATAATTCAAGAGAGTTTCTTGGTATAAACAAGAATTTACACTTTATCTAATTATTGATATGGCTGGATTTAGGTCTATCATTTTATTGTTTGTTTTCTGTGTATTTCATCTGTTTTTGTTCCTCTGTTTCTCTATTCCTGCCTTCTTTTGGATTATTTGAACATTTTAAATTTAATTCAAATATTTTAGTTAAAATTTTACTTCAATTCATTTATTGGCATTTTGGATATATCTCTGAATTATTTTTTTTCAGTGATTTCTCTAGGAATTATAACATACCTACCGCATCTGTCATATTCTATTTTGAATTAATATTTTACCACTTCAAAAATGTAAATGCCTTACGACCATACAGATCCTGTTACCCTCCAGCACTGACCTTTATGTTATTGTTGTCATATGTATTACATACATATGTATTTTATCTACATACATGGAGTATTGAATATCCCATCAGACAATGTTACAGTTTTTGCTTTCAACGTTCACACACACTTTTTTTTGTTTGTTTTTTTGAGACATGGTCTCGCTCTGTTGCTTGGGCTAGAGTGCAGTGGCATCACCGTAGTTCACTGCAACCTCACACTCCTGCGTCCAAACATTCCTCCTGCTTCAGCCTTGCAAGTAGCTAGGACTACAGGCACACGCTACCACACCTGGCTAATTTTTCTGCTTTTTGCAGAGATGGGGTCTTGCTCTTGCTCAGGCTGATGTCGAACTCCTGGCCTCAAGCAATCCTCCTGCCTCACCCTCCCAAAGTGCTAGGATTATAGGCGTGAGCCACCGTACCCGGCTATCATACACATTTTTAATGAACTGAAAAGAACATTTTTTTCTCTGTTACTCAGATTGGATAATTTCTACAGATTTATCTTCATGCTTACTGATTCTTCTATCATCTCCAATTTGCTATTGAGGCAATCCAGTGAATTCTTAATTTGATATTGTATTTTTCAGGTTTTTTTTCATTTTTATTCTTTTTATAGTTTCTATTTCTCTACTGAGGATGTCTATCTTTCCATTCATTTCAAGTATGTTTCTCTTCCCCTCATTAGAGCATACTCATACTTTAAAGTCATTGTCTGATAAATCGAACATCTGGTTTACATGGGTTGGCATTTATTGATTGTTTTTTCCCTTGAGAATTGGTCACATTTCTTCATTCTTTGTATATTGAGTAATTTGAGATTGGATCCTGACAATGTGATGTTATGTTGTATAGACGTTAGTTAGATCCAGTTCAAATCCTTCACAGAATGTAGATTTTGCTGCTGCTGTTGTTATTTTAGCAGGCCATCAATCTGGTTAGGTTCAGACTGCAAATATTGTCTCACTTTCTTTCTGTGGGTGGTAATTCTTAGTTCAGTTTCCAAGTCTTTACTGTGCTGCTTTAGGTCTGTCCTGCACGTGCACAATTCAAGACTAATCTGAGCCTTAGGCAGTGGTTTAAATCCTAGTTCAACACTCCAAGCCTTTTCTGGGCTGCTGCTGGGGCCTGTTCCAAGAACATCTACAGGTTCACACACTGAACGAGGTTCATACAAAGCTCTCTCTTCTCTGGGATTCCCTTCATATTCTCCGGCACTCAAGGGCCCCTTTTCCCAGTTCCTTTGGCCAGAAAGGCGACATTTCTCTTTGAGTTTTAGCCACACATGGCACGGCTGCCACCCTCATAGCTCCTTGACTGAGGCTCCCCCTCAAGGCAAAGCCAGTAAAGAATAGAAAAAAATTTTGAGAAGCTCATTTCCATATGTGCCATTTTTACAAGTTTTGACCCCTTTTCATAATCTGCCTGCTTCTGTTTACTTTCCATCCTCAGGTAGTTGCTTTTTGTATTTGTCCACAATTTTTAGTTGTATCGATGGGAGAGCTAAGCTGTAGTGGACTTAACTCCACCTTGACCAGAACCAGAACTCATGTCTAAATAAATCAGTTATTTTGATTTTTTAAATAGAAACTTTTTATTTTGAGATAATTGGAGATTCACATGCAGCTGTAAGAATAATACGCAGAGATCCTGTGTGCCCTTTACTCAGTTTTCCCCAATGTTAACATCGTCCATAACTGTACAGTGCACATGACATAGCACAATATCACAGCCTGGATACTCACACTGATACAGTCAAGATATAGAACATTCCTATGACCACAAGAGTTCCTCATGCTGCCTCTTTTTAAATTTATTTTTTTATTTTTTACTGTTTTTTAAGGGTAGTCAAGTGAAGCAGTAGGAGTGGAGAAGGAACAAAGGACTCTATAACTGATTGTGATCAATTAGTTATATTTTTTTCCCCAGGGATTTTTGCTGGGAATAGAGGGAATAGGGAAAATATGTTTACTCATTTTCCTGGAAGTAAAAGTCCCTGTTTTGATATTTTCAGTTTTGATTTGATTTGGTTTGTTTTATACTTTGCACAATTATCTGCATGGTTGTCTTTAGGCAGAGGAAGCCTTAATCTTTCTGGTATCAATTTCTCTAAGCTAGAAATAGCCTGCTTGGAAACACTGCAACCAATAGACTATAAGCCTTTTCTACATTTACTCTGTTCACATCAAAGAATGAAATTGCATTTACACATTCCTCAAATGCTTATTGAATGCTTACTATATTCCAGCCACTGTCCTTGGCTCCGGGTGTACAATAATGAACAAGGTATTTTCCTTTCCCTCAAAAAGTTTATGTCCAGTAGCACAGGCACAGAAGGGTGTCTATGCTATGAGAAGGATAGCCTGGAAAGGCTAGGGAGTCAGAGAAGACATTATAAATGAAGGCCACCAGAAACCAACTCTTTCTCACTTAAATTTAAAGGAATTTAATGGAGGGGTAATGTATACAAACAGAGAGCATCTAGAAAAGTTGGCTTACAAAGGGGCAGAAATCAAAGCAGCTTTGAAGGGTTGGGAAGTAGGAACCTAGGCAGAGTCTCTGAGCCAGAACACTCTGGTCAGAGTCCTGCCATTGACATGGAGGAATTTCAAATTCTTTCATCCTTGCACTATTTGTATAATATTGCAAAGTACTGGAAGAAAGCATCTGATTGACCAGCTTAGGTCACAGCTCATCCACCTGCTTATACAAGGGCCATGAGAGAAAGTAGCCAACTCCCTTTGGCTTCTGCAGTAGGGGTCTGACATTGGATTTACCATCTAACCAAGAAGACACCAAGGGGAAAAGGGTTAATTCTGCAGAAGGAAATCAGGATGCTGAAAGAAGAGTGAAGGGATGCTAAGCTGCAAAAAGCACATGGCAACAGATGAGACCAATGCATGGGAAGACTTAGATAGTCCCAAAGTGGGAAAGGAGGATGATTAGAAAGAGAGACCAGCATGTGCAAAGTCCGGGGACAAGAGGAGGCATGGTGAACTTAGATGGCTGACGTACTGTAGTTCAAAATGGCCCTGGCATAGTTTGGAGAGAGGATGAGTGAGGATAAAGAGGCCAGAGTGGGAGTCGATAACGTGGGACAGGAAAACAGGAGCAATGTGACACTGTGTCTTGAAGACAAGTGAAAAGCTTGGAGTTTATTCCTGAGGATCAGGGCGATGTTAAAGTGTTTTATGTAGAGTTGTGATGTTTTTGTTTTTGAGTGATGGCTTTGGTTCTTGTAGTAACTCAGGTAGAGATGAAGGTAGCCTGAACCAGGATGAGAGTGAGTGGATGTAGAGAAGTGATTCAGTAGACTTAGAGGAGGAGGAGGTGAGGGGGTGGGAGGAGACAAGATGATTTCCAGGTTTCTGGCTTCAATTGCTGCATGGATAATAATACCATAGAGAGAGGAAGGGAATGATGGTGGGGGAAACAAGTTCAGCATTAGACATATTGAGCTTGAAATAGACTTTGAATATATGGCTTTGAAAAGCAGGAAAGAGACTTGAGCCAAAGATTCAGGTTAAGCATGAATCTGTACGTGGAAGCTGAAGGGACAGATGCAACATGCTGAGAGGAACATACAGCATGAGAAGAGATGAGACCCTAAGATGGAGCCCTCGAAGCATTGACATCTAAGGGTTGGGCCAAAGAAAAGCAGCAGCCCAGGAGAATCACAAGGATGACAAGAGAGGTAAAAGGGACAATGGATGAGTGATGTCAGGGAAGGGTGAAGTGGGGGGCTGTTTCACCATAAGGAAATGGCAGGTGTCAATGTTGAGTAAAATAAGGAGGGAGATGTGTCCACAGGATTTGTCAGGGAGGGAGCGACTGGTGTGAGAGAAGAGTTTCAGAGGCATGGTGGGCCCAGCAGCAGGTTGCAGGGGCCTGAGAGGCAGGGCAGTGTGAGGACCTGGGAGCCATCAGTGCAGCCAGCCCTGCTGCACAGGAGAATCGCCTGCAGAGCTCAGAACTCTTATTGACGCCTGGGCCCCACCTCACACAATTCAGATTTCTTTGGACTACATTCACATGATGCATCAGTTTCCTATGGCTGCTGCAACAAATTGCCACAAACGTGGTGGCTTAAAACACAAATTTACTATCTTGCAGTTCTGTAGGTCAGAAGTTTGACATGGGTCTCACTGGGCTAAATCTTATGTGCCAGGAGGGCTAATGGACCTTTCCAGAAAGTTAGAATCTGTTTTCTTGCCTTTTCAAACCTCTAAAGAGCTCCTTTCTCCATCTTCAAAGCCAGCAACGTTGCATCTCTCTGTGCCTTTTTCCCATGGTGACATCTCCCTCTGACTCTCTTCTTCTGCCTCCTTTTCCATTTGTAAGGGCCATTGTAATTACATTTAGGTCCCACCTGGATAATCTCGGATAATCCTAGATAATCCCCACCTTGGATCCTTAACCTAACCACAGGAGCAGATCCTGGAGGTCAGGCTGTGAACATCTTTGCAAGGCCATCATTCTGCCTCCCACACACAGGAACATTTTTAAACACCCCCGGTGATTCTTTCGACCAGTTGGGATTAAGCAACACTAAAAAGAGAAAGGGGGGTGATAATGGCATTGATAGAGAGTTTTTTTATTTGGTTTTGTCTTACAAGATGGAGTATGCAGTAGGAGAAATAAAAGAGACAATCATTTCAATCCCTAGCTACCTTTTTCGGTGGAGTCTTAACAGCAAAATGATGTTAGAGAAGAACAATTTTTATTTGACACTTCCTCAAGTCTGCCCAGAGCTAACTCTTTTCTCCCTTCTTCCCTTACTCAAAACATGACGTATTGTAGAAGCTTCCCCACCTAGAGTTATAATTAAAAAGACGAGCAAAAGATATGCAGCCGCATGCTCAAGGTGAGCCTGAAGTTATCCAAACCTAGATTTATAGAAAATGAGCTTTTCAGAGGCAGAAACTGAAGAGGCCAATCTGAAATGAAACTCAATTTTCTCCAACACAGCGGCCTGAGGTGACTTGAGACTGGTCTTTTGTCAGCACTGGGGACTCAGTAATGAAAGAGTACAGCAATGATCAAATGCCAAGATCGCCATATTGTGCAGGGAAGGCGAGCATGTGTTTTGGTTGGAAAGGGGAAGAGTGTTCAATTAATCCTGCAATGTTTGCAAAAACAAATGATGGGCAAAAAGAAACCTCAACTTGAAAGGGGTGTGATTCTTTATGAAAGAACTGTCTCCACCAGTCTGGCAGCCACAAAACAAACACGTCAGCCAGCCAGGCCAGAGCACAGATAATTAGGAGTGAGTAGCAACACATGGACAGTCTTCATTAAAACCAAGGCAGTGTGGCAGATGGGCAGGCCTCAGTGGCCCACCACTGGGGGTTTGCAGAAGGGGGGCCCTGTTTCCCCTGGTCTTCCTGGGTCCCAGGACTCACGGCTTCCCCTTTAAACGGGGGCCCAAATGGGAAGGCACACATTCAGACTGTGCAAGTGTCTGTCCACACCTCCGTCCCAGGCCAGCAACAGAGCAACACAGACAAAGAGTAATTGAGCCCCTGGGGGGGCCCACAGGCCTGTCCAAGCGAGGGGCTTCTTCCCTGCTCTTCACTGTCCACATTCTGGCCATGCCCAGGATTGGAAACTGTTTGAGGGTCGCCTTGCCCTTGTTCCCTTAAATACAGAGGAGAGCAAGCCATCAAAAATATGTGTATTCTGTTTAAGCAATTGCCTCATCATTGCATTTAAAAAATGAACATTTACGTAATTCAATTAAGGCAGAGTGCTGATCTACACAGAATGAAGGCTGGGGTTTATAAGGGCGCCGCAGCTACCGCCCCTGTGGTCGAGTCTGGGTCGTGAAATAACCATGCCTTGGCGGCCAGATTTGTGCCTGCTTGACAGGAAAGTTCCAGTTTGATGACAATGATGCATCCAATTCCCTGAGGTGGGTCGCTTAATGACTGCTCTACATCGACCCAATAGAATATTTGATTTGTGCTACTGTAAAAGGCACTGTCACCTGCCAGATTGAGGTGAACATCTTGGAACTGACACAGTCAAATATAAGGAGGGCCAAAGTATTCAGAGGTTTCCACACTCCTTTCCCCCTGCCCCCCAGGCAGGCATGCAGATGGACTGGGATTTGACACTCTGACAGTGGGGGGCGGGGGGAGGGGGGTCTGTATCTGCCAGTCTCCTTCCAAACCACCCACTCACTCCCCTTACAGCACTGGCTGTTCTTCCAGACTCAATCCCCCTAAAGCCACTTCTCACCACTCAGCAAAGCTTCCTTTTCTGCTGTTGGCTTTGCCAGCACTGCTACTGTGCTTTGCTCCTCCTTGGGTAGAGCTGGATCAGAGAAGGCAGGGGTGGCAGGACTCAATTTAAACTGGAGGGTTCAGTCCCCACTCGCCATTTCTCTGTTACTGACGACATCTGCCGCAGGGAGCCTGCCTTGCCCTTGGCACTCCAGTGGGGCGTTCTCTTCAAAAGCATGTGTTCTTATCTTTTCCAGGAAGTCTCTGGGACCTCGTGAGAGATTCAGTCTGTATTTTGGTTGCCTTCATAATCAAAGCAAGCCCAGCTGAAAAAAAGTGACAGGCCTTGAGACCAAAGGTGACTGGGCAACTGTGTGGACAGCAGGCTCAGTACGTACCAGAGACAGACTGGAAAGGAAAATGGTGATGTCAGTTTTGCACAGTTGACTTGGAGACCTGTGGGGCCCTGAATAGGTGTGCAGTAGGTCAGCATGGAACCCTTAAGAGGCCAAAGATAACACCTGAGATTTTAGAATCATCTGCTTTCCACCTTAGCCTGAAATTCCAGCTTTCTTTTGAGCAGTTTCTTCCAGGCATAGCTTTTCCCAGCCCTTTCTTTTCAGCCTTTGTTTGTTTGAAGTGCAGCTCTTGTGCACAGCATATGACTTGCCTTTGTCTTTTTAAAATCCAATCAGATAATCTATCTTTTAATAGGTGAATTTAATGTTTTTACATTTATTCTGGTCACTGATAGAGTTGGAGTTATTTTTGCCACTACGTTTTGTGTTTCTGCTTACCAACCTTTATCTTTGCTTCTGATCTCTTTTACTGCCTTCTGTTGGAAAACATTTTTATTTCTGTTTTTCCGGCCTCCACTGGCTTGCAATCTACAAATTGTGTTTATCTTCTCTTGGTGGTTATCTTTAAATTTTTAATATAAACATTTAGCCATAAATTTTCTCACAAAGTCTAAATTTGTACTTTATTTCTATCCCCTTGTAGAACATGAAAAGGACTTTGCCACTTTATTATTATAGTCACTAAATATTGACTATTTCATTCCCCCATCTTGTTGTTTATCCTTTTTTTAACCCTGCAATTTTCAACACACACACAAAAAGATCTTATTTTTAAAATAAATTGTTAATTAAATTTACCAACTTTTTGCAAAGTTTATTTATTTGTATGCTCACAATTGTTTCTTGTAGACCAGCCTCCCTCTGTGCTTACGTTCATTTTGCAGAAGATATTTTTTAACGATTTATTTCTGAAGGTGGTAACCTCTTCTAGATGCTGAGTCTCTAACAATTTTATTTTTCTTCTGTCATTCCTGAATGATAATTTAAATGGCTATAAAATATGAGGCTATTACTTCCCCCAAGTGCCTTGAGGAAATTACTCTCTTTGGCATGTATTGTTGCTGACGAGAAGTCTGCTATCAGTCTTAGTGGTTTCTCTTTGTAGATAAAGTGTCTTTTCTGGTAGTCTTTAAAGAATTTTTTTTGCTTTATATTTGGTATTCTTCAGTTTCACCACAACGTATCTCAGTGTGGGTTTACTTTTATTGATCTTGCTTGTTCCTCAGGGTGCACTTTCAATCGAGTCGTATCTTTCCTTCAGTTCAGGAACATCCTCAGCAATATTTCAAATATTGTGCTTCTATCATTCCCTTCATGTTCTTCTTCTGGAACCCCTGTCTATATGTCTGTTAGAGTTTCTCAATGTAAGCACTGTATCTCCTAAATGTGCTTTCAGGTTTAAAAAAAAAAATCTCTTTTTATGTTGCATCCTGGTGAATTCCTCAATACTATATTCTAATTCATTAATTTGTTGTTTGAGAGTGACCAGTCTAAAGTTTATCCCATCTATTGGGTTTTTAAATTTTCAATTAGCATATTTCTTCATTTCCAACATCCTAATTTAATCTTTTTCTCATATGCACCTCTTATTGTTTCATTTCTCCTTGTTTGTTGTTGCTGTTTCACAATTTCATGATTATGGATACTTTTTTCATTTAGCTCTTTGAATATCTAATCATTATTATAAAGACTTTATAAGATTGTTTTATGAAATTAATTTTATTCAAGGTGAATTTTTTTCTAATTGTCCACTGTAATGACTGTCTTTTTGAGCATTGGATTTCTATAAGTTTGGGGAATTGCATTTGCATGTCTCTTGGGTTTTGTTCTCCTTTCTATCTCATGATTGCCTCCTCTTGGATCCTTGATCCTCAAGTCCAAAACTAGTTTTCATATGTGGTTTATAGGCTCTGTCTCAGGGTGTCATAGCTACTCCAGTCACCAAATCAGTAGGCTGTCATGAGACTGCCACCAAGCCCAGAGCTTCCAATAAAGCCATAGCCCCTCAACAGCTGTCAGCAGAAATAAGTTTTCCTGGCTCCCTTTTTTAAGAGGACAGCCCTATTCCAATCCCTGCCTTTAAACAATGACTGGTCTGGCATTCCATCTTGCATTGAGCACATTTACTCTACAGGAATGAAACACCCAGTCACCAGTACCTGACTCTGGTCTCAGTCTGGCTTATCCTTTTCATTGCTGGTTCATTTCTGCTTCAGGGAATGTTTGTCTTGGTTTTAAGTCTGCCCATGCCTTTTTCATCTTATCTGTTTATAGTTTATCTCTAATTACATGTGTTTGAAACAGATTAGATGGATCAAAGCATACATTTACAAAGCCATTATAACTGGAAGATGGAAATTGGGAGTAGACCGGAGCTAAAGCCAGAGATGTGGCTATCAGTCCCCATGGTCATCCTGCAACCTCTCGCCTCAGGGAAGCAGAGCTTGTGTGGCTCAGAGTTATGGGAGTTGGCAGAGTCTGCGCTCACCAAGCCCCATGGGAAAGTCTCTAAAAGAAACAAGACCTGTGGAGAAAAGAGGGCTCTGTCCAGAAAATCAGAAGTTATCGTAGCACAGAAAAGTGGGGAGAGTTTCCTGGTGGCAACAGGTGATGAAATACAATGTTTTCCGTTTCATAGATAATTGCTAAAGGCACTCACTCAAGCACAAAACACTGCGAAGAATATCTCTTCCCCTTATGATATGAAGAAACTGTCCTCAATCCTGTTCCTTAAATGCGTGGAAACTGGTACCTTCCAAGGAAGGGAATTGTCGCAGGTTGGGTTCTCCAGGAAGCAGACTCTAGACAGAGATTAGCATATGGCAAGTTTAGTAGGCAGTTCCCTTGGGATCACACTGGTGGAAGGGAGGAGAATGCAGCAGGAGTGTGCAGAAGGAGAAGTTGAGCCTTGGGCAGCCTCCCTGGGATTTCTAGAGCTCAAATTGGCCATGAGAGTTGTTCCGTGTTGGGCTGGAACAGCCTTTATATGCCCACTGAAATCAGTCACTGGATGTGAGCACCCGGGAAGGTGCATGACCTTGGGTGAAGCAGCTCTCTGCAGCTGAGGCCATCCCCAAAAGGGCTGGCAGCTGAAGGCATCTGTCTACAGCGCTCCCAGCAGCTGGCAGCAGGACCTTCCTTGGCGAAATATCCGAGTGGCACATTACTGTGACCACAAAGTATGAGAAACACAAGAGGCTTCTTTGAAATGTAATGTAACATAACATGTTACTCAAGAACTCCAAGTTGGGAAAGAGACTGGCATTCTTCTAGCAAAATAAAGCACAGGTTTTAGGCTAGCAGGAGATTATACATCAGTGGATGAGATTTTTAAATTTCCTCTAAAAAGCTCTCCCACCATCACTGTGACGGCCTCTTAGCAGTCCCCACCCCCATTCCCGCCACCACTGCACACCAGGATCCAAAGCTTTTTCCTCCCCATGTCAGGCAGCAGTCCAAGGCAGAATAGAGGGCGACAGGCAATCCATGCCAGGGGCTGTGACTCAAGAAGTGGCAGGAAATGTGGGATGGGGAGGCAGGGAGAGTTTGAAGGAGAAAAGAAGAAATAAAGAGTAAGGGCCATGGGAAAGGGGGGAAGGTGAGTACAAGGGGAAAGGCACAGAATTCGTGTTCTTTCTTGGCTTAGCAAACGGTGACTTTAGACACCCCAAGAAACTAGAGACACTGTAATAGATTGCAAGGCTTCTGGACCCGACTTCCAATCCCTAACACCCTTTGGATTTTGTATGCAATCTGGGTTACATCAATTAAGCCTGGAGAACAGTATATTAATCAGCTCAGGCTGCCATAACAAAACACCACTGACTGTATGGCTTAAACAACAGGAAATTTTCTCAGTGTTAGAGGCTAGATGTCCAAGATCAAGGTGCTGTGTCAGGGTTGGTTTCTGGTGAGGAATCACTTTCTGCCTTCTCACTGTGTCCACACATGGCCTCTTCTATTGCAGGCACAGGGTAGGGTGGGGGGTGTGGGGATCTGGTGTCCCTTCCTCTTCTTATAAGGACACCAGTCCTGTCACAGTAAGGCCCCACCCTATGACCTCATTTAACCTTTATTACCACCCTATAGGCCCCGTCCTCAAATACAGCCCCATTATGAGTTAGAGCTTCAACATGTGAACTTGGGGGCAACACAGTTCAGTCCACAACACACAGACTGAATTAAACTTTCTTAAGGAGCATGTGCACGTGTTGACTTCGTGAATGGAAGGGCTGGGACATTTTTCTCTCCACTTTTCCCCTGATATCAGCAGCAGGTTTTCCCATCGTGCGGGTGGAGAAGTGGAGTGGGTACACATGGGGTCAACTGGCTGACCACTCAGCAGTCATCACTGGTGCTGACTGTCCTTCCCCTCCCCCCCAAAAAAGGGCAGAGTTCTGAGGGCTTCTGTCCTGCGTGTGCAGCCTGGAAAGGCCAGAGATGTGCTAGAGAGGAGTGTGTGGAGACCCACAGAGGCAGGACGCATGGCCCCTTCCCTGCCCTCTGAGCTGCCATATGTCCTGGCTCAGAAGAAGGGGACAGCCTGTTGACACTGTTATGGCTTCTCTCTGGGGCACCACAGGTATAGTGCTATGGTCCATGGGATTTTTAAGGACCTCTGAAAATGTCAGACTTGAGAACAAAAATTCCAAAATAAAAAGAAATCTGACAGAATTAGTATAGATTTATTTAACCATACATAGAACCTCACATTTAGAATAACTCGTCAACAATAATTCATCCTTATACAACTATATAGTTGCATTTGATAATTCCTCTGCCTGGAAACTTCTTACTCATGCCTTACAGCCCCGTCAGAATTTACTTACCCTGTGAGGTATTTATTTACTAACCCCCAACCCCAAAGAGAGCGTAGTCCTCCTCACTGTGCTCTTTCATCACATGTTATATATCTCAAGTACCTATTTGTATTATATTTTTCATAAGTCTGTTCCCTCCCTCAACCCCCAACCCAAATGATAAATTGCTTGAGGGCAGGGATTATACATTGTCTCTCCAGCACCTAGTAATGTACTATTGTTAGTGAATATTTATATTATTTTTAATAGCATTAAATAGTTTGTTGTTGGAGACTTTCTCTGCATTTATATACATCTACAAAGAGGCTGGTGTGCAGCTCGAGTGTCTGTCAGTCTATCTCCTGCTCTGCTTCTACATCTGTGGGCTTCTGGTCAGCTCTGCCAAGGGGAGAAACCAACAGAGATTGAAGGGTAGGAGGCAGGAAGAGGCTCTTTCTGCTTCCTGTGACATCTGTCCACAGCTTCAGAACCTACATGACAGCTCCCAGAGGATGACCCTGATTTGAAGGCCCTGAAACAGCCTTCAGCAGAGGGACAGTGACAGCTTTCTGCTGTTGCTAATTGCTGGATGGTTTCCTATTCGCTTCTCTGCTCTTTCATTTCATGAAACGAATTCTCTATACTAGATTCACTCTGGTTTTTAAAAGGTGTGGTAAAAAACACATAACCTAAAATTTACCATCTTAGCCATTTCGAAGTGTACAGTTCAGTAGTGTGAAATATATTCACCTTGTAGATTCATTCTGTTTTAAGTACTAGAGAGGTTCTATTTCTCTGGTTCTTGCAGTGGTTTTAAGAAACAGATTCTCAAGATAAAATTCTGGCTTGGGTTGCTCACCTGTTAAAGCCTGAATACAGTGATGACCTCCTCGCAAAGGGAAGTCATTTGTGGCAAGCAGTGGCCACACATTTTCTTAAATCATCACCTAAAGGTTGCTTGGGATAATGTGTCAGTTAAGTTAAGGTTTTGGAAAATGAAATAGTCATGCATCAAGTAACAATGTTTCAGTCAACAACAAACCACATATATGACGTTGGTTGGAGCGGCACTACCATCTAGGTTTGTGTAAGTACACTCACTCTGTGATGTTCACACAATAAAATTGCCTAACGACACATTTCCCAGAATGTACCGCTGTAATTAAGCAACGACTCTAATTCCTTCTCTCAACAGATATAAGCTGTTAGGTGGCTGCTGCTTCTAAAGGTGTTGAGAGCTTACAGGAAAAAAAACTACCAGCTCAGGCACACGTACAGAACCCCTGGGCTTCTCTAGTGTCCTTAAAATAATCTCTTATTTCTAGTAGCCACTGGGTAGACAGGTGAAGATTTGGCGCAAAATCTAATTGTGCATGTTGCAGAATTACAATGTAAACTGGATGCAAAACCCAGCCATGTCTCATATGTTAACATTAAGACAATTATTTGAGAAAATGTGGGATCCTGAGCCTTGAGACGGGGACATTTGGATAGTTTGAAGATGCTTAGAAGCTTGAATGGACAGTGCCTCTGAACTCCCCTTTCCTGTGGAGCCAGTCCATCTCCCCGTCTGCCCTTGCTCACAGTCTCTGTACTACAATGATCTGATCTTAGGCAGCAGCTAGCAATGGGATACTATTCTGCTCTAGACCTATTTCCACAAGTCCTCGTTGCTTCTGGACCCATAAACAGAATCAGATATCATTGTACTCTGGGGGGAGAATTGCAAGGTCTGTTCTGGGAAAAGATATCTTATGCACCAAAGGAAATGTAAGATCTTGCTAATTTGTATAAGCAGGAACCTGGAGAACAGCTGGGCATGTGAATTCTAAGGGTGATAGTCCAATAATAGAAAATAACATGAGAGGATGCTGAATTTACCAATAAGGATGTACTTACTCAAGATTCCAGACTTCATGTTCTACCTCATGCAACTGGAAACAGTTCCAACAGTTTCCTTGATTGGTTGACTGAAACTGGGATTCAACCACCTACATTCAATTACATCAGGATGCCGAAACTTCCCTGGTGTAATGAGCTCTGCATTCTTCTGTCAAGCACCCCTGTCCATGGATTTAGAGGATTTCTCGTTTATCTCCCTGATATCTCACACAACATTCTGAACAAGCAGTACATTTTATAGTGAAGGACATGCAGCAGTGGCTTCTCACTCACAGAATTCACAGCCTCACCGTATTCCTCTATTGCCCAAAAGAAGCTGGCCTGAATGGCTTGTTGCAGACTCAGTTACACTGTCAGGTGAAAGACAAGGCCTCATGAGGTTGGGTACTATGCTATAGAATATAATATATGCTTTAAACTGCAACAAATGGTTGGTGCTCTTTCTTGTGTAGCCAGAACACTTGAGTCTGGGAACTAAAGGGTGAAGACTGGCCCCCATTCACTGTTGTATGTAATTCTCAGAGATTTGCTTCTTCTGCAATCTTGGAGTTGTCTCCAAGTGAGGACTACTTCCACAGGAAGTGGAAAGGGAAACTCCATGTAGCTGTCGGGATTTCCTTGTATCACTGCACCAAAAAACAGATAATGGGGTTAAATTATCAAGGGGAAACTGGGTTGCTACTACACAATGGAGGCAACGAGGCCATTACTGGAGCTTGGAGGGTATTCCAAGATGCCTCTTAGTATTAATACTTCCAAGTAAAGAGCAGTAGAAGACTACAACAGTCCGATAAAGTCATGGCCACTCAAGACTCAGTTACCTACCCCGGTGGAGTGCTGGCCAAGGGCCAGGTGACAGGGAATGGGTGGTGGGAAGAGGAAGTGATAAGTATCAACTGTGGTCTCATGACCAGTTACAGAAATGAGGACTCCAGCTATTATATATTATATATTAAGTATACACTATTCTTTACTTTCCTTTTCCCTTATTTTTTGTAATAAGTGTTAGTGATATTTAACTTTACCATTAAGTTGGAAAGGATAATATCAGCTGGAAATTGTGCACTTGAAACAGGATTATGTCAACTAATGGGACCTTGAGTCCCCGCTCTTTGGAAGAGGATAGGAACATTTTGGTTTGTGTAACACATGCCTTGTGTCAGGCAAATGAGGATGGATGCCAGGTTGCAAGAGGAGTTGCTTGTGTAGGTCAACTGCTTGTTTTTATATCCATTCTCTGTTCCTTTTTTGCTCTATTCTGGGAACTGCATTTCTTAGGATCTTTTTCCATCTGGATTCCAAGTAGATATGACCTATGGAGATGTTGGGGGAAGACTGGAGGGTAGGAGGAGGAAAGAAGCCAAAAGTGTTTCTCCCTGTCTCCTGGTTCTGGTGACATCTCTGACAGTGGCTGCAATTCTTCTCTGGCTTCAGCTCCCATTGGAAAGACCTTCCTACTTCTTGCTCCTGGTTAAGTGGCCACAACATCTGGGCTCTGATAAAATTGTCTCTTCAGTTTGTAGGAGTGCTTTTCGCCTTTGTAATCAATTCCCTGTATTAAATTGCCTTTATTTTAAATATTTAGAGGGCTTTCTATTTTCCTGGTTGGACCATGACTCATATAGTTTGTTTTGTTTTGCTATAAAATAGGCTTCATTTTGTTCTACAGCTTGTTTTTTAAGCCTACAGTGTACCAGGGACTTCCTTCCATTTCAAACAGAACTAACTCATTCTTCTCTTTTTTATTGAACCAATTCACATACCATAAAATTCATGCTTTTAAAGTATACAGTTCATTGGTTTAGCATATTGTTCACAAAGTTGTGCAACCATCACCACTATCTAATTTTAGAATATTTCAGTCACCACCAAAAGAAACCCTATACTGACCAGCAGTCACTCCTTTTGCTCTTTTTTCTCACCAGTCCCAGGAAACTACCAATCTACTTTTTGTCTCTCTAGAATTTGCCTCTTATTGACATTCTTATAAATGGATCATACAATGTGTGGCCTTTTGTGTCTGGTTTCTTTTACTTAGCATAATTTCTTCAAGGTTCATCCACATTGTGGCACACATCAATACTTCATTCCTTTTTTGGCTGAATAATATTTCATTATAAGGATATACCACATTTTGCCTATTCATTCTTCAGTTGATAGACATTTGGGTTCTTTCCATTTGTTGGCTGTCATGAATAATGTTGCTGTGAACATTTACGTACAAGTTTTTGTGTGGACATGTTTTTAACATTCTTGGGTATATTCTGCTGAGTCATATAGCAACTCTTTAAAGAACTGCCAAGTATTCTCCAAAGCAGCTGTACCATTTTATATTTCTAGCTCATTCTTTTTAATAGCTGCACAAAATTCCACAGTTTGGCAAGATGGATGCCCTATAATTAATTTAACCCTTACTCTATTGAAATGCAATTAGATTTTCTCCATTTTTTCATGATTATAATCATGATTATTCATGAACACATAACTTTATGCACCTCCACAGGTAGAGTGATTCTCAGATGTGAAATTGCTATGTCAAAGGATATTTAAATTTTTGCTTTGAAATGTGCCAAAGTATCCCCCGAAAGCTTGTTACTAATCTATACTCATAACAGCTTAAGAGTGCCAATTTTCTCACACCCCTGCTAATACTAGATAAATTTGTGTTTGGTTTTTTTTTCAATCTGATAGGGACAAACTTTGTCTTCTTGTTTTAATAACATTGCTCTGATCACTAGTGGAATTGAACATCTTTTCAAATACTCATATATTTATTGCCTAAAAATAAATAGCTAGATTGGCTGATTTCTGAAATTCTTCAGAGCTGTAAAATTTGACTTGTGAGACTTATACTTTGGCAAGAAGTAATGGTTACGATGATGCTGGCTAAAGGCAGAACTGGCTTTTTGGAGCATGTGATTGTTTAATTGTGTTTTGTAGGTGCTGGAACAGACCCTCCTGCTCACCAACATCCTCCCAGAGAATGTCCACTAATAGAACCACTTCTCTTTAGAGTTAACCTAGGAAAAAACACCAATGCCTGTAGGAGAGGGATGAGTTAGCACAACCAAGGGAATACGAGCAGGTTTTGATTGAAATTAGGGAACTGATCTTTGAGAGAGCAAAAACTCATAGAAAAGAGAACCTGGAAAACCAACTGTTTCCCAGAGAGGAGACTGTACTGTCATGGAACGGGCCTTGAATATAAAGCCAGGAGATTTAGGGTCTAGTCCTGACCCTAAGGGGTTGGGTTATTTCCATGTCTCACTTTTCTAATCTGTTAAATGGTAATATTCCCTATTATACCAAATTGTTACAAAGTTCAAATAAGAGAACAAGTGAAAATGCAACAGAAAAATATATAGTGTTCTACCTGAGAGCCAGCGCTATTGGCTCTTCTCTCCCATATCCAGTGGTTACAATCGCAGAGCCTGGCCAGCAGTGCAGACGGAAGTGCCTGGCAACTTGACTGGAATCCCAACACAACTCTTCTTATAAACACTCAGATTAGAGGAGCCACTCTCCACCCCTGCTTCTTCTGTTCCAGAACTCAGCATAACTGGGCTCTAATACCTATGCTATGCTTTTCTTCCTCTCCTAAAAAGATTAAGAAAGTAACTGAAGGACCCAGATGGGCTTTGTTTATGTTTCACTTATGTCTCAGGTCATCTTCTTCCACTGTGTTTTCCTCTGTTGTTCCAATTATTTCCCAAACTCCTCCGCATTTCTTTGTAAGTCAAATGAAGTGGTGGGTAAATTTGAAAGACTGGTTTCAGGGTAGGCTGGCCCTTGCTGTGTGCCAGAAGTTCAGGCTCTCTAGTACATAATTAAGAATTGTGATGGAAAGCAACTAGTGATTGCATTTTCCATTCCCATAACATCTAGATGTGGCCATGTGACTAATTTTCACCATGGACTATGAGTTGGAATCACGTGGTCATTTCTTTTTCGTTCGTTTTTTTTTTGTTTGTTTGTTTGTTTTTTTAAGAGACAGGGTCTCTCTCTGCCACCCAAGCTGGAGTGCAGTGGCACAATCATAGCTCACTGTAGCCTTGAACTCCTGGGCTCAAGCAATCCTCCTGCCTCAGCCTCCCAAATAGCTAGGATCGAAGGTGTGTGATATCACACCCAGCTGATATTCTGTTTCACCTTCTGCCAGCTGGACACAGGTAAGGCCTTAGAGAATGGCTGAGCCATAAGGTGGAAGGAACCTGGATGACCACAAGGAGGAAAGCTGACTTGTCTTAACTATTATATGTGAGAAATAAAATTCTATTATTTAATTCTGAGGTCTATTTGTTTAAGTAGCTACCGTTATTTTAACATCTTGCCTGAAAACATTTCACCAAATGACCATTTTAACAAACGAGGTAATAGCAAACATCATGACATTCCCAATAGTCTTCTTCATTAAAGCCTAGAAGTTTCTTCAAACAGAAAGCTCAATAAATTACCCTCATGTCATAGGGGAGCTCAATTCTGCTCCACCTAGCAATTCTTGGCTTGTGCTTTGAAAAGTTCTGAAGCATAAGAAACAGATGTTTAACAACAAAAAGTAACAACAAATATGTTGATTCTATGTTACTGAAAATTACCAGGAAATGTGAATGTTTTAACAAAATATTGTAAGAATAAGACACAGTCTTATTCAGGAGCTTACAATGTAAATGGGAAGGCAAGATGCTTACACAAATAACACCACTTCAAGACCGTATGTCTGGGTGGTACCAGGAATAGGTGCTCTAAGACTTTTAAAGAGGGTGAGATTATTTTTTATGGAAATGAGATGTGAGCTGTGCCTTACAAGTTGGGTGGAACCCTGTACAGAGGTCAATAGAAATTAAACTGGCAAGTTCAGTTACTGTTGGATTCTATACATCCAGAATGTCTTGAATGCCAGGCAGAAGTTGGACATCATTATAAAGGCAACAAGGAACTGGTAATTTTAGGTCTCCCTCAAGTCCTAGAATTTTAGAGCTAAAAAATATGACTTACCTGTAGCAAAAGCCATGGCAGCTATCTGTTCTTTTCAGAGATATACTCTAAGCCACCCTTATTTTCCTATGCTGACTGCCATAGTCCCCAAATTTCAGTTATTTAAATGCCAACCTCAGATTTTTCTTCCATACCTATATACCACTTGTATATTTTTTATTTAATTTTTTCTTTACATCTACTTCTAATTGACTCCTAAGCAAAAAATATTTGTGAAATTACAGAGTGAACATACATGCTGGATAAATTTTTTTCTAATGCATAGTCAAATAAATGCATGCCTATGAAAAAATTTACAGTGTTTTTTCTGCTTGCTGTCTACATAGGCTCAGTTCTTATTAGTGGTTCACAGACCACATTTGGAAAAACACGATCCTACCCTGAGCCATCGCACACATCTCTCCCAACTCGCTTGTCTCTCCACATCCACTCTCCCATCCTATTTTGTCTATGTTTTAGACTCAGTAACTGATGAGTAAGTAGTGTTGCCGCAGACAACCCTAAAATCTTAGTAGTGCAACAAAACGAAAGTGTAATTCTTGCTCATGACACAAGTGGACAGCCCTCCTCCGTCCTGTAGCTAAGTGATCCAGAACACGAGGCCTCCAGGGTCACCATGGTAGGGAAAGAGAGAGGAACTGGAGATCATATGGGATTGTTGAAGGGCCTGGCCTGGAAGTAGTTTATGTCCCTTTGGCCATGTGGCCCCAACCCAGCCATGAGAGAGGCTGAAAGTTACAGCAGATCCCACAGCTAGTGGAGAGCAGTAAGAGTCTCTGCCACTGTACACTAGGTACTACTGACCTAGAGATCCTCTGGACCATTGCTCCAAAACTGCCCCAGGACAGGGCTGGGTGTCTCAGAATTAAAAGCTCAGTTGCCTCTGCTCAACCAAGCAGGTATTTTTATTAAAATGGTCACGAAAAATTTTAAATAGCCAAGCCTAGCATTTATTCTCTCCATTTGTCCCTCAGTATTAGAAAGGGCAGCTAGAGTTTCACAGTGTTCCTCTGCTTTCACTACACTTACTTTTCCCTCCCTTTCAATCTCTGGATTGGAGTTTGAAAATAGAGGCCATATTAGTTTCCAATTGCTGCTGTAACAAATTAGCACAAATTTAGTAGCTTAAACAACAAAAACGTATCATCTCACAGTTTCATAGTTGAGAAGCCCAAAATAGGTCTTCCTGGGCTAAAACCAAGATGTCAGCAGGACGGCTCTCCCTTCTGGAGGCTGCAGGAGACGGGAATCTGTTTCCTTGACCTTTCTAGCTTCCAGAGGCCTTCTGCACCCCTTGGCTCGGGGCCCCTCCCATCTTAAAGTCAGCAACACGGCCCACGCCTTCCTCACGGTAGCTCTGACTCTTATACCTCCCTCCTCCACTTTTAAGGACCCTGTGATTACATTGGGCCCATCTGTGTAATCCAGGGTACTCTCCCCATCTCAGGGTCAGCTGATTAGCAACTTAATTCCATCTGTAACCTTTATTTTCTTTCGTCATGCAGTAGCATATTCACAAGTCCTGGGGCTTAGGACATAGACATCTTTAGGAGACCAATATTCTACTTACCCCACAGGCCAAATCCAGTCCATGGCATGTTTTATTTGATCAGCCTTTTTCTTTCCTTTTTTGTCTTAATATTTCCAAATATTTTCTTAAAATTTTAAGTTAAATGTTTTTAAATTGGGATATTTTATATATTTCTAAAATATACATGTCTAGTTTCTCCTGTAACCTGACCCAGTCTAGGAACGAGGGCCTGGACTCCCTGGCCAAAATGATCAGCTGGTGCTGAGCCATGGCTACCCCTTTGAATGGGGCACTGGGCCTTCCAGGCAGCAGTGACCTCCAGCACTTCCTATTGCCTGTACTCCTGGTGCACTTCAGGTTATGTGACCTGCCTTGCCCCGTTAAGTTTGCAAGCTTGTGCCAGGTATCTCACTAATGTCTGTATCTCACACTATCATTTTACTATCATTGGACTTGAGACCCCTTCACTCTCTGTTGGCAGCACATCCTCCTGTTCAGAATTCTACCATCTGCGCAGAGATGTCATGACAGCCCCTTCTTCTCACTCTAGGAAGCAAATGGGCCCATGGCTTGGGGAGGGTTAGGGGGTAGCAGATGTGTGGCTGGGTGATGGCAGGCTTTTGCAAGACCCTCCCAGGCCTCTGTGTCATAAATCTCCTCAAGAAGCAGAGACTTTGTCCCTGGAGCAAGGGACGAAGTTTTAATTTGCTGTCTCTTGATCAGCACCCACTCCTCCTTTTCTCCCCTCTTCAGCCCTTGCTATGAGAGTTTCTTTAATGAATTTCTTTACTCTGACAACAGACCCTGATTCTGGCTCCCATCCAAGCTGCACACTAGCTTTCATTGTCCTCCTGGGCTTAAGTGAAGGGCATGTCACTGTTTCCCTTGCAGATGCTCACAGATCCGACGCCGGCATTAATAACACCGCAGCCTGGCCATTCTATCTTCATCAGTGGCCATGCATCCCGCACCGCACAGCGGATGATGAGCTGCCTCCGCTGCCGGGGAGAAGAACTCTTCATTACCCAGGTCGGGCTGAGGGGTCTCCTCACCAAACACCTGAAAATCACATTAGCCAGGCGAAATCTCTCCTGTCACAATGCCTTAAACACTGTCAGTGGGTGAAAGAAGGAGACCTTCAAGATCTAAATGATGTTGAAACTCTTACAAAGGTCATGGGAGCAAGCAACCAAAGTGGGAGCTCTGTTGTTCTAACGTTTCCCCAGCTTCTGTCCTCTGCGTGCCACCTCCATGATTTTTGCCATTTCTGCACCATACCTGTAATTCTGTTCACTTAATATTTGTTCTTAAATCAACTGTATTTTGATTTACTTTTATCTAGCCCCATCCCAGGCAATAATAGCCATGAAATTAGAGCTTAAATGTGCTAGTGATCCTTTTTTCTAATACATATTAAAATTAGGATATTAACTTGATTAATTAAAATTAGGATATTTAATATTAAAATGAGCAATGTTGGTCCATGTATCATCTAAAATTTTATATACTATTTGTGGGATGCTTACCATACCGTGTTTTGGAAAACACAAGTCTAATCCATCCTTCTACCTCAGAATAGAATCACACCTACACTAGATGATATAGATTACTCATGTGCCATTCTCACAGCTCTCTGGGTAGAGTTCCAAAAATTCTGAGGGTGCCAATGCCTGTCGGTACCAGTATCGCCAAGAAGTTCTTTTACACATCACACCTAAATCTCTCATCTTACTCTGTTTCTCCATATTGCGATCCATGGTTGATAGAAGCAGAAGTAAGAATTCTAGACCTCCCAACAGATGGTTCTAGAAATAGCCCATCTCCTCTAATGCTGCACTCCCTAGATGGCATGGCAGAAATGAGCTGAGAGCTAAAGGCTGCAAGCTCCGAGATGGGCACGAACCACATTTTAAAGAGGGACAACATGAAGAACAGAAAGGAGAAAGGAGGCATGAGCCAGCCTGTCTCCACTCTGGCTTTTCCTGGGGCCTCCTGCTGCAGGGCCCGACCCTTGTGCCTCGGGGGAATCCCAGAACACTGGAGCTACAGGAAAAACAGATGCCATGGAGCAGGAGGTCAAGTCTGTGGTCACTTCTGGGTCCCACGAGGCCCCTGTGAAGCCCGTGGCACTTGCTGCATCAGACCTCACTCATAGCCCTTTTCAAGTGTGGCTTGCAGGTTCCTCGAGGCAGGTTGAGAAGAGAGGACAGACACAAAATCTACCAGCACTTTGAGTCAGAGTATGAAAAGTTCCTCAGAAGTAGCGGAAGCTGGAGGGGGTTGTCTGGAGCACTTGCGAGAGAGGGAGCACCCGAGCCTTCAGCAGGGATGGGTGGCTGTGTCAGGCAGAGTGGGGAGGGTGACATTGGGAGGTGCGTGGCTGAGGTTCTTGGGACTGGGCACCCTAGGAGGAGAGTGTGAAGGAATGTGTGAGCCCTCCTTTTGTATGGATTTAATATCCTTGGGCCTGACGCCTGCTGGGCACTAATGTCACCACAGAATGGAAGAAAACACAAAGTAGAGCCTCTCCCTTTTCCTTGGAAAACCAACCTCCTCCCACCCCTCCCACATTCACACACACATCACATCACCAGTCTATGCAATGTGGGAACAACCATGCCTGTGGAATTGGGAGAGCTGACTTCTAGGGCATCCGTGTTTGGGGACCAGCTGTGTAACCTTAGAAGGCACCTTACACCTCTAGGACCCGGGGCCCAAACACGTACTGGGTGGAGTCAAGCCTTTATCCTCGCAGTTCTGACACGTAGATTCCACAACTCTGGGATCATCCCCAGGGCCACAGTACCTAATGCATGTCAGCCTTCACAAGAGCTGTAATTACTTCCATAAATGAACTGCATACCAATATTTCCACTTTTGTACCTCACTTTCAAAGCAGAGTTAGGAAAGGAAGAAGATTCAGGAATGGGCCAAGCTAAGGCAGAGCTGACTATGCACCACTCCTCTCAGGTAAGGAGCTGTGTCCCCCGAAATCTGCTCCTCTACAGTGAAGGATCTTAGCAGTAGAGGGTGAGTCCCTGATGGTGCTGAGACAGGCAGAGGAAGAAGGTAGGATCCACAGCGGCATCTGTGTCAGGGAGGGGAGACTGGGGACGTGGGTGGGGGATTATGGGAAAGTCGCTTGGGATTCTGGGAAAGCTTATGGAATCAGACATCGGATAGTGTGGGGTTCATAATTCCTTCCTGGAAAGAGACTGTCATCATTCCAGTTGCTCTGTTTCAAAAGGTCCCATTTAATGACCATAAATGAGGCTGTTCTAAACAGCCCATCTGTCGTCCACCTTTTGCAAATATTTAATTATGTTCATATTCTATCCACAAGGGAAATGGTGACATGGAGCTGTTTGCCCACCATGAATCTGTCCCACTGAATGATTAATGAACCCTAATGCCAGGCACAGAAAGACGGCTGGGAGTGAGGGGCTGCCTGGGGCCCGGCCACTCCAAGAAGCTGCCTAGCCCTGGTGAGGAACTACAGTTTTCCCTCCCTATCCTTCAGCACATCAGCTCCAAATATGGGTGAGGAGGCAGCTGGGAGGTGCCCCTGTGGAGAGTAGATCAGAGAAAGAAACAAGCTCTCCACCCTGTGCTGTGCAGGGCTTTTCTCTCACACTCTTCACTACCCTTCCCCGCTTTGGTTTCCACCACATTCTGAACTCCCTTCTGCTTCCCTCAGTCCCCCTTCTGCCTCACGCAGGGAAAAAGCAAGCATGGTGTATGGCAGGCAACCCGCAGGCTGTCTGACTCCTGATTTGCAGCCATGCTTATCTCAGCCATGTCATAATCATTAAAATTTTTACCTGAATGTAGAGATCTGTATTATTATAAGGAACCAATTCGTCTTTCAGACCCACATTCAGGGCATATTGTACAAACTGGGGGTTTCGCACCAAGCAAGTGCTTTCCAATAATGTAAAAGAAAAGAAACATTTCTTTTTCAGTTTTCTGTATAAATTTGCCCACCTAATGGACTAATATCAAATAGTAGCATTTTTATCATACAAATATGATGAATTTGCTCCTCTGTAGTATGGGATGAGTCCCTCATAGGACTGAGACAGAGTGAGGAAGAAAGCAGGAAGAAAACTCAAGAAACCCCTTGAAATTTCTCACTGAATAAAGTGTGCTAGAATAGTTCCATGATGTTAGATCTGTGGATCGACTTCAGTCTTGTTAATGGCTGCAGAGTATTCCACTACAGAGAAATACTTTAATTTATTCCATCAGTTCCATATTCAGGGGCATTTAGATCGTTTCCAGACTTTTGTTATTTCACACAACGCTACAGTGAATACCTTTCAGCACATATTCAAGTATGTCTATAAAGATAAACTCCTAGAATTGGGACTGCTGGGTCAGAGGGTATACTCATTTAGCATGTTTCTAGATAAGTATAGGTAAATAAGATATAAATCATAAATACAGATCTTATTGATAACTTGCAGAACTGAACTCTAGAATTTAACAAGTGAGAACCATCGATCTTCTGGGAGGTACTATGTATACATTCCTTACACCTTTTCTCTTTCCGTAGACATTTTTGTTTATAAAATGTTTGTGTTTTAGGTGTTCTCTATTTTGAGGGGCTAAAGAGAATTTTCTGGAATAATTGGAATATTTGAGGTAGGAAAGATTGCAGAACTGATAAAGAGATAATAGGGCACTGATCAGCTTCCACCCAGCTATTCCTAGTTATTTTCTTCCCCACTCAATCTGCCTGGCATATTGTAGGCATTCACAAAATATTCAATGAATGAATGAACGCATGAATCAATGAAAAACGTAGCTATGAGCACCTGCTCAAGGATCCAAGACCTTGTTTTAGGTTTTGCCATTCTAATCTCCCTTGAGCTGTGCCCTGATAAATCAATACCCCTTCAATCTAGATTTGCCACTTTATGTATGGATCTTGTCCACAGGATTTTGACTTTCACTTCAAAAATCAGGTATATGTTGAAAGTTTCAGTAGCCAAGAATGATAGGTTTCTATCCATATGCTGACAGATTTTGGGGTCAGATCAAGATCACTCAGTTCTTAAATGCTGCATAATCTAGCAGAAAGAAGTTTGGAATTTGCAGAGGCTCTGAAAATGAGTTCTAGTTCAACCCACTACCCAACATTGAACACACAAAGCAAGTAAACTATGTCCATGGCAACTACCCAGTCCTTCTCTTGGATCAAAGCAGGTCGGGCCCCCAAACATAAAATTTGTTAGAAATAGAAATATTAAATATGAACATGACTAACAATGTGTGACTTTAAAGTTACTGAACTTCTCCAAGTTCAGTTTCCTCATCTGTGAAATGGGTATAAAATTACCCATGTCATGGTGAAGCCAATTTAGGCACTATACTCAGGTCTGCAAAACAAATATAGCTAGTGTCTTTTTTTCCCTATATCTGATCTGATCCTCCTCACAGCCTCCACTGCCAACTGGATAGTAGGGTTAGAAAACAAATTTAATCCAATCCAGTGAGATTCAGCCCAATTCAACACTTAGAGCAGTTTCTTTAGTTAATTCAATCTCTTTCAGATTAACACCAAATCTTTAGGCATTCCCCTCCCTCCTGTTTCTCCTTCCCATGAGGAGAGCTGGCCTCTGGAGACTTTCCTGGGCAAATATGGTCTACCTGGGCATGTCCTTGTACTGTCCACAGACTCCCCTGGTCTCTCTTTTCTGCCTGGTTGCAGGGTGGCCTGCTGCTACCCAAAGCCAGTATCTGTCTCCCGTGTTGTCTATTCTCTTTGCTAAATCACAGCCAGGTGGACCTTCTCTGCTGCCTTGGCCTCAGTTGGGCCCTTGCTGGAACTGTGAATTCCTGGGATCTGCTGTGATTACCATTCGATCCCCAGACCATAGCCCCTAGCTGCATTTTCTCTTTATTCCAGTCACTGTGAACCTATCTCCTCAAACCACCTGCCCCGCAATCTCTTCAGCCTGACTCTAAGTGGACTCTGAATACCTCTTAGGATAATATTTAACTGTAGCTAACCGAAATCTAACATAGTAATGAGTTAAACCATGAGGTTTATTCTCTTTAAAAAATCTAGACAAAGATAATCCAGGGTTTGTGTGACGGCTTCATGAAGTCATCATGGATCCTATATGATTGTGTTTTCCTGAGCACATTTCTGTCCCCAAGACTCATGTTACAAGATGGCAGCTGGAGCTCCAGCTATTATGTCCAGCTTCCTGGGCATAATGCAATACAAATTATAGGATATAATGCAAAGAATAATGGGAAGTGTCACCCTACCAGGCTGGCTTCCTTTAAGAGGCCTTGTCTATAACTTAGTTCTATAGCCATTCCAGCTGCAATGGTAACTGGGAAATGTAGTCTTTTTATCAGGGTCAATGACTGCACCCAAATTGGGTTTCTGTTACTTAGGAAGACAAAGGCCTGGATCGTAGTGGGTTATTCAGTCATCACTGTTGACCCATTTCATGACATTTAGGGTTCAGGTTTTCTCTCCACCTCACAGCATGGCTGTTGAGGTTGTGGTTCACACAGCAAGGCAGTTTTCACTATGAGCCCCAAACAGGACATCTCACCAAGATCTCCTCTGATTTCAACTTTCACCCCAACCCAACAGTGCTCCTCCACCCGACCATAAACACACATCCACACATCCCCCTTGGACTGCAGCCAGATGAAGAGAAGTCAGAGCCCACATGTTTCTACCACCTCATTCCCCCATTGGAGCCCTTTCTTCTTTCCACAGCCCCGGGGATGGAACACAAAGGATTTCTATTTCCTCTTCCTTTCTCTCCGGGACCTTCTTATGTCACATCCAACAATCCTGTCCCTTTTCCCAAGGACAAAATAGGGGAGAGAATGGCTGCCAGGGCTATGAAGGAGAAAAACTAAAATGTACTGGCTTAATATTTTGACAATATTATCCCTTTCACACCTATATTCTTTTTTATTTATTTATTGAGCACATGGTAAACACCACATATAGGCTTTAAATGAGTAACAGGGTTGTTGTGGAGGTCAAAATGAGATAAAATATGGAAAATTCTTGCCACAAAGTATGGTATATTGTAGATGCTTAATAAAATATTAGCCATTATTGTTATTTTATTATTTAAACAATATCACAGTCTGTCTCAGTCTTCCTTCATTCTTTTGATTGATCCCAAACACACAAGCAGGCACAGCTCCCAGAGAGACGTCATTATGCTCTATCTCGGCATTTTTTGTTTTGCTTTGTTTTAAACCCCATTTTCTGGAAACAGGAGGAATTTTTTTTCCTGAGGAAAGAAGGAACTATTCAGAGACCTAACTTCTAATTAACTTTGTTCCTGGACGCTGTGTAACTGTGGGTGAGTCGCTGTTCTTTAGGGAAGGGGGCTGATTGGAAGAGGAAAGATTGATGATGGGCAGTGTGGACGGCAATGTAGAATTATGGCTGGAGGCTGGGTCAGCTGAAGTCAGGCCTTTCCAAATTATACCTCATCGTCCAACTCTAAATTACTTCTTACCCCTGGTGACCCCCCACACTTGATGTTGTTTGTGTAACGGGAGCTCAAGAGAGCATATGAGTTAAATAAGGCAAGATGAGAACTGATCTATTGACAGCCAATCAGGAGGCTGGCTCAGCAAGTGCGACAGGGAGTTGCTAGAGGCTCTGGACTGGAATTGCACTTAAATAGACTTGAAAAAGCATTAGGAGGAAAGCAAGACTGTGTGTTCAGTTTACTCAGGTATATTTTGACTTCAGAGTCCACCAGGTGCATAGGATTTCATAGGGTTGAGCAGGAAATCCCTGGAGATTTGGAGCCACGAACAAGTAGATCACTTCAATTTAGAGAAAATATGAATGTAAAGAATTAAAGTCCAGTTAGTTTCAAGTACAGCACGTCAAAATCCAACAAAGATGTAAACAAATACTTTAAATAGCCTCAGAGAGTCATCACCAGGGCCCATTCCTGGGCAGGGATTTCGCAGATCCTGCAACCAGAGGGAATTTCTAGGTTGAGACACATGAGCAGGGAAATTGATGCAGGCAGAGCTGGGCAGGGGTTGGGAGGACAGCAGAGTAGCATTACGGGGTTGGTTCTTCAGCAGCCGGGGAACGGGGCTCTTTGAACAGTTTTGGTGATTGGCCCCTATTTCCTCTAGTCTCCCACTCAAAAAAGCATTTAGGTGTAGTCAGCCAAATCTGGAAGGGTTGTGCTGATTCTACATTTCACAGGGAGGGCAGTATACCTGGCAGGACACTTACAGGAACACCTGAAAATTCATTTACTACTGGGGAGAAGAAGAGGAGGGCATTAATGTAGGTGGAACTGGAACCAACACTAGGGTTGGGTCAGAGAATGGATTAGGAAAGCTTTGGTTTCCCACTTGAGGCTAATGTATATTTATTAATAGCTGACGTAGAATGAACACTTACATGTATCTCATTTAATTCACACTGCAAATGTGAGGTAGTTGATAGAATAATCTAGATTTTATAGATTAGGAAATTGAGGCAGAGTGGTTAAGAAATTTACCTAAAATTGCCAATTGGTAATTTTTTTTTTTGGAGACAGAGTCTCACTCCTTCACCCCAGGTAGAATGCAGTGGCATCACCACAGCTCACTGCAACCTCAAACTCCTAGGCTCAAGCCATCCTTCTGCCTCAGCCTCCCAAATACAAAATAGCTGGGACAACAGGCATGTGCCACCACACCTGGCTAATTTTTAGAGACCAGAGTAGGGGGTGGGGAAGAATGGGGGGGACTCTCACTCTTGATCAGAGCTTATCTGGAACTCCTGACCTCAATTGATCCTCCCACCTCAGCCTCCCAGAGTGCTAGAATTACAGGCATGAGCCACCAGGCCCCGCCTCAGATTGGTAATTTGCAAGTGCTAAAGTTAAGATTTGTACCCAGGGAGGCTGACTTCAGAGACCCATAGGAGTGAGTCATAATACCAATATTCATTGTACAAAAAATCCCAACAGTAAAATTTATAAGTTAGAGAACTAATGCTTTTAGCATTAACTGAAAGGTATTATATTTGCACAAATTTTTGTAAGGTAATTTTCAGTTAATTAAAGAATTTTCAGTTCCACTCGGGGAGCTGTCCTTCAATACGTGAGTTCATTTTTTTCCCTACATTTTTAAGGAATTGCCTCTGATTTGTGTCTTGAGCTCATATCTATCTTTTCATTTTTAAAAGCCAATGTCCAGGAAATAAGTTCAGAACAATTAAAGAATAATGAGTTGCCTTGAAATTGATCCAACCTTGAAATTATGCTCCAACTGTATTTTGAGCTTTTCCTTTGAAACCTGGATTGGTGAGTGCCTAGCACAGTGAATTTCAGACTTACATTTTCATTCATTGACTCTGAGAATTACAGTCTAGTAGCTGTCGTTTTCTCTAGGAAATTTTGCTTTATTGCCTGAAATAAAAATAGCCTATGCCATTTTGTGTTCATATTTTACAACTCATTTTGAGAATTAATATTTTATAAGAAAATTATTTTGATTCAAAATATGACTTTTAAAAGGTTTATGGTCTTCTTAAGTGTAACTTTTATTATGCCTTGGGGCCAGCAGCTTTTCTAGAGAAATATTCTGTAGTTATTGATGTATCAGACCCCTTGTGAATTTCCCTTCGTGTTCTGAGGCTGGAACATGAGAAATTATTTTTTATATGTAATTCACTCCCTTCTTTCTACCTTTAATCCCTCCTTTTTCCTGCCTGTTTTTTTTTTTTCTTTCAGTGCAAAATAAATAAAATAACTACCACTATCAGTGGAAAAAAATTTTTTAAATAACAGGTTGTGTTTTAACCAAGCTAAAATTAAATTACAAGAATGAGCAGCTACTCATCAAGGCCTGGGAAACCAGATGTGAAAAACCACACTCAGTTCTATCCCAGTCTGATCCTCCTTCCCCTCTTGCCATTATTTTTCTTCTAACTTCTCTGGTCTGTGTTGAAATGATTGCTCTCTTTTTCCACCTTCCACATAATGGAGAGACAGAAACATCGATCTGCAGCTGAAGAAGCTGCCTGGTGCTCTCCTAAAGGATCTTGAATGCCAAAGTCCTCATATTGAAACTAGAGATGCTCGTGTCCCCAGTATCAGTTAGTCACCGATGTACATAAAACTGCCCCAAAACATAGTGGCCTAAAACAAAACAACTGATTATTTCTCAGGATGTCTGGAACCAGTGGAGAAGTCTTGGCTGATCTTAGCTGGGCTCTGTCATGCATCTATAGTCAGCTAGTGGTCCAGCTCAGGGCTTCCTGGTCTAGATTGGCCTTGTAGGAACAACTCTGCTCCCCTCCACATGCCTCTCACACCTCTCTTTTGGGTTAGGCTGGCATGGTCTCATGGTGGTGGCAGGGGTCCAAAAGAGACAGAGGAGTTGCACATGTGCTTTGCAAGCTTCTGCTTGCACCAGGTTTATCATCCCATTGTCCAAGCCTGGCACTAAAGTGAGAGGAGATCAAGAGTCGCAGAGCAGAAGGCCTGCCTTATACTGGGAAATTGATACTAAGGCCATTCATGCAAGCTACCAAAGTCCATGAATTAAGAGTGGGCAAAAAGGGACATTTTGAAAGCAAAATACAGTTGCTCCTTATTATTGGTGCATTCCAAATTTGCAAATTGGCCTATTTGCTAAAATTTATTTGTAACTTCAAAATCAAAATTCTGTGTGTGTCCATTTCACAGTTGTTCATGGACATGCACAGAGCAATGAAAAGTTTGAGCTGCCCAATACACAGCTTCCCAGCGTAGGTCAAACAAGGCAACCCTCTGCCTTCTGTCTGAGCTCTCATACTGTAGACGTGTTCTTTTTGCAGTATGTTTGGTATCACATTTTTTGCATTTTTGTGCTTTGTATTAGTGATTTTGCTATTCAAAATGGCCCCCAAGTGTAGTATTGAAGTGCTGTCTGTTGTTTCCAAGCACAATAAGACTGATGTGCCTTGAGGAGAAAATATGTGTTTTAGAGATAATCTTCCTTCAGGCGTGAATGAGTGCTGTTGGCAATGAGTTCAATGTTGGTGAATCAACTATATATATTAAATGTCTTTAAATAGATACACATCTAAAACAAGGTTATTGTACTGATGGAATGACAAAAATGGGCTCCTAGGAATCTAGCCCTATATTTTCCCTTGTTCAGTATTCGCTAATTCAGTGTTCGCAGTGATTTTATAAAACATGATTACCATGAATAACGAGACTCAGCTATACTTCTAATTATTCTGAACATTATTTTCTAAAAAAGATAGTAAAATGACAAAAGCTGTATTCTGTCTCCAGATATAACTAATGGCATACTTGAAAAACTCAAAACAAAAACCACCTCTCACGTGAGTACGCAATTGGTTTTACACAAAACAATATTTTGTTCTAAACAAAACATTTTAGGAATGCAGTCACTAATTAGTGAAAGGACACATATTAGTGAGACTCTTGGTGACATTCAATGAACAGCTTCTGAGCTCCTCCTACGAGTAACTCTAGTAGAGGCTTAATTCTGCAGTAAATAGATAAAAAACTCTGAAAGAATAATAAAGATTCCAGAGAGCAACCTATGATTCAAACGTGTTTATGAGTCTTTGAATGAAAATACTGATCAGGAAAGAAAGGTACAATCATAAAATTATTTGTATAATGAAAGCAAGGAAAAACAGGATTCAGCATGAATATGGTTTTTAGGAATGCATCTATTATACGAGGAAGTTCAGAGGCATTTTGTCTGGGTAGGGCATAGGGTGTCCCCAAAAAGCATTGAGCCCCAGAGCGGTGATGTTGGATATGCAGACAGGATTATATTTAAATGCTCAGTCTCTACCATCAGCCAGATCAATGTCTGTCCTGGCCCTGGCTCCACTTTCCCGACTGGGCAACAGGACAAAAACACCAACTTGGTGGGGTCCCAGTTTCCTCACTTATAAAATGGGAGGAATAAGAGTAATAATACGAATATGCTCAGACAGTTTGTGAGTGCTGACCAGGTGGCCAGCACCCTGCTGGGTGTGTTCCATGAATCACCTCATCTAATCTTCACACCCGTCCTATGAGGCAGGTGCTATCACTAGCCCTGTCTTATGCAGGAGAAAATAGAGGCAGAGCAGTTAAACCATCTTGCCAAGAATTAGGGATGGCAGAATTGGAACTGGATCCCAGGTGTCTGACTCTAACTATCTCATCATGTTGTTTGTGAAAGTTAAAGGAGTTAATGCATATAAATGCCTTAGCACAGTGCCAGGAATATAATAAGCACATACTACACATTTTTTAAAAGATCCTTTTAAACAAGAATGCCCCACCCTTTCTCCATTCTCACTACAACCACCAGATCCACAACAGTTACTGGTGGCAATGTAGGAGGTTCGTGTGGGCACAAGACACTGAATTCTACTCTGGCCAACAGTACCACAGGGAAGAGTCCCATCTCCCCAGGAAAGGCATTCCCAAGAACCCCCTGGAGAAATTTCTGTTTGTCCTCATGAATGGAGGATAATAAATATGAGTGGGGAGATCAGACCCAATGATAGGGACAGGCCCAGGTTGGCAGCGCTAACCACAGGAAAAGAGGAGGAGGGTAAGTATGAGGAGGCCATTGAACATCTAGAGCCAAACCCACAATGGCAGAAACTTGAGATTAGGGAATTTTCCCAGTCAGGAGCATGCACAAAAACTAGGAGCTCATGACCAAAGGTAATCTTTCCCCCACTAACATACATTAGCATAGTAAAAAATCACACCCACTAGTGCCACGATGGTTTACAAATGTCATGGCAACCCCTGGAAGTTACCCTATAAGGATAAAATTGGGGAAGGCCCTTAGCTCCAATAACTCTCCACCCTCTTCCCAGAAAAATAATGAATATTCCACCCACCATTTAGCATATCATAAGATGTAGACATAAAAGTAGAAGTGTGTTAAGATCCCAGGGTCTTCTCCACTAGCAGAGACAGACTTGTCCCTTCTCCGAGACACACTTTTTGCTTTGTATCCTTTACTCTGCAATAAAGGCTGCTTGTGTGGAAGTGCTTCGTGTCTGTCATCATTCTGTCACACAGGCCTTGCTTGTGATTCTTCCAAGCAAGGGGCCAAAGAACTAGGACAACTCTCTGACAGTGCCCTGACACCAAGATCTGTGTTTTAAAAAATCTTTCCTGTAGAGGTTAAAACTTCCAGTGATTCATCTCAGCTCTTCTTAAATCTGTTTATTTAATCTATCTGATATTATTAACTTATTTTTTGTCCCGATCTCAGATACAACTATATTGTTTTCATGAAAAACATTTTAAGTGCAGAGTAAAGCCAGCTGTATAAGCCAAGCTTCTGATATGCTAAAACAAAACATTTTTTGGTGTCTTCTGGGTTTTCATCCCCTCTCATAGGAAGGGGAACTAGAGAGAAAACAAAGATCTCTAAAGTACCATATTTATTTACATAACCTTCTTTCCCATTTTAATACTTGTTTTATTATCACAGTCAAGTTTCTCCTAGTCCGGCGTTTGAAGCTTGAACAGACATAGGTATGAGCAGCCATCACTCACTGTCCTTTTGACTTCAGCTCTGTCCCCGGGGCCTTACTAGGCCTCCAGGAGGTCCTGGCAACTCTAGAGCTCACAAAGTGGGAGAATACATGGAAAAAAATCAAGAAGGAAAGAAAATACTCCCTCTTCATCATTTGGAAAACTTGTGCTGGCTGAGAAAGCCTGAACTTGTACAGGAAGCCCTGAGTGTGAGTCTAAATGAACATCTTGTAGCTATTAACAAGAGTAGATTGATTCAGTACAGGCTTGTATACAACAGCTGCTGGCATATCTTGCTAAGGAAGAAAACTCAAGCATTTATATACAATGCTACTATTTGAATAATAGAGTTGTATATGCACAGACTCTTGATCCAGAAGGATAAACAAAAACTGGCTAGAGTGGTTACCTCAGGGGAAGGGGTTAAGTGGTTAGACTTGTTTTTTAATCTACATCATTCTATGTTGTTTGAATTTTTATTATACTGAATGTTTAAGCAATCAGTTGTGAGTTGGAGGCTTCACTGAGAGCCACAGTAACCTCCTATCTAGGCGATCTGCTCTCCCCAACTGGGTAAGATCAGAAAACTTAGGAGAGATGTACCCTCGAGGGAGAGGAAGAGAAATCTGGAAAGAGTTTTCAAGGACACTCTCCAGATTAACATTCATGGCATACCCCGATTATGATCCTCTTATATACAGCTGCCCCTCTTCACACGTTAACACAAAAAATACAAATTAGGATCCATGTAAAGATAGTACCTAAAAAGAAACAAACCTACGAAACAATAAGCAGATTGAAAAAAAAACTATTCTAAAAAAGAATCTTCAGAAAAGAGAAAGCAACTTAATATTCTTTTACTCTACTTACAAAGAAAGAGAATTTATGTTCTTTGGGAAAAGGGAGGGAATAAAGAAAAGAAACCATAGAATCAAAGATTAGAGTATGAAACAATAAGAGGAAATATAATCAGAAGTAGCATTGGAATAAATTTAAAGTAACAAAAACATGGGAATAAAAATCACATTAGAGGCAGAAAGAAGAATAGATAATCCTAAAACCACAGGCAGGAATATGGAGGGATAGCTTAATAAATTCACACAAAATGAAATGGAAAACAACAGAAAGATCAAAGAGATTGTAGAGGAAATAATCACATTAGAGGCAGCAGGAAGAATAGATAATACTGAAAACACAATCAGTATAAGGAGTTTCTTTGTGTACATGATTTTCCTACAGTAGAAAACAAAACATATATTCAAAGATATAAAAAAGAAAATTTTCCTGAAAGAAAGATATGAATCCACTGATTAAAATCTAAAGAACATAGATTTTTGTCCAAGAAAAATACAGTCTTAAATTTGAGTCATATCTTAGTGCGGACCCTGATTTTAAGAATATAGAGAGAACCCTACAGGCATTCAGAAATTAAAAGCATATTCCCAAAAGGAGAAAATGGCTGACCTCAGCCTTCTCCATGGCAACATTCACTGCAAGAAGTTGGTAGAACAATATCTACAGAATTCTGATGGGGAAAATATGTGGCTCAAGAAATACATGCTTTATATTTAAAAGTAGCAGAAAAATAGTTTTAATAATGCAAAAATTCTGACAATATAGCACCTATGAGTCCTGTAAAAAAAAAAAAAAAAAAAAGACACTTGATAACAAAATCCAACCAACCCAAAGATAAGTGAAAAATGTTTAAAGTCATGTCATGAATGGGAAAGCCATGGATAAAAGGACAGTTGGTGACCACTGAGTGTGTAATAATGTTTCCTGAGCTCAGCTCTGTATAAATTATAAATCTGGGTAATATAAAAAAAAACAAAAAGTAAGATGAGGGGAAGGAGCTGGAAGAAAGTGTGAAATATAAATTTTCTTCTTTTATGATGTGGTATAAAAACTGTCCAAGACTGATAAAACAAAAAATAGAGGTTTAACTATATCAAAGTTTCAGATATTATTAGAAGACAAGGCAAAAGAAAGGAAGCACAGACTAGCAAAAAAAAAAAAAAAAAACTTTAAGGAAACAATATAAACAGAAAACATAAATGTACTATAACCAAAGAAATAGTAGCGTGACAAAATTAAGTATAACAAATATATCTATTACAAAAAATATATGTAAATGAGATAAACTTACCTAATAAAAGAAAAATACTGTAAGTCTGGATTAGCAAAACTCAACTATCTTTTATGCTATAGTTAAAAAAAAAAAAAGGAAGAGAGCTTGAATAAAAAATTTATGGTACATTCATATAATAGAATATCTGATGGTCATTAAGAAAGAATTGGATTTATAAGAAATGATGTAGAAAGAATTCCAGTATAAATTAATAGAAAAATATTGCAAGAATAATGCATATTATACTATTTGTATTTTACAAAGGATATATGTCATACACATACATTTGTATGCATTTGCCTATATAGATGTGTGTGTCTATGTGCAAATGTGGGTATGTTCAGTGTTATAGCAATGGAAGAGAGAACTGGAAAGAGAAATCCACCCCACAGGGAGGAGTATTTTATCCCTGACATTGTTTAGAATTGCTGATGCATGATGGTAATAAAAAGTAGACTGACTTTCAGAAGTTTTATTATTTTTTACAATTCTCTTCAGAAGTTTTATTATTTTTTACAATTCTCTTCAAACAGTGTACCTCCTTATTGCCTGCACCTGGGGTAGAGCACGCCACTCTCCTTGCTCTTAGTTTGCGCACGCGCATGTGTATGTGTGTGTATGTAGGGTGTCTGGAATGGAACACAAGTGTGTGTGATAGTGTGTGTATGTGTTTCACAGCTGGATTCACATATAACACACAGTTAATAGTGGTTGCACCAAGGAATAGAATTGGAGGATATATAAAGAACAGAGAGCTCACAAAGTTTTCTGTACTACATGAAAATTTTAAAATGAGAATATATTTCTTTATAATATAGTTTTACCAATAAAAGACAATAATTTTATTAATGATAAAAATAAAATAGCTGTACCTGGGAAGTGGTAGTTAATGTACTTGAACACCAAATTTAATTTGGTACTTCTGCCAAATGTAGCAAAAGTGAATACAGCTTAAGTTACACAAAACTTGTATCAAACAAAATAAGCTTTTTGACATACATCGTTCCGGTATGTATGTCATTTTCCAGTACCTAGCCCAGTGCCTGGCAAATAAAAAACATTCCATAAAGGTTTATTGGGAGAATTAATAAATTAATCTGGTCAAAGACACTTGTTCCTATCAAAGAATTTCAAGAAATGTAACATGAATTGCATAACAAGTGACACTTTCGAAAATAGACATACAAAAAATACAGAAACACTTGGAAAATGTTCCTTTGCTACATCAACTCTCAGGATTTTCAAAAGCATAATATTCAGTATTAACTCCTGCTAGGCCTTTCTTTAGGGAGCTCAAAAGTGTTCACTTCCTATTTCCTGGAAGCCTGAATTAATACATAAATGGTGCTTAGAGGATATAGTGAAAGTGATGTGGAGCATGTCCCCTAGACTCTTTCAAGTGACAGATGTCTCAAGTAGCCTTTAGCAATTGCCAGGTTGCAGACAACTTCTAGTTGAGTCTCTCACAAGTATATGAAGTGCTCCGTTTGTTGTTGTCTAAAGAGTCATTCATTCTCTTTAGACATCTGGTGAGCTGGTGGCAGAGTCAATTCATCTACTTAAGGACTAATTTGCTCATTCTTGTGGTAGAAATAAAGCGGGTTCTTTTTCTTCTATGCTAATGGGAGTTTACAAAAAAAGTCAGACTCACAATGTGGACAAAAACCAAGACAGCTTTCATTCCACCTCCCATTGTCCCCAGACCAAATGGGGAGGAATGGGAGGAGTCCCTAGATGAAGTTGGAAGTTCAGGGTTATAATTTCTTACCACTCTAGGCAGAGTTATGTCCACATTGATGGCAGAAAGAGGCAGGTGATGCCATCTCAACATTTCATAGGGTCCCAGCAGGTAGAACAGCAGTGGCCAGGACCCAATGCAGTTCCTTGTTGGCTTAAGCTGTCCTCAAGGGATGGGCATTGTGCTTCTCCTCAAATGAGATCACCTGAGTATGATCCTGACTCTTGCTGAGTGACACTTTCAAATATAAGCCTACAAAACGTACATACAGCTAGAAGACAATCATGTAGCAATAAGTCCATCGTAGCATTGTCACTTGAATTCACACTGCAGTATTCCAACCAATGTGCGTCAACCAGGCTCATAGCTAAGGCTACATACTTTTCCTACTCTACAAGACAGACTAGTGACCAAAGAAAAAGTCTCACTGCACAGTGGCATTTTCTTCGAGGGATCCATACACTAAGCGAGATTGTTCCAGGGATCCCTACCATAGTAATTTTCTACTGTGGATATTTGTGGACTTAATTTCTATTTGGATACAGAATGAATGGGCTGGCCATAGAGGTGATGGCAGAAAGAAAGAGCCAGCATTTCTGTCCCAAAAGAGAATTTTAAATCTACTCATGAATTTGGAAACATTATTACCCTTCAGGAATCTGCCTCAAGGCCACTTTCTCCAGACAGGCTTCTCCACTGTCCCTTCTTCTTGCTCCCCATGCAGGGACCATTGTGGAGATGGTCTGAACTGGAAATTCCAGGACACAGCTAGACCTGTTTACCAAGGAATAAAGTCACAGCGTGTTCAAAGTTCCTACACATCAATGTTTTTTCTCTGTGTGTGGAAGATGTAAATGGGCCAGTGGAGGTCTGACCATCTCTCTCGCTCTTCTCTCCCATGTTCTTGTGTTTATTTCATTTTCTATCCTCTGATGTAGCTGATGAGTGGTCAGAAGATTTGTGTTTCAGGGGAAGGAGAGATTCCCTAAAGGTTTCCAGCCTAAGCCACAGACTTCCTCCATGGGGTTTCTGGCACAACACCTTATCAGAGTAAGTGGAACTGTGCATTCCTTTGACATCATCTTCTGTCAATACACCTCCCTTGGTAACTTCACAGGGGAAGGGAGCTGCTTAAAGGTAGGGCCATGAGTGCCCCATCCATACCACGTCACACGCCACCTTGCATATAGTAAGCACTCAAATATTTATTGGGTTGAGAGTGTTTGATGTCTATCATTTGTAAAGAACTGAATTTCCTGGTGAAAATGACCTTAGTTTCCACAATGACAAAACATCAGGAGAAGCTGGAGCAAGGAGAATCCTCTGGAAGTCCTATCTTGATTGGAGGTGAATCAGTTGAATAGAATGGAGTTTAGTGATGTAAAATGTGCTCCAGTCACTTAAAGGTCCTCCCTGGCTGTGTTGGAGCAGGACAGGAGAGCGTACGGGGGACGGGGCTCTCTGCGGAACTGGTCTGCCTTATCCATGCCTGGGTTAGCCCCCGGGCTGGACTCCTGACTGGGGCATTAAACTGGTGATAGGAACCAAAACAAATGTTTTTGAGGAATATAACCTAGAACTGTAGCAAGTAGAATGACCGGAGTAAGATGAAGTCTGCTGAGGCAGGAGAAAGCACTAAGCTGCCAGTGAGTACCCTGAGCACCTGTGGAGTTGAAGCTGAGCTGACTGGCAGGCTGAGAGCCTTTGAGGTAGGGCTGCTCAGTCCCCAAGCCTAGAAAAAATGGCCCTCATGGTCCATCCTAAGGCATGATAGTGTTGTTTTAAAACAGTAATAGTTTGAGAAGGTAAAACGCTAGTGGCTGTGACCTGTGCTGTCAGAGTGAGGGTAGAATCTGTCCTGGAGTGCAGGCTAGAGACTCTTGAAGGAATCCTAGCACAGGCTGGACTCTGTGAGTGCAGGTCAGAGTATCTGGCTGTTCTGGGACAACGGGCATGGTCAGGAAGGGAAATTCCAGTACCAGTCAGCGCAGACCTAGGTTGCAGCCATGCCCCAGCCACCTTCCAGGCAAAGCAGGCACTGGGTGGCTCCTGGCACTCACACTGTCAAACCTGTGTCAAGAAAAGCTGTACCCAAGAAATGCCAACTGGACCCAGGATTTGGAGAAGTAATTCTTTGAGGATACGCAAATGCAAATGGGGAAGAAGGGCAGGGGAGAACAGCAGCAGAAGCAGTGGACAGCTCCGAGACCAAGAGGCTAAATATCAAGTACAAGACAGGCCCTGTGACCGGCACTTCCATTACAAGGGAGTGCCAGGCTGCCTGCTCCAAAAGAACATTCCAGATCTCCAGGAACCCTGATTGCACAGCTGCTGAAATATCTGATCCCCCCCTCCCCCACCTCCCATGACCTTCACAATGCATCACCATCCTAGGGATGCATCCTGGAGAAACAAAGAGAAGAACAGGTTCGAAGCATTAGCTCCAAGGAAGACTTTAACAGCTACCACCACGTAAGGCATCACAAGTCCTCCCGTAGCTCATCTCAGACACTGTGGCCACTGACTACCTTCAGTGACCTTCCTTTGGGCTTGGTCAGGTGCCCTTCCTCTAGTGTTACCCTTTTCACAACACTTTTCATGCTATATTGTTATTGTCTACTCACACTCCTCTCCCCCATAAGGACAGAGGCTATGTGTTATTCACCTGTGTATTTCTAATTCCAGTATGTATTGGAGGTGAGAGAGAGAGAGAAAGTGAACTTGAACTGAACCAGCAAAATCCTAGCACAGTCAAATCCCTTGGCGAACCCAAGGTTTTATTACAAGGTATTATTACAAGGCTTCAACTACATTTCAAAGATTAGCTCACACTTGCTGGTACTTCGGGGTAGCTGACAGTGCAAGAGGGCGCCTTTGTCAAATGCAGTTTTACCCCTCCGTTGTGTCACCGTGGCATTTCTTTTTCCTCCCATGAAATTCCATCCTCCCTCACCTTTAGAGCCATTGTCTGCTTGACATGAAAAATGTCCTCTAGAAAATGTAATCACTAATTACATCAATGAAAAAAAAATGCCAGCTCTCAAATGTAGAATGATTAACCACAGAAAAACAATTTTTCAATAATAATTTTCTAGTCCTTTGTTTTCAGCTCAAGTTGGTTTTCTGCCTGTGCAGTGGGTTTTCCTTGAGTCCTTTGATGCCTTTACCCACCGTCAATTCCCAGGAGAAATCCTCTAGCAAAACTGGCGCTCCGTACCAGAAAAAGGCTCGACTCCACGGCACCTCCCTGAATTGCTCTCCTTGCCTTCTTTTCCAAGGGAGCGCGCAACTTCTTTCAAAAGCCGCTCGCATGAAGCTCTGGCATTTTCTTGACTTCCACATTCTCAGCCCTAGATTTTCCCCACACCCCGCTCTCCCATCTCCACCTTCCGAGTTTCCACCCAGCTCCTCGCCTGCGGTCAGCCGTGGGTCGGGGCCCTGCGCTCCCTGCGGTGCACCACACACGTGGCCTTGTGCAGTTGGAGGTGGCAGGTGGGCGTGGCAGGAGAGCGGCCCTCCCACGTTTCCAGGGACTCCTCCGGCTCTCAGACAGCATTCTCGGGGGTCACCATCTCTCCATTCCACAGACAGGTATGGAGCCCCGTGCTAAGGCCAAAGAGGACAAAGACCAGTCAGAGGACTGTCAAGCCTCTGGGCCACACCTGGCTCGTGGCCTTCCACCCAAGTGCCAGCTCAATTGTCACCTACTCTGTAAAGGCTGACTTGACCAGTACCCCTTCCTCTTGGGCACCACGGCCCTCTGTTCACATTTCTGTTACAGTCCTGTGCTGTGCTAGGACTTAGGAGAAATAAAGCATATCCGTCCCCTGTGATTTTGGAATCAATCGAGAAACACACAGGAGTCTAGGAGATGGAGCTCACACTACCAGCTTCGCATATAACAGGCGAAGCCAGATGGGAGGAAGCAGCGGGACTGTAGCCGAAGGAGCTTCGTCGTTGTCTGCCACACGCCCCCACACACACGCACACCCCTATAGGCCTGCCGCGCCGCCCGCCCCACTCCCTAGCAGCGGGAGCGCTCACGCAGCGGATCTTGGCACACAGAGGAGGACGCACGCTCATGCCTGCTGCAAAGAGGCTGTTTGCAAAGAGAAGGAAAAGGGGCCCTTCTGGGAATGCGGACCTTTAAATTAAAACATCATTCCTTTCAATGCTGGGCAGTGGATGTTAGTATCTTCCTTTCCCAGAAAATAGGTAAGTCATTTCTCCTGCTCCAAGGAAGAGCGAGTGACAGGTGGCAGGCAGGGCAGAACCTTATTTCTGATATTCCAGGGAAGGGAGTAGGGATGGGGAGTGGAGAGAGGGGTCGTGGTGGGGGGAGAGACACAAGAACAGTATAATAAGAAAATAATCCACACACACACACACACACACACACACACCCCTGGGGACTGTAATTTTCTGTACAGAATTCTGTCTCTTACACTGAACTCTGAGGTTTTCAAGGGCAAGGACTACCTCCCTCATTAATCTTTGTATGACAAGAAAAAGAAATTCCCTGGCTGCCACATAGGCTGTGTTCAATAGATGTTGACTGAATAAATAAATGTGTAACCCAGATATGCCAGGGCCCCTCTCTCCTGTCCTGAGGTTATCTGCCCACCTATGGGGGTGAGATAAATCAGGGACCTCAGTCTTAAGGAGGTCTCAAGGGATGAGAAATCGTCTTGACCACACCTGGCCCATAGGTCCCTCCACATCTGGGGCAATCAGTGATGCCCCAGTTGAGGGGCAACTGTCTTGGCCAGATCCCATGAGGTGACTGGGAAGTTGCCACCATCTTCCCCTCCCACAACTCCCTAGACTGTTCCTGACTCTCTGCATACTATCACACAGCAAGCAGATATAGATATGTAAGAACCTGTAACGCAGGATGGGCAGGAGTTAGGACCCTGCCCTGCTTCCACTACCACAGTCTCAGACCTTGGGTGGGAAGTATCTACTGCAAAGTTCAGTCTCACACTCTTTTCTAAATTCCACCATCCCCCAACACCTGCCATAGCTCCCTGTTTGAAGATCCTTGAATCCAGAGCCCAATCTTTTTTTTTTTTTTTTAATAATTTTTATTTCAAAATATTATGGGGTCAATTGTTCTTGTTACATGGATGAATTGTATAACACTGAAGTCGGGGCATTTAGCGTGCCTGTCACCAGAATAGTGTACATTGTACCTGATAGGTAAGTGTTTATCCTTTGCCCCTCTCCCATCCTCCCCCCTTCTTAGTTTCCAATGTCCTTTACACCACTTTATTACCTGTGTACTTATTGTTAGTTCTCACTTATTAGTAAGAACATGTGGGGTTTGTTTTTCCATTCCCGAGATACTTCACTTAGGATAATGTTCTCCAGTTCCATCCAAGTTGCTGCAAAAGACACTATTTCATTCCTTTTTATGGCTGAGTAGTACTCCATGGTGTGCGTGTCACATTTTCTTTATCCACTCATCAATCGATGGACACTTAGGCTGATACCGTATCTTTACAATTGTGAATTGTGCTGCAATAAACATTCAGGTACAGGTGTCTTTTTGATATAATGACTTCTTTTCCTTTGGGTAGATACCCAGCAGTGGGATTGCTGGATCAAATGGTAGGTCTACTTTTAGTTCTTAGAGGAATCTCAATACTGTTTTCCACAGAGGTTATGCTAATTTATAGTCCCACCAACAGCGTATAAGTGTTCATTTTTCACCACATCCAAGCCAACATCTATTGTTTTTTGACTTTTTAACAATGGCCATTCTAATAGACGTAAGGTGGTATCTCATTGGGATTTTAATTTGCATTTCCCTGATAATTAATGACGTTGAGCATTTTTTCATATGACTGTTGGCCGTTTGTACATCTTCTTTAGGAAAATCTCTTTTCATGTCTTTTGCCCACTTTTTATTGCTGCTTTGTTTGATTCTTTGTAGATTCTGGATATCAATCCTTTGTCAGAAGCATAGTTTGAAAATATTTTCTCTCATTCTGTAGGTTGTCTATTTACTCTGTTGATTATTTTCCCTTGCTATGCAGAAACTTTTTAATTTAGTTAAGTCTCTTAGTCATAAATTCTTTGCCTAGGTTGAGTTTTTCCTATGGTTTCTTCCAGAATTTTTATGGTTTCAGGTCTTACATTTAGGTCTTTGATCCATCTTGAGTTAATTTTTGTATACAGCAAGAGACAGAGATCCTGTTTCACTCTTCTGCTGGGTCATCCAGTTGTCCCAGCACCATTTACTGAATAAGGCTTCTTCTCCCCAGTGTATTTTTTTGTCTACTTTGTCAAAAATCAGTTGGTTGTAGCTATATAGTTTTATTTCTGGGTTCTCTATTCTGTTGTATTGGTCTATGTCTCTACTTTTATACCAACCAGTAGAATGCTGTTTTAGTTACTATAACCTTGTAGTGTAATTTGAAGTCAGGTAATGTGATACTACCAGATTTGCTCTTCTTGCTTAAGTTTGCCTTGGTATTGGGCTCTTTCTTGGTTCCATGTGAAGTTTAGGATTACTTTTTCTAGATCTGTGAAAAACAACATTGGTATTTTGATGGAAATTGCATTGAATCTGTAAATCACTTGGGGCAGTGTGAACATTTTAACAATGTTGATTCTTCCAACCCATGAGCATGGGATATTTTTCCATTTGTTTGTGTCATCTGTGATTTCTTTCATCAGTGTTTTATAGTTCTCCTTGTAGAGATCTTTCACCTCTTTGGTTAAGTATATTCTTAGGCATTTTATTTTCTTTGCAGCTATTATAAATGGTATTGTGTTCTTGATTTGACTCTCAGCTTGACTGTTATTAGTATATAGAAATGCTACTGATTTGTGTACATTAATTTTATAACCTGAGACTTTGCTGAATTTATTTATTCAGCAGGCGTCTTTGGATGGAGGCTTTAGGGTTTTCTAGATACGAGATCATATCATCGGCAGACAGGGATAGTTTGACTTCTTCCTTCCTGATCTGGATGCCCCTTATTTCTTTCTCTTGCTTGATTGTGGAGCCCAATCTTTAATCAGGAAATGCTAACCTTTCCAAGAAAGAAAAAAGCCCAGCACCCCTCCCCCTACTCCCTTGTGATGCCTGATGCCTCAGACTTTAAGGGCTTCCAGAAGAAAGTCTAGGCTCCAGTCCTGGGGTGGGGAGGCACACAAAGCTCCATTTCCCTGGCAGCAACAGCACAGCCTGGCAGTGTACCAGGCACCTACCAAAGAAGCACAACTAAACAAAGGGAATGCTGCTCTATAGCATTTAAAAATATGATTCTATGATTATTTTCTTTGTGTATCCTTCTTTTCTATCCTCTACCCCCATATCCCTGCATTTAAATATAGACATACCTTGTTTTATTATACATTGCTTTATTGTGCTTCACGAATATTATTCTTTTTACAAATCAAAGGTTTGTGGCAACCCTGCATTGAGCAAGTCTGTCAGCACCATTTTTCCAACAGTATGGGTTCACTTCGTGTCTCTGTATCACATTTTGGTAATTCTCACAATATTTCATGCTTTTTCATTATTATAATATCTCTTATGGTGATCTGTGGTCAGTGATCTTTGATGTTAATTTTGTAATTGCTTGGGGATGCCACAAACTGCGCCTATATGAGGGTGAACTTAATAGATAAATGTTGGGTGTGTTCTAACTGCTCCATCAACTGACCATTCCCCATCCCGCTCCGTTTCCTTGAACTTCCCTATTCCTTGAGACACAACAGTAGCGAAGTTAGGCCAATTAATAACCCTACAATGGACTCCAAATGTTCAAGTGAAAGGAAGAGTCTCAAGAGTCATAGGTCTCTCACTTTAAATCAAAAGCTAGAAATGATTAAGCTTCATGAGGACCCAGGGATGTTGAAAGCAAAGAAAGACTAAAAGCTAGGCCTCTTTCACCAAACAGTTAGCCAAGTTATGAATGCAAAGGAAAACTTTTTAAAAGAAATTAAAAGCACTACTCCAGTGAACACACGAATGATAAGAAAATGAAACAGCCTTATTACTGACATGGAGTGTTGGGCAAGTTCCTTAACTTCTCCAAGTCTTTGTTCCCTTAGCTATAAGATGGGGTTAGAGCAGCACCTAAGCCAGAGGAACAATGGAGAGGACTGAGTGATGTAGGCACTGGAGTAGAATTTTCTTAATTTTAGAAAACATTTTCTTTCAGGGTTGGGTTGAGGAGCAGAAGGGACAGAAAGAAGAAATGAAGAAGGGAGGGAGGAAGGGAGGGAGTGAGGTGAAAAGAAAGAAGAAAAGGAAGGGAGAGAGATCAATTGTTCTATGGGTTCTAAAAGCGAAAAAGAGCCAAATCCTGGCAGCCACAGTGGAAAAGCAGAAAGACTCCAGATAAAAATGACTGCACAGTGCTTCATGGTAGTCTGGACTAGAATCAAAGCTATCCATGAGTCAAGCACCGCAGCGGCAGCAGAGAATCATCATACCACAGGACCACGAGAACCAGGATGACAGTGTTCACAAGCCCTGCTGTGTGGCCAGTCTCCCAGAGCCAACTAGCCAGCACCTGGGCACTGGGGAACTCTCCAGATCTGGGGCATATCCTCCAGGGTGAAACCCCAGGAAAGGCAGTGTTTTAGCTGAACCAGAAGAGTTGGGGGGTGGGGAGAGGACACCAGGGAGTGCATCAGAAATCAAAATTAAGTTCTGTTGTAACATTTAAAGTTTTATTTCTTGAACACCTCAATTTAAATATAGACATTTATGCCTGCTTCATGAGAACTAATTTTTCTCCAAAGACAACATCTTCTGATTGATTCCGTGTAAAGATGGCATGTTCCTCTATTGGCATGACTTTGACTTTGCTTCTCCAAGAAACAATCACCCTAGGGCTACTGTGCAAAGGAGCATATGACTACTCTCAGGGTCCCCACTTATCTGTGAATTGTGCTGATAATGGCTCCTAATGGATTTTTTTAAAAACACCAAACTTCTCCCCCAAAGAGAGAGCAGAGGTGGGGAAGGGGACTGGGTGTTGGGTCATCCTGCAGAATTACCTAATGACAGACTCAGCCTGAGGTTGAATTGGACGTAATCAGCACTGACCAGCACTGCTCAGTCTCTGTGCAAACCACGGAGCCAGGAACTGCTGAGCAAGAGACCAAGGCTTAGGACTCTGGGGAAGGCAAAAGCAGCTGAGCAGCAAGACGGTGGCGGAGGAACTTGTGCCCAACCCATGGAGGACAACCTCATGTGAATCCTGAGCAACTTCTGAAGGTCTTTTTTTTATCGATGCCCATATGTGAAGGCAGAGGTGCACAGTTGAATGAGTTTTGGTGCTATACACATGAATTTGAACCTTAACTCTGCCACCTTCCAGCTATGTGGTATTGGACAAGTTAACTTAACTCCTCTTTGTTCCCTGAGCTATATACAGGGTTAGAGCAGCACCTAAGTCAGAGGAACTGTGGAGAGGACTGAGTGATGTAGGCACATAAAGCTTCTAGCACAGCGCTTGGCATAGAGTCAAGAATCAATAAACGTCAAAGACGATCATTGCTATGACGCCACGCACGTTCCACTGTGTCATAATTCCAAATTGCTGGTCAGGAAGCACACAGGTCTTGGAGCCAAATTGCCAAAGTTAAAATCTGTGTTCAGGGCAGGCTTTGTGACCCAGGGCCAGTTGCTTAATCTCCCTGTGCCTCTGTTATATAATCAAAGAAAGGAGTCAATATCAATGCCTGCTTCCTTGGTGGAAAGCAACCTAAGTTTGGCCTGAGGATGCCTACACAATGGACTGCAGGCTGGGCTAGTGTGGAAACTAACTGAATGCCTAGCCTAATCTAGGAATATACTTTTGTAACAAACAGCTGAGTCTCAGCCAGCTGAACACCAATCAATCACAGGCAACCGACTCAAATAAGGCAAATTCGAGCTTAACCAATTGAGCTCTGTACCTCACTTCCGTTTTCTATCCATAAATACTGCTGGACCCTATTCCTGGCCAGAGTTCTCAGAACCTGTCCTTGGTTCTGAGGGACGCTTAATATACAAATCATTATGGGGCTTTTTTCCTCAATTAAACTCTGCAAATTTAACTTGTCTAAATTTTTTTTCTTTCCTTTAACATTGGTTAGTAGACTGAAGTGCCTGGTGATGCAGGTAAAGCACTTGGAGCAGGTTTGGCACATCTAGGCTGCGGTAGGCATGATAGGCTACGTATGTTAGAGTATAAAATGGTTATGTCATTTTTTTGTACACTCTGTTAAAAGAATAGAGAAAAAGAGATATGTTCATAGAAAGATTTCATCAAATGGCTAATATTAGATTGACCCTTACAGAGTAAATCTTCCCTTGTCAAGAAAATATACTATTCCTGCATCACTTCACTTCACTTCTAGCAGACGGTGACCTCAGACTGCTCCTTGGCTAGCAGCCAGATAAAAGTATGGTTAGGGACAGGCAGACCCAGGTCAGCCCGCCTGGGTCCACATCCTGGTCCTGCATTTCCTAACTTAGTTAGGCAAGTTATTTAACTTCCCTTTGCTTCAGTTTCTTCTACCTGTAAAATGGAAATAAAACCTATCTCATCTCCAAGGGTTGCCGTGAAGAACAGCATCGAGCACTTCATTCTCAAAAAAATGCTATCAATTATTGGTATTGGAGCTGAATGAAAAGTGATTTAATTGGGATCATTATTCTTGTCCCAGTTTTATGAACAAGAAAACCAAGAGAGCAAGTTGTTGCAGGAGTTGGGTCTGAGGTTCAGCCTTCTGTTTAACTGCTTATTTATTCCATTAAACTCTACTCTGAACATAAGATTGATTTTTGGTGTGTGGGTACTAGTATGTGATTTTATGTCCCCCTGGTGCACTTTGGAAACAAGGAGGTCAGTATTCATGAACAACTCACCCACCATTTCAGACTTGCTAGATTCCTGTCAGTTTCCTCCTTAAAAATAAAAGCACGGTGCTCAGAATAGAATGGCACATTGGAAAATTTCCCCAACAGAGTGAGACCTAATTGTGAAAATGGAAGCCAGCCTTCAACTTGGCATCTGCTCAACCTAGAGACAGAAAATAGTGATGTCATTGCTTCCCCACCCCACTCTGGCCCTTCCAAACATACTTGGCAGAGAAAAGAGTGGAGAGAAGGTTGTGGATCCCACCATTTCATTACAGTGATTAGAGTACATAGCCATAGGGCAGCTTATACCCTAAGTCCAAAAGGAACTCCTGCCAGCAAAACACATCTTTTTCCACCCCCACTGTATCTCTCTGTCTATCTCTGCTACTTCTGGAACTTGAAATGAAGTCTAGATTCATCTTCTGGTACCTTCTAGAAAAAAAGTGGTTTGTTTTTCAACCACAATAACGTTTTTTCTCCCTTTACCTGAACACGTGAACAGCTGCCAGACTCACGTATCCTTCCACCTGACGTGCAAGTGTCAAACCCAAGTTGTCTGTGGCTCCCAGGCAAAGCAGCATCCGTCCCTCCTCCAGAGCTCACAGTAATCATTTTATCTGCAAGCTCTGAGGAGTTCGCAGAAGCTAAAGAAAGCACTGTAAATGTAATAATAAAAGCAGCCTTTTATAGTGCACTTACTTAAAGCAGCAGGAGGCATGCTAAGTGCTTTGTATACATTATCTAGTTTACACCCAGTCTCAACCTAGGAAGTAGTTTCCTATCTATGTCTGAGAAAGCTACCTCTTATGGAGGTAAAGACACCTGCCCAAGGTGGTGCAGCCAGCACACGGTGGGGCCGGCATCTGAATGAGGGTCTGCTCTGCGTCCAGATCCCACGATTTATCCACTACATTGAAGTCCTAAGACAGTATCCACCGCAGATGTCACATATTCTCCCCAGAGGGTAGCTCTCCAGAATCTTCCTTGAATACATCTTCTACTGAGCACCTAGAACATGTCAGCCACTGTGCTAGGTACGGGGATACAAAGGTATCACTTACTAAAGGCAGACTAAGAAATACTAGTCAATAAACAATCCACCCTGTGAAAACAGACACTTAAACCCTCAAATATGTTTCAGGACATCTGGGACTAAAAGAAGCTGTGCCAACTTTCCACCTGGGGCTCTGGGACACCAGCAAACCCTGCAGAGAAACCCGCAGAGAACCAACGGCTATTTGAAGAGTCTAGACCACTGGGCCAGGGTCCTATACATCCCAGCAGCTGTAGGGAGAGTGACCAAATTCTCCCATGTTCCAGGGAAAGACAGAATTGACAGGACTCTGTGGACACGAGGATGAGATGGTATGGATGGCAGCATGGTCCCGAAACTAGGGCCCCGCCCACTGCAGCAACACCCGTAAGGGATCTCCACCAACCGCCAATGATCCAGACCAGACAGCACACAGAACATGGGTGCCAGCCCTGCGTAACCATGAATCCAGGTGCCTCCTCAGTGCCACTGCACCGTGACATCCCCCCAAAGGGAAGAACAGTCTTCCCTGCCAAGGAGAGGGAGGGAGTGAGAAAGACCTGAATATGACTGAGCTTAAACCCGAATAGACTTAGAAGTCACCCAGTCTGACTGAGTGGACCCGGGCATGACTAGATTAGGCTTTCAGCATCAGTTACCATGGTGACTGGAGACAGAAATCTAACAAAGCTACAGAAAAATTTTAAAAGCTACATTTCTGCACATGGGAAGTGTGAAGCCAACCACATAGGTTATAGCAGTAGTTCAAGTGAGTGTTGATGGCAGCCTGGACCATGCAGCAGAGGAGGAGCTGGAGAGAAACGGGTGCCTTTAAGCCGCATTTCAGAGGCAGTGTTTGTGGGACACCCTGATGGACTGGATTTCAAAAAGACGAGTGTTGTGGTTGACTCGTGCCCCCCTGCCCCCAACCCAAAATTCAGATGCTAAAGTCCTAACCCTCAGTTCCTCAGAACATGACCCTTCTTGGAGATAGAGTCATGGCAGATGTAATGATGAGATCATACTGGGCAGGATGGGCCCTGATCCAACACGGCTGGTGACCTTTTAAGACGACGACCTTGTGAAGACAAAGACACAGGGCAAGCACATTGCACATGGATGCAGAGATGGGGGTGATATGCCTATAAGCCAACAGATGCCAAACAGTGCCCGCAAACTACCAGAAGCTAAGAGAAAGGCGTGGAGCAGTTTCTCCCTCACGCCCTCAGAAGGATCCATCCTCCAGCACCTTGATCTCAGCCTTCAGCCTCCAGAACTGTGAGACAATAAACCTACACTGTTGAAGCCACGCGGTTTGGGGTGCTTTGTTATGGCAGCCCTAGCAAACTAATACAATGGAAAGCCACGTTTTTGGTCGTTCATTACACATTTCCTAAGTCCCTCGCAGGGACTAGGAAAAGCATAAGGTGCTCTGAGCGATATAAAGCTTCACAGTTGCCAGGAACAGTTATTCTCAAACCAGGGACCACAGTCTCATCAATGCTCCCTCAGTCACGGGGCTGCGGTGGAAAGCACCAGGCTCCTTCTGGAGGCCTGAGTCCTTCCCAGGCTGCTGGGGCAAAAGCCTCCCAGTCACCCAAATCCACAAGGCCTCACAGTCCTGTGGCCTGGTCCCCACCTAAGACCCAAGTCCCTCTGATTATCTGTCTTTTCTCCCAGCTTCATGTTCATTCCTCCTGACCCAATCTCCTCTCACAACACTGACTCCAGAGCTGCCCTGCCTCACACCGGAACACACACTCCACCAAGAACAAATTCCGAGATCCTTTTCACTAAAAGCCTATTCTGCCTCCTGGCTCTAACTGACATCTACCTCTGACCTGAGGACATCCCTTCCCTTTTCAGCTGGATTCCGCCCTCTTCCCCACAGCCTAGTACTTCAAGGTGTGAAGGCGGCACATGCCCCCGACAGAAAGCCAGACCTCGATCTTCGCTCCTCCCCTCACTCTCTTTCTCTTCAGGAGGCCAGTCACCCCCCATATCCCGCAAGGGGGCCTGGGCACCAGTCTTCCCCTCACCTCTACTCTCATAGCCTGGGAAATCCTCACCTGCTCTCTGGGAGTGGAGAAAACTTGTTCTGACCCATATTCTTTGCCTACTGTTCAGTCCAGGAATATAGATATTCAAAACATCTTCTTCTCTCAAGACATTATTGTGTTGATATTTAAGATCTTATTTTGCTACTCCAAAGCAGAACGAAGATGCTTCTTTCTCTTTGCATTCCTGTTATGATGTCCTAATCTTCCCTCTTGCAACAGAAGCCTCTGAGGAACATTTGCATGAAAGGAACATATCCACAAAAAGAACTTATCTGCTATTTTTCTGCCCCAGCTCCCTGCTGCTAGACGCTGAGGTGGGAGGTGGAGGAGTGGACTGGAAGAGGACATAAGAAGATATTCAAAGCTTCACTAGGAAAAAATATAGAGGGATAAAGTGTGAAATTATTAGCGCATTTTTTTCTTGTTGCATTCGCCCCATAGCTTTCTTCCTCCTCCTGACCCGTGCCCAAAGATTCATCAGCATTCGTCCACTGCTCTGAGTGACATGTGCTTGTACCTACCACAGTGAAGAGAGAAGACAAATTCAACTGAATTTCTTAGCAGATTTTTAAAAAATTCATGGTGGAGTTCATGGTAGAGTTAGTAGTTTCAACAACCTAGGTGCTCTTGATTTGCAAGAACCTGGCAAGAGACAAGATGATAAAAATCCAACAGGGACTGTTTACCTCAGGGAAGCCAGTGGTACAGAGGCTGGTGATGCCTGCAGAGCAGATCCAGTTCCTCAGGGCCCTGAAGGCATAGAAATAAACCCCTGCACTCAGACCAGCCCTGGGGGAAAGAGAAGGAGGAGGAGGAGGAGGAGGAGGAGGAGGAGGAGGAGGAGGAGGAGGAGGAGGAGGAGTGAAACCCTAAAACGGTAAAGAAAACACTGCAGTGACTGTGTTTATCTTGAAGTGTCTAGAATCTAGATAACCTAGGCTCTAGATGAAGTTTCTACTACCCAGAAGAATGGAGAAGCTAAATTGTTAGAGGAAAAAAAAAAAAATGATTACAAGTTACATTTCTGCAGCATACTTTAGTTTGACTCAGATCCATGGTACCTACTAACAGCAGCCCCACCCCCAACTCCAGGTTTGCAGCCCATTGTTCACAGCAGCTTCCCTACTCTGTGTTCCTCTCCTTCCCCTTTAATGACCATTGATTGCACTTAAAATCCCAATTCTCTACCATGACTTAATGAGGTAAACCTCTTATGGTCTCTCCCTTCATGCATCACATGGTCCCCGCCTTCATCCATGGAGGGTCCCTGCCTTCCTGCACTGTGCGGTCTCCACCTCCTCTCCAGCTGAGCATCGTGCATCTCTCCCCCTAGCTCACCACTCTCCAGCCCTTCCCTTTCCCACCACATGCTTTCCAACACTCTGTCCCACGGCCAGATATTTTCTCATCCTTCACTGAGGGCTGAAATGTCACCTCCTCAGAGCAGCTTTCCTTGACCCTCAGGAGGGTCCCACACCTATCCCCACAGCTGTCTCAGCATTGAGAGTGTTTCCTCTATAGACTGTCCTGTCTGTAACTGCCTCATTTGTACATCGCTGTGCTGTGTGGCTCTTTCACCTCAGTTAGTGTGTAAGTCCATATCACTCTCGTTCAATCATTTCCAGGGACTAGCCCAGGGCCTCGCACTCAATAGGTATTTCCTAGATGAAGCAATGAATGAACCCCAGCTTATTGCCAATGTAACTTCTTTGACGGAGCAAGAAGAGGGAAATTTCCTCTGTTGATGTGGGTAATGCCTCACAACATCTGTTTATAGTGCCCTAAGGAGCATTTTGCTTTAACAAGCCCAAGAATTTACATTTCCAAGAAACACACATGGTTACTAGTGACATTAAACTAGTGGTGAGCAACCTTTTCTGGTGGAGAGCCAGCTCAGGAAAAGCATAAATGTTTACGATCAGCATTTTAAAATTTAATATGAAAGTAACTTTACTGAATCCTATGAGGGTAGGGGAGGTGGTGGATTTTTACCATTGAGATGATGTCGTTTATTGATCAAATATCAATGAGCAAATGGGCATCACATTTTAGCCACTAAAATGCTAATATGAACAGCAATCCATTGATATCTGTGGTACAGTAAGAAATAAATATTTGATCTTTGTCCCTGGTTCCTGACATAGGGCTTCTAAAACCCTTGACATTTCCCGAGTGAAAGGGGTGATAGGAGTGTCTTTTGTTGTTCATAACAAGCCCCTTATAACCATACCTGGGTTGATGCTAATGAGGTGACTGTTGGAGGACCCCAAGATAACTCCAGGAAGGGGGATGGTTGCCAAAGGAATCATGCATGTGATTACAGGGTTGAAACTCTCAGCCCTGCCCTGGGACCTCGGAGGAGGGGGTGGGGCTGGAGATTTAGTTCAATCATCAATGGCTAGTGATTTAATCAATCATGACTATATAATGAAACCTCCATAAAAACTCTAAACAAAGGGGTTTGGAGAGCATGGAATTTGGTGGACACAGGGACGTGCCGGGAAGGTGGCCCACCTGGAGAGAGCATGGAGGGTCCCTGTCCCTCCCCCATACCTTGCCCTATGCCCTGTGCATCTCTCCCATTTGGCTATTCCTGGATCATAGCCTTTATAATAAACCGGTAATACTAAGTAAAGTGCTTTCCTGAGTTCTGTGAGTCATTCTAGCAAATTATTGAACCTGAGGGGTATGTTGTGGGAACTCCCTGAATTTATAGCTGGCTGGTCAGAAGCACCAGTGACAACCTGGGACTCGCAACTGGCATGTGATGTGGGAGCAGTCTTGTGGGACTAAATCCTTACTTTGTGGGATCCGATGATGATTGTAGGTAGATAATGTCAGAATTGAATTGAGAGTTGAAGTGATGTTAGAAAAGACACCATGCATCCAAAGTCAGAAATGTTGTGCGTAAAAATAGTCTCAGATTTTAGACAATTTTCCCCCTTATGTGTGTATATCAGACTTTAAAGTCAAGATCTCCAAAGTAAGATAAACACAAACCCAGGAGTGCCCCAAATTATTCATTGGATTACAGAAAGAATATGTTAAAACTTCTATTTATTTTTGCCTCATCCTTTAAAAATATGCATTATGTAAATAAGTAATAGAACATAGATGTAATTTAAAAATAAATAAATATACATACATTGGGATACATACATTTAAAAGCTCCTGACAGGAGATATGCTGAAAAAATTTTGGAGGCTATGGATGTCATAATCTCAAGCACATTAAATTATTTCATCCTTGAAACAACACTGTGAGAGTCACTATGATTCACACTTAGATGGGAAAATTGAAGCTCAGAGGTGACTTCATTAGTCCAATGTCACACAGAGTTTTAGGGACACAGCCTGAACTGGAATGTATTCGTGCCATTTCCCCTAACGTCTACTGACTACCTGTTCATGGCAGGCTCTGTGGGAGGTACTGAGGATAAGAAGACAAATAAGATACACTCCCTCCTCAGCCTCAGCTACCCACTGCCACCACGACACGACCTCTTCCCCAGTCAGGGTGTGGGACCTACAGCAAGACTGGCCACCACCAACTTCCCACGGCTCTCCTGTCTGCCACCCTGCTGCCTTCCTGTCCCACCTCTTCCCCCTACACCCTAACCTTCCCATCCTTCGTGGAGAACAAGAATCCGGGGAACAGTGGTTCTGCCTGAGGCGATTGTAAGGACCTCCTAGATGGCAGCCAGGTCCCTCCAAGGCTCAGCAGCATGAATGGCCACTTGCACAGAGAAGAGTGAGCAAATGAGAGTGTAGAGGAGCATAAGTCACAGCAGCTCTCTGGAGGGCCCTGCAAGAGGCACCAAGTGGAACAGGGTGGGTGTGGAAGGGGGTCTGGGCTCAGGCCACAGGGAGAAGTCCATGGGAGACAGGCTGCAGGCAAAACTGTGTCAGGCCATGTGGAGAGGGTGGCAGGGACTCGGTCAGGAGGACCAAGGCTCTCTGTGGCTCAGGTCTGCTGGAGGGCTGCAGGAGCAATGTAGCAGGGACTATTTACCCACACAGAGATGAGAGGCGGAAGCTCCTTAGCCGGGAATGAAGAACACGTGGACTCAGTGTGCCTGACAACAACACTGGCTTCTTAAATCATCAGCTCTCCAAACTTTCAATTCCCTCACCTCAGAACAGGACTCTTTCGAGAGGTAGGGCAGGGCAGAAACTATTAATAGAAATAGTGAATTAGAAACACGTAAGAATCTCACCTTTATTCATTCATTAGACAAATATATTGAGAGCCTACCATATGTCAGTCACTGTGCCAGGTGCTAGGTACAGCGAGTGAATAAGGCAGCTGTCCCTGGCCTGCAGAGCTTTCTGTGCAAGAGGCATATAAACAAGTGAGAACTATGCAAGATATGTCAAGTGCTGGGAGGGCATGAGGAAGTGATCAAAGGGGTTTCATACTTCTTTCATCAAGATGTATGCATACCCAAGCATAACCAGGAATTCAAGCATTTTCATTAGCAGAAAGGAGCCTAGGCAGAGGTAGAATACACAGGGGAGAGAGGGCACAGCTAATGGGTCGAGGACCTCAGGGATCCAGGAGGAGAGAAACATCTAGAGCCTTCTAGCTGTGTGGTGTTCTGTTCCCCAGGAGGATATAGCTGTATCTCCAGTGTTGTTATCATAAGAATGACATGCTTTCTAAGGAAGGTTATGAATTGGTAGTGCTGCACCGTCTGATAGAAAAGCTTGGTGTTTGGAGTAAGATGAATTGGTTTCCAAAGTTTTAAGGCTCTACTGCTTTCCCAGCCAAGTGAGTCTGGGCAAGTCATTGAATTTCGGGTTGGTTTGTTTCCCCTAGAATCTCAGACGGGCAGAATTTGGTTCATCATAATCCTTGGTTCTTGACACACCCTTATGAAGGAAAATTAAAATCTCAGGACCATCTCTCCAACTCCTCATGCAAAAGGGAAGGTGGCTTAATAAACCCCAATTGATTGAGATGTTTGCCTCAGTCACTAATTTTGGATTGTCACACTCCTCTTTAGTCCATCCCATTGCACAGATTCATTCAGGTTTGCATGTGGTCTGTTGTAAACTGTGGTAGAATATTTCATTGTGTGCATGCATATGTGGATAACTGGTATGTGTCAGAGTTGGTAAGACATGTCAGTGGGGAAAGGAGAAACTGTTAATTAAATAGAGCTGGAAAATAAAATAATTGTCCATATGGAATAAAAGATCCCAAATGTAAAAATCAACTCCAGATAAATTAGTCTTACATGGCAAAAAACAAATGAAAACTTTTAGAAGAAAATATAGGTGAATATATTTTAGACCTTAAAGTAGGAAAAGATTTCTTAAAGAAGATATAGACACATTGCTTATAAACAGCACGACTGATAAATTTGAATATATTAAAGTTAAGAACTTTTCCATCAAAAGATAGCCTCAATTTCTTCATTTTGCAAATGGAGTTAATAATGGCCACCTGTGGAATTCTAATAAGATGAAACAACGTATATAAAACACTTAGCACAGATCCTAGCCACTGGAAAACAATAAACAGTAATTACTGTTATTGTTCTCAAACAGCATTCTATCATTTATCAAATAATACTAATATGATAAGACATATTTAAACCCTACAAGCCATATGAGGACAAGTATTTAATATGGTGATGGTTTCAAGAGAGATGATAATGTACGCTACATTTATGAGAGGACTAGTTTATCAGAGGATAGTCAACAAGTATTTGTTGAGCATCTGAAGCAGGCATGCTAGGTGCTGGCTAGTTTACATCAGCCACCATGACTTTTTTGCTACAACTTCATGCACATACAACCTTCCTACATTTATCTGGGACCAGAGCAGAAAAAGGACCTACACATATTTTGATAATCTTTATACGGCACTGCAGAAGAACTTTGCCATTGTCAGGGACAGAAATTGCAGAATAGTCCAATTCTCAATTTTTTGTGCTAATGGAAGAGGAACATAAAAGAGATAATCAAAATGGTAAATAAATGTTCTCTCATTTAGATTGTTTTGTTTTCTTTTCTTTTGGGAGTTTATTCCACAAATACTCAAACAGCTCAAATCAACCTGACCCAATAATAAGGAAGCAAGTCCAGGATAGGACAGTCTTCCGGAGCTGTTTGTTCAGCTGCTCAATGATGCCATAAAGGTTCTCTCCCTTTCTCTCTTTGTGGGTCTCCAGGCAGAATCCACATATACCTCAATATGGCCAATGGCTGCTCTGGGATGTACAAAGATTTGCATAAAGAAAATGACACTTGGCTGTGAAAATGTGATTTGGGAGATGTTGAAAAACAATTTAGTGTCTGCTCTGCCTCTCTGTTTTCTAGGATTATACCACCTCACAGGCTTTGTATATTTGTGGTTCACATCTTTCTCATTGGGTTTTCTCTGACCAGGAGAAGTCAAAATAAGCTTTTAAAAATACTGAATTGTGTCAAAACAGACTTTATCATATAATTTACATAATTATTGCATTTAGTAAGCATTTGTTGAACTCTGGGGTATCAACAATTATTCATTCTCTCACAAGTAATATTTGCTTAAAAACCAACCCAGGGACAGGATAACAACCCTCATAAAACAAAAATACACATCCACCTAACCTGAAAAACTGAAAATCATCCCAGTATGATTTATGGAGGCTGATAGATTCAGCAACTGGCCTTAAAAAATAAATAAATAAAGAGGAAAGCTACTGCCTACCACAACATACTCTTTTCCCCAAGAGCTGGTAAGTTTCCTCCATCTATGGAACCTATCCAATTATTTTCAGAATACTCTTTTCTCTTTCTGGGAATATGATGCACCCAATGTGGGCATATGGTAGGAAGGAGATTGGATCAGGAGTCAAAAACTGCAGGTCCTATTGTGGTTCTATCACTTATTAGCTGTGAAAGTCTGGACCAGTCACTTCATAGCTCTGAGTCTCTCCTTTGTCGTTCTTCAAGTCAGATCATCTGCCTTCCCTGCTTCACAAGTATTATAGGGTAATCTTTTCAAACGCACTTTATAGGACATAGCACAACCTTATGCTTACTTCTACTAGATCATGACTCCTTTGAGGGCAGGGAGCATGTCTTAATCATATGTGCATATTCCACCATTCCTACCGCAGAGCTACCATTTTAGGTGTTCAATAAATGTTGATTTTTAAACAACAGCTGTCAGGAAATAAAGAAAAACAAAAGCTAACAGTAAAGGTTCCAGGTGCCTGCTGGTTGGCATGTGACATTTAACATCTAAAGAAGGATGGTGGCAGTTAAAGAGTAAAAGAAATCTACTCTATGAAACTCTCCAAGCAGTGAAGCACTGAAAATCACACACTCTCTTTTTGGCCACTGTTTTACATTTAGATATAAAAGCTGGTCAGGCTAGGCTGAGAATAGACAGGTTTAGAATAGTTTCCAAATGAGGAATTTTTCTGGCCTCTCTCCGCCCTGGTTCTTGTCCCTCCTCCTGGGACATAGTCTTCCCAGATGTGCCCATGATTGGTAAATTTCAGAAGAGTAACTGGGGCGGGCTCGGCTCTGCCCCTCTTCTTCTTCCTCCTGGCACTCAGTTTCCAAAGGCCAACTGCAAGGTAAAGCGAGCAGGAGAGGCGAAAAAAGAGACATGAGTAAAGAAAGAAAGTGGAAGACCCAAAACAACATGGTGGTGAGTAGAGCTAATGAAAATGAGGGTGTTCCAATAACAAGATGTCTAACATCCAGTTTTTTTTGACTTTGTGAAAATCATCTGTCACGTGACATGGCAGTGTAACCAGCATCAGCACCATGCTCCTTCAACAAAGTCTGCCACACGTCATGGCTTTGTGTGTGTGGCTGCCCTGGGGAATTGACAAAGAGGGGGCTGTGCCCATGGCGGGGAGAGGATGTACAGAAAAGGACAGTTTATAGAAGATGAAAGACAAGGAGAAGGGATTAAGAAAGAATTTGCCAAAAGCAGGAACTTGGAGCTAGAGAAGGAACAAAGGGCTATCCATAATTCCTGGAGATATTGGGGGAACCCTGGGCTTCCCAAGAAGGAGATGGATATGCAAGTCTTTCTATTGGACTGAGTAGGGGTGAGGGGAAACTTGCCCTTTCCCCTGAAAGATCAGCTCACATTTAAGGCAGATTAAAAATAAACAAGCACATAGGGAGAATCACAGAGTGTACCTGATATCCCAGTGGGGTCCAGATATTTTTATACACACCTTTCAGAGAGGAGGAGGAGATAAACAGCATAGGTAATTCTGTTTAGGGGCAATAAATGGTTGCTAGGGAGGATGAATGGATGGGGGAAAAGGATTGACTTGTAAATTAACTTTAGAGACAGGTATTATGTTTTAAATCAGCTTTTGGCACCAGGGACTGGCTTCATAGGGCCAATCCTTCTACAGAGAGGGAGGTTGGGGCTGGGGGAGGTCCCAAGGCATGACCCAAGTGCACCACATTCATTGTGCAGTCAAATCTGCCAATGACAATCTGCACTTGCAGCCACTCCCTAGCTCCAGCACCACCACCCCAGCTCCATCCCAGATCATCAGGCACCAGATTCTCCCAAGGAGCTTGCAACCTAGATCCCTCGCATGCGCAGTCTACAGGAGGGCTCGTGCTCTTGTGAGAATCCAATGTCACTGTTGATCTGACAGGAGGCGAAGCCCACGCAGTGATGCGAGTGATAGGAAGCCACTGCAAAACAGAGGAAGCCTACCTAGCTCACCCACCTGCTGCCCACCTCCCACCGTGTGGCCCAGCCCACAACAGGCCATGGAACGGCACTTGTCCATGGCTCAGGGGTTGGGGAACACAGTTTTAAATTATTTGGGCCAGGGCTGGTTGTATTCTTCATTTTCTTTCTTGCAATGTAGTGAGATAAGAGGGAGGGGAAAGGAAGTCAATTGTTCTTTTCCAAGGGCCTGTTAATTTCTAAGGGCCTTATTTCAAAATACCAGGGAGTCATATTTTGGGGTGAAATTTCCTGAGCTCCTTCAATTGCCAACTGGAAGGTAGCCCCAAGAAGCTGGAGGTATTGGAGGCACCCAGGCAGCTGCTATCTAGGTTACAAGCCTAAGATAAGAGTATGGATGAGGCTGGAGAAGGCAGGAGGAGGAAGAGGAGAGCAGGGAGGCAAGCACAGAAAGGAGATTCTGTATTACTTTCTCCTGTTTCAGTCCTCAGAAGGTGAAGCCAGAGAGCTGGCTATTTCTGTCCTCTAGAAAGCAGGATGGTAAAGCCCATGTCCCACTCAGAAGCCACCAGTCAAACCATTCTTTCCTGAGATTAAGGCAGAGAATGGAGCAATGTCCCAGAAATTTTGGTTTTAAAAAAAAATCAACCTGGATGATTGGGTATCTGCCCCACCTCTGTGTTTCACCTACAGATTCATGGGCCAGAATAATTCCCCAAACCCCAATCCATGCTCCTTCCCTAATTTACGGAATATTGGGCACGTAAGAGCATTTTTTACTTTGTGTTAAAAAATATCTCAGTGGCTTGAAAACCATAACATATTAAACAGAGATTTAGCAGGCATGGCTTTGCACACACCCATGACGCTGGCTGGCTGGCTGGCATGGGTGCGCCCCGGGTGCCCTGCCAGATGCTGGACGTGAAAGCCGAACGTGGCAGCTCTGCCCTGCCAGGGTTCGCAGCCCAGTGGAGGAGATGCATCATCAGGTGAGTAAATCGTCCCACTGTGCAGCCACGATGCACAGAGGACTCAGGGGACAGGGTGAAACTGCCATTCCTGGGCCCATGTCTCAAGCTGACCCTTGCTGGCTGGCCGGCTGTGTAGACTACACCTCCTCTCTCTGCTCACTGAAGACAAGCTAAGGAACGCAGACCTGTCTTACCCAGGTTTCCCGAGGTGCTTTTTTTAGCCCATCTCATCTTCTCCTGGTTTTGTTCAATTTTCTGCAAGCTTTCCTATCTGGCTCACTTATCTCTCTTTATCCCTCAGAACCATCCAGTAATTCCGTTGACTGGCAGGGACGTTTCCGTCAGCGCAGAGCTGAGCCGCTGCCGCGCCTCGGCCCCTCCCCTCGACAGCCCCTCTGACCCCGGCGGACCCGCTGCCTGGCTGCTTAAGTCAGTGGGGACTTTCCAGACCGTACCTTCCTTTCTTTTAGCCTTTTAATTTCTGGCTGCCAGGCTTTCTTGTCTTAATTACATTTGGAGCTGCATTTCACACAACAAAAGCCCAGCCCAGTTTTCAGGTGAGTTAGGATTCTGCAGGGGAATCCCATCATTGCAATTTCCTCATCAAAACAGAGCTCCGTTTAACCCACTGTACATACGAGAATGGGAAGGAGTGGGGAGGGTGGCGCCCTGGAAAAGGCACTGCATTAGGTGCCGGGGAACTGGGCCCAGGTTCTGGCCCCACAGCTTACTCTGCCGTGGGATCTTAGGCAAGTCGCCTAACCTGCCTGCCTGACTCCAGAAGATTATGCCTCTCAGCCTTCCCCATGACCAAGTTGGCAGAATCAAATGCACTTATTGCTATAAACACACCTCATAACCTGTAAAGCACTGTTCAGTCAAGTAAAGGCTCATGTCAACCCTAGGGACACTGGGCAGTGTGCCCTTCTGAATGAACACATAAGCTCCGTGAGAGCAGGGGTTCCTGCTCACTATTTATCCCCAGTGTTGACACATGGAAGGAAGGAAGGGAGAAAGGGAGAAAGGGAGGGAGGGAGAAAACTATGCATCCAGAGGTATGAAACGTCAGCTCCTTCCACATATTTGTGAAATGCATCCCCTGCCGGTGGCAGTGAAACCACCTGAAACACCACCTGTATCTTTCCTGAATTTGCATCTGTGAATTGAATCTCATTTGTGTGAGAAGTAAAAAAGCTGAATTTTCTGCTTATTGAGCAACAGCAAAAGTCCTGATCCAGTGTGACCTCATGGAGACTGTTTATTTGCACAAGCCAATGTTACAATAGTGAATCTTACATTTTTATAGTGCTTTTAGGTTAATAGTTCATCAAGCATTGTCAAGTACCTGACTTCATTCTGATCTTCAAAATATCAGGTAAGTAGAGCGGATTGTTCCCATATTCCAGTGAGGACACGGGAGCTCAGAGGAGAGCAGAGGTTTACACCAAATCACAAGGCCTGGAAGTGGCAGAGCTGGGATTGGGACACGGTTCTCTTGATACCTGGGCCCCTTCAGCTGCCCGTGAAGACAATAAGGAGGATGCTCCCACTGTTGAACTGACAGCCTCTGCAGCCACCAGAATCAATATAATTTCCTCTTTATTTTGCTATTAATAAAATTACTGTTATCCTGAATCCCTGGAGAGGAGAGGAGAGCCTTGCCTCACAAAATAAGGGCAAAAAATCTTTTTCAAGGATACGCAAATATGATAATATGGTAAATAAATATGATTTTAAATATTTGACTTCGTTAATAATCAATCACCTGAAACAACAACAACGATGCACCCCTTTCTCCTATCAAGTTAGAAATAATAAAAATGTTGATAAGGATGCAGTCAAACTGGTGTTTGTGTTCAAAGCCGGAGGTCTCATATGCTGCTATAAACTTTTAGAAGCTATTTGGCCATACGCATCAAGAGCCGTGAAATTGTTCACACTCTGAACCAGTCATCTTACTTCTGGGAATCTATCCTAAGGAAGTAATATTAAATAGAGAAAGAAAAAAAAAAAATACCTCCCTGAGGCCTGGTTGTTGAATTCTCCTTTGGATAGCAATGATTTCATGGTATCTTTTTAATAAACTTCTTCGTTTAAGATAGTTCAAGTTGGTTCCTGTTACATGGCACCAGAACAATCATTAGTACAAAAGCACACATAAAGATAGCTAATATAAATATTAATATTCTCCCCTTTCTGCCTTCCTTCCTTCCAAATTGACCTTTCCAGCTTCACAGCCTAGGATCCCATCCTTGCCTCCACCAATCTGGAAGCTCTGGTAAAGTTAAACATCTCGCAGCTGACCAGAAGGGCCATGAACGCACATGTCTTTAATTTTAGAGCATAAGAATCACCTGGAAAGCTGGTTAAAACACTGCTGGACATACACATACCCCCTTCCACCGACTTTCTGATTCAGTGGGTTCTGTGTGAGGCCGGAGAATGTGCACTTCTAACAAATTCCAGGTGATGCTGACGCTGGAGACCACACTTTGAGAACCACCAGTTTAAGCTGGAGTCGGCCTCATATGACTTCCCTTCTGGCAAATTCTTTCTAGTTCCTCCCTACTTTTTGCAGCTATCTCCAATCACACCAAGCTGAACTAATTACTTGTCCCCTGTGTTTCTCTGGGGCGGGCAAAGCACCTATGATTCTGTCTCATGGAAGTTAGTTGTACAATCAACGCCAGCTCCCTGCTCCTTGTGAGTATCTGGAGGGCTGGCCCATGGCTTCAACATCTCTGTGCCCCCAAAGCTGGCACAGCGCTTGGCACACGGTAGCCATATGCACATGTATGACTGAATTGCTGCTTCCCTCTCTAGGAAGTTATGGTTTCCTCCTGCTCCCACGGGATCCATTAGCATATTGAATAGCTGTTTTTTAAAAAACAAGGATTAGCCATGATAGCAAAAGAAGAAACATGAGAAGAGCTTATTAGTTTGCCGGGCTAGTAAATATCATCTTGCTTTGTTCCCTAAACTCCCTAATGAAGATAGCAGCTCTCAGGCAAATAAATAAAACATTAGGTTGACAACACACAGCACATCACAAGCGCAGTCCACTAATTTGCTCATTGCTGAAGGACATTAGCCACCTTTGGGATAATCTCCATAAACACACCGCCTAGTCGCACCTTCTCCTAGAGAAATTACATCAAACAAAGATTTTAGCGTTTTTCTATGTCTTGTATGTATTTCATTTCAGTAACATTTTTAATAGCAAAATGCCCATCTTAATCAAATGAAAGCTATTTTTCAGTAATTGTCCTAAAAGCCAATTCCTTTTCTGGAAAAACATCTTTTTGAATCACAATTGGCTGGGCTAAACAGTGTTCTCAGAATATTAATGTGAGCTCAAGCTATTAAAATGTCACGGTTAACCTTTTTAAAACCTAATTAAATTAAAATAATATGTGGAACGCTTTTACTGAAAGGCAAGGCTCTTTTTCAAAGGACCTGTTCCAAGTCTCAGAGCTAACACCTTGAAGCCATGGTGGGAAAAAGGTTTTGCATGCAGACAAAGACAGCCTGGCTTTGCACCTGCTGTGATTAACTTTTAGTTGTTAGTATTTGAGTTAATTATTGGAGCATGCTGGAGGGCAGGGACAATTTACTTGCCTGATCACACCTAATAAGATATATTTGCAAATGCCAGCATCTCGTGGACTTAATCAACAAACTATCAAGACAATCAATGCGGTTAGGCCCCATGTCCTTGTGATTTTTTTTCCAAATAAAAAAGATAAAAATCCAAAGGCACAGTGCTAAGGATATAGGCAAGGTGCTCAGAAGGCCTCCGTTAGCCAGCATCAGGCTTATCTCCCTGATGGCTAGAGCCATCATGCAGGAGAGATGGCGCACCCTGAGGCCCAATTCTATTGAGAGCAAAGTTCAAGCCAGTGACATCAGGCACAAGCAAATTAACATCTGACAACCGCAGCACTCCTCTGTAACTGAGGCCTGGAAGGCTTCAAATGGGCTGTCTGCTGTATCTTGTGGAGAGGAAAGGTTGTTACCCCCAAAGCACTGTATTCACTTCTTCCTACACAAGAATTGAGCTTCTGTTCCTTTATTTGATAATCTATGCTTGAATCCAGTGAATAAATTTTTAAAAGAAACTGGCTATAATACACGTTGGCAAATTCCACAAAACAGCATACCTTAGTTTCAAGGCTGTTCTTTTATAGGCCTCAATGTAGTAACACTATGAGGAAGTCGATTGGAGTCATGCATGGGCACACAAAATATGGAGAATACTAGCATGACCTTTCTAGAGGGATCTCATGCCAGTAATGAAAAGGTGCAGATGACAGCAGTGGGCAGCCTGAGGGCCGCTGAAAGCTGAACTGTCTTTGATTCATAAGTCGTCCATCCTGAATAATGAAAGATGACCCCCATTCAGCATGAACACCTAGATTTCTATGGTCATTTATTCAACCATTCATTCACTCAACACACGTGTTTGTGAGTTCCCACTTTGTGCCAGGGACTGTGCTGCACACGTTCCTGGTTTCCCTAAATGGGAACTGTGCAAACTTGAACTCTTGGCAGTTTGCACAGGGCCCATCTTGGGCAAAACCACTTTATGACAATGTTGAGGATAGCTGTTGACCCCTGGCTTCTAAAACTAGCAACACCCCAGAAGTGACAGATGCCACTTCCATTCACATTCCATTGGTGAGAGCCAGTCATGTGGCCACACCAATGGCCAGGCAGGCTAGAAAATGTAGTCTTCACTCTGTGCCCAGTTAAAATTTAAGGGTTTTGTTACCATGAGAAGGAAGGGAAAAACCAATATTAAGTGTCTGTTTTGTAAGGTATTTGCTTTTATATCAAAAGATGGAGTGTCTTAATTACATTGATGAGTCAAGAGTTTTGGGCATCTCCATTAGCCAGGAGCCAAGAGCCATGTAAGGCAGATTTCTTAACTTGGAACCCAGGCCTACTTCAAGGCCACGGTTTCAGAGTCAGGTGCAGGTCTCAGGCCACTAAGGGACAAGCGAACCATGCCAGCATCACCATTCATGAAAACTTCAGAAAACAACAATTCTCTGGCCTGTTTTAGGCATACATGGACTTTTAAACATTTGAAAATAAAGCATGCACTGCAGAATTATCCCAGATTTATAGTTTCCTAATAGAAAATTTCTTGATGTCAAAGAGGAAAAACTTTTCTTCTACCCTCTTAGGTTCAGTGATCTGGGGTCTATGAATTAAACTGACAAAAGACAGATTGGCAAAAGAAAAGATAGTTTATTCACGTATGTACTCAGGAACTTATTAATAACAAGAAAGCAGCTCAAAGAAGCAGTTAGAGCTCGGTGCTTATAAACCATCTTAATAAGGAGACAGGATTAGGATCTCAAGGGGTAATAAATGGTGGGAAATGACTGAGAAAAATCGGGGTAACCAAAAGAAGGTAGTGAAATGGCTAATTTTATATATTAACTGATTGGGTCACAGGGAACCAACCAGACACTTGGTTGAACATTATTTCTGTGTGTCTGTGAGGGTGTTTCTGCGTGAGATTAGCACTGAATCCGTAGACTGAGTAAACAGATTGTGCTTCCCAATGTGGGTGGGCCCCTCACAATCCACTGAGGGTCTGAATAGAACAAAAAGGCAGAGGAAGAGAGAATTCACTCTCCCTGCCTGACTGCTTGAGCTGAACGTTCATCTCTTGCCCTCAGACTAGGACTTACACCATCAACTCCCCTAGTTCTCATGCCCTCAGACTAGAATTTATACCATCAGCTCTTGGTTTTCAGGCCTTGGGACTCAGCCTGGAACCACACCACCAGCTCTCCTGGGTCTCCAGCTTGCAGACAGCAGATCATGGGACTTCTCAGCCCCCATAATCATATAAATCAATTCCTTATAAAACCATAAGGTTTATTTCAGTAATGTGTGGTTTATGCAACCGGTGTCAACTCTTCATCTCTGGTGACAGGAGTCACTCTTTCTCCTCTTGTACAGGAAGCCTTCCCTTAAAGCAGGATTTATTACAGCAGAATTCTTTTGGAAGGCTCTGCTTTTAGGCAGACAAGAGAGTAGAGAAAGGCTCTTTGTTCACCTGTTGATTCTCAAATGCCTTCAACTCAAAATAATCTCTATGCCATGGTGGCATATTCTGGTCCCTTCACTGGTCACAGCCAAATTTTATGGACTCAATTACTTTGAAAGAAAGAAGTAATGAAAAAAGGAAAGAAAGGAAGAACAGAAGGAAGAAAGGAAGGCACTGGCTATGATAAAATATTTTTTCAAGTGAAGCAGGAATTGTAGAAAAAAATAATTACATTAACATCCCCAAAACTCAATGCATTGTTTTAAACAAAATAATGTGTGGAAGAAGCCTTAAGTTAAATTCCAAATTCAGTGGATAAGATTTCATATTCACTGTGAGCCATTCCCTGCCTGTCATGTGCTTGCCCTGAACATATTTCCACAGCCTTGGCTCATTTGCCCTAATTTTTGCTTAGTATTATACAAGTCCCCCAAAATTTGAGAAAGCATTGAAGAAAAACTTGGAGAAGAAAGTAAAGCCAGGGAAAAAGCCATGGCCCTGGAAGAGAGGATTTTACCACACATAAAGCAATTGCTTGCCAACAACCACACTGATAGTTTGAGATCAGGAAGGGATGTAATCATTTTACATTCCAATAGCAGAATCTTTTAGTTACATACAGGCATTTTACTATGTTTCAGTTATGTTTTAGGAAATTGGTTAGGGATTTGGGGTTGATGGGTAGTGCATTGTAATTTTTTTCCATTTAAAATAATAGGAACTAGGCTATGGTTAGCATTTTTGTGCAGAATATCTGATTTTAGGAGTGGATTACTGATGTTAAATGGGAGTTGCCTGTGTTTCAGAAACTGCTTAGGAAATGATACAAAGTAGCTCTTTGCTTACTCAATTATCATTCAGCAAACATCCCCGAGTACCACAGGGAGCCAGGAATCGTGCTGAGTTGCTGTGGCTACACCAAGGAAACACCAGCATTCCTGGCCACAAGCTCTGGTCTAGGGGATGGGACAGAGAGAGTGACAGCTATGGAAGGGGTCAGCAGGTGGGGAGAACCCTAATCCAGCTACAGGAGCAGAGGAGAGATGAATAGGAGTTACAAGGTGAAAGAGGAGGAACGAGTGCGCCAGGCAGAGGAAACAACCTGTGCAAAAGACAGACTGGAGACCCAGAGGAAGAGAGCTGGATCGGCTGCTTCGCTGAGCCCAGAGGACGAGCAGCACAGGTCCTCCCACTTGTAACATCCTCACCGGACCTCAGCAAAGCGGCTGCAAGGTCCAGCTCCTCTGCCCAGCCTCTGCCTACATGCTCCGGACACCCGTCTTCCTAAGCAACTTCAGGGACAAAACTGTGAATGGGCTCTAGGTCTTGGTTTCCTCAGCTATAAAATGGAATAATAAAGTTTTATCATATAAAGTTATTTTGAGTATTGAATGAGTTAATATATGTAAACTGCTTTTAGTCAGTGCCTAGGGCATTTTCAGTGCTACATATTAGCAATTATTATTAGCTAAAGGCCCTGTAAATATGCCACAGTGAAGCTAGAGGTCTCTGTGATCAGGCTAGGGGTATATCAAGATCCAGGTTTTCTGCTTCCCCCACAGCCCCCACCTTCTCTCTCCTCTTCCAGATAAGGCAAGTGCATATTTTTGAACCACCCACTGGTACAGTGAAACTGCATCCTACATGGGTTTATTAATTTTTTTAATTAAAAAATACTCCATTGCTAAAAACTGCTAACAGTCATCTGAGCCTTCAGCGAGTTATAATCTTTTTGCTGGCAGAGGGTCTTGCCTCAATGTTGTTGGCTGCTGACTGATCAGGGTGGTGGTTGCTGAGGGCTGGGGTGGCTGTGGCAATTTCTTAAGACAACAGGAAATTTGCTGCATAGGTTGACTCTTTCTTTTACAAAAGATTTCTCTATAGCACATGATGCTGTTTGATGGTATTTTACTTACAGTAGACCTTCTTTCAAAATTAGTCAATCTTCTCAAACCCTGCCATTTTTTCATCAACTAAGTTTACATAGTATTGTAAATCTTTTGTTGTCATTTCAACAACGTTCGTGGCATCTCCACCAGAAGTAGTTTCCATCTCAAGAAACCACTTTCTTTGCTCGTCCATAAGAAGCAACTCTTTATCCATTCAAGTTTTATTGTGAGATTGCAGCAATTCAGTCACATCTTCAGGCTTTACTTCTAATTCTGTTCTCTTGCTATTTCCACCACATCTGCACTTACTTCTTCTTCTTAAGTCTTGAACCCCTCATTGGAATCAACTTCTTCCAAACTCCTGTTTTTTAATGTTGATATTTTGACCTCCTCCCATGAATCACAATTATTTTTTAAATTAACACATGATAATTATACATATTTATGGGATACATAGTGATGTTTTGATACATAAAATGTATAGTGATCAGACCAGCATAATAAGCATATCCAACATCTCAAACATTTATCATTTCTTGGTGTTGGGAACAGTCAATATCCTCCTATTGATAGCTATTTGAAACTATACATTATTGTTAACTATAGTCATCCTACAGTGCTATAGAACACTAGAACTTATTCCTCCTATCTAGCTATAATTTTGTCTTCTTCAACAAATTGCTCCCTATCCCCCATCTCTTCTCCCATGGATTTAACATAAGCAAATTCAGGAATGCCCAGCTGGCTGGATGAGACAGAGACAAATAATTCAGATACTGCCGGTCCTGCTCACCTCTTCTCAGAGAGCACATGCCCCAAATCGATCAGAGAGGAGAGGGAGCACAGGCACTCCCCTCCATTGGCGCGGCTCTCCCCACCCGTCCCTGGTCTGAGCAGCTTGAAGCATACTTTGTTAAGGGATTTTCAAGCCTAATATTGATTACACACAATTTTTACCCTCCAAGCTGACTTTAAAACCCAACCCTTGCTAAAAAGACAACGTCCCAGCACTACTGTCAGTTTAGGACTGAGTAAATTCTAATCAAATTAGAAACCTTGAAGGCTTTTTGAGAGCCGGTCTTTACTTTGAACAGTTTAAATCACCCTTAAGCTTAGCCTGAGGAATAGGATTAAAACCTCCCACATGTAGTAAAAAGGAAAAAAGGGGCTACGATTTTCTACCACCTGAGCCACCACCTTATCCTCCCCCACCCACCTTCCCAAGGCAAAATCTGCTTCCTTTCTGCCTACAGTAGAGCTAAAGAGATCACCAGTCCTGAGACTCAACACTGGAAGCTCCAGCAGGACAGGCACAGAACTCCAGAGCTTGAAAAATAGATGCTCACAGCTCCTAAGCCCACAAAAGCCCGCACCTCTCTCAAAGCTCAGGCAGGTACATTCTCCCCGCTGGGTTTAATTTCAAAATCCAGTGCAATCACTGAAAAACGAGGGCGATTTGCTCTTTCAGCTATGTACAATTTTCATCAGCAGTCTCCAGTGGCTACGATCTCAGGCAGCCTTCTACCACCTTTTCCCCCTCCTCCCTAGATGGACACATACATATTCTGGAGAAATGGTTTTTCTAACTGCCCGCAGAGGTCTACTTGTGTTTTGAGGCATTGTCTCAGCACCAAGTTCGGTAGACAGAATTCTCTTTCCTGAGTCAAACGCTTACAGAGAGCTGTGATCTCAGATTTCAGTTTGTCTTCCTTGTTACTCCTGAAATCTGATCATCCCTTTTGACTTTCTACCACAATTATATATTGAAAGATAAACATGGTAACACAACAGTATGCAGGGACATGTGTAACTGATTCTCTGCAAGGGGTAAAAAGAGAGTGTAATTACAGCTGAAAGGCAGTGTCTTTTGGGAGGAAAGAAAAACACAGGGGAAATATTCTTTATAAAATGTTGTCTTTATTTTTAGCTTGGTACTCACCTCTCACTTTCTAACACACACTGACAAAGCATGTACTCATGTACACACAAACATACTCATATATGTACATGCACACACACACACACACAACACACACACATATACACACACAGAGAATCTTTTAAAGACCCTTGGTCTTTGATTTCATTCTTTTCAGCAAATGAACAATTAGCCTCAATAGTCAAATAAACATCAGAAGAGCAGGGGTTTTTTTTTTCCTTCCTCTGCTGCTACTAAACACAGGAACAGAGATGAGCAAAACAGCGTGAAACCTGAACCAGCTCACGCACAAGGACTCGAGAGAATCGGATCTTCCAAATGGAAGCTCCAGTTCGCTGCAGTGTTCTCAGAATCTCATTGCTTAAATTGTGATTCCAAAGAGGAAATCCCCTATGGCCCAGCAGGCACATACAATCAATTTTCCACATTATTTATGTAAAAATCTGTCCTGTTGAATATTCTGGACATAGAAGTAACAGTTTCAAAATGAGATTTGCCAAACACCCCCTTGTCCCCAAACAGTCAGAATCAGCAGAACATCCCTATCAGTCCTCTCAATTTATTCTTCATCAGAAGCCAGTGGGGAAGGGACTCAGCTGAGATCCTGAGCTGCACAAAGGCACTAACCTAATCCCATCCGAAGGAAAATGAGCAGAGTTTGAACCAGAGACTCAAATTAGTGAGTAAACTCAGAGACTCCGGGGACTTCAGTGAGGCAAGGCACCAATATCTTAGAGAGTTGGGTCTAATGGCCACACCGCAGGGCCAGGCAGACAGAGGCAAAGGCTCTCAGGCCATATTACCTGCCCATGGAGCGTGTGTGTTAAGCACAGCGAAGTGTACAGATGGCCCCTGACTTAACAATGGTTCGATTTAGGATTTTTCGACTTTACACTGGTGAGAAAGTGATATGCATTCCGTAGAAACAATACTTCCTATACCCATGCAACCATTCTGTTTTTCACTTTCAATATTCAATGAATTACATGAAATATTCAACATTTTATTATAAAATAGGCTTTGAGTTAGATGATTTTGCCCAGCTATAGGTTAATGTAAATGTTCGGAACATGTATAAGGAAGGCTAGGCTAAGCTGTGGTGTTCTATAGGTTAGGTATATCAGATGCATTTTGGACTTAAGACATTTTCAGCTTACGATGGGTTCACCAGGATGTAACCCCATTGTAAGCTGAGGTGTATCTGTACCCGTGAGTCTTGCTTTAGAAAGCAGGAGGGCAACGAGGCTTTATTTTACATGAAGTCTACCTGTACTGGCCAAACCCACCCTTCCAGTTTCCTGCAGGCTCCTGAAAGGGGCTCTGATTAGCATAAAATGAGGCATCAGCCACACACACTATGACCCTCCCTGGAATACTGCTCACCTCCCAACCCCTCCAATGCTGCAGGAGTGGGGAGTTGACTCATTGGCATCATTTAAAAACTATCTCCTTGCTCTTGTGTTCACTTGCCCCTTTCCTCTCCTCCCCAAAGAAATGATTGAATTGGGCTTGCCTTCTGCTCAGGAGGGGCCTTTGGAAGCTGAGAGGGCTCAGGGTGAAGCCCGGGGGACAGGAGCAAAGAGCTCACTGGTGGAGACCTGCTCTGGCTGAGTCTTTGGGAAAAGAGGGGAAAGCAAGTTGCTTCTACATACCAGCCCAGCTCCCCAAGGCAGCAGAGGAGGTAAAATTTCAGCAGAGGACCCACCCAGGAGAATGCAGTTGGCTAGAATGAGCTCAGTGCCTGTGAGAGGCAGAAAGACGTGCAAATGAAGCCCACCCAAGTCAGGAAACCCCAAACATTAATTGAGCTCCAGAACCCAGGAAGCCCCTAACATACAACAGCTGTCTGTGGTTTAGGATGCTCAGAAATGGACAGGATGGCACCACACTCAGGTGAGCAGAGTGCTACCGGGAGTCAAGGTCCCCAATTCTCCTTTGAGTTTCACATCTGACTGCTTCTCCTATCACAAACCTGGCATTGTGGGGGCTGGGGGAGAAAGGATTGTGAGCCTATGTACAAGGCCCTGCAGGTGACACAAAAACTAACAAGACAAAATTGTGCCCTCAAAGACCAGGTAGTGAATGGAGAGCATGGGATTGTGAAGCCATCCTGATCTTGCTCCTGTCATTTACTATTTGTGTAGCCCTAGCCAATTGACTTTTCGTCTCTGACCATACTTTTACTTGTTTATAAAATGGTATTAAAAATACCACTGAGTGTTTCTGAAAGGATTAGAGATAACGTATATGAAGCACTTCTGCCTGGAGCATGGTAGACCTTGATAAATGGTATCTCAGTGTTAACCTCAGACTTGTTAGCAGCTAACAATGGAGCAAGGGAATACCAAACGTTGTGGGTCTGGAACCAGAGCAAAGTGGGCTTAATGCTGTTAGGCCAAGGAGAGAGTAAAAAGCAAATGCATCAGAGAGGAGCTGAATCAAGCTACTTTCCCAAACACTATCACTGGCCCACCTTTAAGGATAAACAGGGACAGGCAATGACTCCCACCCAGGGCCATGGAGACCCTGAGCACGTGACCCGTGCAGTCACACAGAGCCTCACACTTAGAAGAGTTTGCAATCAGTTTAATGATCTCTCATCATCTTGAAATTCTTAATAATTTTTGAGCAAGGGGCCCAGCATTTTCATTTTTAACTGGGCCCCACAAAACTATGTAGCCAGCCCTGTTCCCACTCACGGAGACTGATGGGGCTTTGTTCATTAACTGCTTCCTCTGAGGCAGCCCACCCCCCTTTTTTCCAAGACTTCCTGAGGTGGTCAGACCCAGACTTCCCTCTGATATCACAGTTTGTGGGCACAGAGCGAGGTAGGTTTTCCTTTCCAACTTCTAGACATTCCAATGCACATGACCTGCCCAGCTTCTCTGCAAGAAACTGACTGGGTAATAAAATTGCACCAGCTTATCACTCTCACTATCCAAGGGATTTTCTAGATACAAGATCATGATATGATACGATCTTATATCTAGAAAACCCTAAAGACTCCACCAAAAAGACTCCTAGAATTCACAAATTAATTCACCAAAGTCTCAGGTTACAAAATCAATGTACACACATCAGTAGCATTTCTGCATACTAGTAACAGACAAGCAAGAGTCAAATCAAGCCATTTGCAATAGCTACAAAGAAAATAAAATACCCAGGAATATACTTAACAAAGGAGGTTAAAAATCTCTACAAGGAGAACCACAAACACTGATGAAAGGAATCACAGATGACACAAACAAATGGAAAAACATCCCCTGCTCATGGATTGGTAGAAGTAATTAACAGATTCAATGCAATCCCCACGAAAATACCAGTGTCATATTATACAGATCTAGAAAAAAATAATCCTAAACTTTATTTGGAACCAAAAAAGAGCCTGAATAGCCAAAGCAACCCAAAGTAAAAAGAACAAATCTGGAAGCATCACATTATCTGACTTCAAATTATGCTACAAGGCTATAGTAACCAAAAGAGCATGGTACTGGTATAAATGTAGAGTCATAGACCAATGGAATAGAATAGAGAACCCAGAAATAAAAATCTACAACCACCTGATCTTTGACAAAGCAGTCAACAACACCCTATTCAATAAATGGTGCTGGGAAAACTGGATAGCTACATGCAGAAGAATGAAACAAGATCCTTATCTCTCACCATATACAAAAATTAATTCAAGATGGATAAAAGACTTAGATGTAAGGCATGAAACCATAAAAATTATAGAATATAGGAAAAGAATTCTTTTAGACATCAGCCTAGGCAAAGAATTGATGACTAAGATCCCAAAGGCAAATGTAGCAACAAAAATAAATGGAACTTGATTAAATTAAAAAGCTTCTTCACAGCAAAAGAAATAATCAACAGAGTTAATAGACAACCTACAGAACAGGAGAAAATATTCACAAACTATACATTTGACAAAGGACTGATATCCAGAATCTACAAAGAACTCTAATCAGAAAAAAAAAAAACAAACCACCCCATCAAAAAGTAGACAAATGACATTAATAGAAGTTTTTCCAAAGAAGATAGACAAATGGCCAAAAAACACATGAAAAAATGCTCATCATTAACCATCAGGGAAATGTAAACTATTAATAAAACCACAATGAGATACCACTTTACCCCTATCAGAATGGCCATTACTAAAAAGTCAAAAAAAACAACAGATGCTAGCATGGACGCAGAGAGAAAGGAACGCTTACGCGCTGTTGGTGGGACTGCAGATTAGAATAACCTCTATGGAAAACAGTATGGAGATTCCTCAAAGAAATAAATGTAGACTTACCATTCAATCCAGCAATCCCACTGCTAGGTATCTACTCAAAGGAAATGATGTCATTTAATCAAAAAGATACCTGTACTAGAATGTTTATTGCAGCATAATCCACAATTGCAAAGATATGGAATCAACCTAAGTGCCCTTCAATTCATTAGTGGATAAAGAAAATGTGGTGTGCGTGTACATACACACACACACACACACACACACACACACATGCTCACACCATGGAGTACTAATCAGCCATGAAAAGGAAGGAAATAAAGTCATTTGCAGCAACGTGAAGTGAACTGGAGACCGTTATCTTAAATGAAGTATCTCAGGAATGGAAAAACCAAACACCTTATGTCCTCTCTAATAAGTGGAAGCTAATAGATGGGTACACATGGGCACCAAGTGATGTAAAGGACATGGGAAACCAAGCAGAGGGGAGGGCAGGAGGGTGGACGTAGAATAAAACCCTATCTATTTGGTACAATGAACACTATCTTGGTGATGGGCACACCGAAAGCTCTGATTTAAGCATTATGTAAGACATAATAAGACATATAACAAAAACACTTGTACCTCCTTAATATTTTTAAGTAAATACATACATACATACTAAAGGAATATATCCAAGAGAATGTTTCCCTCCCTGAAAATCATTTCCAGAATTCAAGAATTCTACCTGGCAAAGGCCATTTCTGCTGTCAGCCCAGTGCACTTTTCATTCAACAAACATTTACTGCGCACCTACTAGGTACCAGAACTCAGTTGGGTAGGGCTGACCCTTCTCTTCCTGCCTGCAGGCAAATCCCACCTAGAAATGACAGGTGCTTGGCTAAAGGAACCAAAGCTAAGGGGACAATGTCCCCTCAGGGCAATTTGACCTGGGAAACTTTTGCCTGAAAGGTGGAGCAAATTCTGGAAATAGGGATAAGAAGGTGGAGGTAGGGCTGTGTACCCGCTGGCTCCAGCAGCTGGCAGGAGGCAGCTGACTGATAGGCTGGCACGGTCCCTGCTCACTATTAATAGGTCCCCTGCCTGCTCTGAGTTTCATTACTGCGGACTGTTCTGCATCCATGAGCAGCGCCCTCTGGGACCTCAGCACCGCGGCATGCGGTGGGGATGGAATAGCTGCCACCTTCAGCCCGGACTCACTTCCCTAACGGAAAGGGTTTGGGGTGGCCCAGGAACCCTGGGCCTTTGCAGGCGCTGTCTCGAAGAAAGTGGCCTGCAGAGAGTCCGGACAATGGGCAGAGGGCACAGCAGCCAGATGCAGGTTCTTGCGGCCTGACCTCTCTTCTCTTCCTGAGCCCTGCCCCTCCGTGAGCAGCCAGAGAGTGGACGGAGAAGGTCCCAGAAGTTGATCAATAGGGTGTGCCAAGAAAATATTCCCCAATTCTTCAGAATCAGTGAACTGTGAGCCATAAGCAGCGAGTGTAAAAATAGCTCCATCCATCTCGGGAGGAAGGGAGAACAGAAACAGGGAGGGAAGGGCCTAACCCTTCCAAATAAGCTCTAAGCCAGGGGTTCTTGGCATTCTTAAAAATCCGTGCCCCCTTGTGATAAATATAGAAATCTCACTCTTTAAGAGTTGCATGAATTTTAAGTAAATTAAGTATATTGACTTCGATTCAATAAAAGATGTAATGCTGATCTAAGCACATGCTTTTGGAACTAAGCTTGCTGCTTCTGTGTCCCCCAGTCTTCCTCTCCTCGTTCTTATCCCACTGCCTGAGATTCCGATATCCCCTTCACTGGGATGCTCCCTTTTGCCCCCTCACTGAGATTTTTCATTATAAACTTACTTTAGATTGTGATCTACTTGAGGCTCTGCCTTAATCTTCCTGAATCTTTTTTTTTTAATTTTTTATTGATACATAATTGTACAATTGTTATACACAAATTATGTATAACATGTTCATGGAGTACATGTTATATTTTGATACAAGCATATAACATATAATGATCAAATCAGGGTAATTGGGACATGATTCACCTGAAACATTTACCATTGCTTTATGTTGGGAACATTTGAAAACTTCTAGCTATTCTGAAATACAATAAATTATTGTTAACTATAGTTGCCCTATTGCACTATTGAACACTAGAATTTTTTCCCTTTATTTAACAGAATTACTCTTTCACCAACACCTCTTCATTACCCCTTCCCACCACCCTTACCAATCTCTAGTAGCCACCATTCTATTCACTACCTCCTTGAGATCAATTTTTTTTTTCGGTCCCATATATGAGTGTGAAAATGCAATATTTATCTTTCTGTGCCTGGTTTATTTCACTTAAAATAATGTCCTAAGGATCCACTTCCTGGATCTTCTTAAATCGTCTTTGGGTCTCTGGCTACCCACAGACGGGTGGGGCTCAGGAAGAGAAGACAGGTCAGTCAGCAGGAACCTGCGTCTCAAAGGCCCTGTCTCCGTGCCTGGTCCATGGCCTGCCATATGGTTAGTGCTTGGTACAGCTGATAAATGGCTGGGTGGGTGGGTGGATGGATGCACGGACGGATGGAGGTCAGGGATGCCAGATCATTATCTACTCTTCTGTAGGGCCAAAATTAATTCTATGCTGTGACCCTGGGCCTCAGGGAGCCACTGTCCTGGAGAAAATGAGAAGCGTGGACCATTTTGGGGAGTAGGCAGATCTGTGAAGAGGACAGGCAGTGTTTTCCAACTTAGTTCTTCCACACCTCTTGGGAACAACCAGCTGCCCAGGCCAGAGTATACACCCCTGGGCAAAGTCCCCACCTTTGGGCAGCCACAAATAATCACTAGGCATAGGACAGGCCACACTGTGCCAGAAAATCATTCAGCAAGACTCAGAAAACTCCTACCCACCACACACAGTGCTACAATCTTCTTGGCCTGCAGAGAGAAGGAGCCAGGTCATAGCTCACACGGACAAATCAGAAAACATTCAGAGAAGCACAGAGGAGTCTAGAGCTGTGTTCTGTGATCAACAGTGGAATGAACTGAGAATATTTAGCCTGAAAAAGAAAACGCTTGACAAGGGGGAAGAGTAAGGTGGTAGCTAAATAATAGCTCTCTTTGGAAATCTGGAAGACGGTATGTGAAAGTTGGTGTAAAGGATTAGATCTAGAAGAGAACTGTGGCCAACAGGCGGCCGATTAATGTCACACAAGGAAGCAGGCTCTAACAATTAAGGCTGGCCCACAGCTGGACTTCAAGGCTATTACTAAGAGGTATGTAAATTGCCTGTCAATGGAAGAATTGAAGCAGAAGACCACATGGTCATCTGTGAGAGAATTGTAGGGTGGGAAGAAGGTGAAGCTAGATGCTTCCAGGTCTTTTCTAGGATTCATTTGTTGAAGTGAGGCACCCACACCATCCTCACCCCACCCAGCCCCACAGAGACTCTGAAACCAAGCTTTAATTCAAGGCTTTGACTACCAACTCAATTCCCCACTTAGACGTTGTGAATCTTTAAACTCCTAGGTTTATTAGTGGAAAATTCTGCTATCTTCCCCAGGGACGAGCAGATCTGAATGGGAACCAGCCCACTTTTCCCTTAAAGGGACAAACTCACTCAGGGATGGTGGAAACCTTCACTTACAAAGGTCTCCTCAAACTCAGTCTCTGTTTTTGTCTCCTCTCTCCACACTCCCACACACCAGAATGGTTCCCAGTAAGTTCACTGGAAATATCCTCCCTTGGGACCCAGTGCTCTAACTCCATCCTGGCAGAACAATTAAGTGTTCTTTCAGCTCAACTCTGGAAGACGACTCAAAACAGTGTCCCCGCCCACCGGATTGGTGAACCTGCCGAGCTCTTTCAAGGAAGCGGTCTGCAGCCCTTTAGTCCGTGTCTGGGGGCGTGCTGAGGACTACCCAGCCCCTTCTGCCACCAACCTGGCAGCATACCCGTCACCTCCTCGCCAGCTCCCATGCTGTGCTCTGAGCAGGGCACAGACCCAGGGCGTCCGTGCCCGCTGCCGCCACAACCCAACTGAGTACTGCAGCGCTGAACCCCTCACCTTCTCCTCAGGTGTCTTGGTTTTGTGCTGATATAACAAAAAACCTGGTCCCGGGTAATTTATAAAGAACAGAAATTTATTTCTTACAGTTCTGAAGGCCAGAAAGTCCAAGATGAAGGTGCCAGCTGCTGAGGGCCCTGTGTCTCTGCTTCCCAGATGGTGCCTTGTTGCTGTGTCCTTGGGAGGGAAGGAACGCTGCAGCCGCACCAGCAGAAGGTGCAAGGGCAGGAAAGCCCAGCGCTGCACGAAGCCTCTTTTATAGGCCCTTAATCCCATTTACAAAGAAGGAGCTCTCGTGGCCTAATCTCCTCTTAAAGGCCCCACCTGTTAATACTATCACCTTGGCCATTGGGTTGCAACACCTGAAATTTGGAGGTGACATATTCAAACCATAGCATCAGGTATTTAAGGAACTTGGCAACAACCTAAAGTTTTTAAATTTCTCCTTACACACCCACTCTACCCACACTGGACACAAAAAGTGCATGTAAATAAGGTCCCAGGAACTGTCCAGAGGGTCCCAAAGTCCACTTTCAAACCAAACCCTGAAATTGACTCTGGGTCACCAACATCATCAAAGTTGAGGGTGGGTGGCCTGGCCAAGTGCACCAAACCTGGTAGGTGCACAGTAAGGAGTTACGGTGTCTACGGCTGCAGTGCTTAGGAACTCTGAGCACAGATCTGGGAGGTAGGAGAACTGACTCTTTGGGCCCCATTTCTTCATCCATCAATGAGGAGGTTGGTCTTGGTGACTTCTGGGGCTTTATCATGTCTAAAATGACACAATTCTATGATAGAAAGAGCCATTTTTTTTCCTCAACCCCTTCTGTTTCAGATCAGGAACTCTGAATCCTGGATTGTAAACTGATTTGGCCAAACTCAGACTGGTCTTTAACCTCCTGGTCCTAACTCCATTGAACCATTCCAGATTGCCTCTCCCGGACCCTGGGAGCTGTATGGCCCTGGACTTTAGGAAAACGAACTGAAGAGGATACACAGCACAGAATAGAAGGAGCCCAGAGTCCACACCATGGTTCCTTTTGGCATAAGGCAGGGCTGTTAGTATAAAGCCCTTGAGTAGATAACAATTCTTCACAATCTTTCCTTCTCCCACCACAACCGCTGGAGCTCAAAGTGCAGCCCAAGGCAGAATGAGCTCCCTAGGAGGTCTCTGCTTTGGACTGTGTTCAGATCTGGAGGAACAGTCACCAGAGAACTACTGACTTCTGAATTCAATGTTACTATAACCCCCAGCTAGGTATTAATATGTGTGTTTGGGGGGAACATTGTGAGCTGACTTGGAGCCCTATTGGAGGTGCAGCAAGCACTTTTTAAGCAACTCTCACAGAGCCCTTTGGAAATAACTACCATCGCCCACAGATGGCTAAAATCATTCAGCCACAGGAGTGGCTGGTTATGCTAACAAGGTGAAGTCAGTAGAAGAGAAAGCAGTGAGATCTTGAGTTCCCCAACTGCCTGTTCAGTAGTTTAGTTTAATAAGGTTTCCTAAGTGAAAGTAACTTATGCCTACTTGACAATGGTCATGTGATAAAGTTTTGGCAAATGTTGTTAACTTTTAAGGGCAGAAAAGGGAGACATCGGATGGTTAGAACAGTTACTCTGGAGGAATTATGTTATGAGAAATCCAATTTGGGAGATTGTTTCTTTTGCAGGGTTGTTTGTGCTATCAACTTCAATGATTTAATTCATCTTCAGTTTTTCCATGACCCAAGCCAAGACTGAAAATAATACAATCATGTGCAACTAACATTTTTTAGATACAGATAAATTGGAACACAGCCTGCCTATTGCTCTAAATGACTTACACATTGCTGTACGTGAAGAACACCATGTGAGATTTCCAAATATCTGCCTAGGTGTTGACAAGTACCAAGTCAGGCTGATATGAGTGACTGGATAGGTCCACATTTCAGGAACTTGGCACCCTGAAATGTCTACATCGTTCAGCAAGTCATGAACTTTGTGTGCACATAATATAGCATGCCAATAAAATCACTCCTGGAAACTCTTCCAAATCCTATTGCCAGGAGTAACCAAAGGAAGTATTGAGATCTGATTGGCTAAGACACCCTTAGCTTATGTCAATTGTGTAGTAAGCTACCTAGAAACATGGTTATGCCAATACTATCACTAGTTTTCTCCTAAGCTTTGTCTAAAATAGAAGTGAGACAATGCATAGCAAAAGAACCAAGGAATAGTAGAGTAGAAGGGGACCTCAGAGCTCATCAACCCAGCCTCCTACTTCACTTCCCAGAGACAGAAACTGAGTCACTTTTTTAGGTCACATTTCCCTCAGAGCAGAGCCTGAGATAGGGGTTCAGGTCCACATGATTTATTGAGGGAGTACTCTTCAGGAAAAGCCTATGAGAGAATAAGAGAAACAGTATAGGAAAAAGGAAAGTGCTGGGCAAGGATGTGACCTCAGGAAAGTCTAGTTTTGGCTTGAAGGGCTCTGGCTGTAGGTGCTCCCTGCAGTGGTGGGAGCTGCTGTCCTGTCAGCAGTGGATGAGTCACCAGAGAAAGGAACAGCTGTGAGCTGTTAGCAGTCAATGCTGAGGAAGGAAATAGCAGAGGATGCAAACAGGTGGAAAACCATATCATGCTCGTGGGTCGGCAGAATCAACATTGTTTATGCTTCCTAAAGCATACCAATTTTTAAAAGGAGCCATGAACTCCTCCTACTGGGATAGAGTTTTACAAGCCAGACCAAGGGTTTGGAAACCTGGGGAAAACATTTGTCTATCAAAGTAGGACAGATATTGGCCCATGAACACAGCTGCAGGGGAAACTCAGCAGTCAGAAGGTAGCATCCAGAGAAGCAAGGGGGTGACAAAAGACAGTGAACATGGGAATTACAGCCAAGGGTAAAGAGTTAGGGGTCCAACCAGGTGGTAGAGTTCTCCCCAGGGAGATGGGAACAGACTGCATCGTGATTTGGGACAGGCATAGGGAAGTCAAAAGCAGGAATCGTGACATGGGACACAATGCCAGTCCTAGGGAGACTTGGCCGGTGCATAGTCCTGTCGTGGGAGGGGGCCCAGGGAGAGACAGAATGGCAACAGGAAGGAGAGCCTTGGCAGAAGCACCAGGTCCCCGCAGGACGAGCAGCAGGGTGGCCTTCTTGGTGAGGGTTTCTTTTATCCCTTCTCAAGTTTTGCAGACATTAGAAAACTCTGGGTAGGAGTTTGTATCTGAATCTCTAGGGGGTCAAAGCAGCTTCTCTTGTTATATGAGCCTATGTTTGCTGAGTATGCAAACACTCAGCAAGTATGGATCTTAAAACACTATCAAAAGGAGCAAAGCTCCTATAGGGAAAATGCACTATTAATCTTAAAAGTTCCTTTCTTTTTTTTTTTATAGCTCCTCTTCTCCAATAAAACATGACATTGTGGTTTTGTTTATTTTAGCATATTACAGTTCAATAAAGCCCCAAATCCTTACATCAAATATATTCTTCAATGTCAGAAGGGCATGTAAAGATATGTTTCCTAATGAAAGATTTATCTTTTATCTGACAGTGATGATTTAGCCAGTGCTGATCTCTTCATCCTCTTTTCCACTGGAGAAAAAAAAGTTGAACAAAATTACCTTTCTTGGAATAATAGCCCCTTTAAAAACCTGACTACTTTGTCATTACCTCTGTAATCTCCCTTGGAGATCATGGGCTATTCATTTTCTCCCTGACTCCAATTTGCCTTTTGATATTTTTCTTTGGTCTGTTCAAACAGTCCCCCAATTGCCCAGCTCATCAGAGCGAGGCCTTGGCGCGAGCTGGAGCCCACTGACGCTGCATGTCACCCGGCGCTCGCTGGCTCTGGGGCCCCTCCGTGCACTGTGGAGGAGCTTTGAAAATGGTCTAAGCTCTTCTCGTTAAAGCTTTCTCTAGCTCTTATCCCCGTGACATCTTTTATCTACATATCATGTCAGAGGCTGCAGCTTCGTAGTCCTTAAAAAAAAAAAAGTAGCTACTGAGCCTCTCAAAAAAGGAAAAATCTAAGAAAAAGAATGGCTGGAAATATGAGAGAATTACATGTGGCTACTGGGGGCGCCATGCATAGCAAGGCAGGGTGTTCTCTGCACGAACCGAAATTCAGCCCACACAGGACTGCGTGTGCCTGGAGAGGGTGCCTTCTCCACTTTGCACCAAGGTACCATCTGGCTGGCAGCAGCTCTGCGTTCTCTTCCTGATACTGAGTTGCGCCCATGATGGATATATTGTTGCTGCTTATTCTGATACCTCGAGTTGTTGCTGTTGTCTCCTTTGGTTATTTTCACTTCTGTTCCATCTGTGTGATTTCATCTCTGATGGCCCCTGTGGACAGTTCGGCAGCCATGCTTCAGAGGAAGCACTGCACAAACCAGAAATCCCATATACCTCTCTCGCCTCTCCTCTTACACAGGCCCTTGAAAAGAAATTTCTTTCTGTGTGTAATCAGTGGTGTGGATCCAAGTGCGCTTACTTAGCTCTTGCTGGATTTTGAATGCACAACCACATCCCAACTCATTAGTGACAAGAAAGCTGAGCTGTCAAGTGTGGCTCAAACTCCAGGAGAGGAGTCTGTATTAGAGCAACGTCCAGGATCCACACACAAGCTGAGTTGGCTTTTTCTTTTCTTTTAAGCTTTATTGATCTCGGGAAGAACTGAAGGCCTGTTGAAAAAGTGTGGGAATCAGCTCAACATACTAATTTATGTATTATTTATGCACTTAAAGAAGCCTAGACTCCCAGCAATAAAGAAAAAAATGTATGCAGTGGAACTGCCACTGGACTCAATTCCCACATTAGGAACACTGCGCACAGGAACCGTGAGGGACAATGGGATACGGGAGCACGTGGAATTTGGAATCAGACAGACGGGGTTGGAGCACCACCTCCACCACGAGACCTGGGGCAAGTTGCTGCATCTCTCTAGCCTTCAGTTTTCTCATCTCTAAAACAGAGGGAAATAGCTATTAATATTTGCAGGGTTATTGTGAGGATTAAATGGGAAAAGTCATGTATGAATTTCAAAGCGGTTACGAATGCCTGTTGTAGGTATCCTGTGTGAGGAAGGGGCACACGTCCAGCTCCTAGATTTCTTGTCACAGAATGGTCACTTTCCTGACAACTCTACATCTCTAAAGAACCCTCCTATCTTTACTCCAAAGAGACACAGAGCAAAGACTTGCTCCGCTAATTCAGACCACAGCTGGCATTCTCTCTTTCTCTCTCTCTCTCTCTCTTCTATAAAGTAAAACTGGCTCAATCATCCACCTACCTTAAAGCAATAATTCCAGTATTTTCCTAATACCCACAGCCCCAAAGTAACGGCCAGTCTGCCTTCCACATTCAGCAAGGGGAGCACTGGCCCCTGGACAAGTCACTCCTGCCTGGGTTCCTTGCTGCCACCAAAGTGGCTGTTGAAATTGGATTCCCGCAGCCTGAAATGGCCCATCCACCTGTGCTGGCCCTGTACCTTTGCTCCTCTGAAGGAGGATGGTGGACTTCAATGCCAAGTTCATGGAAGGCTGCCCACCCCCAGCATGGGCTTCCAGGATGGCAGTTCTCTCTCGTCTGCCTCAGTCATCCCCCACCCCATTCCAGGGACTCTCTATCAGAATTAGTTCATGTAGCAAGAACCCTCTGACCTTTTCAATTCTCTCGAAGCTATACCCTTATGCCCCCAGCCCCAGGAAAGCAAGCATATTTTTCTTTTCAGCCTTTGAAATCCAGTGGGGTTCATAACAATAGGGCAATTTCTCAAAGGATGGCTATCTTCATTGTTTGCAGGGAGCCCAGTCTCTCCCCTACCCTGCCAGCTCCCCTTTTGCCCCTCTGCCTGTCACAAAGGCCTCCCCACCCCCTGGACTGTCAAAATGCCAGAAATGCACCTAAAGATTCACTCTTTGGAATCCTGTAGACTGTTCTGCACTGAGAGCCACCCATTCAAATGCCAATACCTCTGGGAGCTGTTCCTCCTCAAATAGCACTTTGGCAGAAGTGACAACTGACCAAAGCCACACAGCCTTGTTTCACTCTTCTCCTCTTAGCTGCCTCAGCGTGCTGAGCCCAGAAACGGTTCTCCCTGGCTGCCGCAGCCCTGACCTAATGCTCAGGAAAGAGCGCGGCAGAGGGAGCTGATCTCTGAGCCAAGGCTGACTCGCCAAGGTTGGGAATTATGAGATAGGGACAAACGAGTTCCAGGGGGAGGTGGAATGTGAGCTGCAACCACAGGAGGCCCTCCGGTCTTCACACTAGCATTTCCTCGTGGGGCAGCATGTGTGCACACCTGTCGTGGACACTCTGATGCCTGTCCAGCCCCCTCAGCTTCTCTTCTATGCAACACGGCAAACACTGCTTACTGGAACCCCTGAGACTGTCTGACCGAGGAGGGCTCTTTTCCTGACCTTGGGAGCACACTCAGCCGACACACAGGGGAAGCTGGGAGAGCCAGGAGTTAATGCCTCTAGAAGGAACCTGACCAGTGATGAAAGCTGGGGAGTCAAGCCCTCAGCTGGGATAACCCTGGGGAAGTCCTACACCACCTCGTGACATTCTCCCACAAGACTGAGCTCCACATGCCTTCAGAGGCGCCTGGCTGTCACGCGCCCTTGTCTGGCCTCTTCCTGCCTCATTCCCACTCCTCTGCTGGTGGTTCCTAGGGTGACCTCCCAGATAAGCTATGTGCCCTCAAATCCTTGTTTTGGGTTCTGCTTTGGCGGGCATTACTTTGAATATTTAATTTAACTCTGAAATTTCCTTCTGTATTGCGTGTGTCTTCTTGGTTGGTTTGGAGTTGTTTTGCCACAGTTCGTTCTTGAATGTCATCGATTCATACTTTGCATGGATGCATGTACGATCCTGTGATTCACCGGAGAACACACAGAAGTAGACAGTGGAGACAAGGGAGCAAAAAACCAATGGCAGATAAAAACCAGAGCTTTTGTTGAAGGGATACGCTGACTATCCTCTTTAAAACAAACTTAACCTTAATAATTCCTGTCAAGTTCTGTATTGGCTCTTGCCAATAAGTCAATGAACAATTATTGAACACAGGTATGTGTAGAATACTCTGCTAAACGCTGTGGGTGATACAAAGAATAAACCACAGCCCCTCCCTATAGAAGGTTATAAGTGAATTGAGGAAATAAAACCTGTGTACCTAGCCAGCTACAGTGGCTCACTCCTGTAATCCTAACACTTTGGGAGGATAATGCAGGAGGATCACTTGAGACCAGGAGTTTGAGACCGGCTTGAGCAAAAGTGAGACCCTCATCTCTACTGAAAATAGAAAAATTAGCCAGGCATGGTGGTGTGCAGCTCTAGTCCCAGTTACTTGGGCAGCTGAGGCAGGAGGATCACTTGAGCCCAGGAGTTTGAGGTCGCAGTGAGCTATGATGACATCACTGCACTCTAGCCCAGGAGACAGAGCAAGATCCTATCTCAAAACCAAGAACAAAAAATATCTGTGCACCAAACAATAACTCATAAAGCAAAGTGTCATGCAATAAATACCAAATGGATGTCATATGATTTTAATTTCAAGGAACAGTGGAACAAGTTAAATTTCTGGATATCCCATCAAAGAGTTCAGAGAGAATTTCATTCCCTTTGCTAACTGCAAAGAAAATAGCTTTCCATCAGAGGAATCCCTGGTCAGTTCTGCATTGCAAGGGGAGGCAGTGGCATAGGAGTTTCATTCACAGACGGTGTTTATGCTTGTCTATAGTGGACTTCTCTCAGAGGCATCAGAAAATACCCTGCTACTCTGACAAGGTATCTGACCTCAGAATCCCTATCAAAGGTGTTACTTCTTTGCATGAAGCATTTATTAGTTGCTAAGAGGCCCCCTATATATGCATGTTTTCTAGGGTAACTTGACTCTAGGAGTTCGCCCCAGTGATCCCAGAATCATTGAATCTCAGAATTAAAAGGGATCCTAGAGGCCTTCCAGCCTCACTGTGTCTCCATAGGTTGCCATCCAGCTTGGCCACCTCCAATGACCTGAAGTTCACTCCTTTTGGTATCCCATTTCTTTGGGGTGGCATCCCTAAATGGTAGAATATTCTTCCTCCAGTGATGAAGCTTCTCTTGTAGTCATGGAGAAAGGATGACAACACTTCTTTGTACAAAGAAAGATGAAGGCTTCCATAAACACACACGAAGGCAGGGAATTTACCTCCAGATAGGTAAGGGATACAGAATTTCGTCCCAGGTATATGTCAGTGTTGATAAGGAATGGATTTGTTTTGTTTTGTTTTTCCTTTTGAAACAGGGTCTTGCTCTGTCACTCAGGCTAGAGTGCAGTGGCATCATCATAGCTCATTGCAACCTCAAACTCCTGTGCTCAAGCAATCCTCCTACCTCACCCTCCCAAGGAGTTATGACTACAGGTGCACACCACCACACCCAGCTAACTTTTTAAAAAAATTAGGACCCCATTAGAGATGGGGTCCTGATATGTTGCCCAGGCTTGGCTTGAACTCCTGGCCTGAATTGATTCTCCTGCCTCAGCCTTCCAAAATGCTGGGATTATAAGTGTGAGCCACTGCACCTGACTGAGGAATGGTTTTGAGGATGATTCCTCAAATGTTCCAGGGATTTGTTTAATAGTCTTCCACAGAGGGGTTTATAAGGTTCTGTGGGCCCACGTGACTTGAAAACACTTGAAGGGCAAACGTTCTGAGATCAGATGAAAGAGCTATAATCACTCCAGGCTGTGCTAGGTCAGGAACTTCAGGAGGGGCCGATGGAGAAAGGCAATAACAGAGAATCCCAAGAGCAATCTTGGCCCTCCAGAGAAAGACAGTTGTTTGGAGGTCTGGAATTCCCAGGAAGAAAATGGGTGTTCAGAGTCACACCTGCACCCACAAGCACTTATTGAGCACCACTTTGAGCTTCATGCCCCAACTAAAACACTTGGTTCTTGCCCTTAAAGCGCTCAGTCCATGTGCCTTTCACCCAAGCCTTTGATTGCCTCCAGGCTTTTGCCTTTAAACTAATCCAAAGTTGCAACATGTGCTTTTCTCAAGACTTCCTTTTTTAAAAACAATGCAAAAAAGTAGCAAAGAATACTATTTTTACATTCCATATCCCCAACATGCAGAATTAATGATTTTATTTGCTGTCTCTTTGTTCTTCCCTTTTCTTTACTCTCTCCCCAACCTGCACCCTGAGAAAATCACCACCATGAGTTTAGTGTGTATCTTTCAGTCCATTCTTTTTACAATTTTACATTCATGATCTTTTATTTCCTACTCCTGGTTTAAAAGTTTCACTTTCTATTTCTATTCTTTTATTGGTTACTCTTAAGATTTTACAATACACACTTAACTTTACATTTTTGCAAGCAAGACTAAAGTTATTTGGTATCCGTATACAACTCCCTTCCCGAATGAACTCAATCACAAAGCTTTGTTATATTTTGCTTTTAAACATATAAATAAGTTCTTGTTTGCTTCTTGTATCCCATACCTTTTTTTCTAGTTCATTTTTATTCCTGTTTTATGACATTTTTTATTATTTCCTTCTATCTGTGAGTGGTAAACTCTTCAAGTGCTTTCATGTCTAATGTCTTTCTTTTTCCCTCACTTTTAAAATATCCTTTGTCTGGTGTTATATAGTCTATAATGTGCTTTAAAATATTTTAGAAGAAATAGCATAACACATATCTGTAAACGTATGCTATTAATAATTGTAAGCTATGGTCACGGCTGGTTAACATTGGACATACCCAATCAATGATAAATACTCCAAGGTGGTTAATTAGAATTGAAAGATCCCATTCAAGATTCCACTCCCCAGAAGCAACTTCTATGAGCCCTGTAAATACTGCTATCCGAACTACAGTGAGGTCATGTTAATCAGCATAATGATATTGAAATTTTTTTTCACTGTTGAAATAATTGGGGGTCAAGCTAGGTGGATTGGTTAAGAATATTGTACAGACACTTCCTTCACTTCTGCATGAACAGGGTATAGAATCAGGCTGGCCCAGCCCCTGAACTCCCTGTGGAGCAATGGGCTCTCTTTCTACTTGTGTTTTACCAGTTTAATAGAGGACTCTGTCACTTGATCCAACAGGAAGGTCAGCTGATCTTGCTTCTAGACTACTGGCACATCTGCCTCTACAGAGTGTTTTATGCATTGGTAGAAATGCCTAAAGAATGGAGAGCTAGAGTTTCATTAATAAGAACAAACATGACTATTATTTGTGCCTGCTTACTAAAAAAATGTTTATAAGTGTGGCAGAGTTCAGTCTGAGACTTGCTTTCATTATAATATTCTACCTGATGGCAACAATGTACAAAAAGGGACCTCACTCACTACTAATCATTGAAGGCCACCAAAACTTACCAAAAGAATAAGGCAGTGACTGAACAGGCTTAGTTCTTAAAAGCTGGATATGAAATTCTGTGTTCAGAGTGTTTCAGAGCAGTACCCATTGTCTTCTGACATCTATTCATGAGAAGTCTGCTGTCAGGTTTGATTGATAGCAAATTATAGGTAATTCTGGTAGATTTTAGGATTTTATATTCTGCTGTTCTACCACAATAGAATCCAACAAGATAATTTTTTCTGTTTAAATCCTTCTTGGTATTCTGACTTTTTCTTTCTAGAAACTTACGTCTCCATATTTAGAAAATACTTAGCCATTGTTTCTTTGAATCTTGGTTTTCTATCATTATCTCAATTATTTTCTTATTAGCTCTATTCTTTGCTTCTAGAATTTTTATGAGGTATATATTGGAGTTTCTCATCCTATCCTTCATGCCTCCGAATTTCTGCCATATTTCTATCTCTTTCTCTTGAGTTCTCTGTACTATATGTGAAAAACTCTGTAGGTCCTATCTTCCAAATCATTAATTCTCCCTTTATCTCTATCTAACCTATACTATAACCCATCTACCGAGCTTTTAATTTTAATGACTCTTTCTCATTTTTAAGATTTCTACTTGGTTCTTTTTAATTTGACTTTGAATAATTTATTATTTTTTTCTGGCATTTCTCTGTGTTTGGGGAAAGGGTCTCTCAGCATATGCTCAATCTGACCTTTTGATTCATAAGTCATTACATTAATTCTTTAGTGTAGCTGGGAATTAGATTTAAGGCATCTTGATTTTAAGATGATATGATAATAGAAATATGTGGAAGGCACCCAGAATCTGTTTATTATAAGAAAGTCCAGAACCTGAGAGGGAAAATAGCAAAGCAGGAATCTAAAAGACTTCATAAGTATTAGCGAAACCATGTTCACAGCTACTTTACAATTACATTGTGCTCTCTAATAATAGGTTTTCAATACCAAGGATAGAGCTTGGCTTTATAACTCCAAACTCTTGAGAGAAAACTATGCCAAAAATCAGAGGTGTTTGATACTGTGAGAGATAGTTATTAAGGGGCTATTTGATGCAAATAAATAAGCAAACACTACACAGCTGGAGAGCCGATGCCAGGGCAAGCTTGGAGAGACTCAGAGGCCAGCTGGCAGGGAAACTGCTAATTGGAAATCGACAATCATGGGGTTCTTAAGCAGACCAGTGACATCATGCTGCTACTTCATTTTTCTTTCTTTTTCCACTTTGTAACAGAATTGAGGGAAGATACAACGGACATTTTAGTTGGCCAACTCTCAGTAGCCAACAACCTATATAGAAAAAACGTATGGTTCTGATGGAGAAGGGTGGGGCGAGGCACTGCCTGGCTAGAAGACTTGGAACAGTAAAAACAAAAAACACATAAGCACTGAGATTTCCTAACGCCCTCAGGACAAACAGGGTTAATACTAACTGACAACAGTTAAGCATTAGTGCTGACTCTCACCAAAATCCCCTGGAGCAACTGCTGTAATGCAGATTCCTGGGCTTCCACTCAGAGTGCTCGATTCAATAGGTCTGGAATGGGGCTCAGAAATTTGCATGTTAACAGGCATTTGGATTATTTTGACACGAATTGCCAAAAAAAAAACACACTTTGAGAAATGCTGTATTAAATTGGGGGCAAATTATATGTAGGTGATTATAGGTATTTCAATTTAGTACTAAAATGCGATTTAGCTTTTAAATGAAATTACTGATTACTGGATGTTTGCACTTACCTATTTGAACAAAGTTCTTTCACTGAAACAAAAAACTAGACTAGAAAGCTATGCTAGCTAGACTTCTCGGTTACCCACACCTGTGGGTAGGGCATCCTCTGCGCAGCTCACCCAGGGTAGATGCTCTAACACGGTGGTTCTTAACCCTGACTGCACATTAGATCATCTGAGACACTTATTAAAAACACCACTGCCTGGGCTCCACCCAAAACCAATTAAAGCTTAACATCCAGGGGGTGGAGCCCAGGTATCAGCAATTTTTAAAACCTTGTCAAGCAATTCTCATGTGCTGCCAAGGTGGAGAACTACTGGCTTTAACGAGAACTGAGGGGCTAGTCTTGCAAAACAAACCCCAGAAAGCAGAGGCAAACATTATTGCCTGTTTCTTAAATGGCACTTAGGCTGGACCTAAGAAATAATTAGACATCTGGTGAAAAGACCGGTATTTCAGAATGTATGCAAAAATAAAGCTGCTTTGGAATTCACAAACACGGATTTTGCACATAGGACTTCTTTCAGAATTAACACCAGACAGATGCCTTTAGTTTCAACAGCCATGGCTGATAAATAGGAAATTTCAGCCCCATTCTCAGTCAAATATCGGCTGTGGTTGAAAATTAGCTCAGTCGTCATCATTGATTAAGCAGTATTTTTCAAAGTCTCTATTCATCAGGAAAGGGATTCCACTCAACAGATTGACAGATTATTTTAGTGATTAGCCAGTGGTTTTCATCAGGTTAGCAAAATGCTTTATAGATGTGGTTTGGTCAAGCAATAGCTCCTGATATTGACAAAAGCTGCCTCCCAGCACCTCTCCCCCACTCTTGTCTGACCCTCATGGTCTGGGAAGGCAGTAAATTCATCCCGCAGACGCTGCTATTGTTGTTTCCATTGCCTCAGTCTACCCCATCCTTTCCACCTCCTCTTATACTCCAAAGACAGGATAAGTTTTAGATTCTGAGTTGAAAACAATATTCAAATTCTCCTTCTCAAGTTTTCTTCTCTAAATGAAACAAGATTATATTTTGAATACTTTTTGTTCCCAAAGTGCCTTGCAGTTGTTGAGGTATTTTTAGAGGCTCCCTCTGTACTCTCCATCGTTTTCACATCTCTTAAATAACAGTTTTGGCAAGCAGCGCCAACCAAGCAATCTCCCAGAGTTGGTGAGCCTTGGGTGGATGCCTTGGGAAGTGGGCAGTTGGCAGCAAAGGGACCAGGGACTCCTCTGCTCTTGCCCTGAACTCAACGCCAGATCTTTGTGGAAGCAGCCTTGCTAGAAGTCCATTTCTCGTGGCCCTTAACAATTCCACTGCAGGGAGCAGCCTGGTGTCACACAGGAAGGGAGGACACACAGCCCAGGGGCCTGGAGATGCACGTGAGTGTTAAGATGCTGCCTTTTGCAGCTGGGAGACCTTGGGCAAGCCATTTAACCTCTCGGAGCTTCTGCTTCCTCTCCTGTGGAATGGAAATAAAAACAGCCATCCTGCCTCCCTTAATAGATTGTTGTGAGAATAATGTGAGGTGACAGATGTGAGAGAGCTCTGTAAATTGTAAAGCCTGATATAACTCCACGGCTTTATCATTAGACTGTGTGATCCATGTACCCCTGAATTCCATTCTTCATGACAAAGGAAGCCGTCAACATCAAATGCACAATTGAAGGGTCCCTCTGGGAACACACAAGTTCTCCTTCCTACTGTCTGAATTACTGATGGGGATAGATAGTCCCAAGGCATAGAAAATTCTGCTGGCCTTGGTCCCGTGAGAGCTGTCATAGAAAATATGACAAGGAAGCCTAGAGAAAGATAAAGGGATTAAGGGACTTCAAAGAAAGGGGTTTTGTTTTAACAAAGACCTTTTCTATAGAGGTCTTTAAACCAGTAGAGGCTTTTCACCCACCCCAGATGGTTTACATGGTGTCCCTGTCTGAAGGCCCCAGATGACCTCTTTCTGAAAGTATCTTTCTCTAGGCTTCCTTGTCATATTTTCTATGAAATCAGAAGCAAGGCAATCAAGCTTCCAGCTTGTCACATTGCACTGGGTCAACCAAAACCTGCCAGAGAACAAGTATTTGGCCAACATGAAAAACAGAACCATGTACATCTTTACCAGGATATTTTAATAGCAAATGAAATGCAAATTCACTTGCCGTATAGAGGAGTTGTCCCTACCCAGACAGTAAGCTGGCTTACGCTCAGGATGAAGTGCTGTTCCTAGGAATGAATGTCACATTAAATGTAAAAGATTCAATGTGGAAAATGTATACAGTATGAATACATTTTTACAATACCGTTTTAATAGAATGAGAACAGTGGTTGTTCAAGCCTCTAAGGCAATTGTTCTAAGAAGCTTGATATTTAGTGACATCTAGTGGTGTCAGATATGAAAGCCTTCACAGGTATTATTTTTAGGATGGTAAAACAATGAATTCACCGAACTTGCCTATTGATCAAAGTCTAGTTTTTTGCAATTCTCATCCTCACTTGCCCATCCCCCAGGGACCAGACCTTGAGAAATCACATCCAATGGCAAAATATGGTAGCAGCAATAATGGAAAAGAACAGAACTGGCCTGTTGTATTTTTCATTTTTATTTAAATTGGTGCTTATGATAAATCTGCTTCCTTAAGACACGATAGATGATTGTATCGGCAAGAATATGGCATTTGTGGGCCAATAATCTAAGACGCATTGTCTGGTACCGGCCTAGCTCAGCAGACAGTATGCTAAAGACATAGTGGCATTAAAGAATGACCTCGTTCAAGTAATGAACAGGATATTCCCTTTTGAAACAATAAAACTTTAAAAAACTGTTTTTTATCCAAAGAAAGGTAGCCATTCTTCCTTCTACACAATGAACTTAATGTTTTTTAATATCATACCACCCAAACCTGCCTAGCATAAACTCCACCTTACTGATCTCGCATATTCTGTGACAGTGAGGCTTCACTGTAGCAAGACAATACCTTTCCAGGGTACCTTAGAAAACTCAAAGTGTTCCAGTGGCCACAACCTTCTCACCCTCTCCTATGAGGCCTTTATTATCAGGAAACTGGTGAAGGTCTCTGTGCAAATCAGCAGTGACACAAACAAAGAGTCATTTCAAGTAGGCAGAGAATGGCACTCAGATGGGACTTGCCTCGAGTATAGGAAAACAGATATTGCTTTACTTCTCATTCTCATCCCTGTTTGGAAATTCCCCTGGAATTTTGCAAAAGTACTCATTCATTCACTCAACAAATAGTTCAAGACCAAAATCAGTAAAGAAAAGTAGAGAAATGAGGGTTTTATGGGATTTTCTTGTCTTAGTCATTGCATTTACCAGATGAGGTCTTGGGCCCAAATTAAAAGTATGATTTGAGCTTGAATAAACTGTATAATGCTTCAATCCGTTGTTGACACATTCCTACAAGAAATTTTCCCAAGACACCTTTCCCTAGATCCTATCCAGACTGATTCAGGTCCTCAGGAGAGCCCCCTAGTGCTCAGGGGCAATATCTGCAACAAGTGGAGCTCACACTGCGGCTCATTCTAGGCTACAGCCAAACCCCAAGGAAGATCTGGAATGTTCTGGCGCCCAATCTCAAAATCAAGGGTGGAAAGGAGAAGAAGGGGACATAGCTGGAGGCAGGGGAATCCTGTAGTCTCCGGCACACTCAACAGCAAGGCCAGTAGCCTCACGGGGGTTCCCAGAAGAACAGCCTCCTGACCCACAGACCCAAAGGAGGAGGGTGGAGGTCATGCCTTTATGGGTCCGTGAGCATCTTCCTCCCAACGCTTGGCTCCATAGCTCTAAAGCAATTAGGAAAAGCAACCTGGAGAACTGGCCAGCTGCTTGCGTGAAATATCTGCATGGCTTGCTTAGTGATTTCATTCACGTGTCTGAATGTTTCCCCCTCAGAATGGCCTTTTCTGACCATCTATTTCAAATGTCCCACCCTGCCTCCACTTACCACCAGAGCCCTTGCCTGGTCTCTGGACTCACAGTCCTGGCTGCTGTTGGAATTTCCACCTAGATGTGCCGCAAGCATTTCATCCTCCACGTGTCCACAACTGAACTGCTTGTCTGCCCCGAGACCTGCTCTTCCTCCTCCTCCTGGGTTCCCTGTCTCCGTCATTGGCACCATCACCTCCTGGACACTCGAGCAGACATTCTGGGCTCATCACGTCCCTTCTTCCCTCTCATCTCCCCCCTCTGCTCCCCCTCCCTTTCAGGCAGTCATCAGGACCTGCTGATTCTTCCTTCTAAATCTCCTCTGATTTGTCCCCTCTGCTCTAGTCCCTCCATTTCTTCCTCACTTCAGGCTCTCCTTGCCTTTTATTTCTCACTTGGCCTTTGACAGAACCTCCCGCCTTCAGACTCGCCTTCTCTGATTCAATCTCCACCCTGAAGCCACAACAGTCTTACTAGTCCTATCCCATGGCCCTCCTACCTGCTAAATTTCTCCTTCCTGTTGTTACAGGATGAAGTCTCCATCTCCCCGTCACCTGGGTCCTAGGGCTTGTCCCTCGCCATCTCCCACATGCTCAGTGTGTCGTGCTCACACAGGTGGTTGTACTTTTGGAACATTCCACCCTCTCCCGTGCCCCGTGCCCTTGCACATGCTGTTTCCTCCCGCTGGGATGCCCTCCTCATCTTCCCAGACTTCTGCTCCCCCCCCAGCCTCCTTCCCATGGATTTAGTTGCTCCTTCCTCTGAGTTTTCATAAAACTTTACTTTATCTCTATTCAAAAACCTCCTCATATATTTCTCATAATAATTTTTTCACCTATATGTGTCCTCCACTAGACTGCAAAATCCTCAAGGGATAGGACAATATTTTTATTATTCTCTATAGCTCTAGCATTTGGCATAGTGCCAACCACAGATTGAATGGCACAATAAATGTTTGTTGAATGAATAAAAACTGTAAGCCCATCAATTACATCAACAACACAGAGGGCTTTTCCGAGTCAGTACAATAAAAGGACTTGTGAACACCACTTTGCTGTTCCGTGGTCTTAATTATTCAAGCATGCCTTTCCCTCTTCTTCCTCCCTAACCAAACACTGATTTCCTTCAGGGAAACACCCTCCTCCATGCAGCCCAAATGTGAAAGCTGACCACCTTCCCAGTTCCAGAATGTTCCAAAGGTAATGCCATTCCCATGCCTTCCCAGTGATTGGTTCCAGAGGGGCATATGACTGAGTTGGGACCTATGAGACATGAGAAAAGATCTTATGAAGGCTTCTCAAGCTCCCAAAAGCATCCCTTACTTACTCTCTTTCTCTGGATGTTGCCAGATGCAGGCATACAGCCCACCTACAAGCCCAGGAAGAAGTCAGAGGCCAGCAGAGCCAAGAGCCTCTCAGAAAAACAGGGCAGGAGCCTCTGGATTAAGCCAACACTGAAGCCCACCCTGTCTTGGGACTTCCAGAGATATAAGCCCAATAAACCTCTTTTTAAGTCCTTTAGAGTTCTTTACGCCATTGTTCTTATAATTAAAATCATCTCGCCTGAAACATATATTCAAAATAATATACATACACATGCATTTGAAAAATATCACTTAATCACTTATGCCTGCTTGATTATTTAAAAGTAAACCATGTTTCTATCACCCTTCCCCTTTGTCTGTGAAATAGACTGGAAGTCCTCACTTAACACCATCAGTAGGTTCTTGGAAACTGCAACTTTAAGCAAAACGACGTATAACAAAACCAGTCTTACTATAGGCTAACTGATATAAACAAGAGTTAAGTTTCTCTGGCCTATTTCTGATCACAAAAACATCAACAAACTTTTAAACACCCAAATACTTCTAAAACTAAACATTGAAATAAATATAAGTTATGTATACATTTAAGAAAGATTAATAAAAAGAAGTAAGATGATTATTTACCGATTTATTTCAGTTTGGGGTCACAGGTGGAGGAGTCTATCCCAGCAGCTCAGGCCGCAAGGTGGGAGGCAGCCCATGGCAGGGCACCCTCACACCCACGCTCGGACTGCAGCCACGTAGACACGCCAGTTCCCCTAACGTGCACGTCTTCAGGAGGTGGGAGGAAACCGGAGCATCCAGAGGAAACCCACACAGACGTGGGGAGAACATGCAAACTCTGCATAGACAGTGGCCCCGGCTCCAGAAGCAATTTTTTTCTCCTCATCAATGTTATAACAAAATGATGTTGAACAAAACGACATTATTGGGGGACCTGCTGTAGATTAGATTAAGGAAAATTGGTAGAGTAACCAATGTCAGCTCAAGTTCATTACACAACATCGACTGACAGATTCAGTCACCTTTTGGCAAAGCTTGTCTAACAGCTAACATCCTGGTGAGTATAAGGAGAGAGGCCTGGCAGAACTGAGTCCAGGTTCAAATTTCTATCACTGTGCACAGCCCCATACTTCTTCCCTGGCTCTCGTCACTACAGTTTATTGACATGTCCATCAGTCTCTTGATTGGTTGCCTTTACAAAAAATACTAACTCTGAAACAACAATGTCAACAGCTCTTAACCATCAGAGTAAGGCTCCACAGAACTGCCAAACCAAACTTGAAAGCTTAGAGAACAAAAACAAGCAAATCTGGGCCCCTGTTGGGACTGGCCTTTGCGATATCACAATCAGTATCACATATATATGTTTTCATCCACAGTTCCCAGCTCATAGCTCTCATATCCCTCATTACAGTAAACAGAATCTCTCTGACCTTCTCCTGCCCTCCTTTCTCCTGCCAGAGAGGGTCCTGCCCGTAGCCTGGAGGAAGGAAGGCTGCACGAGAGGCCAAGAAGAACCTGAGCAGACAGGCCTTGCTGGGTTTATTTAGGTCACACCCTCTTTGTCCGATCACATTTCAACACAATCGCCCATACTCCAGTTGTGCCTGTATAATGAAGCCTCCACAAAAACTCAAAAGAACAAAGTTCAAAGAGTTTCTGGGGAGCTGAACATGTGGAAGTTCCTGGTGGGTGGTGTGCCCCGCGAGGGCATGGGAGCTCCACACCCCTTCCCCCATACGCCCTATACCTCTCTTCCCCTGTATCCTTTATAATATCCTTTATAATAAGTCCATAAATGTAAGTGTTTCCCTGAGTTCTGTGACCAACTCCAGAAATTTAATGGGATCCAAAGAGAGGGTCATGGGAACCCTAACTTAAAGCTCATCTGTCAGAAGTTCCAGAGGCCCAGACTTGTGATCAATGTGAGAAGAGGCAGTGGGGACTGCGCCCTCACCCTGTGGGATCTGACGCTATCTCCAAGTAGATGGCATCAGAACTGAATTACAGGACACCCAGCTGGTGTCTGCTGTAGGACTGATTGCTTGGTGGTGGGGAGAAATCCGCCACGTTTGGTCACAGAAGTCTTCTGTGATGATTGTTGTTGTGTTGTGAGAGAATAGAAAAAATCACTTTGGGTTTGAGTTTTTCTAGAACATTCTTGGACTTGGGAAAAATTCATGGCTGGGTCGGTGTTCACTCAGGAAAACAAAACCCCTGGGGATATTTTGAGGAGAAAGGGGTTTAAGCAGGGAATTGGTTATAGATGCGGCTGAGGGGCTGGAAGAACACAAGAGAAAGCAAAGGTGTGGTGTGGCCACAGAGCACAAGGAGAAGGGGATTTACCCCAAAGTCAGAAAGTTGCCGCTGCCTGTGGACAGGAGCCTACACTCAGCTCTGCTGCTGGAGGAGCTGCTGCAGACAGACTTGCACTCAGCCACTCGCCGCTGCCAGAGGCTCCACTGAGGCAGACACGATGGTTCCCCACCTCCCCCGAATTTAGTCCCCTTCTGTCAGAGCACTGGGAGTGTGGTTTGCAGATTTCAAGCCCCTGTGGAAGAGAAGAGAGCATGGAAGGAGGTGTGTGGGGCTTTCCTGCCCCTGCCTCCAAGGTCAAATGACATAGGGACCATGTGCTGGCTTTGAGAATGACAAAGGGCATGTGAGGTTCAAGATCATTCATATGTTTTTGCAGGGGACTCGTGAAATCAAGGAGGCAAGGGTCAGACTATGCAGGTAACCCCTTCTAGGGCAGGAAGCCACAGTTTATTACTTACTGTCTGGTGGTCACACATACACGTAGAATTCAAAGGCACACTCACAAGAGTTTGTCACTTTTCCCTTTGCATTGCCTACAGTTCACACATAGGCCACATCTTTTTTCCTTCTGTTTGCTTTGGCCTTTCTTCCATGTTCTCCCCATTACCCTAGTCCTTATTTTTTTTTTTTTTTTTTTTTTTGAGACAGGGTCTTGCTCTGTCACCCAGGCTAGAGTACAGTGGTGTCATCATAGCTCACTGCAACCTCAAACTCCTGGGCTCAAGCAATCCTCCTGCCTCAGCCTCCCAAGCAGCTAGAACAGGCGCATGCCACCACACCTGGCTAATTTTTCCATCTTTTGTAGAGACAGGGTCTCACTCTTGCTCAGGCTGGTCTTGAACTCCTCACCTCAAGCAATCTCCCTGCCTCGGCCTCCCAAAATGCTACGATTACAGGTGTGAGCCACCATGCCTGGCCTAATCCCCATCTTTTTAATGAATTTTGTAATACCTCCCTACAAGACACCCTCAATAAAGCTAGAAAGGGTTGATTCCTTTGTGCTTCCCTAGCAAACAAGTCAAATAAATCTTCTTTTTGTTACCATTGATCATCTTTGCAACAAAAGCACAAAGTGTTACAATACTAAGAGTGTTTCTGCCTTTTCTCCTCATCTTCCTGAGACCGCCTTCCAAGGAATGAGAGGGGAAGCGTCCTGGAGTTTACCAGACCTAGTTTGGAAAGATGCCAGAGTATGCAGGATAGCTACAAGCGTACATCTCATTTCTGAATGTGCTGCCTAGAGACTGCCAGCACCTGCCTCCAAGGAAGAATCCCACTCTTCCCCACCCTCACACCGGTACCATGTCCCTGGTCAGCAACGAGTTCCAACCAAAGAATACCCTCTCTTCCTGATGCCTGTATACAAGCTCAGGAATTTAAGCCAAAGCACAGATCCTTGCTGTTCAAGGATCACATCTGCAGTGATCAATACTGAAGCCGATACGTGGGTGATTGTGAATATTTCATTCGGCCCTCAAATCTCTTCCAGGGGCCAACAGAGAGTAAAGACTATAAAATGCAAGCATGATATCTTCCCTTCTTATTTCACCTCTGAGCACTAGGAAAATTGCTCTGCAGAAAATAAAACCCTACTTAGCTAGCCTCCCACCTCCCCCCAGCCCTAACATTTGGGTCCCACCTATGCCATCAGAAGTGGGGCAGAGCCACCAGGAAGTAGGAGATGGCAGGTGTGTGGCCACACACTGAGGCCATAATGAAGCATAAGCTGAACTTGGGTATCTCCCTCCCTGTGTCTGCATGGGGCTATGAGCATGTCCAGACATTTGCTGTCCTCACACACGATGCCTCTCTCAAAGGGGTAGGGGAGGGAGAGAGAGAGAATTGGGTACCCCAGGGCACATGTGCTTTACCTGGGTGGCAGTGGAACAGACCTGCACCTGAACAACACATTTTTAGGGTTATTAAAAAGGCCATTTGACATAATCAGGGACTTGCTTGGGAGTAAAGAGATTAAGGACTGAGAACTATGTCTCAAATAAAAGAGAAGCTTGAAGTAGACCGTGAAAGGGAGGAAGAGCAGGGGGGAAGGAGGAAGAGCACGCACAAAGAGTAGCAACAGCTGCTGGACACTGAGCGATGCCTCTGGACCAGGCCCCATGCTCAGAACTTTACATTCAATCCTCACAGAAACTCTATGGATGGCCAAAATCCAAAACACTGACAACACCAAATGTTGGCAAAGATGTGGAGCAACAGGGTTCTTATTCATTGCTAGTGGGAATGCAACATGGTACAGCTGCCTGGGAAGACAATTTGGCAGTTTCTTACAAAGCTAAACATAGGCTTACCATACTTTCCAGCAATCATAGTCCTGGGCATTTACCCCAATGAATTGAAAACTTTTGTCAACACAAAAAACCTATACACAAATACTTACAGTAGCTGCATTCATAATTGCCAAAAATTGGAAGTAACCAAGATATCCTTCAATAGATCAATGGATAAGCAAATTGGCACATACTTACAATGGCATGTTATTCAGTGATAAGAAGAAACCACCTGAGCATGGTGACACACACCTGTAATCCCAGTACTTTGGGAGGCTGAGGCAGGAAGATCACTTGAGCCCAGGAATTTGAGGCTGTAGTGAGCTGTGATCAGGCCACTGCACTCTAGCCTGGCTGGGCGACAGGGTGACAAAGCAAGACCCTGTCTCAAAAAAAAAAAAAAAAAATTTAAATATGATAAAAAAAAAAGAAGAAAGTGCTATCAAGCAATGAGATGACATAGAGAAATATTAAATGCATATTCTAAGTGAAAGAAGCCAGTCTTAAAAAGGCTACTTACTGTGATTCCAGCTATATGACATTCTAGAAAACATAAAACTATAGAGACAGTTAAAAAAAAAAATCAGTGATTGCCAGGAGTTGTAGAGAAGGGAGGTGGCACGGGGGATTTTTAGGGCAGTGAAACTGTTCTGTATGATACTGTGATGATGAACACATGACATACATTTGTCAAAACCCACAGAACTATAAAATATGAAGGGTGCAGAGGGAACTCACTGTACTTTCTGCACAATTTTTCTGTAAACCTAAAGCTTCTCTAAAAAATACTAAAATCTATTAATAAAAAATGTTAAAACTCTATGGGATGAGTATTATCCCCATTTCATAGATAAGGAAACTGAGGTACAGAGAGGGAAATAACAAAGGTGACACAACACAACTAAGCAACAGCAGCTCCAGGCAGCAAACCCAGGAGCTGGGTCTGCACTTTCCGCCAAGGACACAGGAGCGAGCAGGGCTCCCCCAGCCCTCACGCAAACCCCCTGTGTCCCAACACCTGCCAACAATTCGTGCCTTCCCTGTAATATTCTCGTGCGTGTCTCTCTTTCTTTCTCCATGTAATGATTCTTACATATGTCTTGGTCTTTATCTCCATCTCTGAAGCCAGCACGGGGCCAAGAAAGGTCTGGTAAGTGAATTTAATCTAGTCAGGCTTCTGGTCAAAAACAGACCCACAGACTTGACCATAGCCTCCCCGTTACCTTCTGGGCTTTTATGCTGCCAAGACCATTTCTTACTCCCAAGGCTCTGTTTGGCTTCTGAACATCAGATACCCACAGGGTGACCTTCTCACCACCCACTCAGTTCAGATTAACTCGGGGACTTCACTGGAGCATATGGAAACACACTAAACTGCACGTGTTAACATGCACAGTGTGATCGGTTAGACACATATACTACCGTGAACGCATCACTACAATCAAGACAATCAACAAGCATTTCCATCACCCCCAAAATTCTCTTGTGCTCTTTCAGCAGGCAATAGTCGCTCATTCAGCTGCTTTCCGTCCCTGTAGATTGCTTTCCGCTTCCTAGAGTTTATATAATTGCAGACATATAGGATGGACTGTTTTTAGTCTGGGTCTTTCACTCAGCATAACTGTTTTGAGATTCATCCATGTTGTTGTGTATGTCAGTACTGCATTTTATTTTATAGCCAATAGCATTCTGGTGTATGGCTATACTACAGTCTATCCATGCTCCTGTTGATGGATGCTTGTTGTCAGTTTGGAGCTATTACAAAATAAGCTGATATGAATATTTGTGTACAAGTTCTTCTGCACACATGTGTTCATTTCCTTAGGTAAATACCTAGGAGTGGAAGGGCTGTGTCGTATGGTAGGTGTATGTTTAACTTTCTAAGAAACTGCCAAACTCTTTCCAAAGTGATTGTACATTTTATGTTTCCACCAGCAGCATATGAGAGTTCCAGTTGCCCCACGTCCCCACCAATACTTGGCATGATCAGCATTTTGTTGTGCTGTATTTTGTTTTATTTGTTTGCCATTCTAATGGGTGTAATGTAGTGATATCCCATTATGGTTTTATTTGAATTTGCTCACTAATGATGTTGAGCATATTTTCACGTTTAACTGGCATTTTGTATATCTTCTTTGTCATGTCTATTCATATCTTTTGCCCATTTTCTTATTGAGTTGTCTTTTTATTTTTACTTATTTATTTATTTTTAGAGATGGGGTCTCACCCTGTCACACAGGCTGGAGTACAGTGGCGTGATCTCTAAGCTATGCAAGAGTTGGCCCCCCCCCCACCATCATAGCTCTCTGCAGCCTCAAATTCCTGGGCTCAAGCCATCCTCCCGCCTCAGCCTCCCAGCTAGCTGGGACTGCAGGCATGAGCCACTGTGCCCAGCCTGTCTTTTTATTTTTAATCTAGGGACATTCTTTACATGTTTTGGATGCAACAGCGCACATTTCTGAAAGGGTCCAACAGAGGTGGGGGGACCCAAGCCAGAGGGCTCCAGCCTGGTGCTGTTGGGGGCTCCATCCAGAATGGGGCGCATCCTCTGCCTCTCTGAGGGGTCAGGAGGATGTAGCTTGGCGCAGTGCTGAGGGCCACATGGGCTGTGAAATGCACCAAGAGGGAAAACTCTCTTGTCATGGTCAGGATCCCCTTCCTCCCCTGGTCCCCCAGGCCTGAGCACCGACAGGGCTCTGTCCTGTCTCAGCACCACAGGCCAGGACTTGAGTGGGAGCTCACAGAGGGCTTTGTGCTTAGGGGCGACATCTCCAAGCGCTGGGCTGACGGCTCTGGAGGTCTCGAGCAGTGTTCTCCGACTGTCACATACGTGGGAGCCCCGGGAGCTTGTTAGGCTGCAGGCTCCGCTGCAGGAGGTCTGGGGCGAGGCCCAGGATTCCGCATTTCTAACAAGCTCCCGGGCGATGCTGCTGCTGCAAGTCCTGGGACCACAGGTTGAGCAGCAGGGTCTAGGGCAGAAGGTCTGCAAGGGTGGCACCCAGCAGCAGCAGCTGCACCCCCTGGGAACCTGCTAGAAATGCACATTCTTGGGCCTGACCCCAGATGCACTGACCCAGGAACTCCGGAGGCGGGCGAGGGGCGGCAGTCTGTGCTTCAACGCGCTCTCCGGGTGGTTCTGATGTAGGTGAGCACTGAGGAACTGCTCTGCTAGAAGATGAGGCACAGCACACTTGTCCTCCCACCTGACCAGTGTGTCTGAGCCTCAGTTGGGGGGCAGGGCATTTATGTGCTGCTTTTGAGTCCCCACATTCCCATGCCAGAGGAAATCCATATGAATTGAGAAGTTTCAAGTAAAGAAGAGTAAGAAAGGAAAAGTAAGCAAAAGGAAAGGAAAAGAGGCTCCAGCTTCCTGCCTGTTTCTGGCCTCTCTACAGCTTTCCACAACACCCTTTCTTGTATTTGGAGACCCCCGATTAGAGAAAGAAGGATCTTGGGTCACGGACAGAACATGCCACGCTGCTGGCACACTCCTCCCTCCACCTGCCTTAAGTCCCACCCAGGCCCTTTGCCTGGCATCTGCCACCCACCCTTCAGGTCTCAGGCTGCAAGTCACTTCCTCCCCTAGATGGTGGCCATATGCTCATTTATCTGTCTCTCTTACCATCTGGTGCCACATGGAGGGGCAGGGCCCAGCATTATGTAAATATTTGTTGAGTGAATAAATGGGAAATAGGCAAGGCAGGAAGGAGCCATGGAAAAGGAAGGAAAGGGGCATTGAGCTCAAGCTGCACCGTGCAACCCATTCACTTGCAGATGAGAACATTTATTTACAGAAGGCAGCATCGTCATTGTCCCCCCACCTCCCTCTTCCTGCTGCCTCCCAGGATCCAAGAGTCCAGAAATCTTAAAAGGCACCAGTCCTCTAACAAAACTATGCCAAAACCTAGGCCTTTTTGCTTTTGTTAATTTATGCCCAAACTGAAGCTATGCAATAGTCTCACCTCCTGACTAGGCACCTGTGCCCAAGGATGAGCTACTTTGCCCACAGGTGGACGCCAGAGCGCAGCCACCCTCACTCATCTAAAGAGGCTGCTCACACACATCTGTTTTTAATCCTCCAAATCTCTTCCCCACTTGCAAATGTAGACATCTTCCTACACTATCAACATTTATAAACTATTTTGCATATTTTCAAAATAGAGAACAGTTTACTTAATTCTAAAATACTAAACACAATAAATCAACAAGCACTTTCCAAGTAAACACCCAGGTCCCCAGGCGTGTGGGGAATATAAAGCATAAGAAGCGATCTGGAGACCGTCACCTCAGTGCTCACATTCACTTTGGAAAAGACCATTTCTTGCCTTGACTTTCACATGATTCATCTGTCACCTAATTCTGGTGTCCATCCAGGCATTAAATGGATTTTAGGCCTTTTAACCTAAAACCTTCTGCCACCTCATTCATTATACCTAGAAACCAAACACAAAGTGGGACTTAATAATTATTTGTCATGGACCATGATGACTTCGATCTGAATACCTATAGGTTTGCTAGAATAATTACACACTGTGGGGCCTCCCTGCCCTGGCAGGGCTCCTGGCCTTTAGCATACAAAGAAAAGCTGAAGGCAGGCTCACTCCACAGCTTGTGCGTTTTAGCAGTTATTGTTTGCTGCCATTCACTTTGGAACTGACTGCCTATGCCTGTGCAGCAGAGAAGAAAGAGACGAAGGTGTGGCAAACCGCCTTGCTGCTGCACTGAGCTCCCTACGGCCAGCCTTGGGCAGCAGCAGTAACTTATGCAAACCGTGATGGTTCAGTAGTGAGACATTCTGATATAACTATCACAATAATGGTCATTGCAGTTCATTTATCCATAAAATGGGTCTTTTCTACTTTAAAAGACCCATAACTTAAAGGCATTTTCTTAACAAACAGGTTAAAGGAGAAGAGAATTAACATTTATTAAATGATCACTGTTAGCTTCAGGAGTTGTCACAAAAACTTTTGTGCATCTTAATCTCCTCCAACCTTCACAATAATCCTATGAAATAGGTAACAGATGTGAGGTAGAAACTGAAATTACAGAAAGTTCAGTACTTGTCCCCATGCCCAAAGGAAGAACAAAGACAAGTGGCTTGAGGAAAAGGAAAGAGAAGTTTATTAATTTGCCAGCAAATGATGAGTATGGCACACTCACGTCTTAAAGTACTCTAGTCTTATCTATAAGCAGGAATACCAGCTTTTAAAAGGAGTTTTCAGCTTGCGGCTATTGCTTTTTAACTACAGTTCATGGTACTGATCAACCCCATCTCCAGTGAAGACAATCCCATGACCTCTGCAGGGACAATTCTGTTGAGCCGTCTCCTATGCTACAAAGAACAGAGGACACTCCCCTGCCCCTCTGATTACTGGCCTCTGGCAGGGATGCAGATTTTTATTCTGAAAAGACTAGGTAGGAGGGGTATTAAAGAGACATCTCCTAAAACATTTTACCCTTTTCAGTCCATTCCCTCTGTTACACTGGCACTCTGCAAGTTAAGCAATAAACCCAATCCAGGGCCCACAAAAGGACATGGGAGGCCAAAATATGTGCCAGCCTGTCTGACTCCCATGCCACAGGGAGCCCAGCAAGAGGCTAGAGTTGTGGGATATTGAAATATAAGATTCTTCATATATGTATCTATATACTTATATATATGCACATATATACCTGTATATATACAAACACATATAGGGATATATATAAAGACTAAAAATGTAAGGATTATAGTTGATCTATATTAATATGACATTTTAATATACTGTTATATTTGAACTGCTAAGGGTTACATCTTACAAAACAGCATCATAGAATTCCATTTTTGTAAAAAGTGCATATATGCATAAATATATATGCAGGTATGTGACTAGAAAAATGTACACTAATATAAGGAGTGATTATCACTGAGATAAGAGATTCTAATCAATCTTTATTTTATTCTTTATACTTTTTAAAAGTATATGCAATGAGCATAGATGCATTGACTATTTTTTTAATAAAAATAATTAAGATCTAAAAATACAACCTAAAAAGGGTAAATCAAAAAAAGAGGACCTAAGGATTTTACTCTTGGTAAATTTCTGTTTCTGTTCAGTTTCTCTGAAAGATTTAATAGGTAATCCAATCTGTTCCATAAAATTCATGTCTTCATTTATTTACTCATTCCCTTAGTCAACAAGTATTTATTGAGCACTGCCTATATACCAAGCATTGAGATGCCCCTGACTCACGCTTGGGGATTCTGCCCTTCTGGATGTCGGGGAAAAACAAAGAGCTGTAGAGATTATGCCTGCCATCCTACGTCATAAACAGAGGAGTTAGAGTCATCGGCCCAGGAGTGGGAGGTGGTAGACAGCAAGATCAGGCAGCGAAGAAAAGGAATTGAAAACAAAGAACAAAACTGCACCAGCTTCATGCACAGAAAGACTACCTGGATAGAGTTTTGTCTTTACTTCTGCAGGGTGGAATGGAGCCAAAAGCTCTGTGTGGAGAGCCAGCTTCCAGATAGATCCTGGGTGTGGGGATGACAGGGCTGGAGGTTAGTGGGTTGCTGACCTGAGGACGGATGCCCCAAACAGAGGAGGGCCAGAGGTTATCCAAGTAAGGCCTACATTCCTTCCCTACAACTGTCCCACCCAGGGCTGCAGACGCTGCTCTTGGTCTCTCTCTCTCTCTCAGGGTTCCCTGCGCAGCCAAGGGGCTCTCACTGTGCTTCTGGTAAGCAAAATATTGTGCACCAATTATCACTCCCAGGGTAGGAGAACACCAACCCCAAGGGAGGGCTCCCGCTACAAATAGGATAGCGAAGACCATCACTATGCCAACCACCAGGAAGAGAAGTCAAATACTTCTGCCCACTGCATCACAGCATCGGAGTCACCAGGAAAACACTACGCAGCCAAGCACTGAATGGAGTGATGCTTTACTCCCACAGAGAAGAGACAGAGCAAGACTTCAGCAGTGTGTGCTGGGACTCCGTGGCCAGCAGGTCTCTCCTGACAGCCCACACCAGGTAATTGGCTACGCACACCCAAGCCATTGCAGAAGGACCCAGTCCCCTCCCAGTGGAGGACAGACATAGCAGCAGGGTTGGCCCAGTGCCATGTGATGCACAGGCTTAGGCAGAACAAAGAAGCTTGCAACAGGGAAAGACATTCCCACACCAGGCAGTAAGCCCAGCACAGGCCGTGGGGCTCTTTATCTCTCGGTAGGGAAGTGTTCCAGGCCAGGGTCCGTTCCTATGTGCCCAGGACCCTGTGCAGCTGCCTTTGGACCCCCTTCCCTGCCTCTGCGCCCTGAGCAGTAGAACTGGGAGCCCATTACAGGACAGGGGTTTACAGGTCATTTCTGCTGCCTTTCTTAATAAAAATAAGTGTCCACTGAAATCTTTACTAAAATATTTATTTATTCAACACTGACTCAACCCCCTTAGAATTTATAGTTTTATTTTATACTCGAAGATGAATCTGGCCGGGTGCAGTGACTCATGCCTGTAATCCTAGCACTCTGGGAGGCTGAGGTGGGAGGATTGCTTGAGCCCAGGAGTTAGAGGTTGCTGTGAGCTAAGTTGACGCCATGGCACTCTAGCCCAGGTGACAGAGCGAGATTCTGTCTTAAAAAAAAAAAAAAAGAAAGAAAGAAAGAAAAGAAAAAAAACAAGGAATCTAAGGAAACTTTCAAAAATGATTTGGAAAGACCAAAACATGGGGGACCCACAGAAGGCTAATAAATGGGCATCCCTACATATGATAAGAATTTATTCACCATTCTCTAGTAGGGATGGGGAAAGGCTAATATTCTGTGGATGAAAGCTATAGACTTCTTTCTTTACAGTCACAATAAGGGACTTATTATGCATTCTAAACATAGCAATTGATCTTATATTGAAATCGTCTATCATTTTGTAGTTTTTTTCTTTGAAACGGCTATGTGTCTGTCCCACACAGTCACAAAGGATGGCGTCACTCACACCATGCTCTCCAACTTTTTCCACATTATCCACACATAGAAAACGATATTTGTATAGTACACTGAGGTAATAGGGGGAAATGTAGGTATATCTCTTTGGAGCTTGGTATAAAAACAAAACCTCATGACTTTTCTTAATTTTATATGTAATCACAATAAAAATAAAATATAAAAATAGTAGGGAAGATATTAAATAGTGAATTTGAATAAAACTTTCCCAACGATTTCTACACTTTTAAAAATAATCTTGAATTTGTTTCCATGAACATAACAAACATAACTTTCTTATATAGGATTTTAAGGCTGAAATGGGTATATACAATTCCTGATTAAGAATTTTTAATGATGACTCTTCAAATCTGTGAAAGTCACATCAATGGGAAATTTTGTTCACACAATTATAATAATACACATTTTAAAACCATTTTACAACCTTTGAAAAATTCACAAAGTTAAAATTATATTTTAAAAATCTAACTACTCTTCCTTTTTTTCCCCTTGGCAAATATAATAATGAAATATCTTTAATGATGGGAACAGATTTTTAATCCAGTGAACTTTTTCACATTAAGTATTTTAAAATAATGACAACACTCTAGCTTGGAGGGCATGAATGTCACCCTTCAGGGCCAATCAGCTGCCGACCAGCTGCCTGTGTGCAGCGGGCAGAATAATAGGCCACAAAAGATATCTATGTTGCAGGTCCCGAAACCTGTGAATGTCACTTCCCCTGGCGAAAGGGATCCCACAGATGTGATTGAATTAGGAATTCAATGGAAGATTTTGCTGGTTATCTGTGTGGACTCGATGTAATTCCAAAGGTCCTGATAAGGAGAAGTAGTAGGCAGGCGAGGCAGAGGCAGAGAAGGAGACGTGACAACGGAAACAGAGGGCAGAAGAGACACTTGAACGTGTTGTGCTGTTGGCTTTGAAGGTGGAGAAGAGGGTCACGAGCCAAGGATCGCAAGTGTCCTCTAGGAGCTAATAAAGGAAAAGGAACACATTCCCCCCTAGAGCCTCCAGAAGGAATGCAGCCTGGCCAACAGCCTGATTTTGATCTAATGGAACCCAGTTCAGACTTCTGACCTCTAAAACTATAAGATAATAAATCTGTGTTCTTTTAAGCCACTAAATTTACGGTAATTTGTTATAGCAGCAATCGAAAACGTGTATGTGTTTAGACTAACGCTGGGGCAGGACCTGGCGCCAGACCCACATGGAACCATACACAACCTCTGCCCCTCCCCCACCTCCAAGCATCCATTCCTTAGGCACCAAAGCCACAAATCCCCTAAGAGCTCCACGGGCCCCTTGTCCACAACAGGCAGTGGCAATGCGCTCCGCAGACGGCTGCGGAAGTAGGACTCGGACTGGTAGAGCACCCTGACCTCAGAGAGCACGTCCACCTAGAGCCACGGGTGCTGGATGCCAGTCACCATGCTTGCCACCTAAGGGGGGGACCACAGGGCAGCCGCAGACGCTGCTCCCCTGGGCTGTCCTGCGAGGTGCCCCACACAAAGCTACTCAGGAGCTCCACCTCGGCAGGCCCTGCCAAACCCCCTTCAGCGCTAAGTGGAACAATGGCTTACAGCTGCAGTCCAATACCCGCCACTGGCCTGTTAGGGACCAGGCCGCAGAGCTCCGCCATGCTCCAGGCTCCCCCAGCATCGGTGGGAAAATTGTCTTCCATGAAACCTGGGGGGAGGGGTGCCGCACAGCTGGAGTAGGGGGCAGGCAAGCGAGTATTTACAGCAGCTCCCCGTCGCCCGCATCACCGCCTGGGCTGTACCAACCCCCATGGGTGGGAAAAATTGTCTTCCGTGAGACTGGTCCCTGGTGACAAAAAGGTTGGGGACTGTTGTCTTACAGCACACATGTACCTGTCTGTGACATCTCAGCATACCAGTGACAAACTACTGGGAATCTCTGACCTCTATGCCACTGTTACCAAGTCTAGTATAGAGCAATACTCCAAGGTTTGTTCACTTCCAGTTTCTCAGCAGGACTCGACCTAGACTTCAGGCAATCATCGGCTGGTGGGTTTGAGAGTTCTTGGCACAATCTGCTTTTGCTCCATGAATCTCGCCCCATACAGAAATACAAATAGAAATAGATCAGTGCCTTATACTTACTTCCACTTAAAGGTAACATTCATTTCAATAAGAGAGAAATAGATCTGTACTTCACCAGTTATGTAAGGTGCCCTGAATTAAATATAATATTTGCCTTTTATTTCAGTGATGTTTAGTGCCGTTTATAGATTGTTGCCTTGGTATGCCTGACCTTTAATCTGATAATTCTGATAAATCTCACTTCTCTCCTGTGAGAAAGAGACGAAGACAGACAGACAGACAGAGGGGGAGAGAGACAGAAAGTGTGCTTGTTTTCTGGTGGGGTGAGGTGGCTAATGAAGACGTTCTGACGTTCCCAAGGTTAGCCCATGCCTTGTCCCTGGGCTGACACTCAGCAGGCTTGTACGGACACAGCTGTGCCAGCTGTGTGCATCTGTATTGATTCATCAGGGCTCCATTTGACTGGGTGGTGCTTGCACTGCCAGTTGTTAAATAGTTTCATTATAACCCTTATTGTACCCTTTGCCTGAGTACTTGGCTGTGTGATAACACTAGGGAACCAATTTTTCAAGGGCTCTGACATTGGCATAAAGAAAGGAGAGATGACCAAGGGAAGTGTGTCGTGGATTTGAATGCATTTGCAAGAATATATGAGATATACCAAGTCATATTCATAATTATCCCCTAAAGAGGTGTTTAAAAACCTTTAGACCTGTTCCTCCTGCTGACAATTAGCAATTTCTATACCCCAAAGCCAGTCCTTTGTGGTCTTTCCAAAACTTGTCAAAGTCAATCCTCTGCAAGCTATAAAATGACTGCTTTTAATGCCTTTTTTTCCCTCTCAAAAGATAAGGAAGGGAACAGAAAAGTCTATAAAATAGGAGATTGTGTCCCCCTCTATCTTCTTTCTCAGATGCATTGTTCTCCTTGCAGCAGTTATGTCTGACTGTGTCCACGGCGCTTTTGAACAATTTGCATGGGTTATATACTAACAACTGGGCTCAGATGTCCAAACCCCTTACCTGTGGCAAGCACAATCTACAAGGATGAGCCTGGGCACCGTACACGACCCTCCTGCATTCCCCTGGCACTGGAGTGAGTCTGGCAACAGCAAACAATTTCACACCTCTTTGCAACACATAAAGACCCTTGAGTGCTCTGACTGGTTTCTGCTTTATCCTGGGTCCCTTTCATCACGAGCCTGATGGGGACAGACCAACTTAGAACAAGAGCATCAAAATGACAGCAAATGAATACACCTCTCTGCAGCTTTTACAGCCACATCTTCAGTCCAATCGACACAGGTGTCCCTCTCCGCTGTCCTACCATGTCATATGCACGCCACTGCCAAAAGGAATTGGTAGACACCCACCTAGAAGGAGAGGATGATTTTGTACCTGAAAGTTGAGTGACAGACTGCAACTTTCTTAAGAAGTAAGATATCATTGGGGTCTATGACTCAAAATGAAGAGAATGGGGTGCAGAATGCATTATATTTTGTTAAAATACATTTACTTTATCTTAATTTTCCCTCAGAATAATCAAGAGTTTAACATCTTTAAAAAGTCATATAGGGCCGGGCGCGGTGGCTCACGCCTGTAATCCTAGCACTCTGGGAGGCCGAGGTGGGCGGATCGTTTGAGCTCAGGAGTTCGAGACCAGCCTGAGCAAGAGCGAGACCCCATCTCTACTAAAAATAGAAAGAAATTATACGGACAGCTAAATATATATATAGAAAAAATTAGCCGGGCATGGTGGCGCATGCCTGTAGTCCCAGCTACTTGGGAGGCTGAGACAGGAGGATCCCTTGAGCTCAGGAGTCTGAGGTTGCTGTGAGCTAGGCTGATGCCACGGCACTCACTCTAGCCTGGGCAAAAGAGTGAGACTCTGTCTCAAAAAAAAAAAAAAAAAAAAAAAAAAAAAAAGTCATATAGGCAGGTTGTTAATACTTCCACGCTAAGTGACTATTTTGATCTGCCTTTCTGGAACCTGCTTCCTAACTTTTGAGAAACAGCAAGACGCTAAAGAGTGAAAAAGTTTTCAGTTTGCAGATTTCCTCTTTCTCTCATGGAAAGAGAGAGCACAAATGAAACGTTGAGCAAATACTTTATCAAAGGGAAGGTGACATCCACTTACGTCAAGGGGAGATAAACATCCCAATGTGATGAAGAAGAACCAATGAGACGGTACATGGAATTGGCTTGAGTTCTAATTTAAAGTGGATTAAATACATACAGATATAAGTTATAGAAATGCACCACTATTTTAGGGAAAGATTTATCCATCAAATATTTTACTAAGAGTCTAAAAATGTGGCACAACATCAGTTCTGCTCATCACTATATGTGACAATTTTTTAAGAAATAGAAATTAAGGTGATGTTTCCTGTGATTTTTAAATTATAGACTTGAGGCACTAGCACATATGAAAATTTTTATTTTTGCCTAGTTCCTCAACCTTAACCAGCAACTGGGACTAGGCTAATAATAGTGATGGCTGATCAATGCTCTGAAGAGAAAGGCAGCTCAGCTGGGCAATCAATTTACCTAAGCAAGTCACGGGCTGAGTTCTATAGAAAAATAACCCGTTATTTTTTAGGCATATTGCATAAATTTTTCACTGAAAATAAATTTCATTACAGATGAAGCATTGACACTATATTTCAACTTATATGAAATGATACACAATTTTGAAACACGATTTAAAATAAATATAAACACTTACACTATTTGTATTTAAAATAAATAGTGGAGTGGTCCATCTTGGCAAGGAGGAATATTTTATCACTGGCATTATTTAGAATTGCCAGTGCGAGTGATAATGAAAAGCAGACTGACTTTTAGTCAGTTTTATTATTGATCTTAAGCTTCTCTCTCGCTTGTCCTTGAAGCTGGCTGTTCCCATCCGTTGTCATGCCACAGCCTCAATAACTGCCTCAAATCCTTTTTAGAATGACACAAGTATAAATGGAGGGATGCAAAATACCTAGGAATTAAATATGCCTAGAAAATATATTTAGAAACCTCAGAATACCATTGCCTATAGGAAATCTTATTTAAGCCATTCTAATAAATCTACAACTGCCATCAATCATTGCTTAATCTGCTTTCCATTTCTCTATTTTGCTTTAGGAAGATGGAGTTAACTCTCCTCTCAAACACAATTGAACAGTGATCCCTAGTTGAAATTTTGGCAGAGCCCTGCTTCAGCCTTCCAATGCAGACTTCACCTGAACTTACTTTGCACTGTGGGAGATTCCCCCAGCCCTGCCTCCAGCCCGCTCAGTGAGTGCAAACTTCTGCGTAATGGCTGTTAACCCAAAAGAAGCTAATAAGAGTCTTTCTACATTCTTAAATTCTTAGCCTTTGTCAAGGATTGCAAATTCAAATGCACAGGGCCAGACAGGTTATGTAAATGAGTCAAACAATCAGGGAGTGGTGAGACCATGGCAAACTGGAGACCTAGAGAGGTCGTGCATTGGGAAATGTTCTTGCAGATCTCAAGGATAGTGGTGGTAGTGGTGATGGTGGTGGTGTCTTACTCTGTTTCAGTTTTTTTCAAGGGTTGGTTCTTGCTTGACTGGATGTTTTGTTTTGTTGCTTTTGTTTGTTTTGGAAATTGAGTTTTGTCTGTTTTATTTTGTTTTCACATTGAAAAAATTAATTTTTTTCATTGGGGGAGGGGGAAAATCTGTGTTAGTCTGTCTTGCGTTGCTACAAAAGAAATGCCTGAGGCTGGGTAATTTATACAGAAAAGAGGTTTATTTGGCCCACAGTTCTGCAGACTGTACAGGGAGCACGGTGCCAGCAACTGCTTCTGGTGAGGGCTTCGGGGAGCTTCCAATCAAGGTGAATGGTGAAGGGGGAGCAGGTGTGTCACAGGGCAAGAATGCGAACAGGAGAGGGAGGAGGTGGTGCCAGCCTCCTTTAAATGACCAGCTCTCGAGGGAATATAGCATTCATGAGGAATCTGCCCCCATCACCCAAACCAGGCCCCACCTCTAACAGTGGAGATTGAATTTCAACACGAGATCTGGAGGTGCTAAACATCCAAACCATATCAGTGTCCTAGTAAAGTTAAAAGGCAAATTTAGAAACCTCAGAATACCCTTCCTTATAAGAAATCTTATATAAACCATTCTAACAATGATTGTTCTAGTATTTTCTTAGTGATATTCAGAGAAAAGATTCCATAAGTCCCTAAATTGAACATTCTAATTAATAAGAGTATAATGAGGCTCTGTGATCATGCTTATTTCTTCCATCTGTACTTGCAGTTTTTATTTCCACTTAGATTCAAAAGCTAATTAGTGAAGTGTTTTATAATTTCTATACTTGGTTGAATTTTCTGTTTTATTAATTTTAGTTTTTAGAAAATTTTACTTCCTTTAGATCTATTTTGAATAATTTTAATATTTCCATGTATGAAAAATACGATTTTTTTCATTTTCACAAACCAAATTTTATACATAAATTGCAGAATTGTTAATTCTGCAATGGCACTGACATAGATTACAAAGCAACCCTTATTATTGATGTTCAGATTCTCTACTCCCAACAGTAATTGCTTTGTAGATTTTAAAGCAATTATCATTTAATTCATAAAGGTTCATGACAGTTCGATTTTTGACAAGTTCTTTATTTTATCATTGTAAAATGTCCCATAATCTCATTTAATTTGTTCCTTAAACTCGACATAATTATATTTATATCCCCCCAACTCTTTTTTTCATTATTATTATATACCTATCCTTTTAAAGTTAAACATTTGCTTCACTTTGTTTTAGACATATTGCTTTATCACAGCGTAAGGTTGGCTTCTGTTTTTTGACCTAATATGAGAATCTGTTTTTTTAATAAAGATATTTTATTCCATAGTCTATGCTTTTTAATGCTAATTTAGTTTTATGCTTCACTATTTAGACTTCCTTTTTTCAAAAATTTCGGCCGGGCGCGGTGGCTCACGCCTGTAATCCTAGCACTCTGGGAGGCCGAGGTGGGCGGATCATTAGAGCTCAGGAGTTCGAGACCAGCCTGAGCAAGAGCGAGACCCCATCTCTACTAAAAATAGAAAGAAATTATATGGACAGCTAAAAATATATATAGAAAAAATTAGCCGGGCATGGTGGCGCATGCCTGTAGTCCCAGCTACTCGGGAGGCTGAGACAGGAGGATCGCTTGAGCTCAGGAGTTTGAGGTTGCTGTGAGCTAGGCTAACGCCACGGCACTCACTCTAGCCGGGGCAACAGAGTGAGACTCTGTCTCAAAAAAAAAAAAAAAAAAAAAATTTATGCTTATTTGGTTGATTTTTATTTCTATCCTCCAAGATTTGAAAATTAGTTTCTTTTTTATTCCACTAAATAACTTTAAGCCCCTAAAATTAATTTTTTAGCCATATTTCTCTGTCAGAACCAAGAAATACTTTTTAAATTGAATAATTGAATTTTTTCAGTCACCCTTACTTGAGATAAGGAATTAAGCGCATTCTCTTTCTCTTCTGTCCACTTCTAATTTTTTTTTGTTAATCTGGAGTTTAAAATCCAGATTCTTATTCATTTTATATTATCTACATTCTCTTTAAAGGAGATTGTGGGATATTTGCATTCTGCTTTTTTCAGCCTGGTTCTCCTTTCGCTGCCTTCAATGTATTAATAGTTGTTACGTCTGCAATTGCCTCCCAGCTGTGAGCCAACTTCTTGATTCATCTAATTCCGTTTTTATCTTATCCAACTGCCTTTTTGTTTCAGCTATTTTTTACTTTTGGCTTTCTCTCCTTATTCATAGAGAGCAAGTCTTTCTGAACTATTTTAAGAACGTCAAAAAGTCTTGTGAAATTTTCTTCTGTTCTCTGTGTTCTGTAATGACTTTTAAAGGTGCGCTTTTCATCTGAATTTCCCAGATATTAAATCCTTTCCTTTGCTCCGCACGATTTTGCATGTGCCCCATGATATTGTTCTCTCTTCCTTGAATGAAGCATCTATCTAGGCTCAGCTTGTCAACAGACAGTGTAATATCCAATTAGCTCATCTCTCAGGCTAATGCTGTTTCACGTGGGTCTTCATTTAATAATCGTTTGATTTACTGTGGAGGTGTATTCTTCCTGGTTCCCTTCTACCTGAACCAACAGAATACATGAGGGACTGGAATTCCCAGCATGTGCTGCTTCCAAAGTCTTCATGTCTCTGCTCCTAACCTAGTGCTTTATTCATAGAGACTACATCCCTCCAAATACATAGCACTATTGTACATACATGTGCATGCTCTCTCTCATACACTCACACATACTGCATGCTCAGATGATTTTTGAGATTTTTTAGTGTCTGCCTAGATGTAGAAAGATGGTAAGGGAGGCACCTGGGGAAAGGAGGGAGACCAAAAAGGTGTAACTGATCATCGACAAGTTACATAGGACCTAAGTTCTCTTAGTGAGAAGACAAATGGTGGGGGCATATGTATTAATAATATCTCTCAACTTTTATTTTTCAGGAAATCTGCTTTGGAGCTAAATTTTAAACTTGAGTAGAGTTTTCCTAGTCCAACCCCGTCCTCCTTATAATTATAGTCAGTCCCTCCCAGATTCTGTCACTGGATTGCACAGTGCACTTACAGTGTTTTGTTATAGCAGCCTGAACAGACTGAGACAGGTTGTCTAGTTTGGGGTGATGGTATGAATGTTCATATTTTACTCCATCTTTGCAGATACTTTAGTAAGAAATAAACCAGAAGTGTATTTATTTATAAGGCTTCCTCACAAACACTGCCCCTGAAAGACTCTAGGGCTATCCCCCTTTCAATATCAACACTCGTCTCTCTCTCTCTCTCTCTCTCTCTCTCTCTCGCACACACACACCACTGCTGCCAGGTGGTTTAAAATTCCTTTCCATCTAATTTTGATGTCAATAATGAAAAAAAATCTCTGAAAATCAATTTTAAAGGCTTCTGCCAAAAAAATGTGTGGAAGTCAATCAAGTAAGTTTTTGCCATCAAGTGCTTAGATTCATTCCTGTATCACTGTGACCACCCATATATTGGGAGGTTCACAGAGTGATACCTAAAGTTTGAACTCAGACTCTTAAGTCCATAAGCCAAAGAAATATAAGTGCTCAGCTTGCCTGCCGGGGAACATCCTTCTTCCTCTCACCACCCAGGAAATGGATCCTGGTGGGTGATCTTTCCCACAAACCAAATAACGGTCTTGATGTATTTAAAACTCTTCCCCACTGCCCCCTTGAGGATAGTGGGCTGCCACTAAGTGCTGTGTGCCCCAGAACATGATGCCGCACGGTCGCCATGATAACCAGGGGCTTGATAAATGTTGCTAAACCCCAGACGGTTGAGAGAGATACCTCTGTGTGCTGCTGCGGTCTTAATCTTGCCAAAATTCACTGCCTGCCCGGGAAGCCCAGAGAGGGATGGCAAATCCAGTGGGGTAGCACAACAGCAGCGTCACCTGACTTACCAATCACTAAGGGAAAGGGCAGATCTGAGGAGCCCTCCAGAGTCAAGACCCACCAAGACATCAGTCATGGAGGTGCAAATAATCCTGAGGTCTATGTAGAGACTTAGATGGAAACCCAAAGCAGGAGAAAGCCAGGCTTGAAAACCCCAGAGGGGACCTCACCTCAGTGTCCTCCCTGGGACACACACACCTAAGGTCTCACAGCCCCTTAACTCAGAGGTGTGTGTCCAGTGGCCCCAGAGACAGCACCCCCCTCTGCCGCGCCTCTCTGGGCCCGCAGCTCCTGCGTCCCTCTCAAGCAGCATGCGGTGACACAGCCTGGCCCAGTGCTTCAAATGGCCTCGTGTCACACAGCTAACTTTTTCTTCCTTCCTTTATTTATTTTCATCTTTTTTTTTTTTTTTTTTGAAAAGAGTTTATGTCAAGCTGTTGAGCTGAGTGATCTGAGTTGCTACAGATATTTAAATACTGCTAATAAAACAGAATCCAAAGGATGAAAGTCTCCATTATGACAGTTGTGATTAAATGCCCTGGCATGATTCGTCTCCGTTATATTAGAACATAGAACATGAGAAAAAAAGATAAAGACATCATCTTTATCACCATCAGAGGGAGGGGAAAAAAGCCTCTCTCTGCATATTGAAGACTGCACCTCTGCTCAGAGAGAAATTTTTAAATCCACTCATGGTTGTTAATAATCAGTGAGCCGGCCATGATCAGAACATTTGGGAAGGAGTTGATATTTGTGTCTGAAAATAAGAAAATTTACATTAATGTGGACAACGAAGCTAGAAGTCTCTACTACCTGATGAAACTGCTAACGTGAAGTGTGGAGAGCAGGACAGTAGAAGCTTCCTGGTCGCACAGCCCACAGGGAGGCTCGTGGCGCCCAGGCAGGGGTGGGTGTCCATGAGGAGTGCTGGAAGAGGAAATGTTATACGTTCCACCGAGAGCACTGTCTCCTTCTGGGTTGATTTGGACCCAGGGGTTGGGGGTTGCAGGTTTTACACGAGAGTGCTGCGTGACATGGTGGTTCCTGGCAGTGGTGCCCAGTGTCCTTACGGCTTTAAAGTCAGGTTTGGGGGTGTCACAACTGTTAACAACAGGAACTCCTAAGAAAGGCTGTAGAGAAGCTCTATGGCCTTTTCCAGCCCTCATATGCTGTAATGTGTAAGCCTGTGAGCAGGAGAGAATACTGAAGAATTTATTTTAGGGGAAAGAAGAAGAAAGAACAAAAGGAGAAAAAGGAAAGGAAAAGAGAATGACGGAAAAAAGGAGAAGTTCTATGTCTAGTAACTTGAAAAGCACTTAAAAATGCAATCTTTAAATGAACACTTAAGTGAATTAAATGTAATATAATTGAATTTCATGTTAATAAAAAAAATGTCATGTAACATTTTAACTGATTTTAAAGTTATACCCTCTTTTGGGAACAATAAAAGAATTCATAATAAGTAAAATAAAGAAAGAAAAATGGAAGCCAAAATCACTTAGCATAACTAAATGATTATCTTAAAATGTGATTAAATACTTGGAATGTTATGATAATTGAGTTAATCTTTACATTTTGTGAATCATCTGGTTTCTATGACTCAGCTCTTAAAACTTGGGGGGAAAGTAAACTTAGACTATAGATTTTTAGTTTTATGAGAACACATCACTACTTTCATTTTTTAAAATGCAATTTTAGCTACTCAGTATAGGTTTTCAATTTAAAGAATTTAATTAGCTTTAGATGAATGTCTTGCGCCAAGTCCCAAGCAGAATGCAGCCTCTGGAAGTGGCTAATCAGAGAAGCCATGAGCTCAGCTGGGCTGTCGCCCTGGAGGTGGGGACTAAGCAAGCCACTTGTCCTACCTGGGGCTGGGTTGTTCCCCTTGCAAATAAAGGTGTTGAGCCTGATAATCTCCGGACCGCCTTCTGCTCTACTTTTACATCTATTCTGCCTTCATCACAATCCTCAAGGCTCTCTCAAATTAACAAAAGGGGCCAGAACCAATTTCTTTTCAAACACAGATACCTGTGCATTTGTGGCTCTAAATATATGAAAGGTCCAAACTGGAGCAAGGAAAATACAAGTAAAATAAAATCTGACCTTATGACAATTCCCCAATCATGCTTTCTAACCACTGGAGGTTTTCCCAGAAAGCAGAGGAAAAGCAAAGGGAAGGAAGAGCGTGTATGTTAGCATATGTGAATATTATCTGTGAGTATTCATTACTAATGTGCCCTTGACATTCTGCTAAAAGAAAATAAGTCAAATAGTTTCCTGACTCTGAGAATTTGTAACCTAAAGTGAGCAACAGCAAACTAGACAAACGTAAATACACTTATTTTAACAAGATCTATAGCAGAGATTGAACACCTAGAGGGGCCAGGCTGGTGATGTGAAAGCGTGAAGCAAGCTAGTCTGATGTGATAGGGAGTGGTGGGGACTGTGGAAAAGACGACATTGTGTCAGCCACAATAAGCATGTCTGCAGGTGAAAACTGATGCACACACAGATCCAGTTTGCAACTCGGACTTAGAGGCTCAGGGCAGTGCTTCTTGAGGCCACCCAGCTACTTGAAGGCACAGCGAGAATTCAAACTAAGGCCTTTTCACTCCCAGACCAGAACTTTCTCCACTCGACCACAGCTTCCTCTTATCAAAGGTGCAAGCAGATTCCTTTCATACCAGATGTTGATGTCATCCTCTCCTGTCACCACTGCCCCTCAAGCCACATGCCACACCATCATCAGACTTTCTCTAAAGACCACTTTTACAATGTCCCTTCCCTGCTCCAGAAGCAACAGAGGCCGCCCCTGCCCCATCATGCTACCTAGGGCCACTCCAATCAGGCCCCACTCAACCCAAATCAGACTGCCTGGGACCGGAGTGGGTAGACGCCTGGTCCTCAGTCAGCTTCATCATTCACACCTTTACCCTCTATTCACCACAAGCCTCCTTCTGGAAAGTTCTGCCCACCCCCCACCCCGCCCCCGCCTCATTATCCAAATCCTTTACAAACAAATAATGAGTTCTATACCAGTCTTAGCTCTTCACTCTAAGATAAGGAACACTTTTTTGCAGAGGAGTTTCCTCAAGCCCCTTCCACTTTCTCTTCTTGACCTGGGCTAATGCTAACCTTGAAGAGAGTTTTCCTTTCAGAATCCAGTGGTTCTTACATTCCCTAAAGGGCTCAGTGACAGAATAAGCAGAGAGCCCAGGAGAAGGGTCAGTGTTAGGCTGCAGAGACTTTGTTCCTAAGCAGGGGAGAAGTTGCTCAGGTAGACAGTTACAAGGCTTTTGCTTTAGAGGCCGACACGAACCCATTTCTCTGACTCGTGGATCAATGTCCCGTGAAGGGCAGTGACATCAGCCACACGTCACTCCCGGAAAGAGAAGCAAGTAACTTGGTTGATGGAGGGTAAAGCACCCTCCCATCATCCAAATCTGACACCCTTTTTGTGCGGACAGAGAAGAGCTACAAAGAAGACCCTAGGTGCTGAAAGAGAAGTGGCATCTGGTGTCATTTTAAAAAACGTGCTGAAGCATGCTTGACATGCTTCGTGCTTTAGCATCCAGAATGCTGCGTAGCTGTTAACTCTCAAGGTTGATTCTCGTTTTTATTGCTCATATTTTATGGCATTTAATTCCTCCAATTTTCAGGCTGGCTCAGGTGCAATAATGAAATTCTGGGTCAGGGGTAATTCTTACACATGATTAGCAAGCTGAAGGGGCAGTGCCTTTCCAAAGAAGAATTGTTCACCTGAAGTAATTAGGCAGCGGTCCCTAGCTTCTAAATATTCTCATTACAACCTATCTCTCCCTGCCAAAATGGGACTCGCTCTGGAATTTGGACCTTCATGTGGGCACTGTTCCCGTTTGTGGGTTTGGGATGGAGCAGAGATGCTACTGCCTTTCATTTGCCATGAATGAGACTCGGCAGAGGGAGCAGGGCTTTCATCAGCAAGCCCTGCAGGAAGCCTTCCTGGGCAGCCTTGAGCCTGCCAGACATTCAGATCAGAAATCCACAGGCTTTATTTAACTCTCCCTGGAAGGAGGTATAAAGGTTACAAAATAATGAGGAAGAGCTCTGTTGAGGAGGAACCCAAGGGTCACAACCTCTTTGTTAAAACTGACAAAAGAGTTGGAAGATAAACTCTATGAGGAACAGAGTCAGAGCTATTTAACCTGCTGAAGAGGAAGCGGGAAGGAAACAAACTGGCAGGCTTCATGCACATGAAGCGCTATTATAATATGGAAAGCTGAGCAACTGTTTCCCCATTCCTCTGAGGATAGGTAAGAAATGGGCTCTAATAGCAGCAGACGGATTTGCAGGTATTTGAGTATGTTGGAAAGAACGGATGTTAAGACTTAGAAAATTTGAGTTTTGATCCTGACTCCTCTGCTAGCCAGTTGACAAGCCTCTGTGCCTTTGTTTCATGGAATTAGAATGGGATAGCAACCTCCCACCTGCTGCCATAGGACTACTATGAGAATAAAAAGCAATGATAGGCACAAAATTGCATGTTAAAAGTGAAGAGTGTTAGCAAAATTTAAGAAATTATTATCTCAGCTTTGACAAATGATAGGTGAAGGGTTTGATGTCATTTTCAAAAATACTACACGTTATAACTTACCTGGTTGCTTCATTGGGTAGAACATATTCAGCTCCAAACATACATTTAGTTCTCAAAAGCAAAACAGAAGATTGTGTGTACATGTGTGTGACTGTGTACACACGTGCGTTTGAAGACACAAAGGGTTGTTGCTATGTTCTGAATATTTGTGTTCCCCAAAATTCATAGGTTGCAACCTAATCACCAATGTGATGGTGGTGGTAGGAGGTGGGAATTTGGGAGGTAATCAGATCACAAGGGAAGAGCCCTCTTGAATAGAATTAGCCCCTGAGAGCTGCCTTTCCCCACCCACCACAAGAGGACACAGCTAGAAGGCCCTATCTATGAAAGAGAATGAAGGCCCTTATCAAATACCGAAATCGCCACAGCCTTGATCTTGACTTCCCAGGTTCGAGAACTGTGAGAAGTAAATTTCTGTTGTCCATAAGCCACCAGCTTTTGTTACAGGAGTCCAAACAGATTAAGACAGTCACTTTTTAAATTCACTTTTGAAGAGGCTGATTTAGGCCCAGAATCTAACATCTTAGGAAATGCTGAAATATATGAGAGAATAACTTGGTTAATGGGTCTTATCACTGAATACTAATGTCCAGAACTTTGTTATTATGGGGTTTTCACAGTTCTTGCCAAAGCCACCAAAATATAATGCCCTAGCAGCTGATATTATTTTATAACTGGGAAGCCCAAAAGAATCAATGTAATACTACTAAAAATCATAGTAAAATAGCAAATTGTATAATAAAATTAATAGGTTTCATATATACAAACAAAAATCAATGAGAATTGCAGAAAATGCCCCATTAATGACATCAGAAAATGAAACAAAATACCTAGGTGCAAACATTCATAAGAAATGCCCAAAACCTCTATAAGGAAAACTACAAAGCACTCCTCAAAGTTCCAAAGCACACGTGAAGAAATATAAAAACATATTATATTTTGGCATATCAGTTCTTTTAGAGGTATTATACACATAAAACACAATCCCAGTATAATATACAGATGCTCCTTGACTCACAATAGAGTTACATCCTGATAAACCTACTGTAAGTTGAAAATATTGTAAGTCAAAAATGAGTGTTTTGTAGACAAAATCATAAAACACAACATCCAAAAAACACTGGCAACACACCACAGTGTAGAGTATTGGCTGTTTACACCCATGATCATATGGCTAACTGAGAGCTTTATCATGAGAGTATCATACTGCATACTACTAGTCTAGGAAAAGAGCAAAATTCAAAGTATGGTTTCTACTGAATGTATAAATTGTGAATTGCTTTTGCAATGGTGTGAATTGCTTTTACACCATTGTAAAGTCAGAAAATTGTAAGTCTAACCATCATAAATCAGGAAGCATATGCATTGTCATAATTTTTTTCTGGCACAAAGCAAGTTTATTACAAGATTCATTTGGAGGAGCAAGCAAGAATAACCAGGAAAAAAATTAAAAAAGAAAAACAATGTGGAGACTATGGGGGACTAGCTTATATATAATAAAGCCTCTATAATTAAAAACAGTGTGGTATTGGCACCTGACTACAGAAACCAATAGAACAGAATAGAAAATTGAGACATAGATCTAATTTCACATGGAAATTTAGTGCACAATAAACGAAGCATCTAAAATCAATGAGAACGTGCTGAGAGGATAACTGAATAGCCATATGAAAAAGATAAAATTGGATACATTTCTCACACCACATGCTATGTTCAAATCCAAATGGATTATAGATTAAATGTAAATAAAATCTATACAAATACCATAAGAAAACATAGGTAAATGGCTCTAGAATTAGACAGAAGGAAAATTTTCTCACTGTGCCTCAAAATCCAGAAGCAAGTAAGAGAAAAGATTCATCACCTAACCGGTACTCACTGAGCACTATAATTGCTACCTGAGGGACGTTTATCAAAAACATTTATAGGCAGATATTTTATTTTGTTGCTATCTGAGACGATAGATAATAGTTGGGGTAAACTGTTGACTAAAAATCTTAGAAGGAAAGGCTGGGGAATAATATGTTTTAGGAAAAAGAGCTTCAAAATGTTTTGACACATTCATGGCAATCCATAAGGCCACACACATAAACAGCACTGTGCACATGTTCAGGAAAGACCTAAGCACATCTTAAGCTCTTGCTGTGGCTGATCCTTACTTTCTGCACATGCAGGAAGTGAAGACTAAGACAGAGTTATGAACTGCCAGGCTGAGTATTGAAGTTTTACCCCAACACATATAGTGCCATTCTGCAAAGACTGAGAGATTTTTTGTTTCATTTAAGGAAAGCCATGTCCAATCATTAGCTGAATACTAAGCTAATGGAACATAAATTTCAGTGATCACAAATGACAAAATATAGACTTCTAAAAATTAGTTCAAGAAAACCACAAAAAAAACAAACAACAACTACAACATGAAGAAACAAACAAACAAAAAAACCCTAGGGAAGATGGAGAATCTGATTTCCAGAGTCCTCACATTATCATATTCAAATTTTCTAGCTTTCAACAACAACAACAGAAATATGAGGTATACAAAGAAACAAGAAAGTATGGTCCGCCGGGCATGGTGGCTCACACCTGTAATCCTAGCACTCTGGGAGGCCGAAGTGGGAGGATCGTTTGAGCTCAGGATTTCGAGACCAGCCTGAGTAAGAGTGAGATCCCATCTCTACTAAAAATAGAAAGAAATTATATGGGCAACTAAAAGTATATATAGAAAAAATTAGCTGGGCATGGTGGTACATGCCTGTAGTCCCAGCTACTCGGGAGGCTGAGGCAGGAGGATTGCTTGAGCCCAGGAGTTTGAGGTTGCTGTGAGCTAGGTTGATGCCATGGTACTCTAGCATAGGCAACAGAGTGAGACTCTGCCTCAAAAAAAAAGAAAAAAGAAAAGAAAAGAAAGTACGGTCCATACAGAGGGGGAAAATAATCAATAGAAACTGTCCTGAAGTAGCAAGTTACTAGAAAAATATTCTGAATCAGCTATTTAAGTATGTTCAAGGAACTAAAAAAAAAAAAAAAAGCCTAAAGAACTAAAAGAAAGATGAGAATAATGTCTCACCACATAGAGAATATCAATTAAAAAGACAAATTATTAAAAGGAACCAAATAGAAATTCTACAGTTAAAAAGTATAATAACTGAAATTAAAATTTTACAATAGAGGTTCAACAGCAAATAATTTCAAACAAAATAAAAAATCAGTAAACTTGAAGATATGTCAGTTGAGATTATCCAATCTGGAGAACAGAAAAAATAATAAGAAAGTAAAAAAAAAGAGTCTGAGAAACCTACTGGACACCATCAAGCACACCAACATATACACAATGGGAGTACCAGAAGGAGAGGAGCAAGAGGAAGGAAAAATATATTTGAAGAATGATTGGCAAAAAAATTCCCAAATTTGATGAAAAACACTAATCTCCACATCCAAGAAACCAACAAAGTCCAAGTAAGGGAAACTCAAAGAGATCCGTACCAAGACACACAAATCAAACACATCATTGTTGAAAGTCAAAGACAAAGAGTGGATCTTGAAAGCAGCAAGAGAGAAGCAACTCACCACATTCAGGGTATCCTCAATAAGACTAACAGTCAATTTCCCATTAGACCATGGAGGCCAGAAGGCAGTGGGATGACATATTCAAAGTGGTGAAAAAAAAAGAAAGTCAACCAAGAATTCTAGCAAAACTATCTTTCAAAACTAAAAGAAAAATTAATATATTCCCTGATAAACAAAAACAGAGAGAGTTTGTCACTAGCAGACCTATTCTAGAAGGAATGCTAAAGGCTTAAATGAAAGAACACTAAACAGTAACTTGAATCCATAAGAAGAAATAAAAAACTCCAGTAAAGGAAATTACGTAGGTAAAAATAAAAGACAATATTAATGTATTTTTTGTTTGTAACTCCTCTTTTCTCCTATCTAATGTAGAGATACTATATGAGGCAATCATAAATGTACATTGATGAGTACACAGTGTGTAAAGATTTAATTTGTAAAAACAGCAGCATTTGTAAAGTGGGTGGATCTATATAGGAAAAAAGCCCTTGTATACTATTGAAACTAAGCCAGTATTAATTCAAAATAGGTTGTTATAAATTAAGTTGTAATTTTAATCCCCAGGGCAACCACTAAGAAAAAAACTAAAAAATATATAGTAAAAGAAAAAAGAAGAGAATTGAAATGATACCCTAGAAAATATGTATTTAACACCAAAAAGGCAGTAATGAAAGAATTCAGGAGTAAAAAATAGCTAATCCATAGAGAAAGTAAATAGAAAAATGGCAGAAGGAATTCTTTACATAATATAATAATCACATAAAATACATGAATTAAATTCTTCAATTAAAAGGCAACAATTGGCAGAATGGATAACAAAAGTATGATACACCTATTTGCTGTGTACAAAAAGCTCACTTTATTTTGAAAGGCACAAATAGGTCAAAAGTAAATGGATAGAAAAATATATTCCCTGCAATCAGTAACAGCTCTACAAACAACTGGAATAGATACACTAATATCAGACAAAATAGACTTTAAGACCAAAAGTGTCACAGAGACAAAGAAGGACATTATATAATGATAATATGGTCAATACAATAATAAAATGTAACAATTATAAATACATATGTATGTAACAATGGTGCCCTAAAACACACACAAAAAAATTGGCAACATTAAAGAGAAATAAATAGTTCAACAATAACAGTTGGAGACTTTATTACCTGACATTTAATAACAGATAGAACAACTTGACAGAAAGTTAACAAGGAAATAAATAACTAGAACAACACTATAAACCAACTAAATTTAACTGATAACTATTAAACATTCCACTCAGAAACTGCAAAATACACATTTTTCCCAAGTGGATCATTCTCAAAGATAGACCATATTTTAGGCCACAAAAAAGTCTCAGTAAATTAAAAAACATTGAAATCATACAAACTATGTCCTCCAACCATGATGGAATAAAATTGGAAATCAATGATAGAAGAAAATTTAGAAAATTCACAAATATGTGGGAATTAACTACCACACTCCTAAAAAACCAATGGATCAAAGAAAAAAAATCTCACAGGAAATTAGAAAATACATTGAGATGAATGAAAGCAGAAATATAACATAGCAAAACCAATCAGATGCATCAAAAGCAGTGCTCGGAGGGTTATTCATGGCTTTAAAGGCCTACTTTTTAAAAAGAGTAAGATCGCAAATGAATAACTTAATTGCCCACCTTAAGGAACTAGAAAAAGAAAAGCAAAATAAACCCAAAGCAAGAAGAAAGCAAATAATAAAGATTAAATCAGATATAAACAAAGAGAACAGAAAAACAACAGAGAAAATCAGTGGCCAACATTTGGTTCCAAATCTAACAGATGAAGGAAAACCAAAGAGAAAGTCCAGTTAAGAGCAGGGGAGGCAGATCTCAGGCAAAGTTTTTCATCATTCTACAAAAATGATGCAAGAGAAACCTCCAAAAGTATGACTCTAAAAATACTATTCTGGCCTGCTCTCCCCTCACCTCTTGTATAGAAGTACAAGAAAACTCATTTCACTTAAAAAATGAGAGAAAAAATTACTTGTGATTCCGTTCAAAGTTATTCTAAGAAAATAAGGATCAGAACAACATTCCTACAGGCAATTAAAGTGAACTTACTATTTTAAAACACTAAAAGAAAGAAAATAATAGAAGCTATAAAACAACAATTTAAGTCAGAATTAGAAAAACTCATAAATTAGGTGATAACGTCACCAAAACCACAAGGGTGTTCTGGTCTAGGTCTGATTGCTCACCATACAGAAAGCCAATTACCGAGACAATGAGGAGTGCCAAGGAAGAAAGGTAATCTATTACAGATGACATTGCCTGGGAGATGAAGAACTGCCTCAAATCCATCTCCCTGACCAACTGGGAGGGGGGTTGTAAGGGGTTCAGGAAGGTGGCTATGAGTATTGGGGCAGGTTGTGTTGAAAGCAACTCATGCAGGAAGTCTAATTCAGAAGTCACAAGTTAATGATGGATGGTGAATCTTGGCATTGTTATCCTGCGAAGAGTCTGCGGTTTCTGGGAGACAACTCAAAAGGTAAAAGGGCTAGTTGAACACAAAGATTGTAATGTTCTAGTCATTAAGCCCTACTGGCCTGGGAATCCAAAGCATTAGAAAGCTACAGGGAAAACATACATGGGGGAGGATGTTATTTTGTGTTTGTTCATGGTGCCAATTACAAGTAGAGAAAAAGAAGATTAAAAAGGGAGGTGATAGTGCTTAGAAACAAAAGAAAGTTTTATTTCAGAAGTGAATACTAAACTATAAAGGAAAACAAAATGCAATAATTTGGCTGCACATCTCTAGTGGGACGTATCCTAATGATAAACTGCAAAAATAATCTTTTTTTTTTTTTTTTTTTTTTTTGAGACAGAGTCTCACTCTGTTGCCTGGGCTAAAGTGAGTGCCATGGCGTCAGCCTAGCTCACAGCAACTTCAAACTCCTGGGCTTAAGCGATCCTACTGCCTCAGCCTCCCAAGTAGCTGGGACTACAGGCATGCACCACCATGCCCGGCTAATTTTTTCTATATATATTTTTAGTTGGCCAGATAATTTCTTTCTAATTTTTAATAGAGATGGGGGTCTCCCTCTTGCTCAGGTTGGTCTCGAACTCCTGACCTCGAGTGATCCTCCCGCCTCGGCCTCCCAGAGTGCTAGGATTACAGGCGTGAGCCACCGCGCCTAGCTACAAAAATAATCTTAAACTCTTTTCCGTAATCAAATTATTGATCGTTGTAGTGTTGGTTTGGTGTTCTAAAACTACCGTGTATGTGTTGTGAGAAAGAAACAGACGGGCAATTTGTTTGGTGTTATTGAAAAGCAGTATTTTTAGCTTGAAGAAAGGAGATGTTGATGTACAGTGGATGTGGTTTTAAAAAGTCTGATATTCTAAATTTTAATTTCAAGGATCAGTATGAACTAATAATATACTTTATCTGAAATAAAAATTTCTAGCTCTACCTACGATAAGGCCTATGTATGCTGAGCATGCTTCATGCCCAGATTGTGGTCTCTAAATACTTTTTCTCACTCAAAGGAGCCAGGGTTTCTTAAAGACATGGCTGAGTCTGTGTCTGGGGCAGGAAATGTGTAAGATGAGCTTAGAACATCTTGTCATAGCAAGGAAGCTACCAAACACTGCAAGATCCATGTCAAAAACAAAAACAAATTCAGGAGTCGACTTCAAGTCCCAACTGGCTAAACATGAGGCTATTGGAGTATTAATAGATTAATAATTGCATTGGATTGAAACATATCAAATATCATTAAACCCATAGTTCATATGATTTTTTAAATCCCATCAATCACCTAGAGAGGACATCACTAGGAAGCAAGTAGCAAAAGTCAAATTGGAAACTATATGATGAACAATCCAGTTTATCCAACAACAAAAAATTACAAGGAAAGAAATAAAAGTAGGTATGATATAGATTAAAAGATCTTTTGAACACGTATCAAACAATGTGGATCCTGATTCAGACAAACTTGGAAAAATTTATAAGTCTGACTAGATATCTGACAATATTAAGGAATTATTACTCATTGTATTGAGGTATGATAATTGTATTGTGGTTTTATTTTGTTGTAGTAGGCCCTCTGATTTACAGAGACATACAAAAATATTTCCAACTAAAGAGGGTTGAAGAGTAACCCCTCAAAATTCATGTCCTTCCCAGATCCTCAGAATGTGACCTTATTTGGAAATAAGGTCATTGCAGATATAATTAGTGAAGATGAGGTTGTACTGCAGTAGGGTGGACCCTTAATCCACTGTGACCAGTGTCCTATAAGAATCGAAGAGACACAGAGACAGACACACAGGGAAAATGCCAGGTGAAGGTGGAGATCGTGGCCGGGCGCGGTGGCTCACGCCTGTAATCCTAGCACTCTGGGAGGCCGAGGTGGGCGGATCGTTTGAGCTCAGGAGTTCGAGACCAGCCTGAGCAAGAGCGAGACCCCACCTCTACTAAAAATAGAAAGAAATTATATGGACAGCTAAAAATATATATAGAAAAAATTAGCCGGGCATGGTGGCGCATGCCTGTAGTCCCAGCTACTCGGGAGGCTGAGACAGGAGGATTGCTTGAGCTCAGGAGTTTGAGGTTGCTGTGAGCTAGGCTGACGCCACGGCACTCACTCTAGCCTGGGCAACAGAGTGAGACTCTGTCTCAAAAAAAAAAAAAAAAAAAAAAAGAAGGTGGAGATCGTGACATATCTTCAAGCCAAGGAATGCCAAGGGTCGCCAGCAACCACCAGAAGCCAGGAGAGAGGTATGGGACAGACTCCTCCTCAGTGTGCCCAGAAGGAACCAGCTTTTATGCCACCTTGATTTTAGACTTCTAGCCTCTGGAACTGTGAGAGAACACACTTCTGATGCTCCAAGCTACCAGTCTGTGGTACTTTGTCACGGCAGCTTTACAGATACAACTACTACAGATATGATGGCTCGGATTTGCTTCAAAGTAACGCAGGGTGGATGGGGAACGGATGGAGGTATAAATGAAAAAAGTTAAGCCTTGAGTTGATCGTTGTAGTGAGGTGATGGGTATGGAGGGGTTCATTATACTATTCTCCCTACTTTGGAATGTGTTTTAAATGTTCTATAATGAAACATTTTTAACAATTAATACCTCATATGTGCACAATGCATTCCTACTTCCTATTGCAATGTTTGTTGAACACTATATTTGTCTCAATGTGCTTTCGTTATTGTCCCTTGAGTATTTGTGATCCCTGCTTCACAGGTACAAAGAGGTGAGTGGCTTGCCCTTTGTCACAGAGCCAGTCTGTGGTACCATCAAGGCGAAACCCCAGTCTCTGGACTTTCTGTCTAGGTCCTTCCCACCCCTCGTCACGCCCGCCCGGAACCTCACAGGACGTGATCGCCACCTTCAGAGAAGTTAGAATCCTATTGGGGAGCTAGTACCTACATTGTCAAATCTGCAGAGAATCACAGGAAACCCTAAGCAATAAAATTTAACTCCAATACAATATAATAAAAATCAAAATGTACAATACAAAAAAAGTTTGTGTATCTATACCTACTGTGCAGAAAACGTGGATTCTAGTCCCAGCTCTGCCACTTAAAGGGTTCAGATAAGACCCTAACGCCCCTGAGCATCAGTTCCTCATCTTTAAACTATTATAACGCCTGCCCTGATCACTTCATTCAGTTGTTTGAAGCATAAAACAGCAGAACGTATGCGAAAATGCTCCATAGTCTGCAAGAGGCTACAAAGGCAAGGAATTTTATTAAAGCCAAAATTGGGTAGTGGTTCATACTTGAGTTCAAATCTCCAAAAGGCCCCCAAAGTCTCTTAAGAATAGTATCAAACAAAATATTATTTTCATTAAATGCTCCTTATTACTTAAAGAGATTAATTGTAACTGTTTATGCATGGTTAAGGAGAAGTCAACAAAGAATTACTGCTTTGCAAAAGCACATTGGAACCTAAGCCTTTCTTCTAGAGATAAGTGAGGTATCACTGCCGCTAACTGGTGAAGCTGCTTCTTTATGATGATACTCTGTGCTTGCTGACAGGCGACACTTCTGTCAAGTCCCAAACTGCTGTGGAAAAATACTACCAAAAGTATTCAGCTCTCACCATGGTGAGCATTCGTAGCTGATCACCAAAGCAGAACAGCAACAGAAAGACGGAAACCAAACAACGGGCAGCCTCTACATGACAACAAAACAAACGCTGACTGTGTCAGTCTCAGAACTCCTTCCAATCCTCTGAAACCTGGGGAGTTTGCACCACATTGATTTTTTTTCCTTCTCTGAGCTGATAGAGCTGATGAGGGACCTGGAATCATGCGGCTATAGCCAGAGTGTGTATTTATTAATTATTTCAAGCTGTTGGTCGTACAACTGGGTTCAAATGCCCTCTCTCAGTTCTCAAAAAATCCTCGCAAGGAGACCTGGCAGCCTTTCAGGTTTGCAAAGCAGCCAGCGTCCGCACGATGGAGGGAGAGGAAGTTCAGCAGACACCACGGTGTCAGAGCAGCTTTGCTGCTTCAAGGCTCTCCCTTCTGTGTCTGCAGACCTTCTTCCACATGGAAGGAAATTGGCTCCATGTGTCTGGTCTTTTCTGCTTTGAAAAGGTTTTCTGAGAATTCTTTAGCAATCACAAATCTTTCTGACTTTTTCTAATTCATCACTGTAAAGACCACTTCTCCACACACAGGGTTGAGTTTTGCCAGGAGCACTGGAAGACACATGCAACTTAAAGTCACACTAACCCTAGAACTGACTGTTTTTTCCATCTGCAATGAACACTTCATTTTTATTGTTAGTGCCTTTCTGTGGCTTTCTCTTTAAAACAAGCATTCATTCTTTTTAAAATTTGATTACCTCTGGAAAATCCCAGAATTAAGTGTCTGGGTGCAAGTATATAAGCAGGTTAGGTTTGAATCACGCCTTACTGTGGGCACACTCTGCACATGCAGCTTCCCTGCATCACTGACTACCACGGGAAACAGCGGTTATCTATTTACTTGTCTGCCTGTGTGAACATGGGCAACTTGACCTTGGTTTTCTCATCTGTAAAGTAGGGAGAATAATAGTATTTAACCTCAGGCTATTGAGGAATGACACATACTAAGCATTCTGTAAGTATTTGCCATTACTATTATAATCATTACCTTTACTAGACTGTGAGCACCTGAACAGCAGGACTGGGTCTAATTCTCCATGCCACGGTGCCTGGCACATAGTAGCTGCTCAGTAAATATCAGGTGGGTGGTTGAATGAATGGATCGACTCATTTGTATGAGCAAGCAGCTGTGTGAACAAGAATGCAATGCATAGTTCCAGCGAACATGGGTTGAAAACCTGCAAGATCTTTCTTGGTCATGATATTCATTGGTGTTTCTATGTCCAATGCAAAAGGAATATGTGTGAATAGAAGTGGGGAGGGTGGGACCCATATTTTATTTGTTCATGTAGTTATTATAAGAACATATGTATTTGTGTATTTGATGCTGAAAGAGTCCTGATGGTTGCCCAGCTATTGAGAAACCTGGCAGAGAAGGCAGAAGACACAGAAGGGATCCTGGGAACTCCGAAGAGAGTTTCTAGAAGCAACAGCTGTTGGGAGCTGCAGGTGCTGTGACTAAAGCCACTGCTACTGATCATGTTGCTGCCACCAGAGGAGTTTCCTCAGAAGGATGTCAAAAGCCACTGGAACAGAGAAGAAACTGTGCTGGGACATGCTGTCACTGGGACAGCCTTACAAAGAGCCACCCTGGGAGCCGCTGGCCAGAACCACTGTGGGTTCCACATTGAAAGCCATGTACCTCGGGACCAGTAGGGAGACCACTGTGCTTCAGGCTGCTCTACCCTGCAACCTTGAGTTTCTAGTAAAAGGTAGAGATTGTGGGTGTCTCAGTGTATTTCTCCTAAGGAGAAAGAAATGGGGGTGAAGGGCTCTAGGCCATCCAAGTTAATAAAGAGCTCAGATTCTTGGTCAAGGAATCAAGAATGTGGGCCCCTGTCCCCACTTTTGTACTCCACTGTGGATGATGGAAGTTTCCTGATTACCAATGACTATTTAATCCCATTCTTGCTTGCTTTTTTTCCCCCTCCTTAGGCACTAAAATGATGGTGTTACTTTAAAGCAAAAATCATAAAAACTTGTTACAAGATATTTATTCCTTTTTTGCTAGAAACTCACTCCATGAGCGTGGCTAAGTTATTGAACTTGGCCTTCTTCTAACTTAGTTTTCACACTTATGCACTTAGACTCCCTTTCCATTAAATATGGATAGTGTTGATCTCTGCCTGCGGGCTCTCCCCTTTGTGCTGGCATTTTATATTCATGGAAGCTCAGCAAGGAACAAAATATAGAATTCAGCACAGAGATTCTGTCCATTGGGTTTTCATTCAAAATTCAACAGGTAGACAGAACTCCCGCATAAGAAAAGGATGAGGCGACTCAGGGGAGGCAAGTAATGCCCTACAGTGATGATGCTTGGATGTGGGCGGCCAGGGTTCTGAGAGCCAGAGGTGATCTTTTCAAAGAAAGTGAGTCTGGAGATGTGAGCAGTGCAGGCCAAGGTCACACTGAGTTTTACCGCCCCCAAAGTCAGTGGAGTCTGCACTAGGCAAACACAATAAAGTCCCAATCACCTGGAGCCTGGTTGGCATTTTTGTGCTCATCTTTATAAGGTGGGGACAAATGGAGATTTTACAACTGCACATGGGTAATTTATCCAAAAAGCAATGAGATCAACAGCATAATATCAAATACCTCATGTGTGGAAAAGATGATGCTAAGTATTATCAGAAAGTGCAAAGTTTAGTGGGCAAGCTTCCTGCTCTCACAGAGGTAACCATACTGTTGGTGAAACAGATCCACTAAAACCAGAAGACAGCCTGGAGCAATAGCCTAAGATAAGGGCTAAGGACTGGCATCAGCTAAAAGAATTAAAAGATTTAGAAAGGAGTTAGGTTGAAGGAAGACCTGGTGGTGTACCATCAAGCACCACATAACGTTTTGGTCAATGACAGACCACACATACAATGATGGTTCCATAAGATTATCATGGAGCTGAAAAATTCCTAATCGCCTAGTGACTTCATAGGCATTGAAATGCCTTAGCGCAATGCATACTGATACTAATTATTACAGTGAAATATTCTAAAACCCATATAAAATAGGTTTATTTAGGGGATGGGTAGAAGACTTGGGTCTCAAATATCAGGCAAGGAATGTGGAACTGATTATGTAACATTGGTGGGTCATTAAAGGTTCTGAGCAGGGCACTAATTTGGGTGAAATGGTGTCATAGGAAGATGGGGATGGCAGTGGTTTGCGATGTACCGCTTTCTCCTATATGTGGACATCTAGCATAGCGCTTAAAAATAAACTTAGGCCAGGCGCAGTGGCGCACACCTGTAATCCTAGCACTCTGGAAGGCCGAGGCGGGAGGATCGCTCGAAGTCAGGAGTTTGAGACCAGCCTGAGCAAGAGCGAGACCCCCGTCGCTACTAAAAAATAGAAAGAAATTATCTGGACAACTTAAAACATATAGAAAAAATTAGCCGGGCATGGTGGCGCATGCCTGTAGTCCCAGCGACTCGGGAGGCTGAGGCAGAAGGATTGCTTAAGCCCAGGAGTTTGAGGTTGCTGTGAGCTAGGCTGACGCCACAGCACTTTAGCCAGGGCAAAAAGAGTGAGATTCTGTCTCCAAAAAATAAATAAATAAACTTAGTTATGTACATAACAATGTCTTAGAGATATGGGCAGATCCCCAAATACCTTCTGAATCAGAGGAAGACTAACTTATATTTAATATAAGTTGCGTGTTAAGTGTATCTCAGCATATTCTAATTTTTTAGAAATCTATAATTTATACCTGGTAGCTATAATAATGCTTAATTAAGCAGGACACCAGATTCATCCTAGATATTTTTCTACCCATCAATCTTTCATCAAATAAATCACCAAGACCTATGGTTCTACCTTCTTAATATCTCTACCTATCTGCCACCAACCTTCCTCACTGCCTCACCTTAGCTCAGTGGGTCATAATGTTGGCTCTACATCAGACCCACTTAGGGACTTTCAATAAAAATACACCAGTGTCTGGATCCAGCCTCCAGAGATTGTGGTTTTACTGGTCTGAGGTAGGGCTTGAACACTGATATTTTTAAAGTTCCTGTGGGTTCTTCCATGCAACCAAGCCTTAGTGCATGTGCTCTTTGTTGCATGCCTGAATCATTGCACGAGTCATCTGCTTGCACCCCTGCCTCCAGGTTTTATTTCTTCAAATCTCTTCTTTATCCTGCTTTCAGAATGATCTTGGAAAAACACCAATCTAATCATACCACTCTTGCCTTAAAAAAAACCCTTCAATAAGTAGCTCTCCAGTACCTAGCTAATAAAACCCAAACTCATCTAACACCAACCTTCTTCTTTAATAACACACATACTCGTGCGCGCACACACACAAACACACACACACACACACACACACACAATAACCCTCTAAAAAGTCCCAGTAATAAAGAGAATAATGACAAAGTCAAGGCATAAAATCTGAACCAAAGGGTGATCTAGCTTTGGAAGGATGTTGCAGATTCAATTGTTTAAAGACATTTCCTTAAAACCCTGTTCAAATATACACCCCCACAGAATTGCCTTGCAATGTCCAATGCAGGTAAGAGCTTTGGAAGAGATACCAGCCCCAGTGTAAGACATAGAACTGAACGTCTGTGGCCCGCCTTGAAGTGTGGGAAGGTGAAGGGAAGTGACAGCTCAGCCTGACCAGTAGAGGCTGCTTGGTTCAGCTGCTGACTCGCAGCATGTTCTCTGATTTCCCTCTTGTTATGGGCTGAATTTTGTTTCCCCAAAATCCATATGTTGAAGCCTTACTCCCAGTGTACCTCAACAGGTAAAATTCTTTTGGAGGGAGGGTCTTTAAAGAGGTAATCAAGTTAAAATAAGGTCATTAGGGTGGGCCCTAACCTGATGTGACTGGTGTCCTTATACAAAGGGGAAATTTGGGCATGGACATGCGCACAGGGAGAACGCTGTGTGAAGACAGAGGCAGAGATTGTGGTGATGCATCTACGAGCCAGGGAATACCAAAGATCGTCGGAAAACCACCAAAAGCTAGGAGAGCACCTGGAACAGATTCTTCTCACAGCCCTCAGAAGAAACCAACTCTGCTGCTGCTATTAACACTTTGATCTTGGACTACTGTCTGCAGAACTGTGATACAATACACTAAATTGCCCAGTTTGTGGTACTTGTTACAGCAAACCCAGCAAATCAATACACCTTCCGTCAGCCTCTTGATCTGACCAATGCCTGTCTCTCCAGCCACCTCCCGCCTTGCACCCCAAGCTTGACTGCCCAGCCACACTGATCTTCTCTAAGTCCCCCAGATGTGCTGTGTTCCTTCTCGCTGCTCCCTCTGCCTGGAATGCCCACCCCCAGCCCCCTCCACCCGGAAGGTGCCAATGAATCCTTGAAGTCTCAGCTCAACCCTCCCTTCCTCTGTTTCCCCAGTCCCCACTCCGTAGTCCCCTCCAGTCAAACTTCCAAGGAATTAACCATTCCTCATTGGATATACCACTGCTGTCATTTGTATCCAACATCCCTTCACATCCTCTCAGCCCCAGCCTCCCTCAGCCACTGCTGCAGCAACTCAGCCCAGGCTGACTGCTCCTCTCCTCCACCCTCTCTGCCCACCTGTCACTCCTGCTCCAGGCCTTCTCTGAAGCCAACATGGGAACATCCACAGAAACCCCCTGGACACACACAGGGGCCACACAGAAGAACTGCAGGGGGGTAACACCTCTGGGGCCACTCATGGATAAAGTTTCCCCTTTTGTCTCTTGTACACAGTTCTGAGTTGCATTTCACAAAGCTCCTCGAAGGTCCAGCAGATGGAACACCAGTGGCCTGAGCACTGGCCAGCTCCAGAAGGTGACCTCGTGCATTGGTGTTCCCTCCCCCAATTCATTCCGCAGCCCCTCCCTTATTACTGCTCCTTGGAATCATTTCCAAATAAACTGCCTACATGCCTATGTTTTCTAGGCCTCCATTTTCAGGGAATACAACCAAAGACATTGTATTTACTTTGTATCGTACGGGGTTAAACCATGTGAAATTGCCAATATTTGATCATTTTTGACCTACGAAGATGGCAATGTCCTATGATCTGACCAATGGGCATTTGTTTGCATTTGTTCTTTTCAAGCAGAATGTAAGCTTCATGAGGGCAGGGGCTGCAGCACCTCACTCATTTCTGCATCCCCAGCATCCGCCACTGTGGCTGTACACAGAAATTGCCATAAGTGTGTCATGGTCGGTCAGTGTAGATAAAGAAAAGGTTACGGTAAGGATTCTTCTGTAAATAATGTCAGGATAAGAAAGTTAAATCTCTACCTCACATTTGACACTAAAATAAAGTCAAGGTGAATTAAAGATTTAAATGCAAAAAAGAAGCAATTTTTTAAAGGACAAAGAAAATAGTTTATAGCCTGTGGAAGAAGCAGTTATACAAATGAAAGTTCCACCGTGGGGCAGAAAGGGCTGCCCTAGCAGAAGCAGGAGGTATTAGAAGAGCATCTTTGTCAGGCCTGGGCGCTCGGAGGGCTGCCCAGGGGAAGTGACTTCTAAGCTGAGTGCTGAAGGACAAGCACAAAGCAGGCAGGAGAAGGGTGACGAGAAGGGTGTTCCAGGCAGAGGGAAGGGCCTGTGCAAAGCCGTGCTGATGAGAGAGTCAAACTGGAAGAAATGAAAGCACCTGTCTTGAAGCTCTCCATGTGGATACTAACTAATCCATGGGGATTATAATATCCTGGCTTTGGAGAAGGACTGTCAAATCTCACATGAGTAGCAGCTGCGTTTTCTTGGGGCAGGTGCTCAGAGTTGGACTTGAAGTCCATGGTACCTTCTTGGGTATGGACTGGAATCTCTGTTGGGAGCCAAATGGTTGCTGCACCCCTGGGACTAAAGCAGCCTTAGCCTGTACACTGGCACCAGCTTTGACAAGTGCATATGAAAACTGGCCTGGCCCACTCGTGAAGAACCATCCAGATTCCAGGGTTGGATGCTGCCCCAAATATACCTTTAGAAACACTGTCCATTCTCTTTTGATGGCTGTGAGAAACCTGCTTTGGAAGTCACCCCACTGTGGCCCAGGAGCTCTTTGAACTGCCAGTAACCAGGGTGGAGGATCTGTTGGGCTGTAGCCAGGTCAAAGAGGAGGGATCCAGCAAACAGTCAAAGAACAGGGAATAAACTAGATTCATTCTTTGCTTTTCAGTGTGGAGTTTAAGCTGATTTATATGCTATGGGTGCTGCATTGTATGGTCTGCAACAATGGAAACATTTTCCCCTACACAAAGTCTAATGCTTCTGTCCTGTCTACCCTAATGACTTGTTCTACATAATAAAAACATGGCTCTTTTCAATTCAAGTGATAACTTAAGATAACTTTATATATTTGCCTCTTCTAAGAATCAAGCAAATTGAATCAATATAATAACCATGTAATATTTCACAGCATGGTTACTTTAAAATCCACCTAAAGTATAATAATAAGGTATGTATTTTGCCATGAAATCCTTTAAAACCAGAGAGAATGAAGTAACAAAATACCATGATAGTGTAAAGAAGGAAAAACAGAACGTTCCATGCCGTCTTCAACAGCAATCATGGCTGAACATGAGTATTAATAAGACTTTCTGGCAGGCTCATTTGTCGTAAATAATTGTGAGGAAAACACTTGGCTTGAGAAACTTAGTCTGTTGCTAGAGGGTAGGCATAAAAATGCCAATATTTTTTAAATCATGTATTTTAAAACACCTGCCTTCAGTCACCTATCTACTTTTTTCGGACATCTGATGAGATAAATTGGAAGAAGCTGATCAAATAATATCCTTGGTAACATACTCAAAGAATTTTTATAGTCATGTATTTTCTGAGTTATAACCATATTTTATTTATGGCTCATGTCAAAAAATGTCTTGGGGCTTTTGCTCCTCAAATCTATAGCAGTTTATTTCCCCAAAATCGTGCCCACGTTTTACAGCAAGATCCACAGCAATAAAGCAAGAAATCAGGAAAATCAGCATTTGATATCAACAGTTTAACATTCTCTGCTACCTGGGACAATCCAGAGGCGACCACAGAAAGGGTCTCTGTGACCTTGTAGCGGCTGCAAATCACTGTGATCTGAATTAGAATAGTCTCCTCTTCAATAATACATTACAGACTCAGTACATTTAGGTGCCCTCAAGGTTTCTCCGTAGGAACCAAAATTATTCCAGCCCAAACCTCATTTTTCTTATCATACAGTTTCCATCAATACATTTATGATCTCTTTAAAGCACACAATAGAGGGCACACCTATGCATCATGCCCACATTTATCCACAAGTGCTCAGATAGATACAGAAGCCAATAAATTCTAAATGACCAAATAAAAGAGCTAACTAAAATTCTTATCCAGGGGGTGAATGCATGGTTGCTCACATTCAAGATCTGTCCTAATAGAAACTAAGAGAAAAAGCAGACAAAAGCAAGCCAGCAGAGGTCAGCTATAAAGGTCAGGGAGATGAAGGGGCTGCCACAGCAGACAGCGCCAAAGGAGACCAACCGAGACCCCCAGCATTAGCTGGGAATGAGTCCCCAGGCCATCAGGGGTCCCTTGTTCAAAGAAGTTTCTATAGGAGAATTCGCCAATAAAAAGCAATAAAATGTGAATAGAAATGCAGTGTGTCCCCTTCAGACCCAGGTAAAGGACAACAAAGGCACTCTGAAATGTCAGCGCTCATCGCTGGGCATCCTACTGGGGACCTAGCCAGACCCCAGCGCTCCCGTCCTGTCCAGCACACACACACCTCATCCCCGCTTCCCCCTGAGCCGAATGATTCACACAGCAGGGACAAGTCAAATTTGTCCTTCAGCAAGATGACAAATTACTAGATCCCAGGATTATAAAAATAATGGCTAATGGGTATGGAGTACCAACTGGATACCAGGCACTGTGCTGAATGTTGTCTCTGTATTATCGCAACTGAATGAGGAGAATAGTATTGCTGCTCTCTGCCCTTTTATAGATGAGAGCCTGAAGTTTGGTGAATTAGACACTGGCAAGTGTCTGCCCAATTCACAATCGATTTCCATCTCTTCAAACTCCCCTATCTTTGTCACACAATCCAAAGAGGTGGCTCCCCCAAAAACATGTCGGTAGTAACACCACCTGATTCTGTCAGTGGGGCCATTCAAAAGCCCAAATTGGAACTGAGAACAAGAGAGATTGAAAGTTGGTTGCTGAGTGTTAGCAGCGGAGACTGAAAAGGAGCCCCGGGAGCTCTGGCTGCTGACATCCACACCACCCTTGGCACCCGAGAGAGATCTTCCAGCAAGCTCCCTTTTCTGAAGCTAGATTTCTGTTCCCTGCTGTGACCTCCATGACTCCCATAGCCCCGACGCAAGAGGGAGCTCGAGCCACAAGGAAGACTGTACCCCCTCCAGCCTCAGCACTTTCGTTTGCAGGAGCCAAAAAGGGGCCCCAGAACTCGACCTGCTCTGGCAAGGCCCCCTTGTCCCCCTCCTCCCATGACTCACACCCTGACGACCACCGTCTGCCTGGTGACCGTCAGATCCTTTGTCTCTGCTACATCAGCCACCACAAGAAGCCCAGGACTCCAAAGCATTTGTATGTCCCCTTTTCTGACCCCATCTCCCTGAAGCACCCACCCGTAGCTTCTGAAATCCTTGCACTGGGCTGGCAGGGTCACACCAGCCTGTCCTCAGCAAAATCGCCTCTCTTCTCAGCCTCTTCTGGGCCCGTTTCCTTCACCTCTTGCTCTGACTAAAACCTGGGGACACTGCCTTGGCTGCGGCCCTTTCAAATGCTGGACATGTTCTCCCTCATACCTCTTAAGCCCCTGGACGGGGATGGGCCGCTTCCTCTGTTCCTCACTGCCTTTTCTAGACCTCTCCTCTTCCTAAGCCTCCTCCCCTGGGCTCTGTGTCTGATGTCATCGCACTGTTCTCACCCACTAGCCCTCACTGTGGCAGCCGCCTGCTGAGCCCCTGCCTGACATCAATCCCTCATTCCTCTAAGATCTTCACCCTGGGCTCGCTACCACATCCTCCAACAGCACTCTTATCAAAATTCTCGGTGATTTTAATACCCACATGGATGATCTTTTCAGGTCCTTAAGATCTTGGCCTCCACCCTACCTCAGGGCCTCGCTCCCATTGTCACAGCACAGTGACAGCATCCCTCCAAATGCCGATTTCCAGCATCCCAACTCGTATATCCAACTGCCCATTTACTATCCCCTTTGTCTGGTGCGCATCTCAAATTTAGCACATCCAAACTCAAACTCCTGATCCCTCCCCAAAACCTGCTCCAGCTGCTGTCTTCCCATCTTGGTTACGGGCAGCGCCATCCTTCCACATGCGTGGACCTTTATACTTCTTATATCCCACATCTAGTCCATCAAGAAATTCTGTTGGATCTACTTTCAAAATATAACCAGAATCCAACCACATCTTACCAACTCACCATGACCACCCTGGAGTGAACCCCTGTAACCTCTCACCTGGGTTATTACAGTTGCCTTCTGCCTGGCCATGGCTGCTACTCTGGCCCACTCTCCCCATGCCCAGTCTCTTCTCAGCGCAGTGCCCAGAGTGGACCATTTAAAACACAAGTCAGGCCGGACACAGTGGCTCACGCCTGTAATCCTAGCACTGTGGGAGGCTGCGGCGGGTAGATCACTCGAGGTCAGGAGTTCGAGACCAGCAAGAGCGAGACCTCATCTCTACTAAAAATAGAAAGAAATTAGCTGGCCAACTAAAATATATATAGAAAAAAAAATTAGCTGGGCATGGTGGCACATGCCTGTAGTCCCAGCTGCTCGGGAGGCTGAGGCAGTAGGATTGCTTAAGCCCAGGAGTTTGAGGTTGCTGTGAGCTAGGCTGACGCCATGGCACTCACTTTAGCCCGGGCAACAAAGGAAGACTCTGTCTTAAAAAAAAAAAAAAAAAGTCAGCTTACGGCCCTCTTTCCTCAAACGCCCTCCGTTGGCTTCCCATCATATTAAAAGTAAGAGCCAAGGTCTTTATGATAACTAAGAAGACCCTAGATTTGCTGCCTCCAGCACCTCAGGGACCCCCTCTTCTGCTACGCCCCTTCATTTATCCCACTCCAGTCCCTCTGGCCTCCTTGCTGTTCCTTCAACATGCTGGACACACTTCTGCCTCGGGGTCTCGTTCTTTTTCTCACCTCCACCTGGAATGTTCTTTCTTCCAGATATTCACTGCCTTCCTCTTTTCCTTCCTTCCAGCCCTTACTCAAATATCACCTTCTCATTGAAGTTTGCCTGATCACCCTACTTAAAATTACAGCCCCTCCGCACCCCATCTCCCTTCCCTGAAATTCCCTGTCCCCCTTTCTCACTTTATTTTTCATCCTGACACTTATTGTCATCTTTATACTATAAACTTTCACTTTTTTCTTGAGTGTCTGCCTCCACCTGGTGGAATGACAACTCCACGAGGGTGTGGATTTTTATCTGTTTTGTTCACTGCTGTGTCCTCAACACACAGAGCAGTGTCTGACACCCAGTGTGTAGTCCATAAATATTTTGTAATTAATGAGTGAATAAATGAGAATAGGTTTAGGCAGATGAAGCAAATTCTCAAAGGTCAATGAAGTAGTGAGCGGCAGAACCAGAGCTCAAGCACGCTTATCCGAGTCCAAGCTGCACTCACGCAATCGTGTGCTCGGGAAACCAGACGGAACGAGACACGGTCGGAAATGGGAAATCCCCGAATGATGACTTTGTTATGCTCTTATTGGAAAGACAAAAAGGAGGCAGCTTGGAATTATCTAAACCACAACAAACTTGGTAAAAAGGCAGACAGCATATATTTCATGCTTTGCAGACCATTTGTTCTCTATCAACGACTCAACTCCGCTGTTGTAGCACAAAAGCAGCCATGGATAGTGCGCAGACAAGTAGGTATGGCTGTGTTCTGATAAAACTGTGTTTACAAAAAACAGGTGGCTGACTGGATTTGACCCACAGGTCGTAACTTGCTGATCCCTGGTTTAAATCTGTAATAACGTGATTAGGCTGCATGTCTAAATGTGTTCCAAACCTTAGGCAATTACAGGAAACAGTGATAAAAAGTGAGGTGTCAACTTTGATTTTGCCCAGTTTTGGGTCCAAATTCCAGCCCTGCCATGGGCTAGCTGTGACATTGGGCAAATGACCCAACCTCTTCGAAATTCAGGTTGCTCATCTGTCAAAAGGGATAAATAATCGGGATCTGGCAGGGCTGTTATAGGGCATAAATGAGAAGTGTGTGTAAAGTAGCCACTAAACTGTACATAGTGGTTCTCAATAGTGATGGTTATTGTTATTAGGTAGTTCCTGTGAATCCCCACTAGACTGTGCATCCCTTGGGGTCGAGGGCTCTCTCTTTTTCCATTTCAAGGTCTCCCTAACACCTAGTTCTGGCCTGAAGATATCTGTACTTTCATTTTGTGAAAGAAAAGTGAAAAGACACATCACTTTACATAGTGCCTGGTAAACTTCCGAACTCAAGAAGTAACACAGATTTTTTTAACCAAGTTCTAGAAGCATTTAAACAAATGAGGCTTAAGGACATTGTGGCTATGGAATTAAGATACCAATATGGGGAACTATGAAGCCAGCACAGTTTTCTCTAGTCCTCAGATACGGGTAGAGACTGCAGATCGTCCCATTCACTTCCATTCCAACCCACTGGGAGCCTTGCTGCACGCGCTGGAGGCTGGCGAGCAAGACTGCATCTCCCTGACCCCCTTGGAACTCAGGCTCTGCCTAGGACTTGGCTGCCACCAAGCAGATACACCACAGGACACTTTCAAAGCCTCAGTGAGGTGCCTTTCGCACTGGCAGAGCACAGGGTCCAGCTTATTGGCTCAGATGCTGGCTGAGGCTGAGGGGTCCTGCGGCTGAGGCCGAGGTTTACTGCGTCCCCAGCAGTGGACGCAGCACCCTTGGTGAACTAATGCTGCTGTATTGTTCTGGAACCTCCTTCCCTAGCCCAACCAACAAAATGTATTAAATCCGTGAATGCTAAAACCAATCAGTGATTGCTGCCACCTGAAACCCAGACGGACGCAGCTCCTTTATTAGACGCCTCACCGGCCAATTCAGATCATCAAGTCTCTTTCATAGCGTAGAAGAGACTCAAGATATGATCTCAGCCTGATTCTATTAAATAAGGAGAAGAGAAAGGTTTGTCCTTTGCAACCAAGTGGAGTGTGGGAAGCTCAGAGATTTAAACAGATTTGGACAGAAGCAGGCAGGGAGGCCCGTGCTCCCTAACCCGCCCTCTGCAGGGCAGCAGGCAGAGGGAGAAGGTGCGGTGGACAGGTTCTGCCTCCACCAGAGCTCAGCATGGGGAAGAGCCCTGCCCGGGGACGCCTACGTGAACATGGGACAATCACAGAGCTAGCTCCACTGGGGTCCTCAGGTTTTCAGAAATTTTCATATGCCTGTGCAATGAGGTGAAATGCAATTAACAGATTAGAAAACAATATTGAAAAGGAAAAACTTATTTATCTCTACACACTCTCACAACCCCTTACTTCTGACACCAAATGTGTGGGGCGTTTTCTCACCAACCAACTCGCCCCCTCTCCAGATGCCAACTGACTGTCCCACAATGCAATTGCAGCCCTACCTGGAGTAAGTGCGATGCCGCAGGTCAAGGGCTCGGTCCCACAAGGCGGCACCCCATTTCAGGCAGCAATCACAAGTATGGGTCCCCGTGCTACCCACATTTCTGTCCAACTTGGCTACTAATCGGGGGTTCCCATGGCCCTTTCCTCATATTCAATAATTTGCTATAACAGCTCACGGAACTTGGGGAAACACAACATTTACCGGATTATCATAAAAGATATGATACAGGGTGGAGATGAACAGCGAGATGAGAGAGTACGTAAGGCAAGGTCTGGAAGCGTCCCTAACGCAGGTGCTTCTGCCCTGTGGATTTGGGGTGTGCCACCTCCCTGACATGTGGATGTGTCCACCCACCTGGAAGCTTTCTGAATCCCGTACTTCAGAGATTTTGGTAGAGGTTTCATCACAGGCACAGCAGACTAGTAACTCCCTCTCCAGCCCCTCTCAGAGGATGGAGGGTAGAGCTGAAAGCTCCAGGCTTCTAACCAGGGCTTGGTCCTCCCAGTGACCAGCCCCACCCAGGAGGCCACCAAGACTCACCTCGTTAGAACAGAAGCCACTCCTGTCACCCAGGGGATTCCAAGGGCTTGGGAGCTCCGTGTGAGGAACTGGGGTCGACTACTAGAGCGCAAACGCTCCTAGCACCCGTATCCCGCAAGAGATTATGGGAGTTTTATGAGTTCTGTGTCAGGATATTTCACAAATATTAAGGCAATATCATTTTTGTATTTAAAAATGGGCTCTAGATAGTGTGTTTGTGAACTTTTAGTTGCTCCAAGAAAAAGTTCTGATGTTAAATATCGAATTGTGAGCAGTGGTTACTTCCCAGGAGAAACAGGGAGAGAGAGAGAGGGAGGTGGAACCTTCACTTTTTCTGTTATAACGTTCAGTATTGTGGGAATTTCAAAAAGAGAACATGGACTTCCTTTGTAATTAAAAGGAAAAAAAAAAAACAAAAACGTTTTTTGCCTCCTTCACAGCTGTTGGCCAAATGGAAACCGCCAGGTGTGGACAGCTGATGTAAAGATTTGTTACACTGTGATCTGGTCCAGGCACTTTATATTCAAACATCAATACATTAGTATCCTAAAAGTTTCCCTCTGTCATTTCTGAGAAAAAGTAGACTGGTGATGTCAGAATGGTTAAGTGGGCCTGTCCCCCAAGGCCAGTGTTTCTCAAACTTGAGCAAATAGAACTACCCGGAGAGCGCGTTGAAGCACAGACTGCCGCCCCTCCCCCGCCTCCCGAGTTCCTGGGTCAGTGCATCTGGGGTCAGGCCCAAGAATGTGCATTTCTAGCAGGTTCCCAGGGGGTGCAGCTGCTGCTGCTGGGTGCCACCCTTGCAGACCTTCTGCCCTAGACCCTGCTGCTCAACCTGTGGTCCCAGGACCTGCAGCAGGAGCATCGCCAGGGAGCTTGTTAGAAATGCGGAATCCTGGGCCTCGCCCCAGACCTCCTGCAGTGGAGCCTGCAGCCTAACAAGCTCCTGGGGCTACCACGTATGTGACAGTCGCAGAACACTGCTTGAGACCTCCAGAGCCATCAGCCCAGCGCTCAGAGATGTCACCCCTAAGCACAAAGCCCTCCGTGAGCTCCCACTCAAGTCCTGGTTGTGGTGCTGAGACAGGACAGAACCCTTTCGGTGCTCAGGCCTGGGGGGCCGGGGAGGAAGGAGATCCTGACCGTGACAAGAGAGGCCTCGACCACAGCCTCTGAGTGGCGTGGAACTGTGAAACACTTTCCCTCTTGGCGCATTTCACAGCCCAGTGGCCCTCAGCACTGCTGCCAAGCTTCATCCTCCTGACCCCTCAGAGAGGCAGAGGATGCGCCCCATTCTGGATGGAGCCCCCAACAGCACCAGGCTGGAGCCCCCTGGCTTAGGTCCCCCACCTCTATCAGGCCCTCTCGGAAATGTGTAGTCTGCAAAACTGTTGCTCAAGCAGAATAAAACCCAGCCAAACTGAAGGCCCTCTGGACATTTTAGAGACAAAACAAGCATGATTTCCACCAACTAATTTTATCTCAGAGGCCACGTGATAAGATCTATGGGCCGGGCGCGGTGGCTCACGCCTGTAATCCTAGCACTCTGGGAGGCCGAGGTGGGCGGATCGTTTGAGCTCAGGAGTTCGAGACCAGCCTGAGCAAGAGCGAGACCCCACCTCTACTAAAAATAGAAAGAAATTATATGGACAGCTAAAAATATATATAGAAAAAATTAGCCGGGCATGGTGGCGCATGCCTGTAGTCCCAGCTACTCGGGAGGCTGAGGCAGTAGGATCGCTTGAGCCCAGGAGTTTGAGGTTGCTGTGAGCTAGGCTGACGCCACGGCACTCACTCTAGCCTGGGCAACAGAGTGAGACTCTGTCTCAAAAAAAAAAAAAAAAGATCTATGATGCAGGCCCCATGCCAAACCTAGTTAAGTGCCCGATGGTTGTCAAGCTTTCTACATCCAGGTCTTCAGCACCATTTGTTTAGGTCAACCAGCCTGCTCAAATACACGCTTGGTTTCTATGGTCCAGCGAGACTCGGAGAAGACTAACTGCTTCCCTCCCGCCCCTGCCCAGACCTGCCTCCAAGCCCTTTTTCTGCCGCAGGGATTACCAGGCACACAGGACCCCATGCAACCCTGCAGGATGCAACCACATCAAAATGTTAGCTCTCTCCCCAGAAAACAAACCAGGAGAGGAAAATGGAAATTACAAACAAACAAACAACAATAACAACAAAACCTTCAGCTAAATAGGTAGGTTTTCCTCTATGAATCGACAAAGATGTGCTTCTCCACAACTCATTTAAAAGGATCAATGCCATTCCACAGAGAGACAGAGTGGCGTCAACTGCTCTTCAAAACAATGTCTAGAACTGGACGGTTTGCTGAATGTTTGAACAAAAATCAACTTGAAATAAAATAATGATTCCCAAGTGAGTAAGCAGGTATAATTCTTCCATGCTTTGGTCTAATTGCAGTTTAAAAAGAAATCCTAACCCTTATCAACACTACCACCTGTTGAGTGTTTACAATGGGCCAGGCACTGTGCTAAACAATTTACAGGATCAACTCATTCATTTTCACAACCCTGTGCGGTGGGTACTGTTCTCTTTTTTTATACAGATGGGAAAATTGAAGCTCAGAGACGTTAATTAACTTGAACAAGACCATGGAACTAGTAACCTGGGTAGGCTGATTAATCACTTGTCTATACCGCCTTCCCATCTCATGGCCTCATGGGACATCTGTCTTGAGGGAGAAACAGAAAACACAGTGAGGAGAGGGAGATCCTGATGCCTCTGAAAATACCGGAGAGGCCATGTTGCTTTTGTGTAGCGGTGGCTGTCACCGCACATAGTTGTGGTGTGGCACATTTTGGAGTATGCTAAGGAGGCCTGGATGGCTCGTGCGTTGTTTGGTTACTAAGCAGGCAGTCACTCCAGCATTGGAAGAGGAAACAAAGGTGTGTCTCAGCTCCAGAGCAGCTCACCACGGCTGCCAGCTGCAGAAACAATTCATTTGGTCGTGACCTGCGCGTTAGTGCTGACTGCTTTGACGTGTGAAGAGGCTCCAGGTCATCAGCCCAGAATGACAGCACAAGGAGACTTTCTGTTTCTCAATCCTGCTATCTATGAGACTCATTCTTCATTGCCAGAATGACAGATTGCCTTGTGTCATACTAAGGGAAAAACACACGCATGCGCATACACACACACACACACACACACACACACACACACAGGTGATGCCTCAACGAAACCCAGCTTCATGTGAAAAGCATGAGGTAATATAAATTAAGGAACGCTGCTTACATATGTAATTTCATATGGGAAAAGGGAGCTGGTTTTTATTATTAAACCAAAGAATGATTTAAAACATGTTAGAGAGTTGGCAACCTCACCACAGACAGAATCATTTTTTTGTAAATGCTAACCTCAGAACTCCAAGTCAGACGTAATTCACTAGAGAAAAAAAATCAATACCATTCATGGATAAAGTGCAGAAAACACTGAAACCCATCAGAGTTCAAGAGAGCTAGAAGGGCAGTGGGAGGGCAAGTGGGACTGTGGTTGTAAGGAAAAGCCAGCTCAGGGTTTAAAACTGGCCTCGAAGCAGAAATGACCCGGCATAATAATCACAAATTCGCTCAAATGTCTTGAGACAAAATAGAGCTAAGAAAATTGGAACTATGAGCTGATTTGTGAGTCGTCATAATAAAAAATGATAATTTATTGGCGATCTACTATGTACCAAACCAGATAGATATTATTTCCATTTTACCAATGGGGAAACAAGTCTAAAGAGATTGAATAACTTGCAACAGATGCCCCAGATGATAAATAGCAGAGCCTGAATTCAAACTAGGGTTGAACAGAATACAAAGACCATAATTGTTTTAGACTATGCTGGAAATGGCTACAATTTTTTAAGACTACAAACTGGGAAATGGCATCCAATCTGAGGTATGCCTAGGTAGGCCTGAAGCAAACCTTGTTGGTGACTTGTCCAACATCCATTCTCCCTTTGCTCCTTCCTGCCCAAACCTCAATTATGTTTGATATTAATCATGCAATTTCCAATTCCCAAAGGGAGTTCTGATTGATCTAAGATGTTCCTGGATTAGTATTCTCTTAGCATTTGTTATTGTTCTAGGGGTAAGCACGTGACCTTAGATGGCCCAGCTATACTGAAGGGAGGAGCATATATTCAATGCTTGGGAGATACACTTCTCTTTCTCCTGGATAGAAAAGGAAGCGTGTTGCCCTCTGGTTACTGGCAGCCATATTGTGACTGTGAAGAGAACCTAAAGACAAAGCCACACCCCAACGATGGCACTGTGGCAAACCGGAAAAAAAAATTGGGTTTGTGGGAAAAAAAAAAAACGTTGAGCTGCTGACTTAAACAATTTTGGAAACTGTCGTATTTCTAAATTTCTTATGTGAAGTAATTGTGTCATTATTTTTAACTAATTTAAGGCAGAGTTTCTGTCACTGGCATATGAAAGCATCCTAACTGATATTGGCTCCATGCCCAAATTAGCTTCTTGAGTACACTACCAAGTCCTGTGCCTCACAATTAGAGATTTATTCCTTTGTATATTTGTCTTCCCTATAGGTAATAGGTAAATAACTATATAATTTTGGAGAGGGAACTAATTTTCTCAGCATTGCCCCCAAAAAAAATGATTTATAAAAGAAAATATTAATACATTTAATTACATAAAAAGTTAAAAGGATCCTTTGTAGTTCATAAGTGTGATGACTGGGTTTTCATAGTCACGTGTGGAATGTGCCTCCCTCAAACCTTGTTACAACATTGTCACATTACCCACCTAATGTGAAAGAAAATAGTTAAAACTTTTGGTTATAGGAATGTGCTAAATAAAATTTAAAAGGAAATAAACTGGATAAAAATTTTATGTATACAATACAAGGAGTTAATATTCTTTCTATATAAAAAGCTCTATAAATAGATGAATTCTTCAAGAGAAAAATATACAAGGGATATAAACAAGCATTGGCCACTTAATAGATTTTTTAATGTTCAATTTTACTTGTAATCAAAGGAATACAAATTAAGATACAATACTATATTCATTTACCAAACCTGAGGTTTTTTTTTCCTTAATAAGGGTCTTTGGTTATCAGCTGAGTGCCCCAGCCCTCTGCAGTCATCAAGCTAGCCCCAGCTTGCTACCACGGCAGAGGCAAGGACACCACAAGGCCACAGTCACTTCCACTGCATCACATCGGCCCAAAGGAGCCACAGGCCAGCAGAGATTTGAGGGAAATTAACACTGCCTCTTGATGGGAGGATTTTCCAAATCACATTGCAAAGGTTGTGTTTACAGGGAAAGGTGGAGGGGGCCAATTTTCAATCTATCACAAGTATGTACTACATTATCCCAATTATGCGTTCATCAAAAATTTTATGTAGGCCGGGCGCGGTGGCTCACGCCTGTAATCCTAGCACTCTGGGAGGCCGAGGCAGGTGGATCGCTCAAGGTCAGGAGTTCGAGACCAGCCTGAGCAAGAGCGAGACCCCATCTCTACTAAAAATAGAAAGAAATTATCTGGCCAACTAAAATATATATATAGAAAAAATTAGCCGAGCATGGTGGCGCATGCCTGTAGTCCCAGCTACTCGGGAGGCTGAGACAGGAGGATCGCTTGAGCTCAGGAGTTTGAGGTTGCTGTGAGCTAGGCTGACGCCACGGCACTCACTCTAGCCAGGGCAACAAAGCGACACTCTGTCTCTAAAAAAAAAAAAAAAAAATTTTATGTGATATATGTATATACATGCATAGACCATCCATTGAAATCTATACCCAATTGAACAGGCACAACACAAAAGAGAACATCCAAATAGCCGATATGTCTATGGAAAGATGCTCTGTAGCTAGTCACCAGGAAAGGAACTTGTCCATTTCTACTCAGTTGAATATGTGCCCACCCTATGACCTAGCAATTTCACTCCTAAGTAAAATATATCCAAAGGAAATGCACATATGTGCATCAAAGGACATGTTTAAGAATATCACAGAACTGTGTAAGTGTATAATAGCCCAAATCAACTTAAATGTTCATCAACAATAGATAATGGATACGGATGCTCCTTAACTTACAACGGGGTTACGTCCCAATCAAACTATCATAACTCGAAATATTGTAAGTAAAAAATGTACTTAGTACACCTAACCTACTGAACATCATAGCTTAGCCTATCTTAAAGTGCTGGAACACTTACATTAACCCTACAATTTGACAAAATTATCTAACGCAAAGCCTATTTTATAATAAACGTTTAATATCTCATGTAATTTATTAAACACTATACTGAAAGTGAAAAACAGAATGGTTGTATGGGCACTCAAAATATGGTTTCTACTGAATGTGTATCACTTGCACACCATCATAAAGTGGAAACATTGCTAAGTTGAACCATCAGAAGTTGAGGGCCATCTCTAAATTGTAAAGTTTTTTCCACAAAATGGAATATTACATGACAACAAAAAGAACAAATACTGCTACTAGCAACAACCTTGATAAATCTAACAGACGTAAGATTGAATTAAAAAAAAAAAAAAGCCAGAGCAAAGAAAAAAACGTACAGTTGACCCTTGGACAACACGAGTTGGAACTGCACAAGTCCACGTGTACACGGATTTTCTCTCACCTCTGCCACCCCCGAGACAAGAAGACCATCCTCAGCATACTCAGCATGAAGATGACAAGGATGAAGACCTTTATGATGATCCACTGCCACTTAATGTATAGTCAACATATTTTGTCTTCCTTATGATTTTCTTAATCACATTTTCTGTTCTCTAGCTTACTTTATTGTAAGAATATAGTATATGATACATATAACATACAAAATATGTATTAATTAACTGTTTATGTTATTAGGAAGGCTTCCAGTTAACCACAGGCTATTAGTAGTTAAGTTTTTGAAGATTTGTGGATTTTTAACTACACAGGGGACAGCCCCCCAATCCCCTCATTGTTCAAGGGTCAACTGTATATACCTATGATTCCATTGATATAAAGTTCAAACACAGGTAAAGGTAATCCATAATTATAGAAATCAAAATAGCAGTTGCCTTTGGCAACAGGTTGGGTGATCCAGACATGGCACAAGGAAGGCCTCTAGGGTGCCACTTACACACTGGTTTTGACCAGGGTTGTGGTTTTACAAAGCAAAACTTCAAGCTATACACTGAAACTTGGGCTCTTTGCTATATGTATGTTACATTTAGTAATATTTACAATGGCAACATTTGCAAAATAATAGTAAGAATAAGATTGGTTTGAAAGTGTCTCCTATCAAAATGCAAATGCCTCTCAGGAAGATTCCTCATTCTAACCCATCACAGAGCTCTCTTGAGGAGACATTGGTTGGGCACAGGCTGAGAGACAGACAAGAGCCTGAAGTGTGACCAGGTCCAAAAGACCCAGCATGTAGCGGGGTGGGAGGAGAGGGCCTCTGAAGGCACTCACAGGAAAACAATAAGCACTGCCAGTGGGCAGTAACAGCAGAGGACTCTAGAGAGAATATGTATACAAAGGGCAGGTCCTCATTGATGGCAAAGCCAGTCTCAGTGTCCTTGGCTCTAGATGGCTCTCTGTGTTACCCAGGTCCTTCCTGCTCTGCTCCCCGTCCACTAACCAAGTGCGAGGCTTGGCTTTCATGATCTCCCTGGCCCTTTTAAATTACCCGCACACAGCAGAGCACAGACCATAATGCAGGTTTCTTGTGAGAGTTGCTGCAAAAACATCATGAGAAGTGACAGCAAGTTTAAAGAGACCCAGAGGTACCCAGCTGAAAGAGCTCTTTCTTATAGCTCTCTTCCATTTGCCTCTCCTCTTCCAGTCTAATTTTCTCCACCTAATCCCTCATCGTCAACACATTTAGAATTTTCTCATTGATAAAAATGAGATCCATGTTCCCTAGGCAGGGGACGGCCTAATGGATATTTGGGACAAGCTGCCAGTATACAAGGAGGGCTAGAAATAAAAAACAAACAAACAAACAAAAAAAAAAACAGAACTCATTCAGGAGGACTCTGCCATCAGGCAGATTATTAATATAAATCATTGCATTTCCATAACAGTAGGGGAAATTTATCATTTCATTTATTCAGACTTCGCTCAACAATTTTTAAAAGTGCCGCAGTTTGCCCTATAGGTGTCTGAAAACACATGTGATGTTAACCAGTGGAATGTTTGAGTGTGTCTGGCCCGTGTCAAGGTTGATAACAAATTTGATTTACTAAAATATAGCAAAGTAGGTCACTGCTGTCTGCAAACATAGCTCACGATAATCAAAGGAACATAGAAAATGATGGGAAACTAAATTTCAAGGTGGAAAATCAAATAGTATACCTTTTCTAGACAGACAGAACCCACTGCAAAAGCACAACACTGATTTGCTTTTTAGCCACCAGTACCTATTCTTCCTGTAGCCATGTGTGACTAAGTCCCAGGGTAGTGTAAATAAAATCAGAAACCATTTGGCAAGTAGAATCTTGGAAGATTATATGGACTTCGTGTCCTTCATTGTGTCTCACTATGTTAAGCCAACCAACGCTGCGGGTAAATCCTACCCCATGTAGGCAGGGGTTATACAAATGTTTTATCGTCAAAGTCATAGTGACTTCCCAAATACCCCCCCGCAGTCTCACCCACCTCCTGACAATATCATGACTTCCCATATAACAGAGGAAGGGCAATTACCGGGATGCCCTGCCCCTCACCCATAATCCCAAGAGATCTGATATTTCAAACGGGCAGCGTGATCAACTTTCTTAGCTCTCAGAGCTAACCTCAAAGACACTAAATTCTAGATTTTATACTCCAATCAAAGGAAAACATAGTATTCTTCTATCCAACGATAGCTATGTTTATCAAAGGCTACAACTGGGCCCAAAGCCTGGATTGAGCAGGTTCGGGTAAAGAGGGTGCAGATATCAGGAACACAATCCTGTTTCCATTTTCATAAGGTTATTAAGTCCCATTAACACCTACCAGTTACAAACTCTGCTTCACGAATCTTCACTCTCTCACCCAACCAGTGCGTCCTGACTGTCAGCTATGAGCTAGAAACTGTGCCAGGGTGGGGAAAACAGTGATTACTAATAAGACACAATCCCTGGCCTTAAGAAGCCTTGAGAAGTGGGAAGACCTGTGTGTGTGCACGTGCTCAAAATCAGTCATTACAATCGAGTGTGCAGGTGCTGTGGCTGGGGATACAAGGGCCGGTATCATGTGTAGGAGGGTGACTAATGGCCACCCACAGAGATCAGGTCCTGTCCCCTGGAGCCTGTCAATGTTGCCTCATAAGGAAAACAGGTCTTTGCGGATGTGATTAAGTTAAGGATCCTGACATGGGGAGATTATCCTGATGGGCCCTAAATCCAATCACAAGTGTCCTCATATGAGAGAGGCAGAAGGAGATTTGATACAGACACACAGAAGACAATGCCATGTGAAGAGGGAGGCAGAGATTAGAGTGACGCTGCCACAAGCCAAGGAAGGCCAGAGGCCGCCAGAAGCTGGAACAGCCAAGGAATGGATTCTCCTGCAGAACCTTCCGAGGGAATGCGGCCAGGACCACCCTTTGATTTTGGACTCTGGCCTGCAGAACTGTGACAGAATACATCTCTGTTGTTTTCAGCCATGAAGTCTGTGGTCATTTGTAACAGCAGCCACAGGAAATACACCAAAAAGTTGGGAAAGACTTTCCAGGAAAAAAAAAAAAAAAAATGCCAGAGCCGAGTTGCAGAGGGAGTGGGGAAGGTGAGGAGTCCTGGCCGATCCAGGCTGGTGTATAAAATGCAAGCAATAGGGAGATGAGACCAGGCCTGGGCTAGATATGGGGAGCCCAGTCTGCTTTTGTTAAACATTTGTTTTGGTTGACGTTATTCCTGGTGGATGAGGGAGAGCTATTGCCTGGAGTTAAGCCAAGGACAGTTCAGATTTGCACGCTAGGAAGCTCTCTCCATCTGCACCATGGAGACTTTCTCTTACAACCACCACCCTCGTGTCCAGTCTATTAGGAAGTCCTGCGGGCTCTATATTCCAAATATATCCCAATTCCTACTTCTTTCCCTGTAGCCACTGCTACCATTCTGATCTAAGCCATCATCATCTCTTCTGGACTTTGAAAAAGGCTTCCATCTGGTCACCTGCTTCTCTTTTTGCCTGTCTGCAGCTTCTTCTCACAGCAGTCAGCACGACCCTTGTAAACTTAAGTCAGGCCATGTCACTCCTCTGCTTCCCAGTTCACTCAGAGTGAGATCTAGAGCCCTTAGAATGTCCCTTCATGTGCTCCCCTGCCTTGCACCGCTAGTCTGGCCGCCCTCGCTCACCCTGTGGCAGACACAGTGCCTCTGCCGTCCCCAGAACACACCAACGGTCCTGCGTTAGGCTTTTCATAGACTGCTTTCTTCGCTGGAATGACTCATTCCCCAGATATCCTTTACCTCCTTTAAGTCTTTGCCGAAATGTTGCCATCTCTGTGAGGCCTACCCTAACACACCGTATTTTAATTTGCAACTTCCTGTTCCTCTTACTCTGCTTTTCTTCTCTTTTCTCCATGTCCTCTAACATATCTGGAGTTTACTTATTATGTTTATTGTTTAATGTCCATCTTCCCCTCTAAAACATAAGCTCTGTGGAAAAAGGAATCTTGTTTCATTCACTGCCATAACCCAAACTTCTAGCACATAGTAGGTGCTGACACACAGTAGGTGCTGAATAAATATTTGATGACTGACTAAGTGAACAAATAAAGGGGGACTGGATGGAACAGCTTTCTGGAGGCTGGGAAGCCAGATGAACTCAGAGAACTGCATAGTGTTCCTGACTCTAAAATTAAGTGATCAATGACAAGCCTCTAACAGGCAACTTGAAGGCAGGGCATGGTGGCTCATGCCTCCTAGCACTTTGGGAGGCTGAGGTGGGAGGAACTCTTGAGGCCAGGAATTAGAGACCAGCCTCAGCAAGACAGTGAGACCTCATTTCTAAAAAAATACAAAATGTAGCCAGGCATGGTGGTGTGCACCTGTAGTCCCAGCTACTTGGGAGGCTGAGGCAAAAGGATCGCTTGAGCGCAGAAGTTTGAGGTTGCAGTGAGCTACGATGAGACCACTGCACTCTAGCCTTGGTGACAGAGCGAGATTCTATCTCAAAACAAACAAACAAAAAAAACTTTACAGTTTGATAAGAGAAATAAGATATCTAAAAGATTGTCACATATCCTAGATGGGTTTTTTTAAGTAGTCTAAGAATCTGCATAAAAATATGGCAACTATAAACAAACGATGCTGAGAAAGCCATTCTCATATACAGTATGACTTGCTTGAATATAAATTAAAGGAACATCTTTGAAAAGCATTTTGGTAATCCATTCTAATAGCCTTAAAAAAAATTCATTCCCTGATCTAAAGTATGGAGAAAAAAGTGCATAGGAAAAAAACAAACAAACAGAGAAAAATACACCAAAATGTTAATAATGATTCTTTCTAAAGAATAAATCACCAAATTTCAGTGACTTAATCCAATAGAGTTCCATGTAACAGTAAAATCCCAGTCGTGGGCAGGGGTCAATGACTCATACCTGTAATCCTGGCACTCTAGGAGGCTCAGGCGGGAGGATCGTTTAATCCTAACCAGCATTGCAATGACTTTGAGAACCGAGCTAAGGGCCCCAGTGTCGGACTGGGCACTAGGTCATGCATGCGCATAAACACACACACACACACATACACACACGGGACAGCACTCCAAAGGCTTAGAAACCACAACCCACAAAAGGCTGCTTAAGAACTTGCAGCCTGAACCCCAGAGGGTCAATTGCCTCTTAATATACACTTTAAATGATAGTGATTAATTTGGCATAAGTGCAGGTATATGCAAATTCCAAAGAAAAAATAACATACTCCACAGAATTTAAACAACAAAGTCTCAGAATAGTCAAAATGTTCAATATTAAATCCAAAAATACTTGGAATATGAAGAACCAGGAAAATCTCAAATTCCATGAAAAATGACAAGCAACAGATGCTAACACAGAGATGATTTGACACAGATGTTGGAATTATCTGATAAACTTGAAAGCAGCTATTATATAATTCTCCACCAAGTAAGGGTGAACATCATTGAAATGAAGAGAAAGAAAGCTTCAGCAAAGGAACAGAAAATAGGAAGGGGGGTCAAATGGAAAATTTCAACCAAAAAATACAATTACTGAAACTAAAAACTCACTAAAGGGGCTTTTTTTTTTTGAGACATATTCTTGCTCTGTTGCCCGGGCTAGAGTGCCGTGGCATCAGCCTAGCTCACAGCAACCTCAAACTCCTGGGCTCCAGCAATCCTCTTGCCTCAGCCTCCTGAGTAGCTGGAACTACAGGCATGCACCACCATGCTGGGCTAATTTTTTCTGTTTTTAGTTGCCCAGCTAATTTTTCTGCTTTCAGTAGAGACAGGATCTCGCTCTTGCTCAGGCTAGTCTTGAACCCCTGAGCTCAAGCGATCTTCCCGCCTTGGCCTCCCAGAATGCTAGTATTACAGGCAGGAGCCCACTAAAGGGGCTTAATAGCAAATGGAGGGTGTAACGCGCACTATCTGGGGAACAGACACGCCTGGAGCTCTGACTTGGGGGGAAAGGCGGTACATGGGCAACGTATGTAACCTGCAATTCTGTATCCCCCATAACAATAAGATGAAATAAAAAAAATAAATAAAAATAAATAGCAAATGGAGATTGCAGAGGAACAAGTCAGTGAACATAAAAATAGATACAGAAATTATACAAGTTGAGAAACAAAGAGAAAAAAAGGATTAAAAAGAATGAACCTGTGAGTTCGTTCAGAGACCATAGGACAATACCAAAGGTCTAACATTCATGTCATTACAGTCTTGGGAGAGGAAATATTGTAGTGTAAAACAAATATTTGAAGAAACAATGGCTGAAAACTTCCTGACTTTGGTGAAAGACATAAACATGATTCAACAACTCCATTAGGATGAACCCAAAGAAATCGCACCGAGACATATCATGATCAAACTGCTGACAGACAAAGACAAAGACAAAAATCCCAAAAGCCATAAGAAACTCACTGCTGACAAGGAACAACAATTTGAATAACTGCAAATTTCTCCTCAGAAACCCTGGAGGCCAGAACGAAAAGGAGCGACATTTTAAGCGCTGAAAGGAAAGAACTATCAGAATTCTATATCCAGGATGATATCTCGCAGGACTGCAGGTAAATAAAGACACTCTCAGATGAAGGAAAATAAAGAAAACTCGTTGCTAACAGACTGGCTCTGACAGAATTGCTAACAGGAGTTCTTCAGACAGTAGGGAAATGATACCAGAAGGAAACTTGGATCTTCAGGAACAAAGGAAGAGAAACAGAAATGGTAAATATCTGGTAATAATAGACTATTATTCTCCTCTTGGGTTCTTTAAAACATGCATGAAAGTTGAAAAGTGCCAACATTGTCTGATGGGGGGTTTGTTGTAAACAGGCGTAATATACAACCACAGCATGAACAGAGGAGGCTGAGGGACCTGTGTGGTGGTGAGGTTAGAATAGAACTTTATTAATGGGAAAGACATTCATGCTCTAGATACAAATTGGGAGCAGGGAGAATATTCTCCAGACCACAGCAAATCCTGTGACCAAAAGGGCTGCTCCCACCTTCAGCTACCAAAATCCAACTTTGTACACCGTTCCTTCCCTCCTTCCAAATCCGTGAGATCATCGGGAAGCTTTTCTCACCTTCGTTCACGGCACTCCCTTAGTATTTGGTTTATAACTCTCTGCAGGTCTCTAAAATAAATAATAAATGGTTACAATAATAGCAGCCACCATCTATTAAATATCTTTGTGACACTGGATACTGTGCTAAGTACTTTATATGGATTATTTCTAATTTTTACAAAAACCCTGTGAGGTCGATAATATTATCCCTCACCCGACCAAAGAGGAAATAGACTCAGTGTGTTACAGAGATTTTTACACTTGTTTTATCTATAATAATTAGGCTTACTAAGTTCTGTTAACTTGTATCTACATTGGAACATCTTCTTGGTTCACAGAATCCAAGCTGGAATGACCTTAGCAATGTGCTTCTACTTTAATCCCCGAATTCTGCAACTGACAAAATGGGATTGGTTTGGTTTATTCCAAACTTGAGTTCAACCCGTAGACCCAAAAGAAGTACAGGCCAATAAAAGTTCTGTGAACTGGTAGGTCTTGGCTATGGCTCTTACGCCTCCTCTCGGATCCCAAACAACATGCCAGAAAAGGCTGAGGTGGTTGGAAGGGGCTTTGTGCAAAGCCCAGAGCCATTCTTGATTCTCACTGAGATTGGGATGAAACAAATTACGTTTCTGAGCATCAGTGCCTTTGACTGACCTTACTGCTGAATACTTATTGTGATTTTTGTGCTGCGGCACATTCCAAGTTCAAAGTAAAATGGATCTATCTTAGTAATACGTGTTGGAGCAAAATCAATTTCTATGATAAATGGTGTGGATCCTGTCTTGACTCGGGGCGGTGTTGGCAGCCCTGTCTGAGCACAGAATACTCGTTCCCGAAAGGCCACAGCTCTCTGTGTGCCATAAAGGACTTGTTACCTTTGAATGTTTTAGGCTGAGCTGCGGCGTGCAGGGAAGAAAACCGTAACTAACCATTCGATCATATCTGAGGGAATTTTTCGTGGGCCCTGAAGGAGAAGTGGAATTTGGACTTGGGGAAATGGGACTGGAGGGGCTGGGTGCAGAGGACATGCCAAGCTGCGAAGGCAAGGACAGGAAAGGGCCGAGTGGTGGGGAGCAGAGTCTGTAATCAACAGCACAGGAACATGGAGTGGAAAGTCTGATGCGGCCTGAGGCGGCAGGGCTCTTTCAGTGGAAGTAACTGTAACCCAGTTCAAATTAGGCGAATCCAAAAAAACAGGGAATTCATCGTCTCTCCTAACTGGCCTGTCCAGGGATGCAGCAGGCCTCAGGCAGTGCTAAAAAACGTCAGTTTCCCTCTGTCCCCTTTCCTCAGCTGTGTTCCCCGATCTGTGTTGGCCTCACTCTCCCCTCTGCAGGCCAACTTCCTCCAGGCACTCAGTCATGGCCCTGGCGTGCGCGCCTGGCCGGGGCTGTGCTTTGAAGGCAACGGCAAGCCACTAAACGACGTATTCGCGGAAGTGGTAGGAGCAGCCCCAAGTGTAGAAAGACCGCTGTGCACGAGGGCTGGACATGGGTGGGAGAGACAGATGGGAAACTGCTCGAGTAATTGGAATGAGAACTGACGAGGACCTGAACCAAGGCAGGAGGGGAGAGGGTGGAGAGCTGTCGCTGTCTCGCCTGTGCGAGGGACGTTCACAGACAGCAGGACGTGGTGGCAGTGGGGTCATGAATCGGGGCTACTGATTACAGGTTTTGGTCTGAGCTGCCACTGGATGGTGATACCATTCGGGGAGAGACGGACTGTGGGACGAGAAGAGCTTGCTTAAGCTCCAGTCTGCAGTTGTGCCGTCTTCACCACTATGAACCGGCATCGACTTTCCCCCGCCTGTCGGGTTAATTGCATCCACTTGTGTCTGCCGCCAGGCGATCCTGTCACACCCACTGGGGAGGCCAGGTGGGCAGCAGCATGGCCCACTGTCAGCCCAGCCTTCAGCCCCCACCCCTCCCCAGCGTCTGAGCATCTGGGAAATGCCCAGCCTTGTCCCCGGGGAGGGGTGTCCTCTGGGTCTCTGGAGGAGCAAGCCAGGTGGTTCTCTGGCCTCACCAGATAAATCCACTCCAACATTCCCAGTGCCCCGAGCTCCCTTCCTCGGCACCCAGCTCAGCGAGCTCTGCTTTCTGCCTCACTCACCGCAGGCCGACACTGTCCATGTCTCAGAGAGCAACTCAGCAGCCTGTTGGGATGGGCCCAGGTGCCTTTTCCAGAAGGGCTCGTATGGCAACACATTCTCCCCTTTCCACTCTTATATTCTGCCAACCCCAGTTCCAACCCCTCAAGATCCACTTCCACACTCGGCCCCCAGGCGCTGCTGTCCCCTACTATTTAGGCCTCGCGACTTTTACTGTGTTCAGTATTTCCTCTGGGCACCAAGCCGTGCTTCCTGCTGACTCTGGTCTTGATCTGGAGGCAAGTCTTGGTGGGGGCAGATCTTAAAAAGGGCAAATGCCATCTGGCGAGGCTGTACCTCTCTAAGTGTGGGGCAGGTTCCCTCAGGTGCCACATGGCCCGAGAGGATGAAGGCCAGAGCAAAGAGGCATCTATACCAAAAAGCATTTGCTAAGCAATTCCAAACTTACGTACAATCTTAAAATGGCTAAAGCTTGCTTTAGATCTTACCCAGTATTTGTCAGCATCTCACGTGCCTCAGGCTCACCATTTTACCTTTGCTTTCTCGCCCTCTCCTCCCTCCTCTCCCTCATCCCCACCCTCCCCTCCCTCTTCTCCCCCTCAGCCCCCTCCTTCCCCAGCCAGAGGACGAACGGACTGGCTCCCTGCCACTGCTCTAGTGGGCTTGGTCTGGAAAACAAGGACTCGGAGGCCTGCGTGGAGCACGCAGCGGGGAAGTTGGGCCCTGTGGAGCCAGAGAGCACGCTCGGTCATTTTAAAAGCTTGTTATTTTTGAGGCCCCAAGCTCCAGAAATGAATTTAGAGAGAAAATGAAAAAAATAACAAGACAGATAGCAGGAGTGCAGACGCCACTAACAAAGGCCGTCAGCTGAAACCAATTTGGACAGCTCGGCTCAGTCTCGGCTCATGAACTCCGCTTTACCCCAGAACAGCCTTTCATGCACACACACACACACACACACACACTCACAGAAGGCAGGACTGGGGTTCAGGCTTATTCGGCATGAAAGAAGCAAAGGAAGCTTGCTTCCTCTTATTTAAGTGATGGTCTCTGTGGTTTCGACCTCGGTAACTATGCTATTGTGATTTATAAGAAGAAATAATACAGTTTGGTCTTCATCCAGTTTCATGGCACAGAGCTCCTCCAACCTTTGGAATTTCCCAAGTTATAAGTACCTTTTTGCATGCTGGGGAGATGACTGGTGGCTGCGGCTCCCAGACAGCCTCAAGATGTCAGGAGAACCAACTGTGTGTTCAGAGGGTTGGAACTTTAAACCGCCACACACCCCTTTCCTTCAGGGAGGGGAGAGGGGCTGAAGGCTGCGTTGATCACCAATGGCCGATGATTAATCAATCGTGCCTCTGTCGTGAAGCTCCCATAAAACCCAAAGGACAGGGTTCAGGGAGTGCCCAGGCACGCCCGGAGTGGGCATGGACGCTCTGAGACCTTCCGTCAGTCAGGCCCTGTCCTCCGCATCTCTTCCTTCTGGCTGTTCCTCTGTATCTTTTGTGATATACTTTATAACAAACCAGTAAATGTGAGCAAAGTACTTTTCTGAGTTCTGTGGGCTGCTCTAGCAAATGGTGAATCCTAAGAGGAGGTCACAGGAACCCCAATTTATAGCCAGTCATCAGAAGCGCAGTTCACGGCCTGGGATCAGTGCCTGCAGTGGGATTCAGTCTTGGGGGACTGAGCCCTTAACCTCTGGGGTCTGACTCTAACTCTGTCTAGATGGTGTGAGAATTGATCTGAGTTACAGGCCTGTTGGTGTCTGCCGGAGAACTGGCTGTCGGGGGGAACCCCCCAACAAATTTTGGTGACCAGATGTGAGGTATTCTGTGTTGAGTGTTGAGAGTATAGTAGGAGAAAACAATTTGTTGTTTTCCTACTGTTCTGCAGGTGTCTCAAACTTAATATGTCAAATACCGAACTATTTATTTACAGCCACATTCTCCCCGACAAAATCCTTTCCCTGCCCCAGGCATTCCCACTTCAGGTATTGGCACATCCTGCAACCCAAGAGCTGAAGCCCAAATGCTGAATTCATCCTGAATTCTGTCACCTTCCCATGCATGATCAATTGATGTTCTGAGATACTACCTCCAAAAGATAAGAAAAATCTCACCACTACTCACTATCTTCCCATTTACTATCCAGTTGTGCAGATACGCATCTGCATACCAGGAATTATATCAGAGGTATTTCTTAGCTGTAGGGTTGCAGTCGAAAAAGCTTGGAAGCCACTCAGTGCCCACGGGGTTATGGCCCTTGCCTACATGTTTAATTGCAATCTTCTGTCATCTCTCCCTCCTTGTTCCTTTAGTCCCTGGAAAGTGTTGTGCTCTTTCCCACCTTGGAGCCTTAGTATTTGCTGTTAACTTCACCTGGAACATTCCTCTCCTTATCCTTATCCATGGCTGACTCACTGTCATCCTTCAGGTCCCAGTTTATATGTCATAACCTCAGAGAGGCCTCCCCTGACCACAGCATGTAAACCATGTTCTCGTAGTATTTTCCATCACTACATGCTATCGTCTGAATGTTTGTGTCCCCCAAATTCATATGTTGAAACCTAATCCCAGTGCAGTAGGAGTAAGAGGTGGGGCCTTTAGGAACGATTATGTCCTAAGGGAGGAGCCCTCATGAATGGGATTAGTGCCTTTATCGAAGGGGCCTGAGGAAGCTTGTTAGCCCCTTCCGTCATGTGAGGACTCACAGAAAGTGCCCCCTATGGGAAAGTGTCCCCTCACCAGACATCAAATCTGCTGGGGCCTTCAACAGTAAATTTTTGTTGTTTATAAGTTACCCAGTTTAAGGTATTTTGTTACAGCAACCCAAATGGACGAAGGCATTATACATATTTTCTTCTAATGAATATCTATGGGTTGACTTGTTTATCATCAGCTTTTTCATGAGACTGTAAGCTTTCTGAGGACAGGAATGGTTTATATATGCAATTATGCCCTGCATCCTACTTTCACCTAACTCAAAGAGCCCCACAGAAAGTTATGGTAATTAATGTCTGCCCATAGTGTCTTTGTATTTAGAAGTAGGAGAGTTGCATGCTGCAGCGGGTAGACTGGTGTTCCCCAAAAAGAGATTTTCAAGTCCTAACCCCTGGTACCTGTGAATGTGATCTTATTTGGAAACAGGGCTATTACAGACATAATTAGTTAAGTTCAGGTCATACTAGAGTAGGATGGGGCCTTAATCCAGTATGACTGGTGTCCTTATAAGAAGAGAAGAAGCTAGGCATGGTGGCTCACACCTGTAATCCCAGCACTTTGGGAGGCTGAGGAGAGAGGATCACTTGAGACCAGGAGTTTGGGACCAGCCTGGGCAACATAGCAAGACCCCATCACTACCAAAATTTAAAAATTAGGCAGGTGTGGTGACGTGTGCCTGTAATCCCAGGAGGCTGAGGTGAAGAATTGCTTGAAAACTGCAGTGAGTTATAATCGCCCCACTGCACTCCACCCCGGGCAACAGAGGAAGACCCTATCTCTAAAGAAAAAAAAAGGAGAGGACAGACACAAGGACACACAATGGAGAATGTCATGTCATGTGACAATGGAGGCAGAGATTGGAGAGCTGTGGCCTCACTAACCAAGGAACAATGAGGATTGCCAGCCACACAAAAGCTAAGAGGAAGGCATGGGACGAATTCTCCCTAGAGCCTTCAGAGAGAGAGCATGTCCTACTGACACCTTGATTTCAGACTCGGAGCCAGAACTGTGAGAGAATAAATGTCTGTTGTTTTAAGCCCCCTTGTTGGTGGTGCTTTTTAACAGCAGCCCTATCACCTGCCACTTGGGCAAAATGAGAAGATGATAATAGAAATATTTCTAAAATGAAATCTGGTTCTGAGGTGTGTGGATTTTACGAATAGTAACTAGTAAGGGAATGAAAGTAAGCACAATAAAGGATCTGGAGGATCGGAAATGATTTCTAAGGCATGTCTTGTTCCTTGAAGGTAAAATACTCTAACCAAAACTCTAATATTTCATCTGTACCAATGTTACCCCAACCCTTGGAGCAGAAAATAAGACCTATATGATTCATCAAGTGATTAAATTGCTCATTAAACTTTTGCCACCTGACCTGAGAGAACAGAAAATCATATTAGAGTGATGTTAGAAAATGTTCTCATTGTTTATTTTAATAGCTACAGTACTTCTAAAAGTCACGTACTGATAATAAAGTTACATCGGCCTTTTCAGGACATCTTGGAACACAAATTGCATTAACTGGGTTATCTCACTTGGTTCATTAAGAGTAATAGAATTATTACTGCCAGAAGCCATGATTTCCATGGAAATGGAAATTGTATTTTTCCAGATACTATAAATGATGTTTGGAAGTCCTGCAATCATTGAATCAGAGAACTTACATTTTTGTCTGTATTTTGGAGATGAATTGTAACATAAGGGGCACTTTGAAAGAAAATCTATTCATATTTTAATTTATAAAAATGGTAGTTAGATATTGGAAAGGAAACTGCTGGTGGTTGAGTTCTGGGTCATGGCAAGAACGTGGCCTAAAATCATAACATTCGGGTCCTCTCCAGACTCGGCTACTCACCCGTTGGTGAGACCCGGGGCTACTCACCTCCTCTTTGAGCTTTGGAATTCTTCATATGTAAAGTCACAATAGGAAGGGAAGAACTAGATCATTTCCAAGATCCTATCAAGCTCTCAACTACTGTTGTCTGTGGACAGTTTATTCTTATTTCTCTGCAGCATATTTATATGGGCTCAGGATTTCACATTAGGTTTTCATCCTTTTTTAAGCCAATAAATCTCTTACTGAACCGTCAGTCCCTCTACCTGTCAAACAGGCCAACCAGAGGCAGGGACTGGAAGAGGGAGACTTGGAGCAGCCTCCTGTGCCACTGGTACCCCCTACAATTGTGCAGTCTGCTTATTGCACGACAGTGCCCAGTCCAGGAGGCAAGGGAGCCTGAACTCCAAACTGAGCTCCACTTGCCAAGCCGCGCACCTGTGAGGCAGCACCTTTTCCTAATTCACCGAGGCACCAAAGAGGCCAGCAGCAGCCCTGCTCCCACCTCCCTGGATTCCACAGTTTCTTTGAGAGGCTGCCAGATTCCTTTCTTGTTTCAGAGAAGACAGTTAAAAAATATATTTCTTATTATACTGTTAATTTATTACTATTTTTTATCACCGTTCTTAAGAACTTATGAAAAGATTACATGCCCATGAACCTAGAGAATGTTCCAAACGAACACACTAGCTATATAATTTCAAAATTCTAGTTGTCCTTAAATCACCAGACTATACACATGACAACAATCTAAGTTGTTAGTTATTTAGTTAAATTGTTTAGCTTAAGTCGTTAGTTTCATGATTTGTTCTATAATCACATTATTGTGATTTCAGTGTATCTCACTGTAACTTCTATTCAAGTTTCTGATATTAGCTTCCTCTCACTCCATGCAAGGAGCCAAGTTAGGATTAAGTAGGAGCTTGAGGTTAGGGCAAAAAAGATATAGGCACGCAACACAGATTCGGCTCAAGTGGTACTGTGAAGTGATACCTCTTCTATGCAGGTGAGCAACGCCTGGGTGGATGGCCCCACCTCCACCTGCCCCTGAGCCACCTGGACCCCAAGCTGCCTGACCCTAGAGGCACAGGTAGATCCACTGGATGTTGATACCCAAGCTACTGGCTGAGAGGCTTACCTGGATCTTCAAGGAAATGAGTCTTTATGATCTGTGGAGGAATTAGTCCTTGTAAACACTGCCTCCTTCATCGGTTGTCATTGGCCATGTTGCGCCCAGGGAGAGTCTAATTGGGCTGGATGAGGCCTCCATCCTGCCAGTTCTTGTCCTTCTTCTTTTCCTAAATAAGACCCAAAGATGGATTTACTGTGAAGCTAATAAAGTTTAAGCTTCAGTACCTCCTCACTTGTACAGCCTTTCCAAGGCTCTGGGAGGGACCTTAGCAATGTTATCCACATGGTCAATTTTTTTGTAGGAAGTAAAATATATTATCAGCAAAAAGTTTGCAGCCGAAAAACACAGGCTAAAAATTATGGCCGTGGACATCCACTTTGGGGTGAAATGGAATAATGGAAACTATGTTTACCATTCCACCTGAAACAATAAAAAACTGGGTGGGGGAGGGCAGTATATATGTGTGTGTGTGTGTGAGTGTGTGTGTGTGTGTTTATAAAATAATGGTTTTCAGACACTGGACATCAGGCAGTGTAGCTTAGTTTGCAACAAGCAAGGTAAGCCCTGTGATTGCCCTAGCTTACTGTCTAGAAAAACCTTCCAGGCTAAAGTAAAGAGAGAAGGAATCCGGGCTGAACCCAGTGGTCTGAGTTGAATAGGTGAAGTTTGGAGTCCACTGAGGCCAAGGTGACCAGAGACCACAGGACAGAGTACGGAGGAAAGAGCTTCACAGAGACAGAGGTTTGAAGATCAACAGATGGGACTACTCTGTGTCAAAAAAAAATGTAAACTGTGATAACTTTAAAAATACAAATACACAAACACACACACAATAAACCATAAAACTACTTTAAAATTAAAACAAAGAATTATAGCTAATAAGCCAACAAAGAAGATAAAATGGGATAATGAAAAGTATCCAGTTAAAGACAAAACTATATGCTACCCACAAGAACCACACTTTAAATATAAAAACACAAGTAAGTTTGAAGTAAAAGGATGGGAAAAGATAATACAATGCCAGTACGAAAAAAAAAAATCTTTCTTAACTCAATGCTAGTACTAATATCAGAAAAAAAATTTAAAACAAAGAATATCAACAGAAATAAAAAGGGTAATTTAAAAATGATAAAATTTTCCATTTGATAGGAACACACAACAATCCTAAACATTTATGAACCTAATAACAGAGCTTCAAAATACATAAAGCAAAAATAGAACTAAAAGGAAAAATAAACAAATCCACCATCTAATTAGAGATTTCAAGACTTTTAATTGATAGAAAAAGCAGCTGGGCATGGTGATTCATGCATGTAATCCCAGCACGTTGGGAAGCTGAAGTGGGAAAATCACTTGAGGCCAGGAGTTCTGAGACAAGCCTGGGCAACATAGTAAGATACTGTCTCTATGAAATAATAACAATAATAATTTTTTAAAAATTGATAAAAAAATAGGAAATCAATAAGACTATAGAAGACTTTAATGGCACATTCAACCAACATGACCTAATTAATTCACCCTCAACAGCAGAAGACACATTCTTCTCAAGTACACAAAGAACACTTACCAAAGTAGATTATTTCTGAGCCATAAAACAAGTCTCAAAAAATTTAAAAGGAATCAAATCATACAAACTAATTTTCCTAATCACAATGGAATTAAGTTAGAAATCAGTAACAGAAAGATCTTTGGAAATTCCCAAATAATTGGACACTAAATAACATACATTTAAATAACCCAGGGGTCAAAGGTAAAACCTAAGGAAAAATTATGAAGTTTTTGAACTGAATGAAAATGAAAATGAAAACACAACATAACAAAACAAATAGGTTTTCTAGCCCTTGTGCATTTTTTTTTTTTCCTAGCTGACACCTTGATTGCAAAATTTGTGCATTTTCTTCTTCATCCTCAGGGATGTCTGTGATTCTTATATTTGGGCATTTTACATAATCCCATATTTCTTGTAGGTTTTGTTCATTCCTCTTAATTCTTTATTCTTTATTTTGACTGACTGAGTTAATTCGAAAGAGTTGTCTTCAAATTCTGAAATTCTTTCTTCTGCCTGGTCTAATCTATTCTTTAAGCTTTCCACTGTTTTGCATTTCTTAAATGAATTTTTCATTCCCAGAAGTTCTATTTGGTTTTTTTAAAAATATGTCTATCTCTTTAGTAAATTTTTCATTCATTTTCTGAATTGTTTTTCTGGTTTCTTTGAGTTGGTTTTCCATTTTCTCTTGGATGTCATTGAGCTTCCTTATAATCCATATTTGGAATACTTTATCTGTCATTCCAATATGTTCATTTTGGTTGGGATCCATTGCTGGATAGCTGATGTGCCCCTTTGAGGGTGTCCTTTTGCTCTGATTTTCCATACTTCCAGAGTTCTTGTGCTGATTCCTTCTGATCTGGAGCAGCTGTCACTTCCTGTTTGGGGAATCTTCTTATTTATTTGTTTACTTATTTTTGAGACAGAGTCTTACTCTGTCACTCAGGCCAGAATGTGGTGGTGTCATCATAGCTCACTGCAACCTCAAACTCCTAGACTCAAGTGATCCTCTTGCCTCAGCCTCCCAAGTAGCAGGGACTACAGGTACATGCCACTATGCCCAATTAAATTTTCTATTTTTTGTAGAGGTGGGGTATTGCTCTTACTCAGGATGGTGGTCTCGAACTCCTGGCCTCAAGCGATCCTCCCACTTTGGCCTCCCAGAGTGCTAGGATTACAGGCATAAGCCAACATGCCCAGCCTTGGATTTTCTTTTGTTTAGATAAGACTTTCCTCCACCCCTCACTCATAAGGGTGTGTCTGTAGCATATGTTGGGTAAGGAACCTTTGGCTTTGCTTGTGGGTGCTTTGATGGTGGTCTAGGTTCTGGATGGATGCCTTGGCTATAGATATCCTTAGTGTGGTGGTTTCCTCAGTTGTTAGCTATTTGTAGGGTGTAGCAGTGGCTAGCTGTGTGTGGGGGCAGATTCCCTGTCTCTTGTTGATGAGGGAGGATGGAAGTCTCTGAAATCCTTTCTCTTTCCCCAGCCCTGTGGTTTTCTTAACAGTGTGAATTATATTGGGATGCTCAGTTTAATCTCTGAGACAGTAGGTGGAGTTTGTGGGTAAGAATCAACCACACCCTGTATGATTGAGTCAGTAAATGTTGTAAAGGGCTGTACAAATTGACCTCCCTGCCAGTATGTGGTTCTTGCCAGAAAGAACCAGCTGCAGTATTGTTTTGGGGATCTATAACTGGCTCTAGCCCCTCAGGAGAAGCACTCAAATGCCCAAGGTGGTGGGTAGGACCCTGGAACTTCCACATGAGTCTTTAATTCTCCACTATAGCAGAGGCAGGTGAGGGAGTGAGGCTCGGTGGGGCTGGATTAAGTGAGCATGCCCTCAGGCTCCACAAAAGCCGATGAGGTAGCTGTCTTGGCAGAGGCCAAAGGTCTTCTCCCAGGCTGCCGGGGAAAGCCACCAGGGAGGAGCTGAAGTGCCCCCACCAAGCCAGAAAGTCTGCTTGTGGGGGCAAGGCCATCTGAGATTCACAATCTGGCTGTCAGGAGCAGATTTCACTTCCCCCAATCTCCCTGCTCCACGATCTCCCTTCAGCGTCTGCCAACAGGCAGGAACCCAAACGAGCTGAGCTCCCCAGCAATGGCACTGCAGGTTGAGAGCTTCCCTGTCCCAGATCCCAACCTGGGCTGAGAGCATGACCTTCCTGTGGGGGAAGGAGTACTCCACAAGTATGCCAGGGCTAGGACCTACACCACACTCTTCTCTCAGTTCTGCCCATGCAGGCTCCCTTTCTCCAGAGATTAGTTCACAAAACTCACCTCCATGTCCCTGAGCAACACGATTGAGTCCTGGGGGTACAGGATCTGGACTGTGGGCCTGTCCCCGGGTCCCTAAAGATCAAGCCCTGAGTGTATCAGGAAGAAGCGTACTGATCCTGAGTTGCCTATGGGATATTCAAGCAGGTTTGATGTCTGTCTGCTTCAGGGGGTGCCCTGCTCTGATGAAGCAACCAGGCAAGCAGCCCCAGGAAGGGACAGTGAGCGGGAAACTCACAGTCTGAGCACACCTTAGTCTGCTGCAAGTCTTCAAGAGGAAAGGTTTGAACCCTGCTCTCTGTGGAAGCCTCAGTGTGGTGTACACACCAAGAGAGGTCAAGCAGCCACACCTGAGAGCCCCAGCTCAATTGTCTCAGCAGCCACGGGCAGGGGAGGAGCAAGGAAAGAAAAGAGTTTGAATGGAGGACAGCTAGCACTCTGTTCATCCCTGTCCCTGTCTCTGGAAGGCAGCCTGCCCAGAATGTCCAGACTCTGGGGTCACACAGATCCCCTGGGACCCACCCACCCCTGTGGCTCCCACAGTCTGGGCCAGCATTGGGAAATGTTTGTGTGGGAACCAGCAAGACAAAAACTGAGGGGCTGAAGCTCCCTGGGGAGGACAAAGCACACAGTGGGTACAGAAGCAATGTGGTGCCTGCTGTCTCTGCTTGGGTCTGTGACAATAGGAAGCGCCACTGCGAGGCTGGCAGCCTGGTGCTTTGTCCTCAAGAAGCTCACAGTTCACTGGTGGCAGCAGCTTTGGGGCTTGAGGGTAGAAAGGCTCTCCAGCAGCTCGGGAGCCTGCTGACTGCCAGAGATGTGAAGGAGAACCCCCTCCCACCCCCTCAACCTACCTTTTCACCTGGCTCCAAACCTCTTGGGAGTTATCTCTGCCAATATCTTGCTCCTTCTTGTTCAGCTCCACAACTTCTTCCTGTGGAATCTCTGATAGGTTCTGGCACTTTTCCCTCAGAATTACTACACCTGATCTATGTTTGGTTTGTTTGGGTTTTGTTTTGTTTTTCTTTTTTATGTAAAACTTTTTCTTCTTTCTGAGACAATCTGGCAGTTGATGTCTCTGGTCAGCCTTGTCTTGTCTCCCTCTTTTTTTTTTCTTTTCTTCCTCTTCTTTTTTATTTATTTATTTATTTATTTATTTTTGAGACAGTATCTTGCTCTATCACCTGGGCTAGAGTGCAGTGGTATTATCATAGTTCATTGCAACCTCAAACTCCTGGGCTGAAGCGATCCTCCTGCCTCAGCCTCACTAGTAGCTGGGACTACAGGCATGTGCCACCACGCCAGGCTAATTTTTGTATTTTTGTAGAGATGGGTCTCACTTGTTGCTCAGGTTGGTCTCAAACTCACCTCAAACAATCCTCCCACCTCGGCCTCCCTAAGTGCTAGAATTACAGGCATTAGCCACTACACCCTGCTGCAATTTCTTAAAATAAGGCAATAATGTAGTTTGATGCATCAAGTGACTTCCTTTCATGATTTCTCTGTAGCATGCAATGCTATTTGATAGCGTATTACCCACAGTAGAACTTCTTTCAAAATCGGAGTCAATCCTCTCTAACCTTGCCACTGCTTCATCACTAAGTTTATGGAATATTCTGAATTCTTTGTTGTCATTTCAACAATTTCACGACATCCTCACCAGAAGTAGATTTCATCTCAAGAAACCACTTTCTTTGGTCATCCACAAGAAGCAACTCCTTATTCATTCAAGTTGGAACATGAGTTTGCAGCAATTCAGTCACATCTTTATGCCTCCATAAATCATGATGTTCTTAATAGCATCTAGAACAGCGAATCCTTTTCAGAAGGTTTTCAATGTACTTCAACCAGATCTATCAGAAAAATCAGTATCTATGGCAGCTACAGCCTTATGAAATGATTTTTTAAATAATAAGGCTTGAAAGCTGAAATTACTCCTTGATTCACGGGCAGCAGAATGGATGTTGTGTTAACAGGCACGAAAACATTAACCTCCATCTACATCTCCTTCAGAGAGGTGCATTTTCAATGAGCAGTAATATTTTTAAGGGAATTTTTTCCCTGAGCAGTAAGTCTCCAAAATGGGCTTAAAATTCAGTAAGCCATGCTGTAAACAGATATGCTGTCATCCAGGCTTAGTTATTCCATTTACAGAGCTCAGGCAGGTAGGTTCAGCATAATTCTTAAGGGCCCTAGGACTTTCAGGATAGTAAGTGAGCATCGGCTTCAACTTCAAGTCACCAGCTGCATTAGCCCCTAACAGGAGTCAGCCTGTCCTTTGAAGCTTTAAAGCCAGGCATTAACTTCTCTTCTCTAGCTGTCAAAGTCTTTAGGTGGTATCTTCCTCCAATGTAAGACTGTTTTGTCTACATTGCAAATCTACTGATTCATGTAGCCATCTTCATCAATGACATTAGCTGTATCTTCTGGATAACTTGTTGCAGCTTCTCCAGCAGCATATACTGCTTTACCTTGAACTTTTATGTCACAGAGACGCCTTCTTTCCCTAAACCCCATGAACCAACCTCTGCTAGCTTCCAACTTTTCTTCTGCAACTTCCTCACCTCTCTCAGCATTCACAGAATTGAAATGAGTTAAGGCCTTGCTCCGGAGTAGGCTTTGGGTTCAAGGAATATTGTGGCTGTTTTGACTTTCTATCCAGACCACTAAAACTTTCTCCCTACAGCAAGGCTGTTTTGCTTTCTTAGTGTTTGTGTGTTCGCTAGAGTAGTACTTTTAACTTCCTTCTACTTTTTCTTTGAATTCATAACTTTTCCTTTAAATTCATAATTCAATATACAAAACCCTCAGATCTTGGTAGTAATTTTGAACCCTGGAAGAGCCTATTGCCATCTTTCAATTATAAGGTTTGGCACAAGAGGCCCAGCTTTCGGCCTATCTTGGCTTTTGACATGCCTTTGTCACAAACTGAATCATTTCTAGCTTTTGATTTAAAGTGAGAAATACATGACTCTTCCGTTTACTTGAGTACCTAAAGACCATTGTAGGGTTATTAATTGACCTACTTCCAATATTGCTGTTCTCAGGGAATAGAGAGACTTAATGAGAGGGAGAGAGATGGGGGAACGGCCAGTTAGTGGAGCAGTCAGAATATATACAACACTTACTGGTTAAATTCACCATAACATGGGCGCAGTTCTTGGCATCCCAAAACAATTACAATAGTAACAGCAAAGATCACCATAAGAGATTTAACAATAATGAAAAAGTCAAAATATTACAAAAATTACCAAAATGTGACACACAAACATGAAGTGAGCACATGTTGATGGTGACACAGGGTTGCCACAAATCTTCAATTCATGGAAAACGCAGTGTCTGCAAAATGCAGTAACATGGAGTATGCCTGTAATGGCGGCAACGTGGAACTTAGTGCTGGTGAAAAACAATGAACAGCAGAGGGATGTCCTTGGGATCGGAAATTGAATGGTTTGGAACAGGATGAATTTAGGGTGGTAGTAAGATATCCAGCATTATAATAGCTAATATTCAAACAGTTCTTGTATGAGATAGTGGGAAAGTTAAGGCTGAAGCTCAGAAGAAAGGGACATACAGTACTAGAGATCAAGCCTATATAACTGATTTCATATACCACCTCTGATTATCATACTGTCACTATTACTACATTAAATAGAGTAGCATACTTTTTAAGACTTAACTACATTTCAGTGAATCTTAGGATGTTTTTCCAAAGGTAAGAAAATGATATATTTAAAAACTAAATGTTCTATCATTACACTCAAGTAATTATGACTTAGTAATCCTTCAAAGATAATGCAACATAAGAGATTCTGTATGAAAGTCAGCTGTCAAAAGCAGCTTCTACTTCAAACTGGCATTCCTCTAGGAAGTCCTGTGAGAAGGTCACACACAGAGAAGCCCAATCCCACTACTGAGCAAGGGGTACACTTTAAAGGCCTCTCCTCTCCTACCCCCACAATTGCAGTTTAATATATCTGAAAACCAAAATGGCTCATGGCCTTTAACCACAGAAAGCAGCTATAATAGCTGGCCTACGTAGAAAAATCAATATACATAGCCTCATCATCTCTGGGCCAATTAACCCATCAGGTCATACAGGATTCTAAATTTACATAGCTGACAGGTAATTTTTTTTAGAGGCACTTTTGACTAATAGGCTGTCTCACTTAAATAACCACCCTGAGCACACAGCTCATCCACCAAATGATGAGCTACACTTTTGATAAATGGGAGAAGGTATTCCACTTGCTGTTAAAAGACAGTAACAATTTTCATTGTACAAATATACTAGTTAAGAAGCTGATTCTATGGTTAAAAAAAAAAGGGGAGATTCAGAGAGCAGCTATCACTTACTCAAAACACTATAAAATGTTTAGTATGAAAAGCTTACTAGAATTATTGCCATACAACATGAAGATTGCCCAATATACAAACCCCTCAATTTTGAACCCTGGAAGAGCCTATTACCATCTTTTAGTTATAAAAATAAGGTATAAATATGCAAATAGTGTCCCCGAAACAGGTGAAATTATTACTCAACAGTTGCAAGATTTTAAGATTTTCATTTTATTAAAAATATAGCAACATAATAGCAGCATTTGATAAATCTTTACTAGTACCATTTAAAAGTAGTCCTACTCACAAATATACACCACCTATGCAGCATGTTTATGTTTACATTTTAAACTCTTCCCTTGATAATCCACAGCACTGTTCTATTAAACTAATTTAGATTAAGGAGGAATTATTTAACCATTAAATTGATCTATACAGCTACACAGTATACTCAAATTTAATAAATCAGGAATTCTTTAGATTACTCCCCAACAGTGTGTTGCCTGCCAGTAACCTTAAACTGGTACAAATCTCTTCTAATTCTTCCAGCATGATTTTCATGAATGTGAACTTACATATATAGTTAAGAAATTATCTGTCTAGCAAATAAAAACTAATCAACCATAGATGGAACTACTAATCCATTCTAATCCTGGAAAAATAAAATTTAGAGGTAAAATATGTGAAGTCTCCCCAAAGTTGGCAATTTTCAAAACTAAAATATTAGCTAGATATCAATTTAAAAATCAAGCAGACTACAAACCTACTTTTAAAAACATTATATTAAGAAATGTTATATTAGATATAAACTAATAATTATAACAAATTAGTGGCTAGAAACCATGACAGTATCTTAGAATGGAATGGAATGAAAGCTAGTTATTAGGTACTAAATCCAACCTGACTAAATATGACCCAAAATCATAAACAGTTTTAGCTTTGACTTTTAAAATAATGTATTACTGTTTAGGCAAATCCACCAATAAAAATATACTAAAAACAAACAAAATTACTGAAAAACCCAAGATTAAGCAGGGAAGTCAATTTTATTTTAAAAGGTTTTTTTTATTACATTTATACTAGATGCTGCTTTCAGAAATATAACTTAGCCCTTTTAAGAGCACTACCTTTTGAAATCTGAAAATAAAATTTAATTTCAAGTGAATATTACACTAGTAAATAAACATGAGAAAATACTAAGTATATATGTAAAGAAAATAAAAAATATTTAAAGATGTAAGGATATGGTCACTGCATGTTTACTTTTGGGGAATGGCTCTACTTCATAACCCACCCAGTGAAAATCATACACTATCTTTTAAGGAAAAGAAATGACTCACCAGAAATGTTAAGCTCTTCAATGCATCTCTCCAAAAGGACTCATTTTAATTGCCAATTCATCAACTAAAGATGATTAAATCAAATCATGTGCTTTATTTCTGGTAGATTGAAAATGCTTTTAAAAGCCTATTAACTATACATTATAATCCTTAAACTTAAATAATATCTTCGGTTGGAAGGAAGTTTGGATTAGGGTTCTTTTTGTTAAGTTTTAAAATACAGCTATCAACATATACACAGGAATGACTGAGGGCCCTGAAAGTGATTACTATCGCAAAAGAAATTACTCTCTTGACCAAAAAACCCCTTTGATTACAAATGCCAGTTTTTACTTTTGATTGAGCATGTCCAAATTGAAGCCTATGAGACGTCTAAAGATCAACATACCAGATATTAAAACTCTTCCAAAAAAGAATTCTAAACACAGGGAAGATCACAAGCTGACAAGTGTTTGCAATTATAAGCCAATTACATTAGATGATAATGAAGTTAAGAATAAGTTTGGGGTTTTTTTTTTTTTCCTTTTTTTTTTTAAGTAAAAGGAAAGAGAAGTTTATTAATTTACCAGTAAATGAGGAAGGCAGTGGACTAGCATCTCAAAGACTGCCATCCTCAGGATTTGTAAGTTTTGACATATGGAACTGACTGGCTAGCTTACGAAGGACCATCATCTTCTGTTACCAGTTCAGTGTGCATTGCTGAAAAGCAAGAGTAAGTACCAACAGAATTTGTCTAGAATGATAAACAGCAACTGCAATTTAAGGAAGAGTGTACTCTCTATATAATCAAGCTAAAAAAGATAATTATAGAAGGTATCAAGTGTAAAATGGCTGTCTTCTTGGCCTTACCTCAAGTTTTCCTGACATCTACCTGAGATTAAAAAGAATAGTCTTTAAAAAAAAAAAAAATACCTTCAAAGAAAATAATGGAAACAAATGAGCTCATATAAGTGAACGGAGAAAATAAGTCTCTCTCTCTCACACACACACACATATCCCTACGCACACACACAACACCCTAGACCCTAGAAAGCTTTGCTTCCGTAAACCCACATGAGGAAATGTCAAGTCCCACATAATAATCTGATTTCACTTTCTCCAGATTGCTTGTATTCCTATTCATTCTCTGCTTTTACAAATTAGAGTCTTTCAAGATTAGTATGGTTATTTTAAAGCTAAATAAGTATCAGCAAGAAAAATATTTAGCAGCATAAACCAAATTGAATGTTAATAACCAACATAAAAAACTAGTCCAGAGCACAAAAAACACTCAAACTCTAAATGACTGCTTTATAGACACCATACAAACACACTCTCCACGTCAAAACAATCTCTATGCCAACCAAAACGAGCAGGATGAAACTAAAATGTTTTGAAATGCATAAACAAATATTTTCCTCTAAAATACTTAGCTTTATTAAAGAAACAGTACTAAAAATAACAAAGATTTCAAACATTTGCTCTATGCTACTTACATATCATAAATAAGATAGCTGTTGATGCAAGACACACACGCTTTCACAATCTTTCCATATGCACCCAAGCATTCTTGTATCAGAATAAGCCGTTTACCAGCCAACCGTATGGGTTGAATGATTAAAATGACCATCTTATACTTTACATAGTAAAGCATTTTCCAAAATTTTAATGTATACAGTGACAAAAAGGAAAAAACAAAAACAGTAATTTTGAACACATGAAGAGTGATTAAGCAGCTTCATAATCAAACCAGGCTTCATTACTTGCAATAAGGGCAACTCTTTCCATTCTCCACCAAATACTTAAGTTTCAATAGTACTAACATTAAAAGAAAACTCAAGTTGAAACCAAGTAACCAATGTGCTACTCAGCTTTTTAAATCTATAAAAGTAACTCTTCCCATGAGGTAAGGCAACTGAGTAATTTGATTGTATTAGATTGCATTAAAATAATTATACTTGATTTTTTTTAGTAACATGCTAATTAAAAGATTACATTTTGGGAAATAAAACCACAACGAAGAGTTCAGAAATGACAAGTTATAGTTTGGAGAAAAACAACGTTATCATTTTACTATTAGCATACTATATGCAAAAAGTGAGCCTTAGAATGATGGATGACCTATATGATAAACTCAAGTAAATGTATCCTTAAACATAAAACAAATAACCTCCTGTGTAGTCCTAGTCCTCCCTTAAAGTATAATTTCTGCACATCATTTATGAGAATATGATTGAGAGGTAATAATTAAGGCCATCCAATGTAGACAACTAAAGGGTTTCCTTTGATTTAATAAAAATAAGAACATGTTTCATTTTCAATTATCACAGTATAAAACTGATGGTCCCAAAACTGTATGACTCTAAATAAAGCCATTCTTGAAAACAGGACTTCCTTCTCATATTAGGTGAAACAAGTAAGAAGCTCTTCTGACATACCACTTGCACACTTCTCTATGGATATGAATGAAATATCCATCTAGATTCCATATGATTGAGAATGACTAGCACATATAAAATTCTAGAAAACAGTATACCACATTGTAGAAGGCACTAAAGCTTCAGCTTGTGCTCCCATAGCCCATTTTGAAAACCCAGTTTCATTTTTATAAGGGCACCTTTGCCACCTACAGCTGACAAGACACACTGCAATATTATTCATAATAAGCTTGGAAATGTCAAGAAAGTTCAAAAAGAAATGCTCATTTTGTGGGTACACCCAACGATTCTAAACACTGAATACTAATACATTAATATTAGTATTCAACACAGTTGTTCTTCCTTTTGAAAGATAACAGTAACATGCATTGTCAGTTGTATTTTTAATCCACTTATTTAAGCAATTTTAATCTGCAAAACTATTTTAAAGAAAAACCGTTGTCCTAAACAGTGAGCAAAAGAAAACACAATAGTGAGAATTTAACACAATCACTGTAAATCCTGTGAAGTAAATGTTAAAACTTCTTACATACTTTGCACTTACAAGGATGTGTATATGTTTGCACCAATTTCAAGCACATCATCAAACTGTATATACTGAATTTTTTTAAAAAAAAGTAAAACAATACAAAATTCAGTAACTTGCATTTTTTTAAAAGAGCCTCCAATGTTTATCTCCAGTCTTTAGGGATGGTACAAATTTGGATCTTTGATGTTCGATTTATTTGCAATGGTTCTTGGCAAACACTAACAAACCACATGATGAGTGTGTCAGCCACCATGGAAATGCACAGATTTTAGAAGATGAGTTTGGGTAACATCTGTTGTTTTCACGACGTCCATGCTTTATTTTCTTACTCAGCAACAAGATGGCCACAGTGTCACCTAACAACTGGAAAAGCTGTTAGAGCCTATCTTTATGCTCAACTAGATTTCTTCCATGTCTACATCTTGTTGAGAAAATGAAAAGCTTTGGATTTTATTCCAGCACTGAGTGTAAAGGTGCACTTGTTGATCCTATACTGCTTCTGTTTTGGTAGAGAGGTTTTCTTCATTTGGCTGACAATTTCCATTTTGCTGTACTTTGTTTTCCTCAGTCCTTGGTGCATCGTTGTCATCTACTTCTTTGCTCATGCTTGAATCTGGTTCTTTATTGTGCTCCTTCTCCTATAAAGAATATTAAGGCATACATTTAATATTTTCCTCAAGAGTTGTCTGATATTATGGCTAAAATATGTAACTTTATCTTTTGTGAATTAATAAAACTGAGTATTTTCTTCCAGTACTTTTTCATATAAAAAGAATATGCAAACACCATCAATTTGCCCTTTGTAGTCTCATAAAAGATGGACAATCCATGGAAACTAAATTAGAATCAAATAGGTAAACATAAATTCTAAGGAAGCACTCAATAAATGTTACTGACAGACTTGAAAAAGTGGAATAGATCTGCTGAAAGAGCGAAACAGTTTCTAAACATGCCACGATAGGTTTGTAACCTGGATATCAAAGAAGCAAAAATAAGGGAATACAGAAAAGGAAGTCACTATTCCTCCTAAAAAAAGAACTGTTCAGGAACACTCCAAATTCTGCCCTCAGCTTAACAGAGAATTAAATGGAAATGAACAATGTCTGGCACATAATAAATGCTCAATAAATGCTATCAACGTAATTGAAAATTATGATAAACCTCTATCAGCATAAGAATAAATAAATCTGTAAGATGAAAGCTCAAGAACACATAATTAACTTCCAAATACAAGTAGATTATACCAGCATAATAAGGAAATTAACATAATTCACAACTTCTTAAAATATTTATCCAAGGAAAAGGTTACTGGCTGGGTGCAGTGGCTCACGCCTGTGATCACTCTGGGAGGCTGAGGCGGGAGGATCACTTGGGCTCAGGAGTTCCCGACCAGTCTGAGCAAGAGTGAGACCCCCATCTCTACTAAAAACAGAAAAATTTGCCAGAGGATCACTTGAGCCCAAGGAGTTGGAAGTTGCAATGAGCTCTGATGCCACTGCCCTCTACCCAGAGCAACAGCACGAGACTCTGTCTCAAAAAAAAAAAAAAAGAAAAGAAAAGAAAAAAGAAAAATCTTCCTTGGTGGAATCTGGTTTTACATTAAGTATTCTAACTCAACAAACCTCATTTTAACTATATATTACAAAACCAATGCTACCAGAAAGTCTTTTCAAATTTGCTGAAACATATATTGAGGAAAATGGCATAAGGTAGAAAGCTTATCAGCATAAAATCAAATACATTTGTTACCTATAGATTTCTAAAAATGTTCATATTGCATACCATGTTATGATTCTTTAAAATAAGGAATGCAATTGTTTCCATTTTAATTGGCTTTCATCTCTCCAAAATTTACTTTAGAAAAATTATCAATTTCAAAAATTTAAAAATACCAACAATGTACAAGACACTGTTTCCCTTAAAAACCTTTTAGTCTAAAACTATTTCTATGTAATAAAGGACAATGCCCAGACACTGAATGACAGCCGCTTACTTTAAGTGAAGTACTGTTCTTCTCCAACTTCTCCTTTCCATCTCTGTCATTAGAACTCTTTCTTGTAGAGGTGGAACGTTCTCTCTCTCTTCTTTCACTGATGTGGTCCCTTTCTTTTTCTCTCTTTTTATCCTTCTTATTTCTGCTATAAGAATATTGGTATGTCAATTAACTTCTAGGAAATTAAAAATCTATTATATTCTTAACAAAATATCCTTATCTCACATAGGGTATCTAAAATAATTCATTGTTAATAAGTATACTTACCAGTAGTTTGACAAAATAACATAAACAAGTCATATAACACAACCTACTCCACTCCTACTCAGTTTTTTAAAGTTATGTAAGTCATTTTTGCAGAGGCCACCATGTGTTCACAGAAAACACAATTTGGCATTGCCAGTTTATTAGTTTTGAAATATTCAAGATTTATCTATCTAACTGTAATAAGGACAAAATAAAACCAAATATACTGTTTTCTTACAAACCTTTCCAAACCAATAAATAAAGAAGAAAGGAATTAAAAAGAATCAAATGTGGCTCCCACGCAGAGCTGAATGATTACTAGCAAAACTTGGAACTTCAAATAACCTACTATGCCACTTGCCCTCCTTTATCCACCATTGGACAGAAGTCTCACAAATTCAAGAGCAAAAGTTAAACAGATGATGGAATAAACACCATAACCATTATTTTTAAAAAATAACATACCCTGAAGATTATAGGGAAAAAACAATGCATTACATAGTTGGGTAGAGTGCAAACTGCTGCCAACTCTTATGAAGAGGAATTTGTAAATGTATCTGAAAACTACAAACACATTCATTCTCTAAACTAGTAATGCCATTTCTGGAAATTTTTCCTACACATCTGCACACAACAAAACAATTTAAATCCAAAGCTATTTATTACAGTATTACAAAATTTATAGTAGGAAAATTCAGAAAACCCTTTCTACTGCAGGCTAGTTAAATAAACCAAGGTATTTCTATACAATGCAGTTATAACTGATGCAGTTATAAAAAGGAATGAAGAAGCTCTCTCTGACCAGTATGGAAAGATCTGGTAGTTAAGTGACAAAATCAAGTGCACAACAGTGTATATTTTGTGTTACTTTTGATATAAGGAAAACATGATACATTCTCATCTTGTATATAAAAACTGGAAGGATGTACAAAAAAACTAATAAAAGTCATCACTTATAAGGATAGAATAGATGGGCACATAAATGGGAGATTTCTCAAAGTGGAACTTTTTATATTATTGAACTTCTGGATCATGCAAATGTATTACTCATTCAAAAGATAAAGTTTAATAGATTAAAGAGAATTTTTAAAAATTTTTTCATATTTCCTGCTTGCTTCCTCCTCTTTAGTTTTAGCACATGCTTGCAACCTACCTCCTGGGGGATGGAGATCTAGAAGATTTCCTTTTTATGGTTTTTGATGTTCTTGGTGATCTTGAAGAACTCCTGCTCCTCCTCCTACGCCTTTCCCTGAAAGCGAAAAAAGTCATTTCAGAAAACAGTAATTGAAGTAAACAGCAATTCAAATATATAATAGCAAAAGGGTCCTTGAGATGCTCAAGTGAATAGTATTCCTTAGAGGCCAGTTAAAACTCATGTCCTTGATGAACATGGTCTATTACCTAATTTTAGGGCAGATCAAATTGTGAACCAGGAATTTCAATGACTGATGAAAATATCACCTACAAATTTCATATTAGAAACTAGGGTAGAGGGTGTCCTTTTCGTCTGATTTACTTGAACAATAATTTATTGAGTAGAAAAAATATTAATCATGTTTCAGTTTCTCTCAATTATATTCTTTCTTAGCACCTAAAACATGTTTTGCTTATCAGATCCTTTGTCATGCATTTAGCTCCTTGCTGCCCCACTGTGGATTATTTTGTAACAAAGTTAACAGGCCCTTTTCAAAAACTGAAAGATAAGTTTGCAAAATGTGAACTTTCTAGACCCAAATATTTAGAAGGGCTCTAAAAAGTAATTACACTATATCATTATAGAGAAATTGCTTTTCCCTCCAACTTCCTACCATTTCATTATTGTTGTTCAACTAATTTGAAATTGAGTAAACAAGATGTTTAAGTTAAAATCTGGAATTTAACATGACAAAGTGAGAAATAATTAGTAAATAGATTAACAATGTTTACTGTTAGAAACTATTTTGTTTAACGTATTAGCAAATGATGAATACTCTAAATTACTTCATTGATAAGGGCATTCAATTTAGAAACAATGAACTTCACTATGTCTATAATTTAGATGAGGTGTGAGGATATATATTAAATGATTAATGTATTCAATCATCTATCTCACAAGGAGCTCTGATAATCAGTGACCACATGGCTGAAAGAACCAAATCCTCTGGAATTCAAGTTCTTTTTATCACCCCAGTAAATTGATAATAAGAGACTAATAAAACTTTTCTCTAAATTTTTCAATTATAAAATAAAAAACTAAATAATGTTCCCATGTGGTACATATGGCAGATGTTTGTAAAAGATCTTATAAAAAGCTCAAGAACTTTGAGAACACAAATAAATCAATTCCAACTTGACCTAAGGCTCTCTCTCTCCATTACGCACTTTTATTCCCAACACATTCCAAAATCATACTTCCTAATGTGGAAATTAGATAATGATATTTCATTCATTCAATGCCATCTGTAGCAGCTCAGAGTAAGAACCAAAAGTAATTTTTTTCATTGCATGAGAATGTCAGCATAATCCAGACTTTAAGTTTACACAAAATGGCTCTGCCTTAATCAGTTTAATTCTTCGCTTGTGTGTTCAGAAAGCACAATGTACAGGTGGATGTCTAATTACTACCAGGTGATGATAACAAGAGCTAAGGCTGAATGAATAGACAGCAACCTAGACAATCAATTACTTAAGAAAGAAGCTGTAAGCTATAGTATGAACTGGAGTTGGTTAGACTTATTTAAATTTTAGTTACACAATTTACTAGCTGCACAACAAAGGTCATATTATTTAACCTGAGTCTGTTTGTTCAACAGCAAAATGGAGATATAATTAACAACTCAAGCCTTTTAGAGTTGTTTTGAGGATATGGGATAATACCTGGAAAACACTATGCAGAGAGTCTGGCATATAATAGGTACTCAATAAATATTCTCTCCTTCCCTTTCTTGGTCTTACCTTTATTGACAATAACTTTTAAGCAATAAACATTTTTTAAATATTAAAATTTTCATTACAAATGTAGGTTAAGAGACAATGTTGAAAATTAAAATATTAAGTAGACTGTTTTTCTTAGTTAAAATATTTCTCATTTAATAAATCAGAGCATCTAATAAGCAAAAAAAAAAAAAAAGCTAAAAGATGAGAAACTATAGCTCTTTAACAAGCTCTTCTGAAAGCAGGGAATGTTTCAAATTGCTGAAACATGAACGATTGTCAGTCATCTTTTATTCTCCAGGCCCCAGAGGCCGTTTAAGAATACATTTAGGAATGAATGTGAACACTTGAACTTTCCTATAAACCAAGCAACTTAAAATGGCCTGTGAAAAAAATCAAACATTTCAAAGTCGTCAGAAAAAGTAAATTCAAGTTCTTAAAAAGGAATCAAAACATTATCTGGTGCTGTAAAGGGTAATTTCTAAACAATCACATAAGCAAAAAGGCATGAATAACACACAATCAATAAAATCACATTGTAGTAAAGGTACAGTTATAAGGCTCAAATGATACCCACAGCAGAGGTTAAACTAATTTTTCGATTTTTGGTTCAATGTGCCAAAATCCTACAATGATCTGTTTACTTTGAGCCCCATTTTAACATAAACTATTGCTTTCAACTTTATGATTCTGAGGCAGCTTTTAAAACCAGGTACCAAGTACTATAGTTAGAAATGTTTCAAACTTAATCTGTATGAAGAAGAGAAAGAGCTACTATACTTCTGATATTAAAGCATAGGGGTGGATGAAAACCTTTTTCTAAGCTTCACTTTTCTCGTGTATTAAACAGTGATGATAGTAGTCTTCTATGTGAGGATTAAATAAGGTGAGACATGAAAAAAATCTGCTGAGACATAATATCTAACATATAGTAAAGCACCCAATAAATGCCCACAATTATCTTTCATTACCTAGTCCAAGGCTAGTATTAAGAATAAACTATCAGCCGGGCGTGGTGGCTCACGCCTGTAATCCTAACACTCTGGGAGGCCAAGGCGGGTGGATTGTTTGAGCTCAGGAGTTCAAGACCAGCCTGAGCAAGAACGAGACCCCGCCCATCTCTACTAAAAAAATACAAAGAAATTAGCTGGACAACTAAATATATACAGAAATAATTAGCCGGGCATGGTGGCACATGCCTGTAAGTCCCAGCTACTCGGGGGGCTGAGGCAGAAGGGATAGCTCAAGCCCAGGAGTTTGAGGTTGCTGTGAGCTAGCCTGATGCCATGGCACTCTAGCCCAGGCAACAGAGTGAGACTCTGTCTCAAAAAAAAAAAAAAAAAAAGAATAAATTATCAAAACATACATTTAAAAACTAGGAAATATACATTTCTTTATCTCAAATTGTTTTCTATAGAAAATCATCTTTTAAAATATCTTTAAACCTTGCTAAAAATATATGTACATTTAATATTTTTAAATGTGATAAACATAAGTTAGGAACTTCCATTTATTTATAGTCATCCTATCATCTGAAGTAAGGGATATTCAAATCTCAAAGTTGGTTCTCATTTTGCAGCTGTTACTATGGCAACTTGCTGCCACCTGGTGGCAATGTACCTATTAACAAATTGAGAGAACAGTCGTAGGAAGAAAATCTAACCATTAAAACTGACAAATAAGGCCGGGCGCGGTGGCTCACGCCTGTAATCCTAGCACTCTGGGAGGCCGAGGTGGGCGGATCGTTTGAGCTCAGGAGTTCGAGACCAGCCTGAGCAAGAGCGAGACCCCACCTCTACTAAAAATAGAAAGAAATTATATGGACAGCTAAAAATATATATAGAAAAAATTAGCCGGGCATGGTGGCGCATGCCTGTAGTCCTAGCTACTCGGGAGGCTGAGACAGGAGGATCGCTTGAGCTCAGGAGTTTGAGGTTGCTGTGAGCTAGGCTGACGCCACGGCACTCACTCTAGCCTGGGCAACAGAGTGAGACTCTGTCTCAAAAAAAAAAAAAAAAAAAAAAAAAAAACAAACTGACAAATAAAAGAGAACCAGAATTTAAATGTGATCCAGTCAACAAAATAGAGGTAAAAAATAACTCAGATGACAAAAAAGGCTAACACTGCAACTTTAGGAAAAAAATTGCATATTAAAATTCACCACACCATTCCAAAAAAATATAGAAGTCTAAAGAGGTCAATTCTTCTATACTCTTTAAAAAGAAAATACCTTCCCCCGCCATCCCACCTGCCAAGAAAATAACAACAGCAATATTAATAACAACACTTAGCCAGATTAAAATAGTGGGTTACAAAGGATAGTTAAAACTTTTAAAAATAATGTTGCCCAGTATCATCTCTTCTTCCAAATAGTTGATCAATACTGTGGCAATCTCTCTGCTAGAGAAATGTTTACTCTGCAATTAGGGTAAAATGTTCTGATATTACCGTACTGGTTCCATTTATACAGAGTAACCTTTCCCCACTCAGTGAAAAGTTGTTTTCATAGTCATCAGTAAACCCTTCGGTAAAAATACTAAGCATTATCAAACCTGCTGGAACTACGAGATCTTCTTGATGCATTGTAACTTCTGGGTGGTGTTCTGGATTTTTTATCCTTCTTTCTTTTTTCATCTGTCTCTTTGGATCTGTCCTTTTCTCGTTCCTTTTCTTTGTCCTGTTCCTTTTCCTTCTCTTTGTCTCGCTCCTTTTCATGCTCTTTTTCCCGCTCGCTCTCTCTGTCCTTTTCCTTATCTTTTTCCCGGTCCTTTTCTCGTTCTTTGTCCCGGTCTTTATCTTTGTTTTTACCCCGTTCCTTTTCTTTTTCACGTTCCTTTTCCCTCTCTCTCTCTTTTTCCCTCTCCTTTTCTCTATCTTTCTCTTTCACTCTTTCCTTTTCCTTGATCTTTTCTCGAGTGTCTTTTCTCTTGTCCCTTTAAAAACAAACAAAAATAAATTTGTAACTAAAATAATTCCACACCACAAAAGTACCACCCTCCTTTTCCTCAACAATTACCAACACAAAACAACTTATAATGGCTATATAGACATTACATATAAATTTTTATATAATTCAGGTGTCCAAGAAGCCACTAAATGAAGCAATTATCAAGCAGAATTGGGGAGTTTGGAAACGTCATGTGTCATAGTGACATCCGATTCAAATCAATGGCAATCAATATTAATCCTAGATTACTGAAACAATCAGCAAAAAAAATCATTTCTCTCATTAAAAGCCTAACCCACAACAGATTTTTAACAAGTGAAGCCAACGAAAAAAATTATGCTTAATTTCTCTAAAACACACCGTGAACGTGACCGACTCCTTGACTTCCGTCTCTCTCTTGATTTAGAACGTTTTTTATGTGGGCTCTTAGATCTACGTCTGTCTTTCTGTCTTGATCGTGATCTATTATGGGATCTACTCCTAAACAAAAACAAAATTGTTAGAATACCAAAACTTATTCTTAGAATTTCAATTTTTAAAAAATTTAAGATGCCTTTCAAAGAAGAGAATTTAATAATCTGTCCTAACAGTATTTATCAGTATTTTAAAATTTTCTCTTATATAATGCTTTTGTTAGGATTATCTGAAATAAGTTTATTAGAAACTTTACCAGATATTTTTGTTGTCTAAACCACAGAGATAGAAACAAAGAATTTAACAGTTATTTCCTATGTCAGACTTAAGTTGATATTTTCAGGTGTGGCTTTCTTTTGCTAATCATATGCCTCAAATTAGTATAGAAAACTTTTCCCATGGTCCACGTTTTCATACCATAAATTGTCTTTAGCTCTTGATTTGCATGTAATCTGGTTATAATGCATCTTAACAGGGAGTAGTGGTTATGTGGTTCAAATGGCTGTGTGCTGTTTGTCATAAACATATTAAGAAGAATATATAGGGAAGCACACTACTAATGATGGTGGCTAGTGTGACAGGAAGATAAAAATCATTACTCATAAGTTAAAACTAGATATAATCAAATGTTAGATCTGCAATGCTTTGGTTTTATAGCTTTAACTGTAATCATAGCTACAGGCTGAGTATCACTTATCTGAAATGCTTTGGACCAGAAGTGTTTGAAATTTCAGATTCTTTCAAATTCTCGAATATTTGCAATATATACATTTACCAGTTGAGCATCTCAAATGCAAAACTCTAAAAATCCAAAATGTTCCAATGAGCATTTCCTTTGAGCATCATGACACTCAAAAAGTTCTGGATTTTGGAGCATTTCAGATTTTCAGATTTTGGAGGCTCAACCTGTATTAAACGAAACTATTATTGGAATTCTTGCAAGAAAAACAACTGTTATTTCAATTTTGGCTAGCCCCCCACCCCCCACTGAAATAACTGTTTTAATAATTGATTCTTTTTCCTCCATAAGGAGGTATCCTAAGCACTATTTATTAAAATGTAACAAAATAGATGCACACAACTTAAATAGCAAAGTGATTTAGACTCACCGGCTTTGGAGTCTGACAATCTGGCTCTGAAACTCAGCTCTGCCATACACTAGCTGTGAGAACTCTGGCTAGTCACTTAAGCTCTCTAAGCCTGAGTATCTTCATCCATAAAATGAAGTAAGAATCATACCTACATTGCCTAGGGCAGTCATGAGGATTAAATCTGAGGATGTATGCAAAACTGCCTAGCAGCCTCTAGCACAGAGTTAATGCTTGAAACTCTTAATTCTCAATATAATCATCATTAAAAATTAACATAAATGTAATCTTTATTTATTCTAAGGAGGTCAAATGAACTTCCACAGTATGCTTTCTATAACTAAAACTCAATTGAGCAAATATCTACAAAACATACTTAAATAACCATGCTTGTGGTATGCCATGAACCAGAATAACCTCTACAATCCTCAATTAATGACAAAACCTTGTTTTTTAAACACATTTTTCAGTTAGTCAAAATTTGTTTTCCAGGCCGGAAGCAGTGGCTCACACCTACAATCCCAGCACTTTGGGAAGCTGAGGTGGGAGAATCGCTTCAGGCCAGGAGTACAAGACCAGCCTGGGCAACACAGCGAGACCTCTCCTCTACAAAAAAAATTTAAAAATTAATCAGATGTGGGGATGTGCGCCTGTATCCCAAGGTACTTAGGATGTTCATTTGAGCCCAGGAGTTTGAGGCTGCTGTGAGTTATGATCATGCCATTGCATTCCAGCATGGACAAGAGAGCAAGATCCTGTCTCTAAAAAATAATTAGTTAAAACAAAATTTTTAAAAATTTAAAAATGTGCTTTCTAACATTCATTTGTTGTATGGCTTTAAAATAATACACTTGTCATCCAGTCACATTTTTAATACAAGATAATTCATAGTTTATTGAAGTCTTTATCATTAGTAACTTAAGAGACACTAAAGTAAAGGAGTAAATCTTAAGGCAAAACTGTGTAACTTAGAACATTATTAGTCCATTTACAGATATCCACATAGGGTACTCTTTTAAAGTGCCTTTGCTTCTATGTACCTTAATAAAAAGTCTTAATATACAGATTTCTGTTCTAATTATCCTTGCTAAAAATACAAATAATTTTTCCTCAAAGCAGTACTTTCCCATCTTAATTAAGCAAAGAAACTTCATCACTTGGCTTCTCATCTTGCCCTGTAGGTCCTGAGATTTCAAAAATCACTGCTCAAGGGTAACTATTACATTTTAATTTTGACATTAAGTATTTTCATGTCTCTATCTCACCCATTCCAGTAGTTTTCTGATTAAGAATGCTAAAAGTAGTCAAGAGCAGATCTAATCCAACCAAAGATAAAGATTTGTGTTATCAGCAGTTCCCATTTTTTAACAATGACAAATTATATTCATTGCTCTGAATAATGCAAAATTGTATTTTAAATTAAACTATAAATAAATGGAACTTACCATTATGTTGCATCAAAGTTCATTTGTAAATCAGTTGTTTTTCCATTAAATCACTACAAAATGTCTAATAGTTTTTCTATGCTGATCTGTAAAGTTACTTAACTTAAAAATACAACAATTATAGTGCTATACACCTTTTCTAACACTGTTTCTATTAATAAAACATGTATCCAAATTTGGACAAAATGGAAACACAATTCCTCAGTCCTAGCCAAAGTCACAGTAACAAGAAACCCTTTCTTCCTTCTTATAGTAAGAATGGGAAGGAAAAGAGAAAGGTTGTACCGGTCGTTAGAAGGTAGGAAGCACAGCTCTGGAAGCATATGAAGATGGTGAAAAAGTAGAAGAGGCTGGGCCTTTAAGAGAAAGGGCTCCTACAACCCACACTCCTGCTAAGTCTATTAGGTCAGAGCAAGACCGGAGGACATCAACTCCCACTATTATGGGAGGAAAAGTCAAGAAAGGCCTGTCATTCCCTCCCAGGCTCCTGAGGGTTGGAGTCCTTCTAGGTCAAGACCCTTAAGCCAAATGTTTTTAGGTAAGGGATTTTTTTTTTTTCTCCTTTAAAGAGAACTCATCCTCTTTTACATTAGTATTTGTTTATGAGAGCTTAGTCAAGGTTTCCATATGCATGTATAAAAACAGAATATGCTAACAAAAATATATATGTATGTATATGTGCCAAGAGCTAACAATTTCTAATGCTATATAGACACATCTACAAGAACATACTCCCATGAATGAGAACAGTAATCAACAGATTTTAATTTAGACTGAATAACCCCTCCCTACTAACCCTTAGAAGGGGAACATAGCCAAATATACTTAAAATAAAAACAAAAACCTTAAAGTAGACAGCTAACTTATTTGCCATAATTTCAATATGCACATAAAGCTTCACACAGATTATCAAAGAAACAATGACGCTACCAATCAAGTTTTGGTTTTTTCCTTGGAACTTAGCTCTCTTAAAAATCAACACAAAAATTAGATTCAGATCATTGCCCTTTTTTCCCTCAGAAAGGAAGTTATTACTCTTCAGCCCAATTTATATTTCCTTGATCTCCTTTATCCTCACCACATCCTGTCAACATATGGAAATATCCATAGTCTAGTACCACTGCTGCTTCTGTTCTACTTCTCTTCTCCAATTCTGGCTTCTGCTGCACTGTCTTACTCCTTGTACATGAAACAATTTCCTTCACTTGGTTCTTAATGTGCCTTACTATAAGAACCTGGATAGAGACAGTAAAACCATATTCCAAAGGAGATTTTGCAAACTTAGAATGATAGAGATGTATACACCAGTACAGCGAGAAGTACAGTTCACTAGAATTAAAGAAAGAACATCCTACTTTCCTATTACATTCTTTGAATTTTCTCGATCACAGACAAACAGACTAAACTGAGCTTGATGGTAAGGCTCAATGTACAGCACACTGGGTTCCTTTTTGCCTCCCCTGAAACGTTTCCCCTTCTCTAATGCACACAACATGCGCACACACTCCTCCCTCCCTCCTTTCTCAAGACATAAGTATGAACACACATAATACACAATTAGGATCCACTATAGACACTTTCACATTTCAACAGTAGTTGCCCTCCATACCTTAAAGACAAAATTTTTAACTTAGACATGATTTTTAAGGTACTGCCAGTCAAGATAGTGTTGCACGTTTACATTTTGAGGTCCTCTTTGCACCAAACACAAAGAAAAAATAAAGAAAATCAAAATGACAAAGATATGATCAAAAATAAGATGAACAGAGAAACTGAGCTTAGGAAAAGTACACCAGTTGGAGCTCAAACTGCAAGTTATTCCTGTGTTTCAAGTCCAAAAGTGGGCAGAGGAGGCGCCTATCACCAGAAGTACCAAGGACTCAAAGTGTTCCACTGGACACATGGTACTGGAGATAGGGAATTGCTTGAAACCAAGATCTGGGGTGGTGCTCCCCAGACCTGGAGTGGGAAAAGAAAACAAAAAACCTGCAACATGAATAATATTTTCAGTATGGACACTAAATATGTTCCCTTTTCTCGATATGATGAATAAAAAGAGTTTCTGCAACTTCTATATATATAAGGACTAGTTCACTCTCAAGAAAACGCAGAAATAAAGTATATTTAGACAGAAAACCAACTTCTAAAATTGAAAATTAGTTGAAATATTAAAAATTAAATATTAGACAAAATTTGATTCTTTAAACTATAGTATTATAATTAGAGCAATATTTAATGGTAACCACATACTTCCAGGTGAACACTACTGAAATTTCTAAATTCTAGTATTTTGACAAAAAACGCATAAAATCTTAACTATTTTAAATTCAAAGCTAAAAAAAATATTTAAATAAGATGGTAGAAATTCTCACCTGTGTTTTGATTGTGATCTTTTCCGTCTAGAATGGGATTTTGAGCTAGACCTGGATTTTGAGCGAGAGTGGGAACGAGATCGACCGCCTTTTCTTTCATTGTTCTTTCCAGACTCTGGGAGGAAAAAACCACTTTGCAGTGTAAGCTCAGAACAATTAAAGATCCCAGTTAATAATTAGGCACAAGTGGAATGTACCACATATAGTGCAAGGGGCCTACTCTCTGTACATCCTCCTCCTCTGCAATTATCCTTCAGAAACATCCAAGAAAGTCATTGCATAAACTCGTTGAGTGCAGCCACCCTGCAGCAGTACATATAAACCAGATGATTATAAACAGCTGTTCGTAATATTTTGTTGCTGCCATAACGTACGATTATAACATGTCTGTAATTCCTATGACAGTGATTTTAAGTCCTTTTTCCATTTACTCTGCTAGAATTGAAGCTTAAATTATGAGTGTTAATTTAGAAAATCTGCTCAAATGTAAACCACCTAGACATTTTTAGATTGGATTTTTAAATTATTTTAGTGAGCAACACAAAAATTTGAATAGGTGTTTCTCTACCGTGCTAAAACAGTACCTGTGGGGTTTTTTCCTAAATCATGGACTCTCTTTTCTATTTTTAAAGCTAAAACTTTGAAGAAAAGTAAACCTACAGAATCATAACATCTTAAATACATTTACTCTTCTTTTTAGCCTCTCAATAACATTTATATTTTGCTTTTAGCAAATCAGTTTTGAGCAGATTGTGCTACTAAAATATAAATATTTAAAGGCGCCCGGCTAGCTCGGTCGGTAGAGCATGAGACTCTTAAAATATAAATATTTAAAGCTGATTAACTCAGACTAATGTGCCTTGATTCAGTATCACGGGAAAAGACAGGATTTGTGCTAAGTTGTTCTTTGACATGAGTAAGTCACTTACTATTTCTTGAGTTTCAGTCTTCTTGTTTGTAAAACGAAGGGACTGAACAAGATAACTTCTAAAATTCCTTTCAGTTCTAAGAGTCTGTAATCTTTAAACTATGACCTATGTAACAACGCTACATGGCCTTACCTGGTTCAATAGCTGCTGAGATAAATGACTGAGCCTCTCGTACTCGCTTCATTACTTCTTCTAACTCCTTAGCTGCAGCCTGAGGTGTCATCTCAGGGGGTTTTACTATTGCATTGTTGGAGTGATTTATTCTAAATTAAAAATATTAGCATATCACAAACACACACCATATTTTATAAAACATGAAACAATCAAATGTTTATATGATACACATATTTATAAATCTGAGGACATCTCAGAAACACATTAAGAATGATATAGCTATATACAGAATAACCAAAAACAACCTTAAAACCAAGATTAATCTCTCATTTCTACCTCCCATCATCTTATTAACAAAGCCAAGAGAAAGGAAAAGAGAAAAACTAAACCCTAGCTGACTTTTTTAAAAACTCAAATAGACCAGACCAAGTGCTTTTTGATATAGCTTAGAATTATATTAAAATGATACCAATACTAAAATGAATCATTTCTATTTTTAGGTAAGATTTTATTGATAACCTGTACACACTGGGAGGATGAAGGGAAAGCTGTTTATCATGTGCATCACTTTAAGTGACCCTGAACCACTGCTAAGTCAGACACAGACTAGAATGTTGGTAGCATCTGACAAAACTCTTCCTCTACTAGCTAACAGTGGCTTCTCTGATGCACATAAATGAATCTGATGTGTCTTGCTTTACCCCTTCCACACAGAGAAGACAAATATCCACTAAGAAGTTATTTACCCTTTAACAGCAAAATTCTGATCAAATTATGTAACTAAGGCAATCATCTATGAAATTCAGACAAAACTATGTTTGCCTCAATAATCTGCATAAAATAGAATTTCTGTTTCTGAAAGGCTACATCAATTTTTTGCAAAGATATGAGCAAACCTGAAAAGTCAAAATGTTTGGTTTACAACATTTCTGGGTACTTAATATTTTATTTTCTTCCTGAGATTTTGAATTTACCAAACTTCTTATAACTAGAATTATTGTAGGTTCAACTTACACGTTAAGTTGCCCATTAGTCTAGAGTCATAATGCAAAACCAACCTGACTTGTTAAAGCTTATGGAAAAAGATCTACAACCATTGTGTAGGGTATATAAATAATGTTAACATTAAATTAGACCTTATAAAATAGAAAATGATGAAGTAAATGTCTTTAGATACAGGCATTTAAAGGCTAAAATGATAAGTATCTCATGTATTTCATTTGTACTTCACAGTCTTTCTTTCCACAAATTGCCAACTACTATTAATATCAAAAAGAAAAAAAGCCTTAATTACATAAAAAAAATTTCACATTTTTCAAAATCATTAAAATTTCTTTGCTTAGGATTTCTTACTTCAGTGGCCTGTCTCCAAACATAACTCCATTAAAAGCAAGGGCCCTTGGGACAGAATTTTGGTCTGCAAATTCCACAAAAGCAAACCGAGTTGGCTGAGTCTCATCACCTGCCATCCGCACAAACTTCACTTCCCCAACTTGTTTAAAAAATTCAAGTAGTTGATCAGCTGTCGTTGTCTGAGGAAACAAAGTGACACTTTAATAAAATATATTCTTTCAAAAAGCAGGTCAATACTACTTTATCAACTGATACGATTTTTATGAAGAGGAAAAAGAGTAAGAGTTTCTGTTGCTAAACGTCTTCTTAAATTAGTTACCTGGGAATTCAAATTTCCAACATAGACTGTTCTCCTAATTTCATCAATCTTGGAGGGATCTACATTTCCCATAAGTGGTGGCTGTGGTATCTCTCCAAGTGTTGCAATGTTGGGGTCTAGTGCTGCTGCTGGTATAGCTCCCAAACTGCTAAGTGAAACACCAAGCTATTAAAAGAAAAAAACACACAGAGCATATATTTTCTGTTAGTATCCAAAATTACCATTCTCTGATCTTGAAAAGAATGGATCAACTCAACAAGAACGGAAGAAGACTGGGGACCCCTAACTTTAAGCCACGTTTATTTCTGAATTATTAAGAGAGTGAGGTCACATTAGTTTTAAATGTAATTAGAAATATATTTCTTAACTGTCAGATATTTTAGCTATTTTTCAACTTGACGCTGAAAACAGTCGATTCTCATTATTCGAGATGCTGAACCATTGTTCCCAGGGGAAAAAAAGGGTGAAGTTCCTGCCAGCCTCTGGTCACAACATTTTCATCAGCGGATAAATACATAACCTTATTTTATGTGTGCTTCTGTTTAAAGACGCCTTAGTTGTTATACATTGTTGATTTGTTAACACTGAACTCACAACCAGCAGCACTATAAGTCATGCCTGAATGAAGCTCAGCTAACACATTTGTATTTTCTCCACAAGGCACATCACAGACTTCCTGTACTACAGAGAATTTTAGCATTACACGTGGGGGCAGATCATCAACAAAAAGCACAAAAATTTAAAAAATGTGGCACCAAACTTGTTTACAGCATGAGTAGCAAAACAAGAAGACAGAGTTTGACCTCATCTGGGAAAGTGCACATCAACTGACTCAAATTTTTCATCACTCCATGTCCACAAATGACCACAAAAGCACTTTCAAGGATTGATGTGGGGAGGTCCTAAAAAATTTTACCTGGTAAGTGAACTCATAAACACAGAATTCACAAATGAGGATCAACTGTACCATGGTCACTCAAAAACACAGACTGTGTGAGTTCCAAATAGTTAACAATTATCATAGCATCTAATTTTGCTGAGTTATTAAAACTTAATCCTCATATCAACCTTGAAACATATATTATTATGCCAATTTCACAGATAAAGAAAAAAGACTTAAAGAGATTAAATGATTTGCCTAAAGCTATTCAGTGGTAAAAGCAAGGTACCACCATCACAGAATGAAACAAAGTTTACCTAAGAAAATAAATCTAAAATATTAAGCTCCTTACTTACATTATGGTAGGAAAAGGACAAAAACCTTTGAATGATCTTTCCATAACATTACTACTAAATGCAGTTTTTAGTTCAAGTATAAAGGAAAATATTAAGTTTAATGTTAACTTAAACCAGAAGAGATATAAGAATTTGAAAACAGAAAAAATTTTCAGAAATAACAAAAAGACCATTCCATGGGTGAAAAAAGAAAATACAACCACTTTTTTCATTTTTGCTTATGCTATTCAAGAAAATTTTGACTACTAATGACTATACATGTGAATATGTTGCAAAACTACTAAAATGTAACAACTGTTAAGTAACAGCACACTTCCTAAAGGTGAAAACACAAGCTTATGAAATTAATGTCAGTCACTATTGCTATTGTAACAGCCAGTCTGATCTTTTCAAATCGCCAAATTACACCACACTACTGCTTAAAACTCAACAATGGCTTCTAATTACCTTAAGAATAAATTTCAACTCCTTTCCCTGGTCTAAAAAGCCCTACATAAAAACCTAAAATTCTGCACTTTGAAGTTTCAGAAACTACTTTTACAATCTGGATTAAATTAACTACAAGCACAAAGCTTATCTATTAAGTTTACTCCCTATCCAGCACCACCAATCTATATTCAACTTCCAATTAATCTGAGCTTTGTATTTTGTTTTAGGTTTCTCAAGAAAATGGCCCTTCTTTTAAAATAAATATGACCAGAATTTTTTATACAAAAACCAAGAGCCCAGTAATAGTAATATCCCTTTTTAATATCCCACTTGGAAATCACAAAGGAGGCATTAAATTACTATTTCACTCTCCATAATTAATGGGAAAATATTTTGGCCATGTTCTCACCTTATTGCATTTTTTCAATATCAGACAAATGCTTCTCAGATATTTTTTCCCATTACCAAGGTTGTGGATCACTTCATTTAAAAAATGGATTTAGTCCTCATGAACTGGGAAATACAGTTACCTACATCCTCCAATTCACTATACTATCCAAAATACTGCTTCAATAACTGATTTTCTAATGAATAATCTATTTGAATTCTAAATTAAGTGAATCCCCAATTACTTGAAGAGTAATTCCAAAAGTTCAAGTCAGTGATAACGTAGGAGAAGAATTTAAGTAACAATTTTGAATTCTCTCCACTTAATGGAAATAATTTTCTAAGCTCTTTATACAACTGATTATAAAGTTGAACTTCACCCTTCATAAAAAAGCTTATAGTACTTACTGTAGTCAAGGGATTTGGGGTTGGTATGGGCAGCAATCCTGCACCAGGCATCAGACTTGTCATGGTTGGAGCAGGAGCCAATAAAGAGAGGGCTTTGGATTCCTCTGGGATTTTACCTGCAGAGGCAAGTTCCAAACATTACAGAAAGCAGAAACACCACACGAACTTTACACTATGATTTTATAATTTACCCTTGCACTTAAAAAACAATAATAATAAATGAATCTATCTATCAGATCCGTATAAAGAAATAAATAAAAACTTAAGTCTTTCCTTTTATCCTGCTCTACTAGGAAAAATAAAAGTGAGCAAAACTTCAAAGATTAACAATCTCATTAATGGAATATTATTTTAAAAACTGAATAATGTAGACAATTATTTAACACTTTGAGCTATGGGTCACCTGTACTGGAAACTTAATGTTCATGAACCAAACGATATCAAGCATGGACGCTTTCCCAGGACGGTGTTTTCGCGGTGATCGAAAGTTGTGTTACACATGACAACCGTTCGTGTTGGCTGCATCACTAATAGCACACAGAACATCAGATACAGAAAAGAAGAACATTTTTTAAAGTTTAATCCCCAGAAATGGCAAATAACCAAATTAGTCAAAAAAAAAAAAAAGAAAAAGAAAAAACAAATATGTGCGAATTGAAATTTGTTCCTTAATGAGTGCCCCTATCCTGTTACTGAACTACCTTCTTATGATGCAAACAATTTTGATAACCCTCCAATAGATTCCATTCAATTTCAAACAGAAGAAAACAAAAACATACTTCATGTAATCAGCTTCAATTTAAAAGGAAGCCTACATCCATTCAGTTAATAAGGCATCTCACCAATATCAGAGATGCCTAAGAACTCAGTTCCAAAATATATGCCTTGGGAAATTGCTAAAAAATTTTTAGAGTAACTAACAAAAAAAGTTCCTTAGTCCAGGAAACTTAAAATATTAACTTACAACTAATTTATGCACACTTATCTGAAGAAAGGAAGTTAATGTCTAAATGTCTTGCTTATAAATATTTCAACTGCCTAATAGCAATAAAAACAGGGACAACAAAATTATCTTAGGCACTAAAAAGAAAAAAATCCCTATAACCTAAAAAATAAAAAACTTACTCTGAAATAAGTCCAATCTGCCATATTAAATTGCTGAATTCTAATCAATTAATTTTGATAAGGACTGCAACTTTCACACATTTCCTTACCCTCTTAGCCAAAAAAAATAAAAATCCTTAAATAATTGACATGTGGATACATTTAGAAGAACTAGTCATGTGGTAATTGGCTATGCATTCCAATTATGAATTCTTCCAAAGTGTTTTAAAACACACAGTGTACTAAATCACACTAAACTCAAATACAGCATATGCAGTAAATTTTCAAAAGCACCATGCCGGGCTTCAGTGGTAAAAATTATATTTAAAACAACCATATGTGCAGAGATAACTCTCTCAACAATATCTGAATATATCTCTAAATATAGATGGAATTCAAGATGACATTTAAAACTTGCTTTAAATAATGCTATGTCTTATTTTAGGAACAGACTAAAAATTACCTTTTAATAGCTTTAGCAAATGCCTACTATTTTCTAATTTTGCAGCATCTAAGTTTATACTACTTTAATTTACTAATTTCAAAAACAAAGTTACTTTATCTTTTCTATGTAATTCTTCAGATTTCTTAACATGCATAAAAATAAACAAAAAGTAGGTCTTAAGGAAAACATCAAATAACAATAATCTATTTTATATGTATTAGTTATTAGTATGAACACATGTATTTATGTATACCCACATATACACTATACTATTTATGTTGATATTACACCTGTTTTATCTGTTGTAAATAGGTTTTTTTTTTAATATTTATAAAACCTGAACATTCTTGATAAATCAACTGAGGTCCTGAGGTGGAAACCCTATGCTTCACTACCCTAAAGTATGCACCTAAAAAAAATAAAGAAGAGTTCCAATCTAGTGATGTTCCAAATTTAATATTACCTGTCAATAAGCAAATCTATCCATTGAAGGCAGCGCAGAAAGACTACACAAACAAAAAGGGTATTCAACACAGGCCAAAAGTTAATTACTTAGTATTATGAAGTCTTTCACTTCTGCCTTAAATAAAGTATCAGTAAGTTGTCATACTTTCACTGACTTTCACAATAGTAATCAATTACTATAAATCTATAACTCTAACAGTAAGCACAATAATGTTTGTCTTATTCCAATTATCATTAAAGGTACTTTAAGTACAAGTTCCACTGCTTAATTTCCAAGATCTATCAAATTTACCCTGCAAATACTATCAGAGAATATAAAAGTATAAAACAATAAGTATTTGGCATTTTCCCCAAACTGCACTCCTCAAAGACAACTGAGAGGAAAACATCATCTCTCATGGTATTAAAGTGTTAGTCCTAATCTCAAAATCCACTTAGAAGCTGGTAATCTTTGAAGAATTTTTAACAAAAAATTGAAGCAAACAAAAACACACATGCAAATAAATAATCAACAGTTTCTCAGATATCCATTCCCCACATAGGCAACAAAGTCTTCATAAGTCAAGGAAATAAGTTCTATAATTAATAATAGTCAGAAAAGTGAAAGGCTCTTCTCAACTCCCAGATTGCAGTAACAAATTTCCTTATTTTCCTTGATGATTTTGTATGCCTAAAATTCCTGGGGGAAGGATGAAAATTAAAAACTTTAATTTTTATGAGAGATGTAAACTTGAAAAAAACTACAAAAATGTTGTAGTGTTCCTAAGATTACCTAAGATTATCAGGGTTGTAATGTTTCAAGAACAAAATGTACCTGATCATTCATAAACACCAATCAAGACTCACAATGAGCTTCACGACACTGTACCCTAATTTACTTCATGAAAATTTAATTTATCTTGACGTTGAGCTCTGCTAATCATCTTCCAAAATAATTTGTAACACGTTATGAACCCTTAATGGAATACCATTTACAAAAAACTGGAAAACCAGCTCACAAGTTAAAGTGAAAGAGATTTAACAAAACAAAAACAAAAACAAAAACAAAAAAAAGGGACAAAATAAAGAAAAAGAAATGAAATTAAAGTAAAACAATAAAAAACAGAGACAGGGCGTCCATCTTCTGCGGTTCAGACTTCGATCTCATTTCCCCAATGAAGGTTTCACTTGACGGCAGGTTTAGTGGCATGGCAAACAATGCCTAACTCAGGCAAGTGTAACAGGTCTGCCTTGGCCAGTCTAGTCATCTAATAATGCACAAATATCACATAGAGAAAACATACAAAACCAAATTAATAGTCAAAATCCATCTACCGAAAATGTGGACATAAAGTTATGACTGATGATTAGGCTGACACCTTGTTATGTTTGACCTTATCTTTTTTCAAGTGTTAACATTTATAAAAAGAAATCTGAAGTGCACGCAACAACAAAAAGAGGTCATATTTGGACAAGTATAATGAATGTATACTTTATTTTGAAATGGTATGTTTCATTAATAGTTAATGCTTAATATGCATGAACCTATTACACATCAAACATTACTTTTACAGCTTATGATCTTCACACATTTATGTCTGCACTAAAAAACAGCAAATTGAAAGAAACTGAAAAAACTTAAAATTTTTTCCTAAGGTTCTTCTTATTTATGTCATGATGCTGTTTGTATAACATCAAGGAAAAGTATGCAGTCAATGAAGTGAACACAAGACTGCTTACAGCACCATAGTACATACATCTCCTCTTACAGAACTTACTCTACTCCACTGGAACACTTTTCTTTGGTTATTTCAAAATCACTCTGCTATTTTTAGTAAAATAACACATTCTTTGCTTACAGTGCATAATCAGACTTAACAAATTCTTCAAGTTCCATAAATTCCATACATTTATGAGTTGTATGTATTAAATACAACTCTGTTGCTGTAACCAATGAAAAATATGTATCTGATTGTTTTGCTAATTCCGGTTATTTTATAGGTTAGTGTTCTAAAATACTGACTTACTTAAAACTAAATTGCAATAAAGGTATGCTTAAATTTTCATGTTCAAAAATAGTAAAACTTTGTATCAAAATGGTAATATTAAAAATATCAAAAAGCTGTATCTGAATGTGCATGTATTCATCCCTATCTAGTAAAACAAACAATGAAAGGGACCTTTAGATGTCCATAGCCTTGAATATTTACAACAAATCACGGTCAGGGCTTCTCAGATCTATGAAAGATTCTATGGGAATATAGCAAGGTCCCAACCAAGCAACCGTGTTAAAATCCTTCCTTCCAATTCAGTATGACCTAACATAACACATCTTGTGCTGTTGGTGGTATAATTTCCTGAGATAATTAAATTTCCAGTTTAATAAACCTTCTACCTGATTTCTTTTTTCCCATGCAGTTTCTCGGTATGAAATTTCAGTACAAAGTATGTAGAATTAAACAATTAACTGGCTCCTTTTCCATCTCACTCTCTAATTTTGGGCTCACTGTATCCTTATAGATCAGCAGACAGGAATATATTTAGCAAATAATTAACTTTAATCCATTTTTATTTTCTCTAACCACTTTAACCTGAAGCATGGGAAACATACTTTCAAATTTATCTGAAAAAATCCCGAATGTCCTATTCTGGGACTTCAAAAATACTAACCTGGAACTCACTGTAATTGATTGTAATGTTTTTGACATCCCAGAATAGGAATTCTGAAATAAGCATAAACTCTGTAAGTGCAGAAAACTGCTTATTGCCCACTAAGATATTTTAATGCTGACCTGGCCACTAAAAGAGGGTTTAAAAATTACATATCAAATCCCATTAAACTGTTGTAGGTAAACTTGTACACTGTAAAATAGTTACCATCATCCATCAGAGAAAATCTATTTTAAGGACATTTAAATTTACAATAACCCAATTCTAAAATCCATGTACACATGCCATAGTCAGTACTCTGAATAAAAGCTAATTACACACCAGACCTGTCAAAATTCAGCACAGCTTATTATATGAGTGGCTCTGTAAATAGAAGTTACTAAAGAATATTAGTAATAATTAGTTCTTAAAGCAGTCTGAGTCATAAAATTTAACAAGTAACTGTAAGGTCTTTATTCTTATCTTCAACAACTGTCTCCTCCTTGATGGAGACTCTAGAAAACTGCTTTTTTCTTTTTTTTTTTTTTTTTTCTCTCCCCCGACAAAAAAGCCAATAAAAGAAAAAAGTAAGTTCCAGTTTCATAGTAAACAATTACAAAGAGTTTAAAATAATGGTGTCACAGTAACAATTAAGGTAAATTACCTTAAAAGGATTCTTGAAAGTATAAATTATGAATATTTTTCTTATAAATATCACTTAACCTCAGTTTGGCAAAATGTGTACACTGTTTTAATTTGTAATAGTACTAATGCTGAACACATGGAGTAAAGGCTTACTTCCTAATGCTTTAATTTCCCATATCAACTATTTTTTTAATTTTAGAAAGATTTCTTCATATTCTGCAAATTGACTACAGAAAGCTAAAGCAAACCAGAGAAGCCAAATAATTTATGAACTTTTTAAATGTTAAGTTGTAAAATCTCAAACATACATAAGCCAAAAATTAACCATTTTAATATAATTTACTATTAGGTAAAAATTTTTTCCTTCTCCAAATTTCATTTTTGCTTCCCCCCCGCCCCCCCACACACACACGAATACTGTCTACTTGCCAATTTCTAGGAAAGCCAAAGGCAGTAACAGACAGGACAGAGATTAAAACAATGGGGAAAAAACATGAGAGATACCAACCTTCTGCACAAGGTACAACTATCAGAGCTCTGTCAATAAAAACCGTGTTAGTTAGATGCTGGGCCACGCCAACACTTGATGGGTCACGAAACTTAACATAACATACTTTGGAGGAAAAAGCAAGAGGTGCGTTGCTGCAAGATAAAAAGAAAAATAATTAGACTAATAAACATTAGCTTGGTTTTGTCATTTTCATTTAAAATTTTTTTCTTAATTTTTCCATAATCTCACATAATCAATTAAGAAATTTTTGTTGCTAAGGATCATTAAGACATAAAATAGAAAAACTTAGTCATTTGATGGTGATCTGTCTGCCAAGAGAGAAGGCAATGTAGGCAGGCCTACAGCCTTATTTGTAAAACTTGAAACTCAAAATTAATCTGTCCTTAATCTGAGTGAAATGCATAACAGCCAATTTAACCCAAAGATGTTCAACCAGTGTATCATAAGTAGGCAAAATCTTTATAAAAGCTCCAGTCCTCAAAACTTCAAATTTTATAACTGCTCTAACCCTTCCTAAATATGATTCCCCAGCATTTAAATTACTAAAACCTTCACAACAGTCCTAGAAACAATCAAATACGGAATTAAAATTAAGGTCTTTTGCCTATACCAGACTGCTTTAAGCTGGACAATGTAATTTTCCAGACAAAAAGATTTTACAAACAAAATTTTACATACTTATATGCAAACCAGCATAGACTCTACCCTTACTTGATTCAGTTCAACTTAGGCCTATGGTAAAAAGGAACCAGACACATTACAAATGAAAGGAACTTTTCCTAATATGAATCCATCTTGTTAGACTCCAAAATATACTATCTTCATAGACAATCATTTTGTCAACCTATCCATAATTATTTTTCATTAAAGTCTGTGATTATCTTCAGCAAAAAAAAAGGCCCAAACTAAATATATATCTAATCTATAACATAAACATACAATCATTTGAAACAGAGATCACTCGAAAAATATCTTATATGACTTGTGCAATAATATTAATTTACTCTGGTTTACAAAACAGGTCAAGGAAGTTGACCACAATCCCAGAACAAGCAAACGGCAAAGATTTAAAATCTAATCACTTAATTCCAAATCTCATGCAACCATAATTATTCAACTAATCAAGAATTTAAATATCATTTTGATATATTATTTAATTAGGAATTCCACAAATGGTCATTTTTAAAATTCAAAAGTCTTTCTTTGCAATCCTTCACATATAGCAACAAATCCGTCCTTAAAAACAATGTAGAATAACCACATTAATAATGGTTACATTTATATATATTTATGCTATTAACCAAACACTGTGATGATAAAATGTATTTGTATTTAGAACTTGAAACTATTTACATCATTAACATAATTAGTAAGATTAATTAATTAAAGTTGATAAAAAGACCTCTACCTTTTTCACACCCAACTCAACTCACTTCTGCCTAAGGCCATCCAATAAGTCAAAGCATTTTATGTGTTATCACTGAGGTAAATAGATCCCATCCAGACTTAACTCACCACCCTACATCATCGAATCTCCAATTTATTAGGCCTCTCATGAGCTCTAGTCCCCCAGATCCAAGTGCCTGCTGGAGTACTACACCTTGATGATTAACAGGGTCACCTTTAAAGCATTAAGTACAGAATACATTCACCATCCTCCTTCCTTACCAACCCTGCCCTTTTTCCTTTATTTCATATCTCAGTGAAAGATGTCATCGAATTACTCAAGCCTTAAATCTGGGAGTCACTAGCGTCATAGTCATTAGTGCAGTTTACCAAGTATTTCCAAAGCTCTTTCTAGGTTCATGATAAAATTCTATTTTTCTGCTCCTTTAAGTTAGGTGTGGACACATAATTTCTCTATGACCAATTAAGTATGAGCAGAACTAACGTGTCACTATTCTGAAGATGCTTGAAGAGCAATTGTTAGGCTCTTTTCCTCTGCCACAGTGATCATCAATATTCAAAAGATTCATCAGCTTCACCCTAGAGTGAGTGATCACAATAAGCAGAGTTCACACTTCTACCAACTTAGTGTAAGAAATAATCTGTTTTGTCAAACTATTGAGATTTGGGGTTGTTTCCAAAACTCTGCCTATCCTACTGATAAACCATTCTAGACCTTTTTGTACCCTTATCCAATAGGTCCATAAATCCTGCTAAGAGTACCTCCCAAATATTTATCACATTAAGCATTAATGGATTAATTCAATTAATTTAATCATTCTCACTATCAGTGCCTTAAGTCAGGCCCTCATCATTTCTCGTCTGGATTACTACCATGGCTCCTAACCACCCACACTGCACCCAACCTCAACCCCTTATTAATGGTCTTCCACAAAAGCTCCCAGCATGATCTTTCTAAATCCTAAATTTCATCATGTCATTCCATAGCTTAAATTTCCTCAAAGGCAACCTTCTGTTCTTGCTTCATCATCTAAATGCACCCAAAAATCCAGGCATACAAATACTTGTGGTTCTGAGAACACATGATGAACATCTGGGTCTTCTATAAGCTGTTCCATTTGGCTGTGATGTCCTCTAACTCCCTTTTTGAACGGTAATTCCATTTTTCCTCAAGGCTCAGGTTTCCAAGGTTGTGTAAGCCATCTTAAAATACCACAGTGATAAAAAAAAAAAAAAAAAAAAATACCACAGTGATTAGGTACCCCTCCTATATGTGCTACCAAGACATTCTGTAAAACTTCGACACAGGCCTTATCACAGTTTCCTTAAGTGAAATCTTCAACAGATCTTGTAAACTTCTCTAGCCACACCTGTCACATGGGCCCATTTCATTGGCTGACCAGCAACCCACAATTTGAGTAGTCAGGCTTAACCAAATGAGCTTGGAACAATCAGATTCTCTCCACTGGGCTGGAAAGTTACATAGAATCGCCTTGGGCCAGATACACAGAAACAAACTGAACTGACAATACTCTTGAAAGCAAGAGATAGTCACCTTGATTGCCGATACCTTTCTGGTTCCCAGTCCTAGTTCCCAGCAGGCCTGGCTGTACTACAATTTAATGAAATCTCTTTTTAAGAAATAATATCTCTTCTTGAACTAGACTGGGTAACACTTTTTCTGTCCCTTGCAACCAAAAAAATTTAGGATTACACTGACCTCCTAAAGCCCTATCAGTTGCAACAGGAATACTCTTTTAGCCCTGAAATTAAGAGCCTGAGATCCTTTGGTCAAAGAATGTAAACATAAACAATTACTATTGAAAACTAAAATCACATTTCTAAATACCCCTAGTTGAAATTTACTTCATTTCAAACTTAAAACATCCACAGAAATAGGAAATCTGAGCCTAGTTTGTAAAGCACCTACACATAAATAGACATGTCACCAAGATTTGAAAAGCCTGGAAACTGGTTAAAAAAAACACTGGTCTGTTCTGAATGGCATAATGGAAGTGTGGGTAGTAGGTAGGACTATCCCATTGCTTTAAGCAATTTTCTTAATCTTTGTCTGAAATCACCTCCCTTAAAGTAAGAGAGTAAAGGCTAATTTATATTTCCTTTATAAATATCTGGGCTTTTCAGGAGAGGGAGTAACACTTTTTTTTTTTTTTTGAGACAGAGTGCAGTGGTGTCGTCATAGCTCACTGCAACCTCAAACTCCTGAACTCAAGCAATCTTCCTGCCTTCACCTCCTGAGCAGCTGGACTACATACAGGTGCACCACCATGCCCAGCTAATTTTTCTATTTTTAGTAGAGATGGGGTCTTGCTCTTGCTGGTCTCAAACTCCTGAGCCCAAGCGATCCTCCTGCCTTGGCCCCCCAGAGTGCTAGGATTACATTCGTAAGCCACCACACCCGGCCATAACACTTTTATTTTTAACATTATGGACTAAAATATGATACAGCGGCAAGCCTACACACAGATGATAAATAGCCCAGCAAACAAATATGTACTTATTTACAAATCCGTATGTTTCCAAATCTTATATTTAGATCCTTCTCTTTAGTATATCTAAACTACCAAATAGACTTACTTTTTAAATTAATCATTTAAAAATGTAATTTTGATCTTTAGTTTTAATTTTTAAAAGGGGGGGTTACATATTCCATGTGGTCTAAATGTATACATCTATAGAAGGTAGCAGCACTCAAATTTAGCAGATTTTAGTTTGGCCTCATTTAATGACTCCAACTTTTTTTTAAATATAAAATCTTACCATTTTTCAAAAAAATTAGAATTTCCCTCTGAGTTGTAAATGCAGAAATCAAAGAACCAAGTTTTTGACCATCAGTTAAATTTTCTGGGCCCTAAAGAGTTAATTTTGTTTTTCATTAAACAGGGTGATGGTCCTGTATGATATTTTTAAAAGTCAATGTGGTAATAAAATGTCCAGTATTTTATTAGTACATTAATATACATCCTTTAGAGGATCTATCAAAAGGGATATAGTTCAAAACATGAGCAAAGTATACAGTTCTAGGACAAAAATATTAATCGACTCTTTATTTATAACACGGCTTCAGTGGTCCTTTGGTAACATAATTCCTCCTTGTACCAGACTTTCTTATGAATTGCTGACACCTACTAAATGCCAGTAGGCCTTCCAATCATAGCAATCATAAATACACTTCCAAATGCTTCTAGCTAAAATCGACTGATTTGTAATACCAAAAAAAAAAAGCAACCAAAATATCCAACAAAACACAACACACTTAGAACATATTAGTCTTTAAATATTACTATAAATAAAACAGCAATATGAAAAATGCTTATTACATGTTAAGTGAAGAGTTACAATCACAGTGTAGGACTCCTTCAATTGCACTGTATTACAACAAATGCATATAAGCAGGACAGGAAGGAAATACAAGGAAATGGAGAAAGGCTTTGATACAGTGGTAGAATCACAAGTGTTTCCTTTCCTCTATTTTCCATAAAGTATCTATATTGGTTATATTAATTTTTTAACTAAATAAACTTAAATAAGTAAGTAGTTGATACATTTTATCTTTCTTTCTTAGAATCTTTGAAGACCAGAGAAGTGAAGGAAACCAGTAAGCCAAAAAATCAACACAGGCAAAAATCTCTGGTGTCAGAAAATCAGGATAGGATTATCCTTGGGGGTTAGTCACTTGAAGGGAGGCACAGGGAACTTCCAGGGTGCAGATAATCCTGCTCTGTGTGGTTACACAGGTATGTTTACTTTGAAAAAATTCATCAAGCTGTACACTTACATGCACTTTTCTGTATGTACATTATACCTCAATGAAAAATTTACTGAAAAAAACAGATTTCTTACAAGTGTAAAAAGGTTTTCATCAGCTATGAGATTCATTTATTATGCAAAAAATTACAATAGTAATTCTGGATACTTATCTGGCAGCACAAAAAAGGACGACAAATTACAAATAAGAATTCTTAATGCTTATAATGAATGTTTACATGAATGCTTAATGTTTAAAATTTAAAATAAAATTAATCACTGCCTCATGCCAAAATAATTAAATTTAAAATGTAAATTTTCATATTAGCAATGGAAATCATAGAATTTTAATGAGAAATTATTTTCATATTCTATTGAAGAAATATATTTCCAGTTCTAAAACCACTGAATTTCTGCTCAGCGTCTAAAGATTAATCATAAAATAGTTTATGTGACACTGCAAAACAATTATCTCTATCTTCAATACAACCTACTACTACTGTGTTTTTATCCATTTAAGCCCCAATTTGCAAACACATCTTTAATATAAGAACCAGGTAATGACAACTTCATTACAAAGCAGAGAACCTGTTAATAAAGCATGTCAATATTGCTGCAAAACAAGAATGAGGGATCTAGTGTTGCACTTATGGAAAAACTGGTTAAGGATTTTGCCTGGCCTGTGTTACATTTATGCTACAATTTTGCTAAATGTTTTAGTTTGTGACTAACTCCATTTTAATGTTCCATGTTTAAGTAAAAAGCTTCTTATTCTCTTTGACATTTAAACACTAGTAACTCTTGATGTGTCAGTTAATAACTGGCAGCATATTGTCACCCAAACCCAGGTGTCAACCATATAAGTAGTATGTCGGCAATTAAGAATATTCTGATATACTTTTTCTACCTATAAGATATTACCACAACCTGGAAAGCAAGGCTACTTTACAAAGGTTCATGTACAAAATATTTTACTGACTGATTCCAATTCTTGCAGGACACCAGCACTCCTCCAAATACTTCTCAATTAAGAAATGTTCCGGCAGGGCAGGGCAAGGAAGCGGCGGCTCCCGCCTGTGATCCTAGCACTCCAGGAGGCAGAGGCGGGAAGATTGCTTGAGGTCAGGAGTCCCAGACCAGCCAAAGCAAGTGTGGGCCCCGCACCCCCCCCAATAAAAATAGAAAAATTAGCCTGGTGTGGTGGCGTGCGTCTGTAGTCCCAACTATTCGCCTGTAGTCCCAACTATTCGGGAGGCTGAGGCAGGAGCATCACTTGAGCCCAGGAGTTTGAGGTTGCTGTGAGCTAGGCTGATGCCACAGCACGATAGCCCAGGTAACAGAGCAAAATAGAGACTCCGTCTCAAAAAAAAAAAAAGGAAAAAGAAAAGAAATGTTCTGAGTACTTAAATCAAGATGGCTGAAAGCATTTTCAAAAGTTAAATAAGGCCGGGCACAGTGGCTCACACCTGTAATCCTAGCACTCTGGGAGGCTGAGGCGGGTGGATCACTCGAGGTCGGGAGTTCGAGACCAGCCTGAGCAAGAGCAAGACTCACCCTCCCACGCCCCCCTCTACTAAAATTAGAAAGAAATTAGCTGGACAATTAAAAACATACAGAAAAAATTAGCTGGTCATGGTGGCGCATGCCTGTAGTCCCAGCTACTCGGGAGGCTGAGGCAGAAGGATCCCTTGAGCCCAGGAGTTTGAGGTTGCTGTGAGCTAGGCTGACGCCAGGACACTCTAGCCTGGGCAACAGAGTGAGACTCTGTCTCAAAAAAAAAAAAAAAAGTTAAATAAGATATTCAAAGCTATAAATGCCATGGCTAATCAATCGCAATGTATGTGCATGCACGTATGCAGTATTCTTGCCAAAAAACGTATTACTTGAATCTCATCATGAAGAAACAATCTACATAAACTCAGACTATGGGTCATTCTACAAGCAAAAACTACCTACCAGGCAAAATGTATGAAAGATTTTTAAAAGGTGATGGGAGTTGTTCTGGATTAAAGGAGATAACTAAAAGGATTAACTGGAGCTTTAAAAGGAGATAGTATAATTATATATACTCGATCAAAACAAAAAAAGCTTTATTAGAATAACAGGAAATTTTAATAATCAACTGTAGCAAAAAATGGACAAATGCACGTTAAGGGAACACGTTAAGGGTGTTCTATGTTTTCTGCATGCATGAAATATTTCAAAATCAAAAGTAGAAAAGAAAAATGTAAAAGGCAAATTTAAATATCCAAATAACTTATATCTATACAGTAGCACTGCTATAACTTATAAGCAGAAAATTAAAGAAAAATAGGTCTATAGGCATCCCTATGAAATAAGTCAAATCAAATTTTTTAAAAAAGAAAGAAACCTTGGGCAACAACTACCTCTTCCTTCAAAGGATTTTCACATAATGAACAAATAACTGAGAATCTTAAGGTTCTAAGACCTTAAAAAAAGGATATTTATGCGTGTGAGAATATGAACAACACCCAAACCCTTACAAGTTTTTTGGGTAGATAACATTGTACAAGGGAAAATGTTACCACCTCAAAATTCACCACTTGGGAAGGGCCCACGACCTGTGAATGCCAGCCAAGATGTGGACTTTAAAAAGTACAAAGCAGGGATAACGCTGCACCTTTTCTGAAAGGTCTGGGGCAGTATGACCTTCCAGGAGAAATATTTAATCTGTTGTCAAAAGGGTAAATAGACACGATCTTTAAGACCAAGATGCTAAATTTGTGAGACCGCCCTGGGGAACAAATACAGTCCTAATCCTATCATGTCATCAGCCGCAGGCATTCCCGTCAGCAATAACGGCCTGACACTTAGGCCTTAAGAACCGATCAGTTGCTCAGGCGCAGTTCCTGCGATTTTCAGAGCGCAAAAACGCTAACAGGCGTTGGCCATGAGGACTACTCCGGGCCCACCTGCGGCCATCTTAAGTTCGGGGGAAAAAATGGAAGAGGGGTGCACTCAATTCGAAGTCCTGGCAGCGACCACAAGTCCCGGAGGCGCGGAAAAGGCAACCACTCTAAATCTTTTGTAAGGGCTCGAAGCAAAGGTTAACCCCCAAATCCGACTCATAAGGAGAGCGGAACCGCGAGGCCCCAGTGCCCTTATCAAATATGGGCACCAAGGTAAGCCCGGGCGGTCATGTGACAGGCACCGCACGCCCGCGTCCGCGCTCTCCCCCCACGCCTCGGTTCCCGAGGTCTCTATGGCGCCCGCGCCCTTCCCCCAGCCGAGCTCCAGCACTTACTCCGGGGGGTAGAGCCGCAGCTCCTCTATTTCTCCTAGGAAGGAAAAAAGCGTCCGCATCTGCTCGCTGGTCACCGCTGACGACAGATTCGTCACCTGAATCACTGCCGTAGGGGTGAGGCCGAAGCCTAAGCCCAACCCGAAGCCGCCGCCGCTGTTCATCCTGATCCTGCTGCCGCTGCCTTCCCGCTCCCCAACGTCTACGACGCGTCAGCGACGGAGCCGGGAAAGCGGAGAACGCGCGGCCGCGAGCGCGCTCCCGCTGGCGAATGCACAGCGCCGGGCAGGTCTAGCCGCCCATTTCACAACTCCGCTGCTCCCGGGGTTGCGCGCGCCGGCCGGAAGCGTCGCCCCGGCAACGCGGCCGGTCTCGTGCAGCGGCTGCTTTAGGCTCTGGGGGTCTCCGGGGTCTTTGCAGCTGCTCTTTCCCTCCGCCAAGATTTTTATCAGTGTTTTTGTTTCCCCTGAAACTCGTTCAAATTCTTGTGCTCCTGTCAACGTGGGAGACTCAGCTCTTTCCAGTCTTACTCTAGAGTCGACTGGGAAACCTAGCGGCCTGGCCTGGAGCGAGGCTGGAAAGGAGGAATGACTCCCCTCATCGCAGATGAGCACTTGACCAAACTCTGGTGCGTCATTATTATATACAGGCAACTCGCCCAAAAAATGGCAGGCGTCCTAATTGTGAAAAACTTGAAAATTTTATTATATAAAACGTGTAGGTTCAGATCCAATTAAGGAAGGAGGTAGGAAGACTATGTAATTTTTTCGCTCGTTCCATAGGTATTAATATTTATTGAGCGTAATGTCCGAGACACTATTAGACAAGGGCACATAAAACACAGGTACAGACGGTCCACATAGAACTTGAAACCTAATGAGAGGCAAGTAATATATGTGAAACTAGGGCAGCTATCCCCAAAATGCCCTCCGCAAATCCCTAAGGGACCCCAGACCTGAGACCTTTTTAGTGGGTGGGCAAGGTCAAAATGATGTTCACAATAATACTAAGAGCTTGTTGACCTTTTTCACCTTGTTAACATTTGCACTAATGGTGTAAAAGATTAAATTGCTGACACCTTAACGGGAATCAAGGCAGTGGCCCAAACTTTACTCACTGTATTTTGTATTCTTCACCTCATTCCACTCACTGCATACAAAACTGAAGATTTTAAAATAAGTCAGTTTCACTTAAAGAATGTCTTTGACAAAGGAGTAGAAATTATAGTAATTTTATCAAATCTTCGCCGTAGCATGCACATCTTTTAAATGTGTGAAAAAATAGAAACTACTGCTATTGCATGCCCCAGTAGGATAGTTCTCTCCAGAAAAATCACTTGTGTAATTGAGTTTTTATGCAAAAATACAAATTTTGCTAAATTTGTGTCTGTTACCTTAAGCTTAACAGCCCTTCAGTACTTAGAGACTTTTCTGCTAAAATCACCACTGATATTGTAATAACAAATGCATTTTTTGACCTTATGTAATATGTCAACATTTGGATGATGTCTATGACTCAGTGAACAACTGTTTTCCAAATGACCAATGAGTGCTATTACAAAATTAAAAAGATTCTTGCACAAGCAAAATAGACTAAAGGATTTCAATAAGTTAATTGATGTGGTTCCAGATTCAGTCCACATTCCAACTGCATTCAAAGAAATTACATGTCAAGTTTGGTGTAGTATCCAAGAAGAATATCTCCAATTATCTGAAAAGGCTACGAAAATAGTTTTTCATTTTTCCAACTGATCTGTGTAAGATCACATTTTCTTCATATATTTCAACCAAAACATATCACAACATATTGAATACATGAAGAGATATGAGAATCTGTCTTCTATTAAGCCAAACAGTAAAGAGGTTTGAAAATGTGAAACAATGCCACTCTGATCACCAATTTTTTTGGAAAACATTTTATCATAAAAATACATCATTTGTGTTAACACATAGTGGGCTTATAATTGTTATTTTTAATGAGTTTCAAAATATCAAATTTCTCAGGCTTAATTTCTAACATGGTAAATATGGATAGATATCCCATAAATTAAAAGATGTTTAGGGTCTTCAGTTATTCTTAAGAGTGTAAAGGTATCCTAAGACCAAAATGTTTGAGAACTATTACCATAGGGATAAGCACATGGGAATTGGGAGCACATAAGAGGGCCACTTAGTTCTAATGAAAGACTTCCCAGAAGAGATGGTGCTTGAGCTGAATCTTCAACGAATATATATTGTACATACATGGTTCTACACACTGAGCATATAGAATATACAAAAGCAGGGAGGTATAAGAGAGCACAAGTGAGGTCCAGAATCCTTAAAGTTTATTATTGCTGTACTGAAGATTGCAAATGACTAGAGATGCATGCAAAAGAATAAGCCTTGATGAAGGGTATGTATTGTTTATCGAGTTTTTTTTTTGTTTGTTTTTGTTTTTGAGACAGAGTCTCGCTGTTGCCCTGTTGCCCATGCTAGAGTGAGTGCCATGCCATTGTTTATCGTGGTTTTTTTTGTTTGTTTTGGTTTTTGAGACAGAGTCTCGCTGTTGCCCTGTTGCCCAGGCTAGAGTGAGTGCCATGCCGTCAGCCTAGCTCACAGCAACCTCAGACTCCTGGGCTTAAGTGATCCTACTGCTTCAGCCTCCAGAGTAGCTGGGACTGCAGGCATGTGCCACCATGCCCAGCTAATTTTTTTTTTTCTATATGTATTTTTAGTTGGCCAGATAATTTCTTTCTATTTTTAGTAGAGACCTGGGGGGGGGGGGTCGTCCTCACTCTTGCTCAGGCTGGTCTCAAACTCCTGACCTCGAGCGATCCACCTGCCTCAGCCTCCCAGAGTGCTAGGATTACAAGCATGAGCCACCACACCCAGCCTATTGTTTGTCATGTTAAAAGGTCACTTTATCATACATAAGCTTTTGAGAGCTATTGAAGACCTTGAAACAGGACAGTGACTATGATCAAATTCATGTTCTAAAATGATCAATGTCACTGCAACATGGAGATACATTGAAAAGGGTGGAGACTCAGTAAAAAGAAAAAAAAAAAAAAACAAACCCACACACAAAAGCATGCAGGCTAGAGGCAAAGGAACTGCTTGCAATACTCTAGATAAGCTATAATGAGGTCCTGAACAAAGTAAGAGGAGGTAATAATGGAAGGCAAGGAACAGTTCCAAGTTGGCGATCATTGAACCCATTTGAAGATAAAAGGAATCAAAGCTATCCACTCAGAAAAATATATATGGACATACACTCAGTTTTAGTTTCAATTACCAGTACTTCTGGGGCCTCCGGAAGCCCAACCATGGATCCCTAGGATTAATAGCAACTAGTTTAAAACAGTTGTTCTCAGACTTTAGTGTGCATCACAATCACCTGTGGGCACCTTAAAGCAGATGACAGCAGGCATGGAGGCTCATGCCTGTAAACTCAACATTTGGGGAGGCCAAGTCAGAAGGATGGCTTGAGGCCAGGAGACCAACCTGAGCAACATAGTGAGATCCCATCTCTACCAAAAAATAAAAGATTAGCCAGGTGTGGTGGCATGTCCCTGAAGTACTAGCTGCTCAGGAGGCTGAAGCGGGAGGATGGCTTCAGCCCAGGAGTTTGAGGTTACAGTGAGCTATGATTACAGAACTGCTCTCCAGCCCAGCCCAGGTGACAGAGCTAGATCTTGTCTCATTAAAAAAAGAAAAAGGCAGATTGCTGGCCACATCCCACATCCCTAGAGAGTCTGAAGTGGGGCCTGAAATTTTGAATTTCTAACACGTTCCCAGCTGAGCTGCTGCTGGTGGTCTACAAGCCCCATGTTGAGAACCACAGGTTTAGAAGGTTGTAAAAGAAGTATATTCAGCAGACTTAGTAATCTGTTGATAATATAGCAGAGGAGGAGTTTAGATTTCTGGCTTGGGGAATTGAGTGAACAATGCCATAATTTAGGTTCAAAAATATGAAGGAAGAGTAGCTTTGTGAGGAAGGAGCAGAAAATATTAAGATCCATTATGGACAACTTTTTAAAATGAAATTTAGGGAAAATGTCTAGAACTAAGACATATCCATGATTTAAGATTGAGAGTAGATACAGATATGCCAGGAACACTTGTAGCAACAGAAGTACAGTAGACAACATTACAGGGACAAATACAACAAATAGCCAAAAACAAACAAAATCAAGCCAGGAGGAAAACAAAGAGGGAGAATAGTCACAACATTTAAGGAAGGAAAAAAATTTAACATGGAAAAAGTGAGAAATAAGGAGGAAAGAATGGTGAAAAGTGTCAAATTCTACAAAGATGACAGTATCGGGGATAAATTATGTCCACTGATAGATACAATGTGGCTATTGAGACAAAAGCTACCTACACCATTTTAGAGAAGAAGAGGCAACAGTATCACTCTGTAAGACTCTCAGTGAAACTTCCCAACCTTGGGGAGGGTATTCCATCCTGGGCCTGGCCCAGCCGTTGCACTGTGGCCAATGTCAGACTGTTCCAAACCGGATCTCTGAGATACATTTTAGAATTCCAACCTTCATGCTATGTTCTGTAGCCAAACTCTGTAATCATTTTCATGGCTCCAATCTGCAGATGTTTCTTTATCACCAGGCCTCTTGGTTTCATCTGCACACTGACCCAACACTTTCAAAAACAAAATAATAAGACAAACCAGAACAAAGTATCAGTGAAGAAAGAGAAGGGTCCTTATAAGCAGGCTCAGGCCCATGAGAGCCAACCAGAAACCAAAAATAAGAAAACTAAACTCCAGTAAATAAACAGGAAAAAATGAGAAAGATATACATTTAAAATGTTACCTACTTACTGGACTGAGAATCAGGAGGTGACGCTAGAGAAAGCAGTTACAGGGACAACAGAGACAGGAAGAGAGTGCTTGAGTGAGAAGGTATGCAGATGAGTGTGGACTATATTTACAAGAGGCTTTGTTGACTTTGTTTAGTCTTCTTGTTTTGCTTTCAAATGGGTGGAATGGGCTATGAATCTACTCTATGGAATTCAAAAGGAAATTTTGACAATAGGGTATAATTTAGAAGTAATTTTAAGAAAGGAAGGATCTATTAGTAGGTCTATCTTTGAAGGAGTGCTGATTTGTAGTCTTAGGACAGGGAGAAAGGTTAAAAGATTGTACTAGAATGAATCAGAAAAGGAGTAAGAACTATGCGTACATAAGAGTGTGTGTGTGTGTGTGTGTGCGCTGTGTTTTGGAGTAGGATTCTTCCAGAAATGAAGGAGAAACTCCTGGTCTTCTCCTGTGCTGCTCCTGTGCCACATGACCTTTTTCTTTCAAGATCCAAAACTCTCAATTCATGATGTCTCTAGGGGGTTGGTTCTGGAACCTTATCATTGGCATTACTTTTTTTTTATTACTAAAAAATGACTTTGTCTAAACAGAAAGGAAAATGTAGACAATGATGGCAAGGGTATTCCATGGAGTGGAAGAAATAATTGCACAACCAAACCTTGAGAAGGGATGTGACTAAGGCATGTTTAGAAATCTTAACAGACTGTGGCTACTCTAAAAAAAACAGAAAATATATAACATGACTGAGGTATCTAATAGAATTGCAGAAAGAGGTGCACAAACAAATCTTAGGAAGGGAAGTGACCAGGGAAGCTCTGGGGACATTAGCAGCAGACATTCATGGACTACCTGTAAATAAGGTAAGTCAACTTTAATAACTCCCCAGCTCCTATAACCACTGATCTGCTTTCTAACCCTATCTATATATTTGCCTCTGCTGGAAAATATATATCAATGGAATTATACAATATTTAGTCTTAGTGTCTGGCTTCTATCACTGAGCATAATGTTTTTGAGGTTCATTCATGTTGGAACATCATTAGCATTTTATTACATTTTATTGCTGAATAACAGTCCTTGTTGAATATTCAACATTTTGTTTATTCATCAGTTGGTGAACGTTTGGATTGTTTCCAGTTTTTGGCTATATGAATAATGTCATTAAGAACATGCAGGCCGGGCGCGGTGGCTCATGCCTGTGATCCTAGCACTCTGGGAGGCCGAGGTGGGCGGATCGTTTGAGCTCAGGAGTTCGAGACCAGCCTGAGCAAGAGCGAGACCCCATCTCTACTAAAAATAGAAAGAAATTATATGGACAGCTAAACATATATATAGAAAAAATTAGCCGGGCATGGTGGTGCATGCCTGTAGTCCCAGCTACTCGGGAGGCTGAGGCAGGAGGATTGCTTGAGCCCAGGAGTTTGAGGTTGCTGTGAGCTAGGCTGACGCCACGGCACTCACTCTAGCCTGGGCAACAGAGTGAGACTCTGTCTCAAAAAAAAAAAAAAAAAAAAAAAAGAACATGCATATACCGGTCTCATTTCTCCTTGGCAAATGCCTAGGGGGGGAATTGCTGGGTCATAGGGTTAATTCTTTAATTTTATAAGAAAGTGTCAAATTTGGAAGGTGGACATGAGGATGTCCATGTTTCTGCATCTCTCTGTGTTTCTGTTGACCAACATGGTTGTGGAGGCATAGGGCTCTTTGTTTTTGCAGCTGCATTAAAGGGCCCAAGGACTAAGCTTCAAGTGGGCTGAGAAGCAGGACACAGGGCACCCATTTTTGTCAGTACAGACATGGCAGGTGCAGCATGGCCCCACAAATGTTCTGGCCGCAGATTCCTAGTCCCTGGGATTATGGTGGTTTGTTCCTGGATGTAATGGTTTCTGTGGCTGCTCTGATGCCTGGATCACAGATAAAACAGTGTATTTCTAAAGCCAAGAGCTACAGGGGCAGTTTCCAGATCCAACAGCTTATTACCAATTGTGGCAAAGACAGAACCTCCCCAAATAGGCTAGTTTTGTAATATTTCTCTAAGAGTCATTCCAGGAGGTGCAGCTTAGAGCCCTTACAGAGATTTTATAAGCACCAAGTTCCCTGTACTGAATTCCTTTCTGCTGAAAATAACTACAGCAGTTTCTGGTATCTGACAGATACATTAACTATGTACTGAATGTCAAATAAAGTGACACAGAATGTGTAAAAATAATAATGTTTCACTAAAGAAAAGCAGAGATCATGATCTTTATGTTGGTTCAGGTGGAATTCAGAGCAAGAAGCAATAACTATGAAAAGAGAATTTATATAAATCAGATATAGAAAATCAGCCTTGTTCACAATTATACTTGAAATCACAAGCCACAGGTTTCCTTGGCACCTAATGAGATTCTTTTAGTGGAGAAGTTGTTGATTTAAGAACCAGTGAAAATCTGAAGCACTGAGTTTGCCTTCAATCTTTGAATAGAAGAAAAAGGGTTAATATTAAAAAATATTTAATTCCAATTGCCATAAATTTTAAGTTAAACGTACCTATCCTGTCTTTGGCATCCTCAAGTTGAATTTCTAAATGATTTTACTAAAAAAAATACCAAGAGTTTTCCTGTTATATTTAGAGGTTTGTATCAATAAGTATTTTCCAAAGACTACTGATTACATTTGTTAGTATATTTATTTAGTGAATTATCTTGTTCAATACAGTTCTAAGTTTATTGGCATAAAGTTGTTCATAATATATATTTAGCATGTCTTTCATATTTGTAAGATATGTAATAATGTTCCATTTTTCAATTATTATATTATGCCTTCTCTCTTTTTTTCCATAATCAATCTCACTATAATCTAAGAACTTTAAAAAAATAAGCATAATAAAAGAAAATCACACTTGGTCACATTGTAGTCAAATTCTGAAAAAGAATGATAAAGAACAAAGTAAAAGCAGTCACAGACAAAATACATCTTCCATACAGAAGAACACTAACAAGAATAATGGCTGATTTCTCATCCAAATTAGTGCAAATTGGAGGGAATAGAGGAAAAATTACAATATTGAAAGAAAAACAAATAACCTATAAGCATACATCCTATAAAATATGATTATAGAATGAAGGAAGGTTAAATAAGACATTTTTATAGAAAGGAAAGCTGAAAGAAATTGCAGCTAGTGGACCTCATTCTTTAAAATACTTTAAGTATAGAATTCCATTTGTTCTGTTACTTTTTGGCCTCCATTTTACTGTTGAGAAGTTAACTGTCAGTCTATTTGTTAATTACTTGCCTTAAGGATAATCTATTGTTGTTGGGTTCCCCCCCCCCCCCCGCCCGCCCCCCTCACCCCCTCCCTGCTGCTTTTAAGACTTTTTTCTCTTATTTTTGTGTTTTAAAGTTTTATTTTTATTTATTTATTTACTTACTTACTTAGAAATAGGGTCTCTCTCTGTTGCCCAGGCTAGAGTACAGTGGTATACTCATGGCTTACTACAGCTTTGAACTCCTGGGCTCAGGCAAACCTCTTCTCTCAGCCTCCCAAGTGTCTGGGACTACAGGTGTGCACCACCATGCCTGGCTAATTTTTCTTATTTTTATAGAGATGAGAGTCTCACCATGTTGCCCATGCTGTTCTCAAACTTCTGGCCTCAAGTGATCCTCCCGACTCAACCTCCCAAAATGTTGAGATTACAGGTATGAGCCACCATGCCCAGCCTATTTTTAAAACATTTTATTTTTCCTGCTTGTGTTTCATTGGTTTCTGAATCTGTAGATTTGTGTCTAGACAGCTTACTTCTCTGAGTGCCCATGCTCATTTTGGTTTTTGCCTGAGAATTCTGTCCTTCCTTGCCAATTCGTAAATGTATTTAAGATTTTATTTAAAACAAAAACAAAAACATTTTATCCAGATTTTTTTCATTGTGAAATTTAGTCCAGGGTCCTAGTCTACTGCATTAAACCAGACAGAAGTCACTTTTAGATATTTAGTTTCAGCAACCATATTTTAAATTTCTAAATGTGGTTTCTTGTTCCATGTTCTTTTTGTTATAGCATCTTATTCTTTTATGAATCTTCAAAAATCTTTTTTCTTTTTAGTCCTCCTAGTGAATCATTGAACTTATTCAAAAATCTTTAAGATACAACTTATTTTCCTTTCATTGTTCTCTTTTTTTTATCTTGCTCTTTTCTTTCTAGTGCTGGCATATATTAATATCTTGTGACTCTTTGTTGTCAGTTTACATACATGAATGAAGGACTAGTGACTAGTGTGATTTTCCTCATGTGCTGTTTCTTCATGGGTACTTCCCAGCTTAGAAAGCCAATTTGAAGTTCTTTGTGTGCAGAAAATGTCACCCTGTAAGTTTCACTAGTGTGAAAAAACAGTAAGCCAATAATTAGACTGAATGCCAGAATGAAAAAACCTTTATGCCTAGAATAAAGCCACTGGCACTTTTGTCCCAAGAAGGGAATGGGGGTAAGATCAATTATTCATGTATAGACCTTGAGTTAATTTAGACCATCATGAGATGGTCTGATAATGTGCTGTTGCCATGGAAATCCTGTTCAGGACTGTAGGCTCAAACATTTGGTGTGTATGCATGGCTGAGGAGCCAATGGATTGAAGCTGCCATCTGTGAGATCATGACTGAGTGCCTCCAAGTCAGAATCCTGCCCAGGTGGAACAATAGTTTTTCCACTATCAGATGAGGCAGGGAATTGAGTACCAAGGGAATCTGACTTCTGGCCCTCACTAGTATAGCCTGGCTGCAGCAGCTGGGCATGACCAGTTACAAAGACAGTGCTAGATGGGGAGTTTGGGGTAGTATCCCTAGAAAACAGTGATGGAAGTGTCTGAAGGCAAGCTTGGGGAGGGAAGACAGAAAACTCCTTTGTTTCTACCATGAAAGTGTGTTGGATTTCCTCAAATGCTTTTTTTCTGGATCAATTGAGATAATCATGTGGGGAGTTTTCTTTATTCTATTAATATAGTGTATTTAATTGATTAATTTTTATATATTAAACCACCCTTGCATTCCTGAGATAAATTTCATTCCTTCATGGTATAGAATCCTTTTACAATGCTGGTGGATTCAGTTTGCTAATACTTTGTTGAGGATTTTTGCATCTATATTTATGATGTTGTCCTATAGTTTTTTAAATGATGGTTTGGTTTATGTTATCAGGGCACTGGCCTTATAGAATGAAGTATGAAGTATTCTCTCCTCCTCTATTTTTGGAAGAGTTTGAGAAGGATTAGTGTTAACTCTTCTTTAATCATTTAAAATAATTCACTAGTGAAGCTATCTGGTCCTAGGCTGTTCTTTCTTGTGCTCAAGTGATCACCCTGCCCCAGCCTCCTAAATAGCTGAGACTACAGGCACATGTCAATTTTTATGCCTGGCAATTTTTAATTTTTTTCATAGAAAAATAGGGTCTCACTATGTTGGCCAGACTGGTCTTAAACTCCTAGCCTCAAGTGATCCTCCCACCTAGGCTTCTCAAAGTGCTGGGATTATAGGTATGAGCCATCTCACCCAGCCTTGGAAATTTTTTGATTACTGATTCTATCTCTATTTGTTATAGATCTCTTCAGATTTTCTACTGACTTTTGTACATTAACTTTGCATCTTGCAAACTTGCTATGATGACTTATTAGTATTAATATCAGGGGGTTTTTTTGTTAATTTTTTTTGGATTTTCTACATAGACAATCATGTAATCTATGAACAAAGTTTATTTCTTCCTTTCCAATCTTACGTACCTTTTATTTCTTTTTATTATATTATTGCATTAGTATCGTCCAGTACAATGTCGAACAGCAATAGTAAGAGGGAACATCTTGGCTTGTTCCTGATATTAGCAGGAAAGCATCTAATTTTTTATTATTAAATATTATGTTAGCTGTAGGTCTTTTGTAGATGTTCTTTTTAAAAAATATCTTACTGTAGGGAAAATTTTGAACATACATAAACAAAATAGTATAATTATCCTCCACTACTTACCCATGACCCACTGTCAACAATTAATACCTACATGCTTCCATTCTTGTTTCAGCTGTATCTCCACTCACACCCCACCCAACACTCAACTCATGTGACTTTTCTAAAATTGTAGTTTATTATTTTTATTTTATACAAGATGAAAATCATTCTTTTTGGTGTAGAGATCTATGAGTTTTGACAAATGGAGTCATGTAACCACCACCCCAACCAACATGCAAAACAGTTCCATCACCCAAAAAATTCTCTCATGCTGCCCTTTGTAGTCAAACCCTCCTCCCCTCCCCAATCCTTGGCATCCACTAATCTGTTTTCCATCTCTATATTTTTGCCTTCCCCAGAATATCATATAAATGAATCACCCAGTACGGAGCATTTTGAGACTGGCTTTTTAAATGTGGTATATTGCATTTGAGATTTACCTTATATTGTTGTGTGTAACAATAGTTTGTTTCTTTTTATCACCAGGTAGTATGCCATTGTATGGATGTACTGGTTTGTTTACTTATCCACCAGTTAAAGACATTTAAATTGTTTCCTATATCGGTAAAGCCACTATAAACGTTTGCATACGGGGTTTTGTGTGAACATAAGTTTTCATTTTTCTTACATCGATTGATTTTCAAATGTCCAAATAGGTTTGAATTTCTAGGATAATCCTCACCTGGCCATGATGTATAATCCTTTTTATATATTGCTGTATTTTTTCCTTAAGACTTGGGGACATTCTCTGGTTCTTTGTATTTCAAGTAATTTTGGATTATATCCTGGGTGTTTTGGATGTTATGTTGTGTGTTGTGCTATCTGGGACCTGTATGTGTGTAAAGTTTGTACTGCAAGTTCTGTCTCACTTTCTATGAGTTGAGGTTTTCCAATGTGAGTTCAATTTTCAAAGCCTTTGCTCTGCTGCTTTGATCTGTCCTGTGCTTATTAGACTGGGACTCAGGTAGCTGGTTTTTGTTTGTTTCTTTTAATCCTAGTTCAGTTTTTAAACCTTTGCTATCCTGCTTTCCATCTGTTTTACTTGTGCATAGCTCAGAGACGGGGCTTGAAACTTGTTTGTTCAATCACAGAATTGGAGGATCCCCTTCTCCAGCTCTCTCCTCTCCACGTTTTCCCCACACTCTCTAGCCCCAGGGCCCCACTGTCCTGGTCCTCTGGCTAGAAAAATGTGGTTTCTCCTGGGGCTTGAACTGCATACACTGGCATGCAGATCCACGTGACTGGAGCCACCCCCAGAGCAAAGGTGAGTGTGAAAGAGAAAAAAATAATCCTGATTCTCTTAACACTTTTTGGACTTAGGATCCCCTTTCCCCAGTTTCCCAGTTTCTCTGGCCATAAAGATGGGTTTTCTCTTGGAGTTTTAAGCACCAGCCCCTCCACCGCTACAGTGCAGCTCTGTGACATGAGCCACTCTTGGGGCAAAGCTGGGAGAAAAAATAGGAAAAAAGAGATTTCCTCACACACTCTCCAGTTCATGGGGCCCCGTTTTCCTTCCTCTGGACAGAACAATGGGGTTTCCTGCAGAGTTCTTGCTGCTTACGCTCATTTCACGTTTCACATCGCGTCTGCTCTCAGGTGAAAGCTGGAGATAAAATAGGGGGAATAAACCCTGGATGACTCACATTCATTCGGGTCATTCTTCACACTTTGGTTACCCTCTCGTTCTGCCTGCTATGGCTGACTTTCCACAGGGTTCACGTGGATGCTTTCCGCATTCTGTCCACAGTTTTTAGCTGTAATCTGTGATAGAATAGGCTAAAAAGGGCTTACTCCATCACAAGGTAATCAGTCGTGTGACTTTTTTATTCACTCAGCATTCAAGACAAGAGATACTTCTTCATAGCTTTCTTGTGGGAAAGTTTTCCTAGTCCAGGAGGGCAAGCATTTGGAAGCACCAGGCTCTATGCCAGGGTGTGGTTCCAGTTTCCTCAAAAGCCAATGGCTGAAGCCGCATCTCCTGCCTTGTGAGGGTGTTGGAATTCCCATCTGTCATACTCAGGAACCTATGTTTTATAATATAGCAATGCTTGATAAATGAAATTTTTAGTTTATTGGTAGTGTCTCCAAGACAGCATCACAAATAATGATGTTTAAAAAGAAACAATTATGTACAACTGTATACCTTTTCTCAGCACAGTAGCAAGGTTTTCAAAAATATTTAGCAGAAAAGCTGATATTCTATGTCTTGGCATATGTTCAGTTATGTGATATATTAATATACAACACTTGAAAAACTTAACCCGTTAAGTCCAAGTCATTTTTAAACCATTAACAGAGTTGTTAAACTAGGGATTTTTTGCCTTTGTTCCTAAAGATAATGAACATGCCATTGACTTGAGAAGAAACTGAGGATAGAGAGCAGATGGGATTTTTGGCAAACAGCAGGCAAGTCTGAGTGCTGGCAGCAGGAACTGGCTAATGCTGTAGCATACGGTGCTGATAATACCTCAGTCAATTAAAGAAGTGCGGGCCAGGATTTGCCAGTCAGAAGACATCTTAACTACTTTTTCTTAATGCCAAGAGCAGCTCCTTTATAACCTCCTACACGGCCAAGCAGCCAACTTTGGATTCACTTTTGACAGCCTGCTTGCTGATGTCAGTTTTTCAATGAATGTATGTTCCCGCCTAGAAATACTGGTAGTGAGAAATGCTGCTGTTTTGTATGACAGTATGTCACAATCTGAGCAGCATGTGCATAATTTATTCATTCATCTACCAATATGTATTGATCTCTAACGTTGAGTGCTTCAATATATACATAACACAACTTCTGTTTTCAAAGTTGACTCTGCTGCAGGTCATGACGCATGGGGCTTCCTATGAACGCCCACAGCTCTGCTTCCAACACCTCTCTTCAGGGCACTCATCACTTCCTTTTCACATGCGGTGACATTGTTCTTACAATGGCCTAAAAGACCCCACACAAACAAACTTCTATGTCTACTATCATGACCTCTTCTCTCTCTCTCCCCCTCCCTCTCCTTCTCCCTCTCCCCTGCTGTGTGTAGGTGAGTGGTTGGAACATAATATTCCATTGTAGGGGAACAAGTGGCCATTTTTACAGTGCTGAGAACCCATTGCATACCCAGCACACCAGAGCGGATATAAAAGACTTTCCCATCAAGAGTTTTCGATAGTCTTGGAAATGAAACTAATATGAGACTAAATACGTTGGTATTAAATTATGTGGTATAAATTTTAAATGCCAAAGAATGGGAAAGTTCAGAGTTCAGAAAAGGCATGAAGAGAACTATCTCCTTGTACATAGTTATCATCATGTTAGTAATAAACTGAAGGCCTCCAAATCTTTATCTCTATCACACTCCTTTCTCCTGAGTACAGGTAGGCATTTCTAAATCTTCCAAGCTAAGCAAGTACAATACAGAATTTATTATTCTGGATTTCAATTAGTGACAGAGTAAGACCGTCTCCAAAAGAAAAAAAAAAAAAAGCTCACATCACTAATCATCAAGGAAATGCAAATTAAAATCACATTGAGACACCACCTTACCAATGTCAGAATGGTCGTTATTAAGTTAAAAAACAGATGTTGACACAGATGTGGTAAAAAGGGAACACTTACATGCTGTTGGTGGGAATGTAGATGAGTACAACCTCTATGGAAAACAGTATGGAGATTCCTCAAAGAACTAAAAGTAAACTTACCATTTATTCAGCAATCTCAACACTGGGAATCTACCCAAAGGAAAAGAAGTCATTATAGCAAAAAGACACCTGCACCCAAATGTTTATTGCAGCACAATTCACAATTGCAAAGATATGGACTCAATTTAAGTGTCCCTCAACTGATGAGTGGATAAAGAAAATGTGCTCTCTCTATATATACCATGGAGTACTACTCAGTCATAAAAGAGAATGAAATAATGTCTTGTGCAGCAATTTGGAAAGAACTGGAAACCATCATCCAAAGTGAAGCATCTCAGGAATGGAAAAATACCATGCTCTCACCTATAAATGGGAGCTAAACAGTGGGTATATATGGTCATAAAGTGGTGTAACAGACATTGGAAACTAAGAAGGGGGGGAAGTAGTTGGGGGGTGAGGTATAAAAAATTACCTCTCAGGTACAGTGTACACTATTCTGGTGATGGGTACATTAAAATCTCTGCCTTCACCATTATAAAATTCATCCACATAACAAAAAACACTTGTACCCCCTAAATCCATTGAAATTTTTTTTTTTTTTTTTTGAGACAGAGTCTCACTTTGTTGCCTGGGCTAGAGTGAGTGCCATGCCGTCAGCCTAGCTCACAGCAACCTCAAACTCCTGGGCTCAAGCAATCCTACTGCCTCAGCCTCCCGAGTAGCTGAGACTACAGGCATGCGCCACCATGCCCAGCTAATTTTTTCTATATATATTTTTAGTTGGCCAGATAATTTCTTTCTATTTTTAGTAGAGACAGGGGTCTCACTCTTGCTCAGGCTGGTCTCGAACTCCTGACCTCCAGCGATCCACCAGCCTCGGCCTCCCAGAGTGCTAGGATTACAGGCGTGAGCCACCGTGCCTGGCCCTGAAATTTTTAAAAATAAAATTTATTTTTCATTTTGTTAGAGCATATCCCTTGGTACTTATTATGGAGAGGTAAATTTTGAGTCCTTTGAAACTGTCTTACTTTGCCCTCTGACTTGAATAACTTTTAAATTTTGGATGTATTGCTTTAGTGTCTTCTTGCATCCAAATTGCTGGTGAAAGTTCTGATGATAATAGCATTCTGTGCATTTTGTAATAATTTCCTTCACATTTTGGAACCTTTTAGGATATTCTTTATAACTGCTCTGAAATTTCATGAAGCTGTATCTAGAAGTGTGAACATGTTTATAGTTTTTGTTTGGTACTAAATGGGCCCATTTCCTCTGAGAACTATGTTATGTCACAGCTCCAGGAAAATTTCTTGAGTACTTTCCCCCCTTCATTCTGTTTCCACAGTCCTTCAAAGGGAGGACTCACGTTGAAACATGCGGACTTCTCTTTCATGTCTCATTTCATACTTTTCATCTGCATTACATTCCATGGAATCTAAACCTAAAGAGCTTTTGATTTGCCCTTCAGATGTCTCCTTCCTACCCTCCAGCCCAGCTGTTGAATTTGACAATACTATTCTATGTTACAAAGATATTTAAGCCTTTTCATGACAGCTTGTTTTATAAATTCAGTATCCTCATTTATCCCTCAGAAGATACAGTTTTAACTATTGATTTCTTCAGACATTGGTGCTTTTGTTTGGTGGCTCTCTTCATGGTGCTATTTTCAAACGTTCCTGTTTTGTTTTGATCTTACTATGAAGTCTGAGAATGTTTGTTACTTGCCTGGTGCCAACTATCTGCACTAATGGTGGGCCAACAGCAGGACATGCAACTGGGAGACCATGATAGCTCTAAAGAGCCGCACTGGTTTTCCTTCTTAGAATCCACTCATTGCTCTTGCCTTGAACCAGATGTCCCTTCTGCACACTGCTTGGCATAGAACAGGCAGTTGACCTAAGAAATTTCTTGTGATGCAATATTCAAACCATTCTTGATCCTTTAACTTGTCTCCACATTTGAGATATCCTGAGGCCAAATCCACCTTTCATGGTAGAATTCTCTGGCCCTATCTGCCTTAGGCTTTCAAAGAATTCCTCAAAATTTATCAACCCAGTGCACTCCCTTCTTGTTTTCCAAAGCTGTTGAGCTTATTAAGTAATACTTTTACCTACCATAGTATTAAATAATAATCCTTTGTCCTTTCTAGATATGTGGATAGGAAGGGGAACTTGAAGCATGCTCTAGTGTTCTGCCTTAAACAATTTCCTTTGTGGCAGTCAAGTCTGCAAATGATTTATCCTACTCATGGGAGAATGAATGTTCCTCTGAGGGATGCTATAGTGAAGGATAATCCACACGTGAAAGATGTTTAGTATCTATTTTGGACAGGCAATACTTCTCAGAGTATTAGGTTTGCCCTTTCATGAAGATGAGGAGACTTACACGCATCCGTCCTGAAACCCATGCTCTGCTTATGCATTAATTTTTTTTCCAATTTTTATTAGCTTAGTTTATTTTTCTTTAGGTTTTCTGACAAGGAAAGTTAGGAAAAAGAGCATATGAAAACAGATCATTCCAAAGCTATGCCTTGAAGGAACATAGTTAGATCTAAGGAGGGTCAGTTCCAGAAAAATATTTATAGGCTTATTTTCATGAAAAATGAAATAGCTTTACCAAATCCCTTGAGGGGAAAAACAATTTCGCAGCTTAGATTTCTTCCTTTACCAATGATACATGAGCTTCTCAAATTTAATCCTGAAATTGTGGGGCCACATATTGTCCAATGGAAGATCACCAGTGCCCTAGTGTTATATTTAAAAAGAAAATTGTAACAGAAGGATCCTTTTTTTCAGCCTTTTCCCTAACAAGCCTATAGAAAGGTTCAGGTGTATTCAGGAGCATCTTGATTGCTTTCTACAATAAATTAACCTAGGTTGTTTGCTTAAAAAAAAAAAACAACATTTCAGGTGTTTTTTTCTAAAATGCGCTTTCTCAGCTTAGAATGGGCTTCTCAGGTGCTTGGAAGTTAGGACTGCACATTATTGGAGACCATAAATTCTCATCTTGAAAATTGCCTCATGAAGAGACTGCATAGTCTTAGAAAGAATATAGTATTCTCCTAACAATTTTCCAAAACTGAATGACTATGCTTATTATCCTCTGGGTTTATAAATTTTGTAAAGAATTAGCAGCTTTAGAGATACAAGATGGCCAAACTTTTCCAAAGGTTGTTCATCACTGCTCTTGATGAATCATAAATTTCAATGTCTTTTTCAAAGAAACCTATTTACGAAACATTAAAAGACTGTATTAATAAGAATGCAACAGAATGAACGAAAAAAATACTTCCCAAATAGATTTGATTTATTGCCAATCTCCACCTGAAAAACATTTCCCATCTTAGTGGCTTCCTTTAGAAGTAAAAAAAAACAGACCGGACATGGTGGCTTACAGCCTGTAGTATCAGTACTTTGGGAGGCCGAGGTGGATCACTTGAGGCCAGGAGTTTGAGGCCAGCCTGGGCAACATAGTGAGACCCTGCCTCTAAAAAAAAAAAAAAAAAAAAAAAAAGGCACAGTGGCTCACGCCTATAATCCTAGCACTCTGGGAGGCTGAGGAGGGAGGATAGCTTGAGGTTAGGAGTTTGAGACCAGCCTAAGCAAGAGCAAGACCTCATCTCTACCAAAAATAGAAAAAAAAAAAAAAAAAAAAAATTAGCCAGTCAACTAAAAATAGAAACAAAAAATCAGCCGGGTGTGGTGGCTCGCACCTGTAGTCCCAGTTACCCAGGAGGCTGAAACAGGAGGATCACTTGAGCCCAGCAGTTTGAGGTTGCTGTGAGCTAGGCTGACGCCATGGCACTCACTCTAGCCCAGGCAATAAAGTGAGACTGTCTCAAAATAAATAAATAAATAAATAAAATTAAAAATAAAAAAAGGAAAATTTGAGATAAACTACACTTTCTCCTTTTTCCATACCCAGACATAAAGGGTTTTAATGCTTAAAAGACAAAAAAAAAATACATATATATATATATATATATATATATATAGTTATATGTCTTTCTTTTCATGAGAATTCCTCTAACCCTGAATTTCATAAAATAAACCACACAACTTTAAATAACATTAGTTTATTATCTATCCTCTACGTGTTACTTCAAGCCATCTATATACAAAAATTTGGAATGTTGAATAAATGCTGATTAAAAAAAATATTACATGGCTGAGACTCGGAGATTTTTAAGCATAGCAAATTAATACTTAAAAGTTTAGTTCTGTTCATGGCAACGTTTGTGTTTAAAAGAATTTTTCAGGTGTATGTACATCTTCAAGTCTAGCCCAAAGAGGACAGAAAAATATTTACAAAATAAATATGTAAGGAATTTTAAAATTTCTTTGATTCAGATGAAATGAAGATTCCTTAATGAAACAGTGTAAAACTTTAGACTCTGTCAACAACTGTAAACTCAATAAATTCCTCTGATCATATTTACTGGTATAAATCTTTACTGGTTAGTTAGGGTAAGAAATTTTAAACACTTACTAAAAAAACACAGTTCTAGTTTTGATGATTTGCTTCGTAATACTTATTAAACTAAAATCAGCTATGGGTATAGGCCTTAACTGCAATTCACTCAACAGTAATATAAACTAAAAATGTCTTCTCAGCTTCCTCAAAAGATTTAAATTATTACTCTTCTATTCAGATTTTGAAACTTTATTATTACCATAATAAAAATTCTAATGAAGAGTCTTGTCATTTAATTTTAATTTTCCAATATTTTTGAAGAAAACTTTGGCTATTAATTTAAGTACAAGCTTTTTTGCACTTTTTTGGTTATTAATATATTAATATCATGTAATATTCCTCTTGGTAACAAACTTTCTTACTCAACTTTTTGTTTTGTAAGAACATTACAAATTTTAATTAACTAAAGAATATAATGGTGCAGATTACATTTGTTGCACTTGTAGTATTTCAATATAATATTCAATGAACTTAATGTTCGATCACTGATGAATGCATTGTTCTAGGGGACTTACTTCCTTTTCCAAAATTATATCTATGTATCTGGTTCAAGGTAAAGTAGTTGAAAACTCCACAATTATGCCTATTTTATGTATTCCTGATTAAAAGTAGAATGTGATGGTCAAAATTTGAAATAAAAAGAATGTACTATTTTACAATGCCAAATTAATATTTTAAAATAAATTAAAAATAAAGGGAACACCAAGACTTGACTTAAAGAAGCTGTTTGTCATTCTTTTCTTTAGAGATTACAACACACATACAATAAGTGAATTTTATCAAAATACAGCACATTTCTTCTACTATATCCATAAAAATCAATTCCTATGTAAATAGTACTGAAAATCAACTAAAATGAGTTAAAATTTACAAAGAGTTGTTAAAGGGTTTCAATCAAAATTATGAAAACTATACAGTACAATAACCAATTGATAACATCTTGAAAGAAGTGCAATATTTGAGTTCACATATTTAAAAGTGCTGCCCATTTACTCTGACTAGCAAGAATGGAAAGTGAGTCTAATTCACTTTTGTAAAAATAATGTAGGTTGGCGTTTTAGCTAGTCCCATAAAAGTCTTAATTAAATCAAGGTTGAAGAACAAGGCATAACAGATTAAAAATTCCCAAATTACATTTCTTAGTAATTAAAAATGAATTGCAATAACTGAATATTGCTCTAATGAAAGGTTCCAGATAAGCCTCAACTAAAAACAGTCATTGGTCTTCTATGGCACTTTTTTCTGGTCCAAATAACCATGCATTAATTCTTACCATTGCATGTTACTCAAATTTTATTTGATTACATAGAATAAAAACAAATAAAATTAATGGTTTGGATAAACAACACTAACAAACCTCTATCATCACATATTTGTTACAGTAACTAGGAACAAAGGCAGTTGGTGGTAAAACACTATTACACTGATACACTTAGAAACCCTTTAAAGACTCTTAAGTGTTGAGTTCACATTTAATGTTACCTGTAGAACAGCCCTTTATTTGAACAACTTTACATGCCGGTAGGCCTCAAGGACCTAACCCTTTGCTCTACAACTCTCCACAGCAATTCTCTATCACTGTGCCAGTTTCACAAACTTGCTTTGGTTTCTTAGCTCCATGCACACTGTTTCCTTTTACTTTACCAAGGCAATGCAAGGCCAAACAAAAATCAAGAGGCCTTCCTAAACCTTCTTAACATTTTGTGTTACAGGTAACACAATCTTAAAACTGGCCATTTTAGTTTGATTTGCTGCTTAAAACAAAAATTATAAATTAGATTAAAATGGAACGCTAATTAGAAAACAGATTGCAAGTACCACCATTTGCAAAAAATAAAAATAAAAAACCCCAGGGGATTTCCATAGCACAAAAAATGCATAAACATGCATCTACAGTAGAGTTAAAAATTTCCTGTGACTAAAAAATTAAAAACTGAATCACCAGTAGCAAATGTATAGTCCATGGCTATGACAAGAACAGATCCTGTAGAGCTCATAAAATGCAATTATTGTCTTTTCTACTTCTTTAAAAAGACATTATATATTTTATTGCATGATTCTATTAATAAAAACCACATTTTTTTCATTCTCTGCTTCCAGATTTTTATAGGAAATAACTGTTTTAATCTGGCCTTGGAAAGTGAACCCACCAGCACCACCTTCACCTACTCACTCTTCAATTCAATATGCACATAGCAAAAGCCAACACTTCAAATCTCTTGCCCACATCAAAAAAAAAGTAGTTTCAGGAGAAAAACATTAATACCAGTTGAATAAAAATAAAGGCATAAAAGCTATGAGATAGATAGCTCTGCCATCTATCTCTGGGCTAAAATCAAGGCTAACTATTGCCTTGCACACAGTTCAGTTATATGTATGAAATCCAAAAATAAACCTACAATCTATACAAAAACAACACAGGTTTGTTTTTGTAGCCTTGATTGCTATGTTTAAAAACCTAACAAGTTTTATATGGTATGAATTCAACAGTCTCCTTTATATTCTGTACAGTGGTTCTTTCCCTCTAACCACAAGTTCCATTACACTTCATTAATGTACAAATGTGAACATAATTTTTTGAGTTCTTTATATATAAAAATAGTCAAAATATTAATTTCCCCTGCAAGTATCTTCCAATAAATCTTGCTGTCTTTCCCCCTTTTTTTGTCCACAGTGCTTATGAGGAAACTTCTCGTACAATGATGAGTTCTACTGTATTCTGGAAAGTTTTTAGCAAGGACACTGCTTGTCCATGTTCAATATTGATAAAACTGTAGCCATTAGCCTAGAAGAAAGAGGAAAAATGCTTTTAGGAAAAACATTTTACAGTAATTCATTTGCATTTCTGCACTTAAATTTCTGCCAGGTAGTTTACAAACCTGGAAGAAAAGAAGAATCACTTTGGGAATTTAAAACAACACATAGACAGACTCCCTACTCTATACCTCTAAAATCTCTGAAGATGCGGTCCAGGAATCTGTATTTTGTCCAAGTTTTCAGACAATTCTTATGCAGTGGCCCAATGTTAGGAACCACTTGCTTAAGATACAATGTCAGACATGGTGTTGCGTATGTATGTGCTAATATGTATCTGAGGCGAACAAACTGCAGGGATAGCAGGGGACAAAGGCCTAGTCTTCCCATTGCCATCAGATCAAGATCACCTTCCTATAATTAGGGGTAATATTTATTGAGGTCTTAATGTGTACAAGACACACTGTTCTACACACACCACATGAATTAAATCCTATGATTCTCTTAAGACACTCAAAGAAGATTCTTTCATCATCTAATTTTAGAGAAGAGAAAACCCAGGCATGGAGAAGTAAGGTAACTTCCTCAGTCACAAAACTGAAACCAAAGATTCCCAAATGGTTCAGAAAAATAAATGTATATGAGTTTATGAGTGAGTGAATGTGTATGGCGAGAGAGGGAAGAGAGTGAAAGGGAAAAGAGGATGAATGCTAAAGATAATGTGGCAAAATATGAGCAACTGGTGACCAAATGAAGTATACATAGATATTTGCTGTATGATTTTTGCAGCTTTCTCTAAGCTTGAAATCATTTAAAAATTTTTAAAAAATGTTTTAAATTATATTTTATAAGAGTGTTGGAGCCAGGATTCAAACTCAGGCAATCTGGCGTCAGAGTCTGTACTTTTGCTACTAAATGCTAATGTCTATATGATTTGGGAGTTATTTATTTATTTATTTTTTGAGACAGAGTCTCACTCTGTTGCCCGGACTAGAGCGCTGTGGTGTCAGCCTAGCTCACAGCAACCTCAAACTCCTGGGCTCAGGTGATCCTTCTGCCTCAGCCTCCCAAGTAGCTGGGACTACAGGCATGTGCCACCATGCCCGGCTAATTTTTTCTATATATATTTTTAGCTGTCCATATAATTTCTTTCTATTTTCAGTAGAGACGGGGTCTTGCTCTTGTTAAGGCTAGTCTTGAACTCCTGAGCTCAAACAATCCACCCGCTTCGGCCTCCCAGAGTGCTAGGGTTACAGGCGTGAGACCCTGCGCCCAGCCAAGAGTTATTTATTTTTTAAACATTAACTTCTTTTCAATGGTAGGCTGTCATGATAAAAAAAGAGATTTTTGAATGTTAAGAAATTAATTTCTGAATGTTAAGAGATTAATTTCTGAACCAATAACAGTGAAAGTAGAGGTAGAGAAGGGGAGTTGTACTTGTGTCTTAGGTTCGTCTTCCTTCGAAGACAGAGCTACACTGGAAGTGTTTGGGTAGCTGAAGGAACAGAGAAAAGAGAGGGACATGGGAAAATAAAAAGGACTTTTCAGATTTGAAATTTTCTTCTCTATTTTTGATATGAAAGCCCGCTCCCAAAAAGTAGTGCTCTGATCCCCCTTCCTGAACTTAAAGAAAAGATACATCAAACAGAGGCATGATTTTCAAGTATAAATTAGAAATATTGTAAACTATAAAAACCCTACAGGATCGTTATAAAAATGAAAGAAAATAATAAAAAGATTTATCTTAATTACCTGAATAATTTTATCACCTGGCTGCAGTAATTTTGATGCTGGTCCTTCAGGCTGTACCCTTGTTACAAATATACCCTTTAATAACAACAAAAAAGATAATTATTTAACCAAAGACAGTATGCATAAATAACAGAATACCAAAGAGAAATCTTTCTTCCACATCATGCAAATATTTGAATCATGGTACAAGTTTCTCCCTGACTTCTCTGAGTAATACTATGACAAATCAGTTATTTTTCCCTCTACTAATTCTGACTTTAGTGATGAAATTACTTCTATGGATGTTCAGAAAAGTAAAATGAAAATTAAAAATCACTTGATAATATCATAAACACTCAAAATTTTTGGTTAAAATTTTTCCCTCAAGCAATTAACTTGAATGATCAAATTTCAAACAAAAAGCTAAACAATACAGAGGGGAATAAAAGTGATGTCTATGTAGAGTTACATAAATATCTATTAGATTTTCACTTACATGTAAGAGGTATTGAATTAGTGAATAAAATTTTGTGGGTGTTTCAAGGATATATAAACAAAACTTACATCATCATCAGGTCTGAAAGGATTTCCTCTACCTCCGACACCTCCTGATATGCTAAATCCAAGTTCTGGATCCTTTTCAATTCTCACGCGAACCTGAGTTGGTATAAAAACAAAGGGAACTATTATTACTATTTCAGAAAAAGTTATAACATGACAAAATCCACATTTAAGTATTGGTGAATTAAGGATTCATCAGAAATAAACATCTGGTCAGATGAAGTGAAAATACAACATAGAATATTATGTTAATGAGTTAGTTAGTTAAAGACACAGCTGGGATTATAAAGCACAGCTCCTAATTTTATTGCTTGTCTTATGAGCATAGAGAATTACTTAATGTTGACCTAAAACTATTTTACTTTTTGGACGTGGATTTTAATGACAATGCATAAACACAAAACGTGCATTATTATCAGTTTTCACTTGTATAACATCTAAATTACAACAGTATCTTTGTCTACTGGCTTGTTTCATAAGATATCTAAAGATCCACTGGTGGTTTTGTGATATTAACTCTTCATTTCCTGAATGTGTCAAAGTGAATGGTTCAAAAGAGTTGGGATTTTAAAATATAACCAACAGATAGTTTTTATAACTAAGCAAAAAAGATGCAAGAATTAAACTTGTTACAAAACACTCCCTTTCACCAGAAAGTCAACCAAAATGAATAAAACATTTGATCTCTACCTAAGTTTCTAATATTATTGATCATTTTATCAATAAACTATCAAGATACATGAATGTATGGCTCATGACTTAAGTACTTTTAAAGATCAAATACTCAATGTAGTTTGGAATCTATAGTCAAATTTCAAAATCTAAGGAATTAAGATTTGAAGTGTTACAGAACAACATGCCATTTCAGCTGAATGGTCTACTATTTCTGTTCCTGAGGGATGTCTGATTACTAGAGTATCAACCAGTTTTGGGACAGCAACCTCCTTAGAATTAAAAAATCACGCTGAAAATACGAAATCCTATATCATACAATCATAAAGTCAAATTAAAACTTCCAACTTTATCCTTCATAAACTTAACATAAAATGAAAACTTCAAATAAAATGGTAAAAACTATGTTAAAATTCTATGTGAATTTACTGGTAATAAATAACCTATAAAAATACATAAGAAGCTTAGTCTCATATTTCAAATAGTCTTGATTATTCTTACCTCTTGCTTTGCCAGTTCATGGCCTTGTCTAGGAGAACAATGGGGCTGTGTATATGGAGGCTGGTGGGCCACTTTCAGCATCAAGTAATCAATTAGTTGTTCTCTAGAGGGATGCCTTGCCACAGATGCCTGAGGGGGGTGATGTATATGACTATAATTTGCCTGAGGCCTGAGAGGCTGGCCCATCTGTCCATTACTCAAAGGCATCTAAGAAAAACATGAAGTATCTTAAAATGACCAATAATAATGTCTTATTACAAATATTTGGATTTCTTCTCGAAGCATTACAAGAGCATGAGAGTATTTACATTCTAATAAATCACACAATACCATGCCACTTTCTCTAATTTTAAACCTTAAAAGAAAAAACTATTAATGTCTTAATTCTAAACTTGCCTGAGTGCTTGCTGATAGATTCACTCTTTTAAGCTTTCAAATGAAAGTATATCATATCTACATTTTAAATTTGCTTTTTTGTTAGATATACCTATCTTTTGTTAGATGCACCTTACAGCAAACCAGCTGTTAAAATGGCAAATACTATGTCAAAATTCTAAAATTTAAGCAAGCCTATTACAAGCATATCTTTTCCCATACTATACATGATCACATACACATACATAAGGTACATTTGTCAATGTTTTTTTTTCAGAAAAATGTAATTTTGTGGTACAATTTTTTCCAAATTTGAATGTTTTTATACCTTTATTCCTTTCCAGAATTAACAAGCCAATTCAGCTATGCAGTAATTGATTTATTACTTCTGTGTGTGCATCTGTTAATTTTTAAACCCTCTAAATATTAATTCCATAGAATATTAACCACTAAATTAAAATGCTGACATTCTAGTTTATTCTTCAGAAGTTAAACAAAAATTCTGAGATTATTAGTTTGTTGTTGTTAAGGAAATTTGTTATAATGCCTCTCATTTTAAGAGATTGAACCTGACTTAAAATCACCTTTGTAGAAATGTGGCTGATAGCTTAAATGTGGCTAATAGCTTATTCTGTTAGTGTGAGGAATGTATCTTAAAAATAAATCATACTATAAATATTTGCATGTAAAAAGATTTTTGTGTAGAAACAAAGATAAATGTGCTTACCCTTTTCAAACATTTAAAACTTCCCTATTAGTTACTAACAGAAAGGTAACTTCATTCACAAGAAAATTATGGGAAAACTATGAAGGAAACCATTGACTTCCATTTCCCTAAAATTATTCAAAAGTAGAAAAGTTTAGAGAAAGATATCGCAACAGTTTCAGAACTGTATGCTCTTCTTATGTGAACCTTGCTGAAAGATACAAAGAAGTTTAGCTTTGGTGAAGATTTGTACTTTTTAAAAAAGGTACTCTTTTTTTACTGTTACACTGTGTTCTACTTGAGAACTTAGTTCTGAAGTCTGGGAACACACACGGGTATTCTGTGATAGGACACAAGGATGATATTACTCTATGACAATCCTTGTATTTGTGGAGGAGAAGGGAAATGAGGCACTATATTATCTGTATATTTTTGGAGGAAAAAAACCCTGTGGTTGTTTATTACTTGATCACTGTAGATTTAATGCAACTGATCTGCCCAGGAGCAATTAACTGGTTGTGCTGTTGCTTTACAACTTATGCACAATTCTGTAGATCACCCTTGCTTTTCTCTATGTTTATACCATTTATTCCTATGTGCAGATTCAGAATCTGTCTCTTGGGGAAAATCCAGATGACAATTACTACTGACCTTTTCTTAAGACTCCCTGACATGTGGATATTTGGTCTTGCCTACATCAATGTTAAAGATACACATGGAATATATTAAGCTATGATAGCAGATGGCTCAGGAGATTAAGAAGCATAAAACAAACTCAGTAACCTAAACCATAAAGTGTATAATAAAAAGAAAAGGAAACTGAATGACAGAGCTTAACTAAAAGAAAAAAGGGTAAAATAAATAGATACATATGAACTTACACATTAGATGGCTGGTTGCCTACTTTCAAGAGCAGTGTAAAAGTTTTATATAATAAATATGTGTCACAATCATATCTGATTATACTAGAGGCATGAAATTAGTTAAGAAAATGAGAAAGAATAGCTTGAGGGAGAATAGTAAAGAATTATCTGTCTGGCACTGGCCATAGACAATCTTTATTTCTTTTTTCTTTTCTTTGTTTTTGAGACAGAGTCTTGCTCTGTCGTCTGAGCTAGAGTGCCATGGCATCAGCCTAGCTCACTGCAACCTCAAACTCTTGGGTTTAAGCAATCCTCCTGCCCCAGCCTCCTGAGTAGCTGGGACTACAGGCATGTGCTACCATGCCCAGCTAATTTTTTTCTATTTTTAGTAGAGACAGGGGGTCTCACTCTTGCTCAGGCTGGTCTTGAACTCCTGAGCTCAAGAGATCATCCTGCCTCAGCCTCTCAGAGTGCTAGGATTACAGGCGTGAACCACCGTGCCTGGCCTAGACAATCTATTTCTAAATGACTGACACTTTTTTGCTACGAAAGTACTAAGAATACAACCATCATCTATTCTACCATCTTTCGAGATGACTTCTAATTACATTTGAAGTATTTTAAAAATGATTTTCGTAATAATAAAAGATCCCAGGATGAAGAATTTAAAACAAGTTCATCTTCAACTCTCCAAATAGGTTTACTATTAGGAATGTCAAACAGCCCTTGATTCAAATGATAAAATAAGTAGGTGGTACTACAGAAATGCAAATGCAACCAAATGATTCTGCCGTGTGGAAAAATCTTGGAATAAACTGAGAAATAGAAGACAAAGTCAAATTCTGTTTTGTATTTCTGATTTTTAAGAAATTCTTACCAATAAAGGAAAGAAGCCCTCAAAAAGTATTTTCGGTTACAGCACATATGATACTTCTAGTTCAAAAGCTGCAAAACACAGTAAGCTCACAGATACTACTTCATTTATTTCCTCAGCACCTACTTTCATCATCAAGCTGTCTGGAGGAACATCTTTGTTACTAAGTGTAGCTGACGAGTAGTTCTGCTGTCCTGAAATGAATATATCATCTTGGCCAGGATCTCCTGGACTGGATGTCTGGGGATGCTTCAAATGACGGGAAAATAAAAAGTAAACAAATAATGCTCTTTAAGATGTGAAACCAAAATGATGATGACACTTGAGAGAAGATTAGGAAAAAATATTATGAGATAGTGAAAAGATGAAATCCCAAATCAAACATTACCATCATCACCGCCATCAATTAATATTTTTCTTCCAAAGGTACACAGTAAGATGTTTGTTCTTGTGTGAAAAGTTTACATGGATAGATACTGTTAATGTAATGTATTTCTCTATAATGCACAGATGTAGAAGACAAACTACATGTTCTTTTTTTTTTTTTTTTTTTTGGAGACAGTCTTGCCCTGTTGCTCAGGCTAGAGTGCAGTGGCATCATCATAGCTTACTGCAACCTCAAACTCCTGAGCTCAAGGGATACTTCCACCTCAGCCCCCTAGAGTGCTAGGATTATAGGAGTGAGCCACTGCCTGGCCAACATGTTTTTTCCTTTTAGTTTTATAGTAATACCTAGTTTTTAACATCTTTTAATAATAAATTTAGTTATTAATCAAAGAGTCTTAAATTTTAGTACCAACTAAAATATACTCCTGTTGAGTATTACAAAAAGATTTCTGATAAAAAAATTAATTGCTTTTTTAATAGCCATAATACCACACAGGATTTTTCCCCCTAAATTTTAATGATAAGCAGTATCAATAAACTTACAGTCTTATAAAAACAACCTAAAATCTACTTTGTTATGATTTACTACAAGATACTTATAAACGCAAGGATTTATAATTAATTTTAGAAACTATATCTGCAACAGATCTATTGCATGCAGTTAGTTGCTAGTTCAAACCATGGCTTAGAATTTTTGGTTATGGTTTGATCTAACTTTGTGTATTTATGCAATGAATACTTTATTTTCCTTCTCCCTTTTTGAGATGAACTTTTAAAACACATATTAATCAATTTAGCTCACAGCTTGAAATTTAAATTCAAGCCTGAATATATAACTATGCTTATCTACTTTTTAAAATAACAAGCATATTATGAGTGAAAAAGTAAAATTCAATGGACTCAAAGGCTCTGAATTTAAGAAAAACAAGCACAAAATGTTAGCATAAAAGAATTTAGAAAGAACAATTATTTCAGATGACTATAAATGGCAAAAATTCCCCCTGGAGTTAATATAATAAAAGACACTGGTCTTTACCACATGTACTTTGTTTAAATGAGGGATTAAAGTTACCACCTTTCTGTCTCTCTCTTTAAACTGAGAAATGGATGCTTCTACTCTAACAGCATAGAAACCATATGGTGGCAGGTGACAGAGGAAAGGCTACATCAGGTGTAGCCAGAGCAAAGTGAACCTAGGGAACTGCTCCTACTCTAGAACACAACAGAGAAAAGCCAGGGATGTATAAAAACGGGGGAAGGTAGTTATAACCAGGAAAAAGTAAACGACCCAGAACTAAGTTAATACGGAAACTTTGAGGAGGGGATAAAATAGGGTTATAAGAGGGAAAGATCCTTACAAGCTGGAAGGAGAGGGACAGAGGCAAATATCTGTCAAGAGGCCATGCTATCACCTCAAATTGTTATAGAGAGAAAAATCTTGAAACAGCCAGGCCTGAGTTGTTCTTTCTCTTTTTTTGCCTTTCTATCCTCTACACTTAACTTTCATTAAAATAATAAACCTTTCTTCTTTACTACTAAGGACTATGGTAAAATGTGGGTAATAAAGGATTTGGGTTTTGCCCCCCCCCCTTTTTTTTTTTTAAAAGAGACAGGGTCTTACTGTGTTGCCCAGGCTAGAGTACAGTGGCCTCATCAAGCTCACTGCAGTCTCTAACTCCTGGGCTCAAGTAGCCCTCCTGCCTCAGCCTCCTGAGTAGCTGGGACTACATGTGCATGCCACCACACCTGGCTTTTGTTTTTTTTGTAGAGATGAGGTCTTGCCATGTTGCCCAGGCTGGTCTGGAACTCCTGACCTGAAATGATTCTCCTGCCTCAGCCACGCAAAGTGCTGGGATTACAGGCATGAGCCAACATGCCAGGCATGGGTTTGCCTTTTCATTAGTATTTATTACAGTTTCTTCAGCCTCACATTTAATCATATCCAGCAAATTATAATTAAACTTAGTTACAGGTAGTACTTTTTATTAGCCAATTCTCAATCACCTGGAGTTAAAATTACTTCTCCCTATAACAGCTCTGAATTACATATGGCATAGCCTTAAAACCTTGAGTTAGGAAGAGCAAATTAATTTTAACATTAAGAAAAAAATCCTGCAAAGAATAATAGGTTTTAAAATCCTCTCAGATGATTTTTCCTACTATTCACCCCTTTTTGCATAAATATACAAAAGCTGACTACATCACTTGCTTATGACCAAAGAAACTTAAGGAGATAAAGTCTAAATCAGCTTTGAAGAAAGTTAGAACTAAGCCATGGAAGAACTCATAGGAAATTAAAGTTTCTAACCCACAGTAAATTTTTTTTCTAGAAACATCAAAACATTTAAAATTTTGAGTTTTTTCTCTACGTGCTAAAAGTATTGGTCTACTGCAGGTACTCACTCGAAAAATGTGCCCACCAGAACCTCTTCCGTCTGCAACACTCAAGGCAAGACTGCCTTGGCTGCCATGCAGATCCCTAGAGCTGCCATAGTGAAAACTGCTTACAGCAGTAAAATTGGAATTAAAGGACCTTGACAGCATACTCTGAATAAAGAGGGGATAGATTTAACAGAGATTAGTGTAGCATGCAAAATCCACAAGACATGTTATGTACGTAGATTATTTACAAGTAACCCCAATACCACACAGAAATATCATGCAACAACGAATTTTCAGAGCCACTGAAAGAAATTGGCACTATTTACCATATATTTACATGACAATATACATATATTGTACACATAAATTACACGTAAATACAACCATTTACATATTTAAGCATCAAGGAAGAAAGCAGACATATACCTGCTTTTATACTATTTCCTTTACTCCTAACACATCTTATATATGTCAGAAAATAGGAATTGATGTCATACCCAGATGTACGTGTATCTATACAGTCATACATAGAACACAAATTAATTTCTCTATATAAAGATAAATTTTACGAACACCTGGTAATTCTAAGTCAAAGGAATTTCTAGAGAGTCCACTTCATTTTATAGAAATTAATTCTATCTTATTAAATAAACCAAGAGTTTAAACATATATACTATACCACAAAACATTAAATATATTTGCAAAAAAAAATCTGGCTCATTTCAATTTCTAAAAATATTATCTTCCACATTTAGAAAAATCTTACATTAGAGAAAAGTTTAACATACACACAATTTTAGAATCTTTTTTTTTTTTTTTTAAGAGACAGAGTGTTGTGATGTTAAATAGCCCAGGCTGGTCTTGAACTTCTGGGCTCAAGCAATTCTGATCTCAGTCTCCCTTTTAAAAGGTTCCTGGCTGCTCTACAATTACCAGGAAAAAAATCAGAAAATGCATGTGTCACAAATTTTCCCTATTCAAATAAATATTAAAGACCACTATATTTTAAGGGTTACTGGTGGCCTTTGCTGCTTAACTGTTGAGTTCACACAAATACCTAATTGCTAATCCCAGAACTGCCTGACTCTCATTGTTCCTACCAGTTTTCTCCCAGCATTATTAACTGCTGTCCTTTCATGTGGATACTTTTAGTCATGTCCCTGAGTACTGACAGCTTGATGGTCAAACTGGGGAAACTATATTTTGGACATGGCTTGTTATTAAGAAATACAGAAATGTCAATAACAAGCATTTCTATATTACTCTTGGGAAATACATTCCTTCTCCAGATTTTGAAGTTGATATCTAATATCAAGAAACATTAATGCAGGATTCCAGAAAGAAAAGGATCTCTCAAATTACCACGTACACATTCAGTTATTTTGTGGCTTCTAAAGTAATGACTAAAGAAAAGCTAAATTTAATGCCCAGATCTGCATTTTCCAAGCCTTATACCAATTCACCAGGGATAAGGACAATTCAGAGGTTCCATAAACATTCGATTGGAATATAAAAATAAGGAAATCATTCACACACACACACATAAATAACACACACTCCTTTGTTACACACAGAGCTTTAACATGTTAACTTGAATGGCCTGATTCACGCTTTTAATGAATAGGTCTCGGAACAAAGCTTTTACTGTCATCTCTGAACATATAGGAGCTTACTGTAAATATTTCACTGACTAAACAGGTCTGGTTTTGAATCCAGACTTGTACAGAAACAACCACATAAAACTGCATCCTGTCACAACACAATGCACAGAGCTCAATTAAATGCTAGCAATCGTGTCCCTGGGCAATGTTGTTCATTGTATGTTGACAGTTGTATAACAACAAGTGAACATGACATTTATCGTGCTGTGTTTACCATAATATGATTTGGAGTGCTTCATATCTTAGTCTTTACATAGTAAGGAATCTTAATGAATGCTGATACTAGTAATAATTCAACTTTGAAATATAAAGTTTTTATTCCAAGGCTGGGTACAGTGGCTTGTGCCTGTAATCCCAGTGTTCTTTGGGAGGCCAAGGTGGGAGGATCACTTGAGACCAGAAGTTTGAGGTTACAGTGAATATCACTGCATTGCAGCCTGGGCAACAGAGCAAGACCCCATCTCTAAAAACAACAACAACAACAATAGTTTTTATTCCTTTTCCAGACATGCTTATTAGTTTAATTAAATCTTTTTTTTTTTTTTTCTGGTATGACAGCGTCTCATTCTGTAGCCTGAGCGAGGGTGCAGTAGAATCATCATAGCTCATTGTATCCTCAAATTCCCAGTTTCAAGCAATGCTTCTGCCTCAGCTTCCCAAGTAGCTGGGACCACAGGTGTACCACCACACTTGGCTAATTTTTTTCCTACTTTTTTGTAGAGATGGGTAGTCTTGCTATGTTGCCCAGGCTGGTTCCTGGCCTCAAGCAATCCTCTTGCCTCAGCCTCCAAAAGTGGTAGGATTACAGGTGTGAGCCACTGTGCCCAGCCAAATCAGTCTTGAGATTTTCAAGCTGACATCTATTTTATATGTTTGAATTCCAGATACAGTTTTTTTTTTTTTGGCGGGGTGGGAGGGGCCGCAGGATAACTACTAAAAGGTTTAAAAGCCACTTAAGCTTCACTAAGCAATTATTACTAAACTCTCAGCTGAGCAAAGTAGCAAATTTTAATTTGAGGACTAACCTCATGAGACATTGTGAAATCCTCTGGGGAAAAATTCTTAAATGTCCACAATGCCATCAGAATTATTATGGTGGCAGAGAGTGAGTCAGCGAGCGAGAGACAAGTGTGTATGTGTGTGTGTGTGTGTGTGTGTAAGTGATTCTCCATCATCTTCCACCACTTTGAACCAATGCTTTGAAGTTTAGCGTCTAAATAATACTATTACAGTAGCTAATTAGTAATATTTATGTAGCACTTTCTTTTTTTTTTTTTTTTGAGACAGAGTCTCACTTTGTTGCCTGGGCTAGAGTGAGTGCCGTGGCGTCAGCCTAGCTCACAGCAACCTCAAACTCCTGGGCTCAAGCGATCCTCCTGCCTCAGCCTCCCGAGTAGCTGGGACTACAGGCATGCGCCACTATGCCCGGCTAATTTTTCTATATATATATTTTTAGTTGTCCATATAATTTCTTTCTATTTTTAGTAGAGACGGGGTCTCGCTCTTGCTCAGGCTGGTCTCGAACTCCTGACCTTGAGCGATCCACCCGCCTCGGCCTCCCAGAGTGCTAGGATTACAGGCGTGAGCCACCGCGCCCGGCCAGCAGTTTCAATATACTTATGCTGCCCATACATTCTGATTTCCACGTCTAATGAATACGAGTGTGAAATGAATGCAGCACAAAGTAGTTTCTATAAATAAAAAAAAAGGAAGAAAACTTTCAGAATCATATTTAATGTTTTTAGAGCATTTGAACATATGAAGAGCAAGCACCCCCACACTGGGGACTTGTGTGTACGTATCATGGAACTCGAACAGACTGCCCTTCGGAATAACCATGTCTAACATTAGCAATTTAAAATACTTAAAACAACAATATGTTTATCTTTTCAGTATCTCTCAGAAAAACACTTTTTTCTTATCCTACATAATTATTGCCTAGGAAAACTCACTCACTCACACGGTTTGTATCTCAAATTTGCATTACTAACCCTAATTTCATATAGTATTCCAAGCTACTTGCACACACTATCATTACATCAAACTCAATATATTAAAAAACATGTAAGTTATTTTTGTCAGATCTCTATACTATACCACGTTGCTTTAAAGACTCTATTCTCCTAACTATGAACTTAAAAAAAAAAGTTAATGACCAAACACCCAAACCAGAAACCTTAGCCACTTCTTGAATCCCTTCTCTCATCCAGTTCTTAAAAAATAATCTTTTTGTCAACGTGTTTTTCAGATTAATTCCCACTGCAGCCATAATCCTAGCCCAGGTATGCATCAGTTGGCTGTTTTGTTATTGAAATTGTTTCCTAAACTACCTCTTCTGAATTCATCCTGAACACTTTTGCCCAAGATATCCTAAAATACCACATCTGCCCATGAAATAATAGTGGCCCCCCCTTGTTTACTATGCCAAATTGAATTATTGTTTTTTTGGCCTGGCTTTTAAAGTTGCTCTTCTCTCATCCACATAACATATATATCATCCTGGGAACATTATTTAACATTCTGTGCCTAAATTTTCTTATTGTATAATAGGATAGTAAAAATACCACATGGGACTCATGTGAAAATTCAGAAACATTTGTATAAAGAGATATTGTACAGTGATAGTTCCCGGCACTTAGTAAGCACTAAATACACTTAATTGTTACCATGACTTTCTAATATCTATAATCTGGCTCAAATTTTATTATCAAATCTTCTCAAAATCCCTAATTCAACCAGGTTCAAGTACTGGTCTCTCCCTGCTCTCGGCACTCCCTCCTGATATAATTTTTACCTTTATCTATTAATATTAATCCTATTTATCAAAATTTTACCAATGCTTCAAAAAGTAGCACTCTCCTTGAATAGTCCCATCTTCTGTGATTACTCTTATATTTATAATTAGTGTTTAATCTTTCAAAAAAAAAACCACTATAGAAATGTATCAAAAAGTCCCAAAATCTCATCACTGACAGATAATTACTGTTATATTAAAATGTCATCCTCTGAACTATATTTCCTAAACTATTATAAGTTTCTGTACCATAATTATATTTTCTGAATGACTAATGCCATAAAAATACCAAATTTCTTTTAAAATTTCTATTTTTCCTAGTAGTTTTATGTGTATATATGTGTACATGTATATGAATAAATATACAGCCCCCCAAAAGTCTCTATTGATATTTTATTGGCATTTTTCCTATCAGATAAGTATATATGATAAAAATAGTATTCAAGATCATCACCCTTGAGAGATGGATATTTAAAACAAATTTTTACAAGCTAAACAGCATATAGACACTATCTTCATTTTTTGAAAAGGCTTTTTATCTTTAATTAGAAACCATATTAAATGGGTGCTTTAATTTAAGAAAGACAATTATTTTACTACCATATAATAACCTATTTTATAATAAAGTATTTTGGTGTTCTAAATAAAAAAATATTAATTTTTTTCTGAAGCAAAAATATTAATTTTAATCAGCTAATTAAAAAAATATTTTAAGAGATGGTAATGATAAGGACGATGGCCAAATACTTATTTAGCACTTAGTTATGTATGTCAGGTACTGTTCTAAGTGCTTTGTAATAACTCATATAATTTTTTTAAACAATCCTAAAGTAAGAAGTTCTTTTCACTGCACCTATATTACAGATGAAGCAACTAAGATAAGGAAAGGCTAAGTCACTTGTCCAATGCTAACTATGTAGCAGAGCAAGGACTCTGAATAGTAAGACTATGGTGTCTCTCTAAATGTTGTACAATATAGCAACTAAATATTTTTTAACTTAAAAGGTCAAAGAGAAGTAACATATTTACTTTCTGCTAAATTCTTTTAAAGTGTGGTTTATCAAACATATGACTCCATTTAAGATAAAACTTTTATATAAATTAGGTAAAAGCAGTCTTACATGTGAGTATTTTTTAAGAGCTGAAAGAAGCAAACACAGAATTTATTTAAGAAAGATGTGGAGAATAAAATAATACCTGAGAAGGAATACAACAAAGCTACAGTAACAGCAGAATAGATACTGTGGTATTTGCTAGAAATGCTTCCCAATCAATGAGATGGAACATATGGCAGTGTAGTCAGCTAGCAGTCTGACAGGTGGGTGCCTTGGCAAGTATATTATGAGAAAGAGCACCCTGTTAATTTCAAAGTACGATCTATGTACTGGAAATGGGAGTGATCCTGTCAGCTACAGATTTGTGTTTAGACAAAGTCTGCCTGTTTCTTTTTTCACAAGGCTTCTCTAGTTTCATGGAACTAATGTGCACCTCTAAATTACCAGTGGGCATAAGTGGGAAACTACTGTCACACACTCTCCAAGAAAATGTACGCAAATTTTAAAATATGTAAATATTTTATGTGATGAAAAAAAAAAGCTGAGAGGCATACTGAACAATGAGATGGCCACTACTTATTTCCTGTTTAAAGTCTAGGCACATCTCTGTCAGACAGGAAAAAAGTGGGAGAACAGCCATATAAGATGTAACCTACACAGAATAACCAGACTCATCTCTTTGTCCAAATCTGCCATTCCTTCTATAACTCCAATGATAGTTAAAGGCATTTCCAACAACCAGTTATTCAAAGCACAAATCTCAAGCTTTATGCCTTTTTCTCAATGATGGATTACAGGAATATTCAATCAGCAGTAATCTTGTTAAATCTATTTCAGAATTGTCTCTTTAACATGTTCCTTAGTCTCAACTCCACTGACGACAGTTCACATTCGTTTCTTATCAAGATCACTAAATGGCCTCATGAGTCAATCTCTTTGACTACAGCCTCTTCCTCCAAACTCCAGTTCCACATTGGCAACAGAATTGTATTTATAAAACACAGTTATGTTACTCCACTGCTTAAGAAATTTCCACTGGAAAAAAAGACACTCTATAAGAAAGACATCTGCACTCGAATGTTTTAGCAGCACAATTCACAATTGCAAAGATGTAGAAACAACCCAAGTGCCCATCAATAATAAATGGGTTAATAAAATGTGGTATATGTATGCCATGGAGTACTATTCAGCCACAAAATCCAATGGTGATCTAGCACCTCTTGTACTATCCTGGATGGAGCTGGAGCCCATTCTAAATGGAAAAGCAAGCACCACACGTACTCACCATCAAATTGGTACCAACTGATCAACACTTATGTGCACGTATAGAAGTAACATTCATCACGTTTCAGGCAGGTGGGCGTGGGGAGGAGGGGATGGGTATATTCACACCTAACGGGTGCGATGCACACTGTCTGGGCAATGGTCATGGGTGGGGCAAAGGCAATATATGCAACCTAAACATTTGTACCCCCATAATATTCTGAAATAAAAAAAAAAAAAGGAAAAAAAGGCAAATTTCCAAATTCCTTAGAAAAAGCATACAAGTTCACGGTGTGTATAAACTTAAAGGTAAAACAAAATGGATAGATGAGAATAAAATAACCTAATGCTTCTAGATGTTTAGCTATTTAAAGTTGAAAGGGCCCTGTTAAAAACAGCTAACAATTATAGGCTGAGATTTAATGTGAATTGATATAACGTACTAATCATATATATTGGCATTTCAAAAAAATTTTATTTAAGGAATTTTTAAAAATAATGACTTATTGAGGGTATGTATGTTCAAGCTGTTTTTAAAAAACACATTTCATATTTAATAAACAGAGAAAAGATAATTCTTGGGTAAAATCCAGTGAGAGATATAAAGCTAAATCTTAAAGAAAGAACATACTTATACACTTGGGCCACATGACCATGGCACTCAAATCGAGTTTACAAGGATAATTAAAAAAAAATTTTTAACTCTGTTCAAAAGATGAATGTCTACACATACAGTTATATACTCAACATAAGCATTAGTTATTTTACCAACTATTGCCAAGCTACGCTAGAGCCACAGAAATACTTAACCGAGTTGAAGTAAGTCAGAAATGCAGTTTAGAAAAGTCAAGAATAAATGCCATGCCAGAAGCCATCTGTGTCAGTGACAATGTTAGTTCATATAATGTGGAGTGGGAAAAAAAATCTTAGATGAAATATACATTTGCAACACATATCTTGTTATTCTGTTAACTATATAGTAAATTGCTATTTCTTATAATGTTTACATAATTAACAATTATTAATAGAGAGCAGGGGGTCAGAAAATGCTAAACAGAGGTACAGATGTTACACATATTTCTAATATGTGTACACATATTAGAAATATGTGTACACAATCTAAAAGAGATACACACATAAAATAAAATGAATACATTCTTATTAGAAATTCTGGAGAGTAAAAGAAGGGAAAGAAGTTACCACTATCATCAACTTTCCTGTGTAAGTTTAAATTTGAAACTCTATTCCTAGGTACCAGAGAAAAAACTCCTAGAATATAAATAGATAATAATTCAGAGTTACCTTGTTTTCATCTTTTTTCAAAAACAAAGAATGCCAAATATTTTTAAGGAAAATAAGTTCATAAAGAGAAGAATGAAAAACTCATGTTCAATTACCTTTTCTAATTTTTTGGCCTCAATGTGTCGAAGTACTTGTTCTCGCCAATCATGAGGAACTTTACTTTTTCCTGGAGGATCTAATAAAGAATGCTCAGAACCAACCCTTGCATTTGGTCTTTTTGAAGGACTAGTCCGTGAATAATTGAAATCACTAACTGACATAGTTCTCTCTGGTATTTCATTAATAGAGGGTCGAGCACTCTGAGGCCTTGATGCATTTGGACCATCAATGCTGTATGTTCGTGCAGAAAGAGGTCTCTGTGATCCTGACATCACTGGAGCTCTTCCCACTGAATGTAGCTCTCTGTATGATAAATAATCCCCTTCAGGAATTTGGGTCCGCCTTGTGGGACCTAGATCACCAAGATTTACAGAGGCTGTAGAGGACACACTACTTTGTCGCTGAATCGTAGTTCGAGTCACAGCGGGAACTAGTCGGTCATTTGGTGAAATGGCCCACATTTCCCCATGTCTTGGTGGCCCAAGTCTCTGATGTAAATGGTATGCAGTGTTAGCTCGAACATTGTTATGGTTAGAAAAATTCATATTGGCAGAATGTTTAGGATAACTGTGATTTTCTGTGCTCTCTGATCTAGGAAGGCGCTGAGGAAAACTGATGTGATCTATTTGGGGATTTTGTTTAGAGGGCCACAAAGTGTCTTTGACTGCAGCACTGCTACTATACTGGATATTATATTGTGGAGGACCATATATTTGGGGTGTAGATTGTGGTCCACTTGCTGTGGGCCCTCTTAATATGTTTGGCTCTTCAGGATTATGATTTGAATCAAACTTGAAAATCGCTTTTGTACCCGAGATTAAATCAGAAGATGAAGAAGAACCAGTAAACACCTGCAATGGTTGATCATACAACAGTGTGGCAGACTTGCTTCTGACTATATTTTTTCCATCAATAGCAGATGTGATTTTAACCGTTGTACTTGGCTGCTGAGGTCCATTATCACTAAGAATGTCGCAGATTTTTAGCCCTCCAGTCTCCATATTAGTTACGCTATGAGATTTCACAACAGATCCAACTGGACCACTTCTCTGAGGGGAGAGATCGTCAGTGCTTTTGGAAATACCTAAGTCAACAGAAGAATCAGTATCTTGTGGTTCAGCCCCATTAGGAGACTGTGAAGTTTCCTCAGAATGTCCATTTACCTTATTTACAGATTCCAGAGTAGGATACTTGTTTCCATTTTCCAAGTGCTCTTCTTCCCCTTTAGAATTAACGCTTAAAAATCCTGTTCCAAGGACTATATCCTGTGTCTTTGATCTTTCCACTATCTCTGGTTGAAATGTATCATTAGTTATAAGCTTATTAAGATTCATATTGATGTGATCTAATTTGTGAGATTCATCAGATGTAGCTGTTGACTCAACACCTTTCTCAATTAGAACTAATTGTTCTTCAATATTCAAATCATATTCTGGTAAATTAAAATCTTTTTTATCATGAACCTTGAACTTTTCCTCTGTTGAATTGTTTAAAATACCTCCATTTTGTAAAAGGCTGTTAAAATTTTCATCTTCTTGCCTAAAATAAAGATAATTTTGTGAAAAACATAATAAAGCAAAGTTTTCTTAGTAACAGGGAGCATTAATAAATAACTAGTTAAATTGTGTAGGTAGACAACTTAAAAAAGTTCACGGGATCACAGATAAAAAGCATTTATTATCAAGCAAGTAATTTAAAAATATTATCTTAGTAGTTAAGTAATATAGCTTTAAGTCAGAGACAAATAAAACAATTAAAATTCATAGTTAATATTGAGATTAATTTTCATCAATAAACTCAATCTAGCTTAATAGGGCTAAACTATGTGTAAAAGTATATTATGCATCTTCTGCTGCTGCATCTTTTCACAAATGTGCTAAAAAAATGAAATGCTTGAATGTAGGCAGATAAATGGGGAGAAAGCTAATAACTTGAATAGCTAAGATATACAGGACATTTTTCTGGATAATTCTGAAGCCTTACATTATTAACCATGTCAACCACAGTTAATCATATTAACTAAGTACACAATTATTAAATTCAAATAGATAAGAAAATTGTATAAAACAAAGAACTGAACAATCACGCAAAGTTTTATATTAAATATGTAAAACGGATCAAAAGAGAACTAAGTCTAATTACTCTTTTAAGTGGCTAGTTGTATTTGGCAAGTATTTTATAAATGTGCCATTCCAAAATTATAGAAAATATTTTATTTTTACTTGGCGATAAAAAAACATTTGTGTTCTCTTGTGTAAATATTCAGGTTACGTTTACACAAAAATTCCTTAATATCAACTTTCCCATTATGCAAAAGATAACATTATCAAAAATGTAGCACCAAAAGGTTAGCTTTTAATTATAAGAAACGTGATTTATAAAATACCATGCTATTTCCCAATAAACAAATAAGTAAAATTTTATTATTCAACAAATTAATCATTATGTTAATATCTAAGAGGTTATAAAGATAAGAATTTTAGGCTTGGCGTCGGAGCTCATGCCTGTAATCTTAGTACTCTGGGAGGCCAAAGCAGGAGGATTACTTGAGGCCAGGAGTTCAAGATGAGCTTGAGCAAGAGCGAGACCTTGTCTCTACAAAAAATAGAAAAATTAGCCAGGCATGATGACACACGCCTGTAGTCCAAGCTACTTGGGACGCTGAGGCAGGGGGAATCACCTGAGCCCAGGAGTTTGAGGCTGGAGTGAGCTATGATGACACCACTGCAATCTAGCCGGGGGCAGCGGGTGGGGACAACTGGGTGAGACACTGTCTCAAAAATCTGTATAATAAGCTTTTGGTTTAGTAGTATACCAAATCTTTTTCTCAGGCATACCCTAGCTGACAGACTAACACCAAGGCAGAATGATGGCATGGTCTTGCTTTGATAACTACATTTCTTGAGAGCCTAAATAATAAAATTTGTTTTAAACTTTTGTTGAATGCCAGACTACAGAACTTAACATTTACATCTCTCTGAGAGTTTCTCTAAGCCAAACATACAACACCAGTCAAGAGTATTTGAAAGAACCCTTCAATGGCATCCTTCCAAAATGTTTCTGCATTTCTAACTATAAAAATACCCCAAATAGGCTGTTTATGTTGTAACACCTAGAAATATTATACAAATGTTCAATCTTATAATCAAGAGATTGAGAATCTATTTTGTTTATTCTTCCCCATTTAGAAAAACTAATTTAAAATGGAAGTACATAAAAATTAAATAGTTAATTAGTAATAAAATGGGGAAAGAAATCATATACTGCCTGAACCACTTCTATAATATTTGTGAAATACTTTATGTTTTAGTTATGTAATTATTATTGGTCTTACTATTTCTATTTATTGTACAAATAAAAAATTTTGTAATATATTCACAAACCTGATTTTGGAGTTAATATCAATATGAGTTTGTTTCAGTGGAGAGCAGAGTGAGGTGTCTTGACTACTATCAGTATTAAGAGAAACTGAATCAGACATCCGAGATGGAGAAGAACAATTGCTGTTATTCTGATTGCTATTGTGTGTAACTTCATCTGATAAAGAATCTGTATCCTTTGTATCATCTGAAACACAACAAACAAAAAAATATTAAGACCAACGATAAATTTACCAGGAATTGTGCAAAATACTTTCCAGTAATGACAGATGGCATGTATATTGCCCTGGTTCCATACATGAGGTAATAAATTATATGGATAAGAAGATAACCGGAGGCACCCCTGCAAGTTCAGTCCTCGTACACATAAAGGTTAAACTATACTTACAGTTCACAATCTTTGTAAACTTGTCCGGGGAAAAAAATTACTTCATACATGTGGGGAATTTTTTTCATTTCTTCTGGTAATAAAAATGAGCAATGCAGCCAACTGCCCCCCTGACACACACACACAATTACCAAAAAAATCGAGAGATTTTCAAGGTCAGCCCTCTCATTCCTTCATTTTTAAGCTGTTCATAGAATTGTTTATGAATGTTATACTCTCAATATGTGAGGTGACTGTGTATGTAACAATTATATAAACAGAAATAGACAGTGTTCATATCCTATGATAGGTAAGTACAATTAAAAGTATTTTTTTTTAAATGGTGGCAAATAAGTTGTTTTTAACTAACTTAATTCTAGCCAAAGCATTGAAATAGTGTATAAAACACATCCACAGGAGATTATATGAATCAAGGATATTTTTGCTGTTCTGCTTTTCTGAGATCTTAGTATTAATAGCAAAGGTCAAGTAGTCTGGATCGAGTTTACAGTTGACAATAGCAGCATATGGGCTCTGTAACCTTAACCTCAAGGTATTTGGGTCTTGGATTCCTAATTTTTAAAATACCATTAAACTGGATGGCGAAATTCTTTCATAAATATATTCCTCTTCCTCCTCCTTATCCTGGAGTTATTGTGACAACTAACAACATGTAACTTAGCATAGTACCCTAGCAACTAGTAAATGCTCAACAAATACTACATATCATTGCCAAAATTATTATGAACCTAAGCTACTGAAGGGCCACCCTGAAAGTATCACTGATGCCATAAAGGCAAAAGGGTGGATAAACATTTGGTGAAGAGGGTGTAGAGACAGTCAGGTGCTAGCGGGGAGGGGTGAAGGAAGACACAGATATCTTTTAAGATTTAATTTATCTCAAGAATCTAAGATTTTGTTACATGAAAGAATGGCTGGCAGGGGTTAAGGAGAATGTAAAAAATGTTCCGGGATAGATAAGAGTGAAATAACAATGAGCATCAGTTACTGTGCTAGATTTGAATACTTTCCATAAACTAGCCATTTGGATATAAAATCCTTTGACAGCCTCACTGTATGTCAAATTAGATACCTACATATGGATAAACTTAAGTAACTCAAGGATCACGTAGCAGATAAGCAATAGAATAATGTAGGCTTACTAGCCTGTAAAGTCCATGCCCTTATAAGTAAATTTGCATGAGGGGAGGGAAAAGATCTATGAAGACCTTTCTTTAAAAATGAATAATAAAGAAGGAGAAGTTTTCAGAAAGGCATGTTTAAAAACTTATTTTAAAAATATATTTCAAATAACATTTCAATGAAATTTATTCCAAAAAAATTTATAAACTTTATTCAGGCAATTTCTATTCTTAGTGCTTTCTTTTAACTTCTAACCTTTTTTGTTATTACTAAGTGCTACAACTTTTGGCTGGTTAATAGACGTTTCAATTAATGGTGGTCGCATCTCTGCCATTTTCATCTCTTCATCAGAAGAAAGTTCTTCAGATTCCTAGTTTAAGAAACAAGGGAGAAATATATATAAAATTAAATTTTGGTTTCTTTAAATGAATAAATGTTAAGTCATAAGAACTTCAACAGGAAAACAAACAGTATTAAGAACATCCATGAAATATTTTCATGGTAACAGTGACTAAAACTAGTGTATGATCTAACTAATTCAAGACATCGCAATAAAACTATGGTAATTCTTAACAATATGCCAACATGCGTATGGGATATTTTCCTCTGGCAAGCCTTAATTCAAGTATATTAATGATTACTATGTGCCTGGTACTATATCACGTGCGAGACAAACAAAAATGAATAAAACAATCCCTGTCTTTGGAAAACTCAGTTTAGTGAGGGTGACTCAACAAAAAGTTTCTTCCTAATCCTCAAATTTATTCTCTTATGAATCATTGGGTTCAAGGGAATCAGATGGACTGAGATGCTCTGCCATCAAAATGAACTAATGGCAATTTTTACCCAATTTGAAGAAAGAATTTTTTATTATTCTCCATGAATTTTTCTGTAACACTTAGCAGCAGTCCCAGATTATCTCCCATTGAGTGCTGCCAGATAGCAAACAAAATGACTTGTAAGTCAACAAATAAAAAAATTTTAATATTGTATATGCTGTAGATGAAATCAGATCTTCTGCAGGCTAAAACATTCCCAGTTAACATGATGGAAATAAATAAATATGGTGAAAATAAATCAAATGTCCTTAAAAAAGATGTTCAGTTAAAGGTACTAAAACTTTTAGGTATTCATAAGTGCCATAATAAACATATGGATTGGGATCAGCAAACCATTTCAGTAAAAGGCTAAATTAAGTATTTTAGACTTTGCAGGCCAAATGGTCTCTGTTTCAACTACTCAACTCTGCAGTTGTGGTAAAAAACCAGCAATAGACAATATATAAACAAATGAGCATGGCTATGTTCCAATAAAACTTTAATTTTCATGTGATAAAATAGTATTCTTCTACTGATTTTAATTAACCTTTTAATAAGGTAAAGCTATCCTTAACTTGCAAGCTATTCAAAAACAAGGAATGGGCCAGATTTAGCTCGTAGGTCACAGTTTGCCAACCCTGCTCAAGACTGTACTACAATGGAAAGAGTTAAAGGCTGCTGGTTAGTAGAGTAGGAAGAGGAGGCAGTAGTTTTGAAGAATGAATAAAGAAGGGAATGACATTTTGAACAGAGGGCAGCACAGAAATAAGAAACAGTACGGCAAGTTAGCGCTGTGCAGGTGGAGCTCAAGATAAGTGGCAGGAGAGACAAAAAAGGTAGACTGGATTGCATGGTGAAAGGTTTTTCTCTGAAAATGGGCTCAATTAAGTACATATTAGTCATTACTGGAAGTTGCCAAGCCAGGAACTCATAAGATCAGAATTATATTTTAAAATGTTAATTCTGGTATTAAGAATGTACAGGAAGAAGAGACTGGCAGAAAGAAATCTAACTATCACCACAGTCCTGAAGAAAATGAGATTATATCTGTCCTTAGGCAATGGCAGTGGTGGCTGATAAAAAGAAAAAGAATTTCATAGAAATTCTGGTATTATCAGGACTCAATGACAGAATGAGTGTGAAGAATGAGAGAAAAGGAGAAGAAAGGGCAAACTGTCTACTTTAATCTCTGATATCCACAGCATTTATATTACTGACCACTCTTTCTTCTTGAAGAATTTATATTACACATGGGCTTTTGGGAACTGCAATTTCCTAAATCTCTTGCCTCCTTTCTGTCTCCTTTAGTCATGCCAATCTTCTAACAGCCCACATTTTTTCCCTTTCTTATTTGTTCCCATTGGATATTGTGTTTTCTTCAATGATTATATTTACTATGACAATTCTCCAATTTATAATCTATCTTTGATTTCTGTTCTGAGCTGAAGATTCATGTATCTGTTGGATATGTCTAATTGACAGTCTTGCCAATTGTTCAAATTCCACATACCCATAAACAAACTGGTCCTTCTAAGCCTGTTTGTTCTCTTAACACCTCATCCTGTTAATGGCATCACCTCCCTAATCAGTCACGGTTATGTCACTATTCACACTACTCCCTTCTTTTTGGTAAGAGATATTCACATGTTACATTCCTCTTCTAATATTCTCACAACTAACTTTCAGCCCATGTTTTTTGCTATCTTTATTCAAAAAGCTGGCTGTGTGCAGTGGCTCATGCATATAATTCCAGAACTTTGAGGTGACAGGATTATTTGAGGCCAGGAGTTCAAGACCAGCCTTGTCAATCGCTACAAAAAATTTTAAAAGTTAGCCAGGTGTGGTGGCGCATGCCTGCAGTCCCAGCTACTTGGGAGGCTGAGGTGAAGGATCACTTGAGCCCAGGAGTTGGAGGCTGCAGTGAGCTATAATTGCGCCACTGCGCTCTAGCCTGGGTGACAGGTATCTCTTAAAAAACAAAACAAACAAACAAAAAAACCAGCTGTCAAACTCTGAGAATTCAGTAGCCACTGTAACATAACTCTAATACACAGCTCTATCATAGTAATACTCTACTAAAAGCCTTCTGAGGCTCCCAAGGACCACAGAACACTAAGTTCAAACTTCTTAGCACGGCTTTCAAGGGCCTTCATAATCAGGATTCAATCTACTGTACTGATTTTATTTCATATTTGCCCTGATATAGTCAGTAAGATAAAACATATTCTCTTCCACATTTTTCAAATGCCATTCTTTTGTTCTCATTATTCCTTCCACATTTCGTTTAGGTCTCTTTGTGCCAATTGAAATCTTTCAAAATACAGGTCAAATGCCTCTTTCTCCTTAAAGGATCCATGGATTTTTCAAAGCCAGAAAAGATCTCTTTTCTAAATTGGTATAATACTTAATACTTTGCTTATGCACTTAGCACAGTCTATACTTGATTCTACATATTTGCACTCATTTTAATCTATATATCCACTTATCCATTCTGACACTACAGCTCCACACACAGTGTCTTACACATAGAAATTACACTAAATGAGTCATAAGTTCACTGGGACAAACTTAATAACTTTTGCAGACAATGTTATATTAGCTTTAATGCATACAGTAGTATATTGAGTGATGTTAACCATCTAAAGTACATCCAAAAACCATGAGGTTTTTTTCCCCTGTAGTAAATGCTAACTCACGGATAAGCATGAAAATAAATGATGTGCTTTGAATGCATTTTGAATTTTCAGAAGATGTTATTATAGCCCACAATATCACTATTTCTTTATACCAATGCTGTCTAAAAGAACTTTCTACAATGACAGAAATGATCTTTATATCTGTGCTAGTGTGTGTTAGTAGTAGCCACTAACTAGCCAGATGTGGCTACTAACCATGTGAAATGTGGCTACTATGAGTAGGAGGCTCGATTTTAAATTAATTTAATTTAATTTCAACTTAAATAGCTACTTGTAGCTAGTGTGTACCACAGTGGACAATACAGCTATAAATACAAAAATACTTCAGATATTCATATTAAAAGTTACAGCTTCATCATTTTACATTACCAATAGCAGTATATGAGGGGAACATAAATGGTGAAACCACTTTGGAAAAGTATCTGGAGTCTCTCAAACAGTTAAAATAGAGTTTACGTGATCTAGCAATTCCACTCCTATGTCCAAGAGAAATGAAAATATATATCCACACAAAAACCTGTACACAAATATTCACAGGAGCCTTGTTCATTATAGCCAAAAAGTGGAAGTAACCCAAATGTCCATCATTTGAAGAATGGATAAACAATGGTGTGGTATGTATGTATGTGTATATATATATATATATATATATAAAAATATATAAAATACACAACAGAATATTATTCAGCCATAAAAATGGATGCAGCATTGATATATGCTATAACATGGAATAAATTTGAACACATTATGTTAAGTAAAAGAAACCAGTCACAAAGGATCACATATTGTATGATTCTATTTATATGAAATGTCAAGACCAGGAAAATTTATAGAGGCACATAAAGATTATTTGGTTGCCTAGGGTTAAGGGGATGAGGAAATTGGGGAGTAATAGTTAAGGAGTACAGGATTTCTTTCTGGGAAGACAAATGTAAAAGTGATTGTGGTGATAGTTTGCACAACTTGGTAAATACACTAGAAGCTACTGAATTATATACTTTATACGGGTGAATTGTACGGTATATATCTCAATAAAGATATTTTTTTTAAAAAAAGTTACAGCTTTGGCCGGGCGCAGTGGCTCATGCCTGTAATCCTAGCACTCTGGGAGGCCAAGGCGGGTGGATAGCTCGAGGTCAGGAGTTCGAGACCAGCCTGAGCAAAAGCGAGACCCCGTCTCTACTAAAAATAGAAAGAAATTATCTGGCCAACTAAAATACATATAGAAAAAAAAATTAGCTGGGCATGGTGGCTCATGCCTGTAGTCCCAGCTACTCGGGAGGCTGAGGCAGTAGGATTGCTTAGGCCCAGGAGTTTGAGGTTGCTGTGTGCTAGGCTGATGCCACGGCACTCACTCTAGCCAGGACAACAAAGCGACACTCTGTCTCAAAAAAAAAAAAAAAAAAAAAAGGTACAGCTTTTATGGATCCACTAGAAGAAATTCCACAGCTAAAAATTCTTGGGCACTCAACAAAAAAAACCTTCACATTCAATGACAAAAATGCTTAAATAAGTTGAATAACTGAGTTTACTGATAACAGCCTTTTTGTTTTTAAGTTAGAGAAATGAAAGCAATAGTAATTATGTATTTTACAGTAGACTAAATCCCCTATAATCGAATTTACATAGCAGTTAAACATCCGAGCATAAAGGGTATAAAAGTGCTAAGTTTCAAGTGATAAATGAGCAATATTTTGAAATTTCTCAGGAACAAATTCATGAACATATTTTCTGCAATCGATATCAGGTCTTTAGCAACAATGAAATATTAAAGTTCTTACAATTGCTTCAGAATAATCAAAAATTTCATACCTCAAAAACATCATCATGATTAACAATATGCTTCAAGTTCTCAGAGGCTTTCACATTTGCAGTCACTGGTAAATTCCCAGGACTGATCTCAGCTTCAGGTTCATTGATCTTCTGTACAGAGTTCCCTGTCATATACTTTTCTCTTTCATCAGCTTTGCTTTTTACTGGAATAGTACTTTCTGAAGTCTAAGTAAAAGAAAAGATGAAGAACTCATATTCTTTTAAGTTTTATATCTATTCTTGTACTAAAGTTCAGATAAAAATTTACAAGTGATTTACAAACTTCCAATTCTAGACAAATCTCAAACAAGGAAACTTCAAACACAGAAACCTGTGGCACTCATAGATAAAATGCCCATTTTGGGAAAGTGTGGCCCTCAAAAATCCATGAGCTACATTAACATTTATAATTTAACCAAGGTTAGTTTTCCTCTTAGAAGCTGCAAGGCTGGTATGGATGAGTGAATCCCTTAGCTCAAGTAGACTCATCTCAGAATGGTTAAGATTGTTTTCTGCTCATTGTAGAACGTATGGTAATTCTAATGACATGATAAAACTTTTATTTCTGTGATACTTTATATGTGGAGGCAAAGACGACTAAAGGAATATACAACTTAGGAATTTGTGAGAGTTTCTGAAATATCCCAAGGAAATGCCAAACGTCTGCCATAGCAATTACATTTAAAATTAGAATTGGGTAAAGTGGACCAACATTACCAGGGGAAAAAAAGAATATCTGCATAATAATGACTTTTCTGAAATTATCTTCTTTGTTCAGGCAATGATCTTTGAAAGGCTTTGTTGACACTACCCTGGCAACCTGGGCATTCTATAGCCTGAGAGGTAATAACTGCAATTAGGAAGTTCACTGATTATTATAGCTTCCCAGTTCAGGTAACTAAGAACAAAACCATAAATTTGGAAGTATAGTTATGCGTCATTTAACAATGAGGATATGTTCTGAGAAATGCATTGTTAGGTGATTTCGTCATTGTGTGATCATAGTATGTACAAACCTCCATGGTATAGCCTACTACATACTTAGGCTATAAACCCATACAGCATGTTACTGTACTCAACACTGTAGGCAATTTTAACACAATAATAAGTATTTGTATATCTAAACATACCTGGATATAGAAAAAGTAAACCATTGTGTTATGACATCACTAGGCGACAGAAATTTTTCAGCTCCGTTATAATCTTATGGGACCGCCACCCTATATGCAGTTCATCAACTAAAACATTGTTATGTGGCACGTGACTGTGTGTCTATTATATATTTAGAAAGTCATTATGGCAATTGTCATTTAAAAATTTTAAAGAACTTGAAATAGGCTTTAGTCAATCCTTTTGAATTGAGTTTTCTAACCTTTACACCCACATCTTTATTTACAACTTGCTGATCTTCATGTGGTTTCAAATCTCTTCCAGAGTCTTCACTGGTCTCTTCATCTTTTAATCTATGTACAATGGTTTGAACAGTTTTGACCATATTCTTAAGCTCATCTGGGTATGGTGTTGGATATCTCTTTAAATTTCCCTCCTAGAGAAATAAAATATGTGAAATATAAACTATAGATAAATACTTCTAATGTCAATCAAATGAAATTTAATCTATAATCCATATGAATTATATTTGATATCTAGCTCAGATATCAGGGGGATATCCAGGGTTATCTAGGGATAACTGTGAAGACAGATGATCGGTTCTGAAGGCATTTTAGGATTGACAAAAATATGGTTTTATCACAAAACAGTCAAAGACTTCACAATAAATTTCAATGTTTTAAAAGCTTTTTTAGCAGACAAATATTTTCTATCTGAAGATACACAGTGTGGATAGTGCCAAAAGTTGTCACTTAGCTTTGAAACAGACAAATACTTTCTAGCTAGATATTTATCCAGACACATGTAAAATTCAGACATTCATATATTTATGTCTTATGTGCCAGGAACCAAACTCTTCCAGGGTCAGCCTAATTGTCATTTTCTGAGATTTAGCTAGTTTATATAAGGCGCAAGTAATTACATCTGTAAGTAACTTGGAAATATGTATCATTGTGATGTTTTGAATCCCACAAAAAAACAAAATGTTTGTAACAAAGAGCACTTTATCTCTAGGATTTATATAAATAAATCATTAAAGAAAGGGGGAAAATAATCACTATAAATATGGTGGGGGGATTGACTAAATTCTGGAGTTAAATAAAAAGGATATTAATTCAAGATAAAGTTCTAGTTAATTTCTCTAGCCTATAATAATTTGTTTTTCTCTTCTATTTATATTAATATTAATAGGTACTATGAAATTTAGCTTTTAATCACATAATTTTACATTGCTCTCAAATTCCTTCATATGTGAAGTATTTTGGATCAGTAAGACTTCAAGTGCCTTGAGGACAAGGAATGAATCCAATACTTCTCCATATCCCCAAAACATCAGAGTATAGGTATAAAGTACCAATTTAAATATCAGCAGACCTGTTTCAAATTTGAAGGAATAAAGAAGAGACTCACCCTCGGAGGTACCTCCCTTTCATCTTTGTCTTCATCACATTCAAATGCCACTTGAGCCCGCTGTTTCCTCTGTTCCTCCCACAATGAAGGATTAAAACTTTCATTATCTGATATGAACGTAACTAGAGAAAAGTAAAAAACAAAAACCTACTATATTTTACTGTAATTTTGAAAAACTACTGCTTGCTGATAATTTATAAGTTATGTTCATTACAATAAGTCTGAGACAGTTAAGGCTCATTAATATCAGAAGTTATAAATCCTAGGGTAATGACTAGGCTGTGACTCTAAGATTTCTTTACAATGTCAATCACATATCTTTTCTTTCCTGAAGCTGGTTTGTCCTTTTTTTACCAGAAGGGTTCGTGAAGAGAATCTACCAATTAAAACACTACAGATATGTAGAGTTTTGTGCAGTGCCCTAAAAAGGTATTATTAATATATAAATCATTTCATCCAAGTTTATTTTTGTACCTTCCTAATTCCAGTAGTTCATTATGCATACAGAAGTGGGGGAAAAGTTTGATAACAGAGTGAGATAAAAGAGAGCGGTAAGAAAGGATTACTTGGTGGCATGAAATTTCATCTCTGCATTAAACATACACCATATAGGTTACACTTACTAAGTAAAGTATTTAAAATATATTTGCTAGGCCGGGCGCGGTGGCTCACGCCTATAATCCTAGCACTCTGGGAGGCCAAGGCGGGTGGATCGCTCAAGGTCAGGAGTTCGAGACCAGCCTGAGCAAGAGCGAGACCCCGTCTCTACTAAAAATAGAAAGAAATTATATGGACAACTAAAATATATATATATATATACAAAAAATTAGCCGGGCATAGTGGCGCATGCCTGTAGTCCCAGCTACTCGGGAGGCTGAGGCAGTAGGATCGCTTAAGCCCAGGAGTTTGAGGTTGCTGTGAGCTAGACTGACGCCACGGCACTCACTCTAGCCCGGGCAACAGAGTGAGACTCTGTCTCAAAAAAAAAAAAAAAATATTTGCTATATCAAAATGTAAAGAACACTGAATTTCAATGTAAACTCAATACATGTATTCTGCTATCAGATAAACAGGTTGAGCATCCCTAATACAAAAATCCAAAATTTGAAATGCTCCAAAATCTAAAACTTTTTGAGCACTGACATGACACTCAAAGGAAATATGCTTACTAGAACACTTTGGGATTTCTGGATTAGTGATGCTCAACTGGTATGTATTCTGCAAATATTCCAAAATCCAAAACACTTCTGGCCCCAAGCATTTCATATAAAGGACACTCATCCTCTAATATTAAAAGTAAAGATTTAACAACTCTTACAATTTTTGGCTTCTTATTACTAGGCATCTAAAAAATATATTAGGATTAAAAAATTAATTCATTCAACTATTACATATCACTTCATAGAAATTATGCAATACAAAATAAAATCACTTTTTCGTCTAATAAAATGATTATCCCTATTCAAAACAAAGAGATTAGAAGCACCCAAAATTAGCTAATAGTAAAACTGAAATTACTGAAAATACCTAAACATGGCCAATTTGAATATTTATGCAAAAATAACATGATACAAAACTTCTAATTATCATTTATATTAAGGTCTTATTTTGGGCTTCTTAATCTTTCTAAATCTCATATCCAAACTAAGGATGTCATGAAATCAAATACTAACAATGGGAATGGAATTTTTTGATTTAGCCTTTCTCTGTTTTCATTACTCAGTTCAAGATTTTTTTCTTATAATTGCTTTTTTGAAATGCTTAACATTTACTTAATGAATTAGACTACTGGTTTTTGTTCAAAACAAATGTGGGATGTGATTAAAATTCCTATTGACATACCTTTGAGGTATCACTGCAAAGGCAAGCATAGCCAACCAGTTTCCAACAAAGTCTCTTTCTAGGATTTATATAACTCCCCCTCCTATCTTAGGCAGTGATTTCAATCAACAGCTGAGCCCAGAGATCCCTAAGAATGTTAGACTATATCAAAGCAATTTCACACGAGAATTTATTCAGAACCCCAAGGTAAAAAATTTGTACCAGGCCTCTCATACTTGTCAACTTCTGGTCACCTACACTTTCTCTTCTTTAGTATACATCTCACACCTCTGAAGATTCAGGACATCAGATAATATCAGTCTCTATCCATTCTACAAGCTACTTGACCTGATCACCATTTTTTTTTTTTTTTTTGGTGAGACGGAGTCTCGCTCTGTCACCTGGACTAGAGTGCCGTGGCATCAGCCTAGCTCACAGCAACCTCGAACTCCTGAGCTCAAGTGATTCTCCTGCCTCAGCCTCTCGAGTAGCCGGGGCTACAGCTGCACACCACCACACCCGGCTAATTTTTCTATTTTTAGTAGAGATGGGGTCTCACTCTTGCTCAGGCTGGTCTCGAACTCCTGACCTCAAGTGATCCTCCCACCTTGGCCTCCCAGAGTGTTAGGATTACAGGTGTGAGCCACCACGCCTGGCCAAGACCTGCCAATATTCTGAATGATGTCAATGTGTGATAACTCTCCCCATAACTCCACAATTTTATAGTTCCTTGATGTCCTCAATCCCAATATCCACCTGCACACCAGCTAAGTGATTCACGACCATGGTGAATTCAAGACTTTGGCTTCCATAAGACTTTTATACCTCTTTGACCACTGTACCTGTCCCTTCAAATCATTCATTTACTTATTATTACTGGCAAACTTTCAGTTCCTTAGCCACCTTTCTTTTTCTCCTTGTAAAACCACTCTAGGTTTTACTTTTTTCTCTACAGAGTCCATGACACATTAATCACTACCATTTCCCTCAAATGCCCTTCCTCCAACTTCCAGAAGCAAATTTCTTTGACTCCACTGTGATAAAAAATACAATAAAAACTCTCTGACTGATATTCCCCTGTTTTCTCAGCTACAAATTTGTTGCATATGGATGCATACTTCCCCCTTTTTCTGCTTAAGACTGATTTCTCTAGCTAGGCTCAAGATCTCTTCCCTACTCTTTCAAATTTATTCATTATCCACCTTTAGATTCTTGAAGGCAATGACTTTTGTAAATATTTAGCTCTAGCACAATGCCTGTCACATAGATGGGATGAAAAATAGAATGAATTCAGTGTGAATAAAAGTTATCTACTTCTCTTAAACTGGTATAAAACCCCAATGCAAGAACATATTTTTTGATTAACCTATTTCTTAGAGACACTGAGATAAAGAGAAAAGCTTTTCTTGCAGTTGACAGAAAATTCACCCGCCTTATTCAGTGTTCTGCTTATCATACCCATAGTGAGATACATTAAGTAACACTTGATCTCTAAGGAGTCTCAGAATATCATAGCTGATACTTGTATTTCAAAGTTTTCCATTAGAAATCCTTCTATTCTAAAACAAATCTCAAAAAATTAGCTGCGGCAAAAGCAAGATTTTGCTACTTTTTTTCTTCCTATCACAAATAAATTTCTTACCTGAACTATGATCTCTTAAGAAGAAACATGAAAGGAATAAACTAAAATGATAAAATGGAAAAAGGAAGCAAGGTAGATTTGAATTATCAAAGTGGAAACAGTAGAGGGAGAGAATAAGGCACGAATACACACCTATGAGTAAGACAGTTTAGAGCAGCAGCAACTTCTTCTGTAAAAGGCTAGATAATAAATATTTTTAAGCTTTGTGAGCCAAGAGGCAGTTAATCATAACAGTTATCTATTTTGGAGGATTGATGGAAAAATGAGAAATTATGGATATAAAATGCTTAGCACCGTGTCTGACTCAAATCAAACTGGCTATTATTCTTACATTGTTATGGCAGGTTCAGCAAACAGCTTTGAAATACTTAAATAGATCAAAATTTTAACTCATTTAACTTCTATTCCAGAACTAGTGATAAACAATTAGAAAACTGTTTCACTTCTCTAGGCTACTTAACGCTTGCTCTTTGCAAGGAGTAAAAGATTTGATTTAATAAGTTATTATTTCACAGGTATATCTGATGACATTTATTTAGGTGTAGCTTTTGAATTAAATTAGATTTGTGAGATGTCATCTAAACCTATTCTCAAAGCTTAATTACAGATCCTCCAACAAATGAAGCTATTTGTTTGACATCCATGTATTTAAATCCATCCCTCACCTCCATATTTAGCAATGTAATAAAATATGTAAATATATTTCCATAGCAAAATATAGTATACTTGATTTTGAAACTGTCAATAGTGATTTTTTTTTTTTTTTTAAAGACATGGAGTCTTGCTGTGTCGCTCAGGCTGATCATAGCTCACTACAGCTTCGAATTTCTGGGCTCAAGCAATTCTCCCACCTCGGCCTCCCAAGTAGCTAGCACTACAGGCACAAACCACAATGCTCTGCTAATTTTTAAAATTTTTTATAGAGACAGGGGTCTCACTATGTTGCCCAGCCTGGTCTTGAACTCCTGGCCTCAAGCAATCCTCCTGTATCAGCCTCCAAAAGTGCCGGGATTACAGGCCTACAGCACTGCACCCAGCCTGTTTTATGCAAATAATAATTTTATGCATTAGAAATTAAGAAGTTAAAAACAGACACACGAAGTCTGCTTTTGCCACTAACAGTGCAGTGTGGAGAATCATAGTCAATACTTGGATGCATCAATACAAGTTTTTTCGTTTGCCTTGTTCACTGGGACTCATGTCTCAATTTCCTGCTTTTCTTTGTCTGTGAAGATGATTTTTGGATAATAGGAAGTACTAAGGGTTGAGCGTCCTATAAATAATATCAGGATCAGCTACATAATATATTCAAATAATTGTTCTTTTATGTGAGAGAACAGAATGCTAATATAGATTGAGTATCCCTTATCCAAAATGTTTGGGATGAGAAGTGGTTAGGATGTTAGATTTTGGAATATTTATATGTACATAATACTGGCTGAGCATCCCTAATCCAAAAATCCAAAATTCTCCAAATGAACATTTCCTTTGAACATTATGTTGGTGCTCAAAAGGTTTCAGATTTTGGAGCATTTCAGATTTTTAGATTAGGGATACTCAACTTTTACTTATTTATGAGGAAAAAATGCAACGAATTCTGAGTTTAGAGAAAAGACTTTAATGTCCTATTACACAGTTTGGCACACTATTTCAGTATAAGCCCATAAAATATTTTAGGCTTTGTAGACCATAAAGTTTCCGTAGCAACTACTCAATTCTTGCCACTGTAACTTGAAAGCAGTCACAGACAAAATGTAAATGAATGAATGTGCCTGTGTTCAAACAGAACTACTATCATCATTTCAAGATAATGAAACTGAAGTTGAAGAACTTATTTAATTTACCTGTGGCATTATTTTATAAATTAAGACCAATGATTAATTTACATTTTTTCCGGTGTTTTTATGTATTAAGAGTTAATTTATAAATAACAAAATCACAGAGATTTTCACTGGTTTCCGAAAGAAGATACATACATAAAAATTATGTACTTTAAGTACAGTATATATAATAAAAGTTATACACATATAGACAAAGTACAACATGTATTAGAAACAATTTGCTCTTTAGTCTAAAATGCTTTCACACCATAATCCAAAAAAAAAAAATTTGTGGCCAGCAGTGAAGGGTATAGTCGTTGTGTTGGGCAAAATATAGAAAAGGACTTAGGAGTAACATTCATAGAGTTCTAGTGATCTAGTGTATAGATCCAACAGTAGTGCTAAGTTTACAACAGAAATGAACAAAATATTTCCTGGTTTAATAGTTCTAATCACATAACACTTAACATGCCTTCCTAACTTTTAGCTAAATGTGATTTTTAATTTAGCAATTTAAAGGAATTATTTAAAGAAATATATTCTATACTTATACCTCTAAATTCAACCGTCTGTACCCCTCAGATGTCCTATTTTTCCATTATTTTGAGAGAACTTTTTTGATCAATTCTCCAGTGTCGCATCAAACTAGTAAAAGTCTTTGAGACTTAAAATTCACTTCACATCTTTGCTTTGATTAGTCAGTATTTGTTTTTAAAAAGAAAAGAGATTCTTTAATTCCTACCATCCTCAGTCCTTGGCTGCTGAGGGAACATGTAGTTAGTAAGCACCATTTTCTGGGTCTCTGAATCAGTTTCTTTTTGAAGAGGTATCAGGGGTTTAGACTAGAGAAAGAAAATAAATGTTTAATTTTCAATAACCATAAAGCAAATACATATTTAGCAATTTCCTCTCAACAAGTACTCACCATTTTTCTATTAATTATCAATGTATAGATTACAAAAACAAATTTAACTATATAACACTTTTAACACTGATTTGAAACCATTAAAAAATCTAAAAAATAAAATTTAGTTTTTAGTATAAAGCAAATTCATACTGTATTACAATTATCACTGAAATATCCATAGTTTTCAAGATTTCATATACTAAGTATATCCACAGTCCAATAATTATTTATTGTCACATTGATTTATTTAATAAAGTTATAAAGTTAGCTTTTCCATTTTATGTTATTTTGTTCTCTTTGGCATTTCCCTTCACAAAGATGCTTCTGGAAAAGTCATTTGGAAGGTTTAGTCTAGTTATCTGTTTATTCCAGTTAGCAGCTGAAAAGAGTGCTTAAACCACCATTAAGTTGTAAACTGCTTCTCTTTCCTTTTGTGTCTTCTGTCTTCATTAATGATACCAACGAGTCACTACTCAGTGGTGGAGCCTACAGGTATTCGGGACCTCATTTTTTTTTAAAGGCTTTTTTTCCTAACTGCTTAACAAATGTCATCAATTTATTTCTTAATATAACTAACTCTATTTGCCAATCTTTTCACCTATAATCCTACCAATAAAGCCTTGGTTGACTCCAATCCTCCCCTCATATGTCATACTACCACTTAATTGTTTGGACGTACTCTTGTGAAAACCTTCTACCTAGTTAATTCCATCCTGTAATCTTACTCCCATTCGAACACTTCTTTTGTACCTCTGCCTTGTTATGCAGTAAACAAACTGCCCTACTGCCCTACATCTCAAACTTCTAAACATTTTCCTTGACTTCCTCAGGTAATGAAAGTGGTAACTCTACTGTTTCCCAAAGCCTCAAATACAGGTGGCTTGTTCTTCCATACTTCATTCCCCCTAGGAGGTGGGGGTAGCACTAACAATGCCGTGAGATCATTACTTCTCTATCTTCAGATTTAAACTTCTGTTCCTTTGAGGCATAGATTCCTTGCTTCTACTTTCATTTCTTTTCCTATTATCCACTGACTTCCTGACTCTTTTACTCCAAATCTTTCCACAGTCAAGGCTATTCAACACATATAAAATGTACACGACATGGTCATACTCTTGGCTTCTTAGTGGATGAGGAATGTGTGGGAAGGAGAAAGTAAGTCCTCTTAGATGGGGATATCAAAATTATCTGGAAGGCTTTTAAAAACTAATCACCCTGAAAATGCTCTAAAATTAACTATCATAATTATTGTACAACTCTGAATACACTAAAAACCACTGAACTCTACACTTTCAAAAGGGTGACTGGTATGGCATGTGAATTATATTTCAATAAAGGTGTTATAAGAAAACTAATCACCTGTTATTTATGAGGCACAAGGACAGAAAAAAGGGTTGAGAACTATTCATCCAGCCTCTCAGTTTCCTGAACACCTAACTTCAGTGATCTTTAATTACAAAAAATATCACCTGTAAATATCCTTCCTCTGAAACCTAAAACCATTCATTCAACAAATATCTACTAAAAGCCTTTTATATTGCAAACAATATGGCAGGCACTGGGTATAGAGGGTGAGCAAAACATGTATCCTTACTGACTTCGTAGAGTTTACAGTATATGAGAGGAACAATATACATCATTGCCATACAGTGTAATTACAGGGTAGACAGGGTATAGGACGTTAAAACAATGTATAGAAGGGGAAATTCACTTATCACAATCTTAAATGATTAGTAAAGCATTCCTGAAAGAAAGGTGAGGAAAAGAAGATAAGCTAGGTAAGAAAGAGATGGAAGAATGTTTCAAGAGAGCAGAAACCATCTGAGGAAATGAGAATGAATGTGTAAGAGGTAGAAATGAAGGCACAGGATGAGAAGGGTCTGGAGGAATATGGTATAAAGAAAAAAAAAATCATGAAAAGGTTTTAAGTAGGTTAACACTAGGATCAGATTAAAGGATCACGAATTGTAATGTGGTTCAGAATGGAATTAGGGTGATAAGGGATTGGAAGTGGTGGCAACACAGGAGACAGAAACCTGTTAGGAAGCTATCTTAATAGTAAAGTCAGCACTGTTCCATAGAACTATAATGTGAGACAAAAATGAGAACCACAGATTATTTGCAATTTTCTAGGAGCCACATTTTTTAAAAGGCCAAAAAGATGAAATTTTGATCATGTATTTAATTTAAACTTACATATTCAAAATATTATAATTTTAACATGTAATCCAAAATAAAAATTATGAATGTGGGCTGGGCACAGTGGCTCAAGCCTATAATCCTTGCACGCTGGGAGGCCAAGGTGGGAGGATTGCTTGAGCTCAGGAGTTTGAGACCAGCCTAAACAAGAGTGAGACACTATCTCTACCAAAAATAGAAAAAATTAGCCAGGTGGGTTGGCACATGCCTGCAGTCCCAGCTACTGGGGAGGCTGAGGCAAGAGGATCACTTGAGCCCAGGAGTTTGAGGTTGCAGTGAGCTATGATCATGCCATTGCACTCTACCTGGGGCGACAAAGTGAGACTCTGTCTTAAAAAAAAAAAAAAAAAAATTCATGAATGTGATAATTTACATTCTGTGCTTGTATTAAGGCTACAGAATCACTGTGCATTTTACACTTATACCACCATCTCAGTTTGGACGAGTCACATGACACTAGTGGCAACTGTGCTAGACAGTGCAGGTCTAAGTGAAAGATGATGGTAGGCAGTATTTAAGGAAGTGGCAGTAGGGATAAATCAAAGCACATAAATATCTCAGATGTTTATGTTAAGATTCAGCAGTGTGTGGCAATCAATTGGACTGAAGTATAGGGAAAAATAGTTAAGGGTTACATTCCCAGGTCTCTGCCTCCATCAAGAACTTTTTATTGAGCTAGGGAACCCAGGCGAAAAAATATCTGGAGCAGACAATGGTACACTCAATTTTACGCTGGTTGAATTTGAGGCTTCTAGGTGGCAATGTTAAAGTAGGCATTGAGCTATCTGAATGTGAAGTTCAAGCATGAGAATAGGGATGAAGATATTGATAGGAATAAAGGGGATGTAGACAGTAATTTTCAGAGAAAGTATCAAGAAACTAAAGTAAAGCCTAAAGCACTACGAAGAACACCAACATATAAGACACTGGCAGAAGAAATACGTCTGAAAAGGAGACTGAGGAGTAGTCAGTCAAAAGGACAACCAGCAGAGTATGGTAACACAGACACCATGCAGCTCTCTCACTCCACTGCTCCCACAATACTCACCAAGACTGTGATTCTTTATCGCTTGGTTGAGTTTATGATAAATACAAACAAACAAACAAACAAACAAAAGACTGCTAGTCCCTTGACCTTTTGACATTCTTCCCATTATTTGCTCCTATCTTTGATTCCCTTTCTGTACCATTACGTATCTCATTTCAACCACTTTGTTGCCAATAACCAAGACCTCCTTGCTGCATTGTCCTTATCTTACACCTGGCTTGAGAAAATTGCAGCTCAGAATCATTCCAATTGTGTGCTTTTTCCATATCACACAACTGAGCAAAACAGTATCACCACAATCTGTGTAGCGACACTAACAGTACTTCAGTTGGGCTCTCAATGTTGCCCAAAAATCATTCTACATTTCCTAAATTGTATTCTGAAGGTATCATCTTTAGTCCTCCACCTTTCACATTCAGACCCAAACTTCCACCAAGAGGGTAAGAATTCCTGTCATAGCTCTTAATTTCATCAGTTTCCAATCCAGTTATCCAACTCCCTTTCATATTCTTAATCTTATTCTTGACACAGCTTCTTTCCAACAACCTGTAAACACACTCTCTAACATTAAAAGATCCCTGCTTACCCTGCTGCTAGCTACCAATTCCTTTTTCTTTCCTTTTTTTTGTTTTTTTGAGGCAGAGTCTCGTTTTGTTGCCCAGGCTAGAGTGACTGCCATGGCATCAGCCTAGCTCACATGAACCTCAAACTCCTGGGCTCAAGTGATCCTCCTGCCTCAGCCTCCCAAGTACCTGGGACTACAGGTGCAAGTCACCATGCCCAGCCTACCAATTTCTTTATGGACCACTTCTTTTCCTTCTCATTTGACCTTAAAAACTAATCAACATTACGTGGCTCCATTCTGTTATCTATTTGTTCCTTAAACTGCTTCAATCTGGCTTTTTTTTTTTTTTTTAAATTAAAAATTCCCATTTGCCAGGAATGGCCTGTCCCTCTCCTGGCACGCAGCTTAAGGCCGGGGAGAACGTGACATCACCACATCAATCAGGCTTTCAATGTGGCTTTTGACATATACCTCTACAATTACTCTAGCTAGTCAATTTAAGTTGGCAAGTTAAATGTAAGTTGCCAAATATAATGGATATTTTCAGATTTCACCTGAACTGACTTCTCAACAGCATTTAATCTACTAACAACTTCTTCCTTCAGGCCACTGTCTTCTCCCTTAACTTGAAATCAACATCGTCTAATTCTCCTTCTACCTCTATTGCTATTCTTTTTAAGCTTATTAATCCACCTGCCACTTAAATATTAGTATTCCTCAGGATTCATCCATCCCTAAAATTTATAAAATTACTTTATATAATCCCTTTTGTGAAACAATAAAAGCTGTGAAACCACTGCCTATAAAAAGTTAAGATAATGGACCGAACACAAGTGTGTATCTCTTCTTATGCCACAATAAAGTCAAGAAATTTTATGAATAAGTAAGAAGAACAAATCTATAATAGTACTGGCAAAAAGGAAATGATGCCTTCAGGAGCAATTCTGAGGTCAGAAATTAAAAGAATAGAGAAATTCATGAGCACAGAAACTACAGCCTAAAACAAAGTCAGGGGGTTCATGGCCACCAGCCTGTTATATATATATATATATATATATACTTGGATTTACCAAAAAGTACTTCTAACTCAACATGCTTAACTGGAACTTGAAATCTTCCCATAAACATATTTCTTTAACTTCTGGTTTCTTTTCTTGGTTATGGTAGCAACATCCACCTAGTCACCCAAGCCAATTCTCTGACATTCATCTTTGCTTTTACTCTTATTTCACATACATGCATTCTTCTATGTTCTACTGATGTCACCTTTTAAATTATTCCTTAAAAATACCTGCTCTTCTCAGGCCCTGTTATCATTACTTTAGTTCAAGGCTACATTTTCCATTGCCCAGAATATGGCCATGTTCTCCAATTCAGTTTCCCTTACCTACCTTCAGGCTTGGTACTAACCTTTGCTAAATCCATCTTTCACAATGCAGCCAAAAAGGTTTTTCTAAAATATCCATATGATCATTCTATTTGCCTGTTATGCTGGTTCCCACAGCCTATATGTATCACAAGAATCACTTCTTATACTCATGGCAGATATAAATAATTGATCATGACTAGAATGACCAAATGCCCAATTTGCCTGGGACAGACACATTTTACACATGTTGTTCTCAAATAATTATCAGTGGAGCCCCTTTCACTCCCTAAAAGTGTCCTATTCAGGGACAATAAATTACACAGCCACCTTAGTCACAATTTTCCACTGAGCTTGAATTTCATCTCAGAATCTTCAACACAATTTTCAGGAAGCCACTCATAATTGATCAGAGTAGACATGCAAGATTAAAAAAAAAATCTTATTTGTCATCCTTAAAATATAATACAAATTCCTTTGCATAGCATACAGGATCCTCCATGAACTGGTCTGTCTCCCTCTGTGGCCCGGATTTCCTACCTCTTCCATCTCACAGGTTATGGGCTAGTCACAACAACAGGCTTGTAGAGTCTAGAAATATACTAAGCTGCTTCATTCCTAAATGCTCATGATATTCCTTCTAACCGGAAAACTGTTCCCCTTTATTTAAATTCCATTCCTCTTTGAGAGGTAATTAAGGCACTGCAGGCATTTCCTCCTCTGGGAAACCTGCCTTTACATCCCTCAGTTATCCTCCTCATTTCTGATCCCGAAGCCTAGTCCTATTAAGACTTTTACCACGGTATATTAAAATGACTTTCTAAATACCGTTATTTGTCCCAACTTAGACCCCCTGGCACAAAGCAATTGTTCAAAATATGGTTCTTGATAATCACAAAGTGAAAGAAGAAATAAATTAATAAATAATCGTTGCTCGTGCCTTCAAGAGCTCATGAAAATTATGTAATTGTATCTACTGTTCTATATGGGTAAAGCAATTTATTTTCGTAATTCATAATCAAACTTGTCTGCATGCCTTCTCCCCTACACTTTGTTCTTTTACAGCAAAATTATTGCTTCACACAGTAAGGGAGATTTTTTTTTAGCTAAGTCTGCTTTACTAAATATTTTATCAAACTCAGACAAACAAAGACCCCCACCATACAATTTTTGCTTTAAAACAATTAAGTGGAGAGTTAGGAGAGAAAGAGAGAACACTACAAATACGAAGAATTTATAATAGGTACTTGACAATTCACTAAAATGAATCATCCGGCATAATTTGCTGGTATTAATTTATCCACAAAAGTGTTACTGTACTAACAAAGTTAGTCTGAGAGTCCATTAAGATCAGGGACTATGGCTCATTCATACTGTAGTTAATAACTGGCGTAAGACAGGGCCCAGAAAATGTTTTCTGAATCTATTTGCAAAAGTTCAAATAAAGTTTCAAACTTAAAATAGTCAATTAAGAGAAATCAGTTCCACATATAACAGATACAGTAATCACTTGTGCTAAAGTTCTAATAAAAGCAAATGTACCAATTTAATATTTTCTTTCCGAATTTGCAAAACAGGTAAATACTACAGTCCGATTCATAACCATGAATTGACATCAAATAAAGGCTTTTAGGATGGTAAGAAAGGGGCCCCAGTTCAAAAGTTTGGAGAATTGTGAAATACAGATAAGTAGATTTCTTTATTGTAGCAGTATCTCAGGGTCATTAATATAATCCAAAAGAGGGATATAATATAGTTTCCCAAGCAAATTTGGCTGTGGAATTTATGACTATCATGAGACCAACGTATATAAACCTGGGAAAATATAGCTCTGGGTAAATTATTATAAGGTTTTGCTAAACATCAAATAGTAAACATTGATCTCTTTTAAAAGATCAGAAAATTATATACGCCCTTTAGTTCAAAAAATTTACCAGGAACCCCTGGATACTGTTGGTGGGAATGTAAATTAGTATACCCATTATGGAAAACAATAGGGAGGTTCCTCAAAACATTAAAAATAGAACAACCATATGATCTAGCAATCTCACTACTAGATATATAACCAAAGGAAATGAAATCAGTGAATGAAGAGATATCTGTACTCTCATGTTCATTGCAGCAGAATTCACAATAGCCAATATATGGAATCTATCTAAGTGTCCACCAATGGATAAATGAATAAAGACACACACACACACACACACACACACACACGAATACCACTCAGTCTTAAAAAAGGAAATTTTGTCATTTGCAACAACACGGATGGATAAACCTGGAGGGACACTATGTTAAGTGAAATAAGCAGAAACAGAAAGACAAATATTGCATGATCTCACTTATATGTGGAATCTAAAAAAGGCAAACTCATAGAAACAGAGTTAAATGGTGGCTAACAGGAGCTGGTAAGGACAGGGCAGGAAGGGGTGTGGATTGGGACGTTTTGGTCAAAGAGTACAAAATTTCAGTTAAACGGAATAAATTTAAGAGATTTATTGTACAATATAGTGACTATAATTATTAACAATGTATTATATTTCTGAAATTGCTGAGAGAGTAGATTTTAAGTGTTCTTGCCACAAAAAATGACAAGTACATATGATAATGTTACTTAGGGAGTATGAGTCTGATTTCTTAATCTCTACTTTTATGGATTTAGAAGAAATCAGCCAAGTCCAACAGGATCATTTATGAATCTACACCTAGTTTATAAAAATTATGTTTCTAAATATTTTAGACAATTTTCTTTATACACATATATTAATAATACATTTTTACATGTGTACCAGTGTATAACTGCTCTTAAATAACCCTACGTAAATCAGGGTGCATAATTATATAACACAATTGGAATTCTAGTGATTTATAAAATCAGAATGCCCACCTGATTATCTGAGAGCCACATAGCTGTCAATTGCTGTAGCTTTGTAAAGCTAAAGGGCAAATTCTTTAATCTGTAGGAAAAAAAACAAAAAAATTAAACTTTAAAAGGAGAATTAAATCTAATGGTCTTCTGAACAATGCTATATAACTGCATATGGAAATAGGATAAAAAGGAGAGAAAAGCCCAATATAGGTCTTTTTATAAAAACATAAGGCAAAATATTACCTAATTTTATAAGAATTAATTTTAAAAATATAATTCTTTGGCTGGATGCGGTGGCTGACGCCTGTAATCCTAGCACTCTGGGAGGCTGAGGCAGGAGGATCACTTGAGCTCAGGAGTTTGAGGTTGCAGTGAGCTATGATGCCACTGCACTCTAACCGGGGCGACAGAGCACAACTCTTGTCTCCACGAAAAAAAAAAAAAAAAAAAAAAAATTAATATATACATATAATTTTTGAATGGAATCAGGTTAGCTGGTAAAAAAAATGAATAATCTAATAAACTAAAAAAAAATCTGTTAAAAAATAACAGTTAACTATCTCTGCCTTAGAGAAAAGACAAGGACACATTAAGCAATGTCTTATAAAGTTGTATTATTTATTGGTGTTTTATTTGTATTTAGAGTGAACAAACTATTATAAGAAGCAACTCTTAGTGATAGTTTGTTATACTATTCTATAGCTGTGAGCCAGCATTTGCATAATCAAGATTATTCTAATACAATAATGAGTAAAAACAAGTACAGTTGTCCCTCAGTATCTGTGGATACCAAAATCCACAGATGCTCAAGTCCCTAATATAAAATAGCACAGTATTTGCATATAACCTATGCATACCCTCCTGTGTACTTGAAATCCTCTCTAGATTACTTATAATATCTATTAATAGTATAATTTACATAAGTGTTACGTAAATAGTTGTTATGCTGTATTGTTTAGGGAACAATGACAGGAAAAACATCTGCACGTGTTCAATACCGATACAATTTTTTTCCAAATATTTTTAATCCACAGATGTGGACATTATGGATATAGAGGGGTCAACTGTAATATAAATACTCATCAGAATGCTAAATTAAAATAGTACCCTATTTAAAATAATATATACATCAGCCTTGCTATCTTATGCCTAGTCTTCTGTATCAATCTTTCAAGGCAATTTCTGACAACCTAGTGCTCTAGTTTGGGGGTAGGAAATAGAGGCCAAAAGAGGGATTTAATAAGAAAGCAGTGGTCCTTTTTAAATAAAATGGAGGTTAGAATATCATAACTAGTAAAATAATTGAGTTTAAGTTAAAACTTTACAAGCTATATGAGTCACCTCAAATCTGAGTCTTAAATTTCTCCCACATAAAATGGGAATACTTATTGTACTATTTCATGGGGCCGTTTTGAAGACTTCATATGATATTATGAAAGCAAGATGTACAAATGCTGTTTTATCATCATTAATATCTTTACCTCTGGAAAAAGCATGGACATTCTGTTTTTAACTAAAACATCATTTCAACTTAGCAACCCTAGTCATCAATTTGCTTTGAACCTTGGTTTTGTTGCCCAAGCTATGTGAGTGAGCACATAACCATACCTCTGCCCAAGAAAATATAAGCCAAAGATTAGACTGAAAAGCTGCTTTTAACAGCAGTATTCAAGAAGATCTGACTTTAGGAATAAGAAATGGGATGGAACTGGAAACCATTCTCCTAAGTATCGCAAGAATGGAAAAACAAACGCCACATGTACTCACTATTAAATTGGAATTAACCGATCAGCACTCATGAACACATACAGAAGTAAAACTCAGGTGGAAGGGAGGAGAAGGGCATGGGTGAAATCACACCTAACAGGTACAATGTACACTATCTGGGTGATATAGACACACTTATAATTTTGACTCAAGTTGTACAAAAGCAATCCATGTAACCAAAACATTTGTACCCCTGTAATATTCTGAAATAAAAAAAGAAATGCTACCAGAAGGAGAGAATAAAGGTTGTACAGCCAAATCAATCCAAAATGAACAGTAACAACCACTGTATGATAAATTAACATCAGATAAAATTAGATCATCCTATTTAAAAAAAAAACATATACACAGTCAGTCCTCACTTAACATTGTCAATAGGTTCTTGAAAACTGTCATTTTCTGTGAAACAATGTATAATGAAACCAATTATTTTTCTCATCAATGTTATAAGGAAACAACATTAATCAAGAATCTGTGGCGGGGCGCGGTGGCTCATGCCTGTAATCCTAGCATTTTGGGAGGCCGAGGTAGGCGGATTGTTCGAGCTCAGGAGTTTGAGACCAGCCTGAGCAAGAGCGAGACCCCATCTCTACTAAAAATAGAAAGAAATTATCTGGACAACTAAAATATATATATACAAAAAAAATTAGCCAGGCATGGTGGTGCATGCCTGCAGTCCCAGCTACTCGGGAGGCTGAGGCAGGAGGATCGCTTGAGCCCAGGAGTTTGAGGTTGCTGTGAGCTAGGTGACGCCATGGCACTCTAGCCTGGGCAACAGAGTGAGACTCTGTCTCATAAAAAAAAAAAAAAAAAAAAAAATCTGCCATATGAAGTTTTGCTTAAAGTCAGTTTCCAGGAACCTGTTGATGATATTCTATAAGGACTTACAGTATACATGAAAAGAGAAATAAGCATTAGCTATTTTATCACATATCAAATGCAACTTTATTTAATCAAACCAATTGATGAATATAGTATTACAAACCTATTGTCACTTAAATTAATGACTTTTAATTTTTGCATATCACCCATTTCCTCTGGAAGTGTCTCAAGTTTATTAGAATGGAGAAACAGCACAGTTATATTTTTCCAGCTTCCAATCTGAAAGAGAAGTATAAATTGGGGATAAAAAATTTGGCCTATGGGTTGATCAACATATGAATAATATCATTTTTAAAAGTTATAAAAAATGTTCTTCATATTTATAAAAGAAGTAAGGCTTAGACTTTCTACTTTTATTTATTAATTTTCATGTACAAAGGAAAGTACTTAGGAAGCTCTTATTCTTTTTTAGTTTTTAGGGAACCCTTACTTTCCTCAAAGGAATCGCTTCTAAATTAACAGAGCTAGTTACTATTCAGAAAATAAATAACTTAATAAATTACTTAGAAAGAAAATAAGTGAAGCCACGATGGACAGCTATCATATTGAAAATTAGAAAAAGATGAAGACAAAACTCCAAAACAAATTTAAAATACAGTACCTCTGGGGGTAACTGTTGTAAGTAATTATGATCTGCAGCAAAGGTTCTAATGTTAGTAAGCTGCCCAATAGATGAAGGCAAAGCTTCAACTTCATTGAAACTACAATCCAGCTCTTCGATTGACATTAACCTTGAATAAAAAAAGAAAACATTAAAAATAAGTTTTCCTATATATAATCCAAAATTTAAGAACATATGAACATTTGAACTTGACTTCTGACAAATGTAGTGAAACTATTTCACAAAGCTAAACCACCAATAATAAATAGGTCTTACTATTATAAATACACCCAACCTGTATACTAATTATTTAAATGTTTATGGAATCTCCTTTAGATGTCATTTATGCTAACACCTGAAAATATTTAAGGAATGCTGAACTAAAAGTAAAATCTTCAAGGGTCTAAAAATTCATAGAAAACTTACCCTCCTATAGAGTCTGGTAGATACATTAATTGGTTTTCATCTATTTTAAGAGTTGTTACATTCTTCAATGAACCTGTTGAGAGAAGAAATAATAAATAATTTTCAGCTTAAACTAGAAGTCCACCAACATTCAATGTGAGACATACTACATTTGGCAAGAATTAGAAAGAACTTTCCTAACCCACTTTATCTAAAAGAGACACCAACACCACCCTCAACCCCAACCCCAACACTCTATTTGCTTACCCTATATTTTCAGTTTTTACCCATACCATCATTTAAAATAGTGTATATTTATTAGAATGTAATCTACTTGAGTAGGAACTCCCCCAAGCCCACTGGCAAGCATGTAGAACAAAAGAGTAGGAACTTTTTGTCTGCATTATTCACTACTGCAGTCCTGCTCCTAAAAACAAAGTCAGGACACAGAGAAGACAGACAATACATAATCGTTGAATTAATGGATTAAAGAAATGTTAGCACGAAGGTAGTTTATAATAGGTGTATAACAAAATGTTCTATGTATACTAAATACTAAACCAAAAAAAATCTTTTACTGTTAAAGTTAGAAGTATTGATTAGAGTAGAATCATAATGAATTTACAAAAACGTAACCTTAGCTAAAACAACTATCTAATTCAATCGAGAAATATGTAAAAATGTTTTTAGTTTTTATATTAAAACATCATGAAGATGCCAAGATTGAAGTTTTTGGTACTTTCATCAAAATAATTCAATTACCTTGATATATCATCAAACAACTACACACACATAGACTCAGTAATAACAATGATAGATCTCTCAGGATTTGCTCAACTGGTCTGTTTTCTTGTCTGAGTGTTTACAACGAAGTAGGACTGAGAAAACTTACCAAATAAGGGCTATAATCAAGAGTTAAACCAAATTTGGACAAATTAACTATTTTCTTTTTTAAAGGGGAGAGGAGTGAGGCTCAATTTCCTTTTTTATTTTTTTTTTTTTGAGAGAGATTCTCACTCTGTGGTCCTGGGTAGAGTCCAGTAGTGTCATCGTAGCTCACTGCAACCTCAAACTCCTGGGCTCAAGGGATCCTCCTGCCTCACCCTCCCAAGTAGCTGGGACTACCGGCACACCACTGACGCCCAGCTAACTGCTCTATTTTTAGCAGAGACAGGGTCTTACTCCTCGTCAGGCTGGTCTTAACCTCAAATTCCTGAGCTTAAGCAATCCCTCCACCTAGGCCTCCCAGAGCGCTAGGATTACAGGTGTAAGCCATTGAACTTGGCCTAACTTCTTTTTAAAGAATTTAAATTTATTAGTTATAAAAATGAGATTTCCTAGACTAAATAAATACACAGTAATCTCAACAAGGGAGTAAACTGTACAACTCATCACATCAGGGAAAAATTCAACTAAGATCTGTTACCATGGCAGTGCAATAAAATTACCTCGTAACAAATAAAATCTGAGATTATATGGAAGCCTTGAATTTACTTTAAAAGTTAATTACATGAATTTGAAAGCAATACAAACCAATAGTCTCAGGCAGTTGTTGAAGTGAATTGCTTGATAATAGGAGGTCTTGAAGGTTTTCACATGCTGAAATTCCTTCTTCAACCATTTCAATATTATTTTTAGAAACATCCAAATATGTGAGCTGTTTCAAACTACCAATAAACTATAAGTAAAAAAAGAAAATCTAATGACTCTGTCAATATTAAGTAATTTATAAAAAGTAATAAACCTGATACCAAGTTTCAATTCTAAATTAAACGTTAATACAAGAAAGAAGACTCCCAAATTGTTTCATTTTTTTTTCAGTGTTTCGCTCTATCACTCAGGCTGGATCAAAGTTCACTGTAACCTCAAACTCCCAGGCTCAAGGCATCATCCTGCCTCAGTTTCCTGTGTAGCTGCAAGGCATGAATCACCACACCCAGCTAATTTTTTAATTTTTTTTTTTTTTTTTACTTTTATATAGACACAGTCTCACTATGTTGTCCAGGCTGGTCTCGAACTCAGGGCATCAAGCGATCCTCCTGCCTACCTCAGCCTCCCGAAGTGCTGGGATTATAGGTGTGAGCCACCACGCCCAGCTCAAATTGTTTTTAAAATATCAGTAGAAATGTATTCAGCAATAAAGCTAAGAACTACTAATTTTAGCCTAGCAGAGTGACAAAGGACATATACTTTTCTTTGAGAACTAGGCTGCCCATCATCTTCTGGTGATACAGCATACACGGAGATTCTTATGACTTCTTTAGAAATGGGAGTAAACAATTTGTCAGTCTTTAAAACAGAAAGTTCAATGAAAATATCATAGTTTAACCTTGGCAAACTGAATTAGGATATATTAGGTCAGTAAATATGAAATGTCTGATTTTGAATCCAAAATGTAGTTTATTATATCTCAAACAAGAAGCAGTACAATTAATCAAAGCATGTACCTAAACTATTGACACAGTTTTGCCATCTCAATGGTAGCTTGTTTATGCCAGCAGAAAAGAGGCTTGGAAAGTGTGAGTGGCGATGAAATCATGAAAGACGTTTCCCAGAGCTTGTTGAGAACTGAATATTTTTCCTTGCAAGAAGTGGTCCAAAGCCTAGAAGAAGTGGTAGTCAGTTGGTGCAAGGTCTGGTGAATACGGTGGATGACAGAGAGTTTCCAAGTACAGCCTCTGTAGTTTGAGCAGCATTGTTTGTGTGACATGTGGTCGAGCGTTGTCTTGCAAGAGGATTGGCCTGTCTCTAGTGACCAGTCTCGGCTGCTTAATTGTAAGCATCCTCATCATTTCATCCAATTGGCTTCAACAGACATCCACTGTAATCAACTGACCAGGTTTCATGAAGTTACAATGGACAATACCAACAGCGCTGGACCACCAGACACTATTATAGCTTTTTTTTTTTTTTTTTTTTTGAAACACAGTCTTGCTCTGTTGCCCGGGCTAGAGAGCCATGGCGTCAGCCTAGCTCACAGCAACCTCAAATTCCCGGGCTCAAGTGATCCTTCTGCCTCAGCCTCCCGAGTAGCTGGGACTAGAGGTATGCGCCACCATGTCCGGCCAATTTTTTCTATACATATTTTTAGTTGTCCAGATAATTTCTTTCTATTTTTAGTAGAGACAGGGTCTCGTTCTTGCTCAGGCTGGTCTTGAACTCCTGACCTTGAGCGATCCTCCCGCCTCAGCCTCCCAGAGTGCTAGGATTACAGGCGTGAGCCACTGTACCTGGCCTATTAGATTTTTTTGATGAATATTCGGCACTGTGTTTTGGCATTTCATCTTTATGCAACCATTGTGCTGCTGAATGCTTGCAACTGTCAAAAATAATCCATTTTCAATCACATGTACCAATACAGTGTAGAAATGGTTTGCCTTTATGTCGTGACAGCAAAGAAAGGCAAGCTTTGAGATGATTTCTCTTCTGACACTTGTTTAATTCACGTGGAACCTATCTATCCAGATTTTTTACCTTGCCGATTTGTTTCAAATGGTCCAATATTGTTGGAATAGTAACGTCAAAGCTTCCAGCTAATTCATGCAAGGTTGAGATCGATTCACTTCCACTACAGCTTTCAGCTCATTGTTATCTACCTTGGTCTCAGGTTACCTACATGGCTCATTTTCAAGATCAAAATCACCAGAAAGGAACTTCTCAAACCATTGATTACTGTGCGTTATTAGTTATACTTCCCAAACACTCTGTTGATATTTTGAATTGTCTGCACTGCATTGGTTCTATAACGGGACTCATGTTCGAAAATAACACAAATTTTTGACTTATCCATGGTTTCACAAAAGTTGCTCTAAAAAAAATTTCAAAGATAACTGCAAGTCAAATCAGGCATTTGAAAGACTGAGGATGTACCTTCACAATAAAAGTAAAACAAGATGTGTCAAAGAGAAATGTCAGAGATATCAACTATCAAACTTAGTACTTAAGGAAACCGGACATTTCATACTTAGTAACCCAAATAGATTCAGCTGGTACCAGAAAGGACACTTTTACAGTATTAAAAAGAGACTATTTTGCAAAAGTTTATTATGGGGATTTTCAGAATTTAATCAGGAATGTGTTCATAGTAAAAAAAATGTAATTTGCTTCTGATTAATAAAGAATTAAATAACAATCCTTTTTGGTTTTTACTAATTAAAAGTAATTTCAAAATGCACAATTCACAAAACTGCAAAGGAGAGACAGCAATCAGTGAAACCATTAAAAATTTCATATACATACCCCTGGAATAAAAGTCAGTCTATTACCATCCATCCAAAATTCTTTCAATCCACTTAACTGTTCAAGTACTTCAGGCTATTTGGATAGAAGGTGGGGGGAGAGATATCCAATTAAGTTATGTGAATGTCTTTATCTGACAAAAGCAGCCCTGGGAATTTCTAATGGTAACTTTTAGTTTCAAAACATTAAATAAAGGGGAAAAAATAAGAAAAATAAAAAAGCAGAGCCAGATGTGGGCCTTTCTACTGCGTTATAGTTACTACAATAACATTATTAAGGAAGAAATCAAAGAGACAACATTCCATAAGCATAGATTACATAAAACTCATTTAAGCTTTGGATTACACAATAGGGTCAAGTATTTCTAAAATTTTTGAAGAAATAAAAATAGCACCTACTACTTGGATGTGTACAATAAAAGCATACTCCCATTCATTATCAATAAAAAGATATCGCCTGTTAGAAAATTTCAGGAAAATCACAAAGATGTTCCCTGGTAACAATTAAAAGGGATAAAAAAGGCAACATATATCCTAAATGTCCAATAATAAAAAAAAAGGTAAATAAAGACATTACCATATGATGAGAACATTCTGTTATTTAAACTCCTAGAAAATATTTCTAATTTCATGGTGGAAAATTCTTTATAATATGGTATTGAAGACCTAAAAATTAATCCAAATGTTGTGGTGGATCTTGATATCCAGGCAAAAATTTGCTCTTAGGCATTGGCCCTTTGAGGCTGAAGGCTGAAATGCCCTCTTCAAGGTTATTTCTGTCACCTCACAAAGCTATGTCCAATCAATGATCATGTAATGGTAGAGTACCATCATATCTAATCACTGTAATAACATGAGTCATACACAAAAGGCATGTCATTCAGATTTATCAACATACAAATATAGTTAAGAATTCGAGATGTAACTTGGATTGAAAGAAATTTCCTTTTGTGCTATATTGTAATTCTATCAGTAAGTTTTTAAAAAATGCGTAATATCAGATGACCAAATTGGTACAAAACTTGATTTTGAGAGCTTACTAGATTTTGAATATTAATAATTACTGAGAATTCTAAAATAGTTAACATGGAAATAGATTAATATACATAACATAAACATCAAGAAAGGGCATAATAGATAATTTAGGAAACACAGCATGTATTAGAGAGAAATTTGAGAGTATTTTAGAGAAAATATGAGGTACTCCAAACCACCATGGTACAATACTCAGAAAGAAATACTACAGAAAACACTTCTGAGAAATCCTTGTTCTTAAGACTATCATTTGAAAGCCACACAATTTTAAACAACAAACTTGTAAACTAATTTAAAAAATTTTAATGATAATGATATTCAGCCTGATTAATTCCTCTTCAAAAAAAAAAAACCTAGTTTATTTTCTGAGTTCTCTTGGAAAACTCACTAAAGACAAAAACTGCTTACATACTGCTTTCCTTTTAGATTCAGCCTTATAGTGCACTTAGCATATAAAGCACAAACAACGAGGAGGTCTTATTACCACCTCTAAAATAACAGTTGTTTCACTCAATGATTTCCCCCTTAGCTATTAAGTAAAATTATAGAGAAGTAGTCTATCACTGAATAAATTCATAAGCAACGCCCAAGGGAGTTATTTTTGACACAGAACAACTTTACCTGCTGCATTCTAGACTATTGTTTCTCACTTATAATCATTGAAATTTTCTGCTTCCTGTGCTAAAAAACTTTTAGATATCTCTTCCATGAACTGCTCATTAATTTTATATTTTATCCTCATTTAGGTGAGGTTTTTAAATGTCTGAATATTTTTTTGTCTGGAAAGTTCTGGTTAAGAACTCACTTCATACCTCAAAAAATATATATCTTTATGAAATTTTTAGGAAAAATCTTTAATTTTCACATTTGTTCTTGATCAAATATAACAATTACAGATAGTGACACTGATAAGAACTTACCACTTCCGTGAATTCATTACTTCCCAAATCCAGTCTTTCTAGCTGGGTCAGTCTATTCATGGTTCTATTCATAATGGAATAATAAAGAATTAACTATACAAAAATCTCAATTACATGGAAGTTTTCAGATTTTATGGTTACTGCGATCCCCAACCCCCAGCCTGCGACCCAGTACTGGTCCATGGCCTGTTAGGAACTGGACCATGCATCACAGCCTGAGCTCTACCCCTCCCCAAGCTCCGAAAATTTGTTGGACCACATACTGCCAAAGCTTCATCTATATTTACAGCTGCCTCCACTCCCCGGGCTGTCCATGGAAAAATTGTCTTCCATGAAACTGGTCCCTGGTGCCAAAAAGGTTGGGGACCACTAGTTTAAAACATTCTTATGTAACGTGTAATGAAATATGGGTTTTCACATGTTGACAAAATAAAAATGTTAATTTTCTAAGAAAAATAAATCACATTTAATTTTTTGAAAATAAATTTTTGAAGTTATAGGTATCTTGAAGTTTTACAAATATATGAGCAATGTTGAAAAAGCCTTTTTGCAATTATGATAGTAATTATTTATATATCTGCCAAACAGTCTAATTTATTAGCTGATTTTTACTATATGAAAATTTATTCTATGAAAAACTGGAAACTCATTATTCATTTTACAGCCTATAGGTTTAAATTTATTGCAGTTGCTTCTTGAGAATATAAATGAAAAGACTGGTGAGAAGCCAAAATTAGAGAACATGGGGGTAATTTGTAAAAATAAAGCATAACAGTTTTACAAAAGGGCACAAGAATAAAAGTCAATGCATTGGAAAAATCCAATTATAAATGACATCCTAGAAAAATTAACTTTTAAAATAATTTTAGGAAAATGTGAATGATACACATATACAATAAAAAAGTGGAAATATAAAGTCAAAAATGTGTCTCCACCTCAAGTTTCTATAGCTAATACCAACAACTTTGGTACTGTTCAGAAATCTCAAAAACAGAATTGCATCTTAGAGATGTAGCTTCCTACTTCAAGGTCCAGCTTCCTACTTCAAAGAGAAAATAAAAATGACTCCCAAATTTCCTCCATTCCACCTCTAAAATTTTTGTATTTAACTCATTTTATCTTTTCCTCTCCTCACAGGAAGAGCAAATCATACTTTATGTCTTTGGTACTGTGCCCTCCAGTATCTAGGTGGTATTAAACTTCACTTAACTATGGATCTAAAACAACAGTTCCTTCCATTGCACTAATCTTTGATCATTAAAAAAAGTCATTACATATCCTGAATGCACATAGCTTTATAACATTTAAAACTGTAGCCTCTTTATAGTTTATGAGGTCTCAAAGATTATAACTATGTATCTTAAAAAGAAAGGAGGAAAGAATTATATTAGCAAATTCATTGACAGAGCCTAATTTGAATCTCCTTTTAGGAGTTAAAATCACTGAATTGCCTATGATATCAGAGGGACCATATTAATTGTAGACTTAGCTATTACAATAAACAATTTGCATCTTGGTAATTCTAATCTCTTAGAAACCAGTCAAGTTTCGAGGTAAGGAGTTATCACTGTGAGTACCAGATCTGTAAAATATATAGACCTTTTTGAACTTTAATATGGATCATAATTTCTACTTTAATTTATACTCACCACTATAAGCTTCATTCATTCATGCACTGAACAATTATTACTCAGCTAAAACATACTAACTTTTGGGAATAAAAACTAGACATGGTCTCAAAGACTTAAAATCTTGGGGGAAAGGTGGGAGACCCATACGCATGTGCATCAATGTGCATATGTTGGTCAGGGAGGAAGAGAGTGAGATATGTATAAACATACATTAAATTATGTGGCAAATATCATAACAGATCTAAATTACGATATCATAGAAGCTGAGTACACAAAACAACTAACTCCTGACTAACTGGAGATGTTTTTCTCCTCAAGTGCTGCCAAGTCTTGATGATATACTTTCAACAAGAGTTGGCAAATTTTTTCTGTAAAGGGCCAAACAGTAAATATTTTTGGCCCTGTGGACCATACAATCTCTGTGACACTGAACTACTCAACTCTATCACCCTAAAGCAAAAGCAACCAGACAGTATGTAAATGAATGAATGTGACTGTTTTCCAATGAAACTTTGTTTACAAAAAAATCTGGTGGTCTAGATTTAATTACAGACTATAGTTTACCAACCCCTAAACTGTAACACTACAGCAAAGGATTCAAGGTGTTTTAAGACATCTGTTCAATAAATGCCCACAGACTACACAGTGCATTTAGTTTGTAGATTTGTTTCTTTTATAATTAAATCTCATTATTTGCTTTTGGATTGTCATCTCTTCTTGATATTAGCTTACCATTACGGGACCAATTATCCATTTCTAATTTACAATAGACCAAAAAGCCAGATGTCCAAGTTCTATAGTTATCAGGCTTCACATAAAGACCTCATGGATCACTCTAATGAATAATATGCATGAGCTCTCGTATGTGAACTGGGGAGCTCTATTTGAGACACAGGTGGACTTCATATACTTATTTTGACTTTAATGTCATACAAAAGACTGCATTTCAGAGAGCTATGAAATCATTATCAACACAGCAGTGCCAAGTTAAACACCAACAACAGATGTATACAGTTTTATATTTAATATCAGTAATTCAAATATGATGATCACAAATGTTGGGTTTTAAAAATAACTTGCATCACATTATAATAATAAAAAATTAATATTTTTTTAAGGACTTAATGATTAAAAATTCTAAATTGAATTCTTAAAATGATAGCATTTTACTTACTTAGGCAACATTTTCAACTGGTTTTCTCTAAGTTCTAATATCTGGAGTTTAGTTAATCTGCAAAACAAATAATAAATCAAATATCTATAACAAAGAAAAGGAATTCAACAAATTAATTTCATATTCTAAAATTTTAAAGCAACCAACATAACTGTGTAATTACTATGTGTGCAGAACAATATATTAAAAAATTACAAAGGAGTACAAAATAAAATAAAAAGGAAGACAGGACTCTCTGGCACTTCACTGATGTACATTCCACTAAAATTAGAGGTAAAATGAGCAGATTAAGTGATGCAAATACCAGATACAGAAGAATAATGTGACAAGTGCACTAATTATTTTTTGACAAAAATGACGACAAAATTAACTTTTAGTTGGCTAAAACTTTCTCTAGTAATTAATTTCAACTAAATAATAACTTGATACCTATTATTCATTCACCTGTTTGTTTAAAAATTACTCAGGGACTTGAAGGATATGGGGAGATAATGAGGTAGATCCCAGAAACACATTCTCTTTTTTCAATAATTTTGATTCCAAGGGCTGAGGGCAGTGTCTTGCGGCTATAATCCTAGCACTTCGGGAAGCTAAGGATGAAGGAACACTTGAGGACAGGAGTTTAAGACCAGCCTACACAATATAACGATACCCCATTTCTACAAAAAATAAGAAAAATTAGCCAGGCATGGTGGCAAACACCCTCAGAAGTAGTGGGGAGGACTGCTTGAGCCCAGGAGTTCAAGGCTGTAGTCAGCTATGACTGCACCATTGTACTCCAACCTGGGCAACAGAGTGAGATGCTGTCTCTAAATAACAAAAAACAATTTTGATTCCAGTAAGGAAGATAGATTAACCAATTATTAGCTCATTAAGTATGGAATGTCCGATTTTCTTAGGTACTAAGTTTGACAGTTGATATCTCTGACATTTCACTTTGACACTTCTTTTGTTATTTTTATTTTTTTGTGAAGGTACATCCTCATTCTTTCAAACACATGGTTTGGCTTACGATTATTTTTGTTTAGAGAAAATTTTGTGAAACCATGGATAAGTAAAAAATTTGTGTTATTTTTTTAATGAGTCCCATCACAGAACCAATGCAGTGCAGACAATTCAAAATATCACAAAGTGTTTGGGAAGGATGTGGCTAATGAATGCACAGATGTCAATGGTTTGAGAAGTTCCATTCTGGTGATTTTGATCTTGAAAATGAGCCACATGGGTGACCTGAGACCATAGTGGATAATGATGAGGTGAAAGCTGCTGTGGAAGTGAATCCATCTCAACCTATGCCTGAATGAGCAGTAAGGTTTGATGTTACTACAACGATACTGGACCATTTGAAACAAATCAGCAAGGTAAAGAAGCTGGACAGATGGTTCCACGTGAATTAAACGAGCATCAGAAGAGAAATCATCTCAAAGCTTGCCTTTCTTTGCTGTCATGACATAAAGACTAACCATTTCTTTTTTGAGACAGAGTCTCCCTCTGTTGCCCGGGCTAGAGTGCCGTGGCGTCAGCCTAGCTCACAGCAACCTCTGACTCCTGGGCTCAAATGATCCTTCTGCCTCAGCCTTCCAAGTAGCTGGGACTACAGACATGTGACACCATGCCTGGCTAATATTTTCTATATATATTTTTAGTTGTACATATAATTTCTTTCTATTTTTAGTAGAGATGGGGTCTCGCTCTTGCTCAGGCTGGCCTCGAACTCCTGAGCTCAAACAATCCGCCCGCCTCGGCCTCCAAGAGTGCTAGGATTACAAGCGTGAGCCACCACGCCCGGCCCAAGACTAACCATTTCTACACCGTATTGTTATGTGTGATGAAAAATGGATTCTTTCTGACAATCACAAGTGTTCAGCACAATGGCTGGATAAAGATGAGTGCCAAAACACAGTCCAAAACCAAATATTCATCAACAAAGCTAATGGTATCTGTCTGATGGTCCAGCGCTGGTATTATCCACTACAGCTTCATGAGACCTGGTCAATCAATTACAGCAAATGTGTACTGCAACCACTTGGACGAAACGATGAGGATGCTTGTGATTAAGGAGCAGATATTCGTTACTAGAGACAGGCCAATCCTCTTGCAAGACCACATGCCACAAAAAACCAAATGCAGCTCAAATTATAGCAGCTGGACTTGGAAACTCTCTGTCATCCACCATATTCACTAGACCTTGCACCAATGGATTGTGACTTCTTCCAGGCTTTGGACCACTTCTTGCAAGGAAAATGATTCAATTCTCAACAAGCTGTGGAAAACTCTGCTCACAATTTCATCACCACGTGCTCTCCAGGCTTCTTTGCTGCTGGCATGAGCAAGCTACCATTAAGATGGCAAAACCGTGTTGATAGTTTAGGTACATACTTTAATTGTGCTGCTTTTTGTTTGAGATATAATAAAACTTGATTTGAAATCGAACATTTCATATTTAATGACCCAATATTAAATCATTTTAGAATGTAATGCTAAGAAAATAGCATTCAGTATCTCAAATGAACAGAAACACCCCCATTAAAACTCTGTTTTTGCTGCCTTAAAAATCAATTTATTTTTTTCCTTTTAAATTCTCATTGTTAGCTGGGTACTCATGCCTGTAATCCCAGCACTTAGGGAGGCCAAAAAGGGAGGATGGCTTGAGGCCAGAAGTTCGAGACCAGCTTGGGCAACAAAGAGAGACCTCCATCTATACAAACTGTTTAAAAAATAGCTGGGCATTGTGGTGAGTGCCTGTAGTCCCAGCAACTTGGGAGACTAAGATGGGAGGAACGCTTGAGCCCAGGAGTTCGAGGTTACAGTGAGCTATGATTACAACACTGTACCACTGCAGAGTGAGACCCTGTCTCAAAAAAAAGAAAGAAAAAAAAAGAAAAAAAAAAATCTCATTGTTTATTGTTTACTTGGTAAAACTATGTCAAAACAAGACCCAAAGAAACTATAAAAACTACAAAGCTTGGCATTGTTACAGCTCTTTTAGAATTTGTCTAGTAGGTTTTCCGGTCCTTACCGGAAGACCCCCCCCCACAAAAAAAAGAAAGAAAAAAAAATTCAATGCTTGGAAATAATTACAGAAGAGCCTATGAAACTGTAATTAACAGTATTTCTAAAGCAGTTTGTAGTTTTGTACACTTTACAAGAGCTAACAATAAATGGTTTTCAAAGAAACTATAATTTACCTGCCAAAATTAGCTGGCAAAAACTCAAGGAAAGCGTCATTCAGATATAGCTGGGTTAGGTTTAACAGCTGAGAAAATCCATCAGGGAGCCTATATAAAACATACCAGAATTCAAATTAAGTTCATACATAGAATTTTAGTCTCTTACTGAAGATACTTACTCAACAGACAATAGTCACCTCTTTACTTTTATTAGTAGCCCTCAAATTAAGATTTGCCTTTTGTAATAACTTACCTGTCTCAAGGTTTGCATCTTTATTACTTTGTAAAAAGTAAGTGTGGTAATATTTGTTTTAATAACATAAAATCTACATAGAATAGTCAACTATGAATGAGCCACAATACACAAAATATATTTAGGACATTAACTATGAAATCAGCAGGTAAAATGTGCCTTTTCTAATATCAATTCAAAGGATTAGATAAGAATTTCTAAACCTTCGCAAAGAAATCTTGGGCTGAATAATTCTTTGTTGTGCATAAGCTGTCTGTGAGCTGTCAGATATTTAGCTATAACCAATCCTGACCCCTACTAACTAGGTATCAGTAACACACATGCACATACCCCACTGTGAAAACCAAAAATGTCTCCAAAAATTGCAAAGTGTTTCCTTGGGCATAATGGCCTCTGGCTGAAACCACTAGTTCAGATTATTTTTGATACCAACATTTGGTTTCTAAATAATTTTAAGTTCATAGAATTTTACAATGAGCAAATGAGAAAAAATAATATTAAAAGTTGAATGACATTTTAGGACCATGTAAGAATCTATGTGTATTAGCTTTACTTGTATTTCTTCTTGATTATGAAACAAGTTACAAATCTAAAACTTGATGCTAGAGCAGTATTTTTTTTTTTTTTTTTGAGACAGAGTCTCTCTCTGTTGCCCAGGCTAGAGTGAGTGCCGTGGCGTCAGCCTAGCTCACAGCAACCTCAAACTCCTGAGCTCAAGCGATCCTCCTGTCTCAGCCTCCCGAGTAGCTGGGACTACAGGCATGCGCCACTCTGCCCGGCTAATTTTTTCTATATATATTTTTAGCTGTCCATATAATTTCTTTCTATTTTTAGTAGAGATGGGGTCTCGCTCTTGCTCAGGCTGGTCTCGAACTCCTGAGCTCAAACGATCCGCCCACCTCGGCCTCCCAGAGTGCTAGGATTACAGGCGTGAGCCACCGCGCCCGGCCTAGAGCAGTATTTTTAAATGAAGAGAATATACATTATCTTTACGTTTGTCCCAGATTTTTAACAAGTACAAAATCCTCATGCAGTAAGACACATCAGACTTTTGACTCATCTTATTCATCCTCTACCTCCATTCCTCCATCTTGACAGCAAGTGAAACAACTGTTTGGAAAAACTGACCAAGAAATATAGTATTGCCAGGTGCGGTGGCTCATGTCTGTAATTCTAACATTTTGGGAGGCCAAGGCGGGAGAATTGTTTGAGCTCAGGACTTGGCGACCAACCTGAGCAAGAGCAAGACCTCATCTCTATAATAAATACAAAAATTAGCTGGGCGTGGTGGTGCGTGCCTGTAATCTCAGCTACTCAGGAGGCTGAGGCAGGAGGATCACATTAGCCCAGAAGTTTGAGGTTGCAGTGAGCTATGATGATGTCACTGCACTGTAGCCGGGGTGAGACTGAGACTCTGTCTCAAAAAAAAAAAAAAAAGAAAAAGAAAAAGAAACATGTGGAAGCTGGTTTCAACTTTCAACTTAGCTATGCTTCACTGTATTCATCTTTTGCTTCACCATTCCATTTCTGCAAAATTTAACAGCTTTGGTGCCAGGAAAACTTCCTGTTTACAGCCATCATCATCAATAAAGAACATATGTCTGCTATATGTTGCAACCAATCCTGTTTTTTCCTTTTGTTGTTTTACCTTCTTGACCTTTCAGTTTATTTTTATTATTTTCAAAAGTCTGAAGGTGCCAAATATCTGATTCAAAGGTAAAGACATTCTTACATGTGAAAATAACATTGAGTGAGGAAACCCGGATTTTAATCTCATTTGTGACAATAAGTATCTGTGAGACCAGGAGCAAAATACCTGCATTATCTCTTTTGGATCTCAATTTTACGTTTATAATATATGGGATTAGAAAGATTGTTTAAAAATTCCTTTTTTACTCCAAAATTGAAATTTTGTATAGACTTCATGCTGACAAATATTTTCCATTAACATATGTAAAGTAATATCCTACTACTGTTTTATAATTGTTTTAATCACATAGGTAACATAATTCAACTGAGAAGAACTTACTTGGAAATAGGGTTTACACTGGCCTCCACAACTGTCAAAACTTTACAATTTTTTATATTTTCTGGAAACTCCTGTATTCCTAGAAAACAAACAATGATCAAATTAAAATAACCTATTACAAAGGCCAAAATAATAATAATTAATAAATACCTTATAGATTCAAACGTAATTTACCAACTCAGCAGGAACTAGATAAACTGATAGAACTAATATATACTGAACAATCACCCCCACAATTTCTCTCTTCTCTTTCATCTGTTCTTCATTTGCCTCTTTATATAAAACTGCTAATTACTTTGATTTGTTTCCCCTTCCTTTCCTTCTCTTAGCTCTTCTGAAAATTAGCGCCTTCTCTACATGATAATGTTAAGGACATAAAATGCAGAACATTTACCATACTTTGTTTCTCTCACATAAAAAGGGATCATTTTTAAAACTCTGTGATTCTGTATCAATCTGGTTCCTAATACATATGAATTAACAAAGCTGAAAACAAAGCTGCAGATGAAAGAGGCAATCTACATCAGATATGCTAGTGGATGCACCTTAAGGCATTATTGCCTACTCATAAAAGAATGAAACATTTTCTCTTTCTGGATCTATCTTCCTATTTTTCCTATCTATCATATATTTATATTCCCCTCTTTTCTAACCTTTTTCCTTCACATAAATCCAGTGGCATGCTCATAATATAACTACTTAAGGAATGTAGTGATTTCTGAACACCACGATGTACATATTCAACAGATCTATTAAACATTTCAGCTTTTGAGCGTTCTTAATGGTCAACACTTTTCAAGCCAACTGAGATAAAAAAGTTTTTTAAAATTTTCACTCTGTTGCAGACAAATACTTCTGCAAAAACCATACAATTATTATAACATCAAATTTTGGTAATAGAGTCTAAGCACTTACTCATTGCCTCAACTTATCACACTAAAAATACAGTAATAAATAATTTGTGGACTAGCACCAGTAACACTGTTCTAATCTACACTAAAAGAATAACAATTAATAACATCTTAAAAATATTCCAAATATGAATTTTATGTAGTCTGTGTTTATAAGACCCACTCCACCACTAACATGGTATGATTATCCAGCAGGGTTGTCACCACAGGATCCTTTAAGATCCTCTCAACTTCATCACTACATGATTCTAAATAAGCCAGCTTCCTACAATGTCATATATAGATTTCAAGCTATGAAAAATTAATGAAGGAAAATCACCAAATAGGAAATGCCACAGTAGTAACTTTTTAAGTCAAATTCATCAATGGATGCTAAAATTAGTGGGTAAAAAGTATGACGATAAACATGGTATTAATATAGTCTCAAAGATTCTTCCCACGAGATACCAATTATAAAAGGAAAACATTAGCTTACAATGACGAAGTCTAACAGGCACCACCCTAACCTTACAAAACTGCTTCAAAGTTAGCATTATCAGTTATCATCATCACCATGTGGCAACTAATCTGAGATGCAATGAGAAACAATGCAATATCACTCCTGACATATACTTGTCAAAAACACACAACCTGACTTTAATCATAAGCAAGCATCAAGCAAATCCAAATTAAGTGAAATTCTGTTAAACAAATGGCCAATAATTTTCAAAACTATCATGGTGGAAGTAGACAAAAGTCTGAGGAACTACCCAGATAAGGCCCACGAGACCTGACAAACTCAATATGCAATGTGTGAAAGTAACAAGTGTTTGCAAAGATTTGGAGAAATTGGGAACTATATACACTGCTGACAGGAATGCAAAATGAATACAGCCACTATGGAAAACAGTTTGGTGGTTCCTCAAAACACTAAACACATAATTACCCTATAATCCAGCAATTCCAATTCTAGGTATATAGAGGCACATCTTGTTTTATTGCACTTCTCTTTATTGCACTTTGCAGATATTCCATCTTTTACAAATTGAAGATTTGTGGCAATCCTGTATCGAGCAAGTTTGTTGGCTCCTTTTTTCCTATAGCATGTGTTCACTTCATGTCTCTGTCACATTTTGGTAATTCAAGCAATACTTCAAACCTTTTCAATATTATTATGCCTGTTATGGTGACCTACAATCAGTGATCTTTGGTACTACTTTTTTAATTGTTTTGGGATACCACACACCATACTGATATAAAACAGTGAACCTAAATGATAAATTTGTGTGTTCTGACTGCTCCATCAGTTGGCCAATCCAGTCTTCCTCTCCTGTCTCTCTACCTTGCCTCAGGGCAGGCCACCTAATCCCAGAGACTCAACAATATTCAAATTATGCCAATTAACCCTACAATGGCCTCTAAGTGTTCAAGTGAAAGGAAGAGTCCCACATCACTCACTTTACATCAAGAGCTAGAAATTATTTTTTTCCACTATTATTATATTTTAATGCTCTATTTCAATCATGTTTTATCTCTCTCTCCCCTATTCTTTTTTTTTTTCAGCTTATTATGGGGGTACAAAAGTTCAGGTTATATATATTGCCCATGCCCCCCACCATCCCCCGCCCCCAGTCTGAGTTTCAAGCGTGTCCATTCCCCAGACAGTGCACATCGCACTCATCATGTAGGTATACACCCATCCCCTCCCCCCACCCCCCACCTCTGTCCGATACCCAATTGGTGTTATTCCCAAATGTGCACTTAGGTGATGATCAGGGAAACCAATGTGCTGGTGAGTACATGTGGTGCTTATTTTTCCATTCTTGGGATACTTCACTTAATAGAATGGGTTCCAATTCTCTCCAGGAAAACAAAAGAGATGCCGTATCACCGTTATTTCTTATAGCTGAGTAATACTCCATGGTATACATATACCACATTTTACTAATCCATTCATGAATTGAGGGGCATTTGGGTTGTTTCCACATCTTTGCAATTGTGAATTGTGCTGCTATAAACATTCGGGTGCAGGTGTCTTTTTTATAGGATGACTTTTGTTCTTCTGGGTAGATGCCCAATAATGGATTGCTGGATTGAATGGTAGGTCTACTTGAATCTGATTAAGGTATCTCTATATTGCTTTCCACAGGGGTTGCACTAGTTTACAGTCCCACCAGCAGTGTATGAGTGTTCCTGTCTCTCCGTATCCACGCCAATATGTATTGTTTTGGGACTTTTTGATAAAGGCCGTTCTCACTGGAGTTAAGCGATATCTCATTGTGGTTTTGATTTGCATTTCCCTGATGATTAGAGATGTTGAACATTTTTTCATCTGTTTGTTAGCCATTCTTATATCTTCTTTTGAAAAATTTCTATTCATGTCCTTTGCCCACTTTTTGATAGGGTTGTTCAATTTTTTCTTACTGATTTTCCTGAGTTCTAAATAGATTCTTGTTATCAGTTCTTTACTTGATGTGTAGAATGCGAAAATTTTTTCCCATTCTGTAGGTTGTCTGTTTATTCTCGTTGCTGTTTCTTTGGCTGGGATGGTTTAACATACGCAAATCTATAAATGTAATTCACCACATAAACAGAAGCAAAAATAAAGAGCATATGATCCTCTCAATAGATGCAGAGAAAGCATTTGACAAAATTCAAATGATAAGAACACTTAACAAAATAGGCATAGACGGGGCCTATCTAAAAATGATACAAGCCGTATATGACAAATCCACAGCCAACATCATACTGAATGGGGAAAAACTGAAAGCATTCCCACTTCGAACTGGAACCAGACAAGGCAGCCCACTGTCCCTATTACTTTTCAACATAGTATTGGAAGTCCTTGCGAGAGCTATCAGGCAAGAGAGCAGAATCAAGGGAGTCCAAATAGGGAAAGAATAGATCAAACTCTCACTCTTTGTTGATGATATGATGTTATATCTAGAAAATCCCAAGGATTCAACCAAGAGACTTCTGGAATTGATCAATGAATTCAGTAAAGTCTCAGGATACAAAAATCAATACACACAAATCAGAGGCATTCATATATGCCAGTAACAGTCAAACGGAGAAACAAAATTAAGGACTCAATACGCCCCCCCCCCTTTTTTTTTAATGTTCAAGGCTGAGAGGTGCTTTTCATCTAGTTACAGAGAGCAACCCCCCAGCTTGAAAAGGGATGCTCATGCTTGCCACATCTATTCAACATAGTACTGGAAGTCCTACCCAGAGCAATTAAGTAAAGAAATAAAAGGCATCCAAATTAGAATGGGAGAAGTTAAATTGTCCCTGTTTGCAGACATGATCTTATATATAAATAACCCTAAAGACTCCACCAAAAAACTTTCAGAACTAATAAACTAAGTAAGGTTGCAGGGTACAAAATCAACTTACAAAAATCAGTAGCATTTCTATATGCCAACAACACACTATCCAAAAATGAAATTAAGAAAAAAATCCCATCTGTGGAAGATGCCAAAGAAAAGACTCACTGACAACTATAAAACATTTTTTTTTTTTTTTTTTTTTTTTTTTGAGACAGGATCTTACTCTGTTGCTTCAAACTCCTGGACTCAGGTGATCTTCCTGCTTCAGGCTACCCACTAGCTGGGAGTACTGGAGTGAGCCAGCACACCTGGCTAATTTTTGTATTTTTTGTAGAGACAGGGTCTCATATGTGGCGCAGGCTAGTCTTGAGCCCGTGGCCATAAGCAATCCTTCTGCCCTGGCCTCCCAAAGTGCTAGAATTACAGACATGAGCCATTATGCCTGGCCTATAAAATATTTGAAGAAAGCAATGGAAGAAATACAAATAAATGGAAAGATATCCTGTGTTCATGGATTGGGAAAAAAAATCAACACTGTCAAAATGTCCATATCACCCAAAGTGGTCTACAGATTCAATGCAATCTCTATTAAAATTCCAACAAGGCCAAGTGCAGTGGCTCACGTCTGTAATCCTAGCACTCTTGGAGGCCAAAGTGGGAGGACTGCTTGACCTCAGGAGTTTGAGACCAACCTGAGCAAGAGCGAGAGACCCTGTCTCTACTAAAAATAGGAAAAGTAGCAAGGCACGGTGGCACGTGCCTGTAAGTCCCAGTTACTTGGGAGACTGAAGCAAGAGAATAGCCTGAGCCCAGGAGTTTGAGGTTGCTGTGAGCTGGGCTGACGCTACGGCACTCTAGCCCAGGCAACAGAGTGAGACTCTGTCTCAAAAAAAAAAGAAAAAGAAAAAAAATTCCAACAACATCACTCACAGAAATAGAAAAAACAATCCTAAAAGTCATATGGAACCACAGAAGACTCTGAATAGCCAAAGCAATGTTGAACAAAAGGAACATGCCTGCAGGCATCATACTACCTGACTTCAAAATACAATAAAAAGCTATAGTAATCAAATCAGCACAGTAAAACAGAGACAGACCAATGAAACAGAATAGAATGCCCAGAAATAAATCCATGCATCCATTTTGGTCAACTGATTTTCAACAAAGGTACCATGAACAAACGATGAGTAAAGGACAGTCTTGTCAATAAAAATGGTGTTGAGCCAACTGGATATCCCCATGCAGAAGAATAAAACTGGACACTTATCTTACACCATATACAAAAATGAACTCAAAATGGATTAAAGACACCAGAAACTATAGAACTACTGGAAGAAAACAGGGGGAAAGCTCCATGACATTCTGAATCTTGGTAATGGTCTGGGCAATGATTTTTTAGATATGACCCCAAAAGCACAGGCAATAAAAGCAAAAATAGCTGAATGGAATTGTATCAAGCTAAACAGCTCCTGCACAGCCAAGGAAACAATCCACAAAGTTGAAGAAACAACCTACGGAATGGGAGAAAATGTCTGCAAGCTATACATCCGATAAAGGGTTAATATCCAAAGTATACAAGGAACTCAAAACTCAAAAGCAAAACATCAAATAACCCAATTTAAAAATGAGCAAAGGACCTGAATAGATATTTCTCAAAAGACGACACACAAATGACCAACAGGTACACGAAAAAATGTTCTACATCACTAATCACCAGGAAAATGCAAATTAAATCCACAGTGAGATACCACTTTACACTTGTTAAAACGAGTATTATCAAAAAGACAAAAGATAAGTGCAGGTGAGGATGTGGAGAAAGGGAAACCCTTGCACACTGTTGGTTGGATGTAAATTAGTACAGCCATCATGAAAAACAGTACGGAGGTTCCTCAAAAAATTAAAAATATAACTACCACAGGACCCAGCAATACCACTACTGGATATGTATCAGAGGAAACAAAATCAGTATGTTGGAGAGATAGCTACACTTCCATATTTATGCAGCATTATTCACAATAGCCAAGATATAGAATCAACCTAAGTGTCCATTAACTGATAAATGAATAAAGAACATGTGGTATATATACACAATGGAATACCATTCAGCCTTTAAAAAAGAAGAAAATCCTGTCATTTGCAACATCATGGATGAACCTGGAGGATATTATGTTAAGTGAAATAGGCAAAGAATAGAAAGAAAAAATACCACACAAACTCACTTATATATGGAATCTTAAAAGGGCAAACTCACAGAAGCAGAGAGTAGAATGGTGATGGGTTGGGAGGGGGAGGTGGGGATGGAAGATTGGATTATGTTGTTCAAAGGGCACCAAATTTCATTTAAGACAAATAAGTACAAGAGATCTATTATACAACACGGTGACTGCAGTTAATAACAATATAAAAACTTACCCTTATTCTCCAGCTACTTTAAGCTATCACAGATTTTATAAACAAATTACAAGCCAGGACTATAATATAAAATTTTACTGTATTTTATAACAAAACAGGCTGCAAAATCTTTAAGTGCAAAAAATGCCTTTCAATATACATAAAACAGATTTATTCTTAGCCAGAGCTTAGTATGATCATACATTACAATTTGACTTTTTATTTTTGTATTTTTATTTGTGAAAACTCAGTAGAAACCTTAATAATGAAACATGTTTCCAAGTACAAAAAAATCAGGGGACAAAAATCTTACCATTCTTGCTGACATCCAGTTCCCTGAGATTAATGAGATTTGCAATGGATGCTGGTAACGTTGTTAAATCATTGTCAGGCAAACTCAGTTTGTGCAGAGACTGACAGTTAAAAAGTTGCTGTTGAAAAAAGTAAAGAAAGAATTTTGATTATATATTTCCTTAAATATTTCATGTACTAACTTTTACACAAATAAATATTAGTTGTATTAAAACTGAATGAGGCTGGGCACGGTGGCTCACGCCTGTAATCCTAGCACTCTGGGAGGCCGAGGTGGGCGGATCGTTTGAGCTCAGGAGTTCGAGACTAGCCTGAGCAAGAGTGAGACCCCATCTCTACTAAAAATAGAAAGAAATTATATGGACAGCTAAAAATATATATAGAAAAAATTAGCCGGGCATGGTGGCGCATGCCTGTAGTCCCAGCTACTCGGGAGGCTGAGACAGGAGGATCGCTTGAGCTCAGGAGTTTGAGGTTGCTGTGAGCTAGGCTGACGCCACGGCACTCACTCTAGCCTGGGCAACAGAGTGAGACTCTGTCTCAAAAAAAAAAAAAAAACAAAAAAAACTGAATGAGTTATACCTACGCTAATACCAGGAAAGATCTCTCATTGTTCTGCTTATACTATTATGGATCTGAGTACAACTGAACCACTGAGAATCATTTACATTTTCATATTTATACCTTAAGCAAAATGCACTTAGTGAGAATAAGTATATGGTTGTATGCTTTGTTTAGCTAGTCAAAAAATAAGTGGCTGTTAAATATGATAAACTCTGGAACTTATCTTTCAAGCAACCTCAAAATTAGCATTCCAAAATGAAAGCCTTATTGAAGAGCATTCTTCCAAAAATATAAAATTGTTAGTAATGATAAAAGACATAAACGATTCAGCTATTTGCACTGTGAAAGCAAGCCTCACTTTTTTCAACACAGCTCCCAGACCAAGACCCTACTGGTGGTGATTAGAGAAGGACACTAATCTGGATTATCTATATTCTCTAAGAGAACTGGCTAAGGAAGATAAGTTACTTGCTGAAGAACACATAAGAAAAAACAGTAAATTACAAGGCACCCTACCACAACGTAGGTAAGGAGTTCATAAATATGGAATCAGCAACATTTAATGTTTAATCCATAGCCATGTACAGATTCATCTATAAAATAACCTACAATAGCACTGGCTTTCAAAATGTTTTTACTACTGGCCATCAGAAAAAAAGCCTTTTGTGCACTGCCATCCAGTATGTGTATAAACACACAAAAGTCTAAAACAAATATTTTGTGAAACAATGGCTATGAGCAACACATCCTATAGTCTTTTATAGTTAAGGTTGCCAGATTAAAAACAGAATGTCCAATTAAATTTGAATTTCAGGTAAACAACAAATAATGTTTTGGTACAAATATACCCTACATATGGTATGGGACACATTGATATACTAAAAAATTATCCCTTATTTAAAAACTCTAATGTAATTTAGTTTCCTGTATTTTTATTTTCTAATTCTTGCAATCCAAATGTACAGTTCACTTTTTCACAATGCTGGAGACATATACTAAATTGATTTTATGAGCCACCAACAGGTCTCCACCTGGAGTTTCAAAAACACTGCTGCTTGGGTGGCAAAATATTCAAATAATTAAATTAAAGGTATTGTAGCTTTAATTTATAATAAATACAAAACACATGAAATTGGGTACAAGATAATGAGGGACTGAGATTTAAGAAGAAAACGTACTGAAAAAATTTTAGTAAAGAAACAAGGTGATAATTTGAAAGGGTGTTTCACAGCAATAAACCAACTTTCTCCTTCAAGTTGTTACTACATTTCAGAAACACAAGTCCTCCCAAACCTTTCCAAACAAATTGTAAATGGAGGAAAACAGGAATACCTGTACGATCTCTAAAGAGCTGTTTAACAATAAAATTATGGTTGTTACTAAAAGGACAATTACCCTCAACTATAACAATGTACGTTAATGTTTTATGAAAAGTAGAAAAAGATAACATTATTTCTTTGTCTAGTTAAATTTATTGGCTCCAGAAATTGTGTAGTCTCATTATCTACCTAATATAATGGGAATTAAATACAAAATTTTAAGTTATTTGCACAAGTATTCAAGCAATTAACTTGAAGAGATAAAGATTTTTAAAAATCTGAATTATGCTGCATACCTCAAGATAAAATTAAATGAAAACATTGAAACGGCATACACATACATATATCAATATTAGGAATATCGTATTTCTAGGTATAAAAATAACCAAAGGTAATTCTTGAAAGAACTAGCATACCTTTGGAAGCTCTTCAATCTGATTAGCATCTAAATAGAGCTCCTCCAGAGTTTTTTCAAAAGTAAAAATCTCTTTGGGAACCTGTTCCAAACTGCAATGAGAATAATCAAGAGTAGTGACAGTCTCCTCTTCCCCTCGTAGACAGCGACATGGTACCAACCGCACAAACAAACTTCGTTTTGTAGTCATTTTTAGATACTGCAATATTCAAATAAAAATAAATGTAATTAAAACAAATACATCATAAGAATTTTTCAGAACAAATTATTCCAATTTATCACAATTCATGCCACAAATAAACAACAACTTCCCTTACACTACATGCACCCAATGGAACCCATTTAACATTGCTTGAATACCCACATTTATATCTACTGGATTTCAAATTAAATTCAAGCACTTTAGTACTTACAAAACAATCTGTAAAGTAACCATTTATGCTTCTACGAAGACACTAATTTGTGAACCTGCTTCTTAGTTCTCAACAAAAAAGAAACCTCTAGCATGACAAAGATTTTTTAAGTCCTGGCTCTAAGACTTCTATGTTTCTTTCTTTTTTTTTTTTGAGACAGAGTCTCTCTCTGTGCCCAGGCTACAGTGCCCATGGCATCAGCCTAGCTCACAGCAACCTCAAACACCTGGGCTCAACTGATCCTCCTGCCTCAGCCTCCTGAGTAGCTGGAACTACAGGCACAGGCCACCAAGCCCAGCTAACTTTTTCTATTTTTAGTAGAGACAGGATCTGCTCTTGCTCAGGTTGGTCTCGAACTGCTGAGCTCAAGCAATCCTCCCACCTCGGCCTCCCAGAGTGCTAGGATTATAGGCATGAGCCACTTCCCCGGCCTCTATGTTTCTTAACTAAGAACTTGATTATGTGCAGTTTTAGTAGGAAATAGGAATGCATAGATGTTTTCAGGTCTTTTTAACCAGCCATTGGGGATCAATAATCGTTTTTAATTTTCCTACATGAAAATTCCCACTTACCCCAACTATATTTTGTATCAATTAAATATTGGCCTTATAGTTTTTCTAAAGAGCTTGTAGGTCTTAAGTGTGTTTAAGGTTACACACTGAATCATAAACTTGCTTAAATAAAGTAATTCAGGGAAAAGGACAATTCTGAATTAGTAAAAATTCTGAAAGCCAATTTTATTAAATATATAATGTAGGTACATAGGTTAATTCCAACTAGGCTAACATTGTATTAGCAAAGGGAGGCCCACCTCAATAAATAAGTGGTGTTATGAATTTTTTGTATGTAAAATCATCAATTGTTATCCTAGGCAGGAGACTCTATTAATACAGTTATTAGGCCAGGAGTGATGGCTCACACCTATAATCCTGGCACTTTGGGAGGCAGAGGTGGGAGGATGGCTTGAGGCTAGGAAGTTTGAGACCAGCCTGGGCAACATGGTGAGACCCCATCCCTACCAAAAATAAATAAATAAATAACTGGGTGTGGTGGCACACACCTGTAGTCTCAGCTACTGCAGAAGGTAAAGCAGGAAGATTGCTTGAGCCCAGGAATTTGAGGTTGCAGTGAGCTATGACTGCACCACTGCCTGTGTGACAGAGTGAGATCACAGTCTTAAAAAAAAGTATTAGATTACTTCTAATCAGGACAAAGACTAGGTTAAAGCCAGTGAGGTCTCAGGCACAAAATATAAGGACATATCAAAAAAACTCAGCAATAAAGACAAATAAAGCATTCTAATATAATGTATTTTTTTAAAAATACAAACTACTGAAAAATAATCCATGCATTGACCCAAATAAATAACTGACATGTTTGCATCCTCAAAATCTTGGCTTAACAAATTTCTATTGATTGAGATTTTTGCCTCAGTTATTTGGGTCAACACATGGATTAAAAAAATCAAATGTTTAAATAAAGACAGGATCAGTATTAATGATTTTTCCTTTTGCTTCAGGCTAAAATATGGATCCACAAGGCACTGCTTCTAAATTTTCTAACTCTTATACTTCAAATTATATGATATTTTTAAAGTCTTTGACAATGAACAAGATAAGTATTTCCCTTGCAATCTTTTCAAAAATTTGATTATTCTCATTCAATCACCTTGTGCCAGGCACTATGCTAAGTTCTTCAGATAAACTATATCCATATTCTCATTTCATCCTCACTACAACTTTCTAAGATACATGCTGTTATCCCCATTTTTCCATAAAGAAACTGAGTTTGTGCTTTTTGAGAGATGGGGGTCTTACTATGTTGCCCAGACTGGTCTAAAACTCTTGGGCTCAAGAGATCCTCCTATCTCAGCCTTCCAAGTAGCTGGGACTACTGCTCTTCTATACTGTTTCTCAATATGCAGTAATATATACTTGAACTAAGAGGCTCAAAGCAATTAAGGTATCTGTAGGTCTTTGCTACATACTTTTCCTTCAGGATTCACAAAAATAAACTAAGATGCTAAATATCAAATGTTTCCATGTAAAATCTTTGTCAACAAATAAATATCCAAAAATGTTTACCAAATATTATGAACAATCTATGTTTACATAAAGGCATGTTTAACTGAAAAGAATAAAACAGTTAATCTAATAAGAAGATTTTAATTGCTAAAGGGGAATTTAGCTTATACTTGTGTGCTTATGAGATCATTTTTTAAATTCCAAAAATGAATACAAAATTTCTTGTTCTGTATATTTTAAGAATACAACTGATAGTGAGTCAGAAGGACACTTCAGAATGAGAAAGAATTCTGTCTACACTGTCCAATATGGTAGCCTCTAGGCACATGTGGCTATTTAAACTTAATTTTAAAGTTAAATCAAATAAAACTAAAAATTCAGTTTCACAGTCACACCAACCACATTTTAAATGCTCAATAGCCACCTGTGACTAGTAGCTACCATATTGGACCAAATAGCTACAGATGATGGCACCTGAGGTATAACACTATTTACAGAGTAATTGTTAATGAAGATAAAACAATTTCCAAGATTTTTCTGTAGAGCTAATCATGTTGCAGAGAAACAGAACTGTAGAATTTCTCAGAAAGGACAATAAATTTAGAAAAAGGAGGATTAGATGCTTGGCTCTAGGAAGCTGAACAGAGTTTATATCTCAAAGGGAAACCTCCTGTGGACAGAGGCTGTGAAGAGAGCAGTTTAGACTTCAGATGAAATTCACTGGCAATCCAGAGCCAATACAAAAATGCATCCCCATTCAAAAGAGGCCTGCAGATGGAAGTAGTGTAGACTAAAAACTGCTGATTGCTAAAAAAAGGAGGGAGACCTTAATCGTTGAAGGCAGAGGAGGAAAGTACTATTATGAAAGAGAAGTAAATAAGTAACAATACCCAAAGAGATCTTCCCTTAGACAATGATACTAGAAAGTAATCCAAAACGGAGAAAGCCTAACCTGGTCTGAACAGGAACTGGTAAACATAGCTGAATTTTAGGGATGTGATAAAGAAGAAATACTTTATAAATTAGAAGCAACACAGTAAATGTAACAATCTTCTCATCACAATGGAGGGACTGAGTCAACCCAGAAAATAGGCATGATAGTGATAAGCCAAAAACATTCTATCAAAAGAAATTAAAGCTACTTACCCCTGGGTTGAATTTATCTCCCTGATGTTTCTTAATTGAGCCAACATTCTGCGGAAAACAAAAAGAGAACCAAAATTAACAATGGATCTTTATGACTGTAAGGAACATCTCTTTTAATTTCTAATATATAAGAAAAGCTAAATTAAACTTCTCAAAAACTGACCATTGTGAACTGAAAATAGACCAAACAGTCAAACAAAACATTAGCTTCTTAAAAACACACATGGTTGCATGTGCATACATACACAAATTTGCTAGCTTCTAAGTAAATGTCAAGCTTTTTAACAAGTGAATTGCTGATACATTTGTAATATTGAGAGCCCTCATCTACATCAAAAAATACTCTTTCTTGGCCGGGCGCGGTGGCTCACGCCTGTAATCCTAGCACTCTGGGAGGCCGAGGCGGGTGGATAGCTCGAGGTCAGGAGTTCGAGACCAGCCTGAGCAAGAGCGAGACCCCGTCTCTACTAAAAATATAAAGAAATTATATGGACAACTAAAATATATATATACAAAAAAAAAAAATTAGCCGGGCATGGTGGCGCATGCCTGTAGTCCCAGCTACTCGGGAGGCTGAGGCAGTAGGATCGCTTAAGCCCAGGAGTTTGAGGTTGCTGTGAGCTAGACTGACGCCACGGCACTCACTCTAGCCGGGGCAACAAAGCGAGACTGTCTCAAAAAAAAAAAAAAAAAAAAAAAAAAAACTCTTTCTTATCCAGAGGAGGGAAAATGGCAAAGAGAAAAAGGGAAAATAAATAAATAAAATAAATGCCCTTCCATGTACCACTAAAATGCCAGTTTTTTTAATTTACTGAGAAATAACAAAAAATTTTCCATGCAAATAAATGCTAATCACCAATTAGATTTAAATTTAGCAGTTTTTGATGCTTCTGTGTGGCAGGCACTGTTAACTGCTTATCGGATTTATTTTCTCTTTTAGTATGTTGACTGTTCAGGACGTAATGGGCCCAGCTCAATACTCACTTTTGTACTTTCCAGGCCTGGAGGGGTGGACAGGGGATAGGTGACACAATGAAGACCAAAGTCTTATACTCTGAAGTCTGCTTTGGGAGTGGAATGGAGGCTAATTCTGGGAAAGCATTTGCTTTCCTGATAAATGGGAACAAACATGTCTGACACCACCACTCTCCCGTTTTTCTAGCTTTGAATCTGTACATGATAGCTAGTGCTGCAACAACCATCCTATTACCATAAGTCAACAAGCATGAGGATTAAAAACCCGCCAATAAATAAGGCTGACAAGAAAAAGACAGAACGTGCTGGGGGTCTCAAACAGCATTGCTGAGCAGCTGTACCTACCAATGCTAACTATTATCTACTCTTGGATTTCTTGGTATGTGAGAAAACTAAATTTCTTTATTTACTTAAATCATTGCTAGGTTTTCTGTACTTGCAGCCAATACATTTCAAAGTGAGGCAGCCTAAAGCCCAAAACAACGGTCTTAATAAAAAGTATATGCATACATCATAAGTAATCTTTTTCTTAAGAATTCAGAGTGATATCTGAAAATATCTTTCAGAATTTCAGAGTTGCCCTAAATATGGAGCTATTTGTCTCTGTGCTAAATGGTTTGGGACTACTGAGTTGTTTGAGTTTCTCTAAGAATTCCACATATTCTGCATGCCACACACACACACACAAAAAAACAACCTGTGTGTATAGCAAGCAAAGATGGCCACTAAATCTTCTGTCATTCATACTATTCCCACAGATTTAACAGTCTGGTAGAATGGAGCTGCCAGTAAACTGAAATGGAATAAGACCATGGTAGGAGCAAGGTGGACAGAAGAGAGATGAGATGTTTGTGTTTAGAAACTTCAATTTGAAATACCTTAAGGCTATCTGAGTGGAATACTGAGTAGGCAGCTGGATATGGGCATTCAGACTGTGGGAAGAGATCTAAGCTCAGGATATGTGAATAAATTTGAAAGTCATCTACTTATAGATGGTATTTAAAGCAATGAAATTAGATGAAATCACCAGGGACATGAGGGTAGACAGAAAAGAGAACAAGTCCAATGACTGAGCCCCAATACATTAAAAACTTAGGGGTCAGAAAGAAGGGGCAGAACCAGCAAAGGACACTCAAGAGAAGCAGTCAAGTGAGACAAGAGAAAAACCCAAAAAAGTGTGACATCCTAAAAGCCAAGCGATGTTTCACGGAAGAAGGAATTATCAACTCTGTTAATCAGGACTTAGAATTGCCATTATATATTATCAACTCTGTTAATCATGACTTAGAATTGTCCATTACGGGCCAGGCGCGGTGGCTCACGCCTGTAATCCTAGCACTCTGGGAGGCCGAGGTGGGCGGATACTTTGAGCTCAGGAGTTCGAGACCAGCCTGAGCAAGAGCCAGACCCCGTCTCTACTAAAAATAGAAAGAAATTATCTGGACAACTAAAATATATATATACAAAAAAATTAGCCGGGCATGGTGGCGCATGCCTGTAGTCCCAGCTACTCGGGAGGCTGAGGTAGAAGGATCGCTTGAGCTCAGGAGTTTGAGGTTGCTGTGAGCTAGGCTGACGCCATGGCACTCTAGCCCGGGCAACAGAGTGAGACTCTGTCTCAAAAAAAAAAAGAATTGACATTATGTATTAATGTAAAGGTCACTGTCTACCTTGACAAGACCAGTTTTACTGGTGGGGCAAAACACTATTTGGAGGGGATTCAAAAAAGAACAGAACTAGACATAGCAAATATAGACGACTAGTTTTGCCATAAAGGACATTAGAAAAGTAAAGCAGTTGCTAGGGCAGAATATGAATCAAGAAACACAACAGTGGATTTGTAGGCAGATAGGAATAATCTAGTAAAGAAAAAGAAGAGATCATTGATAAATTTTTATAAATAGGATTTGGTCAACCATATGTACGGCCCTAGCAAAACCACCCACCAATAAAAAAGCTGCAAGAAAACAAAACAAACGGGTGGAACTATATATAACTAGCTGAATAAAATCCACTCAGGATATTTTTCAAAATTAGGGATTACTATACCCTCTCCCTAGAGATTCTGATTTAGTGAGTTAAAATATATAAAACTCAATATTCTTTATCTTAAGTAAAATGTCCATGTGATTCTTTAACACATAGTTTCAACAATAATCAAATACAGTCAATCCCAACTCATCTATAGCAAAGCTACCATCATTTAGCCCTCCCCATCCTCTACTGAGGATTATTTTGACTAATGTCCTAGTTTGAGAACTGCTATAAAAACTGAAAAGTAAAACCACTATAAATATTTTTTTTAAATACAGCACATTATATTCCCCTATTTATCTAAAGAGATCACAAGTTGCCTAGATTTAAGAGAAATCTCATGATGTTGGTGCAATATTTCATTTAATTAAAGGCTCCTCAGGCATGTCCACACCTATTAGGTGGCATTTAGTGGTTGTACAAGATCATTTAGTTTAATCATGATTATCACGGTGGTTGGCAATCTGTATTTGGTATATCTGTGCTTAGTTCTGAGGCATTTTCTGGACATTATTAGCCTATTACTGATAAGTACACAAATAGTAAACAATTAAAATAGTAATATAAAAAATAATAAGAATAGGAAGGTAAGAAGAGTAAGACTTTAAATTTACATAATGAAAAAGTTATAATTGTTATATAAGAGTAATTCTGATGGACAACAGTCAAAAACTGAATATACATAATGTGATGTGCCTACAACACATACAAGAAATGAGGAAAGGATGCTGATGGCTAAATCACACTTACAGATAGAAGATCAACATCACTGTCTGCCTGCACTAGCCTAATTCTAATCAAGTAGCAAGTTGAGAGTTTCTTCAATATGAACACTGTTAAAAACTTTTATATCAAATCATGGTTAGCTTAAACATGTCTAAAAAATTACTGTGCAACGAAGTGGCAGCCATACATACTGAAGTTACTAAGTACCACCCCACATTTATAGAAATTTCCATTTTTATATTTTTGGATATAATTTACATAATGAAATGAACACATTCTAAGAGTATAGATAGCAAATGTCTACAACTGTGTAACCAACAGGAACCAAAACATACACTATTTCCATCACCCTAGAAGGTTCACACTTGCCCTTTTCCAGTCAGCCCCCTGACCAAGGCAACCTGCCCTGAATAAAAATATTAAGACATTTGTAGAAAAGTGTTATGAGAACACAGGCCTCAGTTCTCATGGATAAGTACACGGAAATGAAATTGGTGGGTCACGATCTATAAGTATATTTAATTCTATTAAAAACTATCATTTTACAAAGTGGTAACTTAACGCTCCAAGCAATGAGAATTCCAATAACAACCTCATCAACACTTGGTAATTTTAGTCTTCCTTAATTTTAGCCTATGTAGTGGGTGTAGAGCAGCACCTCATTGTTTTTATTTTGCACTTCTCTAATTACAAATGGCATTGAGGAGCCTCATCCTTACCTAGACCTCATTTGATGACGAGACAGATACAGATCTTCAAGCTTTATGCTCTAATGGTGCAAGACTTTTGGAGAAGAGAGTGAACAAACTTTGTATATGGGAGGAATGCAAATTACTGTGATAGAGACTATAATGTGTTGGAAGAAAATTCTCCATAATCATCTCACATTTCTGTATGGTGTGTGGGTCTTCTGAGCAATGCCATTTACAGTTGATTTAAGATGTTTGTATAAAGAGACATTCCAGGATAATAATGCTTAGCGTGACTACGACAGTCCACCGTCCCCTCTCCAGAAAACACTTGCTTATACTCCAGTGGTCCAAAATAAGATCAGGTTTCCTAATTTGGGGTTCTTCTGTAACCACCCTAGTGCATGTGCAGGTACCATCTGACCCTTACTTTGTCACCCTATGGAGATTAAGGCTCGGGGAACTGGCACAAGACACTGCTCTGGCTGCTGCTTTTGCAGAAACCAATAATCTGTCTCTAGTCTAGAGGTCCTGTCTGGCAGGCTTAACTTTTCAGTTTGTAAGTAGGGTAAAATCTCAGACTCTTCACTGTTTCTGACTTAACGACTGTAAAGTGAGAAACATGGCCACAATATGTTACCACCACCAAAAATCAAGAGATAGAATCTATTTCCCCACCCTATCAATTCGGGCTGGCGATGTGAATCGTTTATACCAACTCAATGAGGTGGAAGTTTTATTGGGCAAGTAACAGTGCCTATGCCTCAAGATTCACAACGTTTACCTTCTTTGAATGCTTTTAAATTTGAATGCTCCCCTGAGAACATGAGGTAATAAAGAAGCTGGTTTTAGTTGTTTTAAAAAAAAAATAACTGAAACAAAAGTTTTAAATAGTATTTCCTTTTTAGCCTTTTAATAGCTATAGAAACTATACACCCCACCTGCCCCACATTATTCCTGATATTGGTAATCTGTGTTTTTTTCCCCAATCTTGCTGGAGATTTATCAATTGTATCAATTTTTGCAAAGATGAAAGGTTACATTTTGTTCATTTTCTTATGGTATGTTTTCTATTTCATTGATTTGTACTTTTTTCTCTGTATTTGCTGCCTTTTTTAAGTTTCTCTTTTTCTGTCTTCTTAGGGCAAACCTTATGTAATTGATTCTAATTTTTATTTCTTCATTAAAATTTAAAACTATAAATTCTCTGAGCACCAGTCTAGCTGCACTTAATAATTTATGTGTTGTCTTTTGTTGAATTTCTTTAAAACGCTTTCTAATTTCCCATTTGATTTATTGTTTTACCCACGGGTTATTCAGAATTTCTTCCTTAATTTCAAAATATTTGGTGATCTACTCATTGTGTGAAATATCACTGCTACTGATTTCTAATTTCATTGTAGTCAAGAACATAGTACTATCATTTCAAGCCTTTGAAATATGTTAAGGCTGTCAATGGCCCCACATAATATCTATCTTAGTGAGTGCTCCATGTGCATCTTGAATGTCACATTTTGTGTCTCTTGGGTATAGTGCTTTATAAATATCAATTATGTAAAGTGGTTGAGTTTTGCTCCCAAATCTTCTATACCCTTACCAATTTATAGCATTCTTTTCCTATAAATTACTGAAAAATATTTAAATCTCTAACTATAGTTGTAAATTTGTCTATTTCTCATTTTGTCTATTTTTATTTTATGTATTTTGAAGCTCTGTTATAAAATGAATACACATTTAAGGTTCTTATATCTTCTTGAATGGATCCTCTTACCATTATGAGATTTTTTTTTTTCCTGCTAATAATCTTTAATTTTTTTATTTTTATTTTTTTTTTTTTTGAGATAGTGTCTCACTCTGTTGCCTGGGCTAGAGTGCCGTGGCATTAGCCTAGCTCACAGCAACCTCAAACTCCTGGGTTCAAGCGATCCTTCTGCCTCAGCCTCCCGAGTAGCTGGGACTACAGGCATGTGCCACAATGCCCGGCTAATTTTTTTCTATATATGTTTTTAGCTGTCCAGATCATTTCTTTCTATTTTCTGTAGAGATGGGGTCTGGCTCTTGCTCAGGCTGGTCTCGAACTCCTGACCTCGAGCGATCCTCCTGCCTCGGCCTCCCAGAGTGCTAGGATTATAGGCATGAGCCACTGCACCTGGCCAATCCTTGTTTTTTATATTTTGCTTGATATCACTACAGCCATAGGAGCTTTTCTTTTTAGTATTAATATGGTATATCTTTTTCTATCTATTACTTTTATCCAAATTTGTCTTTATATTTAAAGTATCCATTTGTGGGAAGCATATGTTTGGGTACTGCTTTTTTTTTTTTTTTAATCCAATCTGAGGTAGGCTTAGACCTTTCATGTTTAATATAATTATTGCTATGGCAGAACTTAAGGCTATATCACATTATTATTTATATTCTACTACTTCTTTGTTCCTCTTTTCCTACCTCCTAATAAAATTTTTTTTAACTCTACTTTATCTCCTTCTATCGACTTTTAGCTATACTACTTTTTTCTGATTGCTCTAGAATTTATAATACGCATTCTTCATTCATCATAGTCTATCCTCAAATGCTATTACATCTCTTCACATATAATCTAACTACTATAAAAGAGTATACATACATTTATTGCTACCTTTTGGGCTACTGTCTTTGTCTTGTATTCTACTTCTACATATTACTACATTATTTTTGCTTTATACTACCCACTGTGATTTATATAAATTTAAAAACTAGAAAACAGACATTCATATTTATCCACAAATTTACCATTTTCTGCCATCTTTATTTCTTACTATAGACCTGCTATTAAGCCTATTTAATTTTTTAAGATATTATATTTTGCAATTCTACAATCTACATCTGATTCTTTTTAGAGTTTCCACTACTCTCCTAAATACCCAATCCTTCATATATCATCCTGCCAATTGTCCTGAAGTCCATATCTCCTAATTCTAATAATTGGACCATCTGTAAGTTTGCTTTTCTCCTGATTATGCAATCACTTTTTCTTGTTTGTTTCATAATTTTTTATAATATTCTAGATACTATAACAATCAAAAGTTAAGCATAATATTGTTTTAAGTTACATTTCCCAAAGAATGTAAGTTCTTTCCACGCCCCCAGGATAAATGGTTGATAATTCAGATTTCTAGTAAAGACAATATGAGCTGGTACTGGCTGTAGCTTTTAGATTGAGTTCATCTGTGACCCAACTCCCAACCTTCCCCACCACTGACCACAGCCACATTTTAGATCTTCTCAAAATTTGAGGCAGTAGGAGTTCGTGCTACAGTTCCAGATATTTTTGGTTCAGTTTACCTTCAGATTCAAGTGGAACAGGGTCCCAAATTCCAAGAACCCTTAGAATTTGCAGGACTACATGATTTCTCTGTGCTTTTCAACTCTCTTCTCTCCTGCTGCTTCCTGGCAAAATGCAGTGGGAGAAGATAGATGGAATTATCAGGCTTAATTATTTCATTTCACCTTTGGGGCTCTGTCAGATTTCCATCTCTTCCCTAAAGCCCTCACTGCCATTCTAGGATCAGATGATTTATCCTCATCTCTTCAATGTCTTCCCATATATGGCAGTCCTACTCCTCTGCCTGCACAGGCACCTGCTCCCAGGTAGGGAAACTGCCACACTCACCTATGCAGAGCTCGTGTATCTCTGGAATTCAGATCCCTAAGGCTTCCCGGAGTCCATCGATTTTTGCTAACCCTATTTTAAGAGTGTGACTTTTATAATTTTCAGGTTTTGCTTATTGTTACCAGGGGACCAAGTCTTCTGCATCCCTTTCACATCCTAACTAGAAGCAGAAATCTTAGCAGATTTTTAGTATAGAAAAAAACTTTTCTATTTATAGAAAAGATAATCCCATGGAAGATACTCAATCTGACTCACCCCTTTGTGGAGGGGTAAACTTGGTTAAGGGTAGAAGAATCTTGGATTCTCCTCAATCTCAGTTTAGGAGGACTGACATAATTTAAGGAACAGGAGGCCTCAAATTATTTTTTACAGAAAAAGTCTTTGATTCTACACTTAGAAATACTACTAACAAATGCAAACATTCTGGATTGAATTAAATCTGAAAAACTGACATTAGATCATCCTATAATCTGAAGGAAAAGGTGGGAGAGAATGAGGAAAGGAAACAGCTCGGTATGGTTCATAACCAAACCTGAGGAAGGTGCAACAGTACAGAAAAGAAAGACTGGAGGTCTGTGGGTAAATCTCACCTGTATGCTAGAAAGTATACCATTGGCTCAATTATTTTCAACAACAGGTCAATTAAAAAAATGCAAGATGACATTTGTGGCAATATGTCATACATAATACATGTCACAAACGTATATCCAACAGGTTATTGTTTAACGTGGTAGGGAAATTGAAATCATGGTAGTGTTTCAAAACTTGAGATAGCTTTCTCATACAGTTTTGACTGAATTCTAAACTCTTCCCCATAACAAACAATCCTGTGGCAAAATTAACTTCCTTACATGTATTCCCTCACTTCTCCTTACTTTCTAGTGTTTATGTCTAAACCAGAGTAATTTCCAAACTCCTTTGCTTCTTCCAGTAACTTGTAAGAACTTTTCTTCCATTAATTCACCACTTATGATCTGAGGAGCCTTAATGGTACCAGATCAAGATAGTTGAATTAACCAGAGAGAACCCTAATTATCATAAAGAATGTTAAGTCTATCCCTATAAAAAGAGACAATCTAAAATACACTAAGAAACAACTGATTTTGACTACATGCAGCAGTATGATATATCAAGTAGGTGTATTTTTTTCTACCATCTTAAAAAGAATCTCTCCTGTCCAGGCGTGGTGGCTCACGCCTGTAATCCTAGCACTCTGGGAGGCTGAGGCAGGTGGATTGTTTGAGCTCAGGAGTTAGACCAGCTTGAGCAAGAGCGAGACCCCGTCTCTACTAAAAATAGAAAGAAATTATCTGGACAACTAAAAATATATACAGAAAAAATTCGCCAGGCATGGTGGCGCATGCCTGTAGTCCCAGCTACTCGAGAGGCTGAGGCAGGAGGACTGCTTAAGCCCAGGAGTTTGAGGTTGCTGTGAGCTAGGGGGACACCATGGCACTCTAGCCCAGGCAACAGAATGAGACTTGTCTCAAAAAAAAAAAAAAAAAAAAGAATCTCTCCTGAAAACAACTTTTTCTGCAGCTACCACCAACCCATGACTCTGCTCCGTTTCACAGCAAAATTCTTCAAACAAGTTGTCCATATTCACAGTCTTCAATTATTCAATCAATTGTTCTTAAATCCACTCCAATCATACTTTTGTCCCCATATTTCAATGAAAACTGTTCTTCAAAGGTCATCAGCAGGCTGCACACTGCTAAGTCCAATAAACAATCTAACTCACATCTTATTTGCATCACTTTCCCTTCACTTTACAAATTTTCTTCACTTAGCTTCCAAGACACCACACATCCTTCTATAGTTTTGTTCCTATACCACTGGTGGTCACACCTCAGTCAATTACCTTTGCTAGTTGCTCTTCTTTATGCCAACCTCTTTTTTTTTTTTTTTTTTTTGGAGACAGGGTCTCACTCTGTCATCTGAGCTAGAGTGCAGTGGCGTCATCATAGCTCACTGCAATCTCAAACTCCTGGGCTTAAACGATCCTCCTCCCTCAGCCTCCCCAGTAGCTGGGACTACAGGCACGCATCACCACAGCTGGCTAATTTTTCTATTTTTTTGCAGAGATGGGGTCTTGCTCTTGCTCAGGCTGTTCTTGAACTCCTGGCCTCAAGCAAGCCTCCCACCTCAATTTCTAACATAGAACACAGATCTCGACCCTCTTTTCTATATATACTCATATCCTTGGTGATCATCCAGTTTCAATATTTGAAATATTATTTACTTTTTAAATACTAAGGACTCTAATGACTGTTGTCTTAATTTGGGTTCTACCAATAGCAATGACAGAGGTAAGGACCTGAGAATGATAGGATGTCTAGAAAAGGGCCTGAGAGAGCACAAAGAAAAGCAGGGATGGAAGAAAAGCCAATATAGGAACGGTATATTATCAAAGTCATCCCTAAGGATAACAGGTGCTCAAATCTACTCAAACCTCCTGAGAAGCATACAGAAATTCTCTCAGAATTGTCTGCCTATAGGATAAGAGCAAGCTTTTACCCATCTGCTCCTGTCTCCCACTCAGAGGAGCAGTGGGAGACATCAGCAGGATTGCCTTCATAGGCATTAATTCTACCTCACTACCAACCTATGCTTGCTTTCTAATCTTGCTGGACTCCCACTGCAAGGAAATCACTGGGGCCAAAAATCTACTTGAGGCAGGAAGCTCAGGCTGGGGTGAGTCTGAGCTTTCATGGTACTGTTTCCTGCAGCTGGGATTAATTAAATATCAGAGGTGAGCCAAGAGAATGTAATGCAGGACACCAGTAATGCCTGCTATACTGAAGCCTGGACCATTCTACTAAACTTCAGACTTGCATATATAACTCTTCATCTAATGTTTCCATTTAGTGAAGGAATTTAAAGAAAAAGCAAGAATTAATGATTTAGAAAAGAGAAAGTAAAAATAATGAATGAACTCAAGAGCTGGTTCTGTTTTTGATGGGAGTAGAGAAACAAACATTAAGAACAATTGCTCAGCAGATCTAAAGACATAAAACATACCAGTAGGAATCAGAATGGGGATTTAACAGCATAGATAAAAAGTATTTTAAGAAAATAAAAAATTACTAAATTCAAACAAATAGTGATATGTTTTATTATACATGACTTTCTATAATTTATAAATAATAAAATTTTCTCAAGAAATAAATAGGAAATCACAGGTGAAATTACAGATGAAGTTTATCAAAATTACTTCTCTAAAAGACAATATGCACCCAAGTGCTTGCAAACTTTCAGAATATGAAATTTGATCACGAGGTTCAGGGCTTCACGAGAAACATGGAAAATTTCAAATTTAATGTAACTCTGACATCAACACCTCTCAAAGTTAGCATCGAGTAACCATAATATTCAGATTCAAGAATACTTCAAAAACGCAGCACTTTGGTAGGCAGAGGCAAGAGGATTGCTCGAGGCCAGAAGTGGGCCTCATGGACCAGCCCCGGCAACATAGCGAGACTCTGTCTCAACAAAAAAATTTAAAAATTAGCCAGGTGTGGTAGTGCATGCATGTAATCCCAGATACTCAGGAGGCAGATGCAGGAGGACTGCTTGAGCCCAGGAGTTCAAGGCTGCAGTGCATTGTACTCTAGCAGTGAGACCCTGTCTCTTTAAAAAAAAAAAAAAAAAAAAGAATACTTCAAATTAAAATCTAAATAATTGTATAGAAGCAACTCAAATACAACAGTAAAACATGAATAAGTAGAATTTTTTTTTTTTTTTTTGAGACAGAGTCTCGCTTTGTTGCCCGGGCTAGAGTGAGTGCCGTGGCATCAGCCTAGCTCACAGCAACCTCAAACTCCTGGGCTTAAGCGATCCTCCTGCCTCAGCCTCCCGGGTAGCTGGGACTACAGGTATGCGCCACCATGCCTGGCTAATTTTTTTCTATATATATATTTTAGTTGTCCAGCTAATTTCTTTCTATTTTTAGTAGAGATGGGGTCTCGCTCTTGCTCAGGCTGGTCTCGAACTTCTGACCTTGAGCGATCTGCCCGCCTCGGCCTCCCAGAGTGCTAGGATTACATGCGTGAGCCACCGCGCCCGGCCAGAATTTTTTTTTTTTTTTTAAGAGATAGGGTCTCGCTCTGTCACCCCGGCTGAAGGAGTGCAGTGGCATCATCACAGCTCACCACAACCTCCAACTCCTATTCTCAAGTGATCCTCCCCCGCTGGCCTCCCAAAGTGCTGAGATTACAGGCATGAGCCACCTTGCCCAGATGACTAAGAACTGATTCTAGGAATGCCAAAATAAATAAACACGAGAAAAATATGTTAGCAATATATCAAACAGATGAAAAAAGGAAAAAGTGGATCCTGACAAACACAGAAAGGCATCTTAATAAAGTCAGCATCTATTCTTGAAAAAAATCTTAGTAAATTAGAAACAGAATATTTCCTCAATAAGAAACTAACCATCAGTGTCACACTGAATAAAAACACTAGAGACATTTCCATTACAAAAAATATTAGCACCATCAAGAAAGTAAAAAGATAACCCACAGAAAAGGAGAAAATATTTGTAAATCATGTACCTGATAATGGACTTGTATCTAGACTTTGTACAGAAATCTTACAACTCAACAATAAAAAAACAAAAAACAAAACTTAAAAATGGGCAAAGAATTTGAACAGGCATTTCTTCAAAGATAAAGCAAATGCCAAAAAGCACATAAAGAAGCTAACATTAGTCATTAAGGAAATAAAAGTCAAAACCACAATGATATACGGGGGCTGTCTGGAAAGTATCAAGCCATGTATGTCTTTATTTTTCATAGGACATGGCTGGATACTTTCTGGACAGCCCCCGTATATATCATTTTACACTCACTAGGCTAGCTGTAATCAAGACAGGCAATAACAAGCTGGGAGGATATGACAAAACGGGAACTCTCAAACATTCCTGATGGGAATGTAAAATGCCACAACTGCTTTGGAAAATAGGTCAGCAATTCCTCCAAAAAGTTAAACATAGATACCATATGACCCAACAATTTCACTCCTAAATGTATAACCAAGAAGACTGAAAAGACATGTTATGAGAAAAACTTATAACTAACTAATGTTCATAAGCAGCATTATTCATAGTGACCAAAAAGTAGAAAAAACCCAAATGTCCATCAGCTAATGAATGGAAAAACAAAATGTAATATATGTATGCAGTGGAATACTATTCAGCTATAAAAAAGGATGATACTGATACATGATACAACATGGATGAACTCTGGAAACATTATGCTATGTTAAAGAAGCCAGACGCAAAAGGGCACATACTGTATGATTTAATTTTTATGAACTGTCAGGAATATGCAAATCCACAGAGACAGAAAATAGATTAGTGCTTGGCAAGGTCTGGGGACAGAGGAGAATGGGGAGTGACTGCTAATGAGTATGGGGTTTTCTTGTAAGAACTGATGAAAATGTTTTGGAATCAGATAGTGAAGATGGTTACACAATTTTGTAAATATACTAAAACTACTTAATTGTATACTGTAAAAGGGTAAATTTTATGGTATGTGAATTATGCTCCAATTTATTATAAAAATATCTTTAAAAGAAAAATATTAGGGACACGAATTAATGCCACTTTTATGTGTTAACACAATAGATTCCAAACTGATTTCCTAGTTCAATTCACTTGGCACCTGATCTTTTCCTTAAAATCATTGATTTTACTATCTCCCTTTCCCCTTTAAAAACTTAAATTACTTAATCCCCCAAATTTTATAATCTATTCCCGATTTACCTCTATACAACTTCACTACTGAATCAAATCTTTTGCTCAGGTGAGGCCTTTTGCCTTACTACAGACTCCTGCCCACTTAAATATACTAATTACTTTTTTGGTTCTTTAAGTGGTATTTTAGATGAAGCTGACTACAAATAAAATATTTTTATGCAGTGTATCCACTGCCCTAGAAACTGAGCCAGAACTGCTGAAAAGCATGACCTCATTTGAGAATCCTGGACGTGAGAGCTATAGTGCAGGCAATTCCACCATTAGTTATTTCTTCTGGGCTCTTTTCAAACAACCTCTATTAAAATACAAATTCACCAGGAAAGACAAGGCCCTAATTTCTTAAGATGAATTTCTTTATATCTTTTTTCTCCTAAACTGAAGTGAAGTGAAAGAGATAAAGGAACCAGAGGAAACAACAGAAAAAGGGAAGAAATGAGCAAAAGAAGACAGCCAGCTTGAAATCCTCATTTCCCCTTCCTCGGCCCAAGCTGAATGTTTACTTCAGTCTTAATTTAGGCTGGCAATGATAATGGACACCACAAACCTTTCAAAGAAAGCTAGATCACTCTCAACATCTTACAGAAGGAATTTTAAAGGTTAATCATTAACACTTACAAGGAAAGCTTAAAAATGCCACCACTTGATGAAAATCTTATCTTTAAAAAGATTCACTTTTAGTAAGATTCAGATCTATTAATATTTTAGGCACAAAAATCCATAATTCTATTAAACTATGCCAAACATCCCTTAGGCCTGAAGACACATTTGTGTTGTATCACAGATGTAGAGAGGAAAAGAAAAAAAACAACTTAAGCTGCTTCTACTAATCAAACATTTTACTGAATGTACTTTTAAATTTCTCCATAGAAACTGCTGGGTGCTTAGTGCCAGGTTCATTCACATACATTGAACTCTGACATTCCTCTAAGTTAGGTATTTCATGCATGTTGAAATACAAGCAAAGGTCACAGGACAGATAAGAGGTCTTACACTCAGCCTTTCCATAGCATCAATGGTTCTCAATGAATGCAAGGACACCTTAGTAGGTCCAGAAATATCAAGGACCCCCATGATAATAATTCTATTTGCAATATCCCTGATGAGAAAACACTTATACGCATGTTGATTTTTGGTTTTGCTGCAATAAAACTCCATGGCCAATGGGTGAGAATCATTCTAAAATTTCAATACTGAGAGTTTGGCTACATGAAGACGGACAATATATATCCCCCAAAACGACAGCTGACACCCTTAGAATAGCCTCCCAATTCACAATGACTCCTTCTTTCTCTTAGAAAAGATCACCACAAATTCATAAAGTATCTTCGTGCAAATTTTAAAACTACAGCCCCATGGGTATATGGCTTGGCAAGCAGCATGTGCAATAAGCAACCTGCACAATACAACAGCCCTGCTCTGAGGGTTATTCTCCCATTTGAAAGGGGTGGTCCACTAATATCTATTTTAGTACCAGGTCACAGTGCCCACTTACTTGTAGCAGATTGGAAAAGGGATGGGCACCTGACTCAAGCTAGTCAATCATCTTCTCTCCCCAGGATGATTAAGTGGGACTGAAAGATAGCAAGTCAGTCTCCACATTTAGTAGAACTGTAACATCTGAAGTCAGAATCTGTGGAGCTGCTGCCTTCCACCATATGGACACAGAAACAGAACACTCATCTGAAAGGAAAATATAAAAGAGTGATGGTCCTGGGTTCCTGATGGTCTTCCAGTTATTTGTTCTAATTCCTTTCGGGGACTAACTGCATTCTAGCCCTTGAGTGTCCATTAGACACTGGTACATCCTTATAACCCTATTTTTACTGGTCTCTGTTACTTTCATCCACGAGTCCTATTAATACACTTTACTTTTTTTTTTTAATTTTTTTGTTTTTCGGCTCATTTTGGGGGTACAAAAGTTCAGGCTATATGTATTGCCCATGCCTCCCCATCCCCCCGAGTCTGAGCTTCAATTGTGTCCATTCCCTAGACAGTGCACATCACACTCATCATGTAGGTGTGCATCCATCCCCTCCCCCCACCCCATCCCCCTCAGTCAGAACTTCAAGCGTAATACACTTTACTTATACCAAAGCTTCTGAACTGAAAATCTGGAACTTCAAATAAGGGAAAAGCCAAATATAAATATGACCATCAATTATTTTGCAAATCACTGTCTCCATCTTTCCACTCATCTTGAAGGGCTCAATACCTATTCTTCTAAAAAGGGAACTTTGTGTTCCAAAGCTAAGAGACCTAAACTTAAAGACTTGACACAACACAGACTTTAACCACTGAAAAAAACAGTCACATACAAAAAAAGATATTATCTCAATTGTCACAGTCATTTCTAGACACCTGACTCAGCCTATTTTCATCACACATCAACCAGGTTAGAGCCATTGTCAAAGCTACTAGATTTCATGGACACAAAAAAGTCAAACCTAAACACCTAAGTAGCAATTCTGGACTAAACTCATAAACAGAATCAGTCAAATAAATTAATGTTGAATGACTACATTTGGCTTTCTGATGCTAAATACAACAATATAAATACTACAAATATGACAGAAGGAGAACAAACATTTATTGAGTTACTAGGTGCTGAGCTCTATGTATAGCATTCCTGCCTCAAGGAGTTTCTAATTATAGGTAAAACATGATAGCAAATAATCGTAATATAATGTAATATATCCATCAAAAATAATACAAAGTTACAAATTTGGAAAAAAAGGAGACCAAATAGTCTGGTGGTAAGGGAGAATAGTCTAGCAGGACAGAACAGCATATATAAACCAAAGTGTAGAAGAGCTCTCTGTGTATACTGAAAAAAAGTAGTTAGTGTTACTAGCAGATCAAATTAGGTAGGCAGGGTAGATTCTGAAGTACATAGGAATGAGATTACATGGGTCAGCAGAAAGGGAGAATTTAAATGCTTTGAATATCACGCTAAGTAATGTAGACTTTAATTGGTAAGCGGCAGTTTTTAAAGACTTAAAAGCAAAGGAGAGATATGGTCTAATTTAAGTTTTAGGTAGATCATTTGGTTAGCATTGTGGAGCCAAAAACAATCCCGGTATTATTTAGTCAGTAATGTGACTTATAAAACATGAGGGGTATGTCACTTAGCATTTCACATTTAGGCTTTTAAAAGTAGGAAGTCAAAAGCAAAGAAAGATATTTGGCAAAAATCTATTCATCACCTACTGCATGCCAGACATGTTCAAGTACTAAATCCTTGTAACATCCCTGTATCTGATCATACCTATACTTTACAGAAAAGATAATGAAACCAACATAGAAGGTAACTTTTCCAAGATTACAATGACAGAGCTCAGACTAGACTCCAGTTTCCCTGACTTTAAAATTCACTGTTGTTTCTCTAGAACACATCTCTCGCTGCCTGGTTTAATAAACAAAATTCACTAATATATTAACTTAACAGTGCAGTCTTCATACTGCACTAGGTTATGATTTAAGCAGTAATTCCCTAAACAAAAATGGTGAAACAAATCTGATTATTGAAAAACAATACATGACCACCTTTGGAACAAACAGAACTGAAAAGCTTGAGATATGTGAACAATTTACCTGAAAATACCTGAAACTATTGTTCCTAGAAGCTATGTTTGTATGTGGTTTTTGTTTTTATGGGATTTGTTTTTGCTCCCTGGGGGAGCAGGGGGTAAGTTTGCAAGTGACGCAAAATTAAGCTGTGTCAATGCAACTTGTTAAAACCTGCACACTGGCCAGGGCTGGTGGCTCACATGCCTGTAATTGTAGCACTTTGGGAGGCCTTGGCAGGAGGACTGCTTGAGGCCAGGAGTTCAGGACCAGCCTGGGCACCACCAATTAAAAAAAAAAAAAAAAAAAAGAACCCTGCATACTCAACATTGTTGACAATATAATTTTAATAGGTGGAATTCCCGAACAACAGAAAGCCTACCAATGAACCACTACAAATTTGACGAACAATATAATTAAACACAAAAGAAAATGGCTTTGGAAATAATACTGTTTTACATTCCACTCTAGATTCCATCATTTACCATTTTGTAATCCTGAACACATTATCTCTTTGATCTCAATTTCTTTATGTGAAAAAAAAATGAGTATAATGCCTATTATTTTAGTTGTTCTGAGAATACATGAAAAGATCTGGCACAGTGGCTCAAGCCTATAATCCTAGCACTCTGGGAGGCTGAGGCGGGCAGATCACTTGAGGCCAGAAGTTCAAGACCAGCCTGAACAAGAGCAAGACCCTGTCTCTACCAAAAATAGAAAAAATTAGCCGGCTGTGGTGGCACACGCCTGTAGTCCCAGCTACTAGGGAGGCTGGGGCAGGAAGATCACTTGAGTCCAGGAGTTTGATGTTACAGTGAGCTATGATCATGCTATTGCACTCTACATGGGGCAACAGAGCTGAGAATCTGCTAAAAATTAACAAAAAGAATACCTGAATATCCAACACAAAGATATGTTGAGTGGCTTCATTTTCATTACTTTTCCCAAAAGTAATTCAAGTAATTCCCAAAAAGTAATTCCCAAAAGCAACAGAAGAACATGTGACATAATGAAAGTTGAATAAATAGCTTTTCCTTTCTATTAAGGATACATAAAAGTTTGATGATCTTACTACTCAATTAAAAGAACTCGTTCCTTTGAAAACATTTTATATATACTATTCATTCTCACAGGTACTTTGTTTATATGTTTTCTTGTTTACTTGTCTTATTTGGTGTTGGGTGAGCATGCCTTTGCTGGAGTGCTTAGTTCTCACATTAGCTTTTATTTTTTAATTGACAATTTTACATTAGCTTAAAGTCAGTACTATTTCTCATTCATTTATACTTCCTTAAACCCTATACTGCATTATTTTTAGTATAAGAAAGGAAGAAATCTCTCAATTATATTTCCTCTCTTATTTGAAACAAAGATTTGGGAAAAGAAAGGAGTCACATCATTCATGTATTTACTTCATAGGCATTGAGCAATATACCCTTTTCCCAAAATTAAATTTCAAAATAAAAGTAATAAAGCAAGTGTTTCTGCCTACCTTCTCTCTTCATTCAGTAAATGTAAGTCTTAAAATGAGTTTGATAGTGATATCAATTTTCTTTTCCACAGAGCCTCTCACAGTCTGATAACTGCACCTTGCTGGATGCTACTCTAGGGTTTAAACAACATTTTTCATATAGGAGAGGCACTGAACACAAATATACCTTACTTGATATTCAGTGGAAGAAACAGTGACCTTTTCCAGAACCTAAAGAAAATCCTGGTTGTTGTTGAGAGAGACTGTATGATGGTCTCCATGGTGACATCTTCCACACACACTGACTTTAGAACTTAATCCTAATGAAATGCAACTATTGTGCAGGATGAGGTCTGTGGTAGTTTAGCATTTCCACAAATTCTCTTATACTTCTCCCCTCAAGAAGTGAAATCCTCTTCTCCTCTACTGGAATAAGGGCTGGCCTTAACGACCTGCTTCTTACAAATGAAATACAAATAGAAGTGATGCTATATGACATCCAAGGTTAGGCTAAAAATACAGTTTCCACTTAGGCCTTTGCCTTTTTCCTTTCATCCACTTGCCCTTGGAACCCAGCCACTTGCTGTAAGGAAACCCAAATCTGAGAGGCCGTATGTAGGTGTTCTGGCTCACAGCCTCTGACCAATAGGCAGATCCACCACCAGACTTGTAAGTAAAGCAGCTCCAGCAACCATCTAACTGCATCCACATGAGAATTTGAGCAAGTACCAACTAACTGAGCCCAGTCAAGCCCTAGAATCATGATAGGTAATAATGAGTCTTCTTGATTTTTATCACTAACTTTGAGATTTTTTTTCAACAGAGATAATTAGTATAAAGTCTGATTAACTAAAGGCATCCTTGTTAGGAGAAACACAGTCATGCGTTGCTTAATGATGGGATATGTTAGGTGATTTTTTCACTGTGCAAACAGAGTATACTTACATAAACCTAGATCGTATAGCCTACTACCCACCTAGGCTATAAACCTGTACAACATGTTACTATACTGAATAATATAGGCAATTGTAAGAAAATAGTAAGTATTTGTGTATCTAAACATAGAAAAGGTACAGTAAAAATACAGTATAAAAGATAAAAAATGGTACTCCCGTATAGGCACTCACCATGAATATGGATTGTCGGACTTAGAAATTGAGTTGGGTCAGCCAGTGAGTGAATAGTGAGAGAATGTGAAGGCCTAAGAAATTACTGTGCACTACTGTAGACTTTATAAACACTGTACACTTAGGCTACACTAATTTAGGATTTATCCAGGGGATATTATTTTTTCAATAATAAACCTTAGCTTACTGAAATCCTTTTACTTTATAAACTTTCTTTCTTAACTTTTAACTCTTTTGTAATAACACTTAGCTTAAAACACAAACACACTATACTGCTGTACCGATTTTTTTTTTTTAATTTATTTTTTTTCTGTAAGAGACAGAGTCACCCTATGTTGCCCAGGCTGAACTTGAACTCTTGGGCTCAAGGGATCCTCCTGCCTCAGTCTCCCAAGAAGCTAGAACTACAGATGCACACACCACCACAACCTTACTCTGTAAGCCTTTTTTCTATTTTTAGATTTTTTTTTTTTTTGCTTTTTAAACTTTTTTGTTAAAAACTAAGACTCGCACATTAGCCAAGACCTACACAGGGTCAGGATCATCAATATCACTGTCTTCCACCTCCATACCTTGTCCCACTGAAAGAAGTCTTTTAAGGACAGCAACAGGCATGGAGTTGTCATCTCCTATGATAATAATGCCTTCTTCTAGAATACCTCCTGAATGACCTGAGGGTGATTTACAGTTACTTTTTACATGCAGGAGTATACTCTAAAATAATAAAAAAAGTATACTAAATACATAAACTAGTAACAGTCATTTATCATCAAGTATTATGTACTATATATAACTGGAGTGCTATACTTTTATACAACTGGCAGTGCAGTAGTTTGTTTATACCAGTATCACCACAAACACATAAGTAATGCATTGCATTACAGGGTTACGACAGCTACATCACTAGTGATAGGAATTTTTCAGCTCCATTATAATCTTATGGAACTACCACTGTACATGTGGTTAATCATTGACCAAAACAAATTATGCGGCACATGACTGTATATTAAATAATTTTACAGAAAATTTTCTCCTCTAACTGTAAGTACTTTCAAATAAGGAAACATAGAAAAAGCCTAACATACTTTGTTATAGCAGAGGTTATAATAACTGCACCATCATTTTATTTTTATGTGATGATGTTTCAAGGTACACTATTTGACCCTGTGGATTTATCCAGGGGATATAGGCAACACTAAAGATGTTCAAGATTTCTAGGCTTAATGAGTTTACAGTCCAAGAAGGAGAAAACAAGACACTATTAGGGCAAATGATAAGCAAATTCAGATTAAGGTATGTGCCATAAAATAAAAACATGTTAAGGAGAGAGGAATCTGAGAAGAGCAATTTCAGACAGAGTGAACAACAGAAACCTCACTGAAAGTTAAATCTGATAATGAGAAGCAACCTGTCACAGATCCAGGGAAAAGCAATCTAGCCAAAAGAGCAGGTGCAAATGCCTAAACATGGGAACAAATGCTAGTGTGAACACAGGACAATGAACAGAGAGAGAATCATAGAAGATGAGCTCAGAGAACCCAACCAGACCAGGTACAACTTTACAGATCATAAGAAGGAGTTTACATTTTATTCTAATCACAATGAAAAGCCATTAGAGAGTTTTAAACAAGGAGAGTGATATCTTTATGTTTTTAAAAGATTGCTCTGGATTCTATACTGAGAATGGGCTACTGAGAGACAAGATTAGTGCAAATATCTACAGGAACTAAAAATCAATGCTTTGCACAGGATAAGTGCCCTACAAATGTTAGCTATAATTATTATTACTATTATACATAGCCCATGTTATTGCAAGAATATAATTTTCCTTCTTCTGACAAACTATATATTCCTTAAGGATAAAATTTCAGTAATCTTAATCAGATGAGTAATCTTACTCAGAATTAATTTCAGTAATCTTAATCAGAATTATCCAGGGATTTTTACCAAACTATATTGCCTGGGCTACAGCCAGCAGGATTCTGCATCAAAAGGCCTGGGATATGGTCCAGATACATATATATTATAAAAGCTCCCCAGATGATTTCAATATTATGCCTTAAAACTATTACTCAGTGTCATTTCTGTATGTATCCTCCTCTAATATTAGTACAAAATCCATGTTTAAAAAATTTCTAGAATTAATGACTCATGAGTTCAATCACTAACTAGCTGCTTTAAAGCAAACATAATGGAGATTCATTATTGCTTCATTATATTTCAGGCCTCGAACCACAAGAGAGGTATTACTCTTCGCCCAAATGTGTCTAATATCAGAGTTTCACAGAACCTGACCTTATTCTTTAAAAGAAATAGTCACAACAGAAGTGAAAATCAAATTTGTCTACATTAAAATTTCACTGCCAAATACAACTTACCAAAAGCAATACCTTCATTTGTAAAGTAACTTAGTATATTCCTTATTTATTTTCTCTAAGAATTTCATGTGAAGTTTTTGTTTGTTTGCTTTGAGACAAGGTCCCACTCTACTGCCTATAGTGCAGTAGTGTCATCACAGCTCACTGCAACCTCAAACTCCTGGGTTCAAGTGATCCTCCTGCTTCAGCCTCCTGAGTAGCTAGGATTAGAGGCACACACTGCCACACCACCCAATTTTTTTTTTTTTTTAAATAGCGATGCAGTCTCACTGTTTTTTTTATTTTTTGTTTTATTTTGGAGACCAGCTAGAGTGACATCATCAAAGCTCACTGCAACCTCAAACTCCTGGGCTCAAGTGATCCTGCCTCAGCCCTCCAAGTAGCTGGGACTACAGGTGCTCAGTCCACCAGGCCAAGCTAATTTTTTGTTTCTATTTTTAGTTGCCCAGCTAGTTTTTTCTATTTTTTAGTAGAGACGAGGGTCTCACTCTTGCTCAGGCTGCTCTCAAACTCTTGACCTCAAGCAATCCTCCCAGAGTGCTAGGATTACAGGTGTGAGCCATCATGCCTGGCAGTATCTTGAAGTCGTGGCCTGAAGTGATCCGCCAGCCTTGGAGTGTTAGGATTACAGACGTGAGCCACCACACCCTGTCTTATGTGAAGTTTTTTTAAGCTCAACAGTAAACTCTAGAAATGATTGACTGAGGGCCAATAACTTAAGAATTCCATTTGCATAGTCGTTTCCCACCTCAAAGTTGCCTGTTTTAATATTATTCAGTTAATAGTTTCTAAATATCAATGCACAAATGAAACTATTAATATTTTAGAAAAGAACAAAAGGATAATTTCTTCACCTTTATTTGGATGGATCGATATAAGAATTGTTATGTAATAAAAGCTATTCTAAAATAGTTCTTTTCATTAATTCTATCAAAAAGTTATCTTTTAACAGGTAATCATTGATTACTTGATCACTTCTGTGAATAATGGAATTACGATCTGATACTAAAATGAGACAGATGTATTTTTTGTTGCTTTGAAAAATTAATATTAGGACACATCATCTGAAGAACAAATATAGAAACCTTTAACTGGAAAATTTAGTATCCTATGAACAATGAAGTAAAAATTACAAATAAGCAGCAATCCTACTTTTGAATGTTTTAAAATTTTAAAACCAACTTTAAACAGTATTACTAAACCAAACTATTCAATGATAAATAAACAACACCAGATTTTAAGTCTTTAATTAAAACTGTATAGTTACACAGAGAATATTACAGTCAAGGAAAAATAATTTTGTCAGTTCAAGTACCATTTGTTTACCTTCCTAATCTCAAGATGAAACTTATGTTTGAAGAAAATTGTGGGCCTTGATGACAATTATTAAAGTAAAAGAAAAATAATTTAAAGTACGTAATTCCTCAGTATTAAATCTAAAAACATAAATATAAAACATTGTCATTTATGAAATGCCTAAATACAAATATATCTTCATTTAACATGGTATACTATGAAAAAAAGTTATGAAACTCTAAACACAATCATGACGTACAAATTCATTGCTGCTTCTCTTATATTGCTTAAGCACTAATGTTTGGTTTTAGTTATTACACACCCAAATTGCACACACACACATACACACACATACGTACACATCTGTAAATTGTATTTTAAACTCTGAAGCATTATACTGGCAGATTTTGACATTTTTCTAGTTGCTTATTAGTCAATTTCTCCAGTCTCTGGAAAATAAAATTTTCTAAATGGCAATTAACATATAAAACAAGAAAAGCTCTAATAAAACACATTTTACATAAATTTGGAGACAGAGATCAGGAAGGAAGTCACTGACCTAGATAATGTCTGCATTCAAAAATAAAATCACTATTGAGTCTCTTTATTCAGATATCATCTTTGGTATATGTTATACATTTACAAAGTAACTGCTCTTCCATCTACATAGCTTTTAAAAAATGTGACACATTCAAGAACTTTAGTAATTACTCTAACAGGCATTTCTTGCAGATATTCATTTAAATATTAATATATATAACTTATATGAAGGCTTACTTGGATTTACAACTCTCTGATCAAATGCCAATTAGTTTTCTGCAGCACCAAAAAGATACAGCATTATATAAGCCACCCTAGGAAATCTCATTAGTGGCTTTCCTGTATGATCTCTCCTGATACCAGCACATGGATAGTGTCAAATTGGCTACTTACTCTCAAAACCAAAAAGCATCTTCCCCACCAAAGATACATAAAATTCATCACCACAAATTCTCTAACTCAAATGCAAAAGTAGGAGACTGTAGAATAAGGGAATTGACAAAAATGTCATCAAGAATCATCTTTCATTTCACACAAGGGGTCAGGCTGCACCGCCAGAGCACTTGCTTGTACATAACCAGGTCCACCACCTCTCTGCAGGTATAAGCCACCGCACCCAGACTACTTTTAAAAATGTATCCTTAGGAAATACAGATGCTCCTTGACATATAAGGGAGTAACTACCAATAAACCCATCATAAGTCAAAAATATTTTAAGTCAAAATGCATTTAATACACATAACCTACAAAACATCATAGCTTAGCCTACCTTAAACATGCTCAGTTGGGCAAGACTATCCAACACAAAGCCTATTTCATAATAAAGTGCTGAATACCTCATGTAATTTTTTGAATGCTGTACTGAAAGTGAAAAACACAATGGCTGTATGGATACTCAAAGTACGGGTTCAATGAAATGCATATTGCTTTCACACCATCATAAGGTTGAAAAATCATCTGTAATATAAAGTACACCTAGACATATGTTCCAGAGTTTCAAAAAAGGGTTAAATTATAATAACAAAATATGCACTCTGGGAGGCCGAGGTGGGAGGATCACTTGAGTTTGAGAACAGCCTTAGCAGCAGCAAGATCCCAACAGTGAGACCCCCATAAAAAAAACTGGCCTTGCATGGCAGCACCCCTGTAGTCCCAGCTACTTGGGAGGCTGAAGCAGAAGGGTCACTTGAGCTCAGGAGTTTGAGGTTGCAGTGAGCTCTGCACTCTAGCCCGGAGGACAGCAAATCTGTCTCAAAGAAATAAATTAAATTAAATTAAATTAAAATTAAAAAAATAAAAAATGGTGGGAGAAGAAGCTAAATACACTCAGTAGTGGTTGGTTAAATATATTCTGATTCATCCAAACAACTAAGAAAGGGGAGATTTATATGTAAAAATATGCTTAAATGACAGATAAATGCCTCTAATTAATTACTGAGTAAAAAAAGGAAACTTTAAATAGTATGTAGAATATAAGTGCATTTTTGTAATTATATTCATTCACAGAAAAACCTGAACATTCTGAAAGTTTTAAACATTAACTTTGCAGGGTAGGAGCAAATTAAGAAGCATTTTCACAGTCTAAACCTCAACACTGTGTAATTTTTTTTTTTTTTTTTTACAATGGGCACGTAGCAATTTTAGCTAAATATTCATAACACAGTAAAGTATTTCCATTTTGAAAAAATACTATTATAGAGCAATATAATTTCTTCCTAACTTCCTATGAGGTTTTTTCGTAGGCTACAAAGAGCTCAGGTTTTTTCTGAGATGCAAATCAACAGTGTTAGGGTGTGAAGTCTGTACACACAGAGAAAGAACTGAGATAACAAGTTAGGTCACACATGTTTTAACTAAACAAAGGGTAGTTGTGTTGTGAGTTTACTTCTCTCACTTTCTGTTTGATGGTTTATTTTCCTTTGTTAGATAGGCTATTAGTAAGACCACCTTTCAAACAGTTCATTCAAGTTTATGTTGTGTCTCAGATATTTAAAGATTTTTTGAAAACCCAGTCTTATGGATCTTGCTTTGATCATTCAGAAGTTTCCAAATCATAAACTAATACTATACCATACTCCTTCATAAATATGCCAACATCTATTGCCCCTAACGACTCAGAGAAAATTTTACTATTGCAATGGCTTAAAACCAATGTAATGATTAAAATCAATGTATTCAAAGGCTAGAAAGAATCTCTTCAAGCAGGAAAAAGGTGATAATCATAACATCTATGTAGATTTACTGGGCAGGGGATTGATAATGATTATTCAAGTAACTACAATAGGGAATCACTCAACTGCCATTGAAGCCTATACAGTTCAAAGAAGCCCCAGTGTAAAACCATACATCCTAAGCTGCTTGTACTATTACTACTATACATAGACAGCAGCATGGTTAAACTACCTTAAAAAATGCTATATGGAGGCCAGGCGCAGTGGCTCATGCCTGTAATCCCAGAACACTGGGACACGGAGGCAGGAGGATCTCTTGAGGCCAGAATTTTAAGACCACCCTTTGTACAAAAAATTTAAAAATTAGCCCATCATGGTGGTGCATGCCTGTAGCCCTAGCAATTTGTGAGGCTGAGGTGAGAAGATCCCCTGAGCCCAGGAGTTTGAGGCTGCAATGAGCTATACTTGTGCCACTGCACTGCAGTCTGAACGACAGAGCCAGACCCTGTCTTTAAAAAAAAAAAAAAAAAAAAAAAAAAGCTATATGGCTACTATGTGGGCATTTTAAAAGCACCACCACAATCACCACACCCACCTACCTGCCAAGAGCCTTCAGTTTCTGATCTCAGACCACCAGAAGATTCAACAGTGCAGTGGACACTCCACCACAGAGCACATTCCTAATATCTAACAGCCACACTCCAACATAATATCAGACAAATGTGAACTCTTCTTGCTATACAGTGGTCCCCCATTATCCGAGAGGGATACGTTCCAAGACCCCCCAAAAGACGCCTAAAACTGCAGATAGTATCTAACCCTACACATGCTATGTTTTTTCCCTATATATATTTATGTTTTTTGCTCTAATAACCAAGACAGCTACTAAGTGAGTAACAGGCAGCATACAGAGCATGGATATACTGGACAAAAGGATGATTCGCATCCCACCCTGGATGGAGCAGGACAGTCCAAGATTTTATCACTCTACTCAGAAGAGCACACAATTGAAAATTTATCAATTATTTCTGGAATTTTCCATTTAATATTTTCACACTGCAGTGACCATGGGTAACTGAAACTGTGAAAAGCTAACCTGCGGTAAGGGGAGACTACTGTAGCTGTCACTGGATTCTAACAACTTAACTGACTTGAAGTTATCCCTTGTCCTATCACCAAAATTACCTGGGGCATGAGAAAATTTTCTCAAATAAAAATTTACAAATGTTAGCCACATTCTGAATTGCTACACACTTTCAGAGTTGATTTTCTTTTCATTTTTGAGAAACGGATAAGAGCAATTGAGAAGCAATGCCAAAAGCTGAAAAGTTCAATGTTTTCAATTCAGTATATGCTTTGTGGACACAAAAATTCCTAAATATTCTTTAGTCCCCACATTTGCTAGCACAATTTTCTTCAAGAATTATGGTTGGCATCTTTTTTTTAAAAATCCAAACCATTTTTAAATAACATTTTTTTTTAAAGTTTTCCTAAGAATGTACAGTGCACTTTTTTACAGTTCTGAAAATCTGTCATTCTTTGAGCAAAGATATTCCTGCTGAAACTGTTAAAGTTTAATTTTTAAACTTTTGTCTTTTGGGAAGTGCCAATCTCAATAAATAATCATATCTGTAGTGTATTTACCAATACAAGTATTCTGTGTCTACAAATGAAAATTAACACACACACACACAAAAAAACAGTATGAAACAGTATTAGCAGCACTGTGAGAAAAATCAAACTAAAATTTTATGATGTTTATCATTTCTATTAAACAGTATCTTCAAATTTGATGTCCCGAAGTCCATGTGTAAACAAAATCGGACTGGGAAGATTAAGGCTGAGATGTAACAAAGGGATTGCCTCACTCTCTAATACAGAACAATACACTCATCTGTTAGCTAACATAACTTTCCTGAGAGTAAATGTGTGGACCGAAAAGACTAATTTTCACCAATCCCTACAACATTGTTCAAGCACAGGACATGACCTCTGTGACAGGAGTTGCAGCTCAGCTCCTTTTTTTCCTTCCCCCTCCCCACAGATTATTTTCAAAATTTACTACTCTACAGAATAGTATGGTTGGGGGTGGGGAGAAGTTATCTATGCTCTTAATATACTGTCTCAGTCCAAGCCAGGCTTTCCCTCTATCCATTACTAGCAAACTGCCAGTCAGCAGATCAAACTCAACTTGTAGCTCAGGTGCTCTTTGGTCACCACAGGTTTTTTGGTTTGTTTTTTTTGTTTGAGGGGGGCAGTGCGCAGGGGGAGACAGTATTTTGAAATCAGTAAATTTTACATTTTTTAAAAAGAATCTAGATCTCTAGCTTCTAGAAGGGTCGGTTAGATCTAATTTCCTGCATAGCCACAAAAGAATGGCAAATAAATGCTCTACAATCCCCCATAGCCCAAACACTCCTAGATTATATGCATATGACACCTGTTGGCTTTGGAACGTGGCATCTCTGCTTTATAGCAAAGTACTGACAACCAAAAAGTATTCTAAGGTAACCCGTGTCTTAACATCTGTAAGATTCACCTTATGGCTTCTATCGTCAAAACAAATAACTGGAAAGAAAAAATTCACTTGGCAGTAATGTACCACTGCCAAGAACGACTCAGGAAATTACTGAAATTAAATATTCCCACAAACTCCCTATCTAAAAAAAAAAAAAGAAAAAAAAGTATAATAAATCCTAGTGGAATCTGCCCAAAGGTAGAGTATTGTGACTTGCATGACCACAATAGTTTCAGGAAAGAGAAATATAGCAACAGAGATCCCTTAGACCTAAACAACAGTGGCCCCAGCCCTGGACTCCTTGCATTAGAAGGCCCCAAACTGGCTGTACAATCCTCCCGATGTAGCAAGGGGTCTTTGGGACCAAGGGACCTTGTTTAACTGGAGTACATGCTTCCTCCCCTAATTCTAGACCTTGCTCTAGGCATACAAGACTCTGAAATTTCCTGTCCAAACAGCCCTGAACATACCTCCAAAGCCTCTTTTATCAGATCAGTCCTCTAGAAGGAAAACTGCACCACTAGAGTGTATATCCTTAGGCCTGAAGAGTGACCAAGGGGCAACTGTATGTACAGGTATGTGAACAGAAGACGACAGTAAAAGGATTGTTATGGTTGGGGAAGAAAGGAAGAAGTTTGGAGCTGTCTTCCTGTAAGATAGTGGTTCTTCTGTGGGTTAGATCACATGATACAACAAAGTCATCAACAGCATGGACATCAAGCAGAGCATACCATCTGGCTGGCAATGGGAAACAACAATAACTGCACTGCATTCTTTGAGGGGCCCCTGTGTGATTCTCTCCTGATGGGAACATATTTGCCACAGCCAGTACTGATACAATAAAGGCCGTATATGAACAACCAACAGCTGACATCATTTTGAATGGAGAAAGAATGAAAGCCTTTCCTGTAATATCTGGAACAAGATAAAGATGCCAACATTTACAACTTTTACTCATCGTAAGACTGGAAGTCCTGGCCAGAGCAATTAGGCAAAAGAAAAAAATAAGGGACATCCAAATTGGAAAGGAAGAAGTCAAATTATCCTTGTTCACAGACAACATGATTCTATATTAAAAAAAAAAAAAAATCTAAAGATTCCACCAAAAAACTGTTAGAACTGATAAATTCAGTAAAGTTGCATGATACAAAATCAACGTACAAAAATCAGTAGCATTTCTATACACCAACAGCAAACAATCAGAAAAATCCAGAAAGCACTTCCATGGCTGGACGTGGTGGCTCACACCTGTAATCCTAATACTCTGTGAGGCCACAGTGGGAGAACTGCTCAAGGTCAGAAGCTCAAGAGCAGCCAGAGCAAGAGCAGACCCTGTCTCTATCAAAAATAGATAAATTAGCTGGGCGTGGTGGCATGAGCCTGTAGTCCTCAGCTACTGGGAGGAGGCTGAGGCAAGAGGATCACGTGGGGCAACCGAGCAAGACTGTCTCAAAAATAAGAAAAGAAAGAAAGAAAGCAATTCCATTTATAATTGCTATAAAAAATATAGCTAGCAATAAGTTTAACTAAAAAACTGAAAGATCTCTACAATGAAAACTGTAACATGCTGGTAAAAGAAATTAAAGAGTACATTAAAAAAACAGAAAGATATCTCATGCTCATGAATTGGAAGAATGGACATTGTCCACACTACCCAAAGCAATCTACAGATTAACACAATCCCTATCAAAATACCAATGGCATTCCTCATAGAAATAGAAAAAAATCCTAAAATTCATACGGAAACACAAAAGACCTCAACTAGCCAAACAACAAAACTGGAGGCATCACACTAGCAGACTTCCAAATATAATACAAAGCTATAGTAACCAAAACAATATGATTTTGGCACAAAAACAGACACACAGACACATGGAACAGAACAGAGAACCTGGAAATAAACCCACACATTTACAGCAAACTCATTTTTAACAAAGGCACCAAGAACATAACACTGGGGGAAAATACAACATACAAATGGGCAACAGGTATATGAAAAAATGCTCAACATCACTGATCAGAGAAATGCAACTCAAAATCACAATGTGCTATTGTCTACCCCAGTTAAAATGGCTATTATCAAAAAGACAAAAAATAACAAATGCTGGTGAGGAGCAAGAGAAAGGGGAACACTAGTATACTGTGGGTAAGAATGTAAATTAGTACAGCCACTAAGGAAAACAGTAGGGAGGTTCCTCAAAAAACTAAAATTAGATCTAGGAAATGATCCAGCAAATCAGTGTATTAAAGGGACATCGGCACTCTGATGTTTACTGCAGCACTATCACAGTAACCAAGGTATGGAATCAACCTAAGTGTTGATCAATGGATGAATAAAGAAAATGTGGTGAATATATACACAATTGAATAATATTCAGCCATAATAAAGAATGAAATTCTGTCATTTACAGCAACATGGATGGAAGTGGAGCATATTATGTTAAGTAAAATAAGCCAGGCACAGAAAGACAAATATCACATGTTCTCACTCATATGTAGGAGCTAAAAAACATGACCTCACAGAGGTAGAGAGTACAATGATGGTTAACAGAGGCTGGAAGGGAGACAGAGGAAGAGAGGCTGGTTAATGGGTATAAAAATATAGTTAGATAGAAAGAATAAGTACTGATGTTCTCAACAGCACAGTAGGGTAACCATAGTTAACAATAACTTATTGTATATTTCAAAATAGCTAGAAGAGAGATTTGGAATGTTTCCAAAACAAAGAAATAATAAATGTTTGAGGTGATGAATATCCTAAGTACCCTGATTTGACCATTACACATTGTATGCATGTATCAAAGTATCACATATATTTGCCCACTATTGACATGGGGTAAAAAAAAAAATTTTTTTTTTTAAATCTTGGGCCAGGCATGGTGGTTCATGCCTATAATCCTAGCACTCTGGGAGGCCAAGGCGGGAGGATTGCTTGAGCTCAGGAGTTCAAGACCAGCCTGAGCAAGAGCAAGACTCCATCTCTACTAAAAATAGAAAAATTAGCCGGGGGCGTCATGGTATGAGCCTGTAGTCCCAGCTACGAGGGAGGCCGAGGCAGGAGGATTGCTTGAGCCCAGGAGTTTGAGGTTGCTGTAAGCTAAGCTGACGTCATGGCACTCTACTCAGGGCAATAGAGTGAGACTCTGTCCCACAAAAAAAAAAAGAAAAAAAAAATCACATGTACCCCATAAACATGAATAATTATTATGTATCAATTTTAAAGATAGGTTATTAAACAACTATATTTAAAAGTAATTGTTAGTATGCATATTAAATTATAAAATATTTGAATATATCATTTAATATATTTATGATTCAATTAAAAAATAAAAGGTATTACTGAAAAATCTATAATTACACACCTAGAAAATACAAGCATATCAACTAAAAATCTATTAGCAGTTTTTTAAAAGTCATCACTAGGGTATACTAGGTAACAAACATGAAAAAGCAATTGCTTCCCTCTATTTAAATAGCCAGATAAAAATATAATTGATGAAATAGCACCATAACAGCAGCAGGTATCATTCTCCTTCCAAAATGTTTTTAAAAATACACCTAACAAAAAAAAAAAAATCTTTCATAAAAACAAGAAATATTCATATTAACAAGAAACATGGATATGACAAGAAGAAAATCATAAGTGCCACTGTAGGGCATCAAATATTAAATAAATGGAAAACCACTTTCCTAGAAAGAGATATGCTACTATAAAGTTATCAATTACCTCCCAAATTAATCTACACATTAATATCCCTCTCAATCAATATACCAACATGAATTCTTTTCAAAAGTTGATTAAGCTACTTCAACTCCACCTGGAAAATGCTTTTAAAAGCAGAGTAATAAAGCAACACTTCCAAATATTACACATACTTTAAGGAGGAGGGATCAAGATAGCACAGTATCATAGGAAAACACAACAAATAGAAAATCTTGACACAGGTTAAGTATATCTGGGATTTGCTATTTGGTAAAGGTAGAATTTTGAGTTACAATTGGTTAGAAATTTGGGGAGAATAAGCGAGATGATCTTTTCGCTCCTTATGCCAAAATAAGAAAACTTAGGTTATTACTTTCATAATCTTGGTTCAAGTCCTTTCCAAGAATAGCATTAAACTCAAAATGTGTAAAGAAACAGACTGTAAAATTTGGTTACATTAAAATTTAAACTTCTATATGGCAAACACCATAACCAAGGCATAAAGACAAACAATAAACCAATAAAAACTATGTAGAACACAAAGGCATATTGTACCTAAATACATGCTATACCTAAAAGAATTCTTACCAATTCTTACCAACTTGCCAATGTCATAATTAAAGCAGCAGATTTAAATCCAGGCAATCTGACTGCAAAGCCTATTCTCACATACTATACTAAATTGCCTCTCTCAGATTTGCACAGCTGTATTATGAGACAACCAAAGTGGATACTTTGGTCAAAAATGCACACAGAAAGGTAATTTTGTACACTATTGGTGGAAGTACAAATTGATAGAAAGTCTTCAGAGGGAATTTGATTCTACCTAACAATTTTAACTACACACATAGGAGTATATGTCGGAGATAGGACAGGGTAGAATTTTCATTTTATATTTTATATAATTGCATATTTGAATTGTTATAGCAAGATTATTTTTATAATCAGAAAAAAAGGTTAAGGTAATTATTTTAGCCCATTGCCTATCAAAAGCCCTTCATCTTATCCAGCCTTCCTATCCTACCCTAAAGTAACTCACTCTGTAGACACTTATAAGACAGAACTTATAGGAATTTCAATTACTAAGGTAAGGAGGATAAGGAAAATGACTCCCAGGGTCCCTGGCTTGGCAATGGCTTTCAAAAGAAAGAGCCAATAGGACACTATGTTCATATCAGGTATCCATGACAAATCAAATAGCATCTACTATATACAGTCCCTGCTACCCTGCAGTTAGCATCAAGACAACTAACTGAATCTTTTGAAGTCCCCAGAGATTAACAGGGTACCCAAAGGATCCATCTGATGCTGCCAGGATCTTTATCTTTTCCTAGAAAACTGAGAGTAGATCTATTCTAGTCACAAAAGTATATTCCAGTACACCTCTTAAATTACTTCTAAAATCTCTAGGGAAGGGGAAGTCAAATCAACTTGTTACAGGCTGGATGATAGCACTGGCAAGGAGATTCATTTTTAGATTATAGGTTTCTTGCACTGGTCCTGATACAAACATACCCTCTTCCCCTGTTCCCCCATGCCCCACAGAGTCTAGAAGTGACCTAAGGTTTGATATTCCCAAAACATCATTATCAGGAAAATAGATACATGTCCAAACATCAGGATCATGCAAACAATATAACCTCAACATGAAAAACACAGTCACATCAAAATCTCTGCACTCATACTGAAATTGAGCAATTATCTCCACAAGGAACTTATCTAATGTAGATAATAAAAGCACTGGATTTTTTCCATCCATCTTTCGTATACTAGCCTCAGGAATTATTGGAGAATTAAATATTTCACCTAAGTGTATTTTAGCATAGAATTAAAGTTTGCTTTTACATTTTAAAATTTTATTCCTTTAGAAATACTTTGGGAATTATATCTGGCTCAAAATGTCTGAATAAATGTTTACCTTAACTCCTACACAAACACATTAAGTACAGAAATAAAACTAGCTCTCACCGTCAAAGATACAAATATGGAAAGAAATTTTTAAAAACCTAGAGTGAACCCTGTGGTGCTGGATTAGAACTGCAGTTATCATTGTGGAAATATACAGATGCTCTTCGATTTACAATGGGTTTATGTCTGGATAAACCCATCCTAAGTTGAAAATGCATTTAGTACCCTAATAAATCCATGGTAAAGTTGAAAAATTGTAAATTGAGCCACTGTAATCAGGGAACGTCTGCATATATTTCATAGATATAAAAATATACATAGATGTAAATATGTGTGTATACATAAAATATTCCCTATCTGTATACATTAAGAAGGCCTAGGAACAGCAACACCCCAAAAGTAACGAACACAACACAGGCATCCATATCTTGGCTTCTAAGAATCATTTTCCACTAAAATTAACTAGGAAAAGTAGAAGATAAGTCTAGAACATCTTATTGTGCTAAAAAGGAGTGCTCAAAAAGCAACCGATATGTCAAAAACAAACAAAAAATAAGTTAGGAGTTCTCATGGGGCAAATCAAGAACAATTTGAGCATAAAAATAAATGATAATGGGTTATATCTCTGTGAATATAACAGGAAACCATAAGTCTATGTAGATGTAAATTAATGAATTAAAAATATGATGAGGAACAAAATATTTACGTAGTCTCAAAGTACTTACCCACAAAATATTCATTAATTACAAACAGAGAAAGAGTACCTTGAAAAATGAGAAGTCTGGTAGTCACAACTTTAATCACATAAAGTGATTATCAGTAATGGGACAACCTGAAATTGCGTGCCACCTGATAAGATGAAATGAGAAGAATGCAGCATCACTTCTATGATAATTTTGCCAAAGTTCTAACCATAAAAATCCAATCATGAAATCTCATCAAAGACCCAATCATGAAAAATATCAGACAAATTAAAATTGAAGGACATTCTACCAAATAACTAGGCCTCTAATTTTCAAAAGTGTCAAGGCCTTGAAAGAAAAGACTAAGTGTTCCAGACTGAAGGAGAATAAAGAAACAACAAGTAAATGTAATACGTAATTCTGAACCGGATTTTTTCTTTTTAATTTTTTGTAGAGGTGAGGTCTCGCTATATTGCTTAGGCTGGTCTTCAACTCCTAACCTCAACCGATCATCCTGCCTCGACCAACCTTAGTGCTGGATGAACTGGATCCTTATGCTCTAAAGGACATTATTGGAACAACTAGTGAGGTTTAAATGTTAGTAAAGGATTCACGTAAACGTTCTGATTTTGATGACAAAGATGTCACTATGTAGGAGAATGTCCTTGTTTGTAGGAAATAAACATTAAAATATTTAGGGGTGATGGAGTATCAGATCGGCAACTTACTGACAAATGGTTCAGGAAAAAAGTTCCAATTTTTTGTATGCCCTTATTTCAAAAATTAAAATATGAAAAAAATTACAAAAAATCTATAGCAGTGCTGAAAAACCTGGTGGGGTATATTTACAAATAAAAACAGATTGGATTATAGAGAATACAAAGTAGACTGGGGCATGGGAGAATGACAACAAAATGCAATACAACTGAGGGACCAGATAACCAAAATAAGCATAAACTGGGATGTCCAAAAAAGATAAGTTCTCTTAGCAAGGAGGATTAAGAGAGGTTTGTGTGTCCTGGGCAGTCAGCCAGGTAAGAGAACCACAGTAAGATGTTTCATGGATAAAACATCTAGTACAGCTCTCTGTACTGTGGGAGATTTTATGCTTGGACAGCATAACCATGAAAATAGGTGACTATCTCCTGAAAGACAGGAAACACCTGTGACCAAAAAGTCAAGCTATCCACATACCCTAAAGGAGAGAAACCCATTAAACATCCCCTCTTTCCTCTTCTAAGCAATTACCAAAGGAAAAAAGAACAGGGATTCACTTGGACTGGGAAAATACATTTAAATGACCAATACGTATAGGTTCTGCTAGGCCATAATATAAAACTTTGACCACCATGAAAAAATCTAACATTTGAGGAAAAAACAAAAGCACGACATATACCAAGAACAATAAGATCAAATTTTCTGTGTCAGTAGAGGAAATGGAAAACAATGTTAAAATAGTAGTATCTCAGAGATTTAAGGTTACATGTAGACCAAAAATAAAGCCAAAAAATAAAAATCAACTCCAATGAAAAAACCAGAGTTCTTAGACACTCTATCCCCAAAACAAATAACAAAGTAACTGAAAAGAAGTGAACATCAAATAAGTGAGCTAAAAGATCAAGCCTCAAGATTCTCCCAGAATTCAATATCAAAAGACAAAAAAAAAAAAATATTTCTCATATTGAACTTATTTGGAAAAAAAAGACCAAAAAAATTAAAGGAAGTAATGAAAGCTCCATAAATCCCAATATCCACCTAAGTTTTCAAAGTGTGATCCCCAGGCCCTGGAAGTCCACAGCCCCTGGGAGTCCCTAAAACACTTTCAAGGAGGCTTAAAGGTCAAAACTATTTTCATAATACTGAGACGTCATTTTTCCCTTTTCCACTATGTTAATGTTTTACACTGATGGTGCAAAAGCAATGGCAGGTAAAACTGCTAGCACCTTAGAAAGAAAAAAGGTAGTGCCTTCAAGCACCACTACATATTCCCAGATTTATTTTTAAATGCCACTTAAGAGTATCTTTAATGAAGCAGTAAGAAATAATGCATGTTACAAAATCATAAACAGGTAAAAGATGTATCCTAAGTACAAGATAAACCAACGGGTTTTAAGGTAACAAGAAATGAAAAATTCATTAATATGGTTCCAGATTCAATATTGTCACTAACCTTTTAAAAAACTACTACTTGTCAAATTTTGGTGTACCAAATATGTCAAATTTTTGTATCAAAGAGTATCTAAAATTATCTTAAAAAGCTATGAAAATACTCCTCCCTACTCCAACCACATATCTATACAAGGCTGGATTTTCTTCCTACAACTTCAACCAAAACAACATATTGCAACAGATGGCATAAAGAAGCAGATAGGAGAACAGAGCTGTTTTCTATTAAGACAAACACAAGAGACTTGCAAAAATATAAAACATTGCCACTCTTTTTGCTAAATATTTGTTTTGGAAAATAGTTATATTTTTATTAAAACAATGTTACATTAACATACAATAGTTGTGTTTATAATTTTTTAGTTTAATTTCTCATACGGAAAATGAAATAAATAACACATATAAACCAAACCTCTTTGGGGTTCTCAATAATTTGTAAGAGTATAAAGGGTGTGTAAAACCAAAAAGTTTGAGAACAACTACCTGAGGGCCATTACTATTTCTTGTAATTATACCATGCTATAGTAGAGTGAATCCTCCTACAGAGAGACGAAATGTATAAGGCAATTCTGCCCAAAGTAAGTTGTTCCAGACTATTTTCTAAAGTCTTCTTTTCATTCTTTTATTTCCTCACTGTAATACCATAGGTAACAACTTCACAATGTTGCTAATGTGCCTTTCTCACCCCTTCTAGGACATCAAAAAGCCAAGAGACAACTCACTATGTACATAAGTAAATGGGCTCTGAATAAGGATGTCCCTATGAATGAAGACCCCAGACTTTTGCTATACCTGTTTTGATTACTTAGATGTCATTTTTTATTATTTCTAGTTTTTCTGCTACATTTTATATACCTAAAGTTACAGATAAATAACCAGAAAAGTAGAATATTAATAAGTGGAATTTTAGATGTTCTTCTTTTCTATTGTCTTACATATTGGCACTTATAAAGTCTGGCAAGGCCTTCATCCAATGGTGTTTGGAACAATATTTGAATGGAGAAGAATAAACTGAGTGACAGAGTTCCACTGTGCTGATTTCATGAAAGCAAAGGAAAACAATTTCAAAATTTGGGGGACACTGTGACAGAGAAAACATCTAATTTGAAAGGTAGGACAGGAGAGAAAGGTATAGAGAGAGAAGGTACAGAGAAGTAAGTCTGTATGTTTTAAGAAGACAAAAGTATAACAAGAAGGTAGAAGCGGCTGTAGAGAGTCTTAATACGTAAGAATAAGTAACAACCTGGTATTAACAGTTAATGCTGAGGACATTAACAAGGAAAAAGAGAATTGAGAAAATAAAGTATAAAGAAACACAAAGCAACATACTAATGAACATCAAGGTAAATTCCGGCATGCACACTGAGTTGGAATGCAAAGGAAATATTCAGAATTAAATACGCTGATCAAATAAATTTTTTCTACTGCATGTTTTGAGCATTTTTTTTGAGGTGATAAACATGAACTAATAAAGTCTGGAAAAAAGAGTGAGAACAAAATATAATTAAGAAACAACAGATGAACATAGAGAAAAAAGGGTAAGTAAATGAAGCTAACTATAAAAATAGGAAGCTAAAGGAATTAGAAGAGAAAGCTGAATAATAGCTAGATTTCTTTTTTACAACTAGGAAACCTAAGACAAAGGAGAAAGCTAAAGGGTAAATCTGGAAAATGGGAGTAGGAGTAGTACAGTTCAAGAGTTAGCAGAAAGAAAAAATGATAATAATGTAGGGAAAAACAAAGAAAAGTGGAAGGCAGAAATGCTGGACTTATTTCCTTAGAAAATTCAAAAGTAAATATTAAAGAGCATAATTCATGTAGACATACTCCATGGCAACAGCAAATAAATAAATAATGTGCATTCAAAAACTGACTAATCAACCCACTGTCAACAGATAAACTACATACGGTATAGTTGTCAGAAAAGAAAAAGAGGGACATTTTTAGGGGTTTATAGTACAAGTGTTCCCAGAAAAGAAAGAAAACATGTATTATAACAGATTAAAGAATGAGCAAGTCAGAGTCAAAATGAAAATGCAAGCAACAAAGTAGGGTGTTTAAGGAGAATCCAAATAAGTAGCAATTACAAAAAAGAAAATTATTTTGCTATTCAATATCACTAAAATTCCCGCATAATCCCAAATACTTAAGTACTACCATAATCTATTTCTAAAATAAAAGCAGCTTAAAGTCTAAATCATATTATCTATAAGCAATTATTTCAAATAAATCCACAAATTTTTAAGTGTGTTTCTTAGGAGTTATTTACTACCAATAATTCAATATTAACAACGTCTAAAATAACTCAATTTTAGAGATTTACCAATGATATATGCAAAATGTTATCACTTCATTAAGAAACAGCATACAATAAAAATTTGATTTCTATATTTGTACCTCTGTGAGGTTTTTATACATGAAGTTTGCAATAACTTGACCTCAGATGACAAGGAGACTTCATAACTTAATCCAACTTGAATTAAAGTTCTAAAAACTCATTACCTTCAATCAACAGAGCATTTTGTGCAATATTTTAGCAAACACTTTGGAAGTACTCTATATTTGCCAATTTAATCTAAGAAAAACCCACACAATACTAAAAATATCCGAATTTTGAAGCCATTTTAAATATCTTGTTTCTTTTAAACTTCTTTTCAAACCCTTGTCATGTTTTAAAGAAGCTTCAAAAATATTTATAATTTGACACAGTATAAAACCTAAAGTTTATTAAGTTAATTCAGTGCTAAACCAACAGAATTCTAAGTAAACCACCAAGTAAGCCTTGTTGAGAGGAAAAAAAGGAACCAAACACAAATTACACAGGTGAACACCTCACTTTTAAAAATGTGTTGCCTGCATCTAAACATACTTCTGTGCCCCAGAAAAAGATCAAGAGCTATATCTAACAATATAAGTTTAAACTGTCATTTTCAAGTGCTATAATATTTTTTGAATAAAATTTACTAACAAAGAGAAACATCTTTGCAAAGTGATAATTCTCTGTAAAAGACTTGCTTTACTAAGGCTTTGTTGCTCAGAAGCCAAGTATAAACCATATAAGGAAACTGAAGTTCAATGCCATTTATTTTGTTCCGCTCTTTCAGATGCCCAAGAATAACCTCTTTTGCTGCCTGATGATATGTTCCAAAATCATAAAGTAGATCAGTTATGCACTTTAAATCCCTTGATAAAGCTAGTTTGATTTAACAGGAACTACTTGATGGTTCACAAATCTTAACAATGGAAAAAAAATCCCCAGAGGCCATGCTCTGGAAAAAAAAATCAAAACAATATATAGTAATAAATAGTTTAAATACTCCCTTTTTGAAATGTACTTAATAATGCAGCAAAGAACAAACTGTGAAATAATTTGATCCTGATCTTCATAAACCTACCTTTTCTCTTTGAACTAAAGAAAGTCAACTCTTTCCTCAGGCTTCCGGTAATTACTTGAGGTAGCACAGGCACACTAAACATAAATCTATATTCAAGATATAGATACCAACAGGATACCATATTTAATATTAATTAAAGTACAGTATTATCTTTCACCTACCTCTAATACAAAAATACTGGGGGGAAACTAAGCTTAAAAAGACTAAAACACTGAAAAAACAACTTGGGTTTGCTACTACCCAAACTAGTTTCATCTATGTAGCCTACCCATTGGTCCAGAAGCGTTCATAACTCTGACTGGTGGAATGTCTGCCATGCTTCACAAATTCCTACCCCCACGGAAGGGACCTATCACTTATTAAGCAGAACCGACCAAAAACACTTAGGCCAATGCGAAAATGTAAACACTGTACTATTCAAAAAGCACAGCTTTTTACCACATTCATATGATTCCCATGAAAGTCGTTTTACACATTTTACTTTTCTTATATACTGTTCTGAACTGCACAGAAGTCCTAACAAATCAAACTACTACGGGTATTTGTTTTTAAATTACACTTCTCTCTTTATCCGTAATCCTTACTCCCTCCTTTTTCTTCCCAATGGATTAGTGACAAGGAAAGTCTAGTAGATACTTGGTTTCAATTAATTAACCAAACAAGTATAAGGTTTCTAAGTTTCTGAAAAGAACCCAACTAAAGAAATATGTTACCCACCCTGAAAAACAACTGAGAATGGCAAAGTTTTTGTTTTCTAAAATCCAACGAAATATAAGGGTTGGAACTAAAAAATCTCTATATAATACGATTAACGCAAAAGCCAAAATAATCGGTATCCGTATAAACAAATGTGGCAGCCATCTCAATAACAGCAAAATAAACATTCGCTGCAGCGACCTAACTTTCTTCCAAAACAAAAGTTGCCAGATTCAGCAACTAACTATACAATGTATATGTTCCGGAAAGCTAAAACTTCAGGACCTTGTGCCGAACAAAGGCACTCTTTCTTCGGATTGCTGAAAACTTTTCGTCCCACAGCATTCTAACAATCTCTTCCCAAATCACCTGAGTCCAGATGGTAGAAGAGGGAGAAAAACCAGGTCTATTTGGCACCCAAAATACTATCCACTTAGATATGAGAAAAGGAAAATTTAGGGCAACTTGGGGAAAAGCGAAAGACACTGAAGTATCATCCTTTTCCGGCCCATGAACTTGTTAACTTCTAGACTCTTTTCGTGAAAATTACCTTTCGGTCGGACAGCGTCTCAGGGCAGCTTTTTCAAGGCTTCGCTTGACATGATTTCCTTCCCTTTCATTAGTCACTTAGGATCCTGACGAATTTCTCTCTCCAGTGAGAGCGGATGTGGGGTGGCCTCCCACAGCAGAAGAGTGGGTTGCTTTGGTAGGGGACAGGGACGCGGGCTGGCTTCCTGGTCTCGAGTTTTGCAGGAGTTTCCCAGTCCCAACTAGGATCTCCGCCGAAAAAAAAAAAAACTTTTCACTCGTGACACCGCCCGGAATTGCCGTGCGAAACTCACTTCCTGCCTTGGCGAGAAGCAGGATCCAGCTCCGTCCAGGGGAACCCGGAAAACCAGCTCCGCGCGCTCCGGAGAGGGGGGGAGGGAGGGGGCGTCCGCCGAGAGCCTCGGGCTCTGGGCGACCAGCGCGCCCCGCACACCCGACGGCCGCGGAACCCCGCCGGCGGGGACGAAGACGCCGCCGGGGCGCTCGGCGCGTCTCAGCCGCGCTAGGCCGCCACCTCCTCCTCCTCTCCGCCGCCCCCAGAGCCGGGCGGCGGGGTTATTGTCTAGATAGCGCCTGCCGCGCCCTTCGCCCGCTTCGCCGCCGCCGCCGCCGCCGCCCCGAGCCGGAGCCGGAGCCGGAGCCGAGGGGCCGGGCAGGCTCGATGGCGGCCCCCTCTCCGGACCGTCCGTCTGGCTGGCCGTCCGTCCTTCCGTCCGTCCCTCCCTACTCGCCCTCGAACCCTCTTCTCCCTCTCCCGTTTTCCCGCCGCCGTCCCTCCGCTCCCCTCCTCGTTCTTCCCCAGCGGCGGCGGCTCCCCAGAGAAGCGCAGGGGGTGGGGGCAGGCGGCAGCTTGGTCTCCTCAGGAGCTCGCGGGGCCGCGGCAGGGGCCGAGGCTGCGTCCCGCGCCGCCGCGCCACATTCACTCGAGAGAGAGACTGCGAGGGGAGGGGAAGGAGGGAGGGAGGGAGGGAGAGGAGAGAAAGGAGGAGGAACGGGGCTGGGGCGGAGGGGAGCTACTGCCTCACAGGCCGCGGCGGCCACAGCGCCACCGCCCCTCCGGCGAGGGGGGAAGAGGCTGCGCGCAGCGGCTCCGCGGCGAGGGCGGGGCGACCTCCCGCCGGCTTCGCCCCAACCGCCAACAGCCGCGCTGGAGGCCGGCGCGAGCCAGTCAGCGCGCGGGGGCGGCGCGGGCCGACGTCTGCGGCGGCAGCGGCGGCGGCTGGGGGAGGCGGGGGGCGACGGGCCAAGGGCCGTGGGGGAGGGGCCGGCCGCGGCCGCGGGTTCGCGTGCGAGGCGCTGCGTGAGGCCCACTCTGGCCCAGGCCCCCCGAGGCCTGCCTGCAGGTCCCCGGCCTGCTCCCCGACCCCGCACACACCCGCTCCGGAGCGCCCAAGGTGGGGAATACTGACGAAGCGGACCCCGCTAGCTCCTCGCGGCCCCGCGCCCAGCCCGGGAGGTGGAGAGCCCGCAGGCCTCCGCTGCCCCGGCCGATTGAGTTTCTTTGTACGACAGTAAATCGCTGCAAAGGAGTTGTTCAAGTCCAGCTCCGATTTTAAGGCAGCAGGTATCTCTTTCAGCTGCGGCACTCCAACTTCCTCTAATGGTACGCTCAGGTTGCAGGAAACCACAGCGGCGGCTCGGCAGAGCTTCCCACGCCGGCCTTCGAGCTTGCTCGCACAGCAGTGCGGCTGACACTCGGTGTCTCCGCTTCCCACCGGCGGGGAGACAAAGCTGGCGCTGAGAGGGGGAAAATGGCCCGCGAAATTGTCTCAAGATAGTGCCTTTGTTAGAGGAAACATTGGATACACTCCCGAGTGCGACGTAGGCTTCCAACCCCAGCGGTTTCAGTGGTGCAGTCGTTGAATTGCGCTGGCCCTAATAATTCAGCCTGGCAAGAGTTTGCGTTTATTGCGGAGAGAGACTCTTAAGCATTCTGTCAACACATATGGCATAGAAAGCCTCAACCATAACATTGCACAGTTTTTTGCAGTTACTGCTTTAAATGTGTTAACAGACAAGACGGCCTTGTTTTACCCAGAGAAGGAACACAGAAAAATATCCTCCACCCTCATTCTGTGTTGTACTTAACCGTGTACAGTGATGGTAATTAGCCTCGGTGTCCCTGAAGTCACTAGTTCAGTTCTTCCATCTGTATTCCACAGATAACTATTAATATTTATTACCAAGTTTGCATAAACAGCTATGGGCCCTACAGATAATTTTGGGCTTGCGACCAAAGGTAAGAGTTCATAAAGTCCACCAAAGAATTGTTTACCAAAGTGAATTACACACTAGTGACAGACACTTGAAATAACTCCAAAGATAATCAAGTCATTTTGTTAGGGTTCAGAGCATTTTCACTTCTTTTAGAACTGCTGGAATTAGTGCAGGTACTAGTTCCTTAGCATAGAGCAGAAGTTGGAGATTTACAGGTAGTACCAAAGTGTTCAGGCATATTCAGTGCTGAATTAGAGGTAAGAGCATTAACTGGAAGCTAGGAAACGGCAGGAGGGTATACAAGTAAAAGCTGGATATCTATTTTATGTGAATATGAATCTTAACCATTGCATGAAAAGCTAAAGTTAGCATATTGTACAAGCTGTTTTTAATCATCCCATGAAAAATTTTTTCTTCCCCTTTCAAAAACTGGTTTAAATCCGATCAGAACTCATTGGCATAGCTCTGAACTGAAAGGGTCACTCTCCTAAATCATCCCAGGATGGAATATCTCCCATACCAGTGAGAAACCATCTGAGTTCTGTGATCCCAGTGTTGCATCTGGTCTCAGTTTGATTCAAGACCCCTTTAAATGTGGTACCATAGATTCCAGTAAACCCAGCCCTCTCCTCCAAGCCTAAATAAGTAGGACCAGACCACTTCTGTAGGCTTAGACTTGCCCTGGTCCTGGCCTTTATTTATTTAAACTCATACTCAGGACCAACCATTCAAGCTAGAAAAGTCCCTGTGACCAAAAAGCCCTTCTCCAACTACACTGAAATTCTGCCATTAGACTTATCCCTTTAAGTAGTTTATTTCTCCAGCACAAAACCATAATCCTGGGAAAGGTAATATTTTAAGCCTTATTACTCATTTATACCTAATTCATCAGATTGTTTCCCTAAAGCAGCTTTTGATGGAAGGGAAAAATAGAGGTAACATATGCTGAGGTTGAGTAGATAGGAAAGGGAAATGTGGTCTCATTCCTTAGAGCAATATGTGGAGAGTAGAGGAGTATAAGCAATAAAATGACCCCCATTTGATTAAATAAGTCCTGCTTACCCATACTGTGAAAATGAGCCCCCGAAAACACTGGCCTTAAGAGGATGGAAGCCAGGATACACTTGTCAATGTAGTTGACCCTTGAACAACACGGGGGATAGGGGTGCTGACCCCCTGGGTGTTTAACTTTTGATTCCCCCAAAACTGAACTACTAACAAGACTACTATTGACTAGAAGCCTTGCCAAAAACATAAACAGTCGATTAACACATATTTTGTATGTTATAGGTATTATATACTATCTTCTTACAATAAAGTAAGCTAGAGAAAAAATGTTATTAAGAAAATCATAAGGAAGAGAAAATGCATTTACAGTACTATAGTGTATTTATTAATACCGTAAGTTTAGTTTGTTTACAAGATGAATCATCTATCTGAAATGGCAGGCAACTGTAGCTGCAGACCTTAATCTACAGTACATGTCAAGCAATTCAACTTTTCCTTATAATGTCTTGACTTCTCTGCTTCTTGGGAATACTTCCAGCATCACTAGTGGTACTTCAAGTAGGTCCCATGTTATTCAAAGTTTATGGTATTGAACTAAACACAGTGAAAAATATGCGAGAACTGTGAGAGATCACTTTTTACCGCAATATGAAATTTACTGGAGAGATGAACTGCTCATGTGGAGATGATTGGCATCACACAGCATTTTAAGCGGATACTCGCAACACTTGAGCTCCCTGAAGAGCAACAAGAGGTAGCTACAAAATATTATAGTAGTACGGTATGTACTACAGTTAATGTTATGCGTTATGATTTAATATTGCATCTTTATGTTTGTTTACATTTCTCTACACTGCTAACGGTACCATGTAAGTTCTATATTTGTCTGCAGGTTTTTTCAAATTGTTGCAAATCTCCAAAAAATTTTCTAATATATTTATTGAAAACAATCCACATATATAAGTAGACCCACATAGTCAAACCCAAGTCATTCAAGGGTCAACTGGAGTTATCTATTTTGCAAATATATCTTTAATGATCTCTATAAAGTATCTTCCCAGGAATTCTGCATCTGTGCTCACATAGAAGGGCAAAATGACAGCTATATGATTAGGGTATTCAATAATCAGAAATAATGATTCACCTTTGTTATTCATCACGGACTATTTAGTTCTAACTCATACGAGCAGCATACACAGATATAGCCAAATCTTCCATTTGTTTTACATGGCATTCCCTTTCCATGCTTACGGATTAGTTTCCTTAGAAAATCCTCCCACAAGACCTTGAACTAAAATAAAATGGACTTAACTTTTCAATTATGATTAAAAGGAGAACTAAAACCCTACGTTAAACAAGGCTGCCCAGCTGTGATTCTCTAATGATTAACTGAATTCCAAGACCACCTTAGAGAGTAAGCTAATAAATATTTATTGACAGTATATCTTCATCTTCCCCATATAACTTCATCTTCCCCGTTGTGATACTCTAAATGATTCTCTGTGAAAGGCAGGAAATCTTTTCTTTGAGATTCCCCTTCCCAATGGCTGGGCACAGGAAAGGAATTACTGTCTGCTAGAGATAAGCCACTTCATTTGAAGGAAAGCGTTAAGGCCTTAAGCATTCCAAGGAATGTACACAACATCCATCAGAAAAAAAGTGCTCTGAGAGCCTAACCACTGTTTTAAAAATGGTCTACCTGTCATTTTCCCCCATGCCAGCCAAGTAGCTGTGCAGAAGCTTTGGGGAGACAAAGATAGCAGAGAGCAAGGAAAAGTTTGAGATGATAATTATTCTTTCCTCTTTTTCTTAAACCCTAGTAAGAAATTGGTTACCTAAAAACAAAGTTTTTATCAGAGTAGTGTTTGGAAAACATGAATCTTCAGGCTAGAGTAGGGTTAGATTCAAAAGAAGTCTGGAAGCATTAGGTCAATTAGGTCATAACACACTACAAAATGTGTTTTTAATATGAATTTGGCTTCCTTATTTTCACTTCCAGCTTAGCCCCTTGATGGAGGTGGCAGGAGGTTATAGGGTGGCAAGTCTGTGCGAACGAGATGCTTTGGCTCAAAAGAGACAGTACATGTAGGAACCAATATTAGTGATTTTATAATACTTTGGGAATGGAATTGCCTCTCCCAAAACATGTTTCTACCTTTCAAGCATATTTTCAGTAATATTTTATGAATCACAAGGAAAGTCTGCCTCTATTTGTGAAAAGTTTTCTGAAAAGTTTTTAAGTCTTTTTACCCTAGTATATGCTTGATAATCTTTTTTTCTATCTTATATATTTTGTAAACTACCAAAGTTAAATTTTTTTCAGATGTCTTATGAATTTTTTAAATGTAGGGAGAAAATAAATAATGCCTGCCAGATTATTTGTATTGCTTCTGAAATAAGATTGCTTGAATTAGAAATTTGGCTAAACTTGAGCTTCCTCATCTCTAGAATGAGGACTTTAACACTAACTGCCTTAAAGATTACTGGAAAGACTAAATGGGACAATACTTGTAAAGTGCTTAGCATACTCAGAAGCATTAGCTATTATTAGTACTGTACATTTTTTTTTTGTTTTTAGAGATGAGAGGCTCACTATGTTGCCCAGGCTGGAGTGCAGTGGCTATTCACAGTCACAATGATAGTGCACTCCACCTTGAACTCCTGGGCCCAAGCAATCCTGCAACCTCAGCTCCCAAGGAGTCAGGATACTAAATGCAAGCCACTGCCTAGTAGTGCTCTTTTAAATGCACTGATAATATGTACCATGGTTCCATCATTTCTAAGGTGCCCATATAGTCTATCATCCAAACTAGGACACTTTGAGAGTAAAAGCAGATATTATTAATAATTACACAGAGACAACAAATGTAAAACCAAAACTTTCCTGGGCCAACTAGAGCAATAATTCCAACCCTGTTGCCTTCTGATCCACTTCCCCACTCCAGTCCTCCTATATGAATCATAATCTACTCCTATCATATTACAAGGTACATACCTCTTTCCAAATCATAGCAGTATTAAATCAATAAAAGTCTATTTAGACTTCTATTAGACTGCTTATTGCCTTTCAATTCAGGCTTTCCCTTAAGAATATCACCTTTCTTTGAATAACAAAAATTGGTCTTTTCCTACTCACTTAAGCCCACATGTAATAAATTTAAATTTTCTATAGTATTTTATTTCTAAAAAATGCTTAGCATCAAAAGTGCCATGAAAATAGCCAATACATGGATATTAAACACAATTTAAGGTGTAGGAAGAGGCTAGATGCCCTGCTCTAAAACGACAACTATGTTGCATAAAAACTTTCCTTTTTAGTTAAGCATCATATCCTTTCTATTTCAAAGTCAGAGTAAATCTTCTCTGTATTGTCAAGGACTACTATATCATAACCAGAATACTGGATAAATCTCACCTAAGTCTGGTTTAATCAGTACCTAGAAAATGCTATTTTTCAATTGGATTTTCTAAAATAATTCTGAATATGCTATAAAACTCATACTTTCTTCCCTTGGAAAGAAACTTTTTTTATTTTATGGAAATTGATTGCAAATTTCCTTCAAAAATGCTGACCTAAACTGTAACATTTAAAAATGTTTCTTCTCTCTTCTGTTCTCCCATAGTGTAATGCCTTTGTTTTTATGCCATTAATGTCAACCATCAGATCAATCATATGATATTTTAGTTTTCTTACTTTTTAATTACTTTTAATTTTCTTGTTTTTCTAGTTTTCTTCTAAGCAGGATGCTGAATTTCTCTTCTTTCTACCTCTTGAAATTCCCTCTGAAATTTTTGTTTTCTTTTACAAATCTTTATATAGTAGATCTTTCATATTTCGTGCTAAACAGCATACCAAACTATTAATAGAAATATCACTTTCCTCCCAAAGGATATTTATTTATACTTCTTTACATAGAAATAAATGTGTAGAGAAGAAATAGTTTTTAAATATTTTATTTTATAATTTTCAAATGTAATTTTTCTTTTGCTTTCTTTCTTTTTTTTTTTTTTTTCTTGAAACAGGATCTTGCTCTGTAACATGGGCTAAAGTGCACTGGTGTCATCATAGCTCACTGCAACCTCAAATTTCTGGGCTTGGGCGATCCCCCTGCCTCAGCCTCTCAAGTACCTGGGACTACAGGTGCATGCTACCATGTCCAGCTAATTTTTTTTATTTTTTGTAGAGATGGGATCTTGCTCTTGTTCAGGCTGGTCTCAAACTCCTAAGCTCAAGCAATCTTCATGCATGGGCCTCCCAAAGTGTTAGGATTACAGGCATGAACCACCACCATGCCCGGCCCGCTTTTTCTTTCTTGATATTTTACTTCATTTACCTGATATCTGGCCACCCTAAGTTATACATAAGTGACATTTCTATTTTGTCTTCTGTATTCTGTAGTAATGAAACCTAACCGATAAATTATTATTATTATTATTATTATTTTGTACTCACTGGTTATAGCAATCTTTTTTTTTTGAGACAGGTTCTCACTATATTTCCGAGGTTGGAGTGCAGTGGCTACTCACAGGCATGATCCCACTACTAGTCAGCACAGAAGTTTTACCCTGCTCTGTTTCTGACCTGGGCCAGTTTATTCCTCCTTAGGCAACCTAGTGCTCCCCAGCTCCCTGGAAGTCACCATACTGATGCCAAATAGGGTGGACACCTGATTGGCATAGTGCACTACAGCCCAGAAGTCCTGGGCTCAAGCAATCCTCTTGTCTCAACCTCCCGAGTAGCTAGGACTATAGGCATATGCCACAGTGCCCAGCCAATAAATTATTTCTCATCAATATTGTCATCTTTCAAAAAAGTTTGGGCACTGGCATTAGCATTTCCTAGCTGTTGACCCTTGGATAAATCATTTAATCTCTCCATGTCATAGTTTATCATCTATAAAATAGAACAAGCCCTATCTAGTCTATCTCATAGGGTTATTGTGGGCACCAAACAAGATGATGAACATGAAAGCATACTAGTGGCCGGGCGCAGTGGCTCACGCCTGTAATCCTAGCACTCTGGGAGGCCGAGGTGGGTGGATCGCTCAAGGTCAGGAGTTCGAGACCAGCCTGAGCAAGAGCGAGACCCCATCTGTACTAAAAATAGAAAGAAATTATATGGACAACTAAAATATATATAGAAAAAAAAAATTAGCCGGGCATGGTGGCGCGTGCCTGTAGTCCCAGCTACTCGGGAGGCTGAGGCAGTAGGATTGCTTGAGCCCAGGAGTTTGAGGTTGCTGTGAGCTAGGCTGACGCCATGGCACTCACTCTAGCCCGAGCAACAAAGTGAGACTCTGTCTCAAAAAAAAAAAAAAAAAAGAAAGCATACTAGTAATATCAACACTACATAAATAAAACCTATCCTTTTTCTCTTATATCAGTAGGAATATAATTCATTATCACCAATAAAATATCATAAGCCATATTAAATGTTCATTGACTTAGTGGCTCTATAATATGCATACTTTAAATTACATATTACATAGTGAATGCAGATTAAATGCAGTGTCTATTTTTTTTTTTTTATTTTAGAGATGGGGTCTCGCTATGTTGCCCAGGCTGGTCTCAAACTCCTGGCCTCAAGCAATCCTCTTGCCTCGACCTCCCAAAGTGCTGGGATTACAGGCGTGAGCCACTACACCCAGTTGCACTGTCTATTCTCTATAAAGTCTATAACCTATAAGAGAAAGTGGATATAAACACATCAAATTTATATAAAAATTCAAATTATTAATCTAGATGCCAAAAATTCAGAAATTTTGATAATTCAGACGGTAGCTAGATTTTACACCATAAAAATATTGCTAGGAAAATGAGAAGTGTTAGTTTCAGGCAGCATGTTTGATCTACTCAAAGAAAATAAGGTTTCTAAATTCTAGAATCTGAGAATTTTGAGTAGTGGTTGAACAAGCAGGAGGAGACCTCAGAGGTCATCATGTTTCTAATTCAACTGCATTTTGTAGCTGAGGCAACTTAGGTTTGAAGACTTGCCCAAAGTCATACTGCTAGTTAGTGACAAAACCATAATTAGAACTCAGTTCTCTCCCACCTAAGTACGTGTTCAACTATACCACATTGCCACCACATAGCAATCCAAACTTGGAACAACCCAGAAACCACTGAAGAAAAGTTTGACAGAACTGCTTAAATTTTTTAAACTCCTGTTGGCAAAAGACACCAAAAACAAAGTTAAAAGATCAATGGCAATCTAAGAGAAAAGAAACAATATGAGAAACAATAGTTAATATCCATAATAAAGAGCTTTTATAAGTCCAGAAGAAAATAACAATCAAATTGAACTATTTACAAAAGACATAAACCAGCAATTCACAAAAAAGAAATATAAAGAGTCAATAAACGTTTGAAAACATGTAAGGACTTTAAAAATCCAGGTGAGAAGTAACCCCATTTAAAAACCAGGATAACTGAAACTCTAGCCAGCTTTCACTATTGTTATTGTATTTGGGCTGGTGATTGTTTTTCAGTTCTCTCAAGCAAAAAGAACTCCACTGCTGCTGTAATAAAAGGGTGCTCCTACGACCTGGGCAGAAAGGGAAGTGAATCAATCTCATGACCGTAGGTTGGAATTAAACTGGTTTAAACATGGTCCCAGAAACTAGACAAGAGTCTCCCTGGTGCCACTCTCCATGAACTTTGGTAGGGAAGTTCATGAAGTTTTTGAGGAAGCATAACATTTGAGAAAGCACCATCTCAAAAGGGTCAGGCCTGGGCATATACTATAATATATAGTAAACCCTTCCCTTGGGCATATTTCTCTAGGCCAGAACCACCAGACTTCTGGGTATTGTATTGAGCATGGTTTACCCAAATTCCAATGATTATATACTTTGGAAAGCACAGATTTTAAGATACTAGGTTACTCAAAATAAGGGCTGAACAGTGTGAGATGGCAACAAATTGCTCTAGTAAATCAAAAGTGCTATTTGAGTAATGAGTTTAAGGCCCTGAAGGGAATGAACTCTCAAAATCTCCCAGGCTGATGTATTAAGGTTCTGTTGGGGCTAGAGAATCCTGTGGAAGGATCCAAGGAGGCAAGTGTAGGACCAGGGGTGGGGAGAGGAAGAAATTCTTTCTCTTGCTGCCTCTACTTATAACGAGGACTTTCTCTGCTCTTTACACTTCCTTGAATATGCGTCCTACCAACTATTATAAAAACAAATGATAGAGAAAAAAGTGGGGATCAGGTAAAAGAAGAAGTGAAAAAATTATGTTGACATAATTTTTAGAAAAGACTAAAGCAGACCTAAAACTAGCAATTGAAATAAAATTACTTTAAAAGATTGAAACAAGTTTGCAGAGAACAAGAGATAAGGAGAGAGAGCATGTGAGAATTATACGTCATGCAAAAGAGCAAGTGGAGAAAAAAAATATTTAGGGCTAAACTTTCCTAAAAGCCAGAAAATGAGATCAATTTCAGTATACTGTATACATGAAAAAAAAATTAAGTAAAAAACAAATAAATGGCATTGACATTAAGAGAAATATAGATAAAATTTTTTTAGTTTATAATATAAAAAGTAATACAACAATAACAACTCTGAATTAGTTAAAAAGAAAGAAAGAAAACTACTGGAGGCCATTTGTTTCCTAAGTGAGTCTGATTAGAAAACAGGAGCCTCCTGGATAGAGAATTAATGAAACAGAAGGTCACTCTGAAACCTCCCTTGGGCCCCTTAGGCTCATGGCTCCCAAGTGTTCTCAGATACCTATGGAAGCAAGTATCTGACTTCTGAGAGCTCAAACCTCTGCAACTGATCCAAGCAGCACAGCCAGGCCTCCCTAAACTTCTCCCAAGCCCTCTATTCCCTCCTCCTCTTCAATATATTCTTATCAGAATAATAAATTATGATGCCAGTTAATAGGTAATCTGCCTGTAGAAGATTGTGCAGCCAAGAAGTTGCAGAGCTGGATGGAATGCGAACCCAGCAACCTGAGATCCAAGTGTAAACACCAACCATTAAAGTATATGTAATCCTGTAACTACTTTTAATGCCTGCACCAGTAGATTTTCTGCATCATATATAATCCATCATTTTCACTTTTAGTCATTGGGGAACTTTTCATAATCCACAATCTTCTGTCAAATAAAAACAAAAAATTTTAATTTCATCTTGAAATACTTCCTGTTTCTTCATCTTCCTCTTCTGCTCCTTTAAAACAAAAACTGTTCCCTTTCTTTCCTTTTCTTTTCTTTTTTCTCTCCGCTATAAAAGCAATATGTATACATTGTAGAAAATAAAGGGTTTACAAAGTATACAAAGGAGGACAAAAAAATTCCACCAACTACAAACAGCTAAAAGACCCTGAATGATGGTGCTGTTCAAGTGCCCCAGTGGAAGTGTACAGACGAGGTGATTTCAAGGCCTTTGCTCCAGAAAATCATGCTCACATTTGGGTGACAGCAATAAATGATTGTGCTAGATCCATAACTAGAGTCACATCTTTTTTTGTGAGGTTGAATCAAAAATGAGCTATTTTAATTTGGTTCTGCAGTAGCTTACCTTGAGGTAAAGATATGTGTTTTCTCTTAACTTCATTTATAAACATTCCATCTTATTTTACCAAAAATCATTTGCAATGGAATCTTGCTAGTAATCATTCTTTACAAATGTGTAATGAAACATAACAAAAACAGAGTGAGCACAGCTCACTCAATACTGATTTTCAATACTAAGTGGTCTCTACGATCTTGGTATGCTTCTCTTTTCCTTTAATGTATATAGAACTTATTGATGCTTCTCAGCTGCTAGTGGAGCAGGTAGTTTAAAAATCATTACCAACATAAATTTCCATTCACAGACTCTACCTTTTACTTTCTCACATCACCTCATCTAAAGTCTTTTGTGTTTAAAAGTATGTAACAGCCCTAAAAGAAGGTATTATGTATTTCATCTGTTGCTCCCCAAAAATGCGAAAAACCAGACTATTAACCCGCTGTGTAATCCCTGCACAGACTGCAATGCCTTTCAGTGGGAAGCCAGGTTCTGCTAAGAGCAGGGAGGATTGCAGTTTAAACATTACAGGGTCAAGTTCAACATTTGTTCCATTCACAGAACTCCCACTGACATCAATGGGAGTTTTGTGCAGAGTAGAATTTCTTCCTCAGTTAAATGATGTCGGTAATGCCTTCTATTTTGCCAGGACATATTCTGCAAAGAATGTAATAAAGAAAATATATGTAGAACTTCTCTTTTTTTTTTTCCCCCCAAGCCTATTGTTAATTTCAATAAAATGCCATCTACAAAACAGCATTTTACTTAAAGGACATGATTTAGAAGGTAAATAAGTCGTTTTGCAGAGGCTGTGAAGAGATTTTATATGGTTCTAGACTCATCTGTTTGTAATATTTGAGAGTTTTTGTGTGTGTGTCTGTGATATAAAAAGCACAATTCAATTCAGTCAACAGCTTTTGAACCTCTGAAGTTTTATGCCCTATGATATATCATAATTGACTGATTGGGAACACAGAGTGCTTAAGCTTCTTAAACCAAGATATATAGAGCTAAATATCAATTCCACCAATAACCCTAGGTAATAAAGTTTGCTAAATAGGAAAAGGGAAGGCACTGAAATTTATATAGTTGTTGGAAGGATAGACAAATCTGTATTAGTGAAGAATTGGAACACTATGAGGTAATTTTCTTGTTAAGTAATTTAGTAGCATCAATGAAAATTGATAAAGTATTTAATAAATAAATACTCATAATTTGTGATTAGCCTATTGTTTGTATGACTTGTAATTATAAGGGAAATTTTAGTTTGATATAATATTTTCTTTCTTTAAATAGCCATAGGTATTATATGATTAACATTTCTATTAGTTTGGGAAATTACACATTAATTTACATTACAAATTAATTACAGTGTCTAATACCATAATTTATCTTATAAGTCATCTTTGACTTTTAAGACTTAAAAAGAAGGATGGGCGCTGTGGCTCATGCCTGTAATCTTAGCACTTTTAGGGGTGGAGGCGGGAGGATCACTTGAGCCCAGGAATTCAAAACTAGCCTGAGCAACACGGCAAGAGCTCATCTCTACAAAAAATAGAAACATTAACCAGGTGTGGTGGTGTGCACCTGCAGTTCCAGTTATTCAGGAGGCAGGAGGATCACAGCCCAGGAGTTTGAGGTTGCAGTGAGCTATGATGGTGCCACAGCACTCCAGCCCAGGCAACAGAGCAAGACTCTGTCTCAAAAAAAAAAAAAAAAAAGAAAAGAAAAAACAAAGACTTAAAAAGCAAATCTGAGGTTTCTTATAGACCAAAGAAATACTGTAGATTCAAAAATCTGGTGTATGTTTTGCTTATCTTCAGAAACATGTTAAAACAGATTGGATTCTAAACATCATTAGTATTCTTTAAAAAGCTTTGGCATGTTGTATTTGTACTTCACATAAGGGAGATGCTCCTATTTTTCTGTTGAAAGTTTTTAAAAAGTCAATCTGGGGAAGAAGAAAGCTGACAGGAAGTAAAACAAAACGGAAAATGCAATAGGCACTATGACCTATGCAAGGACTCACTCTCTGTTAGCACCAAGCATCACCCACCTGCAACCAAGCCTTTCAGAAAATCATGAGATGACCCAAACTACTATTTATTAATGGTGTGCTCAATCAGTAGAAACTTTTGAGGAATTCAAACAAGTATCAGATATTGTCAATGTGTACAGAGTGTCTATTATGGACCCAGTAATAGCCTGGGCATTTCACAAAGTAATTTAAATTATACCAAGTTATTAAGTTTTAGATAAATCCATAAAGTATACAGCAATACTTAGAGGAATTAGTTGTTCCATCAGCCTGAAAATCAGAAAAAGTCCTCATTTATGAGTAACCATGACAGATAGACTATCAATTCTTTTGTGGCTTTTTGAGTTGGGTACTGATCACAACATGTGTAAAGTTATTAAGGATGGTGTGGCTGGTAGTTTTAAAATATGCCCACAAATTTTTTGACATTAATCTTACCAAGAGGTGCAATTTATGAATCCTGTCCTCGAAAATGGGCTGGCTTTTGATTCTGCTTCATTCAAGAAGAGTACAGAAGAAACAACACTGTGTGTCTTTGCAAGTGAGGTCATAAAAGGCAATGCAGCCTCCACTTTGTTCCCTGCAATACTTGCTCTCGAAGACATCAGCTGCCAAGCAAGCGTTCTGACTACCTGAGGCCACCATGTGTGGGAAAGGCCAAACTAACCCACATGGAAAGACCACATGGAGAGGCCCTGCAACTCTGCAACTACACACAGGAATTCAGAGAGAGAGAGAGAGAGCGCGAGCCTGTGAGCGCATGCATAGTGTCCAGCCAGCCTCCAGCTGCTCCACCCTCTGCTCCCCCCAGCTGTTAACAGCTCTGGCTCCCATCCTATGAGAAATCAAGATCCAGAACTGCCCAGCCAAGTCCTTCCCAAATTTCTTCCCAGATAAAATATGAGATGTAATAAAATGATTGTTGCAGTTTCAGCCAGCAAGTTTGGGGGTGACCAGCAATAAATAGAACAAATATCAATTTTTCAGTTTTAAAACATTTTATCCTGAAAAATTTCAAACATATTCTAGAATAAACTATACAAAGAACTCTTATGTACATTACCCAGACTCAGGACGTACTAAAATTTTTCCCACAATTACCTCATCTGTTCCTCCTTTGTTTCTTTGCTGAAACATCTCAAACTGAACTCCAGACTTGTATTGTGTTATTATATGAGACATCATTATGAATATCTAAAAATATGGAAATTTACTCACATAACCAAAATGTAAGTAAATTTCATGAAACAAAATTAACAGTAGTTCTCTGGCATCACCTAATATTCAGGCCATAACAAAATTTTCTGATTGTGTATTTGTGGTTGTTAGCATCAGGATGCTAACCACAAACAGCACTTCGTGGTTGTGTCTCTTTGAGTCTAAAACAGTCACTCTTTCTCCTCCCCTTTCCCCCTGCCATCAACCTGTTGCAGAGACCAAGTAAGTTGCCTCAGGAATGTTTACTTTCTTGTGGTTATTTAACCTGCCTTTATTCCCTGTAATTCCTGTAAATGAAAGTTGGCTCTGAAGAACTGATCAGATACAGGGGCAACTATTTTTCCCACAAGGATACTTGATAAGCACTGTGTGCTTCATAATGCATCACATCAGAAAGCGCACAAATTTGGTTGTTCTACTTCTTGGGATGCGAAGATTGATCAGTCATGTGCTGACAGCTTTATCCCTCATAGTAAAGTCCCCATCAGCTTTTAGCAACTAATGATTTCATCCAATGACAATTGTTGCCTGAACAAGCATTTAATCATTGCTACGGGGTTGTCATCGCTTCTCAGCCTTTTCAGTGTATAATGCTAGGAAATATGTATATTTGAAAAGGGAAAAAATGATCACAGTAATGATATTTCCTGTTCAAATTTAACACTGTAACAGTGTAATCCTGCAGGATTTTTAAATCTACATTCCTTGACACTCTACTTGATTTTCTTATGCTGAAAATCTTTATTCCTAATATCAACATAATTACTTATTGCATTAACCTACAGTATATTTCTTAAAGTTTTGAAATAATAATGGCAATATTCCCTCTAATAATTAGGGTACAGGATACAGTTAATAATTTCTTTCCACTTCTGTTTATTCTTAGATTATGTTCCATTAAGATGTAGCCTTGAAATAATTCTTTTGTCTTTTTAGTTGTGTCTTTTTGTGTTACCAACTTGTTAGTTAAGTTCATTTGTTTTGATTCTTTCACTTCAGTCCAAGTTATGTTCATTTGTTTTAAATTTTTATAAATTACTTTTTATACATTTTATTTTACATGTGAAACATTTATGTACAAACTATACACAATAAGATATATTCAGAGAAGTCTCATTTCATTCCTTTTCCCGCCATCCTGCTCCCTCGCTTTAGAGATAGTCATTTTTATTAGTGATAGTGTAATATTTTTAAAAAATTTTCATTATGTACGTTCATTTTGAGACATGTGGAATGACAATCAGGCATTAGGCCAAGTTGCTACAGTAATTCTTAGGATTATGGCAGTTGTAGATTGAGGAAGAATTAGTCTCCAGATGAAGTAGTCCTCATGAGAATAAGTCATTTTGTTTTTTCTCCCCTCACTGCTTCCCCATCAAAGCCTTTTTAAAATAGGGAAGTAGTTCTCTGTTACTCTTCTTCATGGTTACTTACCACCCCTACTGAAATGTGCTTACCTCATTAAAAGATTTTTTAAATGGTTAGAAAATATAATTCATAATAGGATTTCATTTTACATATGTATATATGTTTACAAGAGGAAAACAAGTGATAACTAAATACCAAAATATTGAAGTTAATTATTTGTGAAGAATGAAATTTTAAATGATTTCATTTTTATTTTTATTTTTAATTTTTTCAGAGACAGGGTCTTGCTCTGTCACCCAGGCTGAAGTGCAGTGGTGAGATCATAGTTCATTGCAGCCTCAAAACTCCTAGGCTCAAGCAATCCTTCTGCCTCAGCCTCCCAAATAGCTAGGACTACAGGTGCAGGCCACCATACCCAGTTAATTTTTAAATTTTTGTAGAGACAGGGTCTCACTATGTTCCTCAGGCTGGTCTCAAACTCCTGGTCTCAAGTGATCCTCCTGCCTTGGACTCCCAAAGTGCTGGGTTTATAGGAATGAGCCATATAATCCTCATTTTCATTTTTATCTATACTTTTAAATTTTCTATATGATGATATACGTGCATAATATTAAAAGGGAGATTTGCTTTCCTTTATATAAAAAGATAAAATAATCATTTTTAAATGACTACATAAATCTAGAATTATTGTTTAATGGGTACAGAGTTTCTGGTTGGGATGATGAAAAGTTCTAGAAATGGACAATGGTAATAGTTTTACAACATTGTAAATATATTTAATGCCAGTGAATTATACACATAAAAATAGTTGAATGGTAATTCATGTCACATATATTTTAGTACAATAAAAAATAGATAAAGGAAGTTTAAAAAATTACTACAGATTATCCCTAGTTATTAGTTGAAACTTATTAAATACCAAGATCTTGCCATGCTTTAGTTATATTCTTTAGACAGGTGTCCAAAACATTACTTGCTTGGTGTATGAGAATAATAAATATAAACTAATATTTATTGAGGAGTGGAGTTTCTATGAGCAAAATGTGTGTATATTTTATACACAATATGTCATTTAATATTCTCCAAAGTCCATGAGATAAGTACCATTATTATTTCCATTTTCAATATGAAAAAACTGAGGCCAAGAAAATTTAAGTAATTTGTCAAAGACTACTCAGCTAGTATGCAGCAAAACCAGGGTCTATTTGACACCAAATCACTTCTCTTCACCACCTTGTTATAGCAATTTGACTACAACAGCTCTATACAGTATTGCCATAAAGGGACTTGGGACACAGCATCCCTATGGTTATAAAAAATTCTTCCATAACTTTTGAGCTATGAGTTTACTGAAAAGTCCACATTTACTTTTAAACTTTGTGTTTCCACTATATTTAAAAAATTAACATAAAAAACTAATAAATATTTAAAAAACTAATAAATATAAAAAACTAATCATTCCCATTATTATTCTTTTTTGTTTTATTTTTATTTATTTATTTATTTTTAAGACAGAGTCTCACTCTGTTGCCTGGGCTAGAGTGCAGTGGCATCATCATAGCTCACTGCAACCTCAAACTCCTGGGCTCAAGTGATCCTCCTGCCTCAGCCTCCTAAGTAGCTGGGACTACAGGCCCACACCACCACACCAGCTAATTTTTTCTATTTTTAGTAGAGACAGGGTCTCACGCTCGCTCAGGCTGATCTCAAACTACTGAGTTCAAGTGATTCTCCTGCCTTGGCCTCCCAGAGTGCTAGGATTATAGGCATGAGCCTGATTATTATTCTTATTAACTTTATAATTATGTTAAAAATTATAATTATGTACATTTACTCTATTTTGGTTAGAGACAGAGTCAATAGAAGGTGCAATTTAAGATACATTTTGAACATATTTTTCCAAGGTGAGGTCAGCAGCTTTCTGGAGATGCTGAAGAAAACAATCATCCAAACATCTTTCTAAATTCTTTGACATCAGAGTCTACAGAGTCTAGGGGAGGGGACCAGGGTTTGGGTAAGGTCTGAGTTTAAGAAACACAGTCAGCTCATACATTCTTCCAATTTGGAAGCTTTCAGTGTATATTACTTAAATAATAATACTTTGTTAGTATACTTGAAGGGTGGCACATTAGTTCTAAGACCCACTCCTTTACTTCTCTCTCATACTCCAAAGTTCTCAGGAGTGAGTGCTGTTAAGGGTTGGTGGAATTTAGACCCACCAGGATCGTCTGGCATGGCTTAGAGCTCCTGCAAGAATCCTGGAACCCATCTACTCCCTAGATGCCATTATGAGTTTTAATTCTGGACCAGACATGTGGCCACACTCCTAGATGGACAATGAATAGAAGCACGTTTTTTTGAGCCCCTTGAGCTGACCCTTCAGATACTGAAGGCTCAAGTTTGGGATGTATTAATAGTAAGCTACCTAGGGCTTGAAGCACAGATGAGCCATGAAAAGAAACAGTGTCTACACAGGAAGCCTGCTCATAACTTTGTATTGCATTGACTTAATTTCCCCAAATAAAATATAACAATGAATGCATTTAAAATAAAGAATGAGCCTGGTACAGTGGCACGTACTGTAGTCCCAGCTACTTGGGAGGCTGTGGGAGGAGGACTGCCGAGGCCAGGAGTTCAAGGCTGTAATGCACTATGCTTATACCCATGAGTAGCCACTGAACTCCAGCCTGGGCAACACAGCAAGATTCAGTTTCTAAAAATAATAAAAATACAAAGGAATACTATTTTAAGAGTTACCAAGACAAATGGAAACTTAGAAGTTTGGCAAGCTCACTACTGAAAGAAATGTGAAAAACAATTTAAAATTATCAACATTAACTATACTTTTAGAATGAGGATAAGAAAGTAAAGTTCATGCCAAGAATTTGTCCAGTCATGCCGAAGTGAAGTCTGAGCATGCAAGTGACTCAGTTAATCAGAATCAAAGGAGGATAATGAAATCGGCCTTTGAGACATACAAAGAACATATAAAAACTGGATGAACATGCCCAAACCAAAAAACTCAGAGGCTTGACCCTCTTAAAGTCCAAAAGATTTGACACTAAAAATATTTTCCACACTCTTAATTAAGTCTCTAAGAGAAGTTCCTCACGTGAATTTCTACTGCCCATAAATGTGCCCAAACCATTATACAAATGACCCGCATTAGACGTTCCCATTTGAAAAGAAGGCATGCTTACCACCCTGATTTGAAGGCTACAAACTCTTAATTAACCATTGAAAGGCATACACAGGGAATAATAAATGCATATTCTTTTTTTTTCTTTCACCACTGATAGTAAATGTATATTCAGTGTCCATTGTCCTGGTTTATGGAGACAAGCTGTGAAATAGAGAATCCAAAACAGAGGATAACCCCCAAATCATTCATATTTCAATTTAAATTAATTTGTTAATTGTAAATTGCTTCCCTACTTTATCTTCATTTAGGCCAGAGTTTTTCAACTTCACTATCATTGACATTTTAGGCCAGAAAATTTTTTGTTTTGGGGGCTACCCTGTGCATTGTAGGAGATTACCAGCATCCTTGGCTTCTACCACGAGATGCCAAAAGTACCCCCTAGTTGTGACAACCAAACATGTCTACAGACATTGCTAACTCTCCCCTGGGGAGGCAAAATCTCTTTAAGTTGAAAACCCCTGATTACTGCCAATATCAAAATTACTTGCCTGGCTGGGCGTGGTGGCTCACACCTATAATCTTAGCACTCTGGGAGGCTAAAGTGAGAGTATTGCTTGAGGCCAGGAGTTCAAGACCAGCCTGAGTGAGAGTGAGACACCATCTCTACTAAAAATAGATAAAATTAGCCGGGCATGATGGTGCATGAACCTGTAGTCCCAGCTCCTCGGGAGGCTGAGGCAGGAGGATTGCTTGAGCCCAGGAGTTTGAGGTTGCTGTGAACTAGGCTGATGCCACGGCACTCTAGCCTGGGCAACAGAACGAGACTCTGTCTCAAAAAAAAAAAAAAAAAAAAATTAGTTTGCCTTTTCTGCTGGGCGCACACCAGCTGGACAGTAGGGAAAGTGATCTAAGAGAGTAAGTACAAGAAGCTGGCCCAGGACAAAGAAAATTTATTGCAGATAATCTGCAGTGTGGATAATCAACAAGTAATTCATGGGAATTAAATATAGGGATGGGAGCATCTTATTAGAGTCAATTGGTAGACAGTGAGTGATTGAGGTTGATAAAAATACCGGACATAGTTATAATCACCTTCCGGCCGCCAGACTCTGGCTGCCGAAGATCAAATCAAGTATTCCTTTTATAGAATTGCATGACTTTATTCACATTGTGCAACTGAGAGCTTGCTTGTTTTTCAGTCATTGACAGCTGGTGTAGCAGAAAGACTGCCAGACGCTTGGGTCATGCAACCAATCTCAAAATGCATATTGGGACTGAGAAGACACAGAGGTGATGATTAAGGATTAAGAAGGAAGAAGTAATCACTTGTAACTTAAACATAAACTTGATGGTGTTTCTGCTGCATTTAGGCAAAGTATGTTTTAGCCCTCTTTATGTATTTGTATATATTTTATGGGCAACATATTTATTATTTCTATGAGAAAGCCTTAAGTTACGGCAGCAAGATGGCTCATGAATTGGTGCTCCGAAGAGCAGTGCTGCAAAATACAGGCTAAATTTCATGCCCACTTCCAGTCACTACCTCCCCAGGGACAATTACCAGACTGACTTTTAACAGCATAGGTAACATTTGCCGGTTTTTGTACTTTATATAAGTGGGATAATATAATGTGTACTATTGTATCTGTCTTTTTTCACTTGACATTTTATGAGATTCATCTAGATTGTTGTGTGTAACTATAATTTGTTCTTTTTCATTGCTTCCTACTGTTCCAATGAGTTAATATACCTAATTAACTTTTCTTATGTTGGGTTTTGTTTTCAGTTTTAGATGTTAAAAATAGTAATTTTCTGGGGGAAAAAACAGCTAAAAAAGGTACATTCATTAGGAGAATACATATGTTGACTGTATTTCTTTGCGTGCTTCTATTAATCATACTGACTGGGTCCTGAGCTCTGTTGTCTGCACTACTGTGAGGCATTTAACAGAAGTTGTACAGATATGCCTGTGGACTGGGAAATAGTTTAATCACTTGTATTTATATCAGGTTCAACTACCATACTCTCTGCATTTTTATTAACAGATTTCTGTTTATCCACCTAGAGGAAAAGCTAGAGTTAAGAGCTGTGTCCAGAGGTTGATCCTTCAATCTAGTTTGTGCAACAATTTTATTAGTAAATTGAATGAAGACCCCAGAAAAAGCATTTACTGCATGTCTAACACAGTGTCTGGCACTTAGAAGGCACATATTTGTTGAGCGAGTAAATGAGTGAATAGATAGAAAAATGACTAAGAGGGAAAATCAATATGATGAGTAAAAAAAAAGTTATTTAAGAAAATGATATTCAAAAAGTAAAGCAGTGTGCCCAAGCTCAGACAGCCAGAAAATGGATGAGCTAGGTTACAAGCCCAGACTAACTTCAAAGCACTTAACCTCAAAACTAGATACAATACTCAGAAAAGAAATGCTAATAGGAACAAACGTAAATTCCTGCCCTTACGAGGCAAAAATAAGTTGCACAAGTACAGAATTGTGTATTGTTAATGGTCACAGCTCATATAAAAGAGACTTGATAACTTTGGTTGGCCACAATCTCAGCTAAGCCCACAATGTGATACACTACTAGCAAAGCTAATTCTGTCTGAAGCTACATTAATCAACATATTAAAGCAGTGAAAGTCCTGTTCAACCCAGCTCAGCACCTTTCATTTTTATATCCTTGGCCAATGTCTTGAACAGGAGGATATAGTGAAACGATTTGCTTCCTTATCCTTGTGTGCCTGTGTTTTACTATCACTGGAAATATGTTTACCTTGTACAGAAATGTAACCAAGAACAGATCAAGAAATTCCAATTTTAATCATTCTTGATTACCAATTCTTTGTTTCAGGTCCAATTCTTGCCTTCTGTTACCCTTATTTGGCATTTTGGATTTTTCCTTACTTCTGGACTACCTTTACTTGGTGTATGAGTCAGGATTCCCCGGAGAGACAGAACCAGTAGGATATATATAGATAGATAAGATATTATAGATATAGGAGAGGGGATTTATTAGAAGAATTTGCTCATATGATCACAGAGGCCAAGACGTCTCATAACGAGCTGTCTGCAAACTAGAGATCTTGGGATGACGGTACCATGGCTCAGTTCTAGTCCAAAGGTCTCAGAACCAAGGAAGTTGGAGTCCTGAGAACCCAGAGTGGGGCGGGGCACTGGTGTAAGTCGCAGGGTTCAAAGGCTGGGGAGCCTGGAGTTCTGATGTCCAAGGACAAGAAAGGAAGAGTGTATCCCAGCTTTCCCAGATACATCAACACATTCATTTTTTTCTTTGTTTCTGTCCTCTCAGGGCCTCCAGCTGATTGGACGGTGCCCACCCACATTGAGGGTGAATCTTTTGCATCTCATCCACTAAGATTCACATGCTTATCTTCTGTGGAAACACCCTCATAGGCACATGCAAAAAGAATGCTTTACCAGGTTCCTAGGTATTCCTAATTCAGTCAAGTTGACATCTAAAATTACCCACCACTCTTGTGAAATGGCCATCAACTGAGCTTTATGCTCAAGAGACCCAAACCAGCAAGGTCCACTTCCACAACCACCCTAAAACTTCTGGGTTGGATCAAGCCTGGGCCCCAGTAATTTGGAAAGAGATTCAGCAAGTCTCGGTTTATGATGGAACAATGTATTTGGTTATGGGAATCTCATTAAGACAAATAATGATAAGCTAAGGGAAACCAAGATGATTGAATATCTAGAAACCATAGCATATGTACACATTTGGTCTTAGCCAAAAGACTGAGAAAGAATATGATATACAAGAAAAAGCTGAAGAAACTGGAGGAATTTAATCTGGACAAGAAAAGGCAATGGTGTATGGTAGGCATCATTGTATTCTGTATGTGAATATCTGTTATGCAGAAGAGGGAATTGTCTTAATCTCATTTTATAAGTAGCAAGTGAGAATGGATGGAAACTTTAAGGGGGTCATTTTGGGTCTGATGGGAGGGAGAACAAAACCTAAAAAAGGCATCTACATCAGTCATGTTGGAACCCAACTCAAACCGATTTTTACACTGAAGAGAATATACTGTCTTTTGAAACTGAAAAATTCAGAGGGAGGATTGGCTTCAGATTTGAGGGGGCAATGGAGTAATATACAACAGAAGTAAGGAATTAATAACATTCCTGAGTCATTCCAAATTATCTCCAAAGGTTGGAGAGTTTTACGGTAGTTCTCTTGGAAGAGGTTGTTTTTTTAAATATTTTGAAGAATAGAATGAGATGGTTTTCAGGGAAACAATGAAAGATTGTTCTACACCATACAGCTGGGATTGAGTAAAGAGAATAATGGGTGTAGTAAGAGGTTCTCTGTTTAACTAGACTGGAATAAGAAGTGTGCAGAAGAGTGAAAGAATAGGAAATTTGAGATAGTGGCAGAACATTGATGAGTGAGTCTTATTCTAACTCTCATGGTACTAAATATTTATGAAACCTTTAGGTCACAGACTCCTATAAGTTCTTAAATGTTTATTTAAATGTAAAATGAGATATACTTATCTAGAAAAGAATTATTATATTATTTATAAAAGTATAACCATATGTTATTAATAGAATATCACATGTCATTGGATAATTTGCCAAGTCTATGACAAAATTTACAGACGTGACATTTCTAAGGAAAATATCAAAGTAGTGTATAAAGTATCCAGATACTATGCTTTAAATATGGTTCTATATTCATAGTGTATCTTTGGAAGAAGATACAAGAAATCAGTAGAAATTTTCTCCAAGAAGGAGACCTAAAGGACAGGAGTTGGAGTAAGAGGCAGAATTTTCATTTTATACCTTTTAGTACTGTTCAAAATTTTATATCATATGTATTACTTACTCAACATTAAATAATTAATTAATCAAATGGTAATCTTTTATTCTTGTTTTGATCAATCATACTTTGAAAGACTCTATATTCTTTTTTTCCATTGCTCTGTTGGTTTTAATCTTCCTTGCTTTCCACATAATTTGGATCTTGTTTTAACATTGTTAACCAAAAGAGCTATTTGATCTACCGTGTTTTTTGAGGACAAGACTTTAAGGCAGATTCATCTTCTTTTCCTTGCTATTGGTCATTGTGATACCTTGGTAGAAAATTCCTGTGGCAGAAATGACTAAAAGTAATTTAAATTATCACCTCTGTAATGTGTCCAATTTTCTCCATTCCCACTGCTACTAACTTAACCTGGGACATCGTATGCTCTCTCCTGGTTACCCCCATAGCCTCCTCAATGGCCTCTCTCTCAAGCTTGTCTCCATCTAATTTTTTTTTCCACATTGTGGCCAAAAATCTAATCATGTCACTCCTGCTCAAAACCCTTGGACAGCTTGTCATTGTACTCAGGGACAAGTCTAGACTCCTTACAAAGCTTTCAGGACGTGGTTTTTGCTTCTTCATCATCATATCTTGCCACCCTCCATTCTTGGAACTCACCATGGCCTCTCTTACTCCTGGAATAGTCTGCCACACCATCTTTGCCTGGGCAAGTGAACTAACCCTTGAGTTTACTTAGATACCAAATCACCAAGAAAGCCTTTCAGCCCCCCAAATCTGAGTTGAGAAATCTTCCTATGTGCTTCCAAAGCACCCTGTGCTTCCTTTCACTGTCTATTATTTCACTACACTGTACTTTACTTTCCCTGATTCCCACGCAAGACTCTCAGCTCCATGAAGACAGGGACCTTACCCATGTGCTCACACTTACATCCCCAGAACTTAGCATAGTTCCCGGAATGGATAAGCACTTAAATCAAGTAGAGGTATACTCTGGAGAAAGGAACTATTCTTTCTCAACTGTTGAATAATATTATCATATGGGGAAATGCAGAAATCATGGAAAAGAGGGATCTTATCCATTTCATTTATTAAGTTGTGTTAATATAGTTTTGTTCTTGAATATTGTTCTTTACTGAATTCCCGGAAGGAAGGCATTAGAATGTTTCCTTTCAGTTGAGGGTGTATTTATATCCAGGACACACATTTACAAGGCTGGCTCTGATGTTAGAAAATTCTGTAGTATAAGTATACCTGGGCATCTAGTGTTATTTGATTAGAACTTTAAGTTTTCCTGAAAGTGACCTTTTGCTTGCCACTATTCTTTCTCTTTCTTATAGCCCCTACTTCTGCACAAAATGTTCCTAAATAACCTCTTTCCAGTTTATAGTATTTTATTCTAACATGAGTACATTGTTCTTTACCTCTGAATAAAATGGTATGAAATTCAATTTTTAGAAAATCATACATTATGGTTTTTCAATTCTAAGATGCCAAAAAATTGTTTTCCTTTTCAGGAAAAAAGAATATGAAATTAAATGTAGCTATCAAATTTAAGACTCAGCACAATTTCAGATACATAATGAAAGAATCTGTGTCTTAAATACACACATACATACACATACATATATTTGGAGAAAAATAGTAGAAAATATAGCAAAATATTAAGGTTAATGGGATGTGGGATTATGATTAATTTTTGTTTTCTTCTTTCATATTTTTTCCTATTTCTACAAAGGGGGAGCTGTATTTTTGAATAACCAACAAAAAAGAATAAACTTTAAAAATAGCTTATGACTTATTTAACATGTCTTTTGCTTTTCTTCCAGGTGCATGAGGTTCCTGAGTTTTTAATTTATGACATAAATTAACACATTCTTGTCTTAACTTTGGGCTACATGTTAAAGACTTTGCTCCTATTTTTTGCACAGAAATGCCTTTCTTCCTTCTGGATGTAATTCCACAGAAAGCTTTTGCAGTCCTCAGCTCGTTATTCCTTTAGAGGCTGCCAATTTTTGTCTTCATAGGCACTTGTACGCTTTAGGATATTCAGAAAGTGAAATAGGGCCTCTGACATAACTGTACAGCCCGATACAAATGGAACAGTACAGAAATCAGTTTTCAAGAGCTTGCAGATGATACTAGATTTTGTGACTATTTGATTAGATTAGTTAATGGTGGAGAAACTGCTTAGTAGGTATTCTGTAAATGCTCTTTTTCCTTCTAATGCTCATCATGGAGCTCAAAAATCATTCTTTTCCTTCCATTTCTTCTGCCTATAGCATTTCTTACCCAAACAAAAAGTTTAGTTCTTTTATAGATCCATTTTAAAAAATTTAAACAAATGCTGTTTGGAAAAAAGAAGCAAATTTAACTTCAATTCTTGACAGCCTGACAGCTGCTACACTGGTCTCCAGGGACAGGACAGAGGTATTACCTTGGGAGAAATAACCAGTACAATCAGCATTTGTACATCTCAAAGCACTCTTATCCAAACTCATTAGGTAAAAGAAACATGGGAAGAAGTATTAATATGAGCTCCCTCAATTAGTAGTGTAGGGCCCTCCTACGAGAAGAAAATTTTCTAACCTACTCATATCTTGTTCATTCAAACTTTTGAGCCACCTTGGGCAGTCTGAATTCTGATAGCAATAATGATACCCTTCTTCAGTGCTGTCCTTTGTCTTTTTTTTTTTTTTTTTGCTCTGTCTCCCAGGCTAGAGTGCAATGGCATCATCATAGCTCACTGCATCCTCAAACTCCTGGGCTTGAACAAGCCTCCTGCCTCAGCCTCTTGAGTGGCTGGGACTATAGGCAGATGCCACCGTGCTCTACTAATTTTTCTATTTGTTGTAGAGACAGGATCTCGCTCTTGCTCAGGCTAGTCTCGAACTCCTGGCCTCAAGCTATCCTCAGGCTTCAGTCTCCCAGAGTGCTAGGATTACAGGCATGAGCCACCGCAATCAGCCTGCTTTGTCTTTTTGATGGCACATTTCTATTCTACTTTAGCTGTTCTTACTGAAGGAATCAAATCTTTTTTAAAAACTGATTGTTTTTTCCCAACATGACCCATGTATTAATAGATTAGTAGATCTTACCCATTCCTCTGGCTCCCATTACCAATTCTATGCCAGTGGCTCACAGTTTACCTCTTTTGCCCAAACCCTTCTCCTGAACCCTGGATGAGCAACTGCAATCTAGATACTTCAATTTGGATGCACCAGAAACACCTCATGTGCTTCAAAACACATGCACTCAAAACTCACCATCTTCTTCCCATATTCTTCTCTCAACTTCTTATCTAGGTAAGTGGCTTTGCCATCTACCTAGTTCCCCAAGTCAACAACCTAACTTCCATCTTGACATCGCTGTTTATCATCCCCTACATACAAATGCCAAGTCTTGTTGATTCTACTTGCTAAACATATTTCAAGTCATCTCTTTCCATCACTATTGCCATGAACAGTCCAGGCACTATCATTTCTTGCCTCTATTACCATGAAAGGCTTCTATCACCTCTTTGTCTTCAGACTCTGTCCTCGAAAATCCAAGCTACGTATTGCAACTAGAGTGATTGTTCCAAAGCGCAAACAATAATGTCACTCTCCAGCTACAAAAGATTATACTGGATGCCCACTACCCTCAGGATTAAGCCTCAGTTTCTCAACCTGGCTTTATAAGATTTTCACGATCTGGACCCTACTTGTTTCTACAGTTTCACCCCCTCCCACTTCCTCATCCCCCACATCTTGCTGTAGCCACATGGGTTTCTTTCCTGTGTTTTCTATTATTTCCTGGTCTTTGCATATACTAGACTCACCACTTGGAACACTCTGGCTTCTCTGCATTACCTGATACTGGTTATCAGCTAGACTCAGTTTCAGATCTCAGTGTAAATGCCACATCCCCTGGGAAGCCTTCTCAGAGTGGGTCTGCCCTAGACTGAGTAAGGCACCCTCTCTATACTTCTGGAACACTCCGTGATTACTCTTGTCAGAGTACGTTGCACATGGTCTTTAAATTTTTTATTTACTTGTCTCCTCTAACTAGATTGTTAGCTCCCTAAGGACAAATACAATGTCTTGTTTATTTTTATGTCTCTTGTAAAAGTGATCTTATAAAGGCCTTGTAAAGGACTTAGTAAGGTACTGGAACCAGTAAGCTCTCAATTAGCATTGGTTGAACTAATGAGTGAAGTTATAGAAATGACAGGATCCCTGGCTGCTAGAACACTTACAAATGAAGCCTGAGTTACTCTGGATTAGCAAGTAACCCTTCAGACCTAGGCCAGACTGGGGAAAATCAGGACTCTCAGTTTTGATGTAGGGCCTGGCCTAGACAGCTGAGTCCACAGCCAGCTGTTCTCTTACTAGACTGAGGCATGTAAATTGTAAAAAGCCCTTAATCCCTACTTCTGATAGAAGCAACTTCATCCTCAAGATGGGTTATAAACTAGGCAAAGTCAATTTTCTATTCTTTTCTTCACTGGAGCATTCATCTAGGGATTAGACAGTTTCAACCTTAGGTTCCAGAAAAACAGATAGGCACAAGAAGATGAAGATTAATGCTGGAGAACAATGCAGGGACAGAGTTTTTGAATGAATGGATTGAATAGTTGGAATATTTTTATGGGAATATATCAGAAACAGAGGTGAACAAGAGACAATACCTCTTCTGTTTAGAAGAGAAGAGTCACACAACAAGCAAACAAATAAATCAGCAAGATAAAATCAGAAAGTAATAAATGCTATGGTGTCAAAACAGGGTGATGTGATAGCAGGTGGGGGTTGGAAGGTGGCTGCTTATAACAGTGGGTCAGGAAACCCTTCTTTGAAGAGGTGACATTTGAATTGAGACTTGAATGGTAAAAAGGAGACAGGCATGTAAAGAAATATATGGGAAAAAATAGGGAAGGATAATCTCATTGGAAGAAATAGCAAGTGCAAAGAATACATTTGCAAGTTCAAGGAACAGAAAAAAGAGCCATGTGAACAAAGGGAGTGTAGTCGCAGATGGGGGCAGGGAGGTGGGTTTATGTGCTGGGCAGTTAGTTAACTGGGAAGCCACTGGAGGGTTCTAAGCAAGTGATTGACTTTTCCTAAATATCCTTGAATTCATAAACTGAGCAGGTAGGAGCTAAAAGTGAGAAAAAAAAGTATTTTTTTAACCTTTCCTACTTAAACTAAAACCATGTATTTGTACTTTTCAGCATTTCAGTGTTTAGAATGAATTGCTGACATATTAAAATGCATTTATTATATTTGTATTTCCTTAATTGAAGGAGAACTTAGAAATATCACTGCCATCAGTGATTCTAGGTGAAGAATGAACATTCCCTGCACTTTTTTATTTTTTTACTGTTCCTACCCAATGGGAGATTAGAAAGTAATTTTGTTTAAGAACTAAAATTAAAGCAATTACTAATTTTAACCTCTTCTGCTCCCATGTGGTTATTGCAATTAAAATCAGAATTTGTAACCGTCATATCCAACCAGAATTCAGCGTTTTAAAACCTTTCATTCTAGACTTCTAAGTGAATAGCTGAAATCTTGCAAATCTTCTCTTTTTAACTGCAATTTACACAGCCTTTCTAGTGAAACTGTTAGGTTTAAAGGTGAATTGAATCTGAGTGTAATTAAAAAGTTATTTGGACAGCATTCCTTGCTAGAAAACGTTATCTACAATGGCGATTTTTAATGATTCTAAGGCTTGGTTTATTATCTGTAATGCAGAAACTTTATGTGGTTCTCTGTCAAAATAAAAACTTAATATACTCTAGTACTGAAAAAATATTTTTTTTCCTGAGGAGCTCAAAGCATTTCACTGATGTTTTCTCATTAGTCCTCTCCATTTCCCCAAGGTAAGTAGATGGAAAGTGTTATGCACATTCAATAGACAGGGGAACAAGGCCAAGAGAAATGAATGAACATGCCCAAGGTCATATAATACGTCAGTGGCAGGGGAGGGATGAATCTCAGGTCTTCTAATTCCCAGGGATCTGGCATTTTGTAATGTCAGGCAGGTACCAAACCAGTTTTTGCTTGCCTTGGTACATTCGAGTCCTCATGTATACAATTACAATGAACAAATAAGACAGCTGTTCTACAGCATATCTCTATGTTTGCTGTTTATACTGGCAATGATTCTTAACTGTTGTTTTAAAATGAAGACTTTGAGGGGTTTTAAAAAGAGCAGTAAGATTAAAATATTTATCTCGTATATTTTGTGGAGGTTGTCTGTCTAGGAACCTATACTGGCTATAGGAAATGTATTATTTTGCTTAAGATTAGATTTATTACCTTTAATTGCTTTTTTTCTTTTTTTCTGAGAGTCTTGTTCTGTCGACCAGCTAGAGTGCAGTGGCATCATCATAGCTCACTGCAACCTCAAATTCCTAGGTGCAAGTGATCCTCTTGCCTCATCTTCCCGAGTAGCTGGGACTACAGGTGCATGCCACCACACCTGGCTAATTTTTCTATTTTTTTGTAGAGATGGGGTATCACTCTTCCTCAGCCTGTTCTTGAACTCCTGAGCTCAAGCAATCCTCCTGCCTCAGCTTCCCAAAGTGCTAGGATTACAGGTGTGAGCTGCTGTGCCCAGCTCTAGATTTATCACATTTTGTTTAAGAAATTAGAAATATAAAAATACACACACACACCCTTCATTGTATCATTTCCCTATTGAATGCTTTTCCTCCATAATAGGATATTTGAAATCTGTGGGCTCCTGTAAAAAGCTGAAGTTGTTTGAGCTTTGGTTCTCAGGTTTTAGAGTATTTACATGTCCTCTCAAGTAGTATATGTTCTTGCTTTTTTGCCTTCTCCTCTCTTTCCCACGCCTGAATCTTTATTGTAAAAAATTCCAAACACACACAGGCACAGCAAGAATAGTACAATAAACCTCCATATACCTATCACTCTGATGATAATTACATGTAATTATAATTATATAATTATAAAGATTTTGCCACACTTATTTCATTTGCCTCTTTTTTGCCTTTGCCAAATGTTTAAAAAAGTAAATCTCAGACATCAAGTCATTTCACCTTTGTATACTGGACCTATATATGAGTCTCTAAAAATAAGAACTTTTAACTCATAGTCATAATGCCTTTGCCACACACAAAAAAATTAACAATAATGTCTTTGTATCATCTAAAATTCATTGCTTAAAAAATTTCTCAGATTGTTAAAAAAAAAAAAAGAAGAAAAGCAATCTTTTCATAGTTGGTGTGTTCAAATCAGGATCCGAATGTGGCATTTGGTTCTCATGTCACTCTTGTACTCTGGAACATCTCTCTCCTTTTTCCTTCCCACACCCTGCTGTTGACTAGTTGCAGAAACCAGATAAGTTGCCATGAAGAATGTCCTACATTTTGAAATTATCTGTTTGCTTCTTTGTAGTATCATTTAACTCGTTTCTCTATTTCTTGTCTTTTCTATGAATGGAAGTTAGCTCTACAGGCTTGATTAGATTCAGGTTCAATCTTTTGAAGCTGCAAGAATGCTTCATAGGAGGTGCTGTGAGCTTCCTATTACATCACACAAAGAGGCCCATAGAGCCCGGTTATTCTACCCTTAATGATTGATCAGAGGGTTCATATAGTGGCAGTCTGATCCCTCCATTGTAAGGTTCCCCATCAGCCTTTCAACTAATGGCATCAACCACTGATGATCTGAATCAGTTCTTTCAGAGATTGGAAGTCATGCCGGGCGCGGTGGCTCACGCCTGTAATCCTAGCACTCTGGGAGGCCGAGGTGGGCGGATCGCTTGAGCTCAGGAGTTCGAGACCAGCCTGAGCAAGAGCGAGACCCCATCTCTACTAAAAATAGAAAGAAATTATATAGACAGCTAAAAATATATATAGAAAAAATTAGCCGGGCATGGTGGTGCATGTCTGTAGTCCCAGCTACTCGGGAGGCTGAGACAGGAGGATCGCTTGAGCTCAGGAGTTTGAGGTTGCTGTGAGCTAGGCTGACGCCACGGCACTCACTCTAGCCTGGGCAACAGAGTGAGACTCTGTCTCAAAAAAAAAAAAAAAAAAAAAGAGAGATTGGAAGTCATTATTTTCTAATTGTAACATTCCTTCCACATTTATTAGCTGAAATGTTTCCATAAAGACAAACTTTCATCATCAACTAAACCTATTTGGTTTAAGAGAGAATAAATGCTTAATTCTTTCCTTTTATGTGACAAAGGGTTGCTATCTTAGTTTCATTCAACAGTGTCTGATGAGGTAAGTTGCAGTCAATTATATTCAGGATCCTTCTTGAGACGTCAATTGCTGCACTGACTTTTTACTTCTGACAACAGCACATAGTGGAAGAACATAATCCAGGTAGAGTACTTGCTACATGTTGAGTTTTAAGGAAAGCACACAGTCTCCTCTCTTGTATCAGGTTCTTTCCTATCTGAGCCAAATCTTTTCTTCTGTTTCCTTTGGCATTACTTCCCTCCCTAGTGGATAGGAATAAGATGTAGAACCCAAAGAGGAGGAAAAGGAGAACAAAAGTCTAGGTAGAAACAAGAGGGGGAGAAGATGCCAAGCATCCTGGAGAAAAGAAGTAAAATTAAACACTTATTTCAAAGGAAACAAAAAATATTTCTACATCATCTCCAGCCTTAAAGGAAAGAAGCAAACTACAGAAAGTTCTTTAAATCTCTGTTCAAGGCATATAACATTGAACTTTATCAGACTTTTACCTTAATAATCCTATAATTAATTTGGTGAGGATAGCTAAAATGGGGCAATGCTGATGACCAAGAATTCTTGCAATGCCAAAATCTTTCATGTTGTACATCAGAACAAGATTACTAGGGAGAAATACCCTTACAAACCCTTAAGCCAAGGTGGATCACACAAGCCCACAGGGTTTGTAGGATCCTAACATTAACAGGGAACATGGCCCTGTTTATGCAACTACCATAGGCCTAACTGGTTGGATAACTTTCTTTCTAATAACAACCCTTTATTCAATAGCAATATATTTTTTATTGTAGGTGTCAGAAATAATTTCATCCTTTACTCATGTACAAAATGAGGTTGAGATACTAGCTTTCAGCAATAAAATTTACAAAAACATTTTAATATCTTTTAATGTTAGGACACAAGGATCATTACTACAAAATAAGAGTGGTTTTCCAAAGTCCTGCTTCCTTAACAAAAGACAGAAAAGGTACAGTAAATCTGCAATATTTTTTGAATGGTCCAAAAATTCATGTGGAAAATAATAGCTCAGAATAAGAAGGCTTTGCTTTTCATTCACCTTCCTGTAATGGATATTAATCCCTTAAGGTATAAAATTTTCTCTGCCCTGCCAAGTTACACATTCTAAAAATCAAATTTTATGATATAGCCTGATATTCAAAGATGAATATTAGGAATGGAGGTCTTAGAATATTTGAAGACAAGGTGAAAGTAATAAATCACCTTTTATAGACAACAAGCTTAAATAATGTTTTTTTTTTTCCTAAAAACAATTGCAAAGAATCTTGACACTTAATTCGGCTACCAAATTAATGGTAGTCTTTGTGGGAAAAGTTACCCAAAGGTTAGATAGGGAAAGTTTGAATAATGAGTGCCCAGAGGTTAAAGTGGAAATAATTGGTTTTGGGTGTCTTGGCACTATTCCTCATTAAGTGGCATATGTATTTGTGTACGGTCATATGAGAGCGGGCATAAAGTATGAAGATCTTTGCGTCACACATTAACACCCACCAGGGATAATCCACTGTGGAGGAGGCACTAAAAAACTGAAGGGACAAAATGACTTGGCTGGCTGATGTTAGCCTGTGTCATCAGCCACCCCAGTGCTGACATGATGGGCACATGAACAGGGCCACGGGGAAAGGTGGAGACTGTGCATTGGCGCACTTGCATGGGCTACCACTTACCAAGTCTGATCTAACTAGTGCCACTGCCAAATGTCCCACATGTCAGTTACAGAAACCAGTGTTGAGCCATCACTTCAACACCATCCCCCAAAGAGACCAAATGGCTACTTGGTGAGAAGTTAAATATAGTGGGCCTTCTCCACCCAATTTTTTCTGACAGTAATAGACAAATATTTTGGTTATATGTTAGTTTTTCTGCTTACAGAGCCTCTGCCAGCACTACTACCCAATAGCTTATTGGGTGTTTGATCCACTAACATGGAATCCTACATAATATCCATCAGACTAGGGGACCTACTTGACAGCAAAAGAGATAGGAGAGTGAGCCCATGACCGTGGAATTTTCCTGGCTTTATCACATACCACATGAATCAGAAGCTGCTGGCCAGATAGAGAATTGGAATGGTTCGTTGAAAACATGCTCAGAGCCAAAACTTTCTAAGAATGGGGCGTCATCCTCAGGGTGCAATGTCCCCAGTAGGATGAATACATGAGACTGAGAACGAAGGGGTTGCAGCAGGAATGATCCTCCTTCCCACCACTCCCAATAACCCACCTGGGGAATTTGTGCTGCCTATCCCCATCACATTAGGTTCTGCAGGTTAGAGATTCTGATCCTCAAACGAGAAACACTTCCCCTAGGGAATGCAAAAACAGTCCCTTCGAAGCATAAGCAGGTTGTCTCGAGCACTTCAAGCTCCTTGCGTTGAGAGACCAAGGAGCAAGCAGAGAAGTCACTATCTAGGAGGCATAATTAACCCTGATCACCAGGAGGAGGTAACACTGCTAGTACACAATGGGGACATGGAGGAGTATGCTGTGGCACTCAGGTGATCTACGTGGGCACACTTGTTGCACCCTTGCCAAATTGTGATGGAAAAAGACAAGGAAAGTATCCCCAGCCTAAGGACATGGACACTGGGGCTCATTCCCCTTAGTGAAAAGAATCTGGGTCATGCCACCAGCTAAGCCAGCAAACCAGCAGGGACACTAGCTGAGGACCAGGGGATTCCAGAATGGTTAGGGAGGAGAGAGAAAGTAAGTACCAGTTGAAGCCCCAAGGACAGTCTCAGCAGCAGTGGGTGTCATTTGTTCCACCAACCTTCCCCTTCTAAGGAAAAGAGCTCCGTTGGACATGCATGAAGTAGCACATGGGGTGGACCATGCTGAACATGGTGATGAGCTGCCCAGATCCCCCTATGAGGAAGGATTTGTTGTCTCAGTTGCTGGGAGAGCAATTGACTGTCAGTTCTTGTAGGAATTGCCTCAGCTGCAGAGATTCTCCCCTTCCAAGGTCATATCCTTTTGGAGGTAGCCCACATCCAATGACTGAAGTGACAGTACAAAGGGTCTGCCTCACTGGCCTAGTGTGGGCCAACTCTGAGGGACCATTTCAGCTCCAGAGTTCCCCAGGGAATTGGCTGAGGCTGCTAGGCCTGCATTGCAGCTTCACTTTCTCCTCTGCCTGATTCTTCTTTTTCTCCTTCCCTGATAAATATCCAACACTAAGCCATGTTTCAGAGTCCACTTCCCAGGGCACCCAAACTGCAAGTATTGTTTATAGAGAATCCTGCTTTCATGAGTTTCTGTCAGTCTGCTAATTTCTTTTGTTGGTGCTGTCCCTGTGGGGTCTAAAGATTGCCTGGATGGAGTTGGCCCCTCACCTCTCTGTGCCACCACAGCCCTGAGTTTATTCCTTTCATTATAGCTCTCACCATGTCACATTGAATTGTCATCTATGTTAATGTGTCAGTCTGCCTCTCTGAACGATTACTCTCACTCTGGAAACCAGGGATCCTTTCCTCACCAACCTTTGTGCTCAAACTATATTGTTGAATAGTGATGAATGATGAGAGAAGGCTTAGCTTTAAACAAGGCTTTTGTTTGACTCTTTTTTGAAGTTCTAAGCCCTTTATGAAAAAAAAATATAGACCTTTATTAGACTTTCTGTTATATTTGCCTCTGTGTCAGAAAAAGTCATACAGATCACATCAGAATTTACTTTTCCTTTGTATCTGGATATGAATCAAGTGATGAGTAGCAACCAGCAGCAGAGCAGCAATAGATTTTCCAAGGGTGAATGAGTCCTGTCAACTTCTGTGGCCAATATCCTGGAAGTCAGTGCCTTCCTGGTGACACAGCAGTTGTCACTTACTGAGAAGCTTCTGTGTAGCAGGCACAATGCTAGACCCACTGGTCAGAGCGAGAGAAAAGACTGTCCTGCCCTAGGAAGGCTAATCTAATGAGGAAGACAGATGAATAAATGACTTGGATATAGACAAGCCATGTTTGTCCTAAAACAACCGTGACAGTACCAGTACCAGGATGAGAGTGAAATGTGAAGCAGCAGGAAGGATTCTTTGAAATGAGATCAAAAAAGTCACCAATAACTAGTTTCATTGGCGATACATACATGCTCACACACACACATTTTCTCTCTAGTTAAGTAGCTGAGGAATCACAAACCTTCCCAGCAGAAGATAGTTAAATGAATAGCAGGTTGTTTATTGGCAAAACAAGCCAGGTAACTTGGTGAGAATGAAAGGTTTGTGCAGCAAAAGCTCTAGGAAGATTGTACCAAAGATGAACTCAGGATCAACAGTAGATACCAGCAGACTCATGTGCTCTTTCTCTCTTCTCTCCACTTTGAGGAGGGTGTGGATTCAGTGGTCAGGCAGAGGAAAGAATGGACTTCTAATTCTTGCTTATAAAATGAGAAACTACCAAAATAGTACTATCCACCAGTGTTTAAATGCATAGGATAGGAGGGATAAAAAAAAAAAAAAAACAACTTTGTACCAGGATATCAATTAGTTACACATGGAAAAAGAACAAAGTGTCAGAAAGCTAATGTACCTTCTATAAGACTAGCACAAGAGCTGACATCAATGAGATAATAAATTTTACAGAAAATTAATGTGCTTCCCTTTGTCCACAATAAGGATGCTACTGTACCCCCCCCCCCCATTAGTAAGACTTGCTTTTTGAAGGATAATAGTGAATTTGTCCCAAGCCAGCTCTGCTCTTTTACTCCTTCCTCAGGAGCAAGAGCAATGAACAGGTTAGGAGTTAGTTAGCAGGATCTATAATTAGAATTTCATACAAGATCTCATGATCAGGGAGAAACCTGTCTAGGCAGGTGTCACATTAACAAGACTACAACAAAGAGAAGATGCCAGAAGATAAATGGAACACAGTGCTAACTGAGGCTAGATGGAGAGCTCGACCACCACCTAGGTGCCTACTGCAACATTCCAAGAAAGCACTGTTAAGATTTGGCCCTAAAGCCTACATGAAACCTTGAGTCTTGCAGCTGGGCTAGACTGTACGGGAGCCACAGACTGCCACTCCTCTGATCTGAAACCTATCGTGAAAGCATACCCTGTCCTCTAGGCCCAGGACCAAATCTTGGTTTCACCACTTCAGTGATGAGATGGGCCAAGGATAGATAAGCCCAAGGAAAATGAATCAGTTAAAAGAACACTGACTAACAACAGCAGTGAATCTCACAGACATAACAATGAGCAAAAGACGACAAATACAAAAAGAACATACTGTGTGATTCCATTTATATCAAGTTCAAGAACAGCAAAAGTAATGTACAGTGATAAAAGTCAGAATAGTAGTTATCTCTAGGGCCAGGCTGGTGGGGGCATTAGACACTGTCTAGGAAGGGAGTCAGGAAATCTTTCTGGGGTGAGGAAAGTGTTCTATATCTTGATCTGGGTAGGGGTTATCTGGATGTATCCAATATGCAGAAATTCATTAAACTATTCATTTAAAGTTTGTATACTTTATGTATGTTTTCCCCCCTACTTCTTTTTAACCTCATTTCCCTTCTCTTCCTTCCACCACACACACACACACACACACACACACACACACACACACATTTTAAGGCAAGTTGCCTTGGCCAATTTACATCTGAGCTCCTCTTCCTCAGGAAATGGATTGGAGGGAGGAGCAACCTTCATTTCCCCTAGTGGTGAAGGTGCCACGAATACCGCAGCACAGAACATAGTCCCAGACCAGGGGGTTGGGTACATGGGTAGAACGGCATTTCCGGAAATTGGGGAGAGGAGTGGGCAACTTTGGAACCCAAAGGAAAGGGGGAGCTACAGGGACTAAGAAGGCTTAGCCACAAAGAGTCCTTTCCTGCCTAGAAGGTGCAAGGAGAGAAGAGGGCCAGAAGCAGCAATGTCTTTGCTGAGCGCCAGGGAGATCATATCCCAGGGTCTGTGATTTCCCACGCCTGAGAACAGGATCTGCAGTGGGATTAAACTACAGATGAAGATTGTTGTGTGGCCCTAGTTACATAAAAAAAAGCCAGAGCAATCGTTAGAAATACCATCTAAGGCCACAGAAACCAAAGGTAACCAGCTCTCATCAAGGGATTAAACTGAAACCTTAGACTCATTTGCATCTGTTAAACATTGTTTAAATTGACACATATGATTGTACATATTTACGGGTGCATGTGATATTTTGATACATGCATACATGTATAACATTCAAATCAGGGTAATTAGGATATCTGTCACCTCGAACATTTATCATTTCTTTGTGTTGGGAACATTTCAGATCTTCTCTTCTAGCTATTTTGAAATATACAATATATTGTTGTTAACTGTAGTCACCCTACTGTGCTATCAAACACTGTACTTATTCCTCACATCTAACTGTATTTTTGTACCCATTAACCAACCTCTCTTTATCCCCAAACTCCCCGCCTTGATCTACTCTTCCCAGTCTCTGGTAACCATCATTCTACTCTCTAGCTCCATGAGATCAACATTTCACTCACGTATGAGTGAGAACATGTGATATTTGTATTGCTGTGCCTGGCTTATTTCACTTAATCTAATGACTTCTAGTTCCATCTAGTTCACAATGTATTTTAATTAAGTGTCCCACGAGGAGGTAAAAAGCACTCAAAACAAAAGCAATATTGAACCTTTTCAGGATATGAGACCTTGTCTCTCATCTGTATAGCTTTCATCTTTGAGATAAAGCTGGCCAGGTGCGGTGGCTCACACCCGTAATCCCAGGACCTTGGAACTGAGGTGGGAGGATCATTAAGCCCAGGAGTTTGAGACCAGCCTGGACAGTATAGCATGACCCCATCTCTACAAAAAAATTAAAAATTAACTGAGCATGGTGGCGCACACCTGTAGTCCTGCCTACTTGGGAGGCTGAGGCAGGAGGATTGCCTGATCCCAGGAGTTCAAGGTTGTAGTGAGCTGTGGTTGCTCCACTGCACTCCAGCCTGGGTGATAGAGTGAGACCCTGTCTCAAAAACAAAACAAAAAAAAGTATCAATGGCATAGTACACATAACAGAATGACAGGATGGAATCTCTAATTGTAATCATGAATATAAGCCTGGCTTGTCTAAGATCAACATAGATGCTATTGTCATCAGAAGCACAGAGTGGCTCTCCATGCAGTCATTTAGGGATAATGTTAACCATTTTAGCATGCAAAGACAACAATGCTGTCATCAACAACAGCTGCATCTGAGAATACACTGCAGTCATCAGAGACCAGCACCAAACTGGGCAATCACACAGAAGTCCAGTAATTAATTAAGTTTAGAGATTGTTCCAAGCTAGCTACTGGTCCTATTCTCCAATGCCATTTACAAGAAGCATTTTGTTTTTCATTCCGGACAAGGGCACGTGTTTATCAAAGTGAAAATGCTACTCCCAAGGACAGGAACTGCTGCCAGATTCACCTTCGTGAAACTCCTCTTCTAGTATGTTTCTCCTCTGCTTGAAACCATTCATGGCTCTTCTCTCCAATGTAGCAAATATGCAGCATTTTAATCAGCTTTCAAGACAAATTCATTATCTGGCCTCATTCTGTGCAGTAAAAATTCTTTCTGACTACTTGCAGGAATCCTACTTTGGCCACTCCAGAAAGCCTTTGCTGGTGCTGTTTCACCTACCTGGACCACCCTCTCAGATTCCCTTCCACCTATTCAAACGCTGAGCAGGTTTCAGGGCACGGTTCTAGATTCTGTTTCTACAGACATGCAGCTGTCTTTGATCCAATCAACCTTCAGTGAGCTCATCCTTAGTCCCTCAGCACTTAGTTCCCGAGACAAGTTAGCCCTTCATTTTATACGAACACTCTTTTGGGGTTTTTTTTTTTGTTCTTGCTTGAGGTAATTTAGTCTTTCCTAGCTCCTTTGAAACCCCAATGTCCCACCTTTGAAACCCCAATGTCCCTCCATCCTGATGACATCCTCATCCAGCCACCCAAGAAGAACTCCCACTATGAATTTTGTATGAGAGTTTCTCTAGAATGTATAACCAGGAGTGGAATTGTAAACTGTAAGGTAGATGCCTCTTCAATCTTTTTTTTTTTTTCAAGAGACAGGGGTCTCACTATGTTGCCCAGGCTGGACTTGAACTTCTGGGCTCAAGCGATCCTCTCACCTCAGTCTCCTGGAGCTAGAGGCATGCACTTGGTGCCCGGCATGCATGTTCAACTTTACCAGGAAATTCCAAAGTGTTCTATACCGTGCTCCTGTCAATTTACATTCCACCAGCAGTGGATGTGTTGCAAGGAGGGTTTCCCCGGGGAATTAGACTCTGAGACAGAGATTAGCATGCAGAAAGTTTCTTAGGGAGTACTCTTGGGATCTATAGTTGTGGAAGGGTAGGGAATGAAGTAGGATTGGATGGAGGAACAAGTTGGTCTGTGATGCAATCTCAAGGAAAGCCTCGGCTCACCCCACAGACAGCTCTGAAGCTGAGATAGCCCTTCAAAGTTGTCCCTATTTGGAATGAGGAGGAGGCTAGACCTTTACAACCCCACTTGACCAATCATTGGATGCAGGCTGCCCCAAGGGAGGCTGCATAACCTTGGGCAAGACAATTCTCTTCAGCTGATTTATGACACTATGTCATAAATCAAGTTTCCCTTATGTGTAGTTTTGTTTCTGGGCCCTCTGTTCCATTCCACTGGTCTATTTGTCTATCCTTCTGCCAATACCACACTGTCATAATCACTATACCTGCATTGTATTAAATAACTACAGATCAGTTTTGTGAGAATTGATGGTTTTAAATATTGAGTCTTCCTACCTAAGAAGATGGTTTATCTCTCCAGATATTGAAGTTTTCTTTATTATCATCTAATAAAATTTATGTTCATCTCTGTATACAGATCTTGCACATGTTTTATTATATTTATTCCCAGGTACTTTTTACTCTTTGTTGCTATTGTAAAGAGACTTTCTAACAGCTTGTTGCTGCTGTTTAAAAATACAATTCATTTTGATTTTTATCCAGCAATCTTACTAAATTCTTACACTAATGCTAATAACTTTTCTGTCAATTCTTTTCAGTTTGCCAGTAATCATAAAATCTATTTCATACTATCAAATGGACAATGTGCTTCTATATTATAAATTCATTACAATACAAAGATGTCTAAAACCAAAACCAAATCATTTCCCTCCTCCCCTACTACATTCCACATCCTATGTCTACATGTTTACTTCATGTTTACTGGTGTTAACAGCCTCTCACATTTTTCTCCTTGTTCATTCAGTGTATATACCAATTTGCAGGTGTTGGTATTTTGTTTGTTTGTTTGTTTTAGAGTAGTCAAGTGCAGTAGTGAGGAGGGGGGAAAGTAGTAGAACAAGGAGTTCAATCTGTAACTGACTGTGAACAATCAAGGGAGATAACTCCCTACCTTTGGACCAGCCTGCAAGGTGTTGGTTTGTTTGCTTTTACTGCTACAGGACTAGACCAAACACATTCTTCTGTGACCTGCTTTCGTTACTTGCTTTAGAAGTTCCCTACCTCTATTTTTTTTTCCTAACATCTTTATACATTGTACATAAATGAACTCATATCATATAAGCTGGTTGGTTTTTTGGTTGGTTGGTTTGAGTACCTCACTCTTGAAAAACTGAAAAATCAGGAAACTAAATGTGAAGGCTTTGACTCTGCATCAAAAGATTGCTGAATTAGTTACATTTATATAAGTTTAAATAAAATATTTAAGGTGTGTATTATCTTTTCTTAATGATTCACATTTTGATCAACTTTTTTGATTAAGTAACAAGGTATTGACTCTAAAATAGACACAATTATCTGTCGGGGTCTTCCAGGAGTAAAAGAAAAAAAAAAAAAAAAAAGAAAAATTAAAAAAAGAAAATAAAATAGACACAATTAAAGCTAGACACACAGTGCTGAGGGACAAAGTCTGTTAAACTATCAAGTAGTATTCAGACACATAAACCAATAAAGAAGAAGCCTTGCTTAGCAAAATACCTGTTAGCCCTCCAAAGATAAAATAACAATTTGACTTTCTTTATCCTAGAGTAATGTACTGTATCAGGTGACTCCAGCTGTTTCAATGGCACTGTGCCATGCCACACAGATCATGTCTGTCCGGTGGGATTAAGTGAGAACAGAAACTGTTCCAATCAGGCTGCCAATAACTTTACTGAGATTTTAAATCTGTAATCCACTAGTGATTTTAAACTAGAACAAAGTAAGGAACTGAACATATTGAGGCTTGGTCATTCTTGCTATGATTGTTGGTGTAGAACATTCTATTTCTATGGCTGCATATAAAGTCCCATATGTCAAAATTCTAGAACACATGGAGCCTTCTAGCGAAGCCTGGTGTGTTATCTGCCAAAAAGATATTAAACAAACCAAATTCATCTGGTGTTTCCTGTAAATAATTCACTATTCTTGTCTAGCATCTTGTAAGTATCAACTAAATTTGTGAAAGAATGCTAAAAATGATTTACCCTATATTGTGTGGTTTCACTAAAGAAAGAGCATATGTTTCTTTAATATATATTTTATGTCAGCAGTGTTTGAATATTATAATTCCATGTTAATACTGCCATACCTCAGAGATATTGCAGGTTTTGTTTCAGAACATCACAATAAAGCAAATATCACAACAAAGCAAGTCACACAAATTTTTTTGATTTCCCAGTGCATATAAAAGTTAGGTTTACACTATAGTTTAATAAATGTGCAATAACATTATGTCTAAAATAACTACATAGCTATCTTAATTAAATACGTTATTGCTAAAAATTGCTAACAAATGCCAGAGCCTTCATTGAGTCATAAACTTTTTGCTGGTGGAGGGTCTTACCTCGATATTGATGGCTGCTGACTGATCAGGGTGGTGGTTGCTGAAGGTTGGGGTGGCTGTGCCAATTTCTTAAAACAAGACAAAAATGAAGTTTGCCACATCAATTGACTTCCTTTTACAAATGACTTTTCTGTAGCATGTGTTGCTGTTTGATAGCATTTTACCCACAGTAGAACTTTCAAAATTGGAGTCAATACTCTCAAACCCTGCCACGGCTTTATCAACTAAGTTTTGTCATATTCTAAATCCTTTGTGGTCATTTCAACAATGTTCATGGCATCTTCACCAGTAGTGGATTCTATCTCAAGAAATCACTTTCTTTGCTCATCCATAAGAAGCAACTACTCACCTCTTAGTTTTATCATAAGATTGTGCAAATTCAGTCACATCTTCAGGGCCCAATTCTAATTTTATTCTCTTGCTATTTCTACCAAATCTGTAGTTACTTTTCCCGTTGAAGTCTTGAACCCCTCAAAGTCATCTATGAGGATTGGAATTAACTTCTTCCAAACTTCCGGAAATTTAGAAGAATAAATATCAAAAATATTGATATTTTGAACTCCTCCCATGAATCATGCATGTTCTTAATATCATCTAGAATGGTGTATCTTTTCCAGAAGGCTTCCAATTGACTTTACCCAGATCCATCAGAAGAATCACTATATATGGCAGCTATAAACTTACGAAATGTATTTAAATTATGTCGGTTATTATAGTAACATATGTACATTAAAAATTCAAACAATACACAAGTGTAGAAACAATAAGGCAAATGTTTTCCCTCCCATCATACTATTATTTTACTCCTCAAAAATAATTACTGTTAATAGTTTGGGTACAACCTTCTAATCTTTTAAAATGCATAAAAATATATATCTACTTTTTAATGTAAGTGGAATTATATTAGACGGGCTTTTTAGTCACCTATTTTTTTTTTTTTAACTCAGTAATGTATCGTGAACACCTTTGCATGCCAATACATGCTATGAAGGCTTTTGAACAGCTTCAAGCATTTCAAAGCTTAGATGCAATAAAATCTAGAAAATATGTATTAACATAACCAATGTTGCAATAAATATCTTTGTATGAATATCTTCATACATTTGCCAATTATTTCTTTAGGCTGAATTCTTAAAAGTGGAATTGCTGGACATACATGTGTTAAAATTTGATATGTACTTTCAAATTGTTCTCTGGAAAATTTGTATCAGTTTTCAAAGAAGGTATTCAAATGTTTTCTTCTCTGTACATTTGCCAGTATCAGATTTTATCAACAAAGAAGCTTTTTGAGCAAGGATGTGGTATAATCATAGCTGTGGTACTTCAGGTAGCTGACCTATTCCAGATCATTGTTTTTAATGCATGATTCATTGTCTATTTAAAATCTTAAAGCCAACAAATTGGTAATCAGACACTAAGGAAATAAAGATTTCTAATGTATTAGGAAGGGCAACTAAACATAGAATAAATCTCACTTGGGAGAAAACTAATTTTATTGCTTTAAGTCAGTGGTTCTCAAAGCTTGGTGCATGCACGTTGAAATTGTCTTGGGAGCTTTACAAACTATCAATAACCTGGGTCTCACCCCCAAATTTCTCATCTAATTGGTTGTGGTATGGTCTGAATCTTGAGATTTTTTAATTCCCCTTAGATGATTCTAATGTGAGCCACAACTGAGAATTTCTGCTTTAGATGTTTATTTCATTTTATTATTTTATTTTATTTTAGAAGGAAAGAGGAGTTTTTAATTGCCGGCAAATGAGGAGGTTGGCAGACTCGTGTCTCGAAGTACCAAGTCCTGCTTCTGAGCAGAAGTACAGAGCTTTTAAAGGTTCTGACTCATCCCATCTTCGGCTAAGAAAATCTCATGACCTCTGCCAGGACAGTTCCCTTGAGCCATCTCCTCTGGCACAAAGAACAAAGGACACTCCCCAGCCCCTCCTGACCACTGGCCTGAGGCAGGGATGTAGGTTTTAGTTCTCTAAAAGGGCAGGGGGGGTTTGAAGAGACCGAAAACATTTTTACTCTTTTTCAGGCCATTTTCTGTTACATATTCCCCACTGTCAATTTTACCCTTCCATATCTATGGGAGGAGGGGCTATGTAGTCATCAAGCTAATTTCTGCTGAATTGGGGTGATGTTTTAGACGGAAGGTACAGATTATCAGGTGAAAAAGGGCATAAGCAATAACTATAATCATAAGGATTGACAAGGTGAAATGGACTGTCGCCTTGCACACAATGTCTGATACAGGGCTGGCTTAGAAAAGAAACATAAGACCCCTGAGCACAGAGCTATTAGTTATACCCTGTTGGTGATCTGAGAGACTGGCTTCTGCAAATTCAGAAATCACGTATAGAAATATTTGTACCAAATGAGGTTTACGACAACACACCCAGCAGTAAGATTAACAGAAGAGAGGGTAGTTGGAGGAAATCCTCACTAAGGAGTTCTTCCTCTATCCTAAAGACAGAATAAATCACCAAAGAAAGATTAGCAAAAATATCAACACTTTCATTTTTTTTCTTTTTCTCAGACAGATACTTTAGATCACCTAAAGGCTGGTCCCTCCACTGGAGCTACACTCTTTACTTTGGTATGATGGACCCAAGGTTCCACTTCTGACAATTTTAATGAGGTGTGAGTTGTTAGAGGCACCTCATAGGGTCCCTTATACTTGTCTGCTTCCAACTGGTTCGGGGACCTGAAAGAGGCAAACTCATGTATAGTGGTTAGCACCTGACCCACTCGTTTGACATAATGTTTTACTCTATTTTCTTTTACTCATGGTTCTATTACCATACTTTACCTCAGAGTGCTAGGAAGGGTCTCTCATAAACTATTTCTTAGGGCCTTAATTTAGGCCTGCTTCTAAAGGGCTACCTTTCTCCCGAGGAAGGCAAGTGACAACACCCTATCTCACTTTAGAGGGGTTTCTTATATCAATTCCAGGATGTATATAATTTCTATTCTAGGGGTAGGGCTTTGCTCACTTGTTCGGTTACCTCTGCTACAAAGAAGGGTCCATTATCACTCTGCGAAATGTCCAGGGCTCTGTGGAGTGTGCTCCTGGGACCTGTTGACAATGGGGTGCCTGCTGATGTCCTTGCTGTAGGAGGAGGAGCTGCTGAGCTGTTTCTGCAGCTGTCTGCCCACGGTGTCCATCACCAGCGTGCCATTCTTTATCTGCTCGGCCTCTTTCCCTGGGCTGAATGATGTGCAGGCTTGCTGAGGCCCTAACTTCAAAGCACAATGGAAGTCTCCTGAATACTTCACCAGGACCTGGTATTCATCCAGCAGGAGAGGTGAGCTTCTGCCACTTCTGAAACAACCCTCGGTGTTTCTGCTGCTCGTCCAGGTCCTGGGCCCGCTGTGATGAGTTTCTCAGCTATTGCTTGTCTACAGATGTCTTACTGCCACCTGGCCCCTACCCTGCCACCTCCTGCCTGGCTCACAGAATACCAGGCATGGCTGGTGCTGGGGATCAGGGTGGCAGCTGGGGGAAAGGGCCCCCCCCCCCCAGAGTGCTTCTGTCTACAACACTAGTGCCAATCGAACCCCAACTATCAATTTGCCCAGGGCTCCTTCGGGGATATTTGGAGACAAGGGGCTACGGGCCCCCTCCTTCACTCTCTGAGTCCTGGACTTAAAAAAAAAAAAAAAACAACTGTTTGCTTTCCTAGAGGTTTCCTGCTACCTGGAGTCCTTTACAATTTTGGGCAATGTTTCTTTCAAGGTTCTTCTTCTTTACAAAAAGTGAGCCTGGGGCGGCTTTTTCGCCCATTCCTTTTGACTGTCTCCAGGACCCTTCAGCTGTTCTCGCACATTTAAGCTCCCCTCTCTGATATTGCTGCAAATTGCCCGCCCCAGCTACGGGTTACTTCTGGCTCAAATTGAGTCTGCTGCCGGGAGAGACTATTCCAAATCCCGCGTCATAATTTACGGGGCGTGAGACTGGAGTTAGTTCAAGCCGTGCCCTCCCGGGCCCCTCCCATGGTGCTACGATGGCGGTGGCAGCAGGCGTTCCTCCCCTCTTGCCCTGCGCTGCGCTGCGCCGCGGTGGACGGTGGGCGAGGTGCACCCCTGGCTGCAGCCCCACCCGGCGCCTCCTCTGGCCGGCTGTGAGGGTTCCGGCCAGGGAAGGAGGATCTCATTTATCAAAAATCATAACAAACACAGATCATTTTGTACACCATAAACAATGAATTTCTCTTAAGCATAGAGCTTGAAACTCAACATTTTAACTCTATGGTGGCAGGTTGACCATTTGAGCTCTGAATTTTAAAAGAACCAACAGCTCAGAATAAACCACGGACCATCAATCACCACCGAAACTCACATCTCATACAAGCGGTATCAATAATCTTTAGACGTAGGTACAAAAACTCACCAGACAAAACTCATAATCAAACACAAGCAATAGAGGGAATTCCCAATCCAAACAATCCAAAATGCCCAGGCCTATCAATCAAATGGGAATTTTCATTTAGTGGCTGCTTCTCCTCACACTCCAGCACATACCTTGGATTACGATAACACCATTCTCTTTACACATGCGTTTGTAGCTAGAAGTTAACCATATAGCCAAAGTTTTTCCCAAAGGACTTTGAGGTGGAGCTTCCTTAAGTTACAATAAAACTCACAAACAACAAACAGACAATCCCCAACACAAAATGTCAGGGCCTATCAAACAAACGGGAATCCAAAGGGGACAAATGCCACCCCAACTGGAAGGTTCAAAACCCTCTCCAAAGGGGTGGCCTAATTCTCCCATTCCCTAGGAAACCCTCCCCAAATGGTAGCCTAGTCCTCCCATTCCCTGGGAACTGCAAATGAACTCTGAATTTCAACCAGTTTTCCTAGTTCCACTCAACCTTGTGACATCCACCCTCAAAAGGCACCTCAAAACAAACAAAACCAACAGGAAGGTCTGAAACCCTCCCCTGAGGGGTGGAATCAGTGTCTTGGGGTGCACCCTGGGGAACTTACTCAAGAAACAAATGGCTGAGGCTGTCTGGACATTTCCAAATTAATTTCCTTCTCCTCAACTCAGTTCAGGTTGCAGGGAGCCATGTCTATTTTGGGGCAACAGAGATGGGAGTTCCCCAGAGCTAAAACAGCCTCCAGCAGCTGCTGTGGCCATCTCTTGCTCTCTTACCTCGAAAAGAAGTTGCTCCTACCATGAAGACCCACAGCTTTGACCCGGGGCTGCTTCCTGCCTCTTCCAGCAGTTGTGGGGTGCCATTCCACCAGGGTGTCAATGGGCTCCACGCAGGGATGCCAAATTCTGTTATTGAAAGTTTGGCACTTGTCCCTGAGGCCACAAGGACAAGTGGTTTGAGGAGAAGGAAAGAGGAGTTTATTAATTTGCTGGCAGATGAGGAGGTTGGCAGACTCCTGTCTTAGAGTACCAATGTTCTCTAGATGTTAATTTTAAAAGCTCCTCTACTCCAAGCCCACTTATCTCCTAAAAATGCCTGATATAGCTTCCTTTTCCTAAGGTCTTAAAAGAATGAGGATCGAAAGTATCTATGGATTCCATGTTTGGGGGAGATCTCACTAGATTCAAACCAGGTAATGTATAGTAACAGGCTGAAGAAATATAGATTTGTTTTCTTGGCAAAGGCTCTGGATTGTTTTCCAGGGTTTAATTTCATTTCTACACCGTGAGCTACAAAGACTACGAAACGTAAGTATTCTTGGGCTTGAGTCAGACATTACATTAGGGCTCTGCTGAATTAAATAAAGGCCTGGTAAATCTGCACAAAACAAACAGTATAAACAAACACGGTGCTTAGAACATTCCCTGAAAGATGAAATGTATAGGTTGAAACAGCTCTGAGCTGGCTGACATACAGGGAAGGCAAGATTTGCACAAAGCACCATTAGTAGAATAATGAATGACCTAGTTCCATGGAGAACTGTTCTTCAGGCATTTCAACTGCATGAGGTCTAATTTCTCCCATCTTGTTACTGTATAATCCTTAAACATATTCATTGTGATTAATGGTATTGGAAGGAAAACTCCATCATGTTTTGAGGGATGAATGTTCCCTCACTCCACTGATCGGGAGAATGAGTCACTTACTTCCCACAGACCTTAGGAAATCCCGATGCTCCATGTCAACCTACCATTGCCAAGCAGCAGCTGATACTTTAAAGTGATCTTCTGATGTTCAGAGATGAAAACTGCACCATTGCTATTCTGAGTTTCACATTGGCCTGGGTTGGTGACCAGGGCTGCAAGGGCTGCCACTTTCTAGGTCTGCTGAGAAGCAGGTGATAGTCACTGGTGGCAGAGCATCAGGCCTGGCATTCATTTTCTGATGCTTCACTGGAAATAGAGGGGCTCTACCCAGTTGTGTGCTGGTGGTAAATAGGCTCTCAGGGCAGGTTGGGGGGCATATATGGAGGGAGAGAAGCAGGGGATGGAGGGCCTGATTTGTAGCATTTTCCATTTTCTGTGGTATAAATACTGTCATCATGTCTGATTTCAAGCTACCAAGTTTTAACAATCAGCTCACAAAATTTTTAAATATTTAATAATCAGCTCTGTCCAGCATGTAGGAGCTGGCTCCATCACAATACTGGCTCTCCCTCATTAAGAATCAACAATTCTGGTTTTCTGGTGGGTAATTATAAATCGACAGCCAAAATAGTGTGATTATTAGAGTTGGGTCATTTTGTTACTCAAAGTTAAGCCTAAGTAAGCAGCAAAGCCCAGCTTATACTTAGACTGCAAGTTTCTCAACATTTACTTTCAAAGACTCTAAGGGTCTAATAATGTAAAAGCTCAGCTATTAATTCTTCAAAGAGGTTTATTTATCAAGATCTATAGTTTAAATTAAGCAAAATAATTGTTTTGGACCAGGACCATAGAATAGATTGAAATTTAAAAGATATTTAATCTGTTACCTAAATCAATCTATTTACAGTAATGGTTGCATGCTTGACCATACTCCTTTTTTCTCATAAAGTTCAAATGCTCTTTTAGGAGTGAGCAGCTGTTCCAGATCCCATTTTATTTGTCCCAAATATGAATTGTACTCTCTTTGGAAGAAAGAACTTCTCTGTTTTCCCTGCAAAGTCCTATGTCCACCAAGTGGATGGCTTCGAGAATAAAAAGAGGCATTGGCTAGTCTGGCTCCTATTTCTTTTCTTTTTTTTTTTTTTTTAACCTTTTGGGTTTTGTTTTTTCCTTTATTAAAAAATTTCAATAGATTCTGCAGGGTACAAGTGGTTTTTTGTTACATGGATGAATTGTATAGTGGTGAAGTCAGGGCTTTTAGTGTACCTGTCACCTGAATAATGTACATTGTACCCAACAGGTAATTTTTGATTCCTTACCCCCCCCATACCTCCATCTTCTGAGTGAGTCTCCAAAGTCCATTATACCACTCTGTATGACCATGTATATCCATCGTTTATCTACAACTTATAAATGAATACATGCAGTATTTGTTTTCCTGTTCCTGAGATACTTCCCTTAAGTTAATGGCCTCCAGTTCCATCCAGGTTGCTGCAAAAAACATTATTTCATTCTTTGTTATAGCTGAGTAGTAGTATTCCATATAATATGGAAAATGTGATATGTATAGGTATATGCACTCATTGGTTAATGGGCATTTAGGTTGATTCCATATCTTTGCATTGTGAACTGTGCTGCAATAAACATATGAGTGCATTTGTCTTTTTGATATAAATACTTCTTTTCCTTTAGGCAGATACCCAGTAGTGGGATTGCTGGATCAAATGGTAGGTTTACTTTTAGCTCTTTGAGGAATCTCCATACTGTTTTCCACAGAGGTTGTACTAACTTACATTCCCACCAACAGTGTATAAGTGTTCCCTTTTCACCGCATCCTTGCCAGCATCTATCATTTTTTGACTTTTTAATAATGGCCATTCTGACACGAGTAAGGTGGTATCTCATTGTGGTTTTAATTTGCGTTTCCCTGATGATTACTGATGTTGAACATTTTTTCATGTTTGTTGGCCATTTGTATATCTTCTTTTGAAAAGTATCTACTCATGTCTTTCGTCTACTTTTAGTGGGGTTATTTGTTTTTTTCTTGCTGATTTATTTGAGTTCCTTGTAGATTCTGGATATTAGTCCTTTGTTGGATGTATAGTTTGTGAATATTTTCTCCCATTTTATAGGTTGTCTATTTACTGATTATTTCTTTTGGTGTGCAGAAACATTTTAATTTAAGTCAGTCCCATTTATTTATTTTAGTTTTGGCTGTATTTGCTTTTGGAGTCTTAGTCATAAATTCTTTGTCTAGGCTGGCTCCTACTTCATAAAGGAATCAGTCCACCTCTCCCTAGAAAATGATTATTTTCTAAATACGTTTGTAGGAGGTAGTCATTTTTATTTAGCACTGTTTCCTTAAAAATGTCAAAAATGTGCAAGTAAAACATGTTAGTAAATTACTATTGAAATAATCAACTGTATGTTTCCCATGCCACCATGTAATAAAAACTGCTTATTATATTATCATACAGTAATAATAATTTATATTTGCATAGTAGAAGGGATAAGAGTAATCTAGGAGTCTAAAGAGATATTAATTAGCACATTTAATGTGCAATGTGACTTTGAGCAAGTTATGTAACATCTCTAACACTTAGGATTTTAATTTGTAAAATGGATATAAAAATAATACCTCATGGGGCTATTATGAAGATTAAATGAGATAATATAAACATAGCAATTAGCATAGGCTTAGCATTTAGTAGGTGCCCAACAAATCACACAATTTTTAGATTATTATTCTTTTGCACCTTTACAAGTTTCTTTAATCAACTCAATCTTATAATCTTTTATTATTAATATAATCACAGGAAGTGTGTAAGGTAAGTATTATTATAGCCCTTTTGAAGATGTGGAAATGAAGGCATAGAAAAATGAAGAATTTGCTCAAGATGGAATAGCTTATGGATGGCAGAGCTGGGATGTGCATTTCACTATATGTTTTTTACCTAATTAATCATAACACTAGTTTGCCGACTCAAAAATAGGGTTAATGTATGAAAGAGCAGTAAAACTGGTATTCCGATCAGATTTTTAACATTCATGAGCAAGGTAAATGTTGTTAGCTACTGATTTTGGAAATACTATTGGAACTGCATCAGATCAATCCAGTTCAACTTTTATATAACAAATGTTCTTCAGTTGCCATGAACCCCCATCTTGAAAGGCACGTAACCTGAGCATGCCCAGATGAACCAAGCGTGTAATCACAGGTGGAACCTAAGTACTCGGACTCAGGAGCCCCAGGGACTGAATTAAGAAGCCCACACTGCATAGCATCCAAGATCCAATCAGATTGATCCCTGTCATCACCCCATGTGAGGATCCAGTCAGAGCATGTCTCCTGGCGTCACCCCATCACAAGATCCAATCAGATCATGCCTCATTACTTTCTGACTATAAAACCTACCAGCTTGGGGAGACAGATTGGAGTCCAGCTCCTTGTTTTGGCTGCTTGGCCCTATCTCGCTGCAAAAACCCAGGGCTTCAGTGTTTGGCTTTCCCTTGCACGCTGGCAAACGAATCCAGTTCGGTTTGGTTAAAAACAAGCTGCTTCTATCAGCACCAGCAGAAGCTGTTTCTAAATGTTTCCTATGTGCCAACACAGTGTTAAAACACTTTATATGCATATATATGTGTGTTTTATATATATATGTTAAGCAATTTATATCCCTTTTGATCCTCAGAACCAACCTCTGAGGGAAGTATTATATTCTTTTTATGGATAATAACACAGAAATAGCTAACATTTATGATCACTGTGTGTGCCAAACATTGTGCCATCTATTTTTACATGCATTGTCTCATTTTAATCAGCTTAACAACCTTCTGAGATAGGGAGCCACTATTTATATCCCTGTTTGCTAACGGAGATAATATACAGACAAATTTGCTATTAGAATTGTAGAGCAGGAAACTTTTTATTAGACATTAACTTACCCTGTTTAATTATATAATTGAAAGGTTCTGCCAGGATTATCTTGTCAGAGCCAGTCCCATTAAAAATAATCATTGAAGTAGAGATTGGAGAGAAAACTGTTGTCAGGGCAAAATTATGCTGAAAGTATGTTTGTACATTCCCTTGATAGCACCCACTCCTACAGAGTTGGGGAATAAGAAGACATGCTGTGAAAAACTTGAATTTGGGGAAGTCATTGTATGAGCCTGCTCCTGTTCAGTTTGAGTAAAAATAAATTCAGTTTGGCAACTGCACACTAAAGAGTAAACTATTTTTAACACTTAGTAACACATCATAGGCTTTCCAAAGATAAAAACAGTGATGAGGTCAAAGAAGTATGTTGTTTCGTGGTGTATGTTGCTATTAATAAAACAGTGTTACTGCAGGAAGTATACACAGACAGCTCACAAAAACAGGAAAGTCACTCAGGAACCTGCTTTAAAACTCCTGGTCTGAACTCATGAAATTGCCCTAAAGTAATAAGGAGTGGAAATCACAAATCAGAAATCAAAAAAAGACCACAGTTTTACTTATACTTTAAGACAATACTGCACTTTCAATCCTATGAAAATGGGTCTACAGAGAGTAAGAATAGACCTTTTACACCAATCCCTTCATTTTACAGGTCAAGAAACTACGATAAAAGTTGAATGACATCCAGTGTTTTTGCTTGCTTAGAATCCATCTCTCCTTCTGGTAATAGGCCATCCCATGGAATTCTGGGGTGAGGGGAACCCCTTCCTGACTCATGGTCTTTTTAAAGTGGAGAGGGCTGATCTCACCCCCAACTCCAAGGGTGGGCATGAATCAGGCATGGACAAACAGGGTCACATTAGCGCACTCACTTGGCAGGCATGAGGCAGAATCTGAACTGATTCAACACAGAAGGAAAAAGTAAGTGCAAGACCACACAGTTAATGCCAACACTAGGACTATATCCCGAGTCTCATCTCTCAGCCCAGTGCTATTTCTATACAACTATGCTACAAAACATACATGAGTAAAATAATGTTCTTACTAATTTAAAAAGTAGTTGTTGGTTCCATTTCAGTGCTAATTAGCCAGACCGCCTCAGGGTCTGTGAGACTTCCTGTTTGTACATTAGCTACCTGGAACATAAGCCCACATTTCCTTCTATTTCCTTAAAGAGAGTACCAATTTATATTAAGGTAAAATGGCAACAATAATAACTTACTTCATATTTAATGTTCCTCTAAGGCCATTACAAATTATCTTATGCCACTAGGATTCTATTATATATTTTAGACAATGAATGGTCACACTATGATTTATAGCCATGTGAAAAGGGGGCTGGGAAAGAAATGGGAGGCAGTATAGTATTTCGTAATGCTTAGAGTGGTCACATTTGAGTGACTGGATTATAGGTAATTTCCCCTCGCTCCTATATTTTCCCAGTTTTGGGGTAATATTGTATTTCAAAAAGGTTATACTTTTCTAAAAATATGATTATTCAGAAGTCAATTATCTGTGCTTCACATTATCAACCACTTTGCTACTCTTTCACAACTCCCTCCTGCTGCTTCTGTTTTGGCCACATGGCCTCCTTAATTCTGCCTAAGAGAAAAAGTTGTGAGACTCAAACCAGACTATATTCTCTGCCTGTTCCAGGGTTCTTAAGAGTACTTGTGGGAAAGTGTGACCGGATCAGGGCTGGTGCATCGGGCTGCAAGGGAAGCAGCTAATGCCCAGGAAAATGGTGAGCAACTTGGCCGGGCGCGGTGGCTCATGCCTATAATCCTAGCACTCTGGGAGGCCGAGGCGGGTGGATTGCTCAAGGTCAGGAGTTCGAGACCAGCCTGAGCAAGAGCGAGACCCCGTCTCTACTAAAAATAGAAAGAAATTATATGGACAACTAAAAATATATATATAGAAAAATTAGCCGGGCATAGTGGCTCATGCCTGTAGTCCCAGCTACTCGGGAGGCTGAGGCAGAAGGATTGCTTGAGCCCAGGGGTTTGAGGTTGCTGTGAGCTAGGCTGACGCCACGGCACTCGCTCTAGCCTGGGCAACAAAGTGAGACTCTGTCTCAAAAAAAAAAAAAAAAGAAAAGAAAATGGTGAGCAACAAAGAGGAGGAGGTTTAGGAATGACCTGTATCGATTTTAATAAACTATATCAACATGGCTTTTTATGACCTCAGGAAAGTCAGAGTTGGCGGTACTGTACTTAAGATTGTATTCGGGTGTCGTACCAGACCTCTTCCTCACTGCCTCTGTTTAGCAGTCATCCAGTCCCTCATGTGTTTTCTTCATGATTCTCGTGGTTGCTACCTCATCCATGACCATTAGGACTAACGTAATTAGCCACCAGTCTCCTTCCTTGAGTCCTCCACAATGATCTTTCAAATGGCAAATCCACTTTGAGAGTGAAGGAGAGAAAGGAGTAAAGGGTCACTTCAAGGTTTCTGAACAAAGCAGCTAAGTGACTAACGATGCCATTTACTGAGATATGGAACAATGGAAAAAGAGGTCCTGGAAGAAGACAGCGAATTCAATTTTGGACATGTTGAGTTGGAAGTACACATAGTGTACATGTCTATCCTGTAATATAATTTTCCAAAAGATAAAGTAATGCTCTATTTTGGTGTCTCTTTCCTTTCTTAGCTTGAAAGTGTTTTAAGGGTAGGAATAAATGTTTATTGTATTTTCAGCACTTAGCACAGTGCCTGGCACAATAAATGTTTCTTGAATTGCCATCCTTTTTAAATTAATGTATGTGGGAGCTTAAATTGCTATGTATTAAGTCATTTTCCCTAAAAATATTTCCAACTTATATCACAGACCAAGAGCTAATTTCCTTAATGTGGAAAGTTCTTACAAAACATTAAGAAAAAAGATGATTAATTTAATAAAAATGAACAAACAATATAAACAGACAGTTTACAGGACAGGAAATAAAAATGAATCTTCACATATGGAAAGATCTCTTCATATTAAGAGAAATTTCAAATTAAAGGCTCCAATGAGATACCATTTTCCACCTAAAGACCAGCAAGGATTAAAATCTTGCTAACTCATTGTGTTGATGAGAGTATGAGGGAACAGGCATTCTTACTAAGGCAAAATTTAAAATGCCCAAAGCTGTTTTTATCCTTCAGATATACTTTCAGATGTGCAAAATATCATACTATACAATCATTTAATAGGATGAAGGAGTTCAGCGTTACTGATATAGACTAATCTCCAAGACAAATTTAGTGAAAGAAGCAAGGTGCAAAAAAGTTTGTATTGTGCAGTAGCTTTGGTGTAAAACACAAGACTATACATACATATACTTCAATACACAGATGTGCTTCTGTAAGAATACACAAGGAACTGGTAATATTGGTTGCCTCTGAAGAAGAGAACTGTAGAACTGAGATGTAGGATAAGAGAGAGACTTTTCACTCTACACTCTCTTGTGCCTTCTAAATTTCATGCCATGTAAATATGTTAATGATTTGACCAAAGCTAAAGATATGTCTACTCTACAACCCAGCTTGGAAGGCTGGGAGGCTGGGGCAGGAGGATACTGACTGGGAAAGGGATAAGAGAAGTTTTGGGGTTGCTGGGAGTGTTCTCCATCTTGAGTTGGTGGTGGGTAAATAGGTATATATGTATATGTACACATATACACTAAAGCTCACTAAATATACTAAATGTATTTTACTGTATGTTATACCTTAATTTAAAAAAACTTTTTAAAAAGCATGAAAAGGGCCGGGCGCGGTGGCTCACGCCTGTAATCCTAGCACTCTGGGAGGCCGAGACGGGTGGATCGCTCAAGGTCAGGAGTTCGAGACCAGCCTGAGCAAGAGCGAGACCCCGTCTCTACTAAAAATAGAAAGAAATTATATGGACAACTAAAATATGCATATACAAAAAATCAGCCGGGCATGGTGGCGCATGCCTGTAGTCCCAGCTACTCGGGAGGCTGAGGCAGTAGGATCGCTTAAGCCCAGGAGTTTGAGGTTGCTGTGAGCTAGACTGACGCCACGGCACTCACTCTAGCCCGGGCAACAGAGTGAGACTCTGTCTCAAAAAAATAAATAAATAAATAAATAAAAAGCATGAAAAATATATCTTACCAATTTTTAAAAAGTAGATAAAATAATTTTTAAAAAATTCCACTCAAATGTCAAGTGACTTCTCCCTTTACATTGATAAAAGTGGATGAAACTTCCATACTAAGAATCAATAAGGAGATAAAGCAATAGGGAAAATACTAAGAATTTCTTTAAATTAAAGAGAGAGGAAAGTAAAGCAACTATGATTAAACCAATTATTTAAACAAAGCAAAATAAAACAACTTTCTATCATGACCCTAAGGTCTCAAAGACTGTAACATAATAGCTCAACCCATCAGGGGCTGGAAAAGTTCTTTTTTTTTTTTTTTTTTTTACATTTCCATGGAATAAAAGGCAATGGAAAATTTCTTTTACAAATTTGTTCAACAGCTTTCAGAAATGTAAGTGAATAAGAGGGAGCTTTGACATTTCATCAGGGGATACCTTGGTAAACAAGCGACAGAGTTCAGTTCTTGGAAAAGTGTCAGTTAGAAATGGAAGGGACAAGGAGAATGTTCAGTAATAAGGTTTACCTGTACACAGAGAGGTAAAACAATGGTGCTCTTTTTAGATAAAAGGACAAAAATAGTGGCACAATTCACAATTGCAAAAATGTGGAAATAACTGAAGTGCCTGTCAATATATGAGTGGATTAATAAAACATTGTACATGTATACCATGGAATACTACTCAGCCATAAAAAATGGTGAACTAATATCTCTTGTATTATCCTGGATGGAAGTGAAGACCATTCTTCTAAGTGAAGTATCACAAGAATGAAAAAACGAACACGACAGCACATGTACTTACCATTAAGTTGGAACTAATCAATCAACACTTATGCGCACATATGGAAATAAAACTCATCAGAAATCAAGCAGGTGGGATGGGGGAGGAGGGGATGGGTAAATTCACATCTAATGGGTCCAGTGCACATTATCTTGGGGATGGGCATACTTATAACTGTGACTCAAATGGTACAAAAGCAATTTATATAACCAAAACATTTGTACCTCCATAATACACTGAAATAAAATAATAAAATAAAATAAAGACAGAAGAACGAGGTAATCAGGAAGAAGAGAGAGAGGCAAGAAAGAGGCAAGGTTCTAGGTACCCAGAATATTTAAAAGTGAAGGAAAAAAGGTACATGAAACTGTAAAAATAAGCTGCTTTAGAATACACCCGAAGAAGCACTTGAGAACGAGAGAAGGGAGGGGGAGAGTCACCAAAGTGAAAGCAGCATGTGTTGTTTTTGAAAAAGACTTTCTTTTTCAGTTCAGGACGGTGCCAACAGCAGGTGTTTGGGTCAGCCCTCCATACTGAGGGATTTGAACTTCCAGTTTGTCAGGGTTCTTTTTCTCTTCATAAGTTCCCTTTCTGATTAAAAAGTAATAGTGGCTCATTGTCGAAAATTTGGAAAATATAGAAAAATTTTAAGGAGAAATAAAAAAGTCACTGAGGTATTTCCACGGTAGCATTTTGGTACAGGGCAATTTCTCACAGGCAAAGAGCAGTGAAACAACCGAGGGCAGGTCAGAGGGTCTCTTGCCCCAGGAACCCAGATGTTGATTATTGGAGCTTTGTCATTTTATTGGTGCATTTTTCCACTAGAAGGACCATATGGCAGAAAATTTTGTCTGTTTTTCACTGCTGTATCCCTGGTGCCTGGTACATAATAGACACTCCAGAAATATTTACTAAATTAGCTTTCTCTTGTTTCAGTTATTTATGAAGAGTAGCTACGACTTCTTGCTTACATTTTCCCTTCTGTAATTAAAACATTTTAAATCATTTTGTGTTTCATTTCATGACTTTTCTTATTTATCAGACCAATCTAGTCATTAAGCAAACATGTCTGTTGAAGTCAGGAAAATGTCAAATGTAAACAAAAGCTTCATCATTTATATTAGTATCTCACTATGTTTCTTCTATGATGCCTTTTCATGCACTCTCCCTAAAAACTCACAAAAACAATTCCTTCCATTCTTTGTGTTAATCTAGTGCCATATAACTTATCAAATAGAACCTGAAAATCAATTTAACATCTAGGGCATTACAGCTCATTTTTTTAAAACATGATTTCTTTTAAAGTTTAATGTCGGATACTAAATTCATTTTTCCCAAATCAGGACATGGCTTTGAATAGTAAAACATGACTACAGAGATTCCATAATGTTTAGAAGTCTAGTAGAGGAAGTTAAGAATATTGAATATTCTTGCAGTAAAAATTGTCAGGGAGGGTAGACAGAATTACTGAAGCTTGAAATACAGCCAGAATTCTGTAGTCAACATACTCAGCCTTGGAGCTAAAACAGACCCTTGGAAATGTTCACAATTAGAGGTAGTTAGGACCCTTCAAACATCCCAAGCCAACAAGCCCCAGGGGCCATGACATAGTTATTTGGGGGAAAAAAACCAAAACAACCACACAGTTAAGCAAAAGGCGGGGTTATTTGTTCATATAACTAGGAAGTCTAGAGGTGTAAGTTGGCTGGGCATGGCTGTGTCCAGGGGCATAAAAATGTCAGGGTTCTCTCCCAGCATCCATGTGATCAAATCTCAGGAGAGTCTGATTGGTCGTGCTTGGATCATCTACCCTTTGCTGGAGCATTAACACTCACCAGAGAATTAGATATTTGAATTGGCACATGGGCCACATGTCTATCCATATAAGTAGGAAGTGGGATCAACCTCACCCAAAACAAGGGAGGTGGATTTTTCACAAGAAAGAGGGGTTCTGTCACCACATGGAGTGGCAAAGAGTATTGGTGACAATGTTGATCTTTACCTGAGCCCTGTGCTACTAGAAAACAGTGAGGGTCAAGAAACTATCTCCTCCCATACTTTTGTGTTCCAGGAAATGGCTTACAGCAAAGAATCACCCTTCCCCATATGACTTAAATAAGACTTTCAGGGACCTCCTTGTCTACCTATGACAAAGCCATACATAGACTCTCTAAATTTCTATTCTTTGTCTCATAAATGATTAGCTGAACTGTTTGTCCCCACTGGGCAATCTGGAAAAAATGTCTGCTAACTGAACTAAACTTCAGCCAGTCTCCTCTCCTTCCTCCAGGTCCCTGAACTTGACCCACCTTTAAGCATTAGAACTAGGAACAAGCCTTCCTTAATGGTCCCTGCTGAGACCCAGCAGACCCCAGGGGAAACATTCCCTGACCACCTGCTGGATAACGCCACCCACTCATCCCGATCCCTCTCACTTACTGCCTTCTAGCATACTTCTCTTTTCTTGTTTCTCTTTTCTTTCTTTCTTTTTTAGAAGAAAAGCTCTTTTCTGCCTGAACTTTCAGATGCTTGCAGATGTTATGGTCTGTTATCAGAGCATTCTCCTTATTATGATAGCTCCCCTCCTCCTATTGCAATAATCCTTTTGAATAAAGTCTCTTTACCTCAGTTCAGGTTTGTTTCTTAATTTGGCCAGACAAAATGATAGATGCCTACCCCAACACATATTATCTAGTCTGACAGGGATTGAGGAGATGGAAATGAAGTATACCCTCCCTTTCACTCACAGTTTGGACTCAGTTGAGAACTGGAAGCAGGAATCAGGCAGTTCAAAATGTCAGCCTTAAAAAGGAAGGAAGTTCTGACACATGCTACGACACGGATGAACCTGCAGGACATTATGCTAAGTGAAGTGAGTCAGTCACAAAAAAGACAGATACTATATGATTCCACTTATATAAGGTATCTAGAGTAGCCAAATTCATAGAAATGGAAAGGAGAACGGTGATTGCCCAGGGCTGGAGGGAGGGGAAAATGAGGTGCTGTTGATTAATAGGTACAGGGTTTCAGTTTTGCAAGACAAAGAAGTTCTGGAGATTGGTTACGCAACGATATGAATGTAATTAACACCACTGACCTATACACTTAAAAATGGTAAGATGATAATTTTATGTTATGCATTTTTTTAGCCACAATAAAAAATAATTTTTTTAAAAAAAGTTAGCTTCATTGCCAATAATGCTGGTTGGAGAATGTGGCCAAATGGGCTTACTAATTCTTCCTTGAACTAAAACAAACCTCTTCAAACTTCAGTCCTTGCAGAGTAGGGCTTAGTCTAGTAAGCGTATCACAAAGGAAGTCCTTAAGGTCAGGCAACTAGGAAAGAAAGAAGAGCTGAGTCACACATTAGCAGTTCTTTCTGTCAGTCTTACCAAAGAATGTGCTTTTTCCCAAGGAGAGACAGAGAAGGCAGAAGCCTGAGTGCCCTAAGCTGTCCCTCCTGGGGACAGAGCTGAGGGGATAAGCCTTCACCCCTAACCAGTCTGCCAAAACAAAAATAGACTAGAATATAGACTCTGAAGGAATTCTATTCACATTATTGCTAGGATAACAGGATTCAGAGTGATCCTTCTTTTTTCCAGATTAAAACAAATATTATTATGATGCCTTTCTTCAAATATAATTTTGCTAACATTGGAAATATGACATTTATAATAATTTGATGCACTCAATTTATCAAGTGGCTAAAAGGGAAAAAATAAAGGGGTTTATTAATGTATGATTCACATTTTATAATTATCTATTTTCTGGCTTTTTTCTCATGCAAGGGTCATTAATACTATCAGTGAAGCTGAACGGTTTCAAAATGCTTTTAATTGATATTCATGCCAAAACAAGATGACAGTTTTCCACAGTAAAACATACATTTGATTTACATGTTTTCATTTGAAAAAGAAATGCAGCCCCTCAGGCACAAACACTTTTTTTTTTTTTTTTTTTTTTTTTTTAAGCCAGTCAAATTTAGCAGAGGGGGCAGGGCAGGCACAAACACTTTAAGGTCAGACATAAGTAGATAAAATATATTTGACTGGATACACATTTTTAAAAAATGTATAGTTTAATTTGCTATAGTATTAGAGACCTCCTTGCCTTTCCAACAACTCTATGGAGAAGGTAAGGCAGGTTTCATTTTGCTAGGTTATGTGATGAAAAAAAAGAATCATATTGTGATAAATTATGTGCTTCAAATCACGTATCCAAGGAGTGAAATAGCTGAATGTAAAATGCTATTCTCTTTTCTTTGCGCTTTTCAAAGAGAGTATGTTTAAATATACGCTTTTCTTTTCTCTCCTCTAGTTTGTAGTAAAAGATAATCTTAAAAAGTTATTTGCAATAATTTTTGCAGTTGAATGTAAATTACATCTCAATTTAAAAAATTTTTGAAAATATAAAACAAAGTTGGGGAAAAAATTTCTCTGTAGGAACTTCTGATGAATGAACACATTCAGAATAGGCTGTAGTATGACACTTTGGACAGTACAGAGTAAAACACTTTGCATCCTTAATAAATAAATTAGGTGGATACTACTATATCAAAAAATGTATATCCTCTATCAGCCCAAAGCACATTTGGTTTGAATAATTTCTACATTCTCTGAGATATTCTCTCTCTAAGGAATCAATCCATTTAGGAAATTACATCCTAGAACTTGCACTCAAAAATGAAGAGGTCTTATCTATCACATTTGCTTTGAGAGGAAAATGGTGTGCTTTAGATAAAACATTACAGTGACCAAAATACCTCCCATCTGTCAAATTTATATTCCTCTCATTTAGTTTCACATCATGCACTTTGGCAGGATGCATAGGAGAAAAGCAGACAAGAACCTATTTTTACCATTGCTGAAAGCTTGCCAATTTGGCAAGGGTATGGAGCAATGGGCACTCTCATACACAGAGTATGAATTGGTTCAGCTTTTCTGGAAGGTAATTTGACAATACACAGGATATCAAAATTTTAAATACGCATATCCTTTGGCCCAGAAAATCAATTTCTGGGAATTTATCCCAGTGAATGAATTGGACAAACATGCAAAGATATACATAAAGGGCCTTCCTAAAGCATTATTTACAATAAGGATAAGTTAGAAATACCTAAATCTCTATCACTAAGGGACTGCTTAAATATATTACAGTGTATCTGTTCTGTGGAGTACTTTATAGTGCACTAAAACAATCACATACTATGTTTATTGCTAAGGAAAGGTTACAAAATAGCATCTATAGTCTGGGTTGCAAAAAATTTTCTGCTTGCATAGGAAGAAGCCTGAAAGGATAGACAACAAAATAACGTGATTATGCCTGTACTGTAGGTTTTCAAATGATTTTTACCTCTAGTCCCTTGATGGTTTTTGAAACTATTCTATAGCATGTATCATTTGTTTAATCATAAAGTATATGTTGTAGTAGTCAGCTCGAGCTGCCATAACAAAATACCACAGGTTAGGTGGCTTAAACAACAGAAATTTATTTCTCACATTTCTAGAGGCTGGGAAGTCCAAGATCAAGGTATCAGCTAATTCAGTTCCTGGTGACAGCCCTCTTCCTGGCTTGCAGATGGCCTCCTCACCGTGTCCTCATATGGCAGAGAGAGTGAGTGCTGGTGGCTGTGCCTCTTCTTATAAGGGCATCAGCCTTACTGGATTAGGGCCCCACCCTTATGACCTCATTTAACCTTTATCACCTTCCTATAGACTCTATTTCTAAATATAGTCACACTGGAGGTTAAGGCTTCAACATATGAATTTGGGAGTGGTCCCAAAACATTCAGTCCATAATACATGTCTTCTGGCTTGACAAAAATTAAGACATGCCAACTTGAACAATTGTTTTCAAGAGAAAATAATTGTAAGTCATGTATCTGATATGGGATTAATATCTATAATACATAAAGAACTCTTATAACTCAACAACAACAAAAAACCCAAACAATCCAATTTAAAAATGGGCAAAGGATTTGAATAGACATTTCTTCAAAGAACATCATATATAAATGGACAATAAACACATAAAAAGATGCTCAATATCACTAATCATTGAGGAAATGCAAATCAAACCCACAATGGAGTCTACCTCATACCCATTTAGGAAGGCTATCATGAACAACACAGAAAATATCAAGGGTTGGCAAGGATGTGGGGAGACTGGAACACTTGTGCATTGCTGGTGGGAATGTAAAATGGTATAACTGCTGTAGAAAACAATATGGCAGTTTCTAAAAAAATTAAACGTAGAATTACTGTACGTTATGGTTAATTTTATTCATCAACCTGAGTGGGCCACAGAGTGTCTAAATATTTGATTAAACATTATTCTAGGTGTGCCTGTGAGAGAGTTTCAGGATGAAATTAACATTTGAATCAGTCAACTGAGTAAAGCAAATTGCCCTCCCCATTGTGGGTGGGCGTATCCAATCCATTGATATAGAACAGAAGGCTGAGTAAGGAAGGATTCACTTTCTCTGTTTGGCTGTCTTTGAGCTCAGACACCAGTCTTCTCCTGCCTTTGGACTTGAACTTAAACTGGAACTGAAATCATCACTTCTCCTGGTTCTCAGGCTTTTGGACTCAGACTGGAACTATATTATCAGCTCTCTTAATTCTCCAACTTGCTACTGCAGATCTTTGGGCTTCCACTTCTCAGTATATACCCAAAAGAATTGAAAGCAGGGATTCAAACAGATACTTGCACACCAATGTTTCTAGCAGCATTATTCACCGTAGCCAAAAGGTAGAAACAACCCAAATGTCCATTGACAGATGAATGGATAAAGAAAATGTGGTATGTGTGTGTTTGCATATGTGTGTGTATGTATTATATATATAAGACAGAATATTACTCAGCCTTAAAAAGGAAGGAAATCCTGACACATGCTATAATATGGATGAACCTTAAGGACATTGTGCTAAGTGAAATAAGCCAGACACAAAAGGACAAAAACTGTATGATTCACTTAGATGAGTACCTAGAGTAGTCAAATTCACAGGGACAGAAAATAAAATTGTGGTTGCCAAAGCTGGGTGGGGAGGGAAAATGGGGAGTTTTGTGTAAAGGGTATAGAGTTTCAGTTTTGCAAGATGAAAAGATTTCTGGAGATGGATAGTGAATGTATTTAATGCCATTGAACTGTTTATTTAAAAGGGGTTAAAATGGTAAATTTTATGTTTTCTTATGTATTATCTTACCTCAATTAAAAAAATTAAATTAATAATTAAAAATTAAAAAAATAATTGTTTTCTAAATAGAGGTAGTTATTTATATCTTGACTAAGGATCTAACTTCTTGTCAGAAAACTATCTACAGACTTTAGAAAACAGAAAACTTACATTCATCTCAATTCATATTCTCTTACCCATAGTTTGGCCTACATTGGAAGGTATTAGTGACATTAATCCAAATTAATGGGACTTAATTCCTATCCTTTCAATCCAATTAGGTTTATTTTTATGTGACCTTTATTTCTCCAGATTGTACCAGATACCTGATAGACATGGAGAGATTTAACTTAATCAGGGACTGAGCTAGTGGGGGCATGACGCTGTGAGCCCAGTCTGCACCACTCTGCAAGGCATGCACAACAACCTCAGTTAATGGCCTCAAATGAACATGTCCCCTTCTCTTTAATCTCATGGTAAGTTTATGTCCTTTTTGGAGACTGACTTCTCAGGGTTGGGAGCAGCTTTCAACTCTCCTGGTGGGAGAACTTTAATCTCAGTCCCAAGGTCCCCTTTGCTGTCTGTAGTGACCCTGGTGAAACAAAAGTGGACAGATGGTGCTTGGGTTGGGGCTGGGGCGAGGGTGGAGAGGTACTGACCCCAAGAGGGCCAGGTCACTACAGACCTGGGCAGGATGGGCTTTGACCTCTGCTCATCAGACCCAGGCAATTCAGTAGCGCCTGATTCTCTGTATAAGACTCTATGACAATACCCAGAACTTGGAAATCTACCTTACACCATCTTTATTCTTTGGCAATTTCCCCTCCACTACCAAGAGAAAAATAAAACAAAATCAAACACTGTTCCAGTTCCTTTTCCCTACTCAAAGCCCTATTCTTGCTTAGTTAAAAATCACTTTCTCTTCTGGAAAGAGAAAGAGAGGTCTTTCTGTGGTTATACACAGGGGCCCTCACTTTGTGTTGGCCACACTGTTAGCAATTGGCCCACTGCCTGCTGCCTGTGGGGTTTAGGAGAACCTCACGCAAACAGGACTTCACATTGCCTGCCCTGTAGCTCCTCCTTCCTTAGGGGAATGGGCATCTCAACCCTCTGTGACTCTCAAGGCTAGAATACATGGGCATCATGGGATTTCAGAGCTAAAAGTGACTTTGAAGGACAACTAGTCCAGTTGCTTCAATTTTTGAATGAAATTCAAGGATATTAAGTGATTTGACCAAGAATACAACCATTGCCTGTGGAAATCACCATTAAGTCTAGGAATAATTAGGACTCTCTCTTTTGTGGTTTGTTTTCAATCACTGCTTTAATTACCTTCATCAGGGGAGAAGTAAAGAGAGAAAAGGAATCTCAAATTAGTCATTCTTGGTAGTTGCTCACAACTTGGATGTAAGTTTTTGTGGTGAAGGAAGTTGAAAGTCATGATTAAAATGAACAATTTTTAAAACTCTATATCCGCTCAACACTCTCTGATTCTCATGATATTTAAGCGTTTACAGAACTTAGTATACACTGCAATTACCTGCACAGACAGAATGGTTAAGAACTATAGGTAATACAGCAAAACAACTATTAATAGTTCAGCTAGTTGAAAAGTGAATTTGATTTCTGAAAATATTCCATCACAAAGTTAGGCATGTACACACACACACACACACACACACACCCCACGCTAATTTTTTTTTTTTTAAAGAGACAGAGTCTTGCTTTGTCACCCAAGCTGGAGTGCAGTGGCACGATCATACATACAATCATAGCTCACTGCAGGCTTCAACTCCTGGGCTCAAGCAATCCTCCCACCTCAGTCTCCTGAGTAGCTGCTACTACAGGTGTGTGCCACCACATCTGGCTAATTTTTATGTATTTTTTTTTTTGTAGAGATGGGGATCTCACTATGTTGCCCAGGCTGGTCTTGAACTCATGGCCTCAAGTGATCCTTCCGTCTTGGCCTCCCAAAGTGCTGGGATTACAGGAGTGAGCCACTGTGCCCAACCACACTGAATATTTTCAAGCTCAGCTTTGGAAAACTGGATTCTACTTGCTTTTGGAAAAGGCCTGTAGCTGAGTCACTTATGGTTAATTGGAATAGGTCTTTCTAGCCATCTTTTATAGTTTTGTTGTTATCTGCTTGCCAAACAAAATTAATTATATAGATTAATCTTCTTCATAAAAAATTTCACCATATCACTTTGGTGGTGAAACACACCAAGTAGAAAGGAAAATATTTTGTTGCAAATCTGATTTTTTAAATTTCAGAATATTACGGGGATATAAACATTTTGATTACATAATTTGCTTTTTTACGAATGCATCTTTTATAGTTTATGCCATGATTAGGAGGTATGATGCTTTGCTGGTGGCTGCATGGAGTGGCTGAGATGGGGAAGGTTTTAAGAGCTGCCCAATGAGGTTGGACAGAAAAGTAGACCTTGTTGACAAGGATGACTCCAGAAGACTAGCCAGCTGGGACAGGCAGAGCTACCATAAAGTGTCCAAAGAACACTCTTACTTCAGTTCTAGAAATGGCAACCAATTGGCGTTTCCAATGAAGCAGGCTGGGCACATGAGTAGGAAACTCAGATGGAACTGACCACTCAGGACCCAGACTAAAGGCTGAAATATGGGGCAAGGGGTTAGAGGGCAGGGGTTCAGTCTGGGATAATTTGGGTATAGAGATCATACAATGCCCACTCCATCATAGGCAGGGAGAGGGAAGAGATGGTAGCAGATGCTTCATTCAGCATTCAGGGCTCATCCCTGCAGATACCCTAAGTCTGATTAACAATGTGAATACCTGGCGACTATTTAGCCCCGGGGCTTATCACCAGGACACTAATAGTCTAATAGTCGGAAAAACTTAGGTTTGTTTAACACTCCAGGGTGCTTTCCATCTCTCTCTCTCTCTCTCTCTCTCTCTCACACACACACACACACACAGAGAAAGAGAGAGGAGAGAGATTTATTGGGAGGAATTAGTTGTGGGATTGTGGGGCGAGGCAGGTGCATGTGAAATCTGCAGGGCAGGCCACGAGCAAGGGCAGGCTGGAGACTCTCTGGCAGGAGCTGACGCTGCAGTCCAGGGGCAGAATTTTTTCTTCCTCTGGGAAACCCCAATTTTGCTCTCAAGGCCTTTCAAATGACTGGACCTGGCCCACCGAGATTATCCAGGTAAATTTCCTTAAAGTCAACTGGTTGTAGATGTTTATCACATCTACAAAATACCTTCATAGCAACACCTTGATTAGTATTTGACTGAATGACTAGGTACTATATAACCTAGTCAAGCTGGCAAATAAAAATGATCATGGCACCAGGTAAGTATCACTGAGTGTCAGTTAAGTATCTGACACTCTGAGAGGTAATGACTCTTGCCCTAGGAAACAGACTGTGTTTATTTGCATTGTATCATGCCTTCCAGAGGGAGACAAATGCATTCTAATCATCTATATGATTTAATATTTCCAAGATCCTGAAAATGGGAGTGAGACATAACCAAAAATGTATTGTCCACCCCAGAGATGTATAAATCTGAAAGTGAGTGAGAGAGTCCTCTGGTGAAGAACTCAGCGGGGCCAGTTGTGGAAACTAGGTAGGGCAGAGATTAGGGGAGGTGGTATAACCTCATACAAAGACCATAGGCCTGGGAATCAGACACATCTGGGTTTGAATAATAGATATGCCACTTTGCCACTTTGCAAATACTGAAACCTTAGGCAAATTGCCAAAGTTTTAAAAAAAATTCCCTTTATTGAGCTATAATTTTTTTTTTTCAAGATAGGATCTCCCTCTGTTGCCCAGGTTAGAGTGCAGTGGTGTCATCATGGCTCACTGGAGCCTCAAACTTGTGGGCTCAAGTGATCCTCCTGCCTCAGCCTCCCAAGTAGCTCAGACTACATGTGTGTGACACTATGCCCAGCTAATTTTTTAATTTTTTTGTAGAGATGGGGTTTTGCTATGGTGCTCAGGCTGGTCTCAAGTGATCCTCCCGCCTTGGCCTCCCAAAGTGTTAGGATGACAGGAATAAGCCACCTTACCTGGCCTATTGAGCTATAATTTACATAAAATATAAGACACTCATTTAAGTGTATATGTCAATGAGTTTAAACAAATTTATACACCTGTGTAATGATACACATAATCAAGATATAGGACAAATTCCTTGTATCCCTTCCTAGTCAATTCCTTCTCACCAGCTGAAGACAAGCACTGTTGCTGTCACTATATATTAATTCATTTTTTAGAAAGAACCCTTACAAATGTCTTCTTTCACAACAAAACTAATATTTATGGGGCATTTACTATGTATTAGGAACAGTTATGGGTGCTGGGTTATAGTAGTGAATAAAACAGAAAAAAATAGCTGCCGTTACGTAGAGAGAAACAAAAAATAAACAAAATATATAAGTGAAATATATGGTAGGTCAAATGGTGATAAGTTTGATAATAAAAATGGTGGGAAGTGATTAGGGAGAAGCAGAGTGGGGGGTGGGGCACACGTTGCTGTTTTCAATAGAATAGTCAGGGATCACCTCACTGGTTAGGTGATATTTGAGCAAAGATCTCATAGAAATGAGGGCATGAGCAATGTAGGTATTAGGGCAAGAATGTTCCAGGTAGAGAAAACAGCAGGTGCAATGGCCCCATGGTGGGTGCTGCTAGAATGTTTGAGAAACTACAAAGAGTCCAGTGTGGCTGGAGTGAAGGGTCAGAGAAGGAAAGCAAAAAAAGATAAGAGAGCGAAGGTGGTCCAGGTAGGATAAAGTCTTACAGTCCCCTGGGAAAACTTCGACTTTTAATCCAAGTGTAATAGGGAGCCACTGCAGGGTTTTGAGAAGAGTAGTGATATCATTTCACATGTTTAAAAAGATCACTGGATGCTGTGTTGGAAATTGGCTGTAGGAGTCAAGTGTAGAATTAATGTAAAGTGTCTGGTACATAGCAGATATTTAATAAATTTCAGTTATTTGGAGGGTATTGATTCCTTAGTGCAAATAAGACCGTGACCTTTTTATTTCTTTATTTGTGTATTGCTCAAACATAGATTCATTCATTTACTCAACAAATATTTACAGAGCATGACAATAGGTGCTGGGGATGGAGCATGACGATAGGTGCTGGGGAATATAAGTTGACTTAAAGAGATAAGACTGCTGCAAATTCATAGAACCGGAAAACAGAATGGTGGTTACCAGGAACCAGAGAGAGGAGGAAAAGCAAAGTTGTTTGGGTATAGAGTTTCAGTTTTGCAAGATGAAAAAGTTCCTGAAATCTGTTGCATGACAGTGTGAATATACTAACACTATTGAACTGTACACTTAAAGATGCTTAAGACAGTAAATTTCATGTTATGTTTTTTACCCAAATGAAAAAGTTCTAAAAAAAAAAAAAAAGATCACTGTTTGGCAACTAATAAACAAATTAGCAAGAGAAATATTAGGTAGGAATCAGTACTTATGATGAAGAAATCATGGTGATATTCCATGTGACTGAAGGGCAATTTTAAATTTTTAAAAAATTCAGACAATTTAAAAAGAAAATATAACCCTATTTATGTAAAGATGTATATAGCTGTCTGCTGCCAACTAGACCCTATGCACTTACAAACAATAACTCAAACAATATGAAAAAATTTGACTTCTTTTATCCCCTAGGACGTGGAATCAACTATAGTTTTAAAAATAATGCCATTTTTCCCTTTTGTCCTATTATTAATAAAAGTAGATGTGTATATAGTATATATGTATATAACTTATACATATGCATGTATATACATGTATACACATATACACAAAGGCATATATACATATGTATGTATGGTATATATGTGTATGTACATATATGTACTTGCCATATTAAACAGAGAAAAGTCTGGTTGCTTATCCAGGTAATAAGGTGAAATTTGGGGGACCTTCATTCCATTTTGTACTTTCCTGTATTATTTGAACTTTTTAAATAATAAGAATGTGACATTTCCCTAAAAGAATAAAGCTATTTTAAAAATTAAAAAGACAACACCACAAGAAGACAGCTCCGTTGTGTAAGTTGATAAATGTGAAGTACCTAGAACATGTCTGGAACATAGTGAGTGCTAGATAAGTTGAGCTGTTATTATTCTACTATCTTGCAGGTTCTGCTCTAAGTATTTTCCAGGTACTTTCTTCCTTAATCCTTATGAAAACCATCTTTATACATGCAGACACTGAGACACACAGAGGTTATGCTAAACATCATACAGTTTTTATGCAGGAAGACTTATTTTGCAGACAAAGTCTTTTAACTCCTTTAACGTTAACGGTCATTCAAAAGGCCTTGCCTTGTATAAAAACTAATTGTGCAGAAATTATTCCACAACATTGAGAAGGATGGAATCCTCCCCAACTCATTCTGTGAAGCCAATATCACCTTGATACCAAAGCCAGGAAAGGATACAACAAAAAAAGAAAACTACAGGCCAGTATCCCTTATGAATATAGATGTAAAAATTCTCAGCAAAATCTTAGCAAACTGAATTCAACAGCATATCAAAATAATTCATCATGACAGGGTGGACTTTATCAGAGAGATGCAAGGATGGTTCAACATATGCAAATCTATAAATGTAATACACCACATAAATAAAAGCAAGAACAAAGACCACATGATTCTCTCAATAGATGCAGAAAAAGCATTTGACAAAATTCAGCACACTTTTATGATTAAAAACTCTTAACAAAATAGGCATAGATAGGTCATATCTCAAAATTATTAAAGCCATATATGATAAATCCACAGCCAACATCATACTGAATGGGGAAAAACTGAAAGCATTCCTGCTCAGAACTGGAACCAGACGAGGTTGCCCACTATCTCCACTTCTATTCAAGTTAGTGCTGGAAATCCTTGCCAGAGCAATCAGACAAGAGTGGGGAATCAAGGGTGTCCAAATGAGGGGAGAAGAGGTCAAACTCTCACTCTTTGCTGACAATATGGTATTATATCTAGAAAACCCCAAGGATTCAACCAAGAGACTCCTGAACTGATAAATGAATTCAGTAAAGTCTCAGGATACAAAATCAATGCACACAAATCAGTGGCTTTCATATATGCCAATAACAGTCAAGCCAAAAATCAAATCAAAGATGCAACAACTTTCACAATAGCAACAAAAAAAATTAAATATTTAGGAATATATTTAGCTAAGGAGGTGAGAGACCTATACAGAGAGAACTACAAAAACTGAGAAAAGAAATTATAGAGGATGTAAACAGATGAAAAGCACTACCATGTTCATGGATTGGCAGAATCAATATTGTTAAAATGCCCATACTACCTAAAGTGATGTACAGAATTATCGCAATCCCCTTCAAAATACCATCATCATTTTTCAGAGATCTAGAAAAAATAATTCTACACTTCATATGGAACCAGAGAAGACCCCATATAGCCAAAGCAATCTTAAGCAAAAAGAACAAATTGGGAGGCATCAGTCTACCAGACTTCAAGTTATACCACAAGATTATAGTAATCAAAACAGCATGGTACTGGCACAAAAACATAGTCATAGACTTTTGGAACAGGACTGAGAACCCAAATATAAAACCATCCTCATATTGTCATCTAATCTTTGACAAAGCAGACAAAAATATACATTGGGGAAAAGTATCTATTCAATAAATGGTGCTGAGAAAATTGGATAGTCACATGCAGAAGATTGAAACAGGATCCACACCTCTCACCTCTCACAAAAATCAACTCACAATGGATAACAGACTTAAACCTAAGATGTGAAACCTTAAGAACTGTAGAAGAAAATGCTGGGAAAACTCTTACAGACATTGTCCTAGGGAAAGAATTTATGAAGAGGACCCCCAAAGCAATCATAGCAGCAACAAAAATAAATAAATGGGACCTGATCAAATTAAAACGCTTCTGCACAAAGAAACTATCACGAGAGCAAACAGACAACCTACAGAATGGGAGAAAATATTTGCATGCTACACATCTGATAAAGGGCTGATAATAAGAATCTATATAGAACTTAAGAAAATTAACAAGAAAAAAATCAAACAACCCCATTAAAAAGTGGGCAAAGGACATGAATAGAAACTTTGCAAAAGAAGACAGAATAATAACCAGCAAACATATAAAAAAGTGCTCAACATCTCTAATCATCAGGGAAATGCAAATCAAAACCATAATGAGATATCACTCAACTCCAGTGAGAATGGCTTTTATCAAAAAGTCCCAAAACAACAAATGCTGGCGTGGATGTGGAGAGATAAGAACACTCTTACATAGCTGGTGGGACTGCAAATTAATATAACCTCAGTGGAAAGTAATTTGGAGACAGCTCAAGAACTAAAAATATAAAAACCATTTGACCCAGCAATCCCACTACTGGGCATCTACCCAAAGGAAAAAAAGGCATTCTATAATAAAGACATCCACACTCGAATGTTTATGGCAGCACAATTCACAATTGTGAAGATGTGGAAACAACCCAGGTGCCCACCAATACATGAATGGATTAATAAAATGTGGTACATGTATATCATGGAATACTACTCAACCATAAGAAACAATGGTGAACTAGCACCTCTTATATTATCATGGGTGGAGCTAGAGCCCATCCTTCTAAGAGAAGTATCACAAGAATGGAAAAACAAGCACCACGTGTACTCGCCATCAAATTGGTACTAACTGATCAACATTTAGGTGCTTACATGGAAGTAATATTCATCCGTTGCTGGGCAGGTGGGATGGGGGAGGGGGGATAGGTAAACTCATAACTAATGGGTGCAGAGTGCATTGTATGGGGGATGGGCACGCTTGTAGCTCTGGCTTGGGCAATACAAAGGCAATATATGTAGCCAAACTGTTTGTACCCCCATAATATTCTGAAATTTTTAAAAAAGAAAATAAATTGAAAAAAAGAAAAAAGTGAAAAAAAAAAGAATGCAAAAATGTATTAATCCTCTTCATATGTATATTTTTGTACCAAATTTTTATACTGTTAGCCTAAGCTCCATATTGATATATATTTTGCTTTGCATATTAGCTCCATGAAAACAAAAATAAAAAGCAGTAAGCCATCAAAAAAAAAAAAAAACTAATTGCTAAGGATATTTTCCACTGATACTATAAATATATAACTGCTTTATACAATTTAAAAGAATGACCTATAAATACTCATAAAGTTTTTGGAAGTAACAGTTTAAAATAAATGAGTTAAATAACTATACATCCTAAGAAATATAATTCATATAGTGAACTAAAATTTGTACCTTTGACTTAGTAGCAGAATTATCAATATTAACAGCTTGCCCTTGAATAGCAATTTATAGTTTACAAAGTACATTCACATCCATTTGCTCATTTCGATTTCCAAAATCACCTAGTGAATTAGTAGTGCGGATATTCATATCCCTACTTAGAGCTGAGGAAGCCAAAAATCACATATGCATGCATCAGTTAGAATGTCTTTGGCCACAGGTTAACAAAAAGCCATCTCTAACTGGTTTAAACAAGACAGAAGTATATTGGCTCGCTTACCTGAGTATTCAGAGGTCAGATGGTCTTCAGGGTTGAAATGATCTAGTTGCACTGATTCTGTTTCTCTGCAATTCTCTTGGCTCTACCCTTCACCGCATGTTGGCTTCATCTTCAGCCTGATAACTTAATTGGGTGCTATAGTTCTGGGCCTCAAATCTACACACAATAATGCCAGAGGAAGAGATTGTTTCTTTCCGTACCTTTTTATTGAAAACTAGGAAACTTTCCTCAGAAATCCTTAGCAAACCTTTCACTGACTTGGATTAATTCACATGCCTATTCCTGAATCAATAATTGGCAAGGGGCATGGAAAAACCCTTAGATGAATCAGGATCCTTGATAAAAACTGGGGCTCTGTTAGGAAGGAGGAAAGGGGAATGATAATGAATGCTGGTTGAACACTACAACCCAACTCTAGAGGCTGAGCCCAGTGGATCTCCCTCTGCTTCAAGCACTGTGATGCCAAAGCGAGAAAAGGTGGTTTAAGGTAATTACGTATCACTGAAGCCAAGATGGCAGGACTCAGGCCATCTAATTTCTATGCTTTTCATATAATAACTTCAACTGTTTCAGCTTTTCAGAAGATTAGGATGCTCATTCTTCACTTTTCTGGAAGCATCCAAGGGGTACTCTTAAGCAAAAAGTTTGTTTATGGGAATTGCATAAGTCTGGGTTTTGTATAATTAAAATTAGGTGGACTTCTTGTAAAAATTTGCTCTGAAAGCCACATTCTGACAAGTCCCTCAGAAGCATTTTTTAAATTATAAAATAGTTCAAACAATAAAAAACAAAGCTTTAAAAAATCTTCAACATTATGCCATATTTGCATTGGGTTTTTAAAGAATAAAACCATATTGCATTAATAATTGCATCTCCCTGTGTATCTCTCCTGGATTCTTTTCTTTCTCCCTCACCAGAGGAAACAACAGTCTTGAATTTTGTGTCCATTTTCATATTAATCTGTATAGATCCATCAAAGATACACTGTACCATTTTGAATGTATATATTTTTTAACTTATATAAAGGGTAATCTGAACAAATCCTGCTGTAATGGCACTTTTTCCCCTCAACATTGTTCTTGAGTTAGATCTATATTGATACATGTAGCTTCAGTTCACTCATCGTAATTGCAATACAGCCCATTGTTCAAATATACCCCAATACATTATCCACTCTTATGTTGCTGGATGCTTTGGTGGTTTTTCAATGTTTTGCTACTATAAACAAAGCTATTGTGAACATTCTAGCAAATATCTCGTGTACAAGTAGAAGAGTTTGGTGGTCCATACCTTAGAGTGGAATAACTGGGTGTGCTTATCCTCAAGCTTAATAGATTGCTGCCAAAATGATGGGGTGAAATGGAATTGCATTGTTGGTTTCAGAAGTATAATCATTTCTTTTTTCCGTTTATATTTCCTATGCATTTGAAACTCTCCAGTCGAACTTATCCCATTTTACTGTATTGAAATTTTTTTCTTTTCTTTATCATGAAAAATCATAGTGGCTATTATGAATCTCTTCATCTTGATATGAAACAGGCTATGTTTTTCCTTTGAAATAGATTTTATTATGCATTGGACACAGAAAAATGACAAGAGAAAAAGAAATAAATATATACAGATACTTGTCGTTTTCTCTCCAAGTTGTTATTTGAGACAAGGTAATTTTTTCTTGATAATTTCTTGCTCATTTGGTAAGTATATAAAGTAATCAGAATTTATGCATTTTGTATGGGGAATGGAACAACATATCCCCTTTTCTTCTCACTATAGAAATCCCAAGATCAGAAGATTTAAGAATAGCATTGACAGGCCGGGCGCGGTGGCTCACGCCTGTAATCCTAGCACTTTGGGAGGCAGAGATGGGCGGATCGTTTGAGCTCAGGAGTTCGAGACCAGCCTGAGCAAGAGCGAGACCCCATCTCTACTAAAAATAGAAAGAAATTATATGGACAGCTAAAATATATATATAGAAAAAATTAGCCGGGCATGGTGGTGCATGCCTGTAGTCCCAACTACTCGGGAGGCTGAGACAGGAGGATCGCTTGAGCCCAGGAGTTTGAGGTTGCTGTGAGCTAGGCTGACGCCACGGCACTCACTCTAGCCTGGGCAACAAAGCGAGACTCTGTCCAAAAAAAAAAAAAAAAAAAGAATAGCACTGACAGCCAATTTGTTTAATTATTATTTGGCAACAAGTCCAAGAATCCTTGGACTTGCACGTGGAGTGCAGAGCTGACACTACTGAATGATGCCACTTTCACATCATCAAGCACCACTCGATTTTTACACAGCGACTACCTATGAGATTCAGCTGCACTTGGATACGCTTACAGCAAGCTTCCTGGAGAATTTCCTTGTGTTTGGGGAAAGAAGCTATTGTCAGTAAATCAAAATTTACAGGCAATTGACCTAGGAAATGCAAAGACAACACAATAAACAAACATGAGATCATATTTCCATTTTGGTTGAGGACCAGGGGAACATTTAATCCGGAGAGAGAGAGACACGGGAGGAAATAAAATGCCTGCCGACTGCAATTGGACTGTCTTCTCTTGCAGTTTGCTTTGCAAAATCCAGGTGGGAAAGGAATACACATTTCTTTCTTTTGCTTTCCACACTTATCTTTTATGTGTCTTAGCATCAAAAGAAACACTCCCCTTGAAAGTGTATTTTCCTTGCTTTAAGAACATGGTGAGAGAATGTGTATAAACAGGGTGGAGGTAGAGGGTGAGATTTGTGGGAACAAAGAAATATTCAAGATAACAATCATGATAAAAATGATAATTTCCAAGATTTAAGACAGAATCCTCTGATTGGGGAGAGTGATTTATGTTGTTTATAGGTTCCTACAGGGTTGAGCCACACAATTTGTCCTTTTGACTATTGATTAGGCTGTTCAGAAATGTTATAAACTGTTCTCAAGTCTGCCCAACAGCTCCTTTTACTTCTTCCCCCAGAGTCTCAAGATGACAGCTATATTTTTCTGGCACACACAGTGAGGATGAACTTGGGTAACATTTCATTAAAACATGATTACAAAAGTTTTTATACATATATGGGGTAATAAGGAAGTTTTAGGAGTTTTCTTCTAACCCATACCTTTAATTATTCACAAGTCCTGAAAATTCTTGGAAGTGGTAAGACATTCTCTTATATTAATAGTACCTTTGAAAAGCAAAACTTCTCCTACTCATCTTGAATTACAAAATAATTGTCAATTAAGCAGATCTTTGGAACTGAACATTTTCTTCTCTTGAATATTTGTGCCTCCCTTAGCTTCCAACAATTGCCTTTGATCACAGCCGGCACTTGCCTGCTATCAAGTTCTCAGCCCTCCATTCTAACTCTTCCCTCCCAGCATTTACCTTCTGATAGGCACATTGGTACTTCAGCCACCACGCCAACCCCTTTGCCATCTCAAATACCATAAAACCTCAATGTTCCTTAAGTGGATCTTCTGTCTCACCCGCTTCTGGCTATTAGATCTACAGCTGCCAGATCAGTGACCTTAACCTTAAAGTGAGTGTGTTCAGGGTGACAGAAGTGTATCCTGGGCACATGATTCACTTTCTAATGTAGTGACTTCATTTCTATTATACCAGAGGAATGCAGCAGGCGTATTGACATTTTGTCTACTGGCACCAGAGAAAACACTGTGTGGCTGTACTAACATGCCCCAGCTGCATTCAGATAGGGGACTCAGAAACTTAGTAGGTGGAGGAAGTAATCAGGTCTTTGTAGGCTTTAACACAAAGACACACCACCCTTATAAAACAAGTTGGCTTTAACTAGCTTCCCCCCAAACCCCTTAACGTGAACTTCAGTAGATAAAAGTCAACCAGGTAGCAGTCTGGCTTTCCTGGAACAAGTTCATAACCTTACTTAAAATCTGGTTATTGAGTTTTGAAAGAAGTCAAATCTTTCAGAGCTCTTCTATATTCTGCATAGACATTTACTTTTAGGAGGGGTTGTATATAATTTACTCTTAACCTAATCCTTTCAAACCTCTCATTTCGCCTGCAGCCATTAGAACCTTGACTGTAATTTAAAACTGGGTGTTGTGCAAAAAAGCCTCCAAGCCCCCACTTCCAAATTAAAAAGCATCTATGTTGTTCATGGCCTCACTGACTACATTTTTTTGCCCCAGACTTCCGTTGTGTTCCCACTAGGATTTGGAGAGATTTGTCCAGGTCTTCCACTGATCTAATTGGACTTCTGGGAGAAAGGAAGGAAGGGCAGGAGAGAAAGAGATGCTTCACATGGCTGGTTAGATCAAAGGATGTAGCTTATCTACTAAAAAATTAGTGACATGAAAATAACGAAACAGAAGGCTGGAGCTCTGTGAATTTAGAGCTTCTGTGTCTTCATTTAGATAACAACACCATTAAGCTATTCCTATTTTCCTACCCTTAAGTAAGGTGGAATTAGGAAAGGAAATGCAGTGTTGAGTCACCTTCCCAAATGACTTCAGAAAAATTTCTCTGATGGAGAGCACATTCCCCACCTCCCCCAAAGGAGGAAGTACGCTGGGGGTGTTTAAGGGCTTGATAGATGAAGTGTGAGAAATTTTTCTCTTGCCACCTGATTCCAGTTGGAAATTCACTGGCTATGTTGCTGACTGAACAAAACAGAGGATAATAGCCTCTGGCTGAAGATTTTATAATTGAAGCTGAGACAGAGTGGGCCATGTGCATGTTTAGAACAGTGGTTGCATTGTGAATTGCAACAGAAGTCCCACTTGTCAGTCACACAAATGTTTAAGACCACAGAAAGGCAACTGATTTGGAACAGGGATGACAAAATGAATCTTTTGGTTTTCCCCACTTTGCCCTGAATACAAAGGGACTGATGACTGCTTTGTTCTGGGATAAAGTCTTACGTTCCTTTTAGGACCTATTCAATCATTACGAGAGAAAGAAAATTCCCATCTGGAATCACTCCTACCACTTTCTCTCATTAAATGTATTATCAAAAATTTTAATAATTACATGAATAAGCAAAATACAAGAAAATAAAATACATAGGTTTGATAGATAAAAATAAGGAGTTCTGTAAAGCCTATGATTATTTATAGAAGGAAATGGGGTATAAGTTGAAAGTGTATTCCCAGTCCTTGTCATGAACCCTGGAACTCTGCAGTTTTATTTAGACTTTCATTGATCTACTTAGTTTCTGTCCCTATATAAGGAAGTCACAGATGATAGGCAGTAAAAGATTGAACTGTTGGGGTGCTTTTCCTTTCGCTCTTATGGTAGTAATGGAAATTAACTGGCTTTCTCAACAACCTGTTTTCTATATTTATAGGATGTACCAATGCCTCTTGGGTACCTAATACTTATCAGTTCAAGAGGGATCCCACATCATTCCCCTACTAGCCATGGATTTATAACCATTTGATCACAAAAATGGTTAAAGCGAACATTTTCATCTCTTGTTTGTGAGCCCTTTAACCACACGGGCTAAGAAACTCCTGGGTATAACAGATACAGAAGAACACTGTTTCGTCCCACTCATGAAATGCTGAAAAGAGTAAAGCAAAAATCTTGTTAAAAATGAAAGCCTGTGACGGCAGGTGACATGGTAACCATGTAAAATTTTGTGGCACAATGATTGAATTGCATAGTGGAGTCAACCAGGGTTGGGGGAAAAGCACAGAAAGGCTTTTGGTACATACCTTTCTATTGTAATTTCTCTCAATGAAATATAAATTTATTTGCCTTCTCCACTATACTGTGAGCAACTTGAGTTCAGGGGTGTAGTTTTTATATCTTCAGTGCCAAGCACAGTTCCTGATATATAACGGGCACTTTACAGTATTTGAAATGAATTTAAAAAGTTTGAAAGGAAATTTTTTAAGAGAGTAGTTCTTATTCTTTTTCTGATTAGAGCTGGGGACCCTTTCCCCAGAAAAATGCACATATCCATGCACACAGAATTTTTAAATATAATTCCAAGGCAATCATGGGACAGCTGCTCTGTCTGCCCCTCTCATGGACCCCCAGAGATTCTAGAGTAAAACATTTCTAGGCTTAGAATATGTAATCATAGAGAGAAGTGAAGAAATCTTTAGAAACATTCCCCATTCCTAACTTTTCTTTTACAAAAAACATGTTTCTTTCATCTACCTCATGCAGAAACTTTCAGTACACTAAGGAAAAGGGCTCTTTCATGTAGAAATCTGTCCTAGGTAGGTGAAAAAAGAACTTATCTATATAGTTTTAGATTCATTTACAAATTAGGTATTTTGCAGTTATTGCAGACAAATGAATCTTTATAGCAAAAGTTAATTTTAAAGAATGTATGTTTATTTAACAAGCATTTATGAACTATTCACTAACAATCAAGGACTGTGGAGGACAGAGGACAGAAACAGGACTCAAAGAGATCACAGTAAGGTGGAGTGCATGCATGATAAACCTGGGCATTTGAATCAGATTATTGCCTGTGTGTATGTGTGACGAAGACAGTAGTGGGTGGAACGAGTGGAGAGCAACTATAAATTCTGTGAAGGAAGAAAACAAACCTCTATTCATTCTGTAAGAGCCTTTGGCTTTATCGTGGTCATATACAACTGTTAGTCACCCCTCCTCAATTCCTAGATTATCCCCAAGACTGGTAATTGACCTCTGATCGATGATAGATGACAATCTTAAACTATAAACCATATCCCTGCAGTCTGAGGGAGCTGCACCACCAAAATGCCATTTCTAAGATCTAGCACGTACAACTTCCATCTGATGCTTTCCCAATGATCATCTTATAATTGTTGGGTCTCAAACTTTGGAGGAGACCTCAAAGCTGATTTGGTACAAATATCTACAAGGGAGGAAGCCCCTCTGAACATTCCAGGAAGTTACAGGCTTTTTTTGAATACTCAATAGCAGCAGTATATTATTTTTAATCAACAATAATTACTAGAAACTGCTTCTTCATACGGAACTAAAGCCTCCTCCTATTTTTCCAACTGTTTCTCTAAGCTTGACTTATGAAGCAATGAAAAATTCACCCATTCTCTCTCCCATATGCTTCAAATATTTGGAAATAATTACCATTTGTATTTCTGAATTTATCTCTCCTGACAGAACTTCCCTAATTCTTTCATGTATTCCTCTTGAGAAGTATTTTCCAAGTTATTACCATCTTGTTCCTGCTCCTTCAAACACTGTAATACTTGGCCAGTCTGCTTAAAATGTGACACCTAGAATGGAACACGATATTCCAGCTGTGATTGATATTATCACATCAGTGTCCGGAAGGATTACTCTTTTGATCTGGATACATACTTCAATCAATACACTCTTAAAAGGCTTTAGTTCTCGCCTCCTGCTCCCTTCCCAGGTGTGTTGTACTGTGGGCTTAGATTGGAATTTGGTCACATAAGGCTTCCAAATCTTTTTTCCTGAGTACTATCATCAAGTCAGCTTCCCCTCTCTTTATAATACCTGGGCAATGGAATGTTTCTCATTTCATTTTAAGTTTGTCTCAGCAGTGAAGTAATTTTAACATCATGATATTTAATCATTCCAGCTCTGTTATTTATACATTTGACAATACTTTTGTATGGGATTTCTTGTGTTTCCAAAAGACTTGAAATTGCCCTCAATTAATGTGAATCATTATTCAACTCTCTTAAGCTGTTTCAGGAGCTAGGAATCCACCTGGCTAAATATTATCCAGCGTCATACTCCATCTTAGCCACAAAGATTTCAATATGTTAATAGGGATGTGTCTTGTTGGATTCAGTAAACACTTCCTTTAAATCATTCCATACAGCTTCTCTAGTGACGAATGCTAGAGACATTTTATCATGGGAGTAAAATTTTAGGTGGGCCTCTGAGCCCTATGAAATAAGCAGCTATAATAGAATAGGTGTCAGCTCAGGGGAACAGAACAAGAGAGTCTACTTCACATTCACCCCTTCCCTCTTCTTGTATGTACAGCATGGATTAGACGTGTTGAATCTATATTTTATCAGGAAAGGGAATGACAAGGTGAATTCAACCAAATAAAAACTCAAGCATCACTCACTGGTGGGTATGTGTACGTGACAGATTATGTTCATTATCCCAACTTTTCTAATTTTTTTTTCAACAAAGTCTCTACTTCAAGCATTATTGTGGGTATGCTGGAAAATGCTACTTTGGTCTTGTATTTAGATTTTATTACTCTAATCTTTACCCTTTGCCTTGATATAGTTGCTACTAGATAATCACTTAGGTGGATCTGTTTTCAGGGGAAATTTCCCCATTAAAGATGACTGAAAAAATAAACTTTGAACATAGACTGTTTTTCAAAGAAAATGAAAGTATGTATGTCTTTTTTGCTTTTATTCTTACCAAACATTTGTAAGAAAAGGCATATTCAATTTCAAGGGGCTATCCAAGAGAGAACAAGAGAGAAGCCTTAGTCACTGCATCTATTAAGATGAGACAGTTTCTCTTTTAACATTCTTTAGGGCTCAGTTAACTCAATTTGAGGAATTAGTATTTACTATGGACTAAATGTTTGTGTCTCATCCCCCTCAAATTCACACGTTGAAGCCCCGACCCCCAGTGTGATGGTAGGGGGTGGGGCCTTTGAGAGGTGATTAGATTTAGATGAAGTTGTGAGGGTGCAGCCCTCACATAAGAGATTAGTGCCCTTATGAAAAGAGACCCTATCGGGCTTGCTCCCTGCCACTGGCCATCTGTAAGCCAGGAAGAGGGCCCTCACCAAGCACCAAATCTACCAGTACCTAGATTGTGGGACTTCCCAGCTTCCAAAACTGTGAGAAATAATTGTCTGCTTTTGCAGCCATTCAATCTATGACATTTTGTTATAGTAGCCCGAATGAAGGCAGAATTTTAATGCAATTTCCTTGAAGCATAAAAAATTCTACCTGTATATGACAGAAAAAGAATGGTCATATGTAAACCAGCTGATCCAGTGGGGAGGCAGGATCTCCACAGACCTCTAATTCATACACCAGAGCTCAAGGCAAAATGGTAAAGTAAAAAATTAAGTCATTCCCTACCAGTTAAGGTACTTGCAAGTACAAATACCAAATCAGTAATTTTTCTCAATTTTGGCCTCTTGTACAATGCAGTTTGTTATCTAAAGAGCTACAGATATCCACGTTTCATCATATTAGCTTTAGAAAGGCAAGACCTTGCTGTAAGTAGCTTAGGTGGTAACTCTTCAAGACAATTTTTAGGTACTTATCTAGGTAACATGCAACATTTATATTAGAGGGGGAAAAAAGTCTATATCAGGCAGCATAACATTTGGACTTTTCTTTCTCTTCTCTGCAGAATCTTAAAAATTAAACCTTTAGGAATCATGCCTGCTATAAATTAGCATAAGATGTTTAAAAACTTACCCTTAGCAACATAACAATGCCTGGAAAAAAACCAAAATAGGTCTATATCTTCTGGGTTAATAACCAAGAGACACTTTATTATATGTGGCTCAGTCCATAAATCTGAAGTGTAAGTTTGCCCAATAACAATTTTTATAGTTATCCACAATTCAGAGCATCTCAGTGACACCCTATGTTATGATCTGTAAAAAAACAAACAAACAAGTAGATAGCCAATTTCAAAAAGGCTTTAAAAAATAAGGTCTTACTTTTGAATTATGCTAGAAGAACTTTCTTTGTGAGTACTTAATTTTGTTGTTATTCTTTGGTAGATTTTAGATATTAGAGGTAGACCCTAAATAAAAAGAACACCATAACACTTTTGTTCTCTCATGCAATTCAGTTTTAACATTCAAGTATGAAACAAATGTGAGTTCATTCTTACAATAATGTAACTTTATTGTGTGCAGCCTTTTTCCACACCAATTAATTTTTCCATGTGAAATAAGATTTAAAATGCTAAAGTTATTAAGGTGACACGTTGGGCAATAGAAAAAGCTGAAGAGAGTTTTTTTTGTCTGAAACTGGAAAACAGAAGCATCTGGGAGAAAAAAGGTAGAAGAAAACTACCATACGTTGCTAAGATCACAAAAACAGCTTTGGGGACCAGGGGAAGTGACGTTGATTGAGTGTGGGGTAGAGATGGGCTGGGCAAATTGTCTCGGAAGGGAGGGGAGGATTTCATGTGGATGTTTAAGGTATTTGCTTGGCAATGATAATCTTAGAATTTCCTTGTGTGTTGCTATAGCTGTTGATTTCCCCTGTTGTCTTTAATTTTATTATGTAACATAATAATTTTTTATTTAGCACAAAGTCCATTTAGACTAAAGCACAGAAAGGTTCAAAGTTTGTTCCCTGCCAGCAAAGTCATGCCTCAGGTATGCACTGGGAAACAACTGGAAGACCTATGCAGAGTACGTTCAAAATTAAAAAAAAAAAAAAAAAAAAATTTTTTTTTTTAAAAATTATCCTGTTTGGTTTCTTTATTGAATAGACTCCTTGGGGGAAAATAAATACTGTGAGTCTACTGGTCTGCTGAAGAACTGGAATTTAGGTCCATAATAAAGAGAGTCAAAGAGCGATCCAAAGGTTCACTTATCACCAGACAAAATGGGCTACTGAAGAGCCTCCTTCCTGTGGCTGAGTTTAAGCACACAAGTAATACTTCGAAGCAGCTGTCCTCAAACACTTCGGTCCAGAACCCACTCCTCTTCCAGAGTTTCTGAACTCTTTATGCTCCGCACAGCTTCAGCTGTCTTCCCATGGCACTCTATAGAGCCACTGTGACATGTCTACCTGCCACTTTGTGCAAGGTAGGCAGGAAAGGAGGCAAAGTCCCTACCACTTGTTAGAAACGGGAGAATAGAAAAATATGCCTGGACTTGCCTTAGTGTTCTAATTGGCAAATATGCCAAAGACTGGCGATCTTGTATGCTGAAGGGGAAATGAGCTTCTAATACAAGATAATATATTATCTTGTAATAGAATAGACAGAATAGATAAAATCCTCTAATATAAGATATAAAAACTTACAATATACATTAGACCAGTCTAGTTGAAACATACGATTTTTTGATGCTCTCTGACTGGACTTTAGACAGAAAAGTTACAAACCCAAATGGAGGAACATAATTTAAGTGTGGCAAAAAGTTGGGAATCCTGAGGCCTGATATACACAGACAAATGCATTACTGAGGCGTCTTCCCCTGACCTTGAGGTATGCAGGCAAAGGAGCACTCACACCTTGCTGTGAGACAGAAGATCAAAGCTGATGCAGGGCTCTAAGAAAATATTTGCCAGAGGAATGTGATGATTCATTTATCGGTCCAGAAATCCCAAGTACAAAACATCAAGATATAAGAAGGATCAAATAATACGATGTATATGATTCAATTTAAAAATCCTTAGCCCTCTTCCATTATATTATTTAGATTATAATAGTAAAAAATCAAATTACATTCATATGAAACTTTTATAAAAAGAAATCAAATCCATTTTTATGAAATTTTATGGTACAATTACTTTCTAGTGGGTCTTAGGTCACAATATTTATAATTCCATTTACAGCTTTATAATTTTTAAAATTACAAAACAAAAGGAAGTCAATAGAAATCTAAATTTTCACTTGCAAAAAACTCCCTTCAGTTTCCAGGCCAGTAACACATGGCGATGTCGACTTGTCCTCCAGACATGGACTGCTACCAAAGATCCCCGGTTTACGAAGCGTGCAGGCCTCGACTCATTAGGAACGCTTTTTGGTTTGGCTCACGTTCCAGGAAATTCTGGAGCATGTCCATGCCGTCCAGAGATCCCCCAGGTTTCAGGATTAGGTTTCTGTATTTCATTCCAACCTAATAAAATAAAACATCATGCCTAATAATTCATGGTTATAGCACTTTTCTAAATCTCTAGATGCAAAAGAGAAAGAGGTAGAGGTGAAGGAAAAGGGACCTTAGCCTTATTGTGTCTAGATGTTCTCTCTTGCCTACGCTACAGCTCTGTGGTATTTATTTATTTATTTTCGTAGCTAAGCGATTTGGAGCTTAAAACCTCGGGTCTTATTCACTGCCCTTTATTATGGTCTTGTCTCCTTAGATTCTCAGTAGTGAGCTGACAACATGAGCAAACAAACAAAAAGTAGCCAAATGGAATATATAGAAAAGGTTCCCATTTGTTACCCTATCTCAAATGTGATTCAAAAGGGCTTGCTAAGCAAGTGTTCAAGAGGATACAAAGAGAGGTTCTGTATACCTGGAAATAGCAGCACAGCTACTGTCAAATGGCTTTGGCTGCTTTCATGGGGGGCTCATAAGAAAAAACCCCAACCCTCTTCCTCGTGGATGGGGGCAGGGAGGGCAGCACATGCCCCAGAGTGCAGGGTAAGACACCTCTGTGGTCCCGGTGCTGGGAATGAGGACCTCGAAGTTTTCTCTGGGAATGGAGGTCTGGAAATTTTAAAACGAATCACAGTGCCTCTACTTTTAGTTACATAAACACATGAACAGATAAAGTGAAAGAAAATACTTGTTATTGGGTATTAGCATTGTTCAATATTTTCACTTCCCTTTCACTGTCCTTTTGGGGAAGGAAAACAAAGACAATTCAATGAAGCACAATTTTAAATAAACACATAAAATAAAAAACTCACAGAGAAACACTTAAATTTATATCCATTATATCATTTGATCAACAGGACTAATCATCTTTTTGAGTATAAAAAGAGTTAGAGAATTTCTAGAGACTAAAGTAATCTAACTTTCGACTTAAGTTTTCTTGGTATACAATCTTATATCAGACGTAAGTGTAGTTAAACTGTTAAGGAAAATAAAACATAGATGAAATCTGCCAGTTAGATATAAAAATATTTAATGTTCCGCAGGGCCATAACACAAAAACTTTGGAGGTTACTCTTTGGTTATGAACAGAAATCATTTGAAACTTATTAATCATCCTCAGGCTAACATCCAACCTCACAGTCTGGACCCTAATCAGGAATAAATAATTAGTCAAATAAACCTACCTGCTAATAAACTCAGGTAGCACTGTACAATAGAATCATAATATGAGGCATATATATAACTTTGAATTTTCTACTGGCCACATTTTAAAAAGTTAAAAAAACAGTGGCCATTTAAAAAAAAAGTATAAAGTTAATAGGTAAAATTTTAATAAAATATTTAAACCGCTATATCTATAATATTATCATTTCAACATGTATCAATATGCAGATTACTGAGATTTTTTTTGTTAAATCCTCCAACTCCAGTGTGTTTTTTACAATTGTGGCACATCTCAGTTCAGTTCTTCAGTTGCACTGGCCTCATTTCAAGTGCTCAAAAACCACAGGTGGCTACCATGCCGGACAGGTCTAGGGCCTGGAGCGCAAGACGATCTCTAGGAGGGAGGGCTTGTTAGACAGTGTTCTAGTATGATACTGAAAAGGCACACAGTACTTGTGTAGCCTTATTTACAAGTTTTAGATAAATTTTCTTAAAAAGAGAGGGCCTGTAATCATTGATGTTGGACTTCCTGAAAACTCTGGTGATGCGGGCTTGGAGTTAGATTCAGTTTGCTTTAGAAAAAAATGACGTGTTATTGCTTGCTTGGTCTGAGCAATTCATTACTGTTACAGCAGCAATCTAAAATCTAAAATGTGAGTGATGGCTATTCTTGTCATAGACTTTATTATTAAAGGAGCAGATCAGATCTCTTGAGTCCATCCACCATTTACCTCCCTTTTCTTTCTTTCATTCCCCAATGTGCCCAGATTTGACTAGTGTTAAATTAGTGAGTAGAGCAAAAAAAAAAAAATTGTGCTCTCTGGGTACAGCAGTACAGGAAGAACTTAGAAAATGTGAGTTAAGTTTTTCTGCAGAATTATAAAAATATTTTAAACCTTTTATTGTGGAAAACTTAAGCTCTGTGTATTATATATCTTTTATTAAAAATACATACTCATTCCACAAGTATTTTAGAAACATTAATGAAAATCCAAATGCAAGTTTTTTAAAAGTCACCCCAAATGCTAACATCTGACAAAGTATTCTCATTTTGTGCAGAGAACTGTAATTTTAGGTAGTATATAAAAGCAAGCTTTTGAGGAGTTACATGGTGTTGTAAAGAGAAAGCTCATGACTCCTCTGAATGGTAAAGTCATTTTAGAGCAGGGCACTGTTTAGTCTCACAGTATGTGTCTCAGTACAGCTCAAGTCTTCCTCTACTTATGGCTCCAAACAAGTTGATTCAATTTCCTGAATTATAGAGCAATGGTCTTTTAATAGTTTCATTTCCTTGGCAATGAAGTTTTGAGAAGAGTTTAAGAGTCATTTTGGTAACAGGATCTTGCTTTTCTTAAGGAAAAAAAAAATAGTTAAGTGAATTTTTGTGTTTTAGGAAGGTACCAGGCTCTCTGGGTGAGAGAACAGGGTCTGGAAGACATATGCCACAGGTGAAAGAGTCTTTGCCATGAGTTGTTCTACTTTGTTTATACAATAAAGGAACTTTAACTGTGAGGAAAGCAGGAAGAGAAGCTCTAAGATAACTGCTAAAATTTTTCATGCTACGAACATCCTTCAGGAGGATCTGCATGTAGTAAAAACTCCTATTAGCTAGCCTATGCAGAAAAATCAGCATCAGTCATCTCTGTGGTTTTTAATCCCAGAAGATTAGCATGTATCTTTTGGCAACCCCACAAGGCTTCTCTAACACTAATGCCTTCTAAAGCAAGATCAGGCACTCTGGAATCAGGCCAAGGTTTGACTGTTGGCTCAATCCTCCCCTATGTGACCTTGGGCCTTGGTTTCCCCATCTGTAAAATGGGAATATGCCTACCTCACTCTGTTTCTAGGTGATTAGAAGAGATCATTTTAGTATATTATTCACTCTCTAGCATAATACCTGGCATTTACTGGTATTTAATAAACCTGACTGTTCCTTTCCTTTCCTTTCCTACTGTCCTCAAGTTCAGCAACTCATATGCACTTCAGAGAAATGCATTCCTGGTTTGGCATTTCTTTAAAATTAGTTCTGTCTCCTAATAAAGCTAGAGAAAAGCACAAGAGACTTCCTTTCCCCTATTAGTAAGATATGAAATATATAATTCAGTAGGAATATTAAGTAGGAGAGACAAGGCACTCAGGCACTCATTTTATCCAAGAATATGCACCCTTTGAGGTAATATTTTAATAGCAATCATAATTATTCAAGTAAAGGATGCCTATCATCTATCAGCAATGAGAATATATAAATGGGAAACGGCCGGGCGCGGTGGCTCACACCTGTAATCCTAGCACTCTGGGAGGCCGAGGTGGGTGGATCATTCGAGGTCAGGAGTTCGAGACCAGCCTGAGCAAGAGTGAGACTCTGTCTCTACTAAAAATAGAAAGAAATTATCTGGCCAACTAAAAATATATACAGAAAAAAAATTAGCTGGGCATGGTGGCACATGCCTGTAGTCCCAGCTACTTGGGAGGCTGAGGCAGTAGGATCGCTTGAGCCCAGGAGTTTGAGGTTGCTGTGAGCTAGGCTGACGCCACGGCAGCAACTAGAGTTGCTCACTCTAGTCCGGGCAACAGAGCGAGACTCTGTCTCAAAAAAAAAAAACAAAACAAAAAAATGGGAAACGGACTGGGTCTCCTGCTATCTCGAGTGTCTCTGAAGAAGCGCATGCCAGCTCCCACTGCCTTTCAACTCTCCCTCCCTGTCTCCTTCCCGTCCTGGTTGACTCTGGGGTGCTTAGCCAGAGTTGTCTCCTTCCTTAGAGTGAGTAACAGGCATCAGGGCAGGGAGCACCCGGCCCAGGACAGGTGATGGTGAGCAGCCAGCTGACAAGCTCACCGGGCTGCTTTAAAACTGGACTTTGAAACCTTTCATTCCCCAGCCTGTAACTCCCTCCCAAGAGCACACCCTGTGTTTTCTATGAGGGTGGGGAGATTATGGGTGGAAGAAAAAAGAATACCTTTGATAACAACAAAGAAGGAGAGAGAGCATGAAAGACTGGTGCTGGTAGTCAGGGAGGTGGAAGGAAGAATAGTAGTAGGAATTGTTGCCTGATTCTAAGGGGCCTCTGGAAACCTGAAGCAGAGTTCTGATTTGCAAGGACAGAAGGATAAACCTTTATTTATGGGGTGGGAGGAGGCTGGCAGAAAAAAAGGACCCTGAGTAGTTATATGCATGGGGGAGGAGGGTGTAGAGAAGTGGAAGTGGATGTGGATGGAGGGAACCAGCAATTAGGTCCAAAGAGGTACCCACATGTAAAACAGTAATTAATTAAACAGTTGTGAAGCAGAGAAGGGAACACAAGGCTGAATAAAATTGTTCCTTTTACGAGAGTCTTATGATCAAGGGAAGATAAAGAAATAAACAGTTAAACAGGCAGATTATTATGGCTCTAAGAGAAACACAAAGAAAGGCTGTAAGAACACAAAGGAAGAAAAACTGCTTCCAGCTGGTCGAGATTCAAGACTTAGAAGGTCTGGCCTTGTAAATATTCAAGAAGTGGGCTGGAAATCAATCCCCTTTCCTTCCTTCATCCCTCAAATCAGGCACAACTCAGGCTGTCAGAAAGGTTGAGGTATAAGAAAACCAGCAGTGGGTGGTAGATCAGGGAGCTGAGGCAGAGAAAACTGAATCCATTTGTAGGGCTTTTCTGGAGAGGAAATTTCGTTTTCACCTTTAGCAACACACTACAGCAGGAACTGGGTCATGGACTCTGTTTGAAGAGCACTGGAATACTTAGCTTCATAAGATCAAGATTATCTGTCGAGCAATTCTTTTCATGTTTAACCGAGATTCTTCATGTTTCTGTGGCTGCTACTGCATGTAAGATCATTCTAGCTAGTTCCTTATTGCATTACAGACTAAATGACAGTTAAGTATCTTTCTTTCAGAAATGACACTTGGTAGTATTTCTCCTTCACTGATGGAAGAAACAAAGCTTAGCAATTTCTCCAAAGCAAAAGAGGAGGAAGATACTACTGGCTTAACAATATAATTGCCTTTGAATCCACAATGTCTATTACCTCTTAGGAAATTTTCCCACAATGAAGTTGTCTTATAAAAAGAAAATAGCCCTAGTTAAAAGGCCCCCATTCTTTCAACCCTATGATTAGTTGCTGGATTTTGAAATTACAATTGGCGACCTTAAAGATATCCTTAAACAGCTACTAGAGCTTGCTGGAAAAGTGTTAATCCCAAGAAGTTCCCTTCCATAGTTATTTAAGAGAACAGCTGGAGAAGTGAAAAATACATCCGATAATGAGACAATTTCTCCATGTACTTCTAGAAACAAAGACGTTAGGTAATGTTTAATTAAACAGCAAGATGTGATATCTATTTACTAGCAAGAATAATATAAAGAAACTATAGACAAAACCAAACGTAGTAAACTTTTAGGCTATTGTACGTAAGCAGCCAGTACCAATACTTTGATAGAGGCCCTCAAAACAGAATGAAAACAGCTGTACCATAAAATATTCCACCACTATTTGTTATTCAGAAGGTTGCAGGTTTATATTTAACCCTTCCTATTATTGTTTTCCCAGCAAGCAGCACACTTTCTACAGTTCCGCTTGCTAAGATCTGAAATGGTTCCCAGTGCAGACCCTAGGCTTTGCAGGATGGCAAGAGGTTACAGAGAGAAGGCCTAGACATGGTTTTCTCTATTGCATGACCAATAATGACAACGATATATGATCTCTCAGCCCCCAGCCTCTCTAGTGCTTAGGGACTAACAATAGCAGGCCCTGAGTCTTTGAAGGGCCATCCCGCTCTCTTCTTAAAATGATCCAAAAACATATTAGGGAGGGTGAGACAACAATGTCTGCATGATATATTTTGATTGCTCTGATTCCCACGACTTCAGATCAAATTGATTATTATTTTAAAACAGAAAATTCATATTTTTATCCTGCTTATATATCTGGTAAAGTAACCACCATTGACATGTGAGACTGAAGCAAATGCACCGAATCTGAAACAACCCAAGGTAATGCCATCTTTTCCAGTGTTGGCTAATAACGAGACTCTGTGGTTACGGCATAAAATAAGCAGTATATGGTTTACTGGTCTGAACAATGATATTTCTTTTTCTATTGATCACAACATAGTTGTGATAACAATCTAAATTTTTTGTAGAATAGGACTGTTGCCCCAAAGTATTAGTTTTTAATAAGTGGGTATTTGAATTTTGTAAGTGAGGTGTTATTTTAGAACAAATATTTGTTAAAAAACAAAACAATCCCCCCCCTCGCCCCCACAAAAAAACCCCAGTACACTGTAGGAGGGAATAAAATGGTAACTTGAAAAGCTGCTCCAGTATCCGACACTGCAGCGAAGGGTGTGAGGGTGAGGAGCAAAGGGATTGATTCTCCTTGACCTCTGGAGCCAAGTCGACTATTGCTCTGCCAGATGGGGAGCAAGACGTGACATGACACTCCAGAGCATTTAGTAGGAAAAGAAAAAGAAGTGAAAGAGAAGGGATTAATACCAGCCTTATGGCATAAGATGTCTAATGATACATGGCACTCTTGAATTCAGAATTTTAGTAAAACTGAAACTGTTTTTAACGCCACAAGTTTTAACTCCAAGTTGTTGGGATCTTGCTTTCTCCAAGTTCAACCCAGCCCCTTAACCTAAATTAAGAGTAGCACGGCTGCCTGCCAAGCTGTGAAGCTTGAGAGTAAGAGGAAGCACAGAGAAGCACGATGGCAAGGATTGCTTCTGCTGCGCTTGCAAGTTCCTTGGGATCTGCTGGGATCAGTAATTTGGCTGCCACCTTGACAGCTGGAAGAGAAAAGGTAAAACAATAGAGGGACCCGGGGATGTGGTCACGTGAGAGGAAGCAGAGGAGGTGAACAAGGGAGGCTTAACTGAGAAAGGTGATGTACACGTATACCAGGAAGCCTCACCAACTCAGTGACAGTGAAATGTCATAATTTTATCTTTACATATCTGGATCTTTTGTCTCTTTAAAACATTGCTTTTGACTTCTAAAATAATCATGCACTGTGTAAAAGTAAGGAAAACCTCCATAGTGAGTACAAAAAAAAATTTAATAAGCCCTCATAAACTTACCACCCAAAGATAACCACTGACAGCTTTTTTTCTAAACATATTTTAAAATCAAAATTTGCATTCTATGGTATAAAATATTTTATAATGATTTTTTTTCACCTGGTAATAGTTACATTATATATTCCAGACACAAGAAGCAGCTTACTGAAGCCCTTCCCCCATGCCGAAGTCCACTCTTACGTTCAGAGGATGGAAAGATCACTTTTGTTTGGATGATCTGGAAGACTTCACAAATATGTGGTTATTTGAGTGAGGCTATTAACAATGGTAGGATTTTTTAGAGGAATAGACAACAAAGGTGTATATTTTAGGTGAATGAAACACAATGAATGAATTTGGGAAGGTGGAAAAACCCAAGGGACACATACACTTGTGTGATATGCAGGAGTACTGGGAAGTAAAGAAGGAGTTTGATTGCTAAGCTAAGGGCTGCGAACAAAGAGAGGAGAAACAAGCAGCAGGGAGAAGAAAAAGGTGAGTGAGGGCCTTTGAAGGTAGTAATTTTGGAGGGAGGGTAACTTTCCAATTCAGTTGGTGGCGGCAAAAGCCAGGAAATTGAGGTTTACAAAGACTCCTTCTTACACCAAGAAATTAGGCTGTGAAAAGAAGAACAGAGTAGTAGCACTGACTGGGGTTAGCAAAGTCAGTAGCAAATTTTTTTCCAAGATGGCAAACCAAGAGTAAGGCTTGGAGTTAGAGACATCTCCTCTGAGACAGGAGAAAGAAGATAAGTATTGAAGTATAGAGAAACAAAGAGGAAGGTATTCACTTGGACCGATCTTGATTTTTTTAACAAAGAGGAGAGATTGTCTGCTGGACAAGGTGGAGGGGCCTCGGAGGGAACCAGTAAGAGGAATGGAGTAGACCACAGGGTAACACCAGGTGTGCAGTTCAGGTTGGGGAGCGTGACTTCATAACAGGGCGTGTTAATGGAGTCATATAATCTTCTCCAGAACGCTCTGAATCCCAAGGGCACCATCTCTAAGAGAAATGGTGAAGGAATTGAGGGCCAGGCACTGGCTGAAGGTCATGCACAAGTCAGGATATCAGAACAACAGTCAGTAATTGACCTTGGTAAATGGTTGCCACATAATGGAAGGAGGCTTAAAGGGAGCTAACAGATTGGGTGGGGAGGGGTGGGGTGGGATGGGAGATGGAATGCTTGGAAAGAACAGTGAGTGTAAAGTATCGGTACTTTGGAGGTATTTTTTGAGGGGGAAGGTGGGGAGGAAATGGTGATCTAAGCTACGTCAATACATATGTGTAAGGCACTATGCAATATACAAACAAAAAGTCTGGAGAGAGCTGGGTGTGGTGGTGCGTGCCTGTAGTCCCAGCTACTCAGAAGGCTGAGGCGGGAGGATCACTTGAGCCCAGGCTTTCGAGGTTGCAGTGAGCTATGATGCTGCTGCTGCACTTTAGCCTGGGCAACAGAGTGAGACCCTGTCTCAAAAACAAACAAACAAAAAGTCTGGAGAACAAATCAATTGGTTGAAATAGCAGACAGAGCCTGCTATTGAATATTCGTTCTTCGGAAATCTGAATCAAACAGAATTTTAAAACACAGCAGAAAATGCATCAGCCTTAGAAATAACCTGACAGCTGAGTCTTCATGACTGTGGGGACTAGGGGGCTGTGACTCAAGAAGGTTTATCCGGCAGCCACCTGGCGGGCAATTCACTGGGCACAGAAAGGAATGGCTCAGGTTAATGAAGCAGCTTAAGTTACTTAAAGGCATTAAGGTTACAAACTATGTGGTAGGTGGGGTACGCCAGCCACAGAAAAAGAGTGCCTCCCACAGAAACTGTACAAAGAAAACGTGTAGAGAATATCAAAACAGGGAGATCATTTACATTGGGAAGGAGTTTACCTTTCTTTTCTGACCTCCTGTAACTATAAAACTAAAACATTGGATGGAACATGTCAAAACTAGCAGCTATAAATTCTCGAACGCACAAACAAAGCTTTGAATTTTTAATTATGCAATATATTGGAATGTTAATAAGCAAGAAAATGCAGTAGGTTTTTTTAAACCTATAGAACTAGAGTTAATCACTTGTACACTGCAACTTAATGATGTATGATGATTTGAGATGTAAGACCTTAAAGTTAAAGCTGTTACTAAACCTCTTACTCTAAAATCTAGGTGTAATTAATATTGTACACTAGGAGTAAAAGGGGAGGGAGCTACTATAAAATTAACAAAAGGAGGGAAAAAAAAATACAATACCTCTGGATTCATTATCCCTTCTTTTTTAAAACAGCTGTAAAACATGTCCATGGAAAATACTTCACTCCAAAGATATCCATAATATTGGCCATCATATCCCCCTGCCAAATGTCCAAAAGTAGCTGGCATATTTGTGCCTTTAAGAAAAGATACATTTCAATCAATGTGATAGCAAATGTTAATTATTGGGTTATCAGCTAGCTAAGGTTTCCCTTTGGGGAGTCCAGCTGTGGGAGGAGAGAGGGAATGATACGATCTCACCTCTAGTACTCTCTGGGTTTATGTGTGCCCTCAGCCAAGATGTTTACAAACGTCTCTTCCACTGATGGCTCAACCTCAGAGCTGGTTTCGGCCCTAAGCTCTGGAATGCCTAACAATAGTTTCAGAGGCTTTGTCCACGCCCAACACATAGCTCAGTGTTTTAGAACCGAAGTCAGCCCTTTCTCATCCCTTAAACTCCTCTGTGTCTTAAAAAAATAATATCAATCCTACTCTTTGCCACATTTCTTTATATCTAAAATGTCTCAGAATGGCATTTATTTTTAGGTTGATAATTACTGAAAAGGAACTCTTTACCAATTCAATCTATTTGTAGGGCTACTTTACAAAGTGGCTTGAGACACAAAGTTGCTCTATGGTTTACTATAAACAGATCACCAAAGGAGGTGAAGAACACAGACTGACTCAGCTGGCCATTCTTCATTATCTCTATAAATGTGGCTGATTCATTATAATAACAATTTCCTTAGTGAAAAAAATTCACCTTATCACTTACATATAAATGCACAATGATATGTTGGTTTAAAATACATATATACAAACACACACACACACACACACACACACACACATGAATCCCATAAATCTCAGGTTAGAAACGCCTAATCAAGGGCTTTAACTGACTTCAGAATCAGAAACAAGGTAGAAGCTCACGCTTCTCTCTAAAAATGCCCCTCCTGTCAATTTCTTACTGAAAATTACAGGGAAGTCATGGTGCACACAGGGCGGGCGGAGCAAGGAGGGTGCTGCCAAACACCCTCAGCTCTGGGACTCCCCAGCTCTGGGGCGGAGGCCAACTGCTCACGCCTGATTACACTAAAATGCTGCGAAGCTGGAGCCACCTTTCCTTCAAGCACATTTGAATAGTGTAACTCATAAGGACACAGTGCGCTTATCTGAAAGTCATGGCCTGATTTCAGAAATCAGAAACAAATTAGGCAATCTGTCTGACAAACTCCACCTCCCCTGAGGTGTTAGGAGAATGGCCTGGGCTTCACAGGAAAAATGAACTCAACTCATAGTATTTACGTACCTGGAGTAGCTGCAACACCTAGTATTTCTGAGCAGTATTTGGCATATTCACTTGCAGCATCCAGTGACGTGTTCGTATGGAGAGACTGATCAACTTTGCTCAAAACAATCTGGCGTAGGGTCAGAAGACCTAATAACATAAGAATGTCTCTTGAGCATGTTTTTGAGAGGAGAGAACTATGTGTTCCAATAACTCAAGATCATAGATTTCAAAGTCTAATTCCAGCAGTACTCATCACAAAATGGGAGCAACGTATCTCATTTTACTTAAAGTTTAAAGGCTGTGGGTTTTTTTTTTCTTAGACATAATCCCAGGGTTCCTTATTCCAATATATTTAGCATTTTCACTCCTCAAATTAGCACTCTTGGGGTATCATTATTATTAAAAGGAAAATAAGTTCTATAGACGAAGACGCCAGCAATTCTGCATTAAGTGATTCTAATTTATTTTCCTTCTCTAAAATTACAAGCCATACCTGTGTTGACCAGTCTAGAAGCAACAAGTTTTTCAAGCAGATCATCTGTAATAGGGTTTCCGTCCTTATAATGTTTTGACAGTCTTCGGAGGGAATCAATGTCCCACACCCAATTTTCAAGCATTTGTGATGGTACCTCTACAAAGTCAGTTTCCACATTCGTTCCACTAAATCGTGCAAAATCAGTCTAGAAAGCAAACATAAAGGTATTTTTTAAAGCACTGAATGAAAACTACATATGGACTTAATTAAGACCCACCAAAACTTAAAGGCAGAGTCAGAGTCAACTGCCCCTTTGAATGAGGAGTTAAAAACCCTCAAATTTAAGTGAAAATAAAATATAGCAGCTGAGCAGCATGAAAAATAACCCCCCAAATACTCTATATTGAGGTAATAATTTAATTCTTTTGAATTACAGACAAAGGTTGAACAATCATTAGGAAATCATAACTGGAGAAAAAAATCAGTTTAAGCTAAAAATAAGCCTTAAGCTTTGAAAGGAAAAATATTTAAAAAAAAATTTTTCATTACAAATAAAGAGATCCATAAGACAAGCAATTTCTCCCTAGCTCCTCCTCCTAATTGCTTCCTTTTGTTTACTCAACACATGCCTTTCTGGGGCACTCATCTCTCTATTGCCTAACTACTCAAAATCAATTAAACAGTTCAATTACGCCATTACAGACTGATAGCCTTTGTGTGTGTGTGATGTTTTGTATTCTGAACTTTAAATGAATGGTTCTCAGATAACCATGTTATAGAAAGCCCAAGTTGTACCTCTCAGATTGGGTAGAAGATGTTACCATAAAATAAGAAACCACTTCAGTGGAAGTTAGGTCTGTAAATTCATTAACTGGCAAGTGGAATGAGTTAAATGTTATAAGAAAAGAGAAACAAAGGATATATTCAAAAGTTAGAGCACCCTTGGTAAAAATAAAGGACTTATTCTGAGGGCCTAGACTAAGAGTTAAAAAAAAAAAAAAAGTTTAAGAGTTTAAAAAAACAAAGTTTAGTAAATTCCTTGAGTCAGATGTCAGAAAAGCTCTCAGGCAGAAAGATGGAGATTGACTAGAACAGGCTGTGTTTTTTAACCTTCACAGTCTTTTTTTTTTTCTTTTTCTTTTTCTGCCTGAACAGCCAATGACACACAGTCTTTCAAACACTTGTTAAATTGCCATTGGCAGAGAAGAGCTAGCATTTACCGATGGGGTCACCTGCAGAATGGGGCTCATCAATCTGTTGTCTTTCCCTGAACCTCTGTCCTGTCTTCCTCCTCGGATGCTTTACATTCCAGCCTCCTCTCTCTGACTTCAACATCCCCGGGGCTCTAAATGGAGGGGAAAGGGAAGAGGGACTTAACCACCGGAGAAGGCAGCAGATGGGGTGCCGAATCAGCAGCAAATAACCACTCTGCTTTTGGCCCAGGGCAGAAGCACAGATGTCAACGCCATCTCACATTCTGCCTTCCTCTCTTTATGCAAAAAAATGTTTTGCTTGACTTCCCATTATAATTGTGCTGATTCTAGATATGAAGAGCTGCAAATATTGAAGGGCCAAGGAAATCTAAATTCACTAGGTGCTGGAATTAGGCCACCACTGTTGAGGATGTCCCAATAAAAAAATTCTTAAAGGAAAAGAAGCAAGGAAAGAAACTGAATATTTTGCCTCATTCTGGCATATAATATTCTAAAATTACTGCCTCTGTTATAGATAAGACAATCTTACACAGTAAGTATTAACAGCCAACAACTGTTGAGACTTTATTACGTCAGGCATGACAGGCACACCTCAGAGATACTGCAGGTTTGGTTCCACACCACAGCAATAAAGAGAATATTACAACAGAGTGAGTCACACAAATATTTTGGTTTCCTAGTGCACATAAAAGTTATGTTTACACTATACTATAGTCTATTAAAGTGTGCAAAATCATGTCCGGAAAAATGACGTACAAACTTTAATTAAAATTACTTTATTGTTAAAAATGTTAACAATCATCTAAGCCTTCAGAGAGTTGTAATCTTTCTTCTGGTGGAGGCTCTGGCCTCAATGCTGAAGGCTGCTCACTGATCAGGGTGTTGGTTGCTGAAGATTGGGGTGGCCATGGCAATTTCTTAAAACAATACAACAATAAAGTTTGTCACATCAATTGAATCTTCTTTTCACAAAAGATTTTTCTGTAGCATGTGATACTGTTTGATAGCAATTTACCCAGAGTAGAACTTCTTTCAAAATTGGAGTCAATCCCCTCAAACCCTGCCACTGCTTTATCAATTAAAACTTATCAATAAATTAAGTTTATGTAATATTCTAAATTCTTTGTGGTCATTTCAACAATGTTCATAGCATCTTCACCAGGAATAGATTCCATCTCAAGAAATCACTTTCTTTGGTCACCTACAAGAGGAAACTCCTCATCCATTAGTTTGATCACGAGACTACAGCAACTTCGTCACATCTTCAGGATCTACTTCTGATTCTGTTAAAGTTCTCTTGCTATTTCTACCACATTTGCAGTTCCTTCTTCCACTGAAGTCTTGAATCCCTCAAAGTACCATGAGGGTTGAAATCAACTTCTTCCAAACTCCTGTTAATGTTAATATTTTAACCTCCTCCCGTGAATCTCGAATGTTCTAAAAGGCATCTGGAATGAATACTTTCAAAAAGGTTTTCAACTGACTTTATCTATCAAAGGAATCACTATTTATGGCAGCTATAGCCTTACAACATGTATTTCTTGAATAATAAGACTTGAAAGTTAAAATTACTCTTTGATTCATGGGCAGCACAATCGATGTTGTGTTAGCAGGCATGAAAACAACATTAATCTCCTGTACATCTCTATCAGAGATATTGAGTGACTACGTGCATTGTCAATGAGTAGTAACATTTTGAAAGGAATCTGCTTTTCTGAGCAGTAGGTCTCAACAACGGGCTTAAAATATTCAGTAAACCATGCTGCTAACAAGTCATGCTGTCACCCAGGCTTGGTTGTTCCATTTACAGAACACAGGCAGAGTAGATGTAGCACAATTCTTAAGGGTCCTAGGATTTTTGGAATGGTAAATGAGCACTGGTTTCAACTTAAAGCTGTCAGTTGCATTAACCCCTAACAAGAGAGTCAGCCTATCCTTTGAAGCCAGGCATTTGACTTCTCTCCAGCTATGAAAGTTTTAGGTAGCATCTTCTTTCAACAGAAAGCTATTTTGTCTACGTTGAAAATTTGTTGTGTAGTGTAGCCACATTCATTAACAATCTTAGCTAGATCTTCTGGATAACTTGTAGCTTCTCCATCAGCACTTGCTGCTTCACCTTGCATTTTTATGTTACAAAGATAGCTTCTTTCCTTAAACCTCAAAAACCAGTCTCTGCTAGCTTCCAACTTTTCTTCTGCAACTTCTTCATCTCTCTAAGAATTGAAGAGAGTTAGGGTCTTGGTTTGGATTAGGCTTTGTTTTAAGGCAATCTTTGGCTGGTTTGTTCTTTACTTAGACAATAAAACTTTCTCCATATCAGAAATAAAGCTGTTTCACCTTCTTATCATTTGTGTGTTCACTGGAGTAGCACTTTGGGAACTTTCCTTTGTTTTCACAACTTGGCTAACTATATGGCCCTAGAGGCCTAGCTTTCAGCCTATCTCAACTTTCCACATGCCTTCCTCACTAAGCTTAATCATTTCTAGCTTTTGATTTCAAGTGAGAGACATGTGACTCTTCCTTTTGCCTGAACACTTAGAGGCAATTCTAGGGGTACTGACTGGCCTAATTTCAATATTGTTGTGTGTCAGGGAATAAGAGGTCTGAGGAGAGGGAGAGAGACACGAAATAGCCAGTTGGTAGGGTAGTCAGAATTTATCGAGCATATAACATTTATCAATTAAGTTCGTTCTCTTATCTGAGCATGGTTTGCGGTGCTCCGAAGCAATTACAGTAGTAACATTGAAGATCACTGATCACAAATCACCATCACAGATATATTAACAACAGTGTAAAAGTTTGAAATACTGTGAAAATTACCAAAATGTGACACAGAGACATGAAGTGAGCACATGCTCTTGGAAAAATAGCGCTGACAGACTCGCGTAAGGCAGGGTTGCCAAAAGCCTTTACTTTGTAAAAAGTGCAATATCTGCGACGCACGATAAAATGAAGTATGCCTGTATGCTGGGTGCTTTACATGGATTATCTGGTTAAAATCTCAAAACAACTGCATGAAGTAAGTACTATTACCTTCAACTTTGAGATAAGGAAACTAAGGCATACCGAGATTAATAGTGTAAGTAGGACTTGAAACTAGGCAGTCTGATTCCATAACCCACAATCTTAAGCACAAATGCTATAGTGCCTCTTTATCTTATAGAAAAATGAAAAAGGATTAAATTATGATATTACAAAATGACTAAATCCTCCTGGAAGGGATCTAAAATAGAAGGGTCTTATATCAAACTCTAAGTGAAGAGTTAAAGTGAGTTTTCAGTATGCTTCCTTAGAAATTTGACTACTTCTATATACTGGAAGATTTTTCAAAGATCGAACATGAGGCTGCGATGTAACGGTCAGCCTTTGTAAACACCTATTGTAAAACTGGGATTTTGTAATTTTCACTGTGCAATTTTCTGGAGATTATGGTTTTTAAGTAGGTGCAATCAGAGCAAATAAAGGCAAAATCACCCCATTAGCTACTACCATATAATACACTGACAAAAATATGCATTTTGTATATCCTGCTTGTGTGAAGATTTTTTAAAGTCAGTATTAGAAGATGAGGGGGAAAATCAACCCCAAATAACAACAAAAAAAGCGTGTATGTGTGTATGGTCAGGGGGAAGTGTGTTCAGAACCCAGAAAAAACATGAACAAATGAATAACTCATGAGTTAGAGTTAAAATTGAATAAAATAAGAATCAACACAGTTATGTCATGCAGAGTAGAGAAGAGAGGGCCTATTCTATCCAAAAGCCATTTTGTAGTGGGAAGAGAGCACAGCAAATGAATGAAAGATCAACAATGTCTTCTAAAGAACAAAAGGAAATGTTTGTAAGGAGTGAAAGCTAAAAATAACCCCCTGCTTACTAATTTCCCGAAAGTTAGTCATGCTGTTTCTCTATGAGCCCTTTGGGCAACATCATTTAAGTATTTTTCAAATGAAGAGGACAAAGAACCTACAAATTTCAAAAGCTCAATTTCCAGCAAACAACTAAATTCTCAAGAGAAAGGAATTCATCGTCAGCCACTGTGTATTTCCACACAGAACCCATGGGCAAGACTTAAATCTAGCAGCCCACAGGTTCTCATTTGCAGAATAACTGGGCTGCTGACTAGTACTCATTGTTGACCAGCTCGCAAATACTGCTCCCCAGTTTTTAAACTATGATCCAAAGAACCTTAAAGGTACTTTATATACCTTTTAATATGAGCAATTTAAAGGTATTGATAATGGTAGCTTATGGGCCATGATAAATATCTGTTGACGCTCATATACGTCCCAGATAAAGCAGAGCACTGTAAGAAACACACAAAATAATCCAATTAACAAATCATTTTGCAGGTGACACTTCAAAAAGTTTTAGGGCATTTTTGCTGCAGAAAATATTTTGATAATAAAAGCAGAGAAAACAACGTAAACTTAGATTCCTGTTTGGTTAGAAGTTCTTGATAGGAAGAAAGTTATCTGAATATGAGATTTTTAAAAAATTATCTTTTGAACAGGAAATAAAATACCTAAAATATACTCTATTATAGGTTTTTTAGAACAGATGACTTGATGCTATAGAGATTAACTTCTCAATTCATACAATGCAGTGAGAGTGGGAGCAAAATTATATAAACTGAAGCTTAAAAATTCATGTTAGCTTTTGTTATAGTTAAAGGCCAAAGTCTTAAGGGTTGTTGTTCTAATTAAGAGACCAATTGCTTTTAGTGGTTGCAACTCAGTGTTATTTTCAGGATAGCAAATTCCAACTCAAAGAAAAGGCTGTTACTGAAATCAGTAAGTGTACTGTGCTCAAGAAAAAGGACAGGCCTCAGGAGAACTGACCCTGGCTGTCTGAGGTGACCCACTATTGATTTCCTAGCAGTCATTCCACATCCTGATCTGTCTGATCTAGCCCTAAATCCAGGGATGATGGAAAAGTTTATGTAACAAGGCAAGGTATTAAAAACAGCAGCCACTACCAGCTAGACTTTGCCATAAATACATGGTTAAAAGGTCACAGCTTTAACTTCACACATATCTAGTGATCACTAGAGGTAATAATGTTAATAGTAATAAAGAGAATGTGTTAGTTTTTTTAGTAATCTTCACAACAAACCTATCGTTCAACAGGTCAGTATCATTACCATCATTTAAAGGATTTGGGATACAACACATAATCTGGAGAAGGCTTGAATACTGCATATTAAATTCATAGGCTTGCCCCTAAACTACCTATAATCTAGGTACTTCTTATTTAAACTGCTTCTTTGTAGATGAAAACAAAGGCATTGTTCAAACTTAAATGCTAAGAAGGTTAGGGAGTATGCTTTATTCCCCACTGTACTTCCAAAATCCAGCGCACATCCAAAAACGAGATGCTCAATATGTGTTTGTGAAATGAGTGAAATTGTAAGGAGAATGCTTTTTTAAAAGACTCAAACTTTAACTCTAAGATATTTTCTTTTATTATCATTCTTTACTGAAACTCTTAGCCTCTCCAACCTAACATCACTTCTCTATTGTCTTTTTTCAACACTTACAATTTTATATAACAATTCTATGCTTTTAATTTTCTTATTTTTGCATTTCATGTCCTCAAAGCTAAACTCTAAATAAACATTCAAGCTATTATAAGTTTTCTTTCTTTTCAATCCCATCCTACCATACCTAGCATAACATGTCAGACACAACAGATAACCAGTAATTCTGCTTCGTGAGAAATCAACCAAACATTTCTCCATTTTTAAACAGTATATTTCTAATTATTTAAAAATCGATACATATAGAAAATGCATGGACAGGCATGGTGGCTCATGCCTATAATCCCAGCACTTTGAGATGTTGAGGTAGGAGGATTGTTTGAGGACGAGAGTTCGAGACCAAGCTGGGCAATATAGCAAGATCTCATTTCTACAAAAAATAAGAAAAATTAGCTGAGTGTGGTGATGTCTGCCTGTAGTCCCAGCTACTTGGGAGACTGAGGAAGGAAGATCATTTGCGCCAAGGGCTACAGTGAGCTATGATTGTGCCACTGCACTCTAGCCTGGGTGACAAAGCAAGACCTAGTCTCAAAAAAAAAAAAAAAATAAATAAATAAATAAAAATAAAATAAAATAAAAAGCAGTACACAAATGATAGAAATGTGCATGTTCCTAAACATTACATAGATTCACATTTTGGTTTATGACCTCAACATTTTTTTTTTTTTTTTGTTGAGACAGAGTCTCACTTTGTTGCCCAGGCTAGAGTGAGTGCCGTGGTGTCAGCTTAGCTCACAGCAACCTCAAACTCCTGGGCTTAAGCGATCCTACTGCCTCAGCCTTCCGAGTAGCTGGGACTACAGGCATGCGCCACTATGCCCGGCTAATTTTTTCTATATAGATTTTTAGGTGTCCATATAATGTCTTTCTATTTTTAGTAGAGACGGGGTCTCGCTCAGGCTGGTCTCGAACTCCTGACCTTGAGCAATCCACCCGCCTCGGCCTCCCAGAGTGCTAGGATTACAGGCGTGAGCCACCGCGCCCGGCCATGACCTCAACATTTATGCTATGGACACATCTATGTATGTGCTTGTGTATGTATAGACAAACAAATAACAAAAATGAAATCCTGAAAGAAATCATGTCTGATGTTAAAGTTACAAACTGTAACAGTGTGCAGGAGTTGGGGCTAGGGAGATGAGATGACAGTCAGCAGAGGCTACAGGTTGGGGACAGGTTGCTGTATTTCAAGACTGAAGCCTCAATGGTCATCTCACATAGAAGGAAATGTAGAACTGTGTAAATTCATTCATTCCACGTTATTAAATAGAATGTCATTTAATAAACTTAGGAGAAAGAAGTTCATCCAACAGGAATGCATACTTGGAAGATCAAATTCAGACCACACGAAATGGTGCTGTCTCCACTGCATGGAATGAGAGCACACAGAATAGGAATAAAGTAGAGCCGTTAAGGGCATGACTGTCAGATCTCGGGCAGGTCCTTCTAAGTTTCAGATTCTTTTACTTGGAAAACAGGGAAAATAACAGTGCCCATCTACTTCAGAGAGTACTGTGAGGATAAAATTAATAAATGCCTGCAAAGCACCATGCACAGTACTGGCATCTGGTTCACGCTCAGTAAGTTGCAGCCACTACTCTTCCTCTCAGCCTGCACGGTCTTCCTGACCAGGTATGGTCTTGGCTGGTCTGACCAAGCTTATCGTTGGCTTCCTCCAAGTATTTATTCCTGGGTGATAATGCTGAAGATAAATGTCCCCATTTCTCTTCAACTAATCCACCACCACTCTCAATGCTCTAACCTGCTCATTCTGTTCTTGCTTCGGGAATCAAACTTCTAAGTAGGCAGCAGTCATCAAAACATCTTCCATAACAAAGTAAAAAACACGGCCAGAACAAATACAACCTGATGGTTTCCAATCACTTTCCATAGATTTTCACTCAAAACCCACTGAAGGGAAGCGTTTGTGAATTCTCTAGAACCTGAAGTGGCAATAAATTGCCTCATGGCAACTGGTCTTTTTTCCTCCTTTCCAGTTCTGAGTTTTGTACTATTTATTGCTCCCAAAAGAGCTAAATTATGCAAAAGCACAATTTTAAGAATACTTCAAATATGTATGGCACTTTATGCTTTTCTAAGTGCCTTTTCACAGATTTGTTTAATTCTCCCAATACTCCAGGAAGTAGATTCAAGAATTGCTGTTGTCTCCATTTTCTGAATAATAAAGACAAGATGGTTCAAAGAGGTCAAACAACTTGCCCCAAGTCACACAGTCAGGCCCACAGATACACAGATGATTTTTAATCCAGTGTCCTAGTCATAACACTTGGGTGCCTTCCAGACTAATAAATGGGATATTTATCGACACCTGTATCTAATTCAACTCTGTAGAGCAGATAAGCTACTCTAATAGTCTATCAAATTAACAGATTATTTGAAATCATATAATTTAAGGTTTTTCTGCCCATCCATCCCTTTCACTTTTAATTAAGCAGTCTTTATTGTGATTCCGATGTGCTTCCTAAGAATAATTACGTCTTTAAAGTTCAAAACTCATTACTGCTCTTAATGCACAATGCAACACAGACATTACAATGGAGGCTGTTCAGAAGCATTACTTGTCTACTCTACAGAAGTTCAAAAGGCCAGTGATTACTAAGCCCAAACCACAGTGAAGCCATCAAACAGGAACAGATACTACAGATACCACCTTTTGATTACTATCTTTGAAATTACCTACCCTGTAGTATAAATACAAGAAAATATGAGTGAAACTCATCTCCTGAATGATGAGATAGTAGACATACTGAACTAGTGCATCTACATATTTGAAAACTGGATGTTCCTGCCAACACGTTTAAATATTACTATGATAAGCTCAAACGAGCTCTTCTGGTCATCAAACCTGCACGCTGCCACAGTGGAGAACTCAAACACCAAGCTGCCATATCTTAAAACCAATCTACTGAATATGTATGGCCAATCTTTTATTTATTATATATTTCTTAGATGAGTTAGAAGTATTACTGAACATAGATATTATGAATCTCCTTTTGTGGTACCATCCATTTTAGGTCAGTACAAAAAGTTCTCTCTTGCTAGACTTTGGAGTTCAACAAAATAGTTCTGAAATTATTATAAAGTTTCAAATATATGGATCTGTGCCTACAAAGACAAAAGCAGCGATCACTGGTTCCAAATATGATTACCTTAAAAGTTCTTAAAATATTACAGGACATCTGAAAGCATTAATTGACAAAGAAGAGATTTTTCAAAGATAATCTCACAAGGAGATGACCAAGCAAAGGATTGTGTCAACACACTATTCGTCAGTATGACACATCTTGTGCTCATGAATGAGGTTAGGCAAATCTTTAAGAATAGAATATATTAATAGTCCACTGTTTCAGGAAAGAGACACCAAACTGGTGAATGCAATATGTACACACAGTTCAGTCAGGAGTCAAAGAGGTCTAAAAAGTCATAGTATCAAGAAAATATTTTCCAGTACTAAAGTGGCTATCTCAAAGATCAGAAACAATGAGCACAACATAATGAGTTGTGGAGAACTGACTATGAACACATTGTAAGCACAGTGAGGTTCTAAGAGGACTGTGTCTAAAAAAAGCACATGCATCAAGAGCACTGAAAAACCCTATTTGAAGATCACTATTATCTTAATGAATGGATTAAGACACCAAATTATTTCCTTGTGAAATCACAAGCTGATAATCAACACCTAAATGAGGAAACTGCTATAATCCAGGAATTCTTAACTTGAGATTCATTATGGTCTGGGTTTCGAGGGCTCCCTGAGCCCTTTGGAATGCCATGTATAATTTTTAGTCTATTTTTCTGGAAGAGGTACCCACAGCTTAAATCAGGTTTTCATAGGGTCTTCAGATCCAAAATATTGAGGATCCACTGTTCTAAAAGCAGGTCATTTATCTATGTACAAATATATAATTAGATCTTTGGATAATCCAAGTCATATCCCATAAGTCTAAAATGAAGTATTCGACATTTCTAAATTACTGACACAAATATTTTAGAAAAATGTAAACTGGGGTTATCCTGATTAAAAGAAATGCCAGCCACAGAATGGACAATGATGGAAGGTCCACATAATAAATATTTCAGGAGCCCTACTGTTATGATAATAGACTTTAAAATTGTCTAAGAAAGAAATGTTAGATTACTCTGAAAGATTTCTTTTCCTTGGATTAAAGAAAAGTTAGAAATGGCTAGATCAGGACTTACTTATCTGGACATATTTATATCCTATTCCCACCTGTTTTTTAAAATAAAAGATGGAAGCATCAGGATATAAAGATAAAATGTTGAGAGAATTAAATTGTTTTTAAACAAAGGTGGCAGTGGTACTTGGAAATGAATGAGTACATGTTCGGTGATTACAATGACTAGGGCTACTCTGGGGGCCAGGGATGCTGGGTGCACAGAACTGATCCAGCACACACTGGGACAACAAAAAACCTGCTCTGTATCCTGCTTGTCATTCATATCTCCTGCTGGACATTCATATAAATGAAAAAAATAATTGAGCCTCAAAATTAACTCCACTGTACATATTTTTGCAAAGCATTTTTTATACAATTTTAATTTCTAAGACTATAAGTACTAGGATTGACTGTGTCAATCAAAGTTAGTTTACTTTTTGGAGGGGAAGTTTCCCAGGTGGTGTTCATTTTGAAAAATCATGTCACTATTGGCAATACTGCTCTTGGACTTGAGTTGACACCACAAACCAATTCTATCAGTTTGCAGCTGTTGCTGCTCCAGTCAAGGTTATTTACATATACTGCAAACCCCCTGAATATTTTATGTCTTACTGCATAGTTGTGCCCAAGACTTACCACTTGAAAAACATAAAAAATTCCTTTCTTTTATATTCAGTGAGGACAACCTATTGATTTAAAAAAGATTTTCTGTATGGGGAAAGACCATTAGGGGAAAAGCAAGTAAAATCCAAATAAAGTGTGGTGTTTAATTAGGAGTACTGTACCAATGCTGGCTTCTTAACTGTGACAAACAACTACTGTAATGTAAGATGTTAAAAGTGGCGGAAAGGGGGTGAGGGGGACAATATTTGCACTATCTTTGTAACTTTTCTGTAAATCTAAAACTACTCTAATAAAAAGGTTATTTTTTTAAAAGTTTACTTTTACAGTCATATAGAGACTTCAAATTTGGAAAACTATCCCCCCATTTCTGTTACTATCAGTATATTTAAATTATTAGATTGAACTATTGAACTAGACATTTTCATATGTTAATAATGGTTAAATATTAGCAAGTTCATTTGGTTCAAGCTAGAACAGCTTGGGCCTAGTTAAAGGGACTGTGTTACAAAGTTAAAAATAAACGTATTTTTCATTATCACAAATAAGGAAATCAATTTTAATCCACTGCACACATACACCTCTTCCCCGGCAAATTCTCTGCATGGTTATACTATGTTACCTATGATTTTTGAGGTCAGTAAAGGGAGCTGTTACAAAGCATTTATTATTAAGAAAGGAGTAAAGGGTCTGAGAGGGTCGAAACCATTGAAGTAAACAAAGCATTAATAAGCAAGAGAGAGAGATTACAGCACAGTTTTTCTGTGACACCTACACCAAATTCCTATGGAGAAGAAAATAATGAAAAGGAAAAAGCAAAGCATTTGTAACCCTTCCTTAATGACAGACAGTCTTATTTCTTTTCCATGGGCTGTCATTCACCATGCTCTTTCACTGGTAGATTAACCTCTGTGTAAAAATATGTTGTAAAAGAGGACATGATAAAGAAAATCGTGTGTTTTTGCAGAAGGCCTACAAAAATCCTGAACATGTTCAGCTTCTGAAAAAACACGTTAAGGGAAGAAATGTGACGCCAGTGAGAAAAAAAAAATTCTGGAAAAGCGATTGGTAGGTTTACTATAAAAAAAAAAAATCACTCACCTGTGCACAAATCTGATGCATGACGTGACCAAACTCATGGAAGTAAGTCCTCACCTCGTCGTGTCTCAGGAGAGAGGGACGACCTGCTGCCGGCTGTGAGAAGTTCACCACTAGGGCAGCCACAGACATCATCCGGCCCCCGTCAGGGAGAAGGCAGCCAGGCTGGAGACCAAAGCAGGCGGCGTGATTGTATTTTCCTTCCCTGGGAACCAGACACATACATTGGTGAGACATGAAAACTCTTCTCTAGCAACAGCATTGGCATGGCTTCTCTCGGTCATTAAGTTCTATCTGATACCAGAATATGCTTTTAAACATTTAATTTATCTTTTAGAGAGTCAAGTCGTTTTCGCTAAAATGGAAAAACTAAAGCTAAACACACAATAACCCTACTATCACTTTGCGTGAGTTACACCTCCAAGGTTTTGTGAGACTTAAGAATGTACACCACACCTAGTATACAGCTGAATAACCAATTTATTTTAATTATTTTAATGAACTCCAGCTTTTCTTTTTCAAAGATGGAGTCACTCAACATAACACAATGTTGAAGCAAATTTGAAATAAAAAATATAATTTGACTCACTAGGTAGTTTTTTCTTTAAAATTAGAATTGATAAAAAACTAAATTCCAGACAATAAGATTTTTCCTTGTATTTGAGAAGGGAAGAATCAGTAATCACAATTAAATGAGCTGCTTTTATAGACTAGACAGGCTTTTCTTTTTCTTTTTTTTAACAGAATGCTTTTAGTTAGCCTGGGAAAATGCATAAATTATACTGTAAAGTAGTCTATTCTTGGACAATGTTCTATCACTGATAGTCTCTTTAAAAGCAGCTAGACTTCATTCTAGGAGTAGGTTTCCTTTTTTTTTCCTCTGCAGATTAACAGTATATTCAGGTTTGGAGATTTTTTTTAGTTTGCTTTGTTTTTATTTGTACATTTTTTTCTGTGTTACCTTTTCTTGGTGACTCTTATTACTCTTTTTTCCCCTGCTATTCAAATAAACAAAGCCCTAGTCTTTTCCCAGCTTCCCATTTAAATGTACAAAACTTTCAAGGGCGTTGCGTGACTCTTAACTACAACAACATGCTGCATGCCGCACAATCTGCAAATCGCTTTTCTTGAACCCACCAGAGAGATGAGGCTGAAGGGCAACCAACGAACCCACAATCTAAGACAGGTGCCTCCAGGGAGAGAAAGGAAGGAAACACCAGTCCACTTTTATTTTTTCTTTTTTACTTGGGGCAGCCACTGAAGACATTAGTATGAAGAATTTTTAATGAATTGCTAAAGGCTGAGGGTGGCCCAGCTAAAATACGTAGCCACTAGGAGCTGTAGACAAGGGAAGGTTTGCATCCATTTGCAGGGTCTTCTCCATGGATCTCACTGGGTACACACAAAAAAGACTAAGGGCAAAGTGAGAGCCCTGAGAAAGCACTGGTCGGGGAAAGGATAGGCTTCTGTGTAAGGCCAAGTATCTAAGCACTGCCCAGATCCTCTTTTCCTCTCTCCTGTAGAGCCAAAGCCTTAAACTTCTAGGGTAAGGGCAACAGACCCTGTTGTCCTTAGAGCACTGGCGAAAACCCACTGCTGTCAGGGGAAGGGAACAGGAAAAAAGCTCTCTACCCTTGGAGAAGGGCGAGAACATATGCTGGGCTCAGACCTTCAGCTGAGGGTGGGGCGGGATCACTGAACAGGCCCCACTCCTAAGACCCAAGGACACAAAGCCTATTCTGTGATTCAGGCTGATGCTTAATCAGAACAACAGAGAATTCCCACCTCCTCACCAGGTTAACAGGCATCCAGTAACAAATAACGGCAGTCTACTGGTGGGAGAGAAGCAAGGGCTTGAAAAGAGACCTGCTCTGAGGCAGCGCACAAAGACCTGAAGTTGAAGGTGGAACAGGCACTGAGAAAAACTCTCTGACAAATCTGCTCGTATCCTAAACACAGGATATGGGAATCCGAAGTTTGTTATGTACTGAGGTTAACCATGGCAGCAACAGAGCCCAAACCCAGCTCAACTACTAAGTCAATCAACCCCCATGCTAAATGCCTAGCAGAAGTAAACGTGTGACCATTTCCAGGCATAAAACTATTTACTTCAGCCTTTAGTATCCTATACAAGATGTCTGGCTTTGAGAAAAATTGTGAGGTATTCAAGGATGCAAGAAATAAAAAAAAAACCAATACACTGTTAAGAGGCAACGCAAACAAGAAAATCAGATATGACAAAGATGTTGGAGTTATCAGAGTATTTAAACTAACCAAAATGAGTATGTTAAAGTGTCTGAAGGAAAAAGTAGATACCATGCAAGGAAAGATGGATAATTTTGACAGAGAGTTGGAAACTGTAAGAAAGAAACAAATGAAAATGCTAGAAATGAAAAACACATTAATAGAGATGAAAAATGCTTTTGACAGGCTCATTAGAAGACTTGAAACAGCCAAGGAAGACTCACTAAACCAAAAGGGCCAATCGAAACTACGCTATCTAAAACACAAAAATTTAAAAAGGGTGAAGAAAGGAGAACAGAGCACCAAAAGCTGTAGAGCAATATCGAATGATCTACCCTACGTGGAATCAGAATCTCAGAAGGAGAATAGAGAGGGAACAAGATAGAAGAAATATTTGAAGAAAGACTGGCCAAGAATTTTCCAAAATTAATGACAACTAACCACAGATCCAAGAAGCTAAAAGAACACCAAAGGAAATAAATACAAAGCAAAACAAAAAAAGAATGGAAAAAAGGACCTCATACACCCAAGCATATTAAAATTGCTAAAAACAAGAGATGAAGAGAAGATCTTGAAGGTAGCCAAAAGGAAAAAAACCACATTACATATAGAGGAACAAAATAAGAATTACAGACTTCTCGCTAAAAACTGCAAGTGATAAAAGACAGACATTCTGGTTTCAGAACCCACATTTTTAACCCCTATACTAAGAACCACATGTGGGAAATATGGGAGAGTAGAATATATATATATATTTTTTAAAGAGACAGGGTCTCGCTCTGTCTCCCAGGCTGGAGTGCAATGGTGCAATCATGGCTTACTGCAGCCTTGAACTCTTAGGCTTAAACGATTCTCCTGTCTCACCCTCCTGAGGAGTTGGGACTATAGGTGTGTGCCACCACGTTCAGCTAAGAGTAGAGTCTTTTTTTTTTTCTTTTTTCAGACAGCATCTAGCTTTGCTGCCCAGCCTGGAGTGCAGTGGCCTGATCATAGCTCACTGCAGTCTTGAACTCCTGGGCTTGAGCAATCCTTGACCTCAGCCTCCCAAATTATAGTCGTGAGCCACCACAACTGGCCTGAGTAGTGTCTTAAAATGGGTAGGAGTTGAATCCCTAAGGTCCCTTCCAACAATGTGATCCTCAGTACCTTGGATAGAGGTCCAAGTAGAATTGTCCCAATACTTCTCCTGTTGCTTTATCCTTCACAGTGTAAAGTGTCACACTTTTATTCCAAACATGAGCGTCTGCCACTTGCTCAAATGAAAGTCCCAACAACTCCTGGTAGGTGTTCAGCAAGCCTTCAGTGACCACCTCAATTGGGAAATATTCCTTGAGGAACTCCTGGTCTACAGAGTACTTGAGTTCTTCTGTCCGAGTCATGTAGTAATGTAGATCCCATGCATTGATTTTCCCATCATATTCAAAACCTCTCTCTTCACATTCCTTTTTCTTCAAATTCAAAATAAACTCTCGTTCTGCTTCACCCAAGGGTTTTAATTTCTGGCTTAAATCATCTGTGAAGAGTAGGAAAAGTTAATGATCTATTGCTGTTGGGAACAAGCACATTCACACGTTCTGTCAATGTTTTACAATGGGGCTTCCTTTGTCGCACTCAATACAGATAAATCCGGAGGAAAGAGCAAGGAAGGAGGGAAAGAGAGGGAGGAAAGCAAGCTCTGTTATGAAAGCATGCTTTTCTCTTCAAAGTGATTTGTTTTATGCCTTTTTCTTTTAGCATCACCACCATGCCACGACTTCCTCACAGTATCAACAAAGCTGAAGTTTATCTTAGAGAACTCTGACTCAAGAATGTGATAATTCAGGGAACAAAGCAATAGTGAAACTAAACTCATGTACATGATTATCCTTCCATGAGGTTATTAGTTAGGCCTCAGAAGGCCAGGGGCAACAAACCACATGTGACCTGTGGTCAGCATTATCTAGAAATTGCTCAACGCATCCGACAGCCATGGGTTTAGTTTCTCATTACCTCGTTCCTATGAAGAAGGCCTATTTGGACACAGAAAGTCCAGTTTTTAGCTGGAGAAATTTCTGGGCACCACAATTTACACACTGTGGTCAATTTTGGACTCTACCGTACTTGGTTAAATGAGTAAGCTCTTACGTATTTATTTTTCACAATTTGTTAAATACATTAAGATAAAAATGTGCTTGGCTCTGCAAGAGTCATGGCAGTTCAGGACTCAGCCCCACAGTGTGAGAGATGGAGGCAGCAGTGTGAGGAATGCTGTGAAGACAAAGGAGGAAACTAGTGGAGGATACAAAGAGATATAATTTTGATTAGGCCTATGAGAGAATATGTGAATATAGGTGGCAGGAGGACAATTTGCATAGGAATATGCCAATTTCAAATTAAAGGGAAAACTTCTTTCAATGAATTTAGTTAATTAGGTGGTTACTAAGGAAAAACTTCAGTATATACAGTTGCCACTGAAGGAAACATTCTCAACAAGTTTGTTAACTCTCTGAGCTGTCCTCTTGTATAATGTGCATCAGACTGTACGGCCATTGCCTGTTCACATGTCCATTGTTTCCACTAAGTGGAAAATCCATTGAGGAAAGGACCTTGTTTTATTCCTTTCTGTAGCCCTAGCACTTAGCATATTGCCTAATACTGGGTAGTTATTTTATAAATGTCTCATGAATGAATAAATGAATTATATAATAATACACAGCTACCATTTATGGAGCACCTATTACATACATGTCACATATGATTCCACTATATGTATATGGTAATAAGTCAGGGTACAGCCATTGTGGACACACTGGAGTAAATCATAAATTTAAAGGCTGATTTTATTAACACATTATTATTTCCAACTTAAGTTAATAAAAGGATATTAAAGATATAGACTAAATGCTTTGACAAGTTACTGAAGGTAAATAAATTTTGAAAGGAGCTAGTGAGGAAAGTAAGAACAAAATAATACTTTGGTTAACTCTGATTATAGATGATTACAACAGAAATTAGGTCTTTACCATGGCTAAGTTATTCCAACATTTTCACCAAGATGCAAGAGAAAACAAAGAGACTGTTGGAATATGACACCTAGATTGAGATGGGGATAGGGAAGAGTACCAGTGATTAAATGTCATGGCCAGGAGATACAGGCTCAAGATGGCCAACTAGACATACGCAGCATGTGCCCCCTCCATGGAGAGGATCCACAATAGTTAGCACATTCTCACATTTTGAACAGATTTTCTAAGAGGCAACACTAAGATTCACTAGGGAAGTGACAGGAAGCACCGAAAGTGGGTAAGGAGAGTGTATAGGGCAACTTGCCCAGCCAGGGACTGGCTAACAGCTAGGAGATGCTCTGTAATGTGGGGAAGCAATAAGAGAGGAACCCCCATGGCTCCACTTACCAAGATAAGCTTTTCAATCTTGGTTAAAAGAGAATCCACTGACCCATGCAGGTCTTGGGCCATAAGGAGCTGTTTGGAGATTGCACAAACACCTGTCTCCAGAATGGGAACCTATGTGGAATTACACAGGCATCCCAGCCTAGAGCAGGTTGAGCTGGGCACCATTCTGAGAAACTAGATACTGGTGAACCGTGGGCACACCTGCAGCCACTGCATGGAGTTGAGGGGGGACAGAGGAAACCAGGTACTCCCATGCATCCCTACAAAGGTCCCCACCACCCTGCTGTGTGCTGCTGTTGAGACTGAGATGTGAAAGGACAGCATTTTCCATGGTTTCTTGCCCACATTGCTTGCTTAGGGGGGACTCCAGCCATTCTAGTCCCAGGTTTAAGGTGCCATTTTGAGAGTTTGACACTGGGCTATGCCCTGCCCTACAGCTGAGTTTGGGCTGACATGCCTGCAGCCCCTGCCTGGCTGGGGAGGGAAGCCAGGCATTCCACCACATACCTGGGACGGTGCCCGCCATCCTGCAGCTGGATGCTGTGGTACCAAGTCCTGAGCAAATGGCACTCCCCATAGTTTCCTGCCAGTGTAGCCTTCCTGAGAAGAGCCCCTCCCCTCTCTGGTCACAGGTCCAAGGCATCAGTTTGGGAGCTTAAAGCTGGGCAGTGCTCCACCCTCAGGCTGAGTTCAGGCTGAGTCAGCAGCAGCCCTGCCAACCTGAGGAGGGACAGGGGAGCCCAAGCTCTCCTACATATATACCTAGGACAATTCCTACCACTCTGCTATGGCCTCCAGTGAGACTAAGATACAAGAATACCACACTCCCTACAGTTCCTTGCCCATGCTGCTTGTCTGAAAAGGGCCCTGCCCTCTTTGATTGCAAACCCACAGCGGGCACCATTTTGAGAGATTAATGCTGGACCATGCCCCACCCTTGGGCTGAGTTCAAGGTGACGTGGCTGCAGCCGCCACTCAGCCAGGAAGGGATAGGGGAGACCAAACTCTCCTAAGCTCACTTAGGACAATACCCACCACCCTGTAATAGGCAGCTGTGGGACTGAGGACTAGCTTGCTCAACCCGTTGCAGCTACCAGTAAGACCAACACAGATCACTAGGATCTTAGTGGGTGGCTCCACCACTGCTACTGCCACCTCCCACAGATACACTGAAAGTAAAGGGGTGAAAAATGATATTCCATGCAAATGGAAACCAAAAGTGAGCAGTAGTTATATCAGATAAAACAGACTTTAAATAAAAAACAGTAAAAAAAAAAAAAAAAAAAAAAGACAAAGAAGGTCATTATATAATGATTAAAGGGATCAATCCAGCAACAGGATTTAACCATCCTAAATGTATATGCACCAAATATCAGAGGACCCAGATTCATAAAATAAATATTACTAGACCTAAGGAAAGAGACAGACAGCAACACAATAATAGCAAGGGACACTAACACTCCACTCACAGCACTAGATAGATCAAGACAGAAAATAAACAAAGAAACATTGGACTTTAGACCAAATGGACCTAACAGATATTTATACAACATTCCACCCCAAAACTACAGAATATACATTCTTTTCATTAGCACATGGAACATTCTTCAAGACAGACCACATCTGAGACCACAAAACAATCTTAACAAATTTATAAAAATAGAAATCTCAAGTATATTCTCAGACCCCAGTGGAATAAAGCTAGAAATCAATATGATGAGGAACTTCAGAAACTATACACACAGGGAAATTAAACATGCTCCGGAAGGATCACCGGGTTAATGAAATAAAGGTGGAAATTAAAAATATTTTGTAAACGAATGAAAATGAAAACACAACATATGAAAACCTGTGGGCTACAGCAAAAGCAGTGCTAAAAGGGACATTTATAGCATTAAATGCTTACATCAAAAGAGCAGATAGATCACAAATTAACAACCTAACATCGCACCTCAAGGAACTAGAACAATAAGAACAAACTGAAACCAAAGCTGGCAGAAGAGAAGAAATAAAGATCAGCGCAGAACTAAATAAAATAGAGATTAAAAAAAAACAAAAGAAAGGATCAAGAAAACAAAAGGTTGGGTCTTCAAAAAGATAAACAAAATTGACAAACCACTAGCTAAGCTAATCAAGAAAAGCAAAGATCCAAACAAACACAATCAGAAATAAACAAGGAGACATTACAACTGATACAGAAATACAAAAGATCATCAGAGATTATCATAAACAACTATATGCTCACAAACTAGAAAACCTGGAGGAAATAGATGAATTTCTGAAAGCATACAAACTCCTGAGATTGAACCAGGAAGAAACAGAACTCCTGAATAAACCAATAACGAGTAGTGAGATTAAATAATAAAAAATTTTCCCAAAACAAAAAAGTTTTAGGACCTGATGGATTCATAGTTGATTTCTACCAGACGTACAAAGAACTGGTACCAAACCTACTGAAACTCTTCCAAAAAGATTGAGAAGGAGGGAATCTTTCCTAACTCATTCTATGAAGCCAGTATCACCCTAATACCAAAGCCAGAAAAGGATGCAATAAAAAAAGATTACAGACCAATGTCTCTGTGGAACATAGATGTAAATCCTCAACAAAATACTAGCAAACCGAATCCAACAGCACATCAAAAGGATAATTCACCACGATCAAGTGGGTTTCATCCCAGAAATACAGGGACGATTCAACACACGTAAGTCAATAAATGTGATTCATCACACAAGCACAATTAAAAACAAAAACCATAAGATCATCTCAATTAGATGCGGAAAAGGCATTCGATAAAATCCAGCATCTGATAAAAAACTTTAAAACACTTGGCACAAAAGGAAGTGTACCTCAAAATAACAGCCCGATATGACAAACTCACAGCCAATATCATATTGAATGGGGAAAAATTGAAAGCATTTCCCCTGAGAACTGGAACAAGACAAGGATGCCCACTTTCACCACTTCTATTTAACACAGTACTGGAAGTCAGAGCCAGAGCAATCAGGCAAGAGAAATAAAAGGCATCCAAATTGGAAAAGAGGAAGTCAAATTATCTCTGTATGCTGATGGTATGATCTTATACCTAGAAAACCCTAAGGACTCCTCCAAAAAACTCCTAAATTTGATAAATGAATTCAGCAAAGTCTCAGAGTATAAAACCAACATACAAAAATCAATAGCATTTCTATATACAAACAACCAAACTGAGAACCAAATCAAGAATTCAATCCCATTTACAATAGGTACAAAGAAAACACAAAAAAACCCTAGGAATAAATTTAACTAAAGAGGTGAAAAATCTCTACAAGGAGAACTACAAATCACTGATGAAAGAAATCAAAGATGACACAATAATTGGAAAAACATCCCATGCTGATGGATCAGAAGAATCAATATTGTTAAAATGACCATATTGCCCAAAGCAATCTAAAGACTCAGTTCGATTCCTATCAAAATACCAATGTCATTTTTCACAGAATTAGAAAAACAATTCTAAAATTCATATTCATATGGAAAATTCATACAGAACCTATGGACATTGGAGACTTACAAGGGAGGAGAGTGAGGGGGAGTGAGGGATGAGAAAGTACCCATGGGGTACAATGTACACTACTTACGTGATGGGTACACCAATAGCCCTGACTCCACCACTTTACCATATATACATGTAACGGAATTTAACTTATACCACTTATATCTATTAAAATAAAAAAAATTCTAACTGTTAAAATAAATAAATGTCATGGCCATAAGAATGACTTTTAAAATATTAATGAAAAAATGTTTTTAAATGGATGTGAGTATAGTTATTAGATAATACAGTTCTGATGTATATCACTTTGTATAGTAACAAATGTTTCTAGAGTATAAAATGTTTTTTTGTTTCTATACATTCTATTTTCATTTACATCATATTTGTAAGCTTATTTCATACGAATCCATAAGTAGCTATGCTATGACAACCAAATGCCTAGTGACAGTAGACAAAGACAATGAGATAACACTCTCTGTTAGCACCCCAGATATCATGTTAGGAATTAGTATAAAAATCCCAAAGAAGAAACAGGATAGAATGAAGCAAGGATTTTAATAGTAATATAAACAATTAGCAGCCCTTAGAACCAAGCACATTACCTAATATATACGTTTCTCCTGATTGAATGAAAAATGGGATGTCTTCAAAGGCATGTTAGGCCCTCTGTCAAGTTTATATGATACAGCAAAACAGTCACAGAAAAAAAGAAATGGAAACCACACAAGTATTTAAAAAAAAAAAAAAAAAAGAACAACTAACCTAGGAAGGCTGTTACACGGCTTGTGCTCTTTGCAGTGTTCAATTCAAGGACGAAGTCAGCATGTGTGTTATAGCCAAGTAGTTTGGCTACTTTGGCCCGAAGTGGGAGTAGCTGTTGCAGAATGATGGTGTTTGCCTAGTAATAAACGCCACCAACAAAAACAAAGTTTAATTATTAATTTGACCTAAAGTACTAAAAAGAAGAGTTATTATATGTATTTGGTTCATAAAATTGTCAAATATTTTTAGACCATCTTAACTTCTATTTTCATTTCAGCATTAGATTCTTTTTGGTTCATGAACCAATATTATTTCTGAAATAATTTATGATTTTTTAAACCTCAGGAGATAGCTATGAGGTCTCAGTAAAATTTGAGGTACTATAAACTTAGAGTGAAAATACATTCTTAAGGACTCCACATTTTTTCTCATTGATAGAACTGCACCAAGTATTGGTACTTAATGTTTTGGGGATGTTTTTATTGTGGTAAAATATACATAAAATTTATCATTTTGACTTCACATCCATTTGTATGATGATTATAAAAACAAAACCAGATAATGTATTGGTGAAAATGTGGAGAAACTGGAACCACTGTGCTTTGCTGATGGAAATGTCAAATGGTGCAGCTGCTGTAGAAAATGGTAATTCCTCAAAAAATTAAACATAGAATTCTACATTTAATTTTTTGAGGAATTACCACATGATCCAGCAATTCAAATTCTCAGTGTATACCCCAAAGAATTAAAAGCAGAGACTCAAAGAGGTATCTGTACATTCATGTTCATAGCATTATTTACAACAGCCAAAAGATGGAAGCCACCCAAGTGCCCATCGACAGATGAGTTGATAAACAAAATGTGAATCATAGACACAATGCAAAAATAAATTCTTAAAAAGGAATGAAGGCTGGGTGCAGTGGCTCATGCCTGAAATCCTAACACTTTGAGAGGCTGAGGCGGGAGAATCGTTTGAGGCTAGGAATTTGAGGTTGCAGTGAGCTGTGATGAGGCCACTGCACTCTAGCCTGAGCAACAGAGCAAGATCCTGTCTCAAAAAAAATAAAATAAAATTCTGACACGTGCCACAACATGGATGAATCTTTAAGACAGTAAGCTGAATGAAATATATCAGACACAAAAAGACAAATATTGTATGATTCCACTTATAAGAGGTTCCTAGAATAGTCAAAATCATAGAGACAGAAAGTAGAATGGTACCTGCCTTGGGCTGGGGAAAGACAGGAATGTAGATTTAGTGTTTAATGGGCACAGAGTTTCATTAATGGGGAAGAGTAAAAAGCTCTGGAGATAGAAGGTGGTGATGGTTGCACAACAATGTGAATATATTCACAATGTGAATATATCTAATGCTACACGCTATGGTTTGAATACCCTTACAAATGCATATGTTGAACCTTAATTCCTACTGTGATAGTATTAAGAGTCAGGGCCTTTTAGGAAGTAATTAAGTCATGAGGGCAGAGCCCCATGAATGGTTTAGTGCCTTATAAAAGCGCTTATCCTGTACCTTGAAATACACAAAGATCAACACCAGGAATAGGCTGCTGCTGTAACCAAAGTGAAAAATGTATGGGAATGGAAGGTGAAGACACAGATACTGCAGGCTGGGAAGCTGGTGATCCTTATATTATGAATAACATTTGTGAAAACTGTTGCTCGCCATAACTTAGAAAGTAGGCCACATACCTACTGGGTCTTAGCTCTAGAGGAAATGTTTGGGAAAACTAATAATGTTGGTGTGTGTATGTTGGCGTTTGTTGCTTTTAGAAAAATTACATGAGAGAAATGAGCTCAGGTAAGAACTGGCCAGTTTGCAAAGATGGAAGGAAAAGAATTCTGCTGAGGGAGGTTTTGCCTGTGGTCCACAATCTAGGGCTTCAGATGCATGGAAAATCCAATGGCTTTGTACTCCCAACATTGGAGAAAAGATTGTCACTCAGAGTTACTGAACTGCAGAGATTAGTTTGAAAATGCTGCCTTCATCCTTATGCCTACTGTTGGAGAGCCTGAAAGCAGACTCTGTTAAATTGAGGAAGAGTGGGATGGGAAAAATACAGGGCAGGTTTATGAACTATGACCAAAAGTGATATTTGGGTGTAGTTATTTTAACATGCATCTGACTGGAAACAAACAGAGAATAAATCTAAGTTTTTGAGGGAATTTTATTACCAAAGATATCATAAATCTGGCTGACAAAAGCCTGTGATTATGTGATTCCTAAAACAACCTTCAGGCTTCAAACTGGCATCAGTAGGAATCTATACCAGCAGTCCCCCAAGATATGGTCATGAAAGATAATAGATAAGAAAGAACTTTCTGCAGGCAAAACCAGAAGCCATACAGTACAATTGATAAAGAAATTCTTGCCAGAAAGAAGACCTAAATAAGTCCAATGGGCTAACCAAGAAACTTCACCCACATAAGAAATCCTCATAATTCCTGCCAAATAGTTTTTGGAAATTGCTATGGGCCTGCTATGTTTCCCATTCTTTCCTTTTCCAAAATGGGAGGTTTTAGTGTGGTTACTCTGTTTCTATTCCATCATTAGGGGTGTGTGTTAGAGGTGAGGGGCTGATAACTTGCCTTTCCTTTCACAGGTCGCTAAATCATGAGAAGCTACAACTGGGGAGGACTGTGTATCACCCAGAGATCCTAGCCTTGCAGCTCAAGGCAATAACTGGTTGGGAACTGACAAACGGTAAATGGGTCTTCTGTGTGGAAAAAAGGGTGCTCATGGTTACTTGGATAGCCAGAGAGGTGGGCTTCAGAGGAACTGATTACTTGACTCTGAGAATCCATTTCCAATTCTTCCCTTTTTCCTTTTCATAATAGAACCTCCTAAGCTATGCAAATGGCTGCCAACTAAAGACTACATTTCCCAGCCTCCCTTGCAGCTAGACGTGGTTATATGATGGATTCTGGGCCAATGGGATGTGAATGGAGTTGATCTATGGCATTTTCAGCTCTTCTCCTTAAAGATGTTTGCTCTGAATTCTCTCTTCCCTCCTTCCCAACAGGCTGGGAAATGGTCAGTCCAAGGAACAAACTTGGAAGTCACTTGTTGAGGAAGGAGAGATGCCTTACCAGAACTGGACTGTTGACTTGGGAGAGGCATACAACTTCCAGTTTATTTAACCCATTCTATTTTTATTAGAACAGCTTAGTCTGTGGCCCCACCAAGCAGGTTGCCAATGAGCAATGAAAAAGCTGAAAATCTTGCAGGTCTGAGGAATTAGAGACACAATGCTCACACAAACAGTAATACCAGTCTCTGAGTTGACTTTGACACTGTAAAAAAAGCAGCCCTTTTCCTCAAAACCTTCCATTAAAAATGAAGACAAACATTTATGGTACCTCTTTGCATCTTGTATTAAAAGCCATTTCCATCCTTCTTCTGGTTTCAGGGACACAGCATTTCTTCATGACAGGAAAATAGTGTGGATATTTTAAGGTAATTTTATACTTGTTGTCATCTGTCTTTTCTAAACTATCAATGAAATCATCAGGAAGAGCACCTGCAAAAAATCATTTTCTCACACATCAATTTTTCCACTTATTATTGGTTTATGTGGCATTGGCATGGTGCCTTCAAGTAGCTCTAGGAATTTTATGGAGTAATTGAAATTCAAGAAAAATAATGACAATCCTTATAGTATCATTTTGATGGTGTTGGAATGGGGGTGGCAGTTAGAGGCCAGGTGGCTCATGGGATGGTAATTCAAAATATGAATAGGCTTCAGTGCACTTGTGCAGATGGTGTTTTAATGGCGAACAGGCAAAATTAAGCCAATAAAGACCCAGAACAGAATAAAAGACTAGTTTAAGATACAACGTAGGGGACATTGCAAGGCAGAAGAAATTTTAAAGCACTGAAGGCTGTTAAACAGCAGCAAAAGTCACCAAGAAAGATTATGAAAAGAAAAAAAAGATGATGAAATCCCCTCTGGACTGTCTCTAGGAATTGTTTACACTCTTATTTACCTAAAATCTAATTTTGGCTGGTTTTGTTGTCTTCTCTGTAGAAGGGGTGGTGGCGTTAGGTACTGGAGCATATTTTTAAAGAATACCTTTGAACTTTAGGTTTTATATCTGGAAAGTGAAGCAAACTGTGATGTGACATTATTTACCTGAATTACATGATTTAATCTAGAAAAATAAAATTTACCAAGTTCAGCCTTCGAAAATACAAGGAAGGTATCATCCTCATTGAGGTTTTTGTTAAAGTCAATACATAGCTCACTCATTCTTTTCTTCATTGATTTAATTTCCTGAAATGAAGATAAAAATACAGGACATTAACAATAAAAAGAAACTTTCATTTTTATTGCCATCTGTCAAGTAAGTTTCACTTTTGTATGAAGATTGACTTCCCAACCCTCAGGAAGTACTTTCGTAGAGATGTGCTTGATAAAATAGCTTTCTGCAGTCTTCTATGTCATGTCCATGCGTATCTGTGTAGCACTTACTGAAAGGCAAGCCTGGTGATGTGTTAGAAATTAGTCGCAAATCTGAAGAACTAAATAAAATTAGGAGGTATAGTAAAAGCAGTATTTGCCACATAGTATACACATAATAAATAGTTGCTCAGTGAAGGAACAACTCCAGTAGCCCATTACCAATTAGCATATTACTAATCTTTTCCAATTTAAAATTTTAATTTAGCAATCAGTATCTGTTTGTGAAGTAAACTGAGAGATAAGAATTATTAACTCCATGGTTGCTTTGGAAAAAAGCTGATGCCTTAGTTTTACAGACCTTTTGTGAACAAAGATAATTTACAGACCTTATCATTTGCATAAAAACTATTAGGTGGGAAACCAAACGAAACAATAAGAGGGAAACCATGAGAAAAAACATGAAATTATTAATCTGTCCCATCCTTCTGACAATGCTAGACAACGAAATTTACTGAAACCATACTGGTTCTCAAAGTATGGCCCTGGGAACTTGCTGGAAATACAAATTCCTATGATCCCACACTAAACCTACTGATGTGCAAACTCTTGGGAGGTGAGCCCTATAATCAGAGTTTTAACAAGCCCTCCAGGTAGTTCTGATGCACACAAAATTTGAGACTAGTAACTTAACACATACTGTTTATGTGTTGTTTTCAGATGGTTTGGTTTTCTCCCCAACCCCCCTTACCCCACTGTACAGCACCCATGTAGTTCAGATAGGACCTGACCGTGTCTGCAGCTCTAGGTGCGTGACCACTACAGCAGCAGTCACCATCCCACTGCCCTAGTGACTGGTTCAGATACCCCAGGCCTGGTATTCCCCTGACTAAAAAAAGATTCAAGACTACCTATGGGGCTGGGCACAGTGGCTCATGCCTGTAATCCTAGAACTCTGGAAGACTGAGGTGGGAAGATAACTTGAGGTCAGGAGTTTGAGACCAGCCTGAGCAAGAGTGAGACCCAGTCTTAATAAAAAAAAAAAAATAAAAAAAATAAAAAAATAAATTGGCCAGCAATTGAAAATTGAAAAAATTAGCTGGGCATGGTAGTGCATGCCTGCAGTCCCAGCTACTTGGGAGGCTGAGGCAGGAGGATTGCTTGAGCCCAGGAGTTTGAGGTTGCTGTGAGCTAAGTTGACACCAGAGCACTCTAGCCTGGGCAGCAGAGCAAGATTCTATTTCAAAAAAAGAAAAAAAAAAAAAAGAAGAAGAAAAAGATTAACTACAGGATCACTCTAGGCCTTTAAGATATGACGGGAGGTCTGATGGGGGCTTTTCTATATCCTTTTGGATGGTGGTGTTTCAGATTTACAGTCATTTTAGTAATGAAAGGAAGCCAGCCTTTGGATAACATTTACACCGAAGACAACAGAGTAGAGAAAAATCAGGTGGCCAATGGCACCATTATACATCTAGATCAAACTAACCCATGAAGCCCACCTACCCTGGGCCTTCCAATTATACACGCCAATAAATCTCTATTGTTTAAACAGGGTTTTGTTAGGGGCAACCAAACACAACCATTTAGGTTATTAAGTATGAAATGTCCGATTTCCTTAAGTACAAAGTTTGACAGTTGATATCTCTGGTACTTCACTTTGACACTTCTTGTTTTATTTTTATCGCAAAGGTACAGCCTCAGTTCTTCAAACACATGTTTTGGTTTGTGATTATCTTTCACATTTTTTTTTTAAGCAATTTTTGTGAAACCATGGATAAGTAAAAAATCTGTGTTATTTTTTAATATGAGTTCCTTTGTGGAACCAATGCAGCACAGACAGCTCAAAGTATCCACATAGTGTTTGGAAAGGACGTGGCTAATGAACGCACAGTACATCAATTGTTTGAGAAGTTCCGTTCTGGTGATTTTAATCTTGAAAATGAGCCACGTGGGCGACCTGAAACCAAGGTGGATAATGATGAGCTGAAAGCTGTAGTGGAAGCGAATTCATCTCAACCTACATGTGAATTAGCAGCAAGGTTTGACGTTACTATTCCAGCAATATTGGACCATTTGAAACAAATCGGCAAGGTTTAGAAGCTGGATAGATGGACTCTGCATGAATTAAACGAGTATCAGAAGAGAAATTGTCTTGAAACTTGCCTTTCTTTGCTGTCACAACATAAAGGTGAACCATTTCTACACCATATTGTTACATGTGATTAAAAATGGATTCTTTTTGACAATCACAAGCGTTTGGCACAATGGTTAAAGATGAAGTGCTGAAACACAGTCCAAAACCAAATATTCACCAAAAAAGCTAATGGTGTCTGTTTGGTAGTCTAGTGCTGGTATTATCCACTACAGCTTCATGAAACCTGGTCAATCGATTACAGTGGATGTCTGCTGCAACCACATGGATGAAATGGTGAGGATGCTTCTGATTAAGCAGCTCAGATTGGTCAAAAGAGACAGGCCAATCCTCTTGCAAGACAACCACGTGTTGTACAAACAACTCTGCTCAAACTACAGCAGCTGGACTTGGAAACTCTCTGTCATCCACCACATTCACCGGACCTTGCACCAACTGACTAGCACTTCTTCCAGGCTTTGGACCACTTCTTGCAAGGAAAAATATTCCATTCTCAACAAGGCGTGGAAAATGCCTTTTGTAATTTCATCACTACTCGCTCTCCAGGCTTCTTCCCTGCTGGCATAAACAAGCTACTGTTGAGATGGCAAAACTGTGTTGACAGTTTAGACTCACACTTTGATTAATTGTACTGCTTCTTGTTTGAGATATAATAAACTACACTTTTGATTTTAAATTGGACATTTCATATTTAATGACCTAAATAATACAATGTTTATGCCCCAAACTGAGCTGAGGACTGACCAGGAAGACAAACAGTCAGGTAAGTGAGATCAGTCACATTGTTCCTCTAACTAGGATAGGGAGGATTCAAGGTGATTAAGGGGCATTTAGATGGCAGAAAGGAGTCCTTATCTCAGTGGTGCCTTCAGTTATATCTACCATGCTGACATCACTTGGTTTGGATTTCTTTCAAACTTATTTCCAGTTCTGCTGGCTAGAAGAATGACCTAGAAATAAATCATGGATTACATTTCCTGTCCAAGAAGAAAGAGGTTAATTCTGTAGCCAAGTTTATTTCTGAACCTGGAAGACCTTACCGGCATTAGACAAAAGAAAAAGTTTTAGAGGCCCTATTCAGCAGCTAATCTCTCTTCTTTTAAGGGGCATGCATTAATCATAGCATGTTCCATTCCAAAGTGCTGGTTTTAAAAACTCTCCATCAATAAGGATCTTATTTCCCAGCACCCTATCTCTGTATGACCAAGGGATTAGAATACAAATCAACTATTAAGACCTGGAATCAGCTCCTAAAGAATGTAAAATAGATCAGGGAAAATAAGACCAACACACATGAAATAAAACTTGGACAGGAGTAAAGAATGATTAAGTTATCAGTTGTTTGTCAATCACCATGAGGTTAACAGGAGTTATAGAATTTAAGGCCATTGAATGTAAAATACATTGTAAATGGATTTGTATTATGGGTTATTTTATTACAACCCATCTATTTCCTTATTCCTGGTTTTTGTTGTATAGGTTGAGTATCCCTTATCTGAAATGCTTGGGACCAAAAGTGTTTCAGATTTTGGAATTTTGCATTTTGGAATTTTTGCACTATTACTGGTCAAACATGCCTAATCTGAAAATCTGAAATGCTCCAATGAGCATGTCCTCTGAGCATGACCATTGAGCATCATGTCAGCAGCACTCAAAAAGTTTCCGATTTTGGAGCATTTAGGATTTTGGACTTTTGGATTAGGGATACTCAATTGTATTTTGTTTTATTCATTTTTTTTTTCCCAATAAGAAAAGGAAACATAAACTTACATTCTGTACTTGTTCTGGAAGATGGAGCCCATTTCTTTTTCCCATTTTAATTGACTTTTCCAAGTATCGTCTGGCTTCAGGCTTTATCTTCCCCAGATCACAGGTTTCCTGAAATTAAAGAGCGTGACAACCATTTCGGCTGTAACAGTGCCTGGGTAAATTATCAACTACGAGGCCACAGCAAATTTATTCACCATCTCTTTTGGGCTATGAAGCACATAGTTGATTATGAAGCAAGCCGTTTTGAAGACCTCATTTCTGTTATGCTTTAGTGAGCTTCTGCTCATTTACAACAGAAAAATTAAATAAATAAAAAGCTAACCAGAATTTTCTTGCCTTGTATCAGAATCAAGGGTGCTTGTACCACTTGAAAGTGTGATAATAGAAGCATTTGCATAATCTCATTCTGAGCATTCTTTATGACTGAGTCGTCTTTTTCACAGAACATAGTTCTTATCACAAATCACCTGGATTTAATTTTCTATCATTTGCTAACCTGGTTCCACATGAGAGGCAGGAATAGAAATAATGGGTAAATTCTACAAAAATGCAGAGTGGGACACTTCTGCCAATATACCAAACAGGGACAGCTGGATAAACCCCAGCAAAAGGCTTTCAACACTTCAAAAATGCCTTATTGCCATTTGCCAAGAGAGATCAAGGGACCACAGCAAGCTGCCTATGAACAAGTATCTGGGGAAAATGAGTCAGCATTGCACAAAGAGGAGGAAAGCTGGACAGTAAATTTGAATCTGTATGCAGCAGTACAAACAACACTCATTCAAAAGAACAAAGGGCCCTAGAGGGGAATGGAAAATTCCCCCAGCCATAGCACAGTAATAAAAGCACCAGGTGTTTCTCCAAAACAGGTAGCAGAATACACTTGGCACATCTGGATGGCTGGTCAGTTAGTGGTCCCTAGGAAGAAATGGACTCCAGACAGATTCAGCAGGTGTAATGGATTCAGGCTGGTTGAGGGCCAATGAGGGGCCTCTGTCTCTAGAGCCTTGCAGATTCCCATCGGTTGGACATTCTCTCCATGAAAGACCTGGGCTGTCTATCCCTGAGCATCCCTAATTGTTCCACTAATTACATCTGTAAAAGGATGGTGTTTAGCATTAGAGACTGCATTTTAGATTGTTGGTGCTAGGCTTGTACTATAATAATTCTGTAATTTTGTACATTTTGTTGCAGCAGGTAAACCAAGTTATATTTTAACTGGGGGTACCACTTAATACAGCAAACTATATGTCGCCTTGCCTACCAAGAAATAATTTTGTGTCATAGTATTAAAGCACTTGTTGTGCATACATTACTCACAGTTTCCTCTGAGCTTATCCTCAGTGGAGGCAGAGAACAGTTAGACTTCTTTTTCCATAATAACCTCCTTTTGTGTCCCTGGAGAATGTGTAAGTGTGCTGACATGACTGGAGTTGGAACCCCCTCTAGCTGGTGTTGGTGCATACTGGGATTCCAGCAGCAGGTGCCTGTAATGGGAAGAAACCCAGAATGGCCAGGGAGATTACTGGGCTACGCGCTGGTTCCCTCAGGGATGGCCAGCGGTTCATATCACAGTGTTCACACGGATGTGATTAACTTGGTTTGATCTGGGCTGGCTTTAGTAGCACCAGGAAGTCTGTCCTGAAGTGTGAGGTACGGCAACAGGAGTCTCTAGACAGTACAATACTGCAAGTTGTAGGGCTGGGGAGAATCTAGGCAGTAGCTATGTGTAGCTGGAGATGGGGAAGGGTCCCTGGTGAGAAGGGCCTGGCTAGAGCTGGGTACATTGTTAAAGATCCAGGCAGGCAGGGTAAGATCCAGAGCAGAGGGCCATCCCAGCAGGGAAATAAGCCAGCTGGACGCTTGGGTTCCTGGACCACATTTGGCCCTGAGCTTAGGACACAGGCTCATCACAAATCTCACCAGCTGATATAAGCAGAATTCCTACTCTATGGCTGTGCTAAATCAGGATGGCCTGTCATACTAGGTAGGCTTGCACTTGTCATATCTGCAGGTAGCAAGGCCACTATTTTAGAAAGCCTGGAAGTGTATTCAGAATAGTAAACTCAAAATTCATGATCTAGATTAAATTTAAAACTATTTATTCCCCAAATAGGTGATACAGGTACAAATAGGCAGAAGGATATTCTGAAAAAAATCAGCCCTGAATTAGGTCTAATTAAAATACAAGTAATTAACTGTACTGAAATATTTAACTTACTACAAAAATAACACTTAAAACTCTGACTCAATTATAACCAGACGCCCCTTGCCAGTCAGACTCTGAGGCTTCGGGAAATCTCTGGAGGTCTCTGGTAGGAGTAAGGCACTTCTGAAATGTGCTTCTTAAGCACATTCCTGTTCCAGAGTCGATCACAATAATATTCTCCCTTATAATCCCCAGGCAAGGTCAGAATTACTGCCCAAGGATTTTCTAAGAGGGAACCAGCCAACACTTCTAGACTGTTTTGCTATAATTGCACCTTCCTTTCTGAACAAGAATTTCTCCTCTTGAATCTGAACCAGGCCACAGGCCTCTTTGGGTGAAGTTTCTCCTCTTCAAAAGGGGCAGGGCTAAAGTTCTCAGAAGTAATTTTTAAATTTATATGATCTGACAGTAGGAGCCTTTATTTTAATTTCTGTGGTGACAAGATTTCGTTTCCTTCTGTAACAAAGAGCTGCTATATAAATGTGTATATACATAATACACTCCATCTCTCACAGATATGCTTACATACTCATTTCACAGATAAAAAACCCCTGAGGTTAAATGACCTTTCCAAGATCACACAACTATCTAATGGTAAAAATGGCAAAGAAATAAGTTCTTCAAATTCTTAGTTCAATGCTTTTTCCAGGGTGCCATACTCCTGTATTACCATCCTGAATTCATTATCATTCTTTAAAATTTCATAACAAAGAATCAGAAATTTTCTTAATTTCTCTTAAATCCTCCCTACTTTCTGTCCCACGACTTTGGCCTTTTCCTCAAAAGACCTTCATATTTCCAGTTTCTAAAATATGTAAATAAAAAATTACTTCAGTGGGGTTTTCTGTGTTGTACCTACTGTGTAAACAAAATAGGAATTACAATATTGTCAGAAGAACTCTGAAGATTAAGATAGTATATTTTTCTGAATATCATTTTAAAAATGAATTCATGAATTTGCTAAGGAATTATAATTAGACAACAGAGTATGTTATTGTAGCCTATTTCAAAACCCCAAATAGAGAAATAACTGTTCTTCTGTCCCCTCCCCCCACAAATCCATGACCTTTACTGTTAGGTTTCCATCCTACTCCTCTGGAGAGGGCATCATTAGGCAGCTGCCTGCATCCCTGGGCTAGAGGGATGCACAAAGGCCTGCTTGCTGACAGCTAATTCAATACGCCATCATCACAAGATTCACTGCTTTCGTGGGAGCCACAGTGTGAGGTGGGGCTCCACACTGCATGAAGACACATTTTATTAATAATTGGGGCTAGTTCAGTTCCATTCGACATACATTTACAGAGCTCCTATTATGCCAGGCACTAAGGAAACAACGATAAATATTCCTGAGGAGCTTTAAAAAGTCAGATGGAGGGGGAAAAAGGATATATTGATAGATAATGTCAATATCACATAGTGTGTGGAAAAGAACAGGTTAACTACTTGGACAAGAGAAGGGCACAATAGGGGGCACCTGGCCAACAGGGAAAACTAAGCCCAGGTAGTTGCTACTTTATATCTGGATGCCAGGCTTTTAAGATCTTGACAAAGTTGCCAGTTTTAGCAGTACTGATTAAGACCAATGACTAGACTTAGAAATTTCAAAATCAAGAAGGCATGGTAAATAAAAGGAATTAACTGTAAATGAATTTTTAGACATAGTTTTTTTGTTCGTTTTGTGTTCTTTCTTTCTTTCTTTTTTGGTCACAGTTTTAAGGCACTGGCTTTTATATTTTAATCTGGCACTGGGCCTCCATGGCTGGTCAAGAGAGATCACATACTGCTTAAAATCATCTATACTTAATCCCATGACCTATTCATTTGCACTGTAACATTAAAACTTTTTCGTTTAAATCACTAATGGGCTAAAATGAATTGGCAAGACCAAAGCCTGCAGCTCTGAAAAAAATATAAACAATATTACAATAGATCACTGTATTTCTCAAATTTAGCTTGCATGATTCAGCCTCTGTTTCACTAAAGAATTCTTCTTGTGCATTTCTTAGCAGGCCACGGGAATAAAATATCCCTGATTGTTTTGACATGAAGACACTGTACATTTTTCTCACCAAAATGGCTAGAAACAGCAGGTATAAAACCTTCTTTAATCTTTGCTGGCTTTTTAGCCAACAACTGAGCAGCCTTTGTCAGGACTGGCAAATACCAAGGCCTGTGGCCATAACTGCTGGTTTTTGACTCCTGTCCATTTTTTAACTAAAGGGATAAGAAAATCCTTGTTTTCATCATTTTCTTTTGGTGGAATTAAGGATACATTTAATATGTTAAATTTTTATGTAATAATTGATATCTGCAAATGAGTATAACTATATATGTTACGAGGACAAATTAAATCCACCCTTTAACTTACAAAATAGGACATTAACAACACAGTTGCATTTACCAGTGCAACACGTAACCTGTGCAAAAGATAACTACTCTCTTAATTTTGTGATGAATCATTTTTTCCAGTTTTACCACTTATGTATATATTTAGTTTTGCTTCTTTTGGAACTTCATAAAATGATATCATGTTGTATCCAGTATTCTGTAATTTCTTTCTTTCACTTTTACTACGAGATTCAGCCATATTGTTCCATGTTGTCATTTATTTCAATGCTACAAAATAGTCCATTGCATAAATGTACCTCAATTTATTGATCCATTTTCTTGCTGATGGGAATCTGAGCTGTTTCAGTGTTTTGCTATTATAATATTCCTGTGAACATTTGTACCATTTTACCTGGCACAAATGCAAAAGTATCTCTAGGTAAACATTGAAATGGGGGTGGGGAGGATGTGCTAGGTTGTAGAGAATGTAAGATCCAACTTTAAATTTTTCTCCAACTTAGTTATTATTATTTTTAATCCACTGCACTCTTACTAGCAGTGCACAAACATTCCCGTTGGTCCACATCTGCAAAGATAATTGGTGGTGTTGTATTTCCTAATTTTTGCCAATCTTATAAGTGAAAAATTGTAACTTATTGTAGTGTTCATTTGCATTTCTCTAATTACTACTGAGGTTGAACATCTTTTCATATGTTTAATTGGCATTTGTACTTCTTCTGAAATATCTCTTCGTGTTGTCTGCCCATTTTTCTATTGGGATGTTTGTTATTGATTATAGTAGTTCTTTATATATCTTAGAATGCTTTGCTAGTTTAATGTTTTGCAAATTTCTTTTCTCAGTATTTGTCTTTTCCCTATGTTTATAAGTTCTTTATTTTAATGTAATTGAGTTTATTAGACTTAGATTTCATAGTTAGCACTTTTAATGCCTTATTTAGGAAATATATCCCTGACCAGATGTCATAAAAATATCTTCCTATATAAACTTCTAGATGCAATAGCCTTTTAAGACTTTAATCCATTAGGAAGTCTTTTTCAGTTTGCTTGTGAGGAAGAGATTCAACTTTATTTTTTTCCCACATAGATAACTCATGTCCCAGCACTAATTTCCGAAGGCCTATTTTCTGGATTTACCACTAACTGGTTTCTCACTTTAGTTTGATGCACATTTACTGAATGCTTAATTTTTTCCAGGCACTCTGCAGAGGTATAAAATAGAATCAATCATAATACCTCCTCTCTTTCTTGAAGTTTTTTTTTTTTTTTTTTTGAGATAGGGTATCTTTCTGTCGCCCCCACTAGAATGCAGTGGGGCATGATCATAGCTCACAGCAAGCTCAAACTCCTCAAACTCCTGGGCTCAAGGGATCCTCAGCCTCCTAAGTAGCTGAGACTACAGGTGTGTGCCACAATGCCCAGCTATTTTTTTCTATTTTTGTAGAGATGGTGGTCTCACTTATGCTCAGGTTGGTCTCTAAGACCTGACCTCAAGCGATTCTCCCACCTCAGCCTTCCAAAGTATTAGGATTACAGGCGTGAGCCACTGTGCCTGGCCCCTACAGGGATTTAACATTGAGTCTACATTGTTTCTGGCAAGCATTTACCAACCAGTTCTGTGGCTCTTGGAAAGTTACCATTTCTAAGCTTCAGTTTCTTCAACCTCAGAAGATTGGTATAAAGGTTAAACTGGATAGTCTTATTGCTATACAAATGTAAAGTAGTGTTACTAGCCATACATTGGGAGGGAGGGAGGGAGGAAGGAAGGAAGACCACAGTACACTGGTCAGTCTTACGCTCTACTATAATATCTTCCATCCATTGAGACAGCAAATTATTTATTTTGGAGGTTTTGAAACATGACTGCAAACTAACTGATACTCCCCAGACTGAGATGTGGTATCCCTTGCACCTGGGCTGAGCACAGTGACTGGGCAACTAATATAGTATGGTGTGATGTTACATGACTTCTGAGACAAGTCATAAAATGCAAAGCACCTTCTGTGTGGTTTGCTGGAACACTCCTCGTGTTGGAGCCCTGAGCTTCATGAAAAAAGTACTATTGTTCTGGTATTACTAAGCTGCCAGGAAGCCCAAATTAATCCACAAAAAGAGACTACATGGAGATGTCCTGTGCTATGGACTGAATTGTATCCCCTCAGAATTCTTTTGTTGAAGCCCTAACCCCAATGTGACTGTATATGGAGATAGGTTTTGGGAGGTAATTAAGGTTAAAGAAGGTCAGAAAAGTAGAGTCCTAATCTGATAGGACTATGGCCTTATAAGAAGAGGAGCGTTCTCTCTCTTTCCCCCTTCCTCTAATCTCACTCTCCATGCACACACATTGAGGAAAGGCCACGTGGAGCACGGAGGGGCATTTGCAAGCCAGGAAGAGCTCTCTGACCAGAACTCAACCATGTTGGCACTCTGATCTTGAACTTCCAGCCTCCAGAACTGTGAAAAAATTAATTTCTGTTGTTTAAGCCACTCAGTGTATGGTATTTTTGTCATGGCAGCCTGATCTAAGAAACTCTGAGATTGAACAAAGAAGGAGAGATGTCTGGTTAGCTCCTACCTGCTTCAATCCCAGCCACCACTGCCTGAAACCACATGTGAGACCCCAAGTCAGAACTGTCCAACTGATTCCTTCCTGAATTCCTGATTCACAGAAACTGTGAGAGAAAAGAAAAGCATTGTTGCTGTTTTCTGGTCACTAAGTTTTGGGGTAATATGTTATGTATCAGTAGATGACTGGAACCCTTATTAGCACAGATTTGCACAAAGAACTATGAAAAGCAAAGTCACATTTCTATTTATTTATTTTTTCTTCTCGTTTTTTTAAATCTCCTGTATGTGCAGATGCAGACATTTCTATTTATTAACCCTAATAAATAAAAGTAAAAAATGAAACAGGAGCTAAAATAACATTTTATATCCAAATTTGGATATTATATTTTATTACTGTCTACACTGGTAGTATCTCAGGAACTTAACATTATTTGGAGCACACTCATTTTACTAGCGCATGTTTGAAATTGCTGACTTCATATACATTTAAGATCCTATTTACTCAGTTTAATGAAGGCTTTATGTGTTACATCATGGTTGTCCTATTTCACTTACAGTATTACAGAGAAAATAATAAAATATTTGGATTATATCTAATTTTGTCCTTTAGGTATGAATGGGATGAGGTTTACCATTTATTAAAATGTCCAACTCTGGTAGAAAACTAATACTGATAATTCTAGATTTTTAAAAATATTGCTTAAATAAACATAACTATTTGTCAGGGGAAGGTGTTTAAGGTAACTAAATTTACCTAATGAGCTTCAGTGCAAGAACAAACACAACAGTTATTTTTCATTATTCTGATGTAGCCTTAACAGACATGTAGAAGCCCCTAAAAATATTTACGTAATAATCCATTTGTATGAGAGTAATTATTGACATTGGAAAGAGGAAAATTATGGAACCAAATCTGACACTACCTTAAATTGTTGAAATAAAGCCCTGAAATAAACCAGCTCTAATAAATACATAAATCTGATGAAGGCATTGGTGTCCGAGAAGTCACTATGGCATGCTAGTCTACTCTACAGGCAGCAATTTGTTCCTAAATTTGTGGGTAAGTGCCAAATCCATACAGAATTTAAAAGTACTATGTGACAGGGAAATCTAAAATGACAAATCTTCCATATCTTCGTAGTATTCATAAGAATTAGAGAAGGTAGAATAGTAACAAAAATATTATTCCAAATGAGAATTTAAAAATCATGATGAAAACAGGGTTGATCAAAGGAAATTCGAAATTCTAGAAAAAAATTCTAAAATATATAAAAAATATAGGGCTAGAAAAAAATTATATTATTTGAGAATGAAATAAAACTAGAATGCTATAAAAGCCGTGATTCAAATCACTTAGAATAACAGTGGTCAAAAGGAGAAAAGAGAATAATTTAGCTAGTGAAGAATAATCATAAAGTTATTTTCATTTATATTATTTTTATAGTGCCAAAGATGAACTATTATGAACCACATAGATGATTATCAATTACAGGGTAAAAATGTTTATCTGACATGAGAAAAAACTGCATGTACATCTTACTTGTGAACCACAAAGATGATTATCAATTATAGGGTAAAAATGCTTATCTGATATGAGAAAAAAACAGCATGTACATCTTACATGTCTAAATAAAGTCTTGATTACATATTTGATAATGAGTTATAAATTAAAAAGCTATTTTATTCAAAACGTTTTATTTCAACTCTTGTCATAATTTGCTAAAAATTTTTGAGATTTTGTAGAAAGAAACATGCAAAATTAAACAAAAAATGCCTAAGATTATAAAACATTGGTAATTTTCCAAACAAATTGCTGAGGTGTCATGAAAACAAAAATGGAAAGCAAGGACATAATGAAACTGCTAGGAGACAAATCAACATTGGTGATGAAAAGATAAAAACACTCAAGAGAGACCCACCTAGAATATTCATTATCCATAATTTCTGTGAGTCCTGAAAAATGTAAGGATGACAGACAGGAATGACTGTGGCATACAGATAGCATCAACAGTAAGACATCAATATTGGGCCCAAATCACAAGATATTTACAGATAAGTCATTTCCATTTGCTTCTAATTGATTTGGTCTAATACAAACCTTGCAGTATTTTGAAAATTCAAAGAGGTTTTTACATTGAACCATCAAGTTCATGATGTTGTTAAAAAGCCTTAGATTCTCAGATGTTCAATCTTCTACACTTGGTCTTTAATTTCAAATGAATGGAATTAGCAACTCACCATAAATCTCAACGATATAACATTATATAACACTATGTGATACCTACTATAATCACTGGAAACACAGGAAAATTCAAATGCTTTTTATTGCTGATCAAACGTTCTTACTTTTTTGTTGTAAGGTTGTTTTGGTTTTTTTTCTTCCTTTAAAGGGATTTATAACACCATTTACCTGTAAACGCACAATTCTCTGAAATATATCTCCTCTCATGCTCATCTCAATATCAAAACGAGAAAGTCTTTTGTCTGCTTCTGTACTTGCGGCTCGTACTTCTCTGTCAGAGGATACGTGCTGAGGAAAGTCTAGCATGGTTCTTTCCACTGTTGATAGAAAAAAAAACTATAAATACTACAGGACTTGTCAAATCAGGATTAAGCCAAATACTTCCTACCTAGAGGAATGATTATGCTAATATAAGTTTTTCTTTTATACTTTCTGTAAAGGTTCCTAAGGCTACCAAGAAAACAGCCTCTTTGCTGTTACAGCTGGCATCATTATGAACAAGGACGTGCACTGAGTACTTACCAAAGTACATCGAGGGTGTAATTTATTAACTGGGAATGCAGGAAGATAAAGACATGGTTCCTATACTGAGGCATCTTACAATCTGGGATGGGGGAAAGTGTACATCAAAAGATAAAGAACATTCAGCTTGATTGCATCAAAAAAAAAAAAAAAGATAAAGAACAATAAGGACAGAGCATACCAGTTGTTAAATGAATGTGATACTGTCTGTCCTAACTCAGAGGCTGCAACTACCCTGGGCAAGGGCTCTAGGTAATGTGTATGGAGAAGCCTGGACCTTAGAGGAGGTAGAAGAGCAGAGAATACAAGCATGGGGACAGGCAGACACAGGATGGCCAAGAAACACACAGACCAATTTAGTGGGAGGGGTTTCCTTAGAACTTTTAAACTTTTTACTACAGACTCCATAGAGAATCTAATCAAATTATGGACCCGACCTCAAATGCACACAAGCATATCAACATTAAAAATTACATATAATTTCAGAGGATTCCCAGAAATCTAAGTGGATAGATCCAGTAAATAGCTAGATATTGGGGATATTCCTATAAAATAATGATGATAATTTAGTCTGCTTTAATCTTCACATATTAAAGTTGGTTCTTGGGTTTTTCACACATCTGTATTTTGACTTTAATTGGGCAAAAATCTCTGATGTCAGTGAAATAACCAGTATTATAGAACAAAAATGTGTACGGTTTACAGTGATGGCTGTGGCTATGCTGTGACAATAAATACATTTTAACTTTATTATCTTCAGTATATTGAAGCTATTACATATAGGTAAAATTTACACATGTGATATATAGTAGACAATAGAGCTATCCTTTACACACCAAGAAAGTGTACAGTTAAACAAGCTGCCTTACTCATATCAGCCCTCTTAAAATATTGCTACAAATAAAGCTGTTTAGAAATATCTGCCACAAATATTAGAATAAATCCATATGGTATGTTTTTGAAGATCCAATTACATAATTATGCTTTTAGGATTTAATATATAATTTTATATCTGTTGGGTAAGGGAAGAATAGAACAGAAGATTTAAAATCTAACACATAAAGCACTTATTTAAGTGATATAGTTAATTGTGCAGTTGCAATTTCTGTTTATAAATATTTTTTAAAATTAGCTCAAAAAGATATGAAGGAATCAAAATTGCTCAAGAACTGAAATGAAACAAAATGTAGGAGACTAAAACTGGAATTAAACAAACAATAACGTTGAAAGTCATTTCCTTCCTTACTTTGCCACAAAGACCTGGAGCCTGACTTACGTTCTCACTGCCAAACTAGAAACAATGCTGATGCCCAGTACCTGACATTAGACAAATGAGGTTTTAACCACTATCGTAGGAAGCATGATGAACTCTGAGAACATGCACAGATAAGGCAAAGTTAGTTTTTAAGAAATCTCTTCCGAAACTCAAAAATTTTTATGACTAACCCATAAAAATAAATTTATGGAAGACTAAGAACAAATATCACAAACCTGAAAATATGTTTAAAGATCTATATTGGAGGAAAAAAACCAGAATTTATGTTTGCATTTCCCCCCACTGATTTTTATATCAGTCAAGGGCCTAAGTTACTAAGCTGGCAAACCCTCTTGTCTATAGTGACTGAAGAAGTGAGCCCCTGAACCAAGGACAAAGCACACCAGGTGGTACATGCACATGAAGCTGCCTGCTGGAAAAGCTCTGCTGAATAGGGACCAACTCCATTCCTTTGACTTGACTAACGAGACCAAGCAGATCCTTTTATTCAAGCGTTTAAACGTGACTTGTAACAAGATTTAGTGGCCATTAACGAGAGTGAGGCAGTTGGCAGTATGTGCAGAAACTGAACCAAATGCTGAGATATGAGAAAATAGCCAAGTCCTTCTCACAGTAGAACACAGTGTAGGGAACTCTTGGTGATGAAGGTTAGCTGAGGCAAAAAGATGCCCAGGTCACCAGGCCTGTGCTGGACTCTGACAATCTTCCAAATTCCAGAATGTACACGAATGTTTATGATATCCAGTTCTGCAGCTATCTTACGTTCTCTTACCCAAGCCTGGATACACAGATAAGGTTGATTAGTCATAATTATCCTTCAAAATATGTCCAATGGTGTGGGGAATCTGTGGCCTTGGGGCTACCTGTGGCCTTCTGGATCCTTGAGTACGGCCTTTTGACTGAATTCAAATTTTACAAATAAATCCTTTTAATAAACAGATTTGTTCTGTGAAGTTTGGATTCGGTCAAGGGGCTGCACTTGGGGATCTGGAGGGCTACATGTGGCCTTGAGGCTGTAGGTTCCCCACCCACAAGCTGTGGAAAATAGAGAAATGCATAAAGAAGAAAGTAAAAATTAACTGTAAACCCATAACCCAGGATACTAACCACTGTGATGGTTAAATTTTATGTGTTAACTTGGAGAGTGTTTTTTAGTGAGATTAACATTAAAACTGGTGACCTTGAAGTAAAGCAGATTGCCCCACATAATGTGGGCGGGCCACATCCATTCAGTTGAGAGCCCAAAGAAAACAAAAAGACTGGTATGCCCAAGCAAGGGAGAATTCTCTAGCAGGTTGCCTTCGGACTCCATCTGCACCATCGGCTCTCCTGGGTCTTCAGTGTACTGGTCTTCAGACAAACTGGAGCATCAGCTCTCCTGGTGTGGAGCCTGCCAGCCCACACTGCAGATCTTGGGCTCACCAGCCTCCACAATCATGAGCCAATTCCTTACAATAAATCTTTCTCTCTCACACATACATACTGGAGAATCCTAACAAAACTATTAATAAAATTTGTTTATTTTCTTCCATCTTTCTGTGTTGTCCTTTTCCTCATGTCATGAAATACTGCTTCTAAACCCTGAGTTAAATGGTTACATAGTATTGTAATGTTTCATAATTTATTTAGCCATTCTATTCATTGACATTGGGGGTTGTTTCTAAGCCTTTACTATGATAAAGAGTACCTATTTATACATAAATTGATACATGAATTTTGCTGATATCTGATTATTTCCTTAGAATAAATGCCTAGATGTGGAATTATTAGGCTAGGGTATGAACTTCCTAAAAGTTTTGACCTATGTTGTCAAAATGTTCTCCAGAAAGCAGTGTAATGAGAGTGTACATTTCACAGCGCCTTTGCCAACATAATAAAATTTTAAAATCTTAGGTAATTTAATTCTAAGCAATTAATTAACCATTATGTAAAAATCAATCTCTTGTAAAACTGGAAATGTGAAAGACAAAAAGCATAAAATGGTTTAAGACATCCATAAAATAAAATATTGATGTGCTTTTGCATCCTACTCACCTATATACTTCACTTCTACATCTGCCAGTGCCTGCAAACAGTTTTCGTAAGTTACTTCCTCGATATCGAGCATTCCGACAGCATCGTACACCTCTTTGGTCTGCACAATGAGCTCCTCAGTTCTTGTTTTAATTTGTTCTGGTGAAAGATCCCATCTTAAAAGATTTCTGCCAGCTGCAGTATAGGAAGACATTGCCTGAAGAGGAGACATCACTTCTCTTCCTAACGTCATTCTGAGCAAAATCCTGGAACCACCAACTCTACAAAGAATTAGAAAAAAATAAATAAATAAAAATTAGGGACTTCTGCTGGTCCAAAGTCAGCATACAAATGTGTATTGTAAAATTAATTTTAAATTAAAAAGAAATTTAAAAAACCTGAGCAAATTCTCTTAGGTGAACACATATGTATAAAATACCTTTGTATTTTTCATTTTCTTGAATAATTATAGTTTTAATGGAATTCATATGATCCAAACACTGAATTGTTAATATAATTAAATCATATAGAAAAAAAAGTTAGGTATTAGAGATATAACAATTGTCCTTTAGAAATTAAACAAGTAATCCTTCTTATTTTAATATTTTTTCCTGTGCTAACTTCTACCTACTATGCATACAGACTCCAAAAAACTCTGCAAGCATTACAGCTCTTTTAGAATTTGTCTAGCAGGTTTTCCAGTTTTTACCAGAAAATCCTCCATGGGAGGTAAAAAAAAAAAAACTTTGCAAGTTTAGCAAGGAAACATTTAAGACGTTCTCTTTTTATCCTGAACACCATTTTTTTTAAACCAAAACTTCACATAAATCAAGAATAACAGTTTGAATTTAAGGCATGGAAAATAAACTCTGATATAGCTATGGCATTGTCCTAAAAGAAAAAAACAATTGTTAAGAATAATGATACCAATTCTTTACTCTCTTAAAACATTCATATTAATAATATTGATGCCATATGTGTGTATCTATCTCTGTATGTATGTGTATGTATATATAACTTTAGAGCTTATAAATAAAAATTTTATATTTACGAGCTAACATTTATTGTGTGTTTAGGCATTGTTCAAAATGCTCTCCATGTAATTAACCTGCCCAGTCCTTCAACAACCCTGAGAGTTACATACTGTGGTTTTACTGAAGAGAAAACTGTAACACAGATAAGTAACTTGCCCCAGGTAACACAGTTTTATGACAGGAGCTAGGATTAAAAACCATCCAGTATGGATCCAGAACCCACATTCTTAACCACTATGGTAAACTTCATTTCTATTACCTTGAAGAACCTCAAAATGACCTCATGAGGTGGGCAGGGCATTACTGCATTCTCTTTTAATAGATAAAGCAATTGAGCCTCAGAGAGGCTAAGTGGCCTGTTTAAGGTCATTCACCCAACAAATATTTACGAGTATGTACTGTGTCTAGTCATGGAGATACAATGACAAATTGGCCGGGACTCTGCTATTCTGATATAGGAGAAAGGACAAATGGATAAACATGCATTTTCAACTACATTGAGATGAGTGCCTTAATAAGGGTAAGCAGAGAGCACTCTGAACAACCACTGGAGAGACATCTGCTCTGGTTTTGGGACAGGAAGTGTGTATGTCAAGGACGACTTTCTATAAGGAGCAACGAGCAAGCCAAGATCTACAACAGTGTAGAAATTACCCACAGGCCAAGGCCATGAGGGAGAAACTGAAAAGCTAAGTAAGGACTAGCAAATGAAGAACCTTGGGAATCATTACAACATCCAACTTTATTCTGAAGGCAATGGCAGAGCAATTGAAGGGTTTTGATCACATGAGAGATATGACAAGATTTACATTTTAGAGAAATCACTGCAACATAGTAAGTAGAAAAGTTTGTAAAAGGGAGATCATCCCAGAGGGAAGCTGTCACCGTAATTGGGGCATATGATTAGGTTATACTAAACTAGGTAATAGGGGGAATTAGAGTGATTTAGAAGCTATCCAGGAGAGAGAATCAATATGACTTGGTACTGAATGGATGTAGGGGTGGTGGTGAGAGAGCCAAGGGAGTCAAGGGCAAGGTGGCTTTTGGAGGAAATAGAGAAACTCGATTTTGGACATGCCAAGCTTGAAACAGCTATGGCATACATAAGTAGAATTCATTAAGATTAAATAGTGACTGTACTTACAGGGGTGATTGAACTGGCCCAAGGGAGTTTGCAGAATGAGAAGAGAAAAACATCTATGCTCTAACTCTGGTATAATCAATGAGGTGGAAAGAAAACCAGGCCAAGATAGTTTCTAGGTAAAGTTGCGAAAAGCAAGCAGTGAAAAAGGTAGGAAGTATACAACTAGACTGTAGTCTCCAGTAAGAGAACACCACTGATGACTCTGGTGAGAACAGTGTCACTGGAGTTCTAGGGCTGTAAGTCACATTACTACAACTGAGTACTGAGAAGGTGGTAAAGAACTAGAGTAGAGCGAGTACACCTAAGCAATCCTCTATAGATTTGGCTGTGAAAATAAGGAGAGCTGAAGCAGTGCAGCTAGAAGGGGCTGAGGCATAGAAAAAACATTAATACATTGCTAAGATAGGAGAGACATGAATACTGACTTCCTCAACTGTCTCTCTACAACCACTCATGTCTCTTTTATGTGAAACATACTGGTCGATGCTTACACTCAAGGTTGGCAGACAATTTTCTAATATATTTTCACTTTCTTCTTCTATCAATTTAGCTACATACGAACCAAGGGTTAAGTCTGTTTCAAAACCTATTTATGCCTGTTATACTTGTTTTAGTGTAATGTAAATATTGGGCTGATTCAATGTATACAAAATAAGGGATTTATGACTAACATTTCTAGATAGGTGAAAAGTCTTAGAAATACTTTAAAAAAGACAGTTAATTAAAAAAAATTAACCCCCACAAAAAACTTGTCCTTATAAAAGATTGGGAAAAGAATTGTGAAGATTTAGAAGGCTTCTGAATTCAGACAGATAGCTAACATATGTCTTTAAATTCTTATTCCACTTTAAAGAAACTGAAACTAGAAATCAAAGATGATGCATTTTAGGCCGGGCACAGTGGCTCACGCCTATAATCCTAGCACTCTGGGAGGCCGAGGTGGGCGGATCATTTGAGCTCAGGAGTTCGAGACCAGCCTGAGCAAGAGTGAGACCGCATCTCTACTAAAAATAGAAAGAAATTATATGGACAGCTAAAAATATATATAGAAAAAAATTAGCCAGGCATGGTGGTGCATGCCTGTAGTCCCAACTACTCGGGAGGCTGAGACAGGAGGATCCCTTGAACTCAGGAGTTTGAGGTTGCTGTGAGCTAGGCTGACGCCACGGCACTCACTCTAGCCTGGGCAACAGAGTGAGACTCTGTCTCAAAAAAAAAAACAACAAAAAAATTAAAACAAACAAACAAACAAAAAAAAAACACAAAGATGATGCATTTTAGGTATAGTCGATGCAAGACAGACAGTGAGGAATGCCATCAAGTCATTCATACTTAACAAAAGGCTTTATTTAATCTATTTTTTTTTTTTTTTTTTTTTGTGAGACAGAGTCTCACTCTGTTGCCCAGGCTAGAGTGAGTGCCGTGGCGTCAGCCTAACTCACAGCAACCTCAAACTCCTGAGCTCAAGCGATCCTCCTGTCTCAGCCTCCCGAGTAGCTGGGACTACAGGCATGCGCCACCATGCCCGGCTAATTTTTTCTATATATATTTTTAGCTGTCCATATAATTTCTTTCTATTTTTAGTAGAGATGGGGTCTCGCTCTTGCTCAGGCTGGTCTCGAACTCCTGAGCTCAAACGATCCGCCCACCTCGGCCTCCCAGAGTGCTAGGATTACAGGCGTGAGCCACCGCGCCCGGCCTTATTTAATCTTAGATCAAAAGATTTGGGAATAAATATACATTTATGTTTTAAATTTGAACATAATAGTTAAGAAATTTATCATTTTTTATGATTCTACTTGAAAGCACTTTTTAAACTAATTATTAAAATATTTACATAGAGCAAGATTCCTATAGAAGTAGGAAGAAATGGGATATAAAACATAAGCAATTTGTTTTTGATAGGAAGAGAAACAATGGTCTTAGTAAAATCAATAAAACATAAAATTGGAGTAGTCAGGTTATATAAAAATGTGAGATATTTGAATTAAGAACTCAAAGATTAAGCAGTATGGCAAGATCCAGGGTATTTTCCTGGAAGTAGATGGTTGATATAAACAAGTGGAAGAGTGCAAAACAGCAAGTCTAATTGAGATACATTGTCTATCTATGTGAACACTGGAGTCCGCAGATGACGGTTGGGCCTAGGAGTAGGAAGGAAGAGTGAACTAGGAACCAAAGTCTTTGAAGAAAGGAGAAGATCAACCAGGTTGTTGGGAGAGGACATCATGAGCAGGGTAAAAAATGGTAAAATCAGATCGTGAGCCTTAAAGGTGTTTTTTACACAATGGTGAAGTGTTGGGCATCACTGCAGGTGGAGGTGGCTCCTGTGGAACAAAGATGCTCATCTCTCCTCCTTACTCTGTGGTATGGGGTGTAGAAGAAAGAGAGATACATGGGAAGCATTTTCTTCAGGGTAGAGTAGATTTTGGTAAAGGTCAAGAAGAGAAAGGAAGATCTAAGGAAGGGTGTGTCAAAGTAGAGGAGTTCATTTACCATGGGGCAAGGGTTCCGGAAATAACAATTGAGAAGTTCAGAGTGTTGCAGATGGTTACATACACCTCTTCCCCTTGTCTAATTACACACACATTTTCTGTCCAATACCCATATACCCGCCCCACAGTCCATCTTCTCTGAAGGTGGCTCCTGCCCTCAGAACTCTCACTAGGAGTGCTGTGACATATGGGTCTCATTCCCACAGAGGGTAGCTGAGTAACCTTGTGTCCTCGACTGCAGCTGGCCGCTATCCCATCAGAAAGAGTGGACTCTGATTTATATAAAATAAACACTATGAAATGAATGGCAGAATAAATATTTAATGACATCACTGAACCCCTAGATCAACTAATTCTAAGCCCTGACCTAGAGACAGACTTTCCAGTTATGAGTCAGTAAGTCCCCTCTACTGTTTAAGTCAGTGTGAACGTGGTTTTCTATTATCTGACTCATAGGATCCCAACTGATTAAGGAATGAAAACCGATAAAGGAATAAGAATAGAAAAGAACAACAGGGCTGGGTGCTGTGGCTGACGCCTATAATCCCAGCATTTTGGGAGGCTTACGCAACAGGATTGCTTGAGGCCAGAAATTCAAGACCAGCCTGGGCAACACAGTGAGACCCTGTTTCTAAAAAAAAAAAAAAAAAAGCTGGATATGGTGGTGTACACCTGTAGTCCTGAGCTACTCAGGGGGCTGAGGCAGGAGGATCACTTGAGCCCAGGATTTCAAGGATATAGTGAGCTATGACTGAGCTGCTGCACTCTAGCCTGGGTAACAGCGGGACCCTGTCTCTAAAAGAAAAAACAAAGAAAGAAAAAGAAAAACAGTATGGGCCGGGCGCGGTGGCTCACGCCTGTAATCCTAGCACTCTGGGAGGCCGAGGTGGGCGGATCGTTTGAGCTCAGAAGTTCGAGACCAGCCTGAGCAAGAGCGAGACCCCACCTCTACTAAAAATAGAAAGAAATTATATGGACAGCTAAAAATATATATAGAAAAAATTAGCCGGGCATGGTGGCGCATGCCTGTAGTCCCAGCTACTCGGGAGGCTGAGACAGGAGGATCTCTTGAGCTCAGGAGTTTGAGGTTGCTGTGAGCTAGGCTGACGCCACGGCACTCACTCTAGCCTGGGCAACAGAGTGAGACTCTGTCTCAAAAAAAAAAAAAAAAAAAAGAAAAGCAGTATGGAGGTCAGAGTACAAGAAATGATGAATGACTAGAGAGTCTTACATACTTGGTGTCAGCACAAAATAACAGGGATGTGAAATTCAGTGTATGGAGTTGGCTGAAAATTTCCAAAGTAAATTATTCCCGCAGCCCCTCATGGATACACAGAACAGAGGCCTTTAAGAAAGATTCAGACAGGACTACGACTGATTGTGCGTCCATGGAAGTTCCAGTCAGGGGAAAGGGTTGGCCTGAGATTACGGAGTTGTATGAATTGTAAAAAGAAGAACAATGACTAAAACATAGAAATTCTGCATCTTAATATCCCATTCTTTCACCACTCCTCTTAGTATAAACCAATGACTATGGACAAATTTTCATTATTGTTAAACAGTTTTAAAAGAAAATTACTTCAAGCTTTTCATTAATAAGATGACCTTCACTGGTTTTCATTTATTTCCCAACATTGACCAAAAGATCGAGTGTTTGGTCACAGCATATCTGATTTTTTTGTTTGTTAAGTTTTATTTTGTTTTTAATTGATGCATAATAATTGTACCTATTTTTAGGGTATTAGCATGATGTTTTGATACATGTATACATTGTCTAATGATCAAATCAGGGTAATTAGCACTATCTATCATCTCAAACGCTTGTCATTTCTTTTGTGGTGAGAACTCGGTTAAATTGATAAAGACGTCAGTACTTCCACCTTGTCTGAATGGATACACAATTGTACAGTTTCCATTGCAACTAATGAAAAGCTGTTTCTCTCTTAATGTAATATTATTCCCGATCATGGAAGGGTTAAAAAGAAACAAAACTTAGAAATCATGATGTCAGCTGGGCTTGGTGGCACACATCTCAGGAGGCTGAGGCAGGAGAATCACCTGAAGCCAGGAGTTTGAGGCCAGTCTGGAGACCCTGTCTCTAAAAAAAATTTTAAAAATTAGCTGTGCACGGTGGCACACACCTACAGTCCCAGCTACTAGGGAGGTTGAGCCAGGAAGATCACTTGAGCCCAGAAGTTCAAGACTGCAGTGAGCTACGACTGTGCCACTGCACTACAGCCTGGGTGACAGAGCAAGACCCTGTCTCTAAAAAAAAAAAAAAAAAAAACAGGAAGCAAGAAAGAAATCATGAGGTCATGGGTCAACAGAACAAATTAAAATTTTTATCTTAATGCCTTCTTTTCTCAACTTCTAAAAATTTACCGTAATTCTTTTCAGGATTTATAATTCTTGTTACCAAAGAAAAGGAATGGAGATGGGGGATTCTTTCTATTTCTAATTAAAATATTTTGATCTACTAGTTTCTTTCTGCAATATGTCTGCTTTTCCTCTTCTACCATCATTTTGCTGAATCCCTCTTCTTCCCATTTGTTATGTTTTCATGCTCATTCAATGCTTTGGATGCTGATGTCTTCTTCCCTTTCTGGCGCTGCCGCCCTGGAGAACTAACTGCACCTGGGTTGGAAACCAGCAACCAGTGCACCTATAGTCATTCTAGCAGCTGTGTTTGTACTTTTGAGCATCTGAAGATTTTCATTGACTTTTTTGCATCTGAGAGCTACCATAAGCCAAAAGCAGGCAGCACAGCATGAGCCTGTCCTTTTCTATAGGAGTTATTATGCACAATTATTTGAAAATGAAAATCTAGATCAAATCTGAGATTCTATCTAATTAAACACTAGATTTTTTTTTCTTCCACAAACTTCCAGGTTCTTTATTATTTCTGTCTCAACCATACCTTCATAACTGTCTCCTTTATCTTTAAAACAATTTTCAAATCACTGTGAAATTTCTAACCAAGAATACAGAATACCACACTGGAATTGATAAGAAGGTGCATTTGTTAGAGCTGTAAGCTCCTATGCCCAAAAAACAAAGTGCTTAGGCAAAGGAAGAAAGCTTTTGCATAGATTTCGATAGAGACCAAAGTTATAGAGCTTCATTTAGACAAATGAGCATGCCACAGTTGTTCTGAGTTAATTATTGTCTTGAGGCCGGGAGCGGTGGCTCACGCCTGTAATCCTAGCACTCTGGGAGGCTGAGGTGGGCGGATCATTTGAGCTCAGGAGTTCGAGACTAGCCTGAGCAAGAGCGAGACCCCATCTCTACTAAAAATAGAAAGAAATTATATGGACAGCTAAAAATATATATAGAAAAAATTAGCTGGGCATGGTGGCACATGCCTGTAGTCCCAGCTACTCAGGAGGCTGAGGCAGGAGGATCGCTTAAGCCCAGGAGTTTGAGGTTGCTGTGAGCTAGGCTGACGCCACGGCACTCACCCTAGCCCGGGCAACAAAGCAAGACTCTGTCTCAAAAAAAAAAAAAAAAAAATTATTGTCTTGAAACTTTTGCAAAACATTTTACGGAATGCACATTCAGAAATGTTCTGACAGACTGGATTCATTTTCCTTTGAAGCATACTTTAAAGGCATCTCATCAAGGCACTGACCATTCCAGTTCACCTAGCTCTGAGCGTCTATCACCTTTCATCCATGCCATTCACTTCAGACATTTAAATTACTGTCATCACCTTTTCAATTAGTTTGTTTTGTATTCTAAATGAGACTGGGACTTTCTCAAGCACAATGACCATTGTACATTTCTTTCATCACAAACCCCCACCTCAACACACCCCACACTGCCTAGCAGACAGTAGATGTTCATTATATATAACACTTGAAACAAGGTGGGATTGATATGACTGAAACATTACAGCGACACATCTTCCTTCATCATCATAAATAAACATTCATACAGGCAAATGTGTTTCATTAGAGCCACGACTATAGTGAAACTCCATTATATAAAATGTTACAACTTCCATTTACTCACAATTTACATTTTTTCCATCCTTTTCCCTACAGTGTTACTATGTTGTATTACATGGTTTGCCCCAATTCTTTGAAACACTGGGAAAATATTTCAGTATTTGCTTTGAACTAATGCTTCTCTATATGCTGTTGAGATCTGCATTAAATCAATCCCCTCAGACTGGAATTCCTATATAAGTTTAATGATTTCTCTTATCTGGCTATTTTGTCAGAAACACTCTCCTTTAATCTTGATTTCTGCTCTTCACAAAGTTGTGTTTTCTAGCCATTGCTTTGACTAAATCATCCCCCCTTACAACTTATCAGGCCATGGCTGAAGTCCAGACTCCTGTCATCAGAACACATAGGGCTCCTTTATCTCTGATTTCTGCAATGCCAAAGCCCAGGCACACACCTCACTAGGGCTTACCTGTTTCTTCAGGTACTTAGTCACTTTTTCCTTGAAGCCAAGCTGCACCTTATCCACTAGACCTGTGCTGTCCAGCACAGTGGCCACATGTGGTTATTTAAATTTAAATGAATTAAGAGTGAATCAAATTAAAAATTCAGTTCCTCAGTTGTACTAGGCATGTTTCAAATACTCAACAGCCATTTGTGGTAAGTGGCTACCATATTGGACAGCATAGATAAAGAACGTTTTCACCGCCGAGGAAAGTTCTGATGGACAGCACTAACTAGGTGATCTCGTTCCTGAAATTCCACCTGACAGTGCATGTACGCCAAGCAGTCCTGGCTGTGCCCTCCCACTGGTACCCTTTCCCCTTTCCACTCACAAACTGGGTTCTTGCATGTCTTCTCTGGAAGGAAAAAAGAACAGAGAGCGGGAGGAAGGGAGAACAAACTCACTGAGGTGTTCACATGTGCAGGCAGTGTTAAAACACTCATCCTTTTAACACAGAAATAAGTATGAGTAAGCACTATTTTCAAGAGCACAGGGTGGTAGAAAGACTTTCAGCTCTCTCCACAAGGAGCACGGACAAAGGTACTAACAACATGATTAGAATATAAAAATGGCTTTTCTATAAGATTGTTTAAAGTTCATGTACTGAACCGGGCACAGTGGCTCACACCTGTAATCCTAGCACTCTGGGAGGCTGAGGTGGGAGGATCCCTTGAGCTCAGGAGTTTGAGACCGGCCTGAGCAAGAGTGAGACCCTCATCTCTACTAAAAATAGAAAAATTAGCTGGGGGTGGTAGCACATGCCTATAGTCCCAGGTACTAGGCAGGCTGGGAGAGGAGGATCGCTCGAGCCCAGGAGTTTGAGGTTGCAGTGCACTACAACTGACGCCACTGTACTATAGCCAGGTGACAAAGTGAGACTCTGTCTCAAAAGAAAAAAAAAAAAATTTCATGTCCTTTATTATATAAATAAGAATTACTCTTATCTATGAATTGAACTTACCAAGATAGAAAGTCAATAATATTATAAGATTTTATTACCTAAAGGTTCCTGGTACTAGACCTTTGATATATCAAATAGTTGTGAACTTAACTACTTCTCTGCTCTGAGTATCCTTTCAGGCCACATATCCTGCCCCATCCCAAATGTTCAGCACCACCAGCTGGTGAAGCTCTCTCATAGTCCCAGTCTCTTGCTCCGATATTCAAACTCCCTTACATCCTCAACCTTGTCACAGGACACTGGCTTTTCCGCTTTGTCTTACTTGAAACCTGGACCCCTGCAGAAGGCATTGCCTCCCCCAGCAAGTGTGCTAATTCTCTCAAGCTTCTCATGCTACTAGGCCTTGACTCAGGGTAAATGTTCTCCCCGATCCCCAAAGGGGTTTCCACATCATTATTGCACTGTAACTCTAATCCTCTGAGGCTGCCTTCCTGCTGTATCACTCCCTAGCTCTCTTTGTTGCCATCATTGAGTGACCTCTTTGCCATTTCCTCACATTTGGCATTTCAGTCTTCTCCATTTAAAGCTCCATAATCATCCCAGGAGACTCCAAGAGTAGATGGATGAAGCATATCACTCCCTTAACTTGAGTTTCCTAACCTCTTTCACTCCAAGAGCGTTCATGTTTATCCTTCTTACCGCCATGTGGAGGTGTTGCTCAGAAATGATAAAATCAGATATTCCACTCTCTGACCACAACCTTCTACCTTTGCAGTCCCCACTTCTCTATTCTCATGCTTCTTAGTTTTCCATCTCCCTTAGACCTCCAATCTGTTAATCCCTCTAGTTTCTCACTCTCACAGGCTTCTCCTACAGCTCCACCCTTGGACCTAGATGATTGCTGCACTTCAGCGGGCCCCACTCTGGCTCTCCTGTGTCTGCACCCAGCCCCAGAGAGCTAAGGGATGTGCCCATGCAGACCTTTCTACCCCCGTCAAGCAGTTGTGCTTCGAGTACTCAGGACTCCAGAATTCCTTGCTCAAATAGCTCCCAGAACCAGGTCCTGGGTCCATTCTCCTGAGGGTGAGCTGCACTATTGGTTTGTACACGTCTTGGGACTTGGGGGTGGACATGAATAGGGGAGAGTGTGGTTGGATTTTGAACATACAAGTGGGGGCATCCATACAAATGTGAGGCCCCTTGTGGTACAGGAGGGGGTCAGAGGTGGGTTTCCAGTGGTACTCTCTTGCCCCAGCTTGCACAAATGAGCTTCATCTATCAGTTCAACCATCTTTGATTAAACCCCAACCAACTTCTGCTATATCCACCTTAAAACCCCTTGTCCAGGACCATTTTACCCCGCCACCTTCTCTGTTCTTACATCAAGGTTCTGAACAGAGCTATGGTGTTTGTTTGTTTTGTTTTTTTGAGACGGAGTCTCACTCTGTCACCTGGGCTAGAGTGCCATGGCATCAGCCAAGCTCAAAGCAACCTCAGACTCCTGAGCTTAAGTGATTCTCCTGCCTCAGCCTCCTAAGTAGCTGGGATTACAGGCACATGCCACCATGCCTGGCTAATTTTTCTATTTTTAGTAAAGACAGGCTGTCGCTCTTGCTCACACTGGTCTTGAACTCCTGATCTCAAGTGATCCTCCTGCCTTGGCCTCCCAGAGTGCTAGGATTACAGGTGTGAGCCACTGCGCCTGGTCTAGAGCTATGGGTTTTGATGCTATTATATCATGGCCTCCGATTTGAGTTGGACTCTCAAGGTCTGCCTCCCTCTACCCATAGCAATTACTTCAAACTGTGACCAGCCTCTCCCAATTCTCCTTTCACTGTCAGCATGTGACCATGTTGCCTACATTACTAAGCCCATCAGACAGAAATTCCCTCAACTCCCTCCTACAAGCATAGCTGCATCTGTATCCTTCTTTCCTCTTCACTCTAACTAGTATAGGAGGTATATGTCTTATCTAAAGCCAATTTCTTGCTCTGCGTTTATGTCCTATGTGAACTCTTCTGAGACATCTCTTAGCAAAACCTTAAATTATTTGTACTGCCTCTTTACACATACATAAGCTTGAGTACTTAAGTTTCTTCATCTAAATAAACCAAAATCTTCTTGATCCTGGGTCCTCAAAAGAGCTAGACACTGCTCTCTATTTCACCCCTTCCCTCCATCCCCAAGACTTTTCAGAGTGAGCTAGCCAGGCTTGCCATCTTCATGTCTTCATGTCTCACTCAACCGTCAACCTATCTCAATCTGGCACTTGGCCTCATAAAGGAAAACTACTCTCACCAAGGTCCACAATGATCTCTACCAAATCCAACAGACATTCTCAGTCTTGACTTTTTGTGATACGTGACAGTGTTTTCCACTTCTTCCTTTTCTTACTCCCTCAGCTTTGGAAATTTTTTCTCCTTTGGCTTCTGTGATAACGATTCCTCTTTTCATTCTATGTCTCTGGCTGTTCATTCACAATTTCTATCATCTGCTGTTTTTTGTTTTTAGTTTTTTAGCCCCTTCCTTAGGATTCCTTAATGCTCTTAAGGATTCAGTTCTATGCATCCTGTTCATTTTGCAAACTATTCCTATTCCACTTGTATGGTTACACTTGCCACCGTTGGCTAAAGACTTCCAGATCTGTAGCTGCAGCACAGATCTCCCAAGTTCTAGACCCACATATTCACTGCTTCTTGGATAGCTCCATTTCGATGTCGATGGACACCTTAAATCCATATGTCTAAAATTAAACTGACCATCTTCCTTGCCACCCAGAACCAAACCTGTCCTCCCTTATTCCTTATCTCACCAAAGATCACTTGCATATACTCAGTTGTCCAAGTCAGAAACCCAGGAGGCTCTTTCGGATGCCTTCTGATCCATTCTCCAGATTGCAGGCAGAGAAATTTTCCTAAACTGTAAATCTGACCATGGCACTCCCTTTCAGTGGTTCCCCAGTGACTTCAGGATCAAGTTCAAGCTACTTTGCTTCTCCCGTACCTGCCCCTAGCTACCTCGTTGGCTTTCTCAATGCCATTCTTTTGCCCTCAAATCTACGTTCCACACATAATGAATTACTTTCAAATCTCCCTCAAATTATTAAGCTCTCTTTAGGCTTTTGCAGTGTTTTTTCCTCTGCCTGGAACATCTTTCCTCTCCCTCACCTGAGGAACATCTCCTTCACTTTTTTTTTTTTTTTTTGAGACAGTCTTGCTCTGTCGCCTGGGCTAGAGTGTAGTGGTGTTTAGCTCACTACAACCCCAAACTCCTGGGTACAAGAGATTCTCCTGCCTCAGCCTCCTGAGTAGCTAGGACTACAGGTGTGCGCCGCCACACTCATCTAATTTTTCTATTTTTTGTAGAGACAGGGTCTTGCTCTTGCTCAGGCTGGTCTCAAACTCCTGACCTCAAGCGATCCTCCTGTCTCAGCCTCCCAGAGTGCTAGGATTACAGGTGTGAGCCACCACACCGTTGGCCTAACTCTTTCATTCTTATCTTTCAGATTTCAGCTCAGACTTCCCCTTTTTCTGGAAGTCTTCCTTGACTATTTCAGGCTGTTTCAGGAATTCTTCCTCTGTGCTTCTATAGTACTATACACATACGCAGACCAAAGCACTTACCATACTGAACGGTATTCACCTATCTAGTTGTCTGTGTCTCTAACAGACCTTGAGCAGAGATTATATCTTAGTGATATTTGTAGACCCTGAATCTAACACACTTTGTGGTACACATATACTTTAACTGGGACATGTTTACCAAAAAAATTCTGCTTAGGCTTATTTAATACTTTTCTTCAGCTGGGTATGGTGGCATGCATCCACAGGTCCCAGCTATTCGGGAGGTGAGGTGGGAGGATCACTTGAGCCCAGGAGTTCGAGGCCAGGCTGGGCAACATAGCAAGACCCTGTCTGTAATACTACTGCTACTAATAATGATAGCAGTAATACTTTTCCTCTATTATTTACATGTCCAATATACAAGTAGTTCCAACCTGAGAGGGTTTAGCTTCCACAGAGCATTATATAAAGCCCTGATCTTCAATTAGTGAAGGTGATGCAGGCTGGGTATAATGGCATATATTGGATACTCAAGCATCCTGAATGTTGCTAATAATTTTTCTTCCAAATGGACTACTGCATTGAGGAATCTGGTTCAGGAGTAATGCTCAACAGTTATTGAGCCCTCCAATTTGGGTACTTACAGTCCCCTGACAAAAGTAAGCATCTGGTACTTGAGTCACTGGTGTTCTAGACAACGAACTTTTTCATTTAAGAATCTCTAATTTGTTTAAGGACCAAATTGTTTTATGCACAGAATGTTCTAGAATTAAATGCATTAGCATAAGTCAATTTTTACCAGTAAACCGAGACTTGCATCCTTAGCCAAAATTGTTACTTTTGATGTTCTTTAGTAGACTACAAAGAATTAATGTTCAGAAAGACCATTTTAGCTTGGTTTCTGAGTTTATAGAAAACAAGGAGTTTGTATTTACATACAGTTAAATATGATAAATGCACTCATTCCCACCTACTTTCTTTTACTTTAAAAGAAAGAGATGCCCCCTGATCTACGGTCTTTAGCTTCTACACCCTACAAATTTCCCACTTACTCTCTCCACTTCCTTGCCTATCATTAATTCCACTAAAAGTGCTTTGGCAAAGGTCACTTTTCCTCTTTCCTGGTTCTTCTTCCACTTTCTGATCATTTCTTATTAGTCTCCTTTGTGGGCTTCTCCTTTGTACTCTTCCATGGTTCTGTGCTTTGTGTTCTCTTTTTATTTTATTTATTCATTCTCAGAGGCTTCAATGGCCACCTATAATCATCTATTATAACTCCAATATTGCCACTCTCCATCTAGGCACCTCGGCTAGAAACCTGCCCACATATGACTGGTGTATATCATCATCAATCCTAATATTTTTTAAAAGCTATTAACGTGCCAGGCACTACACCAAGCGTTTAAATGCATTTTCTTTTTTTTTTTTTTTTTTTTTTTTTTTTTTTTGAGACAGAGTGTCGCTTTGTTGCCCAGGCTAGAGTGAGTGCCGTGGCGTCAGCCTAGCTCACAGCAACCTCAAACGCCTGGGCTTAAGCAATCCTACTGCCTCAGCCTCCCGAGTAACTGGGACTACAGGCATGCGCCACCATGCCTGGCTAATTTTTTTTTTCTATATATATTTTAGTTGGCCAGATAATTTCTTTCTATTTTTAGTAGAGACGAGGTCTCGCTCATTGCTCAGGCTGGTCTCGAACTCCTGAGCTCAAATGATCCGCCCACCTCGGCCTCCCAGAGTGCTAGGATTACAGGCGTGAGCCACCGCGCCCGGCCTAAATGCATTTTCTTATTTAATCCTTCCAGCAAACCAAGAGGCAAATATTAACCCAATTTTACTGGGCATAGCGAAGTAAAGTTGCTTGCTCAAGGTCACATAGCAGGTGTGCACCTGGGATTTAAACCCAGGTCTGACTCCAGAGCCCATATTCTTCAGTATGCTACCCTGACGTTGCAACTATATCCCAGAAAAGGACAACATCAAGTTTCTGACCAATTGCACGTCCCTGATCTTCCACCCTGCTTTTGATAGAGAGAGAATAAGGTAAGTTAAAGCACACATGCTTACATGACATGTCTGATGTGTTACCTATACCATTCCCCGAGGGAGTGCTGCAAGGGCTGTGGAGGAGTGCCCCACTTCAGCTTTCGTCCAGCTCTGAAAAACAGGCCACGTAGGCTTAGGTGGTTTTTAGTTATCGATTTCCAAAGAGTAAAGCAACTCAAACTGGGATGACCTGGATGGTTGCCCTTTGCACCCGGGTCTTATTCTTTTCCAGAGCTCTTCGATTAACTGTTCTTAGGTAATCAATAAACCACCTGAAAAAAATGTACTCCCAGGAAGTAGCAAACTTACTTTTTTTTTCCTTTTCTTCTTTGCCACCGGAAGGGTGCCATACAAATTTCTTAAAGTACTGAAGCAAACAAATAATCTACTTTTCCTATTGAAAAAGTTCAGCTGAAATATTCTAAGAAAACTTTCTATGTAATAAATGCTGGTTCTTTATTCCCTTGTGACGTCTTGATAAGCGATATTGACTTGTTACCATCATCTGGAATTATGCCTACAATGCAGTCTGTATTACCAAAAAAATAAGGCTCTTTATAAATGGATTTCTCATGAAATAAATCAGTTGATTCGGTCATTCCTTTAGCAAACATTTACTGATGGTATAAAGATAGATAAGACATAGTTACTGCCCTTCAGAAGCTTATAGACTTGTAGGGAAGAAACATAGAGATAGATTAGAATATCACGTAGCAAATTCTAGAGGGATACAGTGATAAGGAAGGAGACAGCACAGGTTAACTCTGCTCTGGGCAATCTACGAAAGACTTCAGTGAGGATGTGACTTCCAGGCCGGCTGAGTGTTTCTAGATAACTATGAGGTATGGTGGGTACATGGATTTAATGGGATATGGCCAGATGGATGGTGGGGCTAAAATAGGTTGGACCCAGGCTATATCTTCTCAGTGACTTTCATAACCAAGCTGATGATGGAAATATAATCCTTTAACTGGATTGGAAATTTTTTATGTACACTGTATTAAGATGATGGACAGTTTGTGGCTTAAACACAGTACCGAATATTGGTGGCAGCTAAATCTTGCAAGAAATTTTGGGGCCATTTTTTCTGTTTTCCCTAATACAAGGTTCTTCTCTATCTTTCACTCTACACATACGTACATATACAAATAACCTTAGAACTTGGTTCTCTTCTTTCATACCATTTACATAAAATAATTATTTTATTATTATTATTCTTGGCTATTAATGAATAGCTAACAGAATTGATCTAGAGTATCACACTTTTATTTTATTTCAACTAGCATTGTGGAAGGTCTTCTAAATGTATTCCAGGAAATGTTACTCACATTAGGTACTTCTAACTGAAAATTCCTTAATTTCAATGTTTCAGGTTCTATATGTCAATTGTTATTATATGTTACTTGTTCTATACAATCTGTATTGAAAAATTTAAAAATAAATGATACTTCCCTTGAAGATTGTTTTAGCCTTTTATCTATAAGAAAAAATGTATACGTTTATAAAGTAAGCCCCTATGTAGCATCTGATGCTCAGTAAATATTTGTTGATGGAATTAAAATCTATGTGAATACTGGGCCTTATCACTACCCAATGCCAGCCAGAGGTTGGCTGGAGATATGCCAGCAAGGCTGATTGATCTGATCCCCCAGGTCAGGGAAGGAATGAAAATATTTTCCTTCTAATTCCACTAGAATGTCAGCTTTTCAGGAGTGTGGTCCATGTCATAGTCATTTTTGAATTTCTTGGTAAATGTGGAAGAATGTGTTTAGCACAGCATATGTGTTTTAACTGTTCAATCGATGAGTATAGAAAAGTGATAAAAATCTAAATTAGTCTATCCTAAAATGATCCTTAAGTTCAGTCCAAGACACCAAGTACATAAGGCAAGTGATAAAGCAATCAAAAGAAGGTGCTAAAACAAGGATAGAGTTGTTGAAAAAAAGTAATTAAGTGAGAGATACAGCATAAAGATATTCTGAGTCATGGAAAGATAATTTACAGCTATGGTGGGCCATGCTGCCGCCCTTTCCTGCCCCCCCTTTCCCCCCCGCCCCCCCATCCATGGAAAAATTGTCTTCCACGAAATTCAGGAATGGGGGGCGCAGAGCAGGAGGTGAGCAGCAGGTGAGCAAGAGCAAAGCTTCATTGTATTTACAGCTGCTCCCCATCGCTCCCATCACTGCCTGACCCCCACCCCCATCCCCTCAACCCTCCACATCCATGGAAAAACTATCTTCCATGAAACCGGTCCCTGGTGCCAAAAAGGTTGGGGGACCGCTGATCTACAGAACACGCCAGTACACTTGAAAAGCAAAGTACTACAATTTGACTGCTCTTGCTTCCACCTGCTGGTATAGGGAAGTAATTTTCTAGATTGGGCAGAAATTCTTTAGCAGCACTAGAAAAATGCTATGAAAACACTGAGCTTTCAAAGTTCTCTTGCCAAGGTAGCATAGTACACTTCCTATCAACAGCCATTCACAAAAAAATGTACACCATGAACTTAGTTACAAATATTTTGGGAATAGAGAAGAACTACCCTAGGCATGGAGACATTCCAGCCTTTATTGTGAGTAGCCTCTAGTGTCTGAAAAAGCCAAAAGCAATCAGTTTTCTTTCATTGTACAGCTCCTTTTTCGTACGGACAAATGCAGCATTCAAATTTGACGACTAGATGGAGGACCTGCTAGCCTAGAAGGACGAGAATAACAACAACAAAAAAACTGACTACTAGAATGGCTAGTGCAACTTTATTGGTCTAATCCTGGTCCTATATAGTGAAAATATATTATTTATTTTGGAAACAGTACCACATATAACCTCAGTGTGTACAACTTTCTCTATCAGTAAGACTTAAAAGCAGACCTCAGGAGGCTGTGTGGTGGGTACAATGTGTGTTGTTTCAGTGATGGATGCACTGACTTCACCATAATGTAATATATCCATGTAACAAAACTGCACTTCTACCCCCATGAATGTATACAAATAATAAACAGGAAAAAGAAAAAAAAAGAAGAACTAATTTCACAAAAGCACAAAGGCTCCTCTAGGAAGGAATAAGGATTTACCTTCATCTCCTTCTAAAATTATTCATGATCCATTTTAAAAAAGAAGGTATATTTATTTTATTTTAGATTTTATAATGGAAATAAGTGCTTGTTTCCAAATTTCATTATAAATAAATGAAAAAGGACTCTTCAAGTGTCCTTTCCAAGAAATGTGAATGAAAATAAATGCCAGAAAGAAACTGCTTAAGGACATATGGAAAGTGTGTGACACTGAAAATACTGGTATTATAATATTTATACCCTTGATAAACAGAACTTTTACAAAAGGTTCATATTATACACAAAGTTATAAAGAATGAAACAGAAAACTCTCAGGATCTTTTTAAAAACTAAGTAACAAAAGATAATAGTTTAATTTCTCCTAATTTTGTATATGACTACAACTGGCTAAATGATTACAAATTCTAAATAAATTTATAACTCAACATGGAAAAATTTCCCTTCTTAAATCCTATCCCTGGCTTAAATCCTATCCCACCTGAGACCACAGAGCATCTAAAATCAAGTGCCACTTCACAAAGGAAATCAAGGAGTTTCTTAATAATTAGTAAAGGGCCTAATTCACATACATGGAAAATCACGACTCAAAAAAGACATTCATTCCACTTTTATTTTTCTCTTGAAACATGAATAAATTGCTTTTGGCACATTTAACTGGTGTTTGGGGCATACTTTTCATAATTGAAATCCTCAGTAAATTACTCAGGAAAATGAGTACATTTACTGTACTCAATTTTTCAGCACATTATTTAATACTCCTCTTTTAGTACATTATTTAATACTTGGGCTTTTTTTTCCCATTTACACATGGTTATTTTATTGTGTGAATGATGATGCTTAGATCCTCATCCAAGGCCTGGATAAAAACTAGTTTGCTTTTCTTTTTAAGACTGGTTCAATAATAAATAACTATCTATTAATATTATTTCTATATGTGACAATGGTATTGTGATTGAATATATGGTTTTGAAAAAATACAAGGCAATCTACAGATTCAATGCAATCCCTACCAAAATACCAATGACATTCTTCACAGAAATAGAAAAAAAATCCTAAAATTTATATGAAACCACAAAGACTACAAATAGCCAAAGCAATTTTAAGCAAAAAGAACAGAACTTGAGGTATCACACCACCTGACTTCAAAATATATCACAAAGCTATAGTAATCAAAACAGCATGGTACTAGCATAAAAACAGACACATAGACCGATGGAACAGACTAGAAAGCCCAGAAATAAATCCACTCATTTACAGTTAACTGATTTTTGACAAAGATTCTAGGAACACACAATGGAGAAAGGACAGTCTCTTCAGCACATGATGCTGGGAAAACTGGATGTCCACATGCAAAAGAATGAAACTAGACTCTTATTTCACCCCATACAAACAATCAACTCAAAATGGATTAAAGACTTAAATATAAGACCCCAAACTATGAACTATTGGAAGAAAACTGCTGTGGTTTATATGTCTGTCTCCTTTAAAACTCATGTTGAAATTTAGTCCCTAATGTACAGTAATAAGAGGTGGAGCCTTTAAGAGGTGATTGGGTCACAAGGGCTCTGCCTTCATAAATGGATTAATCCATTCATGAATTATGGGTTATCAAGGGAGTGGGTCTGTTATAAAAGCCAGTTTGGTTTTTAGTGCCTGCCCCCATGTGATGCCCTCCACCATGTTATGATGCAGTAAGAACGCCCTCACCAGATGCAGCCCCCGACCTTGGAATTCTTAGGTTCCAGAACTAAAAAACTAAATTCCTTTTCTTTATAAATTGCCCAGTCTCAGGTATTCAATTATATTTATATAACAGTAAACGAACTAAGACAGAAAATACAGGGGAAAAGCTCCATGACATTGGTCTCGGCAGTAATTTTTTGGATATAACCCCAAAAGCACAGGCAACAAAAGCAAAAATAGACAAATGATAATCAAACTCAAAAAGCACAGCAAAGGAAACAATTGACAGAATAAAGAGAAAACTTACAGAATAGGAGAAAATATTTGCAAACTATACATCGGATAAGGGGTTAGCATACAAAATATTTAAGTAACTCAGTCAACTCAGTAGCAAGAAAACAAATAACCCAACCAAAAAATGGGCAAAGTTACTGAATAGACATTTCTCAAAGGACAACATATAAATGGCCAATAGGTATATGAAAAAATGCTTAACATCAACAGCTGGGAAATACAAATTAAAACCATAATAAACTATCATCTCACACTAGTTAGAAAAGCCATTATCAAAAAGAAAAGATAGGCTGGGTGCAGTGGCTCACACCTGTAATACCAGTACTTTGGGAGGCAAAAGGATCACTTGAGGACAGGAGTTTGAGACCAGCCTGGGCAATAGCAAGACCCTGTCTCTACAAAAAATAAAAAAAATTAGTCAGGCATGGTGGTACCCACCTGTAGTCCTAGCTACTTGGGAGGCTGAGGAGGAAGGATCACCTCAGCCCAGGAGTTGGAGGCTGCTGCAGTGAGCTATGATGATGCAACTATACTCTAGCCTGGGTAACGGAGTGAGACTGTCTCCAAAAAAAAAAATGTGGCAAAAAGGGAACCCTCACACAGTGTTGGTAGGAATGTAAATTAGTAGAGCCATTATGGAAAATAGTATGGAGGCTCTTTGAAACTTAAAAATAGAAAACAGAACTACTATATGATCCAACAATCCCACTATTACGTATATATAAATTTTTAAAAATGAAATCAGTATATTGAAGACATATTTGTACTCTCAGGTCCATGTTCATTGCAGTGTTATTCTCAATAGGCAAGATATGGAATCAACTTATATGTCCATCAATGGATGAAAGGATAAAGGAAATGTATACATACACAGTGAAATATTATTCAGCCATAAAAAGAAGGAAATCCTGCCATTTGTGACAACATGGATGAATCTGGAGGACATTATGTTAACTAAACTAAGCCAGGAACAGAAAGACAAATATTGCATGATCTCCCTTATATGCAGAATCTAAAAGAGTTGATCTCATACTGCAGAAAGCAGAATGGCAGTTACCAGGGGCTGGATCAGTTGGGGTCAGGGAAAAGGGGTTGGGAAGATGTTGGTCAAAGGATACAAAATTTCAGTTAGATAAGGAAGAATACGTTAAAGAGATCTATTATACAATATGGTGACTATAGTTAACAATATATTGTATTCCGTTTAAGTTCTATTTTGCTTGTAAATAATACTAATAGTATATATATGAAGTACAATGTGATGTTTTGATAGATGTATACATTGTAGAATGATCAAATCAGGCTAATTAAAATAATCATCACCTTAAATATGTAATGTTTCTTTGTGGTGAGAACATTTAAAATTCATTCTTTTATCTATTTTGAAATATACAATATATTATTATAGTCATTGTGCTATGTAATAGATCACCAAAAACTATTCCTCCTAACTGAAACTGAAACCCTTTGACCAACATCTCCCCTTTCCCTGCCCACACCCCATCCCCATATATTGTAGTCTTGAAAAATGCTGAGAGTGGATATAAAGTGTTCTCACCACAAAAATAACTATGTGAGGTAATACATATGTTAATTAGCTAGATTTGGTAATTCCACAATGTATACATACTTCAAAACATCATGTTGTACACAATACTTTCAATTTTATCTGCCAATTAAAAAAAATAAATTTATTTAAATATAAAGAAGAAAAAATACTTTATCTCTGTGAGCTATATACTGAAATACTTAATGATTAAAATAAGTGCTGTATTTCAAAATAATGGAAGGGAAGAAGCAGTATATAAAAAAGATTGACATGAGCTAACAATTTTGAAGCTTGGTGATGGGGAGGTTCATTATATAACTGGTTCTATTTATGATTGAAAATTTACATGATAAAAAGTTTTAAAATGTATTTAATAACTGTTCATGTGCCTAGCTCTAGTTGTTATTCTAAATCCAAACATGAGATCTGAAAAATGTATGAATTCAGCATTAAAACACTCATGCATATAAGCATATCGAAAGGGATAATACATGGAGAAAAGAGGGAAATGAAATACCAGAGTACAAGTAAGAAAAAATACATTTGACCAATAAATGAAATCCATAAATTCAGTTGGAAGGGGTTTTAGAAATCAATTAGTCCAAATCCTTAACTTTAGGGACAGCCCAGTGATGTATGTTAAGTCACAAGTAACTACAGGCCCAGACTTAAGCAATTTACTTTACAGCAGATATAGTGAATGTTACATTAGAAATAGATTGTTAGAAAAGATTCAGGTAATGACGGTTTCTAGTGTATCCTGAAGTTGGCAACTTGAGGTTGGCAACTTTGAATGTAGCAATCAGCTGGCATGCTACTTCATTTAGTTAACAGATGAGCCTCTTAGCTGCTGCTTGGACACTGCAAACCACCAATTCCACCACCATCAATAATGATAATCTCAAACATTTATGTAGCAGGCACTGTTCTAAGTGCTTTACATATGCTAACTTATTTAATCTTTCCAACAATTCTGTGGCATAAACTCTATTATCATGCTCACTTTCAAAGATGATCAAACTGAGACCCAGAGAGGTTAAAAAACTTAAGGTCACATAGCTAGAAATGGCTAGGAACCCAGGCAGTCTGGCTCCTGAGTCGATGCTGTTAAATACTATACTATAGAGCCAATCACACTATCACTCGGGCATTTCTGCCATCTCTTTAAGTTGCCCACAGCTACACATAGCATCAGTGCCTGAAACTTGTCTTTATCCTCTCCTGTCCTTTTTGAGAGACAGGCAAGGACACGATCAGAGGCCATGGCCTTTATGGCACCGTGTTGGCCCATGCGGTGTCCTGATGCCCCTGTTGGTCTGGCACAGCAAAGCGTAGAAGCCACCAACTGTCATTACTTAAGTAAGAATGTTATCAACAGTCTGCAAGAGAAAGGAAAAAAAAACAGTAACACCCTGTAGTACATGAAGATATTTAGCAAATTTTACCTCAAGATGGTAAAAATGATTTCAAATTGTCTGACCATCTATATATCAAAAGACTACTCTTTACAGCAGGGAAGAGAGCTTCCCCACCAATAAAAGATAAAAGGCCACTTTTCTTTTTTTAATATCCTGACAACGATGAAAGATGAATAATTACTAACCTTAGGTCCTTTAGATTTGGAAGTCATATTGAAACCAAAAAAAAAAAAAAAAGCACCTACTTAAATATAATACAAGGTCATTTATTTACTTATGAAGTACTTATTATGCCCATACACTGCACTAAGTGTTTTCTATCCATTCTGTTATTTACTCCTTACTTTACAGATAACGAAACTGAGGTGGAGAGAGAAAGGGTGAGTTAATTGCTCCCAAGTCACACAGCTAAGTGCCAGATCTGAGCTGTGAACTATTGCATTCCAGAGCCAGAGCTATTTACTAAGCTTCCTCTTTCAACCTAAAAGTGTTATATTATTGTAATTATGTTATGAGCCAAACTTTTGGTTATCAAAAGAATATTAGAATTTTAGAACTGGAGGTCATCTAATCTGATCCCACTTTCTACAGCAGCCCCTACATGACTTGGTGGAGTGTGGGTGGCAGGAGGGGGGAGTCTGAGATGATGACCATGTTTCTGCTCTGCATGGAGATGAGTGATAGTGCCAGTCATCAAGTTAGAGGAAGCAGGAGAAGCTTGTTAGACTGTTTCTCTTTTTGGGGGCGAGGTGGTGAGAAGACTGGGGGAAATAGGAGCTTTCATGCATTCAATTTAGATCTATTGAGTTTATAATGCTGGTGAGATATCCAAGTGGAGATATACAGCAGGCATCAGGAGTGCAGGTAAAAGTAATAAGCACACAGCTAGTTGCTAAAGATAAAAGATATTCATTTTTTAAAGCCTTAAGGAACTTCCTGGCTAGTATGGCAAAGAAACACATTAGACTTCATTTAGCAAATACTTATTGATCGCTTATGCATATCAGACATAGATGATAACAATATGTATAGTGTTGTAAATGTAATGTAAACTTAACAACAAGAGGTTATGGTTGGATAGAGGAACAACACTCAACACAGACTGGAGAGTCAGGGAAAGCTTCTTGGAGAGGGCTATGAACAGGATTTATCCAGGAAAAGTTGGAGTGGGGTTGGGTGGCGAATCATGAGAACAAATCTGGAAGAGTGGACTAGCAAAGGTCCAGGTTTAATCACTGGCATAGGGTATTATAGGAATTACAACCAATTTAGAATTTAGAAGTGGGAACTGGACAGAGACAAGGCTGGAAGGGTTCATTGGCAAGATTCTGTGGGATCTTTCTATGTCATGCTAGAGAGCTTCAACTTTATATTGCAGGCAACAGAGAGCCTGCAGTGAGAGGGTGAGATCTGTATTTTACCTAGGCCCTCTGGTAGCTGGGAGGCACAGAAGGTCAATTGTAGGGGGCAAAGGAGACCAGTTAGGAGGCTGCAGTAATCCAGAGGAACACTCAAAGTGGTGGTAGTTGTGGGGTACAAAATAACAGATTCAAAAAACATTCAAGAGGTAAAACTGGCAGGACTTGGTAAAAGATAAGATGTCAACAATTTTCTAGTTTGGGTGACAGGGTGCAAGGTAGTAACACTGACAAAATGTAGTAAATTTATCACCAGGTAGTAGAAAATACAAGAGCGACAAGATCAGGTTTGGAGAAGTATTACCAGGGAAATTTCAGATGTTGATTTTTGAGTGCATGCAAGACATGCCAGGGTGGGAAAGTGTGGTGATTTCACAACAGGATAAGTGAACCTGAAGATTAGGAGAGGGCTCTGGTTGGGAGACAAAGATCTAGATGTCTTCAAATGTACAATTCTTAGAATAGATTGGACCATCTAGGAGAGTATATAGAGAACAGTGGAGGAGTCTAAAAAGTAGAGAAAGGAAAAGACTGCACAGTAACTGGATTGAGGGAAGGTTTCATACTGGAGGGTGTATGGAAAAGGCTTGAGCATGTACATAGGCTAAAGGAAAGGAGACAGAAAAGAGATTTACAGCAGAAGTTGAGAACAGAAACTTAAAAAAAGCCAGCACTTGCGGGGCAAGTGTTAGGAAAAAGAAGCTTAAAAGGAATTTGAAGAATGCTCAGAAGAAAGGAAAATTAGGAATTTGTTGCTCTGGAAGTTACAGAAGGTAGGGCCAACAGCATAAATGTTACATGGAACCCAAGTCAGGTTAGGACTGGAAAGCATCCACTGGATTTGGCAACTACAACCAAGTCATCTGATCAGCGACTCTTTCCTCTCTTGTTCTCTGGCAACCACATCAATCTGTTAATTCATACTTAACCTGGAAACACTAAGTTTTTTTCTAGGTGCTGCTTCTATGTTATCCTGCTCTTATATAGGTGATTTGTTTAGCTTAAATACAAGACTTCATATTTAATAGTAGTAAGAATCATCTTATTAGATTGGTGTTCTAGTGAGTAAAGGTCCTGTGGAACTTTAATTTTCTACCCTTATGTAGATTTTAGGGTCACCTGAAAATTTTATCGGTAGGTCAGCTATATATACATAGTCACTGATAAAGCATCTGTGACTTTTAATAGCCACATACAGCCAGTTTTTAATTATCTAGGTCCTTAGGAATACTTTTTTCTACCTTGAATGGAAGGGAGAAAATTATAATTTACTATGTACCTACTTGTCATCAAGCACTGTCCTAGGTGTTTTCACACATTAATTCCTGCAACCTACAAAAATCATGGGAGGTATTTAATGTTGTCTCTATTCTAGTGTTGAAGAAACAGGCTTAGTGAGACTGTACAAGCATTTGAACCCAGGTCTGTCTTCAAAGCCTATGTGGTTCATAGCATGGCACATTCCTTTGGTTTAGCTTTGGGCACCTTTGCTTGGGCACTCAACTTACTCAATCTGCTATTTTTAAGTTCTGGTAAAAGTTCAAATAGTTGGGAGGGGTGCGCAGGGGGAGAGAACACCCTCTTCCTGGTCTTTACACTTCCAAATCCTACCATCCTACAAGGCCCAGCTGCAACACATAAAAGTACTGGAAGTACTCTCTTCTCCCCTTAACTCCCACAGCAATTTTTTCATTACCTTCTATGGTACTTACCAACTTGTCCCTTGTATTTTAATTATTTGTGTATGTGCCTTATCACCCTTACTAGGCTGTATTGCCTTGGCCTTTTAACAAATGTTGAAATAAGAAATAACCCTATGAAACCTATAATCCGTCCACATTTACTGTGTTAAGTAGTGTTCTTGAGGCTATTATTCATTGCATTACTCAATTTCCTCAATACATTGCATTCACATGATAAATTTATTTCACAAAAAGTACTAGGAAAAATTTTGTTCCTGACAATTCTTAACCATATGTTTTCCCTTTGCCCTTATTGCCAGAAAGCTCAAAGTAAAATTCTGGACCCAATTAAAGCAACTAGACTGACTCTAATGTTCCTTTTAAATTTTTGTCTAACATTCTTTTCCCTTTATATTATTTCATTAATCTTTATATATTTTAGGTAAGCAGTCACAAATTAATTTTGGTAAAAAAAAGGAAGTATCCAATAAATTTCTGCAAGCAAATAATACCAACCCAAGTGCCCAGCACATAGGATCTAAGTTTTTTTTAATACATCTATTCTCATATTTAGCACAGTCCCTTCCATATAGTAACTGCACTGTTAATGTTTGTAGCATGAGTGAATGAAGATTTGAAGCTTATACATATTAATAGGTTTCAAGCAACCATATTCCACTACCCATCATTTCTATAATTTTATAATTTTTCAATTTGCTAAAAACATTTTTGATGAGCAGTTATACAACCTCCTGAGTAGCCCTGGCCCCTTTTTGTCTTTTTTTTTTTCAGACGGAGTCTTGCTCTGTCGCCTGGGCTAGAGTGCAGTGGTGTCATCATAGCTCACTGCAATCAAACTCCTGGGCTCAAGCAATTCTTCTCCCTCAGCCTCCAGAGTAGCTGGGACTACAGGTATGCACTACCATGCCCAGCTAATTTTTCTATTTTTTGCAGAGACGGGGTCTTGCTCTTGTTCAGTCTGGTCTCGAACTCCTGGCCTCAAGCAATCCTCCTGCCTCAGCCTCCCAAAGTACTAGGATTTCAGGCATGAGCCACTGCACCCAGCAAGCCCTTTTTGTCATTCTAAGAAAGTTTTTCATGTTTTTATTTCCGTTCAGCTACTTCTGTGCAGTTAGGAGAGCACAGTACTTAAGGCACAGGATGCCAGATTTAATACAGCAGGCATAAGATGCATTCCAGGATATGAATTCACCATCATGGCTTCTACCAGGTAGGACAAGCTGCATGTTGCTATTTTCTTAGTCTGACCAACAAGTATGTCTGCTTCTCTCAGGATTATGCCCTGCCCAGTGATGTGTGTTTCCCCAGTCCCAAATAACTCCCAAGTCATGAATGTCCAGAGAGTCTGGCTTCCTTGCCCTGAGAAGACCCCAGACCCACCCACGAGAAGTTTGCTTTGTTCTTCCTCAGCTTGATTGCTTCTGGCCCAGTATTTCAGAGATAAGCACCTCCTTCAATTTCTTTCATATCCAGGCCAACGTATTTAGAAAAGCTTTGCTCCCAGAGTATTCATTAATTAATTATTACTCTGCAGATCTACCAGATGGGTCTGTAAGGCACCAAGTAACTGTTTGAATGCTCCCAGTCAGGACAAAGGAATATTAAAAGTTTATGCCTTTTAATACATGGCTTCTACTCTGCCTCATACCTACGTAAGTGTACACTCAAAATTCCTATGTATTTGCTGGTTAAGTACAGCCCTGAAAGTTAGCTTCCTCTTGCATATTACCGCACACTGTAATTTCTGAAAACACAACTAGGTTAAATTAGCTTTCTTAACACACATAGACAACTGGATTTTTGCATACAGAAATTTGCATCCAGCTACTTCATATAGGGTTTTAAATATCTACTTTCTTCTGACAGTTATACCTGAATTGTCAATATCAAAATGCCAAATCTAGGCCTATACTCCTAAGATATTAGCAGTGAACACTGAATTCCATTTATTATTGATGGTATCTTTTCACCCATCCATTCAATGTATATATTTACTTAGCATCTATTACGTAATGATACCATACTAAGTAGTGGAAGTACTCAAATGAACAATAGGCTCCTGATCTCAGAAAGCTTTTCAACTATCGGGGAAGACAAATGCTATTAATAATAACATGTGTGTTACGAAAGTACTTATAGGATTCATAGGAACTGAATTTAGTAGGGGTTAGGTAAGTTCACCCTGAGGAAGAGCAAGCTAAGCTGATATTGACAGCACCTTTCATAATCTACCTATTTTAAAGATTTATTCATTTATCCTTTGACTCCATGACTAGAGTGAGGACATAAACCCATAAGCACAGGGCTAGTTTCTGTCTTGTCCACAGCTGTATTCCCAGAGTTTAGCTGTTAATAACTGGCTTTTCTGGATAGGTGGACTATATATATTTTTAATATTTTTTGCTTGTTATTTTCTAAGTCTCCAATAATCAACATACATTACTGTCATAATTTTAAAAGTCAAACCATATTTTTTAATTGAAAGAGGAAACTAGGGCTATCAGAGCTATCACTTTGGCTAAATACTGTTGAATCACTCTTTTCATTTGTTTTACTGACCATGTCACTCGTCCCTCCATTCTATAACACACGTTAGATTTTGCTTGGCTCAAATGCTGTAATCTGGCTGAGGTAGGAGGGGGAAATCTGGTTCAACTGCTACAGAAATATAGAGTTAAAAAAAAAAAAAACCCTCAGACATCATTTAGTATAGCTCTTTTCATTTTACAAATAAGGAACCTGAGAGAGGTCCAAGGCAGCGATTTACTTAAGGTCACAAAATGAGTGGAACAACTACAATCCAGTCTCCAGAATCCCAATCCATTTATTCCCAAGAAATTAGCTTAATACTTCATCAACGATCTTGGCTGCCAAGCTGGCCTTGGGAAGGGGGTATAGCAACTCTGCCAATAGGAAAACCCAAGGGAAACCATAGGTTAGTTAAGCAAAAGCCTGGTTACTCCTATAATAGCAAAAGGAACTCCCAAGTGTCATACAGGCACGAAAAACATATCAGGAGAACACATGTTGTCTAGTATTTATTAAATGTTTTTGGAGGATACAGATTTTGAAACAAACAGCAAATTTTGTGATTAAGTCACTTAAGCCCTAAGTTAAGGACTACTATTGTATATGATGATTAACTGTAACATATGCTCTTAAGTAACAAAGTAGTTGATAAATTTATGGTAGCTTCTAACAAGGTAACAATTGTATGGTTTTTTATAAATTTATTTTCTTCCATGCATAAACAAAGAATCTGCATACTACATATCAGCAGTTCTGAAAATGTGGTCCACAAACCTTGCGGGTTAGAGGTATGGGGAGGGGTCCCTGAGAACCTTTCAAAGACTCTGTGACGTTAAAAATCTTTCATAATGATAGTAAGACATTATTTATCTTTGTCACTTTATGGACATTTGTTAAAAAGCAATGGTGGATAAATTGTTGGCACCTTAAAACAAATCAAGGCAGGCCACCAAACTGTACTAGTAGTTGTAATCTTCATTGTCCTGCACTTATGGTAAAAATAATGTCAATTTCACTTTAGAATGTCCTTGATAAAACAGTAAAAATTATGATTTTATTAAATCTTAGCCATTGAGTGTGCGTGTGTGTGTGTGTGTGTGTGTGTTTGTGTTTATGTGGCAAAGTATGCATAAAGTGCTCTGCTACGTACCTGAGTGCGATGGTTGTCTAGAGGATTTGGTTGCTCCAAAGCATTTGGGCAACTGATTGAATAATTATGAGCTGAAATAGATGCTTTTTCCATGGAACATAATGGAAAAAACTACTGACAGACAAACCAGGGTTATTCAGATGTAAGTATTTGGCAGAAATTCTGTCAAAAATGTCACTTTAAGGAAAACAACTGACAGTATGTGTTGCCAATAATAAAATTCTAGCTTTTAAGTGAAAATTAGAATTTTTGGAAAATCATACCTGCCACTGTGAGCTTGACAGCTTCCTAATACATGAAGACTTCTGATAAGATGGATGAGGACATTAAGGAATGCGATTGTTTGATAATGTATAATGAAATATGTCAACATTAAGAAGACTTGTATAACACAGTGAATCACTGATTTCCAAATGACCTATACTTGATGTTACAAAATCATGCACAGATAGAAGATCCACTCAAAGTGTAAGATACACTAACGGATTTTAATGTAACAGAGTAAGAAAAGTACGCCGATTTAGTTTCAGATTCTACTTTGCAACTAACCTTTAAAAAACTACCCTTTGTCAAACTTCGGTGTGACATCAAAGAATATCCATGATTATCTTTTAAAAGCTATTAAAATATTTCTCTCTTTCCAACTACATGTGAGTGTGAGGTGGGATTTTCTTAATTTTCCTAAACCCAAATAAAACAGTGCAACAAGAGCCAGGCATGGTGGCTCATGCCTATAATCCCAGAACTTTGGGAGGCTAAGGAGGGAGAATTGCTTGAGGCCAAGGGCTCAAAATCAGCCTGGGCAACATAGCAAGACCCTGTCTCCATAAAAAATTAAAAGAAAAATCAGCCAGCCATGGTGGTGTATGCCTGTATTCCTAGCTATCTAAGAGGCTGAGGCAGGAGGATGACTTGAGTCCACAAGTTTGAGGTTACAGCGAGCTATGATCATGACACCTCACTGTAGCCTGACTGATAGAGACTTGTCTCTTCAAACAAACAAAAAACTGTGGAACAGATTAAATGCAGAAGAATCCAGCTATCTTCTATTAAGTCACATTAGGTTTGCAAAATGTAAAACAACGTCATTCTTAGAACAATTATCAAAATCAGAAAATAAGTGTTAGTGAAGATGTGGAGAAACTGGAATTGTGCATTGCCAGTGGGAATATAAAAATGGGCAGAATCACTGTGGAAAATATTATGATGGTTCTTCAAAAATTAAAACATAGTATTACCATATGATTCATCAATTTCCACTTATAGGCATATATGGTATCCCAAATAATTAAAAGCAGGGACTCAAATAGATACATGCACACCAATGATCACAGTAGTAGTATTCACAATAGCCAAAAGGTGGCCATTGACAAATGAGTGAATAAACAAAATGTGGTATATACATACAGTGGAATATTATTTAGCCTTAAAAAGGAAGGAAATTCTGACACACGCTCCAACATGGATAAATCTTAAAAACACCTGCTAGGTGAAATAAATCAGATTCAAAAGGACAAATATATGATTCCACTTATGTAAGGTATCTGGAATAGTCAAACTCATAGAGACATAAAGATGTAACAGTTAACAGGGTTTGAGGGAGAAGTTAATGAATGGGGAGTTATTGTGTAATAGATACAAAGTTTCAGTTTGTGATGATAAAAAAGTTCTGGAGACAGATAGTGGTGATGGTTGCACAACAATGTGAATCACTTAGTGATAATGAATTGTACACTAAAAAATTATTAAAATGGTAAATTTTGTTGTATTTTACCACAATAAAAAGCAAAAAAAAAGTTTAAAAGGAGAACAAAAACAATGCCATTCTTCCCACTGTTTTGGGGGTGGAAAATAATTATTTTTTATTAACAATGTTATTTATGCATGTAGTGCATTTATCACTGTTTTGTAAATTAATACTTTAAAAATTTCCCAGCTTTAATCTCTAATATGATAAATATGGACAGATATAATCCACATAAACAGAGCTCTCAGGTCCTCAGTAATTTTTGAAAGGCAAAGGGGTCCTCAGATTAAAAAGTTTGAGAACTGCTGTCTTATATGAAGATTTATTGTCTCTTCTCACCCTGGCATTGTGTCAAGATCTTCGTTTATTGGTATAGCTTCATTTGACAGCTATATCGCTTGCCGTGTGGAGACTAGCACAAAAAGACAGCCTGGGATATGGTCACAATCACCACATTAACTCTTTATAACTACTATTGTCCTCTGGATGCACCTTAACCATAAGGACTGAGCAACACAAAGCTCCAACCACACAGATGATTGGCAATGCACAAAACCGTTAAAATGCTTAAATGTTGATATGTTCCAAAGTAGTTTGTAGATAGCTAACAAGAAAAACACATTGCTTTTTTTCTGTTGAATGCTAATTTGGATTTACAGTTCTAGGCAGATTTGGGAATGGGAGTGGTGGCGGCATTGTTTCGGAAAACCAGTGCATCCGTGCAAAGAATTTAATTCTCTCACTATCCTGCTAGTGGTCTGTTGTAGAGGGGTGTGGTTAGAGAGCTAGGAATCAATCCAAAACAGCAGCTGAGCTGCCCAAAGCCGTGTCCAAGCAATAATTTCTCCATTTTGGGCCAAGCCAATTTGCCCTAGCAAGAGGCAGAATGTTTTTTTAATGGGGAGGAGGAAAAGAAAAATTTAGAAAGCATGGACGGAAATAAGCAACAAAACCAAAGAGGTTTCATTTTGAGTGGATGTTAAAGGATTGGAATGCTAATGAAGTGTGCGAGGGGTAAAGGAGAATTGTTAATTCCTCCGTCTACAGCTGCGGCACTTTTAACGCCAGCTCTGCAGTTCTGGACGGGGAAAAGCGTGAAATGGTTTTCTTACCGGAACTATCTATCCGCACTCATTCTGGCCCGGGTCCGTGCCCAGTCTGGCTGACTGAGGCTGAGGCAGTCCCAAACAAAGGGGAATGGATACCCTCCCGAGGGGGCGGAGGAGGGAAAGTGGCCCCAGGTGGCCGCGCCAGGTGTCCCTGAGGGGTCGACCACGCAGGCCGCGGGGAGAGAGGATCCCAGAAGCGACTTGGGGTGCAGTAGGGAAAGGCTAGGTCGGGGCGCCTGGCACTCAGGGGCAGCAGACCCCGCCCTGCCCACGGTCAAGGTTAACCCGCGCACGGGAGGTACCTGTGGAGGCCTCGCACAGCCGAAAGGCACCGGGCGATCATGGGAGCGCCGAGAGGCCGGCGGCGGCGGGCGCGCAGTCCTTCGGCTTGGAGGTAGACGAGGCGGGCGGCGGAGTCGGCCCAGCTGAGGAGACCACGGCCGCGGAACCCGCCAGCGCCCTCCCACGTGCGGCAGCCCCACGCCGGCGCCGGAGCCCGCGCCGGCCCCGCCCCGCTCTGCGCCCCGCCCCGCGCGTCCTGCGCCGCCCCAGGGGCGGTTCTGGCGAGACCCAGCGGGCGGAGAGGAGTGCGCAGCCGAGTGGGCTGAGGGGGAGGCGGCGTGGGAGCCGGGGAAGTTTGGGCGGCCGCTGCCAGTGCTGCGATCCGAGCCAGCTCAAGCCCTGAGGAGCAAGGGGCCGGCGGACTGACTTCCGACGCCTGCGCGCCCTGGGCCGTCGTCTCGCGTCCTCTTGCCTGGTAAGGGGCTTCCACTGTGAAGGGTGCGTCCCCGCCGCCCCAGATGGAGGCCTGCCCCGCGCCCCCGCTGCAAGCCGGGTCAGGGCCCTGGCGACGCCCGGTACGGGAGGGAGGAAGGCAGGGAGAGGGAGGTAGATGTGCTCTGAGGAGTGGAAAGAGGAGAAGGTTGGACATCTCCTTTCTCCTCCGACCCCTTCTCCCCCGCTCCCTCATTCTGTTTTCACCTTCTGCCCTGGAGGCTTATTTAGTGCTTGTAACCCCAAGGCCTAAGGGCTGAGATCGCCTTTAAAATAAGTGCATAAATAATAAACATTCTAGTGGCGGGTACCACACCCTGGCTTTGAATTAGGGAACCTGGGGAACAGATGGATGATGCGATTTGGTGGAAATAAGCCATTAATGCCGGCTGGCCCTGCGCCACTATTTGGATGCGATAGTATTCCATGTGAATGAACATGACCGGGAGCTTCCAGCTTGTCCACGAGAGCACAGCTACTGCAGGGAGCGCTGGCCGGTTGGTAGTATCCATCGACTTAGGCAATGATTTCCTGACATGTCTGTTGATTAAATAGAATGCCATTTTCATTAAGAACGACACAGCAGTTAAACAACCTTTCTTGAATGTGTTTCCTCATCAAATACCACCTACAAAAGTAGGTGGAGTGTAAATTATTTAATATATTTTTTTAATCTCATGAAATAGAGGAAGATGTTTGGTGTCGATCACCTTCTAGTCAGCAGTATGAAATCTCTCTCAACTTAGTGCTGAGGCCTTTGGGAGATTCTATATCTGTCCCCCTATTCTTTTCTGTCTCTGTACCGTATACTGTTAAGATATAGTGAGATAATTCAGTGAGAGTCTAGGCTTATGTTATACATGTTTTGAACAAAAATTATGTAAGCAAGATTTAACATAGTATAATACTACTGAGTATAAATGCAAATATGTAATAAATTACCATAACAATATTTTGGTGCTCCGTTGACTGTTTAAAAAGAGAAAATATGGAAGGTAATATAGTTTTTTCATTTTTTACTTTAAAAAATTTTTTACACCCGTCTGCCCTCTTTTTTTTTTTTACTTATAAGGTAATTTATAACCCTTGTTATTTATTACCTTTGTAATTTATAACTTTCTTTACTGTTTAAAATAATTTAGCTCAGTGTTTTCATATTTCTTATCAAGGAAAAGTGTTTAAGCTTCTAAAATGTCATCTATCAAGCACCTAGTTTATGCAGTTATTCATTTCTTACGGGAACAAAGTCAGATGGATGCTTATACTTCGGATGAGCAAGAAAGTTTGGAAGGTAGGTACCTTCCCTTTGTATTTATTTGTGTTGTAAATAAAGACTAAAATAGCTGTACGCCCAACTTTATGATTTATTATAACAAAATCAGAATATTTTGTTGGACTTTCAAGAAGAGAGGCCTAACTATAAGTTATCTTATTTCCATTTTCTGATGCTTGTTTTGTTAACAACAATAAGAGGATTATTGTTCATTTATTGAACAGCTACTATGTGTCCGAACTATGTATATCATAGGGAATTTTTTCTTCACAGTGACTGTTATTATCCTTATTTAACAAATGAGAAAATGAAACCAGATAGGTTAAATAACAGAACACAGCTAATATGTGACAAAGCTGGGATTTAAATCTTGGTTCTTACTCTGAAGATCTTGTTGTCTCTGTTTCCTAACAGGAAAGCATAGAGTTTAGAAATAATACATGAAAATACCTTAGTCATTGTAATAGCACTATGTAAAATTCTAATAATTATACCATTAGTGAGCTCTGACAAGTGCCTATTTTGGGACTTGAAAGGATTTCACTCTTGTTTTAGGTGAACTTTCAATATTAGATTCGGTAATCTATAAAACTGAACATGACTGGATGATAGCATCATGTGTTTCCTTGACATCATCTTTGTGCTTCATGTTTATGCATTGTGAAATTTAGATTCAGTACAACCACAAGAAGATTGAATTCTGCAGATGGGCTTGTGGAGGTTCAGTGAGCTTAGCTTCTTTGTGGCCCAAAGACTTAAGTATTGTAATGAGAGTGCATTTGGGAGAACTTAATAAACACCAGTACAGTTCGAATCTCCCATCTTGAAGCTGCTTCTGTAATGGGGACACATCTATTAATTTCAACAAGCACTTCCCTGTGAATATGCTTTTAGGAGGTGGGGATAAAAATTGGGCATTTGCTCTAAATCTGCTTGCAGTCTGCTTAGATGATGTCTTTCCAGGTGGCAGCGAGAGGAGCAAGTGACACACAGTTGGAGAACATTGCTGTCAGTCCATTGAATATTAAGGTCTTGTTATTCTCCTTGATAGCTGTGTGAAGATAAAGTTGGTTGGTATCTAAGGAAAATGTTGGTTATGATTGCTCTGTAGCAAACACATAAATGCAGTCATTTAAGAAAAAATGTTTCTTTTTTAATCAAAGTCAGTCTAATACTTTTAAGGGCTAGAAAGAAAATGGAGAGATTTTTAAAAACCAAGATGTTACATCCTATTTTTAGGATGGTATTCAGCCAAAAATATGTGCCTTCAGCTGTTTGTTATATATGGCAGTCAGAAATGGTGCCAATTGTTTTTGACTGACCCCTATTTTTGACTCTGTGAGTCTAATTTAATTGAACGTGAAATCATGTGGAGGTGTCTGCCCACCTTCTAGACATTTAAAAAAGCCCTAGAGAAAGAGTCTCAGTTCTAGTACCAACTTTTCCACTCTTGTGAAGCTGATGTAGCTTCAGCTTTGAGTCTTGTCATCACATTATATTACCCACTCCTCTTGCTTGTTGTCACTTACTGACATTTGCTTTATTTTTTTGACTTATGGTTCCTGCTCACTGTCACTCTCTCTAGCACTACTGCTGTCTGAATTCTTGACAATTGCAGTATAGTCATAGACGATTCTTCCAATTGCCCTGGCTCTCTCTCAGTTCTTGATCTTCTGTCCTCGAGTGATCTGAAACACTTGATCATATCCTTAGATCAGTAGTTCTGAACTTGGGGGTGATTTTACAATGTCTGGAGACATTTTTGTTTGTCACAACTGGGGGTCTGGTATCACTGGCATCTAGTGAGTGGGTAGAGGCCATGGATGCTGCTACAATGCACAGGACAGCCCCTGACAACAAGGAATGATCTGGTCCAAAATGTTAGTATGCTGAGATTGAGAAACCCTTCCCTGGACATTATTTTCAAAATTGCATTCCTCACATAATCCCTATCTTAAACATTTTATTTCCTGACCACTGCTGCCTATATTTCCAAGTTTACTCCCTCTAGAATTCCTACCCCAACAATTCTTTGACCTCACCAATATCTCCAATCTGTTGATCCCTCACTTTTTCCCACACGTCTTCTTACCCGTCTTAAATTCCATGGTTGGTAATTATACTCGTTCCCTTGTATCTCCCTCATTCCCTTTCTTGCAAAACCCTACCTCATTTAAATCCAACTCTCCACCTACTCTGTGCCCACATCCATGTGGCCATATATAGATGGAACAAAACACACAACTTTTCTAACTAGTCCCATTTTAAATTCATGACTGTTAACCTCAAGCAGACCTTTAATGCTGGCAGGCAATTATATTATCTGTTCCAAGTTCATTCATACTTTTGTGCTCCCAGATGACCATTTTAATACTTTCTCATGTCTTCTCAAATCCCCCAAACCTTTTCCTCTGTCCTCAATTTTAGTTGATGACCTTGCTTCCTACTCCACCAGGAAAATTGAAATAATAAGAAAATAGGCAGGCACAGTGGTGTGTGCCTGTAGTTCCAGTTATTTAGGAGACTGAGATAGGAAGATCACTTGAACCCAGGAGTTCAAGGCTGCGGTGCACCATGATCGAGCCTATGAATAGCCACTGTACTTCAGCCTGGGCAACATAGTGAGACCCCATTTCTGATAATAATAAAAAAAAGAAGGTAAACAACTTCCACTGCCCATCTACCCACCCACTACCTACATACTCTGCTTCCCTGTCTATTACCATAGATGGACAATCCATGTTCCTTTCTAAATGGAACCTCTCTACTGGTACACTAGATCCCATCCTATCTGAGCTACTCTAGGATATCACTCTAGTTATTCTAGTTTCTTCATCTTATATCATCACATTTTCACTCCACTGGATCATTTCCAACAGAACATAAACTATTATTTCTCCCTTCTTAATAAAGCAAAACCAAACAATAGATAATTATTCTTGTCTTCCTATGCCCCCCATTGCTGCCTAATTTTATGTATCCCATGCAGCAAAACTATTTGAAAGAGTTGTCTACACTTGCTTTCTCTAATTTCTCTCCTGTTCTTTCTTAAATCCACTCCAATAAGGCCATTGCCTCCACCTCTCAATCCATACCATTCTCATTAAGGTCATTAGTGATTTCTGTGTTGTTTAGTTCAATGGTCAGTTCTTAGTCTTTATCTGACCTATTAGCTTCCATTGATAAAGTTGATGATCACTCCCACTCCCCCTCTTCCCCAATACTTTATTCACTTAGCTTCCAGGACACCTCATACCTTCTTGGTTGTCTTCTTATCTCATTGTTTGCTCCTTCTTTGTCTCCTTTGCTGGTTCCTCTTCTTTTCCCTGACCTGGCCTTGAGTGCCAAGGGTCCACTGTTTGATCCTCTTCTTTTTGTTATCTACTGCTCATTTCTTTGGTGTTATCACTCAGCTTCTTGGCCTTAAATACCCTTTATTTATATGCTGATATTTACTAAATTTATACCCTCAGTGAGACCTTTCTCCTGAATTCCATACTTGTATGTCCAACTGCCAACTAGATATCTCCACTTGCATGCCTGATAGACGTCTCGAATTTAACATTGCCCAAACTGAGCTTTGGATTCTCCCACCCCAGATCTGTTCTATCTGCAGCTTCCCCACTTCGGTTGATGGCAACTCCATCCTATCCATTGTTCAGGCCAAAAACTTGGGTTATTCTGCGTTCCTCCCTTTCTCTCATACTGTGTATCTAATCATTCAGTAAATCCTGTTGGCTACCCCTTCAAATTATGTCTAGAGTCTGACCACCTCTTAACGTGGTTAAAAGTGAGATATATATATATATGTATATATATATATATATATATCACCCCTAGTTAAAACTAAGTATTTCTCACTTGTTTGGTTGTGATAGCACTTCACTGGGTCTCTCCTCTTCTATTCTTGCCCCTCCATGGACTATTCTGAACACAGCCACCAGTGATCTTTTAAAACAGAGCATGTCAGATTCTATCATTTCTCTACTGAAAATCTTGCAATGACTTCTTGTGATACTTAGTCATTGCTTAAAGGATCTAAGTAAGTTGAACTTTCATAGAGTTCAAGAACATGCCAGCCAGTCACCTACTCTTCCCCTTTCTCCTTTGGCTTCAGCCAAATTAGCTTCCTCAATGTGAATCCACCTAATCTCCTTGTCTAAGGGCTTTTGCTCTAGCTGGTTCCTCCAGGTAATGGTAACACCCCCATCTCATTCAAGTCTTTGTCAAATCTCTTTTCTCAGGGAGACTTCCCTTGAATCTCTGTTAAATCTGCAGCTGCTTCCCTGCTCTGCTCTCCACAGTCTCCATCTTCCTTACCTTTAATGACTTGTTCATTGTTTTTGATCCACCCCTCCATCCCTCACTAGGATGTAAGCCCCAAGAGGTTGAGGGATCTCTTCTCTTTTATTCACTGGTATACATAAAAGTGTCTAGAAAAGTGCCTGACATGTTGTAAGTGCTCAATAAATATTTGTTGAATTGAATCTAGTGATCCTGGGCATATCACTTAGTTGGTCTGTATCTTAGGTCCTAAGTCTATTAGATGGAGATATCTGTCCCTTCCCATCTAATAGATTTATGAAGAGAATCACAATCAGTGAATGGCTGGCACATAGCATGTGAAAACTTTGAATTCATTGTTATCCAGATGGGATATGGTATTATTGAATTGAATTCTTCACTCGTCTTTCTCATTATCAGTACCAAACTGAACTGTTTTTGTTTGGTGTTAAAGTGGAACAGTAAGTATATATAGTATTTTTTTAGATTTTTATGACTTACTCCTGGGTGTAACCTCCTGAAAGGAAGATCAACTATAATAATCTCTATTTCATAAATGAGAATCTTGAAGTAAAAGTACTTTAAATTATTGCACTCAGGTTAATTTGGTGAGGTAGGGTGGGCTGGATTACTAATGATAATGAGTTAGTCCTGAGTTTTAAGGCTGTGGTAGGTTTGTTCACTAAATCATATGTCTTTCCAAATATCTATTAGTGTTGAGCACTAAACATTCTGGTAACTAGGTTTGCTTATCAAAACAGAATTGTGTTTTCAAAAAAAAAAGCCAGTCCCTTTAGTGATATTTAATTGTGTCTAGTACGTGCCAGATCTGTGTTCTAAGGTTTGTGGTAGCAGAGATGAAGAAGCTGGACTGGACTGCCTAAACATGATAGGGCGTACAAATTTCTCAGAGTTGTCACATTGGACTTTTCACCTGTCAGTGTTTAGCACTGAAGTTCCATACTCTGATTTTTGGTTAAGAGCTTGGTTTGGCACTATCCATCTTTCATGAGGCTGTGAATTAATGTGTTTTTGTTTGTGTTTGGGGGGGGGGGAAATGCTCTCTTCCACAGATTTAATTGTTTTTATTTTCTCTGAAATTAAAATACGACTTCCATTTGCAAACACAGAAGCCAGCAGATTAAATTTATTGAACATCTACTATTTGCCAGATACTGTTAAAGTCAAAGATGAATTAGATGTTGGCCCTGTTCTCAAAGAGACAGTCCAATAGCAGAGACAAACATTTAAGTGCGTGTAATACAGTGTGATAAGTAAAATAATAGAAACTTGTGCAAGCTACATGGCACAGTAAAGGAAATGACCAGTCTGATCAGGGAGGAAGGTTATTCATTAAGAATACATATACATATGTACATACACACACATTTGTTTTTATTATTAGTATTAAAATAACTGTCCTTTCATGGCATTGAGAGCCTTTGTGTGTGTATGTGTGTGTGTGTGTGTGTGTGTGTGGCACCCAGTGTTTTAAGTGCAAACACAACTGCTTGGCAAGAATAGAAAGGGAGAGAATGAGCAATGGGTAAATAGTAGATTATTTTGTATCTAAACGATATTTTGATTTTTTATAATTGGTAACTTAGTTGTTTATTTAATCCTTTTTCTAAGGAGAATTGTTCTGTGGATAGTGAAAGTAATAGGGTTTCTTTTTCTTTTCTTTCTTTTTTTTGGTCAGTAGCTTTAAAAAAAATAGTGTTTTTGTTTGATTGGTTTTTTTTAATGACAGAGGTAATTTTTTCAGGCCAAAATTAATGCATGGTGTATCTTTAAAAGGTCACATATAAATGTAAAGGAATCTATTCTATGCTGTCTGGAAATACACTGGGCATTTTAGCTACATCTTATCTCCTGGGGCCAGAAAAGAATTTCTTTTCAAACAGGAGTGCTATCGGGATAAGAATCTACTTCCATTCCCCTCAAAGGGTACCTGTAGAGAGGACAGGATATGCACTCTTCACTGTTACTGCCCTAGTTGGGGCCCCTCATTTGTGTATATCATTTAAATAGGAATCTATTAATAGCTGGTTTCTGCCTCCACTTTCTCACCCAGCTTCTCTCTTTAATCCATTCTCAATGTTCCTACCAGCCTTTTAGTTCTGAACAGAAATCTAGTTATGTTATTCTCTGTCACTGACTTCTTTGATGGCTCTCCATTTGCCTGTTCCTTGAAGTCCAGATCTTTTGAAAATGTCATTTGAGGTGCCTTGTCATCTGATAACAGACTTCCTTTTTAACATAATCCCCCACCATGTCTGTCTGCTTGTCTGTACCAGCCACCTATCTTGTCATACACCAAAAATAGATGTGAGGTCCCTATCACCATTTAACATGCTATATATTTTACTTACTGTGTTTGTTAAATGTAAGCTTCATCATACAGACAGTGATTTTTTTTTCCATTAGGTTTTCTGCTGTTTCTCTACCATCTTAGAACAGTGCCTTACACATAGGAGGCACTTGGTAAATTCTAATTCATGAATGAATTTTTAAAAACTAACCTATCTTCACATAAATACATCAGGATTAATATATAGTGCTTCCTATGTGCCAGGGATTATTGCTCTTACTATTTTTGCTTTTTTTGTTGTTTTTAGCTTTTTTCTTATATATTTACTTTATTAAATCTTGCTTATCTGCTCTGATCTTCTGGATCTTAATATATTTAATCAGGTTAAATATTCTATTTCTCACATTTGAAAAACAGTAATTATTTTAGGTTTGTAGTGGGGAGTAGGTTGTTATTAGTGATCTGCTCTTTCTGGTAGTCTTCAACAAAAGTATGACAGATACATATATTGAGAAATCATATTCTAGATAACATTTTTCCTTAAGTAAGAAATAAGAAATCAAGTTGTCCTCCTTCAATAGCTGGTCTATAAACAGAAATCTATTTGCAGCTGAACCAATTAGTTTTCCTTATGTTCTGTGATCATAAATACTGAATTTCCACAGATTGCAGTCCTATCAAGGAAAAAAGAGGTTGTTTGTTTCTTTTTTTTAAATTGCTAATTTTTTTTTTTCACTATTAAAATTTGTTTCAAGTTGCAATTCAGTGCTTGGAGACAGTTTTTAAGATCAGCTCAGAAGACACACATCTAGCAGTTTCACAGCCTTTGACAGAAATGTTCACCAATTCCTTCTGCAAGGTATGTTGACATTGTTTCCTCATTGGTATCTGATGTAGATATGACTACAATTTTATGTTAATAGATTGTCAGTAGTTGAGGAGCCAGACCTATAACTAATTAACTTCTTCCGGGGTATAAGGTAGTCTATCTATATGAATATAATTTGGTATCTAAAATATAACTCATTTAATGTGCTTTACATTTTCATATTAGTAGCTATTCTCATCGTCTCACCTTCTTTTATATTTAATGATATGTATTAGTCAACTTTTATGTCCTTTCCAGTATCTTAGTATTTTTATTTTTATTTTTTTCTTCCATGGCCTTCCTGTGAATCTGAGTATTTTTACGTTTCCAACATTTGACTTGACGTTTCCCTAAAACATGGAACACAAATTAAAAATGAAAGTTTTAATGTCTAGATAGCAACTGTACAGAAATAGATTCATCTGGAATTGAATCATCATTTCTGAAGCACATTTCATCAAATTTGGCCATTTACAGGGCTGTTTTAAAACAGGAACGAGCCGGGTGTGGGTAGTATGTACATGTAGTCCCAGCTATTCTGGAGGCTGACATGGGAGGATCCCTTGAGCCCAAGGAGTTCAAGGCCAGCCTGGGCAACACAGGTAGATCCCATCTCTTTGAAAAAGGGGGTGGGGGGAGGTTAAGGGTCAGTATGTAGAAACTAAGACTAAAACCCATGTTTTCATCCCTGCTCCCAGGGACACGGTTTTGGTTTTTAGCTCTTTCAGGAAACAATAGACCATAGGTTGAAAAATATTAAGATTGGTTAGTTAGATTCCCCAGGGTGACCTCCCATGTGTTTTTTCACTGCATTTCAGTGCCTTGTAGACTCCTTTTGTTTTTATAGCTGTGTATTTGACCTTTAGTACATAATGAAGAGTTCAGGAGTGAAGCTGAAACATATAATTTATATATCAGTCTGGCATGAACATTGCTGACCACACTTGACTGGGTTCTCTAGGCTGTTTCTAGAACATCTTCGGAAGAGGTTCTAAGAGTTGCAGTGAAGATGGTAACTTGGCAGTAAACTAATAATGCAGTTATATACATTAATTCATCAAAAAGGAGAATTCTAATGCTATGACAAGATACGTGGAGATTGTGACATTTCTCTGTGTTCCTCATCAGGGAACTCCTTTTTCTTCTCTTTGGGCCTGTCGCCTCCTCAGGGAACACTCTCTCAGTAGCTGGTTATGGCTATGGTTGGAGCAGACCTTCTTTGCTGTCAGGTGCTAGAGGCCTGTGTTGAGACAACGCTTGGATTTGCTCAGTTTTTAGCTACTGTCACCATTGACTTAAAACTGAAGAGATCAGAATTTTTTTTTTTTTAACCTCTCAGGATGCTCCAACTGGTGCTTTTTCTTTTTCTTTTTGGACAGAGTCTTGCTCTGTTGCCTCAGGTAGAGTAGAGTGGAGTCATCATAGCTCACTGCGGCCTCAAACTCCCAAGTAGCTGGGACTACAGGCATGCACCATGCCCGGCTAATTTTTCTATTTTGTTGTAGAGATGGGGTCTCACTCTTACTCAGGCTGGTCTCGAACTCCTGGTCTCAAGTGATCCTCCTACCTGAGGCTCCCAGAGTGCTAGGATTATAAGCATAAGCCACTGTGCCTGGTTCTACAGTCAGTTTTAAGTAGTGACCTCTACTTATGAAGGTTCTCATTTTGTTACTACATGTTTTTATTCTGGCATTTTATGCTTAGGAAAACTGATTCATAGAGAAAGTTTATTTTTATTTTTTTTTAGTAAGGATAATGCATATACTTTGTGAGAGATTTTGTACTTGTGAATATTTGGGTTCCATTAGCAGAATACACTTCCAATGTTAGATCTATCAATTTTATGGAAACTTTAGTGAAGACAGAGGTAATGGGACTGGGCATGGTAGCTCATGCCTGTAATACCAGCACTTTGGGAGGCTGAAGCAGGAGTATCACTTGAGGCCAGGAGTTTGAGACCATTCAGGGCAACATTGTGAGACCCCATCTCTACAAAATAATAATAACGATAATAATAAATTAACCAGGTGTGGTGGCACAGACCTGTAGTCCCAGCTATTCAAGAGGCTGAGGCAGGAGGATCACTTGAGCCCAGGAGTTCAAGGCTTCAGTAAGCTATGATTGTGCTATTGCACTTCAGCCTGAGCGACAGAACAAGACCTTTTCTCTAAAAGAAAAAAAAATAGGCAATCGTGGATTATTTTAAATATAGTACATAGGCACAATGGCTAAAAATTATGCTTTTTTGAAAATAATAGACTTATTTATGAACTTCAGAGTCAAGTTTAAAGGCAATGCAGTTTTCAAAAGGTCTTTCAGAAATGAAAAAATATATTGTGTTCCCAGTCCCACTCAAGATATTTCTGAATTTTCAATGTAGTTTCATAAGCACCTTTGGTTTGAACTTTATTAATACAAAAGAGGTTTGAGGATGATAGTAGGTACTAAAAACAGGAATTTTAGTTTTTATAGTGTTTTTTAATCTTTTAATGAAATTAACATATGCTCATTGTTTTAAAAAATTTGGACAATATGGGAAGATAGAAGGAAGAGACTGAAAATTTTACTTCTGATGTACATCTTTCCAATCTTTGTTATTTAATCTGTGTGTGTATGTTTGTATGAACATACTGAAATAATATGATCATATTATAAATGCTTTTTTAGTATACTGTGATTTTTGAGTTAGGGTATCTCTTAGATAGGATAGTAAACATTTTGTTTCCAAATTTTCACTAATATATACAATCCCTTGATCATATTTCTATTCATATTCTTTATATACTGATTCCATTTTTTGTTTACAAAGTGGGGTTGCTGGGTATGGGGAAAGCAAATTTTAAAAAAATTGATTCATAGCTGCTTAGTATCCCCTAGAAAAATTCCACATATTCATATTTCTTTTCTTTTCTTTCTTTTTTTTTTTTTTTTGAGACAGAGTCTCAGTCTGTTGCCCAGGCTAGAGTGCCGTGGCGTCAGCCTAGCTCACAGCAACCTCAAACTCCCAGGCTCAAGCAATCCTTCTGCCTCAGCCTCCCAAGTAGCTGGGACTACAGGCATGCACCACCATGCCCGGCTAATTTTTTCTATATATTTTTAGTTGTCCAGATAATTTCTTTCTATTTTTATTAGAGACGGGGTCTCACTCTTGCTCAGGCTGGTTCATATTTCTAATGTAAGTAGGTAAGAGGACTTTTCTCCTATTTCTTGTTAACTCTGTTATTTATATGTTGGATTTCATGACATGGAATTACAGATGATTTAAAATGTGGGTAATTTATTGTTCCTTTTTAATATTTTAGGATCACTCTTTATGTAGCTAAAGGGAATTGCATTGATTTTTATTTAATTTCAGAATGATGTTCTGCCCCTCTCAAACTCGGTGCCTGAAGATGTGGGAAAAGCTGACCAATTAAAAGATGAAGGTAAATATTTCATACAAAAATTACTTATTTAGTAAAGCTCTCTGAAACTGTGGAGAAAAATAACTGCCAATTGATATGATTCTGGCTTATACCACCAAGATGAATTATCGTAAGCCCACATGGCCTTTATGAAACCGAATGAATGTGATGGGTAAGAAGCCTGGAAATACAGAATGGCTTGTGGGCAGCGTGGTTATGGCTTGCTTCAAGAGAAGCAGATCTGTTGTGAGTAAAACTTGCAGAACAAATAATTTCATGGCTAATTACTTGTAACTGTATTTGCTAATTGTACTGTAAGATCCCAAGTTCCTCTTTATGCTTAATCAAAGAGAGGAAAATAATTTTCAGTATTATTTTAGCTTTCATATATTTAATGGTTTTTAGTTCCTTGAAATTTGTTAATGTGTGCATATGGCACTTGTTTATTAACCGGCACATTTGCTTACTGTATTACTACATTTTATAATAGCTGGCTATTGAAGCATTCTTGCTTTTTATAAAGAAGTCACCGTTGAGGATCTGTGTTCAGCTTTTCTATCATGTCAATTATGTTAAGCTATAGAGGACAGCCAGGTCAGACCCATAAGATTTATACTACAAAGCTATTGGTCACAGTCCTTATCTTTAGCAGTGAATGAGAGCCAATAAATTCCCTGTCCTATATTTAGGCAGAGAGTTATTGGGGAATATGCTATGTTCAGAAGCTATGCACAGAACCATTTTCTGGCTTTTTCTTTAGTTCATACCCTGAAGATGGTTATTGTATTTTTTTTTTTTAAATCACTTGGTATCTGAAAAGGTAGATATGGAAAAAAGTATGTTTTTCCTATTCCTTGGGCCTGATCATTTCTCTAGGTCTATAAATATATACCTATATCACTGTTTTTAATGGCTGCATAGTGTTACATGGTACTGATTGGGCATGACTTATTTACCTAGACAGATAATTTTGTAATCCCCAGTAACACTGACTTCACTATCTTAGTCTGTATTTCTTTTCAATACTGTGTGATTGTCTTCTTAGGATTACCTTATAAAGTGCAGTGTTTCTAGAAATAGACTGGTCTCAGTTTTCGGTGTTTTATTTCCTCTAAGAAAGGATACCACCTTAACACCTTAGCATAGTGTGAATTTCATAAATTACATGTAAAATAAAGCAACAGCCAGCTCCTCATTGTCATTTGAGTTACAATATTCCTCAAATAATTTGAATTTAAACCATCCAGATACAAATGCATTTTTCATATATTAGTTTCTAACCCAGATTTTTGTAATGTATGAGATCTTCAGTGATGCAGTATATTCTCTACTGACATTTATTTTTGTCCCTCACGTTTATTCCTCTGAATGATGGAACACTGGGAGATTGCTTCCCCTGTAGAGTTTGGACACAATGAATGTTAGGAAGACGAGGGCCAGTGCGTTGTAAAGGGAGACTCACGGCAGCAGCGTGGTTAGGCTGAATCACTTACTGCCTTTGCCCTTAACCAGAAGCTTTGTATTCTTTATTTTCACTAGGACCAGTCACATCTAAGACATATTGATTATAAAATTAAAGTGATTGTCTTTTAATCCAGATTTTGCTATTTGTGTGAAAACAAATAGCCATGACAGATTGTCAAGCATAGGGTTATTCCAGGCTATATGTTGCATTTATCTGATGCACTTATCTGACTGTGTTAATCAAGGCTGAAGGAACACTGCTTTCAAATATTTTGTGCATCTTGCTTCTGAAGGGCTGCAATAAGATCAAAAATAAATCAAGCAAGCTTCCTTGCGTTCATTCCCTGACAGGGGACAGAAGTATAGGTATATCTCATAGGGTTCTGAGAATTAAAGGAAACAATTTATAGGAGAATACCTTGGAGCTACAAAATGCGATACACATGCTTCATTGTTACATTTATCTCCTTTTCTCACAGAATTCTTCATTTGTGTCCTGAATTTTTATATATGAATCATTTTGTGACTTGTAGCTTTTTATCATTAACTTACATTGTCGTTAACATATATACCATTTGTGGTATATATTATATACACATTATAGTATTTACACATATGAGGTGGTTTACAGGAAAAGACATACAATTTTTTTTTTTTTTCCAGACAGAGTCTTGCTTTTTTTTTTTCTTTTTTTTTTGCAGTGGCATCATCACAGCTCACTGCAACCTCAAACTTCTTGGGCTCAAGCGATCCTCCTACACCAGCCTCCCAAGTATCTGCGACTACAGGCCCGTGCCACCATGCCCAGCTAATTTTTTCTGTTTTTACTTGAGATGGGGTCTTGCTCTTGCTCAGGCAGGTGTCAAACTTGTGACCTCAAGGGATCCTTCTCCCCCAGCCTCCCAGAGTGCTAGGATTACATGTGTGAGCCACTGCGCCGAGCCATACAATAAAGTTTCAATAATATTAATAAAAATCATGAAGGTCCATGTGCAGTGGCTCACACCTGTAATCTCAACATTTTAGGAGGTCAAGTTGGGAGGATGACGTGAGGCCAGGAGTTCAAGACCAGCCTGGGCAGCATAGTAAGACCTCATCTATAGAAAAAAAATTAGCCAGGCATGGTGGCATGTGCCTATAGTCCCAGCTAATCAGGAGGCTGAGGTGGGAGGATTGCTGGAGCCCAGGAGTTCAAGGCTGCTGTGAGCTATTATCACCCCACTGAACTCCAGCCTTGGCGACAGAGCAAGACCCTGTCTCTTAAATAATCATAAAATGCCACTCAAGTAATAAAGCCCAACAGGAACAACAAAATCTCAATAACTCAGAAAATTAAAATGTTTGACATGGAAATCTACTTAAGTACCTGGGCTAATGTAGTTAACTACAAACTATGTTATCCTCTAAGCTTCTTTAGAGACTTTATATTCATTTCTTTTTGGGGAGGTAGGGAAGGAATCCAAATTAATTTCTTTTACTCTTAAAAAACCAATTTATTAAGATATAATTCACATACCATACAATTTACTCCTTTAAATTATGCAATTCATTGTTTCTAATATATTCACAGAGTTGTGAAGCCATCACCATAATCAATTATGGAACATTTTATAGATCCCAAAAGAAACCATGGACCCATTGGCAGTTACTGTTTATATTCATTTTTGATTCCCAATTTGTAGTAATTTTTGTATGATTTTAGATGCCTTTATCTACCTGCCTTTCTTTTAATCTTCCCATTTTTGTTCCCTACAAATTTACACTCCTTTCCTCCCATTATGTAGCTAATGATCTATTTAGAACAAGGCTAATAGGAGAGCTTCTGGTTTAGAGAAAGATGGAAGGAATTATAGAGGCCTTTGAGATGTGAATCCTTCCTCCTAATCTCAATTGTCCTAATATTTTCCATTTTGAATTTTAGTTCTTACAAGTGCACAGGACACTTTTTTTTCTTTTAATGAAATACAAAAGATAGCCATAGGAAATCCCTCATTTTGCTGACCAGTTGTTTACCTAGCTAAATTATTGCCAGATGTATCTGCAGATGCCCTTCCTGAAAATTAGTACTTTGTAGGCTCGCTGTGCTATCTGAAATCCTATCTTTCTAGAAATTAATCTCCCCCAAATCCCCTTTTAAAAAGAATCTATCCCTGGAAGGGGTAACACATAAAAATATTATCTGCCAATAAGATGTTATCATGATTAGTTTTACCAGCTTACCCATGGCAGAGTTCTGCGAGCTTGTTCAGCAGATGTGTGTTTTGACAGGGAAGGAGTGGAAGACCAGGTCCAGATTGAGATGGTGATTAGGGAGGGTGTTGCATCTGGAACAGGCTGGGGCAGCTCTAAAAGAGAGGAGAGAGATGAAGATAAGGAAGGTGAGAAGAGATTCACTTTTGCCATGAGATAGTCATAACTTGTATTTACTCACCTAAGCCTGGCTTTTGTAAGGTATACAAACATTAATTTGTTAAGACTCTGGATTGTTAAAATGATTCAAACACACTGTGAGCTAAAGAATATCGACTGTATAGTACAATATAAAATTTATCTCCAGTGTGACTGACAAATCATGAGGCCAACCTTCATATCATTGTAGTTTCTACGATTAAAATTTATCTGTTAGACTTTATATTTTTTCTGTATATTGTCCTTACTATCTACATTGGTTGCTTCATTTTAGGAAATAACCACATGAAAGAAGAAAATTATGCTGCTGCAGTGGATTGTTACACACAGGCGATAGAGTTGGATCCCAACAATGCGGTTTACTATTGCAACAGGTAAACTAGCACTATTGTGGCAGGTTTGCAGTTCCTAAACATTTGGAATAATAGCTCTGAAGGATTTACTTACCTATAGACCTACTGGTGGACATTAAGGTTGTTTCAATTTTTATTAATATTATAAAGCTGCAATGAAATCTGGTTTTTAAAATTTTTTTCATGGTTCTGATTTTCTTGACTTTGGATTTATCCCTGGAAATGTGCTAAAAGTATAAACATTTAAAATACTGTTGATGCAAATTGCAAAATTATCTCAACTTCTTTGAAAATATTTTGAAAATTAATTCCCTCCCCCTAGGAGTGTATCTGTTTTGGCTATACCCTTTATCAGCACTAAGTACTGAAATTATTATTGTTATTTTAATATTATTATTTTTATATTAATGTTCTAATTTTATTTAATTACTGGTGAGGTTAGACATTTTTCAAGTGTTTACCATGTGTAGTTTTCTCCTCCTAAATGTTCTGTTTATACCTTCTGTAGACTGAATGTTTATGTCCCCCTTAAATTCTTATGCTAATATGAATTTTAAACATAATCCCCAAAGTGATGGTATTTGGAGGTGAGACCTTCGGGAGTTAATTAGGTCATGAGGATGGAGCCCTCATGAATGGGATTAGTGCCCTTATAACAGAGACTCCAGAGTGCTCCCTTGTTCATCCTGCCACGTGGGGACACAGGGAAGAGTACCTGTGTACCAGGCTTTAGCCTCAGACTCATTTCTCTTTCTGTCTTGGCTCTGCCCTTTTTAGCAGGGGTCTGACCCCTCTAGGCTGCATTTGCCAGACTCCTTTGTCACCTGGCTTTTGTCTGGTTTCAGCCATGGAGGTGCTGGCAGGAAATTGGAGGATAGAAGGAAGAGAGCAGTTTGGGTATTTCTTCTTCCCCCACCTTTTATTTATTTTTTTAATATATATATCACAGTATATATTCAGCAGGTACTGCTTCTCATCCTTGTCTTCCCACTCCTGCTTTAGACACCTGCTATGGTCCTAGCTTTTGCCAGGTGACCTTGGGTTTTGGACTGTGTCCTTTTGTCTTGGGGACAGTAATGACTTCTTGTTGTGAATTTCTAGATTGCTGTGCAACCCTCTGTTTGGCCTCTTAGCAATTTTATCACCTTAAGTTATAAATTCCCTGGACTAAATTATTCTGTTTTAAACATTCAAGTTCCAGTAGAACTTTTACAAAGATGGAAATCTTCTATAACTGTGCTAACACAGTAGCTACTAGCCACGTTGGCTATTCAGCACTTGAAATGGGGCTAGTGGAATTGATAACTAAATTTTTAATGTTTAAATTAATTTAAATAGCCACATCTGGCTATGGCTACTATATTGGACAACATAGCCCATAGCCCTATATTAAAAATACAATCCCTTTATCCTATATGCACAGCTTAATTGCCTTTTTGTTTTTTGGAGAACAAATCTCCTTGTGTTACCCCGGGTAGAGTGCAGTGGTGTCATCATAGCTCACTGCAACCTCAAACTCCTGGACTCAAGCAATCCTCCTGCCTCAGCCTCCCAAGTAGCTGGGACTACAGGTATGTGCCACCATGCCTGGCTAATTTTTTCTATTTTTACTAGAGACGGAGTCTCACTCTTGCTCAGGCTGGTCTTGAACTCCTGAGCTCAAGCAGTCTGCCCTCCTCAGCCTCCCAGAATAATAGGATTACAGGCACCGTGTGCTCAACCTTATTTGCCTTTTAATGTTTTTCACATGTAAAAGTTTTACATATTTATGTAGTCAAATTTGTTCTTTTCCTTTGAATTTTATTCCAGTGCTTTTAGGCTTAAAGCTCTCCTCATTTACAGACTTGACAAATAACTTCTATTTTCTTATTTTTCCTTTACATTTAAATTTTATCATCGCATGTGTATTTTAGCAACTGATATGACTATTGTAACCCATTTGAAACTCGTTAAGACAGCCTTATAAAAATTACCTTTCATTTTATAGTAGGTTCATAGATGTGAAGGAGATCTTTGAGTTAGTTTGGCCCAATCTTTCATAGAGTTATTTTATCATATTTAGGGTAGTCATACTCTTCTGAGATAGCACCCTCTTCCCCTCCTTTTTTTTTGGTAGTTATTTCTAACAGTTGGGAAAGTCTTCCTTATATTGACACTGAATTTGTTTTCCTGTAGCTTCTGTAGTTTCTATCAGTTAGCTTTATTTAATTCTTTTTTTTTTTTTTTTTTTTTTGAGACAGAGTCTTGCTTTGTTGCCCGGGCTAGAGTGAGTGCCGTGGTGTCAGCCTAGCTCACAGCAACCTCAAACTCCAGGGCTTAAGCGATCCTAGTGCCTCAGCCTCCCGAGTAGCTGGGACTACAGACATGCGCCACCATGCCCAGCTAATTTTTTCTATATATATTTTAGTTGGCCAGATAATTTCTTTCTATTTTTAGTAGAGAAGGGGTCTCGCTCTTGCTCAGGCTGTCTCGAACTCCTGACCTCAAGCGATCAACCCGCCTCGGCCTCCCAAAGTGCTAGGATTACAGGCATGAGCGACCGCGCCCGGCCGGCTTTATTTAATTCTTAAGGGTAAATATGATTCTTCTTTTTCATGACAGTATCTTTCATTTTGAAGTTTGCTACCGTATTCACTTGAGTTCTTTTCTTCACTTTAAATGTTTGAAGTTTCCTCCATTATACCTCAGATAGTAGAGCTTTAGGTCCTGTACTGTCACTGAATACTTGTTACAGTTTACCTGTATCTGTTAAAGTGTATTCCCAGAAGTTAAGACAGTATACCTGGCATTGGTCTAAGCAGATCAATAAATAATCTTGTAGGACTTTCATTTAACCTACTTCTATATAACATAATTATATGTCAGTATATTCTAGCATTATTTGTTAAATTCATATTTTTCTTTTGGTATATTAAATCCTTCCTTTTTCATACATTCTCTTTATCCTATCCTTCAATCTTATATTCATTTGACAAGTTCTTACCAACTACCGCTATATATTATTAGTATTGTCACTGGAGGTAGAGTTGGTGATTTGGATTCAAATATAGGATATTATATTTTAGCCCTATAGAATTTTATATTGTTACATTCTGTTATTTATCTGCCCCTTAATCTTTTTGGATAAGTAAAGTAATGTGTTTGGTCTTGCTCCCATTTTCACGTCGTCCACAAACTTGAGATGTACCATATCTTACATTATGTCAGTTCCAGGTCAACTAATGGAGCTATTGTAAGTAAGTGGTTAAGAATAGGAGTTCTGAACCCAGATTCTTTGGCTTCTGATTTCTGGCTGTGCCACTTACTACCTATGTGACCTTGAGCAGATTACCTAATGTATCTATGCCTTAGTTTCCCTATCTGGGATAATAGTAGTGTTTGCCTCATAGGGTTGTTGGGGAGATCAAATAGTTAATAAGTGTGAAGTGCTAGGAAAGTGTCTAGTAGAGAGTGTTGCACACAACAAATACTAGCTATCGTCATTATTCTTTATGTAGCCTGGTTTTTTGCCTTGATCAGAATATGAAGAGAGATCCACATTTACAGGGTCCAAATATGTTGTCAGTTTTCTTTCTCTGATTTACCAATCTAGTAGTAACCTTGTTAAAAAGGAAATTATGTTAGTCTGATAGGACTTGCTTTGAATTAATCCAGTATCATTTTCTTTTCTTTTTTTTTTTTGGTCTCCAACATTTTATTAGGAAAATTTTCAAAGTTGAAAAAATGTTACAGTGAATAAGTCATATATCAACACCTAGATTTTGCCATTACTATTTTAGTATATTTGCTATATCATATATATATATATGTATATATTTTCTTTTTTTTGAGAAAGTGTCTTGCTCTGTTGCCCAGGTAGAGTACAGTGGCCTCATCATAGCTCACTACAACCTTGAACTCTTGGGCTGAAGAGATCTTCCTGGCTCAGCCTCCTGAGTAGATGGGAGTACAGGTGCGAGCCACCACGCTCAGCTAATTTTTGTATTTTTTGTAGAGATGAGGTTTTGCTCTTCCTCAACCTGTTCTCATTATGTTGCCCATGCTGGTCTTGAACTCCTGGCCTCAAGGGATCCTCCTGCCTCAGCCTCCCAAAGTGCTAGGATTACAGGTGTAAGCCACCGCACCTGGCCTGTATCACATTTTTATCTACCTATCTGTGCCTGTATCCATTCATTATTCCATCTTATTTTTGATTCATTTTAAAGCAAATTGCAACCATCAGTACACATCCCCCTAAATACTTGGCATTCACATCATTAATTACAGTTCAACATTTACTTTTTTTTCTTTTGAGGTAAAATTTGCATACAACAAAATGAACAAATCTTAACGGTGCTTTCACTGTTTTCACAAATATATACACCTGTGTAACCTAAAACCCTATCAAGACATTGAAAATTACCATCAGATGTCCAGGAAGTTCCTTCTGCCCCTGTCAGTTGCCTACAACACACACCAGAGGCAACCACTGTTTTGTTTTGTTTTTTTCCACCTATAGATTAGATTCATTTCTTCTAGAATTGCATATGAAAGAAACCACACATAATATTTCTGTGTAAGACTTTTTTTGCTCAGCATATTGGTTTTAGCAGTCAACCATGTTGTTGCCTGTATCAGTAGTTTGTTCTTTTCTATTGTTCAGTGTATTCTATTGTTTGAATATATCATAGTTTGCTTTTTCCTATTTATGGTCATCTGGGCTGCTTCTAGTTTTTTAAAAAATTCACTTTGTATTTGACCAGAATTTACAGTTGTTATTTGTGGAAGGATTGGATCCTTAAGGAGTTTAGTTGGCCATATTGGAAACCTTCATTTTCTTTCTTCACAAAAAAGTCATTTTATTATCCTGTTTCATCAAATTAGCTGAGAAAAATAGAAAATCCAAATAATCTGTGGAGAATGAATTCCCCAAGATGTGGTTTGATGTTGGAGTTTTATTCGGTCATCAGAAGACTATACGTAATGTTTTAATTTAACATATGAAATCTTGAAATAAATATACTTGAGTGTCACAAAACGTTATAACCAGAAATAAATGTTATCAGAAAATGGTTTATTGAGCACAGTAAACCTTGTACTTTTAAGTATGAATATGGAACATGTGAGCCTAAATAGTTTATTTTTAATGAGATTAGGATTCCTGAACAGTCTGTTCACTAGTACTGTAGTAGAGGAGATTCTTGGCAATACCTATGCTTGCTTTTTGTTTATTGTTAAACTGAAATCAATAATTATGCTTCTATTTTGCATTTAGCACATTAACTGCTGTGTGGATTGTATTTAACTGATGTTAGTTTTGAGCCCGGGGCCTCGTGAAGCATATGTAACTCGCACATTTCTACCTGGGGAGCCGTGTGAACTATTTTTCAAGTTGTATATGACTCATGTACAGAAAACAATAAAAAAATAACAGATTTTTCATTAAAGTAGAAAGGATTGTTTTGTTTTCAAAGTTTTTATTCTATTTTCGTAATAAAACACTGTGGCCCCAAGGAAAAAAATTTTTTCTAGTGTGGCAGTCAATGTGTTAAATAGTATCTTTTCCCTTGAAAAGTTCAGTAATAGAGCATGCTATTTAATATTAAATAACTGGAAAACTTTATTTGTATATTTAATACAAATACTAAATAAAGCTTTAGGATCATTTTGGGTTTTTTGAAACTCAAGTAGCTTTAAATATCTCAATATCCTGTAGTCTTGCCAACTATCCCTTGCTATTTTTCTTAGCCAACTGGTTGCTAAGAATTGGAGGCTCAGAATAGCAGATCTAAATCTTCCTTTTAATATTCACTTTCACAGTTTTATTACTAATCAAAATATTTTTCACATACTAATCACACTAGGATGAAATAAAATTTACTTTTTATAGAAGTGACCTTTTTCTGTTTCTTAGAAAATGATCAGTTGGCACAGTTCTTAAGCATGAGTCTTTCTTTTCTAGTAATTATCTTCTATTTTGGCTTTTAAGGATCCTGTTGATGCTTGAGGCTTAGCTTAGATATAAGGAAAACCTGAGTCCTTCCTTGAAAATCTATTATGTATTTTTGTTTTTTATTTCTATACTTCTAACACTTGCCATAATGTATAACATTCATGTAGATTTATCATGTTTTATCATATGCTTATCATATATTCTGCCTTATGTGAATTTTTTTGACCATGCCGAGCCTGAATATTTGTTTTATTTCTTCAGGTGAAGGGCAGTCATTGGGGCTTATATCTATTTGTATCTCTTATAACACCTAACATTGTGCCTCTAGGAGTTTAGCCAATTTTTTTTTGGATGAATGGAAAGCTGTAAAAGAAATACAAGAAATTTCTAGGCCAGGTATGGTATCTCATGCCTATAATCATAGCACTTTGTGAGGCCAAGGTGGGAGGACCGCTTTAGGCTAGGCATTCAAGACCAGCCTGTCAACATAGTGAGACCCCATATCTATAATAAATTAAACAAAAATTAGCTGGACATGATGGTGTGTGCCTGTAATCACAGCTACTTGGGAGGCTGAGGCATGAGGATCGCTTGAGCCCAGGAGATTAAGGCTCCAGTGGGCTATGATCACACCATTGCACTCCAACCTGGGTGATAGAGCAAGACCCCATCTCTAAAAAAAAAAAAAGAAAGAAATTTCTAGTGATATTGAAGCAACTGGCCATTCACATTAACACTTGTATACAGAAAACAACAAATGATTGAGCATAGGTCTAAAACACTGCCACTCATTTATAATATGAAATGAATAGCAGTTTTCTATGTCTTCTATGTGAAGTTTTGTACAACTTCAGTGCTGAGTACATTACCTTACCCATAGTAGGCTCATGCTTCAGGAGTGGATGGATGGTTGAATGGCTTAAGGCAATAACTGGAATAAAAGATAGGAGAGAAAGAGAGTATGATGGAGGGAGTTTGTCTGGAAGCCTCTCAGATGATGGAGAACTTGAGTTGGAGTTGGATTTGAGTTGGAGTTGGATTTGAAGGACCAGTAGAACTTGGATAGGCAGGGGAGAAGGGATGGCATTTTAGGTTGGAGAGCGTAGTTTAGAAGGCAAAATCAAGACGCATCAGGCCATTGTAATAAGTAATGCTAATGACAACATGTAGCCGTCTTCTCTCTGAGAAGGATTGGAACAGAGACTTCATTATTTTTCATTTTGTTTTCCTCCTCCTTTATGAGCAGCATGTAGTCAGTTCTCGGGATTTGAACTTAGTTTGTTATTGAACTTGGAGTTGAATCTCAGTTCTGCCATTTACTAGCTATGTGACCTTGGGCAGTCACTTCATCTTTTTAAGTCTCAGTTTCCTCACTTGTAAAATAAGGATATCAACCACTTCAAAGGAGTGATAATACATACAAGGTCCTTAGTAGTTCTAGATTGGCAGTATTTGTTTCTTTCAAAAACAAATGTTTTCTCCCATTCTGTAGGTTGTCTGTTCGCTCTAATGATAGTTTCCTTGGCTGTGCAGAAGCTTTTTAATTTGATCAGGTCCCATTTATTTATTTTTGTTGTTGCTGTGATTGCTTTTAGGGTCATCATAAATTCTTTGCCTAGACTGATGTCTGTAAGAGTTTTTCCAACGTTTTCTTCTGGAATTCTAATGGTTGTTTCTTTCAAAAACAGCGTAAGACTCTTTTAGTTGTAGGAATGGGTTTTTGATGTAATTTATTTATGCATGATATGAGAAATGCAAGGTAGCTCGATTTTTTTTTCTGTCTTATTTTCTATAAAAATAGAACATAAATTATATTCATACTTTTAATAAGGTAAAGAAAGCAAGGGTGTCTGAAAACGTGGTGACTCTGTATTGTTCTGTATTGTTCTACTGAATTGTTCTACTGAAATTTCATTCGTTATGCCCTGATAACCAGACAGCAGAGGCAGAGAGTGCAGACCACATTGTTATTCAGTTCAGATCTCGGCATGTTTGGCTTCATCTCACAGAAGATTCAAATATAGCCTGGCTTCTCTTTCCTTTCCTGGCTTCCAAGGCTCAAACGCCTCTCCTCTTCCTTTTGTGAGCTGCACAAATCTGCTTTCACCCTAGCTTGCAGTTTGTGATCTGAAGCTGTTAAGATTGAAACACAGTCGTCCTCTTTTCTTACACCCACTCTTCTTTCTGAATCTGATCCTCCTTGCTTCATTCCTTATCTTATTGTCAGTATCTGAAACCAGAGACCAGTGTATCTTTCTCTGTGCTTCCCTTTTCCATATAACTCTCAAATAGCTAATTTATTCATTGCTCCCTTAGTCCAGGTTCATAACTTTTGCTAAGCTAGCGCAATAGGGACTTAAAGTGGCCTTCCATTTTGACTTGGACTCCCTGTTCCTGTCTTCTGCCAAAAGGCTCTTTCTAAAATGTGAAATTCATCATCTAACTCTTGCTTTCTGTTCACTAGTTCCAAATACTTACAGGATCAAATTTAAGCTCCTCAGCATGATAGATAAGATCTTTTATAATCTAGGCTCTTTCTTTTCTTTTAACTTTATTATCTTCATTTTTCCTCCTACCCCATTCCTCTTCTCTCTAGTATCTGTGCACAGATAATGTGAAACTTACTGATTTCTTTAAAATACCATGTTGGGACATCTCTCCATGCTTTGCCTGTACTCCTCCCTGCCTACAATATTTCCCAGCTTATCTAATTGGTCAACTACTAGTCATCTTTCAAAACCTTGTTAGATACTGCTATTTTGAGGAAGGCTTTCTTAATTTCTTTTCTTTCCAAGCTCCTGACCTATGGAGCAATGCTAATATGGTACCTGCTAGCCACATGTGGCTATTTAAATGTAAATTAATGAAAATGTAATAAAATTAAAAATTCAGTTGTGCAGTTCATTTAGCATATTTAAGTGCTCATTAGTCAACATGTGGATATTGGATAGCACAGATAAAGAACTTTTCTATCATGGAAAATTCTCTTAGATAGCCACATTTGCATAGGGTTAACCACACCTTTCTCTGGGCTGCCTCTTCCTTTGATATTTCCATTTTTGCACTTATCATATTATTTATTCATTTATTTGTTTGTTTCCCTGTTAGACTATTAAAGATTAGAGGGTGGGGAGATAGCCTCTTCATCTCTGTATAGTGCTTTTGAGTTCAGGGTCTAGCATATTATATTTGTTCAACAAAAGTTTGAGTTGAATTGATTCAGTGAAATTTAGAAGGAAAACTGTCTCTACCTGAAGACTTCTAATGATGAAACAGTCACATGGCAGCATGTGTGTGTAAATGTGTATTTTTTTAAAAAACAAATTTAAACCTATTTAAAGTCTATTTAAACTCGAGAGAGTAGTGCAATGAACATCCATCTACATTTACCCTAGAATCCATACAAGTTAACATTTTGCTACATTTACTTCCTCTCTCTCTGTCTCTATTGTTGTGTGTGTGTGTGTGTGTGTGCGCGCGCGTGTGCATATATACATATATATACAGTTTTCTTGCTAATCTTAAATACTTCAGCTATATCTCCTAAGAATAAAGATATACTCCATATACCTATCATACCATTCACATGTAAGAAAATTAGTATTAATCTTGAAATTTCTCCAATTGTCCCCAAAACATCTTTTATAGCTACATTTTTGGTCCAGAATCCAATTAAGATTCTTGCATTGCATTTCATTCCATCACTTTAGTCTCTTTTAATCTAAATAGTATCACTGTCTTTTTTGATTATTTGTTTTTCATGACATAGACATTTTTGAAGAGTTCAGGCCAATTGTCTCATAGGAATGGGTGATATTCTGGATTTGTGTGATGGCTTCCTCATGATTAAATTTAGGTGAAATTTTGGTATGAGGCCTACATAACTAATTATGTGACACATGTTTTCAAACTGTCCCATTAATGGTGTTTCTAAGATAGATATCTTAAGGTAGTAACCATCAGATCTGTTATTCCTTTGGTAATTAATATGTAATCTGCTGGGTTAGAGCATGTGAATAAAAGATTGTTCCCTTACAGTGTTTTATGAAATGTTTATCATCTGTTCATGATCTTTCCCCAAAACATTGATGATTGCAAAAGGGTGATTTTTCTAATTTTATCTTTCCCTCTGTATATACCTCCTCTCATATTTCTGTAAAGAAGAGCTTTCCTCACTTTTCCCCTTTTCTGCTTTCTCCCTTCTCCCCCTGAAACTTTTTTGAGTATCATTTGAGTATTCATTTGGACTCATGATTTTTTTTATATTCACTATTCAGCGTGTTATAATCAATTACCATAATCGTTATTTTTGGCACTTAAATTATCTCACATTTGGCTAGTGGAGCTCCTTCAAACTGGCTGCGTATCCTTTTATGTAACTTCCTTTTAAAAATATGCTTTCTTGCTTTCTGAGGCAACAAGGTATTCCAAATTTGTCTTGTACTTTCCCTGCCTTAGACCTGATCTCACCTATTTCTCCATGGAGTTTCTGTTCCTTTTAGTGGAAAATGGTATTTACAAACCAAGATCTGATTGTACGACTTGGTCATTGCTACTAAGTTGTTATTACCTCTAGGTCCTGTCAGTGGACAGAGCTAGGAAATAAATATACTTTTTGAAAAGTCGTCAGTTTATACAGAGGCCTTTAATTTACATTCCAGTGTCACAGAGTTCTCCCTCACCTTCCCCCATTTTATATTTGTATCTTCTTTCTCCCAGAATGGAAACTGGGAGGCAGGGACCAAATCTGCAGGTGGCAGATACAGGCCAGGAGGGTGGTTTGTAGGGGCGGAGAAGCAAGGAAGGGACTGCAGGAAAACACAGCTAATAACCAGAAAGAACAGGAACTTGAGGTGTTGTTTTTTTTTTTGTGTGTGTGTGTGTGTGTGTGTGTTTTTTGAGCCATAGTCTCACTCTGTTGCCCAGGCTAGAGTGCCGTGGCATCAGTCTAGCTCACAGCAACCTCAAACTCCTGGGCTCAAGCGATCCTTCTGCCTCAGCCTCCCAAGTAGCTGGGACTACAGGCATGTGCCACCATGCCCAGCTAATTTTTTCTATATATTTTTAGTTGTCCAGCTAATTTCTTTCTATTTTTTTCATAGAGACAGGGTCTCACTCTTGCTCAGGCTGGTCTCGAACTCCTGAGCTCAAACAATCCACCTGCCTCAGCCTCCCAGAGTGCTAGGATTACAGGCGTGAGCCACCGAGCCCGGCCAGAACTTGAGGGTTTGAGGCAGACACACCTGTGGAGTTGCAGCTTCATTATAAGAACACCTGTCAATCATGTATATCAATCACCTGGTAACATCCTACACCTCCCGTAAGCCTTTCCCTGGACCAGGCCAATAACAGGAAATCACCTGGGAATCCCCAATGGTTTTCTCCACTCATGGAGACTGACTGTTCCTCTCTGAAACGTTCTCTGGCTTTGTATAGCTCCCTTCTTTTCTACCACAAAAGCTGTTTGTGTGGAATTGCTTCTTGTCTGTGGTCACTCTGTCTCACCGGCCCTGCTTGTGAATTTTCTAAGCAAGGAGCCAAAGAATCAGGACAACAGTCCACCAAGAGGCCGGACTTGACAAAACCCTGCTTTCCAGCAACACCAGTATATTTACACATTTGCTCTATCCTTCAGTTGGAATCACAACACCAACATTACACCGCTAATGAGCCTACTAAGTAAACTGCAGGCTATCTTTGCAGTTTTTCTTTTCTCTTAGAATACATCTCACTAAGGATATGTATTCAGAATACTGTGTTTGAAAGTTACTTGAATTCTTTCGTCTTGCTATACTGTTAGGATCTTTTGTTTCTGTTTTACCCAGTTTGAAGGTTTGCTTTTCATCTTTTTGAAGTCTCTTTCCCATTTCTACCCCATTTACCCCATTCCCACCCACCCCCTATAGAATGAGTGAAACTTAATGCAGGTTTCACTTCTGAGCCATGTAAAATGAAATTACAAAGGATAATTAATAAATAATGCCTCTTTCTATCCTTAATGTTCTTTGCTTTTGCTTGGTTTTCAGTTTGTCTGATTGTCTTTCTCTAACTTCAACCTGTGTGTGATTATGTTTTAGGTGATATCTTTTGTATCCAAGTTGAGAACCTTAGTTTTGCTTTTTTGTTTCTTATTTTTCTATAGTACAGTATGACATTCAAGAGAATCTCAGTTTTGTATGGGCAACTTTGTGGTTGCTGATAAATTTGAATTGTTTTCTACTGTCTTATTTTTTTAAGCATCCTTTTTCTTGGCTTCCCCCCCTGCCCTCTTCCCCCCTTTTATTGGACTGGTTGAATTTTCTTTGCTTCATTTTTTTTCTTTCTAGGCACTCACTCTAGCCTGGGCAACAAAGCGAGACTCTGTCTCAAAAAAAAAAAAAAAAAAAAGAAATGCAATTAAAAATATGTAGTTAACATTAGATCCTGAATGTAGCCATATGTTAACAACGTAAAATACAATCCACGTGGTATTATTGAAAACTTTTGCTATATAACATTTAAGATGTTTAGAGTATGCTAAGTCCTATGTATTATGTATAGGGGATTCATTTTCTGATTATATTTTAAAAATCTCAATTCAGGTTTCTAAAGACAAAGTTTTACCTTGCAGTTTCCTAAAGGCATTTAGCAAATGTTTAGGTATACATGTTTGTGTTTTCTTTAAGCCACATTGTTCTTTCTCCTCTTTTTCAGAACTTCCCTCCCTTTATCCTTCCTTTAATAACTCTTTTACCCTTCATGCATGATTCTATGCATGTAGGCATGCACATAAACTGATTAGGAAAAAAGGCCCTTGGCAGAAAAGAAATGAGATTGGGGAATTTGCTGTTCTATAAAATCACCTATGGCAGATTTACAGAAATGGAGATATCAGTGACAGATCAGACCCTAGGCCTGAAAGAATGAGGAGGCAGGATTGCCTTGCCTAATGAGTTAGAGATAAGATCTAATCTTAGTATAGATCTCATCCTTACTTTGTGGACAAGCCCCCCAGTGTCTATGCTTATAATATGTAATAAAATAATTAAAAAAAAAACTCTGTCTCAGGCTGGGTGCAGTGGTTCATATCTGTAATCCTAACACTTTTGGAGGCCAAGGTGGGAGGATTGCTTGAGGCCAGGAGTTGGAGACCAGCCTGGGTAATAGTGCGATCATGTCTCTACACACACAAAATTTTTTTTAGTGAGCCAGGCATGGTGATGCATACCTGTAGTCCCAGCTACTTGGGAGGCTGAGGCAGGAGGATCACTTGGGCCCAGGAGTTTGAGGTAGCAGTGAGCTAGGTTTATATTCCCAGAGTCAGCTTCCAGAATTGGCAGTATTACTTTTAGCTCTGTCCAAGATTGATTTTACATAACACATTCTGTTCCTAACCTAACAAATAATCGATCTGTTATTATGCACATTCAGTATTTGTGGAGTACACTAGTAAACTTGCTGTGATATAGAAAGTAGTATTAGATAATTCTAATCTGTAGTTCGATGGACAGAAGGAGATTAGAAGATACTTAGGGAATGCAGAGTATCAGGGAAGACCTTCACTGGTACTTCAAAATAGATGGTGTTTTAATCAGTCTTATTGTTTCCATGTGTGCTTGTTAGAGTCCAGCTAGGTCCCTGAAAGACATGACCATTGATTAATTTCAAGGAAGAGAGATGATTCACTGGGTGTTTAAACAAAAAGTTTTTTTTAGGACAGTTAAAACAACAAATGTGGGTAAAGAGAGAAGAATAAAGGTAGCAAGAGCAGTGCCTGTCAGATTGCAGTGGGAGAGGACCAAGGGGCAGAGAGTTTGGGGTAGTGTGGGACTTTTGTCTATAGGTTTAAGAACATGAAGGAGCCTAAGTCAATTTCTGGGCTCACAAGCAATGTTTTTGATAAAGTGCTTCCTTACTTTTATTAATAGAAAGGGTGCCAGGTCTTGGAGTTACAATGTTCGAGGCAGAGGGGCTGCATGCAGCATAGCGTTCCACTTTGTGGTTGCGAGACATGAGCCCTCAGCCCTGATCCAAGAGCCGTCTGTTGTTTCCTGGTTGCTGGCACCCACCTTGTCTTCTGAGCATCCACCGTGGAGCTGCTTTTCTCCTTTCCAGTTTCTCCTCTGAGTTAATTCTTCTTATTCCTAATAATGGAAGCCTTATTGAGGAGAGGTCACAGTTACAGAGATTTCAGTCTATGCAAATGTTCTTTTTCCAAAGTTGGCTTTTTCGACCTTTTGCTGAGGAGCAAGATTATGAGAATTTCTGGAAGACTGAAAGAAGTAAAGTTTAGTCTGCCTCAGAAATGAATGGAATGTGCCAGAGGACTGGAACATTACTTGTACATGAACCCTTCTGGGAAAGTGGTCAGTTAGCAGCACAGCACTCTGTGTAGTCACTCACGGCAGTCACTCTGTGTGCCTCCTTGGAAGCCCAGATGTCCTAGTGTTTTCAGTTTTCAGTTTGGGCAAATTAGAAAGGCAGTAAGGAGGTAGATTAGTTGTATGACTTGTATATTTGTCTTTTCTATAGCAAAGCAAACAGTGAAAGGCAGCCTGCGTATTTTTTTTTTTTGCTGAACAGAAGTTTCTAAGCTTTTTTTCTTTTCCATTTGATTGTATAATTATCTTAGTTTGCTTAGAACTTTACTGGGAATGACCTACAAGCTGGGACAAGGAAAATGTAATTTCATTAGTACCTGGAAATGTAAATTCATGCCTTGAAAGCTGCTTATAATAAAAATCTCTTTTCTTTCTCTTAGGGCTGCTGCTCAAAGCAAATTAGGTCACTATACAGATGCAATAAAGGATTGTGAAAAAGCAATAGCAATTGATTCAAAGTACAGCAAGGCATATGGGAGAATGGGGTAAGTTCTGGGAGAATGTTCAAAGTCGTGCAAAGTAGTATTGAGTATACTGTTCTTAATGGCTTGGTTTTGAATTTTCTACCTAATATTGCACCCTCTGAACTAATAAAAAGATAAATAAAACATAAGAGAGGAAATGACTGCAATTTCTGTGATTTCGGAGTGAGATGATTAGTTGTTTGATGACTGATTTGGTTGTTGGAGAAAATCATACAACCCTCTTAGGAGATTCATTTCATGTCCATGACCACAAACCTCAGACGAGCGCTTAATGGTGGCAGACAAGTCTACTACACTTCCTTTTACATTCACCTTTCCACTCTCTGATGTGACTGTTTCACACCTCCTCCTCTCCCTTCAGAATTTCACTACCCTCTCCATGGTGACTCTAAGATGAGGACATAGCCTGACACTTAATGGAGAAAATAGATGCATTTTGAAAAAAAGTAACTCATCTTCCTACTTCCAAATCTACCAATCTACCTGCATTTGTATCTACACAGAATGCCTTTTTTCCTCCAGGACTTTATAATTGTTATTATCCCCTTTATCTTCCATACTGTAGTTTTTCCATCTCTAATAGATGATAATGACTAACATGCGAAAAGTTCATAAGAAAATCATTCATTGGAACCATCCTTTTACCCAGTGTTTCCCTCCAACTCCCATCTCATTTCACAGTTCTTCCTCTCCAAAGCCCCTCATAGTTGTCTTCACTTGCTGTCTTGACTCCATCCTCTCATCTCTCTTCAGCTCACTCCAGTTGGGCTTTTGTCTGTGTCACTGTGGTGGCTAATTTTGTCAACTTGACTGGGTTACAGGATGCCCAGATAGCTGGTAAAACATTATTTCTGGGTGTGTCTGTGAGGGTGTTTCTAGGAGCGATTAGCTTTTGAATCTGTAGACTGAGTAAAGAGGATCACGCTCACCAATGTGGGTGGGCACCATCTGATCCTTTGAGGGCCCGAATAGAACAAATAGGTGGAGGAAGGGGGAATTCACGCTCTCTGCTTAAGTTGGGGCATCCATATTCTCCCGCCATCAGACCTCAGCATTTCATGGGCTTGCACAAATAGTGAAAAATTTGAGTCCCCTGATGTGCAAGATCTCAGCTGAGGTTGAATGAGGCAATGCTCTGCCTTTTTGTTTTAGCTCTCATGCTGGAGGTCTATTTATTGCTACATTTTAGTATTTTGTGCCTTTTGTTTGTGATGTCGCCGTTTACATTGGCCCCTAAATATAGGCTAAAGTGTTGTCTGGTGTTCATAAGTGCAAAAAGGCTGTAATGTGCCTTATGGAGAAAACAGATGTGTGAAATAAGTTTCATCCAGGCTGGAGTTAGTGCTGTTGGCATGAGTTCAATGCTAATGAATCAAAACTGTGCATTAGGCTGGGTGTGGTGGCTCACACCTATAATTCTAGCACTCTGGGAGGCTGAGGCGAGAGGATCACTTGAGCTCAGAAGTTAGAGGCCCGCCTGAGCAAGAGCGAGACCCTCTCATTACTAAAAATAAAAATTAGCCAGATGTGGTGGTATGTGCCTGTAGTCCCAGCTACTTGGGAGAGTGAGGCAGGAGGATTGCTTAAGCCCAGGAATTTGAAATTGCTGTGAGCTAGGCTGATGCCACAGCACTCTAGCCTGGACAACAGAGCAAGACTCTGTCTCAAAAAAAAAAAAAAAAAAAAGAATATGTACGTTAAATAAGGTTTCTTGAAACAGAAACACACATAAAATAAGGTTATGTATTGATTGGTAGATGAAAATGTGACCAGAGGGTCACAGGAACCTAACCCTGTATTTCCCCCAGGAACAATTTTTCAGTATTTGTTATTTCGGCGTTCATGGTGACTTTATAGAACATAATCGTTGTAACTGAGAATCAACTATAATTGTTATTGGATCTCTTAAGTTTATGTCTGAATCCATACTTATATATTTAACTATTTCTCATCTCCATGTTTGGATGTTTAATAGGCATTTTAAACTTAGCAAGTCTCAAACAGAACTCTTCTTTCCTTCTTAAATCTTTCCCATCTCAGTAAACTGTACTGTCATTCATCTACCCAGTACTCAGGTCAAAAGCCTAGGAGTCATCTTTCATTCTCATTATGCCTGGCACAAGTGCTTATATCAGCAAGTCCTGTTAATTCTAGTTTCCATGTATATTGTGAATCCAAGTGTCGATTGCTATCTTGCTTGTAGCCCTAGTCCAAACTACTTCTCTTATCTAGGCACTAGCTTCCTCGGTGGTCTCCCTGCCTCCACTCCACCTGCCGCCCATTCAATCCTCTATATAGAAGCCAGAGTGATCTTTCTAAAGCATCAATCAGATTGTGTTATTTTTTTTTTATTTTATTTTTTTTTTTAAGAGACAAGGTCTCACTCTGTCACTCAGGCTAGCGTGCAGTGGCCTCATCATAGCTCACTGCAGCCTCCAACTCCTGGGCTCAAGTGATCTTCTTGCCTTAGCTTCTGTAGTTGCTGGGCCTACAGGCATGCACCACTGTGCCTGGCTAAGTTTTAAAATTTGTTGTAGAGATGGGGTCTTGCTGTGTTTCCCAGGCTGGTCTCGAATGCCTCGTCTCAAGCAATCCTCCTGCCTTGGCCTTCCAAAGTGCTGAGATTCCAGGCATGAGCCACCACACCCAGGCAGATCATGTTACTTTATTGTGGCCAAAATAAAGTCCAAACTCCAAACAATGGTCCTATATGATCTGGTACCTAACTGCTCTCTGACATCATCTCTCCACACTTTGTTTTCTGTGCTCTCTCCTTATCAGCCTTTATTGTGTACCTTACGCATACCAAGCTTGCGTCCTTCTCAGAGCCTTTGTGTGTACCTCTGCTTATATGAGAAGGCTCCTCTCCTGATTTCCATATGGCTGCTTTCTTCACATGTCTCAGGTCTTTTCAGTGTGGCCAGTTGTGAATAGCTTTCCTATTCATTCTCTTTAATATTGCTCTGTTAATTTGCATGTTTGTTGCTTTTCTTCCCCAGGTAGAATGAAATTGTCTTAAAGTCAGGAACTTTATCCTTTTCATTATAGAATCCTCAGTATCTAAAATAGTATCTCAGGCTGGGTACAGTGGCTCAAGCCATCCTTCTGGCTCAGCCTCCCGAGTAGCTGGTCCTACTGGCACACACCACCATGCCTGGCTAATTTTTCTGTTTTTTGTAGACACGGGGTCTAGCTGCCTTGCTCAGGCTTTATCAGAGATTTACATGACCACAGGCTTGTTAGTCAGCTCACATCTTTGTGGAGCTCACTCTAGGCATTCATACAGCAAATTATTTCACATATTAGGCATAAAAAATGGAAGGGTAGGTAAGGTTGATCTCTAAGCATTAAGCTCATGATTCACAGGACAGCCAAGGTTGTCAGTAAGTAGAATGGAGAGAGTTCAGATTTACAGAATCTTGGAATTAGAGGGAATTTTAGTGATACTCCTGTGAACCATAATACAATGAATAAATTAAGTGCCATCTGGATTAGAACTGAGTACCAACACAGACGTTTGACTGTTTGTGATGTTCTGATGTTCTTTAATCATATATCTTCTACTCTGTATTCCTTTCAGGCTGGCCCTCACTGCCATGAATAAATTTGAAGAAGCAGTCACAAGTTATCAAAAGGCATTAGATCTTGATCCTGAAAATGATTCCTATAAATCCAATCTGAAAATAGCAGAACAGAAGTTAAGAGAGGTATCTAGTCCTGTAAGTTGTTAATGCCAAATGAGTGAAATATTTTCTGTCACTCATAATTTATTGTAATGAAATTGTAGTGGTTGGTCTGATTCTCAGATATAATTGTTTTATAGACAGGAACTGGATTGAGCTTTGACATGGCTAGCTTGATAAATAATCCAGCCTTCATTAGTATGGTGAGTATATTTTCTTTTCTGCTTTTCTGGCTCTATTTTTCATAGAGCTATGTAGTTCCAAAACTTTAGAAACAAATATGAGAGATTTTGTGATGGTGGGCATATTAGAGTGTTGATGTAAGGCTATGGCAGGGTTCTTAACCTATCTGTGTACCCCTTTGTGGGAAAGCCCATGGATCTCCCCAAAATCACATATATAAAAATTTGTTTAGCTGTGTATATGTGCATTTTTTCTAGGAAGAGAACCATATTTTTCATCAGATTGGTACAGCAGCCTGAAAATATGTGAAAGGTTAAAAACTACTCTCTTACATAAAAGTGGTCCTAGGAACATATCTAACAATTGAGGTCTGAGTATTTGGCCATCGTGGTTCCCTAAGCTGGTCCCTCAGCATTGTCTGTCTTGTTTTCTATCTTAAGTGTTTCTTTGTGCTTTTAATATGTCTCATAAATATGTACTCTATTCTTCAAACCAACAAAATAACTTGCCTTTTGAAAGGACACATGCTCTGGTGCAATAGGTGGTAACTTTGATTTAGTGGGCCTAGGATGTTACCTGGCCATGTAGAGACTGTATACTTTGGATGAAAATTATTCTACCACATGGTATGTCCTTGGAAGGCAGGAATCAGTTCTTATGCAGCTTTGTTTCCTTCAAAAAATGTGCCTTGCATTCATTAAATCTTCAGTTGAACTGAAATGCACAGATTGCACAGATGACTCATTCCCAGTGGAATAAAGAAATCTTTTGAACAATTGGTAGGTTTTCCACCCCACTCATCAAATTTGAGTCAGTCTTCCTACCTACATGCTAGCAAATATATGGTTTTTTGGTAGGTTTTGTGACATTTTTAAATATGGTTATCCATTTCCAGAAATCACAGGTTATGGTATTGTAACAGGATGTGAAAATGGAATTCTTTCAGTTTCAGATTTGGCTTAGGCTCCAAGCTGCTATGTGCCAAAATAAGGTGTGAGACCACCATATAGGAGTTGCAAAAGATAGGGGGTTAAAAACATGTTTTGTGACTTGTAAAAAGGATCGGCTTGACAGAGATTAAAAAAGGATTTTTAGAGAGAACTATGAGAGTTTCAGTGCTCCATGTCTGAAGGAAGTAGGGAGGCCTGCTCTCAACTCAAGCCCACTGAGAAAGGGTTCTTTTGGTCCACTTAGCTTTCTGTTTGGCCCTCAGTAGGGAAGCCAGTGAACTGGTACCTGACTTGCCAGTTAAAGAAGCCAGTGGCAGAATTAGCTGTGTGGTTTGGGTAGTTATATACTGATAACAGTGGAGCAGAGGTGTGTTTCCTGTGGACCAAGGTGAGCACACACACTGGTGAGATAGTTTGTCTAAATATGCCCAAGGCTTCCCGGAAGGTGACAGGACCCCAACACAGAGAGTCTCTGGAGGACTGCTAAGAACCAGAGATTAAAGGGAAAGTCCTAACATTCATCCAGAGGGTAAATTACCCTTCAGAGAGAATAGATGAGAAATCCCCAGGGGGATGGGGATGAAAGAAGTGCCTCAGAAAGTGCCCCCTGAGAGAACCAGGGTACTTTTAAATACCTTGCAAACCCAAAGAGCACCAATGCTCTAGTAAGATAGTACCAATCATCAAATAAGAACTCTCCTGCTCCCTTCACCTCCCTTCCCTCCATGTAACCCTGACCCTGAAAGGCCAGAACTCTAGGTCAGGAAGCTGGGGAAAGAAGAGTAGAAGCACTACAGGAAAAAGAGCAGCCACTTGCAACTGGCCTATCTGTAGCATGCCCATGCTGGGGAGAGGAAACGTTTTACCTGTAAATGAACTTTTATGTATTTGGTTGTTACACTGAGACATTAATTACTGAACTGGAGGTCATTTTATAATTTACAGTGACAGGAGGATTGCTTACTTAAAAGTGACCGGAAAAAGTCATAGAATCTGTTCTAAACTTCTTCTAGGTCCTAGATTCTGGGAGAAGGGGAAGAACTACTTTCATAGAACAGGTTTAAAGGAATTGCGAAATGAAATGCTTTGTGTTTACAGCTCATAAATCCTGCTTTTCCTGTGTAATGCCCATAGTACTCATGGGTTGGCTGAGAGGCACCAATCTGGACTGAGACTTGAGGAAAGTTATTGAGTTATTTGCAAGTCAAACAATTATGTTTCTGGTAATAAAAGAAAGTGGTGGTTCTGCTCAACACCTCATTTAGGGTCAGCAAATAAAAACTAAGTACTGTCTGCAAAGATTGAGACTAAATTCAAATTTTATAGGGATATTGTTGACAGTACCAATTTGAGGCAAAAAAAAAAAAAGGTATGCTTTCAAGAGGAAGTTTTAAAAGTGTGTGTGCATATCATTACTCACCCCACTGTAAGCACAGGAAGGATTGAAACTACTGGGCTCACGGAGCAAAGTCACTCTCTCAGAGTGCACCCTCTCAAGTGTTGGAGAGTGTTTAACCATAAAGTTTCTATTTTTCCTTTTAGCTTAATTGATCTGATCAGTAGTAGTAAGTAAACTGCTGTCAATAACCTTAATTTATAGTGGTTTGTAATCTCTCTATCCTTGCAAAGTCTTTTTATTGCCACTTTTTCTAGTAGGTTCTCTTTTTTATGTTCCCATTTACTCTGTATAGGACTCTAAAACTCTACAAAAATGTTAGTACATCCATGGTTTAGCTTTCATTCCTCTATTAAAAAAAATGTTTGTTAAAAATCCCTGAATATTAACTGCCTTTAATGGGAAGTGCTATTTCTCAATTCCAGGCAGCAAGTTTAATGCAGAACCCTCAAGTTCAACAGCTGTAAGTATACAGAAGGAACTTATTACATTTCCCCCCTTTTACTTGCCAGGGTTCTAATTTGAGTGCATTAGCTCAAAAATGATAAAACTACCCTGAATGTCAGTCATTTTAAAGTTAAAGCTACACACATTTGGCCTAACTTCTTATATAATGTGAGTATATTTTACTTACTTTTCCTTGGCTAATTATCGTATTTATCAAGAATATATGCCAGCCCCAGTAATATGTTTCTTGCATACTCTAGAATGTCAGGAATGATGACAAATGCCATTGGCGGACCTGCTGCTGGAGTTGGGGGCCTAACTGACCTGTCAAGCCTCATCCAAGCGTAAGTATTTTTTTAAAACTGAAATAGTGAAAATGTATTTTATATTTTACAGTTTGTCTCTAAGGTAAGGGACCAGGGCTCATTGGCCTCCTTAAAGTTACTAAATCTTAACGTAGTTTATAGATTCAAATCACTTACCAGACTGAAGGGAAGGAATCCAGACCTGGGTTGTCTGGCCAGCTCTGTCTCTTGAGAAAAGTAATTATGTATTCAATAGGCTTTTTTTTTTTTTTTTTTTGCTACCATCTTAATAAGGCAGGTGAGGGAGACATTAGAATAATAGGTAATTTGCATCCCTATGCAATAGCTAAAGAGACTGATGTACAGGTTGGTGACTTACTAAGGTTGTTAGAGCATTCATGGAAAAAGTAGGTCCACATTTAGTCTTTTGATTTGCAGCCTAATTTTTTGTTACTTGATTATGTTGTTAGTATGAAATTAGAGTCCTCAGTTTCTTAAGTGGGGATATCAACACTATCATCTTTATGTACAGAAGGTCCTAAGGATTGGTAACCTGGTACTTCCCAGGGCATGGAGAGAAACTGTAAAAATCATATGCCTAAACATATTGTGATCTCAGGTATAAAGCGGTTAATCCCCCATTTTTCCCAATGAAGATCCAAGGAAAAGTTTTTCGGCAGACTTGAGTAACTACTCAGGGGTGCAGGTGAAAGTCAATTGTCTTAAAACTATATTAATTTAGGTATACATACATATTTTAAAATCATGTTACATATTTTAATGTTCAGATAATTTAGAAAACTATTCAAACTTTTTTAGTGCTTGTCAACACTTAAAGAAAGTCCTTTTATCTTTTACTTAAGCACATTACCTTCACTTCCATCCAGATTACTTAAGATACTTTGTTTTTTGAATGTGTCTGATGTTGTCACTGGAAATTTTGTATGAAGCCGTAAGTACCATTTGTTGTTTGTGATCAGGACCATGTAACCACTTAGAATATTGCATTTTTAGAATTTATCTTTAAGTGGCATGGTTATAGTGATGTCTAACACTTGCAGTTGAGGGTCTCACACTCAGGAATTTGGGTTAAACTTGTTTGCATTTTTAAAATCAGTTGTTAGGTGACCTTTGTAAGCATCCCAAACTGGCATATCGTATGAGAGATTAAGACTTAACAACAAAAGCATTGTGTTTGAGCACATACAATAAAAGCATATTGTTTTAGCCCTTTGTTTATTTGTGATTAAGCACTAGATGGGTAGATTTCACCTAATTCAGGCACTCATTTCTTAGCTTGGGTGTTTTGTTTCTTATAAAGAACATTGCAATGTAATAATGCTATATGGAGGCATTGGTAAACTTGCAGATACTAAAGTTGTGGTTCTAAAACTTATTTTTTATAGAAAAAGCCCCCTCTGGGTAGTTCCTGTATTTTCTACAGTTCTTTTTGTGTGGGTCCTATGTGACTGGCAATTCCCTGTTCATACTACTTTGCTTCTTTACTACAGGGGACAGCAGTTTGCTCAGCAGATACAACAACAGAATCCTGAACTTATAGAGCAACTGAGAAATCACATCCGGAGCAGATCATTCAGCAGCAGCACTGACGAGCATTCCTGATTTGACCAGGGACCTTAGCCCAGAATGCAAATGGTTTCTGGCTCTGAAGTATTCCCTGTAGATAGTAACCCCTAACCCCAAACAAAAACAACAAACAAAACACCATATCTGATCTTTGAAAGACTTGAGCATAACATGACTTCTTTGGAAATGAATGATGAATAGCCATGTTAAGTGCCAATATAGCACTGGAACAAGGTTCCATTTTCAAACTTTTATCATATTTGTATATTAGACTTAATAGCAGAGTATATTTATTGAACAGTAGGGCTGCTTATTGGTGAGTTCTTTAGCTCCAAATTCCCTGAAGCAAAGTTTTCTGAGCAGGGAGATGACCAAAAGACAGGTTTCCCGTGCTGGTTTAGAAGAAAGATACTTGCCATTGAGCAGCTTTTCAAGAGAGAAGACATTTGTTATCTAGGTTTAGCTTTGACAAGTGCTATCAGTAATGAACACATAACATGGGAGCCAATATCGTCTTTAATGCTGTTCTGACGAATGACAGGGAATCAATCGTAAGAGCTGGTAGAAAGTAGCATTCAGTGCAATGGATGTTTTGAAAAGAAAAAATAGATAATGTGAATGTATAGAAAGCGAAGGTAGGATGCTCAGGTTTTCTGCATAGATTTTAACTCATCTTGTCTGCAGTTTGGTATGGATAACGTTAGTGTGGCCACTTATGCTAAGTACATCATAAGATACATTTAGAAATCCTTAATAGCACTGGTTAGATCAGTCATATAACTGACTTAATTATCACAGTTTCCCCAGTGGTAACCTTACCTTGGAAACTATCAAATACACCTATATTTAAATAAGCCAGAGGGTTGGTCTTAAGGATTTTCTAAGTGGCATTTAATTATGTGCCCATAAACACTGAGTTTTTAAAAATTTAGTAATTATTTGATAGATAACAAAACACATCTGTCACTAACATTGCTTGTTCATGTAATTCTCTGCAAAAATTTGGCTTGGCATGCCAGTCTTATGCTTAACATAATTTAAATTTGATGCAATTTAAACATAACAGGAGATTTACATATTTTATTATGAATTAGATGCCATATTAGTAGTTAAGAGAAGTGGCATTAGGTATTAATTAGTGATGGATGAGACAGTTCTAATTCCAACTGGAATTGTTTGTTTGTTAATCATGAAATTAGTGAAGTGGGGCTTCACATGTAAATGATTTCACAAGTATCATAAGGGAAAACTAAAAAAGTAATGTAAAATTAAATCAGTAATAGCGGTAATTAACAGGCCTTACTATAACTGTTCTCCTCTAAAGACTAATTATTTGGTATTTAGAAGTTTAAAAACCAACTTTTTCTTTTTCTCTTCATGACAATAGAAAACAGTGGTTACATAATTTCACTATAAGAATCACCTGGGGAATTCATTAAAAATGTAGATTCAGGGCCACACCTTCAATTTTGATTTAGTAGGTCCTACAGTAAGGCCTAGAAATGCCATGTTAAACAGCACATTGGGTGGTTCTGATGTAGGTTCAAGACTCTAATTTAGAGCAACACCAGGTTAGAGGTTTCTCACTTAGACCAGCCCCTGGGCTAAGGCTAAAATAAAGATCTGTACGAACCCATAGTGCTGGCCAGAGAAGATCAGGACTTAAACCTTAGACCCTCTGAGATTAAATCTCCAATATTCCATCTAACCCAACTTAATTTTTCATGAAGTTAGAATCAACCCCTAGTGTTCAAGTGTGATACAGAATGAAGGACGACTACTAATCACATAGAAGTTATGACTGTGATTTAAAAAAAAAAAGGCAAAGTAGATTCTTAGTTAAAATTAGTCATTCTTATCCAATGTTGACTAAGAAGTTAAAGTTTCTAGCATAACTATCTTGAGTGCATTAAAAATGCTTTCAGATCAGTAGATGATAAGCCTTTAGCTGTTGACTAGGAAAACAGAAAATAAAAGTTAACAGTATCAGAAATAAAAGAGGGGGACACAGTACAGACCCAGTAGATAGTAAAAGGATAATTAGAAAACACTCAGACCAATTCTAGATCTATATATTTAGCTACTTAGGCCAACAAATTCCTTATAAGATACAGACCAACAAAGCTCACTGAAGAAACAAATAACCTGAATAGACCTGTATTTATTGAGGAAATTGAATTTGTAGTTAAAAATCCTCCCAGAAAAGAAAATTACAGGCTCAGAAAACTTCAGTGGTGAATTTTACCAAACACTTAAGAGAGAAATAATATCAATTCTATACAATCTCTTCCAGAAAACAGAAGAGGAAATAACTTCCCAACTCATTTTATTTGGGCAGTATTACCCTGATAAAATCAGACAAAGACATAAGAAAAAACACTTTAAAACAATGTCTTCATGTGCTAATATCTATAGTTAGCTATATTTTTACATGAAATAATGGGAATTGGTATATTTCTTCCATTTCATTTTTCTAGTGTTTCTTTGCTAATATACCACTTATAACAAATTCAATGTAGATTTCCACTTACCTGGAATTCCATTCTATTTAAGGCATTTTTGCTCTTCAAATACCTTGATCACTTTGGAATCATTGCATTGAAAGCTATTTCAAGAAAGTTTTGCATGATTGGATTGTGCTAGCTACTTTTAAAATTAAAAAGAATGCCTCATATATTTTCTTGCCTGTCTGGAAAATATAGTTGCTGTCTAACTAGAGAAACAAGAGGGCATTAAATCTTTAAGCATTCTACAAAATGCTTGACTTCCATTAACCACATTTCACTGTAGTAATAGCTATGGTTGTTATGATGCTATGTAAAACTGAACGTGTCCTTTATATGCAAATCACATTCTCATTTAATGGACAAACTTGTTTATCTAATTTTATATAGTTTAAACAGATCCTTCCTTTCTGAGGTGGCATTATCTAGCCTTTACTTAAAAGTATGAGTATGTGACTAGGCTATCACTTATAAACAGAAGACTGTAATTAAATCAAAGTATATAGCAGATTCCAAGTGACCATTATATGTTACTTTTAAAATGTGAAACAGATTGAAACAGAAGGTTCGGTCATGAGATGATACTTGAAAAACAATCCAAGTACCCAGGGTAGTGGCTATAAAGTCTTACTTCATCATTTAATCAATCTTAATCATTTTGAAAGACAGACCTCAATTTTACACTGCTTGCACTTTATTTTGCACAAACATTTCATTAATTATTATTCCATTTTGAGGTGCAAATCTTCTGAATGTAGCTTTTATTTTGGACCAGTTTGTCATGGCAATAAATAATTATGCATCTAATACAAACCAATTTTTGTATTCGACTTAATACACTCTTATATTTAAGAAATTATTACTAACATATATATACACACATTCTTGAATTTCAATTTACCAAAATAGGATAGCTTTTAACAACATAAGCTTTTGTTTTCCTGACAAAATATTGAAACTTTTTGTTACATTCATGTTGCAAAGTTGTTTACAACTTTGTTAACTTTCTCACTGCTTTGTTCATGGCCTAAGTGAACAAATGTGATTACATGAAGATAAAGTTTTATAATACATGATGTGGAGTTCAAAATCAAATGCCATTCATGTTCTTAGGGGATTATTTAATAGTTTTTTTTAGAAAAAAAAAATCAAATATCAGAAGCTAGGAATTCTTTAAATATACCTTACCAAAATAAGTGGCTTATATTTCAATGGGAAAAAAGCCCAGGAATTTTGGGCTTAGAAAACTCGTAGGCTTCTTAGTTAAAAGTTAATGGAATCATCAACAACCTAAGAAATAAAACCAATTCTGATCTGCTGTTCAGTACCTCAAAGTGAGATGTGTGTGTTTGTATACACAAACACAGACACATCAATACAGTAATTTTTGAAAACAACTAGAAAAGCTTATACTGTGTTAGCAAAATAACAGATTATAGGACTACCCCAGTTATTTTAAACAAACTCCTGTTGACTGAAGAGCTAGGAAAAAAAAACTGGAGTTAACTGAAATATTTCTAAACAAAGTATTATGAGAATTCTGAAGTTCTAAGAAACAACTGTATCTTCTAGATTGAGGTCAGCAAACTATGGCCAGCAAGCCAAATCCAGCCAGCTGCCTGCTTTTGTAAGCACCGCTGTACTTTTTTGCCTACTGTCCTGCTCTTGCATTACAGTGGCAGAGTTCACTATTTGTGACAGAAACCATATGGCCTGCAAAGCCTAAAATGTTTAGTATCTTGTCCTTTGCATAAAGTTTGCTGACCCCTGTTCTAGATACTTGCTAGACACAAATGGTCTAAATAGTCATCCCAAATGAAACAAGATAATATGTGTAGAAAATATACAAATGTTCATTTAGAACATAAGATAAAATCAGTAGACAGTTTTTTTCAAAACAAATATTTAATATTTTAACTGTTTTACAGGACAGAAATTTAAATAATAGATATTTGTTTTTGTTGACTTGATCATTTTACAAAGGTGACAAAGATACAGAAAGCAGTTTTGCAAAACTAAATGAAAAATGTAACATTGGAAATTTTCTTCAGCTTTCCACTTGAATGGCCGAAGATACCACACAGACTTGTGCGATGTCATCATATTCGTATGTTCTCTTTAAGAATGTGTCTGTTAGTCTTAAGCCAGAGATGCTCTATTGAGAGAAAGATAAAGGCCTCAATTTTCATTCACTCAGGGAAAATATGGTCATAATAAATTACTACAAGTTAACAGTGCCCATATATTGGAATTTTTGAAAAGAAGCATACTTGCAGTCCCTGTACTGAAGACAGTAGCGTAAGGGCAAGGCAGAGAGAAGAACTTGGATGCAGCTTTCCAAGCTGTCTTCCTGAAATCCCACACCAGTGGATAGAATTGGTATTGCACATTTCCAAAACCAGATCCATAGTCCTTTCACTGCTAGAAAAATCAGAACAGGAATAAATCTTGTTCATTTCACAAAGAAGGACTGTGATATTTCTTCCACTACTGCCAGTAAATTTATTTTCTGGGTGTCCAGGAGAATAAAAGCCAGAAAGAGAGCTATAAAGCTGTTATATCATTTTTATTTCACTTAAGACAGAATCTGGCAAATGAAAAGAGATGGCACCTTGTAGGGCTTAAAATGGCCCCAGACTGATCTGCCTATCTCCATGTTGGCTTTCTGGTTCTATCACTGAACCCTGGCCCCCTGGTGCTGATCTGTTAACGGCTTCGCCATTCTTCTGGGAGACTTCCAGATATTGGTGTCTAATCTTGTGGCTATTTCTGTTAGGTACTCTACAGGAAAGAAAAAGACAACTGATTCTGGTCTAGTGCTTTTGATATTTAATCTATGTTGCTTTACCATGCAGATGACTTAGAAAATGACTGACAAGATTTACAAGATATAAATACTATTTAGGTTTTCTCACTGTATTATTCACCATGAAAAGACTGCTTCTGTTTATAATAGACAATATTAGTTCAGCTTAAACATGTTAAGTTTAAAAAAAATTAATGAAAATATGTACACTGCTTTTTAAAAAATAATCAAAAGGCCCATAATGAAAAATAGTCTCCTACTCTACCACCATTCATGGCTACTTTTACCTCTTTAGCTTTTTTGCCCCCTTATATAGTTGGCTCCATATTTTAAAATACTTGTTTAAATTTTAATTTGACTTTTTAAGTCATATTGACTTTATGATATTAAATTTTGTATGTCTCTTCCTAACAAACATTTGAAATGCCCACTATTTCAGAAACCAGGGTAGAGGAACTACATGAATTTTCTCATTAATTCTACAAAAATCTAGTAAGATGTATGGATATTTTGTGTGTGTGTATATAGAGATAGGCAATAACATTTTCATAGATGAGGAAACTAACAAGAAAAAAGTGCTTTTAAGAAAACTATTTGAATCACCAAAAGTTAAAATGAACACCAAAAAAGTTAAAAAAAAATTTTTTTTACAGCACTTTGTCAGTTGGTCAATAAACTGATTTGCTGTACCTGAAAAAAAAAAAAAAAAAAAAAATCCCCTAACACACCCATTATGCATAGGGTGTTTGCCCTGTGTGTGTTGTACACAGAGCTCTTATTATGAGGAAGACACTGCATTTACAAAGCTGGGCAAAACACATTCTTTCTCTTTAATAATTCACAATCCAGTAGGGAAGAGATTAATACTTATAGCAATATATGAGTGTCACTAAAAAACTAAGTTAAAATTTGCTGTGATAGGAAAGGAATGATTAGCTATGCTTGGGAGGCTCTTGGTAGCTTCACAGAGGAAGTAGGTATTTCTGTAATTTTGAAGGATAAATATTTCTTATCTCCCTAACACCAAGAAGTCAGAATGGATATGGAATTAAAAAGATTATATATTCACACTATGAGGGTTGGGATTCATCACTACAATATTATCAAAATGCCCCAAATAATATATACATATCAAGTGGTAATGCAATACAAGTAGTAGCAAAAGTGGTAAGACTCGGATTTAATTCCAGGTTTTTCTGGTTTCAAAGTCCTGTGTTCTTTTCCTTCCCAATAGCTAGATTGTGCTCTTTCTTTACTATTAAAACCCTGTTTTCCAATCTATGATTATCCCTTATATTAAATTCATAGCCAGTTTTTGGTTCTTAATATTTAAGATACAGCTTAGATATGACTCAAAACATCTATCTAATTTAAATCTATAATGTATTATTCCATAAGAACCTGTTAGTTCATATTTTAGTAAGCTGAAGTGTGAAGGAAATGTAAACAACGAAAAGAACATAAATTTTGAAGTCAGATACACTTAGTTTCAAATTCTGTCTCCATCTTTTCTAGCTGAGATTGAATAAGTCACTTAACCTCTGAGTTGGTTTTGTCTTGCATAGAATGTGAATAATTAACGCCCACCTCATAGAGTGTGATGCATGAATGAAATAAAATACAGAAAATGCCTAATACAGTAGGCCCCCAAAAATATGTAATATATTGCTACAGATGAAGAGCTTTATAATATTCAACATTAACATCAGAGAAGGCTATCAAGAGGAAAGTTAAAAAGAGACAGCATATTAAAAAGATGTTAAAATTCTCTTTTAGGTAGGTGAGGAGGAAAGGGCATCCATCCACAAACACTGGCATTACCTGCAGTTTGTTATTTTACAAGTAATATGAAAAGGTTCTTCTAGGTTTACGGTATCTGGGATTGCCTCCAAAGACAACCTAACATCTCCATAACCTGGAGCCTAAGAAAACAAGCAACACAGTTAATATATATCTATTACAAAACCTTTCAATTTCAATGAAGGTACAACGCCAGCACATTCACGCAACAGTTGTTGGGTCCCCAAGCTAATGTTCTGAGAAAATACTTCTGATTTATTCTACTGTTAACCTCATCCTAACTTATTTTGCTGCCACTACCTGTGGAACAGCCCTGCAGACTTGGACTGTTTTTGTTATAATTTCCCCTTATTTGGTAGAGTTAAGATGAATCTCATAGTTAAGTAAGTAGTCAGTAAAGACATTTCAGGTAATCATTTGTGGAAGGGATGCTTTCCAGAGATTCTGTAACTCTACATAGGCAAGGTTACAGCCTGAAGAGAGATGAAGATCACAACTGAAATGAGCCAGGAAGAAAATCATGTCTTTTCACAAGACACATAGGTTAAGGATGGACTACAGAAACATCAAGGCTTGGAACATGCCACGGCAAAAAGATAACTAATTGTTATATTTTAAAGTAGGTCCAGTAGGATCAGCATCTTTTTTTTTAAATTATTGCCTCAAACAGTGAAAGAAAAGTAAAATTTAGGATATGTCAGAATAGACAATATTCAGTATAAAAGGAGGATCCTATAGCATATTCTAACAAGAATAAGAAAAGGAAGACTAGTAACTACCCCTACTCTCAGAGCAGAAATTAAGTAAATTATCCAACCAATGCTTATAAGATAACTCTAGTGGAACTTACCTTCTGAGTTTCAGATGCCTCAGATTTTTAACATCTTGAAAAAGGTATGAACTGAATAGGTGAATGTTGTATGTCCAAGAGGTTCAGGACATTGCAAAAAAGAAAACCTTAATGTATCTGGAAGTCAGATGACTAGTAAGCATGAATTACCAAAGGAGGGAACAACTGATAAGCAGTTATTTTGTTTGGTAAAGTAAAAAACACATGTATCAGAGATAAATTATATTAACATTTGAACATTTTTCATTCATTCCAATACCAGTTTTCTACCTAGAGATTAGTGAAACTATTAGTCTTTTCTTCTCTAGTAATATTAATGCCTTTAAAGTACTCTAGAGTTTACCGATAGATGTAGGAAAATGTAAGTTGTTCTAACTGCCTTTCCCCCTCCACACCAAAACCTCCACTGAAGTTTTTTCCAAACTCACCATTCTTTGAAGTTGGCTGGTCTGTAACCTTCCCCTTTCACCTAGATTTGTTTTCCATACTATATCCAATTTTCCAATTACTGTTACTCCCTTAATGATGCCTGCTTTTTCTGCAAACTCCTTCTTAGGCTTTAGGCAGTATAAGTACTGGCGTGTATCCATTGGCTGCAAATATGCTCTTGACCCAAACGTTGATACACTGAAAGAGAGAGAGAGAGAGATGAAGAAAATTCTCTAGCATCTTTTAAAAGAAAAATCATGCCTGTGATTGTTCCTTTTGGACAAGAACTGGATGATTTACTCTCCAAAGATCTAGAATAGAACAGGTCAGTAGTTTCAACACAAATTAAAAAAATTATAATGAGAGGATTTATTTTTCTTTAATTTTTTCCAGTTGACATGGAAAATCTCATGGTTCTTTTATAACAAAATGTATTACCAGAAATATTAGATGTGTATCATATTACCTAAAATATTGGACATAAATTAACTGAAAAGTAAATCAGAACCTTATGTATCCTGTCCCTTTTCTCTGTAATTATCAAATAGTTTAGAATAAGAAGAGATATACCATTCTAAACTAAGTAATCATTTTCAAAATGAACTAAAAGATCTGAAAAAGAATGGAAAATTGTTGTTTCCTCAGTGGCGGTAAAGGAGGCTATGAACTTTTCTGTATATGACCACCATAATAATATAAAAGTAATTTTCTTTTTCTTTTCTTTTTTTTTTTTGAGATAGGGTCCTGCTCTGTTGCCCTAGGCTGGAGTACAGTGTCGTGATCATAGCTCACTGTAGCCTCAAACTGCTGGGCTCAAGCAATGCTCCCACCTCTGCCTCCCGAGTAGCTGGGAGTACACATGTACACCACCATTTTCAATTTTTTTTCATTTTTTGTAGAGATGGGTCTTGCTATGCTGCCCAGGGTGGTCTTGAACTCCTGGCTTCAAGTGATCCTCCCGCCTTGGTCTCCTAAAGTACTGGGATTACAGGTGTGAGCCACCGTGCTTGGCCTAAACTTTTCATTCTTGATTAAGAAAATCAGGTACTTTCCCCAGCTATTGCCTTATCTATTTTACTGTTAAGCCTACATTTATTCTTCCTGTTCTAAATTAGCTACAGACATATGTATTTCCTTTTCACAAAAAAATTAGGTCATCTATTCCTATGTCCACTTCTTTTGATATTGAGAATATTTCTTTTTCAAACTCATGCTCATCCTTACCCTAACTTCTCCACATTCCTTCTCATGCCTCAGTTTTATCATTTGCAGAATAACGATGATAGGTTTTATATTTACCTCAATGAATTATGAGACTTAAAGAACAAGTGCTTTGAATAGTAAAACATAAAATGCAAAGGGCTAGGATCTTTATTTTTATGTGGAGGGAGGGATGAATAGGTGAACATGGGAGACTTTTAGGAAAGTCAAACTATTTTATATAATATAGTAATGGTGGATACATGTCATTCATTACATATTTGTCAAAACCTATAGAACATACAACATAAAATGTGAACCCTAATGTAAACTACGAACTTTAGTTAATAATCAGTATCAATAGTGGTTCATCAATTGTAACAAATGTGCCACATTAATACAAGACATTAACAGAAACTGTGAGGGGTGGAAGAAGGTAAATGGGAACTCTACTTTCCAATTGATTTTTCTGTGAACCTAAAACTTCTTTAAAAAAATAAAGTCTATTAATTAAAATAAACCACTCAAGAGTAATGGATGTTAGAAAGCATGTATCTTTCAAAACAAGAACAAACACTTCACAATTAATATTTACCATTCTCCAGCTTGGCTGACGGAATTTAATTCTGTTACATTGTACATTATAGATGGCTCCAATGAAACTTTCTCCATAAACATAGGTGAGGTTGTAATATTCTGAATCTGGGCTTCGAGAAATACTTCATCAGTCTGAGGATATGAAAAAAAATATCCCCCAAAGTGTGATGGTCTTTAAAATACTTATCTCAACAAAACTATCTTATCTATATGAAAAAAAAAATATTAACCACATATGTGATTAGTTCATGCCTGCAAATCAAAGTTATTATAATTAATGCAAGAAAAGAAATCTTCATCCCAACATAATTAACAGGGGCAAATTCAAGTGTTAGTCAACTGATACCTTGTCAAACAATGGATGGGGGATAACTATATTTTGTATTAACATCCAAAAATATTTATTTAACTGGAATTTCATTCACAAATATACTAAATCTTTTAGCAAGCCATTAACATTTAAAATGTTAAAATTTGCTTTAGCATTAAACATATACCTATGCATCTTTAATTTCAGTGTTAAGATAATTAGGTCTTCATTATAATATTCCAGAATACTATAACTTCAGTTATCATATTACTTCAAATTATACAGTTTAGTGACCACTAGTAAATATGAATAATCTATTTTACAATCTGAAAGGTTTTAACTTTTTAAATTAGAGCAAGTTTGTGAGTGGTCATTAGTGATTTCTTGCTCATTTAAAATGTGTATTTAAAGCTAACAAAAGATATTGTGTATTATACCTGATAATCTTAGAGCTTTTACATTAAGCAAAAGGTATTTCGTAGCCTTAGTGATAGATCTGAAAACTGCTGCTATTCTGCAATATTTCAGTCATTGGGTAACTTAAATACTTAATTTTATATAAATTTTTAATTCCCTGATTATGCTAAACCTTCTTATTTTTATGCTATTTGGTTATTTTCTTTGTGTAATTGAAGTATAATAGACTAACCTGGTTTAGCTTTGAAACAAATATACATAAAAAATAATATATTAAGGGTATTCAAGAATTATATTTTCAAGTTTCATAATAATACATATATTATGCAGAAATAACATAAACTATAACAAGAAAAATTTGGCACTTATGAGTTTTAACACTGATGCCAGGAAAATAAAAAATAATTTGCAAAAATATAATGATGAAGTTATAATTGAATGTATTATCTAAAATAAAACAGATTCTTTAGTCTTTGCGACGTGTGCTCATATGAAAATAGAAATACAATGATTTATTAGTTCAAAAAATGTTCTGTTACTTTTCTCAAAAAATAATGTATCCCATCAATCCATTGCTTTTTAAAAAAACCCATAAATCCACATTTCAGTTTATAAAATGCACTTTTCTGCATAAATTTAAGAAGAGCTTAGATAAAATGAAAGAAAAGCAGCATAATGGAAAATCAAGTTAGTTTGAACAGTTAAAGTAATTTGACATTTAAAAAATTAAGAATTCAGTGCTAAGGCAATTGGTATTACATATATAACATGATACAAGCAAATGCTGCTTATTGTAAATTTGAAAATAAGATTTTAGCCAATTTGGGAAAATTTCTTCTGAATAATTTTATCAAAAGGCATTGTTACCTGACCCAGACCTAAAGCTAAAACCACTGTGCATCTGAAAATGAATTTCAATTATACAGTCTATTCAAAGAACTGAAGGATAGGATAGTAGGGTATTTCACAGTAAGATGCTGAAAATCCCAAGGCTATTTTAAACAAGGTTAATATGCCTCTTTTAAAAATCACCTAAAGAAGAAACACTAAAAATGAGAATTTGTTTCAATATGACAATTTAATTTTTGATATATTTTTCCCCACAGAATAAGACAATAGATATGATATAAAAAGTACATACAAATTATATACGTCTTTCTGAAGTCACATGGGTGGTATTCACAACTAACTGGTTTTCCACTATGTATTGTAAAGAGAGATTAATTAGGCAGAGTCCAAAAGTGGTGAGTAAGAAAAGCATATAAAATTTATAATAAAAAATCAAATTACCACAGAACTGAGGTCACTCTAATGGAAAAATAAAAAAGAAAAATTAGAAAAATCAGAGTTAAATGTTAAAGAAAAAGAATAACTTTAAAATAAAATGCATTTCTGCATTTTCACTAAATAAGACAGCATTAGTAAACAAGAAAGTAAACAGGAAGCAACATAAAGAAATATGACAAACTATTTTCCTAAAAAGGTAAAACTGCTAAGGTTAAATGACAATGGAATAGAGAAGAACACTATGGCTGAATACTCAAACAGGAGCAAATTGTTAAGGGCACATTTTGGGGCAGAGAGGTATATCTCATACTTTTCTAGTTCTAGAAATTCCTAGAAATTCTTCACCTACATTGTAATTTTCGTAGATGACTTAGGATGGATATACACTGGCTTCTACATTCAGAATAGATAACCTTCTCCTAAATTTAATAATGGTATCCTTTTTTTAAAGGAGCACTTTGGGTAACTAGAGTCCCATGGATCACACTTCACAGAATACTGGGCTAGACCACTTCAAATGACTGAGAATTTATTCTCTTCTGCTAGATTTCATGGTTAGCCTTTTAAAAATATATTATTTCTAAAGCTACTTACTTATCAAGGGCAATTGCAACACTTGCTTTATCAAATGCATAGCTGGAAATCATTTTTCACCTATGTTCCCAGAGTATAAGTATATTTCATGATTTGGCGGGAGGTGTGTGGAAGGGGCTTCTATTATAGTTATATCATGTCAGTCTCCCTGAGGATGCAAGTTCCTTGAGGATTGGGAAGATGTTCAGTTTATATTTATTTATTTTCAGTACCTGGAATGGGGGCTCTGTACCCACCAGATGATCAAATGTTGAATCCTACCTTTTAATCTCACTAGTCATCTTGCAAGGCTTTTTTATCTTAGAAGACTACAACAAAGCTTTTCATGAACTTGTTTTCCTTTAGATGATTCATATATTATTAGCATTAATAAAAGCAACATCAAAAAATAATGTTTTAGACAGATGTGGGCCCAATAATAGTAATTGTACAAGGACTATAACACAGAATAATAAGCATCACCTACTGATTGGTGTGGTTTACTAAACTACAATCTACCTGAAATTCCTGGTTGGGGTCAAGAGAATCTGCCTCATGCTACCAGCGGAACAGTATTTGTTTGCCCAATAGGTAATATGAAGTATCTTAGAGACCCTAAATGCTTTTTGTTCACTCCTGGTTTTTAAAGAGATATCTATTTTCAAAAGTTCAGAATTTACCTAAAATTTTTTGACTGAAGTCTATTGGCAAAGTTTAAAGATTATGTTTACATATAATGTTAACTGAAAAAGGCAGCAAACAAAATTGTCATGATTATAAAAACAGAATATTATATATAAATGAATAAAGACTGTAAGAGAATATGGATTAATGAAAAACCAATTCCTTGCTGGTGTGGTGGAATTGTGGATTTTTAAAATTTCCTTATGGGGAACATGTCACTTCTATGACATTTATGGAATATCTAGTAATTTAAAAAACTATTTGCAAATCACTCTGAATATTTGTGTTATAAAACTACTTGACAAGTATCTTAATGCACTACCACATTTTTAAAAAGAAAACCTAAAATAGCTTAATTTGTGCCTAAAGCCAATTATAAAAGCAAAATCCACCTATAGTCCTATTTGTTTTTAATTTTCTAATATATTTATTCTAACAGAATAGTTAACATTTTCTTCTCATAGTATAAATGAAAACTATTTTCTAGCAAAATGATAAATTGGATTATTTAAAATTCACAAAGCTGAATAGCTATAATTAATCAACAGTATGCCATAAATTATAAAAGAAGGGGGAATAAATATGTAGTATCCCAACTCACCTATACCCCAAAAAGAATCATCAATTCTTTAAACATGTAGTAATTTCCTTGATGAGGCTGGACCCTCCCATCCAATATGTATGCTCTTCACTATGTACTTAACACTCCATGTACATCTGTAACCCTGCTTGCAATGTCACTGCTCTGACATACATTTCTTTCCGATTCTACTCCTGTTCCCCTTTTCTTCCATAAAGCTTCTTTGAACTACGCTAAGATCTTTTCCCCAGAGCTCCTGTAGCACATCTTTTTATGTCATTCTTGTTTTAGATTCAATATATACGATTCTGGGAAGTTTTGTTATATGCATTTTTTCCTTTCTCCTAATAGGTCTTTGCTAGAGGTCAGGTTCCTTAACTTTGACAAATCTTAGATATCCTAGTTGTAATACAAACTTTTTACTGAGTAAAAATATGTATCAGATTTGCCACCTGACTGCAATTTTCTGATCATCCGGTTTTAGAGTAATAGAGATATAATGCTCATTTCAAAATACTGCATGTGGATCTCTTTGAATTAATCACTGAGGTAGGAAATACAATTTTAGGGGGAATCAGAGGGCCATCAGGAGATCTGATTTTTCTGCAGCTCTAGAAGCCATGATAAAATAGAAGTTTGGAAAGGAAATCCAAGCAATAAATCCTTTCTCCCATGGCAAGTTCTATTTTATTTCTTTTGTAAGGATAGAAGATAGATCATCTTGTATTCTAAAAGTTACTTCTTTCTCCCAAGGAGCTTCTCAAGCCACTTTACCAAACTCAGTAACCTAACTCTGGCTGGCACACTGACTTCCCAGGAAATAGTTTAATGTGCTGTGCTTTTCTTGTCAATATTTTTTCATGTGAATATTAAACCTATTTTGAAGAGTTAGCTCTACTAATTCAACTTTTGGAATATCCAGAACCACACTGTGAACATTCAACAAATTGCTAGTGTTAAACAGTAACAACCACCGTTAAATGGAATTATAGGGCAATCATTTAAAGAAAAGAGATGAAAACCTTACAAAATTAACAATGAGAATAAAAGTCAAGACATACTGATTCCATGTAGGTCGAAAAAGGCAGAGTAAAAGGACCCACAGTGAAATGATTCACTTTTAATTTAATTTTATGCCCATATTTTCCACAAATAATTCACAGTCATAGCAGCAATTTACTTCAATATGATAAGGAATGTAATACATCAGATTTTTAGTCAAATAAGATTTTAATGTAAATTTGAAATCCCGTTAAGTGCTCAATACTTACCTCTGCATTGTAAAATTTGGTTTTCACATCCAGCGGTTTGAGAACCTGGTTAAATAAAACATATCAATCAGGAGATTCTTATCATGTGACCATTTTTAAAAAAATTGTTTTAAATCACAGGGCTTGAATTTGTCAAAGCCATTTTCCAATTTTAATTTTTTTTTTAATTTCAGCATATTATGGGGGTACAAAAGTTTAGGTTACGTATATTTCCCCTGCTCCACCCCCCCCAATTTTAATTCTTAAAAGACTTTTCTAATGAGTATGAGATAGTCTTGCCAAAAAAAGTCCCCAATGCATTTTTTGAAAGGCTACTATCATTTCTTGACTGAGTGATAGTTACATGGGTGTTTATTCCATAACAGTTGATTAAACTGAACACGTATATCTTGTGTATGTTTCTATTTGTATATTACACAAAAACTGTGTACAAAAAAAACAATTGAACCTTTTTTCCCCAAAAGGCATACAAATGAATGATGTAGCAAAACAATGGCAAAATTTTTTTCCCTATTAATAGTACTTTTTCTTCTACTTACAGAGGAATGAAAACTATACATATAGCATATTTAGATCTATATTTATATACATATATGTGGCATTCTTCTCTCCCCACCCATACAGATAAATGTGTTAAACCACTGGTTTTTAACTATTTCTGATGGACTTTGAAAATTGTATATTAATAGAAAATTCTACCTGAAGTTCCAGTGATTCACGGAGTCCTTAAGAGAAGGTCCACTTACTCCAAGTCAATAATTTCTCATTTAAATTTCTTTAGAAATTTGATACTATTTACACTCACTTTATTGGACTTAACCCTTGTCTAGATTCTTGTGTTTTGTCAAATCATAAAAATAAGCTTTTTCGGGGGATAAAAACCTTCAAGTTTTATTACCAAAACAATACATTGGCAATGACAATCTCTCTGCTTTTATTTAACTTGATTTAGTCTGACTTTAGATTACTAGTCAGATGACAAATCCAAAAATATTTGGAGCTTGTTTTCCCTGCAGATAAACAGGAGTAACTGCATACATCCAGGGGAAAAAATGGCATATGAAAACTATTTCCCACTGTCATATTCAATACCTGAAATTTGAAGAATTTTCTAAAATACATTTTTTCTCCACCCTGAGTTGTATAACTCACGGCACACACCAAGCTGAAACAGAAAGATGTCTTAATGATTCTGAATCATTTTCAATTTTATTTAATAATAAATCTAATGCACCTGAATTCTACTAACACATTTGGAAAACATATCAATGATGTGGAAGTGTGGCCAAATGAAATTAAAACAGGAAAAAAAATGTTCCAGCAGATGTGGATAGAACTATAGAAACAAGAAAGCTCTGATTAGTAAAATGAGACATAGCATTTTTGGGTCAGGAAGTTGGAAACTTTTTCTCTGAAAAGTGAAATATATTCCAAAATAAATTTCAGAATAATTAAATAGTTGAATGTAAAAAATAAGTTCATATAAAGTAGAAAAAAACATGAATTTTTTATAAATTCCAGAACAGACTTAACATAAATACAATGGAAAAGAAATGACTGTTATACAAAAATTTTTAAATTTCATGTATCAAAAACACTAAAACAAAAAAAAGACCACAAGCTAGGATGAAGTACTTGTTAACAATATGAAAAAATGATTAGATGGTAATATACACAAGGTTCTTGTAAGTCAATAAACATCAATATTCCACTCAAAATATAAGGAAAGGAATACATAGATAAATCACAGTACCATAACTGGCTATCAAAAATGTGAAATGTTCAGTCTCATAAGTAGTCAAATTAAAATAAATAGAAGATTTTTCCATCTATCAAGATTTGGCAACTGTTAAAACTGATCAATTCAGTAAAGTTGCATGATACAAAACCAACATACAAAAATCAGTAGCATTTCTATACACGAACAGCAAACAATCAGAAAAAGAAATCAAGTGAGCAATTTGGTGGCCAGGCATGGTGGCTCACACTTGTAATCCTAGGACTCTGTAAAGCCAACGTGAGAGGATTATTCAAGGTCAGGAGTTCTAGACCAGCCTGAGCAAGAGCCAGACCCTGTCTCAACTAAAAATAGAAAAATTAGCGTGGCACCTTGGTGCACTACTGTAGTCCTAGCTACTTGGGAGGCTGAGGCAAGAGGATCAATTGAGCCCAGGAGTTTGAGGTTGCTGTGAGCTAGGTCAATGCCATGGCACTGTAGCCCATAAACTCTGTATCAAAACAAACAAACAAAAACAAAAAAACTTCCTGGACTCAAGTTATCCTCCCGCCTCAGCCTCCCAAATAGCTAGGACTCACAGGCATGTCCCACCACACCCAGCTAATTATTTTTATTTTTGTAGAGATGGGGTCTCACTAGGTTTGTTGGCCATGCTAGTGTTGAACTCCAGGCCTCAAGTGATCCTCCTGCCACGGCCTCGCAAAGTGCTGGGATTATAGGCATGAGCTACCACACCTGGCCAGATTTGAATTTTATGTCTTCTTAACTAGCTGTTTAATTATACAAGTCTCATTTTCTGTAAAATGAGCATTTTATACATTTATTATCATTTCAATAAATTTAGTTTCAACAAATATTGACCTCTCTGCTCGATCTTGGAGAAATAGCAGACTTCATGGACCTTATACTTTAATGAGGGAGGCAGACAGGCACTCAATAAATAATTATAAGTATAAAAGACATTTTAAAAATGGCAAGTTGTGGGTGCTACAGGATATCCACAAAGGGGGATTTAATCTAGTCTAGGAAGTTAGGAAAACCTCTTGGAGGAAGTCATACTGAAAGTGAGATAAGGAAGAGAAGTGTTAGTAAACTAAACAAAATGCCATAGGCATTCCTTTGTAAGGGAAGAACACATTTCAAGCCACAGAGTTTGGAGGTAAAAGAAGTCCAATATGACTGCAGTGTTGAGAGGGAGGGAAGAGTGTTAAAGGTGAGAATTACAGTGGTTGGTAAGGATACCTTTGTAAAACATATACAAAGTGAGAATTTCCTACGGGCAATGGGACTTAAGGGATTTATACAAGATCACATAATTAATAAATCATGAAGCTGAAATTTGAACTCCAGGAAATCTGACTCCAAAGCTCATGTCAATCACAGAATATGTATTAAAAAGTGCCTACAACAGAGTTTGTCATCGAAATTAACTGATTAAATAATAGCTAATATTATATACTCTAAGGGGCACAAAGAAGAGATACAAAAGTGGTGATGGAAATGGCAATGAAGAAGAGATAAGTAAGAGATATTTAGCAGAACTAATAGGATACTGTGAATTGACTGAATGGGGTGCTAAAGGAGGTGAAGTAATCTAGAATTACTTCAGATGGCTAAAATTTCCATATTTGCCCCTCAGACTGAAAGAAAAATAGAGCACTCACATACGTAGGCCAGGAATACAGAATTTGAGATTTTTTTTTTCCACTTTCTTACTTTGGTTCTATATTTCTGAGTTCTCAGGGTAAACTATATATACTCAGTTAAATACAAAACTGAAAAACTGAATTTAAAAATAAATACTATGTACAGTAGTTACTAACATTTCAAAATATGATAAACGTACTTTTAGACAGATTACTACCTGGGTTTTTAACATCTGTATGGTTTATCATTTTTTAGAGAAGACCATACATGCAAAAATGGAACTAGAGATAAATGATGATAAATTAATTTTTCTTCCTACAAAGCAGACATTTTGTTTAAAGTTTGTTTCTGGAAAGCATGTAAACATGAAACAACATTTCTTTTGAAGTAGGTTCCTAGGCTTTATGATAAGTGAAAAGAAAGCAACAATTTCAAATAAAGGAATCTATAAATAAAAGCCTTTGAGAACTAGTAAAATTAATCCTTACATGTGTGTTCCAATTTCCTTTACTTCATGGTGTATGACATCATCAATACAACAATCGGGTTTAAGTTCAGCCACTGCAGCATTGGAGGCTGAAAGATTTAAACGCTGAGAACTTGTCTGAAGATCAGCCTTGAAAGAAAGAGGTAAAAAAAAAAAAAAAAAAAAATCCAAATGAGATTTATTATCTACAGGGTGGGTGAATGGGTATAGGTGGAAAGAATAGGAGAATAGGAACAAGGACGGAGGGATGAATGGGGAGCAACACTTCTCTGTGTAAACCTTTCTTTATAGCTCTGATGCTTAAAAACCATGGCAATGGTTTTCATGCACACAGACACACCCCCACACCCAAAATAAAGAATAAAATCAAGGAAGAAGTAGGGAGAATCCAAAATGGAATACAAACAGTAACAAATGAACCTAACCATATTGCAAATAAAGAATAGAAAAATGCTAAGGGGCGGGGGGGGAAGGGGGAAAAAAAGAACTAACCTAGGTAAGTTTGGAAAACAAAGCCTTGACTGTAGTCTAAGGCTAAAGACAAAAAGAATGGTACACAAATGTGTCCTAGTTAGTACATGTGTTTTTTCACAGGGGCATGGGGTAGCAATCCTGAAACTATTTTATGTGTATACTAGGAGTAAACAAAACAATAAATATATTATGGATAACAAGAAATAGGTTTCTTACTTTCAGAGAAAAAAAGGTATAAATAAGGAAAGGTGGAAGGCTGCAATGAAGCCTTTGGTGTTGAACTGGGAGACAAGGGATCAGTATGAACATACGGTTTGTAAACATATATACAGATGGACTTTACCAAAACAAATACAGATAGATGTGTACGCATGTGCTAGTACATAGCACTAAAAGATAATCATTCAGAACAATAAAGTTAGATGTTAGAGACCAATTGATTTATATAAGAACTAGAGAACATTGAAGTTATCAACTAAGAAAGTACCACCTTCTCTAAAGTAGCACTTTTGCCCCACCCAGTTACTATTATATTCCCCTTTATTTCCTTTTGAACATTTATCACTACTTGTCATCAACAGCACCCTCCCTTATATCAATTACTTTACATTACATTCAACTTTTCCTTCCTTTGTAACATTTATCACAATCTATAATTACCTTATGATTTTGTTTACCTGTTTCTTTCTGTCTCCCCTACCAGAAATGTCTATGGAGGCAGGAACCTCTTGTCTTCTCTTGCTCACCACTATAGCACGGTGCCTGGCACATAGTAGGCAATTAATAAATATTTGTTGAATACTGAATGAATGAAGTTATGATAAAACTTCAAGGCCAATGCCAAGAAAAAATCAAAGATCACATTAGGTCATGGGGATTAATGGAGGTTTTTACATAAGAGCTAGGATTCCTTCTTTTAAGTTTTTGTTTCTTTTAAAAAACAACTCTGTAGTTATTTCTAATCTAAACATTCTCAATGCTAGTCACTTAAAGTAGGATATTTATTAGTGCTGTCTCTTTTGTTACTGTATTCAATTATAAAATAATAGTAGCTCACATTTATTGGGTACCTACTATGTGCAAGGCCCTGTTTTAAGCACATTACTCATTTAATCACCATAATCCTGAAGTACGTAGTAGTACCATCCCTATTTTCCAGACAGTGAAACCAAGGCACAGAAAAGTAACAACTTTCCGAAGATTATACAACTAATAACTAATGAACCTGAGACTCAAAGTTTCTGAAACATTTTTGAAATTAGAGAATGGCGGGGGGCAGGGGTGGGTGAGTGGAAAAAGAAATACTAGCTTTCTGTCCAACATGTTTTCTTATGTGTCTTATGTGTCACTTTAATCATAACTGCAGTTTTTGGATGAGTAGGATTTGAATAGGCAGAGAGGAAAGGGGGCAGGAGGAATCATTCCAAATAAGTTGAACAAAGCCGGCAAAACACATGTGTGAAAGCTCAAGATGTCTTCAGAGGCCATCAAGAATGAATGATAGTTAAGGGCCAGGCACAGTGGCTCACACCTATAACACCAGCACTTTGGGAGGCTGAGGTGGAAGGCTCACTTGAGCCCAGGAGTCCAAGACCAGCCTGGGCAACATGGTGAGATCCCGTCTCTACAAAAAGTAAAAATACTAGCTGGGCATGGTGGTGCATACCTATAGTCCCAGCTACTTGGGAGGCTGAGGCAGGAAGACCGCTTGAGCCCAGGCATTCAAGGTTACAGTGAACTATGATTGTACCACTCCATTCCAGCCTTTTAAGAGACCCTGTCTCTTAAAAGAAACAACCAACCAAACAAAGAGTTATAGTTAAGGGGTTCATGTTTACAAACAGGGAAAAAATACCAAAAACCATCTGGAATAAGCTTCAAGAGAACAATGAAGCATTGTCTATTTTGTTTACTGCTATAACCCTAGTATATAGAATCATGTCTGGCATATATATTTGTTGAATGAATAAGTGAATGACTAGTTTAGACCAGTGGTTCTCAAAGTATGGTTCCCAGACCAACAGAATCAGTACTACCTGGGAACATGTTAGAAAAGTAAGTTCTTGGGCACCATTCTAGATCAAATGAAGTGGAAACTCTGAGGATGGGGCCCAGAGATCAGTGTTTTAACAAGCCTTCCCCATGATTTTGATGCCTTCCAAAGTTTAAGAACCATTGGTATAGACCATAAAAGTTATTTATTATTTTTATTTATAGCACAGCAATTATACTGTTTTTTGTTTATAGAACACTTTCTTTTTGGGAGCATGCTAAGGTTTTCAGACTTGCTGCTGAGATTTTTTTTTTAAATTAAAAAACAAGCAAAAAACTTGTGCTTTCCAGTTAAACATGGTAGATTATATAAGCATTTGTATTCTCAAAGACAATACTAAGATGACAGTGAAGGAATAAAAAAGAGTTCAAATCCACAATATTTTTTCCAAAATTCAGAGAGCTATAAAAAAGTAAAGTTTTGAGGGCAGTTCTGGGTAGCTGAAGTATAATGTGAGTTTCCCAAGATAGCCTCAGAAAAATAAAAATAGAACAAATGCAACTATATAAAACCTCACATTAATATAAGTCAGCAAATGTCCAAACTTAAAATTATAGGTGAGCACATACCAGATTCATCCTCTTGTCATATCTCTTATAAAAAAATTCACCGCGGTGCGTAAACAAAAAAAAAAAAAAAAAAGAAAAAAAAAATTCACTGAAGTGAGAAGAGGTGAGTAGTGTCAGACCTAACAATGATGTAAGCCATTGACAGAAAGACAAAGTCCGTCTCAAGTGTGAAAATACTTAGAAAGTCTATTACTAGAAGTTGAAAGCACAGTATATAAGAAAGGGACTTAATAGTATGTTTGATTGTGAAGAGGCAATCTTGTAGGGGAAAGAGAAGAGAGTTTTTTAAAGAGAGACCCCTTTTGGAAACTGTGCAATAATGAGGAAAAGAAGGAAGAGGGAAAAATTTAGGATGCTACAATTCATAAAAGAGAAAAACTGAAGATCATATACCTTTTCTTCCTCCACCACTTTTCCTCCTCCCCAAAAGCCACCCAGTAAAGAAACCCATACTTTGTTCACACTGCCAAAGCTGTATTTCACAGAATACAAAGCCACCAACAATCATTTTTATAAAAATACTATAAGAGAAAACTATAAAATACTATAAAACTCAGAAGAGAAATAGAAGAAAAAGATGAAAATCTTATTAGAGATGAAGACTCAATTACAAGGCACACAAGGAAAAATAGATTTGAGTCAAAATTTACTAAGGGGCACTAAGGGAGAGCATGCAATTAGATCCAATTTACATGTAATTGGAGTTTGCAAAATGATAAACAAAATAATGGAATAGAACTATAATATTAAAAATAAAATCCATGAAAATTTTCTGGGAAACAAAAGATCTGAATCTACATATTGAAAGGGGCTTTGGTATCACAGAAATCACACCCAAAGATCAACTCTGAAACATACAGAAAAAATCCCCAGGGCCTCCAGGAAAACTTAGCAAAAAATTTACAAGGCAAGAGAATTAGACTGGCATTAATTGTCTCAAAAACAACATAAATAGCTAAGCATCAAAGGGGTAGCATTTTCAAAAAACATAAAAGAAAATGTAAACCAAAGATTTTAAATCTAGCCAAACTGTCCTTCAAGTATAGAAAAACTTTTGAACAGGGCTCAGAGAATATTGTACCCACAAGCTCTTCCTGAGCAAGATGCAAATAAAAAATGGGAAAACATGGGAAAGGGAAAGAGGAACACAGTGTAAGCAACAGGTGAGAGTTAAAGGTTATTTTTATATTAAAAACTAAAAACCTGATACTAAGAGGCTGAGTAAGAGAACAGGGAACTGGGGAGGCAGGCACTGGGCATTATAAAAGGCATAAAGACAAAGGTAAAAACTAGAAAAAAAAAAAAAAATACAAACCTTCCTAAATACCAAAAGATATTTTATTTATTTATTTGAGACGGAGTCTCGCTTTGTTGCCCAGGCTAGAGTGAGTGCCGTGGCGTCAGCGTAGCTCACAAGCAACCTCAAACTCCTGGGCTCAAGCAATCCTCCTGCCTCAGCCTCCCAAGTAGCTAGGACTACAGGCATGAGCCACCATGCCCGGCTAATTTATTTTCTATATATATTTTAGTTGGCCAGATAATTTCTTTCTATTTTTAGTAGAGATGGGGTCTCGCTCTTGCTCAGGCTGGTCTAGAACTCCTGACCTCAAGCAATCCACCCGCCTTAGCCTTCCAGAGTGCTAGGATTACAGGCGTGAGCCACCGCGCCCGGCCTCAGAACTTGTATTATTTGATCTTTATAATACCGACTTATCTTAAATTATATGCCCTTGCTGATTTATTAATCTTGCTTATAAAAATAAATTTAATATTTACTAAATGCCAACTATATGCCAAGAAAAAAATGTATGTTCTCAAAATTTTGAAAATCAGACTTTTCATAATCAAATGCAGAAGGTGGCAAATGTTTTCTTTGAGAGATCATATAGCAAATATTTTAGATCTTGCAGGCAATACAATCTTTTGCAACCATACAACTCTGCTGCGGTAGCTGGAAATCAGCTGCAGATAATAAGTAAACAAGTGAGTATCGCTGTGTGTCAATCAAACTTTATTAAATTTCATATAATTTTTATGTCACGAAATATTCTGTTTCTTTTCAATAATTTGAAAATGTATAATAAAAACCATTCTTAGTTCAAAAGCCTTATAAAAATAGGCAATGGAACAAATTTGGCCTGTAGGCTGTAATTTGCCAGCCCCTGATCTAATGAAAAACAGAGACCTCCATCTATACATGACAAACATACGTGTAAGTATGCAAAAATTCGCATTCAGTTTCTGGAAGCTGGGTCATATATGAAATTTGGAATATTTGCTCTCCCAGGTCCTTTTGAATTCTAAAACTCTACAATCATCTTCAAACTCATTCTAATTAGACTTCCCTTTTGGCAGTGCTCCAGTGATCTAAACTCACCACTCAAAGACAGCTTTAACAAGAACTTTTCTTCCACATACAGTGAATTTTTCTGTACGCCCTTTCTCTTTTTAAGAAATTTCAGGTAGTTAATTGAGCTAGCATATTCTATCTCTTGATTTCTAAATTACTTGAAGAGTCTCCTAAATGGCCTGTTTCCTACAAACCATCCCATATGATGTGCTCATATCTATCTTCCTAACACAAAGTGTGAATACCACTGCTCAAAAGCCTCCAACTGCCCACTGTTTTTTAAAGAAATTAATTTTTTTGCTATAATATTTTAAAAATTTTTTCAAAAAAGGCTCTCAAGATGCCTCACTGTATGACTACCATACATTTCTGTCACCTTACCTACTCTTATCAAATAAATTCTGTTCACTGCTACAAGGACATGTATGTATCCCTATGTCTCTGCCTCTGATTACCATGCACCTCTTGCCTTTTTCTCTATATCTGATCAATCTTTCAAGATCCTTGTGTTCCCTCTCCTTCAATAAACCTTCCTGATTGATACCATCCCCAATGATCTTTCCTCCTTTTTGAAATATTATGTTAATCACATATATTAACAAAAACTTATGCTGTTATTTACCTTTGGCTAGTACATTTTCTCATTCAAGCTATCACAAACCTTGATGAAAAGGAAAAACTGGCTGGGGATGGTGGCGCATGCCTGTAATCCTAGCACTCTGGGAGGCCAACGCCAGAGGATCACTTGAGCTCAGGAGTTGGAGACCAGCCTGAACAAGAGCAAGACTCTGTCTCTACTAAAAATAGAAAAATTAGCAGGGGCAGTGGCCCGCACCTCTAGTCCCAGCTACTCAGGAGGCTGAGGCAGGAGGACTGTTTGAGCCAAGAAGTCTGAGGTTGCACTGAGCTATGACAATGCCACTGCACTCTAGCCTGGGTGACAGAGTGAGACTCTGTCTCAAACAAAACAAAACAAAACAAAAAGAAAAGGAAAAATGTTTCTGTGTCTAGTATTTTTTATACCTTTAGGCATTCATTAATATTTGTTAATTAAAAATTCTTTTATCAAACATGCACTTAATGAAGTACCAAAAACATAATAGAAATAGAAAAACTTTTTAAAATAAAATATTCCCCAAACAAGAATGTTACTTACTTTTACCAATATATCTTTAACAACTTGATTGCTATCATTATGAACGCTGATATAACTGGAAAAGGTCTCTCCCAAAAATATGTTCCTGTGAAATAAAATAAGTTTTTAGGTAGAAATCCATTCAGATTTTATATAAATGTTCTGTTTGAGTATCACCAAGAATTTTAAATGGAGGGAAGTTTACTAAAGGATAGAGATCAGGTGAAATACTGCTTTAACATTCCTTTGTTCACACTAGGCTGCTCATTCGTTACCTAGTTAACAATTCAAAACACAAACGTCATCTATACGACATGCTATATCTTGGCCCTCAACTGCTGCAAAAAATGCCAGTCCCCCTAGAAATAACAGTCACTAAAATCAGATCCATGCTAAGAGTCTTAAGATTTGTATCTGAACAGATTAGAAAAAGCCAAGTTTCCATTTTTGAAATAACTTATGCCCTGAACCTAGAAGAGACCCAAGTTATTGACCTTGGAGTATTTTTTATCTATCTATCTATCTATCCATCTATCTATCTATCTATCTATATATTTTTTGAGACAGAATCTATCTATCTATCTATATATTTTTTGAGACAGAATCTTGCTCTGTCACGGGTAGAGTGCAGTGGCGTCATCATAGCTCACTACAACCTCAAACTCCTGGGCTCAAGCGATCTTCCTGCCTCAGCCTCCCAAGTAGCTGGGACTACAGTCTTGTGCCATGATGCCTGGCTAATTTTTCTATTTTTAGTAGAGACAAGGTTTCACTCTTGCTCAGGTTGGTCTCCAACTCCTGAGCTCAAGCAATCCTCCCTGCTTAGCCTCCCAAAGTGCTAGGGTTATAGGTGTGAGCCACCATGTCCAGACTATCAATTTATTTTATTACCTAAACTATCCTAATAAAAATGACCAATGGCTTACTTTATATAGTTTTATACTTTTTATATAAATACATTTCCAGGTTTTCCAGGATACTAGTCAATGTCTTTGAATTCTGTAAACCTTTTTTAAAAAACCTGAAAAATTCCTTTTGTCTCAAATTCTCTCAGTTGCAAACTGACAGAGTGGATTGCAAGTTTGAGAGTGGAACCAGTGGCTTCTACTTTATTAATAATCTAGAATAAAAGAATAACTAAGAACAAGAGAAGAAACTAAAAAATTTTGAGCTCCTGATTAGCTCATGAGTCTGATAACAGATGTTGGGAGAGGGCTATAAGGCTGAATAAAAAAGCTGCTTCTGAAAAAAACTTTTAGATTAAATTAGTTAAAAGGAATACATGGCCATTAAAAAATATAATAAGATCTAAAGAAGAAAGTTAAAATCTTCTCATCATAGGAATCACTATTAACATTTTATTTTGGTATGTATATTTTTTAATAAAAGAAAGGCAAAATCACATAGGATAATTTTTATAACTTTTTGCCACTCAAATGAATTATGGGTATTTTCCCATTCCATAGTTATTTTTTGAAAACATGATTCATAATGGCTTTAATGTACTGTTGCATTTCTTATGTGAATATATCATTCTTACCCAAAATTTTGTGGTAAAGTCAACATTTCTCCCAACATTAAAATTTCTGCACCATTTACAGTTGAAGGATCATCTCTCATGAGTTGGTTAAAGAGATCTCCTGCAGCAAAAGAAAAACATAAAATTCTAACATGTACTTTTTAAATAAGTTTTACTTACATAAAACAGCAGCTGGAGGAGAAATTTTAAAAAATAATAATCTTGACAAAAATTATATTAAAAAATCCAATCTCTAGATTTTAATGCAAGGCATGTCAAAAAATTCTGATCTCACAGAGAATGAACACCGTAAAAACAAAGAAAAATGTAGGTCATGAGATATATACTATAGAAAATTCTAATAATTCTAAATACAGGGAATGCTAATATATACATTGATGGAACATTTGAGGATAAAGGCAATTTTAAGTGTATCTTTATTTAAACTAAAAGTTTTGTGTTGCCATAGTATAGCAACAGGATTTTGACTTGTCGATTTTATATAAGGCCTGTTACTCAGATAGTCACCATTTACATGGTACAAAAATAGGTAACAAAGAATCTAGCAAAGGGTTAGCATAGGCTGGGTTTATTCCAAGCTAATGTAGGCAACCCATGTTTCAACTTTTCCCCAAGTGCAAATAGAGTGAAGTATATGCCATACCAGGTAAGTCTTTCTCTTCACACGTTACTGGAATATTCGTGAATAAAGTAGGCTTAGTCAGCCGCATCACTATGGATTAAGAAAGCAACAAAACAAAACAAAACAAAACATTAATATTGCTTTGGGCTAATAGTCTCAAGTCCAGAATACTGTATCCATCAACTTTATACTAATATAAAATATAAATACTTCCTAAACTATTAAATACTTCCTAAGATTATCACACATCAGTGCTTCATTAAAAATGTTAGTATGTAACAAAAGAATTTTCTATGAGAAAGATAATTATGCTTTTATTTACAACCTATGAATTATAAAAGTAATGCAAATATAATACACATTCATTATAGGAAAACTGGAAAATAAAAGAATTTTAAAGCTTAAGGAATCTTAGGAGCACAAGGCTTTAAAAAAATACTGAGTTTTTCCAACATTTTCTTCTAGAATTCTTATAGTTTTATGCCTTAGGTTTAGGTCTGTTATCCAACGTGAGCTGATTTTTGTGAGAGATGAAATGTGCGGATCTTGTTTCAGTCTTCTACATGTGGCTTTCCAATTTTCCCAGCATCATTTATTGAATAAGGATTCTTTTCCCCAGTCTACGTTTTTGTCTGTTTTGTCAAAGATTAGACTATATGAGGATGGTTTTATATCTGGGTTCTCAGTTCTGTTTCATTGGTTTATGTCTCTGTTCTTGTGCCAGTACCATGCTGTTTTAGTTACTATAGCCTTGTAGTGTAACTTGAAGGTTGGTAAATGGATGCCTCCCAATTTGTTTTTTTTGCTTACGATTGCTTTTGCTATATGGGCTCTTCTCTGGTTCCATACGAAGCATAGAATTATTTTTTCTAGGTCTGTGAAAAATGATGTTGGTATTTTAATAGGGATTGCACTGAATCTGTACAACACTTTGGGTAGTATAGGCATTTTAACAATGTTGATCCTGCAGACCCATGAGCATGGTATGGTTTTCCACCTGTTTATGTCCTCTGCTATTTTCTTCCTCAGTGCTTCATAGGTCTCCCTGGAGAGGTTTTTTTTTACCTCCTTAGTTAAATATATTCCCAAGTATTTTATTTTCTTTGCTGCTATTGTGAAGGGTAGTGAGTCTTTGATTTGGTTCTCAGTTTGACTGTTGTTGGCATATATGAATGCTACTGATTTCTGTACGTTGATTTTGTAACCTGAGACTTTGCTGAATTTGTTTATCAATTCCAGTAGTCTCATGGCAGAATCTTTAGGGTTTTCTAGATATAAGATCATATCATCAGCAAAGAGCGATAATTTGACCTCTTCTGCCCCCAATTGGATGCCCTTGATTTCCTTCTCTTGTCTGATTGCTCTGGCTAGGACTTCCAGGACTATGTTGAATAGAAGCGGTGATAGAGGGCAACCTTGTCCGGTTCCAGTTCTAAGTAGGAATGCTTTCAGTTTTTCCCCATATTTAGCATAATGTTGGCCTAGGCAAAGAATTTATGAAGAAGATCCCAAAGGCAATCACAGCAACAATAAAAATAAATAAATGGGAACCGATCAAATTAAAAAGCTTCTGCACAGCAAAGGAAAGTATCACAAGAGCAAACAGACAACCTACAAAATGGGAGAAAATATTTGCATGCTACACATCTGATAAAGGGCTGATAACTAGAATCTATACAGAACTCAGGAAAATCAGCAAGAAAAAAAATCAAACAACCCTACCAAAACATGGGCAAAGGACATGAACAGAAACTTTTCAAAAGAAGATAGACTAATGGCCAAGAAATATGAAAAAATGCTCAACATCTCTAATCATCAGGGAAATGCAAATCAAAACCACAATGAGATATCACTTAACTCCAGGGAGAATGGCCTTTATCAAAAAGTTCCAAAATAATAAATGTTGATGTGGATGTGGAGAGACAGAACACTCGTACACTGTTGGTGGGACTGCAAACTAGTGCAACCTCTGTGGAAAATAATATGGAGATACCTCAAAGAGATACAAGTAGAACTAACATTTGATCCAGCAATCCCATTACTGGGCATCTACCCAAAAGAACAAAAGACATTCTATAAAAAAGACATCTGCACTAGAATGTTTATAGTAGCACAATTCACAAATGCAAAGATGTGGAAACAACCCAAGTGCCCATCAATACATGAGTGGATTAATAAAATGTGGTACATGTATACTGTGGAGTTCTACTCGGTCACAAAAAATAATGGTGAACTAGCACCTCTTGTACTTTCCTGGATAAACCTGGAACTCATTCTAATAAGTGAAGTATTACAAGAATGGAAAAACAAGCACCACATGTACTCACCATCAAATTGGTATTAATTCATCAACACTTAAGTGCACATATAGTAATAACATTCATCGGGTGTCGGGCAGATGGATGGGGGAGAAGGGGATGGATATATTCACACCTAATGGGTGCAGTGTACACTGCCTGGGGGATGGACATGATTGGAGGTCTGACTCGGGTGGGGCAAAGGCAATATACTGAACCTAAACATTTGTACCCCCATAATATGCTGAAATTAAAAAAAATAAAAAAAATTCTGAGTGACTTCACTGTAAACAATATGAACAAAATATTAACCAATTTTAGCCTAGTAGGGAAACAACTTTAAATGCATCATTTTGAATATGAAACAATAATTTTATGCCAAAAGGATCTTTATGAGTTTTATCTCTCAATTATAATCACTGGTCACTGGAAGATCAATAAGTATCTCTTTAAGTAATGTTAATTCTGTGTAGAAATTATAAAAATATCAGTTAATGTATAGGTTTATAGAATTCTAACCAAAACTAAGATTTGTGTTTGCAACATGACAGAAACTTTGTCTAAATTTTATCTAGAAAAACAAATGAAAATAAGCTAAGGAAATTAATGGGAAAAAATGAGGAAGAACTAGACATAATATATATAAAAATATTTTTTAAGTCCATAATCAACTAATTGGCTTATTAATATAAGACCATACAGACACATCAGTTTCTTTTTCTTATTTTAAAAAAAGATGCTGCAAAAAAAAAAAAAAAAATCTGCACAAAGAAAAATTATTGTTCATTATTAAGACATCTGGTTAGCTATCTGGGAAAAATAAAATTTAACTTATAAATTCATTTTAAATATAAATTGAATATATTCAAATAGATAAAAATTAAGGTACAGAAAACTAGAAAAAGGGAAACTAAGTACTCATTAAATCTAGTCTAGTGAGGACATTCTAATTATTTTTAATATCCTTTTCAATTATTTCTAAAAACTGTGATGTGATCACATCAAAATACAAAAACATAAAATTAAAAAAATCATATAAGCTTGTAAAAGTTTTTAGAAAACGAATCACAGATGACTATTTATATTCTACTAAAAGTATTCATTCAAATCAAAATCAAAAAACTTTAAAGACTACAGACCTAAATGGTCAATTCATAATATGTGGCATTTACTAGCATTATAAAAATGTACCACCTAACCACTAATTAGTTATAATATTCATATCAAATTTAGTGCCTTGCTCATTCTGCTCTCAGCTTAAATGTCACCTTTTTCAGAAAAGAAATAACAGGTCACCCTGTTTCTTTCATAGTACCTTACATTTATCATGAACTGTATCCATTTACCGTTCATAGCACTCCTTTCCAAACTCCATGAGGTCTGGGCTCTTATGTGCCACATTCAGTTTTTTGCATAGCATATTCCTGTATACAGGTTCTGGTACATAGTATATTCTACAGATCTTTGCTGAAAGAAAGAATTAGCACTTCCCTAAAGTCCTCAACTAACTGGCATTATTTTGAACATGTAAGTTTTGGGAACTGAGGTCACTAACCAACTTGTTATATTAAGTAGCTGGCTTTTGAAATGGTTAATAAATGCTAACCTTAAAATTTCTTCAGTCACTTTGTACAGCCAGTATTTACTGAGTGTTTACTAGTGCCAGCCATTATGCTAAACACTTTACAAGTATTAACACATTTAATTCTCATGACTACAAGATTGGTATTATTATCCCCATTATACAGATAGGCACTGACATTGCCTGGAGGGGGTAATTTGCATACAAAGGATTATATAGCAGATAAATGGCAGAACCTAGATTTGAGTCTATTATTTGTTAAAAAATAATTCTCTATAATTAATTAATATACTAATTATAAGCCCAGCGTCAGAAACTTGGAATGTCATGCCTTGTCAGAAACATCCCATGGGAATTCAAAGTAGGACTCTAGTAAACAGAGTACTAACCAGATACAGAGAAATAATATAAGGGGAAGTGGTTGGAGGGGTGTTTCCAACCTTCACTCTTACTTTCACCTAGGAAAACAGATTAAAATTACTAAGGAGAACCTGAAGGAGATAAAAAGGCTCCCTGAAAGTGATATACAGGAGGTAGTTTCTGTCAAATCAAATATCTAAGACTCTAAACTCACTTTTATAAATAATACCAATTGATGTTTTCTGCTTCTTCCCCATTATTTTTTTAACTTCAGAAATAACCAATCTGAACAAAAAAAAAAAAAAAAAAGAGGAAATACACTCTGAAGGAAAGCCTGAAATACTTTTTTAAAAAGTGTCCTTGGGTTCACTCAAACGTGTAGCCAAATTATTTGTTTATTCTAGGCTCAAACTTCCATTAGGTACAAAGTCTTATAAAGCTTAGTTTTTCCTGATTTCTATAGTTTAGTAGGGGATGTGATGGTGGGAGATGGCTAATGAACAACTCTTCATTAAAAAAGATCCCAAATTGGTGTTAAAAGCACTTATTTTCTTCATATTTTCAAAAACGGGTAAAAATCAATGGACGAGGAAGCAGTTGGTAGGAAATGCGACCATCTTATGAACTCAAAAGAAAATTACTATAAAACAGATACTTAACCACAAAGTGAGAAAGCCATTAGTGACATATAACTATCTCATTCCTTGAACTTTTAAATCAACTAGGGTTTCACTGTAGTTGTCTAGATGATAATCCAAAATATGCCGATATCTAATACAGGTTTAAAACTCAGTATTTCCTGTCTTATAATGAATTAATGGGCCTCAAAAACTAAACATACTGTTAGCTGGAAAATAGCTAATACTTATAAAAGCGAGGTTAAAAAAAACTGGCAGAGGAACTATAAAAAATACTGGTTATTAAGTAATTTTGTCCTAAATGTTAAAGTAGGTTCTTGGTCAAAATGTTACTCATTTCAGCCTTCTAAATTAAGAGGAAAAAATATGTGATTTTTAGTCAAGTGCACTGCACACATCGCAATTACTACCATGTCTAGAGACACTATCAGTGAAAATCACAAAACATATATATTTATTTATGAAATTTTGATCCAAAATCTTATTTAAAAATGTTTATAAATCTTCAGTAAATTAAGACAAAAGATAGGCCAGAGGTCATAAACTAGTAAACTTGACTAAGTTCAACTTGGAAAGATATTTTTGTTGGTTATAATATTAAAATATTAGGTAGAATCTTCCTCAGGTTCAGAGTCCTTGCCACATTCTACAGCCTTACTTGTCTAGTCTCTGAAAGCATTTAAGTTTGTAAACCTTGGATTAATTTTTGGCATTTTGAGCAGATTAAGTCAAAGTAAATCATTATACAGAAACTCATCTTGGAAATTTCCCAGAAAGTGGTCTTTAAGTTTATTTTATAAATTGACAAATGAAGTTAGATTTATCTAGGATCAGGACAAAAGTAAAAAACAAAATTTGGATGCCCTTATTTTTTCCTTTGAATTTGACTTAACACTTACTTGAAGGTAGACAGCTCATTAGGGAAAAATAAAGTTATGGTACTGCTGCTACTTTCCTAAAGAATAAATGCTGATGGTATTTTACAAAATGCCCTCACAGGTTTACCTTCCTAAAGACTTCTTTGTTTCCTCAATTTATTTCCATGTCTGTGACTTAAGAGTGGGACCCAGAAATATTGCTGGGCCCTATTATTAGCTAGTGCTAGAATCATCAGGCCTAAGGTTCTAAATACTCTAAAAAGACTTTAAAGATTAGCGGGTTCTAAATGCTTAGGCCTTGATTACGTGAGTACTGTCCGGGTAGATGAAAAATGACTCTTCTTTTGAGATTATGGGACAATTTGAAGTAAAACTCAATCTTCAATTTCCCATTTAGGAATTTCATTGTTTCTCAGAGGGGTGGAAAGGAATTTATATAGAGTAAATTGGAAAAATTTAAATATGCCACATATGAAGACAAAGAAGCTCTTTTTAACCTGTGAATCTTAGATTTAAAAACTGCTCATAAGAATTCCATGACTCCTGACTGTATCTTGTATTTTCAGTTCTGTGTAAAATCATTCCAAAAGAATAAAACTGTATCATAAGAAAATTTGTTATGATTACCTAACATTTGATTAGTAACCTTGTGATGAAAAGGACCTGAATAAAAATCAAATACACTCTTTATGATTGCCTAATATCAACCAAATTTGCGAACTTACTGGCAATACTGAATAACTCCCTGAAGTTTCTCCAGTAATCTTGACTGAAGAGTAAAAAGATTAATGAAATGAAAGAGGAAGGAATTACTCAAGAAGTTGCTTTGAAAACTTCCCCATCCCCCAGTGTTTTTTCAGTCAACGACTTTTGGAAGCATTCATGCACACAATGATTATTTTCTAGACAGGAATCTCATTTCAGACGGTAAAATGGTACCAGAAGTAATTAAAAACAAAACCATGTTTGGATAGAGCGAAACCTATCAGGAAAAGATTGTTGCTTTAGTTAAAAATTGGTGGACTTCCTATTATAAGCAACCTCAGTTGGCACAGGCTATGAAGAATCCCTAAGGGCACATTCACTATGTATTTTGGAGCTCCTACCGTGCCACTGTACTACATGTCTTTGTCTTCCTACAGAATACAGTCTTACTGGTTTTTCTCAGGGAGCTGTTTTGACTTAATAGTAGTAACACCATCTAAGCTCTGTGAGGACAGGGTCCATGTTTCTCTCCTTCGCTACTATATCCTAGCACCTAGCGCAAGGTAGGCATTTAAATTTGTTAAATAAATACATGCTTACATGCTTTTACAAAACTTTTATTCGATTAATCACCTTGAATATTTTTATGAGGTGATGTGTAATGTGTAAACCCAATTTATAACTTATGCTTATGAGAAGCTTACAATGACTCCAATCATCAGCTAAGCAATAATCAGCATTAACAATCATTAAGACTATATTACAACAGGGAATAACTTGATCTCTTATCCACATTTGAAACTTTCCTTCAAAACAAATTATAGCCTTAAAGATACATTATGGTCTTAGGCAAATTATACTTTTTGTGCCTTTGTTTCAAAATAACATATCAAGTGTTATTTATTACATATATTTGGAAAAAGCATTAAGAATCTGGGGTGGTCTTCCATTTTGAACTACATTCATGCCACTTGAATAGCATTGCCAATAGAAATGTCCTGAGTTTTACTTTTTTAAGAAATCATTACGCTTCAGGTGAGTAAAGAACAAATACAGTAAAATTAGATTTTAGGGATTCACTAAAATCCAAACTATTTACCTTAATTCATAAGAATATCTAATTCAATCACTAGAAAATAGAACAAAAGGAACAGAACATTTTACCTTCAAATTCAATATAAGCAATACTTTATCACAATTCATTTAAAAGAAGGCTGCTAATAAGCAGAATCCAGAAAGTTCTTGACTTATTTAACAAGCCTAGGAATTCACCTGATATTTATTCATTTCTGGGACACAAACTGTACACATGTTACCACACATTATTTTTCTACAATGTTAAGAATAGGCTATATTTAAAAAGGGTCAAATAAAAAAATAAAGTCATTAAAAATTTAAAAACCAGTAAAAATTTCTTCATCTCACTATTTTAGTCTACACTCAGTTCATTCAGAATATTCTTTTTGGCAATCAGTGGAATTCATTACATACTAAAAATAACACCGTATTTATGCACAAATAAATTAATTTTTCCAGTAAGTGCTAATCTTCCTTTAAGAAGATTTCCCACATATTCACAGTACTTAACATCGCAGAACACCCAGATTTGGCCTAAATGTCTCTGAATTGTAGCATTACAAGATGGAAGTTCATTGTGCCTGATAATTTGATTGAGTTTTGCCCAAATGTCCTCCAGAGTTTGGTTGTTACAAATAGTGTGTTCTATTGTCCATCTTGCTCTATAAAGTGAGTGCAAATTGAGTACCTTTAAACTATCCTGCAACTTTTTAGACAAAGGAGAAACATTTTCTGTACCAGTACTGCTAGGAAGTGAAACACTCCAAGACCTCCTGTTGTGCTGTTTCCCTTTTTCTGATTGCTCATCCAGATGTCCAGAATTAGTGTGTTCATTCACTGTGTGTGACCAGATTAGGCGCTGCTTTTTCAAACTAGGTTGAAACTCCAGTAGGTCTACTGTGCAATCACAACTCTGTGATTTAACATCATGTTCTGAAAGGGTTAAGTACTGTTTCACATCTTCAGCTGCCTCTCCAGAAATCACAGGTGGTGATTTGTTAGGTTTGAGTGGAAGCTTAGATCCATCATGTGGAAACCAAGGAATAAATCTTGATAGTGGACGAGTAGGAAAGTCCTGAATTGCCTTTTCTGCAATTTTTGGCAGTTGTGTGGGATCACTCTCATATGGCCGATAATGTAATATTACTTCTGTAGTCATTCTGTAGTAATCCAGTTACTCTTAATGAAGAAAAAATTCTTAGCTGAACTCCTCAGAGCTAGAATGTAATTTATTATGACAAGACTGTCTCTCTTGACAAATCAGAGGAAACAGGACCTAAAGTGGAAGTATTGCAAAGAATAAGACATGGCAGGGATAGCCTACATATAAATAGGCAGGGATAAAAGGAAAAACAAAATACAAAAACCAATCCCAATATGATATTTTACCAAAGTGCTACTGGTAAATATGAATGTAATTTACAAACTTGAAAATCCTCCCTCACTTAAATAAGGGATTTGAATTAGATGCCCTATCACTTCCAGCATAAAAATCCTAGTAGTCAACAGGTTTAATTCAACAGATATAAAGGACTTGGAAGTATAAATATATTAAATAATAACAATCCTAAGACTGTAGCAGAAACAAAGAGAAAGTTACTGATTCTTAAAATACTGGAGTCATATGAAGGTAACAAAAAATGTAATATTTAAAAATTTGAGACATCTGAATTGAGGACAACAAAATCATTTTAAATTTAAATCTGGAAGAAAATTTTATACTTTAAAATTTTATGAATTTCACCAAATATAGGGACAGAATACTTTTTATCTCATTCTCAGTAGTAAATACTAAAAACATGAATATGGTTTAATTTTGCATTTTAGCCAGCCTAGCAACTGATTTTGTGACAAAATCTTCTGGGTATAACTTGGATAATTAAGCAGTATTGAGACCCTAGTACCATGGCTCCTGAATTCCAATTTGGAGGAGGAACAAGAAGTTTAAACTCTTTTCCTTTTTCTTAAAACGCAGAAGTCCTCAAGTTGCCTCCAGAGTAAGTCATTGATAATAAATTCCAGCATACAGTACATAGGCTCAAGAATGGAGCCCCCTAGGATCTGCAAGTTAGGCTTCCTAATCAGGCCTAAAGCTGTAAGAGCCGTAACACAGGCTCTTTCATATCCTAGAAAAAAATAAGGGGCTGAATCCTTTCTCTGCCTAAATCATTAAAGAACTACAGCCCATTGCCAGGATGACTGTGAATGGGGACTCCCATCATGATGTCACAATAGAACCACTGTCTGATTCTGAAGAGTCAGAAGAAGTAACTAATAATTCTTTTTACCTACTCTTAATGTCCACTAGCAGATTTGATAACTCTCAAATTAAAAAATGACTGTGATCCTTAAAATCCATTATTTTTAATATGGATCTAAATACGTGATAACATTCTTTTAAGAATTAATGTGTTAGGCCAGGTGCCATGGCTCATGCCTATAATCCTAGCACTCTGGGAGGCTGAGGAGGGAGGATCGCTCGAGGTCAGGAGTTTGAGACCAGCCTGTGCAAGAGCGAGATCCTGTCTCTACTAAAAATAGAAAGAAATTAGCTGGACAACTAAAAACATACAGAAAAAATTAGCCGGGCATAGTGGTGCATGCCTGTAGTCCCAGCTACTCGGGAGGCTGAGGCAGTTGGATTGCTTGAGCCCAGGAGTTTGAGATTGCTGTGAGCTAGGCTGACGCCACGGCACTCACTCTAGCCTGAGCAACAAGGCGTGACTCTGTCTCAAAAAAAAAAAAAAAAAAAAAAAAGAATTAATGTGTCCATTTTTTTTCTTCTACCTTCCTTACACTGTCACATTATAACATGGCATTAAGAATGCTTTCATTATTGTCTGAACTTAACCATTTAAATTGACATATTTAAATCCAACATCAGTAAAATTAAAACTTGTGAAAATTCTTGATTAACTAGGACAGTGGGGAAGAATGGTACCAAATAAGTTTAATAAAGCTAAAATTATCAGTGAATTTTAAAGCACTTCACTTGTCTTTTTAGGCTGTTTAAATACTTTTTCCCAGGTATCTTCTGTTTTGGAAAATAAAGAATAACAAAACCCAAAAAATTTCCAATGGCTGTTAGTCTCCCTATCACTAGAATTCAACTCTGTTTAACAGCTTCTAATCTGTATAAATCAAACCTAGCAGCTAACAGAATTGTTTCAAATTCTCATCAAAGTAGTCAGCAACGGCCAGGTGCAGCGGCTCATGCCTGTAATCCTAGCACTCCGGGATGCCAAGGCAGGATTGCCTGAGCTCAGGAGTTCGAGACCAGCCTGAGCAAGAGACCTTGTCTCTGCTAAAAATAGAAAAATTAGCTGGGCCTCTTGGCATGTGCCAGCAGTCCCAGCTAGTTGGGAGGTTGAGGCACGAGGATCCCTTGAGCCCAGGACTTTGAGGCTGCAGTGAGCTACGATGACACCACTGCACTCTAGCTGAGGCAACAGAGCAAGACTCTGTCTCGAAGGAAAAAAAAAGTAGTCAGTAAAGGAATGATCTTTAAAAATGCTGCTTCAATCACTGGGAGGCAACATGGCATCTCAGAATGATGGAGGCAGGCCTTGTGTTGATATACTGCCTCAATCACCTACTAGATATTGGTCGGAAAAGTTGCTTAACCTATGAGAGATAAGTAATTTTTACCCTACATACTTGATAAGATTGGGAGATAAAAAACATGGCAATTAGTTCTTTTTCTTTTCCCTTTTCTCCATGAGTAACAATCCGTTTTAGTCTAGATCATTTACTCAGGCTAAGCTTACAGATCTCATCGCTGTGTTACTTAACATTATAAAATTGCTTAGTTCCACAGAGACAGTCTTGTTAACTCCAACTGTCAGTATATATGTTACATGTTACGAAATGGGACTGATGAGCTTCTGGAATGTTTGCTGCCTACATCATAATGGGAGGGGTATGGAATCTCTTAAAATGGATGCCATAAGGAAGCTAAGTGCAATTCAACTGAATCCAAATGTCTATTGAGCATTTCCTCAGCTCAGTCCAAGAAGACACTGTTAACTACATATTAGAACATCCAAGAAATAAAAAATACATTCGTGGTAGTATAAAACAGATGAAATAAAGCTGAGTCCATTTCAAATAAAAGGTTTTCAGAAAACAATAGCAATTCCAGAAAAATCTGTCTTGCTGGGTTTTTCCTAAATAATGACCTAATTAAATAATCAAATTTACTCAAAATTACCGTGTACAAAAAGTGAAAGTTGACATGAGATTTTGAATAGATTTCCCACATAGAAGTAAGCTGCAGTATATTTTAGCAAATCTATATGTCGTAGCTATATGTCGTACTGCTGTGTATTGTTAAATCCTTGTGTATTGTTAAATCATGCAAAACTAATTTTACAGATAAAGTTGAAGCTTGATAACTTCGTCGGTGCCACCTGAAGTGGCGAGAAACAGGAGTAAAAATCGCTTTAGACGTCTGCTGTAATCCATCCCCACTGATAGAAATCTCCTCGGTAGGACAGGGGCGTCAGCTTTGGCAGCTAAAATCTGGAGACTGCAGCAGCATACATCATAGGGAGTAGCTCTGTATAAATTTACCAGGTATCTATTTCGTTCTAGAAGGCAATTCTTAAACCTAAAAAGCAAAGAGGAGAAATCGCTTCCTCTTGCTTGGCGCCAAGGGAGAAGGCAGGAGAGCGAGCACTGACAGTGTTTAAGAAAATCCAGGCCTATGTCCCAGAGACCAGGTCTATGGGGCAAAAGCTTCGAAAAATAACGAGACAAGGGAAGAAAACAGAACAAGGAAACTCAGGTTTGCGAAAATTTACCTTTCAGAGCCAGCAGGTGCTCCTGTTTGGGGGGATTCACCTCCATTTTCACCAGCCCTTTTGACCCACTGCCTTACGGGGTCTGAAGAGGTTCAATTCGGCCCGGAAAAAAACAGAACACCGCGCGTTTGGGAAGACCGGGCGTCAAACTCACTCTAAACAGCTTCTCTCTGTCGGTGGGACCTTAAATTCTCTTTTTAGCACGTCCTTTACAGACCTAATGTCTTCTTTTCACCAAATCCAGCCCTTGTCTCTTAGAGATCTTTACATAAAATATTCTGTTGTCTACCTACAATTACACATTGCGACTTTAAGAAACGACTTGTTAGTAACAACGTACGGCCTCACAAATGCCGGAGCCGGGGGGGAAGAGGCGAGGGAGTGGCATGCTGGGATTTGTAGTTTACACAAAAATCGCAGGGAGGGAGGGATTTGCATGCAGGGAGTTGTAGTCCCTCGCCTCCGTGAATCCCACTATCTTTCCCTCTCTGGCTGGTTTGCAATTGCAGAGGAGAAATCATTACAGGAGAGGGAGTTTCACCCTGAAACTTTGATTCTGTTTAATCTCTTCTCTTTTCACTGAGGACTTTTCTTCCATCAATTGCAGACTCAATAAAAAAATAACAAAGTGCCCATGCGCAAGGCCAGTGACTGACGGGAGGAGACGCGAAGAGGTCGGCCGAGTGGGGCAGTGCGCCGTACTGCGCCTGTGCGCCAGCGACATGCGCCGAGGCCTCTGGGTAGGTGGCTCAACCCCGCCTCTCAGTTGAAGGGTCTGACCGCTGTATCTGCGGCGCAGCTCTTCCCAGGATGGCTGCCCTGATAGTAAACAAGCCGGGAGCGGGACTGGACAGTGGCCGGCAGGGCAGCCGGGGGACGGCTGTGGTGAAGGTGAGGGACCTTGCGTGCTCTGTTCTCCACGATCGGCCTACCTTTGGTTCATCCTGGAGACCTGGCGGCTTCGCCGCGGCCCAGGCTTTGATGGGCAAGGATGCGCGGCCTCTAGGCTTCTTTTGGTTTTACAGGTCTTGTCCTGCGCTCTGCGACCCTTATCCCCCCTGGCCTGAAGTTTCTTGGTCTGCTCATGCCAGATGTCAACGTCGACAGCTGGAACATTTGTGAAAAGCAGCGTGTGGGCATGTGGGAGTGACCTGGATCGGTCTTATCCCAGGTTCTCTGGTTTTAGTTAAACTCAACAGGCATAAATTAACATATTGAGCCATTATAATTACCAGGTACTACGTTAGGTGTTTTAGCTTGTTAATATCTACTTAAGAGATAGATGTTACTTCCCATTTTACGGGGAGGAAACCCAGGTGTAGGTTAACAAGTGTGGGCAGAGCCCAGGATTGACAGGCCTTAAAGTCTTTTTCACTGTTGTACTACTTCTGTAATCAGACATCAGTTATTGGTTGAGCCAGCCTCTTCCCTCTTGCTACAGTCTATCAGAGGAATGGGGAATCTTTTCATGTTGGAAGGCTGCATTAATTTAGCTGTAATCAAAGAAGGCCACATTCAAGAAACTTCAATTAGATATACTTAAAAATGTACATTATTTTGTAAAAATCTAACTACTAGATAATAATTTAAAAAAATGAAAACTATTTGTTAATTTTAAAGTTAACAAACTTTGTTAACAACTTTGTTGTGTCTGCTTTTTGTTGAAAAGCATTTGAATATTTGGTTGCAGCATGGAGATGCGAAGTTTGGGTTGATCCTCTAGATCAGCAGTCCCCAAACTTTTTGGCACCAGGGACTGGTTTCATGGAAGACAATTTTTCCATGGAGGGGGGAGGGAGAAGGTGGAGCTCAGAGGGTGATGCCAGTGATGGGGAGCGGCTGTAAATACAGATGAAGCTTCCCTTGCTGGCCTGCTGCTCACCTCCTGCTGTGCTATCCGGTTCCTGTTTCATAGAAGACAATTTTTCCTGTGGAGGGCGAGGGGTGGGGTTGGAGCTCAGGCGGTGATGCACAGTTGGTTCCTAACAGGCCAGTGACAGGTACCTAGCCACAGCCCAAGGACTGGGGACCACAGCTGTAGAGGGGTATCACTTATTTGTGACCTTAAGAGCATCTTGAGTTAGGTAGGAGAATGTAGATTCACAGCAGTAAGTGGTTGAAAAGCAAGAAAGCATTTTTTGGGCATGTTGCCAAAGGCATGGGTATTCTATTGCATTTTCCCATATTTCATTTGGATCTTTCTTAGCATCAAACGATGACTTTAAAATGTCAACTACTGAGAGCTCAATCAATTCCATCTGTAGTTAGGTGTCTTGGTGATATCAACTATGTGAGGCTGAAATGCTAATTTGAGTGTTATGTCATGATTCTCAAAGTCAGTGAGCCTTTCATTGTATTCTCCAATTAATAGCTCTATCATAGCTGTGTATTCTTCAAATGATTTGCATATGTCGTCCTGCTCATCAATGACTTTTGCTAGCTGGGGAACATGTTCATCTGAAATTTCCTTTTGAAGAAGTGTTTTGAGAAAAGATACCTTCTTTCAATAATTCACATTGCTGATTCTGTTCTTCATAAAATTTATCTGTTCTCGCAGAGATAAAATATTGAGATAGCCAACTCACTTTACAATGATAGGGCAAATCCACACTGAATACCTCATGGTTCAACTTTAGCATGTTATGAACCTGATGCCGTGTGGCATTTGCATGAATATATTAATAGTTAACAATACTTACAATTTGTTGCAAAGTGTCCATTAAAATAGTAGCTTCAGCATAGAGATTTTGCTGATGCAAGATACAATGAAAAGAAATTAGAGCATCTGGATCTGTTAGCACCTTTTTTATCTGTGCGATAAACCTTTCACGTTCTCCTGTCATGGAAGGTCCACCATCTGTGCATATGCTCACTAAGTTTACCAAATTCAGTCCAACTTCATGACATTTATCTTGAAAGTTGTCAAAGATATCTATTCCCTGTATGCTGTTTGCAAGAATTCCCAAAATGAGTAACTCTTTGTAGCAAAGAAAATCTTCTGTTATGACCAAAATGAAGTATAAACCTGTGCTGAGTCAGTAGTGTCAGTTGATTCATGCAAAGCAATTGAATAATACAGATTTTCCTTTTGAAGTATTGCATGAAGTCCTGTTAAGTTGAAGGCTAATTCATGCTGCCCATCAGGATGGTTCCCCTTGAAAGAGGCAGTTGTTTGTACTTTGAAATATTTTCAGGGTCTAAGCATTCTACAGCTTCAACAATGCATTCTTTCACAATTTCTACATCACTGAATGGCTTCCCTTTTTTCCTGAGTATATAAGCTACTTTATAAATTGCTTCAGTGGCATTATTTCCATGTCTTATTGCTGCTTGAAAGAATTGTTTTTGCTTTTGCTTTTCATCTTTTTATTTCTGCAATGCAACCTTTTGTGCCTCTTCCTCTGATTTAAAATATTTGTTGTCCTTGTGTGTGTCATAGTGCTGATGACCATTGAGTTTCTTTAATGTTGGTATTGCAGAAAGCAATCAGAAAGCAAGCAAACCATCTTATCTTTAGCAGAAACAAGATAGTAATGAAATTCCCAATCCTCATTTAAAAATGTTTTCTTCCTTAAGCATTCTCTTGGTGTTCTTTGACATGGTGGGCTGTTAAGCAGACAGAATTAAAAAATACTGTTGAGCTGTGCAACTATTCGTAAATCCAATTCAGACAGCAACACAGTGCATGGTTGTCAAAGCTGATAACAGACTGGCATACTCTACCTCCAAAACTCTTGCCAACCAGCCTTGTGCAGTAGTGGCGCCAGTCAGGCGGGGGATGTTAGAAGTAAGTCATAAGCATAGCAGCCATCAATTTAGCCCTTGTGACTTACTAATGTTCTAATTGCACTGGTCAATCTGGGAGGATTATTTTGTTGAAACTTATTTTATTTTTTGGCATTTTAAATACGTTAATTTTAAAAGTAAAAAAAATAAAAGAACAAAAATGTATTAAAAATAAAAGGATTTGTTCTATACAATTTGAATTCAGCCAAACGGCCACAGTTAAGGACTTTTAGAAGGCCATATGAGGCCTTAAGGCCTCAGGTTCCCCACTCCTGGTCTGTCAGCACTTTTCAGAAGTCTCCAACTGCAGCATAGCTGGGCATTAATGCTAGGGTTTATGAATTGCCTTATGCTTGAAGTTTGAGATTCTAACGTGTATAAATGCTCCAAAGTATATTTATTAAAAGATCAATTGAAATATGTGGAACTCATTTTTCCCTTCTACTGTATGTATGGAAAGATCTGGAAAGGAGAACTGACCTTAGTGGTTTATAGAGTAACCTTCAGGGTCATCTGAAGGTAATCAAAGAGATTTGGTAATTCTCATTTCTGGTTACACATTAGGACCATTGAAGACTTTTAAAACACTACTGATGCAGTCCTTCCCCAATTCTGATTAGATTGACATCAGTATATTTTTAAATTTCCTGGAAGTGATTTTAATGTGCAACCAGGGTTGAGAACCACTGAACCTGATAATATCTGAAGTTGTTTTAATATCTTGATTAATAGACATCTATGATTTTTCACTTAATGTTGGTTTTATATGACTGCAAATGCAATATTTCTTTCTGCAACTTAGTATCAGTCAATGTTGGTGGTTGTTGATTCAGTTGACCTTTAAATATTAATGAAGTTATTCTGAAGGTATATAGCATATCTGAGATGCAGAGGAGCCATCATTATTAGGCATGTTGTATGGTTGAGATTTTATTTACTGAATTGTGCTTTTGCTAAGTGGAGAATATCTGCAGAGTATTTTGTGAATTAACTTGAAGTTTAAGTTGTTTTATTTCATGATTGGAATGATATTCATTGTGGTTTCTATTTTGGCTATCTCGTTTGCCTTATAATCTCAAATGTGTACCAAAGCCTGATGTAACTCCAGTTTGTTACAGGACAGAATTTGATATATTGGAGTCCTACCTTGTTCATTTTCATCTTAATATGTAAAATGTTCCTGAACTGTGCAGTGTGGTAGTCCTTTTTGACAAGGTCTTCATGCCATAATTTTTAATAGATATGGTAGAATAAATTTTTTTTTAAATCTCATCATTTTTATAGATGAAAGCAAGAAGTATTTACTGGATAGTAAATGTTGAAGTATATAATACTAATACTGTACGAAATGTCCTCTTTCTTAATGGACAGGTTGATAATGATAGGGTTTTTATTATTAGGAAAAAACAGAAAAATCTGATATTATGAAACAATTTGCATTTAAAAGGGAATCACAGAAAGTTTCTTTTGCTTAGTGAGCCTTCTTAGTCTTTTGAAAATATGGTCTGGTTTATTAAAATTTGATTTACATGTAATAAGTTTGAAGCTTTCTTTGGCATTTTAATGAAGTATAAAATTAAAAGCTTTTTATGCTGTTAGCAACAATTCCTGTTCATAGATACTGAGAAAAGAATTTCTTGCTCCATTATTTACTGAGTTGATGTTTGCAAAATAACTTTATTTGTGGACCTGTATTTATTTTGCTAATCAATGAAATTTTACTAGTGCTTTTTGAAAAAATCTGTGGTAGCAACATAAGTTCTTTTATCTTGTGTATGTGATGTTACACATCACGTTAAAAATATAAGATATGAATGACCTAAGCAAAATTCTAATTTCATTCTTTAGAGTTTATTGTCATAAATAAGTTTATTATAGTATCACAATAATGAGAGTGTTTATAAAATATTGCATTTATTTTATAATATCTAATTGTATTATGAATATCTTTTCTGTATAATTGAATTTGATAAAGTGAAACTTTTTTCTTCTCTTTGTAAAAAATATAGGATAAGTTGAAATATGTATGTATGTGTATAATAGATATAATATGTGAGTAGCTAGCTGTTCCCCAGCTGTTTCCCTTTCTCATAGGGAACCAGTGTTCCAATGTTATTGGCTTCCTGCATATGCTTCCAGAAAGATAGGATGCTTATATAACAATATATAAAAATATTTGCTCTTCTTTCTCTACCGTTATGCAAAAATGAATGTGCTCTATCATTTTTCACTTTGTCTTTCTCATATGAAATCATTCTGTGTACATAAAAAAACTTCCCAAGACTTTCTCCCTAGCTTGTGTAGTTTTATAGTATATGAACGTACCATAATTTATTTTCCAGTCTGGTATTGCTGCATATTTACTTTGTTTCCAATCTTTTGCTAATACAAATGGTGGTGTTAGGAGTAATTGATAGATCTTGTCACACATGTCTGATATATTTGTAGGATAAATTCCTGCAACTGGAATTACTGAGTTATTTAAACTTTTGATATATATTGCCAGGTTGCCTTCCATAGTCTGTATCTCTTAAACAATTCACAGCAGTCCTCAATGTATGAGAAAGTTTGCTTTCCCATATCTTCAGATCTAATCTGGTTTTAGATCTAATCTGAAAAAAATGTAGCTTTAATTTGCATTTCTTTTCTGAGTTAGGTGGAACATCTTTTCATGTTTTTAAAAAGTTATTTTAATTTCCTTTTTTGTGAACTATGTTATGCTTTAGTTTCTTCTGAACCATATTAGGATACAAGAGATTTATAAATTATCTGTTTATTTACAATGAAAGATGTTTGCATCTCAAGCACTAAGACCAAATTAATTGCAGAGTTAAATTTAAAATTGTAATGGATTTAGTCTGATTTCTACCCTGCCAGACCCTTCAGACCCTAATTGTCTTTATATTTTTATTTTTATTTTTGGACTTTATTTAAGCACGTAGGTGCTTGGTATTAGGAATACCCTGTTTCTGAGGGCTCTTTGGTCTAACAGGGAAAGACAGGCTGACAGGCCAACAAAGTATTTTGGGTGTTGCAGTAGACACTTATCCAAAGCACATGGGGCCCATAGGATTGTGTGGTCCTTTTCTCTGCATTAGCATAAAGAAAGAGACACAAAACAGTTACGTTTTGGAAACTATAAGCTGTTTGAGATAGTTGGAGCTTATGGTCTGAAGGATGTGGCAGTGAAGCAGTAGGACAGGTGCCAGATTGTAACAGGTCTTGAATGGCAGACACAGGAGTTTGGGATATGATTGAATTGCTCATTGTGGGTATTTTTTAAAAAAATTAATTAATTAAAATTGTGAAACACTATAGATTTACTTAGAAATAAGCACTGAAAATGCTTTATTGCTATAAAAACAGTTTGTTGTCTATTTATAAAACATAAACTTATAGACCTGAGAATCAGAATAAGCCAATTCTTACAGCTTTTCTTTTGACTGGCCTTGAGCAAGTCATGTACCTGTAATTGGAACTAGATAGACAAAATATTTTCTAACCCAGAGCTGTATTTATTAATCAAGAACAGGAATTGAAATTTAAGATGATTGCTTTTTTGTGTTTACATTATTTGATATAAATGGATATTAGAAGATATGTGAAAATTACTTGTAGTCTTTTCTTAACAAGTTCTTTGTCATTTACAAGGGTAATTGTCATCCCAGACCATATTTTAGATTATTTTTGTCAAAGTTAATGAGGGCTTATTGGGGGTTAGGTAGTTGCCAACTTTGGTAGAATTACATACTGTTTTTACAGATTCAGATGTAATGAGACAAATTGTAATTTTCAAAAGATAAAGATGATGTTAATATTATCTTTGTCCCTAACCCTTAGTGTTCAAGGAGATTTCACTATGATAAAATTTTGGCAGGGTTTTTCAGATGGAATTACTAAAAAGTGATTTAAGGTTTTACAGCCTAGACAGTTTTTTTTCATGGAGGAATAAAGTAACAATGTTGATTCAATATATTAGATCAGTTTTCTTTAAAGCCTGAAATATGTATGCTTTTAAAATTATTTGAAGAACACATGTCACATGTTTTCTTTTCAAATACTAGGTGCTGGAATGTGGAGTGTGTGAAGATGTCTTTTCTCTGCAAGGAGACAAAGTTCCTCGCCTTCTGCTTTGTGGTCACACAGTCTGTCATGACTGTCTCACCCGCCTGCCTCTTCATGGAAGAGCAATCCGTTGCCCATTTGATCGACAAGTAACGGACCTAGGTAGGAAAATGATTTGTATAGATTTAATATTGAAAATTATTCATGTAATACAAATATCATAGAAAACAATTTATTTCCACTTGATTTTTGAAATGATAAAATAATAAGAAAGTTTCAGAAAGCCTGGTTTCTATTAAGGTTAGTACTCTACCTGTAAAATATCCCACTCTTAGTTATTAATTTTATTTCATCTTCAGAGATATTTATATTCTATACTTATATGTAAAGACAAAACCTAAGAAAAAAGGCTACCCTTATTGAAAGAAATAAGAATTTTCATCACAGAGTAAATAATTTGCCTGAACCTATCAACGCAGTAAAACAATGTTTTCTTTACAAATGAAAATAATGAAAATACAAATAAGTCATTTGAGTCTCAGCATGTTTTTATTTACTAATATCAGAAACAGAAGTGTTTGTAGCTTGTGATAACTACTCCTTATTTTCTGTTAAAATTAGTTAAAGGGTTTTGTGGATTTTTTTCAGTTTCCTGCATACTTTTAAAACTTTGCATTACATATTTCAAAATAAGTTACTACTTTGGGATACCAGATTTGGAAATAATAACATTTATTAGTATTTGAAAATTATTTTACAAACATAAGTTCTGTAAGCTTACTCATTTTGATGGGGGAGTTTTCCCCAAAAGAGTTTCAGGTTGCTTTTTTTTGAAGGTCAGTATACTATTTAAGACCATTTTAATGTATTCATTTTATATGCCAAGTGGAATACATTCAAAATAATTTATTTATTAAAAAGGAAGCAAGAGTATCCATATTTTTTGGTTGGAAACCTTTAAAATGCTAAGAAACATGGTTTTAAATGTTTTCTTGTAAGGAAAGAATAGGTTTCTTAAGGTTTTGGTGGTCTTTGAAGCAAATAAGTAGTATGTCTATTTGCCAGACAACTAATATAGGGTAGTGATAGCATTATTATAGGTAACATTAACTTACTAGTACCCAAGAAATAACAGGGGTGGGAGAAGTATCTCTATTTTGAGATTCTTTTATTTGGTGTTTTATTTGGTAATGTATGCATGTATCATACCATTTCTTTATATAATGCTAATAGAAATGGTAATGTTTTGCAAATGGTGGATACAACCTTTCTTCCGTCTTTTTGGAGAGTACTTTACCTTCTCTACATTAATACCACAATGTGGGGTGTTACCATCCTCAGTGTTTAGCCAAACTAGAAATTTATAACAGGGAATGATTAGTCATATCTTATGTTGAAATATATGACTGCTATCACATCAACATTAAAAATAACTCTGGCTTAGATAGAGATTGTAATTACTATAACTCATAGGTTAGATTTTTACTGTGGAATATGTTAGTGACCCTTGATATAGTTGGATTTCATTCTTTTTTTTTAAAAAATCTATTTTTAAATATATTATAGCTGTAATGTCTATATACATTATGGAAAATTTGAAAAAATAAAAAGTAGGAAGAAGAAAAATCATTTATAATTTCTCTCTAGGAGAAAACTACTGTTAATGTTAAAGGTCATAATTATAATTAGAATTCCTCTTGAGTTCAAGAGAATATCAGTAGTTATTAGTACTGTTCAGCAATATTTCTGGTTCTCCTCTTCTGTCTATGTGGTGAAATTACACTTCCCTGCCCTTATAGTTAGGTATGGCTGGGTGATTCCATTTAACCAGTGAAATGTGAGAAGAAGTGAAGTGTTAACTTCCAGGTTGAAGTCGTTGAAGGAAGTTTATGATGGTTCAAGGTAAATCCTCCTCCCTGCTACAGTGAAGTGGTCTAGGTGGATGGAGCTTTAGTAGTCTGTGTCCCTGGCCATGGAAAGTGGGGTACAGAGCCTCTCTTGTTTTCCCCAACCCCTGAGATGTTGCATGAACAAAAAGTAAATCTTTGTTGTGTTAAGCTATTGAGATTGTAGAGTTCTTTTGACAGTTACAGAAACATTAAGTAATATATTTGGCAGTACCTAGATACTGCTAGTTTATGTATCTAATATGTTTGTTATGTAATGACCGAATATTTGGGAAATAGTCAAGACCATATTTTGAAATGGTCATTTATTATACTTTTTTTTTTTTTTTTTTTTGAGACAGAGTCTCACTCTGTTGCCCAGGCTAGAGTGTGTGCCGTGACGTCAGCCTAGCTCACAGCAACCTCAAACTCCTGAGCTCAAGCGATCCTCCTGTCTCAGCCTCCCGAGTAGCTGGGACTATAGGCATGCACCACCATGCCCGGCTAATTTTTTCTATATATATATTTTTAGCTGTCCATATAATATCTTTCTATTTTTAGTAGAGATGGGGTCTCGCTCTTGCTCAGGCTGGTCTCGAACTCCTGAGCTCAAACGATCCGCCCACCTCGGCCTCCCAGAGTGCTAGGATTACAGGCGTGAGCCACCGCGCCCGGCCTATTATACTTCTTGACTTTTACATAAATAGAGTAGATAGAATTCAGCTTGTTGTAGAATACATGTTATAACAAACATTAAGAGAAGGCCTTGTAGGGGCAAGGCTGAAGGAGAAATGCTGGGTGGGCTGCATAGTGGTACTTGAGAAATGAGGTCGCAGAAGTCAGAGAGGAAGATAAACATATTTAGCCTAGTGTTTTGGAGAACCACAACAGGAATTTTTTTTTTTTTTTAATTTAAGAAAAGAGGAGCTGGCCGGGCGCGGTGGCTCACGCCTGTAATCCTAGCTCTTTGGGAGGCCGAGGTGGGCGGATCGTTCGAGCTCAGGAGTTCGAGACCAGCCTGAGCAAGAGCGAGACCCCATCTCTACTAAAAATAGAAAGAAATTATATGGACAGCTAAAAATATATATAGAAAAAATTAGCCGGGCATGGTGGTGCATGCCTGTAGTCCCAGCTACTCGGGAGGCTGAGACAGGAGGATTGCTTGAGCCCAGGAGTTTGAGGTTGCTGTGAGCTAGGCTGACGCCACGGCACTCACTCTAGCCTGGGCAACAGAGTGAGACTCTGTCTCAAAAAAAAAAAAAAAAAAAAAAAGAGGAGCCAAGAGGAAGGGGAACCTTGCAGGCAATGATTCCATCATCCTTTTATATATTTATTCATTCAATGAACCTATATTAGGTGGTAGGTATGACAGATGGTATTAGAAGCTCACAATAACAGGTATTCCTTCTAACTGCTGAAGGATCTGGATTTTATTTATAGGCTCGCGAATAGTGTGTGTGTGGGTGTGGGTGTGTGTGTGTGCGCGCGCGCTCCTGAGTTGCAATGTAAAATAGGATTTATATATTAAATGATAGAAAAATAATAGAATTTTAAAGTATGTTTCTACTTGGAATGCTGAGGGGTTCTTCTGTTTTTGAAAAAGTACATTAACAAAGCAATTGTTCTGTCATGAAAAGAAAATGGGGAAAATTTGAATTTTTAAAATATATACATTATTAATGACTGAACTATATATGATATAGAAATTACTTGTTAGGTATGGGGTAAAATTAATATTCTATTTTGTTAGATTTAGATTTTGTTTTTATATTCTAGGAGATTCAGGTGTCTGGGGATTGAAAAAAAATTTTGCTTTATTGGAGCTTTTGGAACGACTGCAGAATGGACATATTGGTCAGTATGGAGCCGCAGAAGAAGCCATTGGGATCTCTGGAGAGGTATTGATTGATTGAACTTGGTGAAATGTTTGTTATGAACATGAATTTTTCTTTTAATTTAAAATATTTGCCATTAATAGCACAGTATTGCCTCCTTCAGCAAGTAGATTTCTAGAAACACAATGTTTCATTACCTTACTGTTCTGAAGACAACATTGTTCTCAACAAAACAAAAGTAAAACTAAATCTTGAATTCTCTTAAAATACCCTGCCTAATTATGTTTTGTGTAAACTTTTCTCTTTATCATAATTTCATTTTATCCAAAGACAAAGTGAAAAAAGTAAGAAGATGGAAGACTAAGAAAGATGTGTAAGCTACGTTAGAACAGAGGATGCAAATGCAAATCGGTCAGCAATAAAGTACGAGGAAAGAAAGAAAAACTCCATGAAAAAGGCCATTTAATGTAGAGGCAAAATGCCTTAAAGATAGCAGTAGCTTCTGATAGAATTATTACTGTTAAATATCTTCAAGAAAAGGTTAAATTATGTGTAGATGTACTCTGTATCCAGATGGGCAGATATCTAATAAATATTAGAAAAATTCATTAACTGTGGATTTTAACAAGGTTAATATATATTTTTAGCACCTAAAGAATTATCTGCATAGCTGTATAATAAAGGACATAGCTTTATTAGACTTATGGATATAAGAATATTTGTAGTAAATAACAGTTAATGATCTTGGTGATCGACTTTAAAACACAGATTTTTGTATCAAGGAAAAAATGCCAGATTCATTTCTACTTCCCTTTTATTAGGTGATGATTTCTTTATATTAAAGTGAATCATTGAAATGAATTTCAAACCAAAACATTGTTTTCTAAAATTTTTGTAGCTCTTTTAGATGCTATATCTTTTATCTTTATTTAAAAAGACATTATGGCCTGGGCATGGTGGCTCATGCCTGTAATCCTAGCACTCTGGGAGGCCAGGGTAGGAGGACTGGTTGAGGCCAGGAGTTCGAGACCAGCCTGATCAAGAGTGAGACCCTGTCTCTACAAAAAATAGAAAAATTAGCTGGGCATGGTGGTGCATGCCTGTAGTCCTAGCTACCTGGGAAGGTGAGGCAGGAGAATTGCTTGATCCCAGGTATTTGAGGTTGCAGTGAACTGTGATGACACCACTGCACTCTAGCCTGGGCAACAGACAAAGACTCTGTCTCCAAAAAAAAAAAAAAAAAAAAAAGACGTTAGACTGTTATGTAACGTTGACCTTGTAAATTATTTATTTGTCAGTTCTGTAAAGCAGAAGACATGAATTTTTTATGGCACATCTACATATTTGTCATAATTGCAAACAAAACTGTTCAACTTTGGTTCATTTTTTTATTTAATGTGATAATGACACCATTGATGTATTTTCTAATTTTTATTTCTGAAAAAATTTATACCAAATCTCTCTCCTTCCAATTATGGCTTTTTAATATTCATAAACGTGTTAAAGTCATTCTTCATTATCTGATATAATTTTTTTACTTCTGATGCTTTTTAGTAATTATTGAAAATTAGAAATATTACATATAATATAGGTTTTATTTTTTTAATTTGCTTAAATTAGATTGTGCATTAGATTCACCTGTGTAGCTGTTAGACTACACTTGTGTATATTTAGAAAAAAGTACAAAAAGTCCAGGCTTCATCCACAACCTCTTGAAATAAGAATTTCCCAGGTTGGAGTCTGGGCATATGTATTTATAAAAGTTTCACAGGTAATTCTGATGCATCTCCCAGATTATCTAAATAGCATTTGTGCTTCTGTCCTTCCTATACATCATCATGACAAGTAGTGTTTAAAGCAATGAGGATGTGTTAGACATAAGATTTTTTTAGTCTTAAAAAAATACTTCTAACCATGGTTTAGTAAAATGAGGGGATTTGTTGGAAGAGATCTTTGCATTGACAATGAATGTATGAGAATAGTTTTATTTTTGACCTCTAATTTATAACATATATTAACAACCAATTTTAGAAATAGCCTCTCACTAACCCATAGAAATGAATACTTCCTCCGATGAATAGTGAATGACCTCTGTGCTTAATGACCAGTATATTTTCATATATTGATATAAAGGCTGGTCAGTTAGAAAAGATTGTGGGCCTCTATATTTCAAAAATTGTCATGTTATACTGATTGGGTTCAATTTTAAGGCATTAATTTTTTGTTTATCAGAGCATCATTCGTTGCGATGAAGATGAAGCTCACGTTGCATCTGTATATTGCACTGTGTGTGCAACTCATTTGTGCTCAGAGTGTTCCCAGGTTACACATTCTACAAAGACATTAGCAAAGCACAGGCGAGTGCCTCTAGCTGATAAACCTCATGAGAAAACCATGTGCTCTCAGCACCAGGTGCATGCCATTGAGTTTGTTTGCTTGGAAGAAGGTTGTCAAACTAGCCCACTCATGTGCTGTGTCTGCAAAGAATATGGAAAACACCAAGGTCACAAGGTATGGATTTAATTAAATTGGATGAGTCTAATTAGTTTACCAGCTCACTATTTGTTTTCACTGACCAGGTTGTATATGTAAAAGGGATTGAAGAAGAGTTAACTGGTGAATGAATTGGGCTTGGTTGCATGAAAAGAAATGAGAGATTTAATTTCTGAATGTCATAAACATTTCAGAGAGCTCTCATGATTCTTTCTTTACTGAAAAATAGCTTTCCAACAGGAAATAAAAATTCTCTTCTTCATTTGCATGTTTTCATAATATACTGGATTATTTTGACAATATTTATGTCTATTGATGAACTAGTACTTATTATAATTTTAGAGTTAATCTCTTGGTCTCTTATTTAACAATAAATGGACTTACAAATTTTTAAATTATTTCTTTGTGGAATAAGTAGTTTTCTTATGAAGGAGTAAAAGTGAATTAGTATTTTTTATGCTATGTTTTTTCTTAATGTGCATGAAAGCTACTTGTGGCTGATATTTCTTTGTGTTAATCGGAAGGATTTAAATAGTTTTTCATATCATTAGTTAATACTATGAGTTATTTTCTATAATTATGTTGCATTTTATAGCATTCAGTATTGGAACCAGAAGCTAATCAGATCCGAGCATCAATTTTAGATATGGCTCATTGCATACGGACCTTCACTGAGGAAATCTCAGATTATTCCAGAAAATTAGTTGGAATTGTTCAGCACATTGAAGGAGGAGAACAAATTGTGGAAGATGGAATTGGAATGGCTCATACAGAACATGTATGGATTTTTTTCCTTCCTTTCTTACCTGCTTATTCTTTTTTCTTTTTACATTTTCACCTTCTAGTAATTATTTATTGAGCAATTACAGTGTGCCAGTACTGCCCTAGTCACTGGAAATAGGTTTTTTAAAAAAGTCTCTGTCTTCATTGAACTTAAAATTCATCATAGAAGAGAGAGAGTTTCAAATATGGTAGCTGTTTGTAGGGGAGGAGTACAGGGTGCCTTGGCAGTGGATAACAGGGGCAAAAATCTCTGTGGAGGTCAGCGAAAACTTCCTAGAAGAAGTGAAGTCTAAGATGAGATATGAAGGAATTCAGTCATGGAGCAGGGTTGGGTAGGGTGTGAGTTTTCACCGGGAGGGAAGCATGTATTAAAATGCCTAGAATTGAGGACTGGACCTATTGTAGAAACTAAAGTTTATTGTGGTTGGACCTTTAAGTATTGAGCAGAAAATTGCAGGAAAAGAGGTTGGAAAGTTAAAGGCCAAATCATGTAGAATCTTGGTAGCCATTTTAAAGAGTTCAGTACTTAGTTTAAGGGTAGTGATGAGCCATTGAGGAATTGACATGGGAATGATGTAATCAGATTTGGATTAAGAAAGTTTGTTCCTGATACAGAAAATGAATTGGAGGAGCAACAAGCTTGGAAGCAGGAAGATGCATTAGGATGTTGTTGAAATTATCTAGTTGAGAAATGTTTGTGGCCTGTAATACTAGGGTGGTGAGAATGAAGAAAAGTAGATGGATTTGAGATTTTAAAGACATAGAATGGGTTGGTCTTAGTGGTTAATTGTTAAAATTGATTGGATAGGTAACTTAGAGGGTCAGGCAGTTAGGCCAAAAGAAGGCTATTATAATAATCAGGTGAGAGATGACGATGGCTTGGATCAGGTTGGTATTATAGAAGTGGTGAGGCATGATCAGATTCTGTATATATTTTGAAGTTGGTAGAATTTGCTGGGGGACTAGATGTGGGATATAGAAGAGAGGTGTTAATGGAGTTAATTGGAGTTAAAATTACTGCTCTTTTTTGCCTTTAACAACCTGGAGGATGGAGTTGCCATTTACTGAGAGGTAACTAGGTTTAGGGGTGGGGGAGACTGGAGGTTAGGTGTTCCATTTGTCATTTATAAACAGTGGGATATCCAAAGTCTGTATTTGAGGGGAAAAAAATCTAGCATAGAAATTTAAATTTTGGAATTTAATATACAATCTATGTTAAATTTTCAATATTTTACATATAAAATCTTTGTTAAGTTTACAATTGCTTAAAACTTATTTTGACTTCTATAGGTACCAGGTACTGCAGAGAATGCCCGGTCATGTGTCCGAGCTTATTTTTCTGATCTACATGAAACTCTATGTCGTCAAGAAGAAATGGCTCTAAGTGTCGTTGATGCTCATGTTCGTGAAAAACTGATTTGGCTCAGGCAACAACAAGAAGATATGACTATTTTGTTGTCCCAGGTCTCAACAGCCTGCCTTCATTGTGAAAAGACTTTGCAGCAGGTAGGTAGTTTAAGTGTGGTTAGGGCCTTAGCTGTAAAGTTAAGTAGGTAATTACAGAGGTACACACTTGTCTATTTTATTAATTTGATGAACATTTTGTATCTGCTGCACGTGTTGATGCACTTAGGACATGGTCTGTGATCTCAAATTGCTCCACCAGCCATATCAGTGTCCTTTCCTTCAAGATCTGCCCTTCCCCCACCATAAAGCCATGGTTTCTAGAAGTCTTCTAACTTCATATCATTCTTCAGTCATTCCACATCCTTTTACTCTTCTTTGCCAAGCATATATGTACTATTCTTTCTGTTTGGAGTGCCTATATCTCTTTTTTTCTCCAAGGTCCAGCTCAAATGTTTGCTCTTCTTTGAAGCTCTCTTCTTTGGTCTTTTTTTTTTTTTTTTTTTTTTCCAGGGGTGGGGGTGCCTCTGTAGCATGTGCTATCTACCTATGCTCTAATTCAGTTGTTCTTTACTTCACTATCACAGTAAACACATGTTTTATGATGATTGAGGTATCATAAGCAGTTCATTACCCAGTTTGCAGATGATTTACTTTTTAATAAGTGAGATATAAGATGATTGTAACAAAACTGTTAGTCTTACAAATTTTTTTTTTTTTTTTTTGAGACAGAGTCTCACTCTGTTGCCCTGGCTAGAGTGCCTGCATCAGCCTACCTCACAGCAACCTCAAACTCCTGGGCTCAAGCCATCCTCCTGCCTCAGCCTCCTGAGTAGCTGGGACTACAGACGTGTGCCTCCATGCCCGGCTAATTTTTTTATTTTTAGTTGCCCAGCTAGTTTCTTTCTGTTTTTAGAGAGACGGGTTCTCGCTCTTGCTCAGGCTGGTCTCGAACTCCTGAGCTCAAACAATCCGCCCGCCTTGGCCTCCCAGAGTGCTAGGATTACAGGCATGAGCCACGACATCTGGCCCCACATTTCTATTTTGGATCTGCTTTTATAAGTGGGAGATATAAGGATAATTGCTGCCATAAGAATTTCAGAAAAGTTTCAGTCTATCTTTATTGATACTCTGCTAATAATTGTATGATTTCAAATCATTGTGGGCTAAACCTTTTACCGTTGTAGAGCTTTTTCTCTTATGTGAGTGTGGCCAGCCTGTATCCTTATCAGTCTTGAGTTATCATTTGGTCCTTACTGTATTGAATTGTAACAGTTGATGTATATGCCATTTATTAAGTTGTTTTTCAGCTCCAAGCCTACTCTTCTGTCCTCTGCTTTGTGATGCTGGCGATAGAACTCTATAAACCACATATCTGTGTTGCCAGCTGACTCCATGTTGGGCACTACCAAGAGGAGGCACTGAAGGGAGACTGGATGGTGGGAAGTGGCTTCTGTGGGTTCCTGTGTGCGTGGCATTCTGGTGAATGCACCCCTCTTCTGAGGAGACCACCGTCCTTGGAGGTCTGAGTTTAGCTCCCTGGGGCCCCTCCTGCAAGTTTCTAAATTTTAATAATTTTAACCTCTTCCCTTTATTTCCTTAGCCCTGGAGGTGGGAGCTATTTCCTACAGTTTCTGTCTCCATGATACCTCAGAGTTCTTTCTACTCTTTGAGTTACCTAGTTAATAACTATACCTAGTTAACAGTTCTTTATATTAAGTTCTTTCTGTTGAAATAGCTGGTGTGATTTGTGTCTTCTGATTGGACCTTGAATCATACAATATGCCTATTTATCCTTCTAGATGCTGACTGGATACGTATTGTTTATCTTATTGTCTCTAAATTCTTTGTGTCTAGATAGAGCTTAATAAATACTTGTTCAACTCATGGTGGATAATCAGGCTACTAGCAAAATTGTAATGGAATCATGTCCTAAATCATATTTACTTGAATACTTAAGAGTACTTTCATATTTATTTTATGAAAAAGTATATCTACAGTTACTTAAATATTTTAAAGTGTTTTAGAGTTTCTGAAGTGTCATGTAATTGTTAATGATACGGTATTATCTCACTATGTTAATGGAAAAGAAATCGGGGTCTTGTATTTATTTTTCATAGGGACCTATTAGTTTTCTTCTGTTTTATGGCCACAGAATTCTAACCAATGTTCTTAAAAGTTCCCACCACAGAGAAAATTGACAGAGGAATAGATGGAACATCACAAATTTATTTTCACTTTTGAGAACAAAACTTAATCATCCTTCCCCTTCAAAGAAATTATGTATCATCTAAGTTCTAGGCATTATGCCAGATGCTGAATATTTGTTTATTCATTTAGCAAATATCTTTTGAGCACCTAATATTGCTATGTATATTTTAAGTACTTAGAGTATATTGGTGAACAAAATAAGCAAAAGCCATAACCTTGTGGAATTGCCATTCTAGCAAGGAGAAAACAGGCAATAAATCATAACTGTATCTAAATAAGTAATTTATATGTTAGGAAGTGATAAGAGCTAAGGAAAAAACTCTACAAATCACATGTTTGTGTTTGTATAGCAGATTGCATTATTAAATAGTCAGGGTAAGCATTATAGAGAAAAAGCGAGATTTGAGCAAAGACTCAAAGGAGAAGAAAGTGAAGGAATACAAGCCCTAATGGGGGAAAGAACATTCTACTTGAGGAAATGGTTAGAGCAAAAACCCTAGGGCAGCATGCCTGGTATGTTCAAGAAACAGCAATAAAGGCCTCTGTAGATGGAGTAGAGTAAGTGAAGGAGGGAGTAATAAGAACTGAAGTCAGAGGTAGTAGGGAATTTTATGTAAGGAACGCCTTGTGGGGACTTCAGCTTTTATTGATTGAGATAGGGGGACCATGGTGGGGTTTTCAGCACAAGAGTGACTTGATCTTACTTGTTAAAAGTATTACTCTGGCTGATGTATTTAAAATGGATTAAAGCAAGGCAAAGATGAAAAGAAGGAGTTCAACAGTTAGGTGGCTGCTGTAGAATTCCAGGTGAGAGATATTAATAATAGTGGCTTGAATAATGGGGGTTGAAGTGCCCAGATTCTAGGTATTCAGTAGTGTTTCTTGGCAGATTGTATGTAGGGCATGAAAGGAGAGAGAAAGCAAGAATGACTTCAAGGTTTTGGTTCTGAGCAACTGGAACATTGGAATTGCTGTCAACTAATTTGAGTATCCAACAGTGAGCAAAAACAGATAATGCTACTACTCTCATGGAGCTTATATATTACTAGGAGATCTCTTGCCTATAAAGACTATATTGGTTATGTATAGAATATTCTGGAATAATATTCAAGAACGTGGAAAGTTCTTGTCTTTGAGGGGAGGGCCTGGGGATCTAGAGTGAGAGGGAGACTTTTCACAGGTTGACCTTTGTCCTTTTTTTTTAAACCAATATATGTGTATCTTAAATTATTTTTAACCTTTTTCTAGAAGTAGAACATATATACAGAAATGTGTGCGTAAGTGTTCAGCTGGCTGAATTTTTAAACTGATCATTAGTGTGTAACCAGCATGCAGATCGAGTAACACAACATTGTCAGTAACTCCAGAAGTCCTCTCATACTTCTTTCTGGTAACTGCCTGCCTTTCTCCGAGGGTAAACCACTATCCTGACTTCTAACGCATACCTTGGTTGTTTTGGTAATTAATATAAATGACATCATACAGTAGGAATTCTCTGTGCCATGTCTTCTTTTACTCTACATTATGTTTGTGAAAGCTGTATCATCACATGTAGTTGTGGTTTATTCTCATTGTGATATAGTGTTCCATTTATCAATATACTGCAATTTATCCATTCTTTGGTTGATAGGCTCTTAAATTATTATTTTTTTTTTTGCATGCAACATCATGAATGGATTTTTTTCCCCCTCTCAGAACAGATTGTTTTTTAAGTTTACTTATTTATTAATTATTGTATAGTGGTGAAGTCTGGGCTTTTAGTGTACCCGTCACCCTAATAGTGTACATTGTACCCCATAGGTAATTTTTCATCTTCACCCCCTCTTACTCTGCCCACATTTGAGTCTCCATTGTCCATTATACCACTGTGTGTGTCCTTGTGTAGCCATAGTTTAGCTCCCACTTATAAGTGAGAACATGCAGCATTTATTTTTTTGTTTCTGAATTATTTCATTTAGGATAATACCCTCTCACCCCAGTTCATCCAAGTTGCTACAAAAGGCATTATTTCATTCTTATCACTGAGTAGTACTCCATGGTATATGTATACCAGATTTTCTTTATCCGCTCATTGGTTGATGGTTACTTAGGTTGATTCCATATCTTTGGGATTGTGAATTATTTTATACTGCAATAAACATGAGTGCAGATATCCTTCTGATATAATGCTTGCTTTTCTTTTCTTTCTCTTTCTTTTTTAGAGACAAGATCTCACTCTGTCACCCAGGCTAGAGTGCATTGGCATGATCATAGCCCCCTGCAGCCTTGAGCTCCTGGGCTCAAATGATCCTCCTGCCTCAGCCTCCTAAGTAGCTGGGACTACAGGTGCATGCCACCATGCCCGGCTAATTTTTTTATTTTTTATAAAAACGAAGTCTCACTATGTTGCCCAGGCTGGTCTCAAACTCCTGGCCTTAAATGTTCCTTTTGCCTCAGCCTCCCAAACAGCTGGGACTACAGGCATGCACCACCAGGCCTAGCCCCTTTTTTCCTTTCGATAGATACCCAGTAGTGGGATTGCAGGATCGAATGGTAGATCTACTTTTAGTTCTTTGAGAAATCTCTGTACTGATTTTATGTAGAGGTTATACTAATAAATTATTAATGCCCAATTATTATCATCCTAGCCAAAATTACATTTAAGTTAACTTTGAATACTGTGATGATAAAAGGGCTTTTATTGTGAGTTGTTGATGTATCTCCCTTCTTTCTTTCTCCTCTTCTCCGTTCCCCTCTCCTCCCCCCTCCCCTCCCCTGCCTTCTTTTCTCCCCTCCCCACCCCTCCTTTCCCCTCCCCTCCCCTCTTCTCCTCTCCTCTCCTCTCTTTTCTTTGAGACGGTCTTGCTCTGTTGCCTAGACTGGAGTGCAGTGGTGTCATCATAGTTCACTGCAACCTCAAACTCTTGGGCTCAAGCAGTCCTCCTGCCTTGGCTGCCCAAAGTTCTAGGATTAATAGGTGTGAGCCACTGCATCTGGCCTCTTTTCCTTATTTCTTTAACAAAAAGTTTATAAGAAATACTATTTTCCCTTTTCTAGGATGATTGTAGAGTTGTCTTGGCAAAACAAGAAATTACAAGGTTACTGGAAACATTGCAGAAACAGCAGCAGCAGTTTACAGAAGTTGCAGATCACATTCAATTGGATGCCAGCATCCCTGTCACTTTTACGAAGGTAATGTACTATACTTTATTTTTAGATATGTTTTCTGATAAATCATGATTGATTTTCATTTCGTGATAATTAGCTTGAAGAGACAACCAGGAAATTCATGAATTATAGAATTTTTAAGAAAAACATTTATCAGTGGAAAATAGGAAGAATGATATAGTGAATTTTCCTGTACCCATCACCCACTTTAACAATTATAAACTTCTTATTTCATATCCCCTTTTCTCCACTCCTCCTCCTACCTGCAGTCCCCTAGGGTATTTTGAAGCAAATCCTAATGTCATAATCATTTCCTCTCAATATCATATCATTTCATGAATGAAATTTTTAGTGTAAATCTCCAAAAGATAAGGACCCTTTTAAAAAAATAATTGCCAGGTGGGGCGGCACACTTGTAGTCCCAGCTACTTGGGAGGCTAAGGTGGGAGGATCACTGAGATCTAGGAGCTCAATACCAGCTCAACCTAGTGAAACCCTGTCTCAAAACAAAAACAAACAAAAAACCCAAAAACTCAAAATGCTGTTACTATACCCAAAAAGTTTAATAATTAATCTCTAATATTTTCACTAATATCATCAACTATTGAGTTAGTATTCAGATTTTCAGATTGTTTCCACAATTTTTTTAAGACAGAATCCAAACAAGGCCCATACTTGGGATTTGGTTGATATGGTTATCTCTTTTAAATGGGGTACTGCCTGATTCAGAAAGGTTCATGTTTCTGCTTTTTTAAACTTTCTATTTTTAAGGGCTTTAAAAAAATTTGTTTTATAATTATGTGAAACATTTACATAGTCCAAAGTCAAATCTCCAAAACGAGGTTCATTCAGAGAAGTCTAGCTTTTATCTCTGTTCCCTCTGCCCTTTTTACTTTGTTCCACATAGAAATCCATTTAGAATTTTTTGTTAGTTTTATTCATCAGTTAAAAAAAATAGAACTATGTTTATACATTTGTATGCACACTCCCTGCATTTAAAGGTAGACTGTTTTACTTTTTTTCTTCCTTACTATCTTTGCTTAACTGTACATCCTAAAGATCACTGCATAACAGTGTACGGTGACATTTTCTGTTCATTTTTACAGCTGCAAGGTACTTTATTGTGAGGATATACCACAATTTTTTTTATTGTGGTAGAAAACACACAATATAAAATTTACCATTGTAACCATTTTTAAGTGTACAGTTCAGTACTGTATGCAGTATTCACATTGTTGTGAAACAGATCTCCAGAAATTTTTTATCTTGTAAAACAGATTTTATATCCTTTAAACAACAATTCCCCTTTCTCTCTCTCTCCTTAGCCCCTGGTAACCACCATTCTGCTTTCTGTTTCTGTGAATTTAATTAGTTTAGATACCTCATATAAGTAGAATCATAGTATTTGTTTTTTGTGGCTGTCTTATTTCACTTAACATAATGTCCTCAAAGTTTATGCATGTTGTAGCATGTGAGAGCATCCTTCTGTTTTAATGCTGAATAATATTTCATTGTATGTATGTACCTCATTTTGTTTATTTGTTCATCTGTCAATAGAAACTTGGGTTGCTTCTATCTCTTGGTTACTGTGAATTGTGCTGCTATGATCAGGGGTGCACAAATATCTATTTGAGACCCTGCTTTCAATTCTTTTGGATATATACCCAGAAGTGACATTGGCGGATCATATAGTAGTTCTATTTTTAATTTTTTGAGGAACTACCATATTGTTTTCCATAGTGATTATAGCATATTACAGTTCTACCAATAGTGCCCAAGGGTTCGATTTCTCCACATTTTCACCAACACTTATTATTTTCTCTTTGTTTTTGGATAGTAGCCATCTTAATTAGTGTGAGGTAATACCTTATTTTGGTTTTGATTTGCATTTTTCTGATGATTAGTGATGTTGAGCATTTTTACATATGCTTGTTGGCCATTTTGTATATTGTCTGGAATACGTCTATTCAAGTACTTTGCCCACTTTTTGATTGGGTTATTTGATTTTTTTTTTTTGTTGAATTGTAGGAGTTCTTGATATATTCTAGATATTAATTCCCTGTCACATTTATGATTTGTAAATATTTTCTCCCATTCTGTACATTGCTTTTTCACTCTCTTGATTGTATCCTTTGATACACGAAAGTATTCAGTTTGAGGTAGTCTCATTTGTCTCTTTCTGCTGTTATTGCCTATGCTTGTGGTATCATATCCAGGAAATAACTGTCAAATCCAATGTCATGAAGCTTTTCCCCTTTGTTTTCTTCTAAGAGTTTTATAGTTTTGGGTCTTAAGTTTACAGCTTTAATCCATTTTGGGTTAATTTTTGCATATAGTGTAAGACAAGGGTCCACCTTCATTCTTTTGCATGTGGATATCCAGTTTCCCCAGCGTCATTAGTTGAAGAGGTTGTCTTGTCTTCACTGAGTAGTCTTGGCACTCTTGTTAAAGATCATTTGACCATACGTGTGAAGGTTTATTTCTGGGCTCTCTATTCTATTCTGTTGGTCTGTATGTCTGTCTTTATGCCAGTACCACAAAGTTTTCATTACTGTAGCTTTGTAATATATTTTGAAGTGAGGAAGTATGAGTCCTCCAACTTTGTTCTTCTTTTTCAAAATTGTTTTGGGTATTTACAATCACTGGAGAGTCCACATGAATTTTAGGATCTTTTTTTTCTATTTCTGCAAAAAATGTCATTGGGATTTTGATAGGAATTATATTGAATCTATAGTTTGCTATAGTTTTGACATCTTAACAATATTGTCTTTCAATCCATGAATGTGGAGTGTCTTTCTATTTATTTGTGTCTTCTTTATTTTAGCATGTTTTATAGTTTTCAGTGTACAGTTCTTTCACTTCCTTCATTAAGTTTATTGCTAAATATTTTATTTTTTTTGATAATATTGTAAATACAATTGTTTTCTTAATTTCCTCTGGATTGTTCATTGTCAGTGTATAGAAATGCAACTGTTTTTTGTGTATTGATTTTATGTCCTACAAGTTTGGTGAATTCATTTATTACTTCTAACTGGTTTTTTTGTGTGTGTTTGGTATCTTTAGGGTTTTCTACATATAATATCATATCATCTATGAAGAGAGATAATTTTACATCTTCCTTTCCATAATGTTTTCCATAGTGGTTTCCAATTTGGATCCTTTTTTTTTTCCGTTTCCTAATTGCTCTGGCTAGAACTTTCAATACTTTGTTGAATAGGATGGTCAGAGTGGGCATCCTTGTCTTGTTCCTTATCTTAGAAGAAAAGCTTTCAGTTTTTATCATTGGGTATGATGTTAACTGTGGGCATTTCATGGTCTATATCAGCGGTCCCAAACCTTTTTGGCACCAGGGACCATTTTTAAGGAAGACAATTTTTCCATGGATTGGGGAGGTGGGGGATGGTTTCAGGATGATTCAAGCACAATACATTTATTGTGCACTTTATTTCTATTATTATTACATTGTAATATATAATGAAATAATTATGCAACTCACCATAGGTTGGGGACCCCTGGTCTATATTATGTTGAGGTAGTTTCCTTATACTCCTAGTTTGTTGAGTGTTTTTAGTATGAAAGGGTATTGAATCTTGATGCTTTTTCTGAATCAGTTGAGATGATTATGTGGTTTTTGTCTTATTCTGTGTATTACATTGATTGATATTGAACAATCCTTGCTTTCTGGGTATAAATCCCATTTGGCCATGGTGTATATAATCCTTTTAATGTGTTGTTGAATTCGGCTTGCTAATATTCTATAGTTTCCTCCTGGTTGCACCTTACTGTGTTGGATAGGGGGAAGGGCAGGGATGAGTGCACAGAATGCCCTGAATTTTATTATCCTTTACACTGGAATCTCTACTTGGTTTTATACTGGCCTGGGTGCTGTAACTTTTCAACTGGTCTGTAGAGTTCTCATAAAGTTATTCTGGTTCATATTTTATTTTATTTCTGAGACTTAGGACTGGACTTAAGTGTAGGTTTGGGAGCCAACATATAGATGGTAATTGAAGCTCATGAAGTAAGTGAAAATATGTGGAATAGGGAGGGAGCCTCATACAGACTCTCAAGAATGCCAACATTTAAGAGTTGAATAAAAGGGAAACGAGAAGGAGCATCCAAAAAGTAGATAAAACTAAACCAGGAAAATTTTTTATCATACAAGCTAAGAACAGAGTTCTCAAAGGATTAAGCAAAATAACACTTATATACCAGGAACAGTTGTAAGGACTTTTATGTGTATTTTAAAAAATTAATCCTTCACAAGAATCCTATGTGAATTTGGTACTATTTTTATTCTCTTTCTTATGAGATGAGAGCAGTGAGGCAGAGAGGTCATACAGTTGTAATATGTACAAGTATGTTCATTACAGCATTATTTGTAATATCATAAAATCAGAAATGACCTAAAATCTATCAGATGGAGATTAGTTAAATTGTAGTTCGTGGAATATAATGAAACCACTAAAAGAAAAAGGTTGATCCCTATGGATTGAAAGGATTCCATAATATACTGTTGAGTGAAAAACATTAATTGCATTGTCTATGTGTGTAGGGTTTTTTTTTCTTTTTTTAAGTTTTAAAAAAGGCATACCTGTTTTGTTTGTGCATGTTGGCCATTAAGTACATCGGAAAGTGTGTGGAGGGATATATATCAAATTGTTAATAGTGGATATTTCTGAGAACTGAGCAGCAGTTTTCATTTTTAATTAATTTGGCCCTATTTTGAGTTTTTTAGTACAAACATAAAAATATGTTTAAAGATTCAAAGAAGATTCAATTGAGTTAGAAAATCTGGAAAAATTAAGTGAGCGTATATTTATACAAAGGCAAAATGGTCAGTTTTACTATTGAAAGATTCAGCCATTGGGAGGAATTCATCTCCTAGAGAAGATCAGATTCACGGGATTTTGAAGAATACAATTCAGATTGCAGTGGGTCTAGGAATGAATAAGAGTCATAAAAATAATTAACAAAGGTGCTTTAGGCCGGGCACAGTGGCTCATGCCTATAATCCTAGCACTTTGGGAGGCCAAGGCGGGTGGATCGCTCGAGGTCAGGAGTTCGAGACCAGCCTGAGCAAGAGCGAGACCCCGTCTCTACTAAAAATAGAAAGAAATGATCTGGCCAACTAAAATATATATAGAAAAAATTAGCTGGGCATGGTGGTGCACGCCTGTAGTCCCAGCTACTCGGGAGGCTGAGGCAGGAGGATTGCTTGAGCCCAGGAGTTTGAGGTTGCTGTGAGCTAGGCTGACACCACGGCACTCACTCTAGCCAGGGCAACAAAGTGACACTCTGTCTCAAAAAACAAAAAACAAAACAAAGGTGCTTTATTGATAAAGAGAAAAGTATAAATGCTGTTATTTTCTAATTCCGTATCAAGTTAAAAACATTTAAAATTTTTTAAATTCTAGGACAATAGAGTTCACATTGGACCAAAAATGGAAATTCGAGTTGTTACATTAGGATTAGACAGTGCTGGAAAAACTACTATTTTGTTTAAGTTAAAACAGGATGAGTTCATGCAGCCCATTCCAACAATTGGTAAGTATGAATATTGCTTTTTAGCTTAATGGACATTTTATGGACAAACCCTACCTTACAGCTGAGTTCTCAGGGTCTTAATTGATACAGATCTGTCACGATAGCCTGAGCTCTTTTTTGGCTCTAAGACACCAACATTTCAGAGAAAAAAAATGTAAGATTCAGTGGCTATGGGATTGAAATGTAGAGGGTGGCATAATAAGAAGGAACAAACTATTGGGGGGACAGTTAGCAGGAATAGAGGATTGATGACCCGGTTGAGGTTAGGGGTGAGGGGTAGTAGTGGAGCAGAGCTGGCATGTACATGGATTCCAAGTTCCTAAGGACCCTGGTGAAGGTCTGGAGGGCTGGCAGCTGTTGAAGGTGTACATTCCCTATGTAGGATCAGCAATGGAGTTGATTTGGCTTCAGTAGATGTTGCTGCATGTTGATTCGTAAGTCAGAATTATAAAACAGCTTGTGTTTGATGTGTCATTTCTTATACATATAGTATAAAAGTAACTTTTTTTAAAAACAGGTTTTAATGTGGAAACTGTAGAATATAAAAATCTGAAATTCACTATTTGGGATGTAGGTGGAAAACACAAATTAAGACCATTGTGGAAACATTATTACCTCAATACCCAAGGTAAGAGTCAAAAATGACATCTTAATTTTTCAGAGTTTTAGGATAACAGTTTTCAGTACACTGATTTAACTAGCAAAGCTGGTATTTATGACTAAATACTTGACTATACATTTAAGTATCAGTGGGCAGTCCCTTATTTTTTAAAAAATGATGGTAGAAAGACTGGGATATGTACTTTTGGTCCGTTCATGATAAACCATTACTATAGAATAAAAACCATACTTAGTTTAGATATATAGGCAGTTAAAAGTACTTACCTCTTGCTGCTCTTATCAGTTAATATATCAGTATTCATATGGATGTGATCACAATATGGTGGTATAGAGTTGAATTTGTGGTGTATGGTTCTGCTGTTCAGTTCAACATTTATCTCATTATAATCTCTCAATAGCCTCACTTCCTCATATCCATTCACAAATAGTTGTTATGTGCAGGAGAACTTATAGTGGCTTTCTTTTGTCCAAACTGTCTTGTATCACATACTCCACCTAGCTTTTATTCATACTTGGGCCCCATTCTACACTTTTGTCTCCTACATTTTTATGTTCATGCCACCTGTTCCATATGTCATCCTACTTTCCAAGATGAGAGACTAGATAATTATCTTTACTTGAGATTTTTGATATTAATATGAGCCATAATTAAGAAAAAAATGGAATTTTGAATATGAGGAACGGTTGAAAGTCTGGGGATGTTTAACCTAGAAAGAAGAGTACTTTGTAGAGACAAACACGGTGATGTTTTTATTCTTAAAAGACTATCATAGCATTCAAAGAACAAGTAGCATCAGTAGGTAGAAGATCATAAGAGGCACATTTTCATTCATTATGAGAAAAATACTAATTGATATACAGAGCAATTTGTGTTTGATAGAGCATGTGTTGTAAATCCTGTCATAGATGGGGAAACCAAACCTGAGAAGTTATGTGAACTACTTGAGATCATACTGTTAATTATTTGTAGGTACTCCTACCATAATAGGTAACCTTTATGTCAAAATACCGACGGTAGACAAATTCTAACCAAAATATAATGAAGGCGTTAAATATTTGGTCCAGTTACTGAAACTTAATAAGTGACTAATTGAATATTTTTGTGGGTTTTTTTTGGTAGCTGTTGTGTTTGTTGTTGATAGCAGTCATAGAGACAGAATTAGTGAAGCACACAGTGAACTTGCAAAGTTGTTAATAGAAAAAGAACTCCGAGATGCTTTGCTCCTGATTTTTGCCAACAAACAGGTAATACATTTTTATATATTATTTTAGCAGTTTTGTATTTCATGTCATAAAGCAGCTGGAAAAATTTCAAAAGAGAATCAATTCAATAGATATTTACAAAGTTTCTGCTATGTACAGTAGCACAATCTATGTGAAAAGTGCTGTGCTAGGTACCTTGGAGTATACAAAAAAGAAATAAGGTAGTTAATGCTTACAGGAAGTTCCTGTGTATATACATGAACACATATGTATGATTCAAATACAAAGAAAACTGGTAAGTAACTTCAATAATATTAAAAGTGTTAATGGGGAATTAGGAGAGGGAGTAGTTCTAAAGGTGGCATCTTGTAAGATTTGTAAAATGTAGGATTTGAGTTGAAATTATGGTTAAAACTTTGGGTCAATATGTGAAGAAAATAATATTACAGGTGGAGAACATAACAGCATTAATGCTTTTAGGGAGCATCAAGCAGACCTATATGTGAGGTGCAGGTAGAGGATGAAGAAAATCTAGAATAACAGGTGAGGCCACAACGTGAAGACCTGACAGGGTAGACTGAGAAATTTAGGTTTTATTCTGTGAGCAAAGGAGAACCATCAAAATGTTTTTTGACTAACAGGTGATAAGATCATATCAGTTGTATTAAGACTGTAATCCAGGGGGTAGAATGTAGAATGAATCAGGGGAAGGTACTGGAGACAGGGAGATGCAATAAATTGATGAACTAATTCAAGTGAGTCTTGCAAGCCTGAATTAGAGGATTAGAAAGGTGGGGGCAGATGGAAGGGACGTTATGGAGGCAGAATTGTTAGAATTGTTGACTGAATGGGTAGGATCAAGGACTGGAAATAGCTGAAGCTTCCTAGATCTTGAACGTAAGCTTCTAGGAGGATGAGAATGCTTTTAAGTAGAGTAGAATAGATGTCATAGAAGGGGAAGAGTAGAATGAAGAATAAAGAATATTCCCCTTAAAAAAAGGGCAAACTATAATATTAAGATCTGATACATTCATCCTTGTGATTGAAGACATGTAAATATGACAAAGTGAAAATACCCTTTTCTACCCACCAGATAATTAAAGATGAAAATGTTTCATAATCTTCAGAGACTCACATACACTGTTGATTGTGGTTATTAAACTGAAACATTTTATTGGAGGACAATTTGGCAATATTTGTCAAAGTTTTAGACGTATGTACCCTTTACCCTGCAAGTCTACCTCTAGTAATATATCCTATAGAAAATATCCAAAAGTTATCCTACAGATAATTTTGCAGATGTATGTAGACCTATATGTGTACATTACGTGTGTGTATATATATGGATTTGTATTAATAATAGCACATAAGCATATGACTTCAATCTGAATATTCAATATAGAACTGGTTAAATAAATTATGTTGCATCCATATAATGGAATGCAATTCTGATGTGTTAAAACTGTGAAAAATTTGTTTGTACAGAGAATGGAATATCATCTATCTTCAACATGTTTAAGTTAAAAAAAAAAAACCCTGCAAGATATAGAAAGCCTAAAGTATGTTCTTGTTTGTGTTTATTTGCATGGATGTGTGTGGAAATTTTCCGGAAAAATATGTAAGAAATGGTTACTGGTAGTTGCTCCTGGGAAGTCAGGGTAAGAAGTGTTCAGAGTGGGAACGTAATGAACTCTTCATTATGTAAAAACTGTATATAAACCATTTTTTATGGTATACATGTCTTAATTTCTTCTTCATTTTTTTTTTGTTTTAAAGTTGATACCTTTTAATGACTTAGGTAGTATCTTTCATTCAGGTTGCATGGCCCTTATTGATTTTATTGTAAGGCTACCCTTGCAAAAAATATATACATAAACATATACAAATCACTTTAACTAAAACTTTTTCTATTCTTATTAGTGTCATAATAATTATTGAAAGATGAATCTAGGTTTTTGTTTTTTTGTTTTTTTTTTTTTTTGAGACAGAGTCTCACTCCGTTTCCCAGGCTAGAGTGCCATGGCGTCAGCCTAGCTCACAGCAACCTCAAACTACTGGGCTCAGGCGATCCTCCTGCCTCAACCTCCTGAGTAGCTGGGACTACAGGCATGCGCCACCATGCCCGGCTAATTTTTTCTCTATATATTTTTAGTTGTCTGGCTAACTTCTTTCTATTTTTAGTAGAGATGGGGTCTCGCTCTTGCTCAGGCTGGTCTCGAACTCCTGAGCTCAAACGATCCATCCACTTCGGCCTCCCAGAGTGCTATAAATCTAGGTTTTAACCTTTGTTTAGGTTTTGGTTAGAATGCTATCAACAGATTTCCATAAATAATAATTAGAAAAATGATAATTTGGATAGACTGATTTAAAAAATTATGTGTATATGTATCTTTCAGGATGTTGCTGGAGCACTGTCAGTAGAAGAAATCACTGAACTTCTCAGTCTCCATAAACTATGCTGCGGCCGTAGCTGGTATATTCAGGGCTGTGATGCTCGAAGCGGTATGGGACTGTACGAAGGGTTGGACTGGCTCTCACGGCAACTCGTGGCTGCTGGAGTATTGGATGTCGCTTGATTTTAAATGCAGCAGTTGTTTAGAGTTTTGTGGTTAAGAGTTATTTTGCACAATAACATATAAGAAATTCTATATCTCAAAGATGATAATTTAGGATGCATATATAAAAGAAATCTTGGATTGGGAATTCAGTACATTATTGCTTTAAAATTAATTTGGTAGCAAAATTTAAATATCTGAGCAGATTAGATTGGATTATTTAAAGATTTCTTAATATACATTCTTTTAAAAAGTACATTTGCTATTGAAGTTTTTCAGATTATATGTGACCCAGATATTGGTAAAGAAGTAGTCACAGAGAAAGGGTAAGTGAAGGTTTATTCTTTCAGTGAAAAAAGAATGAGCCAACTGAGTGCCTAACGAAACCTCTGTGTGAAGCAAGAGAGATATAGTTTCTTCTTTACCCTGCCTTTTCACTGAATTTTCGCAGTGTGTAGTAGTAGAAATGACAGTTGCATAATGAAATACAATCCAAACTGCATCTTTGGGTAATAGGATTACTTTACTTTTATGTTCAGTATAACAGAACACCTTTAATGCTAAGAACTATAAGCTATGGAAAATTCATATTTTATACAGTGTTTATTAAAACTTTCTCCTAAAGCATTTTGTATGATACAGAAATGTTATCTAACTGGTCCTGATTGTCAGATTAGTAATAAACTCAAGAACAATTAATAATAAAACTGTGAAAGTTATTTGATCTTCACTTAGGAAAGACCCATTAATCTTACATAATAACCTAGGCTTACGTATTATTTCCTAGGTAAGAGCTCTAAATTGGTCCTTCTGTTTTTCAACATATTGGAAGTAGTTAGTAGTGTTTCTTTCTAAAATAATATTGCATCCTTTGTGGGTATCACTATGGGTAAAATGTAGAAAGTTACACAGAGAACCAAGGTCAGCTTTACATAAAAGGTATAGACCTAAAATGAAAACTAATTTTACCTTAAGAGAAGTCATTAAAACAGTTGGGAATGCTTATTACTTTCCCATAATAAGTGCATTTATGTTGATAAGAGAACATAATGAAGGCTCTTAATGATAAGGCCTTGAAAAGTTAAGAGGAAAAATATGTCTAAGGCAAAGGAATATTTAAAAAGTTTACATTAATTATTCAGTGTTGTGAGTATATAAAAATTTTGTGCTCTTTACTGTTTTTCATTTTTAAAGGATACACTCTTACTATGGAAGCACGATTATATTTAAATGGCTAGATTGAAATTTTGTGGTTTTTAAAATGTTCTCATACTTTTAAGATGAAGTCAATCTTAAATCTTATTGAATTGTTGTTAAGGACAATGTTGTCTGATAACGAGATGTGATTTTAGGTGGTACTGTTTTGGTTTAGTCTTTTCAAGTGTATTTTTGTTTGTTTAGAAACAATAAAACTTTTAGAAAACAAAGCATTAAAAAAAGCCCATCAGTGTTATGGGCAACATGTAAATAAATATAATATTTCATCCTTTATTTTTCAAGTAAAATGTCATGCTGTTACAAGTGTAGCTTGTGTGCATAAGTAATACTTCTGAATTAAATTATTTAATATTTGACTGATTTCAGTAACTGTGAAAAATAAAAAAGGTGTTACATTTGCCTGTGAGCCCTTGAACTGTTTTCTCTACTAGGTAATTGAAAAAAAAAAGTGTAATACTAATGTGAACTTGCTTCCCTTGTAAGTTATTGTTTATTTCACCAATTGTGCTAAGCTTTTAAATTCACAACCTTAGCATATAACTGAACACAATTTAAAAACTGTGCTTATACCTGATTATAATGTATAAATAACAGTAGTATATTTGTGTGATTTTTTGCTTAAAAAATATTTTTCTCAGGCTCCTATTAATTAGTTGTGGTTGTATTCTTTCACTAATCGTTAGTTAAGAATGTGATATTTCCTGGGAAATGTCAAATTTAAGAATGAGAGAGATGTTTTAAATATAATATAGCAGGACTTGCCTCCCAGCTCTGAATTTCTGTATTAAGTTTAAATATTATTGTATGATTTATGTAAAGCAAGTTTGTCAAATGTATAGCCCTGGTCTATAATTGAGGAATGCTTTATAACCACCAGAAGCCATTTATTTGCACTACACACATGATCAGTATAGACAGCAATAAAACATTAAAATCATTTTAAAGAAGTTCCATTATTCTAAAAAGTCTGTTTCTTGAACCATCTATCTAGTATTATTGCTAGTAACCAATTTAAAATGTTGTTATTTGTGCTGTGGTTAAGAGAAACAATAAAACAAAATGGGTGGGGATTGACTTGCCTGTCAAATTCAAGATGTAGTTTATTTGATGAAGCAAAAATTTAGAATAGGCCGGGCGCGGTGGCTCACGCCTGTAATCCTAGCACTCTGGGAGGCCGAGGTGGGCGGATCGTTTGAGCTCAGGAGTTCGAGACCAGCCTGAGCAAGAGCGAGACCCCACCTCTACTAAAAATAGAAAGAAATTATATGGACAGCTAAAAATATATATAGAAAAAATTAGCCGGGCATGGTGGCGCATGCCTGTAGTCCCAGCTACTCGGGAGGCTGAGACACGAGGATCGCTTGAGCTCAGGAGTTTGAGGTTGCTGTGAGCTAGGCTGACGCCACGGCACTCACTCTAGCCTGGGCAACAGAGTGAGACTCTGTCTCAAAAAAAAAAAAAAAAAAAAAAATTTAGAATAACTTATTCTGTATTTGCAATACAGGTCACATTTAGATAAGTGATACAACTGTAGTGTTTTGAAAGGGGAGCTAAAACTGCATTGAACAAAGTGAAACTTTATATTTTTTATTGCTTCTTAAATTTTAAATTTAACCTTGTATCATAAGAGAACATAGGATTTTAAATGACTGATTAGAAAATGGCTTGGAAAACTTAGCTGTAACTTATGAACTAACATTGGTAAGAGAAAGGCTTTTTATGTAACATTGGGATACTTCTCAATTTGTGAAGTGATAACAGAGAAAAACATAGCTATACTCTTCCCTAAAAGAATAAAGAATGAAAAGGACTAATAAATAAGTGTGAGATTGTATAATATAAAACATGGTTTAAAAAAACATAGCAATGTATGTTTTTAGGTCTGCCATTAGGTTTAAGTTTTTGACATGAATGGAAAAATTCATTAGTCAAATGAGATTTTCAGTGTATTTTAGGGAGTAATGAGGTATCATCACCACTTGGTGGCAGTATTACCAAAAATTTAGATTAAGCTTTTAGGCGTGACTAAAGCTAGGTGGGTTAAGTCTAAACATTTAAAATTAGGAAGAAAAGATAAATGTCACATGAAAAGTCATTTTATGTCCAACTTTAAGTTCTTTTAAAAAGGAGGACATTAGTTTAAAGTAGCACCGTTCGGCATATTCTATTTCACAAGTTTGTGGTAAAGGACGTCATATTGCTGATGAATAGAAGGAAAAGTATAAGCTTAGATTTAAAGCTTAAAATATGAATTCCCTAAATAGGTTTTTGAGCATGTTCCTCCTATAAGTTTCTGGAAGAGTGTGTCTGGAAACTAGAAACAGTGGTTCTTAATAGTTATGAAGTAAGTTATAAGGGTAAGTGAAGAAGAAATGAAATCAACATAAGACTTTTTGTCTTACTGCTCCATTTTCTACTAATATCTCCATTATTAGATACCAACATTTTTATGTATACGTCTTGATAGCATATTTATTAAAGTAAGAAATACTATAACTTGAAGACAGAAAAAATTGTTTAGCTACAATAGAAAAGAATGTGAAAATAAATGAACTTGCATATAAAACCAAGCACTCAGGTATTCATTTATTCTGATTCTTACATTTGAAAGAATATTTCATAAATATTAAGGAATATAACACTCCTGACCAATGGGACTTCCTATTTATTTATTGACGCTTTACTTGTTAACTACTTCTTTACAATAATCAAAAGACAAAATTATTTGGCATGAGAAAACAAAAACATGGTATTTTTTGTTTGAAATGGTATATAATATCAGATTCTGGTATTTTTTTTTTCCCTTAAAGGAGGGATCTGCCCTGTTTTACATATATATAAGAGCAAAATATCTGGCATGTTTTTAAGAAGGAACAGATACATGTCATTCTCATTATTTAATAGAGCCGTTCTCCCTTATCCACAGGGCTCTAAGGACCCCTGTGGCTGCCTGAAACCTCAGATAGTACTGAACCCTCTATATACTGTTTTTTCCTATACTTATATACCTGTCATAAACTTTAATTTATAAACTAGGCATAGTAATTAACAACAATAAAAAAATAGGACAATTTATAACAGTATACTGTAGTTATGTGAATATGGTCTATCTCTCTGAATATTGTACTGTACTCCCCTATTTTCAAACTGGTTGACTGCAGAAAGCAAAACTGTGAATAAGAGGGGACTATTATAATTATTAAATATTTAATACTTAATTTGAGGCTTATGAGAAATTACCTTTAATGAGTACTATTTGCCTAAATTTAGTCCCTTTCCATTTATCACTTCCCAGGATTAGAAATATTGTAAGAAAACTCAAAGGCAGTTTTTTAAAAATGAACTTTAATGAAAAATATAAAAATATTATATCTCTGAAACATGATTTGTATGTTCAGCAAGTCTTAACCTTCCTAATGTAAAATAATCTTGTGTTTAATATTGCATTTTTATTTGCAAATACAATGATATAAATCTTATTTTACTTGACAGTAATATTTATGATGCTGACATCCTCATAGGGCTTATCTGTTTTGGGATTGACTTTTACATTGGAGATCCTCTGTACAACTTCCATTCCTTTAGTCACTCGTCCAAATACTGTATGCTTATTATCAAGCCAAGGCTGTATTGGAGGATAAATGAAAAATCTAAGTGAGTAAATCACACCCTCTGAGTGAGGAAATTAAAGAGAATTTAAATTTATGCTTCATTTTATTATATATTTAAGAAGAAGTACAATAATTTCTTACCAATAAAAAGTTAGCTTTTAAAAGCTATTACCATTTTATATGAAAAATATAGAAGCACAGTATAATGTTTAATTAAATATCTACATCTTTCAGACCAAGGGAGCTGGAAGATGTTTCCTAAAAGTAAGTTACTTGACATGGCTTAAAGAATTGTGGCTAAGGCTTTTAAAGTTGTCTACAGGAATCTTACCTGAACAATTAAGAGGCAGCTTGGAATAGTGCTTTGTGCTTTGGCGTTAGATGACAGTTCAAATGCTGGCTCTGCTACTTACTTGATCTTTGAAAAGTTAATCATGTCTCACTTTTGTTTCCTCATGTATTACTGAAAACTGGGGATAGTGATACTAAAAGTATTATGACTATTACATGAGACTATATGCCTGGCAGATAGTAGTTATAAATATTTTTCCTGTTTTCATTGCTTGGTGCTTAATTCCAAACAAAAAGTGTGTAATTTTTATAATTTTGTGGAACTGTATAGCAATAGAGTTAGATGATCTTATACTGTATTTCATCAAATCTAAAATGCCATTATGAACTGTGTTCTGATTTCAGAGATATTAAAATGTAGAAAAAAGGTCTTAAAATTGAGAATTCATTTATATTCTATTCCCTCCATTCTAAGGATGAGGAAACAGGCCCAGAGAGGTGAAATAATTTGCTTTCAGTTGTACAGTCAGTAGTGAGTGACAGAGGTGAGACTTGAAACTCAAGTATCTTGAAACACAGTGTATTGTACTTCTTACTACAATGAAAGTACTGTTTTACAAGTCTAAATTGATTTGTTATGCAATTTTACATTTTCTTCTCTAAATAATTTTCACTTTTATATCCTAGCAGATATAAATAATGCAAAGAATAGAGAATAGAGCTCTCTCTTTCACTGAATTCACTCTCTTAGATCATAACCTATAAATCTGTGGTCTATAGAAAATGATGTACTTACCGTTGGTACTACTGTTATGAAAAACTGGGATCCATTAGTATTTGATCCAGCATTGGCCATGCTGAGTGTGTATGGTCTGTCATGTCGTAATGTTGAATGAAATTCATCTTCAAATTCTCCTCCCCATATGCTTTCTCCTCCCATACCAGTACCTGTTGGATCTCCTGTCTGAATCATGAAGCCCTTAACAGAAAGTACACAAAAGCGTATTTTACTGTCCTTTTCTATATATATGCTTTGGAGTTATGTTATTTTTGTCGAGAGTACTTTATATTCAGTGAAACATTTACTTGCTTAACAGTCACTCTATAAAGTGATTTGATTAAACTCTTACACTTAAATTTGAATGATATATTTCCATTGCTCAACCACCACCTTATTCACTGATTAAAACCAAAATGCAAATGTCTTCTCATTTGTAGACATGCTCTTTCACAATAAGCTAAATAAAACCACTAAATGCTATAAATACATTTCGGGATCTGTATAGTATTTTTGTCTTTTATAATTGCCCTCCTCTTTTGCTCCTCTCTTTCCCCAAATACTCTGGATTTCCTGGAAGGCCATTTTACTAATTCCTTTAGAACTCTGAGATCTGATTTTTCCTTCTGTCATTTCTGACCTGCCCGTAACAAAGAATTATATCATTACCCCATCTACTTTATAGAATGCTGCTCAACAAAATCCAGGGGCTGAGCTCACTCTGCTCCTCAGGTATAATATTGGTTCTCACAGATGAGATGGCACTTTGGCTCCTCTATGATTGAAAAGCCACTGGGAACAGGTTACCTTATTATTGGTTTTATCTTGGCATGACCCTTTACTTGTTATCTTACTTTTTGCTTTAGCTGCTGACAAAATATTGTTGCATCATTTCTAAAAAGATAATCATGCCACTATTCCTGTCCTTGATTCTAGGTATTCATGACCATCCATTCTTTCTTTGGCTTGCATAGCCTACTTTTCCTGTTCCCTTCTAATTAAACTGATAAATGTGAGAGGAGGATTTCTTAGGCTTCAGTATCTTGTTATGCTATAACATGCTATTCCTTTGACAATATGACATTTGTGTAACTTACCTTAATTATACGGTGAAATGTATGCCCATTATAATAACCATTTCTGCTGTGAACACAGAAGTTTTCCACTGTCTTAGGGCACCTAGTAAGACATATATTAAAAACATGAAGCCTAATAAAGCATCTTCAGACAGTTTTCTTAGCAGTTCTGCTTCCCAATGATGTTTTAATGCCTTCTGAATGTTTGAGAAGGAGTGTTTTCTTCATAACCTCATCTAATCTCAGGAGAAGGATGAAAAAGGGCATGTAAGTGGTAATATATTCTTATTGTTTAAGGCAGCAGTCCTTGACCTTGTTGGCACCAGGGACCATTTTCATGGAAGACAATTTTTCCATGGACTGGGAAGGGGGGAGGGATGGTTTCTAGATTATTTAAGCACATTACATTTATTGTGCACTTTATTTCTATTACATTATAATATATAATGAAACAATTATACAACTCACCATAGGTTGGGGGCCCCTGGTTTAATGTAATTATCTTTAGATCATGACTGCTTATTAATATTTGAGTTTGACAGTATTGAAATTTCAAGGTCATTTAGCAGTTTAAAAATACAGCCATAGCATCTTAAGATATATTTAATATATGTATCTTAGCTTACTGCATATAGTGAATTAAGTTTCTGGAAAAGGTAGTTTTCTTATAAAAACAATGTTATGGTATGGTGACACATTCCTGAGCGAGGACTTATTCACAGAAATAACATCTCCTAAGTTGAATCAACTTTAAATGACAATCATATAAGCTTTCTTAATAACATTAACTAATCTTATGAAATGATTTCATATGGTCCATTATCATGTAATGGCTCTAAGACCTGAGAATGGAATGGAGAATTGAGATTCTTTCACCAAGTACATTAGGAAATAGATTCAGGGTGTATGGGTTCTGGCACTTAAAAGGAGACTGTCCAGCCATCTACAACTGCCTAGGTCTTTGTTTGGTATCAAGGTATGGTACAAAACATTCATATTCCAAATAAGTACTTTTAAGGTGTTGTAAAATGTCACCTTTTTGGTCAAGAATGGCCAGATAGTCTATTGTACTTGGTACTGTATGTTCATTTTACAAACTTTTAAACTGTCCAGAATACTTTCCAGCTTTTTTTCAATTGAAGCCTTTTTCCTTTTTTGAGACACAGTCCCACTTTGTCGCCCAGGCTAGAGTGCAGTGGTGTGATCATAGCTCACTGTAATCTCAAAGTCCTGGGCTCAAGCAATCCTCCTGCCTCAGCCTCCTGAGTTACTGGGACTACAGGTGTGCACCACCACACCTGGCTAATTTTTTTCTATTTTTAGTAGAGACAGGGGTCTTGCTCTTGCTCAGGCTGGTCTCGAACTCCTGACCTCAAGTGGTCCTCCCTCCTCAGCCTCTCAGAGTGCTAGGATCACAGATGTAAGCCAGTGCACCTGGTCAACCCTTATGTTTTTTGTTGTTATTTGTTTTTAAAACATACAACTACTGGGATGAAAAAGGTAGATGTCTAGCACATTTCAGGAAGGAAAAATAATTATAATTCCCTTAAAGATTTGCTTTGAGAGGAAAACCAGTTATATAACAAGCCACAAAACCTAGAGTTTGGATGTGCAGTTAATGGCAATAGTGATATACATTTGTTTATCACTTTACAGATTGCATTCAGCACTTTCATAGTCAATGTATTTTTTCCTCATAATAAACCTGTGATGTATGTGTGTGTGTGTGTATATATATATATGTATATATATATATAAAATGTTCTCATTTTTCTAGTGATAACAGTTACCAGAAAGCTCAGGAATAGAATATGAAACATTTCAATTCTTCAGATTCCTTAAGTAATAAGATTTTTAAGTTGAATAGTTTCTTCAGATATACACATTTACATTTGTAATTATGTAAGCCAACAAAAATTGTTGTACATACTCAACGGGAAAAAGTTTGATGTGAATATCTCCCATGCTGGTATGGATAATGGCACTATCTGAAACTCGTTTAGGTCCTTCAGCTTGAGTAGCTGCCATGACTTCTTCTTTAGAAGGTTTCTCATTAAAAACATCTCGGTCAGAATCTGCACTTTTTGTATCCTCTGGTTCTCGTTTGGTAAACTCAAGAAGAAAAGTAAAAAGTGAGTAAATGAATTAAAGTCATCTGGTAAAAATTTACGAACAAGAAAATTTCTAATGAAATATTTGAGGAAAGTAAGAATTTACATCAGAATAAATCCTTATTTCAGGAATCACTTGCCATCAGAGGGTGTGTAAGGCAGTTAAATTATTTTTACATTAGTCTAATATGAAAATAATCCATGTAATATAATGAACATGTTGATTTCAAATGGAATTTAATGTGCTTTGTGTAGAAATTTTCTTGGGTACACATTTAACAAGATAATGGTTTTATGTGTTGTAACTCTCTATTTTTGCCTTCTGGTAAGTCCTAACCTGTCATCTGTTGCTCACTTTTCACTATTTAGATTGCCTGGTGCCGGGCGTGGTGGCTCATGTTTATAATCCTAGCACTCTGGGAGGCTGAGGCGGGCGGATCGTTTGAGCTTAGGAGTTCAAGATCAGCCCGAGCAAAAGCGAGACCCTGTCTCTACTAAAAAAAAAAAAAATAGAAAGAAATTATATGGAAAACTAAAAAAAAAAATAATAGAAAGAAATTATATGGACAACTAAAAAAAAAAATTTATATATATGTATGTTAGCCGGGCATGGTGGTGCATGCCTGTAGTCCCAGCTACTCAGGAGGCTGAGGCAGTAGGATTACTTGAGCCCAGGAGTTTGAGGTTGCTGTGAGCTAGGCTGACGCCATGGCACTCTAGCCTGGGCAACAGAGTGAGACTCTGTCTCAAAAAATAAATAAATAAATAAATAAAATAAAAATAAATAAATAGATTGCTTGGGTTTGAATTCCAGTTCTGCCTTTACTAGTTATATGATGTTGGGGAAGTGAATTAATTTCTTCCATTTCCTCATTCATAAGTGAGGATAATAGTACGTACCTACCAATGAAGGTAGTTGTGAAGATGAAATGAATGGATATAAAGTGTTTAGAGAACAGTGCCCAATGCACAGAAGGTATTATATACATATTAACAATTATTATTACTGCTACCAGCAGGACCCAGTGCTAGGCAGGATGAGATTTCACAAAGATGAATCGGTATGGATCTTCACTTTTTAAATTTTTTTAGAGTCCTACCTGATCTATGTAAATACAAACTCTGAAGCTTGGGAGGAAGAATGCAAATTTTGAGTGAAGTTGTAGAAATCTCAGGATCCTCAGAGTATAAGAACTGAGAAAAATCTTTCAGTTGTTAACTCTTCACTTCTCAACGCCTGTTTCTTTTACTTTACTCTTAGTAAATAGAGATCATCTCTTCCAAGCAAGCTCTACCTGATGCCAATTGAGTTCTAGGAAGGTAAAGCTAGTACCCCAGTCCTTGTCTTGCCTAATATCATTCCTTGATCCACTTGGGTAGATTCCAAATAAAGAAACAACCAAGCTAGGATGTTATCACTTTGACATCTTATTCTCCAGTTTTAAAAAGAATGGCATGTCTATTTTACTATTTATTTATATGAGTTTTAAAAAGTTACCTTGATTTAGCTCACATATAGATTTGTAAAACTAGTTTTATTTCATGATGTTGGATTTGGAAAAAAGGATACAAAATTCATATATATGTATACCATCTTAGTTTTGCTTAAGAATATGTACTTCTTTTTTTTTTTTTTTTTGAGACAGAGTCTCACTCTGTTGCCCAGGCTAGAGTGAGTGCCGTGGCGTCAGCCTAGCTCACAGCAACCTCAAACTCCTGAGCTCAAGCGATCCTCCTGTCTCAGCCTCCCGAGTAGCTGGGACTACAGGCATGCACCACCATGCCCGGCTAATTTTTTCTGTATATATTTTTAGCTGTCCATATAATTTCTTTCTATTTTTTTAGTAGAGATGGGGTCTCGCTCTTGCTCAGGCTGGTCTCGAACTCCTGAGCTCAAACGATCCACCCACCTCGGCCTCCCAGAGAGCTAGGATTACAGGCGTGAGCCACCGCGCCCGGCCAGAATATGTACTTCTAATAAGTGAAAATCAGATGAAAGATATTCATAACAATGTTAAGTACATAAGGAAGCAGTGACTTATTTTTTGCTTCTCTATTTCCTCAAACTTCATAATGAATATGTATGCTTTAAACAGCATAAAGGTAAACTCTGGAAAAAGAAATAAAATGTAGCTTGTTACTTAATGTTTTAAAAGAAAATGGATGGAGAATTAGTATATGTGTTTTTAGTGTATATTAACAATTATCTTTTATGATTAATTTTTACTTCATAACAGTTAAATTACAGGTAAAAACAAGACACATTATTTTATTTTTTTTTTTTTGAGATAGGATCTTGTTCTGTCACCCAGGTTGGAATGCAGTGGTGCAATCATAGCTCACTTCTAGGCTCAAGCGATCCTCCCAGCTCAGCCTCCTGAATAGATGGGACTATAGGCATGCGCCACAATGCCTGGCTAATTTTTAAAATTTTTTGTAGAGACATGGTCTCACTATGTTGCCCAGGCATGTCTCAAACTCCTGGCCTCAAGCGATCCTCCTGCCTTCCTTCCAAAGTGCTGGGATTATAGGCATAAGCTACCACATCCAGCCCATTTTCCCTTAACAGACACTAGTAAATTTTTAAGCAATGACTTTGAAAGTTATAAGTGAAATTCTCATCTCAAAAGAATTTACCCATGTTAGGTTGAAAGCTTGTTTGTGGTAGGGAAACTGCTATTCCATACGTTTATCCAATGCTGGTAACTTTTAATAGCATCACAACTGCTTGCAATATACAGATGAATGAATGTGTATATTATAATGAGTCAGTCACTTTACTACACTTTGTGGATTTAATAGTGAAGAAGACAAAATCCCCTACATTTATGGCTTTTAGATTATCTTGAGAAGAGGACAGTGTCAAAGCCAACAACCAAAAAAATCAGCTCAGACTGGATGTTAAGGTTTCCAAGATGAGACCTGAAGTATGAGTGGGAATTGGGTAGTAGTATGTGGCTGGCAGAAGGAATAGCCTGTGCAAAGGCCCAGAGTTTAAAAACACAAAACATTCAACTATTGTAAATGGGATATTCAGTATGGTCAGTGCAGCAAATGAACTAAAAATGAAGAAAGATAAAGCTACAGAATTGAGAAGGGCCAGCTATCAGATATCTAGGGAGTTATTAAAGGCTGTTAGGCTGAGAAATAAGTCATCTTGGGTCTCAGAAAGTTCTCTGACCGCAGTGTGAAGGACAGAATGCCAGGCAGAGGTCTCTGTACTTTGAGTTTTTCTTCTTAGGTGAACAATTAGGACCGTGCTACTCCTAATAACTTAGTAGTTTGATTTTGAGCCCAATTTTAGTATTAAAAACATGCAAAGAACTTTTAGTTTTCCATAGGGAAAAAAAAAATTCCATGGGAATATATAATTCCAAGGTAGCATCATTACAATGAAGTCAAAAGGTAAAAAAGGAAATGTATTTAGAAAAGGAAACTGTGCAAATTTGGGGGAGAAAAATTATGTTCAAGAGTAAAAGCTGAAAAATAATAAAAATACTAAAAAGAAATTTAAAAACCCCACAGTGAAACTATTTTGGATGCAATTATGATCATTCATAACCACTAACTTCCTATCATCTTAGACAACACAAATAGTTACTGTAGAAGCCAGTTTGAAAAATTTGCAAAACATGATGGAAAACAGTATAGAAATGTTTAAAATCAACTCCTAGTTAAAAATTCTACAATATTAGTGTTGTAAGATGGTATTCTGGTTGCTTAGAAAGTCTGCTATTACTGCCAACATTCTCTTCAGTTGAAAGCACAAGCCAAGAAAAAAAACTCCCAACCAAACTGGAAGAAACATTAGGGTCTATCTCCTAGTATTTCCACATACCATATAAAATCTATTCTTTTTGAAAGATGTACAGACTATTGTTGGGTCAGCTTGAATATTCTGAAGAACAGGGTTTTCAGAAGCTTTCATCTCAATCGTAGTTGCAGCACGATGCTTTTTGGCTATTCCTTGGAACAAAGCCAATTGCATCACTCTAATATTTTCTTGCTTGCCTAAGATCCGCACACACCTGGAAAACATAAAAATGTTTTATAGAATAAAATTACCAGAATTAACTCCCATTTTGACAACTTTATGAGGAGTCAAGTATCTTATCTATGTAAAAAATAACCAGTGAAAGGTTTTTAAAAATGTTTCTCTACCCAAAGAAAGGTATCATTTTAAATTAGTAGGCTGCTATAATTTTCAAGTTAAAAATAAATAAAATCATCAAGAGGATGAAAAGCCACAGACTGGGAGAAGACTGTTACCCAAAATATACAAAGAACTCTTAAAACAAAACGATAAGAACACCAAAAACCCAATTAAAAAATAAGCCAAGCACCTTAACAGACACCTCACCAAAAAATGTATACAGATGGCAAATAAGCATATGAAAAAATGCTTCACCTCATATGCCATCAGGAAAAAACTAAAACAATATACCATTACACACCTAATAGAATGGCCAAAATCTAGAACACTGACAATACAAAATGTTGGCAAGGATGTGAGCAACAGGAATTCTCATTCACTGCTGGAAGGAATGCAAAATAGTATAGCCACTTTGGAATGCAATTTGGCCATTTCTTACAAAAGTAAATATTCTGTTACCATATATATGATCCAGCAGTCATGCTCTCTGGTATCTACCCAAAGGCGTTGAAACCTTACGTCCACACAAACACTTGTACATAGATGTTTATAGCAGCTTTATACATGATTGCCAAAACTTGGAAACAACCAAGATGTCCTTCAGTAGGTGAATGAATGAATAAACTGTGGTATATCCAAACAATGGAATACTATTCAGTGCTAATAAGAAATCAGCTATCAAGCCATAGAAAGACATGGAAGAACCTTAAATGCACATTACTAATGGAAAGAAGCCATTCTAGAAAGGCTACATACTGTATTATTTTAACTATATGACATTCTATAAAAGGCAAAACTATGGAGACAGTAAAACATCTGTGCTTGCCAGGGATTATAGGGTATGGAGTGATAACAGAGCACAGGGGATTTTTAGGGCAGTGCAACTACTCTGTTTGATACTATATTGGTGCATACATGCCATTATACATTTGTTCAAACCTATAGAATGAACACCACCAAGAGTGAACCCTAATGTACACTATAGACTGTGGATAATAATGATGTGTCAATGTAGGTTCATCACTGCCAACAAATGTACCACTTTGGTGGGGGATGTTGATAATGGGAAGGCCATGTATGTGTGGGGCCAGATTGTACGTGGGAAAATCTCTATACCTTCCTCTCAATTTCACTGTGATCCTAAAACTGTTCTAAAAAATTTAAGTCTATTAAAAAACCAATCATTTGTTTATACAATTTTAGCCTATTCCTACTAATCTTTCTATAAGCCTTCAAAGATTTATATTGCCAAGAACTCCAATATAAATGTTTATATATGGGAATGTACAGCACAAGATTTTTTTCTCCTAAAAATATTCTTTAAGTTCATTTACATTTGTTGATAGTATCTGAATGTAGCTATTTTGTACTAAGACCAAATGGTTGGTTTGCACAAAAAAAGGCTTATTGTGGTTTCATGCATTTTAACTTCTGATTTTATGTCTAGCAGGATGTAATGCTGAATTCTGTGGTTAAAATCTTTGGCAACATTTAACATGATCCAGACTAATTTAAATCAATAAGCAAAAGACAGACTGAAACTTGTTAAAAAAAGAAAAAACTTGAAACTATGCATATCTTCTTTCCATTTCTTTTGCAAACATGAGTGGAAACTTTTTACATAAGATTATAAACAACTGAGAGACCACAGAAAAATGCAGTCAAAACATTTGGTTAAGTTTAGACATTTGGGACCATTCCACTTGTCTTGAAACAAACAAAACTCCCATTGTTTCTCTGATGGACGAAATGGTGCCCCAAAGTGCATTTTTAAAAAATACATGTCATATTAAAGCTTACCGGTTTGTCTCCACATTTATAACTTTAATGCCCAGCATTGTTCCATATAGCACAAAGTGTCCAGTTTCATCAAAAACTATATTAATTAATCTTACGGCATCCACCTTCTCCAACTCACGTTCCACAGCCATTCGTCGGCCAAATTCCATATCTGGTAGCTGTTGCCTCATCTGTTGCAGTTCAGTAAACATCTAGGAAACAAATGGTTTATTGCCAAAAACTCTCTATATATACATATACAAAGAAAGGTATCATTTTTATATATACATATGAAATTTAAATAGAAGTACAATACACATTAAGAGCCCTAATAGTTTATGTACTTATGTATCTTAAGAAGAATTCTAAACTCTATAAGCATGAAACAAAAAGACATTAGGAAGTTCAGGCATTAAAAAATAGTATTTTAAACTAAATGGTGACTGGTTTTTCTAAATTAAAAACTCAGTTGGTTAATATAACTACTGCTTTCTCTATAGAAATAACAATACATCTGCTGCCTTTTATTTTTTTAACATACTTAATAGTGAGAAATCTGCATTCAAGCCACATATGTAATTTCAAATTTTCTAGTAGCTACATTAAGCAAAGTAAAAAGAAAGTTGGAATTCATTTTAATGTTTCATTAAACCCAATGTATCAAAAAATTATCATTTCCACATTAACAAAATAAATAATTGGGATAACTTACATTTTTTTAAATATCAAGTCTTTGAAATCTTGTGTGTATTTCACACTTTCAGCACATCTCAATTTGGACTAGCCACCTATCAAATGCTCAATTGCCACATATGGCTGGTGGCTACTTATACTGGACAATACATCTATAGACTATGAAGTTCTTATATAGTGATCATGTGCCTGACATATAACAAGCACTCAATTTTTACTGAATGAACTCTTATCTCACTATAACAAATTCATAATGTTTCAGAAAATGTTTCAAGTTATTTTGAAATAGGGCAATTATATCAGATTACCATTAAGTAATCTGACATAATGCCCTTTATTGTTGGGAAATTTGGTTTACTTTTCTTTTGCTATTTAATACACAGATTTCAAGGTGGCGGTAACATCTCAATTACTCTGTATTAACGCATTACAAGCCTTCCAAAAGATGATGATCTTCACATTTAGTTTTCTAGGCATTAAGGGAATCAAATAATAGAATTCAAAAGTAGCTCTCCATTGCAGATGAAAAGTAAGCCTGATTTATGTCCCATCTAATTCTTTGTTTCATGTTTGTGTTAACCAGAAATCTCCTCCAGTTTTTGTAGATATGGGAAGAAAAATATACAAAACTCCAAAAATCAAAATGAGGTATGTTTGTTAATATAAAAGTATGAGACTACAAAGTCTTATAGAACAGGTAAAAAGCCTAGTTGTTGGGTTTTCTTGTTTCCAATCTCAAGGACCCAGTAATATATATTCTATTGCTTATTTGTGTGCCAGGAACAGCCTAGAATGCTGGACTACATTTTTGCAGTGAGGGACTCATGATCATTTCTACTGGAGAGAGGAGTCAGTCTTCAAGATGTAAGGTCTATAGGTGGCCATCTGTCCATACATAAGTATTTCACAAATGTTTATCCAATCTGATTAAGTATCTTATCACAATCTTTTTAGAGTATTCTAGTCTTCATAGCAGGGTCTCTGTGACAGACAACTGTACAACTATATACAGTGACCTTGGCTAGAAAACAGTAAAAGATACAACTTCACACCATCCCCTTCAACTTCTTGTCTGTTAAACTAGGAGGACCCTTAACTAGGTAGAAACTCACCTCCCCCTCTTTTAACATGGAACTGTGAGATTCCAGACATTTACTAGTCACTAGCATTATAAGTAACTAATTTAACTGATGTTTGGATTTTTGGCAAACTCTCATTCTGAATCTCAACTTCTGTTTTAAGCTTTACTACTGGCCTCCTCTTGTCACCTCAGCCCTATCAATTCAACAAATGTTGAAGACAATGAAGAAATAGAGTAGACTGAGCAGCCCAGAGTTATGTGTGTTAGGAGATTTATGTCCAGAGAGTCATTCTGAAAAATTTCTTTTCCTGAGAAATCTTGGAAGAGCTGTTTTAAAATTATATTTAGATTGTAATATCTAGTTATCAGCTACCATTAAATAAGAAAACATTACCAAGAAAGATTTCTCTTTAAAAGCAGAGTAGAAATACTAATATATCTTCTTCTGACAAGAAAATTTGTCATAGGATGATTTAGCTAACAAACAGATCTTTACATTTGTCTGGAATTATATTACTTGAGGCAGACACAACTCATTACCACTTGTCACCAAAACAAGAGTACCACTAATGAGAGCTGAATGAATTTATGAAGAGCTTAAAGTGGGAATCCAGTGTAAACTGCTCATTACCAAGGACTATAGAATTGACACTGTCATACAATAAAACACTATTGCTATGAAGGTTCAATCCAGACTCTCAAAGGATCCGACATACCATTAGCAGTCAGAAAACCACCTGATGGCAACAGTTGAGACCCAAGTATCCAGAGAAACCACTTAACTTTGCATGGATAAAAACTCTTATTCTGTTAGCAGTCTAACAAATGATGGCTAGAGTCACTCTTTCAACGGACATCTAAATAATTTTGTGTCAGGTACTGTTCTTAGTGCTGGAGATAGTCATGAGCCAAAACAGATCACGTAGAGCTTAGTCCACGGGAGGACATATTAATTAAATAATATGATCATATCAAATCCTCTAAAGGAAAGAGTGATACACAGTTACATTAAAAAAATTGTTCTAAGCTGGGTGAGGTGGCTCATGCCTATAAACCCAGAACTTTGGAAGGTCTAGATGGGAGGACTGCCTGAGGCCAGGAGTTCGAGACCAGCCTGGGCAAAATGGCAGGACCCTGTCCTACAAAAAATAAAAAAATCTTATCTGGCACACACCTGTATTCCCAGTTACTGGGGAAGCTGAGGTGGGAGGATGGCTTACGCCCAGGAGTTTGAGGTTATAGTGAGCTATGATTGTGCCACTGCACTCCAGCCTGGGTGATAGAGTAAGACCCTATCTCTTTAAAAACAAACAAAGAAACAAACAAAAGCTGTTCTAGACTGGATGAATAGTGAAAGCTTCCCAGAAGAAGTGACTCTTCAATTGAAATATAAAAGATGAGTTCAATAGGTAATGGAGGAATGTGAGGAGCAAGGAGGTTTTCCACTCCAGGCAGAGGGAATAACATATACAAAAGCCCTATGGTGGGAGCCATGTTTAAGAAATAGAAGGCCCAAATGGACAGAGTAAGAGGAAGGGAGAAAGGTGCTTTACAATAGGCTGGTACTACATGGTAGGCCACGGCTTTGGTCTTTATCCTAAGAACAACAGGAAGTCACTGTAAGGTTCTAAGCAATGGAATGACATGATCAAATAAGTGCTCTTAAAAGATTGTTCTGGGTGCGGAGGAAGCCAGAATAGATACAGACAGTAGACAATGCAATAGGTCAGGCAAAAGATCATGAACTATGGTAGTCAAAGCTGTGCTAAAAAGAAATGGATGGATTAAAGTATATTTAAAAAGTAAAACTGGCAAGACTCATGATGATTTACATAGGGGTTAAGGAAAAAGAGTTAAGGATGACTCAGGTTTCTGGTTTGTGCAACTAGATAGATATTGGCGCTATCCATGAAGACAGCAAAAAAAGGACAGGACCAGGTTTATTCATAATAAAAAGCTGGAGAGATTAATTTGGGAGTAGTCATATGGACAGAAGTGAATAAAAAGTGAGAAGAGGGCCTAGAATGAGTTTTGAGGATATTAAGAGGATAAGTTTGCAAACAAAAGTGGAAAAAATAAAATGAAAAAACATCCACATAAATAGGAAGATAACTGGCTTGGAAAATATCATATCATAACCTGGGGAAGAGAGTTTCAAAGAGCAACAATGCAAGACAGAAGACAGCTGAACAATATCTTTAATGTGCTAAGAGAAAATAACCGTCAACCTAAATGTCTATAAACAGAAAAAAATCTTTCAAGAAACAACACAAAATAAAGACATTTTTAGAAACTGATTAAATTTAAATTACACTTACACTTAGTGATTCATCAAAGACTCTCATGAGTTTTCCAGTTAAGAATCTGAAAATCCTAACTTTTCTATCAGAACCAATAGTAGCTATTTTCTTCCCATCAGGTGAAAAACATATGCTGGTCGGATAAGCCTTACACTTTGCAAATTCATATAAATCTGTGTCAGTTTTATATTCCCAGCTCACATTTTTGGGGAATTTATATTCATGAGGAGGCCCAGTCCAGTATTCAATCATTCCAGATTTGTCAGAAGACACTACTGCTTTGTAAACTGGGTTTAGCCGTATTTGAGTAAGAGGTGATGTATGGAGTTTGTCAAAAATATGAAGTGGTTGGTTATCTCCTCGGCCATCATAAATGAAAATTTTTCCTGTACTCTTCTCAGAAGCAGCAACTGAAGATATGGCATCCCCTGGGCAATAGATCCACTCACACTGTCCAGGAAAATAACTAAAATAATAAAGAATTGAGAGGGGGGGAAAAAAGGTCAATACCACAAGCAAGTATCCCTCCCTTAACCTATCAGCAAGAAAATATTTTGGCCAGTAATTTAGACAGTTTTGGATTCCTTGTTCAAAAGTAACAGAGATACAGAATGGGAAGGAACACCTAAGAACAGTTACTAATTTCTCTCTTTTTGACTTCATCAATGTAATGATAATAAGTTCTTTGGATCTATTGAACCATAAAAAGAGAACTGCATATAGCAGCCCGTTTAATTCCACTGGGTAGATAAGGAAACCTAATCAGATGTGGGCCTTCAGATATTCTGGGGCATTGCTTTGTGAATCTCTGTAAACCAGTCTACATACAACTTACTTTTAAATATGTTAGCATGTAAGAGTATATTTTATAAATCCATTCTTGAAATATTTCAAATAAAAATATTTTAGTTATAGCTCTGCTTAAAAGAAAAACATTTTCCTCAAACACTCTCATTATGACTAACTCAATCTTGGTATTAAAATTATAAGCTCTGAACATGCTGCCTGGTGAACAAAGTATACAAGAACTGGGACAAAGTATAAAAGATTTAATCAATATACCACATTTATACACTCAAATGAGTGCTGTTTCCTTAAAAGTAGTCATTCTGAGAGGTACACTATTATTTCAATCATGGTGTCGACGCTCAAAACCTTTTTGGTACTTTTCTTTTAGAATTTCTATCAAAGTCTGAAAAATACTCTTTCAAGTATCCTCAAAGGGTAAATATTCAATATTTCTGAATGGAAACAAAGCTGGGGAATAAAACAGATGATCAAGTTAGGTATTCTATTTGTGGTCAAAAAATAAGTTCTAACCATAAAGACTGATTTCCTTTAGTGGCTCATGAAATCATAAAATGATTTTGAAGGAAATTTCAAAATTTGAAATTATTTGAATTATGGACATAATTCAGTTCATAGTAGGACTTTATGGAGATAGTGTCTTTGGGAGGTTAATGAGGCCATAAAGGTAGGGACCTAATCTGATAGGTCTCTGTCCCTTTGTCCCTTCTCCCTTCTTTCTTCCTTCCCCCAACCATGTGAGGACATAAAGAGAAGCCGGGAAGAGAGCCCTCATCAGAAACCAAATCTTGCTGGAACTTACAAAGTATCAGTCTTAACACTGTACAGTTTAATCACATAGCTTGGGTATCAATATACTCCAAAGTTTAAAATCACTAAGAAATAGCTTCAGTTCCAAAAATGTGCATAAACTTCATAAGAACACACACATTCCATATTACTGAAATAAGTACAAGCAAGGAAGTTAATTCTAAGTACCAGTAATTAGACATGATGAATCCTCATTAATTTATTAAGCAGTATTAATTGGATATTATGAATCCTTGTTGTGATGCTGTTTAGAAATTTCTGTGATTATTAACAAAAACCACAGCAAAAGCTTCTAAACATCATAACAAGGATTCATTATATCTAATTTCCCCAAGCAAAACTCAAAGGCACATTTTTAATGGTATGGTAATATACTGTTTAAGAATAACCTATGAAATGGTGAAGTTTGGCTTAAAAATTATTTCAGTAAGTTAAAAAATATATACTTTAAAAAAGACTCACCCAAGTTTCAGCATATTGATCATGTCAAAATTCACTACATCAAACACCTTCATTGCTTTATCATCACCCACAGAACAGAATAATGCTCCCTCAGAGCTAACTGCAATACTCTCGATAATTCCTATTTAAATAAATCAAATTAAAATATTCTAGTAAATACCAATGAAGTAAATGTGCATGATTCAAAGAAAAAAACAAAATTCTAAAAGAAACTTTAGTACAGTTTAAAGAGCTACCAAACAAAAAGGTGAAATTCTTACCCAGGTGACTACGAAAATGTTTAACAAATTCAATTCCCTCTTCTATTTTTTTCCAGAACTTGACATGTCCATCATGACTGGCAGTAATAATAAAATCTGTCCTGCATATATAAAATTTTAAAAGTTAATTTCTAATACAGATCTATGAATCAGTCAGTATCTCCAAAGCAATCATTCACTGAGAATCTCTGACTCTTTCAAAATAGGTTTTAAAAAAAATCTTCCTTTAAGCAGACCACTGTATCAGCATAGATAAAACACTGTAAATTTTGAAGCTTTTTTGGCTATCATAATAGTTGCTGCTGCACTAATTTTAACTTCAAGAGCTAGGATCAGAATTGAACTAGTATATGACATTAAAAAAAAAAGGAATTTCGCTAGACTTGGATTCCTTATTGCTAAAATCACCTTATAGGAAGTATTTTCATAAGAAAATGTAGTACTTTTCAGAAGCTGATAAATAAACATATTAATACTACTTTCATATATAGCAAAATTCAACATAAGTTTGTTTTATATAATATATCCAGGGTAGTTTGGTTATTTGTCAAAGAGATTTTATACAGAACGGTCTCCCCTATATAAGGTATATAAAAATAGAAAGTGTTTATTGAAACCTAGTATATGTCAAGTACTTTACATACATTACCTTAGTTAATCTTTATAACAACTCTATTTGGTAGTATCTTTATCATTTATAAATAGGAAATTGTTTCAAAATGTCTCCACTTGCATTCAAGTTGTTAGGGTAAAAAATATTTTTTTAAAAACGTTAAAATTTACTTGTTCCAGGTCCACATAGATAAAGAGTGGTTTTCAGATCTACCTAACCACAAAACCTATACTCTTTGTATTGCACTACACTTTGGTTTAGAAAACAAAACAAAAAATACTTGAGGGAGAGAGTGATAGCAATACTTAGTAACGTATACTGTTTTATACACTGACAACTTTGGACTACGAAGGGTGATACTATTTGGTCAGAATTATCCTATATGTGGAATATAAAGATATGTTATTCAGATTTATATTTAAAATGCAATTTGTCTTCAAGAGATCAAAGATAGACTGATCCCCAAACGGAGTAATCCATCTATTTTCCATACTCACTGCCAATATCATCCAAGCCACCAACATGTCTCATCCAGATTTCTCTACCAGCCTCCTAATTGCTCTTCCTATATCCATTCCTGCCCTATTTAAATCCATTCATCTCACCACAGCCAGAGTAGTCCTTTTAAAAAAATAAATCTGCCGTTACTCTCCTGCTCACAGGTTCAAAATCCATATAAGGAATAGAAAGCCCTATGGGATTAAGCCCTTGCCTTTTTTCTTCGGCCTCATCTGCCATTTAACCTCTCTAAATTTCAGTTTCCTCAGCTATAAAGTGAAGATCATACACTACCTCACAAGACTGTTCTTAAGATAAATGAGATAATTATAAAAAAGCCTTATTCGAGACCACACGGGGATGCCAAAAAAAAAAAAAAGGAAAAAAAAAAAAAAAAAAAGAAAAAAGCCTTAGCACAGTACCTGGACATACTATGAGCTCAAGAAACAGTAGTATATTACTACAAGTTGAGTATCCCTTATCTGAAATGCTTGGGACTAGAAGTGTTTTGGATTTTGCATTTTTTCAGATTTTGGAATACAGGCAGTCTTTGGGTTACAGATGACTTAACTTATACTGTTCTGTACTTATGAACAGGCTCCCAAGGCTCCCCTAAGGATAATTCATAATTAAATAATTAAATTAGTAATTCGGGAACTAGTTTCTTCCCAGCATGTAAACAAATTCGCATGGCATAAGTGGTTCACTGGCACAGCATTTTTACTATAGAGGCTAGTCTCACTGTTTATACGGTTGCTTAGGCACATCATCACTTTCATCCTAACATTTTTATTTGATTTTGTGTGTCTGTGTTTATTCTTATGATCATGCCTCCAAAGTGAAAGTCCACTGAAAGTCCAGGTAAGCCTGCAGCAAAAAGAAAGGTGATGACAATAGAAACGAAAGTAGACATAATTAAGCATTTGGAGAAAGGCAAGACACCATCATTCACTGGGAAAGCATTAGGCTTTAGTCACTTGACTATTGGAAGAACTATAAAGGATACAGTGAGAATGGAACATGGGAAAGGCAGTGCTCCAATGAAAGCATCAATTATTACTAAGCAGCATAGTGGATTAATTACTGCAATGGAAAGCTTATTATTGATTTGGTTAGATCAAAATAAGCATTAACATTCCTATTAGCTTAGTATTGATGCAATATTAGGTGAGTGTTAACCTTGAATAGCCTTTTTGAAAATTTGTTCTATCTCTTATCTAAACTTTTTTTTTTTTTTTTGAGACAGGGTCTTGCTCTGTTACCCAGGCCAGAGTGCAGTAGTGTCATCATAGCTCACTGCAACTTCAAACTCCTGAGCTCATGCCATCCTCCTGCCTCAGTACTCATCCTGCGCACCCCCCCCCCCCCGGCCTCCCCCCCCCAGTAGCTGGGACTACAGGGAGCGCCACCACGCCTGGCTAATTTTTCTATTTTTACTAGAGACAGGGTCTTGCTCTTGCTAAAGCTGGTCTTGAACTCCTGGCCTCAAGCAATCCTCCACTTCGGCCTCCCAAAGTGCTAGGATTACAAGCATGAGCCACCACATCAGGCCTCCTATCTAAACTTTTTATATAAGTATGTCTTTATGTTTTGTTATTATTACAGTATTAGATTATATTATTATTACCACATATAAGCCATTATAGTGTTGGTATTATTATAGTACATGCACTATTCATCAGGGATCCAAGTTACATACAAATCCAACCTAAAGACGTTCTTAGGAATGTATAACCCAGAGACTGCCTGTATTTGCATTATCCTTACTGGCTGAACATCCTTAATCGGAAAATGCAAAATCTGAAGTGCTCAAATAAGCATTTCCTTTGAGTGTAATGTTAGCACTCAAAAAGTTTTGGATTTGGGATTTGGGATGCTCAACCTGAACTATTATTATCCTTCTCCAAATCCCCCATTCATCTGTTTTGAAGGTCTTTAGATATTTTAGGATGTCTTAGTTCCCACCATTTCCTCCATTAATGCCAAAGACACTAGGTACCAATTACTCTTATCTTAACTAACATACCCTCCTCTTCCGGAAAGCTCAAAGGCTACCTGGTTCATCTCCCTCTTGGCATTTATCTCCAAAGACATACATATAAACTCTGTGGGGGCTCTGACTTAGAGAATGCATTCTTTGTATGATATAAGAAAGAACATGTAGGCCTTTATTTAACTTAAACTGTCACAGAACTTAATGGTACTAACTAGAAATATATAAAATCCTAAAATTACTTTTATAAATCCACCTCAAAGTTGAAGGTTTTTTTTTTAAAGAAAATAAACTTCTCAGAAAAAAATTAAAATGATGCAATAAACTTACTTGGTACATACCACATGGGTGATAACATCTCTATGCATGTAACTGCGCTCATACATGGATGCACTGGGGAGATTATCAAGATAGACTCTCTCAAACTCTAGAACTAAGGGGAAAAAAAATAAAGTAAAAAATTTATTTTTAACAAATTAACTAAATTCCATTTTGTACTTCTTTAAAATTTCTATATTCAACTTTGTATTTTCTCCTACATTTTCTTTCAATTCAAATGCAATAAAAAAAAACCCCACTACTTGCTAAATCATTTTTAACTTTTCTTATTTCAGAGTATGGAATAGCACCATTTATTTAGTCAGTTATAACAAGTTTGCAGGTATTATATAGATGCTTAATTGTCCCCAGGACTTAAGAACTGAGTGGTTCTCACTTCCTGCGAAGGTTCCATTTAAAAAAAAAAAAAAACTTTAAAAACTGCTCCCTGAAACTATCACAACCATTTTCCTAACCATGTAGATCCAATTATCAGTGCTAATTTTAATAAGAGACCAGTGGTCATCTGTAAGATGTCTCAGTTTATCTTTAAGGCACCTATCCTCTTTGAAGTCATTAATACTGTGTTTGAAATATTTAAACACAATAAAATGCTTAGGTTTTTAGAGCTGAGAAAATCATAGGGAAGATCCAGTTGAGTGCTTCTCAAATTTTTTACAGGGGCAAAATATCTGTGAGAGGTAATCTGAGGAACGTCAAGAAATATTGATTTTATTATGTGAGCTATGAACAATTTCACTAGCAAAAAAAAATGAGATTTTAGGTATAACAAGTAAAATAATCCAACGATGGCCAAACATGCCTATAAAAAGTTGATAAATTAACATGACAAGCTGTTTCAGAATTTTTCATAAACGTTATATAGCAGACTTAAAGTTGTATCTGACAAACTACTTCTCCCTTTATTTTTAGTAATAGAACCCCCATTTATATATGAACATACTGACATCCAGTTATAACATGATCTTTCTCACCTTCCCCAGTAGTGAGGTTTGAACATAGCTAATGAGATAAAAGTGGAACTGTTTTGTGATAGTGAGGAAGTCTCCTTGAAAAGGTGTGTCCTTCTTCCTTTCGTCAATCTTATGGCTTGGAACTGGGATATGACTGCTGTAATCCTAACAATCACTCAGGGGAATGAAGATGAGGGCCATATCCTAGTTATGTTAGGGTAGAAAGCTAGAAAGAACCTAGGAACCTTTGGAACCTCCATTACCAATCCTGGACTGCCTACTTTGGGATTTCTACACATGAAAGAAGTATACCTCTCTTTTTAATATCATTGTTATTTTGGGTTTTTCTGTAATATGCAGATAAATTTAATCCTACCTGATTCAGATTCCTTTTTCCGTTTGTTGGTTCACTTGTGAACAAATATTTAGTGAGAACAAAATAGGTTCCAGGGTATATGGACATAAAGAAAAGTAAGTCATAGTTCCTGTCCTTAAGAAACAGTTTAATTAAAGGTTAGTGCCATATAATAATATTATGTCTTTCTGAAAAACATATGCAAAAGTCCAATGTCCAAAGAACACGTTAAAGGGAATGTATCCATTTCTAGAAAGCTAAAATTATTAAACACCTGTCCTTTAAGACAAAATTTTCAGTGATATTTTTCTAACATTTCATACATGTTTTTCAGTTTCACTTTTTTCTTCAAATTGAATATACTATTGGCCAGCTTCATCTGATTAAGGGTAAAGATTTTCATACCTAATAATGTCCATCTCTATTTCAATTATATTAAGTTTATAAGACACTTGTCTCCTAGTACCAATATCAGCATTTTTATATTTCTGGATTTTTCTACTTCCTCCCACTCACTTCATTAAAAAAGAACATGAAAAAATATTCATATGCAACAAAATAGTTAAATAACATAATACTGTAAAATTTGTTTATTAAATAGTTAGGGAGCACCTGCTATATGCAAAGTACTGTCCCAAGCACTGGGGCAAAACAGGAATGATCCTGGTTCTTACAAGCTTACAGTCTTAGCAGTGGAGAGAAACATTAATCAATCACATGAATAAATATACAATGACAAACTGTAACAAGTGCCATGAAGGAAAAGGTTGCTATGGAAACATTTAACAGGAGAACTAGGCAGTAAAAAAGATAATGCATTTTAAGGGTGTCAATACAATGTCCAAAAAAATAGCTGCTTAAAAACCTGAATACATAAATTTTGAAGGCTACCTGTAAATTCAATGTGATAAACACTACCTCAGAGTTATGATCAATGTGCTGTAGAAATCCAGTACGGGCTGGAGAGGTCACAGGCTTCCCAGAGAAGGTGACAGCTAAGGGCTTAAAGGTCTAACAAAAGTTAGCCCAGTCAAAACGGTGAGGGAAATTATTCCCAGTAAAAGACACCATGATATCTGGGGAGGAATCCAGAGGAGGAAGAGTACATGGCCCATTCTCAAGTGGTTTAGAATGGCTGGAGCACAAAGTAAGGGGCTGTGAGAAAGGGTTAATGGAAGATGTTCTGGGGAGATAAGGAGAGATCATATTACAGAGGGCTTTATATGCCAAGTTAGGGAGTTTGGGCTGTGTTATGAAAATAATGAGAAATCACTGAACAGTGTTATGTAGGGGACAGTGATAAAGTAAGATTTGAGCTTATAAATACCACATTGTAATCATCTTTAATGTGTAAGGAAAATATTTCACAGAAAAACTTGAAAAATAAGAAAAATTAATCTACTACTTTCCTCACCCCTTTTATCTGATAATAATTTGCCATTATTCCACGTTAGTGGCAAAATGCTTCAGCCCATAGTATCTCAAGTGTATGGTTTGAAAACCACAGACCTTGGGTTTTGGATGAAAAAATTTGTGATTAAGTTACTTTCCTTAGATCAGCAAATTCATTAGTGGAGGAGTCATGATCGAAGTTATCTTTACCTACTATGATTCTACATAGGCACACTTTCTACTCTCGCGCCCCAACACTTTAACACCACACCTGAACAAAAGTTTGAAAGAGAACCAGTACACCTTTCCACAACTGCTCAGCGGAGTTAGAAATTCCAGCCTCATACATGTAGCTGCTGTGGGGATTAAAGGAGAGGCGCCACGCACGTTTGCCAAGTACAGGCAAATGTTAGCTTTAGCGTCTAATATAACAAATCAGTGATCAAAAGTGTTAGATATTATCAAAAAGACACTGTACTAAGCCCAAATCACTATTCCGGAAGACGTGCAAGTACGGAGCGTCCAGAAGTGAGAAGACGTTTTGAGGGCACGAAACCCCACAATCACACTCTATCCCTTTTCGGGTGTGCTAGAACTCAACCGTCCCACTCGGTGGACGCGGCATCCCAATTCGCCCCGGGCCTGTCTCTACTGCTACCTTTTCTCTTCTTGGCCAGTGTTGCCTCCACAGGTAAAGGCCCAACCCAGCGCTCTTCATTCTCCTCGTCGTTTTCTTGGGACTCCGTCACTGCCACTGCCAGATCTTTTTTGGTGAGTTCTGTTTTTTCCGGTTCCTCAGGGTCCCGGCGCCTTCTTCTTCTCAGCGGCAAATCGCTGCTACTTTCCGCCGCCATGTTGTACGACTCGTCAGGAAAGGTGCGACATACAGCCCGACTACCAATCCCAAAGTAGCGGCGCAGACTTCTAGTCGCAACCCAGCAAGCTTCGGGATTGGCTGGCGTGGGTACGGGCAGATCCAATCGGCTAGCAGCGCGGGCACTGACACTGGGCCCGAGCGCAGACTTAGGTAGCGCTGACGAGAACTGCAGTCCGTGGCTTCGTACAGGTAAGAGATGGGCAGGGGAGAGCGCCATAACCGTTGAAGCTTGCCGCTGGGGCTGGCAGCTCACAGGAAATAGAGATCTAGCCCCGAAGGTGGGACCCTTCTCGCTGGGGAATTTGATACCTGACACGTCCAAGCCGGGCCTTGGGTCTTCTTTTTGGCTTCCAGCGCAGACGCCAGCTCCAGAACCCCTCGGATTACCAGAGAAAATGGAGGGGTGGGGATGGAAGGAACTGGTTAACTTGCATTTCCCTTCAAATGCTCCAAACATTTCTTCTCTCCCAACCTTCTTTATTCTCTCACACACTTTCTGAAGAAGGTGGTGAGTGCTTGTTACTCTTTCGGGGTCGGGGGGTGGTGGTGGTGGATGGAGAACCAGCCTCCTCAAGTAACCTACCACGCCAGGTCTGGTTACCCTTCTGTCTTCACTTTGGCCTAGAATTTCTCTTAATAGTCATCTGGGCTCTTTCTCCATCTTCTCCTCCGTCTTTTTTTCTTATTATGGTAAAAAAAAAAAACAAAACCCACATAACATAAAATTGACCAACTTAATCTCTTTTTTTTAATCAATTAAATACAATATGTCAAAATGACCTCCCTAAAGCACTGCTTTCAAAAGCCTCTTGGTTGCCAATTTCAAACCGGGTAAATCACTTCTCTACTTTTGCCGTGAGGAGGGCACCAGATGCAGGGAAAGAACTGCCCATAGTAGACACTTTTTTTTAAAGTTTTTTTTTCTTTCAAAGGTTCCCATTGTTTGACCCGTTCTACCTAGGAAGTCTCACTTGTTGTCTGCCTTCTGCTCTAATCAGACCACTTTCATTTGTGTCTCATAGATTTGCCTTGCGCGTTCTTGCTTCCCAGTCTTAGGTTTTTATGCTTGAAAGTACCTCCACAACAATATAACCTTCACCTTTACACCTCATCTTTCAGAGACCATGACAATAATAATGAGGCTGAAGATGAAAATAATAATAGTAGGGAGCTAGTTGACATTTATTAAGCATTCTCAGGTACTAATCCCTTTCTTCTTCCAGGTAGGTTTCTGTTGTCTTCACTATCTTGAATTCTTAAAGCACTTGCAGTCTGTGTTGTGTAATTTACCACTTCATAGCACTTCTAACTACCTGAAATCATGTCTTGTATTTAGTTGCTCGTTTATAGTGTCTCTCCTTAGTGAGAGTGTAAGCTCCAGGATGACAGACTTTTTCACCTACATAATAGCTATAGCAAGTGTCTGACAAATGGCACACATTAAGAACATGTTTATTGAATAAATTAATACATCTTAGAATTATATGAATACTTTCTATTTACTTCGTATATATTAATCTTTTCTAAATTAATAGTATTAGTTTTGTTCAGTTGGTGTGGCACAGGATTATCCTTAAATCTAGTGATAATAAATGGTTAGGTATTGTAGTCCTAACTGGGGACCTCAAAAAGTTCCTTGTTCTCATTTAAAAAAGAGGCCGGGCGCGGTGGCTCACGCCTGTAATCCTAGCACTCTGGGAGGCCGAGGGGGGTGGATTGCTCAAGGTCAGGAGTTCGAGACCAGCCTGAGCAAGAGTGAGACCCCGTCTCTACTAAAAATAGAAAGAAATTATCTGGACAACTAAAATATATATAGAAAAAATTAGTCTGGGCCGGGCGCGGTGGCTCACGCCTGTAATCCTAGCACTCTGGGAGGCCGAGGTGGGCGGATCGTTTGAGCTCAGGAGTTCGAGACCAGCCTGAGCAAGAGCGAGACCCCACCTCTACCAAAAATAGAAAGAAATTATATGGACAGCTAAAAATATATATAGAAAAAATTAGCCGGGCATGGTGGCGCATGCCTGTAGTCCCAGCTACTCGGGAGGCTGAGACAGGAGGATCGCTTGAGCTCAGGAGTTTGAGGTTGCTGTGAGCTAGGCTGACGCCACGGCACTCACTCTAGCCTGGGCAACAGAGTGAGACTCTGTCTCACAAAAAAAAAAAAAAAAAAAAGAAAAAATTAGTCTGGCATGGTGGCGCATGCCTGTAGTCCCAGCTACTCGGGAGGCTGAGGCAGAAGGATTGCTTGAGCCCAGGAGTTTGAGGTTGCTGTGAGCTAGGCTGATGCCACAGCACTCTAGCCTGGGCAACAAAGCGAGACTCTGTCTCAAAAAAAAAAAAAAAAAAGATAGGTTTAAGGAAACAAAATGTGGGAAAGGAATAAAGTTAAACACTTAAATGTGTAGGCTTTTTTTTTTTTTTAAATAACATATTTATTTCTCACAATTCTGGAGACTGGAACTACAAGATCAGTGTGCCAGTATTTTCTCTATTCTGTTGAGGGCCCACTTCCTTCCAGGTTGCGGACAGCTCACTTGTATGCTCACATGGTGGAAAGATCAAACCCTTAAATGTTTCTATTTATTTGTATCCTAATGTGACATTGAATTGCCAAGCCAGCTAATTTGTTGAATATCTACCCTGACACAAACACTGACACACACACACACACACACACACACACACGGGCAGAGTTTTACATTATTCATATTGATAAGTATTTTAGTGGTCAGTATTTTGCAAAGTTGAAAAGATCAATTTGCACTTAATTTCTGAGTTAAGGTATATTTAAAACAAATATTTATTTTTAATGTTGGACTTTTTTGCTTAAAAATATTCTAAAATTGTTAATGACTGGTTTTGGTTAACTATATCTTAGGGGTATAGCAAGTAAGATGTTTAGTAAGATGTTTAGCTTTTTACTAGTTGACATTCAGATTGTTAGTAGTAATTTTATTAGCTAACACTGATAAAGCTCTTTTATATGCTAGGTACAATTCTAAGAGCTATATATATATATATATATATAAATTCATTTAATTGTCATAATAACCCTATGGAGTATACAATATTATCTTCATTTTACAGCTAAGGAAACTGAGGCACAAAAAGTTTAAGTGACTTGCCCAACTCTTCACAGCTGGTAAGTATCAAAGGTGAGATGTAAACCTTGACAATCTGGTTGTAGAGTTCATATCTTTAAAGTTTTTTTTTTTTTTTTTTTTTAAGTAAGTGAGCCTGGGTACAGTGGCTCATACCTGTAATCCCAGTGCTTTGGGAAACTGAGGCAGGAGGATCGCTTACGGCAAGGAGCTTGAGACCAGCCTGCACAACACAGCAAGACCCCATAAAAAAGTAGCCAAGCATGGTGGTATGCACCTGTAATCCAAGCTACTTTGAAACTCTCATGTTTCAGGTTGCAGTGAGCTGTGATCATGCCACTGTACTCCTGCGTGGGTGACAAAGTGAGACTCTGTCTCTTAAAAAAAAAAGCAGCTATAAGCGTACTTGTGTAGACTTTCACAAATATATTTATAGCCTTATTCCTAGGAGCAGAATTTCTAGGCTCAAAAGAAATGCCTTTAAGATTTGATTTGTATTACTTATTATCCTACAAAAATGACTGGTCCACCAGCAGTGCATGCCTCTTGTCTAACACACTTGCCAATATTGTTTCTTATCCAATTTTACATTATTGCCAGTCTGAATGAAAAATAATGCTTGTTTAATTTGCATTCTCATGAATTATATGTGAAGTTAAAAATGTATTTTTTTGCATAAAAGAGGTATTTGTTATTTTTTTTCTTTGAATTCCCCATTTGTGTCCTTGCTCATTTTTGTTAGATATTTTTTCTCCCTAAATACTATTCATTTTATTAAAAAGAATGAGGGAGAGTTATATAGGCTGAAATGTACATGGAAAAAAAGCAGTACTGTGTATAAAATATGCTTCTATTTGGATTATTCTTTCTCCTTGATTTACAATGTCATCTCTGTTATATGTCATGTGTCCATACATATGTGAGTCTAGTCAGTCAAGAAAGGCTTTGTATTGTGTTCCATTGTTCAATTGGCCTATTCATGTGCCAATTCTACACTGTCGTAATTAGTATTGTTATATAATGAATTTAGTATCTGGTAGGGTAAGTCCTCCCATCTTTTTTCATGAGGGTCTTAGCTGTTTTTGGCCCTTTGTACCTCATATAGATTTTAGAATTTGCTTATTAAGTTCTACAAAAACAAACAAAAACTTTTAGGAGATTTTTATTAAGGTTCAGTAGATCGACTTGGGGAGAATTAACAACATTACAGTATGAATCTTCCAATCTATAAATATGTCATATCTTTCCATCTATTTGGATTTTCTATAGAACTTCTTTGTTAACAAGTTATTGATTAAGCAATATAAAATTTGTAAGTTCCATATAAATAAAAATATTTGGGGGGTTATTTATTCTAGTGTGCATTTGATGTTGTGAGGTAGACTTCTTCATCATTTTTTTTTTTTTTTTTTTGAGACAGAGTCTCACTCTTGCCTGGGCTAGAGTGCCATGGCATCAGCTTGGCTCACAGCAACCTCAGACTCCTGGGCTCAAGCGATCCTCCTGCCTCAGCCTCCCTAGTAGCTGGGACTACAGGCATGTGCTACCATGCTGGGCTAATTTTTTTCTATATATTTTTAGTTGTCCAGCTAATTTCTTTCTATTTTTTTTGGTTTTTTGTTTTTTTTTTTTGAGACAGAGTCTTGCTCTGTTGCCCGGGCTAGAGTGCCGTGATATCAGCCTACCTCACAGCAACCTCAGACTCCTGGGCTCAGGCTATCCTCCTGTCTCAGCCTCCCAAGTAGCTGGGACTACAGGGGCGAGCTATTATGCCTGGCTAATTTTTTCTATTTTTAGTAGAGATGGGTTTCGTTCTTACTTAGGCTGGTCTTGAACTCTCCTGACTTCAAGCGATCCTCTGGCCTCAGCCTCCCAGAGTGCTAGGATTACAGGCATGGGCCACTTTGGCCCTCTATCTTGAAAATATACCCAGAACTGGACATTTTGTACTTTCTCTATCAATATTATTCTGTTCTACATCTTGGTTAGATTATTTCAATAGCTTTCTGACTGGTTTTCCTACTTCATTCCTTACTGGCTGTAGTTAACTAGAGTTGTACTGTTAAAATGTAATTCAATTAATGTCATTCCTGTGCTTAAAACTCTACTAATTGCTTATCATCTCAGCCTAAGTCCTTAAAATGACCTACAAAGCCCACATGATCTTACTTCTATTGTCTCTCTGATTTTATTTTCTACTCTCTGCCTTACTTAATGTGCTGTAGTCACACTGGCTGCTTCACTACTCTAGGAACATGATAGTCATATTCCTGCCCGAAGGTCTTTACACTTGCAGTTCCCTCTGCCTGGAGCCTCTTTCCCTCTATATCCTCATAGATCATTTCCTTATCTCCTTTATGTCTTTTTACTCCTTTGTCAACTTCTCAGTGACCTTATATGACCACTTTATTTAAAATTATATTGTCCCTGCCCTAACATTCCCTATGTTTCTTCCTTGCCTTGCATTTCTCCTTGACACTTATAAATCTTTTGATATACTATAGTGTGTGTATATATGTGTATGTGTATATATATATATGTAAGTATGTATATGTATATATTTTATTTTTTGGTTTATTGTCTGTTTTCCTTAACTAGAGTAAACTTCATGGTAGGAGGGATTTTTTTCTATTGTGTTCACTGCTATCTCCTTAGTACCTAGATGAGTATCTAGAAGGTAATAAGTGTTCAACAAATATTGTTGAATGAATAAATATAATAATTAGTTTTTACTTTAGTTTTTTATCATAAAGCTAAGAAAATCACAAAGAACATGTCAGTGAATCAGCAAGATCTAGATCCAGATAGTACTACAGATGTGGGAGATATTACAGATACTGAAGAAGAACTTGTTAAAAAATGTGAAGAAATATGGAAAGATATGGAAGAAGTAAGTATCAAAAGATAGAAGTAATAATTAAGATTTTGTTTTCTTTTTATACTCAATATATTTAGGAGTTACAAGTACAGTATTGTTGCATGGATATATTACCTAATAGTGAGATCTGGGCTTTTAGTGTACTCATCACTAAATAAGATTTAAATCAATTTCAATAATAATTAGATGTGGGAAAGAAATGATTATGCTAGTTTATAAAAGCCATTATGTATGATAAATATTTATGTAGTTTTTAGATCTACAAGTATTCATTTAAGAAAATTATACTAGATGAGCTATAGAAAGAGAAAAAATTATGGAAGTCTCTCCCCTCAGGAAAATTATCATCTTATAGAAGCAGCAGCCATTATATCAGGTTGTAATACAATATTAGAAGTATTATGGTAGAAGTGTAAAGACTACACTTAGGAGGAGTACTAAACTCAGGCTGAAGGGATCAAGAATAGCTTTCTAAAATAGGTAATTACTGATTTCATTTCTAAAGGATAAGTACGAGTTAGTCTGTGAAAGGTGGAGAGATACACAAAGCAGGAAGAAAATAATTTGTAAAAATTGGGAGTTAGAGAACTCTGAGTAGAATGTTACGGATAATGTAAATTAGAAGAAGGAGGACTTCTGGAGTAAGACTGGAGAGGTTATCAGGCAAGAACATGAAAGATTTTGTTGAGTGTGTCCTTTGGGGAGCCATTAAAGGTTTTTAAGTATGAAAGTGACATGATCTATTAATAGATATGCAGTTGGGAAAATGATTGTGGTGCCTTTGAAGAAAATGGAATACAGAAGAATGAGACTACAGATAGAGCATTTAGGAAGCTCTAATAGTAGTCCTGGTAAGAAGTAATGAAGGCCTAAATACTGTCATTGCAAATTGAAAACTGGATTCAGGAGATATTAAGGAGGTAGGACTAAAAGGACTTAGAAGTTAATTGATATGAAATGGGAGGGAAATATGATTAGTTTCAGCTTCTTGCTTTGGGCCATTGGGTAGTTGGGTTATTACCTAAAATAGAGAATATAGAAGTGAGAAGAACACACAATTATAAGTGAAAACATGAATTAATTTAGAAAATGTTGAGTTTGAAATGTGTGTATATTTTCTGAGTTAGTAGGATGGAGCTGCTTTTGGTACACTACAGTACGCTGGTAAAAACTTGTTCTACTTAAGTAATGTAATGTGTGATATAGGCCACAGACATCTTAGCATTCTATTCTTCCCAGTAAAGTTTCAGAGTAGGGCAGATCAGGGGGATTTTCTTCTTTTCTTAAAATTATTTTTGTCATAAATCCTTGGCACTTTATATCATTAATGTATTTTCAAGATAATTTTTTTTGCTTTTGGTATTTTTTCAGTATAGAAATTTAGATTTAAAAATAACTTAAAAATTTTATAGACTTATACTGCAACTAGAAATGAGCACAAATACCATTCAAATTATCCGTATTTTAACCTCTCGTAGATAATCATTATTAACAATTTTTAATGACATAGAATCAGTGTTTCCTGAAGGCTTTATTTTCTTAGAATCTTAACTATATTCTTACCTATTTTGTTACTTTTCTATAGTGCTTTTCCCTCTTATTCTCTTACCTCCTATTTTTCCATTATCTGATTTCTAATTAACCCTAGCTATTAGTTTAGTTCTTTTTCTTTCATTCTAGCATCTTCTTTTCCTTTTGATATATTCACCTTGGGCCTTTTTGGCTGCCTTCTTAATCCTCTTGCTTAGAAAGTGAGGAATTTAAAGAAAGTTTTTTCTTAAATCAGATATTTATGTATTATTTTTAGGAGTATTACATTGGACTGGTACAAAATTGGAAGGGAAGGGAATTGTCTGTGGGTTATAATGTGTAACTTGCTTTTTTTCTTACTTTTTAAATCAAGTATCAGAATAAATTATCACTTATGGGAACCAAGACACTCACTGATTCAAATGCTCAGGTATGAATCTTTTTTTCTTCATAAAATTAGATAAGTAGAATTCATTGTATTTTGAAAAATAAGTATATCTGTCTATATTTATCCCAAATTTAATAGGTTTGTTAATACCTGTATGCTTAGTCATTTGGAAAACTGCTTACTCTTTCTGCAAAACTTTTTGTAACAAGTTGGTATAAATAAGAGAGCATTTTCTTTATTATTTATTATTTGTCTTTTAACAGCCATAGATACATTTAAGATCTGAGTGCATTGCTCATTGGTTGCTATTCTGATACTTTGTTAAAAACTAGAACAAAGACTCTCTTACTTTGTGCTGGGTATAATAGCTATAAATATTTTACTATCTGTGTGGAATCTTAATTGACTTTACTGTAGGGTTAAAAAAAGAATTAAGATATCCATTATAATAATCAGAGAATTTTAGAATTGGTTTAGGAATAGATCATTGGATCAGTGGAACAGATTAAGAATTAAAATACAGTTGACCCTTGAACAACATGGGGGTTAGGGGTTCTGACCTCCTGTGTAGTTGAAAATCTGAGTTTAACTTTTTTTTTTTGAGATAGGGTCTCACTCTGTCACCCAGGCTGGAGTGCAGTGGCGCAATTGTAGCTCACTGTGACCTTGAACTCCTGAGGTCATGTAATCCTCCATCCTCCTGCCTTGGCCTCAGTTTGTAGCTGGGACTACAAGTGCATGCCACCACACCCAGCTAATTTTTAAATTTTTTGTAGAGACAAGATCTCACTATGTTGCCTAGGCTGGTCTTGAACTCCTGGCCTTAGGCCATCCTCCCACCTCAGCCTCCCAAAGCACTGGGATTATAGGCATAAGCCACCATGCCTAGCCTAACTTGACTCCCAAAAACTTAACTACCAACAGTCTACTATGGACCTTACTAATAACATAAATAGTCGATTAACACATATTTTATATGTGCATTATATAATGTAGTTTTCCAATAAAGTAAGCTAGAGAAAAGAAAATGTGATTAAGAACATCATAAGAAAGAGAAAATATATTTACTATTCATTAGGAGGAAGTGGATCATCAGGAAGGTCTTCATCCTAGTCATCTTCATGTTGAGTATGCTGAGGAGGAGGAGGAGGGGTTGGTCTTGCTCTCTCGGGTGGCAGAAGCAGAACAAAATCCATGTATAAGTGGACTCATGCAGTCCAAACCCATGTTCAAGGATCAACTGTATAGTAGTCCCCTTATCCACAGGGAATACGTTTCTAGACCCCTAGTGGATTCCTGAAACCATGGCTAGTACTGAACCCTATATGTATGTTTTTTTCCTATGCATAATACCTATGATAAAGTTTAGTTTATAAATTAGGAACAGTAACAGATTACCAACAATAATAAAGTAGAACAGTTATAACAAAATACTGTAACGTAAGTTATGTGAATGTAATTTCTCCGTCTGTCTCAAAAATCTTATTGATGTACTATTTTCAGACTGAGATTGCTCGCATATAACTGAAACTGTGGAAAGCAAAGCTGCAAATAAGAGGAATGGCTGTATGACAAAGATGATAATTCAAATCTGTGAGAAAGGGATGAATTAGTTACTAAATTGATAGTGCTACAACTAGGTATCTCTGTGGAAGAAAATAAAATTAGAGCTCTATCTTTCAGCATATATAGATTGGGACCTTATCTGAAATGCTTGGGACCAAAAGTATTTCAGCTTTTGAATTTTTTTGAATTTTGGAATATTTGCCTGTACTTATGGTTGGAACTTCCTAAATCTAAAAATCCAAAATCTGAAATGCTCCAGTGAGCATTTCTTTTGAGTGTCATGTGGGTGTATAAAAAGTTTCAGATTTTGGAGCATTTCAGATTTGGGATGCTCAACCTGTACAACATAAATTCCAGATGGATTACCAAAAAAATCTTGCAAGAAAAGTTAGGAGAATATTTGTGGAAGCTGGGGATGGGGGGAGACTTCTGGCTTAAAGAAATCTAGACATTAGAAAAGTTAGATGTATTTCACCATATAAAAAAATTAAAAACATTTGATTGATAAAGATCCTAAGATCAAAGTAAAATATATAGATGACTCCAAGGAAGTTCCCCCAAACTGGCGGTTGCATGTCAAAAGACAGAAGAACCAATTTGAAGGTGCTATTGCTGTCCAGATTTGGTATCATGAAGAATAATGGCTTTGATTGATTATAACAATATGAAAAAATAAAAGTCCATGAGTTTAATGATAATAAAAAATGAGAAAGAGAGAGAAAGAAAGGGAAAACTCATGTTACTTTTGGAAATGCTTGTTATACCAGATCCATAATCTAAAAATTGGTGATAAAGAATTCAGTCATCTTTTGTATCCATAAAAGATTTGAAATCTATCAATAAATATACATCTGTGTAGTACAAGGTGAAACTGAATATTGTGTTTGGAAGAGTGTTATGGAGTAGGTAAATTATCACCTGGTTTTCCTTGGAAAATGTGGTTCCCACATTGTAGAATTTGAGATCTACTGAATCAGAATCACCAATAGAGATTTGTCCTATAAGCTTCCTGAATGATTTTCATGCAGTCAGGCAAATACTGGCATTGAGGAGACTGCTTACGTAGTTGAAAACCTGCAGTGTCCTGACATAGTTCAATAACAATATCCAATGAATCCACAATATGTGGTTTCCCATTGTGTTTAGTGTCTCCACTACCACTCACAGGTTTGATGATCCTCAGGACTAAGTGTATATTTTACTCATGGCTGAGATTTATTACAGTGAAAGGATACAGCATAAAATCAGCAGAGGGAAAAAGAGCATGGGCTGAAGTTCAGAGGAAACCAGGCACAAACTTTCAGGAGTGCCTCTCTCAGTGGAGTCACACAGGACCTGCTTAATTCTCTCAGCAAAGAGTTATTACATGTATGAAATGTTATCTACCAGGGAACCTCATTAGAAACCTAGTGCCCAGTGTTTTGGGTGGGAGCTGATCAAATAGGCACCCTCTGCCTAGCAAGTACTAAAATATCAGACTATTAGAAGGAAAGCAGGTTTTTGGCATAAACCATATTCTTTGCCCAAACACTCTAGGCACACAGCTGTTTTTATTGGTTTGTTTGGTGGGAACCATCTTGAAATCCAGGTTCCCATATGCCAGTGATGGGCCCATCTAGAAAGCAGGCCTGAGATGGCAGTCTCAGGTCTGGTTTGTTAACTCTTCTGCATATCCGTTAACTTTAAAACTTCAATATTGGGCCAGGTACAGTAGAGTGTGCAGTGGTATGCACCTGTAGTCCTAGATACTCAGGAGGCTTAGGCAGAAGATTGATTGAGCCCAGGAGTTTTAGGTTGCAGTGAGCTATGATGATGCTACTGTACTCTAGTCTAGCCGACAGAGTGAGACTTTGCCTCAAAAAAAAGAAAAACCCAAAAACAACCACCTCAATGTTGAAACTCAATCCACTTTCTGAAGCAAGAAGTTAGATATTTTAACTGAGAAAATAGCAGGATTTTTCAAATTTTTGTGTTTGAATTACTTTAGAAATACTACTGTTATTTTCCTTTTGAAAGTGTTTAATTTTATAGCTAGAAAAGAAATATTTGGATGTTGCCTTACTGGGCTTTGGCAAGCAAAAAGCTGTGTTTCATCAATATAGTATGTGGTTAAACTATATGAAATCACTGTTTTTTGTAGGTTAAAGATGAATTTTTAACCTATAAATTCATGTTTCAACCTAATATGAGAAGAAGTGGTATGGATTCCTTATCATTATGATAGTTTTGCCTAGTTTAAATACTTTCTAAAAATTTGTTGTCCTTTCCTAGTAATAACATTTATAAATTGCCTTATATGCAGTTCACAAAAATCTTTTTCACATCCTTATCTGTGAAAAAAGTTAAACTTTTCTTTGGTAAATATTTCAAATACATGTAAATACATTTTTATATAATCATATAAAGCTTTAAAAGAGATTTTAGGTTTATTTTTTTCTGATACATTTTAACAGGCAGTTTTTGATACGGAACAGGGTGTTTGAACTATTGTGGGTTGTAAAAGACGGTACTTGGTGTCCTTATAGTGTAAATACTGCAGTAATACCCATTGCATTTTTGAAATGTGAAATTTTGATTTGTTTGAGTACCAATAAGAACTATACATGGAAGACTAACATCATTCTGAAATTTAACTTTAAACCCACATAGAATTTAATTTTATGATCCAGTCAACAGATTTTCCTGTAGATTTGTAATTATCAAAAATAAAATGCGGCCAGGAGTGGTGGCTCACGCCTGTAATCCTAGCACTCTGGGAGGCCGAGGTGGGTGGATTGTTTGAGCTCAGGAGTTCGAGAACAGCCTGAGCAAGAGCGAGACCCCGTCTCTACTAAAAATAGAAAGAAATGATCTGGACAGTAAAAAAATATATATATAAAAAAAAATTAGCCAGGCATGGTGACGCATGCCTGTAGTCCCAGCTACTCGGGAGGCTGAGGCAGAAGGATCGCTTGAGCCCAGGAGTTTGAGGTTGCTGTGAGCTAGGCTGACGCCACAGCACTCTAGCCTGGGCAACAGAGTGAGACTCTGTCTCAAAAAAAATAAAAATAAAAAAAATAAAAATAAAATGAGTGGAATCTCCTGATACCACAAATATGCTCACTCTAATTTATCTTTGGCCAAGGGGTACACAGTTTACAAACTATTACTTAGTAAACCTGGTTTTTATATGTGGCTTGTGGAGCCAATCTCCTTTTATAATTATCTTCGTATATGTGTTAAAATTTATTTTTAGCTACTTAGCTAAAAACAGGTATAATTTTTCTGAAAGGGCATAGGGAAGAAAAAGAACACATTTGAAGGAAATTTGTCTAAAAAATGTTGGCAAGAATAATATCCTTTTTTATTTTAAGGTACATTTACTTAGGAAATAAATATAATATACTTAAATTCTTTGAGTGGTAAAGAATTTCCATTTTTTAATACTATATTACTGCTATAACAGGCAGTTTATGAGTTACAATTAGCATGGTTTAAAGTAGAATTCTGTTTGTGGTGATAATCTTTTATAGGTTAGAGGTGGCTATTTTGCCATTTATGTTAGGAATGAATATTAAAGTACTAAGAATGTTTATATTCTCTTCTATGAATATTCCACAGGAAATGACTTTGTTTTATTTTCTCATTCTTTTTATTTAGCTATCATTATTAATTATGCAAGTGAAATGTTTGACCGCTGAACTCAGACAATGGCAAAAAGAAACCCCTGAAAGTAAGATTGTTATTTTTAGATTTGTATTTTCATAAACAAATTAATGGCAATTAATTTAATGATCACAAGAATTGCAAGATCCATTTGACTTTCTTAAAATTGCCTAAATTCTATTGATATTAAGAAGCCACTCCATTTTTTTTCTTTCTATGTATTATTTTGCACTAATTTTATTATAGATAAACATATCTGTTTTACATTAGATTATAATAATCTTGATTATGGAGACCTTATTACAGTCATCATTTTATCTCATGCTCAGTAGAAATGGTGAATTGTTTCTTTTCTTTTTTAAATGCAACCTTCCCTTTTTTTGACTTTATTTTTTATTGAGGCATACATAATAGATGTATATAGTTTTGGGGTATATATGATAATTTAATAAATTGTTTCTTAATGAATGAAACTTTCCTAGTGGATGAGAAAAGTTACTTTATTTTAGATACTATTTACAAAAGGACCGAATAGTTCATATGCTATCTCTTGTGTTGTCCAACTGGTGCCAACTGTATTTTTGCCTTTAGTTGTGAAATAGAAGATGACATAAAAATTTGTTGTTGTAATACTCAAAGAGTAAATTTTTTTTATTATGAAAGCTTAAGTTTCTGTATGCAATATGCATGTCTATATAGGCATACCTTGCTTTATTGCGCTTTGCAGATATTGCGATTTTAAATTGAAGATTTGTGGCGACCTTGTATTGAGTAAGTAAGTCTGTTGGTGCCATTTTTTCAACAACATGCACTCACTTCATGTCTATGTGTCACATTTTGGTAATTCTCACAATATCTCAAACTTTTAAATTATGATGATCTGTGATTGTTATTGTCATTGTTTTGAGGAACCACAAACCATGCCCATATAAAACAGCAAACTTAATCAATAAATGTTGTGTGTATTTTGATTGCTCCATTGACCAGTCATTCCCATCTCTCTCCCTCTCCTCGGGCCTCCCTATTCCTTAAGATACAAGACTACTGAAATTAGGACAATTAATAAACCTGCAGTGGCTTCCAAGTATTCACGTGAAAGAAAGAGTTACACATCTCTCATTTTAAATCAAAAGCTAGAAATGCATAAGCTTCATGAGGAAGACACATTGAGAGGCCAAAAGCTAGGACTCTGGCACCAAACAGTCAGCCAAGTTGTGAATACAAAGGAAAAATTCTTGAAGAATATTAAAAATGCTAATCCAATGAAGGCAAAACTGATAAGAAAGTGAAACACCCTTTTTGCTGATATGGAGAAAGTTTTAGTGGTCTGGATAGAAGATCAAACCAGCCATAACATTCCCTTAAGCCAAAGCCTAATCCAGAAAAAAACCCTACCTCTGTTCAATTCTACGAAGGCTGAGAGAGATGAGGAAGCTGTAGAAGAAAAGTCTGAAACTAGCAGAGGTCAGTTCATGAGGTTTCAGGAAAGAAGCCATCTCCATAACATAAAAATACAAGATGAACCAGCAAGTACTGATGTAGAAGCTGCAACAAGTTATCCAGAAGATCTAGCTAAGATCAATAGAGATGGCTATACTCAACAACAGATTTTCGATGTAGACAAAATAGCCTCTTGGCAGAAGATACCATCCAGGACTTTAACACCTAGAGAGAAGTAAATACCTAGCCTCAAAGGATAGGCTGACTCTCTTGTTAGGGGCTAATAATGCTGCTGGTGACCTCAAGTTGAAGCCAATGCTAATTTACCATTCCAGCAGTCCTAGCCCCTTATGAATTATACTAAATCTACTCTGCCTGTGCTCTGTAAATGGAAATACAAAGCCTGGATGGTAGCACATCTATTTACAGTATGGTTTGCTGAATATTTTAAACCCACTCTTGAAAGTATTACTTACTGCTCAGTGACAATGTATCTGGTCACTTTGAGTTCTGATGGAGATATTCAAGGAGATTAGTTTTGTTTTCATGCCTGCTAACACAACATCCATTCTACAGCCCATGGATCAAGGATTAATCTTAACTTTCAACTCTTATTATTTAAGAAATATATTTCATACGGCTATCGTTGCCATAAATAGTGATTTCTCTGATGGATCTGCTCAAGCAATCCTCCTGCCTCAGCCTCTTGAGTAGCTGGGACTACCAGCGTGCTAATTTTTTCTATTTTTAGTAGAGACAGGGTCCAGCTGGGGCTGGTCTCAAACTCCTGACCTGAAGTGATCCACCCACCTCAGCCTCCCAGAGTGCTAGGATTATAGGCGTGAACCACCACGCCTGGCCAAGAGGGAGATTTTTTTAAACTTTGTATCGTTAAACTGTTCTCATTGCATTTATTAAAATCATTTGGTAGCCATCCTGAAACTGCCTATACCAGTTCTACTATAAAGCCTATGTATGAAGTACGTGTAAAAAGCTGTTTCCTGTTAGAAGGCTCTCTAGAATAACAGATACCTTTGAAAGTTTTCAGTAGCATATCATTTAAGAATTTTCAAATAGCACTTGATTAGGAAAGGAAATTTTTCTAATTTAAGGATTGAACACTTCTTAAATTTTGCTGTATAAAATTAAAAATTCACTTATCATCAGACTGACAAAAATTTTAGAACAGTTTATAATATCTTTTCCTGTTTTTTCTTTAGTGCTTATATAAATGTTTCTAGAAAGGAATCTGACATCCTCTATTAAAATTCAAAATACACATTTTATTCTGTGTAATTCCATTTCTGGGAATCTCTTCCATGGAAATGAAAACACCAATATATAAAGGCATAATAAAACTATGCTTACTGCTTCCTTGTTTGCTATACTGAAAAATTAGTGACAACGTTAATGTTCAGTCAGTAGGGGAATTAGTACGTTATGGTTTGTTCACTCTGTGTAATATACAAACATTAAAAATTATGAATTAGATTTATACCAAATGAATAGAAATGGTTTCCATAGGGATTTTGTTGTGTGAAAGCAAGATGAGAATAATATGTATATGATCCCATTGTTGTAAAACCAGCAATGATAAAAATAATAACCCTTTTATGTATATGTATGTGCATGTATATATGTGTGTACATCTACATATATATGTTTGTATACATATGATCATATGACTACAGAGAAGAATATTTGAGGAACACTGTTGATTGTTAACTTTGCTTTTGAGGGTTTGGAAAAACAACAGGATAAAAGGCACTAAAAACAAAGTACATAAATGTGATAAAAATTTATCTAAAATACAGTTCGTTATATGTACACAGATGTTAATTAAAAATAATTTTATAAAAACTGCACACATTTCACAAAAAATTATGTAATATATAAATGGAGAAGGAGGCTGGCATAGTGGCTCAATACTTGTAATCCTAGCACTTTTGAAGGCTGAGGTGGGAGGATTGCTTGAGGCCAGGAGTTCGAAACCAGCCTGGGCTATAGTGAGACATCATCTTTACAAAAAATAATAATTAAAAAAAATTAGCCAGGTGTGGTGGCCTATACTTGTAGTCCCAGCTACTCGGGAGGCTGAAGCAGGAGAATTGCTTGAGCCCAGGAATTGGAGGCTGCGGTGAGCTGTGATGCTGCTGCTACACTCCAGCATAGGCTACAGAGTGAGATCCTGTCTCAAAAAATAAATGAATAAAAATAAATGGACAGGAAAAGGGTTATCTTAGAAAATCACAAAATCAAATTCTTGTTTTTTTTTTCTTGTCTTTGGTGTCACTTGGATCAAATTCTTAATTTCTGAGAATTAACTAAACATATGTATAATTGTGTTTTGTTTTGTTTTTGTAGTAATTCCCCTGACTGAAGATGTTTTGGTAACATTAGCAAAAGAAGAGGTAAGTCACTTAATGAATTTGTGGTAACCCCAACTAATTTATAGCTAAAGCTATTTTAGATAAATTCATGACATAGATGAGAGTACTCTACAACCATTTTAAATTTTCTGTTATTAATTATGTTTTATGGAACAAAATATTTTGAAATATTTGAATTTTAAACTCAATTTTTATATCAGAACTGTTACTAAAGTTAATGATTAATATGTAAACCTTGATCTCATAGCTAGTTTTTAGTTGATTAAATTTCATAATAAAAGCAATATGTTATCATAGCTAAATGGCCACACACATGCATCTCTCCTTCTACTATTTGTGTCCCCCCAAAATTTATATGGTGAAATCTAATTTTCTGTGTGATAGTATTAGGAAGTAGGACCTTTGGGAAATGATTAGGTCCTGAGTGTAGAGCCATTATAAATGAGATTAATGCTCTTATAAGTCGCTGAAAAGACCAAACTTCTCCCCTTTCATCATGTGAGGACACAGCTATTGGGTACCATCTATGAGGAAGAAGACCCTTGCCAGACACTGAATCTTGGGTTTCCCAGCCTCCAGAATTGTGAGAAATAAATTTCTATTTTTTGTAAGCTGCCTTGTCTAATATATTTTGTTATAGCAGCCTGAACAGACTATGACAGAGAATTGGTGCTATAACAAATACCCAAAAATGTGGAAGCGACTTTGGAACTGAGTAATGGATAGAAGCTGGAAGAATTTTGAAGTGTATGCTAGAGAAAGCCTACATTTCTAGCTACTCTGCTATGAGTAGACCTTTAAAGGCAATTCTGGTGAGGACTCAGAAAGATAATAAGGGCTGTAGAGAAAGCTTCAATCTTCTTAGAGAATACCTGAGTAACCTTGAAAAGAATGTTAGTAGAAATATGCACCAAAAAGGCCATTGGGATGAGGTTTCCTATAGAAAGCAAGAACAGGTTTCTAAGGCTGTAAAGGAAAAAACTAAAGTGTTTTTCCTATTTTGTCTCTGCACTCAATACAATATAACACCTTGGGTCACCAAAATGCATGGGAATTTCTTTTCACCAACAGCTAAGTCTCTGACAGATTGTACAGTAGATGATTCTCCAGTGAACACCAACTGGGTGTCCTCTAATTCAATTCAATTCTAACACTACCTATCTGGAGGTAGCGTCAGATTCCACAGGTTGAGGGCTCAGTCCCACATGACTGCGTCTCCACTTCAAATGTCAGTTGCAAGTAGTAGATTGTCACCTATACTTCTGACTGGCTATAAATCAGGGATTCCCATGATCCCCTCTTTGGGTTTGATTAATTTGCTAGAGCAGCTCACAAAAATCAGGGAAACACTTAAATTTTCTCATTTATTATAAATGATATTACAGAGAGGTTACAGACGAACAGCCAGATGGAAGAGATACATAGGGCAAGTCATGGTGAAAGGGGCATGGAGCTTCCATGCCATCTCTGGGTGTGCCATCCTCTAGGAACCTGCACATGTACAGGCTATCTAGAAGTTCCCCAAACTTTGTCCTTTTGAGTTTTTATGGAAGCTTCATTACATAGACATGATTGGTTAAATCATTGGCCATTGATGATCACCTTTACCTTCAACCCTTCTCCCTTCCCTGGAGATTGAGGGATGGGGCTGAAAGTCCCAATTATCTAATCAGGCCTTGGCCTTTCCAGTGACCAGCTCCAGTCCTGAGGTTTTAAAAATTCTTAGCTTATCCATATTGTAAAGAATGAGGAAACTTTTTGGGGAAAGAACTTGAAGGATGTGGACAAATGACCATCTGATAAGGAGATTAATCAGCAATCTCAACTCAAGCTAGGAGCTGTGAAAGAATGCAATGTAAGGAAAACAGGAGCTTACGGGACTTCAGGACACACTGCCCAGCCTCACATTGTGGCCTGTACTCCCTACACTCAGACTTTACATTGTTTAGCTGCTCCAAGTACAGCTTCACTGTGCCCAGGTATGGTGTGGGCTGCAGTGGTCATCCCTCTGGAAGGTGAAATCTCTTCTAGCCTGTAGAATGCACAAGCCAGGGGGCATGTCTGGCTCCACCTAGGTTTCGAAGGAATGGGCCTCCCAGAAGAGACTTAGGCTTGTGACCTCAGCGCAGGAGACACGTGGTGTTCAGGCACAGAGATGCTGTATGAGTGAAGCCCAGACAGAGAGCTACTGTGGGGCCATCTGGCTAACTTGCAAGGGCAGGGATGACTATGGAGGCCTAACCCCTGCCGGGCAAAGCTGCGGGGGCATGGCCACCACCCCTGGTGGGCCTGGAAGACAGCATTGAGCCAAATATTATTCTGGGACCTTAAGATTTACTGTTGTTTACCCTGTTGTGTTTTGTACTAACTTGAGACCAGTTACCCCTGTCTTTTTTTCTGTTTCTCCCTTTTGAAATGGGAATGTCTTTCCTATGTCTGTCCCACCATCGTATTCTAGAAACACATAACAAATTTGATTTTACAAGTTCACAGCTGGAGATCAGTTTGCTTCAGAATGAATTGTACTTTGAGTCTGATTTACATAATATTTAGATGAGATTTTAGACTTAAGACTTTTGAGTTGATGCTGGAATAAGGTAAGACTTTTGGGGTGAAAAAGACATGAGTTTTGGGGGGCTAGGGACTATGACACCTTCTCAAAACGTAACACAAATGTCAAAAATAGCATGTTTTTAAAATTTCAGTCTATAAGGTCAAAATATAGACGAGAAGATAAAAGCAAACAAAAATTTTAACAAGGATGTAGAGCATGGAAAGACATAAGTATATGTGTGCCTAGAGACAGAAATACTAATGAAAAGAGAGATTGTCTGCCCCACAGAATTGAAGAAAGGCTTAGAATTTGAAATGTTACGAGTAAAACCAAACTCTGTAAAATAATTGAAAGAGGTTTATTTTGAGCCTAATATGAGTGACTGAGGCCCAGAGCTTTGCATTCTCAAGAGCTCCTGAGAGCAAGGCAGTCAGGTTACAGTTTGATTTTATACATTCATGGAAATAGGAATTGCAGGTAAAATCATAAATAAATACCTGGAAGGTATATATTATTGTTCCTAAAAGGCAGGACATCTCAAAGCCAGGGCTTACAGGTTATAGGTGGGTTCAAGGATTCTTTGATTTGTAATCGGTTTAACAAATAAAGTTTTGTCTAAAGACTTGAGAGTCTGTAGAAAGGAATGCTTGAGTTAAGATAAGGGAGTCTGCTATCATGTGATGCCATGTCACAGTGAGGTTGGAAAGTAAGCCATATTATACCAGTAAAAAAACTCAATGAGATTTTATGGTTTGTAAGGCCTTACTTAACCTTTGCCTTGCATGGTCTTAGGTCTTGTTTTCATTTAGTATCTTATTGCCACAAAAAATCCGTTTTGTTAGTCTTATGATCTCTATTTTAACATTAATGCTATTGTGTCTAAACTCCAAAAGGGGGAGAGTATAAGGGGCATGTCTGACCTCCCTTCCCTTCATGGCCAGGAGCTCAGTTTTAAGGTTTTTCTGGGGTCCCAGCTCAGGATTTTATTTTTGGTTTACAGAAGGAACCTGGTACTGCAAAATTCAGAATTCAAGTATGGAGCTAAAAACAAGGAGATTCTTTTAAAGTCAGTATATAGATGTTTAGACCTTCTTAGGTAACTCTATTACAATCAAGCAGCTAACCTTTTACCTACACACCTGAAAACTAGAAGTATATGGTAGGGAGACAACATTAAACTAGTGAGGCTCTCGACTCAGGAACACCAGATTGGGTGTTAGTAGGAGTGGCATGCAGGTCAAAAGTCAGAAAGATTAGGTTAACAGTTTTATGCTGCATGGTGGAACTGCTGGTTCCTTCCCTTTCCCTGTCTGTAGAGGGCCTATCTGGTATAAACTAGCCTCAGACAAGAGATACAATAATCTTCTCTGGGTAAACAAAATGACCCAAGAGAAAATATCCATAAGTAATAATATATGAGGGTCCCTACTGAAAAAGCAGGGTGGCTACACATCAAAAAGCCCCATTCATAAACAGAGTTCTCAGTAAATTTTTGAGTTTTAAATATGAATGTCCAGATAAGGATCATAAACATCTGTGAAATGCCTCCAAAACAATCGAAATCCAAACAGTTGAACTAAGATGAACCCCAAGGAGAGATAATTCAGAGGACAAATTAAAATTTAAAGAAATAATACCTTCCAAGGGATAAGAAAAAATAACAGAATGCCAATTTTTAAAAAGGACCATGTTACACTCCCTAGGAGGGCTGTAATAAAAAACAGGCAATGATGTGTTGGTGAAGATGTAGAGAAATTAGGACACTAATATACTACTGGTGGGAATGTAAAATGGTATAGCCGTTTTGGGAAACAGTCTCAAAGTTCCTCAAAAGATGAAAAAATTACTACATGACCCAGCAGTTTCATTCCTACATATAATATAAATATACCTAAGAGAAATGAAAATATGTATGTGTCCATACAAAAAGTTGAACATGAATGTTCATAGCATCATTTTTCTTAATAGGAAAAAAGGGGAAAAGACTCAAATATCCATCTACTGATGAATGAATAAATAAAATGTAATATATCCATACAGTGGCACATTATGTAACAATGAAAAGAAATGAAGTACTGATAATATGCTAAAATATGGATGTACTTTGAAAGCATTATGCTGATTAAAAGAAACCAGTCACAAAGGAACACTGCCCTAGTCTATTTTCTGCTGCTATATGACAATACCACAAACTGTAATTTATAAAGAAAGGAAGTTCATTCACGTCACACTTCTGGAGGCTGGGAAAATTAAGAGAATAGTGCTGGCATCTAGTGAAGGAAGACCTTCTTGCTGTGTTATAACATGGTGGAGGAGTGAAGGCAGAAGTGACCATGAGAGACAGACAGGAAAAGGGGGCTGGACTCCCATAATAAGTAACCGACTCCCCCAATAATGACATTAATCAATTCATGAAGGCAGAGCCCTCAAGACCCAATCACCTCCCATAGACCTCACCTCTTAACACCACTACAGTGACAAAGTTTCCAATGCGAACTTTTGGGAAACACATTCAAACCATAGCAACCACATACTGTATGATTTCATTTATATGAAATGTTCATAATAGGCAAATCTATAGATACAGAAAGTAGATTCCTTGTTACATGTGGCTGGCTGTTTGGAAAGAATATGGGGAATAACTGCTAATGGATACTACTGACAGGATTTCTTTTTTGGGTGGTGAAAATGTCCCAAAATTGATTATAGTGATGTTTGCATAATTCTTGTGAATATACTAAAAACCATTGACTTGTACACTTTAACTGGGTGAATTGTATGTTATGTGAATTACATCTTAATAAAGCTGTTACTTTTTAAAAGAAGCAGAGAACAAGAAAGAGCCCTTATAAATGAAAACATGATAGCTGAAATGAAAACATACACAAAAAGTTGGTAATTATAGCCATGGAAACCAAAGAATAGGTCAGGAAGGAAAGAAAAGGAAAATTGGAATAATAGAAAAAAGAAAACCAGAGTAGAATTATGAAATTTAAATATTAGAAGTTGTAGAATATTAACAAATGGAAGGGAAGAAATATACATGAACATTTTCTCAGAATGAAAGATAATGATTCTTTACATTGAAAAGGTCTACCAAATTTCCAATATACTGAATTTAAAATGATCCATGTCCTAATGACTTAGTATAATTTTTCCCTTTGATAGCAGTCCTTAGGCTAGCACCTGTAGCTTAGACTGGCCAAAATCCAGACTTGATGCAGTGTCAGTATTTGCCCCAACACTACTTCCATTTTAACTATTAGAGCTAAAAATAAGAAAGGGAGTGTATATTTAGCTTGCTTCTCATTAGTTTACATTTCCTTATGTATTCCGTGAGCCAGTTCTATGGAATTTGGTTCTATCATTTCTAAATTTCACTGGTAATTCATACCTTCAGTAACTTATCACAGCTCAGCTGTTGTCTTATACCATTGGTGACTCAGTAACCATCAGGCATCAAAGTTCATCGTTCACCCTGTGCTCCTTCCTTTTCCTACCATGTTTCAGCTAGCAGGAGTCATTATAGTAAATCTCATTTGTGATGCTAGTTGTTTTAGGGTTTTCCCTAAGACCACCCTCAGCCTCAATGATTTGTGGAATAGGCTCACAGGGATTCAGAAGAACTGTTGTATGCTTGGTTGCAGTTTATCAAAGTGAGAGGACACATTAAAATGAACAAAGGAGAAACGTACGTAGGATAATCTAACAGGAGTTCTTTCCCAGTAGAGTTGCATGATTTACTTAATTTTCCTGGCTTCTATGTGTGACAATTCATGCGATGAGTTATCAACCAGGGAAGCTCAATCAAGACTGTTGTCCAGGGTTTTTATTGGGAGTCAGTCACATGTTGCATGCAGCACCTTTGTGACTGCCTTTAACTATTCAGACTCCAGCCTCCAGAGTAAAAGTGCATTCACCACAGATCATATAGTTAGGATAAACTCCCTAATCAAACTGGTGCCATGTGACCTAAAGGCTCTAGGCATAATATAAACATTCTTTATTAAGCAGAATAATTCCAAGGGCTTAGAGTTCATCTTCTGGGAGCTGACCCTGAATTACCAGCCTTTCTTGATAATGTTCAAAGTTTTCCTAACCTGGGCCTGCTGAGTTAACCCTGTCCTGCACACTTGTCTTTTCATTTTCTTAATGGTATCTTTTAGAAAACATAAATTTTGAATTTGATTAACTCCATTTTATCAAGTTTTTCTTTAAGGTTTATGTTTAAATCTGAGAACTATTTGCCCAACTCCACATCACAAAGATTTTGTATGTTTTCTGTTCTAGTTTTAAAATTTTAGGTTTCATGCCAAGTCTATGATCGATTTTGAGTTAATGTTTATATATGGTATGAGTTATTGGAAAAGGGTCGTTTTCTTCATATGCATACTCATTGTTCCAGCAGTAATTGTTGAAAAAACTATCCTTTTTCTTTTGAGTTTCCTTTTCACCTTTATTGAAAATTAATGATCATATATATGTGTATCTATTTCTGGACTCTGTTCTCCATTCTGTACCTTGGATATATCTTTTCCTTTGGTCTGTGTTTCTGTCTGTAGGCCAATACCACATTGTATTTTTTACTGAAGCTTTATAATGAGTGTTGAAATCAAGTAGTATGAGTTGTCTAACTTTTTTTTTTCCCAAAATTGTTTCACATTTTCATATAAATTTAGAGTTGGCTTGTCAGTCTACTCCATAAAAAGCTTGCAGGACTTCTGATTAAAATTTCCCTGAATTTATAGGTTAATTTGGGGAGAATTGACATCTTTACCGTACTTGGTCTGAATGCAGATCCATGAGCACTATGTAATCTTTGCATTTATTAAGTCTTCATTTATTTGGTATTTAAAAAATTTTGCCTCACTGATAATTTGGTTTTCAGCATACAGATCTTACACATCTTTTGTCAAATTCATCCCCTTAGTTTTTCATAATTTTGATGCTATTAAAATGGTATTCTTTTAAATTTCAATTTCTAATTATTTATTGCTGGTAAATACAAGTACAATTAATATTTAAGTATTGATCTTATATCCAGTGAGGTTGAGAGACTCTTATCCTAATAGCTTTTTTGTAGATTCTGTAGGATTTTCTACATAGATAGTCATGTCATATAAGATTAAAGACAGTTTTACTTACCTTTCCATTCTGGATGATTTTTATATCTTTTTCTTGGCTTACTTTGCTGTCCTAGAACTTGTACTTAGCAGCAGGTTTTTCATAGATGCTATTAATCAGATTGAGGAAGTTTCCTTCTCTTATACTTTATGAAGTCTTTTGGTTAAAATCATGAATTAATACTGAATTTTGTCACTTGTTCTTTCAGAATCTGAGATGATTTAAGTTTTTTTCTTTTTTAGTCTGTTGATATGGTGAATTACATTGACTGATTTTTAAAATTAATTTCTACTGCTTATTTAACTTTGTGTTCCTGGGATAAACCCTACTTTGCCATAGTATATTAATCTTTTTTATTTATTGCTAAATTTAATTTGCCGAAATTTTATTAAGATTTTTGCATCTATGTTCATGAGGGATATTAATCTGTGGTTTTCTTTCCTTGTGATGTCTTTGTTAGGCTTTGGTATAAGAGTAGGATAATTAGATTAATTTTTAATTTAATTCCATTGTTAGACTATATTTAATATCAATATGGTTGTGTTGAAGTATATGTTCTTTATCTTTTCTGTTTGTCCCACTTTTTCTCTGTTTAGACTATATTTAATATCAATATGGTTGTGTTGAAGTATATGTTCTTTATCTTTTCTGTTTGTCCCACTTTTTCTCTGTTCCTATTTTCCTCTTTTCCCACTTTCTTGGGTTAATCATGTATTTTTCAAAAAATTTATGTATTTTATTTTTTTAGTGATGGATCTTGCTCTGTTACCCAGGCTGGAATGCAGTGGTGCAATTATAGGTCAATGCAGCCTCCAACTCCTAGGTTCAAGTGATCCTCATATCTGTCTCCATGAGTAACTGGGACTAGATGGGACTACAAGGACATGCCACCAGGGCCAGCTACTTTTTTTTTTTTTTCCTCTCTATTTTTTGTAGAGTAGGATCTTGCCATGTTCCCCAGGCTGATCTTGGACTCCTGGCCTCAAGCAATCCTCCCTCCCAGCCTCCCAAAGTGCTGAGATTATAGGCCCGTGGCCTAATTGTGTATTTTTAAAAATAAACCCATTTTATTATCCCTATTGGTTTATTAGTTATTTTCTCTCTCTCTTTTTTTTTTTTTTTTTTCTAGTTGCTTTAGGGTTTATAATATACATCTTTAACTTGTCACTGATTTAGATTTAGAAAAACCTAATGGAAACCCTTGAGATCAGAAGAATGGAACACTAGCTAATACGTTCTGGAAACAAAAGGACATTAGATAAAGGCCAGAGTTTATTGTAATTCTCCTTAGTAATCTTTGTTGTTCCTCAAATGCCTCAAGCACTTAGGCCTCTTGGTTTTTTTACGGACCATTCCCTTTACTTGGAACATTCTTTTGTTAGATAAAGACATGGTTTTCCCTTTGTATTCTTTCTCTGCTATTCAAATGTTACCTGATCAGAGAGGTTTTTCCATGTCTTGTTAACTAAAGCAACCATTTCTTGTACTTTTATTTTGATTTATTTTTTCTTCATGGCACTTATCATCACTGGAATCATATGTTGTTTGTCTGGATTCTCCTCTTTGTTTTTTTTACGTTTACATCCCTGCCTCCTTCAACAATGTTTGGTAGTCAATAACTGAGTAATAAATATTGATTGAATAATTGATTGAGTAAATATTGAATGAAGTGTAGTTTGTGTAGTTTCCTTAGAAAAGATACCTAATCTACCTGATTACTGAAAATGCACCATTAATTTGCCTTTCAATATGAAGTTAAAATATACTTCTCAAAACCCCTTCTTGTAATTTTGTATTTAAGCATGAAATGTTAGCAAAAACTTAGCACCTACTTTGTATTTACTCTTTCAAACCCTTTCTGCTAGGCTTTTTTACTATTGATGTCTGAACGTAAGTATCCTAGACTAATATGTAAATTTCACAATCATTCTGAAATAAAACTATTTACGGTATTAAAGACTAAGCAATTAATTTGAATTATTTTGTTCTAGTTCCAAAAATTGAGACATGATCTTGAAACGGTACTATCTACTATTCAGTTAAAGAATGAAAAGTTAAAGGAAGACTTGGAAAGGTATATTTATGTTACAATTACTATTAATGATTGATATACGTTGAATTGACATTTAAAGTTTTATTTGGATATTGTTTGTTTTGTTTTGTATTTCCGTGTTTAAAGGGAGCAACAGTGGTTGGATGAACAGCAACAGATAATGGACTCTCTTAATGTACTACATAATGAATTGAAAAATAAGGTCATGCCATTTTCTGAGTCAAGGTATTCATTTTGTTTTCTAGGTTTTTCAAATAGGAGAAAGTATTTTCTTTTTTATGTTACATGAAATATAGATGAAAAGAAGGTAAAACTTAGCAAGACTCAGGAGTCTTGTCTTAACTTTTGCCAACTGTTAGTTACATGATCTTTTATGAATGATTTGACTTGATTTAACTTTGGTTTCCCTACATGTTAAATAGAGCATATTACTTTCATAAAGCTAGTTATTTGGTTTGAGCAAATGAAGTTTCAACAAAGTTTTCAATCAAATTTATGAATAACCACTTACATATGCATATGTATTTTATGGGTTAAATATTTCTCTTATTTTTTTAATCTATTAGAATCTTTAATGAACTGAAAACTAAAATGCTTAATATAAGAGAATATAAGGAGAAACTCTTGATTACCTTGGGTGAGTTTCTGGAAGACCATTTTCCTCTGCCTGATGATGGAAATGTGAAAAAGAAAAAGGTAAGTTTTAGAGATGACATTCATGTAGATAATCATATTTGAAATTATTTTAGGTAGATTTAAAAGCAAATTTTCTTATAGTTCAAGGATATATACACGTACAAAAATATGCCATAATCACATTTATATGCATTAAAAAATTAGAGGCAACCTAATTGTTTGATAAAATGGGATTAATTAAATATATTTTTTATATTATATCCATATGATGGAAAAACCAGCTTTTAAAAATAATATATTGAACATAATCAAAGGAGTTAATGAAATGCTCACAATTTATTGTTAAATGGATAAGACACAGATGACTAAATTGTGTGAATCTAATTTATGCTAAAAAATATAATAGTACTTATATCTGAGAGCTAGGATTGTGAGTTTTGTTTTTTTTTTTTTTGCTTTTTACTGTTTGCCAAATTTTCGATGATGAACATATGTAACTTTTTAAATCAGAAGAATAATGTTTAAAATCTGTTGGTTTAATGTAAGTTATTGACTATTTGAATGGTAGCTATGATGGAATAAACCTTTTCCAGAAAAGCAAATATATATTCATTGAGTGACAGAAGATTGTGAATATACACTTTAATTGTTTTTCTTTAATACAATATACAGTATAAATAATACTTTTGCAATTGGAAGAGGCATTTAAACTGGCACCAGAATGATTTCTTTAAAATATATATAGTTTTTTCCTTATTCAGCATAAAACATTTCATGGCTCCCTATATGGAAAGCAGTCTATAAACTCCTTAGAATCACTATGCTCTGGCCATTATCTTTCTCTTCAGCCTCATCTCCAGCCATTCGTTATCCATGTTTTCAGTGGTCCCCAGCCTTTTTGGTACCAGGGACCAGTTTCATGGAAGACAGTTTTTCCACGGACATGAGCGGGGTGGGTGGATCTCTGTGGCTCACTTCCTAACACACCGGTTCGTGGCCCTGGGGGTTGGGGACCGCAGTTTTACATGAATTCATTCAACCATACTACTGTATCTCCATTAAGTATGCAATGACCTTTCACTTTGTTGTGCCTTGAATATTCTATTCCCTCTGCTGGAAAACCTTTCCTATCTGGTGAGGATAGCAAATTCATAGTTAAGATAGCTCAAACATCTTTGACTGAAACATTGTATGAAATTTAGGTGTCCTTTAATTAGCTCTTATCATATACTTTTGTTATTGTCATTTGTGTTTATCTCCCCCTTCCCCAACCCTATGGTGTGAGCTACTTGACATGTAGATTTAATGAATAGAATTCCAGCATCTGTAATCAAGAAAATGAGTGTTCTTTTTTGTCTTTGGTAATTGAATCACACCTAGATCATTGTGGAGACTGGATGATGGGGGCGGGGGCGGGGGTGGGGGGTGGGGGCAAATTAGAGCACATTCAGAGATCCATGGTATTGAGGGGCCTCAAATCTAGGCCATATGAAAAATAATTAAAGGAACTAAAGATTATTAATATGGAAAACAGAAGAGAAGACTTGGGCTTTCTGGCTTCCGAGATCAGACGAGATCGGGCGCGTTCAGGGTGCTATGGCCACAGAGGACTCGGGCTTTCTAACAGCTGTCTTCAAATAATTGGAGAATTCTTGGATGGAAGTAGAATAAGATTTATTTTCTGTCAATCCAAGGAAAAAAGAAGTAGTAAATTGAGTTAACAAGAGGAACTGTCAAGAGCTGTAGAAAGATGACTAAGTCTTGGAAGCAGTTTTCCTGTCCTGAACCTGTGTAAATATAGCTAGGAATGTCATTTGGGGAACTTTATTGTAGGGGTGGGGGGGGCGGGTATCTGTCAAACATTAGACTTTTAAAAAAATTTTTTTTGAGACAAAGTCTTGCTCTATTACCCAGGCTAAAATATAGTAGCATCATGAGAGGTCACTGCAACCTCAAAGTCCTGGGCTCAAGTGATCCTCCTGCCTCAGCCTCCCAAGTAGGAGGGACTATAGGCGTGTGCTACCACGCTGGGCTAAGTTTTCTATTTTTTGTAGTTATATTGCTAAGGCTGGTCTTGAACTCCTGGCCTCAAGCAATCCTCCTTCCATGACCTCCCCAAATGCTAGGATTATAGTCATGAGCCACTGTACCTGGCCCAGACTTTCTTTTATCTGAATATATGTAATGTGTATAATGTATCTATTATATGTTTATGGATAGTTTGAATTTTATCTTTCAGTAATTATTAAAGTTTTCACTATCTTAAGAGTTGTTTCAACTGCATTTTTACAAATATGAATTAAGTACAATAAGGTCGTTTACTTTCTAAATTCTTTTTACATAACCTAATTATGAATGTTTGATTTTAGTTACCTTGTGCCATTGCAATTAAGAAATATTAATTTTAAAAATCTTGTAACACAGTCGAATATTCTACCGTTGGCAGAATTGAAATGTTAATTGGTTGTTATTCACATTTCTCTCAAAGAAAAACATTCAAGCGCCAACTGCACAGCTGATAACACTTCATGAAATGTTAGAGGTAAGTGTTTTGTGTGGTTAGTTTTGTCTTGAATCGATCTCTTAATTAGTCATTTGTGAAGAATTATACTCAGGCTTGAAAAAGAAAAAAAAATACTGCTTTAATTTTTAAAGGATCCATCAATCTTTATGAAAATATATTTATAATAATTTATCAGTAGTACAAAATAAGTGTCTTCTCTACAGTACTGGGAAGACTCTTATGATCTTTTAATAAAAACATGAAATTAAAGTCTAACTCTTAATCATATCCCTAAGATTTATTACAGGTAAACACTGTAAAATAATTTTTATGATGTTATTTAGTATTTGCATAATGAAATTCTTTGCTATTACATTGATGGAATCTTTAGTTGGCAGCTTTACTCTATATAAAATATGTAAATGAGCTTAAGATTCTTTTCACAAAGTTGTAGAAATTTGTGTACAATTTTTCTTAGATAACATCATTCTCTTTTCTTGTAAGTGCTGAGTGATTCCAACTTTTTCTGTTTGACATTCACCCTGTTTTATAATTGATATGACAATCCATGGTGATTTGGGCAGACAGGAAAATAAAATAGTGTATGAAGAACAGGGTATTTACCAATTAATATACTCTTTTAAAAACCATTGGTAAGGTTAGAAGAAAGAATGATTTCAGAAAACGTTTCATTGTAATTTAATGAACTAGGTGTTAGAGTCTCTGTTTTTACCCAGCTATCTAGTTTTGGTGCCTCAGAATCTAATACAGAATATTATTGCTTAGAAAAGCAAAATACAAATATTTATTAATTTGTAATTAGAATCTTTTAACATATTTTTAACTATTTCAGTTTATACTGAAACTAAGAAGACTATTGTTTCTCATGGATCACTTAACCTTTTTTCTTTTTAAATAAATATTGTCACTCATGGCAAATAGTGAAAGGTATTACATATGTAATTTTTGACCAATGTACATAGTACATACCATATAAAATTTAGAATCCTAAGTTTGTCTCCTAGGCTTTTATCATCAGTGATAAAAGTAACCAGTATTAAAACTGCAATTCAATGAAAAAAAATTTAATATAGGTATTTATTTGTAGCATGTAACTATTTCAGACATCTAGAATTTTTATTACTATAATTAAAATTAGAAATGCAAAATAAGAAAGATTTTAAACTGTATTAAAATAAGCATTTGCTCTAAAATAGAAATAATATTTAGTTCTTCATCATGACATCCAAAAAGAAATGAAACCAAAAGTTTTTCCTCAGGATGTGGGCCTTGAAATAGTTAATGATAGTTGAAAATTTTATTTCAATAATTGAGATATTGATATAATTCAAAGTATTCAGATTAGAGATTGATGGGTTAATTTTATTCATTTCTACAGCACTTTATATTTGTATAAATTATGGTTTTTCTTTAACATGTTCTTTGTAATAATAGCATCTTTCAATTAAAGTTTTGGCCTTGCAATTCAGAGATACAGAGTCTAATCATAATCTGCCACTAATTATGTGCCTCCGAGGAATCCCTTAACCCTTCTGAGTTCTAGTTTTGTGATTTGCGAAGGCACTGGGAGGTAGCTGAGGAGGCAAAATAATTGATCTATGTTCAGCGTTTTTCACTGTATTTTATGGAACACTAATATTCAAAGAATTGTAGGCTAGGCACAGTGGCTCATGCCTGTGATCCTAGCACTCTGGGAGACTGAGGCCAGAGGATTGCATGAGACCAGGAGTTCAAGACCAGCCTGAGCAAGAAAGAGACTCCGTCTCTACTAAAAATAAACAAAATTACTTGGGCGTAGTTGTGCACACCTATAGTCCCAGCTACTCAGTAGGCTGTGGCAGGAGGATTGCTTGAGCCCAGGAGTTTGAGGTTGCTGTGAGCTAGGCTGACACCACAGCATACTAGCCTGGGCAACAGAGTAACACCCTTATGTTAAAAACAAACAAACAAACAAACAAACAAAAAAACAAAAATTAGAAATATTTGTTTCTTGAAAAAATTTTTCTAATGTCAATGGATTTGGGAAAGAGAGGTGACTCTCAGTTGGCATTAGCAACCTTTTCCAAGCTTTGACGACAGACCCCTCATCTTTAACAACTAAAAACATCTTTAGGGAGACCAATTCTATAGAATGCAGTCTGGTAAATGTTAGCCTATATAATTTAATACAGATACTCAAAAAACTTGTCAATTTATGGTTATAACTCATTAACATCCTTCGTGAAGAAATCAGTGATACTCTGGATGAAGTTAAAAGAAGTGATGATAAAATTGACTGTTTTGAAGATTTATCAGAAGAATAGGTGTTTTGTGGGGGGAATGGGACTGGTGATTTATTTTCCTTTCAAATATTAAGACACACTTCCTAACTTTCTTTTCAACTTTGTGTGTATTTTGTTGAATATTAATTTTTTAAGAGTCTTGCTTTTATCCTAAAGAAATTATTAACCCTAAAAGGAGTAGGAGAATTGTAAATTCTTTCTAACCAGTTTTTAGGAAATGTTAAGATGTAGAGATATGTTTTAAAGCTTTTTCCATTTAGTAATATCTGTAGTCTTTTAAAAAAGAAACAATTATTTAAATTAGTACATAAAAATTATGACAGTTGTTGAAGGAGAAAAGAGGTCAGCATTCTTTGGTGGAAAACTTTATTGTTTTATTATAGCTGTATTGATTTTTTCCCAAGTAAAGTATATTTTGAATGATATTTTCTCCTAGATTCTTATAAATAGATTATTTGATGTTCCACATGATCCATATGTCAAAATTAGTGATTCCTTTTGGCCACCTTACATTGAGCTGCTGCTGCGTAATGGAATTGCCTTGAGACATCCAGAAGATCCAACTCAAATAAGATTAGAAGCTTTCCATCAGTAAAATTATGATCTCTTTTTCACATAGCAAAGGATCTTGTCATTCAAGGATAATGGAAACACAGCACTGTTTGGATAAAGAACATTATTTGCAAATTAAAGCACATAGTCCATCTTCCTTTTATCCTTAAATGATACACATTGCCATCTGTTATTCATGTTTAGATAGTCATTTCTTAGTCAGTGCTTTGGTGTTTTAAATTGTATGGACAAGAATGCGAATGAATAATATTCTAGACTAAAACATTTAATGTACCTTATGCAATATTCTTTGGAAAATTTTTTGTTAATTTATGATATTGCTAATGTAATATATTTCTTTCTAAATTTATAACAGTATCTTTTATGCATTTTGAGTTCTATTTTGTACTTTATATTTTAAGAATTATAGTGGAAAGGTCATTTAATTTGAAGATAGTTTTCAAATTGAAGTAATATCTCGTGGAGAAGGCATAATTTTAAAATATTTAGCAAATTTGTTTCATATGTACTGCCTTATTTCTAGATTTGTGAAAAATTGGGATAAAACTAATGGATAAAGCTAGCATGAAAATTATATTTTAATTTGTACTGTATGCCAAGTGACATTCTATATTAATCCATTCTTGAGTCTGTTAATTATTAGCAACAAAATTGTGTTCATGACGTTTGTTAAAGCTTTGAATTTTCTGTAAATAAAATTCCCTCTAAAAGTCTCTAGCTATTGGTGATATGGCATATTTTTATAAATAGAAAAGACTTTTTCACAGGTAGATAAATTAAGATATTATGGTACTCATTCAGGATTACATCCAAGCTAAACTAAAGAATTCTAAACCCATTTAGTATAATATCATTCATTTTCTAGGAGAAAATTGTGTGTACTTTTTTTACTCGAAAATGCTTTGTACTGTATATCATCCAAGTTTCTGCTTACCTTAATTACTTCATCTTTTTAAAAGTGAACATATAGTATTCCAAGTATACCATATTCCTCTGTAGAAAATGCAAATACTGTTATATTTTAGAGAATATAACTTCTTTTAGGAAAAGATAATATGTAAAGTACCTTCCTATAATACTCTAATTGGGTATTGAAGGAATGAGTGATTCTTTTTATTCCCTGAAGTTACTGGACAGGGGAGAAGTGTCAGTGTAGGCCTGACAGTAATTCTTTATAGCAGGTACAATTGTTGTCTTTGAAGTCCTCTGTGTTGCAAATTACAGAAAGTTATAGATAAAGGCAAATGAAGAATTTGATCAATCATCTGGCAATTCTTTGTTTCACGTTTCATTAATAATCATTACATTCCACTTTAATTCATTAGCCCAGCCTTCTTACATAGCAAGATTACTTGCCCACTTTGATCTGAGTTATAAACAAAGTAAATTATAGTAGAATTAGTCTTCATATATAATCCATCTAAACTTACAGCCCTTAAAGCTTTTTGTGGTTTTGAGTGTGTTGGAGAAAATGTTTCAAGTGCTCAGAACCTGTATGTATTTTCACTTCTTGATGATTTTGGAAATCACTGAAATCTATGAAGACTTAGAATTTTTACTGAGCTAATGAATTAATGGATTCTAGACTAGCCCAGGCAAAATAACGAGACCCTATCTCTACAAACAAGAAAAAAAATTCCAGGCATGGTGATGCGCACCTGTAGTTCCAGCTACTTGGGAAGCTGGGGCAGAAGGATCACTTGAGCCCAGGAGTGAGGTTACAGTGAGCTGGTGACGCCACTGCACTCTAGCCTGGGCAACAGAGTGAGACCCTGTCTCAAAAAAAAGAAAAGAAAAGAAAAGAAAGTATAGCAAGCAGGCAAAAAGTCTCTTGGGAACACAAAGATTAAAAACAGTTAAAATGGACTATATTAAAATTATGAATTTCCATCTATAAAAAAGGAAGACATCTTTAAAAGAGAGAATAGACACACTTCTCCATATTTCTTCTTGCTAAAAATTTGTGCATTATATGTTATATACATGTTAGGAAAAATCTGAAAAGTGGAGAGAAGGCAGCAGACTGGTTAAGAATTTTGGGACTCAAAGAATGATGCAGCAGTTTTTTTTCCCCCTTTATGTGTAACAGACTAGGTGTTTGAGAAGCATGTAACTCTGAAAACACCAACTGAAAACAAAAGTCTCCCAAAAGCTTGCTCTATCAAAAGGATGAGGAAAGAGGCAATGCAGCAAGACAGAAAAGTTTTTGACCATAACTATGGTACCTCAACCATACACCACAGAAAAAAAACAGAACACTACCCTACCACTACCTTGTTGTAAAAGGCCAAGAGGTAAACTTCAACTTCCACACTTGTCATCATTTAACATGGTGTCCTGCCCTTGGGGTGAGCAGAGAAGGCTGAGTTGGAAGGCAAGACTTTCTTCCCTGCCAACAATAAAAAGGCTCTGTGGTGATTCTGAACCTACCTACCCAGTGGTAATGAGACAAACCTCCTGTTCATGAGAGGTGGGGCCATGATCCAGTGGTTAGGAGGCCTCCCCTTCTTGCCTGTTGCATTTTTGGAGGCTACCTGGGAATCAGTAACAAGGTGCTCCTTCCTGTCCAGAGCCAGAGTGATGTCAATGGAGGCCTTTTGAAGAGCCTGAAATTTCACCACTGCCCAGATATCACAAGGCACGCTACACATGGATGTAAAGAAGCCTGAGTGGGGAACATGGACCTTCACCTCCACCTGGTAGTAATTAGATTGTGTCCTATTTTCCTTCCACCAGAACAGTGTCAGAAGAAGCCTCCTAAAACAGAAGATTTAAGTAAGATCCAGAGTGTTGTAATACCCAAAATTTCTAGGGTATAATACAAATCTCTTAACACACCAAGAACTAGGAAAATCTGAACTTGAATGAGAAAAGATAATCAACAAACACACCCAGATGACACAGAAGTCAGATTTATCTGATAAGGATTTTAAAATGGCATCATGAAAATACTTTAATGAGATATTACAAACATGCTTGAAACAAATGGAAAATAGAAAGTCTCAGCAAAGATATAAAAGATATAAAGAAGAACCAAATAGAAAATCTTAAAAAATACCATAACCAGATTAAAGATTAAATGATGGCTCAATAGCAAAATGAAGAGGACAGAGGAAAGAAGCAGTGAATTTAAAGATAGAACAATAGATAGTACCTAATCTGATTACCAGAGAGAAAATATGATAAAATCAAATGAATAGGACCTCTTGGACTTTTGGGACCATATCAAAACATTTAGCATTTGTGTCATCAAAGTCTCAGAAAGAGAAGAAAAAGAGCGGGTCTAAAATAGTGGCTTAACGCTTCCCAAATTTGGTAAAAAGCTTGAACCTGCAGATTCAATAAACTGAGTGAAGCTCTAGTTCAGGACAGGATAAACCTAAAGAAATTTATACCAAGACACATCATAAGTAAACTGAAAACTTGAAGGCAAAGAAAGATTTTTAAAACCAGTGAAGGAGAAAGGACATCTTACCTATAGGACAAAAACAAGTTGAATGATATGAGAGTTTCATCAGAGACCCGGGAAGCCAGAAGGAAGTGGTCCACCATTTTTCAATTTCTCAAAGAACTGTCAGCCATGCATCATCTATCTGGCAAAATTACCCTTTAAGAATGAAGGGGAAGTAAACACATTCTGGATAAAGGAAAACTTAAGAGAATTTGTTGCCAGAAGACCTACTCTAAAAGCCTGACTAAAGAAAGTTCCTGAAACATAAAGGAAATCATAAAAGGGAATCTTGGAACATCAGCAAGGAAGGAAAGAAAACAAATGGGCAAAAACGACCAAGTACAATAGACGTTCCTTCTTGAATTTTCTAAGTTATGTGTGGATAGTTTAAGCAAAAAGTATAACAATGTATGATGTGGTTTTCAATGATGTAGAGGAAATATTTAAGACAATTATAAATGGGGAAGGGTAAAGAGATTCAAATGGAGGGAAGGTTTACCTTCCCTCCATTTGAATCTCTTTACCCTTTGTCAAACTGATAATATGTTGACACCAGTAGACCATGATAAGTTATGTGTTATGTAAATGTAATAAACCATATATGTATATATATATATAAATGGATAGATATACTGCAAAACTTTACATACAATAAACTAAATTGGAATTCTAAAAAAATGCTCAACCAACCCACAGCAAAGCAGGAAACATGCACACACACATATAAAACAGGAAACAAACATAAAAGAAAAAAATGACATATTGAAACCCTAAATAATCAATATTTACATTAAATGTAAATGGTCTAGATATCAATTAAAAGACAGAGATGACAAAGTAGATTGAAAAATATGACCCAATTATATTCATTGGCTTTATGTGGAGTGAAAAAAAATATAATCTCAAAGATCACATACTATATGATTCTATTTATATAATATTGAAGAGATGACAAAATTATAGAGATGGAAAATAGATTAGTGGTTGACAGAGTTTAAAGACAGTGCAGTGGAGAAGAGTGACGGACTAAAAAGAAGTATTACAAGGGAGATCTTTGTGGTGATGGATTGCCCTTTGTCTTGATTGCTGTGGTCATTGCATGGATATATACATGTGATAAGATAGCATGGAAGTATATACATACATTGCACAAATGGCAATTTCCTTGTTTTTATATTGAAGTATAGTTACATAAGATGTACCTATTGGGAGAACAGGGTGAAGGGTACATGTGACTTCACTACCTTTGCAATTTATAATTATTAAAGGTAATTATCCTGAATAACTATTTAAAGATTAAAAATCTTTTGAAAGAGAATTTAAAACATTTGACAAAAAACAGACTATCAAAAATAGGCAGATTTCAAAAAGAAGGGAATAGGAGAACTTCGAGAAATAAAAAAACTTAATCCTAAAATTAAAAAGACAGTGTGACTTGTGGGAAGATGGCAGACTAGAAGCAGACCGTGTGTGCTACTCTCAAGGAGAGGATTAAAAGTTGCAACCAGATGCCTACCTACAGATGGCTCTTCTTGGAAAGAACACTGTAAAACTCTGGAGGTGTGACAGGGGACATTCAGAGTGAAGGAGAAGGTGACAGGATGATTCATTTGGTGAGACCAAAGGGATTTGTAGGGAGGCATACACGTGGGAAGGATAGATCCCTGAGACTCTATGCTAACTCCACAGGCACTGTGGCTCTAGCTGTGAGGGGGGCTGTCTTCACCACTGCAGACCTCTGGACTGATGGGGGAGCTGCTTAGAGTCTGCGCAGACACGTTGCATTGGAGAGCAGGCATAGCAGCTCTCAGGTGCAGGGCACCAGGTCTGCACAGGACTCAGTTTTGCATCAGCAGCCTTCACATTGATCCCACCATGCCAGGGTGGGAGAGGGCACAGCAGACCTCCCCCATGGTGTGTTAGTGGGAGCCAAGTGCCCCTCCCCTCATTGCAGGATTTGAGCAGAGGTGGCACCTCAGGTGCCACTGACATGACCTGGGGAGCCTTGTGAGACTGCCTCAGTGGGACCTCTGTGGGGAGAAAACCCTGATCATCTTTGGCACCAACCAGCCTCCGTGGTCCCTGGGCCACTGGAATTGACCCCTGCCCATGCAGCTCAGCATCCATAGTCTCCATGCCACTGGGACAGGTCCCTGCCTGTGTTGCTCTGCCTCTGCAGTTCCTAGTTCCAGCTCTGAAGCTTTGACTGGCCTGAAGCTCCACCCAGGTGGCTCCAGAGCTTCCACTGGGCCCATGAACCAACCCCCAAGTCTCCATCACTGCTACTAGGCCTGTGGAAGAACCCCGAGTTCCAACACTCCATTAGGGACTCCCCCAAGATTTGAGCTGCCCTTATACCTGGACCTGGTTCAAGCAAACACCCACAGCCCAGACACCCATGAGTAATGCCTAGATAACCTCGTCCAGCTGCCATTGTCACCTCTGTGGGGAGACCCTGGGTGGAGCAATCCTGCACAGTGCCAGCCTCCGTGGAGAGGATCTCACCCAGCCCTCAACTCAAACTTCCAACAACCATCTGGGGAACAAGCCACTACCCCACATAAAGATCATCCAGCACTGGATTGAACTGTGACAATCACAGGGGAACAGGACAAAACAGAACAGCTGCACTGCAGGTCCTCAGTGAGCCATCTGGGGACCTCCCCTTCTTCCCACTAAGTAGGAGAATTCCCAGCAAAGGAGAACAGTTGCCCTGAAAACCTATTAGTCCTGAGATGAGAGAAGAGGATTCAGATGAGAAGAATACAGCAATAGAACCCTGGCAACATGAAAAAACAAAATACTTCAACACCCCCAAGGGATCACAATGGAGCTACAGTAGTGGACTCCAACCAAAAGGAAATTGTCAAAATGACAAATGAATTTAGAATATGGATGGCAAATAAGTTGAGTAGAATTGATGAGAAAGTTGATAACCAACAAAAAGAAGCCAAAAACAATTTCAGGATAGTAATGAAAAAAATGAAAAAGTCATTAAAGAGCTAGACAGCATAAGAAAGGATAAAATAAAACGTAAAGAAATGAAAGAGTAATTTAGGAAATTTCAAAACACAGCAGAAAGCTTCAACAACAGATTAAACCAAGCAGAAAGAAGAATCTCAGTGCTTGAAGACAAGGCTCTCAAACTAACCCAGTCATTCAAAGATGCATTAAAGAGAATAAAGAAGACTGAACAATCTCTTAGAGAAATATGAGACTAGGCAAAGCAAACTAATGTGAATTATAGGTACTCCTGAGGGGAGCAAAAAGCATGGACAGTCTATTCAAGGGAATTATTGAGGAAAATTTCCCTGATATCACCAGAGATTCTGACATCTAGATACAAGATGGTCATTGAACACCAGGGAGTTTCATAGCAAATAGGGCATCTCCAAGACACATAGTAATCAACCTGGCCAAAGTCAAAATGAAGGAGAAAATTCTACAAACAGCAAGATGAAAGCAACAACTAACCTAGAAAGGAAATCCCATGAGGATAACTGCAGACTTCTCAGCAGAGACCTTCCAATCCAGAAGGGATTGGTACCCCATCTTTAGTCTTCCTAAACAGAACAACTGCTGGCCTAGAATTTTGTATCCTGCAAAGCTAAGTTTCTTAATTGATGGAGAAAAAAGATTTTTCCAGACAAGCAATCACAGAGGGAAATTGTCATGACCAGACTTGCCCTGCAGGAGATACTCAGAACTGCATTATACATGGATCAGTACAATAGATACCCACCAGTGTAATATCACCTAAAAGCTAAAGCTCACAACTCATATAAAATGATAGCACAAGAGGGAAAACAAAACAATAAGGTCCTATCCAAAATGATGAACAAAACGTCAACCCACATAGCAATACAGTCACTCAACTTTAGTGGTCTGAATGCTCCACTCAAAAGCTATAAGCTGGCTGAATGGATGAAAAAACACAACCCATGTATCTGTTGTTTCCAGGAAACATCTAAACTACAATGACTCAAACAGACTTAAGGTGAAGGGGTGGAGAAAAATATTCCATGCAAACAGAAACCAAAAGAGAATAGGTGTAGTCATTCTCATAACAGATAAAATTGACTTTAAGTCAACAATGGTAAAGAAAGACAAAGCTGTTCATTATATAATGGTAAAGGGAGCAATTCAACATGAATCCTAAATATATATGCACCTAACACAGGAGCTCCCAGATTCATAAAGCAAAGTCTATGAGATCTAAGCAAGAAGATAAATAGTACCATCATAATTACTGGAGACTTCAACACCATAATGACAGAGCTGGACAGATCATCAAAGCAAAAAATAAAGAAACACTGGACTTAAATGGGACTCTAGAACAAATGGACCTAACAGACATTTACAGAACATTCTACCCCCCAAATTACTGAATATACATTCTTCTCATCAGCACATGGGACATTCTCCAAGATTGAACATATCTTAGGCCACAAAGCATATCTCAACAAATTAAAAAAAAAAATCAAAATTATACCATGTATCTTCTCACACCAAAGTGGAATAAAACTAGAAATCGATTTCAAGAGAAACACTCAGATCTACACAAAGTCATGGAAATTAAACAACCTTCTGTAGAGTGATTCTTGGGTCAATGATGAAATTAAGATGGAAATCAAAAGATACCTTGAATTGAACAACAAAGGGGACACAAGCTATCAAAACCTTCGGGATTCAGCAAAAGAAGTCCTAAGGGGAAAATTCATAACCTTAAATGCCTATATCAAAGAGACAGGAAGATCACAGGTTAACAACCTAATGTCACATCTCAAGGGACTAGAAAAGGAAGAGCAAACCAAACCCAAAGCCACTAGAACAAAAGAAATAATAGAGGTCCAAGCAGAACTAAATGAAATTAATCAGGAAAAAAAAAAAAAGAAAAAACTACAAAGGATCATTGAAGCAAAAAGTTGATTCTTTGAAAAGATAAACAAAATCCATAGTCCTCTTGCTAGATTGATCAGGAATAGAGGAGAAAGGGCCCAAATAAGCTCAATCAGAAATGAAAAAGGAGGTATTACAACTGATACCGTAGGAATACAAAATATCATCTGTGAATACTACACAAATAAACTAGAAAATGTAGAGAAAATGGACAAATTCCTGGAAATACACAACATCCAAGACTCAATCAGGAAGAAATAGAACTCCTAAACAGACCAATAACAAGTAGCAAGATTGAATCAGTAATAAAAAGACCTCCCAACAACAAACAACCCTGGATCAGATGGATTCACAGCCAAATTCTACCAGACCTACAAAAAAAAGCTGATACCTATTCTACCAAAATTATTCCATAACACCAAGAAGGAGGGAATCCTCCCTAACTCATTCTATGAAGCCAGTATCACCTTGATACCAAAGCCAGAAAAGGACAAAACAAAAAAGAAAACTACAGACCAATATCCCTTATGAATATAGATGCAAAAATCCTCAACAAAATATTAGCAGAATTCAATAGAACATCAAAAAAATAATTCACTATGACCAAGTGGACTTCATCCCAGGATGCAAGGGTGGTTCAACATACATAAATCAATAAATATGATTCACCACATAAACAGAAGCAAAAAAAATATGATCATCTCAATAGATGCAGAAAAAGAATTTGCCAAATCCAGCACCGTTTCATGATAAAAAAAAAAAAAAAACAAACTCAACAAACTAGACATAGAAGGAACACATCTTGTAATTATAAAAGCCATATATGACAAACCCATAGCCAACGTCATACTGAATGGGAAAAAGTTGAAAGCATTCCTCATAAGAAGTGATATAAGACAAGGGTTCCCACTGTCATCCCTTCTATTTAACATAGTATTAGAAGTTGTAGCCAGAGCAATCAGGCAAGAGAAAGAAATAACGGGTATCCAAATCTGGAAAGAGGATGTCAAACTATTGCTTTTCTCTGACAATATGATCTTGTGTCTAGAAGATCCCAAAGACTCCACCAAAAAACTCTTAGAATTGATAAATAAATTCAGCAAAGTCTCAGGTTAGAAAATCAATGTACACAAATCAATAGCATTTCTGTATACTAATAACAATCAAGCCGAGAGTCAAATCAAAGACTCAAAGCCATTCATGATAGCTACTAAGAAAACAAAATAGTTAGAAATACAGTTAACCAAGGAGGTGAAAGCTCTCTACAAGGAGAACTATGAAACACTGAGGAAAGAAATTGTTGATGACAAAAACAAATGGAAAAATATATGTGCTCATTAATTGGTAGAATCAACATCATTAAAATGTCCATACTGCCCAAAATGATTTACAGATTCAATGTAATCCTCATCAAAATAAAAATGTTGTATTTCACAGATCTAGAAAAAATAATTCTACATTTCATTTGGAACCAAAAAAGAGCACAGATAGCCAAAGAAATCGTAAGCAACAAGAACAAATCCACACTTGAGCCCAGGAGTTTGAGGTTGCTGTGAGCTAGGCTGATGCTATGGCACTCTAGCCCTGATGACAGAATGAGACTCTCAGAAAAAGAACAAATCTGGAGGCATCACATTAGCAACCTTCAAATTATTCTACAAAGCTATAGTAACCAAAAGAGCATGGTATTGGTACACAAATAGAGAGGTAGACCAATGAAATAGAACAGAGAACCCAGATATAAAACCATCTACCTACAACCAAATGATCTTTGACAAAACAGACAACATACACTGGGGAAAGGAAACCCTATTCAATAAATGGTGCTGGGAAAATTTGAGCCATGTGCAGAAGAATGAAACAGGACCCCGTCTCTCTCCATTTACAAAAATGAGTTCAAGATGGATAAAATATTTAAATGTAAGGCATGAAACCACAAAAATTCTAGAAGAAAATGTAGGAAAAATTCTTTTAGACATCAGCCTAGGCAAAGAATTTATGACTAAGACCCCAAAGGCAAATTCAACAACAGCAAAAATAAATAAATGGGACTTGATTAAATTAAAATGCTTCTTCACAGCAAAGGAAATAAGCAAGAGAGTAAATAGACATTCTAGAGAATGGGAGAAAATAGTCATAATCTATACATTCAATAAAGGGGTAATATCCAGGATCTACAAAGATCTCAAACAAATCAGCAAGAAAAGAAAAACCATTAAAAAGTTGGCAAAAGACATGAAGAGATTTTTTTCAAAAGAAGATAGACAAATGGCTAACAAACATATGAAAAAATGCTCAACATCACTAATGATCAGGGAAATGCAAATTAAAACCAAATGAGATATCGCCTTACCCCTGTCAGAATGGCCATTAATAAAAAATCTAAAAACAATAGATGCTGGTGTGGATGCAAAGTGAAAGGAATGCTTATACACTGTTGGTTGGACTGCAGATTAGTACGACCCCTGTGGAAAATAGTATGGAGATTCCTTGATCCAGCAATCTCACTACTGGGTATCTACCAGGTAGACACCTGTACTCATATGTTTATTGCAGCACAATTCACAATTGCAAAGATATGGAATCAACCTAAGTGCCCATCCATTTATTAGTGGATTAATAAAATGTGGTATATATATATATATACACCATGGAGTATTACTCAGCCATAAAAAGGAATGAATTAATGTCTTTTGCAGCAATTTGATGGAACTGGATACCATTATCTTAAGTGAGTTATCTTAGGAATGAAAAAACAAACAGCACATGTACTATCTAATAATTTGGAACTAATTGATGGGCATACATGAGCACAGAGAGAGTTAAAAGTCATTGGAAATCAAGAAGAGAGGAGGAGGGGAGGGGTAAAAACCTGTCTAACAGGTACAATAAACACTATTTGGGTGATGGACACATGAATAGCTCTGACTTAAGCATTATAAAAGCTACCCATGCAACAAGAACATTTGTACTCCCTTAATATTTTGGAAAAAAAAAAAAGTCACTGTGTGACTTAAAGAATAGATTAGTCTGGGAACAATGGCTCACACCCAGCACTTTGGGAACCCTGGAGTTTGTGACCAGCCCAGGCAACAGTGAGATCCTGTCTTTATAAAAATAAAAAACAGCCAGGCATGGTGGCACACACCTTTAGTCCCAACTACTCAGGAGGCTGAGGAAGAAGAATCACTTGAGCCCAAGAATTCGCGGCTACAGGGAGCACTCCAGCTGTCTGGGTGACAGAGCTATACCCTATTTCTAGGATATTGCTAAAAAAATTTTTTGGTAAAATATTTCTAGAAAGAAGGATATACAAACAAAGATGAAAAATATGAAAGAGTTAAGAGATATGGAAGATGCAATAAAAGCATCTGCAATATATTAAATAGAGTCCTAGATGAGGAGAACAGAGAATGAAAAGAGATGGTGGTGGAGAAATTCATAGACCTAATGAGAAAATTAAATGCTGAGATTCAGGATATACAGGGAATCCCAAACAAGATTTTTAAAAATCCACATCTAGATACATTGTAGTGAAAATTTAGAATGCTAAGAATGGGATTTTAAAAACTGCAAGAAAGAAAAGACATACTGCTTGCGAATTAAACTGACACCAGATTTAAGAGCCAAAAAACTAATGGAATTGATATTCTTGAGGTATATGTAGCTACTTTATCATTGAAAGCCAAGGGCAATATAAAAGCATTTTTAGATAAATAAAACCTTTTGAAGTTAGCAACAGACCCTGACTGAAGGAATTTCCAATGTATAGTTATTGAAAGAAGAAAAATGAACATAGAAGGGAAATATAAGTTTATAAAAGGAAATAGTGAATTAAAAATAGCTAACTATATAATGTACCTAAATAAACACCAACTCTATAAAATAAATGTAATACATAATTTGGCATTTCATAGAGTTGTGCTATATGGCTCCTGCATGACCATATACAATAGCTTTGGTGGAGGTGGAGTGGAGTGGGAAATATTAAAGTATTTCTAAACTTGTGTTGTTCAGTCAGAAATTTGAGATACTGCTAAACTTTAGGGTTCAAGGTAATTATGCTTGTAAAAATTTAATAGCAACCATTAAAAGAATAGAAATAGAGTGAACAACTTTTAGATCAATGGAGGGAATAAGTGAAATTTAAAAAAACCAAAATCCTTCAACCAAAGGAAAAAATGTAAAGAAACAAGAGCAAAAGAAATTTTAAAAAACAGGCCAAATAGCACAAAATAATTTCATAGAAATAAATATATCAGTAACCATATAATAATTGTCTTTTAAAAAATGTAAATGTCTGTTAATTACCAATTATAAGATGTCTTTAAATCAAAACAAACTTTGATATGCTGTTTAGAATAGCCATACTTTAAGCATAAAATCACAAGACAATTTGAAATTTAAAGACTGGAAGAGACATTCCAGGCAACTTCTAGTCAAAGGAAAAGTAATAAAGCTATTAATGTGGGATAAAATAAACTTTAAAGAAAAAAAAGCATTTTTATAAGTAAAGAATATTATTATGTAATAAGAAAGATCCAATTCACCAGTAAATTATACTAATTCTAAACTTTTTGAAAGCAATATGAAATATTTTAAGCATCAGAATTACAAGCAAAGTTGTTATGCCCACTATCAAAATGGGAGATTTTGACACACTACTCTCAATAATTACTAGTTCAAGGAAACAAAAATTTCTATAGATAGAGAATTTTAAATCAATTCATAACTTTGATCAAAGGTATATGTATGTAGACAGTCCTGTAGCCAATAATGAATGAGCACGAAATTTTATAGCCTATTTGGAACATTTATGAAAGTTGGCCATTTGCTAGATTACTTGCAAGTCCCAATAAACCTCAAAAATTAGTATCATACAGATCATATTCTCTGTCTGCAATGCAGTTATAATTGAAATCAATATGAAAAATATGAAAAAATAATTCCCTACTAAATCCATATTTTGGAAATTTAAAAATATACTTGTTAATAGTACATAGGTCAAAGAAGAAATCATAACACAGGAAAAAATACTTAGAATTGAATAATCGGGAAAATATTATATATGGAAACTTGTGCAATACAATCAAAACAATATTTCGAGGGGTTATTGCAATAGTGTTAACATTAGAAAAGAGAGAATTTAACATTTAATAAACTAAGTTTTCAATCTAAAAAGTTAGATAAAAAAATAAAAAAGAAGTTATATTAAAGGAAAATGAATGACTTATTAAAGAAAGATAAAGTGGAATTTACAAAGACAAGAGTTATATCTTTGCAATTATTTTTTTAAAAAGTAAACAAATATCCAGTTAAGACTGATCACCAAAAAAGAGAGAGGACATAAGTAAACAATTCAGGATTCTGGTATATATAGCCACAGACACAATAGCAATTTTAAGAATTATAATAAAAGAACACTATGAACAACTTTTTGCTAATGTATTTGAAAACTTACCAAAAAATAATTTCCCAGAAAAATACAAGTTAACAGTAACTCAACACACACACACACACACACCCCACACACATACAGTAACTGTGGAAAATGAATTGATAACCAAAATTTTTTCCAAAAGGTACTAAGTCCAGATAGTTTACATAAATTCTTTTTCCCAACCTTCAAGAAATACATATATTTATTGAATTATGTAGATGTACATTTAAATAACATTAGATATATATAATTAAATATATAAAATATTTTAGAAAATATAGAAAAGGTAAATCATTTCTAGGCTAGAGTAGCAAATGATAGTGTAAGGAATTTATAGCCCAATCTTACTTATGAACACAGATGCAAAATCCAACATAAAATAGTAAGAAAATAATTCATACCATTTATACATACAGTATAAGATGCTTACAATTGTAGAATTGCATTTCTTTCCTCTTGGCATTTGTGCTATTGTTGTGAGATCTTTTATTTTTGTAAATGTTATAAACTTCATTCTATATTGTTATCATTCTAATTTAAACAGACTTTTAAGGATATTTATATAAATAAATATATGTATTTACCCATATGGTTAATTTTGTTAATGGCTCCATTCACGTTTTTTTTTTTTTTATTATTTTTTTTATCATTAATAACAATTTAATTTTACAGGATCAGAGTCTAACAGAATATCTTGTTAGATACAGTATGTCCTCATAATGTATACATTATTTCTTGTACAATGAAAAACGATGGTTAGATGCCACGAAGTAGGTGGCAATGCCTTAACTGTATGCGTGTTGTACAGGCCCGAGAGCCTCTTCCATCCTTGTCAAGGGGAGTGCTAACCTTCTCTCCTTTCATACAACACTCCATTCACGTTTGAAATAGAAGGATGACATGTCCTGGTTGACCAGTATAGGCCCAGTTTATACTTGTTTTAGTATCCCAAAAAGGATGATAAATTCTAAGATCACCTTATCTTAAAAAGAATGCGCATTCTGCGCTATGTATAGTAATCTATACAGATAAGTTTTGTTAATTGTATTGCTTAAATATTTATAGACTTTTCAATCCTGTTAGCTTATTCTATGAGTTTCTGAGAGAGTTGTGTTAAAATCTCCTACTCTGATTTTTGATTCATCTGTTTCTGCCTTTAATGTTGTTAATTTTTGCTTTATAAAATTTTAGACTATGTTTTTATGTTCATAGTTGACTTCTTGTTATACTTGCCTGGCAAACTGAATCCTTAGTTAATACTGTGTCCATTTTTATCTATATTGATACTCTTTTGCCTTAAAGATTACATTTTCAGTATTAATATATCTATAGCAGCTTTGTTTTCCTCTATGACATTTTTTGTATTTTTATTGAATCATTTAGTTCATTTATATTTATGGTAGGCAGACTTCTAAGACAGCCCCCAGTGATTCCCACCTTCTAATATCCAGGACCTTTGTGTTACCCCTTCCCATTGAGTATGAGCTGGAACTTGGGACTTGTTTTTAATGAATAAATACAGCAAAGTGATGGGACAACACTTCTGAGATTAGGTTACAAGAGACTGTGACTTTTGTCTTTCTGGCAGTCTCTTGCTCTTTCTCCCTTGCTTACTTTGATGAAGTCATTTGTCATGGTGTGATCTTGCATATATAGAGTTCCTCACTACTGAGCTTGGTGTGCTTCTGCCTAACAGCTGGTGAGGAACTAAATATTGCCAACAACTGAGTGAGCTTGGAAGTGAACTTTGCTTCAGCTGAATCCTGAAATGCCTTTGGTCCTAGCCAACACCTTGACTGCAACTTGTGAGGGACCTTAGCTCAGAAGACCCATCCTAGCTGGGCCCCAATTCCTGACCCACAGAAACTCTGAGATAATAAATGTGTGTTGTTTTAAGTCGCTAAGTTTTAGGGTAACTTGTTATGTAGCAATAAATAACAACTTCAGCCTTTATATAATTATTGATATGTTTGGAGTTGAATCTGCCATCTTATTATTTGTTATTTGTTTTACTTGTTTTATGTTTCCTTTTCTTTTCTCTCTTTTCTTGCCTTTTGAAATGATTAAGCATTGTTTAAAAATATTCCATTTTTTTTCATGTATTAGCTTTCAAAAAAAAGTCTCTATTCGCAGTTGAGAAATCTAAGTACTGGTATGTGATGACATGAAAGACATTAATGTTTAAGAATAATAGTGGTGTAGTAGTGGTTTTTTTTTTTTTTTTAAGTCCTTTTATTTTAGAAATATAGGAAAGTACTTAATGGATGCAATGAAATGATATCTGGGATTGGCTTCAAAATAATCCAGTGGGGTGGATGGAACAAATAATGGGGATATAGATGAAAAAATTGATCATGCTTTGACACTTCTTTAAAGTGGATGATGGCTACATTGGGGTTCATTATATTATTTTTGTACTTTTGTATATGTTTGAAATTTTCTGCAACACAATTAAAATGTTCACGCAAACCCACATACATAAAGTTACATTGACACTTCACCATTTCCCATGCTAATACTTTTTCACCATTGCTAAGTCATTTGGAGACAAGGCATATGTTGGAAATTTTTCATTACTCTGTTTAGACGCAGGATGGCACTCTTTGAATAAGTAATTAGCCAAAGTTCACTCCCACTGAATGAGCTCCTTTCCAATGAGGCTACTTTGTAGGGTAGTTTATCTTAGTTGAGGTGAAAACTTTTCAGATAGTTTACATAGATGTTTACTGCTCACACCTTTATTTTTTTGCGTGTGCTGGCTGCACCTATCCACTTCCAGTTCTTGAAAAATTAAGGAAGATTAGGGTACAAAACCATTTAAAGTGTGATTTGATGCAAAAACAACTCTATGCCCACTTTTCTTATTTTTGGTGTTTACATTTATTGCTATGAGGTTTAGCTACGTCTTATATTTTATACACATACATCCATATGATTCATATTTATTTAAAATTATCAATGCCAACCACAGGATGTATTTCTACGTTTTTAATGGCATTTAGCCAAATAACGCTGACTCAGGTCAAGATGAGAACTATTGACTCCGTGGACAGATGCTTTCTCCTTTCACCCCTCGAAAAGAATTGGAGTAACTGTATTCTTGGACGTTCTCAGTCTGATTCATACCTTCTTTTAGCCAACTATTCATAGATTCACCAGAAGAATTACACCTACTACCTCCGGCGTAGGAAGAAAAAAAAAAAAATCAAATGGGCAATAATGTTAGCAGAAACTTGAAATTTAAGAGCCAGTTTCAGAAAGATCATCCTCACTACCCGCTTCCCTCCGGTCCAATTCCCCTTTCTGGTTCTAGCCATCGGAAATCGACTTGGCATTAACTAAGGACTGGAATTTCAAGGCGTCAATTTTCCCCTGCCCCCAACCTCGGAAACTCTTAAACAGCTCCCTACCCTGCACTCAACGGTAGAGACAGATAAATGATGCAGCAGATTACACCTCTGAAAGGCAACATTTGTCCTGAGCTATTTTCACATTTTTCCCTGTTTCCGATTTGTGTGCCAGACTTTGTTTGCTTGCTTAGGACATGGAAAACTTATGGGTTTCTCCGGGCAAATGAAAGTGAAAGTGCTACATTGTAGCGGTATTTTATCCTTAAAGTCTGGAATGGCAGCTGGTGTGTATGTGGGTAACGGGGGGAAGGGTGGGATGGGGAAACTTGAAGAACCAGTTTTGAGGTTTTGTTTGTTTATCTTGAGATCGCAGCAGGGTTCCTGTTTTTTCCTTCCCTTTTGGGGGAGGGTGTCTGACTTCCGATTTATTTTCATTTGAGCAGTCATTGAAGTTTCATTCAATATACTGACTTTAAAAAAAATACACTCCACTTGTAGCTTTTCCCGGTTGCTCTTTAAAACACCATCCAGTCTCACCCTCATCTGGAAATAATGCAAGCTTCTCTCTCTTCCCCCGCTCCCTCCTCCTCCACCTTTTTTTTTCTTTTAAAGCCCTACATAACCTGAAGTCGATAATCAGATGGAAAATGTGCTGGTCTTAGTTTACTTTAGTTTACTTTCCCTTTTGGTGCTCATCTTACTTGCTGAAGTATATATAAAACACACGGGCGTTTTGTACACACTTTGTTACAGAGTCTTGAAGTCAGTCTGTTCAACTGATCTAAACTTTAAGTTTACTCAGAGGCACTCTTTATGTGCAAATTTTAACTTTTTTGTGTGTGTACTTAAAAAAAAATACACGGAAAATGACACTGGAGATTTTAACAGTAATATTAATCCCTCTAAAGTCATTCATCCTTTCCCTCCCCACTTCTTTTTTCCAAGAAACAACTAATAACAAACCAGGCTACAATTTCTAAAAGAGGTTAGAGGAGGAGGAGGCAAAGAGGCGGAGTGGGATAGGGGAGAGAGGTTAGAGGGGCCAGAATTTCTCTCATTCACTGGGTGGAAAAGTTGACATTGTCTAAGCCCTTCTGAATGGCTGGTAGTTGGTTACCCCGATTGTACCTCTACCTCCCCTCCCCCTCCACGTGACGACCCAGGACACATGCGCACCCGACGCAGCCCAGGCACATCTGCAGACTGACGTCAGTGTGCTCTGCCTCCGAGGAAAAGCTGCCAAAATTTTCTCCTGCTGCAATTCAAGTTGGCTGGGGGCCGGTAGTGAGATCTAGGGCTACTTCAACAAAACTTTGCTGCCCTTCCTGCTCGTCTTGTCTTCTTTTCTCTTGATACCTTTTGATGCTCTGCACATGTTATTTGCATAGCAAAGGCACTAAGCTGTCCAGGAAGAGAGGGCACCACTTCCACCCCCAATAAGTCTTTTTTCCCTTCTTTTCTTTGTTTTTCCCTTTCTTTTTTCTTGGGGGGGGGGAGGAGGGAGAGTGAGAGAGGGGGTTTGCAAAGGCAGCATCTCAGGGTGATAGCCTTGATGTATTGAAGGCATCTCTTATTCTGCCAAATCGGAAAGTCAGTTCTAAAGCCCGGGTTAGCCAGACTATAGGGTTTTATTCTGGCTGCAGAATAACTGGCTGGTGTGGCTTTGCAAAGGGGGGCAAAAAAAAAAAAAAAAAAAAGTTAGGAGAGGGAGTACGTGAGTCGTCCAGTGCAATCTCTATTGTTTGAAACTTACTTTTTATCAGAATTTGAAGATGAAAACGGTAAGGAAGACTTCACAATATTCAATGAAACCTTTAAAAAAAAAAAAAAACTTGTGCTTTGCTTGTCTTCCGAATAACGTTTAGAAAACTTTTTTTCTGTGTGTCTGTGTGTCTGTGTGTGTGTGTGTGTTTTTTTTATGGCAATGAGTGAGCTTGACTGAACTCATTTTACAGATAGAAATCTTTTTAACTCCAGACTAGTCGGAGGTTGTAGAATTCTGAGATTTGCAAGTATTTTATGATGCAAAAAAAAAAAAAACGTTTATTATGTGAATATACAGTACATGTTTTGTGAAGTGGACTTGATTATGGTTATTGTAGTCTTTTAACTAATCACCAAATAGTAATCGGGAAAGTAATAATGATGTGTGTGTTTTAAACTGATTTCCAGTTTTCTTTAAGAAAAGTCCTCTGCATTTTGTAGTTTCATGTCAGTGTCTTAAGTGTTTAGACAAGTGCATATTTTATGCCTGGGCTCAGAGGGTAGCATTAATGTGCTAGCTGTAGCCCTGATGCTCTAGGATATGTTAAGCTCTTAATAGGCTAATCAAAGAGATGGAAGCGTGTGTTTTTTATTTACTTTTGGGCACTTAGGATGTGGTAGACTTATAACCCTCCGGAGCCTTGTTTATCAGGGTATGTCTCTATATACGGTGTATGGGACCAAAGTTCAGGGATTGGGGAGGGAGAAGGAAAAGTGCTGGAGGGGATATTGGAAAGCCTCTTTCTGATAACGTGGGCTACAGTTCCTGGCTCTGATAATTTCTTTCCTTGTACTAGAGGCAAAGAGAGTGAGAGATTGAGAAAGCGCACTGAGAGGGAACAAGAGAGTGAGTTTCTTACTCTTGTTTTTATTTGAGCTGCCGGTGCAACGCGTTTGGGCCAAATGCCAACTGTCTGGGTCACACGCGTTTTATCCAAATAGATTTAGCGCTGCTGTCTGGAAATGGGCTGCTGAATGTTAACTTTAGGATCAACTCAACCAGGGCAGCTCAGACTGTTACCCTCTGTCTGGGCTAAGTGGAATGGAGGGTGGGGGGAGTGAGGGTGTGCAGAGAGAGGAAAAGGGAAACAGAACCATTGCTTGGAACTTTTAAAAAGACACTGAAGTGTGATTTTCAACATATTTTTTTATGTTCAGATTTTTTGGACTAATTTTTTTCTTTTTTCTTTCAATTTTAAGCTTATGTAGACTGAAACTTTTAGATGTGGGAATGACAATTTACAGAATTCATGACAGGAAAAGAAATGTAACATAAAATTGGTGTAGTTGAAGGAAATTAAGAAAATTAATTTTGGAGATAATTGTTTTACTGTGTTTCAGCAAAGTGGTAGTTGCAGTTTGGTTTGTATTAATTTAATGCTTAAATTTAATCATTCGTGTTTTGGATTTTTGAAGAATAGTATATAGAGGCAAGTAAGTTGATTTCAAACAAATCAAATTTATTCATTTGCCATAAATGGCTGCAAATGAGATCTGTGTAGTGCTATTAATATTTTTGTGATTACCAAGAGGAAAAACTTCCAACTTCAAGAACTGAAATATTGTAATACTTTTCATATGTGGTTCCAATACCTGTAAGATTAATTCCTGTTCTTGTCTACTCTTACCACTTCCTCTTTATTTCCTTAGCAACCATGAGTAGATACTAGCGGTTTAGGATGGGCTTCTATGCCAAATCTTACCCTGTTTGTGACTTTAATCAGAAAACGAAGAGAGTTAACAGCATATTTCGAATATTTTGGGGGGGACAGAATGAGAGGGGAAGAGATGGATAAGCTCTCTTGGCTCTACAAAAGACATGATTGATGATCAAGCTAATTTCAAGAGAAAAAGGTGTTGTTTCTGTTTTTCAGGAAAAGGTATAATACAGATAACGTATATTTACCTTTGTTATCTGGAAAAAAAGTTTGGGACTATGTAATTTAGAGCTTGAGTTCTGTAAATTGTGTTTTGTATTTTTGCTCTTGGTTCATTTGCTTTTCTTGATCGGTAAGTTTTGAGTAATTTATATGTTTAATTACACCTTTCCATCGAAACCAATCTCACAAAGTTCATCAATGATCTGGAAACCTTATAATTAGAGCCTAGTTGTATCTTTAGCATAGGTAACTTGTTGAGAGAATAAATGGAAAATGAAATGACAAGTTAGTTTTCACATATAAAAATTAAATACCTGAAGGGAGCATGGTATTTTTGCTTCTCCCATGGAGCCCAAATCAACCTTAGATAAATAACTGAAGTAAGATGGATGAAAGACATTAAGGATGTTGTACATGTTCTTTAGCTTCATAATAATAGGTCATGTGGGGAAATTATTGCCTTAGCTTCTCCCAGATTATTTGAGTGGGAAGTAAAGATGATAGAGGAAAAAGACAAGTAATACCCTTTAGCCAGGGCAGCCTCCTGAGGGAATCAATCTGATCTTTTTGCTGCTCAGCTAGTGTAGTTTTGATGCATGGAAGCAGGTAAATGATCCCTTAACTTTACTGGTGCATTTGTGTTAGGGAAAAAAGCATATGCAAAATCAAAGTAAAATGTATGTTTTGGTTCTGTTTTCAAATTTAAAATAGCTATAAGTACAGTTATCATGATCTAAGTTCTTTACTGTTTGCTTTAAAAGACAATATAACCTCATTGATTAACCCCATCATCATATCCAACTATTCCACATTTTTTAGGGAAAGAGGAATGTGAAACTATTTTTGAAGGAAGGCCTTTAAAAAGTGATGTTAGATAATGGGTGAGAGGAGGGCTAACATTTATTTAGCCATCAAAATGAAATATGCAGACACTTTTATATCACTTGTTATCTAATTTAGTCTCTCAACAAATCTTTCTAAGGTGAATGTTACTATCATGACTCTATAGATGAGGAAACAGATCCAGAGAATGTAAGTAACTTGGAGTCAGACCAGGCCTCAAAGCTGTTGTGCTTTCCACAACAGGGTAGTTTCTGCTATGCAACTTAAAGGGTTAATGCGTTATGATTTCTAGTACAATTGTCTAGTATTTTAATGTTAGCTTGAACTTCAAAAGCTATATCTGGAAAAGTCAGAGCCTATACATGTTTGTTTATGGTGTCCAGATTAACCTCCCCAGCAGGTGTCAGAAAGTAGGTTAACCCATTCACTCTTACTGTGTAGGTGACTAAGAGTGGTTAGATACATTAATTGTGTTGATTTTAGTTGCGCTCTAGCCAACTCATTTACTTAGTGTTAAGTGTCTTCACTGAGCGCTGGAGGCTTGAGAAAAAGTAGGAAGTGAGCAAGAGAGTGAGAAAGGAGAAAGAAACTGAAATTTATTGCGTGTCCATGTACCAGATATGTAGTTAGTGGTGGAAGACTGTAACTCTGGTTTATTTAACTTCGAAGCTCCTGCTCTTTCTACTATGCACCAATGCCCTTTTTACTGCAAATCCTTAAATCATATGTTAGTCTACTTCTGGCCAAATAGTTCCCTATTACTATTTCTCCCCATGCTACTGGCTTAGTTAATTTGGGCGTTTACAGGACAGTAGGTAAGAGTGAAGGTTACAAAACTGTAGCAGTTCCAAAACTGAGAAGAGCAGGAAATTTCTCAAGGGAGAAAAATAGTTGTTCCCTAACCCCAGCCAACTATGCTGTAAATTTGTCATTAGTTTCAAAGCCCAGGAAAATAGGAGAAAAAAGGATGCTTCAGTACAAATCTGTCACCACTAGGAAATTACCTCAAATATGTTAATAATATATTCTTCTTTAAAGGAAGATTACAATTTAAAGTATATAAGGGACTTATTTAATGTCAGGCATTATTACTTAAAACACTCCATTGATTTGAAAACAATTAAAACAATGAGAATGAATGTTGTTCATGAAGCAACTATTACACTTTAATATCTCAGGTTTGGAGTGTGTAGACTGTATGTAAATAGGTTGGAAACCAAGATAACTGAATTCTTTTTATTACTGTTATTGAATAATGGTATGACTTAATCTCTTACAGATTTTTACCTGAGAAGGGATTTATAGTGTCTGCTGTCTTGCCTAAACCATTGTATAAGTAATTTTGAGATGAAACAATTGCTCTATGTTAAGTTTTAAAAACTATTCACATTAACTAATCAATACCATTTATGAATTTGACATTGGTTGTTATCAAGTGCTACTGATTGTTTAAGTTGGAGTGCTTTAAACTGAAAGTATGATATAATACAAAGACTTTAGACTTTAGATCCAGATAGCTTCTTGTGTGTAAATCTGGGATCTGCTTTTCTTTTGTTTTGTTTTGTTTTGTTTTTTACCTATCTGACCTCTGTGAGTTTCAGCTTCTTTATTTACAAATTGGCAGCTATATTAGTTATCAATTACTGCATAACAAGTTACCACAAATTTAGTGACTTAAAACAACACACATTATCTAACAGTTTCTTTGGGTCAGGAGTCCAGGCATGGATTAGCCATGTCCTCTGCTTTAGGGTCTCATGAGACTGCAATCAAAGTGTTGGCCATGATTACATCTCTGCAGAAGGCTTGACTGGGGAAGAATCTGCTTCTAAGCTTACATAATTAGTAAGCAGGGTTCAGTTTCTTGCATACTGTTGAAATGAAGGCCTCAGTTCCTTGTTGGTAACATCTGGAGGCTGTTCTCAGGTCCTTGCTATGCCTGCCTCTTCATATGATAGCTTGCTTCATCTAAACCAATGAGGGAAAGAGTAGGCTAGCAAGATGGAAGTCAGGATATTTTGGAATCTAATCATGGAAGTAACATCCCCTCGATGTTGAAGTATTCTATTGGTTAGAATCAAGTTATTTGAGGGGAGGGTATTACATAAGTACATGGATATGAGGTAGCAGAATTATTGGGGTCATCAGAGTCTGTCACAGGGGCAATAATACTTCACGAGTGTTATGGAGATTACAAGAAGTAATATATGTTTAAAGTTCTTTATTTTTAGTCTGACCTTAAACTACCTTTCTGGATATTACCTATTAGTCTTTTGCATAGGAACCAAATGCGCTATTACTATTATTACTAATACTATTTACTGTTTCCTGTTTTTTTTTTTTTTCCTGGAGTTTGTGGAACACATTTCTTCTCTTTGTAATGATTACCTCCAACAATTTGACTTGTGAAATTCATCTTCCAGGACTTATCTCAAATGCTACTTTTTTCATAGACATTCCTTGATCCATCCTTCTCTGACCCAGAAGTCATCTCCCTCATCTGATCTCCTGTATCACCTTTCCATAACTTTATTACGGCATTTGTCTGCCTTGAATTTTGCCTTATTTAAATTATGAACTCCCTAAGGGGAAGGATTATGTCTTAATCTTTTCTGTATCCCTTAATTCTTTTCTATATTCTTATGTTGTTATAGCATCATCTTTTAAGCATAGTAAGTCAATATTTGTTGATTAATGAATTAGTTTTTCCAAGGTTTAACAGTTTAATAACTTTTAAAGACAGAGGAATTTTAAATGGTTGTGGTTGTTTTATATGTTGTAATAACCAATATTTCTAGCACCATAGGGAATGAAGTGTTCCACGTAAGTTAATTTTCCAGTTAATTACAAATATTCTTATTTATTTATTTATCTTTTTTTTTGAGACAGAGTCTCACTCTGTTGTCCATGTTGGTGCAGTAGCACCAAATACTCTTTTATATGCCTAAAGTGATTTTATTTTGATAATTATTCATTATTCATTCATTTACTCATCTATTTTTTAGATCAACAAATATGTAGTAAGCATTTATTATATGATAATTTCATATATTAGGGATTTGGGATGAAATATCTTTTGTGTACTTCTCTAACTTAATAGTAATTTATCTTATTGAAAGTATTTAATTTTTATTTCAGATTCAGGCATAGTATGAATGTCAGATATTGAGCTATGACACATTACAATAGGAACTATTAAACTATATAAAAACCGTTTGCGTCTACCCAAAATTATATTACTTTGGGGTTCTAAAATTACAAACTTTTTTTTTTTTTTTTTTTTTTGGTCACTGTTTTGCTATATTATTGGCTAGTTTTTAGTTCCTTAGTTATTTTCTTCTAATCTTCTGTATGCTGGAAAATCAGGTAGCCAATATGCTATTGTTCTGTATAAAGTATGAAGACACAGACTCCTGGTGAGGTTGTTAGCTGAAAGTAAAGCACATGAGATAGGACTTGAAATCTGTTGTGATACCTGAAATGAGGTTTTAAAAATTTCTTTTCTTTTCAGTTACATTCTAGGGAGTTGAAGTTACCTCACATGAGTTGCTTTATAAGTCATATAAGATTTCCAGATAAAGTCAAGTGTAATAATAAATATATTTTGGTATTTTAGAAGTTTAATTTGATACAGACAAAAATTAGTTCTCTTAAAAATTTAAAAGAATTATGATTTCACTGCAGATTCCTTCTTTGATTATTAAGTAGCTAACATTATGCTGCTAACATCTCTTAAGTCTGTATTTAGACTATAAAGAACAACAATAGTCTAACTGAACTATATTAAGTTATTTTGTAGTTGTGTCTTTTGGCAAGCATTCAGTGATAAATAGTAGATCTGTCCATTTAGGATATTTTTCAGTTAACTCAAATTTGTTTTTGTTTTTCTAGGTTAAAAATGGCCATACTATAATAATTAATTAGTCTAATGCTTTGCTTATGAAAATTTTTTCCATCATTATTTTTTCATTTTGGATTGAGAAAATGAATCCAGATATAGAAGAAAGTACAGGATGTTGGAAAAAAGTTCCTGTTAAACAGTGAAACATCTAATAGCTAATTTGCAAGAAGTTATAAAGAAATAAAATTGTTATGCTTCGATTTTGGTATGGTATCGACTCTATAGCACATAGGTAGCCCTCCAAAAAAACATCCAGTTTTCTAAATTATGGAAATTTTGTGGAAGACGTTGACGTGGATATTGAGCCTCATCATGGCTTCATCGGAATTTCATAGTGACCACAGGCTTTCATACAGTTCTCAAGGTAGGATTTCTGCTTTTGAAACTGACAAGAAATATTGCTATTAATCGGACAAGAAAAGATTCTAAGTAGTTAGTGTGAACACTTTCTTTGGGATATGTAGTGATAGGAATGGAGGCCTACTGTGTCAATTCAGTGCTGGTTTCATAAATGTTAAAGGCTCTAAGGGTCTGTTTAACATGTCCTACTAGTATTTAACATCCAGTGGATTTTAAAAGTTAGCCAGTCCTTCTTGGAAAATGGTAGACCCCAGGCCCTCTTCTTCTTCTGAGTACTAAACTTTAATAGGCTCATTCATTGCTAGGGTTTAAAGGCCAGACCATGTAAAAGAGTGAAAATTGTAAGAAGTTCAACTTTTCAAATTCTAATTCTTATACTTTTAATCTATAGAATTGAACTTAATATCATAGAAATGATCTTAACAAAGAAGGTCCCAGGAGTAAATGTCATTTGGTTTTCCATGGACCAGTTTAATCCTTATGGAATTATTAAAAGGCATACCTTTTGGATTTTGCTCCCATGAATGCACAGTAACACATTTTTTTTGGTGCTGATGAGCCAGATTTTCAAGACTATTATAGATTGATGTATATGTCTAGAAGTCCATGTGCAAAAAGTGTGGCTCTCAAAGTAGATCAGTGGAGCCATGACATTTAGTATTAACTCTTGTTTATAAGAAGTAAAATAAATAATGTCTTTTAATTTATTTCCATTAGGTTATGGTTTCATGGGAGTTTATATTTGTGGGTAAACTCCATGTACAGACAATGAGGCAATAAGCAGACATTTGGTTTCCCTTAGTGGTAAACCTAGCTAAAGGAAGGTATGGCTAAGAAAGTAGATGGGAAATATTTAGTACATCTAAGTGAGGAAAATATGTTTAATAGTTGTTTGAATTTTTAGTCAATCTTCTATTTTTAACAGTTTTATTGAGATATACACATACCATTAAAGTATATAATTCAGTGGTATTTAGTATTTTCAGTGTTGTATAACCATCACCATAATCAATTCTGGAACATTTTCATCACTCCAAAAAGAAACCCTGGGCCCATTAGCAGTCACTCCCAAATTCCCTCCAAACTCTCTCTCACTCCCAGCTGTAGGTAACCTCTAAACCTCTGAACTTCTGTCTCTAGAGATTTGTCTATTCTGGATATTTCATATAAATGAAATCTTATGTGGTCTTTTGTGACTGGCTCCTTTTACTTAACGTAATGTTTTAAATGTTAGATAATGAACTTTGATTATGAAGGCAGTTGTTATGAAGGCTCATTCATGTCATAACTTGTATCAGTACTGCATTCCTTTTTATTGCAAAATATTCCATTGTGTGAACATACCACATATTATTAATTCATGAATTGATGGAAATCTGGGATTCCTTTAGGCTTTTTTTTTTTTTTTTTTTTTTAGAGACAGGGTCTCGCTTTGTCACCCAGGCTGGAGTGCAGTGGTATTATCATAGCTCACTGCAGCCTTGGACTCCTGGGCTCAAGCGATACTCCTGCCTTGGCCTCCCAAAATGTTGAGATTACAGGTGTCAGCCATTGCGCCTGGCCGATTTTTGGCTATTTTTCATAATTCTGGTAAGAACATTCACATAGAGGTTTTTATGTGGATGTGTGTTTTCATTTCTGTTGTATGTAAAACTGAGAGTGGAATTTCTGGATCATATGATAGCTCCATGTTTAACATTTTGAGGACCTGTCAGATTGTTTTTCAAAGTGGCCGTAGCATTTTGCATTCTCACTGATTGATTTTTTTAAAATAATAATTTCTGAAAGGCTATAAAGCTTCTCTTTTGGATAACTTTCAAAAACAACTTTTATCTGAGCTAAACTCTTTTCTTTTACGTATGTGTGCTTTTCATTGTTTTTTATTTCAATGTAAAATTTTCATACTTCCTGTAGAATTTTAGTTCTTAGAATCCATGTTTTTAAAATTAAATTTTAAACAAAATTACTTGTGCAAGTAATTTTAAACTAATTGTGACTTAGTCTTTAGATTTTAAACTTTCACTCTTTCATTTTTATTTATTATAACATTTTTTGTACATACCTCACATATAATGATGCAGAGTTTTAACTGACATAGTTGTTTATATTGCTTCTTCTTTGTTCTGTTAAATTTTTTTTCTTTCATGTCTTTTTTTTTTTTTCTGGATTCTCTGCCTTGTGATTACAAAGAGGAATTCCTGACTTATCTTGAACACTACCAGCTAACTATTCCAATAAGGGTTGATCAAAATGGAGCATTTCTCAGCTTTACTGTGAAAAATGATAAACACTCAAGGAGAAGACGGAGTATGGACCCTATTGATCCACAGCAGGCAGTATCTAAGTTATTTTTTAAACTTTCAGCCTATGGCAAACATTTTCATCTAAACTTGACTCTCAATACAGATTTTGTGTCCAAATATTTTACAGTAGAGTATTGGGGTAAAGATGGACCCCAGTGGAAACATGATTTTTTAGACAACTGTCATTACACAGGATATTTGCAAGATCAACGTAGTACAACTAAAGTGGCTTTAAGCAACTGTGTTGGGTTGGTAAGTAGATGTTATACTTTTAAATTTCTGATGGGAAAATAAGTTCACAATGTAAATGTCTTTCCTCAGATTAAAAGATATATATGGGTGGTTTACTTAGGAAGTATTAGTCTCAATTTTTTTTGCTCTTTCTGCTGCTTTTGCTTCGGATCATCTTTTTCATGATGTTTGTATTGTCTTTTCAAAGAACAGCTTTCAAAACTATTATTAGTAGAGACATGAATGAAACTTCAGGTTTCCTCTTAGACTTAAGTTTTTCTGTTCAAATAAGTATCTTTTATGAATAAACAAAACTCAGTCATTTGTGAAGAGTTTCATGGTGTGTTTGTGTATATGTGTGTATTATGGCAGGAAACCACGACACTGATATTCTCTTGGGGTTTCTTTCTCTAAATACTTTTTCTGGTAGATAAGATAGCTTAAAATTACTTATGACCTACTTATGGTTACAAGTTCTTGAAGCAAAATCTTTTATACTAATGTCTATGAAATAATTTTTCCATAAATTTATATGAAGATTGATGATAAATCTTTTTTACTGAGAAAGTTGGGTTCAGGAGTACAGGATTTATGTTAGGCATTTTTTTTGAGACAGGGTCTCGCTCTGTGGGCCCGGGTACAGTGCAATGGCGTGATCATGGCTCACTGTAACCTCAAACTCCTGGGCTCAAGTGATCCTCCTGCCTCACCATCCTGAGTAGCTGAGACTATAGGTACATGCCACCATGCCTGGCTAATTTTTCTGTTTTTTGTAGAGATGGATCTCGCTCTTGCTCAGGCTGGTCTCAAACTCCTGACCGCAAGTGATCCTCCTGCCTCGGCCTCCCAGAGTGCTAAGATTACAGGTGTGAGCCAGCATGCCTGGCCTGTGTTAGGCATTTGAGTCCATTCTAGTCTAATGGTAAACACACAGTTCAAAGTTTCATGTAAGGATTGCAGAACAAAGCATATTCCCACACTTCCTCTTCAGCATTTACTCTGTTCAGGTTAATGTAGATATTCCATTAAAGCTTTATCTGGAGCCAGGAGTGGTGGCTCACACCTGTAATCCTGGCACTCTGGGAGGCCGAGGCTGGAGGATCTTTTGAGCTCAGGAGTTCAAGACTAGCCTGAGCAAGAGTGAGGCACCGTCTCTACTAAAAATAGAAAGAAATTAACTGGACAACTAAAAATATATAGAAAAAGTTAGCTGGGCATGGTGGCGAATGCCTATAGTCCCACCTACTTGGAAGGCTGAGGCAGTAGGATCGCTTAAGCCCAGGAGTTTGAGGTTGCTGTGAGCGAGGCTGATGCCACGGCACTGTAGCCCGGGCAACAGAGCAAGACTCTGTCTCCAGAAAAAAAGAAAAAAAAGAAAAAAAAAAAAATAAGGCTTCATCTGGATAAAAGGGCACAAATATTTTGATGTCCAAGTCATATTTTCAGAAAATGTTTTTCTTCCTTATTGCAATATGCCCATACTCTTATTTATACTTCAATATAAAATAACTACATAACCAGAGTTGGGTTTAAATAAGTTTTAAATTGGAAGAAACTATCAAGAACTATACAATGGGGAAAAATTTTCACTATAGCTGTATGTAACAATTTGCCCAGATTGTCCATTTTCTGTAACTGTTAATTAAAATAAGGCAAAATAATTAGACTTTCAATTTTAGGTTTAATTCCTATAAGTAGTCATATTGAGTACATTTATTGTTAGTTTCTCTGTAAGCAGTGTTATGACTTTATATAAAAAGCAGATTTACCTTTTTGAATAAAATTATCCAAAATAAATGTGTTCTAAAATTTCTCATATGTTAAAATGACATGCTGTTAATTGTCACGGAAAAATACTTTTCCTAGCCATTTACTAATACTTTTCCTAGTTGTTGACTTTTCTTAGCCTTTACATTTGGCATTAACATTAATTATGACATGGCTAGTTTTAACAGGGTGATGAAATGAGGAAATTTGATATTTAGAAAAAAAAAATTCTGTTGTAGGATCTGAGGCAAGAGGGGTGACTGTAGATAAAAAGATGAGTTAGAACATGTAGGAGACAATGAAGGCCTATACAAAGACTATGGCATTGGGAATGGAGAAGATAGAATGAATATGAACCACATTTTGGTGAGCAAATTTAGAGGATTTGTGTCCTATTAATCTTTTCTTCCTTGGCATATAATAAGACAGGTAGTAAATAGTTGGTATTTAATAATATTTTAAAAAACTGAAATAGAATTCAGCTGGGTGTTGGATGAGGAGAAAAAGTATAATAATTGAAGATGGCTGAGATTTCTCATTTGGATGAAGGTGTGTATGAATGTTACTTGTTGAGAAGGAATGCCAGAGAAGTGTTGGATTGGAGAGGAAGAGGATATAGTAAGTGAGAAGAATCGAAGAAATAAAAGTTAGAAATGCCTAGTGGCATTTGGGAAATATAGCTGTGAAATTTAGAAAAAATTCAATTATGGAAACAAGTAACTTGAGGGTCATTAACATAGGTGACTGTTTATGAAATTGTGAAACATGCTGTTTGATGAGTCAAAAATGAGAATAAGGTTGAAAATGAAGGAGATGGCAGAGCATCACCCATCTATTCTTCGTCCTCGTTGAGACTGTCTCTTCTCTTTCCTCCTGTTAATACCTTTCTGTTTGACTTTGCTTCTTACTGAAGCTGCATGGTCCATATTATTAATAACCAAGTTTCATTACTTGGTAAGATGTGGTCTGCCAGGTTTATCCACTGAAGTTACTATTTTTCCCTTGGCAATTAATAAGGAATTTGTGAGCAGATATTTTGAGACCTTACCACATTTTTGCACACTAGTTTTAGTAACTGTTACCATCATTCTTAATTTGTATCATGTTACACTTTTAATAAAATGGGATATGTAAACAAGTTTTTTAAAATCCCACTTTTCAAAGGCTACTACTTTTAATTAATTGTTTTTAATTGTTCTATATAAATTAGTTTTCAATTCAGAGATCACAGGTATTTTCTAATCATATTTCCTCACCCATAGTTTCAATGTTACAACCCTTGCACCATTGAAGGGACAAAGTTCCTAACATTGTAGCCTACCAGTTCCAAATAATGTCACATTTCAGTTTGCTTTAGATTTCAACCATGGTGTTTTTATCCAGGTTTTGTGTGTGTGTGTGTGTGTGTGTGTGTGTGTGTAGTTTCTAATTTTATTTTTTCATATTGAAAAAATATGTTATTTCTTTATTAAGTGACCAATATTACCCAGATCCTTAGTCCTTATATCTATTGCTTTGAATACATTCCATTCTTTTTTTGGAGGCATTTTGCATGGAACTTACCAGTTAATTAATTTCTTAAGCTACTGCACATCTCTCATTTTGTGATTTCTTCTTTCCTAGTTTAGTTTCACATCTTCCTGTTTCTGAGTTTACATCCTGATTTTGCTGGAGAACATCTTCAAATAATTACCTCATATAGGTGCCTGAGAAGTAAAATTTCTGAGTCTTTGCCTATTTGAAAGTGACTTTATGTTGCTTTCATGTCATGTATGGTTATTAAGCTGAATGTGGAATTCTAGCTTCAAAAATAATTTTTTTTAAGAACCATCTATGGTGGAATTGAGAAAGAGAATATATGTGGCATCAAATTTATCTATATGGTTTTGTATCTTTAAAAAAGGAAAAAGATTTAAAGTTCTAAAAAATTATCATTGACTCATTTTAAGTGGCAAGTAGAAGTCTGCTGTTCGTCTGATTTTTGTCCTTTTATTATTTAAAAAATTTTTCCTCAATGAAAGTATGTTCTTCTCTTTATCCTTCTTGTTTCAGGAATTTTATAATGTGGCTAGGTATGGGTATTTTCCCTTCTCCCTGCTTGGTTTTTCTTTTCATTTCTTATTTCTTTTATTGCCTGCAAAAGTTTCTCCTGTGGAATTTTTTTCCTTTCCCCTTTCCCCTTTCCCGCTTCCCCCTTTCCCGCTTCCCCCTTCCCCTTTCCCCTTTCCCCTTTTCCTTTTCCCCTTTCCCCTTTCCTCTTTCCCCCTTCCCTTCCCTTCCCTTCCCTCCCCTCCCCTCCCCTTCCCTTCTCTTCTCTATTCCTTCCTTCCTTCCTCTCTCTTTCTTTTTCTTTCTTTCTCTCTCTCTCTCTCTCCCCCCCTCTCTCATTCCCTCCCTTCTTTCGTTTGTTCTTTTTCTCTTTCTCTCTCTCTTCTTCTCCCTGCTTGGTTTTTCATGGGTGCTTTTAATTTAAAGACCTTCCTTAAGCTCAGAGAAATTAAAAAAATTATTTCCTTAATAATTTTATTTCCTTATTTTTTTTCTTCCATCTGCTTTCTCTTTCTGGAATTGGTTTTCTGCTTCTCTCTATCTTCTTCTCTTTTTCCATTATTTTCTTTTTTGTTCTAAGTTCTATGAGATTTTCGCCATTTTGCCTTCTTTTCCTTCAATTGATTTAAAAATTATAGCAGTCATATTTCTTTTCCTTACATTCTGTTCTTATTTCATGAAAAATGATTTTCTTCAATCCCTCTGAAGAAACCAGAGACCATACAGCTACTTAAAAGCCCAGTGATCTCATGAAACTTTCTCTTTATTTATTTATGTCCACAGCTGCCTTTCTCCCTTTTTCATTATTCATTCTTTCTTTCACTAAATACTTGTAAGTACTTTCCATTACTCTTGTAGGTGCTAGGAGCAAAACAGAAAACAAAACAAAAATCCCTGTTACACATAGCTTGTATTCTAGTGGAGTAGACACACAATAAGATAAACAAATAAAAATCATCACATGTTGGTGGATAGTGATAAGTGCTAAGGAAGAAAAAATATTGAGCAAAGACTTTAAGGGAAAGGAGGAAGAAAATGCTGGCATCTGAGGGCTAAGATTTTCAGGTAGAAATTTCCAAGTATAAAGATATGATCTAAGAGTATTTGAGGACTGACAAGAAGGCCACTATGGCTAAGTAAAAGAGGGAGAGTAATGGAAGTTGAGGTCAGAAGGGAACTGGGGGCCAGATGTAATGTCATAGAGCTGTGGTCCCGAACCCCTGGGCCGCAGACCAGACAGGTACTTGTCTGTGGCCTGTTGGGACATGTGCCGCACAGCAGGAGGCTGAGAAAGGGAAGCTTCATCTGTATTTACAGCCACTCCCCATCACTCACATCACTGCATAAGCTCTGCCTCCTGTCAGATCAATGGGGGCATTAGATTCTCATAGGATTGCGAGCCCTACTGTAAACTGTGTGTGCAAGGGATCTAGGTTGCCCAATCCTTATGAGAATCTAATACCTGATGACCTGAGGTGGAGCTGAGGCAGTGACGTTAGCACTGGAGAGAGGCTGCAAATACAGATTGTCATTAGCAAAGACGTTTGACTGCACAATAAATGTAATATGCTTGAATCATCCTGAAACCATCCCCACCTCTCCCCATCCCAGTCCGTGGAAAAATTGTCTTCCATGAAACCGGTCCCTGCTCCAAAAAGGTTGGGGACCTCTGTTATGGAGATCAAGGTATAAAATCAGTGATAATTCTAAGCTTGAGCCCTGAGTAACTAGCAGAATCTGGCAGGTATCAACTGAGATGAAGAAGACTCAAGAATTAAGTAAGATGGAAAATCTGTTTGGAGAAGTAGGTTGGAGGGTGTACATCATGAGTTCAGTTGGACATATTAAACTTGAAATGTTGTATAGGACATTAGATATGCATGTCTGGAGTCAGAGGAGAGATAAGAATTACAGAGTTATAAGTTTGGGAGTCATCAATATGTAGATGACATTTAAAGCCAGGGGATGGTATGAAATTGCTTTGAAGGGAGCACAGATAGAATAGAGAGACGAGGTCTAAGGACTGAGCCTTTGGGCATTCCAAGAGGTCAAGGAGGTCAGAGAGAGGTGGAGGAATAAAAAGAGAAGAAAGTAGTAAGAAAGGTGAAGGCAAACATCCCAGAAGACAAGAGAAGGAAGTATTTCAAGAGGAAAATGCTGCTGATGAGTCGAAATAAGGACTGAAACTGATTGTTGAATTTTATCAATGAGGAGGTTATTGGAGACTTTGACAAAAGCTGTTTCGGTGAAGTCCCGGTGGGGTTTGGAGGAGAGGCAAAGACCTAATTGGAGTAGGTTTAAGAGGGAGTGGGAGAAGAGAAAAGATGTATAGACAGTTATTTCAAGGACTTTTGGAAAAGCGAGAAATTGTCAATAGCTGCAGGGAGATGTGGGGTCAGAGGAGGTTTTAGGTGTTTTTTACTTTTGCTTTGTTTGATAAAGATGGGAATGATTATGTAGAGACGGGAAATTGCTTGAGTGAAGTCATTGGTAGGTGAGAAAGGATGGAATCATCTGCACAAACGGAATAATTATCCTTAGCTAGAATAGATAATTTATTCATAGCAATAGGAAAAAATAGATTATGTGGACATGAAATGAAGGTGGGTGAGTATTTATGGTTTTAGGAGTTTGTAGGAGATTGTACAATGTTGTCAATTGGAAGGGAATAAAGAAGGAGGAGGTTTTAGAGGATTAGGAAGAGAGGAGACAACATGAACTATTTATCCAGGAGAATGGGATACTGAATGAACTAGAGAAATACAGTATAATTTCTTTGAAGCTAAATTAAGGGTGCAGTTGAAATTAGTGATGATGAATTTAAAGTGAAACTGAGACCAGTCAGCATATTGATGTATTTTTCTCTGGCTATAGTGCAGCTGCAAAGGTGCAGGGCCCAGCAAAGTTGAATTTAATCAGGGCTGTGGTTTAGCCAACTGAAGTCAATGAAGTGAGAAAGGGGCAAAGGAATTGAAGGTGGCATTGAAGCTGGGTTAGGGAAGTTAAGGACGTGAGGCGGGTAAAGGACAGTCAAAGGTTGATAGAATCAATGGATTGTGGGGCCCAGTAGGGGTAAAGACTGTCTCTTGGAGTTGGGATATAGAGGAACAGTGCTGGAAAGATAAAAGAATGGGATACTTGAAATCAAGATTATGGAAAGTTCCAGGTACTGATAATGCCAAACTCTAGGATTGGACCATGGCCATGAGTGTCATAAGGTGAAGGACAAGATATGTGAAGGACAGGAAGTCAAGGAATTGAGAAGGCAGGGATTGAAGGGACTCTCTATGCCAGTAGTTCTTAACCTAGATCCATGAATGGAATTCAGGGGGTTTGTGAACTAGAATGCGAAAAAATATTACATCTTTATCTTTACTAATTCTTAACTGAAATTTAACATTTCCTTCAATTATAAATACAGGTAACAAACCAATATTGTAATAGCAGTACCTATGACTTTGTCCCCAATAGAAACCACAGATACTTTCATATCATATTACAGTTTTTGAGTGTTTATTTATTTTTAACATACCAAATTTGTCTGGATATTTCAGTGTTTTTTTAAATATTATTTTTATTCATCACTATTGTGAAATTATGGTAGTTATTAGAGCTGTTGAAGATTTCTTTTAAGAGATAGGATCTCATTCTGTCACCCAGGCTGGCTGGAGTTTAATGGCATGTTCACAGGTCACTACAACCTCCAACTCCTGGGCTTAAGCAATCCTCCTGCCTCAGTTCCAGAGTAGCTGGGACTATAGGTGCGCACCACCAAGCCCAGCTAATTTTAAAGTTTTTTTTGTAGAGATAGGTCTTGCTATGTTGCCCAGACTGGTCTCAAACCTCTGGGCTCAAGTGATCGTCCCACCTCGGCCTCCCAAAGTACTGGAATTACAGATGTGAGCCATTGCACCTGACCTTGAAGATCTTACAAAAAGTCTTACTATATTTTAAAAATATTTTTATAACTGTATTTCACTATAATTGGTTTTACTTATAATGCTACATATTTTTTTCTGCATTTAAAATATTTTGAGAAGCGGTCCATAGGTTTCACTTCTAGACTTCCAAAGGGATTGATCAATAAGAAGATATTGAAATCAATGGAATGGTATGCAGAGAGTGACAGTGATCTAGAAGCTAATATCTCTAAGGAGTGAAGGGGAATGACTTGGAAGGAAAAAGAAAAAAAAATAGATTATATAGATACGGTGAGAAGATTGTGGCATGAGGTTCAAAGGTGGCATTTTGTTTTTTTGAGGAGGAAGAGAGAATTGTTTAGAAATGGCAGTGAGTTGCCAGAATACTTACCCAACCTCTGGGTCCAATGGGAGGCATATAGAAGAGAAAGCAGCCACTATTTCCAGAGAACTACAGGGAGGAGTGTCATTGAGGGAGATTCAGGTTTTTGTTTAGAGCAAGATGAAGTGAATATTCACAGATGAAGCTGTAGGAGATTTTGTTGATAATTGACGTTAACTTCGTTTGACTTCTAGAGGGCACAGTAGAAGTGTTTTAAATGATGGGGAGAGGTAGGAGATGGGATCAGACAACATGATGTACTTATGTAACCATATGGGGATTAGAATTTTGGAGATGAGGCTTGGCTTTTAGGAATTGATGTGGCAGGGAAAGAGGGGACATGACAAGATTAGTCCTGAGGCAGATAGGGTAAAGGTAAATGAGGATGCTAAGGGAAGTAAGAGCAGGGCTCTTACCAGGCATGCACATATTGCTGGGACACTCACTAAACTCAGATCCTCCATCATCTGATTTTTAGCCCCTTTCTCGTCTCATATTCATTCTCCCATTCCCTCCCTTCAGGCATTGTAGCTCCTGGCTGTTTTCTCAAATACTATTAATACAAGTACACTCTTACCTCATTGCCTTTGCCTTTGCATTTGCTGCTCCCACTATCTGGTTTGCTCTTTCCCAAGCTATTTATTTGGCTTGTTCAGTTTGTTCGGGTTTCTCTTCAAATATCACCTTATTAAAGAGGATGTTCCCAACCATTCAAAATAGTTGGTGTAATTCCCTCATTTCTGATTACTCTCTGTCCTTTTCTGGTGCCTTTTTTTTTTTTTTTTTTTTTTTTATGTTAACATTTATCACTACCTGATTGATCATTTATTTATCTAATTAATTATTTTCTAACTCCTCTGGCCAAAATGTTAGCACCATGATAGAGCTGGAATTTTGGTTCACTATTGTATTCCTACCACCTAGTATGATATTGCCATAGGTAGGTACTCAGCATATTTGGTGAAGTGAATAAATAAAAGTCAGAAACAGCACTTAGAGGATAAGAGAATTACAGAATAGTGGTTAAGAGTCCAGGTTCCAAAGTCAATCAAATGAGTTTGTTATTTAACTTTGCTCCATCTCAGTTTTTCATCTACAAAGTGGAGCTGATAGTGTACTTACTTCAAACAGCTATTAAGATTAAATGAGATAATGTGTGTAAACATTTTACAGAATACCTAACACATAAAAATCTCTGGATTGCCCTTCCAGAGTCTTTCTATTGAAATTAGAGATTTTGTTTACTTATCAGGCTTTTGACTCCATTTTTCTCCAGCAACCCAAGTTTCTTGTCTGGAACCTTTCAACATACTTCTGTTCACAAACCAGCATAACTTTAGAGCCTTGGCCTTTCTGGGCAGTGCCCTAGACTCTGCTTTCTATAGTCCCTCTTATCAAAACTTACACTTGTCCCCTTTCTGTAGGAACTGTGCTCAGTTTTCTAGTACATTGTTAATCTACCTGGTAAAGTAATTCATGCTCAGGTATTAGATTCTGTTAATGGCATATTATTTTATTTCTGCTAGTATTTGCATTTAACATGGGGGCTGTTATCCTTAAACTAAGGCAAACAATGGTGAAAATAATGTGAAGTGAGTAAGTGCCACTTTTTTTTTTTTTGCATTCCTCAGCTCATTTCAAGTAGGTGACTGCCAACTTCATCTATAAATTAGAGCAGCTCTGATTATTCCTTATTGTTCCTTCCAAGCATGAGGGACTTAACATGAATTTCCCTAAACAGAATCATAGAGGTTTAGAATTCAAAGAGAGTTTAGAGATTATCTAGACCAGAGATTTTCAAGTTTTTCCTTTTTAAAGCAGCAAAACCCTTCTCTTAAATGAAATGTTATGTGGAAACTTAATATATAGATTAATAAAAGCACAGCTGATTCCTTAGCCCAGAAATCCAAGCCATGTAGGTCTCCCTTTGTTGTCTGGGGCAATACCCTGAGGGCACTTCCATGGAACCCTTAGGGCTCCCCAGAGTGCTGTTTTAAAAACCGCTAATTTAGAACAACTCTTTCATTTTTCCAGCTGAGGAAATACGTCCAGAGAGTTTATGTTTTATCCAGTGTTACAGGATAAATTAGTTGGCTTAAGAGCAGTCCTCACATGTGCTACACTTAGGAAAACACTGTTAGAGAAGCGTGGAAGTTCTTATTTCTGATGTAGATAACTTTTACCATCTCATTTCTTTTCATCAGCAGACTTTTGTTTGTACCTGTTACATACAAGACACTTTCTATGGCCATAACTGATACTAAGAAATGTAAGACATAACCTTTGCCTTAAGAAAGCAAATAGTCTAGTTGGGAAGATAAAACATGCAATTGAAAAGTTATTCCAAATTTAAATAAGACCTCAAGACTTGACATGTAACAAAACAGTATGGATTTATTTATTTATTTATTTATTAATAGAGACAGTCTTGCTCTGTCACTCAGGCTGGAGTGCAGTGGCCCCGTCATAGCTCACTGCAGCCTCGAACTCCTGAGTCCAGTGATCCTCCCGCCTCAGCCTCTTGAGCAGGTGGGACTGCAGGCCTGTGGGCCACCATGCCCAGCTAATTTTTTTAAAAAGATTTTTTTGTAGAGATGGGGTCTTGCTATGTTGCCTAGGCTGGTCCTAAACTCCTGGCCTCAAGTGATCCTTCTACCTCAGTCTCCCAAAGTGTTGGGATTATAGGCATGAGCCAGAGTGCCTGGCCACAAAACAGTGTAACAGTGTAGAATGAATTGAAAATGCTATAGTAGTAAGTGCTATTGGAGCTCAGAGGAGAGTGAAACTATTCCATTTGACTATAGGTTTTAAAGAGGAGGCATGATTGAGCTGAGTAGGACTTGGCTAAGTAAATAGGTATGAGGCAATATAATACTGTAAATAAGAGCAGAGCCTTGATTGAATTCTAGCACCTTCACTTACCTCTTAACCTCTGAGCCTGTGACTTCATTTGCAAAGGGGATATATGGAGTGTATTTTAATTGAGGACATAATGATTAGTATAACATAAACCTCAAAATGTCAGTGGTTTATCACAATAGAAGTTCATTTCTCCTTTATATCTGTGTCTGTTCTGTGTCAGACAGCTTTGTAAGAGGTCACTCAGAGACACAGGTTCTTTCTTTTTTGGCTTCCACCTCCCCTAGGTCTTTGGAGTTCTCTCCATTGAGTTGGCAGAGGGTAAAGAGAGTGGAAAATTCTACTGAGGAGGTATTGAGGAGCTCAGCAGAAAGTGGTGTATAACCCTCTGCCCATTTTTTATTGGCCAAAACTCAATCACAAAGCTATAACTAACCACAGAGGACGTAGTTAAGTTACGTGCACAATTTGGAAAGGAGATAAGTTTTAGTGTTCACATAAAGGTCTCTGCTACCTCACAAAGTTGTTGGAAAGATGGGAGGAAATCATGTATGTGACTTGTTTAGTATAATACATAGCATGTAGAGGTATTTAAATGTCCTTTCTAAAGGGTAGGGAAATTTATGTAATATTTTACCAAGTACAGATAATTCACTACGTTTTTTATTAACATATGTTTTAACCTTCTCTTAGGAGAGGTGTCAATTTATTTTTGACTCTTGATAATAATGATGATTAATATTTAAAATGATTCTTCTTAGTAAGTTTTTTGTTTCTTTTTTTTTTTTTAGCATGGTGTTATTGCTACAGAAGATGAAGAATATTTTATTGAACCTTTAAAGAATACTACAGAGGATTCTAAGCATTTTAGTTATGAAAATGGACATCCCCATGTTATTTACAAAAAATCTGCCCTTCAACAACGGCACCTGTATGATCACTCTCATTGTGGGGTTTCAGGTAAGTGAGTGTGAAGCTTTTAGAAAGCGTATTATATTGTATTGCTACTTTCTTTTTTTTCTGACAAATGTAGTAAGGTTGATAATAAAAGTAAATAGGAATTTGAGCAATTAGAATTATAATATCAAAAGCCTTTTTAAAAAATGTCACTTACCAATAATTTTATGTCTATTTGGAAGCTCTTTGAGAAATCTTTATATATTAGTTTGTGTAAAATTTTATTTTTTTGATTGAAGGGAAAAAAATAACCACCTATTTTAGCCAGGTGAAAGGTATAGATAGCTTTCATGCACAGATATTCCATACTACTCTGTGCTGTTTGGTTAGCCTGATATTTTCATTCTAGGAGTAGAAATGTAGACACTTGAATAAGACTTGTGTCTTAAGGTAGTATTCAAAGATAATATTAGCACTGAGTTAGCAGGATACTATTCAAATACATGGTAGAGACAACAAACCTAGACTTTAGCGTTCAGGGAAAGCTTCAGGAATGAAGAGACTTCTAAGCTGAGGCCTGAGGGAAAAGTGAAGGTAGCTGGGCAAAAGTGGAGGGAGCAATAGTTAGTGTTCCACATAGAGGAAACAGCATTTACAAAGCTCCTGAACCAAAAGAGAGAATGTCATTTTCCAGAAATTAACAGTTCATGTAACTGGATATTAGAATGTGGGTTGGAGAGATAGAGAGAGGTTCATAGTGGTTGGGGGAGTGATTGTGAGAGATAAAACTGTTAAGATGAGAAGTGGCCAAATTATGAAGGGCATGTAAAACACATTAAAGAATCTGTTTATCCTAAATGCACTGGAAACCCATTGAAAGGTTTTAAGCAGACAGAATAACATAACCAGATTTGTGTTTTAGAAAGACTACTCTGGCAGCAGTATGGAGACTGAATTAGGGAAGAGCAAGCTTGGAGGTAGAGAGTGAGGAGGATGTTAGTCTAGAGAAATAGTGGATATAGCATAGCATAGTGGAAAGAACATGGGCTTTGGTGTCACTTTGGACAAATTACCTAAACTCTCTGAGTGCTCATCTCAGCACACCGTATTTACTCAGTCAGATTGTAGCTGTCATTATTGTTAGGATGACTATTTCTAGTACAGTATTTAAAGAGATATTATCTTTAAAAACTTTTTTAAGAAAGATTTGTTTTATTTAGTTCCCATAGCTAGAACCAGGGGCTAAATGTTTCAGAGGGAGATTTCAGCTTAATGCAAAGAAGAATTCACCAATTAGATTTAGTAAAAAATGGAATGAATTGCCTTGTGAATTAGTGAATGAAATGCATCATCCTTCTGTTTCTTCTACATATCCTTCATGGGCTCATTTTCTTCTTCCTCAAGTGTTGAGTGTTCTTTGGAATTCTTTCCTCAACTGACTGTTCTCATTCTGCATACTTTTCTTCTTGAGTGATCTCTCAGGCCTTTAATTACTCTTGTTGGTCAAGAATAGCTGATACTAGAAAAAGGCTACTTCAAGTGGATCTATTTAAAACATGAAATTAAATTCCATAGTAAATAATGAAAAAAACAAAAGGTTGGTATGAAACTAAACTTATGGAAATAAGTTTATTTTATCTTATATTCTACAACATTTGGGCTATATGTACAACTATGTATAATATACATTCCTTAAAAACTAGGATTCAAATATTTAGTTGTTTATTATTTACTTTAGATCCTCATTGCCTCTTGACTAGATCACTGTACTGGCTTTCTAATTGGTCTTCCTGTCTCCAGGTTCATCTCCCTGTTTTCAGTCAAATCTGTCACCTTCACCGACTTCCCCTTCGTGGGAATATAGTGATAGTTCCCTAAGTTCTGGAGAAATGTTACTAGACATTTGAAAAAAAGCATTTTGTGGTTGGTAAATTTGGGAAATGTCTGGCTAAGAACTTAATTATAACACTATTTCAACAACATAGGTCAAGTGAGAGGTGTGAATTTATAGGCATACATTGCCAGATAGCCTGTTATCAGAACTTCAGTCTTATGTCAAAATATAAGATATGAAAACCCCTTTGAAACTGGATATATTTATCTTATATTCAGGTATGAAATTCTTATTCTAATTGCATTCAAACTATGATTTTTAAAAAATTTTATGGAAGTAATAAATACTCTTTTTAGAAAATTTAGAAAATACTAGAAAAAACGAAAGTGAAAATCACTCTTACTCTAACACCCAGAGACAACTTAATGTTCTTCCAGTCCATTAATATAGACATTATTATGTTTCTATACCTGCATTATCTACTTAAACATTTATTAAGTAAATATTCATTTAGTACCTATATGCAAAGCTATTCTGGGTGCTGGGGATACAGCCATAAATAAAGCTGAAAAGGTCCCTGCTCTCATGGAGCTTATATTATAGTAAGAAAAGACAGACTAAATAAGCACACAAATAAATACATGGCCAACTGTCAATAGTAATAAGTGCTATGAATGCAAAATAAAGCAGATCAATGAAATAATTACAAATGGCTGTATATATTCAAACATTTTGATATTGACCCAAAAGTTAAAATCTTATTTCAGATGGGAATGAGATCTATATATTGGTTTTTGGGGAAAAGTTATCATGTTTTATATACTTATAAAACAATGTTTTCTTTAGCATCTATACTCTAATCAAAGTTAAATTGATTGATCAAAGCATATTTAATAAGTATCATTTGAAGAGCTACTAATCCTTATTTTGAAACTAAAGTCAATCTTGTATTCCATTTTAGAGCAAAATATATATTAATTACAGATCATTAAACAATTGATAATTACAGAATGCAGATATAGTTTTGTAATAAGCTAGTCATTCTAGATTAATGTTAATTTTTAAAATGAAACTGAAGATGTTATCTGTCTTAATTTTATTCATCATATATAATATGAATATATAATTATACATGAGATATATATATAGTGCTTTTTATAGACATTCATAAGTAAAAAGATCCAGTCCTTATAGTCAAAGAATTTGTAGTCTGATAGAGTAATAGCCAAGCAAACTAAAAATTTTAAGAAAGCTAAAAGGTTGAAAATTAAGACAATGAAGATAACAACAGTTACCTTATACTGAATACTTATCAAGTGAGAAACACCATTGCTAAGTATTTATTGCCTAATCATATCTAATGTTTTTCATAATACTTTAAATAAAAATAAGGAGAAATTGAATGGATCAGAGAAGTGTAAATGATTGAAAGAATGAAAATTAAATCCTATATCTTAGATATTTAAGCTTTCCTTCTAGAGAAAGAGAAGACTAGGCATAAGTTGAATGCATGAGTTGGTTTTATGATTACGTAGGACTTAGCAGGAGAAACTGGAGTTACAGTGATGCAGAAAAGGTTTTGGCTGTTTCATAATAATGTTACCACAAACATAATGCCTTAAGTAATAACATTTTATTATTTCACAGTTTCTGTGGGTCAGGAGTCTGTACATGGATGGGTCATCTGCTTACCCTCAGCCAGGGCTGGATTTTCATCTGGAATCCACTTACCCATGCTCATAGTTGTTGGCAGCCTTCAGTTCTTTGTAGTTAGCTCTAATTTTTGGATTCGTCTGTCAGAGACCACCTACAGTTCCTTGCTTATATAGGATTCACCAACATGGTTCCTTTCTTTCTCTAAGTCAGACAAGTGCTACAATATTATGTAACGTAATCACGTACTTATATACTCAAAATCACATGCATCTCATCATCATTGGTGTATTCTATTGATTAGAAGCAAGGATAGGGTTCACCAACATGATTGCTTTCTTTCTCCAGGCCAGCAAGAGAGAGACTCTAGTAAGACAAGTGCTACAACATTATGTAACATAATCGTGTACTCATATACTCAAAGTCACATGCATCTCATCATCTTTGCTGTATTTTATTAGTTAGAAGCAAATCACAGGTCCTAGCTGTACTCGAAAAGAGGGTATCACAAAAGGCTGTGAACCTCAGGAGACAGAGGTCATGGGGGCTACCTTAAGAATCTATCTACCACAATTGAACATAAAGAAACACTTATTGGCTGCCTTGGGAATATACTATCGAAATAAAAAGTGTTATGTCTCTGCTTCTCTTTACCTTAAGGAATAAAGACACTTAATTGAACTTACGTGAGTTTCAAAAGTATTTAACTGATACTTGTGATCATTTCCACATATTATTTCTTAAAATTTGTCCATCCTACTGTCTTAGTTCATTTTCTGCTGCTATTACAGAATACCTGAGACTGGGTAATTTAAAAACAATGCAAGTTTATTTGGCTCTCGATTCTGAAGACTGAGAAGTCCAAGAGCATGGCACTGGCATCTGGTGAGGGTCATCCCATAGTGGAAGACAAGACTGGGAGTCTAGTGCACATGACAGAGAGAGGAAATCAGACTGAACTCATAATTTTTATCAGGAAACTACTCCCAAGATAACTAACCCAGTCCCATAATAACAGCATTAGTTCCTTCATGAGGATGGCCCTCATGTCCTAAATACCTTTTAAAGGCCCTACCTCTTAATACTGTTACAATGGCCATAAAGTTTTAGGATGTGTCTTGGTGGGGACATTCAAACCATAGCACCTCCCAATGCAGTTTTTAAAAGGGAAAGGCTAAGGAAGTTAGGAAAATGAGAATAGGGCCGCTTTCTGTCAAGTATATATATTAATCTAATTTTTCCCGCTAAATTTCTCAATAAGTAGAGGTAAGAAAGATGTTTTTGTTCAATGTAAGAATATGGAAGTGAGGTATGCAGAGGACCTCTACCTGCTGAAGTTTATGTAATGAAGACGAATATAAATGAGGCGAGTATTTACAAATGCCATAGTACTAAAAGGCTTTTTCATAGTGAAGCACCAAATGTCTCAAAAACAAAATATTCAGTGCAATCTACACTAAATGTGGCTGAAAGCAAATTTTGCTGAAACTATGATCTTTCAACTCTCATTTGAATGCCCCTTACCTCTAGACTTTGGAAAAGGAATATTTTGAGTACTCTGTCAGTATAAATGTTTGTAGACTGCAAAACTAAGTGCAAAAGTCATTTATTGCCTTTTAGAATTGAGATTTCTAGAGCAATAGCATTGGTTCCAATTAAGATAGCTTAATAAAAGCATCTTACTTTAAAATAAAGGCTCAAAAGCATCTTAGGAATAGATTGTTTGCAATATCAGTGTTCTCCATGAGAGCCATCTTAGGGTGTTTCAAAAGTTTGTGCTCTAGTTCCTTTTTAAACAATTTTAAATGATTCTCTAAAATATATATTCCAAATTTAAATGTATTGTGATATAATTACTCACTGGAATAATATGAAATGCTTATTTCAAAATTCTATTCTTTTTTTTTTTTTTTTCTTAGAGGCAAGGTCTTGCTCTTACCCAGGCTGGAGTGCATTGGCACAATCATAGCTCACTGTAACCTCGAATTCCTGGGCTCACGCAATATTCTCACCTCAGGAGCACACCACCACGCCTGGCTAATTTTTTATTTTTTGTGGACTCACGTTCTTGCTATGTTGCCCAGGCTGATCTTGAACTCCTGGCCTCAAACTCTTGGCCTCAAGTAATCCTCCCACCTCAGTCTCCCAAAGTACTGGGATTATAAGCATGAGCCACGGCGTCCAGCCCTGAAAATTCTTTTTCATTAAGTAATAATTTTAGATTTATTTTTTTCATGAGCAGTTGAATGTTGTTAGTGTTTAATTTTTTTCAGATAACATGATTATTTTGAAAATTTAAAAAGAATTTTCCTCATTACTGTGTTTTTTCATCCTTTTCCTTTACTTTGAAAAATCTTAATACATTGGAGAATTTAAGACACATATTTACATAAAATATCTAAAATAAATATTCAATTTAGTGAACCTATCTGAATTGGTTAATTGTTCTTATTGTAGACCTCACAAGAAGTGGCAAACCTTGGTGGCTAAATGACACATCTACTTTTCCTTCTTCACTAACAATTAATGAAACACATATTCGCCACAGACAGAAGAGATCAGTGAGCATTGAACGGTTTGTGGAGACATTGGTTGTGGCAGACAAAATGATGGTGGGCTACCATGGCCGCAAAGACATTGAACATTACATTTTGAGTGTAATGAATATTGTAAGTTTGATCCCTCTATGTAATATTATACTGAGTAGTTTGTTGTGTTTTTGACAAAGGTCATAAATTTTTACTGTGAAATAAATAATGGGAATTCACCTATCTAAAATGATTAAAAAATTGGTCTATTAATGTTTTAGTTCCATAGAAAATTAATTTAAAGGTGATCATATTGTTTATTTTCAAATAATATGACTTTTTAATGGATTGTTAAATCTTGTTTAACAGGTTTTCTTTAACTTGAATTATCAGCTCACTCTCTAATTTCTATGTTGTAGTTCATGTCTAGGAGAAAATATTTCTGGAGGTAGATTTGTATAAAAACTTTTTAATAAGGCATGTTGAGGGTAAAGTTCTAAGTGATATGGGTGAAAGAATACCTTTTAATGTACAGAATGGTTAAATTCATAAAAAAATTTTTCCCCACTTTTTAAAAAATATCAAACTATCACCCTATGATTTTTGTCTGACTTTGTGTCTTTTCTTATTTTCTGGAGGTCAGGTTGCCAAACTTTACCGTGATTCCAGCCTAGGAAACGTTGTGAATATTATAGTGGCCCGCTTAATTGTTCTCACAGAAGATCAGGTAAGAATGAGTTAGTTTATAAAACTAAATTCTTAACAGGCTATAGAGATATTTATTACTAAAAATATGTTTTATTATTGCTCCTCTTAGAAAGTTCTTGTTGAAGATAATTTTTAGCTCTAGACATTTAATATTCTGAGCAAATTTTAAATACTTTACAAGAATATACCTCTTTTGTCATGTTAAAGCTGTATGTACATTAGCTATATGTTTTGGTATAAGGATGGACATTTGCATGGGATACCTTATAATAATGGTTTTCATTGGTTTTGTATGCTAATAATCTCACATATGTTCACATTATCATTAAAGCTGGAACTGGAAAGAATGTCTGTTCAATAATACACTAAATGAACTTTAGGTCAGATATTACGGAGATAAAAATTGGCAAGAGATTATTCCTAGAAACTACTGCTTCTAATTATAGTCCCACTTTAGTCTTCAAAAATTTTAACAACTGACCTTAGTAATTTGTTTGGAACATTTCTGGTATGCATGTTGTATTGCAGCCAAACTTGGAGATAAACCACCATGCAGACAAGTCCCTCGATAGCTTCTGTAAATGGCAGAAATCCATTCTCTCCCACCAAAGTGATGGAAACACCATTCCAGAAAATGGGATTGCCCACCACGATAATGCAGTTCTTATAACTAGGTATGGTTTGTTGCGAGTATTTTTCCTTTAATTGTTGTGTTTGTTCAGTATTGCAACTATATTTGGTTCTGTCTAAAGCCTCGTTTAGGTAATGAGTATAGAAAAAGCAAAATGGTAATTTATTTTTTACTACTGAGAAAGCATGTATTACACTATTATTGTCTTTGCATCAAATGAACAAAATAAGATAAGCAAGACTAAAGAGTATGAGAAAAAACAGATTTAAAAAATTAACTTACCCCTCTTGGTTGTAGAATATATTAACTATTATTACCTCCAAGTTCTGTTAAAGTTTATTAAGCAAGACCCTACCTCAAAAAAAAAAAAAAAAAACAAAAAAAGCCGGGTGGAGAGGAGATTGGCAGTTAAATAATTTACTTGAATGTTTATTTAATTTAAAATATTTTAATTAAGATATATGAATATAAAGAAGCATATTGATTACACCATGTGTTAAACAGATTGTCTCTCAAGCAAAATTATTACTCACTGATAACGCAATGAATTCATATATTGCTTTCCAGTTTTACAAAACTATATTCAGATCCATTTTATTCTTTACTTTCTGGCAACAACTCTGAGAAGTAGATAGCATTATTATTTTACACATGTGAGAAATAAGGAAACTGGTTTAAAGTAGTTGAGTAAGTTTCTCAAGATCACTCAGCTAATGAGTGAAAAAGTATGGCTCAAACCCTAATGGTCCTGTCTTCTTTGATTATACTGTTACATCTGTTTTAGTTTTTAATACTCTAATTATGATTGGTTAGAAACATTATGCTAACCTAAGTGAATCTTTTGACCTATTATCAGTATTTTAAAGTAAAAAACAAAACAAAGTAACAGTAACAAACAAGAAGCAAAATGGAAGCATTATTTTCTCTTGGCTAAGTGAAATAAAATAATAGCCTTTGTTATCTTGATTATTTCTGTTAATTTGCAAGGCAGTATTTAACTATACTTACCTGGGTATGCCCATTGACTCTACATTAAGCTCTATAGAGGGAGTATAAAGTATATAGGATCAGAATCTTGAGATCTATAAAATAAGGTAAATCTAGCTTTTAGAAAAATTCCCCTGTTGACTGAATCATAGAGTTAAAAGTTTCTGAGTTTATTTTTTTTTACAGTTATACTTACTTCAATTGACTTTATCTACCTGGCATCATAAACCAGAAAGTTTGGTTTATGGCATACTTCCTGAATAAAAACATCGTTGGTTTTATATTCATATGTGTTGACACGTCAGTCTGATAAATTCGGCAATTCCTCAGAGTCTTGTGGTCTGGAATGTTCATAAATATAGTTAAGCAGTTAAAAATATACTAGAGATTGTGCAAATGTAGAAACTTTTGTGTAAAAAAACATATATATGATTAGTGTCAATGAAATTACTAGAGGAAAATGTCTGTTATATATGGTTAACAAAATGATCCTAGATATGGCTTCTGTATTTATATTTGTAAAGCCCTTCCTCTCTCCCAAAATTGCAGTGCACAGTGGGTTCCTAATACTTCACGTTTTCATTATTGTATCTCCATTGTATTTTTACCTTTTGCATAAAATGACAAGACATTACATCAAGAAGTTATACTAGGCACATACATAAGTATTCAAGTAGTTAGCCCCCTTTTCTTTGCACGGGCTACATTTACTGTAGCTGTCTAACATTTTACTCTGAATTCACCCAAATATTATTCTGATTCTCTGCAACTCTCTTCTTTGCTTCTGTAAGCTACTTTGAGTGCCTCTTTGATGTTTTGGATTTAAACATAATTTTTTTTAAATTTATCTCTTAATGGTCACACTAGTACTAAAAATGATCTCAGGATTTAGTAGGACAGTAGTTCAAAGAGTTCATATTTCATATCATATTAGATTGGCTAATGTAATAGAGGTCAGAAAAATGCTTTTTGGGGGCAGTATAGAATCCTTTTTTGAATACTAAAGTCTCAAAGTAACTTCTATCCTATTTAAAAGTCTACAGTTATCTTTGCATTACTAGGCTCACAGAGTGACTTATCAAAATGAGATGACTATCATCTCTAATATTTAGATATGGTTTTTCTTCGGGAGGTTTGGGGAGTTACCAGTGCTTAATTCTCATATATATATATATATATATATATATATATACACACACACACACACACACACACATAAAATTTTTTTCATTCATCAGACTCTGCTTGATATCCCTTATATATTTTGGATTTGTGAAATTGAATATATGTTTAAAGCATACTGCTAATTTTAGTAAAAAATTTCTGAGAATTCCACAGATGATTTTCTATTATTGTGCAGACTTGCTTCATAGAACTCACTTACTAACATGTTTGGGGGTGTGACCGCACCATTAATGGATAAGAGCATGATTTATGTTTGCTTAAAATGTCAGTTCACTAGGGAGAATGTATGATATGTTTATGAAGGATTCTAAAGGAAAACTGATGGATATGTATCTCTCCACTATGCCACATTTTGTCCTAGGAACTTAAATGTTTTAAGCAGTTAACACCATTTGGAATTGTAGTCATTAGATAATAATGTTACTTTTAAAAGCTAAAAATGTTATCTCTCTTTAACAAATAATATCTTACTGTTTTATTTTGTTGATTTAAATTTAAAGCATACCGTGCTTTAGAAAGCTATCAGATCACTCTAGACAGAAAGAAATTTTTAATGCTATTATTTTACTTGGTATCAATAACATTGAATTAACACCGAAGTACATATTGAAATTATTTATATATATTTTATTTTTATATGAATGTATGTGTATTTCAGACATAGTTATATGTATATGTGTGTACACATAGTAAATAATATATAATATAGTGAATACCTGTTACCACCACCTAGATTTATCAAATCTAACATTATGCCATACCAAAGAGCAGCTTCATGTTACTTTCTAAATGATATATTTACTTCTTTATGTTGTATTAGCTACCTGACATCTTAGCTTATACATTATAGCATCTTATAAGTGCTATTATGTATAAATTTGTGGAAATACAGCAATATTTCTATATGTTACAGTATCTTTCATGTTATATTCTATATATTATAAATAATCTTTAATAGTCAAGTAGTAAAACTGATCTTTCATTTTTATAATGTTTCAGCTAAAATATCAATATTAGTGACTGGTATTGATTGCTTCTGTAGACTAACTCTGTTAGAACTATTTGATGATTATTAGTGTTTACCTAAATCAGCTTGACATTTAGTAACTCTGTTTTAAATGGTAAAATATAACTAGGTCAAGAAATGATTAAAACTTTGTGCTTGAAACTCTAGAAATAGAATTTAAGAAGGTAAAATAGCACTGTATGTATACAGTTGAAAAATTAACTTACTGTAAAACTTTGAAAGCATTTTTATGAAGCTTTGTATTTTTGTTGGTTTTAAAAATTATTTTTTAAGTTGACAAAAATTGTATGTCTTTATGGTGTACACCGTGATGTTTAGATACATGTATACATTGTGGGATGGCTAAATCAAGCATTAGCTTTATATGCATTGCCTCACATACTTCATAAACTTTGTGTTGACAAGTTGCAAATTAATACTACTTAAGAATAAAACCCTACAATTTGACAGATTAAGTTACTTTAATTTCCACATGAAATCAAGAAATAGCCACCACAAGTTTAAATTCAAGCCGATTTCTAAATTTATTTTGTGATAAAATATTCAAGAAACCTATTTATAGGCTGAAATTCAGTAGGAATTTAGTGACATAGAATGTACTTGCATCAATGTTTAGCAAATATCAGGAACAGACTAATGCATATGTTTCTTGGCTTTCTTTCCTATAAAGTGTTGGAATTACATTTTTCCATTTTTAAGATACTAATACATAACAGTTTATATATTTGGGGTAAGAATTATAGCCTAAGTTCTTTTTTTGTTAACAGCTTTATTGAGATATAATTCACAGACCATACAATTTACTCATTTAAAGTGTACGTTCACTGGTTTTTAGTATATTCACAGAGTTGTGCAACCATTACTATAATCCATTTAAAAATATTCCATCACTCCCAAAAGAAGTCATCCCCTACTCCCCTCACTCCTCCCATGCCCATCCCCACTCCAGCCCCAGGCAACTGCTGATTTACTTCTGTCCATATAGATCTGCCTATTCTAGACCTTTCGTATAAATGGAATCATACAATATGTGATCTTTGGTGACTTGCTTTTTTTACTTAGCACAATGTTTTCAAGGTTCATCCATAATGTGGCATGTATCAGTACTTCATTCCTCTTATAAGCCTAAATTCTTAAAAAGCAAGGTACTTTTAAGAATGCCTCTATTTATAGGCTATTTTTCAGTTATTGTACTTTACAGTTTTTTATTAATGAAAAGCACAGGATTTGTAAATACATCTCAAAATGCAGATATAAAAATTGCATACAAAGTCAAATAATTTCATCTTTAATTAAAATGGGCATATTTATCCTCTTAAGGGGTCATGACTGTTTGCTTTGGTGCTGCTGGATTATAAAGTAATTAGAATTTCCAGAGTCAACTAATGTTTTCAGTTGGGAGTTTAAAAATAGCTGTAAAAATAATTTATTGCTAAAACCTGGCCTGCAATATATAGATTTAAACAAGTTTTCTAATTTTTTAAAGAATATATCTATCAAGATTATATATTGGCCTCATGATTATATATTAGAACATGTAGAGGAAAGGGAAATTAAAGGTAGTACATTAAAATTTATTTGATATCTATTTATAGATTTTTTTAAATCTTTAAGGAAATGCTACTTAAATTTTTATGACCTATTTCTAAGCGTGTAAGAATATGTTAGGTTCATAGGCAGCATAGGAAGTGTGAATTCAGACTGTGAGTGAATTTATTTTGGTAATTGGGGCATTCTGAAACATTAATTACTCTTGTACTACTTTGGTACCACCATACCTCCCTGCTCCCACTGCCCATACCATTCCTCTTCTTCAGTTTCTTTTCCTTTTGTCCCTGCCATGTTGGTTCCTTATTCAAAAGTGTCGAAATCTAGATTGTTTCTATTACAATAGAAGACTGTGACAAACTGGAGCGACTATAATTTCTTGTGTAAACTAGGGCACTTTTGTTTGTTTTTGGTTTTTTTTTATTATTATTTCAGCATATTATGGGGGTACATAAATTTAGGTTACGTATATTGCCCTTGGGCCCCCCCCAAGTCAGAGCTTCAAGCGTGTCCATCCCCGAGACAGTGCACATCGCACTCATTATGTATGTATACACCCATCCCCTCTCCCCCCACATCTGTCCGACACCCGATTAATGTTATTCCTAAATGTGCTCTTAGGTGATGATCAGTGAAACCAATTTGATGGTGAGTACATGTGGTGCTTATTTTTCTGTTCTTGGGATACTTCACTTAGTAGAATGGGTTCCAACTGTATCCAGGAGAACATAAGAGATTCTATATCCCTATTATTTCTTATAGCTGATTAATACTTCATGGTATACATATACCACATTTTATTCATCTACTCATGTATTGATGGGCACTTGGGTTGTTTCCACATCTTTGCAATTGTGAATTGTGCTGCTATAAACATTCGGGTCCAGACGTCTTTTTTATAGAATGTCTTTTGTTCTTTTGGGTAGATGCCCAATAATGGGATTGCTGGATCAAATGGTAGTTCTATTTGTATCTGTTTAAGGTATCTCCATATTGCTTTCCACAGAGGTTGCACTAGTTTGCAGTCCCCCAGCAGTGTATGAGTGTTCCTGTCTCTCTGAATCCACGCCAACATTTATTGTTATGGGACTTTTTGATAAAGGCCATTCTCACTGGAGTTAAGTGATATCTCATTGTGGTTTTGATTTGCATTTCCCTGATGATTAGAGATGTTGAGCATTTTTTCATATGTTTGTTGGCCATTCTTCTGTCTTCTTTTGAAAAATTTCTATTCATATCCTTTGCCCACTTTTTGATAGGGTTGATTTTTTCTTCCTGATTTTCCTGGATTCTAAATAGATTCTAGTTATCAGTCCTTTATCGGATGTGTAGCATGCGAAAATTTTTTCCCATTCTGTAGGTTGTCTGTTTACTTTCGTGATAGTTTCTTTGGCTGTGCAGAAGCTTTTTAATTTAATCAGGTCCCATTTATTTATTTTTGTTGTTGCTGTGATTGCCTTAGCGGTCTTCTTCATAAATTCTTTGCCTAGACCAATGTCTATAAGAGTCTTTTGCACATTTTCTTCTAGAATTCTAATAGTTTCACACCTAAGGTTTAAGTCTGTTATCCACTGTGATTTGATTTTTGTGAGAGGTGAAAGGTGTGGGTCTTGTTTCAGTGTTCTACATGTGGCTATCCAGTTTTCTCAGCACCATTTATTGAATAAGGATTCTTTTCCCCAGAGTATGTTTTTGTCTGCTTTGTCGAAGATTGGATGGCTATATGAGGATGGTTTTATATCTAGGTTCTCAGTTCTGTTCCGCTGGTCTGTGTCCCTGTTTTTGTGCCAATACCAAGTTGTTTTAATAACCACAGCCTTGTAGTATAGTTTGAAGTCTGGTAAATTAATACCTCCCATTTTGTTCTTATTGCCTAAAATTGCTTTTGCTAAATGGAGTCTTCTCTGGTTCCATACAAAGCGTAAAATTATTTTTTCTATATCTGTGAAAAATGATGTTGGTAATTTAATAGGGAATCTGTAGATCACTTTGGGTAGTATAGGCATTTTAACAATGTTGATTCTTCCAATCCACGTGCATGATATGGTCTTCCATTAATAAAACAAAAAGTTGGTTCTTTGAAAAGATAAACAAAATTGACACGCCTTTGGCTAGACTAACCAAGAGCAGAAAAGAAAAATCTCTAATAACTTCCATCAGGAACATGAAAGGAGAAATCACAACTGAAGCCACAGAGATAAAAGATATCATCTATGAATTCTACAAAAACCTTTATGCACACAAACTGGAAAAGTGGAGGAAATGGACAAAGTTTTAGAAACACACAGCCTCCCTAGGCTCAACCAGGAAGACAAAGAATTCCTGAAAAGACCAATGTCAAGAACTGAAATCAAAACAGCAATAAAAAAACTTTCTAAAAAGAAAAGCCCTGGACCAGAGGGTTTCACACCCAAATTTTACCACACCTACAAAGAACTGGTGCCTATTCTACAACAGTTATTCTACAACATTGAGAAGGATGGAATTCTCCCCAACACATTTTATGAAGCCAACATAACTCTGATACCAAAACCAGGAAAGGGTGAAACAAAAAAAGAAAACTACTGACCAATATCCCTTATGAATATAGATGCAAAAATTCTCAATAAAATCCTAGCAAATCGAATCCAAGTGCTTATCAAGAAAATAATCCATCACAACCAAGTGGGCTTCATCCCAGAGATGCAGGGATGGTTCAACATATGGAAATCTATAAATGGAATTCACCACATAAATAGAAGCAAAAACAAAGACCATATGATCCTCTCAATAGACGCAGAAAAAGCATTTGACAAAATTCAACACCCTTTTATGATAATGCTTAACAAAATAGCCATAGACGGGGCCTATCCAAAAATCATACAAGCTATATATGACAAACCCACAGCCAACATCATAGTGAACGGGGAAAAATTGAAAGCATTCCCACTTAGAACTGGAACCAGATAAGGTTGCCCACTGTCCCCATTGCTTTTCAACATAGTCCTGGAAGTCCTTGTGAAAGCAATCAGGCAAGAGAGCAAAATCAAGGGTGTTCAAATAGGGACAGAAGAGATCAAACTCTCACTCTTTGCTGATGATATGATATTATATCTAGAAAACCCCAAGGATTCAACCAAGAGACTCCTGGAATTGATAAATGAATTCAGTAAAGTCTCAGGATACAAAATCAATACACACAAATCAGAGGCATTCATATATGCTAATAACAGTCAAATAGAGAGCCAAATTAAGAACTCAATACCCTTCACAATAGCAACAAAGAAAATAAAATACCTAGGAATATATTTAACTAAGGAGGTAAAAGACTTCTACAGGGAGAACTATGAAACACTGAGGAAGGAAATCTCAGAGCACATAAATAGGGCACTTTTTAAGAATGTAAGAGTGTGCCATCAACAGTTATACCTGGAGAGCAGGTGCAAACTAGAACCCAGCAAAACAGGATATGGTTATCCCAGGCATTATCTATGTTTGTTAAACTTCAACTAAAAATGGAAATAAGAGAATACTTTTCTCTCAGTGCCTAAGATTCACTAAATACATGCAATTTAGTGAATTATTTTTGTGTATACTTTGACTAAAAAACGTCCTTTATTTGTTGTAGGCATCATTAAGTAAAGAAGGATGTGTTATAAAAAATACTATTAAAAATAGTAACCTTAGTATTTATATTGGTTTTATGGATGTGTTGATGTATATGTATAACCAAGTGCTTATTATGTGCCAGATACTTAAGTGCTTCACAGAAACATAATCTGTTTTTTTTTTTTTTTTGGAGATGGAGTCTTGCACTGTCACCCCGGCTAGGGTGTAGTGGAGTCATCATACATAGCTCACTGCAACCTCAAATTCCTGGGCTCAAGCCATCCTCCTGCCTCAGCCTCCCTCAGCTGGGACCACAGGCGTGCACCACCACACCCAGCCAATTTTTCTATTTTTTATAGAGAAGGGGTCTCACTCTTGCTCAGGCTGGTCTTCAACTCCTGACTGAGCTCAAGCGATCCTCCCACCTTGGCCTCTCAGAGTGCTAGGATTATAGGCATGAGCCACTGCACCCGGCCAGATACATAATCATTTTTAAACCTTAAATAATTGCACAAGATAGGTACTGTTACTATCTCCATTTTATAGACACGAGAGCTGAGGCTCAGGAAAGCTAATTCATTGGCAAGTTCACGCAGTAATTAGTAGAACCAAGATTTATACCTGGTAATGTGGCTATAGCATCCTTTTATAGGGATTATAAGGATGTTCCACAAAAAAATTATAGGGAATCCTTTAATAATATTGACACCTGTGATAGACAGACTTCTAAGATGGTCTCCAATGATCTCCACCTCCTGGTATTCATGACCTTATGTAATCCCCTCCCCTTGAGTGCGGGCTGGACCTAAGGAATTGACATCTTAACAATATTGGTCTTCCTGCCCATGAACAAGATGGGTATTCTCATTTATTTAGGTCTTCTTTAATTTCTCTTAGCAGTATTTTGTGGTTTTTGGTATTTTTACACCTTTAATCATATTTTTTATTGTGAATGATACTGTTTTTAAAATTTCATTTATGGGAGGCCGAGGTGGGCGGATCGTTTGAGCTCAGGAGTTCGAGACCAGCCTGAGCAAGAGCGAGACCCCATCTCTACTAAAAATAGAAAGAAATTATATGGACAGCTAAAAATATATATATAGAAAAAATTAGCCGGGCATGGTGGTGCATGCCTGTAGTCCCAGCTACTCGGGAGGCTGAGACAGGAGGATCGCTTGAGCTCAGGAGTTTGAGGTTGCTGTGAGCTAGGCTAACGCCACGGCACTCACTCTAGCCTGGGCAACAGAGTGAGACTCTGTCTCAAAAAAAAAAAAAAAAAAAAAAAAATTTCATTTAAATCTTTTGTCACTAGTATATGAAAATACAATTGATTTTTATAGATTTTGTATCCTACATCCTTGCTAAGCTTATTTATTAGTTTCAGTAACATTTTTATAGATTCCATTGGATTTTCTATAAAGATGATCATGTTGTCTGAGATTAAAGACAGTTTCACTATTTCCTTTTAATCATGAATGACTTTAATTTCTTTTTCTTGCCTTATTGTACTGGCTAGAACCTCTACTACAATGTGTAATAAAGGTGGTGAGAGCAGACATCCCTGTCTTTTTCCTGATTTTAGCGGGGAAAGCATTCCATCTTTCACCATTAAGTATGATTTTAGCTTTTGGGTTTTTTGTTGATGCCCTTCAGTTTGAGAAAGTTCCCTGCTACTCCTAGTTTACTGAGAGTTTTTGTTGAAAATTGATGTTGGATTTGGTCAAATGCTTTTTCTGCATTGTATGAGATGATTACATGGTTTACCTTTTTTATTTTTTAGTTTATTAACACAGTGAATTACATTGATTGATTGGCTTAGAATATTAAATCAGTCTTGTGTTCCTGGGATAATCCCAATTTAGTCATGATGTATTATTGTTTTAATATAATTAGGTATAATTTGCCAAAGTTTTGCTTATTTTTTTTATATTTATATGAGATCCTCCTGCCTCAGCCTCCTGAGTAGCTGTGACTACAGATGTACACCACCACACTCAGCAAATTAAAAAATTTTTTTTTTTTAATGATGAGGTCTTGCTATGTTGCTCTGGCTTGTCTGGAACTCCGGGCCTCAAGGGATCCCCCGCCCCTGCTCAACTGCCCTTGGCCTCCCAAAGTGATAGCATTACAGTCATGAGCCACCGCACATGACCCTATTTAATTTATGAGGGATCAGTACTTTTCTGAGAATGTCTTGATAGTAGGGTCATGTTGACCTCACAGAATGAGTTATGAAATATTTCCTCTTTTCATTTTTTTGGAAGAGTTTGTGTAGAATTGGTATTATTTCTTCCCCAAACGTTTTGTAGAATTCACACTTAAAGTCATCTGCTCTGGGAGTTTTCTTTGTGGAATGATTTTTTAACTACCAATTAAAATTATTTAATAGATATAGGGCTATTTAGGTTTTCTTCAGTGAGATTTGATAGTTTGAGTCTTTCAAAGAATACATTTATTTTATCTAAGTGGTGAAATGTATTGGCATAATTGTTCATAATCTCTTATTTTCCTTTTAATACCTGTAGAATGTAAAACATTACCTTTCTTTATAATATTGGTAATTTTTGTCTTTTCTCTTTTTTTTCCCGCCAGTTCCTCTGTATAGATATTTTAATAATCTTTTCAAACTCAGTTTAAGTGATTCTCTTTCTTGTTTTTCTGTTTCACTAATGTATTTCAATCCTTTTACTTGCTTTGGTATTAATTTGCTTTTCTTTTTGTGATTCCTTATGGTAGAAGGGATAGCTTTATCATATCTCGCAAATCTGGATATATTGTGTTTTTAGTTCCATTCAGTTCAAGATTATTTCTAATTTCTCTTTAAATTATTTCTTTTTTGACCCATGGGCTATTTAGAATTATGTTATTTAGTTCTAAATGTTTGGGTTTTCCCTAGAGATTGTTCTGTTTTTTATTTCTAATTTAGTTCATCGTGATCAGAGAATATTCTTTGTGTGACTTGAATGCTTTTCAATTTTTCAGACCCAGAGTACCATTTCTTGGTAAATGTTCCAGGTGCACTTGAACAGAATGTGCATTCTGCTGTTGTTGGATGGAATGTTCTGTAAATATCAATTTGGGTGATCGTGGTGTTTACTTACTCTGTACACTTACTTATTTGAACAATTTGTTTATGATGTGTTTTGAAGTAGTTTTCTTCATGTTTAGGGTTGTCAAGCTTCTTAGGTCTGATTTTATCAAATTTTGAAAATTTTAGATATTTCCTCAGTATATTTTTTGGTCCTTTTCACCCCCCGCTTTGTGCCTCCAATGGCACATATATTTGGCAGCTTATACACGGCTCACTCATGATCTGTTTATTTTAAATTCTCTTTTCTCTGTGTTTTTCATTTTGGGTAGTTTCTGTTGCTGTGTCTTCAAGTTCACTAATTTTTTTTTTCTGAAATGACTAATTTGTCATTAGTCCCAACTACTTTATATTTTCATGTCATGCAGTATAACTATTTTATCTCTGTTAGCTTTATTTGGGTCTTTTTAAAAATCTTCCTCACCTCTATTTAGGCTTTAGGAAATATGAAATGTATTTTATTTTATTTATTTATTTTTTTTGAGACAGAGCCTCACTCTGTTGCCCGGGCTAGAGTGCTGTGGTGTCAGCCTAGCTCACAGCAACCTCAAACTCCTGGGCTCAAGCAATCCTTCTGCCTCAGCCTCCCTAGTAGCTGGGACTACAGCCATGCCTCACCATGCCCGGCTGATTTTTTTCTATATATTTTTAGTTGTCCAGATAATTTCTTTCTATTTTTTAGTAGAGACGAGGGTCTTGCTCTTGCTCAGGCTGTGTCTCGAACACCTGACCTCGAGTGATCCTCCCGCCTCGACCTCCCAAAGTGCTAGGATTACAGACGTGAGCCACCGCGCCCTGCCAAAATGTATTTTATTTTATTTTATTTATTTATTTATTTGTTTAGAGATAAGGTATTACTCTGTTATACAGGCTGGAGTGCAGTTGCCGAATGGTAGCTCACTGCAGCCTTGAACTTTGGGTTCAAATTGATCCTCCCCTCCTCAGCCTCCTGAGTAGCTGGGACTGCAGGCATGTGCCATTATGCTCTGCTTTTTTTTTTTTTTTGAGATGGGGTCTTGCTATGTTTCCCAGGCTGATCTCGAACTCCTGGCCTCAAGCAATCCTCCTGCCTGGGCCTCCCAAAGTACTGAGACTACAGGCATGAGTCACTGTGCCCAGCCTGTAATCTATTTTAAAGAACTTGTCTACTAATTTTATTATCTTTGCTCCTTCTGGGTTGGTTTCTATTGACTAATTTATTTATTTATTTTTTTATGTATTGTATTTTACTGCTTCTTTGCATACTTGGTAATCTTTTTTTTTTGAAGACAGTGTCTCCCCTGTTGCCTGAGCTAGAGTGCAGTGGCATCATCATAGCTCACTGCAACGTCAAACTCTTGGGCTCAAGATCCTCCTGCCTCAGCTTCTCAAGTATCTGGGTCTGCAGGTGTGCACCACCACACCCCGCTAATTTTTTTTCTTCCTTCCTTCCTTCCCTCCTTCCTTTCTTCCTTCCTTCCTTCCTCCCTCCCTTCCTCCCTCCCTTTTCTTTCTTTTCTTTCTTGCTTATTTTAGAATATTACCAGGGTACAAATGTTTAGGTTACATATATTGCCTTTGCCCTGCCCAAGTCAGAGCTACAAACGTGTCCATTCCTTAAATGGTAAGCACCGCACCCATTACTTAATAAAATGTGGTATATGTATACCATGGAGTACTACTTAGCTAATTTTTCTTAATTTCTGTAGAGACCAAGTCTTGCTACCTTGCTCAGGCTGGTCTTGAACTTCTGATCTCAAGTGATCCTCCTGACTCGGCCTCCCAAAGTGCTAGGATTGTAGGCATGTGCCACCACACCTGGCCCTTGGCAATCTTTGATTGGATGCCAGGCATTATGTTATTCTACCAGGTAGGATGCCAGATGTTTTTGTATTTCTATAAATACCTTGAGCTTTTTTCCAGAATGCTGTTAAGTTCCTTGGAAACTGCTTCTTTTGTATCATGTTTTTAAAATTTGTTTTGGGGAACAAGATCAGTGCTCAGTCTAGGGCTATTCTCCAGTAACAAGGCAAGTCCCTTCTGGGTACTCTACCCAGTGCCAAATCTTGGGCTGAGAGAGTATAGGCCCTACATCTAATGCTGTGTAAGTGCTGGGCATTGTTACTTCTAATCCTTTAGAGTGGTTCTTTCCCTGGCCTTCAGTGCTGCTTTCGCATCCATGAGCTGATCAGTACTCAGCTAAATAGTTAAGGGGGACCCTTTGCAAATCTCTGGAGTTCTCTCTTTGTGTAGCTGTCTCTGCTCCTGTACTCAGATATATAAATTCTAGTTGTCTTGGCCTCCCGTATTTTCTGCTGTGTCCCTTCAACTCAAAGAGTCCACTGGGCTCTGCCTAGTTTTCCCCACTCTGCCTTGGCATTGAAATTCTCAAGGTAGTAGGCTGGGGCAATCATAGGGCTCACTTTCTTTACTTTCCCATTTTTCAAGGATCACTGTCCTTTGTTTCCTGATGTCTAGTGTATTCTAGACTGACATTTCATATAATTTATTCATTTTTAAAATAGTTTCAAGAAGGAGGGTAAATTCGATCGCTATCACTCCATCTTGACTAGAAGCAAAAGTCTCAGGCATACATTTTAAAATTTCTTTCTACCATTTGAGAGTAATTGTAGACATCATTCCCCTTTGCCCCTAAATACTTCAGTTTGTATATTCTAAAAACAAAGACATTCTCTTATATTATATAACCACAGTACTATTGTCAAAACATCAAGACATTTAATATTCATACAGTACTATTATTTAATCTGTAGTTCATATTTGAATTTTATCAGTTGTCTTAATAGCTGTTTTTCCCTGCAGGCAGTGTCTGATCCAGGATCTCATATTGCATTTATTTGTCTTGTCTTGTTCAAGAGTCTCTTTTGATCTGAAATTTCCTCAGCCTTTCTTTAGTTTGGCTTTGACATTTTTAAAGAGTACATAGCAATTTTTCATGAAATATGCCTTCATGTCGGTGTTTGTGATGTTTTCTCAGGAATAGATTTAGTTTATACACATTTTATAGGAATAACACTGAATTAATATTATGTCCTTTTAAGTGCTTCATATCATGAGGCATACGATATTGGTTTTTCCAGATATTGGCGGTGTTAATTTTGATCATTTGGTTCAGGTAACATCTACCATGTTTCTCCTTTGTATTTTTCTTTTTTTAATTAATAAGTAATTTTTAGCAAGTTACTTTGAGACTCTAAATATCCTCTTATCAAACATTTACTCTCTAGTTTTGGTATCATCTCTATATTTGTTAGTTGGCATTCTTCCCAAAGAAGATATTTCTTCTTTTTTTCTTTAAATATGGACTCATACTCTTTTTTAATAGAGGTTTGGAGATTTTCTGCCTATGGCTCCCTAGTGTCTGCGATTTCCCACCGCTTTTCAGCAACTCTCCAATTTCTGTAGTATTCTGTCCTTTGAGTCCTCAAACCAATAAGACTGCAGCATTCTGCCTTATATCTTACCACCCTGCCAGTAATTAATAGCTTCATATACTCCCACAAATATATTTTTTAAATTACTAGCCATGTGACTGTGTGAACTTTCATATTGCATGCTGTTAGGATTCTTTTTTTTTTTTTTCTGGAGATGTCTCACTCTGTTGCCCAGGCTGTAGTGCAGTGGTGTGATCGTAGATTACTGTAGTCTCGAACTCCTGGGCTCAAGTGATCCTACTGCCTCAGCCTCCTGAGTGGCTGTACTACAGGTTCATACCACAGTGCCCAGCTCACTAGGAATTCTTCTCTTAGGTCTAACCTGTTAAAGTGAAAACAACAACAAACACACAAAGAAATAGTAAACTCATAAGATTTTGCTTCAATTATATTAATTCTCTAAAATCTATTAAAATTAAAATATTGTTAATTAGAAAGTTTAATAATTTGTGTCTTGCTTCTTTCTCTATAATATTTTCTTAATTAGTTTGGCATATTTTCAGAAATGTTTGAGTTAGAATCAAGAAATAATGAATTTTTTTTCTTAATTTTACATTCCATAGGGGATTTGAGGGGGAGTTTAATTCTTAATGCTAATATTATTTAAATATAAGGTTTTTTTTATAGTTAAAGGCATCAAATAGAGACTGGAAATTAAAAGAGTACATGTAAACCAATACACAATTAAAAGTATGATGCTGAAAAATTGTGTATTACATGGCAAATTTCAACTAGTGAGTAATTTGCAGCTAATTAATAAGAGTATTATGTAAGTGGAATGTTTTCTGCCAACTATAAAAGGATTTGATAACTATATTTGTTACTCAGCTTTATTTTAATAACAGGTTTATCTTTGAGTTTAGTATTAAAGTATATGTTTTATTTTAACTGTAAAACAAAGAGACTAAATGCTTTAAGACCAGTTGTTTAGTAGAAATTAAAGTTAGTAAAATAAAATTAAACCTCTAATTTTACTTACAGTAAGTACACTTAAAGTACAAATAATTGAAAAAGAAATACTGAAATACATTAAGCAACAAGAAAAATAAGATATATTTGTAATAATACATTCTGTTTCATTCTTAAAATATTTATTGGATTCCTAGTATGTGCAAGGCATTATCTTAGATGCAGGGATTCAGGATGAACTGGACAGATAAATTCCCTGCTTTCATGGAGCTTGCATTCTAATGTATGGAGGTAGAAATAAATAAGTAAACAAATAAACTAGATAATTACATAATTATTAGTGCTATTAAAGTTAGAGAAACTTTCTAGTTAGGTTGGTGCAAAAGTAATTGTGGTTTCAGACTGAATTTTAAATCATTATAGCTAGGCTTAAACACGTCTTTATTAATCAGAATAGGAACCATTAGAATCAACACAGTTTTGCCAACGAGAAATAAGTTTGTTTATTCCTGTAGCGTAAAAATCCATGCTTCACAAGTCTGTGAACTCTTGGAAAGCATTTTCTGCATCCTGCTGGTTGTGGAAGCATTTTCTCTGCAAAAAGTTGTCAAGATTCTTGAAGAAGTGATAGTCAGGTGAATATGACAGATGAGGCAAAACTTTGGTAGCCCAATTCGTTCAACTTTTGAAGCGTTGGTTGTGCGACCTGCGGTTAGGTGTTGCCATGGAGAAGAATTGGGCCCTTTCTGTTGACCAGTGCCAGCTGTGGGCCTTGTGGTTTTTGGTGCATCTCATCAATTTGCTGAGCATACTTCTCAGATGTAATGGTTTCACCAGGATTCAGAAAGCTGTAATGGATCAGACCCGCAACAGACCACCAAACAGTGACAATGACTTTTTTTTGGTACAAGTTTGGCTTTGGGAAGCGCTTTGGAGTTTCTTGGTCCAGCCACTGAGCTGACCGTTGCTGGTTGTTGTATAAAATCCACTTTTCATTGAACATCACAATCTGATTGAGAAATGGTTCATTGTTGTTGCATACAAGAAGAGAAGACAACACTTCAAAATGACGATTTTTGTCATTTTCAGTCAGCTCATGAGGCATTCATTTATCAAGGTTTTTCACCTTTCCAATTTGCTTCAAATGCCCAACGAGTGTAGAATGGTCGACATTGAGTTCTTTGGCAACTTCTTGTGTAGTTGTAAGAGGATTAGCTTCAATGATTGCTTTGAATTGGTCGCTGTCAACTTCTGATGGCCAGCCACTGCACTCCTCATCTTCAAGGCTCTCGTCTCCTTTGCAAAACTTCTTGAACCACCACTGCCCTGTATGTTCTTTAGCAGTTCCTGGGCCAAATGCATCGTTCATGTTGTGAGTTGTCTGCTTTATGACCCATTTTGAACTGGAATAAGAATATCGCTCAAATTTGCTTTTTGTATAACATCATTTCCATAGTCTAAAGTAAATACAAAATAGCAAGTAATAAGTCATTAGCAAAAAAACATAAAGCGAGAAATTCTCATTAAAATGATGTATAACAACCACATTTATTTAAGAATGTATTCCAATATTGAACGGCAAATTTCCACAATGCTAAAACCACAATTACTTTTGCACCAACCTAATATTTTTATATTTGTTCAGTATGAGAAGAAAATAAATTAATATCTTTCTTTTTCTTTAGTTTTGGTTAGTGAGGAAATGTCTAGAGGTGGTTTAGTGATACATAACCTCTCCTTCACCCATCTCCAGTCTCTGCCATCTAGGCTGCAAACTAGCCCAAATAAGTTAAACAGGATCAGTGTTATGCAAATAAAACATTAAGACTGAGAATAGGAAAGAGGAGGGAGGTAGCTAAATAAATGGAGCAAATTGCTGCCACTCCTTAATCTTTCTTGTACAGAAATTCTAGAGTTTCTACTTTGGTTGGCACCTTGTATTTTTGTTTGTTTGACTGTTTATTTCTTCAAATATATATGACACTGGGTCTAATAAATGGTAATAAAACCTTTTCAAATATATGTTTATGTTCTGAGTAAAAAGTGTATTAAATGAAGGGAAATGGCTAACATGAAGGCAAATTAAGTGGATCCCAAAGTGCATACTATATCTGCAGCACTGTGTAGGAGAACGAATGACCTCATCAGCAAACAAATATTTTAAAATATAATGGTAGATATTTTCTTGTTAGGAGATAGATACAACTATAGTCTTCTGATGCTGTCTGTTAAAATATTTAGGTATGATATGGGAATCCTTCTTTTGCATTGGTTGAAGCCTCTAGTGAAATATTTTATTCCATTTTGAAAATCAGTTTGAGATGAACAGCAAAATAAATAAAAGCTTGGAAAATAGGTTTTGTGCTGAGAGGCTAATCCAGGTAGGCTTATTTAGCTTTGGGGATGAGAAAACTGTCTTAGTTCTGAATAGTCTTCAAATTCTCAAGGAACATTTTTTGAATGTTAAATAAATATTCTTGCCCTTCAATAACATCACCCTATCAAATTTAAATTATATATTTAAATTATAGTCAGAAAACCTTAGCTTGAATACTAAAAATATTTTCTTGACTGGGAGGTTTGAAATACAATTGGCTGTCCCTGTCCTTGGGTTCCATATTTCTGGATTCATCCAGCTGTAGATTGAAAATATTCAGAAAAAAAACCCCTACAATGAAAAATAACAGTACAACAATAAAAAATAGAGTATAACAACTATTTACATAGCTTTTACATTGTATTATGTATTGTAAGTAATTCAGGGATGATTTAAAGTATACAGGAGGATGTATATAGGTTATATGCAAATACTGTGGCATTTTATATCAGGGACTTGAACATCTGTGGATTTTGGTATCTGCAAGGGTCCTGGAACTAACCCTGAGGATACCAAGGGACAATAATAATTGCACTTTTTGTTAATAAACATAGTGCTATTTCCATTTGGAAAGATTTTTAAATAAAGGAATATAGTCTTTCTTAAATGATTTGAATGAAGGCCTGCCTTGAGGTGGGCACATTGACTAATTTTCAAGCTTCCTTTAAACCTTAGGATTGATTCCATGGTGAGGTAAAATAAGGCACATCTTAAAATAATGTTACAATTTGCTGAGGAGGAAAGAAATTTGATAAATAAATTGGTAGCCTTCAATCCTTTAATTGGGCTTTTAAAAAAATCTTCACAATAATTTTAGTAATATTGGTTTTTAGAATAATAGATAGTAATAAGGTTTATTATCACCATTTATTTGACCTCTACAGGTGCATACATTTTTATTTTTTTAATATTTTAGTTTTTATTAAAAATTTAAAAACATAATTTTTAACTGATTTTAGAATTACCAAAGAAAAGTACAAAGAGTTGTCTATGACTCTCATCTTGTTCTCCTAATGTTAATATCTTATATAACAATAATATGGTTATCAAGAACAGGGCATTAACATTGCATAATATGATTTATGCAATGTTAATTTAAAACATTTCAAACTGAAAGAAATACAGAAAAAATATGCTACCCATGTAGGCTTATCAAATGTAAGTGTTTTACCATATTTTCTTGGAATTTTTTTAAAAAATAAAAGATTACTCATAACTTGAATGCTTTTTTGCACCCCACTTCTATTTCCTGGTTTCTTCATTTGAGATAACCACTATCTTGAAGTTTGTATGTATGCTTCACATCCATGTTTTTATTCTTTTGCTGCATCAGCATATATACCCAAAGGTTATGAATATAACAATGTATAAAATATGTTTTTATTTTGTTTTATTTTTAAAATTAATTTTGGGATTAATTTTGTGTTTTAATTACACTATCCACAAAACTAGTTATCCTTTTCTAATTTGATTTTTAAAATTCATCTTTCTGTTTTTAAGATTGTTCTATTTGATGTATATAGATTTATGAACTCATTTTAACTGCTGTATGGTATGAATATATATTCAAGCTTTTACTGTTGAGCATTTAGGTTATTTCTGATTTTTCCATTATAAGAAATGCTTCAATCAACATCTAGTATCTGTTTCCTTAAATACATGTGAAGAGTTCTCAAGGGAAAATACCTAGAAGTAGATTGATTAGTCATAAGGGATAAGTATTTAACTCTACTAAGCACTGGCTAAATGCTCTACAATGTGGTTTTACCACTTTACATACTTCAAAGCAGTGTAGGAGAGTTCCAGTTTACCCCAATTTTCTTTATAATACTAAATATCTTATAAGCAGTCAAGTGTTAGTAATTAGTTTTATTATTAATATTATTGGAGCCAAGTTGATATCATTTTACTATTTCTAAAATTTTACCAATAAACAATAAGGGAAGATTTAGAGAAGTAATTTATTTATTTATCTATTATGAACTTGGCTTGTCATTTGTTTCCAGCTTTAATTAGTGACTCATTTAGTCAGTGTCTCATGTCATAGATGTCTAATGTCATAGATGAATAAAATCAAGAGTAGGTCCATTTCTATCAGTTTTTTTTTTCTATAACAGCTTTATTCAGATATAATTTACATACCATACAGTTTACCCATTTAGCACGTACAATTCAATGGTTTTTAGTATACTTACAGAGTTATGCCATAACCACAATCAATTTTAGAACATTTTCGTCACACTAAAATGAAACCCTGTACTCACTAGCAGTCACCCTCCATTTCTCCAGTCTCTGTATAGACTTGCCTATTCTGGACATTTCATATAAATGGAATCATAAAATACGTGTTCTTTTGTGACTGGTTGTTTTTACTTAGAATGTTTTCAGAGTTTATCTGTGTTGTATCCTGATATTCCATTGTGTGGATGGATATATCATATTTTATTAATTCATTCATCAGTTCATGGACATAGGGGTCATTTCTCCTTTTTGGCTATTGTGAAAAATGTTTCTCTGAACATTCATGAGCAAGTTTTTGTGTGGACATGTGCTTTCATTTCTCTTGAATATATACATAGGAGTGGAATTGCTGTGCCATATGGCAACTATATGGTAACTTTTGAGGAACTGCCAGACTGTTTTCTAAAGTGGCTGCACTATTTTACATTACCACCAGCAATGTATAAAGGTTCCAACTTCTCCACATCATGGCCAACATTTTTTGTTGTCTGTCTTTTTAGTTAGAGTCTTTCTAGTGGATATGAAGTGATATCTGATTATGGTTTTGACATGCAGCTCATTGATGGCTAATTGTGCATTTTTTTATTTGCTTATTGGCTATTTATATATCTTCTTTGGAGAAGTATGTAAGATACTTTTATTTGGCTAGATTGTATTTCTTGTGTTGCATTTATATGAAAAGTTATATAAAAATGAACACTTAACTTTATGCAAAATCAAATAGGCACTTGGAGTATTTTAATTATTTAGATGTTTATTCAATAGATACGTTGCATAGTAGAAAGAAAGTGGGTTTTGGAGTCATACAGACCTTGAATCCTGCCTTGGGACTGACACCAAAGCTTTTTGAGTTTGTCAGATGGTTGTGATGTTAGGACATAATATGTGTGTCACATCGGTACAGTGTTAATTAAGCCTCTGGTAGGGAGGCACATGAATAATTTGGAGCTGTTATTCACAGGCACACACCAGGTTTTGAGAAGAAAAAATATAAAGGAGTCATACAAGTAGCACCTAATTTTGTATGGAGGAGCATCTAAACATAACTTCATTCAGGGTGTAATGTTTTATCAGGGATCTTAAACCTTAATAGGAATTTGGATAAATGATAGCTGCCCTGTTCAAAAAGGAGGTACTGTAAGTGTAATGATATGAAAAAGGTGAGAAAGAGAAATGGCGTCATTTGGGGAACCAAAATGTCAGTATTTTTAGAGTGGAAAGTGTGGGTAAGGAATTACAGGAAACAAGGTTGAACAGGTAGAAATTCATTCATTCATTGATTCATTCAACCTATATTTATTGAATTTATAACATATCATGGTACTGTTAGCTGTTAGGTATCAATAGTGGATAAGTCAAAGAATAAGCTTTGTGGGCTTGAGGAAAAGAAGTGAAATACAGTGAACAAAGAGGAGAATGATATGCAGAAATGTTAGAGAAGTTGCAGGGGCCAGAGCATGATATAATGTAAAGTAAAAAAAGAAAAACAAGGTTATAGAATAAATCATAAAACATTTCTTTTATGTTAAAAAACTCAACAAAACTAATAAGGAAAGAAATTTAGCTTTTAAATACTTTACATAATGGATGACATTGGAGAAATTTGAGCAGAAAAGTGACATGATCAGATTTAGAAAAATGTCCCTGGCACAGATGTAGAGGATAGATTTGTGTGTGTGTGTGTGTGTGTATGTGTGAGAGAGAGAGAGTGAGAGAGATTAAGTGCTAATGTATGCAAAGCAGTGAAAAATACGTGAAAAAAATTCAATGCCTCTTTGTAGTTCAGAAAGGCTTTTTAGAACCATTGGAATTAACATTTTGCTTTCTTTTTTCTCTTATCCCAAAGAACTGGATGCCAGGCAAAAATCTTTGCGTTCTGATGTTGGGAAATGTGGAGTTTTTGATGAATGAGGTGGAATAGTAAAGGAGAAAGACAGGAGACTTGGGAAATAAGAGGGTTAAAACTTCATTTAGAAATTTCTTTATCAAAAACTGGCATCTTTACAAATGTTATTTTTTCTCATTTCGTAAATTCTCAGCACCTTTATAATAGGCCAATGTTACAGCAATGTTGACAGAAATAATTCTGAAAAGTCTTTCTGGACTAAGAAAAAATGATGTTTGAATATTTTACCTACTTCTCTAGTGATCTCATTGATTTTTATGGTTTCAAGTACCATCTATAGAGTTAAGTACATCTATACAGCTTTAAGTATCATCTATGTGCAAATATACATATCTGGCCCTGATCCATCCCCTAAACTCCTTTTTTTATATCTTTTTGCCTAATTGACATTTCATGCATCTCAAACTTAATATTTCCAAAACCAAATTCTCAGTTTTTCCTCCAAACTGCTCTTTTTGCAGCTTTTCTCATTTCAGGTTCTCCCTACATGGCAATTATAATATGTTTGTCTGTTATACAGAAGAGCAAAAGTTGTTTTAGTTAGAAAACTAATATCAGGAAATTGACTTTGGGAAATTAATATATATTAGTTTCAGCTCTCAGAGAATTCTCAATAATTCCTCTGCTTGCTTTACTTTGATATTTTTTTGTCTTGTCTCCCATATCTTTGGTCCTATGTTTTTATGGTTAGTTAACACATGTCATGGGATAAATTAGCGAAACATACATACTTAAGAACACAATTAAGAGGGAAGAAGATGAATTAAAGTTTTTGAAAAGGTATATGAAATGAAGCATTTAGGGGATCCTGCCTATGAGCCCATTCTCTGGAGTTCTTGATTTAACTTTTTACACAGGTTTGGGGGGCCTGAGAGACATAACTCAAAATGATACAACTCAATAGGAAATAATCAAATAATCCAATTAAACATAGGCAAAAGATCTGAATAAACACTTCTCAAGAGAAGACCATTTTTTCATGACCAACATAAAAAAAATACTCCACATCACTATTCATCAGAGAAATGCAAATCAAAAGTACATTGAGGTATTATCTCACCCCAGTTAAAATGGCTTTTATGCAAAAGACAGGCAATAGCAAATGTTGGCAAGGATATGGAGAAAGGGCAACCCTTGTACACTGTTGTTGGGAATGTAAATTAGTACAGCCACTATGGAGAACAGTATGGAGGTTCCTCAATAAACTAAAAATAGAACTACCATATGATCCCCCAATCCCACTGCTGGGATTATATATTCAAAAGAAAGGAAATCAGCATCTTGAAGAGATCCCTGCACTCCGATGTTTATTGCAGCACTATTCACAATAGCCAAGGTATGGACTCAACATAAGTGTCCATCAAGAGATGAATATATAAAGAAATTGTGATACATATACACAATGGAATATTATTCAGCCATAAAAAGAATGAAATCCTGTCATTTGCAACAACATAGATGGAACTAAAGGACATTATGTTAAGTGAAATAAATCAGGCACAGAAAGACAAATTTCACATGTTTTCACTCATGTGTGAGAGCTAAAAATTAAAAAAAAATAATTGAAGTCATAGAGATAGAGAGCAGAATGATGGCTACCAGAGGCTGGGAAGGATAGCAGGAAGGGGAGGGACAAAGTGGGGATGGTTAATGGATGCAAAAGTACAGTTAGAATGAGTGAGATTAGTATTTGGTAACACAATAGGGTGACTATAGTTAATAATAATTTATTGTGTATTTTAAAGTAACAAAAAGAGTAGAATTGGAATGTTCCTAACACAAAGAAATGATAATTTCTTAATGTGATGGATATCCCAATTACCCTGATTTGATTATTATACAATGTATACCTGTATCAAAACATCACATGTATTCCATAAATATTTACAACTATTATGTACTCATAATAATTAATAAAGTTTTTAAAGAGGTACAATAACTTTTCAAAAGATCCTTCAAAAGATAAACATTTGTTTTTCCAATGATGATAAAGAATATTGAGAAAGCAAAGGCTAAGAAACTGATAAAATGTTTATATGGCTGAAGTAGAAAGACTGGAAAAAGGAATAGAAAAATTATTTAAAAATAATTTTGAGGCTTGTAGAAATAGTTATCTTCTTCAAGAATACCTTAAAGCTGTATTTATTCATTCATAAAGACACTCCACAAACATTTACTGAGCACTCGCTATGTATCTGTTGTTAGGACTATACAACAATGAATAAAACAGACAAAAATCCCACCTCCTTGGCTTTCATTCTGGAGAGAGAAACAGATTATGAATGAGTAGACAAACAAATAAATACATAATTTTAATGTGTGATATGCATTTAGGGGAGAGAGAGAAACACATACTACAGAAGGTAGTAGAAAAGTCTCTGTTGACATAACTTTATTTAAAAGTTCTGAAGGATGAGTCAACTTTATTAGAAGGAGAGAATGATAATGGCATGTGTTCTAAGCAAAGGAAACAATGTGTATATAACAAAGAAACACTAGTAAGTAAATGAGGCAGGAAAGACTTTGGCTTGCATGAGAGTATTTGCTACATGTCCACCACATGCACTCTTTGGCCCCTGTTTATTTTTGCCTTCACTTTCTTTGAGCCCCCTTGCCTCTCTATTTTGGAAAAAAACAAAAAAAGCTAATTGGGAGCCTTACTTACATTGGGTAAAGCTTGTTTATGGAGGATTTCCCCTTAGGTGATTTGATGTTGGTTGATTTTTTTCCTGAGGGAGCAAAAGGTCTTTTTCTTAATCTATTTATTTTTTAAATTTTTTCATTTCAATAGATTTAGAGGGGTACAAGTGGCTTTTTGATACATGTATGAATTATATAGTGGTGAAGTCAGGGCTTTTAATGTACCTGTCACCTGAATGGTATACATTGTGTCTGATCGGTAATTTTTGATCCCTTAAACCTCTCCCACCCTCCCCTCTTCTGAGTCTCCAAAGTCCACTATACCACTCTGTATGACCATGTGTACCCAACATTTATCTCCCACTTATGTGAGTATATGCAGTATTTGTTTTCCCGTTCCTGAGATACTTCACTTAGGATTATAGCTTCCAGTTCAGCCAAGTTGCTTTGAAAGATAGTATTTCATTCCTTTTTATGGCTGAGTATTATTACATGGGGTGTGTGTGTGTGTGTGTGTGTGTGTATACATGTTTTTTATTCACTCATCTTAGGTTGATTCAACATTGTATATTGTGAATTGTGCTGCCATAAACATTTGGGTACAGGTGTCTTTTTGATATAATGACTTTTCTTTGGGTAGACAACCAGTAGTAGGGTTGCTGGATGGAATGGTAGGTCTACTTTTATTTCTTTAAGGAAACTCCATACTGTTTTCCATAGAGGTTGTACTAATTTACATTCCTTCCAATATCATATAACCAACCATTCCCTTTTCACCATGTCTGCACCAACATCTGTTGTTTTTTGACTTATTAATAATGGCCATTTTGACAGGGGTAAGGTGGTATCTCATTGTGGTTTTAATTTGCATTTCTCTGATGATTGATGATGTTGAGCATTTTTTCATGCTTGTTGGCTGTTTATCTATCTTCTTTTGAAAAAATTCTGTTCACGTCTTTTGTCCACTTTTTAATGGGATTATTTTCTTGCTGATTTGTTTGAGTTCCTTTTAGATTCTGGATATTAGTCATTTGACAGATGTATAGATTGTGAATATTTTTTCCCATTCTGTAGGTTGTCTGTTTACTCTGTTGGTTATTTCTCTTGCTGTGCAGAAGCTTTTTAGTTTAATTAGGTCCCATTTATTTATTTTTGTTTTTGTTGTATTTGTTTTTGGGTTCTTAGTAATAAATTCTTTGCCTAGGCCAATGTCCAGAAGAGTTTTTCCTAAGTTTTCTAGAATTTTTATGGTGTCAGGTTTTACATTTAAGTCTTAAATCCGTTAATCCATCTTGAGTTAATTTTTGTGTATGGTGAGAGATAGGGATCCAGTTTCATTCTTCTGCATGTGGCTTTCTGATTTTTCCAGTACCATTTATAGAAAAGGGCATCCTTTCCCCAGTGTATGTTTTTGTCTGCTTGTCAAAGATCAGGTGATTGTAGGTATATGGTTTTATTTTTGGACTTTCTGTTCTGTTCCATTGGTCTGTTCCACTGGTCTACTCTTATACCAGTACTATGCTGTTGTGGTTACGATAGCCTTATAGTATAATCTGAAGTTGGGTAATGTGATGCCTCCAGATTTTTCTTTTTGCTTAGGTTTGCTTTGGCTATTCAGGCTCTCTTTTAATTCCATATGAAATTTAGGATTGTTTTTACTAATTCTGAGAAAAATGATGTTGGTATTTTGATGGGAATTACATTGAATCTGTAAATCACTTTGGGCATTATGGACATTTTAGCAATTCTGATTCTTCCAAAACATGAGCATGGATGTTTTTCCATTTGTTTTTGTCATCAGTTATTTTTTTTATCAGTGTTTTGCAGTTCTCCTTGTAGAAATCTTTCACCTCCTTTGTCAAGTATATTCCTAGGTATTTTATTTTTTGCAGCTACTGTAAATGGTACTGAATTCTTGACTTGATTAGTGTGTAGAAATACTACTGATTAGTGTACATTAATTTTGTACACTGAGACTTTACTGAATTTGTGTATCCATTCTAGGAGTCTGTAGGGTTTTCTAGATGTAAGATCATGTCATTGGCAAATAGGAATTGTGTGACCTCCTATTTTCTTATTTGAATGCCCTTTATTTCTTTGTCTTGCCTGATTGCTCTGACTAGGATTTCCAGTACTATGTTGAATAGAGTGGTGACAGTGCCACCCTTGCCTTGTTTCGGTTCTCATGGGGAATGCTTTCAACTTTTCTCTATTCAGTATAATGTTGGCTGTGGGTTTGTCATATGTGGCTTTTATTATTTTAAGGTATGTTCCTCCTAGGCCTATTTTGTTAAGCATTCTTATCATGAAGGGGTGCTAGATTTTATTGAATCCTTTTTCTGCATCTGTTGAGATGATCATATGGTTTTTATTTTATTCTGTTTATGTGGTGAATCACATTTGTTGATTTGCATATGTTGAATCTTCCTTGCATCCCTGAAATAAAACCCACTTGATCATGATAAATTATTTTTTTTATGCGCTGTTGAATTTGGTTTGCTAGTATTTTGTTAAGGATTTTTACACCTATCCTCATCAGGAATACTGGTCTGTAGATTTCTTTTTTGTTTCATCTTTTCTTGGCTTTGGTTTCAGGGTGATACTGGCTTCATAGAATGAGTTAGGGAGGATTCCTTCTTTCTAAATGTTATGGAACAATTTCAGTAGGATAGGTACCAGTTCTTCTTTATAGATCTGGTAAAATTCAGCTGTGAATCAGTCTGGTCCTGGGCCTTTTTTGTAGGGAGATTTTTTTTTATTACTGATTCAGTCTTGCTACTTGCTGTTTGTTCAGGATTTCTATTTCTTCTTCATTTATGTTTTGAAAATTGTATGTTTTTAGAAATTTATCCATTTCCTCTAGATCTTCTAGTATGTGTGCATAGATATGTTCATAGTAGTCTTCTAGGATCTTTTGTTTTCCTGTGGCATCAGTTGTAATGTCTCCTTTTTCATTTCTGATTGAGTTTATTTGGATCCTCTCTCTTTTTAGTGAATATAGCTAGTGGTCTGTTGATTTTGTTTATCTTTTCAAGGAAGCAATTTTCATTTCATTGATCCTTTGTGTTTGTTTTTTTGATGTCAATTTCATTTAATTCTGCTCTTATTTTTGTTATTTCTTGTCTTCTGATAGCCTTGGGTTTAGTTTGTTCTTTTTCTAGTTGCGTGATGTGTGACCTTAGGTTGTTAATTTCTGTATTTTTGATGTAGGCATTTAATGCTATGAACTGTCCTCTTAACACTTTTATTTTTGTATCCCCAAAATTTTGATAGCTTGTGTTGCCATTGTTATTTAATTAAAATTTTTTTTTATTTCCATCTTGATTTCATCATTGACCCAAAGATCATTCAGCAACAGGTTGTTTAATTTACATGTATTTGTATAGTTTTGAGAGTTCCTTTTGGAATTGATTTCTAGTTTTGTTTCACTGGGGCCTAAGAAGAAACAAGGTATGATTTCAGTTTTTTAAATTTGCTGATACTTGTTTTTTGGCCTAAGGTATGGTCTATCTTGGAAAATATTCATGTGCTGATAAGAAGACTATATATTCTGCAGTTTTTGAGTAGAATATTTTGTTAATGTCTGTTAGGTCCAATCATTCTAGAGTCCCATTTAAATCTAGTGTTTCTTTGTTATTTTCTGCCTCTCTCTTTCTAGTTCTGTCAGTGGAGGATTGAAGTCCCCCACTATTATTATGTGGCTGTTTACTTCATTACTTAGTCCTAGTATTTAATAGTATTTGTTTCATGAATCTGGGAGCTCTGGTGTTAGGTGCATATGTATTTAGGATTATTGTATCTTCTTGATATGCTTATCCTTTTATCAGTATATAATGACCATCTTTGTCATTTTTTAACTGTTGTTGATTTAAAGTCTGTTTTGCCTGATATAAGAATATCTATTCCTGCTCACTTTTGGTTTCTTTTTGTGTGGAGTTTTTTTGCAACCTTTACCTTGAGGCTGTGCGACTTTTTATGAGTTAAATGGTTTCTTGAAGACAGCAGATATTTGGGTTGTGTTTTTTTATCCATTCTGTCAATCTAAATGTTTTGAATGGAGTGTTTAGACCATTTACATTCAATGTTAATATTGATAAGTGAGAGATACTGTTCCAGTCATCACGTTGGTTATTACCTAGTTGATTTGTATTCTCTCTTGTGTTACTATTTTATAAGAGCTCTGTTTTTACTTTTGAGTGTTTTTACACTGATGAGTATCAGCCATTCTTTTCAGTGTTTAGAGCACTTTTGAACATTTCTTGTAGGACAAGTTAGTGGTGACAAATTTTCCCAGTGTTTACTTGTGTGAGAAATATTTTATTTCTTCTTCATATATGAAACTTAGTTTTATAAGATGCATAATTATTGTCTGATAGTTACTCTGTTTAAGAATACTAAAGATGGGAGCCCAGTCCCTTCTGGCTTGTAAGGTTTCTGCTGAGAAGTCTGCTATTAGTCTGATGGGTTTTTCTTTGTAAGTTGCTTAAAGATTTCAACTTGCAGCTTGTAGAATTTTCTCCTTTACTTTGACTTTGGCCAGACTGATGACTATGTGCCTTGGTGATGTCCTATTTGCAATGAATCTTCCAGGAGTTCCTTGACTTTCTTGTATCAGGATGTCTAAATCTCTAGCAAGAGCAGGTAAGTTTTCCTCCATTATTCTCTCAAGCTAGTTTTCCGAGCTTTTTGCTTTTTTTCCTTCTCTGTCAGGGATACCTACGATTTTTATATTTGGATGTTTTACATAATCTCATATTTCTCAGAGATTTCATTGATTTCTCTTAATTCTTTTTTCTTTATTTTTGACTTACTGGGTTAATTGGAGAGCCTTATCTTCAAGCTCTGAAATTCTTTCTTCTGCTTGGCTTAGTGCTTTGTTAAAAACTATTCACTGTATTTTGAAATTCACTAAATGACTCTTTCACTTGCAGAAGTTATGTTTTTTTTTTTATCTATCTCTTTTGTGAATTTTTCATTCATGTCCTGAATTATGTTTTTTGGTTACTTTGTTTTGTTTTTCAACTTTTTTATCAATCTCATTGAGTTTACTTGTAATCCGTATTTTGAATTCCATATCTGACATTTCAAAAATTTCCTTTTGGTTAGAGTACATTGCTGGAAAGTAGTAGTGTGTTCCTTTGGGGGTGTCAGAAGAGCCTGTTTTTCATATTTCCAGAGTTCTTATTGCTGTTTTCTTATCTGTTAATAGAACCTGTTCCCTCAGTGCAAAACAGATAGCTTTGCAGTTCTCCTATTCTTCTTTCCTGGGAACTCTACTATACAGTGTAGAGAGGGAGGGGTACACTGCCTTGTGGCTCATATATGTAGGTACCCACTGTATTGTTGCTGGCAATTGGGGTCAGTTGGACCTCAGACCCCTGGGAGAGTGTTCAGGTACCAGGAGCGGTGGACTAAATTATGTAATCCCCAGTTCCCAGGATTGAGTCCTCGGGGAACCAGACTGAGACTGAATTGGCAAACTTGCCCTCAAGACTCCCTGAGTTCAAGTACTGGCTTTGATAGTGAGGAGTAGGTGATCTTCTGCTCCAGAAGAATGTTCATGCAGGAGAAGGGCAGATGCACTGTGAGCCTATGACAGGAGGGGGTGGGGCCCTCTTGATGAGGTTAGCAGAGGCAGGTAGCTGTGAGATGCACAAGCTGCTCACACCTCTCTCTCTTAGCAGTAACTGCAGTCTCTGTCCTTCGGGAGCACAAAAGCATCCAGATTCCCAGCTCCCACCCTGACCCAGCTGTCGCAGAGGTGGTGGAGGCAGCTCAGTGACTCTGTGTGGGGCCAGACTGGCTATGGGATGCGGCTGGCCAAAATGCTGTAGTGGTAGAGGTGTGGTTGTGTCAGGGACTTGCCTCCAGGAAGGGTAGTCTCCTCCCAGAAGAGACAGGCAGCTTGGGGAGAGGACTGCTAGCTCTACCCTCCCTCAGAAGAGGTGGTATGTTTTGTCTCTGGGACACACCAAAGGGCTTGCTGCAGCTTTTTAGAGGGAAAGGAGTTAGCCCCAAGGTCCGTGGAATCCTGGGAGGTGCTGTGTCAGAGGTGGAGCAGCTGCTTTCAAGGGCCCTGGCTTAATCGTCCCATTTGGAACCCTTTCTGGCCCTGAGCAGAAACAGCCACAACTTCCTTAGAAGGGGTGGGTGGAGGCTGGGAGGAGGGAGGAGAAGGCTCCAAATGGTGAGGAGTTGGTGCCCTGGTACCCTTTGTCCTAATGTCAGGTTTCAGTCTAAAATGTCATTTCTTGGTTTGCTCACGGCCAAGGAATGACCAGACACGCCACAGTAAGGCAAGCACAAAAATGAGGTTTATTGAGGAGAGAAAGATTGGATTGTAGAGCAAAACTAAGATATAGGTTTACAGAGTGTGATACCTATGCCACAGATGATGACTGGACCCATGGTCGCAGCAAAGGGAGAGCAAAAGGAAGGACAAAAAGGGGTTGGTTATGGTCTCAGTCTTGTTTTATGCCCGGAATGGGACCTCCCTGTGGCTCAGACATCATCATGGAACCACTTTGATTGGACAGTGGGAGTTGTATGACTTGAGTCTTAACTACGCATGCAGATTGCTCTAGATCAATTTCTGGACTCTGTGGTACCTGTGTTGCTTGGCCTGTGGGTTAAAGAGTCTTCTGCATTCTTTTACAGCTGGAGTGCTAAGTTATGATTGATTGGCAGATTTGTAGGATATTCCCTCCTCTCCCAGGTATGGCAGTCGCTCAGGAGAGGATTAGGGTGGGGCAGGACCAAGATGAGGGCCTGGGCCCACTCTTGTCCTTCTTCCCAGGTGCAGCAATTGCATCAAGACAAGATACCCGCTTTTGTCTCTAGGAGACCAGACCCGGAAGTCCTCCCTATCTACCTAACATTAAGGGACCCTCTGGTGTGTTGCTGTCTCCTGTCATCTGGAAGCAGATCTCCCTGAATGCATAAGCTCTGGGAGGCCCACAATTCTACCGAGACCCACCAGTCCCCAAGGCTGCTATAGTCCTAGTGGGTGCTAGGAAGCGTTGGCTGTGGTTCCAGTGATGTAGAGACACAGAGGCTGTGAGATTCCCCAGTCAGGACAGCTGCAAAAACACTGCCTGTCTGTGAAGGGAGGAAAACAAGCCCTACCCTCTGTGCAGAACTTGGGTGCAGTGAGCAGAGTCCTGTTGGAGGTATACCCCCCATGCAAGCCTAGAACTGGCCGTCTTGCAGCTCACCTGCACTAAAAACTAATGCAGCGGAACAGAGCTGGCTATGTCTACAGCATTGAATGGTTAGAGGAGGGGCGGTCCCTGTCTCCATAGTTTTTTACATTTACAGGTATGGAAAAGTTGAGGTTATTTGCTTTAGAATGTGAGAGTGAGGGTAGAATTTAAGAATAGAAAGATCCATTAGGTAGAAGAAAATACAGATCTGGCATTCAAAAAGAAAAAGTTTGTATATTGCCAGGGGCAGGAGAGTTGAAACTAAGGGAGTAAAAAAGTCTCTAGAGGAATTAAATTTAAAAGGGGAAAGACAAAGTACTACAGTCTGTGACTGAGATATAATCAAAATTAGGTCCTAGAAATGGACGTAGAGTCCACTGAGCAAGACACACAGTATAGTTAAGAAGTCAGGATAAATAAAATCAGTTAAACAATTGATAAATCCACTGAGAGGATAAGTTTTACTATTTTCTTTTAGAGAATTAACTTGAGGTTTTTGTGTGTGCATGTATTTCTTTTTCTAAATAGGTTATTTTTGCCTTATCAATGCAACCTTAATGTTTATTTGATCCATTACTATGTTTCAAAATATATGGTCATAGAATCATTTGTGAAAAGGTAATCTCAGAGCTTTAATCCAAAATGCAGCAGTAATAGAAATGACTGCCCCTCCCCGACTATGCTCATTTAATACTGTTATATGTATAATCCATTTACATCCAAGAATGTTCATATAGTATAGTAGTAAAGATGAAGAGACTTTGTTAACTCTATGTATCTATTTTCCAGCATCTACTGACAATACAACAAAATAGGTTTAAGTCTCAATTTACAAACTACATTTGGTCCATAAGTGCATGTGTCTTTATATATAAATTCAATTTTCCAACCAAAACTGCCCATTTAATTGCCTACTTCATGAGTTCTATAGTAGATCTTTTGGGGAACAGAGGGTTTAGAAAAGCTTTGATTTATTCTCTTTTCATGATTTGTACTTCAAAGTGGAATTTTTCTTGCTTGATTACACTTAGGGGAAGAAGGGTGGTCATGAAGGGGGAAAATCAAAGTAAACTCTGCTTTAAGAATAAAAGAATAGAAAAAGCAGTCACAGCCTGGAAAACAAATTTGAACTCTTTTGTTTTATATTGTTTCAGCTAAAACCTGTGATGAGGTAATTGCTGGTGAACTGCTTATTTCTTATCAATGTTGCTGCTGCTTTTTATCTTGCTATTTAGGAGAGAACAAATTAAGATGAATAGTCAATACATGTTTGAGTTACATAAATTTGTTCATCGTTGTTACCGCTTCTTATGTGTAAAATGTGGAATGGTTCTGAATAATGGGCTTTTAGAGTCAATTTTTTTAAAGTAGCAGTCATTAAAGTGTAAAATAAATGGTGGGGAAAATGATACTGATAGTTTACATTCTATATTTTATGATTAAAATTTAATAGCAAACCATAAAAGACATATAACTTAAGATGCATTAGTGTCATATTTTTGTTTATTCTTTGATGATTTTCACCCTGCTACAAATTTGAGATGGTTTTACTGGAATACAAAAAAACCCCAAGAAGAAAATATTTTATGTATCTTACGCAGGCTTTTGCTTTTAATTGCTGTCAATTACCAGCTGAGGTTATCAGAGATTTAAATCTAAAATGCCAAATTACAGGCATTAAAAGAGTATAGAATAATTGTTTTTTTTTTTAAGTTATATCAAAGTTAAAAGTTTATTTTATCCTTAGAAGGACAGAGAGAATGAAAGGGAAACAGAGAGAGAGAGAGGAGGGGGAAGAGAGCAGGGAGACGGCGTGGCATCCCAAAGAAAGAGAAGGGAGATGCCAGAGGAATAATTGTTTTTAGTGTTAAAGAAGTTATCAACTACTACATTACTTGGCTTTTATCCAAATTGTGTTACTTTATTACTATTAATGAAAATTGAGGAACCTAAACGGATTTTTATTTTTAGTCCAGTAAGTCACTCAGTTTGATACTTTTTTAATGGCTTGTTGACTTTTTCTTCCTATAATTATTCCTCTTTAGTATTATTTTCAGTAGCAGTTTTTTGCCATTTAAATAATGTTCAAATTTTAGACTAGAATTCAAACAAACTTTACCATCTGACTTTAGTCTACCTTGCCAACTTGCCCCCCATTACATCTAACATTTCATATTGCCTTCAAAGGGGATTTCTTTTTTCTTTCTTTTCCATTAAAAAAATTGAGATAGAATTCATATATTATAAAATTTACCTTTCAAAATTGTACAATTCAGTAATTTTAGTATATTCACAGAGATGTATGACCATCACCACTATCTAATTTCAGAACATTTCCAGTACCCTAAAAAGAAACCTTGTATCCATTAACTGTCATTCTGTATTCCCTTCAGCCCTAGGTAACCTAATCTATATTCTTTCTCTATGGATTTGCTTATTTTGGACATTTCATTTAAATGGAACCATGCAATCTGTGGCCTTTTATGTTTGGCCTATTTCTTATAGCGTGATGTTTTCAAGGTTCATCCATATGGTAGCATAAATCAGTATTTCATTCTTTTTGATGGCTGAATAATATTCTATTACATGGATAACACCACATTGCAGTTAGCCATTCATCACTTGACATACTTTTGGGTTGTTTCCCCATTTTAGCTGTTATGAATAATGCTGCTCTTAATAGTCATATACAAGTTTTTGTGTGGACATAGGTTTTCAGTTTTCTTTGATACATGCGTAGGAATGGAACTGCTAGGTCATATAGTAATAATTCTGTTTAACCTTTTGAAGAACTGACAAATTATTTTCCAAAGTGACTGCACTATTTTATATTCCTATCTGCAATGTATAAGGTTTCAGTTTCTCTACATCCTCATCAACACTTGTTATTGTCTGTCCTTTTGATTATAGCCATGCTAGTGGGTATGGCGTGGTATTTTATTGTGGTTTTAATTTGATTTTCCGTAATGACTAATGGTGTTGACCATCTTTTCATGTGCTTATTGGCCAAGTGTATATATCCTTTTTGGAGCAGTGTATATTCAAATCCTTTACTCATTTCTTAATTGAATTGTCTTTTTGTTACTGATTTATAATAATTTTTAATAATTCTGTATATTAGACTCTTATCAAATATATGATTTGACATTTTTTTCCCATTCTCTATAGTGTCTTGATGTTCTTGATAGTGTTTTTGAAGCACGGAAGGTTTTACTTCCAGTGAATTCCAACATATCTATTTTTTTAGGTCTTTGATTAATTTTCAATTAACTTTTGCATAAGATGTGAGGTATAGGGGAAAAGGGTGCTTTTTGTCCTTCGTGTATGCAAAATACATTTTCATAATTTTTGCCTTAAAAGTGTTCCTGCACTTGGGCTGGTCTTTTCCCATTCTGAATCATCACCAAATGCTATCTATATTTTATGGTCTAGCTTAAATACCCAGAAATCCTTTTAAAATTCCTCTCCTTTACTCACAAGAAACCAAAAATAATCTCTCATATGGCTTTATCAGTGCCTCTCTTTTTTTTTTTAACTTCTTTTTTTTTCTTTTTCTTGTTCTTTGTTTTTGGTAGAGACAATGTCTCACTCTTGCTCAGGCTGGTCTCCAGCTCCTGAGCTCAAGCAATCCTCCTGCCTTGGCTTCCTGGAGTGCTAGGATTACAGGCATGAGCCCTGGCTGGGCCTATCTGTGTCTTTCTTATAGCACCTTTGTTGCTTTCTATCTAGTGTTATAATTGTTTATGTAAATGTGTTAGCATTTTCTCCCTAAAGGAAAATTCATAGTTTGATATGTTTCCTTTAGTTTAGTGTAAGAAAGGAGAAACTTTCCCTTGACCTTCTGAGAGTCTCCAGCTGGGTATGAACATTAAACTGACAAAGACACTTTAATAGGAGAAAAGCATACAAGTTTATTTAATATAAGTTTTACATGACATGGGAGTCTTCATAAGGAAATAAAGACCTGAAGAAACAGTTAAACCTGAGCATTTTAATACTAGGTTTGATAAAGAGTTGAAAGTTGTGGGACAATGTGATAGGACAAAGGGGTATGAGCTAAGAGTAGTAAACTGGGGAAAACTTAACAAGGCCTGTTAATTCAGATTCCTCTTGGGGTCCCTTGTCCCTAGTCTTCAGAGATTAGGGTTCCCCTTTCCTCTGGGGATAAGGAGGGAACTTCTCACATGAGACTCTTGTGACTTGCTTCAGAGGAGAAGGGGGTGGTGAGAGAGTCCTTCCTGCCCCTGACCTTTCTGAAATTTGTTCAGCTTAACATGTTTAATATGCCAAAGCTCTATAGTTTGGGGTGATGTGTTCTGAACCCCATCATTAGCATTTAGTATATATCTGTTGACTGAATTATGATAATAGACTCCTGGCCTAGTGGAGGCAAAGGAAATTATAATTGTTTAGAAATAGAATAAGCGTAATCTTAAACACCAGTAGAATAGCAGTCTTCATTGACCACTGTGAATATATAAAATGTGTATTTTTATTAGTCCTATTAGTTTAATTGTTCTAATGTGTAAAAAATAGGAGATACTTTTATTGTAAAATGACCTTAACATTATGGCATCAAGTTACAAATGCAATTTTTGATGGGATTAGAAATGGCAGATATTAGATAAAAACATTCTTTGGGGATAGAAAGGAATTCTGCATTATATAACTTAATGGCCAATGAGGAGCGATTAATAATGTTGCTTATATTTTAAGTTTTATTTTAAATATTAATCTTCTTTTACAATTAGATGTTTATAGATAATATTGAAAAAAGTGTACTTAAAAATCCCTGCCGTGTTTGTTATTGGAAATGTTTCTGGAAAACCTGAGTAATACATTGCCTACTGAAGAAAATTGCCTGGGAAAACTGTGATTGACAGCTTATGTTAAGGTTTGCAGTCTTGGCTACGTATCATGCCAAGTTTTCATTTATTCACTTTTTTGAAACTGGAAAGAGATTTAGAAAAACACAGGCTTACCACAGAGTTCCTTTAGAGAAACCATTGTCATGTGAGAAGATGTCCTGCTGAGCCTGTTTTAGCCAGTGATTCTTTAAAAATATATGGAGGCCTGTTGCTAAGTCTTATAAGGTCATTCAGAGAGGCTAGAAATTGATCAAAAAGATAAGTTCTTTCTTTGGTGCAACAGATCAGTAAATGCAGTTGCATGTACTTTGATTTTTGATGTGTAGGTTCAGTCTGTTTATTAGCAAACAACCAAGCAAGTTATAAAGGTTTGCTGAAACTTGGTACTCATAAAATTAATCAACATAGCAGAGAGTAATGAGGTATACATAGAGAAATTTAAACTAATAGTATTAAACATTTTCAGCTGCAAATAATTGGATTTTCAAAAAATACTTTGTATCAGTGTTATTTTGAACTAGTCTTGGTTTTTATTTACTTCAACTGTTGATTTTCAATTATATTATTACTATTAATGTAGTTTCATCATTTATTTAATTTTTAGTTGTTATTTGCTATAAAATACATATTTTGCGTAAACAATCATTTCTGTTTGTTTTTGACCAAAATTTTCTAATAACCAGACTATTATATATTTCTAATATGAATTGTCAATAACTTATTGCCCAAGCAGATAATATGCAAAATGCCCTCCTCTCTAAATTTATTTGTGTAGGAACATATTATTGGTGATGTGGGCCTATCAGTGCATAATGTGTAGATACCTTATAACACACTGTCAAGGTAAGAGTAATAAGATAACTGCTTTAAAAATATTGATAGGGAATTGTTTTATGATATAAAATCATTTGTATTTGGTCCAAGTACTGTGTGTGTGACTATGCATGTATGCATGTGTTTTCATTAAAAAGCACTTATACATGACACTGTAATCCTAATTCACTCTTCCAAGGACTAATTTTATGAACAGGTGAGACAGCATTAGCATTAGTCATTCTACTATTCCAATTTAATTTCTTGGTTCTGAGACACTTTAAACATTTGGTATCTCATTTTCATTTTTTAGATGTACATCCTTCTAGAATATATCACATATTAAGCATTTGCAATATTAAATATTTCTTGCCTTTTACCATTTTTCTAACTGTGTAACCTTGAACAAGTTATTTTATTTCTTTGTGCTTAAATTTCTTTAAATGGAAATTATAATAATAACTTAACTCATAGAGTAGTTGCGAAGATTAAATAATTATTTTAAATTTCTTACAGTAGTGCCTGGTTCAAATTAGCACTCAATAAATGATAACTATTATTAATATTTAGCATGCTAGTGGGACTAATTGACTTGGTAGAAGACTTAATGGGATACATAGTGGGGCATCTCTAATTCCCTATTTCATTATACTTAAGGACATAGGAAAGTGGAAGTATGGAGCCATCTAGAAGTTTAGTTTGTGACAGCCATCCACAAATACATAATTTTTCAAAGACTTTTGTTTAAATGTTGCTTCATAATATATCCAGGTTTATTTTAATATAAATGTTTTCAGTTACCAGTTAAATCGTTTTTCTCTTCCCCTTTCCCAGTTATACTCCTGTCTTTGAATAAAATTGAAACAGCAAGAAGATGCAGCATATTTATCTTACGATTTTTCTTACCTTGCACCAACCTGCCAAACTCCCCTCATCACTCATACTCCAATTTGAGAAGCACTGGGACCAGAAAGACTATGAGGAAGGATTGGCAGCAAAAGATGGGAGGCAGCTGGAGTAGGAAGAAAATGCTAATGAAAGAGATAATAGGATTCTATTAGATTAGAGTCATTTACAGAAATTTGGCTTTTACACATTTTTTCCTTCTAAATAAAAACTTCTTATTCAAAAATTATTAAGAAAATGAAAGCTGTACAGGCATTACGTAAAGCAGTATGGGGGTTCCTCAAAAAAATTAAAAATAGAACTACCCTAGATAGTATCCATCAATCCCAATACTGAGTATTTATCCAAAGGATATGAAATCAGTATGTTCAAGATCTGTCTGCGTTCCCATGTTTGTTGGAGCATATGGAATCAACCTAAGTGTCCATTGATGGATGAATAGGTAAAGAAAATGTGGTATAAACATATAATGGAATACTATTCAGCTTTAAAAAAGAAGGAATCCTGTCATTTACAATAACATGGATGAACTTGAAGAACATTATGTTAAGGGAAGTAAGCCAGGTCCAGAAAGACAAATACCACATGATCTCACTTATATGTGAAGTATAAAAAAATCAAACTCATAGAAACAGAGAGTAAAATGGTAGTTTCCAGAAGCTGGGGTATGGGGAGATTAGGGAGATGTTGATCAAAGGACACAAAATTTGAGTTAGACAGGAGGAATAAGTTCAAGAGATCTGTTGTACATCATGGTGACTACAGTTAATAACAATATATTGTATACCTGAAAATTGCTAAGAGGGTAGATTTTAAATGTTCTTTCCGTAGAAAAATAAGTATTTGAGATAATGCATACGTTAGCTTGATTCAGCTATTCCACAATGTATGCACATATAAAAACATCATGCTGTACGTTATAAATATATACAGTTTTTGCTTGTCAATTAAAGAAAGCTAATAGCTAATTATTAGCTATAACTTCTCTCTATATTTTATTTAACTTAATGAATTATGAGTAGCTTGATATAAACTTGTGTAACATGATTGAATTTGTATGTAATAATAAATAATATAAGAAGAAATGTTATTTTTTATAATACATTGACATGTTGCATAGTTGGTTATCTACAAGGTCTGGGACTTCAGTATTTGTGACATGAGCTAAGTTTGTCATTGGAACTCCCAGCTTTTTGATACCCTTTCTCACTTTTCCTCTGTTCCCAGTATTGCCTATCTTCTGTCAATCACAAGTGTATTTTTACAAAAGAATATACAGAGTTGGAAGTAATTTTCTAAAATCACAAAAACTGTGTTTTCTCTTGAAATTTTTTCAGGATTTGGTATGTAATTTCTGTATATAATGAAGAACTTGGGTGAGGATTCTTAAGCAGTGATTTTAAATTGGGAGAATGTGTAATGTTCATGAAGTTATTCATTTTTATTGAGCACTCATGTACCGTGCATTTTATGTGCTGAAACATAGCAGTGAACAAACAGTTCTTTATTTTGGAGCGCTTACATTTTAGTAGGGGGCACAGATGAAAAGCAAGATAAACAAATACATATAGAATAAGGTAGGTAGTGATAAATGCATGACGGTGATGGAGTCTAGAGAGTCATACTATATATTTATATATGTGTGTGGGAATTACTGTTTTATACAGAGTGGTCAAGAAGGACTTTCTTAAGGTGACATTTAATTAGAGACTGAACTGATGTGGTAGAGTAACTAAGCCATATGGATATCGGGAGGACGTTCTGGTTAAAGGGAATAGGAAGAACAACGGTCTTGAGTTACCATATGATCCAGCAGTCATGCTCTTTGGTATTTACCCAAACTAGGAATAGAGGGGATCTTCCTGAACTGGATAAAGCACATGTATAAAATACCTGCAGCTAACATCATACTTAATGATAATATAATAGAAGCTTTCTCATTAAGATCAGGAATGAGGCAAGATATCCTCTCTCACCATTTCTTTTCAACATTGTACTGGATATCCTGGCTAATGCAATAAAACAAGAAAAGGAAATAAAATATATACCTATTGGGAAGGAAGAAATAAAACTTTTTTCACAGATGACATGATTATAGAAAATCTGAGGGAATCAAAACAATTTGTGGAGCTAATAAGTAATTATAGCAAGTTTGCAGGATACAAGGTTAATATGCAAAAGTCAATGCTTTTCTGTATACCAGCAATAAACAAGTAGAATTTGAAAAACACTATACCATTTGCATTAGCATCTCCCAAAATGAAATACTTAGGTATACATTGAACAGAATATGTATAATATATATATGAGGATGACTACAAAACTCTTATGAAAGAAATTAATAAATAGAGTTATTCCATGTTCATGGATAGGAAGACTCAGTATTATCAAGATGTCAGTTCTTCTCAACTTGATCTGTAGATCCACTTAAATCCCAGTCAAAATCCCAGCAAGTTATTTTTTTGAATATCGACAAGCTGATTCTAAAGTTTATGTGGAAAGACAAAAGATCCAGAATAGCTAACACAATATAGAAGGAGAATAACAAAATTGGAGAATTGACACGATCCAACTTCAATACAATACTACAAGACATTATAGTATAATGTAACCAAGACAGTGTGATATTGATGAAAGAATAAGCACATAGATGAGCAAAATAAAGAGCCTAGAAATAGAACCACATAAATACAGTCAACTGATCTTTGACAGAGGAGCAAATTCAATAGAAGGGAGAAAAAAGATAGTCTTTTCAACAAATGGTCTTAGGAGAAATGGACATCACATGCAAAAAAAAAAAAAGAATCTAGACACAGACTTTACATCCTTCACAAAAATTAACTAAAAATGGATCACAGACCTAAATGTAAGATGCAAAACTATAAAACTCCTAGATAACAACATAAGAGAAAAATCTATTTGACCCTGAATTTGATAATAACTTTTTATGATATGGTACCAAAAGCACAATTCATGCAAGAAAGAATTGATAAGCTTGACTTTATTAAAATAAAAAAATTTTCTGCTTTGTGAAAGAAACTATCAAGAGAAGGAAAAGTCAAGCCACAGACTGGTAGAAAATATTTGTATATGACATATCTGATAAAGGACTGTTATTTAAATATACAAAGGACTCTTAAAACTCAACAAAAAGAAAAAAAAATTAAAAATGGGCCAAAGACCTTAGCAGTCACGTCACCAAAGAAGATACACAGATGACCAATAAGCATATGAAAAGATGCTCACCTCATATGTCTTCAGGGAAATGCAAATTAAAACAATGAAATACCACTACACTCCAGTTAGAATGGCCAAATTCAGAACACTGACTACACCAAAAGCTGAAGAGGATGTGGAGCAACAGGGACTCTCATTCATTACTGGTGAGCATGTAAAAGGCAATAGCCACTTTGGAAAATGGTTTAGTGATTTCTTAGAAAACTAAACATTCTGTTACCGTATGATCCAGCAGTCATGCTCTTTGGTATTTACCCAAAGGAGTTTAAAAGTTATGTCCACACAAATACCTGCACACAGATACAGCAGCTTTTTTTTTTTTTATAATTGCCCAAAATTGAAAGCAAGGTGTAGGTGAATGGATAAATAAATTGTGGTGCATCCAGACAATGGAATATTATTCAGTGCTAAAAAGTAATGCACTGTCACGCCATGGAAAGACATGGAAGAAACTTAAATGCATATTAATAAGTGAAAGAAGCCAATATGGAAAGGCTGGATGCTATATGATTCTAGTTATATGGTATTCTGAAAAAGGCAAAACTATGGAGACAGTAAAAAGATAATTGGTTGCCAGGTGTTGGGGGGAGGACGGGATGAACAGGCAAAGCACAAAGGATTTTTAGGGCAGTGAAACTAGTCTGTATCATACTATAATGGTGGATACATGTCATTATACATCTGTTTAAACCTAGAGAATATACATGTTATTCCGTTATTACTAAGGGGAAAATAAAGTTCCTGTGAGAACAGATGAAAGAGATTAGAATTATTTTATGAAAAAGATAGTCTTTCTGTTTAAACATAATAGTATAAGTTACCTAACTAATTAGTCAAGACTGGGGTTCATGATGGATAAAAGTCGAGAATTTGGTGTGTTTGAAACACTGTCAAAACTAATTCTGAGTTTTTTGATGAGTGGGGAACATTTTTATGAAGAAACCATAAAAGAGCAAAAAGTTCTATAAGCTACGTGGTATGTGAGCAGTTTTTTACAGTTATCCATAGGTGTCAAAGTTTGATACCCCTAGAAATCCTCCTTCATTCTGCAATTGACTCACACAGGAAAAGTGTTGGAAACATTACTGAAAAACTTCTAAGAATTTGACCCACAAAGAACTTGGGACTTTGAGGATATAGGATATTCATCTACCTTAGTCCTTCCTTCTTTGGAAGTACTACCTTAATTATTTAGGATTTCTTCTTATAGGAATTTAGTATTAGAAGGGCTCTTAGACATTACCTTGCCTGTTTTTTCATTTTATTAGTGAGGACTTAGAGGAAACAAAGAAATTTTATTTAGATGCTATTTCAAACAAGTGGAATCTTATTGAAGTATTTAGACATTATGAAATAAAGTGGTATGTTTGACCTTATGCAATGGAAGTAGTCATTTTGAACTCATACAAGGAACCTCTGAAAAAGGAATTGTTCAGATGATTTCCCAGAGATGAATTATGTAATGACAGAGTATGCTTATTAAGTGTACAGGAGAACATTGAACCATCTTGAAATTTGTGGTAGTGTGGATAGCATAATTCATATATATGTATATATATGTGTGTGTGCATATGTACACACAGACATACAAGTATTCAAGAAGAAAAGATACTGTAATATAAATCTTGGGTAGATCTAACAGAGAAGAAAAATAAGTAGAGAAAAGCTGTCGGGTTAAAAAATAAAAGAAAACTACAGTTAACGTCAAGAGTGATTGTGGAACTTTCATTTAAAAAAAGCTATAGGATTTAAGATAGGTGGGCTATCAGCAGCTAGCAGTAAATTGGACATCTGAAAGCACATATTAAAGGATGTTGTGAAACTGAAAGTCAAGAACCAGCAATTTAAAAAGGGGCATATTTGTGTAATATATATCAAAATGGTTTCTGAGCCTCTTGGAGCTGGGGACACCAGAGCCAGGAAACATAAAGAATAGAGTTGAAAGATCAAGTGGTTAGGAACTGAGCAACCATACAATGTGATGGAACTGGACAAAGGAGACAGAAGAATGTGTGGCCAATTCTCTACCACCCTGCTCAGAAAGGGATAAGTTGGTGCGATTTATCAGAGTAAGAGTTTAGGATTGGATTAATGGGCAAATTCTGAACACTGCATTCTTTAGCCTTTCTGTTCTATCTGAATCTCATTCCTGGCCATTTGGAAAAGTATTTTAAATATATTTTAGTGTTTTCTAAAGGCAGAGTCATTGAAGACTGAATTTTCTGAGCACTTACCCGATGGGCAACAAGGTGATTTCTGCTGTGAAATCTCTAACTGTTAGAACGGAGGCTGGAGGATTGGAGAGGAAAAGAGGAGGGAGTTTGACAGAACATGTAAGATGGGTTAGGCAAGAAGTAACCTGGGGAGAAACAGTTGGTCATAGATAGGAAATATCTGTCTGTTTCAGATAGTAGCGTAGCTTTCTTTCTTATCCCATCATCAAGACATTTTAATCCCTTTAAGTTTTATCTTAATGTTTCCTTTTCTGAATTTAGATGAAGACTGTTACTCCATTCTAATTCTTGACAAGAATTATTAAAATGTATGCATACATTCTACAGGAATAGAAACTAGAAATGACATCAACTGAACTATTTATTTACTTCCCCCCAAAATGTGGAGTGTACAAAATGTTTTTAGAGCTCTAGTTTACTTTCTTGATATAATTAACTAGTTTACTTCTTCATTTTTGTCTCTGTAAATTTCCTAAAGTGAAATAAATTATCAGGTTAAATTCTCTTGGCATATTACCTTAATTTTATTTATTCATTTTTTAAGCACTGAAGTGCCATGTTAGTGATTAAGCAAGTGCATTGTGGCCTATGCTGGGCTACTGTGACAAGTATGTGGCTTGAAGCCAGTGAAATGTCTGCATGTTCCCAACCCTACTTAGTGTTTTCAGATATATAGCTGTCATAATTGCTGTGCCTGCTATGCTGTTGTGATTATGTCTATTGTAATACTACAACTTATTGTTCAACTGTCAAAATTTAAGTTACGTGATTTCTTTATGTCATCAGCTGGGAAGAATTTTTTTCGTGTATCTTTTCAATGTTGCAAAAAAGACCAGGGATTTACAGTACAACTACAGAAGCTTTAAAATATTAACAGCCCATTAAATACAGGATATGGTTCATGAGGTTTAATGGGAAGTTGTTAAAAGGAGGTGGAACTATTCCAATGGTTGGGGAGACATGGTTAGTGGCAAAGAACAGGGTAGAGAATTTAAAAAAGCTTGTTATTCCTATAAATAATATTCAGTGTTTGGGCATACTAAACAACAGTGACAGCAACATACTTCTTCCATCTGATAAGGAGTACTTGGAGCTCAATGAGAATTCCATTTGGTGCATACGTTAACTTTCCTTTTGAGAAGATATCCAGCAGCGTTGTGTTAAAAAAAAATTTCCTGTGGATTTGAGATGCTTGGCATTCATTAAATCCAACCTTAAAGGACTTTGAAATAGCACCTACTTTGTTTAACATTTAAAAAATTATAGGGCTCCTGAGACTGGTCCTTGGAATAGATTTATTGATTATCCAGGGTATAATAAAATGTAAGATTTTCAGAGGAGAGTATTTAAAAAGCAAAATAGTGTATCACTTAAGAGCATAATATTTAATATATGCCTGAATTTTAGTTCCTTGGAGAGTGGGACCTTGCACTGTGTATCACATGGTCAGTGACAATTATAGTATGTCATGTGGGCCAGGTGCAGTGGCTCATGTCTGTAATCCTAGCACTTTGGGAGGCTCAGGTAGGAGGGTTGTCTGAGGCCAGGAATTCAAGATCAGCCTGGGCAACATAGCAAGACCCCATCTCTATAAAAAATAAGAAAAAATTAACTGGGTGTGATGGCCTGGGCCTATAGTCCCATCTACTAGGGAGGATGAGGCAGGAGGGGAGCTTAAGCCCAGTAGTTCCAAGTTGGAGTGAGCTTTGATTGGTCCACTGCACTCCAGCCGGGGTGACAGAGCAAGACCCTATCTCTAAAAATGAATGAATGAATGACTAAATAAATAAATAATATATCATGTGTGTTCCATGCATATACTTAGATCTTGACTCCCAGGTCAGAGTAGCTGGTCTAGTCTTCTACTTTCTTAAATACTTTTTTCTTCCTAGTTCCTCAATCCTGAGCAATTTATGTAACTTTTCTGAGATTCAGTTTTTTTTCTCTATGAGGCTCTGCTACTTCATAGAATTATTTATAAGATCAAATGAAATCATGTCCATGAAAGCACTTTGTAAATTGTCACGTGATAAACTTAGCATATATAATATTATTATTAGATTAGAATAGGTAAGTCAGAAGCTAGGACTCTGGCACTTTGTAGATAGGCCCAAATATTGAAAACATAGCTCTACTTACTGTTGCTCCTACCTCTTTTCAGTAAATCAAAATTTTACCAATATACTTCATAAAATTTTTGCTTTGGATTTTATATTAGATTGATATTATTGAATAGAATTTGAAGAAAAGTGAGAGCTCTATCTATGGAAACTTGAATGAAAATTACAGTAAACATTTAGCGTGACTTCTACAGCTTAATTCCTTACCTGAGCATTCCTCTTCAATCCAGTCCCTGTTATTATTCAGTATTCGCTGTCTGGAATGCCGACATGTTTTAGTTATCTGTTGCTGTGTGATAAATCACCCCAAAACTCAGTGGCTTAAAACAACAGCAATCACTTTTATTATTGTTCAGTTTCTCTGGGTTAGGAGTTCGGGAAGTGCTCAGCTGGGCAGTTCTGGCTTGGTCTCTAATGCAGTTGCAGTAGACTGGCTGGAGGTGGAACAGCAGGGAACTGAAGCAGCTGGGGGCTGGCTAGACATCATTATCTCTAATGTGTTTTTTCTACGTGGGCTAGTTTGGGCTTTCTCCCAGCTTGCTGGCCTCAGGGCAGTCAGCCTGCTTACATGGAGGCTCCAAAGGCCAGTGTTGCAAGAGACACAAGAGAAGTAGCCTCTGATGCAGGACTCAGCCTCCAATGTCACAAACCAAGAATCAAGGGAAAGAAACATAGATCTCACCTCTTGATGAGAGGAATGTCAAAGTCACATTGTATGTGGATGGGAGATATTATTGTGACCATCTTTGGAAAAAACAATCTGCCACGTAAATGATGATTAATCCTATCACTTCATATATAGCTCTTGCTGCCTATTAACCTGACCACTCTAGGGCCGCAGTATGGAATAATTTATTCTCCCTTTTCTTTTGCAACTACACAGTTCTCCTGCTACATATGAACAAGGAAGAAATAAAAACAAACTAAAAGTAATAGGACTACTCTTTTTATATCCTCTTAAATTTAAAATCAACCTTATTTGGAAAGATTTTTTGACACGAATAATGGAAAAAAAAAAAACCCTCAATTTTCCTTGAAGAAATACTTAACAAAAGATGTGCTCCTAAATATTGGTTTGAAAAGCTCATGTTAAATTAAAAAAAAAAAAAAAAAAAAGCATTCCAAAAAAAAAAAGCGCCACTGACCTGCATTAAAACTCCGGAAATCTCATACTTGGAGAACCATTTGTACTCTGACATATAATGAGGATGTTTATTCTTACTTCCCACAGCACTGATTTTCTATAAAGTCGGTCTTCGTGTAAGAAAAATTTTGAACATTGTAGAGATCTGCCTAAATAATGAAATGTCCTAACACACCTCAGGGAACTGTAAATCGTCAGGTGATAATTCAGCTATTTGGTGAAATGATGAGAGATAGGTCATAGTGTTAAAATTGTGGATATAAAAAATTATGCTTTGCATAACAAGTATGGAAATTAACAGACATTAATATACTTAAATTGGGATGTGTTTCATGGAAGGATTATGCTATAGTAATATGATTGGAATAAAACAGTTTCAGGGTTACCCATTTAAAAAAGGAGTTTGAAATGACATTTTTCCTACAAATTTCCTTAAGTAATCTTACAAATTGTCAACTGCCCATACATTCAATACATGTAATATTTTAAGCCTAGAGAGTAATAAAGAAGACAGTCTTTTTAGCTCACTATCTTTGTCCTCTGGAGAAAGAATAGTTTGTTAAATAATCTTTTTGGTTTTCATGTTTGAACTAATTTTCAAGTTTGGCTTGAGACAAATGACTGTAAAATGAGACATATTGAGCACATTTTGGCAATCAGTTTTTAACAGGAAAAATAAAAGCTTTGCCAATTGGAAGTGTTGAGAAAATTTGGCAGAGTTGGCAGGAAGTATTTAGAGTACACTACTCACATCCTGAGATTCTAGATAAATTAGAAAGAAATGTAAAATGTGATATTTTAATATTTCATGATTATCATGTCTTAGATGGCTGTAAGATTGCTTGATACCTATGGCATTTAAACTCTTAAAAAAATGAAGAGATTTTTAAATTTTAAATCACCAGGCAATTTTATAATGTCAGTCTTTCCAAAGTTTTATAACCTGATGAAACTGACCTTTAAATTCTAAGATTTAAAAATATTCTAATTTTGCAAAGGAAAGGAAGACCTAGAGGTTCCCTAGAACATTGGCTGATTTCAAGAGTACATTAGGGTCAGTGCTTAATAAAAGGATGGAGTCACATAACAAGGACACAGGGATCCCATTGAAGGTGTTCCTGCTGGCCAACCTGAGACCAACTGAACACGAAATAAAGTACAGTACTAAATTATAAACCATTGAAAAACAAGGAATTTGATGAGACCATAATTGGATGAGAAATAGGGATTCTTCCTTATAGTAGAATGCTGAGGACTGACTGGTAAATATAGAGATCTGGAGTTGAGAAATTGTTGTGACAAAGATTAGATCAGGCAAGGATCATGTATGGATGCTAAATTTTGGGAAGAATTTTGATGAGGAGCAGGATATTTGATTGACTTCAAGTGTAAGAGTGGTTTATTAAGATGCAAAAGAGGAAAAAACTCTACTGATTATGCAGTGGCAATATCAGGCAACATCTTGACCAGGTGATAAAAGTTTCTAGAATGAATGAAGGACAGATAGACCAGGTATATCTCCACATATGACATTCTGCTTAAGAATGCCCAACTTCAACCTAATCACATCAGACAAATGCAAAATGAGGAATGTTTTATTAAAAGAAAGGAGAGAGGACTATGTCCTTTAAAAATGTCCATAAAAGACAAAGAGAGTCTGTGGAAATCTTCCACATTAAAATAGACTACAGGAATATGACAAGTAAATATAATACCCACCCCTGGATTGGATCCTGTACTGGAGGAGAAAAAATAAATACTGTAAAAGACATTATTAGGTCATCTGACAAAATTGGAATACGGATAATAGATTAGGTAAGTGTATTGTACTGTTAATTTATGCAGTGATAGTGTCTGTGGTTACGTAAGAGGATATCCCTAAGTGGATTTCTTAGAAAATACATGCTGAAATATTTGGGGGTAAAGGGCCTTGATATAAAATGGTTTAGAAAAAAATTTGTGCGTGTGTGTGTGTGTGTGTGTGTGTATAGAGAGAGAGCAAGAGAGAGAGAGAGACATAGCTGTAAATAATCAAGCAAATAGGGTAAAATGTTAGCAGGATCAATAGATGAATCTGGGTAAAAGGTACATGTTCATTCTTTGTGCTATTTTCATTTTTGCAACTTGTTAATTTAAAATTATTTTCAGATAAGATGGTTTTTCTTAAAGGGACCTGAAAACACCTCGATGTTGGAATTTTTAAAAACTAGCAGAAACAGAAAAATTTACCAAGGGATAATTTCATAATTTAATAAACTAGTAGAAGATCCATTACTTTGAAACACTTGAAACTATATCACATAAAGACATGTAGGCGATTCTTTCTGGGCATCAAAGTGAACAGTAGAATGTAATTAGCTCTGGTGCCTGTGATTCTTTTTCTCTGTGATTTTTTGTAACTGTTAAAACCAAAGATGTGAGGAAAAGAAAGGTTGTCTTAAAGATAAAACAAAAACGGCAATGACCTTATTGATAATATCCTTATTTGTTTTATTATTTTGGAGTATTCAGGTGTATAACTAAGGAAAAAAAGAAGCTATTATCTTTCCTTTTAGAATATATGTAGAATTAGAGAAGAAACAGCATGTATTATTTCAATGGTCTGAATGACTATGGATGTATATAAACTCTTATTCTTGAAAATATTAATAGTTGCCTGACCTCTGCTGGTATATCAACCATTCTGTTTTTTGTATCTTGCTTTGAAAGCTCCTTTTTCTTCTGTCCTGCAGCTCTGTAATTAGATTAGCTAATCCTCTAATCTTGTCTAGTTTTTACCAGCTCACAGAATTCTCTGGCAGCCTACTCTATCTGTGCCTTCCTTACTTATTTTTTCCTCTTGTCTTTGATCCTATGATAAAGTTCTTCTTATGAACTATTTAGTCAGGAGGAATCTTGACCAATTCAAACAATTTAAAATGCTTGACTAACCAAGCTACAACACCAGGTGAAATCTCTCATTGTAATGGACCTGGTCTATACTGAAACTTGTCATATTTTTATAGCCTTGTTAACAATGATATGTTTATATCACATTATTTGAGGAAAGAGACAGGTTATAAATAAATGAATAAAACCAAACCATTTTTTTTCAATGACTTCCTTTCAGAATTATTTTAGAGGGCTAGAATTACCATGTAATCTTTTAGGCCCTAATTATTTGTGCTTCTAAGAAACTTTATGATTTCAAGATTTGAGAGTTCTCTTGAACACTTTACATCTTGTTCTTTTCATTAAATTAAAGGAAAACATTTCTAATGACAAAATTCCAAAAATGGCCATTAAAAGTTTCTTTATTTTGTCACTCAAATGGCACTGCATAAGTGATTACCAAATCTGCCAATTTATACCCATTGATTAATTTATGCAGTATAGAGCCTAAAAATTGAAATCAAATTATGCCTGTCAGACTTCCCAATTATTATCATGGACTGGAAAAAACAAACAAGCCCAGGAAATGCCAGATGCCGATGTAACAATAAACTTATATGGGGAAAGGGATGGGTACTAAATTTTATTAAGAGCTGTCTTGGGCTTGGCACTATGTATATAACATCACAGTTTCAAAAAGAGACTCTTTTTTAAGAAAAAACATGGTCTCAGCTCCTCCAATATTAAATTATTTTTATTATTGTTTAAATTTGTACAAATATAAAACAAAATATAATTTTGTATGCTTATAGCTCTTACAGAATTATATAACCACAATAAATTACAGTTTTAATAACAAAAGTACAAAACCAATAAAAGTCACATCTTACTAGGAAGGCAAAAACCATTATTGAAACTAAATTGCTTTCTCAAAGTGAATATGACACACAGGTTTCTTTGAGTTCAGCATGTGTATACCACTGTGCGATGACTATTCTCCCATCATTTTTCTCTATTCAAACCGTTGGAAACATTTGTTTATATAGCATCGTGACCTTATCTGGCCCTCACTTGGCACAAAAACATTTTTTACGTAAGCATTTCTCTGTTTCTCATTAGGCTATGACAAAGTAGTAGTATTTGGGGACAATGTGACCCAGAACACAAATGTCAAAGCAGGCACTGACACTACACAACAATGTTTGTTTTAGCATGTTCAGTCACATTATATGTTTATTTTTACCAGAATATACTTATGTTCACTTTTTAAAAGATTGTCATCAAAAAGAAAATTCAAACAAAACAAATCAGAAAAGTCTTGAATAGGAGGATTTTGCAGACTCCCAGGATAAGAGACACTACTTTATCAGATCTAATCCTTATAATAATTTTTATAGATTGATACTATTTTACCAACGAGATTGAGGTTGAGAAAAATTTAGTAACTTGCCTCAAATCAAACAGTGGTAAAGTAAATCTAATCCTATGTCTTTCTAGCTCCAAAAGTCATCCCTTTCTGTTAAAACAGGTTGCCTAAACTCAAAATTTAACAGTTAAATTGAATGTAGGCTGAGAGTTTCAGGATTACAACTTTATCTCTGGAACTCATTAGAACCTTCAGATGCAGTAGGCTATAGAAGGATAGTATTTATAGGAATGATAAGGGTTGAGTTGCATGATATATTTAGAGTAACAGTCTTACATCGCTTATACAAATTCTATCATTTATTTATTTATTTATTTTCTTTGGTCTCATTCCTTGGATAGGTATTCTAAGGCATGAGAGTGTTATGATATTTTAAGTTCCCTGTTTTACCAATTCATTGAATAGTCTTTTGTATGTTGTAGTAAATAGTAATCTACACTTTTTTTTATTGGACAAAAGATTAACCAACAAACATCATTGTGGAAATTTCTGGGATGACCCATGAGTTTAATCCACATGAGGTGCACATCAAATGAGTTATTGATGCTCTCCTTCTTCACCGCCTTCTAAGACCATAAATGTTAACACTATAAAACTGTGGATTATTACCTACTGGGAGAGTAAGAAACTTATGCAATCCAGTGCCCTATTCCATTACTCAGATATCAGGTTGGCTTGACCTAACCATGAATCTGAGGTTTACAATGACCTTACTGTCAACCTGTCAGACATTTTAAATTTTCAATTTAAAAGGGATACTGTAACCATATATAAAGTGTGAAATTCTGGTCCTGTGCTGGATATAGAATTATAAAATTTTAAAAATGTTACGTTAAGCACTTAATTATGATAGTTTAATGACTGAAGAATGAAGGAATAATTAATGTATGGAGAACATTTTATCTCTTATTTTGAAAATGTTTCAAATGAAGTGAATATGAATGTATTTTGGCACTTAAGGTTAATTGTATATATAAAACTAGTTTTCTAGCTTTCGAACTAAATTTCAGACTAACAGTGTACATTTTGTTTCTTAGCATTAAATGTTCTTATTAAAATAAATAGACCACTTATACTGATATCAATATATGCTAGCTATGATAACACCCATATTTCGAACCAAAAAATGACTCTCTACTGATGGAATTTCAGGTACTGTGGAAGGTCAACATGAGATAATTTTGAAATTGCACAATTTCCAAATAAGTAAAATACAGTCTGACTTTAATTATTGTTTTTCTTTCCATAACAAATCTGGTGAAATCACCTTTGTTTCCCAATAATCATTTTGTGCTTATCACAGGCAAAAAGTTAACAGTCAGTGCTTGTTAAGATGTTGATTAAAAAAGTTAATAGTCAATACTTGTTAAAGTATTGTGTCATAGATCCTTAAGTACCTGTATTTGGTAGTATAAATTGGCATAATATTCCTGAAAGGTATATTATTAATGTATCAACACTTTTAAACATTTATATACTTTTGATCCCTCAGTACATTTCTAGGAATACATTTTAAGGGCCAAACAGATACGTCATCAAAGATTTGTGTACAAGAATATTTACTGCCATACAATTTATTATAGAGAAAAGTTGGATGCAACTTAAGGGGGGTGCTTAAATGTAAATTTTCAAATTTATATAAAAATAAAAATGTACTCATCACTCAACTTTAACAAGGAACATTTTTTAAAAAGAAAAAAGTGAGTTATTTTCAATGTCAGACATGATGTAATAATAATATATGGGTTGGAATACAATTAGAAGAAAACACATTTAAGATATAGCTTAGAGACCATTGGTATAATCTTTGTGGAGGACTCACAATCCTGGTAGAATTATAGCTTATTTAGTAAATTGCATAGTTCATGTTATTAAAACATTCAATGTCATGCTAGAGAGATTCTGATAACCAAAATTTAGTTGTCATACACAGCTTATCTTTTCCTTTGACCATAGAGGATATCACTGCTTCTTAAGTCTTGGTCCTTCTCTATGCTCAACCAAAAGACTAGTGGTAAATTGTAATGACCACGTTGAAACTTGCATTTGGGCAGTGCTTATACTTTATGAGATACTTGACATCATAAATTATTCCTTATGTTAATTTTAAATTCCTGCAATCTGGTCTTCTCAGGTATTATAAAATTTGCTGTATTTGCCCCTTTCTTTGTAAAATACTCAGTAATCTGAGATAAGTTCCAGCCATAGCAAAGGAATAACAAACATCCTTCTATCCCATTGCTTTTAAAATTGATTGGGAATCAGAATTAATTGATCTTCATATAGAGTGACTAAAAATGTAAACATTATAAGAAATAAAAATGTAAATAACAATAAATATAATAAAAATGATGATAATAGTTAATTTTTTAGTGAGTGATACTATGAACCTGTCCTCTGCCAAGCACTTTATACATAGTAATGGATTTAAACTTGATAGCAGCTTTATTGTTTGTATTGTTACTATATAACCTCACTTCACAGTTGAGAAAACTGAGGTACAGAGGAGAATTACTCAAAATCACCTAGTTAAAAAATGGCAGAGCTGAGAGTCAAACTTGGGTTTGTCTGACTTTAGCTTGTAGTCATTGTCATCCAAATATTTGTTGGTATTTATTTTATTCCAGGCACTGTGCAAGGAACTGAGTCTACATTTGTGATTAAAATATCCATGCAGTCTGTCTTATTGGAATTTGTGTTCTCGGAGGGAAAGAGGCAATAAACAAGTAAAGAAATATATATTTGATAATTGTGATGAATTCTGTACAGTAGAAAACAAGATACAACGTGCTATGTTGTGAATATATGTGTCCCTCCAAAATTCATATGTTGAAACCTAATCTTCAAGGTGATGGTATTAAGAGGTGTGGACTTTGGGAGGTGATTAATGAGGGCAGAACTTTCATGAATGCGATTAGTGCCCTTACAACAGAGGCCTGAGGGAATTTGTTATCCCCTTTTGCCCTTGGTCCATGTGGAGATACAGCAAGAGGGTGCCATCTACGAAGCAGAGAGCCGTTACCGGACACTGAATCTGTTGGTGACTTTATCTTGGACTTCCCAGCCTCCAGAATTGTTGCTTCCAAAAACCTAAGGTATTTTGTTATAGCAGCCTGAAGTGACCGAGAAAAATTGGTATCAAGAAGTGGAGTGTTGCAATTACAAATAACTAAGAATGTGGAAGCAATTTTGGAACTTAGTAATTGGTAGAGACTGGAAGAGTTTTGTGATACGTTGCTATGAAAGGAGTCGTAAGGATGATTTCAGCAGGGCTCAGAAGAAGAGAATAGCTATAGAGAAACCCTCAATCTTCTTAGAGATTACCTAAGTGGTCATGAACAGAATATTGATAGAAATATGGACGGTGAAGGCAATCCTGATGAGGTCTCAGTAGGAAATGAGGAACATCTGATTGGAAGCTAGAGGAAAGGTGATCTTTGTTATAAAGTGGCAAAGAACTTGGCTGAATTGCATTCATGTTCCAGTGCTTTGTGAAAGGTAGAACTTCTGAGTGATGAAATAGGATATCTGGCAGAAGAAATATCTAAGCAAAGTGTTGAAGATGTGGTATGGCTTCTCTTGACTGCTTATAAAACATGAGAGAGAAAATGAATTATAGGCAGATTTTATATCAAAAGGGAAGCAGAATTTAAAGATTTGGGAAATTCTCATCCTGGCTATACTATAAAGAATGAAAAAGTGTATTTGGGAGAGAACACCAAACCTACGGCCAAGCAAATGTTTGATAAGGATATTAGTATGGATAGAAAGAAGCCAGATGCTATTCATCAAGACAATGGAAGAATGACCCAAAGTCATTTCACTTGTCTTTGAGCCACCCCACCCATCACATGGTCAGAATGCTAGGACCCTGGAGGCAAAATAGTTTCAATGCTCCATTCCCTGCATTCTAGTGCTGTGCTCCTTGGCAGCCTCAATTGTGGTTCAGGCCACCTCTCCAAAAGGCAATGCCTAGTGGAGCTGTGGAGACATGGCTACTGCAGAGAGTCTCCACTAGGGCAATAACCAGCAGAGCTGTGGAGGTGGGGATGCTCCAATACCTCAGAACAGTAGAGCCACTGGAGGGTAGTTCCAGCCTGGGAGAGCCACAGGCACTTGACTCCAACTGTTGAGAGCTGCAGTCTGGGCTTTGCCCAGCAAAGCCATGGGTTGGGGTTTCCTGGAGCCTTCTGGGCCCAAAACCTGCCCCAGTGTTTCTGGAAGGTGAGACATAGAGCCAAACAAGACAATTCCCCCGTCTTAAGATTTAATGCTGTTAGTCCTGTTAAGTTTGGACTTACTTGAGACCAGTTTTTCCTTTTTTCCTTCCTATTTCTCTCCTTTAGAATAGAATCATCTATTTTATTCCTGCCCCGATATTGTATTTTGGAAGTACATAACTTGTTTGATTTCACAACTGGGGAGAAATTTGCCTCAGGATGGATCAAACCTTGAGTGTCACCCATATCTGCTTTAAATGATATTATTTGATACTCTGGACTTTTGGGTTAATGTTAGACTGAGTTAAGACTTTAAGGGCTATTGGGATGGAGTGAATGTATTTTGTATGTGAGAAGGAAGTAAAATTTGAGGCGGTCAAGGATGGAATGCTATGGTCTGAATGTATTATATATATCCTCCAGTATTCATATATTGAAACCTAACCCCCAAGGTGATGATACTAAAAGGTGGAACCTTTGGAAGATGATTAGGTCATGAGGGCTCTGCCCTCATGAATGGGATTAGTGCCATTATAAAAGAGACCCAAAGAACCTTGTTTGCTCCTTCTGCCAAATGAGGATGCAGCAAAAAGATTGCCATTTGGGAAGTAAGCCCTCACAAGACCCAGCATGTGCTTGTGCCTTCATCTTGAACATGCTGTGAGCAATAAATTAATGTTGTTTATAAATTATCCTGTCTAAGGTGTTTTGTTGTAGCTGCCTGAAGGGACTAAGACACAATAAAAGGACAACAATAGAGAATGTACATTGATAACAAGTCAGAAAAGGACTCTCTTAGGAATAACACTTAAGCAGATATCTGAAGGATGAGAAGTCACCTAGGAAGGGCAAAGAAAAGAATATTTCAGGATGAGGAATAGCGTATGCCCTAAGGCAGGAGGGAGAGTGGTCACATATGAGATGACACCAGTTTGGGGATGCAAAAAAGAGGTATGAAATGAAGTTAGAGATCAGGCATGTGCCAGGTCCCCGTGCTTAGAAGAATTCTGTGTTTTGTTTAATGCTCTGATGTCACCATTTTGAAATCTTAATTGTCAAGTGAAGGAAACTGGATTTTATTATAAGTATAATGGAATATCTCTAAAATGTTTGATGCAGGGTTGCAAACTGATGACTCAACAGCAGTCCATAGAAATTAAAATTGAATTTGACAGTCATGACCCTAAATATAATACCCAATTTCAAATGAATACATTCAGAGTTCAACTTGTTCAATGACTTATATTTCAGGAGAATATGTGGCTCAAATCAGGTATTTCGATATTGCATAGAAGCAATCTTGAGACTTTTTGTACGGTCAAGGCATGTGATGACTAATACCTCTAAACATTACTTAGAAGTCTTTATCAGTGGATCCAAAGTTGCTCCTTGAGGAAAATCTTAGCTTTGCCCACAGGTACTCCTTACTTTCCATCTAGGTAAAAGTACTAAAATGACTCTTTACAGTATTAGAAAATAGAAGAGTTATAGATTTTCCTTCAGATAGAACTTCTGTGCAGGTCTTTCCAAAGATTCCTTAAATTGTCTATGTTCCAAAAAATAAAAGTCTAGCTGAAATAAGTGATTTTTAAGGAAAATTGTCCAGGTGAGCTGTTAGTTTTCTAGGTAGATAAAAATCTGCTTTTAGGATTATGATATATTATCGTATTTGGATTATATTAATATGATTAATTGTAGATGTTCTATAATTGCTCATTTGAAAACAACTTCAGCTTCTCACAGAATGGTGTTCATCCAGTGATCTTTATTTTATATCTATAAACTATTGTTAAAGATACCATCTGCTACCTGGGTGAAGTTTGCTATAATAACTTTTCTTTAGTTTTTAAATTTTCCATTGTGAAGAATTTTTATAGGAAAAATGTGTGTCTTTCAAAGGATTTATATGCTTTCTTTTATCAACAACAAAAATGATATAATCCTTCATATTTTCCATTTTACTTTGACTACCTCGAAGCTTATGGCCAAATTTAATGTTTATTATTATATAATAATGTTTGCCATTTTAACTCTCAATATAAGGCAAGCATATTTGCTTCTTTCTTTACTTGACCATTTAAAATTTTTCATTTTGCTACCCTTTTTGAGAGTAAGGAAGAGAGAGAGAGAGATTATGTGCTTTGTTAGATTGTTTTTTGGAAATAAAGAAAATTAACATTTTTAAAGTACATGAATTATCTCAATTAGAATCACTGTACTTAGAAGCCAATAATTATGTTTATTTAATTATATAAATATTGTTCTAAAAGTCCCATAATTTTTACTTAGTTTTCATTTATTGGTCTTTCCTTTACCAAGCAACCAGAATTTCCACAATTTCAAATCAAAACACAGAGCTCTTACTGCATATAGAATTTTGTATAAATATAAATCATTATTGTAAAAATTACAAGACAAATGGCTAAAGGAGAAAAATATATCCTATAGTATTAGAGAAATGTTTAATATCTTTAATAGTAAAAAACTCTTACAAACCAATGAGAGAAAGGTAAACATTCTAGTAGCAAAAATGGGAAAGACATGAATAAATACTTCACACACATAAAATCTGTGGCCAATAAATTTATGAAAAAATGTTCTGTCTCACTAGTAATCAAGGAAATGCAAAAAAAATTAAAAAAATTTTTGCCCATCAAATTAGGGAGATTTTAGAAGTGATGAGTCATGTTTCTAATATATTTTTAATAGAAATGTAAAGTGCTCATTGTGTACTATAGCTCCATGTGTACTGATATGAATAATCTGTAAGAAACATAGCTAAATTTAAAAAGCAAGCTGCAGAACCTATACAATATGGTTACTGGTATGCTGGTGAAATGGCTCCCTGTGGAAAAAAGTCCTAATTTATAGCAGTTTTAGATTTTCTTGATGTAAATACTTCTTACCATGGCCTATATATTATTACTGATATGCAGTTACTGAAAATGGAGTTGGGAAGAGACATGTATAATCAGCTGTCATGAGTCAATAAATTGAACTGACTGCAGCACACTGCTAAATAGTATAGTGCATATATTAGGAATTCAAAAAATAAATGTAAAAAATGGTCATGATTTAACCTTAAGTGAAAAGGCAACTATATATATCAAGTATATATTGCACATATATGATAATTATATATAATAAAACATATGTGCGATCCCAGTTTTGTTTCAAAGGTGCATATATGTAAGTGTGTACATGTATGTAGGCAGGGTGGGGGAAGAAAGAGGGACCAATGGTTTGTCAGGTATGGGGAAATGAAAGTCCTACCAACAAAAAGAATCCTATCACAGTGTAGAAAAGAAAGAAAACTGGCCTATAATTAGGTAAGCATAGCAGAATATATGTATATAGGCAGCTTGCTAGAGACTGAAAAGTTAAGATGAAATCTCACATAATTTATATGCAAAATAAGAAAGAATAATAATTTCTCTTATTACCTTGTGACGGCCTCTGTACATCTCATGAGAGCTCTGAGCTAATTCTGATAGTGAGTGTTTTCATATGTAGAGGTTATTTGATCTATAAACTTTCACATATTCCTCTATTATAAAATGGAGGCAAAGATGGGGTTCCATCCCTAGAGAGATTTATCTGTATCCCAAATGTTACAGTAAGGACTTAAATTCACTATGTCTTCAAGAAAATACTCAACAAAAGAGAGAGGGCTAAAATGCCTCTTTGCCTTTTATAAATTGGGAAAAGAATTTTTATTTACTCTTACATGGATTGAAATGAGGACTAGAAGGAAGTACCCCAAATTTTTATAATGGTTATTTGGTGAATTGGTTTTATTTTATTTTTTAATGATTGCCTATATTTTCCAAATATTCCTAATGAACAACACATGTATCTTATAATTAGGAAAAAATATTATTAAAAAAGAGATGTTGAGGACTTCATTTTACAATAAGATCATGGCATTATATTTTTTTATTCTCTTGAGATTCCTTTTTAAAATCTCAGGTTATTTTACTATTCTGGAAAATACAGAAAGAAGCACAAAGAATGACCTTATTTTCAGAGAAGATAATATACTCAGAGTTATAAGCTTAACTTTTATAAAATAGCAGTGAATGATACAAGCATTTGTAACCAAGGACTACCATGTATTGTATGGTGCTGTGGTAGTTAGCAGAGAAAGAAATCAGGACATTTTTAAGTTCAAGAAAGGTTATTTGGAATAGGTATTGGGATAAGTTTTGAAGGTTGCTTCTTTAAGTGGATGAATATCCCTTTAGATGAAGAAGGGAGGCAAGGATGAAATTGGAGGAGTTTTTAAGGATATTAGATAATATCTCACATATTGGGAAAAGTGAAGAAAGCAGTGTATGTAGAATGGATTACTTGAATGGGGAGATCTTGGAAGTAGAGAAGTCAATTTAGAGACTGTTGGAGCAAATCAGACTTGAGCGACTAAACTGGATTAATGCTATGGGAATAGACAGAAAGAATGGATTTGAAATCTATTTTGAAAGAATAATTGATTGGCATTGATAGTTGGTTGACTATTGGAAAAAGATAGAGAAGAGTAAGTTAAAGATTATTCCAAGAGGTATTGGAGAATAATGAAAGGAAAGAAAAATTTGTCGTGAAAAAAATGTATTTTATATTTGAAGTGACAGTTTTACATCTAATTTGAAATGTCCATTCATCAGCTGCTGTATAGGTTGGGTTGTATCCCTCTAAAAAGATATGGTGAAGTCCTAACTCCTAGTACCTCAGATGTGACCTTATTTGTAAATAGGGTCATTGCAGGTGTAATTAGTTAGGAGGATGTTACACTTGAGTAGAACAGGCCCTTAATATGATATGACTGGATGACTGGCATCTTTATAAGAGGAAAAGATACACAAAGACAGAGACACACAAGGAAAAGATGGCCGCGTGATGATGGACTCAGAGATTGTAGTGATACATGTACAAGTCAAGGAATACCAAAGATTGCCCGCAAACACCAGTAACTAGAACAGTCAAGGAAGGTTTCTTCTCTACAGGTTTCAGAGAGAGCGTGGTCCTGCTGATTTCAAACTTCTACACTCCAGAAATGTGAGGCAATAAATTTCTGTTGTTTAAGCTGACCAGTTTGTGGTACTTTGTTATGGCAGCCATGAGAAACTAATACAGATGCTGGTACTATTCTTTGATTCTTCTTTCTTACTACTTCCCCCACTACCTCCCAGACTTCCTCTCTGGGATAAATTTGTGAAAACAAAATAAATAAAAACAAAAAAAAATGCAAAACACAAGTATATGGAGTCAGAGTGAACAGTTAAAATTTTTTCATATATGTATATTTATTCTAATTTTATTCTCTTCATCATCATTTTATTTTTTTATTTTTTATTTTTTTTTTTTTGAGACAGAGTCTCACTCTGTTGCCCAGGCTAGAGTGAGTGCCGTGGCGTCAGCCTAGCTCACAGCAACCTCAAACTCCTGAGCTCAAGCGATCCTCCTGTCTCAGCCTCCGGAGTAGCTGGGACTACAGGCATGCACCACCATGCCCGGCTAATTTTTTCTATATATATTTTTAGCTGTCCATATCATTTCTTTCTATTTTTTTAGTAGAGATGGGGTCTCGCTCTTGCTCAGGCTGGTCTCGAACTCCTGAGCTCAAACGATCCGCCCACCTCGGCCTCCCAGAGTGCTAGGATTACAGGCGTGAGCCACCGCGCCCGGCCTCTTCATCATCATTTTAAATTAAATTTTAATACGAGCTAAATCATCTCTCTGGATTGCAGGGATAGCTCGTTGGAGTGTATGTTCTGCATATGCTTGTAGGGATTAGTTAAAGGTAGTAATATGTCTTCCCAGTTTGTTTGGCAATTTAGAATCCCATTGCCTACCTTTTCAAGAATTTCAGATGTCAGAATGAATTGGCAACTTAGACATGTAGAAATGGGAAGAATATAGGGATCCCAAAGTAAGCATGGCAAGCATGGGTCGCAGAGCATGTGAGCACTGACATATGCTCAAATGCTTTGAGGACCCACTGTAATAAAAGGAAATTTAAAAAGGGGAGAGAGCAGTAAATGCTTATCTCTGCCACTCCCACCTAAAAGGTCCCACCTGAGCATTTGTATTAATGATGTTGTCTTTACTGATTTTTTCAATTTTTTAATGATTGAAATGAGATCAGGATTCTATTCCATTTTAGACACTGTTCTCTTTTTCCTTACTCTGCTTTTCCTTTTTGGTTTCTGGTATATTTATATATGGAAATCATCCATGAAGGGAATACTCCCATCCCTTTTTAGCCTGTTAAGCAACAAGTTTTGAAGATTGGTCAATTAAGGTACCAAATATTTGACATAATTTGAAAAGTAAAGCTGTTTTAAGTACATGTGAATATATGATTTTTTTGGAACGTGCCATGCCTAAGCCACAAACTTCTTGTCCTTTTTAAGTGAAAATACAGACTTCGAGGCTCATTGATCTAGGTGGTTTTTCTCAGAAGAGTATATATTATCCATTTGGTTTTCCTGTCAAACTCTTCCCTTGAACATATTGGTAAAGAGTGGTCTTTATTTGCCTTGGAAGTTAATTCTGTTATCAGCTGTGAAATGTAAGTGACTTTTATTGGTTCACATGACTTCCACATTTGCTATGTTGGTGTAGAATTAATCACAGCAAGAGAAAATTTGTCAATGTGGAAAAGTATAGGCTGAAAAGAAGCCAGATGGCTCATATTTATATAGTTTGCTACTAATATACCTAATTTATAGTACTTATTCCTCTTATTACTAATTTGGTTAAATAAGATAAAAAGATTTTAATATTCACTCTAAGGTCATTTAAGTGGGTGCTTTCAATTTCTTGATGTGTTAGTTGTTTTCTTTATAATCTGAGTGGCTATAATCACAGTTCTTGTTTACTTTATTAAGATTCTATGTTTATTTGTAGTTTTTTTAGATGAAGCATAACAGTGATTAATGGTTTAGCTGGCTAAGAACATAAGGAAGATTTCAGTGCTCAGCAAAGAAAAAAAAAGGAGAGATAGTTTTTCTTTCTGAAGTTTCTGTACTTCTTAGTTTGAATCATATAAAATTGCCATTTTTGTAAGTCAAACAGACAACTTCATATGGTTCAATACCTATTATTTTGTTTAAAATAATAATGTCTATGGTTACAGTACTCTAGGCCCTCTGTGTAAACCTTTAACATACGGGCTATAAAATGACAGTTTATCCCATTTACACATATTTTGACATAATTAGAATGAATTTTCAGATTTCAAAAGTAGTTTAGTTTGTAATTCTATGCTTTAATTATCTTTAAAATTTAAGGTAAAAATTACTGTGCCATACCTGAAGAAAGTATTAATAGTATTCTATATATAAGTAAAAGTTTCTTCTCACTTACTGCTTTAATGGATATTTGATTGTTCAGTTAGGAGAGACAGAAACAAAGACAGAAAATCAAACTGTTAGTTGGCTTCATTATGTAATTGGACTACTCGAATGAAACAACATTCTGAAAATTTGATATTAAATTAACTTTATTTGAGCAGATATAAAACTGCTTCTTTAGGAGGAAGTCTGGCTCTCCCCGATAAGAACTTCTTCAGTTTATCACTGCATAAGTAGGATGGTTTTTCAACTAGACAAGACTACATCCATGAATTTTCACTGAAAAAAAATTTATAACATGCATTTTTGCATTGTCACCAACCCAGAACACCTGCACAAATGGCATTTCTTAGCAACCTTAGTCTTGCAATGTCTGCTGTCCAGCTCCTATCAGATGCCCAATGAAGAGAGATTATGTTTTAGAAAGGTTTATCCAAAAGGACATGTTAACTATCCATCTTTCTAGGATAGCTGTTGTTTTCTATCAAATTAGGTTACTAGACTACATAATACAACTTTCAAAGACTCAATTTATAGCTGTGTGTCTCCTTTTATTCTTTCTCTAGCTCAGTTTCCTTCCAATCCTTCTGCCCCGTTTTCCTACCTTTCATTCATCGTTTTACTAGCAGTTGGTGTGTATTATTCAGTCCCTGACCTCTCTTAACATTATAATTCAGGGAGACACACAAATAAAATGTTATACAGTATCCCTATGCAAAAACTTGGTGACTGATTATATAATTTAATCTTCCAAGAAGTTTGTTTTTGTCAGCACGGTAACTATACTTCCTGTTATTATACCGTGAGTATAATAGAAAACTAAAAAGAAAAAAATTCCTTTACTGATTTGAGTTATTGTTTTTCTTATCTAACAAGAAATCTGTAGGTAGCCAGTCCAAGGGCAAATGTAGTAGCTCTGCAATAACTTGGATGTCCCTAGCTCCTTCTATATTGTCACTTGACTTTAGCATGTGGCTTTCATTCTGTTTCTTATTGCTTCAGATCCAAGATGGCTGCTGCATTTCCAGGCATTACATCCACTTTCCAGGCAGGAAAAAGGAAAGAATCCAAAACTTTATTCTTGTGAGGTTTCTTCCCACTCCCTACAAAGAAAGGAAGTTCTCATCAGGGGCTGCCTAAATCTTATTGTCCAGAATTGTGTTACATGCCTGGAAGTATCTCAGTTGAGTATTTTAGTTTTCTGTCTTTATAGTAGAGGAAGGCAAGGAAAAGAGATATTGAAATGAGTATTGAGCGACACTATGAAGCAACAAATGGTAAGCAGTTCAAAACTAATAAATTCTAGACCAATTAAGTTGGTTTTTGCATTTTAGCAGCAGGTGTGATTTGTGTAACATCAGGATCCGAAAGAAATGCTGTTATTGGTGAAATGATAATTTAAATAAGCAAAAGGAGTTTCTATTCTTAAATGTAGACAAACTGATTTTTGATAACCATCTTGGTACAGGGAAATGTGAAATAAGAGGGCAAAACAGACACACTAGGACCAAGTCTATAAAATTAAGTATTCTTTAGTTTTATCTTTATTAAATCTTTCTTTTCAAAATATATGCCTTTGAATCTTCTGCATTTCATGACCTTAGTGAAGGTAGACTTTCAGCCTTTGATTGCTTTTTTTTTTTTTTTTTTTTTTGGTAGAGATGGGGCTCTTTGTATGTTGCCCAGGCTGGTCTTGAACTCCTGGGCTAAAGTGATCTCCCCACCTCAGCCTCCCAAAGTGCTGGGATTACAAGCGTGAGCCACTGCACCTGGCCCTTTGATTGGTTTTTGAATAAAGCCTGAATTAAGGAAAAGAATTTTTTATAGTAGGATATGATATAGTACAATCTCAAATAGAATTTTGTATGATTGTTTATATATGTAGCACTCTTAGATTTATATACAACAGTTGTAGGTTGGTTCCTCAGGAAACAGGAAATTAATACATAGGAAGTTTGTTAGTGAGAACTCTTGGGATTTACACCTGTAATGGAAGGGAAGGAAGCAAGATTGGACAGAAGGAGAAGTTGGGCTGTGATGCATTCAGAACAAAGGCCTCAGACAACTGCATGGGAAGGCTGTTTGGAGTTGTTCCAGACTGAAATAAGGAGGCTGGGTCTTTGCACCTTGATATTCACCAATCATTTGATTCAAGTTGCCCCTAGAAGGGGGTGTGATTTTGGGCAAGGTGATCTATACAACTGAGGGTAGTCCTCAGAGAAGACTGATAGCCAAGGGCTGACAGCAGTCGGGGAATAAATTCTCCAAACTTAATTGTATCTGTGGGAAAATCAGATTTAACTTAGAAATTTTAGTTTTAGGGGCTGGTCCTGGTGGGTCATGCCTATAATCCCAGCACTTTGGGAGGCCTAGGCAGGAAAATTGCTTGAGGCCAGGGCAATTTAAACAAACCTTGGATCTACAAAAATGGAAAAAAAAAAAAATTAACCAGGTATGGTATCCTGTGCTTGTAGTCCTAGCTATTGGGGAGGCTGAGGCAGGAGGATCACTTGAGCCCAGGAGTTGGAGGATACAGTGAGCTATAACTATATCACTGCATTCTAGCCTGGGTGACAGAGTAAGACTCTGTCTCTAAAAAAAAATAAATGAATAAAATAAACACATTTTAGTTTTACATCACACTTTTTTGGAATATTATGCATGGTAAGTGCAAGATCTACCCATATGTGTTCTCAATTAAGGCTCTGGGGTTGAACTATTAAAGGTGACTTACTCCAACTCAGGATAAAGAATGCTTTATTAAGATTAATGTGGAAGTTTCACCTGAGACTTCCCCCAGCTCCACAAATACCAAGTTAATTATGTTTAAGTCACTTATTTGTAACAGATGAACACTATATATGCTGGATACTAAATAAGAACAGTGAATTGTCATTTAATTTTTTTAGTTTTTACTTGTTTGCTCATGGGAATATCCATTTTAGTACAGCTCCGTGATTATCTTTGTACTATTTTGAAGGTTTCTGATGTAACACATAATTCTTCATTCCATTGTCCCGTCTCATAAAATAATTGGCCTTTTAAGAGTCTCCACCATCCCAATTCTTTTTCTTGGATTAGAAAGCTTAGAAAGGAGGGAGTCTGTCTTGGTCGTTATCCATGCCTCCTTGCCTCTTGGATAGACTGCTATAATTTATTTTCTTTTGGCCTTTCCCTGAAAGTCATCCAGAAGCAACAGTATTTATGGAACAGAGCAGCTCTACTACTGAACATGGCAGGAGGTGAGGGGACAGGAGGGTATCCTCTGGAGCATGTATTTACTGCAAGGAAAGCAGTCAGATGGATTGAATTTAGATTTTACTGATTTAACACTTAGAATAATCTGAATTTAAAATCTATGACCAGTTTGTGAGAAAATGGGGTCAGTAAGATGATAGCTTTAGGAACATTGATTTTGATGAAACTAAATTATAATGGACACACTAATTATGTGAGAGTCCCATATATTTTGTATGGCAGAATTAGAATTTTTGGAGCATAAATCCACAAGGCTAAAAAAAATCAACAGTGGCTGAAGCATCATTTTACTCAGCTGCCAGGAGGATTGTGACTAACTTCTTGGTTCATGTATTTCTGCTCTTAGTTGGACTCAAATATTGGCAGATTTTGGTATAATTTCTATATTAAATATTTTCTTCTGCCCCTTTGTACTCTTTCTTCTTTTTCTTTGGCTATTTTAAGACATAGTGAGAATGGAAATGATAGGGATAGTACTTTTATAAGACCTGCCAATATTTTTTACCATTACCATTAGCAAACAACTTAGACTATATCATTGATGTAGCTATAACTTGGTAAGTTGATCTGATTTGGGTGGCATAGCTAGAGACAACTTACGATAATTTTCACTTCTACCTTTATGTAATACTAAAGTTATGGTATCCCTTTATCCCTTGAGTGTTGTATCCACCAGGTTAGTTGAATTTTCTTTAGGTTAATTTTATAAGCAGGTTTACCTGAGATCTGATTAAATGATCTGGTTTAAACCAGGAACATATGGATTCTTGTTTTTTGAGTTTAGTCAATGGGTTTGTCCTGTGGCATCAAAAGGGATGTTTTTGTTTCATTTGATGACTATCCAGTTCAAAAACAGAACCAGACACTTATCTGTTAGCATTTGATTATGTAGAAATGCTCATTTCTTGACACTATAGATATATTAAATCTCTAAAGTGCTAAAAAGCCTCTACCCAAGTGAAACAATTAGCAAGCATAGAAAGAAGTTTTATTGGATGCTTCTCTAATTCAGATTTGAGCTAATTTTACATAAAAATGTGACCCATCTATAAAAGACTCCCTAAATAGAGTCCTTAGAATAGGGTTCTTAGACCCTTAGAAAGTCTGTTCCAAATAATTTAACATTGCTGTGTTCAGTTAATATTGAGCAGACTTTTCTATTAAAAATTTGCCTACTTGCAAAATAATATTTGAATACATTTCAGCTTATGAGAAGTTTGACATATTTATTACTTGATTATCATAATAGTTCTATGGAATTGTTAAGACAGTTTTATTATCCCTAATCTGTAGATGAGTGATCTGTTAATAAATGGTAACACATCATTCTCTTCCCCCGTGGATGATCAATTGTTTTGCTTTCCGGTAGAAGTTATGTCTCTGCCTCGAGCAAGCAAAACCTCTTTTAAAAGGGCAGGAATAGCTGCTGTAGGTTATAAAAGATGCAGATCCTGATCAGGCTAGTAAGAGCTATAGCCTGGTAAGTTGATCTTATTTAGGCAGCATGTCTATAGTAAGTAGACTATATCCAAACAAATGAAGATTCCACGATCAAGAACTTAACAAAGGCAGCAAGAAAGCATTAATGATGATGGCAATACCACTCTGTCTGAGTTTCAGAACTTCAGGGGGCATATTCATAGTGTATTCTCTATGTTATCCTATGAAATTGTGCAATATGGCAATATTCCACATATATTAAGAATATTAAAAGAGAGCAATTGTTCAATGAAGAAACTCTGAAGACTAAGGCCTTTTATTCTGCTAAGTCTGATAATCAGTAAGTCATTTTCCCAGACAGAATCTTTTCGTCTTAAAAGGCTGAGGTCAACTGTCACAGCTGCAGTTTCTCCAGGGAAAGATAGTCCTTGTACTTAGCCAAAAGCCTTTCACATCACTATTTGAAGAGGGAGCCATATCCTGCAGTCAAATTGAGGATATTTATGCCCCTTTCAAGCACGGAGAGGTTTGCTTCTTAGTTGGATGAACTGTGTTAGGCAAGATGATAGGAGTTCAGGATGCCATATCTTCATGTGATTTTTGCACTTCAGTTTTACTAAATTCAAAATAGATTGTGAAGGTAGTAGCTCTCAGTTGGGCTCTGAGAATTTTAAATTATGGCTTGGATAAAGTTAAAATATCCTGGGATGATCTTTAAATGATGTATAGTTGGGTACAAGTTTTTCACAATGTTAACATTTCTATTTGACACAGAGAATCATTCTTTTTGGATAGTTGATGATTTATTTTTATTTGAAATTCTAAATCCCAAAGATAATTTTCTTACCATGAACATTGTGTTGTTTGGCAGGTAGTTTTCCCTAAAGATTATTTAAAAGTCTCTTATTCTTAATTGAATGTGTTACACAGCATAGAAGTTCACTAAGCAATGCTTCCAAAAATTATTTGCATTTAGTGGATTATGCATAACCCCATTTTAGAGCTGATGAAAGGAGTCAATAATAGTAAAGTAGCTTAAATGCATTTTCAAGATGTGAAACACTCATTGCCAAAGAGAAGAATACATGTTGGATTGAAATGATTCAACAGTAAACTTTTTATCTTATACCAGAAAGTAACAATTTGGGGGGTAAAGGTAAAGATTTTAAAATTTAAAATTAATGACAAAATTTTCTTTTACTTTTCTAATGCTACCTTTGCCAAAAACAGCATTATTTTCAATCTAGACATGAAGGATATGTAATTTTTCTAGGGTAAAAGAGGTTGAAGCTATTGTTACAACCATGCTGGCCATAGATTAAAACATCTTAGCATGTTACCATATTGACATAAAAGTAGAAAAATTGAAATAACTACATTTGAAGCAGCTTATATTAAAATTATAGTATAGTATTTTCTTTCTTTTTTTAATGCCTGTGAGAAGACTCTTTTGGTTTTTTGTTTTTTTAGTATTTTCTAACTATATCCCCCAAAAGGTAGAGAATTGGGTATTTTATTTACATGAGAATTATATTATTATTAATAGATTAGTATGCATTCAAGAACTAGACTATAATCAATACTTAGTACAAAAAAATAATTTGAACATAATTTAATATATAATGAATCAGAAACCCTGACAGTCTTCTACATCTTTATGAATTCTAGGTATTAAACAGTACTTTGGAAAAATGCTAGTTGTTTTCATTTTACCTTTTGGATTTTGGATAAACTGGGGTTTGTTATATATTCCTTTTACATTCTTTGATGCCAAACCTTAAGAAGCAAGTTATTTTTATTCAGTAATATTTAAAAGTTTCCTTTTGAAAAATTTCTTGACTGAAATATGATAACTCTACATAGTTTTTAAATTGCATTTATAAATGACTCCTCTACTGGAATGAAACTTGTAGACTAAGTTCTATTGGTCTCTCATCCACTGAAGGCAGAAGTCTTTTCTGAAGTCAGTAAGATGTTAGTGTGGGAAAAGAAAATATGTAATAGAATTGAGCCCAGTAATTCCTGCTATTATGGTAACTTTTGTCTGAAACGTGGAGTGGTCTTCAACCTCTACTTCCCATTGTTGAATTAACATAGTAAATATTTATGGAATATAATTTTGAGCAGTTTTTACTTTTCTAGATTTATAATTTGATTTTTTAGGAAACAATCTCTGAGAAGTATTAAACCTTGGCTAATTTTTTTGGAAGAAAAATAATATTCATTGACAGAATTCCCTCGGGTTAAAACAGCAACAGTGAAATGAAGTGATTTTTATTAATTTTCATTAGTTAATTTATTAAGTTTCAGTACTTTTCCATTTATTTAGAAGATTTCATCTAGCTTCCTAGCAAACCTGTGAAGTTGAGGGAACCAATATGGGAAAAGTATGGCCTAATGAGATGACTTGCCAAATGTTATATAACTAGCTACAAATAGGTAGCACCAGGACTAGAACTCAGATGTCATGACAGGCCAAGTTCTTGTTCTCTTTAGCCAACCATAGTCTCATTTTATAACCTGTTGATCACTATGAAGCCAAAGTTTTAATATTATAGAGATTAGCTCTTTCACAAATCTACCAGAAGGATTCTTTCAGGTATACTACTATTACTTCACCCAAAGCAGTTTTTTGAGTGATAAATAAAAATTTACCTAGATAAAAATTGTATTTACTCAAAAAGATACTGTTAATAAGGTGATACATTGAGGTTAAGGCACCAATTTCTAGCCCAGCCGATTTAGATCTTTATCCTGGCATGAATTTAGTGGCACCTCCTAGTCCCTCATGGACTTTTTTCCACATCAGACAAAACCACTGAATGGTTTTGTGTAGTCTGGCAGGATTGTTAGTTGCAGTGGTGTAGAAACGGAAACAATTTGGGAGTTGTAGGTTGAAACTGAGGTGCCTGGTTCTATGAAGTGGTATTCGTACTGAACTTTGAGTACCAGATTTATGTATATATATAAAACAATTTTTTTTTAAGGTGGATGGTAGTAGTGGCTATTTGAGTGTTTTTGGAATACTGAGACATTCGGCATAATTGCACATCTTATAAAGAGGCATTTTGGAGCAGGCTGGATTGTAAACTCACTGCAAATTTAGAATCCAAACAAAATTCATTTCATGTTTGTGTAAATTGTTTTAAGCCATTTTGAACTTACTAAAATTTTGTTTCTATAGTCGATGTTTTTGTGTTTAAGGCCAGCTTTGCCTTTTTCACCATGGGATTCATATTCAGTGGGCCTGCTGAATCACTTCTAGACTGATCCCAAGAGAGGTTCATGCTATTGTACTAGGTTAAATCCATTATAATCTTTATTTACAAATAATTGTTGAGGATCCACAGAATTCAGTAAGTTTTTAGGAAAGTTGACATGATAGAAAGCAGATATGATCAACACATTCCAAAAGGTTCACATTAAAGGGGCACTAAAGCAGCATGGTAAACTATTAAAAAAATAAGAGAAATTTTATTAAAAAGATACACAGCATTAAGATTGTATTTTTAGCAACTTATACAAAGTAGATAAATTTGGAGTTGTTTTGAGAACATATTCTACTTCTTCTTATAAATTCTCATAACATTCATTCCCTTAGGTCTCTGGATTAAAAAACTAGATCACAGTGCTTTCTAATGGTAAATTTTCAGTGTATCAATGAGATAAGGAAAATGGTCCTGAATTATGGATTATAAATATAATACTGCCTTATATCTACAATTTCATTAATTTTTTTACACAGTTACATTGTCTACTTGCTTTATAAGTAATTACAACACATTAAGTTTTTTTCCTCAGTTTTATTGAGGTATAATTGACAAATAAAAATTGTATATATGTTAGCTGTGGGCTTGTCATACAGGACCTTTATTCTGTTGAGGTGCATTTCTTCTATACCTAATTTGTTGAGAATTTTTACCATCAAAGTTTGTTGATTTTTTCAGATTTGTTTCATCTGTTGATATGGATCATATGGTTTTTGTCCTTCATTCTGTTAATGTGATGAATCACATTTATTGATGCATATACTGAACCATCCTGCATCCCCAAGATGAATCCCACTTGATCATGGTGAATGATCCTTTTAATGTGCTGTTGAATTTGGTTTGTAAGTATTCTGTTGAGGATTTTTACATCTATGCTCATCAGGCATATTTGCTTGTAATTTTCTTTTCTTGTAATGTCCTTGTCTGGCTTTGCTATCTTGGTAATGCTGGCCTCATAAAATGAGTTCTTTCTTCTTCAGTCTTTTAGAAGAATTTGAGAAGATTGGTATTAATTCTTCTTTAGATATTTGGTGTAATTTACTAGTGAAACCATCAGGTCCAGGGTTCTCATTGTTGAGAGTTTTTTGATTACTGATTTGGTCAGTTGAAATTTTCTCTTTCTTCATGATTCAGTCATGATAGGTTTGTATATTTCTAGGAATTTGTCAATTTTTTCTAGGTTATTCAATTTATTGGCATTCAATTATTCATAGTATTCTCCTGTGATCTTTTTTATTTCTGTGATATCAGTTGTATTATCTCCTCTTTCATTCATATTTATTTCTTTGAGTATTCTCTTTTTTTTAGTTGGTCTAGCTAAAGGTTTGTCAATTTTGTTTATCTTTTCTAGGACCAACTTTTATTTTAATGATCTTTTCTATTATTTCTCTAGACTCTGTTTCATGTATTTTGCTTGGATCTTTTTTTTCCTTCTGCTGACTCTGAGCTTAGTTTGTTCTTAATCTCCTTGAGGTGTAAAATTAGGTTGTTTATTGACATTTTTCTTAATTTAGTCATTTATTGCCATAAACTTCCCTTGTACCACTGCTTTTGCTGCATCCCATAAGCTTTGGTATGTTGTGTTTCCATTTTTATTTGTCTCAAGATAGTTCTTAGTTTTCTTTTTGATTTCTTTTTTTGACCCATTGGTGGTTCAAGTGTGTGTTGTTTAATTTCCACATATTTGTGAGTTTTGCAATTTTTTTCTTACTATTTCTTTCTAGTTTTATATCATGATACACATAGAGTAGTTTGATACAGTTTTTGAGTCCATTAGATTTTATTATTTTTTCCTCTTTTAAAGAATTTTATACCTACTATACCATACAGCATGTTTTAAACAATGACATATAACTACCCAATAAAGACCAAAAAAAGTTTATCTTATTAGAAACAAGATACACTATCACTTATAGTCTTCAAACATTGTAGCACTTTAACTTTCATAATTTGACAAAGAATTCATGAAATAATCTGCAGACTAGTTTTAACAGACAAATAACACCTTTAAGCAAATATAACTGTCCTAAATTGTTTATTAGACATGAATTTTTACAAACATTACTTATATTAGCAGTCACTAGTGTAGCCTTTTGACTGAATCCAAATTTTACAGAACAAATCCTTTTAATAAAGCAATTTGTTCTGTGAAGTTTGGATTTGGTCTAGGGGTTGCACTTGAGGATTTGGAGGGCCACATGTGGCCTTGCGGCCCTGGGTTCCCCACTCCTCGGTATTTCTTCTGATAGCTTTATGGAATGGATAAATGAAGATAACTTCAAAATATTTGTATATCGAATGTTTACCAACCCTGTAAGAATTCAGGACTCTTAGAACTCCATAGTGGCAACCAGCTTACTCATTTGCAACAGACTGAGGGCTTCCAGCAAACTTCAGCTGGTTAATGCCATGGTGGACAGGCTTGCTGTAGGTTGCACCCTTAGGAACTCGCGTTTGTAGCCACCATGGTATACACAAATCCAATATATTCTTATATATAACATAATGTTGTGTGGCCTTGTATCCTAGTCTGTGCACTTTATTGGGCCCTGTGGGATGAGTAGCCCTGTGGAGTACAAAGAGCTGGCAGTATTGCCAGCTGCACACCTTCAGAAGAAAGTGCATTACATCTGACTCCTTCTTCCCCCATAGCTTCCAGATGTAGTTGTATGCACCCATCTTGGCTTACCTGATGGCTGCCACCAGATAGAAAGGCTAATTCTATTATTTATGCTTTATGTGTTTGATACTCCTCTCTTCCTTTGCCTTCACCCCTACTATATCCCACAGCTAACTCTATACCAAATCCAGTTAGTGTGTATCCTTGTCTTCACTAGAGGTTATTTTATTAATAATGTTATCACTCCTGAAAAATATGTGATATCTTCATTTAAATAAGAAGCTAAATAAAATGGAATTGAGGTATGGAAGGAAAACAGAGGTAGAAAGCTGAACACCTTCAATGCTCATTATCCAAAACACACAGTTTTAACATACCCTAAAATTTAAGAGAGCAGCTGCATCAATATTTGGTTGGAACTTAAAATCCCCGGTAGAGTCCAACTTCCCAGCAAGATAGAGTTTGAGCAAAGTGATAAATATTAGTATGGTGTTATTGGCTTGGATTAATTTGAGGAGACATATGCAGAGGGAATCCTTGGCAGTGATGATAATGCATATAAACAAAAGATATTAAATGCTAAACAAGAAAAGGTGCAACATATTTCCAAAGAAAAGAACTGAAAAGCATGGCTCTTCTGAGCTGGCCAGCTGCTCTCTGATCCTGTTGTTTGGCTATTTCTTTTATATTGCATGCCTTCCATTCTTACAAGATACCCTTTTGAGATAAACAAGAGGGAAACAATAGTAGTTGTAATTTGACAAAATTGTGGTGTTTGATGACACATCAAAACCAGAACAAGGATGCAGTTCTCCTATTTGCTGAGATCAGAGCTCTTTCTAGTGATGACAGCCATTTCTCAAGAGATCCACAAAAATGTTTTATTTTCAAGATAAGATATTTGTACCAGATAATATTTTAGGGGATAATTACTACAAATGTTTGTTTTGATCTACTATTTTTATGATTCTTTATATTTTTCTGGCTATCGAGTTTACAAAATAAATATATTGATGAATTAGATGTATGACATACATTGAAAAAATCTGAAATGGTACAAACTTTTAGTCATTTAAATGTAACCTAAGAATATGTCTACTAAATATAGGAGCCTGATACTAAAAACAAAACAAAACCTTCCTCTGGTCATGAATAGTTTCTTAGCATCTCTTTATTGTGTAAACATGTGTGTTTGTGTTTGAGCTAGGAATGTAGAAATGGAACAATGAAATTAGGGGACAGCAGGAAGCAATTTAAAAAAATAAACAATAAAATAGATAATCCAGAAAACTACTTAAAAACTAAACAATAAGCATAGATAATACAATGTTATGATAGCAAATATATATTGTAGAACATATATTCTGAAATAATCTTATGCTTCAAGTGTGTATTTTTAATTTTATGAAACATTCCTAGTCCAATTATACTAAACCAAACTCTAACAAATTAAAATGAGGCTGATAATGTTAATAGAATTAAAATAGTGTTGGTTCTAAACTAGACTTCTTGGCCATGCTTTGGATAAGATGTGTTTCATTTCCCTTGTTTATTTATTATTTCCCCTGGGTAGAATAAATCCAATTCTATTCAAGTTGGCTTTGTGTTTTATCTCTCAACTGGTCACTATTTTGAAATTTAAGTGGCCAAGTGCCATGACGGGCTAAAGATGGATATAGAGAAGGCTTTGATTTGAGTGAGAAAAAAGCTATCTTTACTTTGGTCATACTTTTTTTCTTGGTTCAATAATGCCAGATATAGGTGTTAACAGTTCAATTTCCATTTTGTGATAATGATTTCTTGGTGAGAGAATCATGTTCTGTATAGCATAGGAATTGAGTAAGTTGTTAATGGAAGTTGAAACCTCAGGTGAAGATAAATGTTCCAACTATTTTGGTATGTGGAGTGTTATTCTGAACTCTTAAATCTTGCCCTTCTTGTCTAAAATAGTGACCATGTTGGATTATTGCCTTGTCTTTGTAACAGTTTTAACATGTCATTATAATCACATCTTTTAACTATTCACAAAATGACTTATTTTCACTTTATTTTCATGTTGATGTTCACATTAATATCATGATTTTGTGACAAAACATCACCACATCACATTGCTACATACGTTTGGCACAGATTGAATCTATGAGAGTGACCATGAGGAGTCTTGCTCCGAAGAATTTTTAGTCTTAGAAGCAATGTTTAAGTGTCAAAAAGTACAGGAAAAAAAATAGAAAATATACTTGATTTGGCCAAAAAACAGCAAGAGTACTTTAGGGATTTCAAATTTGATTTGTAACTGTTCTTAAAAAATAAAAATTGACTACTTTTACAGTGCTCACGAGACAAAAAAAAATACTAGTCTTTTGGAAGAAAGGTTGAGGAGTATTTAAATTGGCAGATGGAGAAAATTTACAAGCCAAATATGTCTTCATAGTTACCATAATACCTTTCCTGACACTTCATTTATCTTAACTATATTAGGGCTAAGAAGTTTTTAGGTTGGCAACCTCTAAGAAAAACCTTATTGAAAATTCAGAATAAAATGCAAGGCAGTCCCTATCTTGATATTAGTTACAAATACTATGCAATGCCATCTTTTGACTGTTTTGTGAATTTAATTAAGTGGGAATCTACAGAAATTAGGATATTGTTAGAACTTCCATAATCTTCAGTAAAATTGTTATTATTCCTAAATTAAAGCAGTTTACAGAGTGAAATTTAAAATCTATGGTTAGATTTCAGTAAAGAAATGAAATAAAAAAATTATTAGTATTATCAAACATAATTTTCAAAATACCAATTTCCATTAACTACTGAATTAGACTAACCTAATCAGTTAGTTCCCAAACATTTCTTTATACTAACAAAAGCTACGATAATTAAAATATCAATAACATCTATTAAGCATTTATTGGGCATACACAGTATGTATACATTATCTAAGTTTATACACAAAGTAATCCTAAGGAGCTATAGTAACTATGATTTTCCTCATTTTATAGAGGAGAAACTGAAGTTACATTAAGTAGGTGAGGAATGGGGTGGTTCTGGAACTAGAAACCCAAGTTGGAACCCTATTATGGAGGATGCAGAAGCAGTAGAAATCACTGCCTCTACTCTTAGTAGGTTTGCAAACTAGTTGGAGAGATAAAATTAAATGGTAAAAAGAGCAATGAAAAACATGAAGCAATAAAGAATTAACTGCATAATTTACTTGCAACTGGAGCTCAAAGGAGAGATCAAGAGAAGAGTCAGCAGAGAATGCATCACGGATGAAGTAACTGTTGGATGTATCAGATATGTATAGACAGATGGTAGAAGAGATATAGGGAAAGAAAATAAGAACATGTATGGAAGAAGCATGAACATTGAATTTGATGCCAGTCCAAACTGAACAATAAGCTTATATACATTAGTCATTAGTATTAATACCATACCAGTTTAATAATTTATTGGAAAGAAAGGTTTAAATACTCTTCTAGAGAGAAGTTTTGGGGGTTTGTGCACATATTTTTACTATAGTGTCAATAGTGACCAAAATTTACACTGCCTATTGCCTGTTGGCAGGAACTATTAGGTAATAAAGTATGAAACGTCCAATTTCCTTGAGTGCTAAGTTTGACAGTTGATACTTCTGACATTTCACTTTGACACTTCTTGTTTTATTTTTATTGTGAACGTACATCCTCAGTCTTGCAAATGCATGTTTTGGCATGTGATTATCTATCAATTTTTTTTTAGAACAATTTTTGTGAAACCATGGATATGTCAAAAATTCATGTTATTTTCGAATATATAATAAGTTCCATCGTGGAACCAATGCAGCACAGACAGCTTTAAATATCAATGAAGTGTTTGGGAAGGATGTGGCTAATGAATGCACACACATCAATGATTTGAGAAGTTACGTTCTGGTGATTTCAATTTTGAAAATGAGTCACATGGGCAACCAACGTGGATAATGATGAGCTGAAAGCTGTAGTGGAAGCAAATGCATCTCAATCTATGCATGAATTAGTAGAAAGGTTTGAGGTTACTATTCCAACAATATTAGACCATTTGAAACAAATTGGCAAGGTAAAGAAGCTGGATAGATGGGGACCGCATGAATTAAATGAGCATCAGAAGAGAAATCTTCTCGAAGCTTGTCTTTCTTTGCTGTCACAATATAAAGGTGAACCATTTCTCCACTGTATTGTTACATGTGATGAAAAATGGATTCTTTTTGACAATCACAAGCATTCCACACAATGGCTAGATAAACATGAAGTGCTGAAACAGTCCAAAACTGAATATTCATCAAAAAAAGCTACTGGTGCCTGTTTGGTGGTCCAGCGCTGGTATTATCCACTACAGCTCCATGAAACCTGGTCAGTCGATTACAGCGGATGTCTGCTGCAACAAGTTGGATGAAATGATGAGGATGCTTGTGATTAAGCAGCTGAGACTGGTCAATAGAGATAGGCCAATCCTCTTACAAGACAATGCTTGACCACATGTTGCGCAAACAACACTGCTTTAACTATAGAGGCTGGACTTGGAAACTCTGTCATCCACCATATTCACCAGACCTTGCACCCACTGATGACCACTTCTTGCAGCCTTTGGACCACTTCTTGCAAAGAAAAATATTCAATTCTCAACAAACTGGGAAACTCCTTTTGCAGTTTCATCGCCTCTGGCCCTCCAGGCTTCTTCCCTGCTGGCATAAACAAGCTACCATTAAGATGGCAAAGCTGTGTCAATAGTTTGGGTGCATACTTTGATTAATTGTGCTACTTCTTGTTTGAGATATAATGAACTACACTTTTGATTTGAAACCGGACATTTCATATTTAATGACCTTAATGACTCCATTTAGAAGAGCCAAAGAAATAGAAACCTTATGTGTCTTGTTCACTGCTATATTCACAGAGTCTAGACCAGTGCCCTGCAATGGAGGGTTCTTGTTAATTATCTGTTGGATAGATGAATGAATGAATAAATAAATATATAGAATTTATAAGTAACATCACAGTTTTTAATCTGAGGACGTTTAAGCATTTTCCAAGTGTTAATCATTGGCAGATACCACATTTTATTTAACTAGAAACTAAAGAATAGTGAGTTAATGTTAACCCAGTGTTCCATAGTGATTCAACATTGGGGGTAAGAATCTTCACATTTCCTGTCTTCCAAAAGTAAGAGTTTTTATTTTGTTACCTTCAACAAATGATAAGAACCCCAAACTGTTTTCAAAATTACTGAGTTGAATCCCATCATATTTTACCACTTACTAACTGTATACTGTTAGGTAAGTTACTTAATTTCTGCAAATCTCAGTTTGCTCAGTCATAGAATGGAAATAATCCTTTTTTGTTTCCTACCACCATGGAAATTGTTGTGAAGTCCAAATGAGAAAATTTCTGTGGGAATCATTAACATACTGTACAAATGTCAGGTATTTTGAGTCATTTCTTTAATATTAACAAGGTTTTTGGCCAACACACCTTATAAATAACAACATGTTAAGCCTGTCCTTACTGTGGCATTAATTTTGGAATGCAGGTATATACAATAGGATAAGATTCATTTATTTATATAAGAATCTAGGGAAGAATCCTCAGGTAGATACAAGCTATACATATTTAGGGAAGAATGTAGGTCATTTTGGTCAGTTCATAGTAGTGAGAAGGAATGTAGTACTGGAGAGGTAGGCAAGGCTAGTTCATTTAGGATCTTATAGGCCATGATAAATAGTTTGGATTTTTTGTAAGTGTATATATTATTGTTTTTATTTATATAAGAAGGGAAATACAGTACTCTTCGACTGAGGATGGTAATGTTATTCTACTTTTTAATTGGAAGAGAAATCAAGATAAGAGATCTTATGTTTCATGTATGTATATACACAGCTGGATTATGAGAAAAGAGAGCAGTTATATGTATGCCTCATGGCATCTTGCATATTTTTTAGGCAAGAAAAACCATTAATGGATTCCTATGATTACTCTCTCTTATATTAAATTTATTTGTAGTGTTGTCATCTAATCTATTCTAAATTTCTTTTGGCCATGGATTGTATTTTAATCATCCTTGTGTTGAACAGGATTTTTTTTCATTAATTTTATTGACCAAAGTAATATATTATTATGATTATAAGCAAGAGTTTCTTGCCCCATCCCTTCCCATTCATAGTCCAGTAGCTCAGCTAAAACAACTTAATTTTTTTTTTTTTTTGACAGAGTCTTGCTCTGTCACCCCAGCTAGAGTGCACTGGGATCATCATAGTTCACTGCAACCTCAAACTCCTGGGCTCAGGTGATCCTCCTGCCTCAGCCTCCGAAGTAGCTGGGAGTACTGGCATGTGCCACCACATCTGGCAGTTTTTCTATTTTTTGTAGAGACAGGGTCTTGCTCTTGCTCAGTATGGTCTTGAACTCCCTACCTTGGCTTCCCACTGTGCTAGGATTACAGGCATGAGATGCCAAGACCAGGCATAATTCCAAACTATTACTTCTGGGAATTGGTGCCATACTTCTAAATAATATTATTTTTTACCACAATTTTTTGATTTGTCAATTTGAGACATTCTTTTATTTGCTCCTGTATGGATGATAATTTCACTGATTTTAAGAACTGACTATATGCCCATCTTCCTAATATGTTTAATCACATTTAATTACTGTTTTGGTTATCATTTTAACTTTAAGCATTGAATTAACCTCTTAGTTGTTTTATCACTTATAAACATCTTTTACATAAGCATTTTGTAGAGGATGATATCAAGGCCCACTAGATATTTTTAAAAGTTAGCTAGAACTTTGTTCAGGTAGAGCGTAGAACACCACAAATTACTTTTTTTCTCCGTGGCAGTTGAGTCCCTGTGTTCCATTTCTTAAGTACATTTACTTCTTAACTGTGTGTGATAAATAATTCATGTCTGTATGATAGCAGTAGATTAGCTGATGGATTTTATCTGGATATGTAGACTTCCATGTTAGTAAGTCATTTAAATATCTAGGTTCCTACCCAGTGGGAATCAACTCAGTTTTATTTTCTTGTCTTGTTTTGTTTTGTTTTAGAGGCAGGGTCTTGATATGTTTCCCAGGCTGGAGTGCAGTGGCTATTCACATGTGTAATCATGGGAGCATACTGCAGCCTCAAACTCCTGGCCTCAAGCAATCCTCCCCAGTAGCTAGAACTATACCTGGCTAATTTTCCTGGTATTTTATTTGGCATAGCTTCTTAAATAATAAGGTCATTATGAAAATTATTTTTCAGATATTTATCAGTAAACTTATTCAAACAGATCTTATTCAGTTAATGACAGAATAGAATGCCTAGTAGAGCAAGGTAACCCAAATAGTTATAACATAGTGTGGTCCTCTTAGCTTTTTCATTGTTTTTTTGCAAAAGAAACTAGTCAGTATTTTGGAAAATTTTTAATCTAGCTCTTTGAGACTTTATGAAGTTTTTAAAGCATTTTGGCTTTTCATACTTGATGCCCTTTAGCCCCTGAGAACAGTCAATGTTGGATTGGAACTTGAAGGTGATGGAGCAAATTTAACAAGGCTTCCATAATCATACATTTTTCAGAAGACTATGAATTGGTACTCAGTCTTTTAAAACACTTATTAAAACACTTAAACACCTCTTGTAGATATGTGATGATTAGGCTTCCAATACTCTTAATAAATTATTGGCAATTGGAATTGGAGAAAAATACTGCAAGTGGCAAAATGCCTTATATCATGGTATAGAGGAGTATTAGACAAAAATTATATAGAAAATTGGAATATTGATTAGTAATGAAATATAGTAGGGGACAGACATAAAGCAATATGATTAGAGAGGAAAAATAACATAAAGTCCAGAGGATGAATAACTGACTCTATTTAAATAAAGTTAGAAACCCCCTTCGTAGTAAGGAATAATAAGATTAGCATTAGTTCACAATATAATGTTGTGGTTAAAGCAAACACAGTATTTGGTCACATAAATAGGAATCAAAAATGTAGAAAACTTGAGATTATTTTCCTACTGTACTTGCCACTGGTCAGACCCGTATGTGAGCTTTGATTCTAGTTCTCGGTTCTACTGCTAAAGAAGGACATGGAGAACTTGGAGAAGGTTCAGAGGAGTACCACAAAGATGATTAAAGGGTTGAAAAAGAAACCTAAAAGAAAAAATTTAAAGTAGCAGGGATTATTATTCCAGAGAATAGAACACTTAGAAGTATTGAACTTATTATGCATAAAGGATGGAGGCCAGATGTTCTCAATCTTCACTGAAGTTCAAACAAAAAGAATTCAACTTAACCTGAAGCATGAAGGATTTAGGTTAAACATGAGGAAAATTTTACACTTAGGGTAGATGACTATGGAACATGTGATAGCTTTTATAACACTATAGATACTCCTCGACAACATTGAACAGTTCAAAGGGCATTTGAGGCATTTGTCATTCTAGTAGCTCATTAGGTAAATCTGCATTTTTAGCTTTCTTTTTTTCTGAGTAAGGAAAATTAACATTTGATGTGGAAATTCTGACTTATTATGATGAGTCCTATACAAAATATGTTGGGTTCACTTAATAGAGGTAATGTACTTGATTTACATATCAATTTAATTTATAAGACACTGTATTAAATAGTATGATGGTCCATTAAATCAGAAGGATAGACAATCTGACATGTCAAAGTCTTTTGTTAAATCCATCTTCTTTTAATTAGATCACACATTAAAAGACAATGATCACTGTTGCTTATCAATTGGTTTGGTGATAAATATCAGTAAAAAAGAGAAATGATTGTGTTGAAGTTTAAATATATATTTATTCTAGATTTTAACTTTTAGATACATATTTTAAATTTTGAAAGCTTTGCGGTGGTGTTTTTTTCTGAGAGTAGCCCTTTCAAATGCATTTTTAATATGAAGTCTGGCTTTCAAAATCAATGTTGCTGAGTAGTTTGCCTCATTGTAAATAAAAATTATTTATCTTTGCAAATCAACTACCAAAGTACTGCCTAATAGAATTAGACTATTGGTTGCTTGTGGCTAGATTTAAAAGACCCATATACTAACAATAGAAAAATTCTTCTCCTTATTGAGCAAGAGCAATGCTTAACATTTATATTATGCTTTTTCTTTCTTGACTTAAATAGCTTCTTTGGTTTTGAGGTTTTTGAGAAGGAAGACAAAATAAGCTGTGTACTTTATTTTAAGGCAAAGAACTGTTGTGGTCTGCCATGTTCTGTAAAACTAAAAAGATGCTATAGCAAAAATTTAGAAAGAAAACATTTTGGATGTAGTAAAGCGTGTAAAGTTATGTGTATAAAATGTCTTTATATTATAAGTAATATAAAATAGACTGATCAATGTTTCATTGTTTATAAAGCATTTCCATTATATGTTAATGTCAAATATAGTTTTTTTAATACTAGAGGATGTTATATTTCCCAAAACTATTCTTTTTTAAAAAATTTTATTACATTTTTTCAAAATTTTTTATTATATATTGACAAATTAGAAATTTTTTATTTTTAATTGACAGTGATTATATTTATGGGGTACAATGTGATGTTTTGATATATCTATACATTACAGTATTAAATCAGTTTAATTAACTATCATCTCACATACATACAATTTTTTTGTGGTGTGAACATTTAAAATCTGTTAGTAATTTTGAAATATGCATTACATCATTATTAACTATAGTCTCCATATTGTGCAATAGATCTCAAAAATGGATTTGTCCTGTCCAATTGAAACTTTGTACTCTTTAATCAACATCTCCCCATTCCCTTCTCCCTCTTTCCCTTCTCCCTCTTTCCCTTCTCCCTCTTTCCCTAGCCTGTGGTAACCACCATTCAACTCTCTACTTATATGAGTTTGACTTTTTTAGATTCCACACGTAAGTGAAGTCACGCAGTATTTGTCTCTTTGTGAGTGGCTTATTTTCACATAACATAATATCCTCCAGGTTCATTCATATTGTCTCAAATGATAGGATTTTCTTCTTTTTTAAGGCTGAATAGTATTTCATTGTATGTATATTTGGTTGTAACCACATTTTCTTTATCCATTCATCCATTGATAGACACTCAGGGATTCCATATCTTGGTTGTTGTGAATAATTCTGCAATGAACATGGGAATGCAGATATCTCTTCAACATATTGACTTCAGTTTCTTTGGATATATACCTAGAGTTGGGATGCTGGATCCTATGGTAGTTCTATTTTTAAAAATTTGGGGGAACCTCCACACTATTTTCTATAATGGCTGAACTAATTTATATTAAGACTAACAACATACCAGAGCTCCCTTTCTTCATATCCTCACTAGCATGTGTTATCTTTTGTCTTTTTGGTGATAGCCATTCTAACAGGTCTGAGGTGATTTCTCATTGCAGTTTTAATTTGCATTTCCATGATGATTAGTGATGTTCAGCATTTTTTCTTACACCTGTTGTCCATTTGTGTGTCTTTTGAGAAATATCTATTCAGATCCTTTGCCCGTTTTTAATCCGGTGATTTATTTTCTTGCTATTGAGTTGTATGAGTTACTTATATATTTTTTATATTAACCACTGATCAAATGTATGGTTTGTAGGTATTTTCTGTTAGTTGTTTCCTTTACTGTGTAGAAGCTTTTTTGTTTGATACAATATTTGTCTATTTTTGCTTTTATTGCATATGTTTTCTTCTAGTAGTTTTATAGTTTCAGATATTATATTTAAGCTTTTAGTGCATCCTGAGTTTTGTGTATGATGTGATTTAAGGGTCCAATTTCATTCTTCTGCATGTAGATATCCAGTTTTCCATTTATTGAAGAGACTGTCTTTTCTTCATTGTGTATTCTTGGCACCTTTGTCAAAGACCAATGGACCATGAATGCATGGATTCATTTCTGGGTTCTCTGTTCTGTTCCATTGGGCTGTGTGTCTGTTTTTATGCCAGTATCATGCTGTTTTTTGTTTTTTGAGACAGGGTCCTGCTCTGTTGCCTGGGCTAGAGTGCAGTGGAATCATCATAGCTCATTGCAACCTCAAACTTCTGGGCTCAAGTGATCCTCCTACCTCAGCCTCCCAAGTAGCTGGGACAACAGGCACGTGCCACCACGCCGGTGAATTTTTCAATTTTTGTTCTTTTACTTTTTGTGGAGATAGGGTCTCATTCTTACTCAGACTGGTCTCAAACTCCTGTCCTCAAGTGATCTTCCTGCCTTGGCCTCCCAAAGTGGTAGGATTACAGGCGTGAGCCACTGCTCCCAGTGTAGTATTATGCTGTTTTGATTAGTATGGATTTGTAGTGTATTTTTAAATTAGTAATCTGATGCCTCCAGCTTTGTTCTTTTTGCTCAAGATTGCTATAGGTAGGTGTGGTCCTTTGTGGAGTCCTTTGTGGTTCCATCTTAATTTTAGGATTGTTTTTCTATTTCTGTGAAAATGTCATTGGAATGTTGATAGGGATTGCATTGAATCTGTAGATCACTTTGGGGAGTATGAACATTTTGACAATATTGATTCTTTCACTCCATGAACATAAGATATCTTTCCATTGATTTGTATGTTCTTTAATTTCTTTCATCAGTGATTTGTGATTTATAGTTTTCAGTGTACAGATATTTCACTTTTTTGGCTAAATATATTCCTAAGTATTTTATATGTTATAAATGGGATTATTTATTTATTTATTAGAGACAGGATCTCACTGTCTTACCCCGGCTGGTTTTGAACTCCTAGGCTCAAGGGATTGTTCTGTCTCAGCCTCCTGAGTAGCTGATAGATGGGATTATTTTCTTGATTTCCTATTTGGATAGTTCATTGTTAGTGTATAGAAATGCTCCTGATTTTTGTATATTGATTTTGTGTTCTGTATTTACTGAACTTGTTTACCGGTTCTAACAATTTTTTGATGGGGTCTTTAGGGTTTTCTATATGTAAGGTTATGTTGTCAGCAGAGAGGCTTTTACTTCTTCCTTTTCAATTTGGATGTCTTTTATTTCTTTTTCTTGCCTAATTTCTCTGCTGAGTACTATGTTGAATAGAAGTGGTGAAAGTGGGCATCCTTGTTTTGTTCCTGATATTAGAAGAAAAACCTTCAACTTTACACCGTTGAGTATGATGTTAGCTGGGGGCAGGTCATATAGGACCTTTACTTTGTTGAGATGTATTTCTTCTATACCTAATTTGTTGAGAATTTTTACCATGAAAGGTTTTTTTGTACTTTGTCAAATGTTTTGCATCAATTGATACAATCATGATTTTTGTCCTTCATTCTGTTAATGCGATGTATCACTTTATTGATACATATGTTGAACCATCCTGCATCCCCAAGATGAATCCCACTTGATCATGGTGAATTATCCTTTTAATGTGCTGTTGAATTTGGTTTACAAGTATTCTATTGCAGATTTTTGCATCTACGGTTATCAGCAATATTGGTCTGTAATTTTCTTGTAACGACCCTGTCTGGCTTTGGTATCACAGTAATGCTGGCCTTGTAAAATCAGTTTGGAAGTCTTCTCTCTTCTTCAATCTTTTGGTAGGCTTTGAGAAGGACTAGTTAAATTGTTCTTTAGATAAGCCAAAATTGGCTACAGCAGGAGACATATGTAGAGAGAAGTAAAAGACAATTCTATAAAGATAATTTGAAGCTAGATTATGAGGAATCTTGAACTCCAAGTTAAGGTGTTTAGATTCTTAGAGACAATTCAGTTTATGAGTGGCAGAATGGCATGGGCAGAACTATGCTTTAGTAACAATAGGCTATGTACTTTATAAGATAGATTTGGGTAAAAGATATTTGCATTCATCTCAATAAGAGAGAATTTAGGATGTAAATAAGTATGATTGGAATTGAAAGGACAAATACAGTTACATCAAAGAAAGATTGTTCCGATTATATGAAAGAACAAAGGAAAGGGAGGACTCATAAGTGACTCCCAAATGACCAAATTCAGTCTAATAAATTGTACCCCATGGTATAAAACAGTAAAAACACTTTTCTTTTTCTTGTGTTGTTTAATTATGCTTTTACTAATTTTAGAAAAGTTTCTAAGCTTTCTAAAACAAGGGATTATGTTAGTCTTGTTCATGTTTTTTCTTACCCTGATACATGTTAAGCTCTTAGTAAATATTTGCTGAAAAAAAGTTTAATTTTTTAATTCTTTAATATGAAAGAATCTTTTTATAGTTAAATTTGTACATGAATCAAACTTACTCTATTATCTACTTCCCAAAGCAACACTATAGTAAATGTATCTTTTTTTTTTTTTTTTTTTTTTTTTTTTTTTGAGACCGAGTCTCGCTTTGTTGCCCGGGCTAGAGTGAGTGCCGTGGCATCAGCCTAGCTCACAGCAACCTCAAACTCCTGGGCTTAAGCGATCCTGCCTCCTCAGCCTCCCGAGTAGCTGGGACTACAGGCATGTGCCACCATGCCTGGCTAATTTTTTTCTATATATATTTTCATTGACCAGATAATTTCTTTCTATTTTTAGTAGAGATGAGGTCTCGCTCTTGCTCAGGCTGGTCTCGAACTCCTGACCTTGAGCGATCCACCCGCCTCGGCCTCCCAGAGTGCTAGGATTACAGGCGTGAGCCACCGCGCCCGGCCTGTAAATGTATCTTTTAAAATTTTTTACTTTCCTGACAAACATACAGGAACTTCAGCATCCAACTGTGTTTTGATGCCTTGAAAATAATTTTCTTCCTATTAATGGTTATTGGGAAACGGAAATTGGGAATGGAAATTGGAATGGTTATTAGGTTATTGGAATTAAAAGCTTTTGGGATATGGACTTGAGGAAATGTAAATGGATATAACCTTTGTAGAGGATTTAATTCAATAGGCACTAAAAACTTATTGCGCCAGGAATTTTGCTAGCTGCAATAATGGACAAAAGAAACCAGTCCCTAATCTCAAATAATTTACAGTCCAGTAGAAAATACAGACATAAAATTACTATTAATAGTTTGATGAGAGGTATGAAGGAAAAATTTACAGAGCTGGACAAGTATTTACTAGGGGAACCTCATCTAATCAGGAAAGATTTCCTTGAAAGGTGCACTGATCAAGAATCTGAAAGAGTGGTAGGAGCAACCCTAGGAAAGGAAAGTGGGGTCCATAGAAAAGTGTCCCAGATAGATGAAAAGAAGGCAAATATGTCTTGAGATTGGAAAGAGGGGACACAGGTGTACATAAGGCAAGAGAATTAGGTAAGGTCCAGATCATGACATTATGAATGATAATCCTTAAATATGTTTCACTTCTAGGAATTTACAATTGGAATTGTAAATGGAAATTTAATTTAAATTGTAATGGAAAAATTATCAGAAAAATATACAAAAATATAGTGATGTTCATTGTAATTAATTTTATATCAATGAAAACTTGGAAACAAAAGTTTTCAACAATAGGGAATTATTTAAAGAAGTGTTGGTTACTATATCCATACAGTGGAAGATGTTAATGCCATTAATATGATGTGCATATATTTTTACTGACTTAGAAAGATGTTCAAAATATATTGGTAACTAAAACTTAGGATGCAAATGATATAATATCTTGTTTTTGTGAATGTATAGAAATATAGTAATAATTTATTCCATTATCAATAAATAAATATTGTAACATGATTTAGTGAGAAAACAATCGGAGAGAAAGTTACTCTGTTATCCAGTAGAAGAAAAAGGTTTGGAATAGTAATGAAGAAAGGCCACAAGGACAGATGTTACAGTCTGTTGAATTGAGGGTATTGATGATTGCAAAGGAGTGAAAACCCTCTATTGGTAGGCTTTTATAACTTAAATATAAAAGTCTCAACCTTGTCAGCTAAGTCAGTATTTTGCAATGATCTGAGGACAATTTTCTAAGGCAGAAGACATTTTTGACTTACTATCTCTATCCTTTCCAATAAAAACACCCTACTATAATGAATGGACAATTCATATTATGATGTAAATAGCCAAGGAGGTATTTTATAGACTATAATAGTAAATCTTTAATTCATGCCATGAGCAAAAGCATGGGCAGCATCTGACATATTATAGGAATTAATAGCAACAAGTATCTAGTAATTGTTAAGCAAATAACGCTAACATATCTTTGAGCACTATTGTATGAGATGGTTCGCATAACAATAGCAAGCATACGTGCTCATTAGATAGTATATATATGGTTGGTCTTACGATTTAAGCATTCAAAAATCATCAGAAAGCAACTTCCCTGAGATAAATGAATGCCATTTAGATAAAGAGATGAGTATTATCAAAAATGTAACCTGTGGAGTAAGTTACATAAACTGAACTAATAACCTATTATTTAAGGTCATCTTACAGTCTTTTTCATTTATCTTGAAGAGTGATATGCATTCTTGTCTATTTTGGGTTAAAACAATTTTTTCTCTTCATTATTTTATTATGATTATCTTTATAGTTGTAGTTGGTTTTATAATGCTGCTGCCTCAGTACATGTAAAGAAAGTAGAAAGAGCTATGTCATTACCACTTGACTTTCACCACTGTAGAGGAGAAAAAATATGTTTTCTTCTATCCATTCTAGGTTCATGACTGAGGTCCCTATAACCAAAAGATACATTAACAATAGAAAAACACACAAATTTATTTAATACAAATTTTACATGATTTGAGAGCCTTCATAAGGAAATGAAGACTAAGAAATAGTTAAAATGAAGTTTTTTAAATGGTAGGTTTGATGAAGAGTGGATAGTTGTGTACACATATGATAGGGAGAAAAGGATATAATCTAATGATAATAAACTGGAGGAAACTTACTAAGGCCCATTTCTTCAAATTCTTTTCTCTGTCCCTTCATCTTCAGACATAAGGATATTCTTTCCTCTTCTCCCCTTAGTATAGGGATGCACCTCTCACATGAGAGTCTTATGACCTACTTCAGGGAAATTCTGGGAAATTCTTCCTAGGTTTATGACTTGCTTCAGGAGAGTAGGGTTGGGGGAAGGTCAGAGTGACCTTCTTGCTTCTGTTTTTTTTTTTTTTTTTTTTTTCAAATTTCTTTAGCCTACAATATTCAATATGCCAACGTGCCATATTTTGGGGTAGTGTGTCCTGAACCCCATCACCACCACATGTAAGAGAACTAAATGAGACAACATAGTACATAGAACATTCTGATTTAGAAGTATGTCTATGACTAAATGTTAAGCAAATGAGACTCTAAGTCTAGATTTTGGTTCATTGCATTTTTAAAACTAAATCATTTGAAAGGAACTATTCTTTACAATGATTATTTCTCTTACATAAGAATGGAATGTAGTTTTGGAAAAGGTTTTAAGAACCCATCGAAGTATTTTCATCATTTTAAGATCATGCTATATTTTGTAGACCTTAAAATGGAGCTTCATCATGTGCTTTGGTCAGTTTCTTCTGATAAGCCATGTACTATGGTTTTGATATGGTTTGTTTGGCCCTGCTGCGTCTCATGTTAAGGTTTGATCCCCATTGTTAGAGATGGGGCCTGGTGGGAGGTGTTTAGATCATCAGGGTGGGTTCCTCATGAATGTCTTGGTGCTATTTTTGTGGCAGTGAATGAGTTCTCACTCTTAGTTCCCACGATAACTAGTTGAATTGTTGAAAAGAGCCTGGCACCTCTTCCTTTTCTCTTGCTTCCACTCTTGCCATGTGATCTCTGCACCCTGGCTCCCCTTCCACTGTGAGTGGAAGCAGCCTGAAGCCCTCACCAGAAGCAGTTGCTAGCACCATGTTTCTTGTACAGCTTGCAGAACAATAAGTCAAATAAACCTCTTTTTTTAAATAAATTACCTAGCCTCAGGTATTCCTTTATAGCAACACAGAAATGGACAAAGACACCATGCCTAGCCAAAAGTGATTAGAAGATTAATGAATTGAAAGTAGCTGTAGCAGAAAAATTAACCTATGTTACAGTCTCAACTAAATTCTCTGATTTTGATCTTGCTCAATCAATCCAACCTCATTATGAATTTAGGGTAAGGGAATGACAAAATACACATTTATCTACTTATCCAAAAGTGGAACTCTGATTTCCTATAAGTACCAGGCTTTGTGTAGATTCTCTAAGATCATGTTTCTTAATTCTTTTTCATCTGCTCTGAACCTTCATTATCGTTTTAGGAAAAGAAAACAAAAAGAGTACCACACTGATAAGGTGCTGTTTTTCTGTCCAAATTCAGAATCCAGAGAACTTTTCTAATTATATTTCAGCTATTCTCTGTCTTCTTAAGATTCCAGTGTATTTCTTAGCCTAGTTTGAAGTTTAGATCACAGGCCTATGTTTAAGGGTCCCTGTCACATCTGGGTTGGTCAAGATTTAGTAGTGACTGATTTGCATAAAGAGTGCTGAGAGTAGGGAATGGAAACTTATTTTCCTCAGTCTCTCTTTTTTTAAGTTTGTACAGCAGCAAGACAAGTCCTAAAAGCACATTGATTATATCTTTGAGGTAAAGCAAGACTCCTTGCATTGTGTTCCTTTGTATCTTTTTCCTGAAGTGGCTCAGGTCTGGAGGAAAATAAGGCAAACCTACAGTACGGCAGAGAAGAGTTGATGGGGATATACAGTAAATATGATACAAGGTAAACATGAGAAAGTCTAGAGAAAGAAAGGGAAAGGTGGGAAGCTTATGAGGAAAATTATCATGGCATGAAGTTGAAAATGATATTTAATGGTAAGATAGAAAAAGACTGAGAGATATCAAGGAACTGAAATAAGCTGTTGCATACTTGGCCTAATTTGAGAGATAATGGTTTATGTGTAAAACAGCTTGCATTAGATGACTTCTCAAGATTCTTTACATTCGTAGAAATATGGGGCTGATAAGAAAGAGAATAGTTTGTAGGAAAGGAAAGAATCAGAAATTTATACACAAGAAAGAAGAAAAATAGGAATAAGATAAGGGACAGAATAAAAAGTAACCCACAAAAAATTAAAAAGGTAAAATATGACAGAATAGAAACTTATAAAATTTGCAAATAATGGAATTAAAGAAATTTAAAATTTTTAAAAATGTCTCAAATGATTACCTTACATTTACGCCAGACCTTTTTTTAATGTATGGGTAGCATATTGAGCAAGCATACACAATCAAAGTATGGAAAAATATTTACATTCATCACTTTTATATTGACAAGGAAATTCAGTATAGTTGAGCAAGTTTACATTGAATAGAAACTTTAGTTTTTGGGAATTATCATTTCCAATTTATAATATAAATACAACTTGATTGTATATTATGTAATTCATGGATAAGATGGTATAAAATTTTTAATCCATGACTGAAGTCTTTCTTTTGCTCGCAGTCTGTTTCTACTATTCCATGATACACATTCCGAGAAGACAATTATAGGAATAGCTTAAAGAAGATAACTCTATTAGAAGTAGGTATCATCATAGATAAATTATTTTTCTTACTATCCTATCATGTCTTCTTTCCATCAATCAGGAAATTTTATTCTTGTAAACTGACTTAAGCTAATGTGGCTAAGCAAACTCTTAGGATTTCGTGAATGAGTGTTACCAGTTATTATGAAGGAAAGTTTTATTAATAGATCAAATTCCATCGTTCAATACAAATATTTTTTAAATAAACAAAAAGGCACAAAATAATTCATACTCCTCATTTTATAAGCTTGATGAAATCCCAGCTCTCTATTATTTCGGTGCTCTTACAACACTTTACATGAAAAGTGCTCTCAATATTTACATGAAAATATTTTTGGGAACAGAATTTTGCCACCCTTAACATTTGTCATCAGGTATCATAATGTTCCAAACCAATGAGTGTACACATAGGACAAATCTCAGATGTGTTACTGAAGTGTACAGCTAGCGATGCTTCCTGGTTTTTTTAAGTGTTCATGCAAAGTGAAGCAGTGCCTTTGAAATATTTTGGCCCATCTACAGATTTGTAACATCACTAATTTTTTTCTTCAATAACAAACACATTTTAAACATTCATTAGACATTCATTAAGCTGATTATCAAATATCTCTTGTGTTGGTCACCAGAGACAGACATAGCTGAAACACTTTCTGATTAAATGTTGGTTATACAGAAAGATATATAATACAAATCATCATTTTCTCCCTCCTCTCCCTCAGATGCCCATTGTTATCCTCTCATATTTATATCTATATATAAACTCAATCTCAAATAAATATATATTCACATAAACGTACTTTTTAAAAAACTTTCCTATTATGCAAACTAATAGGAAACTTTCCAAGTTGCTTTTGTCTATATGAAAAAACAAATCTGGTTTGGTGTTCAAAATACTGAATAATCTGTGCCCCCTCCCAATTTATTTTCTGATATTTCATTCTGTATGTTTGATGTTTCATCCTCTCTGAACTTCTCATAGTTCTTTGGATATCCTGTACCCTTTCCAGACTCTGTTCTTTTGAATATTCTGTTCTGTGCCTGGAATGTCTTTACTTTTCTTTTTTATCTGGCTAAATCTTTAAGACTTGATTCAGATGTTATGTCCTATGTGAATCTGTTTCCTAGTTTTCCCTGTGGAATTAATCCTTCCTCTTTATTCCTATAATACTTTGTATATTACTTGATTGTGACAATAATTATTATGATAGCTAACAAATACTGGCTGTATTGTGTAGATTTAACTATTTTTGCATTTATTTCATTTAATCTGCTTTCCATGTTATTTTGTAGCTTATCTTCTTGTATTTTTTCCCAAATAGACCAAAACTTAACTTACTTATTCATCTTTAGATTCCAAATATATGGCACTATACCTGGGCATATGATAAGTGCTCAGCAAATCCATGTATGAAAGAATGAATGTACAAACATTGCTTTTCAGTACTTAGTATTAAAGATAATGCATGGTCATAACTGTTCTCTATGAATATAGAACAGAGATAGATACAATGTGACAAGAATGCAAAAGCCATGAGGAAATAGTGTGTCTTTTAGAATACGTTATAGAGAATTCTGTGGACATATTAGAGGATTTGAGAAAGATGAAAAAATGCAAATAGAATTATCTTTGTCTAAGATTCTTTAGCTTATACTATTGGTTGATGGATTTAGCCTTTATGCAATTAGTTAGGACAATTGTAATAGAATTAAATAATATTCATCATGAGTATAATATAAAAGATGTAGGCAAAATAAGATGAGAAAGGACTGCCATGAATTGGAAATAAAAGCTTTATTTGTCTGTGGTGTTCAATCTTTTTGCTTAATGTACGTCCTAAATGAATTTTGAAACATGATGTACAATATTTTTATCATAATTTTAAGTAGCTACAGAGACCATAGTTAACATATTATATACTGTGTATATGCTTTCATGAATTTTATTTTGTAACTGCATATTTAGCTCATTTAATCATGAAAAACGTTCACCATATAATCTAATTGTCTAAATCAGTCCTTATCGACAAACTACTTACCTAAGTTAGACTTACTGTCAATGACAAGTTTGACTTCATTTTTTAGATTAAATGAACACTCCGTGACAGCCATCCCACTTCTGAATTCTAATTGTGAGATACCTATGTATTAATAGATTGATTTATAAACAGACAGACTGGCAGAAAGGTACAGAGCCTTGCCAGGATGAAATAAGCAAGCATCCTCCCCTTCAACTTTTTCTTGCTTTGCTCCTAACGGATTATCCACTAAGGTTTTTTTCTTTTTTATTTTTTTAAGAGATAGGGTCTCCTCTGTTGCCCAGGCTGGAGGGCAGTGGCCTGATCATAGCTCACTGCAGCCTTGAACTCCTAGGCTCAAGCAATCCTCCTACCTCAGCCTCCCAAAGCACTGGGATAATATGTGTGAACCACCATGCCCCTGTATCCCCTAAGATCAAAGCTTTCTTGAATTATCCCTTTGCATTATGTTCTGGGGACATTTATGCTAGGGAACAATGCACTGAAACAAGGTTTGGGATGCGTAGTAGGTATCTTTCTTGTTTGTAATGTAGAAACAGGGCAATTGTAAAAGGGGAAAGAGGAAAGGAAAACTGGAGGATTGTTAAGTGCATTCTCAGGCAGATCACTTTTAGGAAAGAGCACATATGGAACTTCAGGGTTTGGAAATAGATTCTAATTAAAACATCTGTATCTGGAAACCTATGAAAGTCTTTGTTTACATTTTCTTGAAGACTGCTGGAATGGGTTATGTCTATATATGCCTAACATAATAGGCATAACACACTATGATCACAAGATAAATTGACTGTGACACCCAGAATATGCTTTCTGGTGCTTTGATGAGTACACCAGTTCCCTCTCTATATTCAAGAGTGTTCCAAACATTGCAATCCCATGGCTTACCAATTGCAAAGGAAGAAAGAGAGGGGATGAGTATGTGAATGGTCAGAAGAGAAACTTACACAAGAGGAAAGGAAAGTCCCTTTTCTCAAATGTAAGATGAACAGGATGAAGAGTCTGACATTCTAAAAATAGGCAGAAGGAATCTCCGGGGATTTTAAGGAGTTCAACAACACAGTGATACAACTGGTTGTAATATTTGTTTCATGAAAATACATTTTGATCTGTGGATTGATAAATAATGGGACTAATTACTACTCCCTCCACTAATATTGAGTAATCATTATTTATATACAATAAAAGAGAACATTTACAACTTGGATTTCCCTGTAGTTTGTGAAACTTTACTTTTTACTGAAAAACTTTTCATTTCTAACATAAAACATAGGCAGATAAAATTTTTCAGTCTTTTAAATTTATTTTTTATTCTCACTTTAGAAACTCTAAACACTTTTGGTTTTAAAGATTAGTTTACACAGATATCATTACAAAAATGTTTAAAATGTTTATACCAATATTGACTTAGCATTCTACCTGTAATATTTTAAAAATATACAACATTACTTTGTGGACTCAATCTTTTGTATTGAGTTATAATTCAGTATAATATAGAATTAAAATTAGGAAAGCTTTCCATTGAGAAATTCATTTAGCTGTTTGTAAAACATTTAAAAATATTTGTATCTTAACCACACTAAATTGGTGGTATGCAGCTAAGAAAAATATGTGATAACCAATTTATTCCCATTGTTGTATTACACTATATATATATTTTTAAAACAAGAACCTGTACTAGAGTTAAAACAACTCCATATAGTGCTTATAGCTCAGAAATGTAAAGTACACTCTGTGGCTATAACAAAAACTATTCCAGCAGGTTCAAAAGAGATTGGAAATAATTTCCACCCATTTGCTTTTTGTAGAAGCAGTAGCAATCTGCAGATAAGCTATTCTAGCTTCAAAACAGTACAGTAGATGGTTTTATGGAACTTACGATTACAAAAATCCACTTTAATGTTTTTTTCTTACTGGCAGGTGTTCTATTGGCTTGCAGCCAGAGGCTGTGAGTATAGTGCAGCCTGCCGTGTCCCCCAGAGTGTTGAAAACGCCGACAATCCAGCTGGCTGCTCATAATTGCAGTGATTGTGGTCTGACAACCAGAACTCCAAGAAAGAAATGTGATGAATATTTTACAAACTTGATCAGATTACAAATTTCATCTCTTTTTTTCTCTCCTCCATAGATATGATATCTGCACTTATAAAAATAAGCCCTGTGGAACACTGGGTAAGTTTTCTTATAAAGGGAGGATAGTTCAGATTGTCTTTTTGGACCAATGACTTTAATCTTTATTATTAATTTGGTCATTTCCTTTCTGGTACATCTAAAAACTGTTAAACCTGACGTTTGTGGATATGTCATTTACTAGGAAACAAATATTTATTCCCATAATAAATATTATGTAAATTTCATTAGCATGGCAACTGGTGTGATGATTAAAAGTAATTTAGAAGATGATTCAGAATCATCAAATGATAATTATAAATCAAAGTTATCACTCATTTTCATATACTCTATCTCTGTGATATATTTTCTAAAAATACCAAGGAATTTGAGAGCCAACAAAAGCAATCAGCATCTTTAAATCCCAGGATAGAAAAGAAAAAGAAAAAAAATCTGGGTATACTTAAAGGGGAGGCATCAAGAATAATAATAAAGAGTATATTTCCATAAGTTAAGATATTATTGGAAGTTTTCAGTACCCAAACAAAAAAAAGGAAGACTATTTTGTAAAATATTATACCCAGAGGTGAAGAAAGGACAGGAATATATTTCTTGTGCTCCCCAAAATGCATTTCTGTAGTATTCTAGAATTTTAAAAATTACATTTTTGTTACAGAACACAATTTCGTATGTACTGATTGAAAGTTAACTGCAAATACAAATGGGCAAAAATGGTAGCTCTCCAGTAGACTAAATTATTAAGCAAATAGAGTTATTTTAAAGAACAGGTCTTTTTTTCTACGATAAATTTTTCAGTGTCAGAGAGAATTTACAGACTCAGAAGGTAAACAGCTGAAAGTCAATTCTCTAGTTTCCTTATGACAAGTCTCAATTTTCTTATCTGTAAAAGAAAAGTTATGAAATCGATTCCTATGGACCTCATAAGCATTTGGGGAAGATCAAATAAAGGTAGATGTAGGAGAAAAAGTATTAACCACCTTCCTGGGGAGTTCAGTGAGAAACACTCTTCCGAGATAAACATTTCTCTTGATAATTTTACCTGCCTTCCCAAGCTTCTCTTACCCCATTTTCCTCAGGATTTATGGCAAAAGAAGAAATCCCAATTAGCAAATACCGAGTATTAATGGTGGAGAAGTTTGCTAGTTAAAAAGCATAGTCACAGAAAGAGCTCTGTTTGCTGAGAAAGCTCACATCAAAAAGATTTACCCTGTAGTGTTTTAGGTTGACAAAGCCTACGTATTCCAACAGAGGGGTCCCTGAGCTGGAAGCTAACAATTGGCTTTGACAGTTTCGGTGCATTATGTTTTACGGTTTACTTAAGCTTTTTGTTCCTCAATTTTCTTATCTATGAATTAGGAGTAATATCTTCCCTGCGTTACAGGGATATTGTTAAAATCATTTACGGAAAAAATGCAGTGAACGATGTGTTGTTAAGAAATACCATAAAAATTAACGGGTGTTATTATATAATGTAGAAATTGTCTATACCGTTTAACTTATTCCTTGTATTTGCTGTTAAAATTTTCTAAGTATTTACTAAGTGCTTAATACATTTTAGATACAATAGACACTAAGCCTCAAAGCATGTACCCATCTAAGCTAGAACTTGTGCTTTTCTAGTATGTATATTTTGAGGAAATATATTTTATATATATAAAGAATGATACATATAATATATATATATTCTGTTCTGCTTTTTGAGGGTAGATTATTATATTGAGGTATACTCTTCATTGTAACATTAATAATACCACTGCCTAGTACTTTTGCTGTCATTATTGCCAAAGATTTGAGGTGTTTTCGTATCCTACTTCTTCTTTTATTTTTTTCAAAATATTGTGTTCTAACTTTGATAGTTTACTAATTTCTAGAATCAATAGATTAATAGTTGGGTACATGTCAATACATTTTTAAGCTCAATATAAATTATTTTTCAAATTATAAATGATTATATATTTTTATATTACTTCTTGTAGTGAAAACTGAATGAACTGCATATATATACGTGTTGACCTCCATCTGTGAAAAATATATTATCGGTACAGAATTGATCAGATTATGACTTTTTGAGTTGTCCTTTTAGTAACTTTCATATTGGTTTTTACATTGATTTCTGCATATTTTCTTACTTAGTAACTCTGATGACCAATTGTAACATGGCTAAGTAGGTTTAAGAATGCAAACTGTGGCCATCAAACTGAGGAAATCTAATTGGCCCAAATAGTAATCAAACCCCTATTAACACAATCACACAAAAGAACTTTGACAGCTTCAGTTTTATAGGGATATAGAAAATGGTGAGGGTTGTGAAAATATATTAGAATTTAAAATGCTCTTTCATTTTAGTTAAGATTTACCTATATATTTCAACAAGTAGTAGTTTCCCAAACATATTCTTTGTTAAGTTGTTTTTTTAGAAGAGCTAGCAATTTTGTATCTGATACCAGAGGTAAATTTGTGCTTGTAAATACACCTTGAGGAATCATTGAGAATCCTCAATTCTTAGCCACATGGCACATACCAAAAAACAACACAGCAACAACAAAAAACCCAAAAGCTAACCCATGGAATAATATATTTTGGGGCTGGGCATGGTGGCTCACGTCTGTAATCCCAGCACTTTGGGAGGCCAAGGCCGGAGGATTGCTTGAGCCCAGGAGTTTGAGGCTGAAGTGAGCTGTGATTGCACCACTGTGCACTCCAGCCTGGGCAACACAGCAAGACGCCATCTCTAAAAATATATATATATTTTTGGAGGGTGGGGGGGAATATAAGACATGTCAATTTAACAACTATTATTCTTAGTAATTCTGTTTTTTTTTTTAATTTAAAAAACTCCACATTTCTTAAAGCTCAAAACAGCAACAATGTTCATAGTGATTTTGTTCTTACCATGTGATGGGCCACATTGAACTCAATAGCTTAAATTCAGATAACGTACTGCAATTTCTTTTGTATTTTCACTGTGTGTGTGTATGTATAATGTCTCTCTTTCTCTTGGTGGAGATTGGAAGTGACATTCATTAAATATTTTTAATTAGGCTCCCCCCGCCAAATTGTTATCCTGTTCCACTAGTCCCTCTTTTTATGTCCTCATTTTCAAGTCCCAAGACCTCTAAATGAATGGAAAGCCAGCACAAAGGTATCACCAGTATTTATAATTCTGTGAGACAGAAATCAATGCTCTCCCCAACCCCTGCCCCTCTCACATAAAACAGTAAAAAAAGCAGTCTATTAGCAAATCTAGCATTAACCTCAACTCTGTTCCAATGTAGTTATTATGTTGATATTTACATTAGAAAATACAGAGAAACACAATTTCTAGAGATTTCTTGTCAGTAAAAATATGGATTGAATAGCGTTTATTGTCCCAAATTAGTGCAACTAGGAAATTGTACCTAGCACAGACATTTCTTAGTGCACTCAATAAGTATTCATTGAATTGAATTGAAATTACTTTTGGTGGGAAAGTCATCATTAATGTTTGGGTGATGATGGTAGACTACTAACATAAAAAATATTTTTCCTACCTTTCCTTCAACTTCTTCTAAATAACTTTTTGTCTCTGTGTTAAGTATGATTTGGCATCTGTTTCCTTATAACAGATGACATTTTTTTCTTTTGTACAAAAATTCTTTTTTTAAGCACTGTTTTAAAGTTCTGTACTAATCCACAAAGCCTGATATTCATTTGAAAGTAAATATTAAAGTTTTACATATTAAAATTCCCAAGGGGAGAATACCTTGAGTAACATAACATTTCACTGGAATCAGCGAATTAACACCATAGTTATTACTTTATTAGTAAAACTCTAATGCATTGAAGGGAGATAGGAGAGAGGAAAAATGACACTGTATGTGTCAATGACTTTCCTCCCATTAAAATACTAAAAGAAATTGTTGCATCACTATTAGGACTAATTTCAAAAGATAAAAATAATGCAAAAAACCTCCCATTTTTAACAGTTCATTCTTTTTCTCTTTTGAATCATTTTATTTTTATAAAAGTGTCATTTAAAAAATCATTTGGGATTCCCCCCTTTTTTGGTAACTAAAAAGTTGCTTGTATATTTTTATGAACCCACTAAACTTAAACAGATCTCTTTAGAAAAATAATGTGGATATATTTTGCTTTCTACAGCCTGAAGAATGTTAAAATAGAAATGCTTTCTTGAATTCCCTCTTCTGGCTCAAGTTACTAGGTGGTCCCAAGTTACCAGAAGTAAAATTTATAAATCTAACCCCTAGTCTAGACATTTTCCAGCACTGACTGCAGTTCAAAAAATATTAATGTCTAGCCGGCAAAGTGAAATTCCCCCCAGTGATTTTGCAAATGACTAGAAAGTTAACCTTTTGCCAACTGCTCCTTCTGTGCATGGAGGTTATTAAAAAGAATCCAGGCATTTATAAGTATGGGCTTTTTAAGACTGAAACACCTTGGCTTGACCCTTTGTGTCTCTTTCTGTTTATTCAGGCTTGGCCTCTGTGGCTGGAATGTGTGAGCCTGAAAGGAGCTGTAGCATTAATGAAGACATTGGCCTGGGTTCAGCTTTTACCATTGCACATGAGATTGGTCACAAGTGAGTGAGTTTAAGAAAATCAAAATAAATTTTAGAACTCCACTCTTGAGCAACTTGTAACTACTGTGTGGAAAGCCTGTGCTCAGCCATATTTTACTGCCTTTTTGTCTGATTTCAATAGAGGATGTTATCATTTTGGGTATTGGGATAAATCATCTTAAGAACTGGGGACTTGTTAAATCTTTGTGATTCAGTGACTAATATTCTCAGTGGTGAATGCACTATACTTAAGTTTTGGTATTTACATTTGAAATGCTTTAGCTTTAGCTCAGTCTCTTCAATACTTGGTTCCTCATAAAGTCCAATTGTTTAAACAATCTTTCTTTTCCTCAAGTGGTAATAAACATATATATATATATATATATATATATTTTAAAATCATTGACACCACTACCATAAAATGTACTTTTAGTTTTTATTCTTCATACAGCTGTGAGCATACCCTTTCTCCAGGCATAAAGTTTGGGCAGACATTGTAACCTGTATTTTCAGGTGCATTTGTATGCCACTGAAACAAACTGTTAAGTATAGCGAGATCTCATCCTTACTTCTTTTTAGGAGGACCTGAAGTTTTTAGTATTTCCATTAAATGAATCTGTGCCAATGGAAAAACTATCCTATGCCCCCCCGACCCAATGGAAATGAAACCCTTTCTTTATTTCGAACAAGAGGCAATAGTAAATGTAAAAGCTTATTCATGTGGAGGGAGAGAATTTTGACAATATTTTTCCTTATTTTAAACATTTGTCTTCTCATGACTGAAATATGACTTGTCCTTAGTCAATTTCTAATGTGATTCTGATGCTCTTATAAAGGTAAAAACTAAACAAAAGAGCTTGCAATTCACTAAAAGATTGGTTTTTTCTAGCAGGAAAGCCCCTTTCCTCTAAAATAGAAAACTATTAACATTTATCAAATGACCAGTCATATCTGCTAATGAGAAAATGAGAAAACTTAAAAAAAGATAGTCAAGCATTTCTAGCTAAAATAAGCAGCCTGTTTGTAAGAACTCCTGACATTTGTATGATTTAAGTTTTATAATCTGCTCTTTTGGTGGCAAAGTGGATGAGGAAAACAGAACAAATAAAAATGAATATTTATTATACACTTGCCTCAGAGGTAATTCTTGAGATAAATCTTTAGTTGAGCTTTTTTTTTTCCTTTTCAAGTGGATAGTAAAATTGGGTCAGTCTGTTGTATTTTAAAATTGCAATCAAATTTTATCAAGTTGGTGTTGATTTAAGTGGAAATTCAAATAAACAGCAAGTTTAAAACCTGACTTGATTCAGACGCAGGAAAAGTCAGTACTACACTTTTAATAAAGTCTTAAAAATACTGGCATTCTAGTTTCCATTGCAGTAAACAGCAGGGGAACAAAAGGAAAAAGCCCTTTTAACTAAGTAGTTTATCTTTAATTCACTTCAAAATCTGGCTTATTAATGACTGTCATAATCTTATGCAACCGATTTGAATTTAATACGTTCTGTTAGATTCAATTAATTGAAAAGTTAGGACAAGTAACATACAGTGGGTGAATAATGTGTGAAAGCACTGTTATCTCATGTAGTCACAAATTAATCAATGTCAATGCATACATTTCAAGTCCTATTGTTCTGTGTACTTAAATAGCTGAGATGAGAGTTTATCTCTCTTTTTTTTTCTTTTATAAAGATTCTGACTGGACTACCTCCCGGGCTTTGTAGATTTTTGTTGTTGTTGTTGTTGTTGTTGGCCTTATGGGTAAATCCTTTAAATTCTTTCTAAGATGAATGGTTTGTATCTTAACGTAGAAAAATTTTTGCAAAACAGAACAGAACATACCTTTCAAGTGTCAGCTACCTTAGAGCAGCTGTCCTCAACCTTTTTGGCACCAGGGACCATTTTCAGGGAAAACAATTCAATTTTTCCATGGATGGGGGCGGGCTTGGGGGGTGCTGGGGCTGGGAAGGGAGATCTCAGGCTGTGATGCGAGCAATGAGGAGCAGCTGTAAATACTGAAGCTTCCCTCGCTTGCTCACTGCTGTTTGCTCACCTCCTGCTGTGCAGCCAGTTCCTAAGTTTCATGGAAGACAATTTTTCCAGGGAGGTGGACGTGGACGCGGGGTGGAGAGTGGGAGGTTGGAGGGCTTGTAGAAGCTTGGGTGGTGATGCGCCGCCGGTTCCTAACAGACTGTGGCCTCGGTATCCGGTATCCGGCAGCTCGGGGGTTGGGGACAGCACCCTTAGAGTATCCTTATTTCTCCGTTAATTCTTGTTTGAAATTGTGTGTTAAAAATGGAAAAAAAAATTCCACCACATCCTTAGATTGAGAGCCAAAAGAATGATTGCATTCCAAAATGTTAATTTGCAGACAAAAAAAATTTAGCTTTTTCCCCATGTCCAGTTGAATACCGTGTTGCTCTCTACCTTCCCCCACACAGCTAGGCAGGATGTGTTTAGCATACTGTCTTTTTCAGTGTGTCAAATTATTATTTGGTCAGTTAGGGAATATCTTTTTCACGGATGAGGATCCCTTTATTTGCTGTTAATATGTTAAGAGTTTAGCATTCAGGAACTTAGCAAGTCAACTCTGGTATAACTCACATCATCATTAAAATACAGTGATCTCTCTTTTTCCTGAACCACAGCAGTAGCCATTGTAAATATATCAAATATATTTTTCAGATCCAAGTGTATGGAATTTTTAGTAACTTTTATCATTTAGTAGAATGAATGGTAAGTCATGTGATGATATCAATGTATTTATTACAGTGAAGAATATTTGACCATAAATTTCAGAGAAGAGTCCCTCATGAGTCACTAGATTATGTGAATATTTTTTACCTTTCTTTAAATTGTGTAGAATATGATTTTTCACCCAGTATGTACTTGTGTAGGGATATAATATCCATTTTAAATAGCTATGGGATAACATTTTCCTTGGCTAGGCCTTAGTGACCACTTTTATTTCTCTTCATCCTTTTGTGAAAACAAGAAATTAGTTTTCTAGTCAAATGAAAAATTGACATTTATTCTATATTTAAATGACATGTCTAGGTTTAATGTAGGCTATAAGCCAAAGGTTATTAATGAAACCTTATAGGAAAGAATGTTCTTTGAAAGATTTTTAAAATTAATTATATAGTTCTCATTGGTTTTAGAGGTTGAAAAGGTTATGATGTCATGAGGGTGGCAAGAATTCAACAAAATATCTAGTATATTGAGAAAGCTATCTAATGTATCTAAACTGCACAAAAACAAATAATCTTAAAATGAAGTCTTTAAAATATTCATTTTTTTAGAACTATATGTTGAAATATGTGGGACCGAAGTGACAGGATGTCTAGGATTTGCTTTTAAAAGAAAGGAGAAGGCCGGGCGCGGTGGCTCACGCCTGTAATCCTAGCACTCTGGGAGGCCGAGGCGGGTGGATTGCTCAAGGTCAGGAGTTCGAGACCAGCCTGAGCGAGACCCCGTCTCTACTAAAAATAGAACGACATTATATGGACAACTAAAAATCTATATAGAAAAAATTAGCCGGGCATAGTGGCGCATGCCTGTAGTCCCAGCTACTCGGGAGGCTGAGGCAGTAGGATCGCTTAAGCCGAGGAGTCTGAGGTTGCTGTGAGCTAAGCTGACGCCACGGCACTCACTCTAGCCTGGACAACAAAGTGAGACTCTGTCTCAACAAAAAAAAAAAAAAAAAGAAAGGAGAAAAAGAAAACAAGAATAGTAACATAATATGTTTATGGCAGTTCATTATGCTACTCTCTCTGCTATTGTATCTGTCTGATTTTTTCACAAAAAATAGGTTCTAAGATCATAAATTTTTTAGGTGTGACTTAAGTTATTTATTAGTTAATAGTGATTGAGTGAACTTTAACTCTGATTTTGAGAGAATTTTTTAAAATATTAAGAATTGTATTGAAAGCTGTAGGGGTATATTGGTCTTGCTTTAGGAAGTATTTTGTCTTAAGAATACCTTCTATGGAAGATTGGTTAGGAGTTGAGTTTTAACGTTAGTCCTATGCAATGAATTAGGAAATATTTTATTATCTGGAATAGTTTACTTTCCCATGAGTACATTTAAAACATTATTTAGGTACAGTTTACAGAGAGTAAAAAATACACCCATTTTGTGTACGGTTCCATGAGTTTTGACAAATGTGTATAACCATGTAACCACCACTACAATCAAGATAGCAACCTATCCATTACCTGAAAAAGTCCCCCTTTCCCCTTTACAGTTAATCTCTCCCCTCCTTCCCCAGACAACCAGGAATCTACCTTCTATCACTATAGATTAGACTTATCTTTTCTATAGTTTCATTTAAGTGGACTTACACAGTGGGTACCCTTTTGTGTCTTGGTTCTTTCCCTCAGCATGTTTTTTATATTCATCCATGTTGTTGTGTGTATTAATAGTTTATTTTTTTCTGAATAATATTCCAATCACATATCACATTTTCAGTTTCTATTATGAATAGAACTGCTGTGAACATCTATGTACAAATATTTGTATGGATGTGTGCCTTCCTTTCTCTTGTGTTATACTGCTAGTACTATGAGTTTAATTAATGATGTTAGTGATAGTGAGCATTGTATGAGTTTAATTAATGATGTTAGTGATAGTGAGCATCGTTTCATTTGCTTATTTGTCATTCATACATCTTCTTCGAAGTGTCTGTTCAAATTCTTTTCCCATTTTTAAAAAGAGTTTTCCTCTTGTTGAGTTGTATTCTGGGTAAAAGTCTTTATCTCATATATATGCCTGGAGAGAGAGAGAGAATGCTTTCTCCTCATCTGTTGCTTAATGTTCATTTCTTAAATGATGTCTTATGAAAAGCAGAATTTTAAAAGTTTGATGACACGTAATTTAAAATTTTTCTTCTATGGTTTGCACTTTCTGTGTCCTAAGAAATCTTCATGTACTTCAAGATTGTAAAGATATTCTCCTATATTTTCCTCTAAAAGTTTTATACCTTTAATTTTTATATTTAGATCTATGATCCATTTTGAATTAATTTTTATTTATGGTATGAGGTACAGGTTGAGGTTCATCTTTTTCTTCCATCTGAATATCCAGTTATTTCAGCACAATTTACTAAAAAAGTTGGTTGGTGATCATTGATATAATTGAATTAAAATCCAGCATGTTTGTAATTGTTTTCCATTTGTTGTACTTTATTTCTTTTTTCCATTCTTTTTCTGCCTTTTTTGGTTTAACTGAGCATTTTATATGATTCCATTTTATCTCCTCTCTTAGCATATCAATTAAATTAAATACTTCTTTTAAAACATTTTAGTGGCTGCTCTTGAGTTTGTAATATAACAATTTTATATATAAAATATATTTAACATACATATATATATAAATTTATAACTAATCTAAGTCCACCTTTAAATAACACTGTATTGCCTCATGTGTAGTATAGGCACCTTGTAACAATGTTTTTCCAGTTCTTGTCCCTTATGATATTGCTGTCCTTCATTTTACTTATCCATTTACTATAATCACCAATACATTGTTACTGTTATTACTTTAAACAAATAGTTATCTTTATGTCAGTTATGAATAAGAAAAATAGATTTTAACTTTATATCTTTATTTTTTTATGTTTAGTTTTATGGATACGTAATAGTTGTACATATTTATGGGCTACATGTGATATTTTGATATAGGCATACAATACGTAAGGATCAAATCTGGGTAACTGGAATATTTATTACCTTTATGATTTTCTTCCTGTCTTTATGTAAACTCAGGTTTCTGCCCTATATTTTTTTCCTTTTTCCTGAAGATCTTTTAACAATATTTCTTGCTGTATATGTCTGCTGATAATGAATTCTCTCAGTTTAGATTTGTCTGAGAAAGTATTTCTCTGTAACTTTTGAAGGATATTTTTATTGGATACAGGAGTTGCATGGTCTCTGATGAGAAACAGCTATACTTCCTTTTTTTTTTTTTTTTTTTTTTTGAGACAGGGTTTTGTCCTGTTGCCTGGCTGGAGTGCAGTGGTGTGATCATAGCTCACTACAACTTTGAACTCCTAGGCTCAAGCTATTCTCATCTCAGCCTCTCAAGTTGCTGGAACTACACGTGTGCACCACCATGCCGGCCTTTTTTAAAAGAAGTATTATTTAGATCATTAAATATGAAATATCCAATTTTGAGTCAAAAGTGTAGTTTATTATATCTCAAACAAGAAACAGTACAATTAATCAAAATGTGTGCCTAAACTGTCGACAGTTTTGCCACCTTAATGGTAGCTTATTTATGCCAGCAGGAAAGAAGCCTGGAGAGCCAGTGGCAATGAAATCGTGAAAGGTGTTTTCCACAGCTTGTTGAGAATTGAATATTTTTCCTTGCAAGAAGTGGTCCAAAACCTGCAAGAAGTGATAGTCAGTTGGTGCAAGGTCTGGTGAATATGGTGGATGACAGAGAGTATCCAAGTCCAGCCTCTGTAGTTTGAGCAGCTCTGTTTGTGCGACATGTGGTCAAGTGTTTTCTTGCAAAAGGATTATCCTGTCTCTATTGACCAAGCTCAGCTGCTTAATCACAAGCATCCTCATCATTTCGTCCAACTTGTTGCAGCAGACATCCACTGTAATCGACTGACCAGGTTTCATGAAGCTCTAGTGGGTAATACCAGTGCTGGACCACCAAACAGACACCATTAGGTTTTTGATGAATATTCAGTTTTGGACTGTTTCAGCATTTCATCTTTATCCAACCATTGTGCCAAACACTTGTGATTGTCAAAAAGAATCCATTTTTAATCCCACATAGCAATATGGTGTATAAATAGTTGTCTTTATGTCATGACAGCAGAAAAAAGACAAGCTTGGAGACGATTTCTCTTCTGATGCTCATTTAATTCATGCAGAACCCATCTATCCTTCTTCTTTACCTTGCCGATTTGTTTCAGATGGTCCAGTATTATCAGAATAGTAATGTCAAACCTTGCTGCTAATTCATGCATAGGTTAAGATGGATTCGCTTCTACTACAGCTTTCAGTTCATCACTATTCACTTTGGTCTCAGGTCGCCCACGTGGCTTATTTTCAAGATTAAAATCACCAGAATGGAACTTCTCGAACCATTAATGTACTGTGCATGCATTAGCCACATCCTTCCCAAACACTTCATTGATATTTTGGGCTGTCTGCACTGCATTGGTTCCACGACGGAACCAATGTTTGAAAATAACATGAATTTTTGACTTATCCATGGCTTCACAAAAACCGCTCCAAAAAATTTGACAGATAATCACAAGCCAAAGCATGCGTTCGCAGGACTGCGAATGCACCCTCGCAATAAAAATAAAACAAGAAGTGTCAAAGTGAAATGTCAGAGATATCAGCTGTCAAACTTAGTACTTAAGGAAATCGGACATTTCATATCTAATAACTTTTATAACTTTTTTGTTGTTAGAGATGGGGTCTTTTTGCCCAGGCCTAGGTCTTGAACAACTGGCCTCAAGCGATCCTCCCACCTTGGCCTCCCAAAGTGCTGGATTACAGACATGTGCCACCATGCCCGTCTATGTTCTCTTATTATTATTTTTTGTAGAGACGGGGTCTTGTTGCCCATGCTGGTCTCAAACTCCTGGCTCAAGCAATCTTCCCGCCTTGGCCTCCCAAAGTGCTGAGATTATAGGCATGTGCCACTGCACCCAGCCAAGAATTAGCTATAATTCTTATCCTTGTTCCTCTATGGGTAGGGTATATTCAAGATTTTCTCTGTGTCTTTCATTTTCTCCAATTTGAATATGATGTGAATAGATATAGATTTTTTGGTGTTTGTCCTCTTTGGTGTTCTCTGAGCTTCCTGGATCTGTAGTTGGATGTCTGTCATTAATATTGAAAAATTATTGGCCATTATTACTTTAAATATTTTTCTGCTTCATTCTTTCTTCTCCTTCTAGTATTTCAATTACATGTAAGTTACACCTTTGGATATTGTCTCAGAGTTCATGGATGTTCTATTTTGGTTGTGTGTGTGTGTGCGTGTGTATGTGTTTCATTCACTTTTTCTCTCTGTATTTCAGTTTGTGAAGTTTCTATTGATCCTGTCATCACTGATTCTTATTAGTGCGTTGAGTCTACTGATGAGCTCATCAAAGGCATTCTTCATTTCAGATATCTAGCATTAAAAATTTTTTTCTTAGAATTTTCATTTCTTTGCTTATATTATCTATCTGCTCTTGAGTGTTGTCTACTTTTTACATTAAAACCTTTAACATCTTAATTATAGTTATTTTAAATTCACTGTCTGTTAATTCCAAAATCTGTGTTATATCTAGTCTGGTTCTGATGTTTATTTTATCTTTTTTGACTGTGTTTCAGTGTGCCTTGTAATTTTTTTTATTGAAAGCGAGATCTGATGTATTGGGTAACAGGATATCAGTATGATGTATTGATATAAATCATCTTTTAATGTGAGGTAGTAGGCATTCTGTCAGTAACTGTTAATGAATGAATGAATAAATGATCCATGTTTGCATTGTAAAGTCTAACTCTATAATGAAACTTGTGGCTCCTTTAAGGCTTTATACTCTTTGGAAGAAGCAAATGAATTCAGTTTTTTTCTAGTATGGAAACATTTTCAGTTAATGTAGCATGACTGAAGCATTTTACTCTGTCAGTTGATTAAGTTTCAGAGCTTTATAGTGGCATAGTTTTTTTTATCCAAACTAGTAAAACCATGTCTGATAATATAATTTTCTTATGTCTCCCCATTTATATTATATTTCAAAGTCATTATAAAATTTTTATATTTTTCAAATTAGAACATACTGTTAGTATTAAGATGGTACACCATATTGTCTTTTAATGAATATTACATTTTGATCAGGGCCAGTAAAATGCCAAAATTATGCTATCTATGTATTCATACACACATACACATATACATATGTACACATGCATATATATTATATATACAGTATACATTTTTATATAGAGACATTCATATATGTAGACTTGTCCCCATAGTAGCTAAAACAATAATCAATAAAGACATTTTTTAGAAAAGTTATTGTAATAAAGTCAAACAATTAAATTATTTTGATAAGCTTTTGCCAAGATACAAACTAATTATCAAAAATAGATAAGGCCAGTCTGATAATTACTGCACTGAGCATCTAGAATTTCAGAATAAAATGTACATGTATGTGTGTGTACATGTGTGTTACAGAAATAATAAACCCACTGAAGTAGAATTTCATCACTGTCAACTTTTAGAACTTTGATAAGACATTTCCTTCATTTTGCTGGAAAAATAAAGAAATGAATTTGTAGACAAACACCATTGTCCTAATTGGCTAATGGGAATTTCAGCTGCCATGAATTAATTTAGCAACATTTTGCCCATAGTACTAAGGAAAATTATAATGGCAAAAGTTTCCTTGTTCTAGCTATCTTCCCTATTTTTGTAATGACTACTGTGTACGTGCCCCTACACACATACACCCCATTATCCTAGTATATTTCTAATAGCTTGTTTCCTATAGTACCTGGCATTTTTACAGTTAAATGAAAAAGGAAAATGTCTAAAGTAGTAGCAGAAAAAATATGAATATGTTACAATGCTTTCTTTGGCTTTTGAAAAACCTAACTTTCAACTTAGAAGTGCATATACCGAATTCGATCATTATTTTGTACAGGTTTGAAAAGAGTTCTAGATTATGCTAGGCACGACCCTCATTAAATATCTTCCTACATAAGTTCAGTATCTTGAGTTCACTTGTTTTAGTAAATTATACATAAAGTTCAAAAGTAGAATTAAATTCCAAACTCTGCTTTAGAAAACACATGAGCAAATTATAATAATTATCCTATTGGGTAACTACTAAATCTAAAAATGTTTGCCAGGTGTGGGTATAGAAGGTTCTGAGTACATCCCTTAAATTCTGTTTTTGCTTTATTATAGTGAGTAATTCATAGCCCAGATCAATAATGAATAAGAACAGGTCACTAATGTAAAATAATTCTAAACAGTCAATGTCCCTTTATTTCCTTGTATTTTTCTCCTACAATGGGAAGGCTTGACTCTGAGATTTTATAGTTGTCACAATTTAGACTGTAAATATTTCATTATTTTGCTTAATTAATTAATTTCAAAATATTAAGGGGGTACAAATGTTTTTGTTTCATGGATACATTGTATAATGCTGAAGTCAGGGCTTTTAGTGTGCCCATCACCAGAATAGTGTTCATTGTACCCAATAGGTAAGTTTTATACCTCAGTCCCCCTTCCATCCACCCCACTTCTTGGTTTCCAATTTACATCTCTTTGTGCCCATGTGTACCTATTGTTTAGCTTCATTTATTAGTGAGAACATGTGGTGTTTGTTTTTCCATTCCTACAGTACTTAGGATAATGGTCTTCAGTTCCATCTAAGTTGCTGCAAAAGACATTATTTCATTCCTTTTCATGGCTAAGTAGTATTTTATGGTTTATACACACACACACACACACACACACACACACACAGAGACAAATACACACATACATATACCACATTTTCTTTATCTACTCATCAATTGATGGACGTTTAGGTTGATTCCATATCTTTGCAATTGTGAATTGTACTGCAGTAAGTATTTGTGTGCAGGTTCCTTTTTTATAAAATGACTTCTTCTCTTTTGGGTGGATACCCAGTAGTGGGATTGCTAGATCAAAAGGTAGGTCTATGTTTATTTCTTATAGAGGTTGTACTAATTTATGTTCCCACCAACAGTATATAAGTGTTTCTTTTTCTCCACATCCATGCCAGCATCTATCAGTTTTTGACTTTTTAATAATGGCCATTCTGACAGAGGTAAGGTGGTAGTTTTAATTTGCATTTCCCTGATGATCAGTGATGTTGAACACTTTTTTATGTTCATTGGCCATTTATCTATCTTCTTTTGAAAAAATTCTGTTCATGTTGTTTGTCTACTTTTTCTGGATATTAGTCCTTTTTTGAATGTGTAGTTTGTGACTATTTTCTCCCATTCTATAGTTTGTCTATTTATGCTATTGATTATCTCCTTTGCTGTACAGAAGTTTTTAATTTAATTAAGCCCCATTTATTTATTTTTGTTGTTGCTGTATTTGCTTTTCAAGTCTTAATCATAAATTCTTTGCCTAGGGCTATGTCTAGAAGAGTTTTTCCTACATTTTCTTCTAGAGTTGTTATAGTTTCATGCCTTATATTTAAGTCTTTAATCCATCTTGAATTACTTTTTGTATATGGCGAGAGACAGGACTCCTGTTTTGTTCTTCTGCATGTGGCTATCTAATGTTCCCAGCACCATTTATTGAATAGGGCATCCTTTCCCCAGTGTTTGTTGTTGTCTGTTTTGTCAAAGATGGTTTTATTTCTGGGTTCTCTATTCTGTTCCATTGGTCTGTTTCTACTTTTATACCAGTATATGCTCTTTTGGTTACTATAGCCTTGTATTATAATTTGAAGTCAGGTAATGTGATGCCTCCAGTTTTGTTCTTTTTGCTTAGGATTCCTTTGGCTATTTGGGCTCCTTTTTGGTTCTATATGAATCTTAGGATTATTTTTTTTTTAGATCTGTGAAATACGACATTGGTATTTTGATGGGAATTGCATTGAATCTATAAATCACTCTGGGCAGCATAGACGTTTTAATGATGTTTATTCTTCCAATTCATGAGCATGAGGTGTTTTTCCACTTGTCTGTGTCATCTACGATTTCTTTCATCAGTGTTTTGTAATTTTCCCTGTAGAAATATTTTACCTCCTTCATTGAGTATATTCCTAGGTGTTTTTTTTTTTTTTGTAGCTGTTGTAAATGACATTGAGTCCTTAATTTGATTCTCAGCTTGACTGTTAATAGTTTATAGAAATATTACTGATTTGTGTACATTGATTTTGTAACCTAAGACTTTGCTAGATTTATTTATCAATTCTAGGAATCTTTGGTCTTTGGAGTCTTAGAGTCTTTAGGGTTTTCTAGATATAAGATCATATCGTTGGCAAACAGGGATCATTTGACCTCATCTTTCCCAATTTGGATGCCCTTTATTTTTTTCTCTTGTCTGATTGCTCTGGCTAGGACTTCAAGTGCTATGGTTAATAGAAGTGGTGTCAGTGGGGCACCCTTGTTTTGTTCTAGTTCTTAGGGGAAATGCTTTCAAACTTTTCCCCATTCAGTATGATGCTGGCTGTGAGTTTATTTCATTATTTTTAAAAGCTACTTCTTAAAGAAAAATTGAGTCATATTAGAAAACATTAGGAAACTATTCTTTAATCCTGTAATTTCATGTTATCTCTTTGAAGAAATAAATGATCGTCTATTTATTTTTTCCTTAGTTGCAAATTTTAAAAGTATATGCTCTATGTACAAGTGATTGTTTAACAAAATGCTTGACAGAATTTAAAGTACTATGATTTTCTAGCAAAAACAATGATATTGATATTTAAGCAACAATAATTATCTTCAGTTTAAAAATTCAGATTACTTAGACACAGAAATTTTATTAGGCATGTGTTATGATTATGAAAAGACTCTCTAGGCTAAGTGCACATTAAATTTATGCACTTATAAATTCATAGGCTATGTTTACTTTTTTAAATTCTTACAGAGCTCCCAAAAGAACTAGTAAGAATTGTGTACCAAAATTCAGAGTAAGCTATTACTTTGTGTTACAAAATGTATTATATTTCTTTCACAATGTTAAGGTGGTCATATAACATAGGATGAAGTGACACAAAATATAATTGTAAATGAGCTGCCTCATACATCTTAAAAAATGAAAAGACATAAATTCTATTCTTTATAATTGTATGCTTACCATATATCAGGAAATTTTGTTTTTTAAAATATAATTGTAAAGAAAAAATGTCATTTGCATAGAAAATGATCTCATTTGTACAGAAAGTATTTGAGAAAAGCTTGTGTGTAATAGATTGATAGACTGTCAGTTACAGAAGCATAATTTATTGAATAATTGTTATTGCACAATCTTTCTCAGTCTCTGTACAGCAACCACTTTGTCTCTGATTGATTATGCCACTTGTTTTGACCCAACTATCTCTCTTTCTCCTTTTATTACTTATTATAAATATTATTACACTATTCACCATGAAGGGAGGTATACACATATAATGTTTCCCAAATTCTGTGTCACAGTTTACAGTAATTAGCAGATAGTCTCACTCGTGCACAATTTATTTGATTTTAGATTCTGAACATCTAACTCCAGAGATTTACTGAGCTAGATATAATGGATGCAATGTATTGTTAATACAGTGAGGGTGAAAACAAAGCTCCTATCCTGGAGGAACTTTTATACTCATTTGTCTCTTTTGTTTTCCATCTCTTGATCAGTTATTTCAGGAACATCTTCCTCTAACGCACTCACATTCATGAACCAAAACAAAAAGCAAAATTGCTAAGCTAGGGGCATGTAGTGTTCATGTTATGTCTTTTTAAAGAAAAATAAAAACAATACAAAATTTTAAATTTCTACATAAAATATAATCAGAGCCATTTACCTGTAGAACCTTTCGATAATACCTAAAAGTCCTCTTTAAAACATATTCAGTAATTTTCTTTGTTAAATTTGCTTTTCTTCAACTACTAGTAATTCTATAGAAAACTTTAAAATATATTCCTTTTTGCTCAATTGCTAATTCCAACAGTGTTAACATGTATTATTCCTCATTTCACAGGCACTGATTTAGTCTGCAAAATAAATTAAATAGGCTTCTGTGGGCCATTCCTGGACATATATAATAGCAGTTTATACCGTTATTTCTAGAGTACATTGTTTCAAGGTCCCAAGAATTGGCTTTAAACTTTAGAACCAAATCAGTTTACAAAGCTAAGTTGGCTGTCTTATGTAATTGATCTGAGAGGAGAAATCTGTTGCTAAATTGTAGAACAAAGTATGTGTATTTAACTATACAGACACTTTCTTTTAAAACATTTTACTTTAAAATATTGTGTGTGTGTGTGTGTGTGTGTTTGTGTGTGTTTACAGCACACATTCATGTGTCTGCTGTTCAGATTTAACAAATGTTAATATTGTCCTATAGTTTTTCAGGGGTTTTTATTGTTTTATTGTTGTTCTTTTCAAAGGTTCCCAGTGCCAATATCATACCACTTTAATTACCATAGTTTTATAATAGATATTGAAGTTCTCCCCTCCTTCAAAATCATCTTGGCTCTTTCTGACTCTTCACTTTTTTATATTAATTTCGGAATCTTAGTGTTGGTTTCTAAAAATAAAAGTACCTGATAGGATTTTAATTATCTTTTTTATTCAAATGGCCTTGATGATGGGTTAACAGGCAATTTACATGCTTCCTAAGTGTTTTCCCATGCACTGAAGGAGGAACTATTCTCATAAGAGATGACCTAAGATCCTAGGTTGAGCTTTAGTGAGGGGGCCATCCAGGGAGTGTTACACCCCAGAAAATGAATTAAACCCTGCTGGATAGGGGTAGATGATGACATCAGGCCAAATGAATACAACTGACTTCCCCCCGCCCCCAATGGGATAGTTGCAATTCTTAAGATCTTATTTAAAATTTTGTTTTAAGATATAGCTTGCATATGAAAAAAATGATTAGCAACTAGAGTGTCAAACTCATAATTTTACAGTAATTTTTCTTACAGAAATTAAATAACTAAGGGTTTTGATGAAACCTGGCAAAACAAACCTAATTGCATCATTTTTTTCCTATTTTAGCCACACTCCCCTGTCACTGTCTTCTCTGTTCCTTTGACCTTGACTTTGTATTTACTTGGAATACAATGCATAGCATCAGTTGTTCTTCACAAAAGCACACATAACCATGAGTAAAATAACACTCCAGTGAAATAACTTGTATAAAGCAACCATGTATTCCAATGCTAAAGCAAGCTTTTTTCCTAAATTGATCTAGTTCCCAATACCCACTGCTGTGTAACCAATAGCAGTCTATTTAAAGCAAATTGTGTAAACTAATGAATTAGGCACATTATATCCAATTCACACTGTGAGAACTTTATTAGTTTAGTCTGGCATCAGAGCTTCAGATAAAGATTCAGTCAGGAAAGTTTTGATACCATGGAAGTCCTGTGGCTAGCTGTTTAAGTGTATGTCCCAGAGGTTGGAGCATAATTCTGGAAGCTGAGACTTTAATGCACCAAAGCCAAATGGAATTTCTACTCCAAAAGAAGCGGAATACTGCTCAGAGTTTCAGAGTCTCAGGAGTAGGGAAATAGATAATGGATTCAGGTACTAAGACTGAGGTGTAAGGCAGTGTCTTGTTCACAAGAAACAGGACCAGAGCCCAGCTACTAGAATTGCCTCAAAAACTAGAATAGAACAGGACCAACAATATGCCATATTTTAATGCTGTCTCGTAAAGCCAGTGACCTTGATCTCTTTAAATTCTCCCTAACAATGAACAAAATTGATCTCATATCCCATGGTCAGAGTTGAGCCTTCCTGTACATGGTAATTGTATAACTCTAGTTATGGTAATTGTAGGAACAAGGCGGGCAGAAAAAGGCAAAGTTCATCATAATGAATATGGAACTCATGTCAGGTTCTAAGGATTCCATGCTTTACAAGAGAATATTTGTTAGATCTACATTTTAACCTTGTGAGTCTCCTTAGTTTATCCAAATTAAATCTCAGCTCCCACTGAGATTTAGCACACTTCACTAAGCCTCTAATCCTTCATCACCAATTATGAAACTCTGATTATATTCTAGGTACTGTGAATAAAATGAAATATAAAACATACTTTCTGCTCAGTGAGATAACTAGTAAGTATGGAATCTGGTGTGAAGCCATAAATAGACTTAAAAATTTATTATTAACAGCCACTTTGGAAGACAGTTTAGCAGTTTCTTAAAAAACTAAGTGTACTCTTACCATAGGATACAGCAATACCTAAATTTGGAAATCAAACTATTAAGATTTCAGAAGATAATATAGAAATAAATTTCCATGCCCTTAAGGTAAAGAAGGATTTTTTTAAACAGAACAGAGAATATGAAGTATGTGATTGACCAGTTCAACCACATTAAAAATAAGAGTTTAATCGAAAGATACCATAAAATGGAAAGACAGGACACGGTGTAGGAAAAGATGTTTGCAACACATTTAACTGACACAGTCCAGTTTCGAGAATATATAAAGAACTCCTACAAATTAATAAAGTGAAATAACCCAATAGAAAATATGTAAAATACTTGAATACATTAGAAAAGAAGACATCCAAATGGTCAATCTGCATATAAAAAAAGATGTCAAACCTAATTAATAGTTAGGGAAAGGCATATTGTATCTACAATGATTGGCACAAATTAAGAAGTCTGACAATAACAAATATTGGTGGTGATGTGCTACAACCAGGATTCTTACACACTATTGCTAAGAATGTATTAATAAACTGGTGTAATCATTTTGAAAAGCTGTTTGGCATTATCTAGTAAATTTTGGAATTTTATATAACTCATGACCCAACAATTTATTTTGTACATCTCTCTTAGAGCAGTGATCTCTGGGATCTCTGAGGCATTTTCAGGTCAAAGCTGTTTTCATTCTGGGCCTGGTGGCTCATGCCTGTAATCCCAGCACTTTGGGAGGCCGAGGAAGGAGGATTGCTTGAGACCAGGGGTTCAAGACCAGTTTGGGTAAACATAAAGAGACTCCGTTTCTACATAAAATGAATTTGCTGGGTGTGGTGGTGCCCACCTGTAGTCCTAGTTACTTGGGAGGCTGATGTGGGAGGATTACTTGAGCCCAGGAGTTCAAGGCTATGGTGAGCTATGAACACGCCACTGCACTCCAGCCTAGGCAACAGAGCCAACAGAGAGAGAGAGAGAGAGAGACCCTGTCTCCAAATAAAAAAATATATATGTATGTTTTTTCATAACATAGTAAGACTTAATATGCCTTTTAAAAAAAACTGTGTTGTTAACACTTATTATGCAAAAGCAATGGTAGGTGTAAATGCTAACACCTTCGCATGAATCAAGGCAATCCTACTAGTAGTTATTGTATTTGTCACTACCATACACTCATAGTAAAACACATTCCAGTTTCCCTTAAGAATGTCCTTGATGCTGATTATCACCTAAGAGCACGTTTAGGATTAAAATTGATTGGGTGTCAGGCAGATGTGCGTCAGGGAAGGGATGGGTGTATACATACATAATGAGTGTGATGCACACTGTCTAGATGGACACGTTTGAAGCTCTGACACAGCAGGGGGTGGGTAAGGGCAATATACGTAACCTAAACTTTTGTACCCCCACAATATGCTGAAATAATAAACAAACAACAAAAAAACCTACAATGTATGAGATAAAAAATAAAAATAATAAAAAATAAATAAAAAAAAGAATGTCCTTGATGAAGCAGCAAAATTATTAATTTTACTAAATCAAAACCCTCAGTACATGTCTTTTTAATATTCTGTGTTACAAAATGGGAAGTATCAAGCACTTTTTGCTCCATATGATATAGTCTTATTGTGCGTGTGTGTGCGTGTGTATTTTTTTTTTCCCTGAACACTTTGAGAGTAAGTTGTAGACATTATAGTCCTTATTACTAAAATTTCAGCATTTTTTTCCTGAGAACAAAAGATATTTTCTTATATAACCACAGTACAATTTGACATTGATACACTACTATTATCTAATACACAGTCTATATTCAGATTTCATAAATTGTCCCAGCAATGTCCTTTACAGCATTTTTTCTTCCTAATCCAGTTTCCATTGCATTTACTTATGTCTCTTTAGTCTTTAATTTAGAATAATTTCTCAACGCTTCTTTTGTCATCCAAGAGTGTATATGTAACATTTGTTTCATTATATAATATAGTGCTAAAGACTTTGTTTCCTTTCTTAATTTTTTCACTTTTATTAATATCTACTCATATATATGTGTAGATGTTTGTTGCTTCTAACTTCTGCTTAGTATTCCATAACATACATCTGCCAAAGTTTACTTACCCATGTCCTAGTGACAGACACCCAGATTGTCTTCACCTCATGATAATTCTGCTATAAACATTATTGTACATATCCCTTTGAGAATATGTTTTCCATTAGCTTACATTTTCTGAGATTTCCTTCCTCAGTGATTCATAGTTCTCCTTTTAGAGGTCTTTCACCTCCTTGGTTAGTGGGCTCCTCTGTCTGCAGGGACCTTAGATAGAGGTATGCTGCCACCAGAGATAAGCAGCCACTCACAAGTTTCTTGAAATGCATCCCTATTGTAATGAGTTGGGGGAGGGGCTGCAGCTCATGGTCAGCCAGGGGTCCTGAGGCATTTGGTTGTCATGGAACCAGAAGCTATGCTATTTCTCTCCAAATGCCACATGCCCATATCATATGGTAGCTCTCCTGCACTGGGATGGGGTGGATGTTCACAGATCCCTGTTCCTCAATACCCCACCACATTCTCCTATAGGATATGTCCAAGGGCTCCCTCACCACCCAAGTGCATGTCTGAAACCTCTCTCCTGCATCTCTCTTCACCCGTTCTTGTGTCCAGGGGCATCAGTGCCAATCCCACAAAACACCAATGGGCAAATAACTCCCAAATTGTGATGGGCCCACTCTCTCTGAGCTCAGCCTGGAGTGGGCAGCTGCTATAGAGAAGCAGCTGTTCCTGAGCTTCTCCATTCAAATTACTCTCGGGGTTTCAATGGGTGGGGAAGGGGCCGTGGCTTCCAGTTGCCTGAGAGGTCTGACTACTTTCTTGGATGCTGGGAGCAGAAGAGGAACTATCTAGGTGTAAAAAAGCCGGCACTCCAGTCTCTTGTGGCACTCTCCCATATGGTGCCCCTTATGGGTGCCCAAACTCTTAGGGCTTGTTGGTTCACCCCACTATTCCTAATTAGCCACCATACCTGGGCTCATGGAGGGTAGAAAAGCCTTCAGCAGATTTTGTGTCTTGCTATTAATCAAAGGCACATAGGTGGGGCAGGGGAAACCCCCTTTACCCTTTCTCTGGGCTCTGAGCCTCTCTGGGTTTCATCAGCAGGGCCATCTTCTCCTCTCCACCCTCTTCTTTCTCAGCTTTGCAGCTTTCCTCCATGGAGTTCCCAGCCATCTTTGTAAATTCTCTCTGTGATCCACACCTGTGCTGGAACTCTTCGATTCTCTCTGTGACCCACACCTGTACTCCTCAGTGTAGTAGCCCATCTTCCAGCCGAGGCAGTCTGACAAGCAATGTCTCTAGTAAGCCATCTTGGCTCCTCCTATCCTAATATATTTTAAAATATATTTTTATGCTCATGAGTATTTTCAGGTTACACACTGTATCATATATCTCTAGAACAAAAATGAGTAAATTAAAATTACATTAAAATTTTTTCTGGATTTAATGTACATTACATAATTATTAGTGATTGATTGAAGGAGCACGTTACAAATTTTGATAAATAATTAAATATAAAAGTAAATTTTTTACTAGAAGATGTATCTTTAATTAGTTGTATTTTTTTCAGTTACTGCACTTATCTCTGTATTGCTAGAATGAGGCAAGATTGCAGCATCAATTTGATTTCTTTATTTTGTTTCTGTAGATGTGAATGTTTATTCACAAAAGAAGTAGACAAGTATAAAAGGAGTTTATTATAGAAATATCACCCAATTCTTTCAACTCCCTCTGAATTATTTATCAAAACATAACCATGATATCTATCATCAAAAAATAGTTTTAACAATCTATTAGCTGTTAATTTGATTATATCCTTTTGCAAACTTGATGAAAGTAAGGAATTGGAAACCACCTAGTTTGATTAAAACCAATCATTTAAAGTCATTCTCTTTTCTTAACAATGACACTAGAAACAATGTTTCTAGTCTGTTTCCTTAGCACCCATATTTTTATACTCCAAGGCAATACACTATTGTAAAATTATGGATGGGTGAAATATAAGCTTTTCTTTTCTAAGATGAGAAAATACGATTTCAGAAGTAGAAGTTTTACTTTTTTTAGGAAAGAGTATATAAGTAAGTTGAAGATCTCAAAATTGATTCTCTTAAAGCCTGTCTTACACCCATCTTAACATGACACAGGGGTACGTATAAGACAATTACTAAAAGGAAATAATATTTTTAAAGCTATCATTACTTGAATGATAGTAGTATTAACACAGTACCATCAACTTTTGAGAGAAATAAGGGATATTAATTTTCTTGAATTACACATTTCTACTACTTAGCTTGGTATGTAAATCTGTTGTTGATTTTTTGACACAATGCATGCCTGATTCAACACACTTGAAACTTCACCTTCAAATTCCTAGAAGACCATTCAAAGAGGTTGACTCCAGTGTGTTAATGTCAAACTAGAATACTAAATATTGATGATCTTGGAAGGTTATTTGATGTTTTAATTTAGAGCTCTGTATACTCATATACTTCTTCTCTTTCTTTGCTTATGTTGGTTCCTCCACGTGAATTATTAACTCCTCCTCCCTGTCCCCCATATGTGAACATATTATATGTTTTCATTATAGCTCTTTTTATGTTGTACTTATAAAGGCCAATTCATTCTGCCATCTAAACATGTCTCAAATCTAAGCCCACCTGTTTATCCAGTGCCCTAATTTAGACCAAAATCATTTCTCAATTGGTAATGATCTTCTGACTGCTCTCCCAGCTCCCTTCTTTTCCCACTTAAATATCTCTACCATAGAGTTACTATAATGACCTGTCTAAAATATGGATCAATTCCATATTCTCTGACTCGGAAATCTTCAGTTGCTTTTACTTACAAATCTCCCATATTTCTATGCTGCCAAGAGGACAGATATGAATATTTACTTTCATTGATTATCTTGTACTTATCTATTCTCAACCACATTTCCAGACTTTTTCTCCAGCAACTGTCCTCATCTGTTTTATATTCGGGTCACATTTCCTTGAACACATATCATGATGCATGTATTAGAATGTCACAATGGAGACATCACTTTATTTTTTAAGTAATATTCAACCTTAACTTCTGGCTACTTGTGAAGAAAAGTTAAAAGGTATTCATATGAAGTGGGTAAACCCTTTCAGAAAAAAATTCTTATTGAAATGTGTTTTTAGTCACATTGTTAGCACATTGTTAGCTGTACTACACAGGAAAAAAATGATGAATAAAATATTTGAAAAATGAAGGGAGGCTATGACAAAGAAAAACCATAATCCTTCAGTATGTCAAAGTTTTTCAAAAGGTGTTTTGAAAACACACATACATATAAATAATGTGTATTTAATTCTCCTTTATCAATATTAATAAGAAAAAGGACTTTTGTGTTTGGCCTATAACCTAGAACTCAATGGATCATAGCTTTCTTTTTCCCTTTTGGATTGAGCATTGTGAGGTAGGATGAACACTGGCATGTTAAAAGGTAGTTTCTACTAACAATGTGAACTCTGATCTTTAATGGTCCTTAATCTTTGCTGAATCTGTTTTCTCCTTAATAAAGTGAGGATTAATATATATTCCTCTTTCTGCTCAAGAAGAGATTAAATCATGTGTGACAACATGAGAATATATGATAAATTTAAAGAGATTTAGATATATATCATTAAATTATTCCTTAGTCTCTTTAACTTTAATCATGTATTTCTTTAGAGGATCTGTTCTATCATGATGGACAGCATATGTTGATAAGGCTAATAAATGGCCAAAATAAGGAAATAAAGGATGTGTTGGTGGGTTGTTTATTTTTTTTTTTCTTATTTCTTTCTTTTATATTTTTTATGTTTCTTCTGCGTTAAAACAGTTTTGGTATGAACCATGATGGAATTGGAAATTCTTGTGGGACAAAAGGTCATGAAGCAGCAAAACTTATGGCAGCTCACATTACTGCAAATACCAATCCTTTTTCCTGGTCTGCTTGCAGTCGAGACTACATCACCAGCTTTCTAGAGTAAGTAATCTCTGGAGAGTGATGATAAATTGCTCCAGAAGTAAGCCATTGGTAGAAGCCTAATATGTAGTGTTTCAAACTTTGCATAATGAATAACTTTTTTAAGGCCCAGTGATATTTCAGCTGTTCCCCAAATACTTTAATATATCATTGTGACAGTTTTTTTCTTCATATAGAACTTATTGAATAGATTAGAGGAAATGGAGCAAGGATGTAAGTGGGGTTGACGATGTGTGTGTTACAATTGTTCAATAAATGGGAAACAATTTCAGAAAGAATTTAGATTTACGTAATTTAATAGCACATAGACCAAGCTTTAATACAATGATTATATATTTCATTTTGTTAGTGAAGAAATTGAATTCTGTAGGAGAGCCAAAGTATCTAATAGTAACAAACAACAACAACAAAAAACCAAATATCCAGGAATTGAGAAAGTAGAGAAAAGGATTTGTCTTTGAAAATTTATTAAGCAATCCATCTTTTCTACAGTTTGGGAACTTATTCTCTGGTCCTTTAATGGATATTCCCAGAGTCTGGTTTTTAAATGTGAAGAATATAAATTAGCTCAGGTATAACCATGTTTAGGAAAGCAGATGTTCTTCCACATCTGTCCTGCATACGGCTTCAGGACTGGACTTTGGAAACTGATAGACTTGGGTCTCACTTTCTAACTGTGTGACTTAGGCCATGTTACTTAACATTTCTAATCTTCAGTATCCTAATTTGTTAATGAGTTTAAGTCATAATACTTACATGATCAGGCATTATATATATAATTATGTATCATGCTATAATATATATAAACACTTAATAGACATTCATTAAATGGTAAATATTATTATTTTAAACAATATCAAGGTTTCAGTGCTTTATTGCTCTACCATTATCTTCAACTGTTTTGTGTAATTTTTTTCTTGGGGAGGAAAGGTAAAATACAGGCAAACCATGGAAGTTCTTTTTAAAATTTGGCTTTGTTCCAAGTTTATATTGATGTGATTACATTGTAAAATTTTAAAAATTTAGGTAGGTTATGTAGGGTAACATTATTCATTAAAATTATCCTTCTTATCTTGTAGTAGCCTGATCTTATTTTGAAAACTTATAGTTACATATTTTTAAAAGACCACAAACAAGAAATTTTAAATTACCTAGCACAATGCTTTACTCAAAAATCAAAAGATAAATCTTTAAAATAGGCTCCTTTAAATTAATTAATGTAACAATAAAGTTGAAGGAATTGGAAATTTATTTCAGAAGGCAGTTCGTCTTTTATAACCTAACAGTTTTTAATCTTAGTAATAGATAATGATAACATTTTACTTGCCTAGTATGAAAACTGAGTGAAATGCTATAAAGATAGACCATGGAAAATTTGTATGACATCTTTTAGTAGTTCTAAATACAAAGCACTAGCAATATCATTTTCCAAGATGGTTTTAATGACATCATTTACCTAAATTTCAAACATTGTTGAAGATCTGCTCTCCCCAGAAATCAAGTTAGATCTGGAATTTCTCCCTTGACTTGGCTTATGTTTTTATAATGGAGTCTGAATGTCTATCACCAGAAAGACAAACTGTATAACATACTCAGGATTCCTGTGCATTTTTGATGGCTGCCATTTTCTTGTTTTTTTTAAATTATCATTTTCTTTTCTCCTCTATCCTGTTTCTGTCCCATTGGCTATTGCACAGCTCATTTGCTAATAGCATCCCTGTTTACTAAATACAAGGATCAGTTTTGATCTCTTGCCAGATCCTGCCTAGTTGAAACCATGTTAAGGCTATTAAGACGCTCCAAAAGGAAATCCCTCAATTGCTGGTAAAATGCAGTTAAGAACTCACCACTAGTTTGGTGAGGGATGTAAAATTATTGCTAGTTGCAATAAAGTATTTCATTGAATTAATTAAAAGAATTAATTCAAAAAGCATTATTTAAGCTTTATTGCCTCTTTGCATTTTGTATATGTAAGCATGATTAGTGTTGACAGGGTTATAATGAGCTTATTTATCCTGTATTTTATAAAAATATTTCTCTTGTGCATCCTCCTGGGAATGTTCACAAAGTTAAACCATTAATAAGAGATAGATGTGAAAGACAATGGGTAGAGACTTGGGGAAAAGTTGGCTTTTTTCCTCTTCTTTACTAATACACTAAACAAATCTGATTATAATCTGACCAAGCAATAAAGGATTTTTAAACACAGGTCCTTTAAAATGGTCAGTTCACTGGAGCACAAAGACATAATAGTAACTTTGTTGAATTTCTTTGTTCCTTTTTATTAATGCAGTGAACTTAATTGCTTTAACAGCTATGCGTGATATTTTTTAAAAATCCAGTGATATTTTGATCAGGGATTGCGGTTACATTTATGTTTTATAGTTGGCTCAAAAGGCTCATAACATTTTATTTTAGCTTCTTTTCTCAAGAAAAAGAAATCTTGAAAGATGAATTGTTTAGGAACTGCAGCCCAGCCAACAAAACGCATACCTTTCTCTACTTAGTGACTTGTATAGGCCAAAGATGATGGTAGATTTTAACAATGAGCTTTCTATGATTTATAGAGATTCACTATTCACTATGTTCTACTGAAAACAATTCCATGGCCTTTAAATGCCAATAGAATACAGAGTCTCTCGTGTCATTCTGAAACACTAGATGCTATTGATCAGTCAGGAGATGGTGTTTACCAACTCCCAATATTTTTTTTCAGATTTCTTAAACTCGGTGATTCAATAAGTGGTTCATGAATCGCCAGAAGCCGTCCAGATTAAATAATAAAGAACCCATTTCCGTTAAAATGGACGTGTTATGCCAGCTTCTGATGTTTTCCGACGACGGCTTTGCAGGTAGTGTCTTTCCTATCTGCCTGCGGGACTTTATTTATTTATTTAGAAAATAGAGAAAGATGAACCTGGTATTATGGCTCATATTGACTGATGACTATGGGCTAATTTACCAGGCAGTGGAAGGCAGCCAGAAGTAATTTAAGCCAGTTTTTCATACATTTTCCACCACTTAGCAATAGTACAGAGTAATTTCATATAGTTTTCAAAAATTACGGGGCTCTGTGAATCAACTCTTGCTCTATGAAAATTAAAGTCTGTTAAATTGTTTGAACTGTCAAAGATTCATATCAAAATTTCTTACAGTTCCAAATTAAATACATAGTAGCCATTTTCACAGAAAGGATGGAAGCTGAACCCATTAAGAGAGGCAATGTTATGGTCCAAGATGAATTAGGAAGAAAGGTGAGACTAGAGCTACAAGAGAAGTGATACAAGATGAATAAGATGACCGAGGCACTCGCATTTGCTCTCTAGCAATTACCTTTAAAGGTCAACATCAGTCTATTAGATGGAAAACATTCTTTATAGGTGGGACCTTTTTTTAAAATGTAGAATCCAAGAAAGAGCTTGGCAAAACAGGTTTCTCCTCCTGTTTATCTGACACATTTTGGGAACTTCACTCTAACCATAAATATCTTTGAGACGAAGTCATAATTATATTTGGGGGGAAAAAAGAGTAAACCACTGTCAGTACAGTATTTGTATCCTCGAAGCTTCAAGTAGAATTATATTCAAGCACTCCAGTCATACAGAGGGTGAGAGAAAAAGATTTGACTTTAGAAGGCAATAAATTGTTAGTTTCATGAAGATTGATGAAATAGTTTATGAGAACGTAGTAGATGAGACACTTAACTTGCTATAGATGATACCAACTTAATTCATTTTTGCTTAATTTATGTGTATCAGCACAACTTTGTGGAAAAAAAATAGGAGGTGGCATTAAATGTTAACTTTTTGTTGTTGTTGTTAAGAGATGAAGATATGTACAGGGTTATTTAGAAAGATTCATTTTTTAGATTGACCTCCTCTGTTATAGACCTAAAGTCTATACTTTACAGTATAATTGTTTTAGTGAAAATAATTCTAAAATCACAATTAGGAGTATGTCCTCATGCATTCTAGAAACAAAGCCAGGAGTGCAATTTTACACAGGGATCTGTAAATTTTAGTTGAAGACTGAACTCTGGCTGATATTCCTATATTCAAGGCTAATTTTTGGACTATGTACATAAGACTTCTCTAAATTAAAAGTAGAATACAAAAAATATGACTTTCCCATCATGCTGCAAAGATTTCTGGAAATATAAATATACTTTGATTTACTATGAATTTCATAATCAAGGAAGAAGCATATTCTTAAACTGATACATATTTTTTTGCTTTGTCTTAGAAACATAACAAAAGTAGAGTATGTAAATTCAATAATTATCTATAGTGCTCTAGATGTTAACTAGGGTTGGGTTTTTTGGGTTTTTTTGTTTTTTATGCCAGTCACGGTCATATGGCCCAACAGCTGCGTGCTCCATGACAGCAGGTGGCTAGAGTTGGGTTTTTAGTTGTGAAATATATGCTGCTAGGAAATAATCACAAATCTACTTTATATATATACAGTTTTGGTCTGGACGAGTATACCTATGCTTAACAATAGTAAGTTATAATAACTTCTCATAGAGGGAGAGTAACAGTATTCTCCATTTAATTTATTAATGAATGATGTTTATGTTTTCTGAGTGGAAAATTTGCATATGATACCAAGGCACAAATCATCTGTGTTTAAAAGTGTTATTTGATGAAAACATTCAAGATTTGTATATAATATCACTATAGTACTATTAGTATTTTGATAGTAGCATAATTAACACTAGGTTCGATATTCTAAGAATTGTATAGTTATATCTCAATTAGCTAGGACCCTAGATTAAATAAAAATCTTCCATAATTTCTATTTTTTAAAATGAGATAATTGTAAAGTATAAAACAATAACTCATATCTAATATTTTATGAAAGGAAAAACATTTACATATATGTGAATGTACAAAAAACATCCATATCAGAGTAATTTGCAATTGTCAGAAATTGGAAAGAATCCAAATGTTCATCAGTAGAGGAATGGATAAATATAATTGTTGTTAAGTACTAAATGGAATATTAAAGAACAATAAAAATGAACAGGATATAGTTACATCAACATAGAAGTATCTCATATTCACAATATTGAGCAAAAGAATAAAGTTCCAAAAAAAAACCCTACAGTATGACTCCTTATATATAAAGTCCAAAAACAGGCAAATAAATAATTGGGAAATAAAATTAAGAAAAGCAAGCACATTATTATTATAAAAAATCAGAATAATAGTTACCTCTGTGGGGGAAATGAGAGGTATGATTGGAGTTGAGCACTTGGGAATTTTCATAGGAAAAAAAATAAGGAAAATCACTTCCAGGGTTAAATATACATCTCTCAAATCCATGTCCTCTACCTTCTGTCCCTATATCTGTAATATTTCATAATGGTAATTGATGACCAGGGGCATGAAAATATCCAAAATTATTATTTTCTAGGAGTTAATTAATATTTATGATCTATAGACTTACCTACTTGAAAATAGCAGCAAAGTAGCACATTTTAGTAACATGCAAAAAGCATTTTTGTTGCTTACCCCTCAGTTAACAATTAAAATATGAAAACTATCCCATCCCTCAAATATTTTAATTGAGGTTTTACCGTATATACCAGATATAGCTACTAGGAGATTTTGCACTGCATGTGTAGAAATGTAGAAACAATTTAAATCAGCCTTGCAGATATTCCCACATTTGCTTTACAAGAAGACACTTGACTTGTAAGCCTTGCTAATTTCTACAAATATAGCCAAACCCATTTCAAAAGGTCTTTGTTGATTTGATGTTCCTAAATACAGGTTCATTTTTTAAAGATCCATATGGTTTTCCCTTATATTTTATTTCATGTAGTGTTTTATTCTTCTGTAAAAATACACTGGAAAAGAAGAACAAGACTTGCCTTGACCATATTAATACAAAGCAATAGGTGCTTCCAAAGAACTGAAACAAAAATACACTTTTGGGATAAACTTTCTCAGAAGAGTTCAAGCCACAGGTGCCAGCAGTACTTGGTATTCTTGGTGTGTGAAGGTTCTTGCAGTGGTCATCTGATTTGGTACTTTTTTTAAGAACATGAACTATGATTAGAAGACCATTAATACCTTGAAATAAGAACTTTAAATAAAATAATTATTCTTGCTTCCTTCTGAGGTAAGCCAATTTTCAGTGTGCCATCAGGAAAAACTTTTTTCCTAAGAGTATCTATTTTTAAGCCCTTTTTTGGGCTCCACATAGTTCTTCCCCTAAATGTTCAGGTTAATTTTTTGTATTTCTAAAAGTAATTATACATATAATCATTTTTATTACATTCTAAGTTGATACCCCATAGGAGAATATATTCCTATACTTTTTTGTGATGCCATTGGTAAATATTTTTTACCTATAGGATCCTGTACTTTAGTGCATAATTTTTAATTTTTCTATTGATTTATAGTAGTACTTAACTTGTTATTTTATGTTTATTACATACTTCCTTTCATGAAGATATTTATAATTTTATTGTAGATAGAGAGGAAACTGACATTTTGGCAGGAAAATTGGAAAATTAAACTACTAATTCAGTCATCTCCCCAATATCCATACTATCATAATAGGTCTTCTTTTTCCATTATACTATTCAATTATTACCTCTTTGTCATTAACCTTAATATATAATTTCAAATTTACTAGTAGAATTACATTTGCCTAAAGTTTGCCTATCCATATAGGTTAAAGGTATTTTATATAATAAAATAAAAAGTACTTGCTATTTTCAGAATTCATCTAGAAATATTTTTTTTTTTTGCTGAGATATATGTCAACTTCTAAAAGTACAATAAAAAGGAAATAAGTGTTCTGTTATGAAAACTGGATAACTGGGTTAAAACAAGGTTGTTTGTTAGATACCTGGAGCAGTGGCACCTGAAGTGATTGTAATAGCCAATAGTATAATCCACCTATGTTAGTACCATATTTAATATTTCATCTAAATATTTTTTGTTGATTAAAAAATTAGTCAAGAGGGCATAAATGAAAGGAGAAGGCTATGAAGAAGTCAATATTCTGTCCCTTTGGTCTTTGAATCTCCATTACCTTAGGAACAGTATGGTTCAGTTTTTAAAAGGTATTAATATGCTGCTGTGAAAATATACATTTTTATATAACAAATTGACTTTTACATTTTAAGAATATGATAAACTTTCAAGTGAATATTAAACTCATTGGTAGGCATAGTTCTTTCTTATTTATCTATAAATGAAAATTTGTACTGTCCTAAAAAACAGTTGAGGAACTTCTACTTGTGAAATTATTTTCCTTTGGCAAAGTGGATGGAAAAGATTTGGGGAAAAAAAAAAACACAAGTGCTGGCACAATGGACAGGAATGTTGGAAAAAATTTTTAAATGTTGGCATAGGAATTCTTTAAAAATTCTAACTTACTCACATGTGAAATGAAAGTAAAAAAGCATCTGTCCTATTTTATGCACACTGACTAAATAAAAATGAACAGTTATATTTAGCAAAGTTTAAAGCTCTTTAAACTAAGGTATTTTGTCTGACTTTTGGCGATCTTTATGTTATTTGTTCCACTGAATTAAAATATTATGTTTGAGTGCAGACATACTTTGAAAAGCAGAAATTATAGAGAGAGGAGAACATTCTCTTTTCCAATTCTGATGACCCTAGATGAAATATGAAATTTTTGAGAGACTAAACACTTCTAATATACTTGAGAAGAATACTTTGGACCTTGGCCTCATCTGTCATTCAGCCTGTGTATCAGTGAAATACTTCAAGAACCTATGGATGTGTCTTACCACAGCATCTTTTGTTCTGCCCAAGGTTGAAAGTATATAAATTAGGTTTTTAAGGATTATGACCATAATTTTTTTTTAATTTTCTACATTTAATGTTTTTAATTCTACTACCAGCTGTGGTTATATTTTCAAAGAAAACAAATAAGAAGCTTAGAGCAATATGAAATTCTGTTTTGATTTCTTCAGAAATTAGTTTAAATCAAAGGCCAACATAACATTTTCAGATTGTTGTCTAAGATGCTTTTATTGTGTCTTGGTGCTGGCAAAAACTATTTGGACCTCTTCTTCAGGTTTCACTAAAGCCATGTGATTATACATCAGGAGAATATATTGTTTTTCATGCATCAAATTATTAAAACAAAGAACTCAACACATGGTTTCATAATTGTGACTGAAATAGTCCATAGAGTACCTAATTTCCTTTGATCCTTTATGTTGAACAGTTCAGGCCGTGGTACTTGCCTTGATAATGAGCCTCCCAAGCGTGACTTTCTTTATCCAGCTGTGGCCCCAGGTCAGGTGTATGATGCTGATGAGCAATGTCGTTTCCAGTATGGAGCAACATCCCGCCAATGTAAATATGGGGTAAGAAGTCTTAATCCTTATGTTTGGTCATTTATATGTGTTCTTTCATGACACAAATGTTAAGAGAGAATGATGAAGAACGTAGTTTGCATCCAGTAACATCATTGATTTAAATATAGCTTTTGACCATGCACTTTTTCTATTATTTGTATAATATTTATTTCTAAATGTTTGAATAATCCTAAATTAAGCAAGTTTCAAATTTCTTATAAGTGATGCAGGTAGAATTTAATAACTTCTAATATGTTTATTCTTTAAATCTTAAGTTTATGATGCCAATTTTATTTTATCTTCTGAAATGTTATGATTTTAAAATCCCTCAGCACCCTCCTTTTCTGGTACTCTTATAATTGGGCTAAAGGGCATTTTTACATTGGCTAGGTGCCTTCACTTTAATTCATAGTTGCTAGTACTGAGTCATTTCATGTTGCTTCATCCCCTGCCCACATTCCAACACAACCACCAAGTGGGAACAATATGACATTAGCCCAAATAATGAAACAGAAAAATTGCTGTGGAAAAAAAAAATGTAGGCATCATAATTTACTTTGCACATCTGCCTAAAAATGACAAAGTGTCTATATCAGAAAATACATAAAAATTCCTTTTAAGTCTTATAGAGAAAGATTTTAATGTCTGACATAGGGACATGTGCGTAATAGGAACCACAGTATAAGTATGTTGAATGAAGAAATAAGATTTTAAAATGTCATTGTTTGCCAGAAATATTCAGGTTTAAGAAATAAGTTTAAAGGATTGGTTCCTATTTTTATGCAAATAGTCTTTTAAATCCCTTTTAAAAAATAATAACAATAAAAGGAATTAAGTTTTAAAGTAATTAAGACTAAACAATATACTCATTGTACTGAACCAGCTATTCCTCTTGGGAACAGTACAAAGGGAAGTGATTTTTTTTTTTTTTAATTTTTTGTTTGTTTTTCAGCTCATTAAGGGGGTACAAAAGATCAGGCTATATACATTGCCCATGCCTCCCCATGCCCCCGAGTCTGAGCTTCAGTTGTGTCCATTCCCTAGACAGTGCACATCACACTCATCATGTAGGTGTGCACTCCTCCCCTCCCCCCACCCCATCCCCCCCAGTCAGAACTTCAATCGTGTCCATTCCCCAGGCAGTGCGCACGCACTCATCAGGTAGGTATACACCCATCCCTTCCACCCAGCCCCGACCTCTGTCCGATACCCAATTGGTGTTAATCCCAAGTGTGCACTCAAGGAAACCAGTTTGCTGGTGAGTACATGTGGTGCTTGTTTTTCCATTCTTGGGATACTTCACTTAATAGAATGATTTTTTTAAAAGAAAGATTGTGTGTGATTATCTGGATATGTAGAACTCTAAGTAAAATTTTGGCCTTTCCTTTTTCTCTGTAAAGAGACTTCTGCTCTTATTTCTGTGTGGTTCTAGTTTCTTTTGTTCTTAGGTTGTTTGTTCATCAAAAGTGAGTCAAACTTTAATCAGAGTCTTTGTATGTACTTGTAGATAGATAGGTTGAAATTCATGATCAATTGATTAGAGATTTTCTGTTAGATTATTCTTATCTGTCTCTCATTTCTTTGTTAGCAAATGAAATAGTTAATCTACATTTTAGTTTTTCTATTAGAAACAGGGTTAAAGAAATTAATAAAAAATTGACTTGATTCACCTCAGTGTATTTGTATATCTCATTCAGTTCAGACCAATTGATTTGAAATGATATAAACAGTACAAAATTGTATATTTTCCATTATGTTCTTCATGTTCTACTTTTAGATTCTTAATATGTTTGCAAAGACTTTTGTAATAGATATAAAATTAGGAAACTTGGGGAAAGACACTAGCATCTTACAGACCTCTATACAATTTCATGTATTTTATCATGAACCTTTTCACTTCGATTTACAGCAAAATAATGGTTTCCCCTGACTCATGTACTATATGAAAATGCTTATGATATTTTTTAAAGTGCTATATGTTGCTAGCAAAGTTTATTGAGTCATAATAGAATCTTTATAATCACTCCCACCTTTTGAAGTGTGCCTGAAAAATTGGGTTTACACAATTGGTAACATCTAAACCCATACTGGGTTTTATCTATTGAATCCCTAAAGTTTTAAAACAATTCTAAATACTACTTCAGTAAACAATCGTGGCTTTGAAGGTTGAAGTCCAGTCAGGTAAGCAAGGCGTGCTTCAGGTGGTAACTAAAGGGAAGAACACGCCAGCCATGATTTAGATAGCTGTCTGAGTGGAGCATATGCTGAGATGAACTCTGAATACAATTGTTATAGATTTAGGAGAACACTGTGGCCTTTTCAGGAGAGGATACATATGGTGTTAAATAATCATGAAATGATTCCTCTTTCAACTAGCACGTCTCTTATGATGTCAGGGAAGATTTTAAAACAACTATATATAGCATGATCCATAACTACAGCAGTGATCAGCTTTCCATTTCTTCTACTTTGGTCTTCAGGTACTCATTGCTGGGTTACCAATGATTACATCTGCAGTTATGAAAAGTCTTGCTTGAATTCTTAATGAGTAGGTTCATTAATATACATGTTAGTTACATGTGGGGATTTATGTGAAAAATTTTCTATTTTATTTTACTCAGAGCAACCATTTTCAACTGTTATCTTTGTATATCATCTATTTTTATTTTCTATGTGTTCTTAAATTCCAGTTGAAGTTGGGAGGAGATTGTAATGGCTATAAATACAAATAACAAAACAATACTATACAATATACAGACTAATATAGTTGAATAATGTAGTAATCTATAAATAATATATAATTTCTGGTATTTACATAGTGACTTTTCCCTGAGATTCTTCAGAATGCATTGATAAAAATCATAATTATTTTATTATATTTTATAAATTAGGAAACTAAAAATACAGAATGTGATTTACCTATTCCAAAGTTAAAAAAAAAAAAAGGCCTATATCTGTCAGTTCTGTTTTCTACTAGGTATAGTAGTTATGTTAAAAAAAATAAAAGTAGCAAATGTATTTTGTTTCGGAAGATAGTTGTTATTCGGTTTTCATCAGGTAGTGTCTGTTACTAAAAATCTTCTCAAAACTGCCCATCTTGTCCCAGTCTTTTTTGGTAAAAAAGGTGATTTAGGAGACATTTTCTAAACTTATTCTTTAGGGTCATAAATTCTCAGGTGTCTGAAACACTGAGTCTTCGATTTGAGTAGATTTATTTTCTTTTACCTTATATAAGGAGGTAGAACTTTTTTAAGGTAAGATGCAAGTACATACAAGCAGCATGCAAAGCTATATTCCTATTAGGTCATCTAAAAATATCTCCTAGCTATGTTAGTAGATTTCTAAGGGGACTTGGATGATTCCTGGATAGAAATATATTACAAATAAAACAGTAGTGTCAGTATGCCCAAGAAATGTTTCTTTGCCTAGTTGGAGTAACAAACTCTTTGCTGTAAAACTCTGTAGAATCTGTTGTCTCACTTTTCTTCCGTTTTCCATTAGTCTCCTTGTTCTTACTAGAAAAGAATTGTGAAAACTGAATTGACAAAAAGCATATTGCAGTAGTAACAGTAAGTTTAAATTTGGAAAGGAAGTTACTAATGAGCCTATATAATTCAGGGGCTGTGGGTAATCTTTTGAATGTTTCCCGAAGAGCATAGATTAATTCAGGGTTGAGCTTCAGGCTTAGCTCTTTATTTCTTTATCATGTCATTTTAAATCATATCCCAAATATTATTTCCAAATATACTTAATGGTTTAGTATAGGAAAACAATATCCAGTACATAATTTACTGTTAACCATCAAGAGATGATTGTTCATCTACAGATAGATTTAAGGTCACAAAAGCAGAGAAATTTTATAGACACAGCTTTGTTTAATTTATGGAGAATTTTTGTTACCTGTGAAGTTTGTTAGTGTTTACGTGGACTTACGAGCACATAAATATATAATAGTGTGTTGTACATTGTTATTGCTTAATGTAGAACTGAGTAATGTTTTATCAATGGACCATGTATTCTGAACCATAAATGGGAGCACATGATCTAATACTTGATTTCACAAACAGAATATTTTTAACACATTGACTGCCACACTAGAAAAAAATTTTTTTTCCCTGGGGCCACAGTGTTTTATTACGAAAATAGAATACAAACTTCGAAAATAAAACAATCCTTTCTAATTTAATGAAAAAATTGTTATTTTTTTATTGTTTTCTGTGCATGAGTTATTTGCAGCTTGAAAAATAGTTTACAGAGCTCAAAGTAAAGAGACATGAGTTACATATGCTTCATGAGACTCTGGCCTCAAAACTAGCATGAGTTAAATACAACTCACATGGCAGTTAATGTTAGAAGAATATTTTAAATAAAAAATATGTTTACCATAAACTATTACTTATGACCTCAAACTGACCATTGATAAATTTTACCTAGTCTTGGACACTTTTTTTCAGTGAACAGCAGCCAAATTGTAAGCTTCGGATAACAGTAGAATATGACAAGCATGCAAAGTGCCTTTCATTTACCTGTCACATGGCAGACAGACATTCAATAAATGCTTTATATGCTCTATGAATATCTGTCATCTGTGATACCATTCTTGTATAGTTGATAATGCTGGTACTACTTTAGGAGAATCTGAGCCTTTTTTACTTTTAGGAGCATATTAAAATACTCCAAGGGTAACATTGACTCAATCCCACCGTTCAGTTTCAGTCTCAGCTCAAATGCCAGTTTCTCTTCATACATGCCTCTGTCTGATTGTTTTCTATAAAAAGGCTTCTCCTAGTTACTCTCTTTCACATCATGCAGTTTATTTCCTTCAAAGCAGTTATTAAAATCTATAATAGTTTTGCTTATTGGATTATCATTAATTATTTAAATGTGATCTTCTAGATGAGGCCTTCCCTGACAACCTTACCTAAAATTGTACATGTCCATAAGCACATGCACACATCCATGCACATCCCCACACAAAATTCCCATTGTTTTCCTTGCTTGATTTCTTCCTCTTAACATTTATCACATTCTGGCATACTGTATATTTTACTTGTTCATCTTGCTTATTGCTGTCTTCTCCAGTAGAATATATTTTCTTTGGGGACAGAGATTTTGTCTCTTTCATTCACTGCTATATTGCCAGTGCCTAGAACAATGCCTGGCTCATGGTAGGGGCTCAATAAATACTTATTGAGTGAATGGACTGATAATTGTGATAGGGTTGTAATTTCTGAGAGGGGAAGGATTCCATCTGACTTGTTTATGGCTATTTGTATAGTGAGTAGCTCAATGCCTGGTTCATATAGGAACTCAGTAAATATTTGATAAATAGTTGAGTGAGAAGAGTTATCTGATGAAGAGATAGTAGGAGGCAGGAACTTTGTGAAGACCCTGAGGCTGTGTATTTGAAGAGCTGAGAGAAGGCCACAGGCTGATGCGCTCAAACAAATACCACATAAATGAAACAGGAGAAGGTAGGAACCAAGTCCAACTTTGGACCTTATAGGCCATGTTTAAGGATTCTAGGTTTTTATCTTAAAAGCAGTGAGAAACTATTGTAATGTTTTTGATGAATGAGACCAAGAGAGTTTATTGATGTACAAAAAAAAAAATCACAGAATTTCTAAAATACATTATGTCTTAGGAAACAAATTTAATTATGTAATCTGGAAAAACCATGCTGTAAAAGTAAAGGCTTTTGTAAAGTGACCTGTGTCGTCCTGTTTTCTGTTTTCTCTTCCCCTCCACATACCCTACACAGAGTACTAAAGCAGCTCTGCTACTGATGATATTCCAATGTAGCAGTGCCCTTGCTTTTCTAGGTATATGTAAATTCATTCTCTTTATACTAGTGGGTGCTGCGCGGTAACTCATTAATGAGGTGAATGAAGGTGTTTATGTGTAAAGGTGTGTAGGCTCCATAATTTTGACTTTAAGATCGCAGAGTCTCTGTGTTGTGGTAGAAACGTAAAAGAACCTATAGAAAGAAAATACGACATAACTTTGAAAACTTTAAGACTTCTAGTTAATTTTTAATCTTTCCAGGGGAAATGTGTTTGTAGCAAGGGTTATATTTTACTTATAGATCATCAAACTGGAAAATTTTCTCTTCTACATACATACCTCAATTAAATGATTAATGAAAGAAGAATCTGCAAATGGCTGGGTACCATATTTATTCCAAACTTTAAGTGATGAGAGGTTTTTAGAATTTAATATTAGAAATAAAAGATCAAAGGAGTAAATATATATGTATATTTGGATTTATTAATTTATGGTAAGAAATACAGCCACACACTTTATATTCATTGAAAATACTGAAATCTGCACATTTTCTCACCTGAAAAATCTGCCCAGTAGACCAATTTATTATCAAAAGTTATTTGGGGCTAGGCACAGTGGCTCACGCCTGTAATCCCAGCACTCTGAGAGGACGAGGCAGGAGGATTTTTTGAGCTCAGGAGTTCGAGACCAGCCTAAGCAAGAGCAAGACCCCATCTCTACTAAAAATAGAAAAATTAGCCGGGCATCATGGTGTGTGCCAGTAGTCCCAGCTACTCAGGAGGCTGAGGCAGAAGGATTGCTTGAGCCCAGAGTTTGAGGTTGCTGTGAGCTACGATGACGCCACTGCACTCTATTCAGGGCAACAGAGCAAGATTCTGTGTCAAAAAACAAAAAAGTAAAAAAGGTTATTTGGTCAAGCATGGAATAAAGACATGGGATAACATAGATTATTAATATATTAATTAATAACTTTAATAATAATGTCATCAAACTATATCTTCCTGATGATAGTTCTTTGCAGTCAGGGTAACTGCTAGAAATAAGATGGTTGAGTTCTCTGATCAGGGTATCCTCCCCCTGGAGAGTTCTTAATAAAGATGGACATATTTTGTCTCTCAGACTGTAGTTTTTAATGTTTTCATGATTACTCCCTTTTGTTTATTATTTAACCAACCAATTAAATAAGATTTAAGTCAATATTGCTTTATCACTGGGAATCATTCTTCCATGTGATTGTATGTTATATGTTGCCTTTACTAATCTTTTTAGGGTACTGTTGGCAATACTTTTTAAGAGATGCAGATAGCTTGGGAGAGGATAGTAATGAAATGCAGAGAAGTACATAAAAGGGAAGTTTAAAGAAAATGAGTGTGAGTAGTATAAAAAAAAAAGCTAAATGTTGGCCTCAACCCATCCTCTGGTTGTGGAACACTTATTATATATAGTTTGATTGCTGGTAACAAATTGTTCTCCTTTTCTACCAAGAGCATAAAAAAACCTAAGTAGTCTTAATTTTTACAGCTGGAAGTTTGTAGATTAAGTATTAGGAAGAATCTTAAGTTATTAAATATTGGAATGCTAAATTGAGAAAGATTATAGAATCACTGTCCTTGAAGATATTAAGGTGGTATAAAGATTCTACAGTATGGTTTGATATGGACCTAGGGAATAAAAGGAGTGGGTGTATTTTAGCAACTCAGTATTCTTTTGGAGTCCAAACATATATATAAATATTTGTAAATACTTATATATATTTTTATCAGACATATACCTAAAAAAAAGTTGATTTGATTTTTAGTTTTTATAAACTCCAAGCCAAAATCATGGGTCCATAATCACTTGTGTCCTTTAATATCAGTAGTTTTACCACATTTGCTTCTTAGGGATTTCATTTTTTAGCCGTTTAATCAGTTTTTAAACCTCTTCAAATTGATTAGTTATATAAGTTGAATTTCTAGATTAGGAGTTGTTTGTTTGTTTTTTGCGTTTCTAGCATCTCTTGCACTTAAATTGCCCACGTAACAGGATTAAACTATTTAAGGCAGAAATAAAGGCACATTATCCTTCTTTCTTCAGATGGCTACTAAACACCTGGAACCAGGCCATAAGGTCACCATATGTTGGTTTTCAATTTTCCTTTGTGTGATCAAATGATAAGTAACCTTTCTAATCATTGATGCTCCCTCCTGACCTCCGGGGCTCTGCTCTCTCCCTTTACCGTCATGATCCTTTATTGCAAACAGCTGCTGAGAGGTGCTACTGATAGGGGTAATGAGGACAAAGAGAATGTTTCATGTTCAGAATCAAGGACTCAATGTGGCATAGGGTTTAGGGTTTCCCAAGGACAAAAAAATGTGTACATATCTCTTTTTTGGTCTCTAAAGTTGTTTAAAAATTTTTTTAAAAAACCCAAAATCCATCTAGCACTAAAGGCACCATTTTCTCTTCTTATACTTCTTTATTTAATGATATAGTAATTATAAAATGACTTTGTACTTTTATGATGTCACTCCCCCCTTGTGTAAACTACTGATTTTAATTTTCCTAGGTAGATCAAAGGGTTTCTCTTCCCATTTTTTTAGTCTGTTTTAACATATATAGTAACTTAAAAAGAATGGAAACATTAGAAAAGATAAATTCTAATCTTTTATTGTACTGAAAGGGTCTTTGTAAAATAATCAATTGTTCTATTCTGATCGAAAGAGCCCTAGTTCACTTCTTTACAGAGTTATTTTCTACATATTAGGCAAACTATTTTATATTAGATAATTACTATAAAACTCTATTTTCTTTTTTGTTTTTTTACATTTATTTTTTATTTATGCATATTCATGGTCATTTTCTAAATGTATCTTTATTACCACTTATTTGCTAATATTTTAAACTATTGTTAATGTTTGCAAATAGTGTCATTCATCTGAAAAATCAAATAGACTGGAAATATGGGAGTTGATATTAAAATTTTAAATAAGTAGGGATATTTTTTAATATCTTATGTCTTGGAAGACTATGGAATACTTTTGTGAAATATGTTAACAGTATCTTTTTAAAATCCAAACACAAGTGGTGATATTATATTCAGAAGTTTCTGGCTGGGCACGGTGGCTCACGTCTGTAATCCTAGCATTCTGGGAGGCTGAGGCGGGAGGATGGTTTGAGCTCAGGAGTTTGAGACCAGCCTGAGCAAGAGCAAGACCCTGTCTCTACTAAAAAAATAGAAAGCAATTAGCTGGACAACTAAAAATATATAGAAAACATTAGCCGAGCATGGTGGCACATGCCCGTAATCGCAGCTACTCGGGAGGCTGAGGCAGAAGGATTGCTTGAGCCCAGGAGTTTGAGGTTGCTGTGAGCTAGGCTGACGCCACAGCACTCTAGCCTGGGCAACAGAGTGAGACTCTGTCTCAAAAAAAAAAAAAGAAGTTTCAATAATAATAATAATAATGTGTAAGTTGATGCCTAAGCTCATATATTGAGTGAATGTTATGTATTAGTATATAATAGTTGTAATTTGGAGATATTGTACTTTAAAAGTAAAACACAGAAGGGTATTATGATTATTTAGTGAGATTTTATATTAGAATACGAGTAAACCTTTACTAATTATCCTTAATTGACCTGAAATGATATTCAATTCTGATACATTTAAGAGAAATGGGAAAGTAGCTTAATTGTGTGGAGATATCTTGGGCATTGATAACAGGCAGAGCTGATTCATATCTAGATTTAGTTAGAATTGAAACAAATTGCTAAACTTTTCTCATTCTAAAATTTCTCACACTTTCTAAGAAGATTGACATGATTATTAAATGCGATACAAATATGAATATGCCTAACACAGTACTTGACAGTATACCCTGAAAAGTATTAGTTTTTTTCTTTTCTTCTTGCCTACAACATCCCTGCTAAGTGGTCATGAAGTGTGTGCTAATTATATCTACAGTGGTGGGGTTTCAGTTTTAGTTCCTTGTTCTTCAGCTCTGACCTTTGGACTGTTCTTCTGTATATTGAACTAAAATCTGCTCCCCTGTAGCCTTTGTCCATTGGTTGAACTGGCTTCTCTTCTAGGTTAATATGCATATTATTTTTCCCAGTCATTTATAAAATTGACTTTCTAAAGTCTAGGAAAACAGTTTTAGTTTCAAAAACATGACACACGGTAAACACAATCACTTCTTCAGGTATGAAAACAAAAATGCTAGGTAAAATAAAATGAAAAAAATAATTAAATTTAGTCCATTTAGCGATAACATGTGTTTATGTGATAAAAAGAGACACAGGAACAATTCACAAATTGGAAACTGACACTAGTGTAATGCATGTCTTGTTCTTTCATATGTGATTGTTTTCTAGTATATTAATGATTTGAAGCTATCAGGTAGGCTTTTTCACAGCTAAAGAGAAAGTCTATGGCATTATATAAAGACTCTCAGAAAAAATTGAAAGTCCTTCAGAAAGGCCTTTTTTATTGGACATGGTGGATGGCTTAGTGGCTTCATTTCCAAAACACTAAGCTTTCTATTAAAGTCATGAGGATAGATGATGAAGCTGTGAAGATACATCCTTTTTGTGTTATATTTAAAAAGTTAATTGATAAGAAGCTAAAGCCTGGATCCAATTCTTAATTTTTATGAAAGTGGTCTCTATTGTAGACAAATGCCCTCAAAACCCAACATTTCTAAGAAGGAAGCATCACAAGCCACTGGGTTTAAGGCTGCAAATGATCAGCAGATTGAAATACTGGGAACAAATGCCAGCAGGGATTTAACTGTGTTAATGTTTTAGTGGAAAAAAAATGGCTCCCATAAGAAATGGAAGCCCTAGAATTGTAACCTACATAAGAACAAAGTAAAACTTTATATAGTCTACATGGTGCTGACCAAATAAATCAACATGAAAACTGGTTTAGTGAAAACCTTGAGATGTATGATAGAAACAAATGCAGGTATCTATACTTCTATAACTTAGAAGGCACTGGATTCTCAAAGAAAAATGATGTTCATTGAAGATAAGCTTGAATACAAAATAACAAACAATATGAGAAAACAATCCACCATGAAGTTGACAAGTAAGAATATGAACACTCCAAGAGAAAAAGAGAGGTTAAGAGACATGGTGGTTAGAATGAGAAGGTCCACTATAAGTCGAAAAGGAGTTCTAGAAGAAAGAATAGAAAGAACAGGAAAGAGTCATATTAAAAGAAATAATAACTGATAATTTTTTGGAATCAAGGAAAGGTACAAATCCTCAGAGCATAAATCCCAAGTAGATAAATAAAAAGAATACTTAGATACAGTGATGAAACTACACTTTTAGTAAAGACAAAGAGAAACTTGAAAGCAACTGGAAAGACTATAATAAAGAAACAGCTGTTATATTTACAAGTAATTTTCATCAGCCTCCATAGAGGTCATATAAAAATGAACTTAATACCTTCAAATGCTGTGGTAAGATAAATGTTAACCTAGAATTGTATCTTCAATTTAAATAGCATTGAAAAATGAGGGTAAAATAAAGATATTTTCAGAAAAATAAGAAAAAGAGTCCCTGGCTAAATTAACTACTAAAGGATGTATGTCAAAAAGAAAGAAATTGAATTCAGAAGATAGTGGTGGGATGTAAGAAGCAATTGTCATTAAAGGCACTGGTAAACACATAAATATATCTAAGTAAACATTGACTATTTTACTTGGGCAGTGAGTTGTTCACAAACTTTTAGACATTTATAGGCAAGAAAAATTTCCCTCAAAAAACTGGCAGACCAAGATAGGGATACCAAATTATAATTTTGCCAAGAAGGAACATTTTATAATGACTGCCATAAGCACACAGACCTTGCTGTTGGGAGTCTTACAGTCTATAGTAGCATCAACAAAGTAAAAAGAATAAAACTTAAGGACAGCCTGTTAAAATAAAATATTTTATTTTTATGAAAAAACCTGACCACATTGACATCATTCTTCTAATTTTGTCATACAATATTAAAAACTTTATCATAGCAGTTATCATAGAATACCAATCCATGGCATTTGAGGTACATGTCTGACTATACTCTACCTTCTCTCAAGTTCCCATAAATTCTAAGTGATAGTATTAGTTTTTATAACACTAACATAATTCCTGGTGCATAATAGATTCTCAGTGAATATTCTTGAATGAGTGGAGGAAAATGCTGTTATTTTTGTATTGCCAGGCAATCCTCCTAATTGATTAGAAGTTTACCCCATAAAATTAGAGGTTGCATTTCAAATTTTCAGTGTCATGTCAGAGCAATGTCCCTTAGTGGGGACTGTTGATAACTTTTCTCTCCTTCTTTAAACTAAAGGGCAAGCACAAAGACCCAAATTTCCCCTAGAGAGTTTTCCCCAAATGAAATTTAGGATTACAGAAGGAGCCCTAACACACAGATGATGATTTATTAGGTCATAGAGGTCATGAAACTAATCTCAATAAATCTTACCTTCTCCTAATAGGAATCATAAGTATGTGAAAGAGAACTGCTCCTCTAGAGCTAGGCTAGTGGCTAGTCAAAAAAAAAAAAAAAGAAAAAGAAAAAAATCATCATTTTCTCTCACTAACTATACCCCATCACTTCTATCTTTTATTTAGGGAAATTAATCTGCCTACTATGATGGTTGCTCTACAAATTTTTCACGAGGTAAAAATTTCACCATGCCTTTAGCTTTATTAGAGGTTGGAACCCACCTTAGATTGCTTATTCAGCAACAAATATGTTAATAAATGTGTAAATGAAACTGATATACCTATGCAAACATCATCCATGTTCTAGGATTCAGCTTAGAGAAAGAAGGCTATTTCTGAAAGTGTGAAATTATCATCAAATTCTTTTAGGGAATATACTTACTGATTATTGGCATGAAATGAAATTTTCTTGCTTTTTATCTTTCAAGAGAGTATCCTTTTTTTAATATAATCTTGTGAAATCTTCCTGAATTGGATATCAAAATCTTTAAATCTTTCTTATTCAAGTTGAGATTCCAATGCAAAATCTGTTTGAAAACTCTTCGGAGCCTTCTCTTTGACTAGTTTAACATCTTGGGAGTGCTTCCCAACATAGATTTGTAGTCCCATACTTTAAACAGTAATCTGTAAGAAGTTAATGCTCTAGCAAAATTCAACTCCCTGGAGGCCCACCAAGGTAACAAAATCCTGTTAGAAGTGTGAATCTAACTTTGAAAATGCATAATTCTCTAAAAGTTAAGAGGGCTCTGTTAATCTTGAGATTAAGGCTTTGAAAAAAGTATTTTGAGCACTTGCTGCTTTGGATAGGGATTTTCAAGGTGCTTTTGGGAAAGAAAGTTTTTGTAACCTGGCCAAATAATATGTTTTCCTGATAGATGTTTATAAATGTTGTCCTTTTCAGTGATAGAATTTTGATTGCATAGTTCTGTCTAAAGTAAACTTTAGGCTTCTTTTACTTTTGTCTAAAGTAAGATTTTAACCTAATTAAGATCACACAAGATCAGGAGTATCATCCAGGACTATAGATAAAAAGTTTTCATAATCACTGTATTAATCTCTATTAATGCTTCTCTGTTTTTGTAAATACTTTTTTCTTAGGATTTGTGTAGATTTGTGGTACATGAGACAATATTTTAAAGCCCTTAAATGTTATTCCTACTGCTTTTTAAATATTAAACTAAAACAATATACTTAGGAACATAAACTTAAAAAAATCTATAGAAAAAGAAGAATAAAGTAATATAAACTCTCTTAAAACAGAAACCAAAACTTTGAAAAAATTAAAGTGGATTTTGTAATAAATTGGATTATAAAAACAGGAAAGTTTTATGTTTGTATTATGATCTATAGTATCTACTTTTCTAATGTTTGTTTCTCTTCTCACTCACTAATTCTCCAAATGGAATTTAAAAATTTTTAAGTATTTTAAAGCCTAGTAGACATTATACATCTCTCTGCTTGGTGGGGGGCACCTTAAAGAGGGGTCAAAAGAAATCCCCTCAGTTTGTTATACTCTGGGGCATTTCTATTTGTAGGACTGGTTAATTAGTTATTTCAATATCTTACTACCTTATCTCTGAATTGTGTTAATGTGATAAAAGTTCTTATAATTGTGTTTTGAGAGTTAAAAGATCAGCTGGGGAATAAAATCAAAGGGATTAAATGTTACATATGAATTTATTTTTGCATTCCTATATTATCATATTTTTATTATAAGTATATATATAAAAAACTAAATAGTTCTAGTTTAAATTTAAAAGTTATAACACCAGTAATGATGCTGGTCAGTGATGATATATAAAAAGAAGCTGAAAATTTTGAGTATTTTCTTCAAGAGTTAAGTTTTTGGGGAGCTGTTAAGTTGAAACACTTAGGGATAATATTGAACAGTTTATTTGAGAATCATAGTATGAACAAAATATTGTTCAATAATAGAATAAGTGTTGTAATTCTTCAGTGTTGAGGTAGGATAGTGAAAAATATAAAGGAGATAAGACAGCTCCAAACAACATTCAAAACATGCCATAAAAGGCAGCATTTCTTCAAAACCAAAGTTCCCTTTCATGGAGGTAGGCTACATTGATGGACTGAAAATAACATTGCTAGATTGTTCTTAGGCATATATGAACTTTAGAAATTACTCCAAAATCTACTTCACATTTCTTTAAGTTCATATATTCCAATCCATTCCCATGATCTTTCTTCTTTTTTCTATTTTAAAATTGTCTTTGAGTATTATAGTAGGTCAAGGAAATCATTCACCTGGCATCACTTTATTAGTAATTGGTAAGTTTGCGCTATTGTATATTCTTGAGTGTAATAAACATATATTTTCTTTCTATGTATTTATTATTTCTCCCTATTCCTCTATATTAATGAAATGTTTGTGCAATATTGTAAAAAAGATCCTAATCAATAGTAAAAGCTGAGGCCGGGCGCGGTGGCTCACGCCTGTAATCCTAGCACTCTGGGAGGCCGAGGTGGGCGGATCGTTTGAGCTCAGGAGTTCGAGACCAGCCTGAGCAAGAGCGAGACCCCACCTCTACTAAAAAAATAGAAAGAAATTATATGGACAGCTAAAAATATATATAGAAAAAATTAGCCGGGCATGGTGGCGCATGCCTGTAGTCCCAGCTACTCGGGAGGCTGAGACAGGAGGATCGCTTGAGCTCAGGAGTTTGAGGTTGCTGTGAGCTAGGCTGACGCCACGGCACTCACTCTAGCCTGGGCAACAGAGTGAGACTCTGTCTCAAAAAAAAAAAAAAAAAAATAGTAAAAGCTAAGTTACACTTTACCCACTAAGAATCATAAAAACAAATGTCTAAATGATTCTGCAAAATGAGTAACCCATCTTCCATAAGAATCTCCACCAGAATCCTCATCTCTGATGCTTCAGCAGCAGCAAGAGAACTAGGTAGGATCTCTTTTTAAACTAGTGCTGAGTGACTATGAGTGTATTTTAGGAAAGAATTGGACATGATTTTAGTCTCTATTTCTGATCAACTTGCTTTTGCCTTCTTTCCTAGGAAGTGTGTAGAGAGCTCTGGTGCCTCAGCAAAAGCAACCGCTGTGTCACCAACAGTATTCCAGCAGCTGAGGGGACACTGTGTCAAACTGGGAATATTGAAAAAGGGGTAAGCTCAAAAGATTTACTAGCTATTGGACATGTATACTAAACTGATAAATTTCTGGTGCTGATATTCAACCACTAGGAAATCTTATGTATTAATTTTAAATGTACTTAAAAATAGTAAATCTCTAGCCCAATGGGTTAAGTATTATATGTTGATATCTGCAAAAATGCATGATTTAGGAAATTATAGTTGGTAACTATTTCATGGGTCAGTTTCACCTTTATGTTGATGTGTGTATGTTATATTTGTACCAGAAAAAATCCAACAACAATATATAGTCTGTTTAGTCATATAACGGAGTATGTATTTAGTATACTATAAATACAGTTGGTTTAGTCACATAATATAGTCTAGTTTTTTCTGAGAAATAATTCCCAGGAAAATTACATGACCCAAAAATAGACTATAACCATAGTCTAACTAAAGTCACTTTTAAATTGTAGTATGAGAGAATGGACTAATATAATAGTAGGAGAAAAATTAAATAATTTATTGAGCATAGAAATTAGAGCTAAACAATTTTAGTTTTATCAGTCTAATTTTCGAAATATCATGATTAAGAATTGTTTAAACAAGCTGGGCATGGTCACATGCACCTGTAGTCCCAGCTACTTGGGAGGCTGAGGTGAGAGGATTGCTTGAGCCTAAGTGTTTGGATCAAGCCTAGGCAATATACATAGCAAGACTCTGTCCCTGAAAGAAACAAAAAACCAGAAACCAAAAAAAATTGTTTAAATAAATAACAGATAGAAATAGTTTGTATGCTATTCCTGAAATTCTCTAGAAATTGCTATATATGTAAATGTAAACTTTAGAATTTATTGCTATGGACTGAGTTTGCAATAATAACTACTGCTGTCATCTGTTCTCAGTTCTGACTTCTTCCATGTTAGCTGGGCAAGTTTCAACAAGGATTTCACTGAATTTCAGCTTGCAATCTGATGTTTAAATAAAAAGAATGAAAGCTTTTGGGCAGCTGTCACAGTTTATTAATCCTTGCTGACGGCTTCATTCAGAACCCATGACCTAGTGCCATGTTGATGGCTTTTCCATGCTGAGTTTGGAAATGTTGGTAAATTATGCTAAATATATGAATTGATAGGGTCATTTAAAAAGGATTAAGGATCTTTTTTTTCAGATTTTATAAGTAGCCAATAAAAATACAGAGAAATTCACACACTACCAAAAATTCCTTCTATTTTTTTCACTAAGTAATAGGAAATATTAGAAACTGCATTGTTGAACAATTTATTGTTTGTTTTGGAACCAGTAATTCTTGTCAGCGACAAGTAGCAATTTACATCAATCTGTACTTAGAAGAAATATACAACTATAAGGAGGGAAAGTCATAGTGAGAATCTTTCCTTATTTGCCATTGATTATTATTGTTGTGATCTAGTCCATGGTCCAGTTTCTATTTGCCTAGAGTAATACTACTATATCACTAGGTCTGTTGTCTCTTTTTATCTTACTTTATTTTTTAACCAAAAGCATAAATAATTTATTCTTTTAAATACCTCAGAGCCCTCCTATAAGCATTCTATAAATTATGTAATCACTTCAAATAAGTAAACCACGTGTAGTGGCTGAGAACACATAGCTCAACTCCACCAATCATTTATATGGTAACACATATTTAATATCTTATCATTTATGCTTAATAGCAGGACCCTCAAATGTATTACGTTTTTTAATTTGGAGACAGGGTCTCGAGTGCAGTGGTGCAGTCATAGATCACTGCAGTTTCAAACTCCTGGGCTCAAGTGATCCTCCTGCCTCAGTCTCCCAAGTAGCTAGGACTATAGATGTGTGCCACTGTGCCCGGCTAATTTTTTCATTTTTTGTAGAGACAGGGTCTTGCTATGTTGCCCAAGCTGGTCTCCAACTCCTGGCCTCAAGCGATCCTCCACCTTGGCCTCCCAAAGTGCTGGGATTACAGGTGTGAGCCACTGCATCCAGCCAAATGTCATATCTTATAGCTATATGCATATATATGATAGAGATGACATATTTCTTAGAAATTACAATTTGAGAGATACTTAGAAAATACTCTCAAATAATATTAAAGCTAACAGTGTTGATTTAAATTTAGATAAGCAAATAGAGGGGAAATATAATTATTCTAAGCATAAATAAGAATAAGCACAGATAAGAGAAAGTGAATAAAATGGAGTAAAATGTATTTGATTTCTAAAGATTCACATTCTTATTCTAGGTTAATGGTTGTCAACTTTTTGATCCCTAAATCTTTGCTTCAAATGAAGTCTATAGAACTCTAATACATGTATTTGAAAAAATGGAAATGCTATAGTTTAAAAAGTCCTTGCCTGCCCCTTACCCTGTCTGGGGGCCTTTGCCAGCTCTTGACATACCTTTGTGGGCTCCGTGAAAAACTGTTTAAGAACCTTGTGAGTGTAGCAAAGTTTGTGTGTCAGGGGGTCATTTATATTCACAACATAAGAGTGTACTATCATTCCCAGGTTGTTGTCGTTGTTGTTGTTGTTGTTTAAAAAAAAAAAAGAAAGAAAGAAAGCAAAAGCAAAGAAAAAAAAGAGTGTACTATCACTAAGGTCAATATATTGGATATCACCATCTAAAATTAAACTACAAAACAAATAATTGTCATTCTTCCAAAGACATGAAAGATAGTTTTAGGAATGGCACTAACAAGTCTTAGAATAAATGAATGAATGAATGAAGGAATGAAAAAACAAATAGAAATGCAGACTTCTAGAAAGGAAAATGATATAGCACTAAACGACCCTTAAAATATCCCTATCATTAACTTTGAATTTATGAAGAAGCTTTCAGAGAACTAAATCAACTTGCAAGTTTAAGGGGGGGAAAAAAAAAAAACTCTTCAAGAATTAGACATGTGAGCTGAACACATCTTAATTTATTTTTTATTTATCTTTTACTAACTATATTTAACACGTTATCACCTGTATAAATTGTTGTTGATGTTAATGTCTGTTATTTTTTTTTCCTTAAGAGAGAAGCATTTTTTTGTTGTTGTTGCCAGATGCAGATTTTTTTACCCTTAGTGCTGTATCATCTGGAAATTAAACAAGAGTTCAGAATTTTGACCCAAAGCAAAACAGCTATGCAAACAGCTAGTAAAGATCTAGTGGCAAAATTAAATGGAATTTTCAATTGATCTAGTCAACTTTGTGCAGTTAGTCTGTATACTTGCTATCTAAAAATAGTTGACATTCCGAGTAACAATGATGACAATGATAATGAATATTTTATAAGTACTTACACTGTACCAGGCACATATTGCTAGGTGCTTTACAGCCATTCTTCTGTTTAATATTAACAAAAATCCTATGAGGTGGGTACTGTTTTAACTCCATTTTACAGATGAGAAAAGTAAGACTTAAGAGCCTGGGATTGATTACACAGCAATTTAATGGCATAGTTGAGATTCCAGCCCAGGTCTTTCTGATTCCAGATTTGAAATCTTTGCCCCTCTGTACTGCCTCTAATTTTATTTTATCTTCAGATGAGAAATCTTGCAGAGAAAAAAAGCAAGTTCTCATTGTCACAAGAATAAAATGGGTCAATGTATTTTACCCTTTAGGACTAAATAGATTTTTCATTTTCAACCTATAATTGTTTGTTATCTTAGGAGTCACAAATAAGAAGGCAATATGGGTAGAACATTGAGCTAAGAATATATGATTTTGTGATGATTGGTAAAATAATGACTTTCTGCTTTAAAATGAGAGAAAACCAATTTCTACATATTTCATAGAGAATGAGGTAATACCTCAGCAAGCTGTTTGTGGGCTTCCTTAGAGGGAAGGTGCTATACATTACTAGAGTATCATCACTACTTTTTGTTACTGTTTGCCAGTCTTAGATGATGGTGGGCAGGAAATTCTTTGTCAGACTGTGTTAACTGGCAGGTAGAGAATATAAACATGAGTTTATGTGTCTCAGAGACATAAATGGAATATCCATGACCTCTGATCTTAACTCTGAGTTTCAAAACCACTGTCATCAGAAAAAACAAGAAAGAACATACACCCTGTCTAGCCAGAAGAATAAAATGAAAGTGTCTCATAGTTTTCTGAATAAATCTTTTTAAAAAGGAAGGGAGTAGAAATATTGCTCGACTGATAGCATAGACATATCCAAAGGATTGAATCCATGATGATCTTGTCAAACTCTGGCTGCAAAAGATATGGGATCCCTGCCCAGGGGCTCAGTTCCACAAATGTTCCATGTAAGTATGGGAACTGTTCCATGCACATTTAGCAGATGGAGTAAGAAATATGGCCAAAAAATTAAAAACTGATCTTTGCATGAGTCCTGGGGGGTCTGACATCGGTATTACAGCCATTGGATGTTTGCCTGAATAAGCCATTGACGGATTGAATAAGAACCATATGGTCTGAATGGATGTGCTCAGGGACAGTAGCATTAACCAAAGGAGGAAATTTGATGAGCCCAGACAGTGTGCTGGTACTGTGTGTCCATGGGTCAGTCTCCTACAAATCAATCAATATTACTTTCAACCAGAGAACTTGCTTTGGATATAGCATCAGTGATAGCCCTTTGGAAAGGAATCAGAGGGATGCCATATTTGATGAAATAGTAAATAAGGATTTAGATTGTAAAATCTTCGATAGTAGTGTTGGCATTGTTACTGAACAGGATCTTAAGGATAATCAAAACTCAATCCTTATAGTCCCTGTTGGTGACCACAAAGAAGGTTTCAAATACTTGGCTTATTACCAAAAGATTGATTTAATGATTCTACAAGACCCAATTAGGGATGTAGTCCAGCATTTGGGTTTACATATAAGTGACATTTATCCCTAATAGCTTTGCGTGGGAAACATAGGGCTGGATTAGAATAGGTTTATTAAATGCCTTCTAAAACACTGAATATATATAATAGGACATTTGTAGCCTTAGATATTAATCACATAGGATAGAATATATGTTTTGACTGGGTCCCAAACTGTAAATGCAGGAATTGAAGGAAGAATAGTTCTTCTAATTGCTCTAGAAATTTAAATATTAGGTTACTAAGTATGAAATGTCCAATTTCCTTAAGTACTAAGTTTGACAGTTGATATTGCTGACATTTCACTTTGACACTTCTTTTTTTTTAATTTTTATTGTGAAGGTACATTCTCATTCTTTCAAATGCAGTTTGGCTTGTGATTATCTTTCACATTTTTTTAGAGCAATTTTTGTGAAACTATGGATATGTCAAAAATTAGTGTTATTTTCGAATATGAGTTCCGTTGTGGAACCAATGCTGTACATACAGCTCGAAATATCAATGAAGTGTTTGGGAAGGATGTAGCTAATGAATGCACAGTAACTCGATGGTTTGAGAAGTTCCGTTTTGGTGATTTTAATCTTGAAAATGAGCCACATGGGCGACCTGAGACCAAGGTGGATAATGGTGAGTTGAAAGGTGTAGTGGAAGTGAATCCATCTCAACCTATGGGTGAATTAGCAGCAAGATTTGACGTTACTATTTCAACAATATTGGGCCATTTGAAGCAAATCATCAAGGTATAGAAGCTATTTAGATGAGTACCTCATGAATTAAAAAGCATCAGAAGAGAAATCGTCTCGAAGCTTGCCTTTCTTTGCTGTCACGACATAAAGATGTATCATTTCTCCACTGTATTGTTACATGTGATGAAAAATGGATTCTTTTTGACAATCGCAAGGATTCAGCACAATGGTTGGAGAAAGATGAAGTGCCGAAACACAGTCCAAAACCGAATATTCATCAAAAAAAGCTACTGGTGTCTGTTTGGTAGTCCAGCACTGGTATTATCCACTACAGCTTCATGAAACCTGGTCAATCGATTATAGCAGATGTCTACTGCAACCAAAGGATGAAATGATGAGGATGCTTGTGATTAAGCAGCTGAGATTGGTCAATAGGGACAGGCCAATCCTCTTGCAATACAATGCTCGACCACATGTTGCACAAACTACACTGCTCAAACTACCACAGCTGGCCTTGGAAACTCTGTCATCTACTGTATTCCTCAGATCTTGCACCCACTGATGACCACTTCTTGCAGGCTTTGGGCCACTTCTTGCAAGGAAAAATATTCAATTCTCAACAAGCTGTGGGAAACGCCTTTTGCAATTTCATCACCACTGGCTCTTCAGGCTTCTTCACTGCTGGCATAAACAAGCTACCATTAAGGTGGCAAAACTGTGTTGATAGTTTAGGCACATACCTTGATTAATTGTGCTGCTTCTTGTTTAAGATATAATAAACTACACTTTAGATTCGAAGATTGCATATTTAATGACCTAATAGTATGGGATGACAAATTCTGATTTAGAATTTGGGCTGAAATGTAGCTTTATCATTCCCACACCTGCACAGTGGAAAGTTAAGGCTTTTAATAGTGCTGTGCTCCAATCCTCAGCTCTTCTGATTTGGGAAGAATGTTCTGTATTGAATCACCAGTATAACATCCTTTAAAACTGTAGAATTTCCTTGGAAGTCTCTCGTCTCAGATGCTGGCTGGACCAAGGCTAGCTATTAAGAGGTATACCATAATCACATCCTAAAATGGTTCCAGTTAAAAAGAAAAAACAATATTTTTTAAAAATACTGCATATACTTGTCTTGAAATATTCCTTTGTCGAAATATGACAAATTCTCAAAGTTAGATTGTTTGGTTTATAATATTAGTATATCTTGCTTAAAGACAATTCCCTAATGTAGGCCATGAAATTTAGTAGTCTAATAGCAAGAGATGGTATTTAATAATAGTGTTTCTTAAGAAGGCTTTTAAAGCCTCACTGCAATAAGCCATCTTTCTAGATAGTGTTTAAAACATATTTAATTTAGAAGGAATGCAAGAATGAACAATATGAGATTTTATTCTTAGAATGTGATGGTTTCACTTTTTTCACCTTTCTGAATGTGGTTAAACACACTCAAATTAGCAAAAGGATTGCCAAATTTAGCCAATTTATCTGCGTAATTTAGGCTGAAGTAACAAGGCTATTATTTAGAATAGTCCAAAATCACTAGGTTGGATATAACCTTTGAGAGTAAAGATTAGAAACTAGTTTGCATCTACATATTTAACTTTCCTAGTTTAAGAAATAAGGCAAAATTCTATGCCTCTGGAAATAGAGCTTTTATAGATGAAAGAAAGAAAGAAAGGATAAAAATAGATGATAGAACACTCAAAATCTCATCTTTATGTGCTTATAGGATTTATATACTTCAAGTTGCTTTATTTAGTATAATCTAATTATTCGACTCATGATTTACACATATTAAAATCTTAGTCTATATTGATAATGCAATCATCTTGAAGAGAGCTCAAATCACTTGATCCACATGAAACCCCCTATGAGTTTCTTCAATCCCTTTTATGAAATTAAATAAGTTTCTTCTCTTAAAATCATATACTACATCAAGATATTTACTACTATCAAAGGAGAGAAGTAGCAAGAATTCCAGAGATCTTTTTCTATAAAGACAAAGGGGGAAAACAAAACAAAACACAAAACTTCTGCCAGAGATCAAAATTAAATAAATTGTTTCATTAATTTAACTTCTTTGAAGTTATGTATGCATTGAACTAATTTTTAAAGATGTCCTAATCCAAACCATATTGGAACAGAGAACTAAAATTAGTCCCCATTTTATAGTTAGGAAACCAAAGAAAAGAAAGCAAGTAACTTCCTTCGGACCAAAGATACTGCTAGAATGAGAACTGGGGTTTGTAACAAAGTTCCCTACACAGACTAAAGTTGTTAACTTGTTAACTAGTATCAAACTAAAGTCTAGTTTTTTGTCATCTGCTGGATGACTAATACTTATATTATTATTATTAATTCTTTGCCCATTAGTCTTTGTTATTTAACTTTCTGATATAATTGTCTATTATGTGATAACTCCATGGAATAGATACAACCAAAGCATGAATTTATGCAATAAAAAGTCTTCTAGCAAACCACTTATGAACTATTACTTCGGTGTATACATTAATTAGCGATAAGAACTGAGTAGCATTTTTCAAAGTGACTATTACATTTATATGTTACCTTAAGAATGAGTTTTAAAAGAAAAACAAAAGAATGTATGTGACTTTTCTCACTGCCCTACATTTTGTGAACATCCTAGAAATGTGTAGTAATATTAAATACTTCAGAACCTACATCTTTCAGTATTCTTGTGCTTCTCACAATTTTTTTATCCCTTCGAAAATGAAAAAACTGAAATTTTTTCTCTACAAATAATGGATATACTCAGGAGGTCTGACATAGCGTGTATGTACAGCTGAGTGGGTTTTTTGGTGGGTGTTTGTTTGTTTGTTTTTTGTTTTAGTTTTTATAGAGACAAGGTCTCCCTATGTTACCAAGCCTGGTCTCGAGTGCCTGGTCTCTAGTGCCTGGCCTCAAGCAATTCTCCCACCTCAGCTGAGTGGTTTTTTGTTTTTTTTTTAATCTCCAGTGTTATTTTGTATTTTATGTAATAAAAGCAATCCAGTAAAGTATATTGGAATATTCTTTAATGTCTTCAAACATATAATCCTACACCTTTAATTTATTTTTTTCCCATGGATTTTTGTATTTTTGGACAGATAATCCCTTTTCTGCTAGTAAGTATCCTTGGGCAAGTCAACTCCTGGTTTCCTCATCTGAAAAAATGAAGTGCTTAGACTACCTGAATTCTAAAGTTCCTTTGAGTTTTAGATGCAACTCTGTGATTATATTAAATAAATGTAAAATCAAGGTTTAATGTTATTTGAAACCAATAATGCTAAGCTTCCAGCTTGAAAAAATAGGCAAATTTTAAGATTTGTTTCTAAACATGTCAGTTCCCATTAATTGCAAATGAAAAGTATCAGTTAATTGCTGGCCAGGACTACACTGCTCAGTTATTTGCATAAGAAAGTAGGTGTAGGCATATTCTTACACACAGCTACTTGTACTAACAAAAACACAAACTGAGATTATTTGGTTCATTGTTGCAGCTTTTGTATAGGTGAAGATCTAATACAATTGGTATATTATAAAAATTGTTGGTCTCAAGACCAACTAAGTCTTAAACTATCAGCTGGAACATTTTCTCCCTCTCAAGAATACATTATCATCAGTGCCAATCCAAGAGTTGTACCATATTATTGCTTTAGCCAACTCCCTCTTCATCATTTGCACACACGGTTTTTTTTTCTTCATGGAAATTTGCATTGTCCAAAACTCATAATCTTTCTTAATACCCTATTTTAATATTTATCAGACTTAGGGTTAGAATGTTCTTCCTTATGGCCAACCATATTTTGACTTCCTCTTGATTATTTTTTATAGACAAATGGTAATTGCTCAGCACCCCTCTAAAAAATCTGTTAGGCTGTTACAACTACTAAAACTCACTGGTTGCCTATTTTTTACCAAATATCAGGGAAGCAAATATAAATTTGACTTTCTTTATTTGCCAATTATTATCTCCAGTTCGTTCATCCAGTAAATTTCTGTTACATGCCTACTGTGTGCCAGGCACCATCCTTAGGCATTCATTGTTTCCAATAAAACATTTCATGATGATGGAAATGTTCTATATCTGCTCTGTGGAACAGGAGCTGGGCACAATGTCTCACGCCTATAATCTCAGCACTGTGGAAGGCTGAGGTGGGAGGATCTCTTGAGCTAGGACTGGAGACCAGCCTGCGCAATGTAGTAAGCCTCCATCTCTTCAAAAAAAATTAAAATATTAGCTGGGTGTAGTGGCAGGTGCCTATAGTACTTGCTACTCAGGAGGCTGAGGCAGGAGGATTGCTTGAGCCCAGCAGTTCTAGATTACAGTGAGCTGGGTTTGCACCACTGCACTCTAGCATGGGCAACAGAGTGAGACTGGTCTCAAAAACAAAAGCAAAGCAAAACAACAAAGTAGCCACTAGTCACATGTGACTTTGGAGCCCTTGAAATGTGGGGGTCTGAGGAACTGAATTTCTTCTTTTAATTAATTTAAATTTAAATTACCACATGTGGCTCTCAAGAATTTTACAATCTGAGGAGAAACAGAAGTAATTTGAAAAATAAACAGGGTAATTAAAATTAGTGGTAAGAGGGAACTAAAACAAGAGGTAATATAAACAATTATATCCTGGCGGGAGGGGACAGTAGGGCAGGAAAAGATGGTAAGGTACCATTTCAGAATAAGGGTAGTAAAGGATGGAGCTCTCTGTTGAAATGACACTTGACCTGAGATGGGAAGATGAAAAGACTGCATATAAGGAAGTGAGAGAAGAGCATTGCCAGAAGGAACAGCAAATGCAAATGCCCTAAGGAGGGAACAAACAGTGTATGCAGGAAGAAATCCAGTGTATTTCTGGAGTCATCTGTCCAAGAGAGACAGCTGAAGAAGGAGGCAGGGGCTAGATCACTAAGTCCACTGTTGACCAATGTTAGGGAAGTAGGAAACCACTGAGGTTTTTTAAGGAAAAAAAAAAAGACATGATGTGGTAACATGATTTTAAAAGATTTCTCCAAATGGTCACTGCAAAATAGATTCTAGTAGAAAGAAGTAATGACAGAATGACCATGTATGAAGCCATTCCATTTGCCAGTTTGGTCTAGAGTGTTAGCAGTGAAGAAAGTGAAAAGTGGAAGAATTCTGGGGTATCCAACCCACAAAGTTTGGTGATATAATTAGTGTAATAAACTGATCACTTTCTAAGCATCACATATCATAATCCCTTTACATTTTAATATAAAGTTGAATTTTTATTTAACAATCTAATATTGCTGACATTTATTCAATTCTAATAACTATGTTCCCTATTGTTATTCATATAAACAAATGCCTTTCATAGCATCAATATAGTTTGTCAAAGTTTGATAATTCAGAGAAACGTACCAATAAAAGCCTACAAATGCTTGGTTTAAAAAGAAACTTTCATTTTGCCATATTCTGCAAATAAAATTTATCATGCTGGAGTTATGAGTTGATTATGTGATGTCTGTGTCTCAATAAATTATTCCTGGCTTTCTGCTTAGGTGCAGTATGTGTGGTTTATTGCAGAGAGTAGAGCTGAGCAGAATTCCAGTACATATGTTCATGCAGGGGCCATACACATGGCAGTCCATGTATATAAGAGTTTTTCTGTACCCAGTCCCTAATGTCTTGGCATAACTTTTATTATGTCTGCAGTGCTCATGTAGATGAAATGCCACAACACATTCTTTTACTATTGTAGCCTCAACTGGTCTTTTTTTTTTTCTTTAAAGAAAGAGCAATTACCATCATAAAAATTCCTTACTGGAGAACTTTCCATATTGCGTTATCATTCCATGAGTCTAATAATAGTGGAATATAAAGAAAATTTTTAAAGAAAATACTAAAATATCTAAAAAAGACTTTGAGGTCTGTAGCTAGCTCCATAATGAGAAACACTAAAAGTCTGAAGGAGGAGAAACAAGGAAAAAGAAACAAGGAAGACTTTTCAGAACTCATGGTACATGTTAGAGATTTATAAATCATGGCCTAGCTAAGATAATTTGCAAATGACATGCACCTTCACCAATGTCTAAACACAGTAAAGAACTATCTGTCTGTTATCTATTGGGAGAATGCTAATGCCTGTAATTGGTCATTACCTGACCCTTATGTATTTCTATCCTGATAGCTCTGTCTACCTAAAAGCTAATTCTGTGTTTTCTGTGAAATCTTGCAGTGGTGTTATCAGGGAGATTGTGTTCCTTTTGGCACTTGGCCCCAGAGCATAGATGGGGGCTGGGGTCCCTGGTCACTATGGGGAGAGTGCAGCAGGACCTGCGGGGGAGGCGTCTCCTCATCCCTAAGACACTGTGACAGTCCAGCGTAAGTAGCTAAAGTAAGCCGGAGCCAACAAAAAGACACAGTTGGAAATGATTCAAAGCTGTGGTTTCACATGTTATCTGTAAAAACGTTTCACTAGTGAGCCAAGTGCTTGTCTTCAGAACAAGCAATAGGCACAGGAAAGTGGAGAAGCTTTGTTAGACAGACTTTCCTTTTTCTTCCTTTCCCCTTATTGTGTAACTAAAAATAAAATTAAAAAAATAGACAAGTATTGTGTATCTGTCCCAGATAAAGCCAGACTTTTCATCTAATAATAATCAGATAGATTTCCTCCTCCAAAAACTACTGAATTATGGATGAATCCAGATCTGGTCTTAGCTACATTATCATGATTCCCAGGAAACCTAAGGTCTTTTCACATGTCACATAAAATTATTACTGCTACATTAGTATTAAAAGGACCAATGAGAGCACTTCAAGGGTTGAAATGCCTTGATTCGCATCACAAATCACAATGAAAAGAATACTGCCCATGTGCTAAAATAGTTTCCATTCACATGCCCCCATTAATCATCTTCCAGAGCTGCCACCACTTTTCTCCCCATGACTGTTTTATGCAGGTCAGACTGCTCCTCTCCCACCACTCTTTTCTCCAGCCAGAGTCCCCCTGGCGCAAGGCCAGCCCCATCAGTATTCTTTGCTAGCTATACTGCTTCTCCCTCCTGCCAATGCCAAGACCCATTACAGGTGGACCGTTCCTCTAGTTGTACTTTCCTGTCCTCCTTGAGACTAAACTGCTCCTTAGCTACTGCATGTCAAGTGCCCATTTTTGTCTAGAACTCAGGTCAGGGCCTTCTTTCCTAGTTAATATTTGGTGCAGAATGATGTTATGCTAACACTTCTAGCTTTTTTTCTCCCTCTAGGATAAAAGATGATCTGTTTTTATTTTTCCTCATTTTAACTCAGGACCCCTCTCTTTGGTTCCTCACACCAAATATCTCTTTTACTCTTTTTAGCTTGGAATTGTTTCCTTTCTCCCACTGTCTATCAATTATTTAATATTATCCTCCTGCTAAACAGAGCTTCCTGTTACCCATTCATAAACCACTCATACTACCACCATCCCCACTACCTTGTTTTTGTCTGACCAAGGCATTTCTCTCAAGCTGGTTCAAGCTGAGCTATTCTTCCTTTCCTTGCTTATTCATTGGCATTCAAAATGTATTCAAAATGTAGCTCAATTATCCCTTTGATACAAGTGAGCCAAAATTATAACTTAGAATTGATCTTTTTAAAATACTTGCAGAATAATTAGCCTAAGTTCATCTGTAGGGTACTGTAAATTAGTAAACAAAAGCATAAAGCCCTATAAGAAATAATATACCCAGATACTTAAAAGAATGACCACTTTTAAAGGAAGAAATTAGTTTTCTTCCATTTGATGACAGTATGCTTGAATAATAGCATATGGTTTTCCCTAATATTAAATACTTAAAAAATTTACTTATGTAAATCAAATACTTGGCATCTTTTTTGTTAATTTGAGTGTAATATAATGAATATATATAAAGCAAAGCCATCTGATTTTTAGATTTAATTTTTAAACTTCATGTAATATTTTAAATTATTAAAAAATAAATAGAAATTTATTTTTGCATTATTTACTTTGAACTGAAGCTATTTCCAGAGAGTTATTTAGTATCCTCTCCTTGTTTCCTGTATGGAAAAAAAAAACTTTCCATTTCTTACTTGGCGAACAGATAGCATCAGATAATGTATTTATTGAATATGATTTGTGGCTTTTCATTATAAATAAGTGATTTATAAACTTGTGTTGAACTCTGAGTAGTATGATAGTTAGAAAATACATTGATTCATTTTCTTTAGAATATAAATCATGACAATTAATAGTCTTGTAAATTACTCGTAAATTTCCTTAATTTTTATGTTCAACAGCCGTAATTATTGCTATCAATCACCAACATGATTATTTTAATAATTAATAAAATATCAAATTTTATATTTTCTTAAAGTAAACTTTAATATGTTTTCATCAAGTAATATATATACTCTTTGTATGGATAGATACATTATATTCACATGTTAAACAAAATGTTTTTTCAGACCTTCAGGAGGTGGAAAATATTGCCTTGGGGAAAGGAAACGGTATCGCTCCTGTAACACAGATGTAAGTAAAATCAAACTCTGCCATGATAAATTAGCTTACAAAAGTAGGGAAATTTTTAAATTGCAAGCTATTTGATCAGAAATCCATGTGTGTGAGAGTCACATGAATTTTCTAAATTGTTAATAATGAATGGAGCTGCCCTTTCCTCCATCATTTCAATCAACATGGGTCAAGAGGAAAGCTCCAGCACTAGGAGCAAGTATGTTCTTCCCCAACAGATATCAAGACAGAGGTACACACCCCCTGAACTGCCCTGCCCCACGACACTCACAACTTCACCACCACTATCTTTCTTGATTCCACAAAATTAATCTTGTTATGCCCTTTACCCCATTTTATGTTTTTCACTGCAAGAAGCCCCAAACTCCCACATCATCCCTCATCTCTTGCCATCCAGTCAATAAGACTCTGTATATCTCCTCTTCTGTTCTTTTTTCTATCCCTGCCCAATGACTGAAACTGTTCTTTTATACTCTCAGGGATTCAAACTCCCTCATACCTGGACTTTTCTGATTCTTCTCTTCACCTTTTTGCTCTAATGGAACTGGCTCTCCTCTGAAGATACTCCATCCTTTATCGTTTCCAAACTGGGTGCTTCTGTTTTGTCCCTCATCCTTGAACGACTAGGTCTAGAAGTGGATTAACTATCTTTATATCTCATTACTCTTTCCAGAGCATTCTTCCTCCCTCCTATCTAAAAACTGCAGCTTTTAATTCATGTCGTTAGACTGTTAACCCACTATCCGTCACTTTCATGCTCTCCAACTTTACTCTTGTCTTAATTCTTACTGATTTCATAAATATGTACATGATTGTTACAATATCTTCTCTTCTGGATTTTTAAGCATATAAACATATTCCTGTCTAAAAACAAACAAACCAGAAAACCATGCCAGTTATTTTCCCACTTCTTTGCTCCCCTTTGAAACAAAATTTCTCAAAAGACTTGTCCAGTTCCTCTCTATTTTTCTAAAATTGCTTGTCAGGTTTTTCTTTCCATCATTCTATTGAAGTGCTCTTGCCAAGTCACAGATGATTGCCATGTTGCTAAATCCAGTATTCAATTCTGAATCTTCATCTTATTTGACTTTCAGAGTGTTTCCAGGACACTACAACCTTTTGGTTTTTGTTTTACATTACTCCTTACTCTGCTTTCTCCTTTGGTGGTTTCTACTGTTTACTCTGATTTCTTAACATTACCCAGGGATTAGTTGTTGGCCTTCCTCTCTGCTCTACCAGTACTCATTTCCTTGGTGATCTCATCTAGTTTCCTTGCTTTTGATGCCATTTATTTGTCATTTTATCCCTAAATTTATATCTTCAGCCCATGGATTCTTCTTTCATGGATTGTAGGTCCACATTTTACTACTTTAATAGAGTTTTAATAGACATCTAATATTTAACATGTCCAAATGTTATCTCCCAAATATTTCCACAACCTGTACCTCCAGCTGTTTTTCCCATCTCAGATGTCAACTGCATTTGGCTTAGGCCAAAAAATCCTAGAGTCTTTCTTGAGTCCTTTTTGTATCTGATAGCCGACATCCAGTTCCTCAGAAAATTCCATTGGTTTTGCCTTCAAAATAGGTCATAGACACTTACTACTACCTTCACTGCACCAATCTAATCTGAGTCACTGTCTTTCACTAGATTACTTTAGTAGCCTCTTATGAGGATTTCTCTTTACTACCCTTGCCCTCTACAATCCTCAATAGAGGAAGCAGAATAAATCAGATTATCCTTTGTTTAAAATTCCTCAATGGCTCCCCATTTTACTTAAGTTCAAAGTCCTTACAAAGGCCTGCAATCTGGTCTTCATTACTTCTCTGAACTCATCTGTAACTATTTTCTTCCTCAGTCACTCTGCACCAGCAACTTGGGCCTCTTTCCTTAAACATGCCAGACATGGTCCCACCTTAGGACTTTTGCATTGACTGTTCCCTTTGTCTTGTGTACTCTTCTCCCAAAATATCTGCATGGCTGACTCTCCCACCTCACCTTTACTAAACTGTCACCTTCGCATTGAGACCTAGCCTAAATACTGTATTTAAAATTGCAACTCTCCCCACTCACTACAACTCTGGGCCTCCTAGTCTTCCTTACCCTGCTCTATTTTCCTATCAAATCACCTTATAACACACTCTGTAGTTTATTTATCATATTTAATTCTATTAAACTTATATCTTGGAGTAATTGTATATAGTTTCAATTATAATAATCTTTTCAGGTTACCAGCATTGTTTATTCATTTATTCAAAAAATAATTGAATGCCTACTGCATATCAGACTGTGCTAGAGTGGGAAAGACAATCTCTGCCCTTAAAGACCTTATAATTTATTTGGAAATTACTTAGGTGCAGAAAATCATAATATAGAGTGATAAGTGATATGAAGGAATGAGATGGGATGCTATATAGAATTGGCCTAATTATGAATTTAGGGATTCCTCCCCATAGGAAGCTAGAGATGTGAAGGGCAAATCAGAGCTGATCAGAATAGAAAAAAGTGACAGAAGCACACTAGACAGAGGAAAATTAAGTGCAAGGCCTGGAGGTTAAGAAATGTGATCTTTACCTTGAGACATTAAGAAACCATTGAAAGAGCCTCAGATTCATGCTTTAGATGAGAATGGATTGGAGAAAGACAAAATTACAACAAAACAATAAAAAAATCGAGAAAAATTTAAGGAAATTGGTAAGAATGATTGAAGTCCTGAGCCATGGGCTCTATACTAGGAATTACAGTGTAGTCCAAAGGTTAACACGTAGATAAGTAAGGACCTAGCTTCAAAAAGCCATAAAAATAAAAGGATCAGTGTAGTAGGAAAAACAGGATGAGGGAGATAGAAGGTGAGGAAATCAGAGAATGGAATGTGTTTGAATTTAAGGAATGACAAGTGAGAATATTCCTAATGATGACAAATCTGGAGTGTGGCCACGGAGTGCATGCTTAACCTGAGTGGAGGGGAAGGAGTTCAAAGAACTTTAAGAGTAGTGAGTCGGGGGAATAGTCTTCCATGTGGATGTTGAAGTCATTAAGGATGATATTAGAACTTGGAGTATAGAATGAGACTGTGAACCTGGTATCAAACTCATTAATAAATAAGAGAAAGTGACCCTCATTAATTAAGGAAGATAGTAGTGAAGCTAGATAGCAATTTGGATGAATGGTATGAATCTCAGAAGAATAGAGGTTTTATACAGGGGTAAAAGAGTTGAATACCTGTTGTATATCAGGCTGTTGGGTAGGAGTGAGAAAGTCAAACTCACCTCTCAATTCTGAACTCATTCCATTATTCTATATTTGTAGGGGTGGGCACACCTTTAGGCCCTAACATAGGTATTATATACTATAATATTAATAATGTATGACAGGTTATGGAAAAAGAAAAAAGTGCCAGACATCTCAGGCTTGTTACATTTTACTCAGGAGCTATATGTTAGATGCTCAAATTTTAGAAATTGCTATTGCTGGGTTGATTCTTACTGCCTTTGTCTTCTGTTTCATCTTTCAGCAAATTATAAGGAGATACAGTTAAATATAAGATTAACATAATTATATCATGGATTTGCAAATAATTAGTGATATTTTTTCCCTTAATCTTGGCTCTACTAGTTCAAACTTGAGATAATTCAGCCATCATACTAAAATTTATTTTCATGCTATCTAAGTTAATAAAGTTTTCTGAGCATAATTTTGTGTAAGCTGGGGCCTGCTTTAATGTACTATCCCATAAAACTTTCTTCAGTGATAGAAACATTCTGTGCATTCAGTGTCCAGCCAGTAATCACTAGTCAGATTAGCTATTGAGCACTTGAAATGTGGCAAGTGCAACTGAAGAACAGAAATTTTTAGGTTTAGTTCATTTTAATTTGAATATCCACATGTGGCTAGTGGCAACCACGTTGGACAGTGCAGAGCTAGATACTAGCTATGTAATAGAAAAATAATTGTTATAAAGATTATAAATATTATATCTAAAAATTCTCAAAAACAAATCAATCTTAGTTCAATTTTGAAATAAATGTAGAGAGACTTTCATTTTGGGTAATGACAGACTAGGTTATTCTGCCTGAAATAAAAAAATACTGGATAAGATTTTTTTTAAATCATTTAAAATCAGCAAAGAGCTGACAAGTTGATGAAGGAAATGCCAGAAGCTCAAATTCTGTGAGAAAGGGGAATACAAAAAGATGAGTAGAGTATCACCTAAAGTACTTTTGCCTTTACAATATTCAGAGGAAGACAAAAGATAAACTGTTTTAGTGTCTTTTCTTATGTATAAGGAATGCTGTTCCCAGATCTCCTCCCCTGCTCACTCAGCAGACTCCTTCATGTTTTATTTGCCAGGAGGCCACGTGGCCACCTTTAAACCCATCATTGGCAAAGGAATGAGATTACCATAATTGGTTTAAACTAATCCTGATTTGCCTCTAAAATGGGATGACATGGTCACCTTTTCTGAGAGGTAGATTACTGAGCAAAAAATCATAGTTCTGTTAAGCAAGAAAGCGGGGAGTAATAGATGTTAGGTAGGCCCCAGATGTCTGCCTCAGAGCTCTTTTAATTTTCCACCTTTACCAGTAGAAGTAGCAGCCACAGAAGTACGGGTAGTAGTAGAAGTAGCTGTTGCTCATGGTTACTGAGCACTTACTACGTACCAGACTATAGTAATGATGTTCTTGTCCCATACTGAAAAAAGTTCTTCCCCTTCTCATCAGTAGTGAGTTGGCTTGGTGGGATATTTTAGATTTCCATTCTTTCAACATAAACCTAAAAAAACTATGATAATATAAAATTTTGGTGTAATCTGTTCTGTTACAGCCTTGTTTCTGCAACACAAATAGTTCTTGAGTTATTTTTATGAGACTAAGCAGTGTAGCTGCTGAAGTCAAACTACATCAACACAGCTGAACAGCAAAGGAAACTTGTACTGTACATGATGACCATTCACCCCACATTCTTGTTTTTGCTCAGTTTGATCACATGCTCTGTCGTAAGAGGTCCTTATTGTGTATTTCTGCCTATTCTTCATACATTGGCCTCTTGTCTCTGTAACTCGGCAGCCTCAACTGATATGCCTTCCTTATTAACTTATTTCAACTTTTTTTTAAAGATAAAATCCTATATTTACTCCAGTATTTCTTTGTTAGGAATTGTCCATGTATTTAAAAAATTGTGCTAGTGGTTTATTAGAATTGTCAATGGTTTTGTTAGTGCTCTGTCTTTGGGTCGTCAGCCTCTAACCGATTTTTTTCCCATATGCCCGTTATTTTTAGTGTGCAGTTTTGCAAAAGGAGATTTTTTTATGAATGTGTGTATCATATTAGAGCAGAAACTTCCATATTTTAAAAATCTATTTTAAGAGCTTCCATTATGCTAGTACATAAACTATGTTATAGGACATGGAATTAAATGGTAAATCATGAAGGGTGAGTTCATTGGAGTTAAGATTAAATAATATAAGCAAGAGTTCAGTATTTTCCAGTTAGCAAAGAATGGATGCTAATATAGGAGCATTATGCCACTGTGTCTGTGTCCATTAAATTAACTGGAACTTGGGTTTGGAGAGCAGAATTTTATGGAAGTCATAATGCTCAGGGTTCATTGGTTGAGGACACAGGTATCTTTGGGCATGGAGATAAATGATCAATTAGGTCCTGACAGTTTTTATAAATGTGCAAAGGTAGGAACTAACATGATTATCTGGTACAGCCATTATGAAAAGTGAAGACCCCAGATCTGTGCTCAATCTTCTGAAAAGTGTTTGCTTATGAGTTGGTCAAAAATGGACTTTTGATTATTATGTGTGTAGAATCTTCTTTTTACTGGCATAAAAGAATTTTGACCAGTACTCAGGCATTTCTGTTTTTCTGAGCAATTTTTATTCCAATGAGTAAAATTATCATGCAAAATGTTTTAAGAGGGTAACAATTGGTGTACATATTATAATTATTTTAAGCAGCAGAATTTAAAGGTTAGTGTTGTGAATACCTTACTAGAAAACTTGATTTTTGTAAAGAGTAAAAATATGCCTGTGTTAAGGTTAGAAACCAAATTTTACATCAAAACCTCAAGAAGAAATAATAGTTACTATGAAAAGGACTTTTCTACATTTCTAAAAAGAACTTCTAGTGCTTGGTTATTTTCCAAAACCAAAATAATCTTTGTGTTTTTCTTATGTTTGCTTGATAATATGACAAGGATAGAACTTGTGTTGAAGTATGTAAGCTCCACTTTGGCTGGGATGGAAAGTCATATTATTCTTGCATCTTAAACAGCTCATTTCCCTCCTTTATGCATTAAAGCTATAAAAAAATGTATGGAGTAAAAGGATTTCTGGGTCATCTGTAGTGTTTTCTAAAATTTAAGTATAGATTACGTAGTGCTTGGGTGTGTTCTCAGTCGGCTTTGCTAGAGGGGTATATTATTCAGCAAGTTTTTTCTTTTTCAATCAATTGCTTAAGGTCATTAAACAGTATTTTTGCCTTGGCTATGGTAGGCAGGAAAAATTATAGCCTATATTTGAATGTAGGACTGTGGTGACAAAAAGCATGCACTTTGGGAGTTAAATTGACTTGAGTTTGAATCCTGACTGTGACACTTGTTACTATTTGACCTTAGCAAGTCACCTAACCTCTCTAAACTTAAGTTGACTCCTATATAAATAGGCTGTATCAAACTTGCAGAGTTGAGAATTAAAAGAAGTAACACAAACTGCTATGCTAGTACTTAATCAGTACTCAATACAGAGTAGCTGTTATTATCTCTATATACATTTATGTTTTGTAGGTTACAATATACTTTTATACATAACCTCATTAAATCTTCAAATCACTTTTATAAGGAGGAAAGACAAGTATTTTTAAAAAGTATTTTTAAAGAGAGGAAACTAAAAGTCAGCAACATGCTAGTACCATGGAAGGAATCCAGTAAGACACAGAATTTCTGATTACTGATCTAGTGCTCTTAAAGAGATGGAGCCCTTGGGAGGCGGGTGTGACAAGGTAAGCTTCTCTGAAAGAGTTTGGTCACCTTTGACATTGTCTTACTTCCAGTCTAACCTTACTCTGCAGCAGAACCAGATAGCTGAGAACATTCTGAAACTACAGATCTTGCCCCCAGGGAGAGGTGTGGGGTAAGTGATGACAAGGTACAGAGTCTTATAACCATGTCCCAAATTATAATTAGAAAACAAATATGTGTCAACCACTCTATTCTTATAAACATACATAATGTATATGGCAAAAAATAACAGGAGCTGTATCAGTATTTTTCATAGGTTAATAAGAATTTTATGGTGGGTATTATGTTTTGAGAAATAAAGACAAGCTTTTAAGCACAGACTAGAGCTTGTTTATTTTATTCTTAAGAGACTTTTAAAAAATTACAAAGTAAAAGTTTGTTTCTAAACATTTTTATAGATTTAGTGAAATGAGTTATAGATAGATGATATTTTAATTAAATTCAGACTATACAGGGCATACACAAGTACCTTTAATTTTAAAAACTCGCATAGAAGATTATGGTATCAAACATGACACCTAGATTCAAGTTTGTCTGAAGAATGTGAGTTATCAGGCCTTTGTTTTCTTTTACTTTAAATGTAAATGCACTCCAGGAGGCCAAGGCGGGAGGAGCTTGTGAGCTCAGGAGTTCGAGACCAGCCTGAGCAAGAGCTGAGACCCCATCTCTACCAAAAAGAGAAAGAAATTAGCTGGACAACTAAAAATATGTAGAAAACATTAGCCAGGCCTGGTGGCGCATGCCTGTAGTCCCAACTACTCAGGAGGCTGAGGCAGGAGGATTGCCTAAGCCTAGGAGTTTGAGGTTGCCGTGAGCTAGGCTGACACCACAACACTCTAGCCAGGGCAACAGAGTGAGACTCTGTCTCAAAAAAAAAAAAAAAAATGTAAATGCACAGTAAAACTACCAAAAAAATCAGAAACTATTTAGGGGAAAAAGATGAGAAAGCTGAATCAAAACTGGGGTTGCGATGATTCACTGCATGCGTTAACCACTAAATTTAACTTTAGTTAAATGCCCTAAATGAATTATTTAATTAAATAGTCAATATGTATAATATCTGATAAATAGGGAATCAGGAGTTTTGTTTGCGGGTTATAAAAGAGGGCCCAAGAAACAAGGCTTTTGTTAGCCCATGTGGTATCTTTGTGTAAGTTAGAAAAAGATGCCTGTCTGGGCGAGCAAACAAAAATGTATCTCTTTTTCACTGTACCTTGTCAAGTCCATGACTTGCTAAGAGAACAGGGGTTGGATTTCAAACTCCCTCAACTAACAGAGTACAACCTACTGAGAATATGTTACCTTCCTGGAGAGGAAGAAGAGAAATTAAATTTTGGAAGTATGGAAGCCTGGTCTAGCATAATAGGGATGAAGCAAAAGTGCATTTGGTGTGAAAGCAGAAAAGAAGAAGCAGAGGTAGGAAAGAAGTAGGAGAACAAAATGTCAATTTTACCCATTTTATAATTTGCCCTGAGGCCATAGGAATCATTGTATCTTCCCAGCCTGCCTGTCTCCTTTAGGAAGTGGAGAGGAAAGGGAAGGAGGCAAAGGAGTTTTCATTGTCTGCCTACGTCTCGCTCTTTATTACCCATAAAAAATAGTATTTTCAGAATTGTCCTCATTTGCAAGACATTTTGAGATGTATTTCTCTTGAAAATAAAGGTTTTTGGAGTGTATTTTGCAAATGAGAAAAAGAAGGCACAAAAGGATTTTTGGACTTGCCAAGATCACCCTATTCTTTGGGACAAAACCAGGATTAGAACCTCGGTAATAGAAATGTTACTGGAAAGTATCAGCAGAAGCTGAGATTTCTTTCTATAGCAATTTTTATGCCTCAGTGAATGATTCTTTTTGTAGATTTATCTACCAATAAAAAGTATTAAGTTTATTCAAAAGGAGATGCCTCTAAACAGGATAGTTTTGGAGCACAAGATAGTTTATAGAATGTGTTAACTTACACAGATATCTCAAAAAATGTGATGATAAAGATGCTAATGTTAATTTCTTTTATTTCTTTGAAAACACTAAGATCAAAAGATGCTGAGACCTGCATCTCTCTGATTTATGTGAGGCCCTGCTGGTTGATTTTTCGAAGGAGGGTTGCTTGATGAGTGTTAGCACTAGGAGGGAGAAAATCTGTCAGACTTTACATAAAAAATCTGTTGCTTATGCCCACTGTTTTCTAGTATGGTTTCTGCATAGTTGTCAGCATTTATTATCCTTAAGTAATTTAAAAAGCATTACTCCTTAAATTCTCTATTATTCCTATACAACAACAACAAAAAAGCATTTTACATAATTTTTTCTTAAGAAATTACTCTTTCCTTTGGCCACTTCCATTCTTTTGAATCAGCATATATAACTCCTACTGAGCCTATTCCTAATCAATACAAATTCAGAGCATTCACTGATGGAATGAAATCAGGAGCACAAAATACTAGCTGATACATTCTAGAAACAGAAAGATGTGGAATCAAGTCCCCAAGTCTACTTTAATTTCCTTAATCCGTTCCATTCTTTCTGCTATTCTGTGAACAGCCCAAATACACTCCTGCCTCAGGGCCTTTGCATTTACTGTTTCCTGGAAGATTCTTTTCACAGGTAGGTACATAAGTCATTCCTTTAGTTTCTTTTAATTCTGTTTGAATGCCACCTTCTTAGAGAGAATTTCTCTGACCATACTATTTAAAACAACTTCTCTCCCACCTCTCTATCAATCTCCTTACCCTGCTTTATTTTTCTTCTTCTCATCTCCAAGTAGAGTAAGCTCCATGAAAGCAGAGATCTAGTCTCTTTTGGCTTTTGGTGTAATCCCAGAGCCTAGATTATATCTGACACATAGTAAGCATTTTAATGAATACTTGATGAATGAAAAAAAGATACTTATGGCCAGTTCTTGCTGCTTTGTTTTACGAGGACTAATGATAAGTTATGCTGTATCCATAGGAAAGCCATCAGGGTCTACATACCTTTCAGTTCAGGAGTTAGATATATGCAGTGTGGATCCAGAAGAAAGGAGAAAGACCACTGGGTTATAGGAAGGCAGGTTTTGGCTGAAAGTAAGGAAGAACCTGCTGATGATTGCAGCTGTCTGAAGAGTATTTGATCAGTCTTTCTGTAGATGTTTATATAGGTTATATGACAACTTTGGGGATAATTGTAGAGGAAACCTAAGCATCTTGTGCAAATTAGATTATATTTCTTGCAACATCGGTTCTTAAAAGGTATGATTCTGTATTGACTCAAAAAATGAATAATTGAGTTTAGTTCTTCTGCAAAATGCTGCCAAACAGATGTATCTATTATGTTAACACCCTAAACCAGAGGTTGACAAATTGTGCCTCCTGGGCCAAATCTGACCAGTCATCTCTTTTTGTAAATATTTTTATTGGAACACAGCCATGAACATTTATTTACATATTGTCTATGGCTTCCTTCACACTGTAATGCACAGTTGAGTAGTCACAACACAGACCACGTGCCCCATAAAGCCTAAAATATTTACTGTGTGGACGTTTACAGAACAAATTCGCCAACTTCTTCCCTAAATCTAAAAAATATGTGGAAACCTATCTCTATTCAGTTTCCCAAGTACTTTAGTATTATCATCATCATTATCGTTATTAACTTTGGTATCAATAAAGATCTAACCACAATAATATAAACTACTCTGAATATTTAAATAGAGGGAATTTAATGCAGGGAATTGGTTACATGGAAGATGGAAGTGGCTGATAAGCCCATAGGTCAGCATCAGCAGGAAGATGGTGCCACTCCTACCAGCAAGACACAGGAAGGACGTAGTTTCATCAGAACCTGAATACAGGAATCACATCACAGAAACCAGAATCATAGGCGGGAGGGCAGGAAGGATGAAGCTATTGCCTGAAGTTGAACCACAAAAAAGATTCTGCTTCTGCCTGAAATGCCACCTGAGACAGAGGGAGAATGAAAAAAATTACCTGGCTTCTCCAACTAGTGCCTTCCATTACCTGAATTCCAACCAAAAGTCAACTGACAAAGAAATCTGGGAAATGGAGCCCACAGGGTTTCTTTCTTTAAAATACAAAGCATAGCAGAAAGGTGAGGGACAACTTGACCCAAGACCAGCACAGCTGCTAATAGTTATTAAGTACTATCTTCTGCCAGGTACAGAGCTAAAGATTTATATAAATCCTTACCTACTGGGTAAATACTAGTATAACCCCCAATTTATAGAGAAGGCCTAGAAAATTAAGTAAATTGGTCAAGTCCATGAATTAAAGTAATGACCAAGTTAGAAAGGAATCCAGGTCTGCCTAACTCCAAAACTCATGCTTTTAGCCCTTTTGTTTTACAAATGAGAAAAATAGTTTGGGGATATAAGAACTTTGCAGCTGTTTAATGCAGGGTTAGGTCTAGAAGGCAGGTTACTCTTATTAGGTTTTTGTACAACTCAATAAAGTTAAAACCTTTCATGCTATTATTGTAGCATTTAGAGAGTGTCCAGAGGAGACTCCCACTTAGATCATGGGGATGTCCTTGCACCATGAAACAATTACGAAGCAACCTTTCTGTATCCCAGTGTACTTTGTTGTAAAATGAGATTATTAATTTTAACTGCCTCATAGGAGTGTTGAGAGGGATTAAATAGATAGTACCTCTAAAAATCTCTGAAAAGTGTGCTACAGTCTGCATTTAGTAAATACTAGCTAGCTATTGCTACTGCTAATCTTTTTGTTATACTGACCCTGAAGTGGTTATCACAGGAAAAGAGTAGATCAGAAATTTTATGAAATGTTATCCAAGTGCTTCATTAAACAGTAATATCTTTGTACTGGACATTATACTTTTCTTCTATTTAGGAGAATCATTAGAAGATACTAAAAAATAGCATTTTTTTTTTTTGGTTTGCCTTTAAGCGAATGGCCCTCATGATGTTTAAGTTTATTAATTCAAGGGCTTTTTTATGTACCAGTGCTTATACATGTGAAATGTCATTTCTTCTTATGTTTCTCTCTTTCATCTAGGATGACCTTCTTCCAACCATTCCCAATATATGACCTTTTCCTTCCTGTCCTCAAGGCTTTACTTGGCTTCATTCTTGATAGTCTCCCACTCCAAGTCTTTTTTCTTTCTTAACTAGCACAATTCTTATCATACTTTGGTACATGCTCAAGATTTTCTTTCTCAACCAATATTTCCCTAGCTGATCACATGACACATTGATCTTTCACCTATATATACCACCCATAGACAACTTGTAACATGCTGTCATATACTATTTATATTGCCTTAAATAGTTCTGTAGTTTTTCCATTTTTATCTTGTTCCTTTAACTGTATTGAAAGCCATGCTTAGATGAACTTTTAGGTGGTTTGTGTTTTATAAATGCTTAAGTATTATGTGAAAACTTACAGCTAAAGTTCAAATTATGTGTATTTTTTAAAAAATTGATGATATTTGCTTTAAAAAGTAGTCTTGCTGTGTCGCAAAAGCCACTGACAATTTTGGTCCTTATGTGGGATTCCCTGAAAATAGCTAGAAAAGGAAGGAATTTTTCTAATCTAAAACATCCCAAAGATCCACAAATTAGCAGACTGTGAAACAAAAGACCCTGGAAGCATATCCTTCCAACATGATACACCATGTAGCCTTTGGTAAATGGTTATTTTTCTTTTCTTTTTTTTTTTTTTAAAGGCAAGCAAGAAGGGTAATTTGACAAGAAGAATCATTAGGTTTGGCATTGGAGTATCATATTTAAATGTGCTGAAAATATTTTAAAATGCAGGGCTCATAACACAATATGGACCTACTGCCACTATTTTCAGAATCTGAGGCTTTGGACTTAATATGGTAAAGATTTGAAGCATAGTCTATAGGAGGTAATGATGACCACAAAGATATTTGCACATTGCACATTTGTGGTCCATTATTATTGCACATGTTTTAAAGGGACTCTTTACAATGTACTGAGCTCAGAAAACTGTACAAAGCAAATATAGAGATCCAAGGGAAAATAGTAAAAAGCCCTTAAAATGATCTCTGAGAATGCCTGTAACATACTTGTCATTTAGTCACAATTAAGAATTTTATCTAATGACATATTCTGTTCTTCCATATTTAATGGGAATGTTTTCTCAGAGTTTAAAAATCATTAACTTTAGTTTTTAAGTACTATAGCTGCAGAACTCTAAAAGATAAGTCAATTGTAGTCATATTATTCAAACACTGTGAGATGTTACAATTCTTGTAAACTTAAAGATTGAGTTAGGATGACCCTGAGGTATTTGGAATCTAAACCTAGCTAGATTGGTAAGAATTTTCTCTTCAAAAAATTAGAAAAGTAGAAGCAGCATTCCAAATGTTTAAAAACAAATAATCCTCTCTTCACCATCTCAATATCCTCCCCCACCCCCAACACATCTACATGTTTTGGACTATTTAGTAATTTATTTTCTGTGATGTTAATAGATTAAATGTAAATCTTAATAAATCCAATTTCCTTGAATTCGAAGTTGTTTAGCCTTGAGGACTAGCATCTTGCCTAGTTATTCCACATTTAAAATGTTCGGGTTTTTTTTTTTTTTTGTGCATTGCTAGACAGTAAACAGCTATAGTAGTAGGGGTCCAAATCACAATTAATAGTGCTGAATGTCATCTTATAAACCATAAACCTGCCTCTTGATTCATTAAAATAAAAATCTGGGAATAGCTATGGCTACTAGACCTCAAATACTATTACCAAAAAGGATTTTGTGTTTTAGTTTTTTCATGTGTTTTTAATGTATGTTTATAAGGAGATACCTGATAGATTGATTACAAACAGGACTATGACATGTATCTGAGTGTAGAGTTATATGGAACTGTCTAACATTTAACTTTGTTTAAATTACTTCTGTAACTAAGATTACAATTCAAACACGTCTATCTGAATACTGACTGTAGGACAGTAAAGCAAATGCCAGAATTGTAGCCTGGGAGTAAGGTAGTGACTTAATATGATGGAGTTTAGGCAATTTTAATTTTAGGGACATTGTTCCTTGGTTTTGGTATTTCCCAACAATCGTACCATTCATGATTTTATTTTATTTTAGCCATGCCCTTTGGGTTCCCGAGATTTTCGAGAGAAACAGTGTGCAGACTTTGACAATATGCCTTTCCGGGGAAAGTATTATAACTGGAAACCCTATACTGGAGGTAATGTATAACCTGGCAGAGCATTCATGCTTGAGAGCTTTGCAAATATGAAAGAGTATATAAATACATACAAACATGCACATACATTCACACATGTACTAGTTAAAATCAGTGTTTGCAAATAAAAGCAGGAAAGTGCTTATAGTACTATAAAGGTCTCATGTTTTAGTTTCCCTATAATGAAGTTTATATGTTAGTACAAATTATCGCAAATCATTTCTTAAAACTTAATTCTGTTTAAGAAGGTACAAAATTCCTAGAAAGGATATCTGCACATCAAAACCATATAATACTTTTGAATTCTGCTTGAGATTTCTTTGAGTTACGTGTAAATTACACTATAGTCTTTGAATATTTGCAATTATCACCCTAAAACAAATTATAACAATATAAATCTGGAAAGTCTCTGTTCTTTCTTAATCAAAAACCAAGATATTTCCACAGATTCTTTTTCAGAGTTAGGAAACATTTTTCCTCTTTAATTTGGGCACATATCGAGTATTAATTGTTCAGTAACCAGAAGTTTTTTGTACACTCCCAAAATACAAACTACAAAATATAAAATTTTGTTGAAATTTTCTCTTGGAAAAATTGAATATACTTTTAAAAAAAATTTTATTATTGTTATTACTGATTTAGGGGGCACAAGTACAGTTTTGTTACATGGATTTATTGTGTAGTGGTGAAGTCTGGGCTTTTTGTGTAACTATCATCTGTATAGTATATGTAGTGCCCATTAGGTATAAATATACATTTAAGAAATATTTATTGTTTGTTTTTCTAACATCTTACTTTAAAAATTATCCAGTAGAGCAATATTAAAAGAATTTTACAGTGACACTGTATATTCACCACCAAGATTCTACCATTAACATTTTACTATACTTTCTTTATACATGTCTATACATCTTTCTATTTATTAATCTCTTATTTTTATATATTTCGAAGTAAATTGCAGTCATTAATTATGCTTTCCTCTAAATACTTAAGCATGCATAAAACATTAACCACAGTTCAATTATTTGTTTACTTTTTTCTTTTGAGGTAAGATTACATACAATGAAATGTACAAATCTTAACTATACTTTTCCTGACTTTTGACAAATGCATATACTTGTAAATCCCTATTGAGATATACAACATTACCATTATCTGCAAAATTCTCATGGTCATTGTCTTAGGCAGTTCAGACCGCTGTAACAAATTACCATAAGCTGGGGATCTTAAAAACTAGAAATTTATTTCTCACAGTTCTGGAGGCTAAAAATCTGAGATGAAGGTGCCAAAATGGTTGGATTCTGGTGAGGGCCCTTTTCTGGGTTGCAAACTGCCACCTTCTCATTGTATGCTCACATGGCAGAAAGAGGAAAGAGCTCTCTGGGGTCCCTTTTATAAGGGCACATATCCCATTCGTAACCCTCATGACCTTATTACCTCCCAGAGGCCCTACCTTCATTAGGGTTAGGATTTGAACATATGAATTTGGGGGAAACACATTGGGTTCATAAAAGTCGTTATAGTCTTTTGCAGTGATTAGCTGCCTCTATCTACTCCCAAGAAGCAACCATTATTCTGATTTTTTTTTTCTCATCATAGTTTAGTTTTGCCTTTCCAAAACTTCATATAAATAAAATTATGCCGTATGCACTCTATTGTGTAAGTCTTCTTTAAGCTTGATGTTTTTGAGATTTATCCACATTGTTGTATAAATTAATAGAAAGTAGTTGGTTATATCTGGGTGCAGTGGCACATACCTGTTGTCCCAGCTACTTGGGAGGCTGAGGTGGATTGCTTGAGCCCAGGAGTTATGAGCTATAGTGTGCTATGCTGATTGGGTGTTGGCACTAAGTTTGGCATTAATATTGTGTCCTTCTGGGAGTGAGGGGCCACTAGGCTGCCTAAGGAGGGGTAAACCAGCCCAGGTCAGAAACAGAGGAGGTCCAAACTGCCCTGCTGATCAGTATGTGGATGGTGCCTGTGTATAGCCACTGCACTCCAGCCTGAGCACTCTGTGTCTTAAAAAAAAAAAAAAAAAAAATTTTCTTCCTTTTTATTGCTGAGCAGTATTCCATTGTAGTAACCAGTTTGTTTTTTCATTCTGCTATTGATGGACACCTGGGTTGTTTCTAGTTTTTAGCTGTTATGAATAAGCTGCTATGAACAATTATGTACAATCTTTTTGTGAGCATGTTTTCATTGCACTTGGGTAAATACTTAGGAATGGAATTTCTGGGCAACAGGGTAGGTGTGAGTTTAGTTTTAAAAGAAACTGCCAGATGTTTTTCCAAAGTGATTGTACCATACACTCCCACCAACAATGTATGAGGGTTCTATTTGCTACACATCCTTGCCAACATTTGGTGGTTTTAGTCTCCTGGTGAGGATAGAGTGGTGTCTCAATGAAGTTTCAATTTTTCATTTTTGATGGTTGACTATGTTAAGCATATTTGCAGGTACTTATTAGCCATTTATATATCTTCTTTTGTAGTGTCCGTTCAAATCTTTGGCCTATTTTTAAATTGGGTTGTTTATCTTTTCAAGTGGTAGTCATTTCTCAGATAAGTTTTACAAATCTTTTGTCATAGTCTATGACTTTCGTATTACTTTAATGGTGTTTTGGGATATATATGTTTTTAATTTTTCAATTTTTAATAACTTTTCTGTATGGTTATTGTGTTCTGTGTCCTGAGAAATATTTACCTACCTAAACTCGAGATATTTTCTTACATTTTATTCTAAAAGCCTTACGTTTAGATCAATGACCTCTCTCAAAATAATTTTTAGTATGGTGTGTATTTGTAGTGTACTTATGGATTTTCTATTTTGTTTCATAGATCCATTTTTCAATCCTATGCCAGTACCACACTGATTTGACTACTGTAACTATATAGTCTTGAACACAGGTTGTATAAGTCCCATTAACTTTGATCTTTTTTCAAGAGTTCTTCAGATTGTCTGCTTTGGATTTCCATATAAATTTTAGAATCAGTTGGTAATGTCGACAGAAAAACCTGCTGGGCTTATGATTTGGGTATTATGTTGAATCCATAGATCAATTGAGGGAGAACTGAGATGTTAATAATACTGAATTTTCCAGTTTATGAAAATGGTATAGCTCTCCATTTATTTATGTCTTCTTTAATTTCTCTCAACTATGTTTTGTAGTTTTATGTGGAAGGTTCTGCACATCTGTTATTAAATCTATTCCTGAGTAATTTATGTTTTTTGACACTATCATTAATAAGACTTTTGAAAATTTCATTTTCAACAGTTTTCACTAGTATGCAAAAATAAAATTGATTTTTGTATATTAACTTTGTATTCTGTGACCTTTCTAAATTCCCATGTTTTAACAGTTATTTTGTAAATGCTTATCATTTTCTTGGTAAATAGTCATGTTATCTGGAAATAGAGATGATCTATTTCAATCTTTATGCCTTTTATTTCATTTTCTTGCCTAATGTACTAGATTGGCCCTCCCATATAATTTATGCATGTATTGTATTTTTTTCTTCTTTATTCTATTAACATGCTGAATGACTTCATAGATTTTACAGTCTCAAACTCATCTTGTATTCCCAGGATAAAACCCTGTGTGATAGTGATATGTTATTTTTTATGTGTTATTGGATTTACTTTAATTGCTAATGTTTTATTAAGGATATTTGCATCTATATTCATAAAAGATACTGATTTGTAAATATTTTTCTTGTGATATTTTGGGCAAGTTTTGGTATCAGTGGTACTCCAGCTTTCCAAAGTAGAATCCTTACTTATTTTGAAAGAGTTTTAGGAGTGATATTATTTCTTCCTTATAATACCTCTCACTAGTAAAACCACCAGCCTTGGTATTTTCTTTGTGAAAATGTTTTTCTTAAAAATTCAACTCCTTTAATAGATAAAGGGATATTCAAGTTTTTTTAAAAAAAATTCTTCTGTTTGACTTTTTGATTTTATGTCTTTAAGAAATTTATGTTACATACATGTTGTCCAATTTATTGACATAAAATAGATCATAGCATTATTTTATTATCATATTTAGCATCTATAAAGTCTGTAATGATATATCCTCTTTCATTTCTGATATTGACAATTTGTGTTTTCTCTGGTTTTCTTGATCAGTCTTGGAGTTTATCAATTTTATTAATCTTTTCAAAGAACCAAATTCTGGCTTTAGTACTTTTCTCTTTAATTTGTCTTTTTTTCTAATTTTTAATTTTTGCTCCTATATTTATTATTTCCTCCTTTATTGTCAGTTCATTTTGCTTTTTTGCATTCCCAGAATTTATGTTGTATTTTTATTTCCTTCAGAATATTTCCTTCAAAATATTTTATTTACATTGTGATTTAACCTATGAGTTACTTAGAACTGTGTTGTTTTAATTTCCATATATTTGAGATTTTCTAGATGTCTTTTTGTTATTCATGTATAATTGAATTTCATTAAGATTAGAGAATATTCTTGGTGAATGTTCTATGCATACTTGAAAATAATGTGTTTTCTGCAGTTATTAGATATGCAGTGTTCTATAGATATCCATGAGGTCAACTTGGCTGAGAATGTTGTTCAATCTTTCGTATTCTTTCTAGATTTTTCTGCTCTAGTTCTTCTATCAATTATCGGGAGAGGTGTGTTAAAATCTCCAACTATTTTATGGCTTTGCTTTCTTTTTATGTAAGATTTTGCTTTATGTATTTGAATCATTTTTAATAGGTGCATATACATTTGAGATTGTTTTGTCTTGGTGCAGGAGAAGTGTCTGAAATAATTCACAGATTTAATAATGACTATTAGATATAATTTTGTACATAGTGAATTAACCCTAAATAATAAGATTTAACATAAGGTAATTGATTAATATGCCCCTTCGGTTAGAGAATTCTTTTACATCCCTTCTGAATTAACATCCATACCTCTTTTTTTTTCAGCTTCATTAAGGTACAATTTACAAAAAAAATTTTATAAAGTGTACAACATGTTTTGATATACATGTATCTTGTGAAATGATTACTGCAATCAAGCTAATTAACATATCCATTACCTTACATAGTTACCTTTTTTGTGTGTATGATGAGAATACTTAAGATTTATTCTCTGAGCAAATTTCAAGTGCATATTATTATTAACTATAATATATTAGATCTACAGAACTTAGTTCTCTTATAACAAAACATTTGTATCTTTTGACCAATACTTCCCTATTCTCCCACGTGGCCCAATCCCTGATAACCACCCTTCTCTCTGTTTCTATGAGTTAGACTTTTTTTAGATTCCATATATAAGTGAGGTCATGCAGTTTTTGTCTTTCTGTGTCTGTCTTATTTCATTTAGCATAATATTCTCTGGGTTCATCTATGTTGTCCCAAATGACAGGCTTTCTTTTTAAAGACTGAATAATATTGCCTTATATGTATACATCATAATTTTTTTATGCACTCATCTGTTAACACACTGGGTTATTTCATTTCTTGCCTGTTTGTGGATAATGCTGCAATGAACATGAGTAGATACCTCTTCGTGATAGTGATTTTATTTCCTTCGGATATATACCCAGAAGTGAGATTACTGGCTCATATGGTCATTCTATTTTTAATTTTTGAAGGAGCCGCCATACTGTTTTCCATAATGGCAGTACCAATTTACATTCGTAGCAACAATGTATACAGGTTTCCTTTTCCCCATATCGTTACCAACACTTGTTATCTTTTGACTTTTTGATAATAGCCATCTTAACAGATGTGAGCTGATATTTGATTATGGTTTATGTTTGCATTTCCCTGATGATTAGAAAAATGTCTATTCATGTTCTTTGCCTATTTTTAATCAGGTTATTTTTTTTTTACAAGTTCCTTATATGCTTTCAATATTTACCTCTTATTGGATATATGGTTTGCAAATATTTTCTCCCATTCTCTGGGTTGACTTTTCATTTTGTTGCTTGTTTCCTTGCTTTGCAGAAACTTTTTAGTTTAATATAGTCCCATTTGTTTATTTTGGTATTTGTTGTCTATTATTTTGGTGTCATATCCAAGAGAATCATTGCCAAGACCTATGTCTGCGAGCTTTTCCTCTATGTTTTCTTCTAGTTTTACAGTTTCAGTTTTTACATTTAAGTCATTTGGGTTCTGTCTTTCCTTCTATTAATTGTTGTACCACATTTTTTGATTTGCTAAACTATCCTTGCATTCTCATGATAAATCCTACTTGATCGTGGTGAGTGATCCTTTAATGCTCTGTGTAATTCAGTTTTGTTAGTATTTTACTGAAATTTTCTGCATCTATGTTCATCGGGGATATTGACCTGTAATTTTCTTTTCTGTTAATGTCCTTATCTGGCTTGGTAATCAGGGCAATGCTGGCCTCATAAAATGAATTTGGAAGTGTTCTCTCTTCCACAAATTTTTGAAAGAGTCTGAGAAAGACTGGTATTATTTTGGTATAATTCACCAGCTATGCCATGAGGTTCTGGGCTTTTATTTGTTGAGAGATTTTTCATTACTGGTTTAATCTCCTTAATTGTTATTGGTCTGTTCAGATTTTCTATTTTTTCATGATTCAGTCTTGGTAGGTTGAACGTTTCTACAACTTTAGTCATATCTTCAGGGTTAGCCAATTTGGATAGCCCTGAAGTGTTCATAGTAGTCTCTTATGATCAGTTGTATTTCTGTGGTATCAGTTTTAATGTCTCCTCTTTCATTTTGGATTTTCTTTGAGTCTTCTCTCTTTTTTCCCTAGTCTAGCTAAAAATTTGTCTATTTTGTTTACCTTTTCAAAAAACCAGCTCTCAGTTTTATTAATCTTTTCTATATTTTTGTGAACAAGTCTACTTCATTTATTTGTGCTCTGATCTTTATTTCCTTTCTTCTATTAATTTTGGAGTTAGTTTGTTCTTTTTCTAGTTCCCTGAGATGTAAAGTTAGGTTGTATATTAGAAATCTTTTTTTTTAAATGTAGACATTTATCACTATAAACTTGCCTCTTAGAAGTGCTTCAGCAACATCCTGTAAATTTTGGAATATTGTGTTTCTGTTTTTACTTAAGATATTTTTAAATTTACCTTTTGATTTCTTCTTTGACCTGTTGGTTGTTCAGGAGCATGTTGTTTAATTTTCATATATTTGTGAATTTTCCAGTTTTCCTTCTGTTACTGGTTTCTAGTTTCATACCATGGTGGTCAGAAAAATGGTTGAGATTATTTCAATCTTAAACATGTGAAGACTTGTTTTGTGGCCTAACAAATGATGTATCCTGGAGAATTTTCCATGTGTGCTTGAGAGGATACATTTTGATGCTTTTGGATGTAATGTTCTATATATCTTTTAGGTCCATTAACTCTAAAGTATAGTCCACCATTTCGTTTTTGATTTTTTTGTCTGGATGACCTACCTATTATTGAAAGTAGACTATTAAAGTCCTCTATTATTATATTACTGTCTTTTACCCCCAGCATCTCTTAATAATTGCTCTATATATTTAGGTTCTCCAATGTTGGGTACACATATATTTATAATTGTAAATTGTAATCAATTGATGAATTGACCCCTTTAGCATTATATAATGACCTTCTTTGTCTGTTGTTACAGTTTTTAACTTATAGTCTATTTTGTCTCATTTACGTATAGCTCCCCTTGCTGTATTTTGGTTTCCATTTGCATGGAGTATCATTTTTTATCCCCTCACTTTTAGTCTTCTGTGTCCTTAAATCTGAAGTGTAGGCAATATATAGTTGGGTCTTGTTTTTTTATCCATTCAAACCACTCATTTTTTTAATCCTTTTCCCCCTCTTTTCATTGGGGAATTTAATCTATTTACATTTAAAATAATTATTGTTAGGTAAGGACTTACTATTGCTATTTTGTCGATTGTTTTTGGTTCTTTAATAGGTTTTTTGTTTATTTCTTACTCTTGCTGTCTTCATTTGCGATTGGATGATTTTCTGTAGTAGTATGCTTTGATTTCTTTCTCTTTCTCTTGTGTATCTCCTACAGGTTTCTCCTTTGTGGTTACCATAAGCCTAACATCTTATAGTCATAACAGTCTATTTTAAGCTGTTAATAACTTAACTTCCAACACATACAAAAAAATCTACACTTTTAATCTTCCCATTTTATATTTTTGATGTTATGATTTACAATTTTTTATATTGTGTATCCACTCACAAATTAGTATAGCTATAGTTATTTTTAATATTTTTGCTTTTTAGCTTTCATACTAGAGTTTTAAGTGATTTACACATCTTTATGACAGTATTAGAGCATTCTGAATTTGACTAGATACTTACCTTTACCAGTGAGTTTTATACTTTCATATATTTCCATGTTACTAATTAGCATCCTTTCGTTTCAGCTTGAAGAACTCCCTTTAGCATTTCTTGTATGGCAGGTCTAGTGGTGATGAACTCCTTCAGCTTTTGTTTGTCTGGGAAAGTCTTTCTCTCTCCTTCAGTTCTGAAGGACAACTCTGCCAGGTAAAGTATTCTTGATTGGCAGTTTTTTTTTTCTTTCTGCACTTTGAATATATCATCTCACTCTCTCCTGACCTGCAAGGTTTCTGCTGAGAAATCTGCTAGTAGACCTATGGAGTTCTCTTGTATGTAATGAACCTCTTTTTGCTTGCTTTCAGAATTCTTTGTCTTTGATTTTTGACAATTTGGTTATAGTATGTGAAGTCTTCTTTGGGTTGAACCTTATTGGAGACCTTTGAACTTCATGTACTTGGATGTCCATATTTCTCTCCAGATTTGGGAAGTTTTCAGCCATTATTTCTTTAAATAAACCTTATTCCCCTTCCACTCTCTTTTCTGTCTGAGATTCCTATAATGTTAAATTTTAGCTCTCTTTATGGTTTCCCATAAATTCTATAAGCTTTCTTCATTCCTTTTCATTTTTTTTTCTTTTTTCCCCTCTTTGACTGAATGTTTTAAAATGACCTTTCTTCAAGTTTATAGATTCTTTCTTCTGCTTAAGTCTACTATTGATGTTCACTATTTCATTTTTCATTTCATTCATTGTATTCTTCAGTTCCAGAATTTCTGGGGTTTTTTAAAAAATAATTTTTGTCTGTTTATTGAACTTCCCATTTTGTATATGTATTGCTTTTCTGATTTCATTGAGTTGTCGATCTGTGTTCTCTTGTAGCTCCCTCAGCTTCCTAAAAACAATTATTTTGAATTCTTTTCAGGTCATTCATAGATCAACATTTCTTTGGTTTAGTTATTAGAATATTATTGTGTTCCTTTGGTGGTGTCATGTTTTCTTAAATTGTTTTTATTGCTTGATGTCTTGTAATTGCTGTCTTTGCATTTGGAGAAGCAGTTTTCTCCTCTAGTCTTTATTAACTGGCTCCCTGAGAGAAACATCTTCATCAGACAGCCCAGCTAGGGATTCTGAGACTCTCTCAGACCTTTTCTATGGGTGCACCTACTGCACACCTCTTGTTCTCTCTTGGGGAAGAATTCATAAGGTTGTATGCCCTCTCAGGATCCTGCAAAGCTGGGCCAGGTCCTAGGAGCTTCCTGTTTGTTTTCGCTGGGATGATGCCCTAAAATGCTTGAATTGTGTGCCTTCTCCCAGTCCTGAAAAGTCAAGCTGGCTGTCTGCATGAAACGCTTGCACTCACTGTCCATAAGAACATGCTCAAGCTGCCAACCTAGAGAGCTGGGGAGGGGGCTGCTGAGGCACACAGAGTTTTTGTGGTGCCCACGAGCTAGTTGGGGGGGTGCCAATAGGCAAAACATTTCAAGTAGCTCATGGGTTGGCTTCCCAATGGAGTTTGAAGAGCACTTAGTTGGGTCTGTGGCCTGTTTTCTCTGCTCCCAACCTCTTCCAAGCACTTAGCTATGCCAATCAGTATTCTGGATTAGGCAAGAAAGAAGTAGACCTCTTGGTCATTGCCCCACACAGCTAGGGGAGCCCAGTGCTCACTCTCTGTGCTCTCACTTTCCCCTGTGGGAGAAATCATGGATTGAGTGGGTGTCTCTTTTCACTGAGCTGTGCTGCCTTGAGGGAGATGTGATGCAGGTAAAGTTAAACTGTTCTTCTTTAACCTCTTCAACGTGTCTGTTCTTGGATTTTTTTTCTCCAATGGTGTGCTGGAACTTCTCTGCTGGACTCCTGGACTCCCACAAAGGTACTCCTCTTGTCTGTGGGTAGTTGTCAAAACCAGTGCTTCTGCAGGGAGATGACAGTAGAAAGCTCCTCTTCTACCACCTTGTTGATGTCGCTTAAGTGATACTTCTTGTGAAAGCTCATTATAGCAGCACAAGCTGAACACATCTTTAGCAGTAAACAGAAGAAATTTATTTCTGTTTTTATCACGTAGTGTATTGGGCTAAGGAATACAACCATAGTATTTATATGTTCTACCTATGAAATATTACCTTATATGATTTATGTTAAAATTGAATAAACAGAAGACTCAGGTTCTCTTTTTAAAGCCTGATACGTAAAATGCTGTATTAAATTCCAAAACATTACAATAAAAAGTCTCAACGGAACTATATTTGGTAGTAATGAAAAAAATCCCAGTAAGATTCATGGAAATTTATAGTGATTTTATTCGTGAGACTCTCATAAAAATAAATATAAATAGTTTGATTATCAGTTCAGGGAGAAATTATTTTAATTACTTGTCATTTCTGTGCTCAGTATAGCAAAGTTTATCAATAACATAAGCTTAAAAATAACATTCTTAATTATAGAGAAGCTCTATAGCCTATAAACATTGAAAATGGAAAAAAACATGGACTTAGGCCAGAGGACTGGCAGTTAGGGGACCAGTTTTTAACTACATATATATTTTAGCCTCCACAATATTTTTGAAAAGTTTGAATCAGTTGTCAACACTTAAAATTTAGAAGAATTTACATTGAAAAAATGTAGGTTTTTATCTTCTCTTGAAAAAACAGAATGTCTAACAATAATGGGCCATCTTCTTGCATGACATCATTCACCTGTAACAGTGATCTCCTTTAGTGGAATGTGCTCTCTCTAATTTATCATTGACTCTACCACTCAGTCGTTTTCCTCTTTTACATACCTTCAACCTGCAGAAACCTGATTTCTAAGAACTTCACTGAGACCTAGGCATGTCATTTCATCTGTCTGCTTTATTTTTTTTTACTAGAAGTAGTCTTCTTTATTTAAAAGAGAAATTTTATCAGTTTAATTAGACAAGGTAAAAGTGTTTTAAAGTTCATGAAATAAAGTTCCAAAAGAATGTATTTTAAGTCATAATTTTAATCATTACATATTTATAAATAGTAGCTTTCTCATGTGCTGTGTTCAGTACAATAAATCCACATTTATTGCTATTTTTTAAATATACTGTAAAGTTAGGATATGTACTATTTCTAAACATTGCTATCATTTATGCTTATTTTTCACTTCAACCTTAAAAAATAGAAATTTCAATCACAAAATGAAAATGCCCAAGTTATTATTTGTATTTATTCACAAATAAAATTACATATTGTTTTAATTATTCAAATGTAATATTGTATTTAATATTTATCTTTGATTTATTAACCTCATAAGAACTATTCAAATTTAATGCTATAATTAATTTCATTTTTGATTTTCTAATCTCACAAGAATTTGTCTCCATGCTAAAGCCAAGGTTCACGGAATTTTTTATATGTTTAAGGCAGGTACAAATTTAGTTTTATTTTACAATTACCGTATCCTTGCTTGATGTAGCAGAATTTTTGTATCAGCTTCAGTAACATATGTAGCAGAAATTCCTCTTTGCTATACAAGGTTATTATTTCAAGAGTCCTTAAACTTGATTTCCTTGGTTTGTTTTTTAAAATTATATTTCTTTCATCCATTTTTCTTAAACATTCAGTTACCTCCACTGTGATCCCTTTTGCCCTAAAATATATTGTAAATACATAATGGAAATATGTGAAAATTTTAAACCTTAAAGCCACTGAGTAGTTCCTCCCTTAAGTTGCACAAGCAATGAAAGTAAGTGTGAAATTTTAGAGAGAGGAAAGAAATTTACACGTTTAGGTTTACAGTCGGGAAATGATGTCTATATGAATTATAAATTTGCTGTGGATAATACAATCACTGTTCATTAGAATTATTCCAATTATTTCTCTTCTACTGTAATTTGTCCAGGTGGGGTAAAACCTTGTGCATTAAACTGCCTGGCTGAAGGTTACAATTTCTACACTGAACGTGCCCCTGCGGTGATCGATGGGACCCAGTGCAATGCCGATTCACTGGACATCTGTATCAATGGAGAATGCAAGGTTGCTCAAATTTTACTCCTTTTTGTTGAGGTTTATGAGACTTTTGTCTTTTTCTAGATAGTACTCCTAATTAATACTATTAATATGTTCAGTTTTTTAAAAAGAGAGCCACATTTTAGAGAATTTCAGTTTTCATTAAGGATGACAACATAAGTAGTTAAAGGTGGGATGACCCATTCATATTCAAGTGCCATTCATATGTGATATATTGTGCTATTCTAGTTATGTTTATAATGATTGCAAGAGGTATAAAAATATTTTGAACTTTAATTTCCATTTTTCTTCGGTTCTATTTACAAATGAGATGATAGAAAAAGAGGGAATAAGGATTGAGCTCTTATTTGTATGGCTACCATATGTTCTCATTGGAAGATTACTTGATATATTTCATAGAATAATTCTTCCTCAAAGTATGAAATAGCTGTGCTCCTCCTACTTTATCTTTCTTTGAAGCATTTACAATGGTCTTCATTATAGTGTTAGTGAGAAAGAAGAGATAAAAAGTACTGTCTATTTTACTTAGTCTCATAATTTCTTTGAAAAGTTTCTATTCTTCTGGCTGCTTATCTCCATACATATCTGATGGTCCGGTTTGTGTGTGCATGTTTATGGGAGATTACTTTACTTTCTTGAAGAAAAAGTTATTTTTGTGACAGTATTCAAGTTTTTTCAGATAACAAAGACCCAGGTACAGTCTTTATTCAGGGATTGCTTGTGTACTATCAATGGCTATAGGTCAAATGTGCATACTTACATGCCACAGTATGTATCAAATATATATAGAAAATCCACATTTTTATGATTAAATGCAAAATTAAAAGGTGGAATTTTAGCTTCTTAAATTGTGTGCTTACATTTCCTTTTCGTTTATGGCAATTTTATTCAGCTGGTGGAAATAGGTCTTCATTTTGAAAGATTTACCCAGGTATGAATTCCACAAGTAATCTTTGGTACTAGCAATTGGATATCTAGAAAAAGCCAGTGGCTTAGACAGGGCAAGCCATAATGCTCAATCAGGAACATTATGACACTGCTATTACTGTATAGAACCATACAGTATGCCATATTTCTTAGTTCTTAAATTTCTTAATTGAGGGTATAAGTAAGAGCCTATTGCTAACCAATTAAAATATTTTAAGAATTAGAGCATGGTATCAATAAATGAAGAAGAGGTCTAGGTTGGAAATATAGACATACATTCCTGGGGAATCAGAATTTTTTTCTTTAAATTTGCATGTTGAAAAATATTAGCTGGGACTTACTGGAGAGTGAAGATAAAATGGAAAGAAGAAAGTATTTCTTATTTTGATTTCCTTTACTGGGAAAAGAAGTAGATAAATAAGTTATATGTATATGATTAGTTATTCCAAGAATTTCTCTTATTGACACACTGAATATTCTTCTCTGTTTTCAGCATGTAGGTTGCGATAATATTTTGGGATCTGATGCTAGGGAAGATAGATGTCGAGTCTGTGGAGGAGATGGAAGTACATGTGATGCCATTGAAGGGTTCTTCAATGATTCGTTGCCCAGAGGAGGTGAGTGTGTATAGAGAACTCTTCCTCACACCTCTGGTATACTCGGAATAGCCAAAACACTTGGTTTCCCCTCCCCTCCGATTTTTATATTTCTTTATTTAGGCAAACAATATGTTTTTGCCAAATTGCTTCAGTCCTTTAAGAATTAAATGCAATTTCTTGTAAGATATTTTAAGAAAATGTTATTCTCTATTTGCTTCATTTAGCCATGTTTCTTTAAGATGTGAATTCCCAAAGAGCATTGGTATGACGGGCATGTGTTGAGGAAAAAAAAATGAACTAGTATTATACCTGTTGAGGCTTTAAGTATATTTTGAAATAATTTTAGAGAAAAAGACTATTATTTTTTCTCTGAAATGTATTCATGAACTCAAAGGCTAATTTGCACATATTTCATAATTTATGAAATGCAAAGTCAAAAACAGGATGGAATAATAAGGTAACTATTGTTACTGATTGGTTACTAAACACTCATTTTCTGACTGAGGTTGCTTAATACTGACTATCTTCTCTGTTCTAGGCTACATGGAAGTGGTGCAGATACCAAGAGGCTCTGTTCACATTGAAGTCAGAGAAGTGGCCATGTCAAAGAACTATATTGGTAGGTTATTTTGACAAATTTTAAAAATTAATGAGGAAAAGCAGCACAGTATCATGAAGGAAAAGACATATTGCTTTCAGGTAGATCAATTTCATACTAAAATCCAGGAAGTTCCAAGTTTTTATAGGACCACATGTAAAATGCTATACAGAATAATTAGTAGTTTAATGGCTTACTGTTCACTGGGTTATTTTATTTTTTAAATCAATTTTTTTATAAAAATTTTATAATTTTTAAATTTTATCCATCTAAATACCATAAGCAAGGTATGGAACGGTTCTACAATTCCAAAACTAGGTCTCATTCCCCTTTGCAGTCAAATTCCCTCAGCCTCAGCCTTTGTCTGAGACAAACATTGATCTATTTTTTGACATTATATATATTATTTTTACTTATTCTGGAAGTTCACATAAATGAGCTCATACAGTACGTATACTTACATCTTGCTTTTTTCACTTAGCATGTTTTTAGATTCATCTATATTGTTGAGTTCAAAGTTCATTTCTTTTTATTGTCAAATAGTATTTTATTGTGTAGATTACCATAATTTGTTTATCTATTCATTCGTTGATGGATATTTGGGTCATTTCTAGATTTTAACTGCTATAAATAAAGCTTCTTTGAACATTCATAAACAAGCTTTGTGTGAACATATATTTTCATTTCTCTTGGATAAACGCGTAAGAATGAAAAGGATGAGTCATATGATAAGTACGTGTTTAACTTTTGTAATTTAACTATTTTCACATTTAAAATATTTACTCATCTGGCATTATTTTTGCTCTTTTTTTAACTTTGTTTTTATTGAGGTGAAATTCACATTACACAAAATTAATCATTTAAAGTGAACAATTCAGTGGCATTTAGTATGTTCCAAAACATTTCTCTCATCCCAAAGGAAATCCCATATCCATTAAATAGTTGCTCCTCATTCTTCCCATCCCCCAGCCTCTGGCAACCACCAATCTGCTTTCTGTCTATGTGGATTTTTACCTATTTAGGATATTTCATATAAATGGAAGCATACACAATATGACCTTTTCTGTATGGCCTTTTCCACTTAGCTTAAGGTTTTTTAGGTTTATCATAGTATGTATCAATACTTCATTCCTTTATGGCTGAATAATATTCAGTAGTTTTGTATATGCCACAATTTGTTCATCTATTTATCCATGGATGAACGTTTGAGCTGCTTCTGTTTTTGGCAATTGGGAATAGTGCTACTATTAACTTGTGTGTGCAAGTATTTGAGTACCTGTTTTCAATTCTTTTGGATTATACCTAGGAGTGGAATTATGGCATTTATTCTTATATAAAGAATGAGATATAAATTCAGCAACTTTTTTTTTTTCCAAAAGGCTAGTCTTTTGTCTTGGTCCCATTTCTTGTTATCTTTCCTTTACTAATTTAAGATACTTCCTTTATCATACACTAAATTCCCATACTTGAGTCTATTTCTTAACTCTCTGGTTTGATTGCTCCATCAGTCTGTGTGCCAGTATGACAAGTTCTTCACACCCCATATTCGTTTAATTACTGTTCTAATATTTGGAAAGGAAAGTCTGCTCCCTACGCTCACTCCCATCCCAGTTATTCATTTTGTCATAATTTTCCTTGGTAGTTCCACATGTTCGTTCCTCCAGGTAAACTTTGCATTCCTTTTTATCAGTGACATAAATACTTAAGTACCTTCTTAACAATCACATAAAAATTACCATTTTAATTTGTACTTAAGAAAATGGTCAAGAATCATATCTCTTAAATGAAAATATGTATTCATTGTACACTTTATTGCAGTAATTAATCAATGACAATTTGGTAAATGAAGTTTCACGTTTTTAGGTGGATTGTGATTTTTTTTCTAGCTTTAAAATCTGAAGGAGATGATTACTATATTAATGGTGCCTGGACTATTGACTGGCCTAGGAAGTTTGATGTTGCTGGGACAGCTTTTCACTATAAAAGACCAACGGATGAACCAGAATCTTTGGAAGCTCTAGGTCCCACATCAGAAAATCTCATTGTCATGGTAAATGTGTCTTTGCCATTTTATTTCTACTCTTTGTAATTCCCTCTTGTGACGTAGGATGGGGCAGGGGTTTTTTTTGTTTTTTAATCTCTGTTTTACAAGTGGTGAAATTAAGGGAAATAAAGGTAAAATGATTTGCCCAAGAGTGTAAAATCTGTGCATATTTAAGGCCATAGTGCTCTTCCCATATGACTATTTGATCTTTTCAATGCTTGCTTGAATAATACTTTTGTAACCAAACAAGACAGATGAGAGAAATGGCTCCAAACTACCCATGAAAATGGAAGGAGAAAATTTGCTGTAAATGCATGTATCTTATCTTAAATTTCCTATAAGTCTTGCCTTATGACATTTTCTTCTTCAAAACAAATAATAAATATCTGAAGGAAGGCTCATGTATTTTAATTGTCTTCACCAGTTGTTTTCAATGGCAGGTTCTGCTTCAAGAACAGAATTTGGGAATTAGATATAAGTTCAACGTTCCCATCACTCGGACTGGCAGTGGAGATAATGAAGTTGGCTTTACATGGAGTCACCAGCCTTGGTCAGAATGCTCAGCTACTTGTGCTGGAGGTAAGACACCCACTAAGCAGCCCACCCAGAGGGCAAGATGGAGAGCAAAACATATTCTGAGCTATGCTTTGTGTTTGTTAAAGAAGCTAATTGGAAACATTTCTTGCAGGTTTGCTTCAAGCTGTAACTTAGCAAAAGAAACTTTGCTTTAATTATATTATATTCCGTTTGTTTTCAACCTCATGTAATTTGTGCAGATTTGTTGGTAAAATACGTCTTGGCACAATGAGTTTCTCTGCTGGTGCTTCTCCCAAGACTATCTTGAAGGTGGGCTATTTGCTTTTCGTGAACGCATTCTTGGTAAAGAACATCAAGAGTTTTAAATAAGAAAATGAGCAAGAATCAGACATCACAGATGCAACTTCTTGTAATGGGGGATGAGAATGTATGTCTAGTGTGCTTGTGTGTTTGTGTTTGTGTGCTTGTGTGTTTCCCACAATCCTATTCAAACTCCCGTCGCCAGCCATCAAAGTTAAGGGGCTATATACTGGGATGCTACAATGACTGGTGTCTGGGTCTCTGAGTGATGATGTACACTGACCCCATTATAGTCCCTAAGAGAGGTAGCTGCTAGGCGGTGGTTGGTGATGTGTTGGTTGTCCCATGTGCGTTTTTCATGGGTGCCTTTTCCCTACAATTTACTCTATTCCTAATCCTCCTCCCTCTAGTGGCCACCAATGCAATTCTTTACCTCTGGCTGGGAGAGCAGGACAGTTGGCTTCCTTCAAAGCCAACACCCTTGCTGCTGCATGGACTGGTGAGTAGAAGTGCTGTGCAAGCAGCATCTTCCTTCTCTCTGGAGACTAAATGCATCGCCTCCACCGTACACCTTGATCCCAATAGGCAAGGAAACAAACCTATCTCTCAGGCCTAGGGCTGGACTAGAGCACCCCACCATTCCAAAAGCAAAGATTAAATTTTGATTAGTGATATCTAGAATGGGCAAAATCAGAATAAAGTGAGTCATCCAGTGTATTACCTACACTCCCTTTCTAAACTGTGCAGACACATATGATGTCTCTTAGACTCCATTGTATTCACTGAATTTCTAAACAACTCCGATTCTCGAGGCTTGAATCAGAGAAATTATTTTCAGAGAAATGATTATCATATAATCAATTCAGTATTTTTGGTCTCATACGAAATTAAATCATTGATTACCTACAACTCCAATTTTAATAGTAAAGACTATATAATATGAAAAAACAAAAAAGCAAATGAATAATAATATATTAAAGTTCTCTCCTGTGTGAAGTGTCATGAAACACGGTTCTGTATAATTTGTGACATCTTAAAAGATCTCTAGTTACCATCCATTTTATGTGTGAAATGGCTGGTGATTTATAATGTAAGGTTTTAAAAACCATAGGGCATTACCATTTCTTTTAATGAACAAAAGATATTTGCAACTAACTGATCAAGTGAATGCCATTACATTATATTTTAGTGGCATTTATATATCTTTTTTTGTTCCAATTAAATTCCTTTTGTTCAATCAATAAATTAACTTTCCCCTTTCCATATACAAACAAAAAGTCTTCATTAGAACATAACATGTATAAGTCAGACTTTGAGGTAAGATGAGAAAAAATTCTAAAGAAGAGTCAAAATAATTTAAAGTTTAGGAAATCTAATGAGGAAGGTCTAAAATTGAGGTTGATTTGCTTAGAGAAAAAAAAGGCTACAGGGAAGCATATTAGTATCTTCAAGTATGTGACAGAATGTTGAATGGGAAGTTCTTAGTGCCTGTTCTTCTTTGTGCTGAAATTGCTATATTTGGGGATGGTTTAGACACAGTCTTGTCTGAGGCCAAGGAGGGATTAAGTGAATTTTCAATGTTCCTTCAACCCTATGATTCTATTTATTCAGAAAGGAAATAGTGTAACAAAAAAAGAAAAGATCATAGCTGGATTTGGAAGAAAAACTATAATTTTATTGAAGTAAAAAAGTGAGAAATCTAGATGAATGTTATTCTTTTCCATAATCCTTATATTGAAAAATAGAATTGATTTCTTGTGATAGAGGAGAACGCAAAGAAAAACAGGGAGGGAGAAAAGCCCCTGGAAGGACAGTTTTCTCTTCCTTGTTATTTATACTTCTTTCTTTAATTCTGGAGCTGCTGACCTTAGTTGTTTGAAGTGGTTCTGGGAACTTGACTTCTGCTTGGTTGTAAGTGATTATGAGCATTCATGAGACCATTACCTTCTTTGGAATAGAGATATACAGTGCTTGAAAGTTGGCAGGCATGGCATGAAGAGCTACCATTTTTCTTGGTAAGTGGTTCTCAAAGCATAGTCCCTGGACCAGTGGCATCAACATCACATAGGAACTTGTTAGAAATGCTAAAGTAGGGGCCCCATTTCAAACCTACTGAATAGAAACTCTCCAAGAGGGCCCAGCAACCTCTGTTTTAGCAAGCATTTCAAGTGATTCTGCTGCTTGCTCAAGTTTGTGTACCACTGTTCTTGGCTGACAAATAAACTGAAACCTAGCACTCTAGACACATAGAATCCATGTCCTCATCACTGAAGTCTATGCATTTTTTAGACTCATTTTGCACCTAGATCAATATCTGGAACATATTAGGTGCTCAATAAATGTTTATAGGCAAGTGAAGGTGTGAAAGGAATTTTGGCAATTATACATCTGTGCTTGTTCTTTCCAGTGTGGGAAAGAACAGTGAGTTTGTAACTGCTATAGGATAGGGCAAATATATTGCCAAGGAGAGATGATATAATTTTAATTAGCATGGGTAAGTAAAACCAAGCTCCTCTGTTTTGTTTTCTTTAATTTGGATAAGTGGAAAATATTTTCTAGAATACAGAGTACAGTTGAATTATTGAAGTTGTTTTATCTACACGTTTAACTCCAGGTTCTTTAAATGCAGGGAGCTTATCATTGAGGAAAGTAAAGTCCCTTAGGGCTCAGGACCTTCATCAAAGAGAGAGCCAGAATCATCATCTCCATAACAGTAAATGGAACTTCATCTGCAGTTAAGAAATCTTTCATGAAAAAGTCATTTCTTGCTAGTTTTCACTTGGAAAGTAAGGATGAATACTTAATTCATTTCTTAATTGGGATACTCCACTTTCATCTCTCCAGGGAAGTGCTGGGTGTCTTGAGACAGTCAAAATTCTTTTAAGTGGAAAAGAGTAAACAAGAAAGATCTCAAAGAATTTTCAATGGCAGTCTCACAAGATTCTTTAATGTTCTCACCTGTTAACTGACCTGCATGTTTTATTAAAATACTAGGGCGGGGAACCTGGGCCTTGAGGCCACATGTGGCCTTCTGGATCTTTGAGTGCAGCCTTTTGACTGAATACAAATTTTATAGAACAAGGCTGGGTGCGGTAGCTCACGCCTGTAATCCTAGCACTCTGGGAGACCGAGGCGGGTGGATCGCTCGAGGTCAGGAGTTCGAGACCAGCCTGAGCAAGAGTGAGACCCCCATCTCTACTAAAAATAGAAAGAAATTATATGGCCAACTAAAAATCTATATAGAAAAAATTAGCTGGACATAGTGGCGCATGCCTGTAGTCCCAGCTACTCGGGAGGCTGAGGCAGTAGGATTGCTTAAGCCCAGGAGTCTGAGGTTGCTGTGAGCTAGGCTGACGCCACGGCATTCACTCTAGCCTGGGCAACAAAGCGAGACTCTGTCTCAAAAAAAAATAAAATAAAATAAAATAAAATTTTACAGAACAAATCCTTTCATTAAAAGGGGGGCAGCAGAGAATGATGAAGCTTTTGTTGCCTCCTCTGGTACTTAAGAAAGAACAATCTTGAAATCAGAAGGCCACAGATTCTTTGATTGAGTTTGGGAGCAATAATGATAGCTTTCTCTTATAAGATCTTCTAAGATAAGAATGTTGGGACTGTTTTTCTGTTGCTTAGCAGACCCAGTGACAAATCTAATGCTACAGGAAACATTGGTGATTCAGTCCAAGTAACGGTCTTTTCTCTGAGTCAGTGATGAAACACTTCCTTAGCCTGATTAGGAACATTGAGATGCTATGGGGCGTGTCTTCAGGATAAATGTGATTTTTAAGATAGAGCTGGGACTTTTCCTCAGAGAGAAACCCAAGCTCAAAAACTTGACTATTTTCAGAACAATTGTTACTCCTACTAGAGTTTGTTTCTTTATTCCTCACCCAAAGTATTGTGTACTCTGTAACTTATCTGACTCCCACATTTATATACTACCATTAGACTAGTGATTGTAATAATGTGTTAATTAATAAAGGTTAGCTGGGTAGTGAAAGTTGTGTTGTTTTTTAAAACAAAGCTTTAGTTTTTTTTTATAGTAATTTATGTCAGTGTACCTTTGCATGATGACTTTTAAAGTTTCAAATAACAAATAATTGTATATTCATCCTTTGATTTTAGTCACATATACTCTCTTTTTACTGATGTTTTTCTAGATGTGTAGTTCTCAAATGTAAGCATGCATTAGAATTATCTGGAACGCTTTTTAAAACACACATTGCTAGATTCTGCCTCCAGTTTCTGATTCAGTGGGGCTGGGTTAGGCTCCAATAAGTTACATTTCTAACAAGTTTTCAAGTAATACTGGTGCTACTAGTTCAAGAACCATACTTGGAGAAACTCTGGGCTGGACACATAGATTTCCTAAAGTAGAGGCCTATTTAAACAAAGCCTTTTAGGTAATAATCCATATTACATTTAGAACACACATTATTACTAGTCTTTTTAATGACAGGTGGTTCTACTGCTCAGCTATGATTTAATAAATAAAATTGTACAGTTTATAAAAAACATTTTCTGGTATCCTATTTCATTTGATCATCCTCAGCTGCATGGGATAGGCATTGCTATTATTATTCCTATTTTGTAAATAGAATTCAAGTAAAGTAACTTGCTGAAATCAAGACCTAGCCATTGAGTCTCTAGTGATCTTTTTCATGTAGCATTTTCTCACACAATAAAAATGGTCCTTTACCTTGAACAAAGCAACAGTTGGCAATCTCAATAGAGAAACATGATATATTCCCACTTATAAATATCTCCTTTGCTAGCTTGAAATTTTATTTTTTCAAATGCTTTCCCTAGATCAATGGTTCTTAACTTTGGGGACACATTGGAATCCCTAGGAGAACTTTAAACAATTATGATACTTGAGTTTTGTTTAATTGGTTAGAGGTGTGGCCTGGGCATCAGGTTTTGAAAAAATCCCTAGGTAATTCTAATGTACAGCCAAGGTTGAGAAGTACTGCCTTTGAGGCTAATTGAAAGTTGCAGTCTTCAAAAAATTAACATTCAGTTGCAAATACCTCTGGAAGCATTACTAACACACATCTCCAAATTGTTTTTTCTAGGGTTTTCTTTCTTCCCCTTTATGTAGAAATACAAAAATTGCATACCAAAGAACTCAATTTGGTCAGGTTTCTGCTAATAAACAGAGGCATCTCTCTGCTAAACACTGCTTTGCAGCTCAGAGGAAAAAAGATAAGTTGAAGCCACACTTAGATTGAGGAGGAGGAGAAGGAAGGAGACAGGTTTATTGTTAGAGACAATTTTGAATTTGGTTGAAGGTCAAAGAGCACAGATTTTGTTTTACATATACTATGTGGTTATATAAGAATGTTTCTGATCAATTGTTATTGACTATTTAAAATTCTGTCATTATATTTTCTCTTACATTTATATGGTCTATTTAATTTCTTTTGTATGTTTGATACTTTTTGTTTATTATTATTTTTCTTCTCTGGGTGTCATTTTCAGCCTAATTTGTGAGTGTCTGTCTGTGTGTGTGTGAATAGCATATAAACATAAAAGATATTTTATGTGTTTCTTCTGAGCTAGGACAAATTCTTTATATTTTACTTTTTGTGTTTATACCTGACTCATCTAGATTCTTATACATATTGGAGCTCGTTCCTACTCTTTGAGATTTTTAAGATGCTTTATATGGTTTCCAACTACTATTTTGGATTTTCCTGTTTTAGAGTCATGTTTTTCAAAGTGTACCAAGATGCCCAAGGGCACTGTAGCAGACTCACAGGGACACTGCAGAATATTGTACATTTTCAAGGGAAACATAATGACATTGATCTTACACTATACAAATTATTACAATTAAGTTATTTGGACCTAACTCTTTAATAAGCAAAACTTGGACATTTTTGTCTGCCTAGAAGATGCTGTAAAACAATTGAGACACTAAGGGTACTGTGAACCAAAAAAGTTTGAGAATCTCTGATTTAAGGTAAAATGAATGTCATTAAAGTTGGATAAAATGGTCACCTCTCTTCCTTTCAATAGATGTTGAATTTAATTTTATAAGAGGAAAAAATGCATATAAGCTTACTATTCAGGGCCCTGAAGATGTTCAGAATTTAAAAATGAGACATCTGCACTTCCAGTTAAGGAACTAGAGATCTTGAATAATAGGTAAATTTCTCTTTCATATCTGTATTGCTTTTTATATATACTCCTGAACATGTTTCCTTCCTCTATCTCTGTTAGTTCAGTATAAGATTGGTGGGTGTTTTTCACCTGGTAGTAACAATTAAAAAAAAAAGATTGGTGGGTGATTAAAGCAAAAAAAAAAAAAAAAAAAAGGAAGGAAAGAAGGAACTAGATATTTCAAAGAGTCCCTGATAGTAATTTCTTCTTGCAGCAAGCACGTTTATGTAATAATCTATACTATTCTATTTATTAGTAACACAATTTTCAGATTATTTTAATGAGCCCATCATGCAGATAGCCTTGGCCTCTTTAAAAAAGTTGGATATTTCTATATTGTTATACATTATATGTTCATGTCATATATTTTATTGTCTTTAAGAATGATAGAACACAAGCATAATGTGCACTTGAAAATATAGTAAGTCCATTCTAAAATAAGAATTTTAATTGTTTTTAAGAAGTAATTATTAGAAAAAAATATAATGCAATCTTTAGGCCAGTACTAATACCTGACAAAAAGAGAACAGTTCTCAAAGTACCAGATGAAACAGAAGCAAATGCTTTACATTTTCACAGATATCCTTTTAATTTCTTTGCAATTCTAAGATGTCTATCTAACACATTTAATATCACTCAAAGATCAGTTCACATTATTAGTGAATTAACAGAATGTGCTTCAAACAAGTGTTTTAGACTTAAATTTTATAAAAATTATAAGAAAAATGATGACTAACACTTGTATTGCAGCTTACAAAGGACACATATACTGTAACTTTCACAGAAACTCAAAGCAGAGGGGTCCCAAAATGGAGCAGAGGAAAACAACATTTGGGGGGGGGTTGTTTGTCTTTTGAGATTCAAAATAGACTTGAATGAAATTAAGGTGTGAAAGACATAAAGATTGAATCTTTTTTTTTTTTTTTTTTTTTTGAGACAGAGTCTCGCTCTGTTACCCGGGCTAGAGTGAGTGCCATGGCGTCAGCCTAGCTCACAGCAACCTCAAACTCCTGGGCTCAAGCCATCCTACTGCCTCAGCCTCCCGAGTAGCTGAGACTACAGGCACGCGCCACCATGCCCGGCTAATTTTTTTTTTCTATATATAGTTTTTAGTTGTCCAGATAATTTCTTTCTATTTTTAGTAGAGACGGGGGTCTCGCTCTTGCTCAGGCTGGTCTCGAACTCCTGACCTTGAGCTATCCACCTGCCTCGGCCTCCCAGAGTGCTAGGATTACAGGCGTGAGCCACCGCGCCAGGCCAAAGATTGAATCTTATAACTAAATTTGCCTATTTTTTACTTAGGGGTTACCATCCAAAAGTTACTTTCAGAGGTTAAGTAAAAGATTACAGATGGAAACTTTAGTTTGAATAGTTAAAAGCACTTCACTCAATGCCATTTATTTCCATTTAAAGAAACATAATTAGTTTTTAAGAAAACTTTCCTGTGAAAGATATTTTCTGTGTAGGGCTGTACAATGTACTATTATCATTTGAAACTATGAAGATCCTTTTACATTTGATTCCTATATATGCCAAACTTACGCATAAAGTGGATCACTGAGATATTTTTAATAATACAAATCTCCTATAAAAAGTGACAAGTTTAGAAAGAGTGAAGATTTGCATTCAGCTTTGTTCATCATTAGTCCCTGATTTTCACTTTGGTGTTTGAAAAATAAAATAGTTATAGGACTAGACAATGGCATGTCACTGCATTGACCTTAACATTCCCCTATTCAGTCTCCCACAGTTCCTTCCATAAAGGTTATTTTCAATGCTCGGAGGGGATAGTGCTCTTTAAAATATGGAATTAGTTGTACCAGACATCGTAGCAGGGCAACTGTGAACATCACAGCTCCTAAAATATTGCATTTCACTTGGCTTACTTCTTATACAACAGGCCCCTTGAGATTAAAGAGTGAGTCTTCTATGCAAACTCATGCTCATGGTTGGTTCACACTTCCAGGAGTGAATGTGTTTATTCATTTGTTTGTATATAACAAATATACAAATAATTTTCATTTGTCGTTTTCCTTAAGCTTATGGCTTCCCCTATAAAATCCACTTTAAAATTTTTTTGATTTCTCCTGTATATTTTCAGTATAATTTAAACTTTCTAACTTCTTGTAAAAAGTCTTACATAGGAAGGGTTATTTTGATAATCTTGACATTTTTCACTGTTTACTTGTTCATATTGTGGGTTGCATTTTCCCTGTTAAGATTTATAGCCAAAAGCAAGAAATCTCTGCTAACCCAAAACATTCCCCCTAATGCTGCTTTTCTTCCTCTTTCATCATTTCTATTGTTTTAGTGATTATATTCTTCCTTAACATGAACAGGGTTTGGATACATATTTAGTCACTGAAAAACTTAGGTAAGGCTGAAACCAAAGTTTGAGTGCATTCCTATTGTATTAATGATCTATGTATCACTGGTCATGTTTTGCATCACAAAAATTCTGTTCAAAGTAGCATTTTTAACAATCAAAACATTATACATCTTTACAAGGTAGTATGCATAAAATCTTTTAGGGAAAAAATAAAGCCTTTTATAACGGTAAGCATCATCATCCCTACTTTACAGGACCTTATGATATTACTATTTCTATTTTTACTTGAAGAAAATGAAGATTGTAGTCTAAAAGCTATACAAGTTGTTTATGATTGTATCCTTATTTTAACTCAAATCTGAAATATTTACTCTTTCATCCTGAGAAAGAGATTTTATATATGTTTAAAAGAAAAACCTCTCTATTAGTACATCACATTGTGTGAAAGAAGCTCAAGGCCTTGTACTCTTAACATTGTTCACTCCATTATAATTTTAAATAAAATATCTAAAACAAAATCCTACTAAAGATCATGTAAATTACTTTCTAGTATAATATGATTTAATTCTTTATATTAGGACACTTGGCTTTCATAAATTCCTATTTCTAGTTAGTATTCTGCATCTTGACATGTCTAACTCCTTTGATGTGTACCTCACACTGGTAAGGACTCAAGGCACTGAAACAAGGCTACAAAACCAAATGCAAAGTAAAAGATCCCTGTTTTCTAGACTTTTTATTGTGTAGAGTAGAGGGAAAAAGCAGATAGAGAAGGAAAGGAGAAGTGGTGGAAAAAAATGTTGAATGAGTGGAATGTGGAAGGAGAGAAGAGGAGACAACTTTTATAGAATTTTGGATCTGGAAGAAATGTTAGAAATTATCTTATTTGATTGTCTCATTTTACAAAGGAGAATGAAAGCTTGCCTCAGGTCATTTACCTAAACCACCTAGAACTCAAAAAGAGGTAACAAATGTGGCTGAAGTTGGAGTGATTAAAAACATAGGAACAAGATAAAGTGAAAGGGGAGTGATATCACAGTCATTTGGTTATGAGTTTTTCAGATCAGTGAGGATCTGGGAAAGAGAAATCAGACAGCAAAATAACAAAATAGGGGAACTGTAAAACTAAAAACATTAGACCAAAAAATGCACCATTTTATTAGATATTTTCCATCATGGAATATAATACTTGCCTTATCCCACCCGACTCCCACTTTAATGTAATCTCATTGAGGTCAAGACTAGCTTACTCACTTTCTCCCTTATAATAATGAAAAACCATGCCTTAGACGTAGTAGGAACTCAATGAGTTAAACTAAATTAGACACTTTTCATGGAAGAGATTACTGCTAATATCTAATGAGTAGTAGGAATTCCCTCCAAGGGGTAGTATGATTTCAAAGAAACTCAGAATATATATGCTCCATCCTGCCTTACCATCACTAAACATAGTTGCTGTAGAAAAATACAATATTTTTAGAGCCACATTTTCCTTTTGATCATCTAATATTTTCTCATGATATCTAGTTTTGCTTAGGACAGAGGGAAAGGCAGAGAAGAGAAGGCTTTGAAAGATAAAAACTAGCAGGAGATTCTTCAGAAGAAGGAACCATATGGGTGGAGCTGAGTGGGTACCTTGGGTGCCAGCTGTTAGATCCAAGGCAGATGGGCTTTGCTCTGCCCTGCAAATGTTTGTGTTTGGCCAATAATCACACGGCACAAAAGCCAGATTCCAGCAGTGAAAGGCAGAGCAGAGAGACATTTTTTTTCCTGGCACTTGTTACTCTTTGGATGCTATCTGCACTAAGGGTTTAGATTAAATTAATATTGCTGGCCATATGTTCTGTATACTGTGGTTATATAGTGTTGTCTTGGTTGCTAGCTACTTTGGATGCTGTGGTTAAGCAAATTGTTGCCTTAGCCACCAGCCACATTTTTAGTATAAGCTCTGACTTTTTAACTTTTTCCCCTTTTCTCTTCAGAAAACTGATTCTTGGGTAGTTAAAATGTGCTGTGCCACTAGATTAAGTTATCTAGAGGTTGGTTAGCCTATCAATCCCAAGGATACATTTATACCCCTCTTTCTTTTCCTTATTGACTCACTCATGTGGTTATATATTGCCCATTTATCAACTGAGTGGTCTAGGACTGAAATGGGGCTTATGAGTAGATTTGAGAAGGCCAAGAAAGTCTTTCTCATGCCTTTAAGCACCCTGAGTCCCATCCTTCTTGGTTTAACACATAGTCACCCTTACATGTTAAAGTTAAATTCAAGTGGTAATTTTTGTGCATTTAGTATCCCCCTACTACTTTTAAAATGATGAACTGCCCTGAGAAAAACAATATATTGCCAAATATTGTGTTATAAATGAGTTTATAAAATAATTTAAATCTCTAAAAGAAGAGAAAGATGGGAACACATGAGGGTGGCTTATAAAGGCGGTAGAGGGACTGGAAAGGAGGTAAGAAATGAAGAGGAGCTGCGGCCTCTGGAGTCTTTGCTCAGACTGGGACTGTACAGGTTCCTCACTTGGACCATCACCACCTCTGACAGTAAGAACAGCAGATGAAGGAGTCCACCTGGGACTCGGTTGCCATTTGGTGGACTTCTTGCTGATATTCCTGTGGTATATGCTGTTTCAAAATGCCATTAAAAGGCATTTCTTGGTGTATAACCAGAGCAGTGGTTCGAGTTTGGTATTTCTTCCTCCCCATTGCATAAGAGAACCTTTGGTGAGCAAATAGATCTTTTAACTTTTAACTATTAGCACAGAATTAAATATAGTATCTGACAAATTTTAACTTACAGACAAAAAGCGAGGGTTGCATTTCCATGTTAAGGACCATCATATTTGATTCTTTAATACCAGAGAATCAAAAGATAAGCAAAAATCTCTAGACAAGATAAAGCTTTTCTAGAGGATTTAAAGTAAATATGTATTGACGATAGCATCTTTGTACTTAACTTTTGTAAAATGAAGCCATTAGTTTTTTTTTTTAAGCAAGGAAGAAGGATTGCATTTAATAAAGAAACAGGTATACAGAGTTTGCATGCCAGTAACTTTAGGTGTTTAAGAATAAAATATAATTGCAGCAGTCTTAAATTTGGCTGATTAAATTTTGCAGAACATCTGCCTATCTCCAGGGGATATGGACACTAAGCCACTAGAATTTTATTTTCAATTAGGTGCACACTGACTGTTCATGTGGAAATTTTATGTTTTTGGTTATAAACTATAAGTCTTTAGATTTGAAAGCATAGGGGTTTTATGTAACTAGATGTAATTATTCCCAACAGGCCTTGAAATCAACTTCTTAGCAATGTTTTACAGATACTTTAAAACAAGTTATGTACAAGAGACTTGATCATATAAAAAGAATATAAACACAATCATTTCTCTTGTTGACTTAGTTTATATTATTTCCAGTTGACCCGTATTTTCTACTTTCTAAAGCTAAATTGCTGCATTTTTCTTAATTTGAAAATATGTGTTTTAAAAACCCATCCATTTAGGTACATTGGTTTACAGAGTTACCCTGTTGCTACTGACTTGAAAAAAAAAAAATCTGTGAACCTGCCAAGTGTGGGAGTAAAAGTTGGAAGATTTGTATGCTTTTGGAGAAAGATAGTACAATGTTGTAGGAAGATTTGGAATAGATTACTGGTACAGTCAATTCTTGAGTGTGAAATACCATGTTGTCTAATATAACATTCTAGAAGAAAATCAACAAAAGATGAATGCAAGAAAAAATGCATCTTCATAAAATATAGAGCAAGTTTAACTCTCTATTCAAAGACTTTTAATTTTTCATAAAAAAATTCCGAAACTATGGAAGCTGAAATGAACTCCAAAATACTCTTAATTCCTAATTTTTAAGAAGTCTGAAAAGCATGACCAAAATTAAGTCAGTTTGTAATTCTTAGCACGTAGCCCAATATCTCATTAAGAAGCACAGTCCCGTATGTTTAGTAACTATGGTGTGTTGAATGACTGAATGACTGAATGAGTGAATGAATGAATGACCTGCCAACTACATTCAACTGGCAGTTTTACTTTGTGTATGTATATAAATTTTAAACTAATTACTGGACCCTACCAAATACCAAAATATCCCTGAAAATAAAGATTTAGAACAAAGATATGGGACTTTGGGTAATTTTTATTTTGTTCTTTGTGGTTCTGTATATTTTTAACAATAAGGGTTAAGTAGCAATTTTTTTTCAAGACATATACATAGCTAGAATTTATCTTAAAATGAAATATAAATCTCACCTCTACTAACGCATATCTCATCTATGATTCAAATTGCAGGAGCCTTGCTTTTGCATGAAAGGCTACTTTTGAAAATGAATGTATTATGGCTGAACATTTCTAGGGTTAATTTAAAGAAGGTAGAATCTTATCTTGACCTATATAAACTGAATTAATGTTTCTACTACTGAAATAAATCAAAATCAGTTGTATTTTGTAGTGCTGAAAATGTTTAGCCCTTTTTGAGAAACAACCAAGATACTGTATTGAATACCAATTGTTCTTGTTTCAACTATAGTCATATTTGAATGACTTTTAAAAAATAACCATGCTAACTTACAAAAACAACTGCCTAATCTTCCGGATAGAAGCAAAATACTGAACCAGGGTGCATGGATAATCTGAGCCACTGTTGCAGTTGGTAGTTGAATCCCATGACTAATGGTAGAGATATCTGTCTAGGTGGACCACATGGATTTAGTTATCTGCCCACTGGAATGACACAATGGGGAGATATCTGATGAATATCATGGAACATCTGTGAATGGATCACAGCTATGCCTGATGTGAATCATTCTTTCCTCAAAAATCTAAAGTTTAATAGTTAAAAAATTCCAAACTGTTGTCATCTCATAAACTGAATCGTTTGGCTTATTCTAGGGATTGGGAGGGAGTGAAAACAATACATACTCTGAGACATTTTACCAGTAAGTTATTTGGCTATGTTTAAGACCCCTAAATTTAGGAAAACCTAAAAACTTGTTGAAGGTAATCAATAGGAGCCTTGGGTTACTGCAAGCAATAAAAAATATTTTCTTCAACTGTTTACCACTGTTGTGGAAGCTACAGGATTTAAGTCTCATGAGCTTGGTGGATTTAATAGTTTTCCCTGTCAGTCTTTAAATTCAAAGGGCTTAGTTAAAGGTGTGTATAACATGAAAACTGAGGCACTCCCAACTGCAGAATTTCCAGGACTCTTTAAGGGACCCTGGGGGAAGCATTTGGTGCCTATTTCTTTAGGTGACAGTTTCCTTCAATGAATGATCCTGTCTCACATAGATTTCCCTAATTTGTGATCAAACTCTTTTGGGGGGGTACTGTTATTTAAAAACAACTGGAAAAAAGAAAAACCGAAGGATTGTGTGAAATTAGCTAGGTGTGAAGCTATGGTTTCCTGGAAACTGCTAATGCTGCTTTTACAACTTTTTCTGGGTAATTTGGCCTACCTGTTTATAGGGACAGGTGTGTGAGTAGGGGGCATAGCTTAGTTTGTGCCTTTATTTCCATTTCCAGGAGTAACCTGTTACCTCTATATGGTCTGAAACATTTAGCATTGCCTCGTAGTTTGTTTCTTTTTGATATCTTGCTATTACCTATCTTTGCTTTTTTTGATTCCTTAACACTAAAGAGAAAATGATTGTACATGAAATCTGTTCACCAGGGATGTTTACAATTAAGAGTTTGTGTGTGTGTGTGTGTGTGTGTGTGTGCGTGTTTGTCTTTGTATTTTGTGAAATGTGAGCAAGCTGTGGTGGATATCTTTGCTAATAAATAATAATTATATGTTTAATATTTTATAAACTTTATAATGAGAATATTTTTAGCTGTGGTAAACAGGTCACATAGACTATTTTTAGGAATGAGATAAGTATTTTGTAAGTTAGTATTTGAATGAACTGTATGTGTATTTCTTTGACAATGGTATAATCAACAAGGGGCCAACTCTATTAGAGAAAACAGACTAGTTGGTTATAGTCCCAAAGAAGCCCACTGCAATGTTTATATTCTAAACTAGTGGGCTTTTAGAGAGATAATTATATAAATGGAAGAAAAAAACGAATATGTGGATGTAATGTGTTCCTAACAAAGACTAAATCGATGGGGTTTGTCCTACAAAACGTCAAAAATTAAATTTGTCCCTATTGTTTTTTAAATAAATATACAGCCATTGTTTTGCATTGAAACGTATATTCATATATTTTATCTGATGATATTTTGGGGAATTGAAGTTTGTTTGTTTTGTTTTTAAGGAAAGCATGAAGAATATACAAATGGGAATGCTAATTGTTTAAGATTATCAATAGTTTCTTTTCTGGATTTGAAAATAGTTATGTTTCTAAATATGAGAACAATAATTTTGCCTAAAATTTCAGTATAATGACCAGGACTTCTCTCCTTTTTAGAGAAGCAGTCAAGTGTGGAACAGATAAGACAGCAGCGATCCAGTGAGGTTGATTCCCCACAGAGAAAAGCAATGCATACCTAACTTATTGGAAGGTAAACTTCTCCTCAATTAATGATGTCCTCCTTTTCTCAAGGTGTCCAAAGACAGGAGGTGGTCTGTAAAAGGTTGGATGACAACTCCATTGTGCAGAACAATTACTGTGACCCTGACAGTAAGCCACCTGAAAATCAAAGAGCCTGCAACACTGAGCCCTGCCCACCTGAGTAAGTAAGGGAAAGAAGTAAGAATTATTTTCTTCAGGTATAAAGAGAAAACATTATGTATTCATATTTGGAATAAGAACAAATTAGGCTGGGAAAAAGACAGAAAACATCTTAGAGGGTGCAATTTTGATGTCCCTTTTAGTGAGCAAAGATTTCTATTTATCCATAGGTTTCAGTCATTAACTCTTTTAAAGCAGGAACTTCAGTAACTTTGGTTCCTAGAAATTATCATATTTCATCAATTCTAAGGCAATATCTTTCCACATTTTAATCTCTCTGAAATTAGGATTCATCTTGCAACTGATGGTGTCTTACAATAATAATTGATCTTTTTTCCCCTTTTTTAGTGATACATAAAATAATTGTGTCTTAGATTTAATAAAATACAGTGATTTGTTTGCACTCCTGTCTTTTCCAGATATTTATCCCAACCTCCTAAAGATGTTTGAAATGTTTTAGAAATATTCTGGAATGGAATATCAGTGCTTTAATTTGCTGACTCAGTTTTAAGTTCTGTTGTAAGTTCTGTCTTCTGAGTGTTGGGCATAGGCAGACAGGTATACTTCAGTCTCTTTCTGTTGATTAGTGTAGCAATTACAACTCCTTGTAAAGGGAGGCACAAGGAGAGAAGCCCATTCATCTTAATGGTGGTTTAAAAGTGAGATCTGCTATCAGTGAGCCATACTTTATAATCTGCAAGAACAGAAATGTTTCTTGATGAACAAGAGGCAATAATTATGTGAAAAAAGACAGAGGATGCTGAGTTGATCATGACAATTCTGGTCTTTATAGTGATTTTTGCCTGACAACTGCAAGACAAAATATGTGTGAATGGCATTTCATTCTTGTTTGAGAAATCAGATTAACCTTTATCCACCTGATTAACTAATTATTCCAACATGAAATTGACAAGGAAAAAGGATAAGCAAATGAATTTATATGCCCCAAACTGTCTAGAACTAGAGAGAAAAGCTTCACAATGAATTAATTCCCTTTTCTAAAAATGACCACAGTATAGTTACAAAAACCTGGGACTTAACAATAGATAAAGAATCCAGGTCCCTAATGCGGCTAAAGCAAGGTGCATTTCATATCTGTTCCAAAACAATAGTACCTTCTGAACTTTCATTACCCAAAGTCAGTGTCTGCCTAAATATTTGAATCTTAAAGGTGATATCCACTATTAGTCCCTTGAAAAGGTTTAGGGTAGTGGCTACCAAATAACGAGCACAAGGAATCTAGAGTGATAGAAGTTTTTATTCTAAGACTTTTGTAATTTTATATCTGTTCTTTTCAAAATGTTATCACCATAGATCTAATTCCTTAAATCCAGACATGAGAAAGTATAGAAATGTAACCTATCATGTCTACTACAAAGATAAATTATTTAATTTTTTTCATATTCCTCTTTTCTGCAATGATTTTTATAAATTTATCTCAAGGGAAGCTGAAAATTATGTAAAACAAAGTGATGCTGAAAATCCATAGGCTAATTTTGCCCCTTCCCTTGTTTCAAATAACTTCAGTATATTTTCATGTAATTGTGAGCCTCAACTAAAGTTAATTCCGTGACACTCAAGATTTTAAGTATTATATTTGGCATTTGGTCAGCCGTTTAGGACATCAGAATGGGCCTGGTCACACCTGTTTTATTTTGGCCTAAGCTTTTTCATTTGCTTAAACTTAAATGCTTAAAATGTCCAATGTCCTTAGAGATTTCAATCATTCGTCATTCCATTCCATAAATTGTGGGTTTCAATATTACACTGGAATTGGAGTTGTTTCTTTTTCAACAGTTTAAGGATAATTGACATGATTAAAATAAGTTTTCTATGTCCTTTCCTTTCATAGTTCTGAAATAAAGTTACTTATTTAAGTTTGGAGGTGAGGGATGAATTCAAAAGAGAAAGATACAGGGAATATGAGAGTATGAGAAAGATAGAAAATTTAGTCTGACAGTTTTCTTTTTTAGAAAGACCTAAATGCATACATTTAAAATATTACTCATTGTTAGTCCATTTTTTCCTAGTTCCTTTTAAATTTCTTCTTTATTGCTTTGAATTTAGACTATGACAAAGGAAATCTTATTTCTTCAGAATGCTTATCAGATATGCTCCTCAATTTACAATGGGCTTACATCCTGATAAATCCATTGTAAGTTGAAAATATTTTAAGTTGAAAATGCATTTAATACACCTAATTTACTGAACATCGTAACTTAGCCTAGCCCACCTTAAATGTACTCAGAACCCTTACACTAGCCTACAGTTGGGCAATATCATGTGGCAATACAGTATACTGGAAGATATTGGTGGTTTACCCTGGTGATTGGGTGGCTGACTGGGAGCTGCAGATTACTCCAGCTGCCCAGCATCACAAGAGAGTATTGTACTACATATTGCTAGCCTGGGAAAAGATTAAAATTCAAAATTCCAAGTATGGTTTCTACTGAATGTATATTGCTTTCACACCATTGTAAAGTGGAAAAATTGTAAGTCAAACCATCCTAAGTCAGGGACCATCTGAGATTCCCAGGAGACATTGGTATTATAGAGATAAAAATCATAGAAAGACTACTGAATTCAGTAAGTCTACCTGAGTGTGAAGAAAGCAGATAGGTGTTGTTTTTTTTTTAATATAATCATGTGATAGGCAGATAAGCAAAAAGAAGAAAATAAAAAACCCTAAAATACCACCATTAGCATTTTGATGTGTATATTTCCAGTCTTTTTTCTATGTATACATAGGCATGTGTGTGTAACAAAAAGGCATTATACTATTTAGATGCTTCGGAGTCAGTTCTCAACATATATTTAACATTAAATATCTTCAACAAGGTTAGCAGGTATGTTATTGTTTATTTAAATTGGTATTCCACTCACTGTTGAACAATTTTGGCTATATTCTTGCTTTTGATTCCCTATAGTACCACAACATTAACCATTTTTGCTGCTAAAATGGCTCTCCATAATTATGCCCTTATGCTAAATAAATAGCAATAGAATTTCTGGTTCGTATAGAAACATATTTTAATCTTTGCGATACATTGTCGGATTGCTCTCTGGAAAGATTGTATGAATGTACATTCCTACTAAGAGTATATTATAAGAATGCTATTTCCCAGAAGTGAACAACACTGAGTATGATTATTTTAAAAAACAATCTTTGATTATTTCATAGGAGAAAACCCCAATATTTAATTGCTATTTTATTTTGTATTTCTTGGATTGTTGAGGAGGCTGAACATTTAAAAATTATTTTCAGTGGCCATTTGTACTACTTCTCTTTTACTTCTTATCTTCTTACCCTGTTCTATTTATCATTTTGTTATTAATTTGTATGAATGCTTAATGTATTAAGGATATTAACTCTTTTATCTGTGTTCCAAATATTTTTCCTAGTTTTTCATATGTTTTCCATATTATTTGTGGTGTTTTGATCTGTTTATATCTTTCATTGGTATAATGTTTAGAAAGATCTTCCCCACTCTAAGATTATACTTTCAAAGTTTCATTACTTATTTTTAATGTAATCTTTAATCTATCTGAAATTTATTTGCTTGATTGGAGGAAGAGACCTATATTGATTTTCAAATATTATTTTTCCCAATATCATTAATTAAAATCCTAAATGGTATTTTTAATCAGAAAGTATTTTTTCAAATAATGAAATATTTCTTTAGTTATATTGAAGTAATTTATAAGTATAGTATATAGAAAAATAGAGAACAGTAAGATTTGCCCTTCTATTATGTAAAGAAAATGACAGGATACTAGAAAGAATAGACAAAAGGAACATTGATAGAGAAATACTAATAGTGTTTATTTGGAAGACTTTGAAGGTTCAGAAGAGGCCTTGCTAGGGAAAGTTAGCATGCTCATAGCAGCAACTCTTTCATAAGAAAGAGTATAGTAGTCAGGGTGGTGAAGTGAGTATAAGTGAAACAGTGGGAACCATGAGATAGGCTTAAATAATTGGAAAAAAGAAAAGGTACAAGTTTTAATATAAAAGGATCTGATTAATAGGAAGCTAGTACCCCACCATAAAAGAAGAAAGGGATGCTGAGTTGGGATCCAAAGAGAAAGGCCAAGAGTTCAGTTTTTACCAAGCTGTGTTTTAATAGTAAGAATATTTCTACATATGATCTCATGCAAAGAATCCTTGAATATGTAATATTATTCCTGTAGGATACTATGGTTTTTAAAATTACAAAAACTGGAGAGGTGAAAACAAGGGACCTATTCATTTTAATGATATTGTGACCAAAATTTAAAAAACATTTATTAGTCAAATGCAATGTGGAAGGCACTGTACTTTGAGAGAAATCACCCATTTTTTTTTTCCTAAGGATAATCTAATTGGGCAAATACATGTAAAAATAACTATAGTAGAAAACAATATATGATAAAAAAAATAAGAGTTATAAACAAAGATGCTAAAGGAAACTCAGAGTGGGAAGAGATTAATTTTTGTCTAGTGGCTAGGTTTTATTTAATGGTATCTCTTATGGTTTAATGTTTAACAATTATTTTGAGTCATTGGACCTCACCCATGGACAACTATAATCTGTTATTTTAAGTTTAAAAACATATTCATCAGAGTGGTCTATAAAACTACAAAATTTAAGACCTGGGAAGAATCATAGAAATCATCTAGGCCAACGCCCATCATTTTACACATGAGGACATGATAATCACCAGTGATGTTTTTCCCATTATACCAGACATCACTAACTTTGTAAGTTACAAATTAAATGTCTGGTGGCACTTTAATACATCTAATTTTGATTGCTTCACTTTCTCAATTGCTACAACTTCACACATGTTTATTACTTTGACTTTTTAAAATTTAGGAAAACCTTGACTATGGAATGTTTATAGCATAGGGAATTCTGCTTAATATTAGTTTCATTTTCCAATTAGCTGAGGAAATAAAGAAATTATTTCTGTTGTTGTTTTGAAAATTTTTCTAAAAATTATTTTAAAACCTAGGAAAGTTTTAGTATCTTTGTAAATAAACAATATGTTATATAACTGAATCTCTCTTTGATTAAAGATGTAATTGTCAAATTCTGAAGATTTTTTAAATTTTGCTTTGTTGTGTTAATAAAAAGGGATGATGATTAACCCTTGACTTTGGGGCAAAGGCTGGGAAATCTCTATCTTTTAATCCAAATATTTAATATCAGTTTATTTTCATATTCTCTGCCATTTTCCTTTAAATTAAAAGGCAAAAATAATCTGATTTTATGATGGATTGTTTGTTCAAAATATTATGGTTTACCAAGGTTGGGGCAAATTTTTTATAGTGTCTCTCTTATCCCCTCCTCCAAATAATGTTATCATTGATAATAATAAGAGACTGAGACTGTAGATCAAATTACAGAGGGTGTAGCAAACCACTCTTATTTCAGGCATTCAAACATAAATCCCACTAATTGTTAGCATCTAATGAATATGAAGGCACTTGTGAGGATGAAGACAGTTTGATCACTGGGTGTTGGGAAGAGCTCAGAAAGAAACAGCCTTGGGATTGTTCAGGCTATAACGACTCAGCAGTTGATATTCCAAGAGGGAATTTCTGTGTTCATATTTTTAACACTGAATCTAGAGGAGGAAAAAAAGACAGAGAAATAGGGAGAATACTATCAAAGGGTCAAATACATGGAGAATGAAAATAAAGGAAGCAGTATGTCTTAAACTAGACAGGAGAATGGAGAAACTGAGACAAGCAATTGCAGTGGTAGAATTGCAAAACTATTTAAATAACTAGGATGTGATTTAATCCTTCAGAGTGACTTGGGAAGGGATGATATGATGAGCAATAAAGATGTAACAGGGACTGAATGTGAAGTCTGAAATCAGAGTTAAAGTCAGAAAGGACATTGGGAGGGTGATTAATACTTTTACTTTCATACATTCCAAATTGAAGGCGGGAGTGATACATCAAGGCTTAGTTTCTGAGGCAAGATGGTTGGCAATAAAAGAGGGGACAAAGAATAAAAAGGCAGAGGTGGCCCTGACCCTGCGCAACAAAAAAACAGCAACACCTCCTGAATCACTGCTGTTACTCTGGGCACCTGTGTTTAATTTGAAGGCCTCCATCCTTCTTACATTATGAGACCTAATGAGATCATGGCTGGAGGTAGTATGACTGAACTTTGTGTGACTGAGCTGTACACATTTCTGTTTTATTCCCTAATCTTGGTGATGAAATCACTGTTGCGAATTGAATCAGAGTTTCACTATGGCTGGCATGCAAGTTATTACTCTCAGTACACATTTTCCTCCTTACCAAAAATAGTACTAACAACTTGGGATAATGCTCATCTGTGGAAAACAGAAAGGAAATACGAAAATCACTTTAAACCTCCTTGGAAAATGACAAGAAAGAAATGTTAATGTATGATTTTAAAAATTCAAGATTAAATTGTCATTCTTTGAATGAATTTTAGGTTAAAAATTTGTAAATTTTGACAAAATATATTTTAAGTCTGAAAAACTGGTTAACTATGATATTTCTAAATGCTGATTTTCCTCTATAAATAAAGGTAATACAAATGATAATGAACAAAGGCCATGTGGCTTAGTTGGCTGAATACAGGCTCAAATGTAGGCTCCTAGTACTCTGACTTCACTACGGTATTATCTTCCATATACAGAACTGGCACAGTGGAGCTATGCTCACAGAAATAGTGAGAAATTTGTCCTTAAGCTTTTCATATTCTTCTGGGCAGTCTTCCACCCAAGAGCATGAGCATGTCCATTGATTAATTATAAATCATAGCTGCATGATATGTAATTATGGAGTGAAGAAAATGCCTAGTGACCCCATGTTTGTGACCTAGATTTTACTATTCAGCAATGTTAAAAATGAAATGTAGTTGAAATAGCAATTGATGTGGGAATCTAGTCCTGGATCCATCATTTCTCTTTTCATTTTAGAGAACCCTTTTTTCTAATACTGTGTCTTACTTTCTTCTGTAAAACAAAGCACAATGTCTGGAACATAGTAGACATTCAGAAAATACTTATTAAATTAAATACAATAATATGTCAGTCAAGACTCTAGTTCAAATAACAAAACTTCAACGTGGGCTAGCTTCTTTCTGCACATAAGGTTTATGTAACAAAGCTGAAAGAAGACCTAGCTTGAGGAATGGCTAGAGAATCAAGGACTCAAACACCCTCAGGACTTTCTAGCTCCTCTGTAGTCTTTCAAATCAGCTAATTCCACTTGACAGGGAACGTGGCCACTGCAACTCTAGACTAATCTTTTTATATACCTTTGTGACCAGAAAGGAAAAGGTCCCTTTTGCTCTAGTTGAGATATAAAAATTCTAAAGCAGAATCCTCATTGGCCTGATTTAGATCATGATTCATATCCCTTGGACCAATTGATGTGTCCAGGAGAGTGAGTCCTGTAGAAGTATTACCAATAAGAAAGAAAGAAAGAAAAACACTGAAATTATATATATATGAAAGTTTATGACTTTAGGGAAAAGGAGTAATATTCCTACAAATGTGAGACATGTTCATTTTGCTTGACATTTGAGTTTCTTCCCACATTATGTGTGCATAAATTGTAGGAGCAAATGGGGCCAAAACAAGGGATCTCCATGTTTTCATAGAGCTGGCTCAGAGATCTGTTCTTGCTGAAGATGTTTTAAGACTCCCATGACCTCAGGATGGAGACCCGGGCCTTCACTGTCCCTGGAAGGACATTAAAATCCTTCTATCTTCATAGAAATTCATTTCTGGAAATCAGAAAACAAATCCCCAGCTCCTTTAAGATGATTTTAGCATACAGTACTTAATTATGGGAGATCCTGCCTCAATGTAATAATAAAAATAGCTACAGTTTCTTGTTTGTTACATGCCAGACACTATGTTAGAAGCATTCAGTGGTATACTGAAGCCAGCTAGTAGTGGTTCATGAGACCCTGTTATTAGCATATCTTCTCTTGTTTATGTTTATTATGTCATGCTAGTAGCTTAAAATTGGCCATACACCACAAAGATTGGCAAACACCACAAATCAGAACTCCCTCCCTACAATGAAGTGCCAGTTAAACATTTCCCAGCACGCCCCTGGGACCTTTATCTATGTTACCTTATTTAATCTTATGACAGTCTTATGACATTGATAATTGTTATCTTCATTTTAGAAGTTAAGGCCAGCCGGGTGTGGTGGCTCATGCCTGTAATCCTAGAACTTTAAGAGGCCAGGAGTTTGAGACCAGCCTGGGCAACATAGCAAGACCCTGTCTCTACAAAAAAATAGAAAAATTAGCTGGGCATAGTGGCACAGGCCTATAGTCCTAGCTTCTCAAGAGGCTGAGGCTGGAGGATTGCTTGAGCCCAGGAGTTTGAGGTTCCAGTGAGCTGTGGTGACACCATTGCACTCTAATCCAGACAACAGAACGAGACCATGTCTCAAAAAAAGAAAGAAAAAAGGAGAAAAATCAAAGAGGTTTAAAAATATCTAGTGCACTGCTTGTTTGAACCTAGTTTCTGCCTGCTCCAAAGCACTTACACTACACTTTAGAAGGAAAATGACAGTGAATGATCTTTTCTTTAGCAGCTCTTCCTTTGCCATTTGTCGTATCAACCAACATTGAAATGTCAGCTTTTCTAGGAGGTCGTCAGTGAGAGTGCCTTCACTCAGCTGAAAATCTCTGGATGCACTAAGGAAATGCTCTTCTGTGTTTCTTCCACTTCTTGCTGCAGGTGGTTCATTGGGGATTGGTTGGAGTGCAGCAAGACTTGTGACGGTGGAATGCGCACGAGGGCAGTGCTCTGCATCAGGAAGATCGGACCTTCTGAGGAGGAGACACTGGACTACAGTGGTTGTTTAACGCACCGGCCTGTCGAAAAAGAGCCCTGCAACAACCAGTCATGTCCACCGCAGTGGGTGGCTTTAGACTGGTCCGAGGTAAGGAAATCTGAGGCTGTATGTTTTGAGATGTCTTAACTATCAATACCAAAGCATTTAATATTAAGGACACCTGAGCCTGTGAGCGTCTTCACACTCAACAAATAAGGGACTGCGTAACAGTGGACTTAGCCGTGTTATATTTTATTGCTGCTTGCCAGGAAATAAGGGGTTTTTGGGGTCTGGGAAATCAGTGAGAAATTAGTCATCAATTTGATTAAAAACAAGTCTAAAGTGAATTTAAAATAACATTATAGTGAGTACTCACATAAGTGGTTTTTCTCCTTCTTACTATTGAACAGTATCACAAGTTCAGAATTAGTGATATGTGATTAATAATTGAAGTTCAAAAGAAGAGTCAAAAACCTTTCTTACCCTGAAACTTATTGAAGACCTGGAATGAACTTTTCCAGGATCACATTTGGAAGGCACAATTTTTTTAATGTCTTTCTTTTCAAGTACAGCCTAATTACATAATTCTTAAATATGAATCTTTCTCAATTCATTATCACTTGTGACTTATCTATACATACATATTTTAATTGTTTTCTATTACATCTGTGGAAGAAATAATGGATCTGAGGGTTATAACATCAGAAAGTCAAATTCAGAATTTACCATTACCTTCACTTACCTAATCAGTGAGGAAGACCTAATGGAATGTTTTTCTGGCATACATGTTTCCCAAACAACCTAACATAATCCAGAGGCACTCAGAAAAATTACGAAAAATGGGGTAAGAGGTAGTTAATTTTTGACTCCTCAGTATGCATGAGATATACACATATATATATACTATACCATACCATTCTCCACTTTTCCCAAAGAAGAACTGGATCCTTCTGTAGTGTTGGTTAGTGTTAAAAAGAATGAGCCAGGGCCATGGTGCACACCAGTAGTCCCAGCTACTCAGGAGGCTGAGGTAGGAGAATCACTTGAGTCCAGGAGTTCAAGATCAGCCTGAGCAATACACTGAGATACCATCTCTTTAAAAAAAAAAATGAGACCTGGCTATATAAATATAACAAGATAATTCTTTCAAGTTAGCAAAACAGGATGCATTTCAGACTCTATTCTAATATATCCTGCCAGAAACATTGTGGTAGTTGCTCTGGGTATTTCCTGTAGATCTCGTAAGTTTGTCAAAAATAAAAAATAAAAATAAAAATAAACATTGTTCTTTAGGAATCTCTGGATGTAACTATTCCCCTGTGGATCTTACTGCTTAAGTGGCCTTATTGTGCTAGAGGCATGGGACTAAAAGAGGGACTGTGTTTAAGATGGTACATGGAAGTGGTGACCAACTGTGGTTATCTATGGAATCTTTGGCAGGAATTGGGAGTTTCTTCCAAGTTTCCTGGCCATACTCCAGCAGTAATTACATTCTGCCCACCTAACTTTATTTGTAGTTTCAATCAAATGTAGAGATATTCTTGACACTATTCAGTCAGTGGTTATGGAAAACAGTATAGACTCTTCTGTTCCCTAACAGGACATGTGTTAATGCCTAAATTCATTTGAAAGATAAAATCCAGTGATAAAAAAATAGACCTTCTGCAGAGTTATACACATGGTAAAGCCTAGGACCCTTACAGAAATCCATAATATTTATGATAATTATGGAAAATTTGTTACTGGAAAACCATAATGGAAAACCTGATGATTAGATACAACAGTTTTAGGGTTTCACATCAAGTCAGTAAGTTTAATTGAGTGCTTACTAAACACACTGGGATAGGCTCTATGGGGAATATGAAATAATCCTGTAAGCTTGGGAAATAAAAAATATCCATGAAACAATGAGAGAATAATACATATAAGATAATGTTTAATAAAACAGTGGGTTGTGAGGTATAAATACATAATTAATATAGAAATTCAGAGCTGAGAAGCTCAGCGTACCCTGGAGTAGGATCAGAAGCCCTTTTAGTTGATAAGAGTTGAAGTAAATGTTAAAAGGTATCAAATTTGAAATAGGGATGATAATAAGGAAGCTAAAGAAGGTATTCCTGAAAAAAGAAACAGCTGAACAGAAACTTAAAGACTGTGTGAGGAAAGCAGTGTGGGAGAAAAGGGTTTGTTTTTAAGAATAAATGAAAGATTGAATAAAGTAGCAATAGGTTAACTTGAATAGGTTAGGCTTGATTACAGAACTCTATACCACATCATCCTTCATAAGCAAAAACTAGAAGAAATTTCTGTCAACCACTAAAATATCAAAACCTCCTCATGTACAGACTCATTTCACATTGATTTTCTTACCTATACTTTTCTGCGTCATTATATATTTTTTAAATAAAACAACCAAAGATAATCACCTTGAGAGATAGCTTATGTATTATTGTTGATGTATTTCCATTCCAAATGCCATTTTAAGGTTTTCTTCTGAATTCACCTTAACATAGGTTGTACTTACCCTGCTCTTAGCATTTGATTCTTATTTATCCAATCTTTGAAGTGACTTGTTCAAATGGCTCTAGGAGGCATTCCTAAGACTACATGAAGAAATACATGCAAGCTGAGGACATGTTTAATTACATTTCTGCTATCTTCTTGAAGATAGCTGAGTGGAAGCTTAGGGGAAAGAAGTGGTGCTGAGGGGGTAGAGTCTACCTCAGATAAAGCATTGGTCACTGCTTTTGTCTTTTCCATGGACAACCTAGGAAAACTACTCTGGGGTGAGCATAGGTCAAAAAATGCTGCCATTACTGTCTCAAAGATTTTAGTTGAACACCATCTTTACCACCATCATCATCCTTTGTTCAAGAGGAAAGATGATTTGTGCCCCATACAGTCTCTCCTGTTTATTTTCCAAAGCGGTGGGTTGCACTCTCATGCTTCTGTTCCCTGATCCTTACTTTACCAGGCAGCCTCCTCTTCCTTAGATGGGTTAAAAATAAAAAGAATAAATAGCATTCAATGAAATAATGTCTGAGTATCAATGGAGAACAAGGAGCCTGTTCTTCCCAGAGGAATGGAACATCTCCCACTAATGAAAAAAGGAGATCCCAGCAGAAAATCAGAACAGTGTTCAATCTCTCTCGGTCAACCTTTTGCAAATATTTCACACATTTTTTGACACACCCATGAAAACTTCCCTCCTCTTTCTGCCTCCTCCCTGCTTCCAACTATCAGCTGTCTGAGCTCTGCTAATCACAAGGGTGAGGTTCAACTGGTGAAAACATTTTGCAGCAAGAGGAATTTACCCTTTGACCCTTTTCTTTTCTTTGCCGGCTGCTCTAATATAAAATTCCATTGTTGTAAAGCCAGCATCAGTGAAACCCATCCACTGCTTATGGCAAAAGAAAAAAAAAAAAAAAAGACGGATTACTTGGTGGAAAATGGCTCATCGGCAGCCTTTTGTGAAACTAATGAAGCCACAGCTTTCCCGGTTCTTAATAATCAGTCCTCACTCTTGGGATCACCCATGCTATGTTGGACTTTATATGGGGTTTTTTTGCCCTCACTTGGCAAGTAGCTCTTGAAAGCATTGCTGCATACTGTGGATGGGCTCCAGCAGTCCTAACCCATTCTTTTGATGTATCAGAATAGTTCTGTTGACTCCCACAGAGTACCCATTGAAAAAGGTCTGTTTCTTGTACTTATTCTTGGACAAGTAGGTAACTGGCACCATACTCAACTGACTTTATAGGACTTACATGAAGGTAGAATTACTTTAAAAAGATGGGGGGAAATAGTTACCTACAAGGGGCTGTGTTTTATTTGAAAAGACAAGTGTGACATCACTTTGTGTACTCCTAGGTTCTATTCTGGTCCTATGACTAAGTAAATTAAACCCACCTCATCGGAGAGAACTCAACAGGCTAATCCCAAAATGTTAATATTCCTATCCTTTACAAGTGAGAGCCAAATGGTTTTCCCTGGTGTGGTTTCAAATACTTTTTTCTGCAAAATATGTTTTTGTTTCTTAATCATGGTACATTCAGCTAAAGCATAAATGCATCTCTCATAAAAGTCACCTCTTACATCCCACTGAGATGAAAACAAAAAACAGATGGTCTGGGCAGATTTTAAATAATTGTGAGAGTCTAATTATATGAATAAAATAGGAAAAAAAATAGGTATTTACCTGCAATAAGGAGAAATAGTGAGAATTAATTTTACTATATAATAGACTGTCCACTGAATATCTTCCACCCAGCTACCTAATGGTTTATCATGAGAAAGAATATGGTGGATTTTGATATTTACAAATATTCCTTAATTTAACAAAGTAAATTTTTGTTGTTGAACTAAGTATTCAAATTTCTAATTATTACTAATGGATTTTACTGCATACTCAAAATTTGTTCAAAAACATACCTTTATGTGAGTATAAACCAATGATTATCTCTGGAGAATGCTCTGAAGCATTCATAATTAAATTCATGCCTATTAATCATATACATAAACATGGCTGAGATGTAGATCTTGCTTTTCTAAAATTTCTTATGTTTTTAGATAGCTAAATAACACTGATGCTGTCAGATAGACAAACATGTTTATAGTAGTCCCCCTTTATCTGTGGGGATACATTTCAAAACCCCCAATGGATGCCTGAAACCACAGATAGTACGGAATCCTGTATACACTATATTTTTACCTACACATACATACCTATGATAAAGTTTAATTTACATTAATAAATTAGGCACAGTAAGAGATTAACAATAACTAGTAATAAAAAATTATAACAATATACCATAATAAAGGTTATGTGAATGTGGCCTCTCTCCCTCTCTCCCTTCCTCTCTTTCTTTCTCTCTCTCAAATTATCTTACTGTACTGTAGTCACCTATTTTCAGACTGCATTTGATCACTGGTAACTGAAACATGGAACACAAAACTGGTGAAAGCAAAACCACAGGTGGATGGGAGTTGGGGGCTACTGTATTTATCAGTGGGCTAAGAGAGGCAACAAAGAAATTTATACTAAAATAAGCAGAAGGAAGAAGTAAAAATAAAAACAAACTGAGGACGTTTCTGCTTGAACATCTCTGACATAAGGTCAGAAGGATTTGCTGGATAGAGTTCTACTTAGAATGAACCTGGTCTAAGTGGCATCCCTGTACCTTCACTATTTTTTAGAAGCAATTTTTAAACATTTAAGTTTGTGATCACCCTTAAGAATCACAATATTTGCAGAGACCAAAGTTGAGATTCTGTCTATAGACATGCAGTATTTGTGAACCTATATCTGTAGGGTTCAAGCCTGATGTATTCATTGAGTAACAATGTGACAGAAATGTAATTGTCAGTCCTTCACTATTTTGAAAATTCAGTTGATTATCTCTCTACCTCTACTGCTATAGAATAGAATATCCTTGGCTAATTTAGTGAATTTGGGGATGTAATTTTCTAAAATGATTTCTTGCCCAAGTAGATGTCATTGTGTGTTTAGCTTTGAACATAACTACACATTGTCCTGCAGAGAATTTGTGTCTTTTTACATATATCTTTCAGAGCTTCATTCTAGTGGAACACTGTCATCTGGATTTATCTGTACTTCTCAGTACTTCAGTTTCCTCACCTGTAAAATGGATGTGATAATAGTTCTTACTTCATGGAGTTTCTTTAAATACATGGATTATTACATGCAAAGGATTTAGAACACTGCCTGACAATAAATATTAGTACTGCTTTCTTTTCTTATTATCAATCTTATTATTATCAATCATATCCCTATTGTTTTATTTTGTTTCGTTTTGGTTTCCTGGGGACTTCACAGACACAGATGAAGGAATTGTCTGCCTTTTCCTTGTCTGCATCTCCTAATTGTAGCCAGGACTTGGCGTCTGCTTTTAGGAAAGGCTGCTGGATATTACTACATTCTTAAAATAATAACAGAAGCTTCTTGCTACTGGAAAAAGATATTAGAATAAGCAAGACACATAATATCTAGCCTTTAAGATACATACACATGATTTTAAAATGTGAAGGAGGCAGGGGCATAGCATGAGTGCATCTTTCAATGAATGCTCTCAAGTTAGAAAACTAATCATAGTCTCAAAGTCTCAAAGCACAAAAACTCAATTCACTCTCTATCTCATGTGTTTCTGCCTATCTATTTAAAGTACAAAGTGGCCTTCTATCCTCTTGTACTTCATCTCAATTTATTTTTTACTAATTAGTTAATATTTATTATGTATTCTCACGAATTTGTTTCTGCCAGTACCAAAAGCATGTGAATACAGTAATAACAGAGGCATGGATAATGAGCATTCCCTAAAGTATGAGTCAGAAGGCCTAAGATATGATACCAATTGGATATCAGACTGAGGTGGGGGGTGGGGGTGGGGGGAGGGGATGGGTGTATGCCTACATGATGAGTGCGTTGTGCACCATCTGGGGAAGGGTCACGCTTGAAGGTGCTGACTCGGGGAGGGGGGGATGCGAGGAGGGGATGGGTATATACCTACATGATGAGTGCAATGCGCACTGTCTGGGGAATGGACACGCCTGGAGCTTTGACTTGGGGGGACAGGCGGTACATGGGCAACGTATGTAACCTGAACTTTTGTATCCCCCATAATAAGCTGAAATAAAAAAAAAAAAAAAAAGAAGGCCTGGGATTTAGTTCCAGCTCTACCATTTGCTACCTGTTTATTCTTAAGTTGGTTAAGCTTTTTTTCATCTGTAATAGTCTTAAAAACTTGTTTAATAATGTATTTGAAAGTATTTTGTGAACTTTGAATCTCTAATGGAATGTAAGATAGTAGTGTTACTATTACCAATGATAATATTAAGCATTAAGAGAGTGGCAGAAACCCTCAAGGGCTTTTGCTTGGACAATGGAGGAGACATGGTGTGAAGTCAAGAGGACTAGACACCGTGGAGCAAGATGAAGAGACTTGGATCAGGACTTTATTCATTCTGCAGAAAATAATACATGTCGGCTGGGCACAGTAGCTCACGCCTGTAATCCTAGCACTCCGGGAGGCTGAGGCGGGTGGATTGTTTGAGCTCAGGAGTTCGAGACCAGCCTGAGCAAGAGGGAGACCCTGTCTCTATGAAAAAAATAGAAAGAAATTAGCTGGACAACTAAAAATATGTAGAAAAAATTAGCTGGGCATGCTGGTGCATGCCTGTAGTCCCAGCTACTTGGGAGGCTGAGGCAGAAGGATTGCTTGAGCCCAGGAGTTTGAGGTTGCTGTGAGCTAGGCTGAGGCCACAGCACTCCAGCCTGGGCAACAGAGTGAGACCTGTCTCAAAAAAAGAAAATATTACACGTGTCAGTTTCTTGAAATATAAGGTGATGGGGTTGTTATGAGTATTAAATTAGACAATATATGCAAAGTACATAGTATAATGCCCAACATTCAGGAAACAATAAGAATTAGCATTAGAATTACTTCAACATTTAATATCTATGTAACTTTCTATTGATCACTTACTCTAAATTTGTTTCCTCATTTTAAAAACAGAATAATTGCCATCTCACAGGCATTTTGTGAGGACTGTATAAATTATACCACTGTGCACAGCAGTGGATATATGCAGTATTTATTCAATGATTTTATTGAATGCTATTGATTTTATTGAATGCTATTAGGGCAGCAGTGGAGTACTTTCCAGATCATCTTTCCAGATGAAGAACAGCATATATTTGTTGAGTACTTACTCAAACCCCTCAGCTGCATCCTGGGGTTGGGGGTATGTGTGTGTGTGTGCGTGCACAAAGATGAAGCAGAAATGGAGTAATTTTAAGGAGCTATAGTCTGGTAGAGATGAGAAGACATGTAAATAAATAATTATAAAATTGGGTGATGGTGATTAGAGGCACAATAATTTATATATTCCACATCTACTTTTATGTTACTTTTAACATTAACCTTGTGTTTACATGTCAATATCCTAATTAAGACTATGAGCTCCTTGAGAGTAGAGACTACTTCATTTTTATATCTCCCCAGTCTAGTATAGTTCCTGTAGGAGATCTAGAAATGTTTTTTGAAGGACAGGTACAGATACAGTGTTTCCAAATGTCGTGAATAAGGCCCTCACTTGACTGAGAGAGGAAGTACAGATTTTAAAGAAGTGTCCAGACATACAAGGGAGAAAGCTGGAGAATTTTAGTCAGAAACCATGTTAAATTGATGGCTACTAGAAACACCTGGAGATGAGACAAATAATAAGGTTTGTCATATAGGAAGAAGCATCTTTCCCTCAATATGAAGAACAACCAGACCCAATTCTAAAGAACAGTCAAATTGATTATATTTGTAACTGGTAGACAGTGAAAAATCCAGAAACTTTCTGTACAATAAACGTTTACCTGTGACCAAGTATTCTTAGCTACCACACTATCTGAATAGTTGATCTAAATCAACCCCTAACTTGCTTCACAGAGACAAGTTCTTGTGGTCTACTAACAACATAAAAATTCTTTTTAGAAGAATACACCCAGCAAGTAGGAAACCAAGGATTCCACATTCCAAAAATTAGCAGAATCTTATCACAGCTGAATGAGGCCAAGGATAGGGAAGAATAAAGAAATAAACCTATCCCCAATAAAGGAAGAAAATAAGTTAGCCAAGAAAAGCAAACATTGAATTTTTGCTCTTAAGGACCTTAGGGAAAAGATAAAAGTACTTCTGCTTAAAAACTTCTAAGGAATTTCATATCTGAGAGATTTTGCCTAGAACTTAGTGTGTATGTTTGTTATATACCCAAATGCACATTTACTTCATGAAAGACTTTCCTCAAATTTTCGTCTGTCTTTAGACGGTCATTATTCATTAGTATTTGTTTTATTTCCAGTGTACTCCAAAATGTGGTCCAGGATTCAAGCATCGGATTGTTCTATGCAAGAGCAGTGACCTTTCTAAGACTTTCCCAGCTACGCAATGTCCAGAGGAAAGCAAACCTCCTGTCCGCATCCGTTGTAGTTTGGGCCGCTGCCCTCCCCCTCGCTGGGTAACAGGAGACTGGGGCCAGGTAAGGCATTTGTAATATGGGCTCCTGCTGAAGTAGCACCTTGAGACACAAACCTGAGGTTCCTGATTTGGTCATTGTAAGGGCTTGAGAGATGAGTTATAATTAACACATAGAAATCTAGGTATGAGATATGACTGTGACAGTGAATAAACTGCAGCAGCCACACAGGGACACATACACAATTAGCCAATGTTTCTCCCACACCTATATACTTCCCACTTTTAACTACTCTTTGTATTGTGCCATTTTAAGTTAAAATTTAAAAAGAAATAGTCTAGATAGCCAGAGATTTGAACAAGCTACCAAAAAGTTAGATTCTAGACCCCAGCTCTCTCAATTAATTCAAGGACACATCAGTTAACACCAATGTCTTAATTTTCTCACTTGCAAAATAGAGATAATTAGCCTTACAAAAAAACTGTAGAGTTTTTATGATAATTAGCTTGATAATATGATTGATAATCTTTGAAATATTAATACCGATTCTTTAATTGATTCATTTTTCTCTGATGGACACTATGAATTGGGAAATAAGCGTAGAGGACTTTTGTATGTATTTTTATGTTAGACTCATTTCCATTTTACGTTCTAATTCCTGTTTTTTTCTTTTTTCTTTCTTACCTACTTTTAAATTGTGTCATCTTGCTATAGGACACCTTCAATCCTATAAAAACAAGTTGGTTCTCACCATAAAAATGGTAACTATGTGAAGTAATGCATATATCAGTTAGCTAAATTTAGTCATTCCACAATGTACACATACTTTAAAACATCGTGTACATGATAAATACATATAATTTTATCTATGAATTTTTTTTTAATTTTAAAAAATAAACCAAGTTGATATATTTGGATGGAAGGAAAATTAAGTATTCTTTTTCTAAATGTCAAAGAGGAAATCTATTTGGTTACATTAAAAAATAATGCCCCACAAAGTAAATTTCTAGCCAGTCAATGCCTTTATCCTGTGGTTCATAATTGGCCTTACAGCTAGTCATTTTCTAATATTTGAAACCCAAATAAATCATAATGGTATGTAACCGTACCAGGGTGATTTTGTTTGTGCTATAGGCCTGCCATTACTTATTAAAAATAGCATTTCATAGAAGTAGTTACCAAAATTCTGGCCAAAATTCAATATTGCTAGAGTATAGCAGTATCTATATACCTCTTTTGTTTCATTTGAGAGAAGGCAAAGATTTTCAGTACCCATTATGGTAAATAAATATATTTGCTCTGTGCTCAGCCCTTTGGGAAGACAAAAGAAGTTTGACTGGAAAATAATTAATGCTTTGCATCTCGATAGCAATATTTAGCTTAATTTAAAAATGCTCCAGTGGAATCCAATGATAAGGTTAACCCTTGTATGCAGTTAAATATCAAAATGTGTTTTACTGTAGAAGTGTGACAGTTTCACAACACATAATTGATACTATACTATTAAAAGAATCGGTACAGACATGCTGTCATGATTTTTATTTTAACCAGGCAGGCATTTTCTTTTTTACATATTTTTTATTACAATACACTGTTACATAAAGCTCAATTGAAAGTAGTTGTATTTTAGTGATTTGGCCAAACAATTGTCAATTTTAGATTATTCTTTTAAATGGCACCAAATCCTTTTCTTCCCATCTACATTTCAGCCTAGTTTCCTAAAATTCAAAATAACCAATTAAAATACATTTTCAAAGATGCTTTAATATATGTTTATAGTGCATTTATTTGTCATTCTGTACTAGAAAGCTAAAAAAGAAAGTGTCTTCATGAATATCCTTACAAGTCCTGTGGGTGCTTTGAAAGTTTTTGCAATCACCTCTAACTGGACTTCAATTTGTTTACCTTGTAAACATCACCATTCCCTGTCTTGGCACCAGTTAACTCCTCATTCCATTGATCCCAAATCTCACAGGCTTTCTGGTATTCTGGATGGTGGGCCCAAAGAATAGACCCAGCTGCATTCTTCAGCTGGGACAGCTGATCAGACTCAGCTGAAACTAAGCCTCTCAGAGTAACTTCAGTCCTGAAGTATTGAATACCTGAGAGCAGATGAAAAAGGAGAGGGAGACATGCTAATTGGCTAACACCAGACCACTTCTCAGATTTGTGGCTGACAGTACCTTAGAAAACTCATGGGACTTATTTAAGCTCTTAAAAAAAGAGAGAGACAGGGTCTTGCTCTATTGCCCAGGCTAGAGTACAGTGGCACGATCATAGCTCATTAGGCTCCAACACCTGGGCTCCTGTGATCCTCCCACCTCAGCCTCCTGAGTATCTGGGACTACTGATGTGTGCCACTACACCCAGTTAGGTTTTTTTTTTTTTTAGACATGGGGTCTCCCTGTGTTCCCCAGGCTGGTCTCAAACTCCTGGCCTTAAGTGATGCTCCTGCCTCAGCCTCCCAAAGTACTGGGATTGCTAGGTGTGAGCCAGTGCATCCAGCCTCTTTTTTTTTTTTTATTTTCCCACTGACCCCATCACCAAGCCCCACAGCAGTCACTGCTGTTATACTGACCTGATAGTTTGATCGGATACAGAGCATTCCAATAGGCCATCAGGTTATTTACCTGCATGCCTGTAATAAATAGGGAGCAATAGTGATGTCCTAGCCCTAGACATGATTCTACTTCATCACAAGGATTTTCTCATTACACTCCTGCTAGAGTTCACCAGACTTGCTTGGAATTGCTGGAGTGATAGCCCAAGAAATCGTCACCTATTTTCTTCTGGGAACATTGAGTCTATTTTCTAGGATAATAGCATGATCCTTGAGTTTGTAAGTCAGTTTTATAGTAGCATGATCCTTGAGTGTGTAAATCAGTTTTATAGTAGAATGACCTAATCATGCACCTTTCAAAGATGAACCACATATGGGCTTTAAAACTTAATATATATATTGTATTTGAAATGACATGGTATATTTTTTACCTCCTGAAAATTACTGAGATTACCATTTTGTTTCTCTGTGTCTTTGAATTTAGTGTTCTGCTCAGTGTGGCCTTGGACAGCAAATGAGAACTGTGCAGTGTCTCTCCTACACTGGACAGGCATCTAGTGACTGTCCAGAAACTGTTCGGCCTCCATCAATGCAGCAGTGTGAAAGCAAATGTGACAGTACCCCCATATCTAATACTGAAGGTGAGTTTTCCATGGAGAAGGGGCTGTGATCTCTAATAACTCGGCTTCACTGTTCTCAGGTTTTGGAGAGCCCCATACACACACCGTTGTAGTCTTGTTTGTATGGAGCGTTTGTGAAAGCTGCATGTGTACTGGACTATGATCAGGAAACCTAAGTTTTTTCCTGACTCTTTCACTAACAAAATGACCTTGTTAAGTCACTTAACCTCTCTGGAGCTAAGTTTACCTATCTATAAAATAGGAGTGGATGATCTCTAAGGTAATGTCCAAGCATTCTATGTTTGACTTGTGCTAGAAATCTAGAGATTATTTCTAATGAATCACTCTTAAAGTGAAAACTTCTGTTTCTTTTTTTGATGTGACAATGGATCTCATCATGAAGATTAAATTCATCGCTTGTTGTGCATATAATGAAAACGTGTTTGAAACTACTAGCATTTTAAATGCTAATTTTCTTACTGTAGAAAAGTAAAAAAAAAAAATAATTATGTAGCCATTTATAAAGGAGGTCAAAAGTCTTTGTGCTCTGAAATTTCTCTTTTTTTATATATTGGGAAATCCCTTTATTAACAGCAGATGCCAGCCAAAATCCTGAATTTTCTTATCTCTTATTCAGGTAAAAGTACTTTCTTTATTCATTTAGGCATTGTTTAGAAATTTCTTAAATGCTACTGTGTGCAAGGCACTATGACAGAAATTATCAGAAATGTGGAAACAAATGGCATAGTCAGGAAGTTCAGACTGCCTTCACATATGAAAATAGAAGCATGATCAAATACGTACTCATAAACAGCATCTGAAGCCATAAATTTGAAACCTATAGGGGCCTGCCAAAAAAAAAACTATCATGAATATGTAATCAAATAACTTTTTAGTATTTTTCAAGTAAAAATTATATGCTTACAAACCTATTCAAGACAGATCTATTCCTTTTGATCAGATCTATGTAGTTCAAAGGATTTTTTAAAATTACATTCACTATTTTAAAATAGTTTCTCAGGAATTTTGTTTTAGGAAGAGCAATCATCTTGTAGGACAAGATTTAGACACCTTGCATCTTTTCAAATTGTATGTTTTTTATATATGAGCCTCAATGCAAGATACTTATTGTACACGTAATTTACTCTTTCAAAGAAATATAGTCTTATGCTACAATAATTCAAAAATCACAATTTTAATTTGTAAAATCTCTGGCTCTAATGCCATCTACTTCTTTTTTTTTTCTTTGTTCCTTTAGTAAGGGACATTCTGGAAATCTAGCTTTCCTTCTTGTGATGAGGGCTCAAAATTCATGACAAACAGAAATATTTTTCTTGGAAAAAAATTAAAATTAAAAATTAAAAAAAATATTTTTCTTGGAAAAACTATGTGTTCTAAGTGATCTTTTAAAAAAAACTCTCTTCTATAAGACTTCAGCAAACACCCACGAATATATACAAATAAAAAATAAATGTAAAGAAAAGACTACAGCAAACAACTTTTATCTATTGAAAGTTATTAATATTAGCAATTAATCATATGGGTTTGGGGGTCTATTTTTCTTTCAGAATTGGAAGATAAAAGGTTAAGGTGGGAGGCAGGATAATAATTATCATATTAAACTATTCTGTGTTGGATATTATCTATCATGCATATCATATACATAAACACATCTCTCTTTGTAAGTATATGTGTATGTGTATATAATATCTTATATAATCTTGACAACAATATTCTGAGAGTTGGTATTACTAATGAGGAAAATGAGGCACAGAGAGGTTTAGTGACTTGCCCAAATAAAAGACTAGAAAGTAGTACAATCAGGATCTGAACCCAGATTTGGCAGAGCCCAAGTACACATCAGTTTCAACTACATTTACATGCTATTCTTAATTAAATCTTTAATGTAGGGTATTTTGACATGAAAACAGTTTCTGGTTATGAGGTAGAGACACTTCTGGCATGGCTGTCAGCCTATTTCAGTAGATTAAGCCTTAATCATTGCTGAAAGAACTGGCTTTGGACATATTAAAGGAACTCAAATGCAGGACCAAAGACTTTTAACCTTTTGGGTGAAGGCAGGCCTCACAGAGTTCAGGAGTCTGTGAGCCAGCTGTAACATGTAGTTGGAAAAACCCACTGTGAATCTTGGAAAAAGTGAATAAAACATTTGAGCTGAATCATGGGTTTTCATCCATAGAGAGATGGAATGGACAGATAACATGGATTTCAAAAGAAAAGAGGCTTTTGCATGAAAATAATGTGACAAGGGTCTGATATATGGCTTATGAAAATCAGATCAGGGAGAGAAGAAATGCCTCCTTGGTAAGGGAAAGTTGGGAGGAAAGTTGAAGAAGGAGCAGCTTCTGGTTAAAGCAGAAGAATAGGCCGGGCGCGGTGGCTCACGCCTGTAATCCTAGCACTCTGGGAGGCCGAGGTGGGCGGATCGTTTGAGCTCAGGAGTTCGAGACCAGCCTGAGCAAGAGCGAGACCCCATCTCTACTAAAAAAAAAAAAAATAGAAAGAAATTATATGAACAGCTAAAAATATATATAGAAAAAATTAGCCGGGCATGGTGGCGCATGCCTGTAGTCCCAGCTACTCGGGAGGCTGAGACAGGAGGATCGCTTGAGCTCAGGAGTTTGAGGTTGCTGTGAGCTAGGCTAGGCTGACGCCACGGCACTCACTCTAGCCTGGGCAACAGAGTGAGACTCTGTCTCAAAAAAAAAAAAAAAAAAAAGCAGAAGAATAGAAGAGGACTCCCTTCCCCCCAGCAGAATCAGGCTCCTGTGACTTTTAGTGGGAGGCATTGATAGACCAGTTCAGCTCTACCCTAAGACAGGGTACAGGGTAGGGTTAGGGGAGATCTCTTGGGATCTAAAATACAGTCTTTCAATTGAATAGATGATACTCAGATATAATCTTGAGAATTGTTTTAACTACCAAGGTTTAGGTCATGGTCCCCCCATCATGTATTTTATCATAAAAATAATTAAAAGTTTCAAACAAAGCAAAGTTGAAAGAGTTTTACAATGAACACTCACCATCTAGATTCTAGCATTAACATTTTACTGAACTTGCTTTATCACACATATATATCCACCTGTCCATCCCTCAAGGATATGGTTTTTAAATGATGTATTCCATTCATCCAGTCGTTAATTAATTTAGTTAGCATCCTTACTATGTGCCAGGCACTGAAACTAGGAGAGAAATACAATAAGGTCCCTATCCTCAAAGGGAGGCACACTTTAGTAGGGGTGATGACTTGCAAACAAATAATTTTCACAGTACAAGCAGTACTGTAATAGGGGTAGAAAGAAACGACTATGAGTGCAGGGGGCAGAGGCATCACAGAGAAGGCAAGCTTGAGCTGGGCACTGGAAAGTATGAAACATTTTATCAAGAAGACATTGAGATGAGGGCATCCTGGCAGAGCACCAGTGTGTGCATCATGGGGGCAGCATGGAGTGTGTAGTTCACAATGGCTGCAGTGTATTGGCACATGAGCAGGCAGTGGAGATGAGGCTACCGAGAGAGAGACAGGGACTTGGTTTTAGAGGGTTCTGTATGCAGTGGAAGGATGTTAGGACTGTATCTTCAGGTTTTAGGGAACACGTGAAAGAAACTGGGGAGTGACATGCTCAGGATGGCGGAGGGAAAGCAGTCTTGTGTGAGAGAAGAGTTAGAACGAGTTTTCTAAGACTTCAGCCTAGAGTTGATGAAGGCTTCAACTTGATGAAGGCAGATATAGTAGAGATTAAAAGGAAGGTGATGAATTGGGGGAAAAAAAGAATAAAATGAAAAGCAGAGTAAAAAGAATCTGATAAACAATTAGACATGGGGATGAGAGATATGGAGGTATGTAGGATGATTCCTAAATTTCAGATTTAGGTAACTGTGTACCATTAGTCATGACAAGGAATTTAGGCATCTATAGGCATCAGTCCCCCAAAATCATAATAAAAATAATGGAATTTGAATAAGATAAAAAAAATAGAGATTGAAGAAATGGAGGTAGATTAAGCAACAAAAAATAGTAAGAGAAAGAAAATTAGAAGTAGGGCTTTAAGAAATTAAAGTAGCAAGAGAGGAAATAGGAGGAGGAAAAAGGGAGATACAATTTGCTGTGTTCAATATCCGCTTTAGTTTTTTGTTTCTGGAAGTCTTCAGCAAAGGGTTAGCATTATAGATGTGATCCTGACAGACTGCCACTGATGAAGCTAAGAATAAATTATAGACATGCTGGGTATTTGTACCTTTGAAATACTAAGAATAATTTTTTAAAGAACATATGTTAGCTGAGACCATCCTAGTCAGGCTCACCTGAAATTTTTTCCAAAATGCCATTTTATTCATCTTTCATGCAGTTTCAAGTTCCCTTGTAGTTTATATAGTGAGTCTTTGCAGCTTCTCAATAGCACAAGACACTCTGTCATACGGTATTTATTGCTTCCAGGTAATGATTCACGGTGTGCCATGAGCTAGTAACCAACCCAGGAAAGGTGTGGTTAGTGTACATTGGTTTACCAGCCTGGGATGTCTAATGGTGGTTTTGGTGGGTCTCAGTCTCCCCCAAGTAAATAGCTCTGGGAAAGCCGAGGCAGCTCCAGAAATCTCATACCAAGATCCCTGGAACAAACTAGCCACTGAATTTGAGTTTTAATGTGCCATCCGATGTATTAAAATCAGTGAAAGGAATGATAAAGGTCATTTGAATACTTTGATTTCAAGGAGGTGAGGAAAGCCAGTTTTTTTCTTTGCCACTTCAAAGAGCTCATAATCCACTTAGCATTCAGGCTCACATTCCTGGCTGTCTGGTTTAGAGGGAACCCTGGATTTGGGTTGAGATTATACCACCTCGAGGTTGAATGTGGGTGGCATCCAGGGAATAAGACTGGGTAAAAAGAAACTGAGAAAGCAAAGAAGAAAAGGAATGGTTTAGTCCATGGTAAGGTGAAATCAGAATGAAGTTCAGTAGCTGATATCATCTTGCTTCTGGAAGGATAAAAAGAAGTTGGTGGACTGTTCTCATTGCAATGAATAATGTCAAGTGAAACTTATTCATCATCGAAACTTATTTCATCATTTTCTAGCATGACTATGTAAACTGTCAAGGGCTCAAGTACAATTTTATCAGGAAAAGTATACTGAGTTCACATCCCCCACCCCAACTCCTGCACTGCACATGCACAGCCTTTGCCATCTCACCTCTCACCAGGTTCTGCATTTCCTGGGAAGTTTGTCAGAAGCACAGCTGTTTATACTTTTTGAATCTAAAAGATAAACCCTTAGGTGCTTGAGTCATAACTGTCCACTTACTATATTCTTCTTCTGGATTACCTAAGGAGTTTACAGTCACAGAGGGCATGCATTCTCCAAAGAGAGGTGCAGAATGGTCCAACCTAGTCATGGAAGGATCTGTCCCTGGGTATCCACCTCATTCCAGTGAGACAGTAGGCAAGCTCCATAACATTTGATTAAATAAATACAAGAGCACTGCATTTGAGGAGTTGGTCTTGTATTTCTTGGACCAAATCAAACCTTCAAAGTCATGATGAATCTGAATCCAATCGCACTGTAAATTCATAAACCTCCATTCAGCCTATTTTGAAAGCATGTCTTTTAGGTCAGGCTTTTGAAAGATTAATTTAAAGCACCTGGGGAAAAACTCATTGGCACATCAGTGATAAGTAGATTCATATGTCACCTATGAAACAGGTTGCCTAATTCTATCATTCAACTCTACTAAAACGCAGATTACCAATGAGAGCCACTCCAGCATGCCTGGCAAGTTATGTAAGATTCTAGTAATGGATCGAGTTCAGATCACAGGGCCGGGGCTTTCAGCACTTGATGTGTTCCCAATTGTCCCTGAGAGAAATTTGGGAATACTCCACAAATTGTCCTTCCTACCAGAAGTCTCTGGCCTTGGGTGAAATGCAACTTTCTTTTGGGGGTGGGGTGGGGTGTAAATGGAGGGGAGACTAGTTAGGTTTATAAAATGTTTTCTAAAAACCACACACTAAGGACTCTTACTGCCTCAATATCCTGAGACTAAAAAAGGTAGAAAAAGTGTTTTGTCATTCTCCTCCCAGGAAAGTGCTTAGGTGGTACATGATGATAGTAGAAGAGAAAGTCAGGCTCCTTCATCTTAAAAATCCTTGACCCTGATGACTCAGATTCTACTACTTAAAAAAGTAGTAGATATAAGTATATCTGCATGAAGAAAATATGGTAGTAAAGACCAAATCTTCAAAACAGGTCAACTATAGAGTGATTATAATACCAAAAACTTCTTCTTAAACTAAAGGATTAGTTTTACTAGATCTTCTAGTATTGTTTATTTGCAGATTATATACTACCTGCGTATAGAGAAACTTTAAATTTTTAAATGTTTTAAGTATCAGCTAGAAATCATTGCCAGCTGAAAATCATCCAGAAATTAAAACAGAATATTTCTGTTATTGTTTGGATTTCAATGAGAAATGTGATTTAATTTATGTACAGCTTTTTTAGGATGGTTTTTTTCACGAAACTAAATGGTACTGTGTTTTGGCCCCCAGGATGGAAGAGAAAAGACTATTTCATAAATTCAGTGAGCTTTAAGGATGAGGCAGACTAATGAAATGATGTTTCAACCTTAAGTCCCTCTCAACTACATCAGCGCGATGTCAGAGTCAATCCAAAAGCACAACAAATCAATCCTCTCTAGCTAAGCTAAAAGTGGCAAATAGGTTGAATACATCAATATTATTTAAAACTGGTACTAATATTTTGAAGATTACATTCAGCTATCTATAATAAAGGGGCTTTAAAAATTCTTGCTGTGTCTAAAATCTCCTTTTCAGTTGTATAATTTTACAAAATTTGAATAGGAGGATATAGTGAATAAAAGTATGAAAGGATAATTTAGGCTATTCTATATGCCTGTGACCTGGAAACTCCCTTTTGAAAACATTTTTTTCACTTCTCTAAGGTGGCAGAGCAAACTCCCAAAAAACAAAATATCTGGATATGATTCCCTAAAGGTTGACTTATCAGTGGTGTCAGCCAAGAATATAGAGTCAGACAGGTAAAAACTTTTGGATTTAGATGCCAAGAATGCTGCCAAAATGCAGTGGTTTTAGAGTCAGACAAACCTGTGTTCTGATCCCAGTTCTTAGACCAACTAGCTTTGTGACCCAGAATGAGTTTCATAACCTTTTTGAGCTTAAGTTTTACTGTTTGTGTAAAGTCGATATTTATATAGTCGTGTGCGGTATAATGAAATTTTGGTCAGTAACAGACCACATATGCAACAGTGGTCCTATAAGATTATAATACTGTATTTTTACTGTACCTTTTCTATGTTTACATATGTTTAGATACACAAATACTTACCATTGTGCTATAACTGCCTACATTAGTCAGTAGAGTAACATGCGGTACAGGTTTGTAGCCTAGGAGCAATAGGCCACACCATATAGCCTAGGTGTGTAGTATGCTATACCATCTAAGGTTTGTGTAAATACACTCTGTGATGTTCACACAAGGATGAAATCACCTAACAACACTTTTCAGGACTAAGCAACACATGACTATACTTAAAAGTGTTACGTAAAAATATATAAAACCTCCTAAGATTGTGCCTGACACAAAGGAGGCACTTGATAAATTATCATTTTTAATGCTATCATTATTCAATTAAGCCCTTATGGAGTTAAAAGACAAAGAATAAAAGACGAGTCATGGTTGACCTTTGGTGAATAGATTTTCTTCAATCCAAAGATGTAATGAACTGATTATTCCAGCGAGGGCAATTCCTAAAAGGCAAAACCAAGAAGTAGGAACTGGACCTTCCATACAGCCTAGGAGTCTCCATTTTAATGTTTCATCAGGGCCCATTGCCTGAGTCTTGGCAGTACCTGGATCTTCCCCTGGTCTTTTCCCACCCCTGCCCCCATCATAATTTTCCTAACTTCTGTTTAATAGCTTTCTGTTAATTTGCTTCCGGAGCCTATATTTATTTTGATAGGGATCCCAGAGAAATAATACATGATGATTGTTCTCAGAGGTAGATGTTTTGGTGTTAATAATGAGAGCTGACAAACTGAATGCTTACTCTGAGCCAGTAAGTAAGCATTCTTACTTGCCATGGCACATGCTTTATACATATTACCTCATGCAAGCCTCACAACATCCTATCAGCAGGCCTTATCATGGTCTTCATCTTGGAGATGAAGAATCTGAGATTTAGAGAGGTAAAGTAACTTGGCAAAGGACAAACAACTACTAGAAGAGGCAAAGCCAGAATTTACCCCCAAGCCCGCCTGATTGCTGATCTCCCCACCCCAATTACTGTGTTATGTTGCTGCTGCAGGCAGGTCAGGGAACACTCGTAAATAGTCCCTACCTCCCTAAACTTGATCTTGTTCCCAGGACCTAACTGACTTCCTGCTTTCAATCAAGTTAGTTGGGAGCTAAGTTAGCAGGGTATTGGGAAGTTTAGAAAGGGACATCCCGATGGGTGATCTCCAGTCTACACATAGGCCAGGTACTCCTTCTGGAAAAAGCTATGCTCTGGGCTTCTGTGTGCGAGGAGAGTCTTACTTCTAGCACCCACCTAACGAACAGAACCCCCAACTATTTATATTTGTAATATAATCATTTCACCTGGATGAGTGGGGGATGGGCAGGTGGAGAAGCAATTTATGAATATTCTATTTTATTATATGTTATTTATTAGTTAATCAGACCCCAGAGTCTAAATCTAAAAGAAAAATCTGTGAATTTGCTTGTAATTTGATCAAGTCAAAATTTTCCTGATCCAGCAACTCTTCTAAAAATGAAGTAATGAATCTCCTCATAAAGTAGTGCCCCAGGAAATATTCATCTTTGTTTTGTCTTCAAACTGACTTGTGCCTCTAAGACAGTATTTTCTTAGTAATAATCCAAATACTACATCCTCATTGAGATGTTTAAAGTGTAACTCTGTGCTTCCTTACTGACATCAGGCAATAAGAGATACTAATAACATAATAATAATAGCAGTTCAGTATCTTACACCTACTGAGTGCTTTCTATGCACTAGGCACTGCTGTAGTTGATGTAAATAAGGATATTCATGCAGTTATACATGTTACATGTGAAAGTGGGTACTCTAGTGATTCCTACTTTACAGAGGAGAAAACTTAGATACAGAGGTTAAGTGATTTGATTTGTTCAGGATCATAACGTTAGTAAACAGTAAAGCTAGGATTAAATCCAAGCAGTCTGGCTTTTAATTTTATTTCCTAGTACTTTAAAACAACAAGTCCTTCTCTATCTGTTTATCAACTAAATCATTTTTATATTCTGGCAATGAAGGTCAAAGCTAAAGTTTATTTTGTATTTTAAGTGGTCCCACCAAGCTCTGTTGTGGAGTACGAAAGTGTGACTGCCCAATTAGGACAGTGGTTTGGAATTAAAGATGAGTGACATTGTGTCGACAGGGATATGCTCAGCTTTTCTCATCTTTTTCATAATTATATTACCTTGACAATATATCCCTCTTGGTAACAATGATAACATTTTTTTCCCACAAAAATATTCTCAGTCTGAACTTTTTTGGTTTTGTTTACTCATCATAACTGTTAGAGAGGAAAAGAAAAACATAATACAAAGTGGCCTCCAAATTAAAGTATGTGGAAATCTTTTTACCTCAAATTCAAACTTGATCCAGCAAACATTTCATCTAATTTTTTTAAGGCACACACAAGGAGGCAATGATTTCTTTTTTTTTTTTTTTTTTTTTTTTTTGAGACAGAGTCTCACTCTGTTGCCCAGGCTAGAGTGAGTGCCGTGGCGTTAGCCTAGCTCACAGCAACCTCAAACTCCTGAGCTCAAGCGATCCTCCTGTCTCAGCCTCCCGAGTAGCTGGGACTACAGGCATGCGCCACCATGCCCGGCTAATTTTTTTTTTTCTATATATATTTTTAGCTGTCCATATAATTTCTTTCTATTTTTAGTAGAGATGGGGTCTCGCTCTTGCTCAGGCTGGTCTCGAACTCCTGAGCTCAAACGATCCGCCCACCTCGGCCTCCCAGAGTGCTAGGATTACAGGCGTGAGCCACCGCGCCCGGCCGATTTCTTTTTTTTTAGTGCAAAGTTTAAAGACATTTTTCATGTTCTTCCTGCCTTCTTTCAGGCAAAATTTAAATTTATAGAGAATCCTAGTGTGGAAACTTTCATTCAAATTTCTAGCTATTAATCCCTTTGTAAATTAAATCTTGAATAAGGGAGTTTGATGGTGGCAGAGCTTACGTTTTCAGAGGATTTGGGGTTCCAGTTTCAAAATTTTAAGACTTTCAGTGAAAGAGCTTTAAAGTGAGATCAATAAGATTATTACCTTACTTTTTAAAAAGAACTGGAAACTTGCCCATTTCTTTGCATTTAATTTTCCATGTTTATATGGAAAATGGTTCATGTACCACGTATTTGATCTCTTAGAACCATAGTAGATTTTTGAAGCCAAGAAAAAACAAGTAAATAACAACAAGACAACAAAACTGTTCTGAAACACTAAACTTCACCCAGTGTGCTGCCTGATTCCTAATTACTTTAAACAATTTATTCGGAATGCTTCAGTATGACTACCTGGAAATATGAGGGTGGAACTTTGGTTCTGAGAGACATGTGAAAATTTCATCACTAGATTTACAAAGTATCTTAAAATCTCCAGATAAAAATGACCAGCGTACTGGAGAAGAATATCATTGTTAGCAGCAGTGGGGTTGTGTTGGGGGGTGGATATTTGAAGTGGGGCTGCTGAGAATCAAAGGCCTGTGTCCCTTTCTCTCCACTGGGCCCTCAGTCCCACCTTCTGCAACCAGCCTCAAGAGGAGATAGAGAAAGAATCATTTATTCACCTTCTGGCTGTAAGAACTGCAGGATGCAACTGTGGCAGTTCTAGCATTGAAGAGAAAATACACATAGGAAAAAAGAAGACCATGTCTCACTTCCAAATTAAAAAAAGACATTTCTACATGTTTCCATAACCCACAGACTGCTGCCATTTGAGGCCAACCCCTCAAAGCTTTCCTCTTTGTCTAGTGTAATTGCTGAATCTAGGCCACTGTCAGCAATCCTTTTCATTCACCCAGGCCCATCCCAACGCCTCACAGATGCAGAGATTCTCCTGAGACATGTGTACTTTGGTATCAAACAATGCAACTCATGTTTGATTTTGGATAACCTTGCACTGTTGAATAAAATAACCCTTGAGAAAGAAGCAATAAAAGTGCTGTAAGAAAAATGACTCATGTTTCCAAGCTGTCTAAAGTGATCACTTATCCCAACAAATGGTAATTCTTTCAAGACACAGTGGGCATGCACCATACTTATAAAAGTCTGGAAGAAAAAGCCTTACAAACATTTTTTTTAAAAATTTGTGTTAAAATATATCAAAAGAATGTTTCTGGTAGACTGTACCAGGCCAGGGTATGCTTAAAAACAAAAACAAAAACCACATGAATGTAGAAGCCAAGGTGGACTGGCCCAAAGGCGGTCCTTGCTGAACATCCAGGCGCATCGGCTCATTTATATACTTGTTTATGTGCCTCTAATTGTTTTCCATTTTCTGCCCCCATTCGTTAGAGTGCAAAGATGTGAACAAAGTGGCTTATTGCCCACTGGTGCTGAAGTTCAAGTTCTGCAGTCGAGCATACTTCAGACAGATGTGTTGTAAGACCTGCCAAGGACACTGACCCATGGAAAGCCAGAGAGAAGGCCTTGTCATTCCATCGTGGAAATGCGTCCATCAAAGAGAGCCACCCAGAGGAAGAGGATTGATGTCCTTGCAAGTGCATTACCCTGTGGAAAACGTAACCACTGGTCAGCCCTAGCTGACAGGATTTCAATATTATTTTAACTTCTGTGAAGTGGGATTTATTGATCCAAAGTGCTGGACATGGTATTAGGAGGGAATGCCAGATTGGAGAGATCGAAACAACACAGGGAGACTTGCTTACTGTGGAACGTTTGTGTTCTTTCGAGTAAATCCAATAGCCTGTTTACCTCCTTGGACCATTAAGATAATTTTTATTATGGACTTAGCAATGACACTGAATCCATTTGTATTTAAAACTGTTTAAAATGTAGCTGTTATGACTTGGTCAACTATGGAAGTAAAGAAGATTCAGAATTCTTAAGTCATAGCTTAAAAATATTTACTATACTTTATCTCACTACAATAGCACCACAATTTAAATTATAAAATGGGCTTTGAACTGTAATTTAAGAAGCAATTATAAATCAAAAGTAATGAAAGTTTGCATTATTTTTCTTCATTCCACTTAATTTCCTTAGGAGTAATCCCCCTGTTCTGAACACTGCTGTGAGCCATATATAAAACTATATTAAACTGAACAATAATGAGGGACTTAGTTTAAAGCAGTGCATCAGTTACTGCAGCTGTGCAAGTCTATAAACTCAGTGCTGAAAGACTGTGGCCAACCTGCCATTGTGCAAGTGAAGCTGAGATTTCCATTAAAACTTTTAAGAGAAAAACATTTCCATTTCATGCAGAAGCCAGACCTGGGGTATGGTAGAGACTAAAGTATCAGGCACTTTGCTGCCATCACACAGGATGCCTTAGTTCTTATTCGAGTCACTCCAACTCACTTGTGTTTACATCCTCACCAGCCACAGAGTGGCTTCTGCCCTGTTGGATTGTTGCACGCGTGTTGAGCTTATTGAGATGATACCAGGCAAAAGATAGACTGGCTCGGTAACAACCAGGCAGACCCTTTTGCAATTTGCTGACAATTACAATGGGTTCCAGATGTCTCTTCTTTGATATGGTAGAAGGGCATTTATTTATATGAGAGCAAGTGTGTGTTTGTGTGTGTGTGTGTGTGTGTGTGTGTGTACGCGCGCACGCATGCGTGCACGTTCGGGTGCTATTAAGTGTGTGGATAGATGAATGTGCTTGCACGTAAATGTGCTATTTCTGTGAGTTTTGAAGTAGGCAAGGGATGACAACCAAAGAAGAAAAACTCATGAAGACAAAAGATCATAAAGCATAATTTTAATAGTCACTCAGCCAAGTATTTTGTATTTTTTCATAGATACTCTGAATGGCAATTAAATGTGAAACCCAGTTTCTTGGGCAAGTCAAATTCTAGAATCATATCCACCTAAATCAAAATGACTAGCTCGTATTTTCCCTATCCTCACGTTTCACATCCTGCTCATCAAAAGACTCGACAGCAAGATTTAAAATAAAAAGGGGTACTTGTTTATATTAATATTTTGTACTTGAACACTTGTAGCTTGCAGCAGGTTCTTGATGAATGTGCTTTGTGTCCAACATGCATCCTTTGAGATACACGCGTGGATACCATGCATACACCAACACCTAAAACTCAAAACTAAATGGCTACTTTGTAAAGTTAATACTTGCAGTTAAAGAATATGTTTGACTTAATTCCATCACTGTGCTCTGAAACTACACGTCAGTGTGTCATGTATACCAGGACCTAATGTGGATGATTAGGTTTTTTTCCAAAAAGAAGAGAGACTCTCAGACACCAAAGCTAACCTAAACTCCCAAGTTTGCTGTGGACAATCGGCACGGGATGTTTTCTGCACACTCAGTCACAACCATCTTTCTCTCTCAATGCCACGGTCCCCATCCTTGAGCTTTCCAGAGAGAGCTAGTGATGAGACAAGAGATATTACCAGAGCCCCCATCTATGCTGCCCTTAGAAGAGCAGCCCAAGTGCCATCTCAGCCATTCCGTGAGGGGAAGGCAGCCCACGGGCAGCGTGGATGGCCCCAGCACTGAATTCCCTTGGTCCTTTTCAAGAACAGTTAACTTGGTGCTAATGTGCCCTGGTGAAATAAAGCAAATAGATAAAGGGTGGGTGGGTTTCTGTGGCATTTTAGGCATAGGTTTACAATCCGGATCTGATTTTTTTCCAACATAAATATCAGCTCATATTTTTCTTTCAAAAAGATTTCTTACATTACTGACTACAGGCTATTTTTTACCTCACCTTGAAACTACCATTGCTAGGGCTGTGCCCCTGCGCACCGTGCAGTGCCTCCGACGGTGCGAGAAGAGAAGGGCAGCCACGTCGCCCCTGGGACGCGCACCAGCACTGAGGTCAGGACGCGGGCGGTGCCATGGGGCAGACTTAGACTGCTTTTTTAGAAGGAACCATGCACAGAATGTAACAGGATTAAGCAGTTCAGATAGGCCTTGCATTTAAACCTGAGTACGTTAAAAATACATATATATCCCACAGCACATTACAACACCGCTGCTACTCTGTAGCCACCCAGATGGCGACCTGATGCCCCATTCCTAAATAATAATAGGATTGTCAGTGGAGGCTGGGCCACCGTGGCAGGCCCTCCAAAAGTAGTGAGCTCTATAGACTACTTAGGAAACCCCAGGGAATTCGTACCCCGTGGCTGGGAGCAGTATGTGCCACTGGTGTAAAGTCCTACCAAAAAAGGAAAAGTAAATGTACTCAAATGAATAAACCCCTTGAGATACACATAACTTCCAAGCAGTCTATTTCATTAGGAATTTTATTTGAGTGAATGTCACCTAGGTATCCTTAACAATACAGAATGAAATTACCTTTGTATTATTGTGATTAGTTGTTGCTTATTATTTTATACTCAGTATTAATGTGGTACACTGTTTTTTTTTTTTTTTGCTTTTGTAAATTATATTCTAATTTATTGCCATGTTTCCTAACACTTGTCCTACATTCATTCTTCTGCTTGTAATGAAAATGAAAAAGTCATTGTAACACTTGATGGGGTGAAATTCCACACCAGGCACAGATTTTTTTTAATATAGATAATTTAGTAAAAATAAAAATTCAGCTTGTAAGAATGATTCAGGTGGACGTTGTCTATTCCCTGAAAAGCTTGTGTTAAACTTGCAGTAGAAGGAATCTTATCCGTTGGGATACCACACCTACATTATCCAAATTATCCAGGTATTATCCAGGATTGACATGATTTGCTATATCCTTATTATTCTCCTTGGAGATTGTATCTATTTATGCATATTTTAGTCCTATCTAAATGCAAGGACTTCAGGTATTTCTGGTGGGGCCAAATACCCAGACACCACCAAGCAGCTATTCTGAGGCTTGAAAGGAAGTCCAGATTGGCCACTGCCACACACTTTCAATCACTGCTGCATAACTTTTTGCTCCGCCCCCCTCCTTTTTTTTGCCTTTCCTGTAATTCTTTAGTATAGTAGAGGATGCAAGATATTTCACTGTGGCAAGAGTGCTGAACAATGAATTCATTTTTGAAGGATTTTACTACTCACATTCAGTGATGAGCATAAAAAAGTAATGGGCACACTTCACCTCAGACATTTCCCCTTAGGCTAGAGATGAACTAGTGGCTCAATTTTTGCTGAGCTGAGGGCAATTATAATATGCAAAGGTAACTCAGAAAATGTTTTAATATGAAGGTGGCCATCCTGCATGCTTAGCTGTTTGAGTACTTTCATGACAGCTTCACCAATAACATAAGAAGATGCGTAATGTCCAAGCATGGTGGTACTTTGTTCTGCCCACTCCCATGCCCCGTACACACACTCAGTCTTATTCATTAGAAGAAATTGGGTTGGCCAAGTGGGATGATTAGTCTTGGGAGAGTATTTCTCCAGGGTCATCCCAAGAGCCCAAAGTGGCTGAAATATTGTGAATACTCAGTAAAAGAGAAAACTGTGGGTACCAACCATTTTAACCTCCCACTGCATTTGTAGATGGGGGTTGGGGAGGGAGGGATACCAAGAAACAAGACTTAGTTTAGCTTAGATTCCTCAGATTCAATTATATTTTCATCTACAATTATTTTCAAGCTCCCAGTTAAATGCTTTTTTTCCCTTTGAAATCTCTAAAGGATACTCTCCTGCTTAGGATACTGACTCCAAGGACAATCTGCCTCCCAGGGAGACTCTGCCCCTCCCAAGAGAGCACTAGGATCATCCTCACACCTTTATGCTTCAAAAGGCCAGATGCTTTTCAAAGCAAATCAGGAAAAATTTAGGTATTGATCTTGGAAACAAAGATGTGTGAATTTGCATGGCTGAAATGAGATTCATTAGTTTTTAAAGAAGGAAAAAGAAATACTCAGGTAGGAAGAAAAAGCCACAGCCCAGGAGTAATGAAAAATTCTAAGTGGTCACAGGAAAGAGAAAAGATTAGTCACTAAGTAAAAAGTGACAGATAAGCTGTGTTTGGAAATCTGGCTCATTCGTATCAGAATGTATGGAATAAACTAACATGTTTTTTTTTTTAAAGAACAGCTGTTCACAATGGTTTTGTGCCTGACTTTGAAACCTCAAGCTTGAACTTAAAAGGAAAATAGTCTTTTCTTCTGTCTCATCCTCAGAGGGTTACTTCTAGCATATTTCATCCATAGATGATAACTGAGGCCTGAAATAAAACTGTGGTTTGAGAGCCCGCTCCACCCTGTGGAGGAAACCAAGGTTATGGCTGAGTTGTCTTTTGGTCAGTGACTCCCCTTAGCCCACTGACAGCCTTGAGCTGCATGGGTGGTGACGCTGATTCCCATGGCAATGTCCTATCTTCACTGGACCAACACCATGTGGTTACACAAGGGCCTGATACTACTTGATGTCTCTGGCTCCCTGGGACAGGGGAGCCTAAATATTCCCATTCACCTCAGGGCACAGAACATCACAACTGAGCAGTGAGATTTCATTGTTGGGAGCTGGTGTTGTGAAAATCAATCAGGAGGTCTCTTCTTGGATCTTGGCTTGGATTCCTCACCTTACAGAGAAATTTCACATAAGAGGGGACAAGTTATCCCATCAACTCCAGGCCTTCCAGAAGTAAGAGTGCCTTCCTCAGGTCAACAGTTCAGCACTAGTTGACTTCTAGCTCACGCTGCTTGCTTCTGGGAGGGGACTGGTCTGTGCCCCCAAAGGGGGCAGTTGTGGATAGCTGGTTACCGATGGGCCCACAGAACTGTGCTCACTTTGTTTGGAATTCTTGCTGGCAGAGTAGTAATTGTGAGATGAGGCTCCTGAAATCCCAAGAAAAGTGGCAGTAGGCAGTCCCAGTCCAGGGCCACTCCAGGCCAGGTGTGGGCCCCTGTGGCATCAGCCATGGTCATTCATTCATACAGCTAATATTTGCTGAGTACCTACTGTGCCCAGGCCCTGTGCTAGGCACTTACCATACACTCTCTCATTGAATGGTTTACAACAAAAGAGGATGATAATACTGTCAATCTCCATTTACAAGTGCCAAAACTGAGGCTCAGAGAGGTTAAGTTGTAAAGGGCCACAGAATTAATGAGAGGAGTGTCACCTCTTCAGCACACAGAGGAGGAGCTGTCTGGTCTGCATCTCTGGCAGGAAACTTGGGAAGGATTCTTGTCTGCTAGAGAGAAACTGACTCACAGAAGACCAGAAGAAACAGCGTCTTCCTTCCTGGGAAACAATGGACCAGAGACCTTGGGAGGGGTGAGCTTTGGGCTCCTGTCTCAGTAGGTGGTGGCATTGACTATGGGAATCCCGATGTCTGATAACAAAATTACAAATGAGAACCTAAAATGGTTTCTAAGCATGCATGTTGTTAGAGTTAGTGGGAAGAGGAGGAAAAGGAAGGTCAGAGATGTTCTAGGCTGGAAGATGTCTGCCGTGGCAGGTAGCAGCCAAACACTTACAACTTAGGGCTCTCACCTCTCCTGAAACTCCTTGTTGTAAATCATTGAGCCTATCCTGGCCTGACAGTCCCCCACACCATTTCCAGACATGCCAGATGGCCTGCCTGACCTCTTTCAACATATCCGGAACAGAATGATTCCCACGTTGGCTTCAGGATAAGTTTTAAGGAAGGAAGGTGAGTTTCTCTCTATTTCGATCAGAGCAGGACCATCAAGGCTTGAAAACTTGGGCCATCAGGTTGCCGCCAGCAAGCACATTCTTTGACCTTCTGTGGTGGGTCCACAGAGTGGAACCAGGTGTTCTTTCAGCCCATGCCAGAATATATCAGCCGCCCAACTGGCCGCCTGCCTCCACCCCACTGACAGGGCTTTGGCTGGCCCTCTACCAAACAGCTGCTTGGGAGACACAGGTGGCCACCCACGCTTGTGCCCAGGCCAACAGCTGCACTGGCCTGACTCGGCCTGGCAAGATGGACCCACATATGCCTCTGCCCTCTGCCCCAGCTTCTCCCTGAGCAGGTCACTCAGGGACTAGGGAGAAGGAAAACAAAAGCTTAAATACACTCCATGTACTAAATCCACTCATAAACCAGTTTTGTGGCCCAAAGGCAATCAAAAAGCATACTGTGCTCCTCCTTCCTTCAATATCATCAATTTTGCTATTTTATTTTTAATCATTCAAGTTAATCTGACATAAATGAATAGAACTTTAGTTCCTGTTTGTTATGCATGTTATTGTTAGAATACTGGTGCTATGTATGCATAATAAATGTGAGGACAAAAAAGGATGATATCCCAACCTCAAAAAATTGGTATCTGGGAAACCATCCTAGGTGCCTAGATAATTAACAACATAAAGGAGCATTATTGCATGTACTGAAAAAGCACCCACAGAAGCAGCCAAAATATAATATGAGCTGAATGAAAGTGGGTAGCAAAATCAATGTTATCACAGCCAAATAATTACAAGAAGAAATAATTCAATTCATAGTTTTAAACTTTAGCACAGAAAAAAGCAAAATCGAGAAAGAAAATATTTTATTTTCAGATTAAAAAGAGAAACTGTATGTTGAAACTATGAAATAAGATGATAACCTGGAGCCACATTTAGCTTTGAAGAGTTTCTGAATGTAGGTTGGGCCACGAAGATGTTATGAACTGATGTGCTTAGAGTCCAAGTCCCCACATGCCTGGGAAGCTCCTGCTGGAAGGAAGTAGTAACTGGCTAACTCTTTTATCTTATCCCACCTTTAAACTCAATTGCAGAAGCTAGTTATACAAACTATCCCCTACTGGCTTTTAAAATCAACATGTTAGCACTTAATTACCCAAATGAGTGTTGTCCTCTTACATGTAGTTCTTGGAGATCACTCTGTACTTATTCTAAGAGTAAAATCATCATTCGAATTAGTTTTAAAATTGCTTCTTTAGACTGTCTCCCAGGGTAGGATAGATTTGATTCTCACAAGTAAGCCCAAACTTACTTGAAATCAAATCTGGTGAGTAATTTGCATATAATCATTTTGGCCAAAAATGGCTTATGTATCTTACAAAATGACCTCAGGTAATACCACAAAAGGAACTTCAAATATGCTTTGATAAGTGACTACTTTAAAAGATTTCACATATTTGGATACAAAAGTGCTAGTGTTTTTATCTAAAAATTATTGACATTTCTTCATAATTCAACTAAAAATAATGCAAATTATTTATTTAAATAGATAATTCAAATATTTAAATCAAGTAATACAACATTTCACTGAATGTTGTATTTCCGATTCTAAAATTAGCTGGAACCTGGACCACCTAAATAGTGTGTTATCTGTCAGGGTGAGAAAGATCTTTGACCTCTCTGAGGATTGAGTAACCCCCAAACCCAGGAAACCAAACTGCTTCTCCAGACCCTGGAAATTAGCAAACAGCTGTCCTTACAGGATTCTTTTTCCTGGCGGAATCTCTGGAGTAAAAATTCTCCTTCCCTAGTGGCTAATTAACCCAGGTCTGTCAGCAGCATTAATGAAGCCACTGCTGAGTGTGCAAGACTCAGAGTTCTGCTTCCTGACCACTGAGTCAGGGAGATGGGACCATCCGGATGTGCCCCAATTCACACAACTGTATGAGTGTTCCATTTCTGTAGCTTGAATCATTTCCCATTTACTTACATGATAATTCCAAAACGAGCCTGTCTTTGGGCTGGTCCTTAATTGGTATGTGTACCAACTAACACCCTAGCCTTGAGTGTCTTCTCCCCAGGCCTGCTTTCTTCTCAGAATTTCCAAGGAAGTTGTTAATGATATGTAAACACATACTCAAACCTGTGGGGAGAATACTATTATTGTTAGGAATTCCAAGAGTGAACCTTTTGAAGAGGATAATTACTCCTTTATTTAACTTTGAAGTTTGAATTTTCCTCGTGAGTTTTTTTTTTAATTAAAAAAAATCTCTCAAGATGAATAAATTTTCCCAACATTTTTGCTAGAATTTACCTTAAAACCCATAATGTTATATCTTTTTCCCCCTGAAAGAACCAAATCATTTTTAATTCATATCCTCTCTCTTTAAAAAGGCTCCATGGGTGGCCAGGAATTCCCGTTTCCCAGTCAACAATGACAGCTATGGTTGCCGGCCGCACTGTTGGAGTGGACTGTCTCTAAAGCAAGAAGAAAACTTCACTTTACAAGTAATGTTTAAATTTTTCTTCCTAAAAGTATTCTAACCAGGTCAATCTTTTCCATAAATTTCATCATAATTCAATTGCTGGTTATTGATTAGGAGAAGAGACCCGGAAAGATACAGATGGGGTCCATTCAGGGAGTTCTAAGGAAGAAAAGAGTGAGGGGTGATGTATTTAGTTAAAGCAGTGTCCTTTATGAGGGCAAGGGATGCTAAAAAATGACAAGTGTTTCCTACACATTGAAAGTATTTAGTTTGGTGTCCCGTACTTCAGACAAGAAATTATCAACTATTGTTTGTTTATTTTTGTTTTGTTTTTACTTATTTTGAAAATTTTCAAACATACTCAAAAGTAGAGAGAATAGTTGAATGAATCCTCATCCTTCACCCAGCTTTCACAATTAGCAACACGTACCCAACCTTGTTTCCATCTATACTCTTCTACCCTGGATTCCTTAAGCAGGCATTATATCATTTCATCATTAAATACTTTGGCATGTATCCTTGAAAGATAAGGACTTTTTTTAAAACTACACTGCCAGTAATTCATATTGTCATTGTAGAATTGAGTTTGCTCTCTTTAAAACTACTGTCCCCAAACTTGGGACAAGTAATAGTAATTGTGTATACTACCTAATGAGCATTTGTTATGGCTTACATCCCAGGCAGTATGGTAGGTACTTTTTGTCTATTATTTTATCATCATTATTGATTTTATAGAAAAGGAAACTGAGGCTGAGAGGTTGAGAGACTCACCCACTGGCAAGTCTGAGCCCAACAGGACTGCAGAGGATCAAACTTTACAAGAAAGCCCTTCTACCACCGTGCCTGGCCTGTTTTTCTGTTGTAATCACACTTAGGAAGATGAACATCCAACATCACCCTCTGCTTGTTGGGCCCGGAAGAGTGTATAAAACTGAGTAACTCAGGACGAAAACAGAAATTCCTTCTGTGGCCCTTCTGAATCACGGCCGCTTTGAGCCTTAGCTGCGTGAGACAGTGTCGCCTTGGTGCGACTGCTTCGCTGATGCAGATTGGTTCAGCCCTATTTTCCTTGACAATCAGCATATTGAAAAAGTGTGTATGGAGGAGGGAGCGAGAGAGAATGCAAAGGTGTACTGATAGCTCAGTCAGAAAGTTAAAGCTCAGTGAACTACTCTTCTCTCTTTTTTTTTCTTCTTTCTAAGCAGGAAACCAAATGAAGGGCAGGAGTCAGAGTCACAAGCCTTTTATGGGAGACAGTGGCCAGAAAGGAGAGCAACTGGGCTAAAAAACAATTCTGAGTCCTAGTCCAAGAATGAGTTTTTCTCAAGTCAGAGCAGTGGTTCCCAGACTTTCAGATTTCATGGACTAGTGAAATTACAAAAATACTTTGGAGACTGATGTAGGATTGCTGACTTTTTATTTTGCCAAGTAAGACCATTAAAAAAAATCTTTCACTTATTAATACGATCACCATAAAAGTTACCTTTCTAAAAGAGAGTACATTATAACACCAAAAAGTGAATACATTTTGTTTTAGTAGAAGTTACTACATTGCTCTTATTCTATTTAATGGCTTTTTCAAATAAGAAGGCTGTTAGCTGCAAGTATAGAAAACCAAACACGTGAATTAAAACACAACAGCAGGGCAGCCCATTGTTCTGCAGGGCCCCAGGGGCTCCTCTCCATGTTCCCACCCCCTCGGCCCCATCCCCACATGGCTGTGGCTCCTGTCATCTGCAAGATGGCAGCAGCAGTGCCGGGAACGCATGCTGAAAAGTCAGTGGCTAGCAAAAAGCAGAGGCTGTTTCTGCTGGCGGACCACATTTCATCAGGGAGAAGGAGTGCGGAGTGTGTCCAGAAGCCCCAGCAAATCCACCCTGAGGACACAGTGATCAGGACTGAGCCGTGCACCGGCCCCAGCGCCAGGGAGGCCGAAACAATCATAGCTTTCTTGCCTCTGTACTGGAAGCTGCCTCGGCTACGAGGAATGGCTGTTTGTAGGGACCAAGAGTCACCATCAGGTCTGGCAAAGCCTCATCTGGGGCTGGCATGAGTGTGAAGCCCAATATTTGGGAGTGAATTGATTAGAGCATCCCTCGCTGAGGCCTGCAGTGCCTGCGGAGCACATAGGCACAGTCTAAGGCGTGCTTTATTTAGTTTCATCCAAGTTTAGAGCAGAGATTTGTATAAATAACTATCGAAGTCTTACTGGATTGCAAGGGAGCCTGAAGAAACGTAGCCCAATGGTATCACAGCTCTGTCGAGAAAAGCCTGAATAATCTCCCATCATTTCACCCCCAATTGCATATCAACAATTAGTCGTCTTTATTAACTGCCTATTGAATTATTCATGAAAACAAAGGTATTCAAACCCAAAGCACCGGCCTTTCTTTGCTACATAAAGGAAATTGTAACAACTCCTAGTGACAATTGTTGGTATAATTAAAAATGAACTTTTTACTATCTGAAAGAGCTATGGAAAATGCCACAACCCACAATGATTTTAAACCCACATTTTAGCCTGTAGCAGCTGTCTCTGTCATGACATGCACCATCACTGAAATAATATAGAAGATAGATTATGATTTTAAGCAAAAACTGACACAACAGATCTTTGAGATAAGAAGACAGAATGAAACAATAATATGGAGTTACTATGCCCCCAACCTTAAAAAAAAAAAAAAAAAAAAAAAGAAGAGAATAAAAAGACACCCCCCCCCCCCAAAAAAATCCCCAGCAGTAAGCAAACAATATTGAAAAACGGTACTTAGAAAAGAAGACGAGTGAACAATATCCTGAAAATTCTCACCAATACTTTCAAACGTGGGAGGTAGCAGACCGGGTGACTGAATAGGTGGCCCAGGGAAAAACAGGAAAAATCCACGGGAGCAGATGTCCCTGCTTGCCGCACTTCAGAGACAAGAAAGGCCACAATCCTTGAAAAACATCATGGGCCTCCCTCATAAAAAAGTGAAACACAGAATTACCATGTGCTCCAGCAATTCCACTTCTGCGTATGTACCCAAAAGAATCGAGAGCAGGGACTTGAAGAGATATTTGTACACCCGTGTTCACAGCAGCACTATTCACAGTAGCCGGGAGGGGACAGCAAGCCAGGCGTCCATGGACAGGCGGACGGGTAAACAAAATGCTGTGTAGATACACAGAGGACCACTGCTCAGCCTTTAAAGGGAGGGAATCTCTGACACATGCGACGACATGGATAAACCTTTAAGACATCATGCTAAGTGAAACAAGCCAGACACAGAAGGACAGACACTGTTGGATTCCACTTCCATGAGCCGTCTATTTAATAGAACAGTCGACTCCATAGAGACAGAAAGTGGAAGGGGGCTGCTAGGGGCCGGGGCGAGGAGCTAACGGGAAGTTTCACAGGTTTAGAGGCTCAGTTTGAGAGGATGACAAAGTTCTAGAGATGGCCGGCGGTGACGGTTTGTACAACAGTGTGGACGTACTGAATGTTACTGAACGGTGTACTTGAAAATGGTGAAGACGGTACATTTTATGTTACGTATTGTACACAAGAACAAAAAAGAAAGACAAGCCATGAGGACATGCTGTCTCCTAAAGCACCGTGCAGGTGTGAGGGACAGATTCGAAGCCCGCAGGGAAGGGGCGTGCTGGCCGCGCCACAGGGCTGCAGTGGGAGGCACTGCTGTTCCCCGCTGCTCCCTCCCTTCCTCGCCCTTGCCCACTTCCCCTCCGTTGCAGGGTCCCTGCTGTGGAAAAGAGTCTGCTTCCAGGCCCCACTGACTCTGGGCCACCGTCCTACTGATTGTGTTTCGCCGATAGGAGGTGAGCGAGCAGCATACTGGCCGCGGCTGTTTGTATCGCTCTTTTTTCCCTCTGCCGCAAGGTTGGCTAGTCCCAAATAGCTGCTGCTTGGATGGTTGCCATTTTAGATGCTCATTTCAGCGCATTCCCTGCTCTTTTCTCCGTACCCCTCAACCTCACCTGCCCCAGTGGGGGAAATGTGTCCTGTATTGCCCTAGACAGAGTGTTTCTTCCTGCCACAGGCCTGGCTTCCCAATCCTGTGAACCAGCTCCTAGCTGAGGGTGACTATTCCTTGCAGTTTATCTAGAGACATGAGAAGAGCTCATCCTCATGAGCTTATGGGAAAGTCCTGGAGCTCTTGCCAGAGCATCAGAAGGGACAGGTCATTGGTTCAGGGAGACGAGGGTGCCCACACCCAGAGTGGAGGGGAATGGTCTTCACCATGGCCTGTTTTCTAAACTTGTGTCTTTAGCCCATATACATACACCCTCCATTGTGTTTGGTTTTCTTCCCTATTCCAATATTCAGAATTTTTCTACTCCTCCCGTTTGAGATGTGTAAGTTGCTAAATCTGGGCAGCTTGTTTCTCCCCCGATGTAACTCTGTAGGAATTCCTGCCTGTTCCCTCAGTGTCTGACCAAAATAGGTACAGTCATGAGAGCTGCTGCTGCCCACAAAATGCAGGCTGCTGTCCCCTGGGCTGTGGAACAGACAGAAGGAATGAGAGAGGGCTTTTAGTAAGTGACAGAGGCCTGGAGGCTCACACTTGCCAGACAGAAAATAGCCCAAGATGATGATCTCAACTTAGTCCTGCTTGCTAATTTCTAGTTACTGTACTGAACGCAGAGGTACAAACAGTCTGTGCTCGGAGGGTTTGCAGTCTAAGTTTGCCAGTGGTATGCCCTGTGCACCAGGCTGGTCCATAAATATTACTGGATGAGCTGGCAGGCCGTCGGGAGGGAAGGACAAACTGGCTCTCTGAGTAGTTCAAGCACTCAGTCCCACAGGAGAGAAGTGGGATCCAGCCAGCAGTCACAGTCTGGCCTGGTTGAGAAGATGCAATGAAATGGTAACCATGCTTGTTTATGAGCAGGGAGCTTTTTATATCACAGGCAGAGGTGCTTTTGAACACAGTTCCTGAACGTGCCCCCTGGCCTCAGAAAGCTTTGACTGATCAAATCATCCCCATTTTGGAGGAGGAGAAGTTGAGCTATGGATGTGTGAGTCAGCTTTTCCGTGGCCGTATGGCACAAATAGCCCCAGAGTTAGGTTTCCTGCCTCCCAGCCAACTTTCACAGGACTCTTCCTGCCTCTTTCACAGGACTTTTCTGATACACATGTCACCCGCCAAACATCCAAAAACTTCTAAGGCCCAACACGGCTTTGGCTTTGAGTTCAAGTTGGCAAACAGTTGGCACCACGAACGGGAGACCTTCCCAAACAGGGACAGGCAAACAGCCGAGCAGGAGGTGAGCGCGGCTCCACCTCTCCAGTGTCCTGACAGACAGGCACTAGACACCTCTGCTGTCCCTGACATGGGCCCCCCAGGCGATGGCTGAGCCTGGCACAAGGGAGACTCGGCCCTCGGTGTTCTGTCACCTTCTGAGACACCGGCTAGCACAGTTGGCGAATGACAGGCTCTGCACCTGGCTGGCTCCACTAAGCCCCATTTCTGAAAACAAGCACATGGCCCCAAACCCAAGTGCCCACAGGACCTGCTGCCTCCATTCAGCTGGCCTGGGTCAGTTTGAAATGCCTAGACCAACTTAAAACAAGAAAACTAAATGGCTTCCTCACAGGTGTGTTTGCCAAGGAAATTACCAGCAAAGGGAAAAATCAATACATTGAATTATCCTAAAAACAAACAAACAAACAAAAAACTGAAATGGAAGCCAACTAATTTAACCAAAGAGGCAAGATGCTCAGTTTTGAAAAAATTCATTAGACATCACCAGAGAGGATAAAATACGAAGCCAGGAAGGGTTGCCAGTCCTTCGAGACATGACATGTTGCATGTGGTGCACCAGCTGTCCAGAATGACAGGATTGTTGTTGATGGGTGCAGGCCTCTAGGGAGATGGGTTTTGGATGGTATTGCCATGGCCCGATCACAGTTGTTTACGTCTGTTCCTTGGAATACTCAAACATAATTGTTTTCCAAGCCCTATGCCTCAGAAACCTGGCTTCAGTCCCCTGGGAAGCACAGGCGGCCCTGTCTAGACAAGAATCCTCTAAGCACGGTTAACTCGAGGGCACAAGGTGACACCGTGGCAGGAGGAGCATGAGATGAGGGATCAGAAGGGCCCTGTCCTAGCTCTGCCTCTGCCACCTGTCTGTACTCCACTGGCTTCTGTTCCCTCTAGACAGAGTGGAGCTCATCCCTCCCCAGCCCGTGTGTGGATGTGAGACTCAGATGACGTCCTGTGTGTCAGATGAAAGTGCTCCCAGTTGTAGGTGCCCCGGGGCTGCTGCACCACTGCCCTGGCTGGTGGTAGAGCTCATGGTGGTCCTGTCCGCCATCCCTGTCACATGCAGGGCCTTGGCCTTCCACTCTACCCTCCCTGCGTGGGGCCTTGTGAGGGTGCTGCCTCTTTGGATATCCCTGTGGGTGGATCATTGCTCCTGTTGGACGACTGTGAGCCAGTGACTGCATCAGTACCCCCATACATGTCCCTATTCCTGGAGCAGGTTTGCTAGAATCCAAGGTCTATTCAACCCAAGCAAAGATATTGAAGATGCTGGCAAGGCTTTGAGTGCCTCCTAAACTCGCCCTGGAGAATCAATCCTACAGAACATCGTCTGACAAATCTTGAGAATCAGCACCATTGTCTCCATATCATTGGAGAGATGTGGACTGGGGAGGTGAGTGAGGAAAGTTTGTCCCAGCGGAGGCTGAGGAACTCCAGGCTCCATGATGAAATGCACAGCCACAGCCCAAGGGCGTCTACTACAGGAAAGGTAGAGTGAGCCCTTGTACAAATACTTTTTTAAATTAAAAGATACCACACCCCAGGTCCTTCCATTAAGGCTTTACACGATTACTTTCCTACCTACCACCCTCACTCCGTCACAGAGAAGCAGACAGAACGGCACAGTCCTGCTGGACCCATGATTTCCAGACGGGTCTCAGGGAAGGTGGGAAGAGGCCAAAGGGAATTTACACGTACACATATAAATATGTAAGCTCCAATATAAGAAACCAGGAAACAGAAAAGCCAGGGAAACAAAATGAAACACCAGAACAGAGGGAGTCAATAATTTAGCAAGGAACTGAGAAGCGGCACCAACACTATCAAAAAGTGGGCAAAGGACATGAATAGAAATTTTTCAAAAGAAGATATAAAAATGGCTAACAAACATATGAAAAAGTGTTCAACATCTCTAATCATCAGGGAAATGCAAATCAAAACCACAATGAGATATCACTTAACCCCAGTGAGAATGGCCTTTATCAAAAAAACCCAAAACAACACATGTTGGCGTGGGTGTGGAGAGACAGGAACACTAATACACTGCTGGTGGGACTGCAAACTACTGCAACCCCTGTGGAAAGCATTATGGAGGTATCTTAAACAGATTCAAGTAGACCTGCCATTTGACCCAGCAATCCCATTACTGGGCATATACCCAAAGGAAAAAAGGTCATTCTGTAACAAAGGCACATGTACCCAAATGTTTATAGCAGCACAATTCACAATAGCAAAGATGTGGAAACAACCCAAATGCCCATCAATACATGATTGGATTAGTAAACTGTGGTATATGTATACCATGGAATATTACTCAGCTATAAGGAATGATGAAGATACGACATCTCTATGGTTCTCCTGGAGAGAGTTGGAACCCATTATATTAAGTGAAGTATCCCAAGAATGGAAAAACAAGCATCACATGTACTCACCAGAAAATTGGTTTCCCTGATCATCACCTAAATACAAATCTGGGAACGACACCAATTGGACATCAGACTGAGGTGGGGGTGGGGGAGGGGATGGGGGTATGCCTACACAATGAGTGCATTGCGCACCGCTTGGGGAGTGGTAACACTTGAAGGTGCTGACTCAGGAAAGGGGGGGTGGGGAAAAAATATGAAACTATTGTTTTTAACTTGCACTGTTCACTTAATAATTTATCATGAATATTTCCCATATTATTTCATATCATTGTACAAGAAATAATGTATACATTATGAGGACATATTGTATCTAACAAGATATACTGTTAGACTCTTTGATTCGGTAAAATTAAATTGAAAAAAAAAATACAAAAAATAAAAAAAATAAATAAATAAAAAAAATAAAAAAAAAAATAAACACAGTTAAACCTAAAAAAAAAAAAAAAATGAGACGAAAAGTTCGAGATGTGTGAAAACAGACACATGGAAACTGCGCTGAAGTCCGATTCTGAAGGACTAGAGTTGATGCGCTTCGGGCCGTCTGCCCAGCCCTTCCCCTCTGAGAATGGCCTCCCCCTCCCTTAGGTGAGCACCTTGCATATGTCCTGCTTCCGCCGCGGCCACAGCTGATCAGGCGGAACCTTGGCGTGGATGAGCCAGTGGAATTTCCCTGGGAACATGGAGTCGGGGTTCGAGGATGCAGCCAGTGTCTGGGCATGGCTGCTGTGCCTGCAGGACACCTAAACTTGTGCCCTGTGGGGTGGATATCTTCTGCCGTGTGCACGGAGGTGCAGAGAAAGTTGACCTAAATAGAGAGGAGAAAAAGCAGACACGGAGAGACAGCCAGAGAAGAGAGCCTGTCTGGCCACAGAGAGAGCGAGTGTCTGCCTTAGTTCCAGACGGTGTCGCGGGATCTGATTCCAGTCCCTCGTGAAACTCAGCTCTCTCACTGCTATTCCACGAGACCCTCCTGAATCCTCATACCACATCCCCCTTTTTAGACCTACACTAGATTGAGTTCATTCCTACTTGCAATTTAGTAATTTTAGCTAACTCAAGAAACTTGCGGGTCAAATGAAGCAGCTTAGGCGTTATTCTGCAAGCAATGGGGGCAGTGCACGGCCAGTAAAGCAGAAGTTCCTCAAAGTACACTGAAAAAAATGTTGAAATGTATCTGACACAACACCTTGCACATAACGGTCACTCAATAAATGGTTCTTAAAATATAAAGTCATGATAGGACTTAAGTCATGCGTAGGACACAACACTGTAGTTAGTAACGGAGAAGAAAACTGCTGATACCACTCACTAATCTTCCTAACAATCGAATGATCCGTTATTTAGGAAATGATACCTAGGTGCCCCCATCTTTTCTAAGTAATGTATTTTTCAGAATATGTCTATAGAGTCTGTCATCTAATAGTGTTTAGATAGTATAAGAAAAGCAGTATTAATGGTGTCTCCTTTTATGTATGGTAATCACAGACAGATGGATGTATACTTCAAAATACTTTCAGGAAAAGATATTTCCCAAATACATATAAATATTAGAAAAATTCTGACATGGGGGGGCGCATTTCCTTTCCAGCAATGCAGCACTTCTCAACTCCTCCCTGATGCTGTATTTGGAGACTGTGTTGGGATACACAGAATAACAGACACAGACAAACTAGAGAATGAACAGAAAAAAGTGCTGCCATAAAGAGACAACATTGAAGAATGAGGTCTTGGCCAGAGGATATTTGACCTGGCGGTGACTTTGCTACAATCTGAATGCTACATCCCCCTACCCCCACCCCAGATTCCTATATTGAAACCTAATCCTTAACGTCATGGTATTAAGAGGTGGGGACTTTGGGAGATGATTAGGTTATGAGCACTGTCCCCTCATGAATGAGATTAGTGCCCTTGTAAAAGACGCCCGAGGGAGCTTCTTTGCCCCTTCCAGAGTGTGAGGACACAGTGAGACGGCTGCCATCTAGGAAGAGGGCTCTGACCAGATACAAAATCTGCCAGCACCTTGATCTTGGACTTCCCAGCCTCCAGAACCGTGAGAAATGAATTTCTGTTGCTTATAAGCTACCCTTTTATGGTTTTTTGTTATAGCAGCCTGAATGGACTAAGACAACTTCTTAGTGCTTACATTTGTCTTTAAATAGTTTAAAGATTTTTCAAGGTGGAGAGAAATTAGACTTCTCCTGGGTTGTTACGGAGGGATAAACCACAGGGACATCTTTTTGATCCAACACAAGCAACACTGTTGCCGTCCCAACTCTACAGAGCTGGTATGGTTTTTCTACCCCGTCTTCTGGTAACAGTGCCACACAACAGGCCTATGCCCCAAGAGGCTGGACCTATCAGGGAACGTGTGCCTTGACCCTTTCCATTGTTTGGTACATGAATTGTGAACTTCCTGTTTTGGTGAAGAAGCCGAGTGGCATTCATGTTGCAAGCAACTGAAAGAGTCCCGCCCAGGACCTATAAGAGCTATATGACAAGAAGCAGACGGTCTCTAAGAAGTGAGTTGCCATGATGGGGCATGTTCACAGAGGGCCAAGAAGCAGCTTAATGAGGACAGTGTGAGGAGTGAAACCCACGAAGATGTCCTCTGCACTAACGGTGCTCTCTCCCAGCTTCCTCACCACTGTGTAATAGTAATATTCTTCCTTTGCAGTTTGTGCCTTGGTGAGCTGAAAACAGTGAATTGTACATGCCGTGTGAAAAATAAAAAGATGGCAGAACGATGTAAATAAATTAATACCATACTCACTCACAATGTAAATTTATTATTCAGCTCATCTCTATCTAACATCTAGTTCCCCACATAGACCATATGTTTCTTGAGGACAGGGTCTGGTCCTTCTGGTGTTTTTCTGTATCCCAGGACCTGGCACAAATATTTCTTTCTTTCTTTCTTTTTTTTTAATTTCAGAATATTTTGGGGGTACAAACGCTTTGGTTACATAAATTGCCTTTGCACCACCCAAGTTGGAGCTACAAGCGTGCCCAGCCCCCAGACATCACACACCACACCCATCAGGTGTGAATATACCCACCCCCTCCTCCTCCCTCCCACCTGCCCCACGTGCTGTGAATGTTACTTCCATATGTGCACGTAGGTGTTGATCAATTAGTACCAATTTGATGGTGAGTACATGTGGTGCTTGTTTTTCCATTCTTGTGATACTCCATTTAAAAGAATGGGCTCCAGCTCCAGCTCCATCCAGGGTAATACAGAATATAAGTGGATTTGGTTTGTTTTAATAATTTGCAGCACTTACAGGACACGACTTACATGAATTCAGGGATTTATCTAAAATGGCAAGTATACTCATGGGGAAAAGAAACTCAGCCCAGAGGAGCAGCGAGCCTCAGCAAGGCTGTGCCCTGGGCCGAGCTCTAGCTTCCCAGTCCTGTAGGGTGGCGGGGGCAGCCTGCCACGTGCGGTGTCTGCACAGGCTCTTTCATATCCCAGGATGGGGCTGCCCTTCTGGCAGGTTGTCCTGCTGCCATGGGATTATATCAGTGTCAGACTTCTTATCCTTCAACCCCAACAAGACACAGAAGCCTCCCTCCAGAAGTCAGCCGCGGGAAAATCCGCCCCACCAAACCCCAAACGGAAAGCACCGTGACTCTGCAAGCTGCACCTTCTCAGGCTGGCCCAGGGTAGCAGAAACTGTTGGAATGTTTAAGCAGGATTTCTTGTGGCTCTAGCTCCTTTGGCAGCCATTGTCGTTGCTCTCTGACCCTGGCTGCTTAGACTCAAGGCCTCTCAGATCACCACAGGCAGTGGCTTCAGATCTCCCTTCCATAAACAGTTGTCAAAGTCACCACCCAATAGCATTCATCAGTTGCTGGAATTACTGAACATATGGAAGCAGCGGGGGGAATTTAAGGGTTGGTGATCTTTTTTTCAATAGAGTAGGGCCCTTTATAGGGGGCGGGTGACCAGACAAAACTGAGATCTCTATTCCTGGAGAGAAAGAAAACTTAAAAATCATTTAATTATGATATTTGGGCTTAATATTAACAAGCTCAAAATTTTCCAACACCCTTCAACAAAGCTGCTCAGCCTCCAAATGACTTCAGCGGCTTCGAGACAATCCACTCTGTGTCTGAGGCATCAATTTGATTTACAGAGCATTTCAAAATATTTATATATTTTTTAGGGTTTCCATCACAGCCTCAGCCAGTAACCTGCTGTGTTTGAAAATGTCTGGGCAGTAATTGTCATTGTTTGCAACAGCTATTTTGGACTCGAGTGAGAGCCGTGGCATTTTGTAGAATCTAGGAATGCAATTACCAAAGTTGTATACATAATCCAAGTGACCTCCTGGCTTCAGAAGCTCAACCTCTAAGAAAAAAAAGAGTAACAACAGCAAAACGTTTGTTTAATTTTTCTTCTGTAGTTGGTCAGTGGTAGGTGGATTATATTATGGCCAATTTGGCAAAAAGATGATTAGTGTAACAATTCCTTTTAAGTACAAAACAATGTTGGATTAAACATACAAGAAAGAATAAGCTTAGGATGATGGGTGCTTCTGACCCACTTTCATACCTAAGTGTTTGTGGAGGAAACTGGATCCTGAGGGGACGTCTGGGTCCTGGAGTGACTCATCCCTGTGATGCAAGAGATCGGGGTTTTTTTGTTTTTTTTTTACCAATTAAAAGAGGGCACTCTCATGTCATTTAAAAATAAGTTGCTAGTGGTTAAGGGCTTTATGTCTTTTTAAAAAACAAGGACAAAAACCTATTCAATAAGAATGAGACCACTTTGGAGTCAGTAAATGAATATACAAGTTGCCCTGCATGTCACGAGGGATTTAGGTTTCTTGGATCTTATCAGTTTCTGAGAGGCTCAGGTTACTCCCAAATGATTTTTTCTCTCCTGCTTTTTTTTCTTTCTTTCAGATACTATCTAGAAGCTGCACTGCTAAAGCCCTCCCATAGTGTGAAACAGAGTTATTAGACCTCAGTAAAGAACCCATAAACAGACTCTCTTGATTTCCAAGCACATCAGTGGTTTAGATCATTCTGTTGCTAGAAATACGGAATTATCAAGAACAGTCTCAAAACTTAAAAAAAAAAACAACCCCACAATAATTTGTCAGATAGAAGTACCCCGGATCGTGTTGCTGGTGTCTTCCAGGCATTACACAACAGCTCCCATCCCCTATGTGGGTGCACTCCTGTGACGTGCCGTGGGGCCCAGCCTGGCGAGGTGGAAGCCTGTGGCTGTGGGCTCCTCACTCTGAGCTCTGATGGCTGACGGCTCCGCCTGCTACCCAGGGCCTCGTCTGGACGGTGGGCTTTGCTTTCCAGCTGGTTTTTAGACTGTCAAAAGTCCACCGGGAAACTACAATGAAGCTGACACCAAGCGGGTCCTCTGGCGGCCTGGGAGGGCATGAACCTCCCTCCTTAAAGTGACTTAAGGCCAAAGAAATGGGGCCTAGGTGCCCCTGGGTGCTCTCGCTGCTTGGGATCCATCTTTACTTACCACACTTCTTTACCAACCACTCACTCCATCTGCTGTTTTCTCACCCCCCCAATGGGATTACACTAAGCATAGACAGCCCCACCCCCACCCGCCCCAAACCCCACGTTTGTCCCGAAGCCCCGCTGTCAACTGCCCGCCAGGCTCCCCAGACATCTCTGAGAACAGCAAACGCCGCGCCAGGAGCACACACGGGCTGTCTCCAAAGGAAAGCGCTGCCAGCGGGTCCCAGCGGGGGAAGAGCTTCTCAAGGGCTAATCATTCCCAGCCAAGCTGGATGGTGGACGGCGGCAGCGCTGCAGTCGGCCCAGCGTGCAGGGGGAGGCAGCTGCGAGATGGGGGGCGGGGAGGGGGGTCCCAAGCCCAGACTCCAGCGGTGCTCAGAGAGTGCTCGTAATTATTAGATCTAAAGTGTCCACCACCTAAAGGGGTGACCTCATATCCAGTCTCGTGAGAAATCTTCCAGAAAGCTCCAGCAGGAAGTTGTCCTGAAGGAGAATCTTAAATTTTTTCTTTTCAGATTATGCACATGACCAAGATAAAATATCTTTGTGGCTACTGTTTACATAAACTGTATGGCTCTGAAATGCCAATTTTGTATCTAGACAGGCATATCTTTCAGCCAAAGGAGCTTTTATAACGTAAGCTTCACTAGGTACTTCCTCCCTTTTCATGTGTTCTCAGTCACCCTGGTTTGTCTTTTATTACTGTAAGCATGGCTTTTGATTAAAGGAAATGAAAGCATTGACATTTTGGTTCATTCATTCATTCATTTTAAAAGGAGGCTGATGCTTTTGTGATGTAAAGATGTTCCCCAGGAAGCAGTGACGGCCTTTGCTGGAAGAGCAGACTTAACAACAAATACGTTATTCTTGCAGAATTTTTCCTTGTGCCAGGAAAGCAAAGTGCTCCGAGTTTCACGGGGGAAAGAAAACCGCTATGTCCTTGCAAATTCAAAGCGGTGGAAAGGATAGCGGACCCTCCTGTGTTCACTCCAACTGCAGGCTGAAATGCCTCACACCGCGAGCTAGCAAATGTCTTCAACTCTGTTAACATTTATACACCAGGGGAATGAAGAGGTTGCAAATTTATCATCCATCACTTATGCCTGCGTCTGAATGAAAGATTTGAGAGCAGATTTTGGAAGAAGGAAATTGTAATGTTAAGATGTTAAGAGTTGCAAGAGTCCACACAGAATACCAAATCCAACCTCCCAATCCTGCCTCGTACCTTTCCAAGTGGCCCTTGAACAACACCAGGCTAAGGGACAGTTCTGTGGAATCTGTAGAGGAGACAAAGTAATATCTTTTCTCACCCATCGCAAGGTTCATAGCTGACACCCTTATAACAAAAGACAGATTAACACAAGAAAAGCATACCAAATTTATTTAATCAAAGTTTTATGTGACATGAGAGCCTGCAGAGATAAGGACCCCAAAGACCCAGAGAAAATTGTATATTTTTATGTTGAGGTTTGATGAAGCATGGGCAGTCGTGTAGAAGTATGACTGGACAAAAAGGAGGTATGACCTAATGGTGGTGAACTGGGGGGACTTAGCAAGGCCTGTTTGTTCAGACTCTTCTGTGGAATGCTCCTTCGCTCTGGGCACAGGGCAGGATATCTGCCACATGAGGGTCTTCAAAAGAGAGGGGGCGGGAGAAGTTCAGAGAGACCTTTCTGCTTTTGTGGTTTTCTCAGTTCCCTTCAGCTTAAAATACTGAGTATGCAAAGGGGCCATATTTGGAGGTTGTGTTTCCTGGACCGTATCAGATTCTGTTACCAAGTGATATTGTTCCTAATTTTGTGCTTTGGAGCAAAATACAAGTTATTCTCTTTTTTACCCAAAAGCCTTCAAATATTTAAGGATAACCACCATGTTTCCCCTTAGTCCTCTGTTCTCTGGTCCTCAGTCCTTCACCCTCTCTTTAACTGGGATGATTGCCAGGGTCCCTCACGCTCTCACTTCTACAAAAATGTCTACTAGAATTTTGATGGGATTCTGTTGGGTGTAGGGTGTAGAAGTTGACAAGCCTCAATAATGTTGAATCTAAAAAATTTAAAGGCAATAACTAAAAGAATAATAAAAGGATTATAACTTCCAAACCAATAGAAAGGATAAGAAAAAAAAATTAAACAAAACAAAGCAAATCTGGATCAGTCCAAAAGAAGGTAGGAAAAGAGATGTCACAAATGAAAGAAGAAGCATCTTTAAAAGATGACACAAAATTAGATGGTAAAAATAAGTTCAAATATGTTGGTACTTCCAATAAGACTAAATGGATTAAATTTAACTGCTGAAAGATAACAATTCTCAGATTGGATTATAATAAAATACAGCTATTTGATGTTTTCAAGAGATTGATTAAAATATAATTACACAGAAAGATTGAAAGTAATGGAATGAAAAAAAAATGTATCATGCAACTTTTAAATAAAAGAAGCTGGACAGGGTGGCTTGTGCCTGTAATCCTACCTACTTGGAAGGCTGAGACAGAAGGATCATTTGAGGCCAGAAGTTCGAGACCAGCATGAGCAACATAGCAAGACCTCATCTCTAAAAAAATTTAAAACTTAGCTGGGCACTGTGGTGGGTGCCTGTAGTCCCAGCTACTTGGGAGGCTGAGGTGCGAGGATCCTTCGAGCCCTGGAGTTCAAGTATGCAGTGAGCTATGATTGCACCACTGTACTCCAGCTGGATGACAGAGTGAGATCCTGTCTCTAAAATAAATAAATAAATAAAACAACCTGGTGTGGCAAGAATTATATCTAAAAAATAGATTTTAAAATAAAAAGTACTATGTGAATAAAATAATATAAAATTTTAAATAATATGTACACTTTACATACTTCAGTATAATATGAAAAGGCTACTTGCTTAATGATAATATAACAATTTACTCACTTAATGAAAACATAAAAATTTTACTTAATAAGGTTATAAATAATTTTCTGGGCAAATATAACAATCCTGAACCTATATACACACCTAACAGCATGGGATATAAGCAAATATGACAAATGTACAAGGTGAAATTGGGAAGATATTAACTCATCACTTAGAAGATCAAACAGACTAAAAATTAATAGGATAGAGAAGATTCAAACCACACAATTAACAAACTTAATCCAAAGGGCATACATTAAATCCTGCATGTAAAAGATGGAGATATACCCTTTGTGGGCAAAAAAAGAATATTTAGACTTGAGTCTCAACATAAATCTCAACAAATGCCAAATAATTGATACAACACTGATCCCAGCCTCTCACCACACTCCAATAAAATTAGAAGTCAATAAAAAATTCAAATCTGATTTTCCAAAGTCTAAGAGAAACATTTAAATATGCTCAGTATTATGATTTCACAAATGGCTTTATTACTTTCTCTCACTTTATCTCAAAGTTTTTGTAATTTATTTCCCCATCATCAACCAAATTCTTCCTGGCCAAAATTAAGACCAGAATAGCAGCTTCCCTGTTGCTTACACATTCTTTTAAGAGATGAACTTGCAGGTAAGGCAGGCCAAAATTTTATTAAATGTTCTGCTTTCAGTTGAATAATGCTGCTAACACATGTCTACATGGTTAAAATATTTTATTTTACATCATTACCTACATTTATTATTACATCAGCTTAATAACCTGTATTAAGAAAATATTATTTAAAAATAAGATATTTCTCACATTCTCAGTCTGGCCAGGCTGTCTGCAATATGCTCCTACAACATTATCGTCTGTTTCTGAATTCTTTTCTTTTTCATCCAGATGTTCTTTGCTTTGCTTCTGCTCTCAGGTTTGTGGATTCCCAGATAGGCATGTACTGTTATGACTCAAGTCCTTTTCTTCTAATCCCTATTCTATCTCAGTGTTCTCCTTCAAAGTATCTTAATTCATTATAGTATTCTATTTCTTCATATAAAACCACTATGCTTTTTCAATAATACTGATGTAAGCTTATGTTTCTAAAAATTTTATTTAATATTTCATCAGTTTGCCATGCTTGTCTCTACCATCAGTCCATTGGTACACTAATACAAAGCCAACGTTGTTTCTCAGCTTCCTTTCATTCTCTTTTCAACAGAGAATTTTGGGGTACCTTCTCCACTATACTTCGTGCTCCTATTTCTCAATAGGGTATACTTTTACAAATTACTATTTAGATACTTTTAAACTCTGTTTTTCATCCTGATTCCACTACTTAAGAGCTTTGTTTTCTTGAGCAAATACTTTACACCTTTCTGTGCTTCAGTTTCTTCATCTATAAAATGGGGAAAATTTTAGTACCTACCTCATTAGGTTGCTGTAAGAATTAAATAAGTGGCCGGGCGCGGTGGCTCACGCCTCCTAGCACTCTGGGAGGGTGAGGTGGGCAGATCGTTTGAGCACAGGAGTTCAAGACCAGCCTGAGGAAGAGCAAGACAGAAAGAAATTAGCTGGACAACTAAAAATATAGAAAAAATTAACCGGGCATGGTGGTGCATGCCTGTAGTGCCAGCTACTAGGGAGGCTGAGGCAGAAGGATCGCTTGAGCCCAGGAGTTTGAGGTTGCTGTGAGCTAGGCTGATGCCACAGCACTCTAGCCTAGGCAACAGAGGGAGACTCTGTCTCAAAAAAAAAAAAAAAATTAAATAGGTGAATACATTTAAAATGCTAAGGTCAATGTACATAGTCAGAGCTTATAAGAATTAGCTGTTATTAAAAGGATTTGCTCTTGAAGTTTGATTTACAACCTTCTTGATTTCTTTGGTGAGTTTTCTGCCAAATACATTCTTGCAGGTCTTTTGTGGCATCCTCGATCCCTTGTTTTCTGGTTCACAGTCCAGAAAACTCAACTACTTCTTGACACCATTGGTAAAGCTGTTTGCTTAATTTTCATAGTCTGAATCACTAAATAACAGAAAAGATCTTTTAAAATCTTCCTTCCATCTTCCACCCAGAAACTCAGTCATTAGAAATACATTTCAGATCTTCTCTGACTATACATACCTAGTTCTCTCCATGTGAATCAGCAGACATGGATCACTCAAGTACAAGCTCCAGAGCTCACAGCTAAGGTTGTTCCCATAATCCTGAGAGCAGAGTCATCAGCCGATACAACCTCTGTGTTCTTCCCCGGCAAATGCATGGATCCTTTTGACACGATGATATCTGGGAAGCTTTAGTGTTCCAGGCTTCAAAATCAAATTGAAGCAAAGGTTATTTTTAGTTGAATAGCCATTAATAACTATGAAAGCAGAATTTCTTTTCCTCAAAGTTTTCTACCAGATCATATTATTTTACTTATTTCTTTACCTTGATTGTTACCTCTGGTTTTTTTTTTTGTTGTTGTTGTTGTTGTTGTTGTTGTTTAAATCTCTTCCTTCTTTTGATTTTCTATACTATTTCTTCCATTCTGCCACTGAAACCATCATAACTTCTAGTAGCCCAGAGAATAAGCCCATGTTGCTCAGGCCTTTTGGCCTCTTTTAGCAGGGAGCCCAGCCAACACCTGTGCTGAACACACTTGGGGACTACCCTAGGTAGGAATCAGAGTCCTTTCATGTAAGATCCATGCAAAAGTTTCCTCAATATAAGCAAGTAGACCTTAGCTCATCCTTCTTCATGCAGCTCCTGGCAACTCCCACAAAACTTTTCCTTGCAAACCCCCAAGGGTCACCTCTTATATAGTGGTTACCTTACTGCCCTGCTGTAGATTGTTAACAGTTAAGCCTTTGTTAACCACCCCTTAAACACTTCCAAAGAGAATTAGGTAAACTCTTTCCTTTTCCCCTTTGAAATGCAATTACTTTGCTGCAGTCACATCATCCTGAATTTAATTCCCATGAATTCATCTATCAAAAGGCCAGATAAGGTGGTAACATCAGCAAAAATGGTAGAGAAAGCCAAAGTTTTGTTTCTCCTTCAAAATAGCAAATAAACTGGCAAAACTATCAGAATCAACTGTATTGGAATTCTGGAAATGAATAAAATGTTTCCAACAAATAGTTGAATGCTCAGTGAAGAAAGAAACAGCTGGGTCTCAATAAGAGAGCTTTGTGGTCTTTTATTTTACCCCTGATATCATTCCTCAGCTTGGTGGCAACATTGAAGACAACAGCCCACATTTTCAGTATAGGTTCCTAGTACCAAGGAAAGCAGAGCGGACCTTATTCTCAAAGGTTTGTGGTGCTTTGTTTTGACCTCTCTGAGGGTTCTCTGATGGACCAGTTCAAAGGGCTTGCCTTTATGTCATTTCACTTGGAACTCTCCCAGACTGAGGTGGCTACACAGGGGGAATTTGTTGGAAATATTTAAAGGCAAAAGTACTAGCCATTACCACCTGGAGCAAGGGATAACAGCTGATGGTAAACAATAGGCAAACAAAATAGCTTGGGAGGAAAAGCTGGGAGTGAAATTCTTTGAGGAACAAGAGCTTTGCAAAGCTCCCACATATTCCCGGGTATCCAGAAGGCCACAAACATTGCCAGGGCTTCGTGAATGCTCAGAAAAGACCTAAGAAAGTCCTAAGCTCTCACTTCTGATTTACCTTCAGGCTCTGTTGCAAGTGGGAAGCGAAGGCTAAGACAGAGTTGCAAACTGCCTGGCTGAGTGCTGAAGGCATGCCCCAACATACACTCAGAGCCTATCTGCAAAGACAGGGAGTTTTGTTTCTGTTTCTGTTTTTGTTTTTGTTCCAGGAATTTAAGGGAATCTCTGTTGAATCATTAGATGACCCCTAAGCTAAAGGAACAAAGACTTCTGTGGCCACACACAAAAACACTTTAAAAAATTAGTTCAAAAAATAACTACAACAACAGAAACAACAAATCTTGGGAAGGGGAGAGAATCTGATTTCCAGAGTTGCAACATTAAAATCTTTAAGATGTCCAGTTTTAAATAAAAAATTATGAGTCATGACAAGAAACAAAATATTATGGTCCATACATGGAGAAAAAAATTAATAGAAACTGTCCCTGAGGAAGCCCAAACATTGGACTTACGAAACAAAGACTTTAAGTCAACTACTTTGAATACAGTCAACGTGCAAAAGAAAGCTATGCACACAGAGCTAAAGGAAAGTATGAGAATGATGTCTCACCAAATACAAAATATAAATAAACAGATTTATAAATTATAAAAAAAGAAACAAACAAATTCTAGAGTTGAAAAGTATAATAACCAAATTAAAAAATTTCCTAGAGCGGTTCAGCAGCAGAATAGAACAGGCCCAAGAAAGACTCAGTGAACTTGAAGATAGGTCATTTGAGATTACCAAGTAGAAGTAGAAGATAAAAAGAATGGGGGAAAAAAAAAAAGAACAGAGTTTAAGAGACCTGTAGGACTCTATCAAGCATATCAACACTTGCAGAATGGAAGTCTCAGAAAGAAGGAAAAGAAAAATACAGAACAAATATTTGAAGAAATAAGGGCTGAAAACTTCCCAAATTTGATGAAAGATATGAATTTACACTTCGAAGAAGGTCTGTGAACCCCAAAAAGGATGAAATCACTATAATTGAACTGTTGAATTACAAAGACAAAGAGAGAATCCTGAAAGCAGCAATAGAGAAATGACTTATCATGTAGAAGGGATTCTTAATAAGATGAATAGATTTATCATCAAAAACCATGGAAGCCGAAGGATATTGGCATGACATACTCAAAGTGCTGAAAGAAAAAAGAAAACAAACTATCAACCAAAAATTCTATATACAGCAAAACTGTCCTTCAGAAAGGAAAGAAAACTTAAGATAAGTCTTGTTTTTTCCAGATAAACATAAATTGAGATAATTCATTACTGGTAGACTTGCCTTACAAGAAATCCTTTAGGCTGAAATGAAAAGACACTAGAAAACAATTCAAATCTACACAAACAAATAAAAAATACCAGTAAGTGTAACTACATAGGTAAATAAAAACTCAGCATTAATGTATTTTTGGTTTGTAACTTTCTTTTTTTTAAAATATGATTTAAAAGGCAGTACTCATTCTGCAAATCTCTGCCTTTTAATTGGAATTCAATCCATTTACAATTAATTTTGTTAATTATAAGGAAGGACTTCTGTTATTTTTCTATTTGTTTTCTATATGTCATAACTTCTTTTTGTTTCCCACTTCCTCTACCACTGTCTTCTTTGTGTTAGATAGATTTTTTTCCTAATGTATCATTTTGATTTCCTTCTCATTTTTTTTTACTATATATTTTTAGTGGTTGTGCTGAGGATTACAATTAACACCTTAATTTATAAAATCTAGTTTGAATTAATATCAACAGCACACACACACAAAAAACCCTCTGTACTTACAGAGTTCCATTCCTCTCCCCCTGCTGTTATTGTCACAAATTACATACCTATAAATTTTGTGCCCATCAACATGGATTTATAATTATCCCAGGATACAGAGGTGGTTCAACATGAAAATCATTGTAATATGCCATATTAATGAATAATAAAGGGAAAAATCACATGGTTATCTCAACTGATGCAGAAAAAGCATTTGACAAAATGCACCATTTTTTTGTGATAAAAATACTTTGAAAACTAGGAATAACAGAAAATTTCCTCAACAAAGCAAAGGCCAGAGATGAAAAAACCCACAGCTAACATCATACTTAATAGTGAAAAACTGAGACTTTCCCCTAAGATCAGGAACAAGACAAGAATGTCCATTCTATCCACTTCTATTTAACATTGTATTGGAAGTTCTAGCTAGATCAATTAGGAAAAAATAAAAAGAAAGAAAACACATCCAAATTGAAAAGGAAGTAATAAAACTATCTCTATTCACAGATGACATAATCTTATGTAGAAAAAATTATAAAGACTCCACACACATAAACTGTTAGAGCTAATAAATGAATTCAACAAAGCTCCAGAATACATGACCAAAATACAAAAATCAGTTGCATTTCTATATAGTAGCAATGAAAAATACAAAAATAAAATAATTCCATTTACAATACCATCAAAAAGTATAAAATATTTAGGAATAAATTTAACCAAGGAGATGCAAGACTTGTACACTGAAAATTACAAAACGTTGTTGAAATAAACTCAAGAAGACTCAAATAAATTGAAAGATATCCCATGTTCATGGATTGGAAGACTTACTATTGTTAAGATGGCAATACCCTGGAAATGGATCTATGGATTCAATATAATTCCTATAGAAATTCCTACTGGTTTTTTTTTGCAGAAATAAGCAAGCTGATTCTAAAATTTATATGGAATTGCAAGTAACACCAAATAGCCAAAAAAATTTTGAAAAAGAAGAAAAAAGTTGAAGGACTTACACTTTCCAATTTCAAAACCTACTGCAAAGTTACAGTAATGAAAAGAGTGTAGTACTGGCATCAGCATAGACATGTAGATTGATGGACTAGAAATGAGAGTCCAGAAGTAAACCTATATATCTATGGTAAATTGGTTTTTGACAAATGTGGCAAGACCATTCAATGGGTGGAAAGAATAGTCTCCTCAACAAATGATGGTGAGACAACTGGATATCCACATGCAAAAAAAATGAAGCTGGACCCTTAAATTACATCATATATAAAAATTAACTCAAAGTGGACTAAAGATCTTAGTATAAAGTATAAAATTATAAAACTCTTAGATCTTCACAACATTGGACTTAGCAATGGATTTTAGATATGCCACCAAAACCACAAGCAACAAAAGGAAAAATAGATAAACTGGACTTCATCAAAATGAAAACCTTTTGTGCATCAAGGACCCTATCAAGAAAGTAAAAAGACAGTCCACAGAACAGGAGAAAATATTTGCAAATTATATATCTGATAAAAGTCTAGTATACAGAATATATAAACACAAATCAACAACAAAAAGATGAGTAACACAGTTAAAGAACTGGCAAAAAACTTGAATAGATATTTCTCCAGACAAGACAGACAAATGATCAATAAACACATGAAAAGATGTTCAACATCCTTAGTCATTAGGAAAATGAAACATATACACACACACAAACACACACACCGTACCACTTCACACTTGCTAAGATGGCAATAATTACAATAAAATGGAAATTAAGTGTTGGCAAGGATGTGGAAAAATTGGAATCCCCATACATTGCTGGTAGAAATGTAAAATGGTGCAGCTGCTGTGGAAAATAGTTTGGCAATTCCTCAAAAAGTTAAACATAGAATTACCATATGACCCAGCAATTCTACTCCTAGGGATATACCTAAGAGAATTAAAAACAGGTGTTTAAACAAAAACTTGTGCATGCATGTTCATAATAGCATTATTCATAATAGCCACAAAATGGAAACAACTTAAGTGTCCATCAACAAATGAATGTATATGCCTATAATGGAATATTGTTCAGCCATAAAAAGGAATCAAGTATGAATGAAACTTGAAAATATTATGCTAAGTGACAGAAGCCAGACACAAAGGCCACATATTGTATTATTCCATTTATATGAAGTGTCCAAAATAGGCAAACCAATAGAGACAGAAAGCAGATTAATGGTTGCCAGGCTGGGGTGGGGGGTGGAGGGGAAGTAGAATGGGGAGTGAGGAGTGACTGCTTAATGGGTACAGGGTTTCCTTTTGGAGTGATGAAAATGTTCTGGAATGAGATCATGGTGATAGTCATATAACCTTGTGAATATACTAAAAGCCACTAAATTATATGCTTTTAAATGGTTAAAATGGTGAATATTTTTTGGGGAAAGAAACCAAAAACTAAAAGCCAGATTGAGAAAGGAAATTAAAAGTTAAGAGTAAAAGACAAGAATGACATTTTTACCCTCAAGGAATATCATTATACATTATTAAATTGACCTTGTAAAGTTAAAGAAAGATTTGCTGCACATCAAATTGGGGTGACTATGCAGGTATAGACATAAAGGTATATTCCAAAAACTTCTTTAAATGATCTAATTTCACTTAATTGTATTATTTTCAATAAAAGTGATTTATCATATATTAAACATAAAAAGGGGCCAGACAAGTAAGTATACTTACAATTTCAATAGTGAGTGATTCCACCTGCTCTCTATTCACTGAATGAGGGTAAGTTGGGAAAAATAAATTAATGATTCTATTAGTCTCATTTTCTGTAAGCATCACATAGTGTGAGCACCTTGTCACCCTGAGTGTCACTCTGTGTATAAAAATATATTTTTTCACATAATATGACCCCAAATTACAAGTCAGCTGTTTTTATCAGGGTTCAAATCAAGAAATAGTAATATATTTAAACTCTGGAGGAAAAACTTGCAGTGTTGAACTCACTAATACACGATGACTTTTGGTTCTGATAAGGCATCTTCCTGAGAAAATGTCAAGGGGGATTTTGACTCTACATGATTTTCAGATTATGCATTGGTTCAGGAAACTAAACCCCACGTGAGCGGTGCCCGCTGTCCTGCACAGTTTCCCTGTAATCTTCAGCTCCCCTGCCTTCTCCTGTTCTCTCTGGTATCACATTGTTCCCGAGAGTGGAAAGCAAAGGTGAGTGCACTGACATGGGAACTGAGGAGAAGCTTGCCTAGGTCACAAGGGGGCCCATTTTCAGAGATGAAAAAGTCTCAGAATATTCTTACTTCTCACCCTACATTCACTGATGCAATTTATTCAACAAATACTTCTGGCTGTCTGCTATATGCTAGGCACTAGGAATTAAATGTAAAAGTAATGGATTCTGTTCAAAAGTTACCTCATAGGTCTGCCTACACCTGGACTCAACTCTGTAGCCAAGGGGAGAGGCACTTTGATTGTCTAAGGGACATGCTCATGCTAATGGGCAAGGAGGTAAGGTTTGTTGCCAGGGAGACAGTGGAGAGATGCTGCCAGTCCTGGGAAGATACAAAGGATATTCAGAAGGTAGAATTAACTAAATTTGGTTATTAATGGATTGTGGTGAAGGGGCAGGAATGAGGTGAGGATGGCTCTGAGATTCCTAGCTTAGGCAAGTGGGAGGATGTTGGGGCCATTCTCTGAGACAGGAGACACAGGAGTGGAAAGAGAAGGTTTGAAAGAGAAGATAATGAGTTCAGATTTGTACCTGGGAGTGTCGAAGTGCACGTGGGACATCTAATTTGAGATGCCCAGTAAGGGCCTGGTGCATAGAAGAAACAGCCAAGCTAGACAGAGGTTTGGGAGTCGTCAGCATTGACAGGCTTGCTGCAGCCCCAGGAGTGGATGTGATCCTCCAGGAAGGATGTAGAGTGAGAAAAGAAGGGGCAAGGAGGAAATGTGGAGGGCACCAACATTTAAAGGACAGACAGAGAAGACTAAGCAGCAGCAGGAGAAAGGCAGAAACCAGGAGAGAATCCTATTGTTATGCGAATGCTGGTTCACAATGGTTAGAAGAGCTGGTGCAGGAGGACCAAAAAGCTGGTGGGAAAGTGGAAGGGCGAGGACGCGTCTTCTAGTCTGTAAGAAGCTCACAATCTCCCTGATGAGATGAGATGAGATCACATCACTAACAAAGCAAGTAGTGCATGACAGGTACCAAAATGAGTTCTTGGAGGAATAGAGAGGGAGCACTGTGGACTGGGGTAGCCAGAGAAAGCAGCATTTAAGTAGATCCTAAAAAGTGGGTAAGATTTGAATAGTTGGACAGCAGGTTGGAGGATTTCATGCACAGAAGAGGAACTACACCAGGAACATTCAGGAGATAAGTTTATATCGAGGATTAATGAGAGATCACTCTAGGAGGGCAAGCTTGGCCAGATGGAGAGGGCCATCTAACAATAACCTTCAGTGAGTTGGAAGCCTTCAGAGTTTTTGGATACTCCCTAAAAGAAATTGTTGTGTATTATTTATTTATTTTTCCCTTCCAAGCATCTCTGTGAGACCCGTCCCTATTATCTAAACTTATTTCTCTCCTATCACGTTGTGTCTCCCTTTGTTGAGTTTGTTTTAAAAAAACATTAGGTGCGACTCTGACACTTCTGGTACCTGGGACTGTTCAGAAGTTTTCTCCAACAGGTAGTTAAGTTTTCTTTTCTTCCATCCCATTACTTCCAGTTACATCCCTGAGGGACCATGTGAAACAATTTCACTTCTCCTTATGTTTATATTCTGAGGATGCTTATAGAGTTTCCACATTCCCTCTGCTTTGAGCTCAGCCAAGGTATACATACTTAATTCTTTTAATCTCTCCTCCTAAGTCACTCCCTCTGGCCCCTTAAGCATCTTAATTGCTCTTCTCTGAACAGCAGCCAGCTCATTATGTGCATCTTCCTTGGGAGGCGACGAGGAACATAGTATTCCCGCGTGGTCTCGCTAGACTCGTATATTACCTCCCAGTTTCATCATCCCAGGCCGCACCCCTGCCGCTGCCTCTCCCACAGCGCACCCTGGCCGCGCTAAATCCCTTATCTCAATAGGTTATCTCCCCATTTCCAGGTGGCCCGTTCCTAAGCTTGGATCTCGAGTTCACCACATGTTCTCCCCCAGCTCCCATCCCAGGAGGTCTCTGACTAGGGAAGGTGGCCCGGAACCAGGCCAAGTATCTGTGGAAAATTGCAGCTAAGCTCGCATAAGTAAACCTTGGAAGAGGAGAGGCTGAGGAGTGCCCAGAATTAAAGGACGCTGCGGCCTGCCACGAGCTCTCTGGCCTGCCGGGCTGTGACTGCATTAAAGAAGGTGCAACTCGGAGGTTGCTTCTCTGTTTCCAATTATCCTTTTTATCTCTGCTCTAGCCCTTCTCCTTACCTAAGTGTTTTCATAGCTCTCAGCCATTACTGTTTAGCTTTGTGAGGATAAACGTGAAACCAAACAAATTATAAATATCCTGTTTCAAGATGTGTTATCACCCTGTGAATAGAAAACCCCAGAAGCCTGGGGCTTCTGAAAGCTCTAACCTTTTTTTTAAATTTTTTTTTTTTTTAATCTTTGAAAAGAGAAAAAAAGAAAATCCTCTGCCACTCTAAGGATGTGGTGGCAGAGGTTAAACTGCCTTTGAGAAAGCCAAATGTTTGGATTTCAGTGAAGGTTGACATAGAAACCCACCTGAGGCTTCCTCTGGTGTCTCGGGAGCAAATAAAACCCGAGATGGATGTTCCTGTCGCAAGAGGAGGCGCAGCTCGATGCGGGGTGGCAGGTGGGGCCGGCCTGGTTCGAGGAGGAAACTGCCCGGGGCGCAAAAAGGGAAGTCAAGGGAAAGGGAACAAAAAGCCCGAAAGGGCACGACTGGTGCGTGTGAGCGGGTGCCCGGGGAGACCTCGGCCGTCCCCAAACTTTCCAGGGCCGGGGCCTGCGTCGCGGCGCCTGGAAAGTTGATGTTGTCCTTCGAAGCCTTTTCTGAGAGCAGTTCAATCAACTGCAGCCGCAGGGCCGGGAGGCCGCGTCAATGGCGGATGCGGCGGCAGCGCCCCTGCGCCTGGAGGCGGGGCGGGCACCGTCCCCCTGCCCCGGTCTCCGACCCACCGCGGCCCACGCGGGCCCCAAGCCGGCCTCGGACCGCGTCCGGGCGGCCGCCGAGGCGAGGGCCGGCAGCGAAGGGCGCAGGCGCAGGGACGTCCCGGGCTCTGCAGCCTGCACGGGGCCGGGCAGCAGATACCTATTAAGTTCTGCTCACCGCTCGCCCCTCAGAGTTAATTGCTTTACTCACATCTACACTTAGGCACAGGAAAACTAGGGTGAAAAGAGTTACCTCTTCTGTTGGTTTCTTGCAGGGCGGGGGAAAAAGACAGAAGAAAGAGCCCAGGGGGAGAGAGAGGAGGAAGAAAGGTGGAGGGAACCTGTGGGGAGAGGAAGCAGGACGTTGAATCCTGTTTCCTTCCACCTCCTCTGTCTCCAGGGCAACACGGATTCCTCCCCACGGCGGGCCAGGCTTATAGGTAAGACTGGTCCTAGCCCTCCGGGCTGCCACAGACGCCCCACTTTTACTCGGGTGCTCGAGGATGCCCTAGAAAAGAAATCTTGAGAGCATCTCTCTTGGGATTGCGAGGGCCTCTATCTTCCAGCCACTGTTTCTTCCAAGTCTGGGTTGTCCATTCACTAGAGGGCCGCCGGGTAAAATCCAGCACGCCCAGTTCAATTTCAACGTCAGATAAGCAAAGACCAATTCTGGGTATAAGTATGTCCCACACTATATTTTTTGTTTGTTTTGCTAAATCTAGCAACCCTGATTCAGTGTGTATTTCTGCTTCTTCTAATTCTGTTCCTGTCCAGACAGGAACCCTTGGAAACAGGAAGGGGGCGTGCTCTCATGGTGCCACCAGGCACAATTTCCTGCCTCCCCTCTGTCACCTCTGAAACTGGTACACATTCGGTTGCAGGCTAAACCCTCAGGTGTTTTCTGGGGAAGTCTGACACTAAGTGGAGAGAGTAGAGGTCGGAGTGGAGATGGGGGGGAGGGTGCAATAATTTAAGGTCACCTAAGCGGGCAGTTGGAATTTTCAACGTGAGATATTCTTACTGGTAAGAGCTATATTCCCCTTTATTGGAAGAATTTACAAGATGTGCTGTGAACAGAAGAGTTAAATAGTAATCCCCTTTTGTAAGCAGCAACTCTAACTGGGGTTTACATTTGGGATTAATAGTAAACTGCCCAGGCCTTACTGACAGAAGAATGTAGTTGCCCAAATAAACAATGTTTCTTTCGATCAGGACTTGGGACCAACCCTCAAAGCACTCAGCCTCTTCCTAGCAAGGAGCATTTCCCAACTCTGAAGTAATTTGTAATGTGCTGGGAAAACATTTTCAAAAAATGGATATCTTAGATACCATAAAAGGGAAAACAATTCTCTCTTTTGAAGTAATAAATACCATTTGCAGCAGACTTTCTTTGGTTTGCATTTCGCAATTATTTCCTGATAAAGCTAGGCTCCTGGTGCCCGAGTGCCGCGTTGTGCCTAGTAAGGAAGAGGCTGATGGAGCAACGTGGGTCTGGGGTTTACCGACCTCTAAGTATTACAGTCTTCTCGGTACATAAAGCTAAGAAGGCCTCGCATTGACGGGGTTACTGTGGGCTTCATGGCCCCTCAGACGGTGGGATTCTGTCACACACTCTCCTAGTGGCCAGCGTTCCTTCAGCCTCCCCAACGAAAGGGGTAGAAAAAATTAACATTTCCCGACGGCACTTTGACTAGAAACCTGAATGTGCTGAGAAGCGCAGAAAACAGATTGTTTTAGTGGGAGGTCTCAAATGGCTCCAGGAGGACTCCTTTCAAAAGGCCCTGGCTCCAGGTCAACTCCAAAAGTGCTGCTCACTCTGCCCCCTGGCGCCAGTTGGCGTGCTGCTCGCCCAGCAAGGAGCCCTCCTCACTTCCCGGCGATGCTGTGAACAGCCTTGGAGAATCTGCTTCCCAGGGGTACAGGGACTGGTCCTGTGTGTAAGGCCTGAGGAAATGGAAGAATTGGATTTTCTTCCAATTCATTCCTTCAACTAATATTTGTTGATTACCTACTGTGTTCACATCACTCTTCACGGAGCTATCAGGGGAGGCAGGCTTGTGGATGGGGGTGGGATTAAGTCACCCTGGGGACTGATGATGTTAGATCCGGTTCCCCTGGGCCCCAGTAACAGAGAGGCAGAAGCTGCAAAAAGGCAAAAGAGTTTATTGGCTAGCCCCAGCTAGGGTCCAAATTCCAGAGCACCAACGCAGTGGCCTCTCCACGAATTAGGACACCGCCCTGGGGTAAAGGTTAAGCTTTTATACTTTTCTGTATGCTAGTTTTCACACGACACGTTAGTCTGCACACGACACGTTAGTCTGCACACGACACACTAGTCTGCACATTACACACTAGTCTGCACAAGGCACACTAGTCTGCACTTCATCCCCCTTTAGTTTATTTGTCCTTTTTTTAAGAAGTGGCTGATCGCGTTGGCTCCTGGTTTGTTGACTCTAAGCTTCCGGCTTTTGGCGCTGGCGCCAGTTGTAGTTAACGTCATCCAGGGGAAGAGGAGGGTCTCTGACGGGGGAGGGGGGCTGTTGTTGCATACCTTCTAGTTTTTGGTTACAAGCAATACTGGGAACACGCGCCCTGCACAAGCCGTTCATGCACTGATCATGTCTTGCTCTTCTTATCTACTTAGTTGGTTGGAGGGCCCCTGGACTCTCCAGCCCTTTATCAGGAAGTAACTTGCGGTTACCTCCCCGGGGCTTTGTTTTCCTTTACTTTAGTGAAGCCTGCCATGGCTCCACTTACGCTAAGCACCAAGCCAGCAAGCCATATATACAGAAGCAGAACTAGGCTTCTCACATCCAGGAAGCCTAGCTTATCATGGAGTTACCTTTGCTCTTATCCCTGTTTTTCATTCTGATTAACTATATTTATCAAACAACTAAAAGCAAGCATAGTCACAGAAGCGAATAGCATCAGTTAGAATCAAAGAGAGCACACATTTTCCTACTATCAATTCCTGTTCTTCAATGAGGGTGGGAATGGCACGGAGGGGATGGGCACGCAGGGGGTTAGCCACAGTCAAGCTGCTGCGTGCCCGGGGTCTAGCACTGTGGCTAGCACAAAGTAGATGCTCTAAAAATATTTGTTGAATTTTTTTAAGGGTGAAATATTTGGGGTGATTAACATTTTTATTATCCCTACCCAATTTCTTTTCAACTTATTAAATGTCTTTTTATCAATTCTACATTAGTATGTTGCGTACTAAACAAAGCTGCTTTTTGTTTTTTTTCTTGGATAGTTAAAAACCCTTTGGCAGCATGTCAGAACATCATTCTGATCTCAGATTGTGACTGCCTGGGAGTGAGTCCTGTAGCCAGCAGCGACGGAGGAGTTAAGGGTGAGCGTGCACTGACCCGAGGGCAGGTTTGGCTTTTCTAAAGAAATCCCTTGTCTACATTTCCTTATTGAGATGCTGTATCTCACTGAAATCTAGCCTGTGATGTTTAAGGTTACGATAAGAAGGCTAGGAAAGCAGTTAGCTGGAAAATTGGTATTCTTCCGGAGCCCTGTTAATGAATGCAGAGTGAGTATCTAACACATGACAACATGCCGGTTGTTTAGGTTTGCTTGAATGAAGTGGATGGGCCTCTCCTCGGTCTTTGGTTGGCAAGTGAGAATATATCTGGGAGACCCCCATCAAATCAACATGGTTGGCTGCTCACTCTGCAAGAGAATTTATGGAAAAGTTTGTCTAGGAGTTGGCATAAAAAACAATGCTACTGACTATTCAAACAATTAGATATTTATTGATTCCAGACTAAGAACATTCCACGGTGCTCTATGTGGTAGGAGATGGAGAAAGAGAAGTCTCTCTGTTTTCCTGTTGGGAGCTTGTAGTATAGTTGAGGATTTGAAGTTAACACACACAAATCAACCAAGTACCATTGCCAGGCAAGGGCGGCCTGGGTTGGAGGATTGGAGAGAGTCAGGACATGAGGAGGGACTTGACGTAGTAGTGATAATAATAATGGAAACGGACTGAGGAGATCACTCCTGTGAATCTTCACTACCAGCTGTGATATCTATACTGTTAGTTCCCCCATTTATACATGGGGAAACTGAGCCTAATAGGAGTTAAATAGCTTGCCTGAGCTCACCCTGCAAGAAAATGGCAGAGCTGAAAAGAAAACATTGCTAAAGGGGAAAGAAAGTAAGAGGAGAGCAGGTAGAAATTGGAGGTTAGTGGAAAAAACACCATGTCCTCCCCCTCCTCTCTCTCTAAAGTTGGGATAATAATAGGTACCTTTCAGAATTGTTAGATGGGATAAATGAGAGTGTCTGTGAGCGTTGTGGCGCTGCCTGGTGCTCAGTGGGAAGTCAGACCACATGGGAGGGGCAGGGCAGGACAGACAGCTCATAGATCTGCCACATGACTGATGTGGGACAGTGGGAAACAAATTGGAAAGGAAAAGAAACTCAGTTTATAGAGAACCTTAAGACCTAAGAGAAAGGGTGGAGATTGATGTGGTACTAAATACTTTAACAAAAGTTATTGCTCTTTTCTGATTTTAAAAGTAAAAAAATACTCATAAATATTTTGGGGAAAAAAACCAGGAAAGTATAAAGATGAAAATAAAATAATCCCACTGCCCAGAGATAACCACGTGTAATATTTTTTGTATTACCTAACCTTGATCCTAACTCTATGAAATGTGTTATAAAATATGGTCCTAACTTTATGAAATAAAGTGTTTATATATACATAATATATACTTATAATATTCCTATGATGATACTGTATAATAAGCTCTACTTTTTCCTCTCTTTGTTGTGAACATTTTCCTCATAACAAGGTAATATTAGAAAAAAAGTTTTGAAGGCTACAGAATATTAACAAAGTAGAAGTACTATAATTTATTTAACAATTTCTCTATTATTGGCTACTGAGGTTGTTTCTAATCTTTCACTATTAGAAATAGCACTGTGATGAATATCCTTATACATAAAACTTTAACCGCATTTTAAAAATTATTTCTTTAGGCTGAATTCCTAAAAATATAGACACTAGGTCAAAGAGTATAAGTGTTTATAAGGCTCTTGATTCATATTGCCAGATGGCTTTCCAAAAAGGTTGAATCAATTTATACTCCCACCAGCAGTGTATGAGAGTGCCCATTTTATGCAACCCTTGCCAATAACATTTTTTTTTAACGTTATCTATTTGATAGAAAAAATAGTCTCTTGTTTTAATATGTATTTCTTGGATTATAAGTGAGGCAGAACTTTTTTTCATAGTTTATTGGCCATTTGTACTTCTTCTTTTGTGAATTTTCTTTGTCTCCTTGATGATTATGCTAGAACAGCACTGTCCAATGGAGACCTAATGCAAGCCATGTATGTAATTTTAGATTTTCTCACAGCCACATTAAACAAGTGAAAAGAAACAGGTAAAATCAATTTTAATAAAATAATTTTAGTAATAACAGTCTTAATAATAAAATTTACTTATCTAAATATACCCAAAATATTATCAACATTGACACTGGCCACATTTCAAGTACTCTTCCAAGTAGTGGCTACCATATTGGACCATGCGGATTCAGGACATTTCCATCATAGCAGAAAGTTCAGCTGGACAGCACCAGCACAGAATGTTAGTACTTTTGATATTTATTTATAAGGAAACTTTATATAGTTACCTTTTTGTCTGTCCTATTTGTTGTAATTTTTCTCATCTGCCATTTGCCTTTTAATTTTGTTTATTCTTTTGAATTACATATTTCTCAATTTATATAGGCAAGTCTATCATTCTTCCTTTTTGTTGTCTCTTCCTTTGTTTTTAGACATACCTATTCAAAAAATAGTTAATTTTTCACCTATATTTTACCCCCCAATTTTTTTTTTTTTTTGAGACAAGTTCTTGCTACGTGGCTATCTTGCCCTGGCTGGAATGCAGTGGCTATTAACAGTTTCCATCATTGCACACTGCAGCCTTGAACTCCTGGCCTCAAGCAGTCCTTCCATCTCAGCTTCCTAAAAAGCTGGAACTACAGGTACAAGCCACTGCACCTGACTCCTCTAGATTTTTTAATGGTTTCATTTTTAATGTAATTATTTAATCCTGGGATTTGTCACATTTGTTTTTAAAGTGTACCTAATTTATCAAAAAGATCACTATAGTTGTACATCTCTAGATTTCTCCTTGTAGTTTTTGTTTGTTTGTTTTTTTAAAGTACTAAGTCTTTTGTTGTTGTGTTTTTGTTTTTTTGAGACAGGGTCTCACTTTATTGCCCAGGTTAGAGTACATAAAAGTACATAAATTGTAAATGGACTGATCCATGAATTTTCTCAAAATGTAACGACCACCCAAATCAAGAAAGAGAACAGTGCTAGCATCAGAGAAGCACCTCCCACACCCTCTCCCAGTTGCCACCTTCTAAGATAACCACTATCCTGACTGCTGTCACCATCTACTAGTTGTTTATGGTTTAAAACTTTATATAAATGGATCCCAGTAATTATTATTATCATTATTATTATTATTAGTTTTTGAGACAGAGTCTCACTCTGCTGCCTGGGTTAGAGTGCCGTGGCATTAGCCTAGCTCACAGCAACCTCAAACTCCTGGGCGTAAGCAATCCTTCTGCCTCAGCCTCCTGAGTAGCTGGGACTACAGGCATGCGCCACTATGCCTGGCTAATTTTTTTCTATATATTTTTAGTTGTCCGGTTAATTTCTTTCTATTTTTTAGTAGAAATGGGGTCTCGCTCTTGCTCAGGCTGTTCTCAAACTCCTGACCTCAAGCGATCCTCCCACCTTGGCCTCCCAGAGTGCTAGGATTACAGGTGTGAGGCACCACGGCCCAGCCTTATTTTATTTTACATTACTTTTTGAGTTATCCTGAAATAGGAAGAGAAAGATCCAGATCTGGTGTTGGCCAACAGACTGGATGGTGATTTCCTTATCCCTTTCACTATCTTTTTGAGCAGGTAGATTTCCTTTCTCAGATTTACAGCAGGAGTGAAGATGGCTAGGTATACGTTCTAGTCCAGTTTTCTAGAATGCTGAACTGTTACACTCTTTCCCCCCTACTCTCTGATGCTCAGAACATATGGTGCATGAGAAATATAATTCTCAGTACATCCTATGAATTAATTAGGATTTGGTTCAATGCATGAAATAGAGAAAAAAATTACAGCAGCTTACAAAAGATAGGCATTTACTTCTCTCCCACATAAAAGTCCGAAGACACACAGTCCAAGGCTGGGGTGGCAGTTCTGTTCCACAAAGTCCTTGGAACCCAGGCTCCTTCCAGCTTTTTGATTCACATCCCTAAGGGGTGGTATCCAAAGCAACCAGTAAAATTCTGGGAAGTAGAATGGAAAAAGGGGTGAAGAAAATGGGGCAAGAGAAATGCACCAGTTGTGTCATAAAGAGATTCATGCGTATATGCCCCCGATCAGACCTTAGTTCGTGGGGATACATAGGCAGTGGAGGAGCTGGGAAGTGTAGTCTGTATTCTGGGAAGCCATCATCTGGCTAAACGCTCTCACTGTAGAGGAAAGCCAGGACAGATACGGGGGGAACCAGGAATCTCTGCCACACTAAGAGAGAATTCTCTCTATCTGCATCTGGCCCACGGCACATTGCATTAAGGCAGGTATGGTCTTAACGGCCGTCTTCCTAAACTGCCCACCCTGTCAATAATATATTCTAGAGTCAGTTCTAAAAGGATGTAGAAAGGGAAGAACTTATGAGGACATGAGGGAGGACTGTAATGTGCTCTCCAAAAAGCAGTGCTCACACAGTGCAGGCAGAGCTGCCCGGTTTTTTTAAAAGTGTGTACCTGAATGTCTGACAGGCAGCTAGAAGTGGGGAAGAAATGGCAATCTGTTCGGTTTGTTCAATTTTGAATGGAAAACATGTCAGTCTTTTATAGCGTTCTCAATTCAGTACCACAGGTGCTGTGTTTAGTAGAAGTCCTTTCCAGATTTTAGAAATAGGTTGATAGTCCTGGTTTTTAGTTTTTCTCCATTCATGGGTATTTTAGCTCATGGAAAAGGTTATATTATGAAAGGTTAATCAAACACTGTGTTTCCTCTTGTTAATAATTCATTTTTGACCAGAAGTTGAGGTCATGAAAGCCATGCTTTAGAAGGATGGCTGACTTTACAGAACATGTTTCGGAGGCATTTGACACTGGAGGCAGTTGCAACAATCTAAGTGCGAAGCAGTAAGACTCCTGATAGTCTAGGGACGCTAGGAATGGAGCAGAAAGTGTGTATCCGTAAAACAGTTCCTCTCAAAGGAGACATTGGGTCTATGTAAAAAATTTGGAGATAGCACATGAAATAGAGCGAAAAGAGTTGGCTTTAATTTTTTTTGTTCTGGGAAACTGAAAGAATGGTATTGCCTTTGCAAAAAAAAAAAAAAAAGGTATGGGTGGAAGTCTGACTTGTAAGAAAACTTTATTCGAACAATCAACAACTTCCTCTGAGTAATGTCACTCACTCTTGAGTTTTCAACTACCTCTCCTAATTGTTCTAGGGATTCTCAAACCTTTATCTGTGGCAGAAGATAAAACCCCTCTTTCCTGGGGTTCCTGTCCCATCTCTTACCTAGGACTCTACTTCTCTGTCCCTCAGGCACCTCTAAGTTAATATATCCCAAATCAAATTATTATATTTCCCCCAAATCCTATATATCCTGTTTCCATTCCCATTTCACTCTCCAAGCTTGAAACCTGGGAGCGGTCCTTACTCCCTCCTTCTCTACCATATCCAACCTGCTTTCTACGTAGCTCCTGGGTTGGTTCTGCCCTCTTTCTCTCCCCTTCCCTGTTAGAGATCCTAGTCATTTTTCACCTTGATCAGCTTTCTAACTGATGTCCCCGCTTTTCCTTTCACTCCCCTCAAATCCATCACCAATATCTGTTTACAGTGATAGTTCTAAAATACCAATCTGATCAACCTACATTTCTGTTTTAAAATGTGTAACTATTTGCTATTAGCTAAAACAGTGGTTCCCAATCCTTTGTGCATGGAACCTTTTCATGTCAAAAAAAGTTGTGGATGCCCACATGATACCTCTTGATTGAGAAATTATGTAAACCAAAAGTGACTCTAAATTCAGCATCAACTTTAAATTAATTTTATTAATACACGTACCACTGACATCTATTAGACCAATAATAATAATATATATTTGGAATGATAACATGTATTCAATCTGCAGCCATGGTTGGTGGATTCTTCAATGCTTTGCAATGACTACTTACCACCAGTTGAGACCCACAGCTTTAAAGATGACATCCAAATTAATTACCGGGCTCTATAAGATGCTTTAAACTCTGGAAACCAGCGTTTCCAACCTTGTCTCCAGTCACTGTGCTCTCCTGACCTTCTCAACTCATGGCAGCCACACAAGTTGCTCCTGCTGTTCCTCTCTCATCACTTTTCCCAGGAATGCCCTTCCTTCCGCTTCGCTGCCTGTAACACTCTGGCCTTATCCGTTAAGACGTAAGAAAAATGTCAGGATTCTTTCAGATTCCTCTTAGAGTCAGTTGCATTCTCATGCAGCTCGTAGCCCTCCACATGTCATCTCTAGCAGAGCACTCAGGATGTTATATGGGATGGTTTTACATTCATCTCTCTCGCCAGATCTTGGGCTTCTGGGTGGCAGAAACTGGGTCTCATTCATCTTTACATCCTGGGCTCCTAAAATAGTGCCCAGCACATAGTAGATGCCCACATATTAGAGGTTGGTGGATTCGCAGTGACTGTTAGAATATCTTCGGCAACCTTAGGACGAGCTGTTTCCTGGCAGCAGGAGAAAAGCAAGATAGCCCTGTTCTTGATGTCGAGGGTCTTTCTGCATAATCACCACTCCACACCAGAGCACATAATAATCGATCTTACATTTAGCCATAAAATTATAGAAAGTTACAGCTGGAAGGAAATGCACTTGTCATCCAATACAGCTCCTTCGTATTTCAGGTCAAGAAATAGCATCGAGCCTTTCTTTTTCCAGATGCAGTAATAAAGTTTTCAACTTCCTCCATATTCTGGTCCTTGATTCATTTTCTTTGAATTCTGACTTCTCGACATTCCTCCTAGGTTGTAGGAATAAGTTTCTCATTTACAAAAAGTGTAAAATTTTTTAGTCATTGACGTGAATGCCTACAATCCATAGATGATTTCTATCTTTAAATGATTTAGACATTTCAGCACTCTTCATGGTCAAGTCCTTTACCAGGTTGTACCTACTAAGGAACAAAATTGGCAGATCTGAATTCTGACTTCATTTCTTTCTTCCACCCGGGCTCTGGTGGGGGTGTGAACGGATAGCAAAGGGCCAAAAGACAGTGGGCAGAGGAAGAGCAGCAACCTGGACATTCAACCTCTGGAAAAATGAAAATTCACTGGAGTCTATCGACTGAGAGATTAGAACCTGCCTGGTTTTATCACTTCTGAGTATTGAGTGTCTGTTGCTAGGTGTCAAATATGAGACGAGTATTTTTGTGGCAAAACGAATGAATTTGTGTGGGGGAATGCTTCATATGGAGCTGTGAAGTAATCAGCTGGGGGTATAATATGGAGAAAATTTGTCTTTGGCAAGATGCAGTACCACCGAAGCATCTTTAGGGCATTGTGTATAACACAGAAAAAAATTAAACTTTCTTCTGTTGCCTCCAACTAACTGCATGATCACTTTGAGGACAACAAAGTGGTAGTTATTCTTGAAGATGTATGTAGAAGAAAATTTAGCAAAAGTAAGTTGTCACTTAGGAGTTCTGAAGAGCCTGCCCCAGCTCTAAGCCATGTTATTGCCACTCCATGAAGTGAAAGCCTGGGCATCTCTCTGAATTTAAATGAAGTACTGTTAGCCATTAAAAATGAAAATCTTCCTACATCCAGTAGCCTATGGGTGTGCAAGCATCTTTACCAATCTGTGTTCCGTCTTTTGGCAAGCAAATGCAACCTAAACTCGTCTGTCTTTTTGTACTTTATTCAAAATTCTTAACTCCATCCGATAAAAATTGTTAGGCTCTAAAATTCAAGTCTAGAGAAATTAGAATCCTGATTGTTTATAAAGCTGTCCATCAGATGGAGCTGGTGTTAATTAACTCTGGCAGTCCTAAATTTATTTTGCATATTCAATGGTTGCTATGAAAATCTGGGTCTGAAATAACAAATGCACAGACAGCACCATTAAGCAGGCAGAGTGCAGCAGGCATCACATATTTTTCCTTGGGTTGCTTCTGTTACCAATCAAACTTGCAGACGTGAGACTAGAGCGTTCCTGACATTAAATTAAGTCCCACAAAAAGATGCTGTTCATTTATTTTGGCAGTGCATTTTACTATTCTAAGAAGGCAGCTGTGCGTGGCAGAGCCCAGCAGTCTCACTCAAAATCTGTCTTGTCTTTGTATTTGCAGGACATTGGGTTACGGCAGTTTAGAAGGAGATGGAACAGATAGAAGGATGTATTCAGAAAGAGCAGTTAAAATGCTATGACTTGTAAAATCCCTTATGTGCAGGACAATGTTTTCAGTTATTAAAGTGAATATAATTTAAAGGGTAATTTGCTTTTCATCATTGTGCTGTATTCCTTCTATGTTGATCAGTTTTATTTCTTTGTAGACAGTTTTCAACTTGTACCGTTCAATAGTAGCTCATAGACATGTTTAAATCTCAAGCCAATATGAGATTTACATTGATATTTTATTAATAGAAATTCTAGTGAGAATGTTTGAAGTTATATAAAGTTCTACAAATGCCCTATTTAAATAGAATATTCTGGAGATAAAGCAAACCGGCAATACAACAGCTGAGAAGTGGGCGTTTGTATTTCACCTGACACCTTTCTGGACAACACAATTGCAAGCTCACTTTGTGAGGATTTTCAGGCACACAGAAAGATACCCGTGACCATAGCCCAGGAACCTTACCTTCTATGAAGAGAATGGCTTTCTTCTGGCTTCCCAGGACAAAAAATTCATACTCGAATGATAGATGCATCTTTTTCTTTCTGGTTTCTGGCAGGATGTCCATTATAAACCGACAGTAGCCCACATGCTAAGCAGTTGGAAGGAGATAAGGAGTGCCCCAAGGAATTTTTGCTGTTTTTCCCCAGCATGAAGAGTACACGTATTGGGTGTTTATTTCCCCTGTAGGTCGCCAGGAAAATACCCAACTATCTTTATGTGAAGGCTCATCCACTTCTTTGGCAATGCTTCCGGAATACCACCACCTTCTGGGGTGATAGATACACATCATATAATTTTGTCTTTGCATATATGTCTAATTCATTCCATTGTATCGATGTAAGTACATAGTTGAATCTGCATTTTATGGTGTTGGAATAGAGATTTGGGTTTGGAATTGAGAGCCATGTGTGTATATATACATATTTCTTCCTTCTCAGATTATTTCCTTTTTCCCATTCTGCTTTATACCAGACACTGCTAAAAGAGTCTGTACCTTGAACAGACTGGGCATTGTTGGTGGTACGTGCTGCAGTTTCATGGAAACCATGTCTGTGAGTCAGAAAGCAAACGTCAGGTCTGTTGTATTGGTATTATGATGTGTGTTACTAATATAACACCTGACATGTGTGAACTGGCCAGACAGCTCCCCCAGGAGATCCTGTATAGGATGTTGTGAGGGTTGGAGCTAATTGGAAGTATAACCCATGCCTGTCTGTTTGGAGAAGGCAAAGTCATACCATCCTCGAGGCAGGCCCATTCCTTCTGCTTCTCAGTGGGGGTCCTATTTCCTCACTAGTGCTGATGGTTTTATTGTAGTCAGTGGAAGACAAGATGCCATTTGCTTCCTGCACATCAATCACTGCTGGTCCCGAGACCTCGGGGTATGTTCATAAGAAAGCAGGCCACACAAGCTTCACTCCTGAATTCTTGGAGAGCACTCAAATGAGTCAGCTAACTGCAAGAGTCCAGTTAATCAGACTGTATGGTGGAAAGAGGCAGAAAGAAAAACCCAAATGTCTTCAAACGATTAAGCAAGACAGATTGCTTATCTGCTGTTATCTATGGCCTCATGGGCCTGCTCTAAGCCACGATTTGCTAACTAGGGCCTTTGGCCAGTTTTTGTATGGCCCACAAACTAAAAATGATTTTAACATGTGATTTAAAAAAATCCCCAGAGCAAAGAATATGGGACAGAGACTGTATGTGACCCACAAAGCCTAAAATATTTGCTGTCTGACCTTTTACAGTAAAAATTTCTAAGCCATGAGGGTGCAAAAATGAGAAGTTTCTCATTTCTAGGTGCCACACCACTTCTCTTTCCCCCTCCAAGTCCATCTGTGTTGTCGGTAGGCCCAGGTGAGGACTTTGGCTTTACCTTCGGGGACTCTGAGAACCTTGTATAGTTTTGGGGTTTTCTGCACCATGTCCAGGTAGGGCTTACTACAACCCAGTGCTGCTATTTGTTGTGTTCAGTGGGTAATTGGATGGGGAACCAAGGGCTTACAAAAAATTAGATTGAACACGGAGTAGAACAATTCCTTCCAACTTCCCAGCCCACGACAGGGCTTCCAGTGCAGCCAGCCTTTCAGCAAGCACACATGTTTATCAGATCTTTTGAGCCATTTGATACTACAGTGTTTTTCTTCTAATACTCTTCTTTAAGAGCTGGCCCACTTCCAAGGTTTTGGAAAGATAAGATTCTAAATTAATTCCTAAAGTTTCCAGTTAGACAGAGACTGCCTTTCAATCCGGGTTCTTCTTCTTTGTTCTTTGATCTGAATCCCAGGAGAGTCATGAATGTTTCTCCGGCTGCAGCTTTGTCTGAATATGGCCTGTATCTTGAAGGAATATCTTTGGTCTGCTGAGGTGACTCTGGGCTTAATACGGAGTGGGAGGTGGCGGGAGAGAGAGGTGGAGTGGGGAGCATCCTTTGTCTTGATTTCTCTTTGAGCCAAACTTTCTCTTCTTGAAGGGACATAAATCCCAAGGCTAACAGGGGTAGGATAGTCCCTGCCCCCTGAGGATAAGCACCCTCTACACCCACAGACTGAGGAAGAACCTAGGATTTAAGCAAGCTCCAGGGCTGCCACCCGGCACCATTTTTTCCTATCATCTCCCCCACTCTTCTTCTTCGATGTTGCCCTAGCTCAGGTCCTCAGCATCTCCCGTCAGAGAAGTGGCCTCTTAACAGCTGACTCTAATCCCCAAAGCAAACTCAGTCCACCCTACACCCTACTTCCAGTGAGCTGAAAACCTAGCCATGCCACCAAAGTTTAGATCCCCTCTTTTGATGCCCCATCACCTACAGAATGAGGGTTCAGCTCTGTTGCAACATTTTGAGATCCGCATCCTTCCTTACCTCCCCTCCGGTTCGCACCTGTTCTTCAGCCATGGTTACTGAGAGGCACGTGCTTCCTTAAGCAGATTGCTTCACTCGTGCCTTTGCTCTGCTGGCTCCACCACCTGAAGGGCCAGCACCTGCTCTCCCTGGTTTGCTTTACTGACACCTAATCTTCTTCAATTGGGGTCAAGGGTCATGTTAAGTGTTGAATTATATCCACCCAAAAGATGTTGAAGTCCTGCCCCCAGTACCTGTGAATGCGACCTTATTTGGAAAGAGGGTATTTGCAGATGATTAAGCTAAGAATGGGGTTGTTAGGGTAGGCCCTGATCCAAAATGACTGGTGTCCTTATAAAACAGGAAAATTTGGACACAGAGACAGACACACACAGAGGGAAGACAATCAGAAGACAAAAAGAGAAGATGGGGCCGGGCGCGGTGGCTCACGCCTGTAATCCTAGCACTCTGGGAGGCCGAGGCGGGTGGATTGCTCAAGGTCAGGAGTTCGAGACCAGCCTGAGCGAGACCCCGTCTCTACTAAAAATAGAAAGACATTATATGGACACCTAAAAATCTATATATAGAAAAAATTAGCCGGGCATAGTGGCGCATGCCTGTAGTCCCAGCTACTCGGGAGGCTGAGGCAGTAGGATCGCTTAAGCCCAGGAGTTTGAGGTTGCTGTGAGCTAAGCTGACGCCACGGCACTCACTCTAGCCTGGGCAACAAAGTGAGACTCTGTCTCAACAAAAAAAAAATAAATAAATAAATAAATAAATAAAAATAAATTAAAAAAAAAAAAAAAAGAGAAGATGGTCATTTACAGGCCTAGGAGTGACTGAGGCCACCAGGAGCCAGGAGAGAATCACGGAACTCACTGTCCCTCCCAGCCTTCAGAAGGAGCAACTCTGCCAGCACCTGGATTTAAGACTCCAGCCTCCAAAACTGTGAGGTAATCAATTTCTGTTGAGTCACTCAGTTTGTGGTACTTTGTTACAGCAGTCCTAGCGAAATCATGCAGGTCATTTTTAGTATACAGCCTTTCTTGATGCACATAAGATCAAAATGAATAGCTTGTCCTTGTACCCCAGATTGTCCTGGTATATCCCACAATCCCAGTGGCTCTAGTATGCAAAAACAGTGCTTTTCAAATTATAACATGCACATGAATCACCTGGTAATCTTGTTAAAATGCTAATTCTGATTCATTAGGCCTGAGAATCTGAATTTCTAGCAAGCTCCTGGGTGTTGCTGATGCTGCTGGCCCATGGGCCACACTTGGAGTGCCAAGGCTTTGCAGCACCTGTCTGTCTATGGGCTGTAACATGCCCGAGGTCAGAGATTACACCTTTGTATACCCTGTGGTTGGTGCAGGGCCAAGAACACTACAGGCACATAACAAGTGTTGGTTGAATAGCTGATGAATGAATGAATCTGTGCTATTAGGAGCATGTCTTTGGTATTGAAGGATTCGTGATCATTCCCAAGGTATGTTGGGCGTACAATAATGTCTCCTGGTTTTCCCACTTTTCAATGTTTTTATTCGTTTGAAACCCTTCTTGGAGAGGAAAAGAAGCTCCACACCACGAACTTAAAGAAAGACATTCTGGAATGCCACGTTTGTGGTGGGGAGGTGAATGGGCTAATCTTTCAACTATATTTGAGTCAACTCTTTGACACCATCTGTCAAAAGCCACCTCCTTCCTCTGTCCTTCCTCCACTTCCACTCTGTGTAACGGCCCAGAGCAGGTCACTGAGAGCAAAAGGACAGGAAAGGAATGTACATGATTAAGCTCAGAATAGGACTCTGGCACAATACACTTAAAACAGCTCACCGAGGTAGGTAACATCACCCCTATTTACAAACAGAAAATTGGGGCTTGAAGTAGTTTGTCCAAAGCTATCACACTAGTGAGTGACAGCACCAGCGTCAAGCAGATTTAACATCAAAGCCCGTGCCTTTCCCCTCACACCACAAACAGTGCTGGAAAAGACAGCTAATGGTCTAACTGGCCACACCGCTGGGGTCTCTACACTGCTTTCTTTTCTCCTCCAAATAGAAAACTGAAGACAGTAGAGGTTGTAGCTCAGAGGCAACTACCCGGCTCTCTCTAAAATATTCCAATTCTGACAGTCACGGAGATTTCTCATTTTTCTGGCATCTTCAAGGAACATGCTCTTTACTATAAACATTTTCCAGATAACTGTGATTCTTGCCTTTAAGTTTAAAAAATTATTTTAATAATTTTGGATAAAATAATTTGCCTCCTCAAATAAGTTATATCTTTTTATAACTCAGGGCCACTGTTAAGGATTGTCAATCTCAACACTATGCTGAATTCATTCTTACTGCCAATTATTACAGAAATATATTGAACGGTGTGCCCCTACATTAAAGGGCCTCAGACAGAGATATTTAGAGACAATATTTCTGCTTTTATCATTTTTTCCTTATTTCTCCTTTAATCTAAAGAGTATCAGTTGTTCCTTTTTGCTCCAACCAGTGCATCTGCTTTTAACATTGCCTTAGGTCTGATTTGTTAATTCAATTCTTAAAGGGGAGAAAAACTGATAAGGAAATTAGTTAGAAATATATGCAAAGTAAAAATGAGTACGATATGAGTTGAGCATCTGGGAGATTTCCTTCTGAGTTAATGTGTGAGATTTAGTGCTTTTTAAAAGTTGTTTTAGACTGCCCAGAGATTTTTTGTTCATTTCCTCATTCTAAACATTATATTTTGAAGTTAAGGTCATCTAAAAGATGACCTTTATAAAGGTGCATTGTTGTTATACAATATGTTAGCTTCCTCCCTAGAAGTCAGTGGAAGACACACAGTCATCTCTTAAAAATCCCTGTTGCCTATAAAACAGCTAACTACAGTAAAACCTCACTAACCTGGAACAACCCAAAAGGAGAATACATTCTGAATTAATTTTTTAAAAATCTGATTTAAAGTATTTTTTTAAAGTTATATAGATCTCTTGCTTTCAAAATAAAAAAGTGACTCCAATTATCTACTAAGAAAATGTACCAAGACTTCTTTTTGGATGTATTCTGTTGGATAGATCACAATGTCCTTTTGGCTCTAAACAGTATATCCAAACTTGTCTTAAGTAATTTAAACTTAATGCTATACTCTTATTTATAGCATTACTTCCCTGTAAAGTCATTTCTATTAATAAATAGTAAAAAAAAAAAAAGATTTTAGTCTCAACCAGGTTGAATTATGAATTATCACAAATTCCTAATTAATAGGATATTCTGGTATTCATGTATATATATTTTTTAAAACTGCTAAAGAGTCATCTCAATGGCCTTTTTGTATTTCACAATTTTAAGTTTTTCCTACCTTTGGGAGCAGTTTTAAAGCTGAAAGGTAATTTTGTTTATACCTACTTAATCAAATTATATACTATAGTTTCTTATTTTCAAAAAATGAGAAGGGAATAAAGGAAGAATGAGCAGGGGTGAAGAGGAGAAGGGGTAAGTGGTGTGCTGTTCAGTGTGATCTATGCAAGGCAGGTGGGGCAGAGCGCAGGTGCTGCTCTGACGGATTGGCAGGTAGTGAGTGGAGGGCGTGGCCTGGAGGCAGCCTCTCCCTTATTATTGCTTGCAAATGACCCTTATGTGCGCATCTAAAAAAAACAGCATTTGAAAAGTCAGTGAGATTTGATTTAGAAGAAATCAGCACCCACAAATTAGTTCTTTTAACCTGCAAAGAAACCCTAAGTGTTATTTTCTAGACATTCCCAGTTGCTTTGCATGAAGAAATTCACTACAACCTAAAAGTACATTGGCCTCAGATAATCCAACAAGTTTCTGAGTTCCAACAGGATTTCCTGGTTTAACAGGAGTTTTCTATAACAAAATAGTCAGCATTTAGCATAAACCAAGAAAACTGTGCTTTAAATAGTCTCTTTCCTCACCTTTTATCCTCTTGCAATAGCACAGGTTTCTTTTTCTTATTTCAAAAAGTTTTTATGATTAATGAAATTGGCTAATATGTTGGAGTTTAGAGCTAAAGACACAAGACAAAACATGTAGTTTAAAGAAATTTACAACTTACCAGCCAAACCACATCCATTAGGCAAAGGCCTTCATGAGATAATTATGAATATAAATAGTTAACTTTGGTTTCTGTTGAGCATGTAGAAAAATTAAGGGCCATTACTTTGCCAATAGTAGTACTATCAAAAAAAAAAAAAGGAAAAGAAAGAATAAAGGACAGTTTTATAAGATGCATGATCACGCAATCTAAACAAATTCTTAAAGAATTAAAATATATAATCACCTAGATGCAAATTAAATACCTCCCTAAACTTCAGTCATTTTTTTGACTTAAGGAAAAGGCTATTTCCACACAGTGCTTCAAAGAGCAGGAAATCCTCTATCAATAACCTCCTTTAAGCTTGCTGCTCATACACATCAAAAGGCTTTAACTACCTATTTGTTCCCCCTGAGAGAGATGGTTTTCTTTTTGTCCCCAAAAGGATCTAGACTGCTTCCAAACTGTGAGAGAATTTTACAGGGAAGATGTAAATTGGCTGCACACCTGTAGTCCCAGCTACTCTGGAGGCTGAGGCAGGAGGATTGCTTTGGCCCAGGAGTTCAAGGTTACAGTGAACAATGATGCCACTGCACTCTACCCAGGGAAACAGAGCAAGACCCTGTCTCTCAAAAAAAAAAAAAAAAAAAAAGAGAGAGAGAGTATTTTTTCCTGACAAATCTTGTCTAGTTAGAAACTGTCATGGAGTTTTACAGCTATGGAAAGTCTCATTGACATCTTGATCTTCCACCTTTTATCCCCTTCTTTTCTTATTTAGAAATTTCCAACTTAGAAAGGAAAGGTTCAAGAATTGTATGTATAGGCAAATACAACTTACTTTTTTTTTTGAAACAGGATCTCACTCTGTCCCCTTCTCCCCCTGAGCTAGAGTGCAATGGCATGATCATTGTTCACTGTAACCTTGAACTCCTGGGTTCAAGCAATTAGCCAGGCATGCACCACCACACCTGGCTAATTTTTCTATCTTTTGTAGAGACAGGGGTCTCTCTATGTTGCCCAGGCTTGTCTCGACCTCCTGGCCTCAAGTGATCCTCAAACCTCAGCCTCCCCAATTAGCCGGGGCTACAGGCTTGCACTACCATGCCCTGCTAATTTTTTAAAAAATTTTTTTGTAGAGATGGGGTCTCACTATGTTGCCCAGGCTGGTTTCCAACTCCCGGGCTCAAGGTGTCCTCCTGCCCCAGCCTCCCAGAGTGCCACGATTATAGGCATGAGCCACCATGCCTGGCCTGACACTCATTTTTTAAAACTCACTCCTCTCTCTATAGTATTGAGAGGTTTGTATCAAAATTAATTTGTGTTGAATTACCAAGCTCTTAGTTGTTTTTAAAACTGCTTCTCAGAGAAGCTTAGACCTTTTTTCTGAGCATTTAAAAATGATCTGAATAGAAGTTTTAATAAAAAGCCAGTGTGGAGAAAAGCCAGTATTATTGCAGAGCACATTTTTGCAGGTGGACATGAAGGACAGTATATCAGAGTCAAGAATTACTAGTGGTTCTAAAATCCAACTGCAAGAATGTCCTATCTAATTACACATGCCACTCATATGATTGCGTTTGACCTACCCCATATCTCTGATCCTGGAAAATTAATGTACAAGGTTCATTGATGCTGCACATTTTAGTTACCTATTTTTCCAACCATTAAAAAAAATAAACATTCCATATATGTGCTAAACTCTTCCTCAGGCTTGTGTTTTATCTTAAAAAAATGAACTCTAAATGTTTTGTGGCCAAGATAAAATATGTTTGGCTTCGATTTCATGCCAGACATTTTTTTCTTAAGTTTGTAAGACCTTAGTGGACTTCTACTTCTTGGAATCCAGGGTCTTGGGCTGTGTGTGTGTGTGTATGTGTGTGTGCTGTTTTTTAAGTAAATGCTGAGGCATGTAAGTGAATGTTTTTAAGTAAATGTTTTTAAGTAAATTTGATTCTTTATTTTAAGCAATCTTAACTTCCTTCTCACAATTGTGGTTATGGGTGAGAAATTGATGGCCACAGCATTCCAGTGATCCAACCTTCCAATTTCTTAAGGATTGCATCCCCAGAAAACCCCAAAGTCTTTCCTCAAGAGAGGCTGCTTCAGCAAATTGTAATTTGCTGAAGGAATCAGTGAGTCGACAAACATTTCATGTGGTGCAGAAAGGAACAGCCTCTTTCTTCTCCATGGTGCTCTACAAGTCCCTCTCACCCATGTCAACTACAGAAAAGGATTTTGTCTCTCTGTGAGAATCCTGTTCATTTGAATTCAGTGTTCTGTTAGCTCTTTGTGGTGAAGGAAAAGCATTTCAACAATTCCCTATCCTTATGCTGGAAAATGCATCTCATCCCTGGTCTGTTATCTTCTTTCTGTGTGGAGCGAGGTAAAGAAATGATTTATCTTCTCAACTGCACGCTCAGCATTGTCTCACTGACTTCCCTTCCAGGCTTTCCATGGGATTTGAAAATTTATATTTCCTTGCTTTTGTTTGCTGATTGTATAAAGGATTTTTATCTTCTTGTTTCAAATTAAGTCTCACAAGCTAGGATTTCCTTTCTTTAGTAACACTTTGTCCCCCAAGCATTTCTTAGTATTTCCTTGCTTTTGTTCACACTCCATTTCACTTATTTTGTTTCTTTCTTTTTCCTTGTATACTTTCAGAAGGCATTGCTTTCCAGCTCTGTCTATAGTATTTCCCCTCCTTTTTCTGTGTCCTTGGAATGGCAAACTATTTCTTCTCTCCCTTTCTTTCTTTGTCTCTCTCCCCTGTCTTTCTTTCACTATTATTTAAAATGACCTAAAAGGTGAAGTCTAATATCTATCCCAAGGGCTCCTATTTTTTCTTTCCGAAAGCACCACCAATCAGAACTTACACCCATACTGAATATCTGTTCTCGACATAGAATCTCCTATTGTCACCCACCTAGTGTCATTTGTCCATTGGATTGTAAGCTTAGCTCTTTTCAGGTGAAACAGAATCTATTCTAGGGAGAACAAAAGAACAAAGACTCCCTCATTCTCTGAGTTCCCACCTACCTAATCGTTAGCAGACGAGGACTCAGTGCACCAAACACGTCAGTGTTTCGTACCAGGGTGTGCACGTGTGTAGATAGATAATTTCTGTAAGAACAAAGAAAAATTGATGAATGTCATAGACAGGAAAAATAACATTGAAAGTTAAATTCAATTTTAATAAAATACAGGATCGCGTGAGCCCCAAAGTTTGAGGTTGCAGTGAGCTATGATGACGCCACTGTACTCTACCCAGGGCGACACAGCAAGACTCTGTCTCAAAAAAAAAATTAATAAAATATAGCAGAAGTTATATTTTCAAGATATTTTTCCAAGTTGCAATTGATGGCTCACATTTTAAAAACAATATTTAATATAGTAAAACTCCAAGTCAATAAAGGAACTGGAATAGTGCCCTGAATTTGCTGTAAACAAATTTTGTTTGTTCTTAGTTAATTCAGTTACTGTTTTAAAGTTTTTCTCTTAAATAATACCTTGTTTAAAAAATATATTCAACTGATTCAAATGTTCACTGTACCCCTAGAGAATCAGTGGCAGCAGGAGAAAAATGCATTGCCCTGAAACGCATGGGACATCATCTTATGAGATGATTTGTAGAATACAATAAGGAGAAAAGGTCAGAAAGGGCTATCTAAATAAAGAGAGTTTAAAAAAGTACAGCAAAGGTTTACCCGACCTCCCCTTGTTTCAGAATGTCTAGCTTTCATGATTTGTCAGGTGCTGTCTACATATACACTGTTGAGGCCTTATATGACAATCCAAATGCACCTTTGAAAAAGAACATGCCTACCAGGTGCCCTCCTGTGCCCTCTCTCCAGGCATTTCAGTTCAGCTTTTCAAATGCTTCAGAGATGCACAGAGAGTACACAAGTGGCCTCTGGGCATGCCCTATGCCTAACTTGACCATAGAATTTATCAACTAATGGAGGCACTTGGGGAGTGAAGGGGTTGTGTCATAAACACTTTTTCATGTTGCTAGTCCTCAGAATCATTTTAACATCGATCTCAGTATAATTCCAAGGAGAAGATATCTTCACCATTTATTTAGTTATGTCTTGCCAATGTTTACTTTTGTTCAGCTGCGTATTAAGTAAACCCTTGCTTCTCAAAGTGTGGCCTGCAGACCAGTAGCATGGGTACCCCCCGGGAGTTTGTTAGACATGCAGGGTCACAAGCCACCTCAGATGCACTGAAACTGCCTTTTAAGAAGATTTCTGCGAGATGCACATCAAAGTTTGGAAAGCACTGAGTTAGTCTGCTTATAAATAATGCTGCTGTGAACATCTTCATGCACATATATTTCCCCCACTTGTGGATGGTTTAATTGTATTCAGTTCCCAGGGTGAGATTCTGAGTTCAAATGACTTGCGGATTTTTATGCTTGCCAGAATTTCAGGAGGGTATTTTAAGAGCCAGATGGGTGGATATGGCCAAAAGCTATAACTTGAGGATGGGTCCAGTTAGTGCCCTCTCTCGGCTAGAGGATTATAATTGACGTGTTGGGGACCTCTGCCTTTAAAAGTCCTATAATTTAAAGAACAAGCCCCAGATTCCCATGTGGAGGCAGAGCCCGAGAAGCAAATAACTTTCTGTTCCATCTCCCTGACCCACAGACTCACAGGGCTTCTTGCAGCGCCCATCAGATTGCAAGGCTGACAACTCCTAAATATTCCAGATACAGGCCAGAAACCTCCTTAAATTTCATGTCTAGGGAATTCATTCCTGACTTTCTCTGAGTCATGAAAAAAAAGAAATGCTTCTTCCGGGGGCCTTTAGATTCACCTTCCAAGCCACAGTAATTCTAGCTTTGCTCTGGCATCTGTAGCCCAGAGGATCACTGTTCTGCTTCCCTGATGGTTCCCTAAGTGTCTTTTTCTCCTCAGGAGCTGCAGATATTTTCTTTCACAGATAATCTCAGCCCCGCAGGGGTCTGCAATTCCAGGGCGTATGCCATCCTCACCGGTTCCAGCTTGTTGTCCAGACTCCTCTCCACCCCCCACTGCTTTCCTACTGACTGCTGTTCTCCTCAGCATCTCCAGTGTTTTAGCTGACCTCTCGGTCACTGTTTTTCTTGGGACAATGTCATATTGTGAGGTTTATGATACGCTTCCCTGATAGTGATGCTGTCCAGATCTTCAGTTTGTTTCTTAGTGCTCTTAAGCCTGCCCGTCAAGGCGGCCCCGCGTCAGCCCGGCTTATCTGTGTGGATGTCTGGAATGGAGTCTGGCAACTTCGTCCCGCTGGTTTTGCCTTCATTCAGGGATGATCGCAAATGACATCTGGGTTTGTTGTCTTAGCGTTGCTGGAATATCAATATCCATCCTGACAGACGTGACTAGATCGCCTACATGCCTTTACCATTTCTTCAGAAGAGATGTTGCCCAGTTAAGTGGCTCTCCCTTGTCTGTCAATGACAGAGCTTAACCTCATCCCACAGAGAAATGGAGGAGTGCTTTCTGTCATCCACTCTTCTGTATGGGATGCAACCTGGAAGTCCCATTTTATGCTTATATAGTCAACTTTTGTGTTCAAGCATGGCACTATAATAAGCACCATTTGGAACAGTTTGTATATGTGCGTGCAAGGTGGGGAGAGAGGGAGAAAGAAAGAGAGGCTAATGGACCTTTACCTATCTAGTTCATTGGCTCTGAGACCGGCCAAGGGGAGCAACTGTCTCTAAGATGGCCACCATCAAGTCCTTCCCTCTGGTGTTCACGAGCCCTTCTCCCACGGAGGAGCAGAATCTATGCCTTCCCTTCTTTGAGTATGGGCTGGTGTGTGAATGCCATGATCAGTAGAATATAGAAGGCTTACAGTTTCTTCATGGCTTTCTTGGAATGCTTACCCTGGGGGAATCCAGCCACAATGTAAGAAATCAGACTACCCTGAGCCCACCACACTGTGAGGAAACCCAAGGTTGTCACATGGAGAGACACATGGACAGATATGACCAATAGGCCCTCAGCCATCCCAGCCCACATGCCAGGCGTGTAAGTGAAGAAACTTTTAAAGACTCCAGCCTCTGCCTCCATCCAACTGCAACTTATGAGGGACCTCAAAAGAGAACCACCCAGCTGAGCCCTTAAGCTCCCAGAACCATGAAAGATAAAATTAAGTTGTTGTAAACCATTACATTTTAGGTATGGTTTGTTATGTAGAAATATATAACTGGAATACCACATGTGTCTATTTTTTGTAAGAAAACCTTTCAAATCCAAAGTAGTAAAGCAACTACAACTGTGATTTTGCCACAGGGTTTGAAGTTCTGCCTCAACTCGTCTTTGGAAGATAAGTTACTCTGGAATGCTCAGTTACTCTGGGAAAAGTAAAATGGCGACTTTAATTTGCTATCCAGATGTGGTTTGGATGTGCTATTCTCCAGAGCCGGGTGATGATGTACATCAATTCAGTGCCGATAGATTAGCTATGTTCTAGGAACTTATTCTTGGAGAGTCTGACTTATTATAAATATTAACTAGGTATCAAAATAGGCAGTAGTCATTGAAAGTTAGAGGAAGACGTGGCCTTGGATAGAAATAACCTAGTCCAGCCACCTTTATATATTTTTAGATAAGATAAAAGGACACAGAGGTAAAGTGTCTTGCCCAGATCACAGAGCTGTATGGTGGCAGCGCCAGGACAAGAACCCAGGTCTCCTGGCCTGGGAACGGCCCCCTTCAGCCTGCCACCCTGCCTCTCGGATGCTAAGGAAACCCTGAGTTTGTAATCTGGTGTTATTCTCCTTTTCATTTATTGTGTACGTCCTATGTGCTACCGATCTGTGCAATGGGGCAAATACCTACCTTCTGTGATTACTAGCAGGGTTAAAGGAGATAGCTTATGGAAATTATTTGGCACTTACTATATACTCAATAAATGGTAAGTACCTTTTTCAAGAGCCTAGTAAAACAAATTCTTTGGATAACCATCTCAAGGGCCTTTAAATTGAAAGAATTTCCCTTCAAACAATACCCTAAGTATGAGAAATTCTTCACTGGGGAGGACTACAGAAGGGAATTCAACATCCATCCAAGTTCCAACCCAGACAAGTAGACATTTAAACGACCTGTGAGAAAAGAAAGGAGCTGGTTGTGGATAATTAGCACGAGCGCATGGAATAACTCACCATCCTACAAAGGGAAACAGACAGGGCTGAGTCAGCTCTGGACACGAGAATTAGAAGAGAGCAGGCCTGGATGTCTGGAGTTCTTTCTGTCAACTTTTTATAAAAATAAGTACCTCTCGCTGTCTGTCTGTCTGCTGAGGAGATGATCCATCACCCGGTCTGTGAAAGTAGCTTTCCTTGAGCCCATCTCTCCAGACTTCTGTTGTGGTTACATGTCTCACTGTGGTTATCCCCATGTCTGCTGCTCTGTCTCCCTCGTATCATGTGTGCTGTGTGTGTAAAACTCTTTATGTGGAGTCTGGGAATGGTTTTTAATACATTCGGAGCAATAAGCCAGAGCCTCCACCTTTAATACCTGCCCCTGCCGTTTCTCATCACCAGGGCTGCGAGCACATGTGGGAAGCAGCCGCCCGTGACGGGTCGGGGCCCCGCCGAGCAAGGAGAAGCAGATGGGGAGAGAACGGATCTATTGTGCTGAACACCTGTCCAGCCATCAGGACCGAAAGACGAGGTGTTCTAGAGGCCATGTGGTACAAGGGACAGAGCCCTGGCTGTGGGCACAGTAAGGGAGGGGCGCCACAGGTGTCACTTTCATGATGATTGTAGGTGACGAGCGGAAAAATCATTTTCACTAGTTTTTTGCTTACCAGAGGGTAAAGCGAAGAAGTCATTGTTTCAAAGCCATCAGGAGATGCCCTCTGAGTTAGATGGACGGGTTCAAATTCCAGGTCTGCCACTGGTTGGCTTCATGATTTGTTGTGAGCTATTTAACTTTGAGCTACAATTTCCTCACCTGAGAAATGGGGACATAACAATGCTTGCTTTGAGGGCGGGTTGTAAACATTACACAGGAACAGTGTAAGCAAAGTGTCTGTCACTGCCCTGGAACCCTGGAGTATTGCAGATGCTCTGTAAGTTAAAGCCTTATTACGTTGATAAGGATTTTCAAATTAAAAGGGAAAAATGCTGTGGAGTGAATAAAATTAGTTTACTCATTTGGACTAAATCTCCAACCTCTCTGCTCCTATTAAATGAGGACTGTTTTGTGTACCCCACTGACAGATGCAGGGAGTCTTAGCATTAGGTGTAGCTGGACCGCCTTTGCTCTGCCACATCAAGATGTCTCACTCCAGAAGATGTGACCTTGGGATTTTCACCTGGGGATCAGGATTGGTCTGAATCTGTTTATGAGACAAATTCTGGGATTTTTTTTTACTTGGTGGAAAATCGTTTGGGCTCCTCCTCAAAGGGACACGTTATAAACATCTGCTACTATTGTTTGTGCTTTAAAAATGTTACTGTCCTGTATAAAGAGTAAAAAGGAACTTCCAGTCCTACATGTTTTGCTAACAGTTTTATAATGAGTGTAATAGTGAATTGTGTTTATAGACTCAAGTAATAATTTAAAAAAAGAGAGAAACAACCGTTTCTTGAGTGCCTGCTGCGTGCCAGGCACTTCATAATCCCCCTCCAAGGTGGGCTCGCCGTTTCCATCTTACAGAGGGGAAATCCGAGGCTTCCAGAGGTTAAGTGTCTCGCTGAAATCCCTGCTGGTGATCTGTGGGGTTGACATTGAAGCAGATCTGATTCCGAAGCCCTTGCTCTGTCCAGTCCACTTCACTGCCTCCAGCCTCCGCTCCACTTGCTTGACTTTAATGAGGACCTCACAGTTTTCTTGGGCTGTTGAGATCCTATGAACTGCCCTTGCTCTCATCTTTGGAGTGACCCTGCTGCTTCTACTCTTGGCCCAGATGATAGAAACTCTCTGTGCATATGTCAGGTGTTACAAGATGCTGAGTGTGAAACGTTTAATCAAGTGTTTCAGTGAAATGCTGCATCTGGAAACTGTTATCCAGATGTTATAAACCACTTTGGCCAGTGGTGCCAGACTGCTGTCCAGGTGATGAGTACAGCCCCCCCCACCCATACATGGAAGATGATCTGGAGGGACTGAGAGCTGGGAAATTGTTAACTACTGTGCTGCATTCTTCCCTGCAAGGGACATTAGGGACCTGTGTCCCACACCTCCCAGACCAAGGGTGTCCTGATAACTCAGAAGAATCTTCAAGCTGGAGAATAACTGGCCATTTCCTCACAATCCCTGCATCTATACCTAAAAGAGTAGCTGGGGGTAAACTGAGCAGCTTCAAGGCCACGGGCACCTGCCCCCCACAGCTGGAATCGGACATCTGTTTAGAGGTTGCTTTCTTTCCCCCCAAGCCTCTATGGGGAGAGCTCTGAATCCCAGAGCGGCTGGAATCAAAGGGATACTTCGGGAAATAAAGGGATAGGGCAGGTCTTCTGCCGTGAGGCCCAGGCTTTGTAAGAACTGTGGCACCATCCAGAAGTGGTAGGCCTCCCTATGAGTCCTACAGCTGCATAATAAGGCAAAAATGACACAAGTAACTGATTTCAAATCAAACTTGATGATTTGTTCCATAGCACATAGTTTTTGTTTTGATCCCCACGTTCATGGTTGTTATTGCCAACTGAGGCCAGCCTACCAACAAGGAAGCAATATGGCGTCATGCACAAAGGCTAAAATGTACAGCTGTGGAAGTTAAACTATCTGCATCCAAATCCATTTGCTTTCTACCTGTGTGACCTGGGATAAGTTAACCTTAACTGAGGCTAAGCCTTAGGCTTCTCCCCTAAAAAAAAGAGAATAATTAAAATACTAAACTTCATAGGGTGGATGTGAGACTATAAGGAGATCACGTATGGTAAATGCATATGGTATGTCTGAACGTCACCGTGGTGGTGGTGGCTGCCGACGGCCCTTTGTTTTAAGAAAACTCGATGTCTTCCTGTTAGCTGGAAGGCCACTGTCCCCCACTTGGGGAATGGTAGGTGTTGGCGTCACTTGCGTTGAAACTCAAACAGTTGGCTAGTGATTTGGGCCAGCGGAGGGGTAGCCTGACCAGGCAGGGCTGCGATCCCCTGCCGCTGCTCACATCTCTCTAGCAGGCTGCACTTGTCATCTGGCCCAACCGGCTTGATTCAAAAAACCAGCCTTTCCACAGGAATTTCACACATGCAAATGAGGATTTTGATGGTCCTTGTAAAATAACCTCTAGTTTAGTCTGAACAGTCCCTGCCATTTGAGAGCCAAAGTCCCCAAGATGGGCCAAATTGTCTGCACAATTGCTCTAGTCTGAACCCAGGCTCAGGAACCACAGAGGCAACAGTTTTCAGTCTTCCAGTCCCCAGGACGGAGGAGGCTCTCAGTGTTGTTGCCCCCGAGTGGGTGAGCCCCTCGATTATTTCAGTGGGGAGTGAGCCAGACAGCCCTTAGGCCTAGGAAACAAAAGTCAACCCACATTAGCGCCCACCTTTTAATACCTTGTTCAAGCAAAAATGTCAATGTAACCTTTAAGAATGAGAGTCCTTGGTCTACAAAGCCAGTAGGATCCTTTCAAGGCGTACTCATTTATAAATTCTTCCTAGTACATTCAAGATTTTGGCTCTCCTTTATGGGTCTGTAATTATTTATTTACCTCCTTGAAAGGTTAATTTTTTTTTTTTTCATATTTTCAGGAGAGTGAAATACTTGAGCTCTTGGAAATATTTAAGTATACTTTTGCTTTGTTTTATCCGGTACATCTGGATTATTTTAGCCCTAGGCAAAGATCCATTAGCATCACACAAAACTATGTTGTCTTGAAACTACATTTTTGACTAAAATTTCCACCTTAAAGCAAATGATGTTTATGTGGTTTGATATAGAAAAGACTCAATCATACCCTGACTTCTTAGGTGATCCCTTTGTGTTTACTTCTTTCTTTCTTCCCCTCTCTCATGCATGAGCCTGTCTCACAGGTCTGTCCTTGGTCTTCTTCCCCATCATCACGTTCCTGACTGCAGAGATCTGAGTCATCCCTATTGCTCTGCTACCTGTCACCTCTGTCTAGGTGCTGTCTGAAGAGTGATGCTCAGAAAAAGAAGAGTATGGACCCTGCTTCCAAAGCTTTGAGCCCGGGGAGCCCACAGGATGTCCAAATGTCCAAATAGAAACGTCACAGATACATTTCCCCCATGTACACAGAGACACTGTTAAGTCAAAGCTTTATTCACCTTTCTCTTCCCTGTAATCACGCCTTGAAAAAGCTCCTGTTTTAGTAAATCATGGGTCATATCTGTTTGTCAGAGAAGGTAATGAAGCAGGTCTATTTTTCTAAAGTCTTTTTTTTTTTTTTGGCCTGTGGGGGTCTCCCATTTCATGCCTCTGTTTATGGAAATTTTATTTACAATATCCTAATAAATCTCTATGCTGTAGGATCATACGGACATGAAGATGGGTTCAGGGGTTATTCAGGAGTTCAGGGGTTATTCAGGAGTACTGGAATGTCAGGAAGCATACGGCAACGCCTCACTGCCGCGGACACAGGGATCTCACTGCATGGACTGAAGTCAGGCTTCCCACTCTTGACGTAAGGAAATAGATGGAGACAGAGAACTAGATGGTGTCTTATGCAGCTCCTGTCCAAACCGCCACTGGGCTAGGAGCAGCAAAAAATGTCCATGCTATCTCTTCCTCGCACATGGGAGGCAAATTGCTTTTTTTTTTCTTTTGAGACAAGGTCTCACTCTGTCACCCAGGCTGGAGTGCAGTGGCTTTGTCATAACTTACTGCAGCCTCAAACTCCTGGGCTCAAGTGATATTCTTGCCTCAGCCTCCCAAGTAGCTGGGACTACAGTCACGTTCCACCATGCCCATCTAATTTTTCTATTTTTTGTAGAGATGGGGTCACACTCTTGCTCAGGCTGGTCTCGAACTCCTGGCCTCAAGCAATCCTCCCACCTCGGCCTCCCAGAGTGCTACAATTACAGGTATGAGTCACCTTGCCCGGCCTGCAAATTACTTCTATAATAAAAGTATAAGTAAAAATTATGATGTCCAAATATCCATAAATATCACCTGCCTATAGATATAAATAAGGTCACATCAGTATCAGTTTCTGAGTTCCCTTCTTAAAGCCCACCTGTCTCGTTCTGGGATGTCCCCAAGACTGTCCAGCATGGGTTAATATTTTGATGTCATTCTATCCAAGCGTACATTTGGTATATATTGTTTTGTCACCTTCTCTTTTCACTTGTAGTATACTGTAAACTTTCTCCAATGGGTTAGATATTTTTCTGTAACATGATTTTTTATGGTTTTATGGTATTTCGTCACATGGATAATTGGTTTAACCAGTTCTCTGTTGTTGTACATTTACTCCCAATAATACATAATTTTGTGGTGAATGTCTTTGCACACACATCTTCGCATAGATCTCCAGTTTTTGTCCTGAAATGAAGTCCTGGGTATGGAATTGCTTAGCCAGAGGTCTTACTCATCATAAAGAATAAATACTATTATTATTTAAAAATGATAACGATAGTAAGTACTACTAAACATTGGGCCAATGGGTGGCAATTCCTCTGGAGAGAGCTCTTGAAAACAAAAAGACAACACTTATAACCTTTTAAAAACTGCATTTTAAGGAACAAGAACCATTCCAAATATATCAATACAGAAACAATTTTGAGTTTTTGAAACCTCTTTATAATCTGACATGTTTGCTTCCTAAGATTTAAGTTAGGTACAGTATTTTTATGTAGGCATTGTAAACATCTATTTAAAGGACAATACTATATAAATTGTTTATTAGTGTTATTTATCATCAACGAATCATGCAAGTCTGGGCAGACTTTCTACACTTTATCTGGAAGCTCAGCATTCTGAAGTTTGTTAACTCTCTACCAGAGCGATTTTAAAGTCCCAGCGGGCCATAAAGGATTAAATGGAATGTATGACTTGTATCCTTCACTAGATTTTAAGAGAAAGGATTTGTCACTGATATATTTTGACCAAATGCCTTATTAAAGACACCACCACAAACGGAGCTTGGAAGCAAAAGTAGCCCAGACGCCCCTGGCAGCTCCATCATTCTGTACTTTAATAACTCATTGGCAACATGATGAAGTAGTTTATGTTCCAGACTTTGCCTCCTGGTATCTAGATTTTTATAGGTGTTTTGACTGAGGTGTAGAGGAGGCATTTTTTTGGCTGCTGATTTCTATTCCAGATTGCGGGATGTGAATAATTTGGTAAATTAACATCAATGGGTTAGACTGTTCTTTGTTACCAACGGCCCCTGAGCTGCCTGTTCCACTCGATGGTCGCATTAATTTGCAACCACAGGAGGATGGCTGCTGGGCACATACGCCCAAGTTAAATTTCCTTTTGCAGGTTTTCCCCCTATTTTGGATATTCAGGTAGCCACTAAAGTCTGAGGCAGCTCTCTCTTGTGCATTCATAATTCTGGCTGAACCTAGGGCTTCCAAAACTAATATCAGGGAGGAATGATCCAAACTTTAGTGCTTTTGTGGCTTTTTTTTTTTTTCCTGGGGCCAGTTTTCGGCTATGTTTCCAATGATCAGTCTATACTCCTAGTTATGTACTAAATACATAAACTGTGTGTGCTACAAATGATGTTTTTCTAGCCTGTCCGTATAGCCTATTAAACTAGAGTTGGCAGTTTTCCATCCCCGAGGAGAAGCATTTGGCATAAATAATATTGTCATTTGGGAAGGCTAGACATGGTTTGAAGAAGTGACCTTGTATAAATATTGTCTGAGGTATGACTGAGGCTAAATTATATGACAGGGAGCTAGTATAGTCTGGGCTCTGGGCCCTCCTGGTAATGAAGTTGCTTCTTGTAGTAATGGAACCATCTGAATTGAAAATGTAATCAAATACACCAGAGGATGTTAAAAACACAGGAACCAGCTTATTTATGAACCCCCAAGGTTCAGAGGATGGGAAAACGGTGCTGGAATTTGTCATTCAAATGCCTTTGTCCTTTTAAGGGACAAGATGTCCTAGAAAGTGCCTTTTATCCTTGCCACAGGACTTCCCTCAGTGTTGAGACTACTACACAGGCCAAGAGTTTGTTCATTTCCCCACCCACGTTTGGGGTGAGCTGCTGGCTCTGAACACAGAGTCGTGGGTATTGCTGGGCTATTTGTGGTTGACCTGGTATATCAGTAGCACAATACCATCCCCAAACAGTTACTTTCCATTCCTTTTCTCAATACCCTCGTTTAGGATTTCATTTCCTCTTTTTTAGCCTGTGTTGCTCTACCGGCCTCCTAATTATTCAGAGCCCCTTCCCTTCACTTTCTTTTCCTTCTATTAATTGATTTGCCGGATTTGTCTTTCAAAAGCATGATTTTATTTTCATCATTCCATCTATTTATCTATTTATGTATTTATTCAGCAAATATTTATTGAGTAGCAACTGTGTGTCAAGCACTTTGCTCCCCACCATCATAAGATTTAGTCTAGGGCAGGAGACAGATACTTGACAACTGATCACACTAATGGACATACAATTACAAGCTACTGTGAATGTTCTGTAGGAAAGAAGCCAGACTCTTGGTAGTGTGAAACAAAGGAACCTCATCTAGACTGAGGAGAGAGGGGAGGCTGCCCCGAGGAAGGAGATGAGGTTGCAGTGTGAAGTGTGTAGAGGTCTGAAACAGAGGAAGGCGGGGCTGGGCTGTGGGGGCAGGGTGGGGTGAGTGGGGTGTTTTCCAAACAGAGGAAGTAGCAGGCCGTGGAGGGGAGGTAAGAGCCATCAGAGGAATGAGAGAAGGTCAGTGTGGCTGGAGTACAGAGAGCAACGCCCACACCAGGAGGGCTCTGCAGGTCGTGTTAAGAGTTGAGATCTGTATTCTACCAGCAGAGGGGACCATTGAAGAGTGTGCAAGCAAGGCTGCGATTTGGTCAGATTTTCATTTTGAAGAGACCACTTGGGCTGCAGTGGGGAGAACAATTGGTAATAGCCAAAGAGATCGGTAGGAGGAATCCTAGTGAATCTGGGTATTAGCAGTGGAAATGAGAAGTAGACAGGCTTGGGCACATTTATGTGTGGGGAAAACACAGGGATGGGTGAGGGATTGAACATGAGGAATGAAGGCGAGGAAATGATCGAGGATGTTTGAGAGGCTCCGATTTGTGCAGCTGCGCTGGTTGCATATTTACCGAGTGAAGGAATACTAAAAAAAAGGACTGAATTTTGAGGCAATTTCATGAGCAAAGTCCTTGAAGCAGAAGCATACTTGGCGATTTTCAAGGAATAGTGAGGGGAGAGTAGTAGGAGATGAAGCCACAGAGGTGCAACTGCGGAGGGAGGCAGCTTAGACCATGTAGGGCCTTGTAGGCCACTGAAAAGGATTTTAGCTTTTAACCGAATGACATGGGAAGCTATTGGAGGGTTTTGAGCAGAGGAATTACATGATCTGACTTACGTTTTGAAAGATTATTGAGGCTGCTGTATGAAGAAAAGACTCTAGAAGGACAGCACCACTTCAAGGAGACCAGCTGGGGGCAAATTACAGGATCCAGGTGGAAGAGGGTGGTGGTGGTGTAGATCAAGGTGGTAGCTGGGAAGGTGGGGAGAAGTGGTTAGATTCTGGATAGATTCTGAATATAGAACAGGCATCATTTTCTGATGGGTTGGATGTAGTGAGAATTAAAGAGAGGAGTAACGGATAACACCAAAAGTTTTGGTTTGAGCTACTGGAAACAAGGATTACTACTATTCACTAAGTTGTAGAGGCTTCTGGAAATTCAGGAGTTTGATTTTGAATGTTAGGTTTAAGGCCCTTATTATATACCCAAGTGGAAAAATTGAGGAGGTTATTGGATAGATGGGCTAAAGTTCAGAGTAGAGATCTAGAAGAGAAATGTAAATTTGGGAATATTTGAGATACATTACAGATAGAAGATACCCAAACCCATGAGAAGGTATCAGTTCACCAAGGGAGTAAGGACAATTAGAGAACAGGAACCAATGTTTAGAAGCTAAGCACAAAGATGATTCTAGTCAGTAATAGTCAAGGTTATCATAACCAGTAATAAGACATATGATGCAGTGAGAAGGGCACAACGCCACTTCTGTGGTATTTTTGTCAAAAAAATTGCATCAACTCAAACTAACCATGAGAAAATACCAGACAAATCCAAACTGAGGGACATTCTACAAATAACTGACCAGTACTCTTCAAAAGAGTCAAGGTCATGAAACATAATGAATGACTGAGAAACTGTTACAGATTGGAGGATGCTAAAAAGATACGACAACTAAATGCAATGTGGGAATTTCCAATATTAGTGGAAAAACTATTGAAATTCAGATAAAAACTGTTGTGTGGCTAATAGTATTGTACCAATGATCTTTTCCTGGTTTCGATCATTATACCATAAGATGTTAACAAGGAAGGCTAGTTTAAGGAAATGAAGGAATGTTCTGTTTTATTTTTGCAACTTGTCTATAAGTCTGAAATTATTCTAATAGAAAAAGTTAAAGAAAATTAATTTTATGGCCAGCATGTAGCCCGAAGGATGCGGCTGTCCTCACGTACGGTCTCTCTTGCTGAGGACAGAGGTGCTGGAGAAGGAAGCAGGGCCACCCTACAGGGTCATTAGACTGTGGGAAAGACTGGACTTTCCTCTAAGAGCCAGTGAAGGATTAGGCAGGGTATGTGGAAGAAGATGGGAAACCAGACATGTTTGTTTTAGGTAAAAAGAGACAAGAAAACAGAATAAATACTGGTTAGGCCTGGATTCAGGCAAACACCCAGTTACTTTCAATTATTCATCCTGTTCTCCAAACAGAACTGACCATGAGTTACTTCATGACTCACAAGGGTGTTAGCACATTGTAACGTCTGGCTGGGAAGAGTGCGCAAATCCCAAAGGATTACCCTCGAGGAGAGCCTTGCAGCGTCCTGCCTTTTCCTGCCACTCCTACGGCTCAGGCACGATTGCGGAGGGGATTTTAAGCCTGTAGGCCTGAAAGGGAAGTTGTCTGTGTATTATATCTGACCCTCCCTCCCTGTCTGGAATGATTCTAGATCAAAGATTGTGGCTGGATTGAGATACCAACCTGCCGGGAGTGAGGAAATGCCTGGAATAGACCTACCAGGAATGGGGAGAGACTACCTCTCCCCCCACCCTCCTCAGCCAACTCTGTTGGGGGGAGGGGTGGACCATTAAAGTCTCATCACGTCAGAGTTCCTGGTGCCGGCAGACCAGTTGGAGATGGTGCTGGGAAGTGCTAATTATAAAATTATATGTTAAATATTTAATATGTTTAATTCTCCGGGGAGTTCTATGCCCTTGCCCAGAGAAGGGGTGAACCACTGAGAAAGATGTCCCCTTTAACCTTCCTACTGTCTCATGGGGAACAGGCCAAGAATCAGGGAAGGCTCTTAATCCCTGGAGTCCAGGGTGCGATCACCTCCCTGCCACTGGCCTGCCTATCGCCTGGCCTGCAGGGAAACTGCTCTGCTCTGAGAACCTCCGACATCTTGCAGTGCCATCCCTTAAGAGTCAGATCCTGCAAAATGCTGCTGGTAACTGTAGCTGTCGATTTCTGAATGCTCACCTGGTGCTAGGCTCTTTGTATAACTGTTTCTAATCCTTTCAGCAACTCTTCAAAGTAGTCATTGTCATCTCCATTTTTACAGGAAATTTTATTGGTGAGGAAATAAAGGTTTAGCTTGTCTGAGGTCACATAACAAGTAAGCGGTTGAGCCAGGAATTGAACCCAGGTCTGGCTCCCTGCGGAGTCCCAGAGATTTCCACCAATCCTGCTGCCTCCGCAGTCCTGAATGAGCTCCTGGGGCCGGGAGGAAGTAACCCCCTGGGAAGCGTGGTGACCAGCACGGAGCATTGCTCCCGAAGGCCATGCTACGCCCGCGCACCAACGCGCAGGATTTCGGGAAGTTTCGCCGGGGAATCAGCAGCCTGTGCCTCTTCGGGCCAGTTTTGGGGGAGGCTGCCTGGTGGTGCTGCTGGGGGCCGTCGCCGGTAACTGAGGGCTGTGGGGAGAGAGGGGGCAGGGCGTGAAGCGGCGACCGGCACACATGGGCGCCTGATGTTGGAAAATCACAGGGATGTTCTGTCAGCGCTGGCCTGCAGCTACGTTTCTGGCTGAAATTTGGGGTGGCTACATTCAGCCTCAAAGGAGGAAAGAACAAAATCACGTTGAGAGAGACAGACGCTCTGACAGGGAGCAGGGTCTGGGTGCTGGCTGGCTCGTTGCCATGAACTTGACAGGTGAGGAGGAGCAGAGAAGCTTCCTTGTTACCATCAGACTCGGTCATCAAACTGCCCTGGGCGTCCCACGGAGAGAAGGGTAGACAGGCCTCCACCCCACACCCTGCAGCAAACCTCTTTGATGCGGAATTACAGAGGGGTCCAGGCCCAGAAAGGACATTGTGTAACGACCTACCACATTGTTAAGCTGTTTCCCAAGTAAAGAATCCTTGAATCCCAAAATTGAAGTGTCAGCAGGCTCTCAGAGCTCACTGAGTACCAAGGTGATTTTTACCCTACGCCAGGCAACTTGAACCACTCTGATGAATGTACAGGACTAGAGAGGGAGGAGATGTAGCCCAGAGCTTGCCGGAAGTGGAGACTGAATAGGCATAAACTGGGATCCCAACGGCATGAAAAACCCTGCCACACAGAAAGGGAGAATAAGGAGACTCGCTTATATTGACCTCGTTTCCAGGTAGAGGGACAAAACCACCCCACCCCCAAAATTATATAAACATAATCAAGCCCTTATAAGGATCTATCAGTCTGAATTCATGCACTTGTGTGGTTCAAAAGCTTTGAGTGAAGAATTTACCTTAAAATATTTAACTTGAATATTAAGAATTGTACTTAAATATTGTAGAAGAGACAATATTTGAAGAGATTAATGGCTGAGTTTTTTTTTCCAGAATAACTTAAAGACTCCCATCTTCTGATCCAGAAATCCCAATGACTACCAAAACGAAGTAGGAAAACAATATCCACACAAAAACATATAATGGTAAAACTGCAGAATACAAATAATAATGATGATAGTAACCATAAAACATTAAAAGCTAGCGGAAAGAATTGTTCAAGCCACTTTGGGAAACAGTTTACTACACATTTAAACCAATGGGCTTCAGTTAAAGCCATACTTAGAAGGAAAGTTAAAACTTTAAATAATTACATTAGAAAAGAAAAAAGCCTTAAAATTACTAAGCCTGACTATTCAGTTTAAGAAGTTAGGGAGGAAAAAGGCAAAATAAAGACAAAGGAAGTAGATGGAAGGAAGCTATAAAGTTAAGGGGGGAAAATGAAGTAGACTAGGTAAACAGAGCCCTAAATTGGTTCTTTGAAAAAAATTAATAGACAAGTTTCTGACAACATTATTTAAGAATAAAAAGGGGAAGGCACAAATAAACAACATCAGAATTGAAAAGAGAGGCATAACTTTACTGTACAAAAACTACAATTATGAAAAATTGAACAGATAAAAAGAAGTCATGATGAACAACTTTATACCTGTACCAATACATCTGAAAACTTAGATGAAATGAATTGAGCCCTAAAAAAATATAATTTACACAAACTTAAGAAGTAAGAAACAGTCCCAAAATAATTTTAAAAATTGGATTAGTATTTTAAAATCTTTCCATACACACAAAGAACAAAAATACAAAAACAAAACAAAACAAAAAAAGAACAAGCAGGCTCAAATGAGTAGAAAAAGCATTTGATAAAATTTAACATCTACTCATGATTTCAAAAAGAGAAAAGTAGAACAGAAGGGAATTTACCTAACTTGGAAAATAGTAACTACAAACATTTCTATAGAACAGATTATAATTTATAAGGAAACATTGAAAACATTCTATTTAAGGTGCAGAAAAAGAAAACGGAGGTGCATTCAACATTTGATATTTTACTGGAAACCTTAGCCAATGTGGTAAGACAAAATTAGAAAGGAAGATTAGAAAGGAAGAAAGATAAATAACATCAATTTGCATTTCAGAGCTGGAAAATTTAAATTCAAAGAAAAGCTTTGAAAACCCCAAAGAATTTATAAGTTGAGAATTAATTAGTGAGCTTTGCAGAAAGAATGGATGCAATAGCATTATATGAATAGCCAGTCACATCCAGTATATCATCAATACTCAGTTTAAAAATGCATATTGAAAAAGATCACGATTTATGGAATATCAAAATATATATAGGAACAAATCTTACTAGAAAATGTGAAAGTGCTTGTGAAGAAAATTACAGAACTTTATTGAAAGAGATTAAAGAAGACCTACGTAATGCAGCTATATAGTAGGTTTTTCAATAAGTGAGAGTTTTTCAATAGGATGATTCAATAGCTTAAGTACTGACAGATATAAAGATTCAATAGAAGTCAAGTCAATATTCTCTGCAGAGATTTTTCTGGAACTTGACAAATTGATTATAGAATTTTTATGGAAAAGCAGAAGACCTAGAATGGCCAATAATTCCTGGTAGAAGAAAAGGTAGGGGGACTTGCCCTATCAGATATTAAAACAGGGCTGGGCGCGGTGGCTCATGCCTGTAATCCTAGCACTCTTGGAGGCCAAGGCGGGAGGATTACTTGAGCTCAGGAGTTCGAGACCAGCCTGAGCAAGAGCGAGACCCCATCTCTACTAAAAATAGAAAGAAATTATCTGGCCAACTAAAATATATATATAGAAAAGATTAGCCGGGCATGGTGGCGCATGCCTGTAGTCCCAGCTACTTGGGAGGCTGAGGCAGTAGGATCGTTTAAGCCCAGGAATTTGAGGTTGCTGTGAGCTAGGCTGATGCCACGGCATTCACTCTACCCCGGGCAACAAAGCGAGACTCTGTCTCAAAAAAAAAAAAAAAAAAAAGGTATCAAAACATAATAAAAGGACAAGAATAAAATCAGTGTGATATTGGTACACGAACAGACAGACCAATGGAATAGAATAGAGGGCCCTAAACAAACAGTTTCCAAAGTACATATGAAAACTTGAACTGCAGAGTAGTCATTGTACATCAGTGTGGAAAGAAATAAATGGTGTTGGGACGATTGGTTATCCACATGGAGAAACCTAAATTTAGATTCCTCTTTACACTGTACACAAACATCAAGTCCAAGTCCAAGTGGAATAAAGACTTAAATATGAAAGGCAAAGATACAAAACTTTTAGCAGATGAATTAGGAGAATATCTTTATAATACTCTAATGGTAAAGAAGTATTTCTGTAAGCAAGATACAAAAACATAAACCATGAAAGAAAAATTTGAAAGTTAAGTTCTGTTAAATGTCTGCTATTAAGAAACACTATATAGAGAGTGAAAAGAAATATCATAATGATGATGATATTTCAACACATAAAAAAAGACCAGTATCCAGAGTATATTTAACAATTCCTACAAATCTATAAGAAAAAGACACACGATCCAATAGAAAAATGGTCAAAAACCAGGGGTTAAATGAAAGAGGAGTTCAATCTCATTTGTGCTTATCTTTTTTAGTTTCAGGGAAATACATATTAAAATTATAATTTCATGCTCACTGGATGGGAAAAAAATTTAATTTTACTAAATCCAAATGTTAGCAAGGATGTGGAGCAATGAGACCACTAATCCATTGTTAGGAGGAATCTAATTTGGTATAAGCTTTTCCAAAACACTTTAGCATTACCTAAGAAAGTTAATATGTGCGTATCTTAAGTCATCTGCTATCCCTCTAAGTATGTAGCTTAGAGAAACTCTGCATATGTGCATTAAAAGGCATGTAGAAGAATGTCACTAGCAATATTGTGCATAACAGCTTGGATTGCTAACAGTTCAAGTGTCCATAAAGAGTAGAATGCATACATTTCAGTACATTTATACAATGGAATATTACACAGCAGAAAAAAATGAATGAGCTATTATTACATGTATCAACATGGGTGAATCTCAAAAACCATAATGATGATCAAAAGAAATAAGCTACTAAGACTACAGGCAGTATAGTTCCACTTATGTAAAGAACAAAAATTGGCCAAACTAATTATTATAATCTAAGAGATGCATGCTTACTTGGTATACTATAAAGAAAAGCAGGCCGGGCGTGGTGGCTCACACCTGTAATCCTAGCACTCTGGGAGGCTGAGGCAGGAGGATCGCTTGAGCCCAGGAGTTTGAGGTTGCTGTGAGCTAGGGTGATGCCACGGCACTCTAGCCCGGACAACAGAGTGAGACTGTCTCAAAAAAAAAAAGGAAGAAAGAAAGAAAAGCAGGGGTATGATTTATACAAAGTTCAGATGCTGTTTCTCTTGCAGAGAGGAGAGAGGTACACAGAAGCCTTTAAGATACTGGTAATGTTCTATTTCTTATCCTGGGTGATAGTTGCACATTTCATTATTTTTCAAACTCTACAGACAAAATTTATTAACTTTTGTATATGATATATCCCCCAATTAAATGAAAACTCAGCTTTGCTATATTGTGGCCAAGACTGAATGACACAAGACACATAAAGTGCCAGGCATCTAAGAAGCGCCCAATATGATATGTATCTAAGTTTAACAAACAACTCTTCCCTGAGGTCAGTACTGGGGGTGGGACAGGAGAGCACAGAGGGGTGGGCTAGGGACAGCAGGGCATATTCTCATGGGTCCCTACATGGGCTGCAGAGACTTAGACTTTCGCTGGAGTTGATCCAGCCCTTGAGGAATCTGCCAAGTGAAGCAAGCAGATGCATTCCAGAGGATGGCATGTTTACAACCGCCTGGCCTGACACCATTGCCATAAAAGCAGCCAGCCCAAATCCCTTTCTTCTTATGTACAAATGAGCCCCAGGACATTATACTCTTCATGAGAGAAAATACTGTTTTCTAAAAGAAGATGACCTGTTTCACTATGTCCCCTCTCCACCTACCAGTCCTGCAGAGATTTAGCAGAAAGTGATGTGGCCATGAGATAGTGCTTGCCCACCTCAACCCTGCCATGGGCAGAGGGTCTCAGACACTCTAGCTCAAGGCCAAGTCTCACCAGTGGCCCTCAAGTTCTCTTAACAAACCTTAACTGAGTATTTGATAAGTGCAAGACACTTTGCTAGACATACAGTGTTAAGGGTTGAATTGTGTGCCCCCACAAATTGTTGAAGTCCTAACTCCTAGTATCTGTGAACATGACCTTATTTGGAAATAAGATCTTTGCAGATGATCAAGTTAAGATGAGATCATTAGGGTGGGCCCTAACCCAATATGAATGGTGTCCTTATAAAAACAGGAAATTGGGACACAGAGACATACATGCTCATTTTCCTTATGTACTAAATGAGGATAATCATTCCTATCTCAAAGAGTCATGTGGATTAGGTAACATAATATATTGGAATATGTATTCATACATATAGGGCTTAATACAGTGCCTAACATGTCGTAAATGTTCCCTAAATGGAGACAACTGCCAGCACCAGCAGTGGCAGCAGTGGCATTATCGTTCATCCAACACGAGTTTATTGTGTCTACTTATGAGCCAGACACCATGTTAGGGATATAAAAATAAGGCAATGGTTTCTAGAGCTTACAGTCTAGTTCCTTCCTGTCCTGAGGACAGATGTGGAGGTAAACAATTAAGAAATATTTAATAATAGAATAAATACTGACAGAAGTGGGTGTCAAGGGAGAATCAAGTTGGGAATGTCTCATCCTGACTGAGGGATTGGGGTGCAGAGAGGACGTGATGCTTGAGATGAGTTTTGGAAGATGAGTGAGAGCTTGTCAGGGAAAGGGCCATTCCAAGGAGCATGAACAAAGGAACAGAAGCAGAAGTGTAGAGATGACATTTGGAGAAGGACAAGTAGTTTGGTGCAGCTGAAGCACAGGATCTTGAGTGAGGACAGTGTCCTGGAGAGACAGGTAAGGGCCACATTGCAAAAAGCTTTCTACACCAGTTTGAGTAGTTTTGACATCATCACTTGGCAATGCAGAACTTTTGAGGAAGTTTTTGTTTTTTGATAATGTGTGGCAAGTAAGAGAGTGGCATGGTAAGATTTGCTTTTAGACATATTACTCTAGCATTAGTGTGGACAGGAGAAAAAAGGAAGGAGAACCAGTTAGAGGTGGTTACCATATTAGTCAAGACTGCAAACTATGAAGATTAGAACTGAGTCAGTGGTGGGGGCGTGAGTATACTTGGGAAATAGAAGATAGTGTTAGTTGACATCTGTGATACTTTGTGACTGCCAGGCATTTCTCAAACACCCCTCCTGTGGTTGGGAAATTTCCCAACTTATGAGTCCATCCTCCTTAAGGAAGAAGCCAGAAATTGACTTTTCCAGCCCTTGCAGATGGCGCAAGCATGTGACCCGAGCCCTGCCCATCAGATGCCATCAGGACTTTGATTTGGAAGAGAGGGATGTGAAGAAGATCTTGAATGGAACCCATTCTGAGCAAGGATAGTGGTGGGACGCTGAGTTTTGAGAGACTAAACCTGGTCTTTCAAAATGGTCCTAACAGTTGCTCTTCATCCTGGAGTCGGCATTCAATCTGCAGTGGCAGCATTTCCACAGGACAGCCTGGCAGGAGGATTTGGCCATTGTTCCTGTCTGCAAAATCTCCAAATCTGGGCCCTTCTGAAGATCCTGTGTGCTACCTAATAATTTAATAAATTCTTTTAAAAATTTTTTTGCTTAAACTAGTGAGAGAGGTTTTTGTTGTTTGCAACTAAGAAGACGATCAGATACAAGTAGAGAGGACAAGATTTGGTAATAGATCAGAAGTGAGGGAGAGGATGAAATTTAGAACTCCACCCAGATCTCTATCTTGGTGGCTGGGTGAATGATAGTGCTGTGAGAATGAGTGAGAATGAGAATGAGCTTGAGAATGAGTGAGAAAGGGCAACTTGGGGAAGAAAATGGGAAGTAATAATGAATTGAGTTTTCAACATGCTGAGTTTGAGTTTCCTTTGGGACATATAGGTCAAAGACAGTGAGAAATATGGATCTTGATATCAGCATGGAGGGCTAAAAACAATTTTTGGACATGTCAGAATATATTTACTTATTAATTAACATTAATTGAGCACTTACAATGTGACAGACACTAAGGGAAACAACTGCGAATAAGACAAGATCCCTGCTCTCATAAAATTTATAATCTAATGGGATAAATCAGAAATAAGTAAAGAAGTGTGTTTAGAATATGATCTTGGGGGTGAGAAGTGCTACAAAGAAAACAGAGCAGAATGAAGAGATAAATGGTGGTGGCTGGAACAGCTATGTTGGAAAGGGTGGGGGAGGAATTCCTCTCTGAGCAAGTGACATTTGAATAGAATTAGGGAGTGATCCTTGCCAGGGTTTGGGGACACAGAAGAGCAATCTAAGCAAAGGAAAGAGCAAATGCAAACAGAAAAATAAGCTTAGGGTGTTTAAGGAAGAGTAAGAAAGCTAATGTCTAGAGTAAAGAGGAAAAGGAGAGTGGTAGAAGATGATCTTGGAGAGGTGGACAGGAACCAGACCACATAGAGTCTATCTTGTTGACTATGATGAGGAATTTTCACTTCATTCTAAGTTTAGTGAGAAGCCATTAGAGGGTTCTGAGCAGGGACAGAAATGAGGTGACTTATTCTTTTAAAGATCACAGCTGCCATGTGAAATCTTTGGGAGCAGCAAGAGAAGAAGAAGGTAGGCCAGTTAAGAGGCTAGTGACATAATCCAGGCAGGAGATGATGGTGGCTTAGAATAAAGAGGTGATGAGTGTACAGTGTGGTGAGAAATGGTTGGATGCTAAATATCTTTAGAGGGTACAATCAATAGGACTTGATGGTAGAATTGCTTGAGTGTTAGAGAGAGAGAAATATAGGATGACTCTTGTGTTTTTGGGCTAAGGCCCAGGTGACCAGTGGTGTGATTTAATGAGGTGGGTGAGAGCAGGTTTGGGACATAGTGGTGGAAATCCAGTATTTTGGTCTGAATTTAAGTTGGAGATGCCTACTAAATACCAAAATGGAAAGACTGGGAGTAGATTTATCAATTTGGAAGTCATCATCTCAGAGATGGTATTGAGACACAGAACTGGATGAGATCTCCAGAGAGGAAGAGAAGAGGATAGAGAATGCTCATAGGTAGAGTTTGAGCAGATGAGAAGCAGCTAGCTTCTTCCAGTGAGTAGGAGGAAGCCAGGAGACTGTGGTGTCTCACAAGTCAAGTTTAAAAAGAGTAGTTTCTAGATGAAAAGGGTAATTGACCATTTCTAATTTTTCTAAAAGATTAAGTAAAGAAAGGTCTAAGAACTCACTGTTGGATTTAGTAATGTGGAGGTTATTGGTGGGACCTTGACAAATACAGTTTAAGTGGAGTGGTGGGGATGATAGATTAACTAGAGTGGGTTCAAGAGTGAGTAGAAAGTGAAAAGTGGGGAGAGTGAGCACAGAGCTCTAACAAGGGGCAGTGCAATGGCTGAGGACAAGTGGTTAAGTGTACGGTTGGTAGCTGAAGTAGTGGGTGTAGCTGAGATTGCTCAGAAAATGTACAGATTGAAATGAGGAGAGAGTTGAAGACAGAACTTTAGGAACCACCAAGAAATAGAGATAATTTCTTCAGCAGATAGATTGAGATGGAAACGATGGCTGGGAGAAGCAGGAGAAAGTCATGACCCAGAGAGGAGGGGGTGTAAGGAAGAGGTGGTCAGCAAGGTCATATACTGAAGGCAGGCCAGAGCAAAAGGACTTCTGGAGTTGGCTGTTCAGAAGTTCCTGGTTATTTTAACAGGGGCAATTTCAATGGTGGTGAAGGTGGAGACCAGGCTGTGCTCTGTTGGGAAAGGAATGGGAGATGAGGAATGGAAGGAATTAAGTCCAGACCAGTCTTTGAGAAGGAAGGGGAGAAAATTGCTACAAGGAGGCACAGTGGGGGGGATATGTTTAGTTTTCAGGAAGAGGGATGTCAGCGTAAATATATGCTGAGAGGAAGGAGCCAAAGGAACTATGGAAGTACGGGGAGATGGTAGATGGAGGGAGGATGAGATGGGGTATAAAGCACAGGGTGAAGGATTCACTTTGAAAGGAGGACAACTTTTGCTCTAAGATGGGAGGCAGGAGGCAAAGATGGAGATAATAGTGCAAGTGAGAGGCAGGAAGTTCCTACCTGATGCCTCCACGTTCTCCCTGAAGTAGGAGGCAGGATTCGGTGGTGGTGGTGGTGGTGGTGGTGGGGATGGGTTGGGAGGGAATCAGTGATAAGAACATGGCAAAGAGAGCTTCAAGGGTACCACCCCAGTGTGTTCACAAATACCATTGTCTACCTACCTTTTTGGTGTTTATCTATATGTCCCAACAAATCTCCCAACTCCTGTCCAACAAGCTTTCTCTGTCCCCTCCCATCTCCCCATAAATCCCTTCCCAAATCCCCCCTGCAACCTTGGGGAAACTTCCTGTCATGGGTGAGTTATGGAAGAAATCTTTATATTTTCTCTCTGGCACAAGTCTTTCCCCAGGAGGTCTGTGCTGAGCCCACCACAAGTAAAACATAGAAAACAGTAAAAGCAGAAAACCAATGCAAGAAATCTAAAGACAAGCACACTGCAATGAATTATAAGTTAAAAAATTACAAGTTGAATAAGTATCTAATAGATATGTGCTACACATTTTAGGATTTAAACTTCTGTAAGGCAGCAATTGTTTTGTTTTATGTCTCCTTAGGAGGCAGTTTAGAGAAGTGGTTAGAGTCACTGTCCTTAGAACCCTACCTCTTGGGTCCAGAGTAGAAATGAGTAATTTTGGGCTCGTTACTAAATCTCTCAGTGCCTCAAGGTCTTTATCTGTAAAAAAGGAATTGTAACAGAACTAACCTCTTAGGACTGTTGTGGAAATTAAGTGACTGTGTGTAAAGCCCTTAGAATGGTGCTCGTGCTGAAAGCGGTCAGTAACCGCTAGCTGTTAGTGTTCTGTGTTCTGTAAGAACGCAGGATCCCACGCAGGAAATGCTCAAGAGGAGACTAAAATCGTCCTATAAAACTGTTGTGGGGGGAATATTGTATTGAAGTGAAAATGGGTCCTGGATCTAACACCTTCTAATCTTAGATTCTTTTTCAATTTACAAAATAACTCTTTGCTCAGCTTGTTGGCCTTAGGACAAAGTGTGAGGCTGGTGAACGGGACTGAGAAGTTCACCTGTTCTCTGGAGAGAAGGGATAAGATCTTTAAGCCTGGGAACAAGAACAGCAAAACTTCTTTGAAGCTATGTTTGAATGTTGTGCTGCTATCCTGAGGTGCGCACCATATCCCTGATGGTAAATGTGTGTGGTTTGCATAAAAAACATATCATAGAGCCTAGACATTGTCACCGTCTCATTACTATACAGTGTCATCTTGAGGTGGTTCCTTCTAGAAGTAACTGGACATCACTCTCTTCCTGTCCCTGTCTTACTGAGACTGTGAGGGGGGTGATCCTGTTTAATGGGGGGAGGGTCTCACATGGGGAAATCTCAACACTTTCCCTGCATCTTTGTGTAACTAAGAGAGTAGCAAATAAAAAGTTCACATCCTCTGCCTAAAGAGATGTGACAGCCAAATGTAATGCACCATCCCACCTGGATCCTGAATGGGAAAAAAATAAGAATTATAGAAGATATTTGGGACAACTGAAGACAGTTGACTATGAATTGCATGTTAGATCCTTGCTACTCAGAGTGTGGGCTGTGGACCAGCAGTGGTGGCAGCATCACCTGGGAGCTTGTTAAAAGTGCAGAGTTTCAGCCCCCATCCAGGGGATGTATAAGCACATTGAAGGTTGACAAGCACTGTATTAGACAATATTATGTATCAATGTTACATTTCTGGTCTGTGATAATGGTATGGCAGGAAAATGTCCTTGTTTTTTTTTGTGTGTGTACACGGGCACCTCCTGAGTATAAGAATTCAGAGGCATGTCTGCACACTGGAGGTGAGGCCTTCAAGGGAACTGGACACCAGACTCTTGGATGGCACCATGGATTGTCCTGGTGGAGCCATTAGAATCTTCTTGGCTGGATAGGCCAGGCATGGAGATGTGTGCTACACCAGGAGCAGGAAGAATGCTGGCGGTAGACCAACCCCCAAGGGATGAGACCCCTGAGCCCTGAAGGTGCCTAGGGATTCATTCCCACTAAGGGTCAGTAAGTCAATAAGGTTAGGAGTTTGGGTGTGTCTCCTAAACTCAGTGGATGACACAGTTTGATTCCTTGTGGATTCCTTGTTGGATGACACAGTTTAATTCCTTTCTTCATATGCTGTAATTCCCTTTGGTTTTCTCCAACCCTTTATCAAGGTCAGACACACTCCTACAACTTTGTGTGTTGCTGAAGAGAGAAATGAGACCTGCCCTGTGTTTATAGCCCTCAGTTGAGGCCTTTGCAAAAGTAGCAGCATCACTCCAAGGGGCAGGGGTCTGGGTTCCAGGCTGCATTTTCCAAGAGAAGTTGAGCTGTTGCCAGCTTCTGGTCTCATTTAAGTGTCTCTGTCTCCTCGGCAGATCTGAGTACTGTATTCAGGATTACTAATCTTTTCTGGGACCTTTTCTCTAAATGCCAAATCACAGAAGAGGAAGTGGTGAGGATGAACCTTCCCCAAACCCCACATTTCTGTAGCTCTAGAGGATATTGACTCATGGTAGGGCATTTATTTCAAATAAAAACCAGTACAAACCAAAAACACTTGAGGAAGTACCTCCTCCCACTCTTGTTTCCAAATTGTATTCAGGTTTGGAACTTATTTAAACAATTTTTATTTTGAAACATGAAAAGGTGGAAGAATCCAGCCTCTTTCTGCTAACAGTAGACAAAGATAAGCATCTCTCCACAAAGGTACAAGATTATGTTACCCTTCTGGAATCCTGGTAGCCAATTCAAGTTGTTTTTGAAGCACAATGCTACCCATGAGGCCTAAACCAAAAGAACCAGACATTCCAGATTGACTCAAATAATTCCATTTTTTAAATGTAATGTTCTGGCACCTCCGTGATTTCCATATTTGTTCCAGTTTTCATCACACCCTGTGATATTGAATGGCAAGATCAAGAATAAAATGCTTCTTTGAATAACTCAGCTGCCTTCCTACCTTGTGGCTGTCAGGTATAGGACACAGTTTGTCAGGAATGAAAGGAAAACAAAATTTCCATTCAAGAATTTAATGTTCTTTCCACAAATAGAAAGAGGGAAAAAATGTTCTGTGGTTTATTGTGGGGAAGGGGCAGCTTCCAAAAAACCGAAGGAAGAAAATTCTCGATGGAAACTATGGATCTTTGATGAACTTTTCATTTCTGTATGATTAGGAAATTACCAAAAGGCAAAAGAAAACCTATTTTCTTTTTCCTCACTGTGTCTTACCCAAGTATTTAGTAGGGGTAAAAGTGGCATTAGTAACTTTTGAGCCATATGACCCTCAAACACATAGTAACTTGGCTTTGAAGGCAAGTCAGGATGCTTCTAGAAACCCCACGATAGGAGAGTTAAATCCTTTTCATTCTTCTCAGAACTATTTGGAAACATTCACATCTTGGAGCTGGCATGTTTGTCCTATAGTCCATGTAGGATAGCTGTGCTGTCTCTGACTCCACCAAACAAGAGTTTCCAGCTGAACTGGAGAAGAGCTCTCCTGTCCGCTGTCTGTGGAGGCCAGACTTTATCAGTTCTTGGTACTCCGTGTGATAATTACCCCTTGCCAAACACGCTTGTCTGAATTATTCCATAAAACACACTTGATAAATGGGTTTATCAAGACCATTATGTCTTGAAGAACTTAAATTGGTCCCAGATGACTTTCTTTTCAGTTAAAAAATAAATTTAAATAAAATGTAAATGTAAACATATTTCCAACTTGGAGTTCCATTTCAACCACTGAAGCACATTCTGGCTCTAAGTGCTATATCTATTTTTGACATTTATGACTTTTGTGTTTGTTAGAAACAAACAAGCTCTCAGGTGGCTGTATCTGTGTTTTTATATTTATGACTCTTTTGTATTTGTTGGAAATAAACAAGTTCTTGATTTTCTATCTGTAAAATAAAATAAGAACAGCTGCTTCATAAGGACTTTAGGATGATTAAATAGTATAGTAGACATAAGGTACCAGGGCCAGGCACGTATTGAGTGTCCTATAAATGTTATGACTTAAGTCCTTTAGCTCTATGGTAGATGTGCACAGACTTGGGGAGGTGATTTTAGTACATTAATTTTTATTTGTTTGCAAATTAACATATTTATCTTTTATTGTAGAATAATAGATTTCAATAGTAATTCAGAGCTAATTTTTGTCTATTAAGCCTCTTTCTGATTTGCCCTTCAGGCCCTCTGCTTTTTTGGTCCTACTGTGTGCCATTCTTTTCATGCTCCATCTCACCAATCTCTGTCCTGCCCTTTTGCTCACTCCACAGTTTCTTGTATCACATTTGCCCTGTCTAGAAAACTTCTTTCCCACTTCCCTCAATTATGATCTCATTCTTCCTTTAAGGTCCAGTTCAAACATCTTTTCTTCTACGAAGACACTTCCGATTCTCTTGGACCAAAAATAATGTCTTCCTCATTGGCATTCTCATGACATTGAGTATTTTCTTTAAATACGATTTCAAATTTAGAAAAGGGTTAGATTTACAGAAAAGTTGCAAAGATTGCATAGAAAATTCCCACATACCCTAGCTAGTTTCCCTTAATGTTCATATCTTACATTACTATGGTGCGTTTGCCACAACTAGGAATCTAATACTGGTATATACACTGAGCACTTTTAACTTACATCGTAACTGACTGTAAATGGTGAAATCCTTGAAGTCAGGCTGTGAAGTCCCTAAATTACTCATTTCTGTAGTATGTACAAAGTCTATGCTTACCATTGAACGCCAAGTGGACACTACAACAATGTTCATTGAATGAAAGAATAATTGCTCTAATTGCCTTAATTGCCTACCTCAACAAAAACCTCTTTTGTTTGTTTTAAGTAAGCTTTTTATTAAAGTAGAACATACACACAGAAAAATGTGATTCTAAACATAGAGCTTAATGAATTTTCACAAAGTGAGCACATTCAGGTGACTGTCACCAGGATCTTCAAATAGAAACTTTCCTGTATCCCAGAATCCCCCCATGTGTTCCTTCCAGTAACTATTGCCCTCCACCTTGATTTCTTATATTGCTCTTAGTTTTATTTCAGTAATGGGACACAGTGTTATGGTTCATGCTTACAATGCGACCCACTTTTATATTGTTATCATATCCATGCAGAGTGGCTTGAATCCATCTTTGAAAAAATTTACTGCTTGATTAAAGGAAGTACAATGTGGTAGATTTTCCAACAGCTAAACAATGTCCATTGTCCTTGTAGTTTATACAGTTTCTGCATTAAAGGCTAGCATATGGTTGGGTGTACCCAGTCTGGACTGAAGGACAATTCCAGTTCTGACGACATCAGTCAGGCCAGTGTAGGAAGTAGGACATAAACCATTTTCATTTCTGTTCCCTTAGAAACACATGAAACAAAATAAAGTTTGCCAAATGGAAATATACAAAACCACTGGGAAAATAAATGTTATTTTTAAGCTTCTAAGAGGCTATCGCAAATAACTGGGAGGAGAGTGGAAAGAATTCAAAAAGCAGGTGACCTTTTAACAGGCAGAGCATGGCAGGGTCAGAAAGTGCTTAGAGAATGTTGTGACTCTGAAAGCCCAGCCCTGGAGGGACTGACCTCACCGGACACCATGAAAATAGAGCTAGCTTCTTCCCAATCCTACATGAGCTGAATAGCCAGAAGGAAACCGTCCTCCAGAAATGGGAGCAGCAAGAATCCCTGGGTGCTAAAAAAAAAAAAAAGGAGCAGATTTGGAGATCTAGGCACTGGTGGGTTTGTTGCTGGCAGCCAGGTCTGGAGTGTTGCCTTGAGAAGGTTGGGACTCCTCTACTCTTAGAGCTAGTCTTACCCTGTGGAGACATGGTGAGGCAAGTGGGTTAGAAGGAGGTTGGCTGCTGCAGTGTCAGTAGAGGAAGGAGACAGGGGGATGGACAGGCACCTCTTCAGGGTTTAGAGGGAAAAGAAAGCCACCATGGCCAGTTTCTCCCTTTAGAATTATATCACTGCTTCACTGCTAATTCTGAGATGGCTCAGGAATTGACAGCTACTTTGCAAAGTATGTGCCAATTACACAAAATTGCCTGTTTGGTCATGCAAATTTAAATTAAGACAGAGAAGGTTGCCAGTTGGTTGGTCAGTCTAGCTTTCATCACAGAGACACTCAACTTTGAGAAAACTGGCTTGTTTGGAGAGAGTTTGTGCCGTAATTTCTCCCATAAAGGGAAAGTCACCCCAGACCAAGCAAAGAGGCAGAGGACAAGAGCTGGCGGTCCCTGCTTACCCTTTGGGTTACAGAGAGTCACAACTCTGAGCACAGGAGGGGCAAACCAGACTAACCAATGGTGGAGTGTGTAAGACCTTCCAGACAAAAGGCCCTGGGAGGCTGAGTTTATTTTCAAAGCACCAGCCTTTCTTCCACCATCTCCTTCCATTACAACTTGCAGTCAAGGTGATTTTCAGGAGATAAATAGACGTAGGCTCACAGATGGACGGTTCATGGCCTCTGTTTCGCTTACAGAAACCTTATAAATGCTACTGTTTTGTGAAGTGGGAAAGGGACTCAGGGCAGATCACAGCAAGGCAGAAGATGCTCTAAGCAGTGTGACTCCTCCTCTTAGACCTAGTTCTTTCTCCTGTACTTCTCTAGTCTTCCAGTGAAACAGACAAGGACATTGGAGCTATGACTAACAGAATTAAAACAGCACGTTCGACATCAATGTTCCAGAAATCATCAGCCATTTCTCCTCACGGGGAGTTTTTCCCTTAGGGGCCAGCTTCCTGTCTTCTCCTTAGCCTGTCTTCTTCACCCTGCCTTCTGCCACCAGTCTCCAACTCCACTGCAAAGCTGTCTGCCTCCCACTCAGGTCAGGGGCTTCCTTCACAGGTACAGAAAGACCGTCCCGCAAACAGCCTCTGCGCCTGGGCAATGTGGGAAAGAGCAGAAGCTTTCAAGCTTTGGTCTCTCTTTAGCACATACTGGATCACATTCTTAGTTGGGGCCTGTCTGCTCCTCCAGCCATCCAACCCAGGCAAACGTGGGCAAGGTGCAGGGGTGGTCCACCTACTATCTACGTACTAGCAAAAACTGGAAACTGCTTAGACGCCCATAATTGGAAGTAATATTTAAGTATTTGATGATACATCCACTAAAAGGATTATTTATGAGCTGTAAGGCTTGAAAAAAGTGCAAAAATGTTTCTGCTACAATATTAAGTAAAAAAGGGTAGGCTACAAAATTATGTATTTATAACATGGCTAGACAATGTTAAAAACCTGAAAATTTGTTGCAATTAAAGGGGGAAAAAGGCCTGAAAGGAAATATATCAAAATTAACAGAGGTTGAGTCTGGAGGGTGGGGCTGTTGGTGATTATTCTTCTATTTATAAGTTTGCACCTTTCAAAAGAGCATAGGCTACTTATATAATTACCAGAAAATGGAAGGAAACCTTGAGTTTTTCCATTTAACCAGTCAGCAAAAGCAATAAACAACAGAGGCTCTGAGGCCAGGGCGCTCAGCGCTCCAGGGGCCGCAGAGGGGATCTGGCTGTCGCCCTGTGGGTGTGGCGGGGTCCCCGGACAGTCTCCTGGGTCAGTTTCCCGACGAAGCCCCTGCGTGGGCCCGAGCCATCAAAGACGAGCCTGTTTTATCTCTGAACAGAGATGACGTCACCCTAAGAAAACTAGAAAGTGCTGATTAATCATGAAGTCAGGACTAAACCCTGAGAGCAGTCGGGTCGGGGTCAGACGCTGCCCCAGACCAGACTGCAATCGCAGACACGGCGGGCGGCCGGGGTGCGGGGGACGGGGGTCCGGCCAGCCCCGCCGCTCCGCCCCGCCGGCCCCGCCGCCTTCTAAGGCTTCCCTGGCGGGCCGCGGAGGTGGCGCATGCGCAGCAGAGCGCTGGCCGGGCCGGTTCCCAGGCCCCGCAACCTGCGTACTCCCGGTCGCGGGCCGTTGTCACTCCAGGGGTAGATTAGCTCAGTCCCGTGCAGTGGTCGCGCACCGACCAGCAATGCTTTTAAGCATGATTATCACCACGGCGGTGAGACAGTCGTTCGGCCAAGACTTCTTCCAATACCTGAGCCAAAAATGGTAAATCAGGTCCTGAGCCGTCATTGGGAGCCACTTGGAGAGAGAGGCCATTCTTCCTGTAGTACAGGGTTTTACAGCCGCCCGTTTTAATGAAATCTGTACTATAGTCACATATTATTCGTGTTTTATTTTTATTAAAATTGCTTTAAGGATTTCATCCCGTCGTTAGAACACTGCAGTCTGCGGCTTTGGGGAATGAGTGGGAGGCTTTCTCAGCATTGGGCGCCTGGCCCTGTTGCTGTCAGTCTTTCCTTGCACAGAGGCCTCACACTTGTCCCGAGAAATAATTTGCATAAAAGCTGTCTGTGCCCTTGAGGAGAAAAGAAACTGATTAAAGGACTTGGGGGCGGTGGGGGGGGGTGTGGGGGTGTCTGGGAGTTTGGTAAAGATACTTGGCTGTGAAATATGTTGTTCTTACCAGTGGCCTTGCAAAATCTTCCAAGAGTTCTCCCTGAGGCCAGACATTGTTTTTAGGCTGGACAACCAGGAGGGAGAATTGAAGCATATTAGGTGGGAAGCCACTGGGACCTGGCCCTGAGGGAGACCTTTATCTTGCCTTCACAGCATTTCCTCTTGCAGCAGATTCTTACACCAACTTGGCCTCTTGGTCAGTCTTGAAGGGGCTGGCACTTGAGTCCCTGCAGCTCTGAGCTCCAGCTGCCCCATCCTGTGTTTACTCTCTAGTTGATTAGGCAGATGTTAAACCATGGACCACAGAGGCCCATGGTGCAGTAGGCAGGGTGTAGGAAAGTACCTGGAATCCGGAGATGAACAGAGATAGAGCTGGAGTTTGCATCCACGTGGGCAGAATTGGCACCTCTCAAAATACCCACAAACACAGATTACCCTGCTCATTTGTTTTAATCACATCAAGACTTGTCATAATCTTTGTTTTCTTTCCTTTTGCCTTTCCCTTACAAAACAAAGGTCTCACTAGGGTTGCTTTATAAAATTCAACAGTACAGTAAGTGCTACAGCATGTTAGATTGCCTTGGCAGGGAGAAGGGCCTTTTATCTGCTTTTGATCACTGTTGGAGTCTCAGGCCTTTAAATCTTTTGAACTCACATCCATTGTTCCACACTAGCTGCTACTGATTCTACAACCCCTGTTCTCTCTTGATTAAATTTCTTTGGCTCAAATATGATGTCTTTTATGTCTCTTGGGCTCGAGGGACTGAGTGTGGAGAGAAGAGGCTCCTCAGCCCTAGTTAGCAGCTTTATTCCTTATGACCTGTTTGGAGCTCGTGGTAATCAGAGTCAACAAGTAACTAGGTGTAGGAGAAACAGCAGCAGGTTTATGGGAGGAACAGAAAGGAATGTTTGGTAGCTACTCAAATTAGAGCTTTTCAAAGTGGGGCTTATCATCAGAACCACCCAGGAAACTTAAAAATGTAGAGTCTCAGGGTTGGGAGTGAGACACACATCTGTGGTTTTCAAAGCTCTTGGGTGATTCTGACATCAGCCAAGGCAGGGCCACTGGCTTATGGCTTGGGCGACCTTGAATCAGAGGGAGCACTCAGGTTAGGCAACACAGCATACCTGGAGTTGAGGTTGCTGATAAGAGCATCCCAGATTCTAGAGATACATTTGGCCCAATCTTCTAAAATTCTAGCCTTGCTATTGGGGATGGCTTTAAGACTTGGGACTCAGAGCCGAAGGGATCGGGGAAGAGGACAGAAGCAACTGACCTCCTGAGTGACCAGGAGGAAAAGTCTTAGCTGGTACGTAAAGCACAGGGAAAGGGTTTTAGGCTTAGGTCAAAGAACCATCAGTGGAGAGAGAGAGAGTAATGGGAGAATCCAAGGTGGCTGCATAGCTCTGCTGAGCATCCATCCATTCAGTTCCCAGCTTAGCCAGCAAGGAAAAGCTGTAAGGTAAAGCTTATGGGAGTTCAGAACCCAGTATTAGACAAGGGTTCTAAACTACTCAAGCTTTGACTGAGGAAGAATTAATATCGACAATAACCATTACTAAAACTAATGCTATTGTGGTTCACATTTATTGAGCACTGTGCTGAACACTTTACACGTATTAGCTAATTGAATCTTTATAACATCCCTTAAGGTAAATTATATGTCCTGTTTACTGATGAAGCCAAAGCTCAGAGAGTTTAGGTTCGTCATCTCAGGATTTCCAGCTAGTTTGTGTCAGAGACAGAACTTGAACTTAAGGCCATTTGACTCCAGAGTGTGAGCTCTTTTGATGTCAAACTTCCCATTTCACAGGCCTGTTTAGTCCCAGAAAGGAGTTGAATCCAAGTTGAAGAGTTGGGATATTAGTGGTGAGAGCAGCTCAGGGAATGAATGACAGTAATGCTAAAAAAATGCAAAGAGTAATTCATATTAAAACTTACGTCTTACATATTTGGGATTGTTGTTTCAATCTGGTTGCTCATAGTAGGAGATATTAGCAGGGACATCTTAATATCAACCCAAAGGTAAGGTAGGAGCATAATAAACCAAGGCAGTAAACCTAGGGTATGGTTAAGTTCCAAATCATATTTTAATAAACAACTATTCATACCTTTCCAGAATCATTTAAAAGGAAATCACTGTAATTTTGTTAGTTTAACCCTCACATTTTGGCAGCATCCCTAAGTTGCTCACCAACTTGGTTTGAGGAGATTGGCAATGACTTGGAAACCATGCCATCCTTGTAATATGGACTTAAGAGTCCAGTGAGGAAAGAGTAAAGGAAATGACAAAGCATCCTTTGGAGGATGATGACAAATCTACGTATGAAAATAATCACACCTTGGGGATCTTGGAGGGTCTGCAAGCACTACTGATTACTCACCAGTTGTAAGATCTCCCAGCATTAATCCATCTTGGCAGTAGAAAGGACATTACCAAATGACTACACTGCCTGCTGGCTTCTTCCAAACTCCTGGCTGCAAAAGCAAATGAGTGAATATTCACTCTGGAAGATGGAATTGTTTCCCATATAGAGTCTACCTCATGGAGGTTCTTCAGGCAAGTAAACCAGGATTTGAAATTTTATTTTTCTGTTGACCACGTTCCAACAAATTCTGGAATATCTAAGTCCGATCTTGGAAGCATTTTCCTTAGGGTTTAACCAGACACATGTCAGGTCAATGACCACCAAGGCCAATTTGTAGCCCTACAATAATGTTAGATCACTCTGCAAGTGCCAAATGTTGCCCGTTATTATATTGGCAAGGGGAAAAAACTGCTTGGTTCTTGAAGGTGCTTTAACATTTTTAGGTCAATATTTACTTCACTTCTAGTACATAAGGTGGTTGGAGAAAAAGTGCACTAATAAAAAACAAAATAAAATAAAACATCAGCCCCCACGACCTGCCATTGGTGGGATAAGTTTCACTTACCAACAGTAAGGAAAATGCAGAATAAGACAAACGAAGCTGGCATTCTTATGTTGGAAGGCTTCTTTGGCCACCACAGATTTTGAAATAGCTGCTTCTTTTTCAAGTGGTTCTTGATGGGATTGTCAACAGAGAAAAAAGCCCTGTTATTAACCAATAAGCCTGGTTAAGGTGGGGGAGCACTAGCGTGCACAAGAGAGGTAAGGCATAGAGGAGATTTTCTTTGGAGAGAGGCACTAAATACATTGCCCACATTATGCATATGGAGAAGGTTTACCCAGGAGGTAAAGGCAGGTCATGAACCACATCAGAATGTCATCCAGGAACACTGTGATCCTTTAGCCCAGTAGGTCGTGAAGACCTCATTCTTAAACCTGAGACTATCATCAGCCTATGGAAGAGACGCATTAGCTGTTCACAGAGCCCACAGAGCTAGGAAGAATGTCTTTGTTCCTCATTTGAGTGGGTGACCCAGAGTGCTTCAGAAGATCGGGGGCCAGACGCAGAGGGCTGTGGTCCTGGATGGTGATTGCACTGAAGTCTCTTTAGTTGCTATCGAGTCTGACTTCCAGGTCTTTGTTATGAAACAAGCCATAGGCTTCTGCAGATGAGATGGAACAACATGTAGTTCAAGTCACAAATACTTGTCACTAAATCTTGGGCCTGTGCCCCATGCTTTTACAGGAACACAAGTGTTTGACTGGAATATTTGCTACGGGAAACACTGAATTAGTACAGGCTAAGTCGTGTGCAACCGGCAGCATCTGCAGCCTCCACCTGCTAAACACTCATGTTAGCTCCAAGCACCATTTTATCTCAGGGAGGATTGACCAGATTCCTCAGAACTGGAGTCTGAGAATGGAGTCCACAGAAAACAGGTGCAGGCCAAGAATTGCTGGTAGGAAAAGGAGGATTAGAATCAGGATTAAGGGAGGGAGGAGAGAATTCCAAGAAGGTGGACTTGGATTTGGCAGGAAAAATACCATGAGTGATCTTTGGGAAAGCAATGTAATAGAGTTTCGACAGGAGTCTAAAGAGCATTTGGGCTGGCTAGCAAATGCAGAAGACTGACAGTGAAGGGGGAGAGAGGGGAGAGCTGTGTAGCTGAGCATTGCACAAGGGTGTTATGTCTAAAAGGACACAATTCATATCATAAACAGATTTGATATTTAATATGATAATTTTTCTTGCACACTTAGCAGTGTCTTGTTCAAGCAAAATCAGTATATTAGCACAATTTTCTGACATGTGGAAGTAAAGTGTCTTGGGGAATGGGTGCATTTTTCTGATTCATACAAAGGCACCCTATGGGCTAACATTGGCCCTGAGGATGAACAGGATAGTACTCCAAAGCCATTCCATGCAGTAAAGATATCAAAGCAGTAGGATCAATGAAGTATGCTAAAGAAGAATCGTCCGTTTATTTCTTATCCTTATCGATATTATGGTTCAGTTGGAGATATTGAAGGTTAATATTTTTATGTAGGGGTAAGAAAGAGATCAATTGAAACGAATCTCTCTGTTATAACCTGTATCGGAACACAAACACTTTATATGTTCTGAAAATTCCTAAGGGTTTTCTTTTGCAATCCTATCTGGTCCTAACCCTCTCCCACTAGGGTATGAGACCATTTCCTTGTGGTTGCTAGATGGGATTTGAAAGCGGCAGGAGAATGGGTAAGCGGGAAAGAATTACTACTCGAGTCAAAACCACTTGGCTTGCATATAAAATCCTTGGTGTGTTTCAAAAGCAGCATTGAAAGCAAGTTATAAGTAAATTTGACTTTCAGCTGTGACACCATAGATAACGAAGGCCTATATTATTAAAATCCTCCCAATTTCTTATTTTCTTTCCTTTATCTTTGGGGAAAAGAAGTTTAGGAAAATGAGTTGAGTTTAAGGCAAGTGAAACCATAGTACCAGAAAAATATCCACTAATCTTTCTTGTAGGTATAGTCTGTGCTGCCAAAAAAAAAGAGGCACCTAAGAGATTATAGGTAGTGAACAAACATTCTAATCTTGATGCTATGATGAGGGACATTTCACTGATTAGCTCTTTGAAAAACTACTTTGTATCTACTAACTTTGAGGTCTTTCTTAAAAAATGATGGCTATGGGAAGATTATATTCAAACACCTGGATAAATCACTCATTGTTTCAGTGAACTCAACTGTTTTTTTCTTTCTGATAAATAAGTGACTCACTTAGCCTTGGAGCACTAGAAAGACTTACCAAGATCATTAATTACATTTCCTTATTATGTAAACATTGTGTTCAGGAAGGGGTGTAGTAGGCAGTTCTGGGAATTGAGAACAGACAAGCTGTCCTACTTGTCTTCTTGGCTTCTCAGTTTGATTGCATAGGTGTGTTTGACTTTATGCAGTTTCTGTGAAAAATTCTGCCTATCAAAGAACACAGTGAATTTACCTAGGAGCTCATTACATGAAGGAATATTTAAGGGAATGTGTGATTCTTATGTAAGAATAAAAATAGTCTATTTTTGCCCTTTTAGATTTCATGTCCATTATATGTTTTTTATTCTTTAGCTTTCTGCTTTAGGGCAGCGTCTGTCTGTATCTGATCTTCAGAAAACCGACAACAGAATTAGTTGGGGGAGCTTATTAAAAAACAAACACAACAGATTCCTGGACCCTCACCTAGATGAATGGGCTTGTCGTTTCTGAGGCCTGGGAAACCTCTCCACCTCCTCCAGGGTGATCCTGAAGCACATTAATACATTTACTATCTCACATTCTGTGTTGTTCTTCTGGTAGGGGTGGGGGTGGGAGTGGGATAGGGAGAGAGAGAGACAGAGAGAGAGATGGATTCTCAGTTCAGTACCAAATTATGAACACAGAGAGATTAGCCTCTATTGAAGATTCTTTCTCTGTTGAAAGGAACAAGGAAGTAGTTGGAGAAAACCTTGGGTGTGTTTGGTGTGTTTATAAAGGGCACACAACCGCTGTGTGGGCTGATAGGCCTGGGGCTAAACATATTTGAAATTGCAAATTTGCAAAACCATGAACTGCATGGATATTTAGAATGTTTTTTAATAAGATGGAGCACACCCTATCATATAACTATCATAGCTTGAACCCTAATAAATTGGAATTTATGACCACAGTATTTCTAAAGATAAACTTGATTCTTATCAAATAAGATTTGGAATTTTAAAAAATTCTGTGAAATATCTAAATCAAAACTTGTACATTCTAAGGTTTCATAAATTAGGGCTTTAAAAAATATCGTAAGTTCTTGGATTCAGCCTTTAATTCTTGCCTGTTAGCAGGCTTTCCTGATGCTACTCTGTCAAGTAACATAGGCACAGTGCAATTTCTCATAATCTCATTTCACCTAATTTACTTAGACCCATATGCATCTTAGTCTTTTAAGACTTTTCACTGAAGCTGTATCTACCTGATAATCTGGATATAGCATTCTTGATTACTTCATGAGTTGGACTTAAAGGGAAATCAATTTAGGTAGCTGTAAAATAATTAAGGAACCTGAATATGAGGGTTGTGTTTGTGGTTTCCGAGTTCCCTCTGCTGTAGGCCTGCCAGTGGCCCTGGATCGGAGGCTGCAGGGAGAGATCTCTCGGTTTACTGCCGTTGTGAGGCTGAAGGCAGCTGCTTTCCCAGGCCTTGAAGTTTCCAATCTTGGGGTGATGTGCAATTTCACTCCCTTGTCTAGCCCATCATGACTTCCTGTTCTCTTTCTGTAATGTTTTTCAGATCCACTTCTTCCTGTTGCCTTCCCAAGCCTGGTTCTGGTCCAGGCTCTAATTACCTCACACGCACCTGCACTCTTCTCATATTCTCTTTCCCGTCTACAGCTTTTCCCCTCACTGTTTTTTTTTCTCCCTCTTCACACAGAATCCTCTTCCTTAAGCATCATTTCCCTGCACTTATCTCCCAGCAGCTCCCAACTGCATCAAATGCAAGCTCCAGGTACTTCTGCTCCCAAGCCCCTCTCGCTGCCCAGACTATCTATCTCCCTTACAGCTGGACTCTGTTCCAGCCAAGCAAGTGTCCTGACACTATGTCTATACAATGCTGTAACATCTGGTTAATCCAGTCAACTCTGTCAAATCTTCAGTTAATCATCTGGATGTTTTGTCTACAAGATGCCAAACATCTGGATTGACTGAAGAAATTCACTACATTGATGGAGGTGGTGTTTTTATTTTATTTTTTTTTAACTGAATTGACCAGATGTTTGGCATCATGTAGACACACTGCTGTCTCCTACATTTGTCTTAATAGCTTGTCTGCACAACCTTCTTTCCACCTGGAACATGACCTGTCTCCTCAATGCCATGTTTTCCCATCCTTCTAAATTCTGGCCAAAATTTCCTCTGCCACAAAGCTGTTCTAGATTAATCCCACCAAACTCATCTCTTGGTTCATTCCAGCATTCACTTAGTGTCTTTCTTTCCTTTTTTTTTTTTTTTTTTTTAATTTATTTTTTTGTCCCATCTGATCTGCAGGAACATTCACTTAGTTTCTACATGTATAATCCTTTTAAACTGAAATCACTGTGTTTTGTGTTTTTATTTTTGAGCATTGTCCTCTTCCTCTACCTCATTAGATTATAAACTCTACAGGTAGATAGAAAGTGTACCATGGATACAATGGGGCTTGCGTAGTGAGAGGCTCAATAGCCTAGTGATCAAGGGCAGAAACCCTGGAAGTCAGTCTTGTTTTTATCCCCACTCCTCTACTTACCATGTGACTTGGACAAATAATTTAACTTCCCTAAGCCTCAAGTCTCTTCCTTATTTGTAAAATGGAGATAATAATAGAGCGTACTTTATAGAGTTGTTTATGAAGATTACATGAGTTTACACAGATAAAGTGCTTAGATGAGAGCCTGGCGTAAAGTTAGTATCCACTGGTCTTTTGTAAAATCTTGGTTTTCTCATCTGTTCTTTCTTTTGACTGTGACAGCACCTTGCTAGGTAGGTTAAGGCAGCTGTTATTGTTCTCATCTGAGAGAGGAGGAAACAGATGTCAAGGGGTTGTATCATTTGCCTGTTAAATCAGTTGCAGCCTTGCTTTCTGCATATTCCATGCAGGCCTTCAGTTCTTTCTAGTCTCAGGAATTAGAATATAGCAGGTACTCAAGGAAGCAAAGTGCATAGAAACGTGTTTTCCTACAGACCAGTAGTTCCCTAAAACTGCCCTGTGGATCCTTGCCCATCTGTGACAAAGTATCTTATGTTAAAATGACAAAATGACAATATAGTGAGGTTTCCTGAAAGCTACCTTTATCAATTGTTAGGCCTGTCCCTGAACTGAGTCTGTATCCTTTCTTCATTTTTAGTGTAAAGATGTCCCATCTTTATGAAATGATGGTGATATTAAACTACAATGTATGTATTAACACTATATTGGATCCTGAGGGGTTTCTTTTTGAAATGGCTTATTCATTAATTTAACAAGTACTTGTTAAGTATCTACTATTTGTAAGACATGGTTCTAGGCATTGGAACAACAGTGAACAAAACTGACAAAAATTCTTGCCCTCATGGAGGGCATTCTAGGGTAGATGGATGGTAAACAAATAAGTAATTAACCTCTCTAAGGTTCAGTTTCTTCATCTGTAAATTGGTAACAAGAGTACTTCATGGGGCTGTTTGTAAGAATTAAATAAGTTAATGTGGCAAAGCGCTTAGGAGTTAATAGTGCTATTGAATACAACCGAGCGGGCATATTGACAGACTGAGTGTGTGGGGAGCGCGGCTGGAATGTGGAAGTAGAGTGAAACTGCAGGCCTCATGGCGAAGGGGCCATGTGCACAGATGGGAAGGCCACTGCAAGGACGTGGGCTTTCACTCTGAGTTAAATGGGGAGCTGTCCAAGGGTGTAGAACAGAGAAGTATGACAATGTGACTTATGTTTTAAAAGGTTTCACTGGCTCTGATATTAATAGTAAATTATAGGGAGTCAAGGGTGAAAGCAGGGAGACTAGTTATGGTGCTGTTATAGTAGTCTACGTGAAAGTTGTGGTCCCTTTGACTAGGGTGGTAGCAGTGGGAAGTGGTAGAGAACGGTGAAATTGTGGATACATTTTGGAGGTAGAGCCTACAGAATATCATAACAGACTGGATGTATGAGATAAAGACAGGAATCCAAGCTATTTGGCTTGAGCAAATAGCCAAAGATGGCATTGCCAATGATGGATAGGGGAAAACTGCAGATAGAACAGGTTTGGTGGCAGCAGGGCTAGGAAGTAGAGATGAGAGTTCAGTTTTGGACATGTCAGGTTTTATGGACAATATGCAATTTCACTCCAAAATGGACTTAGGCCTCACATGTCATATATAACTTTTCTAAATTAATTAAAAAATTACTTGTTGAATTCTTTGGTTGCTTGGGAGGTAGTACCCATTCTTAATCAGTCTACTCACACCAATAATATAGTATTATTACAAAGTTTTAGAATAGGGATAAAATGGTCATATTCCTTCTACCCTAAATAAATTGCAAATTAGAAAACAATCTGTACACACCACACAAAAAAGAGAAGGAAGCCTGCAAATTATAAGTTTACTCATAACTGTTGGGAACTAACCACAGAGCATATATTTTAAGGCAGTCATTTATTTTCTATACATGGTACCCTTCATTTCAAATATATTGTTATTAAAATATTTAATATCATAATAAATCTCCAGCTAGAGTAAATTCAGAAAATGGGAAAGTCACCTATGAATTTCCTGCTTTCAAAATTATCCTACTTAAAAGGTGCCAGAACTTTAGCAATGACTATCATTTTTGTCATCATGAGAATGAGAAAGAATAATTTTCTAACAGACCAAGAACACCTTCTTTTTGACTGGGGCTGTGAAGATAGCCCCCAGAAGATGTTTTTGCTGATCAAGTGATGTGAATTAATAGCATGATCTAATCTTAAGGGAATAATTCCCAGCAGATGTGGAAGAGAGAGACCAGACTCCCTTCTGCCTTTCATTAGGAACCAGTCTTTTCTTTCCAGGTAGGATTTCCCACTCTCTAACCCAAAATACAGTTTAAAAAAATTAAATGATGAATTTGTACATTATCACTTTAGGGATAATTCAAAGTATATAATCACATTTCTTTCCTTCCTTCTCCCCTTGTCCTGCCTGTTTTTTCTTCTGTAAGATTTGGTTTCTTCTTGAATTGGACACATGACTGACTGGGGCAAAAAAGACATGCAGGGGGAAATATGTGAGGCAAGTGGTTTTGGAAAACTCTATCAACAGAGAATCTAAAGATACAGACTGGTCAAAAAAACATAGAGAGCAGGTATTGCTAGAACTTAGGACTTGACCAAATTAAGTAATCACATCAAATAGAAATGTGCATGAAGATTGTGATCCTGGCAAAGGCTTCAAACTTTTGAGTGAGGTTTTTAGTGCTAATGCAAGAATTACTGTATCAGCTTTTAGCTAGAAATGAAACAGAATGGGAAAAATAACCCGTTGTATATTGGAGCTGCCTTTGGTGGCTTGAAATCAGCCATGGTGAGAGGACTGACACCAGGGAAATCAGCAAATGCTGCAAATTAAGACTTTTCCTTCTTTCCTTTTTGTTAGGGAGCTGGTTTCCAAGCATATCACTGAAAACCTTTCCACAGGGATTGACGAAACTCTTGGCACCTGTGACAAAGATAGTCATCTATGGCTTTGGTGGTGGTGGTGGGTGATTTTTGGGAAGTAAATGAGTATTCTTTCTACAAACATAGGACTTCTAAACCAATGCTAGTAAGATTTGGTGTTTTATTATTTCTCCCAATTTGAATTTCATCAAGCCTTGATTAGAAAGGATTTCTCTACAATATGGTTCTGGTTTCACTTCTCTTCATTCAAAGCCAAAAGAAGAAGGGAGATAAAATATACTTCCTGCTTTCTAGTAAGCAGAAAGGGCACCACCTGATAAACTGTTTACAGTCACTGGAACAGAGTCAAAGCCGTAGAGCAAGCAGAAGCAGACCTGCTCTTTTTTTGTGAATGACGGTGTTAAAGAATGTAACCCCTCTTAACTTCTCTACACCCCTTACAGACAAATTGCTTATACTGATACAACCCTCAATGGTAACTCACTTCACACCTCCATTTTCTGTCTTGTTATCACCAAGATTAAACACCATGTTTTGGCAATATTCTGCATTCATCTAACCTTTTCCATACAGGCCACACTTTACAACAGAACAGGTTTATGTACCTCACACGTCAGATCTTATCAAGAAACTTGGTAGTGACAGTTTGATAAGGACACCATAGCTTATTGAGCTTGTTCTAAAAACAACAGCAGCAAACCACTCATCTCCTCACACTTTTTAATGTCCTTGTTCTGTGGTATCCCCATTTTTAGATGCAGCAGATGCATTACTGACTGTGTGGCCTCTGAGGCTAGGGAGAGCTGAGGGCATGAGACAACAAGTATTTCAATATTACATCATTAAAAAATTCTAGAGAGATCTGCATTTACTTCAATTACCTATTTTCTGTCCAGGTAGGATTTCCCAACCCCTAACCCAAAATACAGTTAAAAAAATTTACATGATGAATTTGTACGTTATCACTTACAGGGAAAGGAGAGGTCTAGGGAGTTTTAGCTTTCGCCTTGCCAACAGCTTCAACCAAAGTGAAAAAATGGATTGTTATAAAATGAGAAAAAAATCGCCAGGAGTTGCTTTTTTTCGTTTTCCAGAATGTCCAGCATTGTCATAGGCAATGAACAAGAATGCTAACAGACTTCCCTGTCTCAGGATAACCTCCCTAGGGTAGGACACAGAAAAGGAAAATAAACTCAATTACAAAATTAGAATAAAATCTAAAGGCTAATTTTCTAACATGTTTTCATTTTTTTTTTTTTTTTTGCAATTCATGTGGCCCAACCACATTCCTGGGACATTTCCAAAGGCTTTACATGAGCATATTTAATACAATATTTAACAGATAATTTAACTATGTTCTTAAGCTTTTACCAAAATTATTATTGCTATTATTCAGTTAAATTCATAGTGAATTTTATTATCATGTTGAAATTCTTCTAGTAGGAAGAATTCTAATCTCTGCGGAATTGCAGATCTTTCTGCTCCTTGTGGTTAAAGCAGGATGAGGAACATTCAACCAAACTAACTGATCTGTGGGTTTTTTTGTTTTTTGCTTTTGTTTTTTGGGACTGGGTCTCTGTCTTCTGCCAGGGCTAGAGTACAGTGGCATCATCATAGCTCACTGCAACCTTAAACCCCTGGGTTCAAGTGATCCTTCTGCCCCAGCCTCCCGAGTAGGTGGGACTACAGGTACACTCCATGACGCCCGACTATTTTTTTTTACTTTTTGTAGAGATGTGGTCTCACTATGTTGCTCAGGCTGGTCTTGAACTCCTGGGCTCAAGTGATCCTCCCTCCTCAGCCTCCCAAAGTGCGAGGATTACAGGTATGAGCCACTGCACCTGGCCCAAACTGATGTTTTAATTTTGTCATTCAGTCATCTTTTAAATCTACAAATCTATTCTCTGGCTTGTGCCATGAAGGTCTGTGGTTCCCTCTGTTCCTGGGATAATAGTGAATTGGTAAGGTGGGCACATTCCAGGAGAAATGGTAAAGAAAACTTTAGGGTTCTTCAATACAAAGAGATTCAGTGGTAATACATATCAGAATAACTAACAGAGACTTTGTGAGTTAGGAAAACAAAATTCTGTTTTGTGAATATCTGAAATAAAACCCATATTATAACTCTTGTGATAAGGAGTAGATAGGGCACACTTCCAAACACTGGCTTATTTTTTGGTGGCTTTCAGTCTGATCATCCTGCATTTGAGTGGGTTAACATTTTCCCAGGGCACCTCTATTACATCTCTCTTTTCCTCCTTGAAGCTTTCTTCTTCCTGAAGCAAAATAGAAAGGGTTCTTGTTAGTACTGGGAATTCTTCTGTCTTCTTACCTCAGATTCTAGATATAATCATAAAGAAAAAAATATGAAATATTTCAGGCATACCAAAATGTATAGAGAATGAGAATTGAGTACTCACCATCTAGCTTAAAAGAATTGAGCAGGACGGGCGCGGTGGCTCATGCCTGTAATCCTAGCACTCTGGGAGGCCGAGGTGGGTGGATCGTTTGAGCTCAGGAGTTCGAGACCAGCCTGACCAAGAGTGAGACTCCATCTCTACTAAAAATAGAAAGAAATTATCTGGACAACTAAAAATATATATAGAAAAAATTAGCTGGGCATGGTGGTGTATGCCTGCTATAGTCCCAGCTACTCAGGAGGCTGAGGCAGAAGGATTACTTGAGCCCAGGAGTTTGAGGTTGCTGTGAGCTGGGCTGATGCCACGGCACTCTAGCCCAGGCAACAGAGCCAGACTCTGTCTCAAAAAAAAAAAAAAAAAAAAAAGAATAGAGGATTACGAATACAAGTGTAGCCCTCTGTGTATTCCTTCCTCCTCCTCAGAAGTAACCCCCATTTTCACATGTTTTTATACTTTTGCTACATATGTGTACATCTACAAACAATATATAATAATGTATTGTATGTATGTCTTATATTTTTATATGGGTGGTTTCCTTTTTCACATTTTTTAAACATATGCTAATACATATGGCTCTGGTTTATTGATTTTCACCTCTATAAAGTATTCCATAGGATGCATATGCAACAACTTATCCATTCTTTGGTTGATGCTTCAATGTCTGTCTTAGTACTCCTCTTCTTGAGCAACGTGGGAGATTTCTTTAGGGTATAGACCTAGGATCAGAATTTTTGGATCATTGGATATACACATCTTTAACTTTGCTAGATATCCAAACAAGTTGAACCATCAGCAGAGTAAGGCCCATCAATCTGCTTAACAAGCCCTCAGGACTCAAAGTCTCAGATTTGGTGATCTGGAAGAGTGGTGGTAATGGTGGGTAGTACGGCAAGAATTTCCATTTCTCACATGTGCTCAGGTGCTGCTGCTGCTGTAGTGTAGCATCTGGAATTACATTTTGAGAACCAGTGCTCTAGAGAAAGCCTATTAGATTACTTTTCTTTTAGATTACATTTTGAAAGAGAGAGCTGATGAGACACTATCTGAAAAGATGTGACTGGTAAGGTATTATTAGGTGACTGACATTCACCTGTGGTACAGTTTTAGTATTCAGATTCTAGAATAAATTGACTAAATGTAGATAATATATAGTAAATAACCAGTATGAACGATTGTCATCAAAGGTTAAATTCTTTTTTTTTTTTTCTTTTTTTGAGACAGAGTCTCACTCTGTTGCCCAGGCTAGAGTGAGTGCCGTGGCGTCAGCCTAGCTCACAGCAACCTCAAACTCCTGAGCTCAAGGGATCCTCCTGTCTCAGCCTCCCAAGTAGCTGGGACTACAGGCATGCACCACCATGCCCGGCTAATTTTTTCTATATATATTTTTAGCTGTCCATATAATTTCTTTCTATTTTTAGTAGAGATGGGGGTCTCACTCTTGGTCAGGCTGGTCTCGAACTCCTGAGCTCAAACGATCCGCCCACCTCGGCCTCTCAGAGTGCTAGGATTACAGGCGTGAGCCACCGCGCCCGGCCAAAGGCTAAATTCTTAATGAGTTTTTACTGCCCGAATGAGACATCTGCATGTGCTTTTGTTGTCACTGTGCTGAGAAGGGGAGAGGAGTGGGCAGCTGGCCAAGCATCAGGCTGGGGCGGGCACTGTGCTCAGCTGACGTCAGAGTACTGGAGTGTCTTGACCACTTCCACAAAAACCCAGGTGCTGGCCGACATGGTGGCATGGACATTCACTGGGGTTTCCTCAAGATTTAAGGCGTGAGGCTATTAAGTCATACTGGCTTGCCTATTTTTAGATATTTACATGCAAAGTAAAACCATCAATATTTATATACTTTTTATTTTTTACTTACATTTTATACTTTTTAATTATATTCCAAAGTTAGTGCCAGGAAGGTTTCCCTCAAATGTTCTTTCTGCAGGAACTTCTTATAAAAAAAAGTCTTGAAAAGGAAGCCTATGCATATTTAGGGTACACGGACACAAATAGGCTTACACAGTCTGCAAATTGTTAACACGTAGTAAACTGGAAGGAAAGTGATTTTATTTCAGATTTAGCAATATAAAAAGTCAATTAGGAAAAAAAAGCATGTACCAGTAACCAAAGCATTTGCTTACATCATTCTATAATTTGCAAAACAAGATAATTCTTTTTCAAAACCAGACAACAGGTTCAAAAATACTTCTTTTCACACCCCTAAGTGGTGCCGTCTGTGGGAACAATGGCTGTTACAAGGCCATATATTGCAGGCACCTTTCCAGGAAGTTCTAGTTATCCTTACTCTCATTTTATCTTCTTTCTTTTTTCTCTCTCATCAGCTTTTTGCTTTCTTCCCTTCTTCTTTTATTCACTGGATTCCGAGGATCATAGATTTCAAATGTGTCTGAGTCTTGCATGCTTGCGTCTTTCACTTTTCTACTTTTATCCTCAAATTGAAGTACATGCGACATCCTAAAGAGAGAGAGAGGTTCAGTGATTCTGGCATGGGACCTGAAAGTAGAAATTCTATACTTCACTATCACTGGCATGATGAACCATAAGGGCACAGAACACCAAGATGGGTTTGTTGTTTACTGGTGCTTATACCACATGGAAACCAACTGCTCAGAAAACTCTTAAATTTGAAAAACATGTCTGGAGTTTGTTCTGCTGGTTTGTATTTCTAGTAGCGCGTCTGTTTGCTTTAGTCTTCATTTGAGGTTCCTTCCATGATGGGAGGTTGAAAGAGTTCAACCTAAAAGTGTTCCTCAAACTAAACTCAGAGAACACTCTGTCTACTTTCTTTAAACAGCGTATTCATTTACCCAGAGTGAGCCAGGTTGCAGAGCAAAGCTCCATACCATAAACCAGTCCTATCTGATTTTTTTGTTTTCAGTAGTTAAATGGGTCAAGAATAGGGAATATATTATGAAAATTTAAAAGTGATGTTCAAGTGGTCTTATGATTCTCTTTTCTGGGGAGTTGCTGGGTTAAAAAAATATTCTTTTTCTTACAAAAGGAAACTAAACTTTTGGCATAACTCTATGGACTAATGTCTTCTTCTTACAGTCCACTGCAACAAATCTAACCATCCTGCTCTCCTACTTCATCCAAAGCTTACTGGTCTTAAGATATCAACATGTGCTTGAATCTCAAGTGATCAGAAGCTGGCTGTCCTTAGCAGCAGGGAAATACGTAAATAATTAGCTGTGCCCCCATTATACAGTGTAAGGAATAAACACAGAAGTCAAAGGACCAGACTACAGGGCAGTTGATGAATTTGGAAAGAGAAAAGTTCGGTTTTAATACAAAGAAAACAAAACTATTAAGTTTGTTTCTACAAGATATTTAAACAAAATTTTAATTAGGCATACCCTACACACACTTCTTCATCATAGCAGATAGGGCTAAATTGCTTATGGGACTAATACTCCCCTATACACCTGTTGTAACTCTCAGATGAAACCCAAATATGACGTTAATTTCTTTTGCCTTACATAAGCAGAGATTTGGGCAGTAGGCACTAGCAAAGATCCCCTACTGTTTCTTCCCTGAAGTAGCACAAATGATGAGTGATGTTTACTTGTGTGGCAAACTCCAGTGGATATGCCCAGATTTTGAAGAATCCTAAAAAGATGTTGGGAGGGAAATTAAATGTCACAATATTAGTGATACCATCAGTGCTAAGGGTTCAGTAGCTGCTGCTCACCACTGCTGACAAGTTGAGGCTCACGTACCATTTCCACCTCCTTCCATCCGCTTGAGAAAGCTTATTGGAATGCAGTGTGTATGAGTGATATTATCACATGCATGACCTAGGATCTAATTTACAAAATGAGGTAAATCACATTCACATTTCTATACCTTATTAACAATACATTATTTGTATCAAATTTCATAACTGATCTCAATAAATTTATATGCCACATCACACGTGAGAGCTGCTGACTTCTTATACTTTTGTTGCTTTAGTAAACACCCTTATTTAGAAAATGCATCATGCAATCACTGCAAAGTCTGATTTTCTTGTGCTTTCAATTTCCTCAGAAGCTAATTTAAGTATTAGCTTCTGAGAGTCAAATAATCTCTAACTCCCAGAAAAAGGCTGATTGTTTTAGCCATGGTAATACATGGTAATAAGTAAACCACTAGAACCAGTTGGAAAAACAATTAAACTGGATTTAATCAATTAATGATGACTTGCCTAGGTCTAAATGATCAGCGACAAGTCACTTCAGTAAATACACCTCTGACAGCCAACTAACCAGTGCCAGCTTCGTACTTTCGAAAGCCAATCAGCAACAGCCTATTTGGAATAATGGCGCTTCGGAGCTGATGTCAACTCCTAAACATTCCTGAACCCAAAACTCTACGTAAAGATTTGCAACCTGCTTTGCTTGGAGACACTGTGCCTAAAAGCACAGCTCCTTTTTACTTAAGTGAGTAATAAATGAAGCCTTGTTTCAGATACCGAGAGGTGTTTTTTTTCCTCAAAACTTATTACAGTCTACGCTGAAACACAGTACACAAAGTGTACTCCTTAGAAATTTCAAATGTATTCCCACTGATTAGAAACAAGTTTAGAAGAGCAGCAAGACGGTTCTGTTAAAGGCTCTTGATCACTGCGGTGGCCAACCCCCCGGTAGCGGTCCGCAGGCGCAGTCACCCCCTGAGTTCCTCTTACCCCCCAGCCCCTCCCACCCGCTCCCCACCACTTCATCCGTGGAAAAATTATCTTTCGTGAAACTTAGGAACCGGGCTGCAGAGCAGGAGGTGGGTGGTGGGCGAGCCTAGCTAAGCTTCATCTGTGTTTACAGCTGATCCCCACGGCTTGCATCGCCGCCCGAGCTCCGCCCGCCCCTGCCCCTCACCACCCTGTGGAAAAATTGTCTTCCACGAAACTGGTCCCTGGTGCTAAAAAAGTTGGGGACCACTCCTTTATCACACATCAGGGGAGCCCAGACCCTTACATTGCATTATAGTAAGTGCTTAGCAAATTTTCCAAGTGTTTACAGGCTGGGGGTGTTGATGCCTAAGCCAACACCAGGAAGAAGTTGAAATCATATGCCCTTTAAAACAATTTTATTCAATACTCTAGATTGATACTAAAAGATCCCACTATCTTAGTTAACTTATTAATAACTTTCTGTATACAAATTCTTCTATTCAAAAATTATCCCATTTTTTTTATCCAAAAATACAGACAGGTTTTTGTACTATCCATAACTAGTAGGGATTGTCCATGTTTCAAAAATGCCTTTATCAGAATTTGTCAACTAAAAACAGAAAAAGGCACCCATGTATGCCATGAGAGAATCTTGCAACTATGGGATTTAGTTGGCTCTGGTATAAGAAATGAAACCTAGACACATGAACAACAGCACAAAGTCCACAAGAAGAAACAGATTTTCTTACAAATTTGAAAAAAACAGAAAGCCGTAAATTAAAGGAGCTGTCTTTTTCAACTGTTTCATACACCACTGCATTAAACAAGTCCAACATTTTGATTAATAACAAACCTAAATCCAGAGGAAAGAAGGGGCTATCAGCTTACAAACTACTTCAGCTTTAATATCATAATACTTAGCATGGCTGGTTACTTGGCAATAATATTTAATCTTTAATAGAAATAAAAGCATAATCAAAATGCTTCACCCATTTATCTTTCAACATGCTTTGGCCACTTCATTTTGAAAAGCAAAACAAAACTGTTATTATGATTTTCAGCATAATAAACTCCTGACCTATGGGCCTCCATAAATCACCGACTGAATGGATTGAAAGTGAGCCTGCATTTTACAGTCTTCTGTGAGGATACACATGCAGGCTTAGAATACAGACTTAATTCCAGTCCTGAGGGTCTGCTGGTTTACAATCTTATATGTCCCAACAACTCAATACTATCCACTTTGTGGCTGGTCATGGAATTGGCCCAACAAGAGCAGTGAATTATTTTGGAATTAATTACACACTGATCATTTACATATGAAAAATTTAGAGTGTGTTCACTTGAAGGCAAAGGAAAACATTTAGTTATGATTTAAAAAAAATTTCACATAGGCTCAGATTCTCAAATAAGAACATTGACTTAAGTGTGTTAGACAAATATGGAGGTTTACTATTTTCATAGAATTTGTGTTTGACGAGAAAGGGTTTTTTTTTTGGTATGGGATTGTATAAAATTATAAACAACTGATTCTTCAAAAAGGACATGGATCTTAACCTCACTAACTTGACATCCAGTTTTTAAAGTTCTCACACAATTGTGAGCTAGATTAAGATACAATAGAACTTTGTATCAATGGAAAATAGCAAGAGAGGAATTGATTCTCAGACATATAGTAAGTCATGCAATATAGAATTCTAATAATAACAATTTATTTCTGATTTCAATGCATTTAAAGTATTTATGCTTATATAAATAGCTATCTTTTCAGTGGGAATTCTATAAACCATTCCTTCCTATATCCAAGTCACCCTAATTTAGGAACTTACTACCCAAACCTTAGATTGTTGCAGGTGTCCTATTAGTTCTAATAGTACATCTGTACTATTTCTGTCTTCCTGAATTCTTCCAAAAGTTTAAAAATAATCTTTCTTGCACATTTCTTTTATATCATTCCTTTGATCAGGGGATTGGCTATCATAAGGGTGGGGAACCTGTGGCCTTCTAGGTCCTTAAGTGTGGCCTTTTGATTGAATCCAAATTTTACAGAACAAATTCTTTTATTTTTATTAATACATTTTGTCATTTACATTTTTATTTTATTTTTAAAATGAACATATTTAAAATACCAAAGAATAAAATAAGTTTCAATGAAATAATCCTCCTAGATTGACTGGCACAATTAGAACACTAGTAAGTCATAAGGGCTAAACTGACGGCTGTTATGCTCATGATTTAGTTCTAATTTCCTCCACCTGACTGATGCTACTACTGCATGAGGCTGGCTGATGACAGTTTATGGGGGTTGGGTATGCCAGTCTGTTATCAGCTTTTGACAAGAATGTACTGTGTTTCTGTTTCAAGTGGAATTTGCGAATAGTTGCACAGCTCAACAGTATTTTCTAATTCTGTCTGCTTAACAGCCTATCATGCCAAAGAAGACCAAGAGAAAGCTGAAGGAAGAAAACAGACATTTTAATGAGATTGGGAATTGCAATATTATCTTGTTTCTACTAAAGATAAGATGATTTGCTTGCTCTGTGATACTGCAATATTAACATTAAAGAAATTCAATGCTCATTAGCATTATAACATTCATAAGGACCACAAATATTTTAAATTAGAGGGAGAGGCACAAAAGGTTGTACTGCAGAAATTAAAAGGTGAAAAGCAAAAGCAAAGACAATTCTTTCAAGCAGCAATAAGACCTGGAAATAATGCCATTGAAGCAACTTATAAAGTAGCTTATATCCCCGGGGAAAAAAAGGGAAGCCATTCAGATGTAGAATTTGTGAAATTTGATGTAGATATTGTGAAAGAATGCATTGTTGAAGTTGCAGGATGCTTAGATCCCAAAAACATTTCAAAGTACAAACAATTTCTTCTTTCAAGGAGAACCATAACTGATCAGCAGTATGAATTAGCCTTCAACTAAACAGAACTTCATGCAATACTTCAAAAGGAAAATATATATTATTCAATCGCTTTGGATGAATCAATGATAGGAATGACTTGACACGGGTTTTATACTTCATTTGGGTCATAACAAAAGATTTTCTTTGGTATAAAGAGTTACTCGCTTTGGGCACTCTTGTGAACAGAACACGGGGAATAGATATCTTCAACAACTTTCAAGATAAATGTTGTGAAGTTGGACTGAATTTGGTAAATTTAGTGAGTGTATATACAGATGGTGCACCTTCCATGACAAAAAAACATGAAGGGTTTGCACAGATAAAAAAAGTATTAACAGATCCAGATGCTCTCATTTCTTTTCATTGTATCTTGCATCAGCAAAATCTCTGTGCTAGAGCTACTATTTTAAGTGGCACCTTGCAACAAGTTATAAGTATTGTTAACTATATTCCTGCAAATGCAACACAGCATTGTCAGTTTCATAACATGCTAAAGTTGAAAGATGAGGTATTCAGTGTGGATTTGCCCTATTATTCTAAAGTGCATTGGCTATCTCAAGGACAGGTGTTAGCTAAAATTTTACCTCTGCAAGAACAGATAGTTAGGCCGAGCGTGGTGGCTCACACCTGTAATCCTAGCACTCTGGGAGGCTGAGGCGGGTGGATTGTTTGAGCTCAGGAGTTCGAGACCAGCCTGAGCAAGAGCGAGACCCCCATCTCTACTAAAAAAAAAAAAAAGAAAGAAATTAGCTGGACATCTAAAAATACATATAGAAAAAATTATCCAGGCATGGTAGTGCATGCCTGTAGTCCCAGCTACTCGAGAGGCTGAGGCAGAAGGATTGCTTAAGCCCAGGAGTTTGAGCGAGGCTGATGTCAGGGCACTCTAGCCCGGGGTGAGACTCTGTCTCAAAAAAAAAAAAAAAAAGGAACAGATAGTTAAATTTTATGAAGAACAGAATCAGCAATGTGAATTATTGAAAGAAGATTTCTAAAGGAATGCAGCTTTTCTGTGTGATATCATGTCAAATCAAAATGACTTGAATATTTCTTTGCAAGGTAAAACTAAGTCTATAAATGATATATGGCAAAAAATCCAAGCGTGTCAGAAAAAAACTATCTTTTTTCAAAACACCTCTTCTTCAAAAGGAAATTTCAGATGAACATTTCCCCCAGTTAGCAAAGGTCATCGATTAGCAGGACCTTCAAATGATGCAAATCATTTGAAGAATATACAGCTGTTATAGACCTATTAATTGGAGAATACAATGAAAGTTTCACTGACTTTGAGAATTACGACATCACACTTAAATTAGCATTTCAGCCTCACCTAGCTGATATCACCAAGGCACCTAAAGAACTACAGGTGGAATTGATTGAGCTCTCAATATATGACATTTTAAAGTCATTGATGCTAAGAAAAGATCTACTTGAAATATGGAGAAATGCAGTAAGCACCCAAGCCTTTGGGAACATGCCTGAAAAATGGTTTCTTGCTTTTGAACCACATATTGCTGCGAATCTACATTCTCCAACCTAACCCCAATCAAGACATCCTTAAGATCACAAATGGCTGATACTCACTCTAGAGGAGCAAGTGAAACTAGGGACCTCGATGCTGCAACCAAATATTCAAGTACTTCCAACAAAAAGAAGATACAACAAAGTCATTAAAAGCTTAGTTAACTTTAAAATTAACAAATAGTTTTCATTTTTTGAAATTATTAAGAACATAGTTAAATTTTTACAAAATAATGTACATTTTTAAGTATTTCTAATTGAAGTTTCTTGAATGTGCCCTTATTTGACTACAGCTAAATTGATGTGGCCTTCCAACATGAAAAGATTCCCCACCCTGGGCCATCATATTAGACTGAAATAAATACCTCAGTCTGACTCTTAAAACCCTCTAACAACTGGTTGCTTCCCATCTCACCAACCTTATTTCATTTTTTCATCAACTCTCACCATTTTGTAATTGTCTGTTTACTTAATTGTGAACAGTCTGTTAGTTGTTCGAGACAGTTTGAACACACTCTTGTTCACGGTTGTATTTCCAGTGCTGAGCATGGTGATTTGTGTTGGGAATGAATCCTTCAGACCCTTTGTACTGGCCGGGGCTGCTGGCTGGTACTAGAAGATTTGCTAAGCTAATGCCTGACCTTTTGTGGGCAGGGAAGTCTTTCTTTTGATGATAAACTCCCTAAAACATCTAGCAGACTCGGCAGAAAGCCTCAGCTCAGTACAAGTCTACCTTTTCATGACCTCTTGTAGCCAGCACATATTGCTAGTTGTTTTTCCACTGCACTCACATCAATGATTGCTAGTTTTTATTCCTCAATAGACTGCAATGGGAGCATGCCTTATGTTCTTTTCCTTCTCCTATAGCATCTAATGTAGAACTGGAGAGGATTTTTTTTTTTTAAAGCAATGTTTCTCAAAGCGTAGTTCTAGAGCCCCAGCATCAAATGCAGGCTGCATGTTAGAATCACCTAGGTAGCTTTAAAAACTACTAGTGCCAGGCTTCCGCCTCCAGACATGTTGATGTAATTGTCCCAAGATGGGGTCCCAGCATCAGTAATTTAAATAAATTTCCTGGTTATTTTTAAACGCAGTCAAAGTAAAGACCACAGAACTAAAGTTTAAGAATCTGCACTTTCTGATTGATTTCATTAGCTATTGTTGCCCCTTCAGAGACGGAGCCTAATGATAAACTACTCACATACTTGAAGAAACTTAAGTGGTCCATGAGTCTATTATTTGAACTGAATAATCACGAGTGCAGTATCGATTTCTAATATATAGTTTTAAGGCAATGAACTTAATTATTTATTCAACAGACATCTAAGAGCTTTTTATGCATGAGGCCAGTGCTAGACACTGGTGACACAAAGCCAAATATGAGCCAGGCCCTGCTCTCCTGGAGTGAACAGTCTGTTAGGGAGCAGAACACACCAACCGACATCACAACGTGGCGAATACACATTCTGGAATTGCCTGTCAAGTGTGGGACAACAATAAGAGCACCCATTGACATGGCACTTCACAAACAGCTTTCTCTGTTTGGTCGCATTCTCACAATAACCAGATGGGAGAGACAGGAAGGAGATTACTATCATCCCTGTTTCATAGGCAATCCCTGAGACTGAAGGTTGAGAAACTTGTAGCTGGTAAGTTATTGACCACGTACGTTCTTGAATGTCTTCAGAAGTAAAAAACTCATCCTGTGAAGATGGATTTAACTTTGGGAATAAATCAAAAGTTAATTCAAGGATAGGACTGCTAAGGGAGATTAAAACATAAGACTGGGTAGTACTTATTTTGGAGTACAAAATTTAAAACATGGAACTATAGATGGACATGAATGATTACTTGCATGGCTCCCAGGCTGGCCTTTAAATCAATTCTAAAAGAGAAGTTCTAGAATATCTTGAGCAATGTGGGAGCATGTTTGGGAAAAGGCACCTCTCTTTTAGGTGAATGCTTACTTCAAAATAAAAAGTATTACTTTCTACTATATATTTTATCCCCTTATTATCTTTAATCAGCATTCCCTAGAATCTCAGTCCTAGTGTCTCTTTGTTCTTCCTAAGATGGGGATGCAAGGTAGGGACACCCCTTCAGCTAAGAGGCGTAGAGCCTGGGGCCCATGGCCTGTCCCTTCAAAGGTGGACGTCTGGCAATCTCCTCTTTAGGCGTCAGATTACTAAGGACTGCCTTGTAGTTGATGATGATATCCAGGTCTTTTATGCTGTATGTATTTTTCAAAAGTGCAAATCTAGCTATGAAAATTTTCCTGTTTCAAATCCTTTGAAGGCTCTCCATTGTCTACACAAGGCAACCCGAATTCCTTATATGGCCTCTATAACGTAGCTTTTGCTCCCCTCTCTAAGCTCCTATGTGACTTCCCCCATCACATCTTATGCTCCAGACATCACAATCATTTGCAGTTTCCTGAACAAATGCTGTACTCTCCTGCCTCCTTGCTGCCTCTCTATACGCCACACACTTCCTCTCCCTCCAATTAGCTGAGGTGTCATCCCCTCTGAGAAATGGTCCCTGATTCCTCTCCTGGCCTGTCCTATTCTTTTTTCCCCAGGGTTAAGGGCCTGTTCTGGTCTCCCAAAGAATCCTGAACATCTTTTTAGTCTAGTCTTCCTCACACTACAGTGTAACTGCTGTCTCCCTTACTAGGCCACAGGTACTCTTGAGTCTGGTAGCTCTGTTTAGTTTAGTTTTGTTTTTTCTTAAATAGAGAAGGGGTCTCACTATGTTGCCCAGGCTGGAGTGCAGAGGCTATTCACAGGTGCAGTCACAGTCAGCATCCCAATTAGCTGGGACTATAGGTGTGCACCACTGCGCCTGGCTCTGATTTATTGGCCTTTGTACCAGCACCAGGCAATGCTGCTACAAAGCAATGCTTGGCAGGAAGAATGCCCTCAATAAATGTTTGCTGAGTAAATAAAAGTTTCTGGGCAGCCAGTCACTTCTAAAACCTTTGGCTAGAATTCTGGTTTTGTTCACTTTGCTCCTTGATAGTAGTAATACATAATTCCAAATTATTTAGCAATTATGTCGGTAAACCCTTGGTTTTTTCAGGTAAACAACTTACCTTTCAAACTCCATAATACCAAAGAAAAGGCAAGTATGTACTTAAAAAGCTGAAACAAGGTTTTTCTACCACTACTGACTTTATGGTATGAAAATTCAACACTTTCTTAAATGGGCCAGTTAAATGGCTTGAAGACTGAATTTGGCTTGTGTATGATTAGTCTTTGAGATGGAGGAAAATGCATATATTTTTCTCCAGACAGCCTTCCCCATAGGGGTTGAAAGACCTTGCTATTCTTTGTGTAACTTTGCCATACACATAAGTAGTCTGTGTACTGTGTTAGGGTACTGTGTTGACAGATTCTCATTTTTTCTCTGTTCAGTTAGAATTCTTAGGAAACCTAACTAAATAGCTCCTGGATATTACTTAGGGTTGTTATTCTATGGGACTATGAATCACAAACCTAAATGACCTGGTTTAAGTTTTTTTTTTTTTTACAGGAGGAGGCTTGAAAGGAGATTTGTATTTGAAAAGCAAAAACAAGCTTTTTTATTTTTAAAGGAAAATTTCAGCAAGACAAAACAATTTTCAAGTTTTGCCCACATTTGATTCTTTCAAAGGACCACACCCTGCTCTGTATCATAGATGGGCTGCAGCATACTTCTGTCCACGTCACTTCTCTGGAATGTCCTTCCACCTCCTTCCCATTGGTTTATGTCCCTGGTCCTTTCAAAGCCTAGTTTAATTCCCATTTCCTCCTAAAAATCTTTCTGACTGCCCATGGCCTCAGGACCTCTCTTGCCTTTGAATTTCTATAGAAACCTTTGCGGACTGAAGTCAGAAGACCTGAGTTTGAGTTACACTTCAGTGATTAACTGTGACTGTGGGAAAGTCACATTGTTCCTCAAGGCCTCTGTTTCCTCATCTGTGAATAGAAGATGGTAATGTGCACCCTATTTACCTCATGCAGTCAGAGTGAGGATCAAACATCGTGTCTTCAAAGGGCTTTGCAAACGGCAAACTGTGGTCCAAACATTTATTATTATTTCAACTTATTTTGTACTTCGTGTGTATCTCAGTCAGCTCAGGCTACCATAACAAAATACCATAGACTGGGTGACTTAAACATCAGACAGATCAGGAAAATAATTCATGATCTGAAGGAAAAATTCAATAAAGAGATAGATATCATTAAAAAGCATCACACAGAAAGCCTGCAACTGAAAAATTCAATGAATGAAAAAAATACAATTGGGAGCTTCAACAATAGACTAGATCAAGCAGACGAAAGAACTTGAAAACAGGGCTTTTGAAATAACCTAGTTAGAACAAAAAAAAAAAAAAAAAAGAAAAAGAAAAAGAAAAAAGCCTATGTGACATATGGGACATAGAGTTCCAGAAGAAGAGATGGGCAAAGGCATAGAAAACCTATTCAACAAAGTAATGGCTGAAAACTTTCCATGTCTTGCAAGACATATGGACATCCAGATGCAGGAAGTTCAAAATTCTAGAAGAAAATGTAGGAAAAGCTCTTCTAGATATCCGCCTAGGCTGAGACCCCAAAGGCAATTACAACAACAACAACAACAAAAATAAATAAATGAGACTTGATTAAATTAAAACGGTTCTGCACAGCTACGGAAATAATCAACAAAGCAAATAGCCTACAGAATGGGAGAAAATATTTGCAAATTATACATCCAATAAAGGGCTAATATCCAGAATCTATAAAGAACTCAAACAGATCAGCCAGAAAAAAACCAAACAACTCCATTAAAAAGTGGGCAAAAGACATGAACAGAAGCTTTTCAAAAGAAGATAGACAAATGGCCAATAAACATATGAAAAAATGCTCAAAGTTACTAATCATCAGGGAAGTGCAAATTAAAACCACAATGAGATATTACCTTATCCCTGTTAAAATGGCTTTTATTAAAAAGTCCAAAAACAATAGATTCTGGAGTGGATGCAGAAAGAGAGGTATGCTTATACACTATTGGTGAGATTGTAATTTAGAACAACCTGTGTGGAAAACAGTATGGAGGTTTCTCAAAGATCTAAAGGTAGATCTAACATTTGATCCAGCAATCCCACTACTGGGTATCTACGCAAAGGAAAAGAAGTCATTTTATCAAACAGACCTGCACTCAAATGTTTATTGCAGCACAATTCAGAATCGCAAAGATGTGGAATCAACCCAAATGCTCACCAATTCATGTGTGGATTCACAAAATGTGGAGTATGTGTGTGCGTATATGTATATATACATACATATCCACACACACACACACACACACACGCGCGCACACCATGGAATACTACTCAGCCATAAAAAAAATGAATTAATGTCTTTTGCAGCAATTTGGGTGGACCTGGAGACCATTATCCTAAGTGAAGTATCTCAAGAATAGAAAAACAAACACCATGTGTACTCTTTTTTTTTTTTTTTTTTGTTGAGACAGAGTCTCACTTTGTTGCCCAGGCTAGAGTGAGTGCCGTGGCGTCAGCTTAGCTCACAGCAACCTCAAACTCCTGGGCTCAAGCGATCCTACTGCCTCAGCCTCCCGAGTAGCTGGGACTACAGGCATGCGCCACTATGCCCGGCTAATTTTTTCTATATAGATTTTTAGGTGTCCATATAATGTCTTTCTATTTTTAGTAGAGACGGGGTCTCGCTCAGGCTGGTCTCGAACTCCTGACCTTGAGCAATCCACCCGCCTCGGCCTCCCAGAGTGCTAGGATTACAGGCGTGAGCCACCGCGCCCGGCCGATGTGTACTCTTAATAATTTGGAATTAACTAAGGGGCACAAATGGGTAAAAATGGTTGGAAATCAAGAAGTGGGAGGGGGGAGAGAAAAGGGGTAAAAACCTACCTAACAGGTACAATGAACCCTTTGGGTGATGGGCACACTTATAGCCCTGACTAAAGCATTATAAAGGCTATCCATGTAATGAAAACATTTGTACACCCTTAATATTTTGAAATTAAAAAAAAAAAGAAATCAAGGGAGAAAAGTAAAGATGAAAAAAGATTCAGAATGGGAAACAGAAACAGTCATTTAGAGGAAGCAGAGAAAAATGCAAGCAGAAATGATAAAAAAACTTAGAAGAGAGATTTAGAAATTAACAGTAAGAGAAAAACAGGGACAAAGAATTTTAAAATACTTGAACAAATAAAAATAAGGACAGGAAAACCAAGCAAAGAGGAAAATAGACAATGGCTTTTGGAAAAGAAAACAACAATGAAAACCAGTGGATTTTCTTTTACTGTTAACCACTAACAGGAAAATCTCCTTTCTTCTGAACTTTAAAGGAATGTTATATTGGCCTCTCAGTTTGGGGTTTTGAAAGCCAACTCTGAAAAATGTCGTTTGTTTCCTGTAGTTAAAAAACAAATCCTCATATTATAGAGTGTTTTTAGTAAATATTTAGTATTTTGTTGGAGTAAATGTGAAAGATGTAATTTTCAAAATATTTTAAGCAAGAGGGGAAATACATAGTTTCTAGGTTTTCTTGCCTATCTAACATGCTTAACACTCAGCAGGACACAGGTGGAAAGATTTAAGAGGCTTTTCAGAATAAATCTGTAATATGCATTCTTACACCTGCCCTGGGGTTAACCAACTGCTCAGCCAGTAACATTTAATCTATGGTCAGTAGACTAGCAGAGCCACAGAGGGAAGATGGAATTCCCTATCAAAAAGGCCTGGTAAGCAGCTGGGGTACGTGGCTATCTGCCCGTCTCTCTCAAAACAGATGCACAAACAAATCAAACTTGCCTAATGTGACAGAAACTTATTTCAGGGCAAATTGTATGAAAGCACAGAGTTAATTCAGAAGGGTTTTCTTCATCTAGGAGAAAAAGGCTGAAAAAGAGGTGACTTCAGGGATTGAACAGAGAGCTTAGAATTAAAATAATCACCGTTTCAGGGTCAGCAATTCTGACAAGGGCCTATTTATAAAGAACCACACTGGTCTTTTGCAGCATTATTTATAGTCCTGCATAAAATGAACACTAACCAGGGAACCTGGTCTATAATCATAGTCTTTCTTGCTTCATTTTATCACTACCTTAGAACTTGGCCAAGAGAGAGGAATGGAATAAAAACATTTACATTACACTGAGCTTATAATTCTATGCTCTCCAAAGTGATGATATTCTTCTGCTTTATATTTAAATTGTATTTACAATGAAAGTTCCTTCATATGTGCTCCCTCCCCTGCTTTTTTTTAGTACTAGCCTTAAGGAAAAAGCCAATATTTCATTAATGAGGCATTATTATCCACCAAAAAACTCCAATTTGTTTTATCTCAGAATGTTAAAAATTATGACAGGAACTAAACTTAAGCTAATCACTGTGAGATATTATGAGCTAAGTAAGAAAAAGTCATAAAAATAGTCAAATGTTATAGAAATTGTATAAATTCCAATCATCTTATCTTGATAGATCTGACAGTGGTCAAATATAGAGAAATTAATTCTTAAAAATAACAATGGCAACACCAAAGATGAAAGAAAACAACACATTTATTGAGCACTGATTGTTCCAGACACCCTACTAAACCCTTTAAAAATAGCATCTCATTTAATCCATAAACTGACCTACCAAAGAGGCACTATTATTATCCCCAGTTTACACTTTAAGGAGCAGAGTTAGAACGGTTATGTCATTTGCCCAAGAACACAGTTAGTAAGTTTCCAAGCTGGGATTCAAATTCAGGTCTGACTCCAGATCCCATACTCATAACTACCCTACTATTTATATTCCTATGAAAAATTAGGAGTAAATGTGACAGGAACTTCTTGTTCAAGTTAAACAAACTTTTAAATAACTTTCTGAATTTTAATTCTTCAAATAATATAGGGAATGTAATATTAGGACTATGAATTTAACATTTTCCATGATTTAAAGGGGACTAGACATTTTTGACTAAGAGTTAATAAAGTCCTGGAGTCACTTGTTTGGCCTTTTCACTACAGTTTAAAACAACAACAGGAACAACAACAGTGTTTTATTGGAAAATATGAAAAATATGCAGGCTAGCTCAGAGAAATTGTTGCTTGGGAGGAAGACAATATGGAAGCTAATTCTATAGAAAGCCATGAAATACTGATGCATTAAGTTTCACCATATAAACTAGGAATGATTTTCTTTCTAGCAGAAAATGTGATATTACTTACAGCAAAACAAAATCACAAATAAGAGAGAATGTCTTCAGAAACAAATAGAATCAAACTATTGAGCCAAGCATGATTGGCTGTTTCTGAACTCCATCACTTCTAGCTGTGAGACCTTGCCCAGGTTACTTAACTTTTCTGTGCCTTAGATTTTTCCCATATAATTTGGGCATAATGACACTATCTAGGTCTAAAAGAGATTGGTACTTTGGAAATCTTCAGTAAAAGTCAATTTCTTACTTTAACTTTTATTTCTACTGAAAACAGCTCAAGCCCAGCATTTAACTGATTGTGTGATCAGTTGAATTATCTGCACACAAAGAATAGAACATTATTGTTACATTTAACTTGATTATCTGCATTAATACCAGAGTGAAGGAATATTAATAACGCAAAATGGCAGGTAGTTGAACAATTCTTAATGAATGTCTTTGGAAGAGGATTTTGTGGCTTGCATTTATATGTGGCCATCCTAGATGTCCTAGGGATTCACATCAGGTAAAATAGAAGAAAATGAGACGATATCTACTCTGTGACTTTGTTAATTCTTTGTACTTTTGTTCAGTGTATCAGGGAGATGGAAAAAATTCTGATTAAACTGCCCATAAAAACATTTATATAACTATACTAGAAAATGGCAATCAAACATGCTATGTTTCATTCTTTTTTATTCCTCGTACTACTTATTTTCCACATGTGATCTTTTCCATTACTTTGAAGGGTCTGTCTAAAGACTAATTATTTCCTTCTTGGCACTGGTACTGCAATTCAGGTAGTGGCCACCTGTTAAATAATGGGGCCTTTTTATTGATTCCATAGTCTATTGTCTAAGCTTTTCCCAGGTGTGGATAACTAAAAGAAAATAAGAATGTAGCACATTATCTACTCACTTAAGTTTTTAAAGTAAAAATATAAGTGTAGAACAATAAAGGTCCAAGTTGCCTTATCAGATACTAAAAAGTATTATATTGCTATGATAATTAAGTAGTGAGGTATTGGCAAAGGAATAGACAAAAAATTCAATATAAAATAATGAAACTGACCCAAAAACATACATAAGAACTTGCTGTATGATAAAGCACACATTTAATATCTGTGGGGGAAACATGGGATTATTCATTTGTGATGGTTAGCAATTTAGAGAAAAAATAATAAATTTATAATATTGACCTAATATAATATGCCAAATCAATTCTAGGTGGATTTTTGATGCAAATTAAAATAAAAGCAAAACCATAAAAACACTAGAGAAAGATATAACTAGCTATTTACATAATCTTGGGATTATGAAGAGGCTAAGAATGATACCAGGCAGAAGGAAAAGACTGGCATAGTTAGCAATGCAAATATTTAAAACTCCTTTTTAAAAACAAAACAAACCCCCCCATCAACAAGTTATAAGGCAACAATAAACTGGTAAAAATATTTAAACAAAAAATAATGTCCTTAATTTTAAAAGCTTTTGTAAATCAATAGGAAATATATAAACATAATAGACAATTCACCATCACAATAATGAAATATAAATGGCCAGTTAACATATCGAAAAAGTTTAACTTTACCAGTAAACAAAGAAATATAAATGAGTACAAAGTAGAAATTGGTAATAATTTTTATATATGTGTGTGTGTGTGTGTATATACATATCAGTTATCTATGATATTATTGTAATGCACACATACTCACATAGTATCTCCGGTTAGGAGAAACCAGCAACTTCATACATTGATCATACAAGTATAAATCATTCAACTTCCTGGAATGCAATTTAGTGAAAATGTTGCCAAAGGCATACCTGAGCTGATAGAAATCAGAAAGTTGAGACTAGTTGGAAAGGGGCACGGGGGAACTTGCTGGGGTGATGTAAATGTTCTATATTTTGTTTTGGTGGTGTTAACATGGGGCTATACGATTGTCAAAATTCATCACTGTGAACAGATAACAACTGTGTGCTTTTTTAATATGTAAATTATACCTCAATTAAAAAAAATTTTTTAAAAAAAACCTATCTGACTCAGCAGTTTCATTTCCTTTAGCTTAAGGACATAACAATGGATTCACAAAATATTTACTGCTTTATTCATTCATGAAAGGCTTATAATTAAAAATGGGGTGAATTTTTCCAAAAAAGGACCTATGTTAAATTATGCTATATCATCCTGATAGAATACTATATAACTATCCAAAGGGATGTTGAAAAGAATATTTAATGATATGAAAAATGTTGCTAGTATACTGAAAAGAGAGAAAGCAAAAAAAAAAAAAAAGAGGTATGGCATGATTCTATTCTTGGGAAAAGCATCTATATATAAATGTCTGGGAAGATAGACAAAAACATTAATGATGATTACCTGTAGGATATGAAATCACTAGTGATTTTTTCTTTCTCTTCTTTTTAAATGTTTTACATATTGAACATATATTATAAATACAAATTAGGTTATTTGAAAAAAATTAGTACAACAATTAGTGTTAATTTCATTTAATAACTCTATGAAAGAAAATGACATGGTTTAAAACTACCTTTAAAGAAATACAAACAACTATGTAGGAATTATGCATCTTCTTTCACTAAACTTCACCTGGAATCTTGCTACTTGGGTTTTTCTATCCTGCTTTAAGAATCATTTAATTTTCTCTGAGATAAGGTTAAAGTATCAGAACGCTTACTGATGAATTTCTTGGTTGCCTGTGTACAATAGCAAATTTCTTTGCACTGATTTTGTTGCTATCTGAAACAACCATGCTGAAATGACTTTTTTACTACATTATGCTAATCCTGAGGACTTTTGCTCCTTAAACTTTCTTTCCAATAGCAATAAATGACTTATGCATGCAGAGCTTTTCTCTGTTCCAAGATGTTCCTGTCAGCTAAAAAAAAAAAAAAAAAGGATTCTGGAGAGAGTCCACAATCCATGACTGTATATTCCCAACATAGAAAAGGTAATCTTGTCCACTCTCCTCCTCTTTCTCTATGAATGCTAAATTTATATTAGCTAAACTCTGCCAGCCTCAGCATTTTGTAATCTGGTTTCAGCTAAAGAACATGTTTGTTTTTTTTTTTTTTTTTAACAAGGTTATACTTTTCTCCTTTGCTCAACAGCTTATAAAATAGAACTATTGAGCGCCACTAGCAAATTTAATGAATATGTCTACATTCCTTCTAGGTCACAGATAACATAAGTGAAGTAAATTAACATTTGCCTTTTCTTCATATATCATTTTTCTTTGAGGTTATTAGATCAAGAGGACTGTATAACTAACGTTTTGCCAATTTAATTTAGAATGTTTAGTTTGTGCTGCTTAAGTAATATGTCAAACCTTACCAATACTACTCTAGTACCACGCACCCCCCTTCCCACTCTCACACCTAATATTTCCTGAGCTTTTTCTAAGAGTCAGGCACTGTGTTGAGTGCTTTATGTGAATTATCTCATTCAATTCTAACAATAACTCTAAGGTAGGTATTGTTATCGCCACTTTACAGGTGAAGAAATTGAGGCTTAGCAGTTAAGCTGCTTGCTCAGGTCATTTAACAGTCAGCAGTCGCTGTCTGAGCAGTGATTTGAACCCAGGCAGTCTGATCGATAATTAGCTGATAATTCAATATGTGGGATTACAGAGTAGGTTTTGGTCTCGGCACTCTCGGTGAAAAAAAAAGAATGATTGTTTTAGTGGATGCCTCCATGATGGTATATTTCTTTAAAAGAATGTGGAAAATATTCCAAAGATGAGAATGGGTGATATATACTATGACCAGCTCTAAAAGATGAGTACTATTATATTATTTAGAATCAAAGGCCTCTGAAAGTCAAGTTAAATTTTTTTCTTACTTATCCTAGTGATTAGTATTTCATGATAGAATCACTGTTGGTAGAAGCTGGTGTTCTGGCAGCAGCTTGGGCTCGTAAGTGTGACAGATACCCCTACCAGTTATTACCATGTGATCTTAGGCAAATAATTTAATTTCTTTGAGCCTCAGTTCCTCATTTATAGAATGGAAATAATACTAATTATCTGATGGAGCAATGAGAAACAAATCTACCACAGCTAGTCCCTAATCTATGAGGCTCTTCTGAAGGTAAAATGAGAGATAGCATAAAGGTCCTTGCAGGGTACCCACCTGAAATATAGTATGATACATGCAAATATTTGCTTTAAGAATGAATTGGTGGGATCCAGAGCTAACTTCATTTCCTACTACCAGTAGAAGACTTGGGTAAAAAAGCATGCAAAGGATGTATATTTACTTTAAAGTCAAGTATAAGTAATTCCTATTCTGTCAAGTTACTTTGTATAATCTTATTAAATAATCTGAATAACTGATAATTGGCTAAAATATACTTAACAAGTGATTTTAAAAGAAAAGAAGGATTTCACTTTAATTCTTCAAAAATGCTAAAACAAAAAAGCCTATGAAAATATAAACGCCACTTGGGGCAGAGCAAATTTGCTCATTTTCAATCTTTAATTGGTTTCCATGTGTTTTAATGCAGTGACTTGACCTAAAGACTCAAACGTGAGTTAAACAAACAATAATAGAGTTCAGAAACCTTTCTTTGGTCAAGTAAATATAATATTAATAGCTAAATAAATATTGAAGGGGCATTGTAGAGTACTATCCAAAGAGCCCTGAGTTCCTACCTCTGGTAGGTTACTACCTACTTGTCCTGTGATCTTTGAGCCTGAAGTATCCTCTTAGGTAACAAGAGGGTAACAGTCCCAAGTTACATGGAAGGGTTAAACCACATCAGGAAGAGTTAGGAATCCTACGCAAATGCAAGGTTTCTTGCCAATGACTGTGAAAGCAGTTCGTAATTTACTCCCAATATCTGTTCTAAGCAGAAACCTTCTTCCTTACAAAGACATCTTATCTCACTTGGGATATTAGACTATAAATCAATGGTGATGGGTGTCACATTTAACTTTACTCCACATTCCACACCTCACACATTATTTACATTAAAAACATTCAAATGACATAAGAATAGCTTTCAAAATATACAAACTGAATATGACCTATTTGAATAAACTGAGCCCATAAATATTGTGCTGCAGTATTAATGCCATTGAAAGATTTTAGTTTCACCAGGTGATAAGTATTCATATAAAGCTTAACGATTAACAATTGCACATTTTAAGGAAAAAAAGCATATTGAGTTCTTAATTGATAAACAGGGATAAGGTTTAAATGACGGCAGCAGATTGAGTACAAAAGGCCCATTATCTGAACTGTAAGAATACAGACAGCATAATTTTACCTATAGGCTGGAAATTAGAAGTTTGTGAATTCAGGATGACATCTAAACAAATACAAACTCTAGAGCTCTGATAAAGGCTACATAAAGCATAATTACAGTAACTACTGAAAATATTACTCCCCAAAAGCTGATGAATGGAAATTTGTCTTGCAGTTGATCACTTAGTTGAAATTCTTGGCAAGAAGAACAAGGGGGAGTATCTTATACTAGTGAATAAAAAACAGATCAACTTCCTTAGAGATTATTTAGCAACAAGCTTTTATAGCAAATACACTCTCCTTTTGACTCCACAAACTACCAGTATTGCTTTCTTCAGATTAACTGAGCCAAACACATTTTATTAACTTGATTTAAGGCTTCAGTTCAGGTATTATCCTATTATGAACCATCTGTCAGCTAGGAACCTCTGCACCCTTCCACAGCTCGCAGATGTCCAAATCCCTCCAAAAGATTTCTGCTAATTGCCAGTATGCCTTATGATTTTCAGGCCTCCTTTGCCTCTTATGCTCTAGCTTCCTTTGGCCCACACCATGCAAAAAGAAAATTTGAGTCTCAGCCCTCCTGAGTCTAAAACGAAACACTGCTCACATAAGTACAACTTCAATGAAGGCTAAGAGATCCCGGAGATAGGTCACATCAACCACTGCATCTTTCAATACCAATCCCCTCCCTCTCTTCTTACCTCAAGCATAAATAAATATTGAAGGGGCATTGTAGAGTACTATGCAAAAAAAGCCCTGAGTTCCTGTTTGTGGTAGGTTACTACCTACTTCTCTTATGATCCTTGAGCCTAAAGTACCCACTTAGGTAACAAGAGGATAACAGTGAATTGTTTGGTGATCACCTTTTGTGATCTGCGGATGCTTCTAAGGTACTGCTCTTCAGTCTGTGAGCCTTACCAAGGCACAATACATTCCCCAAGAAATGCGTTATTCTCTCTAAGAACAATTCAGTGCCAACTATTAAGATAAATTTTTTAAAGAAAACAAATTATTCATGCTAAGAAGAATTGAGTACTACCTAAATTTTCTTAAAAAAAAAAAAAAAAGAAAAAGAAAAAGGACCTTAATAGGTAGCAGCTGAAAGAAATGAGATATCCTGCTAGGTGAAATAATTCATCATAATCCAGTTTGAGAAAACTTACTACTTATGCATAAATCTTAAAAAAACAACTGCAGAACAGTGCAGATTTGGGAATCTCCAAAGGAAAAAAAGGGAGTATTGATAAACAATTCTGAGGAGCTTCAGACCCAAGAGGGTGGGATGAAACCCTGTTGGTTTTTCCCCTCTCTTTTCTACCACAGCTTGCCCCGGAATGAAGGCACAGTGCCTGGCAGAACAATGTAACTAAAGCTCCAACTTTCTGGCTGGAGGTCAAAAAGAGGAGGCCCGGGATGGTAGAAGGTATTGAAGAAACTGTGAAGAGGAAAGAGATCCCTTTAAAGTCAGTGTGAGGATCTGACACTAAACCACACACCAAAGACTTTGAGAACTTAAGTAAAAGATAGTCCAACAGCCAGGTCCCAGACTGGCCACCACGTGGTACACACATGGGACAGATACAAATAGCAATGCACAGGCACTGAAAACAAGACTGAGATTGAAATCAAATCCCACAGAAGCGTGGTCAGAATTTCTGGCCTGAGCCCAGATGGGTTGATTGTCTGCTGTAACAAAATATTAACATTCTTCATAGGATTTAAATAAGACCCAGAGACTCATAATATTAAAAATGCTTAGGATACAATAAAAAATTACTCAGCATATGAGGAACCAGGAAAATCTCAACTTTCATGGGAAAAGACAATCAACAGATAATAATACTGAGAAGACAGACATTGGGATTATTTGACAAAGACTTTAAAACAGTTATTATAAAAATGCTCCAAGAAAGCCAAACACTTTTGAAATAAATGAAAAGATAGAAAGCCTCAGCATAAAAATAAATACAAATAGAAGTTTTAGAAATGAAAAATAATCAAAATAAAACCCCCCCTGGATGGGCCCACTAGTAGAATGGAGGTGACAGATGAAAAAGTGACTGGAAGATACATCATTATGAACTATCCAATCTGGATTGAGAGAAAAATGATTGAACAAAATTAATGAAGCCGGCCGGGCGCGGTGGCTCACGCCTGTAATCCTAGCACTCTGGGAGGCCGAGGTGGGCGGATCGTTTGAGCTCAAGAGTTCGAGACCAGCCTGAGCAAGAGCGAGACCCCATCTCTACTAAAAATAGAAAGAAATTATATGGACAGCTAAAAATATATATAGAAAAAATTAGCCGGGCATGGTGGTGCATGCCTGTAGTCCCAACTACTCGGGAGGCTGAGACAGGAGGATCCCTTGAACTCAGGAGTTTGAGGTTGCTGTGAGCTAGGCTGACGCCATGGCACTCACTCTAGCCTGGGCAACAAAGTGAGACTCTGTCTCAAAAAAAAAAAAAATAAAATAAAAATAAAAAATAAAAAAAAAATAAAATTAATGAAGCCTAGGGACCTGTGGGAAAACACCAAAGGTCTAAAATTCATGTCATTAGAGTCCTAGAAAGAGAGAAGAAAGAGTATGTGTTGAAGGCAAGATATTTGAAGAAATAATGCCTGAACACTTTCCAAATTTGGTGAAAGACACAAACCTATGGATTCAAGCAGCTCAGCCAACCCCACACAGAATAAACCCAAAGAAATCCACACCCATGCACACAAAACAAACTTGAAAAAACTAAAGACAAAGAGAAAAAATCTTAAAAAACCAGAAAAAAATAATGCATTATTTATAAGGAAACAACAATTTGAACAAGTGAAGATTTTCTAATAGAAACCATGTAGATCAGAATTTGGTGGAACAAACATCTTTAAAGTATTAAAATAAATGAACTGTCAACCCAGAATTTAGATCTGCTTTGAAAGAATTGTTCAAGGAAGTTCTTTAGATAGAAGAGAAATAATGCCAGAAAGAAACCTGAACTATCATACAGATTGGAAAAGAAAAAAATAAAACTGCCTGTATTTATAGGCAACACGATTATATAGAAAATTTCAAGGCTTCTACAAAACAAAAACAATCCAAACTCCTAGAACTGAATGAGGTACCTTCCTGCTACATAAGAAAAGAAAAGAAACAAACAAAAAAAAAAGAGGCCGGGCGGTGGCTCACGCCTGTAATCCTAGCACTCTGGGAGGCCGAGGCAGGTGGATCGCTCAAGGTCAGGAGTTTGAGACCAGCCTGAGCAAGAGGGAGACCCCGTCTCTACTAAAAATAAAAAGAAATTATCTGGCCAACTAAAATGTATATAGAAAAAATTAGCCGGGCATGGTGGCGCGTGCCTGTAGTCCCAGCTACTCGGGAGGCTGAGGCAATAGGATCGCTTGAGCCCAGGCGTTTGAGGTTGCTGTGAGCTAGGCTGACGCCATGGCACTCACTCTAGCCTGGGCAACAAAGTGAGACTCTGTCTCAAAAAAAAAAAAAAAACAAAGAAATTAGAAAAAAAATAAACCCCACAAAATTCTCCTAGAACTAACAAGTAAATTTAACAAGGTTGTAGGATATAAGGTCAACACAGAAAAATCAAGCATATTTTTATATAATGGTGAGAAATAATTGGGATCCAGAATTTAAGAAAATACTATTTATAACAGCTACACACAAAAAAGAAATACTCACGTATAAACCCAACAAAACATGTATAGGATATGTATGCTAATAACTATAAAATAATGATGAAACAAATCAACGGAGACCTAAATAAATGGGGAACCATAACTATATGTTTATGTTTTGGAAAACTCAACATAGTAAACATGTCAATTCTCCTCAGATTAATCAATAAACTTAATGAAATTCAAATAAATTTCCCAGCAGATTTTTTTTTATAAATATAGACAAGTAGCCAGAACAATTTTGAAAAAAAGAAGAAAGTTAGAAGAATCATACTACCTGATTTCAAAATTTACTATAAAGCTGTAATAATCAAGATAATGTGGTATTGGTGAAAGGATAAACACATAGATTAATGAAACATAATAGAGACTCCAGGAAAAGACCTACTGTCAACTGAACTTTGACAAAATTGCAAAGGCAGTTCAATGGAGACAGGATAGTCTTTCAAACACAAATGGTATTGGAACAATTGGACATCCATATGAATAAAATGAACCTTGACCTAAACTTCACTTCTTACACAAAAATTTACTCAAAATGGGTAATAGGTCTGACTGTAAAATGTAAAACTATAAAATATTTAAGAGAAAACTTGTAAGAAAATCTGTGTTACTTAAGGTTAGGCAGAGTTCTTAGACATGATACCAAAAGCATAAGCCATAAAAGAAAAAAAATCAGTAAATTGCACTTCATCAATATTAAAAGTTTTTACTTTGTGAAAGGCACTATTAATAAAATAAAAAGCAATAAGTAAAAGAATAAGCAAAAAATAATAAAAATTTTAAAAAGCACTATAGCATAGAAGAAAAATCGCATATCTGATAAAGAACTTGCAAATCACATATCCCCAAAAGACTTGGATTTAGATTATATAAGGAACTCTCAAAACTCAACATTAAGAAAGCAAACTCAATTAAAAAATGGCAAAAGACTTGAACAGATACTTCATCAAAAAGGAAATATGGGCCGGGTGCAGTGGCTCATGCCTGTAATCCTAGCACTCTGGGAGGCCGAGGTGGGCAGATCGTTTGAGCTCAAGAGTTCGAGACCAGCCTGAACAAGAGTGAGACCGAATCTCTACTAAAAATAGAAAGAAATTAGCTGGACAACTAAAAACATATAGAAAAAAAAAAATTAGCTGGGCATGGTGGCGCATGCCTGTAGTCCCAGCTACTTGGGAGGCTGAGGCAGAAGGATTGCTTGAGCCCAGGAGTTTGAGGTTGCTGTGAGCTAAGCTGACGCCACAGCACTCTAGTCCGGGCAACAGAGTGAGACACTGTCTCAAAAAAAAAAAAAAGGAAATATGGAAGGCAAATAAGCACAGGACAGATTAAAATTACTACTGGATTGCTCATCACAACAAGGGAAACAACTGAAAGACATTTAAAGGAAAAGTTAATTATATCTCCTTTCCATGCCTATTTGTGCCTCTTATCTTCCACCCTCCTTTTCTAGCTAACCAGTGGTAACAGTAAGGTACATATGCAGCCACTCCTTTCCCCAGGACAGATCTTGATACACATAGAATAAACAAACAGTTTTTGAAAGCCTATAATACATCAGGTACTAGATGAGGTACTATAAGGACCAAAAAGCAGAGAAATTATTTAACCTGACTATGCCTCAGTTCCCTCGTGTGTAAAACAAAGATATTAATACCTATCCCCAGTTATTGAGCTGAACAAATGGGTTATGTATTAGTTCAGTTAGAATCAATAAGACATTATTTTATGATAATCTATTAGGAGACACTACGCATAAATACAAGAATGAAAAAAAACTCTAATATTGCATGATATTTTCAATATCCAAACAAGCATCTGACTTCTAAAAACAGAAAGAACACTGTCAGTGTGAGCATCACAGAAAGGCGTCTTGAAAAATGACTAGCATTTTGCTAGGTCTCAAGTAAGGGATGAAAAAAGGGGGACTTAAGGCAAAGAAAGTCTGAGTAAATACTCATGGTTGGGAAGGGTCGAAGTGTGACCAATGGACAATGTACAGATAGGAAACTATCTTGGAGGAGGTGACTTCAAAGCTAAGACTCAAAGAAAAAGTAAGCACTGGCTAGGTGAATCAAGGAGGGGCTGAGGGGAAAGGACAATGAGGCATTCTAAGCAGAGAGGACAGCATGAGCAAAGGCCCAGAAAAGAACAGAATGTAATGTGTTTGTGGAAATACAGGAACAGTTGAGTATCCCTTATCCAAAATGCTTGGGACCAGAAGTGTTTGGATTTTGTAATTTTTCAGATTTTGGAGTATTTGCACATATATAATGAGAAATTTTGGAGATGGGTCCTAAGTCTACGTTCTGATTTTTCTACAGTGAACATCTTTGAATTATATAACAATCATTAAAATATTTATTTGAGACAGTCATGCAATTGTTAGTGTTTTTCCAATTTTTATAATACTGAATACTGTATGTACTATGGAGGAAAGTGGTGGAGGAGAGAGAAAGAAGAAGAGAAAGAGGGAAGAAGGCAGACAGATCATTGTGTTTATTGTTTTATCATGCATATTTGTGGTAAAGTTTTCAGTTAACCTTAGATTTAACAATCTGGAAAAAAATTTGCAATGCCACATACTAGTGAATAGTTAATGCTGATAAAATCAAAGTCTACTCTTAATTTTTCTCCTCTCCTTAGAAATGCCAATTTTGTTGTATAAGGAGCAGGTGGCTTTCTCTTTTTATAGTCTCTCCACTGCCTTGTCAGCTGCAGCTCTCTCAAAACTGTTCTGGGAGCTAATCAAGCTTTATCTAACCAAACCCAACTGGCATATGGACTTCATCCATATGGTCATATGAATCCTTTGGCTGATGCCTCCTGCCATGTGTCTAATTGGTTTTATAAAATCCATGCTTGAAGAAGGAGTCCATAGCTGTGTGAGTCTGTGATACTGTAGGGCTAAGGAATACAGTGGCAAAGAGACTATTCTACCTGTTAAATTGGACTCTGATGCCATCAATGCCACCAAATATTGGCGGTATACATCTGAACAAAGAAAGAATCCTAGTAATTCTGAGTGAAAATTTTCTATCATGCATTTCAGCTTAGATCTACTAGTAACACTTCTTTAAATGCCTTGTTAGTCAGTGAAATCTGGGAATAATTATCAAACACCATACGCACTATTTACAATAGAATCATATTTCTTTTCTTTCTCTCCCCCTCTCACTTTTTTTTTTTTGCATAAAAAGTAGAATGCTGCTGAATGGTACCCAAATGTCTGTTGTATACCATGCCAATACAGCAGCTCAGCCAAAAATGCAAATAGAACAGTTTGCCAAGTAAAAGAAAACATAACAAATTGGTAATGGTTTCTATCTTGACAGAAAATGAAAATGATTCCTCAATGTGTGGCCACTCATGTGGACACATAAAAATGTCTTAGAAGCAATCATTCTACCTCAGATAACAGATCCTGACAGTGTAGTACAGCACACTGGCTGACTTTCACTTCTTAGAAAAGCGGCAACCGTGACCTACAAAATAGTCTGGGAACCATGTAATTTATGCATAACACACATGCACATGCCATGCACTCATAATATTTGCCATAAATCATTCTGAATACAAGACTCCTTTCCTGAGTAGAATATACTTTATGAGAGAGGATCTAAATCACCAGAGACTTGATAAAGCTAAACTGGTTTATGAACAGAAATGAAGTTGTTCCTTATCAAGTTATAAAAATTCAGTGGTCTATATTGCAACATAAGGGCCCTGTGTATTCTGTAAGATTCTATGTAGTGCTTTGAACACTTAAGGTATTTTTCTTAGATATTAATACAAGAAATACCAAAAAACTTCTGGAGGTACGTAGTGTACAGCTGACTTTCTGTTTAGGAGATTACAATTGAAAGCAGAAATGAATGCCCTGAAGACCTGCTAATGGTTCCTTTAACTTATCCTTGCTTCTTCACCACTTATTTTTTTCTTCAGATGGAGAATTAGCCAACATCATTGACCAGTCATTTTTACCCCCATGTCTGGTGAAGTTTTCCCATTTGTTTAACTTTCCAATGAGAACATTAGATAGAAAATTGATTATATTATCGAATCAGATCAAAAACAAGAATGACACTTTTAAAAACACATAATTGGTATCTGAAGCTAATGAGGAATTCAAATGAGACAATACTGAACCAAGGGGCTAGGAAGAACCTTGGGAAGTTAAATGGTCTTGCCAAGTTGAAAGTAAATTTGAATCCTGTGGGTTATGAGTTTCAAGTGAAACTTTTGGGGTTTGAATTTGTTGGTGACTTTCCTGTTCAATAAAAAAGGACTTAAGTGGCTTATAAAAAGGCTAAAAAAACTTATTGGGCATCAAACTGCTCTTACAAAACACCATCTTGATGAGTTAAGTGTAAATGAATCAGAAACACATGGGTCATATTTCCTTTAAAAATGCATATGGATTCAAAAATAAGGGGAAGAGGACTTGGCAAAACATTTTTGTGTGGTGGCTGAACCCAAAACATTTGAAAGATATTTTGAGACATTCAAGGAATCTAAAATAAAACTAAACCTGTCCAGTCATATAAAAAACAGAAAGTTCTTCTATGCAATGTGCGCTGATCTCTATGGGTTAATCAACACTCACTGAGCCTTCACCTTTGGCACAGAACTATGGAAGGAGCTAGCTTCTGCCTTCAAGCAACTTTCAATTTAAGTATAAACAAATATATATAAATAATAGAAAGCGATCAAAAGAGATATAGGATTTTACAAAAACTGGCATTATAACCCACATCACATGAAAACTATAAATTAATTGAGAAATACACAAGTGCTTTAAGGGTCCTAGCTTGGGTAGGATTCATTCCATTCAAATTGTTATCCCCTCAGCCCTTTTGATTAAAGTTATATACAGTTGCAGAGTCTTACGTGTTTAAATGTTTTCTTAATGAGTGTTTTTATGTCTTTTTAAATATGTGTCCCAGCCCTCCTTCCTCCACCCTGTAGATTTGTGAGTGCTCAACAAATCTTGCTGACTGGTTTCCTGGAGGATGGGAGTGTTGAACGGAGTTTTGAAATAAGGGAGATGCTGTCTGGCAGAGAGCACTGAGGCTATGATTCTGGGTTGGGGTAATGGCACATGTGACGGTTCAGAGGCTCCAGAGGGTGAGTCATGTGTGGGGGGTGATACACTGGCTTGCTCGCAGCAATATGCCTGAGCCAGGCTGCAGTGGGAGGTGAAGGCAGTTAGGTGTGGGGAGTCCTAATATACTGCATGTGAAGTCAGCTTGAGGACAGAGGGGTGTGATAAAGAAAAACACAGTTTTTCTTCTTTTTTTTTTTTTGCTGGTATAGGATGAAGTTCTAAGCAAAGGACACGTACATGCCATTAATTTTTTTCTTATCAGTGTCTGAAAAACATCCAAAGATAAAAATAAAATTATCTATGTACATGTTGCTAGGATCCTGCAGATCATAAATTTGAAGAGGAAGTTAGTAGGATTATGAAATGGATTACCGAGTTCTAAAATGTGTGTGGGAAAGTGTAAAAAGTTATTGATTTATTATCTTTTAAGGTTGTTTTCTAGTTGTTTAACATGAGTCTTACCTTTTCCACAATATTAGAAAGTTGCTTAGATCAGGAATAGTGTCATATATTTCTTTTGTATTTTTCACTGGCTAGCACAATACTGGAACACATCAAGCATCAATAAATGCTTGTTTATTGAGTGCTTGGTGTATTTATTTATTTATTTCACTTTATATTGAACTGAAATGAAGTAAAAGAGTGCTGAGGCCCTATCATGATGATGGTAAAGTCTGAAAAAAAAAAAAAAGATACATTGGAAATGTCTCAACAGAATCTCTGCTCTGAGCCTATTTGTTTACGGTTAATATAAAGAAATCAAAATCCTTACCATCCTTCATCATCTTCTACTTCTGTTTCAGAAATGTCATTTTCAGGAGTTTCAGCAATTGCTTGAGTGAGTTTAGATTTAAACTGGTTCAGCAGCGCAAGGGTCTGAAATAACAATTAGACTGCTAAATTTTCTGATATAGATAAATATAACTTTAAAAAAGACAGTTAAGTTTGGTAGAAAAGAAAATATCCTACTTGGATGTAAAACACTTAGATGTTTGGTTTTGAAGAAAAATAACAAAACTGCCCTCAGGATGTAACAGTGGGTGATATTAATAAACCTTGACATTGTCCTGTTCGGATTTCCACTGATATTTTTACTCAGAGATAGATGACCATTTTTGATTTTGGGGAATATAAATTTGCTTATGCAGAAGATACTTCAACTTTTAAAAACACATGCTTATTAATAGTTATGTTTTTGATGTCCATAAGACAGGGAGATAACTCACTAACAGATATGGAATCAAAAAGGAAACACCAACAACAAGTAGTATTTTTCATTTAACAAATTTCTAAAAATGTAAAAATATCAATATGGGAAGGTAGAATGAATGAATACATTAACTGTTGGAACATGGGTAAATTGCAGTAATATCTTTAGAAAGCTGTTGATATGCATCAGAAACTATAACATGATCATTCCCCCTGATTGAATAATTCTAATCTGGGAATATAGTCTAGAAAAATAATCTGAAACACAGAAAATTGCTTATGCGCAAGATGTGCACTATAGCAATAGTGATACAAATGGGAAAAATGAAACACATTAATATATATCAATAAGAAACTAGATAAATTTGGTAAAAAGCCATAAATATGATATTACACTGCTATTAAAAGTTATATACATGAAGCATTATACTCTGTTGTTAAGTAAAAGAAGAAGGATACAAATATTAAGTATGTTTTTTTAAAAAAAGGTGGTGGGGGAACATTACTCTGAATTCTTGTTTGGCTCCCATGCTCTCTGTGGGCAAGATGCAGCAACAAATACAGTTTTGTAACCACATCGTCTCCTGGCTATACCTTGACAGTCTACTCCACAATTTCAGCAGAGAACACAAGCTAGAAAAGTTTTTCCATTTTACAGGTTTAAAGAGCACTTTATTGTAAAATGGGATAAAGTATCACCAGTCTGAAAAATCAAGGGCCTAATTAATGTTTTGATATGTTGAATTCAATACTGAAATCCTCATAGTTCATATGGAAAAGAATGTGTGATAGTTCAATCTGTGAATAACAGGTATATTAAAGAGTCCCAATAAATTCCTAAGGTCCAGAATTTATCTACAGAATATCATTAAGATCACATTTCATGAAAAGATTAAGTAGGTTTTGGAAGTCTAGAACCTAAGCTTAATAAAAACAAGTAATGCCAAAATAACTTTAAGGAAAAAAGGCAGTGATTGCTAAAAAAAAAAAAAAATAGTGACAATTGCCTTATACATGTCTGCAAAATTTAATGCCCACAAAAGCTGAAAATATACATATTACCATAGCTGCTGAATGAGGTGAGTTTTGGAGAAAATTTATAAATTCCTATAGAATATCATCGTAGGCATTCTGAAGGCTGCCTAGTGTGTTAGGTTTTAGATATTTTATCTGTTTTTAGAGTAGAGATGATAGAACTAAGCTCTTCAAACAATACTGACAGAGAAATTATCCCTTGTTTTTAAACCACATTCATTTTTTAAAAAAATCCCTATTATTTACAAACTGTGATTGTATTTGCTTTATAAGAAGAAAAAGTTTACTTAAAAATATTGGAAAACAGAAGCAAAACAAAATAACTATTACCCTAGCACTTAGAATAACTATTGCTAAACATTTTGGTATATATCCTTTCAGGCTTTTTATGTGCATGTGTTTTTGTGTGTGTATGTATATGTTTATATATCTATATCTATGTTATATAAAGATATATCTCCATATGTATATCTCTATATCTATCTAATCTACTGCTCAGAAGTAAACCCTATCAATTTTTAATGAGGGATTTTGGTACATTTGGAAATGTCTTTTCTAAGGGCATAAAGAAAAATGAAAACAGAAAAGATTTCCTAGTGGAATGAAATTTAAAAGCTTACTAGAAAATTACACTAGACCTAGATCTTTCTCCTTGAGTTAAAAATGGCAAGGCAGTTTTTAGAGCCAATTAATGAGCCACTGGCATTTGCTCAAAGAGGGGGGACTGTGGCAAACCAAAAATATTCTCTTGGCCTTTCTTAGATTCTTCTATATGCCAGATTGGACTTTCTCTAGCTGCATTCTAAAGGCAAGAGAAGACACTTGGCAGGAAAAAAAAATCAGAAAAATAATGGGGCACAGTCTAGGGTGAAGAAGATAGGAGCATTTCTGTTTGGCATGTACAGAGGAATTACTCAGTCTTTTGGCTTTTGCTAAAGGAATGAATGATCAACCACTTTCAGCATGGCTCTTCAGCACAGTGAGAGCCTTCCCAGCATGGAGAAGCTATTTTGAAGGGGCCTGGCCTTGGCAGACTGTGTTCATGCATATCTACACCCAAGAGTCTCCCAACTGGCTTCTGTGCCTCCAGTCCTCCCCTGCTTCCAGTCTACTCTCCACACCACAGCTAGGTCGGAAGGATCTTCCCCAAATGCAAATGAGATCAAATCACTTCTTCTGTCAATGGTTCCCCATTACCCTTAGGGTAAATCTAAACTCCTTAACTTTGCTTGAACTGACTCCTGCTTACCTCTTTGGTTTCATCTTTCTCCCTCTCTTAATTTATGTTATAGTCATATTTAACATTTTTTAGTGCTTTGCAAAGAGGTCAAAGACTTCTCATATATGTACTGTTCCTTTTGTCTAGCCACAACCTGCCTCCACCTGGCTATCTTCTATTCAGTCTTCAAAGATCAGCTGACAAACCATTTTCTCAGGAAGGCCTTCCCAGATTCTTAGGCGATGTTAGGTTCTACTGTTAAACATTTACTTAGGTCCCTGTATCTGCCCTTTCATAGTGTTCACCCCCTTTTATTTGTATTATTTATTTAACTAGCTCTTTTCCTTGATAGCTCAGAGAGGGCAGGAATGTGTCCATGTGTTGACCAGCAAATACAGTGATTAGTACGTGGTAGGTTCTTAATAATTATTTGCTACAAGGGAGAAAAAAAGAGGAATCGATGAATAAGAGTGATCCTTAGCATCTTTGGTAGCATAGTCATTATCACTGCTATTCAGAAGACTTTGCGACTCCATGAAAACAAGTTAATAATGTATTTTTCTTAATTTCATTTGATGTGTTATTTCTTTTGAAAATTACAAATAACTTAATTCTCCATGATTACCATTTCTTATAACTGACTTCTTGCTGAACTTCCCTTGTGATTATTTTCATGCTAAGCACTGCTGTATGATGATCCTTCCACCAGTAATTCAGTGTCATTTATGATACAATTCTTGATTAGATTAATTTATCCAAATAGGTTTGGGTGTTTTAATTTACTTTTATTTTGCCTGTTTTATTTATACACCTAAAATGGCATGTCCTCATAGATACATGTCAGCACCAAAAATAAATGATTTCAGTCTGCCCCCTAGCTTTTCAACATGAAAGGCTGCTGAAGAGATTTGTTTTATCAAGTGCCAAGTACTGCATGGTGTATATGGCTAACTCCCAAATTGTTGAGCTAGCTTCCAATCTCTTTTTGTTTTTGATTTCTCAAAATTTCCTGATATTACTATCTAAAGATTCAGGAATCACTTGCAATAAACACAGTTTTATTTACAATAAAAATCAACTAGTAGATTAAATGCCTTATTTCCAGGCAGTGTGCAATTTCAAGCTAAGCTGGCTAGTTAGCATTTGAGATGCTGGGCTGGAAGAGACCTTCTCATTTATGATCACCACTTCTCCATATCATAATATTCACTTAGACAGAGGTTCTACCTGAGTTTCTGAGGATATGTGGCTTTATAAGTTTCCTGTGCTTTATATGGGAGCACAAGTTTGAAACTTGAAAGTTTCAGGCTTTTTCACCTACAATGGTCCGGAAAGAACTCTAGAATTTGGACCTTTACATCAGTGGCCAAAACCCTTAGCACTCTATATAAATATATCCTTTTTTTTTTTTTTTTGGAGATAGGGTCTTGCTTTGTTGTCCAGGTTAGAGTCTAGTGTGTCATCATAGGTCAATGCAACCTTAAACTTCTGGGCTCAAAGTGATACTCCTGCCTCAGACTGCTGAATAACTGGGATTACTGGTGCACGCCACCATGCCCAGCTATTTTCTGTAGAGTTGGGGGTCTCACCAGGTTGACCTCAAGCAATCTTTTTGCCTAGGCTTCCCAAAGTGCTGGGATTAGGGATGTGAGCCACCATCTACTGCCGGCCTCCTTTTTCAAGAGGTAGTCCTTCCCCTGATATATAGTCAAATTAGGCTCCATTAACCAACACTTGGAAATAATAAAAAGCCAATGAATTATGTGTGGATTTTGGTTTTGAAGTTACCTGGTCTTCCCGGGAAGTTCCTTTCTTTGCCTGTTGCTTCCTCAAAGCTTCATACTTTTGCTTTTCTCGTCTGTATTCTGCAATAGCACCATCTGGAGTGGATTCTTTCTCTGAAGAATAATAGAATATTCTTAGAGTAAGAGCTTAAAAAAAATCTCTGTGGATTCATATTAATGTATATGCTTCACTGAAGAGGAGGTCAGAATTTGACTTGATTTTCCTCCATTTAATTTCAAAACAAAACCAATAAGGTCCACCAGCTCCACAATTATTTCCTAAATTAGAAAGTGACTGATGTTAATTTATCAACAAATTTTATAAACATCTTTATTCTACACTGCACTATTATAATTGCTCTTACTTTTAAGTTGACTATAAAAATCACTTATCTCACTTTTAAAATGATTAAGATTTTCCTAAAATTCAGCAATACCATTTTACATTGTTCACTTGCTTTATAAGACGCAATCTTTCAGATATTCATTGATACTTCAATTACCTGCCACTTTCTTTTTTTTTTGAGACAGAGTCTTGCTCTGTTGCCCGGGCTAGAGTGCTGTGGCATCAGCCTAGCTTGAAGCAACCTCAAACTCCTGAGCTCAAGCGATCCTCCTGCCTCAGCTTCCAGAGTAGCTGGGACTACAGGCATGCGCCACCATGCCTGGTTAATTTTTTTCCTATATATATTTTTAGTTGTCCAGCTAATTTCTTTCTATTTTTAGTAGAGACGGGGATCTCACTCTTGCTCAGGCTGATCTCGAACTTCTGACCTCGAGCGATCCTCCCACCTCGGTCTCCCAGAATGCCAGGATTACAGGCGTGAGCCACCGTGCCTGGCCAATTACCTGCCACTTTTGTTTCCCAGTTATAACAACAACAAACTTCAATTTGATGACATCATAGAAAGTAAATATATCGGCCAGACAAGGTGGCTCACGCCTGTAATCCTAGCACTCTGGGAGGAGAAGGAGGGTGGATCATTTGAGCTCAGGAGTTCGAGACCAGCCTGAGCAAGAGTGAGACCCTGTCTCTACTAAAAATAGAAAGAAATTATATGGACATCTAAAAATATATATAGAAAAATTAGCCGGGCATGGTGGCACATGCCTGTAGTCCCAGCTACTCGGGAGGCTGAGGCAGGAGGATCACTTGAGCCCAGGAGTTTGAGGTTGCTGTGAGCTAGGCTGATGCCACAGCACTCTAGTTCGGGCAACAAAGTGAGACTCTGTCTCAAAAAAAAAATAATAAAAAAAATTAAAAAAAAAAAAAAGGAAGTAAGTATATCTAACAGATAATTCAGGACCATTACCAGAAGCAGAAAAAAATAATTTTTACTAAATTAGAAAATAAATCTATGGGTTGGTCTTGCAATAAATCCATGTGAAGATTAGTTAACATTTGAGTTCATAAAAAATAGTTTTGCCTCAAAAAAAGAAAATCCCAAGTTCTAACATTTTACAATACCTTACATGTATAAATATTAATAAAAACTTGTGACTTAAAAAAGAAACAACAACCTATCTCTTCTTGTCTTTGGCTGGCAGACAAAAGATGAGCCAGATGTAACCAACAATGCTGGTAATCTTTCTACTCAAGTCTTAAAAGGTTTGTTTCTTTCCTCTTTTTTACCTAGTTTGAAGAACATTATGAATGTACAATATATTAACGATCAGCCATTTTGTTCAAAAGATTTTCTAGTTTAAAAAAATGTGTGAACTGAGAAAACAATTTGTCTCTTTGTGGTTACCTAATATGATTTTGGTAGAACTTGAAAGGAATAATCAGTCTTATAAACAATTTTATATGTACTCTTTTAAAGTATATCCAACTCTTCTTTCAAGAGTGACAACTGTAAATGGTAAAAACTGAGCACATTAATGAAAAAGAAGCCATTAAATACATAAATACTATCTGAGGCACAGATGCTTAGTAAACACTAGTGAAGGGAGTATGTCAGCATAATTGGTATATATAAAGTGATTGTTATAATAGGCTTAAAATTTACTTTCATATTTTTCTGTTGAATTACATCTTTGAATACCTCTCTCCTTCTTATCCTATAGTAGTTGCATCTGCATTGTCCTGGGATCAAACACTTTGAGATGATGCAGGATCAATGCTTTCCTTTCCAGTCTCTTCTCTCACAATACCTTTGCCACATCCACTTTGCAATGCTGTCATTTGGCTTCTAATGATTACTCTTTGAACTCAACCTGTTCTCTTGACCCTTTAGCCTTAGCCCATGCTATTCCTTCTTTCAGGAATACTAAAAACACTCCATCATCTCCATTCCCCAATTAATTTTCCTTGCTCACTTCCTGCTCATCCTTTAGGTCTCAGCTTGGTTGGCACTTCCTTCCGGGAGCCTTTTCTGATTCCATTCTTCAAGTCTGGTTTGGATGTTCCTCCTTTGAGCTTCCGGGGCACCCGTTAGCAGTTACCACCCTTTATGGTAATTTATGGTAATTCCCTGTTTACTCTTTAACCCTCACTAGACATTAAAATCCTTGAGGAGAAGTCATTTTTCCCTGGCACTGAGGACAGTGCTCGGCAAGGGTTAGAGGCTCAATGAATAGTCAAATAAATGAAGGAAGTAATAATGAAACAGGGGAAGGGGAAAATAAGAAGGCAGTAGGCCAGTGAGGCCCCCCAGCCTCACACAGTTATAGCCAGTACTTGCAATCTCCTGATCCATAGCATTTGGGGAGTCAATAATTTTCCTTTTCTGCCATTTCCCTGTGGCAGAAATTTGTAAAATGCTAAGGAAAATTCTGATGAGTGTCTATAGAACTGTTAAATGCTTTAATGGTTAAAACAAATGCAAAAGAGAAAGGACAAGTTCTTAACTTAGACTTTCAGCTACGAATGACTAAAAATCTTTATTTGGTGGGAATTTTAAAATAAATGTTAAGGCTGCTGTAGATAAATTCAGTTACCTCATATCACAGGTAAGTCAAGCTTAAAACCTTCAGAACATTTTGAACAGTGCTTATTTTAATGTGTTTCACATGCATCTTCTTAAATATGGTCCCCTTAAGCAAGGACCAACCACCTGATTTCACTTTTAAGGAATGTGTGGGAAGCAGAAAATTAAAAACAAAAAATTGTGCCCAAAAGAAGGCTTAAAAATCAATTTTAAAAAGTTAAGGATGGGCAAATTTAACTGTATGGTAAAGCAAGTAAATTCTATAGCTATGTTGTTTATAATATTAAAAGGCCTTTTAATAACTTAGAAAAAGTAGTCACCTCATTTAGGAAACTGAATGATAATGACAGAATTTTTTTAAAACAGCTGTATTAAGGTATACTTTATATATAGTAAAATGTACTGCTGTGGGGTATACAATTTGATGACTTTTAGTATTGTATACAGTATGTAACCTCCACTGTAATCAAGATACAGAACAGCTCCATAGCCCTAAAAGTATCTGAATGTCCCTTCTAGCAGCAGGCACCAAGGGATCTGCTTACTGTCACCATAGTTTTGCTATTACTAGAAATTCATACATGTGGAAATATACTGTATGTAGTCTTTTATGTCTGACTTTTTCACTTAGCAAATATTTTTGAGATTCATTCATGTTGCTGGGAATTCCTTTATATAACTGAGTAGTATTCCATAGTTTGTTTATTTTGTCACCAGTTGATGGACACTTAAGTTGCTTCCAGTTTTTGGCTACTGTAAGTAATACTTCTATAAACATTCACATACAAGTCTGTGGACATATGTTTTCATTTCTCTTGGATAAATACTCAGGAGTGGGATTGCTGGGTCATATGATAAGTGTATGCTTAACTTTATAAGATATTGTCATATTGTTTTACAAAGTGGCTGCACCATTTTGGCTGCATAATTCCTATTAGCAATGTAGAAGAATTCGAGTTACTGCACATACCCAGATATATCTGGTATTGTCATTTAACTTTAGCAATTCTAGAGAGTGTGAAATGGTATCTTGCGGTTTCAAATCTCATTTTTTTGATGACAAGTGATATTAAACTTTTTATGTGCTTATTGGCCATTCATATATCCTCTTTTATGAACTGTTTGTTCAAATCTTTTGTCCATTAAAATTTTTTTGTCTTATATTAATGAGTCGTAAGAGTTTTTTTATATATTCTGGATACAAGTACTTTGCCAGATATATATTCTGGAAATGGTTTCTCTCAGTCTGTGATATACCTTTTAATTTTCTTAAATGTGTCTTTTTTTTTTTTGATACAGAGTCTCACTCTGTTGCCCAGGCTAGAGTGCCATCATGGCATCAGCCTAGCTCACAGCAACCTCGAACTCCTAGGCCCAAGCGATCCTCCTGCCTCAACCTCCAGAGTAGCTGGGACTACAGGCATGCACCATCATGCCCAGTTAATTTTTTTTTTTTCCTATTTTAGTTGCCTGGATAATTTCTTTCTATTTTTAGTAGAGACAGGGTCTCGCTCTTGCTGAGGCTGGTCTTGAACTCCTGGCCTTAAGCAATCCTCCTGCCTGGGCCTCCCTGAGTGCTAGGATTATAGGCATGAGCCACCATGCCCGGCCTTAATGTCTTTCAAAGAGCAAAAGTTAAGTTCTGATGAACAGCATCTTGTCACTTTTTAATTTCATATATCAGACTTTTTGTGTCTTATCTAAGAAATCTTTGCTTGCCTTGAGGTCACAAAAGATTTTTTTCCAATGTTTTAAAAGTATAAAATTTTAGCTCTTTTGTTTGGGTATCTGATTTATTTTGAGTTAATTTTTATGTATAGTGTAAGGTAAGGGTTGAGATTATTATTTTTTTCCATACAGATATCAATTGTTCCAGCATTATTTGTTTTTTTAAAAAAAAAGGCTTTCTTTTCCCCAGTGAACTACCTTGGCACCTTTCTTGAAAATAAACTACCCATATATGTATGTCTATTTCTGGATAGTCTCTTCTGTTCCTTTAATCTATGTCTCTCCTTATGTCAGTAGTACACTGTCTTGATTACTGCAGGTTCATGGTAAGTCTTGAAATCAGTTAGTGTAAGCCCTCTAACTTTGTCTGCTACTTCAAGATTATCTTGGTGATTTTTGTTCCTTTGCCTTTCCATATACATTTTAAAACTAGCTTGAAAATTTCTTCAAATAAGTCAGCAGCTGCATTGAATGTATAAATTAATTTGGGGAGAACCGCAATCTTAACCGTATTGAATCTAACAAAATTTTACTGAATTAATCTGCCATTGTAGTTGAGGTCTTTAATATAGTTCTCTTGGTTCCAACCATAGAGTGCTCATGCCGGTAATGGAGTAGGAGTGTGGAGTGGTTATTTGTCATCATTTTTGTAACTATTCCAGGATCAGTACTTCAGAAATAGGAATGTTTTGAAACAAGCACAGGTAATTGTAAAATGACTGGCTGATATTCATTCTAGAAGAAATAACATGAAATAGTGAAAACAAAGAATAGGTAGTTTTTACAGAATGAAAAGCAAACAAATGATATTTACATCAAAATATCATGGTAATGTAAAAAAGAAGATTATGTGCAATGTAATTAATTCTCACTGAACACATCAATGAACAAACTCCCAACAAAGACAGGGTAATTGGTAAAAAATTATTCTTAAAAAACCTCAAAAACTCCTCTATGATAAAAGCCTTCATCAACTTGGGTATTGAAGGAACATACCTGAAGATAATAAAGCCCATATATGACAAACCCACAGCTAACGTCATACTGAATGGGAAAAAATTAAAAGCCTTTCCTCTAAAATCTGGAACAAAATAAAGATGCCCACTTCACCACTTTTATGCAGTATAATACTGGAAGTCCTGGCCAGAGCAATTAGGCAAGAGAAATAAAGGGCATGCAAATTGGAAAGGAAGGATTCAAAGTAGCCTTGTTTGCAGATGACATGATCTTATAATTAGAAAAACCTAAAGACTCTACCAAAGAACTATTAGAACTGATAAGTGAATTCAATAAAGTTGCAGCATACAAAATCAATAAACAAAAATCAGTAGCATTTGTATTTGCCAATGGTGAACAATCCGAAAAAGAAATCAAGAAACTTTGACTCAAGCAATACAAAAGCAATCCATATAACTAAAACATTTGTACCCCTGCAATATTCTGATTTTTTTTTTTTTTTTTTTGAGACAGAGTCTCACTCTGTTGCCCAGGCTAGAGTGCCGTGGCATGAGCCTAGCTCACAGCAACCTCAAACTCCTGGGCTTAAACGATCCTACTGCCTCAGCCTCCCGAGTAGCTGGGACTACAGGCACGCGCCACCATGCCCGGCTAATTTTTTCTATATATATATTTTAGTTGGCCAGATAATTTCTTTCTATTTTTAGCAGAGATGGGGTCTTGCTCTTGCTCAGGCTGGTCTCGAACTCCTGAGCTCAAACAATCCACCCGCCTCGGCCTCCCAGAGTGCTAGGATTACAGGCATGAACCACCGTGCCTGGCCCAATATTCTGAAATAAAAAAAAAATATATAACCACTATGGAGAACAGTATGGAGGTTCCTCAAAAAACTTAAAATAGAATTACCATATGATCCAGCAATTCCACTACTGGGTATTTATCCAGAGGAAAGGAAATCAATATTATCAGAGGGATATCTACACTCCCATGTTTATTGCAGCTCTATTCACAATAGTCAAAATATGGAATCAACCTAAGTGCCCATCAATGGATGAACAGATAAAGAAAATGTGGTACATAGACACAATGGAATATTATTCAGCCATGCAAAAGAATGAAATCCTGCCACTTGCTTTTGAGAGGATTAAATAAAATACTGTCTGAAGCATGGCAAACAGCCATTATTATTATTATCCAAAATTAAAATGTTAAGTTACCAAAATATATACTCATACATACTGTATATTTATATGTTAACACAATATATTTTTTCTTTGTTATGATTGACTTTGATAAACTTTCATGGAATGTTGCACATTCTTGCACAAGTTGGGCTTGTTTTTCTCTATGTCTCTCTCATACAAATACATTTCTTTTATATTATGGATTTTTTAACTTCAATGGAGGTGAAAGGGAAACCATTGTTTTGCTGGATTATGAAGCTATATACATTCTAAAAATGGTTATAAGGATTTTTCAATTGAGACGCTCTTAGATATATTGAAAAACTAAACTAAAACAACTTTAATGAATCACTTTATTTCCTCAGTATTTATCAAACCACATTCCTTTTATGTTTTCTAGCCATGATAATGAAAACATAGACAAGTAGTTCAGATCCTCCTAAACACATTTACCTTGATAATCTCTTAATATTGCACTATTAGTTATTTTTCTTAATATATAGTCATAACCAGCTTCATAAATGTTTTGTATAAGGCAATTAGTGGTAGTGACGGCAAACATCTAAAAAATGAGTAAGATTCAATCATGAAGTTTTGATCTGTTTGATACAATTTCTTTGGTGATAGGAACTAAATTTAAAACAATGAAGAGAAGATTTACAGTCTCTGAAGTAGGAAATGGATTGCAAAACCAGTTTTGCTCTGAAAAATGTTAAGGAAATACTTAATAGTTGGATAAAACTTTAGGGATTTTCATCCTTATTTAAAGGATCCCAGATCAAATAACTAATGTAACTTTCTCTTTTCACAAGATTTGAATCCTGTTTCCAACACTATTTGCCTCTACCCCATGTTTAACTATATACCATTCTTAGCAAAGCTCTAGTTAAACAATTTTCAACAGATGGACTGAAAACTATACAGAATTCTAGAATGCTGTCTATGCCTCAATTGCTAAATCAACTGTCATCTGACAAAGTAATCTTATCCTTACTGCAGCTTTTTGCTTCCTAAAGGGAAGTTTATAAAAACTAGACTTTTTACCCTCTGATCATGCATGAGACCATTTTGACTTCAACACAGCTGACTAGATTTTGTAACGAAAGTTAAGAACTTAAGTACTTGGTGCCTCAGGGTTGAAAGGGTAAATCAAAGCTAGGGTAATGCTGTACCCTAGCATTACGTAATTGTAAATGCTCTGCTACGCTCTAAAGAGACCCACAGATTCCATAGTTGTTCAGGTGTTACGCTTTTTAGCTGCAGTTATCTTTGGGTTTGATTACTTGGATGTATTCTGGAGCTCTTATTTTGATTGTGGTTATTAATCATTTAATTCCAATGTGACTTATCTTTTTAAAGATACGCTCAATAGAGGCATGAAAAAGTTCCACTGACTAACCACAGGTGGACTACTAAGAGCTGGGAAAAAATGACTAAAATTACACAAGTTTGATGTTAGGGTAGGACAGATGGTTGGGTAAGAGATTATTTTAAGGGTGGTCCCATTAATCTGACTATTTCCAGAATATACAATCTTTCCAATGAAACATGTAACACTTTGGCTTGGACTGATTTTATCTTCTGATAATTTTCTCAAAAAATAAAATAAAAAAACCAGATGTCCTCTAAAGGACTGATGAAGAGCAGATGCTACTATGTGTCTGTATGCCTGCATATAGAATTAGGTGATTTGATACAACTTCAAGTAATTAAAATTCCCTATACTACTAAACATTCTTTACTAAATTATTCTCTTTCCATGGAATAAAAAGACAGACCATATGGACATAGCATTTTATCTTAAATTTTTAAAAGATTTTCTAAATTCAATAGTCTCAACTAACAGAATACTTAAAATCTTCAATTCTTACAAAAGCAATTTCCCTGTCCAAATTAATATTCAAAACTGCCTCACGGTAAATGGGATTCCCTCTCAGACATATCAATTTGCTAATGAATTCCATCCATTTCATCCATAAGATAAAATGCCAAGATTTGGTTGACAGTGTTCATAGAAATTCTGGGTAGAAAAGACTGATTTAGGTAATTTATTCTACTCATTTGCCAATGTCAATGAAAATTTTAAAAATGAAAGCCACCTTTGCATCCAGAATTAACATAATAACATTTAGCTCAGGAAGACAGATTCAATCCAGCCTACTGTTTGAGGTCAGAAAAGCGGACCACTAATATTTTTCATGATGCAGATGTTTTATAGCCCTTTACCAAAATGGAAAACATACCAGGTAAATATGATATAGTCAAATGGTCAAATTCATGGTCCTGCCAGTTTTTTTTCTAGAAAGTCATAAATCTAAATCATCAAGGTCAGATAAGCAAAGGCCTGATATGACCACTGGCTGCTCTAGTTCCTGATTTTATGAGATTTTTTTATCACCCGGTTTAAAGATGTCTTTCCCTTCCTAATGTTTTCATTTCTAGCCAAAATGAATAGGCAAACAGCTTGAGAACAGCTTTGAGGTCTATTGATTTTTCATTATATACATCTGTGATACCAGGACTAAACCTGCTAAGGTTCCATCCAGACTGCATGGAAACCGTAACTCAAACATTTTACATTGTACATACAGCCAAATGCAATGACATCTGCTACACAAACCCAACTACATGAAAAATCTGGTCAATTCTTCTGTTTTCTAACTTTGTATATTAGAATAAAGTGCTTCTATTGATCATAGTATGATTAACTATGAATGATCATAGTACATTCATTTTTCATGTTTTTATTTCTTATCTGTATACTCTGAGTAATTTCCTTAGTTTTATATTTCAGTTCACTAATTTTCCATTTGGTTGTTTCTAATCAATTTGTAAGCCATAAACTTAGTCATTTATTTTAATAACTATATTTTTTTATTTCTAGATATTCTATAATATTTGGCTTTTTTTTTTCAAATTCACCCACTATTTTTTCATAGTGTTGGTATTTTATTATGATTTTTATTCCTTTAAAAATCTCCTTATTTAGAACACACTTACTATGTTGCATCTTTCAGGTTGTTCTTGGGAATCCTTCTGTTTGGTCTTCTGACTCTCTCTATAGAGTGGTCATTTCTCTACATGTTTTCTAATTTTTTATTGTGAGTTTATTTTCAGCTAAGGCTGCATTTCCATCAGGCTCCACAGGAATTCTAGGTACCCAAGATGGCAAGGCTTCTTACAGAGGTTTTGCATTTGTTTCTGCCAGACAATCAAGGGTTCTACCAGTCCAGAGCCATTTTTTTCCATGTTAATTTCTTGGCTCAAGAATCCTATACCATATAGACAGTATACATTCAGACTTTGTAGTCATGCCTGGTAGAGGTTCAGAATTTTGATTTTTTTCATGAGAGACTTTTTTTTTCTCCCACACACAGCTCTGAAAAATAAGCTTCATGTGGCCTTCCTGACCAGGTGACAGATTTCCTAGTTCCCACTTCTTTACCTCAAGGCCACATCTTCTGTCCAAACGTGAGATTAAAACCCCAGTTTCTGGATATTACAGCCTATATATGGGTCTAGTATCCCCCTGGGCCACTGCAGTATTATCAGCTTGTTCACTTAACATCTGCCTTCCCGTTGTTTCTGCCACCTAGGAATTTTCTTTTCTTTCTCTCTCTTTCAAGTTTAGCTAAGTATTTAAACTGGGCTGGATCACATTTTATCCAGCATTTCTATATATTTGTAGGAGAAGGAATTTCTGTTAGCTCAGTCCATGTTGTCAGAACAGGAAGTAGCACATTCATTTCCCATGTGCTTGAATCCTCCTGAATAAATAAATGAAAACTGAATAAGTGACTGGCTAATAAAATACACAAGAAGTTTAAAAAAGTTCAGTTTCTCTAATACAGGGTGCTCTACCTTTAGTATTCTTATGAATCTTAAAATACACTGGATGGTTATTCATAACTAATAATGAGGCAGTATAATGACTATTTGTCATTAACTGAAATTTCTATGAAACAAATGCTAAATAAATAGGAACAAAGGATGGAATAAAAAATTTGCTAAGGATTTTATGTATGTTAGGCATCATGCTAAGGTGCTTTGATTATCCACGTAGAAAGTATCCAAAAAGCTATTTTACAAATGAGGAAACAGGATAGGACAACAATTAGAATATTGTAAAGCTAGGATGTGAGCTGAGGTCTGCATGATACTAAAAGCACAGAGTGTCCTACTGTCTCAATAAAAACTTCAATTCCAAAAATAAATTCTCTAAGTGTCCTCCAAGTGCCTGGTACTCTCTAACAGATCCTCTGAAAGAACTGTATTATACAATCATCCTAGGGAGCTTAAATTTTATCTACATTATGGTATTAGAATAAAATTTTAAAAATATATTAGCTGTTTATGAGATAAAAATTAGGTAATATATATGAAAGGGCTTGGGAAGGGACTGTCCAACATGACTATAACAATCAGTTTACCACTGGAGCATCAGTTTACCACTGGAGCATCAGTTTACCACTGGAGCATCAGTTTACTAGAGCACCAGAGCTAGAATTTTCCTTGAGGATCTTTGAATGTAACTTCTCAGTTTATAGGTAAAGTAACTACGGTCCAAGTAAGTTAAGTTACTAAGCTAGTGTCCCATGTGGGTTAGTAGCAGGGCTAAAACTTGTATTGCAACTCTTAGTTTAGGTGACAAACTATGGTAAGACTGTTAAGTACAGTCCTTTTGTTTCCACATGTTCTCTCATGTTATAAAGAATGTCCTTTACCCTTCTAGGAGCTAGTCAGAGACTTAACCTCCACCCTGCTTGAATCTCTTCACTGGCTATCTGGCTAATGAACCAATGGTATCTAGCCACAAATTCCATTTTATAGTGAAGAGCTTATAATTGTCTCAGCTATCAGCTCCAAGTAGCTGCAAATTCATTCATTAAAAACAAACAAACAAACAAACAAACAAACAAAAAACCATATTGAGCCAGGCACAGTGGTTCGTGTACCTATAGTCCTAGCAATTCTGGAGGCTAATGTGGAAGGATTCCTTCAGCCCAGGAGTTTAAAGCCAGCCTGGGCAACATAGAGAGACCTGTCTCAAAAAAAAAAGTATACTGAGTGGCTACTATATGCCAGAAACTGTTAATAAACTGCTTATGAACTATTTTAAATGGCTCTGGATCTATTACTTCAAGGAAATTTTGCTAAATTTCCATTATAAATGAAAATTTTTATATAAATAAAGGTGATGTGGTAATGATAATAGTAAACATCATTTGAATGACAAAGGGGATAGACTTTGATGGATATAGAAAAATATTAATGCTATTGATATCTAGTTGTATCTCATTATACTTTCTGGAAACTACAAAGTATGGTCTTATCAATTTTTTTAATATACCAGATCTTACATTAATTCAAGTAAAAGTGACAGACTTGAAAATAGCTAACACTATAGCTAAAATCTCCAGTACTTACTATGTGCCAGATACGAATAACTGAATTACTTGTTTAATCCTCATAACCAACAACCCTCTGAAGAAGGCATGTTATAATACTAACCCCATTTTGTCAATGATAAAATTATTTAAGCTCTTACTACCTTAGTTTATCTCAGGGATTATAAAAATGAAAATATAAACCCATGTAGTCCAGCTCTACACTACAAACCCTTAACCAGCTTGGTTATTTCTCTTCCTTCCTGCTTGAGAGGGAAAAAAAAAAAAAAAAAAACTTCGAAGAAAATATTCCAATTTGACATAAAAAGGTATCAAGTAACCAATTGGATGTATCCTGAGGAAATAAAATCCTACAGAAAAAAGGCCCTAAATTCCCCCTAGACCATAATATATGGTTTAATGGCCAATGAGGGAATAAGAGAAGAATAGGTTGCCAAACAGTAGGTTTACTCAAGTAATTTCCACCTAGGAAGAATCCCTTATGGCTTTTACTTGATTCTTCTTGATTAATCATGTTTCCCCCTTAGTTGAACCTCTAAAACACTTTGTAGCTCCTAAGCATACTGTATCATAACTGCCTCTTTGTATCACCCCCTCTGCTGTAAACTCACATGGCAGGAATTGTGCCCTGTTTGTGGCCTAGCATATGCCTTGCAAAAAGTATGTACTCAATAAATAGTAGCTGAATGGATAAATAAACAGACTGATCATTGCAGGCCTTGAATTGCAACAGGGTCTACACCTTATTGCTTTTGCTGGATGGAATAGTTCCTTGAGGGGCTTGTAGGGGCTTAAGACCCTTAGCATACAAATATTTTTCAATAGACAGTGGACTAATTAAATTGACAGATAAGGAGTTAGATAATTTCTGACACTTGATAGAGTTGAGAAGAGTTGCTAAACGCAACTTTAAGGCAGTTACCACTGATTAAGGCCCCTGGGCACTAAGCTTTCTGGGTAGAGATCATGCAAGAGTTGGAACCATTCATTGAGATTTTACCATTTCCTTTACCATCTCCCTTGAGGGACTATGGAGGATAAACTACATATATTCCCCTCCTCCTGTCAGAATGCTTTTGTTTGTTAGTTTGTTTTACTTAAAAGATCCATTATGGATATGACAATGGGACTATTCTGCAATATTACAATTAGATCCTACCTGCAATATATTCTTTACTACCATTTTTCATTATTATAACCTATAACATTTATTGAGTAGTCAGAGGTTAAATGCTAACTGTGTTTTAAGGACACCTGAAAGTTGCTCAGATGATACTTTAAATAGTGAATAAGAAGAAAACAGGTCTCTCTATCTGATCAAACTGCCAAAACAAAAACTTATTCATAATAAAAAAATTATTTCATGGGGTCTCTGTATATATGCACATTTACAAAATCTGGTCAGAAGGATGCTAAAGTTTATTTTTTTCTGTACTATGGACTACCATTTACAATCCACCATTTATTCATTCTGTTTAACCAATTTTCATTGTCAGCATATTTATATACTACAAATTGAACAATACTAGCTCCATCTGGTGGCCAATAAGTCTCTATAGTTTCACAAAAATTAGTCAAAAGTAGTTAAATAATTTAGGGGCTACCTGAAATATAACATTGAGGTATACCTCAACATTGAACACTGATTAAGTGCAATTCAGTCTAATTTAGATGGAAATGTTAATTTTTTGTTCTCTATAGTTCACTCTAGATTCACTGCTTCATGTTATGGGAGGCTTAAAATAATTCTCAAAATGATACATAATGTTTTCCTTTGTATTTTTCGATTAGCTAATTTGAGAAATATGCAGGTAACAAGTTGTTTCACAGAATAAAATATGGTTAAAATTTATCCAGATTTTCAGATTGGATCCTATTTTGGAATATAAGCTATAAAAATACTGATTTTCAGCTGTATTTTCCATTGGATACTTCCAGAAGGGCACAGCATGTGAATACATGAGAGTTCATATCTATGAGTCCTGTATATTTATAATACATTCTACTAGATGCTTAATCTCTTAAAAAATATTTTTATGTGTATGTGTGTGTGTGTGTGTGTGTGTGTGTATATATATATATATATATATATTTAGAGATGGGGTTTCCCTCTGTCATCCAGGCTGGAATGTGGTGGCACGATCATAGCTCACTACAACCTTCAACTCCTGGGCTCAAGCCATCGTCCTGCCTCAGTCTCTTGAGTAGCTAGGACACAGGCATGCACCACCATGAGGAGCTAATTTTTTATTTTTTGTAGAAACAGGGTCTTGCTATGTTGCCCAGGCTGGTCACTAACTCCTGGTCTCAAGCAATCCTTCCACCTAGGCCTCCCAAAATGCTGGGATTATAGGCATGAGCCACTACATCTGGCTCTTAATCTTGCTTTTTAAATTCTGTACAAAAGGAGTATGTCCAGAATCACAACATAAAATATTAGTGCAATGAAGTCTTAGGTATCAGCAACTTGCTCATTTTACAGATGAAAATACTGAGGTTCAGAGAGGTTAAATGATTGTGCTAAGCTGGGAATACCAGAAACCAGATTTTCTGACAAGTAAATGTTGCCTCCTGTCTGTATAAACTACCATATACACTTTCTCTTTGTAGTGCATACTCACTGCAGATATACTTCATTATAATCAATAATCATTCTGAAATTATATACATTTAAAGCACAGTGTGATTATTTATGAAGTGGAATGTGTACCTAATATAGTTTTAATTCTCTAATTAGAAATTTTCTTAATTTGTACTTTTGCTTTTTCCCTTAAGATGTTAGAAATTTTTAAAAACTTGTTTTAAAGCCCCACTCCTATCCAAATATAAAATATTATCTAGTCTTTTCAGGAATACATTGCTTGAGTTTATATTAATAACTCAAATAGTAGTCATGTTGGTAGTAACTTATAACAGCATATGATTTTAGGCTACCACAAAGTATTATATTATACTAAAAATCAATTCAAATGAATTTAAGTCATCTTACATAATACATTAAGAGATAAAGAGAACTTAGATCAGTAAAGACAGGTCCTGAACATAAAACATTAAATTGGATTAAACTCTTTCAGACTATCTGATAAGGACCTTTTTATATAAGCTGTTTCTTCATTCTTCTTAATAATGATCATGAGAAACAACTTCTATATATAAGTGATTATTGAGAATTATTGAGGGGCATGAATGGCTTTTCATCTGGGGGCTCTGCTTTTTACCTGTCAGCTGTAGTTTGTTGCTCTTCCTCAAATTTACCTCCTTTTCCCTCACGCGGACCCCTGGACTAGCACACAGGTTGATTGATATTGCCCCCAGGTCCCTCGACAGAGCACACTTTGTATTTCTCCAGATGGTGTGACCCACAATTCTTGTAGTTCGATGGCAATTTTGACAACATCCTCATGTTGCCCTGTCATTCTGGAGGTGGAAACTACAAATTATATACCCTGTGTTGTAGCAATAAGGAAAAAAATTACAAAATTCTTCAAGATAAAAAGATTTCATGAAGGTAATCAGGGAGGAGACTAAAGAAAGATCTACCTAAAATTACCTATGGCTATGATTATCCTAGTATTACAGAATAGCTGTGTTTCTAACAGTACTTAGAGGAGGATTCTATTGCTTTGTAATAAACTCATGAGGTAATTTTCTCCAAGTAGTTCCAAGAGTTTACAAACCTTTTCAAAATAGTCCTTAAAATACTTGCATGTGTGGTATGGCAGAGTGTAAGTATGACCACCTCTTACAGCATCATCACCAGTTTTTAGGACCTAGCATGTCTCAGATACAATACTAAGAATGCTCTGCATGCTTTTCTCACTGAATTCTTTAACAACAGAAGTGGTATTAGCCCTATTTTATGCATGAGGAAACAGAGGTTCAGACAGATTAAATCTCTTGCCCCAGGTTATATGGCTAATAAGTGATAGAGCAAAGATTTGAAATCAGGGCTGTCAGACTTCAAAGCCTATGCTTTTTCTACTCTATTATACTGCAGATAGTTGTGGTGGGGGTGGTGCTCTTATGTATGAGAGCGAGGGAAACAATGACAGTAACACGATGTTAAGCTTATACACTGGAGAAGGAATAAGAAATACCTTAATACTGTCCAGTGGTACAAGTAACCTAAGAGAGGTTCTGATAAAGTATTTAGGACATTCACGCAGAGGAGGGAGAGGGAAAACTGAGCGGAGGAAGTGGCAGCACAACCGGGCCATGAAGGAGAAATAAGATTTAGCCATAGCAGGTAGAAGATATAATAACCAAGGTATGAAGGCAACATAGTGCAGGATGCATATGAGGAAAGGAAAATTTTCTTTGAAAAAGAAGAATGTGTAAATAAGATGAGGAATAAGAAAATAAGGGAAAAATCTGATCATGAAAGTCCCTGAATGCCAGATGAAGAGAACTTTATTTTGGTTAGCAATGAGCAGTTACAATTTACATCTTTCTGGTCTTATGTTGCAAAGAAATCATTTAACATTGTGAGCCTTTTATAAAACTAAATCAAGTGTTCGAACCACCCTAGATTATGTTGTTTGAACTATTTCTAAGAATTTTTTAAGGGTTACTTTCTTATTATAGTACTAGTTTGAGATAGCTGATAAAACAAGGGGTAAAGTTTCAAGTTTCCTGACACCCACACTTCTCTTAATCAATGAACTATACATTCCTCAGTAGTTTAGTGAGACAGAGAGAGCAAAGGTGGGGGAGGAGTGGGGAAGGGGGGAGAGAAAGAGAGAGAGAAAGAGAGAGAGAGAGAGAGAGGCACTCCTAAATTCCCAAACTCTTGTTGGGATTTTTCCCTAATAATTTTAGGAAGGAACTTTGAAAAAATATCCTGGTAAAATTATTTGTCCTTATCTATCAGAATATTCTAATTGAAATGTGAAAATATGTGCAACTATTTTAAAACACTATGTTTAGTTATTTCTGACTCTGTTTCACTGTCTCAGAATTTTTTACCTGTCTAGGCTATGTTCTCTACCATAGATAGATACACAAATTTCTAGTTCAGATTCCATTCCTCTTCCTCAACCCCCATCTTTAATGACATTTCTAAACAAACTAAATTTTGAGATGGAGTGAAGGTAGGAAATAACTTCATGGAACTATGTTTCATCTGAAGTCTACTTGTGTCCACATGGGCTTTCTGGAACCTGGGATTAGAGGGTGAATTGGATGGGGGTCACTCTGCTCAATTTTAGTGGTAATGTCATGAATTGTAGGCTAGCTCTCAGTCTGCTGATTCTGGCATTTAGCTAACAGGTCATATTGCTTGTGGCTTGTTTTATTTTATTATTAAAGGAAACAATGTTTTGCAGTTTTACAGTGGAAAGAATATTGGACAAAAGTTGTGACTCCTTCTCAAATCTACTGTTTCAGTTAGGGTGAGTATTAAATATCTTTAATACTTTGGTTTCTTCATTTGCAAAATGGAAACTATTAATATAATACTTGTCTAATCTACTTCTCAGGACTGTTATGGAACTAAATGTAATGAAGTATGTGATAGGCTTTGTAAAGTGTTGATATTATATTAATATGAGGTATTATTATTTGGCAGTGATTACTAGGTACCACATTTTATGTCTATAAGCTACTATATAGTTATGACTTCCTTCAAATGATTAAATCTTATTTGAAGAAGCAGGCAGTAGATACAATATTTTTCATTTTATTAACATACTTGTTTGAAAAAAAAATATTTCTGTATATTAAATTCTATTTCCAAAGTACCAACAAAACTTATAATTGGGAGAAATGTGGAAAATTCTTTTGTCAAGTGAATTATCAAAATTTAATTTATATTTTCTATGAATTTGGATGTTCAAATGTAGCACTGCTTATCATGGGGCTTACCTATAATTCTGAATTTGCTTAAAGAATAAATAGTATTTGCTGGCATATTAATATTATAAAAAGTGCTTTGCTACTCCTATCTTTTACCTATAGCTAACACTTACAGTGCTTTCCATGTACAAGGCAGTATTCTAAGTGTTTTAGGCATAATAATTCATTTAAACATAACAGAAAAGTAGTTGCAACTGGAAAGCCCATGACACCACATGTGGAAACCTACCCCTTTGGTAAGAGCTGAAAATGTGGCAAAGTATGTGATGAGTGGGTGCCTGTGAGCTCCGAATGAGAAGGGCACCAAAGTTAGACACAAGAATGTGAGCTCCTTGAGGGCAGAGACTTTTCTGTATTATTCACCATTTTATGTCCAGAGCCTAGGACAGTGCCTATACTATCTCACATTTGATAAGTATTATTTGAATGAACTAATAATTAAAAAATTTTTTAAAAAAGAAAAGTGATTTTTCAGTGGAAAATGTATTCCTAGAGAAAGTAATTAAAAGAGAGAGTGGAGAGAGAGAGACAAAGCAGAGTTGGCCAAATCTGATTAATAATAACTGGCTTTCCTTGTCCCAATCCTTGAAGAGCTGCGATCATTAAGCACCATTTTAGGCTTAATGTTTCTGAGCATTTTTTATGAGGTATAGAAAACAAAAAGAAAAATCAAGAAACAATAAAAATATTATGCCCATCAAGATAACTTGTCAACTAAAGTTAAAGACTCTGAACTCTATATTTACAAAAACACACTTGCTGGGGAAAAAAATAATTATTTAAAAACTGTCATTGTTTTGAAATGGCATTTATCAATCCTTTAATGTAGAAGGATTATTTGGGTTTGGCTGATTAGTTCCATAAACTGAATTCATCACTAGAGCAATCTTACACATTTTTTTGGTGAAGTGAAAAATTTCTCACCCTCTTATTTTGGATTAGAACATAATTACAGACACATTCTCACTGATTAATTTTTAAAAAATCTTTGGCTTAGTCATTAAACAAAGCCAACACATGAGTGGACTGGGTTCAATATTTTGAGTTAGCAACTTCGCATTCTATTCTCAGCTCTGTCACTCACTGGGGCGAAGGCTCGAATCTGTCTCACAAATGCTTTGTCTCTACTTTCTGAGATAGAAAACATACTGTTAATTATTATTGCCTTCAAGGTATATAGTGAATTAGCTAGTGCAATATACTGTTAAATTAATCAGAATAGTAACAGTGTGAATAATAGAAAAATAAGCAAGCCAACCTTGAAAAACATTTCTGAGAAACTGAATTTATTGGATTCTTTCCCAATAGTCTGCCCAGCATCTTTGCAAGATACATACCACAGACTAGCAAAGTCTTTGGCAGTAGTAGAGTAAATGTTGCAACCATTTTCTGTTCAACTGCAATCAAATGGGTGAGAATAATTATTCTTCTATAAATGTGTCATATGGGAACTTCGCACAGTATAGAATTAAAATATAAGTGACTTATCTATGGTTTTTATAGAAAGGAAAGTACAAAAGATCCTTATTTTTAATGTTGTTTTTCTATGGTAGACTCATGCCAGTCTCCTGAAGTCTCAAATAATAATGTAACTAAGATGTTCAGAAATAAACTAGAAGAGTGGGAAAAAATGAAATTAATGCTGCTAATTCTTGGTTGGAATTATTTGAAAGGAGCTCACACTGTAAGGTTGCTTCTAAAGAGAAAGTATAGTAATTTAATGTCTAGTATATGTTGCCAAATAGTAATTAATAATAAAACCACAGACTTACATAGTATAATAAAACTTTTATTGAATATTCTTTCTCAGGCATACTAAGAGTACAGAGATATCCTGTCACTAAGCCTTAAATTGTGATAGTGAAGGAAAGGGTAAAAATTACCCCTTTCACCCTATGTTCCAGAAACACAATTTGCAAGATAAGGAAAGGTGTCACGCTTTCTTTATCTCCATGCATTTGCATGTGCTGTATCCTGTCTGCAACACCTTTATTTGGTTAACTTACTCACTTGAACCAGTAGCCTCAAACATTTGTACAAGTGAGGGGATTCTATTGTACAAAATGATCCACTGAGAAGTGAAAAGAAAATGTTAGAATGCTATTTATTTGTATTTTACTATATCTTTTAAACTATGGTCAGCTCTCTGTATCCATGGGTTCTGCATCAGTGGATTCAAACAACTGAAGATCGAAATTATTCATACATTTGTAAAACAGTTTGGCAGTTTCATATAAACATATACCTACTGTGTGACCCAGAGGTCTCACTCCCAGGTATATAACTCCAGAAAAATGAGTTATATGAATGTTCACAACAGCTTTATTCATAATACTTTAAAACGGAAAATAATATAAGTATCCATCAACCTATGGATGGATAAACATATTATGGTATATGCATATAACAGAATACTATTCATCACTAAAAGAGAAAAAAATTACTGATACAGTAGATGAATCTCAACAGTATTATGCTATGTAAAAGAAGCCAGACACATACTGTATGATTCCATTCATATGAAATTCGAGAAATAGCAAAACTATACTGAGAGATAGCAGATTAGTGGTTGCCAGGGGTTGGGTCTCTGACTAGAGGGGATCAAATGCAAAGGGACACATAAGAACTTTTGAGGAATAATAGAAATGTCCTATATCCTGATTGTGTTGGTAGCTACATAACTGTATACTGATATCCAATCTCATTGAATTGCATAAACTTTTCTGTATATAAAGTATAACTCAATAAATCTGATTTTTAAAGGTAACCTACCTTGTCTTAATTCTCCTTAATGGAAAATAGGAAAATAATTTAAATGGTTAAAATGACATAGGTTATAATCTGTCATTTCTCTGAAATCTATATTTACTAACATTTTTATTTTACCTAATTATTTTGGTGTTTATTTTCCTTGTCTTACTAGTATTTTACATAAAACCAGCATCAAATGTTTGCTGAATTAAGAAATTAATGAATTAATATTCATAAGCAAAATTCTAGTATAATGAAAATTTATGCAATGTTTAGTTTTTTAATGAGGCAGAAAAGGATCAGAAAGAAACCCTCATATGTATATATTAGATATCATATATCACTATTAGTAATAATTTATGTTATAATTCAGAATCATTGTTATTTGTTCTAGATCAGCACTATCCAATAGAAATAAAATATGAGCTACAAGTGGAATTTTAAATTTTTTAGTAGTTATACATTAAAAACATAAAAAGAAACAGATGAATTTAATTATATTAATTTAAAATTTTAATCCAATATATAAAATATTATCATTTCAATATGTAATCACTATAAAGTTACTACTGTACTAGTTTATATTTTTTGGTATTGTCTTCAAAATCTGGTATATATTTCACATTTATAGCACATATCAGTTTAAACTAATTGCATTTCAATTCATCTAAACTAATTACCTGGGGAGCTTCCCAAAGTACTGATGCCTGAGACTCATCCCCTGGACTCTGGAATTTCCAGGTGATTCTAATGTGCAGAAAAGTTTGAAAACTACTGGTCTAGTGATGAAGGAGGAATCAGGAAAGGCACCTTAGAGAAATTATCTTAAACGACTTGAATATTGAGGCAATATTCATTAGATACAGAAGGCATTCCAGAAGAGGGAGCCATGACTGTAAAGGCCAACATGGGAAACAGGTTTATATATTTTGACAGAAAAATCTAGTCTGTATGGAGCATGGGATCCATAGTGAAAGATGAGATTAGTGTGGCAGGCAAAGTGTAGGCCATGTAAGGCCCTGCACGCCATGCAAAGGGCTTTATGCTATAGGAAATGAGATGCCATTAAAGAACTTTCTGTAGGGGATTGACACATGATCATGTTTGTGTTTAAGAAAAGCCACACACAGAATGTATTGGCAGGATCTGAGATTAGCAACAGAGATCTGTTGGCAGCATGTTAGCAGGTTGTTAAAATAGTGCCACAAAAAAAACCTGTGACTAAAATGGTTGTGGTAGGACATAAGGCTCAGACTAGAAACCTGTGGGAAGAGGGGTGGAGTTTGCAAGAGAAATATATAAAAAACAGATTTGCTTTGAGGATAACCCAGGATTTTGCTATCTAAATCGAACTCAATTCACTCAGAAAAATATACAAATACCAAGCCTTCATTAACAGATGATAAATGTTGTTTGTCTCTAAACATACTTCTAGGTATCTAGACAATGAAACAGTTTCCAAAATAATTATCCCTGAGGTCTCAGATTTCACATTCATAATTATTTAAGAATCTTAGGAAACTTTAATTTGCTAAGTGTAATAAAATAATAATTTCTAACCTCTAACCTAGAGACTACATCTGCCTCTAGCTTATACCTTAAACTAACAGGATAAAAGATTTCTTAAAGGCTCACAAATGGTTCAGAGCAGCAGAATACAGATGAAGCAAGTAATCAAGCACTGCCTGGAAACTCTCTCTGCATCCCTGAGCCACTAACAGCGAGGACATAACAAATGCAGAGAATTCAAAGACTGGAGCTTTTGACTGCATCTTTCCTGATCTGACACAACTAAACTCACATGACACCAAAGGTGATTCTGTGTGGTTGTGGTTGAATGATAACGTTCAGAATGAGGGTTATCCCTTGGAACAAACTGATATGATTTATAAGGCTCTCTCCAAAGTCTTTTCCTGAATCAAAAAAAAAAAAATATGTATAATGCCAGATTTCTTTCTACAAAGAGGGGAAACCCACAGAGAATACTTCTGTCTGACACTTCTTTTCTTGCTCTCTAGAAGATCATCATTATGACAGATGAGTTGAAACTTAGCATACTGCATAACATTTCCTCAAAGTGAAGCATACCCAATTTTGTTAATAACTAGTGAGACAATACAGACGATAACAGATTACAGACATACTGCTTATATTCTGATTAGCCTTTTAACTTATAAAAATGATGTTTATATAAAGATCTAGTACAAAAGCTTAATTACTAACCATTTTGTCAATGAAAACCAGAAAACATGTATTCTTATCCAAATGACTCAACTATTACAAGCATGGGCAAGTGTCACCACCAGCACTAAGGTACAGCTAAATTAGACTAGACTTCAAGCAGGAGCACAGGCACACAGGCTAACATGAGATCAGTAAGAATACTGTTAGCTTGCTCATTGGTGCTTGAATTGTGTGCACCCTTACCACCCCCCTCATCCTCATCCTTTATGTTACCAACAGCTTTATCTGATGGAACAGTGTTGACAGAACTTGAACTGGTGCCAGCCCTACTGATGAGAAACAAGGTGGAATAGTTGCTGGCTGGAGGGAATGTTTCCTTTTTAGGAAGTAGCAGTAAGATGATAGATGGAAATATGGTTGGAATAGACTATCACAGGTTGCTGATATAAGAGATGTTTTCTGTTTTTTTAAAAACAAAGGATCAAAAAAAGTTAAGCAAACGGCCAATGTATACAAGAAGGCACTCAAACACTCAGATGAAAAATATAAGTCTAAAGGAAATAATAATTGGTCACATAGACATGTTTACCAGCAATTGAGCTTAATTCCAGTTGATGTAAGATGCTCCTTGGTCCTTTTGCACCAGGCAGATTAAGCATAAGAAGAAGAGTGAAGACAAAAATAGTAAGTCCTTGTCAGCTGAGAGGCCTGACTACTTACCATGCCAATCAAAAACCACATTCAATCTATGATGCCAATGTAAAAAGCAGATGGAAAAGAAATTGTCTAGTTGCAGGAAGAAGTAAAAACTTGAGACAGGTAACTATTATAGCTAGAACAGCTAATAAGGGCAAATGGAAGCAGTAGTTTTATTAATAAACATCTTTCTTAAATCCAGCACACATGTATTCATTCTCGAGTCTGAGACAAATAACCCATCTGCTTTCATCTGCTCCATCCTCAAATCCCATTTAGAACATGAGGAAAGCCACTGTGTTTTTTCCACTGCATAGTGGATGCTCATCACCCTTTTCTCTCAGGTTCGTGAATGTGAACATCTGTTTAATCACAATGCAGTGATAACTGATGTCCCTGAAATCCATCAAAAGCAGCCACAAAATCTAGAATACATTTTGAAATGTCAAGCAGGGAAGGAATTACATTCAGTATAGTTTTAGTGTTAGATATTTTGTTATATGCATTATATAACATGTACACAGTTGTGATATATGTCTATGTATATTTACATAGCAAATGTACTAGCATCCTGGCTTACTTGATTACTTTAAATAATTCCTTCTAGGTAAAAGAGTTTACAAATATATTTTACTATCAACTAACAAAAAAGGTAACAATCATGCCTGCTTACCTTACTTTATTGATTAAAACTAACAATAAATAAAATGTATTTAGCATTTTGAGTATTTTGACTGTGTTTTTCATTTGAATAGTTGCTGTGGGAGATAACTTCTGATTAGGAAGAGAAGGGAATGATGTGGGCAAAATATGGAAGAATCTGATGGCAAAGCATTCCATTGTATAAAAAGTATGTACTGGTAGTGAATATTTAAGATATCAATAACTAATTTATCAATTATTACAAAGATACTTTAATCCGAGATATAGAAAAGAATAGAATCTTACATTAAATATGTAGTCAGGGTTTTTTTTTGTTTTTCATTTTCAAATGACAGGCAAATAGAAAAAAGATCAATTCATAATAACTTTTCTGAAGGTGAAGGTTTGCTCTCTTGGCTCACAAAATATCATATTAGATATTGACTGTTATCATTATGGAAAGAGGACTACAGTGGCTACCAGGTAATCTAGGCCCTATCCATTGTGTTGGTGTTCATGGGGAAAAATCAATTAACTTATCTGAGTCACAATTTCCTTGTACAAAATACCTCCTGTCCTACCATTCTCACAGGCTCTTGCCGGAGACAAATGAGGGGAAAAGGTAGAGAAAAAAAGTATAAAGTTTTTCACAAGTATGGGCTTATATTGGACACAGCTGATTGCCCAAGTAATAATTCTTCTACCTTTTTTCTTTTCTTTTTTTTTTAGACAGAGTCTTGCTTTGTTGCCCGGGCTAGAGTGAGTGCCGTGGCATCAGCCTAGCTCACAGCAACCTCAAACTCCTGGGCTCAGCGATCCTAGTGCCTCAACCTCCCAAGTAGCTAGGACTACAGGCATGCGCCACCATGCCCGGCTAATTTTTTCTATGTATATATTTTAGTTGGCCAGATAATGTCTTTCTATTTTTAGTAGAGACGGGGTCTCGCTCTTGCTCAGGCTGGTCTCGAACTCCTGACCTCGAGCGATCCACCCGCCTCAGCCTCCCAGAGTGCTAGGATTACAGGCATGAGCCACCACGCCCGGCCTACCTTTTTTCTTGCTAACAAAAGCAGATTTGGTTTAGGCAACTGAATGCTCACTATCAAAGGACAAATTATGACTGTTTCAAATCATTTATTTCATTGTTTATTTATTCACTTCTTCATTCTCCAAATGTTTTTTTTGGAGAATGTCAAACATTGTTATAGGTGTGAGGAAAACAACAATGAAGAACACAGACAAAAATTCTAGTGGGGAAGGCAGAAAACAATGAATAAGTAAAACATATCGCAAGGTGACAAGATAATATAGAGGAGAATAAAGCAGGGAAGAGTAACTTACGGAGTGCTGGGCAGGGATGGTCAAAGAAAGTCTCAATGAGAAGGAGACATTTGAGAAAAGGCCTGAGAGGTAAGGAAACAAGGCATGGGGATAGCTGGACAAACTGCAGTCCCGACAAGGTAACAGCATGTGCAATGGCCCTGAGGCAGGAAGCATGCCAAAACTGTACTCAGATCAGCAAAGAGGCTACTGTGCCAATAACAGAGTGAATAAGAGGGAAGTAAAAGGAGATGAGATCAGAGAGGTAAAGAGAAGGGGAAAAGATACAGATTGTATACAGTGTAACAGACAAATGTAGGGGCTTTGGCTAAAAAAAAGGAGTGACAAGATCTGAATTGGGTTTTCAAAGGATCATCTTGGCTGCTATGTTGAGAATAGACTTTCAGAGGTGACTGGCAGAAACAAAGTGATCAATTAGGAGACAATTGCACTAATCTAGGTGGGAGATGACTGTGGCTCTGACGAGGTGGTGACAGTGGAAGTGGTCAGACTATATATCCTGAATTTGCTGATCAATTGGATGGGGTATAAAAGAAAGAGGAGTCAAGGATGACTCCAAAATTAATTAAAATGGGGATGACTTCAGGAAGAGCAGGTTTGGGAGATAAGATCAATAGTTTAATTTGAGACACATTAAGTTTAAGATGCTGCTTAAACACTTGGGGAATTATTAGCATATAGGTGATATGTAAATCCATGATATTGAAAAACATTGCAAAAGTGTAGTATAAGAAAGAAAAAGAATTGGAGGCCAAATAAAGAATGATTCAAAAAGAAGGGAGTGATCAACACTATAAAATGCTGGTGACAGACCATTAAGAAGAGGGCTAAGCAGTTGATTTGTGGGGATGGAAGTCTAACTGGAGTGAATTTAAGAGGAAATGAAAGAGAGGAGTTGGAGATGGTCAGCATATAAGTTCTTTCAAGGACTTTTTCTGGGAAAGGAAACAGACCTAAAGGGCAGCAGTTAGAGGAGGATGTGGGGACAAGATTTTTTTTTTTTTAAATGAAGAAATTACTGCATGTTTTCATGCTGATAAAAGAGCATGAAAATACAGTAAAGAGAGAAGTATAATGCAAGAGAGAAAGAAGAGAACAGTGGGAGTGATGTCTGCAATTAAGTGAGAGGGACAGGATCTAAGGCACAGGTGGAGGAGTTGGCCTGGGACTATGAACAGTTCATCCAAAGTTACAGGAGCCCCAGCAGGCAAACCCATGGCACAGGTGCAGGTGAATTGGTAGGTGTGAATAGTTTTCTTCTGGTTGCTTTATAGTTAAGAAATGCACTCTTTGCCAGTGATTGGCTCAGGTCACATGTTCATTCTCAGTAGACCCAGTTTTGGCCAATGATATGCAAAGGGAAATCTTTTAGGGGGTTCTGGAAAAATTTTCTTTCCCATAAAGAGAAGTGCCCAAGAAGAGAAAGTCCTTTTGCTTCTACCTTTCCTTTCTGCTTTGGATGTTATTCTATGAAGATGTGATGCTTAGAATTGCTGTAGACATCTTAGGACCATGAGAAGAAATGTACAATGTGCCAAGGACTTTGCAAATATAGGTAGAGGGCAGAGGTCTTTATTTTCTTTGCTGATATATCCAAAGTGTCCAGAAGAGTGTCTGGCACATAGTAGATACCAAATAAGTATTTTTTTTGAATAAATGAACTATCACCAGGATGTGCCATGTTTGTCAGAAACCCATAGTGGTATACACCAGCAAGTAAAGAGGTTATTATACTCCCATGCCCTAAGTGGTAAGATAGGGGTAGTAGATGCTAAGAGGGTGAGTCAGGCTTAGCAACCCTTGACTTTGAAATGCAACAAACTTCAGTGCATACTGTAGTGAAAAGCAGTATGTCACTCTTTGAACGTTAATTATAAAATGCTTTGTTCATGATCAGTATTTTTTGATCACGTCAATTCCTTTATAAAAATAAATTGAAATCAAATATATTTTATAAATCCTTATATTTTCCCTTAGTAAGACACAGACAGGGACATTATCTGGGATAACATTTGTTTTATTCATTAACTTAATTTCTTCCCCTTGTCCATCTTTTTTGTGACCTAGGAGTACAATCATAGTGATGAAACATTTTACCACAGCTATCACCAGTTTTTATTGAAAAGCACACAAGATGCCCTGTTTTAAACATTTAGGAGTTTCAATGTCTGCTTTTTTCTTTAGGAGAGTTATATTTCTATGTTCCATGCCAGCATGCATTTCCCCCGCCTCCCTTCCCACCTTCATTTTAGCAGATACCATTATCTTTTTCTTCTGGAATCACTTTTGTACACCTGAGTACAATGAGTTCCTTTACCATACAACAGAAGATAAAGTATTTACAATTTCATTATACAAGCACACATATGGCATTATATGCACAGGCATAAAATTAAAGCTAAAGTGTCTAAAGCCTGGACTAAAACCATATTTATGCTGCTGAAGGCAAGAAAAATTATTTAGTCTACAGTAACAAGTAAGTAGCAGCAAAACAAATATTTGGTTGACTGTGGAAAGCCAATGTTTTCATTACTTCATACAAGCATAAAAGTTAAAAACAGGCTGAACAAGCACATTCCAACAGCAAATAACACATGTATTCATCAATCTTTTGGTGTATATAAGACTGATTCCTAATTTATGGATTTATATGCCGTGAGGATAGAACCAACTTTGCCTTAAATGTTATATATTATGGATATATACATATATAATATGTTTTCATATTGTCCATTTATTTTAAAAAGATCTATTGCAAATATTTTCTTTACTAGTATAAGATATAGCACTTCTTGCCTTAACAGTGCTTTAACCTAGTACAATATATTCAGCATACTAACACTTATTAATGAATTATTTGTCTCCACATGTAAATAACTGCTTTGATAGTCTGCAAAATGGTTATAATTTGCTGACTTCCTGTCATGCTAAGTCTGTAATTCGTGATTTACATGTATTATTTAACATAAAAATTTATTTATTATTACTCTCATTTTAAAGGTAAGGAAACTAAGGCTCACAAATGACTTGACCAAGATTTCTCAGTCCCAAAATCAGAATGAGAAATAAAACTCCTATCTGTCTGAAATATCAAGATTCGGAGAAATCACACTCCTGAGAGTGTGGCAATAGGGCAAAAATGCCTCACAAGTGTAAGACTTTACATTTAGCAATTTCATTCCCAATCCCATTTTAAAAACAAAAGCATAAAATATATTATTTATATATTTTATATATATATATTCTTATACTGCAATGGCTGTTTGGGGGTAAGAATAAAGATAATTTTATTTTCTTCTTTTTATTTTATGATTCAAATTTTCTGAAATAAGTATGTATTAATTTTTAAATAATAGATTTGCCTGAATAAAAGAAGTAGCAAAGGAGAAAGGATTTTCACTGTTGGAGAATACAGTTACAAAGATGGAAGGTACAGAAGACCTGAGGGTCCCCCGCAGTGTGGGACTGTAGTGAGACTATCAGTGTATCTCCTGCTCTGTTGACTGAGAGCCTAGAAGCAATAGGAACGAGCACACCTAGCACCCAGATGTTGATTTCTAAATACTATTTTTCACTTAAAGAAATCAGAGCTCCTTAGGAAAAGAGGGGTAATTTCAGGTCTTGGGCAGGGAAAGTATAATATGAACCTAGAACATCTGTTAAATCAGAAAATAAGGAAGTGCTCAAATAATAATGAGAACATATCAAAAGAACACAGGAGCTAGCCTGAGGGGCTCCCATTGGGCAAATAAAAATGAAATAAAATTATTTATTTTTAACATCAAAATAAATAATGATAAAAACAGACTATTGCCCATGAAATAAGATTCCATGAGTTTATATTGACATAATAAATAAATGGAGAAGAAAGGAAAGCTCTTTTTACAGTGGAATTAAAACTATAAATATAAAAGAAATGATGGAGTTAGAAAATTATTAGTAAATCCTAAAACTAATGGAAGTTTGATGAGGAATGAGATATTTACATAATCTCAAAATATCTTCCTATAACTAAAATTTCTACATTATCTTGGATTGGATACTGGAATTGGGGAGGGGGGACACAGTTATAAAGGACACTATTAGAACAAAAGACAAAATTTGAATTTTGACTGTGAATTAGATAACAGTATCAATCAATGTTAAATTTCCTGATTTTGATAATTGTACTGGTTATATAAGAGAAAGTCTTTGCTTTTAGGAAATACACACATATTTGGGGTAAAGATCTGATATCACTAAGGTATCAAATAGTTCAAGAGAAAAGCATATGTATATACATACACATACATACATACCATACAGAGAGCAATGTGCAAATGCAACAAAATGTAAACCATTGGCATATTAAAGTAAAAGATATGAGTTCATTGTACTATTCTTGCAACTTTTCTGTAAGTTTAAAACTTTTTTTCAAAATTAAAAGTAACTATCTCTTCTAGATTGAATGCCTTCGTCCCTGAGACCTTTATGAAAGTCAGTTCCTCTAGACTTTAACAAAAGAGATTTAATTCTATTCTAACATGTATCCAATGAGCAGCTCATCTATAGGACCCCATGTAGGTCCTACTGATTAGCTATAGCAGAGTTCTCAGAATGTGGTAGCCAGACTGGACCTGCACCATCAGCACCACCTGAAAACTTGTTAAAGAGGCTCTACTCCAGATCTATCTGTGTTCCACTGATAGAAAATAGGGTAGTAACAGGAGATAAGGCAGTAAACAACTTGAAAGCAAAATTATGGGGAACAATGGTAGATGATTTTATACTTAATTTGGTATACAGTAAGACATTACTAAGTTTGTGACCAGAGGAATAATATAATTATTATATTAAGAAGATCACTTAAGTAGCTGTGTATAGATGAATCACTTCTGGGAGATTCTAGCGAAAAAGACCAGCTTAAGTTTTTTACTATATTGCCAAGAAAGATGGGTTAAGAATCTGAACTAGGCTATGGAACTAGAACAGGACAGATTGGCTGAATGTGGCATAGGCACATGGTAGGGAACTCCAGTGAGGACAGGGGAAGAAGTGAGGAAGAGAGAGAGGAAAGAGCAATCAAAGGTTACTGAGATTTTGAGCCTGGATAGTTGACAGAATAGTTTGGATCCAGATGAATTCAAGAAAACTTCCTCTAGCTGGGCCTTCTGAAGGCCAAGGATCCTGGCCTTATAATCCTATAAAAGCACATTCTTCTAAACAGTGTCAAGTAATAAAGTGTATAAACCATGTTCCCCTAAACAGTGTCATGCAAGGAAGTGGTTTTCAGACTTTTAAAAGGATTTTAGAGATCTGTGAACAATCTAGACGAAACTGAATGAATGAGTTGTTTTTTAATTTTATAAATTAAGAACTTATAAAAAACACTCCTATTAGCTGCTGAGATTATAAATCGGTAAAACCACTTTGGAAAACAAAATGGCAATTTCTGGATGAGTTGATAGTGTGAGTACTCCACAGGAGTATATGTAGTGTGGTCGCTAAGAACATACATCAGTGGAATCAGGGCTCTGACACTTCCTACCTGTGGGATTCTGGACAAATAACTGCTCTATAGCTCAGTTTCTTCTCCTGTAAAATGTGAAGAATAATAATGTCTACCTATTGTTTTGTATAAGTAAATTAATATATATAAAGCACTTCGAACAGGTAGTAAACATTACCTGCCATTATGATAATGATGATGATAACCCAGACCAGCTGTTCCATGTCAAGACAAACCCTAGAGAAACTCGTTCATGTGCACATGAGAAATGTACAAATGCTTTCTACAAAATGTTTAAAATAGGAAATATATGGAAAGAACCTCAAAGTCCACGAACAGGAGAAAAACCTAGCATGTGTATTTAATGAATACTATATATCATTTAAAATGATTAAATATGTACTACATATAAAACATGGATAAATGTCAAAAGCATAGTGTTAAGCAAAAAAACAAGGTGCAATTGGATATATAACATTTGATACCACTTATATAAGTGTTATAGTAACAATATTGTTATCTTAATGGCTACATACAAACACAGGTAGTAAAAGATTAAAAACATGCATAGAAAGGAAACTTACTTCCTTCAGGGTAGCGAGTAATTTTGGGGAGAGAGAGAAATGAAATTGGAGAGTACATAGGGGACTTAAATTATATTTGTAAAGTTTAGATTTACTTAAAAAAATCTAAAACAAATATGAAAATATATCAAGATTGGCTGGGTAAAAAATAGATCAAATCTTTATACTTCTCTGTTGAAATATTTCATGAGATAAAAAACAGGAAAAAGTAAAAAAAAAAAAATACCAGTATATCAGTTTGAATAAATTTTAAAACTCACACATTAATATTATTTATTTAGATATGGGGTCTTGATTTGTCACCCAGGGTAGAGTGTAGTGGTGTCATCATTGCTCGCTGCAGCCTCAAACTCCTGGGCTCCATCAATTTTCCCACCTCACCCTTCTGAGTAGCTGGGCCTACAGGGGTGCACCACCATGCCCAGCTAACTTTTTTTACTTTTTGTAGACATGGGATCTCACTATGTTTCTCAGGCTGGTCTCGAACTCCTGGCCTCAAGCGATCCTCCCACATTGGCCTCCCAAAGTGCTGGGATCACAAGCATGAGCCACTGTGCCCAGCAATATTTTTTAATTTGAAATAATTTTAAACTTACAGAAAAGTTTAAGAATAATATAGAAAAACTTGTATCTTTCTACCCAAATTCACCAATTTTTAAAATTTTGCCGTATTTTATTATTTTTCTCTCCCTTTTCATATACAGATATTATGAGACTAGGTTGCATATATCATGGCCCTTTACTCCTTAATACTTCAGTTTTTATTTCATAAAAACAATGACAATTTCTTAACTATAAGATGGTTATCAAATTCAGAAAATCTCATATTGATGCAATACTTTAATATGAAGTTCATATTCTAATTTTGTCCAGTGCCCCAACAATGTCCTTTTTAGCATTATTTTTTCCTTTGTTCTAGGATCCAGTCCAGGAGCATGTTTTGCATTTAGTTTTGATGTCTCTGTAGACTCCTCAGCCTTTTTTTTTGTTTCATAACATGGACATTTTTGAAGAATATAAGGCAGTTTTTTTTCTAATAAAATATTCCTTAATTTAGGTTTGTCTGATGTTCTCTTATGATTAGAGTCAGGTTATGCAGCCCTAGGCAGAACAGCACGTAAGTGATTTTGTGTCGTTCTCAGGGTACTGTTAAGAGATGTGTGGTATCCATATGCCCCTCATTGCAGACGTTAATTCTGATCAAAGTGTTATCCAGTTCCTCTATTACAGAGGGAAAGAATACGTACATCCATTGTAACTAATAAGCAATAAGTGAGGAGACACTTTAGGATCATGCAGAATATTACTCTTCATCAAACATTCTCCTAGATTTAGTGACCATTGATGATTTTTGCCCAAACCAACCTTTACTGTGAAAATGGTAATTTTCCAAGTCCACCATTCTCTTCACATTTATTGTTTGGCATCTTACTGTAAGGAGCAGACTTCCTTTCTCTTTTAAGTATTCATTTATTCATTTAAATCATTATGGACTCATGGCTTCTTATTCCCCCTCCTCCTGAGTGGTTTAAATGTCTTTACTGTTCTCAATTATTATTTTTTGTATTTTTTATTGAGACAAAATTCACATAAAGTTCACCATTTTAAAGTGTATAAAAGTCAGTAGTTTTTAGTATAATCACAATGTTGTAAAACTATCACCACTCTCTAAAACCAGAAAATTGCCATCTGCCCCAAAAGAAGCACTGTGCTTGTTAGCAAAAACACTGTCAGCAGTCAGTCCCAATACCCATTTCCCCACATTTTCTGGCAACCACTAACTTTCCTTCTGTTTCTAGGGATTTGGATCTGCCTATTATGGACATTCCATATATATAGAATCATACAATTCATGGCCTTTTATATTCTGGGTTCTTTCACTTAGCATAATGTTTTCAAGCTTCATCCATGTTGTAGCATGACTTAGTACTTCATTTCTTTTCATGGCTGAATAATATTTCACTGTATGGATATACCACATGCTGTTTAGGTTGTTTTGTTTGGGCTGTTTCTCCTTTTTGGCTATTATTGAATAATGCTGCTATGAACATTTGTATACAAGTTTTTGTTTGAGTACCTGCCTTCAATTCTCTTGGTACATACCTAGGAGTGGAATTGCTTGGTCATGTGGTAATTCCATGTTTACCTTTTTGAGGAACTGCTAAACTTTTTTCTAAAGTGGTTGCACCATTTTTCAATCCCACCAGTAATGTATGAGTGTTCCAGTTTCTCCATATCCTTGCCAATGCTTGTTAGTTTTCCTTTTTAAAAAAATTATAGCCATCCTACTAGGTGTAAAGTAGTATCTCATTGCAGTTTTGATCGCATTTCCCTGATAGCTAATGATATTGAGCATTTTTCATGTGCTTATTGGCCATTTGTATATCTTCTTTGGAAAAATGATTATTCAAATGCTTTGCCCATTTTAAATTTGGTTTTTTTATTTTATCTTTTTATTCTTGAGTTCTGTCTCCTCAAATATCTGAAGTTCAAATAATTCCAGATTCGACCAGTGAAAGAGAGACCTTTTCAAGATGGCTTCTGTGCTGTCTTGACATGCCACCATCATTTTCTGCAGCATTTCTCATTTTTTTGCACAAGAGTTGGTCTGGTCTTGGGTCATCCCATATTTTTATCTCCCTTCTTCTACAATGAGAATCCTGACTCCCTATTACATTGACATATTACTAAATCTCACCATATGAATTGGTTATATAATCAATATGCCTACAGTGCTACAAAAACCAAAACAAAATCTATGAAGAAGGGTTCAAGAATTTTTTACTGTTCTTTCCCCACACCCAGAGGACTAATACAGTCAAAATATTATGTTTAAAATTTGAATTAACTTTCTTTCTTTAATGTCTCATCAGTGTATGTTACTCATTTGAAACAGAATTGAGTTTATTTCTATTTGTATTCAGTTTTAGTTTCCTTTTCATTCTCATGTTTATTGATATAATTTTTTAACTATATAGAACATAAATATTTGCAAAAGTTAAAACTATATCAAAAGATAAACTCAGGGCTGGCCACAGTGGTTCAAGCCTGTAGTGCTAGCACTCTGGGAGGCCAAGGCGGAAGGACTGTTTGAGGACAGGAGTTCAAGACCAGCCTGAGCAAGAGCAAGACCCCATCTCTACTAAAAATAGAAAAATCAGCTAGGCGTGATGGTGTGCACTATAATCCCAGCTACTTGGGAGGCTGAGGCAGAAGGATTGCTTGAGCCCAGGAGTTTGAGGTTGCTGTGAGCTAGGCTGATGCCATGGCACTCTAGCCCAGGTGATAGAACCAGATTCTGCCTCAAAAAAAAAAAAAAAAGATAAACTCAGAGAGTTGCCATTGCCTTCTCATCACTTCCACCTCCCACTCTTTGTAAATAACTAACTTTATTGTTTTCTGGATTCTCCTTCCTAGGTTTCTTTCTGCAAAAGTAAGGGTGTGTGTGTGTGTGTGTATGTGCGTGTATTTGTATTTCTCCGTTTTTCTCCCACAAAAGGCAGTATGTGTGTGTATGTGTATATGGCATATATTGTTTTTTATTTTGCTTTTTTCCCCTACTTATTTCCAAAGAATACAAAATTTAATATCCTAAAAGGCATTTTCTTAGATCGTCCTGGGAAGGAAGTGGGAAATTATGACTCTTTCTCTGCCTTTATTTGAAGTCTGCCCCCTAATAAGTACTAACCTTGCAACACAGAGATTGCTGAAAGAAGAAAAATAAACTTTCTGACAGTTGAAAATAAGCAGAATTGTCATTATCTAATATTATATTGTATATTTAAAATTTTTTTTAATTGTTTATTTTTGTTATAGAAGAGTAAAAATGTATTTCAGAGAAGAAATTGGGATCTCTACATTGTAAGCCTAAGGAGGCAAGAGTGATAAGAAAAAGAATCAAGTTCCTTAAGGGAATATAAGGACGAATGAAAGGCAGTGAATATGGGTGACTGTTGACTTTTAAAAGAACAATTTCAGTAGGGTTAAGAAGTCAATCCTAAGAAATTATGCAGAGTTGTGAACAAGGGATTTCATAAGTAGGTGCAATAGTGGAAGGCAAAGTTTGGAAGAGAGCACACAGTAGAAACAAGGTTAAAAAAATACCTTTGAGGTCAGAGAAGAAATGAGCAGGTATGAAACAGAGGTGGGGGAAAGTAAGTGGATATGGACAGACTTCTGCAAAAAAAGGAGAAGAGAAAGTTCTTGAAGATTGTGGAAAAGGGGATGGGTAGTTAGCTTTGAAAAGAACTGGGGTCACTCTGTCCCAAGACAAAAGATAGGCTGGAAAAACGTTTGGGGAAACAGAAATTTGGTGGTCGAGAGGAGTAAAGTTGAGGAAGCTCATGTTAGCTTATGGCCTTTTCAAAAAAGGAAAGATGAGGTAATCTGCAAAGAATAGGCACAGGAGCAGGGTTGGCACGGGAGAGGTGAGGATTGTGGAAAATGCTTGGCACAGAGAGGCCACATGGAGAACACAGGACAGAACTCACAGCACCAACATGACAGTCTACATTGGCATTTCTTCAGCTTTGACAGTTTAACATTGTAAAGTATACTTACTTATATTAAAATTGGTGATATAAATGACAAGTAAACTCTTGATTTTCCCTATTTTAGTGGAACACTTTCCAGATTTACTAAATGATGTAACTGTTGTGAAACTGTTGCCATTCTTCTATTATTGAACTAAAAATTTTAAGTTTCCCCATAAAGTCACAAACAATGTATCAAACTCACCTAAAAGTTGAATTAAGAAAAATATAGCATCTGCCAAATCGGAACTAGAAATATATATATTTGTGATTATATGTACACATTCTATTTACATGTTATTATAAACTAGTGATGATAATAACTTCTAAAGAATTCTACTTTCTATTATAAGTACCTAATAGGACAAACTGAATAGAAGCTTAATTTTCAACAAACATTGTTATTACATAGTAAAACTCACCATTCTTTCGGAACAGTTTTCAGGAATGGCTCTTGAGTTTTAGAGCAAAGAAAAGGAACCTGATTGCTCCTAATATAAAATGGTGGCTCATCCTAGCTCAGAGAGAGATTAAAAAGTAAGAAAGTTAAAGAAACTGAAAAGGCATTCTCTGAGATAACTCTGGGAAGGAAGTGGTATAATATGTTCTTTCTCTCCCTTTATCTGAAGTTTGCTCCCTACTAATTTCCTTTCTAACACTGACCTTACAACAGAGATTTTAAAACCAAACAAACAAACAAACTTCCTAGTAACTGAAAACTAGCAAAATTGCCATTATCTGACATTATGTTGTGCTTCCTTACTGACTGTCTTCACTCCATGCCCAACTGGAATATAAGCCCCACGAGGATAGACACTTCATCAGTTCATTCTATGATTTATCCTCAATGCCTTGAAAAATGCTTAGAATAGAGTAGGCACTCAATAAACGTGGATTAACAGAAAATCAAATACAGAATCCTTGCACATAAGGAAAAAGCAAACCTGGGGAAAAAAAGGCTTTTATGATATGAGTGAAATCTGTATTGTGGATTAGTAAAAATTGGCTATATGTTTGGCTTATGAGATCACTACTAAATATCTTACATTAGGGTTAAGAATTTATAAAATTCCTTATCAAAGTAAGTTTAAAATTTTGTCCTGAGTAAAACAAATAGGTTTAACATTTCATAAATAATGTATGTTTAGTTGAAATTAGGTTTTATTCAATGAAATAAATATTTATTATGATCCTTCAGAGTATATGATATAGATTGATGCAGAAGATTAACACAAGACAAAATATGGTGAGTAGCACAAGAAGGTCAGTGGGATAGCCAGGTAAATGGTTTGTAAAGCATGTATATGAAGCTTAGAGCTGGAAATGAAGATTGGTGAATCATTTTTCAAAGGAATCAGCAACCACACCTTTTGTGGGATTTTAGATAGGGTTTAAGGAAGTTTGGGAAAGGTTCATAGGAGGTGAAGGTGTTTGAGATGGAGCATGAACAAAAATTCCATAGGCAAAAATGGCAGAAGATGTTCAGGCCAATGGAATTGCATAAGCAACATGACACAGATAAGAAAAGTGGGCTGTAGTCAAGGGTCCATTAGGAAGGATTGGGGAGGGTATGGAATCTGTCCAGGGACGTAATAGAAGAAAGGACTTGAAATTTGTATTACTGCAAATCTTGAGGACTTCATATTAATATATGTATATAGTTTGCTAGAGAACAAAATGGGCACAGATGAAGGGCTTTTCCTTAATTTATATGATTTAATCCTCTTGTCAATCATGTGAAATTGATAAATGATAAAATGAAGCAACAAAATCTAGTTACTAATTTTATCTAGTCAGCACACACACATACTCATGTACACACATACGCAGAAACACACACACATTTGTATCTTTAGAGAATATAATAATGTTTTAAATAGTATAGAAAAAAATATATGAAAATAGCTTAATAAAAATGTTGTATTTATGCCCTGAATTTCTCCATGGAACTTAAAATCCTTTAACAGACATTATCTCATTGTTTTAAGAACTGCTATGAAACAATCTGACATTTATATAACACCATTCATTCTCAAAAATCCTGAAGGTTTTATAAACGCTGGAAGAATGGCTTTTTTTTTTTTTTTTGAGACAGAGTCTCACTCTGTTGCCCAGGCTAGAATGAGTGCCGTGGCATCAGCCTAGCTCACAGCAACCTCAAACTCCTGAGCTCAAGCGATCCTCCTGTCTCAGCCTCCCGAGTAGCTGGGACTACAGGCATGCACCACCATGCCCGGCTAATATGTTTTTTTTATATATATTTTTAGCTGTCCATATAATTTCTTTCTATTTTTAGTAGAGATGGGGTCTCGCTCTTGCTCAGGCTGGTCTCGAACTCCTGAGCTCAAACGATCCGCCCACCTCGGCCTCCCAGAGTGCTAGGATTACAGGCGTGAGCCACCGCGCCCGGCCGGAAGAATGGCTTTGTTAACGTTCGACGTGCAATCACTGAGGGATGAAGGCGGGGGGGTGGGTACAAAGTGGTAGATGCTCCACAGAACATAGCAGTAACATACAACCATTTAAGAAAGAAAGTGAAAGACATTAGTAAATGGAAACCATGAAGAAACAAGAGCAGAGAAGATCCAAGCTAAGGTTGCATTGCATTTGTTAAATCCAAGAAAAACATTAAACACCAACTGGTTTTATTTTAATTTTTGTACCTTAGAATAACATATAGATAATTTCAAGATTAAAAAAATTAAGCATTATCTGCTAAATCAAAAATTCTAATTTCTTTTTTCCCTTTTTAAAATTATATATAAAAATTATATATATTTATGGTATACAACATGATGGTTTGAAATATATGTACATTGGATGGCTGAATCAAGCTAATTAAAATATGCATTACCTCATACTTCACATCAATTTTTTGTGGCAAGAACACCTAAAATCTACTCTTTTAGTGATTTTCAAGTATATAATACATTGTTATTAACTACAGCCACCATGTTGTATGAACTTATTCCTCCTGTCTAAGTGCAATTTTGTATCCATTGACAAACATCTCCCCAATCTCCTGCCCTCTTTAGTCTCTTGGTAACCACCATTCTACTCTTTGAAGAACTCCATTTTCTACAGTGCTTTCTGTCTGGATAGTTGTCTGTCAACTACATCTTAGATGCTACATTATTATTGATTCAATATATTTTTTGGGGGTGGTGGTGGCTATATTTTTTGAAGGCTCCTCTTCCCCTCCTTTCTTCCCTTTTTGGACTGAGACTACGATGCTGAAAAACAACTACCTAAAAAAATAAAAATAGTGTCGTTTTGTTTTTAATTTATCGGGTATATTAGTCAGGGTTCTCCAGAGAAACAGAACCAAAAACGGCATGTGTATGTGTGTGTCTCTCTCTCTTTCTATAGAAAGGGATTTATGATAAGGAATTGGCTTACATGATTAGAGAGGCTGAGAAGTCTCAAGTTCTGCAGTCAGCAAGCTGGAGATCCGGGAGAGCCAGTGATGTGGTTCCAGTGTGAGTTCAAAGGCCTGAGACTCAGGAGAGCTGATAGTATAAGTTCCAGTCTGAAAGCAGTAGGCTTCAGACCCAAGAAGAGTCAATGTTACAGTCCAAAGGCAGGAAAAGACCAATGTCTCAGCTCAAGGCAGTCAGACAAAAGTCGTTCCTTCTTACTTGTGGGAGGGTCAGCCTTTTTGTTCTATTCAGGCTTTCAATTGTTTGGATGAGGGCTACCTACCTTAGGAAGGGCAATCTGCTTTATTCAATCTCTCCATTAATATGTTAATTTCATCCAAAAACACCTTCACAGACACACCTAGAATAATGTTTGACCAAAAAATGTGGGCACCTCATAGCCCAGTCAAGTTGACACAGAAAATTAACATATCTCTGTCCCTTTCATAGAAAAACTAACAGAATTCTATTTTTCCTGAAGCAAATGAGGACAATATAATAATGCATATAAAGAAGGCACTGCCAGATTCCCTACTTGGATAAGGAAATATGCCAACCAGTGCCAAAAGGCTGTAGTACCTCAGAGTTTGTCTCCTCTACTCACCATATACATGGAGGGGCACCTTTACTGGGAATATGGGTATAAGTAGAGGGAATGTAGACGAAGAGCTGGACATCACAAAACACTGCCACAACTAACCTCCCAGCACACATGATATAGTTATGAGGGAAGACAGTCAGTTTTCCAGAGGAATGAGAACACAAACCTTATAGATACATAGGGACTTTGATCATCTCTATAGCCAGCTCATAGTAAAAAAGGGGATAACATTCCTATTAGACCCCCAAAGATACTGGTTGAGGCCCCAAACCTAAAGATCACCTTCCAACAAAGAGCTACTGGTCAGTACAAATCCACTACAACCACCACGACTACCACCACTAAAGTTACCATATATTTCAGAGGCTATATATCTTACTTATTAAGCCTTAAAATAAGCAAATGAGTATGCCCATTTCACAGATGAGGACATTGAGGCTAACAGAATCGTACTGGTATGTTTTTGTTTGCCTAGTGTGTTTTTGATCCCTTCTTCTGATAACAGATTCTGCCTCTGATGACAAGAGTGACCCATGATCAATCGATCAGTATGTCTTCTGGGATATGGGTGCTTAAGCAGACTGGAAAGAAATTAAGGTGAGTTGTCTGATGACAGAATGTGAAAATAGTATAAAAGCTTTTGCGTTGAAGGCCCTGGAGTTGTCCCTGGTCTTCCTGCCCTTCCTGAAGTAAGACTATTTAGTGCTTAGTTCTATTTTGTGTGCTACCTAAGCATCCCATCCTGTGGCTTAAATTATAGTTGGTTGTGGCCAAGAAACCCTAAAGAATACATAAATACATTACATAATTTATCCAAGATCATATAAGCCTAAATTGGAAGAGCTGACTCAAACCTAGATTTTTCTGACTTTAAAGCCTGTGTGCTCTTAACCATGATACCCTCACTGGCTTTTGAAAACTGGGATTCTATAATATTACCTGCCACCAAAAAAATTATAGCATTCTCTTGATTTTATATCTTAGATTCTTCAGTAAAATTTTTTTTTGAAAATAGTTAAGCTAACATGGAAAATCTTGTAAAATTACTCTATAAAATTTAATTTCATTGTTGAAAGGGAAAATCTTTAGTGGGCATATTTGAATTGGGTTATTTGGATATTATATAAAAGGGACAGCAAAAGGTATATAAGAAAATAGTACTTGAGCTGTGCTCTTTCTCTATCAGTGAGAAGAAATGAGAATAAAATCTTCAAACACCTTCCAGAGAAGCAGGTGAAGAGAATGAAAACAGTACAGACTTTTTTTTGCAGGTAAATATAATGGGAAGAACCAAACATTCAGTTTCTTTTAGCTCTACAATTATGTGAAATGGGCTCAATCTCCCCAAACTGCAGTTTCCTTATCTATAGAACAGAGATAGTAAATCTATTTTTATTGGGTTGTTGGGTAAGAATTAAAGTAGGTTATATATGTAAAGCTTCTACTATAGAGCCTGGCACATGATAAGCCATTTATGAAATGGTATTTGCTATTACTGTTGGAGCTATCCTTAAAGTGAGTCATGTGACGATGACTTCTCCAACAGAAGACTGGTGAGAGGACTATGGAGGAACACATAGTTAGAAACCAAAAGCGTAAAAGTATCTAATAAATAGGAATCTTTAATTCTGTCTTAGTATCTCTTACCTTTCTGTGTGTGTACATGTATTTAATCTTGCATGTACTGTAAAATGTAACATATATACCGAAAAGTACACAAATTTAAAATGTACAGCTCAATGGTTTATCACAAAGTGAACACTCAGGTCAGGAAATTCTGTAGCTTGCCAGCCCCGCACAAGCACCCCTGATGCCCACCTCAGTTATTAACCTCTCCCTGTCCCCCTAAAAAGCAACCATTATCTTACCCTATGTGATAATCACAAGTATGTGATAACCACAAACTTTCTTTTCTTCATAGTTTTACCTCTTAAGCATGTACTACTAAACACTGCTACTTAATTTTTGCTATTGGAAATACAGAAACCCATACTACACACTTGGAATGAATACTTAAATGCCACGTCAATGAGTCTCTTGAATAAACAGGTAAAGACTAGAGGGCAAAAACAAGAGTTTCTTCTGAAAACAATAACAACAACAAAACTGATTTTTTTCCAAGTATGTGCCCATTAATACTGAAAAAAACAAAACAAAACACCAAAACCCAACCAAACACAAACAAAAAACCTAAACCCCCCAAAACACTACTACTTAATTTTTCTTTTGCATATTATATAAATGGAATCACATCATTTGGATTCTTTTGTGTCTGGCTTCTTTTGCTCAACATTGTATTTGTAAGATTATGCATATTACTATGTGTATAGTTCCTTCATTTTCATTGGTATACAGTATTCCATTGTATACCACGATTTTTACCCACTCTACAAATAGACATTGTGCTGTTTCTTATTTTTGACTATTGCAGATAGTACTGTCATGAACACTCCTGTACATGTGCACACATGTCTGATAATTATGTACAGACGAGTAGAATCAATGGGTCATGGAGTATATATGTATTTTTAACTTTGGCAAAAAATGCCTATTGTTTTCTTAAGTGGTTATATCAATTTACACTCCCAATGCCAGAGGATGAGAGTCCCAATGCTCCACAGTCTTAGTAATAATTCCTATTGTTAGTCTTGTTTTTTAGCTATTGTGGAGAGTGTATGGTTTGGCTTCAATTTGCATTTTCCCGAATACTCATGAAGTTGAGCCAATTTTCATATGATTATTAGACATTGGATATTTTCCTTTTTGAAGTGCCTATTGAAGTCTTTTGCCCATTTTTCTTTGGGTTATTTCTTTCTCTTATTGATTAATAATCATTGGCTATTCTCTTAGCCTGGCTATGTTGCAAATTGGTTCTCGCATTCTGTGGCTTGCCTCTTCACTCACATCAGGGTGTGCTGATGAACAGAGGTTCTTAATTTTAATATAGTCAAAATTAAGCAAACTTTTCCTTTATGCTTTTTTGTGTGTGTCCTATTCCTTAAATCTCTACACCAAGGTCATAATGACGTTCTTAAATCTTTTCTAGAAGTTTTATTGCTTTGCCTTTTACATTTAGATTATGGCATATCTGGAATTGGTTTTATATGTCTGGTGTGAGTAGGGAGTCAACGAGTTTTCTTTTCTCAAATTGATAATCCAATAATTCCAGCATCATTACCAAAAACATTCTCCTTTTCCTTGCTTTGAAATGCCACCTTTTACACGTATGGGTCTGTTTATTCTATTTCACATGTCTATTTGTCCGTCATTGAACCAGTCCCACACTGTCTTAGTTACTTAACTTTATAATAAGACTTGATAGAATTGTCTATCTCATTTTTTATTTTTGTCTCTATTTCAACTCTGATTGTCTTTACTGCTTAGATTTCCCTATAAATTTTGGATAAGCTTATCAAGATCTAAATAACCTGTTAGATTGAAATTATATTTAAACTATAGAAAAGTTTGGGGAAAATGACATCTGTACAGTACCGAATCTATCCAATCCATTTTTAGATATCTTTAATGTTATTCAATCAGGTTTTGAGGTTTTCTGTGTCTTACATGTCTGTGTAAGGTTTATTTTAGGTATTTGACATTTTTATGTCAATGTAAATGGGATTTCTTTTAAAATTTCATTTTCTAAATTTTTGTTACTTTTATATGGAAAATACAGTTGAGTTGTATGTACTGAATTTATATCCAGCTATTTTGTATACTCACTTGTTAATTTTATAATTTCTCTGTAGATTCTTTTTGATTTTGTATGTACATCATTGTACCTGAGCAAGATAAACGCTTCTTCCTTGTCAAACCTTTTCATTTATAATTCTTGCTTTATTATACCAGCTAGGATCTCCAGTAAATCTTTATAAATGTAATAATGTTGTATATAAAAGGTTATAGTGTATGTCCTTATCGAATGACAGATCCCACCACACCATTACATACGGTATTTTCTGTAGGTAATACTGCACTCCTATTTCTAGTGTGCGAGAACATTTTAATAAAATCATAAATGCACATTGTGTTCCAACTGCCCAGAGTATTCAGTATAGTAAAATGTTGTACAGGTTTGTAGCTTAGGAGCAATAGACTATACCATATAACCTAGGTGTGTAGGAGGCTGTAACATCTAGGTTTATGTAAGTACACTCGATGATGTTCGCACAACAACAAAGTCACCTAACCATGCATTTCTCAGAATGTATCCCCATCATTAAGGGAACTATGACAGTATGCACAAATATTAATTCAAAGTGGTTCCTACACCTCAATATAAAATCTTAAACTATAAAATTTCTAGAAGAATACATAGGAGAATACCTTTGTGACTTTATGCTGGGCAAAGATTTCCTAGATCCCAAAACTCAATCAAAAAATGAAAAAAGTTGATAAATTATACTTCCTCAAATTTAAAAGTTTTGTTGTTTTGAAAGACACTGTTAACAGAATAAAAAAAGAATCCATTGTTTGAGAGAAAATATTTGCAAATCATACACCTCATAAAGGACTTGTGTCCAGAGTATATAAAGAACTCTCAAAATTCAATAACAACACAATTTAAAAAAATAGGCAAAAGATTTGAATAGACACTGCACCAAAGAATATATATAGATAACAAATAAGCACATGAAACAATGCGCAACACCATTATTAATTAGAGATATGTAAATTAAAACCACAAAGTAACACTGCGAACTATTAGAATGGCTAAAATTAAAGAATGACCATACAGAGTGTTAACAGGGATATGGAATAACTGGATATCTCATGAGCTACTTGTGAGAATGTAAAATGTCTTCTATCCCTTTTTGGACTGAGCTCTACATAATGTTTTCAATTCTATCTTTCAATTCATGAATGCTCCTTTTAGTTGTGTCACATTTGCTATAAAATCTATTGCATTTCTTAATGTCAACTATTTTATTTTTCAATTTCATATCTCCTTTGTTTTAAAATCTACTTGTTCTTTATATTTGAAGCCCATTGTTTCTTACAATATATTATATATACTTATTTAACATTTAGTGTCAGAATAAAATCTGAAGTTTTTGTGGGTCTCATTCTGTTGTCTGATGTTTCTACTAGCTTTTGGTCAAGGTGTCTGAATTCCGTGTGTGTGTGGGGGGGGGTGGGGTGTGCGCCCGCACATGCTAATTCTGAGCTGTTCATTTTCTTTTGAACTATCCTTGAGGACTAGGAGTGAAAGTAGTTTCCTCCTGAGAGGATTTATGTTTGCTTGTATCTGGGGGCTTCTGGGGGCACTTAGGATCCGGGACTATATCCAACTAAATTCTTGGCTGGAAGATTTTGAGACCACCAGGCGGGGCAACTTGGGCTCCAAACTGATGGGAAGTCTGCCTTATAGTTAGATTTCCCAAGAGATGCTCTTGACCCCAAATACTCTCTGCCATGATTCAAGATAGGCAGTTTTCCTTGTAGTCCTCTGAGGAGACTGAAATGATCTGTTTATTTCTAATTCTCCCTGCCACTAAGGACAAGGTCCTTTGGGCCCCCAACTATCTGGAGTAGTGTTCTATTAGACCCTTTCTACCTTGGGAAGACCTTAAGCTTTTCATTCTCTCCAAAGAACTTTGTGAGACCTCAAATACAATGTTCCAGTTTACTAAGTTTAGCTAATATCCTTAGGGTTAAAGCTAGACCTAGTGCTCCACTTACTTCTCTTTGTTTACACCTTTACTTATTCCCTAGTTTAAGTATTCCTTATATTTTTGCAAGTCATAGAAGCATATGAAAAAGATGTTTTTGTATTATATTCAACATTTTTAGTTGTTTTCAGTGGGAGGATCAGGCTGTACTCCTAGTCTGCCATGTTGACAGAAATTGATGTTTTCTGTAACACTACAATTTTTTGTGATTCATTCCAAAATTACATACTTAATCTTTGAAAAAGCACAAGTTTGTGATAATAATGTGCTCTCTAAAGGACTCTAAGTTTGCCGAAGGGGTTTTAGAAACAATTATCCTAGCTAAAAGCAAAGTGGATTTTAGTAAATACCAATTAAAACTCTATAGACTGTACCTACTTAAGGTTGGATCAAATTAAAGCACAGAGTCCAGCACTGAACAAGAAGCTAGGGTCCTGAGTTCTAGTTCTACTACTTTACTGTGTGATGCTGAGTAAGCCCCTTAATTGGCTGGCCTGTGGTTTCTTATGTATAATGGAGGGGTTGGCCAGATAATCCTTTCAGGACCACAACTGTGATAACAGCACAGAAGCATGCAATATAAATAGAGCACGCTTAAGATCAGAGTTTCTAATGCATAAGACATTCCTTAAGGATAGCTTACTTTTACATTTAAACATACTGTAGCATTATGTTTTAAATAAGCTTACATTCTGGTGTGGCCATTTTTTCTTAAAAAAATCAATATAAAATATTTTTCTATATCAAAATGGATTCTTAATGATTTCTCAATATTTGGACATCTTGTTAGTTCTGAGAACTTCTTTATTGCCTTTGTCCTTTCTGGCATTTCAAATTCTTTAATGTAGCTATTAATATAATTTAGGGATTATCTGATTTTTGCATGAAAAAATACTAATGCTCAAAAGTTGCAACTGTGCCATCTGCCAGGAGTTTATGTGAAGGATTTTGAAAACATAGCCATTTAAAATTGTCAGCATATTGCATTAATCATTTAAAAAAATCAACCTAATACCGGGCAGATTAAACTGTGTAAGTTTCTATGCTACATATTCACAGGTTTACACTGTAAAGTTGTGAAAAGAATATCTTTTTCAAATTTGATTAAGTGCTACAAGATGTTGAAGAAACTCAGCACTCAAATGAATTATGTGTTTGATGTCATTTTTGGCAAAACCTCAGAAAATGTCACATAAAAGAAAAACATTTTACTTAAAATAAGGTCTTGACAGTAGGCTGGAAAAGTTAACAACTCCATTCCCATATGAGAACACTGGTTATAACCAAACTTTTAATGATGATATTAGCTCCTCTCTTGAGACAATCTAAATACCAAAACAAAACAATAAAACACAACGCACACACATGCACCCTTCACCTCTTTTACTTTGTAAAGTGAATAAACTTGTAATTATTTCAATTTAGGCTCCAAATATATAATCTGATTCTAATGTTTCCCTGCTGAATTTTCAATAGCCACTTGAGAAAGACAGAGGTGGCAGACTACATTGGCTCAGGATTTTTTTTTAAATGATTTTTTAAAAATGAAAGGTATAGATAATTTTCATCAGCAATGGAGATCAAGTCCCTGGCTATCAATGCTCCCTCATATTCTAAACCCTGGAGCTGAAAATGGTGGGAAATTTTCATTTCTCAGTTATATTTATACAGTCTTTATATCCATCATCCTCTGTATTTGAAGGTGTCTGATATAAGAGAATTAAGAAAAAATATTCCTTAAGCAAATTGCTCCTTTAAGAGTTATTGGTCAATTTCAATAGAAATATTCTCTTAAAAAAGCATATTACATACAAAATTACAATAAAATTACATTATGGGGAAAAATTACACGTGTGTTTCTGGCATGAAGATGAAAAAATCCAGAGAAATAAATATCACAAAGTTAACCATGGTTATCTTTGGCAGAAGTATTATGAGATGATCTTTCTTTTTGTCCTTTATGCTTTTCTACATTTCTGATATTTTTGCAAAGAATAAATGTAACTTTTATAATTATTAATATAAGAAATACAGCTTTTTTTTTTTAAAAGACAGTAATAGCCAAATTAAGACTTTTAAAGACTAATACTTACCTGGATCAATTAACAAACCTATCTTTACTGGGTCAGGAATGTCACAGATATTAGTAATAGGAGAACAAATTGCAGTTACTAAAAATATAGCTGAGTATCTTGTCAAATTTACAACATTGGAATTACATCAACCATGAGGCAGAAAGAATGGTTACTAGAAAACTGCACTGAGACAGTGAAGGGATTCAGAGAGATATCCTAAAAACACTGGGTCTTAAAAGTAGCAATAGATGAATCCTAGGCAACCACTAGATCTGCAAGATGACCCAGAATTTAAGACACATAAAGATATGTGGATGGGCTAGAGTTTATTTTTCATTGCACATAAAAATTATTTATGCTTATAATGTAGGGTACACAAAGTAAAGCTCAATAAGATTTGCTCATGATGGCTGGTAAGAAAGTATGAGATGGATTGTTCAAAAAAGAACAAAGTACTTCATGGATTCTCAAATTAAAGATGATAATCTCTTATTCACTTTACCAAAAGATTACATTCTTGATATAATTATGAGGGTATATACATATTTATTTGCTATAGACGTTTAAAAACCTTTATTATTTAAAAATTGTATTAGTGAAAGACATACTGTTAAAAAATATAGCATGCTTTCTAGTACACAAGGGTAATAATGTGTTCAATAAAATCTCATTTGAGAGACTGACTGTCCTAGCTACAGAGTAAAGATTTATCTTTCCAGGACTTCCAGGAAATGAGGTGTTCCACACAACTGAATATTCCAGATAAAAGAATCTTATTTTTAATTGATTAAAACAATTAATTTTTCTTAACAGTTAGTTTAGAATCAGCGACCATTCTCTATCCTAATTAAAGAATAATAAATACCGTCTAACCTTTTCTTAATGAATCAGAGTCATTATAATGAGGATTAATAACTTTGTTTTTTAAAGATACTGACACACTCTCAGAGTAAATGAAGTATCTACAGCAAATGTATCCATAATATTGACTACTTTGTTCTTGTGTTTCCTGACCTAGTGTCAAGTGGTTGGCTATCACCTCTTTCTGCTACTGGATTGAATGTCTCTAGCCGTGCCTTTTTCTCTCACTTTTTTAAGAAATTTTTTTGCCCAATAAAATAATGAGCTAGAAGAAAGGCTCACAGGTCAGTCCCTGCTCTGGCTTTTCTTTTGCTTATTTTTTTAAAAAAATTATTGAGATATATTTCATATTCTATAAAATTCACCCTTTTATAATAGAATATACCCTCTCTCACTTTTATTATTCTTTAATCTGTTTTTAACTTAGGAAACCTAATCAATTTGTTAGCACTATGCCCAAAGTCAGAAGAAACAGAAAACAACCAATGGCCTGAGAAACTTTCTATGAATCAAGCGCAAATATACATCCACTTTTCTATGTAAATAAAGTAAAAATTAACACACAGATTAAGAGTAGACTACAGGGGAAAACAGGTCTGATGCTTCTGGCCTCTAAGAAAAAAATGACTCAAGGGTACCTGAAGAAAGTTAACTGTGTTGGAAGAAATGACCAGTTTGGTCAATAAGAAGAATTAGGTATTAGGCATAATAGAGCTAACATTCCAAGAGGGTTTCTGTTTCTTATCAAAAACAAGATTAATCTAGTTTAACACTATATATTAGCTAGATGAAAAGTAGTCAAAAACTATGTACTTTCACAGCCTATCAAGCCTGAGGGGCCCTAGTCTGTCTTAATCCAGTATTAAAAAGATAGTCTAAAGAAACTTGAAATGGCCCAGTGCAACTTAAGAGGTACTAAGCACCTCAGGGATGTGTTTCATGAAGAGGCTTTAAAATTCTTTCTTGATTTACAAGCTCAGATTGCCCTTTCTCCTCTAATTTCTGGCACTACTCATAGAGCAGGTATTGTCTTCTTAGAACTTTGAAAGATCTGACACCATATCTCCCTCAAGCTGATTAGAGAATATGTCCAAACCTGTATCTCTTTGTCACTATGTTCCATTTGGTACTGGTTTTGATATGATGAAACGTAAAAGAAACCTGGAAGGGACTTCGAGACATAATTTAATGAAAAGGATTATATAGTTTATTAAAGAACTTGACAGATCCAACACAGGAAACCAACTCTATCTCCAATTAACTATCAGTCTTATTCAAAATTTATTACTCTCCACTCCCCCTCCCCCCACAACAATCCTATGCACAGGCCTGGATGATTTACAGTGGGACTAAAGAGACTCCAAGGCTGTAAACAGGATTGTCCTGCAGTACATCTCTTTTGACATTGCCGGTATCTAAAGTAAAACACCACATTCCTTGTTTACCTAAATTGGGGTGTTAGAGCTTACTGCAGATTTTAATGTAACTGTTTTGAATTTTTATCAAGTCAAATTTCATGCTATTATAAAAAATTTTAATTATATGACTACGAGAATGATTTTATTCCTTGATGTTCTATTTCTTTCATTTACTGAAGCTTTCCTTCATACATTATCTGAAATCTTTAAAAAGTAAATATCTGACAAACCAATGGCAAAAATTATGAAGTTATATTTACATAATTTCTTCCCAAGAAGTATAATTATATCTATTACTTGAAACATCCTTGTGATATAAGGAATAGCAGATCCTATTTATCTTTAAATATATATGGAGAAACAGATGGGTCCAGATTTTAAAGTAACTTGCCCAATGTGTATAATAGATTTAAAAGTGGAACTACGTCTAGAACATAAGTTCCTAATTGTCTATACAAATCTGGCTAAGGATCTGGCATAAGAACATGGATCAACATTATAAAACCAATGGAATGTTGATCCGTTGATCAAAGGTGATTTCCTAAGATGGTAGAGTCCCTGAAGAAAGTATCTTGTCTATAAGCATACCTGGCTAAATGGGAGAAACCTCCATTCACGCAAAAAGGACAAAACTAGGTATTTTAATGCACAGGTGTTAGAACATAATCCCTTTCTTGTTCTTATAGGTTTCTTCCCAAGTGCTTTTAATCCAAGGATAATACATTAAATTCTAAGATGAAGTGGCAATAGTCAGCAAGTGTTAAGACTTGCCAGATGGATTCATAAAACCAGAAAATAATATCACTGGAAGCTTTACTTAAGAATGTATACAAGTTCATACACATATCTTTTACCAAAGAATACCATTATAAATACGCAACTTGGAAAAACATGAAAATTTTATTTTCAGATTTTAATTTATGTCATATTTATATATACTTATATTGATTATATTTTTTAACTACAACTAATATAGTATTAAAATTCATATTTTCAATCTGTAGGATTTGGCTAGGAAATAATATGGAACTATGTAATATTTATCTTATTATACATTTAAAATTACCATTTTTATATAGTAATGTATATTTATTAGATGTTTTCTCATTATTTAATTTATTTCTTACAAGAACCTTGGGTGGTGCACTAGACATTTATCCCTGGATTTGTAAGAAAACCGAGTCACAAAGGCTTAAATAACCACTGCTAGTGAAGAGTCTTAATATTATATTTCCTTACTTATTTTTTGAAAAGATATAATATTCTAAGGCATTCTTATGACATTAGTGTTACATATAACAAGCACCTAGTATTACTATCAAAATTACTACTAAAATACCAAAATTAATGTATTTTTAGTCTCTCTATATTAGCAGGTACAATACATGCATCCAGATGGAAATTCATACAGAAAATAGATCTGTATCACAAAACAATATGCTATACCAAACTATCCAACAGGCTTTTCTTTTTTTAAAAAATAACAATCCTCTGCTTCTAAGTTTATTCACAAATTAAAGATGCTAGATATAGCATGAAATGTTCAAAAGACCAAATCATCCAGATTTGTCAGAATACTCAGATAATTTAGTCTTGGACTAAAATAAAATGCTTTATAAAAGCCAGATATGTAGTCATACAGTTCAATCAAGAAATCTTTCCTGAAGAGATTCATGAGAGTATTGAGCTCAACTGATGTATGAAGTTGCAGAGCCAAAGTCAAACAACACTTTTCAACTTCTTTTCATGTGAGGACCTCATTATGCAAATACCTACGAGAACGTCTGGATCTATTCCCAGAGTTTATGTGGTTCTAACCTTGGAATATCTGTTAGCTGGGAAGATAGGTTATTCTGACATACAATCAAGGAAGCCTAAAATTTTGCTTTGTTTCTCTAATGCTACAGAGAGACGGTTCATGGTATCATTTTTAATCATGGTGAAAGACATACTACTAGACTTAAAAACTGCATAGAGCAAGTTAAAAGGTCACAGGAGCCAGAATTAAACAGCTATTAATACCAATGGCCCAAGCTGGAAAAACTTAAATAAAATAAATAATGATAGTTTAGGATTATAACACATAGAATAATATAAATATCCACAAGCCCATATTAAAATAAATAAATAATAGAAGAGTGAGCTATTTCTTACAGAAGAATTTAAGTAAAGTAGTAGAAATTAAGGAAATAGGATATTGTAATAGAACACCACAGTAAATAATTTTTGCCAATAGGCAAGATCTACTATCTACCAATGAATGTTAAAATTAGTGGGTGGAAGCCTGAAGAGAAATAGAATATTTGTATAGTCTCAAAGTATCTTCCCCAAGATACTTATAAATCCCAAAGGTAAAAAGAGTAACTTTATACTGGAGTAATTCAGCAGACATCACTTTAACCAATTGATCAAGGTAATATCACCAGTAATAAGACAATAGACATCATGTTACTCCTGATATAATGCATTGAGAAGGAATACCACTTCTGCGGTAATCTAGACAAAAATTGCATAATCATAATCAAATCATGAGAAAACATCAGACAAATTCAAATTGAAAGACATTCTACAAAATATTGAACCAGGACTCTTCAAAGTGTCAAGGTCATGAAGACAAGGAAAGATTGAGGAACTATCATAGATCAGAGGACACTAAGGAGACATGATGACTAAATGCAATATGGAATCCTAGATAGAATCATAGAACAGAAAAAGAATACTAGTGGGGAAAATGGTGAAATTCTAATAATGCCTGTAGCTAGTTAATAGTATTGTTCCAATGTTAACTGTGTGGTTTTGATCATTATACTGTGGTTATATAAGACTTTAACATTAAAAGTATATGGGAAGGCTCTATTATTTTTGCCACTTCTATGTAAGTCTAAATTATTTCAAAATAAAACAATGAAAAATAAGCAAATACAATGGCCCATTCTGAGACTAGAAAAAAAAATATATCAATCAAATGACTCAATTTTTTTGGAAGCTAATTTTAATTGTCATTTAGATTTGGGGCAAATCCAAGTATTTCAATATGATATAAGAAAAATTAACAGAAAAATAATTATTAATATAATTCCCTTTGTAATTACAGCATAAAAATTTTTAATATGGTTAACTTTCATGTAAGTAAAATAAAATACACCCTGTAAGAATCTTCTCTCTCATATTAAGAAATCAGTCTTTTAAGACTCAAACCTTTCTTTACCTAATTGTATTTGTATTTCAAAGGCAGATTAATAAACAAACATAGTACTGTTTATGTTTAATATAGGCCTTAACTGTAAAGCACTATTATAGTAATATCTATTGCATTTCTCTCACTCCTGGTAGATCATGAATCACAAGAGGCAATCTATTGTAGAACCAGACATCTATTGCTAACTTCATACCCCAGTCCAGCATAGTTCTCAAGACATGGGGGTACCAACAATTATTAGCTCAAAATAAATGAAATAGTTAAATAAAAGATCTTTCTAGTTGAAAGAAATTATTTTCATGTATTTAAAATGCTTTTAATTATAAAAAATGGTCCCCTGGTAAAATTATGTATAAAATTAAAAATAAAATAATCCTCACTACACATCTTTCAAATCTCAATATTGCCAATATAGCTTGTTTCTATTCTGGGTTATATTTTACTTATATATCTAGTCATAAATAAGTTTATCCTTTCTTTTAAATTCAGTTTATAATTTGCACCATTATGGTTGAGTGAATTTTTTAACAATTAGTTCCATTCAAATATATATTTCAGTGACTTTCAATTCTTTATGAAGTATATACTTGCCTTTACCACAATAGTTATTGGGGATATAGTGCAAATAATCTGAGAACTATGTACTTTAAATAGTTATGTGGTATTACTTGTGCTACTTGAATAATAATAGCTATGGCCAAATGTTGAACAGCTATTTTCCATTAGAATATGTATTCTTTAAGGCTAGATGCTGTATTTCATTCTTTTGATATATCTCCAGTGACTGTCAAAGAATCTAGTAGGTAAAAACATTTCATGCTTTCCAAAAAGCATAAGAATGCAGAATATATATATATATATATATATACATACACAGAGCAAATTTGTTAAATCAAATGTAGTACACATTCTAAGAGGCAACTGAATAAAATTTCTAATCATGGTCACTAACTACACAATGTAATTTATTATTGTAAAAAGAAAACAGATTTGAGAGTTCCAAGCTGTTATTCTGGAAACTGAACATTTACATGCATTACAGATGAAACAGTTTTAAACTAAGTTAAAGATCATCAATAAAAAAAAGCTTTTTATGAAGTCATTCTAGCTTAATAAAAATCACAGTGAAACAAAAAACACATTTAACCTGCATAAACAGCAGGTTGTTATTTTGATGGACTTTATCAATATTTTAGATTTTTGATGTCTTAACGTAAGAGTAAAAACAAAAAACAACATAGAAATGTTTACACAAGTCTCAAACATAGGGCCAAAACACTTTTCTTAAATGTTTTAAAGAACACGCAATAAAAAAGATGAACATTTCATCCTTGCATACTTTTAGTCCATTTATGTGCTATGGCAACACTTAAGTTTTGCCTGATTTCAAGTACTCTGCTAGTTCTCTTAAATCTTACTAAAGGACAATAGTTATGCTCCTGTTTGCACTGAATTTATTAATGCTTCTCAGACAAATGTCCTAGGTGTGAATTTATTTTACTGGCTAAATGTCCAAAGAAAGTATTAAAGAACCTCCCCCCCATCCCTGCCGCAAACCCCTCAACTCAAGGAGGGAGGGAAGAAGGAAGGAGGGAAGAAAGGAGAAGGAAGAGAGAAGGAAAGAGGGGAAAGGTGGGAGGAGGAGGAGGCAGAGGGGTAAGGAAAAGGAGAAGGAGGAGTACCAAGTGAAAATATAAGCCCGATAAATGCCCTTACCTTCACTTCTTTTTTCTGCTTGTTTTGCTGCACTTTCTACTTTTTTTTGTTTTGCTGCTAAGAGTTCCCGCTTTAATTGTCTTGCTTCTTTTCTGAGCTCTTCACTACAAAGCAAAAACAGTTACAGAAATGTGTAATACACTGAGAGAAAAAGTTGTTTAGCAAAATGGTTTTCAGGTACACAATATCTAAGAAAAACAAAGTGAATAATGTAATTCATTCATTTTGTTTCTGTTTACATATACTTGTGGCATAGAAACATACTTAAAAGATATATTGAAAGTTACAATTTTTCATAATAGTAATATGAGTTACTATAAAATACACCCCTTTTCAAGTATATCAAATACAAGATAAGTGACAAGTGATCTATTATCCTCCTAATTCACTAGCAAATTTAATATTCTACTTTTAGCTTAATAATTCACAGAGATTCTGGATCAAAACAAAATTTTTAATATAAATACTATTCACTAAACCTGGACATACACAAAAATTTGGCTTCAAAACTTGATGAATTCCTGAACCAATAACTATCATTTATTAAGCAATTATTACATGCTAGGTACAATACTAAGAACTTTTAGAACTCATTTGATTTTTTAAACCGAAGTGTTTAAACTCATTTATTACTAAAGTTTGGCATATGATTTTCTCTTCTGTGAAACCTACCAGGCTGAGGTATTCTGATGACTAATATTAATATAATCATGTGGTAAAGGCAAACTGAGAAGTAAATGCTGAGTTCAGTACAATTCACTAGCTAAGTGACTTGTTCCAAGAAGCCAGTTTTAGAGCAAAAGATTCAAATTCATGCCTTGGAAAAAATTACTAACTACTCATGTCATGAGCCCTTAGGGTTACTTGTAAATAGTTAAAAGAATGCATATATTACCTTTGAATGTCAAGTATCCACTATATTTTCAACAAAAGCTAGAGTGAATCATGGATACTCAAGACTGTAAGCCCAAGCAGGCACCCTGCTTGGTTTCCAAAGATACCCAAAGACATCCAAGCCAAGCTTTAGTGGAATGGAATCTTAAGTGTAGATAATTACATACTGATTCAACTTGTGCTTCCTCTTGATCCCAAATCCCATACCTTTTTATAATACCACTGCTGTTTATTAGAGTTACCAAACTGATAGGCCTTACGATGGTCATGACTCTGCTCTTTCTACCTTTTCTCCACATCAAATATACAGCTACATTTTGCATCTGCTTGGCCTTCAAGATCCTGAATTCTGAAACCTCCCTCTCTGATAAAAACCCACTACGTTTTTGGCTTTTTCAGTCTTTCATTCCTACTAAACTTGTGCTCACTCTTATAATAATGAAAGCCAACTCCTTAACCATAGTTTGTGGTCCACCAGTCTCATTCTAACCCTAACTGGCTCTCTATCCATTCCGGATTCTATGGCCAGCAATTTCACTGATGTCCTCGTCAGTACCCTCAATTTTCCTACTTGTTTGTCCTGTGGATGCATCATAATCACCTAGAAGAACTTGTTAAAAGCATGTTCTGGGAGACAAATCTCCAGAGAATATACTAACTTTAGATGTGGGATGTTGCCTGGAAATTTGCCCTTGTAACAAGTTCCCCAGGTGATTCCAGTATGCACACAGGTTTGGGATCCAATGCTTTAGTACCTTACTATAGAAATTATCTTTTCTCTTATAATTTCAAGCATTCCTACTTCACTGATCCTTTCATTTAGCAAAGAAACATGCTCAAATTCCTCTGGACTCTGCTCAAATCAAATGATTATTATCTTTACAAATGGACTCCATTCCTGACAGAATAGTTTATATACACAGTTTACTTCAACGTCTAACTTCTTAATCTCTTGCAGTCTACTCCTATATTCTACTGAAACTGCTTCTGTGGTATATCAACCAAATTCAATGGCCTTTTCTCAGTCCCCCCTTTTCTCTTTGGCCTATCATTCAATGATGTTAACTACTCCTTCTTTCTTGGAATTCTATCCCAGTCAGGCTTATGTACCACTTTTGAGGCTTTAATTCTTCTTGTCCTGTTTATTCTTATTCATTACATATTATAACTGTTGCCATTTTTCTCATCTATATCACTATACCCTGGCATTTTAATCTAATCTCATAACATCAACTATCACTCCTATATGTTATTTTCAAATCTAGATGTTTTGCCTTGACTTTGGTCGTACATTTCTAACCAGTTTATTACAAATCTCCATGTAGATTAGTGCTGTCCAACAAAAACATAGGGTAAGACACATACGCAATTTTAAGTTTCCTAGCAGCCACATTTTTTAAAAAGTAAAAGGAAACAGGTTAATTAATTTTAACAACATATTTTATTTAACTTATATCAAAAATTCTATTTTGTTATGCAACTGATATTAAAAATATTAATATGATATTTTACATTCTTTTGTACTAAATCTTTGAAATTCAGTGTATATTTTAAACTTACAGCACTGTTCAATTCAGACTAGCCATATTTCAAGCACTCAGATCTAGATGGATAGCAGGTCAGATGTCTCAACATAATTACAAACTATGTCCAAACTGAAGTCATCTCTTTCATGCCCAGATCTGTTCCTTTTCCTGAAGTCCCCATTTGATCACAGAACCATTATCCTCCCAGTGATCAGACTTTAAACTTCCCTTGGACTGTTCCTCCTCCCTTGCACTGAATCAGTGTTGAAATACATTATTTTCTAATCTCTCTCACATAGTTCCTCTTGGCTCGCACTATCAATGACTTGTTTAGGCTCTCACCATGTATTTCTCAGATAAATGCTATTATTTCATATTTCTTGAAGCTATGTGAACACAATTTTAGAAATTGCATATTTAGTCAGCATGAGGTAAAAATGGAATTGCTTGGTCCCTGCACAAGGAACAGCAATAACATCTTTGCTCCATCCACTAAATACCCCTATCTTTTTATTACACTAGTTTTTACATTTTTTAATTTGGTAAGTAATTCAGTCATTTAGATGATACTTTTTGAACACTGTACTCTATTTTTTGAGGTAGAGATTTTTTGACGGTTGAAGAGAAAATACTGTATTTCTAGGCTGACTTCATTTTGAGAGTAATTTGAAGTGCACAAAGAATGAGGCAAAGAAAGTATATACTGTTTAAGATAGTATTGTAGAGGCAATAAAACATAGTTATTAAAGGTATTAACTGGGTCATCTTAGAACAGACACTTAACTTCCCTGAGACTCAGTTCATTCAACTGTAAAATAGGGGTAAGGTATGTAAAATATTGAATACACCATACATGTTCAACAAATGGTAGCTATCATTATTTAGGACATATGTTTAAAATAGCACTACTCTTAAGAGCTGTTTGTCATATAGGCATATTTCTTTATTATGTTATTTGCTACAAATGAATGCTACCTCTACTATATATGAAGACTAATTCTGTTCATAATTTTAAAATGGCAATGAATGCATAATGCTTGCTTCTAAAAATCTATCTTTAAATAGTCAAAGATTTAGATACAATATTGATGTAGACAAACTGAACAATGAGTAAAAACTCAAAAAAGACAAGGTGAGACAGAAAAAGGTAGGTCTATATAGATTATTAAAAATTGCTTCATTTTGCTAAATTTTTCAAGTGATTGAGGATTCACAATGAAAAATCTTTCAGACTATTCAAACAACACCATTTCTTAGTACTTGTGGAATCCATAACTCTTTGGAATGAAATGCAAGTTTTTAAACTAATCTTTAGATCACAGTCTAATTTCAGGGTTCCTAATCTTAGATTCTCTGGAATATAATCCTATCCACTGGCACTAGAATATATTTAAATGAGAATGGAAATTCTAAGCTTGGAGTATATGTCACCGTACACTGCCAAACTATAGGCTTACTATAAAGTCCAGACAGTATCTTCTTGGCCCCCTCGGAGCCTAGTTTCTACTTGAATGGTAGAAGAAATGGCTTTTATAAACTGCTATTAGCTCTAACCTAATTAATCATTTTCCTATTAGGTATGTTTCTAATTTCAATTCATCTGACTTTTAATATGGTTTGTATGACACCACCATTATCCACCAGATAATTCTACATTAAATACATTTTTTATTTGATAAATCTATAATATGTTCTGCTCTAATGGAAAAAATAATTTCTATTAAAAAAATAAACCCAATAAAATATCAACAACCTAGAAATTACAATAGCTTTGTATGTTTAGTAATGGCAAAGAAATTACTAATTCATTTAACAATTTCTGGAGCACCTAATACTTATATGGTAACATTCTGGGTACTGGCACAGAAATCAAGATGAATAAGGAGGGAAGGGAACTTAACTTTGCTAGGTTATTTATGTCAGTTACTTCCCCCACCACTTAATCTTCTCAATGGTCTGTGATATAGACATTTTACAAGTAAGAGGATTAAATAAACACGTTGCCTGAAGTCGCACAGTCAGTAAGTGACAGACCAAGAAATTAAAAATGGGGTGGTCTGAATTCTAAGTCTATTCTCATTCCATGATATTACACTGACTGACACCTTGAGAAAGTCTCCAAGGACCTTAAATTCCAAGGAGGGACATAAACCATGTACATTAATAATAAAAATAGTGTTAATATATAATAAAAAGTGGTAACAGCCATGACAAAGAAATGAGTGAGGCATTTTGAAATTCAGTGAAGCAAAGATTACTGCGGGCTAAATAAGAGATGGCTTTGCAGAGGAGGCATTTTAACTGGGCCCTGAAAGATGAGTAGGAATTAGCCATGTGGAGACAGAGTGAAGAGGCATCCAAGTAGTATGTCTTAAAGACAGGGAGATGGAAAAACATAAGGGTGCGTGCTAAAAAATGAAGGTATTTGGCTATAGCATAAAATAATTTAAAGGGGGAGGTGACTAGTAACGAAAGATAGACCTGGGAAGAGAATCTGAAAAGTATATAGGCTGAATATTTGTGAAGAGTCAAAGTGAGAATATTTTCCTCCAATTTTTACAACTTTTAGTTTCCAATTTTTTTTACAACCAATTTCTCAACTGCTGTTATTGTCTTCATTTTACCCACTATCTGCCCATTTTAATACCTTACTATTAATTCATACACACCTTAAATTGCTTTCTCAGAAGTAATTTACGACCTCCTAATCACAAATTCCAATGGCTTCTCTTTATATTGTAACATAGACCTTCAGAAGAATCCGACTTTCTTGACCATTTTACCTCCTTCTGCTCCTCTGCTATCTCAGTGTCATGCCAGATCTTCTCTACCTTTTTGACACTCTTTCTGTTTCCATTGGTTTTACTCTTCCACCTCCTGCTCTTCAAATTTAGGTGCTTCAACAGTGGCTTACATCTGTAAACCTAACACATTGGGAGGCCAAAGAGGGAGGATCACTTGAGGTTAGGAATTCAAGACATACCTGGGCAACATGGTAAAACCTCTGACTCTACAAAAAAAAAAAAAAAAAAAAAAATTGGTGGGGCATATGGGGACCCACCTGTAGTCCTAGTTACTCCATGGGCTGAGATAGGAGGACCACTTGAGCCCAGGAGTGGAGGCTATAGTGAGCTCTATTTGTGCTACTGCACTCCAGCCTGGGTGAGTGCAGAGTGAAACCCCATCTCTTAAAAAAAAAAAAAAAAAAGAAAGAAAGAAAAAAAATTTAGGTGCTTCTCAATAGTCTAGTTTCAACCCTCTCTTTTTCTCTCCCTTCTTTAGAAATTTCATCCACATTCAGAATTTTAATTCCCTTTATTTTAATGTAGTCAATGTATACAACAAGATTGTTTCACATTTCCACTCTCAAACTTAAATTCACATTTCTAACTGGCAGATGAATACTTCCATTAGACATCTCACAAATGTATCAAATTAACCATTTCTAAAGTCGGATTGATCATGTTAGCTCCTTAAAAAGCACAACCTAATATCTGTCCTATTTCTGATAAAACCACCAGAATGCTGGTTGTCAGGCCCACCTTCTAGTATCACTCCCTTACTTATTACATCCATCCTTTTTCCTTTACAAAGTCTCTTCCTTTCTGTGGTTATTGACAACAGTCTAGTTTGGGCCACCATGACTTCATTATTGCAACATTCTCTTACTTGGTCTACGTGTCTCTGATCTGACCTTTCTGTCATTCATTTTGTAACACATATGCCAGATCCTACAATCTACTCCCCTGGTCTTCATACTGAAGACCTACTGAATTATGCACTGATTTCTTTCTCAAGTATTTAAGTCTCTCTTTAGAGCTAGCTTCAAACTAGTTTTTTAAACTTTATCTCCTACATATCCTCTACAGTTACTCTAAATTTCAGCCAAAACATACTAGTCATAATTACCTTGACAAACTTTGAGGTTCAGCACACATACACCTTTGTTCATGCCATTTCCATTGCTTAAAATGGTGTTTCCTCCCTATTTGTATCTACTAAAAACTTCCACAGCTTTCACGGCTTCATGGAGAAAGTGGCTAGAGCACAGTCTTGGGGAAAGTTGTCAACCTCATTGAGCCTCAGTTTTCTCATCTATAAATTGTGGCTATATTCAGCATATATAACAAGACTGATGTGAAAATTAAGGATTAATATGAGTAAGCACACTACCAGGTGCTTAGAAGGCAGTTATTTTTGTGATCAAAATATACTACAATGAACTCATGACTGTTATACTACATCAGCAATTTAAAGAATTAAAACTGTGAAAATTAATGATAAAATGATACTAATTACTACACTTAATATATCTATTCTAATGTCATTGTTTTTTCCTTTTAAAACCAATGTCAATTTGTAGCATTCTGAAAGATTAGGCAAAACACTTAGATGGGGGGCTGTGGTAAGAGATGTATCTGTCAGAAGACCTAGACCCAATATCACCATATGGCTACAAGAAGCCATTAATCCTCCTTCTTGGCCTCAGTTTTACCATCACATAAGAACAGTCCAAGTAGGATATAAATTAATTATTTCTGAAATGCATAATCAAAATTATAAGTGTAAAAATATATACTTTGCAGATCATTTTATTTCAATTTCTTTGGATTCAGCATTATTAAACCCATTATGAATTAAAATTATTTCCTCTCAATTCTCACATCTAAGGAAGTAGAGAGGCCGGGCGCGGTGGCTCACGCCTGTAATCCTAGCACTCTGGGAGGCCGAGGCGGGTGGATCGCTCAAGGTCAGGAGTTCGAGACCAGCCTGAGCAAGAGCGAGACCCCGTCTCTACTAAAAATAGAAAAAAATTATATGGACAACTAAAAATATATATATAGAAAAATTAGCCGGGCATGGTGGTGCATGCCTGTAGTCCCAGCTACTCGGGAGGCTGAGACAGGAGGATCCCTTGAGCCCAGGAGTTTGAGGTTGCTGTGAGCTAGGCTGACGCCACGGCACTCACTCTAGCCTGGGCAACAAAGTGAGACTCTGTCTCAAAAAAAAAAAAAAAAAAAAAGGAAGTAGAGAGATGCCAAATATTGTCATCATCTTAGACACAAAGAAATTTAAGTGTAGAGATAGTAGGAAATTTTTCAAAATTCTCCAAGTCAGTAATGGAATTGTAAACATGATACAGATATCCCAGTTCTTTATGCAGTTTCCCATTAATCTGCTAACTACTCCCTGAATGAAAAGTACTTTTGGACTTATACTTTACTTTTAAGCTGAAGATATTTTTTTAAATTTTTTATTGATGTATATATAATATTTGTACATTTTTATGGGGTGGATGTGGTATTTTGTTACATGCATAGAATGTATAATGATCAAGTCAGGGCAGTTAGGGTATTCATCACTTCAAGTATTTATTATTCCTATGGTTTGGAAACATTGCAAGTCCTCTCTTCTAAGTATTATGAAATATACGATACATTATTGTTAACTATAGTCACCCTACTTTACTATTGAACACTGTAACTTATTCCTTCTAACTGTATGTTTGTACCACCACCCACCCCCTTGCCCACATGCTTCCCAGCTACTGGTAAGCATCATTCTACTCTCTACCTCCATGAGGTCAACTATTTTAGCTTCTACATGTGAGTGAAAACGTGCCACATTTGTCTTTCTGTGCTTGGCTTATTTCACTTAACATAATGATCTCCAGTTTTACCCATGTTGCTATTAATGACATGATTTCACTCTTTTTTATGGCTGAGTAGTATTCCATTGTACATATAAGCCAAATTTTCTTTATCCATTCATCCCTGATGGACACTTAGGTTGATTCCATATCTTTGCTATTGTGATGGGGCTGCAATAAACGTGGGGATGCAGATATCCCTTTGATGTAATGATTTCCTTTGGATAAACAGCCAAAAGTGAGATTTAAGCTGAATATTTTCTGTACAATAGAAGACGCCATGAATAAGTAACCATGCAGGAAAGTTCTTGCAACTACAGTATGTTAAAATGTTTACAATTTTATCAGGTTATTTGTAGTATTTGATTAAAGTAGTTTTTAAAAACCCTGCAATTATTATTTTAATCATGTAGCTTTTGAATTTGAGATTGAGGATTAAAAATGGCAATGTTAAGTATCTTGCATAATTTTCAGTGAGTTTTTATTTTTTCCCAGATGCTTTTCTCATTTCCTCCAGTTTCCAGGAATGCGCCTTAGGAAAATTTTGAGTTATATCTGTTCTTTTTTCTTATGGCAGGTGAAACATTACCTTAATATAGGGTGGTGAACTCAAGCACTGAACTTCTCTAACATTCACCTTAAAAAAAACTGATAAAGATTATAAAGACCTGAGTGCTTGACATGCCTTTGAAGAGATCTTTAATCTACAAAAATGAAATGGAATATGTGTAAGTTTCTTACATAAGGTGGTAAATGAATTTACTTAGAGACATTGTTAAACAAGCTGATGGTTAAACACATGTCCGTTACAGACTATCGTTTCTTGGACCATGTATGTAACACTTGCAGTTAGCTTAAGCCTGGTATTTCCCAACATCTGATAAGAATTCATAACACATGGAAATGATTGAAAACCAAATAGTACATCCTTCATGGTTTTTAGTCTGCTGCTTTAATCACAAAGATACCAAATCTGTTTGTAATGAAACAACAGCTTGGCTGTTGATGAAATCATAAAATAGCTATAATAAAAGCCCATCATAGGTATTAACACTATAGATGTATGACACAATTTTTAGGCTTAATGTATGCTGCAACAGAGATGTGGGTTTACCATATCTCAGAAAGTATTATACTGTAACTTATACATTAATTTTGAAAAACAAAATCCAGCAAATATCTAACAAAACTAAATAAATGAAACCCCATTGTATGTTCAAAGCTCTGTTCTACATATTACTAGCAGTATGGCATTGGACAACTAAGTTAACAATTCTATGTTGCAGTTTCTTTACCTGGAAATGAAGAAAATAGTAAGGTTGTTGAAAGAAAGAAATAAGATTCACTGGAAATTACTTAGCATACTTAACATGGTGCCTGGCCTAGAATATGTAGTGAACAGAAATTTGCTTCTGTTATTATCATTGTTCTCACTTCTACCACCATCACTATCCCCATTCTTACTACTACAGAATCAATTATTGGCAAAATGAGATCTCAGCCTAACTAAAGAGATTAAAATTCTTCTATTTAATTTTTCTATGGCTATATAGATTTCAAAAGCTCACTGATAAACTCTGTGTGTGTGTGTGTGTGTGTGTGTGTGTGTGTTTGATGCACTGCTTGGATTAAATACTTTATGCTATGAAAGTGAGAAATGTAGTAGTTCAAAAAAACTAAAAATTACAAAATTCCCATTTCCTGATTCTGGTCACTAAACACTTGGACCTGAATTGTTTGTTTTCTTTCATTAAAATCTGATTGTAAATATAAGCAATAAGCAAATCAACAAAGAAATCCATACATATTTACAAATTCTATGAGAAGGGCTAACAGAGAACCTACACTATTATTTTAGTCTCAGTGATCCTGAAAAGCATCTATCAGAAGATAAAATTTAATCTGAGAGATAATGTTCTATGTGTTCTTTATAATCTGTTACCCTAATACTTAGGAGTAGAAAGACTATATCCCTATATTTAAATAGATTGCAATTTAGAAAAAAGATAAGGAGGAATCTAAATACACTTGCATATAGCCTTTAGACTTATAATCTTACTCCTTTCATTTGAAAGATCACATGTATTTTTAAATAAAAAGATTAGACAGCTAATGTAGATTGCTATTAATCTTTGTAAGATCTTTTTCAAATCTTAGTAAATTTTCTTATTTTTTTCAAGATAGACAAACCAAGAGTGAATTCTACACAAAAATCATAAAATGTCCATAATAACAGGAGGTGATATTGCTATTCTATCTAAACACCAAGTAAAAATTTCAGAATCAAACATGGTATTTCATAACAAGAACTTGGCTTAGTCAATATTTCACAGAAATAGAGTAAATTTGCTGTGGCAGAAATTCGGTCTTTAGCCATATGTCTATTTCACAATCCAACTTTACAAATGATATTAATTCAATATGAAAAACAAATTAGATTTCTATTTCCAGTAAGGCAACTTACTAGATAACCTGAAAACTCTTCTATGATCAAACACATAGAAGTGCTGAATAGAATACATTTTAAAAAATGCCTTTAAATACATAGCTTAGTTCACTAGAAATCAAGGGAAATATTCAGGGTTTGAAAAATGAGGAGAGGACTGAAAATCAGAACAAGAAGCATTGGAACTGTTACTAGAAGACTCTAAGTTACTGTTCTCAGTAACCTAGGAATGTGTGTTTAACAATACAAGGATGGAACTAGTACTCCCACACATAAAGCTAGGATCCTAGACTCATTGAAAGGGTGGGGGCCGGGCGCAGTGGCTCACGCCTGTAATCCTAGCACTCTGGGAGGCCGAGGCAGGAGGATAGCTCAAGGTCAGGAGTTCGAGACCAGCCTGAGCAAGAGCGAGACCCCGTCTCTACTAAAAATAGAAAGAAATTATCTGGACAACTAAAAATATATATAGAAAAAATTAGCCGGGCATGGTGGCGCATGCCTGTAGTCCCAGCTACTCAGGAGGCTGAGGCAGAAGGATTGCTTGAGCCCAGGAGTTTGAGGTTGCTGTGAGCTAGGCTGACACCACGGCACTCTAGCCCAGGCAACAGAGCGAGACTCTGTCTCAAAGAAAAAAAAAAAAAAGGGTAGGAATAAACACATCTGCTAACCAACACAGGAAGACCACGAAGAAGCTTTTCTGTCTTAGGTCCAGGCAGGTCAGAGGCTTTCAAGCTAATTATTATTCTCAGAGTATTTAAGGAGTATTTTAAATTCAAATCACCAGTGATCTGTAGTACTCTAGTGCACCTGTTAGAACCAAAGGTAAATTCTCTCTGAAGAAAGGCGTCCTCAATCCATATTTCACAGAACTCTGAAAAGATGAATTCTAAAAAATATTAGCAGCCAGCTGGGTGTGGTGGCTCTTGCCCATAATCCCAACACCTTGGGAGGCCAAGGTAGAAGGATCGTTTGAGCCCAGAAGTTGGAGACCAGCCTGGGCAACATAGCAAAACCCATCTCTACAAAAAATTAGTTGGGCATGGTAGTGTGGACCTGTAGTCCCAGCTACTTGGGAGGCTGAGGATGGAGGATTGCTTGAGCCTAGGAATTCAAGGCTACAGTGAGCTATGATCATACCACTACACTCCAGCCTGGGCAACAGAGCGAGCCCTTATCTCTTAAAAAAAAATTTAGCAACCAATAAAAAGATTTTATGCAAGGAAACAAGGCATCACGAGTAAGAATCAGAGGAACAACAAACAAATAACAGAACCTGACACTCAAAACTTCAAATACTATAAAATAAAACAAGTATGTTTATTACATACAGAATGAAAGAGAAAATTAAAAAATTGAGACAACTGTAAAAAGAAGCAAAACAACTTCTAGAAAGGACAACTAGAACAGCTAAAGTTAAACTGAATGAAAAGGTAAATAGCTAAAAAAACAGAGGTGAAGAAAGAATAGGAGATATATTTGCAAACTAGGAGATTATATTTGAAAACACAGATAACAGAGAATAAAATACACAAACATAAAAACGAAGTGTGAGAGGCTAAAAGACATGGAAGATAAGGTGAGAAGGTCTACATGTAGAAGTAGAATTGCAGAAAAACAGACTGAGACTGAAACAATATTTGAAGTAACAGTATCTGACAATTAGATTAAGTCCTCAAATTCAGGAGGCTCAATAAATTCTAAGCAGAATAAATAAAATCCCTATGTAGACATAACGTAAGAAGTTTTATGATTTTTTGTTGCTATTACATTGGCAACTTGTCTAAGTATACAGTCAGCCCTCCATATCCATGCATCTGTGGATTCAACCAATTGCAGATCAAGAATACTCAGGGAGGCTGCAGTGAGCTATCATCATGCCACTGTACTCCAGCCTGGGCAACAGAGTGAGACCCCATCTCTGAAAAAAAAAAAAAAATCAGGAGGAGCGGGAAGCATTTACACTGAACATATACAGACTTATTTTGGTCAATGTTCCCTAAACAATACAGTACAACAACTGTCTACATAGCATTTACATTGCATTAGGTATTATAAGTAATTTAGAGATGATTTAAAAGTATATGGAAGGGTGTGGGTGGGTTATATGCAAATATTACTTCATTTTAGATGGGTAACTTGTGCATCTATGGATTTGGGTATTATTCTTGGAACCAACTCTCCACAGATACCAAGGGACAACTGTACTTTCCAGGTAGTTTCTTCTGGTATACAGAAATGTCATAAATTTCCTATATTAATCTTTTATTCCATTACCTCACTTTTTAAAGTCAATTTCTTCACTTTAATGCTAATGCGAGAAAGATTTTCCTGTATTGTACATGTATTCCATTTTCAACAGTAATATCTTTGGACACTTTATATATTACTTTTCATGTCTCATTGTATTAACAGAAACTTTCAGAACCAGGTTAAATAATAATTGTGAAGTCTTATATATATTTAATATTTTTATTAGAAGGAATATTATTTTTGTTACTTAATTCGTATATTTAAGTAATTGAAATATTTCTTGTCCAGTTTATTGATATAATATACTATATTAATAGACTTAATTGATTGACATATATTCCTTGGATAAAAGATTTCTCTCTTAGGCTATTTTAAAAATAATGCCTCTAAGTAAACAAAACAAAAAGCCTCTAGATTCCTTTTGCAGCAGTATTCACAAAAGGGCAGATATGGAGAGAGAGTGGCAGAGGCTGGCAAGTCCTGTCTTGGAAGCGGAACTACATACTGCACTAGCATGGTGTACAAATAGGAGATGAAATAAGTAGCAAGGCTTTACAGCACAGGGCTTGGAGTACAGGCCTGGAGTCTAACAGAGCAAGATTCAAATTATGGCTTTACTACATTGGACAAATTAATTATTCTCTCTGTTGATCCTCAGTCCCCTCCATTCTAAAATGGGAATAGTGTTGTGAAGCTTAAATGAGATAATGGACCACCAGATGAAACTTAATCACTATTCTCCCTCCCCAAACACCTAGTAAGGGATACTGCTGTCTCTCAAGTACAGAACTAAAAAAGTGGTAGAGAAAAAATAATTCAAAGATATGTAATATAGGAAGAGAAATTGAATCTACATATAGATAGGGTGTTCCTTATTCATGGAAAAGTTGATATAAAATGACTGATAATAAACTATTAAATTAATAATTTTCAAGGATAAACAGTGAAATTTTCAAGTAATCAGGCAGTAAAAACAAATTACTCTCGGTGGAAGGATGGAGGAAGAAGACTGGCTTCAGGCTTTTACACAGGCAGTGCAAGAAGACAAGGGGAAAATGCCTACAATGTTAGCAGGAAAAAGAGAAGGAACCCAGGAATATTGTATCTAGCAAAGTTGTCATTCAATTATAAAGACAATACACAATCTCAAATACTGGGAAAGACAGAGTATAAAGCCCTGTGAGGTCTTCCTAAAAAGAGTATATGGTGATGAAATCTAGACAACCAAAATATGAACGAAAATAAAGATCTTAGGATTAGAGGTACTAAGATAAAAGAGATGGTGGTAAACAATAAATCCATTTAAATGTAGAAATAACAATAGAACTGTGAAAATCTCCCATATAAATGTTATGGATGTTGACAATATAAAACACTAATATAACTAACCCAAATTGGAAAATGGAGGAAGGAAATGGTGAAAAAATTTAAGTATACCAATTTCCTCAACCTTTAGGGGTAGAAAGTTAATCAGTACCATCTAAAATTGAATCATGTAGTTTTTTTTAAAAAAATAATTCCAATCTGTTAATATTTTTATCATCTTTTTTTGTAAAATAGAAGAATTTCTTAGGAAATCTCTTAAGAAAAAGAAATATTTATGTAAAACTTAGAAATGTCTCTATCTTACTTCCATTTATTAATAATATTTATATGTTACATTCAAGTCAAATATTTTTTCTTAAAATGTAGTATAATTTCCTTTTAATATTATCTGTTTAACCTTGCTTTTTCCTCTGAGTATATGCATGAAGAGATGTCTAGAATAATGTTCACTTACTGTTAATGATAGCTACTGCTGGATATTTTTAAGTGTGTTGTTGATTTGGGTTTCCTATTTTCTTTTCTCTCTGCCTTAATTTTTTTATAATGCATAGGCATCAGTTTTATAAAAAAAAAAAGTCATTTGGAAAAAATATTTAATGAGCTACATTTATCACTGTATCTGACACTGTGATTCAATATGTAGTTGGTACTAAGCAAATATAGGCCTAAACTAAGGGAGAAATGGGTATCAGAATACTAATCCTGGAAACCATCAGAAGGAAACCTGGGGGCTTGGGAAAAAGAGAAATTTTGTGAGAAGAAAGACATCTCAATTCTAGTACATAGAATAAAAATCACTGAGAAAACAGCATTGGATAAAATAACGCATACCTAAAAAGGATGAGGTCATTTTCGTGAAGGCCATATTTACTTGGTAACACATAACCAATACATGCATTATTTAAGATTTCCCATTTCCCACCGTTTCCTTGCCTTGCTAAATTCTCTTTACTGACCTCAAAACACTTTCAACATTATGGAAAAGAATGAATATGTGGACAAATGATTTTAAATACTGTACGTGGTATGGATTAAATAAGCAAAAAGTTAGGTAGAAGTTTTTCTGGCATTCAGCTATATTTTCATCAGTATGGATCAGAGATTATACAAAATGGCTTCTAGAGGATCCTAAGGTTTTATAGTGTTTCACAAATGGAGTTGCACGTAAGTGATCCTCTTAAATCAAAGAAACTTTTCACATTTTAAGTTTAGGGACTTTTGCCCTGTCTTTCTCATCCAATGCAGGTACAAACATTGAGGTCCCTTCTTGACCTGCAAGCCTATTCCACCTAGGTTCCTGAACCATTTGTGATGAGAACAAAAGGTATATTATGAACTTCTATTCCACTCAAGAATGAGGTCTAAAATAAGTCATTCTGTTTTAGGTCAAGTATACCTAAATGTAGCCTTCCTGATAATAATGTCTATACAATGATGATGTTGATGATGATATTTTTATTGTGCCTTGTTTTTCTAATTCTAGACTTTGTCCTCACTGGGTGGATGGGAGTTCCCAAGTCTCGCAGAAAGTACTCTGCTTGCTTTTTCAAGACAGAAGAGCCATTAGAAAAATGGTGCTCTGAAAACTGCTGTTCCTTACTGCCTTGTCTAATTGGCAAGCTTGGACTCTCTTGATACAGATAGATATGTGCCCAAATAAAGTTCACTACATCCTTTTGGCCTTGGGGCTCTGTGATTTGCTTTCCTTCAAGTCCCTGTCCAAACTAGAACCAGAATAATATTTTAAAGCTCAAATTTGATCTCATCATTTCCTTGCTAGAGTAGCCCTTAAAATTTCAAGTCCAAACTCATTAACACTACAAAGTTCTCTATGGTCCCAGCTCTACTTTATTCTCCATCTCTATCTCTTGCCTCAGTCCTTGCATGCATTCCACACACTCTAAAATCCTACTGGTTCTCAGGATGTATCTTAATCTCTGACATTTATTTCTCATGACCTAAACCACTCTTCCCTGTCACTTCCCTTCTCCTTGTAACTCAAAATCATCCTTCAGATCTCGGCTTCTGGGCCACTTTCCCCAGAAAGACTTTTCTGAACTCCCAATACTGGTGCACAAGCTTACTATATTTATCCTCACCATCACAATTACTATATATTTTAGTAGCCTGTTTACCTCTTTATAATCTCCAGTCGTCCAACAAAACTGTGTCATTTCACTTTTGCAACTCTAATAACTAGTGCAGAGTATGACATATAAGCAGTTTTAAATACTCAATAAATATGTCAAACCAAACAAAATTGCTTGTAGCACTAATTATTCTTTTAGGTGCCTAGTGCTGCAAGTTTTCGTCATCATGGTAGGTTTTTTTAAAAAGTACATTTAACACTAAAAAATAATTCAGTTCTCTTAAGCACTGGCAAAATGTATTAATGTTAAATGTGTGTACCCTTCCACTCAGTAATTCCATACATTCATCATAAGGATCCAAAAGTGTCCAAGCACCAAAAACTGGACAAGCGCAAAATAAGAATTTAATGGGCGTTCATTACAACATTGTTTATAATGAGAAATTTCCATTTAGAATAATTAGATTATATAATATAAATTACATAATAAAACAAATAATTACTCTATTTATATAAAATCATGTGAATATGTGTGTACATGCCAACAAACAAAAACAAAGATTTGAAAGGTGGTTGCTTTTGGAGCAAAATATTTCCAATAATTTTCCCCGAACAAATTTGGTAGGTATTATGATTCTTTATTACTTCTGTGCCCTTTTCTAAAATTAAAAAAAAAATTAAAATTATGAAGTTTAATCAAATAAAAATATTATGGTATGCAGGACACTTAATGAATTGTTTGGGGTTTCTTTTTTTTTTTTTTTTAACCAATTAACCAACTTAAGAACCCAGCTGTTAAAACTTTTTGATTTCCACCATGATCTCACTACATAATCTCAAATATTTTGGAATGAATATATTAAGTCAAGAAGAGAACGAGGGTATGGTATATTTGAATACTTATACAATGTAAGATTTTTTTATTTGCAGAATAAATAAATCTTATAGGGTATATTCCAATTTGCACTAAATAGTAAGTCTATAACTACAATGACAGCACTGAGACTTTAAACAAAGTTTTCTTAATATTTCCATTGAATTTTATTATGCATCACTATGAATAAACTGGCTGTATGAATTTAATAAAACTGCAAGTCCAAATCACTCAAGAACATTTTGCTCAAGTGTGATCTTCAATACTTCAATTTAATCTCACCTCTCAAAATTAAACATTTTGGAAACTACACTGATATATGCTTCTGTTCTGGGAGTGAGTCAGCTCTTAAATATGGCCACTATGCCACTAAGAGTGTTTCTGGAGAATTAATATAAACCTTTACTTTTTTGTTTGTTTGGTTTTAGTTTCTTTCCCATCCTAAGAGCCGCGGGGGCAGGGGATAGGTGGAGGAAGCAAGGAGACTGCAAGGAGAGAAGAGAGTTTTTGCAATTTTTTCCAGCAGTAAACAATAAAGCTCCAAATTTGGGGATTAAAAAACCCTAAAACCTTACTGTCTTTCCTTTCTAGCCACATAACACACATAGTACAGTATAAAAGCTTTCTGGATACAATAGGCACTAAGCTGCAGCAGGGGCTATCAACTTGTGCTGCTTGACTTTTATAAAAATTCTCACCTATATTGTGGCTTAAAGATTTGCTCTAAATGAATCTGCAGATTTTCTGCTTCTGAAATCCCGGCTGGCATTTAGCTGAAAACAAGCTGCATCCTCAAAGGCACCAGTGACTGGATGCGAGAGCTGATTCATTCCTAGGCTACTGCTGTAGAAAAGGCCAGTTTTTCTTTTCCATAAGGCTACGTAGACTTAACCTCTCTGTGGGTTTCCTTCTCTGTTACCTCCTGGCAGACAAACAGGACCAAAAAACTTGCTTGAACTGTGCTAGACCAACCCTTCAAGAAAATAAGGACGAGATGTGAGCCAGGAAAAGCACTTTGGAAACTACTTGCACCTAATAAAAACATATTTTTAATTTAGCTAATGTGAAATCCAAAGTAGTTCAGTCCAAATGGAAAAGATGCTTTATTTATATTTATGTGGGTTCTTAATTTAGGCTTGATTCATGCTTCACAAATAAAAACTACCATTTTATAGAATAAGGTGAACATTTGGCCTTCATATACCTCTACTGTTTTTTGGTAAGCCAAAGATGTTCCAAAAATGTTCCAAGTACTGTGCTAAGTAGATCTATATAGACTATTTCATTGAATCCTCACATCAAATTCTAAAGTGATGTTATTTTATAGGTGCGGAACTGAACAGATGAGATGGTATGGGGATTGGACAGAAGGAACAGTTATACACAAACATAATGAGGCAAGAAACAGCAAGGCAAATGAGGTAACATTTAAGCTTATCTGGAAGATCGTGTATAATAACTAAAACTACAAAGAATAAAACTGGGAAAACAAAAATAATATATTTCACCCTCAACACCAAAAAAACCCACCCTATTGTATTGGACATATGAGCTTGAAGGCCACCTAAGAAGACAATGGGGCAAGTGGAAAGTATTTTCAATGGAATATAGTTTAAGCAGTAGTTCTAAAACTTTAGCACATATCAGAATCATCTGAAGGCTTGTTAAAACATAGATTGCTGGTCTCTACTCCCAGAGTTTCTGATTGTGTAGGTTTGGGGTGGGGCCTAAGATTTCCATTTATAAGAAATACCTTGGGAAAGTGGATGCTGCTGGTCTGGGGACCACACTGTGAGAACCAAATGGTTCAAAGAAACATAAGTAAATCTCAAATTTTATTAATATTTTCTTAGATTTGAAAATAGATCTAGGCTAGGAGCTGAACAGAAATTAGTTACTTTAAATTTGATCAAACTTCAATACTTATAGTTGGAAACACTAAAAACTTAAGAGGTCACTCGGGAATGGTGGGTAAGTAAATAAAGTTTTGCTCTCAGGTAAAGTCACTAATAAACTTAGTTGTTTTCCAGGGCCTTGAGGATCACAGGTGCCCTCTATTTAATGTGCCTTCAATGTTGCTGTTAACATAGAGAGTTTTCAGAACGACTTTTCTTGTATGTGGTTTAGAGGGGGATAGTATAATTTGGGTAAGGAGAGCAGTCTTCTGGAATCTGGGTAATTTCTTGATGAATTTTCAATATATTGCCATTAGCTTTGTGGGTTGTACTGCATTCTGGTTTTATAATACGCATTTAGAACCTGCAGCATACTACTACTAGTAGTTCAAAAAGAAATAAATCTGGTATGTGATAATGTCCAAAGCTAATGTAAAAAAAAAAAAAAAAAGCTCAAAAAACAGAACCAAGAATAAGAACAAATGGGTTCTGGCTATATCTCTTAAAGTACTTCTTTACTCCTGTTTTTTTGAGAAGCCTCCCTAGCTCTAGAAGAGAAGAGGTTAGGGTTAGAGATTAAGTCCTAATGTTCTGCATTAAAAGTAACCTCCAAGTCTCACTATGCTTGGGTATCCTAAGGTGGGGCCTGCTATGTCATTCAGTGAGGTATGGCTCATACGTTACACATGAAGTCAGACCTACTTAAAAACTGCTGGAATAGTATGGCTGAGATTACTTTCTTATGTGCCACTGATTCTGAGGGTAATTTCTTATAATTCACACTGGAGGTCTGTCTTAATACCTAACAAGTTTTTGTTTGCCAGGACCTCTGACTCAGTCTATAAACTTAGCCTCACTGCGGTCTTACTATGTGGTTCAGATTCTGATTGACTCTGTTCTTCCAGCTGTTAGGAATAAGTTAACAATAAAACACTAACTGCTTGGGGGAGGGGGGGATGGGTGTATACATACATAATGAGTGCAATGCGCACCATCTAGGGGATGGACACGCTTGAAGCTCTGATTTGGGGAGGGGCAAGGGCAATATACGTAACCTAAACTTTGTACCCCCATAATATGCTGAAATAAAAAAAAAATAAACACTAATTGCTTCATTAGAGGATATCATCTCTTCTCAACATCCACTTGAAAAGTGTGTCAATAAAACAGAAACTTATTCTCATTAAGGTGCAAATTCACAGTGTAGTATCTCTTATAACACTTTACAACATATTGATACATAGCAACAACAAAAATAATAACACCAAAAGCAAGTATCACTTATGTCTTCCCATTTATAAGTTTTGCATGGAAAGATCACAAGCCACACATGGAGAAGACTGAGGAACTGGTTCAATAAGCAGCATCAAGGCCTGAGACATACGACCCCAGTTGAGACAGCCATAGGCTCTTCCAGGCAGCTCTTGGCCATCTGAGCAACCCCAACTAAGGTCCCAGATATCACAGAGCAGAATGAACCATCCACTTTGTACCCTGTCCAAATTCCTGATCCACAAAATTATGAGTTTCTTGTTTTAGTCTCTGAGTTTGGGGTGGTCTTCACACATCAATAGGACTACACTATTTTAAAAAAAAATTTTTTTATTGCACACTCCCTCCCCTCCCCCTGGGACTACACTATTTATATATTTATATGTTGATAACATACCAAGAGTACTCGTAAGTTATCAACTAATGGTATCTTTTGAAGAAATTCACTATTATTTATAATTTCAAACCATGCCCACAAAGAGTTAGACCAAAGTATTTGGAGTTATGAGGAAACACAACTACAACAGTTTAAAACATATAGTTATGTATGTAAAATATCCACTCAAAAATCTGATAAGAAATTTTACGCCGGAAAGACTGATGTTATCATATTAACAGGATTAAAAACCAAAGCTGATCCTAATGAGGTCCTTACATTGAATAGGTACCTATCATAAAACATAGTCAAAACAACCAAAGGTAAAATTGCAAATCTATCCTGAAAATCAGGAGTCTGGGCTGGTACTTCAGCCTTATCTGATGACATCTATCACACGATGGTGGTGTGCTTTGAAGTCAAATCCAGGGAAGTTAGTGGAGTGATGTAGGTACTCAGCCCCAACAGCCTGGGCAGGCAGAAGCTTTACTTAGACAGATAGAAATCTTTGGTGTTTTCTTTACTATAAATGCTAATAACTTTTGTATTTTATTCATATTGAGGACTTAAATATATTTTAAAATCTAGTATCATTTTGTTAAATATCTCACTAATAATATTTTAACTCACTTAAATATCAACAAATGAAATTATTAAATTATAATGACTTATTAACGTTAAGCATGCAATAGTAGATTAAGAATGGCATAGTAGTTAAACACATGGTTATCTGAAGGGGGACTACAGGGTGGGAATTTTGGCTCTGGCACTTTTTAGCTTGTGACTGTGTCTCCTCAACTTAAAAATGGGTCTAATAATAGTAACTGGCTTGTAGGGTTGTTGAGAAGGTTTAATGAGTTAACGCAAAAGAGTATATACATACATGTGTCAAATAAACAATTGTTACTATTGTTACATTTTAACTTTACCAACAACAAAATGTTGATACTACAGTTTCAAAAGAACAACCACATTTTAAACTTTCACACTGTCTGGAAAAGCTCTCAGTAAGCATAAGAAAATGAACATAAAGGATTCAATACAGTCCCTGAGACATAATAAGAATTCATAATAATGATGGAATCTTGATAGGAAAAATAGGAAAGGATCTTAAGAAATCATCTGATTCTGCTTCTAGAATGCTGCCTTCTTATTGTCTGCATACATAGTACCTGCTTTAGACAATTTTTTATACAAATGATCTATTTAGTTTTTAACAATATGCTCAAAACACTCCAGTAACTTTACCATTCCTGATAGGTCTACTTTCTATCACTTCAGTTATATTTGCTATTCCACACTGAATTCTAATCAGGTTCTGCTCTCTTTTAAAAAAAATTTTAAACTTTTTCTTTGAGGTATAACTTAGGTGCAGTACAATAGACTATATCTTAAGTGTATGTAGTTCAATTGATGGATGGATACACCTGTGTAATCCAAATCCCTAGAATGTTTTCATCACCTCAGAAAGTTCTCTTGTACCACTTTCCACATAATCTCTGCCATCCCTCCCTACCACTGCTGCTACCCTCTCCTGCCACAACCACTGTTCTGCTTTCTATCATCATAGATTAGTTTTGCTTATTCTAACAATTTGTATAAATGGAATCATACAGTATGTTCTCTTTACTGTTAGGATTCTTCACGCAACACAAAGTGGTTTTGAGATATTACTGTGGTATATATTACTAGTCTGTTTCTTTCTGTTACTAAATAGTATTCCATATACATATTCCATATACAATTTGTTTATCCTCTATCCTGTTGATGTAAATTTGGGTTGCTTTCAGTGTTTGGCTATTATGAACTGTTATGGAGGACATTTGCATGGCTTTTTGTGGACATATGCTTTCATTTTTTCTTTGATAAATATTTGGGCATGATAAATACCTGGGTATAATGGGTCATATATGCTTAACATTGTAAAAAACTGTCAAATTGCATGTCACTCTCTGTTCTCCCCCCAGTGACTTGGTTTGACAGTCTTGGTTGTCTACATCCTTACTAACATTTGGTTTTCTTGGTATTTTTTTAAGTCAATCTAGTGGGCGATATCTCATAGTAGTGTAATTTGTGTTTTCCTGAATATGATGTTGAACATTTTTGGCATGCTTATTGGTCACCAATTTGTCTTCCTATGAATGTCTGGTCAAGTCTTTTGCCCATTTTAAAAACTGTCCTCTTGGCCGGGCACAGTGGCTCACACCTGTAATCCTAGCCCTCTGGGAGGCCGAGGCGGGTGGATCGCTCGAGGTCAGGAGTTCAAGACCAGCCTGAGCGAGACCCCGTTTCTACTAAAAATAGAAAGAAATTATCTGGCCAACTAAAAATATATATAGAAAAAAAAAATTAGCTGGGCATGGTGGTGCATGCCTGTAGTCCCAGCTACTTGGAAGGCTGAGGCAGGAGGATCGCTTGAGCCCAGGAGTTTGAGGTTGCTGTGAGCTAGGCTGATGCCACGGTACTCACTCTAGCTGGGGCAACAAAGTGAGACTCTGTCTCAAAAAAAAAAAACAAAAAAAAACTTTCTTCTTATTTTTGAATGGTAATATTCTAAATATCAATCTTGTATCAAATGTACATGTTACAAATATTTTCTTCCAATCTGTGGCTTCCTATTCGTTTTTTAAACTATGTCTTTTGATAAGCAGAAACTTTTAATTTTGTTGAAGTTCTTATTTTTCGTTTAAAGTACAATTGATGCTGAAATGATGTAAAGTACAATCATAATTCTAATAATCATTTATTAAATCCAGAAGAAAACATGAGGCCCAAGAAGAGTTTTCAATAGGAGACCTGTGTCACTGACTTATGATCTAAAGTTTTGTCCACTACTGATATCTATGACCTGCCTAAATGGTTTTCCATTTTTAGGTTGTTTTTTTCCCTAATTTCTAGTATTTTAGCAAGGCTACCTTATTTATACAAATATAATGAGTATTAAGATTATCTTGACCCCTTTTTGCAAAGTCAACAAATTGGATATTAAATGGAACAGGTGCCTACTCAATATACCCTCCAGGTTGCCAGAAGCTACTAACAGGTCCTCTGAGGATGTGATTCTTAAATTACCTAACAGTATATCCCTGCCAGGGTCCCACTTTTACAGACTTTGTATTGCTGGATTTATTAAACCTGGTAGACATCACATAGCCATCCTGTATGAGCACATTCTGCCCACACAGAGGCATCTGTCTTTGTCTTCTTTTGGACAGTGGTAGAACAGCAGTCAGTGAGTAAAACGTGGTGAAAAAGGAAGTACGGTATTTATTAGGCAGTGATGAATGAACTGAATACTGAAATTTAAACTGGTAATAAATGGTGCTGCCTAGACATTATTCTTTAAAACAGTGTATCACCCAGCTGTTAATTTACTCAAACCTAAACCAAGTATGAGCTTATAACATCTCCATTCTGGTACCTTCTTGGGGAGAATGGGCTGGAAAATGCATTGTCAACTGACACATTTCTCTTTGCTACTGAAATATTACTATTCTTTACAGGCTTTTATACATTTAGATTTTTACCCACATATTTGTATTTTCAACCTGGGCTAGCAACGTCTGGTCCATTACAAAGTGTTATTGTATGAAGATCATTCACAGAAACAAAATTTAATGCAGATTTGGTTTTCAGAGTTATTAAAAATAGAATTTATTATAGAGAAAAGCTGTGGAAATAAAAATAAGTTCGTCGATTTCTATTGTCTCCAAATATTCTTCTAAATGTTTATCTTTAATTTAATTTCTACCCCTTAAAACTACCACCTACTTAATATGACCTTCTTGTCTTCTAACACACATGGTATCCCTGAATGATCTAAGTCCCCAAATTATCTGTGGAATTACTTTTGCACCTAGAGCAATAAGTCACAAATTTTTTATCCCAAAATGTTGCCACTAAACATGAAAAACAAAAAACTTGTTGAAAAGCTAAGCTATTAAAATTTCAGATTAAAATTTAGGAACTTCATATATATATATGTGTGTCTGTGTATATATAAATGCACACTAAATTTCTCAAAGATAAATATGGAAGTTGTATGACAACTCTTAAAATATAAATACAGGAAATTGTTTTAAGAAAATTTTGAAAAGCTATCTGTTTTATAGTATATGCTTTATAATATATCTTCTAACTAGGGAAACTATTAATATTTGCATTTGCTTTTGAAAACATAGCCCACAAAAGCTTGAATTAAAACATAAATATATTACCATTTTAAAAAACAAAAACAATTTGAAAAAATCAATTGTGTCCATAAATATTGATATAAGGTGGTGAGTGCTAGTGATGAAATTGGCCCATGAAAGAACTCCTATTTGCTTTTTAAAAGAATGTAAGATATCTGCTAACAACAACAAAAAAAAACCATTAATACTAGAATTTGCAATTATAAAACAGAAGCCTGGTGCAGTGCCATTTGCCTGTAGTCTCACAGAGGCTGGGGCTGGAGGATCACTTGAGCCCAGGAATTTGAGCATGTAAGAAAGAAAAAAACACTACAAATCTACATTCAAAAAGAATGATCTGTAAGCTTTTGGAATAAACATGGTGATGCTAATAACATTTCCCCAAAGCCAAGTTTCTTCTTGATAGCTGAACTTATGTTTGACCTGCTCATATTATGGATTTCTTATAAACAGCCATTTTCTTTCTCTGCTTACCCTCTGGAGGCCTAAAATAAGACCACATTAAATCAGGAATTTTCTTCTTTAAAAGCAAGTGTAAGGAAAATGTCCAAATAAAAAAGGTTATTCCCATGTATTCATCCTGGTACTTATTCATACTTCTATACTCTCATTTGTCTTGTCCTTTTAAGTAAAAAGGAGAACCTACACAGCCTTCTGAAGAAACTTTCTTATATTCAAAGAAATATTAGTTGTGAAATGATCATGATGGGACATTATTTAAGTAGTTACAATGTTACCAGATTATCCTCAACTGCTCATTGTATAGGCTTGCTTTGGTCATTATTTACCAAACATTTATCTCTAAAAGGGTAAAAGAAGATGTTCTACTTGTCTGAGCCTCATAGCACTTGGTTTTGATTCATAAATAATAATTCAACCTTACACATTTGTTATATTGCTCTCAAAGAAGCAATAAATTAATTAAAATCTCTTCATTTTAAACATAAAATCACTGAGCCTTGCTCTATATCAATGCTACCCATACAAGGTGAAATAGTTTAAAAGCACCTGTTTACCATGTCAACATTTTCAGAGAAAGATGTATATTTTCTAGTTGTAAGCACAATAGTCTCTGAGAATGCCAATTTCACTCATTGCTAATAAAATACGACTTACGACATTCTTCTGCAATAATGACTTGGGAGTGAAAACTTCCTGCTCTTTTCTTATTTATCGCCAAATCATTTTTTTTCCAAATATGACAACAATAATAAATCTCTTTTCAAAAGGCCAAGAATTGCTAATTGTTAGACCATTAATATTGAGGTTACCAAGCATTTATTCAAGATAGCAAAAATTAAAACATGACCACACTAACTATAAACTTGGCTCTTAGCACCAGTGATCTCATATTGGCCTGTAAGCACTTCAGGGAAGGAAAGGAGAAGAGAAAAACTAAACAACACAACTCTAAATGTACTAAACTATTACAGATTCTTTTTTCCTGACAAGAATCTTTTTTAAAAAACACTTCAAAAACCTTATTCCTCGGGGTACTGAATAGTTTTCTTGTAGAGGAAATAATAGCATGTCTGTCTTTTATAAGTGTTATAAAAAATTTCTGGAGTCAGGGAGAGAAGCAGACTACTAAAGCCATGGATAGTTTTGACCCTAAGCTAGGACAGAAATGGGTATTTATGAGATTAACACATTAAAATCAACATTAGTGCTGAAAATTGAAATATTAATAGAGTAATAGCCATAAGCAGAGCTGTTTCTATGATGTGTCTATTTTATCCTAAAGTACAGAACATAGACTCTATTAAGAATCTCTATCCAAGATCAACTTTATAAAGCAAACACATTATGAAAATATAAAGTTTTAGTACATCTCAACCATAAGCTTTTATAAAGTAGCTGTTAGGTAGTGTCATAAGTGTCAGCACAAGGCAGTTAAGTCAAAATTATGTCAATATTCCTTACATCCATTAAAATGGCTACTATCAAAAAGAAAACACAACAAAAGCAGAAATAACAAGTGTTGGTGAACATGTAGAGAAATTAAAATGCTTGCGCACTGTTGGTGGGAATGTAAAATGGTACAGTTGCTATGGAAAACAATATGGCAGTTTCCTCAAAAAATTAAAAATAGAAATGCCATATGGCTTAGTAATCTCACTTCTGGGTATACATCCAAAAGAACTGAAGGCAGGATGTTGAAAAGATAGTTGTACACACATGTTTATAGCAACATTATCCACGATAGCCAGGAAGCCAAAGCAACCTAAATTTCTATCAGCAGATGAATGGATGAAGAAAATGTGATTTTAATATATACATAAAATATAATATTATCTACCCTTAAAAAGGAAGGAAACTCTTACACATACTATAGTATGGATGAGCCTTGAGGACATTATGCTAAGTAAAATAAGCCAGTCACAAAAAGACAGTATGATTCCACTCATATGAGGTATCTAGGGGAATCAAACTCATAGATACAAAAAGCAGAATAGTGGTTGTCAGGGGCTGGGAGAAACTGGAAATGAGAAGTTGTTTAATGGGTATAGAGTATCAGTTTTACCAGATGAAAAGATCTGGAGTTTTGTTGTACAATAATGTGAATATACTTAGTACTACTTAACTCGAAAATGGTTACAATGGTAAATTTTATGTTATGCGTATTTTACCACAGTTAAAAATAAATTTAAAAAAAAAATTGAATTCTGTGAAGGAGGGGGACAGACTGTTAATACTTTGCATATAATAGTTGCCCAATAAATATTAAGTCAATTAAATTCTTGGCTATATGCTAAAATAAGGCCCAGAAGTTCTACATTGCTCCCTCATGACTGAAACAGGGGTTCATTGTTCAAGCCAAAAGGAGCCTTGAATTTCATTTATTATATACCTACAAATAATTGTAGCTACAGTTATGATTAATAATTTTGTACAAGGGTTAAAGAACAAAATTATTAATCATAACTATAGCAACAATAAATTTTCAAGGGAAACACATTACAAAATGATGTAAATTCTGCCATCAAAAACTTGAAATGGAGGAGGGGGTAAAAGTGTAAAAATTTTGTATGCAATCAAAGGTAAGTTGTTATCAGCTTATAATCAGCTATTATATGTTCTGTGCAAGCCTCATGATAACCACAAAGCAAAAAATCTATAGTAGAAGCACAAAACAAAAATAGAAAGGATTCAAGCATACCACTACAGAAAGCCATCAAACCACAAAGGAAGACAGAGGAGAAGAAAGTAAAGAAGTATCTACAGAACAACCATAAAACAACTAAGAAACAACTAAGAAAATGGCAGTAGTAAGTCCTTACCTATCAGTAATTACCTTGAATGTAAATGGATTAAATTCTCTAATAAAAAGACGTAGAGCGACTGAATGGATTAAAAAAAACAAGACTCAACTCTATTTTTCTAACAAGAAACCCACCTTACTTTTAAGGATACACATAGATTGAAAGCGAAGGAAAAGAAAAAATATTCCACACAAACAGAAGCCAAAGGAGAGCAGACTTAGCTATATTTATATCTTATAAAATAGACTTTAAGTCAAAAACTGTAAAATGAGACAAAGGACATTATACAATGATAAAGTGTCATTTATCAAGAGGACATAACAATTATAAATGTATAACCCAACCCTTGTACTATGGATGAAATTGCCTTACACACAATCATTATTACAGTCCTAGAGCATGCTGAATATAACTTTGTTTTACTTGTACTATTGAGTTTGTATTTCATGTTTCATGTTATTAAGTAGCAGCTTTTATTTCAGTTCAAAGAACTCCCTTAGCAGTTCTTGTAAAGCAGGTCAAATGGTGATGAACTCCTTTAGCTTTCGTTTGTCTGGGAGAGTCTTCACTTTTGAAAGAGAGCTTTGCTGGGTAAAGTACTCTTGATTGCCAGGTTTTTTCCTTCAGCACTTCCAATATATTCCCACTTTCCTCTGGCCAACAGGGTTTCAGCTAAGAAATCCCTTGATAGTGATATTGTCATTCCTTTTTATGCGACGTGTTTCTCATCTTTTGCTGCTCGCAGAATTTTTTCTTTGTCTTTGATTTTTGATAGCTTGATTAATATATGCCTTGGTGAACTCCTTTTTTGCGTGAATTTGAGTGTCATTCTTTGTGCTTCCTGTACCTGGATGTTGGCATCTATTTGCAGATGAGGGAACTTTTCAGCCACTATTTCTTTAAATATGCTTTCTGGCCCTTTCTCTCTTCCTTCTCCTTCTGCAAATCCTATTATGCAAAGGTTTGGTCTCTTGATGGTGTCTCATAATTCCCAAAGGCTTTCTTCATCCTTTTCTACTCTTTTGTCTTTTTGCTCCACTGACTGGATAATATGAAATATCCTATCTTTCAGCTCACTGATTCTTTCTTCTGCTTTTTTTTTTTAATTTTAGAATATTATGGGGTACAAATATTTTGGTTGTATATATTACCTTTGTACCGCCTAGAGCTATAAGCATGCCCATCCCCCAGACAGTGTGCTCCACATTGATTAGTGGTGAATTTACCCATCCCCTCTGCCTCCCTCCCACCTGCCCAGCACCTGATTAATGTTACTTCCATGTGTGCACATAAGTATTGATCAGTTAGTACTAATTTGCTGGTGAGTACAATGTGGTGCTTGTTTTCCCATTCTTGTGATACTTCACTTTGAAGTATCTAGCTCTAGCTCCATCCAGGATAATACAAGAGTTACTAATTCACCATTGTTTTTTATGGCTGAGTAGTACTGCATGGTCTTTCTTCTGCTTAATCAAGTCTGCCATTGAAGCTTTCTACTGAATTTTCAATTCAGTCACTGTATTCTTTATCCCTAGGATTTCTATCTGGTTTTTTTTTTATTGTTTCTATTTCTTTGTTAAACTTCTTCTGTCATGTATTGTTTTCTAAATTTTCTATCCGTATATTATCATACTCCACTGAACTACTTTGTAAATATTTTTCTGAATTCTTTTTCATTTCATAGATGTCCATTTCTTTGGTTTCCATTATTGGAGCTTTATTATTACAGTTTCTTTTGGAGATGGCATGATTCCTTGATTCTTTATAATCCTTGCGTCCTTTCATTATTGTCTATGTATATGAGGAGCCAGCCCCTCTTCTGCCCCTTTACTGGTGTTCTTTGGCATGGATAAACCTTGACTATTTAGTCTAGCCTGTGATTCTGGAAGGGCCAACTAGTTATGACCCTGGGCAGTCAGAGTCATTGTTTTGCTCTGATGTTGGGTGGGGCTGCTGGCTGGACTCCACAGTTTGGTGAGAACAGTGGCTGGGTTCTGCCATTAGGCAGAGGTACTGGCTAGCTACAGTGATGGTTTCTGGTCAGGCCAGTCACAAGATATATTCCTTGCCTGGGCAATTCTGCTATTTGGGACCTGCAGTTGGGCAGGGCCACAGGCTGAGGTTAGGCAGAGTCACTGCTCATAAAAGGCAATACCAGAGGCTATTCACCTTAGAAATGTGCAACTGAAGATTGCCTCCCTGTCAGGGTGGAGCCATGGGGTAGGTTTTTGGCTGAGTTGAGTGAGTGGCTGTTTGACCTACTGGGTTGAGACAGTTTAGCCTCTATGTTTCTCTAAGATGTGCAAAGGTGGAGGTCTCCATGCCTCAGCAAAATCATTGGCAGGATTCATTAGCTGAGAGGAGCCACTGCTTGACTTCCCAGATCAAACCAGTCTAGACCCTTCACTTCTCTGAAATCCAAAAAGGTATTAGTCTGCCTGCCTGGATGAGGTCATCAAGTGGGTTTCAGCTGGTGGGGAGAGGGAGCTGCTGCTTGACTTCCCAGTCTAGCCCCTTCACCTCTCTATAATGGGAGGAGGTGGGCATCTCCTTGCCTATATGGGGTCATTGAGGTGAGCTTTGTGGCTGGGCAGGGAGACTAGCAGTCTAGGAACTCAAGCTAAGTTGAGTTATGCTTATGAAAGCAATCAGCTCAGCTTTGAGAATGGACTATGAGGTTGGCTCCTATCTGTGATTGATGACATAGGTGACAGGAACACAGAAGTACCATCAAGACCCATGTGCTGGTCACTATGAACTTTGCCTCCTTTCTTTATTTCTACCTGACCCCAAGCAGTATAGCCATGCTGTTTGCTCCATGTTAGGTGAGACTTGAGTAGGCTTCTTGGGAGGTATCTCAGAATTCTAGGGACACTGGATGACTGCACTGAGTTCTCTTCCCCCCTCTCTAGAAACTATGGGCCCCCCAAAATCCCCTCTTTCTGGTGTTGTGCTGACTTGGAGGAGGGAGTGGGACAGTGTGATTGGAGTGAGACCATTCTTCTTATCCTTCTAATTCAGATTTCATTCAGTTCTGTGAACCATGAAGGTATCTCAGGCTTGTTTCTAAGTGTTGCAGTTTTCAAAAGGATGTTCCAGTCTGTGCAAAGTTGCTAGTTGAACTTTCAGGGGGTAAGGTAGGGAATGGAGCCTGAGAATTTCTATTCTGTCATCTTGATGATATCACTCCCCCCACCCCATTACATTTTACTTTAAAAATTCATGTAGGTATTCGAATGACTACCATATTTCCATTTTGATTTTCCAGCACTATAAAAAATTCTATTAATGTTTAGAAAGAGATAAACAACTAATTTTTTGTTAGAAAGTCTCAGAGTTCTTGCTGAAGAAGTAAAGTTAATGTCTGGCAGTAATATTTATTATCTTTCTTCATACTGAGATATACAACCAACAACCAATGGACTGGTAATTTTTAAGAAAAATCAATTCATAAAAACAATTCATCAAGAAAGCCCTATATAATACCTTAAAAGATTAAACCTCATAACATTAACATTAATGGAGATTACTGTTTTCATATAAATGATTCCTTTTCAAGTGAAACATTACTAAGGGCTTGAAGATTGAGATCTAGGGTTTATTGGCAGGGGTATTTTGAGAAAGAATTAGAATTTGAAAAACTATACTAGAACTCATCACCTGCCATGCTAAGGTGTTGTATATTTAATTGTGTTGGCTGTTGGGAGCCATTTAGGAAATATGAGTAAGGGGGATTGACATGAATAAACAGTGTTTTAGGGAAATCACTCCATCAACATGGGAAAGACAAGCTTGAATACTGAAAGTAGGGAAACCAATTACATTACAGTATTATAAGACAGGAGTCAGCAAACATTCTGTAGAGGACCAGATAGTAAACATTTTAGGCTTTGTAGGCCACATGGTCTCAATAGCAACTACTGAAATCTGCCATTGTTGCATAAAAGCATCAATAGACAAAATGTAATCATATGAGTGTGGTTATATTTTATTAAAACTTTATTTCAAAAACAGATGGTAGGCTGCATTTGGTCTGTAGTCTGTAGTTTGCCAACTACTGTTTTAAGTCAAAAATAAATACCTGAACTTGGCAAATACAGTGGCAATACAGACATAGAGAAATGGACCTTAAAACTTTAAGTGGAAGATCTGATAGGTTTTGGTGACTGATGAGATGTAGAGGTAGACAATACAGAAATAAAATTCTAAGACAACTTCCAACTTTCTAGCTTGGGTAACTAGGTGGCTAAGGATATATTCAGAGAAGATAATCTAGAACAGTCCTATGGTTTGAATGTCTCCTCCAAAACTTGTGTTAAAATTTAATTTTCATTGTGACAGTATTAAGAAGTGTGACCTTTAAGAGGTGCTTAGGCCATGAGGGTTCTGCCCTCATGAATGGATTAATGCTATTATTGCAGGAGTAGGTTAGTATCATGGGCTCCTGACAAAAGGATAACATTAGTCTGATTTCCTCTCTCTGTCTTGCAACCTTGATTGCCTTTCTATCTTCTGCCATGGGCTAACAGCATAAAGGGCCTCGCCAGGTGCTGCTGCCATGCTCCTGGACTTCTCAGCCTCCACAACCATGAACAAATAAACTTCCATTGTTTATAATTCCTCAGTTTCTGGTATTCTATGATAGTAGCAGAAAACTGACTAGGACAGATAAGGAATAAATTTGGTAAGAATGATTATAATTTCTTGTTTTGGACATGTTGAATTTGAAGTTTCTGTGGGACTTCTAATTGAGACAATTACAGCATGCTTTTCCACCTCCACAACTTACTAATTACCATATCCTGTTAATTCTTCCTTCTAAAGCTCTCAAATTTCTTTGTTATCCCTCTCCCCCTCATTCCTCTTGATTAGCCCCTTATGACCTGGCCAAGAAGTTGGTTTCCAGGCTTCAAGCCTTTCTGCTCTCTAATCCATTGTCCACATTATGGGCAAAAAGACTATTTTAAAATGTAAATATGATTATGCCACTCCCATACTTAAAATTCTTCAACAGCTCCCCAAAAATCTATAAGCACTTTTATGAGCTGACTTCTGTTTATTTACTGTAAATTGAAAGTAAAAAGCAATCACAGTAACTCTCTTTTGCCTTTACATAGTACATATTGTTACCGTCAGCTGAAAAGACCTGCTTCATAGAAAGCGGGTAGCAATTATGCCAAAATATTAACAGTTCTATATAAATAGTGAAAACTGTTTTTTTTTTCCTTTTTACCTGTCTCTGTTTTCTAAAATGTCCTTAGTGAGTACATATTACTTTTTTAATAAAAGAGAGAGAAAGTTAAAAACACTCACACACAAGACCAACAATAACCAACTCTCTTTTTTGCCAACTCCTTCTGCTCAGTCCTTGGGAAGGCTTCATCTTCCCATCCCTTGAGGACACTGTTTGGGTGCAGCAGGCGCTCCTCCCCTGTCTGGCTCCTGCTGCTGGTCCTCCTGAGCACCTCAGCTCCTGCAGAGCTCAGTTCTCTGCTTGACACACTTAGTCACTTGTTCCTACCAACTGATTACTTGGCTCTTGATTCCCAGCCACAGAATTGGAGATTTGGCTCTGGAGAGGGCAAGTCTGAAGGGCTATGTCCCTGGCAGGAAGCCCATATGCAGTAGTTTCTTCCCAAAGAGAGCCCCAAGAGACTAGATTTCAGGGAGTTTATAATATGCAGTCTTCTGGCGACAGATGACCCTACAGTTACCATGACCCTTTATAAGAAGTGTGAGGAGTCCTTTTTGACTCCTTATTTGGTTACCCAATCAGTTCCTATGTTGAAAAAAGAAATCCAGCCATTTCTTTTTTCAAACCAACTTTTTTCCATCTTTTTTCAATATCCTTTTAAAGTGCTTTAATTTCTCCTTTATACAATTGCCACAGATTCCTAACTGATCTTTTTGCATTTAGTCCTCCCTGACTATAATCTATCTTATTAAGGTAGTACTTAGAAACCCTTAAATAGACTCTCATAGAAAGCTAAAATAGTCTGCCTTAAGATCACCACATTCTAGCCCAACCAACAGTTCTTTTCCCAGTATTTGCCTAAGGAGATAGCTGGGCCTTTCCCAGTGCCCTCCCCTCACCAGGTCATGTTTTCTTGCTTCCAGGTACTTTCTTAAATCTAGTTCAAAAAGGAATGAACTCCTTCTACCTGTCTTCAACCTGATAAGATTTTATGGCCTAGCTTAAATGCTACCTCTTCCTTTATGCTTTCCTTGCTCACATCTCTAAACTCTGTGCACCTAAAACATTTAGGGGACTAATGAATATACTCTATAGATACAAGTACTTCACTTCTTCTCTAATTCAATAAACACGTCCTGAGCACTTAGTACATGCCAGTTACATAGGTTACGAATTCACAAAAACAATTAAATTAAAAATTTTGAAAATGGTCCAACTTTCCATTGTTTTGAAATATATCTTTTTCCTATCAAAAAAGAGACCAGACAGATTCTCAGTTCCTCTTGGGTCAAGTTTTCATAGTATGACTCACTATTTTTTATAAATGCCCTAAGCAGATATGCCACATTTAAACCTGAGTATAAAAATCATTCTAAATTGAAACATAAGTGATTTTACAAATTTGTTCAATTTAGATTATCATACTTCTACTCCTTTTCTTTGATGCAAAAAAATCAAGAGCTTACTGAGTTACTCTAAAATTCAAAGTTATAAATTTCAGCTTTAATACTTATGGGGAAATGGGCTTTCCAGAACACTGGTAAGTTAGTGGTAGAGAACACCTGGGTATTAACTCTGCTTTCTGCCTCAAGATGAGAAAGTGTCCTTGCTGATGCCAAGTTTGGTTCAAGAACCAGGGAAGTCTGGTAATCATAAACATTCCCTTAAAAGGAAGGCTATGAATTGTTAGTTCAAGTTCTTCTGGAATAGTGATGAAAATGGAATAGCCCACAGATTGTTAGTTATTTTAGAATAGTGACTGTAAAAGGGCAGTGACTTAGTAAGAAATGAACGTTTATCTCTATTAAGGGCCTTGGTAGTGAAGTGAAACTATGCTGAGATAAGCTGCATCTGCTTCTACACCGACTTTACTTCTGATAAAACACCAGATCTTTCATTAATTGAACTGGGAACATAAAGCCAAATGCACATGTGCACATGGTATGTATGTATATTTGTATGTTCTCTTGTCAATCCACAACCCACTGAAAACATTGTACTAGACTTAGAGAAAAACTAAGACAGCAAAGGCAACACAATGACTTTGATTGAATAAGTAATGCTTATTCTTAATGAATAAATCAATTATATAATCAATACTAACTGTGGAAAATGCTCATTTGATTAATTGAAGAGAGTCACTCTTAATTAAGGAGTTAAACTCCTGCTCAGCATAAATGTAGATATTCAAAAATTTCTAGAAAAATGTAATGTTAGTAAGTTGCTCTTAGAAAGATACTTCAACTTTTTAGAAATGATACCCAAAAGAAAAGTTAAAGTTTCTTAAAAAAAAAAAACTACTAAAAGTTTACAACTTCAAAAATACTTTGAAAGGAAAGGGTTTCTATTATAGAATCGGCAACAACTACTTCATATTTTATATTTTGGAACAAGTTCACCAAAATTACACACTAAATTGTAAACCTCTAAATAAGAAAGGCCCTTGTGGGGTAAAGTTTGTTTGTTTTTGATTTGAAATGGAAAATACAGTGATCAAATGGTTAAAATGGATTTCTTTAAGCCTGGACTTGTTTCTTATTGGCCTAAGGACAAGCCATTTTACTATTTAAAAGAGATAAGACTAATGCTAGATATTAAACAATGACTTCATTGAGATCACTCTAGTTTCTCCACGAAAAGGAGAATGATAAAAATCTTCTCATGAGTTTTGAAACCAAATTTGACACTTTAGTAGCCAAAGTAAGCAATGGAGTCACATTAAGTACATAAGTTCTATTTTAAAACGTTAACTAAAATTAAGTAGGCTATTGAAGATCTTAATGTCTTTAAATTCTAGTCCCAACACCCAAAGATGTAGTTACATATGATAAAGATTACAATAGTGCCATTTCACACAAAATGTGTTAGAACTCCTTTCTGAAACAAAAGACCCTTTGACATATCTACTTTTATGTAAAAAATAAATTCTTAAACCTTAAAAGCTAAACTCACTCCAAAAATTTTCTGAGGGTTTCTCATTTGTACCTGGAAAAGGCTTGAGCTTGAATGACTTGTGAACCGCAGTTACGCACACCCACAAATGGCCTACTGCAGACTTGAGTATTTGTTTGTAACATTTGGTGGGTATGAAGTGGCAAGCACAAAAGCCATCCTTCTGAAACTTTTCCCAGTGTATGGAAAATCTTAGTTTCTCATTTATGTAAACCAGTCCTGTAACTCAGATAAATACAACTCTTTTGGAACAGAGACATTACTGCGGCCTTGCTTTCCTCAGCTAAACTTAGAGCACTCGATGATGGGCACATTTTCTGGGCTCCACCTTCTGCAAACAAATTTAAAAGTAATGAAAAGTAACCAAGGCTTTACATCACAGAATAACAGATTTAGGAACGAAGACTGGAGAAATGTTACAAACAGTACTGTTACTCTGTTGGGTGATTTAAACAGTAAGATTTATTGTCTCCTTCCAGTCTAAATTCTAACCCATGGATTTTGTCAAAGGTTCATACTAACTCACATCAAATTAGGCTTGATGTGAATGAGCCAACTCACTTGTAACCACATACTAAAAGTAGGAAAATGATTTGCCTTTTTTAAAAGATCATATGCCTGGGACCTCTGCAAACAGTAGTGTTATTAAAGGGAAAACTCCATGCAGTTCCAAGAATGCTAAAAACATCTTCACATAGGGAAACTTCTGATTAGCAATTGAATGAAAGTAAAGACATAACAGTAAAGTGAAATCTAAAATTAGAACATTACACATAATGCTCTGCAAAGCAACAGGCAAACAAGCAGTTCTATTTGTGTCTGACTGCCTTTAGATTCACTTCTTTTCTCCTTCCTGTCCATTGTCGTCTAGAGGCACTAATGGATATTTGATTACCTCAAAGGGGCAGTACTTCTAAGCATTTTGAGAAAAAAGGGGGGCCTTAGCAGTGTTTAAACTTAACTGTAGGCCACTTGTTAAAGGTTCAATAAATGATACCATTATTATTTATAAAGGTGATAAGAAAAATATATTCTCATCTGAGTGGCTTAAATGTAATAATTAAATACTTATTTGAATATAATTGTTCAACTATTTGTTAAACTGGATGTGGAATATAATTTACAAACTAGTTTACTGCCTCATTAAATATTTTCTTCTTGGGTTAAGCAATTTAATGTCTATTTTATCACCAAAATCAAACTAACAGGTTTTAAATCTTTGCTTACTTTTCATTGCCCATATTTCAACAGTCCCAAGAATTAAGATACACTCCTGAAGAAACAAGAGATATAGAAGCAACATACTTCATGAAAAGACTCAAGTCTTTTTTCCTTATGTAAGAATATAGTGGTCTCTCTCATGAAAAAATGTAAAATACAAAGATAGCCTATAAAACAAAAGTCACCAGAAAAGTCTGATCAGTTTTGCTAGAGCCTATAATCCTATAGAAGTTTAGAGGAAAAAAATAAATCATGAAAAGAGACTGAATGTTCCATACAATGAACAAATACCAAAGTGAAATTTAAGTTATATCAAAAACTTGACCATCAGTTCATGGCAAAATATTCTTTCTAATAGAAATGAATCTGCATTACCTATATTTACCACAATAACATTATAGAGAAATATACAGCTTTTTTCACTGCTAATTTACATAATGGAAAGTAAAAAAGATTGCTGTTTCCACATACCAAGCCAAAGTATATAATTATCTTTGCCAAACATATAGCAATCTACAGAGTTTGAATGCATTAGGACATCCATACATAGCCTGTATTACATCTGTTTTATGGACATGCATGTAAAAAGGGAAGGAGGAACACCAATTTAGTCTCTAATCCTCTAAAAATGTGAATTAGACTTTTACTTTAGATAGGAAATAGTGTTATTCATTTATTCAGTAACTTTTTGAAAACTAAAATTTCCAATTATAATATTAGAAGAACTTACTATTTAAAGACATTATGTTAATGCAAATGAAGAATTTTTGTGGAAATATTCAACCGTTAGAAAAATCTCTTCAGTCTATTATGTGCATAAAATGGTAGCTTTTTATTAAAATGAATAAAATTATACTTACAAATTTAAAACCCATATGAATATATATATTTATAATTTTCTCTACTTCTGCTTTGTTAATTCAGATTCTAAAAGATGTGTTTCTATACCATCAAGAAGACCTATGTAGACTCCAGAAACCTTCAATTGTTTTGGCGGTGGAAGCCAGGGGAACTCCCAGAATTGCAAACTCTTTTCCTGTTTTACAGCTGAATCCAAGGACAATCTTTAGAAACAATTCTTGCTTCACCAAATATAAAGCTTGCTTTTGGAGATGGCTCAGGGGAAAGGATTAAGAGCTTAGGTGTACACAAGCCTGAAGAAACAGCATAGTATAAGCATTTGAATAGGAAACTTTTGGACCTTAGGTATAGAACACATATGTGTCCTTGGAGTTTACAAAGAAACATTTTAGTTTCAATCAAAACTAACAGCAGAAATACAAGGAAGGACCGACATCAGTAAAAATAAAGTTAAGATAAATGCTTGGAAATCTCTCCACTTTCCTTTTAAATGTGTCACTGCACTGAGCATCACCTTTTGGCCAGACTGAGAAGAGTGACTGTCATCCAGTCTAACTTAGAGTGAAAGGTGTTTTATAGAACTCCAAAAACTAAATTATAAACATGAGGTTAAAACGAAATATGAAATTATTCCAGATCTCTTGTAGGGACCTAGAAAAGTACATCAAAGTTCCCTTGGTTTAAAAAAAAAAAAGAAAGAAAAGTTATTTTTGTGTTTACGATACATAGAAGAATACTGAGATAATATGAGGAGACTTAATATCAGAGCTTTACAGAAGAGTTCATTGAAAGTTCCAATCAGAAAACGGCAAGGTTATGTTGCTGGTTACAAAGATGACAGAAAAAGTTGTACTTACCACTGTATTATGCAAACATATATAATTCAATAAATGTTGAAATTTTTCAAAACACTAATATGGTTTTACTTTCTTTAGAATGTATTTGGATATTAATGATACAATGTGATTTCTTTTAAAAAAAGAAAAATTTTGAGAATGTTTCCATAAAAAAATTCACAGTTGATTTCCCCTCCATCTCATGTTTAGTGATACTATACATATTTAGGTAACTGTTATTTATTATTCTAATAGAATAATTTCATCCAGTGTGATTAATCACTAGCATAACATTTCCTGTTGGCCCCAAAAGTATGATTAAGCTACTTTTACATTCAATCAGAAGTTCTGGCAAATATATTCAGGAAAGATAGTTGCAATCAAGAACTTGTATGTTCTGAATAAAAGATGGATTTAACTTAAAGAAAGACGAATTTTGATTATATTCAGACTCAATATTCTCCTCCTACACTGTGTGGCAAAGATGATAACTAGCTTCTTAGTGCAAAGCTCTGGGTGAAGACCATAGAAAAAAGAGAATCAAAATTATCTGATTTTGTCACAGAACTATCAACTTTCAAATAAATCCAGTTTGCAAAGAATATATGAACTGAAAACAAAAGCCTACATAGAGCAATGCAAATGATTATTTAACTTCTAAGATTAACCAAGTTGTGCCATCATTTAACACTGAAGTCCAAGACAATACAACAACCTTTTTATATCACATTGCACATACCCCTCAAGGCCATTTAAACTGCAGAAGAAATCATCTAAGCAGCACACACTGGTCAATAAGAGAATCCAGTTATGGAATATAGATGGTAGAATTTTCTCCTCCATCATTGCTATCAAACCAATTCAAAGTATATTCTTTGCAACCTGAAATAGTATAAACAAGATATATTAAGAACTGTCTCTAATGGTCTTCAGAACTAACCTATCTTTAAGTAGTACTAAACTGGTTTAAGTAGAAGCTGATCTGAAACTGTGAGATGAACTTGAATGGAATTTTCAAATATCCAGAATTAATGAAATACATACAAAAATGTCTGTGTGGGGTGTGTATGTGCATGTATAATACAAAATAATTTGCAAACACATGGGCTTATTATGTACCAGGTACTCTTCTAAGAGCTTTATTCATTTACCCTCACATCAATTCTATGACATATTATACAATGATATATTATTGACTATTACAAGCTCACTTTACAAATGAGAAAACTGAGGTAACTACTTGCTCTAGATCTCTAGATTTCAAGGTAGGCAGAGTAAGATTCATTTGGTCCAAAAGCCTGAGCTCTATGCTCTTAAACCACTATATAAGCAGTTCAAAAACATGTTTCGTGGACCCTGGGAAACCTGAAATCATTTCCAGAAAGTCCATGAAATTAAGACTATTTTAATAATAATATTATGGTAAGATTCGCCCTTTTCTCTGTTTTGACGTTTGTACTAATGGTACAAAGGCAACAGTAGGTAAAACTGCTGGAACTGTAGCACAAATCAAGGCAGTGGTAGCAAACTACCGAAAGTCATTGTATTTGTCTCTGCCAGGCACTCACAGTAGTGTAAATTGCCAGTTTCACTAAAGAATATCCTTGGTGAAGCAGTAAAAAATTAATATTATGAAATTTCAACCTTTGAGCACAGTATCCTGTGTGATGAAACAGAAGTATGCATAAAGCACTTTTATCGCATACACAAGCATGATAGTTGCTTTGAGAAAAAACACTTGTGCAATTATATAAATTGTGAGCTAAAACTGTTAGGTTTTTTTCATGGTATTTCTGACATTTGAAGGAAGAACTGACAAACTGAAATTTGTGAAAACAAGTACAAGATTTCATTATTCTAATCTGTAAATAAAGTGAGCCTCTTACCTCAAGGAAAAAGATGGAAATTATTGACAATAATAAAATTTAAGCTTTCAAGCAAAAATTAGAATTTTAGAAAACTTGAAACCACTACCATGAAACTGACCAAACACTGGAAGATTTATGTGAAAATAAGTGATGATATTAATAAACGTGACATTTTGAGGATATTATGTAACAAAACATATCAACATTTATAAGATCTGCACAACTTGATGGATCAATGCTTTCCAAATGACTAATGCAAAATGTTACAAAATCATACATGGGTAAAAGATTCATTCAAAGTACAAAATAAGCCCATAGATTTTAATGTATTAATGTAACATTAGGAAGAATTTATTGATTTGGTTTTATATATTACATTATATGTAACTTACAAGAAATTACTACTTGCTGAGTTTTGGTATAGTATCAAAAAAGAATAACCACAATTATCTCAAAAGGCTATTAAATACCCCTCCCTCCTTAAACTATGTATGTGTGTGAGACCAAATTTTCCTTCCATAATTTCGCCAAAACAACATACTGCATGCAACAGATTGAATAAAGAAACAGACATGTGAATCTAGCTGCCTTCTATTAAGCCAGTTATTAAAGAGATTTGCAAAAAAGTAAAATAATACTCTTCCCACTAAATTTTTTTTTGGGAAAAAATAGCAATTTTTTCTAAAATATATGTTATTTATGTTATGGTTTAATGGAATTTATTGTTATTTTTTAAAGTATTCATAAGTACTTTTAAAATTTCTATTATAATCCTAATAAAGGAAATATTGATAGGTATAACTCAAATAACAAAAGCTCTTTGGAGTTCTCAACAATTTTTAAGAGTGCAAAGGGTCCTCACACCTGTAATCCTAGCACTCTGGGAGGCCAAAGCGGGCAGATTGTTTGAGTTCAGGAGTTCGAGACCAGCCTGAGCAAGAGCAAGACCCCGTCTCTACCAAAAATATAGAAAGAAATTAGCTGGACAACTAAAAATATACAGAAAAAATTAGCTGGGCATGGTGGCGCATGCCTGTAGTCTTAGCTACTCAGGAGGCTGAGGCAGTAGGACTGCTTGAACCCAGGAGTTTGAGGTTGCTGTGAGCTAGGCTGACACCACGGCACTCTAGCCCGGGCAACAGAGTGAGACTCTGTCTCAAAAAAAAAAAAAAAACAGTGTAAAGGGTCCTGAAATGCTGAACAAAACTACACTATCTTCCACATATGTGAATGTATATGTATATCAATCACACATCACATGGTAGGGGAAGGCGAGGAAAGGAGGGATTCCCTCCTTCCCTAATGGGAAGAGAATGTACTAACCAGCAAGCACGAAAATTAACTTAGCAATTATAACTCTATAATGCAAAAAACTGTCATTCAACATTTTTTAAAAATGGCATTTTGAGTAAGCAGAAAATAGTAATAATAAATTAGAAAGTTATGAGGGTCAAATGACCAGCAAACCTATCTGTGTAAGCACTTTTGGATGTTTGAAGAATGCAAAATCAAATGTGTAATTCACAAAGAAATTGTATTTTTAAGGTAAACACTGATATAAGAACAATATGATATACCACATATTCAAATCCTTGAAGATTTAGCTGAGATATAAGCATCTTAAAATGTGCCCTAATCGCACATCAGGTGCTCAATAAATGTTAACTGAAAAAATAAATGAATAAGCTGATTCAAATGAATTTCCTGCCTCAGACTTGCCATTGAAATTACTGTCAGCTTATCTTTAGCAATCAAGTATGTGTGGCCTCATGTGTAGTTCTAATGGCATTTCATATATTTTACACACACACACATATTTTATATATGTACAAATATAGATTACATATTTATTTCCCAATACCTATTTTTTTTCCTAGTGGAGTTCTAATAGATCCCAAATTAAATTTCTCAAATTGGGGAAAACTAATTATCAATTATAGCCTGTTTCTAGGGAAAATTTTTCTAAATTCTAAATAACATACAAATAAAATTACAAACATTATCCATTCATAAGCTGAGTCAGTATGTACTCTGACATTAAGCCAATAATTCTAAAATTGGAAACTGACTGAATTTCCTGGACCTAATAAATAATCTCATAAGAAAAAGAATAAAATGCATGAGTCATAAAGGGCATAGGTGAGACTTGTTTTTAGAAAATCCAAATCAAGAAAAATCATTTTATGGTTAAGATGGTAAATTTTATATTATACATATTTTACCACAATGAAAAAATGTGAAAAAATTAAAAAGAAAAGAAATAAAATCACTATAAAGATTAAAAAATCATTTTATAAGAAATAACATTAACAGCCTATTCTTTGTAATATAATATAATTTATCATAACTAAATACAGAAATACCAAAATCACATTTTTATCTTACACAATCACTGGTATTATCATTTGCATGATCATAGGTTCAATATTCACTCATTCCTTTAAACAAACGGTTGAATATTTACCCTATACCACAGATGATCATTGCCGTGACCAGCTTTCCCAGGCAGCTTCCCAGCCTTTTACTTGCATGTACCCTTTTTATTAACTATTTAATGGGTAGGGGAAAATAATGTGAATTTAGTAGCTGCTTCAGAGTTTACTGTATTGTTGTAGACTGATGAGTGGTCTGGGAGCTTTCAGAGGGATAGTACAGAAAAAAGTACGGCAGATTCACATTTGGACTCAGACTACCTAGGTTGTCAGTAACAAAATGACCTTGACCAAGTCACTTAACCTCTCAAAGCTTTATCTGTAAAATGAGGAGAAGTGCTATGCTCTGAATGTGTATGTCCTCATGTATGGAGCCCTCACGAATGGGATTAGTGCCCCTATAAAAGAGGCCCGAGGGTGGTCCCTTATCTTCTACGTCGTATTAGGACAACGCAAAAAGACAGCTGTATATCGATGAAGAGGTGAGCCCTCACTAGACGCTGAATCTGCCAGTGCCTTAATCTTGGACTTCCCAGTCTCCACAACTGTGAGAAAAAACTTTCAGTTGTTTATAAGCCAGCCAGTTTATGGTATTTTGTTGTAGCAGCCTGAATGGACTATGATGCTGGGAGACAGTTGATATGGGTCTTCCAATTTTAAACTTCCATAATTCTATTTAGGTGCTGTAAACATTTGGCAAAGGAAGATTAAGTGAGACAAAAGATTAAATGCCACTCAATGGGAAAACAGCAGTAGTGTAAATGATTTATCCTAGCTATTTAAAAAAACATTACACACATTTTTCTTGTTAATTATTCTTTGTAATATAATTTGTCATAAATAAATACAGAAATACTAAAAATCACATTTTCATCTTGCATAATCACTGGTATTATAATTTGTATGATCATAGATTCAACATTCACTCATTTCTTTAAACAAATAGTTGAATATTTACCCTACACAACAGATGACCATTGTAACCAGCTTTTCCAGGTAGCTTCCTGGTCTATAGTCATATAGTAAAATGAATAATATTTAGAAAGAATGAAATGAAAAATTCTGAATATATATGTTAGAGAATACACTAGTCTCCCTTATTCATGGGGGATACATTCTAAGATCCCCAGTGGATGCCTGAAACCACTGATAGTACCAAACTCTATATACACTATGTTTTTTTGATCTGACTGAAATGGCTACTAAGTGACCAATGGGTGGGCAGCATATACAGAGTGGATACACTGGACAAAGTGATGATTCATGTCCTGGGTGGCACAAAGTGGGATGGCACAAGATTTCATCAAGCTACTTAGAATAGGGGCAGTTTATAACTTATGAATTGTTTATTTCTGGAATTTTCCATTTAATATTTTCAGATCACAGTGGACTGTGGGTAACTAAAACCATGGAAAGTGAAAACACCGATAAGGGGGGACTATTGTGTCTTTATAAGTACATAGAATCTTGAAAACAGAAAAAGAAAATACTATAGTTGATGTAATTTAAATAGCTATGATTTATTGAATGGCTAACTCACCTCATCATTACAATTGGTAAGTTAGGTATTTTTATTTCTGTTTTTAAATGAAGAAACTGCGGATCAGGGAGATTAAATAATTCATCTAAAGACACTAAGTTAAAAAGTGGCACAGCTAGTATTCCAACCTGGGTGTGTTTAACTCCAAAGCAATACCGTTTCTACTACAAAAACATAAAGTATTTCTGATTCCCAAAAATGAGTTCCTTTTTTATAGTCAAGTTTTAATTGCTAATGGTAATGGGGAAAGGAACAACATGGAAAAATAAACCTCATACAAACATGATATAATACCTTATGACACGGAATAAATTCCAATAAAATGAGTTCTGAGGCTAGGTGAAACAATGGGTCAGATAGCTTTGGAATCACCTTCCAAATCTCAAACATAAATAATATTCTCAATTCATTGAAACTTAAACATGCTATCTAATCTATTTCACACTCATAGAAATTTATAATCTTATATGAATTATAAATTAATCACAAATAGCAAGTATATTATTTAGGAATTATATGGGGGATCTTCTAAGGAAAGGATCCAAAGACCTGCTATTTTAACTTTCTATTTTCTTTCATTGGACTTGTTTAAAAGAAAACACACTGAAAATTCAAAAGACCATTTTAGTCTGGTTACTACTGCTTCTTAAAAATGGGGAAAACTCACTACAAAGAAGAATATAATGGTTTGATTTTTCATTCCATTTACTTTCTCTGTTCTTAGGGTGAGACAACAAAATTGCCACTCATACACATACAATGCTCTGAAGCAAATTAAGGAGGACACATCCAAGAAAATTTACCAACTAAAAATTTATCTTGGATAATCAAAAGGAAACTAAGATTTCTAAGTATTACACAGGACAAAACTGAAAACAGAAGACAAGAAACTAATAGTTATATTATGACTTGTAGCAAAAAACAAAGTTAAAAATTACTATTAACTTGTTAATTGAAATAATTAACAAACTATAAAGTTACTATAAACTACTTGGTCCTTTAGTTTTCCAGGAATGTGATCTTTTCCAAAAATCTGATTGATCAAGGAAATTTACAAGTTACCAGGTATAATTTAAACATTAAAATTCAATTCTAAGGTGCCATCAAAAATATTAGGAGCATTTATAGAACATTCCAAAAAAACGTTCCAAAAAACATTCCAAAAAAAGAATACACATTCTTTTCAAGCACACATGGAACATGCACCAAGATACGCCATATGTTGGGCCTAAAAACAAGTCTCAATAAACATAAAATAACTGAAATAATACAGAATATATCATATGACCACAATGAAATTAATTTAGACATAAGTAACAAAAAATACTTAGAAAATTCCCAAATATTTGGAAATTAAACAGCATACTTCTAAATAACCCATTAGGTCAAAGAAAAAGTCACAAGAGAAATTAGGAAATATTTTGAACTGAATGAAACCTGTATCAGTCCAGGTTCAACAAGAAAAAGAGAACCAGTAGGAGATAGGTATATTGCAAAGGATTAGCTTATGCAATTGTGCAGCTGCCCAGGCAAGTCTGAAAGCCATAGAAAGAGCAAGCAATCAGGAGGGGCAAGCTGGAACTTTCGGGCATGAGCTGAAGCTACTGTCCACAGATGAAATTTTTTCTTCTTCAGGGAAGTCTAAGCTCTGCTCCTTGGGCTTTCAACTGATTGAATCAAGCCCCCAGACTACCTGGGACAATCTGCTTTACCTAAAGCCACTGATTAAAAACTTCAATCACATCTACAAAATGCTTTTGTACCAATACCCAGATTAGTGTTGAACTGATCAACTGCTCTGTAGCCCATCCAAGTTGACACAAAATTGACCATCATAACAACATATCAAAACTGGTGAGATGCAGAGAAAACAGTGCTTAGAAGGAAATTTAGAGTTCTAAATGCTTACATTAGAAAAGAGGAAAAATACAGAATCAACTATCTAAGCTTCTATCTTACGAAGCTAAAAAACAAAAACCACAAAAGACAAGAAGAAAAAGAAGAGGAGATGGAGCTAATTAAATAAGTAGAAAGAAGGAAGTTGGAGTACTACCTGCTTTCAATACATTATTACACATCATGTAAACAGATTCTCAAGGACTTTTTCTTTTCTTTTTTTTCCTTCTTGATACATGGTCTTCCTTGTTATTCAGACTGAGTACAGTTGTGTGATCATAGCTCACTGCAACATCAAACTGCTGGGCTCAAGGCATCCTCCTGTCTCAGCCTCCCTAATAGCTGGGACTACAGGCACGCACTACCATGCCCGGCTAATTTTTTTAGTTTTTTACAGACACACGGTGTTGCTATGTTGCTCAGGTGGGTCTCAAACTCATGGCCTCAAGTGATCCTCCTGGCTCAGCCTCCTGAAGTGCTAGGATTATAGGCAAGAGCCACCATGCCTGGCCCTCAAAGACTTTCAATAAATAACATGTGAGACTTGCCAATCTGGTACATCCCCAGCTCCAACCTCTCCCTGCTTATCATGTTCCAGATATAACTTTCATAGAAGTTGAGAGCTATATGCACCCTTCAAGGTAGAGGTAGTTCGATTCTTTCATTTTCAAAAAATGAACACTCAAGGTTAAATAGCTGGAAAAAAGATAGATATATAAGAACTAGTAGCCTGGTTTCCAAACTTCCTCCCAGAGCTCTTTCCATTACAACATATTGCCTCCAAATTGCCTTACATGTTATCAAAAATCTGCTACACCTAGGCCATTGTGCTGTAGCCATTGGGAAAACATACCACCATCTGCTCATTTTCTTTTCTTTTTTTTCTTAAGAAACAGGGTCTCTGTCACCCAGGCTGGTGTGCAGTGGCACAATCATAGCTCACTGTAACCTTGAGCTCCTGGATTCAAGCAATCCTTCCACCTCAGCCTCCCAAGCAGCTAGGACTATAGGCACATGCCACCATACCCAGCTCATTTTTTAATTTTTTGTAGAGACAGGGTTTTGTTATGTTGCCTAGGCTGGTCTTGAATTCCTGGCCTCAAGGGATCCTCCTGCTTTGGCCTCCCAAAGCACTGAGATTACAAGCATGAGCCACCATGTCCAATCTAGTCATTTTCTTTTACTTCTTTTTTTTTCCCCCAGAATATTACAGGGGTACAAATGCTTTGGTTACATGAATTGCCTTTACACTGCCCGAGTCAGAGCTACAAGTATGTGCATCCCCCAGACAGTGTGCACTGCACCCATTAGGTGTGAATTACCCATCCCCTTCTCCCCCCTCCTACCTGCCTAACGCCTGATGAATGTTACTTCCATATGTGCACATAAGTGTTGATCAATTCATACCAATTTATGGTGAGTACATGTGGTGCTTGTTTTTCCATTTTTGTGATACTTCACTTAGAAGAATGGGCTTCAGCTCCATCCAGGATAATACAAGAGGTATTAGTTCACTGTTGTTTTTTATGGCTCAGTAGTATTCCATAGTATACATATACCACATTTTATTAATCCACTCATGTATTGATGGGCACTTGGGTTGTTTCCACATCTTTGCAATTGGGAATTGTGCTGCTATAAACATTCAAGTGCAGATGTCTTTATCATAGAAGGTTTTTTCCCTTTAGGTAGATACCCAGTAGTAGGACTGCTGGATCAAATGGTAGTTCTACTTTTAGTTCTTTGAGGTATCTCCATACTACTTTCCATAGAGGTTATACTAGTTTGCAGTCCCATCAACAATGTATGAGTGTTCCTATCTCTCGACATCCACACTACCATTTGTTGTTTGGGGATTTTCTGATAAAAGCCATTCTCACCGGAGTTAAGTGTTATCTCATTGTGGTTTTGATTTGCATTTCCCTGATGATTAGAGATATTGAGCATTTTTTCATATGTTTCTTGGTCATTAGTCTATCTTTTCTTGAAAAGTTTCTGTTTGTGTCCTTTGCCCACTTTTTAATGGGGTTGTTTGATCTTTTTCTTGGTGATTTTCCTGAGTTCTATATAGATTCTAGTTATTGGCCCTCCATCAAATGTACAGCATCTTTTACTTCTTAAATTTATCTACAGGCTAGCACAGGAGGCACCTTTCTGTGATTTAGAAAAGGGCACCCCCTCTGTGGGAGATCTACTAGGAAAAAAAAAATCACCTGCTCTAGGCTGAAGGATTAGCAAAAGGCACGCTTGGGGCTGATGTGGCCCCTTCACCAGTGCAGAAGGCTTGGTGAGAGAGCTAGATTTCAGCCCATACACACACCCCATAGCTAAGCTCCCCTATTCAGGTCACAATCTGCATAATCGTTGTCAGTAACCCTGCTTACTAATCATTCACCATCTTGTCAAATGCAGAAAATCAAGCAATGTCATTCCATAAAAATATTCCATTCATAAATGAGTCGCATATAGAAAAAAGCTTTTAAAACTGTATCTTAAAACTCAAGCTGTATCTCAAAACCCTTGGCATACTAAAGTCTTAATATTGTAAATACTCAAGTAAAACCACAATGTTAAGAGTAGAATAAGAAGATTTTATCACCAACTTTATTTTAAAAAGTGACATTTTATGTTTGTTTTCTTTAGTAAGATTTGAAATGTTTCTATAAGTGCTATATTTAAAAAACACATAGATGGAAAAAAATAAAGCAACATGTTTTCCTAAGCAATAAATGTCACTGAGTGTTCAGCAAAGACATTTATCTTTCTAAAATAAAACAGTTGCATATATTAGCTAAAGTTAGAATTTTATCTTTTAAATTTGTTTCTTTCAGTGAACATGTCTACAATCACATTGGTAGATACCTTATTTTGTTCTGTGAAGTTGTCTTAAAGCTTTTATTATAAATACGATGTTCTCAAAAATAATGCTTTCATTTTTATAAACATCCAAAATTAAACACATGAAATAAAAATAATTAATCATTTAAGTAAAATTAGCAAACTCATTATCTTAGAAGATGCCATTCCTTTTACTAGCAAAATTACTCCACATCCTACTCACTCCAGTTTGGATTCTGTTGGCAGTATAAACCAGCCTTTAACCACACATTCATGAAAATTCTATTTAATCTCACCTGACTTAACATTTTATTGAGATTTTCCTTTGTATTTACAGTGGTCAGTCTGTCTATGTCATTTGGTACTTTTTAATGTATTACTTTCTTAAGTAATTTCATGTGCTTATGTTTTACAGACCATGATTTAGGCAATAATTGCATCTGATGCCAAGTACTCGTGGATGTAGGAGGGGAGAGTACCAGGATGCTTATGAAAGACAGCAACTACTAATTTTCTAGGTAGGCTTGGCTTGTCTTCCCAAATCATCCCCATAAGACTGGGTTCATCAATTCTACTCCAGTGGTACCATCCCCTGTAATTACAAATGGCCCCTTAAATACTACTATGGTTGCTATATATGCCTAATAACTATTGTCAACTACCTAACAAATTAATTTTTCATTTTACTTTGAAATATGCCATCGCTGGATGACAATATCTGAAAGTGAGCTGTTCTAAGGTTGTTGAATGAGAAGATTGGACTGTGAAGTATTAATGGCACTTTAAACTTTATAATCACAGGCCATCAATGCCATCATGTTTTAAAAGTAGTCTCATATACATTATTGCATTTGACTTTACCAAAGCCCTATTGAGATAGGAAGGGCAGGTATTAATCACATTTTACAGATAAGGAAACAGGTTCAGAAAAGTTGATTTACTCAGATCTCATTTCTAGTAAATTATGCTGGTATTAGAAGCTCAGTCTTCACAGATCACAGTTGTCATTAAATTTGAGTAACATTTGTTATTCAAATAAAATTTTTAGTATGGTGCTAGAAATAAAATTTGTTTTCATCTTGCCATTATGTATTAGGTCTTAAATATGAAATATGTGATTTCAAATCAAAAGTGTAGTTTATTATATCTCAAACAAGAAGCAGTACAATTAAAGTATGCGTCTAAACTATTGACACAGTTTTGCCATCTTAATGGTAGCTTGTTTATGCCAGCAGCAAAGAAGCCTAGAGAGTCAGTGGTGATGAAATCACGAAAGGCGTTTTCTACAGCTTGTTGAGAATTGAATATTTTTCCTTGCAAGAAGTGGTCCAAAGCCTGTAAGAAGTATTAGTCAGTTGGTGCAATGTCTGGGGAATATGGTGGATGACAGAGAGTTTCCTAGTCCAGCTTCTGTAGTTTGAGCAGTGTTCTTTGTGGGACATGTGTTTGAGCATTGTCTTGCAAGAGGATTGGCCTGTCTCTATTGACCAATCTTGGCTGCAAGCATCCTCATGATTTTATCCAATTGGTTGCAACAGATATCCACTATAATAGATTGATCAGGTATCATGAAGCTATAGTGGATAATACCAGCTCTGGACAACCAAACACAAACCATTAGCTTTTTATGATGAATATTCTGTTTTGGAGTGTGTTTCAGCACTTCATCTTTATCCAACCATTGTACTGAATGCTTGTGATTGTCAAAAAGAATCCATTTTTCATCATATGTAACAATACAGTGTAGAAATGGTTCCTCTTTATGTTATGACAGCAAAGAAAGGCAAGCTTCAAGATAATTTCCCTTCTGATGCTTGTTTAATTCATGTGGAATCCATCTATCTAGCTTTTTTACCTTGCCAATTTGTTTTAAATGGTCTGATATTGTTGGAATAGTAATGTCAAACCTTGCTGCTGATTCATGTGTAGGTTGAGATGGATTCACTTCCACTACAACTTTCAGCTCATCATTACCAACCTTGGTCTTAGGTCGCCCAGGTGGCTCATTTTCAAGATTAAAATCACCAGAATGCAACTTCTCAACCATCAAAGTCCTGTGCACTCATTAGCCACATCCTTCCCAAACACTTCGTTGATATTTTGAGCTGTCTGTGCTGCATTGGTTCCATGACAAGAACTCATATTCAGAAATAACACAAATTTTTTACTTATCCACAGTTTCATAAAAATTGCTCTAAAGAAATTCGAAAGATAATCACAAGCCAAAATGTGCATTTGAAAGACTGAGGATGTACCTTCACAATAAAAATAAAACTAGAAGTGTCAAAGTGAAATGTCAGAGATATCAACTGTCAAACTTAGTACTTAAGGAAATCAGATATTGCATACTTAATAACCTAAATAGATTCATTCCTCTCACTAAAGCATTACCTCATTTACTATAGTAATTTGGTATTCATTTTCAAATTATAAAAAGTAAAATAATTATCTAATATAGGAATCTCACCAAACCTTTCTACTCAAATTACTCCTCTCCAAAAATGTAGAAATTCAATATCCACTCAACCTTGAATCTTTCAAATTGATTTACTCTAATTCAAAAAAATTGATCTATGCTTATCAGTACACTTGAATCAAAACATAAATAAGCAAAATGAGTAATATTTATGCTTTATTACCCTAGAAGGTACCTCATGATCTGGTCCCAACCTATCTTTCCAGTTTTATTTCCAAATACACCCTGTACTTGTCTCAGTTTCCTCTGCTGGAAATTCCATTTCCCACCCATTTCCTCTTATTCAAACTCTACCCCTTCTTCAAGTGCTAGTATTAATGCTATCTACTTGCACACATGTAAACTTCCTGATCCATAAAGTCAAAATTAATCTCTCCCTCCATGAAACTACTGTACTTTCTCTGAACTTGTCATTATGTACAGAAGGCTATCTATTTGGCTCAACTGAGAATTTTTCTGTGGGCAAGGAAAGTATCTTTATCTTTATATCTACCACACAGATACTGTATGTGTTTGAAAAACTGTTTACTGAATGCAAATTACCTAGCAAACAGAACACTACCTTAATTCAGGTTTTCATCATGTCTGTCTCCTCAGCTTATAACTCTGGCTCCTTCAAGTTTATTTTCCACATTATTACAATGGTAATCTCTCTAAAACAAAAACCTAATCATGTTCTTTTCTAATTTTATTAATAAATCTTGATATTGTTTTCCTCCATCTAAAGGACAAAGTCCAGTTTCCAAATATACCATACAAGGCCCATCATGACCTGGCCCCTGTCTATTTCTCTAACACTTTCTACCAAAATCCTGCAGACGTGCATCCCTGTGACAAAAGTTCCTGCAGTTATCAGGATATCAAACTCTCACCTATTCTGATATCTCATTCTTTAAGCTTCATCTCATGGGAGGTATAATATGGCAGTTAAATCAAACATATCTGTGTTTAAATCCCATATTGTCCATTACTGGGAGAATAATCCTGAGTAAGTTAAACTTTGAAAATACAACTGGGGAAAGGTTGGAAAGCTCTCCAGCTTCACCATTCTTCCTCTACTCTTGTTGCATACCACTCTGCTCCTATGTTACGGTGAGCAGCTTCAGCGTTTTCTGTTAAACATAAAACTAAGAGTTAGCATTAGAGTCTAAGCTCTAGGTTTCTTGCAAGTAGAAGTAATTAACTTCCAGATTTTAAAACAAGCTTTAAACTTTGTTTTCATCTACTTCCTTATTCACTATATGCTGAAATGTGAAGTAAGAGTATATAGAAAATTTTAAATCCTTTTTTGGCTTACAATAGTAGTCCATTTCAGCAAGGATGTTAACATTTTCATATATTTATTTGCTTCAACTATCTTCTTTGGTGTAATATCTGTTCATATCTTTTGACCATTTTAAAAATTGGTTTGTTTTCTTATTGTTGAATTTTAAAAGTTTTTTATATATTCTAGATACAAGTCTTTTATCATTTGCAAATATTGTTTTCCCAGTCTGTGGCTTACTTTTTCATCCCCTTAACAGCATTTTTTTCAGAGCTAATGTTTTTTTAATTATGAAGAAGTCTAATTTGTCAATTTTTTTGACAGATCATGCTTTTGTATCTAAAAACTCACTATCAAACCCAAGTTCATACAGATTTTCTTCTATGTTTTCTCCCAGAAGTTTAATAGTTTTAGATTTTACATTTAGGTCTATGATCTATTTTGAGTTAATTTTTATATAAAGTAAAAGATATGTATCAAAGTTCACTGATTTGCACATAGATGTACAATTGTTTCAGTACCATTTTTGAAAAGAATATAATTTTTCAATCAAATTGTCATTGTACCTTTGTCAAAAATCTGTTGACTCTATTTGTGTGGGTTTATTTCTGGACTCTGTATTCTGTTCCATTAGTCTATCTCTGTATCCTTTAGCTATGTTTACCCCCCTCTCATTAAGGATTAATAAGTATGTATTACACTAGACAGGGGTAAACATCATATACTTAACATTCTCCTCTAGTTCAAGGTATCATACTCTATAAAAGAATTTCTTTTTGTTCTAAGAATCAGAATGAAAATGTAACAACAACAACAACAAAAAATTAAACAGAACTTGAGTGATGTGAAACAGATAAAGATTTGTGTAGCATGCAACAACATACGAAGGCTAAGTCATTGCTCTGCCTGAAAGTTCGAAGTTTCAATCTTAAACAGCCCAGATGAAATGAATCCCTCTGGCATAATCTATTACTATGTCAGATTTATAGCTCTGTAGAAGTTTTATTTGTTTGCATTTTGTTTTAACCTGGTTTAGGTACCAGGTGTTCATCTATACTAATCTTCAGCAGTTACAGTGTTTTAAAAAAGAACAGTTCAAAGATACAGATAGCATGAACTTTCAAACATTCTTAAAATATTCATTAAACCTTTTGAAAGAATAAATTATTTTTCTCATATGCAAATATTCATTTTATGTTTTTTGTTGGAATAAACAGTATTTATCAGTGTTCTATAAAAAGTGTCTTGAGTTAGTAGTTTTTATATATGGTAAAAAGCTCTCAATGACCTTAAACTCCATGGATTAAGGTAATTCAAACGTCTTCCCATATTATGACCATAATACCAAAGACCCAAAGCAGTTGACACTGCAATTCAACGCTCCTTAGGTTGTAACCCTTTTCTGAAGGCTAGAGAACTAAGTCCTCAATTTTTGTAGCAGGCCGTGCTTAAGTACTATAACAGGTGTTTTGTCCTTTTTCTCCCCCACTGAAAATTGTTATAATTTGCTGACACAGCTTAGAAATAAGGCTGGTCTGGCTAGGAGAAGTAACCCTCTCACTTTGTCTCCTTAGAGTCAAATGACCATTGTCTTTTGCAACATCTGAGCATAGCATTAAAAAAGACAAAATAATCTAGCTCGCAACTTGCTTTTTAACATTTTTGATTTTTATTCACCTATGATCCCAACATATAGAAAAAGGGTAAGCAACATGTGTATTTTCAACACTAATTAATTGGCTACAAAACCTATGAGCAAAGACCTTTAAATATCTACTAACATGTAAACATATTTTGTTCCAAAATTCTTTCCATACTACACAGCATAGGCTAAAATAACAAAAGGAATAGAACATAATTTTTAAAACTTCACTGGAATACTGATAAACCCTACGAGAATGAGCATAAAACTAAATAATTAACGCTGCTGAATAATTTTGTAATGTCCTGGCCTTCAATTTCTGGGCTATTCTCCAATACCATCAAGATGAGACATCCTCACCTTCTATCACACTAAATTTACTTTCACAGGTCAGCTACATATCATTTTTTCCGGGTGACTAGGCAAGTACATACAAACTTCACCTAAACCTAACTGAGTCTTACCAAACAACAGCAGGATATAAAATACAAGGACCTATAACACCCTAGTCTTTGTCCCAGGTCTACACGATATCTATCTGGATGCTTTGAAGCCAAGCCAAGGGTTTTTCTTTTTAACTCCATTAAACAAAGCCTGTCTTTAAGATATTTCAAGTTACTGTCAATACTGTGAACAAATAAGCATGTCTGGAAATGTTCTATTAATCTGTAATGATTAATAAAACTAAAAAAGTAAACGCTTATCTAAAAGGAAGAAGAAATTGGCAGGAAGCCATTACATAACTTTCAAAGTTAAGAAAACATTCTTTTTCATAGAATCAAGAAAATCAAATATACAGCAAAGAACAAATCTAACTTCCTATCTGTTAAGTACATACATATGTTTGATCTAATAAATTTCTAGCACTGAAAATACAAATTAAAAAGAAATGATATAGCAACTTAAGCTCATGTGTCAATTAATATCTGCCTTTGAACATTAGAAAAGTACTTTTCAGTAGAAACAGAAACCCACCAATTAGCATATAATAATTTTGAGACTGTTTCAACAAGATAGCTCTAAACAAGCTGGTAAAACAACACCATAAAATTTTAAATGGAAAGCAGACTAAGTTAACAACACAAAATTAGGAATTAGCAAAAACAGTAAAATGCATTAAGGGTCTTTAAAAATTTTTGAGTAGAAGAAAAATACATCAAATATAAAATTACACTTAAAAATCTAGCAAGCCATTGATGCTTCAAAATAAAAATGGAACTAGCATTTAAGGTTTAATACTCACATAGGTGTATTTAAATGGCAAACATATTTAAATCAATATATATGCATACATATATTAAATGAACCGAGACACATGATATAGCCATATCTAAATAATAAAATTAAGGAAGGAGGAGAGATAAAATACTATTAACATATTAAAATTGGCAAAAAGCTAGGAAATGATTATAATACATTCTGTGATATTCCCCTTCAAAGTAGTTCATTATGGAATGGTTTATATTGTGTCTGTTTTTAAAAAGACAACATTAAGTAAAGTCAAAGATGTGATAAAACTAACAAAACTAAATCCACTCATTTAGAAGACTAATGTTGATGAAACATGATAGTGGTAGTTCTTAAAAAGTTGTAGAACTTCACAGAAAAACTGATTTCAACATCACATGCTAGACCTACTGAGTGAGATTTATTTTTAGGGGACTGAGTCCTAGCATATGTATTTTATAAAAGTCAAACAAGTTTTATAAATTTGTCCCTAGATCACTTGGATATATACCCCTGGTAGGAATGGAGACAGTTATTTTAAATAGTAAGTCCTCTCTGGTAACATGAGTATTTGAGCAAAGAACTGAATGAAAAGAAGGAATGGTTACTTAGAATATCTCAGAGAGGAATGTTTCAAGCTGAAATAACCCGTAGTGCAATAATCCATAGGGCAATAACCCATAATTCTGAAAGAAAAATGAACTTAGTGCGTCTGTGGAACAGCAAGAAGGACATTATGCAAAGTGAGGGAAAAGAGTAGAGTAGATAATAGTGTGGCCAAAACATGTAAGAAAGCGAAAGGGTGGAGGGCCAGGACACAGAATGAAGGGGTTGCTTAATCAGAAGAATACAGATTCAGGTGGAGATGGGTAGATTTAGTGGTGGGAAAATGAACAAGTTCTCTGTCACTGCTTCTGTTTCCTTAATGAAATAGCAAGGTGATCAGCTGAAATCGAGAAGAGGGGTAGAGATGTTGAGCACTACAAACTAATATGATTCTCTTCCAGGAAAAACAAGAAAATCAACCAAGAAAGCTATTACAAATAATGAAACAGCTATTCATTTCCTCCCTACTGCATTCCCATCTTGGAGAAGCTGCCCTACTCACAGCACTGAAAGAAGCAGGCTTACTATACCTATCAGTGAAGTTTAGGTTCTGCTGCACATAAGAGAAACCCCAAATAATGTGGCTGAAACAACTTGAAAGTTATTTTATCTCATGTAGAAAATGTCCAGAGGTAGCCAATTCCAGCTGGAATAGAGGTTCCACAAGGTCCTCAAGGACCCAACACTTTCTGCTTTTCCATTATGTTATCCCTAGCTCCAGCCATCAAATCTGTGTGCCAGGAAGGCAGGAGAGGGCAGGGACAAAAGAGGGAAAGCCTCTTCCTTCCTTCCTTTAAAAAAGACTGCCAGAAAGTTTGACACACTTCTGTTTCCCCTCATTAGCCAGAATCTGACCACACCACCATACTTAGCTATTATACAAAGGAGACTGGTGAATGTCTTTCAGCCAGGCAGCCCTGAATGCAGATAAATATTGGTGTCCTTATTACTAAGAAGGGAAGGGTAGATGATGGAGGGAGGGACTAGCCATCTTTGACATATCTACATATCTCATGGCTTTCCAACTCCCCCTCCATTATCAATGCCATATTGGGTGGACATCTGACTTAAGCCAAGCCGGTAAGATTCTCTCTCTTGAATATTTGGGTTTAAGACACAGGAATCCAGTCAATTTACTTCTGAAGAGCTGAACTGCAAGAGGGAGCAGAATAGAGCCCTATGGAGAAAACAGAGGTTCGTAGAGGATAATGGAACAGAAGAAAGGCAGAGAGTCTGAGGCTACAGAGAAAGAGAAAATATAACTTCCTAACAACTTGCTTCCTTGAGAGGACTGTATGTAATTCTTTTATTTGGATTCTATCTAACTCCCCTACTTCTTCATATAGAAATTCCTTTATTTGAGCTAATTTGAGTGGGTTTCTATTCTGTACAACCAAAGGATCCTTAAGCATAAGAAAGTTATGATTTAATGTTATACATATATGAAATGTTTTTATATTTTCCATGAAACTTGTGGAAGATATCCAGGGCATTCTTCTCCACCTCTGGTGTAACGACTGATAAGATAAAATTTCCTTTAGACTTTTGTACTTTTTAAAAGTCTAGAATAACTAGAAATTTATATCCTTTTTAAAATTCAGGTTATGACGATGACATAATCTTTATTATATTTGTCTCTTTTTGTCCTGGCTGCCAGGAACATGATGATTAAATTTAATACATAGTCACAGGTATCTACAGCAATTCCTGGCTAAACCACAGAGACTCTAGTAAACTATATTATTGTTCCCAGCAGTTCACTGCTCCTCCCTATGAAAGGTTTATTTTTCACCCTATTGATAATCAGGCTTAACCGTATCACTTGCTCTGGCTGATGAGATGATAAAGTGATGTACGTTACTTCTAAGCAGAAGCTTTAAGAGCTAGCATATGATTCCATCGTTACTTTTTTCCCTCTGTCATAACAATAGCACGTCTCAGAAAGACCCTGTTCCTCCATCCCAGGCCCTAGAATGAGGATAATGTGAAGCAGATCTACAGCTGTGCATTAGGATGTAGCCAGAGCAAGAAAACAAACATTAGTTGTTTTAAACCACTGATATTTTGGGGTTGTTTGTTACCATAGCATAACTTAACATAAGCTGACTAATAAAGGAAGCAACTGAGTAAGAAACAATTCCGGATATATGTTTATGTGTAGGGAAAATGAGGTATATTAGAAAAGACAAACAGAACAAAAATATCTCGGGGAATACTAGGAATATCCTGTGTTCCTATGTCAATGCCTATCACCACTATTTAGCCAGCCATCCTAGTCAGAAACTTAATAGTCACGTGGAATATATCCTTTTCTTTCAGGTCACCTAGATCTAATCTTTTACCAAGTCTTGATAATTCTAACTCCTTAATATCTCTCAAATTCATGCCCAAAGATACTATCTACTTAGTTAAGCCCTTATTAAGTCTGTCTTGGACTCAAGTAATAATCTACAAATTTGTCTTTCTGCTTCAGTCTTCTTCCTGTCTAATCCATCCCCTATCTAAAATGATGTCACATCTTTGCTAGAAACATTCCATGTAAAAGTCTCTCTTTAGGTAGACACACATGGCTTGGCTCTAGCCAATCCTCTCTAGGCTCTGTAGAAGTGTCAGAACATTGCAGGTTCAAGTACTAGTTTTGTTACTTTCCAGTCATGGCACATAAGTCATTTAACCTCTTAAAGTCTAGGGTTTTTGTTTTTTTTTCATTTGTAAAATGAGGATAATAATGCAAACTATATCTTTTAGCTTTGTTATGGGAGTTAAATTAGACAAATAAATTGATTTGGCAAAGTGTCTGGCCCCATTGTAGAACAATAAATATTTGTGGAATAACAGATCAACCCCCCAGCTAGAGCACCTATGAATGCTTGACAGCCCTTACTTATTTATGCAACTATCTCCCTTTATGAGACACTAAACAACTTGAAAAGAGACTGATACTTACTAATCTGAGTATTCTGGGACCTAGCACAGTGCCTGATACAAAGGAGGAATTTAAGGAACATGCAAAAGCTAACTGGTATCTGAAGAGTGGTAAAATTTCTGAACAGTTCAAGGGAAAGGGGATAGAAGAGCTAGACACAGGAAAAAAACAGAATTACTAACTATAATTTTCTATCAGGCTCTTGTGTATAACTTCACATACTTTTAACTTTGTTCAAAACAATGAAGAACTTTGCATCTTCGGTGGCCCTTCTCATTCCTTATCTTACCCAAGCTATCCTTACCAATTTAATTTACAAGTTAATTCACTAAGAAGGCAAGAAAGCAATTAAGATTTCAAAATTCTAAAACATGACTATATTTGTTCCAGTGTAGAGAACATTTCATCAAATGCTGAATAACTTAAAGGATGTTTTTCTGCACATAATTTCAACACTGCATTTCAAATGCACAATTCCATTCCCTATAAACTGATGCTGTGAGATCAATAGATTGTAACTCTCAAGAGAAATACAAATCAATACGTTCTAAAGGGATACAAATACCTCTTTTCCATTTTGACAGGAGAATCTTCCCCCACATGTGCATTTCATTGCTTCCTGCCTGCCATACAAAATCTAATTGTAAAAACAGTAGGGTTGTCGTATTTCTAAAATATATAACTGCAGTTCAAGGATTTTTTTGTTTTATTTTGAAAGTGATTCCTTGGATATGGATTAACTGGTTCCCAATGAACTGACTAGGCACGTTAAAAGTGGTATTTTATTTCAAACAGCCCAAGAAATAGTTTTGTCCAGAATATCCAAAAATTCTTGCTATAAAATAGATCCAAACAGAAGAAATAGGGAAGCTTGCCAGAAATGCCAAATGATGGTATAGTTTACATTATAATTGATATCATTCCAAAATTTTAATCATAGCAGGTAAAGGCAATAAAAGAAACCATCTAGCCTACATTGGGAGATTATGCAACATTAATTTAAAGAATTGAACTTAATGGTAGTGTTATCCCTTTTAAATAGTGGCTCTAAAAAATGACTTATCTCATTACATCAGGGTGATACATATGAAATTGCTGATATCTTTTGACTGTTCTTAACTTGCAAAAATGGCAATTTTTCAGCTATTTTTTAACCTGGTATTCTGATCTTTTCCTGAAATATATATTGCCTACTTAACATTCACAATAACTTGCATGCACATCTAGTAGAGTATTTGTCATATCGAATTGCAATTAATTATTTACAATTCTTACTCCTACACTATATTGTAAACATTTGCAGACAGAAACCATTTCTCCTTTATTTTCATGTTCCTGGAGCCTTGCACTGTCTGATACATAGCAGTTCTTACACAGTGGCTGGCAACAAGAGTAACTTATATTTGAGAATGGAATGATTGGTTAGGAAAAAACATATGAAAAATAAAAATCAAGTTCCAGTAAAGTATATAAACTTCATTAAAACCAGGACTGGTCCAAAGCTTATTATATGCTGTTAAAAACAAACACTTCCTGAAAATACATTGGACCACTACTACTCCATACCAAAGAAATAATAATTGCAAATTTTCTTTACTCAGAGACCAATTACCCAGTGTAAAGACCTTAGACTTCTATTTCTCTTTCTCTCTTTTACTGTCTGCTTCAGTACAACACTTTGGGGCAAAACAGGGTGAAAGAAAGCAGAAATGCTCTATCTGGTTAATTTCATTCCTTGCTTGTAAATGTTCTGATGGTATGAAGAGGGGACCATCCTAGAGATAATAATTCTAATGGTTTAAATTGGGTTGTTCGAATGTCTGTGGGTTTCAATCTTTGTTACTGAACTGTCTTTTTAAATTTGTACTATCATCTTAAAATGTGTACTATCTTTTAAATTTTCAAAATTTAAATATTGAACTCTCTTTCAAATTTGCTAAAGCAAATCAATTTTATTTACTAAGGACCACTCTCTACTTCCTAAGTCTGGTCATAAAGTGAGGGAAACCAAATCAAAATGTATAGTAAGACTCAAAAATTCTCCAAGTCTGAGAGAAAGCTTATGAAGGTTTCTGAGAAATCTAGAAATCCTGGGGATAAAAACTATTCAAAGTTTCATAAGAAATCCTAGTCATATATTTCAAATTCCCAAAAAAAAAAAGACTTGAGAGACTAAAATTAGCAACAGCTCATTTATGTGCTCATCCAGGCTTCAAGTGGTATGAAAACATTATTTGTGACTCTGTATTATCCCATGCTTCATACTTAAAAGTTTAATCAATCCGTAAGATCTTTAATTTAACCTTCAATATTCATATCTAAATTTCTGGTGCTATCATTATAGTAAGATATCTCATATTTGATCAACCTAACATAGCAAATGAGTAAAACACAAATTCTACTTAATTTTATCAAATAAGAGAGTTGTTTCATAAAAAAGAAATAATGCCACAGTCAACTATTATAACAGGTAAACAGAACATGGCTGATAAAACTAGAACCTGTTCAAACACCAAGACTGACACTATTATAGTTAACTTTGAAAGATCACTATCAAATCTTTAATGATTGTGATTTGAGGGTATGTGTCAAGATTTCTTTGATTTATGTTTCAATTTGATAAAATTAATTTAGAAAAATAATCATGATAAAATTACAGATGATATAAATTATATAATAAAAGAAAGCATTTCCATAATAATTGTAATCATCACAATAAACCACTGATGACCATAGTCATCTGGTCTACTTGTTACTTTTTATTATTTAGTCATTCATTACAAATCAATACAAGCAAGGAAGACAACACAATTTGGTTTACATGATTAATTTGCAGTAACTGAGCTCCACCTACAGGCAAAAAAAGGAGTCTTTACAATAAGCTTTAAATTAGGACTTCCCAAAGCACAAACTGCAATTACCCCAAGATTTTAATCAACCTGGGTGCACATTAAAATAATCCAGGGTCTTTTAAAAAATTTCTTATGGCTCTACACCAAAAATTATGATTAACTTGATCATGGATGGGACCCATTCTCAGATGGTTCAAATGTACAGACAAGTTTGAGAGACACTGATTTAATTCTTAACCAGCACACATCTTTAGAAAACATCATGAGTACTCAAATATCATATTTTCTCCCTTCTAAAATTACTTGATTTTCGCTACACAGATCTTCTTATATTTTTCCAGGTTAAAACCAGGTGCAGTTGAGATAAATGCCTCATCCCAGTTAGACTGCAAAAGGATCTAAAATGACTATATGAAATATCTTCCACTTTTATATTATTCTATACCTCAGAGATAATCAAGAGAATATGTGTTTTTTGGGAAGTAGGATCTTTAACCCCCGATGCACATTAGAATATCTAGAGAACTGTCATAAAGTACTACTGTCCTAAATTAATGCATGCTCTTAGAAGTTAGAAAAGTCGCATTAAAAAATACTTAAGAGTAAATTTAACCAAGAAGGTGAAAAATCTGTGTATGTACTGAAAACTATGAAACGTTGAAAGGAATTGAAGAAGGCACAAATGGAAAGATATCCCATAGTCATGGATTGGAAGAATTAATATTGTCAAAGTGTCCATATTCCCTGACGTACCTACAGATTCAATGCAATTCCTATCAAAACTCCAATGTCTTTTCATAGAAATAGAAAAAATAATCCTAAAATTAGTATGGAACTAAAAAAGTTCTCAAATAGCCAAAGCAATCTTGACCAAAAGTAACAGGGTGGGAGGCATCACATGCCCTAATTTAAAAATATCTTCCCAAACTATTTTAACCAAAACAGCATGGTATTAGCATAAAAACAGACACATTGACCAATGAAACAGGATAGAAAGCCCAGAAATAAACCCAAGGATTTATGATCAATTGGTTTTCAACAAAGGTGCCAAGAACACATGACAGGTAAAGAACAGTCTCTTCAATAAATGGTACTGGGAAAACTGGACGTCCACATGCAGAATAATAAAATTGGACCCTTATCTAACACTATATACAAAAATCAACTCAAAATGGATAAAAGACTTAAACATAAGACCTGAAACTGTAAAGCCACTAGAAAAACAAAATGAGGAAAAAGATCCATGACATTGTTATGGGCAATGATTTCTTCGATAGGACTTCAAAATCACAGGCAACAAAAGCAAAAATACTTTGTACCATCTATAAAAGCACACTTTGCCAATTATTAATATTTTATCTAAAAGAATCCAATAATGCCCACAATACTCATGTTTACCTAAAATATTTAAGCCACTTTTGGAGACCTAATGTACTTATTTAATTTATTTTTCTTAGTACGCTTGCAATGCACTTGAATATAGTTTTTTCCTCTGCGGTGAATATATAAAATGCTCATAAATTTAAGGTTAGGTGATTTTAATTTTACAAATTATACTTGATCATAAATAGGGAAAAATTGCTAACATAAGTGGATATGTAAGTTCCTATGTAAGAAATTATCATAAATATTAAGCTTCAAGTGATAAGATCAAGAATATCTCATAATTTAAGCATCATACTCACGTGAAACATTCTTTAGAATAACTAATACTCTGTTTCGGGTCACCATCATCTCTCACGTGGATTTACTAAAGAAGCCTCCTAACTTGCCTCCTCCAGCCTTCCCCCTTATTGTGGACTGAGGGTTCGCGACTCCCCAAATTCATATACTGAAGCCCTAACCTCCAGTGTGATGTTATATGCAGGTGGGCCCTCTGGGAACTCACCCTTTCCCCCCCAACACCACCACGTGAAAACATGACAAGACAGCTATCTGGAAGCAAGGAAGAGGGCCCTAGCCAGGAACCAAACTGGCTAGCACTTTGATCCTGGACTCCCTAGCCTACAGAACTGTGAGAAATAAATGTCTATTGTTTAAGCAACCCAGTCTATGGTATTTTGTTATAGCAGCCCCAAACACCCCTCTATCAATCCATTCTCCACACTAAATACAATCTCAATGTATCATTCACCTGTAAAAATTTTCCAATGGTTCCCCACTGTTCTTATGATAAAGATCTTACTCCTAAACCCAGCTATTAATGCCATGTTTGCCAATCAGGTCCATACCACAGTCAAGGGAATGTTTAAAGAATAACTGTTTGTTGTAAGGATGAACACATTTTTGGAAAATCTACCTGTTTGACTTTTTTTTGTGTTAGGTAACCAATTTTTTAAAGATACTTATGAAACATATATTAAAAACAAGGTTATTTAGTTTTTATAGAAAATTTAGCTTTGCTAAATTATAATTTATATTAATTACAGGGTATATAGGTATTTGAAAATGTATTAAAGCCAATGAGACACAGTTGAGGGCTTAAGAAATACAAATATAAATAAATATTTGACTTTTAAAAAACTTAACATATATTTTTGTCACACTATAACCTAATCATAAAAAAATTCACAATTTTTCAAAATCAGAAAACACATGCCTTGAGAGATAGAAATAAAACATCATGTATCCATAATTATATTCATGATTTAACTAAAAGTTACAGAACTAATGAGAGGCTCTTCAATTCTGAGTGTGTAGAAGCATGTATAATATATGATCGCTAAAATCTTTAGTCAGTATTGGCCCAGGTTTAATCTACTATATTAAATTATTCAACAGTGACTACTTGAGTGTCAGGTGAATGTTGCTTGAAAAAATATATTTAAGATAACTTCTATGTACCATTTCTAATGTAAAAATTATACCTTTGGTAGAAATTTCTGGGAATCACTTTTACGTCTGGTTACATAAAGGAAAAAATTGAGGGGGCTATGCAATGATAGCATGGAAATCCTTTTTATTTTTCAGTATTTCTACATGAAGTTGAGAAATATGATAGAGACAAAGAATGTTATTTATATGTAGTTACAACTATCTTACCCCCAAATGTAGGCCATCTGCAAAAAACAAATACTATTGTTTTTTAAAGCAACATTATTTACAATGTATACCATAAAGTTGTAATAACAGAGTCACAAAAAATAAATGGAAGAGTTTTTCACTTAAATTAAATTTTAGGAGAATAAAATATTGAGTCACAAAATCCAACAAACTTTTATCAGCAGTGAACTTTTCATCATTTGCTGAAATTTCTTTTATGATACCACTGAGATTAGGAGGGATATATGGTATTTGGTAAGTCAGACTTGAAGAGATACTTAAGAATGTTTTCAGGCCCATGTATTTTCTTCATCAATTTTGACAAATTTTACTCACTTAAATTATTTGAGGATGTCTCTTTTCTTTCTATACAATTACTGTGCTGCTCTCTCATTGGTATTAAACAAACACATTCTTCCACAGTTAGCCAATATATTGCTTATCCTATATATAACAACTTATAGAGCCTTTCTGAAACAGGATCAGAGAGAAATGAAGTGGAATTTGATTCACAGGCCCATTGCTGTATTTACTTTAAGCCTGGTCTATTTCTTTTAGGCCTGCAAATGGGCCAATTTGTACAATTGTTACATTTATCAAACATTATGAAAATAGTAGTTCACAAATTAGTTGAATTGAGGACTCAGTCTTAATTAAAATAATGTATAAAAAGACAAAAACTGACACCTAGAAGCACAATAATTGACTCACCTGCGGCTGACTGATTTCTTTTCCACTTCTCCTTCTCCAGCTGATTTAACATTTGCACTTGGGTCCTTTTTTAACTTTTTTGCAATTCTTTCTCTCATCAGGTTCTTCTCATCACCATCAACACATTCATCATGCTCTGCACTTTCATCTTCTCCATCCTATAGAAACTGAAATTGAGTATTTTCCAGACATTCAATTTCCCCTTTCACTTCTAGAGACCAATTGCATCCAGTGGCTCCCCTCATTGCATTCTAGACCAGCTTCGTTTTTTGTTTTGTTTTGTTCTGAATTAGTAAGGGCTTGAAGAATCTGCTCCAGGTGGGAATGGCCTCGGGTCCTGCTCTAAGCAAACTATGTAAGTATGGGATGTTCCAGGAAAGGTTGTTTGCTCAATTTGTGCCCAGCAACTCTGTGCAGTACAGACTGCTCCCCTGTATCACCTAAGATATTGTGTGCACCTATGTTCCTGTTATTATCCCAGTGGGAAATGTGGCTTCTGGAGGCAGTGGGCCAGCATACTAACCTCAACTAGGGATTAATTCAAGTAGAAGAGGTATAGTGGAGAAGCTGGTATTTATTTCTATAATCTAAGTCATAGCGATCACTCCTGTTCTGAAAATCCTCCAATGGAGCCCTACCTCACTCAAGGCCCTGTACAATCATAACTCCCTGACATAATCTCCTACAACTCCAGCCCAACAACACTCGCCAGCTTCGGAGTTGCTGTTCTCTATAGCCTGAAACACTCTTATTCCAGCTATCGGCATTGCTTCCTCTTTCATCTCCTTCAAATCGTTGCTCAGATGTTACCCTCTCAGTGATGTTTTTTGATCACCTCATTAAAATTGCAAAACCACCCACCTGTCTCTAGTTCTCTCTAGTCCCCTTCCCTGGTTTATTTAACAAAGCATTTGTCACCCATTTGATATACTATATATTTTAACTATTTATGTGTTTATTGTCTCTCATCCAGCTAGAGCAAACACTCCATGAGGGCTAAAATTCTGGCCTGTTTGCTTATTGGTGTATCGTCAACTTCCAGAATAGCCCCCACCATTAATAGGGAGGAGAGTAAAAGGAAGGGAAAAGGGAGGGAAGGACAAGACAGAAATTACCCCAAGTGGATTGATTTTCTTTTGTGAATCTTTAATCTAGCGAGTCAGAGAGAGGAAGGACTCTTAACTTGAGGCTTGTGGACCCTCCCAGCAACAGTCCTCAAAGTCTGGTCCTCAGACTATATTACATGGTTGTTGTGTTAAAAACGTAAAATCCTAGCCCTCATTGCAGACTCACTGAACCAAAATCTCTGGGGATAGGAATTGTGAATGTTTTTAGCAAGATGTTTAAGTAATTCTTAAGCATTAAAAAGTTGATAAACCAGGGACCTAGCCGTCCAGGCTTGGGCCTCAGGAGATCTAAAAAAAAAAAAATCCTCTGCAAATTCATACAATTTTGGTTGTGTATGTAGTACATTTTCCCAGGAAAGAATCCACAGTTTTAATCATTTCAAAGGCTCTGGGACACAAAACAGGTTAAAGACCATACAATATCCTAAGATGGACCATACCTGATCCTACCCATGATATTAAGAGCAAATGTATAGTCTTACATTCTAGCCTATACCTTGATTCTATTTTCTAGATCCATATTATTGTTACACAGATGTCTCCAAGTAATCTCAATCTCCAAATGTACAAAATTAACCTCATTATTTTTCATCTTTCTCTCTACCTCAAGCCTACTCTTTCTTTTGTATCCATCTAACAAGTTGCCCAAACAGAAACCTTGTGGTTGTCCTAGACTCCTCCTCCTTTACTTCATGGTATGGAATCAGTCACTTCCTAGACCTCTTTCAAGTTGACCTCTTTCCCATCTCCCAGCTGCAGTCTTACATCCAGCTCTCCTCTTGCAAGAGCTTCCCAGCAGCTCTCCTTGACTCCAGTTTGTTTCCTCTAGTTTGTCCTCTGTAACTGGGGTCCCCAACGCCTAGGCCACGGACTAGTACGAGTGCTTGTTATGAACAGGGCTGCACAGCAGGAGGTGAGCAGTAGGTGAGCGAGTGAAGCTTCATCTGTATTTACAGTTGCTCCCCATTGCTTGCATCACCTCCTGAGCTCTGCATCCTGTCAGAGCAGGAGAGCATTACATCCTCATAGGAGCACGAACCCTACTGTAAACTGCATGTGAGGGATCTAGGTTGCACGTTCCTTATGAGAACCTAATGCCTGATGATCTAAGGTGGAGCTGAGGTGGAGATGCTAGCCCTGGGAGTGGCTGCAAATACAGATTATCATTAGCAGAGAAGTCTGACTGTACAGAGACCTTAATAAATCAATTGTTTGTAGACTTGTATCAAAACCCTGTCAGTGAGTGGCAAGTGACAAGCTACATCTGGTGGCAGGTTTTATAGTGGCAAGTGAGTTGATGTACTTCAATTGTACAGCTGCATCTAGAGGCAGGCTTTAAGTCAGAATCTGACACTTATTTTAGTCTGCGCATGGTCTGCCATTATTTATTTACCACTTCTGTCCGCACCTCTTTCCCACACTGCGCACTTGTCTCAGTCACAGTTTTGGCAAGCCCATAAGTTAATCCTACCAACAATGAGTAAAAAACAAATGTCGCTGGAGAGCTTCTTTGAAAAGGGGGAAAAGCCCAATGATGAGGAAGCATAAGACTCCAAGACTGCCAACAAAATGAAAATGGCATTTAAAAGAAAATAACCAAGAGTCCTACTTAAATCATAGGTTCATTGCAACAGGTGATTCACATTCTCCAAAACCACTTTGTATAATATGTGGCAACTGGCTATCCAGTGAAGCCATGAAATCTTCAAAACTGCTTCACCACATGGAGACCAAGAACAGACTTTGGAGTTTTTCAAAGGAAAAAAACGTTAACACGAAGAACAGAAGCAATTATTGAAGGCCACCACTTCATCAAATGTGTCTGCACTGAGAGCATCAGTGTTAGTGGCTAACTGCATTGCTAAAGCTAAGAAGCCCTTTGCTAGTGGTGAAGAGTTGATCCTGCCTGCTGCTAAGGTCATTTGCCATGAACTTTTAGGAGAGGCTGCAGTTCAAAAGGTGACACATGTTCCTCTTTCGGTTAGCACCATAACTAGACAAACTGATGAAACAGCAGAGGGTATTGAGGCACAATTGTTAGAGAGGATTAATGAGTCATTGTGGTACACAATCCAGGTTCACGAGTCTACCAATGTTGACAAGGCAACAATGCTTGTTTTGTGGGATATATTTTTCAGGGGGATGTGCACGAAGATACATTATGTGCACTTTTGTTGCCAACCAACACCATAGCTGCAGAACTATTTAAGTCTTTGAATGATTACATATCAGGAAAACTGAATTGGTCATTTTATGTCAGCATATGCATGAACAAAGGGGCTGCCATAACTGCATGGCTTTCTGGTTTCTCTACTCAGGTCAAGGAGGTTCCTTCTGAATGTGAGTCTATGCACTGTGTCATCCATAGAGAAACGCTAGCTAGCCAAAAAATGTCACTTGAACTAAACAATATTTTGTAGCATGTGATTAAATTATCAACCACATTAAAGTATAATATATGCCCTTAACTCACATCTGTCTGTGCAGCTCTGTGAGTAGATGGACGCACATATGTCTTCTCTTACACACAGAAGTGAGATGGTTTTCTAAAGGGAGATCACTGGCCAGAGTTTTTGAGTTATGAGAGCTGCTCCAGAGATTTCTTTCAGAAAAACAGTCATCACTGGTAGCACATTTCAGTGACACAGAATGGCTCGCACAACTTGCTTACTTGTGTGACATATTCAACATGCTCAACGAACTCAATCTGTCACGTCAGGGTAGAATGACAACTGTGTTTAGTTGGCAGATAAAGTGGCTGCATTCGAAGCCACACTCGAATTATGGGAGTGACAAGTTAACATTGGGATTTTTGATGTGTTTCAAACATTAGCAGAGAATTTGAAAGAGACTGAGCCAGGGCCTTCTTTCTCTCAGCTGGTGCATGATCACCTATCTCAGCTTTCAAAAGAGTCTGAGCAATACTTCCCAACCACAAAGACCCCTGAACTAGGAAGGAATGGATCCGCGACTCTTTTGTATCTAAGCCAGGTGAATCGACTTTGTCTGTGCTAGAAGAAGATTAAGTGCTTGAGATTGCAAATGACCGTGGCCTTAAAAGTATGTTTGAGACAACTTCAAATCTCCATACACTCTGGATTAAAGCCAAAACAGAATATCCTGAGATTGCCATAAAGGCACTGAAACCCTGCTTCCATTTCCAACATCCTATCTTTGTGAAGCAGGGTTTTCTGCAGTGACAGCAACCAAAACGAGATTAGGGAGTAGACTGGACATAAGCAGCACACTTTAGGTGTCACTGTCTCCCATCACCCCCAGATGGGACCATCTAGTTGCAGGAAAACAAGCTCAGGGCTCCCACAGATTCTGCATTATGGCGAGTTATGTAATTATTTCATTATATATTACAATGTAATTATAACAGAAATAAAGTGCACAATAAATGTAATGTGCTTGCATCATCCCAAATCTATCCCCTCCTCAACCTCCCCCGTCCCCAGTCTGTCTCCCATGAAACCAGTCCCTGGTGCCAAAAAGGATGGGGACCGCTGCTCTATAACACTGCCAACAGTAATCTTCCTAAAATGCAAAGTAGACAATAGCAACCTTCTTTTTAACAAATACCCTTCGACTGTTCCTTATTCCTTTTAGGATGAAGTTCAAACTCTTCACATGGCCTATGAAGCCCTGTAGTATTTACCGCCCCGCACCCAAACTCTCCAACCTCATTCCTCTCTGCCTCCTGTCATTGCACTCTGTCCACACTGGCCTGCTGTCTGTCAGCTACTGGAACACACCAAAGTCTCTCCTGCCCCAGGGTCTTTTGTATATGTAGTTTCCTTTACCTTCAATGCTCTCCCTCCCTGCTCTTCACAAGACAGCCTCCTTCAAACTTTAAATCTCAGCTTGTATTTCCTAAATAAGGTATAATCTCTCCTTAGTTCCCTGCTTTAGCATACGCTGTTTTCTGAGCTAGAGGAATTCCACCCATCACCACTTTATTTTTGACCTAGTTAACTCCTAATTCTCCTATAAGACATAACACAGTATCATATCTTACAGGAAGGTTTTCTTAACAAGGTCAGATATTCATCTTCTCCCTACTTATACATAGAGAGAATCCTCTCTTTTGACTGTGGTAATAGATAAATCTGTACTCATGCACGGAAAGTTATATACTTCCTACTGAATTATACAATGCACAGATCAATGGGTTTTTACATAAAGTGGCATAGGTATAATTTGAAAAATTTGATTTCTTCCATATTAAAAGAAAATCCTCCTTCCATTAGCTTTATTAGCCAGTATAACTTTTAAAGATCATATAGTCTTGCATGAGAATCTTCTCAAATGTATGTATAAAAAAGGAATACTGGTATAAGTGACTGATCCAAGCATTCCCCATATATTATGTAGGATGTTCACCCATCAAAATTTAAACTTTTAACATAATAAAATTATAACATCTGAATTTTGAGTATTTATGTAATGCTATGGGAGAGAAAAGGCAGGCTAGAAATTCATATATAAAATTCCTATTTTGTAGTAAAATACACACTTGGAAGCAAATATTCCAATATCAAAATAAATGATTTTTACTTTTCAAATTTTTCCAGAATTCGACTATATAAAAGTAATAAATATTAAGAAAAAATAATTTAATTTTATAAAAATTTTGAAGTTTCTATACATTGTTCAAACTATATTTATAATAAAATTAATACTCACATCATCTAAATCTGCTGCATCACCTTTTTCACTACAAAAAAAAAGTAAAATATAAATTTTAGCTTCAAAGTGAAATTAATAAAATTATTTAATAATTAAAAAATTTAGAACAGTTTGCTGTGATTAACATTCCAAAAATTTGATTCAACATAAGAATTTCAGAATGGCACTGCAGAGCAGATGGAAACATTCTAAAAGGGAGTCATTTTTTATAAATAAAATAAAAGATATGCTCCATTAGAAGATATACAAGTTCACTGGAATTTAAAAGGAAAAAAGCAAACAATAACTGACAGTGCTATTTTTAATGAACAGAGGTCTGCAAAAAACAATTTCTTCTGTTGGCTTGAAGTATTCTGGCTAATAAAACCAAATCTTTCAAATAAAAGGATATTGAGAAAAGATTGTTTTGAAATAGGATTTTTAAAAATGAGCTAAACTCAGTACAAGAATATTTTAGTCCCCTTAGAGACACTGGCCCAGTATATCACATGCAATTATATTTAACACCAAGACATCTTCCCTTCTCAAAGAGAAGCAACAAAGATAGTAAGACAACTTTGTGTTAATCCCTCAAAGAAGATTAGAATTTACAGTCAGTGAATTGGCCCAAAAAGTGGTGACTTCCTCACAAAAACCTTCAACTCTGATTTGTTCACCCATGATACCAACTGAGACAAAAATTCTTCAAGGAAGAAGTTAGCAAGGCAACTTTTAATTAAACATTAAACTGTTAAAGCATATTCAAACTATCCTAAGAGGTAAAAGTTTAATAATTAATTTTAAATTTAATTAGTTCAACAGAGGTAGACAGCAAGAAGATAAGAATGCTTCTGTCATGCTAGAAGTTCTTTACTTCCATTATCAAAATGCTTTATTTTTTTGGCTGGGTTTAACTGTTTTGACTTACAAGTACTGACTATTTACTCACAAAAAAGCAAGAAAATTATGTGAGCCAGCAAATAAGAACTTAGGATCACACTAACACCAGACTAACCTTTCAACAGCTGGAACAGAACTGAGATGTGGATCATCCTTAAGCAAGTCATGACTACTTTTGCTCTTTCCCTTCATGCTCTGGAAAGGAAAGTACAATGTAATCATGAGTGGGGAAATAAACAGACTTCTAAAAGGACAAATTACAAATTTACAGAAAATCTAGTACTGACATAATGTGGTTAGCAAAAGATGTGTTCCTGAAAAGTGGGGAACTAAAGCTTTATAAAGAATTATGCTACTCTTCCATTGACTGAAAATACTATTTTAGAAACACCTTTTTTTCAAAAAGTGATACATCATTAAAAATATGTCTACTGATTACAAACTTAAAACTCTAAATCCTCATCATGATTCACATACAACTAAACTAGTTAATTTTTTGACCCATAAATTATAACTTAGAAGCTAGATCACAAGAGTAATTTGAAATAAATGCATACTATTATTCTTCAGATATACCATCTATACTGCACAGAATCACTTTTATAAATGTACACAAGCAGCCAGATGAGTACATCTCTGAGGTACTATTTAAAAATAAAAAAACAGATATGTAGAAGAGCTGCTAAAGCATGAGACTATTCATCAATGACCAAATATTTATTAAATGCTTTAATTTCAAAGTTCATATTCTCAATAAATGTACATTTTAGTAGGGAAACAAGACATAGGAAGATATAAGAAGTAGAGTTATAAATTAACAACTACTGTGGCTATTATTGTAATTTATTAAGTATATAGTTTGTGTCAAGTACTGTGCTACAAACAGTATTTCTACCCTTCATTCCTCTTCTCCCCAAATGAAAGTATATGAGGTGGATATTGTTAGCCTCATTTTACAAAGGGTTAGAGAGATCAAGTAATTTAGTCAGTGGTAGAGGATCTAGGATTTAAATCCAGGTCTGTCTGACAACAGTATCTATTTACCAAAAACCCAAATGTATCCATTTTTCTTTTCCTACAGGGCCCTATGGACCCAGAACACTGGCCTGCCTTCAGAGCTGCAATCTCTTATCCTACAGACTTCTCCACTGCAGGGTGGGAAACTTCAAACATATACCTTGTGTCTTGAGGGGTGGGAAGATACTCACTACCCCTACCGTGCAACCAATCATGTAAAAGTGAACAGTAAGATGTTACAGTTCACAGATAGAAAGAATAATTTCTATTTATTTTGAAGGAAAATTTTATTTTGACAAATTCATTATAAAATATGTTAACTAAAATTTTATGTCAGATATAGAGAGGTGAAAACCTCTTTCCCTTAGCTCCATTTACCAATGTTAATTCTGAGGACAGACACTTAAATTTGACAGGTTTTACTCTGAGGCAGATGTATACCTTCTAAATATATTTCCTGATGGAAATAATAGAGTTTTAAATTTCTGTTTTAACATGAGGTTCTCTACATTTTAAAAATGTAATCAATTAAAACATGCTTATAGTCCAATTTCACAAAACAAAAAAAAACTTTCTCCAGTAGTTAATCTAAATATGGTATTATTTATAGTTTTAAAAAGGCATATTAAATAGAATCTGAATTATGCTATTAATCTGTATTTCTAATCCCATAAATTTACTTAAACTAAGGAGTGATGAAAAAGCAAATTGTCAACTAATTATTTGATGTTTGTCCAACTATGCAAAATGTTCAAAAAACAGAAAGTGATGTAGTTGAAAGGCTACAAGACAAGAAGAAAGATGGTGGTTGGCCAAAATGAGTTTCAAAATCTAATATCCCATAATTTTATGGGTTTTAGTCTATACCATATGTGGAAATAAAATGACCTCAGCAGATCTCAGAACCCTTGCCTACAAAGTGGGAATAATAATAACAACAGCAGTCTTGCCTATTTCACACAAGAGAATTAACTATGTGCAAAAGCATACAGTGAACATAAAATAACCTAAACGAGAATATAAGCCCAAACATCTTTTGTTCATACTTTCCATCCCTAAAATTCCTTTCTCTTGCATCTGTCTATAGCCATCAGGTTACCGTTATCTACTCTCAGTAATATTCCCTTATTAATTCTCTCCATCCAGTTCCCTCATGGAGTCACAATCATAAACATCACCCTCTATTCCAGCCTCTTAGTTCACAGATCTGAAAATGAGAGTAATACTAATAAATTGCAAAAGCAAGATTAGAATTCAGGTCTCTAAACTCTTGGTCCATTAGTAGCTATACTATATCAGTTATTTGTAAATGTTTACAATTTTTAGTTTAATTGTTAATATTTTTATATGGGTTATTGTACTCTTGAAAATCACTAAGAGATTTTAAGTTTTTTCACCACAAAAAATGATAAGTAATGCATATGTTAATTAGCCATTCCACAGTGTATACGTATCTTAAAACATCAAGTACACAATAAATATGTATAATGCTTATTTGTCAATTTAAAAAGCGAATTAATTAATTTTTAAAAGAGCATTGTTCGTGTCCCAAAACTTAGTTTAAACAACTTGAAGGAAAAAGAACAAACTTGTTTTATACTAATTTAAAATAAGACTTGATGGGAGGAAACTATCTGAATAATCATTACTATTTCAAATTTTAATTAATGTTTTAAGTTGAATTAATATAGAAATATATGATAAAAACCAGTTTTTTTAGGCCTCCCTTCCCACTATCATAGACTCTCCATTCCTGCAAGGAGAGAAAGCAAATTAGGAAAGAATTGAAGAAATTAGGAGAGAATCCTAAAGAGGGTAAAAATGAATTCAGACATTTCCCTTTAATGCCTGTTCTTTTTGAATGATATACTTTAAGGTTCTTATTTATGCCACTAGGTAACAATGGCTTTAAAGGAAGAACAAACACCAAACATATTTTAAAATGTTTTAAAAGTTGCATAAAAGAAGCTGGCTATTTAAAGGGTTTAGCTGCTGAACAAAATACTAAATATATTTAATGAATTCGGTGTAAGGAGCTCCACAGAAAATTCAAAACTGTCTGCAAACAGAATCTAAGAATGAACATCAAAAGCGATGTAGAAAAATTATATTATTATCTGGCATTTCATACCCAAGAATAAAGAGGCAGCAAAACTGTACACGTAGGAAAGAAAGAGTAAGAGTGAGAGTGAGAGAGGAAGACAAAGAGAGAAAGAGAGAAAGAAAAGAAAGAGGCATAGTGGTACAGAGGAACACTGGTCAAGAAGCTGGAAGGTTTGGGGCTCAATCTCTAACTCCTGTGTGGATAGTTAATTTTATGAGTCAGCTTGGTTAGGCTACGGTATCCAGCTGTTTATCAAACACCAGTCTAGATGTTGCTATGGAAGAATTTTTTTTAGACGTGATTAGTATTTAAATCCAGACAATCCAGATTACCCTTCATAATGTGGGTAGGCCTCATCTAATCAGTTGAAGGCCTTAAGAGCAAAAAACTTGGGTTTCCGGAAGTAATTCTGCCTCAAGACTGCAACACAGAAACCCTGAGTCTCCAGCCTGTAGGTTTCAGATTCATCAACTATTCCCTGACTCTCCAGCCTGCTGGCCTACTCTACATACTTAGGACATGCCAGCTCCCATAATTGCATGAGCCAATTCCTATAAATAAAGAGAGATAGACTGGTATAAGTAAATGTATTTCTCTCTCTCTCTCTCATATTCTCTCATATCCTATTGGCCTATGAGTTCTGTTTCTCTGGAGAACCCTGAATAATATATTCTGAGACCTTCAGCATAGAACCAGAAAAACCTAATGGTTAAAAAAGGGATTTTAGAGGCCACTTAATCTATTCTCCCACCCAGTGCAGCAATCTCCTTGACCTGACTGGTCAACCATGTCTCAACACCTAAAAGGACAGCTTATTTATTAACTCTCTCTCTCTCTCTCTCTCTCTCACACACACACCACAGACACACAAAACCCATTTCTTTTTACATGGTTTCCATTACTAGAAAATTCTCTGACTAGAGAAAAAAATATCTGTGTGTGATTTCCAATCACCCAGCCAACCCTAGTTCTATCTTCTAGAACTACAAATGAACTACAAACATGTCCTGTTCTTAGGTATACTCCACACAGTTAGTTCAGACATAGACTGGTAAGCAGAATAATGGCATCCTAAGGTGTCCATTTCCTACTATCCAGAACCTGTGAATATGTTACCTTATATGGCAAAGGGAAACATTCATATAAATTAATGATTTTGAGATGGGGAATTATTCTGGATTATCAAGATGGTTCCAATATAATCACAAGAGTACCTATAATTGAAACAGGGAGGCAAGAGAGTCAGTTTCAGAGTGATGCAGTGAGGGAAAGACTTTACCAGTCATGTTGGCTTTGAACATGGAGGAAGGGGACGTGCCAAGGAATACAGAGTCTCTACAAGTTGAAAAAGGCAGGGGAAGGGATTCTCCTCAGAGCCTCCAGAAAAAAGGCAGCCCTGCCAACACCTTGATACTTAGCCCAATGAAGCCTATTTTCAGACTTCTGACCTCTAGTACTGCAAGACACTAAATTTGTTTTGCTTCAAGCCACAAAATTTATGGCAATTTGCTACAACAGCAATATAAAACTAGTAAAATATGTTAATATTTTTTAAAAATTAGCTAAATGTAAACAACTAGAAAGACAAGTAAATTAAAGTTGAATATAATTTGATGGGGCAGAAACATTTTATAAATTAGACTTTTTAACACTTCTGACCACCTCTGCCAATGACCGAGGAGCATTCTCCCTGCCATGTCCACCCAACCTGCCAACTTTTGGGGAAAGCTTAACTTCCTAAGATAAACTAGAATAGGACAAAACATTCTTACTTTATCCTCAAAAGTGGTAAATCTGTCTACCAATATAACATTTTCTGGGTAAGAAAAAAGCCCTTCTATAACTCTGGATTTGAGATAAAATGTTAACAAGTCTTGTAGTGAGAGAAATACTATGTGTATCACTGTGAATGTGGAAGTGTACTAAATTGGTGACTATATTAAAATCTAGCTATTGATATACTTTTATAACAGAGCTGCCATTTAACTTGCCTCATAAAAACTACTTGTCTGATTGTAAGCTTTTACTTGAAAAATATTTTCTGACATTTGTATAAGTTATATATAAGGATTCATGAGTAAATTTTAAACCAAGACAAACATTTGAATAAAGTATTGTTTAAGAAAGCAACACAAAGGGAGAGCTATTCCACATAAAAGCTTTTCTCAAATATTTGAAGCCTAGGATCATAGTTTCACTTAGTTTTACTTCAAAGTATATCCAGTTTTTCAGATATTCTCCATGTAAGAGAGTTTTTGGCATCATACCCATCCTCCTCACACCCTCCCTTCCTTTGGATGCATCTAGTGTGTCAATATCTTTTTAAAATGTGTTCAGAACTGAAAAAATTGCTGCAAATATGATCCAAACAATGCAGAGTGTTAAATTCCTTATTCCAGAAATCTTACTCTTAATTCAGCTAGGCCTCAGAGACTATTATGTCATATCTATTCAGCTGATTTTACTGCACTAAAGTACAGAATTTACATGTACTCCTATTACATTTCAACTGACTGGTTCAAATAATCAGGCACAGGTTGACAACAAAGCACCCTCTGGGCAGAAGTATTCAATTAGCTATAAATCTATCTGACTGTACTATCTCCCAGATCACATTTCTTCATGTTGTCCACAGAATATCATGAGACAGTCTGACAATGTGCTTTTCTGAACTCAAGATATGATTATTGTGGCACCCCTATCATGCAATCCTATCAAAAAGGAAATGAAGTCAGCCTGGCAAGTCACTTAACCAGAGTCTTAGTTTCCTCACCTATAAAGAAAGGAAGTTGGACTAGATCCCTTTGAGCTATAAAATTCTATGATTCTAAAGAGATTTTATCAGGTAGTAGAAAGATACTGAAATAAATAATGAAGGAAAGCTAACCCTTGTGGGAGAGGCACCTTGTCATGAATAAATGAGTGGGGTGAAGGAGTGTCTGTAACCCCACACTGATAATCCATATACCAGAGGGGACTCCATCTTGTTTTTCCTTTCACATAAAGTAAAGTCTCAATTCAGACTTTACCAATTATTAACTTGTGATCAGTCAGACAGGTTCTGGAATAAAGCTTAACACTGGGGAGTCACTGAAAAAAGAAACTTGATAAGCAAATGAATAATGAACCAATTATTTTTAAGCCCTTTAGAAATATTTAATTTCATACAACCACTGAAACTGCAAATTCTTCTTAGTCATTATAAAAGACACTTATTTGGCTTTGGCTGTAGTTATTTCATAGATTTTAAAATAGTAAGGCCTAATTTTAAAGAGACATATTCTATTAGCCATACTTTTCCAATATTCAGATTAGCATTCTTTTTTCTTACCAAGGTATTTTGGGGTATTCATAGTGTAAAAAACTGTATATAAGCAAAATAAACAAAAATATACTTCTATTTGAATTCTCTCCAGAATTTATCTCATGTAGTCTAAAGCAATTTCCTTTCCTCTAAGCCAGTAAATTCCAACAATTTTGTTGTTGTTGTTCTATTTTCTCAAACTAAACTTGTCCACTAATCCAATACATAAAGCAGATAAGAGCTACTACCATCTGTAGACCAGAGATTCTGCAGTGTGCCAAGACCCACTCACATGTGGAGAATGAGTTGTTGGTGGATCATAATGTAGTGGTGCACACCCATGCTCTCCCAGGCTGCTCAAGCTACTATCCAGGACCCTATGGAGTGCTCGGAAAGGTCAGTAGGCCAGTTGTATGAAGCTTATGGCTCCCTACCCAAGAAAACAGAGCTGCTGGTGAAGTTTCTTACCAGCCTTATAAATTGCTTGGGCATGAGAGCATGAGCTTCTACATAATAATTATGATAATGTTAGATGTTATTTGATATTCTTTAACCCTCTGAGATTAAAATACCAATTATAACATATTATATATTGTTCTATTTTAAAACATTTGACTTTCAAAGACATTTTTCAAACTTGCATAATATATCAAAATAAGGACTATCCATATCCTTATCTCACAACACTAAGTGGTACATATTATTTCCATGTTACAAAAAGGAAAATTGAGGCTCAGAGAGACAAGTTATCCAAGGTCACAGAGTGCCAGTGGAAAGCAAAGTTTCAATATGAGTTTGTATGATCCCAAATCCATGCTATTTCTACTCCTACACACTGCCACTCAAAGATGACAGAGACTCTACCTGCAAGGAGCTCACAGCCCAGGACTCAATACAATTAATAAGTCAAAAAGTGAAAGTTATAATGTTGGTGCAGTATACAATGAGAACACAGTCATATGCTTCTTTGGTAATAAAGCAAAAAAGATGTGTTTAAAAGGCAAATATAAAGTATTACAAGAAAGGCAGAGGTTAGCCAAGAAAAAGATCAAGAAAAACTGGAACAGACATCTAGAAAAGATGGTATTTTAGGTGTTGAAAATACCATCCAGAGGTAGGATAGGACATTCAGGTAGGGAAAAGAACATGAATAAATGCACAAAAATAGGAAAAAGACAAGCATATATACATAGAACTTCAAACCATTCAGATCTGTCTGTTAAAGCAGTGTTTCCTATATCTCCCTAGTATGAATTCCAAGGGAATTCATTAAATGTACAGCTTCCCAGGCAACTCCCTTGGAAATTCTGCTTCATTGGGTCTGAGATGGGGCCTAGGAATCTTTTTTTTTTTTTTTTTGAGACAGAGTCTCACTCTGTTGCCCAGGCTAGAGTGAGTGCCGTGGCGTCAGCCTAGCTCACAGCAACCTCAAACTCCTGGGCTCAAGCGATCCTCCTGTCTCAGCCTCCCGAGTAGCTGGGACTACAGGCATGCGCCACCATGCCCGGCTAATTTTTTCTATATATATTTTTAGCTGTCCATATGATTTCTTTCTATTTTTAGTAGAGGTGGGGTCTCGCTCTTGCTCAGGCTGGTCTCGAACTCCTGAGCTCAAACGATCCGCCCACCTCGGCCTCCCAGAGTGCTAAGATTACAGGCGTGAGCCACCGTGCCCGGCCCGCTAGGAATCTTAATTTTTAAAAAGTACCATGAATGATTTTTATGAGCAGCAAAGTTTACTAAGTACTAGGCTAAAGGGCAGAGTTGGTGAAGGGGAATCATGAAAGTAGAGGCTTGAAATAATAGTCCAGGAATTTGGCCTCATTAATATAATCAACAGAGAGCAGTATTAACATCTTAAGCTTTAGTTAGGCGACTCTGTTAGTGGAAGGAAGGAAGGAAAAGAAGAGAGGGGAGATAGGAGACCAGACTGTAGACTACTGTACAGTCCAGGCTAGAGATAATGAAGGCCTGAACAAGGGTAGTAGCAAAATAAACTAAAAGGAAAAAATGGATTTGAGATATATCTTGGAGGAAAAACTGCTGAGACAGTGCAGAGAAAAAAAATAAGAAAAAAGTCATAACTGAATATAATGAGTTCTTCTTTGGAGCATATTGACACCAAAGCATAGAACAGGGAGAAGTTTGGGAAGAAGAAAAAATAATGAGTTAAGCCTTGGCCAGGGCTTGAGTAACTAGTGAGATGTTCAAATAGAGAGGTGTCCGGTAGGGAGCTGGAGAAAAAAAGAATAGGCCAGCCTAGAGATACAGATGTGAAAGTCAGAAACAAGCCCTTGATGGTAATTTCATCACAAAGCAAATCATCAAAAAGTCAGATGAGAAAAATATGATGACATAATACTAGGATAATAATACTCATTTCAAAATGGACTGTGTGTGGGTTGTAATTTTCTTGGCAGAGAAGAAAGATTTTACCTAGTTTTTCCAAATTATTTGAAGTGTTTCTTAGGTTTAAGAGAGAAAATAAAGAGCAAGCCAGTACTATCTGTGGTGGTATCCTTGCACATTTTGATCTTAAAGCAAACACAAATTGCTTTTGGAGTATAAATTCACAATATTCAGTACAATTTACACATCTCATTTTTTCTACTTTGTACAACAGAAAGCAGAAGGAAAAGAAGCTTTGAACATTTAACACATGTTGTTAGAAATAGAAAAAATTCAAACTAATTTCTTAGTGAAGCCAATTTCAAAGTAATTATGAACAAAACTTACTTTAGACCAGAAGTTTAATTTCAACAAAAAGATTGATGGAAAAACTACTTTCTCTTGCTTTTGCTCTCCAAGGCTGCTTGACCTACCATCCAGGACCCTGTGGGAGTTAGAGAAGGGCAGTGGGCCAACTGTACTGAGGATAGTTGCCTTCTATTGTCAGAATGCTAGGCTACCAGTGAAATATCTCACCAGCCTTTTAGATGGCTTGGGTTTAAAGGAGACAGCTTCTGCAGCATTCACAATCATAATAGAGACTTAAATAGCTATAAAATCCTAAGTTCAAAATTCGGATTCCACCACCTTCTAATTATATGCTCTTGGATAAGCGATTTAACCCTTTCTAAGTATTGATTTCTTTATCTGCAAAATAGAAATAATGTCTATATCACATGCTTGTTATAGGGTAACTTAAACTAAATATTTAGCATAATTAGCAGACGAGAAAATAAATCATTATAAAGCAGCATGATAAGCACTTTGATGGCCATAGACAGATTATGATGGAAAGAAGTACGTAGCTCAGCCTAGGTGGGAGTTTGGTGCAGAAGGGAGGTGACAGTAGAGCTAAATCTTAAAGGAAAAACAAAAAGTAGCCAACTAAAGGAGAGAGCACACTCCAGGCAAATGTAAAAATGGAGGTGGAGGAACTATGGGGAAGGCATGGGTATGCAAAGAAATTTGACATCTTTAGAAAACATCAACAAAAGGTAACTGTGGAAATTTCCGAATCTAACATTCACAAATATACCCACAGAATCATGACATACAGTAAATCTTTCATTTTGATGAGGCACAAATTTGAATCATGAACAATGCATTGACATCTAAAGAAGATGACTCCTGAGATATTGACGTAACAGTCAATATAAGGAATAGAGAAAGGAGGTGTTTATATAAAAATAAATTTAGTTTTGACATCTAAAGTAGAGACTTTCCTAAACAACTCAGAATGAGGGATAAGAGCCCAGAGAAAATATTCAACCTTATCTCCTAGAGTTTAGAATGTTGGTGTTCAGATAAGTGGTAATTGAATCCATGGTATCAAATAGATCACTCAAGGATACTGTAAAAGGCAAGAAAAAATTATGACCAAATTATTTCTTATACTTGCCAGTTTTAATTCAGTTTCAGTACAAGGGGTACAAGTACAGTGCTTACTATGTGTCCAGACTGCTTACCAAAACCATGCTTGCTAATAAGGGAAGCACATGGATAAAGTAAACAGTAATAATAATGTGCTTTTAAGTCAACATTATTGTTAGTGTAGGTAAGAAACAGATGACTATGTTGAGCAAGTAAGACAGTGCAAGGTTAGAGTTTTAATCACTATCACAAAGACTTTGAACCTAGTCCTTTGGGCCTCAGCATTCACTAATTTTCAAGAAACTAAGGCATATCAGAACTTTGAGAGTAAAAACCATTGAAGATGATTTTCTTGGAGTATACATACCAGAACCACTGCTCTAAACAATGGCAAGACATTGTAAGTGTTTCTGCAGTGAGTATTATGATGCAAATGATATTAAAGAAAACCATACTCAAAAGCCTGGGAAGGATTGGTGGAGTAAAAGGCCAGGAGACAATCTATAAGCCAAAGACATTGTTTTTATAGTTAGAAAGACCTGGGTTCAACTCCCAGATACTTACTGCTTATATGACTTTGAGCAAATTATAACCTATCTATATCTGAATTTATTCATGAGTAAAATGAGGATAATAATAACATTTCAAAGGGCTGTGATGAAAATTAATAAAATAAACAAAATATGTATAAATAACATTAAAATGAATGTAAGAGTTTTAGTCCGTGACTGCTTGTTGTAATAATAATAACCATATTATCTATCAAACCAATTGAACAAATAGCAATTAAAATCTGAATCATAAAGTTGAACGATTTGAAAAATTTCAAGTCCAGTTCTACTGATAAAAAATGCCAAGATTAAAAATAAATAAATACCATAATTTTAAAAGGGAAAATCATCTCAGAAGCTGCAAATATTACTGACCACAAATCATTTTACAAATCAATTCAATGAGCACTTTGAGTGTGTACCATGTAAAATATGCTGTGCCAGGTACAGCAGGAAATAAAATAATGAGTAAGCTATAGACCCTAATCTCTCTTATTAATCTGAACAAACATTAGAGATTACCTGACTAACTCGATTTACTTCTTCCTCTTCTTCCTCAGCTTCCTCTCCAAATGAAAGTAAACTAAAATTTCTAGTTAAAAAAAAGGAAGAAAGGAAAAAACCATGAACGAAAATTAGAAAGAAAAAGTTAAACAAAACTTACGCTATTTTCAAAACAATAGAACAGAATTTATAAGATGAAATATATTCTAACTGTTAAAAATGACAATATTACTTAGTATTCAGCAAAAGTATACTAAGGATCTATATTTTCAGTATGATATTAAGGTTTTGGCCTCAGACCACCAGTGTTTCATATATTATACTAAACTAATGACCAAAAATCCATCCTGATCATTAGCATTAAACATACTGAGTCAAGCATGACAGAAAAAAATTAAGCTTTTTATTAATATATTTATCAAAACTGGTAGCAAAATGGAGATTTCTGAAAAACAAATATATATCTCTGAGAGTACTATACATAGGAAGCAATTAATTTAATATTTAGCAAAATGTTTTAATATTTTAAAATTAATAAGATACACAAAAATGTCAGACAAAAATATATAAGTAATAAATAACTAAAATAGCCCATGGGGAGAAAAATCTAAGTTTGTCTCCCTTGATCCTTCAAACAAAAGCAATCCTAACTAAGATAAATAACAAGTTATTAAAACTCTCTTGAATATTAAAAAGATTAAAGATTTGGCAACAAAAAAGGTTTTTTTTTTTTCAAAATCTAGGTGCAAGGAATGACCGTCACATCATCCCTAACATATTTGCTATGAACAAAAACAAAACACACAGAAAAACAACTCTTGAGTTTATTGCCAAGATAAATCATAGTGATGAAATACTGTGTGTGAATACAGTGACTGACCTTTCATCCAGAGATAAATTAGTCAAAATAAATAAATCAAAGAATAAAAGAAAATCAAATACATAGCCATACAAGAAGTTATTTTTCCACAGGGATCAAGTGCTTATTAAAGTGTCTGGCTCATGTCTGACAGTTTATAAAAGCAACTTAACTTACTTATTTTATATCATATCAAAGAAAAAAACTAATATGCATTGAACACCTACATTATTGGGTATTTTCACATGTTCCTTCTCATTTAATCTTCATAAAACCAGGTATTGTGCTGTACTTATTATTAATATAATCTCCCTTTTACAGGAAGAGTCAACTGAAGCTCAGAAAGATTAATAAACTTTGCTTCTTACTAATTGGGTTTGGCAGGATTATATATAGCCCAAATTGTCTAAATCTAACAGTTATAAGTAAGTCACTAATATAAAAAAGTCACTAATAAGGATGCTATAATTCAGTAAAAGAGTAAGTTGAAATCTAACTCTGTACTATTTTAATAAAACAAACAATATTAATAATACAGAATATTGTCATAAAATACTGAAATTTATTTAAAAAATAATTTTTTGGGAAAACTATCTATAGAAAATAGTCCAAAATAACCGAATGAAATAGCTTTATGTTTAAAAATATTTATGATTATTTTTAATAGCACCCAAAAAAGGAGTGAAAAAGTTAAATAAATTATACAATCATGCAGTCATTAAAAATACTTTTTATTTTTCTCTACTTTTCAAATTCTTTATACTGAGTGAACATTAATTTTAAAATAAGCAAAAAACAAGTTTCTCAACAACTCATTAAAATAAGTAACTGATATAGAGATCATAAAATATTTATCTATTAACAGATTTCATATGGACAACAGAGATGATACATTTGTAGCTTAAGTTTGAGATATACTGTACTTGATTACAAGAAGTGCTCATTTAGAAAACAACACACACTCATAATTCTGACATTTTCCTGGTTCAAACTTGCCTTTCCCTTGCTAGCAAACAATTACTACAAAAAATAAAGTAAACTAAATGAATTAGTGTTGCTTTTCAAGCTAAAGAAAAATCTTTCTATTATGATTACTTTGTGCCTTTGGGTTTCAATTTCTTTACTTCCTCTTCTGGTTTCTCTTTTTTTGGCTTTTTAATTTCCCTTGGAATGATGTCATCAAAAGGATTAAACAAAACCTATGAAAAGAAATATTTAAAAAATATTATTCCATTTTTTAAAATTTCACAAAAAACTAAAACAACAGTATTAAATTGCATTGACATTAGAGTCTACATTTTTTTTCTCCACATTAACATTATTAGTATAGTGATACACTTATACTAGACAAGTGCTTCCACTTACACGGCCTCACTGGATTCTTCCAATAATCCTATGTACTACTATGAAGTGAGGGATATTTTATCCCTATTTTACAAACGGAAAAATATTTAAGAAAACTTAGATGACACATACTAAGTAGACCAACTCAGGTGCTTTGACTCCAAATCAAATGCTCTTAAGGATATTGCTTCCTTAATGAAGGATCACTCTTAAATTACCTATAAAGTCACTTCTTTGGGCTAAATAAACCTAATTCCTCTAATTTTCCATTGTGAGTTGAGCTTTTCATTTATTGGATTAACAGCTAAAGTTTCATTTTGATTTCAAAGTCTTTAATTAAAAAAAATTTCTTAATCAGAAATTGTGCCTAAACAGACATAAAATCTGAGTTGTGATGTTAATCGAGTATAACTCCTTCACCTAATAGTTTAAAAATACTAACAATGAATTCCTCTTAAAATGACAATTTAAGTGCTGTATCTCATAATAATCATGCTCCTACCTCACAACTTTTTATTTTGTGTGGATTACGTGGTCTTTCATCATCATCAATGTCTACTTCTGTCAGTCGCAGCATGTTATATATTGTATCCCCTGTAACCTATCAAATAAAAATATAAAATGTAATTTCACATTATTGCATTCATCCTTTCAATTAAAAGGGGAATTATGAAAATATTTTTTAAATAAATAAAGGGAATTTCATATTATTATGTAAGAATATATGCATTAAATAACGCAAATAATTTCATCTTAAGGGGAAAAGCATGGATAAAGTTCAATCTCTAATTAAGCTTTTTTGGAAATTTCCAATATATACTTAATAATAATTTTTATTGAAAATAAAAACATAATGCTAATAACCTCCTACTGAATGACAACACATTATAAACAAATTTAGACTTTAGGATAAAATAAGCAAATAATAATAACAATGTGATAAGTGCTTTGTGGACATTATCTCATTTAATCCTCACAAACATTCTAAAAGTAGAAACTATCATTAATCCTCCTCTTACAGATAGAAAATCAAGGCTTAAAGAAGCCATAGAGCCAATAGGCTTTTCTAACTTCTAACCACTATGCTATGTGTTGCTTCTAATACGTAAGTTATATAATATGAATTATAAAAAATGGTGCAGAATGGCAACTTAAATATCATTTTACTAGATACTCTTATTTTTTAAAGATAATAGGTGGTAAAAATCTACAAACATCAGAAAGCTGTGTTAAGGTGGCTCAAAAGAATGCACTAATGCATGTTTCCTAACCCACGTTGTTAAGTATTAAGCAACAATATTGCATTTCATGGTTTTAGTGTGATTCCTTTCATTCAACATTTCCCAAGAGTTTTAAAACAACACCAGTTTTCCTACTGCCTAAGTTTGTTTTTCCCTTTTCATCGTCACAAAATCCAGTTTTGCCCAGGATATGGGGAAACAATTCCTACAGAACCAGCAGAGGGAGCTGATACACTAGTGAAGTCTAATATGCCTAAAACTTAAAACATACGAAGGGAGAATGGGAGAAGAAACCCTTTAGAATTTCTTTTTAAAGAGAATTATTGAAAATTCTATAGAAAGGACATTCCCTGATATGACATTAAATTGAGCAGAATTAAATAAGTACTATTCCAAGTAATATTTCCGGTAAGAAGTTTCAATGTCAATACAACTTTCACTTTAAACTTAAGGGAACTCATTACTAAGAAAATGAACTTTAATTACTAAATTTTATTACTTAAGTATACTTCTAAAAATGTAAAAACAATATTGGCTGAGTAGTATAGTAGCTAATACCATTAGTATGATTTTAAAGAAAGAAAACATTAAAGTCATAACTAATGACTGAGAATTCAGGTGGTTCCTCATGGTCCACTATAACAGGAATATATTCCACCATTTTTGCAAATAATAAATAAACATCCTAGAGAATATTTTTACAAAGACAACTCCTATGTAATGTAGCATAGAAGCCTAAGGAATAATATAAAACCAAAATCCAAGCCGTAGGTTTAAGATAGATGACTGGACACTAACCTTTCCAAAGATGGTGTGCTTATTGTTAAGTTCATCTGCTCGGCCCAGTGTGAAGAAAAACTGGCTGCCATTATCATGAGAACCGGCATTTGCCATGGCAACCAGTCCTCTCCGATTAAAACGCAACCGTGAGTGAAATTCATCCTAAAGCATAAAAAAGATTTAATGAATGTCCTCAGTTATAAGACCCTTCATATATTCAGTTATTCAGCTGACCAACAAGGTCCCATACAACTTCTAATCGGAAATGGTGAAGTTTCATTTAATTGATTTTCAAGTATAATCAAATCTAATATTTACTATTCTTTCAATGCTATTAAACTTGAATTCACTAGCCTGTAAGTATATTCTAAATATACTCAACCATAAATATAGCCTATTTTGTGGAAAACTGTTTACTCACACATAGAGGAAGGGCACTCAAAGGGGAATGGATTTCTAAGAGTCATTTCCCTATTCTCATCCTCAAAGTCATCTAAGCTTTTAAAATCTTCTATTATTTCTCCAAGAAATCCACCTTTGAACCATTGCAGAATCTTCAACTATTGCCCCTTCCCATCCCACTCTAAATGTCATGAAACAATTGCTTTCTTCCTCTTTTTTAATTCAAGGAATCTACTATGATTGTGTTACGTGGTTTTACGCATGTTTTAAAGTCCTATGTTGAAATCTGAACTGGGACTGGTTCTATTTGCCAGTTTTTAAAAGAGCAGTAGCAAGTCTTTCTAAGGTGGTACTCTTGCTATGATAGGGCTACTTAACATATAATTAGTCTTTTACTTAATAGAATTTCCATCCAGACCTGATACTGGATTCATTTATAATGGAGCCATGTTATATAATCAATGCTTTTCACAAAAAGGTTATTTTTCCTCTATAAATAATTCTCAAGAGATCTGAACTCAATGGATCACAATTCTGTACACTATATTCAAAATGACCTAATTGAAAAACTTAACAAGATAATTCTATCACCTGAAAATAATAAAGCAAAAATCTCAAGTTAGGAAGGAATTATCAAAAAGAGATATTATATTACACCAAATAAAAGAATAAAAGAATGGTCCTAAAATCATAAGAACTCTCAACTTGGTAAAATATAAAATAGCCCAACAGTGACATCTGAGACTTTTCTATAACCATTTCACATTTTCTAAGGCCATCACCATCTTGAAATTAAAGCAAACAGTTCAAGTATTTTTCTCAAGAAACACACAGTGATTCTGCAAAAGATGAGAAGAAACTCCAGACATTCTATCCCATTAGTATAAACACAAAGTTTTCAAAAACTCCCATGTTTTAAGAGCTATCAATGATTACGCAAAGAACATGATATTGGTACCATCAGATTAATAGTAACCACAACTTTTAGTTTTTACTTAAACCCACTATTCTTAATATCTTAACTATGATGTTAGCTCTTTTTTCTTCTTAGATGTATTTTGACAGTTAAGAAATAATTGACATATTCTTTACCAAATACACCTTTTTCTAACATTTTTTATGTTGCTTCTTTTTGTTTTCCTTATGATCCTCCACTGTGGCATGCATTTTGTGCTGCAAAGATCTATTGTGTACAATTTAGAATAAATTCTACTTATAGACTGAATTATGTTCCCTCAAAATTTATATGTTGAAGCCCTAACCCCCAATGTGACTATATTTGGGTCTGTGAGGTGGTGATAAAAGCCATGAAGGTTAAATAAGGTCATAAGGGTAGGGCCCTAATCCAATAAGGCTGGTGTCCTTATATGAAGAGGAAGACACACAAGAGCACGCTCTCTCTCTTCCTCATGTGAGATCTTCAGAGAAGGCAGTCATCTAGAAGCCAGAAAGAGAGACCTCACCAGGAATCAAGTTGGCAGACACCGTGGACTTAGACTTACTTCCCAGCTTCCAGAACTGTGAGAAATAAATTCCTGTTGTCTATGCTACCCAGTCAGTATTATTTTGTTATAGCAGCATAAGCAGACTGCTACAGATTCCATATAGAGTTTAAAATAGAATGTTTTCAAATAGGATAGCATATGCAATGTTCTAAAAATGTTTTTTTTTATATTTTACTGAGTTTCAGGGATTAGATACAGTCAGACATCAGGAAATATGCTACATAGTCTTTTTTCTGAATCACATTTTTTTCCACTACCACCTTTAGCTCTGCCTGAATTCAATCTAGCATAAAAACTTGCCGTAAGACAAATGAGAAAGAATGCTGGATAGGCTAAATGTTGCTCTTATGCCTATATAATTCTAAATGTGTGACAGACACCTAATTTTATATACTAATGTGAAATGTTTTTTCTTCTTATGGGGCACAATCATTTTCAATTAAGCAATCCAAGCTGACCTGCAAATAATAGTAACAATAATAATAATAATTTCAGTCTTACCTTGAATGGGGCTCCATAGATAGACTCTCCACCAGTCCCTGTGCCAGTAGGATCTCCTCCTTGGACTATAAAACCAGGCACAACTCTATGAAAAATGGTATTGTCATAATAAGCTGAAAAAAAAAATTTATCAATGTCTAAAGTTATCTATAGTTATGAGAGTTAATACCACTAGAGTCACAAGATTAATTTCCCAGAATATTAAATAGGCTCCAAAACCTTTCTTCTCTATTTCTTATAAAATATCTACTTTTCAAAACAGCACACATTGCTACAGAAACCATGGTTGTTGTTTGATGTTATTTCTAGGATTCTCTCAAACTCTGTATTAGTTTTCAAAATAAAAAAGAGAGAGTTTTGGTATAGATCAGTGTTTCTCAACTAGGAGGAAGAGCGGCAATTTTGTATTCCAGAGACCATTTGTCAATGTCTGGAAATATTTTTGATTATCACAAATTGGGGATACCAGTGGCATCCAAAGGGCAAAGCACAAGGATACTGCTAAACACCCCATAATGCAAAGGACAGTCCCCACAACATAGAACTATCATCCCAAAATGTCAATACTGCCAATGTTGAGAAACCTTGGTGGAGATGAATATCTTACTTCCTATTTCTTCCTCTTCTCCCCATAGAAAATTAATTTATTAATACACAAAGGTACAATATATCAAAATTACTTATTTATTATAGGTCTAGGACCATCAATGCACTCTCCTCAAGAAACTTTCAATAAATAAAACAAATAATGAACACAATACATATTGGAGTCCAATTAGATTCTTAATCAGTTTGCTAAATGATTGAAAGAAAGCATTTATATTTATATATAATTTGAAAATACATAATTAGAACATATAATTTCCAAATATGTAATTTGAAAGTCATAAACATACAGGAGAGATCATATATAATCTCCTATAGTACTTATTACCTAGAACTTAGAATCATTAGGGAGACCTCATTAAAAAAAAGAAAATTTAGGTGGGGCAGAAGCATGGCATCTCAGTGAGGCAAGACATAAGCAAAAAATTTGGTGGGGAGCAAGAATTAGGGTTTGACGGAAAGAAGAGTTTATATTAAGAAGTGCCAACGATGACCAACATGCATAAGAAAAGATGTTAAACATATTAGCCCTCAGGGAAATGCAAATCAAAACCACAAAGAGATACCACTTCACACTTACTAGTATGGCTAACATAAAAAAAAAAAATCTTAAAATAACAAGTGCTAGTGAGAATGTGGTGAAATTGAAACTCACTCTTACATTGCTGGTACAAATAAAAAATGATATAAAAAGTTAAACTTAGAATTACCATATAATTCAGCAATTCTACATCTAGGGGCGTGTGTGTGTGCGTGTGTGTGTGTGTGTGTGTGTGTGTGTCTTTTGGAGATATATATCTCCAAAAGAATTGAAAAGAGGTACTCAAACCAATACTTGTACACAAATGTTCATAGCAGCACTATTCATAAGAGCCAACACATGGAAATAACTCAAATGCCCAACAATGGATAAATATATAAATAAAATATGGTATATACATATGATAGAATATTAGTCATAAAAAGGAATGAAATACTCATACATGCTACAACATGGATGAACCACAAAAACATGCTAGATGAAAGAAGCCAGACACCAAGTCACACATTGTATGACTACATTTATATGAAATATCCAGAATAGGTGAATCTGTAGAGATGGAAAACAGAAAAATAGTTGCCTGGGACTTGGAAGGGTGGGAGAAGGAAGAATAGGGAGTAACTAGTTAATGGGTACAGAGTTTTCTTTTGGGGAGATAAAATGCTTCGGAACTACATAGAGGTACTGATTGCACAACTTAGGGAATGTACTAAACGCTGCTGAATTGTACATTTTAAAATGGTTAGTTTTATATTATACAAATTTCATCTCAGTTTTTTAAAAAATTCTTTAAGTGGAAAGAAAGAAATTATTTCATTACTATATCACTGAAGTTAGTTTTATACTTATACTAGTCAGGTAAGTAAAAGAGGAAAATATATGTAGAGTGTATACCTAACCCTGAAGGAAGTGCTTAATAAACAGAAGCCATTATTGTTGTTGTAAAAAACAAAAAACAAGCAGCAACGAAGTAGGTTGTGGCTGAGCCAATTATTGAGTGTAGTCACATGCTGAGGGTTGCAAAGCAGAAAGATGGAGAGAACACAGTTCCCTAAAGACTTTATTGAGCTACAGAACTTATACCAGATTTCTTGTTATACAGGATGATGTTTTTATTATTTAAATCATTTTAGTTGAATCTTCTATTAGTTGCAACAAATACAACCTAATTCATTCAATGAAAAATATTTATCAAGTACCAACTGTAGGCCAGGCATTGTACTGATAGAATTATTGACATAATTCATAAAGTACCTATTATAGTGGCTTGCAGGTACCCTCATAATTATTTGCACTTGCAAAGCATAACTGGATATAAAATCTGTATTTTAAAAATGTAATCTGTAATCTAACAACTGTATCCAGTACAAAGTACATTGGAAAAAGAAGAAAGGAAGACCAGCTGATTTTTTTTCTTTAGTCCTTTCTTTCAGTGACAGACAGTTGGTCTATATTTACAAGACCTCCCTAGTATAGACAAGTTCCCTCTGGTTACAGATAGAAACTGTAAAAACCAAGAAATCTAAAAGTGTCTCTTCTATATCTCTAAGTAACAATTTCACCAGTTAGATTAACACTATATGTAGTAGTCAGGAGTTCTAAGTCTTACCTCTTGCTAGCTGTACAACTTTAAACTCAATTTTCTAATTATAAAACTAATAAATTAACTCACAGTGTTGACCTGAACATTAAATAAGATAATGTGAAAGCAACCTATAAATATTCAAGTTCAATATAAATGTGAGGTCAAGCTAATATTTTCACTCAAATTCTACAAACTCATATTCAAATTTGAATATAAAAAACACTCCAGCGTATATCATAAAATGAAAATATTCCTTTAGATCCATAATAAAGTCAATCAACATTTTTTGAGCACATGATCAGGTTTGCTTTTCCAAAAGATCACTCACTCTCCCAGTATGGAGGACAGAATAGAAAGAGACAAGATTGGGGGGAGCAGCCAGAACTCAGTTGTAACTACTGTCCCAAGAGTCAAAACATGACTATGGCTTATCTTGAGATGTGCGGATTCAAGAACTATTTAGGAAGCAGGATCTGTAAGACTCAGAGATACATTACCTGTGAGGGAAAAGGTACGTGAAAGAGGTCTTTATTACTTGTGTTTTCAAATTTTAAAATTATACCATCTTGTTCCTTTTTCCTATTTCCCATTAAGTCTCTCAGTGATGTTGCCTTTTTATTTCAGGGTTTTCTTTATGACTTCCTAATTATATTCTTACTGGGCTCACAAAACTATTATATAATATATATATTATCTACTATGTATAAATGAGTAGGAATTTTCTACAATCTCTACACCATAATTTTTTATTCTAACATGGCTAGAATTTCCAATTTCCACAAATTTTCTATATTCACTCTTTCTACTTCCTTATAAATTATCAATAATCTCTGTTGAACTATATATTTATAGTTGTCTTTATAGCTTACAATGTACTATAACAGATTTTGCTGTTTGCAATAATGTTATTTAATTTCTTCTTAAATTTTTATGCATCGTCTCCATAAGTATATTGAAGAAGCTTTATTATTTCACTGTGCATGTTCATAATATCCTCTGGAATATTCTCCACTATTGAATAAAGAAATTTAAATGTATCTTAAATATGAAATGAAGTTCCTATTTCACTGATGTGATTCTAGTATTTGTCATTATAGTTGTTATTTCTGGTTATGCAATGTATGGACATTATGATATATTTTGACTAATTATATTACCAGCCCAAATACATATTGAAATTTATATTTACATTTTAAAACCAGTTTTATGTGTTTCTTCCTCTAGAATCCTGTTCTATGTTCAATTTTGTACATATTATCTTTTTATCTAAAGCTCATTTTGAGATCAGTCTGCCATATTTACTTCATCTTCTCATTTTTTAACAAATACTTTAATTTTGTAAGGTAATTTCTTTTAACTTGCAGCATATTAATATATACTTACATTTTTCACTTCTAAAGAATTTAAAGGATAAAAGATAACTGATGCACCATGAAGAGACAAGGCTGAAGTAAAACAGTGGTAAAGAGATTAATACTTGCATAAAGTATTAAAAAATTTGATTTTCTAATCTACTTCCCCCTCTGCTCCCAACTTTCTATAAAATGAATATAAAATTTTACTCCTTCCTCATATTAGAGGAGCTAATATCAAATTATTGTCAAATCATCAAAGCTAACAAGCTTCCCTTTCCTTCCCTCCTATCTTTTTTACCCTACTTTTTAAACTGACAATTTTTAAAAATTTCCACTCATTTTAAGTGTTCACCTAACTATACCGCAAAGACCTAAAATCCAAGATAAGGTCTGTATAACTGTAAATCTGATTTTGTAAAGGCTATAAACTTCCTTTTAACTATGAAAACCATTTCAGTTGAGGGCCATCTCTGAAGCTGTACTCTCACTTCCTCATGTTTTTATTCATTTGCTTTCAAATTCCGGAAACCACACTTTAAAAAGAAATATTGATATGATGTTACAATATCTAGAAACATTATGACTTGTTTAAATCATAGACACAAAGAATTAAAATGAAATTCTCTGGATTATACTTCTAAAACCTTGACTTTACTCATTCAGCAGTATCTTTCTTTAAATCAGTCTTCTCAGGCTTCGTTAGCCTTTCCAATAATAATTCTCTCTCTCCCCTGTTCCATTAAGAGAATTGCTCTGGTTAGTTTTCTTAGTATTGTTCTATTCTTTTTTCTTCCTCCTTGCATTCTTATAAATAGGGAGAAACAGGGGAATAATGTTTTGTTGTTATAATTGAGTTTCATCGTCATTCAACTTAAGAACCTCATTTCTTCTTCACTGTCATATTATATCCAGATGTTTTCTGTTTCTTCCATTCACCTGGTCATGGATTACAATTTACCATTCATTCTTATTATGTTTTTGTAATTTCACTCTCCTCCTGTAAAATTTGAGCTTTTGATTCTTCAAAACTTCTTACCAGAAACAAGTCTGACTTTTCTGTGTCTCCTGTGTTTCTCAGCTTTGTTAACAGTTATTTGAGGCCTCTCTGACTGAACTACCTGCCTGACTCTATTTCCTTCCGCCTGCCATAGCAATTATTAATAATGGTCTTTGCAGATGTCTTTTCTCTCTCTCTCTCTCTGTTTTTTTTTTTTGGGGGGGGGGTGGAAAGCAGCTTTTTTTCCCTCAGAGTATTTTTTATTCCCTAAAGCTTCCCCTAGTAATTCTCTATTTGTCAAATCATCTATTTAGAGAGCTCTCATCATACCATACGACTGGATATTTTGGATTCTCTTTCACACCTTGCTTCTGCCCCAAAATGTTGTTCTCTGATACCTTGAATAACATTGTCTGTCTCTACAAATCAGATATAACTTAGAAGGATAATGATTTGCTACTACCAGAGAGATTAAAAATCATATGCAGTATATTCTAGAAGCCAACAAGAAGCTTTGAAAATGTTTGGAATGCTTAGTTCCCTAGGAGAATATTCTGAAGGGAAAAACACTCAAGTGGTTGTACAGTTCTGCAAAGTTTTTTAAAAAGAAAAATAGTCAGTTTATGACTCAAATCTAAAAAAAAACTAGAGATATTAATAATAATATCACTGAATGCTAGATGGAAGACTTTGTAGAGAAAATAGAATTTTGAATAGACATTTAAAAATGGGTAGACTTGAATAGTAAAAAAGAGAAGAAAAAGCATACAAAAGAAACGAGAGAGAGAGACAGAGACAGAGAGACCTAAGATGAGGATATGTGTGAAAGTAAAAATGGGAAGGAAATTCTTAGGAAATAAAAATAATAGTTGACTGAAACCATGTGGTTAAAGGCAATGAGAAATAATTTTGGGTAGCTAGGAAGCCAAGCTACCTGAGGATTCAAATACCACATGAATAAATAAGAGTGAAAAGAAATTAAAGACGAAAGTGAGGAAGACCAGGCAAGAGGAAATTACAGACACATAGGTAAAAGTCAAGGCAGACTGGGAAGAAACTGGTAAACTTGGTTTTATACTGATTTAGTTGTAGCTGACAGTGGAAAGTTCCACCAGAAAAGTCTACTAGGCAATTAGATGTATAAATTATTGCTAAGAAAAGAACTGACTGAAGTTCTAAATTTGATAGCCATTCGGGTGTAAGCAACAATTGGACAGTGAAGACAATAGAAAACTGGATGCAATTAGGGAATACCCATATTTAGAGAATGAAAGAAAGGCATGGAAGATAGCAAAGAGGAACAAAAAGGATCAAGGTATTATTTGTTGAGATAAATTTCTCTGTTAAAAGTATACAAATTTATTTTGGGTAAAGCTTTTATCTCCTCTCTCTATTTCCCGACACACTGCTCAACACTACCACTCACAGCAACACCTACCACTCACTATCACTATGTAACATGTCTTCAATGTTTGAAAAATACACTGCATGGGCCGGGCGCGGTGGCTCACGCCTGTAATCCTAGCACTCTGGGAGGCCGAGGCGGGTGGATCGCTCAAGGTCAGGAGTTCGAGACCAGCCTGAGCAAGAGCGAGACCCCGTCTCTACTAAAAATAGAAAGAAATTATATGGACAACTAAAATATATATAGAAAAAATTAGCCGGGCATGGTGGCGCGTGCCTGTAGTCCTAGCTATCCGGGAGGCTGAGGCAGTAGGATCGCTTGAGCCCAGGAGTTTGAGGTTGCTGTGAGCTAGGCTGACGCCATGGCACTCACTCTAGCCGGGGCAACAAAGTGAGACTCTGTCTCAAAAAAAAAAAAAAAAAAAAAAAAAAAAGAAAAATACACTGCAGTTTGTTTTTAAATTTACAAAAATTTCTCCTACAGAATAAAATTCAACAGTTATGATTACCTTCCAAACAAAGCTGGATGAAATTTCTGCAAGCTTTAGGAGCTTCTTTTGACCACAACTCTATGTCAATATCTCCAGCTGTAGTTTTCAATAAAACCTGTGGAAAGAATATTACATCTTTATATTAATTTCATTTTGCTTGATAATCACTTGAATGATTGCTCAACTTACAGCATTCACTGGTGAGCTTTCAATTTTAAAAGAAACATTAGAAATTTTATTTGGCTTTCGTTGTTATACTCAATAAAATGTCACATATTCCCTATAGCTCATTGTATATTTAGAGCTTTCAACATACCATTTTCAGAAAAAGTTTAGGATTTAAGAAAAAAACAACATACACCATTTTTAATTACAAAAAAATTCATTTAAAAACCAAAAATGCAAATTTGTTATAATTAAGAGTTTCCCAGTGTATTACTTCCAATAAAATTGATGTAGCAAATTAAGAAATAAAGAGTAATGAGCCCATTAAATTGTGATACTATAAGACAATTTTATAATTACTCTTTTAAATTATCCTTTTACCATATCTTCTCATTTAACATCATGCTATTCCTAATCTACAAAGGAATATTCTTAATCTAATTTTGATCTTACTTACTAAAACAGTATGCCTTAAAATCACTATCTATAGTAAATAGAATCCTTTGATAGCCTTTCCATCAGCTCACAATAGCATATACTCCTTGGTGGAACCAGCCATCCTGTAACAACCAGAACCCCTGCTGAGCCCACAATAGGCAACAGCTTATTTATAACTGTCTTATGTACAACCACAAATAACCAAAAAGAATATTAGGATCTAAATTTGAACAGTATGGCATAGCTGTAGTCCAATTTTTCCAGTATCACTTTTTCTTTTTTCTCCCCCAAATACCAAAGTAGATCAGTGTCAATAATTTGTGATCATCACAATCTTTTAGAATGCTCTTAAAAATAAAGAGTATGCAATATGACTATTTAAAAATGACTCATTCTCATGGAAAATCAGTATCATTCATTCAAGTCACACTTTTTATTTTCCAAAACTCCCTTCCCTAATTTACATAAATATACTTTTTTTTTAAATTAAAGAAACTTTAAAACCATTCAATTAAACCTCTGTCTTTTATAGATGCCCCAGAGAAGTCATAAACTGTCCCTGAGTCAGAAAGATTGTTAATAGCAAAGCAAGAATAGAATTTTGATCTTCTCCCTCCCCGTCCAGTGTTTTTGCAACAACTGCCTTTTTTTTCCCTTACAGATCAGGTCTCCATTCTCACCTAGGCTGCAGTACAATGGCATGATCAATGCTCACTGTAACCTCAAAATCCTGGGCTCAAGCAATCCTCCTGGCTTAGCCTCTGAAAGCAACTAGGATTACAAGCATAAGCCAGTGTGCCCTCACCAAACCACTGTCTTTCAATTTCTGTTGCAGAAGCCCAGATAATACTGCCATAAATTTTTATAATATTGATGAATTAATTGTATCTTTTTGGGCTTTACTGCCTACACAGTTCGCCTACAACTATTCAATGACCATGGAGGTTGGAGAGGTGAAAATATCTATATTTTGGTAGATTTTTAAATACCATGATACTACTTCCACAAAGTTCTCCATGTATTCCATACTATACTGAAAAAAATAGTCCATCAAGTTCTAGGCTCTGCCATATGTCTCAAAAGAAATCCCCATGTTGCTCTGGTCACAACTGATTCGAATAGAAAACAATGCCTAAGTCAAAAGCAATCATATATTGGCTGAACATGTGCAAGGTCTTTTAACTTGCCCGGGCATGAAACAATGCCCAGAAGAGATACTCTATGTTGACTGGCGACAAACCAACCCAGCTTGATTCTCATTCTCCTACTCCTGGGAAGTATACGTTTGGGATACAAACTGAGAAGATAACTCCCTCCACCTCAGAATGTTTCTGGAACAACATATGCAAAGTCTTCTGATTTTCCATGAGGCCTGATGTACATCCCAATCTTAAAAGTATAGTATACTTAAAAAGACAATGTCCTGTCCTATCTGATTATTACCTTGTATATTTGCAATAAAGGACTTTTGTTAAAGGGAACCTAGCCACGTCTTCTCTTAATTAAGCAAACTCAAAGCAATGATCTCCAAATTTTTAAAGTGTGCATCCTATTAGCAAAAAAATAAATAAACAAATAAATGAGGATGCAGGGAAAGTGAGGGACTGTAGCACATATGTACAAAATATGTACATATTTAAATACATGTAGTACTATATTACTCTACTATTATGAAAGAGTCACAAAAATAAGAATTTTAAAAGATGTAAAAACTACTTTATAATAATTCCTATTTTAATTTTATTTATTAATGGTGCAATGAACCTTTTTAATAACAGCTTTATTAAGATACCTACATTCCAAACATTTCACCCTTTGAAAGTGTATAATTCAGTGGTCTTTAATAGAGTCACAGAGTTGTGCATATATATTGTGCATATATATTTAAGACAAAGTTCATCATTAACAATAACAAATAGAAATCTATATTTTAAATGGTCTTCATAGTAATTTCTCATTTTTTGACAGACTTCCAATGCTGAGGCATCAGCTCTACCATTTTCTTATGATTATATTATTAATATTATCATCAATATGAAATTTGTGAGGGCTAGTTTAATCTAGATACCACTGTCTATAAATCCATTCATCTAGTCATTAAGAAAAATTACATCATGACACAAAACAAGTAACTGAACTTATATGATCTTTTTTATATATAAAATATTGCATTTAAATAAAGGAAAAAATAAATACAAATAGATAGTGATTTTCTCCCTACATACCAGATGGTTTTGTACATCCCCTGAAGGATGTGATCAATGGTTTAGAAACTGCTGCTCCAAACAACAAAGTAATGCACATCATCCCTCCCTCCACAAGCTCTGGAGTCAGGTTACTCAAATTCAAATATGGACTCTTCTACTTACTAGCTTCGTTACCTCGGGCATGATATCGAACATCTCTGTGACTCAATTTCCTTATCTAAAAACAGAGATAATATCTTCATGGGGTTGTTGTAAGGACAAAATGAGCTATTATACATAGACTTAATACCTGACAAAAAGAGCTCAAAAAATGATAGTCATTCTTCTACTTATTATTCTTTTAAATTGTGGGGGGGAGTTTTGCCACAGGCAACTTACACCTACTAAAAAGAATGCCTATCTGGTTGGGCCACCTTGTTCACCAGGGTTTCTTAATCTTTTCAGTGATAAGCTACTGAATTAATAAAGAAGGTATAAGGCTCCTTCCTCTGTTTGCCAAACATTCCCTTTGGACATTACTATGTCAGGCTTTGATGGCTCTTTTTATTAAAGCTCCCAAATAATACAATACTCTGAAAATATCATGTTTCTTAAAAATAAATATACAGTTTATATTAAGTGATCATAGTATGTAGAAATTTCATCTTCAATGGATTACCTTTTTATGCTTAAGAAAATTTCTATCAAGTGCTACATTTCTGTGCCTCATCTTCAGGACATAGGGTTATAGTATGACACAGCAAAACATAGCACATTTATGGACAATAGCCAGGGGTCAACCACTGGTTTTATGTATCAGTTACTTCCCAGTTAAGACTGTGCTCTTTGAAGGGAGGAATTTTGTCCCATTTATTCCGATCAACTCTGTGTCATTTCAGTACCTAACATACAATTGCACAGTAAAGGCACTCAACAAACATTCATTGAACAGACTTGTTATTACATCTGTTTTAAATTCTTTCCAGGCCAAAATTCTTGCCAGGCTCTCTATAGTACAGAACTTTGAAGCTTCAGTGTGTTCAATCAGCTTTTTGTTGGAAAAAGTTCCAAAATGTTTTTGTAGGAAAACTTGGGCCCTGCCTTATATTCTCCTTGAGCCTATTTCTGCTCATAAAACAGTGTTCATCACAATTTGCGATTATATATTTATTAATATTTGCATGATTATTTGGTCAATGTATTTCACTCAACTGACTCCATGATAATAGGGATAATGCTGGGTTTTCTTTCCTCTGTAACCCTAAAAACCAGCATACAGTCTCACATGTGCTAGGTGCTCAATAAATATTTGCTAAATGAATTATCTATTCAGGAATATTAAGCTTTTCCTCTTTGTACAATCATGTCAAATCTTCCTCTAGAGTAAAACAATTAAGTCTTCCCTTGACCAGCAGCAGTATAACCTCAAACTCACTGAATACTTCTCAAAACCTAAGAGAAATATAGTATTAATTCATCCACTGATTTATTCATTCACTGAACATTTGAACTCCTTCAACTATGAGTCTAGCACTGTTCTAGATGCTTGCATTTTAGACTGGGAAGGAAAAGGGGAGGATACCATAAAATAAATAAATAAATAAATGTTATAGAAAAAATTAAAGAGGTTAAAGGGGCCAGAGATTGCTGGGATGCAAGACATGATTGAGGTTTGCTACTTCATAGAAAGTAGATAAGAAAGGATTCTTTGCTAAGGTTGGCATTTGAACAGGTAAAACAGCAGACTAGAGAGAAAAGCAGCAAGTGTGAAGGCCCTGCCTTGCAGGATGGGCAACCTGTTCAATCTCTTCCAGTGTTTAACAATATCAAGAAATATTAAGAAATATGAGGAGGTAGGTATTTTGGATTTTCACACTGACATAGAATAAGGGTAGAGGGTGGAGTGTGGGTGGGATGGAGATGCTACAATGTCCAGGAAAAATTCAAACAAAAAAATGGAAAGAATTGATCTTCCCAAAATACACACCAGAATTTTTGCTGGGAATTACAGCATTTTTGTTTTTGCTTTCAAATTGCCCTCATTACATTACCAAATGACAATAAATAAAAGATTGTGTAAATAATTTATGATGCAATCATACAAACAATTGTATTTTGTATAAATTTACTTCATTCTAATTCAACTGTATACTTTCAATCCCACTATTTTTCTCCATTATGCTGGTTCATTACATTTCACATGTGATATAGACTAGGTCTCAGTTCAAGAATTAATGTGACACTTATTCCACTATTGACTTCTCTGTCTCATAGTGTATACAAATACACTGGACAGGAATTGACATACATTGGCCATCAAATCAATCAGAGAATCATTCTCTCATTCTAATGTGGTAATATTCCCCATTTCCCACTATCTCTGATAATCATCTCATGTTTTAAGACCAGCTCAAAAGATACCTCGTCCATGAGACTTTTCCCAAGTTTCCTACTTGCTCACTTCTCAGTACTGCCATAGAAGTATGTTCCCCTTCCCTTGACTGGGTTTTCTTTACCTGCCTGTCTCCCTAACTAAACTATATGCTCTTCTAGGGCAACAACTAGACCTTACCTATCTATCTTTGTATTCTCAGTGCCCAGTACAGTGCCCGGTGCCTAGAAGGCGTTCAATTAATGATTATAGAAGAAATGGAGAATGAACGACCTTCAAGTTAAGCAAAAATATGTCAAACTCGAAAATGTACTTTTAAAAACCTAAGACCCTAGAAAACGTCTGCGTGAGTTGCGTTAAGGCAGGAAATAGGACCAGAAGGCTGATAGAGAAATCTCCACTTGAGGACTTTTTCAAGAACATGCTGAGAAGTACCAACTTCAGGGTTTTCGATGGCAACACTATCTATTGGCAGAGAAGGACAACACTTCTTAAGCCCTCTTCCTAATCTAAGATCCCTGAACGCCCCCCTACCCCGGGGAGATCTCACTTTGGAGAGCTCCAGTTCCCTGGGTGAGGCTCTCACCTTCCCATTCGTGGGAGGTTCCTGGATGTAGATGTTGCTCATCCTGATCAGTGCTCAGGAGTCTGCTCCTTTTGGGGGATGAGAGCGGACAGCCGGTCACTAAAGCTGTCCGTCTATCACTACACTCTTCCTTAAAACAGGTGGTCCGGGAAAGCTTCAGTCGATCAATATCTTGCAAGACAGCAACACTAAACGCTACCTTCGCCCAGAGCTAGCCAGCCCCTCACGGACGCCGCCATGTTGCTCCCGGACCCGAGCACCGCTAACCCTGAGAAGGGGGATTCCAATGTGCTCCAGAGAACAAGAAAATATTATAAAGTTCCTGTAGCTTAATGGAATTTGTATTACAATATTTCACAATATTAAAAGGCACAATTTTTGTAAATATTGGTGGTGTTGACTTCATACTCGCGTGGTCCCACTCACCCCCCGAAGCTGTTAGTAATGGTTCCGACCCTGTGTAGTTTGCAATATGAGTCTCCCGGAAACTGCATCCGCGTCTACTTGGTTCTGCTATTGCTGGAGGCTTACGGGGCCTTGCTTGGCCGTAGCGAAGGTGCCCCATCGCGGGTGCGAGAAAAAGGCCGCATTGGCTGTTTGTTGTCCGCCCAGCCAGCCGGAAGCAAACGCGTTCTCGAAAGGCGAAGGCTCCAGCGACCTCTCTTACCACCGTCATGGCAGTCCCAGGTGAAGACCAACAGCAGGGCCCCCCGTCTGTGCTTAGGGAGGGAGCTGGTAGGGTAAGGTAGATAAGGGTGCAGTGGGGCTGGGAGTAGCACCCCTGGGAATTTAGGCGGAGGCCGTAAAATTAACAATTTTGTTTGGTTTACATGAAAAAGTTCACACTCCAAAAATAAACTATGAAGGAAAGAAAGAAACTGTCTCCCGCGCCCGCAGCCAAGCCCCAACTGCACGGGTTTACCGGGAAAGTGTATGGTGAAAGGGAGCGAGGAGTGAGGGGCAATAACTGTAGGCCTAAGAGAACGGGCGGCCAGGAAAAACTGAACTGAACTTTGGTGTGGCTTACAAATAAAATTTGAAGTGGGAATACTTGGCAGACCCAAGTAGTCAGAGGCACTGTTTGCACTGGAAGTCGCTGGGACGAAACGGGCGTCAGGGGTTTTACTTCTGGCACTTCCTGTTGTATGTAGCTGCCTTGTGGCCTTCATCCGGTTGCTTTGCCGTCTGAGCCTCAGTTTCCTTATCTGTAAAAGAAGGAGCTTTGTTGAACTATATCTAAGATTCCTTCTTGCTCTCAAATTCAGTGTCCAGACGTCACTGATCTAAACACGGTAAACCCTGTGGAATAAGAATCATACATGGGAGATTTCTTCATACACAACTACCAGTTTACTTGGAAGTTCTAGTAGGAGAGAGGGCATCTCCTTAAATCGGTTTGGCCGCGATGTGTTCTGCAGAACACTGATTGCAGGAGATATTTTGAGAAATCTACACCCTCACCCTCCAACTTGGTGGAGATTCACAATGCTTTTAAGCATAGAAAAGATTCTGGGAAGTACTGTGGTTCAGAAGCTCTAACATTGTTTCAACCTGTCCTTCCCAATATTATTTGATCAGGTTTTTTGTTTGGTGGCAGCGTTTTCTGTACCTTATTCTAAGCACAGCTGTTATGGGAAGATGATGATTTTCTACTAACTGCAGTTTGGGGAAAAGCACATCTGGAACTGTAAGAGAGGAAATGTACACTCTTATTAAATACCTACTGTGTGTCAGGCACTGTACTAGGCATTGGGAATACAGTGATGAGCAAGATAGACTAGATTCATACAGAACTTAAAATTTAGCAGTGCAGAGAGAGAAATTTACAGAAAGTCGGATAAGTGCTATGGCAAGGAAAATACATGACCTTTGGAAGCACATGGTTAAGAGCACCAAACAGGGTACAGGACAGGCCAGAAGGACTTGCCAGAGGATGTGCCACTTAGGATGAGACTTAAAGAATTGTGGGATATGTAAAGGAAGAAGAAATATGTAAGAAGAGGAAATGAAAGTTGTTCGCTGTGGATGGAACTCAGAATACAAATGGGAGAGAAGTGAGAAATGAACTAGAGAGATAATAACATTAGCAAATATTTACTAAGCATTTACTATGGGTCACATGTGTCAGACATTGTGTCAAACATTGTATTTTGGCTCACTTGATAGCCACAACCACACTGTAAAATAGGTATTAATGTTCCCATTTTACAGATGAGGAAATGGAAGGTCAGAGAAATCAAGTAACTTGTCATTATGAGATAGTTCATAAGTGACAGGTCGGTCTGGCTTCTCTGTACTGTGTGCTTATTCATTTTGCCATGCTATAGTGTAACTTACCAGGTAGTTTCCAGCTCTTGAAGGACCTTGTAAGGCATGACAAGGAGTTTGGCATTATCCTAAGGATGGTAGGAAGCCATTTAAGGGTTTTTAAGTGGGTTCACATTTTGGAAAGATCACTCTGGCAGTACAGTAGATTGGAAGGGAGCTAGTTTGGAGGCATAGTCACTAGTTAATAATTCTGGTGAGTTATGATGCCTGATTAAGGTGGTAAGGAGAAAAGTGGATAGGTTGGAGATATATTTTTGGTGGTAGAATCACTAGGAATTGGTGATTAACTCAGTGTGGGTGGGTAAATGAGGTTTACCTGGGTTTCACTACTAGGCATTTGGGCCGAGCTGTTTACTGATATGGGCAACACCTCACAAATAGCAGGAGTTGGGGGATGATGATGAATTCCAATTTGGAGCCTGTCATGTTGAGGTTAGTCAGACATAGGAATGGAAATATCTAATAGATAGTAAGAGATATAATTTGTACCTGATCAATGTTGACAGCTAAGAGGCCAGCAGAGAAAAGACAAGCCTGCACAGTGGATTTGCTTAGGCATCCTGATGGGCCACATCAGCCCTGGTGATCATTGCATCACACAGCTGCATCCAAAGTTGACCTGTTGTCACTGCTCATGTCTTTAAGCAAGGTCTTTGACACGTATGTGGTATGGGCACTCTGGGGGACACAATGTCATAGTTTGTGCCTTCATAAAGCTTTAGAAATGAAATGTGCTGCTTAAGAAAAGGACAAAAGTGATTTTTTTAAAGGGGAAAAAATTCCCTCAAAACTTAGACCAGTGTTACAGATATGTTAACCGTCTTTCACTTCAAAATAATGAATGCTTCAAAGTATAATAATCTTAAATTGTGACATTTAGCTAGATGACAAGACATAGATAAAGTATTTAAACCCAGCAAAAATTGAGATAATAAGTGTGACAGCACTGTAAAAGTACAATACAAGTGTCATTAGAAAATATAGATACAGAAAATGTTAAGATAATTTCTTGGATGATTGATCCAGGCAGTGTGTTAAAGGAAAATAGAGCTCCATTCAAACCTTTTAAGGTAATCATCAAGGAGGACAAGTATTGTGTTATGCTGTTTTATTTTAGGTACAGTAGATTCAACTTGGCATTTCTTGGGATGGTCCTGCTAGTAGTTATTACAAGGTATAAAATAATGAGGCTGCTTTCCATAGCGTTGTATACAAGCTTAAATTATTGTCTAGGTAACAGAATGAAATGTAGACTCTTAGGAAAATCTTACTCTTAGTTATTATAGAAATGACATTTGAACAAATGTTTCAGTGAACATTGCTGTCTTTGAAAAACTGTTTTTCCCCATTCACAGTTGTTGAAATTAGCTCTGACATTCATGATTCACCCTTCTCTGTGAAGAGTTGAACTGGCTGACACGGGTGGCAATATATGTTACTGATGTGGTTGGCACAAAAACTAATTTTTTGGTGTCTCCTTCAGTGAAGTCTTGCAGCCAGGGGACGAGATTTTTCTGTAGCCAAGTTACATTTCAGTCTGGCTTATCAGAGTAAGATTCTTAAAACACATTATGATAGCATGTTAGTAATAGAATTCTAAATTATACTGTCTCTCATTTCTTTTCACTTTATGTTATAAGTAATTTCTTTTCTCTCTAGTTCATGCTGCACATTGCTACTGAAATACTTTTCCTAAATCATGTATCTTATCCTACCATTCCTGGGAGGCAGGAATTTAGTTCTTGACCCATATCTATGTAGTTTGTGTTTCTCTTCAAGCCACTTAACCTTTCTGAGGTTCAATTTCCTTGTCTCCATAATAAAGGAGTTGATGGCTAAAGTTTCTTAAGCCTCTAACGTGTTATTGCCAAAGCTCCCATTTCTGCAAGAATGAAGTCATGGCCAAATCACTTTCTACCCTTTCCTTCTACCACTCCCCTTATGCATTCTACAATCCTGCACAAATCTGACTTGGCCAACAATTCTGTGAACCTCCCATGTGCTTTCCTACCTATGTGCCTTTGTCATTATTGGCCCTCCTATACTGTCCACACCTGCCTGGGGGAAGCTTTCCCAGTCTCTGAGTTGAGAATCTTGCCTGCCACTTCTTACTTATTAATAGAACTCTGTGTCTTTTATGGAAACTGGCATATTCTGTCATGTATTACAGCTGTGGGTGCATCACCTTAGATAACCTAGTGTAGTGTAGCCTCCTTTAGTGTAAGGACTTTATTCATCTTTATGGCTTCTCTAACATGCAGTTCTGAATTATACCCATAATAGGTAAATAACAGATAACTTACAGGGTCGATAACTAGAATTGCTGCTGAGCAGAATCCAGTACCAAACAGACTAAGGTAGATAGCAATCTTGATTCTGTTTTATTGGATAATAAATTAAACTTTCTCTTCTTATCTTAAATGGATAACATTTATACCTTTTTTCCTCACAGGTTATTTGTATTTTTTGAGGCACGTAGACAAAAGAGTATAATACATTTACTTAAATGTTAGCTTTTTATATCAGTAGTTTAACTCTGATTGGTTTACTTTCACTTCTTTAAGGGTCAAATGATTATGAAGGCATTTTTAACTGAACATTAGCTCTTCCAAAGTATTTACATCAAGAAACTCATTTAGACTTTTTTTAATTCACAAAGAATTTCTAATTTCTGCAGTTTTTTTCCTATATTGCTTTAGGTACAGTATTTGGGATCCCAAAGAAAGGAGTATATCCATAAGTTCTTTTTTTATTTCAAAATACTAAGGGGCTACAAATTTTCTGTTACATGGATAGCTTTTAAAATGCTTAAGTCAGGGCTATTAGTGTGCCCATCACCCAAATAGTGTTTATCATATCTGTTCGGTAGATTTTTATCCCTCCCTTCCTCCACTGACTTTTTCCAGTGACTTTTACTTCTCTCTGTGCCCGTGTGTACCTATCGATTAGTTCCAAATTATTAGAAAGTATATGTGGTGTTCGTTTTCCATTTCTCAGATACTTAGGATAATGGTCTCTATTTGCATCCAAATTGCTTCAAAAGACATTAATTCATTTCTTTTTATGGCTGAGTAGTACTCCATGGTGTATGTATACTGCATTTCTGTTATCCACTCATGAATTGATAGGCATTTAGGTTGATTCCACCTCTTTGTGATGGTGAATAGTACTACAGTAAACATTTAAGTACAGGTATCTTTTTAATACAATGACTTCTCCTTTGGATGGATACCCAAGTGGGATTGCTGGATTGAATGGTAGGTCTACTTTTAGTTCTTTGAAGAATCTCCGTACTGTTTTCCAAAGAGGTTGTACTAATTTGCAGTCCCACCGCCAGAGTGTAAGTGTTCCTTTCTCTCTGCATCCACGCCAGCATCTATTGTTCTGGGACTTTTTAATAAAAGCCATTCTAACTGGGGTAAGGTGATATCTCATTGTGGTTTTAATTTGCATTTCCCTGGTGGTTAGTGATGTTGAGCATTTTTTCTCATGTTTATTGGCCATTTATCTTCTGGAAAGCTTCTGTTCATGTCTTTTGCCCATTTTTTAATGGGGTTGTTTGGTTTTTTTCTTACTGATTTGTTTGAGTTCTTTGTAGATTCTGGTTATTACCCCATTATCGGATATATGGCTTGAGAACATTTTCTCCCATTCTGTTGGTTGTCTCTTTGCTCTTTTAATTATTTCCTTGGCTGTGCAGAAGCTTTTAATTTAATCAAGTCCCATTTGTTTTTGTTGTTGGTATAATTGCCTTTAGGTCTTAGTCATAAATTCTTTTCCTAGGCTGATATCTAGAAGAGATTTTCCTACATTTTTTTGAGAGTTATTATGGTTTTGTGCCTCATATTTAAGTCTTTTATCCATCTTGAATTAATTTTTCTGAGTGGTAAGAGATAGGGGTCCTGTTTCATTCTTCTGCATGTGGCTATCCAGTTTTCCCCACACCACTTACTAAGTAGGGCTTCTTTTCCCTAGTGTATGTTGTTTTCTGCTTTGTTGAAGATGATTTGGTTGTAGGTAGATGGTTTTATATCTAGATTCTCTTTTCTATTCTATTGTTCTATGTCTCTATTTTTGTACCAATACCATGCTGTTTTGGTTACTATAGCCTGGTAGTATAATTTGAAGTCTGGTAATGTGATGCCTCCAGATTTGTTCTTTTTGCATCTTCAGTCTTCTTAAACAGAACAACTACCAGCATAGAATTTTATATCCAGCAAAACTAAGTTTCATAATTGACAGAGAAATAGTCTGTTCTAGACAAGCAAACACTGAGGGAATTTGTCATGACCAGACCTCCCCTAGAGGAAATGCTCAGAACTGCATTATACATGGCTCAGCACAATAGATACCCACCAGTGTAAAATCACCCAAAAGCTAAAGCTCACAGCTTGTATAAAACAATAGCACAGGAGGGAAAACAAAACAATAAAATACTATCCAACATGATGAACACAACAGCATCCCACATAGTAATTCTGTCACTCAGTGTTAACTGTCTGAATGCCCCACTCAAAAGACATAGGCTGGCTGAATGGATAAACATAAATCCTTTATATAAATTGGTAGAAAAATTGAAATACTTGGAGTTTGACTTTATATTCAACTTCAGCAGAGCGTATACCTATTATATAGATATTGCCATCTATGTGGTACAAAATATGGCTACAGTTTGAATTTTAAAAGCAAAAGAAATTGAAGTTGTCTTTAAGGATCCCCAAATCATGATAACTAAAACCATAATGGAGTAACCAAATGTAAAACTTGTTACAAAACAGAAAAGGAATCTATTCTAATTCAATCTAATCAAATTAAAAATGAAAAGAATGGATCCTGTGACAGAAGCAACTGCAATTTCTAATTCCTTAATACAAAAAAAAAAAAAACTTAGTTACTTAACCTGTTTAAATATAAGTGATTGTAGAAAATATTTTAATATAAAGAAAATGTTGACAGGCTTCCCCAAAATAGATAAGAAAAATATTTAATATAATATTAAGTTTTAGACATCACTGTTCGAGTTCCCAGTGACTAAATTGTTGACTTTGGAAACACAGGTAATGTGAAATTTCAGAGAAATAAATTTAAGTCAAATATAATGGCTTCTCATTACTTTCGGGACCACTGAACAACCTGAGGCAACTGTGCAGGACTCTCCCTTTCTGTCACTTTCTCTCATTCCTTTGTCTCTGTCCCTTCTTTTTGGTCTTCTCTTTCTCTTTGCCCTACTGTTAACTTTACAAACTTTTTTTGTGCTGACTACTTTACTAATATATAATATGTGTGTGCTTTTAAAGGTGCACTAATCACAAACATCAGCCTGGAGAATTTTTACATACTTTCCACAGAGATAATACTAATTTACTCTCCTACCAGCAATGTGTGAGAGTGTGTGCCCCCCTCTTCTCTTCACCTTTTCAATCTTTGCTACTCTAATAAGTGAAAATGGAATCCCTATATTGGTTTTAATGTACATTTCACCTATTATAAATACAACTGCACATGTCTCCATATGTTTCAGAGTTGTTTCTGTTTCCTTTTCTGTGAACTTTCTATTCAGATCCTTTGCCCATTTTTTTTTTTTTTTTTTTTCCTATTGGTTGTTGGGTTTTACACAGCAGGGATAATTGCCCTTAGTTGGTCCTGGGAGTTGCCAAGTATTTTTTCGCAAGTTGTCACATGCCTTTTGAGTTTGCTTTTGGTGGTTTTTGCCATTCAGGTTTTTTTATGTACTCAAATTTATAAGTTTTTATTTAATGACTTTTAGATTACAGGTCATGATTAGAAAGGAAAATTTTGAAGGAGGCAGGCTATATTATTTTGAACAGCCTTAGCAAACTTCAAAAAAGAGTGAAACAAAGAACAGCACAGGAGTGTAAGATGGAGAAATGGATAATTTAGCTAGTAAGGACCTCACAATCAAATTTGCTATTCAGTTTGATGTGTGTTTTGAGTATCATTGTATCATTCAGGGTTCTCATTACAAATGACAGAAAGTAATTTAAGCAGAAAAGGGAATATATCAGGGAGTTTGCTGATTCTAAGCAAAGCCTGGTTAGTAAGGCTCAAAAAATAGAAAAGACAAAGGGAATTCATATCCAATATTCTGCACGGGCTCAGACCTTGTTAGGGCTGCTGCTGCCATTGGCATCAGTGCCCCTGGAAACTGGATCCAGACAGCAGAATGAATTAACTGTACCCACTTCATTGTGTCACTTGTCTCAGATCCTTTGTGTCAGTTGCCTCAGATTCAAAGTCCCACATAGAAATATTCAGTTGACCAGGCAGTCATGAAAATTAAAGACAAATGAAGCTGAAATCTTAATTTAACCAAAGGCTGGTGAGGAAATAGCTGATATAAAAGTACTTTATTTAGAGTTCTTGTTATATTTCCCTTTTATGTATTAATAAAAGTTTCAGCTTTATTATAGAATATAACCTGCCCAGAAAAAGTTTTGTATTTTATTCATTCTAAAAATATAAGATACTTGAATGATGAGTTTTATCAGTACCTTTTGTCATAAATGAGTTCAATTCTAATACATGCTGAGATGAGATTATTTCAGATCTGTCCATTACAACATTTTTAGTCTGTTCTAGGAACAATAATGGTGCATTTAGCATAGTTTTGTTCAGTATTATTTAGCATCTACGGTTTCTATGGAAACAGACTTAAGATTGACCCAAATTCTCTGAGCTTTTTTTTTCCAACATGCAATTGTTTTCATAATGTAAGAGCCTGAGATTATATCATCAATTCAGTTTTGTTCCACAGTCAGTTTTGCTACAACTTGACATATTCATTCCCATACTGTGCAGTGAAAACCACAGGGTTTATGGGGAAAAGATGGGGTTGGAGCATTGCCCTCAAAAACTTCCTCAGTGACACACAAAAAGATAGGAACTAATAAAAACAGTAACACAGTTTTATATATGTTAGTTGGCTAAAAACAACAATAAATGTGGCACTTGACCTTTAAAAAGATCTGGAGTTTACTGAGAAAGTGGGTTTCGGAAGAGTTGTAGCTTCTGAGTTGTGAAGTGGCGGTAGGAGAGTGATGATATGAAATCGATGGAAAGTTAGAAAGCCAGAAGTGGGTAAACGGAAGTCACTAGAAATATTTTGAGATATGTACCTGTGTTTTGTATATTCCTACAAGGGTCGGGTCAGCTGGATACAATTTTCTGCATTCACTTAGTGTTTTTTGTGGACAAAAGTCATGATATCCTCAAATTGTCCCCTAGTGTATTAGTTACATTATAACAGTACATTTGCATTTTTAAAACAACCATTATAGCAGAATTGACTGTATTTTTACAAGAACAACTCTATAATATAATACATATGTATTTTAAAGTGAAATGAGAATTAGGGGAAAATAATGTTTTAACTTCATAACATTAAAGAATAGTTTTTAAACGTTTCTTTTTAAATTAGTACTGTTTTATATTTGCACTGTATGTATTTTAATGTATTATTAATTTGGGATGATATCTCCAATTTAAGAGTTTAGGAGTTACATGCCCTTCATCCTTCACCAAGAAAATGTAATAATACTATACTGGACCTCTTATTGTTTAATTGAAGCCACTGTTGGAGAATAAAATTAGTTTTAACTATATATACATACAATGGAATATTAGCCATAAAAAGGAGTAAAATTCTGATACATGCTAAAATGTGGAGGAACCTTGAAAATATTGCACTAAGTAAAATAAGCCAGACCTAAAAGGACAAATGTTCTATGATTTCCCCATATATGAGATACATGGACTAGGCAAATTCATAAAGACAGTAGAATAAAGATTACTTGAGGGAAGTGGGACTGGGCAGTTGTTTAATGAGTATAGTTACTGTTTGGGATGATGAAAATGTTTTGGAAATGGATAGTGGTGGTGGTTGTATAACAATGTGAATGTATTTAATGCTACTGAATTGTATACTAAAAATGTTAAAATGGTAAATTTTATGTTGTGTATTTTTTATCACAATAAAATCAGTTTTGTTTTAAGAGATAAGGTCTTGCTCTATTACTCAGGCTGGAGTGCTGTGGCATGACCATAGCTCACTATAACCTTGAACTCCTGGGCTCAAGCAATCCTCCTGCTTTAGCCGCCTGAGTAGCTAGGACTACAGATGCCTGCCACCACGCCTGGCTAGTTTTTTATTTTTTTTATAGAGACATGGTCTCACTATATTGCCCAGGCTGGTCTCAAACTCCTGGCCTCAAACGATCCCCCTGCCTTGGCCTCCCAACGTGCTAGAATTATAGGCATGAGCCATGGTGTGAGCCACTGTGCCTGGCCAAATAAATCAGTTTACTTTTCTCTCTGGTATTTATATCTTCAGCATGGCCTACATGTACTATTAATTACCCAGATTCTCTGAATATTTGTAAACATTTATCAGAACTGGATATATAACTAGTTTGCTTTTGCTTGTCAAAATTTAACTGTGGATTTTAAATGTTTCTTACAATACCTAGCAATCAAAGTGAATTTTTTTGAATTTCACCAATTCCATTAAGAAAGTCTGAATTTTTTTTTCTTCTAATGGAAAGCAGAAAAACATTTGTTAATGTTCACTGTTCACATATACATGTAGTAAATTAACTCCTTAACATTTGAGAAATAGGCCAAAGTACCCTGGAATTTCTTACTTGGTGTTGTAGAATTCCTGGAATGTTTAAGGTGTTGACTATAATACTGAATTTTTATTGAATTAGAGAAAAATATGTTCTTGAAGTATTTGTCAAATACTTTGAGTAGATTGGTGTTTCCATTGATTTCCAAGAGTCATAATAATTGAACAGTTTTATTAAGGTAGGTCAGGGATAGTTTGTTTTGTTTTGTTTTTTTTAAGAAATCTACAACAAATGGTTTGCTTGGCTATTTCATGTGATAAAGTTTTTATGTTTTTACTTACATATTTCCTAAAATGTTATCCAATTGTATTTCAGGTTGCAACAAGGACAATGTTAGAGCAGGCTGTAAAAAATGTGGCTACCGTAAGTACACTAAAAAAATAACATTTTGTTCATTGCTATTACTGGAATCGTTGCCTCTTGGGCAATATGACTTAGCACTCTGATTTCAGGGACCCTATGCATAGTCCTTCAGTCTTAAGCTAAGGTTTACAGTTGATTCAGAAATTCCTCTGTTAGCACTAAATATTCAGTTTTCTTCTCTGCTTTACACCCAGTGACAGGTATGACTAGCAAAGATATCATGAAATACAAGTGGTTAGTAGTAGATTTAGGAGTTTGGAGAAAGTATATAGTTCTAAAAGTGCATATATATACTTTTACTCCTTATCCTTATAGGTACTAGGTGAGGCAGTGAAGGCAATGCAAACTATTTATGAAGATTTTTTGTGCTTATTGAATTTACTTACCATTTTTTATAAAGATGTAATTGGTCCCAGAATTTCTGCTCATGGGCAAAAACTTGATTTAAACAATCATTAATCTCTGTTATCATTAATATAATAGAATGAAAAGGTAAAGTTCAACACGTGCAATTATATACTACCAATTTGTAACCTTATACTGTAAATAAATATTATTCCTCTAATTAAATATAGTAATTCCTAAAGCTTTACTAACAGCTATAACAACAGCATTCACTATTTTCTAAGTTGTCTGGAGACCCCACAAATTAACCTGAATTTTTAATACACTCCAATTCATTGAAGAGCTATTTATTTTTTACCAATTAAAGTTGATTTGACAAAAGAGTTTCATAGAAGAACATGTCATAAGAGAGCACTCAAGGCATAACTCTCAATCAGAAGGACAAAATAAAAGCATGCCAAGAAACCAAGTTACATACTTCCAAGTTAAGGCTAAAACCTGGCTCAAGGAAAGCTTGCTCAAGTAGCAAAATTGAGCGCACGAATGTCCATGTCCCTGATAAAATGAAAACTGAAGAATGTACTTGCATGCAAGAAAGGAGTGTGATATTTTCTATTTTTTTAAATTTGTTTCTATTTATTTCTGCTTTGTTTACTTTCACTCATTGCTAACTTACATGTCTCATCTCTTTATTCAAGACTTAAGAATGCACTACATCTAGAAATGTTGTATTTACTTCAAAATTTAGTATGCTTGGCTGTCCCATTTACCAGAGAAATAGTAACTTTAAGACAGACTAGTTGTTTTGCACTGAGGTTCTGTAGATGAACAAGGGTATGAAAGAATCAAAAAGACTTGTGAAAGAATTGCTCAAATGGCCAGTAATGAGAGGTGTGAGTGGTCAGTGATTTAATCAGTCATGCCTATGTAAAGGGACCTTCATAAAAACCCCTGAACAACAGGGTTCAGAGAGCTTCTAGGTTGGTGAACAGATAAAAGTGCTGGGAGTATGGCATACCCAGAGAGGCCATGGAAGCTCTGTGCCCCTTCACTCATACTTTGCCCTAGGCGTCTCTTCCATTTGGCTGTTCCTGAGTTCTATGCTTTATAATAAACTGGTAAAAGTAAGTAAACTGTTTTCCTGAGTTCTGTGAGCCATTTTAGCAAATCATCAAACTTGAGGAGGGTCTTGTGGGAACCCTCTGACTTTATAGCTACTTGGAAAGAAGAATGGGTGGCCCAGATTTACAGTTGACACCTGAAGTGGGAGGAGTCTTGTGGGTGTGCTAACTCCAGGTAGTATCAGAATCGGATTGAACTGTTGGATACTTAGTTGTCCAGAGAGTTGGAGAACTGTTTGTTGGTATGGAAAAACCCACACATTTGATGTAGAAGTGTTGTGAGTAGAAACAGTTCAGACCATACTAGTAGATGTGAAGTGGTATCACATTATGGTTTTGATTCGTATTCCCAAATAACCAGTGATGTTGAGTATCTTTTCCTGTGTTTATTGGCCATTTGTATTTCTTCTTTAGAAAAGTATTCAAGTCCTTTGCTCATTTTTTAATTGAGCTTTTTGTTGAGTTATATAATTCTTTATATATTCTGAATATTAAACCATACCAGATATGATTTGCAGATGTTTTCTCCCATTCTATAAATCATCTTTTCATTTTCCTGATAACGTTCTTTGCACAGAAGTTTTTAATTTTGATGAAGTCTGTTTTATCAATTTTTTCTTTTGTTGCTTTTGCTTTTTATGTCTTATCTAAGAATCCATTGCCAAATCCAAGGTAATGAAGATTTACCCCTATGCTTTCTTCTAAGAGTTTTATGGTTATAGTTCTTAAATTTTATGGTCTCTGATCCATTTTGAGTTAATTTTTGCATATGGTGTGAGGTGAGGGGTCCAACTTCATTCTTTTGCATGTGGAACTCTAGTTGTCTCTACCCCATCTCTGGAAGAGACTATTCTTTCTTGCACTGAATGAACCTGGCACCCTTATCAAAACTCAGTTGACCCTATGTGTGTGAGTTTATTTCTGGACTTTCTGTACCATTAGTCTATATGTCTATCCTTATGCCAGTACCAACTGTTTTAATTACTATAATTTTGTGGTGAATTTTGAAATCAGGAAGGGTGAGTCTGCCACCGTTTTTATTTTTTTTTTCCAGATTGCCTACTTGAGGCCTTTTGCATTTCCATGTGACTTTGAGGATTGGCTTTTCCATTTCTGAAAAAAGCCACATCACTTTTTATAATCAGCTATTAAAATTACTATAACTTCAAATATTTCCATATATCCATGGTCAAAACCAAGTTTCTAAGAATTCTTTGCTCATTGTCTACTTAGTGTCTAAATAGAAAAGAAACCACAAGAACTTTTATTTGGAACATAGCTATTTCCTAAGCTTTATTCACTTTATTCACAAATAAGAAACTTTGTAGTTTCACAAGTAATTTGACTTACCATTTTACAGTCACTTTGATTGAAGCAAAGCTAAAATGGGTGTGGGACAGAGGCTGCTACCAGTATTCATTGTTTAAGCATTTTATTTATTTTAAATATGCATTTCAACATAAGGCATTTGGGCACAAAACTATCTTGAGTAAAGCAAAAATTGTACTAACAGGAGTTCTGATCAAAATGGCAAGCTGAACCAACATAGAAAGTCCTCCATTCTCTTCCACACACACAAAGATGCAGGTGGAAAGTAGAGTGATAACAACAACAAAACCCAGCGCCAAAGAATGAAAAGGAAATCCCCAAGCGTTAGAAATAAAAAAAGAGCAAAAGTCAAAGTCAGCGCAGGGGATGCCAGCTGAAAAAAATGGAGTCTGCAGGCCTACTGGGAAGACCTTAAGAGCTGTGGAGTGAAGCCTCAGAGCCCTGAGGGATGGCGCATGGCAAGAGTGGAGCCCGTCGTCTGTAAGTCAGACTCCTCAAAAAGGCTGTGAAATGGACATTAGAAAAAAGAAAAGAAAGTAGCAAGAATGCTTACAGTGTGTTTGAGTTCCTATAAAATAATAATTAGAAGAAAAGGAATAATCAGGAATTGGCAGCCCAAGCTTATACCTCCTAAGTATGTGTGAGTGAATTTACACTGCTTCCAGCAAGGCAGGAACTATTTTTCCCCACACTAAGAAATTAATGTTAAAATTGATCTGATATCAGATAAAAGTCCAGCTACATGTTGTGATTAATAAAACTAAACACTACACAGAAAATTAAAAACTACACAGAAATTTTCGAAACAAAGGGATGGAAAAAAGAGCAGACAGATATTAAGTTGAACATTGCTGATATTCAGTTATTTTACTCACAAAAATGACAGTTTCTTATGAGTCAGTGAATTCTTTAAAGAGCATTAGTGAAACAATTTTAATTTCAGATTCTTGAGGTAAAAGCAGTACTGTGGATAAAGAGATTCAAGAATAATCAAATAAAAAGATAAAATAATAGTGGTCTTGAATGTGGTTACTCATATAGTCTCAAAATATATACTACAAAAATTGTATTACAAGGAGAAATCAATAAACCAATAATAACAGTACAATTTTTAAGTACTTCTATGAGACATTATTTGACAAAAATTTAAGACGGAGAACAGTAGAACAAGAAAATAAACGTAGAACTTTTTTCAACAAATAGTAATATACAGTCATGGTTCGCTTAACCACAGGGATACATTCTGAGAAATGTGTCTTTAGGCAATTTTGGCCTTGTGCAAGCATCATAGAGTGTACTTACACAAACCTAGATGGTATAGCCTGCTACACACCTAAGGCTGTATGGTATAGGTAGCCCATTGCTTCTAGGCTACAAACCTGTGCAGCATGTTACTGGACTGAATACTGTAGGCAGTTGTAACATGATGGTAAGTATTTGTGCATCTAAATATGTCTGAAAATAAAAAAGGTCCAGTAACAATATAGTATTATATTATGGGACCAGCATCATATATATACAGTCCCTTGCTGACCTACACATCGTTATGTGGCACATGACTGGATATTCTTTTGAAATACAGACCTCTTTTCTAAATTTACCACATCCTAGACCACAAAAGAAATCTCATCACATACCAAAGTACTGATATCATACAGATCCCATTCTCTGATAGCAGGGTAATAAATTTAGAAATCAACAATAAAAACAAAATTTTACAACTCCATGTTCAGAAACTAAAACGAGTGCTTCCAAGTAATTCATTTAGAAAGAAATCACAATGGAGGAAACTTGTTTCCAACCATATGACAGAGTAGACCATCCAATAAACAGCTGAGAAACTTGTATAAAATGTGTAATATATACCATACTTTATGTATATTAGTATACTAGGAAGAAAATAAAGAATTAAAGTATATTAATATTCAAAGACCAACAACAGAAGGAAAGACGAAGCTCTAAGAGATAAGCCTTGAGGGCATTTGATGAACCCAGGATTTTTGAACTTCTGTTTTCATGGGCTGGCAGGATGCAGGGGATAAAAGCAAGGCCCAAGTCCCTGCCCAAGTAAGACTGGGACTCTTAACAGGAGATTCTCTTATATAAATGTAGGACTCCCAAAGGACTTCCTCAATGAAGTAAGAGAACTAGAGATAAATCCTAACACAAGAATTGTAGTGACTAATTAGTGGGTCGTGAAGTGAATTATTAATATTTGGTTACTGTCAGCATTGGTTTTTTGGAACATTGAAAGTAGTTCTGCATCATGTGACTTTTGTTTCAATTTTTGTGTGTTAAGGTATATTTATCTAAAAATATGTGTATGAGTACACTTGGTTACATTGTTATTTTTTATCATTGGTCAGTCTCGGTCAAGAAAATTTGAAAGCTACCCTGCTCATTTCAGGATTGTTTATAATAGCAAACTACTGGAAGCAACCTAAGTTTCTAGCAGTAGTAGGATAAATAAATGATTTTTATGCAGTGGAACAGTATTCATTAGATAAAATGAAAAAATTGCACCTACTTATGTTAACATAGATAAAACACAAAAAATATTGAATAACAGAAACCAGTTGTAGAATGATAAGTATGTGTAATTCAGGGTTTTCTTTAAGTACATAATACAATATGTTGTTTGAGAAAGGTAGACACCAACTTTAGTGTAGTCACTTCTGAGGATGGAAAAATGGAATGGCATTAAGGCAGGGTTTCAAAGATGGTACAAGCTTTCCAACTTTGTGTATATGTGGTTGTGCCCATGTGCGTGCGAGAGAGCGCTTTTTCCTTAAAAGAATTGAAAGTGAATATGACAAAATGTTAATATATGGGTAATAGGTATTTAGATATTGGTTATATTATTTCCTATACTTTTCTGGTGTTATGATATTTGACTTTCTAAAAAATTATATCATGTAGTAGATTATTAACTGTTGCAATTTTCTTACAGGAGAGTCTTATAGGAGAATTATGCCAGAATTAAATTTTTAGGTGTCCTTTAGAAAAGCACATTCAGTTATATTAATGCTTGTACATTATTATGGCAACTTTAATTAGATGAAACTATATGGTTGTATGAGTACAGTAGTCAAACTAGGAAGGAAGAGGCACAGGAAAGGAATAAAATATAAAATCCCAAGTATGAGGGTTTATTTTTTAGTTACCTAGTTTTAAAAATATTACCATATTTTTAGAAAGGGAAAATACAGAAATGCAATTCTTTGAAATCCTTAAGAAATGGCTCCAAAAATGCTTATTGAATTAGAAGTTCTGATGAAGAAGGGAAATAGCTCTGAATATTGCAATCAAGGAAAAATATAGGGAAAATAACTACCACCAACTGAATAAAAGTTAAAACTTTTTACATTATTATAATTAAAACTTGCTGGTAACCAGGAGGCAACAAAACATACATAATGCATTGATAGTTTTATCTTTCCCATTTTGTTTGTTTGTTTTACTTAGCTGGTCACCTGACTTTTGAATGCCGCAATTTTCTCCGAGTAGACCCCAAAAGGGACATAGTTTTGGATGTCAGCAGTACAAGCAGTGAAGATAGTGATGAAGAGAATGAAGAACTGAATAAATATCAGGCATTACAAGAAAAAAGTAAGCAATGCTTTTTTTCTCCATTCTTTTGAAAGTTTTCTAAATGTTAAGCTTAGTCTGTCATGCTTATTGAAAGATATTACTAAGATATCGTTTGTATTTTATGTAAGGGCTACTGCATAGGTAAGGAAATAGGCTTCAACATTGTAAGTCACTTACCTAAGACCAAACAGCTAATCAATGATAGAGCCAGGAGGCAAGTGTATTTTTGACTCCACAGCCCATGTGTTGGGCTTTTTGTTGTTTTTTCCCATCACACTAGGATGTTCCACATGGTACAAAGAGTTGGATGTAAGACTTGGTTTCTCGTCCTATTTGGCCAATTTTTTTTAGCATGTGACTTTCACCAGGTCACTTAACCACTCTGAACTTCAGCTTCCTTGTGGGATAACAGAAAAGATTAGGTTGTCAAATCATGCTCACCAGATCAGAGATCTTAGCCAGTATCAAGCTTTACTAGTAATTTCAGGTATATAAATAATCATGAGGCATTGGCAAAGCAGAGAGAGTTGTGGTACTGCCAATACAGCTCCCCAGGTATTTTCTTTCTACTTCTGAATCCAGTCTGGTCAAGATTAACATAAGAAGTTCTATATTACTTACACAAAAGAAAGTTGATTTGGTCATGAGACATCTCCATTTTATATCCAGATAGTTACATTTTCCTGGGAACTATGCCCTATAAATCCTTAAATTCTAAGTTTGTTTATCATGACAATTTTAAACAACCCAGTTACATCCTGCTACAAGCATTCTATAAATAAGGATTCTCTGGCTAACAGATACTGTTTATTTGTTTCCAGGAGGTCTGTTATTAGTGTGTTTCAAAGAGGTTTGGTGAGGTTATCTGCTTTCTTTCCAGGGGATATCCTCCTCTCCCCCTAGAGAAAGAATAGATTACAGACCTACAGTTTATCCATTTCTTTCCCATCTTGTGAATAAAATGGCTCTTCCTTGTAATAGGGATTTTAGGGGAAAAATGTGATGGTCTAAGTGAAAATACTTTGTAAACTACAAAATGCCATATGGTAGATATCACAAAGAAACAAAATGCAACTTATTTAAATATGGTGTTAGGCATAGGATGAGAAGTTAAACTCATTTTATTTTAGATTCTCAGAGAATATTAAACAATTAACTTTTTAAAAAAAGTTTAAGATTTCCATGTTATATCCAATTAAGGTAAATGAAGAAGTCAAATGTAAGGTGCTAGAACAAGCTGAGAAGGCAAAAGAGAGACAATCCCAAAGAGGACATATTATATAAAATGGGGAATAGTTCATAAAGCTTCCTTCTTGGAATCAGCTTCCTCTAACCTCACATCAAAAATGACTAACTCAATCCAGCCATTTTTTTTCACCCTTAAAAAGATATATACTTGCCCATGGTCACTTAAAAGCTCAGAATTTGTTTCCAAGTATTATGACTCTCAGAACAGTGCTCATTTCAGTATCTTATGCAAATTCTAATAATAACATACTATAAAGGAATTCTTTTTTATTTCATGGTCACATAAAGGAAGCCTGATCACCCCCCAACCCAAGGAAACAATAGATTGGTTCCTGAGTATGTGGAGGAATATAATGTAGAGGTTGTGGTTCTTAGTTCCATTGATCACTTTCTGATATTGCTGAGACTCTCTGAAGATGTAAAACGCTAACCTGTTGAGTGTGAGTTCTCCGTCTCACATCTTTCACATAGTCCTGGGGACTCCTTAAACCGTTCCTTGGTCCTTAGAGGTAGAACTCTCTTGTACCAACATCTTAACACAGAGACTGCCACACTAGAAAAACAAATTTTTTCCTTGGTGCCACGGTGTTTCGTTACAAAAATACAATAAAAACTTCGAAAACAAAATGATCCTTTCTAATTTAATGAAAAATTTGTTATTTTTTATTTTCTGTGCGTGAGTTATATGCAATTAAATTGCCAGTGTTAATTGTAACAATAAGAACATCAACAAGTAAGATTTTCACGAACCAACCTCATGAATTAAGAGGCTTTACAGGCCCTGGGCTCAACATCAGCATGAGTTAAATACAACTCACATGGCAGTTAATATGTTAAATATGGTAGGTTTTTTCTATTTTAGTGATAGAACAAAAATAGTGAGCCAGGAGAATGCAAAGAATTTTTGATGTATTTATGTAATTAGTCATTTGGCTGTTATGAAATAGAGACATGAAAGGGAAGAGAGAGAAATGGACCTTATTCTGTGCCGTAAGGTAAGTCTCAATAAATTTTCAGGGATTCAAGCCATACAAAGTATATTCTGAAATATATTCTGTAACCACAAGGAAATTAAGTTAGAAATCAATAGCAGAAAACTACCTGCAAAATTCCTAAATGTTTGTAATTTAGGATACCTCTAAATAATCTATTGGTGTCCCAGGAAATGAGTGGGGGGAAAAAAAGAAATAAAAAAAATTAATAATTTAATAATATATTGGGTCAAAGAGAAAAAGCAAAAGGAAATTAGTAAGTATTTTGAACTGAATGAGAATAAAAATGCATTTGTGGGATGTCCCTAAATCAGTACTTAGAGGCAAATTTATAGCACTAATACATGTATTAGAAAAGAAGAGGAAATTTTGTCTCAAATCTATGACTTCAGCTTCCTCCTTAACAAACTAGACCAAAAAAAAAAAAAAGAAAAGAAAAGAACAAATGAAACTGAAAGGAAGAAGAAAGGGAATAATAAAGATTAGAGGTGAAGTCAATGAAATGGAAAACCGAAAATACAGAAAATTAAAAATCAGTCAAAGCAAAAGCTGGTTCTTTGAGAAGATCCACAAATTGAAAAATGACTATTTGAACTAAACACATTTAAAAAAGTCATAAATTACCAATATCATAAATGAGAGACTTGACAATACTACAGGTTATATGGATATAAAAGGGATAAAGTGATATAATGAACAACTTCATGCCAGTAAATTAGATCACTTAGATAAAATGGGCAAATTGCTTGAAAAATACAAACTAAGTAACTAAGTAACTTTTGTAAGTAAGTACAAAAGTTATATTTTACTTAATTCTAATGAAGGTAATTTCCAAGTGAATAATAAATAAATAAAATGGGTAGAAGATTTGGACAGTTTACTAACAATGATATACGAAAGACAAGAACATAAAAGGATGTTCAACAGCATTTTTAATTGGGGAAATGCAAATTATAACCACAGTGAGATACCACTCTGTACCGATTAGAATGTCTAAAATTTACAAGGTTAAACATACCAATCGTTCACAAGATGTAAAATAACTGGAACTCTCAGTCACTGCTGGGAATTTAATATGATAGAACCACTTTGGAAGACAGTTGATGGTTTCTTCAAAAGTTAGACATATACTTACGATATGGGCCAGTTCTACTCCTAGATATTTTGCCAAGAGAAAAAAAGCATATATCCATAGGAAAAACCTGTACACAGATATTCATAGCAGCTTTGTTTGTAACAGCCAAAAACTAAAACTAAAAAAAAAAAACCCAGATGGCTTCAAGAGGTTCATGGATCAACAAATTGTGGTACATTCAGCCCTCTGAATCCGCAGAATCCACATCTGTGTATTCAACCAACCATGGATAATATTTTTAAAAATAAATAAATAAGAAATAATACAGCCAGGTGCAGTGGCTTATGCCTGTAATCCCAGCACTTTGGGAGGCTGAGGTGGGAGGATTACTTGAGGCAAAGAGTTCGAGCCCAGCATGGGCAATATAGCAAGACCTTGTCTCTCCAAAAAAAAAGAAATCAGCCAGGTGTGGTGGCACATGCCTGTAGTCCCAGCCACTCAGGAGGCTGAGGCAGGAGGATTGCTTGAGCTGGGAAGTTCGAGGTTGCAGTGAGCTGTGATCACACCACTCCACTCCAGCCTGGGCAACAGAGCAAAGTCCTGTCTCTTAAAAACAAACAATACAACAATAAAACATAATATAAATAAAAACCAATATAATGTAACACCTACTTACATAACATTTACATAAGTAACCTAGAGATGGTTTAAAGTATATGGGAGGATATGTATAGGTTACATACAAATACTAGGCCATTTGATGTAAGGCAGTGGTCCCCAACCTTTTTGGCACCAGGGACTGGTTTCATGGAAGACAATTTTTCCGCAGATGGAGGGGGGGAGAGTGCAACTCAGGCAGTGATGCCAGTGATGGGGAGTGGCTGCAAGTATAGATGCAGCTTCTCTGGCTTACCTGCCACTCACCTCCTGCTGTGCAGCCTGGTTCCTAACAGGCCACTGACCAGTACCAGTCTTTGGCATGGGGGTTGAGGACTGCAGATAAGGGACTTGAGCATCCTGGATTTTGGTGTCTGCAGAGGGGTCCTGGAACCAATTCCCCAGGATCCTGAAGGATGACTGTATATCCATATCATGGATCTGCAGTGACAGAAACAATTCTCTGGTTGCCTGGAAGCAGGAAGGGTGGTAGGAAGGGATTACCAAGTGGTACAAAATTTGGGGAGTGAAGGATATGTTTATATCTTGATTGTGGTTATTGTGCATGTGTATTTGTGTGTGAAATTTATCAAATTGTAGACTTTAAATATATGCAGTTTATTATATGCCAGTTATATCTCAGTACAGCTGTTTTAAAAAGTGGTAATAATGCTTGCCACTGATTGAGAACTTACCATACGCCTGTTTTGAGAAAATCCTTGGAGGGCATAGAAAAAACACCCTCCAAACTGAGATGGTGCCAAGAGACCAAAGAAATGACCCAGACCAATCCAGCTTGACGAGTTAGACAAGTTTATCAGAGGTTACTTACATGGGGCTCTCATTCCCAGTCAACAGAGGAATCCTCTGGGCACTCACTCCTGGGCAGTGGCAGGAGTTCTTTGGAGAGGAAACTCCTCACTGCCTGCCTGTTTGTGGAGCCTTAAATTCTTTCTGGCAAGTGACACAGAGCTCTCTTTCCATGTCATCACATGTTTACATGTGATACAGGTTAAGCGTGCACAGTACTTTTTATGTGCGGGGGGGGCTTAAGTATTACAATTAACTAAAGGATACTAAGACAACAAAGGCAGCTTAAACAGTTCAAACTGATCTTAAGACTTACGACCATCTACACAAAAGGAGCTACTTATGAACACCCTTTATGCTTTGTATTTCATTCAGCTTTTTTGTTTTGATTTATATCTCTCAGTTCAAAAGAAACCTGTACAAGTTCTGTTAAACATTAAAAGCCAGTAGCAGGGAATTCGTGTTCTTCCCTCAATGCCAAAATAACACTAGATACTTTATACCTTGATTTCTTTTATCCTCACAGCTTGATAAAGTTAATATTTCCTATTCCCTGTTTACTGATGAGAAAACCTAAACTTAAGTTTGAAACTTGTCCAAATTCACACAGCTAGTACATCGCAGCTAGATACAAATGCAGGTGTGCCTTAACTGCAAAGCTACTGTCTCTGCTGCCTCTGATGCATGCTCAAACCCATTTCTCATGATAAATACACAAATAGTTTTTACACAGATAAACAGTATTTTCTCAATGCAAGTGTGTACATCTCCTCTAGTAATAAAACTCAGAATTGGGAAATAGAAGCTAATCTGCAAGGACAAAAAATAAAAAGAAAACTTAGACTGGAACAAAAGACCAAAGCCCTGGTTTTGATGGTGATGAGCAGTTTCTGACATACATATTTTCTTGGCCTTCCCCTTAAAAGTCTCAGGCACCCTATTCTTTGCATCCCTAACAGAAGTCACCTGAGCTAATAGAATGTCTGATCATTCCCAAGCACTGTATATAATAGAAATAGGTGAGCTTCAAAAATCATATTATTCATTCTGCTTAAATTGCATAGGATCTCTCCCAGCATTCCACCACTTACGTTGTTTTGGTACTTCTCTCATAATGTAGAGAGTTTTTGGGGGCAAATGGCATTGACCAATTTCCTAAATAGCTACTGGCCTAGTGGATAAATAAAATCTGGATACCAGAAATAGAGATAAGCAGCCTATGGTGCTTATTTGTGCAATTTCTGAATCTCCAGCTATATATTGTCATTTGATGTGATTTTAAAAATGGTTTCTTTATTCCCCTGTCCTACTTTACTTTGCCTTTTATCATTTTTTCCAACTTACTAGGCCAGCCATTGACACCTTTAGCTGGTAGTACTCGGGAAAGAAGCGTTCAGCTCCCAACCCAGTAAGGAAGAGGGGTAACTGACAGCTGGAAAGCATTAAAAATAGTTCTTGGAATTTGTGATTGTTTTCCTTCTTAATACATTTTATCTTTGGTCTGGCCATGTTTTTCTTTCTTTTTCTCAATCACATTTTTAGTTCTCTAATCTGCAGAGCACTTCTCACTGATTAATAACTCTCACATATATCTTTATATGTTGAAGATGTCATCAACATATTATCTTCATCAGCTTTGAAAACAAAATGCACCTTTGAGGCTCCTGTCATTGGCTTTCTTACCTCTTCCCATTTTTGTTGTCTTTATCTTATCTTAGAGACCCTTGCTCTCTATTTGAAGACTAGTATTTTGATTTCTGTCTTCCTTTTCATCTCAAGTCCTCTCATAATTCTTAGAAATTTTCTTAGATGACCTGCCCAACACCATAGCTCATCTTGACCTTCTCATTGAAAATGATCTTTTCACTCTCTTGACCTCAGCCACACATTTCCATGATTGCACCCTGGACCTTGTTCACAGCCTCCAAAATTGATAAGTCAAATACCCTACTCTCTTACCCCAGCTTCTTATCTTTCCATTTTATTTAACATAACCACCACCAACCTATTGACCCCACCACTTTCATTCAGCCAGTCTTAGCCTTATCTAGTTTTGATAAAATCATAGTTATTGTAATTACTGTCTTGCAAATACCTTTAACTCCCTTGCCCTCTCTTTGTTTTTCACCCTCACCTGGCAAATCCCAAATGTGGATGAACCCCTTGTTTGGCTTCCCCATTCTAATCCCCTTGCAGCAAAACAAGGGTGAAGAAAAACTAGGCAGATTAGTGTACTTATAAATTCGTGATTCCCAGTCTCAGCATGCATTTATTTATGTATAAGGTCACTCCCACATTTATTTTATACCTTTCCCTCAGTTTTCAAACACCTCACTTCTCCCTTCCTCCCTCAACTAATGACTTTCTCCTTCATTGAGAAACTAGAAGACACTGAATGGGAGCACTCTCAGCTTCCAAATCACTAAATCTAAGTTTTCATATATGTCCATCTACTTTTTCTTCCCTTCAATTAAAATGGAGGGACTGTCTCTCCTTTCAAAGGCCTGTCCTACCATGTATGCAATGAATTATTTTCTTAAAGAATTTCATTCCTTCATTTATCCCCTCTCTGTATCATCATAATCAACACCAAGTTTTTTTTTCTAATTTCTCCCGTCTTCCTTCCCTAGATCCTTTGTATTCTTGCATTCCTCTAATTAACAACCCATTTCTCTGCTGCTTCATAGGTAAACTTCTCATAGAAGTTATTTATTCTTGCTGTCTCTACTTTTTTACTTTTATTTTTCAGTTCATTTGTCAAGGTGCTTAATGATTTCCTTTTGCCAGATCTATCTGGCATTTTTATATCCACATCCTGCTTGGCCTTTAGGTACTATTTGATAGGTGACCCCTCCGTCCTTTAACTCTCCTACTTCTTGGGTCTCCTGGTAGTCTTCCAAACCTCTGGCCCTACTTTCTTAGTCTTTTTTGATAGCTCCTCCCTTTCCTCTTCTCCACCTGTGAATGTTGGAGTTCCTTGTGATGTAGATGAGCTTCCTAGCTTGCCTTCCTGTATTTTTCTCTCTGCATTCTCTTACTGATTCCATTTATTCCCAAGAATCCTAAATACTGTCTGATAAATGTGTGTCTCCAGACTAACCCTCTAAGCTTCAGAATCAGATATCAAACTGCCTACTTACCTTTTAGATGTCAAACAGATCTCTTAGACCTCAAATTCCTAAAACTGAACCCTTCATTCCCCACCCTCAATTGTCCCCCAGTCTCCTATCCCCTCCCCACTAATCAACATTTTATTAAATGACACTACTAAAAACCTAGGGTCATCCTTGATTTCTCTTTCCATCATTTTTTTCATCATCCTTCCCCCACACACAGCACCTTCACTATTACTGCCTTCTTCAGGACCCCATTATCTCTAGCCTGGACGACACCAGTAACTTTCTAATTAGTCTCTTTGCCCTTTCCAATCCATTTACCATGTAAGTCTGCTAATGACACGGTCCATCTCAGTTAAAATGTAAAATCCTTACTATTGCCTTCAAGGTCTTGAATAATCAGGTGCCTGCTTACATTTCTGGCCTCTCATCTCAAGGTATTCTCCTTTATTTACTATATTGTTCATCCATTCTTGTTCATATTCATTGTCATTTGGAGTTGTCCCTCCCCTTTCTATCCTCAGCAGCCTCTTCTTAGTTCCTAGAACACACCAAGCTCTTTTTGCCATGGAGGCTTGACACCTATTTCATCTTCCTGACATGCATTATCCTTGCTCTTCGTGTAGACTACTATCTTTGTTTGCCTGTTTATTTTCTTTCTCACCACTTAGCTATAAGCTCTGGGAGGGCAAGGACCAGTACAGCACAGACTCAGTATCTGCACAGTACCTGGCACATAGCATTTGCTAAATATTTGTTAAATGAAAAATATGGTCAGTAAAGTCTCCTAAGAGTCTATGAGACAACCTCTGTATTCTCTACCTTGCCCAATGACCTCAAGGCTTCTTGGCTACTAAAAGGAAGTCTTGATAACAAGATTTTAATTCTCTTATTTATACTTTTTTCTAAAACTTACAAAATCTCTACATTGAATGTACATTGCTTTTCTAATTAGAAAATATGTAGATTAAGTATACACATATACCTATAGATATACGTAAACGTTTAAAACCTTGACAATGTAAAAATAATTAAATCTAAAAATGGGGAAGTGTAGTGTTAAATGAAAAGTGCAAAGGCTAATTTTTCTGTCTTTTGTATAAATCAGGGAGTCAGTTGATACTATCTGAATTTGAAACGTATTAAAAAAATAGCTCCAACCTCTTTGTTTTTTATAATCTTTTTTCTTAACTTTAGAGAGCTCTTTTAAGAAGTAATCTTTCTGTGGAAGAGCTATTTTTAAAATGTATTTCAATTTTATTTTCTTCTATTAAATTCAAGTAAAATTAAGTAGAATAATTTTTCTTTAAATATATGTAAATAAGTTCTGTCATCCAGAAATAGTTCTCAGATGTGCAAAGGTATATGTATAAGAAATCTCATTGTTTATTGTTTCTAAGAATGAAAATAGAAATGGATAAATATAGTTCATGGGAACACTCTTCTGTGTTTAGTAATGATACTGATCTATGTTTAATGACAAGGAGAAATATCTGCTATGTTAAAGGCAAGAAATAAGTTGCAAAACATTATATATGTCATAATACCTTTTTCAAAGGTGAAAAACTTGAAACTGTTAAGCAACTTTGTATGTGTAAGTGTGTATGTATTTTGTATGATATAGAGAAAGCCTAGAAGAATACACACCAAATTATGTCTTCAAAAAACAAGTTAGAGAATAGTATGTATTGCATGATCCTAATTTTGTTGCAAAAGAAAATGTAAAAACTGTGCACCACTATTGTGGTGTTTTGCATTTTAAAGCCTGGACAGTACCCATGAAACCGTTGACATTAATTTGCTATAAGAATTAGCAGTCGGGTACTTGCATTTTTTTACTTGATGTAGTTGTATTATTTGAAATTTTTATAAAAAGCACGTAAAACTTTCATAAGCCTTTTAATAAATAAAAATAATTGAGAGGGGAAAATTGTTACAAGAGAACTGAAATTTCCTAACCAGTGAAATTCACCAACAACCAACTAAAATTTGAAAATGTGTATGTACTATATGAGTATATAGACCCATGTTTACCTGATTTTTCCCTTTTACCTCTCTCCCAAAGGAATAAATGAAGAAGAGGAGAAGAAAAAAGAAAAAAACAAAGAGAAAATCAAATTGAAAAAAAAAAGGAAAAGGTATTTTTAACAGCATTTTTAAAAAAAAAAATAAAGCAGGACTCTGAGTTTAGAATGGATTACAAAATTTCATTTTTCATGTATAGTCCAGTTAATGTTAATTTTTTCTGAATTAGATGTTCCGTTGTTTCAGTAAAATGACAAAGCCCTTTATGTTGAGAATCAAAAGCAAAGTCAATCTTTATCCACCTTAAATTTTCCTTTTGTAGAAAATCAAGGTGTAAATAAATAACAGCCTCCCCCCCTTTTTTTATGTATTGTATTTGTATACTAGGTTTTTAAGTTTTAGAACAACAGCTAAGCTTTTAATTGGATGTGAATCTAAACTCTTCACATGTATTTCTCCTCACATATACAAAGTTGAAGCTTAAATATTTTTATTCTCATAATGTCATTATCATGGCTAAGAAATTAATTTATCAATAGAATTTAATAGAACTTTCATACTAAAAATTCCTTCAGGTCTTTCAGAAGCCTCATCAGCCACCTGTGAATTTTTACTATTAACTCTTTTAACAACTAACTGGTTGAAGAAATTGATCAAAAGTAGTAAGAAGCAACTTCTCTGGTTAAATGAGTACAATTTCATTTATATTAGAATGAATATGCATACATTGCCATTTTTTAAGGCTCTTGGCCATAATTATGTCTGGTTGGACCTAGTTGTCTCACAGGGTAGTTTCCAGAAATCAGGTATTGTCACTTTGGGGTCTGTATAGAGCATTAAATACATTTTAACACTTCAGATATCTTATAAATTGGAAAAGTTAGCTCACTTTCAAGTGTTGGCAGTTTAATAATCTGTAATGTAAAAACTAATAGGAATGTAGAACTCAGAATTTCTGATTAGTGTATTGTTGAATCATTTGTGCCAACACAGCGAGATGGATTGCTTACAGGAAACATGAGATTATATTATCTTCAAATTCTAATACAGATGGTCCTGAATTTACAATGGTTTGACTTAGGATTTTTTTTTATTTTATAATGGTGCAAAAGCGATATGCATTCAGTAGAAACCATACTTCAAGTACCGATACAACCATTATATTTTTCATTTTCAGTACAGTATTCAATAAATTACATGAGGTATTTATTTAAAATATTCTTTGTATTAGATGATTTTTGTCCAACTGTAGGCTAATGTTCTGAGCACGTTTGCGGTAGGCTAGCCTAAGCTATGATGTTCAGTAAGTATATCAAATGCATTTTCAACCTAGGATATTTTCAACTTACAATGGATTCATTGGGGCATAACCCCATTGTAAGTCAAGGAATATCTGTATACTTGTTTTGTAGTACAGATTATTTATTCAACTGTCTTTACCTTGAGCCTCACAGACGTTAGAACCTGGAATTAAATTAACTTTTCTATGCACATTTAGCAGAGATAGTGCCAACTAATATTGTTACTATGCCAAAGCATAAAATTTTGCCTTAAAAATAGGAATCCAGAACTAAAAAGCCAAAAAAAAAAAAAAAGTGCAGGCAGAGATGAAGCTGTAATCAGAATCCAGAGGTCAAGTCAAGCAGGATCTTTAAAACAGTAAAGCAGACAAGATTTGAGAATAACAGCTGAAGAGGGAGCAAGAGAATATATGAGAAAATAAACTTAGTAGATGATCAAAAGTTTAAGTAAGTAGACAGACAAGGAGGAGAAAGGAATGTAACATTACAGAAATAAGGGAAAACTCAGTCACTAAATGAGGAAGGCTGTCAAGGAATTCACACAAGTCAATATATAGACACAAAACAGCTAGCCTTGAAGCCCTGTAGTCTCATGTACCTCCTTTATGTTAGTCTTGGGTTTTCATAGTTTGGGTTTTAACTCCTAATATTTAGATTACCGAACTAACTCTTCAGATGCCTTTATTTTATTTATTTAATTAATTAATTAATTAATTTTTTGAGACAGAGTCTCGCTCTGTTGCCTGGGCTAGAGTGCTGTGGGTGTCAGCCTAGCTCACAGCAACCTCAAACTCTTGGGCTTAAGCAAGATGGCTTTTCTTAAAATTTCAAATTAACTCAGTTTCTGTCTCATTATACATATTTTGGATTTCGGTATAGGTAGAATGTTACACACCTCTATATAGGCTTTTTCTGTTTGTTTGTTTTTTTTCTTTAATTATTATTTCTTCTTTTTTTACTATTATAGGAAGGGATTCTTCAGGTTTTTTTCAAATTTAGCATTAAAGTAGTATTTTTAAAAATTACAATGATAAATCATCCTCATTCATTTATATGGAGTATTCATTTAAAAGCATCCTTTTTGTGACTAATGAAAAAGTATTCTGTAATGCAGGTATTCATCTGTATCACTCTGCATCTAGAGGGATCAAGTACTTTAACTTGAAAAATCAAAAGAATTAACAAAAGTGCTTTTATTTTGCTAATTTTCAGCTTTCATTCATTTCTACCAAGGTATAATTATAGCCCTTTTATAAATATATAATTGCATCCTTTTGAGGCTCTTAAGAGAATATGCTAACAAGTTATATACACAACTGAATTTTGTATATAATAAGGCTTCGTGAATGCCACTTTGTTTTCCTTGTAAGATTTTGAAGGGTATGACCACATGAAAAACTTAAAATCACAGAAAAGTAATTTCATCCTTACTGAATTTAAAACTCATTATTAAAGTTGAGCAGAATAAAGATAATAGTCAGTTTCTGTGACCAAGCAGCAAAAATTCTGAATTCAGTATTTTGAGGGAATACAAATATATGAAGCATATTTTGAGTTTATATTTTTACCCCCACCTTACTCAAAGAAGAGTTTAAGGCAGTTCAAATCCCATTTAAATTTACCTATCGGTCATAAATGCAATTATTAGTCATTATGTATTATTCCCTATAGGTCTTATTCATCCAGTTCCGCTGAAGAAGATTCTTCAAAACAAAAGAAACAAAAATATCAGAAGAAAGAAAAGAAAAAAGAAAAAAAGAGTAAATCAAAAAAGGGGAAACATCACAAAAAGGAAAAAAAGAAGAGGAAAAAGGAAAAGCATTCTTCTACCCCTAATAGTTCAGAATTCTCCAAAAAGTAACTGAGACTTTGGCCTAAGCCATTAAATTTAAAAATTTGTTTTTAAAAATTATGTGCCCTTCCTTGGAATTTGCTATATATTCTGCTTTGCAATAAATCACAGCCTTTTCCATATAGACATTTTGCATATGTGGTACTATTATCCCTCTGGCAATATATTTTTAATGTGTTATGATTATAAAGTATTAAATCAGTCTTAATACTTGATAATCATGCCCCAAGGTGTGTGTACATACAAAACACATCATTTTTGGCATTTATCTCTGTGTATTTGGCTAGTGTTATGACTTCATAAATTGATAGTAAAATGGCATTACTGTAGTAAACCCAGGTAATCCACATAACTGTTAGTAAGTATTGCTAAATCAGGTGTCCACCTTCCAGTGTTGAAGCTAGATAGGGGGTAATGCTTTGCTCTTGACACTGAAAAACTTAATAGCTTTATATACTAAAATGTAATGTACAAAGATAGTGAAATTCTCTACCTTTGTTTTTAAACTGCTAGACTTTTTTATATATCAGGAGATGAAGCTGCTTTATTGGTCTTGACTAGGACTTTTTAAAGGAATGGTGTCTGCCAAAAGATGATAATGAAAATATTTGTAACAAAGTTCCACTGTTTTCTGAAATGCAGGCTTTCTAGTATCTGCCTCGTTTGTTTTTGTAACAGTTAAAATGTTTCTTCCTTATTTAGAGAGACTAGTATAGTTCAGCCTATTAGCAGGTCTTGCAGAGATGATGCTGTATTGGTCAGGATTTTTAGGATAGACTCCTGGGTTGTGCCATATTGGCATGTCTTAAAGTGATACCTCAAACACAGAAATTTTTATTTAGGAAGACAGCTAAATCTTCATTAGAACTGATTTTTATTGTATTCAGTACGTAAATTTTATGAAGCTTGTTCCTATGAGTAACGTGGACAGTTTTAATAAATGGGAGCACATATATTTAGTCTGAAATAATTTGTAGTTTTAAAGCAAGTTTCACACTGAACTTATGGTTTCATAAATAACCAGTTTGGGGTGTTTCTTTTACTTCAGTCACAAACCTCAGGAGAACTAACAAAAATTTAGAATTGAGAATTTTATTCTGAACTTTTTAAAATTTAAGAGCCAGGGAATTGCATCATGAAAGCCTTTATATAAACATTTTGTATGAGTAAGCATTTCAAACACATATTAGTACATATAAATGTTTCTTATATTTTTATTTTCACTTTGATCAGTGTTACTTACTTTGCTCAATACTTAGGTATCCCTTATGCCCAATAAGGTAAATACTTATTATGTTGCAGAAGCATCAGAAGTTAACCAACTATCATGGCATAGCACCAAAGATTGCAAATACCTCACTGTGGTGCTTTTATAAATTTGGAAATGGGTAACATACAGACATGGCTGCAGGTGAATTCTTGATGGTGAAATCAGGTAAGTACTCTTAACCTCACAGGCTGGAAAGGTTTACTGATTCTTCTTTCACCCAGCACCCTGTCTGGCATGTAGTCAGTAAGACTTGGGGAGCCTTATAACTCTTAATATCCGCTTACCCGTGCTTAAATTCTAGGAAAGCTGCACCCACATCCTCTTTCTAGCATTGCAGCCACGGAAGTTCTCACACTCAACTATTTCATAACCTGATCTAGTTATTTGGTCCTCTCAAAAAGAAATTCTTTTGTTTAAATAGTTCAGTCAGGTTTTGGGGAGAGAAACACAGAGCCATTAGGTTTTTAAAGGTTGTTTTATCTTTACTGCTAATTTTACGAAAATACAGATCTTTGGTTATCAAGATTTGAAAAAAAGTTTTTTTTTTTTAAATGAGGCTGTTCTGGGTACAGTGGTGGTTCTTCACTCCCACTGCTTCACTTGTCTAGCCTTAAAAAAAAAAAACAAAAAAAACACTAAAATAAAATTTAAAAAAATGATTAGAAGATGCTACATACAAAGGAATGGCCTCATCCCCTTGGGGTGCAACATGGTTAAAAACATAGTTACTATAGTGAAAAAGTTAATTGAATTAGTTATAAGTTTTACTACTGTCATTAGAGAGATTATAAATTGGTTCATTAGGTTTGTTTTCTGAATGGTGACACAGTAATAATTCAGAAGGGTAAAAGTCAGCCCTTGTGAATAATATTGTATGTGAATTAAAGGATATTAATGCTCAGTAATTTTTTCCCCCAAAATTAATCTTGGAATTATTCTTAAGTAAATTTTCCAAATATTAGCATAGTTTATGAAATATACCATCTGAATAAAAATTGTTTTTACTGAAATAATTTTCTTCTGAAATGATCTTGTTATTGAGACTGGATGCAAATCTCACTAATAATTTTAGGTGAAAATTAATGAAATTCCCACTCAGGCAGTATGCAGCAGAAAGAAAACTAAATTTAATAGTAAAAATCCAAAAGTCCTGGTCATTCTACCTACCTGTATGACCTTCAACAAAGGCATTTAGTTTCTCTGGGCCTTGTTGTCTTTCATCTATAAAATATTGTACGAGATCATCTCTGAGATCACTTTTAGTCTTCAGTATATATGATTATCAATATTTTAGTAAAATTCAAATATTCATTTTAGAAATTATAGATAAGCAGCTACATTCTGTAATAGAATAGGTTCAGTTTATTAATACGACTGTTAAACACATTCAACTTCTTTAAGCAGGTAATCGATATTTGGTATATATTCTTACCACTCAATGTGTATAATTTTCATCAGATGAAACAATTTATATTTAGATTTGTATCTGTAACTAGATTACGTGAGCACTTTCAGACTATGTATTCAGGCTGATGGACCTATTCCCCATACTGTTTCCCCATTTCTTTTCTCCATATCGTCTGTTGGCTAATATTATTCAGAAGAGGTATCCCTAGGTCTTCATACTTAATACATCTCCACTTACATCTTTGGTTCTCTGAGGCCAAAACATCAATAAATGAGAAGTAAAACAACTGTATTTGTCTGTATTTAGTACTCATCTAAAATTATATAACTCTAGGTCACCGTCAGTAGTAAATTAGGCTGAAGAATTAATGTTGATAAAAATTCCATTGAGTCCTTTCTTCAACATATGTTTATTGAGCATCTATCATGGCAAACACTGTTGGGTACTGAGGATACAGAGTTAAATAGGACATGTTTGCTTCCCTGAAGGAGTTCACAGTTTAGTGGGTAGGAGAAACAGTAAAGCACACATTATATAATAAGTGCAGTAAGTGACCTGAATGTGGGTTTATAGAAACACAGGGGTACCTAACATAATCTAGAGAAATTAGAAGAGACTACCTAGAGAAAATAATGCTGGCACTGACTTTTAATTGAGGATGAGGGTGCAGTTAGGGCCGTTCCTGATGAAGTGGGGTACTGTGAACAAAGACCACATATAGAAAAAGCTGTGTTGTGTGTGTCAAGAATTACAAGGAATCTAGTGTTGCTATATGTCATATAGGCGAGGCAGGAGGTGGTTAGAATTGAGGCTGCCATTTAGGTCCTGAGGAACAAGAGAAGAAAGTCTTGTGTTCTATGTTTGGGAGCTTGGACTTTAATCTGTAAGTAGTGAGACACCATGAAGGAGTTATAAGGAAGGAAATGACTTTTATTAGGGTTTGGTTTCATCCATTTCATAATCTGATTAATCCCACAATTTTTAAAAGATGAAATTGCTTTCATTAGAAAACCATATAGAAAGTAATGTGATTCTTTTATGCTGTATTGTATTTTTCTTCTAGACTCACTTTTCTTTTTAAGATCTGATTATTACCAAAAATTACAGTGACCTAAATCGTCTAAAAATGTTATCAGACCCATCTCCAGAATTACATGTCCATACTTTGAAATGTTTTGTTTTTATTTTAGATTATTTTAAATTGGCTATGACTATTTTAGTATTTGTTAGGTCCAAATCATTTAAAATATATTTTTCAGTGTACAGACTGTGCTGTTAATTTGATAAAGCTTCTTTCAATATTTGTCTTAATCTGTGAAGTACGACTACTTCCAAGTTACAGAGGGACATACCAGTTGGTCTACTCATGAGCCCTGCCCTCTTACTCAGGTAAGCTGGTGATATATACACTAGCTCAGCAGGGAGTGGCTCAAGGCCTCCAGCTGATCCTAGTGCTGGTATTCAAACTTCCTGGGCAGTTGGCATCAAAAAACAGACGGTTTCTTATGCCCGTGAGACAATAACCTGTTGCAAAGGCCAGGATCTTCTGACCTCAATTGTCTCCTCTTAACTCCTCTAAAAATATGCAAAATAGCAGAGAATTGGAGTAACCCATGATGATGCATCTAGCCATGCCTGGCCCCAGTATGCCTCTCCTACAGGTTGGGAGGAGTCTTGGTGGGGGTAGGGGTGGGGGAATGCTCATTTTGCTAGCCCTAAGTCAAGTTTCTTGCTTGTGCCATTTATGGCCCTTGCCCTTGAGCAACAAAAGTAGAACTGTACTGGTGCCTTAGCTAAACTTTCTCAAGCTAGATTTTCACCCAAGGCCATATAGGAATGTAATTTTTAAATTCCTGTGTATCAAGATAGCAAATTTTCTGGGATTTTTAAAAAATCAAAGTTGTATAAAACAAAGATCAAGTAGTACCCAAAAAACCTTTATGAACTTTCACAAAAATAAGAGAAAATTCTTTGCTTTTATGACACGCCATTTCTATTATATAATTGGAAATGTCTTAATTTTCAAACTTCACATATACTTTAAGCAATTTTAATATTTAAGCCTTGGCAAACTTGTGCTCTCTTTGAATGTGAAATCCAACTCAGGCAGTAGGATGTTGCAGTAATGATCTGGAACTACGCTGTCAATATAGCCACTTGTTATTTAAATTAAATAAGTGAAAAAAAATTTGTTTCTTCAGTTGCATTTGCTACATTTCAAGTGCCCAGTAGTCACATGTGTTTAATGGCTATCATGTCAGTGCAGATATAGAAAGAACATTTCCATCATCACAGAAACTTCTTCTGTGACAGTGCTAGTCTAGAAGATAACCACAGTTCTTGGTAAAAATTTTGACAGCCTAATGAGGAGAAGTTTATAACCCTGAGTTTTGCAGGCCCAAGAACAATAAGGCATTCTTTTTTATATATACATCAGATCAGAGACGCTGTATTCGGCAAGTTTTGAAATGCTCGTCTTCTGGCTACAAGAAGACGAGGTTCTTCTCGTCTTCTTCTTCTCGTCGTCACATCTTTATGACGTAGATGTGTTCAGCAGAGCTGGCTTAAAATTATTCCTTTTTTCTTGTTTAATTCCTTTACAAAACCAGGTCTGTGTTCTTATAGAAATCACACTTATGAGTAAAAATCTTTTAAAACAATTATAATTTGCAGAAATTAGTTTTATTTCTAATGACTGGTATTAGTGTCATAGCATTAAGTGGGACCAGAGAACTCATTCATTTTATAACTTTCACTATAGATTATTTAGGAAATTTCAGTGAAGAATTTTTGTTATGGTTATCCCTAGAAATACAGAAAATATTTATTGTACAGATTATACATTATGATATTTTTTGTTATTGAACATTCTATAAAGGCAATATGTTGTCTGTCCAGAAAAATCTTCCAAAAAGGCATGGGTTGATTAAGACTTAAGAACATGCCACCTCTAGTTCATATGGAAACTCCCCAAGATTAACCTATCCAGTACCATTTTTTGTAAAAATAATTGCGTGTAAGCATCAAAACTTGTGAAATACTGGTAATGTGACATAAACCTCTCATTGTTCCTCACTGAGATAGGTTTGCTTATTTGTGTTGATAAATTCTTTAATTTCTCTTGAATTAGCATAATTTCATGTAATACAGAAGCATCATAATTAGCAAATACAAGTAAACTTATGCACATGGAAATCTATCAAAAACCTAAATGGATGTTTAATAAATGGATGATCAAAAATGCAGTTGTGTCTTGCTCTGTGTTTTTCAAAAGGAGTATTACAACTATGTTTCAAATGCATTCTTTATTTTTATGCTCCATCTCTCCAGTGAGCCTTTAAAACACAATTTAGTTAATAAGCAATGTTGATTTGTGTTGTATCCATTGTTTTTTCTTGAATTATATCAGCTTCATAGGATGTCTCATTTGTTGAATTTGATGCTGCATTTGAGTTGAGGACTTTGGTTTTTCTATCTGACTTGTCTGCAAATACACAAAAAAAATGAAATAATTATTTGAAATTATAACATAAAATTGACTTTTTAAAATTTATGCTTACAAAATAATTTTTGTAGCAATATTGAAAATATGTCCTGAAAATACTATATGGATAAGAATTGAGTCATTCAAAGTTGTTTTTGAGCATTTCCTCCTGCAAGTCAAATAAAAGAAATATTCAGTAACAGAAGTAAAAAATTCATTTCCATGCTTACCTACCTTTCTTCATGCTTCCATGAGGAAACTACACATTTGATAAGAAAACAACAATTTATGGGTCACTTAATAAAAGTGTGACTGTCCCTATCCTAGGCATAAAGTGAATAAGCTACATTAAAGCCAATCATAATAATTTGTAACAATCTTAAGGCTTTGCCATTATAACCAATTTAGATGTGATTTTTAAAAAGAACACATTTATGCCATAATCCCATTTACCCACTAAATATATTAAAAATGAGAGTCTAAAATGAGCAAGGGTAGAGAAATATGGAACTTTGCTCATCAGAAGTTAGGCTAATAAAATGGATAATCATTCAATGGATGGTGTTAGAAAAGTTGAATAATTGTGGAAATAATGTATATTTTACTGATATATAAAATTTTATGTATATTTAAATAACATAAAAATATGTAAAAAGCAGTATAAGAAATCACAAATGACTTCCATGTTGCTAAATCCACAGTCCATCTTACTGATCTCCATGTTGTTCAATATTCATCTTATTTGATCTCAGCAGTATCTGACCCAGTTCTTTCCTTGGCTTCCAGGATGCCCTCCTACCTCCCTGTTACTCCTTCCCCATCTCTGTTGTGGGTTCCTTTTCTTCTCCTAGAGCTCTTAGACTTAGGAGTGTGCCTCAGGGCTCAGCCATCGGTGCCTGTCACTGTCTCACTCCATAATTAGGTTATTCTCATTAGGACCACAGTTCTTAATACGATCTCTATGCTGATGATTCCTGGCTCGTATATCTCCAGCCCAGACCTCTTCTAAACTCCAAACTCAACTTTCTAGTTGACATCTTCACTTGGATATTTAGTAGCTATCTCCAACTGAATCCAAAACTGAAAACTTGGGTTATTTCCGGGTTGGGGGGAGAACCTAACTCCATTTGGAGTCTTCCTCTTCTCAGTTGCCAGCAACTCCATGTCTCCTGTTGCTCAGACCAAAAACCTCAGTCATCTTGATTCTTCTCTTTTCTCTCACATCCTACATCAAATCCATCAGAAATCCTCTTAGCTATACTTTGAAAATACATAGCTGGGTGTGGTGGCACACACCATAGTCCCAGCTACTCGGGAGGCTTGGCCAGGAGGATTCCCTGAGCCCAGGAGTTCTAGGTTAACAGTGACCTATGATCATGCTACTGCACTTCAGCATGAGTGACAGAGTGAAACCTTCTCTCAAATACATACGTACATTCAGAATCAGACCACTTCTCACCAAGAGTGATCCTTAAAAAATAAGCAAAAAAAAAAAAAGTCAAATCACATCTGCTCAGAACCCTCTATTTCACCCCTCCAGGTCTTTAAAATGGCCTTCAAGATTTCATATACACATCGTAAATCTCCCTGACTTCCATCTTCTACTTCACTTCTTGGTTCACTCTAACCTCTTTGATCAAACGTTTCAGGCATATTCCATCCCATTGGAACTTGGCAAGGGCTATTCACTTCGTCTAGCATGCTCTTCTCCAAGTAATCTGCACAGTAACTCTAGTTTCCAAGTCCTTGCTCAAAAATTATCTGTTCAATGAGACCTACCCTAAACACTATTTAAAATTACAGCTCTCCATCTCCAATCCCTTCTGTGGGATATTTTTCCCCATAACACTTATTTTCTAATATATCTATTTATCATACTTATCATTTATTTTTTATCTCCCCTCACTAAAATTCAAGTACCACATGCCAAGGGATTTTTGACTATTTTGTTCATTAATGATGTGTCTAGAAAAATGCCTTGTACACAGCTGGTGTTCAATAAATATTTGTTGAATACATTAATCAATTAAAAGGTAAGACTGAAAGTTTGACATAATAAAAACTTTAAATTTCTGGGTGGCAGAAGACATGCTTGAAAGCCAACTAAGGAAAAAAAAATGTTTAGAACAAATGATTTGTGCCTAATATGTAAAGGTCTCTTACATATCAATATGTAAGACATTAACACCTCTTAGTGGGTGAAGAAATGGGCAGAAAGATCCAATGGCTAATAAACAAACATGAAAAATCTTCAGCCCTGCTAGTCAGAGAGAAATGTACATTCAAAAGGTAAGATACTATTTTTCATCTCTCAGGTACAAGATACAAAGTAATTTTTCTTGGTCAATGGTGTAGCATGATGGGAGTATAAAGTGGTACATTTTTTAAGTCTGAAATGTTTCGACCCTGTAATTCCATTTCAATATCAAATTCCCAAGAAAACCATCAAAGATGAGATTGTAAATTCATAGACAATGATGTTCACTGATTATTTTAAATACCAAAAAATGTAAGCACCTTAAATTTCCAATAATAGAATTGCTAAATAAATTGTCATGTATGAGATAGGGAGCCATATAATTTTAAAAGGTGATTACTAAGAAATGTTTAATTACATGGAAAGTGTTCAAAATGCAACGTCAAGTGAGAAAGAATGCAAAACTACCAACAATATAATGATAGTTAATACTTACATAACACTTACTTTCAGCCTCTCTTGTCTAAAGCTCTTTAGGATCAAATCTGAACTTGGCGAGTCTGAGGATCTGGCTCTGCTTTCCTCTCCTGCCTCAGTTCTCCCCACTCCCTTCCTTGTACTTGGCATTTCAAACGCAAATGCTGTTTCCCCAAACTTGCCCTACTTGCTCTCTCCCTCTGCTCCAAGCCTCTTCTGCTGCCTGGTGTCCCTTATTCTCCAGCCTCCTTTGCTTGAAAAATTCTCCTTCCGGTTTTAGAAAATCTGCCCCAAACTTCCCTAAGGGGAAGTCCATTAGCCCAGACTCCCTCTTCTATTACAAGCAGCTACTGTACATCCTCTTCTTTTTGCCATCTAGCCTATCTTCTGGGTGTGAGTTTTAAATTTTTTTTCTTTAGGTAAGTTTAAGCCTCACCTTTAAGTGTGTTAGTACTCCCTGGGTTTGCCCAACAACTGCTTTTTTTATAAGTAAAAATATAGGTTAAAGAATGCTTTTCTATAAGTAAACTGCTTTCTAAGGTCAATCAGGACGTCCCCCACTCAGGGGTGATTTCATGGTTGAACACTGAAAGGGCAATATTATTTCCATGTTTTGAAGGATGATGGATGTCTCATTGCAGCTCTCATATCCTGCCTGTAGGACAGAAACATGGTATTGATCTCTGGGTTAAGATTAAAAGTACTTGTTAAAAATCTAGGGCTAGAGCAGTGCAATATATGACTTTATTTCATTACTTATGAACTTTTTCAGTGGTAAAATAAGTTACTTAATGTTCTAATTCTAAATAGCCAATCATAATGTTTGAATCATATAATTTGATTTTTAAAAACTAATTTATTGTAGGCACATTTTCCAACCTGGAAAATAGTCCTTTGCCTAACCAGCAAGTAAAGCTATTTAAGATAAATGTAGTAGGAAAAGCTGGCGTGGAAATTTTATGAACTGAAAACTTCTTGACTTTTATTTACAAAGCAGACTTTTAAAAAAAACATTAGATTCAAATTTAGCAAATAAATATTTAAATAATGGAATATATCCTATACAGGGGTTCTTGAAACTATTTGTCATATAATATTTGAAATCCAAATTAAGATGTTTGTACATTGTTTACTTTTTCACTCCCTTAACATTATTTTTATTCTTCAGTATCATAGCAGGTAAAAGTAAAAGATCAAGGATATAAGATGTAAATTAGTTTCATATTATCTGGATAGCATTTGTATCTTATATAAGCATTTATTTAAATATCAAAAATTTTAATAGTTTTTGGAATTCCTGGAAGTCTAAAAACCATAATTTTGGTTAATTCAAATTCTTTCATGTTTCCTAAGCTTTGTACATACTAAAATTTATAACAGTTTAATCAGACTTTCATGGAGCTTTTTTTCTACTTTGTCACAGCCCAGTTTTTTAATGAAAAATAGACTCAGGAAGTTATTTCTCTAACTTAGTTATTTTGGGGTTCTAAGTTGTCTCCATTCTAGCAGCTCTTGTTTCCATTATCTGTTTCTCTGGCAACAGACACAGGTTAGAAGGAATTTACCTGTTTATTCCCCTCAGATTTAAAGGCTTGCAAAATACATTCCTATACAGTGTTATAGATTTTTCTTCATCTAGGACTTATAAAGATCTTCTTTCCCCAACCTCTACTCATTATCTACTTGGCTACTGGAGCCTTCCAACCAGTGTGAGTTAAAATATTTTTTCAGATTGGCTTCTTAAACCAAAGCAATTCCCTAACAAAACCAATTTGCTATGTGAGCAAGAAAAGACCTGCTATAAACACCTCCAGTCTTCACTCTCTTCCGGAAGCTTATAAGAATCGCAGTGTTTTCACCGCATAACCCTGCGGTAACTTGGAGTAATTGGACGTCTGACGGAACAACTGCGATGGGTGCAGCTGCGATGATAACACAGTCCAGTCTCCTCTCTTAGAGATAATTTTAAAAGAGAAAGAAGGAAACGCCTCAGCAACCTCAGCTTTCCGTAGTTTTCCTTTAATAAATGGAGACTAATTTCTTAAGCAACAAAGTAGGGATAAAAGCAGCTGCCTCTTTTCTGTCACGAGGTTACAATATAGATTTGATTTTAAATAAATCAGTAATACCATTGAGCTCCCAAGGGATTTATTACACATAGAGATTCTTTCTTATTTAATTCTTTTTCTTTAATTGAGTGCAAATTGCCAAGATCCAATATTGCTGCTTGCTTCCCATTTCCATTCTTCTTCCCCCCCACCCCCCCAGTCTGGTCATGTCAATCTCAACCTTCCTTTAATCCTCTACCTCGCAGACTGACATGCAAATGAAAGCTTTGGCCTTTGCCAAAATTTAAATCCAATTCATCAAAACAAAATCTACCTAGCCTCATCACAGCCACACCAATATGCTTTTTCTGATAACAGTTAAATTTAACATTTATTTTCAAAGCCATTCCTCAAGGACCTATTTATCCTATAACTGAATTCTGCTCTTGCCTGCCATTTCAAAATGTCAAAAGGATGTTGGGGACCTCTTCAGGCCCTTACCTCCTGGCTGTCTGGCAGAACTGTAATTGAGCTTTTCTGCCATTATATGCCTATATCTGCCCTCCTTCTGAGTTACCATTCTGAAGTCCTTCAGCAGTTTGCAACTACTAATCTAGCAGATTACTATTTAGCAGAAAATCTACACATCCCACTCATCCTGCAGTTCCTTCCTCCAGAAATAAGCACTTAAATTTGTACCCTAAAAGTTTTTTTTTTGTTTGTTTGTTTGTTTACTTGTAAGAGGATATTTTCCTTTCAGATTTAATATGATGGTGCACAGGACTGGGGGTCTGAGCTAAATAGGGAAGTGAGCAAAACTTGTGATCTCTGGATCTACTGCCCTCTCCCTTTTTCAATGGCCTGTCTTTCCCTCCAGAAGATATATGTATATAGGTATCTCACATTAATGCAGTTCAAAACTCATCATGAAAGTTAGAAGCTGAGACTTGCCCTTTGCTTTACCCACCCATCAATGAATGGAGGCAGTTCCATTCAGAAATTTTTTTCCTACCCTATTTTTTCCAGAATTGGTCATTTTTTTCTTTTCTGTATTAAATTCCTCCAACCATTGATGATGAACATAGCTTACAAAAGAATTTAGCTGATATTTTAAATCCTTAAAATGAATATTTCACAAGGAAAGATTGGCTTCTATTTTGCTTATTGGTTTAAACATGAGCTAGGATTGCCTAACCCTGAACCCTGAGGAGGACTCAGAAATGCTAAATGTAACAGTAGCTCCATTGAGCAATTTGATTTTCTACATTCTAGGAACAAAAGCAGTCATAGGAAATTCCAGGCTCATTATTTTAAGTAGAAATCTTTCTACTTAAGGAGATACAGGTGACCTTTTAGGCCACTGAGTTCAAATTACCCCATCTTTTACTGATCTCAATGAATTCTTAAAAAGTCTTGTGAAACAAAGACTGGTATTACTAAATAATTTGGCAGCCTAATTAATACAAGCTTTGAACAGAGTTATTTTGGAGAGGTGTTAAGGCTACTTAGAAAAATAGCTCCCAAACTTATCTATAAATTTAGTACAAAACCCATCAAAATACCACTTGACTTTTAAAAATTTGACAGTGTGATTCAAAAGTTTATTTGGAAATTTGAACATTACAAGAGTAGCCAAGAAACTTTGAAAAAGAAGCATAATGAGGGGAAGGAGATAGAGTCTGCCTGATCAAATATCAAACTATATAGCTACAGTAATTGTTAAAGTATATTACGAACTTAAGAGTAAACAGACTGATCAATTTGACAGAACAGAAAGTCCAAAACCAAACCACAGTACATACAAGAATTTAGTTTATGACTACTGACATTTTAAGTTGACAAGAGAAAGATGGATTAGCCAATAAATATTTGAGGACTGATTGATTTGGAAAATAAAGGCAGATCCCTACCTTGCATTTTATACCAAAATTAAAATTCTGAGTATTAAGGATTTAAATGTAAAAAACAAATACATAAATGTATTAGAAGAAAATATAGGTAACTACCTTTATATTATTAATATATCTTATGGTGAGGGGAGAACTTTCTAAGTATGAAACCAAAAGGAGAAACGACAAAAGAAAGAAACTTCTATGGCCAAAAAGCTATCACATACAAAATTAAAAAGGAAACAACTATGAAAAACATTTGCAATGTATGTGAAAAAGAGTTTAGTTATGATATGGAAAGTTTTGATGATGAAATTAGAAATGAATGAGAAAAATAGAAAAATGTATAAAAGATATGAGCAAGCAATATACCACAAAAGAAATGATAAACATAAAAATGTCATTCTCACTACTAATTACTAATTAGATAAATTTAGAATACAATGCTATTCTTCAATGAAATTAGTAAAATGTATATCCTTTTAAATAGTAATACCCAGTGTCACAGAGGATATAAGAAAACTAAGTATAAAATGGTAATTTTCTGGAGGGCAGTTGGGAACTTGTATCCAAAGACTTTAATATGTGCCCACCCTTTGATCAGCAATTCCACCCCTAGGGATGCTAAGGAAATACTTCAGTGTTCCATGTTTATGTAATAGAAAAAATGGAAGCTAGTTCAAAGTCAACAATTTAATAAAATATGATACATCCAGAATTTGATTTCTAAACACCATTCCCCACTAAAATAAACCAGGTTTCTTGGAAAAATAGCAGATTCCAGGGCTGGAACAGGAAACATACAAAATTCCCTGGAGCATCTTCTGGCAGAAAGCAAAAAGTACTCTCAAAATGATAGGCACATTTCAAAAGGACATAGGATCCAATTTAAAAGGGCTCCCACTGGCCAAATCTAGATAGTTTAAGGATCAGAATAGTAACAGAATGTTTTTAGAATGAACAATCTGTAAGTCCATACTGACATAAATAAATAAATAAGTAATGCTATGGTTTGAATGTATGTGTCCCTCCAAAATCCATATGTTGGAAATTAACCCCCAAAGTGATGGTAAAGAAGTGGGGTCCTTGGGAGGCTATTAGGGCCATGAGGGCTCTACTCTTATGGATTGGATTAGAGCCCTTATAAAAGGGCTTGGAGGACCTAGCTAGCCCTTTTTGCACTTCCATTTCTTCTGCTATGTGATGACACAGCAACAAGGCACCTTCTTGAAAGCAGAGAGCATCCTTCACTAGACATGGAATCTGCTAGCACCTTGATCTCCGACTTCCCAGCCTCCAGAACTGTAAGAAGTAAATTTCTGTTCTTTATAAATTCCCTTTCTCAGGTATTTTGTCCCAGCACAAATGGACTAAGGTAAATAAATACAGGAGAAGGAAAGCTCTTCCTTGTAGTGGAATAACAACTAATAAACATAGAAGGAATAATGAGGTTATAAAAATCACCATTTACAACTACCATAATAATAATTGTCAAGAATCATCAACATGTGGGTGAAAGTTTGAGGAGGAATAGGGTATTTTCATAGTCGCAAAGTACCTCCCCACAAACTACTTGGTAATCACAAAGGGAAAAATAGTAACTTGACAATGGATTGATCCCACAGCTACAGTCTTAACCAAGTAATCCAAATTAATGTCACTAACAATGGGACAAACCAATATTATGTGCTTCCTGCTATGATGCCCTGAGAATATAACTTCTGTGGTGCTCTGGTAAAAATGTATAATCTCTCTCCAATTATGAGAAATCATCAGACAAACATAAATTGAGGGACACTGAACAAAATAGCTGGCTTTTACTTTTCAAAAATGTCAAGATCATAAAAAACAAAGAAAGGCTGAGGATTAAAGGAGAGTAGAGAAATATGACAACTGATTACAAGATGTACTTCTGGACTAGATCTTAAATAAGAAAAAATAACTATTAAAGAAATTGACATAATTTGAATATCATGAACTCCAGATTAGATACTATTACTGTATCAATGTTATATTTCCTGACTTTGATAAATATACTGTGATTATGTAAGAGAAAATCCTTATTCTTAGGAAATATGCACTGAAATTTTATGGCTAAATAGGCATGACACCTGCAAATTATTCTCAAATGGTTCAGAAACTATACACAGAGCCAATGATGAAACAAATGAAGCAAAATATTAATAATAACACATTTTGGAAAAAGTATGCAAAGGCTCTCTATACTTCTCTTGCAACTTTTCTAGAAGTATGAAATTACACCAAAAAAGTTTTTAAATCACAGTACTCCAAAGTAATAAAATAGAACCCTTAAAAATGATGACAAAGGTATTTATTTATTGGCAAAGAAAGATATCAATATTGTGTCATGAAAAAAAAGCATGTCAGAAGACTCATTTTTTTTTCCCATTTTGTTATATACATGTATCTATAGACGCACATAAAAAAAATCCATGAAGGATATTCATCACTATTGTCTCTGTGTGGTGGGGTCATGAGTGACATTATTTGTTTCTCTGTATTTTCTAATTTTCCTACAGTGAATGTGAATTGAAAGAAAGGTTTTCTTTCTGGAGGAAAAAGGGTGTCTTCCAAGAAGAAAAAATATAGCAGAACATTCTGAGCTAGTCCAAATCCTATTTTGCACACAGGCAGAATAAATGATTACATAATCTTAAAATTTGCTTTCTTTCTTAGTATTCCATATATAATTTATGGTTTTCTCCTAGACAACTGTGCCTTACTGCTAATTTACTTACCCTTTTTCATTTGTTCCATCTGCCTTTACAAAAGAGATTACCAAATACAGGCTTGTGGTTGTTTATCATTCCTGTACAACTGTATTATTTTATTTGTGCTAAGTAGCTCTAAAATCCGACCTAATTTTTATCAAAAACTCTGCTTCTAAGAGTCCCACCCTTTGCTCCTTGCTGCTTCCCCTTCCACAACTCCAGGGTATCAGTGTTTTCAATGGATAGTCAAAGCCCCAGGATGAATTTGCTTTGTCTCCCTGGACCCTCAATTTTGCTCAGATATGGGAGGGCAAGGTTATTATTAGAGTAAAACAAGCCATTAGATTATGCAGTCAAGCTGAAAATTTCCATAAATTTTAAAAATAAAATAGGAAATTCAGATAATTTAAAGCTCATAAGGCTTAAGCAGGCCTTTCCATGCTTGCCCTTCGAATTCTGGGAACACGAGTTCATTTCTTAAATCGTTGGCCCTCCATATCCATGGGTTCCTTATCCGTGGATCCCTTATCTGTGGATCCAACCAACCATAAATCAAAAATATTCAGGAAAAAGGTGTCTGTACAGACATGTACAGACCTTTTTTCTTGTCATTATTTTCTTGTCCATTATTCCCTAAACTATACAGAATAACAGCTTTTTACATACATTCCTATCATATTAGGTATTATAGTAGTCTAGAGATGATTTAAAGTATGCAGGAGGATTGCATAGGTTATATACAAATACTACACCATTTTACATCAGGTACTTGAACATCCACAGATTTTGGTATCAATGGGAGGTCCTGGAACCAATGCCCCATGGATACCAAGGGACATACCTTTAATGAGTCTCCAGCGGAAAAGAAACAGGGATCTAAGACATTCACCTCTTTAATTGCTCCTCTATTTGCCAGTAATTCTTCCACAATCTGTGAAATGAGCCCTCACTTTCAGGAGTGTGTACTCAGAAAGATGCCCTTTGCACAGCCGTCTTTTTCTTGGGAACTGTATGTCCTATCCAGAACAAGTTACAAGCAATGGTATTCTTTTAAACATTGGCATTTGAAACACGCATACCTAAAACACAAAGTTTAAAAGAAAAAAAAGGTTTATGGGATACAATTTAAAGCCCAATCAATTGCTTAGCAAGAGGTCCTCTGTACAGAGTGAGCCCCAGAGGTTGTGCAATCAAAGTCTACAATCACTACCAGAGACCTGCTTTGTTCAAGATCAATTCAAAATTGTATACATTAAAAAAAAAAAATCTAATAGAACAGAGATATACAATGGTAAATCTTGGCAAAATAGTCTAAGATTAGACTATTTTAGACTTAGACTATTGCCATTTACAGGGGAAAAAAACTACAGTGCCCTAACTCAAGTTAGTATGTGCACAAAAACACGTTTCCATTTAGGCTATTCATATTGCCTGTAATGAAAATGGTTTCAATTGTAAAAATTAATCTAAAATAATGGGAGGCTGACTCTTAAGAAGAGAGAGTTTCGAAAGAAAAAGGCCATAACTAGTGAAACCAATTTTCCTCTAATGTAATGTTTATTTGCCCGATTTATTATGTAAACATTTTATTATGTTCCTATTCTTTAAGACATTCCTTAAATGCACGAAGCCCCAGACTTGTTTTCTCAATAGCTAGAACACTGGCATCCATTGCTAGGTGGGAGAATCGTTGGAATGGAACATGCATATTTAACAAAGGGTACAGCAGTGTTTAATATCACTTCAAAGAGTCACTCTCGAATATAAACCATTTTCTCTTCCTAGTCTAGTGACATTTGGATTACCTCTTTTGTTTTGGGCTCTCCACTGTGTCTGATTTGGTTAAAATCAACCCAAGGGACCAAAAAATTATAATCACTTCATTTGAAAACAGCAGGAAGACACTTTGATCATATAAAATTCTCCCTTAACAATAGTAAGCATTAGGGAATGCCGTATTGAATTAATTTGCCAATGTTATAAATATATTTTTAAGAGGGGCAGAGTCAGGATATTTCATTGCAAGAAAGCAGCCTCTTTTAACTGTATAGGAAGTGCATTAATGGACCTCCTTAGCTAAACAGCAACAAGCCTGCAAGACTTGAATCAACAAGCCAAATAATTCTGTTGCTGGGTTCTCAAAGCCAGTATGAAATAAAATTTTGGAGCAGTCCCTGAACTAAATCAGGAAAAATAACCAGTTTTTATTTAGCACAGTGCATTGTACACAGGAGGAACTCAGTGAATGTTTGATGACTGTAATGGTGACAATACTTTGTCAATGTTTCTCAAAATACATTCCTTTGATGACCTATAACAGAGATGCTGCGCTACTCTACTCAATTCATTCACGGAGTATTTCAGTGTTCTAGGCACTGAGGATACAATAGTGAACAAGCAAGACAAAAAAATCCTACTGGAACTTAGTTTCTAGTTGGAGTGGAGAAAAGTTAAACATTAGAAAAGTAAAATGCATATCATGTTTATGGTAAATGCTTAAGAGACAAAGCAGGAAGCAGGTATGAAATGTTGAAAGGGAGTTAAAAATGCAGATATGGTGAGCAGGGAAGAACTCCTGGGAAGGCAACTTTTTTTCCCCAGAATACTACAGGAGTACAAATGTTTAGGTTATGTATATTGCCTTTGCACCACCCAAGTCAGAGCTGCAAGTGTGCCCATCCCCCAAACAGCAAGGCAACTTTTGAGTAAAGATTTAAAGAAGATGAAGGTGTAAGATGGTGTGAGGTGTAAGATGCAGACAGCTGAGGGAAGAGCATCCTAGACAATGGTGACAAACCCTGAGTCAGGAATTTCAAGGAACTGCAAAAGGGCCCCTGGAGCTAGGCATGAGGAGATAAGGGAACTAAAGACAGAGAGGGCAGAACACAAAAGTTACTTTAGATCACGGTGAAGACTGTTTTATCCATTGAGAGAGATGGCAATCAGTTGGAGTTTTGAGCAGAGGAGTGACACGACCTGACTTAGGTTTTAAGGGGCTCACTCTGGCTGCTCTGTGGAGAATAGACAGTAAGGGAATAATGGCAGAAGCAGGGAGCTGCTTGTTTAAAAGTGCAGAGCCTGGAATTTATGTTTTTAACAAGCTCCTTGGGTGATTCTGAGGCACAGTAAAACTTAAGAACTGCAACTTTAAAGTATCTAAGCAATTGAGACAAAAATTGATTTAACAATCTGATTATTCGATAATCACTACTCCACCTCCAGTGGAGAAAACAGGTCTAAGTTGTTTGGACTAAATTCAGCTAACAACCTGTCAATTCAACCACACAATCTCGAAACAGTGCTTCAGGAAGAGAACTCCAAAGGGCTCTTGGCACCTTGTTCTGTAACATAGGACACCCTCTGAGAGAGGTGTCCTCTACAGAGAAGGAAACTAGAGCTGATGCAATCATGCAGTGTAATGTATTTGATATGGGTGCAGAGCAGGTACTCTACGATCACGACACGTTTCAGGATTCAGCTAAGAGTGTATTTTTAAAAAAATTTTTTAAGATAAAGATTTTCATCTTCTTTTTAAATGGAAGCAAGTGAGAACTTGTGTGTCATTCTAGATATATATGTAAATTATAAATTTATATTCTAAATCTATATATAAATTCTCTATATATTCTATATGTAGCTATAATATATTCTAAATTTTTATGTGTATCTCAAAATCAAATTTATTAATGCTTTTTAATACACAAATAGAAATTTATATTCACAACTTTAACATTCTTTCTAATTAAGTTTCATAATTATAACTAGCATTTATATAGCACTTTATGTTAATATTTAAAATAATTGGACCTAGTTTTACAAACCATACATAAAAATTTCTTTCTACTTTATAGTCACACTACACCCCCCCCCATACTTTAGCTAGTCTGCAATCTATTCAACAACAGAGAACAAAGACTGTCTTCTACTTATTGTATCTACTTCTTTCCTACGCCTCTGAATATTTTATATGCTTCCTCTGAATTCTGCACACAGTAGGCACATAGGTAAATTCTTAACTGACAACTGACTAACCAATCTAGAGCAATGCAACACTAAGAATCAGTTATCAGATGTTTTGTTCCTCTATTTACTTGACTTCTTGGGCTCCATCCAAAAACAAAATTTAAAAATTTGAAGTTTATCCTTTCAAGAGGATAAACTTTGATAACTGGAAGGCACATAAATATATCAAAGAGGATTTACTGGACCCAATGATTTACTTTTCCTGGGAACATTTACATCCTGCTGCTATTTTTCCTTGAGCACAATCTCCCTAAGATATTTCATCATTAAGGCCTGATTCAATATGAATTTTTACAAAGACACAATAAACTGAATTTTTAAAAAGCACTCATTGTTAACAGTATGATCTGTTACCCAGGTACAGGTTATTCTTTTGCATAGAGTACAGGTAATTGGTTATAAATAACAGATTCTGATTACCTTCTTGAAAGGAAGAAGCATCTAGGTGTTGAAGTTTAAGGCCAGTGTCTAATCTTTGAGGCTTTGCATATAGAAATAAATAGCAAAGGACACAGACGCTGATGACAAAGGCAAGTAAAACAAGGGCAGCAATTCCTAATCCAATCAGGGCACCAATGCTGAGGAAAGCAGAAAAAACATTAGGTCACACAAACTGGCTTGTACTGGTTAAACTAAAGAGAAGGTTTAAATATTGTTAGTTCTTGTTCTCATTTATAACCAAATTATATTTTCGCATATACAATAAATGATTGAAATCTACAGCTCACCTTTTTCTATCATCAAATTTGTATTATATTTTCTCTATAGGTTTTCAAGGCCCTTTTAAATGTATATGTTAACAATAATAGGGAAGACCATGTGAATTCATATTATAGATAAAAGGTCACATGATTCTCTAGAGTTAGTTCAAAAACATCTCTGTCAAATAAACCTATATTATTAATTGGTTCACCAATAAAAGGTGAATAGAAAAATACTTGCTTCTGAAACATCATCAAATGTTTACTAGAAATATAAATTTTTTCTTTTGGAGACATATATGCAAGACACAATTTATTGATATATAAAGCCAGAACCATTACAAAAGAGGAGAAGGTTTGAATTAAAGGACAACAGTATTTATGAAATTTATATGAAGTTCATGTTCACAGTTTTTCCTTTGCAAAAGGGCATAACATCAATGGCTTCTAGTATTAAGGAAGAAACCCTTGTACTTTTCTCTAAAAATAAAATGTATATCTGATTGTATTTGCTCTGCACTAAATTTGTAACAATTCCTTCTGATGCAGTTATGTATAAGGCTAATCATTTGAGAATATAGTTTTCATAAACTTGTGAACTTAATGGTATTATACTAAATGGGAAAAGAAGCTTGGAAAAAAAGCATTACCTTGAAAGACTAACATTCAAACATGTATTTCTTGAACTCTATGTATGGTTCTAATTAAAATCTATAATTAGATTTTAAGCTACTCAAGAGCAGATATTTCTGTCAACTTTCACAATACTGTTGTGCACACTTATTAAAAGTGTTTAAGACCAGCCGCAGTGGCTTATGCCCATAATCCCAGCAACTTGGGAGGGTGAAGTAGGAGTATGGCTTGAGGCCAGGAGTTCGAGACCAGCCTGGGCAACATAGTGAGATCTCATCTCTACAAAAAAATAAATTTTAAAATATAAATTATCCAGGTATGGTGCTGCATGCCTGTAGTCCTAGCTACTCAGGAGGCTGAGGCAGGAGGATCACTTGACCCCAGGAGTTTGAGGTTGCAGTGAGCTATGATCACTCCATTGGACTCTAGCCCAGGCAACAGAGCAAGGCCCTGTCTCAAAAACAAAACAAAACAAAAAAAGTATTTGTGCTTAGCTTGTAGAAAATGTTCAATAAACGGAAACAAACAATAATTGACCACTGATTGATCTACCTGTACTTGGAACATACATCGTTGAAAAGTAATCATCTTTTTCTTCATTATCTTCCTGGTTTACCTTTAGGCTTCTGCTCTTTCCCAAGGATTAGGAGCCTAATAAATTTGAAATGTACCAGAAGGTAGGGAGTGAAGGGAGAATTTGACCAAGGATGCTCGGAGCATCACTGCTTTGGGAGGAGGGAGAACAGAGTTAAAAGTGAGGGGGTACCCCACTTATCCTTGATTTGAGGAGATAAAGCACCCTTGCAAAGAAGAGACTGCCTCCTGAGCCACACACATAGGGTCAGACTTCAGAGACCCTTGTGCTCGGTTTATTACCAGCCCAGTTCCCCAGCTCTGCAGACAAGTGCAGACCGGGTAATTTTATGGCTACAGTGAATATAGAGTTATATATTTAAAACTGGGGGTTGCCCTCACTTGGTTCACTCTCATCTAAGGGGTAGACTCCCTGTGTTTAGTGACTCCTCTTTTGTGCTTGTTTGCACCAAAGCTGATTTTCGTAGATTGTGTCAGGGAGGGTTAGGATCACTTCACTATACCCAGATGCATGGCAGTGTAATCCACTTAATTATTTCATTTTAGAGCTCTTTGCAGATGCCTACCCGCCTATGCACAAGGCAGACAGGAGGCTAGACATCTGGAAGGAGTCCTACAATGAGAACTCAGTTATTAAAAAATCTTCAAAGTAAAAAAGTAATTTAGTCAATTTAAAAGTGAAATTGTCAATTTTATTAATTCAGCATACATATTGTGGGATTTTAATGTACAAATTTAAAAAACAGACCACATGATTTGAAGGAACAAAAAAATGCCATTTCTACTTTCTGTTATTTAAAAGGATATTTATTCCTCATAATCCTGGCAATCTGTTGCAATGTCACAGTTCCACTTTATGGAAACATTGTTTTATGCATGCAAAACTCTAGGTATAAAGTCTGGGTAAAGATGGAGTGCTAGGAGACTCCTAAAATATTCATTTCAATAAATTCTTATTGAATAGCTACTCATGCATAGCCCTGTCGAATGGGCATTATTTTCTTAGGTCCTGGAGAAAATTACCAAAGGAAATCCTAAGAATTGAAAGATTTATAGGAGGAAAAAAGATGGGAGTGGGCCAGAGTAAAGGAAGAATTATCCTTTCCTCACAGCACCATATGGCAGTTGCTGTTCAAGCCCTGAAGCTACTGTCACATTAAAGCAGCGATGCTCCTACTTATCAACTTCACTTACCTTCTGGTAGCTACAGTTATGCCTTTCTCCAGCAGCTGCAGAATCTCAAAACAAGGGCTAGTGACTCCCGGAATATTTTTCACGGCTGGACTATTTTAAATTAAAAGTGGAGTGCAAATAGGAGGGAAATGAAGCTCTAATAAATTTACCTCCCCATAGTGTTTTCAGAGCTCAATAACTTACAGGAACCCCAGGTTTAACACTGCCAGCTCACACCATCAGTTGAAACACCTTTTCCATTTCCCAGAAACTCAGTTGCACTGTCCATTTTGTGCTGAATGAAACCCTCAGCAAGCTGTTTGCTCCTTTGTGCCCTCATAAACCTTAGGAAGGTTTTATATTAATAGCTTCTGCTCCTTGTCACTTTGGAACTATTCGGGGATCTGAGAATCTCAGGCACATTTTCCAATTGTGTCTGACTTAGGAATTGCTGGTCCCTATTGCAGGTGCCTCTGCCATTATTAACACCTTCAAAAACTCAGAAATGGATTACTATGTTATTTTCTAAAGGGCCAGATAATAAGCAGGTACAATACAGATTTCTTCCCCAAATACCCTACATTAAGGATAAACTGTCATCATTTTCCGACATTTTGCCCCACTCCAGCACAATACAACTTTGTGAGTCGAACTTACTGGAAGGTCGGCACTCCTTATGAGATTTATTTTTGATGCTTGCAATATAGAAAAGTTATTTTATTGCTTCAAGAAATAACATTTAGTCATTTTCTGTAGGTTTAGCATGTGTGCCAAATCAGAATTTGGGGTCATGCCAGGAGATTGGGAGAAATAATACTCTGTCTCAAAAAAACAAAAATTTCCCATAGAAAAGAACCTAAACTCTGTAAAATAATTCAAAGAGGTTTATTCTGAGCCGAATGTGTGTTACCTAGGCCTGGAGAGCCATGCCCAATAGCCTGGAGCCTGGAGCAAGTGGTCATGCTGTGGTTGGGTTACAGTGTGGTTTTATACATGTTAGAGAGTCAGGAATTGTAGGTAAAATTATAAATCAATACATGGAAGGTGTACATTGGTTTGGTCCAAAAAGGTAGGATATCTCCAAGCTAGGGCTTACAGGTTACAGGTGATTTTAAAGATTCTTTGATTGGTAATTAGTTAAAGAAATGAGCTTTGTCTAAAGGGTTGGAATGTTTTAAGATAAAAGATATCTGTTAAACAGAGACAAGTCACCTGACCAAAACTCAAGTGATCTGTTAAGTAAATTGATGGCCTGCAGGTATGGCTTAAGCTTTGTCTTGCATGGCCTGAGACCTGTTAATTAATTAGTATATTATTGTTACAAAGAATAACTCCAAAAGGGACGGGGCATAACCAGGCATGTCTGACCTCCCTTCTCCTCTTGGCAGCAACTCAGCTTTAAGGTTTTTTTGCGGGGGGCGGGGTTGGCCAAAAGGATGTCCATTCAGTGGGCTGGGGGGCTTAAGATTTTGTTTTAGTTCACAGAATCAAGTTCAAGGTTTACAGTCTGTTAGAATGCAAGGGAAAACAGCACTTCATAATGAAAAAGGCTGTGTAAGTATTAGTTGGAACAAGTAAAATTCTCACCACAGGAAAAAGAAACAAGACTCTACCTTAGAAAGTCTCTTCACCTTCCAGCCATAGCCAAATGGCTCAGGTATTGAGAAAGGGGATATCCTAGATCAGTTCTACAGTTCTACAGTGTAATCATAGCAACTAAAAGCTCTACCTGTGTATGTCTCTTCAACTCCGTTCAGGTTCAGTGTGAGATTATCTGAAAAGGGCAAGTTATGAAGCCCAGTCACTTGCACATGCCCTCACGAACCAACACCACATACAACCCTACCTTTTTGATATTTTAAAGAATACAGCCAATTCTTTCACACACCCCGAGGAGACTTAAATACTTGGTCCTTAATGCCTTAGAATGAGTCCCAAAGGAGCCACGATTCTATTCGAATACACCACATGACCACACAAACCAAAGAGGAATGAAAACCTTTTCCATGGGTTATCTGCCTGTCTTCTCTTTCTGCCAGCAGAGCTGCCTGCCTGGGACTGGTCGCCGGCGAGAGAAGAGAGCAGTCGGCTCCCGCCAGGCGGGCGGGAAAGTGAGCGGGGCCAGCAGGGCGGGCCCGGGTGCGCCCTGGGCGCAAAGCCTGCGCTCCTCCCGCGCGCGTCCTCGGCTGGGGGTCCCGGCTCCCGGGGGCGTTCCGAGCCGAGGCGAGATTTCTCTCCCCAGCCTCCACACGCCTCGGAGGCTCCGCGTCTCCCGGAGGGACCCGACCAGGGCGGGTCGCAGGGACTCAGGCGACCTCCCTGCCCCCGGCGTGGCACCTCTCGTCCCCTCCCCAGACCCGGCCAGCAGCCGCACGCGCGGGCTCCCTGCCCACCTGAGGCTCCACATGTAGCTGTGCTTGTAGGGGAAGTAGCTGCCCGGCTCGCTGCAGCAGTACTTGAGGTCGGCGAAGCCGCAGCAGTAGAGGAGCGCGGCCCCCTCGCCGCGCCGGGGGCACTGGAAGGGCTCCACGAAGCTGTGGTTGAGGCTGTAGTAGCCGGAGCACAGCCGGCTGGCCTCGCTCATCGCGGGCGGCTGGCGACAGGGGCACTGAGACCCCCGATCTGCCCTCGGACCGCCCCGCCCGCGCACGCAGACCCCGGACCTGAGCGCCGCTCTTCCGATCTGGGGTCTGGCTGCCTGGGCGCTCAGCCTTCGCGCGCCCCCTCTGCTCTCTCTCCTCCCCCTGTCCACATGGTGTCCGGGCGCTCTACTCTCGCCTCTCCCTCTCGCTACTGAGTGGTCCTTTTATCTGCCCGTCTAGGCCCGCTACCTCTTCTCCCGCTCCCTTCGTCTGCTTTTTTCGCGCTCAGCTGACTCCCCTCTACTTGCCTTCACTTCATCGGCCTGGAGACCTGGCCATCCCCACCCATGGCAGAAAGAGCTTTCACCCGAGGGAAAAGAGATGTGGGACGCGTTTGCAATCTGGGCAGATATCCTTCATAGGGATGATGTAGTTAGGAAATTGTAGAAGGATGTGCATTTTGAGGTTCTGTGATCTTAGATATATGTTCTCAAAGAGTGAGAGCTGTAATGTGGAATATGTTACGGAGGACTTCCATCCCACCCATGGGACACTCACAGGAATCCAGGAGTATCTGGCTCTCATGGAGACTAGTACCTGAAAGACACAGCACTGCTCTTGGGACAGAGTTTATTAACCCTTTCAGCAGCAAGAATCCATCAACACCCCGCCCACTACCAGCATTAGGCTCACTCGGTAACTCTCCCCTCTGCTTTTAATCCTCCTTTTAAGGCCAACACATTACTCTTTTTGTGTTGAATACAAAATTCATATATTCTGCTGCCTTGTAACTTATAAACCATAATTTCAGCTTCCTCATGACACCTGTTTCCTGATGGCCCCTTCATGTGTATCTTTTCAGATTCTACTCTACCTACCAACCTCTCAATTCTGTCAGTTTCAGGGAGCTACATGGTGAGAAAAATCCTGTAGTTAGGCTTTGAAAACTAGATAAAATTTGGAGACAAAGAAGAAAGCTGTATCATTCCTTAGATAGAAAAAATATATGTTAAGATATTTCTGGGGCAGAAGGAAGATCAATTCACCAGAGCAGGAGAACATGTTAGAGATGAACACAGAGAAATATATTAATAGTTGGGAAACTAGACTGGCATGGATTATAGAAGCTTTGGAAATAAGGGTCTATTGAAGGATTTTAAGTAAAGCACTTATCTGACCTTTTTATCATTTCTACAGCCAAGTCAGCTTTGTTTGACCCCTTATCTTATTTTACCCAACATCCAGATGTTCCTCGTCCCTAATGTCTCTCCACTTGTTGCAGTTCTGTTTGCCCAGGGACAGGGCACGTGGATTCTGGGCAAACAGAACAGGGCTGGTGGAGCCTTTACCAGCCACCGGCCACTGCCCCAAGGAGTGGGGTGGTGGGACAAATAAAAGGCAGCTGAACTGCTATGAGAGGATGTTGATGTTTTCTTTCTTTGAGAAGTACACGTGAAACACTAAAATCTGCCGATTTTAAAATCAAAACCAAGACACAAAATTCCTCCAAAAACTAGCCACGTTGCAGTTGCGTTCTGTGTTAAGCTAAAGAACCTGGAAAGAGAAGGAAAGGCAAGAGAGAGTAAAAGTGAGAACTTTCTAGAGAGGGAGGCAAAGGAAATGGGGAGGTCAGTCAATCAGTTTTGGCATGGCACAGAAACTTCTTTTGTCTTCTTTTCCTTGTTAATCTCATTCTCCTGATTGTTTTTTTCATAAAGTCTTCTTAAAATAACAATAGTAATGCTTGCTTTTGGTAATAAGTCAAACAGTGCTTAGGTGTATAGAGAAAATAATAGTAGTCTTAAGATAGGAAAGGGGGGGATTATAACATTCCAGAATTTCCAGGGTAGATGGAGCATTGTTCCTGCCTCTTCATTTCTACTTTCTTCCCTTGGCCAGGGGCTTGATTGAATACCAGACATCATGAATTTTACCTTGCTGGGTGCTGGATAGTTTTGTATTCCTATAAATATCCTTGAGCTTTGTCCTGGGATGCAACTATTTGGAAACACTTTGATTCTTTCACGTTTGCTTTTAAGCTTTGTTAGGCAGGACTAGAGCTGCCTTTAGGATTAATTTTTCCCCCAGTACTGAGACAATATCCTTCTGACTACTCAATACCTTGTTCATTACAGAGCTTACCATTCTGACTGGTGGGAATACAAACTATTGTCAGCCTGTGAGAGCTCCATGGATTGTTCTCTCTGCTCCTTTCAGGTGGTTCTTTTCCTAGCCTCAGGTAGTTTCCTTCAAAGCATGCAGTGATGAGTACTCAGCTGAAGACTCTGAGATCTCGAAAGTGTTCTCTCCTTGCACCCTCTATCTTTTTCTCCCTCCAGCACTCTTCTCTCTGGTATTCTGTCCTGCTCCCTCTAGCCACCATGGCTTCCCTGGGCTCCCAGCTGCTTCTCAACTAAAGGAGACCATGGAGCTCTACCTGGCTCTCCCCTCCTTGAACTGTTGCCTGGAAACTCGTTCCAGACAGTGAGCTGGGTCATGATAAGGCTCGCCTCACCTGTTTCCTCTCTTTCAGGGATCACTGTCCTGCACTACCCGATATCCATATCCAAAACCCATTATTTCATATATTTTGTTTATTTTGTTGTTTCAGGCAGGAAGGTAATTCTGATCCCTGTTATGCCATGGACTTGGCCAGGAGATTGGACCTGATTCAAGCTAGACCACTTTGAGTCTCTATCCTGGAATTGGAATTCTACCATGTGGACAGGAAGCCACAAGAAGATAGTGTATGGGAAAAGGAAAAACAAAGCAAACAGAGATGAGTGAAAAACAAGGGTAGAAAGAGTGCTGATGACTTTGCAATTCTTGTTCAAATCCTATCCTCGGGTTTCTTCAGACACCTGTTTCCTTAGAGCAAAATCCCCTTTTTCTGGCTAAAGTGCATTCAAGTGGGATTCTAGTACTTGAGGGTTCTCACTCAGGACATCTTCAGGCAAAGGTGAGGGGGAGGAGGAAGTGGAAAGGTAAAACCTGATGCTCTTTAATCAATGGAGCAGATTCCCTTGGAAGGGGAAGAAATAGGCAGCACAAGGAGACTTTTCTTCCTATTGTACAAGAGGAAAAGAAATTCTGAGACAAAAAGGAGGGGAGTTCTTCTGGATGATATTAGTTGTCTCAATAAAAGACACAAAAGTCTTCTGTGGAACATGAGACAAGGTAGAATTCAGGTTCTCGAAGAGGGTGGAAAAGATTGAGAGTGAACACTGTAGAGAACATGCCTGGGTAGGAGCCAGAGGAAGACAAAAGGCTCAGGTGCATCGCTGAGGGCCCAGTTTTAGTTAGAAATCACAGCTTTCTGGTAGAACCTCTCCAACAATGAGTGTTTAATAGTCCAGGAACAGGAGGAGGGAAATGAATAGTGGGATTTGCCAGGATGTTTCTCAAGGGCTGTCACAGCAATCACAGCAGCACCTTAGCCCTCTCCAACCCCCAAATACATGCAAAACACACAAAAACACACCGAGAGGATGGCATGCCCACAACTGCCAGATCCTATCAAGCTTGGACTACCTTTAGGGCTCTGAAGTTCAAGCCAACAAGGGAGCCTTTAAACACAGGAAGCTTAAGGGCAGTATCAAGACTGTGGATTTCAACACGTTCAGAAAATGCATATTGCTTGCTTGACCTTGACAGCTGTGTGGTCTCAGGTGACCGAGTCCCCAGCTTTCTGTGTCCAGGCAGAAGGAATTCTGACAGGGAGTGAAGTGGGCCTGGTCTAACAACAAAAGAGAGCTGTAAATTACATCTTTTGTTTTCTCCTCTTCTTGTATCTCTGTGATTCTCAACAAAGGTGATACTTCCCTTTAGGACGTATTTTGGGAATAAAGAGAAATTTTTGCTTGTCATCATGACAGAGCACGTCCTGGCATTGAGAGATGTGGACCAGGGATGCTAGACATCCTGACCTCCTGCAACATGTCAGGAAAATGAAGAACTGTCTGTGACTTTCAAAGGACATTCATGCAGATGAAAAACCTATTTATAATTACCTGTGCCTAGAATCTATCCTTATGTTACAAATAAATACAATGTATTTCTTCAATTTTCCAGGAACGCAACTACCATGTAAATTGAGGGAAGATTGCTCTTTGTTTTGTTTGGAACTTTACCAAGACTTATTCTCTGTGTTGGAAAATCATGTGCCAATGGTAATGTTGCTTAAGGTTTTGTATTTGTGTTGCCAGTACCATACACTGTGTCAGCCTGCATTCATACAGACACTCCACGGTGACTTACAGCTGTTGCATGCATAGTATTGATGTAAATATTACGTCTTTTTTTATAGTTGTGCTTGAGCATTTACATATGAAAATACTGTAAACATTTTATTGTAAATTACACTCCATTTATGTATTCTTCATATTATAATAAAGGCATTGTAACAATATCCTATAATTAGGGAATTAGTTTGCAAGGGCTGTCTCAATAAAGTACCACAAACAAGGTGGCTTAAACAACAGAGACATATTTTCTCACAGTTCTGGGAGTTAAAAGTCTGAGATCAAGATGTCAGCAGGGGTGGTTTCTTCTGAGGGTTGTGAGGGAAGAATCTGTTCTAGGCCTATCTCTTTAACTTATAGAACACTATCTTTTCCGTATGTCTTCACGACACCCTCTCATTGCACCTGTCTGTATCCAAATCTCTTCTTAAGAGAACAGCAATCATTGGATTAAGGCCCACCTTAATGACCTAATTTTACCTTAATGACCTCTTTAAAGGCCCTATCTCCAAATATGGTCACATTGCGAGGTACTGGGGATTAGGACTTCCACATAGAATTTCTGGGGGGACACAATTCAATAACAATTAGGTATGTAGATACATCACATTTCATATGAATTTTATTTCAAGACAGCAAAGGGAGAATTATAGAAATATTTCTTATGAAATCAGGACCTTGAGTCTGATAGGGCTGAGAACTGCTGGTATAACTTCTCTGTAGGACAGTGGTAAATGGTGTGTCTCATAGGTCAGTGCTGCCCCTTCCTTTGAACTTCTAGCCCAGTAGGGTGTAGCTAGCATAGGCATGGTAAAACAAGTGGAGAGACATTAGGGACAAGGAATATCTGGATGTTGGGTAAAATAAGATAAGGGGTCAAACAAAGCTGACTTGGCTGTAGAAATGATAAAAAGGTCAGATAAGTGCTTTATTTAAAATCCTTCAATAGATCCTTATTTCCAAAGCTTCCATAATCCATGCCAGTCTAGTTTCCCAACTATTAATATATTTCTCTGTGTTCATCTCTAACATGTTCTCCTGCTCTGGTGAATTGATCTTCCTTCTGCCCCAGAAATATCTTAACATATGTTTTTTCTATCTAAGAAATGGTACAGCTTTCTTCTTTGTCTCCAAATTTTATCTAGTTTTCAAAGCCTAACTACAGGATTTTTCTCACCATGCAGCTCCCTGAAACTGATAGAATTGAGAGGTTGGTAGGTAGAGTAGAATCTGAAAAGGTACACATGAAGGGGCCATGAGGAAACAGGTGTCGTGACGAAGCTGAAATTATGGTTTATAAGTTACAAGGCAGCAGAATATATGAATTTTGTATTCAACACAAAAAGAGTAATGTGTTGGCCCTAAAAGGAGGATTAGAAGCAGAGAGGAGAGTTACCGAGTGAGCCTAATTCTGGTAGTGGGCGGGATGTTGATGGATTCTTGCTGCTGAAAGGGTTAATAAACTCTGTCCCAAGAGCAGTGCTGTGTCTTTCAGGTACTAGTCTCCATGAGAGCCAGATACTCCTGGATTCCTGTGAGTGTCCCATGGGTGGGATGGAAGTCCTCCACAACATATTCCACATTACAGCTCTCACTCTTTGAGAACACATATCTAAGATCACAGAACCTCAAAATGCACATCCTTCTACAATTTCCTAACTACATCATCCCTATGAAGGATATTTGTTGCTGCCTACCAGCATCCATTTCTTCCTTCCTCCTTTCTAAGGTTATCCATATATTAGTTTCTCCACACAGACCATGAACTTCAGAGGAGGCTGATCCAACTCCAATGCCAGGGATGGCCCCTTACTGACTGTTGCAATCATTGGTTCAAGGGTTAAGCTTATGACGTAAACATATTAAATCAGGGTGAGTTTCAAATTCTTCCTTAAGTTGCTAGGACAGAAGCTGTCTGTCCCCTGCTAGATGTGGAAGGAAGATCAAGCCTGGATGCAGCTGAGAGTCAGCCATTCTATAGCCATGATGAGAGTCTGCCTTAGATGAAGAGGACACCGCAGGCGGCAGAGCTGAAAGGCAGAAAGAAAATAGGCCTTTTTCCAACATTGAGCCACTGCATCAGCCAACTTCATGTGGTTTTCACTATGTGAACCAGTTAATTGCCTTTATTGTTTTAACTTCTTCAAATTGGATTTTCTATAACTTACAGCTAGAAGATCATAACAAACTCTGTGCTTCTTTGACATTATTTCATGGATCAGCTACAAGAAGAACCATTTGAGCCAATTAGTGAGTACCCTGCTCTCCAGCCACCATGATTTAGGAGGTTGATGCAAGAAGTACTGTGCAAAAGCTAATAATTCCTGTGCTATCCAGCCTGGTTTGGAAGCTTCAACTTGGAGTCCAACAGCTTAAGTTCCACTGTGAGGCTTCCACTGCAAATGACTGCAGCGACAGCAGTATCTTTAATACATCACAAATTACATTAAAAGCCACGTGACTAATTTTTATATCTGGCACAGCAAAGTCAGTGCCATTAGTATTCTCATACAGCAAGCTATGGAGCATCAGCGATATGCACAGGTGGCATTGGGACTGCCTGCAAACCCGAAATGCCCTGGGGGAGAATGTCAACATCATTTAGGAAGATATTTAACTCTTAATGTCCTTATTCCCATGTATGGCCTTGCAATACTCCCTCATTCCCAGAAAAAAAAGCAGACTGGCTCTTTGTTCCTTCCCACCAGAGAGTCCCAACCACATACAAACAAAATTAATGCTAATGGTCACCGTTTACTGACACCTTCCACATGCCAGGCTCTGTCATGAGCACCGCACATGTATTGAGTCACTTGATCCTCATAAAGTCCTTTGAGATAGGAGCTATGATTATCTCCTTTGCAGAGATGGGAAATTGAGGCACAGAGGTCAAAGTCATGGAACCCATAAGGTCCCATGGCTACTAAGGGGCAAAGGAGAAATTTAACCCCTGCTGTCTGGCTGGCACTTCTTAACCCTGACTCTACATCATCTTAACTTCTATGTCGTACTTGCTTTTCTACTCCTGGACACCTCCAATGATTTCTGAGAGAATATTCATCTTTTATGTACTTTATATGTGCATATATTTTTTCGTGTATATTTCATAATATAAAGTTATATATCATATATTTTTACATTCATAGTATTATGATTATTAAAAGAGTCTGCACAGTATCCCCTCCCCTGAGAGGATGGACTTGCTGGGATCTACCCTGGGACTCTCAGCATTGGGCACTTGTGTAAGGGTCCCTGGCCCAAGCGTCACCTTTCCCTCCTGAAGAAGCCGCAGGGCAGAAGCAGCAGCCACACTTGGAGTTCACAATTTGATGTAGAAAGAACTGTCAGATTTCATCCAAGACTCCAACATACCTGGCAAATGTTCTGGCCTGTGACTAAGCTAAAAAGGCTCTTGGCACATGGGCCAGGGGACTTGGCTGATTTACATCCTTCTCTTTTGAGATGAGCATCACCATGTCAAGATGCTCGAGGATTTTGTGTCCTAACATAAAGCATATGACTGAACTAGTGCAGAATTGGGGGCTGGGGGACCCACTTAGTGAGTACGAAGACAAATAGCACTTCATCAAGAAGTGGTTGCTGTCACCAATAAATAATACAAATGCTGCACAGAATGTCACACCATGAAACACTTGTGACTTGAGCTGAGAGGAGATTCTTTCCCAACTCTTCTGGAAGTAAGAGTGTCAAAAGAAAAAAAGGATTGGCTCCTGGTAGAGGTTACTTATCATAACACAGCCCAGAGACTGATTTCTGACCCTCCTCTTTTCCTGGAACTCCCAAGATGTGGGCAGTGGGAAAAGTGTCTCTCCCTCATTTAAGGAGGCAGTTTGATTAGAGTTTCATTTGTCAATATGTTATTTTCTATTCCCTGAGGGGTTTTCTTTTAAGTGCAGTAACCTGTGCTTAATAATTTTTAACCTACTTTTAATAGTCATTGTTTAACCTGCCCTCCCCCCTCCAAGAGAAAGAAAAAAGCTCCCATTAATTTAGCTTTTACTATCCATCAGGTATGGTCATAAAGAGTAACTCACCCTTCCCCCTTCTCTCAGATTGAAATGGAAACTGTCATTTGTGTTGTTGGGGTCTGGTATAAATATGGGTGAGGCACCACCCAGATGGAGACTGTTAAGTATGGTAGAATGGGTGGTCGAGGGACAGGCAGGTCCTAGAGAGTGGCAGAATTGGGGTAGTGCTATAGTTTGACTGTGCCCTTAAAGGCATGTGTTAGAAATTTAATTGCCATTGTAGCAGTATTAAGAGGTGGGACCTTTAAAAGGTGACTAGGCCACAATGGCTTTGCCTTCATGAATGGATTAATGCTGTTATCATGAGAATGGGTTAGTTAACTTTCGAGTGGGTTTAATATAAAAGGAAGAGTTTCGTCCCCCTTTGTGTCTGTCTGTCTGTCTGTCTGTCTCTCTGCCCCCCAACTCCACTCACCTTCTGCCATGGGATGATACATCAATAAAGTCCTCACAAGATGCTGGCACCTTGATCTTGGACTTCCCAACCTTCAGAACTGTGAGAAATAAACTTCTATTATTTATAAATTACATAGTCTCAGGAATTCTGTTATAGCGGCACAAAACAGACCAAGAAAGGTAGGCTAACCCATCCAGCTCTTCAGCTTTGGTTCATGGAACCAGCAGTCCCGAGGACAAAATTTACAGTCAATCTACCAAGGTTCTGTTAGATACTTATGGTCAGAGAAACTAGTCTAAACTGATATTTACTCAAAGATTGTGCCTTTCTCTCTCTGCCAGATTATGTGGGTCTAGGAATTGGATGGGGGTGGGTCCTGCTGGTCTGAAGTTTGAGTGCCTGGGGGAGCGATGCACCTACTGGGAGAAATGATCATGTTTTCTATACACTGGGACCTGGGACTGCCTCTTGGCCATCTCAGAATCCTCACGCCTCCTGGGGAACATTCTTACCTTGTTCTCCTCCTGGGATAAAGTGTCCATGTTCTTAACTTTGGTTGTAATCTCAGTGCTGTTACCAATATTCAAATATCCATAGGGGTCTCACAGCTCAAGCCTAAACTGGGCCACTGCACCAGTTCTGGCAGTAGCATCGACAGCAGCAGCTTTCTGGAGGTGGCACTGATGTCCTCGGTGGAAACAGGGCCATTGTGACATTCTACGTGGCTTTCTGGCTCCAAGACTTTCAGGGGCAGTAGAGATCTCTAAGCTGATGGCAGCTAAGAGCGCTTATTTGTTTTCAAAAATTAGCTGTCCTCCTGAATTCACATATAAATAAATCCAAGTAATTGGGAAGGTGGAACATGACTGAAGTGCTGAAATAGTAGGTGGAGCTGAAGCAAACAAATGCTTTTAATTACTATTTATATGAGACAATTTTACTCCTAGTATGGCGTAACCTGGGGAAACTCAGGCTGAGTAATTTTCAAGCCTGGAACATTTTTAATGACTAACAAGTTGAAGAGGGAAAAAATAATTATTTTTTACCATACCTGTAGAAGGTTTTTTGGTAGGAAATTTATCTAGAAAACAATGTTACAAAGTTCTGTGATTTATTTATTTTATAAGTTTTTGAAAATTTGACCATCTCTTCCTATATTATACCAGTAAAAATAATCTAAGAATGCTTAGATTTTTCATTTCAAAAAAAAATGATTAAGCATATAATATATTACTATTAGCTATGTTACGGCAATATTATAACTGATATGAATTTACAACACTCTGATGAAGAAAAAAGACACATGTAATCATTTCTTAAAATCAAATGAAATCTGATGCCAAACACCAATTTAATTGGTAGGAAATTCTATCTCAGTCATATTTTGGGAGACCTTTACCTCTCCCCTTGGTAGCACAAATGTCCTGAAGAAATTTATGTAATTCAAGACAATTTGTGAGTACCAAGAGTGGGCTGGTGGGAAAAGAATCCCCAAGGTGCAGGCATAAGGGGGTGAATTTTATAGGTAATTAAAAACAATTATAATGCTGATTAAAAAATCTCTCTGCTTGTTTATTATCACCATGCACTGGCAATTCTTAACAATTGCCGCACACACTGCTCCTGGTTCTTGGGCCTTTAGACTTGAACTGGGACTTACACCATTGGCTGCCCTGGTTCTCAGGACTTTGGGCTTGGACTGGAGCCACACCACCAGCTTCCCTGGGCCTCCAGCTTGCAGATGGTAAGAGTGGGACTCCTCAGCCTCCATAATTGTGTGAGCCAGTCCCTCATAATAAATCTCTTTCTATGTGCCTCTCCATAGAGATTCTATTTGTTCTGTTTCTCTGGAGAACCCTGGCTAATACACACTGGTTTTCTGTTGGGTTAGCTTGCCACATTAGTCAAGAGCACCACAGAGTTGCATTTAAACAGTGATTTTTGGGAGTACTATCAATTTAGAGAAGTAATAATGATTGCATTTGTAGTACTCTTAAATCACACAAGCTTACAAACGTTATACTCCACTTGAGTCACTGAGTCTGTTAATTGCAGTTTGGCTTTATTTTTGTGGGATATAACAGTATTCATCCCTGATTATATTATTGTTCTGTGGTCTTGTCAGTATCATGTGCTATTGTATATAATGTGGGTTATGGTGTTTCTTTGAAGATATCAAAAAGATACATTTTTGTAAGAGAGAATACATCAATTAAACCATGAAACATTAACTAAACACCCAATTATGCATAATGTTAAGGAAGGTACTTAACTCACCCTCCGATTGCTGGGGATTCTGTCTCAAGATACTTCCTTCTCCTCAACACCGCCCTCAGTTTTCTCCATTCAGAACACAGTGGAAATTCAGACTAGATGGTTAATTTTTCCTATGTGCATATAGAAAACATGAAGTAACTAACTCTCAGAAGTTATCCATGGAGGTTCTTTGAGGTCTGCAGCATTCAGCAAGGGAAGAGAATCCCCTTTTATTGGTAGGTCTGGGAGCCTTGGAGGGATATCCCAAAAAGCCAAGGTTGCTCCATAGTCTCTGGCTCCTACTTGTGCCAAATTAATCATCACAACCAAATTATTCCTCCCCGCTGACTATACCACCGTACCTGAACCGTAGTCTGGTGTCCTCGGCTGCATCTGTATCATGTCCTATTTAGCACATATTAAGCATTTATTACACATTAGTTCCCTTGCTCTGCCTTTCTTTTTCCCCCCTCACTGAATAAATGAATGCACAAGTGAATGAATTCTTCTCAGCCACAAACCAGTTTTCTCTGTTCCATGGCCACGTGGCATAACATGCCGGTATACATACCTGATTTGCTATATTTTATATCCAGCTACACGGAGATTGCCTCAATTATTCTAATCCTAAAATCAAATTCCTGGGAAAGTGAAAGATCCATCCTTTGTCCAAACTACTTAGTTTAGGTAGAGTCACTGAGTTACCCTGGTGGCCCCAGGCTGCAATGACATGGCTGTGGGACCAGTGGGAAGTATAGTTCCTCCAAAGGGGGTTCTGGGCAGAAATTCCCACAGGTTTTACCATTTTACCATTCTTCTTATTCTTGGCCCTGTGCCAGATTTATCCTCTTCCAGATTTGATACCACAAGTGTCCCTGTGACCATCCTGAGCCCTGTTTGTTCTCTGTCTCTCTCCCAATCATATTGACAGCTCAGATGTGAGGCTCCTCAACAGTGTGTTTTCTAGCTCCCCTTCCCCACCAGCTGGGCTGCGCACCGCTTAGTTCCTGGTGGCAGCAACAGCTATCAGTTTGCTTCCGACCCTTCCGTTCCTGCTCCAGCTGTGATGAACTCATTGCATTTCAGTCGTGCCTTTCCGATTCCACCAGCCCCGGCTGGAAATCACTGAAGTTCCCTTTCCAACTGCTGAAGCTCAGGAGCTTGATACTGGGACTATTACTTGAAACCTAAATTCCATTTCATCACAGAACCAGTTTTTGTCGGAGTTGAACTAAAGCTTGAGTATAGTACCTCTGATACATTTTGGATCAAACAGGCTTTTTGTGGGCTGCCATGAGAGCCCAACTACAACTTATAACATCAACTCTGCAACATATGTTCCTGTAGATTCAAACATTGTCTTAGGAATTGACTTATTTAGGGAGCAAAACCCATTTATAAATTAGAAACCATCTGATAATTTACAAATATCCTGCCCCATGGATTCTAGCCTATACCAAAAGGACACCTCAGGATTTATCAGAGGCATGGATACTGGAATTTGGGGTGTATATGGGGAAAGGATTGCAGGTGGGAGGAGGAATGAGGGCCAGGAGCTGGCATTAGAGCCCCCTAGTCAGGCAAAGCAAAAACTGGGGCGTGATGCAGGAAGGAGCCAGGAAATGGTCACCATCAGTCAGAGGCCAAGGAGAATATAGGAAGCCCCCAACACATGAAGACTCAGTGGTGGTGAAGCTAGGGCAGGTGATGGCTGGAAGATGCAATCGCCAACAAAGAGGCATCTGGCAAAGGCCAGGGTTAAGATCATGGGCTCTAAGTAGGAACTCAAGAATGAAACAGGATTGGAGATCCTGTTGGAACTAGGACTAATGAGAAATTGAGTCCTAGGAATTAAAATGTGTTAGGAGGGGAAAGGAGAATGTACTGGGGGGAAGAAATGCTTACTGACGCACGGGAACCTCATTGTCAGATCAAGGCACCAGGGCAAAGAGTAGTCCTAGTGGCTCCTAGTTGTGCCAACAGGAGGTGAGCTGCAAACTAGGGCCCCTGGAGAGAAGCCCAAGCACTAGCAGTGCTGAATCTCCACATCCTGGGCCCTCTTTGCACCTGCATGTTGAACTGGTCCCCTGAGGACAAGGAATGATTGGCAGGTCTTTGTTCCTAGTACACTGCCAAGACCCAAGAACAAGGCGGCCTGCTTGCCTCTCTGTTGCTTAGCAACGGCCACTAGTTGTCATACTAGGTGATTTCCCTAGTTGTCATAGTTTTTCTGTAGTTATCTACTGTGAAACTAGGTACATGGGGCCTACAAGGAACAAGGCAAAGGCCAATACAAGCTGTGTGTATAAGCAAGCACACTCTTAGTCTGGGGTCTCTGAATGCAGGGAGCGGTAAGACTGATTTCGTGCTGAACCCAAAGGTGGAGCAGGAGAGGGAGGACAGGGAAGACGGAAGTTCTGCTAATTCTGTAAATCCCAGAATTATGAGAGAAAGAGAGAGAATAAAATAAATAAAATGTGAGATAAAGTTGTTTTAAATATTAGATGATTCAAATGTATATTAACATGAAATTTCTTCAGTCTCTCTGTAGTATGAAAATTATTTAGCTCTGTCAAACAGAAAGAAAAGCATGTAGCTTGCCATTCAAAAAGCCTAAAACTTCTAGATTAAAATGGTCATAGTTGTTTCTCAAGAATTGTAGTGATTAAATGTTAACGTTTAAAACTGCTGGGAAATTCTGCTCTCTGCAGGTGAGAACAAGGACCAAGTCATCGATCAGATAACATAAAGCCAAAAACAGTTTTAGGAAGTCAAGGGTAGAGATCTAAAAGTTCTATCTAGTCCCATCTGAAAGATCATCAGCTGGAAAACATTTTACCTCCAGTGATTAAGTCCAAATCTGGTGGCACAGTGCTTGGAGAAGAATAGTGAGTTGAAACAGTCTATGTGTCTGTCTGTAAAAGCCCTTAAACTATGTATTCACCAGCCACAGCCTGCTGGAAAATACGACTGTGCGTTTTTCTTCTTTTAAATCAGGGATGTCGAATCTTCTTTTATTACTGGGTATCACTGACACTTTCCACTCAAATCAACAAAGGTTCTCATGCAAGTAAAAATGCATGTATTTTTTTGCTCTCTGTGGGTTTAAAAAAAATATATATTTGTTTAAACAGAGACATTTTTACCATTTCACTAATCACCTACTTATTCAATGAGGTATACTTAAAACAGGAAACCTTTCAGGTCGTCTTATGGCTAGTACTGGCGACAATTGCAGCAGGGGAAGGGGGACAGGAGAGGAGAAAGGGAGGGGCAGGGAAGGAAGGTGAGGCCATGGAAGAGAATGAAGAACTAGGATCTGAAAGAAAAGAGAGGTGAGGGGCCAGCGGGAATCCGGCTGTCCTCACAGTCTCTAGGTGATCAAGGCACTATCTGTTGAAATTACTGTGTTTAAAGGGAAGTCCTACAGAAGGATTTAATCATAAATGAAAGACATGATCCAGAAACCATTGAAATGCAGACTTTAAATTGGTGAATTGTATGGAAGGTGAATTATAGCTCAATAAAACTTTAAAAAAATGATCCTTACATCAAAAAACTGTGGAAAATAAGTAAAAAAAAGCTCTTCTAATGAAATAAATTGGGAGCGTCTATATGTGTATATAAAATAATTAAATTTCCCTTTTATATTGCAAATGAAGAAATAAAATAATAAAAAAACTATAGTAGATAGGACAATCAACTTGGGAGCAATAAGCAAAGTATTATAATATAAATATTAGAAACTTTAAATTTGAACTTACTTCATAACTGGTATGTAAAAGCGCATGAAAATCTAAGAAATAATATGACATATATAGTAATTAAAACCATTTTCTGTTAAAATTCCATTTTCTATAGAAGTTACTCTCATAGAAATTATTCCCAAAGAAATTAAAGATCAAAACAAACAAACAAAAAAAACCCACAGAATACAAAAGGCAACTTCTATAATGAATGATGTTGGGGGCATACATACACCCTGGAAGTAAAAAGCACTACCACATTTTAATTCCTGATTTAGTAAATTGTGGCTTTAAATAACTGTATAAAATACATTGTAATAGGAAACTACACACACAAAAATGTAATAAGATACAAAATCTTGGATGCAGCATAATGAAAATTTCTAACTGTGAAATGTGTATGAAAAAAGTCTACCTCTCATAAATATATGATTAAAATAAAGTTTAGAAAAGTCTTCTATCTCTTCTTACAAAGAAAACCAGAAAACTAATAATGGGAAATTTTTTTAAATCCTCAAAAACATTAGAACAGAAGGCTCAAAAAAGATAAATAGCAAAATGATACTAAAATAATAACACTATACATCTTACAAGACAGAAGCACAGGATTTCATATATGTAGTGACAACCGAAATGCATGTATTATGCATGAAGCACTTCTTTGGTGTTAAGAGACTAATTGTGGTTAATAATGATAGAAATAATCTTACAATTTTAATAATAGGCACATAGGAATCCCCGATTTTTTTTATCTTTTCTCTTTAAGACATGACTGTTCTGCCTCCTTCCATAACACCTTAAACGTGCCATCTTGTTGTAAGCCATACCAAGTTGCCCAACCAAAAGTACATACTCACTGTTCTTTAGTTTGGGGAAATGGTAGAGAGCTGTATTCGTTTCCTGTGGCCACCATACCAAATACTACAAAGTGGGTGTCTTAACACAACAGCAATTTATTCTCACAAAGTAATTCTGGAGGCCAGAAGGCCAAATTCAAGGTATCACCTGGGTCATGTACCCTCTGAAGGCTCTAGGTGACAGTCTAGTCTTTGCCTCTCCAGGTCCTGGCAGCTGTAGGTGTAGTACAATGTCTAAAATTAAGGCTCTATTTTCCAGGCTGCCTTGACACCTATCTGTAGAATCAAGAGAGCCTTGAATGGCCTAACTGCAAGCTCCCCTCCCACTCTTCTCCCACAGATAAGATTCTCTACACAGATAGCCCTCCTCATGAAAGGGACCAGGCACAGGTCCTACTTATCCCTGAGTAGTGGATTTCGGTTCCCTGACAGCCCATAGAATTATTCAAATAAGCCAATCACAGCTTCCTGCAGGAACCATGGCGTACTTCTTCCTCTTGAGACTGCAAAGCCTGCCTTCCACAGCCGTTGGTGGTTCATTCTGTTACCAAGTGCAACCCCTGTGTGACCCTGCTTGGCATGTGGTATCCTCTATTGCAGTTTGTATCTGTGACAAATAACCTGCTGTCGATCTTGTCTGTCCAGGTTGGGTGTTGCAGCCATCCCCGTGACCCCAGGATGGGATTCTCTCCCTCGCCAGTGGGTGACTAGGAGGCAGTTGAGACAGCAGGTATTCCTTGACTTGTGGCAACACGGCTCCAAGTTCTACCTCTGTGGTCACGTTGCCTCCTCTTTCCTATGTTTTCCCTCCTTCTGTCCGTCTCAAATTTCCCTTTGCCTTTCTCTTATAAAGACACTTGTCGTTGGATTTAGGGCTTCCCTGGGCAATCCAGGATGATCTCATCTCAAGATTCTTAATTACATCTGAAAAGGCACTTTTTCCAAATAAGATGATATTTACAGGTTCTGGGGATTAGGATGTGAACATATCTTTGGGGGGAGGCTCCATGCAACCTACTATAAGAGCCAAGGCGAAAATATGATGTTCTCTCTTTCTTCTTTTATTTTTCTCTAGTTAAACTCATTGCTGTGGAAGAAACATGATATAGTGATTTCCATAAAGATCTCTGAAGCTGCTATTAAAATTTGAAGCTTTCTGAAATAAAATTTACATTATGTGAGTGCCTCATGTTTACTGACAAAAAGAGGTTTCCACTAAAGAAGCTAAACATAATCAAATTTTAAGGGCTGCCTAAAACACTGTACTGAGAAAAATCCCGAGTGTGTTCCAGCCAACGGGAAGGAATACTACGATTGATCAGCAACGATCTCAGGTGAAGGAGGGGGAGAGGCAGAACACACCATGAATTCGCAGTCGCCAAATTTAATGCTCTGTAGCCATAGTCTTACAAAGAAATTGATAGGTAAATTCCAGATTGTCTATAAATTAAGCCATTCTTGTCCCTAAGAACAGTCATTTTACTGGTCAGAGTTTGAAAAGAAAGCAGAACCATGAGAAGATATATTTAATAAAGAGGGTTTTGTTTGTTTGTTTGTTTGTTTTTGGATTTGAGCTTACCCAACCGTGGGAGCTGGTTAAACAGTTTATGAGAGGTTGTATCTTTTGTCTCCAGGGCTCAGCAGAGCAGGCAGTCAGAGGGGAAAATAGACATGAGTGGGGTGGGGTGGGAAGCAGGGACAAACTGGAACCTGAGGAAATGAGAAAAACCCATTATAACAGACTGAAAAGAAAGCTGCATGTGTCTGTCACCGATGTCAGGCCTCCAATTGTGGTGACAGGATTGTCCTGCAGGAAAAGTTGCTGCCTGGGATGGTTAATTTTATACGTCAACCTAACTGGGTCATGATTTGCCCAGATTTTTGATTAAACATTTCTGTGTCCGTGAGGGTATTTCTGATGAGATTAGCATTTGAATCAGTAGACTAAGTAAAGCAGACCATCCTCCCCAATGTGGGTGGGCATCATTCAAGCCACTGAGGTCCTGAATAGAACAAAAAGTGGAGGAGAGGAGAATTTGCTCCTCCACTTAACTGCTTGAACTGGCACATTGATCTTCTCCTGCTCTCAGCCTAGAACTCACATCATTTGTTCTCCTGGTTCTCAGGACTTCAGAATCAAACTGGATTCATTCCTTCATTCATTCATTCAATAAGCATTTATCAAGCAGAGTGTGCCAGGCACAGCCTGTAGCCCAAAATAAGATGGGGATAAATAAAGGAATGAATAAGGAAATATTAGTCTTCTAGTTATGCAAGCAACTGAACCTGAAGTAATACAGAGATCCATAGAAAATCTGGTCTGCAATCCTGGGATAAATATAATTGTATCAACTAAATAGTAATATATGTAAGTTTGCTAACTGAAAAATTACTCCTAAAGATTTGGAAACTTTGTGTACACAATCTCAGGAGAATTTCATGAGCTTTACATAAATAGAAATGAAATTTTGAGGAAAGTTCATATGTGACACATTCCAATTAAATTTTAAGCCCATAGACAATTTTCTTAGTGTTGACATGTCATCATTGTCATCTTGTCTTTAATAATCATCATTCTCTTATCCCTTATGAAATAAATATCGTTACCTCATTAAATCATTACAAAACAAAGTTTATTACAGATATGCCTAACTATGGGGCAGAATAATATCATTCTTAGTAATTTAACTTAGGTGCATTTGCTTTAGATATTTGGTTTTCTTTTATCTGTGGATTCAAGTATCACTTTTTAATGATATAAATAGCATTTATCTTAGCAAGTCGCACAATTACCAACAAGGCTAGCTAATTTAATTATTCATATTTTAATATGGAGTATTATTTATTACTATATAACAAATATTTATTATCTCACGGTTTCTGTGGGTCAGGAATCTGGGCGAGGCTTGGCTGGGTGCCTCTGACTCAGGTGTCCTTCCAAAGGCTGCAGTCCAGGTCTCGGTCAGGGCCACAGCCATCTCAAGGCTATGTTGGGCTTCCAGACTCATCCACATGGCTGTGAGCAGACTTCATTGGCTGTTGGCTGAGGACATTACTTCTCTGCCACCTCACCCTCTCATGACATGGCAAATTTGCTTTCTCCAGAGTGTGAGAGCAGAGACGAAGAGAGAGAGAGAGAGAAAAAGAGGAAGAAAATAACTGTCTTTTTGTAACTTAATCTCAGAAGTGACATCCCATTACTTTTGCTGGCTTCTATTTATTAAAAGGGGATCATCAAGCCCAGTTCACACTCAAGGAGAGGCAATTGCACAGGGTGTCAATATCAGGAGGCAGGGATCCCTGGGAGAGCATTTTAGAGGCTGCCTATCAAGTATGATAAAGTCGGTCTGCTTTACTTTTCAAGCTTTCAGATGGCAAGGTAAGTCTACATTATAGCATGATTGTGATAATGGTTTTCTAAATTGGATTTTATGTTCCAATAGCACTGATAAACATTGTTGCCTGAGCCCTAGCCCTGGAAAGGTGGGGCGTTAGCTTTTAGAGAAGTGGAATGGGTAGTCCTCCCCTTCCTACCACCGTCATGGTTCACTGCGGGGAAAATGTATGTTGCCACCTCACTAACTTTAGGCCTGGCCGTGTGACTTGGGAGGAAGGAACACTAATCCAGTTCTGAACAGAAGCTTAAAAGGCATGGTGTCTTCCCACTCATTCCCTTGTACTCCTGCCTTCCATAATGAAAAACACAGAATGAGAGACACAGAGCACAGACCTAAGCTAGAGCCACGCCTAAGCTAGATGAGCCGCAGGCAGCCAGCAGATCGTAGGGACAAGTATGTATTTGTTGTAAGCTTCTGAGATTTTTGGAGGGTGTTTTATTGCTGCAGCAAAAGTTGATGGATGCAAATAGAGACAGCAGGGATAGAGCAGACATCCCAAAGAGTGTCTGTACTCCTTTTCCAGATTCCACTGAGACTGACTGAACCCCAGTCCCCATAGGTATTAGACTTGGATGATGCTGTGTTTCATGAGGTTCAGTCCCCAAGGCCTGCTGCATGACTTTGTCAAAATCCTTAGGGCCCTCAATAAAGATTTATCTACCACATATATACATAAATTTTTTTAAACCAGTGATTTCAAGCTATTGTGTTTATAACTTGGCATATGTTCAGTTTTCTAAAATTATACATATTTCATCTCTCTTAAAAACTTTTCAATTTGGTTTACTTTTGTAACCTAGATTGTTGTCATTGAATCCAAATAGTGAAAGAGGAAACATAAAATGAAATAATATGCGTGCTGACTATTATTAACTCAGCAGGGTAGCTGTTTAGATAGTTGTGTGATTGTGCTATATCCTTGAACATAGAGAGAAAAACATTAAAGGGACTGGGTAAACAATATGTGGCCTCTAAATATCTCTGGGAACACTGAAGTAATCAAGTAATTATAGTCCTGATCTGAAAAAGAAATATTGAACAGATTAGGAGAAACTCAGTGGTCAATTTTTTTAATTTTGTTTCACTTATTTGTTTTTTAACTCCTTGCCTGTATATGCAAAGAAAAGTAAAGGGCTGCAAAATTATTTAGTACTACTGTTAGGTTTCAGTCTGAAACCATTGGTTCTTGGCGCACCCATGGTCAAAGAATGACCAGACATGCCAAAGTTAGGCAAGTACAAAAGTGAGGTTTATTGAGGAGAGAAAGATAGGATTATAGGGCAAGAGCAAGATACAGGTTTACAGAGCATGGTACATATGCCATGGATGACAACTGGACCCATTGTCTCAGCAGGGCAGGCAAAAGGAAGGACAAAAAGAGAGAGAGCTTGGTTATGGTCTGCATCTTATTTTATAATGCCTGGATAGGGACCTACCTCGTGGTTCAGAGGTTACCATGGCACCACTTAGATTGGACAGTTGAGAGTTACATGACCTGAGCCTTAATTACACGTGAGGGTTCTAGGTCAGTTTTTGGACTTAGGTTACTTTTCGGTAACCATGTGGCTTGGCCCGTGGGCTAGAGAGTCCTCTGCATTCTTTTGCAGCTGGCGTGCCAAGTTTTGATTAGCAGATTTGTAGAGTATTCCCTCCTCCCCCAGGTATGGAGAATTAGGGTGGGGCAGGACCAAGCTCGGGGCAACAGCACCCACTTTCGTCCCTAGGAGACCTGGAATCCCTCCCTATCTACCTAACACTACCAAATCAGAAATCACCTTGGATATATAATAGAATTGGGCTATTCGGGTATACCTTGTGCATGTGTATGAGTATGTGTGGTCTAACTGCACTATCCAGAGTGATTTCCAGGGCTCCCAAAATTCATTTATTGGTAGCTCAGCCTTCTATTCTGAGAGCTTTTAACAAAACTACTGAGAAAGAAGTATTAGGTTAAGAGACTTTATTCCTGAAAGCAGTTTGCAAACCGGGGTGATGCAGCCATCAGTACAAAACAAAGGTGCCCTCTGAGAGAACAAAGAAAAGAATTGTCTTTTATAGAGAAAGCCATTGCTCAGGTTCACGCTCTAGTCCGCTTATGCAAATGAGGAACGCAAGCTTATTTAGTTCTGATTGGTTGATACTTGTCACTGTCTATTGGTTAGACTCAGGCAATGGGATTTTCCACAGCTATTGATTCAGGAGGCTTGACCAGGAGCAAATAGCATCAAAGTCCCAGTGTTATGTAAGCGTGTGTGTTTTCCAGGAATGCAGAGTTCATATGTCACCTCCAGTCATCAAATGGCTGCTTGGCTCTATTTTGAATTTAGGACCAGTTAGCCACTCAGGATCCATCTTGAAGGATTGGCTCTTTCAGGGTTTACAGACCTAATAGTCTAATTGCTGTATACTATATAATTCGGGGACAGAGAAAAGGTGATATATTCAAAGTTACATTAGGAAAAAAATTATTTACCTGGTAAATTAAAACCTATGGTTAGATTGTCAGTGAATCAATATAATAGAGATCAATTTCTGCATAATTTTCTAAGTTGTGATATTCTGTGGATCCCCCTCCCTAATGGCTTCAATTATTTCTTTGTAAAGTTTCTTTATTTTAGTACAACAAGAATAATTTGGACCAAATACAATTAATTGAATCTTCCATTCTTTTCCCTGTTCCTCGTCTGTCCCTTCCATTTCCTTTCTGTCCTGATATTGGTCTAGTTACAACCTAGCCAGCCTTTCCTTTCCCAGGGTTGTTTCCCGTCAGTTCATCTCATTCCCTAGAGAGACCCCCTCACCCCAAGAAAATGAGAAAAACTTTGCGCATTAAAAAAAAAAAAATCATGTGAACACTTCATAAGTAAGAACAGACAGTCAACATGAATTAAAAGCAGAATTGCTCCAAGTCCTGCCCAGACGCCTCTCCTCTGGAACCTCTTTGAAAGCATTAACATATCCAATGAAAGAATGTATGGAATCAGGTTGTGTCAAACTGACAAAGGCTAGTCACCTCTGGAGGTATCAAAAGGGGGAGTCCAGAGGCCATTGAATAAGGACCCTTCTAAGGCCTATCTTTGGATCAATTCAAGATGATGGTTCTGTGGGTGACCTCTTAGAAACTACCCATGTCATACCAATGCCTGGTCTCCACCTGCAGAGATTCTGGTTCAATTCACCCAACCTTGATATTTTTAAAATGCTTTCGAGGAGGAGATTCTAATACAGGTCAAGAATCTTTGGTAAACTCTAAAATCTTATTATAAAATGGACTCAGCAGGCTATCCTAGTTTCATGTCTGCCATGAGCTCCAAAGCTGACTAACAATTCATCCTGATTCCATGTTTACTGGGCAATCCCCTGACTGCCTTGAGTTTGGCTACAGGAAGAGTTCACACCCATCAAACTAAACTTGAGTCTTTCTGATAGTTCTCGTGCATATTCGAAAAGAGCTTCTTATCACAATTTTCCATTCTGTTCATGGAAAGAAAACATTAAGTTTATCAACATGAGAATTTCTAGTCCACGTGACAGTTGCATTTCTCACAGCAAATAAGTGAATTGGAATTTCTACATTTATGTTGGTCTCCTGTGGATTTTAATTGTCATGATTTTGTCTCTCAACCCTTAACAGAAACAAGGTCATTGCCTGGGGCCTTCAAAGTAGAAAGTGAGATTCAGTAGACTTTTCCCACAGACCCTGCCACGCTATTTTCATCTGCTCCTAGTGTCTACACCCTGCAGCTAAATGAAATCTTTCTGAAGTGCAGTTTGGATTATGTTACAATTCTGCACAAAAAACTTCCAGGGTTTCTCCACTACCTTATGGTCCAATCTACTTTTCCTCTCTTAGTGCTTCCCTTAGGAACCCAACCCTATACTCCAGGCAAACTGAATCATATAAGCTTCACATTTTCCTGCCTCTTAATTTTAAGGTTAAACTGGTCCCTCCGGCTTGCACACTTTCATCTCTACCCTGTTATCAATCCTACCATTTTACCTGGTTAATTCAATTTACTTTTAAATATGATCTCATCTGTACTTCCTGTCTCCCTCACCCCAGCCATAAATAAACTATTCCTGCAGTACATGCTTCATTGGTACTATCCCAACCTGTTCTCTCAGTCTAGAACTCTCTTCTTGCCCTCCCTACTCCGAATATTTTAAACTTAAATCTTTTCCTTGTGGAGGACTTTTCTGACTTCCAAGCCTCAGTGAGATTCCTGAAATAAGTTCCCAGTAATGATCTCTACTCCTCTGTCAACACAGCCATCACGTTGCAATTACTTGCACAGACTCTATAATCCCTGCTAGTCTGTGAGTTCCATGAATGCAAGGACAACTCTATCTTATTCACTGCTGAATATCAAGCAGCTAGCCTGGGGCCTGGCCCATTGCAGATGTTAAACATGTATTTGCCAAGTGGATGTTGAGTGAGTTAAATTCCAACTTGACAAACTTTTATTAAGCTCTTACAATGTGCCAGGCACTTCTCTAGGTGCTTGAGATAACAGTGAATAAAGAAGACAAAGCTCCCTTTCCTTATGGAGCTCAGATTCTAGCAGAGAGAGACAGAGGATAAAAATAAGTATGCTAATATGCTATGAAATGATAAGTGCTATGGAAAATAAAAAAAATAAAGCAGAAAAAAGGGGATGCACAATCTGCCCTATTAAATAAGGTGGTCAGATGGGTCCCATTACAACAGTGGCATTTCAGCAAAGACCAGAAGGAGCTGAGGGAGTTGGTCAGGCGGACTCCTGGAGAGGGGTGTTCCAGGTGGGGAAAAGGCCAGTGCAGAACCCCTGAGATGTGAGCATTCCTGCTATTTGGGGAAACAGCAGCAGACAGTGTCTCTAGAGCAGAGTGAGCAAGGGAGAGGGTAGTTGGAAGGGATAGCACATTATCTGGGGGCACTTCTGGACCCTTCTAAGAACTTTGGCTTTTATGTTGAGTAGAGGGAAGTCATTTCAGGGTTTGAACCCAACAATGACAAGATCTAACTTACTCTGGCAGCTAGATTGATTCTAGAGTACAAGGGAGGATGGCAAAGGCATAAGCAGAGAGAACAATAAAGAGGTAGGAAATGCTGAAAGATCAGGGTGCTTGGAATAGAGACGTAGTAGTGGAGATGGTGAGAAATGGCCAAATTTTGCATTTTTTAAAAGGTAGAGCCAACAAGACCTTTGGGCAGATTGCATATGGGATGAGAGAGAAAGAGAGGAACCACAAATGACTCCAAAGTTTTTAGGCTAAGCAAATGGAAGGATAGAGTTGCCATAAACTGAGAAGGGAAAGTTGTGGGTTAAGCAGGTTTTAAGGAGGGAAGATCGGGGAGTTCAGTTCTGGACATGTTGAATAAATGATGTTTATTAGGCATTCAGGTCAGAGTGTGAAGAACCCAGCTGGACATATGGATCTCAAGTTCAGAAAAGAGGTCTAGGTTGGAGATAAATTTGGGAGTCATGATCAAGAAGGTAGTATTTAGAGTAATAAGCCTAGATGAGGCCATCAAGGGGGTGAGTGCAGATAGGGGAGAGAAGGACCAAGGACTAAGTTCTGGGACACCCCCACATAATGAAATCTAAGAGAAGAGGATGAACAATAAGAGATACAGAGGCAGACCAGAGTGAGAGAGGAGGACAACCAAGAGAGTGTGCTGTCCTGGAAGCCAGGGGAAGTCAGTATTTCAATGGAGAATGGTGGATTGTGATAAATACTGTGAATAGGTCAGATAAAGACTGAGAACTGGCCATTAAATTTAGCCATTGGTCATTGGTGACCTTTATGAAAGCGGTTTTGGGGGTGGATGGTGGAGGTAAGAGCCCTTTTAGAGTGGGGTTAAGAGAAAACGGAAGGAGTGGAATTGGAGGATGAGTGAATGCATGAAGCCCTCTGACCTTTATCTCATTCTATTAATACCTTCTGTTGTCATCACTGTGTCTTTCTCTTTTCTCTTTTCTAGATGATAAACTCCTTGAAAACAGAAAGAGGCTTTTTTTTTTTTGACAACTACATAGCTGCCATGGAACCTGGCACAGTGCTAGAACACAGTAGGTGCTCAGTAAATGTTGGTTGACTGGTTAACAAAAATGAACGTTAAATGAAGATAGTCTTAGGTGAAATTAAATTCTCCCTTATGCTTTTGGTGTTTCCCCATTTCCTTTATATTAATAATTCTCCCCCCACCCCCTGACAGACGCTCAGCGGCCTTCCTGCTACCTTCTGTCTGCACCAGCCTTTCCCCTTCCTTCTCCCTCCCTCCCTCCCTCGTCTGCCTGACACTTTACCCACGTCGAGCCTATCCCCTCAAGAAGGTGATGGGGTAAGAACAGAATAGCTGTTCTAATAAGAGAACTCCAGCTTGGGAAACTATCATTTGATGGCAGCTTCTGTTGAGTATAATCCACCTAAGAACGGTACATATTCTCATGCTGGGTAGACAAGGCCAGTAGAAGCCAGAGCTCACCATATAGCAAAAAGAGCTTGAAATATGAAAGTGTGCTGTTTTTCTTCATTTAATCTGAATTACACACATCCAGCAGGCATATTAATCAGCTGTTTCTAATAGAATGAGAAAACAGGCCAAAATAAATTAAAGTACCACAGAGCTGTTCTTAATTGCCTTCTCACAACAATAGCTTTTAAAGTTGTAAACTAGAATTACATTTTTTTCAAATGAAGCAAAGACCTATCTGTCTAATGATTTAATGTACTTTCTTTAAGTTAATTGCTATCATGGGTTGATTTTAGGCTGCCATATATCCTTTAGTTAATTTTGGAGTCTAGGATTTGGATTGCTAGATTTTATTCATTCATTTATTTAAGGAAAACTTATATATGCTAGACACTGTGGTCTTAAAAACAAAACAACAAAAATACATTTAAAACAAAGGACAGATAAGATCACTTTAAAAATTAGCAGCTTCTGCTGCCCACTGGAGTAGATAAGGTTAAAATTATGTTTCCTCTTGTTTCTTTTCTAACTTCTCCTTTGTGTTGAATTATGAAATTCAGCTATGATCCTCAAACATTTAAACAAATATGTGTTGAGTAATTTAATCCACAAACAGGTAGCAGCAACACATTATTGCTAACGAAAACGTTAATGTACAAAGGAGGAAAATGACTTAGTTCAAGTTATTTGACAACCAATGTGCAAAAGAGCTCAAGCAACAGAATTATCCAGGCGTGAAGTCTGAATGCAGTTTGATAAATGCTTTCCACCAGGATGAAGGCAAGAGCTATATAAATTCAATAAAGCAAATTATTTCCACAGGGAGAATGCACACAGGAAGTGTGCTGAGGGTACGTTTGTCATCTAGGTATCTTATTTTTTCCAGACAATTAGCAAAAAGGCATCATGCGATTTTTTTCCCTTGTTTTACAAAGACTGCCTAGAAGCCAAAGATAAGCATTTGGAGTAACTCACAGGACTTATAAGGTGAATGGACTTTAGTGTGATTTGTAAAACAATATTGTCATCAAAGAATAAAAGGGTATACATTGTAAATTCATTAATATTTGACTCAAAGGAAAACTGAAAAAAAATGAAGTAAATTGTATGTACCGAGTTTATTCAGGAAATAAAAGGATAATTGGCTCAGCAAAGTATTATTGTAATAGTCATGGCTCAGCTCATCCCTGAAACTCTATGTGGTTTAGTCTAAGTGGCACCAGCTGTAGCAATTCAAGCTTGTTCTTGCATCAGGCAATTTTGCAATAAGATAAAGAGTTAAAATAGGCTGGCCTTTTCCATTTCCCTTTGCACCCCACCCCCCAACAATCAAGCTATCAGAACAGCAAAACAAAACCAAAACATCCTCTCTCTAAGGACATTTTATGAGTTTCCTCTCTGTCATTATTCTCTTTTGGCTGAGCAATCTTTTTTTGACAACAGGGTATTTATCTTCCCTGCAATTCCTATATTCATAGGCATCTACTCTAGTAATAATTTAGCTGGATAAAAGGTACAGAGAAAGTCCATTTTGAAAGTCAATTTGTAATTTTTGCATTTTAAACTTTTTTCCCTCATTCCCCAAATCCATTTTAGGTGGATTAAAAGATTGTCTAATAAAATACCAAAGCTTAGAAATCATAATAAAATATAATTTAACAGCTTGCAGGCTGTGAAAAGATATTTTATAAATGACAAACATAGAAACAATAGATAAAATAATGAAAAATATTGACCAATTTCAATGCATGAAAATAATATTTGCACATAAAAAACAAAAAAGAGTTAAAGTTTATTTTATAGAGAGCTCTTGGAGGAGAATCTCTTCACTGTGGTATCACAGTGATCTATTATTGCTCTTATCCTACAAAGACCTCTTATAATACACTTTACAAAAAATCCTCAGTACAAATCAAAATAAATGAATAAATCATAAATCAAAATAAATTATAGAAGATTGAATAAATTTAAAAAACCACGAAGCCTTGAATAGCTAATGAGCAAATGCCACGAATCGTCAATTCTCATGAGTAGAGAGTCAATTATTTAATAAACATGGGAAAACATTTCAGCCTTATTAATGAACGAAGAAATGCAGATCAACCAGTGAGATGCACTTTTTTTCCTATTGAATTAGAAAAATATATAATGATTATACAAATTGCTAGTGAGGCTACAAATAGTGGACATTATGGTACATTCTAGTGACTATACAAATTACTTCAATATTTTTGGACCCTATGTTGGAGCTATAGACCAAGAGCTATAAAAATGTCTGTTTCTGCTTTCTGCCAAGATGACACACTAGCCTGGGTTGTAGAGTTTTAACCCCTAAAAGCAACTCTGGAGTAACTATAAAAGTGGGAGAGAGGTATGGATTCCAGGAACCAACACCAACGATACTAATCAGTGAAAAATCCCTGGGAAGACTGAGCCTGTCCTAAACAGTATGAAGGGTTGGATGGTTCACCCTGGGGTGGAGGGCTGCTGCACGTGGCAATGGGAGGATAGGTTGAAGAAAGCTTTATATATTCTGCAATTTCCCCTCTTTTGGGTTGCCTTGGAATAACCACTATCTGCCCTTTCACCTTTAACACTGGTACCCTGAGGTCAAAATCAGGGTATCGTTAAAGTACTGCTGGGAAAAGGTGTTAATGGGAACAGGTCAATGTCTGTCTTTCAGCATTACTCTTTCAAATGGTTAGGGTTAGGACTTCAACCTAGTCTATCCTAATGCCACTCTTCCCTAAGGTTCAAAGGAAAGCCTTGATGTAGCAGTAGGGCATCAGCCATGGTTCTATTGTGCCTGAGGCTTTCCACCCTTTACTCATCTCTCCTGTCCTTAAACACACCTGGACTGACATAGACTTTGAGTGTTCACTGATACATATTATCAGAAAGAATAGCTGATACTCCCAGGGGAACGTAAGCTCAAAGGCCAAAATAACTAATAGCTGAAGAATTCAACTATCTCAAAAGAAATACCACAAATTGTATGATACTGATCATCTGAGTTAGAAATATTAAAACAGAAATCCTGAAAATTTAAAATAAGCATGAGATACATGCCCATATAGATTGTTAAGGAGCAAGACCAGTGAAGTAGAAAATCAGAAGAATCTTCCGAGAAAGCAGCAAGAAATGATAAAGAATTAAAACATAAAAGGAAATACTAAGAAATTTAGACAGGCAGGACCAACATCCAGATAATGGGAGACAAAAAAGGGGGAAAAAAATGAAGAGGAGAAAATATTTAAAGAAATAATTTTAGATACATTTTTTAAAAAGATGAAAGACATCAGATGGAAAAGAGAAATAAAGAAATATCTAGACATGATAATGAAGTTTAAGAATATCAAAGACAAAGAAGAAAACTATAAAGGCAAAGAACAGATCAACAGAAAGGAATAAAAATAATATTCACATCAGAGTTTTCATAAGCAACATGAGATGTAAAATAGCAATAAAGTAATATTTTTGAGGTAGTAAAAGGAAAGCATTTCAAAGCCAGAATTTTATATTCAGCCAAATTTTCAATCAAATTTGAAAGTATAATAAAAATATTCTCATGTTGTACAAGCCTCAGAAGGTATATCACACACAGATTCTTATTGAAACCACTTGTGGAGAAAGAGCACAAAATCTGGAATCTAGGGCAAGAGACACAGGAAGCATGGTGATCAAATAACTTATTAAGATCTCTTTTTTTATTTTTAAAAGCCAGAATTAAAGAAAAATTTAAAAATTATATCCATAATAAGCAAAAATTAAAATTCTTGATGTTGTCAACATGATAAATAGGGTATAAAGTGGAGAGTACTATAAGGACGTGAAATTGTGTCAAATTACTTTTCTTGTTGGGATTAAATTATAGATACTGATAAATTTAAGAAAACAACAGAGGTAAATAAACCTTAGTATGGGTGTTAAGTTAAAGACAGCCACCAGAAGAAAAAGAATATATAATATATAACAATCGGATGAAGAAAAATCATTCAGACTTCCTAATGAAAAACAACAAAGGAGAAAAACGAAACAAAAATAAAGGATAGTTAATGGTAAACACAAAATAAGATAATAGAAACAATCCTAATATACTAAAGTAGTGCAGCGAGGCATGGTGGCTCACACCTGTAATCCTAGCACTTTGGGAGGCTGAGGCAGAAAGATTGCTTGAGGCCTGGAGTTCCAGATCAGCCTGGGCAACATAACAAGACCCTGTTTCTACCAAAAATAAATAAATAAATAAATAATTGGCCAGGCAGGGTGGTGTGTACCTGTCGTCCCAGGTAATCAGGAGGCTGAGGCAGGAGGATCATTTGAGCCCAGGAGTTCAAGGTTACAGTGAGGTACCATCAGGCCACTGCACTCTAACCTGGGCAACAGAGTGAGACCCTGTCTCTAAAAAACAAAAAATTAAGAACTGAAATAATGTAAATAGTTAAATCTATTAAAAGACAGATTTAGATTAGATTTTTTAAAAGATTCACTAATACCTTGTGTATAAGAGCCACATTTAAGACAAAAAGTTACAAGAACATTAAAGATGAAAAGATATATATACCAGGCAAATATGAGACAACAGGAAGGCTAGGTAGCAATGTTAATAATTTAGAAAGTGGAATTTCAGGTGAAAAATATAAAAAATAAAAAGGCATTATATCCTGGTAAAAGGATCATAAAATAACCATTAAAAAATTATATGCATCTAGCAACAGCCTTGGAATATAGCAATAACTGCCAGAACTGCAGGGAAAAAATAGATAATCAACAATTTTATTGCATATTTTTGTTCATATTCTTTTTTAAATTATTATTTCAATAGATTTAGGGGGTACAAATGGTTCTTTGTTACACGGATGAATTGTATAGCGGTGAAGTAACGGTTTTCAGTGTACCTGTCACCCGAATAGTGTATGTTGTGCCCAATGGGTAATTTTTCATCCCTCAATCCTCTCCCACCCTACCCCTTCTGAATCTCCAATGTCCATTATGTCACGCTGTATGACCATGCATACCCATAGCTTATCTGCCACTTATAAGTGAGAACATGTAGTATTTTTCTGTTTCTGAGATATTTCACTTAGGATAATGGCCTCCAGTCCATCCAAGTTGCTATAAAAGACATTATTTCATTCTTTTGTATGGCTGAGCAGTATTACATTTTATATATATATATACATATACACATATACAAGTATATAGATGCCAGATTTTCTTTATTCATTCATCAGTTGATGGACACTTAGATTAATTCCATATCTTTGCAATTGTGAGTTGTACTGCAATTAAACATACGGTATCTTTTGATACAATGACTTTGCCTTTGGATAGATACCCAGTTTATTGCAGATTTTAATACACTGTAAGAAACAGAAAGATCAAGCAGAGAAACTAAGCATTGATATCAAAGAACACCATGAAAACTATTAGATGTATAGAAAACTTTGCACCCCACAGAGAACACACATCGTTTTTTATGAACTCACAGAATATTTATAAGAATACATTGTATAAATGAAAAGGCATGAATCGAATTTTATGTAACGTATTCTAAAAGTTAAACTTTAACTTATAAAGCTATTCTTTATGTTTTACTCATTGAACAATCACCAATAGCTCTTTATAGAACTTCAGTGACATTCCCATTTGTTCCTTTGGACAAATACTTTGTATCTTTGCCAAAGTATATTTAACACAGTTTAGTGTGACTTTCCTTATTTTACTTTTTATTTTTTTATTTTTTGGACTCTCCTTTTTTAAAAATTACATGTAAATGTGTGTTTACCTGCAAAAACAATGTCTTCTCTTCCCAGTGGAGCTTGAAGGAACTCAGGAAATTTCATCTCAGAATATGACTCCTTGGTATAAAGAGTATTTTGAATTGAAGGCTCTTAGAGATCAATAGGTGTTGGAAGGGGCTTTCCCTCTATCTGTATAAAACCAGACACATCAAAAAGAACAACTGACTTCCCTTTCCCTCCCTGTTATCTCAATATATTGCTGGAAAGAAGATCAAGAATGCCACCAGACCTGGACCAAATCATTTTAAATTTAATACTTGTCTCTCAGGTTAATTTAATTTCCAAAGAGAATCATTTACAAGTCAATCTGTTTTCCCACATCTATTCATTCTCCCAAGTATCTATTCATTCTCCCTAGGGTCAATTTATTGCCACTCAACAGAATTACCTATATTCCTCATCCCCCACTACCCTTTAAAATGAGGTATATAAACTTCTGGACCCCATAGGAACACTGGGTAATCACTCTGTGGTTCTCCCTGTGTGCAGGGTAAATAAATCTCTTTTGCTTATTAATCTGCTTTAATGTGAGTTGATCTTTCGGTGAACCTTCTGGGTCAAAGAAGAAGTTTCCTCTCATCCTCACAATCTCAAAGTAATTCCTAGAAGGTGTATGTGGGAGAATTTTGCATTTTACTTCTGTATAGAGGAGAATCTTTAAAATATATATGGCAAAAACTAAAAGGCGATAGTTTCTAGCTTCTGGCTGATTGTTGGTTCTCTCATTTTTTTTTTTCTGTATGAAGATCTGCAGTAAATGACAAGAACAATATTTCAAAAGTTTGAACCTCTGGTCTTTTTCCCCACAACAGAAGGCACAATAGGAAACTCAATACATTCCAAAGGATTAATGTTATACTGACGATGTTAAAACAAAAGGATAGCTTAAAAATATGTACTAGGAACCTCAATAACATTTAAAAATAATCTTTGTATTAAAAAGAAAATTAATAAACAACTTAGAACTAAATAGTAATGAAAACCCTACATGTCAATATTTATGGGATACAGCTAAAGGAATACTTAAGAAGAAATTTATAGCTTCCAATATTTTTGCTTGAAAATCAGAAACATCAAAAACAATTGAGAAATAGACATGACACAAGCAATAACAACAAAAAAATCATAGATAAATTGCACTTCATCAAAATAAAAAAGTTTGGGTATCAAAGGATATTATCAAGAAAATGAAGAGCTTTCTGCATTTGAATGAAGCAATGGAATTATTAGGTACATTGGGATGATGAACTGGGGCAGTTGATTTGGGAACCAAGGCTAAGGGTTTCCTTTTACATGGTAAGCTAGCCCCTAGTCCACAGGAACTCATGCACGGGGGAGAAGCATGATTTGGGATCTCGGGCAAGTGATCATGGTGGCAGGATTATGTGGGGATGAGATGAGACTTGTTCTGGGAGCATCTTCCCATATGCTTTTCCTCTTGGGCCTCCCCTACCCGACTCCAGCCTCAGAGGGGGCCAGACAAGAGCCACTGCCTGGGGCGCCTCTGGGGCATTCCCTCTCTTCCTTAGAAATCTCAATGCATTCTGGGAATATTCTGTGACCATCAGAAACCCAGAAAAATTGTTTGAAGTACTGAAGCATTTTACTCTTGAAATAATAAACATGTATTTATACTTCAATTTACTGATAGAAAATCCACATTCAAAAACACTTCAGGAGATTTTCACTCTAATTTACATTTAAAATGCTTACCTCTAATATTTAACCAAATTTTTTATTTTTAAAAATTCCAAAACTACAAAAAGTTAAAAGAATAGTACAATGAATACTCTGCATATCCTTTATTTGATTTATCAATCGTTAACATTTTTACCACATATACTTTATCTCACTTTCTTTCTATGGTGGTATATATGATTTTTTCTTGAGCCATAAGAAAATAAGTTCAAACACTGTGATATACACACCTAAATACTTCAGTATGAATCACCTAATCATAAAGTATCATCCCACATAGGCACAATTCCTAAGAAAATTGACAATAACTCCATGATGTCATCTAATATCTGACTTAGATTTCCTCAATGTTTCCAACAATATCTTTTGTAACTATTTTTTTTTAATTCAGGATTCAATCAAGGCTCACACATTTCATTGTTTGATATGTCCCTCCTGTTTTCAATCCAGAACAGTTTTTCTGTTTCTTCACTTTTTCATGACATTTTTTTTCATGACTTATTGAAGAAACCAAGCTAGTTGATTTGTAGAATGATTCCTCGTGATATAATTTAACTTGTTCCTCTCTTCTCTGTGTTTCCCATAAACTTTAAGTTAGGTCTAGAGGCTTGACTAACCTCAGGTAAATATGTTGGACAAAAACATTTTCATATTTCATGATGCATCACATCAAGATGTACATAATGCAAGATTGCCTCACTATTGATAATAATTAATGTCTGATCACTTGATTACGGAGCTGACTGCCAGATATTTTCATTTTTGATCAGTAAGTCATCTGTGAGGTCATGTTTTGACATCGACTTTTCAAAATCAATGTCTTTTCACCCATGGTTTTAGAATCCAGAGTTTTGATCAATTATTATATTTTGAATTGAGTTACAAAATGGTGATTTCCTCCTTATATCATTTTATCTACATTTATTAGCTGCATTTTTTTAATAAAGAAGAGCTTTTCTTCTCTCTTAAGTATAATTATAGACTTTTAGATGTTATAATCAATTATTGTCATTATTCTTTTTAAAGTTCAAATTGTTCCAAAAACAGAGAAATTCCTATAAGTCAGCTGTTAGGTCCCGTTGACATGACCCAATCGATGTCTGAGGACTTCTTTGCTTTGTGAGGTAACAAGATGTCCTGGTTCACCTTGACCTTTCTCTGCTCTTGCTCTGGAATCAGCCATTTTCCAATGTGTACTATTTCTTTTAAAGGGGAATGGTATTTAGAAACCCATGTGGGCACAGGTGAATCTTTAATAATGAAATTTTAGGCATTACTATCAGCTTTTTATAAGAGACCTTTTGGAGTAGTCATGCCCTTCTGGAAGGTCTAAGGCTAGCTTGTGAGCTAGATACAATCTTGGAGTTTCAGAGAGCTGGATGAGACTGAGAAGGGCTGATTAGAGCAGAATCTACCATCTTAGTGTCACTGTCTGTACCCTAAAACAAAAATGATTTTTGGAGAAAATTAGGTTTTTCTCCCCCCTAACTTTCCTACCCCATCTGGGTCATTGAACAGATATAGTTTAAAGCTAAAACTTCTTCTAGATGTCCTTCTTATTGCCTGGTTTACTCCACACACAGAATTTGTATAGAGTGATCCAAGATGAATTAAGCAACAAGCTCATTTGTTCAAGGGCCTTATTAGTCTCCAGGCCTAAGGCTATCCCAGAATAAACTCTCCCCTGGCCTTAACAGGAGAACATGGAATACCCAGTTAATGGAGGCGAACATGTATGGTTTGTATAAAACTCTATGTACCATAAATACCAATTTTGTTTTCTGGCTGAAACTTTCTTGCTCCAGCCCTGCTGAGCAGACAGTAGGTAACAGGACTCCTCCCATCCTGTCCAAAGTTCACTATTCTAGAAATAGTCACTTCACTCAGTCAGATTCCCTTTCTCAAGGATTTGAACCAAGAGCCCTAGAGGGAGGTTTCAGTCATCAGTGGTTTAATGCAGAGTTGGGTCTGACTGCTATGTACAAGGTGAGGAAGTAAAGGAAGATGACGGAGAGACCATGGCAATTGGAGGAGAACGTAGAATCAGGGATGAAGGAGACCATACCATCGCTAAGAAATAGAGACCTTCTGAAATTCCAGCTATCTGTTCATTTCCTGTCCTTGGAGTCTGCGAAGTTTCTGTATGCTTGCAATTAACTTCTTTCTTTAGTAGAATTAGTTTCATTGTTCTTTGCAACTGGAAAATCTTGGCTCTAATACTATATGGTATAATTGTGCACATTGTTTTTTTAATTCTTTTTTGTTATAGAAAACCATTTTGTTTTAGGTTATTTTATCTGCCATTATCATATTAATAGGATATTTCCAAATATTTGCTTAGGAAAAAACTGTATATAAAATATTAAATAAATACAACATCTATTTCTTTTGAAAGAGCAATCATATTTGTTGTCGACCCTGGTCTCTTTAGCTAAGATTTGGATCAATCCATTTAAAAGCAATCCAACCAATCAAAACCCAGCAATGCCCTGGTCCTTTGTCAGCCCCACACATGTGTCTAATTAAAGTTGTCTATCAGAATTTGACAGCTCCACTGTGGTTGTACTTATTGTGGAACCAAGCAACACACACAAGTTGAGAATGGTAAATGTTTATGGTTAGTGAGTCATAATAAAATGAAAATATGAAATATGATAAAAATATGAAGGGGGTAGAAATTTTGATTTGGATTATGGAAAGAAAAAAAAATGCAGAAGAAAGTGACTTCAGCTGAATGCAATTTGGTGTTTATTTGACCTTCTCCTGAGTCTGGCCAGCTCCAGAGCTCCTGTTGGTTCCAGACCTGGGCACTGGGACAGTAAGTTCTGCTGTGAGATGTTGGACATTGTAGTGGATGCTATTGCTGCCTCAGTCCCACCCTCCTTATCTGGCTGGTGTACCCATCCCCCAGCTGCTTTGCAGGTAACAGCTCACAGGTGCGCCCTTCTCCCAAGAATTGCCCTCTGCCAACAAGAGCCAACTCACTTGGAAATGCTTGGGAAATTATAGCCTCCACTCAGGGTGGCCCCCAGTCTATGTCTCACTGACTTGTGGGTACAACAGCATGGCCTGCTTGTCTTGAGTTAGGATAACTCTGTGATGTTATTCATGCTCTGAAGTTCTCTGTGGGATCATCTAGATTTTGACAGAAACCACACCTTTTGCCTTTTCTCCAGCCCCATCCTGCTTTCCTCGTTCCTGTACAAGTTTCACCTGAGGACATTCTCTCGGCAAAAAGCTTGCACAGTAATCTGCGTCTCTGTTCTGTTTCTAGGAGCTCCAACTTAAGGTAGTCAAGTGACCTTTAACTCAAATAAACAAAGATAGTCTTCACTTTGCTATTGTCCATAGCTTTGCTAATACATCAGTGGGGGAATAACTGTGCAGGCTGATTCTCTCATATCAACTACAGGTTTCCTCTCTGAAAATTCCTTTCCATCTCATCATGTTTAGCGTTGAGCACCTGGCACTAACGTTGTCTTGGGGAGGAGAATGTCTCTGTTTAGCAAAGTACCTTGATGAGCTAAGAGTAGAAAAGGTAGAAAAGACCCTAAGGTCATGTATTTAAAGGAAAGGATGAAACAAAAAGCTGGATAGATTGATCTGCGTGAGAATAAACAAAGATTTTATACTGGGATGAATCAAGAAGGGTAGAGGATTTGGGAAGGAGAAATAGAGAGAGTCTGGCAATAAGAGAGAAGGAAGAAAATTTTCAGTGGTGGAAGGTCCAGAAGATGTTTAGGACCAAGGATGTTTAATATTTGATTGTGAGTGTGTTGTGATGAAGAAAACTCCCTCTGACTCTAAATCTTCAGTATAAATTTGATTTGCTAGAATAATCTTGTGGGTTGGTGATAGGGCAAATAAAAAGTTAGAGCAGTGAAAATGCCAGTTCCATACTCACCCCTTTGCTGACATCCGTGTGGGGTAGGAACATCCTTTTGAGGGAGCAATAGGCCAAGTGTCCTGGCAGCAGCTATCAGTAAAGTGAATGGTGGCCCATGGGGACTCTAACAGAGGCAGAGAGAAGCAGCTGTGGCATGAAACTGACTCAGAACAGGGAAGAGAAAAACCCGAGTTTCCTGTAGATAAACTAGATGAATAGGTCTTTAGCAGCAGAGAGAGAGGGGCTGGCATGTGGATTATACACACACACACACACACACACACACACACACAGACCCTAGTGAGTGGTACCACCTATAGTGACTTCACAGTCTTTAATGAAATCTGGCAAAGAGGAACACAAAGCATTAACATTTGTAACATGGTTATATAACTTTTATTTGGCTTTCTTTCTTTTTTTTTTTTTCCAGAATAGACAACATCAGAGCCTATTAGTGCTGGCCTTGGCAAGATTAAGTGCTTTTAGAAAGTGCACCCTGGTATAAACAAAAGACAAGCACAATCTGGTAACTAAAAATGATTTCCTAAGAGGACAGATGTACTTTTCTTTTTCTCCCTCCTTTAAGTCCTACTGATTTTTTTCATGCCCCGTTTCAAATACTCACCTTCATAAAGCATCTACTAACCTCTTCCCAGTCGGCATGATCTCTTCCTTCTTTGAGCCCTGCATAACTTATTTGAAGAGTTTTTAAGTTAATATGAAATTTTGCTATGTTTTATAGTGTTATATATAATCAGGATGCATCTTGGGAAATATAAATTAAGACAGAGTCATTTGATTGGCAGGATTTCAAGAAATTTTACTGGCCACATGGAATTTGTTACATCCAGAAAGCTGGTCCATGTGCCAAGACAAGCCTAATTCAAAGATTTCATAATGATTTTATATATGCCCAAAATACAACAGTTAATATGTATATAGCATGTGCTATATGCATGTTCTTTGCTCATGTTAACTCCTCTAATTTTCACTGTGATCCTATGAAATAGGATTACCATTATCCTCATTTCATAGATGAGATAACTGAGGCACAGACATGCTAAAGGGCTTGCTATGGAAGTAGCAGAGCCAAGATTTGAACCCAAGCAGTTGGCCTGGCTCCAAAATCCACGCTTTTACCTGCTGAGCCTTACTGCCTATTACATAATTTTTATAAATTTTAATTATTTATTTAATCTTTTGTTTCAATAGATTTAGGGGCTATAAGTGGTTTTTTGGTACATGGATGAATTTTGTAGTGCTACTATATAATTTTTAAAATCCTGGTCTACAAACGTCATTCCTCCCCCAACAAAATACCATAGCCACTCACATGACAAACCTGAGGAGGATAGACAAAAGAGAACAAAATCAGGAAAACTTTTTTCTTTCCCTCTGTCCCGGCGTGTCTCTAAGTCTATAAATTCTTAAGCTCTTGGTATTTTCTGCTTTTTAGCATAAAATTTATGCATTCATTAAAATATCTAGGCCTTTGCTACATATTGATGCTTCTCATCAAGTGTCAAACATCTTGAATACATATCTATAGGTGCTGGAGTGCATCCCAGGTCCAGAAACATGTTTATTAAGGTAATTATTCTACCCCCATTATAACAAAGGGTAAAGCATATCTACGCCTCCCCAGGCACTTTCCCTTGAAGAGCTCCTTTAGTAAAAAATGGGGAAAAGAACAAATTTGAAAGTTTTCTGCCCCCTCTCTCTACTCTAATATTTTACCTTTCTCTGTGAGTAATAAACATGATCCATATGTTCAATACATAATTATTTGTAGTTCTTCTCATTTTCCTTACTGAGCTGAGCAACTGAAGGGCAAGACTTCATAATCCCACATTGCTTTGCACAATGCCTTGTCCCCTTAATATTGATTGAAGTGGAGTGACTGAGGACATGAGGTACAGGCTGCATCTGTCAAGGTTTGAGCAGAAAACAGAAGAATCAAAAGAAAAGAGAAGAAATGTAAGGAAAGGACTTTTTCCAAAGGTGGGTTAAGGAAAGGTGGTGAAGCATGCAAGGATGCTATGAGCTGAATGTTCGCGTTCTCCCCAAATTCATATTGAAATCCTCCCCCCTCCCCCCTCCGCCCTGCACCGTGTGATGGTAATAGGAGGTGGGGCTTTGGAAGGTGATTAGGTCGTGAAGGTGGAGCCCTCATGAATGGTATCAGTGCCCTTACAAAAGAGACCCCTCGTCTTCTGCCATGTGAAGATCCAAGACAGCAGTCTGCAACCCAGCGGAGGGCCCTCACCAGAACCGGACCGTGCTGGCACCCTCTTCTCGGACTTCTATCTCCCAGAACGGTGAGAAAAAAAGTTTCTGTTGTTTATAAGCTACCTAGTCAATGGTACTTTGTTATAGCAGCCCAAAAGGATTACTAGTAAGAGCAGGAAGCTGTTACCTCCCGGAGGTCTGAAAGGGACAAGGAGAGGGAGTAACTACTGGAATCTCACCAGAGCTGTAGCTGTAGGAAAAAGGCTGCCTAGTAAGAGTTGTGAACTTGGGTACAGGGACGCGGTGGCTGCCAAACTGTGACCTAGAGAAAGGAAGAGAGAGCTGGTGGAGCAGACGCTGACCTCTTACTCTTCCCATGGTTCGGTCTCTGGGAAGGGCCTCCAGGGACTGAACCGATGGGAAGGCAACAGACAGAGTGGATGCAGCTGGACAGGAGGCTGGATGGGCACGAGGGGAATTTGCAGCAGATGTGTGTAACAAGGTTCATGCACTCATTCAACACCTACTGCTCTCTTACTATGTGCAAAGCACCAGACTTTCATGTGGGAGGAACAAAAATGAAAAGGGGACTATTCTTGTGGGAAGTGCTTATTTATATTTGGGAAAGGATTCACAGTGGATTGCAGTACAAAAGACTGCACTTTCCTTTGTTAAGTGTTCCCCTAAGTACGCGCACATGTTTAAAATGGGCTTGTGATGGAAAGCGACCGTTTGCTCTTCTACCCTCCTGACCACCATCCTTCTTAGAGGCTGAGCCTATTTATTTCTGGAGATAATCTCCATATCTCTAAAAAAGATGCTTATACTTAAATTTTGGTGGAACAACTGTAGACATTATTAATTTCCTTCAGGGGATTTTTATGTAGAAAACAGCCTCAGAGAAAAGACCTACATTTAGCAAAGGTCACAGGCCACCCTGCTGCCCCACCCCCTGTGGCTAGCCCTCAACCCAAGCGCCCTGATTCAGGGTCACCCCAAGGGGCTGCATCCAGGCTTGCACACCCTCCATTTAGCTCTCAGTATTTCACACTTTTGTTTAAATTTTATTTTTTTCATAGTAATAGATGAATAGTTTCAAAAATCAGTTAATATTACAATGCTTATGATGAAAAAAAATAGTCCTTGGTCCTTATTCTATTCAATTTCCATTTTCCTCTCCACAGAGGTACTGTTTTCAAGACCTTTAGCTGTTTCTTCTGGTTTTCATAGTTCTAAATATATACTGCTAACATTTAGACAAATACATGAAGTCTGTCCAGAAAGTATCCAGTCATGCAATATGAAAAATAGAGACATTTATTGAAGAAGATACAAGAAACATTGTGCAGAGGACAATGACACCTTAGTCCCCTTCAAAGTAGGCGCCTTGGGACCTCACACAGTTCTCCCAGCATCTCATAATCTACCCCATACATGTTAGACATTCTCAGGTGTTCTGCTTGTTGCAGGCCTTCCAGAACGTGGATCACTTTCAACAGATTCTCGACCATCTTTGAAGCGTTTGTGCCACACTTGCATTTGTGCGGCACTCATTGCATCCTCCCCGAAAGCCCTCTGAATCATCGGAATAGTTTCTGCAGAGGAATGTTCAAGCTTAACACCAAATTTGATGCAGATTCATAGCTCTACTTGCTCAGTCATTTTGAATGCCACGGCCACACAGTACACATGCTCACTCAAGGCATCTAGCGCCCCCCTGACTAGTACAGTAAGGTCCTCACTGTTTATGAATGTGCATTACAGACCACTGTCCTTGGCTGTCAGGCTACATTGATGTCACACAAACCGTTCTCATTATATTAACAATGGCTGGATACTTTCTGGACAGACCTCATACCTCAAGAATATTCACAACAGTAATATAAATAACATATTTACAAAAGCTTTAGCTTTTATTTATTTTTAGCCTTTATTTCTTTTGCTTTTTCACACCAATTTCTTCACACCTGTGGTTGAGGTTTCCAAATGAAAATTTAATACCTTAAAGATGAACCAATCACAGTAGAGCATAAAGAATATATCTTAATGCCACAAATATTTAATAGGTGCACTCTTGAGATATGCACAAACTACATTAACAAGTTGATGATGTTGTTTTAAGTTCATTTAAAGAAACTTTAAGAAACTTACTATTTAAAGATAGACTTTTAAATAAGCTTTTTGTCAAAAATTTTGTTCTCACATCTGTTTTTATTACCATGTACTTTATTCATTCTACTCCAAATCATATTCACTCTTTTTTTTTTTTTTTTTTTTGTTGAGACAGAGTCTCACTTTGTTGCCCAGGCTAGAGTGAGTGCCGTGGCGTCAGCTTAGCTCACAGCAACCTCAAACTCCTGGGCTTAAGCGATCCTACTGCCTCAGCCTCCCGAGTAGCTGGGACTACAGGCATGCGCCACTATGCCCGGCTAATTTTTTTTTTCTATATAGATTTTTAGGTGTCCATATAATGTCTTTCTATTTTTAGTAGAGACGGGGTCTCGCTCAGGCTGGTCTCGAACTCTTGACCTTGAGCAATCCACCCGCCTCGGCCTCCCAGAGTGCTAGGATTACAGGCGTGAGCCACCGCGCCCGGCCCATATTCACTCTTAAAAAAACCCATATTCAGTTTATGATTTACTGTAATATGAAGATAACTTATTTCTCTATTTTCTTACCTTGTATTTTGTAAGGTTTTTTTCTCTCAAGTAAACTACTCTGTCTTTGTATTATCTCATTTGGATTCTAAATTTATTCCATAATGTAATACCACATTTTTTTCCAGAAATATCTATATACTCTAAGTCTTTATGCTTTGTTCAGTAAATTTGCAAGAAGAATATTATGTACCAAAGTTGTTTTTCAAAGAACCAATTCAGTTCCACATCTGAGTACCATATTTCCCCGTCATTACAAAAATCCTTTTGAAAGCATTCTTTCTACCAAATGGTTCAGTACAGTGTCTATTTTGAGCATCATGAGCAAGCACAATTATTTCTAAATCAGAGCAAAGTTACAGATGAAAATTCTGTATGATTCCGCAAGCCTTTATTAGAGTGCATATGGCTGTCCTTATCACGGAAGGAGGTGCGGAAATGTAAGACAGGACACCTCTATTCAAGAAGTTTATGGTGTTTGGAGTAACATATATGTGATGTAAGTAAAATATGAGATGTACGGAGTTGGAGCCAGAATGAGTGATGCAGGCAAGCAATGCTTAGAGGGTTTCCAAAGAAATGGAGAAATCAGTGTGGGCTCGGGTAGGTGATGGCAGGTCCATACAGTTGTTTAGATCTGAGAGCCTTGACAAATGATCAGTTGAGCAGGGAGTAGTCAGGCCAGGATGCTGAATTGTGGCAGAAGTCAACAGTAGAGGGGGTGTTGGAGGGGTAGCTGGGAGATAGTGAAGACAACAGTTTGCCTACTGTGAGTGGGAGCAGAGAGAGCTAGAATCAAACCAAACAGATAAGGTTATTGTGGCATATGATATTGGGGTGATTTTGAGTGTCAGGATGTGTTACCACAGACCCTCTTGAGGACACACAAGCCTCAACTTTTTGCGAAGATTGACCTTAGGAAAAAAATGTTACATACTGTGCACGAACAAAGGTTAACCATGAGAAAGATTTCTGTGTTGCGTGGGAATACAAAGTGGTTTGAAGTAGAGATGATTAACTCAAAGAGAGCACCAGGCAAGCAAGCTCCAGGCAAGAAAGACTTGTACTCTTTCTGTGAACTTTCACAGTGTCAGCTCAGGTTGCTTTAGGGTTATTTGTATCATTCAACATCCCCCGTCTCCCCCCCATCCCATTTTCTTCCTTTCCTCTTTTGCATTCTGGTCATACATGGAAGGATTATGAAAAGACTAGAACTGTATTTGGAGAGCCTCTCATCCCAGATTTGTGACTAGTCATGCATGGTTCGTTAGATTTCATGTTTATGCCAAAATGGTGGAGCTGCAGGTGCTTATATGAAAGCAATATAAGTGTATCTTAAAACATTTTCAACTAGTTTAAAACTTGAGTTGCTAAGACCATCTAGAGTAAAAAATAAACATGAGGGGAGCGGAGATTCTCTGTGTTTTCTTACCAGGAGGCTGAAACAGATCAATTCACTGAAAAGCAATTTATCAAAAGATCTGTTTACTGAACAACCAATTTGCTGAGCACCAGTTTGCCAAATAGTGATTTATGGGCTAGCAATTAGCTGATTGAGTAATTTATTAAAAGACCTAATTGCTGAATTATCAATACGCTACACACTTTTTCACTACTACAGCAGAAGGGCTTGTTTACTCTATCGACAAAAGTGCAAAGAAAATGTGGCTATTTTATTTTTCAAAAATTAATCTTTTTTGCAAGCACCCCCCTTCCCCATTCCTACCTATTTTGTGGTGTGGGCCAGGGGAACTTCAAGTAAGGATTTATCATTATAGTCTGATTTCAACTGTTTCCTTTTAGTCTCTGCCTTTTCAGTAAGTGTCTAATCTGTCACAATTCTTCACCCCACATCTTGTCCCTGACAAAGGTGGCTTCTGGGGTCCTGGCCTTACCACATTCCTGAGGCAATGGTGGGAGAGGGGAGGGGACTCTGGTCTGTGAGTGGATCTGTGTGCTCCTCCCTGGTTTCTGCGGAAAGAATGTTCCCTGTCCATCTTGCGGCTGCTCTCCGTGCTGTCTCCCGTTGCTGAAGTCTGCTGACGACAGGGGAGAACTTGCGGTCTAGTTTCTCTTGGAGCAGTCTTGTCTGGTGACTCAGACCCCCCTTGGCTGCTGGGGGTGCATATTCCCCCTGAGATCTGGCTGTGAGCTCCCATTTGGTTCTCACATTGGGTGGTGGTCCTGTCGGCATGGCTCCTGCTGAGAAACTTACCAGCCAGCAACAGTAACCCCTTTGTGCTCCACCACAGGTCACAAAGGAGCTACCAGCAACTTTCCACACCACCAGGAGCTGAGGAAGACCCAGCAACCCCCCACACCGGGTAATGCCACAGCCCTTCCAATTCTACTCTAAAGCAGCCACCTCGAGCAGCTGAGAGGGCCACCCACTTGTTTGTGGCCGTGCGACTGTGCCAGGCCAGGGTCCTGACGTAGCTCTGTGGAGTGTGCGGCTTTCTCCTCAGCCTGTGTACCTCGCTCTTTTTCCTGTGATATCAGCCCAGAAATCAGAAGTCTGACAGCAAATATCCCAAGCATTGCTTTCTCTACTTCTGTCCTTTCTCCTCCTTGTGACCTCCTGGAGGCTGAAAGGGGCCAAATTTCCACAGTTTCCTGGCTTGTTCCAACTTCCTTTTCATCCTGTCCTTCCTCCTGCGGGGCTTTCTCACTCTCCTCCACCCTGCTTTGGGGGCTATAATGATACAACAGCTCTGCCTGAAAATTTATTGGGGAAAAGAAAGGAAAAAAATCTATCAGCTTGATATTTTCAAAACTTCATTTTCATTAGTTTTCCTCCCTAATCTCCTTCCTCTGCAGAGTTAGAGCTGCCTGCTGCCTGCCTGTTGAGGGAGCCAACAGGAATTACAGCTAGACTTTAGGAGGTTACAGAGAGGTGAGGTCACATCAGGAGAAGGGAACACGGGGAACCCACACAAATTCATCAGCCACGACTCCATGGCGGTGACATGCGGGCAGAACCACGTTGGTGGGAGAGCCCACAAGTCACGTCACACATGACACCACCATGGCTTGCCACAGATGGGATACACCTGGGGACGCCGTCTTGGTGATGCGGCTGGGGGGGAACATCTGAGAGGCAGAGATTAAGATATCTCAGGGTGGGCGAAGATTAGAAAAATAAAGAAGCTACATTTACTTTTCATATTTGGAAGTCGTTTGAGTGAACTTGTGCAGCTACTTTAAAAGTGTCTAGCAATTCACTTTTCATAGATGCTACCCAATATTCAGTGTACTTTTTGGAATAAAAATATCTTGGATATTGTACATGTCACAGATATCAAAGATTTTTTTAAATGAGGGGTTGGTTTCTTTATTTCCAAGTATTTTCCACCCAGTCTATCGGCTGTCCTCATGTACTTAATTAATGATTTGCTTTCTGGAGTAGGACAGAAGGAGGCAGAATCATAGTGTTGTCTGGGGAATCATGTCTGGGTTTGTTTTCCCACATTTGTGTGCCTACCACTGTCTTGTGTGACAACATGTTCATACATACCTGCTCCCTGTCTACTTCAACTCCTCTGAGACCCCACTTGTGTTTATGTTCCCAGGACTTGTTAGTCTTCAAGATAGTTCAAGTGAAAATGAAAGACTGACCACTTATATATCATACATTCAGTATAGATGAAGTGCTTATGTGTCTGAAATGTGAAAGAGCTGTTTTGCTTTATGTCACATTGCAGTGGAAATAAGTAGAGAAAAGCCATTCTCTCCCATGCATATCTTTCACAGCCGTACTTTGCTGCCGCCTCTCCAAAAGCTTCCTCTGAATAGAATATTAGCACTTCAAGGACATTAGAACCAAGCTGAGACTAGATGGGAAACGGATGCCAAAATGGGCTGAGCTGTCCAGTCTGTAATCAACAAGAGTGAGTCCAAAGATTATGTCTTATCTAAAAAACAGCAGAAAAGACATTTTTTCCCTTAAACAAAACTACAAAGGTGCATTACAATTTCACAAATATTTGTTGAATAGTATTAAGGGCAAGGCAGTGTGCTGGGCACCACTTGGCAGAGCTTTTACAGGACTGTTGGACAACTGCCAGGTAACCAGTGGACAGGTGGCTCAGGGAGCTTATCACCACTGTCCTGGTTTGCTTGGGACTGAGAGGGTTCCCGGGACATGTGACTTTCAGAGCTAAAACTGATATAGTCCCTGGCAGACCAGGATGAGTTGGCCACCCTACCTATCAGGCAACCTCAGCTCCAAGTTTTATGATTTTAATCTCAAATGTCTACTTGATCATAATAAACTGTGATATTTAGAGTAAATTATTGGTCCTACAGATACTTTTCTCTAAGCAGATGTGTATAGGAAAGAATTCTGGTCTGTGGAAAACTGGTTCTGACGCTTTACTAACTGCATGTAACTCATACTGCTTTATGAGTTAGTCATAATTAATCTCTGAACCTGATTGCATAAAATGAAAATAACCATCATATAAGTTCATTGCAAGGATTAAGTGAAATAATGTGAGAGATGGTGTTTTGCATATTTTCAAGTACAATGCAGATGTGAGATATTATTTTCAGACATGTTCCTATACCAATAACAGAATATTAGAAACCAAAAAATTCCATTTTTCCCCGCAATTTCTCAGGATAAAGTTTCTCCTCAACGGGTTTTATAATTTAGCAGAGTTAAAAATATTTGAAGACAGTGGAGCACAAGGTATTATTTTACTGCCATCTTTGGGACATGTTTTGAACTACACTCTTGTGTAGTTTAAGTAAATTGTTTTTCAAAAGCAGTGTAGTTATGTTTTTAAATGTATCGGCAACAGTGATTATGGCCACTGGTTGAGAGTCTGAAGGCCTCACTAAAAAGCTACTAGGTTAATCAATCATAAGGAATTGACTCAACAATGACTCACACCTGTCACAAGGCTATGCTTATGAACTGAGGCTGGTCTTCTGAAGTGATTAGCTGTTAAAGCTGGAAGGGACATTAGAAGCCAGTCCTTGCAGATGGCTTCCTGTCTACTTTCCCTGAGCTCACTTGGGGATTTATTAACAGGAAGGGTAGCAGATTGCAGCTCTGGGAGGTGCCCAGGAAGAGGGGATAGGCAATCTCTGGCACAAAAGAGAGAAAACAAACATCCAGACTCAACATGTATGTATCATATATGTACCTATATCCAAATGAATGACTGAACAAACAAACAAACTCTGTGTCAGGGCCTGTTCCTTTCTGACCCTGGGCTCTGTCTGGGTTGAAGGTGAAAATCAGAGAAGTAGCCTTAGAGTCTCCCATCCTGGGAATAGCAGTGCTGGCCAGTATCCCTCTACCTAATAATGCGCGATGGTATGGGAGGGTAGCCTTCAGAAGACTGGAATTGGAGGAAACCCCTTTTAAAACATTTTCTGTCTTCCTCTGGTTGCACAAGCTGTGCCTCCTAAGGAATCTAAGCAATTATTTTACCACAAATTCAAGTAGGAAAGTCAAAGCAGCACTGAGTTCTGAGTACGTGTGTTGGGGAGGAGGAGAGGGGAAGTGGAGAGGCAAAAGTCAAGAGTCGTGTTTTTGTTTAGATAACTCTCTCCTTTGTGCCACTCAATGACATTTCGAACTTGACAAAGATTCTTTGCTTGGCCAAACTTTAGTCAGGCTTCTGCACCTTTTCCTAGGTCCGTCTGTGCACTTCCTTGCAAAAATCCAGTTTTAGCAAAGAACCCTACTAACTCTCTGATCATCCCTGATACCTGATCAGGTTCCTTACCCTCCACCGCCCCCCACGTGATGTCTTCTCACCCTAGCCTGTCTTCAGCTAGAATCCTATTAGATCGGTTTAGCCAGAATACCTCTGATATTTCCTCTTAGTAATTTTCCATCCTCTGATCCACATCCTGCTCCTTGGCTATAAATTCCCACTTGTTCATGCTGTATCCAGAGTTGAGCCCAGTCTCTCTCCCCCATGGCAAAACCCAGTTGCAGCGGTCCCTGTACCTATCGCGATGGTCATGAGTCAAGTCTGCCTTACTGTGTATCATTGAATGATTTTGTTCTTTTGCAAACTTCAGAGCATGTGGCTACCTTTTCTGCCAGCTCTCCCATTCTTCCCAATCTGCACAGAGTCCTTTTGTCCTGCCACCTTCCTTAGGATACACCAGTTTCCCCTCAGGATGAAGGTTCTAAGTTCCAGTCCCTTCTTGTCTGGAGTTGTTGAGCTATGGCTTGATGTGGCAGGTCCAGAGTAGACAAGTGGCTCCTGAATGTCATCTTTAAAAATATTATTTCTCACACTCACTAAAATTTTAATTGTCAGCTTCAAAAGACATAATATCAATTACAGGCAAAGACATAGAACAACTGGGATGCTCTTACATTGCTATTGGAAGTGTAAAATGGTACAACCACCATGGAAAACTGTTTGGTGGTTTCCAACAAAGTTAAACACATGCCTATTCTATGACCCAGCAATTCTACTTCTAGATAGATATCTAAAATAAATGAGTATATATGTCCACAAAAGACTGATACATGAATGTATACAGCAACCTTATTCATAAAAGCAAAAAAGCAGAAACAACACAAATATCCATCAATTGGACGATGGATAAACAAATTGTATTATATTTGTGCAATGGAATTCTTCTCAACAATAACAAAAGAACAAACTACTGATGCATGAAACAACATGATTATTCTCAAGAACATTAAACTAAGCAAAAGAAGTCAAATACAAAAGAGATCATACTGTATGATTCCATTTACATGAAGTTAAAGAACAGGCAAAATTACTCTATGTCCACATAAATCACTATTTGGCTACCTTTTGTGGGGGAATATTGATTTTTAAAGGAGCACAAGAGGAACTTTGTAAGGTGATATCAATGTTTTTCTATCTTAATCTAGTGGTGATCACATATTGGTGTATACAAATTGCAAAGTTCTTAAGTGGTACACATAAGGTTTGTACATTTTTTATTTCATGTAAATTATGGCTCAATAAGGTACTATTAAAATCTCCTTTTCTCTCCCTCCACCTTTCTACCAATTAGAATTCCAGTTTGGTTCACTAACTCTTTATCCACTTTGTAACTTTACTCAGGAGTCAAGTGGTGGTGACTGCTTCAAATGTCACAAAAGGACATCTCCACCTACTCCTTGTCTGTAACCGGATGGATGTGGCTGGAGGAAAAAAAACACAGCTGTGCTAATTTAGTCTCACATTACATTTATCCTTGCAAGTCTCAAGTGGGCCTTCTGGAAATCCTTACAATCCTATTATATTTCATAAGTAAATTTGCTTTCCTACTTCCTAAAATTATTTCATACCTTAACCCTCTCTCTCTTCAAATCAACAGCACCCTCTCAGCTCTGACCTTGTTTCTTATTTCATTGAGAAAATAGCAGCAATCAAGAGAGAATTGCCTCATCTTCCCACCCCCAACTTGATCAGGCTGCCTGCATTTGTACTCGTGCAACCTGCCTTCACTCTTGTTTCAATGCATCAGTGATTATCGACACGGGCTACATGTAGAATTTTAAACATGTGATGCCCAAATCCCACTTTCAGAGATTCCGAATTAGTTAATCTGATGTGAGACAGCTTTTTTCTTTTCTACTCTTTTGTTTAAAAACAATTTTCAAGGGATTCTAATATACAGGTGGCATTTAGAATCAGGAATTTAGAATGTTCAAGCTCCTATTGATGGACAACTCCTCTACTTACAGAGTGGGTCTTATTCTCACCTTCTCAAAACCGTGGTCTACCCTCTTTCCTACATGATCAATTTTTTTCTCTCTTTTAGATTAGTCCCACCAGCATACAAAGAAGCTCTAGTATCTTGTCTTAATAAAACTCTTCCTTCACTCCACCTTTCCCTCTGGCTGCCGCTTTTACAGCAAAAAAATAGTTGTCTGTACTGGCTGTTTCTTCTATAACCTCCAATTGTCTCATTGACTTTTGTCTTTTATCATTCAACAGTGAAATCATCAACATCCTACATGTTGGCAAACCCAGTAATTTCATTTTAAGCTTTGATTTATTCTACTTTTTAGCAACATTTAGCACAATTGAATTTTCTTTGAACACTCTTTCACTAGGCTAGACCATCACTATCGTCTTTCTTCCGTAATAGTGTTTCTTCTCAGACTCCTTTGCTAGTGCCTCCTCTTTTTCCCAAGCTTTAAACCCCAGATGATCCCCTGGCTCAGGCCCTGTCTGTAATCCTCTCCAGCCACACTGCTCCTCAGGGTAGTCTAATCCAGTTTCCTCTGTAGGTGGCTCACACATGTATGTGTCTTGAACTCTAATCTCTTTTCTGAGAGCCAGGCTCGTATTTCATTACCTCTCCAACATCTCTTAATTTGGGTTTCAAACAGGCACACAAATTCTTATTTCTCCACAACCATCCCATCCTGCAACTTGCAACCTGCAAGTCTTCCACATCTTAGTAAATGGCATCAGAGTCACTGAGATCAGACTTTTTAGCAGCATCCTTTATTCCTTTTTCCTCACCTCATATCCCAGTCACCACTTCTCCCCATCTCCCATTGCCACCAACCTGATCCATGCCGCCATTGTCTCTCACCTTGGCTATTTTAATACTCTCCTAACTCGGCTTCCACACTTGTTCTACAGTCTGCTCCCACACAATAGCCAGTGAATCTTTAAAATATAAATGAGATGGTACTGCTCCTAAGTGCCACCATTTCCCCTCCTCCCAAGGCATCCCATAACACCTAAAGTCAAATCTACACTCCTTAATATGACCTATGTAGTCTCATGTTTCCTACCATTCCCACCACTCTCCTTTTCATTCACTCTGCTTCAGCTACATTGATTTATGTGTATCTCCCCAAAGGCCAAGCTTGTTTCTGCCTCAGAGTCATTATTCCTGTTTGTCCCTGTGCCTGGAAAGTTCTTCCTAAAAATCTTTGCATATCTGGCTTTATCACATTGTCCTGGACTCTGTCTCAATGTCATCTCTCCTCAGGGAAGTCTTCCTTAATCACCCCATAGGAAGGTAGAGGGAAGAGGATTTATTTATACTGTTCACTGCTCTATTCCCTAAGACCTGGCAGAAAGGCAGCTCTCAGTGAATAGTTGTTGAATGAATGAGTTTTTACGCTGCCTTTAGCATGAGAGTCTCAATGTCAACTCTAGCATATAATACACAAAGTGACTGTGTTAGTGAAAGCTTGGCACTTGTCCCCGAGGCTGCATCAGAAAAAGGAGGACGGTGATTTGAGGGGAAAAAAAAGGGGAGGTTTATTAATTCCTTGACAAATTAGGAGGATGGAGACTCCCATCTTAAAATGTCATTATTCTAATCATAAGTAGAAATATGGAGCTTTTAAAGGGAGGGTTTTTAGCTTCAGGCTATTGAGTTGATGATTTTAATCCATTCCATCTCCACTGAAGACAATCTCTCATGACCTCTGCCTGCCTGGACCTCCTGGACTTCTGCCAGGACCTCCCAGACCTCCACCTGGACAATTCCCTTGAGCCATCTCCTGTGGTGCAAAGAACAAAGGACACTCCCCTGTCCCTCCCAACCATTGACCTGAGGCAGGAATGCAGGTTTTAATTCTCAAAAAGGGGCGGGGAGTTTTAAAGAGACAGAAAACATTTTTACCCTTTCTTTGGCCATTTCCTCTGTTATAACTGTGTATCTAGAGGAAACAGATGGGTGATCTGAACAGAGTTTAATAAAGGGACTCAAAGTGTGGACAGAATGTAGGGAAACCACAAGAGATAATGTGGCACCTCAGGGCCAGTAACAGTGGGATGCCTTTACCACCCCTAGGGAACATAACCTAGAGAGAGAGCTGCATGGATATGGCCATCTGTCAAGAGTTGTGACATTAAGTCACAGGATGTAGCCAGCCCACTGTGACCCTGAAGACAGTGAGTCACTGTGATACATACCCTGACTTTTTTCTCCTCCCTCCTCCCTCCTGCCAAGATGCCCTTTTACAGACACATTTGGAAGCCAAAGGACAAGGGAGCCCATTGATGAAATTCACATGGTTCATTCTGCTGGGGTACAGAGCAGGTTGGAGAAGAATGGAAATAGATCTGGCAGGGCAAAAGACTATTTAACACTTATTCCTGGAATTGGAAGGTAGCTTCTTCCCCACAATAGGCAATTTGACTAATTATTTAAATGGTTGCTTATTGTTGACAACCCATTATTCTTTTCAGGGTTTGTCTGCCTTTGTTGCATGGTGAACTGCTTAAGAGCAGGCACCTCTCAGTCATGGATGGTATGTGCAAAGTACAGTCGGCCCTTCCTCCGTACCCATGGGTTTCACATGCATGGATTCAACCAACTGTGGTTCAAAAATATTCAGGGGGAAATTAATAAAAAATACAAATACAACAATAAAAAAATACAAATGAAAACCAGTGTAATATAACAACTATTTATTAAAACATACCATTTACATTGTATTAGGTATTATAAGTAATCTAGAGATGATTTAAAGTGTATGGAAGGATGTGCATAGGAGTTTTTGCAAATACTGTACTGTGCTGTTTTATATAAGGGATTGAGCATCATCCAGGGATTTGTCTTCCCCCCTCCCCCCTCAAGAGTGCTGAACAGGGATTTGGTATCTGTGTGAGAGGGGAGGGAAAGTACCTGGAACCAACTCCTTGTGGATAGCAATGGATGACTGCATGTAGTGAAGTTCTCAAAATATCCTTTAGAACACTTTTCCCAAGTGTTTGATGAATTTCTCCTATCAGTGGTTCATTAAATTTGTATGAAATTTTACCCTTTACAAAACCTTCATAACAGTTTTGGAGATCAGCAGGACAAATATTATTATCTCTACAGGGCTAATGAAGAAATTTGGACAGAGTTCAGTGACTTGGTGCTACACAATAGGTGGAACTGGAAATCAAATCCTAGAACTTTCATCTTACAGTCTAATGCTCTCTACTATATCATGCTACCTCCCTTAGGGGGTCACTTCAGGGGGTTATTTTCTTTCCCACATTCTAATAGGTGTATAGTGTTATCTCATTGTGGTTTTAGTTTGCATTTCCTTAATGACTAATTATGTTGAGCATTATTTTTTGTTATGCTTATTAGCCATCTTTGTATCCCCTTTGCTGAAATATTTTGCCAATAATTTTATTGGGTTATTTGTTTTCTGATTATTCAATTTCAAGAGTATTTTTTTTTGCAGCAGCAGGAGAAAGGGCCATTTTTATTGCATGGTACCATGCAAGGAAGACGGGCAGCTAATGCTTAAGACTTGAATTTCCTGATGGCTTGTAAGCAAAGGTTGTTAAAGGCAGGAGTCCCTTTCAGGACAGCAGGAATTGCAGACAAAAATCATAAATGAATATGTGGACTTTATACATTGGTCTGACCCAAAAAGGTTTGATATGTTGAATATCTTGAAGAAGGGACTTGAAGATCATAGGTGGATTCAGAGATTTTTTGACTAGCTGAAAGGAATGGTGAGGTGAGGTGACTTTTTCCAGTCCTCTCAGGGAGAAATTTAGAATAAAGAATAGTAGTCAGATTTCAATTCCTCAGTTCCCTCTTATCTGCATTTTACCTCCAGTGAAGATTTCTTTTTTTAAACAATTTATTTTTAATTATTATGGGTATATAATAGTTATATGTTTTTACAGGGTACATGTGATGTTTTAAAACAGACATATAATTGTTGGCATATAGAAATGTGACTAACTTTTGTATGTTGATTTTGTATCCTGCAACTTTACTGAATATGTTTATCAGTTGTAATAGTTTTGTTGTGCGTTCTTAAGGTTTCTCTAGATATAAGATCATGTCATCTGCAAACACAGATAATTTGACTTCTTTCTTTCCAACGTGGATGCTCTTTATTTCCTTCTCTTGTGTGATTGCTTGAGCTAGAACTTCCAGTACTATGTTGAATAACATGATGAAAGTGGGTATCCTTGTCTTATTCCAGATATTAAAGTAAATGCTTTCAGTTTTTCCTCATTCAGTAGATACAGATAAAAAATTCTGTAAATATCTATTAGATCCATTTGGCCTATAGTACAGATTAAGTTTAATGTTTCTTTGTTGATTTTCTGTCTGGATGATCTGTCCAATGCCAAAAGTGGAAGAATGTTAAGGTCTCCAACAATTATTGTATTGGGGTCAATCTCTCTCTTTAGCTCTGATAATATTTGTTTGATATATCTGGTTGCTCTAATGTTGGGTGCATATATATTTAGAATTTTTATATATCTTCTTGCTGAAATGACCCCTTTATCATTATATAATGACCTTCTTTTTCTCTTTTTACAGTTTTCATCTTGAAGTCTATTTCATCTGATAAAATACAGCTACTCCTGCTCTTTTTTGGTTTTCATTTACATGGAATATCTTTTTCCATCCCTTTATTTTCAGTCTTTGTATATCTTTATAGGTGAAGTGTGTTTCTGCAGGCAACAGATATTTGGCTCTTGTTTTTTTTTTATCCATTTAATCACTCTATGTCTTTTGATTGGAGAGTTTAGTCCATTCATTTTTAATTTTTAAAAAATTCATTGCAGACGTCTTTCATCCATGTTATTATTGATAAGTAAGGCCTTACTACTGCCATGTTGTTATTTGATTTCTGGTTGTTTTGCCATCTTCCCTCCCTCCCTTTCTTCCTTCTTTCCTTCCATCCTGTCTTCCTTTGTTGAAAGTGGTTTTCTTTGATAATGTGTTTTAATTTCTTTTTATTTTCTGAATATCTGTTTTGGTTTTTTGATATGAGGTTATCATGAGGCTTGCAAAAAACATTTTATAACCAATTATTTTAAACATAAAAACTCTGCTTACAAACAAACAAATAAGCAAAAAGAAACCTAACAGAAATTCTACACTTTAACTTCATTTCCCTTTTGCTTTTTAACTTTTTGCTGTTTCCATCTATAACTTTTTATACTACCTATCTCCCAAAAATTGTTGTAGTTATATATGATAGGTTTCTTTTAGTCTTCCTACTCAAGACATAAGTGGTTTATACACTGCAATTACAGTAATACAGTATTCTGTATTTGTGTACTTACTGTTACCAGTGAGTTGTATACCTTCAGATGATTTCTCATTGTTCATTAATGTCCTTTTCTTTCAGATTGAAGAATTCTTTTGAATATTTCTCATAGGACAGGTCTGGTGTTGAAGAAATCCCTCAGGTTTTGTTTGTCTGAGAAAGTCTTTATGTCTCCTTGATGTTTGAAGAATATTTTTGCAGAATATAATATTCTAGGGTTAAGTTTTTTTTTTTTCCCCCTTCAGCACTTTGAACATGTCATGCCACTCTCTCCTAGCCTGGAAAATTTCCACTGAGAAGTCTTCTGCCAGATGCATTAGAGCTCCTTCATATGTTATTTTTTTCTTTTTTATTGCTTCCATTAGGATCTTTTCTTTATCTGTGACCCTTGGGAGCTTGATTATTAAATGCCTCAAGGTAGCCTTGTTTGGGTTAAATCTACTTGGTGTTCTATGACCTTCTTGTACCTGAATATTGATATCTTTTTCTAGGTTTGGAAATTTCTCTGTTATTATTTCTTTTAATAAATTTTTTATAGTAGTCTCTCTCTCTACCTCTTCTTTAAGGCCAATAACTCTTAGATTTGCTCCTTTGAGGCTATTTTTTAGATTTTGTAGGCATGCTTTATTCTTATTTGTTGTCTTTTCTCTTCTGACTGTATATTTTCAAATAGCGTGTCTTCAATCTCACTAATTCTTTATTCTGCTTGGTCAATTCTGCTTTTGAGAGACTCCAATCCATTTCTCAGTTTGTTAATTGAATTCTTAAGCTCTATAATTTCTGCTTGATTTTTTAAAAATTATTTCAATCTCTTTGTTAAATTTCTCTGATAGACTTTGAATTCCTTCTCTGTGTTGTCTTGAAGTTCATTGAGCTTTTTTAGTACAGCTATTTTGAATTCTTTTTCTGAAAGGTCATCTATTTCCATCACTCCTGGATTGGTCACTGGTACCTTATTTAGTTTGTTTGGTAGCCTTCTGTAGCTAGAGGGCAGACATACCTGAAGACCAGACACTAAGCTTAATTGTAAGAGTGACAGAGTTTTCTAGCAGTCTGAATTCTCAGCACCAGAGTTAGGGGCCCCACAGAGATAAAGATCTGGAAAGGAACTTCTGAGTATTTTCCCTTGAGCACATTCAATCCCCAGACTCTCCTGAACCATCCAAGGCTGAAGACATGGCCCACTCCACCTTTGGGAAGATAGAACTCCCACCCTCCCCCTTTTGAAGACAATGCAGACACTTCAAATGAGACTGGGGTCTTACAAGACAATGCTTGTCTTCCTCAGGGTCTGTCTTTACTTCCTTTTCTAGTTGCCAGACCAATAACTAGGGTCAGATCTACAATGGGGATGTGCTGGGATTATGAAGGGAGGCGATGAATTATACACCAGAGGAGCTGACTCACATGTAACAGCTTCATAAACCAGAAGAGCATGGTTCAAGGGTGCTGGAGCAAGGGGTGACAAAATATAAAGCTGAATATAGGAATACTCTTCCATGACATGGGATTTAACATTTTCACATGGGACCTGAAAGCTGATTTTAATATGCTGCTGTTATGGCATTTGGAATCTTGAAAAAATGATGGGCCACATGAAATCATACTGAGATGCCAGAGCTACCATGCAGAATATAGAGGAAGGGATTAAAAGGCTCAGAGAAGGGAGCATGCTGGAATAGATCTACTATGAGACTGGAAAACCCACCGGACGACTCTCTTCCTTGGGAGGACACAGAAGACGCTTTATTTTCCAGAACAATAAGAAATGTACTGGTAGGGAGCAGCCACATCAATAAGGAGCTCCATGGTGTCCATGCTCTGTAGGACAGGGCTGATTATAGGAGAGGCTGTTATTGAAGTGGGCTCATCCTAGCAATGGAGATCCTGGATTAGCAAAGGCAGGGGAAGTGCCTAACCACCAGAAGCAAGGCAGGCACAATTACTGTAGTTGGCAGTAAGATCAGAATGGCAGCAGGAGAGGCGGACCCACAGGGATCTTTGGAGATGGAGATGGACAATAATGGTGATCATGGTATTCCTATGGGCAAGATGAACAGAAGGCTGACATCATGATCTTTTACCCAGTTTTCAGAGCTGAGTCAGTTATCTACTCTCATCTACCGAATAAGAGGTGATGTGGCCATTAGTATGGTACCTGCAAGACTTAAAAAGTGTATACAGTAGTGATTCCTCTAGTACTTCCCCAAAAAAGCCTATGGCCATTTACTCAGGTAACCAAATAATGGGCAAAAAGGAATACCTAAATCTTTCAAGGGCTTTGGGCACAGGGTCTGAGCTGACAAAATATCCAGGGACCCAACATCTGTTAGAGAGAAAGAACAAATCGAGTTCTGGCCCGGATCTGCCTTATAGTGGGTCAGCTGCCTCCTTGAGCCCACCTGGTAATGATCTCTTCTGTTCTCAAATATATAATTGGAATAGAGAAGTGGCAGTACTATCACATTGATTTCTTGATCTGTAGAGGAAGATCTATTGTAGTAGGGAAGGTCTAGTGGAAGTTCCTTAAACCTTCCAGCCTCACTAAGAAAGTTAATCAAAAACATTATTAGATATCAAGGATAATGGAACAGATTCATGGGTGGTGGTTCTTATCACATCCCCATTTAATTCACTAGTTTAGCTTCTTTACAAACTGGACAGACCATGGCAATGCAGCAAGTAGACTGCCATAAGATTATCCAAGAGGCCCCAATAATAGCAGCTGTACTGAATGTGGTATCTTTCCTAGAACTGATTAGCACAGTCTCAGGTATGTGCGTTATGACAGTTTAACATAATTCCAAAAATCTCTGCTAATTGTAATTGTAACAAAAATTATTATAGATGCACACTTATAACTTTGACTCAAGCAGTACAAAAGCAATCCATGTAATGAAAACATTTGTACCCTTGTAATATTCTGAAATAAAAAAGGAAATAAATTATTATAGAAAAAGATACAAGAAATTTGAAGAGGATCAGGATTCCAGAGATGCTGTAGGTTCCCAATAAGAGTTGCTAGTTTTATCTTCCCTGTAACAAATCAACTGTCCTTAAGTGTCTGCAGCAGAAGGTTTTCTGGGAGCAGGTGAAGGAATCCTTAAAAGCCCAGGATGAGTTTTATCAACTAGCAAGTGCATGTGCACTATTATAAATTGTGCCATATTGTTATGGGTTTTTATCTAACAGTGAGAACAGAACTCTGTGTTCCCACTGTGTAATATTATTACTTAGCAGCTGCGTACCTGGGGTATAGCCTGACTCCATGTCCTCAGATGACTCTTTGGAACCAGGCTTTTCTATTTCCAGTAGACCTCATGTATCTACAGTACTCTATGTTCTCATTGCATAATTAAAAAAAAAAAAAAATCACTGGTTGGGATACCTGGGATATAGCATAATTCCATTTGCTCATATGACCTTTGGAACTAGGTTTTTCTATCTGTAGAAAAACTCACCATTCCTCATGACAGCATAGTCTGAGTCTATTGATCTGAGTGTTCTTTCTAGAAAATATCAAATTTGTCCGCTAAGCTGGTGACATAATGTTTACTAGACTAGGTGAGCTTGAAGTACTCTGAATGCCTTGGTAAGACACACAAACTCCAGAGGATGGGAGATAGACCTTGCAAAGATTAAGGGGCCTGCTACATTAGTGATGTTTTTAGGGGTCCAGTGGTCTGGGGGATGCTGAGATATCCCCTCCAGAGTAAAAACAAGTTATTGTGCCTTGCAGCTCTTATTGTTAGGAAAGAAATATGAAGTTGGTCAGCCTCTGCAGGTTTTGGATATAACAAATATCACACTTGGGGATAAAGCTCTGGCCATATATCAGGTAAAGGCAATAGTCCTAGTTTTAAGTGGGTTCAAGAGCAAGGAAGGGCTCTGCAGCAGGTGTAGACTGCAGTATAAGCATCCCTGTTACTTGGGCCATATTGTCTGGCAGAGGCCATGGTACTAGAGTTATCTGGTTATTAAAGGATGCTATATACACTCTGGAAAACTCCAATAAGAGTCACAGCACATACCTTTAGGGTTTTGAAACAAGGCCATAGAATCTGTAGCAGAGAATTGTATACCATTCAAAAAACAAGTCCTGGCAGGGATGGAGGCTGGGAATGGGCCGAATAGCATTGGTTTGTGGTAGACAGAATAATGAACCTGTAAATATGTTATTTTACATGGCAAAAGGGACTTTGCAGATGTCATTATGTTAAGATTCATGAGGTGGGAAAATTATCCTGGGTTATCTGGGTGGCCAATGTAGAAAGGGTCCTATAAGAGGAAGACAGAAGGCTCAGAGTCGAGGAAGGAGAAATGCTGATGGAAGCAGGGCTTATCACCGGAGAAAGAGGGAGAATGGAAGACGCTCTGCTGCTGGCTTGAAGTTGAGGAAAGGGCCACGAGCCAAGGAATGCTGGAGGCCTCTGGAGGCTGTAAAGGGAAGGAAACAGATTCTCCTCTAGAGCCTCCAGAAGGAATGCAGGCCGGCTGACCCCTGGGCTTTAGGCTGGTGAAATTGATTCTTACCTCCAGAATAGTAAGCTGATAAATGTTTGTTGTTTTAAGCAGTAAAGTATGTGAGAATTTGTTATAGTAGCAAGAGGGAACAAAGATAGGCTGTGAGACATTTCTCACCAAGGCTGTGAGACATTTAGTCTGCTGAATGTCCAACCTGTCAGCTACAGACACTGGCAAGTTGATTACATTTACCCTGACTAGGATTAATATGTTTTCTGAGTATAGGTTTGCCTTTACTAGCTGTAAAGCTTCAGCCAGCGCCATTATCCATGGACTCATCAGCGTCTGATCTACTGACATAGGATCCTGCACAGCATTGCCTCAGACCAAGCATCCCACTCTATAGCAAAGGAGTTTATTAGTGAAAACACAACTGTGGGATCCACTGTTCCTACCACATACTCCACCCTGCAGAAGTTCCATCCTGATGGAGGGGTGACATGGGCTCTTCAGGGAAAGGACACTTTGCAACACTGGGTGCTACCCTTCAGGATGCACTATACTCCTTAAATCAATGCTCACTATATGATGTGTCTCCAATAGATATTAATAGACTATAGGGGTCCAAAAATGAAGAGGTGAAAGCAGGCGTGGCCTCAGTGATCCACTGAGGAATTTATGCTCCTCATCTCTACAACTTTAGAGTCTGCGGGGCTACAGCTGCTACCTGGTCACTTTAGATTCCTCATGCCAGTAAATTAGTAGGCAAATAAAAGAGTTACCATACTGACAGGGGCAACTGGCCCTGATTGTCCAGGGAGGGAGGAAATTTTTTCACCAACAATAGCAATAGAGAAGTGTTTGGTACTCAGGTGACCCACTGGGTCATCTCTTGGTATGCCCATGCACAGGTTTCACTGTAAGTTGGAGGGTACAGCAAACTCAGTTCAATAAGGGCATGGTAACTAGGGCCTCAGAACACTATGAGGTGAGGGCCTGGCCATCTTACCAGGCAACCCAGAAGTGCCAGCCTAGGGCAAAGGTCGCTAGAGTGGGTGGTGCAGAAGGGAGTTGATGAGAACAAGCTATATAGTCTTGGGACCAACTGAATACATGGGGGCTGTGGTTTGTCCCGCTATCCTTTTTGTTTATGTCCCCAGGAATTATGACAATAGAATTCAGAATACCTGGATGAAGTAAACTTACTGTGAGAAGGAAGTGGATGTGAGCAGTGGGAGGGGTGAACTGTGGCAGAGGCTGTGGTGCCTGCCGTGGCATCCGTCTCTCAGCCGCTGTGGATGTCTGCTGCTATAGCAGTATGCATCCTTTTGCACTTAGCTTTTGTCCATTCAGCATTATAATGGTTATAGTCTTTCGTATGGTTGTATGTAGTGTAATGTAGTTCTTTTTTTTTTATTGCTGTATAGCATTCAATTGTATGAATATACCACAATTTACTTATTCCATTTTTCTGTTGATGGATCTTTGAGTTGTTTATAGTTTTTGACTACTACAAATAATGCCACTATGGATATTCTTTTACTTGTCTGCATACCTACATATATAGTTCTGTTGGATCTCTACCTGGGAGTAAAATTATTAGATCCTACGGTACACATATGTCTATGACAGTAGATAATGTTAAAGAGTTTTCCAAAGTGGTTTGTGTCCTATTAGGAACTATTTCACAACTCTGTGGGTGTGAAGATATTCTCCTATATTATCTTCTGGAAGCTTTATTGTTTTACTTTTTAACTTTATATCAGTAATCGATTGGAATTGATTTTTATTATGGTATGAGACAGGGGTCAAGTTTAATTTAATTTTTTTCAATGTTGAAATCAATTGATCATTTAATTTAAAAATGCTATGTAAGAGATTTTTCTTTCCCCAATGTTCTCCAACACAGTATCATGCACTGTTTCATTTGTTTGGTTTTTCTCAAGTTCTAAGGAAGTAATTAGACAATTATTTGGTTGAACTTCTTGTGATGTTGGTATTATTATCCTCATTTTGCTCTGAGGAAACTGAGGCATAGATAAGTTAATCAGTTTAGTCAACAGGTTTTTCTGTACAAAGAGTCACCTTACTAATGCCTTAAACAAGATATTAATAGAATTTATTTTATTGTTTTCATAGGTGATAGTATGGATATAGGTGGCTCAGGGCTGATAGGTGTGAAAATAAATAAAATTTAAAAGCTTTTGCAACCCCCCAAAACACACTTTAAGCCTTGAGAGAGATGTAACTGTGATCTGAGTCACACATATGGTTACAAAGTCTGTTCTCAGATTATAGATTAACTTGCTTTTTTAATTTTTCTTGTTCTGTACAATGACTAGAAAGAATCAGATGACATCAGGGACAAAACCTCCTCTCTTTCTTAATTAATGACCCTTGTTATAAATTAACTTCCCATTTGTTTTACTGCTCTGCTTAGACCACATGACAAAAAAACCCGTGATTATTACATCCTCTGCAAAAAAAAATGTTAAATGTACCCTTTCCAGAAAGGAACACTGCCTATACTCAAATTGCTATAACTGTGCCAACCTTGCATGAATAAATGTAATCCTGCTAAAAACTCTTCTATCTTTGCCCATATAAATGAAATCTTAACTTCCCTGAATTCAGAACGCTGAGTTCATTCCTTTGGAGATGGTGTTTCCGGGTGGTCCGTCCTCACACTTTGTGCTTGAATAAACTCTCTTTATATTAGATTCTGACCTCTTGGTTATTTTAGGTTGACCTGGGGAACTTCTGCCACCCTCAGGTGGTGTCCATTTCTGGATTCAATAGAGTTGCTTCAGCTCCCATTCTCACATTCTCATTGCAGCCCAGAGGGAAGAAAAGAGCATGGGAACACCTGCCCCTTTTTGACACGTGTTACCTGGACATCACACACCTCCACTCATGGCCTATTGGCCAAAATTCAGTTATATAGCCCCACTCACATCCAAGGCAACCTGGGAAATGGAGTTTTTACTTTAGGTGACTAATGCCTTGATGAAATTTGGGGTCTCTATTATTAATACTAAAGGAAAACAGAGAGAATGGACATTGGAACTGTTAGCCACAATTGTGTACTTGCTCTCAGCATGTCTGAGATTCAGACAAAGGTCTGTGAAGTCCAAGCTGTCCTACACGGCCCTGGCCACCTAGCTGGACTGCAACAGTTTGCCCCTCAGAAAATTCTGGGGATACATTCCCATCAGAATTTAATTCCTAGATGTCTCTCCAAATGTGTGTGTGTGTGTGTGTGTGTGTGTGTATGTATCCTTTTGTTAAAAAATAAAATTATTTAACTCAATGTATTTCTTTTTCTTGCTGAAGCTAGCAGAAAACCTGAGCTAAATTTAGAGATATTGCTTTTGTTGGTGAAAAAATTTCCCAAGCCTGTTTTAATCCTTCCTCCACTGGCTTCACTGAAGAGTTGCTTTCTTACTCTCTTACCTTCTTTTCTCCTCCCACCCTCCCTTCCTCTTTCTTTCCTCCTCAACCCTCTTAGTCTGTGTCTCTCTCACTCTCTTCTATCTTCAAAGCTGTGGTGCCCTGCTGTGCTGTTTCCTCTCCACACCCCACTGCCCTCATTCTGCCAAAGAACAAGCCAAATGGTGGGGGATGGAGGTGGGGTGGAAGGGAGGGAGGGGTCAAAGGGTGAGTCAAAATCTCTCTCTCACTTTCATTTTTTAAAACTTTTATTATTAGTTTTTATTACACAAGTAATACATGTTCAGTGTAGAAAAATTAGAAAACACAGAAAAGCAAAAAGAAAAAATAATCATCCATAATCCCACTACCCATAGATAACTACTATTAACATTTTAGTGTATGTCCTTCTAGCTTTCTTATGCATATATGTACATACATAGATATATTTATATATAATTTTCTTTTTTACAAATATTGTATCATACTATACATAATGTTTTATAACATGTGTTTTTCCTTTAATATATATTGTGAACATCATTGTTTATTCCCTGAAAAAATTATACAGATACTACATGCTTATTGTGGAAAAATTAGAAATTACAGATATGCAGAAAGAAAATATAATTGTTCCAAATCTCACCTCCCAGAGATAAATGCTGTTAACACTTTGGCAAGTATCCTTTCAGACTCTTTAATGCACACATGCATACATATATTTTTAAAAACGGTTCATACTATAGATATTCTTCTGTAACTTCCTTTTTTACATTTTACAGTAGAGCTTGTACATTTCAATAAATACACATATGGTGCTTATTCTTAATTGAAAGGATATACCATATTTAACCAACTGTATAATGTAGGTTTATTTACATTTTTTTCTCTCCTCCAAATAATGCAGCTATTAACATCCTTCCTTTCTTGCATATACTTTTTGAATGATGAATAAATGCATCTTAGCTCATTTTTTTCTGACCCTTTTAAAGGTTAATTCCTCTAAAGTGGAATTATTGGGGCATGCAGAAAATATATATTGCCAAAATATTTTTCAGAAGGGTGAAATCAATTTACATTATTATTGACTCTGTAAGAGAATGTTCATTTCCACACTTCTATTTTGTCCTTGGGAACTTTAATTCTTTATACTTTTTGCCTTTCTGATGTGCATAAAGGAGTTTACCATATTAATTTGTATTTTTGATTACTAGGATATTCCAATACTTTCATATTTATTATTAGTGGATTGTCAGTTTGTGTCCTAGCTCAATTTTCTATTGGAAATTTTGATTCTTCTTGAGTCATAAAATGGCATTTATTCATTATTCACTCATTCAATAAATATGCTTTCAGTATTTGCTTTGTGTCTAGCACTGTGCTAGGTGTTGTGGATACAACAGTAAGCACAATAATTATGATTGCTGCTTTCTTGTACTTCCAGTTTAGTGGGGATAAACAGACAATTAAACAAGCAATAATGAAAAAGTTCAACGGGGAAAGAATGCAACAGAAACACTTGGCTGGGAAGGGGGTTGTAGATCATGGAAACTTCCTCAGAGTGGTGGTGTTTAAGCTCTTGATGTATATTTGAGATCTATAGTCTTTCTTGCATATATTACAAATACTGTTTTCTCTTAATTTGGTTTGTTATTTTTTACTGTATAGGAGTTTTGCATTTTTAGTCAAATCCATCCATCTTTTCTTTCTGGTTTCTTCCTTTGGTGTCACTGTTAGAAAGGCTTTTTTTTTTTTAATACTAAAATTACATAAATATTCATCCATATTGCCTGCTAGTTCTTTTATATGTTTATTGTATGCTTTAACATTTAAATCTTTACTTCATCTAGAATTTATTTTGATGAAAATTGTGAGGTATAGATCTAATATTTCTCCCCCAAAATGCCTAACCAATTGTCTCAATATACTTTTCTTAATAATCTAACCTTTTCTCATAGATTTGAAATGTCATTTTTGTAATGTACTCAATTCTTTTATGTTCTTGGGTCGATTATGGACTGTGTCTTTAATTTTAATGAATTATTCTGAGGCCAATAGTATCACTGCTTTTTCTCATCCTACCCATTGTTACCTGAAATTGAGCATTTTGCATTTGGTGGCATTCTAGAACACAAAGAAATGATAGGCATTGCTTGGGTATGTGTGTGTAGAGTGGAAGTTAGGCTGGATGATAGTCTTAGTCCTTTCAATGTTGGGGTTTTCAGAGTCTGAAAATCCAGATGGGATCATTGTTAACCTGGCCTGTTTGTTTGCTTTCTAAAATAAATTAGATGGTTTTATACTCACAGTGTCTTTTCTTCCCCCCTTCACTCTGAAGCTCAGCTTTCAGCAGGTGGCAGTATTGCCAAACACTGAGTATTCCGTCTGTTTTTACAGGAGCACGGAGAAACAAAATGGTCTGGCATGATTTTAGAATTTCCCCCAAGAGCTTTAATTTGTTAGAGGAGGCATCAGGGCGCTGTGCTACTTCTAAAGCTTTCTTTGTACCTCTGAATAATGGCACAACCAGAAGTTTGCAGTGAGTCTGTTCCTAGATGTATGCAAAACATTAGTGGACAGATTTTTTTTAAAGTGACAACTTGGCCTTGTGGGCATTTCTTCACCTATCTTATCCAAAAGTGCCTTTGGACCCAGCCCGACTGATTTAAAGCGCAGAAATGCAGTTTTAAACAATGTGATTGTGGTGGAATTCAGGTGAGTTTTATTTCTATTTAGTGGTATTTTTCAGATTTGCCACAAAGAACATGTATTTTCTTTGTAATCTGAAAAAAAAATCAACACAGGATATTAAAAATATGGTGATAAAATGGGAGAGTGTGTGCCACAAAGTTTACACACTTTCTGTTTCAAACATGCGGGGACACGTGGACCCACAAACTTGATCTATTGAACCCATTTGGTTGCCCATGTGGGTAACAAATGGGTTCAATATTTTCTTCTTACCCCTAGCGATCAGCTCAGTGTTATTGCTAATCTGAAAGCGAATTACCAGCAGGAAGCCGAGACAGTAAAACGTCATCTCATGGAACCACACCTGAGAAAGTCCTTTGGTAAGTGGGAGGAGAGTGGGGCAGCCCGTAAACAATGCACTGGCATATCTAATGGGAGATGGTGAATAACCTACCGCAATCTTGAGCCGGTGGAGGTTACCAGGACTGTAAGCACTAAATTTAATTTTAAGACATGCTACTGAAAGAAGATCTATAAATCTTGGAGTATGTCCACAGGAACTACAAAACTGATCGAAGTCTGAAAAACAGGCACTATGAATAAAAGATAAGGTGGCTGAATATATTACCTTAGATATGGAAAGTCTGGCTAGGTAATTAGACAAATTCCCATCTCCATGAATAGCTACTACAGCCTTCCTAGCCATGGAGGTGAGACTTGAATTTATTAACAGTCTTCAGGAGTACAAAGGACAATTGCACATAAGGTAAGTGTTACTTTCACACTGAGACTAAGGCGAGAGTGAGCACAATTAACCAAGCAGAAGTGATCTAGGTCAGGCATCAGAAGAACATGCTGAACACCAAGGTTGGGCTTATCAGTTAATAACTTTGCATGGATTAGTAGAAACTAGATTGAAGCTAGAGTTCAACATAGTTGAAGTGTGGGAGAAGGCAGACACGGAAGCTGGGAGCTGCCAAACTGGGCTACTTCACAATTTCGAAAACAACGAACCTTAAATGAAATCTCCTCAGGGGATGAAAATGAACTGGACTCAGGAAAGGATATCAAGCTTTAATCAAACTTGATTTATGAAAATCAAGGTTTGCAGACCAGGTAAGTCTGGGAATGGTTGCTTGTTTTTTGCATGGGAGTCTCCACTCTAGGAATCTTTAAATAGCACATTCCCACAATTGTTTTATAAGTATTTGATTTTGCAAATTATGATTTTCTCATATAACTTTTCAAGAGTTCTTCTTTTTTGTAAAGCCAGGCATACCTATAACCATGCGCTAATTAATGATTCATTGGAACACAAGTCTGGACTCCAAGAATAAGGCCAACAACCAGCTGGTATGATCTAAATAGAGACCTGCATAGCTTTTGAGATCTCTTCCAACCCTTTAATTCTTTCACTTTCAATCAAAAGGGCTAGAAGACAATTCCAAGTGTAATTTCCACAACATCAGATATTAGGTTGAACTATACGAAACTGCCATTTTGTAGGTCAAAACAGTCAAATATCAGCAATTTCATGTAATTCAACATAATACAATAATTATTCCAATAGTTCATCTGTACCTCTCTTCATCTTCACTAAAGGTAAAGGCTTTCATACATTTAGTTTTTAGGTCAAATTATTGGTATACATATAAATGCCTGTGCACATAAGTATTGAGAAAGTACAGGGTTGGAACAAAGGATGTGTCTTGGATAAACCACTGATAGACATCTAGCTCATCCTTCTATTGTACTAGGCACTGGTGCCTCCTGTCTGACTCAAAGATTTCTCAGACTATGGAAAACAAGAAAAAAAGTGCAAAGACTTGATCTCTCAACCCATGGGGAATTCTTTCTAGGAAATGGGCCAAAGGAAGAACAGGAGAAAATATAACAAAATTTGTACCATGTTACAAGTTTAGTGGAGGAAGATCACAACAAAGCTGTGAGCAGAAAAACAAAGCATGTGGTTTCCTCTTTTCTAAAATATAGTATTGCTTAATGTGTCCTGCTTTCAAGATTCTAAGCCTAAGACAAGACACTAAGTACACATTGGAAAAGTCATATCTGCATAGTCATCTAAAATGAGACAAGCTTAGCTTAACTAAAAAAAATCTTATTAACAATGTAAAATGTTAAATATTTTTATGATCTGAGCTAATTCCAGCATGCCCTATAAGATTTAACACTATGCTGATGTGCAGACACCATGCTTCAGATTTCAATTAGAACAAAATGTGATAATATTCAATTTTACATTTGAGGGTAATTATATATGTTACTACACCATTTCCTAACTGGATTACTTCATTCTCCAAGAAGCTGAAAAAGACACCATTGGATCAAAAGGAAATTAGTTGCCCATATGCATTATACGAAGGTATTAGGATTATAATATATTTACAAAATTTAAGTACTTTTTATATGTGGTGTTTGTTGCATTATAAATTAAGATATTTTTATGGTGAAGCGCTTAGATTCTGACAGAATGGAAGACTAAATGTAAATGAATGCAGAGAAAGCAATAGGTAATGTGGTATATGTTTGCTTATAATATTATTTCTAATACTGATAGATTGGATTTTTGAACAAAGTTTTGTAGTTTTAAATAGATTTCTATGCTTAAAGACTTCTTTCATATATGATAAATTGTTAACATGAGATCAGTAAGAGCTATAGATATACTATTATACATGAAATAATTTTTCTCTGTATAATACATTTAAAAAAACCTTTAAATAATTTAAAAATCATAATCTTGCATCTGTCACGGCATGGTTTGGAGCAGACATGCGCAATGTCAGCTTTAAAAATTCTTTTTAAAAACAGCCTGCTTTTTTAATCTGTTTTTTTTTTTTTTTTCCCCTTGATGGCAGCTGCTTTCGAGTGTAAAATCATTTAAAAGGGCAGGGGGAAGCAGGTAAAATAAGGAAGCATAGAAAACATAGTCAAAAACCAATAAATGTGTGGTTCAGCTGTCTGGAGGTCCTCAGGTTTTGTGATTTTTTTTTTTTTTTTTTCCGGTGTTCCCAATGGGTTTCCAGGAGGAGCCGCCTAGCTTGAGACGAGACAACATAGCCCAAAGAACCTTCTCTTCCGTCTTCTAACCAGGGGGTAGGGAGTTAGATTCAGAAGGCTGCTGTCATCTGTGGTGGGACAGAATGTATATATGAGTGAGGTACAGACAAAACAACCTGCTTTTTACTAAGTAGCTTTAAAAATCCACCATCGTTTGAATCAAGGTTTTTCAACCTCAGCACTGATGACATTTTGGACCAAATAATTCTTTGTTTTGGGGGGCTGTCCCAAGCATTGCAGGATGTTTAGCAGTATTCCTCTACTCACTAGATGCCTCTACTCACCAGATGCCTGTTCTACTCCCCCAGCAGTTGTGACAACCAAAATTGTCCCCAGATATGGCCAAATATTCCCTGGGGGAGGAGCAAAATAACCCAAGGCTGAGAACCACTTCTTAGCATTAAATTGAAACTGCTTAGAGGCAATCTTTCATTTGGAAGGAGACATATATGGTTTATTAGAATGAGCTCATGTTTTGGAGTAAGGTTGGCTTCTTTTTTAAACTTGCCTCTAGTTTAGTTTACTTAGTTTCGTGACTTTGAACACATAACTTATGCTTGCTAGGTTTCGGTTTCCCTGTCTGTAAAAACAGGGTTTAATAATACTTACCTTAGGTGAGGATTAAATGATCTAAGAAAAATATTTAGCTTGGTGGGTAGCTTAGTGTCTAGCATAGAGGAAGCACTCAGTTGTTAATATAGCTATTATTGACTATTTTCCTTTACATTGGACCCTTATATTGGCTCCATGCACCTACTTCATGTCTTAGGAAGAAGTTTCAATGGTTCCCTGTTGTCTTTGCCCACCACTTTCTATGGATATCTGTATATAAGAGCATTCAGAGATGATTGATTGCCAACTATTGAATTCATAACTTTTGGGTTGAAATTTTTAGCATGATGACAAGTAGAAGAAGAAATGATCTAGTAAAGAAAATCTGGTTTAATGAGTTGGGTTTTTAAAGAAAAAAGCCAAAGGAGATGATGGGTAGAAATACCCTGTTGAAGAACTGGCCAGTGTGGCTCCCAGAGGTGAAGGACGACAAGGGAATAACCTAGAAATTGCCAACTGAGGCAGTGCTAGGACATGGCCAGACTGGAGCCAGGGGTGACAAAATGGCCAGTTGGCACTGGCAACTGTTATGTACCTAAGCTCTTGCAGGACTAGTTGCATTACCTTTAAAGGGGATGGAAACTTGTGAAGGGCACAGAATCTGAAGTCAGATGAAGAGATGGATATAGTGAAGAATGTGCCCCACCTTGATAGAACTGGTTTGTAGATGAGGGTTTGCTTTTCTTGATTACTGAGCCTGGACGCTCAGGAAACTATCAAGAACGAAAATAAATCCTGGCTTTCCGGTCCTCTTACATAAAGTGTCATCCAAGTGCGTGGGCTTTTCCTCCCCTTCCCAAAGGCTCTAATGTGTCATACTTATTTGTAAATTAGTGTCACCCACCAAGGTTGACAGTGTTCCTTGGAACACTTGCACACTGTTATATATTTAGATAGAACTAGAGTAGCAAGTCCAAGCCAGAGAAGAAAACAGGTGTCCCAGCTGGGGACATCAAATGAATCAAACACAGTCCACCCTCCCAGTCTCCATAGATTAAAATCTGTTAAAACTCAAATTCTCTTAACATGGAGAAAAACAGGTCTATTATTGTCCCTTTCATAGTGAAAAAAATAACTTACTATAATCTGGATGTTAACATTTTGAGAGTCAAAAATAGAACATCATTCTTTTATAATTAAGACACTGAAAGCAATGTCAGATACTAAACATTAGCCTCTTTTTTCAGGACAGTCTCAGAGATGAATCATAATATATTTGGAACAAAGAAATAACTTACTTTCTCATCATTTTTAGGAATCTTACTCCTTTAACCATGAAATGATCAATGAACTTAGCCCAATTGGATATGGCAAAGATATAGCAGACTCTGTAGGTTAAGGAATTTTACCTTTCAGTATCTCTTTGAATACTGACTACGCTTACTGAAACTCAGGTTCACTGGGAATTCAATGCTTCCCTGAAACAGAGTCACCAAAACTATAAAGATATTTATGGGGAAGAAAGATCTCCATAGTTCTATTTCTTTAAGACCTGGAAGATCTGTTTCCTAAATTCCTATATCTCCTTCTCTTTCCCCAAACACTTAACAGATTTGGGAAGGGACTAATGCAATTCTGATGTGTATTGTTCCTACCACATGAGGAAATGTCTACCACAATGTTTTATTTATAAAGGAAAATGTGTATATGTATGCTATGGTCATATGTTTAGTACCACTCTTGTTTTTGTATATATTAAAAGCAAGCAGGTTATTATACACAGATATTATGAGGTTTGTATCAAGACTGACCCTTTTTTTCTGTGCATTCATTACAATGAATCAAAAAATCTTTCAATAGCACAGCCTTTTATGCTATTGAAATTGTCTTTGCTCAGTCTTCTTTATATATATGTATACATATATAGCATATATACATATGCACACATACATACACAATATACATATATATGTGTGCCATACACACACACACACAGACACACACACATATATATAAATGACAAGTGAATAGAAGTGTTAAGAATAATGAGAAAGTGCTCAGACACTGAACAAAGGGCAGGCTCCCTGTTAAGGACAACTGCTGGTTTGGAGCATCTTTTTTACACATTTGTGACACCTTTGCCTAGCCCAGAGCTTGTGTGACCATCACATAGGACTGAGGTGACACAAAAGCTTAAAAATTCTTGGCAGAAATTCAGAACAGCTTTCTACACCACAGGAAGTAGACACCTACAGTAAATGCTGAAATTCTCCAAGTAGTAAGTATGCCTGGAATGGCTTGAAGCGAATTCAACCCCAAGGAAAGATGTCTTTCCACGTTGATTGGAATCCGCTTCTGAAGGATTCCAATCAATGCTCAATTGCAAGAATGTGAGCAAAATGGAAGGTTTTCCCACTCATTCTAAATTTTCTGAGATAATCCACTTGAACTTATTGGGAAATATTTGATTTTTATTTCAAATGTTTGGATGTGGCTAATTAATTCTTTTATAGTATCTTTTCTCCAAAGTGAACAATCTCAGTAAACTATAAGCAAGGAGAGATTTAAATGTGAAAATGAAAAGTGGGAAAGGAAAGGAGAAGGAAAGTATAGGAGAAAGTGAAAGAAAAGAGTAGGAAATTTAGCCACTAAGAAGTTCAAACCTCAGTCATTCAATGTTTAATTCTTAGATGCTACTAAAGCTAGGGCTGCTGGAATCCCTTAAGACATAATGATATCACTTCCCTATTGCTCAAATTTCTTTTGCTAATAAAAGATTTCTTATATAGATGACATGTTGAGAAAAGGGGCACATGAAAATGAGAAATTTTCAAATAGCAAACTGAGTTTAAAGCTGTGGTCTGAGATATAGTCAAGAGAAGTGCTTATAATGGGACTGCAGTTGCAAATTTGTATTGCAGAAAAAAGGAGAGAGAGAGAGAGACAGAAAGCGAGAGAGAGAGAGAGAGAGAGAGCGAGCGCGCGCGCGCGTGCACGCGCTTCACCTAACCCAGTGGTTCTCAAACATTAGCTGCACTAGCATCATCTGAGGGCTTGTTATAGCACAGATTGTTGGCCCCACCTCCAGAGTTTCTGAATCACTAGGTCTGGGGTGGGGTCAGAGAATCAGCATTTCAGTCGTTCTCTTCCTCTGATCTGTCTGACTTAGTGACTGACACCATTCTTTACTCCATTTTCCAAGTCTGAACCTGGGTTTCATCCTTGATTCTGCCTCTCCCTTATGCACCACATCCGATTGTTGATACCCTCTTTCCAATCTCCGGAGACCTTAAGCATTTCTCACCTGGATTACTGCATTTGCCTCTTAACTGAATCCTTCCAGTGGCTCCTGGATGGCCAAACTTCTTAAGATGGCTTGTAGGGGCCTTAATGATGTAGCCCACCTACCTGTCTTGTCTCTCTCTTAAGCTTCTTGTCTAACAACTTTCCCAACTACTGAAGTGCTTGTAGTTTATCAAAATGCTCTGCCCTTTCATGTCCCCATATGCCTTTAAATGTCAAAAATCTTATACCTAGACTGTCTTTTTACCATCTCTTTCTTTGGATAACTCCTACTCATCCCAAAAAATCTCAGCACAGATACTTTCTAAAAAGCAGTCCCTAATAATCCCTCATTTCAACTCTAGGCTAGGTGAGAATCCAATATGCCCTTGTGGTAACCTGTGTCTGTTATAGCATTATTATATTGTAAGAACTAATTCCTGTGTCTTTCCAATAACGTGTGTGTGTGAGTGTGTGCATGTGTGTGTATCAGCATGTGTGATAGTTTTTTTCAGAATTCACATGCCCTACCCTGAAGGCTCCACCACAGTCTCTGCTAGGGAAAGCATGCATCATTTGGAAAAGCTTCCCAGGCGATCCCCACCCAATTTTGCCCTGCTGAGAGGGGACAGCCTAAAGGGGGGAGAGATATCCCCAGCACCTAGCACAGAAATTGGCACATCATAGGTGACCGTTACATGTTGGATGATGATGGGGACAATGAATACTAGGGTGAGAAGTCTGCTCTTCCTTCAGTAGATAATGAGTAGACATTTCACATTTGTGACTAGGCTCAACATAATAGAGTAATGAGTTAAGAAATTAGATTGGAGGAGAGAGAGGGACTACATATGTCACACTGAATCCTGGACAAAAGGTTGCAGAGATTACAAAGGATATGGGGCCATACAGAATAACTTTCAAACACCAGCTGGAAGCACAGAAATTCTTTATGAGGCCCTTGGGGAAGAACCTAAAAGGTTATCTCTAGGCTAGAGGGTGGCATAACTGCCCAGGGTTCTTCAGCTAGATATCTGAGAACTCTTCTGCCTGATTCTCCTGCCAGGTTGGTTCTGGATATGGGTGTCCAGATTGGAGGATCGGGGGTGTGAGTCTAGGAGTATTATTTCTAGGTTCGATTTAGTCTGGAGTAGCAGTGTCCACAGGAGGGGACGAAATGCATTCTAGCACAGATTCAATTCCTAACTTACCTACTTCCAGACTGATTCTAACGCATGTGCTCAACAACCGAATCCTATGCAAGAGTGAATACAATTAAATACCAACAGGCCAGGCGCGGTGGCTCACGCCTGTAATCCTAGCACTCTGGGAGGCCGAGGTGGGCGGATCGTTTGAGCTCAGGAGTTCGAGACCAGCCTGAGCAAGAGTGAGACCCCATCTCTACTAAAAATAGAAAGAAATTATATGGACAGCTAAAAATATATATAGAAAAAATTAGCCGGGCATGGTGGTGCATGCCTGTAGTCCCAACTACTCGGGAGGCTGAGACAGGAGGATCGCTTGAGCTCAGGAATTTGAGGTTGCTGTGAGCTAGGCTGACGCCACGGCACTCACTCTAGCCCAGGCAACAGAGTGAGACTCTGTCTCAAAAAAAAAAAAAAAAAAAAAATTAAATACCAACACATCCCACAGCATTCATTAAGTCAGAATTTTGGAAAAGGTGAAACTATCTTTCAGGCTTAACTAATTTCTGCGGATTTGTTTTGTTTGACAACAGCATGCGCTCAGAAGATGCTTGTCCTTCACTTTCCAGTCTCCTTTTAGCCTTTGTCAGTCACCTTGTGGGCTCTCCACAGGTGGTTCCATTTGTAATCCATTTGACACAGCAAGACTATCATAATTAATGAAGCTCCTTACAGCTCTCCCAGTGACCCAGAATGTAGGACAGGAGGGGCACTGACACGGTGGAAGGAACAGCGGGCTGAGAGCCAGGAGACCTGGCCATTGTCCGGAGCCAGCCATGGAACTCAGCGGCACACGGGTGCCTTGCTCTTTTGTGCCAGTCTCTTTGCCTCCACTCTCAAACTGGAAGGGTGGGAAAGGAAAGGCTCTAAAATGAAGGCATAATCAATAACCATTAAAATTCCTGCCCATGGCCACCTTCCTTTCTTCTCCACTAGAAATTGATTTAAAGTGAACTGTTTTGAGTCAAGTTTTCATTGCAGTAGGAAGTGAGGGAGATATGATTCAATCCTTAAATGCTGAAATAAACCCAGAACAGTTTCCGAGTTGAGGACTGAGATGGATCCTGGAGCACAGGACAACCTGACCTGGCAGGATTTTCACATGAGGGGTTGAGGTAGGAAGAATGGAGACCAGGAGTGGTATCTTTTCCCTTTTTTCTCTGTTTCAAACATCCATGTAAATGGAATAAAAAGAGAAAGCAAATAAGAAGCCAGAAAGAAAACAGATGGCTTTCTATAATGGTTTTCATCCAGTTAGAGTCATGATTGACAATAAGGGCCTACAGAGAAAAGAGCTGGAATAATTTTTTCCACATTTTACCCCACATCATGTACTGCACATTTAAACCTAGACCTGTAGAGTAAACAAATTGCCTGAAAAAAATTCCAGGAATGACGTAGGGAAGCCTCTGTGGTCTGTCTGGGTGTATGCAGCCAGAGAGAAGAACCTGGATGATTTGTTCATTAAAATGGTGCCATATGCATCTGTCGAATCATGTTTCCTGAGAGACTCCAAGAGACCTGCTTTCCTCAGGCCCTTTCTGGACTCTCTAGACCAGACTCACACCCCCTCTGGTGAGCTCACAGCGACAGCAGGCTGTGAGTACGTACGAAACTTGTAGGGAACAGAGATACGTCATCTGTCACATGCTAAGAGTTCCCATTTCTCACTCCAGTGAAGAAGTCCAAATTTCCCACAATCCTTCACCTCGGTTTTTCAATTATTAAAATCCTACTGCACTACTTCCTTCTGCATAAGTCCTTCACCTCCTTCCTAGCTTTGTCCTTTCTATTCTTCAGATAGATCCAGAGTTCAAGGCCCAGATATCATTTATTCAGGTGATTATTCCTTTTTCACTCATATTTTCACTCACAGTATCAACCTTTTATTCTTCTATTTTAAAAATGTAATTACAGTTCTATTTTATTCTTTTTATAAAAACAACACAGTTATATAAAATATCTATATTGTACTTATGATTATAAAAATGACAAAAGTAAATAAAATTCGTCTTTCCATTAATGCACAATTTAAAAACTGCTGCATGAATTATCACTAATTGTGGAGGGAATGTTTAGGATAGTTTGATTTAAAATATGGGTCACATGGCATCCATGAAGTTCAGACTGGCGACCCTGGACAGCCATTCTCCTGGGCAGCTGAATGTGAGGCAGGGTGAGAGGCCCGTGTGCTACTGATGAGGGACCTAATAAGACACCGAGGACAGCCTCAGTCATGAGCTCCCAATCTAAAGCCCAGGGGCCAGTACTCTGAACGTAGGCTCAAGATCAACCTCACCTGGACACTACACATAGTCTGCTGCAGAGTGAGTGGGGGCGGGACTGTTCTATTGGATGTTGATTTGGGGTTCTCCTGAGCCAAGTTGAGCATTTGTCAAGTGTTTGCTTTCTGTAGGCTGCCAGTAGGCATATGATGCATTGTTTCATTTAATCCTCACAATGACCCTTTGAAGTAGGTGATATTATTATCCCCTTTTCAGGGATGAGGAAATTGAAATTTCCAGAAGTTAAACAATTTATTCCAGCCGCTAAGTAGCAGAGCCAGCATTTGAACCTAAGGCTAGCCTTAATCCAAAGCCCTTGGTCCTAACCACCATGCTTATTTCTAGCAACAATCTTCCACGTTGTAGTCAGAGCAATCTCTCATCACTACAACATGTTGTCTACGTTCTTAAAATGCTACAAAACACTTCACCCAGGGCTCAAGCCAGTTGGCCTTGGGGACCAGGCCCATCGGGGTGTTTGGAGTTACCTGATGTGCCATAGTCCCTGCCTCTGACCCCCACCCCTGTGCAGCTCAGGCCACGCTACCCCTCAGCCTTGCCTGGTGTTCTCACTTCCACCCTCTCCACCTTCTGCCGAGCTGCTTCTGGAGCCAAGAGGCACTCCAGCTCTGCTGCCAAATTCTCCTCCTCCTCCTCCTCCCTCTGAGGCAAGCAGCACCCTTCCCTCCTGCCTAGGCTTTGCTCCAGTGGGAACAAGAGGAGTTTCTTTCTTGCCTCCAAAAACCTTTTCCCTACCTCCATGTAGCCCTCTCTGAAGCTGATACTTCACCCATGGCTGCTCCAGCCATGCATGCTTAATGACAGTGCTGATTATTTTAGTCCTTTGTGTGTATTGTCAGTCCCTGGCGCTGCAAATGTAGGTGCAGATTTGACAAACATTTACTGTTTGTGCTAGGTGTTATTCTACTGTGTGCCAGACTCTAGATACTGGGGACAATAGTTAATAAAAGCATACAGAAGTCCTTCCCTCATTCTAGTGAATACCCCCCTTCTATTTCTGTGTTAGGGTGTAGATGCCTGTAGGATCACTCTGTAGATGATCCGCATCCCAGGTTTCCTACTTACAGACTGTGTGACCTGGGCCAACTTAGTTACCCTCTCTGTGCCTCAGTTTCCTATAACTTGTGAAACACTAGTAGCATTTCTCTCAAAGTTGTTAGAAATAAATAAGTTAATACAGTTAACATAAAGTATTTAGGATGGTGGCATACTGTAAGTTCTCAATATATGTTAATTATTACTATTTTTTTAAGTGAATTAAACACCTAGAAGACAGGGATCTTCCTTTGGAAGTGTTCTTAAGTCCCTTCCACCAGGCTGCACGTGTCCAGCGTTCAGTCTGTTCGTATTTGCCGTGCCGGGGACTGTGCTTTCACAGTGTGTGACACAGCCAATCAAAGACGAGCCTGCGTGGATGTCAAAGTGTATCTTGGCCTCCCTCAGGGCAAAGCCGGTACCCGAGAGACTCCAGTCTCGTGTATGCTCAATGCCTTCTATTGTTTGTGTAAAACATTTGCTTTAAGTTTTCAAGAAACAAGTCCCAAGGTTATCACATTAAAGACATCCTCTGCCTCAAAAAGAAATGACAAGACTCACCTTGATTTTTCAGTGGTAAAGGCATAGTTTCCCTGAGTTTGCTTAAAAGGTTTTTCATTTCTCGCATGTCTCTGTAAAATTGATAAAAAGAAAGAAGAATCAGCTGTAAATTTTCAAAATGAAATCTCAGACAGTCTGTTCTATGAGACAAGTGAAGGATGAGAGTCTGTGGCTAATTGTCCTAGCTCTTGTTTCCAGTAGGCAAGTATTGAATTTATTTTGCTTTTACGAGAAGAAAATGTGAGATGGGTTGGCCCTGAGCAATACTCTGCCGAATGTTTCCACGGGGCGTCCCTCCTGCAGGAGCCCTCGTCCCCGCCTCCAGTCGGACCTGGCTGAGATCAGAAGAGCCTTTGGTAATGAGGACAGTACCGCAGGTTTACAAGGACAGGCCAAAGACACACAACTGGAACACTGGGCTCCCCCGGGCAAAGCCGAGGTTGGGGGGCGGGGTGGGGCTGCAAAGGCTTCCTGGTCAGGTGGCTGTGGTGGCTGTGGTGGCTGTGCAGGTTCACTCACTGTTGTCTGCTTGGTTTTAAAAGTCTCTCCTTCTCGCGATTGGAATTCAGCATAACCCAGGTGTTAAGCATTCACGAGAGCCAGGACTTAATTACCTTGACTTGGAATAATGGGAGAGTAACAGATGAGAGGGCAATCCATCTGAGGACAGCTGGGCCTCCCTCTAACCACTGGCCCGTCCTTCTGAGCTTCCTGGCTGCCCAGTGCACAGCATGCCAGGCCACCACCCCGCACATCCAATGTCCTCCCTCATCTCAGAGCAAGTAGCGTCATAAAACCCCAGAATGCAGAGCAGGAAGCCAGCTCAGGAGGCGTCCAGTCTAGGGCAAGGGGAGAGCTGACCTTTCCAAGTCCTCTGGACAGTGGTTCTCACACACATGCAGGTGGTTGTGCACTGGAAACAGTGCTCTGGAAACCCCGGGACGAGTGGTAGATTTCATTTAAAACAGTAAAAATGTATACTTTGGTGCAAAAAAACCCCAGATACATCTTTTAGTTAACCTAGATTAGCAGGCACCGTGGGTTGAAGAAAGTTTTGGGGGGAAGATCATCCTAAAGTTGAGGAAATTCTATCTACTAACTTATTTTCCTTCTGGCATTTGAGAAAAGAAAGTGACGATTTAATGTTAGGGATGAAACCCCTTGGTGCATTTCACAAACCACCGCTGCTCTGGTGAGCACTGTTTGAGGATTACTGTCTTAGGGTAGGCCAGAAACCCCTGGGGCTTCCTGCTCAAGTACTGAGTGATACGTGAAAAGGAACTCAAGTCTCAGGGACACCTGATTGCAAAAGGAAGGGAAAGCGGCCTTGCAGAGCTGTAGAAATACACCCGTAAAAACATTCTGAATACTTTCCCACAGGTGTGAGGTGTGAGGGTGCGTCTGTGGGCACTGCATACTGATAAGATGCAGGGGGAGTGGGAGAAGGGAGGCAGGGCCCCCCATCTGGAAGTGCAAGGGTTCAGTCTGTTTTCATGTAAGAGCTCAAGGGCAGGGGGGATGGGGGGGAAGGGCGAGGAATGCAACATGTGGGACTGAGGCCAGGTCTCCCTTGGTGAAGCACCAGTTCTCAACCTCGGCTGGTGCCCAGGAGAACCACCTTATGCCCAGGTCCCACTCCCAAGAGAGCCTGATTCGGGTGGCTCATGGTGTGGTCCAGGCATCCATGTTTTTAAGCCTTCCTGATGACTTAACTGTGCACCCCAGTTTGAGACCCATGCGTGATGTCTTAGGGCAGAGAGCCAGGGAGAACTGAGGCAGCTACATCCTGGACCAGTCTGCTGTGCCTACTGCCCTTGTGTTTCCCATCTCTTTCGACCAGAATCTGGGCTTTGAGGTTGAACTGAAAGCACGCCAACACTGTGGGCCGTGCTGTCCTGTTCTTACTGCCCTTGATAGCTTGCTTTCTTACAAGCTTACAAGGCTTGGATAGAGCTGCTGCGCAAGGTGTCTAAAAAGGAAAATGGCTTTGCTGATGGTTTATGCCCTGATCGTGGGCATTTCAGCAGATAATTTTTTTTCCTGGGAGCAGAGCAAAGAATTTTCTATTTTATAAATTAAGATAAATCACTCCCTCATCATTTGTCTTTAGTTCTAACAAACTGTGCCAAACAGCTTTATTGTTTGAATTGTTGGATATCCAAGCCTATACAAAATCCAAGTTTTATTAATAGCACATAATTACCACATGCTCCAATTTTCTATAAACACAGAAATTTGGTAATTAGCTTTAGAATTATATTACAATCTGAAAGTAGAACTACAATGGCTATAAATGCCATTGTGTGTTACATTTCTAAAAATAAAAAAAATAAAATGTTCATTATCTTGTCACTGACTCAACCTCACATACACAGAACAGCCGGTGGAACTGCCCAGTAGTCATTCAGCCACTTTGTGCCAGCTCTGGGGACATTAGTGGCAAAGGACACAGATAAGTGTGAAGGCCAGTAAACAAGGGCCTCATCTTTCTGCCTCACAGAATGGCATCTCGATGGGACACGGCATTTATTATAATATTATTATTATTCCCTTTTCCCAAACAAAATAGAATCACTGGAGAATCTTTTTTCCCCAAGAAAGAAACTCCCTCTCTCGAAGGGAGCTACTGAAGTTGTTGAGACAATGCATTAACTTGCTTTGACCACTAAGGGGCCATCGGCTACATACTGGAGAGAAGGAGAAGGGGACTCTGAAAAGCCCCGTGTGAACTGGACAGAATGAATGCTCCGCTCCAAACGGCAGCTAAACTGGCCATTCTTTACACCTGAAATCGACTTACACCTTTCCTCACATTCCTTACGGCTGAATCGACTGGAGGCATCTGTGTGATTTTGAATTCTTTTCCCTTAAACAAATGGAAAATCTGGGAACCAGCCCAGTGGGTGAACTCTGACAATATGTAAATCCAACTTTCTCCCACTGTTCTCATTTTCCATGGAGACTTAATGTGTTGGAGTGGGATAAGCAGGGGCCTGGGAGCCTGCGCCTACCGTGGGTGCCACCGTCCCCCTCTCGCATCTCAGTTTTCTTATCTGCAAATGAGGCAGTCTGGAAGGTCCCTGCCAGCACTATGCTTCTCTGGCAGACCAAAGGGAGCTCTGTTTCTGAAACTGAAATAGAAAACCTCGACTCTCCGTGGCCCTGAAGAGCATTAACTGGAGGAGGATTGGCAGTCTATTCAGGGTAACTTCCCACTTACCTTTCAGTGTTCTCGATGTCTGTGGAAACCTGCCAGGAATGTTGCTGACTATCTATGGGGGATGACGAGGAGTCCTCTAGGGCAGGTGTTTCAGCACTTTCCTCAATTTTGCAATCCAAACTCTTGGTTCCCCCTCCAGGTTCCTTTCCTAAGGGAGAGGGGATGTTGGTAAAGAGAAGGCGAACGAGAAATCATAAATGCAAATTTTATATCCAGGATGTCACTGGAAAGGTTAGCTATGCTTTGAGTCAAATGCTCCATTAACCCTAATAGCTCTCTGAGCAATAAAATAATTATATATATGTGATATACTATTTATAGGTATAAATTGTGTGTTTGTGTGTAGCCTGTTTTCACAACCCTCTGGGAAGTGATAGCTTGAGTCCAGTGCAACCTACAGATCAAAATGAAATTAGAGCCCCTGTCTTTGAAGGAGTATTGAGGCTTTGTAACCCATTCTTAGTGAGTTACATCAAGTTAGCTCGGGAGGGGGCGATTTAGCCCGTGAAACCATGCTGTTGTGTGGTCCTTAGATGCAAAGGCAGGTAAAAGGGCCAGGAGCAGGTGACACCCAGCAGGAGGAATGGGAGCTCCTGCTGTTCACTCTGATTCTAGACCCTGGCTCTCTCAGCCTGCAGCAGAGATTGTACAGCTGCCGTCTAATTCCTTGGCTCTGTGACCTCCTTTAGCGCATCCTTCTGTGAGGAGAGAACCTGGCGTTAAGATCCAGCCTCACTTTGCTGAGACCATAAAGTGCCACTGACCCAAGTGTGGTGCGAAGGCCTAGTACTGGGCAGCCCCCCACAGCAGCGTGCTGCCAGCCCACTAAGACTCATATTTACTATGACTGATTTCAAGTGAATAAATCAGTATGTTCTGAAAGAAATCTCCAAGTTGGTTCAGGCATAAATTTCAATGAAATGAAGTGGGAGGTTATGGTCCATGACCTATGTAAACTCTGTTAATGTCTTTTATTCTGTGTTGAAAATGTGGCACCCGTAAGGAGGTAGCCTAGTACCACGGGAATGGCTAACAAGGCCTGAGAACTGGGTTTTTTGGCTTTGTCATTTGTTCATTCACTCTCTCATTCATTCACTCACTTACAAATATTTCTTGAGTGTCAGCTAAGTACCAAGCACTGGGCTTGATGCTAGAGACATAGAGGTGAAGGAAAGATGCAATCTTGGTCTCATGAAGCTTAAAGTGCTGGAGATAGACAATAAAAAAAATTACACAAATAATTACAAAGCTGTGGTATAGCATTATGCAGTCTGGAAGAAAAGGATAGCTATATTGCATCTTTTACTCTTTCATCCAGTTTTATCTTTATTATGTGGATACAGCTCTAGACTAGTTGTTAAGAAATGGGTACAGCCCATATTATTGAATATTCACGAGGTAGCAGCTACACCATCTTACCTCTTAACTTAGTTTCCCTAATCCTGGTGTGATTGTCTTGTATTAACAAGAAAACAAATATACAAAAAATAAAACATACAAACTTGTGAAGAAGATGGCTGTTCATGGTAAAATCTAACAAGAATTTTTTTCCCTTGGACTCATGATCTTTAGGGAACTAGCAAAAATCTCATCCCTACAGTTTCTAACCCATATGGTAGCAACACAAAGAGAAAGAGCAAAACAATTGATAACTGTACACCTTTTATCAAACTAGAGTAGAAATGGACCTTTAAACATTCAGCCAAAGCACAAACACAAGTTTACTGATGAGAAAATTTGATCCTTTTCTGTGTTCTTTATGCACATTGATCCTGGGTGATGGAACTTGCCTGAGGAATTGGTTTTTCAATTTTATGGTATGCTGTTGGGTAGAAATTAATTAAGCACATAATTTAGCACATTACCATTTCACAGTTGGAGGGCACTGACCTCTTAAAAGCATTTGCATTTTGCCTCCTGGGAGAGTGCAGCAAATGCAGTCAGTCCATTTGCACCCACCTCTGGGCAGGGTCAGCCTTACGGTGTGAATTTGAGCAAGGCAGCTGAGAGCTGGGGGAGGGGCAACGGGGGGCTCTCCCCAAATGGTCCTCTGATTTCCAAAACTCTGAAGCATAGGGCCACCTGAAAGCATACGTGGCTCCTGTTACACTACCCTGGGTTGGAAATGCCTTGCGAATGGAGTATGGTTTGGGCCCAGAAGAGGAGGGCAAGGACATTCACACACAGATGGAATATGGAATTCTCTAGTTTATGGGCTTCTCCTGGCTATGGGGCCACAGCATCCCCTGTCCTGTGGCCAGGGGATGGAATTTGTTATTCCAATGTGGACAGGGGAGACACAAGGAAATGGGATGTTCCTTCTTGGAGTCCTCTCTCCACCTCCCTCATATTACACCTTTTACATGCAAAGGCATAAATAGCATCCAGTGGATAACACCTTTGATTACACTTACTGCTTGTGAATATTCTACTACTTATATAAGATACATAGCATTCAAAGTAAAATATCTTTTCAAAGATCTTCCTGGAACACCCCTATGGGCTTTTAATGGCAGGCAATAGCCTCCTTCGCCTTAGTCTCAGAGACTTCTAGATCTAACTCTGCTAATGTGGCTGAACCAGAATGAAAACTGGAATGTTGGACCTCAGTTTAGGGCTTTCTGTCAACTCACAAAAATCTCTGCAAAAATTTGATATTGTATCTTCCCTGGTGGAAATGTTTTAAAAGGCAGAAAAGATCAATAAGAATTTCAGGGGTTTTCAATTCCAGAATCTATGTGGTGCCAAGTTTACTCTGCAAGTGAATCCTAATTGCTCTCATTTATTGATAGCACTGACTTTATGCTAGGCTTCCTTCCCTTCCCATCACATTTCATGTTTGTTGCCTTCATAGAACTGTTCACTGTCAGAAATGATCTTGCTTTTATGTATTTGCTTACTAGTTTACTGTTTGCCCTCCCCAGCCCTACCCTCATCTCTCATCTCCAAACTATGTGTGTAAACTCTGTAAGGGCAGGAACTTTATCTGTTTTCTTCAATTCTATAAGCCCAGGTACCAAGGACCAGGATTGAACCTTACACACAGTAGGATCTTAATAGATATAGAGAATTTAAAAAAAGTCATCATACTATGTATGTTGTTATACAACTTGCTTTGCTACTTTAGTATAGCTTAGAGATATTGTCATGTTAGTGCATTTTGATTTATGGAATGCTTTCTAATGGATGGGTAGTATTCCATAGTAAGGAATTCAGATCGTAATTATTCTCTTTTTTCTACAATATGCCAATATTTGTATAGGGCAGATCATTTGAGACAGAATACTGGGACAAAGTGTATGTATCCACATTTTATATTTTAATATATATTGCCAAATTGACCTCTGAAAAGGCTACACTGATTTACACTTTACTTCCACCAGTAGTAAACCAGAGGGTGCATTTCCCTGCACATTTGCCTGCACTTCATATTATCAACATTTAATTTTTGCTAATCTAATGGGGGCAAGCAGAACCTCATTGCGCTCTTCTTTTTATTTCCTTTATTACTAGTGAGATTAAATTTGTTTTCATATGGTAATTGGCCACTTGTGTTTCTTCTTTACTTTTCCTATTCATCTCATTTCCTCATTTAAACAATGAGTTGTCTTTCTTGTTGATTCGTAGGGGTTATCTCTATATAATGGATACAGATCATTTGTTATACATACTGCTTATATCTCTTGGTCTATTTATTATATGTCTTTTAATTTTGTTTATAATGTATTTTGTCACAAGTTAATAGTTGTATAGTCGAAGCTGTTCATATTTTCTTTTATGTCTCTTGGCTTTATGTCTTGCCTATGTTTTCTTCTAATACACAGTTTTGAAATGTTCAGCTTTATAGTTCATCGGTAATTTAATTTTGCATATGGTGTGATATAAGAATCTAAATTTCTAGCTCAAATGAAGAGCCAATTGCCCCCACAATATTTATTGACTTTTCTATTGACTTCACTGCTCTTTCTAATATATTAAGTTCCCATATAAATGTGGGTTTATTCTGGACACACTATTCTAGTTTATATTTATTTATTTGTTTATCCTGTGCCAATTCCATTATATTTTAATTATTATGGTTTTAATATTTGGTAGGGAATATTTTCCTTCACTGTTCTTTTTCAGAATTTTTTTTTTTTTTTTTTTTTTTGAGACAGAGTCTCACTCTGTTGCCCAGGCTAGAGTGAGTGCCGTGGCGCCAGCCTAGCTCACAGCAACCTCAAACTCCTGAGCTCAAGCGATCCTACTGCCTCAGCCTCCCGGGTAGCTGGGACTACAGGCATGCGCCACCATGCCCGGCTAGTTTTTTCTATATATATTTTTAGCTGTCCATATAATTTCTTTCTATTTTTAGTAGAGATGGGGTCTCGCTCTTGCTCAGGCTGGTCTCGAACTCCTGAGCTCAAACGATCCGCCCACCTCGGTCTCCCAGAGTACTAGGATTACAGGCGTGAGCCACCGCGCCCGGCCTTTTTCAGAAATTTTTGAATCCACTTTAAGTGAAAATATAAATTACTACCATCTGGGACTTGGACCTTTAATAAGGATGAATCATTGATTACTTTTCAGTATTGTCTAGGTTAAATGGTTTATTTAAAATATTTGCTCTTTTTGAGTTAATTTTAATAATTCATTTGTCCTATAAAACCATCCACTAAATATATATTTTTTAAATAAGCAATTGTAACTAGTGGAAACACTAAATATATTTTTAATAGTATAAAGTTGAATATGGTTTTCTCTTGTAACTGTTTCATATCCCTAATGCTATTTATGGTTCCAGATTTCTTTGCATACCACTGTTTCTTGGATTTCACATGCATCTTCTTCATGCTTGGATTCAGTTTTCATTTTTGGGAGCATATCTTTGAGTACTTTATTCAGAGATCTGTGGAATGCAAATGTTCTTAGTCTTTACATGACTGAAAATATATTTTCTTCTCTCTCCCTCTGTCTCTCTCTTCGTGCTCACACTTAGATTCTCATTGGTGGGGTATAGAAATCTATGTTCAAACTAAGTGTCTCTAAGAACTTGAATGACATTGTTCTCTTATTGTCTGTCTATACCTAAGGATGTTTTGAATGTAGCTTGTTTATAGCTCTCTGAAAAATTTTTAGGATGTTACCTTTCAACTTTTAAGTTCTGAAATGACTCCTAAATGTCTAGGTACGGGGTCCTTTTATATTAATTTTTCAAGGCATTTGATTGGCATTTGCAATTTATTTTCTCCAATTTTTTATTTTGAAAAATATATAGATTATATATTATGTTTTATGCATAAAATTATATTTATAATTTTTTGATGAACCATTTAAGAGTAAGTTGCAGACATTACTGACACTTTATCATAAATACTTTACTGTATATCTGTTAAAGAATAAAGATGTTTTCCTATTTAACCTTAAAACAATTATCACACCAAATGTTTTTTAACTTTGCTTATATATGATTCAATATAATTTGATACAATACTATTACTTAATATGTAGTCTTTAGTCAGAGTTCTCCAATTGTTCCTCCTTTATAGGAGGGATCCATTTCAGGACAATGCATTCCATTTATTTGTGATGTTTCTTTATTCTCATTTAATCTAGAACAGCATCCTTGCCTATTTTTGTCTTTCATGTGATGGATATTTTTGAATGAAGAGTCCGGGCCAGTTGTTTTATATAATGTCTTTTCATTTGGATTTGTCTGATTGTTCCCACATGCCTAGATTCAGAGTAAACATTTTTGGCAAGAATATTATAGAAGTGATATTGTGTCCTTAGATCATCACGTCAGAAAGCATGAGTCAGTTTGTTCCATTATCAATGATGCTAAGTATTACTGATTGTTTGGTTAAGGTGGTTTCTGCCAGCTTTTACCATTGTAGATGAACCCTTTTCCCCTTGTTATTATTAGGTAATCTGTGAAGTGATTTATTGAGAGAGTATGATCTTTTTAATTTAAATATTTCTTTTTTAGGAGTGGGGAAAGTTTTTCTATTTTTCTTGATTATCTACGTCTCCCAATTCTCTGTGTTCTTCCAGAATTTCTATTTCATACTGGAGTCTCTGGATCTATCTTTCGCATTTCTTAACTATTCTCCATACTTCATATTTATCTTTTGGGCTGAATTCTAGGAGAATACCTCAACTTGATATTTCAGTTCACCATTTTAAACCCTCAGTATTTCCATCATGATAATTGTGAAGAACTGTGAAGGGTTTGAGATTTTTACCCTCCTTGCAAATTAGCCTGTTACAGTTACATGGATACTGGAAGACATGAGGTTCCTGGGTCAGAGAGAGAGTTTATTACTCACAAAATAGCAGTATCAGCATTTGTGCTGGGTTTGTTTGTTTGTTTTTTGAGTTCTAATTCTCACAGAGAGATGCGAAAGGGTTAAATGATACCTGCACAGACAGTGGGCTGTGTGACTGTGACAGGAGAAGTCTGAGCCTTTTATAAGCATGTCTGCCCTTTGCTCCAGAAGGAAACATTTTCATTACACTGAATAGTAAGCATGCCTTGTGCTGGAGGAAGACACTGTCTCTGTTTCCCAAGGGATTTGCTAAATAAATATCCTTGAAAAGATAGTGTAAAACATAGAGCAGTCAGTGCCTCACTTTGCAAGATGTACAGAATGCAAGAGACCAATTGAGAATTGTCTCCCAATAATAATTAACCCATCTATTGAATTTTCATTTGATTGATAACATTTTTATTTCCAACAAATTTGGGGACTTCCTTTCCCTTGCAGACAATGATTGTTTTCAATCTCTTTGCATATATTGATTACATATATTTTAAATTTTTTTATCACTTTAAAATTTGTTCTCCAAGTATTAGTTGTTTGTTTATTACATTTAGTATCTCCCTTTTATAGTGTTGGTTTTGCTTAAAAATATGGTCATTCCCGGATGTCTATTCAGATTTGTCTTTGAGGATCTCTGTTGGCCTATTGTTCTAATAACAGTATCTTCCTTCTGGAGAAGGGGTGGGGTATGTGGCTAGACAAGTATATCTAAAATACTTCTTCTGGGTGCAAGGGTTTCCCATCTCTGTTGATAAGTTACCTCCATTGATCAGTTGCCTGTTTTGGGGTCTCATGCCTGCTGTGACTTTCCTGTTTAGAACTCCTACTCCAGTGGGATATATTGGGCAATTTAGCCTGTGAAAAAGCGCTGTAGTCATGTGCTCACTTTCTTTTTCATTTGTGACTGTCCTTGTGGTGGCTCAGATTTATTTTACACTCTTTTCTGCTTTGCTGCCCAGTCCCGACACTCACACCAGGTGTCCTCCTGGGGCAAGCACTGATGGTCTCTCTTGCTCAGTGTGGGGCAGCCCAGTTTTTCCTGTATGCAATTCCAAACATTAATTTCCCTGACAACAGTTCCAGAAATCTTTCCCGTGATTTATATTTGTTGACTCTGAGTTTGAAGCATCTCTGGAATTAATCTCATTTTTGCAGAGATTTTCTCCTGTTTGTTCTTGAGTTCTTTATCTGCTATGCTTTATTCTGTTCATTTATTTATACCAAATCCAATCCCAATTGCTTTCTAGCTTTGAGAAATTCCTTAAGATTTCTGGTTTGTTGAAGACATCCTTCCTTGTTTTTCAGGGTTGTGGGAGACTGTTCTGTGTTTTCCACCCTCTATTTTCTTTTCTTCCTACAATTAGAAGGGCCCATGTGACAGAGTTATGGTCAATGGACTCTGAGCAGGAGTGATGTAAGCCTCTTCCAGACTGGCCCTTAAAAATCTTCCTGTAGGATCCCCCATGCTTTTCTTCCCCCTTGCCCTCTGTCCCTGGCCATTAGATGGATACAGAGAAAGAAAAGAACAGCTGCCCACTCCACTCCAGCTCTGCTGTCAGACTATGCCATCAGTGAATAATGAATTCTTATTGTTCTCATTGATTGAGATTTGCTATTATCTCATACGGCAGTTACCCCAGCTTGACAATATAAGAATTCATATGGATTTATTCTTTTCATAATATGTTTTTCTGTTATTTCAATGGATTTTCAATAGGAAGGGAAATATACACATGAGTTCAGTTCAACATCTCTGGATAAGCTTTTCCTCTAATTACACTCCCTCTTTTTTGACAATAGATGCAGGATGAAAGCAATTCATTTACTTATTCAGTAATTATTAATTGAAACTTTATTCTGCTCCAGGCACTGTGCTAATGCTAGGGATGCAATGGTGAACACACGCATGGTGATCAAAGTCTAGAGTGGACAACACAAAAGAAACCAGGTAACAACCCCTCAACGTAACATGTGCTATTATCAGTGCCATGGATAAGCCTGAGGGACATATTGAGTGGGCATCAGCCCAGCCTTGGAAGGTCAGGAAAAGCTTCCTGCAAGAAGGTAAATCTAAGTTATGACCCAAAGAAAGTATAAGAATGGGCCAGGTGAAAGGGATGGGTGTGGGGTACGATAGGATGGGTTGTATGTCCCAGGCAGAAGGAAAAACTGGAAAGAACTTGCAAATTGAGGTTCTTCAAAGTAGTTCAAGATGCTTTGCGTGTGGCAGGGCAGGGTATGGAGGGTAGGTGAGGGAGGGTTGCTGGAGGTGAGGTAGGAAGATGGAGTGGTTAGCAAGGTCAGTTCGTGGATGTTCTCTTGAGCCACATTAAGGAGTCAGCAGAAGAGCCCTCCACAAACCTGGACAGTGGCCAATTTCAGTTATCCATCCCCAGCTTCCCCGTCTTTGACTGGTTGTCTTCACAATGGAGCACTTGTTCTCTAACCTCAGGTGGGCTCCCTGCCCTGTTCTTAGAAAAGGGGTCAACATGTGCTTTCACATGTTGACTTCAAGTCAATGCTTTGCTTGCCCAAGGGAGTAAATGTGCATTTGAAATTATTTCTTATTATGAAATGAATTTTCTGTCCCCTGAAAAATCAACTTCAGGCCTCAGTGAACAAATATTCGCTCAGGAGGGGATGGGGGTGGCAGGGGGAAGAGAGCCCTTAGAGCACCTCGAAACCATACCAAGCTGGTTGCATCACTGTTTAGAACTAGGACATCAAAAACTTGGCCACTTTCCTTAGAGTCTTGCAAAGCTTTTTGCCTTCAGCTCCTTGGGGATTTCCATGTATTTTTAGCTTGTTTATGGATAATATAATAGGCATGCTTGAGGAAAAGTTAAGGGGAAACCACCCATGAAGCACATAACAGATTGGAAGGCTGGTTATTCTTACATTCGTGAGAAATGGTCGGTTATTCAGGAGGAACAAAATCACATCTGATCGTGGGGCAGTCTCAAGAGTGCAACAGAGCACCTCAGCCTCAGGAGTCCTAGGCACGAGCACTGGAAGATTGGGCTGGGGGTCCTTTATCACACCCACTCTAGACACCTCTTTCCTTCTCATCTTATTTCTCCCATCCTCTTTCTCCTCTGTTCATGTTTTCCTGTATTTTTTTTCTTTCCCACTTCTGTTCCTTCTTGTTCCTGCCTGTCTTCAGCCTTCCAGTGGCAATGGGAACCACTGCCATAGACGATACCTCTTTGGAGGTCCTTAGGTTGGTCTCTAGAGTCCAGCAAAGTCATTTTTATCCATTTGAGTATATTTCTCCAGGAACCAAAACAAAACAAACCAGTCTTCTCTGAGCTAATGCTGTATCTGTGCCCTATCACTTCTTTGACGGCAGAGACAAATTTCCTACGTCTTTTGTGCTCCTGAAACATTACCTGCTGTGATACGATGCACAGCGCAAGCTTTCAGGAAAGTTTTCACACTGACTGAATGTGAACAACAAAATGAAAATGGCTTACATCGGATACATGGGTGCTTATCCAAATAGCTATACTCACTCTTATGCATTTTCATAACCGGTAGGTGCTTTTTAACTCCGTGCACTGTGAAAAGGACTGGGGAAATGTAGGCTGTTTGTTAAGTAATCCACTTTTACTCTCTCGTGTTTCTAAAAAGCATGTAATTTAAATAGAAATAAGTTATATTAATTCAGTTAGTTGTTTACTCATATTAAAAAATAGTTCCAAAGACTTTCCTACACTATGGTAAAAAGATATTCTTAGTGCCATAAGACACATGGGCAGAAAATAACTATACCATACACAGAACTCCATTTTTGCCATGCACCAGGATATAAACATTTTCCAATTCAGAGGAGATACAGAACTGTCCTCCTCCACTGCCCTACATCCTTTTCTGGGCTCCTATGACATCTCATCACTGTCCCTAGAGTGGCAGCCTTTGTGGCGGCACCACCCGAGAAAGCAGAATGACAGGCCCCCCTTGGAACACAGAAGTGCAGATGATGGAAGACACATTCGAAGAAGGTCCTTATGGGGCTCTGAGTGCTCCATTTGCAGCCCCTAAAGTAGAGCAGAACAATGTGCAAGACGTATTTACTGTATAAATAATTAATTCCAACTTTTCCATAATGGGTGTCATGGTGAAATCATGCCCCCTTTGCATCACATGAATGCTTCATTTTATTTATTTATTTTTACTACATAAGATGATCTCTTGGTCAGAATTGCACTTCTTTACCCAATGTAAAATAATCTGTAACTCATTAAATGATCTGTGGAGTTAACATTCCCTCCAGTCTTAAAAGTAACTCTCCGAACTTGGTGTTATTTTGGTAAGAAAGTAAATATGCAATGGATTGTAGCTATTAAGCCTGGCTTTGAAGTGTTCTCACTAATGATTAATTAAGGCAAATCTATGGATAAAATTCAGCCAACCTTTCTATTATCCTTCATTTCTCCATTTGATATGTTCTTCTGCCCTTCTGCAACATAGCTTAGCGGGAATGGTCTAGTGCAGTGGAACAATCACAACCTTTGCAGTGGGACCAATGTGCTATGTGACCTTGAGCAACTTATCTCATTGAGCCTCAGGTTTTTCATCTGTAAAATGGGGAAATATACTTGGGGATAAAATGAGATAACATGTATAAAGCACCTGGCATGTAGAAGCTGCACAGTAAGTGGAAGCTATTATCATTGCCATTATTTTATTCCTCAGCTGACATCTACTTTGACTAAAAGTGACAAATATAGTGTTTGAAGTCATGGAAATAGAGTAATAATAGAAGGTTTTAGATTACCCTTGGATTATAGAAGTTGATTATGTTTATATTCTTCAAACACTACGAACCTGTTCTGGTCATGGGCATCAAATACCAATGAGGTTATTTCCTTCTTGTCATTCAAGTCTCAGATAAAATGTTATCTCCTCAGAGAACTTTGACCATCCATCGAAAGTAGGCATCCAGTCACTTCCTATTACATCATGGACTCTATTTCAATTATCTGCATTGTACTTTTTAAGTACTTGGGATTTTTAGAAAATTTGATTCTTTCTGTTCTTTCTTCCTTTTCCCCCCCTCCTTCCCTCACTTTCATGCTCTCTCTGTCTCTGCACTAGAACGTATACTTCATAAGGTCAGGAACCTCTTCAGCCTCCATCACTGCAGTTTCCCAGCACCTAAAACAGTGCCTTACGTATGATAGGTGCTCAATAAATATTTGTTCAAAGAATAAATGCATGTTTCCACTCAGAATTTGAATCATAGTCTATTTTAAGTTTTATTCTGCTTCATTTCTTCTAACCCACTGTTCTATTTTAGTATCAATTGCCTCATTACATTAGGAAAAAAATAAGGTCTTATTGCCATATTCTATTTCTGTCTTTATGTTACTTGTTTATTTTGTTTGGTGTGGATTATTTCCTTTACATGTCTTAATATGATGCTGAATACACTGGAGTCTTTACTGCTCATATTCTGTTCTTTGTCTTGAGTTCATCTTGTATTTTGCTGGATGGTGCTTCATTAGTTTCTCATTCCTGCATCTTGAGCTCTCTGCTCCCAGCAGATTCTGAATTAAGATTTTTCAACTTTTAGCATTTTTCTCTATCCTTTCCCTTTTGGGATTACATCTCCTCTGCATATGTTTTATCTCTGTATTTATCATGGTGGCACATTTTAGGGGAAGAACTCATCTTATCTTAGGGGCAGAAAGGGAGGATGGCATACCCCTAAAGGACCTGGGAACAGGTTTTATTGTAAGCTGTGGCAGAGAGACAAGCAGCCTCGGTCAGAGAGGACAGAGCAGGGTGAAATGAGAACAAGACAGAAGGGAAAGTGCAGATATGATGGGGAGCTGGACTGGAGGGTTCTGTCATTCTCTGCTCCTTTCAGAATAGGAATGCTGCCTTAACTGGTTGAATGGGGAAAGAAAGTGAGAGAGAGGAAAGCCATGGCCAAAATTGCAGGATCATTCAATTCCCTTAGAAATCTGGCTCCACTTTTCTGCCAGCAACGTGAGTGAAACCTGCAATTTCATTTCATCTTATGGCAGAAAACAGGCATTAATGGTCAATATGATACATGGACTCAGTAATGGGAAAAGATTTCCTACCTAACTAACTGTGAAGACGTGAGAACAGCTATTTTTCACTATAAACATGGAAATTAGACTTTGTCAAGTAATGCTTTCAATCTACAACTTAAAGTGTTAGAATATGGAACTACCGAATGACTAAAATTATTCCCATCTGTCATCTTCTTAAAACAAACACAGTTTTTCAGAGCCACTCTCTATCTGATAGAATCCAATAGCCTTTATTAAATGTGGATTTTACCTCACCTGACTGTAATTTACTTTGATTTTGTTAGCCATGGAAAAAGAAAATCGTTTTAGTAATGTTTTTCTTCATTTCTGTAGCATAGCATGATCTTGCAATGTATAAAAGATTTCCAAGTCGATTGGAACGATGGACTTAAGAGAGCAAAAATTCAGAAGCATGGAGCATGAAACGAGCATGAAGATCCATTGAAGATATTGTTAAGAACTAAAGATAATTATAATTTGCTTAATTGGGAGAGAAGGACAATGTTCATTACTGAATTCAAGCCCTCTGCAAGAGCTTTACATTTATTTGAGGCTTATTTTTTCCAGAAAGAAAATATATTCTTAACCTCTTTAATGACCTTGTATGCCCTTTCTCTCCCGAGAGTAAACTCATGTCATGACTGCTCAATACAATAATGAAACTGAGATACACAATACTATCTGGACATCTGGTGACAGCGAGGGAGGTGGATAGACATAAAATAAATTAAATGTACAGATAACTGTGAAATAATTTGGTTTTAGTATCTAATCCCAACAAAAAATTGACCAGAGATTCTCATATAGAGCCACATTTATTGACTCAATTGCAACCCCTTCCCTTTCCTTGATGGAAGAGAAATGCTAAAGAAGAGGAGAATGGTAAACCTTTTAGCGCTCACACAGGGAGAAAAGAAATAAGCTTACCTAAAGTTTATTAAAATATCAATTTTTGTTATAGCATTAAAAGAAACAAACCAGACAGAGATTCTAAGCAGAGAGAAATTTTGAGTGTTCCAGATTAGAATGGGCATCAATATTTCCTTAAGACTCTGGGGGACTATTTGATTTCTCATGGGAAGGATTTAGTGAGGTCAGCCAGACAGGCTCATTCCCTAGCCCAAGGCCACCAGAGGTACCATTGTTTGGATAAAGAGTACATTATCTTGTAAAACTAGTGTGGCATCGTAAATCTTGGCAGACAGACTTCCTTCTAGTGGATAAATGGTCCTTTTTTTGCTAAGATATGAGATATATAAAAATCATATAAATATTCATATCATATATATGTGTATATATCAATCCTGGGGAAAGTAGACTGATTTCTTGAGCTATGCTTTCTCCTGCCACCTCTACCACCTTGCCTGAAATCTGGCAGTTACCACTCACTGCTCACTTAGAGTTTATATGTATTTTTCCTTCATCACACATCTTTACTCAATGCCTTGAGTCACATTAGCAAGCCTTCCTCCCCATCCTTTCCCCATTTCTTGTTTTCATGAGGATGAAGTGTTTGCTCTAGTAAGGTTTCCCAGGCTTGCTGACTCTTCTCCATCTACTTTTATGCGTAGGGACTCCAAGCTTTAAGGGCAAGACACAGAATTTATCCAACTCTTCTCTTAAAATTTAATACTCTTGTGCTGTGGTCTGTGGACCTATTTCTCCTTCAACTCATTTCTGGCAGTCCCTGGTCACTGGAGCCAAGTACCCTTATGTTTTCCAACCAGGACCTCCCAAGGAGTCAGCAGTAGATTTCACACACTAGTGTATGAGCTGGGGTTTCTGGGCACAGGCAGGTTACTCAACAGTTTCCAATGATATCAAAGAAAGAACAAAAACAAGCAAAACCAGCTGACATTTTCTATGCTATCCTGATGGTGGAAATATGAATTAGCATATAGCACAAACAAGCGAGGAGTCCAAAATAATAATATAGAGTTAATCTCTTAGGCGTAATGAAGAAATTGCTGGAGGGAATAAAGAAATAGAGAGCGTGTATGTACAAATATAGGACTGGAAAATAAAAAATGATTTCCTTAATGGAACCATCCTTCCCCCAAGAGCTAGTATTTTATTTGACATTCCAGAAATTTCCAGGAAATTTGTCCAGTATATGTTTTCATGTATATATTTTCTAGTGCTTTATTTAATGCACTAGAAATATTTCCTTTGTGCTTACTGATAGAAATTTATCTCCATCTTCAGTATAGTTTTTTAATCTTACATTTTTCTATTTTTTTTACTCTAGATTAACTGAGAACTTCTCACCAATAAAGACGTCTCCTCCTCATTGCCTTAACTCTACTGGGACAAAGGTAACCATCCACAAGACAGCTAGCTCTTGGACACGTATTTCGGAAACACAGAGGCTTGCAAGGAGTTATGGTATGTACATGCTTTCAAAAATAGTAAAGAATTATGGTTTGCTGATTACAGAGGGTGATCAGAAGGTTACAAATACATTCAGTTGAAGAAATGCCTCAATGAATTGCTCTTTTAATTTTTTTTCCAGCAATAAAAGAAGTAACTTTAGAGAAGTTTCTTATCCAGTAGTTCTGGAGTGAGGACCCAGAATTTGCATTTCTAACAAATGATTCAGATGCTGATGCTGCTAGTTCAGGGACTACACTTTGAGAACACTGCTTATTTCAGTGGTCATGTCAAGGGTTCACGGAGGAAACATGCTGTATGAGCCACATTCATCAGAGGCACCTACCACTTTTGTATTTGCTTTTCATCAGCGTGGGGGAAAGTACAAAGTGATGTTGAAAGCATGCACTTAGGGGAGCAGAGAGTAGCAAAGGAGAAAGGCGTGGTAAGGGATTGAAGTTTTTCTTTTTATTTACAAGGGAGTGGGGTGGGGTGTGATTTAGTTTTTTGTTTCAAAAGGTAGAGCAGCACTTCTCAATTCTCAGAATCACCAGGAGTGTCCACAGAGATTCGGATTCAGTGGGTCCTTGGATAGCACCCAAAAGTCTGCATGTTTATCCAGCATCCTGGATAATTTTAAAGCAGATTTTCTGAGGATTACACTTTAAGTATTAAATATTAGTGATTTTAGAAGAAGAGAGAAATCCAAGTGAAGATTTCATCCTACGCGGGAGAGAAATCAAAGATGCTATCAGGTATTTTCTTTTTAAGAGTTTTATGTAGAAGGTTAGGCACTAGAACAAAGGGCAGGGATTTATTTAGTTATTTTTTTTTAAAAAGAAGCAGGGAAGGAAGCAGAGCAGAGACTGACAATGAAGATGGGAATCAGTGAAGACCAAATGAGCTGATCAGTTAAGGGGGATATGATTTTCATTTGTGTGAAATGACCAAATACAACAAGGAGGCAATCTGGATGAGGAAATCCTTTTAATTTTAAGCATAGAGCTATCTGAGAAGAGTTTCCCTTTCAAAAGTCGGTTGTGAAAAGATAAAAAGTAGGAGTGGATGGCAGAAGGAGACCAGGTGGCATACCAAGGAGTTAGAGCGTAGTGGAAGTGAAGGTCACTGGGCATTAAGGACGTGCCATCAGCAAGGAAGATTCCCGTGGCAACAAGACATGAAATACTGCAGGTGTAGCCAGTGCAGACCTGGGGAATGAAAATACCTATACCCAGTCTACTTGATCATTAAAAAGAATGAAAATACTACTCTGTATGTGTATTTATGTGTGTGTGTGTGTGTGTGTGTGTGTGTGTGAGAGAGAGAGAGAGAGAGAGATAGAGAGAGAGAGGTAAAGACATCAGGCCAGTGACACCTGTTTGGATGTCATGAGTGTGTCTGAGTATTCATTTCTGGCATTAGGGGTGTCAAGGAGCTAATCTCTCTTGTATTAATAACAGGAGTAAAGATGGGAACGTTTTAAAGAATAGCCTTTAGAAGGCAAGAGGAACAAGACATAATATTCAAATATTAAGAAAAATGTTCTGTCTCTGGAGTAATGTAGCATAATGTTGCTTTTAGTCCTGCTGTGTGCATATGTGTGTACATAAGACTTGATTTTTACAAGTACTTCATCATGTCCTTTAGTTCCCCTCAAATTGCAATGCTTGTTTGATTTCAAATCTTTACTTGAACTGCTTCTTCACCTGAAATATCTTTCTTTTTCCTTCCCTAACAGAACTCTAGCTTCAGAACCCTAAGATATTCCCTGAGTATTCCTAAGTTCACTGACATTTTCTATCTCTGAGTTTAAATCAGAGGCAAGGAATGCTTTCTGTGCACTCCCCTATGCTCCTGAGCTCAAGCATAAAAAGTTTTGGGAGGTTCCCAATAAACTATTGTTTAATGAATTAATAAAGAAAATATGGGTTCAATCCTCCAGTAATAGAAACTTTTGGCTTCTTCTCCAGCGTCCATCCCATTCCACCCTCTCCCATCATGTAATAGCCACTGGTTTGCTGGGGTTGACGCCACCCCTAGCTCCAGGAATGGGCCTTCATTGCCTAAACCAGTCAGTGGAATTCCACACCTCGATCTACGGTGATTGGTTCAGGCATAGACCTGGTCCAATCAGAATGAAGCTCAGGACTTTTGCTCTATAGTTGGGAGTTCTTAATGGACTGTGTGGTGTGCAAGTGTGATGACTGGAACTGTTGCAATCAGTTTGCTAATGTGGGGGAAGACAGCTTGAGGGTAAAGCTAATGCCCAAAATGCAGGGCATCACTTAGAATGAGAGTCATGAATCTGATCAAACCGTGCTGCAGCTACTCTGGAGGCTATAGTAATTTGAGCCAATATATTCCCTTTATGGTTTAAGACAGGGAATGAGATTATCTATTACTAATATGCCTTCCTCTTGATTTTAAATCTTTGGGACATGATATGTAATTTGTCTTCTTGCAACTTAGTTTATTTAGGAAAATAGCAGCACTCTTGAACAGCATTTACTCCCCTGGTAAGAGCGTTATGTAGTTTTGCTGCTTATGCTGATTCTAATGAAAGTCATGTTCACAAGTGGTAGAATAATAAATTTGATTGAGAGCTGTTTCTACCACAATTTATCTTCAAAACAATTAGTGTTCTCATGCACGTAGATAGTATTGATATGGACTTCTTATTCATTTATAAATGAAACATTTCCTGAACATTTAAATTCATTCTAATTGTGTATAGATGGGCATTTAGCGTACATAGGCACTATGCAAAAGATTAGTTTTTGTTGAACATTCCTCAGTGTTTCTGGCACTATATTGAATGTGGATACCTTTTCGATGAAACTGAAGAGACCCCAGCAGACATATGGATTTTAGCATCTCTGTCGTATACATTTCCAAGCAGCACTGCAGCTGGATGTAAAGCCGACAGATTTCTGGGTGGATTTCACCATCTTCTGGGCTGCAATGGAATGAAAGAGAAAAGCTGTGAACATTCTCCAGATTTCTCTCATCAGCAATTTGTCTCAGCTCTGAGAGGGGAAAATGCTCAATAAAGATTCCTTAAAGCCTTGATCCTAAAATATAGGACTTCCTGCTTTCAAACCAATGACCAATGTGACAGTTCTTACATAAGTGTCTTTCTGACTAACAGCGCTTAATTTTTTTCCCCTTCAGAAGCAGGCTTCTGCTGGGAGCTTAAAATCATAAATGCTTTACGTAATTGAAAATATCAGACATTTTCAATTTAGCTGTTGGAACAAATTTGCAAAATATATTTAAACCATAAGAATCTCCTAGGCTGCAAGAAGAGATTAAAAACCCTTGTTTTTAGGGAAACTAACAAGAGTTATTCAATTACCAGTTATAAGACAGCTCTTTAATATTAGGGCCCTAGCATAATATGATTAGAGAGCCAATTTACAAATTATTTTTATCAAGTTTTTTTGTCTCAGTCTGAAGGATATTCCTTTATTGTCTATTATGGCTAATTTACAAAAGGTCAGATGTTTTTAATGAAAAAATAAAAATTTTATGAAAAAAGAAATGCAATACATTTCTAATAATTATGCTTAACAATCTAAAGCTAAATAAATACTGAACTTATGCTCTAAAGTGTATTCTAAAGTCTTTGAGTCTTTCTCTGTTAAATATAACAAACCATATAAACGTGAATATGATAAAACATGGAATAATCACTTTTGTTTTTTGATTAAGAGGAAAGAAATTAGTTGTTGAAAAAATAATATTCATTTCTATATGCAACTATTAAAACAATAGCATGTGTTGAATAAAGCAAACTAAGAAAAGGGGTAAAGTTTAGAGATAAGTTAGAAAGGAAAGAAAGCCTAAAAGTGAACTCTGTCAAAAGTCCTAATGTGTTGTGTTATCTTTACTTCTATCCCCATTCATTTAAAATGCAATGAAATCTAATTAAATTATGTAGCAGTTAGATTTGATTCTTTTGTAAAGTGGGTTGGTAATGTCAGGGGTAATTGTCAGACAAAAAAGGGTGGCTTCATTTTTAAGTTCTGGAATCACAGTAGAAAGAATTTGTATGTACACAGCACTTTACGGTGATAATTAGTTTTCATTTTCAACACTTATTTCGTACACGAGCATATCTACCCATATGGCTTATATAACATAGGAAAATGCAGAATTCTTTGCCTTAGTATCAGTGACGCCTGCACAGTCATCCTATGTCAGATGGAACAAAGTGCCTCATAAGAGCTCACATGCAAAATACGGCTTTATCTGAATGTTAAAAGACATTGCTTTTTCATTTGGGACTCAAAGGTCCAGCCCTAAGTCAATACTGGAGGCAAGTGTATCTCTGGGGAAAGTCTCGGGTTTTCTTTCAGAGTTTCCTCCCACAAGTGCCTTCCACCCTCAAGCTGTCCTCCTGCTACCTGGAGTTTCCCTCACCTAACTCCACCCCGCCACCTACCCACACACACACACCCTCTCATTATTTCACATCATTTGACACCTTTCAAAATGTCTCTCATTGTGTCCCATTCTCTCACAGCCCTGCTAGATTCTGAACAGATGTTGGGCATTAGTGGTTCATATAATATAAAGTGATCCTGGTATATTACCTACTAATGCATTGATTTTCATAGAAAAATCTGAAGAGAATGTCTTATTCCAAAGGCAGGCTAGAGGGAAAATATTTTAAGGCAGGCAGGTCTTTTCTGTGCTGCTTTATCATCCCGATACCAGCTGCCTATTTCACCTACATATAACATTGGCCCCGGTGGCTCATGTGCTGATTTTTCAAAGTTTTAATTTATTTTTAACTGACACACTGTAATTATACATATCTATGGGGTACGTGTGATGTTTCAGTACGTGCATACATTGTGTAATGATCCAATCAGAGAAATTAGCAAGTCCATCGCCTCAAGTATTTATCATTTCTTTGTGGTGAGGCCATCCAGAATCCTCTCTTCTAGCTATTTTGAAATATAAAGTACATTATTGTTACCTATAGTCACCCTACTGTGCAATAGAACACCAGAATGTATTCCTCCTATCTAACTTTGGAAAACATGGAATGCTTCATGAATTTGCTTGCCATCTTTGTGCAGGGGCCATGCTAATCTTTATGTCATTTCAATTTAAGAGTATGTGCTGCCAAAGTGAATGCTCATATGCAGATTTTTAAAAAACCCTATAATAAATCTGCTGTATGCATTGTACATTTTATGAGTGGGACAATTAGCCAGTACAGTATCATTCCAAGCCATGGAGTATTCTTATTTTCAGAAGTACAAAATATGTCCCTAGTGGCTTAGTTCCAAAACTAAGCAAACTTCATATATAGATGACATTTTATGTAATTTAAACAAGTGACTACCATATTAACATATTTTAAGAGCCACTATATTTTATTTATTATTTTACAGCTAGAGGGAGAGAGAGAGAGAAAGCAATATATTAAGTGTTTCTGAGAAAAGGCAAATCAAACAGATTAAAATGCCTAATTCAAAACATTTCTTTGGATACCATCTCTCTAACGCTTCTGTAATCCATGGAGGTTCTAGAAACTGTGGAACCGTTGTATCCCTCATAAATATTATGGGAAGGAACTGAATAGATGCTACCGGAAATACAATTTGGCTGACAAAAATTAATTGATGTTAAAGTTGCATCATAGGTTTTCTGGTTAAAAAATTCATACATGTACTCATACATTATCCTTTAATATCTTAGAAAATTGAAGTATAGAGAAAGAAAGGAACTTTTTAAAGAACTGTAGAAAAGCTAAAGTATCTTTATGTTAAGAGTTTCACGATGCCTAGGCCAAATTACATTAACCTCAGGCCTTGTACAATTTATTTCTTCCACTTGAGAGTTCTAAGATGTATTATTGTTACAGATTGCTAAAAGTTCATTGAAAGAAAAACTGTCAAATCAGTTCTAATATATTTAATGTTATGAGCAGTGGACTGGAATACATTTTTGAGAAGCATTAAGTGCATTTAGATTATTTTCAAAACAAATGAGGAAGAGCTGAAACATTGGTGACTGGAGGAAAAGCCAAGAAAACAGCAATTTAAAAGCTTGAAACTTCCTAGGGATAAATTATAAGACCTAAGAAAACATTTACATTAAAATGAAATTGGACCTGTGGACTTCCTCCAAGAACTGGAAGCAACTTAATTTAGAGGTAACTTTGCCACGTATTACTTCTTCTTAGTATAAAATGAACCACTCTTATTAATCAAAGTCTAGGTCTATGAGAGTCATTTGAAGAGTGACTCATTTAATTCGGTCAAAGACATTTTATAAGTTAGTGACTAGGTTGTGATTATTTTTTCTATTGAGTCTAAGTTGAGAACTAAACTTATTTTAATTTCAAAACCTTAGTATTAAAAGAAAAAAACCCTTAAAAATTAATTTCAACCAATTTCCAGTGATTTAGAGCTCAAGTTGAATCCAAAAACATTTAAAATAATCACCAAATTATGAATCTGCTCAATCAACTCCTTAAAGGTGAGAATCAGGATTTAATGACTTAATCATATAGCTTAAGAAACTTGAACGGCTGTAGGAGGAAGAGAACATAAAAACAGATACTGCCTAAGTCGCCTCTTGATAATGGAACCTCTTTTTTTGTGAATATTCTTATTTTGTAATTCAAAAAGTAATATGATAAAGACCTTCCAGAATGGCTAAAATTAAAGACTGCCATGTAATTATTTGGGGAGATGTAAATGCTCAGCCATCAAGTATTAATGAATATCCACCACCTAGATTCTACAATTAACATGTTACAATACTTGCTTTATTACATACCTGCCTATCTGTCCATCCCTCTGCCCAGCTGACAATCCACATTATTCTTCTGACGTTGCAGACATCAGTAAACTTTACGCCTAATCAATTCACCGTGAGTACCATAAACCGGCGCCCTGTCAAATGTTGGTGATGGTGTGGCGCAATGGAAGCTCTCATACATTGTTGGTGGGAGTTAAAATGTTATACAACTCCTTTGAAAAAATGTTCTGGAAGCTTCTTATAAGACAACATACATCTACCCTATGACCTGGCAATTCCATTTCTAGGTATTTGGCCAGGAGAAATGAAAACATATTCACAAATAGATCTCTACAAGTGTGTTCATAGTGTTTATTTAGAATAACCAAAAAAAGAAACAGCGTAGGTGTCTGTCAAGAGGAAAATGGTTGAGGAAATTAGTACACTCCTGCAATACAATGATACTCAACAATTAAAAGGAGCAAACTTCTTATACTCAAAACAACCTGGATGAATAACAAAAACATTATCTTGAGTGAGAAAATCCTTACACAAGAGTAAATACTGTGTGACTCCATTCATACGAAGCGCTAGAGCAGCGGTCTCCAGCCTTTTTGGCACCAGGGACCGTTTTCATGGAAGACAATTTTTCCACAGACCAGGGAGGTGGGGGCTGGTTTTCAGATGATTCAAGCGCATTACATTTATTGTTCACTTTATTTCTATTATTATTACATTGTAATATATAACAAAATAATTATACAACTCACCATAGGTCGAAATAGGTTGAAGACACCTGCTCTAGAGCAAGTAAAACTAATTGATGATGAAAAACATTAGAACAGTGGTGGGGAATTGACTGAGAAGGGGCATGAAGGAACTTTCTGGGAAGAGGGTAATATTCTATATCTAGACAGAGGTTTTAGTTACATGGGTGTGTACATTTGGCAAAACTTATTGAATGGCATGCTTAAGATTTGTGGATTTGATTTTACTTTAAAAAATGTTACTTAAAAAACTATAAGCAAATACTGAACTCTAGTTAATGATATGCATGCTGAATTGTTCAGAAGTAAAGTTTATGGATGTCTGTAACTTCGGGAGAATAATATGGATTGCCGATTGGACAGCAGAATGAACAGACAGGTAGATATGTAATGAAGCAAGTATCATAAAATGCTAATTATAGAATCTAGGTGGTGGGTATTTATTTGATAGTTGAAGATTTACATTTCTCCAAATAATTACATGGGATAACTTTAATAAAACAACTGGGAATCTTTATGATTGGTAAGGTCAAGGTCAGGAGTTAACACACTGGAGATTTGAGTTATGAAATATCTTGGCCCTGAATCTGTCTGCTTTTTTGCTGAGGTTGCCAGACTTTGGTGGTCTGTGCAGCCGCTAATAGCTTTTTAAAAGCCAGCAAAATGTTTGTTGTTTTGGTAGTCTGCTTCTAATGCAATGATTTATATATTTAGTTGAAGGCAGCCAAGATATAATGAAAGGAAAATAAGTTCTGGAGTCAGAAAACTTAGATTTAAACGTAGGTTTGCCCCCTTAGGATTATGATCTTAGGAAAACTGCTTTAACTTCTCTGAGACCCAGTTTCCTCAGCTGTGATATACAGATAACAACTATGCGAAGTGCCTCAAAGTTGCAGCAAGGATCAGATAAGATCATGTGTGGGAAAACAGGTAAAGAACATGAAAGATTATAAGATGCTGGCTGCAATTCATCTTAGCACATCAAAGTTGTGTTCATGTAGCCTTATGCTTGTGTTATCTTTAGTTATAAAAATTACCTACTATTCTATAACAGTTTTTATTTTCTTACAGTTCCGAAATGTGGACTTTTGTTAAATAAACATGCAATTGGGCTGAGAAAGAAAGGTATGACCCTACTGACAAACACTCAGCATTTTACAGATTTTAGTGATGCCAGATGAACATTTGGGGTTTGCCAGCTAGCAGAGATGGAAACTAGAACTCCTGTCCCAGCAAATATATCCAAGTTTCTCTTTTCAGAATCAATTCTGTTGTTGGCCATTAAGCCAAATGGCCAGGAAAGACTCAGGAAGCCAAACAGGTTGAGGGAAGGGGATAGTATCCTTTACTTTATTTCTCAGAGCAAATAGCTAGGAAGGAAAGGGATTAAATGACTGACCCAAGGAGAGTGGTCTCCAGGATACCTTTTCAAATGTCCCCACTGGCTCCTCTCGGATGGATTTCACTTACAAAGATACACGCTAATTCTGTGCCAACTTCAGTGACAGCTTCAGAGCCCAGCCTTCATATGGTTTCAGGGAGGGAGATTTCTCAAGGTGGTCCCATAAGTCTATGTAATCAATGGATAGTTAGGGGGGTAGGAAGGGCACACGTATGCGTGTGTGTGTGTGTGTGTGTGTGTGAGACCCAGCTATCATTTTACATTTCAAATTCTTAAAGGTAATTAACAAGAATTCTATCCAAGCTTATAAACACAGAACAGATGCTAGGCACCTACTATGTGACTACATATTTTACACCAAATAAGCACTGCAATGAAAGAGAAGCCCAGTTAATCAGGAGAATACAAACAAGACATTTTCAAGGTACCCATATGTATACTAGCTGAGTGCCCCTACTGTCTCCATTTTTTATCATAATCGTGCTCCAGGAAGTTTTTATGAAACTTGTGCTTTAGGTGGAAACCTCCTGTATCTTCTTCACAGAAAGTCTTAGCAAGTGTGGTTTCCCCAGGAGCCTTTGAAGAATAATTGCAGTAATTCCCCTCACTTCACAGCATGTTGTTTCATGGGAACATATGGCTGGCTCTGTGACTTCCTTGCAACTGAACATGAGTTGGGATCAAACTCTGCCCCGGAGCTATTTAGGTTCAATCAGAAATAAAACTTGACTTTTAACAGCACAAGGAAACCTAAAGTGCAACTGAGTTGTTTTTTGTGGCTACTTTGGGTACCTTTATGTAAGTCAATGGGGCTCAGAGAGGCCAGCACCTCTTATGATTTCAGGTGAAATTCTGGTGTCCATCTCCCTGTTGCTTTTGATTTGCCCTCTGCCAGGACCTTTGCTATTTCCCTGTGACCCAGTTGATAAATAATGGGTAGCATTACCAAGCTCCTTATTCTTTTTTTCCATTAAAAAAATAAAAACTATATTTAAACACTTAAAAAAAATCGATAGCCATCAGTTTCCTGACATCACCATGCTCATAATGAAAGAAGACTAAAAATATATATTACTATTAAATTGTAAATCATCTTTTATTTATCTTAAATGTTATTGTATACTGCAATAGTGGGGAGAGCTGGGAATTGGTGGTGACATTTGTGGTGATTCTGAAGGGGCCTTTTGGACATTTTCTAGACCATTAGAGGTTGAAGGAGTTAATGGGCTGCATATCATGACTTCTTGTTCTTATTATAGGAGTATCACTGCTAAAAGTGACTTCTTGGCCACTTACTGGCCAGGAGAAATTACCATGTACAAGGCAACATTTCTTTAATCTTCAAAATAAAAATGTCTTTATTATTCTGTCTTGGTCTCTTCTTCCAACCTCCTACCCTTTTTGGCGTGAAAGTCTCTTGGCCCCTCCATTTTCCCCTCTGATTATCTCTTAATGTCTTTTCTTTTCTTTTCTTTTTTTTTGAGACAGGGTCTCATTCTGTGTCCAGGGTTAGAGTACAGTGGCGTGATCATAGCTCACAGCAACCTCAAACTCCTGGGCTCAAGCGATCCTACTGCCTCAGCCTCCTGCATAGCTGGGACTACAGGTGAGCACCACCATGCCTGGCTAATTTTTTCTATTTTTAGTTGCCCAGATAATTTTTTTCTATTTTTAGTAGAGACGGAGTCTCCCTCTTGCTCAGGCTGGTCTCAAACTCCTGACCTCAAGCGATCCTCCTGCCTTGGCCTCCCAAAGTGCTAGGATTACAGGTGTGAGCCACCACACCCAACCTTTTAATGTTCTCTTTATGGTCTCTGGTTGGGAATCATATGCGGGTTTGCAAACAGCTCCTTAGGTCCTGATCTTAGTGGGTCTTGTGTTTCTTAGAGCTAGCAGAGACAGCCCTGTGGCTGATGGAGTCTGAATGTTGGATTCTTAAATCTCTGCTGTAATGAAAACCAATACAATACCATGGATTACATGGTTAGGACAGCCCTTTCCCACTGAATATGGTTAGGATCGGTTTATTAAATAATATACATACATATACAGATATAGATATGTATATACATTTATTTGCTTACATATACAAATAACATATATAACTTTTTAATAGGATCAGTTTATTTTCAAAGATATATATATTTATATCTATATATTATTTTAAAAGGTATATATTTAAAGAAACATATGTATGTTTCCACATTTAACCTGAAAAATAGTTTTGCACCTAAAATCAAGGTTTTCAACTTTTGATGCTTACTATTTTCACCTGATACCAATGATCTTCCAAGGTCAATTATCATTTAATTATTATTTGTTATACCAGAAAGAATTCAACTTGCTAATTTTCATTATATCCAAAGCCTGGGTTATTCATTGCAGTATGCAGTTAATTTCCACTTTTATCTTCTAGAAATTTGGGGCTCAAAACATGAATTGTTGGTTTACCTGAACAGTATTCTTTCTTAATTATGTAATTAGGTTAGGTGATGCTATATTTCTCTTCAGCAAAGCTACAGGCTTCATCAATGTTGCCAAAAACAATGACATAGCTTTAAAACAACCTGAGGTAACTAGGCTGACAAATTTAACTCATTCAATGAATCCAAAAGAGACTTTTGATACAAAAGGAATTATTTCATCATCTCATTTAGCTGTAATAGCACAAAATATTGACTAATACTTTAATTATTAATTATGACAGGTTGGATGCTTTATAGACTAGCCAGTTGTTGACTCCATTGTGGTTGCCAGAGCCAATGGTCTCCTCTTACATGAAAGAGACTGTTTATCTGGAGTGAGGGTCCAGGGTGACAAAAGACCATGAAGGCCCCCAAATATGGACTACACAGGCCTGAAATCCCATTTTTTAGACCCACAAAAGGATTAAACCAGAAAGCTTCTTTGAAGAGGGCTTACTTAGGAAGAGGATACAAAGGCAGCAGCTGTTTATCATGTAATAATAATAACAGCAAATACAGAGAGCTTTTACTATGTGCCAGAGTTCCAGTGCTGCCAGCCTAGCTCTCCAGTTCATGCTTTAGTTTATATGAACAATTTAGAGAAGTGTTAGAACTTTTTTCTTTTTCTTTTTTCTTTTTTAGCATTTGCAGTCTCCTTTTGCAGCTTCAGACTCCTACCCAACACTAGGGGTTCTGTAAATATTATATCTAATAGGATTCTGTGGTGTTATTGTGTCTTTCCATTGGCATGCAGTGATAATTTCCACTTTTTGCATAACTGTCAAAAGATGACACTTCATGCCAATATGGAAATGTGCATTTCCAGACAGATGCAAGAGCTATTTTCTACAAAAAGGCAAATGCTTTATACAAACAGAAGAGGCTATTATCTATATACATGGGAAATATCATATTCCACTATGAGTTTCTTCACCTGACTATAAACCCTTTGTGGGGAAAAAGTTGATCTTATGTAGCTCTATAATTCCCAACACTTAACAGATTATCTGGTGCATAGTAGGTTCTCAATGAAGCAATTCCCCAAAGTAGTGCCTATGTGGTGTGAGGAGTCAGAGTCTGAGGTCACAGCACTGGCTCTGCCATCATTAGCTCCATTTCACCATTAAAGACTGGTTTCTTAAGAGTTTCTTCTCTTGGAGCCCTCTTTTTTTTTTTTTTTTTTTTTTTTAAAAAAAAACTATTTTATAAAAGTAAGGCATATTAACACACATTTTATTCAGGTAAGAAAAAAGAGGAAAAGATGACTTACACTGATACCAGAGGTAACCATTGGTAACCTTCTGGTATATTTCCTTCCAGATTAAAAAACAGAAATATATAAATATGCACATATACTAGAGAGAGAGAGAGCGCACACATGCATGTGCAAGTGAGCAGCACATAGTATATATGTCACTTTGGAATCTACTTTTTTTACCTGACAACATATCACCTATTAGCTTAACCTTTCTAAGTTACTTAACCTTTCTAAATCTTAGTTTTCTTACCTATAAAATGAGGATAATGATGCCTATCTGTTAGTGTTGTTATGATAAATGAAATTATCCATGTAAGGCTCAGTATATAATAAGCTCTCCAGCGTGATCATGGATGGAAAAGGATAAATGCATCCAGACGCCTGCCTGAGTTTCTCCTTCTTCTTCTTTTTTGATTTATCTTTTTTCTGTAGACCTCTTCTGTGGTCACAGGTTACTTTTTTACTTGATGCAGAGATTGCACACTGGAGGCATGTGGTCCAAAGATGCCCATAAACTTGTTTTGTTTGGCAGACAGTGGTCAACCTTTGGTTTTTGAAATCACATCAGTATCTGGATTTCCTGTGTCTCTTAAAGTCAGAAGATGATGACACCAGACCTGCTCTCTGCGATGGCAGCGCTGAGTTAGTGCTGAGGAGCAGCTGCCCTGGTAGAGAAGCAGAAGCTCTCCAGTTCTTGCAAGACCTCCACCCACCCTGCTTCACATATTTACTGCATTAGTGTGGCTCCTGCTGCATCTGGATTTGCTAGTGCTGGGTTAGAGCCCAAGAAATTAGGATATATAACAAATGCTCTATGAAAGGAACTCTCCAAACAACCACATTTTAGGAGGAGGCAAGATTGCAGGCAGTAAGTGCTTGCATCAATTTAAGTGGAGTAGAATTTCCCAGATAGGAGCAAGATGGCTGAATAGAAACCTCCAGGATTGTCCCTCCACACAGACACCCAATTCAACAACTATCCACACAAGCAAGCACCTTCAGAAGAACCAAAAATCAGGTGAGCGATCATACTACCTGGTTTTAACATTATATCAAAGAAAGAGGCACTGAGGAGGGCAGAAATGGCACTCTTGCCTTGCCTAACCACCCATCCCCTATCCTCTGGCAGTGCTGCACCAGTACCCCCTGTGGAGAGAGAATCTGTGTGCCCAGGGGAAAGTGAAGTGATTATGGGGCTTTGCATTGAAACTCAGAGCCGCCCTGGCACAGGGGAACACAGCACAGGGCAGAATTCTGCTAGTGCCCACTGAGGGAGAATTTTGACCAGCCTAGCTAAAGGGAAATCCTCTGCCCTGAAGCTCAAATTCCAGCTAGACCTACGACCAGCAGAAAAAGAGCAGCCTGGGGCCTGGATTAAATTTGTAAGGCAGTCAGGCCACAAGGGCTGCAGTCCTTGAGCAGTTCTTGTGGCAGTGCTAGCATGGAGCCAGTGACTTGGGGTGCACATGACCCAGTGAGACACCAGCAGCTGTGGCCAAGCTTGTACTTGTGTCATCCCTTCCCCAACTATGGCAGCAGAGCTCAGGGAGAGTCTTCTTTTACTTGAGGAAAGGAAATGGAAGAGCTCAGAGGACTTTGTTTTGCAACGTGGGTTTGAGCTAAGCCACATTAAAATAAAGAAAAGGAAATAAAGAAAAGCCCAGGACCCAATGGCTTCACTACTATCAATCCCACTTAAACTATTTCAAAAAATCAAGGAGGAAGGGATACTCCTAAATTCATTCTATGAGGCCCATATCACCCTGATACCAAAACCAGACAAAGACACAATAACAACAAAAAAATAAAACTATAGGCCAATATCTCATGAACATAGATGCAAAAACTCTCAAAAAAATACTAGCAAACCCAATTGAATAGTACCTTAAAAAGATTATTCATCATGATCAAGTGGGATTCATTCCATGGATGCAAGAATGGTTTAACATATGCAAATCAATCAATGTGATACATCATATCGACAGAAAGAAGGACAAAAACCATGTGATCATTTCAATTGATGCTGAAAACAGCATTTGATAAAATTCAACATCCCTTCCTGATAAAAACTCTCAAAAAACTGGGTATAGAAGAAATTTACTTCAACATAATAACAGCCATATATGACAGAGTCACAGCTAGTATCATAGTGAATGGGGAAACACAGAAAGCCTTTCCTCTAAGATCTGGAATAAGACAACGATGTCTACTTTCACCACTGTTATTCAACATAGTACTGGAAGTTCTAGCTTGAGCAACCAGGCAAGAGAAAGAAATAAAGGGCATCCACACTGGAAAGGAAGAAGTCAAATTATCCTTGTTTGCAGATGACATGATCTTACATCTAGAGAAACCTAAAGAATCCACGAAAAAATTATTAGTACTGATAAACATATTCAGTAAAGTTGTAGGATAAAAAAATCAACATACAAAAGTCAGTCACATTTCTGTATGCCAACAGTAAACAATCTGAAAAAGAAACCAAGAAAATAATCCCATTTACAATAGCTACAAGTAACATAAAATACCTAGGAATAAACTTATCCAAAGAAGTGAAAGATCTCTATAATGAAAACTATAAAACTTTGATGAAAGCAGTTGAAGGGGACACAAAAAACAAAAGATATTCCATACTCATGGATTAGAAGAATCAATATTGTTACAATGTCCATACTATCTAAAGAAATCTACAGATTCAGTGCAATCCCCAACAAAATACCAATGACATTCTTCACAGAAATAGAATAAATAACCCTAAAATTTATATGGACCAACAAAAGATCCAGAATAGCCAAAGCCAACCTGACCAAAAAGAACAAAACTGGCGCAATCACGTTACATGACTTCAAATTATACTACAGAACTGTAGTAACCAAAATAGCATGGTACTGGCATAAAAAACAGACATATGGACCAATGGAACAGAATGGAGAACTCAGAAAGAAATCCACATATCGATAGTCAACTAATCTTTGGCAAAGTTGCCAAGAACACACAGTAGGGAAAGGACAATCTCTTAAACCAATGGTGCTGGGAAAACTGGATATCTGTATGCAGAAGAATGAAACTAGACCCTTATTTCTTGTCATATACAAAAATCAAATAAAAATGGATTAAAGACTTAAATCTAAGACTGGAAACTATGAAACTACTAAAAGAAAACATTGGGGAAATGCTGCAGGACATTGATCTGGGCAAGGACTTACTTCTTAAGTAATACCCTTAAAGCACAGGCAATCAAAGCAAAATAGGACAAATGGGATCATATCAAGCTAAAAAGCTTCTGCACAGAAAAGGAAACAATCAACAAAGTGAAGAGACAACCCAAAGAATTGGAAAAAATATCTGCAAACTACTCATCTGACAAAAGATTAATAACTAGCATACATAAGGAGCTCCAACAACTCAATAAGAAAATATCAAATAATCCAATTAAAAATGATTAGACATTTCTTAAAAGATATACAAATGGCCAACACGTATATGAAAAAATGCTCAACATCATTAGTAATCAGAGATATGCAAATCAAAGCTACAATGACATATCGTCTCACCCCAGTTGAAATGGCTTTTGTCCAAAAGACAGGCAATAACAAATGCTGGAGAAGATGTGGAGAAAGGGGAACACTTGTACACTGTTGGTGGGAATGTAAATTAGTGTACCCACTATGGAGAACAGTATGAAGGTACCTCAAAAACCTAAAACTAGAACTACCATATGACCCAGAAATCCTATTGTTTAGTGTATATCCCAAGGATGGGAATTCAGTATATGGAAAAGATATCTGCACTCCTATGTTTATTGCAGCACTATTCACAATGGCCAAGATTTGGAATCCACCTAAGTGTCCACCAACAGATGAATGGATAAAGAAATTGTGGTATATACACACAATGAAATATTACATAGACACAAAAAAGAATGGAATTCTGTCAATTGAAACAACATGGATGGAACTGGAGAAAATTATGTTAAGTCAAATAAACCAAGCACAGAAAGACAAAGCTTGCACATTCCCAGTCATTTATGGGAGCTAAATTTTTAAAATAATCGATCTCATGGAGACAGAGAGTAGAATGATGGTTACCAGAGGCTGGGAAGTGCAGGAGAGAGCAGGGGATAAAGTGGGGATGGTTAATGGGTGCAAAAATATAGTTAGATAGAATGAACAATATTTGATAGCAAAAACAAAGTGACTATAACCAACAATAAATGAGGGTATACTTTAAATAACTGAAAGAGTAGAATTTGTAATGTTTCTATCACAAAGAAATGTTTAATGCCTGAGATGATGGATACTCCAATTACCCTAATTTGATTAATTCACATTGTATGCCTGTATCAAAACATCATATGTACCCTATACAGATATACGACTGTTATGTACCCATAATAATTAGAACCAAAAAATTATATGAAGAAAAAAAGAATTTCGCAGATTAAAAAAGCTTTCTTTGATATGAAACATAAAATTAGAGATTTAAAAATGGTAACTACTTAAGAGGATATAAAAAGTTCATCACAATCTGTACTCTCTTAATAAATTGTGAATTATAACTGAAAGTAATTATTAAAAAGCTTTGAAAGCTCTTGAAAATCAAGGGTCCAAATCATGAAATAAGCCACATTATTTGAAAAATAACAAAATAAGCCTTCTGATCTTATTCCAAGAAGTAAAAATTCAATATTTATCACTTAACCAAAAATTACATTAAAGAAAACAAAGATCCTCGAAACTATCTAATTGTCTTCAGTAGTTCTAAAAACAGAACTTTGGTGATTACTAAATTGACTGCAGTGTTGGTGGGAAGACTGAGGTAGAACAAGACAAGTGCCAGGGTCGTATATGGGACTGAATTAAGAGTGGGTTAGGGTTGTGGACTAAATGACTCTGTGAAGTTATTTCTCGGTTATTCACTTTAAAACTGCCATTTCAATCTTGACTAACTTAATTCTCCATTTTAAAGTTGAAAGATCACGGAGTTAACTCACTCAAATAAAGAGTGATGATAACACTAAGACAACACTGAAGCTGATGTTTCAGTACCCTCTGGGTGAAGTGTATTGATGGACTGCTCTTCAAGGGAAAAATGAGAAGCAAACACACAATCACAAACAAAAGGAGTGCAGAAATGTTTGGGCCAAAATGACAAAGCCTGTCAGGTCCTGCAATCAAAATTAATTTCACCCTGTAAGATGTCAAAGAAGCCCTACAGACAAGTTTTTGAAATTTCAAAAATCCCTTTTAGATTCAAAATAAACACACTTGGAAGAAAGTAAAGGTATTGTGTATTAGTTTGCTAGGGCTGCCATAACAAATTACCACAAACTGGGTGGCTTAAACAACAGAAATATATTGTCTCACAGTTCTAGAGGCTGGAAGTCCAAGATCAAGGTGTCAGCAGGACTGGTTCCTATTGAGGGCTGGGAGGAAGAAACTTCCATGTCTCTCCCTTAGCTTCTGGTAGTTTGCTGGCAATCACTGGAGTTCCTTGGCTTTCATCTACACAGGCCTTCCTGTGTGTATGTATTACCGAGTTGCCCTTTCTTATGAGGACATCAGTCATATTGAATTAGGGGCCCAGCCTACTCCAGTATGACCTCATCTTAACTAATTACATCTGCCATGACCTTATTTGGAAATAAGATCACCTACCTTCCAAATAAGGGTTAGGACTTCAACATATAAATTTTGAGGGGACACAATTCAACCTGAAGCATTGCTACTTGAAAAAGTAGTTGATGAATTTAAGAAACCCTGCCAGATTGTCCAGGCTAAAAGTATAAATGGGTTCAAAAATGGATTCTTAAATGAGAGATCTATATCTGTAATACACTACTATGGGTCACTAGGTTTTTGAAGAGCTTACCCTGCTTTTCTTTTCACCTCTTAAAAATAATCAAGAAATTTATTGTCTTAGATTTGACATGTACCAGTGCTAGACTTCCAAAGTAACTTTTCATCAGAACCGGAGAGAGAGGGCCACATAAGAAAGGGAGAGCAGGAAGCAGGAATGGTGGGGGAGACAGGAAGAGAGTGCAAGAGAGTAGGGCAATACTTTTCAAAAATTTGTTTTCTGTTAGATACGACTCCTTAGATTACAATATCCCCAAGAGCAGGAAGTTTTATTCATTGTCTCTATTTCCCCAGCACCTAGCATATTGCCTGGCTCATTGAGGGCTCTCCATCTATGTTTGTGGAAATGAATTAAATTGAACTCAAGGCTGACATCGTGGAAGATGTCCAGCCCTGCTCACCAGCCAGCCCACCTGGCGTCACTGTTGGAAACGGTGCTGGGCTGGATGGACCTTGGATTTGAGTCCATGTGGTACATGAGTGTTCTCAAAGGGGCCAGGCTAGTGACTTCAGAATGCTCAAGTAGGTGAGGGAAAGCAACCACAGGCAGAGGAGAGTCTACTCAACAACTGCGGTAGTTCACACTTTCTCAAAAGGAGGAAAGAATATTATAACATAAAGGCCACTTTCTGGCCTCCACATGAAGCATAAGTGATTGGGAGTCAAATAACCCTCTATAATTAAGAATTATATCTTAATGCCATTATTTATAACTGTGTGAGCTTGGGGGTGTATTTGTTAACTTCTCAGTGCCTCAAATGCTGAATCAAGATAGTAATACCCACTTCCGAGCATGATGGAAAAGATTTAAGTGAAATTATATATGGGAACTATATATAACAAATGAATGGAGGACATGTTCCAGGGTGGCATTTCTGCATATTATGCCTAGATATTCTTATACCTTTGTTGCAGGCTTTCTTCTATATTATTGATTCAAATAGTATCTATTGAGTTCCTGCTATTTACACAAGGGTGATTTTGGGAAAAAAAGTACATTACCTTTTCTGGAGTCCTTTCTTAAGAATTTATGAAAACTTCCATTGTTATCTTTTGGTGTCTTTATTTGTTGATAACATATTGTAAAGTCTTCTCTAAGACAAACTAATTGAACAGCAATAGAAAACTTTCAGTCCTTTATACCTTCCTTGATGTAGTATCCTTTCACTGCCAGCATGTTTTCAACTAAATGGTTCCACCGTGGAGATCTACATATAATTTTTCTTTCTTGATGATGAAGTATAATGTGCTATTAGGTGAAACAGAATGAAAGGACTCTGCATAGCTGCCAGTGGCGAGCTCAAGAACAGAAATAGCTCTTCAGGCAGACAGACATATGGGCAGGAGGAGATAGGGATTAGCAAATGTTTAGGTCAGTCTCTCCAATAGAGGCATCACTTTTGATTTTCAAAACAGCATAAATTATGTAAGATCATTAGCCCTTAGCAAGAGGAAAAAAAAAAAGGTTGGTGAGCTTCACTGACAAAAGACTTGAGGGTAGGAACATGCTTTTATTATTTCTTGGCATTCAATTCAGAATTAGCAAAATATAATACAATAACATTTATTGGGAGTTTACTATGTGCCAGACACCATACTAAGCATTGACATCCCATTTAATTTTCATAATGAGTCTATGAGGTAGTTGCTATCCTTATCTTCAGTTTACAGATTGAGGGACATGAGGCTTAAGAGAGGTTATGAAACTTGCTGAAGGTCACACGAAGAGTAAACACAGTGGTAGGACTCAAACCCACACTTACACTTCTAACTGCTACATAACCTCACTAGGACGGAGAACTCAGGACCTGAACTATATTTATAGGTTTGTTCCTTCATCCATCCCATGCATAGTTATTGAGAGCATACTTTTTGCAAAATATTGTGCAAGAAATAAAATAGTCATCTTTTCAACTTTTTCTTTGTTGAGTCCCTGAATTATCGTGGCTTAAAAGTTGGTCCTACTCCTACCTAAGGTCCTTCATTTTTCCATTTGTAATAAGTGCATAATGATATTTTCTGCCTAGCTCAGAGGAACACACAACACAAAGGAAGCATAAGTGTCTAGCACAGGCTGACCACCAGGCTAGTGCAAGCTGGTGTATGTGGGGGTGTAGGGAAAACTGTCAAAGAGAACAGGGTGCTCCACCCCCAGGGATCCCTTTATCTAAGCGAAGCAATAATAATGGAGAAAGGGTGTGGCAAGGACTGGGCATGGAACCCTGTTTCTAGCTTTTTGTGCCCTTCTCTGCACACATAAAAATTAATGCATCAAGGGGCAAATGGGAAAGTAAAGGGGCATTGATGCTGTTCATGAGCCATCATAATTCTCCCTTTTCCCCAAGGGGAGACAAGAATCCAGGATGCCATGCAGAGATTCCTTCTAGCACTTGACTGGGATGTGAGACTTCTCTGTATAAGAGGAGAAATGAGTACTGAAAATTACTTGCAAAGCATTTTTGAAGTGAGTAGATGTACTAATGCAAATATATGACATTGTTAGTGGCTAATGGCTCAGTTGGATTTATAGCAAGAATTTTATATTATATTAAATACTTAGAGAAGTATTCTTCAAACTTTATATCATGCATTCCTATATAAAAAAAGATTAAACATGCACTCCTAATACACAATATGCATTTGTTGATAAACTATATATATATACAATGATACTAACTAGTAGATATTTTTAAATGTGCAAAAACAGAATTTAGAAAAGGAGAATATGAGGCCAGGTGTGGTGGCTCATGCCTGTACTCCTAGCACTCTGGGAAGCTGAAGAGGGAGGATTGCTTGAGCCTAGAAGTTCGAGACCAGCCTGAGCAAGAGCGAGACCCCCGTCTCTACTAAAAATAGAAAAATTAGCTGGGTGTCATGGCATGCACCTGTACCTGTACTCCCAGCCACTCAGGAGGCTGAGGCAGGAGGATGGCTTGAGCCCAGGAGTTTGAGGTTGCAGTGAGCTATGATGATGCCACTGCACTGTACTCTAGCCCAGGCAACAGAGCAAGACTTTATCTCAAAAAAAAAAAAAAAAAAAAAGAGAGAGAGAGAGAAAGAAAAAGAAGAGGAGAATATGAAATATGAAGTTATAATATTTTCTTTCAGATCATCTTGCATACTCCAGTTTGAAGGCCACAGACTCAGCTTGGAGGTTCTCAAACTTTAATGTGCACCGGAATTACCTGGAGGGCTTGTTTAAACCACAGAACCCTGGGCGGCTCTATCCTAGTGTTTCCAATTCAGTGGATCTGGGGTGGGGCAGGATAATTTGATTTCTATTAAGTTCCCAGCTGATCCAGAAGCCATACTTTGAGAACTACCCAGTTAGCCTATTACAACCATAACCTGGTTAACACATCATAATAAATTTGTTTGTAAATGCTAGATAGAGACAGAATATGATAAAGTTACAGTTTGATGTTATAAGTAGGAATTTCATGGTTTGAGTTATTTGCATGAAATAGCCAGTGTGACAAATTAGGGCCTTATCAAATGATGAACATCTTATATAACATGGCTTAATTTACACAGATTAGAATTAATTACTCTTTACCCATCCAGTTCTTCTTTAAAATGGGTGTTTTCCCAGGCTTTTGCCCAACTAGTTTGAGGAGGGCCTTTCATTATATTTTTGACTGACAATTTTTTTTTACAATCCCATCTCTATGTTTGATTTTGTAAATATCAAGTAAATGCCCATGTATGTCAATGGAACAACATAGTGTCAAAATAAAATTTAATCGTTGGAAGGAGGTTCAGCACCTGGCAAAATTATTGCATTGGTAAAGTTTGTTTTGCCTTCTTTCACCTCTTCCATTAGAACTTCCTTTCTCCCTCTTGTTCCTAGTTTTCTTTTGGTCCTCCTTCCTCTCACTCCCTCCACCATTCCTGTGTCTTGTTCTGCTTTTATTTTCTGTCCATTAACATCAGCTAAGTTGTTAGGCTAAAATAAGGTTTGCCAGCAAAAATATTTATGTTCAAAAAAAGAATTATTTTAAATGTAAATTACCCAGCTCCCAGTGTTCAAAGGAAAGATGCAATAATGTTGGCATGCCAGTGGTAAGGTTGATATTTAAAGATGACCCTATAGAGTGTCCCCAAATCATAACACACAGCCATAGTGCTAATTCCATTAACCAAAAGAGTAGCTTCAGTAAACATCCACGCACATTCCAAGAGAATACATGGAGAGAAAAATGTTTTCAGATGCCATTCAGGGTACACTTCAGAGAAATCTTAGTAAGGAGATCCAAACCCACACCTTAGCTCAAACTTAAGCAGATGGAGGACCATGGGAGGCTCCAGGACCACAGTAATATGGCATCCCACACGACAGGCACCCCTGAGAAGCCAAGCATGGTTTGGCAGATTATTGAGGGACGCCTCCTGGAGAGTGTGCATTCAGGTTGCAAATCATATTTGGTTTGCACTCCAGGTTTTACTGGGCAAGGTTTTATCCTAATTTTAAAATGTCTTGCTTAAAAAGTTTTGCTTCATTTTGGCCTTCTTTCATTTCTTGTCCTTGAACTCATGTCACAATGGTCTTAATATGAACTGACATCATATTGCAAATTGAAGGAAATGCAGCGATACCCACTTTACAAATTGGCCTATGAGTTAACAAAGGGCCTTAAATGGTGAGATGACTGGTAAGGGGTAACGTTCCAGGGAAGGGCAAAGGCAAGGGCAAGGGCAAAGACAACAAACTCAGAGGGTTTTCTGCCTCCCTCTCTAAACAAATCAGTTATTTGGAAGCAACTGGGAAAGGCAGAAGATACACAAACGCACATTTCTGCTCACACTACTAAAATTCCAGAGATCCAGAACAGACACCCAATGTGCCTACAGCTGATGAAAATCACTTAAAGGATGTCAGGCTGCAACATCAGCTGGGGCCTGCAGTCCTAGTGAAAAGGTATAAAGACAGCTCCTGTCTTTGTTCAAGGTAAAAATCCTGGCTGTGCTGTCTGAACCTGCTGCAGAGAGCCCTTGTACCAGGGCTAGGAAACATTATCCAGCAAAGAGTAGCAGGGAAATTGGAAAAGTTTGTCCAGGAAGGAAATGAACGAAAAATAGTAAGAAGCCTGGCTGACAATACAGCAGAAGGACAGGACCAATGGGGGACAAATCTGCTCAGGTATGTCGGGGGAGCTTAACTACATCTCGCCAGTGGAAGTTTACATGTGCTGGCTGCTAATGCAAATACAGCTCATGCTTTCCCAAAGATTTAGGTGGGCCGCAATTAATTTCTTTTTAATTTTTACACTACAATTTCTTTTTTTAAAACTATGTAGTTCCACTTGTGAAGAATATCATTTCTTCTCCAAGTCAACTACTTAAAAGTCCAAGTACCAGTGTGTACTTAAGCTACATTTCCAAAATATGAATAAGAGAAGTCTCCAAGCAATGCACACAAATTCATTTCCCTCTACTGTGAATTATGAAAAGCAGTCTCCTTTGCAATTTAAACATGTCTGATTACAGATACAGATCTTGAAATGTCTTTCTTCTCTCATAATTCTATCCTTGCTTTTACACACACACACACACACACCCCCCACACACAGATTTTTTTTAGGTCAAGCACACAGTGTTCTACCAGAAAGGAATAATGTCAAATAAAAATAATAGCAGGGATAAAGAAAAATAATCACTCAGTCTACAAGGAGCCAAGGAGCCGAGAGGAAGACTTAGAAAACAAAGAGTAAGAAGTCTTTGGGCAATTTTCCCAAACCTCAAGCAAAATTATATTTGTTTTGCTCTTTGAAGATGAGAAAATAGTATTAATGGCAACATTAAATCATTTTTAGATGAAAAATAAATTATTCCAAATCCCACTATCTTAATGTATCTAAGTTAACTATTATAATAACAAATTTTCCAAACTTTAACCATCTAGATATTTTCTCTTACTCAATTAAAATCATTGTAGGCCAATTCTGTGGGTTTTTTTGTTTTTGTTTATTTACTTATCACCATACCATAAACATTTTCCCATTTTAAATAATTTCAACATGGTAATGTGGAAAAAAACATAAATAGGAAACTCACAGAAAAGGAAAGGGTAATAAATACATTAAAAATACTCAACCTCATTAGGAATGAGGAAAATGCAAATTTAATTCCATGAGATATATCATTTAATATCATTAGATTAGAAAAATAGAAGTATGAAAATACTAAGTGTTTAGAGGAGATAAAGCAATGTACCCATTGATGGGGAGGGTAAATTGCTACAATCATTGAGGAACATTTGAAGTATCAAGAAAAATGGAAGTTTCACATATTCAACAACCCATCAATTCTACTCCTACATCTATCCTTGAGAGCAGCACTGTTTTCAATAGAATTTCCTGCAATCATGGAAATATTCTCCTGTGCCGAGCAATATGGTAGCCAATAGCTTTATGTGGCTATCGAGCACTTGGAATAGGCTGGTGTGACGGAGAAACTGAATTTTTAATTTTAATTATGCAAATTTAAATTTCAATGCCTCTAGCAATATATGTGTACCAATTTTACCACAGAATTATCATAACTGAATGTTTTAATTTTTTGACATTTTGCTAATTTACAATGTGTAAAATTCTATTTCTGGCTTTACCATGAGCTTTTTCAACTACTAACAGAGTTGAATATCCTTCCTTGTGTTTGTTTATTTCACTTGTCTGTCTATACTCTTTGTCCATTTTTAGCTAACGTCTTTTCTATAAATCCCAGGTAATCTTTTCCTTTTTTTTCTGGCAACAGTTCCTACTAATTTTCTATACTCATTAATTTCTTTCTAATTTATATCCCCTAGAACTTCAGTACAATTTCTTCCATTGCATTTTTCAGTAAGCATTAAAATATGTCTGCATTTTTACTTACAGTTTCTTATTTGAAGGTTAAAACAACTTAAGATCAACAGGTTCAACTATATAAAAACTAAACTATTGATTTTCCTGAGTTCTAAATAGATTCTTGTTATCAGTCAACCCTATCAAAAAGCGGGCAAAGGACATGAATAGAAATTTTTCAAAAGAAGATATAAAAATGGCTAACAAACATATGAAAAAATGTTCAACATCTCTAATCATCAGGGAAATGCAAATCAAAACCACAATGAGATATCACTTAACTCCAGTGAGAATGGCCTTTATCAAAAAGTCCCAAAACAATACATGTTGGTGTGGATGCCGAGAGACAGGAACACTCATACACTGCTGGTGGGACTGTAAACTAGTGCAACCCCTGTGGAAAGCAATGTGGAGATACCTTAAACAGATTCAAGTAGACCTACCATTCGATCCAGCAATCCCATTATTGGGCATCTACCCAGAAGAACAAAGGCCATTCTATAAAAAAGACACCTGCACCCAAATGTTTATAGCAGCACAATTCACAATTGCAAAGATGTGGAAACAACCCAAATGCTCATCAATTCAGGAATGGATTAGCAAAATGTGGTATATGTATACCATGGAATATTACTCCGCTATAAGAAATAATGGTGATATGGCATCTCTTTGGTTCTCCTGGAGAGAGTTGGAACCCATTCTATTAAGTGAAGTATCCCAAGAATGGAAAAATAAGCACCACATGTACTCACCAGCAAACCGGTTTCCCTGATCATCACCTAAGTGCACATTTGGGAATAACACCAACTGGGTATCGGACAGAGGTGGGGGCTGGGGGGAAGAGATGTGTGTATACCTACTTGATGAGTGCGATGTGCACTGCCTGGGGAATGGACATGCTTGAAGTTCAGACTCGGGGGCATGGGCAATATATATATAATCTGAACTTTTGTACCCCCATAATGAGCTGAAATAAAAAAAAAATAAAAACTAAACTACTGAAACAAAACAAAATGTGTTTGTTAAAATGGACAAATATATTTGTCTAAAATGTGAACAGCTCATTTAGTTCATAAGGAAACAATCAACTGAGAGGTACAACGAGATGTATTGCTTATTTACTGAGTGCCTGTCATTTGCTAAATGTTTTATTCCATTGTCACCTAGCTTCTATTTTTGTTGCAGAGAAACTTGCTTCCAGCTTAATTTTAGGTAGTTTCTTTTCTCCCTTGTTGCTTTTAAGATCTTCCTTAGTGTTTTGTAATATCATTCCATTCTCTATTTTCTTTTCCTGAAATTCTTATTAGAAATATGTTGGATCTTCTCATTCTAGTCATGCATTCTTAACCCTTTTTAATATTTTCTATATCTTTATCTTTCTCTATTGCATTTTGGGCATTTTTCTCAGATCCATCTTCCAGTTCATTCTTTTTAGCTGTGTATAATACATCTATTAGGTTTTAATTTTAATGATCATATTTTCTAATTTCTAGGATTTATTTGAGTTCTTTCCCAAGAATGCTTGGTCTTTGGACATATTCTCTTTTGTCTCATGTTTTCAGTTCTTCCCCTGTGTCTTTAATAATTTAAGACATATTTATTTTAAGTCATTGCCAGGTAATGGTATTAACTAAAGCTCTTGGAGGGTTAAATCCTGATGTTTATTTTCTATGTTCATTCTCACCTTTGCTAGATTCTTTTCTGATGTGTTTCACAATTTTAGCTTGTGACCTCATATTCAGCAGGACTTTATCTGTAGATTCCTGAGATATATGACTTTTGGACTACAATGACAGTGTAGTTATGATTTCTTAGGAGGCCAAGTCAAGCAAACTTGGCCAAGTTATCTTCTTGTCCTGGCGGAACATTTTCCCTGGACCATATTTTCACTAAGCATGTAACCTTTTGAAGACCCTGGTTTGAATCAGAATCCTAACAGGAAACAAATGTGATTTGAGAAGCATCTATATATGTAGGTATTGATTACAAAGGTATGGGTGGCAAATGGAAACCACAAGAAACTTGAGGTTGACTGCATGGTGCTATCACCACGCCCAGGACTTATAGGATGAGAGGAGGAAGATGTTCCTGGAATCTGAAAAAAGAAAGCATTGTATAACACAGGCCTCCTTGGGTAGAACAGTGACCTATAGTTATGGGACACAGTCAGTTTAAAGGAACCTCATAGGGAGGGAAACAGGAGAATAAATAGCCCGAAATCACTCTTCTCTTACCTCCAATGTCCTTCCAGGGTTCTCCATTGACTAAGCCCAGCTGGAAGCCAGAGGATAAGGGAGCCCAGTGATACAGGCTGGAGAAGAACAAAGAGTGGATCTGAAGGGCCAAAGAGCAGACATCCAGCAAATGACTTTATGTATCTCAGTTCTAATTCCTGTCCCCATATGGCCCTCCAACTGCAAGCCCCTTGTTAATGGAGTCAGCAAACCTGCTCAGGGAAGCCTTAGCATCAGTGTGTGCTGCTTTCCGCCCCACTTTTTATTCCCTCTTCATTTTTGACCCTGGGGATTTCTCTTCCTTTTCTGTGAGTGAGCTTGGTTATACATTTAAAAGGGTATTCGCACATTTTACACAACTTATCTATAGGGCATGTTTTAGGGCGATCTAATCCAGTGCATTGCCAGAAATAGAAGACACAAGTTACCTCACGCAGTCTTACACTATGAACATTTTAAAGATGAAGAAACTGAGACTGTGTTAATTCTCAGTGATCACAGAACTATTAAGGCTGGGATTAGAACTCTTACTCTAAGGTCCAGGCTTTTTCTATTATACTACACTACAGTGGGTACAAATATCCTATCAGTAGAGTGGTGGCTGCTATTTTGAAAGAAAGAAGGAAGATAGAAAAGAAGAAAGAAAGGAGAGAAGTTCTACAGATTCAAGTAATGCTAAGTAATCTGAAAGATCAACTGTAAAGCTCCAAAATAAAAGATAAATAGGTAAAAAAAAAAAAGAATTCTAAATATTCATTAATAAGGACTAACATTAAAGATAATAGGTTGCAGGTGTGAATCTGACATTGATTCTTCCATGGAAGACATCACTAAGGGAGGAAAAAAGGGAAATCGTGATAATTGATTTCCTTTTGACCAAGACAAGACTATGAAACAAAAATACCCTGATTTCAGATTGTCTGAGTATTTACAACTGGACTAAGTCACTTCAGAACAGAACCAAAAGCCTCTAAATCAATAAAGTGGCCAACAGACACCATGGAAAGAAAATAACAACATGTAAAAGTCCAGAAAACCATATCTAAGTTCAGATCTAGGTGATAGGAGTTGATGACAGAGAGAAGAAATTCTCATTCCATATTAGGTTGAACCAGGTCAAACAATTGTTTCATGAACAGAGGCAATTAAAAATGAAGATATGTTAGGTAGATTGGGTCAGTTATATTTTAAAATTTTTGTTTTGCAAAAGCAATGAAAAATTCTGCTTTGTTGAGAAATTAGTACAGAGACAAAAAAAAAGAAGGAAAAGAAAAAGAAAAAATCTCTCAAATGCAATAAGATACATTCTACTTGATAGGCTAAATAATCAAGAAAATGTCAGAAGTAGTTAATATAGTCTAAAAACTGAATATATTTTGGAATGATACTCAGAAAATATTACTGACTTTGAAAGAAGTAATCAGAATTGGTAGAAGAAAAACTAGCGACCATTTCTTAAAATAAGAAGAAAAGGAAATTTTCCTAATATGTACATTTTGAAATATCATTTTAGGAAATGTTATTTAGGGGGTAAATTTTTCTAGACTGTTTACATTAGACCATATTATCAACTTTCTGTGATCATCAAAAGGCATATTTTATTGAGTGTTGGAGGAAATTCATTGTAGAATGCACCTTGAAAATAGGAAAAATTAATTCTATAGATAAAAACTGAAGAGATGTTTTAATTTCTCAAAAATATTTGATAAAGGCACATATCCAGATTCTAATACAAACTCTAATCAAGTTTGTAAGATATCAAACATTAAATTTGTAAGTTAGCCTGGTTCTGTTTTTGGTATACTGACTGGTAAGCTTCCTGTGAGGATTTCAGGCGAACAAATATATTTTTAAAGGAAACTATATATGAGCCAGATGGTACTTAGTTGGAACAACTGAAAAAATATCTTAAAATTTAAAAAGTAAAAGATATTAGTTTAACTACAAAGAATAGAATATTAATGTATAACAGACTAATTAAATATTAATAATTGCTTAACACATAATGAAAGAAAGATACAGGCCAGGCTTGGTGGCTCATGCCTGTAATCCTAGTGCTCTGGGAGGCAGAGGCGGGAGCATCGCTTAAGCTCAGGAGTTGGAGACCACCCTGAGCAAGAACAAGACCCCGTCTCTACTAAATATAGAAAAATTAGCCAGGTGCAGTAGTGTGCCCTTGTAGTCCCAGCTACTTGGAAGGCTGAGGTAGGAGCATGGCTTGAGCCCAGGAGTTTGAGGCTGCAGTGAGCTACGATGATGTCACTGCACTCTAGTGCAGGCAACAAGAGTGAGACCCTGTCTCTTAAAAAGAAAAAAATAGATTCAATACTTCAACAAAATGTAGAAAAACATATTGTATTTTGCTGACCTAAAAAAGATCAGAAGCTGCATGGAAAAATCCCTTAGTCAAGTGCTATTCTGAAATACTTTTTCTAAATACTTGATGTCTAAAAACAAATTGAAGCACACTCAATAGGCCTAAAACAGGCTGACGCCTATATCCATTCCTAAGAAACAGAATGCTTCTATAGAGAGTAATCTTTGTTCGTTTTAATAATGTGTTGGCAGAAGGGGACACGTTCTTGAACAAGAGTGACAAATAATCAGAAAGCCCAATACAGAAACCGGGGTTTCAATGAAATAAAATACCAGTTCAGTCAGCATTCAATTTGGGAAATTGCTGGTATGATTTTATTCAGGGTTAAAGGCTTTAGAAACTACTATTTTTATAATTTAGAACACTTCATTTTTCATATATTTAAAAATGCATTTGTTTTACAAAGTGAGGAATGTTCTATGTTATAAAATAAATGTTTGCATCTTCCCCCACCAAATTCATGTTGAAGCCCTACCCCACAACGTGATGGTATTTGGAGATAGAGCCTTCAGGGCTACATGAAGGTTAGCTGAGGTCATGAGAGTGGGGCCCCATTTGGAGGGGATTGATGCCTTTACAAAAAGAGACACCAGAGAGCTTCTTCTCTTTTTCTCACCACCCAGTGAGGACACAGTGAGAAGGTGGCCATCTGCAAGCCAGGAAGAGAGCCCTGGCTCTCCACTATGCTGCCATCCTGATCTTGGATGCCCAGCTTTCAGAACTGTGAAAAAATAAATTTCTGTTGTTGAAGCCACCTGGTCTGTCATATTTTGTTATGGCAGTCAGATCAGACTGCAGCCCACAAGTACCAAAACATGTGGAAGTGGCTTTGGAACTGGGTAATGGGTAGAGGCTGGAAGAGTTTTGAGGTGCATGCCAGAAATATAGATGTTAAGGGTGATTGTGCTGAGGTCTCAGATGGAAATGAGGAACATGTTTTGCAAACTGGAGTAAAGATGGATCCCTTGTTATGAAGTGACAAAGAACTTGGCTGAACTGTGTTTTTGAGTTTTGGAAAGGTAGAACTTGCAAGTGATGAAATCGGATATTTAGCTGAGGAAATTTCCAAGTGTCGAAGAAGTGACTTGGCTCTTCTGTGTGCTTATAGTAAAATGTGAAAGGAGAGAGATGAACCAAAGAAAGAATTGTTAAGCAAAAAGGAACCATAACTTGAGGATTTGAAAAAAAAATTCTCAGTCTACCCATATTGCAAAAAATGAGAAAGCTAGTTCCAAGGAGAATCCCCAGGGTGTGGCTGGACTCTTGATAAACAGTTTATTTACAGGATTATATGAGCAGAAACACTCCAGTTTGAACAGACAGGTATGGAGACAGGACAAAATGAAGGAAGGCTGTCAGACTTCTCAGATTCAACAGGAAGGGATGATAGAACTATTCAGCTGTGTGTACTATTCTTTAAGAAGAAGAAAAATGACCCTGAAGGTGATTCAGAGATTATCAGGGCCACTGCCTTGGTTTTAACAGGCCAGATGGCCTCTGCTTGAAGCCTTGAGGGCAGGACGGCTTGGCAGAGCCATGAGGGCAGGACCCCCACCTAGAGCCATGGGGGTGACTCTGCTTCCCCAGTGGGCCTGGAAGGCAGAGCATTGAACCAAAGAGGATTGTCCTCCAGCTTTAAGATTAATAGAATTTGTTTTGCTAAATTTTGGAGTTGATTGGGACTCGTCACCGTTCTCCTTTGCTATTTCTCCCGTTTGAAATGGGAATGTCTATCCTATTCCTGTTCCACTGTTGTATTTTGGAAGCACATAACTTGTCTTTTTTCACAGATTCATAGCTAGAGAGGAATTTTGCCTTAGGATGAATTGTACCTTGAGTCTCACCCATATCTGATATAGATAATATTTGATGAGACTTTGTTCTTCAAAAAGTTTAGAGTTGACGTGGAATGAGTTAAGACTTTTGGAACTGTTGGGATGGAATGAATATATTTTGCATGAAAGAAAGACATGAATTTTGAGAGGCCAAGGATGGAATGTTTGTGTCCCCCCACAAATTCATATATTGAAACCCCAACCCCCAATGTGGTAGTATTTGGAGATGAGGCCTTTGGGAAGTAATTAGGGTAATTAGGAAAGAAAAGGCAAGGGACTTTTGACTTTAACTGTTTTTTTTTTTTTTTTTTTAAGAGGGCAGGTCAGTTGTCTAGTAAAATATTTCGAATCCTGAATTTATGTTTCTATGTGGTGTTACTTAATTTACATACCCAAATCTTAAATTATTATGTAGACAAATGTGTCAAACATTTTCTTTATGGTCACTGTTTTTGGTGTTATTTTTAGGAAGGCCTTTCCCACCAGTTACATAAATGTAATAATATTTTCTAGTACTTTTATTACTTTAGATTTTACACTTACATCCGTAACCTACCTTATTTTGATGAAATGTGTGAACAGATTTCTAAATATATTCACAGTGATACTTGTGAGAATTAAATAAATTATTAGGTGCTGATGTTGACAAGCAATATTATGCATAATATTAGCATGAACAAATATTTATGTAATGCAACCATAAATCATATAGATAACATTATCTGAGTATGTCATGTATTTTCTTTGTCAGGATATTGCATCAAAAACAAACTACATTAAAGAGAGAAAGACTGTGAATCAAAATATAAAATAATCAGTATTCAATTTTATGTCAATAATTTATTCTATTTCATTATTTTTCCTCAAAAGTTCCACTAGCAAAGTAAGTCTATAATTCTGATCATAGTGAATGATGATTTCAAATGTAGTTCATTAAAATGAAAATGAGGAGAGGAAACAGAGCCACTACCTCTAAACTCACTGCTTACACAGAATATAAATTGGAATGGATGTATCAGTGAGGAATTTCCATCATCATAGAAGCCACTTGCTTCTTACTAATATATTGGATAGTAATATTTCCTACATATTCATAATTAGGGAGGAGACTCTGACAGGATTTTCCTGATCATTATGTTATAATTTAGCTAACTGTAAAGGAGAATTAAATTACTTCTTTCTTGTAAACCATCCTGAATTATGTTTACATGTTTTTAATATTAGATTTGGTTTACTGAAGGGCAGTAGCCAATGATGGGAAATGCTTAAGGTAGAAAGCTTTGAAATTTTTATAAGTACCAAATGAGAAGCTGTGGTTTACAATCTCAGAAAACCTGACTTTCAAACTGTCTGCTTACCAGAGAGCTAAAATTAAAAAGACAGACAACACCAAGCTTTGGTGAGAAGAATTTTGGGGAGTGCAATGGATGCTACCCCTTTAAAAAGCTGTTTTTTACTCAAGTTAAATATATACCTGCCATTTGATCCAGAATTTTGTTCCTAGGCATTTACCCAAGAAAATGGAAAACCTATGCCCACCAAAAGATATATACAAGAATGTTCATAGCAGCTTTATTTGTAATAGCCCCAAACTAGAAACATCATTCAATAGAAAAATGGTTAAATTGTAGCACATTCATGCAACGAAATATTATACAGTAATAAAGAAAAAAACCTGCTACTTGCAACACGTGGATGAATCTCACAGAAATGCTGAATGATTTTATTCACATGAAATTTAAGAGCTGGCAAAACTAATCTGTGGTAAGGGACATCAGAAGAGTGATTTTTTTTATCTCTTGGGGGTGAGGGTGATGAGGAAGAGGCCTGAGGGAACCTTCAGTGGTGATGGAAAGCTTCTAGCTCTTGATCTGGGTGGTGGTTACACAGCGCATACACATGTAGGAATTAAACGAACTGTACATTTAGGTTAGTGCATTAACTCACTTTACTGCCTGTATATCCTGCTTATTTCATAAGAGAAAATAACTTCTTCTGCTGATGGTTTTAACTGCATGAAAGTTGGAATAAATATATTCACGTTCCTCCATCTTAAAAAAAATTCTTATCTCTGTGTCTGACCCTTCCCAGTATCTGCCTTTCTCTGTCCTTTCCTTTACAAAGTTCTTTCCAAGATGTCTGTGTTCACTTTCTTTGTTTCTCATCTTGCAATCTTTCTTCAACCACTGTCCTCTTCCCTTCTCTGAAACAGTGTTTTCTAGAGTCCCTAGTATCCTTGCTATTAAATCTAATGGACAATTTCCAGTTATTTTATCACCTGTTTGGAGCATTTCACACTCTTGACCGCTTGCTCCTCTTTGAAAGTCTCTCCTCCTTGTTTCTGTGATGCTGCCTATCTTGGTTTTGCTGTTGGTTTCACTCCTGCCTCTCGGGGTGCTGCTGCTTAGTCTCCTGGGCTTTATCTCTGTCCATTCTTTCAACTTGGTGTGCCTCAGGGTTCTGCCTCAGGGCACCTCATCTCATATGACATACTCTCCCTGACCTACCTCACCCATTCCTGTCTCTTCCATGAATACTTGTAGCATTTACTTCCCGCCCAGATTACTTTATTGAAGTCCAAATTCATTTACCGGGCAGTTTATTGGGCATCTCCACTTTGATTTCCCACATATATCCAAACTCAGTATTATTATCCTGACCCCAGATCTTCTCCTCTTGTATGCCCTACCTCAGTGAATGGCATCCCCATTCCCTCAGATGACCAAGTCAGAATTTTATGAGTTATCTTTAATTTATTCCCCTCTTTCTTTCCTCAGATATGCAATTAACCACTTTGATTTTACCTTCCGAATTATACTTAATTTCCTCTCCTTCTTTCTAGTCTCACTATACTAATGGAGTTCAGGTTCACATCACAGCCTGCATAAATTACACCAGCATCCTCCTAAGTTTTGCCCCTTTCCAATTCTCCACAGTAACTTTCTAAGATGCAAATTTGATCATGTTACTCCTTAGCTTAAAACTGCTCAATGGCTCCCCATTCCCGTCAGGATAAAAGCCAGCTCTTTAATATGTCTTACAACATGGCTCTTGCTGGCCTCACCAGTCTAGTCTTCTGCTCATTGATTACTACACTACAGCTTTGTATTAAAACTACTTTCAGTGCTAGAATTTGCCATGATTTCTGGCATCCCATGGCCTTTGTATATGTTCTTCTGGTTGTCACACTTTTCTCAACTCCTTTCTTCTTACCAACTCTTATACATTCTTAAAGTCTCATCTTAGATATCTACATCACTTTCTTTGGGAAATGCTCCCTAAAATCCCTATCCTGCATTAAGTACCATCTCTGTGAGATCCCAATACACCCTATACTTAGCCCTAGGATGACACGTATCATACTGAATTATTATTGCTTGTTTGCTCCTCTCTCCCCTACTGCAGTGTAAGCTTGCTGAAGGCAGGGACTGTGTCTTGTTCACTTCTGTGCCCCAGTGCCTAATACAGCAGCTGACACATTGGCTCAGCATTTGTTGAGTGAATGAAAAATAAGCCAACCATTTCTAAAGTACTATATATCAAACATCATTAGTGCACTTACATGTTTAACTGTTAAACAGACATCAGGAAATGAAAAGTTGTCTAAAGCATCATCTTTTTGGCATTTCTGGAAAGGGAACTCTATTCAAATGTTTTTTAAAATACTCAAAATCTAACATAGTATAGAGATATAAAGAACTTTATTTTGGTCACAGAAACTAGAACTCAGTATTGAAAGTTAGTGATTGAAGACTATGTCTTAATGGCATCTGCCCTTCCCCATTCTTTTTGTTCTTTACAGGGAAGATAGAATAGGCACCCTTTGCTTCTGCCCTACTCACCGTCCACCTTTGTCTGGGCATAGCATCCCCTGGGAACACTACCACTCCCTGCTTCACTCATGAAGCTCCTGCAGACTTGCTGTTTTCTTCCAGAACCCTGCTTCCCTAGCCACAGGTGATTGGTTAGAGGTGGACTCCAGACCTAAGTTGTGTCAATCATAGTGCCAGCCCCCTGCCTCCAACTGATTAGTCCAGAGATGGGAGCAAAGCTGTTCCTTTTCTGGAATTTTTTTTTTTTTTTTTTTTTAACTTTCTCTGCAGGTGGAGGGAGCTGTCTTGAGCAAGAGGGACTGAACTGTCACTCAGAGATTCCTCGTGTTGGTTAAGTTCTGGATTCAGTTATTCCTGAAAGTCACCCAACTCTCTATCCTTCCCATATTTGGTTTCAACATTTTCATGAAATTCTGTGCCAATTAATTCTCTTTTTGGCCTCAGTTCAGCATTAGTTTCTGCACTTGCAACTAAAAGAATTTTGTCTAATTTAGAGTGAAATGTTCTACCTCTGATTCTGTCTTTGCTGACACTACTAAAAGAAAGCTCCCAACAATCTGGCTAAGTAATCAATACACAAAATATAGATAATATGGTTATGTTTTACCAGCAGAGGTCTTTCCTAACTTAAATCTTCTGTATATGTCCTCAGATTAATTCCTCCACTATTTTTCTTCTTCAGAGGGCGTTGTGAAATACTTCTTGTCATTACCCTAGTTGTGGCTGTAAAATGATGATTATTTTCAATGCATTTTTCTGATGTATGTTGACTGTCCTCAGTAGTCTAATACTTTTACACTAATGCTTCTTGCACAAAGTGAATAGAATATAAAATCCTTTGCTTAATTTAGAGTTCTAAAGGTTTTGAGTATTTTTCACACTTATGAAGAATTTCTACAATCAAGACATGCTCTATTGAAAGAATTGCATATTTTCCTGCATTTATCATATGTACTCTAAGCATTTGCATTTACATATAAACTATTAATGTTGTGCCATTTACAAAATGAAGATATGCCTCCATTTATGGTTTAAATGACCTCCAATATAATATGACATTAATGAGGCTACTTCCACAGGGAAGAAAATTTCAGGAATGGGGTAAAGGAGTTCCACCCCAACACTGATTTCATAGAGCTGTATGAGGCCAAAAGGAGATGGTGTGTGCTGCTTATAAGAGAGACAAGCATCATGTACTTAATAACTTTGTGTTTATTTGTTCATTAATTCTTGTGATGAAAATGTGCTGCCATAAAATGCTGATGAATTCCAAACTTAGAACTCAGATCATTCAATTCGTGGTGCTGGAAGAGACATGAAATGGTTGCAAAAGAAAATCATGTATGTTTCCTTTTATTGATAAATCAATCCATGTCCACATGGAATGTAAAAAGCAGCCCTGAGACTCCCTTCCCCTTACTTGGGGAAAATGAGTGACTTCAGCCAGGCTCCTTGTAAATATGCTAACAATATTTACTAGGAAAGATACCAGGAGTCCCTACCTAAAATAATACTTTTGGGCAGCATAGAGTTGGTCTGTCTAGATTGTGTATAATAATAAAGAGCACTTTATGGATTTATGGGGCATGGCTGGCTGAAGATTGCGAGGTAGTCATGTAAGCATTTTCTGTCTAACTAAAGGAGTATAAAACTGGGAACCCCAATCTGCTGGCATGGTGGCTCGAACTTGTAGTCCCAGCTACTTGGGAGTCTGAGGAAGGAGGATCACTTGAGTCGAGGCTGCAGTGAGCTATGATCAGTGCCAATTTCACTCTAGCCTGGGCGACAGAGTGAGACCTTGTCTCTTAAAAAAAAAAGAAAAAGAAAGAAAAAGAAAAAAAGACTAGGAACCCCAAAACAAAAATAGCCATTTTTTTAGAGCAATACGTTCACATAAATTGTTCAGAACTCAGCTGTTGCTCTGAAACCCAAACATATCCTAATGCAGGAGAAGGGGACAGTTTTGGGAAGCTGCGTCTGATGGACTCTGGCTCCTCCGGAAAGGACTGCCTCATCCGTGCTGGGTTCTTGCCAGTATGCTTTGCGTCACTCATAAAGTCTGGTATTGGGCAAGCTGCATGATACTCATGAGTCTACTTTGAACTTTCAACTCTTTGGTTAGCACAGCAAGTACATATGAGAAATAAGAAGCTGGTAAACGTGGCATAGCAGAACAGAGAGGATAGATTATTTTTTTAAAATAGTGCTGTGAAAATTTGTTAATATTTGGAAATTAATGGATTCCTATCACAGATTATATACTAGAACAAAAAATAAAAGGCAGGGAAATCCTTCAAAAAACTAGAACAGGAAGTGTATGAAACTATTACTGATTTTTACTTAGGGATGCGCTTTCTAGGCAAAAAAATAAACTAATTAAATAAAATAAATCAAAAGAAGAACCAGTAGAGAAAGGACTGGTAGACAAAACACAAACTGGGGAAATATATTTGCAATACATTTGACAGAGGAAGATTTGGCATATTAAGTGTTAATAACCACTGACAAAACATTAATGCTACCATAGGAAAAGGGCAAAAGTGATCAGTAATTGCCAAATGTAGGAATATAAAATGTCAATGAACATAAGTACACTATATTACTAATCCAGGGAACTCAAAATATATTCTTTTAAAATGAGATGGAATTTTCTGTGTATTACATTGGCTGTGCTTAAGAACGATGAGACTATCCTACGATAATGACCAGGATGCTGGAAGGCAGTCACTGTCGTCTCCACTGCTGGTGGGAAGTGAATGTGGCAGCTATGGAGGAGAGAACTTTCTGTGAGGGATACAGGAGCTCATTGCCTATAGCTGCTGCATTTTTGGGACCCACCAAAGTGTTCATGCCAATGCCAAGCTCTCCAGAGCTGCCAGCCAATGACCAAGCATGGTGAGGCCACTAAAACCGAGCCACTTCTGCCCAATGCTGGACTCCTCCAGCAGGTAGTCTTTGCTCAGGGGCTGCTATCGGCCTGGCTTAGGCTTTTTTGGTGCTGCACTGCTTTTCGCACTTGAGACCTCGCCCTCCTTTCTTCCCCCTCTTCTTTCACAAGTGTCAGTCCTGGTGAACACTCACCCATCCTATTACTGCTCCCTCTCCCCTTCATCCTTCACAAGTGCTCCCTCCAACAAATATCTTGCATTTCTTTTCCTAGAGTACCTGAACTAAAGAAAACAAATTAGTATAATCTTTTTGGAGGTCAATATAATAATGGTCTTTGACCTGTATTATACTTTTACAAATTTATACTAAGGAAAGAAGCAAAAATATTTATAAAATTTTATGTAGGATTATTTGACAGTGTTATTTATAATTGAAAAATGAAAATGAATTAGTGATAAAAGATTGGTTACATTATTATATTCTATAACTCACTATACATGGTCTTAAGTTTAAAGATGTGGGAAGTTACTTATACTGTTAAGTGAAATATTGAGGCATTGATCATGTCTAAGGTTATGATTTCTCTCGTTTTTCTTTCCTGTCTCTCTTTCCCACTCTTCCCAGTGTCCCCATTGCACCTGCCTGCAGGCATTTAACACAGAGTTTATCCTGTGGTTCTTTATGTACCAGGCTTTGAATAGCATAAGGGAAAGTTTATAGCAGCATAGCAGAGCAAGCAGAGATATTCTTCATATGACAGTCTCTTTCATGGATCCTCAATAAAAGTCAAGAGCCTAATACTAAAATCATATATCTGTGAAGATATTTCCATCATAATCAAGAGCAAAATGGTCTGTGAGGTAGCTTTTTAGGGTTCTGTCTTGATCCAGCGATAGAACTTAGGGAAACTGATATTCCTAGGCTATCTCTCTTGAATATTAATGATTTTAGCCAAGCTTCTAGGAAGAGGTAAAGCTTGGAGAGTCCAAAATGAACATCCCTAGCTGGTACAGCAGAAACTCTCTTAGCCAGTGTTGCTGAGACTGATAATTGGGTGGTTAATAAGTCAGCTATCACTATATATCTTAAACTGTTATTTTAAGCTGAGACACATAATTGTATATTCACCTAGAGTCTTCTGGTTGTAGACTAAGGTCTTCTCTTTGAGTATGGATCCATTGATTGGAGTTCTTCATCTCACAAAAACAACACACGTACTACATCATCACCTCCAGTTTCCAGTTTCAATTTCTTTCAAGTACAGCAAAATCTTAAAGATCTTTGTATGCATACCAAGTGCAGAATCCTTCTAGAATTTTCTGATTATTTTTCATAGCCTTTTACAGTTATCTTCTCCACACCATATTTGATAGCCATTTTTTCTTATTAGTGCATCAAATTAGTTTTTATACTAACAGCTCTCTTTTTACTGTCATAGTTCATCAAATTACCTAATCAAAACTATAGCACACACAGGTTTGAAAACCAACATAACTGATTCTGGATAAGTATACAACTCAACTGGTGGGGCCAAAGTCCAGGCTGGTAGTAGAAGTAGTTTGCTAATCAGGGCATTAGTCAGTAGGTTTTACAGAGGGAATAGAGAGTTTCCTATAATTCAGTGACTCAGATAAGTGTAGGTCAGTTAAAAGAATACCTATAGTACCTGAAATGTAGGTATTCAGTGTTATTGGTTCACAGACACCATGTATGCTTTATATACATTTTGTTTTGAAAAGTAAAGTGATATGCACACAAAGCTGAATTGCAGGAATATGTGCAACTAGGATAAACAATGCACCCCACAACAACTACTACTATTATTGCTGAAGGTATTTGGGTTTCTTATTGCAAATGTGCACGGCAGTAAACACCAGGAAGAACATAATACAATGGCCCTAGTTAATACACTTTCTTTTTCTTCATGCTCCCCTCATCTGGGATATCTGCTGCCCACTGGGTTTCTCTGATGTATCTCAGAATTTCCAACATGCTCTCTACTTCCTCACCATGCTCACCAACTTTGTGTTCCCAACTGAAGTTTGCCCACAGAAATCAGAAATATCTTCCTTTTATTGCTATGGCTACAGGCTTCTGTCTTCAAACTCAGCCCTGCCCCAAGATCATGAGCTACTTTTTGGCTGTTCCTTGATGTTTAATGAGTATAGTATCTATCCAAAGAGACTTTCAGACTCCAATTATGAAAGCTCTGCTATGCAGGGCAAGACAATTGTATTTTGACTTTAGGAGTTACAAATTATCCTTCTCTGCAAAATACAGACTTAAATTGGCACCTGTAGAGTAATTTACTTCAATCACAATTGTACCCTCAAGGGCTTGTCTACATGGGCACCCCAGATAACTAAGTCTTTTTGAGACTTTTTTGTTTTATCCATTTTGACTTCCAAGACTCTCTTCTAAAAAAAGTAGATTTTTGTCTTTTGCAAAACTGTTATTAAGCTATTTCTCTGACAGTAACTGGCCAAACACATTCAGTTGCTTCTTGTAAAAGGTACTGGCAGGACTATTTAATCTCCATAAAGGAAGATGTGTGTCTTCCTGTCTGCTCTGGAAGGAAAGTGAAAATCTAGTTCAGCCAAAAGCCATATGAATTTATTCAGGTTTTAATATGAAATGATTAGGAATATGAGGAATTCTTACTTTGTGCTATTTAAGATTAAAGCGCTATCTGCTGGATAGCCTTTCTTGTCATTTAGTAATAAATCTTTCTTAACTTATAGCCATTTTGCTCTTTGATTATAATGGTTAACTGGAGAGGTAAGGCTAGCAGGAAGCATCTTTCCAAGCAGTTATTCATGCTTGGGGTGAGAGCAGAGCCAGTCCTACCCTAAGCATTCATTCAAGTTTTTTGTGGCTACTATGTCAACCAGGGGGTGCACTGAATATGTGACATTCGAGCTGAGATCAGGAATCTAATGTGTCTCCTTTGCTATGACAAGAAAAATGTGCCCATTGTAAGAGATCTGTCTATTCTGAGGTCTATTTCAGGATAGGGAATAAGTACATACTTCCAAGAACGGCGAAACTTAGTAGGTGGGTCAGCAGCTGTTGTGTCTACTTCCTCATGTCTCACTGTCTCTTCAACACTCTGATCTGCACTTCTGTCTCCAGTGCTCCGCTGGCTGCTCATGTCAAGGTCACTAAGAACCTCTGTCCTCACCTTATTGGATATTTCAGCAGCATTTGGCACAAGTGTCACACCTTCCCCTCTTGAGACAATTTTTCTCTTGATTTCCAGGGCCCTATGACGCTACATCCCAGGCCCCTCCTCAGTCTCCTTTCCTGGATCTTTCTCTGCTTCCTAAACTTTAAGAGGACCTCTGTGCTCAGTCCTTAGCTCTTCTCTGTTTTCGATCTACATTATCTCCCTGAATGAACTCACTCAGTCCCAAAGTTTTAAATGCCACCTTTATGCCAATGCCTTCCAAATTTAAATTTACAGCCCTGACCTTTCCTCTGAGCTCCAGACTTATCCTAATGGACATCAGCTTCTAATGGATATTAATGGATGCCTAAAGGAATTGCCAAGTTATTATGTTCAAACACAGCTTTTGATTTTTGCTCTCTCATCCCCCAAAGGGTGCCTCACCTAGACCTCCCTGTTTCGTAACATGGCACCACCAGCGAGTCAGTTGCTCAGGCCAAAAAGAAGGGCTTGTTTTTGATTCCTCCCTTTCTCTCATCCTCCTCACTTCCCCTCCAACCCTCAACCCATCTGCAAGTCCTGCTGGCCTTACTTCTAAAACAATACTTCTAAAATAAGCCACTATCACCTGAGCAACTGAGTCCTCTCTTACCCTGTACAGTCTTTTCTTACACACTTTAAAAACAACTCTCGTCCTCCAGTGACTTTTCACAGCATTTTAAATCAAATCCACTCTTCCCAGTGACCTAGCAAGGCCCTTCCAGGCTGGTTGCTAACTCCCTCCTGACCTTGTCTTGTCCTGCTCTCCCGCCTCTCACCACACTCCAGTCTGTCAGGTTCTGGAAGTGGCCAAGTTTGTTCCTGCCTCAGGGTCTTTGTGCTCACTCCTTCTGCCTGGCATGCTCTGCCCCAGATCTTCGCTTGGCGAGCTCCTTTTACCGTCCGGGTCTCACCTCAGATGTCTCCCCCGGCTACCTAAGTCAGCTGCCCTTGCCTTTTCCTCTGCCCCCAGACACGGCACGCTTGCTCTCCTGTTATGCTTTTATATTGCTGTCTTTGTGCAATTATCTGGTTTGTTTATTTGTTTTTTATTTATCATATGTTTCCTGTGGCAGATATAATTCCATGAGGACAAATCATGTCTGCTTTATTTCCTGGGGTACCTCTCCCCTACCCCGTGCCTGGTACACTAGTGGATGCTCAATAAATCTTTGTGGAATGAATAATTTGTAGCTTAGAAATAGACATGGGGGAGATTGGATGAACCACCAAACTTCTAGCAGAATTTTACTTCAATGTATCTAAATACAAAGTGGCATAAAGCTCTGAATGTGTATGAAATTGTTCTTAAAATCCAGGTCTCTCGTAGGTACCTAAGTTCATTTAGTGAAGAAAAAACATCAGGTGATGGTTTTTATGTTTAATCCTCATCCTGCCACTTTCTAGGCCAGTGATTTCCAAGGTTGGTTGTCCATTGGAATCCCCTGTGGAGCTTGGGCCCTGCCCTCAGAGATACGCACGTAATTGACGTGGGTTGTAGCCTGAGCATCAGGGGTTTTAAAAACTTTCCAGCTGATTCTAATATGCAGCCAAAGTTAAGAATGCCTGTTCTAGGGGATATTTTTGGAAATCATGAAATACGGTTTCCAAAGCTCAGAGAATCTGGAAAATAGAGCCATTTATCTGAAAACCTAGGATTAGAGGTTTCCACAGCTCCTTAGTCATTAATACAGCCAGGGTTGAAAAGGCCTAACTCATCTGGTCAAGTTTCAGTATCACCAACCACATCAATCTCTCTAAAGCTGAGAAGGCTTGATATAGCCAGACAGCAACAAGTGTGATGTCATTTCAGAAGCAATGAGAAGAGAACTGATTGCAGATGGGGCATGATGGTCTACTCAATGGGAAAGAAATGGCGGGGCTGCATAAGTAGTTCAATTGAGAAACTGGTATGGTTCTCACCTGGGCCATATCCACAGATGGAAGAGTTCTCAGCGTTAGCATCCAGAGGACGCTTGGGTAGGAAGCAAGGTTGGCTGGTAACAACAGCCTTGTGTGAGCGGTAGCTCTGGGAAATGAAGGCACAAGAGTGGCAGTCCAGCTTTCAATCAGTGTGTGTATATCGATGAAACTGTGAGGTAAGAGGGCCAGAGGCACAGAGCCAAGAACAATATTGGAGGGGGCAGTGTGGGAACATGAGGGATTCAGGCTGAGGCATGGGCTGACTCAGCAGTGGGTATGGACCAAGCACCCTGCTACCCAAATACACTTGAGCAGAACAGCCTGGCAAGGGTGATGTGGTGGGTGGGGAACACCAGGCTTTCCAAAGAATGTGGGCTGGGGGCTCATGTCATTTTACTTGAGTACTAAGTGTAACAGTAGCCCCCAGGAATTGAAGAATTTAGAGAAAGTTTGTTTCATTATTTATAGAGGCACTTGAGCAGCCAATGCTTTTACTTTCTCTGTGAAGTAGGAAACTAGATCATCATTCTTTTTACTTATTGTTTTTAAATGGAAATGGCCTTTCAAATACCTAAAAAAGCAATCACAGATGCTCCTACAGTCAACTTCCAGAAACAAAAGGTTATTATTCTGACACTTGAAAAGGTATTTACACAATTTCTCCTAAGAATAAATGCTCTTTCTAAAGCCTATTCTGCCTCGCTGTGCTTTTCAGATTAAGCCTCATTGTTCTCGGAAGCTCTTTCTGTTTGGGTTTATGAAAACAGACACTGAGCTGCTACAACCCAGGTACAGCTCCAGGAAAAATATTACAACAAACTGTGGTGCTTGCACTGTTTAGAAAAAGATATAAGCAACGATAACATTAATTCATTGTTCAGCTCTTCCCATATATGGCTCCAGTTCAGTTTTCGTCACCTAAATTAGCCTAACTTTATAAATCTGTCTTTGGTGAGCTCCTTCCTTTTCATTTTCTGAAAGACAGTAAGCATGCCAAAAAGATTTATGAAACAAAATCTTTCAAGACCTAAGATTCTCTCTAAAAATAGCACTTCCTGATAGGCAATGAGCAATTTTTATTCTTTAGTTGTGCTTGTATGCACATAGCAAAAGAGAGAGAGAGACAACTCTAGCAGGTAGGAAACTAAAGGTTAGAGCAGGTGAACTTCCAAGATGATGACGAATTTTAACACTGTCTAAACATATTAGTAAATCTGCTACACCAACATTATTGATAAAGGGGTTCTCTAAATTACCTAAATTCCTGAAAAATTAGATTATTGCTAGTTCTTGTATAGTAACATACACTCAACATTATGCAAGGACAAGCCCACTACACACATGCACAAATAAGAAATTTTTATCAGGATCTATGAATTTTTATCTTTGCATTCCCAGAACCAGGTACTAAAAATCTCAGTACCTAGCACACAGAGAAGTACAAAATAAATGTAGGCTAAGCAAGCAAATGAATGAACAAATGAATAAGGAGCATGCTTCCAGACTCTGGCTTGGAGTAGCTGTGACCCTATTGCATGGGGTGACTTTTTCATGCACAGGAGCTGGATTGGAAAACTAGTGAGAGTGTAATCCCACAGACCCCCTCATTTGGGAGGTGGCAAATAACAAACTCCCCATGTGCAGAGTTTTGTTTTCTTCTCATGTGCAAATTGACTGATGTCTCCAATGACTTTATATTATTAACCACCCATTTTTTTTTAAATTAAAAGGATGGATAAAGTATTCTTCTTTCTATAACAGCTTGCCATTTTCCTTGGAAGCCTACTTTATGAGATTTTCTAATATTGTAGAAAAATAGAAGAATATAGATAGATCTTTTTAAACCACTGTTGTTCTGCAGGAGACATTTCTTTGACTCTCTAACATTCAACCCTTCTTCCTATTGAGAGATTCCCCATTACTGATTGCATTGAGGGTTCTCAATGTCCACTATGGAAATTAAAATGAGGAGAACCTCTCTCCCCCATCCCTGCAGCCAGAATGCTGCACGTGACCAGCTGGGCATTCCTACCAGAGCTTTGAAGCTGGAGCGTGCGTGTACTTTCATGTGCTTTACAGAGAAAGTAAAACCCAAGAGGAAGGGATGGTTAGGGTTCATTTGGGGTAGTAGCATCTATCAGTGACTTTGGCTAGGATGACATCCTGGCCAGCCCATTTCTGCTACGTAGCCTGGGCAGTCTCCTTGGTTCGTGTTCATTTTCCAAGCCCTTTTCTCCTGTTCCCCCATTTAATTGTATGGGGGAACAATAACTTTAAAATAAATCCTCCATAACTTTAAAATAAATCCTCTTATTTGCTTAATAACTCTACAACCAGGGGCTCTTGCTTGCAAGAAAAAGTACCCTAATTGATACATCTCCTCAATTACTGATCAATAACAGTGCTAAGCCTATTCCTGGAAGTTATCAATAAAATGAAAGGAAAAGCAAAAACTTATAAATTATCTAATAAATTTAAACCACATTTAGACACATTTGTGTTCTTCCAGTTGTGGCACAGTGGAAAGTCTAGGGCCTTTGAGTCAGGAGGATATAAGTTCAAGCACTGACCCTACTATTTATTATACAACCTTGGGCAAGATACTTAATCTCTGTGAGCCTTCATTTCCTCACCTCTAACACAAGAATAAAAATATCACACAGGTATGTTCCAAGGACAATGTGAGATTATTTTTATCATGAAAGCACTTTTAAATCTTGAAGCTATTTTTATCATTCCAGGCTAACAAAATCTCTGCTATATAATCTCATTTTGCACACACTCCACATCCATTATATATTTCTTAGTTTCTTTTTCAGATAGAGCCTGGGAGATGAAATACTTTGGCTTCAGATTCTAGTTTTAAAAAAGACCTTATGTCATTACTTCCAATGTAAGCAAGAAAGCTTAAACTATGTTGAAAAGATGAGTAGATGACTTTGTGTCTCAATTCAAAGCTGAGTTTATATTTGACCCAACTATCTCACTTTCCTACTGATAGGCACGTGCACAGAGAGCAGTTCAGGCAGCAGCTCCTTTGCCTGGTGATCCTTCAAAGCTGCCATCCAAACACTTTGGCTTCTATCTAAAATTAATGTGGGTGAAACATGTTTTCCTGGTTTATTGATGTCACTTAGTATAGAGTTAAAATCCTGCCCACGGAGGCTCTTAAGTAGCCATAAATGGAAATTTTCTGGTTGTGTGATGCAGGCATACGGCTAAAGGAAGGTAGTGAAAACTGAGGCAGAGATGCAGAAAATGGGAGTAGCACATTGCTGGCACAGCAAGAATTATGGTCTGAAATCTGGTCATTAGTCTTGGATGAAAGAGGAAGGAAGACATCCCTTTTGGGGGGCTATGCTTGTTCAAGTGGATCCCTTGTCTATGCTGGTGGTTCTTAAACTTGTCTGCACATCAGAATCACATGGGGGTATTAAAAAACTGCTGGAGCCCAGGCCACATCCCAGACCAAGTAAATCTGAATCTCAGAGGTTGGGACCCAGGCACTAGCATTTTTTTGAAGCTCCCCAGGTGGTTCCAATGGGCATCACAAGTTTGGGAACCACTGGTCTATGTTGTTCTCATAACCTGTTTATTTCAGTAAAGCAGGTGAATGGGAACAAGTCATACCTGTGAGTTTCTTTTCCTTATTTCTCTACCCAATTCTGGTTCTCTTGAACCTTAAGCCTGACAACAAAGTCAAGACACATTCATTATATTAGGTGCATACACTGTGTCGTTTTGAAAACATTTCTAAAGGCCTAATCACTTTTATAACAGAAAAATACTTGCCTTAAACCCAAAGCAATTTTCTAGTGTAATTGCCTTTATCAGGGGCTCATCATTTCTCTAAGGCATTCTTTCTGAAATGAAATATTCTATTCTTGGTGTCAGACCTCAGAGGTACTATTTTTGAACAATTGAAATAATCTTTTTTTTAGTACTCAAATGGCAAAAAAAAATTCATTTTTCTAATCAAAATATAATCTCCCAAACTATTATTATCATTCCCACCCTAAATTGTTAAAATTATAACCTACAAGTTTGTACAATTCTCTTTTTCTGGATTACAATGAAAGTTATCAATGCAAGTATTTTTGTTAAGGAATACTGGAATATGCTGTAATAATGATAGCTGGCCCGTGCTGAACACTTATTATGTGTTCGATGTTTTGTTTGGTGCTTTACTTACATCACATCATTTTATTTGCAACTTACACAGCAACCCAGTGAAGTTGGTGCCATTATCCTCACTTTTTCAAGGGTGGAAACTGAGGCTTGCAGGTGATAATTCCTTGAGGTTTATTAGGTAGCTGTTATGTCATATGTGAGTGAGTGGAAATAAATTTACTGAGCCTAAAATGTGAGCTTAAATGTGTCCTAATCCTTTTCACTGATATCTCTCATTTTATCTGCATAACTACCAATAGACCAGGCAAAAAATATGACAGGATACTTTAGGGAAGAAAAACAAAAAGCTTTCTCTCCTGGCTCCCCGGCCTCCTGACCTTCTCACTCCTGCTTCCTCTCTCATTCTCTCCAATGAAACGAGGGCAGCCCCGCCAGGACCCAGAACAAGTACTGCAGGAGAAATGCCTTCTCAGTCTTCTCCCTAGATCTTCAGTCTCCGAATCAGGAAGATGAAGAAGTCTAAGGTTAGTGTATTTTTGTAGGTAATCTAGAGGACAAGCAAAGCAGCAGGCTTTTGCATATAGCTGCCTAATATATCCAAAAGCTAAAACTTTCCAAGTAGATATAACTGCTTTTGAGATTTTCCACAATTGAATTTAAGACTGCTACATAAGGCTTGACATGCATGAATCGATTTTTTTCCCTTAATATTTAATACAGAATATTTAGGAAAAAAATATGTAAAAAGAAGAAAAAGTCACTTATCAAGAAAGGAAAATTTGTAAAGATTTTGGTGTGTATCCTTGCAATTATATACATCTTTACATAATTTTTTCATTTTGTTTCAAAAAGGAGGTTATAGAATAAAATGGCTTTATAATCTGCTATTTCACTTAACATCATTTTAAGTGTTCGCATTGTATTCTAGTACCTGGGTATACATTATTTATTTAATTAATCCTCTATTGGGTATGTAGATCATTTTTCTTCTTCTTCTTTTTTTTTTTTTTACTGTTATAAGCAATGCTGTAATGTACATACAAATTTTTGCAGCCTAAAAGAAACTTAGAAATGATATGAAAACTATAGCCCAGAGTGATCAGGGAATTGATCAAAATTACCCAGTTGAAAAGCTTGGCAGAAACTCAAAATGGGATCTTCTGATTGCCGGTCCTGGACTCTTTCCTCTATACCAGTGGTGTTCAACCCCTACTGCAGGTTCTCAAATCAACTGCAGAGATTTAAAAAAAAATACTGTGTCCTCACCTCACCCCAGACATTCTGATTTAGTTGATCTGGGGTGGAGCCCAGGTATCAGTATTTTTAAAAACTCCCCTGAGGACTTTAGTGTGCTGCAGGTTAAGAACTACTGCCCCACACCAGCCTGCTGCTGGAATCAAGACAGCTGTCCTGGGACCCTCTCAGCATTAGCATCTGCAAGTTAAAGAGAGAATGATTTAATAGAACTTCTCAAAATATCCTACAATGATTCTTTCTTGAGCTAACCACACCTGAATAAGTTACTCTGGTCACTTTCTAGTCAATTTTTGTGGGGTATTTGGTCTTGAAAGAGAAGTTTCCAGTGTGTATTTGGAAGGATACGTTGGAAGACAAGTGTGTATTCCAGTAACTGCTCAGGTTTTAGAGAGCTCTGAATGTTTGCTTTAGAGCTGGTACAAAGGAAGGGCTAGAGGACAAAGGAGGAGCTGCAGCTTGAGGGAAATTGGAGTGGCCCGGGCTTTTCCCACGGGTACTCACAGCTACAGAGCCCGTTAGCATTAGCCGGCAGATCTCAATGGCTCTGAGCTCCCAGCCGCTTGGCTGTAACCAGCCTCTTCAGGCATCTCCAGGAATGCCAGGGTTATATATCTATAAAATACTGGTAGGTGTCTAAATAGTCCCATTAGTTGCTCACCGGGATGGTAAGGTGGCGTAAGCATCTGCTGCCCCAGGCCCCAACTGTCCTACAGAGGTGTCAATCAGACTAGAACTTGGCTGTCACTGCCATTGCATCTTTCTTGTTGCAGTGGAGTTAGGAATCGATTGTACCCTGAGGCTACGGAAAATGGAGCTCACCCACCACTTTTCCAGGCCAGAGACTGCAAGTTAGAAAGAAACTGCTTGCTGTGTCTCCCATTTATTTGGAGAAGTGTCTGGAGTCCAAGTTAATTGGACAGCAAAGCTCTAGGGTTTAGTGTTTCAGTATTCAATTCATACCCACAGGTTTCACCCCAGGGCCCTGGTTGGGAAGAGTTTAGGCGCCATGTTCTACCCAGAGCACCACTCTCTCAGAAACCACAGCAAAATGCTAGATCCCTTCTCCCTTGTGGTGGGTTTGCTCCTGGGGACTCCTTGCTGTCCCTGCAGTGATCTGGATTCATCAGATCTGCATACACATCACAACACCAACTGAAGAAGGTAAATGAGGGAATAAATTTGGAGGAGATGAGTGTCCCTTTGCAAGAGAGAAAAGAATCTGCTTGGTCTCAGCTCTGTTGACTCAGAAATTCCTTAGACAAATAACAGGGTGACTGGAGGGGGGCACCTGTGGTGCAGTGGCCAAGGCTGTGGGCTGCAAGTCGGGAGACCTGGCTCCTCATCCCAACTCTATTGTTCCTAGGTTGTGTGGCTGAGGTGAGTCACCTCACTTCTCAGAGCTTCAGTTTCTTCATATGTAAAATAGAGATAATAATTCCCAGCTCATAGAGACGTAGAAAGGATTAAATGACACACTATTTGTGGGCACACTTTGCATCCTCTAGCAGTGGTCCCCAACCTTTTTAGCACCAGGGACCAGTTTCATGGAAGACGATTTTTCCACGGACTGGGGACAGGGGGTGGGATGTCGTGGGTGAGGGGAGTGTGGTGCGGAGCTCAGGCAGGCCATGGGACCCGTAATGGGCTGAGGCCCGGGCGCTGGGGACCCCAGCTCTAAAGCATTGGAATATCCATAGTGACAGTGGATTCTATTTATTCAGTAAAGGGTAAGTGTGCCTCTCAGCGGCCTCTAAGGTTCCAAGAAATCAAGGACTTGTACAGCACCCTCTTAGCTCTAAAACTGAAGGCCCAAAAACCCCTACAACAGGAGGGAGGGTGAAGGGACTTCATGAGAACACCTGGGAAGGAGTACGGCCCCACTAGCTGTTCTTTCAGTTGGTTACTTGGCTTGCACTGCTGAGCTAGGGTGGCGATGCTCCCACGTCAAGGACACCTCCTTTATCTCTTGCTCCTTTGCCATCCCATTCCCCCGTCCAACACCAGTGTTTGCATACATGGATATGCTTGGGGGCATTCCTTTTTATCCCCAGAAGAGGGAGGAAGTAGACCCAAGAAGAAGGCAGAGGATTCTGGGGAGTTGAATGGGATCTGTTTACCACCTGGAACCTAGGATAAACTCAGACTTCTCTGGAAGATAGAGTAGAGGCAGAAGCTGCAAGAAATACATCAACAGTTTGTGAGCAGAGCTTTTCCAAGCCCCAGCTGACCAAGTACAGCATAGCTGGCAAGGAGGTCATTCTCCCACTTTAGCACGGAACCCAGCAGCACTCTAGGGACTGGGAGTTCTCAGAGCACCTCAAGGCAGTGGGACAGAGAAAGCAGGGTGGCAGTTGCTGTGCAATGCCTGTGGCTGCAGACTGATTGGTGGGCTCATGTCCACTATCTCTTTGGAGACTAACAGGATAACAAACAATAATACACATTTTTAAAGAACCTGAGAGCTTATTACTGGGGGCCCTACTCAACTCGAAAACCCCAGGCGTAATTGCATTATCAATAAAATACTGATGTTTAAAGTGTTGGTGCTGAATCTATAACTAGAAGGAGCTATCAAGAAAATGTTAGATTATCATAGAATTCCTGAATCTTGGCGTTTTCATGAACTTACAGGTCAGTCACTTGATCCAGCTTCTCTCCAAACGCACAAATTTCCTCTCTATACATTTTTTCCCCTCCGTAGGTAACATCTATGCCTTGCTAGCCCTAAACCGCTTCACCTTAGTGTCATTTCACCTGATTGCTTTATGGGAACAGGGAGGGGAAAGCAGAGGGAAGGGCAAGAGAAGAATAGACGATCCACTGGGCTACACTGAACCTTGAGTCTGAAAATAGGGAAAAATCAAGCACTAGAAAGGGAATGTTTGCTGTAGGTTCTGGACTCGTAAGCAGAAAAGACTGACCATAGAATGAACACTCTGCTAGGAATTCAGAAATAGCTATCTAGAAATGGCCATAATTCTTTTGTGTAGATTGACATTTGTCAGTATTTTGTATACAGAGTTCTCTTTCAGTTAAATTCTACCAGCTATTAAGTCATATAAATAACAAGAAATCAGGTTAAGAAATTTCCTCCCCCTTAGGATCTCAATTAGATAAAGTAAAATATGTATGCCTGATATTTAGCATGCACGTAGACCTCAGACTCTGTTCTATACCTGACAGGCTATTTATCTTGATCAAAATAAGATTAATGGCTCCTGTTTGATGCAAGAGAGTACTATGTGAGTTATATGATAATTTGCATGTGTCGTCTTGGCAAAAGAGAGGGTCTTTTAAGTAACTTGACTTCAGAACAAATGTACAAATATTATCATTCCTTATGTTCAATTCCAGAAATGTTTAACATGTTCCTAAGGCTAATTAAATCGGTTTGGGATTCACTAACTAATAATTCAAAGCCGAACCATATTTGCCTTTTATTTCCTACGTTTGGCAGGTTTTTTTTTTTTTTTTAATGAGGTAACAGGTATGGACAAGTTTTAACACTCCATAGTATGCCATTCTGAAAGCAACAAAGAAATTAAGAAGATGATAAAGGTCACAGTTACTAATATAAACTCAAAGTGATAAAACAGCCAGGTGTTTCTCTAATTATTCACATCCAACAGTCTGCAAATATTCTGAGTGAACAAGAAGGTGATAATTAACAGAAGTAGACAACAATGGCTGAGGGCCACTTTTTCTGTTGGCCAACATATAAAAATCATGATATTTCACACACAAATGTGAATTCATGGATTCTCTTAAGCAAGAAAAAAGCCCTCCTAAAATGGCACATTTGGCCTGTATTTCTCCTTGGGAATCAGCAATCCATGAAGCCTGGGTGGCAGCCTCTTGCTTCAGATCCACAGACATGAGCTCCTCACTTGCCGCCACCCCACCTTGTCCCCTTCACTTTTGCACTCTGCCTACCCCTTTGGACCTGAGTTTGGAGACCCTGAATTACACACTGCCTCCAAACACTAACCCTGCGACTGCAGAGTACCCTTTATTTTCCTTCAACTTCATTCCTCTATCTCTTGGCAGTACCCACTCCTTAGTCAGCATGGTTCCCAAAGAACCAATTCACCCTCCTTCCCCATTTTCTTTCCTCTTTTCCAGCTGAATCATTTTCTTTCCCTGCCTCTTTCCCCCTCACATCCCACAGAATTTCCTTTTCAGAAGTTGGAGAATGCCTTTAGAATGCTGAAGCGTGAAGCAAGACTTTCCCAGAATGAACTGTGATCACATTTCTTTTGGAAAGATTACATCTAAACGGATATCTGAACTCGCTTCACATTTTCACATTAGATCTACAACAGCATCTGTACAATAACCTAATACTAAAATTTAGAGAATAATTTAAACCACTCTGAGTCAGAACAGACTTGGTAGCTTAAAACATATCTCATCCTCAGAACACAAAAGATTGAATCTATGAATATAAAAACAGTTGATATGGCTTGTTTTATGGAAGGAACATTTGCTGAGTGATTCTGCATTATGGAGCATGCTGTGGCCTAAAATAATCTGAGCAGTTTCCTTATTATTCAACGATGATACAGTACTCAAACAGATGCAGCTATTCGAGCTCAAACTTCAGATAGTAAGAAAATATGGCTTATGGTGGAAAACTGTTCGTGGGAGTCACCCAGTTTGGAGATACAGCAATCTCCTTCAAATCGTGTTCTTCCCCCTGCAGTGAGGTGAGGGTTGACCGATGTTCTGACTCCTGACTGTGTGCTGACTGGCAGGGGTTACTTCAACTCTCCCTTCTTGCTGTGCACAAAGTCTTCTCATTGTCCACAGGGGACCTCCCCATGGCTACACGCTTTAAAAATGATGAATTCTGGGGCTTTTGGCCATCTGCGGTGGTCAAGGGAACTGATCAAGCTGTGGAGAGACCTTCCACTCAGCCTTCAGTAGAGTGAGATTTTCTTTCTCCTATAGAGGGGACAGCTGTACTCACCCAAACTGGACATTCCCAAATCACAGTCACAGAAAGAGTCTGACCATTGACATTTGCCTCGTCTAGCTCACTAGAGGATAAAGAGTCTGTTGTGGTCCTCGTAGGGAAGGTCTTGCCACACTGGCCACTATCTTTGAGCAGGACCTAGGTGAGGATTATCACAACACCAAAATAAATAGATTTTTGTAAAAGTGGATAAAGTGCTAGTGAGAACAGGAATGAGAGTATTAAGGTGATTGATCTTGACTTGCCTTCCAGTTACTCATTTCTTACTCTAAGGAGAATTGTCCGGCCCCGACCTGCCTTTTGTTACAGCAGGATAGGGCAGTCAGGAGAATACTTTTTTTTTTTTAAACAGAAATAATGACAAAAAGCCCAAAGTGTTTGTGGTATACAATTCAAGAAACACTAAGTGCTTATTACACATCAGGGACCATTTTGGGAATAAATTTCTATTTCTACCTAAACTATATCAGAAATATTTTGGTGAGCGTAAGGGAGAATGATTTCTTCCTTCATTCTAAGACAAATAGAAATGTTCACGATAACGGAAAAATAGGAATATGATATTTAAGAGGAAAAATCAGAAATTATCTGTTTACTGATAATGAATATCTGAGAGACGAAAAAAAATCCACCAGGTTCACATATTTCCTCGGCTCAGTGAGCGGATGGCAAGAATGAAAATGAGAATTCCAAGCCAAAATGAACACTTCAAAATTAGACCCTCTAAGGGAATAAAAGAGTCTAAACCTCAGAGCCTGAAGCTCTAACAATCAGTCATTTTGGCTGAAAACTAGAAATCCCATGAGGGAGGCAATTTAGATAATTACTGTTATGATTTTAAACTCCATTTGCTGGGAGAGCAGGAGCTCTTGTGGGTTTATTGACAAGGGATTTCAGTGTTTTAAGAAGTAGTGTTTTTGAGGTTGGTCTGATAATCTCTTCCCAATCTCATTTTCTATGAGTTCTTCCCATCTTTTCACCCAGCCTCAATGTTACTTTCTTACGAGTGCTCCTGTCACCCAGTGGGAAGCTCCTGTCTCTCCTTCGAATCTCTCCAGCACTTGGTGCCCTTCCCCACCTTCCCCTCCTATGCCTATTGGTGTCTTGGAGTGGAGCTGAGTGGCCAATGTCATTGTGGTGACGGGGTGTCCTGCTCCTGCTAAAATGTCCTCCTCTGGGAAAAAGTCGGCCAGTTCTTAAAACACCCAGCATTCAGCCCACCCAGACCTGGGTCAAAGTCTGATCCCACAGTGTCATTTCTGGGACTTGCATAATCAAATAACCAAGAAAGAAAGTGCCAGAGGATGGAGGAATTTGAGTAGACATGATATAGGGGAAGAAAGTCTGAAAAATCCGGGGTCTAGGGAAAAGTGCTGAGGCTTCAAGAATGTAGAGCCAAGATCCATTTATGATCCACTGACAGTTTCAGCAAGGCCATAATTTTGTTATTTTTTCCTTCCTGCCTCTTTTCCTCTTCTTGGTAGCTGAGGAAACCTTAAAAACCCTCAAATCGGCTATGTGCTGGCTGAAGAGATCCTTATTCTGAAGAGTGTCCAGGAGAGAGACTATGAGTAGAAATAATAGTTTGTGGCAGTAGAAGGGAAGAGAAGCCAGTCCTGGGACCAGTCCAAAAAAGAAAGGGTCTATCTGAGGAAACAGCCCAGTATAGTGCAAGAATAGACTCTGGCACCAGAGACCAGCATTCCAACCCCAGTCCCACCAAATATCTTAACCAAATACCTCAACTTTTCAGAACCCCAGATTACCACAGAAATGAAGACTTAAAAAATACCTAATGTTTTGAGTGCCCTGGAAAGCTCCCAAGTGAGCCTTACCTGGAATCCAAGATGGCCCTGGAGCCTCATTTGCTCTGGATAGGATCACCATCTTGGAACAACAGGGCAAAGTCAAAAGAATTGCAAGAACCTCAGTCCGGCATTCTTGAACTGGTGAAATGATCTCAGCTCCCATCCACCTACATAGTTGGCTCTATGATGAAGCCACTCTATGAACAGACTATGCTCTGTTATTTGCAGGTACATGCACTTCTCTGTCAACATGACAGCCTTTAACAACATTATCTCACTGGGTTGTAGGTAAATGTTATTTCAGATGAACTCATTTAACCATGAAGTAATATGGGCAAAGGGTACAGCACATAGTAGGTTCTTAACACCTACTATTTGTTTCTCTTTGGTTCAGGACAGATACAAAAAGTGTCTCCTGAGGTTTACTTATGGTGGGAGGCCCAAGGCTACACAAATAAAAGAGAAAGGTTATTGCTGCTATTTGTTCTTCAAAGCTCAGCCCAAGGCATCATTCCCTTTATGAAGACTTTTTCCCTGGCTACACCACTCAAGCACAGTTGCTTGCTGCCTCCTTTATGCCTCTCCTCTGTCCTCTGCCCATTTCTACTGCTGAATGGATCACATCGTTCTGCAATGATTTGGTGACATGCCTGTGTCTATACAGATGCGAGATGATAAGCTTCTCAAGGGCAAGGGCTGTGTTTATTTATCTTTATACTTCTGGAGTCTGGCACAATGTCTGGCCCATCATAGGTGCCTGATGTTTAATGAATAAATGAAGGAACAAATGAACTAAGAAGGAAATGGGCAGAAAAGAGGGGAAGATGCTGATGGATCCACCTTTCACTTCTTTCTCCTACTCTAGCACCCCTTCCCTCACTTCTCACATCCAAGCTGCCTACTTTTCCTATCTCCCTGGTCTTGCTAGAGATCCTGTCCTAGGCCTCAGGAAGCATCACTTTGGCTTATAGATTAGGAAATTTTTGTTCTACTAGACAGCTGGTATGGAGAGAGAGATATGTAAATCAGATCATAAAACTTACAGCCAGAGAAGCCACATGACATGATTCTGGCCAATGAGACATTCATGCAAGTTGCAGTGTAAGGCTTCTGAAAAAGTCCTTTATAAAGGGACACATTTAATTGGCCTATGTCTTTGCTCTCTGCTCTTCCTACTTGCCTGGAACATGGACACAATTTCTGGAGCTGCAGCAGCAATCTTGAGACCTTGAGGGAAAGGCCTGTTTGCTTGGACAGACCCTTTCTTTCTTGGACAGGTCCCAGGACTGGCTTTTCTTCCTTTCTACTACAACAAACTATTATTTCTACTTAGAATCTCTCTCCTCCCCTGGACACATTTCAGAACAAGGATCTGTTCAGCCAGCACATAGCCAATTTGAGAGTTTTTAAGGTTTCCTCAGCTACTAAGAAGAGAACTACAGAAATCTCAGTTGTGATATTCTTGAATCATGAGCCGATGCTTGCCACGCTTTACCCCTGGGTGTTTAATTATGTGAGAAAAATTAACTCTCATGTGTTTAAGTCACTGATGTCTGGCCTGTGTTACCTGCCGCTGAAGCCAATTCCAAACTGATAATCTGGCCTTCATTCTGTTCCTCAGACACGCCAAGTTCGGTTCACTCTTAGGACCTGTACACTTGCTGTTGCCTCTGCCTGAAATGCTTTTCTCTCAAATCATCACATAGCTCGATCCCTTCTCAAAGTCAGATGTCAAGTTAGAATGTCACCTTCTCAGAGGGTCTTTCTGACCACCCTAACTGAAAATAACTACCCACACTGTATACATCATTCTTTAATAATGTCATCCTGTTTCATTTTCTCCACTGCAGTTATCCCCATCTGAAATGTTCTCTTTTGCTTGTTTCTTCTCAGTCACACCCCTGACCCCAACACACACATCAGGGATGAAGGGGCCTTCTCTCTGTTTTATTCAGAGCTGTTCTAGCTCCAGTATCTGGAAGAGCACTTTGAATAGGTTCCCAGAAAGAAAGATGACTTGGGAAGTTGTACATGAATATATTTTTCCATAGATGATATTGTCATATATGTTGGAAAGGTTTATAATTTTGTGAATTATGGGTTAAATACTGTCTATGACCTACTATATATGACATTGTTTATATGGGATAATGAGTTTCAAGTTCAATTTCCCTTAATGAGCTCATTATAATCGTGACCATAGATCATCTTGCAGTTTTATACTCATATCCAGAAAACTCTGTCTCTTGAATTGTCCAGCTGCTTCTCCACCTTTTATTCATAACAGCTCATCAGATTTTAACTCCCTGATGAAATTTTTTTTTGCTTTATTTGAAGAATATTTAAAAAATTTTTAAAAGAGTCCCACTCAATCTCAGGTAGATTTTTAAAAAATTGGCTTCTTGAGTGTCACTACCTATAATTCCTTGCAGGCCCTATCCCATTTCATATCCTGTCTTGTGAAAATTATACTCAAGTCCTTTCAAAGGCACCTCTCCTAACTTCTTTCCCTCCCAAGTGGTTTCTGAATTTCATGTCTTTTCCACGAATGAGTTTAAAAGCAGCAACATCTTTTTCTTAATCCTTCTGGGACCCTTTCCTCTATTCCAGTTTTCAGTGTGAGGAGCATGGAAGATTATGATGAGACTACAAGTAAGACCTTGACATTTAGGGCAGTAAATCATTTCTTTTCCTGGCTAACGAGTATGCCTTTGCATGTAGAAACTATCTACGTAGACAAATAGGATAGGCTCATCCTGTTATACACATGTAAAGAATAAAAAGTAGAGCAGTTTAAGGAAGTGGAGAGTTTAAAAGTTAGGTGGTAAAAGGTAAGTCCAGGAACATAGGTTGGGTAGCATGACAGAGATTGTGGGTTGTTTTCCAATATCCATTCTCAGCCTTTCTCTTAGTAATAAAGTCTTCATTTTATTTAAGGTGGCAATGAGAAAAAATATATATATATTCCCAGGCTTGTTTGCAGTTAGGTGTGACCATGTGATGCAGTTCTGGAAGAGGTTTTGTTTGGAACTGCTTAACAAGAGCTGACCTCACTGGGCAGGGTGGCCTTTTGCCCTTCCTCCTCTCTTCCTTTTCCTAGTCTGGAACCTGGACTGAGCTCCTGCACTAATCTTGCATCGTTAAGCGAGGTTGAGGATGAAAGCCACAACATGAGAATAGGTGACAGAACCATAGTTTCATGGAGCCAGCACACCAGTTCTGAACTGCCCATTCTAGGGCTTTTGTTCTAGGAGAGAATAAACCCTGGTGTCTTTAAGCAACTGCTACTTTGAATTTTCTGTTAAATGTAGCCAAATATAATCCTTTTTGATACAGATACTCACTTGGGAAGCTTTTTAAAAATATCCCAATACCCAGGCTGTATCCCAGACCAATTAAATCAGAAACTCTAGGGACGGAACTCAAGCACCAGCACATTTTTAGGCTTCCCAGGTGATTCCCATGTGCAGCCCAGGTTGAGAATCACTGTTTTAGGCCAATAGGCCCATATTTTTGCATGTTCAAGAATCTATCGAGGGACATGATGGTGCTTATTAAAAATGTGGATTTCCAGGCCTCACGCCCCAAGAGGTTTTGGTGCTTTAGGTCTGAGGGTACCCCAGTCAGGTGACTCTGACTTGGGCAGGCTATTTAAGGAAACATTGCTTTAGGCAGTGGGGAATCTTTGGACATTTTAAAGAAGTGATAAGATCAGAGGAGTGTTTTAGGAGGATTAGTCTGGATCTAGTGAATAAATTGAAGAGGAGAGGTGAGAGATTGAAGGCAAGGAGACCAATTGGGAGGCACTACAATCGCTGATGGCCTGAGGGGATATATTCCGTGAACTAAGAGGGTGGCCACATAAGTGGGAAAAAACCGGAGAGACACAATAGACACTGAAACAGATAAAACACTGCAGACCTGATTGCCAACTGATGGGATACAGGGTGGGAGGACTTGAAGGTATTCTCAGTGACTGACAAATACACGAAGGGTTTGGCTTCCCCTGGGTTAGTGTGTATTTCTCCTTTTTGCTCCAACTCCGTCAGATTGGTGTAGATTATTAATTTACTCTGTATCTACAGCTGGAAATGTTAAATTGATTTTTGTTAACCTGATTGTATCTAGAGTCTCCCATTAGGTCAGAAACATTTATTTGCTAAATCAGTTCTATTTAAAGGCTCAAATGCTTTATCCTAATAAGAGTCGATTTCACAAATAAGTTTTAGTATTTATGTGTGTGTGTGTGTATGTATGTATATATGTGTATATATGCATGTATATAGGCAAGCAATTAAATGTTTTTCATGAGGTTTTACTCTTTTTCTTTAGTCCTGTCTTGTAAAGCAAAGGAAATCAAGAAACAGGCAGCATAGTTATTGCTCTGGAGCTATGCTTTATATAAATATCTTTCTGGGATGAGAAGGTTAAAGAATAGTTCTAAAAACTGATCTCAATGGTAAATGATTATTTAACTATTCAATATAAAGCCACCAAGCAGAGAGATGTTATGGTGATATTTTATTAAATAACCTAAAGTAAACATAATTACTTTATGAGTAATTCTACAATACACACTGCCTGCTGATCTGTTGTAATAATGAACAGATTATTTCTATGCCTCAGAAATTGATCATAGGTATGCTCTTCAAGTCCTCTGTTATTTAAAAATGAGCATATTGGTTTTAGAGTTATAAAACAGAAAATAATAGCAGTTAAATATAATAAAATGTCATAAGACATAAACTAATGTAATCTCTCAATTCTTACTAAAGTCTGTGTCAAGACACAGTTTAAGAATAGATTTTAAAATACCAAGTAAACTTAATGAACAAACAAGACACATATATCATCACGGAGCTTGCTACTTAGGGTGCAAAGATGAATGAAACACAGCCTTGCTCTCTTGCACTTCAGAGTATAAATATTAAAGTGACAATGAATTTTCCAAAAGTTCATTTCAGATTGAATTTTCTCTCTAATTAGAACATCTATTGAGAAGACTCTAACAAGGTGAAAGTCATTAAATCTGTTCAAAACATGAAAAGGCTAAACTTCAACAGGCAATGGGAGACACTTGTCTAAATTCTGTATCACATTTAGTCTAGTTGCTAATAATGGCACCCTTTTTAAATCTGGTGCTAGTCAGAACCTTGTCACTTGCTCCAGAGTACACGTATGGTCCTTAAGTAACAGTATCAGTATCACTGAGGGACCACCACCTGCCTGCTCAATTCTCCTATGCACATCAGGGAAAGTGAGTGCCCCATGTGGATTGTCAGATACCTCATCTACTCTGCCCAGTATTCTCTCCTGCAAGTGGAATTTTGTTCCACCTTCAGATACTGGTAATTGGTTTAGAATAAATTGATAACCATATTGGAGACTCAGTACCTTTGTGAGCAATCCATTTCATTCAGAAAACCTTCTATTTCATGTTCACAAACTCCACCCCAAATAGGAGCTAAAATCTTGCAAATGATTAAACACTGGGCCCTGGGACATCGATGTGTGAAAGTGTAGAGAGTGTTACAGCTCTTGTAGAATTTGTCTAGCAGGTTTTCTGGTTTTCACTGGAAACCCCTCAAATAAAAATTAAAAAAAAAAAAAAAAAGAAAAAAAAGAGGAAAGTATAGAGAGGGTACAGTTCTAGACAAAACTCCATCTTCACTGCCCACCTCCACTTTGGGCAAAACAACCCAAAGTATACACTTTACTGCAGGTGGGCCAAGGGAATTTGTTATGGTTTGAATGATATCCCCTCCAAATTCACATGTTGAAGTCCTAACCCCCAGTACCTCAGAATGTGACATTTTTTGGAAATAGGGTCATTGCACGTATAACTAGTTAAGCTAGGGTGAGGTCATACTGGAGTGGCGTGGGCCCCTAATCCAGTATGACTGGGGCTTGCAAAAAGGTGAAATTTGGACATGGACACACAAACAAGGGAAATGCCATGTGAAGTTGAAGCCAGAGATGCTTCACTAAGCCACAAACACAAAAGATTGTCAGCAAACCACTAGCAGCTGGGGGAGAAGCAGGGAGCAGATTCTCCCTCACAGCCCTCAGAGGGAACCAACTCTGCTGACACCTTGATCTGAGACTTCCAGCCTCAAGAACTGTGAGACAATACATTTTTCTTGTTTAAGCCATGCAGTTTGTGGTGCTTTGTGGTGACAGCCCTAGCAAACTAATATAAAATTGTTCTTCCCCTGTTACCTTTATGGAGAGCATATTCTTTTGGCATAGACATACATAATTGGCTTTCACTATTTGACTAGAGAAAGTTAAAACTTTTAAAGCAAAACACCTGTAATAGGGAGGAAAAATAAAACACAGAATAGGCAGCCTGACTTATCTGCCAGCCACAGGTCCCTTGTCCTGACAGCAGAGGCTGTCCCTGCTCACATAAGACCTCCCCCATCGTGTGAGAGCTGCTTCCGTGGTCTCCAAGCTCTTCCTCCACACTCTACCCCCTGCCACGGCCTTGCTGCCATCTCAGCCAAAGTATTGACTAAGCTGTGGTTCTCTATTCTCCTTCCCCTCACTCTTCCACCTCCCAGCTTCCTAGCAAACAGAACAAGGGTATGGACAAGCAACCACCTAGAAGTGGGACTGGAAAAGACAGAGCAAAAAAATTAAACAGAAATCAAACAAAGCCAAAAACAACCCCTACCTCTCCCCACACCCCCAAAGAAGGAGGAGGAGGAGAGTCAGAAGGACAGAGGCAACAAAAGGAAACATAGGCCTGCTGGTCAGAAAAACCATGGCTGGAGGGAAAAACCTGAAATCTGTGCTTCTGGATCTCTAGGATGTACAATACACTGCTCCAGAAGGCCATTAGGAAATTTAGATTCTTCTTGTCAATGTACTATGCTCAGATTCTGACATTATTTCTGGAATTCAATCATCAAACTTCCTGAATGGTGCTTATTTTTTCATAGCTCAATTCTGTAAACAAAGTCTACGTGATTCTACAGGAATTAACAAGGAATACTGAAATAATGAAGCCAGGAGACTCAGAAGTCTTTCAGTGCAACCTCATTTAGGTGTGCAGGGAGTTTGACAGACTTATCCAATATCACACGGCCTATACCAGAACTAGGCCAAAAGGTTTTGTACATATTATATGATTTATGAAGAATCTAGGCTAATTTATACAAAGAAAATATTTCTAAACTACTCTTGAAGCTTCACATCTCCATATCATTTTTAAGGTTTTCAAAAACAGGCCTGTTGATAGCTATCTGGGAAACTTCAACCTGGAAAATTTCTCAGAACATAGTATAAGAAACGAAGAGAAACAAAAATTTATTCTAGCCAAAATATTTATTTGAAAAATATTTGATGGATTAATATCTTTTTAATATAAATGCATGTTGACAATCTGAATTTTTAAATGTCTCAATTATACTAACACTAACCCCTTAATAACAGCATTTAATGTATTCTGGAGAATCTCCTAAATACTTAAATCTTCACAATACCATATGATTTGGTTCCATTTATTTATTAACCCCATTTTGCTGATTAAGAAACTGAGGCAGCGAGAGACAATACCTTTTCCCAATTTCACACTACCTGTGAATAGCGGCACTGCCTGTCTAGCCCCAAAGTCTATGCACTTAACCACCATCCCAGACTGCCACTTACCACCTTCATATGCAGTCTGTGTATGAATTCGAACATATGTCCTCAGGAAGTGGTAAAGCCAGGCTTTTATTCAGGTATAATCTGATTTAAAGTCAATGCTCTTTCCCATCACACTGCTGTCTCTCATGTTATTGTACTTAAACCTCATTTTTACCCTCTGGAGTCAACCCTTCTACACTTTGAGTCTATTCAGCAGCCATTAACTGAAGGTAGTGTGAGAAAGATCCAGTCCGACACGTACACCACAGAAGCAGCACAGGAAAGTCTGAGCCACCGGCATACCAGCCCTGGCATTCACTCCAGAAGATGCCTGAGGATGTCAGCCCATCTGAATCATCCCTATCTTGTGTGCTGTGCTTCTCACTCTTTGTTCTTAGGAGGTGGTGTGCCTAATACACCAGGCACTGTGCCAGGGAGCAGGAGACCCAGGTTCCAGTCTTAGAGCAGCACTCTGCCACTTTGACTGGCAGAGTGCCAAGAGTGCCATCGGACAGGCTGGGCATGTGCTCCCTGCTTCACATACCTAGCTCACTTAATCCTCTCAACTGCCTCACGATCAGGCATGACAACTAGTTCACAGATGACGGAATTGTGATTCAGAGTTAAGTAATTCCATCAAGGTCATTGATGATGATATTCAGCCCCAGTCTGTCTGACTCCAATATCTGCACGTGTACTCCACCAAGCTGCCTCCAAGGTCACTTAAGTCCTCTGAATCTCAGACTCCTCAAATATAAAGTACCAGGGAGACCTAGGGATTCTTTGAAGGTGTCTCAGAAGTCATTTGGGAAAGGAAGTGCAAGCAGACAGGGCCCAGGCTGCTGTCTACTCCTGATATGCACACAGGGACACACACACACACACACACACACACACACACACCCTTCCCCCCAGCAGTGCAGAGCAATGCCACTTTGACCTTCCTTAAAAATACGGCTCTCTTCACTTAGATTGAAGGGAAGATTTGCTGCAAAAAAAAGTTTGGGGACCACTCTGACAAATGATCTTTAAGACCCCTCTTAGCTTTAGTATCTAGAAGAGGATCAGAGTGGTAACGGTGTAATAACTTTGGTGAATGAAGCCAGTCAGAGAAGACATTGGATTCACCTGGCTCGGTCTGACCAGTGACAGCTATCCGATGCCTTTGAAAGAAAAGACTGTGCCTGAACTCTGCTGATCTAAACACAATTTGAGAAACTGTTTTGATCATGTTGGTGATGATGGCCTTCTTACCCAGGGCCAGTTAGTGAAGAACACAGTCTGAGTTTCCTTCTCTTGTGATCAACACCATTCCTTGAGGGTTTCAATTGGGTAGGGATGAAAGGGATGTAGCATTTGCGGCTCACTTCACTTAACTCATTGTTTTTTCTCTTCCTCTCTATCTTGCCTCAAATTCCTTTTACCCTGTCCCCTTTCAAATCTCTCTCCCTCCTCTGGCTCCAAAGCCAGCTGGGAGACAAGGAAGAGTCAGTCTGAACTGATAAAAAAATGAGTGAATTCACTTACTCCAAGTCCTGCCTTTCCCCCACTTGTGTTCCTACACAGAGCATTGGTGCTTAGATGATAGCTATGAGGCGGCATCTTGATGCATGTGTAGACAGCCAAGTCTTATTTTTCTGTCATTCCTATAGCTCTTACCCTTCAATCAAAGCTGCATGTATAGAAAATAATAAAACCAACAAAAGATAAAGTGTTAATCATAGCAATGGTGATAATACCTTTTAAAAAATTTATTGGGGTGTACTTTACATATCATAACATTCACTCATTTTTAGTGTGCAATTTGATTTTTAATAAACATACAGAGTTGTACAACCATCACCACAGTCCAATTATGGAACAATTCCATCACCCCAAAATGATTCCTCGAGCTGCTCTGCAGTCGCTACTTGTTCCCACCTTCAGCCCCAGGCAATCACTAATCCACTTTCTGTCTTTATAGATTTGTATTTTTCTGGGCATTTCATATAAATGGAATCATATAATATGTGGTATGCTGTGACTGGCTTCTTTCAGTTAGCATACTCTTTTAAAAGTTCATGCATATTTTAACACGTATCAGTACTTTGTTCCTTTTTACATGACACGTTTTTGAATGGTGCTGTTATATAGAGGAAAGAGCATGAATTTCAGAAGCAGTACAAACATGAGGCTGAAGCAAAGCTGTGCCGCTTCTAAGCTGTGTGACTTTGAGCAAGTTCCTTAATCTCTCTGAGACCTATTTGTAGAATAAAGATAATGATCCCTCCCTCAGAGGACTGTTCTATGAAATAACTAGATTCTGATGGCACAGAGTGGGCACTTAAGAAATCCAGTCCTTCTCTCTAAATTCCCCAAAGCCTTTGCTTTTCTCACCCCTGCTCCAAACTGTAAAGTGAATCTGCCAGCTCCTTACCAGTCTTCACATCAAGCTTGAAACGAGAACCCACATAACAAGCAGTATCAGAAACGGAATTCCGCCAAAGGGAATCACATCCTTCATTAATGGATCCCAGATGGTGAGAAACTAAAGGGATTTCCTTCAATTATATTGCTGTCATTTTTTATAAAGAACATTAAACTGCATTTAATTATTATTTTAAGGGAGAAAGTGGGTCAAATTCTATCCTAGAACATTTTATGGAATTGGTCTTCCCTTTGCAAGGCTCTGAGAACACCTATTTCCCCATTAATTCTTATAAAATTGCCCCATAACATCAACCCTCAGACAACACATAAGCAAGAAGCAAAGGGCTGAAAACCCCTGAGTAAACAAACTCCATCTCAGGCGGTAAACACCTATAGTCCCAGCTACTCAGGAGGCTGAGATGGGAGGACTGCTCGAGCCCAGGAATTCAAGATCAGCCTGGGCAAAACAGTGAGACCCCTGTCTTGAAAAAAGAAAAAAAAAGTCCACCTCCAATCCTCAAAACTCAACTTTTACCTAATAATTTCAGACCCTTTCTTCCATGAACCTTTAGACGAATCTGAATTTCATGTGTGTAGCAAAGTAGACTGACTTGAACTCCTCATTCATTTCTTCAGTCCACTTTCTCTGATTAGAACATGTTCTCCTTTTGAGTTCCAATTTAAAGGGATCCTAAATATAATCCCACCCTACACTCTTGAACACAGTTTACAGAGATGCTACTCCTTAGCCCTGAGCATAAAATTTCCTGTCCTAAACCGGCTTTTCCTTCTGAATCATTATTTCTCTGTACTTTTAAATTCACCACTACTCCCTTTCATGTTTCTTATTGTTTTTTCTCCCGTTGTCTGGGATTTATCACAGCTACATTTCTTCCCCAAACTCCTGAAGCACTTAATTCCCCTCTACTTTCCAGATTTTCTTCCTGTTAAGTACAGTGTAAGAGTTAAAAAAGAAAAGGATAAGGTTTCTCAATATTTACTAAATAAAGTAGGTTCATAACATATCTTGTTTATCCCTCTCTTCAAGGAGACTAGTACAGTATCTTTTTCATGATATAAAATGCCTGTTGTGAAACATAAACTAATTATTGAGAGGCAACATATGGCTTTGTAATCTTTATATACCAGAAATAGTCACTATATATATTATTGGCATTAAGGATGGCAAAGAGTGATTCTTTCAAATACGTAAATAATATGCAATTCCTACATGTGATCAATCTGCAACATTATCAGGTGGGTCTGAATAATTTGAACTATTATTGTGATAAGGCCATACTCACACAGATAAACAGATAAAGGCTATAACCAGATTGAACCAAACACTTAAATTAATGTATTTGTAGAAGGATTTCTGTGTTTCCTTGCTCTAAGTACTTATCTTGAAAATAGGAACTGATAACAAAATCCATGGCTAACTTTTCTCCTGATATTGAGACATCAAGAAGGAGCAGGTGGGGTCCCAGGAGAGAAGTTTTCACTCACTGTATATTACCTAACATAGGCTTAGGAATCCACAAACATAATTTAAAAAATGGGGGGACAAAAGCAGTTTAGGTTTACCAAGATTTGTGAATTTCCCCAACCTGCAAAAAATTTTTCTTATGTTTAAACTTACCCTTCCATATCACTACAGTGAAGAAAGTAATTTATATCCAAGACTTTATTTTAGGGATTTTATTTTAGGCAATATCATAGGAATTTATCTCGTGGTATAAATAGTAAATCTGGGATTTAGCAAAGATTTTCTCTCTACAGCACAGGCCTTTTGTTCAGCAGTAGATGACAAAATAATCTTGAGGCATGATGATTTAATTTCAGTTTGATGCCCAAACATCCCCCCAAATCTTAAGCTCCAAATTCCAGTATGTGGTCAGTATATTAGAAATTACTTTTTAAAAAATAACTTAAAGATTCCAGATCATACATAAATCATATGTGTGTGTGTGTGTGTGTGTGTGTCTACACACACACACACACACACACGAATCTCCCAACCTTCAAATTATGGTGTGGCCTATAGTTTGAATATAGCTCTCTGGAGAATACCGACCTCAGGGTGATGGTTAAAATCTCAAATTTGGACAGATCATCTCTGAGGCCTTGGCCACATAAAATTCTATCAGCATCCATGCATCATGTATATGAATTAACCACATAATGCCAAGAGTCTCCTACCCTGAGATGGCAGCCAGTTTTTGGTGTGCCTGACGGGCCATTTCACAGCCTTTGGTTCTTGTCTTGTGCATTTCCGCTCTTAGTGAGGGGCAGCTGACTGAGACGTCCCCAATAGAAATGACCAACTCTCGGTACAGGGCCACTTGCGTGTTGAACTCTTGGACAAGCTGGAAAAGAAGCGAATTTCTGTCACCAAACATTTATCATCAGAAAGTTTCCTATTTCGTTGTACATAAACAGGGGCCTTCACTGACCCCTGAGCCACCTCCGCAAATCTCCAGCTCCCCAAATCTTCAGCCGAGGAGCCTAGTAATTGTTTAAAGCTTACAGCACAAACATGGCAAGTCTGTGTCCAAGGCATGTGTTTATTTTTCACCGGTAAGCCTGGTCATGGAAGCTCTATTTCCAGACCTTCTTGCCCCCACCCATTCAGACTCAGTTTCTGAAGAGCAAGAGCTTATTTGGAGAGTGATCATGCCACTCCCAGGCCAGCAGAGAATGGTGCTGGGAACTCTCCCACAGACGCTCCCGTCTGCTAGGATATGGATTTGAAGTTGCAGGGGCGGGGGTGGGGGGCAGACCAAAGGTGGGGTGGAATAGGCAAATCATTCACCTTCTGCCGGGCCACTGAACCTCTCCTGCTCTGGAGCCTGACTGGAAGACCAGCCACAGCCTCTCGCTGGAACCTTCGTCCCCTCCGCAGCGCCCCGTGCTCTCTGTTTTGGTTTGTTTGCTACTGTCTCCCCACAAAACAGCACCTCCACCTCCCCATTCCGTCCCTCCCTGGTGAGCGAGCCAGTTCATCGTGTCTTTCGCATCCACCATTCTCCTTCGAGGGAGCCGAGGTACAACCTACAGCCGCTGACCCCCGAGACCCTTGCTGTGGCACTTCTCTCCGCAGGGCCATTACGACCCGGGTGTCACCCCGAATCTGGGGGACTGCAGATTTAAAAATAGTGCATGTGCACGTGATCGGCATGGAGGAGCTGAGGGTGGGGGAGTGGCTGGCACTCATGCAAATGATTAACATACACGACTCCCCCCACCCCCTCTCAAAATAAAAAAAGCAAAAGAGGCGCAGTTTTTACCCACCATCTTGCAGTCGTCCAGGGCTCTCTGGGTTTTGTGAGCGCTCTCGGAGCCGCTGCCCCTGCGCTCCCAATCCCCGCTCTGCAGCGGGGGCTTGCTGATCTGGAAGATCGAGGAGCGGGTGGACCGGCTGGGGCGCTTTTTGCGCCCATTCGGTGCAGAACTCATGCATACACATCCACCAAGCCGAAGCCGCTGGTGCAGTGCGCCCCGGCGCGGGCGGCCCGGTTGTTGCCCTGAGCGCCGCCGCCAAGCAGCCGGAGCCGGGACCCGAGGCGCGCGGTTCACAGGGTTGGGACTGGCTGCGCGGGTCGGTAACCTTCAGCTTGAAGGAGAGCCGGGGAAGCGCTGGCTGCGCCGTGCAGCATCGCTCCACTAGCAGCGAGGAAGGGGCGCGATCAAGTTCTGCTCAGCAGCATTGCCGGCCCTGTCCCGGGAGCTGGGCGCTGGCGCGGGCTCGCACCGCTTTCCTCTCGGCATGGATCGCAAGGCTGGGCGAGAAGGAACGCGCCGCCCGGCGGTTCCGAGTTTCCATTCAGGTGGGGGAGCAGCTTTCAAAGCCTGCGCTGCAAGGTGGGGGGCGGAAAGGGGTGTCGCTCTTGCTTCAGTATCTTCCCGCAGCGCTGCTCGGTTGGTCTTTCCCCTCCCTCCACTGTCGCCAGGCCTGGAAGGGCTGGCCGTCCCCGAAGCAGGCAATTGGCTCTAATCGGCTGCCTTGATCCCTCGTCTCTAAGGGCTTGTCTGTTTGAGGATCCCAAATGAATCCGTGGTGGGACTGGCAGACGAAAGGAATCTGTCCGGCTGACGTTGTTCGCTGGCCCGCACATTGATAGGACGGGAATACTAATGTGATCCGTCCATACAATCTTCTTCTCCATCCACAGTTTATGCACTTATCCAATCAAATCCCTGGGAACATCAATTGCAATATTACTTCATCTGCTCTATTATTAGAAACGAAAAGTGTCATCAGAGTGGAGCACATTGCCACATGCTGGGACCTAAACACGGATTTCAATAAACCAACGTGGGCTTGAGGCCCTCACCATCTAAGACTGAGGCTGTCTGGGGCCACAATAGGGAGTGAGATTTTTGCTTCAAAAAGGAGATTTCTTGATAACCTAAAAGGAAAGCTTTTTTTGGGGGGGTTGTTTTTGTTTTGTCTTGGTTTAAGGGGGGGAAGGGGAGTTAGGCAAAATGCACAGAGGCATTCACTCAGACTGGCCCTGATCCTCATCCCATTCAACTAGTAAGGCCCTTGGTTTTGCATTTCAGGGTCTCAGGACCTAGCTCTGAGAGTTTCCCAGTAGAGATTTGAAGAAGAAAACTCCAACAGGCCTCCCTGGGCGTTCAAAATGACCCTCTTCTCCTTTATCAGATATCAGTAACCCAGAGGCCAAGATAGGTGGGCCAGGAAAGTAAGTAGGGAGAATGCTTACATGAAAAGGGTAGGGCTGAGGTCCTCAGCCATTTAAGTTCACCCTCACCACTGACATCCTGCTAAGATTCTTCTGGGAGGAAGAAGGAATGGTATAGGTGTTTAATTCTAATACTCTGAGAATGCTTGTTCACAGGAATGATTTGTTTTGAGGGGAGCAATAAAGTGGTCTGCCACAGGGGAACCAGTTATGTGTCGAAAAGCCTAATGAAGAACAAATCAGAGGTTCCCGGTCAATCTCTTAAAGGGATATGAAGAGTACACAGAAAGGGAGAGCTAGAAATAGCCAGGAAGGCTAATACCCTAAGGAGGGTGACCCAATAACTTTTTTATAAGATAGATAAACATAATGGGGTGCTATGATAAGAGAGATGTTTGGTCTTTGTTCCCAGTTCCTGGTACAGACTCCTAAAACCCTTGGAAATTACCTGAGTGATAAGGATGATAGGAGTATCTTGTCACCACAAAGACCAAGCCTTGATTAAAAGTTTGGAACTTTCAGCTCCACCCTCAAACTTCTGGGGAAGGGAGAGGGGCTAGTGATTGAGTTAATCACCAGTGGCCAATTATTTACTCAATCATGCCTGCATAAAGAAATCTCCATAGAAACCTCTAAACAATGATGGCGTTTGGGGAGCTTCTGGTTGGGGAAGACATCTAGGTACTGGAAGAATGGCACACCCCTTCTCTATACATTACCCTGTGTATCTCTTCCATTTGACTATTCCTAAGTTGTATCCCTTATAATAAACTGGTAATGTAAGTAAAGCTCTTTTCTGAGTTCGGCGAGTCATTCTAGCAAATTTTCAAACCTGAGAAAGTGGTTGTAGGAACCCCCAAATTTGTAGCCAAGTTGGATAGAAGAGTAGGTAATCTGGGGACCCCATGCTTATGACTGGTCTTGTGGGACTGAGCCCTTAAACCTGTAAGTCTGATGCTAACTCCGGGTAGTTAATGCTGGAATGAACCAAATTGTAGGACACCTAGCTGGTATCAGAGAGTTGGAGAAGTGGTGTTGGAAAAGACACCATGCATTTGGTTAGAGAAGAAAAAAACCACTAACAGGTGGATACCTGAATATACATTCAACTGCATTTGCATAGCAATCCACAAAAGATTGAGAGTCAGTTTTCCCTATCAAGGACTGGGGGAGGGGAAGCATCAGCCCCTACTCCCAGACCTCTGTGTGCTGCTACCCTCGAGTTGTTTAGATAGCCCATAGACATGGATGAAAGGTCTCTCCTGTTGGCTAAATCTCTCCAAATATCAGAGCTTAATCCTTAGCCAGCTCCCTGACTGTTCCTCTTTCCCTCAGTCTCAATTTTCTCTCTACTTCATATGCGTAGGAAGACAAAGAGGGTAAGGGATACATCAGGTACCTGGGATTTGGTGAGTGGTGAGGATGGTGGGGATGGTGAGGAGGAAGGTAACAGGCTAAGGGGCTTTAAAGAAGGATGGGTAAAATGGTTTAAGTCCTGTGTTATAAACCTCTTTCATGACCACTAGCTTATCCTCGCATCTTCTGCCCAACTTTCAAGAAAAGTCTGCTATAGTCCATGGCTGGTGGTGCTTTGGAGAATTAAAGAAATAGAGGCTGCCTTTTACATGTGTGGATGTGGATATAGGATGGAAAGAACAGGACACTGGAGAGCAGTCTGCTGGAAATCTTTGGCCACTGCTCTATCCTTTTGTTTCATCTCCTTTCCCTGCAGGGAAATAGCGACTTCCACCAGATTTGAGCATCTCAAAGCTCCTCAGTAGTAGGTTTCTACTCCAGCTACAACCATCTGGTTACTACCCACCCTCTTCTTCTGCCTAGAGACAATTTCAACAAATTAAAAGGAAAAAAGTAACACAATTGCACTGCCCTGTTTCTATGCCATATTTCTTGCAGAAGCTGGGAGTGGGGGGAAAGGAGGAATAAAATAGGTCAAATGTAATGCTACATCTGAAGGACTATACACTCAGAAACCTGCTGGGGGATTAAGCAGAAACTGTCATTTGTAGGTGGCCCCTTGGCCTTCCCTGACACACAGCCCAAGCCATTTTCCTGAGAGGGGAGAAAAAGCATCAATCCCAGAGCTGTCTCTCCCGGTGACAAATGCTGTAATCAGAATAGCAGCAGGCAAGCTTAGTTCTCTCACCTTCCCCCACATTGGAAATGGCATGAATTTACATTCCTGAGGCTGTCTGACTGCCAAGGAGAAGGGTAAAGTGTAGTTGGAAATTTCAACAAGGGCACATTTTCTGGATACTCAGACCAATTTTGGTGCATCCCTCACAGTGGGTCCCCTACGGGCATATGGCTTTGACAAGAGTCACATCCTAGATTCACTCCAATATTCTTCATATTGGTTCTATAAAGAACTACAGTGGCACCCCGAGATGATCACCTCAAACTTGGCCTCTCATGAAAGGTGACACCGAGTGGCAGGTTTCATCTGGAAATAAAGTTAAAGGAGATAAAAAAAACAATAAAAAAGGATCTTATCTGAGTGGGTCTGTGACAGAGGCAGAGAAAAATACCTTAAGATACTGGGTTCTTAAAGTTGGGGAGATCTGAAGGGCGTGTTAAGTTATTTTCTATCAGTGTCACAAGATAAGAAATTAAGTTATTGTGAAGAATTTAGTGAATAAACTATCTAATAAATTATTTCCACTAAAAACAGGAAGGAATATGTTGGGAACATTTAGTTACTAATTTCACAAATATTTTTTAGTGTTTTTATTAGGGGCAGATCTAGATACTGTTGGTCTTGAAGCTTATATAATTTGGGGGCCCCTCTTTAAGAAACAGACTATAAACACTTAAATACAAAATTAGATGCATGGTCTTAGATGGCCTATCCAAGTGAGGCTCCCTGAAGTTTAGGCTTTTTCACCTTCATGGTAAATTTGGTGTGTCTTGTATGCATAATGGACATCTAGTGTTTTGCTTACTCAGTTTTTACTCTCTCTTTTCTCATGATAGCATCTTAAATTTCCTTTGAGAAATCAGTCCTCTATCACTTTTTGTCCACATGGCTCTGTGGGCAGGCATATGACTCAGGAGGATTAGCCAATAAGAGCACTACATTCCAGTGGCCACAATAATTGGCTTACTAATGGGTATGAAATCTAAGCTGAACCAATGAACTTTAGCCTTGGAACTGTCAGGTTGGAGCCTATGAAATTGCAGTTATTCAACCATTTTTGACCTACATAAATGGCAATTTCATGTATTTCAACCTAATATTTAGCTTTTTTTCTTTCCATTATGTTGGTAGACTGGTAAGATGAAAGCCTGTTCTGGTGGCCACTTTTGCCATCCATGGTCAACAGACTGCCTGAGATCTAACCCAGAGGATCATAATGGAGAGATGGAGAAACAATGATGATTCTTAATGAGATTACTTAAGTTGAACTCTACCTGCAATTTCAGTTAGGTGAACCAAAAATTTCCCTTTTAAATTAAATCAGTTTTGTTTGGATTATTATCATTTGCAATTCAAAAAGTCCTGATTAATATAATATGTAAAGAATCATTATACAAAAGTACAGGACACATCAAATAAATCCATCATCTAAAACTTATTGAATGTTTGCTATGTGCAAAAAACAGTGTTAATGACAAGAGATGATAGGATAAGAATAGAGACATTCTTTTTATTTCTCAGGTACTTACACTTAAGGGATAAAATATACAGACATGAAACTATGAGGACTATAAAATATATAATACTTAAAATATATAATAATATATATAAAATATATTAAAATATATAAAATATATAATACTTAAATACTTTCTGCTGTATTTAAATACTGTAGGAATTTAGACATGAGTCAGTCTCTATAGGCTAAGGTTATTAAAAACAGTTATATGATAGAGATGGAACCCGAGATAGGTAATAAAGTATATATAGGATCTCCCTACAATCCCACTACTGGGTATCCACCCAAAGAAAAAGAAATCATCGTAGCAAAAAGATACTTGCACTCATATGTTTATCACAGCACAAGTCACAATTAGAAAGATATGGAATCAACTTAAGTGCCCATCAATCAACGAGTAGATAAAGAAAATGTAATACACACACACACACACACACACACACACACACATATACCATGGAGTACTATTCAGTGATAAGAAAGAATGAAATAATGTCTTTTGCAGAAACTTGGATACTAAGTAAAGTAACTTAGGAACAGAAAAGTAAATGCCGCATGTTCTCACTTATAAGTGGGAGGTAAACTATGGCTATACAAGGACACACAGAGTGGTATAATGGAAACTGGAGACTCAAAAAGGGGGAGTGTGGGGGGGGAGGGATGAAAAATTACTTATTGGGTACAACGTACTATTGGGGTGATCGATAAACTAAAGACCAAAACTTCACCACTATACAATATATACATGTAACAGAATTTAATTTGTACCCCATAAATCTATTAAAATTTAAAAAGAGAAAGAATTAAGTATATATAGGATCTCAATAGATAGAAGAGTATAGGAGAGCTTTTGTGGGGTTGGCTAATAGCAGGAGCAAAGGCATAAAGAGTCTGGCCTGAATTGAAGATAAGGAAGAGGTGAGTATGAAAGTATTGTGGGTAAGGTCACGAAAGTAGGATGAATGGTCTGGTTCCCTTGGTTTAGGAATGGAAGAACAACAGTAAGTGAGCAGCAGAGAAAACCTAACAATTTTCTTTGGCTGACAATAGTTTACATGATTTGAGGCCACATTGGGAAGTAGGTATATCAAAGAACTAATCTGATGTCCACAAATGACCTCCTATATTTTTGCAGAAGTGGACTTGGGAGCTGAACTCCAGTGTGCTGAGGAATTGACGATGGAAATTGTGGGTGGAGTAGAAGTTAATGGTAGCTAAGAAGGGCATGGTTCACATTACTTACAGCTTTTAGAACAAAAAGAGGAGTTTGATGACTGTGGGCAAAAGAGGACCATTGCCATTTCTTAATTAAATGAATTAATAAGAGGCAAGTGATGTTTTAAGAAAATTAATTTGGCAGTGATATGTAGAGTGCATTGGAATAAAAAGATAGTGAAGCCATTTATTGAGCTACTAAATACTTCAAGTAGAGGAAGAACCAGACAGTACTGATGAGAATCAGGGAGAAATTCAAGAGGGTTTAAGGGTCAGAGCATTATCTCACAACAGGACTGACTAGACAAAAAATTTGAACTGTCCAAGGTAAAAAGCAGCAGGTATTTCAATCACCCATGGAAATAAAGAACACATTGGCAATTATCCCTGAAATTTGCATTTAGCCCTGGCTCTATAGCCTTTCCTGCCTAATATGTACCCAGGACATGTACCCATTAGTAAAACCCTCCAGCCTGCCTTGTCTATGAATTCTACTGACATCTCCTGCTCATTTGACTAGAGCTCTTTCTAGCCGACCCCAGCTCTGGCCTAAACCTTATCTGCACTACACCACACCCAGACACTAGTTGGCCACTGCTTTGCTGACCCTATTTCCTTCTGCTGGCCTTTCACCAATCCTGTCTGCAGTGGCCACTCTTCCAACAAAACTTGGTTCCTTTAAGGACACTTCTGGGCCTGCCAAGTATGCTGAAAAACACGTTGGAGGAACACTGCAGTGGACAGGGCATATCTGCAGAACCGTTCCTTAACTGTCCTTTGACCAGTCTGTGCCTGGGCTCATGTCTGGCCATTTCATTTTCTACCTTTGATTCATTTTCTGCTTCCTCTTTGTGCTTACTCTCTCTTTAACAACCATGTAATTAATATATACATTATCTTTTTCGTATTTTAAAAAAATTGCATTGCAGATAAGGATAAAGTCCTCTGTGACCACCATCCCAGCCTCAGTCCTCTCTTGCCTCCCAGAAATAATCCTTCTTATAGGTTTGCTGTATAGATCTTCTATTACAATTGTATACTTACATCTTCCTGAAAGAAACACATAGTATTTTAGTGTCATTTATGTGTATATTTTTATAGAAATGATAACATCATATGTCATTCTGCAACAGGCACTTTTTTCTTTCTACTCAACACTATGTCTTTGGAGAGGCTTCTCTATTAGTGGACATCTACCTCAATCTTGTACTTCTGCATGATATTGTAGAATAATAGATATATTATATTAATAGTTTACTAAAACATTCCCCAGTTGGGACATTTGAAATATGATTTCCCATGTTTTAATAACATTAACAAGGGTGCAATGAAATTCTTAAGCATGCCCTCTTCTTCATATGAGGGTATATACGCTATTTCATAAATATATATGAAGAAGTGAAATTGCTGAGTCATAGAGTATATGCATTTACATATACGAGATACTCTGAAATTTCTTTCCAACATGGTTATATCCAATTACATGTATGCTGGCTATTTGTGAAAGTACCTGTTTCCCTACATAATGGCCGGTTTGATATCATTAAGCTTCTAAATTTGTTCAGCTTGATTTTTCTATTTCAATGCTATATTCTTACCTCGCAGCTTTCCAGTTACTCTTCCCAGGTTTCCATGGATTTAGTCCTTCTTAGGAGAGAATTTCTATGGACTGATATTTGGTGATGTTCCCATCTATCCACACACATATCCACACACTTTCATATACTTCCGTTCTACCCATTATGGTCCTAAAACTCCTGCTCACATGAGTAACTCTGAGTGTGCACAGCCCATTTCTGAATGAGTCAGGCTTCCAAGTTGCTTACAATTAGGAAACATAGGTAGGGCAGGGATGAGAGAAAAGAGTACAAGATGAATTTGAATTTCCTAATCTGAAAAATTATAAAAATGAACCTTTCCCTGAGAGAACTGAGCAATTGAAAACATTAGACTAGGTAACAGGTTGGGACTGGGGATGTAAATTTAGAAGTCAGAAGCAAAAAGTGGTCCATGAAGCCTTAAGAATGGATGTATTTCCAAGAAGGAGTGGTGTAGAGAGGAAAAAAGGCAGAGGATGAGGATGAAGTTCTGAGGCATGTCAGCAGATAAGAGGTGAAGTAAGGTGAAGAGACAGCAGAGATACACAGAGGAGACTGCCAGGAAGACAGAGGAAGAATCCCCCTGCAGTATCCCAGATGCAAAGGGCAGAGTCACTTTCAAGGCATGAGCTGCATGTCGCCCCAGAGGTATCAAGGAGGAAAACGACTTGGAAAAGTACCTTTTGGCAAGAAAAGGTCATTGTGGAAAGTTGCACATTTATAATAAATAAAAGAAGCAAAACCCAAACTAAAAGTGAGCAATGAGGATAAGAAGTGGAAGAAGCAGACAGGAACTACAAGTATGAGGGCAAGGAAGGAGACAGGAAGACACGATAGTCACAAAGTGGCAGGTTCTGATCAGTGTGTGTTTGTTTTTTAAAAGGGCATGTTTGAAAAAGAAGGAAAGAACCAGTAGATAAGAAAAGGCAGACATTGCTTTAAAGAAAAGGCATAATTATAAGAAAAAAGGTGTTAGATGAGAGAAGAAAGAATGTGTTCCAACCTACAAATGAATGGAAATCTACTTATTTTTTTACCAATGAGAAAGTGTCTTGAACAATCTTCTCAAGAGTTCTTAATAGGAATTCAGTGTTGTTGATCTCAGTCCAATCCTGAAAATAAAAATCTACGTTTAAGTGCCTAGGTCCTTAGGATATGTTAATAAAATAATCTATTGAACAAAGGGCTGCAAAGTAACATCATCAGCTGGCATTGGGGATTGAGGCATTAGAACTCTTGAGTTTTCAATGTAATTATTGAAATTCTGATGCATCAGAGGGTGGTAAGGGAAATTCAATCTTCCCCTAGGGAGCCAGCTCAGAACCTGGCTTGTGGGTTTTTTTTTTTTTTTTCTGGGGCTGGTTCTGAAAGAAGATTCTATAACTCCTCTTGATAACCTGTTCTAGCATCCAGCAAATCTTGCCGTCAGGACATTCTTCTTTATGTATATTCTAAATTTTCCCCTGGAGCAATTTCATTCTATTTCCTTAGTGAATATAGGAAATAAATAGCATCTGTTGCCAGACTTGAATTAAGACAGAGAAGTTAAAATAAAAATTGGGTTTCCAAAATGATAGTGTAGTTGTCTTTCACACTCTGACAGAAACTGGGAGAGAACTAGTTGGGAGAGAGTGTCTCTTAACTCCAAGGTATAGAGGATCCAGAATTTCTCCTCCCTAAAGGAACAGGGGAATAAGAAGGCCCTTTTAGGAGACTGAAAGATGGAGGTTTTAGTATCAGACTAAGATGGCTTTCCAGACCCTTCTGTTTGGCTCATTCTGTCCTCTCTCCATTTCTGTAGAAATTGGAAGGGCTTATCTGATGTCTGTTCTGGTAGTCTGGCAGAAGTGGAGTGTGTCTGACTTCCAGTTTGGCAGCAAATGCAGCTGCAGTCCCTCAGCTTTTTCAAAACTGCCAGTGCAGAGTCCACCACCAGCTTTACTGATCTGTAACATGACCAGATGTAAAATGAGGTCACTATCCTCCTTACTGTAACTCTTGTATCCTTAAAGATTCATACCGAGTCACCTTGCAGGTTTTTTCCCTTCCAGGCAAAAGTAATTTAGTTCTTTCACCCTTCCTCAAAGATGTGCACAATCATTTCTGTTATTTCAAAATACTTGGAACTAACTTCTCTAATAAGGTCTCTAAGAATAACCTGATTGAAGTACAAGTAACTCTATCTGAACTTTATATTATATCTAACTAATACGTTGTTGCTCTGCTACTTTTAAAATTAAACCACTCTAATAAATCTATGTTTACTTTGTGGTCTAAATAACAGACATAATTCTTACTTTATAACTTTATATGACAACATTAGTAACATAAAAGATTTAACAATAGGCTTTTAGAGCAGGCCTAAAAGATATATAAAATAGATAAGACAGAAATAAAGATTGATTAACATAGAAATTTCAAAAAGAAAGGGCTTTGTTTTACCACTACTTGACTATTTTGTTGTATATTTAAAGGAGCTAATAACTCCTCCTTTTTATAAATCTAATCTTTGTGGTTAGTCCACAGTTAAAACTGCAGGAAAAATTATGAAAAAGTAGAGGAAGTATCTGAATCTGGCACAGTTCAGGGATATATTGAAGAATCAGAAACTAATATTGAATGACTGATAAATAATTCTTCATTATAATGTTAAAAGAAAATTGATTACAATGCTAAAAGGTATTTTAGTGTTATACAATGCTATGGTTTAGATATGGTTTGTTTGTTCCCACCAAAGCTCATGCTGAAATTGGATCCTCTATGTGGCAGTGTTGGGAGGTGGGGCCTAACGAGAGGTGTTTGGGTGATGGGGGTGGATGCCTATCAATGGCTTAGTGCTGTTCTAGGAGTTGTGAGTGAGTTCTCACTCTCAGTGAGACTGGATTCATTCTCTCTGGAATGGATTAGTTCCTATAAGAATGGGTTGTTATAAAACCAGGGGACCCCTCAGGTTTCCCCCTCTTCTCACATGTTTGCTTCCCCTTTGACCTTCTCTGCCATGTTGTGATACTGCATGAAAGCCCTTGCCAGAAGCCAGGGCCATGCCCTTGAACTTCTCAGCCTGTAGAACTTTGAGCTAAATAAACCTCTTTATAAACTGTTAAGTCTCAAGTATTCTTTTGTAGCAATGCAAAATGAACTAAGACATACAATAAACTCAGATCATTGTCATGAAAACTTTATTGAATGTCTGGTGTATTCAGTGCACTAGACTATGCAGTAGACAGTCTAAGAAATTGGATAACACAGTTTCTACCTTTAGAGCTATACAAACAGCCATCAATGTAAGACAGCAAATGCTAAACATTGCAATTCATGCCTGACTGTGAGGCATTAATAAGGAAGAGGAAGAAGAGGGTCTAGACAGGACTGGGACAAGGAGAGCTGACTCTTGGTGGAGAACTAACTCTCCACTATGGTGTGTCCCAAGAGACAAAATAAAACTGGCAGATTCATAGTACCACAAATATCTAAGGAGGTCTAACTTAGCAGAGATTTTTTTTGGTTAACAAAACACAACTCATGTGGTTACCAGGGACTGGGTGTTGGGAAAGGGGTGTTAGCCAAAGCATACAAAATTACAGTTAGATAGGATGAATACATTTGAGAGATCTATTGTACAACATGATTATTATCATTAATAATAACGAAGTATTGTATTATTGAAAATCACTAAGAGAGTAGATTTTAAGTGTTCTCACCACAAAAATTATGTGAGGTAATGTATATGCTAATTAGCTTGATTCACTATGTATAAATATTTCAAAACATCATGTTTTCCATGATGAATATATATAATATTTATTTGTCAATTAAGAAAATAAATAAATTAGAGACAAGAAAAGAAAACGTCAGGGAAAATTAAAATTGAAGAACATTCTGCAAAACCTCACTAATGCTCTTTAAAATAGTCATGGTCATGACAAACAAGGAAAGACTGAGGAACTGGGAAACACTATAGGAAACTGAGGAGTCATGATGACTAAATTCAATGTGGCATCTTTGATTGGATCCTAAATCAGAGAAAGGACATTCATGGATCATCTATGAAATCTGGAGTCTGTACTTTGGTTAATAGTACTATACCAATATTAATTTCTTAGTTTTGACAAGTGTACCATAGTTATATAAGAGGTTAACATTGGAGGAAGCTAGGCAAAGAGTTTAAAGAAACTTTGCTATTGCAACTTTTCCATAAATCTAAAATTATTCCAAAGTAAAAAATTTATTAAAAAAACATGACTCATGTACCTACTATGTGCTAGTTCCTGGCAATACAAAGACAAATAAAACAGATCCCTGCCTAACAGAAACTTACAGTAACAGAAATAGAAGTGGCAAGCAATATATGTAGGGTGGCAGACTCATCCGTTAGAGATGTTTGTTGGGAATATCTCCCATTTGACAGGGGAACTGAGAAACAGGATAACAAGAGCTCAACAAGATTTTGAGGTCACAGAGAAGTGGGCTGAGATTTGGAGCTGAGCTCCATTGTCCAGAAGAAACTGGAGAAACTGAAGAAAAATGTGAAGCAGAAGTTCAGTGATATGGACCATGCCAACACTCCTGGGAGCAGAGAAAGGCAGAAATTCAATGACCTCATTGGTACACAAACTTATCCACACCAGGTTTCTGGCCTTTGGACTTTCCAAGACTGGTTTTTGATCTGGGATTTCTTGTGCACTGCACTCTCTGCCTTAGGCACAGAAGTGTATGGAAAGCTGTGAGCAGAGAGAGCTGAGTCGGCTTGTGGAATACACAGTGATTTATTTGACTATGGTTGGGGGATGCAGGTGTCCACATTTTGTTACTAAGTGAGTAGTGGGCAAGAGTGTTGCAAAAGCTTAAAGGAGGGAGCCAGCACATTGCTGAAGTTGTAAAGAAAGTTTTCAAGAAGAGACGAGATTTGATGTGGTCTTGAAGAAAAGAGGTAGGACTTTGATAAGGAGAAAAGGATGGGGAAAGCATTCAAAGCAGGGGAATCAGTATTCACAAGAGGAGGGTTCAAATGTACACAGTATGTATGGGGAATGACAAGTATATCAATTTGGCTAGATCAGAGGGTATATATAAGCAAATAATAATCAAGAAGATTGGAAAAGTGGATTGGAGCCAGATTATAACAGATCTTGAAATACCAGGCTATTTTGGACTTCATCCTATAAACAATTGAGAAAATTGACTTTATTTTTCACTTTGCAAGTGAAAGTCTAGCAATATGTTGAGAAGTTTAATCTGGTATCAATGTGTAGATAGAATAAGGTAGAGATTAGAATGAGAAAGTTTACCCTAAAATAATGAAGCCTGAAATTCAAAAATAGCAGTGAAAAAGGAAAAGGGAGTTGTGAAAAACATAACAAAAGAAGACTTGATAGGACTTGGACTGATGGGGAAGGGAAGTATGAAGAATGTCTCCAGAGTTTGATATTTAGGTGGCTGAATAATGGTGGGATCATTGCCTAAAATATTAAAATCCAGAGGAGAAGCTGGTTTGGTGATAAAATAATTAGCTTGGATGCAGATGCGTTAAATTGGGGTAATAATGAAGCTCCTTAGGGAAGTAGTCCTGCAGATAATTATATATATCACATCTGAAATTCAGTGAAGAGATTATTATGGCTCAAGATTTATGTCTGAGAATCTTTCTGGTAGAAGTGTAAGTTTAAGTCCTTAACTTAACAGATCATTCTCCAGCAGAACTTGTAGAACTCTGATTCTCAACTCAGGCTGTGTGTCATAAGCACAGGTGCAGCGGGCAGCTGTTGTTTCTGCCTGCCTTCCCTCTTCCAGTAACAGAACCACCTCTTTTCATTTTAGGAGCTGCTCTCCTCCTCTCTATATGATTCTGGCAGTGGGGAGAGGGGGAGTTAGAGTTATGGGATTCCACTTCCCACCCCATAAAGGAGGGCCTGCAACCTAGTCTGGACAATCAAAGTATCCATCCCCTAGATAATAGTGACAGGTCCAAAGGTAGGGACTAGACTCAGTGTCCTTTTAATATTTAGCTTGCAGACCAAGGTAAAGAGGGCCTAATGCTTTTCTTTGGAATCACTAGCTGCAAAGACAGTGAGAGCCAGAAGCTTCCTGTAGCCCTCTTTTCCACAATACAAAGAAAGCATACCTCACAATAAAGCCAACACAGAGGGAAGCAGAGGCAGCATCTTAATGACATCATTTGATCCCTAGAACCAGACATTCCTGAATTTAGTCCTACCACATGTCTGTCACACATGGCTACTTTATTTATATGCCATCAAACCACCCTGAGGGGCAGGGGACAGGGGAAAGAAGCGCACTGACAAAGGCTGCCCAACATCAATTGGCTTAGTCATGTTGTTCATTTGGCTGTTTAGATCTTTGTGGCAAGGGGATAGTTCTGTATCTTGATTGCAGTGGTAGTTATACAAAACTACACCTGTGAAAAATGACACAGATCTACCCCCACACATTGCACCAATGTCATTTTCCTGCTTTTGATATTATACTATGGTTACATAAGATGTAACCATTGGGAAAACTCGGTGAAGTACACAGAACCTTTCTGTAATATGTTTTCAACTTCCTGTGAATCTATAATTACTTCAAAATAAAAAGCTAAAAAATTTCTATTTATAAGAGATATATCTAAATACAAAGATTAAAAAGGTTCAAAGTTTAAGGAGAGAAAATACTTTTCCTGCAAATAATAACCAAAATGACATTAATAGATATATTAATATCAGACAAAATAGGCTTAAAAATAAGAGGCATTAATGTAGGGTAATGAGAGTAATGTAAAACTTTAAATTACTAGGGAGCTGTCTAAGAATATAACCTCAAAATATATAAAGCAAAAAGTTATGTAACAAAATGGAGAAATAGACAAACTCACAACCATAATAGGATATTTTTACATTCTTATCTCAATAATTAATAGATAAAACTGTTAAAAATTCAATAAGAATATAAATCTAAATAGGACAATAAATTGACACATACCCAGGATCTACAACTATAGAATGTATACATTTAAGAATTATCAACCCCATGCAGGGCCATAAAGCAATTCTCTACAATTTTCAAAAGTCTGGAAATATACAGATTGCATTTTTTGACTACAATGCAGTTATAAGTCACAAACTGGACATAATTAGAAAATTAGATCTGTTTGGAAAAAACACACTTCTAATAGTTAATGTGTCAAATAACTCATAATGGAAATTTTAAGTATTTACACTGAATGATACGAAAATACTATATATCAAAACTTATTCAGTGCATCTGAAGTAGTAACTATAGGGTGATTTAGAGCCTTAAATGTTTATATATAAGAACAGAAAAAGTACTAAATTAATTAGCTAAGTATCTAAGTCAAGATGTTAGAAAAAGAATAGCAGGGAAAAAGCCTCAAAGAAAATATTAGGAAGAAACAATAAAGATAAGAATAGTGATTAATGAAACAGTAAGCAAACTGACACTAGAAAGGATCAGCAAGACAAAGTTGGGTTTTTTCAATGATAAATACATTTGATAAATCTCTGGCAAACTTGAGAAGGCATATACAAAAAATATTAGTTATTTTAAAAAGAGATCAGCACTACAGATGTTGCAGACATAAAGAAGGCAGGAAGAAGGTGTTATCAACAATTTTATGCCAACACACTCTGAAATTAGATAACATGGAAAAATTCTTAAAATTTTTTTGGCTTTAAAAAATTATTTTAGAATATTGTGGGGGTACAAATGTTTTGGTTACATTGGATTGCTTTTGTACAGTTTGAGACAAAATTATAAGTGTGCCCATCATCCAGATTTACTTCTATTTGTGCCCATGAGTGCTGTTTGGTTAGTTCTAATTTAATAGTGAGTACACGTGATGTTTGTTTTTTTCATTCTTGCAATACATGACTTAGGGGAATGGTCTCCAGTTCCACCCAGATTGTTACAAAAGGTATTCATTCATTTTTTATGGCTGAGTAGTACTCCATGATATACATATATCACATTTTATTAAGCCATTCATGTATTGATAGGCACTTGGGTTGATTCCACATCTTTGTGATTGTGAATTGTGCTGCAATAAACATTCAGAGACAAGTAAAATTACTTTTTTTTCCTTCAGGTAAAACCCAGTAGTGGGATTGCTGGATCAAATGGTAGGTCTACTTTTAGTTCTTTGAGGGATCTCCATACTATTTTCCATAGAGGTTGTACTAGTTTGAATTCTCACCAACAGTGGTGTTCCTTTCTTTCTGCATCCACAACAGTATCTATTGTTTTGGGACTTTTTGATAAAAGCCATTCTCACTGGGGTTAGGCGATATCTTATTGTGGTTTTGATTTGCATTTCCCTGATGATTAGTGACATGGAACATTTTTTTCATATATATTGGCTATTTATCTTCTTTTGAAAAGCCTCTGTTCATGTCTTTTGGCCATTTATTAATCCGATTGTTTGATTTTTTTTCTGGCTGATTTGCTTGGGTTCTTTGTAGATTCTGTATATCTAGAAAACCCAGAAGATTCCACCAAGAGACTCCTGGAATTGATGAATAAATTCAGCAAAGTCTTAGGTTACAGAATCAATGTACAGAAATCAGTAGCATTCCTATACACCAGCAACAGTCGTGCTGAGAATCAAATCAAAGACTCAATACCTTTCACAATGGCTACAAAGAAAATAAAAGCCCTAGGAATACATTTAACCAAGGAGGTGAAAGACCTCTACAGGAAGAACTATGAAACACTGAGGAAGGAGAGTGCAGAGGATGCAAACAAATGAAAAAACATATCATGCTCATTTGGCAGAATCAACATTGTTAAAATGTCCATACTTCCCAAAGTGATTTACAAATTCATTGCAATCCCTATCAAAATACTGCTGTCATTTTTTTCAGATCTGGAAAAAATAATTCTATGCTTTGTTTGGAACCAGAAAAGAGTGAGAATAGCCAACACTACCTTAAGCAAAAGGAACAAATCTGCAGGCATCACTTTACCAGACTTTAAGCTATAGTACAAGGCTATAGTAACCAAAACAGCATGGTACTGGCACACAATAAAAGACATAGACCAATGGAACAGAACAGAGAACCCATATATAAAACCATCCACATACAGCCATCTGATCTTTGACAAAGCTGACAACAATATACACTGGGGAAAAGAATCCCTATTCAGCAAATGGTACTGGGGAAATTGGATAGCCATATGCAGAAGAATGAAACTGCCTCCATATCTCTCACCATTCACAAAAATTAACTAAGATGGATCACAGACTTAAACCTAAGACATGAAACCATAAGAATTCTAGAAGAAAATGTTGGAGAAACTCTTCTAATATTGGCCTAGGCAAAGAATTTATGAGGAAGACCCCAAAGGCAATCACAGCAACAAAAATAAATAAATGGGGCTTGATTAAATTAAAAAGCTTCTGCACAGCAAAGGTAACTATCAACAGAGTGAATAGACAACCTATAGAATGGGAGAAAATATTCACATGCTATACGTCTGATAAAAAGCTAACAATCTTATTTTAAGAAATTAAGATAAAATTCCCACAAAGAAAAAATGTAAACCCCAGATGGCTTTACAGGCAAGTTTTATCAGACATTTAAGCAAAAAATAATTTTAATCTTAAGGAAACTACTCCAGAATATAGATAAAGAAGAAATATTCCTGACTTAACTTTTAACACCAGCATAATTTTGACAAGAAAGGAAAATTATAGATCAATTTCACTCCATAATGTATATATAAAAACGCTGAACAAAAAATTAGTAATAAAAATTGATGTATGAAAATATTAATATAACATTACTAAATTGGGTTTATTCCTTGTATGAAAAGTTAATATAAGAAAATCAATCAATGTAAGTTTTCATTTTATCAGCATAAGGAGAAAAATCATTTGATAGTTGTATCAGATAAAACCATTGATGAAAATTGACAGCAAATCAATATAAACATTCTACAAGCAAGCTAGGAAATAGAAGAAAAATTACTAAACCTTATATAGAAAGAGCATCTACAAAAAACTTACAGCAGACATTATCCATAGTAGTGAAACACTTAAAACATTCTCATTGAGATTTGTAAAACTACAAATGTACCTGCCATCACTACTAGCATTTGAACATTGAATTAAGGGTCCTAGCCAGCATGATAATATAAGAAGAAATAAAAGGAATAAGGATTGGAAAATAATCATTCTGTCTATATAGAAAGCCTAAAATTATCTACAAATAAATTATTAAAGTTAAAAGAAGTAAAACATGCTCAAAGTTAAAAAATTAGAAGAAAATAATCATCTATAATCTTAACACTCAGAAGTAACCAAAAGTAACATGTTGGTGTATTTTCTTTTAATCTTTTTTTCTATGTCTTTTTTAAACATATCTTTATTTTTTTTTACACACTTAAATTGTATTATATGTATGCAGTTTTGTAGCCTTGCTTTTTACTTTAGGCTTGTATTTTCCCTTGTCATTTAAAATTATTAAAAAAGTCATTTTATTGCCTGTATGATACATTTTCTTGTATGGATGACAATAATTATTTATTTTCCAAATAATGGAAATGTTTAGGGAGTTTCCAAATGTTTTTATTGTAACTAACCTAGTGTTACAAGTCTTTGTCTTCATTTTACAGTATGTCCTTATGATACAGTCTTATAATGAGGCCCACCTTTAAGACCATATGAATGTCCTAAAACACTTAATAAATATTATTAAATTGCTCTCTGTGCTGTATCAAATTAATTGCAACCTTCAGATTTATAAATCTTCAACTCAGTAAACCCAATAATCATTTGATATTATCATTTAAATTAAACTTTGCTATTGAAGAAATTAAGAATATGCCATCCCAAAATATGCTTCTCTGGGATATTGACTATTTTGAATTAAAGGCACTTAAAAAAACAGCAGGTGCAAGAAGATTCCTTTGACCTTTATTCAGTTTCTTAAAAGCAGGAGATGAAATTCCCACGTGCAAGATGTCCTCTCTATACCAAAAGAAAAATAACATTCTTATCATCAAGGATGGAAAGCTGAAGCCAAGGGAAATCTGTACAAACCAACCTTGTTAAACTAACCTTACCTTAGCCAAAGCTCCTTTGCCTTATCATAGCTCACAACGTACTACTCTTTGTGCAATTCAGTGCTGTATATAAGTGATTGACTCTATCTGCTTTTTGGGTCTCTGTTTCCTTATGAGAGTTCCCATGTCACATAGAACTATATTAAATAAATTTGTATGCTTTTCTCCTATTAACACTGTCGGAGGACAGAGCCTGAAGATGGCAGAGTATCTTGAAATTGGGGAGAGGATATCCCTAGAAATAAGGAGATGCTAGGATGAGCTCTCAAATATGAGTACAGTGCATAATGTCTGTCCAAATCCTTGGATGACTGCCAAATTATACAGGCACAGAGTACAAACCAGGGGCCAGGCTAACACAGCATTAACCACAAGCCATAAGATTAGAACACATATTAGCAGTAGTTGTATAACACAGAGAAGACAAAGTTTGAAATTTGAATACAAGCATGTGAAGTACCCAAAAGAACAAAAGAACAATTTTCAGATAAATACAGTGGAATTCTCAGTCACTACAAAATATTATTATATAATGTTTAGTTTCCAACCAAATATTTAGACATGCAAAGAAACAGGAAAGTGGGACCCATACTCCAGAAAAGTGGGAGTCAATAAAAAAATAACTCCAAGTGAGACTGACCAGATGTTTACTTAGCAGAGACCAAGACTTCAAAGAAGCTATTATATATTTACAGAATTTAAGGAAAATATGTTCAATGAACTAAAAATAAACAATCTTCTTGGTCAAAACTTTTTGGCAATTCTTGTCCTTGTCTGTTTTGTATAAATTTTAGAACCAGCTCCTCAATTTCTACAAAAGGATCTGCATGGATTTTAATAGAAATTGTGTTTAAAGAGAATTGACTTCTTAATAATATTAAGTCTTCAAATCCATGAATATGGAATTTCTCTCCAGTTATTTAGAACTTCTCTAATTTTTCTAAACAATGTTTTATAATTTTTGATATACAATTCAGGCCCATCTTTTGTTAAATTTATTCCTGAGTATTTTGTTCTTTTTGATGCTATTAGGAATGGCACTGTTTTCTTAATTTCATTTTCAGATTGGCTATTGGTAACATAAAGAAACAGATTGATTTTTGTAAATTGATCTTGTATCCTGTGATTTTGCTAAACTTCATTAGTCAAATAGCTTGCTTTTGCTTTTTAAAATAAACTTTTAATTTTAAAACAGTTTTAGATTTATATAATTATTATAAAAACTGTACAGTTTCCATATACCCCATTCAAATAGTTTTTCCATATTTGGATACCTTGGAATTTTTTACATACAGAATCATGTCATATGCAAATAAAGGCAGTTTTACTTCATTCTTTCCAATTTGGATGTCTTTCACTTCTTTTTTCTTGCCTCATTGCACTGGCTAGAATATTCAATTTAATACTGAATAGAAGTGGTAAGAGTGGACATGCCTTGTTCTTAATCTTAGGGGAAAATATTCAGACTCTCACTATTAAGTACAATATTAAATGTAGGTTTTACAGAGATGCCGCTTATCAGGCAGGAAATTCATTTCTACTTCTTATTTGTTGAGAATTTAATCATGAATGGCCACTGGATTTTGCCAAATGTTTTTCCTGAGTCTATTAAGGTGATCATGTGGTTTTTGTCATTAATTCTCTTAATGTGGAATATTACATTAGTTATTTTCTTCCTTTCATTCTTTCGTCCCATGCTCCAATTCTCCTTTTCTTTTTCTTACAGTGTTTTCCAAGACCTCCAATAATCTGTTAAACAGTAGTGGTGATAGGGGTCAGCCTTGTTGTTTTATTTCTGGTCTTATAGGGATCATATTTAAAGTTAGTTTAAAAATGTAACATTTTGCTGTTGGTTCACCAAGCTAAGAAAGGTCGCTTTTTTCCTTATATTATTATGAATTTTTAATAACAAAGACCACTTAACTTTTTTTTTGTTAATCATGACTTTTGTTTTTAATTTTTTTTATTTCAGCATATTACGGGGGTACAAATGTTTAGGTTACATATATTGCCTTTGCCCCACCCGAGTCAGAGCTTCAAGCATGTCCATCCCCCAGATGGTGCACACCGCACTCATTACATGTGCATATACCCATCCCCTTCTCCCCCCTCCCATCTGCCCAACACCCCATGAATATTATTACTATATATGCACTTAAGTGTTGATCAGTTAATACCGATTTGATGGTGAGTACATGTGGTGCTTGTTTTTCCATTCTTGTGATACTTTACTGTAGAATGGGCTCCAGCTCTATCCAGGATAATACAAGAGGTGCTAAATCACCATTGTTTTGGGTGGCTGAGTAGAACTCCGTGGTATACACATACTACATTTTATTAATCCACTCATGTATTGATGGGCACTTGGGTTGTTTCCACATCTTTGCAATTGTGAATTGTGCTGCTATAAACATTTGAGTGCAGATGTCTTTTTTATAGAATGTCTTGTGTTCTTTTGAGTAGATGCCTAGTAACCAGATTGCTGGATCAAATGGTAGTTCTACTTGTATCTCTTTGAGGTATTTCCACATTGCTTTCCACAAAGGTGGTACTAGTTTGCAGTCCCACTAGCAGTGTATGAGTGTTCCTATCTCTCTGCATCCACGCCAACATTTATTGTTTTGGGAGTTTTTGATAAAGGCTATTCTGACTGGAGATAAGTGATACCTCATTTGGTTTTGATTTGCATTTCCCTGATGGTTAGAGATGTTGAGCATTTTTTCATATGTTTGTTGGCCATTAGTCTATCTTCTTTTGAAAAGTTTCTGTTCACGTCCTTTGTCCACTTTGTAATAGGGACTTTGATTTTTTTTTTTTTTTTTTGCTGAGTTTTCTGAGTTCTATATAGATTTTAGTCATCAGCCCTTTATCGGATGTGTAACATGCAAATATTTTCTCCCATTCTGTAGACTGTCTGTTTGCTCTTATGATAGTTTCTTTGGCTGTGCAGAAGCTTTTTAATTTGATCAAGTCCCATTGATTTATTTTTGTTGTTGCTGTGATTGCCTTTGGGGTCTTCTTCATAAATTCTTTGCCTAGGCTAATGTCTATAAGAGTTTTTCCAACATTTTCTTCTTGAATTCTTATAGTTTCATGCCTTAAGGTTTAAGTCTGTTATCCACTGTGAGTTTTGTTAGAGGTGAAAGGTGTGGATCCTGTTTCAGTCTTCTACATGTGGCTATCCAGTTTTCCCAGCACTGTTTATTGAATAAGGATTCTTTTCCCCAGTCTATGTTTTTGTCTGCTTTGTCAAAGATTAGATGGCTGTATCTGTTCTTGTGCCAGTACTATGTTGTTTTTGTTACTATAGCCTTGTAGTATAGCTTGAAGTCTGGTAAATTGATGCCTCCTAGTTTGTTCTTTTTGCTTAAGATTGCTTTTGCTATACAGTGTCTTCTCTGGTTCCATACGAAGAGTAGAATTATTTTTTCTAGATTTGTGAAAAATTATGTTGGTATTTTAATAGGGATTGCATTGAATCTGTAGATCACTTTGGATAGTATAGATATTATAACAATGTTGATTCTCCCAACCCATGAGTACGGTATGGTTTTCCACCTGTTTACGTCCTCTGCTATTTCCTTCCTTAGTGTTTCATAGTTCTCCCTTTAGAGGTCTTTTACCTCCTTAATTAAATATATTCCTAAGTATTTTATTTTCTTTGTTGCTATTGTGAAAGGTATTGAGTCTTTGATTTGGTTCTCAGTTTGACCGTTGTTGTTGTATAGGAATGATACTGATTTCTGTGCCTTGATCTTGTTACCTCAGACTTTCCTGAACTTGTTTATCAATTCCAATAGCCTCATGGAAGAATCTTTGGGGTTTTCTAGATATAAGATCATATCATCAGCAAAGAGCGATAATTTGACCTCTTCTGCCCCCATTTGGATGCCCTTGATTTCCTTCTCTTGTCTGATTGCTCTGGCTAGGATTTCCAGCACTATGTTGAATAGAAGCGGTGATAGAGGGCAACCTTGTCTGGTTCTAGTTCTAAGTGGGAATGCTTTCAGTTTTTCCTCATTTGATATGATGTTGGGTGTAGGTTTGTCATATATGGCTTGCATCATTGTTAGGTAATTCCCATCTATTCCTATTTTGTTAAGCATTCTTATCATAAAAGCGTGTTGAATTTTGTTGAATGCTTTTTCTGCATCTATTGAGAAGATCATATGGTCTTTGTTTTTGCTTCTATTTATGTGGTGAATTACATTTATAGATTTGTGTATGTTGAACCATCCCTGCATCTCTGGGATGAAGTCCACTTGATTGTGATGGATAATTTTTTTGATAAGCACCTAAATTCGGTTTGCTAGGATTTTGTTGAGAATTTTTGCATCTATATTCATAAGGGATATTGGTCTGTAGTTTTCTTTTTTTGTTGCATCCTTTCCCGGTTTTGGTATCAAGTTGATGTTGGCTTCATAAAACGTGTTGGGGAGGATTCCTTCCTTCTTGATGTCATGGAATAATTTCTACAGGATAGGCACCAGTTCTTCTTTGTAGGTCTGGTAAAATTCACATGTGAAACCATCTGGTCTGGGACTTTTCTTTTTCGGAAGATTTTTGATTGCTGCTTCAATTTCGGTACTTGATATTGGTCTGTTCAGGAATTGTATTTCTTCCTGTTTGAGCCTAGGGAGGCTATGTGTTTATAACAATTTGTCCATTTCCTCCATATTTTCAAGTTTATGTGCACAGAGGTTTTTATAGTATTCATAGATGATATTTTGTATCTGTGGCATCAGTTGTACTTTCTCCTTTTTCATTCCTGATGGAACTTATCAGAGTCCTTTCTTTTCTGCTCTCATTAATCTAGCAAGGGGCATGCCAATTTTGTTTATTTTTTCAAAGAATCAACTTTTTGTTTTATTAATCTTCCGTATAGTTTCTTATTATCAATTTCATTTAGTTCTGCTCTGATATTTGTTATTTCTTTTCTTCTGCTAAGTTTGGAGTCGGTTTGCTCATCCTTTTCCAGTTCCTTGAGAAAATTCATTAGATTGTTTATTTATGATCCTTCTGTTTTGGGGATGTAGGCATTTATGGATATAAATTTTCCTCTCAGGACTGTTTTAGCTGTGTCTCAGAGGTTTTGATAACTGGTGTCTCCTTTATCATTTAGTTCAAAGAATCTTTTGATTTCCATCTTGATTTCCTCCTTAACACAATAATCATTAAGCAGAAGGTTGTTTTGTTTCTATGAATTTGTGTAGAGATGAGAGTTTCTGTTGGAGTTGATTTCTAATTTTATTCCACTGTGTTCTGAGAAGATGCATAGTATAATTTCTATTTTTTTAAATTTGTTGAGACATGCTTTGTGGCCTAGGATATGTTCAGTCTTAGAGAATGTCCCATGAGCTGATGAGAAGAATGTATATTCAGTGGTTTTGGGATAGAATGTTCTGTAAATCTCTTCTAGGCCCATTTGTTCTAGAGTTCTGTTCAAATCCATTGTTTCTTTGTTTATTTTCTGTTTGGAGGGTCTGTCCTGTTTTGTCAGAGGGGTGTCGAAGTCTCCACCTATTACAGTGTTGCTGTTTTTCATTTTGTTTAGATCAGGTAGGATTTGCTCTATGAAATTTGGGTGTACCTGAGTTTGGTGCATAAATATTTAGAATTGTTATGTCTTCTTGTTGAATTGTGCCCTTCACCACTATATAGTAACCATCTTTGTCTTTCATTACTTTTGTTGATTTGAAGTCTAAGTTATCTGAGATCAGAACTGCCACACCAGCTTTCTTTTGGATTCTGTTTGCTTGAAATATTATTTTCCATCCCTTAACCTTGAGTCTGACTGCATCCTTGTGGGTTAGATGTGTTTCCAGCAAATACTTGGCTCATGTATATTTATCCATTTGACCAGCCTATGTCTCTTTAGTGGGCAGTTCAAGCCATTCACATTTATTAGAGAATTGATAAGTGGGGCAGATTTCTGTTGATCCTGTTGAGTTGAACTTTGTTGCTTTGTTTTCTCTCTTGAGCCATTGTGTTATCTGGCCTTTGACCTCTAGCTTTTGGATGATTTTACATTGGTGAGTGTTTGTTGTGCTAATCCATGTTTAACACTGTTTTGAGTACTTCCTGGGGGCAGGTCTTGTCTTGATGAATTCCCTCAGTTTTTGCTTATCTGAGAAGGCCTTTATTTATCCTTCATATATGAAACTTAGTTTTGCAGGGTACAAGAATCTGAGTTGGTCATTATTCTGTTTGAGAAGAGTGAGAATTGGGCCCCAGTCTCTGCTTGCTTGTAAGGTCTCAGTTGAGAAGTCTGCTGTTATTCTGATGGGGTTTCCTTTGGTTACCTGCTTCTTTTGTCTTACATCTCTTAGGAGGGCCTCTTTGGTGGTTATTTTGGTCCATCTCATGATTGTGTGTTATCGTGTCTTCCTGTTTGCAATGAATCTCCCAGGAGTCCTTTGAGCTTCTTCTACCTGGATATCTAGATTTTTAGCAAGGCCTGGGAAATTTTCCTCTATTATATCCTCAAATAGCTTCTCCAGCCCTTGTGTACTTTCTTTGTCACCCTCAGGAATGCCTATGATTCTCATGTTAGGACTCTTCACGTAATCCCACATTTCTTGTAGGCTTTGCTCTTTTCTCTTATTTCTCTGCTCTATCTTTGTGACTGACTTATTTAATTGAAAGGTGTTATCTTCAATCTCTGAGATTCTTTTGTCTGTTTGATCTACCCTGTTCTTGAGGCTTTTCACTGTGTTTTTTAATTCCTTGAATAAATTCTTCATTTCCAGAAGTTCTGTTTGATATTTCTTTAATATTTCAATTTCTTTAGTGAATTTTGCTTCCAAGTCCTGGATTTTGTTATAGTTTTTTTGTGTGTGTGTTGGTTATCCATTTTCTGTTGTAAATCATTGACTTCTCTTACAATCCATGCTTGAAATTCTTCTTCTGTCATTTTAGTGTTCTGAATTTGGTTGATATCCATTGCTAGAGAGCTGGTGTTCCCCTTTGGGAGTGTGCTTTCCATTTGATTCTTCGTATTTCCAGAGTTCTTTCCCTGATTCCTTCCTATTTGGATCAGCTGTGGCTTCGTACCTTTAGATTTTCATTTGGATAATGACAGGTCCTGTTTAGTCTCTGAGCCAGTGTGGTGGGTGGGATTCCACCACACCCTATATCATGAGTCAGTAGATGCAATAGAAGGGTGTGCAGAATGACCTCCCTGTCAGTAGGTGGTGCTTGCTGGGAGGGGCAGGCTGCAGTGCTGTTTTTGGGTCCTGTAACTGGCTCTCATTCCTCTGGAAAGGCACTCTAGTGCCTAAGGTGGCGGGTGGGGCCCTGGGACTTCCAGGTGTGTCCTTATTCTTCACCTCAGTGGTGGCAGGTGGGGGAGTGAGGCTGGGTGGAGCTGGGTTCGGTGAGCCTGCCCTCAAGCTTCACAAATGCTGTTAGCAAGGGTCAAAGTTCTGTTCTCTACTTCTGTGCAAAGCTGCCAGGGAGGGGCTGAAATGGCCCAACTCAGCCGAAAAGTCTATGTTTGGGAGTGGAGCTGTCTGAGACCTGCAATCTGGAGCATGCCTCACTCCTTTCCACCCTCCCCTATTCTGTGGTTTCTCCCAGGCCTCTGCCAAGAGGCAGGACCTCAAGCCAGTGAATCTCCCCTGGCTGTGATGCGGGCTAGGAGGTTCCCTGCCCAGGATCACAGCCTAAGCTGGGAGCATGGCTGTCCCATGGGAGGATGGTTGCCCCTAACACATGCTGATCTGCCCCTGAAGGCACACACACCTCAGTAGGCTCGTTCACAAATATCCCTTCTGTGCCTCTGGGCAATGCAATCGAGACCTGGGTGTACAGAATCTGGTCTATAGGCCTGTCCCCTGGGCCCTGGAGATCAATCCCTGACCCTGCCAGGGGGAAGAGTGTTGGTCTCAAGTCACCCACAGGGTGCCCAAGCTGGATCAATGTTTCTCCACCTCGGGATGTGCCCTGCTCTCCCAGAGTCACCAGGGAAGTAGCACCTGGGAGGACTGGTGGGTAGGGAGCTCACAGTCTGAGTACCCCTCAGTCCACCATAGGGCCCCAAAAGGGAAGGTCCCGTTCCCTGCAGATGCCTCCATGTGGTGACTAAATTGTCTCTCTCTGCAGCTGCCGTGGGTAGGGAAGAGGAAGGAGAAAATGAAGCAATATGGTGCCTGCCTATTGGCTCAGGTCTGCAGGCCGGCAGGTGCCCTGAGGGAGCTGGAAGCCTGGTGCTCTGTCTGCAAGAGACTCACTGCTCACTGGTGGCAGCCATCTCTGGGATGGTGTTAGCAGGTCTCTCCAACTGCTTAGGAGCCCACCAGCAGTCCGAGATGCAAGGGAGAGGAAATTTAACTGCTCCACCTACCCTTGTTGCTGGTCTCCAAGCCTCTCCGGGACCTTTCTCCTTCCAGTTCTCCGCAACTTCTTCCCGTGGAGTCTCCTGTGGTTTCAGGCACCCTTCCTTTTGACTCTCATTCTATCTTTCTTGCAGAGACACTCTGGCTGGTGGTTTTTCTCATTCGCCATCTTTCCCCCAAGTACCACTTAACTTTATCAAAGACTTATTACATCATTTGCCATAATCATTTAATTTTCTATTTAATACATTAATATGGTGAATTACATTGATAGATTTTTCTCATGTTAAAACATTCTTAACATTCTTGGGATAAACTCTAAACAATGTAATTTTGACTTTTGCATAAATCTGGGTTTATTTTTAAAAGGTAATTATATGCCCTCATTTATAAATAAAATACATTTATACTTTTATCTTCCTCTGTTATTATCTGGTTTTGGAATCATGATTACACTACATAAAATAAGCTGAGCAGCTTTGCACAACTCACCTATTAAACATGCTTGACCTGTAGCTTTTTGGAAGGAGAGATCTTTGGCTACTGTTTCAATTTCTTTAATGTTCACTTATTTGTTCAAGTTTTATTTTTCTTATTTTATCAAATTTGGCATCTTGTATTCTTCTAAATGTATCCATTTAATAGAGATTCAATTGAGTGAATGACCAACTAACAATATTCCAATGGGTTTCAGCACTCTGTGGTAACTTATTGACTGGGTTCCATCAATCCACAATAACTACTGTAAAATATAAGTCAATAGAAACATTAGTTTTTCACTTTCTCTGTTCTCACAACCAACGTCAGAACCCATACCACAAAAGAAGACAGTATTTTATTGTCATACCATTAGATGAGATGGAAAACTACAATTGAAGAATCACACGGTAAATCAGAAAACAAATTGTGACGTGCCTAGATTTTAAGTAAAAGTGAAAGAAGGAAAGGCTCATTTGGATTATCGTAGGGACAGTAAGGCGGCCCCAGGATTATGGCAAAGTCTAGAAAGAAAGGGGCCACGGTGAGGTGAAGGCATCCTGTATAGTCTCCCCAGGACAAGCACTATTTTGTTCATTTTCTTTTTTTTTTTTTTTTTGAGACAGACTCTCACTTTGTTGCCCAGGCTACAGTGAGTGCCGTGGCGTCAGCCTAGCTCACAGCAACCTCAAACTCCTGAGCTCAAGGGATCCTGCTGTCTCAGCCTCCCAAGTAGCTGGGACTACAGGCATGCACCACCATGCCCGGCTAATTTTTTCTATATATATATTTAGCTGTCCATATAATTTCTTTCTATTTATTTTGTTCATTTTCTTATCAGCACCATGCACAAGTAGCTGGTATAAAAGTGTTTAATTACTTTAATGGATAAATTGAAGGACCCGCTCAGAGAGACAGGAGGATCCATTGAATTGGGTGCAGGAAAGGATTTATTGAAAGAGTTCTTGACTAATGGCCTTCTATTTTTCTGTAAAGGAGGCAAAACGCATACAGAGCGGCAGCATAGGGATAATCATCACAAATGTTTGCACAGCAAGATTTTACAAAAATGACTTTGGACTACACTTCCCTAAACCACAGGCGTGGCTAGTTTGAGATCTGCTTCCTACATCCTGGGAAAAGAAGAGGCCAAAGGCACTAGAGTGTTCGTTAGGCTCTCAACGGCCCTCAAGTCCTTGGACCGGATGTGTCCAGCCCGAGGCCGGCCAAGCTACTCTCGCAGACCGCGGGTCGCTGGGGAGGCGAAGGGAGAGCCGGGAGCAGCGTGCAGGCCGCGCCACGTGCTGCGCATGCTCCGGCCGCCGCCCAGGCTCTCTCACACGGGGCACCAAGGCTGAGAGAGACACCGCAGCCACCGCCTACTCCTTCCCCCAGAAATGGAGGCCGCAGAGGAGGCTCCCGCAGTGGCACCACTTCAGCCTTTTGAGCTGGAGGCAGAGCCCTCTCCAGTCACCTGGGGGGAGAAGTCGGGAGACATCGGTCCTAACGACTTGACCATCCTTCATTTCAACGACGTTTACGACGTGGACCCGAGGCCTGAGGAGCCCGTAGGAGGCGCCGCTAGGTGTGGGCCGCCATCTTCCCCATCAAATCCCGGAGGGAAATCAGGGTGGTGACTTTGGAAACCTGTGAAGAAGGCTTGGAAGCTGTGAGGTCGTCTTCCACAGATCTTTGTGGGCCACTGTTGCAGCTCCTTGCTGGTCCTAGTTAGAAAATTGGGTGGTTTTCGAAGCCCGGAGTTAGTGGCAAGGCTAAAGGGAAGAACCTGGAGCTAGTGTCATCACTTGTCAGAACGGGAATGAAAACTTTTATTTACATGTGAGCTATGGGAAATGCCCTTAATATGTTTAATTTAAACTTGGGTTCAAATCCAGCTTTTCCACTAACCATTTGTGTGATTTTGGACAAAGACACTTCTTGAGCATGTTTCATCATTTGTAAAAAGAGAATTGTTTTTTGTTTCTCCTCAGCATTAAGTTAGGTAATTTATGCTAAGTATCTGTTACAGGGCATGCCTATGATAAGCAGTTGTTAGGTTCCAGTTTTTAATTTCTTTTTCCTTTTCTGTATTATGAAATTTTCAGTGTTCAGTGAGATTTCTATAGCTACTAATAGTCAGGAACCTAAATATTTTTAGCACATCTTTTCTTTCTCCCTTGCCAAGATTGTTACAAACTAGTAACTCGAGAGTGATCAAGAAAGGCCTTTGAATGATATTTAAAGAATGGATAAGGTATAAATAGATGGCAATGGGAAAGATTTCAGGATTGGCATTTAGGGAAACTAGACTCTTCTAGGTTTGGTTTTTTGGTTTTTTTTTTTGTTGTTGTTGTTTTAGTGCTACTTGTGTGGTATGAGTCAAGTCACTTTAACCTTCTCTCTGGGATTTATTTTTATTTTTTTTTCTTTTTAAATTAGGAGGTTGGACTTCATACATCTGATATTGCTCACAGATTCAAAGATGGAAAATAGTAGGAAATAGGGAAATAGAATGGGAAAGGCAGTGTGGTGCTAATGTAAAGGAGAAGTGAGATATAAAACTAGGGCTTGTAGAAAACTTTGAATGCTTGGCTAGCAGTTGGAGAACTAGTCCAGGTTTTTGAGGATGATCAAAAAGGTGTTTGTGATAAGACTCAAGAGGTGTTTTGGAAATATTAAGGGTAATTTTGGGTGGAAAAGCTTAGAATGGAGGAAAATCTATTAGAAATCAGTGAGGCTCTTTGCCTTAGTATAAAGTCAGTCAGGTGGGGGAATAAGGATCAACAGCAATAGATGGATTTGAGAGAGCAGATACAGTGAGCAAGACATGATTACTCAATTATGTATGTGAGAAAAAGTGTATGTGTGCATATGTACATACACAGAAAGGGAAGGCATGGGGCTCAAGTGGAAGAAAAGGGAGCGATCTACAGTTGTTCTGTTGTTTAATTCTGGGTAGCCATAGCATTGAACTATCTCTGAAGGAGTAATTAGTATGGTAGGAATTGGTGTTGGAAAGGCAATGTTAAGTCATTTGAATTTGAGATGATCACCAACTATGGAGGTAGACATAAATAGTAACTAGTTGAGCCTATAATATCGCCCAACTATTCTTTCTCTTTCCAACATTTTAATTCTTTTTTCCCCCCACAAGCTCTTTTGTGCATGTATAGCTCTTCTGTATCTTGGGAAGAGGGTCCTACCCTTTAAATTATGTCTTCTCTATGGAGAAGTCCGTTTGTTGTGGTTCCAGCCATTTTGGGGACTACTAAGTACCCCTTCATAGGGATAGTCTAGTTTCTTTTCTTCAGATACTCTTGCTTACAGTTGGACCATAGGTTTCCAGTAAAGATTGGCTATTCCTAGACACTCTTGAATGTATACTTGGGATCATATTCTGATGATCAGGTAGAAAGCTTCATATGTCCTTGATTGTCTTTAAAATCTATGGTGTTTGCATTTACATCAGAATATAAACTACTCAAAGCATGAAATTTGTTTTTACTATCACTTTATTTTCAACACCCATAATAATTTCTGGTACAAAGTGGGTATTGAATACATAATTTTTGAATGGATAAGTATGGGAAATGCTGGTACAAGCTGAACTAGATAGAATGGGTCTGAAAGGTGACATTATTGTAAGTTAATCTGACTGTGGTGGTGGTGGTGAACTGAAGTCTATTGAATCCTGGTCATTGATTTATTTTTAATAAACTTTATTTTTTGAACTATTTCAGATTTATAGAAAAATTATGAAGACTATTTTCACTTATAAGTGGGAGCTGAACAATGAGTATACATGGGATATATAGAGTAGAATAATAAGACATTGGAGACTCCAAAAGGTGGGAGGGTAGGAGGTGGTGAGGGCCGAAAAATTTTCTGTTGGGTACAGTGCACACTATTCAGGTGATGGGTACACTGAAAGCCCAGACTGTGCAATATATCCATGTAAAAAAAACTGGTCTTGTACCCCCTAAATCTATAAAAATAAAAAAAGAGAAAAATTACAAAGATAGTACAAAGAGTTTGTAGATTCCCCCAATTATTTACATTTTGCATTAGTATGGTGTGTTTGTTACAATTAATGAACCAAAGTTGATACATTATTGTTAACCAATATTCACACTTGATTCATATTTCTTTAGTTTTTAGCTAATATCCTTTTTTCTGTTTCAGTAGCCCATACAGGGTACCACTACATACTATTTGTTGTTCATAAGTCCTTAGGCTGCTTTTAGCTCTGATAGTTTTCTAGTCCTTGTTTTTAGTGATGTTGACAGTTTTGAGCAGTACTGGTCAGGTATTTTGTAAGATGTCCTTTACTTGGGATTTGTAAAACGTCCTTTATTTGGGATCATGATGTTTTTCTCATGATTAGATTGTGGTTTTGATTTTTTAAGAGGAAAACCATAGGAATAAAGTGCCATCTTTATCACATTTCAAGGGTACATATTTTCTACATGACTTATCACTGTTTATATTGACCTTTGTGAGGTTTTTTCCACTGTAAAGTTACTTTTTTCTCCACTTTCCATACCGTACTCTTTGGAAGGAAGTAACTATGAGCAGCTGACACTTAAGGAGTAAGGAGTTATGTTCTACGTACTTGAGGAGGAAGTATCTGCATAAATTATTTGGAGTGCTTCTGAATGGGAGATTTGTGTCTTCTTCCTCATTTATTTAGTTAATCATTTATTTATCAGTATTATGTTAGTTTCCTAGGAATCCTGTAACAAAGTACTATAAATTACGTGTCTTAAATAATAGAGATTTAATCTCTCACAGTTCTGGAGGTTGGAAGTCTGAAATCAAGGCATTGGCAGGATTGGTTCCTGTAAAGGTTTTGAGAGAGAAACTGTTGTATGCCTCCCTCCTACCTTTTGGTGAAGGCCAGCAATCCTTGCCTTAGTGTTCTTTGGCTTGTAGATGTATTATTCCTATCTCTGGTTCTGTCTTCAAATAGAATTCTCCCTCTGGGAGTTTCTGTGCCCAAATTTCTCTTGTCTTTTTTTTTTTTTTTTTTTTTTTTTTTGTTGAGACAGAGTCTCACTTTGTTGCCCAGGCTAGAGTGAGTGCCGTGGCGTCAGCTTAGCTCACAGCAACCTCAAACTCCTGGGCTTAAGCGATCCTACTGCCTCAGCCTCCCGAGTAGCTGGGACTACAGGCATGCGCCACTATGCCCGGCTAATTTTTTCTATATAGATTTTTAGGTGTCCATATAATGTCTTTCTATTTTTAGTAGAGACGGGGTCTCGCTCAGGCTGGTCTCGAACTCCTGACCTTGAGCGATCCACCCGCCTCGGCCTCCCAGAGTGCTAGGATTACAGGCGTGAGCCACCGCGCCCGGCCTCTCTTGTCTTATATGGACTTTAGTCATTGAATTAAGGCTCCCCCTGATGACCTTGTCTTAACTTGATTACATATGTACAGACCCTATTTCTAAATAAGATCACATTCACAAGTACCAGAGGTTAGTACTTCAACATATCTTTTTGGAGAGGCAATTCAACCTTTTAAAAGTGTAGATTCATGGATGCCATTGATTTTTAAAATTATTTTTAATTGATACAATAATTGTACATATTTAATGGAGTACAATGTGATATTTCCATTCATGTATGCATTGTGTAATGGTTAAATCAGTATAACAAGCATATCTGTCACCTCAAACATTTATCATTTCTTTGGGTTAGGAACGTTCAAAAATCTCTCTTATAGCTGTTTGAAAATACATGATAAACTATAGTCACCCTGCAGTGCTATGGAATACTACTTCTCTCTAGCTGTAATTTTGTATCTATTAACCAACATCTTTCTATCCCCCTTCCTCCCTACCCTTTCCAGTCTCTAGTAACTGCTATTCTATTCTATAAGATCAACTATTTTTTAGCTTCTACATATGAGTGAGAAAAAGTAGTATTTATCTTTCTGTGTCTGGCTTATGTCACTTAACATAATATCCTCCAGGCTCATCCATGTTGCTGTGAATGACAGGATTTCATTCTTTTTTTTTATAGCTGAATAGTATTTTATTGTGTATATAGACCACATTTTGAAATCCATTCTTTGACTGATGGTCAGTTAGGTTGATGTCATATCCTTGCTATTATAAATTGTGCTGCAGTAAACATGGGAGTGACGATATCTGTTTGACATACTGATTTCCTTTCCTTTGGATATATAGCCAGTAGTGGGATTGCTGGCTCATATGGCAGTTCTAGTCTTAGTTTTTGAGGAACCTCCATACATTTCCCATAATGGCTATTCTAATTTACATTCACACCAGCAGTGTATAAGAGTTCTTTTTTTTTTTTTATCACATCTTTGCCATCCTCTGTTTTAATTTTGTGTCTTTTTGATAACAGCAGCCATTCTAACTGGGGTGAGATGATAACTTATTGTAGTTTTGATTTGCATTTCTGTGATGATTAGTGATGTTGAGCATTTTTTTCATATACTTGGGCATTTTTTTGTCTTATTTTGAGAAATGGTTATCAGGTCTTTTGTCTATTTTTTATTTAGATTGTTTTTACGGTATTGAGTTGTTTGAGTTTCTTACTTATTTTGGTTATTAATCCCTTGTCAGATAGATAGTTTGCAAATACTTTCTCCCATTCTCTTCACTTTGTTGATTGTTTCCTTTGCTGTGCAGAAGCTTTTTATCTTAATGTAATTCCATTTGTCTATTTTTGCCTTGGTTGCCTGTCGTTCACAAAAAAATCTTTGCCCAGACTAATGTCATGTAGCCTTTGTATTTAATGATAAATCAAGTGACTGTGTATATGTCTGTCTAGTTCTGGACTCTATTCTGTGGATCTAAAATAATACTATATGGTCTTAATTACTATAGCTTTATAATAAGTCTTAATACTCAGCTGTATAAGTCCTTGGTTTTCTTGTTCTTCAGTATTTACTTGTCTATTCTAGGACTTTTATGTTTCCATATAAATTTTATATCAAAATTTATCAGGTCAATTTCTACTTAAAAGGTTTTCTATCCCAAACTCTTGTATTCCTAGTTTGCCAATACTAATTCTTTTTTTAATCAAATAGGTTTTGAATTTTCACATGCTTTTTATATGCCTTTTTTAGATAGGTGCAGGAAATCATGGTTTTTATCCTTTATTAATGTGATAAAGTTATATTTATTTTTGAATGTTAAACCATTCTCACATTCCTGGAATAAATCCTTCTTAGTTATGATGTCTTATTCTTTTTACATATATTAGATTAATTTTGCTAAAATTTGCCCAAGAATTTTGTGACTGTATTCATGAGGGATATTGGCCTGTAATTTTCTTTTCTTGTAATGTTTTTTAGGTTTTGGTATTAAGATAATGCTGACCTTATGAAATCAGTTGGAAAGTGTTACTCTTTTTCTCTTCTGTGGAAGAATTTATGAAAGAGAAGTATTTCCTTTTAAAAATATTTGGGAGAATTCAGTAGTGAAAATCGATTACTGGAGTTTCTGTTGTTGAAATGTTTTAAATTATGGTTTCAATTTCTTTAATAGATAAAGGAAAATTCAGATTTTTATATCTTTTTGATAGGTTGATAAGTTGTATTTTTCAAGAAATTTGTCTATATTATCTAAATTGTCAAATGTATTGACAGAAGTGTATTTATAAAATATCCTTTTTTTATCTTTTTAAAATATGTTGCATTTTTAGTGATGTTTCTTTTTTATTTCTGTTATTTGTGATTTTTTTCCTCAGTCTTGCTAGTGTGTATCAATTTTATTAATTTTTTCAGTGAGCACATTCTAGCTTTGTTAATATTTTTGTTTGTTGCATATTTGCTATTTTGTTTATTTTTACTTTTTTCTTTCTACTTTATTTCAGCTTAATTTGCCATTTGTTTTCTAGCTTTTCTTGAGATGAAAGTTTGATTATATATTTTTCAATCTATTTTTTTGTTATATGCATTTCAAGCTATAAATTGTCATTTAAGCACTGCCCTATTTCCATTCCACAAACTATAATGTGTTATGTTTTCATTATTATTCACTTCAAAATTTCAGTGTGATTATTTCTTTTACCTACAGGTCATTTAGATTTGTGTTGCCTAATTTCTAAATATTTAGAGCTTTTTGAATTATCTTTTTATTATTGAGTGCTTATTTAATTTCACTATGGTCAGAGAGCAGACTCTTTATGTTACAGAACTTTGAGGTTTCTGATGCTTATTTTATAACCCATCTGCTCTATTTTGTTAACTAATTCATATCCTCTCGAGCAGAAGTATATTTTTTTGTTGGGTATCATGATCTATATGTCAAATTTGTCAAGCTAGTTAATTATGTTCATCAAATATTTTGTATCTTAACTCATTTTTTGTTTGCTTATTCTATGAGATAGTGAGAAGTCCTTTAAAATTGACAACTATGATCATGAATTTTTTTCCCTTCTCCTTTTATCTCTGTCAACTTTTGTTTTATCCATCTTGGGGCAGTGTTGTTAGGTATATACAAATTTAGGATTTTATATCTTTATGTTGAATTAACACTAGTAACTAAAAAACTTACCTTTTCATCTGTAGTAATACTCGTAGTAATACTTCTTGCCTTAAAGTCTACCTTTTTCTTATATTAATATAGCTATATCAGCTTTCTTTTGGTTGTTGTTTCTATAGTATATATTTTACCATTTCTTTCAACTTTTAGTATCCTTATATTTAAAATGCATCTCTTGTAAGGATATTATAGTAGGATTTTTTATTTTTAAATGCAGTCTATGGATCTCTCTTATTTAATGGGAGTTTTTAGTCCATTCACATGTAATCTGTATATCCTTTACTATAATCTGCCTTAGGTTAGTATATCTGTTACTTCCTAAACAATGTATAATAAGAACCTTAGAGTACTTTAACTCTACCTTCCTCCTGTCCTTTCTATTATTATTGCCATATATCTTACCTCTATCTATTTCATAGATTTGTATAGTCAATTTTTTTAAAAAAACACTCACATATTTACCTTTTCTAGTGCAAGTTGAATAGCAATAGATTTTCTCAGTTTTTGTCTATAAATGTTCTTATTTCATTTTCATTTTTTAAAATAATTTCTTGTTGACTGTAACATTCTAGGTTAGCAGGTTTTTTTCCCCAGTACTTTAAAAATGCCATTCTAATGTTTTGTGGTTTCCAAGGCTTATGTTGCAGTGTCAGCCATCAGTAGTTTCCTACCACCATCGCCCTTGCCCTACTTTAAATTTTTTCTCTTTGTTTTGTTAGCAGGTTGACTATGATGTACCAAGGTATGTTTTTCTTTGTATTAATATTTTCTTTGTGTGGTTCACTGAGATTCTTGAAAATATGAGTAGGTATTTTTTATCATCCTTGGGAAATTATTGGTCATATCTTTTCATTTGATCCATTCTATTTTTCCTCTCCTTCTGAGATTTTAATTACTTATATGTTGTATGTGTTAGACTTTTTTTAAAAAAAACTTTTCCCATGTCTTTTATGCTCTATTTTGTTTTTTCCCCATTCTTTTCTCTCTGTGCTTCATTTTGAGTAGTTTCCTAAAATAATAAATAATAATTTTGCAGTTTTATAAATTCTATTTGGTTTTCTGTTGGAATTTTCATCTCTTTATTCTGCCCATTTTTTTTCTGATTTCTTTATCATTTTAAATTATTTTAAAGCCTTTGAAAATTCCAATATCTATATCATCTGTGGGTCTTCTAATTTTAAAAAAAAATCTTGATTATCGGGTGTATTTGTGTCTAATAATTTTTTTTTTTATTGTGTGCCAGTCATTATATATAAGGAACTATGGAAGTTCTGATACTTCTTCCAGAAATGGATTCTCCTTTTTTTTGTCATACAGATGAGGTGCTAATCACCTCAGTCCTATCAGCTGAGTCAGTTTTGATTGCAGTTTTAGTGAAATGTGTTCTGCCTTTGGTTCTTCCTTATTCCTTAAACTTATCCTTTCTGTGCGTTTTATTGAGTATCTGCTGGGTCTTTACTTCATTAACCTTGAAAGGTGGGGAGATTCAGTCTGCTCTTTGAAACTTTGTTCTTTGGCCTTCCATCCCACACTATTTATAGATTTGGCAGCCATCCCCTCTGGTAGTACTTAGTCACCTATCTACCATAAGACTACAGGACATTTCATTCTATCCTATAGAAGTTTCCTACACTTCTCAGAAACACCAAAATGTAGCAAACATATTGTAGGTTAGCTATACATTTAGGACTCCTGAAATTTCCAATTTGTTACAGCAAAGAATTTCAGGTCACTTACTTCTTTTTACTGCCTTAGATCGCTAATGTCTTACTTTTGTTTGTTGAAGTGGGTATGTGATCTGCCACAACCTATTGCATTCTACCAAAGACCAGAAGTTAAAGTTAGTCACCAAATGGATTTTTAAAGCTCAAGTTTAGGTAATATTCCTCATACTTTTTATAGTACAGTACTTAACTAAATATTTGGCAATTGAGCTGAGATTTTGATTTGGATATTATACCAAAATATAGACTGTAGTTGAGAACAAGTGAGTGGATAAGTTTTGTAACAGAGGAATGTAAATTTGGGATATATTTATTGAATATATTATGAGTGCCAGGCATTCCACAAATTTAAAAACACTGGGAATTTAAAGATGACTAAGACAAAAATATTTGTCCTCAGAAGCTTAACAGTTTTAGGGGGTGGGGAAAGACATGTAGGTAGATTAAATGCCATACCCACATCATAAGGGTAGCAGCAGATTCTTCACAGAGCTAACCAGCCTTAAACTGAATCTTAGGGAACAATTGAGAGTTTCCTGGATTGGGCTGGGAAAGGGTATTCTAGTTTTGAAGGAATGATGCATGTGAAATGGAGACTTTAGAGAGCTTCTCCAAGGTCCCTGTTACTAGAGTGCATTTTGAAAAAGGAGGTAAAGCTGAAAAGACATGCAGAAACCAGGTAGATCCTAAAAAGGTCTTTTTGATGGCCAATGCAGGCATCACAGTGAGTTGCTGAAGTGGACTGAAGATGGTCATTAAAGCAGAGGAGCCAACTAAAGCTTCTTCTCCAGGGTGTTAAAGTCACCAAGATGGCATCAGAATGTGAAGTAAAGGGAAAGGTGTAAGCCATGTGAATTTGGGGAAATGAATGGTGGTTTTCACTGGGGAAAGCAGATCAGAATCACCTGGGTAGAGTATATGGGTTGGTGGTCCCCAAAGCTAAGGCTGTTATTAGATACATGTCAGAACCTCCTGGCATGGAGGGTGATAGATTTAGATCTTCTGAGGCTTACAAAGGAGAAGAGATTTTGTCCAGTCTGAAATTAGCATCAGGGAATGCCTGCCTCTTTTCTCCCTTACTCCCCTAATTATCTATTCTGTTCATGGTGGGGAATCAGAGACTGGGTAGTGGCCAATAAAGAGGGCTAGCATAGTAAATGCTTTCCTCAGGGGAAGTTCATATTTCAATGAAAAGCAAGGGGAGGCAGTAGGATGAAGGAAGTATTCAGTAATGAGGTTGAGGAGATTTGTTTACCATTGGAACATTAGATTATAGGGCTGCGGAAGGGAATTATCTTACATCAAACTTGATGCAATAAATTTAATTTTAAAAACCTAGTAAGACGTCAGGAAAATCTCCTTTCATCTTGCTCCCAGGGGATATAATTTATGTTTAAGGATTTATATTTTGTAGCATAGCTTGAGTTTTCCTCTGTGCTTTACAGTGTTTTAAGTGATTTCAGATTATAATTTGAGGTACAATATATTTCATATTTAAATGGAAAATATGATTAACAAATTTCAGAAATTTGTTTTTTAGCTTATCCTTTCAGAATACAAATATGTTAAAAGGTGAGGTATGTTGGTTATAGCAAATGATCTTATTAAAAACATTTTTGTTTTCAGGCTTTAGTTTTTATTCTAATTTTAAGAAAAATTTTTCATATTGCTATTTAAAATATTTTCTTTGTTTTTAATAAAGGCATAAAATTATAGCACATAAAATTATTTTTTAGATTTGCGACAGCTGTGAAGAAGTTCCGTTTCCTGAATCCACTTTTGATTTTTAGCGGGGACTGCTTAAATCCTTCAGTTTTAAGTACAATAACGAAAGGAAAGCACATGATTCCTATATTAAATGAATTGGGAGTACATTTTGCAGTTTTTGGTAAGTATTCATAAGCTATCCTTTTGATTGTTATTTGAAGTGTATGAAGTAATTACAGATTACTTTTAGATTATTTGATGTAAGAAAAGTTGAATAATCTTGTTTATCAGCAGATAGGCCCTGAGAGCATTTGGAAGCTCATTAACAGGATTGTTCAATGAATCTGAAAATTTTTAATCAAACCCAGGTTTGATATTATGTGGTAAGATTTTTAATTGTGTCTCTACAAAAGTGAGATGTGTTATTAGAGTAGTTAAGATCATGAACTTTGGAGTTATCTGGGCCTGGGTCTGAATCCTGGTTCCATCTTCCTCTAGTTAAGTGATTTTAAGAAAGTGACTAATCTCTTAAAGAGTCAGTTTTATCAGAGGTAAAATTGGGAGAAAAGGGTACCTACCTTTCAGAATATGTATGAGGATTAAATAAGATAACCTATAAAATAAGTGAAATAATGCCAGGCACATAGTAAGCACTCAATATATTTTAGCTGTTTTTATTAAGATGAAAAAGAAGATATTTGAACTATTCATAAAATGTGTTAGGGTTTTGTGGGAAGATAGCAGTTTAGATATTATTTTCCTATGTTGAAGAGATAATTAGAGAATTTAGATAGAGGCTGAGATTAATAGGGATCTATCCCTGTATCTAACCACTATCTTATTGTAGGAATATGTATAGTGGTTATATTTGGATGGTATAAAAGATTTTTATTTTTTCCTGTGAGCTCTTTTAGATTTTTATACAATGAACTAATGGGATCATTGATTCCCATTGTTTAGTCATTTGTTCCCATTGGTTCGTCATACTAAAAGAATACTTGATAATACATTGTGAACATTTTGCCATATTATGAAATAATATTTTTTATTGTAAAATATACATAACATAAAATTTATAATTTTAACCATTTTAAATGTACTGTTCCCTGTTATTAAGTACATTCACATTGTTGTGTATGAAATAATTTTTATAACATTTTTAATGGTTGCCTAGTATTCCAATAATGGATGATGTTTCATTGTTTACCTAATTTGTTATTAGATATTTAGGTTATTTTCATTTTTTTGTTATTACAGTAAAACCGGGAATTAGGAAAGGATCAAGGGAAGAAAAGGATGTTGGCATATTTTAGACAGGTACTAGCAAATGTATATTGTAAAAATAGGTAGGATGGCAAGAGCAAGTAGTTAATGAATGAAATGGCTCCATAGAGTTCTATAATTTATGCCATCTTTCCCAAATCCTGAATGGACTTTGTTTCTTTGAGTGACAAAGAAGATAAAGAAGCAAGAATAGGCAGAATCAGCCACAGGATTTAACTGTTCTTTCTTTATTTTAACCTACTTACCATGTTCTTTGTTTTGTCTGCCACAGACTTCTGGAACTCATTACCATGTGGATTAAGAAGTCAGAATCTAAAAATGTTCCACATTTAAATCTAGTATATATTTGGTTACTAATTTTAGTCCACACATTGAATTGGACCATATGTCCTGACTTTCTTCTACTTATCTATATTGTGAAGAAGGGAACTGTGAATGTTGAAAACCTGATATACTAGTAGCATACTTTGAGCTCTGTAGTGTTTGACTCCCTTCTCTGAGGAATGTATAGATTTAATTGTAAGTGATATTATTTTCAGTTTATTTGACACTCTGTTTATACTGCAAATATATATTTGAATGATTTCAGTTTTCTTTTTATAGGCGTTTTGTGAGTGGGTTCTATTGTAAGAAGGTGAGAACAAATAGTCAAACCCTGTTGGTTATTTTCAGCTTATCAGTTTTGCTAAGTATTATATTGCATTTGTGTTTTGACATTTTAAATTCTTTTTTATGAATTTAATGCAATTTGAAGAGTACAGAAAAATATCAAGAAACAAAAGGTAATCACTCATAATGCCATCATTTTAGGTTAACATTTTGTGATATTTCCTTCCAGTTTCTTTTACACGCATTTTTCATGTAGTTGAGATCATGCTGTAATTGTACAATTTTGCATGCTACTTTTTCTTGAACATTATATCAAGCATTTTCCCATGTGTATCAGCTTCATCCTGGTGGAAAATAGTTGCCACAGGCATATGGGAATTTAAGGAGAGTTTAATAAAGACTATTTACAAAAGAATGAGGAGGAGGAGGGAAGCCGTAAGGGAGAGATAATATAGTATTGAGCACTTAAAAACATGGCTAGTATGAATTGAGGTGCGCAGTAATTTTAATGTATGCACTGGATTTCTAAGACTTAGTATGAGAACAGAAGAATGTAAAATATTCATTTTTTAATTGAATACATGCTGAAATGATAACATTTTGGGCATATATTGAATGACCTATACTAAAATTACCTTCACCTATTTTTTTAAATGTGGCTGCTAGAAAAATTAAAATTACACACATTGCTTACATTATATTTCTATTAATGCTAGTATGGAGTACAATGTAAAGAGGCATCTCTAAGCCTGAAAAGGGAAGGGAGGAGTCCCATGGAAAGCTCAGCTGATAGGATACATGACCTTCAGTAGAGGGTTGCAGCTAATCTACATGGACCTGGAAGGAAGGAAGATGTCTGGGAAATAAATACCTGATCCTATTCTCTTCCTTGACCATTTGTTCTCAAATTCCTACCTATGCCTACTATTGGTTTAATCTAATAGAAAGCCAGCAGATAAGGAAGCCAGTTGATACAATCCATAGAGGTTGACCTACCTGATCCCAGGGCAGGGTAGAAAAGGTAGAGAGTGAATCTGGAGAATCCCATGAAGATTTCTAGCATATTTTGTCATTAAAATGCTTTGCAAATCTAATTTTCAAGAACTGCAGTTCCATTTTATGTATTATTAATATATTGTGAATGTTTTGGGAAAAGTTATAATGTAGTCTAATTATGGGAATTATTTAGGGTATATTGTTTAGTTTAATATATATAAACATATATCAAATGGGGCTTTCAGTTGAAATAGCAATCAAGCTGTATACCCTGATAGAGTTTTATTAAGTGTCCTCCAGAATTTGAAAATTGATAGAATTTTTACATTGCCTGGTTTAAGTATGCCAATACTTAAAAGTAACATTTTCTGTACGATTAAATTTTTTTCTATCTAAACTGATGATGGAGTATACAACCTTGATTTATTGGGTTGGATTTCTTTACATTGTTTTCATTTATTGCTTTAAAACTGAGATATTGATTGGTAACTATTTCAATGGAACTTGATTCCAAGGTGATGTAATTTTTAAATTATACTTTGTGATTAAATGTAAATTGCATTTAATTTTTAATAATTTAATTATAAAATTGAATGTAAAATACAAAATAAATTATAAAATTACAAGATAAAGTGTAAAAATGTAATGAAATTTAAATGCAATTTTATTCATTAAAAGCATGCATAATATGAACCACTTGTTAATAAAAATTTGGTAAATAGTAGACTTAAAAGGCTGTCTAGGACCTTTTCTTACATTTATCTAAAGAATTGAATATCTGTTAAATACAGTGTGAATATATTATGATTTCTTACCTTAAGGAGAATGTACTATCATCATCAAAATCCTTAAAATTTGTTCTCAAGTAGTTTGAGTTGTGCCCCTACAATATACTTCTGCTTTGTATTTTGTTACAGACATTACAACGTAAATATCTGTTTAGTTCTAAAATCTAATATCCATTCACAATTAGTGGAATCGACATTACTATTTTTATTTAAAAGTTTTTCCTTTTATCTATGCTTTTATTAGTAGTAGTATTTTGGAATTAAACTTACAGCATATGAAAGTTTTAGTAGATGATTATTTTGATCATTGATATATAGAGAGAGACAAAACTCAACTGTAGTTTGTATTGCATTTAGTAATGATTACCTAGTTCTGAAAATGTTTTAAGACTAAATGATAATCCATGTTCTCTGAACAAACTTGTTGTGGATAACTTAATTATTGTTTTATAGTATATATTATTTTATTAATAATGTAATAGTATACTGTGGTATATTAAATAGTATATATACTAAAATAGTATAATAAAATATACTATTTTATTAATGTATTCAACTTTTTCCTATAGGTAATATATTCACATGGTTCAATAACCCAAATTTTTAATTATAGAGTAAAACTGCTCTTTCCTATGCTTGATTCCTTTTGCCCAGTTTGTATTCTCCCAGTTAACCTTCCTTTTAAGTTTTGTAGGTTTCTTTCCAGGGTTTCTTTATGAAACAATGAAAAGATGAACAAATAATAATAGTGATGTGATGCTTATTTTTCCCCTTTATTACACAAATGGAGCATATTACATTACATATGACATAAACTTTTTTCATTTACTCTTGTCTTCTTGCCACTTTTTCCTACATTTAAAAAAAAATTGTGCTTGTGGCCTTTCTTACTTACTTTTAATTTTTTTAATTATTGGAGAAATATTTTGTCAACATTTTAATCTCTATTGTGGGAAGATTTTTTTGAATATTGTTCCTTGTCTGGTAAATTTTGCTGCTTTTCTTATCTTTTTTCTTTTATCAGGGTTGTACCAGGTAGGATTCAGTGCAAGCTAATAATGGGGAATTATATTTGGAGTTGTTCCCATAGCTTGTGGGTTCCCAGGAAACTGAGTCTCTCATCTTCTTTTTAGGGAAGTGAAAGCACTTACCCCAGCAGGTGCTAATGGATGAAAGTAGTGACATGATATATTGTATCTGCTCTTGTATCAGATTGTTCCCAAGGGTTGGTTATTGGTCTCTCCCTTTTTTAGTCTAGCTGTCTGTAGTTCTGGCTTTTAATGAAAGTGACTCAACATTCAGGGATGAGCTCCCCAGGTACACTGAAAATGTTTAGGAGCCCGACCAGGCAAAAGTAACCTATAAATCTTTCTAAAATATATAGCTAAAAGTTACACACTCAAATTTCAAACATAACATTGATATCTGAATTCAAGTTTGTGATAGCTAACTTCGTATCTAAATTGAACTGTAGTCTCCAGCTATTTTAGAAGAAAGTCTGATGTCCAAATAAAAAATAAATCTCATTTAGACTTTAAGTCTAATCTTATTTAGATTGTAAACATTCTTGCCACAAAAAATAAGAATATGAGGTAACACATATGTTTTTTGACTATAAATTGTTGTGTATATTTTATTTTAAATTTTTTTATTTTTGAAATTAATATTTTAATTGAATAGTCATAATTATATTTCATTTATGGAGTACATTGTGATGTTTTGAGATATATACACACACAAACAAAATGTGGGATGATTAAATCAAGCTAATTAACATATCCATCACCTCACTTAAGACTTTTTTGTGGTGATGCATTTGATTATTTGAAATATGCAATCCATTATTATTGACCACTGTCACCCTGCTGTGCAGTAGATCTCAAAACTAATTTCTCCGGTCTAGCTGAAACTTTGTACCCTTTAACCAGCAACTCTCTTCCCCAGTCCTTCCACATCCTTCATCTCTGGTTACTTACCATCATTCTACTCTCCACTTCTATAAATTCAACTTTTTTTAGATTACACATAGAGGTAAGGTTGTGTGGCATGTGTCTTTCTGTGCCTGGCTTATTTCACTTATGTTCTCTAGGTTCATCCACATTGTCACAATGGCAGATTTCATTCTTTTTAGTAGCTGAATAGTATTTCATTATCTCTATATACACATTTTCTTTATCCATGCATTCGTTGATGGCTACTTAGGTTGATTCCATATCTTGGCTATTGTGAATAAGGCTGCAGTGAACATGGGAGTGCAGATATTGCACTTTGACATATTGATTTCAATTCCTTTGAATATATTCCCAGAAGTGGGATTCCTGAATCATATGGTGGTTCTATTTTTAGCTTTTTGAGGACCCTCCATACCATTTTTCTTACTGGTTGTCTAATTTACATTTCTACCAACACTATAGAAGGGTTTTCTTTTCTCTGTATCCTCTCTAACACTTACTGTCTTTCATCTTTTTGACAAAAGCCATTCTAACAGGTGAGGTGATGTCTCACCTTGGTTTTAATTTGCATTTCCCTTATGATTAGTGATTCAGAACATTTTTTTCATGAATCTGTTGGCTATTTGCATGTTTCTTTTGGAGAAGTATCTGTTTAGATCATTTTTATTTTTATTTATTTTTATTTATTTATTTATTTTTGAGACAGAGTCTCACTTTGTTGCCCAGGCTAGAGTGAGTGCCGTGGCGTCAGCTTAGCTCACAGCAACCTCAGACTCCTGGGCTTAAGCGATCCTACTGCCTCAGCCTCCCGAGTAGCTGGGACTACAGGCATGCGCCACTATGCCCGGCTAATTTTTCTATATATATTTTTAGTTGTCCATATAATTTCTTTCTATTTTTAGTAGAGACGGGGTCTCGCTCTTGCTCAGGCTGGTAGGTCATTTTTAAATTGAGTTATTTATTTTCTTGCTATTGAGTTGAGTTCCTTACACATTTTGGATATTAACCCCTTATCAGATATATGGTTTGCAAATATTTCTTAATTTTTTATTTTTATATATTATTTATTTTGCAGTGCAGAAGACTTTTAGTTTGATACAATCCAATTTGTCCACTTTTGCTTTTGTTGCCTGAGCTTTTGGGGTCATATCCACAGTATCCTTGCCCAAACCAATATTTCTTTCCCTAAGTGTTTTTCTGTTAGTTTCATAGTTTCTAGTATTACATTTAAGTCTTTAATTTATTTTGAATTGATTTTTGTGCCTGGTATAAGGTAAGGGTCTAATTTCATTCTGTATGTATATAACCATTTTTCCCAGCACTGTATATTGAATAGACTGGCCTTTTCCCATTTTATGTTCTTGGCAACTTGATTAAAAATCATTTGATTGTAAATTTGTGGGTTTACTTCTGGTCTTTCTCTCCTATTTCATTGGTTAATGAGTCTGTTTTTATGCTAATATTATGCTGTTTTGATTACGATTGCTTTATAAATATTTTGAAGTCAGGCAATGTTATGCTTCCAGCTTTGTTCTTTTTGCTGAAGATTGTTTTGGCTATTAAAGTCTTTTGTTGTTCCATACAAATTTAGGGATTTGTTTTATTCCTGTGAAAAATGACATTGGAATTTTGATAGGGATTGTATTGAATCTGTAGGTCAGTTTGTATAGTATAGACATTTGAACAATATTAATTCTTTCAATCCATGAGCATGGGATATTTTTGTATTTATTTTTGTTTTCTTCAAATTTTTTCATCAGTGATTTACAGTTTTCAGTATAGAGGTCTTTCACCTTAGCTAAATTTATGTCTATTTTATTTTTTTGTTGTTGCTGTTGTAAGTAGGATTTCTAAAAATTTCTTTTTGAATAGCTTATTTTTAATGTATAGAAATGCTACTGATTTTTGTTGGTTGATTTTGTATCCTGCAACTTTACTGAATTCTTTTATCCGTTCTAATGGTTTGGCTTTCTTTCTTTCTTTCTTTTTTTTGAGTCTTTAGGATTTTTTATATACAATCACGTCATTCATCAGAGATACTGGCCTGTAGTTTTCTTTTGTGGTTGTATCTTTGTCTGGTTTTGGTATTAGGGTAATTCACCAGTGAAGCCAGTGGGTCCTGGGATTTGCTTTGATGGGAAACTTTTTATTGTGGCTTCAGTCTTATTACTCACTATTGGTTTCTTGAGGTTTTGGATTTTTTCCTCATTAAGTTTTGGTAGGTTGTATGTGTCTGGGAGTTTATCTGTTTCTTCAGATTTTCCACTTTGTTGGGATATAGATGCTCATAATAGTTTCTAATGATCCTTTGTATTTCTGTGGAATTAGTTGTAATGTCTCATTTTCTTATTTTATTTACTGGGTCTTCTGTCTTTTTTCTTAGTCTAGCTATAGGCTTGTCAAGTTTGTTTATCTTTTCAAAAAACCAACTTTTTGTTTTATCTTCTGTTTTTTTTTTAAATTAGTTTTAATTTCTTTTATTTATGATCTGCTCTTTATTATTTCTTTTCTTTTATTAATTTTAGGTTTTATTTGTTATTAGTTATTTAGTTTCTTTAGGTACTTCATTATGTTGTTTATTTGAAGTCTTTGTACTTTTTCAATGTAGGTATTTTATTGCTATAAACTTCCTGCTTGGTACTGTTTTTACTGTTTCCCATAGGTTTTGGTATGTTGTAATTCCATTTTCATTTGTTTCAATAAGTTTTTAAATTTCCTTCTTAGTTTTTTTGTTAACCCATTCATCATTTGGGAGCATGTTTAATTTCCAAGTGTTTGTGTGTTTTCCGAGTTCCTTTTATCACTGATTTCTAGTTTTATTTCATTATGGTCAGAAAAGATACTTGGTATGATTTCTACTTTTTTGAATTTGTTGAGTCTTATTTTGTGGGCTAAGATATGGTCTATTCTGTAGAACATTCCATATGCTGATGAAGACAATGTGTACTTTGCAGCTGTTGGGTGAAATGTTCTGCAAATGTCAGTTAGGTCTGTTTGACCTAGTGTGTAGTTTACCTCCAATGTTTCTTTGTCGATTTTCTCTCTGGATAATCCTTCCATTACTAAGAGTGAAGTATTGAAGTCTCCTACTATTATTGTATTACAGTCTATCTCTCCTGTTAGATTTATTGTCTGCTTTATATACTTGGGAGCTTTGATGTTGGGTGTATAGATATTTATAATTGTTATATCCTCTTGTGGAATTGTTCTTTTTGTCATTATATAGTGACCTTCTTTGTCTCTTCTTACAATTTCTGATTCATGGCCTATTTTATGTGATATAAGTATAGCTACTCCTGTTCTTTTTTGGTTTCCAGTTGCATGGAATATCTTTTTCTATCCCTTCACTTTCAGTCTATGTGTGTTTTTGAGGTGAATTGCCTTTCTTGTAGGCAGCTTATATTTGGATCTTGTTTGTTTATCCATTCAGCCACTGTCTTTTAACCGGAGAATTGAGTTCATTTGCAATCAAAGTTATTAAGGATTTACTACTGCTATTTTGTTGCTTGTTTTGTAACTCGAGTCTTCCTTTCTTACTGTCTTCTTTTGTGGTTAAGTTATTTTTTCCTGATAGTATGTTTTAAGTCATTGCTTTATATTTTCTGTGAATCTATTATAGATTTTTGCATTGTGGTTTCAAAAAACATCTTATAGATATAACAAGTTATTTTAAAGAGATGAAAAGTTATCTTAGATCACAAAGAATAGAAACAGAAAAAATGAAAAAATTCCACTACACTTTAACCTCATCTTTCCCCCTCTTTTGACTTTGTTGTCTCAATTTACATATTTTTACATTGAATATCTCTTAACAGGTTGCTGCAGCTATTGTTGTTTTTTAAAGATTGGTCTTTTGACCTTCATACTAGAGTTATGAATGGATCACTGGACCACAATTTTACTATTAGCACATTCTGGATTTATACATGTGCTTAATTTTATTAGTGGGTTTTATACCTTCATATGTTTTCTTTTTGCACATTGTTGTTTTTTTCCTTTCCGATTGAAAAACTCCCTTTAGCATTTCTTGTAAGATGGTTCTGATGCTGGTGGATTTTCTAAACTTTTGTTTGTCTGGGGACAACTTTTATCTCTCCTTTATAGTTGAAGGATAGCTTTGCTGGAACAATATTCTTGGATGGCAGGTTTTTTTTTCTTTCAGCACTTTGAAGATGTTGTCCCACTTTCTTCTGATCTGTATGGTTTCCATTGAGAAGTCTGTTGGATAGATGAATTTTAGCTTCTTTATATGCTACTTGTTTCTTTTCTCTTTTTGTTTTTTGGATTCTCTGTTTTTCCTTAACCTTTGAAAGTTTGCTTATTATATGCATTGGGGTAGTCTGATTTGGGTCAAATCTGTTTGGCGTCCCTGTAGTTGGATATTTATATCGTCCTTAAGGTTTAAAGGTTTTTTATTATTTCTGTGAATAAACTTTCTACCTCTTGCTTTTGTTCAACTCTCTTGTGAACACCAATAATTCTTAGATTTGGTTTTTTGAAGTAATTTGCTCTATCTTGTAGGCAATCTTTGTTCCTTTTTATTCTTTTTTCTTTTCTCTCCTCTGACTCTATTTTTAAGTAGCCTATTTTCGAGCTTATTCATTCTTTCCTCTGCTTGATGGATTCTGCTGTTGAGATCCATAATGAATTTTTTAGTACAGCAAATACATTTCTTAGTTTCAAGATTTTTAAAATTATTTCAATATTTTGTTATATTTTTCTGATAAGTTTCTGAATTGCTTTTCTATATTACTTTTGAAGATCATTGAGTTTCCTTAAAACTGCTATTGTGAATTCTTGATCAGAGAGTTCACATATCATCATCTCATTAGTGTCATTCACTGGTTCCTTTCTTTATCTATTTGGGAGGTCATAGGTTCCTGTTTGCCCTTGTTTCTTGTGAATGTACATCTGTGTCTTTGTACTGATATTTATTTTCATCTTTTCTGTCTAGCTTATTTTGGGGTTTTTTGGATAAGTGTTCTTTGAGATTCTTTGTAATTTACCTGTTTTATTTTTCCTCTAGGTCACTGCTTCCTTTTTGGCACTAGATGGCACCTTCATCCCAGGTTTGCTTTGATTCTAGTAAACAATTAGAGTGCTGCCCATCCCAAATGGGGGAGGTCCCAAAGGGGATATCCTGGTATCCTCCGAAGGCTGGCTAGTGGTTCATGCCCAGGGAACCTGTGGAATGAACCTCTGACAGTGTGATGCTGCTAAACAGCCACTCTGCTTTGGCATCTCCTTTGGCCGAGTTATAGGGCAGAGTTTCTAGGGCTGGGGATGGTAGATTTGCCTACTTCCATTGTCTCTGGCTGTCCGCAGGGATATTTTTCCTTTCAGGCACTTGAGATATTTCCCATGGGTTGAGGCCAGGACAGGTCTCCTGCCAGGGAACCCAAGATGGTAGGGAAGCTGGTCATCTACCTTGGTCTCACTTTACCCAATGTAGAAAACTTGAGCTAGGGGGAAGTTTTCTACATGCTTAGTGCCAGATTGGGGGAGGGACATTGCAGATATGGAAGTCTGATTCCCTTACCAATCTGCTATGAGTTTTTTCACCGTGCTGTGGCCCTGGAAATGATCTCATCCTCATATTTGAGTTCTGTGATATTTCGGGTGATAATCTCAGCACTGTATATTTGTTTTCATTTTCTGTAGTGAGTTGTGGGGGACTGGATCCGGTTTGCTTCTGTGCTGTCTTTGGAACTAGAAGTCATTAAATGCCCAGAAAAACTAACATCTTGAGAATATTTTCCCTCTTTCCATGAACATGGACTATCTCTCCACTTATTTAGTTCTTTTTTTCTTTCATCATGGTTTTGTAGTTTTCCTCATATAGATCTTATACGTATTTTGTTAGATTTATACCTATTTCATTTTCAGGGTGCTAGTGTAAATGTATTGTGTTTTTAATTTTGAATTTCAGTTGTTCATTGCTGGTACAGTAGTTTACCTCTACTGTATAGGAAACTACTACTTGGAGAGTTACAGTATTTCAGTTTGAAAATGGAATAACATTCTTGTGAATTAATTTTAAAACTTTTTGTTTTTATTTTTAGGAAACCATGAGTTTGATTTTGGTGTGGATATATTGGAAGAATACATGAAACAAATGCACTTTACGTGGTTTCTCAGTAATGTCTATGACAGATTTACTTCTGAACCTCTTGGACATGGTGCAGTAAAAACAATAGTTAATTGGAACAATATAAAAATTGGCTTAATGGGGTTAGTTGAAGAAGATTGGCTTGATACATTGGCTACAGTTAATAAGTCAAATGTAAACTATAAAGATTATGTTGAAGTTGCTAATAAAATAGCAGTAGAACTTAAAGAAGAAGGAGCAGATCTTGTTATTGCAATAACTCATATGAAATGGGGAAATGATACAAGGCTTGCCCAAAGAGCAGAAGCGGTCAATTTGATTCTAGGAGGCCATGACCATGATTATGGAATCAAGAAGGTGAATGAAACTTGGATTGTCAAAAGTGGATCTGATTTTAAAACCTTGACAAAAATAAATATAAGACTCTTTGGTGCATCTTTCCAATATGTATTTGAGAAAGTAGACATTTTGAATTATTTGGAAGAAGATTCATATATTAAAGCAATAGTAAAAGATTTTACTCAAAACATACAGGTGGGTGGATATTGCTGCTATCATTTAGCAAAATTAAAAATTGATGACATGAACATTTACTGGACAACACTGTAACATAATAGCATGTAATTAATGAACAACCAACACTGTAAATGGCATCTTTAATCACAATACATTAATTCTCATTTTAGCTTTATTGGATTTTAATTTTCATATTCAATTTATATTTTATTTTGGCTTTATATTTAAGAGGAATTTAGACCTATATAATGCTTGGGATTATTTCAACTATCGTGAAAATATTTTTTAATACTCAAATTCTGCAAGAATCTGTTTCTTTAATAAAGGGATTACTACTTCAATTTAGGAAGCACTGGGTTAACAAAAGAACAGGTGAATTTTACATCAGCTTGTAATGAAAAGGTGCTTTTTCCTGCCTTCTTTTCTACATAACTACCTTAAATTTCAAGTAGTTTGCAATCAGGCCACATCAACTTTTATATGTGTTTGAAACCTTGAGACTTGTCTTTTTTCCAGGGCTTCACACACTTGGAAAACCTGCAGTGCCCTAACAGGGAGTATCTGTGTGTTATATTTGCAAGAGCTAATGGGAAATATGAGCCAGGTTCTATTTATATCTGGGCATGCATCTCATATAACCTCTGGTACTTGAATTGGTTCTATGTGAATGGAGCTCCCTATTCTGATTTGGGTCTAATATTAATGGATGCTACACATTTAGAACAGCTTAGTGTCATGAATATTAGATATTTTTATGACAGTTTTCTGGCTCTGGAAGGTATAGATGGGGTCTCCTAAAATTTATGATAACCTGGCTCATTAAATGGCTCTGAAGACTAAATCATTGTTAGGATATGCAGTATTTTGATATCCATTTAGTACTTTGGTATTTGGAGAGAAAGAATTTCAGTAAATTATCTGATTTTGAGCTGGAGGTGAATAAATGGTCAAGAGGAGAAAAAAATTTTAAAATAGCTTATTTTTTCTTTTTTTAGTATATGTTAAAAGAAGTTCTCTGCCCAATTGATATGGAACTAGATGGTCGTGAAATTACTGTAAGAAGATCTGAGAGCAATCTTGGAAATTTGGTAACTAATGCAATGTTGGAAGCTACTCGTGCTGATGTAGCACTACTTAATTCAGGTGATTTCATTATTTAATTTGTTAAAAATAAGCAATTATGCTTCAAAAATGACTAAAATTAGTTTTTCAAAATTTATAGTAGCAGTGGACTATTTTTATGACATGCAAAGTCCTGTTAAGAAATCTGTTCCATTAACTTCATGAGATCAGCTCTTTGTGTTTTTTTTTGCTCAGGTACACCATTTAGAATTAGATAGTTTGGTTTATTTGAAAATTAAAGCATTAGGTTTTAAAAATTTTAACTTTTGTATTCGATGATATTTTGAATTAGATGTGGCCTTGTCATTTTTCTATTTTAAACTTGGTGTTCAGTCAAGCCTTGATTATATCAGAAGCATTGGACTTTATAAAAGATTTCATTAGAATTTTTGTTCTTTTACCAATTCTCCCTTCTTAGCTGCAATAAGTAGTAGTAAGAGAAATCTTGTAAGTTGAATGGGTAATCTGCTCCCTAACCTAACCATTTTTGTGTACTACCATAGTAGTTTGAAGTTGGCCTAGCTAGGGTTGTAAGCTAGGGTGTTAAGAATCTCTATAGGTAACAGAAAATTAAAACTTCCATTAAACCAACCTCGGTTCATATGCCATAATGCAGAGCTTTAGACATTATGACTATATGTAGTCACAGTGATTAGATGACCGATTATTTTAAAAATTTATAATGTGACACATTTAACATCCTAATAATAAACTTTTTATAATGCCATTTCACTGAAAATACAAGTGATTTTAATCTCCCATATGAATAATTTAGGTTAGTTTTTGGAAAAATTTCCTAAAAGTGAAATTTGTTAAGCCTTAGAATTATTTACTTATAAAATTTTTCTGTTTAGAGATCTTTAAAAATAGATGATATTTGCGTTGGTATGCCTTAGGCATGATCCTATCTGAAAGCAGAGGCAGAGGTAGTGGCTTTTCACTTATTACATTCTGTAATTAAAGAGAAAATGATAGATTACATGAAATTAAATCTTCTAAAAATGAATATGCTAGATACAACCACATGATTAAGATGGAAGTAAACATGGGGAGGGGTTTGGAAAAATGATTAGGAACTTTTGGCAATGTGGTGTATAACTCTGTAATTTTGAATATAACAGAGTCATATATAATTGAGTCAATATAATTGGGTCATAAAGGTGACATTTATGGAAAAAATGAAATCAAAATATGTATTTTTTTTCCTTAAATGACTATAGGCACTCTCAGATCTGATCGAATACATCCAGCAGGGAATTTCACTTTGCATGATCTTTTGGCTATTCTTCCCATAGTGGACCCAGTTTTAGTTGTCAGAATAACAGGTGCTCAGCTGCTTGAAGCACTTGAAAATGGGGTTTACAAGTACCCAGCTCTAGATGGGAGGTATGTATATATGTTTCTACTGATTGATGTACTCATCAATTATTTTTTGTATAATGGAACTGAAAGAAAACTCTGAATTTAAATGTGGTTTAACATCTTTAAAATTTAAATGTATAAAGCTTTAAAATATTGGTATATCAGGATAGTTTTTTAAAAACTCATTCTTTTTTTTCACTAAATAGTGTGAAATTGGCAAAACATTAGTCTGTAAAAATTGTACTTCCTATTAAAAAATAGGATTACTTTTAGTTGTATATGGGTATATTTGGGAAGGCCCTGAATTTAAGTATTTAGGTACCTAAAATTCTTCTTTTCTCCCTTTTGTTATTTAAGAAATAAGATACTACTTTGTTGGCTGGGTTTATTCTCACTGCAGAATTCTTAGGTAAATGATGCTAAACTAGCAGATTTAAGGGATTGGGATGCTTCTCTCCCTTCCTTTAATCCATGAGCCAAAATGTAGGACAAACCAGCAGCTCAATATCATAATCTATGGTATCATTATACTGTATATATTATAGGGTACCATGGTGACAAGAGTTAAGAGGCTGAAAAAAGAGTGAGACCAACCATCTGGAGAGAAAGGTTATAGAAAAATCTTTTGATTTTATAAAACGTTACATCAAGTTTTATTTAAAAAGCTTTATTGAGATATCGTTCATATACCATATAGTTCATCCATTTAAAGTGTGTAATTTAGTGGTTTTTAGTATGTTCATAGAATTGTGTGACTATCATCACAATCAGTTTTAGAAAATTTTTATCACCCTCAAAATAACCCTTGTATGCATTAATGGTCACTCACTATTTCCTCCCAAACCCCCCAGCTCTAGGCAAACACTAATCAACATTCTGCCTCTAAGGATTTGCCTTTTCTGTACATTCCATATAAATAGAATCATATAATATGTGACCTTTCAACTGGCTTCTTTCACTCAGTATGCTTTCAAGGTCCATCCATGTTATAGCATGTATCAGTACTTTTCATTTTATTGTTGAATAACATTCCATTGTGTAGATAACACATTTATCCATTTACCAGTTGATGGACATTTGGATTGTTCCCTCTTTTTGACTATTATGAATAATGCTGCTATGAAAAGTCATGTACTAGTGTTTGTGTAGACATACGTGTTCATGTTTTTTATGTATATATGTAGGAGTAGAATTGCTTTGTCATATGTTATCCTCTGATCTTTTGAGAAACTGACAGACTGTTTTCTAAAGTAGTTGCACCATGTTACATTCCTCTCAGCAGTATATGAAGGGTTCAATTTCTCCACTTTCTTGTTAACACTTGTTATCTATCTTTTAGATACTAGTCATCCTAGTAGATGTGAAGTGGTATCCCATTTTGGTTTTGATTTGCATTTCTCTGATGGCTGTTGATATTGAGCATCTTTTTCATGTGCATATTTTCCATTTGTATGTCTCCTTTGGAGAAATGTCTATCCATATCTTTTGCTCTTTTAAAAATTGGGTAGTTTAAAAAATATTGAGTTATAGAGGCTCTTTATATTTTCTAGATACAGGTTTCTTATTAGATGTATGATTTGCAAGCATTTTCTCCAATTCTATAGTTTGCCATTTTATTCAAAGAGATTTATGCCTTGAGTTTCTTCCAAGAGTTTTATAATTTTAACTCTTACCTTTGGGTCTTTGATCCATTTTGAGTTAATTTTTGTGTATGGTATAAGAAGGTGGCCCAACTTTATTCTTTCACATGTGTTTGTCCAGTTGTTCTAGACCATTTGTTGAAAAAACTGTTTTTCCCCCATTCAATTATCTTGGTACTCTTGTCAAAAATTAATTTACCAGAGGTATAAGCATATTTCTGGACTCTCAGTTGTGTTTCATTGATCTATATATGTTTATGTTTAATGCAGTAGCACACTGCCTTGATTATTCTACCTTTGTAGTAAGTTTTGAAATCAAGGAAATGTGAGTCCTCCAACTTTGTTTTTTTCTTTCAGGATTGTTTTGGCTATTTTGGGTCCCTTGTATTTACATATGAATCTTAGAATCAGCTTGTCACTTTCTGCAAAAAAGGAGCTAGGATTTTGGTATGAATTGCATTGAATCTTTAGATTGGGGAGTTTTGCTGTCTTAACAATATTAAGTCTTTCAATTTAGCAACACAGAATGTCTTACCATTTATTTAGTTCTAGTTTCTTTAAACAATGTTTTATAGTTTTCAGAAGTCTTGCATTTGTTTTTATTACATTTATTCCTAAATATTTTATTCTCTTGGATGGTATAAATTTTTATAATTGTTTTCTAAATTTTATTTTTTCTTACTGTTCATTTTCAGTGCATAGAAATACTATTGATTTTTGTATATTGAGTATATTGAACCAATTATGTTTTAAAGTCAAACGAACCTGGTACTAATATAGTAAATAAACTCAAGGAGAAACTTATATTGGTATATCTGGCTTTCTGCATACATAGTTTAAGGCACAGTGCTTATGAATCTCTATAAATATCTTTTTTTCCCCCAAAAGTAGATATGGGAGGGTGTAGGGCAAGATGGCTAACTACAAACATTGGTTGCCAGATTATCTCAGAACAAAGGAAAAGTGTTAGATTTTAGCTCAGGTGTAATTCTGAGGGAAAAGTGCCAGAACCTACTAAAGATTCCACAGAAAGAAGTTGTGGAGCAGCACAAGAAGGAGCAAGATATCAGCAGAGATCAACCCCTTGAGAAACTTGGAGTCCCATGGAAAGGGTAATGGGGGTTTTGTTTCTCCTTCCCTCACACCTCTGGTAGTCAGCAGGCTCCTGAGCTGCTGGAGAGCTGCTCTACCCTCAGAAGCCCAAAAGCTGTTGCAGCCAGTGAACTGGGAACTTCTTGAAAACAAAGCACTGGGCTGCCAAGCCCCTCAGAGTTGCGTCTTGTTACCACAGACTTAGGCCAGAAGGGTGGGCACCATATTACTTCTCCACCCAGTATATGCCTTTGTCTTTCCCAGGGAGCTTCAGCCCTTCAGTTCCTGTGTCACTGGTCCCCACACAAACATTTTCCAACCTCTACTCAGACTGCAATGGCCATAGGGGCCAGCGGGTCCTGGGGGAATTTTGTGATCCCAGAGCTTGGACATTCCAGGTAGGCTGCCTTCAGGGGAAAGGGACAGAGGGGACCAGAGTGCCAGCTTTTCTCCATTCAGATTCTTTTCCTCCCTCTCCTATCCTCCACTCACTGCTACTGAATGGTATGGGTGTTTCAAAGGATGATTGAGCTGAGACTCTCAGGAGCAGCTGCTAACTTTCTCTTGGTATGATGGCATGCCCACCACACTAAGGCTTGCACAGAGAGTGGGGCTCACACCTTTTCTCTTAGAGACCTGCAATGGAAAAAGAGGTGCTCAGACTGTGAGCTCCCTGATTGCCAGCTCTCTCCAGTGCTGCTCACCTGCCTGCTCCAGCAGGGCAGGGAATACCCTGAAGTGGAGGCACATTAAGCCTACTTGAGCACTCCATGGACAACTCGGGACCAGCACACTTCTCTCTGGCACAGTCAGGGATTGAACTTGGGGGACCAGGGTTCAGGCCTGCAGGCTATATCCCATATCACCAGGATTTGATTGTGTTGCTTCAGGGCATAGGAAAGAGATTTGTGAACTCATCTTGGAAGTCAAGAGAGCCTATGTGGGCAGAACTGAAAGGGGAGTGCAGTGTGAGTCCAAGCTGCAGCACACTCACGGAGCACTTCTATCTCCACAGGAAAACCACACTTTTGGTCCAGGACAGGATCCTGGGCAGTAAGCTCCCAGTCTACAGCACCATTGTTGGTGAGCTCAGCTAGTTTGGGCTGCTGCTTGTGGCCAGGTGCTAGAAGATCTGTAGAACAGGGGAGGAGGGAGAGTAAAACCTATTCCCAGCAAGCCAGTCTGTGAATCCCAGATGGTCCCTCTCCCATAAGCAGAATCTCTGGCTTGGTGGGGCTGCTTCAGCCCCTCCCTGGTGGCTTTCCCCAGTAGCCTGGCAACTGACCCTCAACCCTTGCCAAGCCAGCTCTTGTGCCTGCCTTTCTGGAGCCTGAAGGCAGACTAATCTGACTCAGTCCCACCCAGTTGTGCTCCTCCACCCACCTTGGTTGTGGTGGAGCACAAGAAGGAGTCCCCTGGGAGCTTCAGGGCCCTGCCCACCACCTGGGGTATCCAAGTGCTTCTCCTGATTGACTATTGCTGGTCACAAGTCCTAAAAACACCATTGCAGCTGGATCTTTCCTGCAAGTGCCACTGACTGGCAGGGAGGACAGCCCATTGTAAAGCCCATTACAGCATTTACTGATTCAGTAATATAAGGCATGGATGACTCTTACCCACAAGCATCACTTACTGTCTCAGAGATTAAACTGGGCATCCCAACATAATTCACACTGTTAAGAAGACCACAGGGATGGGGAAAGAGAAAGGATTTCAAAGACCTCCATCTTCCCTTGTCAACAGGAGAGATAGAATCTGTCCACACACATAGTATACCACCACTACAGCCTGCAAATAACTAGCAATTGAGAAAACTACCACTCTAAGGATATCTATAACCAAGGCATACATTCAGAAACTAGACCCCCATCAAAGTATCCACAAGCAAGTGAAAGGCCCTTACCCAACATACGCTACAGACACACCCTTAAGAGTGAAGGAGAAAAAAGAAAAATCTCCATCTAAATAAAAGAAAATCTGAAAAAAGAAGTGACAGCTGCTCCAGATGAGAAGGAATCAGTGCAAGAATTCTGGAAGTATGAAAAATCTGGTGTGGCCATGAACTACATTTGGCAAAGGAATGGTAGCATTCATGACACAAGGCTTGAAAGGGTCTTATGCTTTGCCATTTCCATGAGAAGAACTTTCCCAGGTAGCCACTGCCACTTTGGCCTGGGTGTCTGAATGAGTATACAGAGAATAGATGTAGCTCAATATGCAGTGAGGAGTCAAGCTCAGCTACACCTACAATTTGAAGCAGAGCCACTGACCTGCTTAGATCAGAGCTGAGTTGGGGATCCAGGAGCATGAGAATAGAATGCTTATTGTTGTATGCCATTGAGTTTGGGGTAGTTTGTTAGGTGGTATTATTGTGGCAGTAGCTAACTGATATAGCCTCATAGGGCATCCTTATTTTTTATTAAATAATTTCCATTACTAATGCAAACTTGCTTAACTAACCTACTTAATTTCCTTTCTGGATTCACAGACATTCCGTTCCTACTCTATAACAATCTGACTGATGCCCATGACTCATTGATTGTTTGTAGCTGTAGCTTACTCTACTGTGCTCACATGCTTTTGCTCCTAACAGTTGTTTCATGTTTATACAAATCAGTTTTAGTTGTGCTCAAATTTGCCAATACCAGTTATACTTCCATATTTTAATTAAATATTATGTAAATTAGAAAAAATAGAAATGCTTATTTCCCACAGTAAGTTCAATTAAGAAGACTATGTGGTAGCCAGTAGTGTTATTTTTCATAAGCAATTGATTTCTTGATATTAAGTGTAGGCATGTATCCAAAAAGTGATTTTAAACATGATTTTAACTGAGCCTAGATTTTAAACCAACTTTTATTTAGGTGGTTGATTTTTTTTCAACTTGTAGTTATATTATATCTTACAGATCTTTATCCTATGTCCTCCTTCCCAGTATTTGTTATTTGCTCTAGGGAAATTATAGAGATGGGTAGAAATAGATTTTTATGATGCTTGCCAATATTCTGATCCTTGAGGCAGTTTTTCTTTCTTTTGGAGTTCCCCTGGTATGTTCTATGTCATTTGCCTCTTTGAATGTCCACAATATGAAAAATAGTATTAATATCTTGCACATAGCAAGGTATTTCATAAATTCTTAACTGATTTTGTAGTATATTATGAAATTAGGAATAGGCAAGAGTTAGTATTTGACCTATTTTGCTGGAATAAAGGCTGAGGGGTAGGCTGCAGAATGAGTAGGGGCAGGATGGATTTTTCAAGTTAAAATAAAAAAAAATGTAAAAATTATTTTATAGTATATCAGACTTTGGTTAACTGGGTTTTAGCCAAATACTAAGATGTTAGTTTGGTAGGGTTAAAATGGTGTTAGGAAGGATGAAGCAGTAACAAAGAGATAATGTCAAATGAATAGAACTACTTTTTTGTTCCTCCATAACAGTGTGGCTAATGGGTGTTCTAGTAGTAAAACTGATCTGAACTAGTTGACAGATGCTGCTGTTTGCCTGGAGCTGGGCTCACTTAAACAGGCATCATTCTGTCAGCATTAATTGGGCTGTGAATGGGAGACTGAGTCAGATGCCAAAATCAACCCAGCTTCAGGCATATAACAGTATACTTCGTCAGCTTTTCTTAGTGAATAGCTATTTGACAAGCATTTGCATGTACCCCATCTCAGGTAATCATGAAACTGCTGTGTACGTAAATTCTTGTATTCTTTAGTGTTAGCTAGTGTTAACTATTAATGTATTTGTAGGAAAATCCTCAGTGATTCAGACACTGAATCTGTTATTAGGAAAAGTCAGATTTTTTTCAGCTAAGGGTTAATTCTTTAATACCAGAACTTAAATTTTATCCTTTTGGGTGAAAACTTATTAAAATGTACTATGTTTTTTTCTACCTTTAAATGTGTCACTAAAGTTTATCTGATTTAATGGACTCCAGGTCATCAACATTAATTTTAGGTATTATTATGTGCTGAAGATATAATTATATGCAGGTATCAGTGATGTAAGCTCACACAGAAAGAATTCATTTGGATTTTGCTTTCTTACAAAGTTCCAAATATCACTTTTAAGAAAATTAATAGCTTTATTGAGATATAATTCACATATCATACAATTTACCCATTTAAAGCACATAATTGAATGATATCTAGTACGTTCACAAGAGTTGTGTAACTATCACCAATTTTAGAATAGTTTCATCATCTCAAGAAGAAACTCTGTACTCATTAGCAATCACTGCCCATTTTCTCTGAAAACCCCCAGTCCTAGGCAACCACCAGTCTATTCTCTTCTGTATTGATTTGTCTGTGCTGCACATTTCATATAAATGGGATCATATAATACGTGGTATTTGTGATTGGCTTCTTTCACTCAGCAGATATTTTCAAGGTTCATTTATGTTGCAGCAGATATCAGTACTTTATTACCTTTTATTGATGAATGATAGTCCATTATATGTATAAATCACATTTTATTTATCAGTTTGTGGGTTTGATTTTTTCTGCTTTTTGTCTATTATGAATAATAGTATAGTAAATATTAATGTGTAAGTTTTTGTGTGGACCTGTGTTTTCATTTCTTTTGGGTATATACCTAGAAGAGGATCCTATTTTTTTTTTTTTTTGAGTTTTGGTTATTTGTTTTTTTCTCACAACGATGAAGTGAGAAATGTACACTGGTAAGACATCTTGGGCAGTATAGAATGTAGAATGGCTTCCTTTCTGAAAAATTAATGAGAAGATCAAAGACTGAAGTTTGTTATAAATGGCTTTCCCTCTAGAAATTTACCATCTTTTTTTTTTTTTACTATTTTTTTTTTCCCCACTTGTCAGCACCATTTCAAAACATCATCTAAATATTTGAAGATTGAAAGTCCTGGATAGTACCTGCACGATAGACCAGTTTTATCATGAAGTAGTCTCATAGTTTGAATAATACCATTTTCCTTAGATTGACCTAGTGTGGGACTACTGAGGAGCAGGAAAATGGAAAAATATTCCTAGTCACTGCAATACTTTGGGGGTAGATTCTAGAATTGTATATTAAAAGAATAGCTTTGATATTCTTTGGTAAGCCTATGATTCTGAAAAAATTATTCAGTAATTATTTTTTATTTTTTTTTTTTGAGACAGAGTCTCACTCTGTTGCCCAGGCTAGAGTGAGTGCCGTGGCATCAGCCTAGCTCACAGCAACCTCAAACTCCTAGGCTCAAGCGATCCTCCTGTCTCAGCCTCCCGAGTAGCTGGGACTACAGGCATGCACCACCATGCCCGGCTAATTTTTTCTCTCTCTATATTTTTTTTAGCTGTCCATATAATTTCTTTCTATTTTTAGTAGAGATGGGGTCTCGCTCTTGCTCAGGCTGGTCTCGAACTCCTGAGCTCAAACGATCTGCCCACCTCGGCCTCCCAGAGTGCTAGGATTACAGGCGTGAGCCACCGTGCCCGGCCAGTAATTATTTTTAAAAAAATAATATCTGTGAAAAAAGTATCACTTCTTAGCTTATCACTTATTCTTTTTTTTTCAAAAATTTATTGAAATCCTGCTCTGTGCTAGGCACTATAATTGGCTCTGAAGATTAAAAAATGCATAGGGCATGGTTTATACCCATGAGGAGCTTATAGTGTAGTGGATTTTGTATCTATCTATATCTGTATACATATGCCTGCATATATATCTCTGCTAAGAATTACAGTACAGTGCATACTTGAATAATGTCATTTCTTACCATATCATTTCATTATGACGTTGATGAGAAAAAAAATTGATTCCTGGCTGGGGGCCACTATCTCTGTGGAGTTTTCATGTTCTCCTCAGGTCTGCCTGGGTTTTCTCCAGGTACTCTGATTCCCTCCACATCTCAGAGATGTATATTTTAGGTGAACTAGAGTGTCTACGTTGTCCCAGTCTGAGTGAGTGTGGGGGTGTGTGTGAGTGTGCCCTGCAACAGCATGGCCTCCTGTCTAGCGCTGATTCCCGCTTTGTGCCCTGAGCTGCTGGGATAGGCTCCCACCACCCATGACCCAAACTGGGTAAATAATTATCTTACTTGCTTTTTATGAATCTTATTTTTGTTTTTATTAATTTTTTTAATTGTATGTATAGCTCACATTTATTTCAATGTTTAATATTAGATGTGTTTTGGGTCTTTAGAACTTCGGTGACGTTTTTGTGACTAGAAATATATCCTAGGAACTTAACTCTTGTTTATATCAGTTAGCCTATGGTTAAATTGGTTTTGTTTTATGTCATTTTGCTCAAAGTTGCAATTTCCAAGAACCTATCGATGACATTAAATGAGGACTTACTGTATAGTATTCTATAATTAAAATCTGTACTTAATATAGGAATAACTAATTTTGCCTAGGGGATTGTCAAAGACCTTACAGTGGAGGATAACTTTAAAGCTGCCTTCTAAGGATGATTAGTTCAAGGTAAAGTGGGAAAGGACATTCTAGGCAGAAGGCACAGAATGTTATATAAAACTGCTTGAACAATCCTGATATGTTAGGCATTATAATGAAGTGGTTCTTATTAAATGGACTAGCAGAAGCATAGAGTGCATGTTAAAGAAAGGTACAGGTTTGTAAAGGTAAGATAAGCCAACTTGGGAATTTATGTCCAAAATTATTGGAACCTTCTACTGTGGTTTATGGGGAATGGTTATTTAATTTTTAGCCAGGGAGTGACATGATCTGATTTATATTTTAGAAAAATAACTAGTGGCTATGACAGAGTGGAGAATAATCTGTAGAGGGGCTATGGGGGATGGATGCATGATATGTTTCTAAGGTATAATCAGCACTAATTGAAATTTGATTAGACTTGTATGCAGAGGTTTTGTCAGAAACTTGATTAGATTTGGATGCAGAGGTATTGTCAGATATCTTTAAATTGTGTTGAGACAAAAGATACAGATATTTGGAAGCCACTTAAACCAGTCTGCTAATATGTTTTCAGTTGTTCAGCAGAATGCAATTTCAATCTTGAACTTATTTTATATTCATATCTTTTTAATGTTCATTGCATTTCCTGAATCTGATACTCTGTTCTTTCTATGCCTATTTATTTCCTTGAAAAATCATTTTTCCACCATCAATTCTATTTATAAGTAGACTAAAAATTGTTATCTGATGACTGAATTTGCACACACCTAGACAAGTCTTTAATGTCTGGGTAAAGCATATTGCCTCTAATTGAGAAAAGAAACACTGAAAGAGAAGCAGGGTTAGGTTAAAAGCCGATAATGAACAATAGACAATTGTGTATCATTCTTGAATTCTATATGGTGAAATATTTTAAACTTTAAAGATTTATTTTATACGACTATGGGGCATTAGCCCAAGGAAGAATAGTCAACCTGTTTTAAACTTGCAGGGTCTTGAATCAGTGGTTCTTGGCAGACTAGAAGTTGTGAAGCGTCAACAAAATTGATGTGTGTCATGAGAATTGTAAAGCTCTTGAGGGTATAACTTGTATTGTCTTGTTACAACATAAGTTAGATCATGTCATTTCTCTGCCCCAGACTCTTCAGTGTCTTTCCACTTCATTCAGAGTAAAATCTAAAATCTTGGTTGGGTGCCGTGGCTCATGCCTGTAATCCTAGCACTTTGGGAGGCTGAGGCACAAGAATTATTTGAGGTCAGGAGTTCAAGACCAGCCTGCGCAACATAGCAAGATCGGTCTCTACAAAAAATAGAAAAATTTTCTAGGTGTGGTAGCATATGTCAATAGTTTCAGCTATTCAGGAGGCTGAGGCAGGAGGGTCACTTGAGCCCAGGAGTTTGAGGCTGCAGTGAGCTATGATGACACCACTGCCCTCATGGGCAGGCAACAGAGTGAGACCCTGTTTCCAAAAAAAAAAAAGTACACAGCCCTACATGTACTGTTCCTTGCTGTTACCTTTCTGACTCCATCTCTTACTCCTCTCCTCCAGATTCTTTTGCTCCAGTTAAACTTGCCTCTTTTAGCAGTGTGACTCCTTGAATAGGGAATTCCTTTTGCCTCAGGGCATTTGCACTTGCAGTATTTCTGCTTGGAAAACTCTTTCCCAGATATTCACATGCCTTGTTCTCTCACTTTATTCAAGTGTTTATTCAATAGTTACCTTTTTAGTGAGGCCTTCCCTTCTCACACTGCAAAATTTCAACCATTCTAAAATTTTATGTCCCCTTTCTCTCTTTAGCATTTATCACTGTCCAAAATAAAATATATTTTATGTATTTATTTTATTGTTTCATTTTCTCTACTATTACAGAAACTCTGTGAGGGCAGAGATTTTTGTATCTTTTATATTCCCACTCCTAGAATAATACCTGGCACATAGTAGGTATTCTAAAATATTTGTGGAAGGAAGAAGCAAGGAATAAAAAAGGGCATAAATTCTCTGTGATGCCATTAAATTTACTATGACTTTCATCAGCTATCGAGGTCTTCTTTAATCGTCTGTTTCAGTTTAAAAGCTGAAAGCCAAAAGCCTGGATGTTAACACATGGCCCAAATAAACTCCATGTGCTTTTATATTTTTTTCTGATTTTTCAGTTAACTCTGGACCAGAGGAAGGACACTATTAATCTTTGAATTGTGCTCTCCCTCCCTCCAACCCTTTGCCCAAATTTACATGTCAAAGTCTTAATGCCTAGTACCTCAGAATGTGGAAACAGGCTTGTGGATGATATAGTAATAATTAATTAAGGTGTGGTTATGCTGGACCACCGTTGGCCCATTATCAAATATGACTAATGTCCTTATGAAAAGGGGAAATCTGGACATAGACATGCCCATGGGGAGAAGGTTGCGTGAAGGTTGCAGCAGAGATCTACAAGGCAAGTAATGCCAGCAATTACCAGCAAACCACCAGAAGCTAGGGGAGTGGCATGGAACAGATTCTCCCTTGCCGTCCTCAGAAGGAGCAAACCCTGCCAACACCTTGATTGTGGACTTCTAGCCGCCAGATAGGCAGTAAATTACTGTAGTTTAAGTCACTCTGTTTGCTGTATTTTGTATTTGTCAGCCTTAAGAAACTAATATGGCACTCTCAGATTCCCTCATTGAGAACTGTTTATAAAGAACCATAATCTATGAATTTGAATTTAAATATACATTTTATATGGTATGTTTATGGTTATGTCTTTGAAAATATTTTTTAAAATAACAGAAAATTTTCAAAGGATAAAATAAGAAAATCTATATATAACACCTCAAATGAAGTGATGGCCATTTATTCAGATTTTCTTTTTACTAATTGCCTGGGCTAGAGTGCCGTGGCGTCAGCCTAGGTCACAGCAACCTCAGACTCCTGGGCTTAAGCAATCCTACTGCCTCAGCCTCCCGAGTAGCTGGGCCTACAGGCATGTGCCACCATGCCCAGCTGTTTTTTTCTACATATGTATTTTAGTTGGCCAGATAATTTCTTTCTATTTTTAGTAGAGACGGGGTCTCGCTCTTGCTCAGGCTGGTCTCGAACTCCTGACCTCGAGCCATCCACCCGCCTCGGCCTCCCAGAGTGCTAAGATTACAGGCGTGAGCCACTGCGCCCGGCCTAGATTTTCTTTTTAAAAGCATTTTATTTACAAATCATTATAGATTCACAGAAATTTGCAAAAATAGTAGAAAGGGTCCCATGTACCTTTCCCTAAGTTTTCCCCAAGGTTACATCTTATATAACTATATAGTACGTGATCAAAACCAGAAAATTGATATTGGTTCAATGTATATGTATAGTTCTGTGCCATTTTATCACATGTAAATTTGTGTCACCACCACCACGATCATGATACAGAACTAGTCAATTATGGCAAAGATCTTCCTCATGTTACCTACTCTTTATATAGTCACATGCATCCTTTTACCTCTCACCATCCCGATTCTTGGCAACCACTACCCTGTTCTCCATCTCCGTAATTTTTCATTTTGAGAATATTATATAAATGGAATTATAAGTAATATGACTTTTTGCAGTTGGCTTTTTTGACTCAGTATAATGCCCTTGAGATCCGTCAAAGTTGTTGCATGTGTCAGCAGTTCATTTCTTTTTATTACTGAATAATATTACATAGCATGGATGTATAGTATTCTCCTTTTATGTGAGGATCAAATGGTAAGTTTACTTTTAGTTCCCTGAGGTGTCTCCATACTACTTTCCATAGGGGTTGTACTAGTTTGCACTCCCACCGACACTATATAAGCATTCCTTTCTCTCCACGTCCACACCAGCATCTGTTGTTTTGGGACTTTTTGATAAAAGCCATTGTCGACTTTATCTGTTCTTGAGCCAGTAATCCTGCTTTGTTAGTTACTCTGTCCTGGTAGTATAGCTTGAAATTTGGTAAAGTAATGCCTCCAGATTTTTTCTTTTTGCTTAAGGTTGCTTTGGCTATTTAGGTCTTTTCTGGTTCCATATGAAGCATGAAATTTTTTTCTTGACCTGCGAAAAATGACATTGGTATATTAATGGGGACTGCATTGAATCTCTAAATCACTTTGGGTAGTGTAGACATTTAACAATGTTGACTCTGCCAACCCATGAGCATAATATGTTTTTTCCAATTGTTTACATCCTCCGTGATTTCCTTCTTCAATGTTTCATAGTTCTCCCTGTAGAGGTATTTCACCTCTTTGGTTAAATATATTCCTAGGTATTTTATTTTCTTTGTATTTTTGTTCTTCACCCTCAGGGATGCCTAAAATTTTTATGTTAGGCCTCTTTACGTAATCCCATATTTCTTGTAGGCTTTCTTCATTCCTCTTGTCTGGTCTTTCTCTTTGACTGACTTGTTTAACTCGAAGGTGTTGTCTTCATGCTCTGAGATTCTTTTCTTCTGTCTGATCGGGCCTATTCTTAAGGCTCTCCACTGTGTTTTGTATTTCCCTGAATGAATTGTTCATTTTTAGAAGATCTGTTTGATTTTTTTTAACTATTCAATTTCTTTAGTGAATTTTTCATTCATTTCCTGTATTGTTTTTGTGGTTTCTTTGTGTTGGTTTCTATTTTTGCTTGTATTTCATTGGGCTTCCTGGCAATCCATATTTGAAATTCTTTATCTGCCATTTCAATTTTTTCATTTTGGTTGGTATCCATTGGTAAGGAGCTATTGTTTTCTTGTAGGGGTCTCCTTTCACTCTGATTGTTCATGTTTTCAGAGTTATTTCTCTGGTTCCTTCTCATCTGGCCTCTCAGTTGAGACCTAGGGGGTGCTAGTCCTGGCTTATGGGCCTGTCTTTGGGTCCCTGAAGATCAGTCCCTGAATGTGCCAGGGAGAGGGGTGCTGGTCCTGAGTTGCCTATGTGGTGTTCTAGCAGGTTTGATGAACCTCTTGGCTAACCTGTGACCTGCTGTCTTCACCTCTTCCCAACATTGTGTACAGAGTTAGGTCCTCAGCTTCATCATCGAGATGGCAGGTGGTACTTTGAGTACAAATCAGCTGCTCCCTGCTTGCTTGAGTTGAAGGCACTATGCTTAGCTATGGGATTGTTCCCCCTGTTGTTGATTGAAGTTTGCGTGGAAGAGCTGGCTGCTGAGATGGTCCTTTGTGCCTGTGTTAAGCTCTGGTTCCCCAGGTGGGGCACATGAATGCCCCAAGCTTTAAGAGGGACCATGTAGTTCCCAGGGAGTTGCTTGGGCTCTACTCCCCTAGAGGTGGGTGAAGAGCAAGACAAATCATGGCTGCATTCTGAGAGCCTGAGAGGCTTTGCTAAGCCTCAGCGGGGCTCAGTCATTGTTTATCCAGTCACTAGGGGGGACCACTGGTATGAAATTCAGGGCCGTATCTCCAAGCTGGGAAATGCTTGAGTGGTAAGGCCCCAAATCAGGCTCTTTTCGCCCTTCTCCACTAGTGCAGTTTCTCTGTAGGGTGGGGTGAGCGCCCTCTCTTTTCCGTTCCCTGAAACTCCACAGCACTCTCCTATCAGAGCAGTTTGCTTGGGTTCCCTCACCATCTGGGACCAGCTCTGGCACTACCCCTCATTCTGTGTGTCTGACCCACTAGCATGCACCTCTGCGGGGCCTTGTTGGGTGGGTGGGTCCCCAATTTTGCATGCCTGTTTCACCACAAGACTACAAGGGGAGAGAGGTAGGCCTCTTTGTTCGCAGGGGCCTCTATTAGGAGTAGGCTTCTGCTTGTGAGAAATGGCCACTCATAAGTTTCTTGGCTCGAGCTGCACTCCGTATTATAATGAGTGGCTGCTGCTCCTGTTCAGCAGGCATGCCTGGGCATTCTGTCGTCATGGGAACCAGGGGCTAGCCTAATTTGCTCTGAATGCAGCTCTCCTATTTAATATGGTGGTTTTCCCATGGGTTGTGGGATGGGTACACTCACAGATACCCGTTCCTCAGCACTCCTCCATACTCTCCTGTTGGATATGCTCATGAGGGCTTCCTCAGCACCTGAGTCCAGGATGGAATCTGTCCCCTGCATCTCCTTGCACCACTCTTGTGTCTGGGGGCCACCGGGTCTGGCCCGCCTGTCTGAGCTGTCAGTGCCTGATCCCACAAAATGCCAGCAGGTGGGAAGCTCACAAACTGCGGCAGCCCTGTTTTCAGTAGCGGGCTTGGATGGGAATGTGCAACTGCCGTAGAGAAGCAGACGTTCCTGTGCTTTTCAGTTCAGAGTATTCTTGTGGTTGCAATGAGGGCAGAGACTGTGGCTACCAGCCAGTCCAAGCTAAAATTACTTCCTCTGATACTGTCATTGAAGGAGGTGCAGAGGAGTAAGTTTCTAGGTGTAAGAATGCTGGCACTCTGGACACTTGTGGCACTCTCCCATGGAGTGTCCCTTTTTAACATTTGAACTCCTGGGGTTCACTGGTTCACCCCACTGTTCCTATTTAGCTTCTGTGCCTGGGCCAGTAGAGGGTAGAAAAGCCTCCACTATGTTTTGCGTCCTGCTTTTTGCCAAAGTACCTAGGTGGGGGAAGGGAAGTCCCCCTTACCCTTTCACTGGGCTGTGAGCCTCTCTGGGTTTGGTCCGTGTCTTCTCCTATCTTCTTCTTTCTCAGCTTCACTGTTTTTCTCAGTTGGGCCCCTGGATGTCTCTGTTGCCTCTCCCTGTAATCACACGCCTGCGTTGCAGCTGCTCTCTGCTCTCCTCAGTCCAATATACGACCATACAGCTGGGATCATCTGACGATGATGTCTCTAGTTGGCTATCTTGGCTGCTCCCTTCTTTGCAAATGTTTCTATCAGTCTGTAGCTTTTCATTCTTTCCATTAAGAGTGTCTTTTGTAAAACACAATATTATACTTTTTATAAATTTTAATTAATTTTTTTTTATTGATCTTGCTTTTAGTATGTGTTGGAATTATTTGCCTGACCCCAGGTCACAAAGATTTTTTTCTTTTCTAAAAATTTTATAATTTGACATTTATATCTGAGATCCATTTTGAGATAATATTTGTATAAGTTGTGAGGTTGTGTTGAAGTTCATTTTATTTTCTGTGTTCATACCCCATTGTTCCAATACTATTGTTCTAATATTAATCTTTCACGATTGAATTTCTTTTACATCTCTGTTAAAAACCACATCGCCAAGACAGATTTTCATGGATTTATATAGAGTATCTTTTTCTTACTGATTTAAAGGAGTACTTTACATACTAACATATTAAATAAAGCTTTGTATGCTAAAAAAAAAAAAAAGAAAGAAATGGATTTTCCTTGTCTAATCCCCACACTTTTGCTTTCCATCCTTCAAATGCATACATTTGAATTAAACTTCTTTAAGGAAATTTGTTTTATAAGCAAAAGTAGGTATGTGTTATTTTAGTCTCTAAAGCCTTACTAAACTGTGGTTCCGTCCAGGCTCAGAACACAATACCCCAAATATGGCACCTTGGCATAAGCAGAAAGACCCTTCTCTCTGCTTCTCCCACCTTTCTTCCCTGAGGCTGTAAAAAGAATTCCTCCTGCCTTCTCCCCTAAAGACCCTCATGTGACAGACGTTCTGCCCTATACCTATAGGAAAGGAACTGAGACACAGACACAAAGAGAAGAATTTGAACTGCTGAGTTTTCCCAAGTTTATTACTATTGTATCATATACTTTTTGTCCACTCATACTTCTACACGACTATCCATTTTTCATGAAACTAAGCTCAAAAATACAGTTTTCCCTAGGTTTTTGGTTCTTTATTTCTGAAGCCTCCCATGTCACGTAAAATTTTGTTTAAATAAATGTGCTATGGTTTTCTCTTGTTAAAAAAAAAAAAAAAAGAGATAAACAAGGGAGAAGACACAAATAACCAGTATGAGGAATGAAACAGGGGATTACTACAGATTCTGTAGCCATTAAGAGAATAATAAGGAAATATGTTGCACACTTTCATATAGGTAAATTTGATTTGACAATTTAGAAGAAATGGACCAATTCCTAGAAAACTAGAAAGCACAAAATTCATTCAAGATTAAATAAATAATATGATTAATCCTATCACCTTTAAATAAATTGAAATCATATTTTAAAAGCTCTCAAAAGGAAATTGTTAGGCCTCAATGACTTCTCTGAGGAATTCTACCCAACATTGAAGTTAAAATTCACACCAGTTTTGTATAATTTCTCCCCCAAAAAATAGAAGAGAAAGGGAGCATTTCTGAATCCTTTTATGAGGCTAGTGTTACATCAATATCAAAACCAGGCAAAGAAGTACAAAAAAGGAACTTGGACAAGGTATTCTCAACAAAATACTAGTAAATTGAAGTTAGCAATGTATAAAAAGAATGATAAACTATGATCATTTGTAGTTATTCCAGATATGTTAGCTTGGTTCAATATTAAAAAATCAATGTAATATACCACATCAGTAGGCTAAAGGAGAAAAATCATATTAATTGATGCAGAAGAGACATTTTGCAAAATACTTACTTAGGATAAAAACTCGTGGTAAATTAGAAGGAGAGGAAAAACATCCTCAGCTTTAGAAAGAGCATCTACAAAAACCTAAAGCTAACATCATTCTTAATGGTAAAAGTCTGAATTCTCTCCTCTTATATTGGGAATAAATCAAGGATGTTTGCAGTCACCTCTCTAATTCAACATTATACCAGAGGTCCTAGCTGTGCAGTATGGGAAAAGGCATACAGATTAGATAGGAAGAAGTAAATCTGTACTTATTTTCAGATGAAATGATGGCCTATATAGAAAATCCCAAGGAATATACAAAAAACCAATAGAACTAGAATTAATAAGTGAGTTCAACAAGGTTGCAGGATACAAAAATCAATCACAGTTCCAAATATTAACAATGTACATGGGGAAACCAAAATTAAAAACTCAATATTATTTACAAATTTTCTAAAGAAAATGAAAAACTTTGGGACAAATCTAACAAAATATGCACAGAATATATATGCTGAAAATTACAAAATGCTGATGGAATAAGTCAAAGGAAACTTAAATAAGTGGAGAGACATGTTTATGGATTGGAAGATTCAACACAGTAAAGATGTCATTTCTCTCCAAATTGATCTGTAGGTTTAATTTGGTTTCTATCAAAATTCCAGAAAGGTTTTTGTAGTTAAAACAAGTTTATTCTAAAATTTATATGGAAATGCATGAAACCTAGACTCACTATGCAATTTTGGTAAAGAAGTGTAAAATGTGATGAATAATTACCTGATGTTTAGGCTTAATATGGCTACAGTAGTCAAGAGAGTGGTTTTTTTTTTTTTTTTTTTGGGTTTTTTTTTTTTTTTTTTTATTTCATCTTGTTATGGGGAATACAGAATTGCAGGTTACATACGTTGCTCCTGTACCGCCTTTCCCCCTAAGTCAGAGCTCCAGGCGTGTCTGTTCCCCAGGTAGTGCGCGTTGCACCCATCATGTAGGTATATATCCCTCCCTTCCCCACCCCCCCTTCCCGAGTCAGCACCTTCAAGCGATACCATTCCCCAAACGGTGCCCAATGCACTCGTTGTGTAGGCATACCCCCATCCCCTCCCCCACCCCCCACCTCAGTCTGATATCCGATTGGTGTGGTTCCCAGATGTGTATTTAGGTGATGATCAGGGAAACCAATTTTCTGGTGAGTACATGTGATGCTTTTTTTTCCATTCTTGGAATATTTCACTTAATATAATGGGTTCCAACTCTCTCCAGGAGAACCATAGAGATGTCGTATCTTCATCATTCCTTATAGCTGAGTAATATTCCATGGTATACATGTACCACAGCTTACTAATCCAATCATGTATTGATGGGCATTTGGGTTGTTTCCACATCTTTGCTATTGTGAATAAGACAGTGGTATTTAGTGAAGGAGTAGAGTCACAGATGAATAGAACAGACTAGAGAACCCAGAAATAGATCCACACAAATATGCTCAATAGATTTTGACTTAAGCCTCACATCTTACATAAACATTAACTTAAAATGGATCACAGACTTACATATAAAATGTAAAATTATAAAAATTTTAGAAAAATGATTATGAGAAAATCTTTGGGACAGAGGGCTAGGCAAAGAGTCCTTAGACTTGACAACAAAAGCATGATACATAATTGAAAAAGTGATAAATTTGACTTTATCAAAATTAGGAACTTTCATGCCCTGAAAAACATTGTGAGGAGGATAAAAACAAGCTACAAACTGGGGGAAATATTTACAAAATGTGTGTCTGAAAAAATTTATGTTTAGAATATGTAAATACCTCTCAAAATTCAACAATGATGAAAAAAATTGCCCAATGAACATGTGTACAAAATACATGTAGAGCCAGTTCACCAAAGAGAATAGTCAGTGGATAATCACATGAAAAGATGTTCAATATCAGCCATTAGGGAATAAATAATTAAAACTATAATATATATCACTGTATACTTACGAAAATGGCTAAAGTTAAAAAGTAGTGATAACATGAAATACTGGTGATGATGTGGAGGGACCATGTTGCTGGTAGAAACATAAAATGACATAGCCACTCTAGAAAAGAATATGGCAGTTTTGTTTTTACCAGAAAATTGTACACTTACCATATGACCCAGCTATTGCATGCTTGGGAATTTATCCCAGAAAAATGAAAACTTATGTTCCCATAAAAATTTATACACAAATGTTCATAGCAGCTTTTTAAATAATAGCCCAAAACTGCAAGCAGTCCAACTGTCCTTTAACAGGTGAATTGTTAGAAAAGCTGTGGTACCTCCATTATTCCCCCTAAAACTCCCTCGTTTTTTATAATGTGGTCATATCTCCCTCTCATCTGAATTCACTGATCTGTTCCCAATTACTGTATTTTTTCTTTTTGATAATGTCACATAAATGTGATTAACCTTTGTGCACTCAGTATAGTACCTTTAAAAATCATTCAATTTGTTGATATACTACTCTGAAATAAAAAAGAAATCATTGATTCACACAATTTGGATGGATCTCAAGGGCATTATGTTGAGTGAAAAAAGCCAATGTCCAGAGGCTATATACTATATGATTCAATTTATATAACTTTTTGAAATGCCAAAATTATGGCAATGAACAGTCTAGTGGTTGCCAATGTGTGGGGGAGGCTGTCACTATAAAAGGGTAGCTCTATAGGTCCTTGTAAAACTATTTGGTATTTTTACTGCTGTGGGATTCACATGAATTTGAACATGTAATAAAATTGCATAGAATTAAATACACAGATATATAAATGCATTCATGTAAAACTGATAAAATCTAAATTAATTTAATCATTTTTTATTAATCAGTATTTCAGTTTTTTTCTGGAGCTATGGTAAATGGTGATTCTTTAAAAATTTTTGCTTTCCAATTGAACATTCATAGTATATTAAAATGTGGTTGATTTTTCATGTTGTTTGTATGCTGTCACTGTGCTATATCTTGGTGTAGACTACTTGGGATTTTCATCATGGACAATCATGTCATCTGCAAACAGGGACAATTTAGTTTCTTCCTTTCCAATATTTATACCTTTTATTTATTTTTCTTGCTTTATTGAATGGCTAGGACTTCCAATATGATGATGAATAATTGGTGACTGTGTATGTCCTTGCCTTGTTCCTCATGATTTGAGGAAAACATTCAGTCTTTCACTGTTAAGTATGATGCTACCTGTGGGCTTTTTGGTATATCTATTATCTACCAAATGATCGGTGATTGAGGAAGTACCCTTCTATGCCTAGTTACTGAGATTTTTTTTTTTTTAAATCATGAATGCATGTTGAATTTTGTCAAAAGCTCTTTTTGTATTTATTGAAGGATCATATATTTCTTCTTCTTTAGACTGTTGATATGGTGGACTACACATTGACCAATTTTCTTTTTTTTCTTTTTTTTTTTGTTGAGACAGAGTCTCACTTTGTTGCCCAGGCTAGAGTGAGTGCCGTGGCGTCAGCCTAGCTCACAGCAACCTCAGACTCCTCGGCTTAAGCGATCCTACTGCCTCAGCCTCCCGAGTAGCTGGGACTACAGGCATGCGCCACTATGCCCAGCTAATTTTTTCTATATAGATTTTTAGTTGTCCATATATTTCTTTCTATTTTTAGTAGAGACGGGGTCTCGCTCTTGCTCAGGCTGGTCTCGAACTCCTGACCTCGAGCGATCCACCCGCCTCGGCCTCCCAGAGAGCTAGGATTACAGGCGTGAGCCACCGCGCCCGGCCATGACCAATTTTCAAATGTTGAATGAGATTTAAATTTTTAGAATAAACCGTACTTAATCATGGTATATTTTTTTGATATATTACTGGATTTGATTTGCTAATATATTGTTGAAAAGTGTTTATCACATCTATATGAAAAATATTATTGCGTAATTTTCTTTTTCTATACTGTCTTTGTCAGTTTGGATATGAAGATAATGGCAGTCACATGTGTTAAGTAATGTTTCTTTCTCTCCTGTTTTCTGAAATACATTGTGTAGAAGCATTGTAATTCCTTTTTAAAATGTTTGATGCAGTTTGACAGTGAAACCATTTGGGTCTAGAGATATCTTTTTTGGAAGGATTTTGACTACAGATAAAATTTCTTAATGTAGTACTATTCAGGTTGTCTCTTTCATTTTGGGTAAGTTTGGGCAGATTGTGGTTTTGAGGATTTGGTTCATTTTTTTAATCTAAGTTGTTGAATTTATTTGTGTAGAGTTTTTCATAATATTCCTTTACTGTATTTTATAATATCTGGGGTATGTAGTGATAGCCTTTCTTTCATACCTGATATGGGTAATTTGTATCTTCTTTTATTATTTGTCAATCTTGCCTGATAATTATAATTTTTATTGATTTTTTTATTGATTCTTTCAGAGAACAGATTTTGATTTCATTGATTTTATTTATTGATTTGTGTTTTCAGTTTCATTGATTTCTGGTCTTATTTTTATCATTGCCTTCTTTACCTTGCTTTGTGTTTATTTTTCTCTTTTCCTCTAGTTTCTTATGGTGGAATCTTAAGTTGTTGATTTGAGACCATTCTTCTATTCTAATATGAGCATTTCATGCTGTAAGTTTCCCTCTAAATTCTACTTTATCTGCATCACACAGATTTTGATATGCTGTATTCTTATTTTTTTGGTTCAGAATATTTTTAAAATTTCCTCGAGACATTCTCTTTGAACCATGGATTATGTAGAAGTATATAGTATATGAGATTTTCCTGTTACCTTTAGTATTATTATCTAGTTTAATTTTATTATAGTCAGAAAGTATACTTTATAGGATTTCAGTTCTTCAATATTATAAGATTATTTTTTTTTACGGCCCTGGATATGGTCTTCTATGATGTTCCATTTGTACTTGATATTCAACTGTTGCTGGTGAAATATTCCATATATGTAAATTAAATCAATTTGGTTCAGTTTTTCTATATCTGGAAAATTTTCTGCCAACTAATTCTATCTGTTACTGAGTAAGGACTGTTGGACTCTTCAACTATAATTGTGGTTTTTGTCTCTTCTTTTAGTTCTATCAGGTTTTACTTCATGTATTTGAAGCTCTGTTGATAGGTACATGCATATGCAGTGTTATATCCTCTTGATCAGTTGACCATTTCACTTTTATATAAAGTATATGATTCACCAAACTATGGCTCTTTGGCCAAATCCAGCCTGGCATCTGTTCTTGTAAATAACATTTTACTGGACTACATCCGAGTCTATTAATTTATGTGTTCTCAGTGGCTTGTTTTATACCACAATGACAAAATTATATTTTTGCAAGAGAGACTGTATGGCTTGCCAAGACAAAAATGTTTACCTGGCCCTTTGTAGACAAAGTTTGCTGGACAAAGTTTGCTGTTCCCTGATATAATGTTTCTCTTTATCACTGGTAATTCTCTTTGTTCTGGTATTACTATATCCAGTCTAGCTTTCTTTTGATTAATGTTTGCATGGTATATCTTTTTTATCCTTTATTTTTAACTTACCCATGTCATTATATTTTTGAAGTCAGTTACTTATAGACAACATATAGTTGGTTCATGTTTTTTTTTAAATACAGTTCACAATTTCTGTCTTTTTATTTGTCGGTTAAGAGCATTGCTTCTAATGTAATTATTTCAACATTTGGAGTATTTCTAAAATTTTAGTATTTATTTTTTTGTTTATTCTCTTTGTTTTTCATTCCTGACATCTTTTGTGTTACTTGACTATTTTTAGTGTTCCATTTTAAAGTATAGTATTTTATTAATATTATATTTCTTCATTTTTTTAGTTGTTGCTTTAGGGCTTACTATATGTGTATTTAACTTTTCACAAATTACTTAGAATAAATATTTTGCCACTTAACGTGGAGCATAGAAACCTCACCACTATGTAGTACTGTGCTCTCTCCTCTTTATGTTATAGTGGTCTTATACATTACATGTAGTTACATTATAAATCTCATCGCATGGTATTATAATTTTTGCTTTCAACTGTTAGACATATTTTAAAGAACTCAAGAGGAGAAAAATAGTCTCCTATTTACCCAGGTATTTTTATTTCTATTGCTTTGTTTTTCATTTCTTATATTCCAAATTATTTTCTGTTATTATTTCTTCTGTCTGAAGAAGTTTGTTTAGAATTTCTTTGAAAGACATGTCTACTGGCACTGAATTCTCTTAATTTTCCTTTATCTGAGAATGCCTTTATTCCTGAAGGAATTTTTTGCTGAATATAGAGTTTTTTTGTGGACGGTAATTTTTTTTCAGCTCTTTAAATATGTTGTTTCACTCCTTTTGAGTGGAACAACACTCAAGAATCAAGGATTTCTGATGAAAAATTTCAGTCTTTCAAATTATTTTTCATTTTTATATATATAGCATTGTTTTTCTCTGGTTGTTTTTCTTTATCTTTCTTTTCAGCAGTATGATTATGATGTTCCTTGGGTGTAATCTCTTTGCATTTCTATTCTTTAGGCTTTGCTGAGCTTTTAAATCTGTATATTTATGTCTTTTATCAAATTTGCCAAGTTTCTAGTCATTATTTCTTTGAATTTTTTTAGCATCACACTCTTACTTCTCTTTTTGTGGGACTCAGATGACACAAAATTATACATTTTGTTATAGTCTCATAGGTACCTGAGGCTCTGTTCACTTTTTAAAAAATATTTTTTTCTCTCTGTTTATATTGAATAATTTCTATTGAGATAGTTGCTAGTTCACTAACTTTTTTTCCCCCTGTTATCTACATTCTGGTATGGAGGCTATCCAGTGAGTTTTAAAGTCTGGTTATTTTATTTTCAGTTTAAAGTTTTCTTTAGATTCTTTTTTATATTATCTGTTTCAGTGTAGAGACATTCTATTTATTTCAAGAATGCTTTTGATTGCTTATTGAAGAATTTTTATAATATAATGGCTACTTTAAAATCTTTGATAATTTCAACATCTGTGTCATCTCAGCATTGACATTCTTTGATTATCTTTTCCCCTGTGGCTTGACATTGTCCTGGTTCTTTGCTGAGTAATTTTGGGTTATAATCTGAACATTTTGAAAACTGTTTTATGAGACTTTGATCTTATTTCAATTCTAGGGAGAATGTTAATAGTTTTGTTTTATTAGGTAGTCACCCTGGTTAGATTCAGGCCATTGGTTCCGACCCATTTCTGTAAGCTGTGGTTTCAATTTCAAAGTCTTCGTAGTGCTGTGTATCTTTTCTGCATGTATACATACCATCCAGGTGTTCAGTCTTGGACCTGGGCTATGCTTTATCTGTTCAGTTTTCAAAGTCACTGTCTGCTGAATAGGATCAGTTCCATACTTGTGCAGGTCAGGGTTGAGCTTAGGAGTTCATAAATAACCTTGTAGGTTTGCTTTCCTGAGCTTTCACCTCTCTGCAATATCCCTCTAATTTTCTAGATTCTTGGGGCTCATTTTTTAGTTTTTCAGCCAGAAAGCTAGGAGTTTAGTTACCCTACATTGTCATGTACTTCTTCAGTTATTCTGCATCAAGGACCCAGTGGCAGTGGGCAGGGGGACTGAGGGAGAAAAAAAGCAATGGTAATTTTTCCCACAGTCTTTGAACCATAGTGCCTCCCTTTCAGAGTTTTTGTTCTTGCAGTTTCCTGTTGGCTCTGTGTGTTGCCCTACCACTGTGTTGCTTGGGACATGGCTATAGGGGAAAGGAGCAGTCTCTGTGAGCTTTAGTACTTATCTTTCCCTTCCTGGAGCCAGAACTAATGGGCTTCTTTTAGAGCTCTCTCTGCCAACATGCTGGTGCCCATTTTTGGTATGTTGAGGTTAGGCTGGGAGGTTACTGGAGGGGAAAAAGATAGTAAATTCACTGCTAGTTTAGCGACATTTCAAACTCTGTTTATTTTCCCCCCAAGAATCCATCTGCAACAGTTTACTGTTCAAAGTCTTTAAATAGTTGTTCCATCCATTCTGTCATTATTGATGTGTTCATTAGTATAGACAGGGTGGAGTATATTTATATCCAACCCAGAACTAGAACCTCCTCCCTTGGATTGCAGATTGTGAGTACGCGACAACTTTTGGTCAGCCTAAAATATTATGCTATCAAAGACTCCTGGGGGCTGGTGTGGTGGCTCATGCCTGTAATCTTAGCACTTTAGAAGGCTAAGGCAGGAGGACTACTTGAGGCCAGGAGTTTGACACCAGCCTAAGCAACATAGCAAGATCCCATCTCTACAACAAATTAGAAAAATTAGCCAGGTGTGGTAGTACACAGCAGTAGTCGCAGGTGTTTGGGAGGCTGAGGCAGGAGCATCACTTGAATCAGGAGTTTGAGGTTGCAGTGAGCTATGATGATGCCACTGTACTCTAGCTGGGCCACAGAGTGAGATCCTGACTCAAAAAACAAAACAAAAGCAAAACAAGGGCTGGGCATGGTGGCTCACACCTGTAATCTTAGCACTTTGGGAAGCCAAGGTGGGAGGATCACTTGAGGCCAGGAGTTCAAGATCAGCCTGGGCAACACAGTGAGACCCTGTCTTTACTAAAAAAGATTCTTCCTTATCCCTTTCTTTCTGGAATCTGGTTGCTTCTGGTCTCACATAAATTGGTAGAGGGGAAATAGAAAGGTGTATGTGACTTTGCTTTTTTCTTCCATCCTAAGGCCAAACTTGTTTTCTTTCTTTTTATTGTTGCCACCCTTCCATTGGGCGAGCCTGCTCCTAGCCATCTCTGTTAACATTACTCTATTACCCATTGCCATGTCATCACGGCCAGCAAGCACATCTGCTCATGGTCAGCTCTATGTGCTTCTCATTCAGTTTTTTTCTTCTTTTTGTATCCTCTGACTATTCCTTTTCTCATACTTCTCTACTTTTATGCAAAATCCTACATGTCAGACCAGTTTTTCTTTTCTATCAATGTACCAATTACAGTGAAAATAAGGTGTATTTTTTTCTCATTGTCTTTGTGTTGTTTCTCTTTGATCAGGACCTGGGTGTGTGTGTGTGTGTGTGTGTGTGTGTGTGTGTAATGGGGTGGGTACTACATTAGTGATCTGGAGACCTATTAGAAGCCCAAGGCTTCGAGTAATTTGGTTTTGTTGTTTTTTAATGTTAAAACATCAGTGCTTTTTTTTTTCATTTTTTGTGTTAGCTAGCTATATGAATTATTTATCTTAGTCTTGATGCTGTATTTAGCACTTTTCTATTACATCAAAGCTTAGAAGAAAGAATAATTAGGAGATTTGTATCTAATCATGGTTCTAGTACTAGTTAGATAATATTGAATATTAATTTTACTACTTATTCATTATATTTTATTTATGAATGAAGTAATAATGACTAATTCCTACTCCAAATCTGGGTACCAAACAGGCTAGTTCATTTTTGTCTGAAACCTCAAGAGGAATAGCAGGTGCAGTAGAGAATACAAGTAGTAGAACCAAAATGAAAAGTCCCCCAAGAAGGTCATGCAAGACTGAGTTTATGAATTTAGAAGGCAGACTCTGTAAGGGAAGAAAGCCATTCTGTTTTTCCTTTCCTCACTTTTCCAGTATTACCAAAAGCCTAAAGGGAATAGAGGAAATGTCTATAAACAGAAGTAATTATTAGAGAAAAATGGAAGGTTATTTAGGTGTACACTTTAGAGATGAGAAATGGACTTTGCCTCTTCCAGGCCAGGGTTTGATACCCCTTTTCTTTGTGAACTCACAGCATCCTGTGCTCACTTCTCTCTTAACTCTCATCACTCTGTGTGACCATTTCCTACTTAACTGTTTTCCTAACTAGATGATAGTATTCTTGATGGTAGGATTTGTATCTTTTTCACTGGATGTTTCTAGTACCAAGCACAGTTCCTCACACAAAGAAGGTGATAAGTGATTATTTTATTAATGAATGTATTTTGAAGATATTGAAAAAATAACCGATAGCAGTAAATTCATTGTAAGCAAAGGAAAATACATGAAAATCGTTTTATTCTAATCGTGAGGTTAAGATAGAAAATGCTTATTAAGATGAAAAGTTGTAGCTTACTTATCCTCTATATTATTCCATATTATTGAGAAGAATAACCATAGTAATAATATTTTTAAAATTTCTGCTGCTAGTCACTTTGAGCACATTATTATAAAGTTGCCCAAATGAGAAGCAGTTTGATTCAAATTTCAGAGAAACTGTCCTTAAGACGTTCAGTTTGGTGGTTTTGTTTGAAACAAGTTTTCTTTTTCTCTGTCCCAGGTTTCTTAGTATGTATGTATTACAATTTGGAATTATGGAAGCTTCTTACACTTTGGTTTCAGTTACTCCAGAGGCTTTCTGCCTGACTCTTTGAAGGTGCTCCCCTGGAAAGCGCCAGAGTAAAATTCACATTTGCTATATAGTCTGTATTTTAAAGCAGACCATCACAATAATGGCCTATAAACGTAGTAAAAATAATTCTAGCCATTTCTTAATGTTGAAATAATAGGCAAGCAGAAGCTAGTTGTTACATACATTTATTATGAGCTGTGTAGATAGCAAACTTTTTAATAGACACATATATTATCTGCTTCACCACTATATTTCTTTAGGAATTAAGGATGGAAACTGAGACAACAGAAGTTGTAGTTTAAAATTGTAGGTGAATAAAAATTCTTGAAATGATCTTTGAGTGGAAGAAAATAAGGATAGAATTTACTATCATCCTTTTATTTCTTGAAAACATAGGTCATTTGGCCGGTTCTTTCTAGTTGTGGTACAGCTGCCAACGTGTACCCACACTTTTGGCAGTTTAGCATAATAAAATGTGCTCACTTAAATTTTAATGCTTTTTCTTATTATTAATATACCTTATGCAGAATTATCAAGAATATATTTTTAAATTTCAGATTTCCTCAAGTTGCTGGAATAGAATTTGGATTTGATCCAGATGCAGAACCAGGACATCGAATCATAAGAGATACTGTAAAAGTTCAAGGACAATACTTACGGAGAAAAAAAATTTACCTTCTTGCTATTAAGGAGTATATTGCAAATGTGAGATTAATTTCTTTTGAAAATGTTTTAAATAAAGTCATTGTCTTATGTTAATACATTCCCCTAGATGCACACAACACACATAATTTTCTTTTCATGATTTCAAAGCCTTGGTAGTTTCAGTAAATGTTTTCCATTGTATTTTTATAATTCATGAATTAAATGTATTTTTATCTTATATGCAGGTATATTTTCACTGTTAATTTTTTTGTATTATCAGATTTAAAAATACAAAATGTCCAAAATTCATGCTATTCTTTAAATGACTGGCAAATTAGCCACTAAACATCTATGGAAAAAATGCCATAATGGATTGCTGAACTTTAAATTTAGTAATAAACACTTCTAAACATTTAATGTTCCTATTTTAAGTATATTTTAATTGTTTATATCATATTTAGTTATATACAATAAAGCTTGGATGACTAAATCTGTAAGAACTTTTAGGTTCTTAACTCAGTGGGTTCTTTAATAATCAAGTCTAAAGTGGTGTTAGGGTACTGGCAGGAAGCTTGTAAAAAGTACAGATTCCAGGGTTCCAATGCTGACAGCCGTATAGTAGGTTTTAGATGAGTTTCAGTAATACTATTCTAAAGAGACCTCCCAGTTGATCCTGTTTTACAGCCATGTTTAAGGACTATAGGCAGCCTGCTTCAAATGATGTTAGGCAATAGAGGTAAGGACCTCAGGTTCATGGATGTCATGACTAGACCCAGGGAGTAGAAGAGGAATTTAAAGTGTATTAGTTTACATATATGGAAATGTATGGCTTTTGTACATATTTATGAAATTGCATTTCAATGCCAACTATAAATTTAAAGTATATCTTCATCTGGATTTGTTCGTATTTCTGTACTAGAAAATTAAAATATGTTTTGATATTTCAGGGGAAGGATGGTTACATTATGCTTAAAAGTTGTCCTCGAATGTTTGACACAGAAACTGCACAAGTACTTTCTACAGTAGTCATGAATCACTTTGAATCAATAAAAATTGTGCAGGGAAGGAAGCAGTGCCTTTCAGGCCACCGAATGAGTTTAATTACTACTACAGACAAATCACCATCACTAACAGGTGATAATATAATTTTATTTTGTTAGAAGTGTTTCTTTTTTGAATAATTGCTTTGTCAAATTCTGGGCATTGGATAAATATTATTTGGCACTCTATTTTCTTATGTTTGGGGAAATATAATAAAAGATAAACAGAGTAATAAAGACTAAGCTTTAGGAGCTCCAGTTGCACAATCAGCGCGCGGTACTAAGACTAAGCTTTATGTTCAAAGACAAAAGGCTAAACTTGAGGGAAATACAAACAATTATAAGAAAGGTATAACTAAAAATTCAATGCTAAAAAGCACAAATAAGTTCTAGGGAATTATATATTTTTCAGTGTCTTCTAAATTCACAATCTTAGCTACCTTTACAATTTTTCTCTTGCTTCTATCCACATAAACCATTCTAATTAGTCAAATTGGCTTACTTAGTGTTCTGTAAAACATCTCGTCTTTTCCTACCTAATAAGTACTGTGCCTTGGCATATAGAGCTCATTTTATTGATTTGGTTTAGAAGTTTTATTCTTTTTAAAAATGTCACTTAGCAATAATTGGAGACCTGATTGGACCAAATTCACAATGGGCTTTAAACTGGTTAATTATTTGATAGAATAATTTCTTCATAAATGTACCCAATTTCTGAAAGTAAAATGCACCACATTTTAAAGAATCAGTGTCCTTTTAATTATGTATATATTGTATATATGTCTCCAGTGAGGTTTTATTCATGGTCATATAATTGTGGAGAATGGATATTCAGAGAAATTCTGGTTAAAATTTTATAATTGATGTGAATTTCAATTCCTGCATTCTGAAAACTTTAAGGCTTAACTTTAGAATATTTATTGTGGGGGAAATGATGTATTTTAACTGGTTTTACTGTACTTACAGCCTTTGAGGAAGAATCAGATAAACCATCGGCAGTAATTGCAGTACCTGGCATAGAAGGACGTATTTGTCATATTTCTCAGGACATGAAAGAACATTTGCGCCAACTTAGAAATGAAAAAAAACAAGGCTTAAGAGCTTCCTCCACTGTTAGTGATAATACATCTGAAAATTCTGATTCTGATTGAAATACTGTATAGGCAATGTGTTTTATTAGTCAATGCCAACATCATCTGACCAATTAACATACAACTTTAGCATTGTTAAGCATAGTAATATAATTTTTATTCTTTTGTATTGTTCTGGAATTAATTTTAATACTAGTGATATTGCTGTAAATGGTCTTCTTTTCATTTTATTATCAAGTCATGTAACTTTCACTGTTCAGTATGTTATATAGGAAACAATATATGTACACTTACGAACATGTTTGCGATTTAAGTATATACATTGCATAATGTTTCCAGATTAAATGACTTTGATGCTCACCTTTTCACAGTACTTATTTATATATTATCCTTTTTCCCACTTAATCTTGTTTTGCTTAATTTTTTTCTGTCTGAATGAAATATATGTCCTTTTCCTTCTTTTGGCTTGAAGCCACTTTATCCACTCTCTATTATGACTCATACTTGATTCAGAATAGGGAAAAATAAGACAAATGTATATACCACTGATTATTATTATTCTTTTTTTCCAGTAAATGATGATGAAGTTGTAAGGTATAGCAATGTGATATTAAATATTTTATATTTAGAAGTCCTGAGTTTTTCATCTTAATGAAATAATGTATATTTTTTATAGTTTGTTTACCTGTTATCATTTCAGTTAAAACATTCTTTATCCTTACCAGAAAGAAATGAGAGGGAATATTGTAGCACTTATCAAGAAAATATGATAAAAATTTCACTTCTCAATAATTTAAAACAAGATTGGACCAAATTCATGAGTTTGTAACTGGTTAATTGATAAAATAACAGTCCCAAGTATACCTCATCTCCGATAGTTTTAAGTTTATAATTTTTGAAAGTAAAATGTATCACCCTTTAAATCTTCCTGCCTTTTCTCAGTTAAAATCTGTACATATCATAATTAGGGCAAAGGGTCATTTCTTTTCTAGGGATGCCACATATATCTTTTTCTATTGTAGAAAGAAAGTTCCCACCCAATTAGTGTCTAGATAAGAAGTAGTGTATAGCAGTAATTGTGAGATATGCTCAATAGCATAGTTAATATAAGGGGAAGTTTATCTGGTAGAAAGAGCTGTGATGTTCATGACCAGCCTGGGCAACATAGCAAGACCCTGTCTCTACAAAAAATAATTTTAAAAAAATTAGCTAGGTGTGGTGGCACGCACCTGTAATCATCCTAGTTACTTGGGAGGCTGAGGCAGAAGGATCACTTGAGCCCAGGAGTTTGAGGCTGCAGTGAGCTATGATTGTGCCACTGTACCTCCAGCCTGGGTGACAGAGTGAGACCCTGTCTCAAAAACAAAAACAAAAACAAACGTAGAATTGTGATGGTGTAATTTTCATGTGCTGACATACATATATACTGATTATCTCTGACGAATCCATGGTTATAGAAAGCAGAGATGGTAGAAAACCTCTTCCAACAGTGGTGAGTGTTGTAGAGGGGAAGGGCATGCCTCTAATCCTTGCTCGGGTGAGGCAAAGACATAAAATGAAGCCAAAATGTTTGTACCCTCATAATGTCCTGAAATTAAAAAAAAAAAAAATGAAGTGAGACCCATGAAAAAATATAAGCAGCTCTTCATTCTGCCAGAAATGAGGGCTAGAAAACTTGACCTGTAATCCAGTTTTGCCTGATGGCCTAGTTAATGGCTCAGTACTTTGCTATGCTATGGCTATCAGCTTAAGAGAATATAAATTATAATAATTAAGGATTCTAGTTGTGCCTGAACAATAAATGTATTTGTACCCTATGTATGTCTTTAAAAAATAAGTTTTTCTGTAGCTCTTTCATAAGTTTTTTTAAATAAGGGGAAGGAAAGAGAAACACATTGAATGCTTGCTTTTACCAGCATTATCTCTTTTAATCCAAAGTATTATATTTTTGCTTTTTATAAATGAAGAAACAAAAAATCACAGAGGTTAAATAACTTGCCTGTTATCAAATAGTTGGTGAATATTGCCCTGTCTCTGCATAATTCAGGTCTGGTTTTAGTGACTTTCTTGGTCAATAGAAAGGAGCAGAAACATTCTAAGACTTCTGAGCCTGGTCATAATAACCTTTGAAGCTTCTGCCTGGGATTTATAGACACTTCTTCTGAGAGGCCTGAGCCACCACGTGAGGTATCTGGCTACTTGAGACTGCCGTGCTCAAGAGACCATGTGTTTTAGGTGCTCCATTTGACTGTTTCAGCTGAGCCCAGTTTTTCAGCCATCTCTGCTAAGACACCAGTCATATGAGTGAAGCTATCTTAGACCCTCCAGACTAGTCCATCTGTCAGCTGAATACCACCAGCTAATCTATTGATGCCAAGTGGAACAGAAGAATCATCCAGCTGAGCCCTGTCTGATTCTCTGACCCACAAAATTGTGAGATAAAATAAAAATTTTAAGTCATTAAATTTGGAGTAGATTGTTACTTAGCAATAAATAACCAAACTGCTTAAATAGAACATCTAAGCATTTTTATGGTATGGGAGAAGAATTATTACAAGTTATGCCATAAGCTTTTAATTTAGGTTTATCTTGATTTTAAGGTTGATTTTTTTTTTTTTTTTATGAATAGCATAAGGATAAAATTTAGTGAAAGGGCAGTTAGTTGACCATACCATGTATGATGGCTTTGTGGTATGTCATCTTGGCTAGGCTAAATAAACTATATTCCCTAGAATTTCCTTTCCAGTACATTTCTGGTTAAATGGGCTAAAAGAGATATTCTCTCAAGAATTGGAAGATGGAAGAGAAGCCTCAGCTGCTTTGTAGTATACACGTTCTCCTAATTATTGAATCAAACACTGCTGTTAAGAGATTTTGATTAAAGCCCCTAGTCAATCAGGGAGATTATTCTGGATGGGCCTCATTTAATCAGTTGAAAGGCTTTAAAAGAAAACTTAGAGCTTCTCTGGAGAGAGAATTAAAACTGCCCATGGACAACAGCTTCAGCCAGTGTCTGTGGGGTTCCAGCCTTCTTGTGATCTTTGCTTTTTGACTGCCTGGTTGCCCTCTGGATTTGATTAACCAGACTCAATACTAGGTAAGCCAATTCCTTGTTATATGTGCATGTATACACACACACACACACACACTTATATGCATGAATAGATAGACATCCCCTACTGGTTCTGCTTGTCTGGTTGGACCCAGATTTTTGTACCAGAAGTGGTTCCAGAGGAACAGATTTTAAGCATGAGTTCTCTGAATTTGTTCTCTAATCTGATAAAATTTAAAGACATTAATAAGCCTGTTTACACTGTTTTAAAAGACATTGGTAGTCTATGGCATGATGTGGTGGAAGAGTTGCTCAATTTTTTACATTTGGATACTATAATTGAGTATCTGCAGAAGGTGAGATTCAAGGTGCCTAAGTATGAGCCACTTGAGAACATTTTAGTCAAAATAAGGGGGTAAAATGGAACTGGTTGGTTATTCCTAACTGCTCTGGAGAAAGTGGGCAAAGACAAATGAGCTTATGGCTTTAAATTGCTAGTTAAATGACCTGAAAGCTTCTATACCTGCCCTCTAAGAAAGTCTCTCCTGTAGTTATAAGGCTGTGGTTTCTGAAAATGAAAGCCAGAGATTACTCCCGTGAGTTGAAAACTGAATTCCCAGCCACTTCTCTTAAAGTTTAGTCATTGGTTGGGAAGGAATGGGCTCCTACAAATGGAAGTGGCAAAATATGGGTAGATTCTGATAAAGCTGGAGATCCTAACCTCCCAAATGAAACTGAATCTTCTTTGCTGGTAAAAGCAGTCTTTCCACCTCTGCCTGAGGAAGTGAGACAGTTAATTTTATGTGTCGACTTGACTGGGCCACAGGGTGTCTATATATTTGGTAAAACCTTATTCTGGGTGTTTATGTGAAGGTGTTTTGGGGTGAGATTAACATTTAAGTCAGTAGAATGAATAAAGCAGATTGTGTTCCATAATATGGGTGGGCTTCATCTATCAGATGAAGGTTTAATTAGAACAAAAGGCTGCCCCTCCCCAATAAGAAAGAGAATTAATTATCTTGTCTGACAGACTTTGAATTGGAAAGTCAGCTATTCCTGGTTCTGCAAGGTTCTACCAGCCTTCAGACTTCAGCTGGAACATTTTTGGCTCTTCTTGGTTCTGCATAGCTTTTGGGTTTTAGACTTGAACTAGGACATCAACTCTAAAGATTTTGGACTTGCCAGTTCTTGCCAGTTTCCATAAGTGTGTGAGCCAATTTTAGAGATATATATATCATTAGGCTATTGATACAATTTTATATATATTCTGTTTCTCTGGAGAACCCTGATTAATACAGGAAGCTAGCCCCTCTACCTAAAGAACCAGGGAAGACCTGAGGAAGTTGCTTACAAGGTACTCCTCCTGATCCTCCTCAGGACTCTCTTCCTAACATCGCTTTTTGTTTCTATATGTATAACTAGACTCAAGTTGAAGCAGCCCTCAAAAGATGAGGTACAAGATGTGACTCATGGTGAGGTGTGATACACAGCATAAGAACTGCATGGCTTTTTTCAATTTATATAGAAATCTAGGGGATATATGTGAGAATGGATATTAAGGGTATGTGGAAGAATATAGAATTATCAGGCTAAATTTACAGGTGCACTAATCAGAGATTCAATGTTTTAGCTAAAGGAGTTAGGAAGGGCTTAACTGGTTGGTTGGTGGGTTGGTTGGTGGGTTGGTTGATTGGTTGGCTGGACCAAAAGGATGGCCTACACTAAATAAAGTCGAAATGCCTTGTTATATTGTAGAGAAAGGTACCTATTCAAAGGCTTGAGGAAATTGCAATGTTGGGGTATATTTACCATGCAAGACATAATTACTATGCAAGATTGCTCGCCAATCCTGGGAGGACATGTCTTTCACAACAGCTTGAAAAATAAATTTGTTGGGGAGTGTCAGCATGCTTGAAAGCTCTGTGGTCTCTCTTCTTTGTAGGTCAGAAATTACAGAGGAAACTGCTAACATTGAATTAGTATTCCTACCTAAATAGAGATAATAGGATGCTGGGATGTCAGGGGACAAATGGTGGCACTTAATTGCCAAAGATGAGATAGACATGGTTACCATAATGAATAATGGAGTCAAAATAGTAATCAGAATAGTTTGACTTACAGAGATTATGGTGTTCATGAATTATGATATCCCTTGAATAGAAATAGATGGCAAACCTATTAAATTCTTAGTTGATCTGTATAAGCAAAGGAGTTCTAGGTCTAGTGAGAAGTCTGATTTGAGTTCCCAAAATATAGAGTCCATTCCTTCAATCAATTCCAAATTTGAGTCAGTTAACAGACTCAAAACCCATTGAGAAAGGATCCCACTACACTGCCAAAAACTTAGACTGTTAATATTTATCTCAGTCTTCCCCAAAAAAGGTCCTTTAACAAGTTGACTATGCATTGGGGGAAGGGAATTCTGAGGAATGAAGTTTAGCCTAGCTTGGCTGACATACCACAAAGCCATCACAGTCTACTCCTTGTCAATTTGGTACCCATAAACATTTCCTTAAAACATACTGCATGATACAACTATGCTCTATGCAACTGGAAACATGCCAACCCTTTCCCCAGAAGAGGATTCAAAATCCTTGGGTGGCAATGTAAAATCTCGGGCCTACCCTACACCTTCTGATAAAAATATGCATTTTTAATGAGATTTATTATAGGCATATGAAGGTTTAACACTGCTGTTGACTTCTGATCTAGGTTAACTGCTATACTATACTCTTGTCTGCCTGATTTACCTTCAGATACTGGAATTAGAATAGCCAACGGCGTCCATTTAGTCCCGTAGAACTTGTAAATCAGGGCTCTACTTTGTTTTTTGAATTATAGTTTATATTTTTCTGAAATGAGAAAATTAAACTACATGGAGGCTATATCATTATGTTTTAAACATGTTTGTATTTCACAACTAGGTTCCTATTAAGCTTCTGTTTTAAGTAAAATGAGAATTATAGGACTGAAAGTAGTTTACTATTATAGCTAAGTTGGAATGCATCACACACAGTGTTATTAATTGTAGTAAGGAAACTACATTTTTTTCCTCCTCAACAAATGGAAAGACCAGATTCTAAAATGTGTATGACTTTCTGTGCCCTTATCCAACGATGAAAAATATCTGAAATTGCTAGATTCTCCCTCATTAGTCTTTCCACCATATTTTGGTCCCCAGTAATGTGATCAGCAAAGATATAGAAGTTTTATAAATAAATGTTAGCTGCTGTCTTCTCACATTTCTCTTTTCCTCTTAATGGTTTTGTTGGTAGACAAAGTGACACTTGTAAAGCAAGTAAAATATTTGCAAGGTTCTTACAAGAACAGTATTTGTCTCTTGCAATGCTGTTATTAATAATAAAATTTCACTCTGGTGGCCAGTTACTTAACCATTCTGTTACTTACTTGATATGCTTCAGGTGAGGTTCTTAGACTTTATGTGAAAGAGTAAGGGAAACTTAGAAGGACTGTGTCTTACAGTACTTAATATATTGATTAAGAGTAAGGAAAACTGAGGAGGACTGTGTCTTAATAGATTGATGGTTACATGTACAAAGAGAAGTAACCATAAACTTTGTGGTAACAGTTCAATCACTATTTTAGAAATGTTAAAATAAGAAAAATGATGCTCAAAGTATATCTGCTGTGCTATATGAGAGATCCTAAACAACAGTGGGAATGGTATTTTTTTTTCCTGACCCTGTAATAGGAACACGAATGAAAGAAAACTACATATTGCAGTGGGTACTTATTATTGTAATAGGATGTTAATACCATGGTCTAAAGATACCTCTTGATGATGGTTCTCCTAGGATCTATACAAGAAAAAGTAAGAACTGAAATGTGTAAAGCAATTCTTATTATAGCTGTTATCTTCAAGAAAAAGCAAAAGGAAAATAAATGTATTCTGGAGAAAAGCAGACATTAGAATTGTAATCTCTAAAAATTTACTGAATATCAGAAACTCTTCAAGAAGTAAAAATTAAGCATGTTAAAGTATGCAAAACTTTCAGAACACTTTCCAAGATGACAGTGTTCTCTGGCTTCACCTATAGAATTCTGTGAAGAATCAAAGACTTTAACTGCCATTGCATGTAATCAAAGAATGCTCTTCTATAAGACATGCCTTAACAAATGATTCACGTAAAAGTCAGATTTTTAAGAATATGTATTCATTTAGCAATAGAGAAGACATTTAAGTGAAAATTTTATTAACTGGATGTCTTTGTTATGCCATTAGAACTATCTTAGGAGCAAGATTCTAAGGCAAAAGTGAAACTGATGGTGGTAGTGCTATTATATTATATTTAGTATTTAATACTAGTGTGGCATTAGTAATATAGCAGACGTAGAAATATTGCTTTTTTTTTTTATTCTTGAATTTGGTAATTCACAGTACAGAGTCTCTGTACAACATAAATTCTGATCCCTTTTCCATTTTGTCTAATTTAGATCCCCCTAGATTCTGCTGAGTATAAAATAAATGGGTCTGGGATTGTAAATTTGCTTTTTTAAATTAAGAAATAAATTACATGCTGAAAATATTGAGATATATACCTCGATCTGGGCACTGTTTTTTTTTCTTTTTTCTTTCCTTTTTAAATTATTTTTTATTTCAGCATATTACGGGGGTACAAATGTTTAGGTTACATACATTGCCTTTGCCCCACCTGAGTCAGAGCTTCAAGCATGTCCATCCCCCAGATGATGTGCACTGTACCCATTAGGTGTGAATATACCCATCCCCTCCTCCCCCCTTCCATCTGCCCAACACCCGATGAATGTTATTACTATATGTGCACTTAAGTGTTGATCAGTTAATACCAATTTGATGGTGAGTACACGTGATGCTTGTTTTTCCATTCTTGTGATACTTCACTTAGTAGAATGGGTTCCAGCTCTATCCAGGATAATACCAGAGGTGCTAGATCACCATTGTTTTTTGTGGCTCAGTAGAACTCCATGGTGTACATATACCACATTTTTATTAATCCACTCATGTATTTGATGGGCACTTGGGTTGTTTCCACATCTTTGCAATTGTGAATTGTGCTTCAATAAACATTCTAGTGCAGGTGTCTTTTTTATAGAATGTCTTTTGTTCTTTTGGGTAGATGCCCAGCAATGGGATTGCTGGGTCAAGTGGTAGTTCTATTTGTATCTCTTTGAGGTATTTCCATGTTGCTTTCCACAGAGGTTGCACTAGTTTGCAGTCCTACCAGCAGTGTAAGAGTGTTTCCATCTCTCTGCATCCACGCCAACATTTATTGTTTTGGGACTTTTTGATAAAGGCCATTCTCACTGGGGATAAGTGAATATCTCATGTGGTTTTGATTTACATTTCCCTGACGATCGGGCATTGTTTTAATGAACATGTGAACATGTTTAAAATTAACCTTCACCACAATTAAGCTCAGTAGAAATAGAAATTGTTAGTGATAGCTCATAAAATTAAACTTATGAAATTTATTAGCGAAAAATTTTATACTTCTTTAGTTTTAGAATTTTTCTTTTTGTTTGGCTCTGTATTGGAAAATGAGTTTTTATGTTATAAATACTGTGAGAGATGCCAAAGAACAGCATGAGAATTTTTTGTTTTACTCTAAAGCTCATCCGTGTATTTTATTTATAAATCCAATTATCTATTGGATGGCTGCTGTGTTTTATATGCCAGAAGAAAATGGTTTCTTTTCGTCTCAGGTTTTATCTGGCTTCTTATAAACTTCTAGCTTTAGGAAATGCTATACTTCTTAATATTTAGTAGCTTTTAGCACCATTTGTATACAATTTAAAAACATTTTAAAGTAAAACTAGTAACTTATAATTTTCTAAATTTACTTTTAATTTTAATATGACAAATTATGTAATTTTCAGATGATGTTATTCATCAAGATATATATGATAAATCCATTTGGAATGCTCTTCCAAATTATGCTGTCTTTTTTTGAGTATATTTATTTAAGGGTACTATATATATTAGTACATAGTTTGTAGATACAGATCTATAAACTGATATGTATCACTGACCTAACAAATATATAGCGAATCAACTTTGTTTCCCTGAGAAATTTGTATCTATATTACTACTTATTTACTTTAATTTACATACAATTAAAGTAAACTTTTAAAGTAATATAGGAATGAATGAAGACATTAGCTAGAGCATATAAGCCAGGAATTTCCTGGGAAATGGTTGCAATTTATTTTAAAATTCTTAAGATATTTTATCCCCTCCATACATGTTTTGTCAATTTTAAATCTTAATATATATTTTAGGTGGACTGACATTTTCCCTTATGTTTTTACGTTGAGCAATAAGTTAGTGATTATATCCATTTATGAACACAAATTTATTGCTGTTTCTGTATTGTATTTAGTTTTCTGCTTTCTGGATTTGATGATGTCTAATGTATACTTATTTTATAGATATAATTTTAAACACACTAATGAAAATAGTATTAGAATAAGAATCTGTACCATTCTTCTGTATTTCTGGGAACATTACATACCACCATACAAGTGCTTTGGCTCAAATACAGTTAATAGAAATAAGGCTGAATTTTGACTTTTCATAGATTGAATTGTTAAAACCTGGTTGCTCCCAGCTTTATTTTGGATGGTGGTAGTATTTGTAGTACCATGAGAGATTCATCTATTTTTATGTAAAAATATGCCTATTTAATTATCAGGTATATGACATCATAGTGTAGTAATATTGGATTAATAGTTCGTAATCAGAACTTCTGTCCTAGGTTTCACAAAGATCACTTGAGTAATTGAATAAATAAGCTCATGTCTCTTTCTGCTTCAGTTTTCTCACTTTTAAAATTGGAATACATGTCCCAATTCCTTCCCACATCATAATGATTCAGATTTCTTTTTTCCATTTAATAAGAAAAAATATTAAAGGATTATTGTAATTACAAATAAAAATAAATGTCAGGTTTTCTATCTAAAAGAAAGAAATAGGCTTATAGGCTTATTTCCAACAATTCTTTATTCCAGACATTAAATCACTTAATAACAATAAAAAATTAAAAAGCCACTCTTTATTGCACATTTACAATATATTTGACAATCTTCTAGTTAAATAAATGATAAATTAATTATATTTTGGACATGCATTGTTCTTTTAGACTACTGAAAGTTGGTGAATTTTTTATTTCTTCAGGTTATTCATCCTGTAATTTGGAAAGTGTTAATACAGGTCTCTAAAGTGTCTATTGGAGAGGGTTAGTTTAAAGGTTTGTAGTATTACATAGTTTTACTCTTCTGTTGCCTATAACAATTAAAATTGCTGTATTAATTAGATCTGTACAAAAAGGATAGTCAGTTTTCTTGGTAATAGAAGGGGATGTAGGTATATTGCTAGATTAGTTCCCAGAAAATGTTATTTATCTTTAATGCATATAATTTGCTTGAGAATAAGTAATGATTGACTACATATTTTATCAGTTAAGATATTGTCTATCCAGATTATCATTTTTTTGTATTTTTACTATTTTTAAGAGGAAAAACCTCAGTCTTTACAATCAAAATAAGTATAAAAGTGACATAGTGAAATTTGAACCCCAAATCCTAAACCAAAACAACCACGAAATTAATAGTGCATTGTTGCTAAGTGCTGGATAGATTAGCTCTTAAATAAAGTTGGTTTGTCACAAGAAAACATTAATAAATCCATTATTGTCAGGCTTTCTATAAACACCAACAATTTATATAATGCAACATTATAAAAACTTCAAAGCACATTTAAAAAATGTTTAAGCAACTGTTATTTACATCGTTTATGATTGTTCAACTGTAGTAAGGTATGAAAATTCCTAAAACGGAAAGAAAAAATAGCAAAGAAAGCAGAAAACAATGAATCCAATGACCCAGTTTACTGAATAAATATAGATGATCACCATATCCATGTCAAACCACCATCCACGGCTGTCATCCTCAAAGTGCAGGTAATCCATCCTGTGAGCACCATGTGGGAACTGCCTTCTTGTAACTGGAGCTGCATGTCTGTGGAAACCTAGAAGATGTATGAACATATTAAAGCTCATTAAATTCAGATAAGTGCTCAGAAAGAAAGCTGAATTATGAACACAAATATCATGAACAGAGCATATCTTGATTTCACTGAGTGGTATGTTGTATTCCTGACAGTTTTTTCAATGATGAGCAAGTACCAGAAGCTTCTCTAACGTAGAGTGTTAGGGGAAGGGACAGTGAAGTTACCAAAGAGCACAGGATATAGAGTCGGGAGACTCGCCTAGTTCTGTCACTTTACTCGGCAAGTTATTTATCTCCGAGTCTCAGATTTCTCATCTATAACATCTAATCACTTCAAATATTTGTGAGGATCAAATGTAATTATTTTCACATGAGAACACTTTCTAAATAGACTCTTTATTCATGTTTTAGTTTTACAACTGCTGTCACTGTTTGTAACTTCTGATCACTAACTTAACTTTGAATCTTATGCCTTGAATTTCATTCAGTCCAGTTACTGCATCAAAGTTTTGAGAAGAATGTCTCTTATCTTGTTTTAGCACTGAATAAACTGGAGAGACATAATGGTTCTGGGAAGCTCTAGCTTGAAACAAATTCTGGTTTATCCATTTTAACAATTGAGTAATGTTAAATATTATGTTGTAGATCAGGCTGCTTATTCTGACTGTAAGGTTACATTCATTTGGGTATTAGTACAGTTATTTAAAGTCAAACCTTGCTGTTTTTGTAACCTGAGACTTTGCTGAATTTATTTATCAATTCCAGGAGTCTCTTGGTGGAATCTTTGGAGTTTTCTAGATGTAAGATCATATTATCAGCAAAAAGTGATAGTTTGACTGCCTCTTTCCCAATTTCAATACCCATAATTTCCTTCTCTTGCAGACACAAATCAGTAGCATTCATATACACCAAGAACAGTTAAGCTGAAAGTCAAATTAAAGACTCAATACCATTCACAACAGCTACAAAGAAAATAAAATATCTAGAAATATACTTAACCAAGGAGGTAAAAGATCTCTACAAAGAGAACTACTAAACACTGAGGAAAGAAATCGCTGATGATACAAACAAATGGGGAAATATATCATGCTAATGGATTAGGAGAATCAACACTGTTAAAATGTCCATACTTCCGAAAGTGATTTACAGATTCATTATAATCCCCATCAAAATATCAAAGTCATATTTCACACATCTAGAAAAAATAATTCTATGCTTCCTTTGGAACCAGAAAAGAGCCTGAATAGTCAAAGCAATCTTGAGCAAAAGGAACAAATCTGGAGGCATCACATTACCAGACTTCAAACTATACTACAAGCCTATAGTAAACAAAACAGTATGGCATTGACACAAAAATAGAGACATAGACCAATGGACCAGAACCAAGAACCCATATATATAACCATCCACATAGAGCCAACTGATCTTTGACAAAGCAGACAACAATATACACTGGGGAAAAGAATCCCTCTTTAAAAAAGGTACAGGACAAATAACCATATGCAGAAGAATGAAACAGGACCCCTATCTCTCACCACTCACAAAAATAAATTCAAGATGGATAAAAGACTTAAATGTAAGGTATGAAATCATAAGAACTCTAGAAGAAAATGTTGGAAAACTCTTCTAGGTAGCAGCTTAGGCAAAGAATTTATGAAGAAGACCCCAATGGCAATCATAGCAACAACAAAAATAAATAAGTGGGACTTGACTAAATTAAAAACTTTCTGGAAAATAGATCACCTACAGAACAGGAGAAAAATTCACAAGCTATACATCCATAATGGACTAATAACCAGAATCTACAAAGAATTCAAGCAAATCAGCAAGAAAAAAACTCAAACAACCTCATTAAAAAATGGGCAAAAGACATGAACAGAAGCTTCTCAAGACAGGAAGATGGACAATAAACATATGAAAAAATGCTCAACACCACTAATCATCAGGGAAATGCAAATTAAAATCACAATGAGATTTCATTTTACCATAGTTAGAATGGCTTTTATTAAAAAGTCCAAAAACAGTAGATACTGGTGTGGATGCAGAGAGAAAGGAACACTCATACACATTTTGTGGGACTGCAAATTAGTATAGTCCCTATGGAAAATAGTATGGAGATTTCTCAAAGAACTAAAAGTAGACCTACCATTTGATCTAGCAATCCCACTACTGGGTATTTACCCAAAGGAAAAGAAATCATTTTATCAAAAAGACACATGTACTTGAATGTTTATTGCACCACAATTCACAGTTGCAAAGATGTGGAATCAACCCAAGTGCCCATCAATTCATGAGTGGATTAACAAAATGAGGTATGTGTATACCATAGAATACTACTCAGCCACGAGGAAGGATGAATTAATGCCTTTCACAACAATATGGATGGAATTGGAGATCATTATCATAAATGAAGTATCTAAAGAATGGAAAAATAAACACCACATATACTTACTATTAAATTGGATCTAATTTATGAGCACACATATGCGTAGAGGGAAGTATAACTCAATGGAAATCAATCAGGGGGAGGGGTGAGGAAGAGCTGTGCAGAAACCTACCTAATGTGTACAATGAACACTATCTGGGTGACAGGGACACTTATAACCCTGACTCAAGTATTACAAAAGTGATCCATGTAACCAAAAACATTTGTACCCCCATAATACTTTGAAATAAAAAAATGTTAAACCTCTTTAGTCAAGAATGATCCTATTTTAAGCTTATGTATGCTTATTTGTAAATTATGTTTACTTATATAGATATAAAACGTGAAATTAAAAGGAATGAGATAATGAAATAAGTGATGTTTTGCAATAAATTGTAAAGTCACATTTCAAATAGTTTTGATAATTTCTAATTGTTTTTGGCTGATTTTCTATATTTGATTTGATTTTTAAAATTGATACATAATATTTGTACATACTTATGGAATACATGTGATATTTTGTTAATATATAGGCTGTAATGACCAAGTCAGGGTATTTGGGGTGTCCATTGCCTCGAATATTTATCATTTCTATGTGTTAGGAACATTTCAAGTCCTCTCTTCTAGCTATTTTCAAATATGCAAAATATTGTTAACTAAAATAACCCTACTGCGCTTTTGAACATTAGAACTTCTTCCTTCTATCTAACTGTACCTTTGTGCCCATTAACTAGCCCCTTTTTATGCCCCCCACCCAAACATCCTTCATCCTTCCCAGCATCTGGTATCTATTATTCTACTCTCTACTCCCATGAGATCAATTTTTTTAGCTCCTACATATAAGTGAGAACATGTGATATTTGCCTTTCTGTGTCTAGCTTATTTCACTCAGCATGATCTCCAGGTCCATCCATGTTGCTGCAAATGACATTTCATACTTTTGTAAGGCTGAATAGTATTCCATTGTACATATATACCACAATTTTTTTTACACCTTTGTTCACTGACAGACACTTAGGTTGATTCCATATCTTTGCTATTGTGAATAGTGCTGTAATAAACAGGCAGCTTTGTCATATGGATTTCTTTTCCTTTGGGTAGAAACCCAGTAGTAGGATTGCTGAATCATATGGTAGTTTTTCATTTTTTGAGAAATCTCCATGCTGTATTCCATAGTGGCTGTACTAATTTACATTTCCACCAACAATACATAGGAGTTCCCTTTTCTCTGTATCCTCACCAGCATCTGTTATTTTTTATCTTTAATTATAGCCATTCTAACTGTTTATAAAAACAATTTTACTTCAGAATGATTTCTCTCTCATTTCCTAGAAAATAAGGCTATCACTTTTTTTCCTATAGAATATGATTCAAACATACTCATCATCAAAGACCATAAGGTGAGCTCCATTATTTTGAAGTTTCTTTCAGAGATAGAAAAACTGTCTCTGAACAGTTATCTCTCTCATTTTTGCAATTTCAGCAGTTTGTACTATGCTTATAGTGGATACTCAATATGTTAGCTGAATGGATGGATGCGTATCTGCATATAAGGATAGACTTTAGAGAATTAAGATGAATAATTGGCATATTTTTTGACAATGTCCTAAATCAAGACTTCCAAATGTATTTTCAGCAAGAGTTGAATATTACTATGAATGTATTTGAAAGAGATTTTACAGTTCTTATGAAAAAATATTCTTTAGAAGCTAATCCAGAGGGCCTTGAAATTGCTATTGTCCTATCTTTCACATGTGGTGGGACAGACAAAAGGTTAAAGCACAGTGTTTTACTGTTCCATATCCTTCATATTACCTAAGAATTTTGTTATGTTAAAGTTGATTGATATAAGTAGGTCTTAGCAGAGGTGGAGTGATATATTTATAGTTATAAATAAGTATAGAGCTATTGTTAATATGCTTAAAAAATTAATGCAAAATAGATTTCAAATTTCATCTTTTCTCCTATATATTTAGGTTTCCAAAGTCAAATGTATTAATCCTTAAAAAATTAACCTTTTATAATGAATAAATTAAAATGTATTGCAGATTATTTACAACTCTGTAACACCTGCTTAAATTTCAATATAGTTTATGAAGTTGGGCTAAATTACAAATTTTTAAATGTTTAGGTTCTATAACAAGGTAAAAAGTGAGTACCAAGTGTTTTGTAAAAATATTTTTATTGGGTAAAATATATATAACAAAGTTTGTATTTTACCCATTTTTAAGTGTATAATTCAGTTAGTAGCATTAACTACATTTACCATGTTCCACAACTCTTACTGCTATTTCAAATTTTTTTCATCATCAGAAACTGTTTGGGAAGATGAAAACAATAAATAATTCCCCACTACCCCCTACCCTCAGCCCCTGGTAATCTCTACTTTCTGTCTATATGAATTTGCCTGTTCTTGGTATCTTATAAGTGGGATCATATAATCTCCTTTTGTGTCTGAGTTATTTCACTTAGTGTATAATGTTTTCAAGGTTCATCCATATTGCAGTATGTATCAGAACTTCATTCTTTTTTATGGCTTTTATTCCTTTTTATGCATTATATTTTTATACCACATTTTGTTTATCCATTCAACTGCTGATGGAAAATTGGGTTGTTTCACCTTTTGGCTACTGTGAATAATGCTGAAATGAACACTAGTATACAAGTATACGTTTGAGTCCCTGTTCTTAATTCTTTTGGGTACTCAGGAGTGGTACTGTAGAGTCATTTGGTAATTCTATGTTTAGCTTTTTGAGGAACATCCAAACTGTTTTCACTTTGGGCTCCACCATTTTACATTCCCATCAGCAATGTACAAGAGTTCCAATTTCTCCTTGACAACACCTTATATGGTCTGAATATTAAACCTTTCTCAGATATGATTTGCAAATATTTTCTTCCAGTCTGTAGGTGGATAGGTTGCCTTTTTACTTTTTTGATGAAGTCCCTTGTACAAAATTTTTAATTTTGTTCAATTTACTTATTTTTTCTTTTGTTGCTTGTGCTTTTGGTGTCATATCTAAGACTCAATTGGTCATAAATATTTACCTCTCTGTTTTATTCTAAGAGTTGAAAGATTTTTATCTCACATTTAAATTAAGTTCAATGTTGCTAATTCATTTATTAGCTCCAGTAGCTTTCTTTTGAATTATTTGGGATTCTCTCTCTATAGAACTGTATCATCTGTAAAAAGAGATGGATTTACATCTTCTTTTCCAATGTGTATGCCTTTTATTTATTTACTTGTTATCTAAATGCTGGCTAGAGTTTCCAGCACAATGTTAATAGTAGTGGTGAAAGCGAGCATCCTTGTCTTGTTCCTAATTTTAGGGGGAAAGCTTTCAGTTTTTCACCATTGAGTGTGGTATTAGCTGTCAGGTATTCATAAATGTTTGTTGACAAGTTGAAGTAGTTCTCTATTCTTAGTTGTCTGAGTATTTTTTTTTTTCTTATCATGAAAGGGTACTAGATTTTGTCAAATTCCTTTTCTGTATCAATTGAAAAGATCATTTTCCTCCTTTATTTTATTAATGTGGTATATTACCTTTATTTTATTTTATTTATTTTTTGAGACAGAGTGTCGCTTTGTTGCCCTGGCTAGAGTGAGTGCTGTGGCGTCAGCCTAGCTCACAGCAACCTCAAACTCCTGGGCTTAAGCAATCCTACTGCCTCAGCCTCCCAAGTAGCTGGGACTACAGGCATGCGCCACCATGCCCGGCTAATTTTTTCTATATATATTTTAGTTGGCCAGATAATTTCTTTCTATTTTTGGTAGAGATGGGTTCTCGCTTTTGCTCAGGCTGGTCTCGAACTCCTGACCTCCAGCGATCCACCCGCCTCGGCCTCCCAGAGTGCTAGGATTACAGGCGTGAGCCACCGCGCCCGGCCTATTACCTTGATTTTTATTAATGCCAAACCATGCCTTCATTCCCAGGATAAATCCTATTTGGTCATGAGGTATCATCCTTTTAAAATGCTATTGGAATGTATTTGCTATTATTTGTGGAGGAGTTTTGTATCTACATTCAAAAGTGATATTGGTCTGTAATTTTCTATTCTTGTGTTATCTGTGTCTGGCTTTCATATTGGGGTAATGGTGGCCAAAGAGAATGAATTATGAGGTATTTCCCTCTCTTCAGTTTTTTCTTTTTCTTTTCTTTTTCTTTTTTCTTTTCTTTTCTTTTCTTTTTTTTTTTTTGAGACAGAGTCTCACTCTGTTGCCCAGGCTAGAGTGCCGTGGCATCAGCCTAGCTCACAGCAACCTCAAACTCCTGGGCTCAAGCAATCCTCCCGCCACAGCCTCCCGAGTAGCTGGGACTACAGGCATGCGCCACCATGCCTGGCTCATTTTTTCTATATATATTTTTAGCTGTCCATATAATTTCTTTCTATTTTTAGTAGAGACGGGGTCTTGCTCTTGCTCAGGCTGGTCTCGAACTCCTGAGCTCAGAGGATCTACTTCCCTCGGCCTCCCAGAGTGCTAAGATTACAGGCGTGAGCCACCATGCCCAGCCTCTCTCTCTCAATTTTTTTTGGAAGAGCTTGAGAAGGATTGGTGTTGGTTCTTTAAATATTTCATAGAATTCATTAGTGAAGATATTTGGTTCTGGATTTTTTTTGTTGGGAGGTTTTTGTTACTGATTTAGCCACTTCACTTGTTATGGGTCTGTTGAGATTTTCTATTTCTTCTTTATTTTGTGAGTTCCTGTAAATTTGTGCATTTTACCTAAGTTATCAAATTTGTTGGTGTACAGTTGCTCATAGTATTCTTTTATAATCCTTTTTATTTCTGTAAAATTAGTAATTTATTCACTTTCACTTCTGATCTTATTTATTTGCATCTTCTCTCTTTTTTGTCAGTATAGGTAAGGCTTGCCAATTTTGTTGATCTTTTCCAAGAACCAGCTTTTGGTTTTGGTGATTCTATTGCTTTTTCTTTTTAATTTCATAATATTAAGGGGGTACAAATGTTTTTGTTAGATGTATACCTTGTATAATGCTTAAGTTGGGGACTTTACTGTGCCTGTCACCAGAATAGTGTGCATTATACCTGATAAATAAGTTTTTATCCCTCATCCTCTCACCTCTCCTCCTTTCTTGGTTTCCAATGTCCTTTACATCTCTTTGTGCCCATATGTGCCCATTGTTTAGCTCCCAATTATTACTGACTACATGTGGTGTCTGTTTTTCCATTCCTGAGATACTTCATTTTGGATAATGGTGTCCAAGTTGCTGCAAAAGACATTATTTCATTCCATTTTAGGGCTGAGTAGTACTCCCTGGTATACATATATACCACATTTTCTTTAACCATTCATGAATTGATGGGTACTTGGGTTGATTCCACATCTTTGCAATTGTGGATTATGTTGTGCTAAACATTCAAGTGTGGGTGTCTTTTCTATATGACTTCTTTTCCTTTGCATAGATACCCAATGGTGGGATTGCTGGATTGAATGGTAAGTCTACATTTATTTCTTTGAAGAGTCTCCATACTGTTTACCATATCGGTTGTAATAATTTGCAGTCCCACCAACAGTGTATAAGTGTTCCTTTCTCTCGGCATCTATGCCAGCATCTACTGTTTCTTCACTTTTTAGTAATGGCCATTCTGACAAGGGTAAGGTGGTTTTAATTTGTATTTCTCTGATGATCAGTGATGTTGAGGATTTTTTCATGTTTTTTGGCCATTTGTCTATCTTCTTTCAAAGAACTTCTGTTCATGTCTTTTGCCTACTTTTTGATTGGGTTATTTATTCTTGGTGATTTGTTTGATGTTTTTGTAGATGCTGGATATTAGTTCTTTACTAGATGCATAGTTTGTAAATATTTTCTCCTATTCTGTAGGCTATTTACTCAGTTGATTATTTCCTTTTCTGTGCAGAAGCTTTTTAGTTTAATTGAATCTCATTTATTTATTTTTGTTATTGCTGTATTTGCCTGTGTGGTCTTAGTCATAAATTCTTTTCCCAGACCAAAGTCTAAAATAGTTTTTCCTAGGTTTTCTTTTAGAATTTTTAAGCTTTCATGCCTCACATGTAAGTCTTTTATCCATCTTAAATGAATTTCTGTATATGGTGAGAGAGAGGGGTCCTATTTCATTCTTCTCCATGTGACTATACAGTTTTCCCAGCACCATTTATTGATAGGACTTCCTTTCACCCAGTGTGTGTTGGTGTCTGGTTGTTGAAGATCAGTTGGTTGTAGGTTGGTGATTTTATAATATTTGCATATTCTTTCTTCTGTTCCATTGGTCTATGTCTCTACTTCTATACCAGTACCATGCTATTTGGTTACTATAACCTAGTAGTATAACTTGAAGTCAGGTAATGTGTGCCTCTAGATTTGTTGTTTTTGCTTAATATTGCTTTGCCTATTCAGGCTGTTTTTAGTTCCAGATAAAACTGAGGATGATTTTTTCTAGGTCTGTGGAATATGATGTTGGTATTGTGATGAGGATCACATTAAATCTGTAAATCACTTTGGGCAGTGTGGACATTTTAATGATATTGATTCTACCAATCCATAAGCATGGGATGTTTTTCCATTTATTTGTGTCATCTATGATTTCTTTCATCAGTATTTTATAGTTTTCCTTGTAGAGATCTTTCAACTCCTTGGTTAAGTATCTTCCTAGGTATTTTACTTTTTTGTATCTATTGTAAATGGTATTGAGTTCTTGATTTGACTCTGACTGTTATTTGTATATAGAGATGATTTTTGTACATTAATTTTGTAACCTGAGACTTTGCTGAATTTATCAATTCTATTAAGATTATTAAGTATGAAATGTCCAATTTCCTTAAGTACTAAGTTTGACAGTTGATATCTCTGACATTTCACTTTGACACTTCTGGTTTTATGTTGATTGTGAAGGTACATCCTCAGTCTCTTAAATGCATGTTTTGGCTGTGATTATCTTTCAAATTTTTTTAGAGCAATTTTTGTAAAACCATGGATAAGTCAAAAATTGGTGTTATTTTTGAATATGAGTTATGTCGTGGAACCAATGCAATGCAGAAAGCTCAAAATATCAACAAAGCGTTTGGGAAGGATGTGGCTAATGAACATACAGTATGCCAATGGTTTGAGCAGTTCTGTTCTTGTGATTTTAATCTTAAAAATGAGCCACGTGGATGACCTGAGACCAAGGTGGATAATGATGAGTTAAAAGCTATAGTGGAAATTAGTCCATCTCAACCTTCCCAAATGCTTCTTTGCTGTCACTACATAAAGATGAAGCACTTCTACAGCATATTGTTACGTGTAATGAAAAATGGATTTTTTTTTGACAATCACAAGCATTGGGCACCATGGTTGGATAAAGATGTAGTGTGGAAACACAGTTGAAAACAGAATATTCATCAAAAAAAGCTAATGGTGTCTGTTTGGTGGTCCAGTGCTGGTATTATCCACTACAGCTTCATGAAACCTGGTCAACTGATTACAGTGGATATCTACTTTAAGTAATTGGACAAAATGATGAGGATGATTGCAATAAAGAGCCAAGATTGATCAACAGAGACAGGCCAACCCCTTTGCAAGACAATGCTCGACCACATGTAGCATAAACAATGCTGCTCAAACTACAGAAGCTGGATTTGAAAACTCTGTCATCCACCAGACCTTGCACCAACTGACTATCACTTCTTCCAGGCTTTGGATTACTTCTTGCAAGGAAAACATTCAATTGTCAACAAGCTGTGGAAAATGCCTTTTGCAATTTCATTGCTACTCACTTTCCATGCTTCTTTGCTGGTGGCATAAACAAGCTACCATTAAGATTGCAAAACTGTGTCATTAGTTTAGGCACACACTTTCATTAATTGTATTGCTTCTTGTTTGAGATACAATAAACTATACTTTTGATTTGAAATTTCATATTTAATCTCCTAATAGTAGTCTATTGGCGGCATCTTTAAGGTTTTCTGGGTACAAGATCATAGCATCAGCAAACAGGGATAGTAGGACCCTCTCCTCCCTGGATGGATGCCCTTTATTTCTTTCTCTTGCCTGATTGCTCTGGGTAGGACTTCTAGTACTATGTTTAATAGAAGTGGTGACAGTGGGCACCATTTTCTTGTTCCAGTTATTAAAGGGAATGCTTACAACTTTTCCCTATTCAGTATGATATTGGCCGTGGGTTTGTCATATATGGGTCTTATAATTTTGAGGTGTGTTCCCTCCATGCCTAGTCTCTTGACAGTTTTTATCATGAAAGGGTGCTGGATTTTATTAAATGCTTTTCCCACATGTATTGAAATCATATGGGGATTGTTTTTGCTTCTGTTTATGTAGTGAATTGTGTTTATTGATTTGTATATGTTGAACCATCACTGCATCTCTCCTGTGAAATCCACTGGATCATGGTGAATTATCTTTTTAATGTACTGTTTAATTAAGTTTGCAAATATTATGTTGAGGATTTTTATATCTATGTTAATGAGGGAAATTGGGCTGTAGTTTTCTATTTTTGTTGTGTCCTTTCCTGGCTTTGGTATTAGGAGATACGGGCTTCATAGAATGAGTTAGAGAGGATCACTTCTTTCTCAATATTATGTAATACTTTCTGTAGGATAGGTAGTAGTTCTTCTTTGTAGGTCTTGGAAGAATTTAGCTGTGATTTGGTCTGGTCCGGGGCTTTTTTTATTGGGAGATTTTTTATTACTGCTTCAATCATGCAGCCATTATTGGTCTGTTCAGGGTTTCTTTCCTTCTGATTCAGGTTTGGGAGGTTGTGTGTTTACAGGAATTTACCCATTTTCTCTATGTTTTGTAATTTGTGTGCATTATAGTTTTCATAATATTCACAGATGAAATTTTGTATTTCTGTTGTGTTGGCTATAATGTTTCCTTTTTCATTTCTCATTGAGCTTATCTGAATCCTTTCTCTTCTATTTCTGGTTAATATGGATAATGGCCTATCAATTTTGTTTATCTTTTCAAAGAATCAACTTGTTATTTCATTGATCTTTTATATTTTTTGTTTTCCATTTTGTATAGTTCTGCTCTGAGCTTTTCTATTTCCTTTCTTCTGCTGGCTTTGGGTTTGGATTGCTCTTCTTTTTCTAGCTCTTTGATATGTGACATTAGATCGTTAATTTGTGCTCTTTCTGTCTTTTTGATGTAGGCATTTAAGGCTATGAACTTTCTCCTTAAGACTGCTTTTACTGTGCCCCCTAGATTTTGAATGGTTGTGTCCCCTTTGTCATTCAATTCAAGGAATCTTCTGATTTCCATCTTAATTTTGTGTCAGATGCAAGGATCAGTACGTTGTTTAATTTCTATGACTTTTTGTAGATTTGAATGTTTCTCTTGGAATTTATTTTCTAGGTTTATTCCACTATAGTATGAAAAAACACATTGTATGATTTAAATTTTTTTTTTTGTATTAACTGAGACTTGTTTTGTAGCCTAGGATATGATCAATCTCAGAAAATGCCTCATGTGCTGCTGAGAAGAATGCATGTTCAGTATTTTTTTGTGTAGAACATTTAATGTTTTTCTTCCCAAATATATAAAATGTTTTTTTCCCTTCTGTCAATATGGAATACAGAATAATCTAGATCTTATCAATTAGTCTATTTATAATTATAACCATTTATTAAAAATTTAAGTATCAGTGTAACAGCAAATATAGCTTAGAGATCTCAACTCTTAAATTTAACCTGATTTCTAACGTATTACAAAAGAATCTTTTGTCAAGAAATATATCAAAAAGCCTCACTTAGGTTTTGACACAGAGTGTAGTGGATCATTATCAGCAAGTTATTTAGGATAGTGATGTTCTTCCATGTTACAGATTAAAATTTAAAAAGACGACGCTAGGCTTTGAGAGTTTAGTTGATTTGCCACGGGTCACATATAAGTGATAGAGCCGAGTCTTCAGCCAGTGTCTGTTTATATATCTATGAGAATTCTGTAAATTTCAGATATATCAAAACTATAAGACAATTCAAGTATCTTCTCTCAGTAGCCTGACATTTTATAAAAAATATTTCACAAAATTTCTATTCGAGAAGACAGCTATTTTTTAAAACCATTTTATCTATTCTCTCTGACTATTTAAATATATCTCACTTTAAATTTCTTCTGTGACATTAAAATAATGAGCAACCCTAATTAATATTTGAATCTATTTGTAACCTCAGTTCTCAAGGAGTGGTGGTGGGAGACACTTGGAAATACGTGGAGACTTTTTGGAATCAAAAGTTGGGGGATCTATTTCTGGTCAGGTATGTTAAATGACCAGCAGTGTTAGGTTAGCCTCATAGCAGCATTGGGTTAGAATTGACCAAGCGTGTGCTTTTGGGAACACTGTAGAATTCACTTATTTGATAATCTTTTTGAAACAAAATAAAGAATTGAGAAGAAAATGGCCCATGAATGGTTAAAATCATAACTAAAGCTTATTATTGGCTAAATCTATCTTATCAAATCATGGCTCAGACAAGGAATCACTTAAGTAGCAATATTTATATCAAACAGAAAAATTATTTCTATAATTTCTAAATCTACAAATAGAACTTATGAGAATGACTTGAATAATTCATCTTCTGAGTTATATCACTTGGTAATCAGTTTTATAAATATACATTAGTTCCTTAGAGAAAGAAAAGGAATATATTTTATAATTTTTGACCTATTTAGAGATTTTATGTTACTAGTTGTTAATATTTTGAATATTATCCTAACAGGAAATGTTCAGAAAAGTCAGACTCCACTAATTTAACGATAAGTCAATTCAGGAAAAAACATTTTATCTGATTGAGAGATTATTTTCTTTGAGGGTTTAAAAGAAAAAGCACCATTGATTTGGCTATGTCTTATCTTTTCAAAGCTCTGCTAGTATTTTTGACAAAGTCAGTGCCCATTTGACAGAAGTCATATTATCGAGTGCAGCTTGAAAAACCTCATAGATGGCCACCAGTTTATATAATCTCTTAAAAGTGAAATAGTAATCTATTATTTTGTTGGATGTGAACTCTTAGGACATACCTAAGGAATGTAGAATAAAATAACTGGAAAGCGTAATGCTTATTTCATAGTGAACTCAAAGTTTCAAGTCATTTAAATTCTTTCTTTTAAATTCTCTTCGGAATATTTTGAGAAATTATGCTATGGCCTTTCATTTTCTCAGACTAGAAAAAAGTAACAAATGAAAAAGCAGTCCCTGTGATGTACAATATTGTTCTCTCTCTTTGCTATTTTAGGAAACAAAGGATAAAATGTAGTATTGAATAAAAAATTAATGGGACAGAAACTAAATATTTTCAGATAGATTATATTTGTTTATATTATAAAAGCTATAAATTATATATAACCTTGCATTATATACAATTTACCTTTAAAATACTTCAGCACATCAGAAATGCAGAAGAATATATAATTTAAATGATAATATGTGATAGCATTACCAATTGTAATACCAATTATAATACATACCATATTGTATTACCAAAATAATGGGCATCTTCATAAAATAGTAGTATCTATGACTTCTCAACAAAACCTGAATTATTAATATTACAATATAACCTTAGTGAAGTTAATACATGTATGCAGAGTAACATGTTGCTAATAAAAACCATTTCACTGCCAGCATAGTTATGAAGTTTTTCTATAATGCTTTATTTTTGAGTGAATAAAATCTTAAGCTGCTTTAATTGTGACACAAGCCTGATACCGGTGAAGGTAAAGAATAAGTTTTAAACTGTTTAGTTGTTTGCAAATTTTTGATATCAATTATAAATCTACAGACATTAAAACATTTTCATATCATCCTATTAATTTTAATGAATACTCTAAGAACTGTTGAAATTTATGAACATACATCTCATTTAATATTCATTTGTTTTAAGCCATAATAAATAAGTCCACTACTTCATATGTACTGCAAAAATGAAAGATACAGCTACAGTTATGATAAGGTATATTATGGTAGTAGCTCCACCAGCTGGCAAAAAAGGTATGAAACTTTCAAGCATATCAGATCATTAACATATTCCTCATGTCCCCACAGGGAAGGATTTGGGACTGTCCTGCCCCTCTTCTCCAGATACTTGTTACTTTTCATTTTGGAACAACTTTTCCTCTGCCAGGACTATGTTGATATGTATTTTAACCTACTTTCTTCTTTTTTACAGATTTTTTTTTAAATGTAATTTTTTACAGATGATAAAACAGGCAAACAAACTTAACACCTTGGATACAATATTGAAGTACTAAAAACACTTTGTGGTCTCTCAAATCCCATGGCATTTTCCCCAAAGTGCTGTTGTTCTAAAAATATTGGTTAAACTCTAATTTGTGTAATTACTTGCAGATTTCTTAAATTTGCACTGCATTTTCAATTAAATTTGTATTTGCTATCCAAAACAAATAGACAATTACTATGTGCTATCGAACTATCACTATATTATGCCAGAGTTAACTTCATTTCCATGTAAGACAAACACTGTTCGTCTCTTTCATAGCATTGCATTCCTCCTGATTAATTCATTCTTTATAATAATTCAGATATGTTACTGCCTGGAAGTCAGAGAATAAAAACAAGATCTTTTAAAGTTCCTTTGCATTCTGATCCCACAATTCTGTTCTGCCTTATATTCACAAGGCCTATCAGCTTCTAGAGCAGTGTATTTTATCCTTGATGCTTTGGCTGCTCATTGGAATCACCCAGGGAGCTTTAAATAATACTGATGTTTGAGACCCATCTCTCAAGATTCTGAATTAACTGGTCTGGGATATGGCTGGGGCATTAGGATTTATTTGAAGTCATAAGTGTGAAAGAATAGAAACTAATACCTGCAACTGTTTTGCTTCTTCTCTTTCCTCATGTACAAAAAATAATAATTTTTTCTTTCTCATCTGTCAAAGTGAATTGAGGAATTCTCCAAGATTAGATGAAAAATTCTTTTTCATAATAATGGTCTTATTTTGTAGTTGCTCTATTTTGGGAAGCCCAATTCTAGAAATTCTGGATTAAGATTATGAATGCTGAAAGTTACCTCTTCTGGAAGTTCTTTACCTTTTTATTAGTATTATCAAGCTAACTGCTCATTTGATTGATTGAAATGAGTCGCTGAGTTTACGTTTTACTTTCCCTAAGGAATCAGTGATTACAAAAGGTAATTTCCTAGAAGCTGGTTATTTTATGTCATTTTAAAAAGTATTTTAACTGTGCAAATATGATCATACTTCACAGGAAAAATCAGAACAAAAATTCCTTCCGTAACTTCAGGATTTTTGGGGTTCTAAAATAAATTTATAAGATTTATATATATTCAAAATAACAGCTTATAAATAATACTGGGCTTTTGGTCAGTAATATGAATAATATTAAATAATTAACCAATCCTTAACTTATGTAAAGAAAAGCAAATTATTTACAAAGTGTTCCTTTTTGTGTCTGTCATAACAGGTGTTCTGAGTGTTGTTGGTTGGAAGTGGCCCAGCCTTTAAAGAGAGAAATCCTAGCTTTCAAATCATTTTTTATATATCTGAATGTTGTGGCAAATTTCATTAAGACATTTCTTAGACTATAGACTGCATATCTTCAATCCATCTTTAATTAATACATTTTAAATTAATTTTATTTAATGAAAATCTGCCCATTACTTTATTTTTCTCTTATATAAATGTTTGGGTTATTGTGGTACCTTCTGATTAAGTTATGCACACAGGCTAAGAAATAACCCTATGGATAGTTATCATTTCCAATGGAGAGTCTTTTCTCAGGATCAGGAGGCCAAAACTTTAAGTACGACCCTGTTTATCAGAAAAGAGGACAAGATGTGGAGTGCCACATATGGACATTTCTGCTGTGCACTGCAGAACTCCAGAGCACCCTTCATAGAGACAACTGTCAGAGGTGCTTCCTGGAGTTGGGAAGTGCGGGATCCCTGATTTCAGTGCTCTCATTGCTTTCCTAACTTGGAAGAATCCAGGAGTTACATAAACTCAGGTTGATAATCCTCTATGATGAGGTGGGCTAGAAGCCCCGTAGAGGGCTACAAGCTGAGGCTGTAAGCTATATCTTACAAATTGTATTATCTAGATTCTGGTGAACAGTTCACTAGCCAAATGAGAAACAAAACATTGTTTTCATTAGTACAGGCAATCACAATAACCCCCAATGCAAGGCTTATTAGTAAATTGGTTTGAAAAAAATCAGGGGCTTCCTTGTTCCCTTCTCTAGTCTACATCTTGGGATCCACATACAGAGTAAGAGGTAGAAGTAAGCCTACAGACTGAACTCTCAGTTCGTTTATTCAGTGAACTCAGCTGCGTGGATAAAGGAGCAGAACTCAGAAAAGTATGGCAGGTTTGTATCATGCAATCTGTAACAGCCAAAATAGAATGAGAACAGTGGATTGACTAAAAGACGCCCTTTTTGAATTTAGAGGAAAGAAGTGCAAGGGCACCCACTGTGCTTCAGTATAGGAAGTGCAAGAAGTAGGAGGGAAAAGAGTAGGCAATGCCACTCCAAAGCACTGCCTTTGAACACAAGGACCCAAGCTACTAATATATTAACAATAACAGGAGCCCCAACCTTTGAGATTAGCCCCTACTCTTCCCTGGTGAAGGATCTTCTAGATCCTTATTGTGTATGTGTGTTTCTTTTTTTCTACCAGTTCTTGGGAGAGATGTGTTGAAATTTCCAAATGTGACTGTGGATTTATATCTATTTCTACTTTTAATTCTGCCAAATTCTGCTTTATATATTTTGAAACAGTTTTTAAGTTGCATGGAAATTCATGGTTTTATATTTTCCTGTTGAATTGCCCTTTTTATTACCATGAAATGTTCCTTTTCATCTCTGGTAATTTCTGTTCACTGAAAGTCTAATTTTTTAGATTAACATAACCATATCTTCTTGCTTTTGATTAGTGATTACATGATATACAATTTTCTATACTTTCACTTTCAACTTTTCTGTGCCTTTATATTTAAACATTGTCTCTTCTTTAAAAGCATGTAGTTGGTTCTTGTTTTCTTTTTAAAAGTATCTGCTAATATTTTAGTATGAATGTTTAGGATATTTATATTTATTTGTTTTTTTATTTGTTGTATCTGATTTTTATCCTGTATTTTTCTTTTATTGCTTTCCTATGGATCGCAATCAAATATTTTTTATTATTCCATTTTCTCCACATATTAGATTTTTCTTCTTTTTTTTTTCCCCCTTCTTTTTTTTTTGAGACAGGGTCTTGCTCTGTCACCCAGGCTGGAGTGCAGTGGCCTGATCATAGCTTACTGTAACCTGGCTAATGTTAAAATTTTTTATAGCGATGGGGTCTTACTCTTGCTCAGGCGGTCTTGAACTCCTGACCTCAAACGATCCTCCTGTCTCGGCCTCCCAGAGTGCTAGGATTAAAGGTTTGAGCCACCGTGTTGAATCCATCTAATGCATTCTTAATTCAGATAGTGCATTTTGTATTTCCAGAACATCTGTCTTATTCTTTTTTATAGCTTCCATTTTCTATTGACATTTTCTACCTTTTTATCTATTCTGTCCATCTTTTTCTCTTTTTTCATTGATTTTTTTTTTCTAATTAGATATTTTAAAGTCCTATTTTGCTAATTCCAACATGTAGATCAACTGGAGATCTGTTTCTATTTTGTGCTTTCTCTTGATTATTGGTCATATTTTCCTAATCCTTTGCATATCTCATAATTTTTTATTGCAAAAGAAATTCATGTAGAACGAAGTTGATATTTCCCTCCAGAGAGGGGTGGACGTTTCTTTTGTCAGAAAGATAGCATGAGAGGTTCGTCACTTCAATCCAATAATTAACAAGCAGGGTTCGGTTTGAATTTAGGTTGCAGCTTTCATTAGACTCAGTCAACCTCTGATTTCAAATGTCTAAAGTGCATGACCTGTGTTGTGTTTACTGCTGTCTCATTCCTTTAATCAGACTTTATTTCCAAAAACACTATGGAGTTCATCATGGCACTGCAGGAAATTTTCAGTGTTTTAGTGTTTAGTGCATTCTATTTTTCAGGTCTGGACTCCTCCTTTGAGCAGGGTCCTCTGGGTTTTTTGCTTAACAGTTTAGAAGGTCTCTAGCTCCTCTAACTTGAAAGTTCTGCTTTTCAGATGTTGTGGATGAAGCACTTTAGCCTTTCATCCTACATAGGTTTAAAATATAGGAAATGTTTTAAGGAGGAGTTTTACTGTGTATTCGTTGTAGGTCCCTCCCTATAGTGTAATTTGATTCATAGACTCTGTTCGACTGTAAGAGATTTCATTCTGTCTTTTTGAGTCAACTATTTAGCTTTTTGTACTGCCACAGCTCTTAGCAAATGTCTCATGTGGAAAACTGGCCATATGTTTGGACTCATCTTCCAATCTGACACGTTAGTCCTTGTGGTTATCAAAATCTCTGCTGATTTGTCTTCCCCTTCATAAAGTTCTCTGTCTATGGCAAGACTGATTCTCACATAATTCGTAGGCTAAGAAAATACTCCCAGTGAAGCAAATAGCTGGCAATATTAGCTTTCCTAGGGTGCTCTCAGAATACTGGAATTTTAATTCGCCTAGTCTTCTGAGCTCCTCCACTTCCTTTCTAGCCTTTTCTCATCAAAGGTTCAAAAAATTCAGTTTACAGTATCGGAGTCATCTTATTACATATTTGAATACTTTAACTTGATGCCATTTATTCTTCAGGGTAGTTAGGGAAAGCATTAGTTTTGGGACACAGTACTAAAACTGTGGGCTCAGAGACAAGGTCAGTACTACATGGTCACCCTTTCCCACTAAGGTAATTTTTTTCCTGTGCTAATTTCAGAGATCTTGTGGTCAGTGGATTTTTAATGTACATACGTATGTATGCATTTATGTTTCAAATGCAAGTGTTTTAAAATGAAAGCAGCTTTCTTACCAATACCCGACTTCATATGGAATTTAACCAGTAAGTTCTATAAATGTGAAACAATGAAAAGAATGGAATTTTTTTTTTTTTTTTTTTTTTTGAGACAGAGTCTCACTCTGTTGCCTAGGCTAGAGTGAGTGCCGTGGCGTCAGCCTAGCTCACAGCAACCTCAAACTCCTGAGCTCAAGCGATCCTCCTGTCTCAGCCTCCCGAGTAGCTGGGACTACAGGCATGCGCCACCATGCCCGGCTAATTTTTTCTATATATATTTTTAGCTGTCCATATAATTTCTTTCTATTTTTAGTAGAGGTGGGGTCTCGCTCTTGCTCAGGCTGGTCTCGAACTCCTGAGCTCAAGCGATCCTCCCGCCTCAGCCTCCCAGAGTGCTAGGATTACAGGCGTGAGCCACCGCGCCCGGCCAAGAATGGAATTTTGAGAGTGTGTGTGCATGTGAGAGAGAGAGGGAGGAGAGGAAAGATAGGGAGAGAGAGGAGGATGATTGAGAAAATAAAACACTGCTCATAACTTTTAAAATAACAGGTATGAAGCAATGAAATTTGAACAAAATATATAACTTGTAATTTATTTGAATCACAAACTTAATGTAGAAGCAAAATGCTTCTGAAATAAATTTTAAACTCGTAAGTAAACCCTATAACAAAAACATAACCTGATTCAGCCAAAATAAAAAGAAAGAAAAAGACACTTCAGAATTTGTAGGCCCTTTCAAAATATCTTGTGAACAAAATTGTGGCTATTTCAGAGGAAATGTAAAGGATAATGCACCTTTCTGCTAAAAGGCAGCAACAAGTCTATAGTATATTTTTAAATTTCTGACTTACCTTAAACTTTCTGGGAGGGCAAATTTCTGGGACATATTCCAACTCATGTTGTTTGAGCATGTACCATTTTGTTTTCTATTAGAGACAAACATTGTTTTCCATCTGGATATCCTTTGATTTATAATGAGCATGTTTAAACTTGCAGAATCAATTTAACACCTTCAGCCAAACTAATGACCAAATAAAACTATCCCCCAGGCTTCATGAGAAATGGATAGATTTGTCATAAATGTATGTCAGACACCTGCATTTGAGCTGTGTGCTTTGTTACAGCCAGCAATATTAAGACATGGAATTTTAAAAGCTTTTAAAAAATTTAACTTGAGTATATTTTTAAAAAATTCAACAATGTGAACTATTTTTTTCCAAAAACATTTTAGGAAAACCTCTTAGCTAGTTTGCCTTGTGTATGTATGTGTATATATATGTATGTGTATATATTTTTATATAATATGTGTGTGTGTGTATATATATATGATTAAACCATGTCAAATGGATACTGATAAAATAAACTGAGGATGCAATGCCTGGAAATGGTATTTCAGGGAAAGGAAATGCCACTGACAGTCACCAGTGCATCTAGTACCTGATAAGAAATATTTAGCTCACATTTACCAAGAATATTTCCATTCCTTTTCATATTACCCATTTTATATATTATATTTAATATGAAATACATATTTGTAAGAAAAAAATTAAAACATATCTGCTTACTCATCAATATATCCAAGATACTATTTCATAAAGTGAAAAGGAATGAGTCTATTATAGGTAAGTGTGAGGAAGTTTTATGGCTGAGTTCAAGAAGAGTTTATACAAGGTTCATTGGTTAGAAAATCTATAACTATGTTAAGATTTTTTGAGTGTGGAAAGAAACATTTAATTTTGTGAAGCCAAAGGCAACTACAGAAATGTCTATTCTTTCTCATAAGATCCCCCTTCCCACCTTACCTCAGTCTACCAACTATATAAAATTAAGCTGAGAAGTAAGTTTGTTAGGGAACCTATTAACCTAGCATAGGTGGCATCTTATGTTGCATAGTGTGGTATCACTATAGGAATCACAAAGGCTAATTTTTCAATATGATCCTGAGTTTGTACACTTTTATTTTTAATCAAGATGATTCCATCAGTATGTAATTAAATGTGGTTTATTATTAAAAATAATTAGAAATCAAGAATAACAAAAATACATGTGATGAAAGGAAAATTTATGGCCTTAAATAATAATTTAAAGAAAGTAAACCTAAACTTTTATACCCCCATAATATGCTGAAATAAAAGTAAAAAGGATAAAAATTAATGACTTAAAAAGTCATCTTACTATGATATAAAAAGAACAGTAAATCCAAGGAGAATAACAGTAAGGGTTTAATAAAGAGAAGAAACTAATGATATAGAAAATAAAGATATAATACAATAAAGTCAATTCCAAAAATTGTTAATTTAAAAGGAATAATAAAATTGACAAATACCTGGCAATATCAGGGGAAAAAAACCAAAACAAAGCATGACTAAATAATATTAAAAATACAAAGAGCATAACTATAGATACAGGAGAGATTAAAATATATTAAAATATTATAAACAACTTATGCTGACAAATTTGAAAACTGAAAAAACCAAATTCTTAGCAAAAAGATATATAAATTGATGTAAAAAGAAATTAACAAAGCATAGTGTAAAAAAGATACAATCTTAATCATAAATGTAGATGTAAAATTCTCAAAAAAAATATTAGCAAACCAAATGTAACAGTGTATAAAAATGATCAAGCTGAGTTGATTCCAGGAATAGAGCATAAAACGTTAGAAAAAATTGATTATAATCTATTAATTCAATGCATTAACAAAGTGAGGAAGTAAAGCCATATGACAATTCAAGAAATGCTGAAAAACATTCATAAAATTTAAACTCATTCAAGAAAAACTACAGGTATTAGCAAATTAGGAACAGATGAGAACTTTCTTAAAACTTGATGAAAGGTACCTACCAAAAACACATAGCAACAATTATACTCAAGTATTAAAAGCATTTCTTTAAAAATCAGGGATGCTGTTATCACATTTTATGTTCAAAATCAAATAGAAGTCCTTGCTCAGAATGTAAAGTGAAAAAAGCATATGTATTAGATTGCAAGATGTAAAATTGTCCTTATTTAAGATAATAATACAATTGTCTTCATTGAAAACCACCCAAACCATATAAATAATTAGATTCAATAAGATAATTTACTAAGGTTGTTAAATATGAGATAATAAGTATAATGATAATATTTCTTTACAATAACAGTTAGGAAATAACATAAAAATCCAGTAAAACTATATAATAAATACTCAGAAAAGTAGGCTATTATTTGAAAATGGACATGTGAACCCTCTGTAATACAATATAATGGGTATATTCTATATAAAGACCTAAACATGAAAGGTAAAACTATAAAATAAATATTTTTAAAAATCTAAGTGAGAACCTTTGTGACCTGGGAGTAGGGAAGAACTTCTTAAACAAAAATTCAAAACACAAATGATAAAGCAAAAAGTGGATTTAATTATATCAAAGGTAAAGATTTCTTACAATGAAGGACACCGTGGACAAACTTAATATGCAGATAATAAAATAGGATAAGACATTGGTAATTTCTAAAGCTGACAAGGGATTAAGAAATTTTCAAAAATCAATAAGGGCAGAAACCCCCTTAGAAAAATGAGCAAAGTAGTTACAAAAGAGGCATCCAAAAGGCTAAGAAGCATTTAAAGGGATTTTAAACTATTAGCAATCAGTAAATGCAAATTAAAATAATAATGAGGGTTCCTAAATCCCATTCCCTGCCAACACTAGTTGTTTCCCATAGGTATCTAGATTGGTCATCTGGGAGAACTGTTGACACTATTCAGTCAAGTTAAATATACTCATACTCTATGATCCAGACATTCTGTTCTTGAGTCTATGCACCAAATAGATATTCACAGTTCACACTAGGATTCATTAGAGTGTTATTGGTTGTGGCAGGAAGTTGGAGATAACTCTGTGATAGTGACTAGACAGTGAATAGATAGATGTGGTAAATGCACACCTTAGTAGAGCATTAATTATCATAAAAGTCACAGATTAGAGGTACACATAACCACCTGGATGGATCTAAAAGCCTAATGCCTAGGTTAAAAAGATAAGAAACAATGCAATATATTATATAACACTATTTCCACAAATTAAAAACATGCACAGAAAACAATATATGTTCCATAAGAACACAAACAAAAATACACGCATTAAAGAAGCCCAATATAATGGTTGGTTATGGGATGAGAGGGGAGAGGAAAGTATGATACAGGGATAAAAAGAAAACAAATGAGTGTAGCAGTGATGATGATATGCCATAAATTAACAAGTATGACTAGCATAATTCTCTGTAATGAGGATTCAAAAAAGGAGAGAAAAGGACAGAGTACCAAGTACATATGAATAAAGCTAATCAAGAGATATATAAGACATTTGTAAAGAAAATTATAAAACTTTATTGTAAGACATTAAATAAGATCCAAATAAATAAAAAGATAAACCACATTAATGGGTAAGAAAAGTGATTATTATAAGGCATCAATACTCCCCAAATTGGTTTATACATTTAATATGGTCTCATTTCCCTAATACAACATAGTTTTTCATGCAACTGGACAAGATGATTCTAAAATTCATATGGAAGAGCAAAGGGCCAAAAAGAGGCCAAGATACAACTACAGCAAAACAAGTTGGAAAGGAGATGTTAAGACTTATTATAAAGCTTTGGTAAGAGACATTATGGTATTGGCATAGGAATAGACAATAGACCAAAATGGTATGAAAGAACTCAGAATTAGACCCACACATTTGGAGATTTAAATATGACAGATTAGCACTGTTTAGTGGGGGGAAATGATAAATTGTTTTCAGTAAATGATGGTAGGAAAAAAAAAACCCAAAGAAATTGGATCCTTGCCTACAATGTAGCAAAAAATAAACCAATAGAAAACAATTATAACAACACAAATTAATTCCAAAGACCTTTAAAACTATTTGAAAAATACATAGGAAAGTCTTCTCTGTCCTGGGGATAGAGAAGACTTTCTTAAATAAGACAGTTCATACCAGAAAGACCAAGAAATTGAAAAACCATAATTCATTAGATATCATAAAGTAAAAAGACCAACCATAAACTCAGAGAAGATAGCTGCCATTCACATAATTAACAGAAAAAGGAGTCACCAGAAAATATTTTTAAAACTCTGAAAAAATAAGAAGAATACGATCAATAGAAAAATGGACAAAATTTATAAACAGGTGTTTCACAGATGAAGAAACTCAATCCAGTACACATATAAAGCTACGTTTGATACCCACTGGTAATCCCAGTAATGGAAATTCAAACCCCAATGAAATACCATTTATACCTATTAGACTAGCAAAATATAAAAAATTGAAAATACCAAATGTTATGGTAGACAAAGCTGGTGATATATCCATTTAGGAAAAGAGTTTGGTTTACTTAATCAAGTTAAAGATGTGTTTTCTTATGACTCAGCAAATTTCTATTGGCATTTATTCTAGAAGAACTCTTATGCTCCTGAGACATGACAAGAATGTTTATAGTAGCATTGTTTATAACAAAAAACTGTACAACTCAATTGTTTACCAACAGGAGAATGGATAAATTGGGTTGGAGTATGTTCATGTAATTGAATGTGGTAGTAAAAATAAATGAATATGGCTATACATACTGAAATGAATGAATTTGAGAAGCATAATATTGAATGACAAAGCAAAGCAAAATATACACATTGCTACCATTGCAAAAATTCAAAAACAAACAAAAATAAATAATATTGATTAAGTATACATAATCATACCTATATAAAGAAATAATGAACATACAATTCAGGGAAAGTAGGGTGTAGACAAAGGAGAAATACAGCAGGTGCTTCAATAATATTGGTAATTGAGGAGTCCAGTTCCTGATTAAAATCCTCATGTGATTGACCACAGGCAATTACAAAAGCTCTACCTGGTAGGACTCATGGGAGAAAGCTGCCTCCTCCACACCGGACTTGGTGCACAGCCAATGCATTACAGTCTCTGAGGGGAGTTGCAGTTAGGTTCTCAGGCTCCCCTGGCTGCAGATACTCTTCCACATGTTTACATTCCTAGCCTTCATTCCTAATTATCTTTATCTTCAGGTACTTCTGCCAATGCCTGCTTAAGGGGGTTGGAGGGAGAGACCTCATAGACACGTTTCCCCACTCTCACTCTGCACCCAGTACTTTTCCACTCCTAGCCCTTCTTCCTTGGCATTCCCCCTGAACCCAGGATCCAAAAAACCTGTGGGGACTTTTGTTTGTCTCAACAGTGAACGAACCCCGACTTCTGCCTGGCTCCACCTGGCCCTGGAAATGGTGCACCATTCCATGAGAGAAATGGAACAGGGACATCAGCATTTCCTTTGGTTTTAGACTCTTGCTTATACTATTACAGTGATTAAAGTCTTAACTCTTTCACTTTTGGTTTGTTGCTTTGAACAGGCTACTCTGGATACCTGACAGCTCAGCTGAGCTCCTGATAGTAATATATATGTATATGTGTATATATATATAGAGAGAGAGAGAGAGAGAGAAAGAGATAGATCGATCTGTCTTAAGTTGGGTGATATAATAATGTTACTTTGAACCTCCTCCATAAACATGTATGAAAAAAATTAAGTTCTGTGGAACTCCTATAGGGAGGACGAATAAGACAAAATCTCAAAGAAGCAGCTGTTTAAATGATAGCTTCTATACTACTTCAGAATACAGAAAGACAAGGGGAGGCGTGGGGTTGTCATGAATATATTCCATTCTTTTAAAACTTTGGGTATAGGGTTGAAAGTAGGATACAAGGGACTCTTTTAAAGCACATAATTCAAATTATAAACTTTCTCTCCTTTGGTATGAAATCCTTTAAGTAAGACTGGTTTTCTTATATTTGATTTCATATTATTTCTTGGGCTAAATGTGATATATTTAAAACCTATCTATACCAAATCTCTAGATAATGAATTTTTACAATTACTAACCACTTTATAAAGTAGTATGTACTTATTTAATGTCCTTAAACTACTTTCTTCATTCAAACCACTGTGTAAAGCTACATTGGTCCTTAAATTACTGTCTGCAAACTTAAGAGAGATTTCATTTACCAATTTACTTTTTGCCTAAACTGCACAGGCTCTGTTTCTCTCTCCTTTGGTCTGGGTCATTGTCATACTGATCTTGTTGGTCATCTTATGTAGAAGTTCCTCCTATTCCCTGAAGATTATAGTTCCTCACATCTGAACTTTTCCTACCAGGCCCCATAACATCATAAGTGGTACATTCTAAAGCTGCAGGGTAGTTCAAGCTCTGACAAACCATGATTTTATAAAAGATGAAATTTATGTCCATATCATATGGTCATACAGTAACAAATTCTCAAGGCTAAAAAAGGTATTAGAGATTGCCTTGCTCTTATTCCTTATATCTACATAGTATAAGTAGTTATAATTTAGAATGTGCTTTTACATTAGCTCATTTGATCTTTATAACAACTATATTAATTAGATGGGACAAATATAATTATTCCCATTTTACAGATCAAAAGACAGAAACAAAAGAGGTTTCTATGACATCCCTGAAGTCATACTGATACTTAGACCTGAAGCCCAAATTTGTACTCCTAGATCATGGCATACCTCTGAGCCAAGGCTCTATAACTTTCTACTTGTCTTAAACTGTGGGACAAGTGTAAAATATTAAAACTAAATAAATTTACCTTATGATAATTATTAAGCATCTTTATGAAGAGTACTAATGCTTTTGTCAAATACAGCTTTTGTCAAATCTGGTACTTTGGAGATACATTTTCATTATCTATATATTAAACATTATTGATGGCAAGTTAAAGTCAATTTAGTCAAGGGTTTATCTCCCATTTGCTTTTATTGCATAGTCTTCATTTGCTTCATCTGTAGCTTTCAGCACAGAGATAATTGGGAAAATCCTTACTTAAAATTGATCAATACAGAAATATGTTTCCACTAACATTTCTAAGCCAGGCAGAAACTACCTGTAAGAAGAGACCTTGGACAAAGTTACTAGACTTTTTTAAAATATTAGTTTCCTTACCTCCAAAAAGATGGAATGCTTTTCTGCAGCTTGGTAGAGGCCATTTTGCACAGCTGGATTTATGAAAGCTTTGTTTTATTTTCAAATATTCTTTAGTGAAGAATGTTTTTGTGGCATTGTTCAGTTCTAGAGTAAAGCAAAAGAAAATAGTATTTTTAACCATTACTTTGAGTAAAATGGCAAGAACATGACAAATGATTGCTGTGGTATTTTGATAATAAATTCATATCTCTTTAAGTCAGTGAAGACAAAAGTGGATTCAACTTTTTTTTTTTTTAATTCAAGCATATACAACTCCCCCAAATTCACATTTGGTGCAACATTGATATGCCTACACATAGAACACACATCTATTGAGTTAACTATTATGTCAGGCACTATGCCACGTGAGGAATATACATGAGGCATCATGCCTGCCTTCAAACTGTAGACTAAAAGATGGAAATAAACTAGTAGACAAAAACGAGGAATAATGTGTTATAAGCGTAGCAAAAGAATAGCTAGAATGCAATCAGGGCTCAGAAGTGATACTTTTTACTTCATAATCCATTATATTCTATTTGCTTTTACATTAGCTCATTGCTACAGATTTGCTATAAATTTGAAAGTTTAAAAAATTTGAAAATTCTCAAACTTTCAGAAGCCAACTAAGGAGTTAAAAAGGAAATATTCAATTGAAGTACACACAGACCAATCAGAACACATATGATGATATTCATTTTAAATAGTAGAAAGTCTTTTTATATGAGCCATGGAAAGCCAGGATTGAGTTAGACTGTTTAAATGGAGAAGCTCTTCTTAGAGAGGCCGGTGCAGAGTTGGTTACTAACCTGAAAAGTAAACTAGGTTTTCCATCAACCATCCACTCTTACTTTTTATCCCACAATTATCACCTGTAGCATTTCCTCAGTTTTGATAATACTTCAGGCTTTGAGCTTCAGCTCAAGCCAGTTGCATTAAATTTTCTCTATTTTTCCTAATCACTGCCTTGGACTGATTCTTACCTAAGAAATTCAAAGGGAAAATTGATTCACAAAGTTTACAGTTAACAACCAAAGGAACAATGTACGAAACAGATTACTCTAGGCAAGTGATGTTATGTATTAAACCTGCAACTCCAACTCCCCTCCAAATTGTGTACCTATGAACCAGTATACAAGTTAGAGAAAAGGTATTTTTGTAGTCTCATCATGTATTCTGAGGAGATGAGGGTCATTATGGCTAGTACATTTTTTATACCTTATATGCTTAACAGTTAAATCATTTCAGGTTGGATATTCTCACACTGGTTTCTACAATGATGCACAGCTGTTTTATTAAAGTCCACTTTGCCCACTGCCCATTTACAGCCCTTTAGTACAAGATGGTCATGGTACTACCACCTGGTTAAAAGGGCTCATCAGTTACCCTTCATATGATTAAGAAAATGGAAGAAGTTATCAAATGACTTGAAACACAATCATTTACAATAACAATGGTTTTCTTGCAGGACTTATCCTTAAGCACTGATGACTATGGTTCATAGTCATTTTCTGAGAAGTTAAAAATCCTCTGATCAGGTTGACTGATAAGGAGCTAAAAAAAAAAAAAAAATCCCCTAAGTGGCATTGTGTTAACAATTAACTCTTGGGCAAATTGAGTCACAGCTTTCTAAATGCCCTTGTATATGAGACCCATGTGGCAGGTCAGTGATGATTTCATATGGGAGATAACACAAACCAAAATGAAGAGTTTGCAACTCAATACTTTTTTATTTCTCTCCTTTCACTCTCTTCTTTCTCTCTCCCTTCTTCCTCCTCTTCCTTGAAAATTTGCAGCCGTGTTCTAAATTGTTGACATGATAGCTAGAGAATGCATTGTACTACCTTATCTTATACTGAAAACTTGTTTGGAAATATAATTGAATTCTAGTACAACAGATCAAAAGGACATCCTAAGAGTCATCCAATACCTGCAGTTTTGATAACTAGCCACACAATCTTTTTCTAGGGGGTAGGTGAGAGAAGGAAAAGCAAATGTCTGTGATATTGTTTTCTGGCTTCAAGGAACTTATTACACAACGAACTTTTAAACTATTTCACAAACTCACATATTAACACACAGAAACAGGAAGGTTTAGGAAATATTTTCATAACACCCAAGAAAATTATGATCGGAGAAATTACTTTATTAAAATTTGTAAGATGAGATGGGAACTTGTACCTACAACCTATTGAATATATACACCTGTGTATCCATAACATAATCTTATGAGTCCAATGATTTTGGATGATTTAATTTACTATACTTGATCTGAGAGATCGTTGGAGAAGAGAGGATCCAGAAGTCCTTTCTCTCCATTGCTGGGCCAAATAAGAACTGGGTTCTAATACCTCTTAACTTGGGACCTTCCACAAATCACTGAACTTCTCTTTGTACTCACTTTCTGCCCTATCTCCTGCAAATGTTTATTTTGCACCTGCTCGGTGCCTGGCACTTTGCTTATCTAGCTAGGAATACATAGATGAATTAAATGTAATTCCTGTCTTGCAGGGCACTGTACTAGATTAGTGATTCCAACATGCTTGGCTATGCATCAAAATCACTTAGGGTACTTGTTAAAAGGACAAATTCTAGAACCTCACCTAGACATACTAAAGCAGAATTGTATGCAGAATTATATGTGACGTAGGAGTCTGTGCTTTCTAATAAGCTCCTTGGGTGATTCTGATGCACAGCTAGATTTGATAACCACCGGATGAAATGATCTTAGGTCCTTTACTGTTCTAAAATTATTTGAATTTATTTAAATAAGTTAAGCATTATCTCACTCTACTATAAAACTGTACTAACCTTACCCATGGATGTTGTTCTTTCTATAGATCTGTGTTGCCTCCATTCCAGCAGCATTTGAGTTTAGAAATGCAGGATTTGGCAACAAAGAGAACATTCAACAAGATATTTTCTAAAATTACCTGGAAGAAACATTAAGAAAAATCTAAGGGTAGACCAAGGTGTAGGGCTCTGAGTAAAAGGTGATGAAAGCTACCTTTATCCCCTCCTCAGCCAATGTTACCTATTAGGGAATAGTAGATGATTCTTAGTAAAATACATATAATTCACCAGATGTTATCAGTATTTAATACTGATATTAGATATGCTAGGAAATAAACATGCTAGAAAAATAAAAAATAAACCGAATATCCTGGAAAGATCTAAGTCTATTCCAATCATACGTTTAGCTAAATGTGGTGGTAGTAGCAGTGGAAACAGCAGCATTTTTGTGTCCTGCTATCATCAGAAAAGTAAACAATTGTTCAGATAAAGGAATTGTAGTCTTCTTGATTTGGCTGAGGGCAGGAGCTCACTGCCAACTATATAAAATCAGAATTCACATTATTACAGGATGTATTACCACGAGATTTCATGGTACTGTATCACAAACAATAAAAAAGGACAATCACATGCATATTGGGATGATTTTGAACTACAGAGTGCATCAATATGGTCGTGCAACTTTGATTTCAGCTGTATGCTTAAATGTTGGTAACTTTATTTATTTTTTATTTCAGCATATTATGGGGGTATAAATGTTTAGGTTATGTATATTGCCCTTGCCCCTCTCCATCAGAGCTTCAAGCGTGTCCATCCCTCAGACGGTGCACACTGCACTCCTTATGTATGTATATACCCATCCCCTCCACCCCCCTCATCTGCCTGATGCCCGATGACTGTTATTCCTATATGTGCACTTAGGTGTTGACCAGTTAAAACCAATTTAAACAATTCATTATAATTACATAAATAGTTGTTTAGAATAGTTTCAAGCATTCTACTAAGTGCAGGAATTAAAGCTGTGTGATAGGCATAGTACCTCCAGTAAGTCCTGTCTAGTAACAAGGCCATCCTAAAGTTATGAGGTAAGTGTTCCGATAGGGTTAATTCACGGTACCCTAGAGTCTTATTTAGCAGGGGAACATGATAAGAATATTATTATAAATATAAGGCACAGTCATTTAAGTGGACCCAATGGTATTATGTTCTAATTTAAAAGACTACGAGGTGTGTATATGGCTATCTCATTCAGATTATTAAAGGCCTTGTTTACCCATTTAAAATTATTTCTCATTATTCTGAAAACTTTTTCCCCACAATTCCCTTCTTAGTTCTATGTTGTCTGATATATAATATTTCATTTTTTTCTGGAGATGTAAAGTACAGAAAATCATCTGACAAAAAGGAAAATTGTAACATGTAGTAATAATAAAAAGACTACTTCAAGAGTTTTGAATTATATACCTGTACCAGGATGGGTCCTGACTTTTGAGTAAAGACCCAACTCTCCCGAGTTTCAGTAGGTGCTTGTGTGTGCTTGTTCACAGGCATTATTTGGTTCAAGGAAATTAATGTACAATAAAGGACATTTGCAAGCAATAGAACAAGACTGGGAATTAGAGTCCCAGTCAGTGGACATTTGTGTAAAAAGGGAGATCTCTAAAAAAACAATCTTTATTAGCTGATGCTAAATCCTTGTTACTTAACATAGCTTTTGGTTTAGTAATATCTTGTGAATGATCTTTGAAACTTTTCAATTAGTTTTATTTCAGTATTATCCCTTAATATGTTGATTTTACTATATTTCAATATATAGTAAATATTAAAATAGTAAATATTAAAATTAATTATTTAAATTAAAATTAATTATAAAAATTAAAATATTAAAATAGTTTTCTTTGTGTTGTTGAACAGCAGTAAGAGTAAGGCTGAGTTAGAATGCTGTGCAAGGACATCCTTCCCTTACACAAGAATGGAGAAGCGTTAATACATTTGGCATTTGAACCTGCTTTACTGTGTATTAAGGACAATCTCAAAACTATCTTCAGGGCTTCAGGGACAATGCTTACTTTGCACCTCTGAAAAAAGGGCAAGAAAATCCCACTTATAAGGGACCCTAACGCTCCTGGTGAAACTCATTTTGTACCCATGTGAGGCACCCAGAAATGCTCATCTATCTATAAGGTGAACAACACAAGTTAGAAAAACGTTTGGGTCTGCTGTTATAGCTTATAGTCAACAGAAAATTATCAGTTTGAATCACAGAAATATGTATTGTAAGTCTGTAAGTCTCATACCCAGCTCTTGCGACCTGGCAGGCGATCACCATGTGGTAGCTGCAAGGTCTCACTGTACACCCTGCAGGATCTGGGGGCCAAAAAGGGCTTTGTATGCTAGGAAAGGAGAGGCCAACCAGGAATATCTCACCCAATATTGATGAACACTTACCTATGTATTCTTTGACAGTAAATTTGAATCTGATTTTCATACCTTTTCCTAGTGAACTGTTAAAGGTTAAAATCTACTTTGGGAAGTCCCATTGTCCAGCTGAATATGTAGCCTGATGACAGAGGCATATATAACAGGGACAAAAATAAACAAAAACTGTAAATTCTTTACCTGACATTTTCAAAATGGAGTTACGGGTTTTATAACATCTAAGTCATTATAGAAAGCAAATTATGTCTATTTAAGAGCTCCTATTTTATTAGCTAGATAAGCACTATTTAAAAATTTATCCATTTTGAGTCAATAATTCCATTTAGTATTTGGCACTATAATATTTGGTGCTTATAATTCAATATAATGTTTGTACCAGGATAAAGAGTTGTTGCAATCATTTTTTTAACCGTTTGCTCCAGGAGAAATCTGCTAATATTATAAGACTTTCTTAGGTTAGAGCCTTTACCTAAGCTTTTTACCTCAGGCAGTTATATTTACCTTGTGTTACTGATGTTCTATAATGGCTTTGGAGCATTAAAAAATCATTTCAGTAACTGTTTCATTACTCAAGAATAACTATAATAGTTTTCCCTTTGTTAGAGAGATTATAAGCCCAAAGGGAAATCTATTAAACTAAGTCCAGTTCAACCATAACATTTGTTGAGCTCTTACTACAAGCTCTACTTATACTACCAGTATTTTGTACTGTTCTGATGTTTATTATTATTTTGTATGTAAAGTTACACTTCAGGATTTAGGGCAAGTCTATGGAGGGATATATAAGTGGCTCCACAAAAGGTGATCACTGCGTCCATCTGAAGCCATGATTTTCTCTCCTGGGTGAAAAGAAATAGGACTTCACCTTCCCTGCTCACCCTCATCTTCAAATTATCCCCAGGACAGAGGATAATTTTTCATTGTGTGGGACTGGCCCAAATGCTATAGGATATTCGTTATCCTTACACTGCTGACTAGATGCTAGAAGAATCCTCCAATTATTGTGACAGCCTAAATATTCCTGGTGAAAAATTGCAGGTCTGTTCTATGCTTTAAAATCCTAGATTAGCTTAAATGTCATTTCCTTACTTAGTTTGGGACTTCTATAGACAAGATAGAGAATTAGATATTTCATTTTCCAGTGGAGTGCACCAGTGTATCTGCTCATCAGCACCAAGTTCCACCGTGTAAAGGCCCAAGAGTAATGGCACTGGAGGGTAGAAGAGTGGTCAAAAGGGAGAGTGGGATTGACGAGAGGAAAAAAATGGAATATGGGTAGGAATCTTCCTTGCTGAGGTTTGGGTGCATTGTGGATGTGGATGGGGTGAGAGCAGGGAGTGATTTCACAGTTGGGAGGTAGGCTGCACTGGTCCTGTGGCTCCCCTTGTAACACCTGTGACACTACCATCTTTCACATGACTATGGGCTGGGATCCCTGAACAGTTGATACTGGGTGTGCTGGCAGGAATGCCTGAAGGAGGGTCCTCTAGAGTCCATTTACAATGGGGGAAATGGCATGCTTGGTTTGAAGGCTGCAGTCAAAAAGTCCATTCAACAAAAGATGATGTCTTTCCTCACAATAAGACCATGATCTCCTTGGCTGAGGGATTCCTCCTCCCTTACCTGTTTAATGCCACTTCACATAATGCTTGCAAATCCTGGCCTTTTCTCTTTGTTGGCCTGCAGATTCTTTTATGTAGCATTTAGCACCTCCCTGAACAGGCCTACTATTGAGATGATAATGTGAGAGCTCCTAGTATCATGTAGTGAGATTATCAATGATTGGGAAATGTCCCACCTATCCTGAGGCCTTTCTCCCAAGCCCTACCCATCCCAGGTTCCTTCTCATTTCCACAGATGAAAGAACTCTAGTTAATTTGAGACATACCAGAACTCTTCCCAACCTACAAACAGACTTGGAGTCTGCTGTGTTGAAAATTTATTAAACTGTTTTCCAAAATGACCACGTTTTAAATTCCAATCAGAAATATATAAGGGTCCCCAATTGTCCATATCTCTAGCAACACTTGTTATTGTCTTTTTGATTACAACCATTCTAGTGGGTATGAAGTGGTATCTCAAATTAGTTTTTATTTGCATTTCATTAGTGGCCAATGATGTTGAGCATCTTTTCATGTGCTTATTGACCATTTTTATATCTTTTTTTGGAGAATTATCTGTTCAAATCCTTTGTCCATTTTTAAACTGGGTTATTTGTCTTTTTACTGTTGAGTTGTAAGGGTTCTTGATCTACTGCAGATATTAGATCCTTATCACATACATAATTTACAAATATTTTCTTTCATTCTATGGTTGTCTTTTCACTCTCTTGATAATATCCTTTAAAGCAAGGAAATTTTCAACTTTGATGAAGTCTATTTTTTTCTTTGTTTTATACTTTAGGTATTATATCGAAAAATCCATTGCCTAACCCAAGTTCACAAAGATTTATACCTGTATTTTCTTCTAAGAATTTTATATTTTTAACTCTTTTATAATTAGGTTTTTGTTCCATTTTGAGTTAACATATATATGGTGTGAGACAGAGGTCCAAATTAATTATTTTGCATGTGATTATACAGTTGTCCCAGCACCATTTAGTGAAATGACACAAAGACTAATTCTTGGAACACTTGTTAAAAATCAGTTGACCACAGATGTACGAGTTTTTTTCTGGACTCTCCTCTATGGAGCTTGTTTTGGTTATTGTTTCTTTATTTGTTCAATGAGTTGGATGGACTAGTTTAATGAAGTCTATTTCCCCCACCGTGTGCACCCTCTCATCATGCTCCACAGAGCACAAGCTTAGGCACACACCCAGTTTTACTGATCACCAGGGATGACTGTACATAGTTTTAGCCAACTCTGCTTTGACTCCTTCTCGATCTCTCCTTTAAGCTTCTGGCTGGGCTTCCTTTATTAGCATTACACACAGCTGTCAGCCTCTACCAATTGCTTGTTGATTGTTCTATTGTTTTCCACAATGCCCTGGGGTATAACTTGCTCTATAGTCTGATTCATTTAAAGTCAGGTTCTTTTGCAGGGGCACTGTGTTGCCAGTCTCTGAGGCTTACTACACCTTAGGAAGCCTCTTCTTAGCTCAATCTCTCCATGATTATCTTCTAGCATAGTTAGTATTTTGCTTTTTGCTACTAGAGTCATGGAGCTACCAGTCTCTCCTAAATTGCTTACCACCAAAATCTCCATTGTTTTCAACAACACACTTAGGTATGAACTTCCCCACATTCTGTTCTAGATGAAGTCAGTTCCCCGAGAGCGCGGAGCTCTCTGCTCTCACTGTTTGCCTCCCTCCTTGGCAGAAACTCTACATCACTACATTGGAGCTGGGCATGGGGACAGTGGTCTGTTTGTCCCAGAGTGATACCCTTGCCCTATGAGTAGGATACTGCACTCCTGATATTTTTTGACTTGGCTTGGCTCTCCTGGCTTGGAATCTTTGCCCTATAAGCAAACTGGGTTGGGTAGATCAGGGCTTAGGAAACTTGGACTGCTGTACCTAGAGTAGAACTTCCACCCTGCAAATAGGGGATAGGTGGGGAAGGGAGCTCCAGTACTCTTGGCTGTGACTAATCTGAAATAGAGCTTCTGCAACATGGAGCTGGGGAATGAGAGATATCAATAGTATGCTTTGTCTGGAGTGAAACTGTAGCCTTAGTCTGGGGGTAGGAGACAGGATGGAGGGAGTCCCATCTTCCTGGATGTATCCTCCTGAAGTAGAGCTTTTATCACATTGAGCTGGCAACTAGAGGTTTAGAAGCTGGTCTTGTATGCAATCCTATAGGCTCTTGCTGTTCTTACCTACAACAGCAGTAAGTTTTAGTAGATATTTTTGAATAAATGCTTTCCCATTTGCTGTATGTCCTTAGGATAATTTCCATAGACTTTGATTTTTTTAAAAATTATTTTCATCAGTTAAATGGTCATTTTGCTGGGGGAAGGGTCCATTGAGTATCTCACGCTATAATTCCAGACATTTTCTTTACTATTTCTTGATTTATAAACTTTAAATATTATTGATTTCCCTCCAAGAGGATTTAAGTTTTTTACCCTATCTTTCTTCTTTCTCACCTCTCAAATTTTTGTGAATCATATCATTTGTAGTTTTTTTTTCTGATTATCATTATCATATGCTTATATCAGGTAGGTTGCTCTTGGTTGAAACTATTAACAGAAAATTGACTCAAATTGACTTAGTTAACAAATAAATTTAATATTTCACATAACAGAAAATTCAAAGCTAGGGTGGGCTTCAAAGTTGACTGAATTGTTGGTTTAACAATGTAATCAAGAGCCCACATTCATGTCTTTCCTCAGTTCCGCCATCCAAAATAAAGGCTTCATACTAAGGCTGGTTTCCAATTGCTTATAAAATGGCTTCCAGTAATTATCCCTGTTATACACTTTCTTGTTCGTGTCCAAAGGGAGAATGAATGGCTTTTCCATTTAATGTCTTAAAAGTAAAGACACACTTTCTTCTCATCTCATTGGCCAAAACTGGATCACATGCCCATTTGTGAACCAATCACTGGCAAAGGGAATAGATTACCAAGGCGCAGAGGATGGGGTCCGCTACCAAGAGCCACTGGGTCTATGTTGGGAGACTTGAATACTCAGGGTTATGTTAGGAAGAAAGAAGGAGGTTATGGATACTAATTAGCAAACAACAGTGACCACTACAAATTTGATTTCTTTTCTATTAGCTGTCAACAATATATACTGACCTCCATTTAAAAAAAATAGATATTAGTGCATCCTACCCTTTTGTGTACATATCCTATCCCACTTCATCTTCTCAACTAATGGCCAACAGTGGTAAGTAATTTATGTAAGAAACTAGTGAATGTTATAGTTTAGATTTAAAATCACTAATTTGCTAGAGAACACTCTCTATGGAATATATCTGGGAGGAATTTCATTATATTTCTATCCATTGAGCTACTATTAAAGAATTCTGTTACAAGCAACTTTTTATTCATTGTATTGTACAAATATCTTCCTTTTAAAAACATAATAGCCTTCCCACATTAACCTTTGACAATAACTATCTCCTCTGGCTTGTACACAACTGGAATGGAGATACTAGGTAACCAAGATAATAATTAATTAATAAATAACTTTTAGGTTTCAGTAAGGTGACTAGTAATAGAAGAATCTAAAACTGGGAAACTAAGTTTCCCATAATATTTAATATCAACAAAAGCAGCAATAAGAGAAAAAAATCTCATTTGCAACAGCAACACCAAACATATAGGCATAAAGCTAAGAGGAAATGTACAGAGCCTTTAGGAAGGAATTATAGAACATTACTGAAAGATGATATACCATAAAAACAATCACTCAATATTATAAAAATGTCAATTAAAATGCCAATTATCCTCAAATTAACTTATAGTTTGATTCATTTGTGAGTTACTAAAACAAATGCTAGAATAATTATAAGAGTGAAGTAATGGGATATGACAAGATAGAAAGATGAATGAAAAAAATGGCTGCCAAGAAACACATATTTTAATAATAATTTTTTAAAGGAAGACAATCCAATCAGCATAGAAAGAATGGATTGTTAAATGAATGTTGCTGGGATATAGGGCTAAGGAATGGAAAAGAATGGTATTTTATTTTTTTACCAAATCATACACCACAATAAATGGATTAGAGTTCAGTGTGGAGAAATGAGGACAAAATGAAACCTAAAATAAATATAGGTAAAGAGAAGGTCTATATAATTCTGTAGTGAGTAAAGCTTTTTAATACCTAAATTGATATTGAAATCAGAAATTATAAAGGCAAAGGTCACTACATGAGACTACATAAAAATATAGAAATTCTGTACATTCAGAAAATACCATAAACAAATTTAAAGTAAAAAATGATAAAAATGGAATATTATTTGCCATATATGACAGAAGTTGACATCAAATATTTTTAAAAAGACCCTTATAGTCAGGGATTTAAAAGGAAAATTAGGATAGTCAAGGCAGCAGAGACAACAAGCCCTCATACACTGCTGCTTACAATAATTTTGGAGAGTAATTTTGCACATATATATATACTCTCAAAAATATGTAGGCTTTAATGTATCTGCTTCTGGAGATTCCTCCTAAGGAAATACTCCGTGATGTATTCAAATATTTATCCACATATATTGGTAAATAAATAAATTATATATAAAAAACAAACTAAATGTCTCATAACAGTGTATTGGTTAAGTAGAATATGATATAATCAGAAGAACTTTAAGTTAAAGCATATTAAATACCATATTTACATTATAATCTGATTTTTTCTTGGTAAAAACAAAGAAAAAATTTAAATATATACATAAGAAATATTCTGAAAGGCAACTCACTAAATGCCTTTAATATAGACAGGAATATGGGTGATTTTGAGCTTATAATATTTATTTGTATTTTCTGATTTTCCTATAATAAAATTGTATTATATAGTTTTGAAAGTTATCTTTGTAAGAAAACTGGACCATATTTTTTTGGCTACTAAAAATAATGCTTTCACGAATTTATACTCTATTTCCTCAGCTTTTATCAAAGAATACCATAAGAAATAATGTAAGAACTGTTATTTTTGAGGACATTGCCTACTCCATCTCAACATGTCACAGAGGAGGAATTGCATAAAAAATTCTTACTGAAGATAAGTGTCAGAAAAACCTTTGCTTACACTGAGGGATTTTTTTTTTTTTTTTGCATGGACCTAGAATCATGTAACTGTACTTACTTTTCTTTCTCTTTTGTTTTTTTAATTTCAGAATATTACGGGGGTGCAAACATTTTGGTTACATGAATAGCTTTTGTACAGTTTGAGTCAAAGTTATAAGTGTGCCCATCACTCAGTGTGCATCGTCCCATTTCTTCCTCCCTCCTCCCCTCTGCTTGATTTCCATTGAGTTTTACTACCATATGTGTACATGACTGTTGATCGATTAATTCCAATTTAATAGGGAGTACATATGGTGTTTGATTTTCTATTCTCGAGCTACTTCACTTAGAAGAATGGTCTCAAGTTCCATCCAGATAGTTACTAAAGGTATGAGTTCACCATTTTTTTTTTTTTAATGGCTGAGTAGTACTTCATGGTATACATATACCACATTTTATTAATCCACTTATGTAATGATGGGCACTTGGTTTGATTCCATATCTTTGCGATTATGAATTGTGCTGCAATAAACATTCTAGTGCAAGTGTCTTTTTGATAAAATGACTTTTTTCCCTTTTGGGTAAATACCCAATAATAGGATTGCTGGATCAAATGGTAGGTCTACATTTAGTCCTTTGAGGTATCTCCATACTACTTTCCATAGAGGTTTGTTTTTTTCTGATATAAACATAACCATTCTTCCTTGTTTTTGGTATGCATTTGCTTTGAATATGTTCTTCTACCCCTTTAGCTTGAGTCTATGAGAATCTTTGTGGTTATGTGGGTCTCTTGGAAACACTAGATATTTTGGCTGTGTTTTTTCATTCATTCCACCAATTTATATCTTTTAAGTGGGACAATTAGACCATTTATGTATAATGTTAAAATTGGTATGTGAGATACTGTCCAGACACTGTGTTGATTGTTATTTGGTTAATTTGTATTCTCCCTTCTGCTACTGTTTGATAAAAGCTGTGAGTTTTTTTCTTTTTTAAACTTTGGGGTGTTTTTACATTGGTGAGTACTGACCTTTCATTTCGATGCTTAACTCTTTGAGTATTTCTTGAAGGACTGGTGTGGCAGTCACAAATTCCCTTAGCATTTGCTTGTCCGGGAAAGACTTTATTTCTCCTTCATTCATGAAACTTAGTTTTATAGGATACAAAATTCTTGGCTGGCTGTTATTCTTTTTAAGAATACTAAAAATTGGACCCAATTCCTTCTGGCTTGTAAGGTTTCTGGTTAGAAATCTGCCAAGAGTCTGATGGGTTTTCCTTCGTAAGTTACTTGATGTTTTCATCATAGCTTGTAGGCTTTTCACTTTCACATTCACTTTGTCTACTCTGATGACCATGTGCCTTGGTGATGTCTTTTTGCAATGAACCTTCCAGGAGTTCACTGAGCTTCTTATACCTAGATGTCTAAATATCTAGCAAGGTCAGGGAAATTCTCCTCCATTATTACCTCAAATACAGTTATCATGTTTTTTGCTTTTTCTTCTTCTCCATCAGGGATACCTATGATTCTTATATTTGGATGTTTTACATATTCTCATATTTCTCTAAGATTTTGTTCATTGCTTTTGATTCTTTTCTCTTTAGTTTTGACTGTCTGGGTTCATTCAAAAGTCCTGCAGGGGTGGAACCTGTGGCCTCGGGGCCACATGTGGCCTTCTGGATCCTTGAGTGTGGCCTTTTGACTGAATCCAAATTTTATAGAACAAATGCTTTTAATAAAGAGATTTGTTCTGTGAAATTTGGATTTTATCGAGGGGCTGCACTTGGGGATCTGGAGGGCTACATCTGGACTTCAGGCCACAGGTTCCCTACCCCATTCCCTAAATGACTTTCATTTTAAGCAGTTTTTTTTTTTTTTTTAATCTATCCCTTTAGTGAATTTTTTCATTCCAGTTCTGAATTATTATTATTTTTTGGTTACTTTGTGTTGGTTTTCAACTTTCTCATTGATCCCATTAAGCTTGCTTGTGATCCATATTTTGAATTCTATATCTGACATTTCAAAAATTTCCTTTTGGTTGGAGCCCACTGCTGGAGAGCCAGCTAGCGTGATCATTTGCAGGGTGTTGAAATAGCCTGTTTTTTTCATGTTGCCGGAGTTCCCATGCAGGGTCCTTCTCATCTGAAACTACTTCCCTTAGCTCAAAACAGACAGCTTTGCAGTTTGTTCTCCTCTTCCAGGAACTCTTGCTGCACAGTGTAGAGAGGCAGAGGTACACTGCCTTTGGCTTGCGCCTGAAGAACCCACTGTAGTGTTGCTGGAAATTTGGGTGGGTTGGACCTCAGACCCCTGGGAGAGTGTTCAGGTGCCACTGGTGGTGGACTAGGTTAGCTAATCCCTGGTCCCCAGGCCTCTGGATGGTGTGCTTGAGTCCTGAGGGACCAGACTGAGACTGGGCTCAAACCTCAAACCTCCCTGAGTTCAGGTGCTGGTTGTGATAGGGAGGGGTAGGGTGATCTCCTGGTCTGGAAGAATGCTCAGGCAGGAGAAGGGTGGGATCCACTGTGAGCCTGTCATAGGACAGGCGAGTCCCTCTTGATGAGATTAGCAGAAGCAGACAACTGTGGGATACACAAACCACTCATACCTTTCTAGCTCAGCAGAGGTGGTAGTTTTTGTTCTTGGGGTACACCAAAGTACCTGGATTTCCAGCTCCCTTCCTGGCCTGGCTGTAGGAGAGGTGGCGGAGAAAGCTCAAACCTCTGTGTGCTGGGCTCCCAGAATGGCTGGGGGCTATCGCTGAAGTGCTCCCGCAGGGGCGGGGCAGTTGTGCTAGGGAACTGCCTCCAGAGAGGGTAGGCTCTTCCCAGAAGAGACAGCCCCGGAAGGGGAGAGGATGGCTCACTGTGCCCTCCCTCAGCAGAGGTGGTAGTTATTGTTCTTGGCATACAAAAGCACCTGGGTTCCCAGCCCCGTGTTCGGCCTGGCTGTGGCAAAGGTGGCAGAGGAAGCTTGAACCTGTATGTAGGCTCCCAGAATGGCTGGGGGTTGCTGAAATGCCCTGGCAGAGGAAGTGTAGTTTTGCCAGGGACTCGCCTCCAGGAAGGGTAGGTTCCTCCCAGAAGAGTTAGCTCAGGGAAAAACTGCTACCCCTGCCTTTCCTCAGTGGAGCTCTTGTTGTAGCTTTCTAAAGGGAAAGGAGTGCGCCCCACACTCCCTGAGAGCCTGGATGTGACAGGTGCTCTGTCAGAAGGAGGCAGCTGCTTCCAAGTGTCCTGGCTTAATATCCCTGTGGAACCCTCGCCAGCTCCTCAGAAACTTTTCTGTAGGCAGCTAGAACACTTGAAACTGAATACTTCATTTGATTTAGTTACTATGTAGGGCCACATGGCTTATATCTCTGTCCATCTACCCTCACCTGGTCTTTATATTCCATTTGAATTTATAATTCCCTTGCCCTGCTATTTCATTATATGTATTTTATAAGTTATCTCAAATCTTTTTGAGGGTATAAATTTTAATTAATTTATAGACAGGGTCTCACTCTGTCACCCAGGCTGGAGGTGCAGTGGCACATCACAATTCACTGTAGTCTTAAACTTCTGGGCATTAGCCATCCTCCTGCCTCAGCCTCCCAAGTAGCTAGGATTACAGGTGTACTCCACCATGCCTAGCTAATTCTTTTATTTTTTGTAGAGATGGTTGTCCAGGCTGGTCTCAAACTCGTGGCAAGCAATCTTCCTGCTTTGGCCTCCCAAAGTGCTGGAATTATAGGTGTGAGCCACTGTGCCCAGCCAAGGGTATAAATAATTAAGTAGGATATTCCTATTTTTATTATCAGTCTCTAACTGACTGTACACAACCAAATACAGTCTATATTAGAAAGACTGTAAGTATTCCCAGTCTGATTTTAGAATCATTCATTTTTAAAACAAAGGAAAATATGAAATTGTTAAATGAACCAAGAGAGACTTGAGTCATTAAGATGTGATGGAAATAAATTTTATAATCCTGATCAGTGTTAAACAAGATCATGGAAGGCAGGGACAGCATCTCTTTAAGTAACATGTCCACCACCTAGATGCTTCCTATCAAAATAAGCTTTTAGTAAATGTTTGCTTGCATAGCTGGCCAGAGAAAGAAGTGTCATTGGTGCTCCTCTTTTTGGTACCCTCAACAAGGGATCTGATATTAGAAAAGAATCTTTGTCTCCCACCTCAATGTTCCAGCCATAGGCCAGAACAGAAGAGTGGCCAGTGAGCTTCTGCCTTTTCACAGAAGTGCTTCCTTTCCATTCTCCACCTTTTACTTGCTCAGGAAAGGAGTAGTAACTGAAGTGCCTGGTGAGACTGCTGACAGCCTGGTGTCCTGACCACATTTCTCTACTGGGTAGAATTACAACTGTGTTTGGCAGGTCCTTTTGTGTCTCAATCTGCCTAAGCTCCCTGCAGTGATTTTGTGTGGCAGTCTACCTGTGCTAGGCAGATCAGAGAGGCATATCTTCACATTCTCTTCATCATCCGATTACTGAGCCGGTAAAGCAGTTTGCAAGTCTTCATGCAGCTGGTTAGGTTAGAACACTCAAAGCTTACTTTAATAATCTAATTTTTCCATGCAGGTGGGTCCTTGGATTTCTTTCAGAGAAGTAAAATGCAATGTGTAGCCTATACAGTTTTACTACTAATGAGGTTCACACTTTGATCCTCATTTGGCTCCTCTATGGCTGAGATGAGAATGTGAAGATAGAACATTTCCCCCTAACATTTAGTATACAGTAGTGCATTCCATCATTCTACCTTTATCCTTAGTTCTCTATGTTCCACATTCATTAGTTTTTAATCTCTACATTAATGTTTTAAATACTGTGTTATATGCCATCTTTATATGACAATTAGGCCAACAAAAGCTTGCTCAATTTTATTTTTTTATGTTTAAGAAGAAAGACCTCAAGAACATTAAGAAGATTCAGATTTGGAGTTTGGGGGTAAGATGTAATAATTGTCCCCAGATATTTACAGAGGAAATAACAAGGACCGAAAAATGAGTAGTAGTGGAAGACAGACATGAGGAATAAATAACACCTCAACAGGAATTTCCTGACAATGGAGATGTTCAAGTAAAGACTGAACTAGTTATGATGTTTTAGACAGGATCTGAGTGTAGAGCAGGGGATTAGAGATGAGGATTTATTCTCATCTAGAATTCTATGATTTTAACATAGTTTTCAGGCATCTAAGCACTGTTTGATAAAGTGGAATCTAACAAAGTTAGCTGTACATGATTTTCAGGAACTTTTTTTATAATTTATAAAGTACCTTAGAACTAGAACAAAGAGGCAGTCAGAATAATCAGACAATCATGTTAGTGAACGAGAACAGTTACCTGTCTGGAAAAAGACTCTAGAAATAATTGTCCGACATAATGGGCAAGGAGTGCTTGCAGGATTGTCTTTGGCCAGAGTTCGTAAGCAGGGCTCACAGAAGATGTGGTGGCAAGGGTAACACATGTAAGGGTTGAAATAAACATCCAAACACACTGCACAGATGTAGCTATCCTTTTCTTCTGCATATTCATTGTCATCATCTGTACTCATCTCATTATTCAAAGTCTGAAAAACATAAAAACAATTTTTCTTAGTTCAGTATGAGATTGGTTTCCTTGAGATTGACTTTATATTCTGTTAAAATGAATGAAAATATTTATGAGAACCACATATCTTTTTCTGTGACATAGTCAGTGACAGAAGTGAGAAGACATTGAAAATACATACAGGAAAAACCCAGAAGTCTAATTATTCTTCTTAGTATTTTTATAAATTGCTAAATGCTAAAATATACCAGAGCATATTAAGTACACCTGTGTCTCCATTTAGCCCTATTTAAGTGTTAGGTGTACCAGTCCCAGGAATATAGGTTCTTCTTCTGTCTCACTTCTATCACAGCAAATAAGCTGACGGTCACAAAATTATAGAGCCTTAATATTGGCATCCACACATGATGAGAAGTAAAAGCAGGAGGCTGTCATACCTCATCCTCATACTGTGCACGAAGCATTCTCTATTCTATACTTTGCAGCTTCCAGGACCTCAAAGCCAAGAAAGATCCAAAGCAAAGAAACCTGGGATAACTAAGCGATTAGCCATGCAGCTGGGAAGCATGATGAGCCTCTTCACTCTTCAAATGGAAGAGTTAGGAAAAAGGTACAGCAGGTCCTTGAATAACATCATTTTGCTCAATGTCATTTAGTTACAATGTTGATGAGAAAAAAAAATCATCTCCTAGCTGGGGCCACTGTCTGTGTGGAGTTTGCATGTTCTTCCCATGTCTATGTGTACATGGGCTTTTTCTGGGTACTCCTGTTTCCCCCTACATCCCAAAGATATGCCTGTTAGATAAACTGGTGTGTCTACATGATCCCAGTCTGAGTGGGCAGGAGTGTGCCCTGTGATGGGATGGTGTCCTGTCCAGAGGTGCAGGGAGAGGCTCCAGCCATTCCCCATCCTTACCTGGAATAAATGGGTGAATAATTATCTTGTTTTTATTAATCTTTTTAGAGTATATATATATAGCTCACATTTATTTTAATGTTTAATATCAGAAGTGTTATTTAGAAGTTTGGTGATGTTTTTGTGACTAGAAATAGGCCATGGGAACTTAACTCTTGTTAATTAGCCTGTTAATTAGGTTTCATTATATGTCATTTTGCTTAAAGTCATAGTTTCCATGAAACTATTGGTGAGAACTTTGAGGACTTACTGTAGTTAGGAACTAGGCAGCTCAGAGGTTAATAGCAAAAAGTCTGTTAGCAGAATTCCTGTTACTCAACATCACAATTTCCTCATCTGTGCAGTAGATACAAGGATGGAATGAGGTAATCCACTTAAAGTGTTTAGTACAGTACCTGGTATGTAGTAAATATTCAACACATGTTAGCCATGGCGATACTCCTCCTCCCTTCTCCATTCCTTCTCCTCCTTCCCCACAGGCTCTGTAGTTATGTTAAAGCCTTGAATGTTTTCTTCAAACCAGGCCTGGACTCAGTCTAGTGAGGCATAATGGGAGTCTACAGGGTGTATTTCTTTTCTCTTCTCTTTGATGTTTATAAAAATGGAGATCAGTGATTAATATGAATCAGTGATTAATATTTGAAGGAGCCTTGGTTTTAATAAATATTTGTAAGTTACATGAAATGTAAAAGTTATGTAAATGGGGCCACAGAACTTTGAGAACACAGAAAAACCTTCTGCTATGGCTTGAATGTTTGTGTCTCCTCCATAATTCATGTTACCATTTAAACCCCAACCAAACAGTATTAAAAGGTGAGACATTTAGGAGGTGATTAAATCATGAAGGCACAGTGTTATATAAGCAACCTTATGCAAGGGCTGGAAGTAACAGCCTTCATCTGTTTTGCTCTTCCACCATGTAAGGACACAGCATTTATCCCCTCAAAGGAAGCAGTGTTCAAGGTGCCATCTTGGAAGCAGAGACTGGGTCCTTACCATACCCCAAACCTCCTGGGGCCCTGACTTGGACTTCCCAGTCTCCAGCACTATAAGAAATGAATTTCTGTTCCTATAAATTACCCAGACTGTGGTACTTTTGTTACAGCAGCACCAATAAACTAGGACAACTTTCTACTACTGAATAAACTATCATTTGATTTTTCCAGATGGCTTTGCTTCCTCTCTGCTTTCTTCTTTCTGCTACCTCTTGGGAATTTCTGTCTTGTGGGGAGTATATCTGAGTCTTTAGCCTTCTTATTTTTAATTGGGTTGTCTGATTTTTCTTATAGACATGTAGGCATTTTTACTTAATATAGTTATTTGTTGTTATTGGTCAGATGTGTTGTATTTTTTTCCTTTTCTCTTGTTTGCTTTTTCACTTTTTTCATGATGTGCTTTGATAAAATGAACTTCTTAATTTTAAAGCATTTTATATATTCACATTTTTTTCTTCATGGTTACTACTTTTTGTGTTTCATTTAAAAACTATTACCCTTTCTGAAGGTCATTAAGATAGCATTATTTTGTGTTTCATAATATTTCATAATCCTATAATACCCTTGAAACTGACTTTCATGTATGGTGTACCTTATGGGTAAATTTAGTTTTTATTTTTTATAGTTATTAATTGGCTCAGTTATTTATTGCAAAGACTTTCCTGCACAACTTCGAAGTGCCACTTTTGTCATTAAGAGGCCATACATGCATGGGTCTGCATCCGGGATTTTTATTGTTCCATTAGTTTACTATCTATTCCTATGTCATAATCACAATCTCTAGCAGCTTTACAATAAGCATCAATATCAGGAAGTACCTTCATTTTACTGTTGTTCTTCAATAGTGTCTTGGCTATTCTTGGCTTTTCTGTGACTATTTAAAATTTAGAATTACTTTGTTCTTTTTCAAAAAGTTGGAATTTTTATTGGAACTGCATTGAACCCACAGATAAATTTAGGAAGAATTAGGTATCCTTTACAATATAGAGTTTTTAAATACATAAGCCTGGTTTATTTCCTCATTTATTAATTTTTTTTAAATTTCTTGGTAGAAGTCTACTTATATTTGAGTCAATATTTTCTCTCGGCTGTTACTACTTCTTTCCTCAGCTAGCGCATTCCTATTAGTATATATGACATGCAAGCTCTTATGCCAAAACAAATTAATAAGCATGCAAAAATAACCTCACCAGCTCATGTTACATTCTTCTATTCCCTTTCACAGCAAAACTTCACAAGAGACTTGACCATATTACAAACAATTTCTGCTTTCTTACCTCCTATCCACTCTTCAACTCACTTTAACATGGCTTCTGTTGTTCATACTCTGCTGAAACTGCTCTTATACGAGTCACTAACAACTGCGGCTATAGCCAAATCCAGGATACTTTCCTGATCTATCTTCCTCAATCTCTCAGCAGCATTTCCTAGGTAGACCAGGATCTCTTCTTTTTCCCACCTGCTTAATGGTTTCTTTTTACACTTGAAAAGATCAGACTCCGTACAATGATCTATAGGACTCTGCAAGATCCAGCCTACCTTGTTATCCCCCATATTGAGCTACTCTCCATTTACTGGTCATCTTCCAGCTCAACAAATACACCAAATACTTTCTTGCCTTAGGTTCTTGAGACATGATGCTTTTGTCTTCCTAAAAAGCTCTTACTCCATGTAGTGGATTACAAAATATTAATAGACAAAATTCTTCCTATCTTTGTACGTACATCTCCCTATTCATTTCATCAAGATGGAGAGATTATTTTTTCATCCCCTGAATTTGGGCTCTGCCATGTGACTTGCTTTGGCCAATTGGTCAGTAACAAACATGATACAATCAGAGGTTTAAAAAACGCTTATGCATTGGGAATGGCCCTCCCTTGCTGTTCTTGGTAACCCTGAGTCCATTACCATGTAAATAAGGTAGGCAGGCCTGCTGGATGATAAGTGACACATGCTCCAATTACCTCCATTGTGACTGCTGACAACAAACCAATCACCATGTACATGTGTGAGCCAATAATTGTTAGCTGACCACAAATGTACAAGTGAGCCCAGATGACACCACGTGGAACAGAGACATGTTATCACTGAACCCAGCCCAAACTGCCAACCCAGAAAAGTGTAAGTGAATAAAGGTATTTTTTTAAATAACAACTAAATTTTAGAGTGATTTATTACATAATAAAACTTCACTGACACATCCTTTCCTACACGTGACTAGCTTTGCAATTCATCCTTAAAATCTTAGCTTAACTATCAACTACCCAAAGAGAATTTCACTGGCCATTTCCCATGTTATTCTGTCACTATTTGTTTATTTCCTTTATAGGTCTTATAATTATTTTTATTTGCCTATTTTTCTTTCTCCCTCAATAGAACGTTAAGATGCATATATACTCTGTGTGAGATACATAAGTCTCATATATACTCGTGTGTGTATGTATCTTTGCTGAATGAATGAATGAATTAGTACATAGGTTCTAAAGTTGATGTTACCACTCAGTGGATCCTGATTATGGGTGCTCTCATCCTTAAAATGATTGTAGGTTCAGCTTACACAATATTGTATTGATTTGCATACTCTTATGAGTACTCTGTTAAATGTTAAGTATTCTTGAACTTTTGGATATTTCAAGCTAGATAATAAGCATTCTTGAAATCTCATATAACATATGCAAAGTTTAACACAGGATAAGAAATAAATGTCCCTCAAGAACAGAAAGCTTGTAGCTATGAGTTTAACAATGAAGAAGAAAAAGCTGAAAAGGAAACAGGATCAGTGATTTTTACTCATTATTGACATATGTCTGTTCTCTTCTGAACTTAAAGGATATTTGAAAAATTATAGCTAAAAGTGGGGATAATTAGTACTAAATTGGGTGCCCCAGATAAAAACATCTTTGAACCTACATGCTTACTTACCTAAATTTTACTTCAGAGTGTGAGCTTATTCTGTTTCTATTAGACTCTCAGGATTGTGCCTTGAGATTTTAACTAATTAACCTCTAAGAAACCCATGCCATAAAAAAGCCTAATTTGAGGAACTTCTTATAATATTACCAAATTGTGGCCCAAATATTTGTGCAGAATTTTATTTCTATGAGGTATTTTATACTTCCATATACAATAAAAATGACTACACTAAAAAAATTAAATATTTGTTATTTCATAACACAGTATTTTGAAAACAAACTTAATGGTGGAAGTTTGAAAATAGAAAGTCAGGCTGGAATTGTTCATCTATTATTTAAGCTAAATGAATAAATCCAAAAAACAGAAATAACACAAACCTCTATGATCACTGTCTTATTTTTGTTTGTCAAAAATTTGATACAGGTATACAATGTGAATTAATCAAATAAGGGTAATTGGGATAACTATCATCTTAGGCATTTATCATTTCTATGTGTTAGGAACATTTTAATTCTACTCTTTTAGTTATTCTGAATACCCTAACTTATTGTTGATTATAGTCACATTGTTGTGCTATCAAATATTGTTTATTCTATTTATGTTTGCACCAATTAACCATCCCCACTTTATGCCCCCCTCCCTGCTACCCTTCCCACCTTCTGGTAACCATCATTATACTCTGTGTCTCCATGAGATCAGTTGTTTTTAATACTTAGCTCCCACATATGAGTGGAACATACAAGATTGGTCTTTCTGTGCTTGGCTTATTTTGCTTAACATATTGTTTTTCAATTCCATCCTTGTCACAAATGGCAGGATTTCATTCTTGTTTGTGACTCTGTAATATTTCACTGCGTATATGTACTACAATTTCTTTATTCATTCATCTGTTTATGGACATGATTCCAAATGTTGCCTATTGTGAATAGCACTACAATAAACATGGGAGTACAGATATCTTTTCGATATACTGAATTCCCATCTTTTGGAATATATGCCCAGCAGTGGGATTTGTAGGTCATATGGTAGTTCTATTTTTAGTTTTTTGAGGAACCTCCATACTGTTCTGCATAGTGGTTGCACTAATTTACATTCCCATCAACAGTGGAGGAGAGTTTGCCTTTCTCCACATCCTTGCCAGCATTTGTTATTGCCCGTCTTTTTGATAAAAGCCATTTTATTAATAACTGGGGTGATATGATATCATACTGTAGTTTTTGTTTGAATTTCTCTGATGACAAATAACACTGATCATTTTTTCATATACCTGTTGGCCATCTGTATGTCTTTTGAGATATGTCTATTCAGATCCTTTGCCCATTTTTAATCAGATTATTTTATTTTTTCCTATTGAGTAGTTGGAGCTACTTATATATTCTAATTATGAATCCATTGTAAGATAGGTAGTTTGCAAATATTTTCTTCCATAGTACTGGAAGTTCTAGCTTGAACAATCAGACAAGAGAAAAAACAAGCGCATTCAAATTGGAAAGGAAGAAGTTTCAAAGTATCGTTTTTTGCAGATGATATAATCTTATATCTAGAGAAACCTAAAGACCCCACCCAAAATCTATTAGAACTGATAAATAAATTCAGTAACATTGCAGGATATAAAATCAACATATAAAAATCAATCACATTTCTATATGCCAATAGTAAACAATCTGGAAAAAAAAAACAAGAAAGTAATCCCATTTATAAAAGCTACAGGCCGGGCGCGGTGGCTCACGCCTGTAATCCTAGCACTCTGGGAGGCCGAGGCGGGTGGATCGCTCAAGGTCAGGAGTTCGAGACCAGCCTGAGCGAGACCCCGTCTCTACTAAAAATAGAAAGACATTATATGGACAACTAAAAATCTATATAAAAAAAAAATTAGCCGGGCATAGTGGCGCATGCCTGTAGTCCCAGCTACTTGGGAGGCTGAGGCAGTAGGATCGCTTAAGCCGAGGAGTCTGAGGTTGCTGTGAGCTAAGCTGACGCCACGGCACTCACTCTAGCCTGGGCAACAAAGTGAGACTCTGTCTCAACAAAAAAAAAAAAAAAAAAAAAAAAAAGCTACAAATAAAATACCTGGGAATAAACTTAACCAAACAAGTGAAAGATCTCTATACTGAAAACTATAAAACACTGATGAAAGAAGCTGAAGAGGACACACACAAAAAAAGAAAAGATATTCCATGCTCATGGATTGGAAGAATTGATATTGTTACAATGTCCTACTGCCCAAAGCACTCTACAGATTTAACGCAATCCCCATCAAAATACCAATGACATTCTTCACAGAAATAGAATAAATAATCCTAAAATTTATATGGAATCACAAAGATCTAGAATAGCCAAAGCCATTCTGCATAAAAAGAACAAAACTGGAGGAATCACATTACCTGACTTCAAATTACACCACAGAGCTGTGGTAACCAAAACAACATGGTATTGGCATCAAAACAGACACATAGACCAATGGAACAGAATAGAGAATCCGGAAATAAATCCACGCATCTTTGACAAAGGTACCAAGAACATACGGTGGGGAAAGGATAGTCTCTTCAATAAATGATGATGGGAAAACTAGATATCCACATGCAGAAAAATGAAACTAGATCCTTATATGTCCCAAATAGACTGCATACATAGAAGGAACCTTAGCTGAAAACAATTCATGTAAAGATGACCTAGGATTTTAACTGACAAGGAGCTCGATATGTATGCTTAAAAAACAAAAGAAACTTGAACTGCAGTATAGTGGGGGTTTATATGCCTACCATTGTATGATAATCACATCATACAATGTGTACTACTTTGAATGATACAGACTTCATAGCTACCTTAAGAGACACAGACAAACCAGAGTTATCCATGGAAACATGCTGAATGCTGGGGCAACACAAGTCTCGAAACTATCTCGTGCAGTATGGTTAAAAGACTGAGGATATGCATTCAGAAAAACATTAAGAAGAGACAAGATAAGTATGTTCAAGCATTTATGTGAGAGAAAGCATAAATTTTTACCATGTAGTTCTCATGATTAGATTTAAAAATTAATGGATATTTTGAGAAAACAGTCCATGACTAAAATAGCTTACAATACAAATATCTAGTCATAAACCAAAAGCATGAACACAACATGCTCATTCTTACAACAGTATATTCACCAGGGAGCTAAACATTTATTCTGTGTTCCCTACCAAATACTTTGGAACTTAGAAATAAGCTGATGAAAGCTGTAAATACTAACTCATTTCCTCAACATAAAACCTCTATAAAATAGGTACTATTATTATCAGTTTTCAGATCAAAGGGAACTAATAGATAGAAATCTCACTTGCTCAAACTACTAGTGGTGAAGCTGGGATTTCAACATAGCCAGCCTGGATCTAGAATAACACTCTTTACTGTCACATTCTTAAGTAAATTAAGGTACTTCAAATAGTCCTGAGAAATACTATATGTTCAATAAATAATAACTGAAGATGATATTGATGTAGGTTAAAAGAGAGAGGCAGATTTATACAGGACTTACAGGGAAGTTAGAAATAGCAAGTCATCTTTATCATAATCAGCAAATGAATAGGTGCCTAGTTGCCTGTTTTTAAAACCCATGGAAATTATCCTAGGAGTTCAACCAAACACAATCTCTGAGGGCTCCTTTCTTAAGAAATAATAAAGTTATAAATATTATAAAGCAAATAAGCTTTAAAAAATCAGTAAAAATTAATATACAATTAAAGACTATTAACATTAAAAACAAAGCAGCAGTGGTATTTAACTCATTTACAATTATTGTGATTACTGTTAGGTTTGACCTTCTTCCTTGCTATAATCTGAATACGACCCCAAAAGTTCATGTAGTGGAAACTTAATCCCCTGTGCAATGATATTAAGAGGTGGGACTTTTAAGAGGTGGTTTGGTCATGAGGGCCCTGACCTCATGAATGGATTAATTAAATTATTGCAGTAGTGGTTTCCAGATAAAAGGATGAGTTTGGCCTGATTTTCTCTGTCTCAGACCATAAACAGTCTTTTCTAATTAGGCTTCTTTTACAATACAAACATTTCCAGAAAGGGCTACCTCAATTTCTGCAGTATCTTTGTGTGAGTTATTAAATCACATTCCTCTGGGAAAAAAACAAAGTAATAGGATATTTGAGGAAGAGAAATATTTAATGGGTGAAAAGGGTCCTTTAGTTTAAGACAGTGATTCTCAAAGTATCATCCATAGATCCCTGGGAGAACAAGACCCTTTCAGGGCATCAAGAAGGGCAAAAGTATTTTAATAAGCTGTTGCTTGCCCTTTTCACTGTGTTGATAATTGTACTGATGGTACAAAAGTGATAGTGTGTTAAACTGCTAGCGCCTTATCATGAATAAAGGCAGTGGGCCAATATACAATACAGTCATTGTATTCTCCACCACCACTCACTTGCAGGAAAAAAAAAAGCCCATTTCCATTAAAAGTATCCTTGATGAATGTGGAAAAGTATTAATTTTTATTACATCTTCACTCTTGAATATGTATCTTTTAGTACTTCATGTGACAGAAGTGGGAAGTATACATAATGCATTTGAGCTATATACCAAAGCATTAATAGATATTTTGAGCAAAAAGCACCTTTGTTATTATTTGAGTTGTGAGCTGAACTATTTGCTTTTTTCATGGAACACCATTTTTACTTAAAAGAAAAACTGTCAGACAAACTGATGACTCTGATTTGGTTATTTGTCAGAAATTTTCACAAAAAAGAAACTGTCAGTGTTACTTCAAGGAAAACAACTAACAGTATTTGTTGCCAATCAAAATGATAAAATTTGAGCTTTCAAGTAAAAGTCAGAATTTTGTAATATTTGTCTATAGCTTCCCAATACTTATAGACTTTTCTGAAAAGATTGGTAGTGATATTAACAAATATTTTTGATACTGCATAATGAAATATGACCCAATAATTTTTCAGCAGTAGGTTGTTTAATTTCCATGATTTTGTGTAGAATTGAGAATTTCTGTTGGAGTTGATTTCTAATTTTATTCCACTGTGGTCTGAGAAGATATGTGGTATAATTTCTATTGCTGTGAATTTGTTGAGACCTATTTTATGGCCTAAGATGTAATCAATCTTACAAAATGTTCCATGTGCTGATGAAAAGAATGTGTATTCAGTAGTTTTGGGGTACAATGTTCTGTAAATGTCTGTTAAGCCATTTGCTCTAGAGTCTCATTTAAGTCTAGTGTTTGTTTATTTTCTGCGTGGTGGGTCTGTCCAGTTCTGGAAGTGGTGTGTTGAAGTCCCCAGCTACTACGATGCTGTTGTTTATCACTTTCTTTAGTTAGATCTAGTAGGGTTTGCTTTACAAATTTGAGCACACTTGTATTAAGTGCATAAATATTTAGGATTGTTATGGCTTCTTGTTGAATTCCTCCCTTTACCAGTATATAATGAACATCTGTGTCTTTCTTCACTAATGTTGATTTGAAGTCTGTTAACTGACATGAAAATGGCATACCTGCTTTCTTTTGATTTCCATTTGCATGGAATGTTTTTTTTCCATCCCTTCACTTTAAGTGCAAATAAGTCTTTGTGGGTTAGATGTGTTTCCTGGAGACAGCAGATACTTGGCTTGTATTTTCTTTTATCCATTCAGCCAGCCTGTGTCTCTTGAGTGGGAAATTCTAGCTGTTCATGTTTACTGAAAGAATTGATAGTAAGAGCATTTGTGTTCATCCTGTTGCGTAGAACCTTATTGCTTTTTTTTTTTTTTTTTTTTTTTCCTGTTGAGCCATTATTTTATATGGGCTCTGAGCTTTAGCTTTTCAGTTATTTTACACTGGTGGGTGTCTAGTGTGCTGACTGATGTATAATGCAGATCTGAGTACTTCCTGCAGGGCCAGTCCAGTCTTGACAAATTCCCTCAGTGTTTACTTCTCTGAAAATGTCTTTATTTGCCCCTCATATAAGAAACTTAGTTTTGCAGAATACAAAATTCTAGGCTGGCCATTGTTTTAATTGAGCAATTTACATGATTTCATTTTATGTCCTTTCTTAGCATATTAATTATACTTCTCTAAAAATTTTTTTTAGTGGCTGCCCTAGAGGTTGCATTATACGTTTACAACTAATCCAAGTCTACTTTCAAATAAAACTATACCACTTATGGGTGGTACATGTACCTTATACTAGCTATTATTTTAAATAAACTATTATCTATTAGTGAAATTAAGAATTAAAAAAATAAGTTATCATTTCACCTTCACTTATTCCTACTCTGATGCTCTTCCCTTCTTATGTACATCCAAGTTTCTTACCGATATCACTCTTTCTCTTTGAAAAATTTCTTTTAACATTTCTTGCAAGGCAAATCTACTTGCAACAAATTCCCCAAATTTTTCTTTTTTGTCTAAGGAAGTCTTTATTTGTCCTTCACTTTTGAAGGATAATTTTGCAGGGTACAGAATTCTAGATTGATAATTTTAATCTTAACTCTTTAAATATTTTATTCCATCCTCTTCTTATCTGCTTATCCTTGCTCCTTTGTAGGTAAAGTAGTTTTTTCCCTCTGGCCTCTTTTAAGTTTTATTATTTTGGAAAAATTTTTGATTTTCTAAAGTTTGAATATGCTATGCCTTAGGTTTTTTTTGTTTGTTATTTGCATTTATCCTGCTTCGTGTCTTATGAACTTCCTGTGTCTGTGGTTTGATGTCTGACATTAATTTGGGGGAAACTCTCAGTCATTATTGCTTCAAATAATGCTTCTGCTCATTTCTTTTTATCTTATTCTTTGGTTATTCCCATTCCATGTATATTATGCCTTTTGTTGTCCCACATTTCTGGTTTCTTTTTTTCTTTTCAGTTTCTTCTCTTTGCTTTTCATTTTTAGAGGTTTCTATTGTCATATCCTCAAACTCAGAGATTCTTTCCTCAGCACTGTCCAGTCTTTTAAGATGATTATCAAAGGTGTTCATCATTTCTGCTAATGTTTTTCATCTCTAGTATTACTTTTTGACTTTCTTAGAATTTTTCATCTGTTCTGGCTTGTTGTCTACTTTTTCCATTAAAGCCCTTGCTGTATTTATCACAGCTTTAAAAAATTCTTAGTCTGATTAATTCCAAAATTTCTGGAATATCTAACTCTGGTTCTGATGTTTGTTCAGTCTCTTCAAAATGTATTTTTTATCGTTTATTATGCCTTATAATTTTTTGTTGAAAGGTAGACATGATGTAATGGATAAAGGGAATTGCAGAGTTGTTGTGTGGCCTAACATATGGTCTATCTTGGAAAACATTCCCTGCACTGATGAGAAATGCGTATTCTGAAGTTTTTGGGTAGAATATTCTGAAAATACCTGTTAGGTCCATTTGGTCTCTGCTCTAATTTAAGTTTATTGTTTCTTTGTTGATTTTCTCCCTTTTCTGTCTTCTGTTGTCAGTGGTGTTTTGAAGTCCCCCACTATTATTGCACTGCTATCTATCTGTTTTCTTAGGTCCAGTGTTATTTGTTTTATGAATCAGGGTGTTTGGGTGTTGGCTGCATATATATTTAAGACTGTTGTATCTTCTTGTTGAATTGATACCTTTGGATTTTCTTTTCTTTTCTTTTTTCTTTTTTTCTGTTGATTTAAAGTCTGTTTTATCTAAGAGAACTGAGAACCCATATATAAAATCATCCTCATATAGCCATCTAATCTTTGACAAAGATGACAAAAACATACACTGGGAAAAGAATCCTTATTCAATAAATGGTGCTGGGAAAATTGGATAGGCACATGTTGAAGACTGAAACAGGATCCGCACCTTTCACCTCTCACAAAAATCAACTCACAGTGGATAACATACTTAAACCTAAGGCATGAAGTTATAAGAATTCTAGAAGAAAATGTTGGAAAAACTTTTATAGACATTGGCCTAGGCAAAGAATTTATGAAGAAGACCCCAAAGGCAATCACAGCAACAACAAAAATAAATAAATGGGACCTGATCAAATTAAAAAGCTTCTGCACAGCCAAATAAACTGTCACGAGAGCAAACAGACAACCTACAGAATGGGAGAAAATATTCACATGTTACACATCCGATAAAGGGCTGATAACTAGAAGCTATATAGAACTCAGGAAAATCAGCAAGAAAAAAATCAAACAACCCTATCAAAAAGTGGGCAAAGGACATGAACAGAAACTTTTCAAAAGAAGACAGACTAATGGCTAACAAACATATGAAAATATGCTCAACATCTCTAATCATCAGGAAAATGCAAATTAAAACCACAATGAGATATCACTTATCTCCAGTGAGAATGACCTTTATCAAAAAGTCCCAAAACAATAAATGTTGGCATGAATGCGGAGAGACAGGAACACTCCTACACTGCTGGTGGGACTGCAAACTAGTACAACCTCTGTGGAAAGTAATATAAAGATACCTCAAAGAGCTACAAGTGGAACTACCATTTGATCCAGCAATCCCATTACCGGGCATCTACCTAAAGGAATAAAAGAAATTCTATAAAAAAACATCTGCACTAGAATGTTTATAGCAGCACAATTCACAATTGCAAAGATGTGGAAACAACCCAAGTGCCCATCAATACATGAGTGGATTAATAAAGTGTGGTATATGTATACCATGGAGTTCTATTCAGCCACAAAAAACAATGGTGAATGGTGATCTAGCACCTCTTGTATTATCCTGGATAGAGCTGGAACCCATTCTACTAAGTGAAGTATCCCCAAAATGGAAAAACAAGCACCACATGTACTCATCATCAAATTGGTTTTAACTGATCAACACTTAAGTACGCATATAGTAATAACATTCATCGGGTGTCAAGTAGATGAGAGGGGGGAGGAAGGGATGGGATATATACACCTAATGGGTGTGGTGTGCACCATCAGGGGGATGGACACGCTTGAAGCTCTGAGTCGGGTGGGGCAAGGACAATATATGTAACCTAAACATTTGTACCCCCATAATATGCTGAAAAAAAAAAATTTTCCAAACCCACTAAATCCAGCTTGTCCTAAATCACAGCATTCACACCTTTTTCATTTATTCATTTTTTCTTTCCTTCCTTCATTTATTTGTAAATATGGGGTCTAGCTATGTTGCTCAGGTATGCCACATGTTTACAGAGTAAAGAGGTCTTTTAGTCTTCTCTCTTCTTTACTATAACTCTTGGGCCTCTTTTCCTATCTTATTCCTTTCTACTTTATTTTGTTTCTTTGTAGCAAAAAACAAAACAAATAAAAAAAAAAAAAACCAAAAACCATTTATATATTAGGCAATGTGGTTTTTTGTTCCTAGTTCTGGTTATCCATGACCCTCCTTCATTCAGGCAGAGCAGATAATGTTTTACTGACTCAAGAAATGGATGACACTGCAGGATGTAAATAACAAAGAAATTAAATTTTTTTGTATTTGATTTTCAAGACGCAAGGATTCTGAGCACAACTGATCAACTTGGAAGATCTTTTGCCTGCTTCTCCTTTCCCCATCCCCTCATGCTCAACACATAGTAGATGAAGATTCTGTTGGGCTAGGGCAACATGCTGGTGGATCTCTGGGAAGGTACTGTGCAAGATACTAACCTCAGCTTCGAACTGGAGGGAGGATGATGAACAAGATAGAGCATTCCGTCAGGTTTCTAGTTTTGTCAGGGAGGCTCACATTGCCCCACCTTCAGAATACAGTCAAAGAAGAAAGTAAGGTCTCAAATTTTCTGACACTTACAGTGGTAAAGGAACAGCAGTGGATAACACTGATTTGGTACCCGGTGTATAAGTAAAGATCTTTTAGTCAGTGGACTGACAGTTTAGTAGGCATAGACAAAGCCAAATGTTCATTCCATCTGCCAACATACTGACACTTGGAAGGCACTAGAAACTTAAGACACAGACTTAGGGGGAAAGGAGAAAAGAAGGCCCCGTATTGATTAAGATTTAGTTACCAGCCCCTGACAGAAAATATGCTCAAAATACAAATTAATTTAACAAATATCTGTAATATCCATTATATTATATGTAAATGACTTTCAATTAAAAATAATAAAAATTACTTTTCCTAAATATATGACTTTGTGGACTGTAATTTATTCTTAGAACCAATTCTTTCCTTTCTTTTCATTATGTCATTTAATCTCTTCACACAAACTTTAAGCATGCCTACTTTTCTCTAAATCTTATGCTATTACATTTTTTATATGCCTGACACAAAATCCCCATTATGTCATGGAAAAAATTTAGATACTAAGGTTATCAGAAAATAGCAGTGATTAAGAAATACCATATGGAAGTTGCTTTAAATATATAGACATATATGTTACAGAATTCTTTTAATTTCTTATTCTTAAAGAAATGTAAATTTTTATAAATGTCATTGTTGTGTCATAAGAATTTGTATTTCTAATCTCAGAATGACTTCAAATTTGCATAAATACATATTCCAAATTTGACAGTTTTGGATTTCTAACATATGCTAGCTTACATACCAGTCATCAAAATATATATTTTAAGAAACAACTAGAGAATTTTTTTTATATAGCCATAAAAGACTTTTGGTCTATATGTTGAACCAAAGTGATGTAGGAAGTCTCCCTCTAGTGCTAATTAGATAAAAATTCTAGTTAAAAGCTTTAAAACCCTAATGTACATAGTCGGGATATAGGTTGGGAGTTAAAACTCCAGGCTCTACGTATAGTAGCAAGCTAGAAAGGGCTGTTTGGTCTCAGGAATATGGTACAGAAGCCAGCTACTCTGGACAAACCATAGAAAAAGAATCACCAGAATGATACTAACACTCCAAACCTGCACTATTTGTGGGTGGTGAAGCTGTGTTACCACTTCCCAAGAAGCCAGGAAGAGAAACCAAGATGGCTGACGTAGACAATACTTGTTGGACAGTCCCGGTGGGAAGGTAGGATATTGGACTGAGGAGAGGGGAGAAAAGCCACAGCTCAGGTGTGGATTGCAGACAGTGACAACAGAGACAGCTGGGAACCCCATGGAGAAAAATTGCGAAGCTGAGACGGAAGAAGATAAAGAGGAGAAGATATCCTTGAGGATCAAACCAGGGACGCCTGGAGCCCAGTGAAAGGGTAAGGGGGGATTCCCCTCCCCTCCTACATGCCTTTGGTGACCAGCAGGCCACTAAACTTACGGAGGGCTTTTCTACACTTCACAAGCCCAGGCGCAGTGGAAAGTAAGGAATAGCGGGCCCCAGGAGTTGGGGCAGTCCATGGGGGCTTCCCCTGGCAGAGCGCTACCAGAGGCCTGAGTGTTGACTTTCTTCCATCCAGACACTTCCTCCCCTGCACCTCTTCCAACTATTGCAGCAAAGAAAGCAGTTTGAGCTCAGGTTGACCGGGAGTCATGGCCCCACCTGACCCATTACAACTGCAAGGGTAGTTTAAGCCCAGAAGTTCCCAAACAGCAGCTTTTCTCCCACCAGGTGTACACTGGTGGCTCAGATAAACCTGATCTTGGTGTTCACTGGACATGAAAGTGGTCAAGAGGGATGCAGAGAAGTCTGGGAGCTGGACTTGGGTAGCAAGGAAGCCCACTTGGACATATCTGAAAGGAGAGTGTGGTGGGGTACTGAGGGACAGGGATCTGGGAGCATGCCCATCCCCCCCTACTGGAGAACCGCCATATTGGATAAGGGTATGGCATTTGGAGATGAACAGCCTAGCTCCTGGCTCCATAGCAATCAAATGCCTCACACTCAGGCCCGCTGGCTAACTGGGTGCTGTGGCTCCTCCCACTCATTACGAGAGAGAGAGCAGTATGCATCAAGAAGTTCGTGAGTGCTCAGTTCTCTCTGGAGGGCAGTACTCCAGGCTGAGGTCCCCACAGAGGGGCCTGTACCTCTTCCTTTGAGGACTTGTAGTGGAACAGGGGTGCACAATCTGAGAACTTCCTGCCTGCCAGTGTTTTCTGGAGATGCACACTAGTGGGTCAGACACACAGACCTGGGGAGGTTTGAGGGCTGGACTTGGATGATGAGGGAGCACACATGGGCTGATTTGAGGGAGTGTGCTGTGGGGGGGTCAAAGGAGTGGTAATTTGAGTGGGTACCCACGCCTCACCACAGAAAAACTGCGCTACTGGATAAGGGTGGTATGATCCCAGCCCGGGCCTTAGTGCTAAAGCCTTTAGTCCCCCCTCCAGAGAACAGCTGTACCAGTTTGGAGAGCTTGTCCTGACCCTCCTACCAGTGGCTCCCCCTAGGGGCCAGAAAACCAACTTCTGAGCCCTGCTGAGGTTTTGCAAAGCCTTTCAGGCTCCCGCAACCTAGCCACAAACTGCCTTGATCCTCCCTCCACCTCAGTGGTGGTAGAGATCAAGCAACACCCTGGGAGCTACAGGGTCCCTCCTAAAGCTAGCTTGAGGCACTCAAGTACTCCACCTGGGGGACCAGAGCCTACAAGTGGCACAAAAGAACATCTCGGCAGTTGGCTCTTTCACACAAATATCAATCAATGACAGGGAGAACAACTAACTCTACAACTCGTCAAAGTATCTCCCTACTCAAGCAAACAGGGTGTGGCACATTCATACTCACACACACCACCCACAGTATCAGAGATTACGCTGGGGGACCCAACATAATTCATGCTGCTGGGAAGAGGTGAAGACAGCAGGACAGAGGCAAACTGTGAGGATCATCAAACCTGCTTGAACATCCCATAGGCAACTTGGGACTAGCATTCTTCTCCCTGTCACGGACAAGGACTGATCTTTGGGGTCCTAGGGATAGCCCAGCAAGCCAGTCCCAGTATACTCCCAGGACCTGACCAAGAGGCCAGATAAGAAAGAATCAGCAAAAGAACTCTGGAAATATGAAAAAATCATAACAAAAGGACAACCCCAAAAGGAAACAACAATTCTTCACCAATGAATATGAACCAAAACAAAAATATCGAAATGACAGATAAAGAATTCCAAGTTTCGATTATGAGGAAGCTCAATGAAATACAACACAAAGAAACCACACACACACACAAAAATACAGAAACTGAATGAAAAATTCACTAAAGAAATCAAATTATTTAAAAAGAATGAAATAAACTTCTGGAAATGAAAATTTCATTCAAGGAAATACAAAACACAGTGGAAAGTTTTAAGAATAGACTATACCAGGCAAAAGAAAGAATCTCAGAGCCTGATGAAAACACCTTCAAAATAAACAAGATAGTCAAAGATAAAGAACAGAGAAATAAGAGGAATGAACAGTCTACAAAAACATGGCATTATGTAAGAAAGTCAAACATAAAACTCTCAGGTATACCTGAAGGTGAAGAAGAAAACACACAATGGTTGAAAAACATATTTTAGAGAATAATTAAGGAAAACTACCCTGGTCTTGCTAGTAATTTAGATATCCAGGAACAAGAACCTCAATGAACACCTGGGAGATTCATCCTAAAAGAGGCACAACTCATAGTCATCAGACTGGCCAAAGTCAACGTGAAGGAGCAATTCCTGTGAGCCATAAGGTGAAAACATCAGGTAGCTTACAAAGGAAAACCCATATGGCTAACTGCAGAATTCTCAACTGAGACCTTATAAGCCAGAAGTGACTGGGTCCCCATTCTCAGTCTTCTTAAACAGAACAATGGCCAGCCTAGAATTTTGTATTCTGCAAAAATAAGTTTCCTATATGAGGGACAAATAAAGACATTTTCATATAAGCAAACACTGAGGGAATTTGTCAAGACCAGATAAGTCCTGCAAGAAGTAGTCAGATATGCATTATACATCAATCAGCACAACAGACACCTACCAGTGTAAAATCACCAAAAAGCTAAAGCTCAGATCCCATACAGAATAACAGCTCAAGAAGTAAAACAAAGCAATAAGGTTCTACAAAACAAGATAAACAGAAATGCATCTTACTTGTCAATTCTTTCAATAAATGTGGATGGCTTGAACTCCCCAGTCAAAAGACATAGGCTGGCTGACTGGATAAAAAAATACAAGCCCAGTATCTTCTGTCTCTAGGAAACACATGTAACCCATAAAGACTCATTCAGACTCAAGGTGAAGTGATGGAAAAAATATTCCATGCAAATAGAAATAAAAAGAAAGCTGGTATAGCCATTTTCATATCAGATAACCTAGAGTTCAAATCAACAATAGTAAAGGAAATGATGGTCATTATATAATGGTAAAGGGAGGGAATTCAGCAAGACATAACAATCCTAAATGTGTATGCATCTAACACAGGTGCACCCAGACTCATAAATCAAGCCCTATTATATCTAAATAAAGTAATAAACAACAGCATCGTAATAGCCAGGGACTTCAACACCCCACTGACAGAACTGGACAGATCCTCCAAGAAGAAAATAAACAAAGAAACACTGGACTTAAACAAGACTCTAGAGCAAATGGGCTTAACAGACTTTTACAGAACATTCCACCCCCAAACTACTACATTCTATATATTCTTCTCATCAGCACATGGAACATTCTCTAAGACTGATCACATCTTATGCCATAAAACATGTCTCAACAAACACAAAAAATAGAAATTATGCCACGTATCTTATCATTCCACAGTGGAATAAAATTAGACATCAACTCCAACAAAAATACTCAGTTCCACACAAAGTCATAGAAATTAAACAACCTATTGCTTAGCAATTATTGGGTTAAAGAGCAGATTAAGGTCAAAATCAAAAGATTCTTTGAACTAGATGAAAAAGGGGAAACAAGTTATCAAAATACATGGGGTTCAGCAAAACCAGTCCTAAGGGAAAAATTCATGGTCTTAAATGCCTACATTGAAAAGACAGATCACAAATCAACAATCTAATGAATCACCTCAAGGAACTAGAAAAGAAAGTGGAAACCAAACCCAAACCCAGTAGAAGAAAAGAAATAACTAAGGTCAGAGCAGACTAAATGAAATCAAAAACAAAAAAATAATACAGAAGAGGTTAATAAAAAAAAGTTGATTCTTGAAAAGATAAACAAAATGAATAGACCACTCAGTAGATTAACCAGAAATAGAAAAGGAAAGACCCAAAGATGCTTAATCAGAAATGAAAAAGGAGATATTATGGCTGATACCACAGAAATACAAAATATTATCTGTGAATACTATAAGAATCTCTATGCACATAAACTCCAAAATACTGAGGAAATGGACAAATTCCTGGAAACTCACAAACTCCCAAGGTTCAATCTAGAAGCAGTAGAACTCCTATAAAGACCAATAATGAGAAACAAAATAGAAGCAGCAATAAAAAAAAATCTTCCAACAAAAAACAGTCTTGGACCAGATGGTTTCAGAGCTGAACTTTATCAAACGCACAAGGAAGAATTGGTAGTCATACTGCAGAAATTATTTCATAACATCAAGAAGGAAGGAATCCTTTCCAACTCATTCTGTGAAGCCAGTATCACCTTGATACCACAGCTAGGAAAGGACACAACAACAAAAAAAGAAAACTACAGACCATATCCCTAATGAATATAGATATAAAAATTCTCTATAAAATTCTAGCAAACTGAATTTAGCAGCATATCAAAAAAATAACCTACCACAACCAAGTGGGCTTCATTTGGGGATGCAAGGATGGTTCAACATATGTAAATCCCTAAATGTGATTCATCACATAAACAGAAGCAAAATCAAAGACCATATGATCATCTCAACAGATGCAGAAAAAACATTTGACAAAATTCAACACACTTTTATGATAAAAACTCTTAAAATAGATATAGATGGCATATATCTCAAAATTATAAAAGACATATAAGACAAACCTATAGCCAACATCACACTGATGAAGAAAAGTTGAAAGCATTCCCACTTAGAACTGGAACAAGATAAGGATGCCCACTGTCACCAATTCTATTCAACACAGTGCTGGAAATCATTGCCAGAGCAATCAGGCAAGAGACGGAAATGAAGGGTATCCAAATGGGGGCAGAAGAGGTGAAACTATTGCTCTTTGCTGATGATATAATCTTATATCCAGAAAACTCCAAAGATTCCATGAAGAGACTCCTAGAATAGATAAAATAAATTTAGCAAAGTCTCAGGCTACAAAATCAATGTAAAAATCAGTAGCATTCCTATACACCAATAACAGTCAAGCTGAGAATTAAAGACTCAATACCTTTCACAATAGCAACAAAGAAAATAAAATTTTTAGGAATATATTTAACCAAGGAGGTGAAAGATCTCTACAAAGAGAACTACAAATTACTGAGGAAGGAAACTGCAGACGATGTAAGCAAATGGTAAACCATAGCATGCTCATGGATCAGCAGCCTCAACATTGTTAAAATGTTCATACTACCCAAAGCGATTTCCAGATTCAATGCAATCCCCATCAAAATACCAACATCATTTTTTGTAGGTCTAGAAAAAATAATTCTATGCTGCATTTGGAACCAGAAAAGAGCCCAGATAGCCAAAGCAACCTTAAGCAAAAGGAACAAATCTGGAGGCATCACTTTACCAGACTTTATATTATAAGACTATAGTAACCAAAACAGCATGGTAGTGACACCAAAATAGAGACATAGACCAATGGAATAGAACAGAGAACCCAGATATAAAACCATTCATATATTGCCATCTGATCTTTGACAAAACAGACAACAATATACACTGGGGAAAAGAACCCCTATTCAATAAATAGTGCTGGGAAAATTGGATAGCCACACTCAGAAGAATGAAACAGGATCCAAATCTCTTCTAACTTGCAAAAATTAATTCAAAATGTATAACAGATTTAAAACTAAGACACGAAACCATAAGAATTCTAGAAGAAAATGTTGGAAAAACTCTTATAGATATTGGCATAGGCAAGGAATTTATGACGAAGATCCCAAAGACAATCACAGCAAAAAAAAAAAAAAAAAAAAAATTAAAAAATGGGACTTGATTAAATGAAAAAGCTCCTGCATAGCCAAGGAAACAATTAACAGAGCAAATAGACAACCAACAGAATGGGAAAAAATATTTGCAGGATATACATCTGATAGAGGATTAATAGCCTGAATCTACAAAGATCTCAAGCAAATCAGGAAGAGAAAATCAAAACAACCCCATTAAAAAGGGGGCAAAAGACATGAAAAGAAGCTTTCCAAAGAAGATAGACTAATTGCCAATAACATATGAAAAAATATTCAACATCACTAAATCGTCAGGATTCAAATCAAAACCACCATGAGATATCACTTAACCCCAGTGAGAATGGCTTTTATCAAAAAGTCCCAAAACAACAGATGCTGGTGTGGATGTGGAGAGAAAGAACACTTATACAATGTTGGTGGGACCGCAAACTAGTACAACCTCTTTGGAAAATAGTATGGAGATTCCTCAAAGAAGGAAAAGTAGCCTAACCATTTGATCCAGCAATCCCACTATTGGGTATTTATCCAAAGGGAAAAAGTCATTTTATCAAAAAGATACGTGCACTTGAATGTTTATTGCTGCATCATTCACAATCGCAAAGATGTGGAATCAACTCAAGTGCCCATCAATTCATGAGTGGATTAATAAAATGTGATATATGTATACCATGGAGTACTACTCACCAATAAAAATGAATTAATACTTTTTGTAACAATCTGATGGAACTGGAAAACATTCTCCTAAGTATTGCAAGAATGTAAAATCACCACATGTACTCATTATTAAATTGGAACGAATCGATGCACAGATGGAAATAAAACTTAGAAATCAAGCAGGTGTGAGGGGGGAGAAGGGGATGGTTGTAATCATATTTAATGGGTATAAGGTACACTATCTGTGTGGAGGGTACACTTATAACTTTGTCTCAAGAAGTACAAAAGCAGTCCGTGTTCTTTACTAGTAAAAGTCATAAGCTCATAGCAAAGTCAAACAAGAACTAGCCCTACAGAGTTGATTCCACAATTCAGGACACACAAGACTCACACAGAAACAACCCCATTAAAGACAAGCTCACAGTTATAAATTACACAGTATGTAAGAAAATAACTTCTAATCAAGTATAAGCAGATGTATGAATAGAAGAATTCACTTTTGAAGACTATATGTATCTGAGAAATCTATAAGAAACTTTAAAATGAATATGTTAAAAGAGATTTGAAAAGAGAAATATTGTCAATAAGGCAAGAACAGGCCATGATAAGAAAGAAAGAGTATATTTGAAAAAATTCTCAAATGGAGATTTTAAAGAGGAAAAGTCAAGTTAAAGAAGATAGAGTTAGTAGATTGGAAAACATTATTAAAGAAAACATGGAACAATTAACCTTTGAGATTCTCAGTTTATTTTAGAGAGACAAGGTAGAGGTTCTTTGAACCCTTCTAAGTCATAGCATAGTGCTATAAAGAATTTTTAGAAAATCATCTCATTCAAAAGTAAAGTCTGAGCTTCTCTGAAAATCTCTTTCAAATAATGCTTTATACATATACATAATTCAACTGTACTGTATTCTAGATTGGCACTCATCTATTCCAATGTCAAATTTGTGGGAACAATTCTAAGATGTTTTTTTCTGGCCTCCACATTAAGCCACTGACTGGCTCTCTGATAAGACTCTGCTGAACCTTCACCATTCCTTTGAAATTCTTCCCAGATATATAACTTTTTTCCCTCTAATGGCTTCTCACATTTAAAAAAACAAAAACACAAAATCCAATAGTACTTCCTTAGCCCTGGCTTTTACTTCCAGCTACTTTCCTGTCTTTCCTGTCACAGCCAAACTCCTCAAAACATTGTCTGTACTTTTCTTAATTTTCTTACTTCCACAAGCATTCTTCAACCCATTTCTTGCTGCTACTAGATTCAATAAACATTTTTCAGTCTTCATCTTTTTTGACCTCTTGGTTACGTTTGACACTGTTGACCATTCCCTTCTTAACAATTTTAAAATGTCTTGAAATGGGGGTAACTTTTCTTTATCTTTATGATACAAAATTCTATTTTCCTACCTTCTTGCTCATTCTTCAAGTGCATCTTCCTCTATTCTCCCATAAACTTGGAGTTCATTAATGCTTGGTCCTAAGCTGCAATCTCTTTTTTTCTTTCAATTTATGCAATTTCCTTAGGCAATGGACCCACAGGTTCTGTTAATATTTATATACATATGAACTTCAGATTTAGAACTTCAACCTTAATCTCTCTTTTGAGATCCAAAACTATACATTTAAGAGTATATTGGATATTTTCATCATGATGTCTTAAAGGCACCTCAATTCAATATGCCCATACTGAACTCACAATCTTCTCTCCATAACCAAGCCACTTCTAATTTTCCCTAAATGATTCCATTCATCCAGCTCCACAATCTAGTACCCTAGGTGTTATCCTTGACATTTATTGCCAATTTACTAGTAAACCCTGTTGATTCTAGTCCCTGAATTTCTCCATTCCTATTTTTCTATGTTTACAACCACCACTCACTCTCACTTGGACCACTTCAATAAGCTACTAACTGGTCCTTACGTCCTTTCTTGCATCTCTGCAATAATTTTTGCACATTTTGCCAAAATGCTTTCTTAAAACTGTTATTCTTATTATGCCCTTCCATAATTTAAAACCTCCAATACCTTGCTATTTCTCTCAAGCTAAGAACCAACATCTGTACCATGGTCCTTTCTACCCCACTCCAACCTCACCTATTTCATCTTTCACCACCTGTATCATTGTCCTCTGAGTCCCAGCACATCCTTTTCTTCCTTAAATGTACCATTCTCCTTTAGGATATGGATCTTGCCACACATTGGTCTATTTTATCTGTAATGTTTGGCCCTCATACCTCTTTGCCTTGTTAACTCCTACTCATTTATTAGATCTTGGCCAAAAAAGATACTTTTTCAAGAAAGCCTTCCCTGACTCCTCAATCATATAAGTCCCCCAGTTATATGTTCTCATAGCAACATGTACTTCTCCTTCGTAGCATTAATCATAGTTTGAATTTTACATATTTGTATGAGAGCTTGATTAATGTGTGCTACTTCCACTAGACTTTAATCTCTACATTGCCTGTAATATAGTAGCCACTCAATATTTGTTGAATGAGATATTACAATAATACGTGTTTAACAGTTATATATGTTTGCAAATAATTTAGTTTTCAAATTCCTTATTTCTAGTCTATTCTAGTTTATATATTTTAAGTCTATCTGCATTCTAATTTTCTTTCTTGGCTGGGAGAGAAGGGGAAGGGTTATACTGGGGAATTGGGAACTATGCATAAATCTGGAGATGTTCCTGAGAATGTGTGTGAAATTCTCCTTCATTTGTGTCAGCGTGAGAAAACAAAAAATAAAAACAAAAAACCCCCTCATAATTGCTGCTCTAGATTGCTAACTAATAGCTTGTTTGTTTATTTAAATAAAACTAAAGTTCTAAGAAAAGTAAAAATAATCTTGAAACACAGTATGCCTCTCTAGGATGGTCAGCAACATGTGACCGAGAGAAATCATATTTTATTCACTCCATTGTATCTGCTGTGTGGTGTCCTAGTTTTAATCATCCCTCCAGGAATAAGCAAGCTGTTTTGATAAGTAACTGTAACAGGCAGAAAGTAGAACAATAATTCAGTTCTCCAAATTAATGCTTCAAACTTAGGGGATATTATATTCTTTATACTAGTAGTCACACAAAAAAAGAAAATTAGGTATATGCTTTATTCTATTTTCATGGAAATCAATAAAAATTAAATTCACATACACAATATTTACTTTAGCCTTTCAAGCATGATGCAATATATAATATTCTAAAGTAAATTTAAATGTCTTGCATTGTCTGTGGAAATTTATGGTATCTTCCATTTAAATGTTGAATGTTATATAGAACATATTATTTTTCTTATTAAAAAGGTAATAAATGCAAGAAAAACACAAAGGAAATAAAACCCCAAATCACATTTTATTCTAATCACCAAGATAATCATTGTTAATATTTTACATATCATTTGAGTTTTGGTTTTGCTGTGTTTTTTTTTAAAATAATATCATCATGTCCATATTTTCCCATTTGAACATTTTGCAAATCTGTATTCTTTCCTATTCTTCATAATGGAGGCAAAATAATCCAGGTGGTTTTTAACCAGGATAATTTTGCTCCAAAGGGACATTTGGTAATGTCTAGAAACATTGTTTTTGTTATGACTGGGTGACCACTGGGGATGTGAGAATACTATTGGCATTGAGTGTGTAGAGGCTAGCAATGCTGCTAAACATTTTACAATGCATAGGCAGCCCCGATAACAAAATTATTCAGTCCAAAATGTCAATAGTGATAAGGTTGAGAAACCCTGTTTTATTATACAGTGCATTTTAAATGCTGCAATACATTGATAGTGAAATTAAACCTTACACTGCATTGTCATTAATTTCTGAAGATATATTATTAAATCTCCACTGTACTATTTCTATGAGGATGCATAAAGTTCCTTTTAATATTCCTAAAATTCTTTGTGATTTATTACAATTGGGTAGCTTTTGAAAAGCAAAGAAAAATCCTGACATTCAATCCCTAAACATTCAGTTGTGAAAAATGTAATTCTTAACTCAGCATTGTACACTTTCATAATGCTGTGAACCTCTTCTTCCTAGAATTTATCACAATGTAATTTTATATTGATTTATGTCTCCTCCATTAAATTATAATTTCCATAAGGGTAAAGACCATGTCTGTCTTTTCTTGTCCTTATTGTTCCCTAGCACAAGGCTTTACATAAAACATAGCAAGCACTTAAATATTAAATGAACAAATAACATTTGTAACCAGTACAATAATGTCTTGCTTAATGTGTTGCTTAATGACAAGGATACATTCTGAGAAATGCATCGTTAGGCAATTTTGTCATCGTGCAAACCTCACATAGTACACTTACACAAACCTGGATGGCATAGCCTACCATGCGTCTAGACTATGTGGTACATAGGCTACTGTTCCTAGGCTACAAACTGGTATAGTATGTTACTGCCTTATAGGATCACTGTCATATATGCAGTCTGTTGTTGACTGAAACGTCATTATATGGGGCATGACTATAATTACCTTTTATGTTTTAGTTACAAAAATCAAAGAACATATAAATATAAATAAAGTGAAAGTAATAACGTATAACTATTTAACATTCAAAAGCAACATATACATTTATTATATCAAATGTCTAACATTTGAGGGATCAGCATAATTAAAATGTCAGAAAATACCAACAGTAAGTATTTATATACCTTGTATTTTGTGATTTTTAAAATAAACAATTTAATATAATAATCTGGTTTACAAGTAGCTGTTGTTTTTTGTTTAATTTCTACATTTACTAGTTCATCTCTTTACTTTTAGTTCAGATCAGTACACAGGTATGGAAGATCAATCATTACCAAGCACATGAAATATTATCAAGCACATGAAATATTGAATTCCTTCAAATTAAGTGTTTTATTGCCCAATTATGTTTTCTTTCTACTCTAGTAGGAGTCAACGATCAAGAATTATATTTTAAAAAGTCCATTGAAAGTATTTACAAAACTGTAAGCTGATATTTCAATGGTACAAGGTAAACAAAAAATACATCAGTTATTTTGTGGTCATAATCACTTCCTTGTTTTCATTAAAATTATCTGAATTTACCTTCAGGTAAAATTTTAGTAAGAGCAAAAGATTTTGAAATTATATCCTTTCCTCACCAACTCTAATTCTAATTGGAAGAAGCAAAAATAGACAAATAGCTAACAACTAGAGTACAGGTAAGATATAGAAATAAATTTTTAAAATCCTTAAAAAATTTATTGCTTCAGAAAGGCATAAGTTGAATTCCCAATTTTGCCATTTAATGGATTTTGTGATCTTAGACAAATTATTTGATCTCTCTGAGTCTCAGTTTACTCATCTACACAATGGGAATAATACCACTTACTTCACAGAGTTGTTATAAGAATTAAATGAGATCCCATAAATGAAGAGCCTGACACAAGAGTGCATTAAATAAATGTGCTTAAGGCTATGGGTATTTTCAGCAAACATAATCCAGAATCTCTCAGATTCCTGAGGAAGAAAGGTAAGAACATTTTGCAATAGTTTGCGAACTGATTAGATGGCTCTATAGAGAAACGAATAAGCACATCTGTACAATTAATTTCCCTTTGCCCTACCCAGCTATTTACTGTCAAATTGAAGAAAGAAGGATATAGACTCACTGCTTTGGTTGTGTAAAATATGGCACCACTGAAGCCCACCATTTAATTTCTCACTTGGGCAGGGCTGGTTATTAATAACAATACTCCCCTCTAAAATGTGATAAATATAGACAAGGTAAATACAGTGGCTTACCCATTTACTCCAAAGGGATCTTTTCATGTATTTCTATGAAATATACTAATTCCTTTATGATCCACTAAAGAAATGAGTTTGATTTTTGTTTTTGTGGTTGTATTGGGAAGGAGAAAGGAGAGAGGAGGTAACTCTCATTAGCAGGGCATTGTGGTGGGTTGGTTTTCTTAATACCTGGCCCACGGATTTTAGCCAGGCAATGAATGCCTGCAGCATTTCCTATAGTGAATGCCTACAATAACTGAAAATTGATGGCTACATTTAAGTTCCAAACTGAAAGTTTAAAAATAAAAAGTAGGTCTTTATTTCAAATATACACCAGAACCTTTGGCACTCCGTATTTCAAAAGTAAACTTTGAAGTTTGAAAATACAGTCAGAGGTGAACAACTGTGGTCCTAATCACAATTTCCGAAGGCACATGTGATTGACTCTGATGTCCCGCAGCTTAGCTGAATAGTGCTTATTAGAAGAGCAATTTATCTCAGACAAACACCTCAGAGCCTTCAGTAAGTTTTTTTGGAAGTAATATCCACTTCTACTTAGAAAGAAACAAATAATTTTCAAGCTTTTACCTGGGCACACAGGAATACTAAAAAAAGACTGCAGTGTTCTATGAGGCACAAGGAAACACAGAAGTACCTCAAATTTGCCACATGTGGCCTGCTGCTGGCAGTGACAGGCCATTATGGGGGAAATTTTAGGGACAGCAAAACCATCACACATTTCCTCTTTAAAGTTATGACAGAGAGGCATGATAATTTTCAATGGGGAAATACATAAATTAAGACAGCATAAATATAGTTAATGTACATCAAAAAAAAAACTGACTAGAGGAGGATGTATCATTGGGGAGACTGTTAGAAATCATTCCTCAAAGGAAGTGATAGACTAGCAAAGAAAGGAGAGAAAGAACACGAAAGAGACAACAATAATCTGAGCAAGGCTATGGACATGGGAACTAGCAATTTGGATGCAGGTATACAACAAATAGCAGGGATTGAAGAACAGGAATTGATAGTAGGAAAATGTGTGCTCTCTTTGATTCTAACTGATGCTATTCGCTTCTGTGACTATGCTTGCTTTTAGTTGTTTGATAAATATAGTTAATCAGAATGAAAAACAGGGATAAGAGCAAAGGTAACTCCATGATAGGCTAGGCTTCCTGGATGTGAGAAGCTAACAGCCTAGTTCTGCTTCTGTATATATGGCTTGCTGGCTTGGTGCTTAGCGTAAGTGGAGCCATGGCAGGCTTCACTAAAGTAAAGGAAAACAAAGCCCCGGGGAGGTAACCGCAAGTTACTTCCTGATAAAGGGCTGGAGAGTCCAGGGGCCCTCCAACCAACTAAGTAGATAAGAAGGGCAAGACATGATCAGCCCATGAACGGCTTGTGCAGGGCGTGTGTTCCCAGTATCGCTTGTAACCAAAAACTAGAAGGTATGCAACAACAGCCCCCCTCCCCCGTCGGAGACCCTCCTCTTCCCCTAAATGACGTTAACTACAACTGGCGCCAGTGTGAAAAGCCCAAAGCTTAGAATCAACCAATCAGGAGCCAACGCGATCAGCCACTTCTAAAAGAACAAATAAACTAAAGGGGGAAGGAGTGCAGACCAGTATGTCATGTGCAGACTAGTGTGTCGTGTGCAGACTAGCATGTCGTGTGCAGACCAGTGTGTCATGTGCAGACTAGTATGTCATGTGCAGACCAGTATGTCATGTGCAGACTAACGTGTCGTGTGCAGACTAACGTGTCATGTGAAAACTAGCATACAGCAAAGTATAAAAGCTTAAGCTTTACCCCAGGGCGGGGTCCTAGTTCATGGAGAGGCCACTGCGTTGGTGCTCTGGGACTTGGACCCTAGCTCGAGCTAGCCAATAAACTCCTTTGCCTTTTTGCAGCCTCAATGACTCTGCCTCTCTGTTCCTGGGGCCAAGGGGAACCGGCTCTAACAGGATATTAGAAATAACAATAAGCAAATGTGGGCTGGCGGTTCCCTGGTAGGAGATTTTGATGCTACGCTATGAATCAGTATAGGTTTCAGGGACGGGTTCCTGTGGTAAAAAGTAGTATTTAAGGAAGAATGTTTAAGAAAGACTGTTTAAGGAAGAGCTGGCAGCTCTGCATATAACTGACAGAAGTTAAGAGGAACTAAAGTCAGGACACCTTCCCCAAGACTGTTGCTGCACAAGGGGCTAGATTATGTTTTCATCTGTAGCATTGTAGAGTAATGAGCAACAGCAGACAGTAAATTTTGCTTTGGAAAGAAATTAGAAAGCATGGGTTCTTTTGGAATTAATCAGATGGCTCCTGAGAGTGTGAGGTCTTCTACCCTACAAATCAAGATATTATCATTTGAAATGGCTCAGATGTATTGACCAAATGACTTTCTAAGGCCCCTTTACGAACATGTGAATCTAGGAAATTATTAATACATTTAATTATTGATTGGTGGAGAAAAATATAGGAATTTAATTCTTCTTCATTGTTGTTCTATACATTTTTTTAGGACTTTGCTTTATATAATTTACTTTAAGTTTGCCCTACTGGTATAATTAGCTAAATCCAAGCAAAAAGATTATATAAAAAAATGGATAATCTTCACAGACTGTCCCAGTACTTTTACTATGGCTTGCTTTATGGCTGTGTCATTACAAAACCCAGTTTCATTTGATAAGTCCATTTACAAATTACTTTTCTCCAGTTCAACTCTCCAAAATGCTTTTTTAAACATAACCCTCGGCCGGGCGCGGTGGCTCACGCCTGTAATCCTAGCACTCTGGGAGGCCGAGGTGGGCGGATCGTTTGAGCTCAGGAGTTCGAGACCAGCCTGAGCAAGAGCGAGACCCCATCTCTACTATAAAATAGAAAGAAATTATATAGACAGCTAAAAATATATATAGAAAAAATTAGCCGGGCATGGTGGCGCATGCCTGTAGTCCCAGCTACTCGGGAGGCTGAGACAGGAGGATCCTTTGAGCTCAGGAGTTTGAGGTTGCTGTGAGCTAGGCTGACGCCACGGCACTCACTCTAGCCTGGGCAACAGAGTGAGACTCTGTCTCAAAAAAAAAAAAAAAATAAACATAACCCTCTATAAAAAGCATGTTGCAAAATGCCAGAAGTTTTTTGATCTCCCCAAGGCATTAAATACTTTTTGCCATTTAAATGAAAGAAGAAATAAACAAGTTCCATTGAGGAGCCATATATTATCAGAAACGAGGCACAAATATGGTTCTGCTATATAGTCCTTCTCTGAGGAGAAGGAATTATTAGATGAAACACCACCTCCACAAATTTTCATCTTTATTTTGTCATCAGGCGCTATTTGTCACCATTCCAACATCGCTTCCTAAATAGTAACTTCCTTAAAAATAGCTAACGGTGGACTCAAAAGTTTTAGTTCTTTAAAGATTTCAGCTCTCCTTGGAACCCATTCTACTAAGTGAAGTATCACAAGAATGGAAAAACAAGCACCACATGTACACACCATAAAATTGATATTAACTGATCAACACTTATGTGCACACATAGTAATAACATTCATCGGGAGTTGGGCAGATGGGAGTGGGGAGGAAGAGATGGGTATATTAACACCTAATGGGTGCGCTGCACACCGTCTGGGGGATGGACACACTAGAAGCTCTGACTCGGGTGGGGTAATGGCAATACATGTAACCTAAACATTTGTACCCCTGTAATATGCTGAAATAAAAAAAATTAAAAAAAAAAAGATTTTAGCTCTCTTTAAACTTAAAAACTACTTGCCTTTAGAATCTTGATTTTCAACCTTTTATGTAACTGAATAGAATTTTTAAATAATTTCCATTTATCAAAGGTGAAGTAGGATTTGGGCCTAGTTTTCAAGCTTGAAATACCTCAATGTTCAATTTGCCTTTTAGAATATTGGTGTAATTATTAAAAATTTCTGAAGGTCTGAGAAGAGAGGGTAAATTCCTAGCAGTGGGTAAATTAAATATAAAAATAAGCTTCACTTTAACAGTAATAGCTATTATTTATTGCTTACTATATAATGATAACAGCTAGTATTTATTGCTTATTAGATGCAAAATACTATCCTAAAATTAAAATGTATTATCTCATTAAATCCTCCCAATAACCTTACGTAGGGAGTACTATTATCTCTAATTTACAGATAAGGACACAGAAACCCAGAGATGTTAAGTAACTTGACAGCTAGTAACTGGAAGAGCCAGGACTCAACAGAATAGGTCTGATTCCAGAATCGAGGTTCTTAATCACTATATTAAGCTGCTTAACCTCTTGGGCTACTAATCAAGTGATAATTAATTTAAAACACATTGAGATTTATAAAGCAGACAAATAACTTTTAAACAGCTAACAAATTTTTTGCTTAATGCTTTTTAAATGATTTGACTCATAAGTAGTGATTTATATGCATTTTTCTTTTCAGCCACACACCCAGAGCTCACTCATTCAACTAGTATTTATTTAGCTAGGCACTATGATGTGCCAGGCATAGTTCTAAGTACTAGGTTTATTGGAATAAAATAAATAAAACACTCCCATGAATTTTACCTTATTACAGAAGTAAGAGATAATAACAAGATAATTTCAAGATAAGTACTATGAAGAAAATAAAACAGGGTTAGGTGAGACCTATGAGTGATCAGAAAAGTCCTCTTTGAGAAGACAGCATTCAATTAAAAACAAGAAAGAACCAACCATGCAGAGACTGGGGGAGAAAAAGAGCCAAAGGCCTGAAGGCTGAACTACATTTGAATATAACTAGGAAACAGCAAGAATAGCATAGTCAAAATGCAGTGAGCAAGTGGGAGAATGGTGGAAGAATGGTCAAGAAGACAGGCCCAGGTACAGGGCAGATCATTAGGGCCTTAAGGATGGGGTAAGGAGTTTTTTTTATCCCATGGCATATACCTTACATGGCAATGGTAAGTCACAGGACATTTTGATACAGGATGATAACATGATTTGATTTATGGTTTAAAAAACCTCCCTGGCTGCTATGGGGTTGTTGGGGGGATGATATATGGGGGGATAGAAAGACAGTGGAAAGATAAACTGAGCTCATGTGGTCTAGGCAAGTGACAATGGTGACCTGATTAATGATGGAAAGTGAAGAATAACAAATGGATTCAGGACATACTTTGAAGATATAACCAAAAATATTTGGGAGACAGAAAGTCTATTTTTGTTAGACTACACAAACTTGCTATTTCAAGGAAGCCTATGGCAACTACTTTGAAACAAAAATTTGTCTTTATTTCAGCCATAAAATAAATTCAGACTTTGACATATCAAGGTTGTTTATAAGCATAATATGTTCATATTATTTTAATTCAGGTTCCCCTCCACCTTTACAGGTGAAAACAAGGGTTATAATGAGGAAATTCAAGTTTTTAAAAGCATTTCCAGGATAAAGACTCGAGAGAAAAGTGAAAGCTATTCTAGCACTAACCACATTTTTTACCCTAAGATCTTATGGATCTTCAGTTCTGCCTATGCATAAAAATCCCAAGACTTCATTGCCTTTACCAGTTTCATGGAATAAACAGAACACAAAAATGCCCAACTGCAATCTTCCAATTGGAGCTTATTTTTATAGACCAAAAAACTGCAATGTCTATATTTGGTAACAAAATATTAAACCCCAAGGGATCAAATTTTAACCTTATTTATTTCTTCAAAACTAGAAGACACACCTGTGAAAATTTTAAGTTTTCAATTTTTTTTTTGTCTTTGAAGAAAAAGAGGTATTAGTGTTCCACTAATTTACACAGAACATTATTTCAGTTGTGATGGTTAAATAAGAGAGGTATATATGATATGAAAAATTCATAGAAATTGAAAGCTCAGCTGACACATGTTTTATAAGATATTCTTCTACAGGAGACATAAATTCCACTGACATGTCTTGAACTCTTTGTATTAAGAAAGAACAACTCATAGAATGAATGGAAGTCTAAAGCTTCATAAATGTTTATGATCTAGCAAGTATGAATTTCAAAGTTGACAAACTCAGATGTGCAAAAATAACGATTTCTCGGCAAGTGAACCTAATTTTTCTCTTTATTTGCTGTGTAGACTAGGACAATAGTCTTCAGGGAAAATCATTAGCTTCCAGTCTAAAGCTCAGCTTCTCAGTGGTAAATAGTTCAGGATTCTTTCCTTGTACCTTCTCTTTCCCTTCTCCTATCCTTGATCCCTCAGAGGACTTGGGAAGGTACAGAGCTTACCTGAATGAGATTATCTGAGAGGTGTGTGTGGGGTGAGGGGAGGGGAGGGTTAAATGGTTCATGAATGCCTTCTGCCCTTCATCACTGTGCCCCAGCATCTACTATTAAGTCCTGTGTGCCCATAAGACCTCTAGCCACCACGCCTATCAGATCGCCCTAACATGAAGCCCCTTTAGATTCACTGTCCTCTTCCCAGACATGCCCTGATCTCTTTGAGGCACACGAAACTTTTATGTTTTCTATGACCACTAAACTATGGGCAGCTATCCTAACACACATCCATCCATTTGTGCACTTATTAATAGCAGCTGGCACTGAAATAGATGGCATTTCTACAAGACTTGCCATCTCCCCAAGCCCTGCTTTCTGTTTTATTAATTTAATATTTTTTTCAATGACAGATAAAATTGTGTATTTACCATATAAAACATGTTTTGAAGGATATATAGTTATATGACTAAATATAGCTAATTGACATGTGCTTTACCTAACATAGTTATCATTTTTATGGTGAGGACACTTTACATCCTCTCTCTCTTTAATTTCACTAGGTTTAGGGGAGTACAAGTGCTTTTTATTACATGGATGAATTATATAATGCTGAAGTCAGGGCTTCCAGTGTACCTGTCACCAGGGTGTACACTGTACGTGATAGGTAGATTTTTATCCTTCACACCCCCAACTTCCCTCTTCTTAGTATTCAATGTCCATTACATTGATTTATGATTATATATATATATATATCCTTTATTTAGCTCCCACTCATAAGTGAAAACAGGTGGTATTTGTTTTTCCATTCCTGAGATACTTCACTTAGGATAATGGTCTCCAGTTCCATCCAAGTTGCTGCAAAAAACATTTCATTTCTTTTTATGGCTGAGTATTCCATAATGTGTGTATATATACATACATACACACACACACACACACACACACACACACACCCCTGCCATTTTTGTTATCTACTAATCAGTTGATGGGCATTTGGGTTGATTTCATATCTTTGCAATTCTGAATTGTGCTGCGATAAACATTCAGGTGAAGGTGTCTTTTTTTTTTTTTTTTTTTATAAAATGGCTTCTTTTCCTTTGGACAAATACACAGTAGTGGGTTTGCTGGATCAAATGGTAGGTCTACTTTTAGTTCTTTGAGGAAATCTCCATACTGTTTTCCACAGAGGTCGTACTAGTTTATATTTCCATCAACAGTACATAAGCATTCCCTTTTTACCACAGTTACACCAGTATCTCATGTTTCTGACTTTTTAATCACGGCCATGCTGACAGGGGTAAGGTGGTATCTCACTGTGGTTTTAATTTGCATTTTCCTTATAATTAGTAATGTTGAGCATTTTTTCATATGTTTGTTGGCCATCTATCTTCTCTGGAAAAAAATCTATTCATATCTTTTGCCCACATTTTGATAGGGTTATTGGTTTTTTCTTGACAATTTGTTTGAGTTCTTTGTGGATTCTGGATATTAGATCTTTGTCAGATGTACAGTTTGCAAATATTTTCGCCCATTCTTAAATTGCATATTTACTACGTTCATAATTTTCTTTGCTGTACAGAAACATTTTACTTTTGAGTCCCACTGATTTATTTTTGTTGTTGCTGTATTTTTGCTTTTGGGTTCTTAGTTATAAGCTCTTTGCCTAGGCCAATGCCAGAGAGTTCTTCCTATATTTTCTTCGAGAATTTTTATGGTTTCAGGTCTTACATTTAAGTTTTAATCCATCTTCACTTAATTTTTGTATATAAAGAGAGATAAAGATTCAGTTTCACTCTGCTTATAGCTATTCAGTGTTCCCAGTACCATTTATTGAATAGGGCATCCTTTCCCCGGTGTATGTTTTTGTCTGCTTTGTCAAAAAGCAGTTCGTTATAGCTATATGGCTTTATCTGTTCTCTATTATGTTCCACTGGTCTATGCATCTGCCTTTATACCCACACCATGCTGTTTTGCTTACTATAGACTTGAAGTATAATTTGAAGTCAGGTAATGTGATGCCTCCATATTTGTTCTTTTTGCTTAGGATTACTTTAGCTATTTGGGCTTTTTTTTTTTTTTGGGTTTCATATGAAGTTTTGGAGTACTTTTTCCTAGATCTATGAAAAATGACATTGTTATTTGAAGGAAATTATGTTGAATCTCTAAATCACTTAGGACAGTATGGGCATTTTAACATTGTTGACTCTTCCAATGCATGAACATGAGATGTTTGTCCATTTGTATGTATCATCTATGATTTCTTTCATGAGTGTTTTGTAGTTATCCATGTAGAGATCTTTCACCTCCTTGGTTAAGTATATTCCTAGGTATTTTATTTTCTTTGCAGCTATTATAAATGTAAATGATACTGATTTCTTGATGTGACTCTCAGCTTGATTGTAATTAGTATATGGAAATGCTACTGACTTGTAGCATAATTTTGTAACCTGAAACTTTACTGAATTTATTTATCAATTCTAGGATTCTTTTGGTGGAGTCTTTACGGTTTTATAAATATATCTTCAGCAAACAGGAATAGTTTGACCTCTCTTTCCCAATTTGGATGCCATTGTATCTTTCTCTTGTTTAATTGCTCTGGTTAGAACTTCTAGCACTATGTTAAATAGAAGTGGTGACAGTTATCATCCTCATCTTGTTCTAGTTCTCAGGAGAAATTCTTTCAACTTTTCCTCATTCAGGATGATTTGGGCTGTGGGTTTGTCATATATGACTTTTATAATTTTTAGGTATGTTCTTTCTATGCCTAGTTTGTTAAGGATTTTTATCATGAAAGGGTGGTGAATTTTATCAAATGCTTTTTCTGCATCTATTGAAATGATCATATAGTCTTTGCTTTTGTTTCCATTTATGTAGTGAATCACACTTATTGATTTGTGTATGTTGAACCATCCTTGCATCCCTAGGATAAAACACAGTTGATTATGGTAAATTATCTTTTTTGATGTGCTGTTGAATTTGGTTTGATACTATTATATTGAGGATTTTTCCATCTATGTTCATGAGGGATACTGGTCTGTAGTTTTCTATTTCTGTTGTGTCCTTTCCTGGTTTTGGTATCAGGGTGATACTAACTTCATAGAATGAGTTAGGGAGAACTCCCTCCTTCTTGATGTTATTGAACAGTTTCAGTAGGATAGGTGCCAGTTCTTCTTTGTATATCTGGTAGAATTTAGTTATGAATCCATCTGGGCCAGGGCTTTTTTTGTTGTTGGGAGACTTTATTACAGTTCCAATCTTGCTACTCATTATTGGTCTGTTTGAGATTTCTATTTCTTTCTGATTCAAACTTAGGAGGTTGTGTTTTTCCAAAAATTTATCCATTTCCTCTAGATTTTCTAGTTTCCGTGCGTAGAGGTTTTCATAGTGGTCAAGTATGGTATTTTGTATTTCTGTGGTATCAGTTTGTTTGTTTTGAGGGACTCCTCTACATAGTCAGACAAAGAAGAAAGCAGCTAGAAATAGGTGTGAAATTAGTGAGCTAACAATGTCTGCCACAATTATATCTGATACAGCTCCAAAATTATGTAACTAATGTTAAAAATACAACTGGGAGAAGCCCAAATATAAATCTTATTTCTTAACAAAATGTTTGTCATTCATATATTCTTATTAAATTCCTTTGTCCAGCACAACACAAAAAAGACCTTTTTCTTGTGGAGTCTACTGGGGACAGAGAAACAATAAAACATATATCAGGTCACAGTAAGTACTATGAAGACAATAAACTACATAAGTAGAGAAGTAGAGAATTTATGTTCAAGATACTGCTTTAGACAGGGTATTGAAATAAGGCCTTTTAAAGGAAGTGACATTTGAGTAGTGAATGAGGTGAAAGACTCATGTAGATATCTGAGAGCAGAGCCTAAACAGAACGAACAGTAAGTACTTGGTGTGCTCAAGAGATGGTGAGGAGGCCAGTGTGGGTATAGCTGAGTCAATGAGGGGACAAGTGATCAGCAATGCACTCAGAGAGAGAGTATCACAGTAGGAGGTTGTAGCAAACCCCACTTTTAGGGGGGGTATTTACTGCTTAAAAGTTCTTCAGTAGCCCTATCACCAAGTTTCTATTGGAAAGGTTAAACCAATGACTGCGTATCAGGTACTCCAACACATGTTAGCTTGTTTAATTTTAACAACCCACTTAGAAATGAGGAATCTGAGACTCATAATAGTTAAGATTCTCACAGGCTCTATTATAAACACAATATGTCCCTATCATTTAGGAATGTGGCCTGCTGGTCCTTGTCATACAATTGTGTTAAAAATGCTGGATAAAGCAAAATTCATTAGATTTATTTCAGAGGATCCACCAGAGCCTTTGTTATACTGATCTGTGTTTTGAGTCTTCAAAAAGAGGATATAGTTCATAGAGTATTTCTATATTTATTATACTATGAAAACACTGGTTAACATTCTATGAAAAGCAACCTATGAAATGCTGTTATATTTATAGTTCTTTGTATGTTATATTTATAGTTCTGTGTGTATTGTCCTGTTGGTTAATGTGGAAGAAATATACAAGTATCTCCTCCTATTCAAATCTATTTGGTTCTTAAGTTCAGACAGTGAGAAGGACGCAGAAAGGAAATGCATATCTCTGAAAATGTGTTGAAATCTATCAGTTTCTGAGTTTAAATAGTGAGGGATACCTGTATATGGATGAGCAGTACTTTAGCCATTTCAGCCAAAATTTGGAAAGGTAATATCTAAAAATATATTTTTATATTGAGCAAACAATTGTAATCTCAAGTAAAATTCTTAGCATGTTTCTAATTTATAGTATAGATTTGGTCTCCTTGAAACAATGAATTGGCAAAGTAAGCATTTTCAGATGAAGGTAATGCTGTTTTTTTAAAGATGATAGTTACTTATTTCTATCCAGGCAGATACATCATAAAATATTCATCAGCACAGAATACTTTTAAGAGAAAGATAACAGATTCATGACACAGAGCACCATGTTTCATATGATCACTGATTTTAAAATGTTTCTACCTGCCAAATGATGCCAAATTAATAATTCAGCTAGCTCTAAAGTGCCACAATCAATACAATAGCTTTTAACTCAACTGAGGAACAATACTTTAAAAGATAATTGCCTTATAAAATAGACTATTCTTATTTCAAACCAGACACATAAAAAAGCAAGCTTTTCCAAAGAAAGGGTAGTATTTACTAGCAGACAGGAAAATGTAACATACAGCAAAAGCAATTACTATCAGAAGTGAAGTAAGTTGTCTATAAAGCTGGAATGAGCTGGAAACAAAAAGCAATGACTCAAAAATTAAAGAGCACATGAATTACACCTGGGGAACGTAACATGCAGATTCTGATTCAGCAGGTAGTAGGACTAAGATAAGTATGTTTCTAGTAAGTTATCAAGTGATCCTGCTGCTACTTGTCCATGGACCCCACCTTGAAGCATGCCCTAAAAGTATACTATTTCTAAAGTTCCTATATCTATGACGCTGTTGGGAGAATTATACTACATAGGTCAAATAATACTCAAATTCTTTTCTTAAAAAAATTATATTTAACTGGTAGGAGAAGCAATGATAAAGTCTACAAAGACAAAATCAAAGAGACAAAACACCCATAAAGCAGGAATCACCATTATGAAATTAATCTTCAAAATTATTTGCCATTTCATCCAACTAATTTTTTAATTAATATGTGAGAATGGGAAGAGATGATTTGAATATCAAGAACTGCAGGGTCTCCTTGGCAATGATTTCATGGATATGACACTAAAAGCACAGGCAACAAAAATAAAAATAAATAAGTGGGGCTAATCAAACCAAAAAGCTTCTGCACAGCAAAGAAAACAATCAACAGAGTAAAACGCAACCATGAAAAGGGAGAAAATATCTGCAAACCACGTATCTCTGATAAGAGGTTAATCTCCAAATATATAAGGAACTCCTATAACTCCAGACTAAAAACTAATATTAATAATAAAAACCCAATTAAAAAAATGGGCTGAGAACTGAACAGACATTTCTCTAAAGATGACATACAAATGGCCAACAGATACATGAAAAAATAATCACTATCAATAATCATCAGGGAAATGCAAATCAAAACCACAATGATTTTTGCATACTACACATCAGATAAAGGACTGATAACAAGAATCTATTTAGAACTCAGGAAAATCAGCAAGAAAAAATCAAGCAACCCTATCAAAAAGTGGGCAAAGGACATGAATAGAAATTTTTCAAAAGAAGATATAAAAATGGCTAACAAACATATGAAAAAGTGTTCAACATCTCTAATCATCAGGGAAATGCAAATCAAAACCACAATGAGATATCACTTAACCCCAGTGAGAATGGCCTTTATCAAAAAAACCCAAAACAACACATGTTGGCGTGGGTGTGGAGAGACAGGAACACTAATACACTGCTGGTGGGACTGCAAACTAGTGCAACCCCTGTGGAAAGCATTATGGAGGTATCTTAAACAGATTCAAGTAGACCTGCCATTTGACCCAGCAATCCCACTACTGGGCATATACCCAAAGGAAAAAAGGTCATTCTGTAACAAAGGCACGTGTACCCAAATGTTTATAGCAGCACAATTCACAATAGCAAAGATGTGGAAACAACCCAAATGCCCATCAATACATGATTGGATTAGTAAACTGTGGTATATGTATACCATGGAATATTACTCAGCTATAAGGAATGATGAAGATACGACATCTCTATGGTTCTCCTGGAGAGAGTTGGAACCCATTATATTAAGTGAAGTATCCCAAGAATGGAAAAACAAGCATCACATGTACTCACCAGAAAATTGGTTTCCCTGATCATCATCTAAATACAAATCTGGGAACGACACCAATTGGACATCAGACTGAGGTGGGGGGGTGGGGGAATGCCTACACAATGAGTGCATTGCGCACCATTTGGGGAGTGGTAACACTTGAAGGTGCTGACTCGGGAAAGGGGGGGTGGGGAAAAAAATATGAAACTATTGTTTTTAACTTGCACTGTTCACTTAATAATTTATCATGAATATTTCCCATATTATTTCATATCATTGTACAAGAAATAATGTATACATTATGAGGACATACTGTATCTAACAAGAAAAAAAAAATAACAACTAGGAGATGGAAGGAAAAAAAAAAAAAACCACAATGAGATGTCACCTCACGCTTGTTGGGATAGTTGTTATCAATAGAAATCAAAAGACAACATGTTAGTGAGGATGTACAGAAAAGGGGACCCTTACACACTATTGGTGGGGATGAAAAATGGTATAACCACTATGAAAAACAGTATGGAAATTCCTCAAAAAACATAGAACTACCATATGATCCAGCAATACCTCTTATGGATATTTACCCAACAGAATCGAAATCAGCATCTAATAGAGATATTAGCACTCACATGTTCACTGCAGCACTATTCACACTAGCAAGTTGTAGAAATGACCCAAATGTCCATGGACAGATGAATGGATAAAGAAAATATACTATATACATAAAATGGGATACTATACAGCCTTTAAAAAGAAGGAAATTATGCTCTAAAGATCTGTTGTACAACACTGAACCTAGAGTCAACAATAACATATTGTACACTTAAAAATTTGTTAAAAGTAAATCTCATGTTAAATATTTTTACCAAAACAAACAAACAAACAAACAAAAACAAAAAACCCCACAAAAGTCAAAGAAAGGTTGAAAACAAAAAACCCACAAAGAACCTAAGGGTCTCTTTCTAAGGAGATGCCAATCTGCTTGGGTAAAAACTGGGGATGGCTAGCTAGAAGACCCGTCAATCTTTGAGGGAATGACAGTATAGCAAATGGATGGCAGCAACGGTATGAAGCTAAGCAACACTGTACCCAGCAATAGTCACTTCAAGGAATTTATCCTGAGGAAATGACCAGACTGGAAATGTTTGTACAAAATAGGTTATATCAGCCAAAAAGTGTAAACTAACAAACTACCAAAGAAGGGAATTGGTTAAATAAATTATGGTATATTTATAAAATGAAATAATGTGTGGCCATAAAATATTGTTATAAAGCTATAGTTAATAACATGGGAAAATGTTTAGAGATCACTGCTAAGTAAGAAAAAAAGGCTAGAGAACAGTATGCACAAAATTATTCCACTTAAATATATGCATATATAGGTAGATTAAAGGTAATTGGGGAAGGCTTTTTTGCTTATCTGAATATTCTATTTTGCTTAAAACAGATTACTTTGTTTAATAAAAGCAAATGAAGAAGTCAATATATTTTTCCTGAGCACAAATATATTTGTTTTACAGCTACATCCCCAAAATCTAGATCTTAACCTACTTAATCTCTTTGTATATGATTCAGTTTCCTCACCTATAAAAGGGGGAAAATAACATTACCAACTTCACAGGGTGGTTATAAGAGTTAATATGAACTAATAGATGTAATATGCTTCAAACAGAACCTGGCACATAGTAAGTACTATATAAGAGTTGGCTATGAGGTTTTTTAAATGATTAAACTGGTCTCTGGCTAATGCCATGTTTGATATTATTGTTACAATTCTGCTTTGGCTTCTGACTTTATTAACTGTAGGACCTTTGGAGATAACTAGCCAGAAGAAAAAGTCCAAATCAGAACAAGAATACCATGAAGTGGTCAAACAGCAAGCAAAGCAGAACTTTGTACCCAGCTACCCAGTGATTTTAAACATGCTGTAAAAAGGCTCTTCATGAATTGCTGGTAGGAAGGTAAACTGGTTAAATCTTTCTGAGATACAATTTTGTAATATGTATCAAACCAAGATCTTGTAATTCTGCTTTTAGGAATTTAGCTTAAGAAAAGTAGTATATTTAGAACACAATGATTTATAATTTAAGGATCCAGTATATAATAACCAAAACTTGGAAACAATCTCAGTTTTCAACAATAGAATATAGCTCTAAAAACGTTTAATATATTCACATATTGCAATTTTATTTAGAGAATATTTAGTGACATAGAATGTTAAAATTTTTAAAAACCAAATACAGAATTGGAGATAGAGTAGGTACACCATGTTTTTTGTTTGTTTGTTTTCTTTAGAGATTTCCAATTTAAGATGCATAGGAGAGTTTACAGGAAGTCAATATTTTAAAAGAAAAATAAAGATTTAATATTTAAAGAAAAATTCCCTGTCAGATATATTTCCTATATCTAGGTATTCTGGGGACATAGTTTATATACCAAAAGAAAGGATATAAATGAAGTCAAGTGTATTATTTGGGTCTTTATTCAGGATGTATGCAGCAACTATAAAAATACACCTAAAAATGAAGATGTAAGATTTTATTATTTTTTTTTTTTACCAGTAATGCATGTTGCACTTTCCTATTCCTTAAAAGTAATAAAATAGTTAATTTTTCTCAAAAGTGGCATTTTAAAGCCTTTGAAGCATTTTTTTCTTCACCAGATCTGCTCAGTACTTATTAAGGTCCTGACAGGTGCCAGGTGAAAATATGAACGAGAAATAGTCAATACCTTCAAAGAGCTTAGAGTAAAATCTGTAATCACATAATACATGACTCTCTGTCATGGTTCTCCAGACCAGACATTTAAATATAGACAAGGGAGAAAATGCTAAGTGACATTTGTTTTTTATAAAACAAAAACAACTTTTTATGGACACTCTACAATGACATAAATTAAGTTTACTTTCTAAACTTAAACTTCAAAACACATAATATAGAGCAAATATATTTTTAAATAATTTGAATTCAAATAGCATACTTTATTAAATTAAAAATAACTTCTAATAATTGGATTTGTTTTTTTTTTCACATATAAGAAGAATAGGTATATACCTCCCCTTAAGAGTCCCTCTCTTGGATAGAATTCCTCAGAAGTAGTATAGGTTGAGTAATCCTTACCTGAAATGCTTAACACCAGAAGTTTTTGGATTCTGAGTTTTTTATTTTTTGATTTTGGAATGTTTGCATATACACAATGAGATATCTTGGAGATGGAACCTAACTCTAAACACAAAATTCATTCATGTTTGATATACAACAGCCTGAATATAATTTTATGTATTTTTTAAAATGTTTAAGGTATTTTTATTTATTTATTTATTTATTTTAATTTAGGATATTAAATGGTAAAGTAGCACCCTCTTATATTATCCTGGATAGAGATTGAGCCCATCCTTCGAAGTGAGGTATCACAAGGATGGAAAAACATGCACCACATGTATTCAACATCAAATTGGTAATTTTATGTATTTTTAATAATTTTGTACAATGAAACAAAAGTTTTGATGATTTCATTTTGACTGTGACCTGCCACATGAATCAGGTATAGAATTTTCCACTTGTGGTAACATGTTGGTGCTCAAAACATTTCAGATTTTGGGGTTTGGGATACTCAACCTGTACCTCATTGTTAAAGAAAGACATTAAAGGCAGATTCCTTACTAATGCTTGCTCTCAGACAAACATTTACTTAAAAAATAAAAATTCTTAGAGAAAAAATATTGAGATACTTTTCATTTAGAATTTATATTGGTTTGCTCTTATTATTATATTCTAATTGTTTTATTCTATCGGTCAGCCATTATTATTAATGCTAACTTTTAGTCAGTGTTTTTGTTAAGTGCCCACTCTGTTCTAACTATTTTATATTTATTAGCTCATTCAGTCATGCCACCATATAAGGTAAGCAGTAGTATTAGATCCATTTTTGCAAAGAAATTGAGGCACAGAGATTTTAAATATATTTAGGTATTTAAATAATAGATTATAGGGCTATGATTAAAATTCACAGTCTGGGTCCAGAACCCAAGCTTATCAGCATTAAAAGTTATAACTGGAGGTCATCCTTTGTAATCTGAAAGAGATAAATTAAGACCTGGATGGATTAAAATGTAAGAAAAAATGAAGCACACCTATAAGATCTAGCAAATAGCCCTAAAAGGATAAATCTAAGAGTTATTATCCTTAAAGAGGAGGTAGAGAGAGACACTGGGGTAGATAATTTGTTCAAAGAAATAGTAACAAAAAACTTTCTGAACCTAGAGAAAGATATAAATATTCAGGTGGAAGAAAGTAATAGAACATCAAGCAGATTTTAGCCCAAACAAGACTACCTCAAGGTGTTTAATAATAAAGTTCCCAAAGGTCATGGATAAATAAAAGGTCCCAAGGGGAAGCAAATAAAAAGAACAAAAGTAACATAAAAAGGAGCTCCAACACATCTGGCAGCAGATTTCTCAGTGGAAACCTTATAGGCCAGGAACACAGGAAGTTTTTAAAAAATGCCAATCATGAGGCCTGTTCCAGATGAACTGAATAGGAACCTCTGAAAGTGGGGCCTGAACATAGGTTTTATTTTAAAATTTCTCAGCAAAATCCATTTAAATCAAAAGGCAGTATAGTCTATCAGACAGCAAAGAGTTTTGGATGCAACCTGTTTTCCAAGGAATTTTCTTACAGGAAACAAAAGAAAACTGAGGATTATCTCTCAAACATTATAAGGGTGACAATCCTTATGACATACTGCCTACAATGATGGTCATAACTCTTCCCATGCCTGTATGGATGTTCCTTGTCAATGTGACTTTGTTGTTCCTCTCGTCAAGAGGAAGAATCTCTTTCTCTACCCCACCAATATGAGCTAGTCTTGTAATTTGCTTTGACCAACACTATGTGGTAGAAGCAATGTTTTGTGACTTCCAAGCCTAGGCCTGATGTGGTTTTCAGCTTCCACTCCAAGCCTTTTACAAGACAATGTCACCATGTAAAGAAGCCCAGTTGAGTCCCAGATGATGTGGGTGAGACCAGCAGAAGAAATGAACAGTTAATGCTACCCCAAATTGCTGACCAACAGAATTGGAAACAAATAAAATTGATATTTTCTCAAGCCAGTAAGTTGTCAGATAGCATATAGTAAGAGATAACTAATATAGTAGTCTTAATGGATGTGATAAATATTAAAGACAAAGTAATAATTTCTTCCCTACTTTGCAAAAAATAATTTTTATGTGCTCTAAATACTTGTCTATGTATTTTAAAAAGACAAAGAAAGAAACCAAATGTATAATTGAGCAGACATCTTTCTGTTTTCTCTATTAATAATTCAATAACAGATATTTAGATTAGAACATGAAGGGTCAAAATATAAGAAATACTCTGTATATCGTACAACCAACTATTATAAAAATAATTCTGTATCATTTCACGCACATTCTACATTTTAAAATGTAGAATCCCACTTTGTATTATGAAAAGGCTCACAAGTCAGGAAGCTCACAAGTCTCAAAACTTTTAAAAGTAAGCCTAATACAAAGTATATACTTCAGGTTGAGCATCCCTAATCCAAAAATTTGAAATGCAAAATGCTCCAAAATCTGAAATTTTTTGACCACCAACATCCACAAGTAGATAATTCATGCTTGACCTCTTATATAAGACAGACTGCAGTCAAAATACAGTCAAAACTTCATCTCATGTACAAAATTATTAAAAATATTCTATGAAATTACCTTCAGATTATGTATATAAGGTGTTTGTGAAACATAAATGAATTTTGTGTTTAGACTTGGGTTCTATCCCCAAGATATCTCATTATATATATGCAAATATTCCAAAATCCAAAAAAAAAAAAAAAAAAAAATCCAAAATCCAAAACACTTCAGGTCCTAGCATTTCGGATAAGGAATACTCAACCTAAGGATGAATCCATGAAATAACTCATAACTATGTAAAGTTTCAGTATATTGCCTTTTCACAAAAATTCACTAAATGGCTCTTATATTAATCCATTCATTTAACAACTATTCATTGAGTGTCCATATGCAAAGCACTGTGTTAGAGGTTATCCATGGATGACCCACAGACATCTGGTTTAGTAATTTTTCACTGACTTATAGTAAATATAGTAGAGGAAACAAGGCAAGTTTTGGGGGTTATAAGAAAAGAAACAAAAATTTATGCTTAAATAGGTAATGGAAAACTCCAAGAAAAAGAAGTTCTTTTAATTGCACCTTAAGCAATTCAAGAGGATGTTCTGGGCTTGGGAGGACAATACAGGAAAGTGAAACCTCAAAAGAAAGCTAACAGATGAAAAATATTCACAGTACAGTAAGCAGTCCAACATGGCTGAAACATACAGTATATGTACAAAAATCATGGGTTACAACTGACACTAGATCAGCAAAGGCCTCAAATGGAAACTTAGATATTAATTTATTCAGTAGACACCTATAGTCAAAGAGGTTTGGGAAGACAATAGTAAAAAGAACAAAGGTGGAGCTATAAACACAGTAATACACATTGCAAAAAAAAAGAAGAGACTAGTAAAGGAGGCCAAATGAGAAGAATCTTATCTATTAGTGTAATAAGCAGTAATCCTGGAAGTAACAAGAGCAAGAAGTAAAATTAGGAATGTACGTATTAATATAAGAAGCAAAGGGAAATTACAAGGATAGTAAGTCATTCCATAGGTAGTGATATGATGATATTACATACAACTTCCCAGATGTTCCAGCATTCAGGAAAAAAAAAACAAACAAAAACAAAAACTACTTGTAAGTTAAAAGTCAAACCCTGGAAAATATTTTTTCCTCTTTGTTGTTCAGGATCAAGATAACTTCATGCAAGAAAATTACTTAAGTGGCATATCAAAAACACCAAGAATTGCCCAAAGGCTATTTCCCCAGATGTGTCTTCTGCTTCTTGGGAGTTCCCACCAATGGCCACTATAATCTTCTTGGGAGACGCTCACAATGCTTCCTTATTGAATTTCCCTAGAGCCTTTTGGTACTCCCTGCAGCCATGAGTCCCCGGAGAGGGACCACCTGTGCCTGGTGCTTGAATCTGTGGTCTTTTATGACACATAAACTATGACTAATATCCAAACTACAGGACCCTTTAAAAATACTGATGCTTTAAATTGGCCCTTCTAGATTATTTCTGTACAGCAAACAATAGATTTCTATTGTCTCACTTGAGAATTTTTGCTAGAATGTTCACATAGCCCTACAATTGCTAAAGTCTAACCTACCAGTACTTTCTGCACAGTCTTGTTTGCCAATAATTTTTCAGTTTTTAGGCTTAACCATTTAATGTCTCAAAACTTATATTAATACAATAAGTACAAATGACTGGGTACTTATATAAAATGCATGTGTTCAACATTTTGAAAACATTTCTTAATTCAGTCTTACCAACAAACTTATAAGGAATATATTGTAAACTTCATTATTTGGATGAGGAAACGAACGCCCAGAAAGGGTAAATAATAATTCACTTAAGAGATTACTTTGACAGTGCTGTGTAGAATCTACCCACAAAGCCCGTGGTTTTAAACCAGCTTAACTGTGCTGCTTCCCATTATTGATATAGGACTCCACAGCATAAAGGAATCAGAAGACAAAATGAAAAGCAGAGGATAGTGCATAATGGTTAAGAGCACAACTACTTAAGCCTCGTGGCCTGGGTTTGAATCCCAGCTCTACCACTTACTAGCTGGGTGACCCTGGGCAAGATTCCTAACATCCATATGTAACACGGCAATAATAAAGTAACTACCTCACAGGGTTGCCACGAAGATTAGGTGAATATTATATCTAAACAGTACCTGGCATATGGTAAGCACTATGCAAATGTTTTTGTTTTCTACTGCTGTTATTGTTTATCATTATTGTTATTGCCATTCTTCGATTCCAAAGTGAAAACATTTACCTTTGAAGCCAATCCTTTAAATGTGGCAAACCATTTAAGAAGGCTTATTAATTTTCATTCATCGATATTGATCTTATTACTTTTAACAGATGCAGTCTATTAACAGCAAGGAGAAAATAATCTCCTAAACTTTAAGTCCAGTTGACTTTAGAACAAACATTCTAAGAGTTACCAAGTCTGGTTGCACATTAGGATTAATCAGTGTGCTTTTAAAAATTGTCTGGGGCCCATCTCAGACTTATAAAACTACCATCTCCAGTGAAACTGTATAGAGCTCCCCTGGTGATTTTATATAGCTGGTCCACAGATGAGCGTTTGAGAATCAATGCACTATACATTTCTTTAAGGCACAAAGAAATCAATCCAAAGAGATTAAAATCTCCAACCCTTCCTTAAACATGTTCCTGAGGTCAAGTTCTAACAAAAGGCTAGAAATATAAACCTAGTCTATACTCTGAGATCCTTGTGAAGGTGAAGCCATGACATTCTCAATATTTATTACTAACTAATAGATAGGAAACTTCTGACACTCAGTATGACAACAGTTGTCTAATAGGTGCCAATCAAGCAGTGGGTATAAAGATTTTTGATTTCTCAAGTATGTAGTCCTGAACTTTGATAAAATCTTTTGTGAAAAAGCAAAATATCCTAACACAGAGACTAGTCACATAAAATAAAGGGACACCCTTCTACAATTACAAGTGTGTTGAGATGAGCACTTCTCTTTGGGTCATAAATATTCCTAGTGGCTGCAAATGCTTTTTGCTCTCTTGGATGACCCCAATAATGAACACATTCATCTAATCTAGGCTAGAAGATGTCACTGCATAAAATTTAGGGACTACACAGAATGTTCCAGAGCTTGCCAGTAGAGCAGAATTTTACAACTCATTTCTGAGGAAGTAGAAAATCTTAAACATACCACAACATACACCATTCTCCAAACTATTACTGATTAGTTTAAAGGCTAAAGTTCTAGCTTCAATATTTAGCATAATCATTTGGGACCTACATAAATAATGAACTCAAAGAGAGCTCAACTCTTATCAAACTTTGCAAATTTGTGGCATCTATATCTCATTAAATTTATACTACCTGAGAAGAACTTAAGATTGCCTTTCATACGGCATTTTGGACTTTTAGGCTACTTGGCTCATTAATAAGTGCAAAAAACTAACACACACAAACACCCAAATGAAAGTTATTGTCTTTATCATTAATACATATTTGGTCTGTGACTGTTTTTGTTCTGTTTTGTTGTTTTGTTTTTTATTGTTTTGTTTTTTTTTAGGGAGGGTAGAGATGAGGTCTAGCAATATTGTTCAGGATGGTCTTGAACTCCCAGCCTCAAGTGATCCTCCCAACTTGGCCTACCAAAGTGCTAGAATCACAAGCATGGGACACCATACCCAGCCAGTGTGACTGTTATTTTTATGGACTAAAATGGACTCTAGTAGTCTGAAGCTCTTGACATAGCATAATGCAACTTGGGAGTTATTTATGTACCAAGAGGATGTGGTTTATTGTCTAATGTTTCTTCACTCAGAGCCCTGGGTCCAGGCAACACTGCAAGGTAGGTCAATATTAACTTTAGCATCATATCTTTTATCTAAGTAGCCCTTGCTCTCGTGAGGTTTTCTCTGTTCAGAGTCCTCTAAACCTTTCAAACAATGCCTTGTGCCTCTTACCTTTCATGATACAGCTCCCCCATGCAAACTTAATTGCCTTTATCCTACTTAACCAAGACCTAATAGACTAATCCGATCATTTCTGCCAAATTATGATACTTATGGTAGATACATAATTAATGAATTATGCCTCCTAGAACACATACTCATTTTCAGAACCCCAAGAAAAACTAGAGAAATGAATAATGTGGAAATTCCAGGGAAGGTCAAAGAAAACATTCATTTTTCTAGAAACTATCAAGACTTATAAGTGGCTGCCTCTTCTCTTTCAAGTCTGGCCTGACTCAAAGATTCCACCAAAACCATCTGTGGTGAGTAGAATAATGCTTCCCTCCCTCCTCTACAGATGTTCACATGCTAAACCCTAGAACTTGTGAATATATTATGTTAAATGGCAGTAGAGAATTAAGATTGCAGATGGAATTAAAGTTGCTAAGCAGCTGACCTTAAAATACAGAGATTATCATGGATTAATTGGGGGGGGCAGTGTAATCACAGGTCCTGAAATGAGGTGGAAGGCAGAAGCAGAGAGATGGCATTATCAGAGAGACTCAACCAGCTACTGCTGGCTTTGAGGAAAGTAGTTATGAGCCAAGATACAGTCAGACTTTAGAATCTAGAAAAGGCAAGAAAACAGATTCTCCCCTGGAGCACTCCTGCCAAGACCTTGATTTTAGCCCTGTGAGATCCATTTCAGACATCTGACCTCCAGAATTATAACATATTTTTGTGTTTTAAACAATTCAATTTGTGGTAATTTGTTACAGCAGCAATAGGAAACAAGTGTACCATCAAAGTATATAGAAGGACATAGTGCCTTTACTTCCTTAAAATACATGCTTTGTATTAATATTTATCCCACTGGATTATGCTGCTGCTTTATAGAAGTTGCCTCATTTGTATCCACTAGTGTTTAGACAACCTAAATAGATTATCAATTGTTGTGGCCAGAGATAATAGAGAAAAAGGGAAATACAGTAGCCAGAGACAATTTAGGGTACAATGTAAAATTATCTTTAAATGTTTAATTGGACCTAAGAAAAAACATAATTAGTGAAAAGATGTTATTGACTGGTTTGGCCTTGTTCCAATCATTTTTATTTAAGAATGAGGGAAGGATAATCTATCAAATGTAAGTTAAGAAAACTCTGCTAAACATCAGTGTATATGAATGGCTCACTGAAATCTACTGGCTTACATATTTCACTCCTCTCTGTCAGCACCCCACTCCATACTGAAGCACAACACTTGCCATTGATATTTTACCCCTAATTTAGGGAACATGCCTATTTTCAGACAACTGCACATGCCACCTAAAAGTTAAAACCAGAATAGATGACATATCTATAGAGCCTTAAAAATAAGTTACCCCAAGCACTAACCCAAAGTAGCAGTTTTATTCTCCCTGAACAAACATATAATAAATACCCCTGAAAAGCAATTTAGCAAAAGCATTGCTAGATTCTTAGCTGATGGCAGCAAGAGAAAGCCCTATTATGATTCTCTAAACCCTTTCTCACAAAGCACAAAATCTCTTACTTTTTTGATCTGTCAAGAAACTAAAAGTATACCATTCCATATTCTACCCAGTGTATGAAATTATTTGATGGGAAAAAATTATTTTGATTGTTTTGCTCCAAGAGGAAATTTGGTGCCCTCTGGTGTTGGAAAACAAGATGATTCATTTCACCTTTACAATCTAGCACTTTAGAGAGGGTCATAAAAGCACAGAATTTAAGAGCTGAATATCATATCCCAGTACAGCACAGATATGTAATTACTTTTTAGTGGAAAGTTTTGGTCATGGATTATTAAATATTCAATTTTTATTCTGATGGAATAGAAAAGCATTATTAAAAAATTGAGCCTCTCATATAAAACAATACTTGTCTATATGATCTGTTGGAGATTTTCCCTCTAAAATTTTACAAGGAGAACAAAGGTGAATCAGCTGAGATTTTGCAGCAAAGTAATGAATAAAAAGAACATGACATTATTAGGGTAGTATGATTTACAACCAATTCTTCAATGTTTTATAAAATAGTGGAGCCATATAAAATGGAACAAAACAGAACATCTGTGATATTACCATCCAGCTTAAGAAATAAAACGTAACTAATAGAGTTGGAGGTCTCTATATAGCAGTCCAGATCACATTCCTCTTCCCTTTCATAGGTAACCACTCTCTTAAGTTTGGCATTTAAATGAATTTTAAATACATTTTTCAGTTTTCTGTACTTTCTCTAACACTGTTACACTGTTTATAAAATCAAAAATTAAAATACTTTGTGTAAAAGAAAGCTCAGGTGATAATTACAGTTGATATACTGAGCCAAGCAGAGGATTCCAGGCACCTTCCCAGTTTGGGGGCACATGTAAGCTGGTATTTTGAGGTCTCCACATGGGAGAAGAAGGGGTAGGACTTGCCTCTTAGTGTGGGATAAGTTTTAAGGAGGTTTGAACAGAACAACGAGGCACTGCCAACAAGTGACTGTGGTTTTAAAAACAGGACAGTAAGACAGAAAAACAGGTGGGCAGGGTTTATCTTGGATGATGTGGTAAATAAAGCCAAGAGTGGAGGTTTAGAATATAAACCAGACAATCTTCAGTGCACAAGGACAAAAGAGCTGAAGGCATTGCCTAGTTCTATTAATCAAACACAGCTAGTGCTAAGCTCAGACCTATATAGTAAGTTTTCTGGATGTATCACTCTGGGACTAGCTCACCGATAATTCTGGTTTTTCCCTTCTCCAAACAAGTCGGCCTTACACAAAACTTTAGTGTCTTAGTCTGTTTGTGCTTCTATAACAGAATCTGGGACTGGGTAATTTATAGAGAACAAAAATGTATTTTCTCACAGTTTTGGAGGCTGGAAGTCTAAGATCAAGTTGCCAGCATTTGGCCTGGTGAGGGCCATCTTGCTGTGTCCTCACATGGCAGAAGGTGGGAGGGCAAGAGAGCAAGCTAGCCAAATGCTGCTTGAAGCCTGTTTTATAAGGGCCTTAATCCCATAAATGAGGAAGAAGCACTCATGGCCTCATCACCTTTTAAAGGCCCCATCTCTGAATACTATCACATAGGAAATACCAGAATTTTGGAGGGGACACATTCAAACCTTAGTACTTACAAAACAGAACATGCATCTCTACTCTTCTCCTACCTCCCAATTGCCTTTCTCCTGCAATCCCCCACCACCCCAGCACCAGAGGAGGTCAGGGCTCCTTTCTAGCTGTCCAAAGCCTGCCCTCCTGAGAGCTTCCCTATGCTCAGTGACCTAAGAGCTCATGTAAATCAGGTAATACAAGAAAAACACCTCCTACTGTACCTAGAACGCAGTAAAGCTCATTAAAAGTTAACTGCTGCCATCACTCCCTTCCTCCCCTTTGCGCCTAATCAAAACTCTCATTCTCTCAATATTAGGCTAGGAAAAGAAAAGCTATCTGAATATACTAAATGTTACTTGCACATAGATATTTATATGATCTTTTACTAAGTGCAAGGAGCTATATTAGGTGTTGGAAAGTATAGGATCCAAATATCTGTCCCCCTAAGTATGGCTCTTTATCTAATTCCTTCTCTGCCTGGCAACCATTGAGGTCAGCTGCCTTTCCCTCTGTAACATCCATCAGAATTAATTTTCTCTGCTCTTGTTAATAAATGCTTTGTCAAGGACTTTATCAACTTGCATCTAAACCTCTCCTAATTCCTTTCTGTTGACCTCTCTTTCTCCTAATAGTTCTCAGCAACCCTGGATACACACTGGAATCACTTGAGAATTTAAAAAGAGAGACACACACACACACTCTGCCCAGCCTAGGTCAACTGAAGCATAATCTGAGAGAGCCCAGAGCACTGGGATATTTTAAAATTCCTAAGGGGACTTGTAGCCAGGGTTAAGAATGACTGTTTGCTTTTACCTACAAATCATTTACCATGCCTAAAGCATCAGATACATCATTTATTTGTTCAATTCATCTACTGAGTAACAATTTACTGAGCTCAGTGGGCCACGTGTAGTGCCACTCAGAACTTCTCAGCAGCTCTACAGCATCCTCAGAGTCAAATGTAAATTTCTGACCACTGCATCATAATTCTTCATCAGCTGATCATCTTCCCCCTTCTCTGTCATCAATTTTCCCACTTCTGCACAGTCTTCCCACCTTCTCCCAATCAAACTTGCTCCTTTGTGACTGCTCCAGAATTTTGAGTTGCATTTCAAGGTCTTGGCCAAAGCAATCCCACATTAAGTAAACTGTTGGTCAAAATTCTCTGTGATATCGGATTTTTGCAAATACCCAAGAAAATGGTGACTGAAATTGATATGTGTCTTCCCCATCCGCTCAAAGGTCTCTGAGGGGCGGGGTGATATTTCATTCATTGTTGTGTCCTCAATACTTAGCACTGTTTTCTGGCAAAGAGTAAACTACTAAATGATCATAAGTTAAAGAAAACGGTATTAACAGTATATGATAGTAAAATATTTTCTGAACCATCAAAGAGAGATAAAATTGGGAGGATTTTCATCCTTGAAAGGCTATAGAATAATGGTTAAGAGCAGAAACATCGGAACCTAGATCTATTATCAGATACTAGGTTTGCAGCCTAGGGAAGTTATTTAACTTCTCTGAGCCTCAATTTCTCCATCTATAAAATGGAGACAGTAATAGAAATTATCTCATGAAATTGTGTCAGGATTATATGAAATAAAGTGCTCAGAGAGGTGGGGTTGGTAGAATAATGACTCCCCAAAGATGTCTACATCCTAATCCTATCCTAGAACCTAAGAATATGTTACTATACATGGCAAATGGGACTTTGCAGCTTTAAGTTAAGGACCTTCAGATGGGGAGATCGTTTTGGATTATCCAGGTGAACCCAATGTAATCACAGGGGCCCCCTAAAAGGGTCAGAGCGAAGATGTGATGAAAGACAACAGGGGTTGGAGCGATGCCACTGCTGGAACTGTGCCACAAGCCAAGAAATGAGGACAGACTTTGGAAGCTGGAAAAAGCAAGGAACATATTTTTCCCTGGAGCCTCCAGAAGGAATGCAAGCTAGCCAACACCTTGATTTTAGTTCCACAAGGCCCATTTTTAGACTTATGACCTCTAGAACTGTAAGATGATAAAGCTGTTATTTTAAGCAACTATGTTTGTGCTGCTTTGTTACAGCAGCGATAGAAAACTGTAATATAAGGGATATATAAGTGTAACAATTATTATTATTTTTCCTCCCTGTTACAAAACATTCCTGAGTTAACATCAACAGTGATAAGTCACCTTGATAGTATATATTCTTGTAATGTGATGAGAATGGCATTTTATCTCTGTGGTCTTCCTCCCAAAAATCCACATGCAGAGAAGAGTTAATATAGGAGTCCTGTCTTCACTTATAAGGCTGGCCCTTGGCTGGCATCAGCAACTTGAATTTTTGGAGGGCTCCTACCATCCTAATTGACAAAAGTGGTTCACTGTGCCTAAACTTTTTGTACAATGTGGTTTATGCCAAACACCAGCACTTTCCTTCTGGGAGTCTGGAATTTTGGTATATGCCAGGAAGAGGGTGCCTACATGACCATCCCCCAACAAAAACCTTAGACACTTGTACCTGATTTCCTCCACATTTTTTTTTTGCCCCATGTACCTTTTCCTTTTGCTGATGATGATTTGTATACTTTTGCTGTAATGAAGCGTAGCTGGGAGTATGACCATGTGCTAATTTCTATGAGTCCTCTTAGTGAAGCATCAAACATGGGGGTGGTTTGGGGAACCCATGACACAACTCATAACTCTAGTTTAATCAGGAAGGAAACATCAGACAAATCCCAGCTGAGGGACATTTTACAAGATACCTAACCAGTAACCTCAAAACTGTCAAGGTCACCCCAAACAAAGAAAGTCTGAGAAATTGTCACAGCCAAGAGGAACCTAATAAAACATGACAACTAAATGTAATGTGGTATCCCAGATGAGATACTGGAACAAAAAAGTGAACATTAGGTAAAAACTAAGGAAATCTAAATAAAGTATAAACTAGAATAATAACATATCAATATTGGTTCATTAATTGTGACAAATGTGCCACATTAAAGTAAGAAATTAATAGGAAAGACTGGGTGTGGGGCATATGGGAACTCTCTGTACTATCTTCACACCTTTTCTATAAATATAAAACTATCCTAAAATAAAAAATACTTAGGTTTTAAAAATTCCTGAATAATCGTCATTGGAGATTCAGAAGGGGGAGGGTGGATGGGAAGAAGTTGAGGAATGAGAAATTACTTAATGGATACAATGTACACTATTCAGGAGATGGTTACACCAAAAGTCCAGATTTCACCACTACACAATATATCTATGTAATAAAACTGCACTTGTATCCCCCTTAAATTTATAAAATAAAAAGATAAAAAAACCCAAACAATTTCTGAGGACCTATTAATATTATGTACAGAGTACTGTGCTAAGCATTAGAAAATTTAGATCTATGTAATTACTTAAGGTAAAGGCATTATCAATTCTATATAACTTTGCTCAACACCTACTCAATTATCTATATTTTAAAATTAATCAAAATGGCAAGAAGGCAAAATTAAGATATTTAGTCACGTTTATTTAAACTGACTGAATATTTTTATATCATCCTACTAAATGGCGACTTCCTGCAACGTAGAGGGAAACTAGAAGTATTAACTAATAGAGCAAGCCCTAGATGTTTTTGCATTTATAAAATGAAGAGTGGCAAGCTTAGGCTGAAATAGTAATCTGACACAAGGTAGAGTAAGATGTTCTTTCAATCTATTATCTTATTTCCTAAATGATCATTTCATGATTAAGTTTGTGTTTAATAAAACCATTAAAAATCTGTATTCTCTAATTAAAATATTCACATTAGTGAAGCTTTTCATTTCAATAAGCCATTAATTTTCTGCTTGAGGAAGAGGAGAATGAATGGGGAATTCTTTAATATTTGAATTCATTTTAGAATTCTGAAGTACAAACAACCAAATACGTATCGTGAGTATGATTTGTACAAGATTTGAAGATGATGAACAAGTGATAAAAGATTAAATGGACTTTTTTAAAAACTAAAAATTTCAAAATAATCCCCATGTACAAATCCATAAAAATGAAACTTAGTGCCTTGGCAGAAGATAAATCTTTTCTAGATAAACTTGAATGTATGGGCCTTTAATATAATTTATTGGCCTGTATTCTCCCCAGTGCCTAAATCACACCCTTTTAATAATACAAATCACCTCAACTCATTTAGCTCGCTGAAAATAATATAATAGAATTATTGTAGATTATTCAGTGATTTGTTACAAACAATAATATATGGTCAATTATTTCAAATTTTCATGCACAATACTCCACAGAAACCTAAGGCAAACTCTTTTCACAATTTTTTCCTGTGGCCTTTTTTAAAGAGACTTTTTCTTTTATTCATATTAAACAGGTCCAAGGTTAAGAAATGCAAACATAGCAGATTGAAACACTGTTTAAACAGAATTATTTAGAAATATTTATGCAGTTATACTAGTGGTGTCTTTATTTGCTCTCAATTCAGAGGAGAAAATATTTTGCCCAGGATTAAATTTTTTATTAATTTCCTCAAAATGCTGATATTTTAGCCTTTTCATCATTATACTAACACCTTCAACAAACTAGGTGGACCAAATGAAGTCTCAGTGGAAATTAGAAAAAGTCTGAACTAAATTAAAATTAAAATACAACACAATAAAATTTATAGTATATAGCTAACGCACTAATTAAAGGGAAATTTATGGCATTAAATGCTTAGATGAGAAAAAAGAAAGATTTCACATATAAATTTCTATCATAAAAAATTAGGAAAGGAGAAAAAAATAAACTGAAAGCAAAGAAAGTAAATAATGAAGATATAAACAGATATCAATGACTATACAAACAGTAAAACAACAGAGAAAAACAAGTGAAACCAAAAGGTGTTTCTTTGAACAGATACGTAAAATTTATAAACCTCTATCAACTAAAATAAAGAGAGAAGAATAAATTGCCATTATCAGGATTGAAATGAGGATATCATCACAGATCCAACAGACATTAAAAGACTAATAAATAATGAACACTATGAATAATGCTACACACGTAATTTTTACAACTTCCTTGAAAACCACAAACTGCCAAAACTTACCTCATGTAAAATAGATAACCTAAATTGTCTTATAATTATTAAAGAAATTATATTCATAGTTAAATACCTCCCAACAAAGAAATCTCCAGGCCCAGGTAGTTTCACTGCCAAATATTTAAGTAAAAATACTATTAATTCTCCACAATATTTTTCAGAAAATAGAAGGGGAAAGAACTCATTTTATAAGGCCAGCAATACTGTAGTACCAAAACCAGACAATATAGTACAAAAACAGAGAACATTTCAGACCAATAGCCTTCATAGACAGAAGCAAAAAAAAAAAAAAAAAAAAAAATCCTCAAAAAGTATTATCAAATAGTATTCAGCAATACATAGAAAAAATAATACAAAACCTTAATAAAGACACCATATTCATGGATTTGAGAAGTCAATATAAAGATTTTAATTCTCTCCAAGTTAATCCATAGGTTTAATATAATTCCAGCCAAAATCCCAAAAATATATTTCTATAACTATAAGCAGGCTGATTTTAAATTTCATATAAAAAGTCAAAGGAGCTAAAATAGCTAAAACAATTTTTAAATAAAAACCAATAAAATCAGAGGATCTTTTGACTTGCTATAAATCTACAGTAAGAAGGAAAAATGCTACTAACTAGAGGACAGACATAAAGATAAACTGAAAACAGAGTCCACATACACACAGTCAGTGGATTTTTGACAAATCTGCAAAAGCATTTCAATGGAGAAAGGACAGTGTTAACAATAATTGTTGCCAGAAAAATTGAGCATCTGTATGAAAAATGATGGACCTTGACTTAAACCTGACACCTTATCTTAAAAAATTAATTCAAAATGCATCATAATTCTCAATATAAAACTAAAACCTATAAAACTTTTAGGAAAAAACCCACAGGAGAATATCTTCATAACCTAGGATGAGTCAGGGTCCTTAGATATGCCACCTAAAGCACAATCCATTAAAAAAATTTGAGAAATTGGACATAATCAAAATTAAACATGTTCACTCTGCAGGAAAAAAATGTTAAGAGAATAAAACAACAAGCTACAGACTTAGAAAACTACTTAAAAATTACATATTCAATGAAGGACTTGTATCCAAAATGTATAAAGAACTCTCAAAACTCAATGGGAAGAAAATAACCCAATTAAAGAGTGAACAAAAGATTTGAATAGACACTTCACTAGAGAATATATACAAATGGAAAAAAAGCCCATGAAAAATGTTCAACATCATTAGGGAAATGCAAATTAAAATGATAATGTGATACTGCTGCATATTTATTTGAATGACTAAAATAAAAAATATTGAGAATACCAGGTGCTTGCTTTCAAGGATGCACAGCAAATGGAACTCTCACACATTGCTGCTTGGAATGAAAAATGGTACAGCTATTCTAGAAAACAACTTGACAGTTTCTCATATAGTTAAATATACACTTACCATTTGATTCAGCAATCCCATTCCTGGGTATTTACCCTAGAGAAATAAAAATTTAGGTTCACACAAAAATATATATATGAACATTTACAACAGTTCTATTCATAATTGCCAAACCTGAAACAATCCACCTGTCATTCAAAAGCGCTAAATGGATAGACTGTGGTTCATTCACACAATGGGATAATACTGAGCAATAAAAAAGAACAAACTATAGATATATGCAACAACTTAGATGAAACTCATAGGCCATTTTTGTAATAAAAGAAGCCCATCTCAAAAGGTTACATAGTATATGAGTCTATTTTTAATAATATTGTATCAATTTTTTATAACAACAAAAAGATAAAACTAAAGTAATGGAGAACAGATCAATTGTTTTTAGGGATCGGGGATGGGATAAAGGTGTGATTATAAAGGTACGTAGCACAAGGGAGTTTTGGGAGTGACAAAACTGTTCTGCATCCCCACGGTGGTGGTCATGACATAAACCTATACATGTTTAAATTAGAGATCTGTATGCTAAGGATAAATCAATTTTATTGCATGATAAATTTAAAAAATAAAAATAAAACACAAAACAATTATGCTGGATAAAAAACCCAGTAGGTCTGCTGGTTAAATGCAGCTGAGTGCTATGTCTTTCTCCAAAATAGATGCTCAATTAACATTTGCTGAACAAAAACACTGAAAATTGTCTGTAGTTTCTGCTTTAATAGCAATCTCATCTACATTCCTAAGATTCAAAAACTTAAATAACTTTTTGTAGTACCATTAACACTTTCTATCATGATATATATATATATATATATTAATATCATTGAAAGATGTCTAGCTTACATGAAAATGCATTAAAAATATCAAGTGAAAGTCAGAAATCCAGATTTCTCAACCAATTATTTTAAACCTTTTAATTATCATTAACAATTGTAACTTCTATTTAACATTTTATGTACTGTATGTTTATCTACCTCATTAAAAAAGGGCAGGATCCGTATTGCAGTCATTACCCAAAGGCACAGTACCCCAAACAAGCATTTGATAATTGTTTTTTTTTTTTTTTTTTTTTTGAGACAGAGTCTCGCTCTGTTGCCCGGGCTAGAGTGAGTGCCGTGGCGTCAGCCTAGCTCACAGCAACCTCAAACTCCTGGGCTTAAGCGATCCTACTGCCTCAGCCTCCCGAGTAGCTGGGACTACAGGCATGCGCCACCATGCCCGGCTAATTTTTTGTATATATATATTTTAGTTGTCCATATAATTTCTTTCTATTTTTGGTAGAGACGGGGTCTCGCTCTTGCTCAGGCTGGTCACGAACTCCTGACCTCGAGCGATCCACCCGCCTCGGCCTCCCAGAGTGCTAGGATTACAGGCGTGAGCCACCGCGCCCGGCCCGATAATTGTTTACAGAATTAATCTTTAGTAAACATGGAATGAGTCACATAACTACACCATTAATTTATTTCAGACATTAACTCATTCTAGGATTCGTCTTTTTGCCTGAATTAGCAAGACAGACTTTTAAAAATTATGATTATTCTTTCTGGCTCTAACCATGGTATGTACTCACATCACTAACTCACAAAATTGCTAAGCTGCTCTATCTACTCCTAAATTTTCTTTGCTAAAGAGACATTGGGCATTTGTTTGCCTGTAGCTCTTGTGCAACCAATCAAACCTATTAGGATCCATATCATTCCCTACACTGATCTGTGACAACATGTTTGACTAAGAATTATTAATTCTGATCAATTGGCTAAGCAATTTGTTAAATCACATGTGAATGAATGAAAATAACTTCATCTATACAAAAGTAAAAAACCCTTAACCTTGCACTTACTTTAAACTATATATTAAATACAATAGAATATTCCCATGCTGGAAAATGATTAATAATATAGTTGAGGTTTTCCAAAGTACCTACCCCAAGAATTAAACACATTTTTAAATGATGAAGATATTATCTACATATATTTATAGTACAGAAGAAGTATAATTTTCACACTTCTTTAAAATTTCTATTTGCTAGAGAATTAATTATTTTAGAGCCATTCACATTGCATTAATCATTTTATGGTATTATTTCTGAATATTCATTGAACATATGATCACCTCCAATTCATCTAGGTATAAGCCAAATTCTCAATAAAAATTCTGAATTTTATAGCTTCAATAAGTTAAACTATGAAGTATATTATATTGATGCTATAATATATTCACTTTTTATATTCTATAATATATATTTTGATGTCACATTACACCATCACTTGCAAATAAACCAAACTGGAATGTTCTTGTTAGCAATCAGTCAAAAATATAATGAGCAATTATCTATAATTATAATTACACTATGTAAAAGGTGAAAAAACACCTAATCTGACTGAAGCAGTCAATGCAGTGATTTTATTTTATTGAGTCTACAACTAGGATCATAAGCCATGTGTATACTTAGCTTTTTAAAAGAATAATTATTATACGAAGTTGTAGCTTTCTATATTTTAGTTCTAAGGATACTGTTAATATTCAACACACTGATTAACAAAGACCACTATCTATAATGAATAAGCAACTAATAATGGCAATTTGCAAAAAAGATTTACTCAGAAACATACAGTCCTCAAACTTCCAAATTTTCACAAGTGTCTCGTCCATTGGTTTAACTGGTTTCCACAGCACCTAACACCTATTGTTCAGTCCCTTCACACATCCCACCCTGGAGCATATATTCATGGGAACTGAGGTAGTTCAAATCATAGAGAAGCACACTCTCCTACAAAATTACAGTAAGGGCAAATTGCCCTTTAGATAATTTTCACAATTTAGCACAGTTAATCTGGATCACGTGGGCACATAATTAAATAAGCTCCTTAAAAATATTTATTTAAGCTAAATGTGATGAAAAGTGAATACATTTGTCACCTGATTGAATTTAGAGAAACATTTTTTCCAATTTAACCTGAAATAAAATCACTGCAAAACAATTCTAACATGTAATAAATTTAAAATGTATGTGACAAACAATCCAGTCTCAATATCATAAGATTAATATTCCTCTAAAATATTAGAATTGGGAAAACTACATAAAGGCTTTTTCTAAACATGTATGAAGCATAGAGACAGGGTCATACATGTCAACTATAATAGGGATCCATGATTACTAAGTGTACTTAAAAAGAGCGTTTCAAAAATTATTAAAACCAAGTTTTTGTAATACAGGTATTGAAAGTTAGCTCCACTCCCCAAATCCCAATATTTATAAAACAGAATTTTTGGTAAACTATTTTTTAAAAAAATTACCTGCTTCTGTAGCCATCTTTCATGCCTTCGTTGTTTCTTTCTTAGATTCTTCAATTTGTTCCTTTCTTTCTTATTGAGCCTCTGATTAATGTTGCCCAATGAAAAACTGGCCGAGTGCAGGAAGTCCAGAGGGGAGAGGTGCTCTTCTTCCTCCGAGGCCTCCAGCATGCTCCTGCCAGCTGACGGCAGGTCCATCAGGAAAGCAAGGTTGTTAGTACTAGCATGGTCAGAGTACACTGAAGAAGCTTCTAGACCACACTGAAATTCTCCTCCTCTTTGTGTCTGGGTCTCGTGGGGGGCCACTGAAAATCTTTGCAGCAGCATATGAGGATCAAAACTGGATGGATTCTGAAAGGAACATCTATTTTTACTAGATTGTAAAGGCAAGCCAGGAAGGTCAATAGGCTGTGTTTCATTTAGCCTGGAATAGGCAGTAGTCTTACTATGGATTTCATATAAGGTGGGTAATAAAGTCAGTTTTTCACTGATGTTCAGATCCAAACTATGTGATTTTCTATGAAAAGCTCTTGTAGTGCATCTGCCAGTCACAAGCTGGGGAACAAAAAGCTGGTACTTTGGTTCCGGTTCTTTGAAGAGCAGTTTTTCGTTCTTCATCTCAAAATATGCTGATCGCACCTCCAGGCACAGTGCTTCTGTTAATCTTCCAGGGTCATTATTATTTTGGGCCATGTTTAAAAGCCTATGATTTCTGTTTTTGGAGCCACCACCTGTCAGCAGAGTTTTCTTGTCACAACCTGACTGAACTCTAGGATGTGACAAGTATTTCAGTGATGGTCTCATTAGTCTGCCTGCCTGTGTTGGCTGATAATCGGTCCGGCTCTTGGAGAGATGTACAGCTGCAAGCTGGCCACAGGAACATTTTGGAGTGCTGACAAAATTAAAGCCCCCTAAACGGGCCCCACAGAAAGGGCAATTCAGTTTTCCAACTGTCCACTGGGCCTACAGGTAATAAAGGAAAATAAAGACAATGCTTTCATTGTGAAGTAACCAAAGAGAATGTGAGTTAAAAAAAAAAAAAAAAAAAAAAAAAAGCCGACCACATGAAAGTTTTTATGCTGCAGAAAAGGCTAGCTTCCTGTTTTCCGATTAGTAGACAGAACAGCAAATGGAAACAAGCCTTTCAATAAATAGAGATAAGCAGCACCCAAGTTCTAGAATGATAACATATTGCAAATCATGTCCATCCAAATAAAACTCCTAAGAATTACAAAAGAGAGTCTCTAAAACAATCGGTTGAATATGGATACAGTGTGAACTAATGAAAAGCAAAATACACTATGTAACCAGGAAGCAAATTAGTGTACAGAGCTTAATTTGCAAGTAAAATCTCACAGAAAAGTGTCTGTTTTGATACACTTCTTGCATACCAAGCACTGTGGGAGGGAACTTTACTCAACCAAAAGAATAAAGCTCTTCCTGGCTTTTTACATACAACCAAAAGATATTGATTGCACACAACAGATAGTGTATTTTCTATACTCAGAATGAAAATTAATGAACTGGCTTCAAATTACCTTTTTAATAGAGATAGGGACACATCTGCAGTGTGCTAATACATTTTGTAAAGTTCAGGACACTTAGAAGCCATGACCTGGCATTTTCCCAGGAAATTGCTGCAATGTGAGAATGGATGCAAGGGATATCTATCAAATGTTAATTTTTTTTTTAACAAAAAAGTAAGCTACTCAGTGGAAAAATGTAATTATATTTTTCTAAAACCATGTTACTTATACTTTTCTAAGACAAGTGTTTTAAATTGTGAGAAATAACTATGCCGTATTATTAATAAAGTAAGGTCTTGCTGTTATTTCATTAAGAGTCCTTTAAAGTGTAGTATTTTCATTTTGATTATACCAATAAGAGTCATTGATTACTCAGTTTATATGTGTGTATATACATATATGTGTATGGCTATTAATGATACATATGGGATATTTCATTTACTCAACAGGTACTAATCTAGGTGCTGAGGACATAGTAATGAACAAAATATAAAAATCCCTGACTTCATGAAGCTTATATTTCAGTGGAAGTGAAGAGTTAGGCAATTAACAAGGTAAGTAAGCTATTGTGTGTGTGTATATGTATAATAATATATATTTACTTATGTCATATATATGCTTATGTATATTTATGAGTAATGTAAATTTACTTATAGTATGAATGTATCTATAAAAGATAAATAGGTATATAAGACAGAAGGGAGAAAAGTGCAAAGAGGTGGGGGCAGCTCATAGGTTAGCTAAGCAATGCATTCAAGAAAAATAGCTTTAAAACGAGTAAAAAAACATTCTGAAGGTTGTATTAATAAATTTCCAATTTTACTCAGAAACTAAGAAACTTACTTTTTGTATTAAGCAGTTTATCCATTCTGGAAGGGCTTCTATATTCATGTGCCACACATGACAAATATTTTGAGCACCATCTGGATCACATTTATCCTGTTAAATAAAAATCAATGATATTTAAAATTACCAGTTCAGAATTTATTTCACAAATTTCATATTTAAAACTCAAAAATACAAATGCACTTTTAGCTAGAAAGCAAACATACACGGCCCGCCTTTCCTCACTCTCATAATCAAAAACAAACCCACAAAGAAAACAAACAAAAAAATGTTTTTCCGGGAATAGCTACCTGTGACTTAAAACAGAACCCTCTCCATTTCATCGAGCTTATCAAATGAAGTTTAAAATTTAGCAGCAAGTTACTGAATGGACAAATCCAGCACTGCCTTCTTTTTTTTTCCTGTGTGTGAGACAAGAGAGTGCCATTCATGGCAGCTTTCCCCAGCCTTCAATCTCTGATTCTATCTAAATTATACTAATGACAGAATAAAGAAGTTGCTATATTCTCTATAAATATGCTAGATAAATGATGGAGGAAATGGGGGAGAGGAATGATGGGGTTCAGGACACATTACCTCAAAATATGCCACCTTGGCATACTGAAAAACAGCAGAAGCAAGGTCTTTTCTCTACCCCTACCCCCGTGCCCCTTGCCCTTTTCCCCTGAAGTAGGTCAAAAACCTATGAAGGATTTTCTGACCTCCCCTAAAGTCAGTCATAAGAGACCTACTGTGGAGGTGCCCTTCCCTATACCAGGAATAAAGGTATCTTCAAAACTGCAGTTGAAGCGGGCCCTCTAAATAAGTCTACCAATCCATCTGATAAACCGAGCAGGAGCGGGTATACTTCAGTGCAGGGATGTACATGGATAAGCATATGACAGTCTAATAGATCTTTTGAAAAGTAAATCTTCAATTTTAGCATGAGAAGAGAAACTTCAAGTTACAATCTGTCTCCACTGATTCAGCAGCAAGAAAACTGCATGAATACAAGCAAACACCCTTAGAATCTTTTTCTTAAACCCACGACATAATACAAATATTAATAGTTGTTATCAGATTTGCCTCCTAAAGGGAGAAATTCTGGCATTATTTAGTCATCGGTAATCGTAAGACTTCAAACTTTAATTATTCTAAGAAATCTGAGGATGCCAATTTCTACAGAGAGTTTGAGAGAGAACAGCAACACTGTGCAAGGTTTTCTTTTGATTAGCACTAATTAATATAACCTAGATAAAGATTAAGAGCTCTGTAAAGGGCCACCTTAGAAAAGAATTTCCCAAAATGTGGTCCCTACAGCAACAATATCAGAGGTACTTAAAGTTTGTAGTAGAGGCTCCTTTAGAGTAATGAGCCTCTACTATGATTCTCATATACATTAAAGTTAAGAATCTAGACATTTTTTTAGAATCTAATTTTGTGCACTTTGGTCATCTGCCTTTTCCAACACTTTAAGTTCTTTTTTTTTTTTTTTTTTTTTTATTTCAGCGTATTATGAGGGTACAAAAGTTTTGGTTACGTATATTGCCCTTTCCTGCCCTGCCGCCCCCCGCCCCCAGTCAGAGCTTCAAGCATGTCCATCCCCCAGATGGTGCACATCGCACTCATTATGTATACACTCATCCCCTCCCCCCATCTGCCTGACACCCCATTAATGTTATTCCTATAATGTGCACTAAGGCAACACTTTAAGTTCTTATAGTGAATAATTTGCAGTAACAGTTTGGTCACTACTGCCTTTTCTCTCTAACTCATATATAAATTAGGATGACTTGGAAAAAGCACTAAAGTGAAGACTCTACGATCTACTCGATCAAGAAGTCTATGGCCAGCGTGGTGGCTCACGCCTGTAATTCTAGCACTCTGGGAGGCCATGGTGGGAGGATCCCTTGAGCTCAGGAGTTCAAGATCAGCCTGAGCAAGAGCAAGATCCCGTCTCTACTAAAAGTAGAAAAAGTAGCTGGGGTCATGGCATGCCTGTAGTCCCAGCTACACAGGAGGCTGAAGCACGATGATTGCTTGAGCCAGGAGTTGGAGGTTGCAGTGAGTGAGCTATGGTGATGCCACTGTACTGTACCCAGGGTGGCAGAGTGAGACAAGGAAGGAAGGGAGGGAGGGAGAGGAGGAGGAAAAAAAGAAAACTCTGAATATATCTTCAAATATGGAATACACTGGCAAAAGATGGAAAGAATCTGTAGCCATTTAATTTAAAAATATATATGTTTAAATGATTCTAAATGCTTTATGTTGCTCCAGATTTTACATACTTCTGTACTTAATGTTAATATTTTTAGTATTATCATGTTCATAAATATATTCTTCTAGGGAAAAAATATTTTCCAAATAATTTTATTTTCTATATATCCAAAGAATTAGAATATAATTACATTTTCTTTATGCTTATGACACATGACCCTGGTTTTCATCCTGGAAATAATCTTTTATCTCCTGAAAAATCTCTAATCCAAACAGTAGAATGATTTTTTGTTTTAATTCCCAGGTCTAAATACCAGTAATTGGTAACTTCCATGGAACATGCACTTACATCTTATTTGTACCCTCAGATCATGAGACAGTGCCTGAAATATAATAGGTACTTAATAAATGCTGGGTGATTGAAAGATGCCTATTCTGTATAAAATTTTATATTTTTCACTGTAGTCTTTATACTTTATCTTCCTTAGCCCCTTTAATTTTTAAAGTATTTTTTATAAATATTGAAGACCACCAAAAATGTACACTGATAACAGTGTGTTTGTTTTTACTTTCTGCATTGTTAGAAAATTTTCAGTTAAAAATCTGAATTCTCAACAATTTGTACCTATATGAGCCAAGACCCATTGTAAAAAATTTAAATGACTATACAAATCTATTTTTAAAAGAACATTAGAAAGTTATTGGAAATGACTCAATAAAGAGTATACCTTTACTTTAATACTGTGCTTCAGAAACAAAATAAAGGTATGGGAAAAGTTTATGAAAAATAGAATTAATCTTTTGAAGAACAGTTATCATACATATCAGGTCCTTCCTTTAGGAGCTGACAGTTATGCAGATTAGTATAACTCCAATTAATTCTTTAAAAGGCTCTTATAAAGAATACAAACTGGAATTGACAAAGTCACCTTTTCATTATCAGATCTAGAATTTTTTCTGACTTTTTAAGATTCTGTCTATAAAGGAAGGAAAAAATTTCAACATTGGAAGAAAGAATAAGAGATTATTTATGTCAAGGTAAGTTAATGGCAATCAACCTGTCAATATTTATTGATTGATTACTATATATACAGTGTTGACCACAGAAAGTAAGTAAAGAGACATGCTTGTTAATACTCCAGGGACTGTGGTGGGTACCTTACATTTATTATTTCACTATGCACATTTCATTATTTCATTTAATCATATAAATTGATCATGATACTTAATCACATAACACTGATCACAACACTATCCACTATAAATTCTTCAAATGCTTTATGAATATGCCTATGATAATAAACACTGGAGTCATAGTTGTAGGTGGGTGAAAGAAGTTTTATAATGTACTTTCTCTTCTTATTTTTACTAAATAACAAACATTTATATTGTGCTTACTATGCCTCAGGCCCTGTTTGAAGAGTTTTTACTATCTTACAGATATGGAAACTGAAACAAGAGAAATTAAGTAACTTGTCAAGGTCACACAGTAAGTAACAAGGCAAGCATTTCCATCCAGGCAGTCCTGCTTCAAAATTCAGGGCCTTAGCCAATAAGCTTCCACTGTTACTTCTTATATCCCAAAAATACTATAAAGTTTTTAAGGCAATACATTTTCTTACATCTCTAGCATGAGTATGTTTAAAGGTAGACATTGCTATTATTCCCTAAGCTCACAAAAAAGCAAAACTAAAACTGAGGCAATAACTTACTATTAAATTAACCAAAAATAATACACTCATGTGGGGAGAGGTAGGTTTAGAAAAAAAAAACTCAAAGCTGATTCTGCAATTTGACCCCTCCATCCCAACCTCCTTCATTTGAGAACTATTAATATGAAGCAAGCACACATTTTTCTTTAAAATAGTTAAAAGTTAAAGCATACTTTCATGCCAATAAAAAAAAGAGAAAAATAAGATACAGCAATTTATACAGGGGGGTGAAGTATAAAAGCCTGGGTTGATTGTACAGTATTCTGTTTCCTTTTCTGAAAACAGAGATATAGACCTCAGGCCAAAAAAAAAAAAAAAAAAAAAAGACAACCTACATTTACATACACACAGGCTTAGAAAAATAAATATATGTGTAATATCTGTGATATTTATTTACAATAGAATTTTACAGGTAAAAAAAAGCATGTATCAACTATTATATTTAAGTTTCTAAGTCTTAGTTGCTTAATTTAAAAATATCATATACATATGATAAAACAATTTTTAATGGGCATATTTTAAGATGAATGATGAAACTGGAAGCAACTTTATTTGAAGAATTTAAAGCTTTTAAAATATTGGCACAACAGGTTATCTCCCTGGGACAAATTAAACTAAAAATTAGAAACAATTGTTTTAGTAGGCTTAAAAAACTTTACTATTAATAGTTTTTCATATCTCAAATTTATCACATGGGGAAAGGAGAAAGAAGAAGAGGAAAAAATAACAGCCAATTTCACATACTGCTGTCAGAAAAAGTTTGACAAAATAATGTTTGTAAATGAAATAATTTGTTCAAGCAGCAGAGGGAGCTAATGTATTGCTATTTTGTTTCTTATTGAAAGGAAATGTTTTTATCATCATTTAATTTAAAATTACAAATTTAATGCATTATTTTTTCATATTATCTTTAATATTTGTGATTAAGTAAAACAGGTTAAGTGTAAAAAGTTGATGAACAATTTAATATTATATAATATTTTGAAAGACGTTTAATGCTTGGCATTTCCAATGTAAGCAATACAATTCCCTTAGCTAATTCTTTAAAAGTGAGCCAACTATATTATTTAATTACTGCAGATATAAACACCATAGGGAAAAGATTATGTAACCAAAACATCATTTAGATTAACATTATTAATGAAATGTTTAATGTGTTACAAATGTAAACAAAACAAAATTTAACCTGGTTTTTCTATTCCTATTTTGAGAAGGTACTTACTTCAGTGGTAAAAACTTCTCTAAACCGAAAGGTCACAATGAATAGAAAAAAATGGAAAGCCTCACTTAAGAGCAAATAAGCTCCCTGTATCAATTCTTGCTGCCTTTCTAATTCACTCTTCACACTATTACCAAAGTGATCTTTTTAAAATTCAGGGACCATGTCACTCCCTTTCATTGATTTTCCAGCTCCTAGGATAAAGATCAAAGTCTTTTTTTAATTTTTTAATTGTTTTCATTTTTATTTATTTATTTTTTCAGGATATTATGAGGGTACAAACATTTTGGTTACATTTTATGCCTTTGCCTCACCCAAGTGAGGATTAGAGGCATGCCCTTCCCCTCTACAATGCTCACCGCGTCCATGAGTCCATTAGTTGTGAGTTTACCGGCCCCCCCCAACACCCTAATCCCTGGAGAATATTACTACCATGTGAGCACCATAGTGTTGATCGGTTAGTGCCAATCTGATGGCGAGTACATGTGGAGCCTATTCTTCCAATCTTGTGATACCTCACTTCGGATAATAGGCTCAAGCTCAATCCAGGAAAATATAAGAGGTGCTAGATCACTGTCAATTCTTATAATTGAGTAATATTCCATTGTATACATATACCAAATTTTAATAATCCACTCATGAATTGATGGGCACTTGGGTTGTTTCCACATCCTTGCAATAGTGAATTGTGCTGCCATAAACATTCGGGTGCAGATGTCTTTATTATAGAATGTCTTTTGCTCTTTTGGGTAGATGCCTAATAATGCTATTGCTGGATCAAACGGTATTTCTATTTCTAGCTCTTTGAGGTATCGCCATATTCTTTTCCACAGAGGTTGTACTAATTTGCAGTCCCACCAGCAGTGTAAGAGTGTTCCTGTCTCTCCACATCCTCACCAGCATTTGTTGTTGTGGAATTTTTTGATAGAGGCCAATCTCACTGGGGTTAGGTGACATCTCATGGTGGTTTTGATTTGCATTTCTCTAATGATTAGAGATGTTGAGCATTTTTTTATGTTTGCTGGCCATTATTCTGTCTTCTTTTGAAAAGTTTCTGTTCATTTCCTTTAAGATCAAAGTCTTTAATTTGACTATGAGACCATAAATGATCTCATCAATACCTATTCTAACCCCAAATCTTCCCAAACTCCCTCTTGATCTCTGAACTCCACACAGCAATCTCTTTTAGCTCTGTGAATCCATCACAATGACTTTAAACATGGTGGTTCTGAAGCTTGAAATGTTCTTCCTCTGACACTGCCCTCACTTATCCATCATATCTCCATACAAGTTGGTTCCTTAGGAAAGTCTTCTCCTTATAGCTAGGTCCAGCATCCTACCTATATCTTAACTCTTATGGCTCCCTATACTTTTCTTTTTTGCCACTTATACAGCTAATAATTTATATTTATATAATTGTCCAATATTTAATATTTACATGATTGGTCAATACAATATTAAATTCTCAATTTAATATTAAACTATCAATATTATATAATTAATATAATGCATTTGTCATTATAATACATTAATAATTATGATAAATTATATTAATATTAAATTGTAAATCCCGAAAACTTCACAAGGACCGACCATCTCTCTTCTGCACATCTTTGCATTTCCAGTGTCTATTATAGGACCTATGGTGTCTTAGTCTGCTTGCACTGCCAAAACAAAATGCCATAGACTCTGAATGACTTAAACAACAGAAATTTATTTTCACACAGTTCTAGAGGCTGAAAGTCCAAGATCAGGGTGCCAGCATGTTTGGGTTCTGATAAGGGTACTGTTCCTAGCTTGCAGATGGCCACCTTCTCACTGTCCTCACATGCTCTCTCTCTCCCCCCTCCTCTCTTCTTATAGGATGACATTCCTATTGATTAGGGCCCCATCCTTATGACCTCATTTAACCTTAATTAACTCCTAATGACCCTGTCTCCAGATTATCTCCAGATACAGTCACACTCTGCCTTCAAAATATGCATTTGGGGGGCGCACAATTCAGCCCACAGCATAGTATGTGGTAAGACTAAGTATGGAATAAACATATGCTGATTCTAAGAAAAGAGAACCCAAAATATTAAAAATGTAATGAGCAGAAATATGATTTACTTCAATATTATAGCTATGATAGGAAAGATACCTCCAGAATAATGAAGCCAGAGAGAAAACAAGCAAATTAACCAAAAAAGGTGAAGGAGGAGGTATATATTAATATTAATTCAATAATAAATTCAACATTCATCAATCCTATTTATGGCAGTGATGGCCTGATGTTATAAGATGAAACACTTCACAACCCAGTGATGGGAAAAAACTCAACAACAACCCAATAATTAAGTAACCCAATAATTAAAGTACTTTATAGTAAGTGTTAGATTATTCCTCAGTTCTCAATTTTGTCAACCCACTAGAATTTGGTACCTGTCCCTACAACTCTCACAACTACAGTGAATGCTGACCAATGATCTCTTTGCTAAAACCAATGCACACTTTTAACTCTCATTCAGAGTCTTTACGTATGGCTATACAATTTGTATGCCAACTCAGCACAAATCGAGGAGCACCTTTCACAGACTAGCACCCTGGAGAATTGTACAGTGCACAACATGCACATTGAAGGCAGCGTCTGGTGATCTTCCCTTGTAGATATCCCTACAACATTCAACACTATTAATGTCCGAATAACATGTCTAAAACTGTAATAAAATTAAGAACACCACTCTCCGCCACAGATTGCACAGATAGAGACTCTATTATTTTATTTTTACATTTTTAGGGTTTTTGTTATTTTGCTTTTGGTTCTTGCCCATATTTCAAGGCAAGGTAGAAGTCCTCTTTTCTCCCTGTGGATATTGCAGATTGTCTCAAAACTCCATTCTAAGTTTCCTGTTCTCATGCCTTCTTGTGTGCCAGTGGCTGGAAAACTAAAGCTCAAATGTCCTAGGTTCCCTTACAGCTCAAGTTCCACACCAACTTAGCTTCAACCAAGCTGCTGTACCTGCTCAATATTATGAAAGCAGAAGTGATGACTATATTCATGCTATTTCGTGTAGCATGCTTGCTTTTGGAGGTATTTGGTTATTCTGCAGCAAAGATCACAGCAATTCTAGTTTCCAGTTCGTAGTTTTATAAGGGCCAAGAGACTGTGTGAGAATTCCATTTCCTGACAGTGGTTAGTGGTCTTAGAGCCAGTGGTTATGGATGTTGTTTCCCCAGTTTCCTGATACTCTATGTTGTTCTGAGGGCCATTTCATGTTGGCAGTGGAAGACAGGAGATAATCCTCAGTGCTTGCTCGGGTAGAAAGAACCTAAAGAGGAACTTGGGTTAAAACTTTAGTATAAAGGTGAATGAGAAATAAACCTGTTGCTAAGAAAAACACACAAGGAAACTTGCCTATCACAACTTTGGGATTTAGGAGAAGAAATGGAAAAAAAAAATCTTCCCCTCACATTGTAGAAGAATTTCTTTTAAAAAAAGTACAAAACATGAAGAAAAGAATTAATAAATTCATCATCTAAATTATATTATGACTTCTGTTCATCAAAAGATACCACAAATGTGAAATGTAAGTTATATAAACTGGGAAAAAATATTTGCAATACAATAAGCAATAAAGGTTTAATATTTAGGCTACTTAAAGAACCTCCAAAAATCAAAATGAAACAAACTAATAGAAACAAGGACAGGAAAAAAAGACATTTCACAGAAAACACAAATGGCCTTTGAGAATGAATGCTAAATATTGGTGAAATGTGGAATCACAGCAATGCTCAACAACTGGTGGTAAGACTGTCCTTTGGAAACAGCTTAGCATTGTCCAATAAAGTTGAACATGCACATACCCTGGGATGCTGCAACTCCACTTCTAGTAATATCCTCCCTCCCATATATGTGAAGATACGTACAAGAAAGCTCATAGCAGCACTGTTTATAAGAGCAAAACAACTAGATACAACTCAAATGTCTATCAATAGTAGAACGAATTACAAAGTGTGATATATTAATATTCTGAATTATACAAAAGTAAAAATAAAGTAAAACTATACTTAAACATGGAGATATTGAGTAAAAGCAGCAATTCCCAGAACAACAGCTACCTACAGTGTGATTTCACTTACTAAAAGTTCAAAAAAAGGACACTTATTTTATATATGTATATTTAAACTGTATAGTTACTTTAATAGGTAATATATTTAGATAATCTTATACGTAGTAAATTTAGCATCCTTTTAGGTTCCAATAATTTGTTTTATGGTCTCCTTTAATTAAAAGATCCTTTCAGGCCGGGCGCGGTGGCTCACGCCTGTAATCCTAGCACTCTGGGAGGCTGAGGCGGTGGATCGCTCAAGGTCAGGAGTTCAAGACCAGCCTGAGCAAGAGCGAGACACCGTCTCTACTAAAAATAGAAAGAAAATTATCTGGCCAACAAAAAATATATATAGAAAAAAAATTAGCCGGGCATGGCGGCGCATGCCTGTAGTCCCAGCTACTCGGGAGGCTGAGGCAGTAGGATTGCTTAAGCCCAGGAGTTTGAGGTTGCTGTGAGCTAGGCTGACACCACGGCACTCACTCTAGCCCGGGCAACAAAGTGAGACTCTGTCTCAAAAAAAAAAAAAAAAGATCCTTTCATGTTCATTTTTTAATATTTTTATGAAGTTTATAAATTTATAAAATCTAAAACATGTTTTTATAAAGAGGATTAAAGAAAAGCAAATACCAATATATTCACTACCCAGATTAAGAAATACATTAACATTACTAATTTTAGAAGCCTCCCTCAGAGTCACTCCATCCAGCTAGACTTAACCATAATATTGAATTATCCCTTTATCTTGTTTTTAATAGTTTTTAGTATATATTTTATTTTACATATTTTAGTGTATATATGTAATTTTATCCATAATTTATATAAAGCTATGTATACTTTTAATATAAATTATATGTAAAATTATATATATACTTTTATATAAACATTTTTATTTCATAAAATACTTTTAATAGTTTACATATTTTTTATTATGTATATATTAATACACATATATTTTATTTTATATGTAAATCTATAGAGATAGAAATCAGATTGGTGGTTGCTTGGAGAAGGGAGCAGGACAAATGGGCATGAGGAAACTTTATGAGGTAAGTGAAATGTTTCAAAACTGTATTGTGGTGGTAGTTGCACAGCTAAAAATCATTAAATTGTATTCTTACAATGAGTGACTTTTATGGTCTACAAATTATACTTAAAAAACTGTAAAAAAAATATATACATACGCGTGCACGTGCGCGCGCACGCACGCGCGCGCGCACACACACACACACACACACACATCTGTTCATACATTACCTCTTCCAGGCAGCCTTCTGTGACCAGCCCGGGCAGAAGTTTGTTTCATTCCTCTCTTACAGTATTCATCAAATCAGGCTACACTCACTGGTATATTTTCAAACTAGAGCTCCTAGAGGGCTGGAATATGTGTTTTCGATTCTATATCACTCTTTACTATCCATCCCAATATATCCTAGAGCAGTACTTCAACTGTTCTTGCTCATTAAATATTTGTTTAATGAATGAAGAAGTGGGAGTTCTTTAGGTAGATAAAAGGATCAGCCACTTTACTAAGATGTGAAATTGCATAATATCTTCAGGGAGGACCAAAGGCAGCAAAGAGAGTATGGAGGTTAAGAGCACTGGCTCTGTAGCCTCACTGCCCAGTCTAACCACTGCTTGGTAGCAGTGTGAACTTGGGCAAAGTGCTTATCCTACTGTGTCTCAGTTTCTTTATCTGCGAAATGGAGATGATAAATTACCTTCTTCAAGGAGTTACTATAAACGATAAATAACATAAATAAAGCATTTAAAACAGTGCCTAACCAATAAAGCACACAACATCAACATCATTAGTCACCAAGGAAATACAAATTAAAACTAGTGATATACCACTATACATCTATCAGAATAGCTAAAATTACAAAGACTGAAAACATAAGTGCTGGCAAAGATGTACAGCAATTGAAATTCTCATACGTTGCTACTGGAAGTGAATATTTACCTTGGAAAACTACTAGCAGTTTCTGACAATATTAAACTACACCAAGTGTGGTAGCTCATGCCTATAATCCTAGCACTTTGGAAGGCCAAGACAGGAGGATCACCTGAGCCCAGGAGTTCAAAACCAGCCTAAGCAACAGTGAGACCCCTACTTCCATAAAAAATATGAACAAAAAAATTAGCTGGGCACGGTGATGCAGACCTGCAGTCTCAGCTACTCAGGAGGCTGAGGCAGGAGGACTGCTTGAGCCCAAAGGTTCAAGGCTGCAATAAGATACGATGACACCACTGCACTTTAGCCTAGGCAACAGAGTGAGATCCTGTCAAAAAAAAAAAAATTAAACTACACCTACCCTATGATCCAAAATATTCACTCCTATGTATATATCAAAAAGAAATAATAAAACATAACCACAGAAAGACTTTCACAATAATTTTGATAGCACTTTTATTCATAACTTAAGACTGAAATGAGTACAAATATCCATCAGCAGAAAAAAATCAACAAATTTTGGTATATTGATAAATGGCACACTGTTCAACAATAAAAAGAACAAACTGCTGATACATGCAAAACATAAATGAATCTATAAATCTTTATGCTGAGGAAAATAAGTCAGGCACAAAAGAGTGCTTTATTATTCCATTTGAAAGAAGGCGAAGAACATTCGAAACTAGGCTTTGGTGATAGACATCAGTACAGTGGTTGGCTTTTGAGAGGGAGAACATTGGCTGGAAAAAGGCAAGACAGAAATTTCTAGGGCAATGCAAATGTATGTCTTGATTTGATTCATAGTAGGTAGAATTTATCAAGTTGTATACTTAATTTTTTTTACTCTATGTACATTATATCCAATAAAATACTCTTAGCATGAAAAGTTTGGGGATTTTTTCCCAATTAACATGTTAAGTGATTAACAAGTGTCCGGTATGTGCCAAATATCCATTCGAAACTATCTACCATTATCAATCCAGGTTGGCTAATTTGTTAGAGTGTGGAGAGGGAATAATCATGATCAAGTATGGCAAAAAAAAAAAAGTAGGGCTGTGGCAAAAAAAAAAAAAAAAAGGCTGAGTGTATGAAAGGGAAGACTGGGAAGATTAGGGATTTCTGTTTTTGTTGTTTTAAAAACATTTATTTTTATCAGGATGAACAAACATTTTTAAATATTATTCAGGTTTTCCTATGGGTTACTTTTATATTATATGTGAACTTTCTCTTCTCTCTTAGGCCCATATTGAATATTTAAAAATTTTATATAATATATCAGCTTTTCCAATTCTAGCTAGGATCCTGAATTGTGCAGTGATCATTAAGGTACACCCATGATAGGGGTAAAATATAATGACTACTCTCTTCAACTAATGTCTGTGATATTGCACTTAGAAATTTAAAGTCATGTTAACATTAGCAGCTAAAGGTATAATTAATGCAACCGTGGAAGGTGGGATGTCTTCTGAATACCACTTTGGAATGTTTTAAATGAGTCAGGTAAAATGAGGTAAAAGCTTAATCAGCCATAGAGCAGGAAGCATGCACATGTATGGGTGTACCCACAGCATTCTTATACTAGGAAATTGTTTTAAGACTGGAGTTAGCAATACTCACCTTAATCACTTGATTTTCAAGATATTCCATGAAACAACCAGAACTTGCTATACATTTTCTACATTTCCAACAGCGAAGAATACTTATTTCCTCTTGATTATGATTTTTAGTTATCGATTCTTTACTTCTTTTCATCTGTGGGAACATTAATGCATTTTTAAAAGGTTAAACTGTCAGATAAACTTGCTCTTCTAAATCCTTTGCACAGAATTAGCTACAAGTGGAGCATCAAGAAGAGAACTATCATTTATTGAGGTACCTGCTAGTTACCAGGTCTTAGGCTAGGGGCACTCCATAAAGTACACCTGGGATTGAGAATTCCATTTAATTATTATGATGATGCATTATGTTAGTGACTACAAGCTTATTTCTTTTTGCAGAACATTTTATGTCTATTGCTTTCTATTTGTCTCTCACTAAAAGTGGTAAAAAGGAACTGCTGTATAGTTAGTGACTACACTGATTTCAAAGAGTTATGACAAAGAACTATAAATACGCTTGTGAGTGGGATGTTTTGAATAGCTGTAGCATTGAATTTTAAATATAATACAATTTATCAAGTTGTAGTTAATTCTGTAAAATTTGGAAATGCTTACTTTAAATTGATGGCAAAAATCCTTTACCATGAATGCAATAATTTCTCCTTTATATTGTACTCATCGGAATAGCTAACTGTACTATATCTTGTGATGAGATATACTGAACAAGAATAGCCCCACTGATTTTTTTAGTCTATTTTTATACCTGAGTTTTTATGTCAATACTTTGATTTAGACAAATTTGGGGTGATAGTTTCACAGTAATATGTAAGAATTCCAAAATACTATAATGTATTTAATAATTTGCCTGGTAATCGTCCATTATTTTTCATTCATTCAACATCTACTGAAAGCTAAATATATGCCAGACAATGAATGAGTCAAACTCCAGGACCACGAAGATGAGTAAAACTTATTTTCTTAGAGATGCTATAGATGAATAATTTTCTACCCTAGCACATTAAAATGACTTGGGAGGCTTTTTAAAAAAAGTGATGACGAGGACCTGCTCCTAGAAATTTTGACTTACTCTGAGAAAGGGATGGGCATAGGAATGAGTACTTTAAGAAAATTCCCCAGGGAATAGTGTGGTCAGGGTAAAGATGAAGAGGTATGTACACACAAAAAACTAACTAAAATGCAGCAGCTACAAGAATTTTAAGAGAGGGAACATAGACCCTAACCAAGTTAAAAGCAAGGATTTAAAGAACTCTGGGTGGGAAGGCACAGCAAGTCCCTCTTGCAGCCAATCTAGCTCAAACTTTAAAAGCAGTTAGTCTGAGGTTCTGTCTCCTCTGACCCATCTTCAGAACCTATCTTAGCCCAGTGTAAGCCACTCTATTTAAACTGCAAACTCAATGATCATCAAAAATCTCTTAATTTGCAAATGTCCTACCTTCATCTTTCTTCATTGTTGAATCACTACCCTCCCACCTTATTTAACTTCTTTAGTACTTATCTCTCTCTATCCTTCTTAGCCTCTTTTATCCTCATCTCCCTTTTAACCAGTGGTTCTCGGCCAGGAGTGGGGACTGCAGGGGGGAATCACATAAGAATCAAGTATAGAGAAACTCCCTATCTGCCTGTGTCAACTAATCCCGAGATACCTGCCTCCTCCATGAGATTGTTCCATGCTCTCTTGGGAGTGCAACTATGTAGTAGAAAAAACCCTGTAGGAGATTCTAGAAAATCTTCAACAAAAACCACTGAAAACTATACTCTTTCTGTGTGACAACTCTATTATATATCAATGATTTTTAAATCTATATGTCTAGTTTTGATCTTATTCTAAAGCTCTAGACTAATTATTTTCAACTTCTAGATGCCAAATGAACATCTCTGTATGAATTTCCTTCAGGGCCTTTGCACTGGCTACTCACTTTGTATAGATTTGTGCTATCCTGTTAATATATGGTAGCCATCAGCCAGATATAGTTGTTAAGCACTTGAAATGTGGCTAATCTCAATTGAGATGTGCAGTAAGTATAAAATATACACTGGATTTTGAAGACTTAGTAGAAAAGAGAATGCAAAATGACTCAATTTTTATATGAATTAATGTTGAAATATTTTTAATATGCTGAGTTAAGTAAAATATATAAAATTAATTTCACCTTTTTTCTTACTTTTTTAATGTGGCTTATAGATACAGCTTGCATTATATTTCTAGTGAACAGCACTTATCTAGACCTCCTTGCCCCACCCAGGTCTTTGCATGGTTGGCTGTTTTCTCATCATTCAGATCTCAGCTCAAAGTCACCTCCTCAAAGATATGGTATGAGAAGCACCTAGGGAGTTTATTTAAATGCAGGTCACAGGGCCACGATCCAAGAGATTCTAATTTGATTTTCCTAGGGTAGGACCCAGAAATCAGCATATTTAACAAACACATTAGTTGATTCTGTTACAGGTGATCTGATGACTATGCTTTGAAAGACATCGACCTACAGAATACAGCCTAAGCTCCTTACTACATCATGAAAGGCCTTTTAGGTACCACATGGGATCCTTGTGACAGTTCTGTATGATTATAGTAGTGGTCACATGAATCTACACAAGTGATAAAATTGCATAGAACTAAATACACACACACACAAATAAGTCCATGTAACTAGTAAAATCTGAATAAAGTAGATGGACTGAAGGATGTGCAGAGTTCTCTTGGTGTATCTACAATTCAGAATTCACCCTTCAATCGACAATTATTCAAAAAGTTTTAAAAAAAACCTCTAAACACATACATTAGAAACTCCAAATTATAGAGTTGTAATATTATTTTGAGAGGCTGAGGCAGGAGGATCATTTGAAGCCAGGAGTTCAAGACCAGCCTGGGCAAAATGGTGAGACTCTGTCTCTACAAAAAAAGAGGTCTTCCCTACTCCCAACTAGGTTCATGGCAAAATCTGAAATACTTTCTTATAATTTCAACAACATTCATAGCATCTTTAACAGGGATAGATTCCATCTCAAGAAACCATTTTCTTTGCTCATAAGAAGCAGCTCCAAATCCATTCAAGTTTTATCATGAGATTGCAGCAATTCAGTCCCATCTTCAGGCTCCACTTCTAATTCTAGTTCTCTTGCTATTAATATTACCACCACATATACAGTTACTTCCTCCACTAAAGTCTTGAACCCCACAAAGTCATCCATGATGGTTGGAATCAACTTCTTTCAAACTCCTGTTAATGTTGATATTTTAACCACCTCCCATGCATCACAAATGTTTTTAATAGTATCTAGAATAGTGAATCTTTTCCAGAAGTTTTTCAGTTTACTTTCCTCAGATCCGTCAGAGGAATCACTATCTATGGAAGCTACAGATTTACAAAATGTATTTCTTAAACAGTAAGACTTGAAAGTTGGAATTAATCCTTGATTCGTGGGCTGCAGAATGAATGTTTTGTTAGCAGACATGAAAACAACATTAATCTTCCTGTACATCACCATCAAAGCTCTTGGGCAACTAGGTGCATTGTCAATGAGCAGTAATATGTTGAAAAGAATTCCTTTTTCTGAGTAGTAGGTCTCAACAGAGGGCTTAAAATGTTCAGTAATTCATGCCTTTGTAAACAGATGAGCTGACACACAGGCTTTGTTTTTCCACTTACAGAGCACAGGCAGAGTAGATTTAGCATAACTCATAAGGGCCCTGGGATTTTCAGAATGGTAAATGAGCGTTGGCTTCAACTTAAAGTCACCAGCTATATTATCTCCTAACAAGAGAGTCAGCTTCTCCATTGAAGCTTTAAGTTATTGATTTCTCCTGTCTAGATATGAAAGTTTTAGATGGCATCTTGTTCCAATATAAGGCTATTTCTTCTACATTGAAAATGTTGTTTAGTCAGCTACCTTCATCAATTATCTTAGCTAAATCTTCTGCATAGCTTCCTGCAGCTTCTACATCAGCACTTGCTGCTTCACCTTGCACTTTTATGTTATGGAGACAACGTCTTTTCTTAAACTTCATGAACCCACCTCTGCTAGCTTCATACTTTTCTTCTGCAGCTTCCTCAACTTCCTCAGCCTTCATAGAATTGAAGCAATTTAGGGCCTTGCTCTGGATTAGGCTTTGGCTTAAGGGAATATTATGGCTGCTTTAGCCTTCTATCCAGATCACTAAAACTTTCTCCATATTCACAATAAGGCTGTTTCCTTATCATTTGTGTGCTTTTAATTTCCTTCAAGAACTTTTCCTTTGCATTTACAGCTTGGCTGTTTGGTGCAGGAGGCCTAGCTTTCTGTCTGTCTCAGCTTTCATCATGCCCTCCTCACTTAGCTTATTTTTAGTTTTTGATTTAAAGTGAGATATGTGTGACTCTTCCTTTCACTTGAACACTTAGAGGCCACTGTGGGGTTATTAATTCACCTAAATTATTGTCTAAGGGAATAGGAAATCCCAAGGAGAGGAAGAGGGGTGAGGCTGGTTGATAGAGCAGTCAGAACACACACAACATTTATCAGTTAAGTTTGCCATCTCATATGGGCACAGTTCATGGTGCCCCAAAATAATGACAATAGTAAGTCTAAAGATCACTGATCATAGATCACCAAAACAGATATAATGGAAAAGTTTGAAATATTGCAACAATTACCAAAATATGACAGAGACATGAAGTGAACACACTTTTTGGAAAAATCACAGCAATAGACTTGTTTGATGCAGGGTTTCCACAAATCTTCAATTTGTAAAATGCAAAATGTGTGAAGTACAATAAAACAATGTGTGTCTGTACTGTTTTGTGCTTTTCCACCTTCAAATCTGCTGGTCTTTCTTCCTGTGATATCATTTCCCTATCCTTTAACTTTATATTAAGAAATAGTTCTCATCCTTTAAGGCTGAGCTCAAATTTCCTTTTCTAAATGCTCTCCAGGAAAAGATAATTGCTCTCTCCTTTGTGTCCCCATAGCACTTTTCACACACCTGAACAATAGCACTAGTCATGTTGTATTACACTTGTCTCTGTGTATGTGTGCCTTATACATTTAACTGTCAACTCCTAAAAAGCACCATACTCTATGGAATTCTATTCTTAAAATCAAAACATGATACCTGGCACCAAAAAAGGCCCTCCACAAATGTTTATTGAAATCAGATGAACAGGATGTGGCAGAGAGCTCAGCTCATATCCTTTCTCCAATACTAAGTGCTACATATGTCTGGCCAACTAATGAAACAAACCAAATAGAAGTCCTTTTGCAACAATCATGAGAAGCCTACTGGGGACAAATATAGCTGTGTTTATATGTATCTGAGCTTGAAAGGAGAACTGCAGGCTACCCCACAGTGATCTATTTATAGGACAACTGAGGTGGCTTCTGTCAGAAAATTTATGCTAAAAGAAGGGGTCAAACCTGGCAAATCAATCTATTAACAAAATGGCAGTCTTTCTGAAGAGATCTGAATATAGCATGTTTGTTGGCTGCTAACTCAAATCTACCCCCAACTCAACACCTTAGACACTAGTATGGGTTTTAGGAAGAGAGGGAACTGCATAAGTAAACTGAAAACCCTATTTCCTGAACTCTGTAATACAGGGAGTCTAAACAATTTTGGGTCGCATACACCACATGGCTTCAATACTCTGGGGACTTTAGGGAACAACTGGAGAACTACTGATGCAAGCAGGGAAGGCGCAAAGGCAAGGTGATCTTGGGAAACAATACAACAAAACACTGAAATGAACTTATTGTTGAGTGCATTTGAGATGCCCCACATACTCAGAAATACCTGGAGGGACTCTGCAGGGAATTAAGTTCTGAGCCAACAGGTCAGGATAATAAACAGTAAGATTCTGACATTGATATTCATATGACTGCAATAGAATTTACAGACTGATAAGGCCTAAGAAATTCAGGAACGTTAGTCTTCTACTTTCCTCCCAAATCCTGTTTCTCATCTCTTATTCCGGTTCTAATCAGATCAGACACATGTGCTTTCTAAGATGGAGTACTCCCCCAGACCCCAGTTTTATTCCTACTTATGTCACAGTCTACGTCACTCGACCTTGTTATCTATCTCCTGTCCCCCTTTGGTCTCTTTGACCAACTATCTGCTAATATCTGCTTGAATTTCTTAATATTGCCTGCTTATAGATTTCCTCTTGCTGCACCTCACTACGTATCCTGATATTTCTGTTGCTTTTTGGCATTTCCTGAATGCACTGGGCATTTGGAAAATAATGTTTTGTTGAGTTATGTATCTCTCTCTCAAATACTGAAACATTTCATTATACAATATGGGAAAAAAACACATTCATTAATATTACCACCAACCTCAGCAAAAAAGTTCTTTATTGGGCAGCAATCAAGGTCATAGTGGTGGATACAAGTTTTCCAACATTTTAGTTTTTGTTTAAAGTTCAAATTTTATCACTTGGAACAAACACTGACAAATATCCATGTCTGAGTAACCATAGTTTGTCAATCATTCAAGTAAAAATGATGTCCCATGGAAAAGTGCCTCGTTCAGCTCTCAACTAAAACAACTGAACAAGGGCTTTTCCTTAAGACTATCATCAGCTTTCAGTAGACTACAAAATGCCTTATGCATTCCTCCCATTTTTTCACAAAGAATATTAAAAAGACATGTATTTAAAAGTAAAGTGTTAATAAAATCAAAAGTATTTTACTGCTTCAACAGTTTTTTAACTACGTGTGTGGCAGTAAAGAATAAAATGACTCCTAGTGCAATTTGTTGCCACTGTCTTGATTTGGCTAACCAACTAGCAGTTTTACCTAACATTGCTTTTGCATTATTAGTGGAAATGCCAACATAATAATAAAGGCAAATAACATCTTAGTATCACCAAAAAAATAGTTTTGACCTGATTCCCTGAAAGGAACTTAGAGACAGCAGGGGCATGGATCACATTTTGAGAGCTATGACTTTATGCAAAACAGCTGTCCCAAAAATGTCTATGAAAATCTTATTTCCCAATAATATCCTTTAAAATATTTAGGAAGGATAGATGAGTCTCTATGGAGAAACATATTTAGAAAAGATTAGGTTGAAATTTTCTATAACACCAAGTACTGGAATTATAACCTTCATAATGAGGTTCCATTCCTTTGTCTACATTTTGCTACTTGCTATTCTTTATGGTAAAATACCAGCATTTGGCACAGATATAATTCCACACTCCTGGGTCTCCAATCTTTGCTAACCTTGTTATTCATAAATTTAAAGTCAAGATGAAGTGGACAAAATTATAAGTTATAATTATTAAGATTAACCTAAAATTAGAAAACCAAAACAATGTTTAGAATTGAAATAAAACTCAGTTATCTTCTCGAAAACAAACAAAAAAATTGAAAGGGGATATAGGCACAAATGCTCTAACTGGAAATTTTACCAATCTGTTAAGAAATGGACAATATGTATAACTTACATAAGTGTAGTCCATAAAATAGAAAAGGAAGAACAGCTCCCCCAAACAATTCTATAAGACAAATATAACTTTGACATATTAAGAGACAAGGATATATTAAACTAAATGAGAATATAAGAAAATTATAGACCAATCTATTTATGAAAAAAGATGCTAAAATACTAAATATTGGCCAAGAGAATCCATCAATGAGTTATAAGAATAACGTATTTTCACCAAGTAAGATTATTTTCAGGAATTCAGGAAAAAATCTGTTCAATATATTCAACAAACTAAAAGATTAAAAGAAAATATACATGCTCATCTTAGAAGTTGTAAAAATAAAACTTTTTGTGGAAGTTGTAAAAATAAAACTTTTTGTGGAATTCAACATTTAGTCATGACTGAAAAACAAAAACACTACTCTAATAATAAAAGGAAATGTCCTTATCCTGATAAAGAGGGAGTCTATCAAAAGTTTTAGCAACTATAATACTTGATGATGAAACGTTAAAAGCAGTCCATGAATATCAGGAAGAACACAATGACGCTTATTATAATATTTGCCCTATTATTAACCTTTGTACCAGCACACCTAGCTAATGCAATAGAAGCAGAAAAGTAAATAAGAAGTATAGGAGGCACTTGCTGGGAGGAGCAAGCTGCAGTGTTGTTTTTGGGTCCTGTAAACAGCTCTTGTTCCTCTGGAGAGCCTATACTACCCAAAGTGATCTACAGATTCAATGCAATCCCTATGAAAATATCAACATCATTTTTCACAGATCTAGAAAAAATAATTCTATGCTTTGTATGGAACCAGAGAAGACCCTGTATAACAAAAGCAATCTTAGCAAAAAGAACAAGTTGGGAGGCATCAATTTACCAGACTTCAAACTATACTGCAAGGCTAGAGTAATTAAAACAGCACGGTACTGGCATAAGAACAGAGACATAGACCAATGGAACAAAACTGAGAACCTAGATATAAAACCATCCTCATATAGCCATCTAACCTTTCACAAAGCAGACAAAAACATACACTGGGGAAAAGAATCCTTATTCAATAATTGGTGCTGGGAAAACTGGATAGCCACATGTAGAAGACTGAAAGAGGATCTGCACCTTTCACCTCTCACAAAAAGCAACTCATGGTGGATAACAGACTTAAACCTAAGGCATGCAACTTTAAGAATTCTAGAAGAAAATGTTGCAAAAACTCTTATAGACATTGGTCTTGGCAAAGAACTTATGAGGAAGACCCCAAAGGCAATCACAGTAACAATAAAAATAAATAAATGGGACTTGATCAAATTAAAAAGCTTCTGCACAGCCAAGGACACTATCATGACAGCAAACAGACAACCTACAGAATGGGAGAAAATATTCACATGTTACACATCCGATAAAGGGCTGATGACTAGAAGCTATATAGAACTCAGGAAAATCAGCAAGAAAAAAAATCAAACAACTCTATCAAAAAGTGGGCAAAGGACATGAACAGAAACTTTTCAAAAGAAGATAGACTAATGGTCAACAAACATATGAAAAAACGCTCAACATCTCTAATCATCAGGGAAATGCAAATCAAAACCACAATGAGATATCACTTATCCCCAGTGAGAATGGCCTTTATCAAAAAGTTCCAAAACAATAAATGTTAGCATGGATGTGGAGAGATAGGAACACTTATACACTGCTGGTGAGACTGCAAACTAGTACAACCTCTGTGGAAAGTAATATAAAGCTACCTCAAAGAGCTACAAGTGGAACTACCATTTGATCCAACAATCCCATTACCGGGCATCTGCCTAAGGAATAAAAGAAATTCTATAAAAAAAACACATCTGCACTATAATGTTTATAGCAGTACAATTCACAATTGCAAAGATGTGGAAACAATCCAAGTGCCCATCTATACATGAGTGGATTAATAAAATGTGGTATAGGTATACCATGGAGTTCTATTCAGCCACAAAAAACAATGGTGATCTAGCACCTCTTATATTATGCTGGATAGAGCTGGAGCCCATTCTACTAAGTATCACAAGAATGGAAAAACGAGCACCACATGTACTCACCATCAAATTGGTATTAGCTGATCAACACTTAAGTGCACAGATAGTAGTAACATTCATCAGGTGTCGGGCAGATAGGAGGGGGTAGGAGGGGATGGGTATATACATACCTAATGGGTGTGGCATGCACTGTCTGGGGGATGGACACGCTTGAAGCTCTGACCTGGGTGGGGCAAAGTCAATATATGTAACCTAAACATATGAACCACTGTAATATGCTGAAATAAAAAAAAATTAAAAGAAAACATAAAAAGAAGTATAGGATTAGAAAGCGTTCATAAATGAAAAATAAACTAAGAGCCTGTTAATATATGCATTTTTCTTTTTTAGGCTACAGATGTTTCCATCTTGTTAGAACTACAGCAGTTCCTTGAATAACATCATTTTGTTCAATGTCATTCAGTTATAATATGAGGGAAAAAAAAAAAATAAATTCCTAGCCAGGGCCACTGTCTGTGTAGAGTGTGCACATTCTCATGTCTGTGTGGGTTTTCTCTGGGTATTCTGGTCTCCTCCCACATTCCAAAGGTGTGCACGTTAAGTGAACTGTTGTGTCTAAATTGTACCAGCAGGAATGGGTGTGGATGTGTGTGAGTGTGCCCTGTGATGGGATGGCATCCTGTCCAGAGTTGGTTCCTGCCTTGCATCCTGAACTGCTGGGATTAGGCTCCAGCCACCTGAGACCCTGAACTGGAATAACTGAGTAAATAATTATCTTACTCATTTTTATTAATCTTTCTTAAATGTGTGTATAGCTCACGTTTATTTTAATGTTTAATATTAGAAGTGTTTTGGTCTGTAGAAGTTTGATGATGTTTGTGACCAGAAATAGGCCATAGGCAATTAACTCTTGTTTATATCAATTAGCCTACAGTAAAATTGGTTTCATTATATGTGGTTTGCTTAAAGTTGGTATCCAAGAACCTATCAACAACATAAGGAGGTACGTACTTACATAAATCACACTGATTAGCAAGTTCGTTCCTTGATGCTGAAGAGCTGAGGAGAACACAAGTATGAAGAAATAATCCTTAACATTATATTACACACACACATCCCCTTTGATGTGGTATTTCTTCATTCCCTAACTACATAGGAGATGGTTAATTACCATTTGCTCACTAAGATGATTTTATCTCAACTTTCATATACTTGGTATATAAAACTTCCCTATGGTAGTAAATATGCTCAGTTTAAAGTGTGTAAATTCAACTTTTGGACTTATATTCGATACTTTCAGTATTACCAATTGGCCAAAAGACACCCTACCCCCGATATGTACATTTCTCACTAAATTACACGAATAAAATCATGGAAAACATTGTCCTACAGTATTTTCCTTATTTGAAGGGAAAATTGTGCTGCTCAAAGAAATCTGGGATACAATGGTAAATTTAAAAATAAGCTAACGTGATATTTGATAAGCTTCTGTGGTACTAGAAATATAGTAACTTCTAATATACTATTAGTTTCTTGCTCTGGGTACTGCTTATTTATATAGGTATGCTCACTTTGTGAAAATTCATCAAGCTGTACATTTGTGATCTGTTCATTTTTCTGTATGTATATTTCAATACAGAAATTGCTTTAAAAACTTGTCACTTCAAAGTGTGTCTCTCTCTTCCTCTCCCTCTTTCCTTGTCTCTCATCAAAATATCCCCAGGCTGGCCTCCATTTGAGAACAGTGGATAAAGAATGCTCCATATGGAACAATGCCTACAGTATCAATTCTTATATCTGGCCCTGGTTAAGAGGCCTAAAAGATTGGTGTTTTATGACAGGTGGAAATCAAGTACTTCCAACAAGACAAAGGAGCACAGACGTATTTTTCCTACCCCTGTCCATATGGGGATTACTTATCAATCACCAAGGAAAAACTGGAGATTAGGAAAGTGTTGGAATGTGTCCAGGCTGCTTTCACATTATAAAAGTTATATATAACAGAGGTTAGTTTATATGTGGATAGAACAGTGCCAACCCTTTCAAAACCAAAGAATTGATTAAATGCTAAAGAAGTCTTTCATAATCCAAATCCTAAACAACTGGGAATGGGCCAAGATAGAAAAATCTAATGTAAAGTTGAAGACCTCTCATGTACAGATAACTTTGTGATTTGCTTTTCTTTATATTGACTGACATATTAATCTTTTCTTAAAAGCTTTAAGGGATAATTGATATACAAAAATTGAACATATTTAATGTACACATTTTGATGAATTTGGACATAGGTATATACCCATGATACTATCATCATCACAATCAGTGTACTAAGTATATCCATCACTTCCAAAATTTCCTTGTATACTTTTGTGGGATTTTGTTTTGATTAAGAACACTTAAAATAAGATCTATCCCTTTAACATATTTTAAAGTGCAAAATATTATATTGTGAACTATAGGTACTATGTTGTATAGCTGAGCTCTAGAACTTACTCATCCTGCATAACTAAAACTGTATACACATTAAGCAACAATTCTCCATTTCCTCCTACCCCATCCCCTAGTAGTCACAATTCTATTCTCTGCTTCTATGAGCTTGACTATTTTAGATACCTCACATAAGTGAAATAATGCAATACTTGTCTTTCTATGACTGGCTTATTTCACCTGGCATAATGTTCTCTAGGTTCATCCATGTTGTTGCAAATGGTAGGATTTCCTTCTTTTTTACTGCTGAATAAGTTCCATTACATGTACACGCCACATGTTCTTCATTCATGTGTTGCTGGACAGTTTGGGTTTTTTTCCTTATCTTGGCTACTGTTCCCTAACGCTGCAATGAACAAGAGGATGTAGATATCTCTTTGAGATCCTGACTTCAATTCTTCTGTATATACATATATATCAAACATGAGATTGCTGGATCATACGGTAGTTTATTTTTAATTTTTTGAAGAAACTCCATACTATTTTTAATAGTAACTGCACCATTATATAAATATATTCCTACTAACAGTAGGGTTCCAATTTCTCCACATCCTCACCAACACTTGTCATCTTTTTTTTTTTTTTTTGATAATAGTCATCCTAACACGTGTGAGGTAGTATCTCATTGTAATTCTGATCTGCATTTCCCTGATGATCAGCGATGTTGAGAACCCTTTAAAATACCTGGTGGCCATTTGTATGTCTTCTTTGGAAAACTTTGTCTATTCAAGTATTTTACCCATATTTCAATTGGAGTTTTTGTTTGTTTGTTTGTTTGTTTTGCTATAGAGAAATATGGTCAGACATATACAATCAAATGATCTTCAAACAAGGGTGTTAAGAACACACAATGGAGAAAGGACAGTCTCTTCAACAAATGGTGCTGAGAAAACTGTATACCCACATGCAAAGGAATTAAATTGGGCCCCTATCTTACATCATACACAAGTCAATTCAAAATGGATCACACACTTAAGACCTGAAACTATAAAACTCATGGAAGAAAATAGGGAAAAGTTTCTTGACATGGTCTTGGCAAGGATTTCATGGATTTGACACCAAAATCACAGGTAACAATACCAAAAATAGACAAGTGAAACTATATTAAACTAAAAAGCTCTGTTAAAGCAAAGAAACAATCAACAGAGTGAAAAGGCAACTTATAATATGAGATGGGAGAAAAACATCTGCAAACCATCTAAATGATAAGTGGTCAATATAAAAAATATATAAGAATCTCTTAAAATTCAATAGCAAAAAAAGTTAAATAACTGTTAGGTTTACTTAGAGTGGGATCCCGAAAAGAATGAGGAAGGCGTAATACTTAGGTAGTGATCATAAAGCTTGTGAAACAAAAGCTACAGGAGTCTGGGGAGTCCAGAGGTTGTAAATCTAACAGACAGCTATGGCATTCCCATCCCTCCCCTATCTCTGCAGGTGTTGCTCAATCCCCCCCACCCCCGGCCGCGCCCCTGAGAAACTGTCTATAAAACCCATGGCTCTCCCCTCCCTTGTGATGAATGCTCTTTTGGCTTCCACCCATCTGCACCCAGATGCTCAAAATAAACAGCATTTTGCTACACCTCAGGCTTCGTGTGTCTCCCTCTTGGCTCCGGACCTAACAATAACCCAATTAAAACTTGACATGTTAATCTTTAAAATCAGAGAACAGAAAAAATATTTTTATATTTCATGCAAAGAATGTTAAGTATTCTGAATTTTACATCAGAATAGTAAAGAAAGACAATTTAAAATTAGTGTTTTCTAGCAGTTTCATCATCTTTTTATATTAACAATTATTTGTGGGGAGGAAGAGAAGGGTCAATAGGTGAAACAGGAGAATTTTAGGGCAGTGAAACTATATGGTATGATACTGTAATGGTAAAGACACAACATTATATGTTTGTCAAAACCCACAGAATTATACAACATGGAGTGAATCCTAATGTAAAGTATAGACTCTAGCTAATAATAACACATCACTATTCATTCATCATTTGTAACTACCCACACCAATACAAGATGTTGTTAACAGGAGCAACTGTGTAGGAGGAAAGGGAATGTTCTGCACTTTCTATACATAAATAACAAAGGGAGCTTTTTGTACTTTTTGCTCAATTTTTCAGTAAACCTGAAACTCCTCTAAAAATAATGCCTATTAATTTTTAAAAGCTAATTATTTTGATATCTAATAGCATCACCTACTCAAAGTTATTAGTATTCATTAACAAAAAAGGGGAAGTCTTGGTTATTTAGATTCTTCCCATGAAATTTTATATTAACATTTGTTTTCTAAATGTAAGAAAATTTCTACCTTGTCAGTATGATACCAGTACTAGTCTGCTTGGGCTGTAACAACAGAATACCACAGACCAGGTAGCTTAAACAACAGAAATTTATTTTCTCAAGGTAGTGAGGGCTAGAAGTCCAAGATCAAGATACCTACAGGGCTGTTTTCTGGTGAGGCCTTTCATTTTGGCTTGCAGAGATCCATGTTCTCACTGTGTCCACACATGGCCTTTCCTCTGTGCATGCATACTTCTGGTGTCTCTGCATCTTCTTATAACAACAGGAGTTCTATTGTATGAGAGCCCCACCCTTCTGACCTCATTTAACCTTAACCACCTCCTTATCTCCAAACAGTCACACTGGGGGTTAGTACTTCAATGTATTGATTGGTGGTGGGGGGATACAATTCAATTGATAACATTCTTACCTCTGGCCCCTAAAATTCACGACCTTTTCACCTACAAAAAACAGGCACCCCATCCCAAAAGCCCCCAAAAGTCTTAACCCATGCCAGTATGAACTCCAAGTCCAAAGTCTCATCTAAATATCATCTATATTAGGTATGGTTGAGACTTGAGGTATGATTAATCCTGAAGCAAAATTGTTCTCCAGCTGTGAAACTGTGAACCCACACAACTTACATGCTTCTAAAATGCAATGGTGGGGTGTGCATAAGATAGCCATTCCCATTTGAAGGGGGGGGGGGTATCAGAATGGGTGATAGGTCCCAAGAAAATCCAAAACCTAGCAAGGCAAATTCCATTAGATCTTAAGGCATATGAATAATCCTCTTTGGTTTGATGCTATGCCCTACAGGCACGCAGCAACATAGCTTTGTATTCTGGGCCCTCTGGGATGGAAGCCTATTGCCTTGGCTCTAGAAGACAGCCTTGCCCTACAAGGGAGCCTGGCCTTCTGAAACTGAGGCGGAGACAGCTTTGTCCTCCTGGGCCTGTGTGCTCTGGGCCTGTGGAGGCAGTGGCAATCCTGCTGATCTCTGAATAACCCTCAGAGTCAGTCTTCCTGTTTCTTGAAGGATAAGGCATGTTAACAGCCAGATAGGTCTACTGTCCTATTCTACAGAATCACAGAAGTCCAAAAACCTTTCTTTATTTTATCCCATCTGCCCCCTTTGATATAAAGTGGCAGTGCCTCTGCTGGTATAATCCCAACACTCTTCTTAGCTTCTGACAAGATGGCTGATTAAATTATGGGTAATCTCTTTATGAAAAGATTGGCCACACATTGGGTGTTCTCTCCAGAACATGCTCTTATAATAAGGATATACTGAGAATTTTCCAAATCTCAGCTCCTGGTTCCTTTTTGCTTAACAATTCCTTCTACAATAAATCTCTCTCCTCTCAAATTTTACTATAAGCAGTAAAGAGAAACCAACCTATACTTTCGAGACTTTGCTTAGAAATTTTCTTTGCTAAATATCCATGCTCATCACCACAAGTTCTATTTATCACAAAATATTAGAATACAATTCAGCCAAGTTTTTGCCACTTCATAACAAGGACTGCCTTTTTTCCAGTTTCCTGTAACATTTCTCATTTCCATCTGAGACCTCACCAGAATCATCTTTAACATCCACATTCTCACCAATGATTCCTTTAAGGCAGTCGAGGCCTTTTCTAAAATATACATCAAAACTCTTCCTGCCTCTACACATTACCTAATTCTAAAGCCACTCCACATTTTTAGGTGTTTGTTATAGAACTCCATTTCACAGTACTAAAATCTGCACTATTCTGCTCAGGCTTCCATAACACAATACCGGGTAATTTAAACAACAGAAATTTATTTTCTCACAGTTCTGCAGGCTAGAAGTCCAACATTAAGATTCTGGTAGCGTTTCTTTCTAGTAAGGCCTCTCCTTCCTGACGGTGCAGATGGCCGCCTTCTTGCTGAGTGCTCAAATGGCCTTTCCTCTTTGAGTGCATACTTCTGGTATCTCTTCCTCATCTTATAATGACACTAGTACTATCAGATTAGGGCCCCACCCTTATGACCTCATTTAATCGTAATAATCTGCTTAAAGGCTTTATCTCCAAAAACAGTCACATTGGGAGTTAGGGCTTTAACATATGGGTTTGGGGGAAGAGGGCACAATTCAGTCTATAACAGTACCTACGGAACTCGTGCCAGTCCTGCATTCCGTAGGTACTTGACATTATTAGAATGCACATGTTTTATTAAGTGTTTTTTTCTGTTATACTTCATGCATAGAATAAAGTCATGGAGCAAAAGAGAAAAATACTGAAATCATAATTTCTCAAAATGTAAAAATCTTATTAGTGAACAAGAAAGAAAAATCAAAAAGTTAAATGACCAAAGAATTTGAAGATCTCTTACCAATTATCAGTATATTTCTAAAAATTTACAAGAAGATAAAAAGCCAACTAAGTTAAAATTGGTAAATGTATGCAATATATATCAACTTAGAAAATAAAATCCTTAAATGACTCAGACAGGTCAAACCATCTCAGAGCAAATATTTCTAAATTTTGGTCTTTTCTTTTTAAGCTGACCCTACCCCTCTGGGAATTTATTTATTTATTTTTAAATTTTTATTTATTTATTTAGAGAAAGAGTCTTGCTCTGCTGCCCAGGCTAGAGTACAGCGGAGTCATCATAGCTGACTTCCTCAAACCCCTGGGTTCAAGCAATCCTCCCATCTCAGCCTCCCAAAGTGCTAGGATTATAGGAACAAGCCACCATATCTGGCTTGCTCTGGGGATTCAAATCAAAATGTGTATAAACATTTTTTGCTTACAAGAACCATGATGTATTTGTATTTGTAACCATTAGATTACAGTATAATCAATCACCTACAAGTCACACACTGGGAGTGCTCAGTACATTGTGTCTCCATAAAATGAGAAGGAATATTCCTTTTGTAAATGTAAAGAAATAGCATGTCCTTAATGTAAGAGAAATCTCATTCTTACACAGGACACAGTAACCCCAGAAGTAATCCACAATTGCTCTGCAGAAGTGGGTTTGGGAATCAGTGACTGTTCAAATGAACAGAACATCATACATAATAACTGTTGGGAATGAGCTACACAGACATTAATTATTTAGTAAAATTGATAATTTGTCAGCTCCCTCTACTGATGTTGAATCTTCTTGATGTCTGTTGTGAGCACAGAAGAACTAGAATAAAAGGTGCCCAAATCCACACAGGCCACAGCAAAAAAGTACCAAAAGCACTGCAATCAATGATCATTATGCAATACTGCAAAAATGTCAACGATTAAGTTTTCAACAAAGCAATAGACAATCACTAAATTTGTGAACCATTTAAGAATGCATCAGGACACACAAAGTAATCCCATGGTAAGGAGAAATTAAAACAGCTTCTTACAGTTGTGACTAGATTCCTGTGGAATTTATGTGCCTTATTTAGCTCAATGAATATTTCAAGCACATATATTATTTAGTGAAAGCTTGCTTGTAATCTGTGATCCCTCTTGTATTAGCTTTCAATCTTTGTCAAGGATGTGAGATACTTTATCTGTGCAAGTAGGAGACTGGATCAGGCTATTTCTAAAGTGTCGATTTTATAATTTTAGGCCTGGTAGCTGCAATGACTAAAATAGCATTTGAAGCTTCTAATTTATTAACTCTAAAACTGTCTCAATCTTGAATTACATAGAAGGACCTCAATCTTCTTCAATTACTGTTGATGGTTTGAACACGATAAAGTCAACTTCAACAGTTTAAATGGTTCTACATACACTTTGGTGTTCACATTCATAAACATTTTTCTTAGAAAGCACCCAACTTTTGTTGATTAAAAAAAAATATTCAATTGCCCAAACTAACTTATTTCTAGCTAGTCACCTCTCATCCTACTCACCTCTACTTCTCTTCTATTAATACCTGCTGAGTTCCTAGGCATGATGCAATCCATATCCAACCTTGATAAGAAAAAGTAATAAGAATTTGACACTATAGTAGCTGCCAGATACTTCCTTCCTACTCTGTTCCATAGGTTTTTAAGCCACACACTTCAACTAAAGTTGAACACAACCTCTTTATTCTTGTAAATTTCCTCCTCTTCCCTTTTCTTTCTCTCACAAACATATCTCAGGCACTTGGTCTTGAATACCCACTACAGTATTTACATCCTAGTGGCACCTTTAAGAATTGTAAAATATTACTAAAAAAAATGCAGACATGTATTCTGATTAGTTTTGCCCATTTTAACTGTTATACCTCTTTCCTGAAAGAAGGAATGAGTTTTAAAGATGACTGAAGGTAATAATGAGTAAGACCCATATACTCACTCACTTCTCACACACTACTCTCTTACAAGGAAAATATAAGAAAAGGTAGAAATTACATGCAGAATTAAGAGAGTTGTATGGAATGCTGAAATACACTTTTCAAAATGGTCTGTGTATATTTGTATTTGTATAACCCTTAGAAATCACTATGAATCCATGAGTTTTTGTTCCAAAGAATAGGTTTAGTCATCTTTGGAGATTCTTAAGCAATCTAGAGCATGACACATCTAAATATAATTTTAATAAAGGTGCCAATAATATTTTTGATTGGACCAAGAAGATACAGTAGAGAGAATAAAATCAGGTGATTTTTTTTCAGTTAATTTTAAGTTGTGTTTTGAAGCTACAAATATTCATTCAGTAAATATTCGTGGAGCATCTACTATTTTGTCAGAGGACACAAAGAATAACAAAGATGTGCTGTGAAAGCATTTGAGAGCATGAGAGGGGTTCTAAGCTAGTTGGGGGGTAGGGCAGAGGAGGCAAAAATTGTCAAGGTCCTCAAAGTGAATCATCTAAGACAAAAGTTGAGCCTGAGGTCAAATGGAGCCATCTTTCCCCAATTGTTTTTTGGGCTGACTTCTTAGAAGGGGAAATAGGGCTAAAACACATTTACTTTAGGTGAAATATATTTGTATGATATGAAGCATGGTTTTAACCAAATCTGATAATAAGTATTTGTCTAACTTGCCATACTTTTACTAGATGGATATATTCCTTTTGATGGGTCAAAGTATCAATAATCAAGTAAGGATTCAGCTGAAAAGTAGCAGCATAGACAAGCACATTGACCTGACTTCGAAATCTTTTTTTTTTTTCCAAGGCAAAAGGAGTAGTTACACAGAGAGAAATTTTTTTTAGAGACAGGGTCTCACTCTGTTGCCTAGGCTCGAGTGCAGTGGTGCAAGCACAGTTCACTGCAACCTTGAACTGCTGGGCTCAAGTGAACCTCCCGCTTCAGCCTCTGGAGTAGCTAGGACTACAGGCGTGTGCACCACACCCAGCTCAGTGAGACTTTTGGTTGGATACAGAGGGAGCCATTCTAGGTTATCCCAAAAGATCTTTAGCTCCCCCAAATTGCTACATAATGGAGACAAAAAAGAAGTGGTCTGTTCTTGTAGATAAAACACTGACTAACCTATAGAGCACTGACCAAGAGGCCAAGAGATCTGGGCTTGTTTAATTACGTATCCAACCCTCTTCTCCAGAAGGTTTAAAGATCTAGCACTTTTGTTGTTTGCTCTGTTCTTCCTGAACATCCTTTACCTTTGAGTAGTTCATCTGTTACCTATCCCTCTGTTTAGTACTCATGATAGTGCATCAGCAGGCATCACACTAATGTGTACATGTGTTTCTTCCTCTACTTATAAATTCCTAGAGAAAGGGCATAAGCAGTATCTTAAGTCTTTGTAGTCCTTCACAATACCACAGGATGCTTAATACGTGACTATATATGTTGCTAAAATGAATTAGAGGCAACTAGACTTACAGTTCTCTCTGGGTATTGAAAAGAAATTCAAACATATCAGGTATAAACTACATTCTTAATTTCATTTAAATTCACCTGTGAGCCAAACCAATATCTAAGTACATTACACTGAATTACATGGGGGGAAAGCTTGATTCAGAGACTAAATTACGATTTACATTCTCATATGATTCTAGTTCAATCAAAATTCAAACTCTATTATACAATGTGCTTCTAGAAGATTCTGCCCCCTCCCTAGTAAACTCTTAATTTACTCATAAAGTTAGAAAAGAAAAATGGGATGAAGAAACACCTTTTAAATGAATTATGGGATTTAGTTTTAAATAGAATTCTCTGATTGCAAAGCAGAAATATGATTGTGAAAACTACCACTAACTCTTCTACCAAACTGTACTATGATGAAAAACATTGCTATAGTAATATAACCAAAAGGTAAGGCTCAGATCAAGCTGATGGCAGTGAAGGTGGTAAATAAGGGTCAACTTATGGTTATATATTGAAGGTACAACAGACAGGATTTCCAGACAGATTGGATATGGAGTCTAAGAGGAGTCAAGAATGGCTCCAGGTTGAACAGAAAGGGCAGATCAGTTATTCAGTCTGGGATATATTTAGGTTTGAGATGTCTGAGCAGGAGATTTAATAAATGTGGGATAGTTCTCTAAAGTTCAAAGTTATTTTCAGTAAAAAAAAAAAAAAAAAAGGCTGCAGAAATATACACATTAAAGAATACAGAATAGTAAAAGTTATAAAAAGTTTTAAAGCATGTGAAACAATGTTACATTTTTTTTACTGATACATGCACGTGTAGCATAGGTACAGAAACATGCACAGAAATGATAGACACAAAGTTTAGGATAACAGTAACCTCTAGGAAGAAATCTAAGGGGGTTTAAATTTTATATGCATTTTTCTTTTTAAAAAATAAGAAAAATACTAAAATGTTAACCTTTTATGAAGCTAAATGATGGGAACATGGGTATTCAGTATATTATTCTCTGTGTTGTATATATTTGAAGTATTTTATAATTTTACAAAACTTTAAAATTTATTTGTCTTATTAGGAAGATGGAAACCATATATTTTACATTCCTTATCATAAGCATTTCTCAATATTAAAAATATAAGACATTTATTTTGCTTTGAAGAGTACATAAAATAGCATTAGATTTCCATTTAAGCCTGAATTACTAAAGAGTCTTTTACATATACATATATACACACATACATATGTGTGCACGCACATGCATGCACATAGAAAGGAAAGGAGATGCAACAATAAAAATTTGGGTCAAAATGATGACTTGCGCAAGTGGTTCTCATTTAGTGCGCATCTGGAAGTTTTTTAAAAGAACAGATGCTCAGCTCTCATCCTAAACCTGCTTTAATCAGAATGTCTACAGTGAGGACCACATATACCAAGACTGAAAACCACTAATCTATGAAAATGACACAAAGAAAAAAAATGAGCAACCCTGATTTAGACAAATCACATAGTTGGAATTGGGAAGGGACAGTTTTGCTAATGGCCATGCGGACAGTTCTATGTATTCCACCTGTGCATTGTAAAAGCAATAGATAAAATATGAAAAAATAAATCACTGAGGAGACAAATTTAATAATACCACACCAGCTAATAACACAACAAAGAAGGGATAGTGGTTGCATTTCATGTGAAATGCATCAATCACATGCATTTCTTGGATGCTAATAACTACATCAGACTAGAAATACACGGGTGTGCCTTTTAGGAAATAAAGACAGCACAAAAAAGCTTATATAACTGCAAATGAAACATTCCCTGATGAACATAGATGCAAAAAGCCTCAACAAAATACTAGCAAACCAAATTCAACAACATACTAAAAAGATCATTCACCATGATAAAATGGAATTCATCCCAGAAATTCAAGGATGGTTTAACATACACAAATCAAAAACATTATACATCACATTAACAGAATCAAGGACAAAAAACATATGATCACTTCAATGGACACATAAAATGCATTTGATAAAATTCAACATCCTTTCATGATAAAAATTAGGTATAGAAGAAACACAATAAAGGCCATATATGACAAATCCACAGCCAACATCATACTGAATGGGGAAAAGCTAAAAGCTTTTCCTCTAAGATCAAGACAAGAATTGCCTACTTTCACTACTCTTATTCAACATAGCACTGGAAGTTCTAGCCAGAACAATTAGGTAAAAGAAAAAATTAAAAGACAACCAAATTGAAAAGGAGAAAGTCAAGTTGTCCCTGTTTGCAGAAGACAAGATCTTATATCTAGAAACTGCTAAAGACCAAAAAAAAAAAAAAAAAAACCTGTTAGAACTAATAACTAAATTCAGCAAAGTTGCAGGATACAAAATTAATATACAAAAATCAGTTGCACTTCTATATGCCAATAGCAAACTATCTGAAAAAGAAATAAAAAAGCAACACTATTTTCAATAGCTATAAAAAAAGATACCTGGGAATAAATTTAAGTAAGGATCTCCACAATAAAAACCACAAAACATTAATGAAATCAAAGAGGACATACAAAAAAATTTAAAGATAATCCCTATTCATGAATTGGAAGAATATTATTAAAATGTCCATACTACTCAAATCTATCTATAGATTCAATGCAATAACTATCAAAATACCAATGAAATTGTTTGAAGAAAAAGAAAAACCAATCCTAAAATTCATATGAAACCACAAAAGGCCTGGAATAATCAAAGCAATCTTGAGTGAAAGGAACAAAGCTGAAGGCATCATACCATCTGACTTTAAAATATACTACAAAGCTATAATAACTGAAGAAGCATAGTAGTGGCATAAAAATAGATAGACCAATGGAACAGAATAGAGAATACAGAAATAAATCTACACACTTAGAGGCAATAGATTTTCAATAAAAGTGTCAAGAACATACACTGGGGAAAGGACAGCCTCTTCAATAAATGGTGCTGGAAAAACTGGATATCCACAAGTAGAAGAATAAAACTAGACCTCTATCTTTCACCATATAAAAAAGTCAACTCAAAATGGATTAAAGAATTAAATGTAAGACCCCAAACTATGAAACTGCTAGAACAACACATGGGGAAAATGCTTTATGACATTGGTCTAGACAAGGATTTTTTGGATAAGACCTCAAAAACACAAGCAACAAAAACAAAAACAGACAAATGTGATTACATCTGCCTAAAAAGCATCTGCACAGCAAAGGAAACAATCAACAGAGTGAAGAAACAACCTACAGAAAGGGAGAAAATATTTGCAAACTATGCTTCTGACAAGCGGTTAATGTCCAGAATACATAAGGAGCTCAAGCAACTCAATAGCAAATAATAATAATAATCCATACAAAAATAGGCAAAAGACCTGAATAGACATTTCTCAAAAGAAGACATACAAATGGTGACCAAGTATATGAAAAATTGCTCAACATCACTAATCATTTAGGAAATGCAAATCAGAACCACAATGAGATATCAGCTCACCCCAATTAGAATGGCTATTATCAAAAAGGCAAAAAATATCAAATGCTAGAGTGGATGTGGAGAAAGGGGAACTCTTATACACTGTTGGCAGGAATACAAATTAAGACAGTCATTATGTAAAAGGGTGTGGAGGTTCCTCAAAAAATTAAAAATAGAACTACCATATGTTTAATTCAGTAATCCCACTATTGAGCATATAGCCAAAGGAAATGAAATCAGTATGCCAAAGAGATATCTGCATTCCCATGTCCATTGCAGCATTATTCACAATAGGTGAAATATGGAATCAACCTATGTCCCTCAACAGATGAGTAAATAAAATGTGGTATATATACACAACAGAATATTATTCACCCATAAAAATAATGAAATCCTGTAATTTGCGACAATATGGATAAATATGGAGGACATTATAGTTAAGAGAAATAAGCCAGGCACAGACAGACAAAATCTTCATGATCTCACTCACATGTAGAATCTCAAAAAGTTGACCTCATAGAAGTAAAGAGTAGAATAGCGGTTACCATTATCTGGGGTGAAGAGGGGAGTGGGCAGGGGGAGAGATTGGTCAATAGGTAAAAAGTTAGGAGGAAAAAGTTTTGGTGATCTATTGCACAGTAAGGTAACTATAATTAACAATATTGTATTGTATATTTCAAAATAGCTAGAAGAAAGGGTTTTCACATAAAGAAATGATAAATTTTTGAGTTAAATATGTTAAGTACCCTGATTTAATCATTATACAATGTATACATGTATCAAAATATCACTGTATCCTATAAATATGTACAATTAGTGTCAAAAAATGTACCAATTAAAAATAAAAATTTTAAAAAGCATAGTGAAATAAAAGGGCTATTTTAAAAGAATATGGCCTTAAAGAAATATGCAAAATGATTCACACTAAAATGTTAACAGGTGGTTATCTTTGGCTGGGAATTCAAGTGATTAAAACTTTGTAACAAACAAAACAACCCTTGTTAATTAAGTAGTTAATGTTTACTGTACCAAGGATACTTGTTTCAGGTTAATACGATTCTATTTTTTGTATACTTTATTGTATACTAGGCACAAAAACCTGACAAGAGGGGATGGCAATTTGTTCAGGATCTAAGTAAGAGTCATTGCCAGGATAGTTATTCCTCATTTCCCAGTGGTTCCAAACTCCAATCCTCTTTTGTCTCAGGTTCTCCCAGATTCTAAAGAGTTTACAGTGGTAGACTTATGTTCAGCCTTCTTTAGCATTCCAACTAATCCTGGAAGTCAATACTTGTTTGCTTTCACTTGGAATCAACAATGTATCTGGAAAGTCATGTCTCAGGGGTTCACTGAAGCCCACTGCTATTTCTCTCAAGTGCTGCATCAAGACTTGAGCATCCTTGAGTTTCCTAGAGGCTCAACTCTCCTGCACTATGTGGATGACCTCTTTGTTCATTTACTGAGGAGGCATTCCAAAAAGTATTCTATTTATTACAATAGTTAACAGAGAAGGGACATACGGTCTCCCAAGATAAATTATAGTTATCATCAGATACTGTTCACTATTGAGGACATGATCTTAATGCTGCATGTGTCCACTGTCCCCTAATAAAGTTAGGCTTGTTCAAGAGTTTCCTAGGCAATAAGAGGCAACTTCATGGGTTATTAGAGTTAGTTGGATTATGTCAATCATGTGTCCCTAATTTTTGACTCTTAGCATCCTCGCTTCATAAACTCCACTAAAATCTTACTTCCTGAACCCCCTCCTTGGGAAGAAAAACATGAGACAGCCTTTATAGAATGAAAAAGGGCATACTACCAGCCGTCCCACTTAGGATTGACCAATTATTCAAACTTTTCACCCTTTTTGTACATGAAAGTAGGCCTCAGGGAATGCTTGCACAGGAACATGGTGATAAGCTTAGGCCCCTCACTACAGTGCTCAATTAGATTCAGTCACCCAGGCATAACCAAATTGCCCTCCAGCTGCATCTGTAGCTGCAAAACTGGAGCTCTGCAGATCTGGCCTTAGGTAATGATGTTTACCTCCCATACACTACTTGCAGTACGAAGTCTTCTCAATTCTGAGCTTACCCAACATCTTTCTGTGAGAAGACTAACTTCTCATGAAATCCTTTTACTCTCTCATCTCCTAATCTTCATCTGAAATGCTGTAACATTCTCAAATTTGCTGCTTTCTTGCCTTTCTTTCTGACAAAGGTGAACTAGATATGACTGTAAAATGGTAACATCCCAGTTAGTTACATTTCACCTAATCTACAGAACACTCCTTTACAAAATACTGATTTGATCATTTTTATGGATGGGTTTTACGCTGAAAATCAGGCAGGAAATTTTTGTGCTACATATGCAGTCACCACCCAATATGAGCTCATTGAAAGCAGCAAATTGCCCCACTTCAAGTCTGCTCAACAGGTAGAACTTTATGTTCTTATCTATGCCTGCATTTTATCTAAAAATAAGCCTGTTCACATTTATACTGATAGTAATTGTGCCTTTGGGGTGGTTCATGATTTTGGAATGCTTGGAAAGCAAAGACATGTCCTCACTTCTGCAGGCATATCAATAAAAAATGGCCCACAAGTTGATGAACTCCTTGCTGGATACTGCCGCCCCAAGAGATTACTGTCATAAAAATACAGGCTCAAACAAAGAGAACTGAGCCTTAATATCAGGGAAGTAGTCTAGCTGACTTTCATGCCAAAATGTTACTCAGCTCTGTGAGGTCTGTTATCTAAATCCAACAGCTAGAAACAGTAAGGAATGCTGCCTGACTTTGCTTCCTTACACCCAGATGCTGTTGCTGATGGACAACAAAATGCCCCTAAAGATTAAAAAGAATACTGGAAATCAGAAGGATGCTATTTTAATTTCCTTTCCAAGTTGTGGGAAAGCCCAAGACAGCCACTTAGTGCTCCCAGACTCCCTTAAGGGAACTATGTTATGATTCTTACATTCCCTTACCCATAACAGTATTATTGGTAAGCTGGTAAAATCAACAAGTGTTGGTGGGGAAATTGTTAAAAAGTTAGAAAAGCTATTTATAATCCATATTTAACCTCCCAAACTCATAAGCCAAGAAAGTCTCTTTATAGTCTCCCTGGAATGACACCCCCTGCCTGCTCCCCCAGCCTATCCATCAGGCCCATTTGAACATCTACAATTAGACTTCATCCAACCAAGTATGGATTATTACCATGTACTTGTTATAGTGTGTTCTTTGGATGGATTGAGGCCTTCCCATGCCCAAAGGCTAATGCCCTCATTGTAGCCAAAAAAAAAAAAAAAAAAAAAAAAGCCACAAGTGTAATTCTGACCTGAGGTATTCTAAATGCCATTTCAAGTAACTGACTTATTTTACCAGACAGGTAATTCAAGTACTACATAAATTTTTACAAACAGTCTGGCATTATCATTGTCCTTACCACTCTCAGTCCGCTAGTAAGGTAGAAAGAACTAATGGGATACTTAAGCTCAGAATTTCCAAATTATCTGAAACCACTGGACTTCCTTGGCCTAAAATTCTGCCTCTGGCTCTCATGACTCTTTGGAGCACCCCTAGCGAAAAACACAGATTAAATCCTTACGAAATTATTACTGGTCAACCTACGCCTTTGGGTATTATTACACCAAATGCAGACTCCCAATTGACCCAGCTGAAATGACATGTATTATAAATTCTTAATGTACTATGTTAAAAGTTACCATCTATAGGTCAAAGACGCCATTCAAGACACAGATCCAAAAAGTCTTGCTGGACATAGCCTAGAATCTGGCAATTGGGTGTTCAGGAAACACCATCAAAGAAAGACTGCCCTTGAGCCCCGCTTGAAAGGACCCCACCAAGTGGTCCTGACTACAGACATAGCAGCTAAACTCAAATTACAAGAACAACTCCCGACCACCCACAATTCCTAAATACGAGAATACATTCTGATACCAACTGGTCCTCTTCTCAAACCAGAGACTTTAAAAATCAGGTTAACCAGGATAAGAAGCTGATGACTTCAAACTGTGTACACCTTTTCCCAACACAATAAGAACAAGACTTCCAATCATAAAAAGACTCTCACTCCTCTTAATTTTTCCTTACTTATATCTACCTCTTCTGCTTAGCAGGATAATGCTATAACTAGAATTTTACAATCAGTAGCTTTTGAGGGTAACTTCACGAAGTGTTGGATCTGTTATGCCAAACCCAAGTCTTCACGTAACTTGAGAGATCCTTTAGTCTACCCACTGTCTAATTTAGCAACATTCCTAACATAATTGTTTTTTCAAATTGTACTAGTGTTCCCTTTTATAGAGTCAGACTTCTAGACCCACTTGTTCTTACTCCCTATTTCAATTTAACCCAGTCATGGAAAACAAGAACCAGGTCCAAATGAGTGTATTATGAGACAGGATTATATCAAAAGCCCAAATGGAGTTTCTTACAAACTGACTTATGTGCCAGGGTATCACAGTACTTTTAACCTGTAAAAACTCCACATGAAACCCTTGGTTAGTACTGCTAAATCCACCATTTGAAGCAATATGCCCATGAACAACAGAATTGGAAAGAGGGTCTTACATGCATCCAAAGGGTACACCCTTTATTTATGGAAGATTTGTGGCCAGTGTTATGTATGGGCAACCTCATGCCTTGACAGGTAGAGAATGAAGAGCCAATGTGGATTAAGAATTTTAATGGTGACCTTGTAATTCCATAATCAGTTAGAAGTGGAACACTGGTCCTTTCCTCTTAACCTCTTAACCTTTAACATCATAGGTTAAAGAGAACATTGCCAGGAGGCATTAACCCTTCTGGATGAACATCATTTGTTAGGTCCCTTTTCTTGTGGCTTGGAGTAAAAATAAATGAAGCAATGATTAGAAATTTATCCCTCACAATAGCCTCTACAGCAGACCCCACTGCAAATGCTGTAGCTGCACAATAGATTTCTTTGAACTCTCTTGCAAAAATTATACTAGATAATAGAATTGTTCTAGATTATCTACTGGCCAAACAAGGAAGAGCCTGTGTAGTTGCTAACACTTCTGGTTGCTATCACTTCTTGTTTCACATGGATAAATATGTCAGGCACTGTAGAGACTCAGTTGCAAAAAACTGAAGAACAGGCTACTTGCTTAAAATGGGTGAATCCTTTACCTGGCCCATTCTTTGATCTGTTCGATTTTAGTTGGTTTGGTTCATGGGGACCTTGATTAAGGAGCATGTTCCCAACTCTTGCTATTATACTCCTGATAGACATAAGAGTAGTCTTCCTAGTGTGCTGTATTCTCTCAAAAGTTTTAAATGACTGCATACCAGCCATCTGCTGAATGCCAAATGATCTCTCTCCAGCCAGAATGACAAAAGCTCAAAGAAACCCATGATAATGAGGATGCCTAACCTATGAATGACCTGTTGAGACTGAAAACCCAGAATGATGGTAACTCAGAGTAGGCTAATGCCCTAAGTTTTGGTCACGCTCCTAAGTGACAGACCAAGGGGGGGGGATTTGTTAAATAAAATTTATAGGAGGCCATTGTTTAGACCTATCTCCTGTGCTAGGCCCCAACAGACCAAACCAAAATGAAGTCATTTATGCTGCCACATAATCAAAATGAAACTTTAAGGAAGCAGGTAAAACCCAAACAGACCAGTTTTTCCTCAAAACAGGAGGTTCACTGCAACCAATCTGAAGGGGCCCAGTCAATGTGAGCTGGTATGATAAGGAAGTACCCCCTACATTAACCCTTACAGAAAAGTAACCTGAAGTAATCAGATGTTAACCAGTCCTCCCTTTAATTCTGTTTCCTTGTTCCTACCTTACAAAAGGTAGGAACTCCATCCCCAGTGGAGCACGCATTCTATTTTATAGAATGAGATGCTGCCCAATTCTAGACTTGATAATAAAAGCCAACTATATAACTAAATTTAGTGAAATTTTGTCTTTCCACGGTGGTGTGATCAGGAAAGTCTGTTGCACACACAACTTGCTAGTAATTTTTTTGAAAATAGTAATTTTATATTTTGATGAGGCTATTTTGCCTCAGGTGTATTACACTCAAAACATAAAACATGAAGCCAAATTTTATGATTTTAAACTATTACAAAGATTTACACTTAAATTCAAGTGAAGTTTCAAATATACTCCCAACGTAATACTGTTCCAGTATGATATATGATCTACTTAATGTAGTCTGCTTAACATATATGTGAAATATCTGATTCCCAAAAAATCAATGTGATGAAAAGAAGTAGCTGATTGTAATACAGATTATCAGTTTCAAAATGTTTAATAGCATGCAAATGTACACATAAGTATAGACATTTAGCCTACAAGTAAGCACTACCCCCTTCAGAGTAATTCTCTGGGAAGGTGGCAAATTCATTCTACTAATGTTTCCCACTATTTTAAACCATTTCTAAACTGCCATTTGAAATTGCCTTCACAGCCATCAGGATAATCCTTTAAATATCCTTAACAGTGGTGAAATCTTGAAGGTAAAACTGAGTTTTGCAACCACGTAGAAATCATTCTCCCAAGTTTAGTAGATAAAATAAGTGCTAGAGCTGAGTAACAGCTTTTTTGATTAAAAAAACAAAAACAGTGTTTATAAAAGTGATCATAAAATGTTTTTATTTTGCTTATAAATTGGCTAGAATTTTCAAAAGATTCAAAAGAATTATAAATTACAGCAGCACTATTGGAGTACGTTCTTAGCCTCCTAAGGTGACTACTTGGAATGACCACTCTCTTTGAAAATATAAAGGAGGGGAAAGTGTTTGATAATTCTGTATCACACTCTGAAGTTACAAAGCAGCTTTCTTCCATGGAGTTCAAACTATTTTCCAGACATTAGTTCAGTAATCCTCCTAATATCCCTATAAAGGAAAGGATAGGTCATTATTCTTTTCTCAGATAGCTCAGTGGAGGTGCTATAAGGGAAAGAGAATTGTGTTTGTTCCATGAGGGAACAATTAAGTCTAGGCACATTGTTCCCTAAATTTGTGCTAAATAGTTAACAAAATTTAAGTGAAATTTTTTATCTTTATGTTCCTTGATTAAAAACAGTTTATATGAGTAAAAAATATTATTATTCAGGTAGGTATGTCATAAAATATTACAGAGATCTATAAGTGATTATTACTTTATTACACACTTGCCTAGAAGAATTCCTGCTTGATGTATGAGAGTTACTTATTAAAGAGTCTGGCATGTGACCACAGATACACTCATAAAAGTCCTAGTTAAGTATATTTTACCAAGAAAGAAAGCTTGTTGCTTTTTTCCAATACTCTTCCTTATATTTTATAAGAAAAAAACCTTTACTTTGAAAAACCAATACATAAAAACAAAAGAGAGGAAGAAAAATAGGGCACTAAAAGATTCATTGGCAAAACTGTTTAACAGCAAACCCTAGGAAAACTGGTAAATTGTTGATGGCTCTGGGGAGATAAGAAAGCACAACATAATATGCACACAATTACAAGTAAATTTTCATTGAACTAATCCCAAATTTTCAATTCTTTATGAGAAAAGAAAACTGCTGCTGCTCAATATTCAGGACTATCTAGCAGCTCGCCTCCTCCTTCATACTTATTTATTGACTAAATATTGACAGTCTTTGTTATTACCATCAGCAAGTATCTTTGGGCTGCCAGTGGCATATATTTACACAGAAGATGAAAGATTTGACAGATAAAAGACAGATGAATTTTATGCCTTACTATGACTCTAGTGAGCATAGTAGTCAACAACTGAAATCATTCTGATCTTTTAAGTATAACTTTTAGGAGTACTATTCCAGGAGTTTGAAAGGATTCAACTCTATAAGAAAGATTTTAATTTTTAACGAGGAAGTGAAAATAGAGTATCAGACTGGCACTCTTTGCTTGCTAAATTTTGTTTGAGGCTGAAAGACTAACTGGACCAAGGACAACTCTCAGTCAGACAGGTTCTAATCACAGCTCCACAAGCACTGCCTTAGTTTTGATAAAATCACCTTCCTTCCTGGGTGCCTCATCTGACTAGTCTATAAAATGGGGGTAATAGTAACCTGCCCACATAATACTCCTTTGAAGTGAACTAATGAACGCTCTCACAGGTGCACTTAAAACTATCAGATGCTACAAGAATATTGAGCACTACCTCGAAAAGAACACGGTAATATACACATGTTACTGCTCTGATAGCACTAATAATAATGTCCCCTCAAAGGACCTCCCCCCGACTTCCACCCCGTACATTTCGGAGCTCACTCACGACCTCTGCCTGGCCGCAAGTCTGTACACTCCGGACCTAAGGCTGCAACAAAAGCAACCGAACCGCCGACACAGACATGGATCAGACAAAAGAAAGTGGATCTATGCAGAGGGAAGCGGCCCTGGAGGTGGGTGTGTGCCGACTCTCCCCACGAGCTCTGAGAAACAGGACGCAGTTCGTCGCCTCGACCTGGGAAGCGTTCAATGCCGGACCCCGCGCACCCACGCCCCCCACCCCCACCACGCCCCCGGCGCCTCGCCGCCAGGGCTCGGGTTTCCAACCCAGTGTAATTCCACCCAGTGGCAGGGCGCGCCCGGAGGCCGCCGAGGAGAGCCTCAGGTGCGAAAGTTAAGCCGCCGCTGCGTCACCTGAGGCCGGGGCGGGAGACAGCCCGGCCAGCACGGCCCCAGCTCCATCGCAGCCCCTCGGCGCGTCCTCGCTTGGGCCAGCGTGGGAGCCCGCACCGCGGAGACCCGGCAGGGCCCGGCCGAGGCCGGGCCCCTCGGGAAGGCGCCGCCGCCGTCGCCGCCGCCCCCAGGCTCCAAGCCGTCGGCCCTTACCTGTGTCCGCGTCCCGGAGCCGCCCGCTCCGCGCCCCCTCCCGGCGCTCCCGGCCGCCCGCAACCCGGCTCTGAGGACTCGCGGCGGCTCCGGAGGCTGCGATGCCGGTTCAGCGAGACGGGAAGCGACAGGAGCCAAACCCCGCGGAAAGCGCTCGAGCTGCTTCGGCAGCCCCGATCCCGCGGCCTCGGACTGGGCGCCCGGGCGCTCGCTGCCGCCGCCGCCGGCCCTGCTCACCCCACCTCCGCCCGCTCCCACCGCAGCCGCGCGGGGGCGGCGCCGGGCTCTGACCCCGCGCAGACCGACAGGCAGCGCGGCCAGGCAGAACCGTGGGAAAGTTTTTCTCCCGTTTTGTCCTTTGCAGAGCAACAGAAATTGTCCGCACGGTCTCACTTGTCCTTACTCAGCCCTTTCTGGAGTTCCCAGCTCCCAGCCCACTGCTGGGTCTGTTCCCTGCTAAAATCAGCAGGCGTCCCAGCCACCCATCTTCATGCCCTAGACTTCCTAAGGCGGCACCACTACCTGGGTAGTTTTACCTTCTGATATCACGGTCTTCGCTGCTTACGTTCTTATGCCTGAGGTTCCACCCATGTGCAACCGGGCTTAACTATTAAAGTGTGCTTGACGCTACTCTTGACAAATTACAGCTGGGAGGTGAGTTGATGACTGGAGATAAATCAAAAGTGCTTATTTTGGGAGCGAGGGGGCCGGCCGCTTGCAGTAAATGATGACTCGTCCTAGATGATTGATTGAGAGACAGTAGAATTTGGAATATGAAAAGCAAGTTTTATTGGCTTGAGAAAGGAGAAGGAAGCTAGGAAGGAACCTCAAAGATTGTATACCTTTCTTTCTCTCCTACATACAGAAATTTTGATTTGCCTTTAGTGGCTTATTTGGAGTCTTGTTTTAAGACTAGGGCTACATGCAATGCATTCTCATCTGAGAATTCAATGAAATGGATAACAAAATCAAAGACACCACAAGAAAACCTGTGGCTAATATACCTTATGGATAGTAACACAAAAATCCTCAATAAAATACTAGCAAACCAAACCTAGCAATATAGAAAAAAGGATAATACAACACGACCAAGTGGGATTTATCTTAAGAATGCAAGGTTGGTGTAACATACAAAGTTAATCAATATAATTCATCATTTTAATAGACGAAAGAACAAAAACCACATGCCCGCTCAATAGATGAAGAAAAAGCATTTGACAAAATCCAGCACCTTCTCTTGATTAAAAAAAAAAAAAAACACTTAAACTAGGAATAAAAGAGAACTTCCTCAACCTGATAAAGGGAATCTATGAAAAATCCATAGTTAACATCATACTTAATTGTGAAAGAATGAACGTTTTCACCTAAAGTCAGGAATAAGACAAAGATGTCAATTGTTGCCACTGCTTTTCAACGTTAGACTGGAGTTTCTAGCCAGGGCAATTAGGCAAAGAAAGGTGGGCTATATACCAGGTAATAAAGCAAATAAAGAGAATTATCAAAGAAAACCAGAACAACAGTTCTCAAAACTGAGGGACAGCAGCATACAAGCTCTCAGCTCAATAGATAAATATTATCTACACAAAAGTGTATTACTGTAGAATTTCAAAGCACATGGGTTGGAGAGCTCTTAATAGCTTCCAGGGAGGAAAAAAATAAGAGATTATTTGTGAAGATTCACAAATCAGAATGGCACTGGACTTCTCAACAGAAATATAAATAAAAGATAAATTCCAAGGAAAATAATTTCCAATCTTGAAATTGATAAATTGTGAGGTTAAAAAAGACATTTTCAAATATGCAAAGTTTTAAGTAGTTTTTTTTCACTCAGGAAGCAATTAGAAGACGTGTTCTATAACATTGGCAAGAAGCAGAGGGTCTGATAGAAGAGAGAGGTGAAGGTTACACCTAAGACAACTGTGGTAGGCAGAATGGCCCCCCAAAATGACCACATCTTAATTCCTGGAACCTGTGAATATGATACATTATATAGCAAAAGGGACTTTACTGATGTAATTAAAGTGATGGGCCCAAATGGGAAGATGATTTTGAATTACCAATGTAGGCCCAATCTAATCACATGAGCCTTTAAAAGCAGAAAACTTTTTCCAGCTGTAGTCAGATGAGCCATCAAGAAACATCAGAGGGCCAGGTGTGGTGGCTCACACCTGTAATCCTAGCACTCTGGGAGGCCGAGGGAGGTAGATCATTTGAGCTCAGGAGTTCGACACCAGCCTGAGCAAGAGCGAGATCCTGTCTCTACTAAAAATAAAAAGAAACTAGCTGGACAACTAAAATATATATATAGAAAAAATTAACTAGGCATGGTGGCACATGCCTGTAGTCCCAGCTACTCAGGAGGCTGAGGCAGAAGGATTGTTTGAGCCCAGGAGTTTGAGGTTGCTGTGAGCTAGGCTGATGCCATGGCACTCTAGCCCCAGGAACCGAGTGAGACTCTGTCTCAAAAAAAAAAAAAATGTCAGAGATATTTGAAATCTGAAAGAAATCTGATCTTCCATTGCTGGAGAGAACCACATGGAAAACACAAGGAGAATTTGGGCAGCTTTCTAGAGGAAAAGATCAGCCCCCTCCCCCGGCTGAATTTGTATTGCTCTATTTTTAAAGAATTGAACTTTTAGAGGTACAACGTTTATTATCAACAGGCCTGAAGAAAGAAAGACAAATCAAAAAATCTTAGTGCTTTCTGATTAAGAAACAAGTGGCTAGTGTCCAATGGGGCAAAGAGGTTAAGGAGGACGAGGAAAGCTGCTAGATTTGCTGACTCATGAGGGGCCACAGTAGCCTGGCTTGAATCCCCACTCTGCCACTTACAAGTGTATAACCTTAGGACAAGTTCCTTAATCTCCCTGTGCCTCAGTTTCTTCATCTGTAAATAGGAGGTAATAGTAACATTATAGAGTTATTATGAAGTTTTACTAGCTTTATCCAAGTTAAGTGCTTAAAATGGTATCTGGGTATACAGTAAGCACTCAATAAATATCAGCTGTTATTGTTATTATTAAGGAAAACCTTTAAGAAAACAGTTTCTGTAGAGTAGAGCATTAGTTAGGACTCATTTGAGTGAAATGACAGAAACCCAGCTCAAGTTGGCCCAAGGAAAATATTCAGTAATGTATAGGAATATGCCTGTGAAAGCTTCAGGCATGTTTGGATCTAAGTGCTCAAATGATGTCATCAGCAGTATATTTTCATCTTTTGGCCTTATATTTATTTCTCTTTCTTGGCTTCTTTGTTAGGCAAAATCAGTCTATGTAATGACAAGATTGGCCACTAGTAGATCCAGGCTTAAATTCAACCAGTTTAGCAACCAAAATGCAAAAAGAATACCTCTCCCAACAGTTCTAGCAAAGTTTTGGAACCAAGTCTCAGCATACAGACTTGGCCCACATGCTTATTCTCACAGAGGGAGAGAACTAGCAAGTTGGTCAATTGAGTGTCATTTGCTCGCCCATAAAACAGGGGCGGGGGCGGGAGCGGGACTCAGCACCCCTTCTCAGACCACATAGGTTGAAAGTGGGAGAGGCATAATTACCCAAAGGAACACTAAAGTGCTGTTATCAGAAGAAATAAAAATGGATATTTTGGCAGGAAAAAAAGAAAGATATTCATTATATGTGGTGAGTGTGTGGTTATTTGAGCACAAAATAAAAGATTACTAAACATGAGAGGGAGCCCAGCTGAGGCTCGAATGATGGCAGAAATTTGCATATAGGATTTGATACTTTCTTCAAAATGTTCAGCACCCAAAAAGAGAAACAAAGAAAGTACAATGATGTGATTTACATAAGAGTCCGAATTGGGAAAGTGAGCATGGCCAAAGGACTGGGCAAAGGAATGAAACTGTCATTAAAAGCACAATTGAAATGGTCCATGGGGCCCAGGTTGTACAGGGATGCAATGAGGCCAGAAAGACATTGACAAAATAATGCCTACGTTGTACCTGGATGTTTGTAGTAGAAAAGTCATGACGCTAATGCTAAAATGATTGAGGAAGTTAGGCAATTCTCCTGGAGCTTTGTAGGTAACAGTATAGGAGATGGAGAGAGACCTCAGGAAAAGGTACCTTAATTTTAGTTTTCACTGTCTTTCCTCGGTAAGTGTTAGATTAAGTGGACATATTCCAAATTTAAGTGAGGTCACATAACATCTAAAAAAGAAGAAAAAATCTGATTTTGTATTTGTAGTTAACCAATACATGCTAATTTTTATTTTACTATTACTGGAATGAATGTAATTCCATTCAAAATACTCTAGTAAATCAGGAATTTATTAATTAGCTCATATTGTTAATATATAAAACTTATATGTAATATAGTTATACATACTAATAATATAATCTATTTTATAATAAATACATAATATAAAAATTAATATAAGTATTAGTAAAAGTCAAGCAAGAATTTTTTTTACCAGGTATTATCATTTTCCAAATCCTTAAAACACATAATAGGAAAAATCTTCTTTCAAAGAAGGAAAAGCATGACATTGTGAAAATACCAAAGAACACTTGAGACTCATAATTTTCAGCCATGTGATCTTGGGCAAGTCCCATAATAACTTTGACCCCAAGTTTTCTCAACTGTAACAATGCTTTATCTTAAATAGTATCTTTTAATCAGTTGTGATTATGAACTGAGAACAGTATGTGTTTTGTAAACAATAAAATCATTTAAGTATGTTATTTTCTACTAGTCACTTGCATAATTTAGATGGTTACTACAGTAATCATTAGGTGGATTTAACATTAATTTACTAACCTAATTTTAAAGGATATACATTTTTAACACTAACTTTTCATTTAAGTAGTTTCTCCCAGATAATTGTAGTAACTTCCTGATCAATGAAGAGTCTGCTGCTCCTCACCTTAGGGTTGTCTTTTCTAAGTTAATTCAAAGCAATCTTGTACAACCAATTCATTTATCTACACTGAGAATTTTACTAGTATCAAAGAGGTCACATATCCTTTCTATCTTCAAATATTGTTATGTACCCTTTTCCAAATAATGGTTGTTTAGTTTCAGAGTTTAAATAAAATTGGCTTTTGGAAGCAATTGTTATTTATCAGGGAATAAGAAAGAGGGAAGGGAGAGAAAACAAAAACAAAAGCAAAACTTGTGATTTATATGTCCTGTCTCTTCAAAGTAATCCAAGCAAACATAACCTCTTAAATATTGTGATATAGCCAGGTATGGAGGCATGAGCCTGTAGTCCTAGCTACTCAGGAGGCTGAAGAGGAAGATTACTTGAGCCCAGGAGTTCAGGCTGTAATGAACTATGATTGCACCACTGCACTCTGGCTGGGGTGATAGAGTGAGACCCTGTCTCTAAAAATAATAATAATATCGTAATATTTCTCAAACTCACTCTCTGGCAGCAGCAAGATCTGAACCTGTCAGACAGCCTATTGATTTCCCTGCAAAAGGCTGAATTTATAGTGTGCCCTAATATTTAAAAGTTTATGATCTTGTGCTTTATGAACATGAAATTTACAAATTTACCAAAATAGCATCATTAATGCTGGTGCGTATTACTTCACATGTCTCTCTGTCCATATCCTTAATGTTCAGAGTGGCTGTCACTTCTGTCCTTTACTGAAGGGATCAAGAGTTTGCAGTCTGAGAGTTTTATTTGCTAACTTTACTGTTAGCTACCCGGTAAGTAAAGAAGCACATGTCAGTGGTTCTTCAACAACAACAACAAAAAGTTGTGATTTTAGATTTTCTCTGAGAGAGTATTACTTATATGGCAAAGTTCTAGATACATTGAATCCATGAAATTAGATATTTTAATTATATATTTAATAGTTTTATCCTTTGGAGTATACACAATGGATCAGCATCACCGCCACTCTGATGGAAGGCTTAAGCCTGTTTCCTACACTAATCACCTGTGCTACTTTTGGACAAATCACTCAACCTACTAGAAACTCAATTTCCTTATCTATAAGATAACAGAATCATAGAATTTTATGACCGAAAGGCAACCTAGAAACCAAGCATACACGGAAGTTTAGCTCTACTTTATCCAGCCAGAATCTACAGTCTTGAGACGGTATCCAGTTTGAACTTTAGCCTCAGTCTTTGGAGAGCCAAAAAGTTAAATGCTGAGTAGAGTGTCATTTCTGATAATGTAGAGACATCTTTTTTTATTTTGGAACCCAATTATATTCCTATTTTGTTATATTTCTATAGTCAAGATTTAAGGAAAAAAATTCTCTCAAGTGATTGTGTGAAGCGATGAATGCAATATAATTCCATTCAAAACCTTCTACTGAGGCTGGGCGCGGTGGCTCACGCCTGTAATCCTAGCACTCTGGGAGGCTGAGGCGGGAGGATTGCTCAAGGTCAGGAGTTCGAGACCAGCCTGAGCAAGAGTGAGACCCCCCCCCTACCAAAAATAGAAAGAAATTAGCTGGACAACTAAAAATATATAGGAAAAATTAGCCGGGCATGGTGGCGCATGCCTGTAGTCCCAGCTACTTGGGAGGCTGAGGCAGGAGGATCGCTTGAGCCCCAGAGTTTGAGGTTGCTGTGAGCTAGGCTAATGCCATGGCACTCTAGCCCAGGCATCAGAGCGAGACTCTGTCTCAAAAAAAAAAACAAAACCAAAACCCTCTACTGACAGTGAAGTAAATAAACAACACCCAAAGAAGGAGGGCAACTTATTAAGTCTGCTTCAGGAAGCATTTTGTTCAGTCAGGGCCTGAAGCTTCAGTGTTCGTGACTGTTAATGAAATCTCATCAATAACAGATAAGGGTAAGCCATGTGGATACATGAGGATACGGGCATTCCAGGAGCAGCAAGTACAAAGGCGCATTGCTGCAGACATAGTCTGCCAATGCTAAGTACAGAGGAGTTTTCATCTCCCTTGACCATTGCATTATATGTCCATTATTGCAGTCAAAGATTGTAGTAGCTTTCTTGTGGCAGTCATACTCTTTGTTTATAATGGGCTTATCATCAACTTACATCCAATTCATCTGATTCATTAAAGTTTGGGAGCAAACTACAGAATTTTACACTTATCCCTATTAACTTTCATAGTTTTGTCATTAAATAAATATTTATTGAACACCTATGATGTGTCAGATATTGTGCTAGATTTTGGTAATTTAATGAGAAATAAAATAAGAATGGTTTCTAGCCTCATTGAAGTTTCAGCCTAGAGTAAGAGACAGTCAAATATTACACAAAGTAAAATTAAAATAATAAGTGCTGCATAATGGAGGTATGAAGTAGTATGAGAGAATACACTAGGAGGATTTGACTAAGTCTGGAGACTCAGGAAGGCTTCTCTGAGTAAATGATCTGAAGAGATAGATCTGAAGAAAAAAAATAGTGGGCAATTTGGTGAAATGGGAGATTAAACCCATCATAAAGAAAGAAAAGAGCCTGTGCATAGGCCCTGGGGCTGGACCATGAATCATAAGTTCAAGAAACTAAAAAGAAGCCTCTGGGCCTGGTATACAGCCAGAGAGTGAGAGTAGAATACAAAATGAGGCTGGCAAGGCAGAAAGGGGTTAGATCATGCAGGGCTTCACTGACTATGGTAAATATTTTATTCTTTGTCCCCAAAGGAGTAAGAATCCATTGAAGAGTTCAAGTAACTGGGTGAATTTGGTCAGATTTTTATTTTAAGAATATCACTCTGGCAAAAGTGTGGAAAATGAATAGGAAGGGGTTAAGAATAGATCCAAGAAGACCAATTAGGAGCTATTTCAGTAGTTTTGAGGAGAAATGTTGGGATCATGGCAGAAATTGAATAATTTTTATATTTTAGAGATCTTAAAAAGGTAAAATTGGCAGGTAAGGGGAAATTAGTGACTGCAATGGCTATGCTGTTTTAGGTTTGTATAACTGACTGCATGGTAGTAGCATTCAGATTAAATAAGCAACATTGGAAGAGAAACTTATTTTAGAAAGGGAGATTAAGTTTGGTGTTGGCTATATGAAATTTAAGGTTCCTATGGGAACCTATCCAAGAAGAGAGGTAAAGTAGACAGATCAAAATGTGGCCCTGGCACTCAAAAGACAGGTCTCTATATAACTGGTACTCTATATAGCTGATAGTCATCATATTGGTTTTGCTTTTTGATGCAAATCTATCAATATTTAAAAAAATCTTGATTCTATTATTTGGAGTGCTCACTACTGCTTTATTCTCTAAAATTTCATAACAGCTTTCCATGCGTTTATCCAAATCAGTGACCAAATCAAGAGGTAGGTTTGGATTATAAGTGGATGCTGGTTGTAATTTGAAATAGCACTTTCCATAGCTTTCCACTTTCCACTTTCTAATAGCCGTGACTGTTCTTTAGGTGTTTTAGTTCATTTTCTGCTACTATAGCAGAATACTATACACTGGGTAATTTATAAAGAAAATGCATTTATTTGGCTCTCATTGTTATGGAGGCTGGGAAGTCCAAGAGCATGGCATTGGCATCTGGCGAGGGTCTTCGTGCTGCATCATAACAGGACGGAAGGGCAAGCGAGCACACCAGACAGAGAGGAAATCCGACCAAACTTGAACTTAAGGTAATCATTGTCTAGGTCTAACATTCTATGAGTCTATGATTATATTATGTGGAGTAAAGGTAGAGTTTGGACTAGTTCATGGCTAGCTAAAGAGTAGAGAAGGCCAGAGTAGACAGGAGAAGCAATTCCTTTAACCAGTGCAGTTTGGCAGATAGCTTGATCAGGGTCTAGGAAACCAGCCATTTGAAGGAAAGAGCAAGTGTGTAATGAGAAGCTGAAAAATTATTTTAAAATTAAATACTACAGATTGGGCAGCTCCTGTGTGCCAAAGATACAGATAAAGAATGGGCAAGTCATTATTAGTTGTAGCAGTTTAGGTTTCTGCCTCTCAAACTGTAATGGACAAACAAATCACGTAAGGATTTTTTTTTTTAAACTGCACATACTTAGGCTGTATTTCTAAGAAGTTCCCAGGTGATACCTGTACTGCTGATGCACAGACACAGTTTGAGTGGTAAAATGCAATAGAAACATAATGTAAGACATATGTGTAATTTTAAATTTGTTAGGAGCCACATTAAAAATGTAGAAAAATGGTAAAATTAATTTCATAATATATTTTGACTCAATATATCCAACTTATCATTTCAACAGTCAATATGAAAATTAATGAGATATTTTATACACACTTTTTAAATTGTTTTCAAAATCCATTTTGTATTTTACACTTATTGGACATCCCAATTCAGATACTTCATTTTTATTAAAATATGTATATTTGTATTTCATAATATTTATAGTTCAAAGTACATTCATGTATGCAAGTTATTCCAAACATGCTTACACATTTTCCAATAACCAAATAAAGCATGAGCTTTTAAATGTAAATAAAAATAAAAATTAAATAAAATTTAAAATTCGGTTCCTCAGTTGCATGTACTAGTCACACCTGCGATGTCCCAGAGCCACATGTGGCCAGTGGCCACCGCATTACACAGAGTAGCTCTAAATCACGCAATAAAGGTGAGAAGAATGCTGAGTGGAACATGAGGAAAAAGGAAACTGGGACGTAGCTTGAAGAGATTAAAACAAAGAGTTGAAAGAACTATGGTATAATTATTATTATTATTTTTTAATTTAGGGAATGATGATTTCTTAGGGAGTAAATGAGAAAATGAGTGAATAATGCAAAAAAGCCTCTTTTTCTGAGCAACCGTGGCTAGAATTATTTTTCCTTGTTTTGATAATTCAAAAGCGTCAATATTTCTCTTCAGGGGAAAGAAAATAATTAACAGATGATAAAAACTTGTCAGAACACTTACCCAGAGCCTGGAGGAAACACTGTCAGGCCATGTGTTGACAGGAAAGCAAAGAGCTGCAGTGAACGCTGTTCCATGCCTGGTCTAGTTTGGCTTTCAACAGTCAGAGATTACTTGCTGGGGCTGTTTTCTGTCTCTGAGGTTTGCTCCAGGGCCTCCAGATGGCTGAATTACCCTATGCCAGTTGTTCACTGGGCAACGGGTTACTCCATAAATGATGTTAAGTCTCATCCTCTCTGTAGGCCTTGTCTCCTCTATACGAGCTTCTGTCCTCCCTTTCTACCTTGCCAGCCTCTTTTTTTTTTTGTATTCTACTCTCACTCTCTGGCTGCACAGCAGCCCCAGAGGCTACTTTTTAGCTTCTTAAACTTATGATTCATGGTCTAGCCCCAGGACCTTCGCACAGGCTCTTTTCTTCCTGTATAATGCTGGTTTTCTTCTACAGCAACCTATGCACTTGACATCTTTGTTTTTATTCAAAAAAAGATAAGATGTGGAACATTTCAGTGATTAAAAGAAACACTTTCTTCAGAGACTACATGTTGGAACCGGCATAATTCCCCACCTGTCTTCTTAGATGTAGGTATATTTTGACTCCCAGACTCTGGATACAATGATAAATAGACTTATCTGAAGGGGATGCCTCTCTGTGAATACTTCCAATAGGTTGCCTGACTTTGCTGGGATAATTTGCCAAATTCTCCAGCACTTGATTAAGTTCCTTGATTACCTACCTGTTCACTCCCTGAACCACTAGTGGGAGTCTTACCCTCTGGACAAGCCTTGTCTTTCTTTCTCTCTTCCTGCCTTTCTCCATGCTTCTTGGTAAGGACACAATCCTCACCAGCTCTCTGGCCTCACCTCCTTCAGCTCGGACTCCTTGGCCAAGCCTGCTCTGCTTAACCTTCCAGTAGCTGCCCGTCTGAATTGGTGACCCAGCAGATGGCCAGTTGCTGGGCTGATGAAGCTTTGCTGCCCTCTTCTGGCCTGAATGTTTAGCAACTATTTGTTTAACGAATTCTGGAAATAGAATTGAATACCTTTCCAAGATGCTAGCGTGTAATGAAAAGCTGCATTAAAAAAATGAAATAGTATTTATTGAGCATAGTCTGTGTTCCAGAAATACTAGGCACTGGCGATAAAGCAGTGAGTGAAATGGACAAACATCTGTGCCCTCATTGAACAGTCAGGAGGAGACAGACAAGACATACATAAACAAGGAAACGTGGCAAACCGGAGATTACATGAACAATAAAGCTGGGAATGGAGATAGTGAGTGGGAAGACATTTATATTTTAGATAAGGCCAGGGAAGTTCTGCCTGAGACTAAAGGACATGAAGGAAGAGAAAAATAAACACTGAGGCAAGAGGCTACTTGATATGTTTGAAGAACATCAAGGAGGCACCGGAGCAGAGGGACTGAGGGGGAGAGTAGGGCACAGGTCAATGAGCTGAGTGTGAAGGACAAGTGAGGGCAGATCACACAGGGTCTTGTGGGCAATTTTATAGGTACATATGTACGCATGCACACATGCTCTCATACATATATGGGTACAGTATATATATACACATACAGATGCACACATGGACACACACAGACACACATAGATACACGTACAGAGACACAGACACACAGAGACACACAGTGACATGCACACATACATGAACAGAGACACCCACAAAAACATACACAGATACACACAGACACACACAGAGACACACACAGACACACATGCACAGAGACACAGATGTACACACAGACACACAGTGATACACATAGACACACAGAGATACACAGACACACAGAGTCACACTCAATGACATGCACACAAAGACATGCACAGAAACAGACACACAGACATGCACAGAGACACACTCAGACACACAGAGACATACACAGATATACAGAGACATGCACAGACACACACACACAGGTGCACACAGTGACATGCCCGCAAAGACATGCACAGTGACACACAAACATACAGAGTGACACACATAGACATATATATCTGAATCAGATTGGAAGCCGGGGAGTTTTGAAGAGAGGGGGGCTATGGAATAACATGTTTAAATAAATCACTCTGCAGATTGTATGAATAATAGACTGTAGGGATGAAGGTAGAGAGAACAAGAGTTATTTAGAAACGTTTAATTTGAGATGCCTTATTGCACACATACCAAAGAAAAGATCAGAGGAGAAATCTAGGGTAGTGATAAAATATTTGAGGATACACTCTATAGATGGTATTTGTAAATATTTATAAGACTAGATGCTATCAAATTAAGAATATTAATTCAGTGTGGCAGAAGTTGTTATCACTTCCAATCTGAACATGGTCCTGACTTCAATGAAGCTCTGAGATTAAATTTCTACTTTTGCCATGTGATATATGATGACTGTATTCTCCTACTGTCTTCTATTTGAATTGTTGTAAAACTGTGGTTCATATAGCTCACTCTGTAATTATCTGTTTTTCATGTGGCCATGACTGTATCCTTTATGATTCATTCTACCTCTGTCTTCTTCTACTTAGTTCATCGCAGTTAAAATGGCTGCTAGTAGCAACAGGCTTGTGAACACCAGGGCAAATACTGGCAGTGCTACAAAGAGCTTCCCACGTCTTCCCCATTTGCACATCCTCTTGTTTAGGTAGCAAAGTTCCACGTATCCTTTAAGACTCAGTTGAAATGTCATCCCCTCTGAGAAGCCCTTCTTGATGTCTCTGGGCAGTGCCTACTGTTCCCTTTTCTCTATTTTCATCATGCCTTGTTTATACCTTTTTTATAGTCCTTGCCATGTAACTAATTATTACCTTTCATATCCTTTCTACATGGATTGTAATTCCCAAGGGGGAAGGGATTGTGCTTTGCTCATTTTTATATACTTGGTGACAGAGTTACTGGAAAATAGTAAGTGCTTGATAAATATTAAATGAGTAAATAGATACCATTTATGCTAAACTAATTATGGGCTTTTCATTTGGGCCACTTTTATGTTGAACAAATTAAAATTGTGTAATTCCATAAGCTATTTAAGGTCTAGGTGCCTTCAAATAAAGCAGGAAAAGGGCTCTTTATTTCTCTCTGGGCTATATAAGTGGCTGCCTAGGTTTTTATTTTGTTTGACATTAATTTAGTTGGCCAAAGCAGATTCTATCTGAAGAGCTGTCGGACTTCATCCTTCACTGCTGCTCTTTGGCAAGTCTCACATCAAAGAGCTGTTTGGAAGTTTATTCATGTTGAAGCTTTCTGGCTCCTCGGAGCAGTTTGGAATGAGAATCTATCTGGGAGATTAACTGTGTGGTTCCCTGTATTGGTTGAATCTTTTTGTCAAGAATTATTGCTGTGCTTTTCCTTAGACCCTAGACCTGTTTCTGGGTAAACAATAGCCCAGCAATTTCAGTCCTTTTTGTCTTTTGTTCTAATCTAGTTTAAATTTTGTTGCCATTAGCTATTTATTTTGCAAGTTTTATTTAGCTGTTAAATAATTTTCCATATAGGAATATGCTTTAAGGTCTTCCTATTCCAAGAAGTTCAGATTAAAAACAGCAGCCATTTAAACTTTTATTTAGGCAAACAATCTTTAGATTTCCTAATTTTATTTCCCAATTTTCCTTGTAATTTCTTCTTTGATGCATTGGTTGTTAAAAAGTGTGTTGTTTAATTTCCACAAATTTGTAAAAGTTTTAATTTTCCTCTGTTATTGATTTCTAATTTCATCCTGTTGTGGCCAGGGAAGATACTTTGCATGATGTCTATCTTTTTATAACTCTATTGAGACTTAATTTGTGTCCTAACATACAATCAATCTTGGAAAATGTCTTATGTGCACTTGAGAAGAATATGTATTCTGTTGTTAGGCAGAGCGTTCTGTATATGTCTGTGAGATCTAGTTGGTCTATTATGTTGTTCCATTTGTCTATATCCTTACTTCTGTCTTGTTCTATCTACTATTGGGTGTGGGGTATTGAAGTCTCCAATTATTTACTACAGACTATTTTTCCTTTCAATTCTGTCAATTTTTGCTTCATATATTTATGATTCTCTATTAGGTATATAAATGTAAATAATTGTTATTTCTTCTTGCTATATTGAATATTTTATTAGTATATAATGTCCTTCTTTGTTTCTTGTAATCTTTTTGATTTAAAGTTTATTTTGTCTTATATTGGTATAACCACATCTCTTCTTGGTTGCTATTTGCATGGAATAACCTTTTCCACACTTTCACTTTTAACCTATTTGTGTCTTTAGAGCTAATGTGAATCTTTTGTACACAGCATATAGTTGAATCATGGTTTTAAAATACATTCTTCTAATCTCTGTCTTTTGATTAGAGAGTTTCATCCATTCACATTTAAGTAATTACCAGTAAGAAGAAACTTACTTCTGTCATTTTGCCATTTGTTTTCCTGTCCCTCATTACCTGCATTACTGTCTTCTTTATTGCTTAGTTGATTTTTTGTAGTGAAACATTTAAATTCATTTCTCATTTCCTTTTGTATACATTCTATAGCTATTTTCTTTGTGGTTGCCATGAGGATTATATTTAACATCCTAAAATTATAACACCCTACTTTCAATGTATACCAATTTAACTTCAATAATATACAAAAACTTTGCTCCTTTAACAGCTCTTTCCCAACCCCTTTCAGTTGTTGATGTCACAAAATTACATCTTTATATATATATGCCCACAAACTCATAATTCTTTTAAATGTAATAGTCTTTTAAATTATGTAAACATAAAATGTGGAGTTACAAACAAAAGTTACACTAATACTAGTTTTTAAACTAGTAATTTTCTTTTAAAATGTATAGTCTCTTAAACTATGTAGAAAATAGAGAGTGGAGTTACACACTATTGTTATAATAATACTAGCTTTTATAATGACCAATGTATTTACCTTTATTGAGATGATTATTTCTTCAGAAACCTTTGAGTTTTGTCTGGTATCCTTTCATTTCAACTGGCAGGACTCCCTCTAGTATTTCTTGCAGGGCTGGTATGGTGGTAACCGACTCCCTCAGATTTTGTTTATATGGGAATGTCAATTTCTCCCTCACTTTTGAAAGACAGTTTTGCCAAATATAGTAGAATGTTCTTGGTTAATAGTTCTTTAAATTTTGCTTTTAGCACCTTGATTATATCAGCCCACAGCCTTCTGGCTGCCAAAGTTTCTGATGAGAAATCTGCTAATAATCTTACTGAGGATTCTTTGCATATCATGAGTCACTTCTCTCTTGTTGATTTAAAAATTCTCTTTGTCCTTGGCTTTCAACAGTTTGATAATAATGTGTGTCAGTGTGGGTGTCTTTGAGGGCACCTTACTTATATTTCATTAAATGTCTGGTATGTTTACATTCATGTCTTTCAGGAAGTTTATGAAGTTTTGGCCATTATTTCTTCAAATACTCTCTTTGCCCCTTTCTCTCTTCTTCTGGAACTCCCACAACACATGCTGGCCCACTTGATGGTGTTCCACATGTCCTTTAGGCTCTGTTTACTTTTTTCAATCTTTATTCTTCCTGTTCCTCAACTTGATTATTTACATTGTCCTGTCTTCAAGTTCACAGGATTCTTTCTTCTGCCTGCTCAAATCTACCTTTAAATACCTCAGTGATCTTGAAATTTCATTTATTATAATTTTCAGATCCAGCATTTCTTTTTGGTTCCTTTTTCAGTTTTATATCTCTTTATGGATCCTAAAACTTTGCTCATACACAATTTGCTTTACTTTCTCCACTTCTTCCTTTAGTTCTTTGAGCATTTTTAAGACTGTTGTTTTACAGTCTTTTTTTTAACAGATCCACCATCAGGTCTTTTTCAGGGACAGTTTAAGTATAAGCAGGGAAGATTAAAGATTAAAAAGAGACCAAAATCTAACTTCTAGAGATGAAACTACAATGTGTAAAATAAAAAAATATACTGGATTGGATGAAAGCAGATTATTCATTGCAAGAAACTTCTACACCGAAGATTACAAATCATTGCTAAGAGAAATTTAAGTAGATTTGAATAAATGGATATTCATGGGGTGGAAAGCTCAAAATTGTTAACAGTCATTTAACCCAAATTAATTGATCTATAGTTTTAGTGCAATCTCAATCAGGTTTTTTTTTTTTTTTTTAAGAAATTTACAAACAGATTCTAAAATTCACATGGAAATGCAAAGGCCCTACAGTAGCCAAAGAAACTCTGAAAAAAGATGAATAAACTAGAGGATTAACACCACCTTATTTCAGGATTTAAAGTTACAGTAATCAAGAAGTGTGATATTAACACAGAGAGATCAATGAAGTAGAATAGGGCCTTCAGAAATAGACCCACACAAGAATGGATAACAATTTTTTAAAAAAAGGTGCTAAGATGATTTAATGGAGAAAGGACAGTCTTTTCAACAAGTGGTGTTAGAACAATTGGAGAGCCATATGTACAAAAATGAACTTTGATCCTCACCTTGGATCATCTAAATATTGTGGGATTTAATTTTATGTGTCAACTTGACTGGGCTAAAAGCTGAACAGATAGCTGGTAAAACATTATTTATGTATGTGTCTGTCAGGGTATTCCTGGAAGAGGTTGGCATTTGGATTGTAGACTAAATAAAGAAGATCACCCTCATTAATGTGAGTGAGCATCAGCCAATCTGTTGCAGCCCTGAATAGAAAAAAAAGGCAAAGGAAGGGTAAATTTACTCCTTTTTTTTTTTGAGCTGGGCATCAATCTCCTGCCTTTGAATATGGGTGCTTTTGGTTCTTGAGCCTTTGAACTAGGACCAGGACCTAGACCATTACCCCCATCCTCAACAACCAGACCTTTGAACTCAGACTGTATTACAACACTGGCTTCCTGGTTTTCTCTCTCTCTCTGTCTTTATGTATGTGTGTATGTGTATTAATTTTGTTCTTCTGGAGAACCCTAACTAGGGCAGATTTGTACCCGAAAATTCTGAAACTTATAGGATAAAATATAAAAAAAATTTTGTAACCTTGGGTTAGGCAAAGATTTCTCAGATACAACATGAAAAGTATGATCAATGTAAAGACACATTGATGAATAGAACTTAACCACAATTAAAAACTTCTGCTCTGCTAAGAGAATAAGAAAGCACTGTTAAGAGAACAAAAAGACAAGCCACAGAAGGGAGGAAATATTTGCAAATCTTATACTGATAAAGGACTTTTAACCAGAACATATAAAGAACTCTCAAAACTCAATAATAAGAAAACAAACACCCATTAAAAAATGGGCAAAATCTTTGAACACACTTCACCAAAGGAGATATACAAATGGCAAATAAACATGTGAAAGATGTTCAACATCATTAGTCATTGGGGAAAAGCAATTACAACCATTATACACCTATTTGAATGGCTAAAAGTGAAAAGACTGACCATACCAAGTGTTCGTGAGGTTGTGGAGAAACTGCAACTCTCATACTCTGCTAGTTTGAATGTAAAATGATATAAACACTTGAGAAAACAAATTGAGTGTTTCATTAAAAGTTATACACATATGAGCCACATGATTCAGCCATTCTACTCCTATTCACTCAAGAAAAATGAAGACATACTAATACAAAGACTTGAAACAAATGTTGATATCATCCTTACGTGTAATAGCTCCAAACTAGAAGCAACCTAAATGTTTGTTCATCAACAGTTGAATGAATAAATAAACTGTGGTATATCCTTATACTGGACTACAGTTCTGTAATTAAAAGGAATGAACTAGTGAGACACCCAACAACATGGGTGAATCTCAAAATAATTATGCATAGTGAAAGAATCCAAATATAAAAGAGTAATACTATAGGATTCCATTCATATAAAATTCTAGCAAACTCATACTAATGTTTGTGACAGGAAAGCATATCAGCATTTGTCAGAATGGAGAAGGGTGTCAGAAGTGGTGGGAGGAATCAGAAAGGGGCATGAGGAATCTCCAGGGGGTGTTGGACATGTTCATCATCTAGATTGTTGTGATAGTTTCATGGGTGCTTACAGATGCCAAAATTTATCCAATGGTATACTTTATATAAGTGCAATTCATTGTATGCCAATAATATTTCAATAAAGTTGTTAAAAATATTTGTAAAGATAAGAAGATAATGCAGATTCCTTTCCTACACTGTTTCCTCTAACTTTAGGGAAATACTAATCAAAGAGTTAGCAAAACAAGGTTCAGATTGGTTAAAGATTTTTTTTAAACAAAATTCACTTACTTCACTCATTTAACAAATCTTTATTGTTATAAATGTACTCAGGCATTGTACACAAATGAAACTTTGAAGAAATTTTCAGATAAATACAACTGTTTATTATTTTATCCTATCTTTATATCATTTTCATAAACTGCCTTTAACAGGTATCATTCATTTCCATATCAATTGAGTGGTCTGTAGAAAATTCCCACGGTGTTTGGCTAATGTTTATTTCTTCTTTGTCATTACAAAAATATATTACAAAAATATATTCTATTATTTCTCTACCTCTAAGTTTATTGATTTTCTTTCTTACATTATTTTAATAAAATGCTTAACCTCTTTTCTAATAAGATAGTAGAAGTGCTACTTAATACATGGTAATATAGTCAACACTCAATATTTTTTAATTGCCATTCTAGATACCTTCTCCTAGTGTTTTCAAATTCCTAACAGATATTTATCTGCAGAATTTGAGAAAGAGATTTCACAATTCCCAGCAATTCCTGAAATCAAAGTTATTCTTAAAGTTTATCTAACGTTCTTCCCACTGCATACTTACTATTATAGATATCAAACATATGGGTTAATGAATAAGAAGTATTGAGTTCATAGCATTTACAAAAAACCATAGCCAATTGTGAATACTCATGCCCTCAGGAATATTCTAGTGAATATTACTGAGTAGCAGTTGAACAATTAAAAGTTTACATCTCCCAGCAAGGTTAACAATTCTACACAGAACCGCATGCCAAAATTACCAATTTAAGGACTTGTTTATTTCCAAACTTGTTATTTCCTGGAACACCACTCATAGGATTTATATGTTTAAATATTAATATCTATTAATATTTACTTTATTTACAAGAATGACTCACCATTAGCAGCATACAGAATGATGAACATACCCTTCCAACATGGCAATAGCTGCAGGCAAAATGATTAGATTGTGCTTCTTTGTGCTCCTGATTCATTTCTTGAGTATCTTGGATATATTAACCTTAACTTTGGGCTCTGCATATCAGCATTTCCTGCTCTTGCTTTAGACTTCACTGCCGTGGATTGCTTCTAAACAGTGGTGTCTCTATGTCGACTTCTAAGATTTAACTCTTGTAAGAAATTTTAATACTTTTTTTTTAATTTTCTCAATCTATATGTTTTTGAAATTCAAGAAATCCTAGGAATGACTCTCTGTATGGAAAAGCTGCTTTCTCCACTAGTCACTGGATATTCCAGTGGTTTCCAGTTTTATAATGAAAAACTTTTTTTCTCTTTCAATTTTCAATTTAACATCTTTTTGATCAGATCTACAAATTATCTGGCAAACACATTCTTTGAGTACTCACCTCTTTCTAACAACCCACTAAAAAAGAACGTTAAACTGTTTCCAGAAATTCAAATCTCATTCTTTAATATCACTTATGTATTCAGTGATTAACTTCTTCAGAGATTTTTTTTCTTCTAAAATCCCAGCCTTTGGTTGGAAGTCTAGATTAAAGACCATAAGTGCCTCAAGTCTTGGGTTTCCTGCCAAGGACTTAATAACCCCCAGAGAAGATTTCCAGTTCTTTTCTCTGGGAGTCACATCCCCCCACAGGGACTGGCAGAAAGAATGAGATTTAGCATACTCTCAAGGATTTCTCAGTAACTCTGAGCTTCATTGTCCTCATATTCCTTTTCTCAAAGAACTTTTGTAGATTAAAGCATGTGCTTATGCACATAGTTGTGTAACTATTACAAGGTATCAATGAATGGTCACTATTGTTTACTTATTGTTATTATTAACACTGATTTTTAATTTTATCTCCACTTTCCCAGAATTGTTATATTACTCCTGAGACTGAGACCGAACTTCTATCTTGACACTTTTTATCTTTCCTGACAAGACAAAACAGAAGGGGGTTCCTCAAGTCCTCTTACCTTTAGTTCATACTCAGAGACTTGTAATCAAGACACAGTGGGTGAGTGTTTCTGATAGGAGGACAAACACCTCTATCTGTACATCCATTCTCAGACACTGCTGCTGCTGCCCTCTGTGCTCCTCCCCCACAGAGTGCCCACATCCTAGATTAAGAAAAAAGAAAAGAAAACCTCTCTTTTGTCTGTCCTTAGCTCTGAGCAACAACACCCTTTTTATCCCATCTGGAGCTTTTTCTTCTTACTGCTCACAATTTAACCCAAACATTTTGCTCTGTGGTAGCATCATTGGACTTATATCAATTCTGAAGAGAGCCAACTTATTTGAATATATTCAGCGTGATTTTTTAAAATTAAAATTTTCCAGCCTGAGCAAGAGACAGACCCCATCTCTACTGAGAACAGGAAAAAAATAGCCAGGTATAGTGGCACATGCCTGTAGTCCCAGCTACTCAGGAGGCTGAGGCAAGAGGATCACTTGAGCCCAGGAGTTTGAGGTTGCTGTCAGCTAAGCTGACGCCATTGTACTCTGGCCTGGGAGAGTGTGAGAATCTGTCTCAAAAAAAAAAAAAAATTAAAATTTTTATTTTGTAATTACATCTCAGTCATAATTAAATTACCATCTTGATTGCCAAAAAAGTAAATTAAATAAGAATTTTAAAAACAATAGCAGCAAATTTATTTCAGAAATATCTTGTTTTGAGAAAAGTTGTATTGAAAAACTCTCTAAGAACCCAATTTTACTCTCTAAGAATTTCATAAAAATATCCACAATGAGTGAATTCAAACATGGTCCAGAACTATTTTCATAGGGAAAGATCTCACGATTAAAATGTATTGATCCACAGGCAAGAGTCTAGGGGAATGCAGTTTCATTCATGAAGCTAGTTTATTGGCATATCTGCCTGCTGAAGTGGATAAAGCTATGTATGGATTGATCCAAAAAATATTGTATGTCTGACCAACCTATGTCAGAGACACTTGTTTTGCCTTTTATTTAAGCCCTCTAAACACTATTGCTACCTCTCTTCCCACCCTACACATCTATCAAACAGTTCCCTGATTACCCTAAACAAGACTAACATGATCACTCTCTTACCTCTATCCATTAAAAGGACAAAATCCAGAACATAATATCCACAAGCAGCCAGGATCTTGGCTATGTGGACCCTGGATACACCATCCTTATTGACTTCTGCAAGAAGAGAAGAGAGAGGGAGGGGACAGAATTAACAGAGACTAATAGTGACAACAAAATAAAATAATGGTGTCTTACCTGTTTCCTTACCTTTTTCCTCCATGTACATTTCACATAATATGATCAATCTCTCTGCTTGGACAGCTGCTGCCTACAATGTGATTTTGTTCTCGAAGTTTCTATTCTCACTTCTTGTCTTCTAGTAGAAATGGCCAGAGTTGAATACAAGTGAAATCCACTGTAGCAATTGACTTCTCAGGAGGCTCCATCCTCTGCAGGCCTCAAATAAAGGCTTCTCTCTCTTTCACAGTCTTGAAACACATTGAGTTTTTCCCATAAATTCCCGACTTTCCTCCTGTTGATTTTTTTTTTTTTTTTAGTGAATACTTTGTGTCATAAAATAAGCCACAAAAACACAGAATTCTAGAGCTTAAAGGACCTCAAAGATTAACTAGTAAAGTGGTCCCAGGGTTCTCCAATCTTTGATGCAAATTGGCACTTACTCCAGACATTCTGATTTAATTGATTTGGGTGTTACCTTGCCAATGGGACTGTAAAAAGCTCCCAGGTGATTGCAATGTGAAGCAAAGTTTGAAAAATTCTGATAAAGTACTAATCCTTACTTTTTCTTAGGACATATAGATAGTAGGTGCCCAAGCCAGGACTTGAAAGAGGGTCAGTTGTTACTTGGGCCAGTGTGCTTTTCATAGTTCAAGTGCTGTGTTTCTTCTAAATGAAATAGCACCAAATGACAGTAAGTGTAAAAATCGGAGCAATTCTTGGGAATTTATTAAGGTATTAAATATACTAAATAAATATTGAAGAATATAGGTTAAGATAGGCCATTCAAAAAGAAAAAGCTTAGTAATAGTGCATTATTTTAGTATTATGGGACATAAATGACATTATCTGATTGCTATCAATAAAATACTGGTGAAATAAAAGCAAGTCTTTGGCAGGCAAATGAATATGCAGTTCTTCATACTGAGTCATTAAATGGTGGGTTGGAATGATTTGTCTTTTTGTAGGATGATCTATCTGTTAATATTATTTTATAAGCTAGAGAGAAAATTATGTTCATAGAGGCACTGGAATAAAGTTTCTTCCATTCAATTGATTAGGAAATAATTCTTTAGAAATGCTTAGATATTTAACATACCCAAAATAGTAATAGGAGGGTCATAAGCAAGTAACACAAAAGCAATTTGAGATAACAGAACACCAAATAAAATGTAATAACCATAAAGGCATTTAAAGGCCCTTGGTCTCAGTGCTACCATTAATAATTGACTATCTGACCTCATTGTTGAACACCGTCAAAGTAATGAATGTGTAGTTGGCCTTCATTGTCCTTGTGTTCACCATGCTCTGTCAGCACCTCCTAGGTAGCCATCAATTCTCTTAGTGTTCTTCTCTCTGCTGTTTTTATTATCTTTTATTAACAGCAGAAAGACACGTTTTGCAGTTTTGATTTAAAGACAAAACTTTGGCTGTAAGTTGAGGCATCAAGTCTACACATACATTGCTACTCACAGTCTTTATTAAAGTTGCTTGTATGTTCAAGGATATACAATTTTTAAAAGCATTCTGAATTTTCTTGAATGGCATTAGTTTCTAATATGCTCTTCCAGAAATACATCACATGTGTTAATCTTGGGTCGAGAAAACATAATGGTGGTTTTATGCCACTAAATTTGGAGTGGTTTGTTTCACTGCAACAGTAACTAGAATAGTAGTGGATGCATTGTTTTGTTTGTTGGGGAAATGATTCTCTTTTTTTGACTTTCCCCCAATATAACCAAGAAGCTACCAATCAAAGTATTCCCCTTTAGAAATTTTAATCAATATAAGAGTGGGACACAGCCTAGGTTGGAGTAATGATAATACGATGTCCCCTTTGCTAAAGTGATTGGCCCGGGGTGTGGCACATGACCCAACTAGGGCCAGTCTGAGTCTGTTCCTGGAAGTTTCTAATTAGAGCTGGAGGGAAAAGCTCTTTTGCCTGTTAGGTCCGGCAAGTGGCCACGCTACAGTATGGAGAAAGCCTTCCTGCAGTAGGAGAGAATGAAGCTGCGCAGAGAAGAGATCAAAGAAAAGAGGAAGAGAGAGGGAGGACTGACTGTGCTTGAGCTTCTGGTTCCAGTCACCAAGTTCATCTGAGTTTCCCTGGGCCTGAAGCTCTTTCTTCATTTCTGAGCCCTGTCCTGGTATCCTTTCAATAAATTGTTCTATTTTGTGTAATCTACTTTGAACTAGGATTCTGTCACTTGCAAAGTGTGAGAACTATCACATTGAGCTTGAATTTCACCCTCATCATCAGATATCCTCAAGAGTATATGATTTTGAAGAAAGAGGCTATTTGTGGGCCAAAAAGAGAAAAACAAGGGCATACTGAGGGAAAGCATTTGAAAATAACAAAGAATTCTTATAAAGTAAAGGCATTAAATTAAAGGCAGATAGACACGACAAACAGAAGAGATCAATTAACAAGTCATTTTTCACAGACAGGAGTAGATCCCTCTTGAAGTTGTGAGTTTTTAGTCCCAGTTATAATGCCATATTTCCCCAGTCACTGCTGCTCATCCCTTGTTGCCCAACCATACCTACAGCCCGTTATTAATTTCTCCTAATTTAGGGTTGTGACAAAGTTAATATCACGTGTTTAGAATTTAGCTGTCAATTTAACGTGAACAACACAGACAATTATTATGTAGAGGGCATTAACTGGACAGAAAATCAATACCCACAGGGAAAACACTGGATGCCATTTAATCACCAATACCTAATCAGCAAGAAATAAGAATATAACAAAGAAACAATCTTCTGCTCTTAAAGAAATAATTGAAAAAGAGTGAAATTTAAGCAAAAAGAAAAAAAATCAGAATTGCATAAAACCTTATTAAAACATTTTTTGATGTTTCTTTTGGAAAGAAAATGACCCCTTATGAATATTACATAGACTCTGGATGGACATTGTTTATGGTTTGTATGGTACTTTAAAATTTGTCTCGCCATGGGAATCTTAGCTAATAAGATGCTATTTCTGGTAAAGAAGGATAGTTTGTGATATTTGGTAAAGGGAAAATAACGCTTGGATTATGTTTCAGATAAAAACACTCATTTAGAAAGAGCCCTTAAAAATTGAGTTGTTAAATATTTAAAAGTTCAGGAATTTTAGCAAACTACCTAATTTTTTATTGATAATATATTACTGGTAACCATCCTTCATAGGTATGTGTGTTTAACATGATGATTCAGCCTCTTTTTGTTGGGATTCTTGCCATAACTCTTACTCACTTCCCAGGAGTCTCTTAGGCTGTTCCTCTCTTCTTATTTTTACCCAAATGTGTACTAATGGAATACAAAGTAATTTAATAGAAACCTTAGCAAAATATAACGAAGAAAATAAATTATAGGATTGTAGAAATTTGGAAGTGGAGGGGTCTCTGGAGCTCATTTGGTTTGATGACCTTATTTTACAGGTTCGGAAATGAGACTCAAGGAGATTAATTATTTTTCAGCTCAAAGTTACATTAGCTGCTGAGAAAAAATAAAATGCTCCCAAACTATATATAAATAATTCTTAGGTTATTCATGGTTTTGGTGTTTCTGTGCCTCGGTTTTTGTTTCTTACTTTTTTAGAGTCATATCTGTTTGAATGGCTTTATATTTAAGTTATTGAGTGATAGGATCTAGTGCAGCAATTCTCAAAGTGCAGTCCCTGGACCAACAGTATCAGTATCGCCTGGGCAGTTGTTCAAAATGCAAATTCTTGGGCCTCATTCCAGATGTAGTGAATTAGAAACTCCAGTGTGTGTGTGTGTGTGTTGGGGCGGGGGGCGGGCAGCAATCTCTGTTTCAATAAGCCCCTTGGTTATTCTGATGTACTAGGTTTGTGAAATGACACATGGTCTGAGTGTTAGGAAAATGAGATCTTAGTCCAAACTCTGTAACTAACTGGTAGCAACTCACATCTTAAAGCAAATCTAATATTCTTTTTTTTCCTTTACTAAAACCCTCTAAAATTCTCCCATAGACTACTGAACACAATTTAGCCCTTGCGTAAACCTTTTCAGCCCTATGTAAACAGCCCTCTACTTCTACAACTTCATCTCCCTTCAAGCATTTCCTCCAATTCGGGCTCCAACAGTACCAATCTCTCTGTTCCATTTCCCCTATTGTTCCCTTGCCAGGAATGCTCTTTCTTCCTTCTTCACCTGACTCAGCTCTTTTATGAATCCGACTAGAGGCCCAGAAATTGTAGCAAGTCTTCTTTGGTTTCCTCCCAGGATGGGTTCTGTGTCTTCTTTGTTTTCATAATAGTCTATGCATATGACATCACTGAGAGCCGAAAATACGTAGGTATTAACTAGTTAATGGAGGACAAATGAGCTTCCTCAGACAAGAGAACGGCTTGTGCAAATGTCCTGGGCTGCTGGGAGGACACAAACAAGGGTCTGAAAGGAGTGGCAGTGTGGCAGGAGTGGAGGGTGTGAGAAAAGTGCAAAGGGAGGCTGGGGAGGTAGGTTGGGCCAAATCATGCTGCGTGTTGTAGGCAACAATGGGGATATTTGTCCTTATCCTAAGAGCAATAGGAAAATATGGACATATTTTCAGAAAAAAGTGAATACAATAAGATTTTCATTTTAAGAGGATCACTTTGGCTGCTGTTAGAAGGTAGCAAGAGCAGCTTTTAGGCAGCCAGCTAGGACATCATTGCAGTAGTGCAGGGAAAAGACAGTGGTACCTAGGATGGTAACTTCTCTGTTAGTGGTGGTGGAAATGGAGAGAACAGATGGATTTCATGAGATATTTTAGGACTTAGTGATGGCTGGATTGGAGGAGGTCAGTGAGTGGGAAGTGTCAAGGATGACTCCAAAACTTTTGGTTTGTGTAACTAGTGCATTCAGTCATTTAGTTGGGGGATACCAGAAGACTAGGTTTTGGAAGAAAAGTTAGGGACATCAGGAATTTGAGGCAACAACAAGGTAGGTAGTCAAATTCAGAGGGAGATCAGAGATGAATACAAAATTTGGGGGTCATTGCTCAAAGGAAATCTTGATGAAAAAGGTTTTATTGGATTAGTGGGGATGGAAACCACTTTGTAATGGGTTGAGTAGTGAGGGAAAAGTCAGGAAGTAGAAAGAGGAAGTTTTATTAAGTGTCTTCAGAAGTGAAAATGTGAAAGAAAGGAGAAAATAAGAGAGTTGCTGGAATTGGGAGTGTAGACAAATTAGGGTTTTACATGTTTTAGAGACTTGACTGTATTTAAAAGCTGATGAGAAGAACTCAGTTGATGCAGAGAGGATGAACATGTGAAGAGAAGTGATAATTTATAGTAAGGTTCTCAAGAGAGCAGTAAGTGATGGAATCCAAAGCACAGGTGAAGGAACTAACTTTAGACTGGAGTTAGGACAGCTTCTCTATTACAACATTGCCCAGGGAGGTTTTATAAGTTTGATAATCAAAGAGATGGGGAAGTTCCTGTCCCAAGCTTATAGTCTCCCAGTAAAGTTAAGGACTCGAACATCTGCTGATTCTGAAGGGCTCTGCAAATCTTCATTCTGTTGTTTCCCATTACAGGGAGTACTGCAGAGCTTCAACATAGAACCTTCTGTTACTAAGATGTGCCTTGTGCACAAAATGATGCAGTTAAACTATCGGATTTTACGTCAGTGGATTTGGGTTCAAGTATCATCTCTGCACTTCAGAATACTGAACCTTGGTCACCTTCCTCAACCTTATTTTACTCAGTTGTATTTCCTCATTAATAAATTGGAGAGGATAGTTCTTATCTCACAGGGTGGTTGTAAGTAGTGAGTGTAAATGATAAAACTGCACAAATGTTAGTTATTTTAGTACAGTAGAGTCTAGGGTCATGTACTTTTAGACTTAAAGTTTCCTATGGATCCCCAGTCTAACAACACCCTGGTAATGGGCATGTGGGAACTGAGGCCCAGGGCAGCAGGGTTAGAATGGGCACTAAGTATCCATCCATTATGCATTTTCCATTATTTTATGTTGTTCACTGTGGCCTTTGGAAGAACTAGTTTATGTGGTTACTTTTTGTTGTGTCTTGCTGACCTTTTTTAATTAATTTTTTTCCATTATTGAAAATAAATAAATGGGACCTGATCAGGTTAAAAAGCTTCTGCACAGCCAAGGAATCAACCATTAGAGCAAATACACAACCTACAGAATGGGAGAAAATATGTGCATGCTATACCTCTGACAAAGGGCTGATAACAAGAATCTATAAAGAACTCAAGCAAATCATCAAGAAAAAAATCAAACAACCCCATTGCAATGTATTTCCAAAATAGGATTTAAAGCATATTATAAAAATGCTTGTTTTCTCTTATTTTGGGTAAGTGTAGGTTTTAAGTCACTACCTAGTAACTGAAGGTATTGGCTCTATTGGTTAACCTGACAGATTCACACTGCCAAATAAGGGGAACACTCTCATTTAAATACTCTGAACAAAAGTAACATATATCTCAGTCCCTATGTATCCCCAAGGCATGACCAGTTTATTATAGACATTGCATATTCTAGTACTTCTTTGAGACTATCTTTAAAAAGTTGGTAAATGAAACCAGATTCATCTCCTTCATCTCCCACTATACATTTACACATAGCAATGGAGAACAATCATTCAATTAATTTTGCTGGACTATTTCTGTAACATTCATTTTAGGCATCATCCTTGTCATCTTCTGTTCCCATTAACACTCCTTGTTCTGCTTATAAATATTTCATATGCATATCTTTTGCTTCATGTTGAGGTTTAATGATCCCCTTTCTCCTTTGCTGTCCCTTTGATGTATTATGCTCATTAGAATGGAAGGGCAAGGGTTGAATGTATTTTTTGAACCAAGTCAAAGACTTGTAAAATTTCTAAAATTTGCTGCCCTATCAAAATTTATGATTTAAAAAAAATCTGGCTAGGAGCCTTGAGATGTATTCAACAAACAGATATTGATTTGAGGTCAATAATTTTTGGGGGGAGGCGAAGGATAGAAAAAGAAAACATTTTAAATGTGAAAAATTCTTAAATTCTGCATAAAATAGTTAACTAAAATGATCATCTAATTTCAACAATTTTAGATGTTTGACAAAAAAATAAGATGAATATGTTGTTATGAAAGCAAGTCCTTGGATAAAACGTGAGGGGAGCTATAATTTTTTTTAAAATAAAAGACAGAGTTATCATTAAGGATTGCTGAATAAATCCATAATGATTCTCTGAACACACTAAAGGAGATATTATAGTTGAAGCTTGTCAACAAAGTGAGTCAGCTGGTAAGAACCATTTTCTCTTTTCAAAATGTGGCAGTACTTCCTAGTAGGAATTTCATTTGCATCAATAAGATGTTTCCAGTGGAAGAACACTGTAGCATTGAGTTGCGTACTGTGAGATTGCTTCATAGATAAGGACCTGTTATACAGTGAAATTTTTTATTTGTTAGTAATCAAGATGGGCTATGAGACAAACTGGCTTCTTGATGAAAATGACTGCATAGTCAATTGTTTTAGAAAGAGGTTTCACTCTATTTGCATTTGACAGATGAACAAATTAGTTGCCAGAATTTCTTGATGAAATAAAAGGAAACTCTTAGTAGAATGCAGGCCAGGTCACATCTAATAAGGTCTGGGATTGGTTTAGGTACCTCCTCTGGCCTTCAGAAAAGGAGGAAACCATCTAAAGTTGATAGGAATTGATTATTTCCACTGTCCATCAGGTAGCTCATTTAAACAGGTAACAATATGTGCTCTGACTCTATTGCATCATGCTTTAAAGCTGTCTTCTGAATTCTGTCCTCTGGAAAAGGACGAGCTGGTAAACATTTTCTGTTTACTAACTGATGTTAAAAATTCTTACTGCTATCTCTTTTATCAGCTGAAAAATGCAAATTTATATAACCTTTTCATACTGAACTTGATTTTCTCACTCCTGACGTTGAGTTGTTCTTGTCCTTAGATTTAATAACTTAATGAGGTTGTTCTGATACTACAGGAGTCCTGGCTTTTTAGTCCCCAAAGTTCAGCTTGACTCTTATCCTGCAGCCTCCCACTACTCACCTTCTTCATATTGCTGTCTCAGATCTCTGTTGTCACCTGTGCCTACGGAGCAATGCATATAATAATTCCCTACAGGGCTTCCTTGTCAGTGGGGCAGAGATGTAATTCCAGGTTTAACAAGAAAACCCTCCATCACTCATCTCCTTCCTGGAGTCTGCTCTTCCTTCCGTGGGAGGCAAAGCCTTAAATCCACAATTAGATAAAGCTTGTACTGCAAATATATTCCAAGAGAGATAATACAGCAACTTAGTTTTATTTGTATAAAATTATAAATGCCTGATTTAAGACCCAGAAATCATGCTGTATGTTGGAAGGGGAGGGAGTGTGAAGACACTGAGGATGTACAACAGGGCTAGAAAAACTGTCAAATTTAACTTTGCTTACTCCATCCCACTATCACTTTTTATTAGAAGTTGTAATGGTCCCTGAAAATATTGAGCAGTAAAGGGATGCCCTCACGGACTCTCAGCAAGAGTTGAACTATTCATTGCTTAGACCTAGCCCTGAGTGTATTACTTTTTGATCTACCTTGAAAAGTCCATGATTCTTTCCTTGGCCATGTTTGGTCTATTGATAAGCCCATCAAAGGCATTCTTCATTTTTGTTACAGTGTTCTTAATATCTAGGATTTCTGAGAGTTTCCATCTCTCTGCTTACATTATCCATCTGTTCTTGCATATTGTCTACTTTTTGTATTAGAGCCCTTCACATATTAATCACAGTTATTATTTTCAATTCCCTTTCTGATTATTCCAACATCTGCGTCATATCTCAGTGTGGTTTTGATGCTTGCATTTTCTCTTCAGATTGTCCTTTTTTCCTTGCTTTTTGGTATGCCATGTAACTTTTTGTTGAAAGCCTGACGTGTTTGTATTGGGAATAGGAACCAAGGTAAACAGGCCTTTAGTGTGAGGATTTATTATAATCTGGCTAGGAATTGGGCTGTGCTTAATGTTTGCCATACCTAAAGGTTTTAGTGCCTTCAGATTCCTCTACTGTTCTTGTTTTGTCTCCTCCCTGGACTTTGGCTTTCCAATATACTCCTCCTCAGAGAGAGTCTGTGTCTTGCAGCTCTTTAGCTATAATCCACTGTTATACTAGAGCCCTGTTGCTGTGGCTGCAAGGCATAGGGGACAGAAAAGCATTCTGCAATATAATTAATTGGGCTTGTATCTCTTATCTGTGACTTTGACAATTATTTTTACATGGTATAGCCTTCATTTTCTCTCTTAGATGAGACAGAAAGGCTGGAGAGCCCAGGAAGATGAGGAATGTCTTTCCCCCAGCTGGGCTAAGGCTCTAATAGTCTTTTCCCTTGCTGAGTAAGGCTTTGTTATGGAGAACACTTTGGGCCTGGTTCACATTGGTTTTTCTTTCCCTCCTTCTGCCAGAGGCATGAGGATATCTTTCTCAAATCTTCACTGTAGGAGTCTGGTGGAATTCTTGGAGGTAAACCCCTTAAAGTGTGGATCTGCGCTAAGACTGTGGCTTCTACGAGTTTCTCACTCTCATGGTAGTCTGCTTGCAGCCTCTAGCAAGTCATCAAAATTATTATTTAACTTTTCCTACCCGTGTATAGATCCAGAAGCTTCTGCTCCAGGTGAACAGATCTCGGCCATGACCTTCTGGATTCATCTCTCTCTTGTTAGATTTTGGGTAGTGGTTTGCCCAGTTATTTCTCTCAATGCACCCCTCTTGGGGCAAAATGGCTATTTTTTAAAAAATTGAAGTGGCTGTAGTTTATTCATAGTTATACATCAATCAGGTTTGATATTAGAGGAGTTGAGAGTAGAAAAATGACTTTGGAAGATAGGTCCCATAAATAGAATATAGAATGGACTCTAAAATCTACTTATGGGACCCTCGGAATATAGAAATCTTCTTCCTTACCACAACCATTGCTCCCCCATGAAATGCTATGTCAAAGTTCCCTTGATATGAGATTCAAGCAGATATAAAGTAAACATTTGAAAATAGGTCTTAGTTCTCTAAAATTTCTCCCAGCCAACTTTAATTCTTTGATCTGCTTCTGTAATTATTTTTTTATGCTACAACACATACAATCAACTTGCAAAAATTCTACTCTCCTTTTAAGGGTCAGATTATATACAACTTCTGATCTCTTAGAGTGAAAGTAAATTCTCTTATCTTATTATTATAGAGGTATGCTGGAGGCAGTTAATATTGGTTCACAAAAGCTGAATATGTGCATAACTCTGTTCCACATTGTGTGATATGACATTGGTACCCTGAAATCAGCTATAGTGGGAGCATTTACACCAAGGAAATTGTAAAACACTATCCACTGGGAATTTATTTTTCTTGTACAGGCAGTTAAACATATAACATCACACCACTGTGTGTGTGCCCATGTGTGTGTATGTGTAGTGTCTGTGTATGTAGATACATAGATAGAATGAGAGAGAAACAGACAGGCAGAGGGAGAGAAACAAAGAGATACATAATAGTTCTTTATGTACTTATGTCTTATTCTAGTCTGTATTTTCTTAAGTGTAGTGGGCAGGTATTATTTTTTCCTCCCAGGTATCCACTCCCACTTTTTAACTGGGGAATCACTGATCCACTATTTCATTCCTGATCATTTGGGTGAGGCTTAATTATTTCTTGGTTTCTTGGTTCCAAGGGCAGAGATGAATTTGGTTAATGAGGATATTGGTTCTCTCTGGCCATAGCGATTGATTCAAGGGCAGTCACATGACATAAACTGACTCAATCAAAGCCAATGAATGCCAGCCCTGGGATTTCAGCTGGAACTCTTGGAAAAATACTTTCTTTTCACTGAGGTCCTAAGTTGGAACTGCTAGTGCATGTGTAGGCAATGCAATAGTAGAACCTGTCTAAGAATAAAGTCAATACAGAGAAACAAAGGACCAAGAGATAGAGAGGGGATTCCTGATCATTTTAAGCACCTGGATCTATCCTTAAGTTGTGCTCTTTTTCAAATATGTAAACCAATTTTTTTTTTTACATTGGCTAGTTTGAACAAGGGTTCTCATTGGCAACCAAAAAAGCCCTAAGAGTAAATAAAATATAATATAGTTTTAAAAAAATCATTATAGCCACACAGCAGCATAATGCCCCATCCATGAAGGAGCTTAATGACTATTTACTGAATGAAAGAATGAATCTGATGTAAAATACAAATGCAAAGTTTCCTGTCAATGTGGTATGTAGTTATTCCTTCCTGAAAACCTTATTAAATATTTGAATGAATTGTTCATATCAGATTTCATTCATTTCTAAAGAGGAAGAAATTGTGTTCTATTATATGACCTTCATTGCCTCTCTGCTGTTTGACTTTTACTTATTTGTTATTTGAAGAAATAATTTCTTCAGATAAGTAAGATATATTAAGTACTTCTGTTTTGGATTTTTCAAGGTAAAGAATTCCATTCTTTAAAACATAAAATGAATTATAAAAATCCATGTTATTTAACAAATAAGGTATTTAAAAGTAATATTTAGACATAAAAAAGAACGTTAATCTAAAATGATAACAGAAACTGTAAGAAAGTACAAATTTTTAAAAGGTGACAAATACTATAACTGCAACAAAGTATAGGAAAAATAAAATGATTTTGTTAAATTAAGTAACTGCCTAAAAATCTTCATAATAATTGCTTTTTTTCTATTTGTATATTCTTTGGTTGCCTCCTCATATGACCACAATTTTGTAATATCATTTTCTATAGAGAAAATAGAAAGATAATCCCATCTTTCCTCTAGAATGATTTTCCTTTTTGAGGTCATCCTCAATAGTCTTTCATTCAATAAACAAAACAAAACCCATGCCTTTTTTTTTTGACTGGTGTTGCCCTCTTCTGTGCCCTATCTTTTTTTGGCTAAATGTGCTTGACTTTAAACAATTGAAGAGGAAAAGGTTTCATGCTTGGTCCATAAATGCTCAGCTCAGGGACATGTGGATGTCCTTTTTCTTAGTAGCTAACAAAAATTCATTATTACAAAACCAGAAGGAGCAATGCATTTGTTTCATTTTTAGAAGTTGTTCGAACAATTAAGTCGAGATGCTGAGAACAGTTTTCTTTTCATTACTTTAAAATAAGTGGATTCACCCTGCCCTTCTGTATATTTTTAGTTTTTAGTTGTTTCACCAAGTAATTGGGTGGAGAGCTAACTTTCTCCTTTACATTTTATTTTCTCTTTTCAGTGATCAATTGCTGATTCAGAAAATAACAGAAGACACTAAAAGAAGACCTACCATCCAGAGCTAGTCTACAAGTTGTGACTCAAGTGCATTTATGTACCTAGAGTATCAGTTCCAATGACAGCCATTGAAACTGAGCCATGTAGTGAATTCAATATGGCATTTTATGTGCTCCAATATTTTACCCCACAGCTAAATCAAAGGACGATGGAGGAGACTACACCTGCTGATGAATTATTATTTTAAACAAGTGGAGACCTGCACAGAGAAGATCATAAATATACCAACAGTGTATAAGAACTGGTATTTGTGACTTTAGTTAATCCAAAAGATAGGAGTTAAACGATGCTTTAGAAACTATATGGAACCAGTGGAAAGCATTGCTATATAGAGGAATGACTGGCTATACTGAAGCAATGAATTAATGTTATTCCAGAAATTGTTAACCCAAAGCTCTTACTTCACTTTCCTATTTATACATGTTAGCATTTAATACCTAACTAATCATAGATGACCCTCTCCTATCTTATATATAAAATGGGAAGAGATAGTGCTTTACTTCAAATTTTGGTAAAATGATATTTTTGTATCTTGAAGCTGTGTGATCACCCAAGGGTAGGGAGGGGCCAGGATTGTCAAGGCCCAAAACTAAAAGTAAAGTCTTTATTAACAGTGAAGTCCTTGGGGTAGACCAGGGAAAAGAGGGTGTTGAAACTGATGCCTCTGATGCCTTCTTCACTGGGAACACTGGAAAACCAACAGGGGAACAGTGGCAACTGGTTTGAATAAGTGTCACAGAACACCTTGAGATTTACTGGGAAATTGGGTTTTTCTTCTTGGTGACAGTTTCTGTGAGTGACAGAGATTACTGAGATAAACTTGAAAGGCAAAGGATAAAGAAGCTTATCCTCCCTTCTTTTTGCTAGCTACAGGGTGCTTCCCAATCTTAAGCTCTATAGTTTCTTCTTTTCTTTTATCTCAAACCATCGGTTAATTAAACACATCTTCAGTGCCTAGTACATTTGGGTGCTGTGTCAAATATATATACGTATACTTACATATGCGTGTATATGTATGCATAAAATATGGTCCCTACTTCCAAGAAACCTAGGGCCAAGTAGAAGAGATAGTCTTTTCCTAAATGACAGAGAGTGATAAGTATCAGGTATGAGGCACAAACCAAATGCCATAGAAATTCAAACGAGGGAAGGAGTGCATTCATCTGTAGGATCAAAGTCTTGAAGGAAAGATAGAATTTTACATGGTATCTGGATATTAAAGTGGATTTTTCTGTTCTCTCTGAATTTCAGCAAAAACTCCTCAAGTAGAAAATAGACACAAAGTACCTAAAGAGAATGATAAGGAGCTACGGGGTACTGTGGATTACTAAGAGTTGGCCAAACTGGAGCTGAAGCCCTTATTTCCTTGACCCCATTTAATGATGCTATGGAATTTTTCCTTTCCTCACTAAGAATAAGAGAAAGAAGGGTTAATTGTGTCCCTACCAAAATGAGACTGTATGTGGAGATACATTTAAAGAGATAACTAAGGTTAAATGGTCATAAGGTTAAATGGTCATAAGGGTGGGGTTCTAATTCAACAGAACTGGTGTCCTTAGAAGAGAGAGAGAGAGATGCATACGAACAGAGAAAGGCCATGTGAAGACACAGTGAAAAGGTGGCCATCTGCAAGCCAAGGAGAGAAGTCTCAGGTGAAGCCAACCCTGCTGGCACCATGATTTTGGACTTTCAGCCTCTAGACCTGTCAAAAAATAAATTTCTTCTATTTCAGCCATGCAAAATATGGTATTCTGTTATGACAGCCCTGACAAACTAATACAGAGGACTGCCCTATTATTGAACCAATTAAGAGGGTCCCAAGAAAACTTCTTACAGGGATTGGAAATGATTATAAGAAGGTGAGACTGACACATTAACCCTCTGAGAATGTGCTGGTGTACATGAAATTAGAGACAGGGTGTGAAGTTGGTTTGATTTTGATTTATGGGTTTTAAAAAATATTTAAAGTGAACTGTCTTCATTAAAATGGGAATATACTTTGAGATGTCACCAGTGAGCATGGAAGGAAGAGATCATAGACCATGTTTGAAAGGAATAGTTTAACAAAGCTTTCTTGTTCAAATTTTTCAATAAGCTGATCACAGATAAAAACACTAAGACCTTCTGCATGACAAATATCTACCTGTATCACTAATCTCATTGAATATTCTCTAATAGAAGTTACTGTTTTATTTTATGGAATCAGTATTTTTTTAGCCTACTTAGTTTTTGACTCAGAATATAGTCCCCAATAATCGTATTTATGAACTAGGAGAGTAAGGTTGTTACCTCAATTTGAGCTATTATAACAGATTATCATAGACTGAATGGCTTAAATAGACATTTCTTTCTCACCATTCTGGAGGTTGGGAAGTCTAAGATCAAGGTGTTGGCAGATCCAGTATCTTATTAGGGTTCCCTTCTTGGTTTGCAGAGGGCTGTCTTCTTGCTATGTCTTCATATGGCAGAGAGCAGAGAGCAAGCTCTTGCATCTCTTTTTATAAGGGCACTAATTCAATTTATGAGAGCTCCACCCTAATGATCTAATAATCTTCCCAAAGCCATACCTCCAAATGCCATCACTTTGAAGGTTAGGATTTCAACACAGGAATTTTGGGGAAGAACACAACCATTTAGTCCACATCTTCTTATATTTCCATTCTGCCTTTCTTCTCCAAGACTAGAGAATGGCAGGATTTTCTAAATTCTGACATGACTTACTTTCTGTGTTGCTTTTTTTTTTTTTTGGAATATCAAATCATGGCTATAGCTACTCTCTCTCTCTCTCTTTCTTTCTGAGTGTGTATATGCATGTGTGTATGAGAGAGAGAGAGAGAGAGAGAGAGAGAAATTTAAATACTAGAATTCTCTATATTTTAAGATTAACTTTTTTTTGACCTATAGAAGTATTTAATGGATTATATGGATGGCTCAGCAGAGGGAGTTCATTATCTGCTTATTCTTGATTAAGGTATTGTATACTTTCAATCGATGGTAATTGAATTTACAAGTCATAAACATCTGATAGCAACACAATTGCCAAAATTAACTGACTTGGGTGTTTCAGTGCATTTACCAGCAGGCATCATACCACCTGCCAATATTATTGGCATATTTAGTTGGCATCTCACTTGACTAGTTCTTATACCTCTTAGTGAGACAATATGAGCTATGAGTTTTTCCTGTAAGATATTCTCCTTTAAAGACTGTAGGGTGAATAAAGAAGCTTAGATTTTTTTTTTTTTTTTTGAGTACTGGGATATTGCTAGAAGAGAGCAGAGAAAGAAGTTCATAATTCAAGTGAAGAAAGTAAGCAAGTTCATGGTAATTACATGAAGGAGTTGATCAAAAGTCAGAAAATGGCTGAATACTAACTTATATGGTGCCAGTGTAAGCAGTTTGCAGGGGAATTCCAAGGCAGTATAACAAGTCATCGTGTATGGTTAGACAAAGTGAATCTTATTAATATTCATGTTATCCTTAATTGAGCTTGATTTGAATTCCTTTACAAATACTGATTTAGCCTACACTTCTATCACACCAAGAGATGTAGTCAATGTGTACAACAATTGACCAGAAGGCAGATCCAGAGCATCCCAAATTGGTCATCAATTGTATGAAAGGAACTTATATTGCAGCATAAACTACCATCTGTTTTTGAAATTCTATGCAGCGAACTGACTTATTTGATTGCCAATTATCAGCTTTGTTTACCTCTCCTGTAACTTTTGAGTGATAGAAATACCCTTCTGGGCCGGGCGCGGTGGCTCACGCCTGTAATCCTAGCACTCTGGGAGGCCGAGGTGGGCGGATCGTTTGAGCTCAGGAGTTCGAGACCAGCCTGAGCAAGAGCGAGACCCCATCTCTACTAAAAATAGAAAGAAATTATATACAGCTAAAAATATATATGGAAAAAATTAGCTGGGCATGGTGGTGCATGCCTGTAGTCCCAGCTACTCGGGAGGCTGAGGCAGGAGGATCCTTGAGCTCAGGAGTTTGAGGTTGCTGTGAGCTAGGCTGATGCCACGGCACTCATTCTAGCCTGGGCAACAGAGTGAGACTCTGTCTCAAAAAAAAAAAAAAAAAAAAGAAATACCCTTCTGTTGCCCCTGGAACCTGAGAACATTACCTTATTTGGAAAAAGGGTCTTTGCAGATGTATTTAAGTTAAGGATCTTGAGAGAAGGAGGTAATTTGGATTATCTAGGTAGAAAGAAAGAGACAGACAGACAGACATACGGAAGAGAAGACACACGTATAAGAGAAGGCAACACGAAGTTGGAAGCAGAGATTGGAGTGATGCAGCCACAAGCCAAGAAGCCAAGGGGTGCAGACAGACACCAGAAACTGGGAGAGCCAAAGCTCTCCCTCAGAGCCCTTGGAGCAAGAATGGATCTGTCAACAGACATGTTGATTTCAGATTTATGGCCTCCAAAACTGTGAGAGAATAAATTTCTGTTGTGTTAAACAATCAGTTTGTGGTAATTTGTTACAGCGGCAACACACACACATGTACACACACAAATACTTCTATACAATATTTGGACCAATACTATTAATGTTAGTTTAATTTACTCTTAATCTTAAAGTTATATTGGGCTACTAGATGTTTTCCAAAACATTACCATTGGAATAATTCAAGATCAGCTTGATGAGAATATAACAGATGATGATTCACAGGATTTGGTTCCATTTGACAATTTGACATGGTATTCTAGTTATCTCTTACAGCTTAACAAGTCACCCTGAACCTTAGTGGCTTAAAACAAAGTTATGATTTTCTCTCTTGGTGTGTGGATTGACTGAGCTCTGCTGGATGGTTCTTACTTTGGGCCTCTCATGTGACTGAAATCATATGGCTGCTGGGGCATGAGTGATCTGAAAGTTTTATTGGGCTGAATATTTCAGATGACTCAGTCTCAGGGCTGAAAGTTCATTCTAGCTTTCTCCTGGGAGCTCAGCTCAGGTTGTTGCTTTGGGACAACATGCAGGTTGGGCTTCTCATAGAATGGCATCTACATTCCCAGAGTGAGCATCCCAAAAGAATGTTTTCCAAGAAAGAAGGAATGGGAGTTCCAGGCCAGAAAAGCTATGCCTTAACAGGGCCATTCTGGTATATTTTATTGGTCAAGAAGTATAATTCTAACCCAGATTTAAGAGAGTGGAAAAATTAACTCCTCCATTTATTGATGAAGGAATATCAAGGTCACATTGCAGAAGAGCATGTGAGATGTGAAATATTTTTGTGTCCATTGTTGGAAAATACAATCTTTTATGCATAGTAATCAGGCTCATGAATAACACCAAATTCAGGAAAATTAGTTGTGCTTGAGAAAAAGAGATTAAAACTCAAAGGCACTTTGAGAAGATAAGCTTTTATAGGAAAGATTCTCCATTTAATGTGGTATGTGTCTATAGCCTCAATTACAGCCTCTCTCCATGTCTTCCAACTTTCCACTAAAAGAAAAAAAAAACCAAAACAAGAAAAAGTATCACCTCACATTGCATATCTGGGATCTGATTCATGACATAGAATACACCTAAATAAACAAATAGGAAGACCCTGCTAACCATTACTATTGTCTGTTCCTGGACCCAGATCCCAGGATCTGAATCACTCAGAAAATTAGGCAGTTTTCTCCCCACCCCAAAGGTGCTGAATTGCCTGCCTCCTTGTCATATCCTCAACCATCAAATACTATTCCTTCCTACCAACTTAATACTCTCATCAAAGATATACCTGGACAAGAGTTGGGGAGGGGAAGTGGTTCAGAACTGGTGGTGTCACATAGCATATGGACAGTGTGATACTAAAAAATAGAGTATTTGGATGAGGGTTGAAACAGGAGGGACTGGTTTTGGAGTTGAGGGTTTTTTTTAAAGTAATATAGCTCTAGGCAGTGAAGGTAGGCAATTATGCTGTTTCAAGAGAGCAGAGGTGAAAAAAAATGAAAACTTTCAAGAGCTGGGAGCTCATCTGGGAGTGAAGCACATCAGTCTGCCCTCCAGCTATAAATCTGAAAAGAGGAATGAAACATCTCCCAAGTAGACAGAGAACAGACCACATCAGAGGTCTGTGGACACACACTGCAGACAAACAGAACTTGTCTTGTTCAAATAGAAGAGTAGGGTCCTAGAAGAATCACCACTAAAAATGATCTACAGCAAAATATAGAAGGGCATTTCAAGAAGTTGTATGATATTTTCATCAGAGTTCAAAAATAAAATATTATAAAATAGGAATACAAGGAAGAAAGAGATGCAAAGAGTTAGACAAGACAAAAAATATGGCAAGAAAACATTATTTTGTTTTTCCCCCTTAAATTTCTAAGCTAATTAAACTTAAGTAAACATTCCTCAAGGACAAACCAATGTTTTAAATTTAAGAAAAAACAAAAGCAGAACACTCAGCTACAAGATGGAAAATAATTGGTGGAACTAATAATGGTATAAAGGGACAAATGGCCTTGGGCAATTCTAAATGTTTTAGTGTTTTATTACTAAATCAAGTACATCAGCAATGTTAGAGATTTAAGGACATAAAAACATTCTACCATAATGTTTTTATTGATCAGTTTCAGTTAATTTAGTGTTTAACATTTTAGGATGGATGTTTTGGTAAAAGTAGAAGGAAAGATTAATGCAAGATGAAAGTAGTTGGAAATATTTAGTCTAGAGAATGCAATGTTAAATGTTAATTAAATAACCACAGATGTTTTTGTGACTAGGGATAGGCAGATTTCCCATTATTTTTGTGAAATCTGGCTTTGGAAGAAGTATGGTGATCTTAGAGTAGAAAGAGTGATCAAGAACAGCCTCACCCTCTTTAGGGACTGAAGGCCTAGGGGTACTGGTGTCAATAGTTGGCTGGTGCCTTGGGACAGGCAGAGAGGCTCCAGGCAGCTGCAGAATGCAGAAGCTTTAGGGCTTGGGGAGCAAAAAGAGAATAAAAATGGCTACAGAGAAAGAGAAAAGGACTTGTTAGTGGGGGAATAAAGCTTGGGATTTTGGCAATGAGCACGTAGCTAGAATGGGATTAGGTTCAGTCATGGCTGTAGGCATGAGGGCAATTCATATTCTATAATGTACTGGAAAATATTTTGGCAAAGGCAATCACATGACATAGAGGAAAGACCTCTGTTCACAGGTCTTTTAAAAAGGTACCTGCATTGTTGAGCCATGCACAGCAATGAAACAGATAACTTATTTTCAGAAGCACATGTGCTCAGCATCCATATGTGTCAGGAACATTTTTTTCTATGACACTTTTGATATCTTGCTTAATGACACAAAAATTTATTTTTGTTCACAGCTGTTTTCTTAACCAGAAACAGGGATGGAATTTGAAAAGAAGATAACTTCAGCTTCAGAGAACTTAGCAAAATTCTATAAATCTGTAAAGTTTTTTTCATGGTTTCTCATTTCTAGTGTTTAGGTAATTCTGCCTCTATTTACATTTATCTATAAGCTCTTCTGAAATCACATGAGTTAAATAAATCTGTAAAATAGGCTAACTCAGAGGTATAGTCCACATTATTTTTATTAACTTGGGTAATGAAAATACCTTTACTTTCCTCTTATGCCTTCTTGAGTTAGCTCAGAAATGTGCTTCCAAGCTTTGCAATACTTGAAGTGGCCCCTAATGGTGTGTCGTGGTCCAGTGACAATTAAAGCTTCTCCTCTGGGCTGAGTTTAAGAGGGCAGGCTAGTTTAAACTGTCTGTGCCAACTGCAAGATGTATGAAAACTTCCTGTTATAATTCCTGCGTTACTTCTGGACTTCATTTTAGCAATTAGCTTCAAGTATATCTTTCTTTTCTCTTATGTTTTACAGAAATATTTGAGTCAGTATAGGATTTAGGGTATACATTTCCAAAGCTAATTATGAGCCATGGAGATAACTTAGTGTTCTTAATGTGTCACGGCTCTTTTTAAAAATATAATGAGAGTTAGGGGCCATCTCCCCTGAGCAAAAGCAAATAGACATCAATTTTGTATACAGTTTTAGAAATTTCAGAAATCCCTCTGCTCAGCCATGAAATAGTTTCAAATCTAGTTCAATTCCATATTTAAAATTTTTTTTTTCAATTCCTTATTTTGTATTTAGAAAACAGTTAAGCAAATGGACAAAGGTTTATTCAAGGGCAGCTTATTAACAATTATGTTGAAGTGAGCTTAATTTCAGTTTCCATTGGATAAATGCTATTTTTTCCCTCTCATCTAGATGATTTTGACCTATTTAGACAACTGATTAGACTTAGGTGTATTTTGTCTTGGCCGATATATGTGTTTGATTAAGGCAGACTGATCACCCTCTTCTCTCCAAGTTGGATGGGGATTTTGTGCAGATGGGAGGGAGTCAAATTCCATTTGTGCATCATCCAAGCCATCATACTTGTATTTCCCTCCTGAAGTTATACTCAACTCATTGAAATATCCTTTAATTGGAAATAAATGCTGTTTGTGAATCTCGTGTTTAAAAAAATCATGCTTCCTGATTCATAGAAACTTCCTTTAACAATCCCTAACCCTAATCTGGCACCAATATCTACTCATAATGCTTTATATATTTTTTCCTTTTGTTTGGGTAAGCATTCATGTTTAAAATTTCTGTCATACTTTGTGGTTGTATATCCCATCCTGTTTTTTCCTTTTAAAGTAATAAGTCAACCATACTGCTCTGATATTTTTATTACATAGTATCAACTTTCTCCTCATTTTCAGCAATTGCTATTTAAGAACTCTCTAATCAGTAGCCAATCTGTTCTGCTACATCCTTTCCTCTGGTTACTATAACAACTGAAGAGCTGGTCAAAAATTCATATCCAGTCTCCTTATAATCCAGAGGCCTTCCAGAAATACCAGTATGCCTAAGGAGTTATTTAAGGGACAACAGCAGCAAAATCAACAGATGATTTTCAGCAAGAATGTTTATAGAATGTGTGTAGACTTAGAATTGGAAAGGGCCATAGGATTCATCTACTCTTCCTTCCTACCCAATTCAGGAAATCATCTGTATTAGATCACTGGCAAGTGGCCTTCTAATCTTGGAAACTTCCTGACAGGACATCCTCACTCTTTGGTGCAGCCTATTTAGCTTTAATGGTTATAAAGTTCTTTCTTGTGTTTGTTAAAAATATGCTTCCCAGTAATTTCTACACACTAATTCTTGTTATGTCATGTGAGGTTGCACAAAGCAAGCTGGGCTCATTTTTAATTTGTCAAATATTCGAATATTTAAAGACAGATACGATTGAAATGGTCATCTCAATTTGCCTGCCTGGGACCCATTTCCCTTTCTTCCCATAATAATTCAATTTCCCAATGGGAAATTATCTTTATCCTATTTCACAGAGAAGGAAACTGAGTCACAATAAAGTTAAACGGCTCACTTAGGCCATGCAACTGGCAAATGAAGGTAATGAGATTCAGATCTATCTTTATGTAATCCCTACTAATGGGAACCACCACACATGAACAGCACAATCACAGGAAAGGGTCATGATTATAATCCCGAAATATAGCCAGTACCTAAAATGCTCTCTCTCTCTCACACACATGCACACATCCATCTTCGTTATAGCTTTTAAATGTTATACATTTTAGTATGCTTTAGTCTTTGAAATTGTTTAACAAGCTAGCGTACATGCAGCAACCTTTTTTTTTTTTGAGACAGAGTCTCTCTCTGTTGCCCAGGCTAGAGTGAGTGCCGTGGCATCAGCCTAGCTCACAGCAACCTCTAACTCCTGAGCTCAAGGGATCCTCCTGCCTCAGCCTCCCGAGTAGCTGGGACTACAGGCATGCACCACCATGCCCGGCTAATTTTTTCTATATATATTTTTAGCTGTCCATATAATTTCTTTCTATTTTTAGTAGAGATGGGGTCTCGCTCTTGCTCAGGCTGGTCTCGAACTCCTGAGCTCAAACGATCTGCCCACCTCGGCCTCCCAGAGTGCTAGGATTACAGGCCAGAGCCACCGCGCCCGGCCTGCAGCAACCTTTATCAGTGTTTAGTGAATCGCTGTACTGAAGAGGGTTATCATGATTGATAACAGAGCTATTATATGGAAAAGTATACGCTAATATTTTATTGCCTGTTTCATATTTTGTAAACATTTAGAGTAGAGAAAAAATATTGCAATTATTTGCAACAAATTTTGCAGAGTTTCACAATAGATTGGAATTGGAACAAACTATTAATGGATGGCAAATGTGAAAAGGAATTGGCATTATATTGATTAAACTCAGTATCTAAACTCTGTCAGGATTCTGTCCTATTTGTTATAACCAAGTAATGTCTCAATGATTAATTTTTAAGTGACTAAAAATCCCGGCGAAATAGAGTGTTCTTTATTTGAGGTTAGGCACAATCTTCAATGTATTTTGGGTCCCTTGACTCTGTTTTGCTGACTTTTTGGTATTTGGCCTCCAACTGAACTTATTTTATCTCTTGATCATTAGCTTATTCTTTGTGAGTTGGCTGGGAGACTTGTGTCCCCAGGCAGAAAAACTAATCAGCACTTTGTGAACTCTGCAGATTTACCTGGCCGTGAATTTTAGCAAATCTAGGGCAGCTTGGTGGAGGTGTTAGACATAGCTCCCTGGCTGCTGTTTCTGTTGCTCTGCCACATTGTGTTACGTCTGTTGTACCAGCAGGTGTCATGCTGGGCTGCACTTTTCCACAGAAATACATCAGGTAAAAATTCCAAATCATTTCCTGTTCCATAAAGTCTAAAAATAGAAAACTAGCCTCAAGCATTCTACCATATAGAAGTGGTAAGTTGTACCATCTTAATTACTAATGCATCAAATATGAAGGCCTTTCCCCCTCTCAAGTTTCTCATGGCAAGTATGCAGTTTAGGGTTGTAAAGGTAGGCAGCCAGTCTGCCATCTTTAAAGGGGTTAAAGATTTTGCTGTGCTGGGGCTGAGGTTGCCTTCCCAAAGGGAAATGCATTTAACTCCTTAGCTCTCATCAGATTTACTTGGAGGGGACTGCTTGCCGCAGAGATTGCTGAGCACTGCCCAGAGTTTCTGAATCTGTGTTTCTAAGTTCCCAGATGCTACTGATCCTGGGACATATTTTGAGAGCTACAGCTTTAACTTAAGGGTTTGTTTGCACTTGGCAGACTTACCCAGATGGATGAATTAGGTTTGCTTTGTTTCCTTCTTCACCATTTAGTAGAACAGCACAGCATTTGCAGCTTTGGAGAATAGCTCGCATTGGGACACCTTCTTAAAAATAAGAGCATGAGATAAAGTCACATTTCAGATATTCTGTTACATGTTAAGGTTTTTGGATGCAAGTTACAGAAATGGTTTTAGTCAACTTAGATCTACTGTAGTAGACACTGTAGGATTCCCACCCAGATCCCCTTTTCCAGCCAGTGCACCCATTCTCTGACAGCTGAAAGTGCTGTGGATAATGGTTTACAGCTGTGATTTTCTTCAGAGACTTGCCTTTGATGGTGAGAGCTGCCCCTACCAGAGCTGCCTAGGAAGTTTCACACCCACTTCTCCTCCTGGCATAGTCACTGATTGACTGATATGGGGGTACCAAAGTCCCCTTAACTTAAAGTGAGACATTCTGTGTTGTAATTTACAGCCTGCAGTTATGATGTCCAACATAGTGCTAAGCACATGTGGCTATTGAGGCTTTGAAATGTGGTTAGTCCCAATTGTGATATGCTAGAACTGTAACATACACACTGATTTTGAAGACTTACTAAGAAGAAAAGAATGTGAAATATTTCATTAATGATTTTATTTATACTGATTACATGTTCAAATGACAACATTTTGTATATTTTGGGTTAAACAAAATATATTAAAATAATTCATGTATTTATTTTTACATATGTGGCTCACATTATACTTCTATTGGGCAGTGCTGGTCTAGAGCTTCCACAGCCACAGGGGTCAGGCCAAGGATAGACTTTATTTGAAACTAAATATATCTCTTGAAAAAATCAAGTAGATGAGTAGAAGGCTGAGAGCTGCTCAATGAAAAGTCATGATCCCTTAGCCAGTTTCTGTATCTGAACCAATTCTTGTGCCCAGAATCCAGCAACTAAGGAAGAGTCTGTATCCTGATAAGGAAGGACCCTAGGGCAAAGGTATACAGTAATGTATGCATTTGATTTCCCCATTCCTTCCTCTAAAGACACTGGCAGTCATTTACTGGGGTAAAAATGAACTAGGGAAAAGAGAATACCCTACCTTTTGAGGGCTATTGGATACAGGGTTAGAATTGACACTGACAACAGGGATCTCAGAGCACCATCATAGACCCCTTGTTAAAATAAGGACATGTCAGGGTCCAGTAATAAATAGAACTCTAGCCCACATCCATCTCACACTGTGTCCATTAAGTCCAAGGACACACCTGGTAGTTATTTCTTTGGTTTCTAAATATATATGCATAATGGAACACTCACATTTGTTCTTCAATCTGTTAAATCCAAGCTATTTTAGCAGGAAAGGCCAAGTAGTATCCTTAAAGCTGCCCCCTCCCTATTCCTGCCTATGCAGTAAGTCAAATAATAATAAATCCAAGGGAAAATGACAAAGATTAGTGCCATGCTCAGACTTAAAGGTTGAGGGTATGGTGGTGTCAATCATATCTTTATTTAATTTACTAGTCTGAAACTAGCAAAAACTGGATGGATCATAACATATAGCAGTGGATTACCATGTACCTAACCAAGTAGTAGTCCCACCTGAAATCTCTGATAAATAGTCTGTAGCTATTGATCTTGTGAATGCATTCTTTCCATACCCACAAGAAATAAGAAGTGATTTGCCTTCACATTAAACAGTCAAAAGTATATGTCACAATCTGTCTCCAGGTAAATGTTAACTCTTCCACCTGCTGCACAATATAATCTGAATGGAACTGGACATGCTGGACATAATTCTGATCATCACTTTCATGCAATATAGTGATGGCAGTATGTTGAACAGACCTGATGAGCAAGAAGCTATAAGCCCTCAGAATGCCTGATAAACTCATGTACCCAGAATGTGGGAGATAAATTCCACAAAAATTCAGGAGGCTTCCACATTGGTGAAGATGTTATGGGTTCATGGAGCTGAAGTATGCTGAGACCTCCTCTCTAAAGCAAAGGATATGATGTTGGATCCTGTACCTTCTACCATTAAGAGAGAAGCAAAATTCTTGGTATTCCTTTTTAGTTTTTTGAAGTAGCATTTGAGAATGCTGCTGTGACCATTTATTGGGTAAGGTGAACCTCTGCTAGTTTCGAGAGGGATCTGGAGCAAGAGAAGCCTGTGTAGCCAGTCTAGGATGCAGTACAAGTAGCTCTGCTACTTGAGTCATATGAACTATGGTATCAGAGGTATATTTGGTAGAAAAAGACGCCACTAGAAAAATCCCAGTAGAAGAGTTGCAGGGCAGAACCCTAGGATTCTGAAACAAGGCTATTCAAATCTTCTTCAAAGAACTATACCCAACTCATGAAACACTCTCAGAATGCCCCTGGGAAATAAGAGGGACTGAGCATCTGAGCATGGGACATCAAGTGACCATATAGCCAAAGTTGCCCATCATGATTTGAGAGATAATCAAACTCTTCCATTCACAAAGTTACAGCAGCAATCTTCTACAAGTAAGATTGTAAGATCCATGTAAGATTGAAGACAGTCTTGAGATTTTGAGTCTTGAGCAAGTCTAGAGGCATAGTCAAGCTGCATGAAGAGTTGATGCACACCCCCCTATTATCAACGTTGCTCAGACACTTATCCCTTAGCTTACACATTTGACTCATGATGGGCATTTCCTATGGTCTGTGGACAAAGGAGTTTAAAAAAACCCAACAAACATAAACAGAGCTTGATTCATGGATTGCTTGACTTACTGTGTTGGTGCAAACACAAAACTGATTATTTTGAACTACTGCTGCACTCAGGGATGACCCAGAAAGACTGGGTGTGGGGGAAATTCTCCCAAAGTTCAAATCTTTGGTTAGTGACTCCTATCAACTCTGTGTGGAAAGAGAAGAAGCCCAAGGTAGGGTATACATGCCAGTGGCAAATGGCTTAGCTTGTTGGTCAGGGGCTTGGAAGGAGCAAGATTGGAAGACTAGGGTTAAGGAAATAAGGAGATAGCCACATGGGTAGACATGTAGGAGTGGGCACAACATATAAAGATTTTTATATGCACACCAGAGAGTATCCACTCCAGAAGAGGCACTAAAAATCCACATACGAGAGCTTTGAAAAGATGAGTTTCTTTTTGATAACTAAACAGGACTGTACATGCAATGCCTAAACTATTTTGATAGTTTTTCTGATTTAAGGATGCAGTGAGGGAAAATAAAAATACTAGGTGTAGTGATTAGGATATAGAGACTAGAAAACAAAATTTCAGACTCCTCAATACAGTTTAATTAAGCACTGTGAGTTTTATTCTTTTAGGTACCAAACGGGGTATGACTTCAAAAAATTTACAATCAGTTTTCCATGTTGCAGACAGAAGACCTCAAGAAGTGTTTAGGATGAGTTTTCTGGCTACCAAGGTCTTAGGATACTTTAAAAAATATTGTAACATTCTTGGAATATTATTTTAGTTATTTGAATAGTGTGGAAAGGGGATTTAAAAATCTTTCTTCATAATTATGTCTAACTCTTTTAATTTGGGGGCCTGAGAGAAAACTCCAGAGACCTAAATTACCTTTCACTGAATGTAGTAGGCAGAATAATGCCCCCTCCAAAAATGTCCATGCCCTAATCCCCAGAACCTGTGACTATGTTACCTTACATGGCAAAAGCGACTTTGGAAGTATGATTAAGGTTAGAGACCTTGAGATGGGGAGAGTAGCTTGTATTATCCAGGTAGGTCCAATCTATTTAATAATTACATGAGCCCTTAAAAGCAGAAAATGTTTGCCAGCTGTCGTTAGAGAGATGAGACAGTAGAAGGAGGAGGCATTCAAAGTGGCAAAGACAAACCTTTGTTGCTGGCTTTGAAGAAGGAGGAAGGGGACCATGTACCAAGGCAGGTGGCTGGCCCTTAGAAGCCAGGAATGGGTCTCAGCTGACAGCCAGCAAGAAAATGGGGCTCTCAGTCTTATAAGGATCTGAATTCTCCCAACAACTTGGATAAACAACAAGATGGAGTTTGCCTTTGATCTTTCAGAAAGTAATACAACTCTGCCAACACCTTGCTTTTAGCTTAGTGAGACCAGGTTGGATTTGTGACCTACAGAAATGTAAAATAATAAATTTGCATTATTTAGACTACAAAATTGTAATTTTTTACTACAGCTCACAGATAACTAATAAACTGGACTTCCCTGGCCTTTATCTACTCATCTGCAAGTAGGGATAATACTGTCTCCCTCTCCCACTGAAGACAAAATGAGGCATGAAACAGTGTCTGGAAAACTTTAAAATGCTGTACAATCAGGTATTACCAGGTTTAGAGCCAGCTGGTGGAGTACTCTCAGAGAAGGTTTTGTTGGTGCAAATAGCCAATTACCCTGATTGTTTTCAGTGCTTGGAAATGCACTAAGGTAAAAGAAATATTTCAAATTCGGTTTTGGAACATTAACATTTGACAGTATCTAGACCTAACGAAATCACAAGAATAAACACAGAAAGCCCTTAGTGAAGATTATACACTTGTCACAAGAAGATTAGAAGACCAAGAACAAAACCAGTATTACTTGAATGTAACTCTTGGCTGCTAGAAAGAAAAGCTAATTAACATGTGCTACCCAAGAACCAAATAGTAGATCCATCTCAATTTTAGTTTATTGAGTTTGATTTGATTATAATGATTCTCTAGCACCAATAGCTACTTGGTATTATCAGTTCCTTTGCTCTGATTTCTTAATCAGTGAGGCAATGCAAAATAGCTGCTTATTTCTTGCACATGGTCAATTATGTTGGCTCATTTATTTTGGAAGGGACCACAGAGCTCACTTAGGTAGGTGGATGGGCTACCTCTTTGCTTTGGGGGATAATCACTTCCAAAGAAACTTTTAAAATTTAGGGCAGTTTGCTCTTTTTTTTTTTTTTTTTTTTTTTTAAAGACACTCAGAGCTAGGTGGTTAAGCACCTTAGGGAATATTTATTGCAAAGAAGCTATTCAAGCTAGTTTTAGTGAAGTGAGGGATATTAATTTTAAGGATTCAAAAGGCAGCTTTAAGGGTATAAAAACTGAAATATAGGTATGTTTGTGAAATCAGAAATTGGGAACCCAGAGACCAAGGCTTCCTCATCCACCTTTAATGAAGTTTTTGGTCTTTTGTCTTTGCTTGTCTCTAAGTACCTGTTCCACCTTCCTGCTTCTGACTACTGACCACCTGCCTGGTTGCTGGCATGCACATGGCTAAAATTGACTATCTCGGGCTGCCTCTATGTGGATGGAATTCAACTGCACGTCTCATTCCCCTCTCCCAATCCCTGCCACACCATATCTGTGCCTCTTAGTTTAAATTAAATATAGACAATATGATTAATCACTAGCTGGTTAAAGCATTGAATACTTTCAGTCCAATGCATATCCCTAGTTCAGTGAGCTGTGGTGTTGAGGTCACATGGTACAAATTTGGCTGCAGAGGTCAGTAGGTAGTTCCCAGAGAAGAGGGCTATGGGGAGGCAGGAACCTTAAGACATGTCTCTTTTATTTAGTCACAATTAAAGGTTTAATTTCTGAAAAATGAATCAATTTTCTATTAGGTTCATGCCTTAGACCAAAGTTTTTCACTATTTGACTTTAAAGCATTATAGTCCCTCTTTTTTTTATCAAGCTAATGATTAAAGTGAGTATAATATCTTATCTGCACTATATATGTCTCATAAATATTTTTCAAATTAATAAAATTTTTGTCCTTTGTGATTTATAATCATAATTTTCCTGTAGTTATTCCCACTAAGGCTAGAAATAATATGTATCCACAGTTTGGATTATGCCAAGCTTGTTTATTTTGTTTTCTTTAAGAAAGAACTGGTATAATGTGCATTGTCTTGGGGTATTTTGAAGACTATGGAAGTTTTTTTTCTCCTTCCTGAGGGTAGGAACTAACTCTAAGTTTTATGTGTCCTCTGGGACACATAATATCTCCTTCAAATATATATTGATGTATAAATAGTGAATCAAGGAAAGGACTTGCAATTTAGCAATGAGTCTGAGTTCACAGAGTCCAAACATGTAATACTGAAACAAAAATCTAAATTCCTCATTTTAGGGGAGCGTTTACCCTACTTTACCTGTTATGTTTCATTAAAAGAACATTAAATGGTGTTTTGAGCAGTGCAACTAGAAATTTTTATGAGACTAGTAATGTTGTGGAAAGTATCTCTAAGGCTGTTTAAGTTCTAGAATTCTAATTAATTTGAAGTTTTTGGAGAAATTGATTACAAAAGGATTTAATGATATAATTTTACTCCCAGATGTATTAGACAAGACCACAAAGGACTCATCCAGGATTAAGAGACTGACAGCAATGACAACACCAACTGGCATGAAGTTACTTTCAGTATTGTTTATTTCTGGACCATTAAATAGAAAATAAGTGACATGAAGGATACAAATGAGCGAATCAATACACTCTTCACAGCATCTGTCTACATTTTCATGGCAATGACTCTGATATTTGGTGCTCATTGTAGGTTGCATGGACTGAGCAATCCACGAGGTCACAAAAGCAAAGAAATTATGTATTTTTTTTCATTTTTGCAGGAGAAGGGACTAAAATAAGTTATTGCTGCTATTGCTATGGTTATATAATTCCATGTTCTATTTTTTACTGTTATACAGTATACCTATCCATGGTCTACCACATTACTGTTTTATTTTTCATTTTACCTTTGGAAAATTGAGGTCATGAAAAAGAAATCCCAAAACACTATTGTCAGGTTCTCCATTAGACCACACATTCTGGAGTCATATCAAATGAATTCAGATCCTGAGTTTGCTAAGCTGTAAGAGCTTTGGTAAGTTACCTAACTTCTTTTTGTCTCAGTTTCTTCAATTTTAAAATCTAAATAAAAGAATTTCCGATTCCAAATATGACCAAGTAATGGGTATCAGAAATACTCTCCTACAAGAAACAATCAAAATACTGGAAAAATGTACAAAGCATCTATGTTTGGGCATTGGACAAGAGGCAGTAGAATGCAGAGGTTCTTGGGTGAAGGAAAACACATGAAGTATTTCACCCCGGCTTTCTGATTAAAGGCACCTTCCAAACTGTGGAACATGTAAGTGGGACCCAAACAGAGATCAACCATTCAGCTGGGCCAAAGAAACAGAGATAGGCTTTGGGGCTTCTGGGGTGATGAATTTGTAGGACAGAAGATTAGAGTGTGAGGAGCAGATACATATGCAGACAAGAAGGTACATAAATCTACATAGGGATCCCCTTGAAAGTTTGGCCAAATACTTAGCTGTGTGAGGTCAGAGCAAGATTCCATGAGACTTGGAAAAAAGAAGTTATTAGGGGCCTGTGAGCCTCACATAAATTCTGGATATTATATTGTTCTTGGAACCCAACTGGGGTTGGGTTCAGTGTAGACACTTCACTAAACATGCTGGATATTTCACTGATATCACAGAAAAGCCACACCTTAGGAGTAGGGCAAATCTACTCCTGGAGTGAGGAGTACTCTAGATGCACAAAACCAAGTCTCAGTAGGATCAAGTTAATCTACCTATATATTAACTACATGCCTGAGATATTCTTTAAGATAACAAATCCAAATTCTCAAAAATGTATCATTCAAAATGTTCTGCACACAATAAATAGTAGACACATGTAAAAGGAAGAATGTGTAAACTATAACCAGGAGAATAAACAATCACTAGAGATAGATCCAGAAATGGCACAGATGTTTAAATTAGTATACAAGGACTTCAAAACAGCTATTAAAATATGTGTGAGGATTCAAAAGAAAAATATGGGCAAATGAATGAGTAGGTAGGGAATATCATCAGAGAAATAGAAGCTATAGAATAAACCAAATGGGAATCATTGAAAGAAAAATACAATATTCGAAGTGGAAATTTTTATGAATATACTTTGAATGGTCCATTAGACATTATAGATGAACAGATGAGGAAACTTGAAGAAAGGTTAATAGAAACTCCTCAAACTGAAGCACAGAAGAACACAAAAATGACAAAAAGTGAAAAGAAATTCAGTGACCTGTGGGATAAAATTAGGTGGTCTAATATACATGAAATTTGAGTTCCAGAAAAAGAGAAGAGGGTGACACTGAGGCAGAAAAAAATTGGAAAAAAATTATCAAAATTCTCCATATTTGATGAAAAATATCAATACACAGATCCTAGAGGCTTAACAAATCCCAACAGGATAAATATAAAGAAATCAGACCTAGGCACATCATAGTCAAAATGCTGAAAATCAAAGATAAAGGGGAAATACTTTAAAAAGCTAGAGAAAAAGGATACGCCTCATATAGGAGAACAATAATAAGAATGATCTCTATTTCTCATCAGAAACAATGCAAGCCAGAAGAAAATGGAACTACACTGTTAATGTTCTGAAAGAAAAATAAAACTAATGCAGTTGAAAGAAAAATACATAGATCAATGAAAGAGAATGGAAAATTCAGAAAGAGATCCATGCCACAGTAAAATTGTCAGTTAATTTTTGGCAAAGGCACGAAAGCAATTCAATGGAGGAAAGGAAAATCTTTTTCCTCCCCCCTAAATAATATTAGAACAACTGAATATCTATATACAAAAAAATTGAACTTGGACATCTAACTGACGTTATACATAAAAAAAGAAAAATGTTGAGATGAGTCATAAACCAAAACTTAAGATTTAAACCTATAAAGTTTCTAGAATAAAATGTAAGAGAATACCTTTTTTACCTTGGCTTAGACAGAGTTTTCTTATACAGAACACTGCAAACAGTCATCCTAAAAGAAAAAAATGATAAATGGGACTTATCAAAATGAAAACCTTCCACTCATTAAGAGACTCCATTAAGGTAATGAATAGCTGAGCCACACACAGGAAGAAAATATTCATGTTACATATCTCTGACAAAGGACTTATATCTATAATATACAAATAACCCTTCCTATTCAATAATAACAATACTAACAGCTTCACTTAAAAATAGCAAAGAATTTTAATAACAGACACTTCACAATGGAAGAATACCAATGGTCACTAAGCAAATATGAAATATAAAAATATGTTCAACATGATTATTCATAATGGAAATAAAAATTAAAACAAAAATGAGATATTACCACAAGCCCTTAAGAATGAATACATTAAAAAAGGGTGACAACACCAAATGTTGATGAAGGTGTGGAACAACTGGAATTCTCACACACTGTTGGTGGGAATGTCAAATGATACCACCACTTTGGGAAAATGTCTCATGATTTACTATAATATGAAAGAAACAATTATGGCACAACAATTCTAATCCTAGATCAAGAGAAATGAAATGATATGTCCAAAAAATAGTTTTACAAGAGTATTGACAGGAGCTTTATGATAGCTCAAAACTGGAAGTAACACAAATATCCAATGGGAAAACAAATTGCGGTATATTTGTACCATGGTTCACTACACTACAACAGAGATGTATCTTCAAAACATTAATTTGAGCAAAAGAAGACAGACACAAGAGAATACATACTCTATGGTTCCATTTATATGCAATTCTATAACAGGGTAAACTAAAGTCCAGTGATAGAAATGAGAACAATGGTTATCTCTGGAGATGGTGGTTCAGGAAAGGAAATATTTCTAGGAAGGAGCATGAGAAAATTTTTGAGATGATGGATTGTTCTGTATCTTGTATTTATTTGTCCAAACTCATTTTTCTGTATGTACATCATACCTCAAATTTAAAAAAGAAAGAAACTGAGATAACAACAGTAATTATTTTATAAGAGTATTGTGGGAATTAAATTAGCTAATACATGTATATGTAAAATGATTACAATAGTGCCTGATAAATAGTAAGTATAGTGCCTGACATATAGTGCCTGATAAATAGTAAGTAGTAATACATAAGCTTTAGAAATTACTATTATAGTTTATATTGCCATTTCTAATGCTCCATTCACTTAATGTTCTCCTATGTGGTTTTGCACAAATATTCAAGCCATGGAATACATTTAATACTATTAGAAATAGTATCTCACATTGCATAGAACAAGACTTTCCTGGTATTGTATTATTTAGTTCTCTTAAAAAGGCATTGCAGCTGTTTCTACTCATGAAAGCTCTTGACGCTCCCCAAATTCTCCATCTGTGGTTTCCCCACCAGCCGATTTCTAAATGACTACAAGTTTTCCTTTCCACTAAATTATCTAGAATTTTAAGTACGAGTAATTAATCCCTTGATCAAATGGTATAGAATCAGACTGCTTTGATTGTCCTGTCCCTCAAGGGATCTCAGGCTTCAACAAAACATAACATTTAAAGCACATTTAAACAGAACATAAGGTGGTTTGGAATATGGTTTTGTGGTAATATCCTCAAAATCCAAAGTGCAAAGCATTCATCTGATGAAATCAAAGAAAGATAATCTTTTGCCTGAATTTTATAGACAACTTCTTCATCTACACAGTATATGAGCACCAATGTTTCAGCTAAGTAGGGTGAAAATACCAGAGTTACTTCAAGTGACAAATAGGAAGCAAACATTACAGTGATGATGATACGAGTAATTTATTTTTTAAAAGAAATTTAGTTTTTTACCACTCTGCCTGAGAAAGGAAGCATTCACTGCCAGATGCCAAAGAGTGAAATGTAAATGGTAAAATTGCACGGTTGAAGATAACTTGTTTTTAACCTGTCTCTGACAGTCAGCCTCAGTCTAATATCATTACTTGGGTCTTATCTGTTTCCACAGAGGTTTCAAAGTTGAAAATAATCTATCCCCTGTACAAAGTGTGGCTACAATTTCTGGGACAGTGCTTATAAAATAGACAGTAGATCAGAATAAAGATCATAGGAAATTAAAAGACCAAAATAACTTATTAAAGAAGAAAAAAATAAAGCTACATTCTAACTCTAATTTGCTTGGGCATAACCGTTTCACCTTCGTTGAAAACTAGATGCAATAAAATGTCCACCAGTTGGCTGGCAGTAGCCTCATTACCCCAATTTCACGTAATTGCTATGTTTGATCAAGCAATGCTGAGTAACAGCTGGCGCAGACATTAGTCTTTGCTCTCATTTTAGATAGAAAAGTTTGCAGGGTGCACAAGCAATTTTGTTTTCTCCATTGCCTGGACTATGGGCATTGTATTCTCTATTCACAGTGAAAGAACTTTTGAAGCTGTACATGGTATCAGATAAGCCATGCTATGAAAGGCTTTGTCAAGAGACAAAGTTATCATGGGTTTCCACCACTGTGCCTTATAGCACTTGGAATTGCTCTTTTTACTGAAGAGATTTAGTTTAAAAAAACTTATTTTTTTCCCTTAAAAATCCCTTGTGTGTCAGTCTTCCCTCCTGCTGAGTCTGTGTCCCCCCCCCCCCCCCGCTGTGGCCCTGCCCAGCACCTTGCCCTGGCTAGCTGCAGGGGTTCTGGGAGGGGGCGAGAGGACCTCATTATCAAAAAAATCACACAAACACAGATCATTTTGTGTACCATAAACAATGAGTTTATCTAAAGCAGAGAGATTAAGACTCAACATTTTAACTCTGTAGTAGCAGGTCGACCATTTGAGTTATGAATTTTTCTTGTTATAATTTACCCTTCAGTAAAAACTTGTGCACAAGAATTGGCCATCTTAGAAAACCTGGCATGCTTTTGAAACTTGCCACTTACACAAATACTTGCAAGTTAGAGGAGCCATAAACCAACTGGGGTGTCTGAAGAGGGTTGTTCTCCTTGTGTGTCTTTATTTTTAAAGGACTTATTTCCCATTCTTCTTTGAATGAACGAGAAAGACCAATTGAGATTAATTTTGGGAGGAAGAGACAATGAAGAAGATCCTTTAGAATGCACCTCCAAATCAAAATTAGGATCCAAACAACAAATTCCTGACAAAAGAACCAATAGTTCAGAATAAACTAAGGACCATCAACCACCACGTCTTCTCACACTCCATATAATCAGTACCAACTACTACTTTTCCTCACACTCCATGCAAATGGTACTAACCACCATTTTTTTCCTCACACTCCAGACAAGCAGTATCGCAAGACAAAAATTTATCAGACAAGCTCTACAAAAACTCACAAACAATCACACACAAACAATATAAGGAATTCCCGACACAAACAATCTAAAATGCCAAGGCCTATCAATCAAATGGGAATTTTCATTTAACAGCCACTTCTCCTCACACTCCAGACCATTCTCTTTACTATAAGTTCCAAAGTTTTTTCCCAAAGGGACTTTGAGATGGAGCTTCCTTATGTTGCAATAAAACTCACAAACAACAAACAGACAATACAGGGGATACAAAAATGCCAGGGCCTATTGAACAAATACAAATCAAAGGGGAAAAATGCCATCCCAAATGGCACCTCAGACGGTGTCTCAAATGCCCTACCACAGGGCTAGAAGGTTCACAAATGGGAATCTGAAGGGATAAATGCTACCCTAAATGGCTATAAGGTTCAAAACCCTCCCCAAATGGATGGACTAATCCTCCCATTCTCTGGGAAACTCTCTCCAAATGGTGACCTAGTCCCCCCATCCCCTGGGAACTGCAAATGAGCTCCAAATTCAAAGTGGGTTTTCCCTAGTTCCACTCAACCTTATGACTTCTACCCCCCAAAAGGCACCTCCAAACAAATACCTTGATAGGCATGAATTTTCATTAACTGTTCATCATTTTCTGAAAGCAATTTAGGCTAGTAGGATCTCTGGAGCCAGGAAAGTAACATCCTGGTGAGGAGGTGGAGGAAAGCCAGGCTTCAGCCCTCTCCACAGCACTGAGCCTGAGAGCAGTTCCACCCACCATGGAAGGAATCCTTCAGGGCCACCAGTAGTAGTGTCCCAGGCAGCACTCAAGCAACCGCAGTTGGAGATGCAGCTCCTTTCTGTAGGGACTCATAAGCTTTTTATCAACTGAATGGTTCAAGTGAACCACAGAATTGTAGGGATCCTCCCTGAGCAAGAATTGGCTTGAGCTCAGAGTCAGGGAAGCTGGATATGCTTCTTGGGTCCAAAGGTCAATGGGTACAGAATGCCCCTTGAGGCCAGAAGTCCGTGTCCGGACCCATTGACTGCTGAATGCTTCCTGGAGCTAAAGGACAATGGCCTATTGAAATAGACAAACTGTTTCCTATGGCAAATAGCCAAGGTGTGTCTCATTGTCCTGCATGGGGTAACGAGGTCCAAAGGTTAAGATGCAAACGTTTGCCTTCCCTTGAGCAATTTCCATAGAAAATGGAACATGTTGCCTCAGGGCTCTAAAGATAGTCAGTACCAGGAAGTAGCTGCTGGACAAAAGAAGTATAAAAATAAAGTGACTGCTGTTTTTGAGACTGCAGTCTTGTACCCTCTACATGTGTCCGTGTGTTTTTTCTGTGTGTCTGTATGTATGTTTATGTGTTCATCCCCCGTTCTGTAATCAGGCCACAACACAGAATCCTTTTCCCCCCCCTTCATCACCACTTCTCCTTAGCCTCTCTCTCTCTCTCTCTCTCTCACTTTTATCTAGAGATTATGGGAGACTACCTTTATTCCGAGGTGACCTCTTTAGGCCCCACCAGCTTTATTATTTTTCTGGTTTTTGTATTATACAACAGAGAGAGTTGGAAGGAAAAGAGGGATGTGCATAAAGGACTCTATCTTCCTCAGATGGCTTATAATTTCATTCTCCTTCCTCAACCCGAGTTGAATACAATTAAATGTCCAGTAAATTCTGTTGCCACTGATTTAAAGTTAACAAACTTGGCTTATTTCATTTTGCCTATTATTATCTTGTCTCAGTTACTTTCTTGATTTGTGTCACAGTCTCCTATTAAGGAGTAGTAAATCACTTAGTAGAGTGAAAAGGCAAACTGCCGAATGGGAGAAAATATTTGCAAATCATGTATCTGATAAGGAGTTAATAACTAAAATGTATAAGAAGTTCCTACAACTTGATAGCAAGAAAACTAACAACCTGATTTTAAAATGGGCTAAGAATAGATATTTTTCCAAAGGTAATATACAAATCGCCAACAGGTATGTAAAAAAATGCTTGAAGTCTCTAATCATGAGGGAAATATAGATTAAAACCACAATAAGATATCACTTCACTCATATTAGGATAGCTATTATCAAAAAAGATAAAAAGTGAAGTATCCCAAGAATGGAAAAACCAGCACCACATGTACTCAACATCAAATTGGAATTAACTGATCAACACTTAAGTGCACATATAGTAATAACAGTTATCAGGTGTTAGACAGATGGGAGGGGGGAGAAAGGGATGGGTATATTCACACCTAATGGGTGTGGTGTGCACTGTCTGGGGGATGGACGTGCTTGAAGCTCTGACTCAGGTGGGGCAAGGGCAATATACATAAGCTAAACATTTGTACCCCCATAATATGCTGGAAAAAAAAGATAAAAAGTAATGAGTGTTGGTGAAAATTTGGAGAAACTGAACCCTTGTACATTGTTGGTGGGAATATAAAATGGTGCAATCACTATGAAAAACAGTAAGGAGATTCTTCAGAAAATAAAAAATAGAACTACAAAGTGATCCAGCAATCTCACTTCTGGGTACTTTCCCCAAAGAATTAAAATTAGTGTCTCAAAGAGATGTTAGTACATCCATGTTCATTGCAGTATCATTCATAATAGCCAAGAAGTTGAAACAAACTAAATGTCCATTGACAAAATGAATAGATTTTTTAAAAAATGTGGTATATACATACAATGGAATATTTACCCTTCACAAATGATATGCAATATGCAGAAACATGGATGAAACTTCAGGACACTGTGCTAAGTGAAATAAACCACAATTCATATAGAACTGTGGTTGCCAGGGACTGGTGGGATGGAAAATGGGGAGTTGCTAACCGACTGATAAAAATTTTCAATTATACAAGATGAGTAAGTTCTAGAGAGCTGCTGTACAACATTGTGCCTATAAATAATACTGTATTGTCCACTCAAAAATTTGTTAAGAGGATAGATCTGTTAATTATTTTTACCACAATAGTAAAATAATACGTGAAGTTAATGAAGTTTCTCTTTAGCTTTGCAAGTCTCCTCTGTAAGTTTAAAATAATATTTTCTTAAATTTTTATTTATACTTTATAAAGTACTATTTCATTCATTGTCTTGTTTGATTTTTTCCTTTGTCTTATCTTTTCTCAATCCACTTCCACGAATATAGGATCACACATATGGAAGGTTTGCAGTGGTTGATTTTATTCTTCAATTTTTTTTTTTTGCTAACAATAACAAGACATTAAAAGGAAGTAAAAGTAAGAAGAGATAATGAAAAGCTCCTCTTATAATCCCTTCATTATCAAAACATATTCTAAGGAGTGGATCTGCTACCAGATACTTTTATGAATCTAAGCTAATATATTACCTTTCTCAAGGATATTTTCTGAGAAGCTTTATACTTAATTGTGGAATAAAAGATTTGTCTCTACTAATGAAATTTATGACAGAAGACAATAAGTTGAACGGTTATTTTCGGAATGCCTACTGAACTGATAGACAGTTCCCAATTTCTGATGGTTTGACTTAATTTTTTGACTTTATGATACTGTGATAAGGATACACATTCAGTAGAAACCATATTTTGAGTATCCATACAACCATTCTGTTTCTCACTTTCAATATAGTCTTCAATTACGTGAGATATTCAGCACTTTATTATAAAATAGACTTTGTGTTAGGTGATTTTACCCAACTGTAGGCTAATGTTAGTGTTCTGAGCATATTTAAGGTAGGCTAGGCTAAGCTGTATGATATTCCATAGGTTAGGTATATTAAATGCATTTTTGACTTATGATATTTTCAACTTAAGGTGGGTTTACTGAGACATAACCCCATTGTAAGTCCAGGAGCATCTGTATATTCTGCCCACTTATAATAATAATAACCCAGAGGAAAGATAATTGGTAGATGAAGGTATCAGTGCATTTGTATTTTCTTAAGTGTAGGATCCTTTCAGCCTTATGCTATGATTGCTAAGCTAGCTGTGGGTGAAGCCATAACCCTTCATAGACATTAAATATTGAATGATAGCATCCTTTTTATTAGTAATACAAGTCATTCTAAAGTCATATATATTTATATTTTCCATTGATGTGTTTGATCTTAACAGTGCAACTAAAATGTTCATAAGAATGGCTGTCATTCTTGATGAAAGGTTATTTTCATGATAACTTCATAGTGTCATTTTACTGAGAGGTACCATAACTACCTTTGCTGATGTTTGTTTTATGGCCAATTTAATGCTTCATTGTAAATATGATTTTTCTGCCTGGAATTGCTTGTAAAGAATGACATCCCTCGTGTCTGGAGTTCATTGAGATCTTACGAGAGTTGGAATAGTTGGGTGGTTTGTATTTCATGCCGGTCATAATTCAAGGTCTGTGTAGCATAGTTTTATTTTGAACTGGTTGGGAAAATATTCATGTTCTCACACAAGCATTCTTCCTGATAATGGCTCTGTTTAGTAGTGTAAATCAGACATAAACTTATTGACATCCCAGGATAGTTTCAAAAAAATTTTACCTCCTGGTATGTTTGAAGAAGAGGGAGGAGGTTAGTGGTCCTTTTATCAAGGAGATGTTCTGAAGTTCTTGAAAGCATTATTTCCAGATGTTTTCACACTAAACTGGAATTGCTTCCTTTGTGGACTCTCCAGCAGTAGCTGGCTATGCTATTTATTCATTCACTCAAGAAAAATGGACTGAATGCATGCAGTGAGCCAAGCTCCATTCTAGCTCTTGAGGCTACAGCAGTGAACAAAACAAGTAAAAAACCCTGATTTTAAGTCATCTATTTTTAGCAGGGAGAGAGATTATAGGCAAGGTAAATAGTATGTTAGATACTGACCAAGAGCTAAGGAGAAAAATAAAGCTGGGTAATGTTGGGAAAGGGTTGGTTTGCAATTTTCATCCTATGACCAGGGAAGGTCAACTGGAGGAGGGGACTTTTGCACAAAGACCTGATGAGATTGAGAAATAAGTTTATGTGCATAGTTAGGGGAGGATTGTATTGGTGGAGGGAATGGTAAGTGAAAAATCCCTGAGGCAGGAGCATGTCCGGTGTATTTGAGGAACAGTGAAAATGAGGCCAGGGGTGCTGGAATTGAGCAATACAATTCACATGTGACGTGAATATTTGTGAAATTTCAAGAACCACAAAAAATATAGGAAATAATGCAGTCCAAGTAAATGATAAAATTATTTGCAAAACTATAGATAAGATAAGGAGCTGAGAGAAAATTACAAGGATGATGACAAGAGCATCAGAGGAGAATAATTTGCATATTCAAACATTAGAAAAGTTGATGAAGTTGGCTAACATTTTTACAAAGGAGATCCTCTTCAGGAAGGTGTTATAAAAATTCAAATGGGAAGCAAAGGCTGCCATACTGTACATTTTATAGAAAAAATTACACATAAAAACCCAACACACAATTTATTATTTGTTGCAATTATAACCTATATTATGTTAAGTATAAGATAAAAATAAACATTTTTTATGACTTTGAATTTGCTTTTTTAAAGATTAAATCCAGGTCAATTTTTTTTTTTAAAAAATCTGTATTAATTCTTATGAACTTTTGTTCCTTCCATTAACATGACTCTTTCCAAGTAACAATTGTCCTGGAAAAATGAGCTCGCTCTTCCTGTATTCAGTTACTTGTAGACCTTTGGAAGTCATTAGAATGTCAACTCCATGAAAGCAAATCCTAGCCAACATAATACCTTGCACATAAACACTGATGTACCATTTTCTGTGAGCTGGGCACTGATCTTAGCACTATAAATATGAACTCATTTAATCATCAATATAATTCTTCAGGGTAGGTATTATCTTTATTTTACAGAAGAGAGCACTTAGGCACAGAGAATTTAAGTAACTTGTCCGAGTCACACAACTTATAAGTGGTAGAGCTTGAAATCAAATCCAGGCAGTTTGGTTCTGGAATCTGGGTTCCTAGCCATTAAACTATGTTGTCTCTACTATTCTAGGCTGCCTCCAGATATCTGTAAAATAATTTCAGATTTTAATATTTAATAGTCTAAGTATGGTAATGTAGTTTGCAGGTCAGATTCAAATGAGCTCTGAGGAGAGGGGATCCATTAAGGAGGCTTATGATATCTTAGCATGTGAGAAATGCTAGAAGAAAATGCAAATGCAAAAACAAAAACAAATAAAACCCTCCCACACTTCTCCAATGAATCTAAGACAATCTGGCCTTTTTCAGCATCTTCTTTTATTCCATTTATATCTTCGTTATTTCTTGATTAAAAAATAGAATGGATGAAACGTAAATATTACAGAAATATCTTATACATATTTCACTATATTTTCTATCACATGTAGATGTATCTTGCATTATAGTCTGAATTGCTTTGCTACATGTCCACTATTGACAGTGCTGTTTGGTTTCACAGACTTTATTTAACTTTCTCTGTATAGCAGTAGGCATGGGCACCAGCAGCAGGCAAATGCTGGAGTACTTTTTCCTTTCTCATGCTCCACCTAGGTCCCCTTGAGTATATCTGCTTCCCCAGTTTCCCCCCAGCACCCCCATCCTTATTTCACTTTACAGCAATCTATTCTCTTTGAGACCTCGTCCAGTCTTTCCTTCTGTGCCTTGGTCACTTAGGGAGCTGCTCTGTGCTGGGCAACAAATGCCTAATTTGATGGCCTTCATAAGAATCCCAGGTTTGTTGAGCTCTCTTAGCAGCTGGAGGTCAGATGGTTTGGGGATAGGACTGGAAATGGAAGAAATAGTGAGGCTCTAAGTCCCCCTATCTCCCTCAAGAAGATTACTTCACTGTTCATAGTTCTATATGTACTATGAGGAAAATGGTATTCTCATAGTAAAATTTTTTCTACAAAGGGAAATATAAAGGAGCTGCCTATGTTGGGAGAACACGTTGATACAGGAGATAGAAGGTTAGGGATTGCAGGAACCCAAACAACAAAAACAGATGGTTAAACTGCTTTGCATGAGAAAGTAGGAATGATTTTTATTTGTTTATTATTCTTTTGTTCTAAGAAGCACGGGAGGAAAAAGGGAGAGAGAAGAGAAAAGTAAGGACATGCATTAGTCAGTGTTCTCCAGAGAAACATAACCAATAAGGTATCTATTTACCTATCTATATATAAATTTATCTACATATAGAAATAATATCAAAAAAAAGAAATAATATATAATATGTATACATAATATATGTGTGTGTGTGTGTGTGTGTGTGTGTGTGCTGGTGTGTATGGAATTGGCTTATGGGATTATGGAGCCTGAGAAGTCATAAGACCTGTAGTCCAAAGGCCTGAGAATCAGGTGAACTGACGGTGTAAATTCTAGTCTGAGTCCAGAGGCAGGAGAGGACCAATGTCCCAGCTTGAAGACCAGTAGGCTGAAAGAGCAAACTCTCTTGCTCAGCGTTTTGTCCCATTCAGGCCCTCAGTGGATTGACTGAGCCCCACCTACATTGGAAAGGGAGGGCAGTCTGCTTTGCTCCATCTGCCAGTCTATCTGCCAGTTCAAATGTTAACCTCATCCAGAAACCCTCACAGATACACCCAGAATAATGTTTAACCAAATATCTGGTCACCCCGTGGCCCAGTTGAGTTGACACAGAAAATTAACTGTCACGGGGGCAAAGAGAAGAGCCAGCAAGATGGTATGAGGTTGGAAACTCTGTGGGGGTGAAGAGCTAATGGAACATTTCTCTATGGAAGGACAGCAGAAAAAACTTTCTAGAAGGAAAAATTTTTGAATTTACATTTCTGTGTTTCCTCAATAATTAGAAAAGAATGTAACCCCAACTGGTATGTGTTAACATGGTGAATACTGAAAGTCATAAGGCAAATGTTTTCACATTAACACAGCACAGAACAGAAGCAGCAAGTATGGGCGAGGCATCTGCAAGCAAAGCAGACCACGCTCTACTCAGTCTCCAGGAAGTCATAGGTGTCATTGCACTGCCACAGGGTAGGGGATTTAGGGCTTTGAAACAAGCTTATAAATACTTCAAAGAGATTGGAGGGGCTGAGTTATAAGCATATTTTTGTTTAAAAAAAAAAGAGTTCTTCTGATTAAAAAAAGTATGTGTGTGTATGAAACCACTGAACCCCAATCAATGCCACTCAAAAATGTTCATTTGCTCAAGTTGTTTTCCTGCCAGGGGAACACTTAGGAATGATAAAGAGACCCTGTGATGATGAGCTTAGACCAATAATGTTAGCTTCTAGAGGACAGAAGCTGTGTCTCAGCACTGAGCACATGCTTGGCAGACAGTAGAGATGCAAATAGTAGAGACTATTAATAGTCACTGACTAGAGTCCAGCATTTAAGACAGCACCTTTGCTGGCTGGTAAGGTCTTACTCTTGGTAGAAATCTATTGGCACAGGCTAAGTCTGCCTTTAATACCAACCTCAGTGGAAAATAAAATATTTGCTGCTGATCCCTCCTCACTGGCTCATGAGGAAGCCTCCCTCCTGCTGATTTTAATGATGTTTATATGTGTGCAACATTAACACCGTGATAATTAGTGCTATACATAGAACTATAGGAAATGTTTTGTTTTTCCAGCACCCGGGTAATAGGATCTTCCCTAATGAGCTTTATTGTAGACGTTTTGTCTATTTTTGTTCAATCATACATTTATGGGGAGAGTTTCCCTCATACACTCTTATAGGCATACGAGAGTGAGAAAGAAAAGGAGACAAAGTTCCCCCACCTCCTCACTGCCTCTGCCTGCAAATCATCCAGAACATTTATTTAGTACTGTTGGGATAAAATCATCAGAGGATGAGGGACAGAGAAGGAAGATGTTGCCTCTCCAATGTTTCAGGTCTTACCAGGTTCCCTGCTCTCACTTTCCTCCTCTCCCCACAAATACTCCTAATTTCCTTCCTTTTTTAAATTGCAGATATTGGTTTATTTATTTATATATATGTATTTCAGAATATTATGGGGGTACAAATGTTTAGGTTACATATATTGCCTTTGCCCCCCAGCCAGAGCTACAAGCATGTACATCCCCCAGATGCTGCGCACCACACCCATTAGGTGTGAATATACCCATACCCTCCTCCCCCCCACCTGCCTGAGACCCAATGAATGTTACTACCATATGTGCACATAAGTGTTGATCAATTACTAGCAATTTGATGGTGAGTGAATGTGGTGCTTGTTTTTCCATTCTTGTGATACTTCACTTAGTCAAAGAGCTAAAAGTAGAACCAATTTGTTCTTTTGATCCCCAGTTTCATTCTTACCTGCAGGCTCAGCCCCAACCAGGGCCAACCTGGTCAGAGTCAGGGCTGAGTGGAGTACAGAGTAGTGGACCAATACCTACTTTTTCCCTTTAAAAAACAACCCCTCTCTCCTCTCTCTTATTACATGATGCATGGATTTATTTTTTTTAACTTGATGTGTTCTAATCATTACATATAGATTCAGCAAGCTCTAACAGTGCACCCCATGGCTTGTTCAGGAGGTCATGGTTCCTTGTAGGGGAAGCAAATCATTTTTTTGTTCCTCTTGGGTTTGTTTGTCTTGATGATTTTTATTGTACCATAGCTCATGGCAACCTCAAGCTCCTGGGCTAATGTGATCCTCCCGCTTCAGCCTCCCAAGTAGCTGGGACTACAGGGGTGTACCAACATGCCTGGCTAATTGTTTTTATTTTTTTTAGAGTTGTGAGTCACACTATATTGCCCAAGCTGATCTTGAACTCCTGGCCTCAAGCAATCCTCCCATTTCGGTCTCCCAAAGTGCTGGGATTGCAGGTGTGAGCAACCATGCCCAGCCTCATCTAACCATTTAGATGTTCCTCTTTATAGCCTTTGTCCTTCACTCTCAATTTGGATGATCTCCATCTCATTCCCCCCACCTGACCTGAATGAGTGACAGCCCCTGACATTAGCTCCAGGCTGAGGTCTGATGGACTACATTTTGGGTGGGTTGGGGTGAGCAAGTCAGGTCCATAGTTACTCTGAGAAGTGATTTCTAGGAGCAAAGGAGACACTAACACTAAGAATTCCTAAAGCATTTTCCCATTTTTTTCTGTATAAATGACAACACTGCATTTTGAATCTAATTTTTTCTTCGGATTAATACTATTATGGAATACTACTGAAAATTCAATTTTCCCCAATCATCTCCAAAGTATCTTTCAAGATTTATTCTTTTATTCCAGGATCCACTTAATTTCACTCATTGTATGTGGTTGTGACATCGCTTTGGTTTCTTTTTCACAACACTTCTACCGACCCTCTTTGAAGTTCATTATCTCTGGAAAACAGACCGAATACTACCCCTCTACTCCTGCTCCTTTCTCTCTCTTCTCTGTTCCTCCTCTGGAGTCTTCACCACCCTTCATCACTCACAGCTCTCTAGACCTGGTCCAGTACCTAGTAATATAACTGAGTAGACTTTATACTATACCTGCCATTCTCTTCAGGAAACAGAGGGTAGAGGAAAAATTTCGGGTGTAGACACACAAACACACAGACACAAACACAGAGAAACACACACGAGACCCTTCTCACCTCTGGGATTCCTCTCCTAGAGTTGTTCATTGTCGGATCAGGAACCCAGGACAAGAGAAACGGAGAATCCCCCGCTGGTTGCCAAAGGTGCCACTTATATCCCACTTTCAGTGTTAAGTAATAACTCCAGTTTCTAGTTGGTGGAGAAATATTGGTCTGGAAAATGACTGTAAGACTTTGCTGTAGCATCTTTCCAGAAAACAGTCTTCAAATACAGTGATGGCTCAGAAAGGCTGAAGGCACTTTTACTGCAGAGAGAGGTTTTTAATTTGTCAGGAAAATATTTCTCTTCAGGGGAAAGACAATAATTAATAGATGATAAAAACTTGTCAGAACACCTCCCCAGAGCCTGGAGGAAACACTGTCAGGCCATATATTAATAGGGAAGCAAAGAGCTGCAGCAAAAACTCTTCCAGGCCCAGGCCTGGAAGTTTGGTTTTCAGTAGTCAGAGATTACTTGCTGGTGCTGTTTCCTGTCGCTGAGGTTTGCTCAAGGACCTCAGGATGTCTGAAATACACTGTGCCAGTTCTTCACCGGGTCATGGGTTACTCCACAAGTGACTTTGAATGTCAGCCTCTCTGTAGGCTTTGTCTTGTCTACAGGAGCTTCCATTCTCCCTCCCTTCCTTTTCTCGTGAGCAGATGAGTGCTGACTGTATCTGAGGTGTCATGTTGGGCAGGGGAAGGACACGGTCATCATCTTTTGTCACATGGTGTGTTTGGGCAAGTAGGAAGGCAGGGCTGTGCCTTTTATAAATCTGGTCTGGGATTACAGGAGCTCAGCAAACCTCCCTTAGTTACCAAAGGGGATCACTCTTTCATCCTCATTCCATTTCGCACACATTGAACTCACTGAACTACCTGCGACATCCAGAGGATTCTCTTTGAATTTTCAGGTTGCTTGAACTGAGTAAAAGGGATTATATGTGGTTGTTAAATCTCATGTTGCTGTTAGTCAACCCCCTGGTTGTTGAAACATCACGAGAGAGGCTGGGAATAAGACTCTGGAATTTGGTAGGAAGTCAGTCTAGCAGGTGCCACGAAGAGCCTTGGCTTTTACAGTGAGTTCAAATCTTGGCTGTGCCCTTTACTAGCTATGGGCTCCTGGGTAGGCTACATTAACCTCTCCTTATCAGTAGAAGGAGAATTATAATAATAGTAATTACTTCATAAGGCTGTCAGGGGTTTTTGCCACAAGGCATGTGTAGTGCTTAGTGTATGGCCTGTCCCAGAGTAAGAGCTCAGCAAAAGATAATGATAATTATGGTGGTGGATTTCAGCAGTGGCACAGACCCTACATCACAAGGTCTTACATGATGAAATCAAGGCTTTGACATCTCTTGACTATTTCATTTAGTATCTTAAATAATTATTTCTGTAAGCCTTTCTCTAAATTATTAGAGTTCTTTATTTTTAGATTTCCAATATCTCATTCTAAAGAAGCAGTGAAGGATATCACACCCCATTACCTGATGCGGAGGACTTACGAGACATCTAGTGGAAAATGTTTATAACCCTTTTTAAAGATGTCAATAAAAGTGTAAAAAGCACAAGGAAAAATATAAATATATTTTTAAAACCCCTCCTTATCTCTTAGTAAATGTCTTTAAAAGACACAAGATTGTGAATGCAATTTCTTTAATCTGATTCCAAGGATAATTTGTAAAATTACAAATTTTATTCTTCTTGCAAAAGAATAAAATAAAAAGCCAAACTCTTCAATGCTGTCCTGCAAAGATAGTTATGAATACTGAAAAGCCATGCCAACTACAGGTGGAAATCCCAAAGGCTTTCATTTTTTGCTTCTGTGTGATGGATATGCTCTTTGGTGTTTATCTTCCTTCATGTGAATTTTATTTATTTAAATGAAACGCATTATCTCTGCAGCTAGAGCTAATTATCAAGCTAAGCAAAGGCAAGACTGCCATTAGCCATTCTATGAGGAGAGCAATATTATGATAAAAAGCAGATTCCCATGAACTTCATGGAATTCTCTTGCCCCTGATGTCTGCACAGTTTGATCCCTTAGATTTAGGTCCCTGATGAGAGATTACTTAATGAGTACAATGTACAATATTTGGGTGATGGATACCCCAAAAGCCCTGACTTCATCACTGTACAATCTTTGCATGTAACACAATTACAATTGTGTATCATAAATTAATACAAATAAAAAAAGATTCAATTCTCTGCCGAAAAGTCAAGCTTATCCAAAAGAACTTCTTTTAGAGCTTAATCTTAAATAGCATCTCTCATCACCCTCTCCCCTCTAACTCAGATTTATTTTTCGTAGCCCTAACCTTTTCCTTAGATAGTACAAATGTAATGATTGTCTGTCTTCTCCCAACTTCCTGCTAATGATCACAAGATACCAAAGGGTAGGGGTTTTTCCTGGTATCTGTGCCAGTTGTATACCAGTATTTAGAACCATTTCTGGCATATACTGATGTTCAAGATGTTATTCCATAAATGAATGAAGGAATGAATGTAGCAAGAGGCACAGTGGCATGGTAGGAAAAGTCTAGACTTGAAATTAAGGTACAGTTTTACTCTTGGCTATGTTTGTCCCAGAGATGTTTGTCTATGAGTGAGCCAACTCCTTTTTTGAGCTTTAGCTTCCTCATTTACAAGATGGCAATACTAACATCCACCTTGTAGGGATGTTATGGCATTCAAATGAAATGGTATGTATTACAATACTTTATATGCTTTTTATAAACAATTTTAATTTAAAGGTATTTGTTATTATTCACAGACTGACAATTATGATTATTGAACTATTCTGTTTCATACTGAGAAAACATAACAACACTTTATTTTGGTAGTTAGCCAGTTTAACTATATCCTGTTTCAGTTCCTTTTTATTTCCTCAGAAAACACAGGTGGACTGTACTGGAGTCATATAATTTTTTTATTTCAGAATTTTATGGGGGTACAAATGTTTTGGTTAAATGGATTGATATTGTACTGCTTGAATCAAAGTTATAAGTGTGCCCATCACCCAGATAGTGTGCATTGTCCCCTCCTCCTCCCTCCCACCTGCATGTTTTCTGTTGAGTTTTACTCCTATCTGTGCACATGAGTGCTGATTGCTTAGTTCCAATTTAATAGCGAGTACATGTGGTGTTTGTTTTTCCATTCTTGCAATACTTCCCTTAGGATAATGGTCTACAGTTCCATCCAGATTGTTCCAAAAGGCATTACTTCTTTTTTTATGGCTGAGTAGTACTCCATTGTACTGTGAATTGTGCTGCAATAAACATTCCAGTGCAAGTGTCTTTTTGATAAAATGACTTTTGTTCCTTTGGGTAAATACCCAGTAGTGAGATTGAGGGATCAAATCGTAGGTCTACTTTTAGTTCTCTGAGGAATCTCCATACTATATTTCAAAGAGGTTGTACTAGTCTGCAGTCCGACCAATAGTGTATAAGTGTTCCTTTCTCATTCCAGCATCTATTATATTGGGACTTTTTGATAAAAGCCATTGTCACTGGGTTTAAGTGATATCTCATTGTGGTTTTGATTTGCATTTCTCTGATGATTAGTGACGTTGAACACTTTTGCATATATTTATCAGACATTTGTCTATCTTCTTTTGAAAAGCTTCTGTTCATGTCTTTTGCCTACTTTTTAATGGGGTCGTTTGACTTTTTTCTTTCAGATTTGCTTGAGTTCTTTGAAGTTTCTGGTAATTAGCTCTTTATCAGATGTATAGAATGTGAATATTTTCTCCCATTCTTTAGGTTGTCTATCTGCTCTGTTTCCTTGGCTGTGCAGAAGCTTTTTAATAAATCAAGTCCCATTTATTTATTTTTGTTGTTTCTGTGATTGCTCTTGAGGTCTTATTCATAAATTATTTGCCTAGGCCAATATCTAGAAGAGTTTTTCCAACATTTTTTTCTACAATTCTTATGGTTTCATATCTTAGATTTAAGTCTGTTATCCATTATGAACTAATTTTTGTGAGTGGTAAGAGATATGGAACCTGTTTCAATCTTCTATATGTGGCTATCTAATGTTTCCAGCACCACTTACTCAATAGGGATTCTTATCTCCAATAGTCTGGTAAAGTGATACCTCCAAATTTATTCTTTTTGTTTAAGGTTTCTTTGACTATTTTGGGCTCTTTTCTGTTTCCAAATGAAGTGTAGAATTATTTTTTCTAGGATTAGAATGTTGAAAAATAATTAGACATTGGTCTAATCTGAAAACTCAGGTTTTACGTTATACATGTATCACATGTACATGTGTTTGTGCACATAAGTGTGCATGCAGTTTGATGTATTTTTATCACACAGATAGCTTTATGCAACTACCACTGCAATTAAGACACGTAACTGTGCCATCCCCAAAAGGCTCCTTTGTGTTACCCCTTGTAGCCAATCCCACTCCTGACCTTCATTCTTAACTCTTCAAAACCATTAATCTGTTCTCTATTACCATAATAATTTTGTTATTTCAAGAGTGTTATATAAATAGAATATACAGTACGTAACCATTTGAGAATGCCTTTTTTCCACCCACATAATTGCCTTGAGGTTCATCTAAATTGTTGCGAGTATCAGTAATCTATTTCTTGTTATTTTTGAGTAACATTCCATGTATAGATGTACCACAGCTTATTTAGCCATTCAGCTACGGAAGGGCGTTTGAGTAGTTTCCAGGTTGGGGCTATTACAAGTAAGCTGTTGTGAACATTTGTGTACAAGGTTCTGTGCGAACATATGTCTTCATTTCTTTGGAATAAAAGCCTAAAGATGCAGTTGCTGGGTCATATGGTAAGTTTATTTTTAGTTTTAAAAGAAGTTTTCAAACTGTTTTCTGGAGTGGCTGTGCCGTTTTATATTTCCACTAGCAACATTAGTGATTTGCTTTCCCTGCACCCTTGCCAGCATTTTGAGTTATTAAACTTTTTATTTTAGCCATTCTGATAAGTGTGTTCCTTTAGTCTTTAAACAACTTTGACTTAGGTCTTCTGTTACTTTTGACACGAGGAGTCCTAATGGATGTTCCATAGGATGGGACAATTGATTGAGACCACTAGACAGCATATAAAATATGCTTGCTGAGCATGGAATCAGAACAAGGGGGGTTACTTTCTAGATTTAAATATGAATGGAATCAGACTGTAGTAATCTAAATTATTAGGTCATCAAAAGGAATTACCTGTCCAAAAACTAGAGGGGCAGTCCCTGGGCCAAGGCCAAGACCACGGACGTCTCTTGGACAGTCCACATGGGCTCTGCAAGCACCAGCCTTGGAGAGTCTCCTTTTCTGTTCCATATGTTTCTATGACCGACTAGTCCAACTTTTTTTAGTCCTACTTTTGATAAACCCTACAACAAAAACTAATTTTTCTATGTAATCTTTCTTTACATATATTAATGTATTTAATCAGCTTATACTTATAAAAAATTCCCTTGTCCTCAGGTGGATAATTCTACTCATATAGTTACCTTTAAAAAATCACTGTCTACTAACAAGAACTAATTTAAGAACGAATTCTCTTCTTTTTCTGCATCTCTTACAGAGCAATAAATAGGACCAAAACCAAAACTCAGAGAACACTTCTCAAAACCCTCTCTCTTTCTTTCCCAGTTTCAGTGTCTTTCAGTTCCCCCAGAGACTCCCATGAAACCCCCAAACCTTTCTCAAATCTGACATTTTGGCCCATCTGCAAGATTTTTGCTTAACTTTTTTTGTGTGTGTATATATTTAAAAAGGTTTTCCAATATTTCCTAGATTCTCCACATGAAGGGGAGAGTGGGCCTGGGCAATCACTGAGAAAGCAGAATTCTTCTCTTTACTCTCTGCCTGCCAGTCCTGATTTTCCTCACATTCTCCCTGTTCTATGATACTATAAGCCTAGGGATTTTCTTAAGTCAAGAATTCCCTTAGCAGCCGAGTACTTTGGGAAATCTATGGGATAGCTGTGCCAGAAAACAAAAAATTCTCTTGTGTAGAAGGTTGAGAACATTTCCAGGTCAATGCACCTGATCTCAGCACAGGGTCAGACCTTGCAGATCTGGGGGCCATTCTGTCTCGATCGTAACTCTCTGCTCAGTGTGACTTTGTGTTAAATTTAGAGCTGAATGCTTAGAGGGCATTGTTATTTCCTGTATTTCAAAGTTCTGGAGTGTCAAGGAAATAAGGACGAGGTCAGGGGTGAAGGAGGTGCTAAAGTCTCACTGTAACTCCTAAGTACCAATACAAGCTCTGATGAGGCCAAAGGCATAAGCTCCATTTCTGGTTAGGTTGATTGGTTTTGTTTTGATTTGTATTACTGGTCGTAGACAGCCTGAAAATCCATCTTTGCTACTTGGGGGGACTGGCCTCAAGTGTGTGCCCTACTAATGGAGGGTCACAGGCATATGTTTAGATATGAAAGAAAGCACAGCCATTACCATATTTTTACATCTATATTTAGGCTAAAAAGTACTCAGGGCAATTTGCATTCATTTTAGGATTGAAACATTGTACTTGATATGCATATCAGTGAACTGGAGCTATATATAGCATCTCTGTTTACCTTTGCATGCTGCTTCATGGAAAGAGAACTCTCATTTTGTAAACACTTACCTGTCGTGATCAGCATTTTTGCATACCTTGCCTAATAACATGTTTGTAGCTGTGACTGAATCTCAGATACAGGACCAACTGACATTTCCACATTGTATAATACATAGGACTGATCTTTGTGCTACTGAAGCCATGATTCTGAGAGGACTGTTGCCATTTATAATCCTGTTTTAATATGTGAACAGATTGCAACTTTTTTTCTTTTTAACTTGGAAAGAGAAACCTGGTAATATCAGCTGCATAGGTCACACTCTGTTGAAAATTCCTGAATAAAGTTTCAGTATTTTGGGCTCAAATATCAATTATTTAATCTCCCATACAGATGCCTTTGAGCTGAGATGTTCTTCAGATTTTTGTGATAACCACACATCATTGGATATTGCTTTTCTGTCTGTGTTACTTTCCACATCTATTCATATGTCTGATTTGTATTGATGTCTTGTCAACGTTTGGTTATTTGGTTCTTGTTGATTTCTTTAGTATATAATTTATATCAGGTGTTCTTAGATAGATTGTGAATATCTGAGTAACCTATACCAGATGCCCCCCACCCATATCCTGTCTCCCAAGGATTCTGCTACATCCCCCAACCTCTTGATTCAGAACAACTGATAGCGATGTTTCTGCTGGTAACTTACATTGGGTCAGGAAGTAGTTTTGGACCCTGGCAAGGAAATGTGTTAGGCAGGGGTATTAGGTAGCTGACTGAGATGAGATGAAGGCCCTCTGAAGGAACGTAACTCTGGCAAGTAGATGGTGTTTGGAACTGTGCTCCCCCAAGCTAAGCTTTGGGTTGGCTAGACTGTGCCATGAAAATAAGGACCAATTCTCAGATCTATAGTATTATTCTAAGTGGCTTGGAAACATCTCCTCCTTCCCATTCACTTGTGCAATCCTACTTGTGCATCAGGATCTTCCTTAGGTCTTATCTTTTCTGTGAAGCCTTACAGGTAAACACAATCTATGCCTTCCTTGACTTCTGTGTTTTTTGAACACTTAGTATTTATATTTCTCACTTTTGCACATAGGTTGCTTATATTCTTTAACTGTTTCCTAAGTATATGCCTCATCATTTTAACAAGTCTACAAGCTCCCCAAAGGCTATAACTTTAACTACTTTAAAAATTTTCTAGAGGAGAGAACTTAGGACAGGATGGGAGGAAGGGAACTAATATTTGTTTAGCACTACTATGTGCCAAGCATGGTGGGAAGCCTCTGGCACCTTACTTCAATTTATTTCTGCATGATATTATCCTCTTTTTACAGATGATTAAAACAAAGTTTAGAGTTTTAAGTAACTAGTTGGAAATAACACGAATTGTAGCAGAGAATGTAGAGATTTGGTTTAGGCTTACATGGCTACAGTCTCAGCTGCCACCATATTTAAGCATTGGTCTCCCCATGTCTTAAAAGTGTGTCTAGTGTCCACTTTATTTAGAGACTCTACTGTCTTTTCTTTCTAGTGTGAAATATAGATAACTTTTTTCTACATTTATATAATTTTTCAATGCTAGCTTTCATTGTTACTATAGCTTATTTTATATTTTCAGATTGAGTGATGGTTGTATAATGATACTATGATCAATTCAGTTGCTCAAAAGTCTTGATACAACTTCTTTTGGGGACGTTGTACTTGTAAGTATATACATGACTAATGCTATCAAAATCATCTATTCTTTACTCACATATTATAAAGATGCTTTTAGTAGTGGAAATAGAAAAATTTACCTTGAGAATGCTATTTGTATTAACATTTATTTTTATTTACAATAGGAAATAATTTTCACATAGAGTCATGAAGTCACTGAACTGTAACTATATTTTTATTATCTAATATTTCCACAAAATTTCAGTCCTTTTTTCTAAGTGTTTGAGCATCAAGATTGTTCATCTTTCAGTTTTCTTTTACAGGGGATTTTAGTGCATGAGTAAACATGCTTACCAACTCTTCTGAGTTTATAATGCTAGTCAGGAAATTGTATTAATTCTGACAGTTTCCAATATACCATCTATTCTTTATCAGTTTTACTTCAACTTTTGAATTCTTGGAAGATTTTACAACCAGTACAACTTTTCAGGCAATTTTTAAAGAATTCCTTTCTGACTGCCAAAATCTTTTTATTTCATTTTTTTTTAATAACAATTTAATTCTTGAGAACTGTGCTTAATAGCCTCAGACTTTAAAAATTGTCATTATATATATTATATATATGATGTATGCATCTATGTAGTTATATACATATATATTTTCCAAATGTTAGCTTTTATCAGCTTTTATTTTCTTAGTTTAATCTCTCTGGATATATGTTAAATGTCTCATTCTCTATGCTAGCATTAACATCTTCAAGTTTATAAATACTCATATGGATCTATAGCTTCAGGTTTTATCTTAATTTATGTCTACAACTTGCTGTCCAGCTTTTTATTGAAATCTTATGGCATATTAAATATACTTTTTGATTATTTGCACTCAGAGGGCTGGATTTCAGGAGAAGAAACTATCATAAGGGCAACTCATGCTTTGGTTTGCTTGATGTTATTTTTATATTATGTGTATGTGGGCAGAACAGGTGTAGAGCTCTGCATCTGTCTCTGTTAAATTCAGGAAATAGATAGAGGCATTGAGCTGTAGAGGGATTAAGAGCATGTTCTAGAACCAGACAGCCATGAACTTGAAACCTGGCTCTGCCATATACTAGTAGTAATTTTGGGAAAATTATTTGACCCCATTGTGCTTTAATTTCCTCATCAACAAAATTGGGGTAATGTTAGTCACTACCTCATTCAGTTGTAGGGAGGATTAAATGAGTTAATATATTTACAGTGCTTAAAATAGTGCATATACATATAGTTACTGGGTGTGTGTCTATAGAGAACACTCTAACAAGGTTTTATTTAAATGTATCGGTCTTGGTTTCATGGCCACACAGATGGAAATAGCCATAGCCTGTGGCACTCTATTTTTCTTACCCATAATGTAGCAAATTTTGGTATTCTATAGTGGCATTCCTGTGAATCAAAAAAAGCAAGTTTTTTTTTTTTTTTTTTTAGTTTTTCCTTTTTGATTAACATATGCTGCTCTTTGTACAAAATGCTAGTACCATTTTCCTCCCCTCTTCACTTTTTCTCAAGTCATTCTCCGCCAAGAGATACTGGCAGCTTGTCTCTCGACTGTTTCAAGAGGGAAAATCAATACAACAATTAACTGGTATAAAGGTGTCTAATGTCATGATTACCTCTACTGTATTTTTTTTTAGTAGTTAAGACTTTCACAAATGGCCTTGGTAGATTTTGCAGAAGGTCTGTGAAAATTTTTTAACTTAATTCACACATAAAAATAGTTACATGAATTCAAATTTCCAAGAAAAGGCCTGGGATAACCCCGAGGGGAAATACATTACTTTGTTATATGCACTCATCTGTGGTCTGCGTGTGCTTAATAACCATTTGTTCCTGGCCCCTTTTATTATGACAGAGGGATACGTTTGCAGTTTTGTGGTGAACATATCTTGCTCTTACTCTGCAAGCCTATATCTTGTTCTTGCTCTGTAAATCTATCTTGTCCTTCTTCAATAAACATCATTTCATGCTTGAAATAAATAAATAAATGAATAAAATAACTACTTATTCCTGATTCAATTTCTTTCTGTCAACATCCCACCTCTTCTTGACAGTCTGTCAATTCAACTGTCTTTTTTTTCTTCATCAGATCTTTGAAAGCCTACGCTAGTATGGATCCATCATGTTCTTTATCTTCCCAACCTTGGCTAAATCTCTTTCATGACACTTCATATACTATATCATAGACTTCGTGAGGTCAGACTCTCTCATTTTATCTGTCTCCTCTTTAGTCTTATACCCCGCCCACCCTGCCTTTCTTTCTGCCTAATACACCAGCTCAACTGGGTTGTTCATCAAAAAATGTCCCTGAATGAATGGATTTATGAGTGATTAGAACTGGTATGGAACTTGGAAATTATTTAGTTTCATTCATCATTTTAGCCAAGAAAAAATTTAGGCCTAAAATCTAATTTTGTCTAGGATCACACAGCAAGCACAGAAAAGGGGAAAAGAAGACTTTTCTTGTGTTGGTGTATGTTTTAAATTAAAATGATTAGAATCTTAGAAGAACTGGTGCTTTAGAATTGTAAATCTCTAGACTATCTGAGACATTGTTTTGGAAATAGTTGTAGCAAATCAGGTATTTATCTATAAATGCTGTAAATAGGATTTCTATTAAGTAAAACTTATCACTTGATAAACAGCTTTATAGAGAAATACATAAATTCTGTATTGCATTGTACTCATCTTGTACAATGCAATACAGAATTGTACTTACAGAATTGTGCGATATAGAATTGCAGAGTCATCTTGGGCGGTATTTGACTTGTAAACTGAGTTGGCCACTTGACTGTTCACAATTGTCAGAATGCTTTGGCAGATATAAGCCTCTGACAATCAGAAAAAGATGGAAACTACATTTCCTTCTCTACAACACTGCAATCACATGAACTGTTAAAATGAAATCAGATTCTTGAACCAAATACTGCCACATAAATGAATTTTTTTTTTTTTTTTTTTTAGCTAGCAGGCATAAAACATTGAAACACCTTTTTCCTATAAACTCAGTGAAGCCTCTGCTTTTTGTCCTTTCAGGTGCTCTGATAAGGAACTTGGACGAATCATTCAACAATATTCTGTCAGCAGCATTGGCTAACCCAGTTGGATCAGGAAACAGAATCCAACATTAAATCCAACAGAATCCAAACACAGGATGAAACAGAGATTGATATTGGTGTTACTTTGAAGGTAGCCTGCTGGGCTCACCAGAGTTGTGTGTGTGTGCGGTTTGTGTGTGTGGAAAAAATTGTTTTAATTAAAACAGTAATAGTATAATTTTTCTTTATACATAAAATTGACCAAAATTTTTATTTTATTTTACTTTACGTTGGGAGTTATTAAAATGCATTTTAATTTTTTTCTAACAGTTTTTCTTGAGATGTAACTCACATACCATCCAATTCATCCATTTAAAGTATACAATTCATTGGTTTTCAGTATATTCACAGAATTATGCAACCATCACCACAATCAATTTTAGAACATTTTTACCATCCCAAAAAGAAACACTGTACCCATTAGCAGTTACTGTCAATTTTCCAAGTCCTTGCTCCTCTTCCTTCCCTCCCTACCAGCGTGAGGCAACCACTAACCTACCTTCTCTCTCTGTAGATTTGCCTCTGTGTGAGGACCCTACACAGAGTGGAATTATATACTATGTACTCTTTTGTGATTGACTTTTTTCACTTAACATAACATTTTCAAGGTTCATCCATGTGTAACGTGTGTACAAGTCCCTTATAAGATATATGGTTTGTAAATAATTTCTCTCATTCTATGAGTTGTCTTTTCACTGTCTTGATGGTGTTCTTTCAACATAAAAGTTTTTAATTTTGATGAAATCTACCTATTTTTTTCTTTTGTTGCTTGTGCTTTTGATGTTATACCTAAGAAACCATAGCCTAATCCAAGGCCACGAAGGTATATACCTATGTTTTTTCCTAAGAGTTTTATACTTTAACTATAAACACTTTGTTCTTTTTCAATATTGCTTTGGCCATTTTGGATCCCTTGCATTTCTATATATGTTAGGATCAACTTGTCAATTTCTGCAAGAAGCCGGTTTACAATTTTGACAGGGAATGAATTGAATCTGTAGATCAATTTGGGAGAGTATTGCCATTTTAACACTATTAAGTCATCTAATTCATGAGTGTAGAGTGTCTTTCCATTTACTTAGGTTTTCTTTAATTGCTTTCAACGATGTTGTGTGGAGAAAGCTACCCCAAACTCCACCTGATGCTGTACATATTCTCATCCACTGTGTGAAAGCAGAAAAGTAAAATAAGACAATATCCAATAATTCCACATCCATTTCTGACAAGACAGGAAGAGGAATGGAGGTATAAGTGCTCCGGAGTTCTCAGAGCTATACTGGGCTTCACATACACCTGTAAAGCTATGAAGGGAGGCACTGAGCAGTCTTGTGGGTTGGAACCCTTAGAGGTTAGGAACTCTAATGTGTGTAATTGCTTAAGCAGACATTAAATGTGGGCAGTTGAAAATGGAAAACATTAATTATCTACAGGAACGACTTCGGAGGATACAAATGAGGAGATGGAGAGAAATAATTCATATTCAGAGTTTGACCTCATTCATGAAGGGCAGAGGTGCCTTATATAAATCTCCTAGCCAAACATATATCTTAAACAACACTAGTGAAAATTACTACTAAAATTCCTTATGATACCCCCAGTGCAGATTCAGATTTTGATATTTAAAGGCCTTGCCACAGCCCCAGTCCTGGAGGGTGAACAATTGGTTACTTCAAATGCTAACAATGCCTTAGGTCAGAGGTCCCCAGCCTTTTTGGCACCAGGAATGGGTTTCATGGAAGACAATTTTTCCATGGACTGGAGGTGGGGGGCCTCGGGCAAGAGTGGGGGTTGTGAGGAGGTGGAGCTCAGGCAGTGATGCCAATGATGGGAGCAGCTGTAGTTGCTGTAAATACAGATGAAGTTTTGCTCCCTTGCTTGCCAGTCGCTCACCTCCTGCTGTGTGGCTCAGTTTCCAAGTTCCATGGAAGACAGTTTTGCCAAGGACAGAGATTGGGGGCAGAGCTCAGGCGGTGATGTGGTGATGTGTAGCCGGTTCCTAACAGGCCACAGACCGGTACCAGCCTATGGCTCTGGGGTTGGGGACCGCAGCCTTAGGTTATAGTTTAAGCTTAATTTACACACTTAACACTGTTTGTACTGAATTATTTAACAGTAAATTACAGATAATGTCAAGGCACTGATGCTCAATTTAGAGTCCTGAGCTCTCAGAAGTTCATTCATGTGGTCCTGAAAACTATTTTCTATACTTTCAAAAGCCTGATGGATGTACCTGTGGTAAGAATACACAGAGTAACTAAAACCACATTTTTTTTGTTTTTATATTATGCCAGTGTGATAACACTAATTGTCTCATACTTAAAGAAAATTGTTATTGGCAATTATATATGTTTGAAGTAGAAAAGAATGAAATCATGCCTTTTGTAGCAACTTGGATGGAACTGGAGGCAATTATTTTAAGTGAAGTATCTCAGTAATGGAAAAACAAACACTACATGTTCTCAGTAATAAATGGGGTTAAATGATGAATACACACAGGCATGAAGAGATGCAAAGGAATTTGGAAACCAAGAAGAGGAGAAGGTGGGAAGGGTGAGGGATAAAACCTTACCTATCAGGTACAATGAGCACTGTCTTGGTTACGGGCACACTAAAAGCCCTGACTTTAGCATTTTACAAGGTATCCATGTGACAAAAATATTTGTACCCTCTTAATATTTTGAAATAAAAAAAATTGAGAATAATTAAAAAAATAAAACATCTTTATATTTTTATAAATTTCTACATTTTTATAATAAGCTCATATTAATTTTGTAACCCCCAAAAATAATTTACTTAAGAAACATTTTAGCATTTTCATGGATTACACAGTATTTTTTATTTTATTCTTCTCCTTTACAAACCATGACTCTAGCTGCCATACAAACTGTCTTGACAATTCTCTCACCTTGTCATCTTTAGTCTCCTTAACCTGCAGGCCAGGAATCTTGCTGCACCTTTTCTACTTGGCTGATGCTTATTCTTAACAACACTGAGATTCCCTGTTATGATTCTCTTCCTCCTGCGCCTTTAGTAGACAGTATTAACTGATGAAAGTTCTCTTTCCCCTTGACCCTAGACTGTCCTCTAGGTCACTCTAGTCAGCTATGCCTCATCGGTTTGGAACTGGCATGAAAAATGAAATCAGTAAAGCCTAAACCTAATCTGGGAGTTGAGAGAGTCTGGCCATGTGTGGAGAGCCTGTGGGCCAGGCCAGCTGGGTTTATATTCAAATGGGAGTAAAGAGCTTATTGGAAAGAAGTTCTTCCTAAAGAAAAAGGGGTCACTATACAAGAACTTGATTGCAGGACAAGATGTAGTTGGTAAAGAAGATAGGTGATTCGAAAGGAGGATGGCATTTGCCAGTCCGATTTCTTAGCCCCATGGCTGAGTCCCAGGAAGCTCAAGGCAACCTTCCTTGCACAAATGGAGATGGCTAGTGGTGCTCCCACCTGAGAAAAGTGACATCATTCTAATACATCACATCCAGGAACTGTAGAGAAGGAAATACACTGTAGGACACAGTGCATACCAATCATGCCCCTGGAAATTTCTAAACTAACTCAGAGTCATTCTAAACTAACTCAGAGTCATTCAAATAGGGCTGGAAGTTTTGAAATTCCACAGATGGGATCAGAGACAGAGAGAATCTAGTTATGCTACCATTTTAGGTTTTATATCTTTGTAAAGCTCTCAAATTATTGAATGATGACATTCTCAGATACTTTCATTAGGATGACATGAAAAAGGAGAGCAAACTAAACCCAACTGACATTTGCTTTTTACCTACTCCAGTTTCTGATTCCCTGGAGCTTGCATCTTCCAAGCAGCTCTGGTTCCATTCTGTGGTGAGCTGGCTGAGGGTCTAAGAGAAATGAGGAAAGCAGAATCTAAGAAGCCTGCCTTTATTTTAAAGCATAAGCAATGCTAAATTAAGTGAATTTACTAAAAATGCTCATAAAGAAGGCAATTTTAGGTGTTTCAAATTCTTTCTCACACTTTGGCATGGCAATATGTTGAAAGATTTTGCAGAATAGCATATGAAACTAATGAGTTCACCAAAAGAGCCCTTGTTTTCTTATCTCTCACCTCCTCCTTTTCTTTCTCCCCTTCACCCTTAAGCAAAGCCTCTCTAGTCTGCATTTAACTCCTAAATCAATCAATTGCGCATATAACTTAATCTCTCTAAATCTTTCTACTCAGCTATAAAATGGGGTTAATAACAATAGACAGTTTTATTTGCCTGATTAGTCTGTTATTGAGTCAATATATAATTTTCTATCTTTGTGACATTAATTTATGATATTGCAACAACTTATAGCTTTTGGATTTAAATAGAGGACTGTGAGTTGGTGGGGGATGACCATGCTACTAGACAAGTTTGAAAAGGCTTAGAATCCAAGGTAATGATCCTTCAAGCACTCCTAGTCTCCTAGGTAGTGGTTACTGAAAGTTACTCAAGCAGCACGAAACCAGCTGAGTGGCCTTTGTCGTCAGGTTTCTTCCTAACCTTACAGAGTCCTTGGCATTTGGAAGGAGACTTATGTTTGTTCTTCTTGGTGCATAAGAGAGAATTAGGCTCATTATTTTCAGGAATTTCAGGGAGGCCTTGCCTTTCAAAGAAACACCGGGTGGTGTGGGGTCATTAAAGGCCAATATTTTTAAGGGAATTAGATAATACAGACTTAGAAGAAAACAAGGTGGAATAAGTTTTTTCATAGGGAAAGAACTGGAAGGCCAGAGTAGGAGGGGGCATGCACTATTGAATACGCTTTATATTTTTGAGGGAAGCACAGCTTCTTTACAGAATCCTTCTATGACAGTGAATTTAATAGTTTAGTACTTCTTGATGGTATTAGGTTTTAAAATGTTGCCAAATCTGTTATTCTAATAGGACTCCTTCTTTTCAAATAAGGAAACTGAGTTACAGATAAAGTAAGCAACTTGTGCGAGGACTAAGTCAGCCCAAGAGAGCTGTGTTCCCTTTTGTCAGGGTTCTCCTGAGCGACTGGCTCTCCTATTTGGTAAACTCATCAAGCTAATCTGAGCAATGAAATGTGTCATCTATCCTAGGCAGTCTGCTGGAGGTGCAGTATAACTAACTGAAATGGGTCACTCTAATGATGGGAATTTAAGGTATTGTGGATGGTTTGTGGGGGAGACAGATTTGGCTTCTTAGGGCTCTTAGGACACAGTCATCTACTTCCTGTGTACATAAGAGTGACTTGACCCTATCCTCAGTGAGGTCAGCCATTTGGACCAGTCATAAGATCTGTGTTGTGTCCCTGGCAGTGGGAATTGAACTGGCTCCAGATCATGAGACTTAGCAAAACTCTATCAGAAACTTGACATAGCACTGTTAACCCATTTTACACTGAGCAAAAAGCTGTGGTGAGCACATCTTTTATTCACATGTAGGCCATAAAGGGGATAAAAGGCAGAAATAATAGAAATGAGGGAATTCATGGCCATTTCTGCTACAAACATCTCAAATAGGACTATTACTTGATGAGAAATTGTGTGTACCAGTGCAAATAAAGTGTCATGCTGTCACTGAAAAAACAGGAGCATTTAACTCTTTTTCATGCTTGAGTTCATACTGCCTCAGTCAAAAATAACAACTTCCACAATGCTGCTTGGCTGCTTTACATGATGATCACTCTAGTCTGTTTTCCCTATAATTGTTTTATTGCCCGCCTTTCTTCTCCTTACTAGTAATATGCCATTGTGTGTGTTTTGAAAGGAAATTAACTGCTAAGACCTTCAACTAATAGACTTGATTTTTCTGTGGAAACTGACAATACTAATGAGCCTGGGAGGCTAGTCCTGCCTTCAGTCCAGTTGCATTATTTCTTATAGTACTTTGAGGCAATAATTTCAGTCCTTTTCCTGCCTCTGTTGACCCTCCTCCAACAGCCTAAAAGTCATCAATCTTTTTACATTCATCCTTACACTTCTACCCTCTCATTGAAATGAGAACGCAAAATTTGCTTGCCACAAAAGCCTTTTTTCTCTAACTTGGGAGAAGACTAACGAAGTTTTATCTATAATAGGAAATATTCTTTGTAGAATTAGGTGTCATGTTTTTATATATTTCTTCATTTTCCACCTGCCATACAGTCTCAGGCATTTAGGAAGAGCTAGACATATACTATAGTCTGAATATTTGTATCCCCACCAAAACTTCATATGTTGAAATCCTAACCCCCAAGGTAGTAGTATTTAGAAATAGAGCCTTTGGGAGGTGATGAGGTCATGAGGGCAGAGCCCTCATGAATGGGATTAGTGCCCTTATTAAAAGGCCCTAGACAGCTCCCTGATCTTTCCACCATGTGAGGTTACAGTGAAAAGATGGGAATCTGTGAAGGAGGAAGTGGGCCCTCACTAGACACCAACTCTACTGGCACCTTGATCTTGGACTTCCCAGCCTCTAGAACAGTGATAGATATATTTCTGTGGTTTATAAGCCACCCAGCCTATGGTAATTTGTTATAGCAGCACAAATGGACTAAGACAACATATTTATTGAATTAAATTCCTCATTACAGTAGTCACCCAGAAATGAAAGTGGAAGTAGATAGAAAGAACAAAATCGAGGATAAAGTCAGTTTGTCCCACTCCTCTTGTCCTGGTTAACCTTGTACATAGACACATATACACGAACATATATACAACACATAACACTGTACACAGCTATAGGACCAGAACATGATATACATGCAATATAGTGCTCATATTACATTTAGACTCTCCTTGTTGTGTGTGTGTGTGTGTGTGTGTGTGTGTGTGTATAGACTCTGTTCTGCCAGTAGAGACTATTCTCACCTTCCACATGAATGGCATAAATATCTCACTGCCAGGGAGAGCATCTGGCTTTTTTTGAGGCCTTTATGACATTGGAATTTGGGGCACTTTTGGTGCTAAATCAAACCATTCCTCAGTCATCGGCAGGACTACCCCGAGGACTTAATGAGAAAATGAAGAGAGATGTGAGTAATCATAGGAATATGGGTCTGGTTGACAGTTAAGAGATGACCAATTGGTACAGTGGGCCCAAAAAAGGTGAGAGTCAGATGATTAGAAAAATAGAATAACAAACAAGAAAATGAAACAGAAAATTCCAGGTGTAGGGCAGATCGTGAGTGTCTCCAACCTGGAGACCTCATAGACTGGCCCTTGCCAGAAAAATGGTGAAAGTGAACTGGAGGATAGCCTTCACTTTGTCTGAATGGTCTTGGAGTTAATTTCCCATTGAGGGGGAGAAGAAGGAGGTTGGAAATGGATTAAAGGGAATCAAGAACTATATGGCCCTAGGGAGCGTGTGTACTTTTGGGGAAATTGTCTTGGAAATGATAATTAACTTGTTTGGAGTACAGAATGGAGTAATTATTAACAAAAGCATTTTTCAGCTAAAGTGATCAGCTTAGGTTGGTATCCTGGACACATAACAACACAAACTTTTCTTGCACTAAAGGGTATAACTTCACCACAATTCAATATATAAATGTAGGAAACAAAATTTTATTTATACCCCATGAACATATACAAATAAAAAATTAAATTAAAAAAACTTTTCTTTAGTTCTTGAACTACATGTCTTCCATGATTGGAGAATAAGTAGAAAATGAGGTTGGCCCTTAGGAGCCAAGGGGAATCTGAGTGCTCAAGGGTTGTGGACTCTTCCAAACACAGAGCTGTAGGGGAGGTCACGCTTCCAACAGTGCCTTCTCAACTCTTTTTGCTACAGCTCTGTCTTTCTCCAGTGGCCTCCCCTGGAGACTTGGGCCTTCGTGATGCTTCCTGAGGTACAAAGTTCTCCAGTGGGGTTCCCATGCAGGGCAGAGTTGCAGGCTCCAAGATCTTTCCTCTCTCATTCTGTTTCGCTCATAGTTCCTTATCCTAATCCTATTGAAAGGCAAATGACAATTTGGTTGCATACAGGGATGGAGGATTATTTTAGGCACTAAATTTTGCATAGAACATAGACAGTCATGACTAGTTATGTACTGGTTCTAACAGCCAACATAGAAAGACAAACGGAGCAAAGCTTTACCATTCCATCTTGACAATTGCACACCATTCTGTATAAGTGAATGACAACAGGCTTCTGCATAAGTAAGGAGGACAACTTCTGGAGAAGTTTCTAGGACAGCCAGTTAGTCTTTCTTGCCCAAGTGTATTACCTCCATGAATCTGTCACAGTGTTTGAAATTCCATCATTAGAACCACTTTCCTTCGGATTAAAGCACTGTAGGCTCAAGTATTGTTTTACTTTTAAAAAAAATTGCAGTCCTGATAAAACAGGGTAAGCCAAGCAAGCAAAACAAACACAATCCTAGGACCAGCTTCATGGAAAGCACAAGAGTTTGGACCCGCCTTTTGTGTTTGCATACATACCAAATTCACATTCGCACTTTCCATAGATGTCCTCTCAAGTTTGGGAGAGCCAGTCTTAAGGGACACTGTCTCCAGGCCATGGACAATGGTGGCTGGAGCCAGCAGGCTAGCAGTGAACAGGAAGAGAGAGGGAAGCACAGGTGCAGACAGACAGGATAGAGGTGTCAAATTTTTATGAACCAGATATCTCTTTCACTAACACTGGACAGAATGGGCCACTTACCCTTCAGGAACCCCAGACAACACCAGAGGAGGGTACTGCTGTATCATGCTGCAAATTTATCTTTGGTCCTCTTGCTGTGGACTTCTATTTCAAGATTTCTGGCTTGTATTGAAAACTTGCTTCCTCTCAGACTCAGATGTTTATATCATACTCTGTTGAATCTAATTTTATTTCTTGCTTCTGGATCTTTCCTTCCTGGAATTTCTCTCATTATGCTTTTTTTTAATTTAGTGAATTCAAATTTATCTTATCTTCTACAAATTTTGCAACCTTAATTTTGATTCTTGCTTATGGTTCTCTAATGAAGTTGTTAAATAAGATTGTAGTGGTAGTGTATTAAAATCCTCTTTGTAACTCAACGAATTTCCATTTTAGAATTTTTCCCCAGTGCTTCAGGCTGTCTTTTGTATTCAGGAGCCTGCTCACATCTGAACTAATTTGAATTAATTTGATTATTCAGTTACCATTAGTTTTATGATATGTAACAGCCTAATTTCTCCATCCCATAAAGTGAGAATACCTCTGCAGCCTTGATAAAGTGTTATCTAAAAGTGGCTGAAACTGACTAAAGAGTTTGAGTGCTACAAAACTTTCACCTAAAATAAGAGAGCAAAGTCAGATTGTTCTATTAATTTGAGCTGTGGGGTTAGTTAAAACCACTAAATGTTTGGGAGAGATTGTGGATCTGGCCTATGAGTTAGTAGATATCAAAGTTTTAGTCCAGCCTATGATTTGGTGGAATTCATTTAAACTCTCCCTACTTGTGCCTTCTGTCATAATATGAGTAATATTTTCCATTTATTGAATCTAAACTTTCGAGGAGTCACACAATTATAAAGGAACTTTCCTCTTAGATTAAAGATTAATGGTATATATTAAATATTATCTATTAAATTATGTATTATCTGTTACTGAAAAATATGATTCTTGATATTGTCTTTCTTTAATCTTCTCATCAGAAGCTGATGGACAGAGACATCTACTCTATTTCTTCCACTGGCTCTCTTGCCAGCCCACTGTGTTGTGCAACTCCAGAGGGGCCACCCCCGGACAATAATAATGCCCCTGCAGCTGTGCAACACATGGCCCTGATCTAAGTCTAATAAGTTGCTTATAATTCTTTTTCTCTCTGATCATTTTGTTTTTCCAATTGCTATGAATGACATGACTGTCTTGGAAAACAATTTTATAGTCAGAACATTCTTTTCTTTTGAAAACGATCATGAGACATAGTTATTTTCCCCAACTTGTACTTCTCTAATTTTCTATCTGCCTTTATAATTTTATTTACATATTGTAATTTTACCATATATTCTATATTACTGTACAGCTCTTTTATTCTACTTTTCTTTTTACTAGGGGCCTTAGGAAGCACAGATTGCCTTGTCTTCTTTTCCTCACTTCTTTCCTGTTGATCAGTCAAGATTGGCTACTAATAATGCCATTATTTTCCTTACAACCTGAAAGAATCAGACTGGTGTAATTATTCTTTTGGCTCCCTTCTCATGGACAATGTGCACAGGTCCCCACACCCTGTGCACATTTGACCTTTCTGCTTCTTCATGATGTGGGTGTGGCACCTCTATAACATGGGTGATTTTAATGGCATGCACAATGTTATTAGGTTATTAAATATGAAATATCTAATTTCCTTAAGTACTAACTTTGACAGTTGATATCTCTGACATCTTACTTTGACACTTCTTGTTTTATTTTTATTGTGAAAGTACATCCTCAGTCTTTCAAATGCATGGTTTGGTTTGTGATTATCTTTCAAAAATTGTTTCAGAGCAATTTTTGTGAAACCATGGATAAGTCAAAAATTCCTGTTACTTTTGAATATGAGTTCCATTGTGGAATCAAAGCAGTGCAGACAGCTCAAAATATCAATGAAGTGTTTGGGAAGGATGTGGCTAATGAATGCACAGTACGTAAATGGTGTGAGAAGTCTGATTCTGGTGATTTTAATCTTGAAAATGAGCCACGTGGGCAACCTGAGACCAAGGTGGATAATGATGAGCTGAAAGTTGTAGTGGAAGTGAATCCATCTCAACCTATTTGTGAATTAGCAGCAAGGTTTGACATTACTATTCCAACAATATTGGACCATTTGAAACAAATCAGCAAGATGAAGCTGGATAGATGGGCACTGCATGAATTAAACGAGAGTCAGAAGAGAAATTGTCTCGAAGCTTGCCTTTCTCTGCTGTCACCACATAAACGCAAACCATTTCTGCACCATATTGTTACATATGATGACAAATGGATTCTTTTTTATAATTGCAAGTGTTTGGCACATTGGCTGGATCAAGATGAAGTGCTGAAACACAGTCCAAACCTAAATACTCATCAAAAAAAGCTAATGGTGTGTGGTTGGCGGTCCAGCACTGGTATTATCCACTACAGCTTCATGAAACTGATCAATAGATGACAGTGGATGTCTACTGTAACCAATTGGATGAAATGATGAGGATGCTTGAGATTATGCAGCTGAGACTGGTCAATAGAGACAGGCCAATCCTCTTGTAAGACAATGCTTGACCATATGTTGCACAAAAATCACTGCTCAAACTGCAGAAGCTGGACTTGGAAACTCTTTGTCATCTACTATGTTCACCAAACTTTACACCAACTGACTATCATTTCTTGCAGGCTTTGGACCACTTCTTGCAAGGAAAAATATTCAATTCTCAACAAGTTGTGGAAAACGCTTTTCATGATTTCATCACCACTTGCTCTCCAGGCTTCTTCACTGCTGGCATAAACAAGCTACCACTAAGATGGCAAAACTGTGTCAACAGTTTAGACTCACACTTTGATTAATTGTACTGCTTCTTGTTTGAGATATAATAAACTACATTTTTTCATTCAAAATCAGACATTTCATATTTAATGACCTAATACTTCATTGGGGTCATTTGTTGCCTTTTTAGTCATGGGTTTGTTCATTAGGTCTGTCTGTGGATAAAAGCTATAATGACAGATAGATTTACATAAAGTGACCCTATCCATTGCTTTTCCATCTCCTGTAAGTCCTCCTGGTGTGGCACAATGAAGAGCTCATTTCCATGGGTTAAGAGAAGGGAGCAGAAAGAAGGAGAAAACAAATTCCAATTGATTATAGTAAACATAAGTTAATAACCCATACCTAAATGAATGAAAAAAGGAAAAGAAACTGGTCCAGGCTGAGTTAATTTTCTCTTTAAAAATTATGGTTGTAGAACATAGTAGTTTCAAGGGCATGCAGTTTTAGATCAAACGGCTTTATATTTTCTTTTCTCTCTCTCTCTCTCTAAATCATTGAGTAGTATTGATCAGAAGAGAGAAAACTCTTTTACTGGAGGAGGGAAAATTGTTTGATTTAGTCAATGAAAAGAGAATGTGTTAGTGACTTCAGCAGAATGTACACATTTTAGTAAGCAACTATGGAAAAATAGATATAATAAGGAAGAGATGGCATTGGTAACATTTAGGGGGCTCATGGCAAGAGTTTGAATGAAAATGTCAAAAGACAAAGTTACAGCAAATTTAGTTTAAAGATCTAACTAGCTTTTTTATTTCTGATTCTAGAATTAGGCAACATCTCATTCTATACAATAGAATGAGTGTTCCCCTGGGCATGACAGAACGGTTGGTTTCTGTAAGGTGGGAACAAAGAAACATGACAATAAAAAAAAGCAGATTGGTTAACATCAGATTATTATAGGTCATTTTCTTGTAAAGGTTAAATAAGAAGGGACTTTCTTATTATCAGAGCTCAGGTAGCCTGGCTCTTTCTGATTGGTTGTTGTGAATCTCCTATTTTCATGAAAAACTGGTCTGTTTGGGGATCTACCTGCTTCCTTAAAGTTTCAGTTTTATTATATGGCACTTAGCATGGGTAACTCCATTTTGGTTTGATCTGGTCTACTGGGCCCTAGTGCAGAAGGCTAGTCCAAAACAATAGCCTCTCATAAACTTTCTGTAACAGAGGCTATCTGCCACTTTCCTCTTCTTATTGATACTTTGTCCCACAACTAGTGGTACTTCAAATGCATATGGGTAAACATTCCAGCCCTCACCCAAGCTCTGGACATATCTCCACGTAGAAAACTAATCATTTGGTTTAAGGATGCACATATCAGCAGCATGGTCAGTCTGTGGGTTCATAGGCCCTAGAAATGAACTAGGACATCGTGGCCAGGAATTCTGGTGTCCTCGATATCTGGAGAGAGTTATTTAAAGGGCTCATGCACTTTGCTCCATAGACTCCTTGATTGGTAGGGAGGAGCATGACCAGAGGGCGGTAATGGGAGCTCTCTAAAGTATATAGGTGTAAGGCCTTGGGTGTATAGGTGGTATTGTGAGACCCCAGTAATAAAAATTTCAAGGGACAAGAAAGCCTCCCTCAATAGTGCTTGCACCATTTCTGATTACTTTGGTTGTGAGGCCAGATGTTATATGAAGCATATTAGAATAAGCAAAATCACATATAAATGAGCTTAATAGTAATCAGGGACAGAACAATTCATGATCATCAATACCATCTTGAGGAATGATCTGGGGAGTAGTTTGGGAGGGTTTGAATCATGAATAAAGAGTGACATTCAGAACTACTGATTTCATAAAACCTTTCTTGGGTAACCTGATCTTCTGATCCCTTATAACATGAACTATCAGGACAATTCACTTGGGCTTTAGCAATTACTATTTTATGTTATTGGCTATTTTCCCTGCTCATTCATCATATTTTCTTGCTGGAACCATGGCTACCGTATGCACCGTGCATAGATTTAAAAACCTGGGCTGGAAGGGGAGAGGTCACCTGTCCTAACTTCCTTGGTATCTGAAGAATGGATTGGAGGATATTGTGGGTCAGAGGTTGAGGAACAAGTCATTCACAGTGAACAGTTTAGAAATTATGGGTGCAAACAGCTGTCAATTTTTACTAATAGTGAATTTCATTATGGGGATATTAAGATGCTTCATTTTTGTAAAAAGATAGACAATATTGTCACTACTGAGTCACTACTTGGAAAATACCCCTTTTAGGACCAGTCTTTATTCAATGGTATATAAAACATCAATGCACACTGAGAAAGCACAGGAAATATAATTCCCCATTAGATGTTTCTAAATTGGAGATGTTATAAGTGTGTGTGTATTTGTCTGTGTTATGGGGAGACAGGAGAGAGGAGAAGTTCAGGAAGACACAATCTCACTTCTTACCAAAAACTCCAGGAGGGCTTCCCCTTATGGGTTTACACAACCATGGTCTGAAAAACTGAATATAAGTAGTCAGAGACATGGGTGAGAAGTCTGAGCCAGAACACATAGGCATCATTTCATGGAGGAATTTGATGTTAATTGAAAATGACAAAGTACGAAAAGCCTGAGGGACCTATCCCCTTACCAGCTAAGAGAAGAGTAGGGCAATTTACATAGGTGTGAATGCACCATAAATAACTGCATAGCTGCAATCCAGCTGAATTAATTTACATTAAAAATCTGAGAGATGGTCAGATTATCTCTGGGAAAACTGAATGTCAGTATTAAAGCTTGTGGTATGTTCTTTACTTTGGAAAGCAGGATATCTTTTAGCATGAAGATCACTGAAGAAAACAGGGCTGGTCACCATTTTACCTCAGAGAGAGGAGCAGTGCAGTGAACTTGTGGTTCTTTCTGCTTATTAAGCCACTATATATATTTATATATATTTTATATCACACACACACACACACACACACACACAGAGACACACACGCACACCAGGAGGAGTCTCCACCTCCTACCATTTCTTCCCACCTTCACCCCAACCTCTCACCTAGCCCGGGGTGTAGTGAGATGTGATGCAGTCAGTGACATGCTGCCACCTCCTGCCTGCATCCTACTGTCTCTATCTTCTCCACCTCCTTGAAGTTGAGCCCTCCGATAGCTCTGACTTGCAGGTTCATTACAGCCCTTGTCCTAGATTCAAAGATGGCAGAAGGAAGAAATATTTTAATTGCCTGTGATATCCTTCCTCCTTATGTCTGTTGAAAATGTGTCTGGACAGAGTGGAGCTCCATCATGGGAATTCAAAGCAGGACAATCTATCAGAGTGAATATTGAGGGGACAACTCATCCAGTGGGGTGAATGTGAACCATACAAGGGTAGTGGGAAAGGGAATGATGGATCTCAGAGCTGCCATGGGAACCAAGTTTGTTCTGTCTTAAGGAAACTTAGGAGATGAAGACAGGGAGGCAGGTTGCTTGGAAGCACAGCAAGCATGTATCAGTGACTAAGTGACCCATCATGTTTGGAGCCTGAGTTATTCAAGGCATGACATTTAGAGGGAAACCATACTATGTCCTCAATCTTAAGGATCTGCCGGACTCCCCATTCCAGTCCCATCTAATTTCAAGTATGGCTACTCACCTCTACCTGTGGCCCCTGTCCTGATCTTATAATTCTAGTTTTTTCCTCTCCAGGCTTTGGTAGAGACTACCTTATTTTCAGGATAATTCTAACTGCTATTTTAGCTTCCTGGACCAACTGTTTCCATTATATTATATTTTTTTGTTAGCCAGCCCTTCCATGCTGTGTTCTGTATCTGTTGTATAGTTAGAATACTCTAGTGTTTTTGTGTTTCTTTAACTTCTGGCCTGGTACCTGACCTTTGCTAATATTTCTTGGCATGGTTTGCATATTTGTACCTCCTTTACACATATAAACTAAAAATAAAATCCTAAATTCACCAACTGACCAAACAGACCCCCTATTGACCAAAGGGACCCCAGAAAAACCTTAAAACCAAGTTCCCAGTGATTCTAGCAAGGGAGGTCAGACCAGCCTCATTATACCGCCTTCATTTTGGATTTCAGACACAATAATTGATCAACATCAATGTTAAAATAGAGATAATAAGATTAACAAAACAAACTTTGTGGTAATAAGATACCAAATTATAAATAAGACCTAAGGCCATGCCAGGCAGGGATTAAGTCATGACTTATACTCAATAAAGTCTAGTTAAACAGGTCTTTTTTTTTTTTTTTTTTTTTGCTGGCATAGTGTCACATGCCAGATAATAGACACCCTTATCTTAACTTAAGCTATAGACTTAAGTTCCTTCCTATAGACTCCAAATTTTTAGAGAAAGTTTAACACTCTCAACCAATTGCCAATTAAAGAATCTCTAAATCCACCTATGACTTGTAAGCCCCTGCTTCAGGATATCCTGCCTTTTTCGGCCAAACCAATGCATACCTTACATGTATTGATTTATGATTTTACCTGTAATTCTTGTCTCCCAGAAATGTATAAAACCAAACAAACTATAATCCAACTGCCTCAGGACCACTTACTCAAGGCTTCCTGGGTTTGTGTATCCTCAGGCTGCAATCACTAATACTGGCTCCATAATCCTATTTAAATTATTATACAGAGTTTGTTTTTTTCTTTTAACACATATTTTTTTCTTTTGATTCATGCTGAATCTTTGAATCCAGTCCTTGCTTCACTTTCTATTCTTAAATTTAACATGTTTTTCTCTTTATAATGATTGATAACCTGGCTGTGACCACTTCCAGATTCTTGAAACCACCTTGGTTTTACCCTTGCTACCTAGGCCTACTGCTATACTGTATCCCTCGTACAGGTGATTGTCTCTGTGTTTATCACTAAATGGAGTGGGGAGGTGATAGAAAGGACAAGGGAAATTCAGACAGTATCTGCCTATTAGAAGTAGAGCCAAGCTTCATGGAACCAATGAAGTGAGAGGCACCATTTTTCTCTTACTGTGGCCACAAGGTCTATCATTTCTACTTCTCTGTGTAGGTCTATAGCATTCTTGTTTTTTTCACATTAGCTGCTTTTAAAAACTGGTTAGTTTTTCCCCTCATAACTTTGGTCTGCCATAGATTGGCCTATTGTGTGGTTCCCACTGGAAGAAGTGTCCGCTTTTGATCCAACAAAAGATGGACAAAGAGAGGGCTTTATGGCAAAATATTGCCACCCAAAGCCTCCACTCTGGCAGAAGCCAGGAGTGAGGTTGACTTTCCAGTGAAAACGGCAGGGACTGAGCATGCTCCCCAAGCATGTCTAATACAATTAACTCCAAGAATTTGACTAAAAACTTAACAGTTCAATGGCCATGCATGGATGGGTTTATAATATTTTTTAAAAAAGCAAAAAAGATACTGCAGAGTGACAAAGGTGGGTGTTAAATATTCAGAGACAAGTGGTTGAACCTAATCAGGTGTGAGAGGTTGGCAGAGAAATATATGCTAAATGGAGGTAAGACATTAATGAAATTTAAAGAGAGTGGAAAATGTGGATAAACTTGATTTGATGACTCAATTCATACTAAAAATATCCTGCAGGGATAGATGAGGGCAAGTAAAGCATTTTGAGTTTATTTGGAAAAATATGTCTAACTATTGAAAAGTGTGTCTAGGTTTTTTACTGTTCTTATTAAAATATCATTAAGAAACTAATTAGAGAATTATAATTATCATCGATTAAATCTCCTTTATTGAAAGAGCAGAAAAGCATATGGGATATGATTATTTGGAGAAGATTAATAGAATCATATATGGGCAAGCAGATCTGGAGAAGGGCAGCCTGTACTAAGGCATCAATTCTTCCAACCACTGCTTATGTCCTCCAAGGACAGGATCTCTGTATACGTGGAAGTGAGTCCCTCGTATTTCCTGAATATTTATCTCTGAGAAACTGGGAGCTTCTCTGAGGTGCTGTCAGTGACAGATTGTGGACAGCCATGACACCGAGCAAGTGAGGAATGCCAAGCAGAATTGGTGCCTGTTACCTGAAAGCCAGACCATCCAGAAAAGCAGGAACACATGGGAGTCTAAGGATGCTGGGTTGCCAGGAGGCAGGGGGTTTAGAGGAGAAGAGTATAGACATCAGTCTAGGGTTTGAATTCTAGCCAGCACTTACTAGGGTGGACTTAGGCACACTGCTTCCTCTCTCCAACCTTCTGCTTCCTCAGCTATGAAATATGGGAAAGTAATTCCTATTTCATAGGATAGTTGTTGGGTTGTTGGTAAGATACAGATAAAATGCCTACCACTGTGCCTGACATGATGTGTTTATAGTAAAAGGTAGTTATTATTATTCAACATGAATGAAAGAAACAGGCAGAAAATGGGACATAGGGTGGAATATAGCGCACTGTTATCCATCTGAAAAGGACTCACTACTTTCCTGGTATATGTTGATAAAACTTGGCAGGTATATATTTCTTTATATAAAATGAGTCAAAGAACTTACAAGTATTTGGAGCTAATTTACTGTAACAAAAAGAGAACTAGGTCATTTGGGGAGACTTCAAAATTTTTGCAATTGGCAAAAAATTGCTACACTTTTTCTCTATGTCTTCACTTTGGGCTTATTGTCTTAGTCATTGTCTAAAAGGTCACAGAGACTCCTTTGAACACTCTCTTTTTCTTTCAACGTGAATCTAAGGATCACTGAATTTTGCCTCCTCTTTCTCATTTTTCTTAGAATCATGGAGACTCTTCAGAATTAAAGTTCAAGGGTAAGTTTTAAGCATCTCATAAATGCTCTGTTGTGTCTTTCTGTAGACATGCTTCTCTCTCTCCTTCCTTTTCCCTCTGCCACAATTCCAAAATGTTAGTGCAAAGACTTTCTTCTTTAAATTATACTTTAACTATTTAATTCAAATTTATGTACTGATATTATACTGCTCTTGGCAACAGATTTAAATTTCTTTTAAAGTATCAAAGTGCCTGAGCTTTTGAGAATATTTTTATTTCAATGGAAATTATAAGCAAAGCCGTTTGAATGTAAATTGTATGCAACATGAAAGTTTAACCATCCGCTCAAATAATTAAGCATATGTTACCTATGAATGATATCATATTACTATAATACCACTTTCATACTCAAGGAATTTAACATTAATACAATCATATTTTCCAATATATAATCCATATTCAAATTTTCTTAATCACCCCTAGAATATTATTTATAGTTTTTTTTGCTTGTTTGCTTTATATCCTGGATGCAATCAAGAATCACTCCCTGCATTTGGTTGTCATGGAGTGGGTACAGAGGTTTTAAAAACTCATGGGGTGATTTTGATAATCCTTCTCTTACCTCCCTGTTGAAAGTTATTGAGGTAGAAGCCTACTCTACTCACAAGTGTGGCCCTTAAAATTGTATTTTATAAATTCTATAAATAAAGAAATATCAAACACTAAGTTTTCTTAAAATCAGGAATGCTTCTAATTTGGGTTGGGTCATTAGGGGAACTTCAAAGCCAAAGATTCTCCTTTGGGGAGAAGATTTCCAAACCAATAGACTCTCTAAGAAGCCTTCCACCTGGGCTAGAAAAGGGTAGAAAGAGTTCTGACATTAGAGGGGCTGCTCTTCTCTTGAGAATTGTTTATTTCCCTAGGAGACAGAATTGTTTAGGATTTTGCATTTGCCCGATGTTAAGAAATTGCTAAATGGACCTTTAAAATAAACTAATATTTTCAGTCGAAGATGATGGCCTGACCAATAAAAGAATGAGAACTCACTAGTATTATCAGCAAAGTTGTAATTATAAAATGATAAAAGCTAATATAAAATATGAAAATAATTCATCATTAATAATTGGTCATAGTATTCCTATGCACGGCTACACTGTACTATCCTTTTTAGTCTTTTAAAGAATGTTATCATTACTTCCAATATTTCAGCACTCTTGGTTGTAATGAGAAATTTTTTTCTTCCTCCCTGATCTAAGGGCTGTGACAGAAACTCTGGAAAGCCCAACAGCGCTTTAGGGTTTAATAAATATTCAAAATCCTTGCAAATGAGATCAGCACTGGACAGTAGAAAAGTCACAGGAAGCTATTATTCAAATATTTCATCAATTAAGAATTAGTTGATTGACAAATTGTTTCTAAAGTGCTGCCCTTTTAAGAAAAGCTCCAGTTTCTCTACAGCATCCTCTGATTTAAAATGTTAAGGTTATGGAGAAAGCAAAAGAGTAACTACTTTTTGCTTTTTTATCTTGAGATGGCCTTCCCTCTAGGATTAATTTTTTTTTTCTTTCTGCATTATAGGTTTTATCTCAGTTGCTTTCACTCCCAGGGTAGCGTTTCCAGAATGAATAGAAGAATAAGGCAATGATTTTACTTGATACTGATGGCGAGCTTTGAGCTTTTTGATTGTTGGAGTGAGATTTTCCTGAAATTGACAACACTGACCCTGTTCCTTTCCTTCTACCTATGGCAGACAGAGAACACGAAAGAAACGAAGAACAAGGACATGCTATCACTCTCATGCTTTGGATTCAGGTTGTTTCAGCTGAACTCTAGAACATAACAGAAAATGAGAACTATATAGCCTAATCTTACAAGGTGAAATTGTGGTTCTTTGTGTGATGTTGTTCACTATCTTCCTCTCATTTTCTACATTCTCCCTGATTCACTCCCTCCAGTGGTGCCAAGAAACTTCAAATAATTTTTCTGGGTAGTATGCAGTGGTAAGGATGTATACAAAAACCACAGCACAAGTTTTCCTGCAGGAAGCTATTGATTTTACGTGAAGATATTGGGGACAAGTTAAAAAATTTAAATAGTATTATTATTTAAAGTATTATGTAATATTACAACAAATAAATATATGTTAATATAATGCAAAATTCACATGATTTTTAAAGATAAGAACAGACTTCATAGACACTTTTTTGTTTCTAATAGAACTACCCTTTGCTATTAGGAGTCCTCTGGTGGCAAAAATTGTAAAACACTTGTAAGAGCTTTAGTTCCAAATCTAGTTAAAAGCCAACTTTTAAATTGCCCAGGAATTCCCCCCCCCCCCGCCCCGTTATTATGATTAAGTTTTATCCATATCTAATAAGGCTGCTTCTAACTTTCCATGTCACAGTTTGGGTTCCCCAGTAAGCAGATTCTGAGATAAAGTAGCTTTGTCTTGCTTCATCTAACTCCAGTCAGACTTTTGTATTTAAGGTCCCTAGAGTTAGTGACCTATATGAAGCCACACAGTAAATCAGGCTGCACCACCCTGGGCTGTGGATGACATTGGTTCTCACAGAAGGACTGTGGATGAAGAAGAAATAAATTATTGACACCTTCACTCTAGACAGCCTTGTGAAATTAGCATAGAGCATCCCAAAGTAACTGCTTTGGAGAAGAAAACATTCATGTAAATATAAAAATTCAAACATGTTTGTTAAAATTCAGTCTTAAAACTTAGATTTCGTTATATCTCTCTGGGATGACGGAGGTGTTGGACTGAATCTCCTTTCTAGCTTGAACCCCCAAATAGCTTTGGACTAGCTCATTACTGGTAAGGGCATACCTCAGTTATGCTATGATGAGTTTCATATTTAGAATATTTGAAAAACAGTGAGTTGTGCCTCATTATACATTGTAGGTTTGAAATACTATTTTTCATCCTATAGCATCCAAAGATACTCACAATTTGACATAAACTATTTATTCTAGTGTTCTAGATGATAGTACATGATTACAGAGTAAAATGCTTCTTTCTTCTCACCAGTATAGAACAACCAAATCAGAAAGTATAAAATGAACCTCAATGCACAAATGAGTCATGTTTAGCTTAATGAGAATCTCTGCACTGGCCTAGCCCCATCTCAGCTGTTTGTGTTGAGCATTCAGCTAGCTATAAGTTGTACCATCTATTTTTTGGAATCAGGGACAGAGCATTTGTGTATCACGTTTCTTCTGCTCCCTGAATGAGGTGCAAGTCTCTATTCTTTCACAACTTTCTGGGCAAAACTCCCATGTGTGCTTGAATAATGCTGGTGCAGAGTAACATGTCACACGGCTGGCTTTAATTTCTTAGCTCATCATTGTACTCTTTCTAGCAGGATAAGGCCTGCTTGCCAGTTTTATTACATTTATTCTTGTATCCCAGGGATTGGGCTAGTTCTTTTTCTTACTTTCAAATAAATTCCCCTGGACAGTCTGACATTCAATGATGCTCCTATTGTTCCCATTGCCAAAGAGGGCGCCGTGACCTCCTCCTACCATTTTGGACTGCTTTGTTTCATTTTCTATCTTCCTGGGATGGAACTTGAATTGCCGTAATCCTTTTCTGGATTGTTCCCTATTTGTAAGCCACTATTGAGGTCAGTATTTTACCTACTCCTGTTTTACATGCCACTTGTTTACGCTAGTTTCCCTTTCACTTTTAGGCTGCTATGAGGCCCCAGCTATGTGACATTATATGTTTACATTCCTCTGGAAACTAACACTGTCATTAAATGGAATGTTAACTTATTCTTTAAAACATTGGATAATAGTTGGAATTGGGAGCATGATCTCTTCACGCGTTTCTTTGTTTTTGGTCTTGGTTTACATTAAGACCCTTAGTGAAAATATCCTCTCACCATTTCTCATTCTACCTGCATTGAATGTTCAGTTTGGCTTGGGAAACTTCTAATCTGAGATGGTTAAAGTAAGAACCTGGAAATCCAAAGTATGATAACTAGATAATGATTCTCTGAGAATTGTGGAAATATTGGATTTTTAGTATCCCCCTTTTTTCCCCTCTCCACAGAGACAAAGCCAGAAGTTCACCCCCAAAAGAATAATTTTTCAATCTGTGAAGAGGTAATATGGCAATGGAAAAATATGAAAATGACATCCTCAAATAATAGAAATAAAAATTATCAATATTAACACATCCATTAATATAATTCCTGCTACCACCCCAGTATCATTTAATAAATCCTTTCTCTATAGATACTGTGTGCTCATTTCAATATTAAATTTGCAAAGGAGGGATTATTACCCTCATTTTAGATGGAAACAAAATTGAGGCTCAAAAAGATTAAATAACTTTGCTAAGATCACATAACTAAATGGCTGAGCCAAAAATTGAAGCTAGATCTGTTTGATTAAAAAAAAAAAAATCTGGGCCGGGCGCGGTGGCTCATGTGTGTAATCCTAGCACTCTGGGAGGCTGAGGCAGGTGGATTGCTCGAGGTCAGGAGTTCGAGACCAGCCTGAGCAAGAGCGAGACCCTGTCTCTACTAAAAATAGAAAGAAATTATCTGGACAACTAAAATATATATAGAAAAAATATTAGCCGGGCATGGTGGCACATGCCTGTAGTCCCAGCTACTCGGGAGGCTGAGGCAGGAGGATTGCTTAAGCCCAGGAGTTTGAGGTTGCTGTGAGCTAGGCTGACGCCACGGCACTCACTCTAGCCCGGGCAACAAAGCGAGACTCTGTCTCAAAAAAAAAAAAATCTGTGTTTTTGCCATTATACCAGCATGACTCCCATCAGCTATCAATTTTTTCAAAAATTACATCTGCCAGGCTTTATGTAAACAAGTAAAATGAGATGGAACAGATTTTCTGGTAAATTGGAAAGCTGATTTCAACCTAGGTCCTGATTTCTCTTATCAGTCTTATTTTTCCTTTTCTGCCTATGCAGATGTTGTCAATGTCTTTGAACGTAACCAGCCAAATTGACCAGCAACTCTCCTCAGTGAATTGCATGCATCACTCAGACCAGCCATGGCTATGGGACTGGCTCCCCGTGGCCAAGTGGCTCTGAGGAGTTTGAGATGCCCTGGCTGACTGGGAGAGTCATTCCAATCTCACTGAGATCTGTTTGCCTTTTGCTCTTGCTTTTAGACCTGCTCCTTGTCTTTCTTGGTGTGACTTTTTAGCATCAAATTCTAAAGATAAAAACATTTTATACTTAGCTTATACTTTTCAAACAGTAATGGCAATTGTTGATTCACACAAGCTTCAGGCCTAGATTGCTGCGAGCCTTTCCACATGGAGAATGACATATTTACTTCTTTTTATCCAGAGCTCCTGCTTTCTGGGGTTTTCTTTCCAAGAAGCAAGTAGGTGAGTAGACAGAATAAGAAAGTGTAGATAGTAAAGACGTTTATTACCTGAAAGTAATCTGATCAACCAAAGAAGCAAAAGAAGGTCTCTATCTTTCCCTTTTGAGTATGCAGGCTCAAACCAACCTTTTTGCACATGTTATATTCTTCCCTGTCATTGCATCCTTCTTGTTGTATGTTGCCAACTCCTTCTAAACTCTTTCCCAGATCTTCCTCTAGAAGTAGCTCATTAGGAATAATGATTTGCTTCATTTTCATGTAATTTTCCTCTTTTTAATCTATTGCCTCAGGGTGCAGGTTCAATTGCCTGGGCCACTGTGACTGGAATAAGTATGGTGCTGTTTGATCTCAGTTCTTGACTCTATTTAGTCTGATTTCCACAATGTTATTAACTTTTTTCACTCTTTTTTTTTTTTTTTTTTTTTTTGTTGAGACAGAGTCTCACTTTGTTGCCCAGGCTAGAGTGAGTGCCGTGGCGTCAGCTTAGCTCACAGCAACCTCAGACTCCTCGGCTTAAGCGATCCTACTGCCTCAGCCTCCCGAGTAGCTGGGACTACAGGCATGCGCCACTATGCCCGGCTAATTTTTTCTATATAGATTTTTAGTTGTCCATATAATGTCTTTCTATTTTTAGTAGAGACGGGGTCTCGCTCAGGCTGGTCTCGAACTCCTGACCTTGAGCAATCCACCCGCCTCGGCCTCCCAGAGTGCTAGGATTACAGGCGTGAGCCACCGCGCCCGGCCACTTTTTTCACTCTTGTGGTTAAAAGATTGTAAATCATTCCATAGCCCTACCTTTTTTCACTCTTGTTTGTCTCTCTTCTCAAGATCTAGTGTGCCTGAACTCTGCCAAGCTTTCAAATGTAATTCCTTTTCTTTACACTAGCTCACTTTGGTTCCTTTCCCTTCATTCAATGTAGATTCTTTCTTGTACTAGTATGTTCAATTCAAGAAAAATTAGTTTCAAAGCTCAGTTTCTGAGTTCAGATCAGAAAAGAAGTTTAGTTTTCATCGACAAACCCTTTCTTCTATGTGACATCTATCATGTAACTGGAGAAGATTCAGCTCATGCATTGATCAAAATGCGTGGATTCTCTATGTAATCTCTTCTTGTTTCCAGTAACCAAATAACACTAAAATGTTTCTAGGTAGCTGAGTAGGAAAAATACCTAAAATCTCTGCTTAATGATGAGGGGAATGTTTTAGTATTACATGAACTAACATAATTTAGAAAATGACCGGTGGAAATTCCAGTGTCTGGATGAATCAGTACTAAATTTGAATTCATAAATAGGTACCAAGAAAGGACACTGTGGGTAAGTTTAACTTGTAAGGAAAAAAATTAAGAATTAATAAAAAATTGTAAGTGACTTATGATGGATCTCAGAGGCCTATTTAGAATCATAGAATCAAGGAGCTTCATAGATGGAGAGCTGCTGAGGGAGCATCTATTTCAACCCCTCATTTTACTGATTAGAAAACTGATGTTAGAAAGGTAAAATGACTTTTCCAAGACTACTTAACTATTTAGTGTCTGAGTTCAGACTGGTGTTTCCTGGGTATTCATGCTGTAAATATTCATGCTGTATATATCTTATCAACAGATGGATCATAAATATGCTTCCATTTGAAGATACCCTGGGATGTTTACTTCAGTTCAATTTAATTAGGTCCATTTAAGTACTATCCTTATAGCATCAATGGATTTTGGAAACTTCCAAATGAATTGAAGTCCTTGGAGCTAATTAGCCAGAAATCTAGACAATTGAGATTGGGATCATTTCCAAAGACCTTAATGTCCTAGAAGGTAAAAATGTCTCCCTTTGGTCTTCACTGTTGGACAATAGGCCTTGGGCAAGAAATATAGAATATAAATTTTTATAGATTTGTGGAATTATGCCTTAGGTTGGATTCCCCCACCAGTAAGTCCTGAGACAAGGATTTGAGTGAAAATAATTTCTTTGAGACATTATCCAGGAAGCACTGGGCAGGGACTGGGGATGTGAGATAAAGAAGGCATCTTATCCCTATGGAAAACTAGGGCTCAGTGCCTAACGGGAATCTCTGAAAAAGTTGTTCCACCCAAGGGAAGCTAGGACATTTAGTTAGCAATTCCTGAATGTGATTGTGACTTTCTACTGGGAGTGAGCACTTTGGGTCTGCCCTAATAAAGGGCTGACTAATAAAGGGCTGAACTCTAGTTTCTATGGCTAGAGAAAGCTCCCAGTCATAGAATTGTGGATCACTGCAGCAAGACACCATTGGCATGCAATGGTATGATGAGTGCTGAGTGGGTATGGATATTGTCTACTACACGGGGGAAATGAACAGTAATGGGAACAGGGGATGAAGAATATAAGCTCCATGCATTGGATCAGCAAAATGCATTTTGAATCTCATGATATTTTTCTCAGAATATGAATTTAGGTTTAATAGATTTTAGTGTATAGAACTGGCTTATCTTAAAGGTGGACATTTTGTGGATTTTCAATGGAATTTTTTGTATAATATTGAAACTTAGTGTTACTTTTCCTAGGCATTCTCATAGGGTGTCCCCAAACATGCATAGCAAACTTTTGATAAGAACTTGTACAGAGTTTCTTGTTTTAGAACCATTTTAGTTCTGAGGAGTGAAGGGTCAGGAGAAGTGTGGTTGGGAGCTAACAAAGGGATATCTAGAGAGATTGGCAACTGAAGATCACTTAGTATTTTGGTTACTTTGGATTGTATATACTTGAGTTAAAGTTAATAAAACATTAAAAGCCTATAAAATCTAATGAAATTAATATTTTGTGAGATACCTTGGCATGGTTAATATTTCAAAACCTTTTTTTTTTTTTTTTTATCAACGTGGGGATTTGAAGGAATCGAATGCAAGGACATAGCCAAGGAACGGTGACCACTTAAATCTGAATGTTCTACTGCATCTTCTAAAAGCTATGCAAATTAACAAAAATAATAATTAAAGCCACACAATCCTATTATATAGCATGACTATAAATTAGAGTATAATGCATAGCTCAGTTTCTTATAAGTAGAGAAATAAACAACAATTTTTGGTAGAGCTATTTCTCAAGTTTTCCCCAAGATTTCCAGAGAGCCAAATGTAGAAAAACTACAGAAGAGAGAAATAAAGAGAACTTTAGGGCAATACTTTTGCAAGCTGAGAGTAAAAGGCAAGGGAAAAGAGCTCTTTTGGATACTGTACAGTGAAAGGAAAAAGAAGCAAGAAGCAAAAAGTCTAATAAAAATTAGACTAAAAAATGAAATAAAAAGAGACAGAAGAGAAAAATCTTTGGAATGGAAAATAGGCAAAGATCCAATATATCTGAAGATCCAATATTTGAAGTCCCCAAAGGATAAAAATAAAGCAATGGATTAGAACTAATATTTAAGACAAAAATCTAAGACAATTTTCCAGAAATAGAAGAAAATTTGCATCTACATGTTGAAAGGGCCTGGTGGGTACTTGGGAAAAGTGATATATGTATCAAATATATTTTCTCCATTTGTGGCTTGGTTTTGACTTCTGTGATATCTTTTGTTCTACATCAATTTCAGCATCAGTTTTGTTTATGTCTAGGTTTGTGGAGATTTTTAAATTGATATTGCACTAAATTAATAACTTGAGTAATACTGATATCTTTCATATTATGACTTTTGTTTTTGAAACAGGGTCTTGCTCTGTTGCCCAGGCTGGAGTGCAGTGGCATCATCATAGCTCACTGCAACCTTAAACTCCTGGGCTCAAGTGATCCTCCTGCCTCAGCCTCCCAAGTAACTGGGACTACAGGTGCACACCACCACACCTGGATAATATTTCTACTTTTTGTAGAGATGGGATTTCACTGTTGCTCAGGCTAATTCAACTCCTGGCTTCAAGCAATCCTCCTACCTTGATCTCCCAAAGTGCTAGGATTTCACGCATGAGCCACCAAGACAGGCCCAATATGAATTTCCATCTAACATCATGTATATATTTATATCTTCATTCATTCATTTATGTTACCTTTCATTTTCTTCCATGATACTCTGAATTTATTTTTCCATATCATTTGTTAAAGTTATTCCTAAGTGCATTCTATATTTCTTGCTATTATGAATATTTCCTATTGTTTCTTAATTTATCCTAGTGTATATGAATGCTATTACATTTTATGTATAAATATAAAATCATAACTCTTCTTAATTCTGTAATTAGTTCTAATGCTTTATAGATGTTATTAAGTACCTTCTGTATAGATAATATTTTCTGCAAATAATGTTATATTTGCCTTTAAATTTTCAGTTATTGTGCCTCATATTTCTTTCTCTTTTCTTATTACACTGCTCAGGGCCTTTAGTATAATATTGACTTGATTGGGAATGCTCTTGAAGCTTCTCCGGTAGGAATGGTTATTGATTATCACTATAAATTTTGGCTAAATTCATTTTATCAGGCATAGAAAGTGCTTTCTGTGACTGAAATCCTCAGATATTGTTTTCTCACAAATGAATGTTGGATTTTATCACAAGAAGTTTTTCTATGGCTTGAGAAGATCATATGCTTTTTTCTTCTCAAGGGTGGCGCATGACTGAGGTTGGCCCATTGGGCTAAAGGAAAGACTTTAGCTTATACTTGAGGAGGTGTTTTGTTCTGCTTAATTTTTTTTTGTCTGTTTTTGTTCTTAATTTTTGCTGTTGGATATGAAAAAGCAAGAATTTCTCTAGTTTCTGCAGGAAGCAATTCTGAGACAGAAGCTAATACAAACAGCACCAAAAGTGAATCAAAAGTAGAAAAGTGGATCCTAACCCCTAAAGAACTGGAGCTCACCCCAACTCCATCTTTTTTATACAAGAATTGCTAAAATATTCTTAACTTTCCATTTAGTTTTAGTTTGAGTTATCTATAACTTGCAGCTTACACCAGCTTACAACTAAACGAAGAGTGGTAGACATCACTACCACTGTGGGTAACATTCAGAAAACAGTTCAGCAGTTGACAAGGAACAAGAAGAATGTCTACGAAATACAATGGAGACATTCCACAGAACTAAGATCACATTATACAAACTGTGAAAATGGTTCTTTTCTTTTTCAGCATATTTTCTCATATTCAATAGATATTGAAGTACATTAATTAATGGCCCAAGTGATGGCAGATTCGTATACTACCCTGAGCCTGGTTAAGGCGTAGACTCTGGAACAACTATCAGCTGTAATTTTGAACAAGGTACTTGACTTCTCTAAGCTCAGTTTTCTTAGCTCTAAATTAAAATAATATATGAGAAGCACTTCACAGTGCCTGGCATGTAGTAAGCATTCAATAAATGTTACCTACTGCTGCTATTATTGAAAGGAAAAGAATCTTTTATTTTGTTAGCGCTTCACATGCAGAAGTTTGCGAGATGATGTACTTTTGTTATAGCCATTGACTAATTTTCTTTCCAAAGAAAGTCTGAAACTTTTCTAAGTGTTGGAAAATTTTTAATAACTTTCTTATGTAAGTTTGAAATGAAAATGTTAGTTTGAGGAAGAGAGAGCAAGGAGGTAGAATGGTTATCTTTAAAGTAAAAGCAGAAAACGTGAGAGCAATTTAACACTGTCCTTAGCTGTGACAAGCTACTGTAACAACCAAATGATAGTGAAAGAGAAATGAAGTAATGCCTAATATCTGACTGCTCGGTTCAGTTAAAGACCGTGGCTGAGTGATGATGCTGTGTTCTAAGTGCCAGTGAAGTGTGGAAGCTTGCTGTCTTGGGAGAAAAACACCATTGGAGGTTGGTAAAGTACGGACCACAACTGAAAACTGAAAAGTTGCTTAGACCAAGAGGTAATGACTAGGTGAATAGATGCAGGGGGATGTACGTAGACTCCTCAAACTATAATTATGACTTGATTCTTGAAAATAAGTTAATCAGTAACATTTCCAGATGGATGGAAATTTCTTTCTGAGAGGAAGTATCAAGGGAAGGGAGTTTAGCCCTGGGAAAAGAAAGAAGGTGAAGGGGTGATTTTGAATATGAAAGTTGCAATGAGGTAGATGTACCTTCTAGAGTGTCAGAGATACCTGACAAGAGGGACTGACCTTAGACGGAAACCTGAGAGCCGAGCTTCCTGAGTCTCAGGTCCTTGTCCCACTCCTTATCAGGTGTGTGACCTTGGCAAGTTACTTGACTTAGTATCTCAGTTTCTTTCTCTTTAAAATGAAGATAAAAATATTACCTACCTCATAAAGTGGTTAGAAAAAGAATTAATATGTGCAAAAATACTTAAAGCAGCATTTGGTGCATGGCATTTACTATATATTAGTTATGGTTATCATTATTACAAAAAAAAACAGGACTATAATTCATGATTGTGGCGGCTAGACTGGATGCTTCAAATCATTCAGACTGAGGCTGACCTCCAGGAACCCAACTTCTCTGGAAATAAAACAGAGTAAAAGAAGCTCATGGGGGCCGTGGTTGTTGGGGAGGGCCCGAGTGTGGAGTCTGGTCTTTTGTTCTAGGTGGGATTGAATGTATCTTGCTCTCTTGTGTACCAACCCCCTGACAGGAGGTTTGGTCTGAGGGGCAGAGCCTAAAAGGAAGATATTTGGACAATCAAGATTACGCCCTTCACTCAAGAACTACTTTGGGTTTCTGACACAGAGAGAGAGAGAGATTGAGATTTTGTGAAGACCAAGTAGATATTATTTCTGTTTGCCTTCCTCTTTTAGTAGCAGATTAGCTGGTTTATTGTGGCAAAGCCAGAATATTATCATACAGCCTGTACAGGTGAGCCACATTTCTGTCCTTATCACTAGGAGAAGGTCAGAAGAGTTAAAATTTGTTTGCTTATATATGCATTTTTCTTTTTAGGCAACTAAGGAAAGATGAAATAATTTGTGAAAGTATTTGGACTAGGGGTGGGGAACCTGTGGCCTTCTAGGTCCTTAAGTGCAGCCTTTTTCTTCATAGAATCAAAATTTTACAGAACAAATCCTTTTATTTTTATTAATACCTTGTTTTTCATCTTTTATATTTTTATTTTTAAAATGAATGTATTTAAAATAACAAAGAATAAAATAAGTTGCAGTGAAATAATCCTCCCAGATTGACCAGCACAATTAGAACATGAGTAAGCCATAGGGGCTTAATGATGGCTGTGAGAACAGATAGTTAAATTTTAGGAAGAATTGAATCAGCAAGGTGAATTATTGAAAGAAGATTTCTATAGAAATGCAGTATCTCTGTGGGATATCATGTCAAACCAAAATGACTTGGATATTTTTTGCAAGGTAAAACTAAGTCTGTATATGATATGTGGCAAAAAAATCCAAACCTTTCAAAGAAAGCTATGTTTTTTCAAAACGCTTCTTCAACAGGAAATTTCAGTTGAACATTTTCCCCAGTTAGCAAAGGTCATTGATGAGCAGAATGATATATGCGAATCTTTTGAAGAATACACAGCTTCTTTTCAATTAATAGAAAATACAACAAAAGGTTCATCGACTTTGAGAATCATGACATCACACTCAAATTAGCATTTCAGCCTCACCTAGTTGATATCACCAAGGCACCTAAAGAACTACGGATGGAATTGATTAAACTCTCAGTAGACATTTTAAACTCATTGTTTAATACAAGAAAGATCCAACTGAAATATGGAAAAATGCAGCAGAATGTTGCCTTTTGCAACATTCCTGAAAAATGCTTTCTTGCTTTTCAAACACTTATTGTTGTAAATCTACATTCTCCTACCTAACCCAAATCACGACACCCTTAAGGTCACAAATGACTGATACCTGTCTAGAGGATCAGCTGAACTGTGGACCTCTATGCTGCAACCAAATATTCAAATGCTTTCCAACAAAAAGCAGACACAAGAAAGTCATTAAAAGGTTAGTTAACCTTAAAAGTAACAAATAGTTTTCAGTTTTTGAAATTATTAAGTACATAGTTGTTAGATTTTTACAAAATAATGTATATTTTTAAGTATATCTAATTGAAGTTTCTTGAATGCAGTCTTCTTTGATTACAGCTAAATGTATGCAGCCTTCCAACATGAAAAGGTTCCCCACCTCTGATTTGGACCTTTGGATTGTACCTCCTCGACCTGAGAGGCTAAGGAAGTCTTCCAGGAGGAAGCAACACTCAAACTAAAAATTGAAGGCCGAGTGAGCTGGCCAAGGGAGATGATGAGACAGAACAGGTCAGGCAGGGGGAAGAGGAAAGTACTCTTGACCACAAATATCCTGCTTGGATACATTCCCCCCACACCACCATTATTTGTTTATTTATTTTTTCTGGAGACACTGCCTTCTTAGGTTCCATGGAGTGCTTCCCAGGCAACCCAGCCCTCTAACTTCTGAATATGAATACCGTTAATTATCCAGGAAGTCTTCAGAGACTCCAAGTCTGGATGAGGGGGCCTTCCCGTATGCTCCCATATCCCTGCCCTGACACATAGAGTAGCATCGATTGTACTGCATTATAAAATTTCTCTTTCTCACAGCACAAGACACTGAAGCACTTGAAGACAAGGCCCACATCTCATTCACCAGTATGCTCAGCACCGGTTGTAGTCCCTATTATATAAAGTGTTCTTCTTACATGTTTGTTGAATGAACAAATCTTCAAGAATTACAGCTCTGTGATCTTTTTTGAGAGCTCACCGAGAATGGAGATAACTTCCTTGAGTCACTCTCCTGCTTAAACTTCAATGGCCCTCCCACTGCCTTCGGGATAAAAGACGTGTCTAGTTTTAATTACCTCTGCTTCTTTCACATAAACACTATGTTCAGTCACACTTTACTCAATATCACTTCGGGAATGTATCTTGTTCTTCTAAATGAACACGTTTCTTTTATTGTTCTCTTGTTCACATAGAAGATTCATTCTCCAAGGCTCAGCTTACATTTCTGTGAAGCCCTTCCAACTTTCCTTTCTCCACAGCTGCCCTCCACCAACTAATTTTTTCCTCTTCTTTTTCTGTTTGGGTATGATTCCTGTAGCAGTTTTCAAACCGAATGCTATGTTTTTTGTTTGTTTGTTTCTCTCCCTTATAAGACCAAGAATTCTTAGAAGGCATAGAGCAAGATTTTTCATCTTTTTAGCTTAGCAGGAGGTTGACATATCATAGTAGACACATATAAAGCTCCGACTGACATCCTTTTGACCGCCCCTCTGATTTTGGCTTTTATATGGTGGAGACGTCTGTGCAGGCTTCAAATCACTTTCAGCTGACAGCCTCTCACCTGGCTTTCTGCCTTGGATTCCTCTGATAACTGAGACACTGCAAAGGGAATTTGGGAAAGGAGTGTCCTGGCTTCCGTGGCCCATGTGCTTGTGGAGCTTAGAAGAATGGAAGAAGTTAACAGCCACAGGTTAACTTTCCACGGGGGGGGGGGGGGGGGGGGGGGGGACTGGGGAGATAATTCCTGGCAACAGTATGTTGCTTCTCTAAGAGTTCCAGCAGAATTGAGTCCCCTTTGTCCACAGTGATGTCCTCAATATTATATTCTTACCTTTATTGGTTTTCCTTCTCTCTCCACTCCTTCACTTCTGCTCCTTCGGATCACCTCTCAAAGACACACCTTGTACCCAATCCTTGTCTTAGAGTCTGCTTTTGAGAGACCTGAGCTAAAACATAGTGTTTAAAAATATTTTTGGAATAAACGAATAAATAAAAAATAAACAAATGAGGTAGTGAATGAAGGAAAAATGGTTATTGTATATTTGGTACCCTATGGTTTGTTACACTTTGAATTCTGTTACTCTTTCCTGACTCCAATGGAGAGAGTGAGTGCTGAAAATCTGTCAGTTTATGTCTTTAGTAGAGAAGCCAGTTTGCTTGTTTCTCCTCCTTTCTCTCTCTGCCTTACAGAGAGACCAGTGTGTGTTTCTAAGTGAACTTCCTGTGGCTCACAGTTCCTAAATTTGTTTCTGATAGGGATGTGAGAATTGAAGCTCCAGGGTAAAACCAAATTAGCTTTCGGCCAACAATAGCAGACCAAAGTTAGTATATTTTTCACAGCTTGATTAGAAGAGCTTGCATCTAAGAAGGGCAGGATTATTACAGCTGACTTCCAGGAGAGCAGCTGAGGCATTGTTTTCCAGCATGCTCACAACAGAGAATCTGCTCTGGTCCACAGCACGTTTGTTTCTGTACTCAAGCCCAGATTTGGCCTCCCCGCCCGAGTGCCTTTCTTATGCTGGAGGCCTCATCTCCCCAGCTGTCTCCAGTTGCTGCTGAGCTTCTGTTTCCCCGCTGTCCTTTTCCTTCAGCTGTCATGACTCTGCTGTGATCTTTGAAATTTGCCTATGAACCTAACTTTTCTGAACTCTACTTTCTCTCAAAAGTGGTCAAAGTGCCGTAGCATTTGTGTGAGAATCAAGGAGCATTTATCCATCAAATAGAAGAAAAGGGGCACCTTTCTGTAAACTCCTGTTTTCCATTGGCCTGTGGACCATTTGGGATCAGAATCATGCAGGGGCTTGCTAAATATACAGATCCATGGAACCCACCCTAGAACTCCTCAATCAGAATTATTCTTCAAGTGATTTTTTAATGCACGCTCAGAATTTGTTCCATTCTATAATCTTCCTGTAATGTGTTGTCCTCTTTTCTCAGTGAGAGGGTGAAAAGGACTCACTGAAATATCTATTCCTGTACTGCTTTTGAGCAAAACCAGAACCAAAGCAGATTTGCTATGCAGTTTTTCTCATTAAATACAAGGTCAGGGAGGTAATTACTCATTTACTTTCCATGGTAGGTGACCACAGTGACTTTCTTGTTTGTGGCACATTCTGTTGTAATTGATTGGTTTATTTTTCTTCATCTATCAGACGGGAAACCCATCACCCAGGTAGCAAAGGTGAAGCTCTGCATTCTATTTGGAGCCAGCTGTAAGTAGAAGGCAGCAATTCTTAACCTTGTTTACTCATTAGAATCACCTGGAGAGCTTAAACAATACCAATGCCTGGGCCTTATTCTTTAGAAATTTTGATTCAGTTGTTCAGGGGTATTGCTTATCTATTGAGAAAGCTCCCTAGGAGAATTTCTAATAAGAGAACCATGGTGTAGTTACTAAGGGATTGGGTTTAGGCATGTTTTGAGACAGGATTTTCTTTGGTGGAAAACATGGGAATGCATATGTCAGGTTGAGGGAACTGTGAGCAATGATGTTGAGGCATGATGGTATGGTAGGGTCTGGAAAGTAAGTCCATTCAAATTTGATCAGGTTTATCACCGGGAAACAATGTACATGGATATATGTACCAAATACTTTTTAGCTTTTAAGAAGTGACATTTGAAAAATATTTCTGAACTTATGTAAAATGGCAGGACATACATAATTTGCTAAATTACTTGATAATGAGCCTTGCAATAAATTTCTTCCATTTTTTGTATCAAGGAAAAGTCTCTATCTCGTGCTGCAATTTCCTGTTTCCTTAAACTAGACAAAGAAAATTATATGATCCATGATATTTTATTTTAGACTTTGGCTATTAGGAAATTCAGTGTTAATTTTAGATCTTGATTAAGATATTCACACCAGGCTCCAGGTAAAATTTTTTCTCTCTACTCTTCATATTATTTTTAATATTTCATTTTAATTTATCTTTTGATAACCTGTTAAATATGTGCTTTAGCATGAAAATGTATCTAATTCCTTTTTAGAAGTGGATGAATACAAATTTTACGTCCACACACCTTTCCTCGATGCATACATCCATCCATACCTAGACTATAAGGGTCTACATGACCTGGCTTCTCCCCACTCTCTGAACTCATTTCCTGCCACGTTCCCTATTGTGCCCTATACTCTTTCTGTTACCCAGCACACAAAGCTTGATCTTATTTGCTTTCCTTCTGCTTGAATTTTCTCTTCAACCACAGCAGTGCTTCGCAATGCTTGCCATATCTGCATTGAAACATGCAGAAAAGGGTAGTATTTGTATAGCACACCGGGGTGAAAAGGGGAAGCCACTGACCACTAGAGCCTACCTCAGGCTCTGCCCTGCTGGCCCAAGAGCTGAGATGATCAATATGTCATTGTGGCACACCACCAATGAGATCTTTAAATGGCTGTCACCTTTGCATTAGTTGGGTCTCAAATGTTTCCTCCCCAGAGAAGCCTCCCCTCACCATTCCCACAAGAGTAAACCTCTCCAGCCACTCCACCATACAACTCAATTTTATCTCTCTCATAGCATTATCAGCAAATGAACTCACTGATTGACTGATTGTTTTACCTGTTACAGTTTGTCTTTACCAATTTCAACACATGCTCCTTGAGTGTGGGGATACTTGTATGTCTTGTTCATCATTATGCAACAAAAGCCTAGAAAAAGTATTAAGTACTCAGTAAACATAGCAGATGAACTGAAAAACTGGGTGACTGGGCCAGGATATTCCCCACTCCTGATGAGGCCTCCACTAGGCTGGCTGGGGAATAGGCTTCAGCCAATGAGTTAAGGCAGGCACTCTTGTCTTTCCGTCTTTATAGTCTTAGTGAATGGGGTACTGCCTGGCTTATAGTACACACACAATAAGTGCTTGTTGAATAAAGGAATGAAAGAAGGGTTGAGGGAAGGAAGGAATAGGTTATTGAACACAAGCTTCAACCTCTTTGCTTTGTTTCAAGTTCTTTGGATATTTTCAATTATAGCTAAGCAGTTTAGTCTGCAACCTGGATAATAATGCCAGGTGTCTTTTGACACATTAGGCTAATATGCAGTCAGGTTGATATGAGATACCCATTGTGTGTTCTAGGGCACATCACTTAACTATGAGGACCCTCAGTTTTCTTTTCTGCAAATGGAATACATTTGGATTAGAAGAGCTCTATGGTCCATTACTGTTCTGAAATATCTGCTGTATCAACAGACAGAAAGTCAGGAAGGGAATGTGGAGGGAGCAGCAAGCAGAGAATCCAGGTAATAGCCAAGATCCTTCTGGGGAAGCAGAGGTTACTTTTTAAACACATGATGACTGAGAATGACCCAGGGAGCCCTCAATGAATGTTTTCAGAAGTTTGGGCTTTCTACTTAGGACACCTATACATGAGGGACTTGAGCATCTGTGGATTTCAGTCCCCCGTGGATGAGGAGGATTGACTGTATTGTCCTCTCCTTCTGCTTGCCTACCTTATTAGTTGATGATCTTGAATGATGAGCAACAACTGCTAAGGTAATGTAGCTACATGTTGAAAGTAGTTTACCAGGGTTGGGAATTCTATTTTCTCAATGTACTCAAGTATTTAAGAAACAAAGAAGCACAAGGCCTTTCTAAGCCCCCATTTATATAAAAACTTAAACAGACCTAGGCTGTTGGAAAGATTAAATATGATAGTGCATGGAAAGGGACTTGCATAATGCCAGGCATATAATAAGCAGTCAATCATACTGGCTGCAACTGTTATTACGTTATGCAAGTCATGAGCCAGAAGCCAAAATATTTAATCCCAAATACTGGCATTTAATTCTATCTCTTTCTACTGAAGATAGAGCAGTTGGCTATGAAGTCCAAAGGATGAAATCCAGAGCTGCACACAATGACAGCCATCTTCTTTAATTAGAATGTCTCAGAATGTTAATAAGCTCAGCTGTGTTTCCCAAACAATTTGAAAAAAATGCAAAATCCAAAAGTAAACCAAAACAAAAAGTCTGGAGGCAAACTTCAATTTTAGATTTCTTACAGTAAAAGGTTGCTATCATGGTGTTTGACATTAAGGCTATATTAGTACTGCATTTAGTGATAATTAGATACTCTGGCACACTCATCTCCCTTTCTTTGTGATAGAATGAACATTTATGTCTTTGGAAAAATCATCCTTTTATTTGCTTTTGTTTTGTTTCCCATTAAGTGATGGACCTAGAATAATGACTTCTCATTCACAATAAAAATTATTGAAAAGCATGGATCATGTTTAAAGATGCTTTTTATTTATTTTTAGTTTTCAAGGTGGCATTGAAAATTAAGAATAAAATAATTTAGAAAATGGATATCATCCACTTTAAAGATGGATAATGGTTGCTAATGATGAGCTCTAAACAGTTTTTCAAGGTGTTGATTCTTGGATAATTTCCAAACAATAAAACAGTAATAGCAATTTTTGACTAATTTTAGTTTAAAGAGGTCCTTTTCTTCAGAATTTTTAAGTCATTGATTATAAACTCAATTATAAATTAATATGATTTATCATAATTTCCATATTTTTATTTTACACTAATAAGTTAGTATTTGTATAACTGTTTTGTAAAATATAAAACATATAGAACTTATAATTACTATTTATACAGAAGAATGGACATTTATTTTCTTTTTGGAGAAAAGAAATATAGGTGAAATATATTTCACCTAAATGGAAAAGATGAAGAAAGCCCAATATATAAAATATTTTGCAAAGCTAATTAAGATTTTTATTTTACTAACATTTATTGTATACATAATGTGAGGAACTCTGCTAAGTTCTTTAGTTTGCCTTTTCTTATTTAATCCTGATGCAACTTACTATGGTAGACTGTTTTAAAAATCTTCTGCTTCTGGTAAACACTGAAGACTCTGTATACTAATCTTTCCACTGAAAATACCAAGGAATGAGAAATAAATAAAAACAACCAGGTATAGCTGAGCTCCTGAGAAATTAAGGAAAATCGTTAGTGCCCTCAAAATGACGGGAACCAAAACCAGAGTAATAAGCCAGCACTGAAACTATGGATACTTTGCGGAACATTTACAGATCAAAGGTGCCTAAATCCTGAAGTTATAATGTCTCTTCAATGAGCCAAAGCAAATACTTGATCATATAAAAGATGAGGGTTGGAATGGAGACAGGTACATAAAACTAGAGCCCTCAAAGAGCTTTAGTGAAAGAGTAGGACAGAAACATAATGGGTCTCTCTAGCTTGAATCCTACACAGGGATAAAGACTTCTCTGATAACACCTAATCATAGAAGACACCTTCACACAGGTGAGTAGCATCCTGTTATATGTAACCAAAGGAAAAACAAATCTTCCTGGAAGAGTGTTCCATTAAACTAGGATCCTCAGGATTCCCATAAATATAGATTGGCCAAATATGAGGTCATGATATAAAATCACCTAACACAATAGAAACTAAGCTACAATGAGTGAGACTCAGCAGAAGCAATCACCAGAGAATTAGATACTCAGGGACACAGATATTGGAATAATCAGAAACATAATATAAAATAAGCATGCTTAAGATATTAATAGAATCATAAACTTAAGCAAAAAACAAAGGTCTATTAAAATAATTAGGTACATTTGAAAAACTAAAACAGAACTTCTAAAATAGAATATGTAGTTGAAATTGAAAATCTAAAGGATTGGTTAAATGGCAGGTTAGACATAGTTTAAAAGAGAATTAATATATTGGAAGATAGATAGGAAGAAATTAACCCAGAATGCAGCACAGGATGAAAAATGAAAAATATGATAGAGAGATTAAGAAAAACTGACAATTTGATTTCTCATCAATAGCAATAATGCAAGGCAAAAGGTATTCAAATATCTTCCAGTTCTGAGAAGCATATAGCTGTCAACCTAAAATTTTTTATTTAGTTAACTCAGGGTGAAATAAAAAAATTTAGTCAATAAAAAACTAGAAGAGTTATTCCTAATAAAACCACATGAAAGGAATTCCAAAGGATATTCTTAAGGCAGAGAAGGAAAATAATTCCAGATGAAATATCTGAGAAACAAGAAGCAATCATGGTCAAATAAATTGTAAACACATAGGAAAATATAAGCTAATATTGACTGTATAAAAAATAGTCATGTTTAATTAAAGGATTAAGAATCAAAATCAAGATAAAATGAATTATTTCACAATATTTTGTAAAATGGGGGTGATCTGAGGCAAAATATTTAAAGGTACTTGTGTGATTTGAAAGGTAGTGAAAAGCATGAATAGTCTTTATACTTTAAGTTGTTTATGCATATTAAAATTTTAAGGGAATCCATAAATAGAATGTAGAATTTCTAATGCAACAGTGGAAGAAGATTAATTTTGAGACTCAGCTGGTAGAATAGAAGCCAAGACTAGCTATAGGAGAAGGATCAAATAGTATGTTCATGTTTCTTAACATAAAATAACACAGTTAAAATAACTTCCAATATAGGAATAGTCATAATAAAATTAAGACAAAACTCACCCAGTTAAAAGACTAGGATTTCAGATTTGACAAAAAAATAACTATAATATTTTTACAAGAGACTCACAAAAATAACCATAATATTTTTACAAGAGACTCACCTATAACTTGAAGATACAGAAAAGATAAAATTTAAAATATAGAAGAAGATATACTACACAAATAATTACAAAAAAGAACTAGTATAGACAAAATAGACTTTAAGGCCACAAACATTATTAGGGATAAAGACGGCAACTATTTAAGTCAGCAGGGAGATAGACTAATTCTAACATTGTATGTACCTATTATTATGTCCTCAAAGTATATTAAACAAATAGAGACAGAACTACAAGGAGAAATTGTTGATATCCATAACGGATAATGGACTTCTAAAATACCTTAGTTAAAAAACAAAAACAAAAACAATCAAGGACCTAATTTAAAAATAAGCAAAAGGTATGATCAGATAATTGACAGTGAAGAAACATGAACAAACACTTAATCTTGAGGAAGCAATGGGAATGCACAGATTTTTTTTTTTAGTGGTTGTATTAGTTTCTTAGGGCTGCCATAACAAAGTACCACAAACAAGGTGGCTTAAATCAACAGAAATGTATTGTTTCACAGTTCTGCAAACTGTTTAAGTCTAAAATGAAACTGTTGGTACAGCACAAACTCCAATGGTACTAAGGGAGAATCCATCCCATGCATCTGTCCTAGCTTCTGGTGGTTGCCAATAGTTCCTGGCATTCTTTGGCTTGTGGTAGTGTAATTCCAATCTTTGCTTCTGTTTTCACATGGCATTTTTCCCTGTGTGTCTCTGTGTTTTCATATGGTATTTTTTTTCTCTGTCAGTGTTCAGATTTCCCTCATTTTACAAGGACAGTAGTCATTGGATTAGGACCCATGCTAATTCAGTATGAGCTCATTTTAACTTGATTATATCTACAAAGATCTTTCCTTTCCAAATAAGGTCATATTCCCAGGCACTGTGAATCCTTTATCCTTTTGGGAGACACAATTCAAACTACACAGTGGTTATGAAATTTTATACAGCCAGTTTGGAGAATAATTAGTTTATATGTAGTAAAGTTGAATCTGGGCATACTTTAGGGATAATCCATTTGGGATGTTTAGATCCTTGCTCCTCTAAACATAGCTTATGAATCAGTAATATCAGTGTCATCTGAGAGCTTAATAGAAATGCAGAATCTAGGGCCTTATACCAGACCTACTGTATAAAAATTTGCATTTCAAAAGAGATCTCCATGTGATTTGTTTGAAAAGCACTAATCTAGTTTACTCTATGTTACATGGATACAAAAAGATAAACATAAGAATGCCTATAGAGGTATTATTTATAGGAGCAAAATTTTGGAAGCTATTTAAATATCTACTAACCAGTGAATGGATAAATAATTTGTGGCATTGTTCACCCAATTTAAACTCAACACTGAAAATAAATGAAGCTAGAGGAGATTGTATCAACATGAATGAATTAAAAAAGATAATGTTGAACAAAACAGTTGCAGAAGAATGCACACAGAATGATATCATTTCTATATTGCTTAGTGACATATACATATGGTGTAAAAGTATAAAGTAATTTATGTGAATGATAAACACTAAATTCAAGAGTAAACAGGAGTGTCAATGGAATTAATACTATTCTTTTCCTTAAACTTTCCTTAATTAAGCACATAGGTATTTATTATATTATTCTTTATATTTTCAGTAACTCCTTTATAATATATAATGAAATAAAAAACTAAGGAAAACGTTCAAGGCTAGTAAGTGGCAGTATAATCATTTTAATCCAGAACTGTGACCCTGAGCCACTATGTTCAACTAACATATCACTGTTTCAGTAGACCAAATGGCACAGTTTTAGTCTGGTATTTTGTAATCACATTTGTTGTGTTTATATAAATAAAAAGTTCTAAAGGAAGATTAAAATAATGCATTAAGTATTGGTTTTAGTTTTATAACAAAAAAATGTTACTTGCCAAAGCAAATCAAAATATGGGCATTTCCCCCATTGTTAGATTAAATATAGCAACTGAGTTATGTTTCAAATAATTATTAGACTGAAAATTAATTTCCAACTATCCTTAGATGAATAGGCAATGTTAAGTTAACATTCCAAACTTTTTCTCATCTCAACTATGATCTTACTCTTTCAAATTAAACAATGAAAATGTTTAGAGAAAGATAGCATTGGAGAGGAATTGAGCTCTATAAAAAGTACATTTATTTTTTATTTTAATGTAATTTTTTGTTGTTTGTACCAATAAGGGGTACGTGTGCAATTTTGTTACAGGCATAAATTGCACTGTGGTCAAGTCAGAGCTTTTAGGGTATCCATCACCTGAATAAGGTACATTGTACCCATTAACTAATTTCTCATCATTCACCTCCACCCCACCCCCACCCTTCTAAGTCTACATTATCATTCCACTCTCTACATCCATGTGAACACATTTTTTAGCACCCACTTATGAGTGAGAATATGTGATATTTGACCTTGTGTGCCTGACTTGTTTCACTTAAGATCTGTGGTGCCAACCCCGGGTGAGGGGGTACCAGTCTGTGGCCTATTAGGAACTCCGCCGCACAGCAGGAGTTGCGCTGCAGGCTAGGGAGTGAAGTTAATCTGTATTTACAGCTACTCCCCATCAATCACATCACTGCATAAGCTCCGCCTCCTGTCGCATCTACCATGGCATTGGATCCCCAAAGGAGCCCGACCCCTATTGTAAATTGCGCATGCACGGGGATATAGGTTGCCGCTCCTTAAGAGAATGTAATGCCTGATGATCTGAGGTGGAGCTGAGGCAGTGATGCTAGTGCTGGGGGCGGGGGTTGGATGGTGGCTGCAAATACAGATTATCATTAGCAGAGAAGTTTGACTGCACAATAAATGTAATGACCTTGAATCATCCCCTCACCCCCTAGGTGGAAAAATTGTCTTCCATGAAACTGGTCCCTGGTGCCAAAAAGTTTGAGGCTTCACTCGCTTGCCCACAGAAAGATTTGACTGCACAGAGTCCGTAATAAATGAATTGCTTGCAAACTCATATCAAAACCCTATCCGTGAGTGGCAAGTGATAATTTAACAATAATAGAAATAAAGTGCACAATAAATGTAATGTGGTTGAATCATCCCAAATTCACCCCCACCCCCCTGCCCCCGTCCACGGAAAAACTGTCTTCCATGGAACTGGCCTCTGGTGCCAAAAAGGTTGGGGACCGCTACTTAAGATAATGACCTCCAGTTCCATCCATGTTGCTGCAAAAGACAAGATTTCATTCATTTCTAAATGTCTGAATAGTATGCCATTTTGTATATATACCACATTTTCTTTATCCATTCATCTGTTGATGGACATTTAGGTTGATTCTGTATCTTTGCTAGTGTGAATAGTGCTATGATATATATACAAGTGCACGTATCTTTTTCATTTATTGATTTCTGGAAAGTACATTTATTAACACTTATTACTATAAATCTGATAATTTCCACAACCAAAATAATGGGTTTTGGTTTTTAATATATTTTAAAACATTTTATTGGGTCCTATGAATTCCAATTACATATTTTATGTTTTTGAACACATGGATGAACTCCCAGGGAAAGGGCAGACTTCTTGCAATACCAATTACTGAAACTTTGTTGGCATGTTCTTTTTCTTCTCCACAATAACTTCTGGTTTAAGTCAAGAAGTTCCATAATACAGAGATCACATCGTATTTTCATTTGTCTTTTACCCAGAATTTCCTGGAGAATTGGAAGTTTAACAAAAAATCTGAAGATTAGTGAGAATGTAATAACCACATGCAAATTACTTTCATAATAAACTCTCACCTAAAAAAATCTTATTTTTTTCAAGCCTTTGCTCTTTTGCTAAGAGCCAATTCTCTTTTTTTGCACTTCTGAGCAATTACCAGTAGAAATAGAATTAATATTATTACTTTGCATCACTACTATTACCATTATTGTTTTAACCTTTATTGTGTGTTTATTATGGGCCAGCAAAATGTATTAAACCATTTAATCTTCACAAGCCTATTATTACATTCATTTTATTATTGAGAAAACAAGAGGGTTAATTAATTTGCCCAGGTCACAAACATAGTGAATATTTGTTACTTTTTTTTTTTCACTCTCTACATGCTGTGTTTTTAGGTTGTGTGCTAAATAAACCAAGCCAATCTTACAGTTCTCAAAAGCAGAGACTGAAGCTTCCACTGCTTGTATTTTGCCATTGAAACTCCAGTACAATTCTGGGTCTGCAAGAAGTGCCTGACAAGGAGAAAAAGAAGGAAAGGAAGCATATCATTAGAGAAAAGTGGATAGTGAGGATTAGAACAAAAAAAGTGTGTGCTCAGTTTTAAAGAATTTATTCTCTTGAGTTTTGGTTGCATTTCTTGTAAATTTTCACTGATAATCAGAAGACTACATTTCCCCAAAACCTAAGCACAGATTTCTCTTTAAGCTTTTTTCCAAGTCAATTCCAATCAAAACTCACAGTTCTGGAAAAACCATAATTGCCCTACTACTTTAGTATTTGAGGATTAGGAAGAATTAAATTTAGAATAATATTTTTAGGTTAACAAAATAATCTATCCTAATTTCAATTACTTGAAAAAAAAGTAAATACTTTTAAAAATAGCTTTTGGAAACAACTTTTATAATCTCATGGGTAAAACTTCAACTCTTTACTATAGAGGTTCTTTCCTCGTTAATGGAGAAATCAGCCATAATTTGGGGATAATGGATAAACACATCGATTACTGAGACTCCCCAACTATTAGCTTTCAGTAAAGATAGACCATTCAAAGTTCACTGCAACACTTCAGCTTAACATCTTTTTATCCTGTGTCCCTGGTCAAAGAACTACATTGAAATGCTGGGCGTGTATCAAATTTCCTGTGAAAATGTTAAAAAATGTTTATCTCATAAACTATTTTAGAGAAATTTCACATGATGGATGATGTATCATACCCCAAATTCATAACCTGACAAGTTCATGCTTACATCTAGTAAATTCAGACACAAAATTAAAGCAGAATGACTGAACGTTTTTTTCAAATGATATCATCAATAATATCCGCTCTAAAGATAGCTTTTCTTTAGGTTAACTTTAGAGACCTTGAAGAATAAGAGCTTAACTCTTTATACAGGAGCTTTGGTTCATACTATTTTCCTTAGCTATATCTGGGATGATGTATCTTTAAGAGTTAAACATTGAAGAATTGGCAAAGTGTGAACATGAAGAAATGCAACATCATTCTGCTTTTATTATATATCACAGTGTTATGAGTTTTAAAAAGTTATACATAATTATCTATTAGTCACTTGTAGATTATAGAGCCATAGTGCTGCATATCCTTTTATTCTTCTATTTCTTCCTAGTATTCATGAAAGTTCTTTAAAAACTTGCTTTAAATTTTAAGGAATGAAATGTATTATATATTATGTGCATTACTTCTGAGAAAAAACATGAAATCTTGGGATTTTCAAACTTAGATAAAAATGTTACCTTGTAGCATATTTAAAGCAGAATAGCAAATGCCAGACCTTGCAAACATTAACTCCAGATTTACAGCATTTTAGATTTCTTGAAAATAAATAAATTTTTCAGTTATTAAACCATTTGGGATCCAACAGATGAAAGCATGAGTTCTGACTGACATTTACTGGTTTATTTGTGATTTACATATTTACATGCTAAGTTTGACACAATTCTTAATCAAGTATGTTCTTGATATGCATATATTTGCTTTCTAAAATTTAAATTTGTTTTCTTTTCCTCTTTGTTTATATTCTCAACTATATTTTCAAAGTTTTATTTTGGGAAATTCAGATTATAAATATTTTCCCATTATAATTTTTGGACCTCTAACTGTATTTTAACAGAGCTATTTACTTCTGTATTTGTGAGGAGATTTTAAAAGTGCAAATGGAAACCTTCACAAATCTTAAAAGGACATCTTCAGAGTCTGTAGCCAGTATTGCCGTATACACTCATCTCTTTCTTTTCAATGCCATGAATCATCATAAATGGCAGGTTCATTGTTGTGGCATGCTGAAATGATTGAGTGGGAACTGTGCCCAGCACTGGATTGTAAAATAATCCATCTCCAAGCACTCTGCTCTGTACTGTATGCACTGGCCTGACTGGATTTTCTTTGATGCTTTGGTGATTGCTCTTTTGTTTGGTCTTGGAAAATTTAAAGCTATGAAATTCAGAGCTACAATTTGAACACAATATTAAGACTGTTGCAATCTGTAGTGAATCTGTGCATGTTATCTAGAGTCAACTGCCTTTGGGATTGGATTCTGCATCTTTCCTTCACTTCAGGCATGTAATCAGGATGTATAAGTGAACCTTGTTGTGCTATATGTTTATTCTAATTGATTAGGAGTCTTACTCTTTACCTATGTTCAAATGGGATTAAATTTGGTTTTCTCGGTAAAGGAAATAGCTTAGAACAAATCCATGGAAGTCTATTTTCCATTGTTCTGTCATCTCATTTGAAAAATGCAATACTGTGTTTTACTACAATAAAAGGTAAATGTGTGAGTTCCTAAGTGCAGGTTATGACAGCACAAAAACAACACAGATGAAGGTGGTTGCCTAGGTTTGTTAAAATGACATTCTCAGACAGAACATGGGAATGACAGATAATGCAGGCTTTCATAGGGAGCTAGAACATATAACAGGATTTATATAGAGAGCAAAAGAGGGCACTAAAAGATATTTTTAAAGAAAATAGAAAAAAAAGACAAAACTTAATGCTATTTGTCTTTTAATAACTGTCTTCCTCTTGAGGTTGTAGGATTAGTTTCTGCAAGACAAGGGTTTCTAGAGGCTCTCTGAAGCATTTGCCGGAAGGTGGCGACATAAGCCCTTATTGCTTCGAGCTGTCCCAGGTGCTGAACCCAGTTTCGGAGATTAAGAGAGGCTCAGCTGCTAGCGACCAGGGATTCCACCAAGTTCTCCCTAGAGGTTTGCAGGCTCTGGTAAGAAATGCAAAAGATCGGACCTCATTTACAACACATAAGCAAAATTATTTCCTTCTCTGAATTCACTAGCCACGAAGCTATGGGAGGTGGTAGTGTTCCTTGAAATTAAAAGGATAGTGGTGATGGAAAAGAGAGAGAGAGAGTGTGTGTGTGTAGAATACATACCCAATGAGTTTTGTTCTTCTCTTTGAGATGCAGCTGTTTACCCGTCCTTGTCCTTTTCCTTTGACACGTCCTTTATAATTCCTTTCTCCTCCAATTCCCCAACGTTAACAAAAAAGTCACAGTCAACATTCTACACAAGTGAGTCAGGCTGGACTGTTAGATAATGAACTGGATGGTTTTAAAAAAACAAAACAAAACTAAGACACACTCCGTCTTCTTCCATCAATTAACAATAATTTACAGACCGACCCGCGACTGTCCAGTTTCCCATTCAGGCTCCGAGTGCCTCCTTTTCTCATTTGCTATTGCCACTCTGTGATGCTCTGTTTAAGAATTTGATAGGTATACGAGGCATTGGGTAGTTAGAAAACGTTCTCTCCATCCTCGAGTTTGGCTGGGAGGGAGGCGGAGTTTATTTGCTAAAACGTTGGTCTGACCAGCGCAGATCGGGTGTGTGTAAGCGAGTTCTGAGTCTCTGTTGACAAAAAGGGACTTAAACGCAAAGACGCTGAGCTAGAGGGTAGGGGAGGGCGGGGATCCAGAGAAAAGAGGCACTCAGGGTTGGGGAGGCGTTAGGAGGGAAGGGTTAGAGTGGGAGAGAGGGAGCCTGGCTGTCTAAGAGACCCACAGAGGGATAAAGAAAGGGGAGTGAGGAGGAAGAGGGAGACTGAAACGCAAGGCTAGTAGGGAGAAGGGGGAAAGAGAAGACTGTAGAGAAAGAAGAGACAGGAGGAGAGGGGGAGAGAGAGGGAGGGAAGGAAACAGGGAGAAGAGGGTCACAGAGTGACCGTGGAGGATGGGGTTTCTCTATTCCAGATGTTTCTGGGATTGGAGACTGTTTGCTAGTGGGGAGACTCCAGCTCCGGCAGACAGCTAGGCAGCGGCAAAGTAAAATGGACAGTGAGAGACAGACGTTCCAGCCTCCTCTCGGCCGCCCGGAGATCCCTGTGAGAGACAGACATTCCAGCCACCTCTCCACCGCCCAGAGATCCCGGAGCTGCTTTCGGGCCAACTCCAGTTTCCCAGCTGGAGCCTCGGAGCGCTCTGGACTGCACGAGCCCAGGAAGCTCCTAAAATCTGCTCCTCGGAGATACCTTCGCCAGAGAAGTAAGAACTTCCTGCTTGAGTCCCTGCATCCTTCCCCCTGAAACTTCCCAGGAGAAGGGGCGGAAGACCCCAAAGGGAGGGGCGAGGGGGATCCTCGCGGAGCTTTTTCTTCCCTTCCCCTCCCCTCGCCAGGCGCGCAGGCATGGATGTGCTCAGTCCTGGCCAGGGCAACAACACCACATCGACCCAGGGTCCCCTTGGGACAGGCCGCAATGCTACTGGCATCTCCGACGTGACCTTCAGCTATCAAGTAATCACCTCTCTGCTGCTGGGGACGCTCATCTTCTGTGCGGTGCTGGGCAATGCGTGCGTGGTGGCAGCCATCGCCCTGGAGCGCTCCCTGCAGAACGTTGCCAACTATCTCATTGGCTCATTGGCGGTCACCGACCTCATGGTGTCGGTGCTGGTCCTGCCCATGGCCGCGCTGTACCAGGTGCTCAACAAGTGGACTCTGGGCCAGGTCACCTGTGACCTGTTTATCGCCCTCGACGTGCTGTGTTGCACCTCATCCATCCTGCACCTGTGCGCCATAGCGCTGGACAGGTACTGGGCCATCACGGACCCCATCGACTACGTGAACAAGAGGACGCCCCGGCGCGCCGCTGCGCTCATCTCGCTCACTTGGCTCATTGGCTTTCTCATCTCCATCCCGCCCATGCTGGGCTGGCGCACCCCGGAAGACCGTTCGGACCCCGACGCTTGCACTATCAGCAAGGACCACGGCTACACTATCTACTCCACCTTCGGCGCTTTCTACATCCCTCTGCTACTCATGCTGGTTCTCTACGGGCGCATATTCCGAGCTGCCCGCTTCCGCATACGAAAGACAGTCAAAAAGGTGAAGACCGGAGGAGCGGACACCCGCCTTGGAGCATCGCCGGCCCAGCAGCCCAAAAAGAGCGTGAATGGAGATCCAGGGACAAGGGACTGGAGGCGGGGCGTGGAGAACAGGGCAGTGGGGATTCCGTGCGCCAACGGCGCGATAAGGCAGGGCGACGATGGCGCCGCCCTGGAGGTGATCGAGGTGCACCGGGTGGGCAACTCCAAAGAGCACCTGCCGCTGCCCAGCGAGGCTGGTGCTGCCCCCTGCGCCCCCTCCTCCTTCGAGAGGAAAAATGAGCGCAACGCTGAGGCGAAGCGCAAGATGGCCCTGGCCCGCGAGAGGAAGACAGTGAAGACGCTGGGCATCATCATGGGTACTTTCATCCTCTGCTGGCTGCCCTTCTTCATCGTGGCCCTGGTCCTGCCCTTCTGCGAGAGCAGCTGCCACATGCCCACCCTGCTGGGCGCCATTATCAACTGGCTGGGCTACTCCAACTCTCTGCTCAACCCTGTCATTTACGCCTACTTCAACAAGGACTTTCAAAACGCATTTAAGAAGATTATTAAGTGCAAGTTCTGCCGCCGATGATGATGGAGGAATAGCCCTCAGGTGGAGGCTACAAGACCCGCCCGCCACATTCACTCTGCCTCCCTCAGCCCTCTGGAATCAACACCTAAGATAACTTGCCGCTTTTCCTCTGACTTTCCCAGCTGTTCCGCCCGCGGCTTCCAGACCTCGTCCCCACCCCACCCTCTGTGCCAGGGGATGGCGCTCTGTGCAAAGAGGCCCCTGCGGCGGAGCGGGAGGACCCGGAAACTCCCAGGGTCTGTGAAAAGTGACATTGGCTCAGACTTTTTGCCTCAGCATTAGTTTTGATCTCAGCAATTGAAAATTTAAGCCTCAGCCGTTCAAGGCAGAAAATCCAAATAAAAATAAACTGTACACACAGCCGCCGCGCCCACTAAGGGCTTCCCCCTGACCGCCGTACTTCTAGAACTTACTTAAGATTTAGGACTTTGCTCCATCTCTCCCGCCCGCTTGCCCTGGAAATGTTCACTTTTCTCCGGTTTCATCCCTTCTTTCCTTTCCCTGTTTCCCTCTCTGCTCTCGCGCGTCCCGATGCACTAACCCGCCGGCTTGGGGACAGGCGGGAGAGTCCGCTTTTCCCTGTGCCATTGGTGTCCCGGAATCTCTGCCTCCCTGCATAGACTCTAAGAATAATTCTCGCGTGTACAACCCCTGCTTGCTTTGTTTTCTTGGACTCAAAACAAGTGGCTAGAAGGTGTCTCTTAGTTAGAGAGAACTTGTAAGTATAATACAAGCCTGGCCAGTAGGGGAGAGCGAGGAGGGTGTGCAGACCGTTTGTCTGTGCTTGCCTTGGTGTCAGCACTCACCAAAGAAACTGACAATCACAGAGTGGGGACAGCGGACTTCCCTTTGTGTAGGTTGCTGGAGAGTTGGCTCTTCCAGGAATCGCCACCTACCTACTGCGGGAGGCGCCAGCGGGACGTCGTGTGCGCGCTGGCGAAGCAGAGAGTCCTGGGACCAGCGCGAGCCCCCAGCCGTCAGTGCCCCGGCGTGCGGTGCGGTGCGGTGCGGTGCGGTGCGGTGCGGTGCGGTGCGGTGCGGTGCGGTGCGGTGCGGTGCGGTGCGGTGCGGTGCGGTGCGCTCCGAGCTCCCGCCGCGGATTTACCGCGTGCAGGTTCCTCTGCCTGCGCTCTGGGACTCGCTAAAGCGCGGCTGGACAAGTCAGAGTTTCCGAAGTTGGCAGCGCAAGGTCCCGGGGAACTGCAACCAGAGAGACCAGGAAGGCTTCAAGGGGCAGCGAAGAGGAAAAGCTACCCAGGGCGGCGCGCGGGCCTGGGCTCCAGATGGCTCTCCCCATGGAACCCGAAAGAGCAATTTTATCCGCAGGATGCAGACTTTTTCCTCCTCGGTCATACTCTCCTCTTGGCCTTTTCGGATTGGGGAATAGCTCTGTTTAGCGCGTCCTAACACTGAACTGGATTTGTTCTATATAGGACGTCCAGGACACAAGCAAAGTTAGCAGAACTTCGTTTTATAAGTAGGAACTTTGGGCTTTCATTAAATGGGTCCCAAAAGGTTAGCAGTATTTGTGCTAAATAGCGGGGCCACAAAGCACTAGTGCTCCCCCTGGGGAGACTCGGGGAGTTTTGTAGGGGAATGTTTGCTGCCTGTCCAGACCATCCTGCAGCGCCAGGAGTCAACAGGGAAACCGACTTTTTGCCCTTTGAATTTGTGGAGCACTCCAAGCTTTCTTTCCCTCAAAAGTTATTCTTTCAGCCTTGTCACTCCTGCTGAGAAGATGGTTATAATCTTTGCTGCCCCCAGAAAGGGAAGTTATTTCTGGTGCTCCGTGTGAATGTAACTTTCCCACTACATGGTGGGGATCCAGAGGTTTGTCAAAGTTAGACCTAGCCTCTAATTTTCTGCTGAATAACGGTTTTGTTTCCCAGTAATTGCACAAAGTTGTTGGTACTTACTCCCCTTTCCCTCCAACTGTACCTTTTAAATGTTTGCATCTGCTGTTTTGAAAACCGTGTCGCTTTTACAGATTGCAAACTTTGCCAGTGAAAATTTCACTTGTGTTTATAATTAACATGGTGAAAGGACAGCTCTATCACTTGAAGCCATTTTATTGTTTGTCAGACTGAACAAAGCCTCCATTTGGTGTCTCTCTGAAAGTAGGCATATCCCATTTAGATAGAGAAAGGTTAAGAACTTTGGGAATGGTTTGTCTATGCACATGTAACACCGAGAAGGGTCTGCAGTGGAGAAAATACGGTAGAACTCTCCAGTACAACTATTATTCATTTGAAAATTCAATTTCTTTTTTGCTCACAATAGTCTAGATAGAGCTATGTGAGAAAACAAACTTTTCTGTATGTTTTACTAAAATTTTAGAACAAATTCTATATTTAAAATAATTCAAACTCCAATTTGCTAATCTAAATTATGGGTTGGCCAGCAAGTATTACATTAGAAGTTTTGAAACTTCTGTTTATTTGTGTCTTTTACAGAATTGTATGACAATGACTTTTGGACATTTGTTTTTCCTGCTTTGGAGAATTTATACAAGAATGGAGGAGGAGACAGTTGGAGTATAATTGTCAAAGCAATAGATAAATTAGAGAAATAAAAGAGTTGCATAGCTCTAAAGTGCCCTGATGCTTTTTTTTTTTCTTTTAAAGTATTTGTATTAAGGTAAAATATTTATGCTCAAAATTGGCCTTCATTTTTCCCTGTGACAATAAGGGACTTTAATAACGGTAATGCTACAATAAACTGATCTCACTAACACATGTATCTTTATTTTAATAAAAAACTCTACTTGTGTTTATTTGTATAATTTTAAAATTAAAAATATACTGTTATCAAAAGGAGATTCTGCTATACAGGCCAGGGATCTGACACTTAGAAACATAAGTTTAGTGTAGTTTTCAACACTAAAACTTATTCTAGATGAGTGATTTTTTTTTTTTTAATTCTGTTTCTGGAAAGAGAAAGTCACATCTCATCATTTAGGCAGAAAACCGTGCATCTTCCCTGACTAACACCAGGAGGTAAGATATAGGTATCTGTTTAATTAATATGGACAGGGTAGGAGATACATGTAGGAGAAATTCAGCCTCTGGTAAAAGTGACAGGGGTCAGTCAATCTTGCCTTTTTTAAAGCAATAGACATAGCTGAGACCCCTCTTTTGCCTTCCCCACAATACCCAGCTAGAAGAAAATGGCCTTCCCTGGTTTCAAAAGAAGCAGCTCATTGTTTTGGAGTTTGTTACTCAGTTAAAAGTAGAGGGACATTTTTTTTTCTGGCTGGGTGTTCTTTAGTCGAGGTGTTCTGTATGTAAGACTTACTGCTATATTAAAATTAATTCCTGTGCTTTTTTCCCTTACTGGAATCATCAGAAACACCTCTTGTTTCTATTGTTATATTTTTCAATTCTATTGCTTTCTGGTGTTACAATGATGGCTGCAGGGCAAGGTGAGCCCAGGTAAACCCCAAGAGGTCAGGGCTATTATGGCCACAGAAAAGAGCACTTTGAAGCTTCATGAAGCCCAATAATGAAAGGGAAAATCAGAGGAATTGACAGAACAAGGACTCTCTGAAGTTTCTCATTTGAAAAATGTTACAATGTATCCCTGACATTAAGTAAAATGCTGAATTTGGAACATTTGTCTTTTTGATTCTGTGTATCCTCCTTCATGGCCCTTGTTCTCTCCTTCAGCATCTCTTCCTCACGGGGACAATGGTTTTCTATTTTCTATAGGCATTCCTGTGGCCTCTATCCACATCTCAACTAAGAGAGGGAATTGTTATTAGTCAATGCCAATGTAACTAACAAGCCCCACTAACCCAATATCAGTGATCACATTGTCAGAGCCAATGTTTGATAATGTTGAAATATGAGACTACAAATTAATATAAGATACTGTTGTCACTGTGAAGGAGTTTTCAGCCTAGTTGGGTATATAAGAATAAACTACTGAGTAACTACTCCTGGCAGAATCAAGGTGCCATAAACAGGACAAATCACAGGAGTTTGGCTCTATATACGCCCAGAGGACAAAGATCACTGTGGGCTGGGGGTAGGTAGGGAAGAGTGGGTAGGAAATGCTGTATAGAGCATCTAGGATTGAGCTCTGGGCAGATGGAGGTGCTATGAAAAGGCAGCTATTCTTTATGAGGTGACAAAAGACAGCCTGATCCCTTCTTCTGCCAAGAGGGGGCCTGGAAGGAAATTTCTGTCTGGTTGTTGGATATTGATTAATAGCTAGCATGGGTTCTTTATGGAGGTGGAGATCTTAGAGAAAGATGCAAACTCAAAACCTGTTATGTATTTCAAAACCTGAAAGATCTGGAAAGAGAGAGAAAAGATGGGTCTAAAGCTAAAGGAATGGGGGTTGGGGAAACTAGATAAGAGGAAGAATGTTTTGAGTAGAGTAAGAGTCAGAGCATAAGAATGAGGAGAGAATCAGTAACCATTAAAGGGTTACAACAAAGTTACCAGGAGTAGGTAGAAGACAAAATAATGCATACTTATGTAATGTTTGCAATTTTGCCAAGTGATTTCACACACAATATACCATTTAAATTTGAAATAGCAGATCCTTTTTAAAATGCCAATTAGATCATTTTAGCAAAAGCAGAAGATTCACACAGTAGTGGTAAGTAGAGAAAAAGTGGTAAGCACAGAGATCATATGCAGAGGCAAAACCAGGTTAAAAAGCCAGAACTATAGTTTTAGCCAGTGGGACCACCAATAAGGAAAGCAGAAGTGTTTGTTTGGAGATAATTTCATTGAGGCAGGTGTGAAGCAATAAAGGCCTGAATTTGGGATGCTGGCAGAGGAATGGAAAACAAGTAAGTCTATGAAAAATACATTAAAGAAGAAACTGGCAGGGCTTGGTGTCTGAATGTGAAGAGAGAGGGAGTAGAAGATGCTGATGAGGTTTTGAGCTGGGGAGATTTGGGCGAATGACAGAAAAGGGAAAGTCGGGGGTGCTTCTCCTATGACTCTTTCCCTTTGCAGCTTCATCTATAAATGTGAAAAGGCTTTGTCCTCTGCTAAAAGAATTCCCAGCCCAGACGGCAGGGGCCTGCTGGAAAGGGGATAGATACATGTCACAGCATTTGAGCAATCTGCCATTTGGGTGAGTATTTGAGGAATGCTACTACATAGAGCAATGATTGAATCAATTCCCTGATTACTGTTACTTTTTTTTTTTTTTGTAGAACATGTTAGTTGTTGTTTGAAGAGAGCTAAATTCTAAGGGACAACAGCTTTTCAGGAAGAGTAACTCAAAATACCATGTTAGTCATTGTGTTAAAAATGACACATGAAGCCTAAAAGTTGGGTCTGTCCAGTTAACCAAGCGGAGAGCTGAGCAATCCAGGTTGCTCTTCAAGTCCACTCATCAAGGACCACAGGAGACCTACTTGATCTTATATTACTAGGAAAACTGGATTCATTATTGTCTTAGTCTGTTCAGGCTGCTATAACAAAATACTATAAACTGGGTGGTTTATAAACAATAGAAATTTATATATAAACAATAGAGCCAGAGGCTGGGAAGTCCAAGATCCAGGCGCTGGCAGGTTTGGTACCTGGTCAGGGCATGCTTCCTTTTTTCCATCTTTTCTCTGTAACCTCACGTGGCAGAAGGGATGATGGAACTCTCTGGAGCCTCCTTTATAAGGGCATGAATTCCATTTATGAGGGCTCTGCCCTTTTGACCTAATTACCTCCCAAGGGCCCCATCTGCTAATACTGTCCCATTGGTGGTTAGAATTTCAACATATGAATTTGGGGGGGACACAACTTTTAGACCATAGCAGTGAGGCTAAAGTATCTGGTGAATGTTTTCTATTTTTCAACTTGCTTTGTTTATGTGGCAATGGCAGGAATAAGGAAATGAGTTGAGTCCACAGAGATTTCAATATCTAATCCTATCCCCGGCATTTCCATGCCCCCTGTCTATGACCCTGTGCAACTGCCCAGGCTTTCAGAAGGTTCCCCAGGCCAAGATTTCGAAAAGCTGTCTTGTATCGGCAGGTGTTTATTCTGTTGTGTCTAAGCTTGTTTCTTCCTTGAAGAAAGGAAAGGAAACAAGCTGGGGCAGGGCAGATGGGAGAAAGAAAGGGAGGAGGAGATAATGGAACTCACCTATCTTGTTATATAGCTGTGGAGATGGATGAGAAAGTGTTTTGAAACTTCTCCAAGGCCCTTGGAGAGGAAGCATTCTGTAAAATATGGCATGCTTCATGGTCTCTGGAGACAATTAATCTGACTTTGCAAGAACTAAAGAAAATAGAAAGCAGACTGTGGACATTGTTTTTAACCTTAAAAGAATAGTAGATATAAGACTCTAATTGCAAATATTCACCAAAATGAAGTGTATTATAAGCATCTACTCTATTGTAAGTATTTACAACAGAGAAGGGTAATTTACCAGAGAGCCTCTGGCTCAGGAATGGCAGGCATGATTCATATGTTCATTCAACTAATATTTCTGGAGTGCCTATGGGCAAGGCACTGTTTTACATACTCAGAATACAGCAGTGAACAAATCAGATGAAGTATTCTGGTAGATACTTTGCAAAAATGGCCACCATTATTTCCCTTCATATGTCTACCTCTTTTTAAATTTTATTTTCAGCTTCTCTTATCAAGATATGGAGGCTATTAAAAATTTCTAAGAGAATAGATTTTAAGTGTTCTCAACACACAAAAATTGATAAGTATGTGAAGTAATGTATATGTTAAAAAAAGACATGAAGGCTGTTTTTAATGGCTTGAATCTGGGCTGACCTTGTGACTTGCTTTGATGAATAAATGGGGCAGCATTGATAAGGTAGCAGTTCTGACCATGGAACTCAAGGGGCCTTGCACTCCTCCACTTGTTCCCTTGGAACCCTGCCCAGCTGCCATGTGAACAAGCCTGTGCTCACTTTCTGGAGACCGAGAGACCAGATGGAGCAGAGGAGTCATCCCAGCTGAGGCCATCCTGGACCAACTAGATCCTAATTGACTTAGCAGCTGACTGCAGTCACAAGAGGGAACACAGCCAAGACCAGAAGAACTTCCCAGATTCATTCAATCCAAATTATTAAAGAACTAAATAAATGGTTGCTATTTTCACTGAGTTTTGGGGTGATTTGTTATACCGAAGAAGCTAACTAATATACTCTCAGACTTTTAAGGAGTTTACAATAGAGAGGAAAGAGAAAATAAAGAACAATGACTAAACCACATACATATGTAGTATATCAGATAGCAATCTTGAAAATAAAATAGAGTAAGGTATATAGGAAATGCTGAGGCAGAGGGGAAGGATGTTGCTATTTTTTATAAGCATTCAGGTGACAGTTCACTCACAGGTGACATTTAGATAGAAACCTTGAAAGAGTTATCAGAGGCATGTATTTGAGGCTTAGTGAAAACGAGCACTCCGACATATAAGTCTTAAGAAATCTTATGCAATTTTCTGTGAAAGCTTTTATGGTTTATTTCCAAAAGGAAATGCCAGGAAGTTGCATATTTGGGAAGTTATGTGCTCAAATTCTAGGGTTTTGCACTTCCTGACCACGAAGCATACCGTATTTTATAGAATGCTTCCTCTCCAAAGGCCTTGGAGAAGTTTCAAAGCACTTTCTTATCCGTCTCCACAGCAGTATAACAAGATAGGTGAGTTCCATTATCTCCTCCTCCCTTTCTCTCTCCCTTCGTCCCCCAGCCAGCCTGTTTCCTTTCCTTTCTTCAAGACTTTTTAGGCTGAAGGTATTAGTATTCAATTTGTTCAGAATAAGACCCAGCCAGGGCATGAGAAGCCCTGTGTGGGGTCTTACAAAATTGCATATATTTCTGTGAGCCTGGAACTCTGGTATATACTCTGGGTAATGGAAAAAACTGTCTTGGTAAGCCAGGCCATCTAAATGTAACTTCTCACTATGCTACCACAGCCATTTTGGTATATTGTATAGTTTTATTTTGAAAACAGCTTTATTAAGATATAATTCACATACTTTACAATTAATCCATTGAAAATGTATAATTCAAAGGTTTTTAGAACAGTCATAGAATTGTACAGTCACCATCACAATCAATTTTAGAGCATTTTCATCACTCCCCCCCAAATAAATCCTGAGGTCATTAGTAGTTACTTCCTATTTCCTGTCAATCCCTGAGCCCTAGGCAACCACCAATCTACTTAGTATCTCTAAGAATTTGTCCATTTTGGACATTTCATCTAAATGGAATTATGTAATATGTGGTCTTTTGTAACTGGATTTTTTTTTTTTTTTACCTAGCAGAATGTTTTCAAGGTTCACTCATATTGTAGCATGTATCAATACTTCATTTCTTTTTATTGCTAAATCATATCCATTTTAAGGATATGTCATGTTATATTTATCCATTAATCCATTGATTGTTGGGGTTATTTCCACTTTTTGAATATCATGAATAATGCTGCTGAGAACATTTGTGTACAAATTTCTGCATGAGCATATCTTTTCATTAATCTAGAGTATTAACCTAGAGATGGAATTGCTGGGTCATATGGTAACTATGTGTTTAAGTTTTTGAAGAATTTCCAAACTGTTCTACATAGTGGTTGTACCATTTGAAATTCCCATCACCTATGTAAGAGGGTTCCAATTTCTTCACATTTTTCTCAATACTTGTTATTGTATGTTTTCTTGGTCATAGCCATCCTAGTGAGTCTGAAGTGGTATCTCATTGTGGTTTTGACTTGCATTTCTCTAATGACTACCAATGTCAAGCATCTTGTTATACGCTTATTGGCTGTTTCTTTATCTTCTTTAGAGAAATATCTATTCAAATCCTTTGCTGATTTTTAAATGAGGTGGTCACTTTATTATTAAGCTGTAAAAATTCTTTATATGTTCTGAATACTAAATTCTTACTGGATTTATGATTTTCAAATATTTTCTCCAATTCTATTGTCTTGTTGCTTTCTTGACATTATCATTTATAACAAAAATGTTTTTAATTTGGAAAAAATCCAAATTTTTTTTTTTGGCTTTTGGTCTAAGAAGTTTACAAAGATTTACTCCTATATTTTATTCTAAGGGCTTTATAGTTTTAGCTTTTACATATAGGTAGTTGATCCATTTTCAGTTATTTTTGTATATGGTGTAAGGGAAGGGCTCAAATCAGTTTTTTTTTGTTTTTTTTTTTGCACTTCTAATACCATTTGTTGAAAAGAATATTCTTTTCTCGTTGAATTTTTTAGCACACTTGATGAAGATCAATTGAACATAAATGTAAGGGGTTGTTTCTGGTTTCTCAATTCCATTCTACTAATCTGTATAGGTATCCTTACACCGGTACCACACAGTCTTGATTGCTGTAGTTTTATAGTAAATTTTGAAATCAGGAAATGTAATTCCTCCAACTTTCTTCTTTTTTTCAAGATCATTTCAGCTATTCTAGATCCGTTGCATTTTCCTATGAATTTTAAGATCAAGTTGTCAACTTTAGGAAAGAAAGGTAGCTGACATTTTAATAGGAATTTTATTAGATCTGTAGAGTATTATCCATTTTAGTCTTACCAACATTAAATCTTCTGATCCATGGTCATAGAATGTCTTTCCATTTATTTAGGTGTGACTTAATTTATTTTAACAACATTTTGTAGTTTTCAGGGTGCGGGTTTCATATATTCATAAACATTTTTCTTCTTTTTATTGCTATCGTAAATGCAATTGATTTTTATTTTTATTTTTATTTTTTTATTTTTATTTATTTTTTTTTTTGCTTTTTTTTGAGACAGAGTCTCACTCTGTTGCCCGGGCTAGAGTGAGTGCCGTGGCGTCAGTCTAGCTCACAGCAACCTCAAACTCCTGGACTTAAGCGATCCTACTGCCTCAGCCTCCCGAGTAGCTGGGACTACAGGCATGCGCCACCATGCCCGGCTAATTTTTTGTATATATATCTTTTAGTTGTCCATATAAATTCTTTCTATTTTTAGTAGAGACGGGGTCTCACTCTTGCTCAGGCTGGGCAATTGATTTTTAAATTTCGTTTTAAAATTGTTCATTGTTAGTGTATAGAAATACAATTAATTTTTGTATAATCTTGTATTCCACAGTCTTGCTAAAATTGTTTATTTTAATAGCTTTTTAGTGAGTTTCTTAGGATATTTTGTATACAACATCATGCCATCTTCAAATAGAGATAGTTTTACTGTTTTTCCTCAATCTGGATACTTTATTTTATTTCCTTGCCCAATTTCCTTGCTAGAACTTCCACTATAACATTGAATAAAAGTGGTGAGTGTGGATATCCTGTCTTTTTAAAATTTTTTTAAAATTTTTGAATTATTGTGGGTACATAATAGTTGTATATTTTTACAGGGTACATATGATGTTTTGATACAGGTATACAATGTAAATTAACCAAATCAGGGTAATTGAGGTATCCGTCACCTCAGGCATTTAACATTTCTTTGTGTTAGGAACATTCCAGTTCTACTCTTTTAATTTTTTAAAAGTATACGTTAACTTATGTCTTGCTCCTGATCTTATCTTTCACCATTTAAGTATGAAGTTAACTGTAGGTTTTTTGTAGCTGCCCTTTATCAGGTTGAGGAAGTTTTCTTATTTTCTTAGTTTGTTGGGTGTTTTCATCATGAAAGGATATTGAATTTTATCAAATGTTTTCTCTGGGTTGATGGAAAGGATCATATGTTTTTGTGCTTTATTCTAAGATTAAAGTAAATATTTTCTGGAGATATTTAGCAAAAAGTCTCCTATATACCAACTATTTAACAAATGTTATTTAATCTTTGCTCAAGACAGTACCTGTGATTGGGACATTCATTGGTTTTATAGTTATAGAGCAAGTAGAAAAGTTACATCGAATATTAGATGTCATCCTGATTTTTAATCACATAAAACAGAAGATAGAATTAAGTAGATGTCAGACTTAGTCATTTTTAATGGATTTTTCAAATTCCTGAGGGAGAAATAAGAAGACATTTACAAGCTTACATTGTCCACACAATAGAGCTTTTATTCTAGCAAAATGAAATAATACAAAAGAATTAAGAATGGACTTGGTAACTGGTGACATACTGGACATCCATCAACCTTCCTCCCTTCCTGTGTTTGCTTTCCTTTTGCCTTGATGTGAGGTCTCTCTGTCTCTCTCTCCCCCCTCCTCTCTCCGTCTCTGTCTCTTAGTAAAGGGTATGAACCCACTCGCTAATCTTTGTCTCTTGTTGGGAGTGGGGAGCTTATCATTGCTTTCAGTTTATAATGATTTTCACAGTGGACCATACTTTTACCATTCTTAAGCCTCTCCAGAGGAACCAGATGGCTGGTATACTTGAGCTGCCAAAACAACAGCAATAAAACCCAATAAAATGTAGGGAAATGATATTTTCTTCTTTTATTGTATTTCAATCCTGACAGAGTGTCATTAAATAATGAGTATTTCAAAATCTGGCTGTGAAATTCACAAATTATCTGGGCCGTTGTTCTCATTCTTCATTGTTAAATAATTAAGCCTTGATCATCTCAAACGCACACTTGATTGGTGTCATCTGATGACATTACAATTTTTGCTTTAACAAATTAGGAAAAATATCAATGTTAAATTGACTTAATCTATTTTTTATTTTGCATGTATGTGATCATACACTATCTGATATATTTGAGTGTTCAACTGATGTGAATTTTTAATATTGTGTTCTTACTTTTTTGATGTGTAACTTTTCATGATGTTTGATGTAATATGACTCTTACTCTTTTGATCATACTTCAATAACATCTGGTGTGCTAATAATGGGTTTGGTAGCTTTATCACTGATTTTTCATGAGCACATATATCTATATATGCACATATATGACTTATTTGACATACTTAAGCATAACTTCATAGAGTTTGATGCACTCGTAACAAAATAGTTTTTATGTTCATATATATAAAATAAGGTATATATCAGTGGTTCTTAAGTAGGGATGATTTTGTATGTCCCCTCTCCAGGGGATGTTGGCAATGTCTGGAATCATTTTGTATCTTCAGGGCTAGAGGGGTGGGTAGAGGCCAGAGATACTGCTCAACATACAATGCATAGGACAGCTCCCACAACAAATAATTATCTGGCCCAAAATGTCAGTAGCATTGAGGTTGAGAATTCCTCTAGATAACTGGGTATGTAATTGCCTTCTCTTGTTTTGGAACAAAAAAAAATTAGGTACTTTTATGGCTAGCAAAGCAATGATATGTGCATTTAGGAAGACTCCAAAATAAAAAATGCCATTAACTTCACTTTGTTTCTGTAATGCTTGTTAACTTTTCCAGGAGCTTTCACACACAGAATGACATATAATACCTATATCATTATGTATTATATACATATATCATTTCTGTCATGCAAAAATAGAAGACTTCTCAAGTAACTATGCCATTTTCTTAGAGATGCAAAACAGACACAGGGAATTTAAATGATTATCCTAAGGTTACATGGCTGATTAGTGATCCCAGCTCCCTGTCTAGTGGTAGGACCAGAACTAAAAGGCTGACTTTTTATGTTTTCAGGAGAAAAGCAGGCGAATAGTGCAAGTGTTCAAAAGTCCTGCTCTATGTTCTCTCATATTCTCAATAATATGTAAAATCCTGGGGGAATAATTTCACCATTGTATTACTAAATACTGAACAATCACATATCATCATTTCAATATTTCTTTATTGATATAGAATTAAATTCAGTTATGTTAACTTTAAATTTACATTTAGCATTAATCATAGTATGGAGGGGAAGTAAATCTCAAATTGATCCTATAAATTCTGCTAATGAGGTTGTGAAACTGAAACATGTCAAGCCTTGTGCACTTTCCAGCTTCTTCCTCTGCACATTCTAAGTTATGCCTTCTTGTTAAGCTGTTGAACAATAAAAGAGTTTAGGACAGAATGCCATTGGTCAGGATGCAGATTTAAATTAGAAATGGAACAAACATTCATGCCTAATAACTGTGGTGTTAACTTGGATGATGGTGTCAGTGATTTTCAGAATAGTTAACGTATAATCCACTGGCATTTCCATCCAAAACTTTGCTTCAACTGTGCTACTATTTTGGTCAGGAAATAAGATTGTTAAGCTCTAACTTGGAGACTGTTAATATTATGAAATAATATCTTCTGTTTTAATAGTTGAGGCAATTAATTTTAAATGAAGTTGAGCTGTAGTCTAAATTATCTTTCTATAAATATTGATCATTCAGAATAAGTTCCATTTAAATGTTTTCCAACACCTTGTACAAACCTTTGAAAGTGAATGCATAGGGAAAGGTTACAAAGCTCTCTATCCTACCAGAACATCTCTCCCATCTGTCAATAAAGGGTTTCCTGAAATTTAGTGTCTACGGGATTTGCTCTCTATATATTTACTGAGTTTCTGTCAAATACTTAGAACTGAGGATACACCAGCTTCATCCATGTTTACTGCAGTAAAATATTTTAGTTAGGTAGTAGATTGGGGTTAATTCTGGAGTAACCCTGGGAGATGAAGAGAGCCCAGCAGCAGAGACGAAGGACTATTACTGATGAGAACCAGATATAAAGGAGATATTTCTAGGAATTTGCAGCTTAGTGGTAGATGGGCAGAAAGCTGAGAGAAACGTTAAGAGGTTAGGGAAATCGGGGATGAAATGACCCCATAGCACTATTCACAAGCCATTAATATTTGTCTGGTTGAATGGCTAGGAAGTGAGATGTGATCAAAACTCCCCACACTATCTACTGAAGTAGTGCAGTGAAAATGGATTAATTATTTGTAAATATTTTATTCTAACAGTTGTTCTCAATCCCAGCTGCACACTCGAATTACCAGGGGAGCTTTTAATCATATGAATGACTATACTCCTACCTAGAGATTCTCATTCATTGGGTCTAGAGTTAGGACTGAGAAACTGCTATTAACAAAGCAAACAAAGAAAACTCCATGAGCAATTCTAAAATGCAGAAAACCAGGAATCCAAAGGAATTAGAAAATATCTGAAGGCATCTCATGAACCTCATCAGATGTGGTGTATGCTTGATGGTAATGATAACTTTATAGGTCTGAGACTTTACAGCAGAGATATGTGGCATTGGGGGCTATATTCTACTCTTTGGGAAAGAACAAGAAAAAGCCAATAAAACTTTACTCTTAGTCTCCTACTTATCTCAGGGAGCCTTATGGAAGCCAGTACACTGTGATTAGGGAAGTCCTACAGCATTAAAAATATAGAGCCATTGGCACTATTCCCTGATTTACTAAGTGGCCTTTAGGGGATACTCTTGACCAAGATATTTTCGAGGTAACAAATTAGAAAACGAATAAATAGAAACTAACTGCAAATGGACTTTAAAAACCAAGGTGATAAATATTTAGGATATCTACATTATGCAAGTGCATCAATTTAAGGTCTTGGGACAGAAAATGGTTTCTAGAAATGAAAAGGTTAAACGCTGTCCTCTGGTGACCAGAACAAGACCCTCTCAGTGACAGAACATTCACTACTCAGTGTCAGGAAGGAGATACACACACACATACACACACACACACATTGCTGAAATCACATTTACAGAAGGGTGCAGAAGTTTTCAAATGTGAGTTTGTTAATGATAAACCACAATCTTGGGGGCATGGAATGAAGAAGGTGATTGATCCATGTAATAACTCAAGATCACATAGGAAATATTAACAAGAAGCTGGAAGATAGAATAGTGGTTATTTTGACAAGTACAATCTTGACCTCCTGCTGTCCTATATCTTTGATAAATTTATCTTTAATTACTGTTTAGCAATGTGAGCTAATGCAGGTGGGACAATTATTAAATCTGACACAATTTTAATAGGAATGTACTTAGAAATGCAGATTATTTGGCAAAACTATTAGTATATTCTTTGAGGGTAATTTAAAATGAGCTTTAAAGGAGTTAGATGATTAGACCAAGTACTATATCATGATGGTGTTAAAGCATCATGATACTTTCTTGTATCCTTGCTTTCTTATAAACCCCAATAAATTTGCTGTTAAAAGTTGTTTATAGATTATTTCTCTTATGCCTAAAATCTAATTAGTTAAAAGTGGAAGGCTTAAGTGGGAAGTGGGAAGTGAGTAGATATCAAATCTTGACCCTTCTAATGACTTTTCTTTTCTTGATTTGAATCCACACTCCATCTCTTTTTTTTCTACCTTCAATGTATTTATTTATTAATTTATTTTTTATTTTTTATTTTAATTCCGGATATTATGTGGGCACAAACATTTTGGTTATATGAAATACATTTGCCTCGCTCAAGCCAGGGCCACAAGTGTGTCATTCCCCCATACAATGCACCCCGTCTCCATTAGCTGTGGGTTTACTCAACCCACCCGCTCTACCCCTCAACCCCCCATACCCCCTATCTGACCGGCACCCAGTGAGTAGTATTACCATGTGAGCACCTTAGTGTTGATCAGTTAGTACAAGCTTTATGGTGAGTACATGTGGTGCATGTTGTTCCTTCCTTGAGATACCTCACTTCAAAGGATGGGCTCAATCTCTACCTAGGATAATATAAGAGGTGCTAGCTCACCATTATTTTTTGTAGTTGAGTAGTATTCCATGGTATACATATACCACATTTTGTTAATCCACTCATGTATTGATGGGCACTTGGGTTGTTTTCACATCTTTGCAATTGTAAATTGTGCTGCTACAAACATTTGAATGCAGATGTCTTTATTGTAGAATGTATTTTTTTCCTTTAGATAGATGCCTAGTAGTGGGATTGCTGGATCAAATGGTATTTCTATTTTTAGCTCTTTGAGGTATCTCCAAATTACTTTCCACAGGGGTTGAACTAATTTGCAGTCCCACCAGCACTGTAAGACTGTTCCAATCCCTCCACATTCATGCCAGTATTTGTTATTTTGGGACTTTTTGATAGAGGCCATTCTCACTGGAGTTAGGTGATATCTCATTGTAGTTTTGATTTGCATTTCCCTAATGATTAGTGATGTTGAGCACTTTTTTATATGTTTGCTGGCTATTAGTCTGTCTTCCTTTGAAAAGTTTCTGTTCATGTCCTTTGCCCATTTATTGATGTTTGACTTTTCCTGTTGATTTTCTTAAGTTCTATATAGATTCTTGTTATCAGTCCTTTATCGGATGTGTAGAAAGCAAATATCTTCTTCCATTCTGTAGGTTGTCTATACACTCTAAGGACAGTTTCCTTGGCTGTGCAGAAGCTTTTTAATTTGATCAGGTCCCATTTGTTTATTTTTATTGCTTCTGCGATTGCTTTGGGGGTCTTCCTCATAAATTCTTTACCTAGGTCAATGTCTAAAAGAGTCTTCCCCACATTTTCTTCCAGAATTCTTAAGGTTTTATGCCTTAGGTTTAAGTCTGTTATCCAATGTGAGTTGATTTTTGTGAGAGGTGAGATCTGGGGATCAAGTTTCAGTCTTCTGCATGTGGACATCTAGTTTTCCCAGTACCACTTATTAAATAGAGATTCTTTTCCCCAACGTATACTTTTGACTGCTTTGTCAAAGATTAGATGACAATATGAGGATGTTTTTATATCTGGGATCTCTGTCCTATTCCAAAGGTCTATATCTCTGTTCTTGTGCCAGTACCATGCTGTTTTAATTACCATAGCCTTATAGTAAAGCTTGAAGTCTGGTAGACTGATGCCTCCCAATTTTTTCTTTTTGCTTAAGATTGCTTTGGGTATACGAAGTTCTTCTCTGGTTCTAGACAAAACATAGAATTATTTTTTCTAAATCTGTAAAGAATGATGGTGGAATTTTGATAGGGATTGCATTAATTCTGTAGAACACTTTAGGTAGAATGGACATTTTAACAATATTGATTCTACCAATCCATGAGCATGGTAGGAATTTCCATCTGTGCACATCGTCTACAATTTCTTTTCTCAGTGTTTCGTAGTTCTCCCTATAAATATCTCTCACCTTCTTCGTTAAATATATTCCTAAATATTTAAATTTCGTTGATGCTATTGTGAAAGGTGTTGCATCTTTGATTTGATTTTTGGCTTGACTATTACTGGAGTATATGAATGGCACTGATCTGTGTGCATTAATTTTGTATCCTGAGACTTTATTGAATTTGTTTATCAATTCCAGGAGTCTCTTGGCTGAATCCTTGAGATTTTTTAGGTATAATAGCATATCATTCGCAAAGAGTGAGAATTTGACCTCTTCTGCCCCTTTTGGACACCCTTAATTCCCTTTTCTTGTCTGATTGCTCTGGTAAGGACTTCCAGCACTATGTTGAATAGAAGAGGAGATAGTGGGCAACCTTGTCTGGTTCCAGTTCTAAGCAGGAATGCTTTCAATTTTTCCCTATTCAATATGATAATGACTGTGGGTTTATCATATATGACCTTAATAATTTTAAGGAATGTTCCATCTATGCCTATTTTGTTGAGAGTTTTTATCATAAACGTGTGCTGGATTTTATCAAATGCTTTTTCTGCATCTATTGAGAGAATCATATGGTCTTTGTTTTTGCTTTATTTATGTGGTGAATTACACTTATAGATTTGCATATGTTGAACCAGCCTTGCATCCCTGGGATAAAGCCCACCTGGTTATGGTGAATTATTTTTTTGATGTGCTGTTGCATTTCGTTTGGTTAGATTTTGTTGAGAATTTTTGCATCTATATTCATGAGGGATATTGGTCTGTAGTTTTCTTTTTTTGCTACATCCTTTCCTGGCTTTGGTATCAAGGTGATATAGGCTTCATAGAGTGAGTTGGGGAGGATACCATCCTTCTCAATGTTTTGGAACAATTTCTGCAGTGTAGGTATGATTTCTTTGTATATTTGGTAAAATTTGGGTGTGAACCCACCTGGTCCAGGACTTTTTTGGGGAAGATTTTATATTGCTTCTCCAATTTCTGTGCTTGATATTGGACTGTTCAGGCATTCTATTCCTCCTGATTGAGCTTAAGGAGGTTGTGTGTTTCCAAGAATTTGTCCATTTCCTCCACATTTTGTAGCTTTGGGGTGTATATATTTTTATAGTGTTCAAAGATGATGTTTTTTATTTCCATGATGTCTGTAGTGACCTCTCCTTTTTCATTTCTGATTGAGTTTATTAAAGTCCTTTCCTTTCTAGTTCTTTTCAATCTAGCAAGAGGGCTATCAATTTTGTTTATCTTTCTGAAAAACCAGCTTTTGGTTTTATTGATCTTCTGTATAGGTCTTTTATTCTCAATTTAATTTAGTTCTGCTCTAATCTTAGTTATTTCCTTTCTTCTACTAGGTTTAGAATTAATTTTCTCTTTTCCAGTTCCTTGAGACAGTTTGTTAGTTTGTTGATTTGTGAGCTTTCTGTCTTTTGGATGTAACCATTTAATGCTATTAGTTTTCCTCTCAGGAATGCTTTTGCTGTATCCACAGGTTTTGATAGCTTGTGTCCCCATTATCATTATCATTTAATTCAAAGAATTTTTTATCTCCATCTGAATCTCTTCCTTCACCCAGGAGTCATTTAGCAATAGATTGTTTAATTTCCATGACTTTGTGAAGCGGTGAGTGTTTCTGTTGGAATTGATCTCTAGTTTTATACCACTATGATCTGAGAAGATACATGGTGCAATTTCTATTTTTTTAAATTTGTTGAGGTCTGATTTGTGGCCTAGGATATGGTCGATTTTGGAGAAAGTTCCATGAGCTGATGAGAAGAATGTATATTTCTCTTTATTTGGGTGGAATGTTCTGTAGATGTTTGTTAGACCATTTGTTCTAGAGCTCTGTTTAAGTCCATTATTTCTTTCCTTCTTTTTTGTTTGGAGGATCTGTCCATTTCAGACAATGAGGTGTTGAAATCCCCTGCTACTATGGCATTACTGTTTATCATGCTATTTAGTTCATACAGGGTTTGCTTTATATATCTGGGTGCTCCTGTGTTGGATGCATAAATATTAAGAATTGTTAAGTCTTCTTGAAAGGGTTTTTCCTTTCACCATTATATAGTGACCATCTTTGTCTTTCTTTACTTTTGCTATTTTAAAATTTATGTTGTCTGAAATCAGAATCGCTATCCCCACTCTCTTTTGGTTTCTATTTGCCTGAAAGTTTGTTTTCCAACCCTTGATCTTGAGGCTGAAGGCGTCTTTGTGGGTTAGATACATTTCCTGGAGACAACAGATACTTGGCTTATAATGTTTTATCCACTCAGCCAGTCTATGAAGAAGGACAATTCAAGCCATTCATTCACATTTATTGATATGTGTGGTAGATTTCTGTTCATATTGTTGGGTAAGTTTTTACTGTTTTGTTTTACGTCTTAAGCCATTGTGGAATCTCAGTTCTGGGCTTTAACTCTTGAGTGTTTTTAATTTGGTGGGTGTCTGTTGCACTGGTCAGTGTATAATGCAGGTCTTAGTACTTCCTGCAGAGCAGGTCTGGTCTTTGCAAATTCCATCAGTGATTGCTTGTCTGAGACAGTCTTTATTACTCCCTCATAGATCAAGCTCAGTTTTGCTGGATAAAAAATTCTAGGTTGGCCATTGTTCTGTTTAAGAAGATTGAGGATGGGTCCCCAGTCCCTTCTGGCTTGTAAGGTTTCACTTGAGAAGTCTGCAGTTAGTCTGATAGGTTTTCCTTTGTAGGTTATCTGTTGTTTTCATCTTCCTGTGGAAAGGATTTCCTCTTTCATATTTACTTTGGCCAGTCCAATAATTATGTGACGTGGTGTTTGCCTCTTCACATTGAGTCTCCCAGGAGTTCTGCATACTTCTGGATATCTAAGTTTCTGGCCAGTCCAGGCATATTTTCCTCCAGTATTGCAAAAAATTGATTTTCCAACCTTTATGTATCTTCTTCTTCTCTCTCTGAGATGCCTATAATTCTTATATTTGGTTTCTTTACATAATACCACATTTCTTGTATGTTCTGCTATTGTCTCTTGCTTCTGTGTTCTTTTTCTTCATGTGATTTGTTTAGCATATAGAAATTATCTTCAAGCTCTGAGATTCTCTCCTCTGCATGATCCATTCTATTTTTAAGGCTTTTCACTATGTTTTGAAGTTTCTTGAATGGCTCCTTTGTTTTCAAGATTTATGTTTGGTTTCTTTGTAGTATTTCAATTTCTTTAGAGAATTTTTCATTCATATCCTGTATTTCTTCTCATGGTTTCCTTGTGTTGGGTTTCTATTTTCTCTTCAATTCCATTGAGTTTCCTTACAATTCCTATTTGGAATTCTTCCTCTGTCAATTTAATCATTTCATTTAAATTAGTATCTGATTTTGAGGGTCTCATGATTTCTTTTGGGGGTGACTTTTGTCTCTGTTCCTTCATATTCCCTGTGTTCTTTCTCTGGTTCTTTCTCATCAGGGTAATTGATTGAGTGGCAGTGCTGGGACTGGTTTGTGCCCTTAAATTCAAGCCTTAACAGTGGTGGGAGGAGGCATGCTGATCTTGTATTGCCTTAAAGATATTTTGGCAAGTTCAGTTACCTCTGACCTGTTGTCTTCACCTCTTGCCAGTGGAGATTAGTGAGTTTGGTCCCCAAGCTTAAGCTCCCATGTGGTGAATCGCACCTGTGTGTATAACTCCGCTGCCCTCTAATAGCTTGAGATGAAGGGCCCTGTGTTGAGCTGTGGGATTACCCTTTCTGTCATTCATTGTAGATTGTGTGGAGGAGCCAGTTATCAAGGTAATCTGATGCCTCTGTGTTGGTTTCTGGTCCCTGGGTGAGGAATACTAATGCCCCAAACTTTAGGAAGGATCTTGCCACTCCAGAGGGTTACTTGGACCCTATTCTCCCTTAAAGTGATGGTAGGAGCAAGGCAGATCGCAGCTGCTGCCTACCAGCCTTGTGCTTCTATGGTTGCTTGATCTGCTGCTAGGGGGAGCCGCTAATATGTTGTTCAGGGTTCTTCCACCACGCTTGGGAGGCTGCTCCTGATGGTAAGGGTTACTTGGTGCACCTGCTGTGTCCTTTGGCCAGGATTTTCCTTCCCTGATTGTGAACCCCACTGTTGGCAGACACCCAGAGAGATCAGGCCCCAGAGTTATGATCCTACTGGATGACCTAAGCTGGTCTGACAGGCCCAGTCACTGGGCTGTCAACTATTGATCTGCACCAAGGCCCCCCAGATTCACGCCAGTTGCACAGGGAAAGTGGCTTTTCTTGCCTCTCCCTACCTCCAGGGGTGGAGCCTACCACTTTCCGCATGAAAGTTGCTGCGCTGGGGGGAGAGGTGATTCCTGAGTCCACCCAGCACCCCAGCGCCTGTGAATCTGGCAGGTGCCAGCCTTCTATGACTAGGGAAGCACTCAAAATTAGCCCATCAAAACGGCCCAGCTAGTTGGCAATAGGTCATGAAAGGGCGGAGCCTATTGCAAGTGTCCCTGGGCTGGGGGAAGGGAGCTACCGGAAACTGTGGCACACGCACTACAGCATTTGGGTTGTGACCCTCCCAAAATGGTGGCCGCCCACCCACAGAGTGCTAGCGCTGGGGGCGACTCCTCAGGAGTTGGCAGCTGAGTCAACAGGATCCCCGCTGTCTCTTGTGTGTCACCTTCCTGCAATCTGGTGCCTGTCTGGCAGGAGGTCTTGCACTTTCTGACCCGCCCTGAGCCGGCCTAATCTCCTGCAGCAGTTTCCAGGGTAGAGGCCCCTTTTAAGGGTTAACCTCCGTTGTTCTGGTCCTATTGACCACCAGAGGCGAGGTGCCTGTCTCCTAACTCCCTCAAGCCGTATCTCAGACCAGTCCCTTCCCCACCCAGTGCAGTCCCAGCACAGAGCTCGCGGGAGTTCAAGATGTTTCCCGTTATTGTCCCCTCTCCACAGAGCCCAACATCTCCTGCCCTGATTTTGCACCGACTTCAGGTAGGTCCCTGTCTGAGTGGGTGTGGAGGTTAGTGGGGAAGCAGGATGTTCTCCTGTGGGTCAGATCCCACTGCACTTGCTGGCCAAGCGGGCACAGCCGTCCCATACTCTATCTATTCTCTATTGTTTATCTCCTACTCTCCAGACTTCCCTATCCTATCTCCCTTTCACCCTTTGTTTTTTTGTTTCCTGCATTGTGTGTCCCACCTGTTTCTCTGCAGTTTCATAACGCTGTTCTTGCAGGGGAGCGATCCACTTGTGCGTAGCAGACCGAGTTCTTCATCTCTTTCTCTGGGAGCAGGGAGCCAGGAGGTCACCTTTACTCTGCCATTTTTCTACACCCCCCTTCTAATGACTTTGAAAAATACATCAGTGAATGAAATCATCACATAAAAGGCTAGTAAGATTTTTAAACAAGGAATATCATTTTTTATTGTTGAAAGTAATGACAATGAGCACTTACATATATCGTTAATAAATGTAAATTGATGCACATTTTCCTGAGGGAAATTGGTATATATAAATCATGGACTTTTAAATGTTTGTTATGTTTGATTTAGTAATTTCACTTTTAGAAAATTCTATGGAAATAATCACACCACTGAAGAACGATGCATTTATAGAGATGTTCATTACAGCATTGTTAATAACACATTACAGCATTGTTAATAGCACAGAAAAACTAGGCAGAAGTTAAATGCTCACTAATAGGAGTTTGGGTGAATTCATTATGGTGATCCAGACAATGGAATATTATATAGCAATCCAAAATGATGTTTTAGCACAAATGTGTTGTTTTTGAATGATTTTAGCAATATATTGTTAATGAGAAAAGCAAGTTACAAAATATTTGTATATAAAGAAATATTTACCCATATGATAAAGAAGTCTTGAATATAAACCTACATGTTAACAATGTTTGTCTCTTGGTGGTAGGACTAAGGATGATTTCTTTATTTTATAAACAACTTTTCCATGAATTTTAATAACTTGTGTGACATAAAAATAATGAAAAATTTAAGTGGTAGTATGAAATACTTTATTTCCATAGAAAAGTCTCATTGTGTTTGTTATTGCTTTTGAGAGTCTGAAGCAAATATTTTTGCCTTGTGGGATGCATTTTATATGCAGCTATAATTCATTAAAATTTTATTTCCATAATATGTTAGTTGCAGAGACAAGAGTACACATAGGAAACAATTAGATGAAATGAAATGAAAATAAATAACCCAACATAAGTGATTGTAGGCAATACAATTTGCACCAGTAGATCAGTAGAGAGAGAATTTAAAGCAATCCAGGGAGTCAACTCATTCTGCCTTCTTAAACGAAGTGAAATGAGTGTAGCCTTTAAGGTTGGTAGCATTAGATTTAACAGATAAGAGAAGGAGTTGATTAGATGCAGAGATTAATAACTCATGAGGGGACAAATGAAGCAATTGGTATGATTAGAACTTGTTTTAATATTGGGAAGAAGAAAAATACAAAGTTAGATCTATGGTAGGCTAGGAGGAAGAACTCAAAAATTCCACTATGAATTCATAATCGGTAATGGAATAGATGTCAGGAAATTGTTGTGGCTTCCTGAACCGTAGAGAAATGAGATACAAGTAGCATTTGAGTAAAGTTATTCCACACAGGAGGAACTAAGTGAAGAGATTGGTGATCAGGGTTTGCAGAGATGAAGCTACTGCAAATAGCTAGCTATATGCTAGATATAGGATGAGGAAGTCTTACCAGGATGGTGGCTGTGAGATCACTCAGGGAAGAGACAGCAGTACTCAATACACAAAGGGGAGGAGACCAGAGAGACCCCTCTGTTTCCTGACTTGGGGGTGAGGCAATGGTAAAACAGCCTGGAGAAAATGGGAGATGAAGATTGTACAGAAAGAGCAGTCTTTTCTAGAGGACATGAGAAGGAATAAAATCCATGGTAGAGTTCTCAGTTGACAGTCAGGTTCTAAGTTATTAATGTAGCTCATTAATCCATTATGGCTGCCTACGATACCTTGCCAGACACAACATGAAAGGACACACTGGTATATGTTTTGCACTACTGGATTAAATCCCAGACTACTCACCTTTCTCTCTCATTCCATATGCCATACTTTGGTTATCTGGGCCACAGAATTGGCTATAGTTTCTTTGATATCCAACCTTAGTTTGGCCCTCACTTTTCATGGCCAAGATTATCTACCAGGGTGCAAATGTGGCTGCTTTGACTGAAGATTCTGTGTCTCCCTTCTGGATTCAGGGCCTAGGCCACGTGGGTTCATTTCCTTCCCAGTTAAAAAAAATATTTCTACATAATTATAAATTTATGGAAAAGTTGCAAAAACAGTATGGAGAGTCCCTTTACAACTTTTACCCAGTGTTTTCTAAGGCTAACATCTTATATAACCATAGACTCAAAAGGCAGAAATTCACATTGTTACAGTGCTAGTCATTAAACTACAGACTTTATTCTCATCTCAGTCTTTCCATTACTTGTCCTTTTCTGTAACAGGATCCAACCCAGAATCCCATTTTCACTTTGCTGTCATTTCTTCTTATACTCTTCCATTCTGTGACAGTTTCTTAGTCTTTCCTCATCGTTTAATGATGCTGACACTTTTGAAGGTTAGTCAGTTATTTTTTTAAAAATCCCTCAATTTAAATTTGTCTAATGTTTTCACATGATTATGTTGAGGTTATCCATTTTTGGCAAGAATACCACAGAAGTGATGTTGTGCCCTTCTCAGTGCAACATGTCAGAGTGAATATGATGTTCATACATCTGTAACATGCATTATATTCATTTCTGTATCTAGTTTCTTGTGTACAGAGTAAAAACCATGAGTTCATACTGATAACTCTGATTCCCAATCAACAACACAACACAGGATTCATTCTCGCCTTCCCCCTTTTCTTATTTGTAACTTATTTCTCAGACAGTGAGAAACTTAGTTCTCATTATTTGTAAGATATTCATTTTTTCAACCCTAGTATGCATATAATTTCTTGACATTGCTAACACATACCCATATCAGAAACAAACTTACTAGCTGTAGTTTTCATGTATGATTCTTTTTGTCTTTAATCTTACAGTATTCAGTCAAAATACTATTTCCCAAAGTTACTTAGGTTAATTCTTTTTTTCCATTCCCCTTCATTGTGGTTATATTATTTATTATAATTCAGTTGTTTATTATAATTTGTATTCCACTTTGTGTTCCCTCCACATTCTGGTTGTTTTCTTTTAAATTTGCATAAAGAAGAATTTACTCTCTGTGGTATGTATTTTCATATGTTTGGGCAAATTTTGAGGGCTACATGTCCACCACCACAGTCTTGCTATAAATAGTTCTGTCACCTCAAAAATTTTCTGCTGCTGTCCCTTTACACAACTTTGCCTTCCACTCCCAGTCAGGCAGCTGCTGATCTGTTTTCTACTCAAATCAATCTGCCTTTTCCAGAAAGTCATATAATTGGAATCATGTAATATATAGCCTTGTAGGTCTAGCTTTCTTCACTGAGCAAAATATTGATTAGTAGCCTTCCACTGAATGTGTGAACCAGTTTGTCGACCCATTCATTGGTGGAAGAACATCTAGGTTGTTTTCAGTGTTTGATAATTACGAATACGACTGATAAAAATATTTGTGCGCATGTTCTTGTGTGAATATAAGTGTTCATGTCTCTTGGTTCAGTGCCTAGGATTGGGGATTGCTGGTTCATATGATAAGTATATGTTGAATTGTATTATGAGAAATTGCCATACTATTTTTATAAAGTGGTTTTATATTTTATGTCTTATCAGCAGCGCATTAAAGTTCTAGTTTCTCGATATCCTCATAAAACTTGGTGTAGTTAAGATTTTTGTTTGTCATTCTAATAACTGTTTAATTGTACCTTATTGTGGTTTTAATTTTTAATTTTCCTAATGATTAATAACATTGAGAATCTTTTCACAATCGGTGTTTAAACTTGTCAACATTTTTTCCTGTATCTATTGAGATGCTCACATGGCTTTTAATTTTAAGTCTAATAATATGGAGAATTACATTATTTGATTTTCCAAATGTTGAAGCAGCTTTGTACTACTGGGATAAATCCCACTTGGTCATGAAGTGTTGCTCTTTTTATACATTTCTTGATTCAATTTGCTACTATTTTAATGAAGATTCTGCACCTATGTTCATGAAAGACATAGGTCTGTAGTTTTCATTTTGTGTTGTTTTTTTCTGGTTTTGGTATCAGAGTAACACTAGTCTCATAAAATAACTTGAAAAATATTCCTTACTTTAATATTTTCAGGTAGAGATAGTGTAGAATTTGTGTTAATATTATTATTACCATTAAATGTTTGGAGAAATTCACCAGGGAAATCATTTGGGCCTGGATTCCTCTTTGTTAAAAGCTTTTTAACCATGGATTTAATTTATTTCATAGCTATAGAATTATTCAGGTTTTCCATTTCTTTTTTATTTTGTTATGGTAGAGTGTGTCTTTAAACAAATTGGTTCATTTCAACTAGGTTGATCAATTTATGGTCACAGTGTTTGTTCATAATATTTCATTAGTTCCCTTTTTAATGTCTATGAGGGCTATCCTGATGTCCCCTGTTTCATTCCTAATATTAGTAAATTGTTCTTTTTTTCTATTTTTTTTAAATCTGTCTGATTAGAGGAATACCATTTTTTTTTTAGATCTTTTCAAAGAATCGGTTCTGCTGTAATTGATTTTTATTTTTAATTTAATTAATTCTATTCTTTGTTTCCTTCTTTCTGCTTGCTTTGTATTTAATTTGCTCTTATTTTTCTAGTTTCTTAAGGGAGTAGCTTAGATTACTGATTTGATACCATTCTTTCCTAATATCAACATTAACTGCTATACATTTACTTCTAGCAACTGCTATAATTTTATCCCACAAATTTTGATATGTTTTATTTTTATTTCATTCAGGTAAAAGTATTTTTAAATTTCCTTTGAGATTTTATGTCCTACTCATGGGTATTTAGAAGTATCTTGTTTAGTTTCCTGCTATTTGTGTATTTTCCAGATATTTTTCTGTCATTGATTTCTAATTTAATTCCATTATATTCTGAGAATATTTTATACATATTCTTTTGTATCTGTGCACATTTGACTTATTGCTCATAATATCACTTACCTTGGTGGATGTTTCCTGTGCACTTGAAAAGAACATGTATATTGCTGTTGTAGAGTGAAATGTTCCATAAATGTCAATTATGCTGAGTTGGCTGATATCAGGTCTTGTATATTCTTACTGATTTTCTAACTACTTATTCTATCAATTACTGGAAGAGTGATCTTGAAGTCTCCAGCTATAATCATTGATTTTCCAGTTCTGTCACTTTTTGCTTTATAGAACTTGAAGCTCTGTGTTACATACCTACACAATTAGGGTGGTTATGTCTTCTTGGAAAATTAACCTTTCTATCTGTATTTGATAGGTCTTTATTTCTGATTATATTACTTGTAGGAATATTTTGTTAGTCTCAATACAGCTACTGCAGCTTTATTTTGGCTAGGGGTAGTAAGATATATCATTTTCCTCCTTTTACTTTTATCTTTGCCTTTATATTTAAAATAGGTTTTTTTGTATAATGCAGTTAAGTCTTGTTTTTACATACAATCTGAAATTTTCTATTTTAGTTGATGTTTTAGACCATTCATAGTTTTGTGTTTGTTGATATGGTTGAATTAAAATCTATCCTCTTAATAGCTGCATTCTATTTCTCCTATCTGTAGGTTGCTTCTTTTTTTCTCCCTTCTTTAGGGTTAACTGAGCTTTTCGTTACAGTTTACCTTCACTATTCAGTTATATCTCCTTGTTAAAGTGTTTTATTGATTGCCTAGGATTTATAATATGCAAATCTATTTTATAGTAAAATGTCACATTTTACCTTCAAATAACACTTGGCTTTATGTGTAGTATAAGAACCTTACAACAGTTTATTTCCAATTCCTTCCTCTGATCCTTTGTGTCATTGTTTTCAGAATTTTACTTTTGCATATGCTATAGATACATAATACATTGTTACTATTTTTGCTATAGATGACATCTTTTATAAAAATTAAAAATAAGAAAAAATAAATTTTCTATTCCTTCATTCCATTCCTAGCATCTTTCATTTTTTTGTGTGTAGATCCAAGCTTCTGTTAAGTATTATATTTCTTCTGCTGAGAAACTTCTTTTAACATTTCTTTTAAGTCTACCAACAGTGGATTTTTCTTTGGCTTTCTTTTTCTGAGAAAGTTTTATTTCTTTTTTATTTTTGAAAATTATTTTTGCTGCATATAAAATTCTGTTTGAAAGTTTTTTCTTTTGGTATTCTGAGTATGTCACTTCATTGTCTTCTGGCAAAAGTGTGTTGTGATTTTTATCTTTTTTTCCCCTTTATGTCTCTTTCTTCTCACTGCCTTCAAGATTTTCTCTTTTTGTTTTAGCAGCTTATGTATGGTAAATTTAGGTTTATTTTCCCTTCCTTCATCTCTTCTTCTCCTCCGCTCTCTCCCTTCTACTCCCCCTCTCTCCTCCCCCCTGTTTCTTCTCCCCTACGGTCTACCCTCCCCAGTCTTCATTCTTCTTCATTTATCCTGCTTGATGTTTTCTATTTCTTGAATCTGTGGGTTTTATGTCTGTCATTAATTTTGGAATATTCTTGGCCACTATTTTGTCAAATATTTCTTCTGCTCTCTTCTTTCTACTTTTTCTATTTGATTGCATGTTGTTCATATTTTCTATTATCTCAGTGTTCTCAACTGGGGGTGATTTTACTCTTTCTCCCTGGGGACATTTGCCAATATCAGGAGTCATTTTTGGCTGTCATGACTAGAGAAAGTACTATGTGGTACAGAATCTAGTGGTTATAGGCTGCGGATGCTGCCAGACATTCTACAATGCACAGAACAAAGAATTAACCACCCCAAAATGTCAGTAATGCTGAGAAACCCTGTTTTAGAGTCTTTACATCTGAGTTATTTAAAATTCCTTACATGACAATTCCAGCATCTGTGTCTGAGTCTGAATCTAATTCTGTTGATGGCTTTGTCTCTTGTCAGCATGATTATTTTTTGTGCCTTTTCACAAGCCTCATAATTTTTTGTTGAAAGCTGGATATCTTGTGTAGCACAGTAGCAGTTGAGGTGAATAGATTTTGTGCCTGGAAATGGGTATGACTTTTCTTCTGCTAAAGCTTCAGTGCAAGGATTTCAGTTAATCTAACCACAAATTGAATTAGTTTGAAGTTTGATGTTGCTGTAGTTACTCTTTAGGTACCACAGGCTTTGTATGCCTCTAGCTATACCTTGAGTTTAGAGTGAGACTGGTTTGTCTATGGGTTCTTCCAATACCTGCTTGACTCTAAGTTTGGGTTTTCCTGTTGTGCTGTGACTCACCATCCCTCTTGTAGCTATTAAGGTAGCATTGCACTGCCTGCCCCATGAAGAATGCTTTCTCAGTATTCTCACAAATTTTTTTATAAGTGCTTGTTGAGGTCTTTGGATAAAAAGGCTGCAATGGATACAGCACTTTCTCAAATCTGTGGTCCCCATGGATTCTACATACTCTTGCTAGCTCACACTCTCTCCAACAATTTATTAACTCATCTAGCAACTTCTTTTTACAGGTGTTCAGTAGCATCTCCCAGGTAAGAAAATATTTATGTTTTCTCTTTCCTTTCAGGTGCTTGTCTCTCCTTAAGATTTTAGGCTAGTTGACTGCCTTATGAGTCTTTTTGGATTTAGGAAAGGACGTACAATTACAGTTTGTCTTACTTTTTTGTTGCTGTTGTAAGCGTGAGAGCTGTGCTCTTTCTGGCTCTCTGCATCTTCATGTGGAAATGGGAAGGGTTCCTTTCCAGTGTTTCAGTTTCATCTTGCTCGAATGGAGCCTGCTCTCTAGGTTGTGTTCCCACGTGGTTCACTCTGGCCTTGGAGACAGGTTGTAGAGGCCACCTCAGAGTGACAGAAGAGCAGGAGAACAGGGTAGTCAGCCCTCCAGCTGATCTGGTTTGGGTGACGGGTGTGGGCTCCTGATGTTGGAGGCTGGCACCTTGTTGAGTGATGCAGAGAAAATCTAGGCCTTAAAAATGAGAGTATAAATTCTAACTAAATAGGCTTTCCTGCCTAATGCATGGATGGTTAGTGGCTAAGCAAGGCTTAGTGAACACGAAAGAAAAACAATGTTGCTGGTAGAAGCCAGCATTTCCTTTCATTTTAGCAGCCTCGGTGCATGGGGCTCATCTTCCAGGCCACTCAGGTAAATGAATGATGAGGCAGGAAGGTTACTGAAGGTGGTTACTAGTCCTAAGTCTAAAATTGATTACAAACTGTGTTTGGGGTCTGATACTGCTTCTTGGATGAGTCAAAAACTTATGGGATTCAGTCCCCTTTAGAACTAGAAATATATATATCCATTGTAGAAAATTTGAAATACAAGAAAGCATAAGGAAAGAGTACATTTCACTCATAGTGCTACCACCAAGAGATAACAGATCCTAACATTTTCAGTATCTTTCCCCCTATGTAATGTTTTATATGCTTGTGATCATATGTTCATAGTTTGTAGCCTTATTTTGGGCATTTTCTTATATCCTTAAATATTTTCTAGATCATTCTTTTATGATTATCTATAATTTATTTAGCCATTTCCACAATTTTGGATATTTAAGTTGCCTAAAATTTATTTTGCTATTACTAATAACATTACAATGAACATCTTTCACCAAACTCTTTGTGAAAATTTCTGATTATTTTGGTAGAAAAATTCCTGGAAAGTAGATTTATCAGGCCAGATGGTTTGCTCAGTTTTAGACTTTTGGTGCTTGTTGCTAAATAACCTTTCAGAAAGATCATGCAATTTACTCTTCCATGGGGAGTATATGAAGTGTCTGTTTCTAAGAGTTTTTCTACCTAATTCTTCATCATGAAGGAGCCCAGAGGAGGAAGAAACAGAGAAAAACACCATTTTCACATTTTTCATAATAAAACAATATTGAGGGATAGACCTATGGGCTATGAGTTTATCAGATGCCTCCTAGTTGAAAACACAGCTAAGAGACACTTCATAATAAATGAAATGATAGATAAAATTTGAGAGTCTGCATTTTAAATATTCATTTAAAAATAAAACTAAATTAAGGGTTTTTGCTTCCCTTAAAAGTTCTTTGAATCCCTTGAATTTTTGGGCATGTTCTCACTTTCTAATGTAATTTGGGAATTTCCAATCTTCCCTTTTCCATTTGTCAGTGTCCTTCAGCTTCCTTGGGTCCTGACTCAAACACTGATGCCTCCTGAAGCTATTTCTATTTTCCCCAAATCTGGCAATTATTCAGTCATTCTCGAGATTGTGTATGGAACCTATCATTTGTACTTTTGTTTTTTATCATAAGGCATGATGTCATGATGTTCAATAATTTTTTGTCCCTATCTTGTCTTAGCTATGTTTAAATACCCTTCAAATACAGGGCTGGTGTCTTGTACTTTCTCTGCTTCTCCAGGGATGAGCCCAGTGGTTTGCATCATGGTTGTTTGTTGATCATTTGTTGATCATGGTCAGACTGCAAACTTCGTAAGAACAGGGGCAATACTTTTTTCCCTCATTATTCCATCTCTAGTAACTTTCCTAATGCTTGAAACAGTTGGAGCTCAATAATGTTTTTTGAATTAAGGAGTGAACACATAGATTTATTATGAATTTAGTGTAGGAAGACCGTCTTCTGAAAAATTATGAAGTGCTTCATTTTCCCTTGCAGCAACCTCATGAGGAAGGAAGGAAATGTTTTTTTTTCCTGTCTCAGGAGGGTGTCTAAGCAGTTTGGATTCCCAATGCCTGAGTTTTCCTTAGCCACAGAGGTCTTCCACTTCAATGATACTAGCAGGTTGGTGTGGAACCTTCTGGGACAAAAAGCCATTAAAAGGGCTTGTGTGCTGTGTGTGTGTGTTTAAGGTAATTAATTTTCCCAAAAGGGAGCAGAAGAAACCAATCTGGGTTTATAGTGTTGAAAGGAGAAAAAAAAAATGTAACCTGGGTTTTATTCCTCAGGAGTGAGAAGTGGAAAGGTTGTAGATCTCTTGGGAGATAGAGGCCTGAGCTCACTTAGGTGCTGCAGCTCTGAGGAGCAAGGGCTTGAGGGGATGCTCCAAGGACAGAGCTGTGGCCTGAAGGGCAGGCAAAGCTTTCTCATGGCCAGACTTTTCCCAAAAGTGAGGGAAGCTGCCAGGGAGCTGCCCATCAACAAATAGTGAATGTTGTCTTGGGCCACAGATGGCACAACAGCTTGAACAGATGGTGCTTCACAGTGGCTTGGTATGGCCCCAAAGTGCAAATGGCAATGGTGGCAGCCACAGGCTCTACCCTGCTCAAGAGCTGGAAGGCTGTGAGGTGTGAGGTCAGCTTTTATCTATCTATCTATCTATCTATATCTATCTATTTTGGCAATTCCAGGGAGGGTGCAGAGCCCAAACTGATATCAGTGATCCTGCCAATTTATTGGGAGGGGACTTGAGCTACTTCTAATTAATTTGAAGAAAATTAAAGGATTGTAATAGAACATGGACCTTGTGTGTCCCAGCGCAATCTACGCCTCATGTAATTATGATTTTGCTTTCTGCAGTCACATCCACCAGGATCTCTCAGGGTTACGAGGTTTTTACACAGATTTTACGGTATTCTCATCTAATAAGCCATCTGCTGGCAAGAGGAATGCTCCAGCTTCCAGTCCAATTTTCAGTCTGGGAATGCCAAACTTTCTGGAATCATTCTGAAGCTTTTATGCCTTGAAATTAGTGCTGTTGACCTTGGTTTTCCTTTTCTCTGCATGGAGCAGTACTGGGTGAATGTATGCTAGGCTGTGCCACCATTCCCATTGCAAGGTATAATTTTCACTAACTATGTGTGCTGTGGGGGTGTTTTAGGAAGTATTCTTCCAAGCTTTACATTTAACATTAAAAAATGCTTGAAGGCCATCTTTTGTTTTAGACCAGCTGTTTAGCTGAAGTTTAAATTACCTTTTGAGACATTTCCTTGTCGAGTATGTGCAAAGTACATTTCGCATACTCAAGGAAGTAAAAATAAAAGTTTGTAGGTGAAGAGTTCTTGCTAACACCCTTCCATCAAGCTTCTCTTTCCTTTGTCTTTATCCTTTTACCCCCAGAATTAATAAATAAGGTTCTCTGTGTATTGTTGATTGTAAAGGAGTTGAAGCTGGAGTCTATAATGAGGATGAGGGTCTAGCTGGATTAGATACGTATTTCCACCTTTCTCTTGCATGGGCACGGGGTTGGGGGACACATTGCTGGATATCTTCAGACCTCCAATATCTCTATATAATGCTCTGTCATTCTAGGAGAAAAATACAAATACTGTCTTTGGAAATGAGATTGACCAGGCAAAAGTTTATGAAATCAGCAAGTAGTTTCAAAACTACATAAGTGAAAAATTCTATTTGACAGTATAAAGGTATTCTCCCCCACCCACAGCCCCGAGAGGTTGAAGCCAAGAAGGATTATGAGCCTATCTTATGAAGAGAGCCACTTCTATACAGTGCCAGTTATCTGGGTGCCTCAGCCTCCCAACAATGGTATCCACATGACTTCCAAGATGGTCATTAGTGCTTCATGGAATCACCCGAAATGCCATTGTTTTGCATTGTCTTGCAAGATCATTACACTGGTTATTCTCCACTCTCTGCCCATTTTCCCTTCCTCTCTGCCTGCGGGCTATGCCAGCAGGCTCCCCTTCCTTGACTTCTACTTAGGTTCAGCCAATGGGAGGTTTCCACAGCAGATGAGACAGCCAAGTGTTTCTAGGTCTCTCCTGTTTCCCTTTGACCTCCTTTTGTGATTCCTGAAGTGGCTTTTTCCTTTTGGGATTACAACTCCTGTCGGTTCTGACATGACTATGGTTACACTGTTTTTCTCCCCTTGTCTCTTTCAAGGTCTGATGGTGGAAACAGTTTCCTGCTGGTGTAGTCACTGGGTGCTTCTGCATCTCTTGTTGATTCTCTTGACTTTGCCTCATCTTGGTAAACAAAGAGTTTCTTTACTAATTTAACTTCAGAATCCCAGCAGAAGGTGTCTTTTGCTCCCTTCCAAGACAATGAATGCTAAAGCACTAAGCTTTTTCTCCAAATGCTGGGCTGATAGGGATATTGACTTTCAGAACTTCTCTGAGCTCACAGCTCAGAGTAGTTCCTTCCTGGACAGTAAGTGGGAATCTAAGTGGGAATCTAAAATATTTTAGTATTGATTGGAGTCCCACTTCAAAGAGTAAGTCTTAAGTTGTTGAGCATGGTTATTGTGAGCTTGAAGACAGTGAAACTTCAATGAAAAGGATGTGGATTACAAAAACTGACTAAACCAAATGGGGACCCTACCTCTGGTTCATTATGAAAGTAGTACTTGCCTGGTGAGTTTAGGCCTCATTATTTGTTCTGTGTCAAATTAGGATCTAGACTTAGGCCCAAGGAAAGGGCCAACAAATCGCAGTTGTCCATTTTAGGAGCTGATGATGAGCCAGCCTCCTGTCTGTGTTTGTCTGTAGGAAGAACAAATGTTAGGTAGCCCAGTGAACACCAGACTGATTCCAACTGCTTTCTAGTGATTTACAAAGCAACCTGTGCCCTTGCCATCTGGCTCCAGAGCTTTGTGAACTGTGACACATGACATATTTGGCAACAAATAGCCCAGAGAGGTAGAAATAGTGGAGGTTGGCAATCTATGGCGTTGCTTTTCTCTTACTTTCTGAATTAATTCCAAAGTAAAAAATGAGGGTGGTTGGGGGTGGTAGTCTTGCCTTTCTTCTCAATGTAAAGGATGGGAAAGGGAAGAGGTTAAGAACTTAATTCTTAACCTCTAGAGTGGGCAGGGAGTGCAGGAGGGGCCCATTTGAGGACTTTGTTCTGGTAACCTTGAGAAGATTATTAGTTATATCTAGGGAAGCTTAGGAGAAATAGAAACTGTAAATAAAATCCAGATAAATATTCATTGGGAAACTTTGAATCCTTTCTGTTTTTTCTTGTTGGAGAATAATATTTTGCATTCATTACCACTCAATATTTATCAAAAGTTTATAGAGTGTTGCTTGAAGGATATACAGTCCAACTACTCTTCTAGATCCTATAAAATATATTCATAGTGTGTCAGACAAGAGTGAGCTGCATCATTGTTCTGCATCATTTTAGCACCTTTCTCTCCCTAGATGCTTTCATTTGGCTGGATTTTTTTTTTTTTTGTTTGTTTGTTTCTGCATTATGTTTTTATTGCCAAGTCTTGAGACACATTGTTAGAAACAGCCATGAGTGTCTCATTTTGGTATTTACTGCAGGCAAATTGTTGAGAATGCTATTATTTACATTTCACATAATCTACGTAAAGACTCATGGGAAGACTGTCTCTCAGGCGTTAGTTTCAGGAATACTTAGGTTTGAGCAACTAGTTTTGTTCTGTTTTGCTTTTTAATCTATGTATACTGTGGATCATATAACTGATCATTTTCTTCTTGTTGTTTTGGCTGCTAGAAAGGTCAGAGCCTAATTCATGGTCTGTCTCTAGGGAATGACATTTCTATTTTAACTTTAATTCTTGACTTTATCACTTTTCTTGATTTTATTTTTCTTTTCCCCCAATTACTGGACTTCAGATTTTTAAAAATTCTATAATATATATTTTTCCAAAGCTGCCTCAAACTTATTTTTGAACACAAAAAGGGTACAAATAGAATAATAAATAAGACAATAAGAGATATTGTTTTTTTTTTAAAAAAGTTTACTGTGAAAATCATTTTTATGTCTACACAGCCTCAAAAACAAAACAAAACAAAAAAACAGGCATGCTCATATTATAGAATATTAAAATCATTGGTTATTTTGCATGGTTATATAACAAAAATGATGATTGTTATACCCAATAAAACTCATTTATGTGATTTCATCTGGACCATATAAGGCATAATCTTCTGAATGTCTGGCATTCAGTTCTATTTGAGAAACATCATTGATGGGTGTTGGGTTAGTTGGAAGGAGAAGTATGGCTTTAGAAAGAAAATTATTGGGGCTAATGCAGAATGTATGTTGAGTAGAATTTTTATGAAAATCTTTATTTTTGAAAACATTATGGTAACATAGTTATTAAAATATTAGCCAATTTATGTGCAATTAGACTTTTCACATTTGAAATAGTCTTTCAACACAGAAATGTACCTTATTAATCTTAATGGAATATTTTGAATTACCAGAAAGTAAGATATTTGGAACATTTAGATTTACTTGATGGAATTCAAATTTCCAACAGGCATATTTTTAAGGTCTTCAATGTTTGATTTTCAAAAGTATAAGATGAGGCAAAGCATGGGTAATTAGCTGACAAATGGCTAAATGGCTTTATTATCAAGTCTTACAGAATTTACAAGCTAAACATCCAACTGGAGAGTATATGTAGTAGGCCGATGAAAGATGAAGAGTTCTGAATGATTTACTAAACTGTGTAATTTATTTGTTTTGTACCTTCATGTGAAATATTAAAGGTTTTGTATTTTAAATGTTAGCTGGGCTCCTCAAAAGGTATACGAACAAGGCTGGAGAGAAGTAGTTAAGCCTTCAAGGCAAGAAAGTGAACTTCAATTCCCTGAGATTAGTAAAGCAACACTTACATACTTATGGTGTTTTCACATTTCACATGCAAAAGGGAAAGGTTAGCAGTGGTTCTTTCACTTCATTTTTCTCTCCACGGACCATTCTCATTATTTGTTCTCACAAACATCTGCTCTACTCAGGGCTATGAAACATGACTAGGATACCCAAAATAATAACACTCATCCTGTCTACATACAAAATGATTCGGTGGACCAAAAAAACAATGAGAGAAGACAGCGAGACCCCCAAAACATGAAATTCACAGGGTATGGTAATATAGAGCATGTGTCCTAGCCTGCATTATAATTAAATCCTGTGCACCTTTATTTATTTATGCTTAGGATTGGAAAACCTTTAAACATAACTCACCACCTAAGTTGTAGTTTCAAACTACAGAGACCATTGTGATTTCCAGCAAACACACCTTGTAAAAAGTTAATAAAAGTAGAGTCTAGAATTAAGAAGCAAGAATCTTGAAATAAATAAATAAATAAATAAATAAATCTGCCTCTGGAGTTGTTGCTATGGCCTTAGCTATCCTTCTATTTTCCCCCAGAGATGGGGGGTAGGATGGGGTGGAGAGCAGCATCTGCAGTGTAAGTGACAGTTTGGCAAAGAGATCCTGATCCTGCCTCCAAAGGCACCAAAAATTCCAGATCTGAAAACATCTGGAAGATAACACTGTTGAAGTAGGGAGGTGTGTACACTTAGCAGTTTTGGCCACATCAGTGGATTTTAACTCTGGCTATGCTTGAGAGTTATATGAGGAGCTGCTTTTACATTACTATTATTATTATTATTTTAATGGCTTAGTAGCTGCCTAGTTATATCCTTGAAAGTCCAGTTCTAGTGGATTTGGAGAAGGGCCTGGGTGTTTGTATTTTGAAATTCCTTAAAAAATGATTATGTGTATCTGAAATTGAGAATTACTTGGCTTACTAATAGCTGACATGAGATTCTAATCAATGATATGACTTTCTCCCTTTCTGACTTAATTGTTACATATAGGTACCTGGGTGTTTAGCCCAGGACTTGAGCACATTGGTTCTTAATTCACTGCTTGGAACTGTAATATTTACCATGAGGAGAACAGAAATAAGAGATCACAGATTTCTGGATCCTCCATCTCAGTAATTCCAATAGCAGTCCAGCAAAACCTCTAACTGGCCATCAATTTTGCCTCTGTCTAATAATTTATGTTGTAGTAGGTGACACTGCAGATTGAATTGAGGATAAGAGGTTATGGGCAGTACCCATACTCAGTATTAAAAAATTAAATAGCTCCATGTATGTTGTTATATTGCAGTTGTCTCAAGTCTTATAAGTTCCACAAAATACATGACTAGTGAGAGAATTGGGTTTCACCTCAGTCTTGACTATTGTGCTCAGGGTGAAAAGGGCCAGAGACTTTCAGGTCAAAGTAGATGTATCAGATACATACCCTCTGCTTCTCTTTCCAGATGTGGTCTCTACCCCTTGCCATGCTGCTCTCTGCCCGCAACGTGCTGACAGGCATACACTGGGTCCCCTGGCCCTCTAACTTCTGCCAATGGGGAAGCTGGCAGCAGATCAGAGGGAGGGAGAAAATTACAGTAGAGGTACGTATTTTCTCTGATTTCCTGCCTGTAAGATGGACTGGCTGTACCTCCTGTGGTATAGTAATTTTGGTGGATCAGTAGGCTTTCTTAAAGCAACACATGTGACATATCAGCTTTTGGAATGGCTATTCTTTTGTTCATATATAGCTGCAAAAATATAGAAGCAATCTTCTGGTGCTTCAATAAAGATGCAAACAAGGCAGATTGCAGACTCCCAGGGGGAGGTGCAGCCTTCAATTCTTATCCCAAAGACTCTCTTGGATTTTTGCTTTTCCTTCCCAAATGGGAAGAAATGTAGCCCCTGAATCTTGGTCACTGCAGGCACCAGTTTTGACCTTTTCCCGTGTGCTTGGGATGGAGTAGGATAGGAAGTCCTAATATTTTCCCTTAGGATTGAAGATTTTATAACTTGATCTGGGCTCCTTTCTGTGGGTTTCAGATAAACTCCTGACCCACTCAGAGTTTGGAGAACTACATACAGAGTTAACCACATGTATAAAAGGATCTTGAACTACTTCATAGATACCCTTTCAAAAACACACTAATCCGGAAAATTTATGAGGGAAGAGGAAATATAAATTGTAAGCATTTATATTTCATTATTCTCGACCAATTTAGATAAATTGTTACAAAGTTTATTAGAGCTAGTGGGTTAATTGGATTTATTGTCAAGAAGATGTAAAATGAACCGGGCCCTGTCTGAGCTAATGCCTGTGAATGATTTATGCTGTCAGCAATTGATCAATCATCTTTCATTTGGAAACGTCTACCTTTGAAGGGAATGGGAGTATGATATAAAGGATTAAATTAGGACCAAAGCTTTGAAAAAAGAAAACAGAGATGGTCTGAAACGTGTCCTGCTATGCCATTAGTAAATGAGCACTTGGCTATTAAATTGAAGATCAGGGTCCTAACTCGGCCAGAAGGTAGCCTCGGGTATGATATACAATGTTGAACCTCAATTGCCCATTTATAAAAGGAGACAATGCCCCCATTTTTTCTTGCTTTCCAGAGATGTTGAAGATTTAGTGACAAATAAAACCATCATAATATTTATTGACTGTCTAGGCTTCAAATGGAATAATAGAGAAAATGTAAGATATTATGTTTACAAATCTCTGGGACTTAGTTTTGTCATCTGTAAAATGGGAAAATTGAATTCCACAAATAATTCTGTCTAACCTTGGTGACAATTATAGCCACTTACTAAGCATTTACTAGATGCTGGGACTGTGTGAAGAACTTTATATACATCATCTCATTTAAAGTTCTCAGTTACTCTGGGAAGGGTGTACTATTTTTTAACCCCATTTTTGAGCTGAGGAAACCGAGACTTAAGAAGTCTGCAGTGACCTGCCCAAGAATGCTCAGCCAGGAGAGTATGAACGCAGGCCCTCTGACTTCAGCCATGCCCTAGGCTTCCTCTTGACAGTGTATCTTCTGCTGAGTTCTTGTATTTGTCTTATGGAATCATTCGATCTCTTCCCAAATAGCTGTCTACCGCTTTTCACTTTTAATTCTTTTGAACCAACACGATGACACCATTACTTCTAGCCGGTAATGGAGGTGTTTTGTTTTGTTTTGTTTTTGTTACTGCTTGTTGCTTGTATAGTTAATCTAGACTGGAGTTTCTCAACTTCAGCCAGCACTATCAAGGTTTTGGTCTAGATAATTCTTTTTGTGAGGGGCTGTCATGTGCATTGTAGGATGTTTAAAACTATCCTGGCCTTTACTTAGTAGATTCCAGTAACAACCCTCCCAGTTATAACAACCAAAAATATCTCCAGAAATTACCAAATGTACTGTAGGGGCAAAATTGCCCCTGGTTGAGAAGCACTAAGCTAGACTTTGACTGTGGGTTGATAATAAGCCTTTTTTTTTTTTTTTTTTTGCTATTGCGTGTAGCACTTTATATACTAAATAATACTGACAGATCCACCTGGCCAATGAATTCATCGTTACAGGAAACTCCTGTTTTCATATTGTTAAAATGATGATTGTATTACTTTGTATTACTTGGAACACTCATGCAATAGGACATTAGGTGGATTTATTTTCAGCTTTCTAGGTTCTTCGTGGTGGATTCTGTAGATTAGCCAATGTGTTAATCATGGAGAAGTTGTATAGGTCAGTGGTAAGGGCACAGGCCTGGAGTTAGGTGACCTGGCTACTGTGCACAGCGCTGCTACTACTCAACAAAATACTTAGACCATTTGGTCTCAGTTTCATTATTTGCCAAATCAGGAAATTGGGTCAGATAATCTCCAAGTTCCCTTTGGCTTTAATAACTAATGATTTTATGTCCACATACTGAATAACTCATATAGCAAATTAGTTCTTTCTGAGAACATTGTAGTTTGTGACAGTGTAGCTGCTTATTCTATTACAATGTAGCACAAATGCCACCTCCCTTCCTGTTCATTCCTGGACTTTTTGATCTTCTTTCCATACATAGAGCTCAAATATCACTAATATCATTAATAAGAATTTGGTTATCCTAAATGCAGCCTCAGAGAGGTCTGACTTAAAGAAATTAGGGAAATTTTCCAATTTGGCTATAGCTGGCCTAACAGAATGGAAGAATCTTGCCCAAATCCAAATTTACATTTGGGATTCACAAATTTCATCCAGCAAGGCCCTAATTTTATTAAAACAAACAAACAAACAACAAAACAAACCCAATATATTGGCTTTCCCTTCTGCTATCCAAGTAGGGATGTTCTGGTTTGTTTTATTTCCTTGACCACAAAGATATAAAGAAGGAGAGCAGCAAGAGTAGGCAAACACTACATGGATTCTGACAGCCCGAGTTCCACTGGTTGGAGATTCCATTAAAAATAAATTTTGAGATAGAAAGGTACATTATGGCGACACGACTGTAATGTAAATGATGCCTTCTAGATTTATGCAATGTGGAAGTCCTGTCAGTAGTCAACATTTCTGTACAGTTTGGGTTTTTGGCGACAGTGGTGAGGGGCTTTAAGTCCTGGGACCAGCAACTATACTCATGTTCAATTTAGGAAGAAAGACCGTTACAGAGAATGCTATTGGTTAGACTAGTGCAAGCTTTGCCAAAGACTTTGTAGTTGCTCTTCGAAGGCATCTTAAGCTCAAAAATACCCAAAAGTCAACTTGTACTTTCATCTATGCTATTGCTTCTTTTGTGTGCCTTGACTTAATAAATGACACCATTATGTATCCTGCTTCTCAAGCCAGAAAACCAGGTGGATTTCTTGATTTTTCTTTCTTTCCCTTTCCCTACACAAAATATAATAACAAAACCCTCTCAATTTTTGTTGCTTATTTTTCTCAAACTGGCTCACTTCTATCTCTCTCCCCTATTAACACTTAGTTCAGGCCACCATTACCACTTGTGTGATCTACTTCTGTTACGTCCTAGTAGATTTCCTAACAGTTCTTCCTCTCTCCAATCCATACTCTATACTTAAAGCACAGTGATCTTCCCACAACTTGAAGATGATCACGATATTCTCATACTTGCACTCCCTTCGTGGTTTCACACTGCCTACAGGCCTCCTATAATGGTTTCAGTGTCCATCATGGTCTGGCCCCCGCTTACACCTCTAATGTCACCTTTTACCACTTCCACCTTCTGCTCTGTGTTCTGGCTATACTGAAATTATTTTAGTTCCCTCCATGATATCATATTCTCTCCAGGGCTTTGCGTATTATTCCCCATGCCTCAGACACTATAAATGAATCTTACTAGCTTGTGGTCAGGAATATAGGAAGGAATACTTGGTCGTTGGAAAAGCTTCTATTTGCAAAGCATTTTTTAACAGGGTATTCATCACTTAGAAATTCCTGTTTGAGAGCATAGAGGACCTGGGATTAATTTCCAAAATTTGCACCTCAGGGCCTTTTCTTTTACCTTTTTCTCTCTCTAATCCAGGCATATAAAAATAATGAGATACTTTTATAAAGGTAGGATTTTAGTGTTTTTTTTTGGGGGGGAGTATGTGTGATAATCAAGATAAGAGGAGATTCTGAAGTAGAAAGGCCTGATCTGAGTGTTCATAATTTATACCATCTTTGGACAAGGCAATCTTATGCTTATGCTGGTGAGAAGTGGGCTGGAAAGTTGTGAAGTATGTGAAAATTAAAGAATAGAATACAGTTAGGGAAAGAGGAGAGCAAAGCTTAGGGATGTGGAAGATGGAAGGAGTAAGGATAACAACATGAGTACAAAACTTCCTTGAAAATGATGTTTTTCAAAAAGGGATTAAAGCATATGTTGCTAGAATTGGAAAGAAGTCTTTATCTTATTGATGAGAGAATTGGAGCCCAGAGAGGTTGAAAATCCTGGTCATCATCATACAGGTTAGTGGTGAAACTGAAGCATCATTGTGGCTAGCAGAGTGGATGTCGCAGAACATTTTAGATCCTCCCTATCAGTTTTCCTTGGCAGTGGAGTGGCAATTTATTTGTATTCTATAAATTAATGTGAAATGCCAGAGAGTGCAAGAGATATAATTAAGATGTGGTGACTTCTTATCAATGAGGTCAACAGCAGCACAGCAGCACCAAGGTTGAGGTGCCACTGACCTTCTGTTGCTGAAGGACTGTCAGGCGTGCTTTACTGGTGAGAGGATATGTCCCTAGTCAGGCTGATTTGATGCTTCAGGTCAATAGAAGATGTGGCAGGAAATTAAAGTATGCTGCAGAGCTTGCAGTTCTGAGACAGATGGTGACAGTGGACAGGGTAAGAAATAGAGGGAGTAACTCCAGCATGACCACCATTTCTTTACTAGTGAGATAATGCTGACATCAAAGATGACTTTGGCATGATGGACCCAGACTTTTTCAGTGGAATTGAAGAAGTCATGCTTTAATAAGCTTGAAGCTCCATCTAGAAGCCTGATGTAGAGTAGGAAATAACCATTGCTGGACTGCTCCAAATTTCCATCTGGAAAGTGGATTTAGAACCATAGTCTAGAAAATGATTTATAGACAAGTAAATATCTGCCATCATTATTTGGTTGGGATATCTTGCAGGATAACTGTAAGAATCCAACCTACTGCAACCTTCCCCTATGTTGGTTCCTGAGAGAGTAACACCGAGGTCACATGTAGTCCTGATGGCTAAATCTTTCTAAGCCAAGTTCATAAGGCTTCTTGAACCACCCCTGCAGAATGTACTAAGCAAATACTTTATAGCTCATTCCCTTGATCACTCCCCTGCCTTTTTCACTGTGAATATGGTTCTAATTTTTACCAGATGTTAATCATTGGAACACCAGCAATGGTCTGAGCTTGCTCTTTGTCTTCATGCATCTGCCTCTATGTCTCCACTCTATCCTTTCAGAGATCTTAATGTGACCTCTTTGGAGGTCTCCCTTGTCTCTAAATAGTAAAATAAATGTCCCTTACTGTAGGCATTTCTTGGCCATCTTGTCTCTTTTCCCCACTACCAGAGTTGGCTACCTCCCACGAACCGCTGCTCTTGGTCTCACCTCCTTAGCTGCATTTCAGCAGGAGAGGGTGGGTGTCAGACACAGGGGAGGTGGTCTTCAATTCTCCTCTAGGTTGAAATGGGTCAGATGGGGCCTAATGTCTTACTTTCTATTTGACTGCTTTCTTCCCTAGAGATTAGTTAACATTAGTTAAACTCATTATAAATAAGTTTGTGAGAAATAGAAATTTCTTTTGCAAAAGTTTTGGATTTGCCAATATTTTCCTTCCAGATTGCCTTGTCTGAACCATGACCACTTCAAAACAGAAAAAGAGCAGCACCCACTTAGTGTCACTGGGACCATGATGGTAACATTAGAGAGGAATTAGAGACGTTGGCTGGGGTGAAAAGAAAATAACAATAGGCAAAGTTATTGGCCAGATTCTGAGAGTTTTCCCCTCCTTCACATCCCTCCCTTTATACTCCTGTGGGTGAGTGGTTAAAATAAAGAGAGAAAAATACTTAGGAAAGACAGTGCCATGGTAGACGTATAGGGATGGATATATAATGTAAAGCAGATTTGTCTGGTAATAGCTGAGTAATCAAATCCAGAATGAGGCACAGGTAGAGAGCCCTGGAGTAAGTGCCATCCCTAAAACCTGCAGGCATGGTGCATGATAGAATCTGGTCTTTGACACTCCCCTTGGTTAGATATTATTTACCAAAGTTTCTGATAACTTCAAGAAGATTAGCACACATGGGACAAAAAAGAAAAATAAAAATCTTAGAAGCAGCAGCACCTGAGAAGCAGCATGACTGCTTTTATAACTTCTGTATCCTCCAGGTATAAAAGTGAAGATTGGTAAAGCAAAGCACAAAGCAGAAGTAAGTATTTGAAAGGAAGAGCCAAGAGGAAACACAGGGAATGACAAATATACTGATAAAAATAAAGAAAGCAAAGTATGCAATAAAAAGCAGAATGGATATAACTGAGGAACTCTCTGAGAAAACATCTGGGAGAAATTAAGGGATGGGATATATAAAAGAAATGCTAAGAATATGGAAGATAGATTGAAAGATCTCATAGAGTGAGAAACAGGAGAGACAAGGAAAAAGCCACAGATTAACACTCTATTCATTTAAATAATAAAATCTAAGCAGACAAAACACAAAAATAATACTGCAAGTTTCCAGAAGGAAAGTATAGACCACCTAGAAAACATAAGAATTAGGTTGCCATCTGACTTCTCAGTAATGATTGCAAGGCACCATAAAGTAATAATTTTAAAATGCTGAAGAAAAACAACTTTGAATTTAGAATTTTATGCCCAGCCAAAATCATTAAGATATGATGGCACCATAAATATGGATATATTCACAGGTGTCTAAGACCTCAGAAGACCTACCAGGCAAAATGACTTCTCTGGAAACACATGCAGAAGAACTATTCTAACAACCAGGGAAATAAATCTAGATTTATTCACTGTCATAGGACATCCATGAAAGTATTTAACTTGGTATATTTAATTGTTTAATAAAGCAAAGAAGCCACCTACTCTACATACCAGCAGTTCTACTTTTAGAAATTTATTCAAGATAAATAAAAAAAATTGTCACAAAGACACATACATAAATGTCCATAAAAACTTTATTCCTAGTAGCCAGAAATATAAGAGCCATATATTTTTCAACAGGTGAATGGATAAACAATTTATGGGATGTTCACAGAATGAAACTGTACTCAACAGTTAAAAAGAACAAACTATTGATATATGCTATAGCATGGATTAATCTCTAAAACGTTATACTGAGCCAAGGAAGCTTGACACAGTATAATATATGCAGTATAATCCATTTATATACTATTCTAGACAGGGAAAATCTAACTTATGATGATGGAAACTAGACCAGTGATTGTCTGGGGTTAAGTGTTTGTTGGTTTAGATAGAATAAGTTTTACAGTGTCAGGAATAGAATTTCCTTCCCTGAATGTCTTACATTTATAGATCTTGGATAAAAAGTATAAGTAGAAAATACATGCAAAATAGCCCTAACTAATATATAAATATTTTTCAAAATGTTCAAAAGTTTTAAATGTCTTGCAACATTTTTTTGGAGAACATTTGCATTTCCATTTGTGACTAGTAATATCATACTCATTCTTAGAGTTTGCTCTGGACAGTAGATTTAAAAGCCTGAATGCACATGCCATTAAAGGCCTGTCCTTCAGCTTTTTGGGGGTTGAGCTCCCTCTGGTCCCTCTATTACCTGGTTCTTACATGTACAATAGCAAGAACTAAATTACTACAAATTGTACCCTTCTGTGCTTACAGAGCCACTCAGAAAAAAGAAAAAACCTTAATAAACTACAAGCCCAAGCAAAAATGCCACAGGAGATTAAAAAATAAAATAAAATAAAAAAAACCCACCAATCCCCAGTAGAAGGAAGAGTACCAATTGAAAAGAACCTTTTATTCTTTCTTGCCTCACCTGTGTAACTAATACCCCCAAAGGTAGTCAGTAAAAAGAGATTCTAACATAAGTATTAATATCTTGGTGTAGTCTCAAAGTAAGAGGTGAAACTTGTAAAATTCAAGTGCAACAAATTTAAAAATCATTAACAATTTAAATAGAAATAAAACAAATAAAAATCTGCTAATACTTGCAGATGTTCATTTGGGTCCTCCAGGAAGCAGACACATAAACAGCATTAGGCATTGAGGATTTACTGCAGGAAACACCTGTGAAGGATAGCGAGGAGAGGGAGTAGGAGGCGGCAGCCGGGAGCCTTCAGGCCACAAGGTAGGTCTGATACCTGTGAAGGGAGAAAGGGGTGGAGAGAAGAAAAAGGGGTACAGGAAGGGCCTTGGTCAGCTGTACAGCTCTGATAAAATTGTGGCCAATGGAATCTCAGAGGAAAGATTGTTCATTAGCAGAGACTTGTGTTGGTCAGAAAAAGTCTAGCTTTAGTATCCTGCTGTGCTTAGTCATGGGTGGAGAGCAGACTGGGGGAGCGAGCCTTAGCGTGAATGCTGCAATGAATTCAAAGATGTGGCTGCCGGTGGCTGTCAGTCAACTATGCTACTTCACGGCAGGCTCTCTTGTAGGGCAATCTGAGCACTGTACCTCCACGGCTGTCCACAATGTGGAAGACATTTAACGAATGCCGATTGTAGATGCTTTAAGAAATGCTCTCAGTTAAAAGCAAAATCTATAAAACTCTTGTTCAGTTATAGAGTGCTAATGGAGAGGCAAAATTTTTTTAAAGAGCCAAGGAAAGGAGAATTGTCTGGTATAGATTAACATCATTGGGAACCTCATTAGGAAACAGGATTATACTCTGAAATTACCATCCAGGAAAAACATGTTTTTAATCTAGTAGAAATTATGGAGATTCACTCAATATATCTACACTGTCTTCTTTGGTTTTGTTTTACCAAAAACATCCATTTTCAAATGCTAGGCTAGGCTATGGGTGCAATAATACCCTTGGCATAAAAATTACCATTATCTAACTAAGAACGTGAAAGAAACTGAGAGTATCAATTGGGGGTAAACTAAGAGAAGGATGAGAATAAGAATTTATGATTGTCATCATTGTCAGCATAAAGTTTAGCATCCCCTTCTCTAAAAACTGATGTCTTCATAAAGTGAAGTAAATCTTGGAGATGCAAAAGCATTAGTCAATTTGTTTACCATGAGGCACCATGAAGTCTTACTAGTTGTTACTAGATTTCAGCTTTTTGTCAGTATAAATGAAACTTCACTTTTCTATCCAGTTACTCTCTTGTTAGGAAGGTTAGTATGTATCTTTCCCTTTGAGGCTGTCAGCTGTGTCTTTAATGGCTGGAGGCAACGGGGCAAGAGGCCTGGGATTGGCATCAGTAAGAACACTTGGCTCTAATTCCTAATCTCTCATCACCACCCATAGCTCTCTTTTAATTAAAAAGGAAATAATAAAACCTGCTTCACTTGATTGTTTTGGAGATTGAATACAGTTATGTATAAGGATGTCCCAGCACCAGGTGAATATTCAACAAATATCTTCTTATTTTAAGCAGATGAACAAAAATATTTGTTCTAATCCTTAGTTGCTGTTTCTCCCACTGTGTCATTCCTCTGGTCCCTCTGTCTTCCATCATCTAGTAAAGGGTGCCTGGCTGCTCATGAAGAAGTGCAGGCATGTGTCTTGGGTGCTCAGATGGCAAAACTAAGATAGCAAGCCCCAGAGAAGGGGTTGGTGAGTTCCTATTTTGTGTATGTTGGAAAGCTAATATTTATTCATGTATGTCAATGGTAATGGCCTTGTTCAATCATTAGTTTTCTTATTACGCTTATTTGTGAGGGGAGAAAAGACAAGTGATTGGGCTGAGACATCTATTTAAATTTCAAGCTCGTACAATTTTTGTTTTCATTTTATATTGGGAAAACATCTGGGGTCCATTTTGCAGGTGACTTTTGGACACCCTGCAGTGAGAAGTGCTCTTACATAATATTGCTGCTTCTCCCAGCACCAGGTCCTAACTTTAGGTCAGAAAGATGGCAGCTGGGAATCTGGTTTTAATGAATCTGGCACAGCTTCAACTCAGGTTTACTTAGACAGTAGTTTCCTTAGTATCACCACAGGCAAGTCAGTGAAATGGGAGAAGGGAAATACAATGTAGACTAGTGATTTTGTGGATTTTTTTTTCATATTTGATAGCACTCTAATAGGGAAAATTTTTTTACCTTGCAAATGTTCTTCTATTAGAACATTTCATTTCAGAAAATTAAACTGAACTTTCTGTTTATGAATAGTAGTTTAATTATAGTAGTTACAAAAACAAGAAGCTAATTGTTAGGAAATGGAAGTTTGGCTTTCTAGGGAAGCATATATTCATTTTATGTAAGGAACAACCTCTAACTATATTGGTATTAATTATGCTAAATCTAGAAATTATTTTTTTCTCAGTTAATTATATGAGAATATGGTTCTATAATGTATTTCTATGTTCTCTGATGTACCTAGAAGTTGCATTGATTTGAGCTAATAGCACCCTAAATTATTTCTCTTTCTTAAAAGGAGAGGAAAAATACAGGTGAAATAAATCACAAAATTTACACCTGTAAATAGTAACTCCTAATTTTGGATTTGTGTCAGTTAATGACTTCTTTTCTGCTATTTTCTCTATGTGCTTCAAAATCTGGTATTTTCATTTCTGTTTTCTTGTCAGCTAACAAAGTGCTTCTGGAGATGGAAAGGATGGGCTAGAGGTGGGGGGTTCACCCATCACAGGGGCATTAAGTGGTGGGGGTTCTGTAGAGGAGATTCAGAACAAGATGGGTGGTGGAATAAATAAAACCTGAGCTCCCCATCTCTGATTGCCAATCATTATATAAAACTTACTTGTGTTTATCAGAATATATGTCATCTCTTACTCCTAACCCTCTCTGATGAACTCTACCTCCATCTTTCTAAACCTTCCTTTGAATTAAACCTAACAAACATTTACATGTAAAACTGTGTGTTAGTTACTCTGGAAGAATAACATTAACTGTAATGTGTGTGTAATATAAAATTTTGTAAATTTTAAAATTTTCCAAGTTTTAAGAAATAATTAAAACTAGAAAAAAGTAAAGTGAATAGTATATAGTTCCTGACCTCAAAGACCTTACAATTAAAGAATGATGAATATTTAAATATCTTTTCTTAATGTTCATGAGGCTTTGGTCATTTCAATAATTCCAGTAGTCCTCTAACAATTCTGTATATTGCACAATACTTATAATGCATATATTTTATGCATGGTTTAGGGATAATTAACATTTCAAAATAATATGCTAAATAATAAAATTACTCAATAAAAGTGACTTTTATCCTTTATACAAGAAAATAAGCTCAAATATTAAAAACATATTAATTTACTACCAAGTACCAAATACTCTATAAGAATGAAGGAATTTTTAAAATGCAAGTTTCAGGTTATAGGAAATCAATATGCTTTGTCCCAATCTCCTACATTTTCTAAATGGTGCAATGAATACTTCTGTTTAGAATAATGACTATGACCCACTAAAAAAGAACACCCATTACTAAAGGCAGGAAGTTTGACTAAAACAAAATTGAAAATTCTTCTAAAATAATAGGTAAAGTAAATGAATTATATGTTTAAAATTTGGTTCACTAAAAGTTAAATTTATTAGAACACTTCATCCCCTTACTGTTCTGAACAATTGTGGTTGCAGTAAACATTCTTTGTTTTATTTACATCTCTTCATCTATATCTGCATCTCTATAAAGTGTTGGCCACTTGAGGTCAGAAATTGCAACTAATATATAGCAATTAGCATGGAGCTTTTCAAATAGTAAATATAGTGGGCTAAATTGACTTTTTATAACCCCATAATTATTGTGTATGTTGAATTATCAGTCTTTTATTAAATTATACTTCACTAATTTATTCAGCACCTATTGAGCACATGGGGCACACCAAAATGTCAAAAATCATGCTAGTCTGTATGGAACAGAAGAAGCTGTAAAGGTGTATGGTGGTCATTAGTGATGTTTACAAATATTTCAGGTTATCAACTTTCTGGGAATATGGTGGGGTTGCCCTTCTCTTAGAGTAGGTAGTCAGGTAGGTGTGAGCAAGGGAGGAGGGAACAGAAAAGTTTGCCAGCCGGCTCTAACAAACAGCCCTTGAACAAACAGCTGGATCTATGGTTGACCTGAGGAGAGGAAAGGAGCCATTAATTTCCCAGCCTTGATGTTGGCACAGCTACAAAGTAACCTTTCCCTCATTATACCACAGTTATAATAAATTAACATTGCAGTTTTGAGCCCCCTGTGGGAAAAACAGGGAAACTATGAGTAAGGACTGAGGTAGGACAGGATGAACACTGGCCACTCAGCCTTCTTTGACTTTAACAAATAAAAACAGCACCCACTTGGGGTTTGGGACAGTTACTCTTTTTGAGTCTGCCCACTCTCCTTTCTTGAGAATGAGTTCACTTTCGCTTCTGCACAGCCTTTTCTAAACCTGTCTGCTTTCACTCAATAAACTTGCCACTATCATTCGGTTGCGTGAGCGTCCTGAACCTCCTTTCTGTGACATTAGCAAGAACCTTTATGCCAGTGACACTTCTTTACTTCCTGTAACATGAGGTATAAACACCCGATTTGTTTTGGCCAATGAAATGTAAGCAGAAATATCACGTGGCACTTTCAGGTGGAAGCTTTAAGAGCCTACACGTGATCCGCCACACCGTCTTTCCAACACTTCCACGATCATGGAGGGAAGCATTGAATGGAATACTCCATTCCTTGTGTGTCCCTGAATGTTCACATGAACAGAACCCCCTTTCATCCCATGTTGGATATGAACTGGGACTCTCAAATAAATTTTTTTTTGTTATAAGCCTCTGAAATGTTCTGGTTATTATTATTTCAGCATAACCCATCCTATCTCATACTGAAGTTGCTTTTTTGCCAAAACAGAAAGTCAACTATGTGGCATTGACTCAGGGACTGAGTAGCGAGTAGTGAGGAGGCCGGAAGGATAATTTACGAGTGCCAAAATATTTGATAAAACTGTTGCCTGTGTTAATTTGAAAGGCAGATTATATACTCAATGATAATAGTTTGGTCACTGCCGGCTACGTTTTAACAAGGTAATAGAGGAAACAGATGGGTTAAAAAACAATTGGACTTTTTTTTTTTTTTTTAAAGCAAGAATAAAAAGAAATAGAAAGAGTCCAGAAATTCAAGAACTTTCAGGTATGGACCATGCAATTTCTTTATAACCCCAACCAATCAAATGTAAAAATGAAAAGGCCTTTGAACAACAAAATCTGATTGCAACGACCTTAGGGGAAGAATCAAATCAAAGGTGTAGGTGTGACAACCATTATTCAAACCTCAGTGTGGCTTGAGGTGTTCCAGAACAAAGATCTAATTAAGATGTGGGGCCCTGAAATTCCTTTCAATAAGACAAGATTGTTCAAGTAAAAGATCTGGGAGATTTGGTTCTCTCTCTAAGGCCTGGGTGATCTGTGTTTCTATCAATTAAGTAGAAAGAGGGAAAGAGACATGGGAGAGAGACAATAGAAATAGCACATTTAAGAAGTATGTCTATAAAACAACTGTAGGTGTGCCCAGCAGCATCTGGACCTAACTTGAATCAAACTGGTAAGAAAGGATGAAGTACCTAATGTTAAAAAGTCTCTAGTCTGGACAGAAAGCAACCAACCATTGATGGGCAGGAAGCTGTCTGAGAAAGCTGTCATCTCCCAAGGGACACATTCTCCAGTGCTTATTTCATTTCTAACTAAGGAAGACAAAGGAAGAGAAGAACCTCCCAGACAACAGAGTCACAGGCCACAGAGAACAATGAACCGTACCATGGATCAGAACTGGGGCCAATCTAGAAACATTCCTTACCTCCAGGACAAGGAGTTCTCAAAAATGTCTGCCCAGTGGGATTTTGGATTTTTTTTTTAAGGAAAAATATTTCCTGTGTGTTTACCATTCCTTCTTTAAATGGAAATGCTTACTGAGGTTTTCCTGTCCCCTTTCCATCATTGCCTATTGATTGCATTGGGGCAGATACATTTTCTTTTAAGAATATATTTCCAGATCAAGGAGAGTCATGTATGAACCTGATGTAAAACCACACCATGCTAGATCCTGGAGTTTGAGCTTGTTGCTAGTTATGAATTGAGCAACCGGGGTAGGATAAATGTATTTTATGAATTGGAAGAAGAGTAAACCAAATATTTGGTGTCCGGAAAGACAGAATGTGGTATGCACTAGTGTTGTTCATAAAATGTCCTCTCTGTCTTCCAGGCACATGGTAGGATTATATTTTCTCACCCATTATAGAATTAAGAATGACTATATGATGTCTTTTGATCAATGAAATGTGGGCAGAATTGGCATGTGCAACTTCTTGGCACAAGCTTTGCACACTAATTTGGGATTTGCTACATTCTTGCCCCACTGCTGCCACGATTGTGGAAGCACACACTAAAATTAAGCTTTAACGAGTTAGTTCTCTGAGTGCTATGGACTGAATTGTGTCCCCCCAAAATTCATACTTTGGAGCCCTAGTCTTCAATGTGCCTGTACTTGGAGTAAGAAAGTAATTGAGATTAAATGAGTTTGTAGTGTGGGGCCTGATCTAGTAAGATTAGTGTCTTTATAAGAGACATCAGAGAATTTACTTTCTCTCTCTCTTCACCATGTGAAGACACAGTGAGAAGGTGGCCATCTGCAAGCTAGGAAGGGAGCCATCACTGGAACCCAACCTTGCTGGCACCCTGATCTTGGACTTCCAGCCTCCAGAACTATGAGAAAGAAATTTCTGTTGTTTAAGCTATTCAGTCTATGATATTTTGTTATGGCAGCCTGACCTAATACTCTGAGTAACACAATAAGAAAAGCTCCGGCTATCTCATATTAGATATATGTTATGAGCATGTAAACAATCCATTGTGATAAGCCACTAAAATTCATATATCCAACTAAGTTTTTGACATCTCCATTTGGATTCCCCACAAGCAACTCAAAGTTAAAATGTCCAAAGATGAAAACTTGACTTCACCCTCATAGCTTCTTCTTCCCATTCTTTCTTATCTTAATAGTACTGAGTAATACAATATTACAAAATTATAGTATAATCCAACTGATGGCTCAACTAGAAGCCTGAGAGCATCCTTGATTCCTTGCTGTCCATCACCTCCCATGTTAAATCCATTGGAAAGTTCTATTGAATCTACCTCCTCAAAATACCTTGAATTCATCTAGTTTTCTCTATCTTCACAGCTCCCACTGTAGGACATCATTGTTGCTTCTTGCATGGACTAGGACAATAACTTGCTAATTGGCTTTCCCACATCTACTTCTGCCTTTTCTCAATGTATTCTCCACAAGTAACCAGGAGGTTCTGTGTAAAACATAAGGCTTATCAGGCTTAAAAACCTTCAGTGACTCCTTATTGTGCTTTATTAAAAGAAAGGACAATTTACAATGTACCATGTCTATTATTATCTACCCCATCTCTTGTCATTCTCTTTCTTGTCCACTTCAATCCATTATATTTTTCTTTTATTTGTACCTTGAACGTGCCAAGATCTTTTCTGTACCAGGCACTATCCTAAGCACTGTATGCACATTAATTTAGTTAGTAGGCTATTAATATGTCCATTGTACAGACGAGGAAACCAATGCACAAAGAGGTGCCTGAGGTCATTCTTTAGTAACTGTTGGAACCAGGATTTGAACCCAGGTGATCTGTTCCAGAACACAGTGCTACCTTTCTTTTTAAGTATTATTTTCCCTGATTTGGCCTGCTCCTTTCTCTTGTGTTTCATATGTTCAACTTCTTTCACCATTTAATCTCAGCTTAAACATCACCCTCTGAGAGAGATCATTGTATCCCAGCAGCCCTTATTTTCTTCCATCACAGCAGTTTGTTTCATTCATAGTGCACATCACCGTTTTCAATTATATAGTTATTATTTATATGGGTTTTTTTTTCTAGCTAAAAGGCTGGTAAACTTTTTTGTTAAGGGCCAGAGAGTAGATATTTAGGCACTGTGGGCCATATGTTCTCTACTGCAACTGCTCAACTCAGCTATTACAAGCAAATGGGCATGACTGTGTTCCGATAATATTTCATTTACACAAAGAGATGGTGGTCTAGATTTAACCCATGGGACAGAGTTTGATAACCCCTGTTCTAGCTCTTCCATTAGAATATAAGTGCTGTGAGTTTTGGAAACCATGATTGCTTTATCATGTATTCTCAGAGCACAACACGGAACCTGGCAAATAAGAGCCATTCAGCACATTCCTGCTGAAAGAATGAATGGCAGGCAGTACAGCCTCCCATTCTCCTTTTAAAGGGGGAAGAATTGACTCAACTTCTACACACATAAAAAATTGACATTCATATTTTATCTGACTCTATTTTAGAAACAAAATCAATATGAAGAGGGAGGCATGGAACAAGTTATAGAAAAAGGAAGAGGAGAAAAAGCCCTTGAAACTTCATTAAGATATGGTATCAACATCTCCTCTTTTCTACATTAAAAAGAAATTTAACTAATGGTTGCATTAGTCATTAACAGCTGAATTTATTCTTTTGAAGAATTGAAGTGAATTCGCTTATAATTATGTATTTTTTAAAATGGAACCCTGGCTATCTTTGAGATTTTCCTTTTATCTACTATATACTCAGTATTGAGTATACAAATGAAAATCAGTGACTCATTTTGCATCCGGGTGGGATAGAAAGGCAGGGACATCTGGGGAAAGCAGTAGAAGTTAGAGCATGAAAAAGTTCTCTGAAGAATCAGAGTACAATAGAATGTGTTTACTAGCATAATGTTCTGATGATATCGCATCAGCTTCCAGCTGATGTGTCACTAATGGGTTTGGCGGATAATTGTTCTACTTCCTATGGTAAGGATGCTCTAGGAATACTATTGAAAATTGTTTATGTCTGAGAAAATCTCCTTTTAAATGGCCAGGCACCAAGGAAAGGCAAGTGGAGCTTGGAAACAACTCAAAGTTTATTGAATCTTACAAATGTAATAGCACTGAATCTTTAAAAAAAATGAAAGAAAAATAATCTGAAAATTTAATTAACCAAAAATATTTATTAAGAAACTGTTATGTGTAAGACATTGAGGGAAAGGGGGAAGTATCTATCACAGTAATTCGCCAACATTTTTCAATTACAAAACATTTCTGATTGTCTAAATTGGAAATATTTTTTCCTCTATTTCTAAAAGTTGTTTAACCTACCTGTTAATTCTAAACCTAAAAGTGAGCAAAAGCTAGCTTCATTTTGGTGACTTTGTAAACTTTCTCTGTCCCAGATGTAATTAAGCTGAAGGTGTTGAAATAGGTGCTAATATTGTATTTTGGATAATTTCTTAGATCCATATGTCAGGGAAATGAATAACATGAATCCCCTAACCTCCAGAGAGGATTCTGGCTTGGCCTGATTTGTTCTCTTCTCTTCTATCGTTCTTTAAAAAATCTTGGTTTGACAGATTAGACCTTCTGAGTTTTTGTTGATACAAAATCAGGAAAAAACCATTGAAGGAGAATAATAAATGTGTGAGCAATAATTTGAAAAATTAGTTTGGGGAAGAGTAGGAATAAAGGATGAGGAAGAAGCTGAGGAGTTTGTGGGACATGGGTGGGCAAAGAAAGGGAGAAGGTGCTTAAAAAAGTGAGGATCAGTCTACATCTGCAATTTTTTTTTTAAGAAATGTAAGTAAAACTTTGATTTATTTAAAAAGCATTTTTTGCTGGCTAGGCTTTTATTTCTTTAACCAAGATGCTGCTAAGTGTTTAGGTACTTGACGGTCATAAACATTACAGATCCATAAACTTCATAAGCATTATGCCTTCAGAAGCATAAGGCTGCCTCCCTTTTTTATATCTTCTCTATCACCTATGTTGGATAAATACTTTAATCATATGACATAAGCATAGTCCCTTGTCGTGAATTACAAAGGTGTTACTGCTGTGTTCGTTTTTCATCTTTATCTATAGTCCAAAGTTTTTGACACACTCTGGAAAAAGAGTGGCAACAAAAAGAAGCTTTCATTTGTGAGAAAACGTCACAAATTGTAAAATGCATTTGACATAGCTCTTCATTTTATGTAGTAGATTTTGGATCAAGTGTGATGCCTTTAACATTTCTAAAATTATGATTTTTTTTTCTGAGTGGAAATACTTGGTTCATAGAATAATCTAGACTATCAATTTAATATTGCTTTAAACACTAATTATAGAAAATACCTTTAAGATATGCCCAGGAACTCAAATAGTTTTAGAAATGGATCTCTGATGATCTCTTATCAACACCTTCTCTCTTATCATTTTAATTTTTCTCTTAGAAAAATTCCTTTTATATTAAGAGGCTAATTAGACTCAAAAGCAACAATAAACAATGACCATTGATCCAAGAACCATTATCATTGCTTTGATGGGCATCAAGAATAAATATCCAGGACATAAAGAACTTCATGTGCAGAGGACACATGGATTCAACCATGGTGGTTTTCAGACACCAGCGTCATTTTGCTAGAGTGTTTTCAACTGGTAGAATCAACATTTGACCCTGTCAATAAAATCACTGTGAAATTATAAAGTCTAAACACATTTAGTGGGAAATAAAACCCTTGCCAACTTCCATATTCACAAGGCAGGATGAAAGGAAGTGACACTAATCATTGAATTTAGCACTGGTTTATTTTTAATTAGAAATTAAAAAGTCCTTCTTTTAGCATGTTCAGTATCAGTCATTCAAGCGGTCATAAGACTTATTCTGTCCAAATCGTGGCTAACATAAAAAAAGTCATGAAGAGGTTATTCTCATTGGAGAAATTGCTTTTCTAATTCTGACACTACATGGATTTCAGATATGAGTCAGAGTTATTTATGTGTTCGTCAAATAGTCTTTGATTTAGATATATTTTCCAAATGAAAAATTAAAACACAATAGCTCAAAGGACTTCAGTGCTTTTTCTAGGTGGCATAAGAGGTCTAGGATATATTTTACATGACAAAATGTTAAAACTAATAATTTAGGGGGACAGTGGAAAAACTTTTATTTCTGAAATTAGAACTGTCCCAGATAATTCAGGGAATATGATAAATGCACCTATATGCAAGAGGCATTGTTTATACTCTACTGACATGATCTTATCCAAAAGTTTATGCTTAGAGTTCCAAATAGTTTTCACTGGTCTTACATGCTACTACTAACTTTTCTATGTAAAGAACATAAAACTTCCATTTTTTGGGTCATGGATGGATTAGCAGAAGAGCAGAAACCCTTCTTCCAGAAGGTCTGACTTAAAATATGCCTATGATTAGAGAGGTTTCCTGTGGCCTTTTTCATTTGGCACAGGTTAGTATATCATATCAGCCGATCTAGCTTTAGTTCCTGAAAGAGAGAAGAAAGATACAAGAGAGAACTGCAATGAGGGGAGAATCAATGGAACTGTAAATCTACAAGTGTGTATATGTTATTACTACAGTTGTGCATGGGTCTCAGCACCTAAGAGACTTTGGAGGACTGAGGAATAACAAGGATGTTGATGTTGCCTAAAGAACAGGTAGTTGATAGGAGGTGAGAGTTAAGCCCTGCAAGTTAGGATGGAGCTAGGTAATAAAAGGCCTTAAAAGCCAGGCCAGGGAGTTTGGGTTGTCCTGTAAACAAGAGTGCAGGGAAGGGAAAGCCTTGAAAGGACAGAAATAGGCAATGATTAGATTTATGTTTAGATACATTACTCTGATTAGTGTGGGATGGGGGTAAGACAAAGGGAGAGGGGCTTAGATTACTTGGTGGGGATGAAAATTCAGATAAGATAATGAAGTCCTGAATTAAGTCAGTGTTAATGGAGATGGACAAACCAGATTCTCCTCCATTTTTAAGAAATCAATAGCAAGGACAGAATGGACAATATGGTTTCAATACCACAATTTCCTCTAATGAGAAAGGCAACATATTATTTAAGAACAGTCGACTGTAAAAATAGTCTCTATGTACCATTAGCCCCTACTTTAGGCTGAGGCCAAAAAGAAAATCAACTAAAAACCAGAAAAGTGATCTATATCTTTGCAGACCAACTTTTGGGAATATCAGAATTGCCTCAAGAGTACATTAAAAAAACAATTGCCAGGCCCCATCCCCAGAATTTCTGATTCAGTTAGTGTGTGGAAGGGCCTGAGAGTTTGTATTTCAAGCAAAAGTTAAGGTAACACTGATGCTGCTTTTCCAGGGACCACACTTTGAGAACCACTATTCTTGATCATTCTTTTAAGCAATAGTTTCTAATATGGCTATTTCTGGCAGAGGCATCCTTTCATGATCTGTAGTGACTAAAGGAATTACAAAAATAAGTGGATGGATTTTATTCCCATTTTCTCAATGCATTTTTCTCCCAGTACATTTTAACTTGGCCTAGATTATGATTTATTTTAGATTATGTCCTCTGGTCCTGTTTTTGTAAGATCACCCTTGATTCTCTCTATCTAAATTCCAAGACATTGTCTCTGTTGTGACTCTCCAGGAGTAAAGTCATTTAATCCTTGCTTTGCAATTTATCAGGCGATATTTTAAAGCCATAGATCCAAATAATTCTTTTAAAATATGTTTGCCCATGAATAATTATAACCATTTAAGAACTATAATGTTTATCTATTATCAACTGCCTCTATTAAACTTTTTATCATCACAGCCTAGAAATTTACCATTCCCATTTAATGTGATTTTCCTTTTCTGAATCTCACTATGAGTGAGAATTTAGTGGTCACTGTAGGGTACTTCAATACAATGTAAAAAAACTATGGTGTCCTAGAAGGAGTCAAGAAAAGAACCAAAATAAATGTAGAGGTAGGTAAAGATAGTGTTAACATTGGAGCAGATCTTGTGACTAAAAAGCATAAATTTTCTTCATGCTCATTAGAGAGGGGGCACTAAATAGAAAAAGCACGTATGCAGTGGGATAATTATTGTGTTTATTCAACCAGTCAGAGAAACTGGAGGATGAGAGAGGAAATTCATAAGGAAACGGAATAATAGTGTTGATGCAGAGAGATTTATTTGTTATGGGGGTTCGTGTGAGTGGAACAATAAATGCAGTTTGACTCTGCAGCCTCAGATGTTTCTTTTGTGGCAAAAATCTGTGTTACTTGGGGATAAAAAATATTTTGTGAATTTCTCTTCTTGTGATTTTTATGGATAAAAGGCATGATATTTCTAAAAATATAACATTTTCATATTTCCTTTCAGACCAGGATTAACTTTTTCCTCTCTTTCCCAAGACACTCATGTTTTCATTTTCTCACTAGCTGACCATCTCTGTGGTCCTTTCTAGCACTCACAGTCCTTCTGTGTGTACTTGCCTCTGACCCCCCGAGCTTAGTGGAATCAGAGTAACCACTATATACGCTATAATCACTTTATAATCCTCCTCATTGAGATCTATTTTCCATTTGCTTGAGACAGGAATTAGCCCTGTGGGGAAAATGACTGAAAAAGGCTTTTAAAACACTTGCTCTTTTAAAATTGCTCAGAAAAGTTCCAATTTTGTGACTCCTGGCTTTTTATCCCAGTACTCCAGCAGAGAGATATACAGAGGGGTTATTCAGTAAGAATAGCTGAAGATCTGTCATCATCCCTCAAATATGCCTTGCCATTGAGGTAGAAAGATTTGCCAATATATTAAATGGACCTCAAACAAGTAGGTAATAAGGGCTGTTCAGTGGGTCTGGTTAACATAGCTGTCAGTATTCTACAGTGGCATTCTTGTGACTTAAGACTGTGACCTCCACACTCTTAGGGAAGTTTGTTTCCCCACTGGGGAATATGGTCTACTGAATAAAAGTATGCTTAGATATGCTTGTTTTGGAGTAATTATTCTTTAATCTTTTAGGCCAACAAGGCTTCTATGTATAAAAAAGCTCTGGCCTCATTATTTTCCAAAATTTACCTATGCATGTAATGTAAGGTTGTCCACAATATTCTGAAGTTCACTCAGACCATAGGTAAAAAGCCTCTGGTAACCTCCTTTGATGTCTGTAGAACATTTATCATCTTTCAAAATTCCAAGTTTCTGTAGCAGAAAGTATTTGCACCTGTGTATTGGCTTCTGCAAATGTATGACTGAGTTTGTAGCAGAAGCACTAGAGAAATAAAAATGTTTGCTTTCTGCCCTGATGTTTTGTAATTGAAAAATTAAAAGCTATGGCAATTTGCATTACGTCTTGAAGAAACTACTTTAATTTTAAGCTGTGATTTTCCTTTCTTGTAAGAGTTCCATGGGAAAACCTAAAATAGAAACAAAGCATATGTATGTGTATGTTTTCCCACTTGGAAAATTTGTTAAAGAACCTAAGTCATCCATCACCATGTCACAGAGTCAATAGAACCATCCCCTTTAGAGTCTTGCCTGAAGGTTTTCTGTGTAATTCTTAGAATAAAAGATTAGTTGAACCCAGAGTAGCTAATGTTGTAGATCACAATGTGACTCACTTTTAAAAGTTTTTTTTTTTTTATTTTTGAGATAGGGTCTCTCTCTGTTGCTCAAGCTCAAGTGCAGTGGTGTCATCACTGCAACCTCAAACTCCTGGCCCCAAGCAATCCTCCCGTCTCAGCCTGCCCAAGTGCTAGGATTACAGGCATGAGTCACTGCCTGACTCATTTTTTTTGACAGATGTCATTAACTTCTTTACCTGATCATGTGTATTCTTCCTAGTTTCTCGTTGCTTGGCTTCTCCAGAACATAGCACACCACTGATTGCATTCTCCCTTTGTTATTTCCTAGAGCCTTTCTGTATTGCAGTGCTTCTGAACACGGGATGCACATTAGAGTCACTTTGGGAACTTTAAAAAAATATTAATATTTGGGTGAGTCTCGCTACTAGAGATCCTGAATAATTGGTCTGATGTGTGGCCATAATATTGGGAGTTTTGGTTCAGTATTTTTTAAACAGCTTTATTGAGGCTTAATTGACATACAATAAACAGTATATATTTAAAGTGTAAAATCTGATAAGTTTGACAAATGTATACACACATGAAGCCATCACCAGGTACAATATAATATTAATAAATGTATATACATCTCCACAAAAAGTTTGCTTATGCTTCTTTGTCCCTTTTCTCTCCCTCTCTCTCCACTTGTCTTTGCTCCCTCCTCAAGCAACCAGGGTCTTCTTTCTGTCACTATAAATTTGTTGCGTCTTATAGAGTTTTATATTAATGGAATAATATAATTTGTATTCTTTTTTGTCTGACTGTGTTCACCCAGCACCATTATTTGATATTTATTCATATTGTTGCATGTAGTTCATTCCTTTTTATTGCAAATTAGTATCTCACTGTATGGATATGCCACAAAATGTTTACCCATTCACCTGCCGATGGCCATTTGAGTCATTTCCAGTTTTTGGCCATTACAAATAAAGCTAATGTGACTATTCATATCTTTGTATCGATGTATATATATTCATTTCTCAAGGAGTGGAATGGCTACATCATACATTAAATGTATGATTAACTCTGTAAGAAACTGCCAAACTGCTTTCCAAAGTGATTGTGCCATTTTATATTCCCACTAGCAATGTATGTGAGTTCTAGCTCTTCCACATTTTTGTCAATATTTCATAGAAGCAGCCTTTTTTTCCTTTTAATTTTAGCCATCTCAATATTCATAAGTATGTAGTGATATCTAATTGTGGTTTACATTTGAAATTCCCTAATAGTTAATGATGTTGAGTAACTTTTCATGTACTTATTAGTCAGACTTCTTTGGTGAGATATTTGTTCAAATCATTTGCAAATTTTTTACTGGATTTTTGCTTTCTTCTTATTGAGTTTTCAGAGTTACTTACATATTCTAGACACAAGTCTTTTATCATATATGTAATTTTCAAATACAGTCATATACCTCATGATGATGTTTTGGTGAATGACAGACCACATGTATGACAGTGGTCCCATAAGATTATAATGCTGTATTTTTGCTGTACGTTTTCTATATTTAGATATGTTTAGATACACAAATACTTACAGTGATAATACAATTTTGTTATAATTGCCTAAAGTATTCAGTGCAGTAACATGCTGTACAGGTGTGTAGCCTAAGAATAACAGGCTATACTATCAATATATAGCCTAGGTGTGTAGTAGGCTATACCATCTAGGTTTGTGTAAGTACAGTCTATGATGTTTGCACAATGACCAAATTGCCTAATGATGCATTTCTCAGAACATGTCCCTGTTGTCAAGTGACACATAACTGTATTTTCTCCCAGTTTGGTTTGACTCTTAACAGTGTCTTATGAAGAGAAGTGTTCTACTGTGAAGAAATTAAGTTTTTCATTTATGGATCATGTTTTTGGCATCATATCTAAGAAATAATTGCTTCACCCTAGAACACAAAGATTTTATTTTCCCATATGTTCTTCTAGAAGCTTTATAATTGTAGATTTTACATTTGGTCTATGATCCATTTTGAATTAATTTTTATATGTGGTAGGTAGAAATTCATTTTTCATTTGTATATGATATCTGATTGTTTCAGCAACATTTGCTGAATCATTTCTCTGACATCCCTTTGAACTTTTGTCAAAAATCATTTGTCTGCATATATATCTATTTCTGTACTCTCTTTTATATTGTGTTGATCTGCTTTTGTATTTTTATGTCAATATTACACTGTTTTGATTATTGAAGATGTAAGTCTTAAAATCAGGTAGTAAATTAGTACACCAACTTTGTTCTTTTTAAATCTTGTTTTCCTATTCTAGGTCTTTTTATTAAAATCCATATGAATTTTAGAATCAGCTGCCAATTTTTAGAAAAAAATACCCATTGTGATGTTGATTGGCATCACATTGAATCTGTAAATAAATTTGTGAAGAATTGACATCTTAACAATATTGAGGTTTTGATTTATGAACACTGTATATTTATTTATTTACTTAGGTCATTTTTAATTTCTCTCAGTAATGTTTTGTAGTTTTTAATATTCAGATATTGGACATCTTTTGTCAAATTAATCCCTAAGAACTTCAGATTTTCTGATGATATTGTAAATGGTATTTTTTAAAGTTTCCATGTCTGTTCATTGCTAGTATATAAAAATAAAAATAATTTTTGTATATTGATCTTGCATCCTGTGAAATAGATAAATCCATTCAGTTGTTCTAGTAGTTTATTCATATATTCCATAATAGTTTCTGCACAGTTCATCAAAGTGTCCAGGGAGAAAGACAATTTTACTTCTTTCTGGATTCTTTTTAATTCATTTTCTTGTCTGATTGCTCTAAGTTAGAATGTTGGCCAGAAATAATGATAGCAGAGTTCCTTGTCTTGTTCCTAATATGAGGGAACTATATTCAGTTTAATATTAGCTGTAAGTTTTTCAGTTGCCCTTTACCAGGTTGGGAATGTTCCCTTCTTAGTTACCATTCTAGTTAAAGCCTGATCTTGGGGGAATGGGGCATGGGCCAGATAGATTTTCTATATTCTCAAATTGTTCCTTTATGAATAGAAACTGTTTCAATGTTTTACCATTATCCATAATTATTGAATATAATCCTCACTCTGTCACTCTCAATAGAGTTATCCCTACCGAGTACTGAGCCTAGTACTTAGTAGAGAATTAATGTTGATAAATGGTCAAAGTAGATATTTGTACTAAACATTATATAAAATGTTAGAAGTATGCAGTATACTTCCTGGCCTTCAATTAAAAAATTATCTTTTAAGGAAGGTAAGTCTTTTTCCAGATTAGGGAGGAAGGAGCATCTAAAGGTTATCTCTGAATTGACAAGGGAATAAATCTCAGCAAGACAAATAGATGAAAGTTAAGTTTTATAGAAATTCAGAGATGGCGAGGATCACTGTGTGCCCTAAAGCTAAGGGCTGGCTTTCTGAAGAAGGTAGGAATTAAACAGGTTTTGAAATGAGGACCAAGATTGGAATGTCTGGAGAGGGGTTGATTTTTGTATCTTTACTTTGTATCCTGCAAACTTCCTAAACTCATTTATTAGTTCTAGTGTGTGTGTGTGTGTGTGTGTGTGTGTGTGTGTGATTTTCTCCATAGACAATTGTGTCATCTGAATAGGGACTTTTTTTTTCTTCCTTTCTGATATATAAGTGTTTTATTTCCTTTTCTTGCCTTGTTGTGCTGGTTAGAACTTCCATTTTGGATTAATTTTTATACATGACTCTATCCAACAGTGGGGAGAGTGTACATCCTTGCCTTGTTCTTGGTCTTAGAGAGGAAAGTATTCAGTCTTTCCATTAAATAAAATGCTAGGAGTTGGTTTCTTTGTTTGTTTTTTATAGATAATCTTTATCAGTTTGAAGAAGGTACTCCCTCTATTCCTATTTTTGTGGTAGTTTTTTTATTATTAATGTATATGCTGGATTTTGCCATATGCTTCTGTATCAATTTATATGATCATGTGATTTTTCTTCATAAACTCCACATGGCCATGGTATGTAATATTTTTAAATATTGCTGAGTTCCATTAGCTCATAATTTGTTAAGAATTTTTTGTGGCTATATTCATGAGTGATATTGGTCTCTAGGTTTTCCTTTGGACATTTTTTGGCCTATTTTCGATATCAGATTAATACAACCTTCATAAAATGAATGGGAAAGTGTTCCTTCCTCTTCCATTTTCAAGAAGAGATTATGTAGAATTGGTTTTAATTTTTCTTTAAACATTTGGTAAAACCATCTGAGCCATGAGATCTCTTTTTTTGAATTTTTTAAATTATGGGTTCAAATTCCCTAATGATGTCAGGGCTGTCCAAATCCTCTACTTTATATTGGGTGAATTGTTATAGTTTGTATTTTTTGAAGAATTGGTCCATTTCATCCAAGTTGCCAAATTTATGTGTGTATATTTGTTCATAATATTCTCTTATTATCCTTTTGATGTCTGTAGGGTCTGTAGTGACTTCCCATTTTATTCCTGATATTGACAATTTGTGTCTCCTTTCCTTTTTCTTTGTTAGTTATGCTAGAGATTTATCGATTTTATTAATGTTTTCAAAGAATTGGCTCATCAACTCTGTTTCATTGATTATTCTCCAATGTTTTTCTATTTTCAATTTCATTTATTTCTGCTTTATTTTTATTATCTTCTTCCTTCTGCTTGATTTGAGGGTTTTTTTTTAAGCTCTTGTTTTTACAGGTTCTTGTGATGGGAATTTGGTTTATTAGTTTGAGACTTTTACAATCTTTTTACTCTATGCATTTAGTGCTATAAATTTCTCTCTTAGCATTGCTTTAGTTGTGTTCCATAAATTTTGGTATGTTGTGATTTCATTTTCAATAAGTGCAGTATGTATATATTTTTATTTTTATTGGAAAATTGTCTTTGACCTATGGATTGTGGAGAAATATGTTGCCCAGTTTCCAAATGTTTGAAGATTTTTCCTGTTATCTTTTTATGATTGATTTCTAGTTTGATTCCATTGTGGTCAGAGAACATACTCTATGATTTTCATTATTTTAAATTTGTTAAAGTTTACTTTAAGGTTCAGGATATGGCCTATCTTGGTTCATGGTCTGTGGGAAGTTGAAAAAAATGCATACTATGTTGTGTTGGGTGGAGTCTTCTGTAAATGTTGATTAGATCTTATTGGTTAGTGATGTTGAGTTGTTCTATATCCTTTTTGATTTTCTGTCTAGTTGTTCTATCAATTGTTGAGAGAGGGGTATTGAAATTTCTAATTATAATTGTGGATTTGTCTGTTTTTACTTTAATTTCTATGAGTTTTTGCTTCATTTATTTTACATTTCTTTTGTTTGATGTACACATTTAGGATTGCTGTGTCTTCTTGGCAGAATGACCCTTTTGTCATTATATAATGTCCCTCTCTGCATCTGACAATTTTCTTTGGTCTGAAGTTAACTCTACTTTCCCTGATATTAATATAGCCATTCTTGTTTTCTTTTAATTACTGTTTGTACAACATATCCTTTTTATCCTTTTACTTCTAATCTGCCTATATCATTATATTTGAAGTGAATTTCTTGTAGCAGTATATGAAAGTCATTTTTTTTAATCAACTCTGCCAATCTCTGCCTTTTATTTGGTATATTTAGACCATTTACATTAATGTAATTATTGATATGTTAGAGCTTAAAATCTGCCATTTGATTTTCTTTGTTCTCTGTCTGTCTTTCTCTTTCTCTGTTTTCTTTTCCCTGACTTGTAGGTTACTTGAACTTTTTTCTTAATTTCACTTGATTTATCTACAGTAATTTTGGGCATATTTCTTTGTATAGCTTTTTCAACAGTTGCTCTAAGTATTGTATTATATATACATAACTTATCACAATATACTGGTGGTATCATTTTACTCATTTGAGTAAAGTGTAGAAACTTTTCTTTATGGTCTTTTACAATTGCCCTTTTATAATATAATTGTCTTAAATATTTCCTTTATGTTCCTTTAAAACCATATCAGACATTGTTACAACTTTTTTTCAACAATCAGATAATTTAGAAAACTCTAGATGAGAAGGGAAGTTTATTGTATTTATTTATATAAAATATTTTTTTGCTTACTGTATTTTTTCTTCTTTCCTGACGTTCCAAGATTCCTTCTTTAATTGTTTCCTTTGTGTTTAGAGAATTACTTTTATTAATTCTTTAGTGTAGATCATTTGGTGACAAAGTCTTTTAAAGTTTCTTTATCTGAGAATGTTTTGATTTCCCTTTTATCCCTTTAGAATATTTGTACTGTATTTAAAATTCTGCATTGATAGTTCTTTTCTTTCAGCACTTTGAAAATGTAGTGGCCCTTTTTTCTGTCTTCTATGATTTCTTGTGAGATACCTGCTATCAAACTGTTTTTCTTCTATAGATGTTCTTTCTTGCTTTATTCAAGATATTTTCTTTGCCTTTGATTTTCAGAAATTTGACTATAATGTTCTTATTGGAGATTTCTTTGAGTTTATTCTGTTTTGAGTCTGTTCAGCTTCTTAAATTTGTCAGTTTATGTCCTTTGCCAAATTTGGCAAGTTGTTAGCAATTATCTCTTTCAGTATATTTTCAGTCCTTTCGTCTCTCTTCCCTCCATCTAATAATACAATGGTATGAATATTAGGTCTTTTGTTATATTCCCACAGGCCTCTGAAGACCTATTCACTTATTTTTTGAATTCATGTTATCTCTGTTCTTCAGATTAGAATTGAGTAATTTCTATTATTGCATCTTCTAGCCCTGTGATTATTTCCTTTGTCCCTTTCATTTGGCTGTTGAGCTTATTTCTTGAGGGATTTTTTTCTTTTGGTCATTGTATTTTTTAGTTCTAAAATTTCTATTTGATTTGTCTCCATATATTCTATTTCTTTGCTGAGGCTTTCTATTTTAATGTGTTTCAAATTTGCCTGTAATTGCTTTTTTGAAGCATTTTTATAATTAGTGCTTAAAAATCTTTGTTAGATAATTCTAAAATATCTGTCATCTCAGCATATACTTCTATTGATGGCCTTATAAAATGCAGCTTGAGTAACTGATATAACAAGTGTTTTTGTTTTTGTTTTTTTTTTAAACCCAGACATTTGGTATTGTGTTTTGAGACTCTGGAGCATATTTAAACCTTCTGTTGTAGTTGCCTTTTCTTGAAACTGCTCTGGTGTGATGGGTAAGCTCTGCTCAATTACTGCCTGGTGGATAGAAGTCTATGTTCCCTATTCAGTTTTGGTCCCTCTTATTACCACTGAATAGGAGTGGGGGTTTCAGGTTCTCCCTAGGCCTCACTGGCTGGGAGGGTTAAAAGTGCCTTGTTACTTCTCCCTGGGTGACCTCCACTGACACCACAGGGGGTTGGGGTGGGAACATGGCTTCATTACTACTTGGTGGTTGGTGAAAGTTCTGTCTTTCCTCTGACACCACCTCAGTGGAGAGGGGGAAGAGTGCTTCATTGCTAATGGGTGGCGATGAAAGTCCAAGCTCCCTAAATTGTCTTCACTAACCGTGCATGGAGGGGGTCTTGTTACCACCTGGTGGAAATTAAGTTTTTGCTTCCTACTAGGACTTCTCTAATACCACCTCTCAGGTGCTTGAAGCACCTCACTTTAGCCTGACATGAGTGCAAATCTAGGTTACTCCCTCAGACTTTGGTGGTATGAGGAGGAAGAATGAATGCAGGATTAGTTTTTGTTTTCATATGGTATTTGGCTAGAGTAGAGTGACCATTATCTAAATTTTTTTTCTTTTGTTGGATGCCCCTTTCCATGTCTTTTCACTAGAGAAAACAGACTTTTTTGTTGAGGTGGGAGCTGTTTTTTTCTGTGCCCATTGGCATTTCCAGATTATTGGTTTCTTAAGCTCTATATCTAGGATATATAAGATGAAAGAAAACCCAGGAAACCATAAGTTGTTCCTCAAGTCTTGAAGTTCCTAGCTAGTCTGTCTTCCTCTATTCACATTTTAGATACTTATGTTTGTTTTACATATAATGTCCAGAGATTTTAGTTGTGCTTAGTGGGAGGAATAGGGAAAAGTACATCTCTAACACTTTCCCGTAAGTGGAAGTCATTCCTATGCAGATTTTGATTAGGAAATTTTTGTGATAATATCAGTTATTATTCTCTGAACAAATTGGAAAGGGGTAAACTGAAAGCAGAGGATATGTTATTCATGGCATATGGAATAAAGGCTTCCTCAACAAGCCCTCCCCCCTGACACACTGAATGATTGTGATTGCTTACTATATACAGAATCTGTACTCACCCTTTACCTACACTGCTCTGTTTACTGCTCACCACACTGACCATGAGGTAGATGCTGGAATTATTTTTATTTTCCTAACAAAGTAATTGAACTTCAGAGGAATTAAATAACTGCAAAAAGTCACACAGTAAGCAGGAATCACAGTAAGCATGGAACATGGTCTACCAGACTGAAGTTGGCATCACTGGCAAGCTAATGAAGGAGTGTTTCATGAGATGTTGGAAAAGATGCATCAACATTACAGGAGACTGTGTAAGGTCAAAGATGTTTGATAGCCTTAGTGTAGAGTGCATGCACCTTTGGTCGTGATTTCCTCAACCTCAGCCATCTGAGTATCACCTCATATTTATGCCATAACTAAAAGCTACCTGGATTATTATTTACTTAATATTTTTCTTTAAATTTATTCATTTACTTTACTTAAATGTTTATCTTAAACAATATCTGTGTGATCATGTGCTAATATATCTATTTTTATAATACATATGGAAATAAATGTATAAGTATTAAAACAATAGCAGATTTGTATTTCAGCCAAAAGCTTGTCAGGAATCACCTTGCTGTGGGACCCTGATTTTGTTGTCTGAAAGGGCTCTGATGGAAGATGATTGCAGACACAGATCTAGTACTGGGACAAAGAGGTGAGAAGATTCTTTCCCACTCTTGGAACTGGGATGATGAGAAATTTTGGTTGGAAGACTGCATTTCTCTTTGCTTCTGGGTAATAGCTCCTTCTGCATTCCAGGCAATCCTGTACTAGCCTTTCAGTGAGGCCTGTTATTAACTGAGGGTTAGACTTTAAGAAAAATTGCCTCATTAAATGGAAATCCACCTGATGGTGTCTGACTGGCCAGGCTGGATTCAAGACTTAGAGAAGACAAACTTCTTTCTTAGTATTTAGTACAATATATATTTTTGTTTGTTTGTTTGTTTTTCAGCTCATTATGGGGGTACAAAAGTTCAGGCTATATATATTGCCCATGCCTCCCCATCTGAGTCTGAGCTTCAATTGTGTCCATTCCCTAGACAGTGCTCATCGCACTCATCATGTAGGTGTGCACCCATCCCCTCCCCCCACCCCGTCCCCCCCAGTCAGAACTTCAAGCGTGTCCATTCCCCAGGCATTGCGCATAGCACTCATCAAGTAGGTATACACCCATCTCTTCCACCCAGCCCTGACCTCTGTCCGATACCCAATTGGTGTTATTCCCAAATGTGCACTTAGGGAAACCAGTTTGCTGGTGAGTACATGTGGTGCTTATTTTTCCATTCTTGGGATACTTCACTTAATAGAATGGGTTCCAGCTCTCTCCAGGAGAACCAAAGAGATGCCATATCGCCATTATTTCTAATGGCTGAGTAATATTCCATGGTACACTTATACCACATTTTGCTAATCCATTCATGAATTGATGGGCATTTGGGTTGTTTCCACATCTTTGCGATTGTGATTGTGTTGCTATAAACATTCGGGTGCAGGTGTCTTTTTTATAGAATGACTTTTGTTCTTCTGGGTAGATGCCCAATAATGGGATTGCTGGATCGAATAGTAGGTCTACTTGAATCTGTACTTAGTACAATAAATCAAGACTTTTTAAAAAATATCTAACTCTTCTTTAGTGACAATATGTACTTCAAAGTATATTGTTGTGTACTGGTTCTTAAACTTTCGACACTCTCAAGATGAATTCTTCTCCAACGATGAGTTCATCTGATGTTGAAAATTTGGTCCTATCTAGGGAAATAAACTTTACAAACTCTGAAATAATGCCAGCAGAACAGAATAAAAGCCTAAGCTTTGATCCAGAACACAAAGAAATTTGGCTCATTTGGAAAAAAAATGCAAATCTTTTTTTTAAAAAGGATCCCCTAATGAGCTTATCACCAAACAGCTGAACAGTTGCAGGGAAATGACATAGCAGGAGTTTTATTTATTCATTTAGAGGAGTTCAGTCTCCCTGGGTTGTACACAGGGAATACCAATCCAAAGAAACTCATTTTCACATCTGTTCTGCTGATAAGCTATAATTGGTGACTGATTGCATACCAGGCATTTTCTTTCATCCCTGACCTTTTTGTCCTGATAACCTGGTCATTTCCTGTCAGAGGTTAGAACTGTACACATTTAGGCAGAAAGAGCTTTTTCCTTTACAGAGATGAAGCACTTCCCTGGCATCTTGAAATATTTCTCATTTGCAATATGACATGAATCGCTTTAAAATGGAAGTATTTGGAAAGGAGAAGAAAACATTTTTAGAGCAGCTTTTAGTAACAGACAATCAGCCACATACTTGGCTGAGGAAATTGCCATCTATCCACGGATTTATTTCTAGCCAGAATCTGAGATCTCCCATTTTTTTTATTACTGTAGTAATATTCAATATCAAATGAATCTCAGTCATTAAAACTGAAACTAAAGGCAAATATGACCTGTCTAGACTTAAGAGAGGAGAAGGTAGCTACTGTCTGGAACTGATTCACCTGAGATGTGCATCTTTGGGATTTTACTTTCATTTGAAGGGTAAAGTAGCTGTTCTTGTCTCTGGAACTGAATAATGAAATTTCAGAGAATAGCGGTTTTCTACTTCTTATACTAATGCTAGATCTTGCTTGAAATTATTGTTCTAGGCTTAAGTGCCAAAAATAATGGCTCTGTTGCTGATTAATGTTTTTGCTGAAAAGGGAAAGTCTGGAGGGTGAAGATGGAGAGTAGGCACAGAATTTGAAATCAAGATGACAGAAAAAGTCTTGAGACATATTTGGAAGTTACTTGTGGCAATTTAGATTTTGAATTTTAATTGGTAGCAGGCTGATTCCACATTTGTTGAAGATTGTCAGCATGCTGGCCAATAATCTTGTTTTTGTCCTTTACTTAAAGCATATACTTTTGTTATATAGAGAGAGCTTAGAACGTGCATGCTAACATTTTTTTTTGTCTCTTCCACAGTTCTGAATGGATATTTGAAATTCATTTCTCATTGAGTTCAAATTTTTCTTGCTGATTAAAGACATTTAGTGATTTTCTTTATTATTTAAAATCACAGATGTATCTTATGCATATTGTAAAAATCGAAAAAGTCCAAACAAAAATATATGAAAGAAAAGTAAATAACCTCCCCACTCCAGCTTCTATTTGAGGTAACTCTTTTGAGGTAACCAGTATTTACAGCCTTGTATTGTCTTTCCACATCTTTCTCTAGACTTTTCTAAAAGTATAGATATATAACATATGGTTCTCTCTTTCTTGCTCTTTTTCTCTCTCTTAAATTAGCGTGGCACTCTATACATGTAGAAATGTAGTTGATTGTCTACTCAATGCCTGTTTTCAAGTGTCACCCTATGATACACTTTACTAAATAGCTATACCTCCATGAAGTCATTCATTCCTTCCCAAAAAGGAAAACACATTTCCTCATATATTTATAGCATTGCACTTGAAGTCTAGGATATCCAGGTGTTGGGCAATTTTCTCCATCAAGTCTCCATGAGCCTCTTCATGGTCCCCCAGGGACCTTTAAATAACCAATTCTCCCAGAACCATTTTTTTAAAAGATTATCATTTCCCCATTGAATTTCCTTGGCACTTTTGTCAAAAATCAATTGATCATAAGTGTCTATTCCATCATTCTGTGTCTGTTCTTATGACAGCACTGCAGTGTCTTGATTTAAAGTATTGTAACCACACTGCAAAAATAGGACAATGTCAAGATGATACTGGTACATACACACACCACAAATAGTATGAAAAGGTTTATTACTTACATAAGGAGGCTTTCTGGGGAGAGCAGGTCTGGCCTCCTAAGCTGGTCTAAAAATGGCTTGAAGGAGCAAGGAAAGGAGACTAGCTTGAGGTTTTCCTTGTAATTAGGAGGTGGGATTAGCAGGGACTTGCTGGTTTGAATCTTCTGGTGGTGCCTTCCAAATGGAGGAGCTCAGGCTTTCTTATCAGCTTGCCCAGATGTGAAGCAGAAGAGAAAGAGAGAGAGGCGAAGCTTAAAAGATGTCAGTGGGCGGGCAAACATCAATAAATGAAACTAAATGCTTTATTACGAGGGACTTTGTAGCAAGTGTTGAAATTGAGTGGTGTTAAGTCCTCTTTTTTCAAATTTTTTTTCAAAATTGTTTTCAAAACTGTTCAAGTTTTCTTTCTTTTTTGTGCTAAATTAATTGATTATGGTATTAAGGATTTACTAGCTTTATAAAATGAAGGTAAAAACTTTGCATCTTCCATAACTTAAACAATGAAAGAACTTGTTTTCTCTTTACAAGTTAGATAATACTTTTGTGAAACTATCAGTGCCCAGTACTTTAAAAATGATTGGTTCCTAATTACCTTACCAATTTTTTCTGTGGTAATTTGTCTATTAATCTTTTTATCTCAGATCTGCCAATATTAGAAAATTATAATTTTATAAGAAATTATCCTTTAAATTTTCAAATTTATTATGATATAAATATTGTAATATATTGTATAACTTTACTTCAGTTTTTGATGTGTAAAATAAGTATATATGTTGAAGTGTATTTACTTTGGTGATAATTAAATTATAATATGCTAAAGGCTTAGAATAGTAAGCACATAGTAAGTGCTCACTTAATATTGGTGTAGAATTGCTGAATAATTTTGTTACTATGGAATATTTTTCATTTATGGTGTTTTTCTCTCTCCCTTTTTTCTTAGTTTGCTATCCATTAACTAGTTTCTTGGTCTTTATTGAATGTTTCTTTTGGCTTAATTTAAACTTTCTTGTAGTTTTAAAATTCTCATTAATTTAAGCTTTTCTCTTCAAGTGTGTCTTCTTACTTTCTTTTAATTTATTTTGTTCTTTATTTCCTAATTTCATGAATACTCAGCTTATTTATTTTCAGTTTTCATTGTTAAATAATAAAAGCATTTATTTTCTAGTGCCTCTAGAATTATCTAAACTGTTCTCTTTTTATTACATTTAGATAATTTTAAATGTGTTTTTATTTTCTCTTTTATTGAAGTGTTATTCATGAGAGGGTGTCATACTTTTAAGCAGTCAAGTTGTCATTTTTTGGTTGTCTTTTTATTGTCTATTTATAATTCCTTCAGGTAATAATCAGGAAATACAAACTTTAAATCTAAAATTTTGAAGTATATATTACAGTTTTTTGTTACCAAGTTCAAGATACACATTGTAAATGTTTTATCAATATAAATAAATAATGTACATTATCTGAAAAGTGCAAAACTATTTTTATCCCTTTCATACACACACGCACACATATACACACACACACACATATATACACACACACACACACATATATATACACACACACACACACACACACACACCCCTTTCAATTATAAATTCTTTCTCAGCTCCCTTGAAATGTAAATCTTCTCCCAGCGTCCTGCTAGTTTTATAACTCAGGAATGTCTTCCTCAAGGGTGTGAAAGCTCTCCCTTTAAAATATAATCATCAACGAATTTACCACTCCTATCTCCCAGTCTCAGGGAGAGGATAGCAGCTTAACTTGGATAAGTGCCAACTGGCAAACACAAGTGGCCTAATGACATTGGCTAACTCCTGCCTGATGCCTCTAGTACTTTTCCACTAGTGCTTAAAAACTCTCCTGCTTGCTTTTTGTTTCAGTGGAGTTGAGTTTAATCTCTCTCCCCTATTGCAATAGTTTTGAATAATGTCTTCCTTGCCATTTTAACAAGCATCAACTGTAATTTCTCTTTGCACCTGACACTTGTTAAAATGTAATATTTTACAGCTTGCTGACTATTATTCTAGTTCTCTATATCTTTCTTATGGGTGACTTTTATCTCTTTTAGATTAGTTGGAGCTTTTATAGTTTATATGGGATGTAATGAAATGCTGATGTATCCTTGCAAACAATGCAAACTGGTTCTTTTTTTTTTTTTTTGAAGTAATTACTATAGTAACTTTATTTTCTCTGCATCCCATAAAATGGGGCAAATAAATCTCATATTCAAAAAATGTTTGAAGTAAGAGTCCACAGAAAAATCAAATCCAACCCATTTATTGTAAATATAAAATGAATAAGAACTTCCAAAGTAAAGTGTAGGTCTCACAATAAATTAATAGCAGCACCAAACCTCAAACTCAAGTTTTTAAACTCTAGTCTATCCTTTTCACTCTTATAAAGACTAAATGAACCTTCTGTGAGAAACAGTGAAGAAGAAAGTCCATGGACCTGTATACTCTAATGGAAGGGGAGGGAGGATGTGTACTTGAAAGATATTTGGTTTCCTGCTAAGAGGCAAGTTTAGACCAAAGGTTGTGAAACAATTGAGATACCAATTTACTTCATTGTGGGGTATCCAGGTTTAACCAATTAAACTATATATGTCTAGTTAGATTTGGATTTCTAGTAATGAGTATTTCTTTAGTATAAGTATGTCTCAGACAATATTTAGGGCACATTATACTAAAAGCAAATTCATCGTTTATCTGAAATTCAAATTGAACTGGGCATCCTGTAGGACTTTGGGGAATTGAGACAGGTGAGCAAAAGAAAATTCCAAAGTGCTCTGAATATTTAAACAAACAGAGGTAATATATTCTATCCTTGTAATTATCAAAGTCTGCAATAAGACACATAGAACACATACTGGGTAGTGAAGCTTGGATATCTGAGGTACGTGACATTTGTGCATCCTTGTTACAGGTTTGCTTTCCCCAAGTTGCATATTAGGAAAAGAAGCTTCATTGATAGGTAACAAAGTAAGTGAAACCTGATGCATTAGAAATTGAAGAAATAACAGTGAGATCAGATCCTCGATGGAAGCTTTATCAAGTTCTGACAATTCGTGAGATTAACTAGCTTATAATTCAGCTGGTCCATGAAGATATCAAAAGACAGTTTCCTTAAAGAGGATATTTTCCATGATAATTTCCTTGTTGTAGTTAGGAGTTGATATATAAAGGAAAAAGATAATAGAACAATTCTTGCTCTGTGGTCATTGAAAATTACAAAAGCAATTGATGTTATCAAATTTTTTAGAGGCTTTGTTTTGGACCATAAAATAATTTGTTCTGAGTGTTCCTGATATGCCAGAAAAAAATTGAATTTGTTGTTCAGATAAAGATAAAAAAGCAATACTATTCCACAATAACATCCCCATGAAAATATAAATTTGGCTACAATATGACTGGCAATTTAGCTTCTGACCTCTGCTCAACTTTGTAGGTTTATGGGGTAGTGGTAAGGTGGGGGGATGGGGAGTGACCTGAAATTCTTCTGCAAGATGCCAGGGGAAGGATTAGGAGGTAATTGCTTTGTGATTATCTGGAACTTGCTCAATTCTGGGTATAGTCAATCTTCTACACAAGCTTCAATAGTTTCTGTGCTTTTTGTTTTTTTCATTAACTTTGCAATAACAAAATCACATGTTTTATGCAACTGATATTTTGGATCTCATTTTGACCATTATGTAGGAATTTAACTACCATGATGCACATGCTGCAAAGACTAAAATGCTGCATTGAAGTACACTGTATATATGTGGTGAATAAGTTAACTTCTCCAGATAATTATGAGAAATAAAAATAAAATCCTAAGCTCCCCAAATAACTGAACAAACCCTTGTTGGCCAAGGAGACCCCACAAAAGCCTTAAAAACTGAGTTCCTGGCCATGATGGTCGGACTGCCTCATTATGCCCCTCCCGCACTAACCACCATTAGGCTTTCTTTTCTGAGTTAAACAGAAACTAGTCCTTTTGAAAGACTTGCTCTGCCACTGATTTACACCACAGCTGACCAGCATTCCTTTCTGGTAAGGAATGGCCCATTTACGGAGGTTGTGCAGGTTGCCGCTGTGTCCTCTGTTTCACCTTTTGAGTACAGAGGCCAATTTTAATGTATTTAAATGTTAAGTCTCCACCTCAAAGTGAACATGGGACACATGTAATATACATGTTTGCTTAGCATGCATGCATGCATCCCTCCCTACGTGAATATTCATAGCTCCTCCTATAAGCTGTTGAATATGTATACTTAGCTGACCAGTTTAGCACAAATTCCTATCTCACTTTTCTTTTCTAAAAGTTGCCTGCTTTAAGTTTCTGTTGGAAGTTATGCTCCCAGCCGGTGGGGTGGCCAGCCTGCAGGCTGCAACCCTTTATAAAAAATAAAGCTCTCCTCTCCAAATTTATGAACCTAAGATTCTTTGTTGACAGTTATTACAATAGCCTCCCCTTTGGTCTGTCTGCATCTGCTCTTGCTGCTCTTTTTCATTCTTATGACAGCAGTTAGGGTAATCCTGTTAAAATACAAATTAGATTTAATCTGTTCAAAATCTCTCACTCACAGCACTGTAATCACAAAGCACTTGCAAGGTTTTCTGTGTTTGCCACCTCACCTCATCTCTAGGAACTTCTTTTTATTCTCCTCTTTGTCCGTTTGCTGAAACCAAACTAGAATTCTTTGACCATGCCAGGCTTTCTCTGGCCCCAGGCCTTGGCATTTCTTTTTTCCTTTGCCTTAAATGACTTTTATCTAGGTATTTTATAGACTAGTCTCTCCCTTCTTTTAGGGTTTAATCAAAAACATCTTGTCAGGGTGAATTTCCCTGACTGATCTCCTATTTGTCAACCTCAAATAATGATATTCAGAAAATAAGATTAAGTATAGAGTTTATTCAAGCCCAAATCTGGGAACGGCCATCCGGAAAGCACAGACTCCAGAGAAATGGGATCAGTGCTCTGAAGTTAAAAGTTAAGGTCTTGCTTTTATAGGCAGAAGACAAAGAAATTTAGTAGGATTTTATCATTTGCTATAGAAGGCTGGTTTATGAGTTACAACAATTTCATTGGTTACAGTTTCTTTTCTTTACAGCTTGTTTTCATTTCATTTCCAACTTAAAAGTGTATTTAACATTCTGTCTTAAGACAATGTGATAGTCATGAAGTCTTTGTGTGAGAAAGGTAAGAGGGAAATTAATCTGTATGAAGATCAACAGTAAAGAGGAAAGGGGTCTTCCTTGGCATGCTTTAGTCATTTACATTTTACAAAATAATGCAGGTAACAAAGAAGGCTTGTTAGGTAGGTAGCAAGGGATTCCGGGTCTCCTAGGGACTAAAGTAGGCGCCGCTGTGATTCACACCCCCAATGGGCTTTCAGAGAGGCTTGTGCGATGTCTGCATGTGCAGTGAGACTCAGGTCACGCAGCTCCAACTGTCCAATCAAAGTGGTTCCATGGTGACATCTGAACCACGAGGGAGGTCCCTATCTGGGCACTGTAAAACAAGATGCAGACCATAGCCAACCCCTTTTTTTGCCCCCTTTCTTTTGCTTTCCCTTTGCTGTGACAACAAATGTCCAGTTGTCATCTGTAGCATGTGTACCATGCTCTGTAAACCTATATCTTGCTCTTGCCCTATAATCCTATCTTTCTCTCCTCAATAAATCTCATTTTCGTGCTTGTCTTACTTTGGCACGTCTGATCATTCCTCGGTCACGAGCGCGCCAAAAACCTGCGTTTTAGACTGAAACCTGACAGGCGAATCTGTATCAGAGAAACAAAGGCTCCAGCTTCCTAGGTTACAGCTACTTGTTACTTGCCTCAAGTGCCATAAACATATTCCTTTAAGGCTCAAAATAAGTTAAAGTTTTAACAACTTAGATTTTGAATTACTTATTTTCACATATAAAAATTTCAACATCATACCCAATACAGCACTTACATCTCCCTTCTCAGATTATTTTTTTTTCCTTAGTACTTACTACAAACATATCACATTTTACTTATTTATCTTATTTACTGCTTGTCTTCCTCAGTGTAAAATCTTTGTGGCTACAGATCTGTGTTCATTTTGTTCAATGCTGTCCCCCCAGCACTTAGAACAGTGTCTAGCCTACAGCAGGTACCAAATAATTATTTGTTAAATGAATGGATAAAAGAGAAAATGCTCTAATCAGTGGTGTGGTAGCCAAACCAGCAACACTGACATCACTGAGAGCTTGTTAGAAATGCAAATTGTTAAGATTCACCTAGACCTACTGAATCAGAAACTTTGGGGGTGCCACTCAGTAATCTGTGTTTTAACAAGCCTGTCAGGTGATTTGGATTAATGTTAAAATTTGGAAACCATTGTTCTATGTTTCTGCCTCATCCGTGCTGTCTTTGGTACTGAACACACACTGCTTCTTTTTTATATGGAATGAGGCTGATAGCTTTTCTATAGGTAGATATTTACCAGCATTTTTGAAATATGAAAAAAATCAGCTTCTTGAAACTAAACCAATTATTTTATTTTGATGTATAAGATGGAATTTACTCATTACTTAGTGTTCAACCAACTTAATAAATGCAATTCATCTATGAAGGAAATGGAACTAAATAATGGCTAGAGAGAAGATATCTGCTATAGTTAGGACTTTCAGTTTGGATAAAGCATGTTTAAAGAGATGTTTGACTAATTTTTATTTTCTTAAAGAAACAGTTGTTTCAAAAAATAAAAGCATGATCATAACAATCAAAGTGAAAATGATTTGAAAAGTTGAATGACAATTTACATTTCTATTTTATTTTGCAAATAAGTGAGTACTAGATTTCTTTATTTTGATTTAGATTCAGTCAATAATAGTTTTTCATTGTTGTTGTTTGTTTGATTTTTGGATGGAACAGGAATTATTTGAATCAGTTGTCAAATAAAAAAACCAAATCCAGACTTAGGTAAGGACTTTTTTCAAAAGGATTATTGTAAGGGGGTGGGGAAAGACATTATTACAACAGGACGAGGGGCGTTGCTATAGGAAGACTGCTTGGAATGTGAGATCTGTAAGAGTCTCAGGTTAGGCAAAATGGGGTTTCTTTAATAAGGAGGGGGGAAAAAAAGCTAGAAAGAAGGTTGGGGGAAGTGGGATGAAGAAGATGAAAAGGTGGAGGTGGCTTGATGGGAGAGTAGATCTGAGAATGTTTTGTTCTGAGGTCAGCCTACTCTGCACGGGGGACTCTAAGGAGGGGTTGTATGCTGGTTTAGGCTGAGAGTTGGTCAAAGTTTCAGGAACCTGGAAGGAGGAGAGAAATGTAACCAAAATTTGGTTAAAAAGCATTTTATTCTGGTTGATCACTGGGAACAAAACATGTGAGCCAATCATTTATAAAGAAAAGAATTAGGAATTTGGAGGGTCTATGTCTGGCCTTTTCATAGGTAACAAGAGGGGTATCCATGAATCTTATCTCAGTCATATGGTGGAGGGTGTCGCCTTGAAATAGGCTATTTCCTGGAACACAAAAGAATGGGAGAATTTCTTAATCGCTGCTTTTTTTTCTAGGATCACAGGGCTCATGTAAAATTCAATATTGTGAAAGTCAATGGCCAAATGGGACTGGAGTTTAAGACAATCAAGTTTGAGAATTTCTCATCTCCTCAATTAGCAGACATTATTAGAAATATACATTATTAGAAAGATAATGCTGGAATTTTTTTCCACTTACAATTATCTACTTGTGTGATTTAAAAAAACTACAGATGAAAGCAGAGGCTATAACTGGCTTAGAAGTGTTAGAAAAATACAATTAAAAACAAAAAACGTCCCACCAACTATTCATGGAAAACCCCAAAATCTGTAAAATAATTTAAAGGAGTTTATTCTACATGTGTGACTGCAGCCTAGGGAACATGGTCTCAAGAGGTCTTGACAAAATATGTCTGAGGCAGCTGGATTACAGTTTGGTTTTATACATTCATGGACACAGGAATGCATAAACCATATACATTGGTTTGGTCCAAAAAGGTGGGACATCTCAAAGCAAGGGCTTATAAAGCATAGGTGGATTTTAGGTATTCTTTAGTTGTCAATTGGTTGAAATAGTTAAGTTTTGTCTAAAGACCTGGAGTCAATAGAAAAGAATGCTTGGGTTAAGGGAGTATTCCATCTGTCATGTGATGCTATATCAGAATCAGATTGGAAACAAAGCCACATTATACCTGGTTAATAAAAACCCATTTTATGAGATTTTATTGTTCATAGACAGGACTCACCAGGCCTCTTAGAAAGGAATTTGGGCAAAAGGAAAAAAAAAGGTTAGAGTTCACTCCTCACAATCCAGAAAACCTCTCCACAAAGGTAGAAGAGGAAGAAAACAGCTTTATTATTGAATGAGCATTAAGCCAGAAAGTGATGTGCATCATAGGCAATCCACTAAGAGATTGCAAAGACATAAAGAAATCTCACTCTTTTATATAGCTAAAGTAGATACAACCTATCACACACATGTTCTCAAGATAAACAATAACTAGTACTCAAGTAAGAGGACTTGGCACCATTTGTCACATCTAGATTCACCTGGTAATTGGGGTGGCCATCTATGTTTGCTAATTATTATAGCTTTATCCAAAAGAAAATAAACTTCTCATGACAGGTGGTAGTTTTGCATCTTGGAGCTAGCCACTTTCCTGCGGAAATTGGGAGATAAGGGCGCTATCTTCCTCAATGATTACTGTCTATAGGAAGACAAACTATTTTGGTTTACTCTCACATGATTCTCAATACTTCACTTCTGACACCAGATACATAGGTTTTTTTTCCCACACCAAGAAATTCTCCAATTCTCTGTGGACACCAAGTGGGTGTACTGTAATTCAGTTCAATTCTGATGCTATCTGCCTGGTGTTAGTGCACACCCCATAGGTTAAGGGCTCATTCCCACGAGACTGCTACCCCTTTCAGATGCCATTTTTAAGTGTTGGGTCCTCAAATTACCCACAACTTTTGTCTGACTTGGCTACAAATTAGAGGTTCCCATAATCCTCCCTCCTCGGGTTTCATAATTTGCTGAAATGGCTCACACAGAACTCAGGAAAACACTTCCTTACATTTACTGGCTTATGAAATAAGGGAAGAGACTTATCCCCCCTTTTCTTCTTCATGTATTTACTTTAGAAAACTTGTACGTTCTTCTCTTGCTCTTTGAAATGTATGTAAATCTTTTAAAAGCTCAATAAGCCTCTCAGCACATTTAGGCTCCTGCACTGGGTTAGGTGCTAGCCACTGTAGGCTGTGCATTACATGTATTCTTTCTACAAGATGAAGTCTATTATTATGTCCACTCTAAAGGTGTAATATGAGGAAATGTGCACAGAAAGATGTAAGTTACTTGCCCAAGATCAACAAGTGTAATACTGAGATTGAGACTAAGGCAGTCTGAACTCCAGAGTTCATGCTTTTAACCATAAGCTCTGCTGTTTCTCACAGATGGTATTTGTCTTTCTGATAAAAGAGATAATGGAGGTCATTGATTTTTAATAAGGGCTCATGAGAACCTATTTTGATCATGCATAGATGGCAACAGTAGTAAAAACCTGATGCTCTGGTCTAGCCCAGGTCCCAAGGCTATAGTCAAGAAACACTACCAGTGGCAGCAGCCAAGGAAAAAGTACATATGAAAGGCTTGAGGAGTTGTTATTTTCCTCAGCTTAAGAATTATGACCTTATATTTTCTGAATTGAATCTAACTTAATTTGTGCAACTAAATTTTAATGGTGCAAAGTTTTATTTTTGAAACTCTAGATTTGAAAATGGAGTAGGTGGTAGAAATCTTGGGATTTATTGATAAGATTGTTGTGCTTGCCTCAAAGTCTATGGGTAGAAGGTGTATTGTTGAATTGTATTAAGAATGAAATAGAAAAAGCAGAAATAAAGCTCTGTATTGCTGACAACCAAATGCCTGCTAACAATGACAAACTACTGGAAAAGGTGTCTCACGACTCTTCTCTGACAATATGATCATCTCCTAGATAAACAATATTAAAGGCAGAAGTCTACCTCCAGGGCTTCTCTAGGAGGGCAGCTCCTGTCTCTGATTGTGTTTCCTGGCTCTTTTGGTGCCATCAGGTAGACAGAGCTAGAGGCTAAAGATATTCAGTAGCATTTTCCACCTTAATACTGGCAAAAGAAATAACACTTAGGAGGTTCACATCCTTACAGCTTCATATCTGGAACAATATGTATGTGAAAGGTTTTGACAAATGACAAGAGTCTTTGCTCTTTCAGGAAATCACCTGGCCATTATTATTCATAATTTTAAGAGTTGACAAGAATTTAGGAAGAAGTTCCCCAGAGTCTCAACTGAATTCTTGAACTCATCCCAAATCACTCCCAATCATATCCCAGACTTAGATTCCTTTGTTAGACCCTTGGCTGCTGATAGTCTCGTGCATTTTATTCCAAATGTGAGTTGACCTGGAGAAACAGACATACATTTGTTCTTGCCTGGAAATACCCAACTGTGCATTACCCTATGTGGGATGAAAAATGGTGGACTGGATTTCTAGATTTTAGGGTATTTATTATATTCTTAATGTAGTAAGCAATATCCTTTCCTCCTACTTTTTGGTTTAGGAATCTTAGTGGGACCCTGATTTGGACACATGATATCACATTTACAGTAAAATAGTACATAAATACAGCATACTCATTTCTAAATGTGAGTTTAACAGGAATTCAGGGACTTCAGCAGAATCATCATTATTATCTCCTTTTGCTAAATAGAAAACTGAGGTTTGTAGGATTACAGTGACTCAGTGACATGGACGAGATTAGTTAGTAAGTAGCAGTGATGCAGATCCATGGATTTCTCTGTGCTCTTTCTGCTTCACGGCACCAAAAGGTTGAGGACTGAACTCTGACATTTTTCCTTGCTCAAATTCCTTTCTAACAGGTCTGGGGGAGAGTCACACCTTACAAGCAATAAAAATCTCCACAAACAGGTCTTTTTGTCCCAGTATATTGTGTTTTGTTTTCTCAAACTTGACTGTGGCATGGCATCACACGACAGATAACAGACCTCCTTATCTTAACCATTCCTTTCTACTGACTCCAAATTTTTAGACAAAGCTTCATGCTTTCTACCAATTGGCAACTAAAAATTCTCTAAACCCATCTATGACTTGTAAGCTCTCACTTTGAGACGTCCCATCTTTTTGAGCCAAACCAAACTATACTTCCCATGTATTGATGTATGATTTCACCTGCAATTCCTGTCTCCCTGAAATGTATGAAACCAATCTATAACCCCACCACCTCAGGCACCTTCTTAGGACCTCTTGAGACTGTGTCTCCACAGACTGTGGTCACTCATATTAGCTCAGAATAAGTGTTTTTATCTATTTTGACAGAGTCTGGTTTTTCTGTCATCAGTGCCTTAGTCACAGGATTGGAGCTGTTATCAAACAGAGTTACATGCTACAGAGAACTCTTTTGTGAAAGGAAGAGTCATTGTGACTAATTTGACTATTGTATTATTTTAAGAAATTGCCAATGGCACTCCAAACTTCAGCAACCACCAACCTGATAAGTCAGTAACCATCAATGAGACAAGATCTTCCACCAGCAAAAAGATGACAATTCTTAAAGGCTCAGTTGATCATTAGCGTTTTTTAACAACAGAGTATTTTTTATTTTTTAAATTTCATTTCAGAATATTATGGGGTTACGAACACTTTGATTGCATATATTGCCTTTGCACTGCCCGAGTCAGAACTACAAGCATGCCCATCTCCCAGAAAGTGCACACCACACCCATTAGGTGTGAATTTACCAATCCCCTCCTCCCCCCCTCCCACCTACCTGACACCCAATGAATGTTACTTCCCATATGTGCATGTAAGTGTTGATCAGTTAGTGCCAATTTAATGGTGAGTACATGTGGTACTTGTTTTTCCATTCTTGTGATACTTCACTTCAGAGAATGGGCTCCAGCTCCATCCAGGATAATACAAGAGGTGCTAGTTCACCATTGTTTTTTGTGTCTGAGTAGTACTCCATGGTATACATATACCACATTTTATTAATCCACTCATGTATTGATGGACACTTGGGTTGTTTCCACATCTTTGCAATTGTGAATTGTGCTGCTGTAAACATTCAAATTCAGATGTCTTTATTATAGAATGTCTTTTTTTCATTGGGTAAATACCCAGTAGTGGGATTGCTGAATCAAATGGTAGTTCTGCTTGTAGCTTTTTGAGGTATCTTTATATTACTTTCCACAGAGGTTGCACTAGTTTGTAGTCCCACCAGCAGTGTATGAGTGTTCCTATTTCTCTGCATCCATGCCAATACTTGTTGTTTTGGGACTTTTTGATAACAGCCATTCTCACTGGAGTTAAGTGATATCTCATTGTGGTTTTGATTTGCATTTCCCTGATTATTAGAGATGTTGAGCAATTTTTCATATGTTTAATTAAGTATATACCTTAATGTTTTTAGACATAATGCTATTGTACACAATAGACTATAGTATATTGTAAATATAATTCTTATATTCCCTGGGAGAACAAAAATTCATGTTAGTTGCCTTATTGCAATATATGCTCCGTTGAGCTGGTCTGGAACCAAACTTGCAATATCTCTAAGGTATGCCTATATGAAGAATCATATTTTTCATATGTATAATTTTAAAACCCTGAAAAATGGTGACTTTTTATCATAGTGCTAACATAATGGCATGTGATAGATTTTAAATGTTCTCACCCCCCCAAAAAAAAAATGATAGGTATGTGAGGTGATGGATATGTTTGTATTTATGTACAGTCACTCTGGCGATCAACAAAGAATGCCTCTTTCCCCACACTATTGTCAAAACTATAGTGAATATTATGTGTCTACCAAGTACTTAGCCATATACGAACAGACAGACTTCAGTTTAGTTTGCAATGATCATAATCAGAAATAAGAGAGTATTATAGTACAGAATGCAATCTTGATTTTCTTTTCTCTTCCCTTCCTTCCTTCCTTAGCTTCCTTCCTTCCTCTCTCTTTTATTTTTTTTTTGCAAACAGCTCTTAAAATTAAAAATTTGAGAATTAATGGAAGAAGGAAACAAAATAATTCTAAAGCACTGCCCTACTGAATATATTTAACAGCTTTCCAAAATTCGATAGCTGGATCTCAAATTGTTTTTTTGCATTAGTACAATTTTGTTTCTGACTGATCATATGGATCACTGCAAAACCCACCTCCACTGTTGACTGGTTATTTTCAGTGACATCTGTGTGAGTGGGATGTTAGTACATTCTGCAAAAACTACAGAATTGTGCTTCATAGGATTACTAGGATTATGCTTCATTTGATACTGTTCCAGTTCTCTGCTTTTCTTTTTCCCTTAAATTGCTTCTCTAAAGACTAAAAAATTAATAACAACAATAAGGCTGGAACAGCAAAACTGCAGCCTTCACTTTGGCTGAGCCCTTAAGAGCATCTCAACTATGAATTTGTGTGCCATCCGCTCTGTTTATAATGGTGAAAATTCAGGTAATTTCTTTTCTTTATGAAACTGCATTGTTTATAAATGACATGTTTCTTGCTTACTCCTGAGCTGAAGTCATACTTAGGTTCCCAAGGAGAGTGTACTTAATGGAAAAGGAACATGAATCAAGTGGCTGTGTAGGACTATAAAGGCCTGGCCTGCTGCTCCCATGAGTAATAGCTCCTAGTGGGCCTCACCTGTAACTCTAAGAGAAGTCAATTGCTCAGCTTTGGGAGATACTTTAACTCTATGTGCCTACCAAACTCCACTGAGGCCATCTAAAATACTATTTTTTAGAAAATGAAATAGTACTCTATTAGAGGATTTAAACTTCTCCAAAAGAGAGTGGCAATTCCTTCCCTCGAGACCATGTATTTCCAAAAGCTGCTTTGCTGGAGCATCTTGGCTGTCTGTAGAAAGTTCCTGCAAACATGAAAATATGAATAATTTTTTATAGCTAAGGATTTTTATGACAGAAATACTCTGTGAATACAGTACATGAATTCTTACCCATTTATCAACTTAGGGTGCTATTAGTCAGAAGTGAAAAACTAGAGGTTGCAGACCAGTGGCCAGGAGGCCGATCTTGCCTATAGGTGTTCCATTTGTCCAGTGCAGGGTGTTAGGAACTGAATATTTGTGTGCCTCTCCAAAACTTATGTGTTGCAATTCTAAATCCCCAATGTGATGGTATTAGGAGATGGAGCCCTTGGGAGGCAATTTAGGTCATGAGGATGGGGCCCTCATGAAAGGGATAACTGCTCTTAAAGAAGGGACCACAGAGAGCTCTTTCACCTTCTTTCTACCATTTGAGAATACAAGGAGTTGGCAGTCACAACCTGGGAGACAGCCCTCACCAGAATGCTGGCTCTCTGATCTCAGACTTCCAGCCTCCAGTACTGTGACAAATAAATTTATCATTTATAAGCCACTTGGTATATGGTATTTATTATAGGAGCCTGAATTAAGACAGAGCTTCTCAAAATATTGGTTGTTAGCTAATATTTAAAAGTCTGGATTTCAAGTGTCTTTTGGGGAACTGAAAGATCTAGTGTTGCTAGGGTGGCATTCCTACACTGTGATTATACCACTGTCCCTTCAGGACAGAATATGGGCTTCGCTTATTTATATTACCTGTTTACTTCCCATAGACTCTTGAATTTACAGCACCTGGTAAGTTCTGGGAAGGCAGAATATACATTTTTTTGAGACGATAGAAAGCAAGAGGGAATTATTTAAGACAGCTCAATTTGTTTTCCTCTTCAAAGTCTCACATTCCCACTGAGTAAACGATTCTGTGCTCCAACAGCACTTCGAACATGCCTCATTGAAGGTACTTTTCATTTTTCCCCCCAAGTCTGCCTTCTGCCATAGAACTTCAGGGCAGAAACTGTATCCTGATTGCCTTTGTAATGTCCCAGTGCTTATTACTGCCATGGAGGTCCTTGGAGAGCTGCTTTCTGAATGAATGAATGAATGCTTGAGTGCATGAATGAACAAATGGTCCATTGGGCTATTAATGATGACTTGAGTTTCTTGACTAAGGGGGATAAAGGTGACTTAGGAAGGGTTTGTCTCAACACTTGGCGCTTTTGGGTAGTTTGTGTCATATAGAACTTCGAATCTATGCCACTGGAAGCCTGAGCTATGTATTAGAGCAATACTACTGCCATGGAGTAGCTTTATTTTCTTCTGAATACAGAGAATAACAATTCTTATTTAATCATCCTATTAAAATTAATACAAAACCTAACACAAGCTCATTATTCCTATCAAGTTTTTAATCATTACCTGACAAAAGAAGCCAAAGCCATCCAAAAATATAATTTTTGTCCTCCCTTTGGAAGAATAACGTGTTCAAGTTTTCTCTCATTGTAATTTCAGTTCTGTTTTTAGTTATCCCTTTATAAAAGAATGGAAAATTGTCTTTCCAATCTCTCCTTTGTCAAGAATGTAAATACAAAATGTTCAATGTTTTGGAACAGTTTTAATATATTTCTCCTTTAAGATTGTAAAAGCTAAAACATGCCATAGCCATTTAATCAAAGGGTAAATATTTTCGTGACTGCAATGAAGAGGAAGCTTTTGAACAAATAGTATCTGAGGGTGGTTATTCTAATTGGAATTGTTGCATAAGGAAAGCAAAAGCAATTCCCTGAATGGAGAAGGCAAAGCTGATTTAATCCAATCTTATTAAGGACAGGTCTATTGTGAATGAGCTCTTAATCATTTTATCACCAACCAGAAGTTACTTTTAGATTTGTTTCCCACACAGACTGCAGTATTTCCATGACTCTTATCTCATGCAGTTATCTATCATTTTGACATTGATATAATTTTAGAAGTTAAATTTAAGTCATGTGTAATTACATATACAGAATTCTATTTTGCATGTGCTTACATTATAAAATTGGAAATAGGTTCATTTCTATGTGGGAAAAATCATTAGAGAATTGATTACAGTATTTTTTAAAATAGGGACAGGGTTAACATGAGGTCTGGCTCTGAGAAATTTTATGTAGAGTCTATATTGTGCACACTGCAAGAATATCAACTTTCTGATAAAACTAGTTTGTGCCTGGAAGTGTAGCAATGCTGTCTATAACTCAATTTTTAATTACATATCTCTGAAAGCAATATTTTTATATAGTATATTTAATAATGAACAAACTACTTATTTGGTATGTTAATAATTAAAAAAACCTGTTAAAAATAGATATTGTTTTAGCATATCATTAAAATAAAAAGCACATGCTCAAACAGAACTTATTTAGTATTTCTTGATTATGGAAAACTACATTTTTCTCTGCAAATGTAATCCTTGCTAAAGATGTGTACCCTTTATGGACATTTGAAACTTCTTTCCCATTTTAGAATGAGAGTATCTAAACTTATACCTAAAATGTTGCTTTAATGTTCTTTGTCTATTTAGTGAAGAAGCATTGTGAAGGAAATTCACTGGACTCTCCACTGAAAATGATTTCCCCTCATTTTGAAGGTGAGCTCCTGTGGTATTAAGGCATTGTACATGTATAGCAATTACTGCACCTGCAGAGTAACAATTTTCCCCACACAAATATAATTTTATAGTTCTTTAAAGAAGGCTTTAAAAATATCTAACAAAGAGAAAGCCTTCCAAGGTAATCTTCTTAGGCAAATCCTTGTTTGATGTGTGGATAGGAAAATAGGACCAGTGGGCCTGCTGGGATGTTCTGCCCAGCCCTGGACTTCTCCTCAAAGGACCTTTATTAAAAGAAAGTTCCTTTGCTCTCAGGACATCAGTAAACTTACCTCATGGGTCTCAGGGAGGCCACTGGCTGAGGGATAGAAAAGGTGTGAAGCCTACCTAGAAGGGCAGAGCTATGACTTCCTCCAATCCATGCTTATAGGACAGAGCACAGGAAAGATCTGCAAAGGGGACTTCCTAAGAGCCCTGGATTCTCTGCTTCCCCTGGAGTCCCCAGGGAAGCCCACAATTTTAAAATTGAACCTTGAAAGGACTTATTTACTTCAAATTTCAAGTGCACTGTTTGGCTCTGGCAGTGGGAGGGGCAGCACAGCCCAATATTGGATGGAGATTTTCTCAGGGCTGGTTGGCGTGGAAAGAAGGCAGTCCTTTTGTAGGTTCGGAGGCACTTGCCCCAGGTCTCCCTTCATTAAGCTGTTCTGACCCATGAAGTAACATAAGTCTCCTTGCTCCTGAATTATGGACTCACATTTCTCTGGCATGGAAGAGAGGTGCAGAAATCCCGCTTCCTCCCCCAGCTCAGCCTAGTTCATCCCCACACTCAAGCAACATCAATGTCAATAAACGTGAAGACACCAAATTTATTCCATACCCTTAGGCTTGCTGTGACAAACTGATGTAGTTATAAGAAATGATACGTATTTTAAATTTAAATAATTTACCTTAATCTTTTAGTTATCAAAATCACATTTTAACAAGTTGATTCTAACACTGTGCCAAACAGTTGTATGAACTTTTGAGAAAAATTAATGATCCGTTTCCTGAATCTTCATCCCTTAGTCTTTAAAACATTTCTTTCATTGTCACTACTCGATTTCCATCATTTATCTCCTAATTTCTCGACTATCAAAGTAGCTTTTCAATTGATTTTTTTATTCAGATTATTTTCTATCTATAACTCCAAACCATCTTGCATAATGTTGTCAGATTAAATTTCCTAATAACTAGCTATTTGCATGCTAAAAAACCTTCAGTAATACCTACTGTTCAGCAATAAAGTAAAAACTTAAATACTTATTAAAAGGTAAAATCTCATCATGCCATCTGCCTGCTTAACAACCTTTGTTGGCTCTCCACTCACCTTAAACTAAAGTCTAAATGCCTTAGAAAATGGTATCTAGCTCTCTCTGACCTGTCCCTGACCACCACTTTAACCCCATTATCCTCACTGCATCCCAGCTCCCTTGGATTTTTGTTATAGTGCTATGACCTTCTCCACAATTAGCCATGGTTCACTTAGGATCCCAAGGGAACATAGAGAAGACAGAGCCAGTTCACGGTAACTTGGGGACTTACATCATCCTCAAAAGCCAAGGTACTGATTGGAGAGAACTAGCTGTAATCTGACTGCTTCTCTGCATCTTGACACCACCAACACCCTAGTCCAAGTCACAGTTATTTCTTATTGGTCTACCTCCATCCACTCCTGCCTCACCCCTGGTTTTCTTCCAGTCGTATGCATTTGCCATGCTTGATCTTGTCATGGAGACTTTGCTCTTGTTGATCACTCTATCTCAAGTGCTGCTTCTTTCTACTTTATGTCCACTGATATCATTCTCATTTTATAAATCTTGAGTCACTTAGTCCTTCCTCAGGAAAGGCTTCCTTGAGCTCCCTGACTACCTCAAATGCCCTTCTTGTATCCTCTTTTAGCTCTGTGTGCACCTTCTTCATGGCGCTTTTCACAATTACAGTTTTTACATTTATTTTTCTGAGTGTTTGATCAGTATGTGTCTCCTCCATGATACTGTAAGCTCCATTAGGACAAGTACTAGATCTGGGGTATTTCTTTTTCCTTTTTTAAAAAAATTACTCTCTATTTCTGGTGTCCTGTGCAGTTCTTTGTCAAAAATAGGTCTGCTTAATAAACATTTTTAGAATGAATTTGAATTATACATCAAAGTCATGTCATAAGCTTATTTCAAGGTAATACACTGTGATCCAGATTTACAACTCCTTTCTCTAAAGTGTACAGCAAAATAGGAGATGCTATTAATATTCAACTTTTCTAGAACATTAAGTCTTTCTGTTTTCTGAAAAAAACACTGCAGCTAAGTCAGATTCTCTTATGTCCTATCCTAGCCTTTCTAGAGACAAGATAGGTTTCTTGTTTGATTCATTACTTTTTTTCCTCCCAAACTTTCATGATAGAAGTTTCCTATCAATGTTCCTAAAAAGGCATAAGTAATGAAAATATGGGCATTATTAAACAAATATCTAGGATTAAAAGGAAAAAAAATGTCATAAATAGATTATTAAAAAATAATGAATCATATGTATTTCTGCTTCCCTAGTAGTTTATTTCATTCTACCGTAAAGAGCTGCTATAATCTTAAATCTTATTTTAGGTCCCAAATTGTGCTTAGGCTGTAGGTCCTTTTCCAGGCAATTTTCTCAGCCTGGTATGCTCTATCCTGCTCCCTGCCCCGTCCTTCCTTTGCCACACATCCTTCAGATCTAGGTGAAAATAGCACTTCCTAAAGATTGCTTTCTCTGACAACCTTGCACTTCTTCAACATAATCTTTGTTCAATGTATGTTTTCTTTTCCCTTCTGGTCTATCAGCTACTCTAGGTGGAATCATATTTAATTTTTTGTTGTATTCCCGAGTATTATACAATGCCTGATATATAAGAACTGGTTAATTAGTATTTATTGAATGGATAAATAAATGGCTTTTACCATCTGAGTACAACCTATAAGCCACACTGCCTCTCACACAAATTTTATACTCCATTTCTGTGGTATTGTTCCTGCCATATCTAGATTTGCTATGACATTCCATTTTCCTAAAATTGCACTATATATGTATGTTTTGTTTTGTTTTTGTTATAGACTTCCATCCTCCACCTATCATGGCCTATTTAACACAAATGCTATACGCTTCACTGTACCTTTATATTTCCCTAGGTAGAAATGATTCTCTTCTTCTCTGGGCTCTCAAAGCAATCAGTTGGTCACATTTCTAAGGCAGAGACACCTTGTGCTACAGACATTAATAATAGACTTAGAGAGCGGTGGGGAACCTGTGGCCTTGAGGCCACATGTGGCCTTCTAGGTCCTTAAGTGCAGACTTTTGACTGAACCCAAATTTTACAGAACAAATCCTTTTATTTTTATTAATGCCTTATTTTTCATCTTTTATATTTTTATTTAATTTTTAAAATGAACACATTTAAAATACCAAGAATAAAATAAGTTTCAACAAAATAATCCTACCAGATTGGCACAATTAGAATATTAGTAAACTATAGGGCTAAATTGATGGCTGCTATGTTCATGATTAAGTTCTAACTTTTCCTGCCTGACTGGCACCACTACTGCACCAGGCTGGTTGGCAAGAGTTTATGGGGGTTGAGTACATCACTCTGTTATCAGCTTTTGACAATGGTGCACTGTGTTTCTGTTTGAAGTGGAATTTGTGAATAGTTGCACAGCTCAATAGTATATTTCAACTCTACCTGCTTAACAGCCCATCATGTCAAAGAAGATGAAGAGAACACTGGAATAAGAAAACAGATTTTTAAATGAACATTGGGAATTGCAATATTATCTTGTTTCTGCTAAAGATAAGATGATTTGCTTGCTTTGTGATACTGCAATATCAACATTAAAGAAATTCAATGCTCGTCGGCATTATAACACTCATAAAGACCACAAATATTTTAAATTAGAGGGACAGGCATGATAGGTTGTATTGCAGAAATGAAAAGACAAAAAGCAAAAGCAAAGACACTTCTTTCAAGTAGCAATAAGACCTGAAAATAATGCCACTGAAGCAACTTATAGAGTGGCTTATGTGCTCAGGAAAAAAGGGAAGCCATTTCAGAGATGTAGAAATTTCGAAAGAATGCATTATTGAAGTTGTAAGATGCATAGACCCTGATAACATTTCAAAGTACAAACAACTGCCTCTTTCAAGGAGAACCATAACTTATCAGGAGCATGAATTAGCCTTTATCTTAGCAGAACAACCTCATGCAGTACTTCCAAAGGAAAAGCTATATTGTTCAATCGCTTTGGATGAAGCAACTGATACTACTGACTCAGCATAGGTTTTATATTTTATTAGGGTCATAACAGAAGATTTTCTTTGCTACAAAGAGTTACTCACTTTGGGCACTCTCGTGAAGAGAACATAGGGAATAAATATCTTCACCAGCTTTCAGTATAAATGTCATGAAGTTGGATTGAATTTGGTAAATTTAGTAAGTGTATGTACAGATGGTGCACCTTCCATGACAGGAAAACATGAAGGGTTTATTGCACAGATTAAATACAGTATTAACAGATCCCCATTTCTTTTCATCATATCTTGCATCAGCAAAATCTTTGTGCTAAAACTATTATTTTAAGTGACACATTGCAACAAGTTGTAAGTATTGGTAACTATATTCTGGCAAATGCAACATAGCATCATCGGTTTCGTAACATACTAAAGTTGAATAATGAGATATTCAGTGTGGATTTGCCATATCATTCTAAAGTGCATTGGCTATTGCAGGGACAGGTGTTAGCCAAAAATTTATATTTGTGAGAACAGATAGTTAAAGTTTATGAAGGACAAAATCAGCAATGTGAATTATTTAAAGAAGATTTCTATAGGAATGCAGCATTTCTGTGTGATATGTCAAATCAAAATGATTTGAATATTTCTTTGCAAGGTAAAACTAAGTCTATATATGATATGTGGCAAAAAATCCAAGCATTTCAAAAAAAGCTATCTTTATTCAAAACACTTCTTCAAAAGGAAATTTCAGATGAACATTTTCCCCAATTAGCAAAGGTCATTGATGAGCAGGATGATACATGTGAATCATTTGAAGAATACACAGCTGTTATAGACCTATTAATTGGAGAATGCAATGAAAGGTTCACTGACTTTGAGAATCATGACATCACACTCAAATTAGCATTTCAGCCTCACCTAGTTGATATCACCAAGGCACCTAAAGAACTACAGATGGAATCAATTGAGCTCTCAGTAGTTGACATTTTAAAGTCATGGTTTGATGCTAAGAAAGATCCAACTGAAATATGGAAGAATGCAGGAGAATACCCACACCTTCTGGAACACGTCTAAAAGTGCTTTCTTGCTTTTCAACCACTTGTTGCTGTGACTCTACATTCTCCTACCTAACCCAAATCAAGACACCCTTAAGGTCACAAATGACTGATACCCATCTACAGGATCAACTGAAACTGTGGACCTCTATGTTGCAATCAAATATTCAAATACTTTCTAACAAAAAGCAGACACAAAAAAAGTCATTAAAAGGTTAGTTAACTTTAAAATTAATAAATAGTTTTCATTTTTTGGAATTATTAAGTACATACTAGTTAGATTATTACAAAATAATGTACATTTTACAGTATATCTAATTGAAGGCCTTACTTGATTACAGATAAATTAATGCAGCCTTTCAACATGAAAATGTCCCCTGTTGCTGGGATTTTATACATATATATATACACACACACATATGTGTGTGTGTGTGTTTGTGTGTGTGTGTATGTGTATCTATCTATCTGACTTGACTGCAAACTCTTTAAGAGTATAGGTCATTTTACACCTTTCTATCTCCCATAATTGCCAACATAGTACTTTGCACATAATACTTATGTACTTAGTATTTGTTAAAATGATTGAGTAATGGCCACTCTAGTTAATCAAAGGTTTTCCTGGTAATATTGCTTAGTTTGTTTGTTAATCTAGATGTTCAGACCTCTTTGTAAAAAAGAAATTATTTCATTGTAGGGTCTTATTTAAGCAGTTTGTTTTTTAACAATTTTTTTTTTTTGGTCATTTGATTTTAGGAACTCCCTTTAGATTTAGTGGATTAAAAGTCATTAAAAGAATAAAAGTTAGCCCAAACCCTAGTCATAAATCTACTGAATGGCACACTAAGAATAAAGCCATTTTCCAAGGTTTACAGAGGATGTACTGAATGGAAGAGTTGATCTTAAAGCCAGCATGATTAGACCCTATTCAAGAGTCATTGAAATTAAAAGTGGGCACAGTTAAGTAAATTGAAAAGTCAGCATGGTCCCAAGTCTGTTCAATTTCCAACTAGTATAGAGAAGCATATTTGGAAATGACCAGTGTGATTAGAAATTTAAGGAGCTGAGAAAAACTGCTAAAAGCATTTTTGGAAAATCCCTTAGCTTAAAAAACCTAAGGGATTCCTGAAGAAATTGGAAATAGGAAATGAGTTCAGAAATAAAGTGAATACATCTTTTTATTAAATTGTTTTTTCAAAAAGGAAACTCTAATTTTAGGAAAATTAGGAAAAGTTTGAACAGCAGTCCATACCCAGGGCTTCAGAGTTGTCTTACAATACTACCAAAGATTGGGTAATTTATAAAGAACAGAAATTTATTTCTCTTAGTTCTCAGTGCAAGCTCAAGGTGCTGGCATTGAGGCCTTCTTGCTGTGTTCTCACATGGCAGACAGAGGAAGGGGTGAACCCACTTCCGAGAGCCCTTTTTATGGCAGCATTCATCAGTTCATGAGGGCAGAGCCCTTATGACGTAAACACTTCCCATTAAACCCAACCTCCTGACACAGTGGCATTGGAGATTGTTTCCAACACGTGGATTTTGAGGGACACATTCAGACCATAGCAAGGGTTATGAATGAAAGGCCCCAAAGGGACAGAGTATGCCAAATATTGGTATTTTTATTGGGGATTGCATTGAATCTGTAAATCACTTTCGGTAGTATGGACATTTTAACAAAGTTGATTCTACTAATCCATGAACATGATATGTTTTTCTATTTGTTTGAGTCACCTGTGATTTCTTTCCTCAATGTCTTAGTTCTCTTTGTAGCAATGTTTCACCTCCTTGGTTAAGTATATTCCTAGGTATTTTCTTTTCTTTGTAGCTGTAATGGTATTGAGTCTAATTTGGCTCTCACTTGACTGTTGTTGGTGTATGGGAATGCTACTGATTTGTGTACATTGATTTTGTAACCTGAGACTTTGCTGAATTTATTTATCAATTCCAGGAGTGTCTTGGTGGAGTCTTTGGGATTTTCTTGATAAAAGATCATATCTTCAGCAAAAAGCAGTAGTTTGACCTCCTCTTTCCTGATTTAGGTACCCGTTTTTCTTTCTCTTACCTGATTGCTCTGGCTAGAACTTCCAGCACTAGGTTGAATAGAAGTGGTGACAGTGGGCACACTTTACTTGTTCCAGTTCTTAGTGGGAATGCTTTCAGCTTTTACTTATTCAGTATGATGTTGGCTGTGGATTTGTCAAGTATGGCTTTTACAATCTTGAGATATGTTCCTTCTATGCTTAATTTGTTCAGGGTTTTTATCATGAAAAGGTGCTGGATTTTGTCAAATGCATTTTCTGCATCGATTGAGATGATCATATTGTCTTGTTTTTGCTTGTGTTCATGTGGTGGATCACATTTATTGATTTCTGTATGTTGAACCATCCTTGCCTCCCTGGGATGAAGCTCATTTGGTCATAGTGGATGTTTTTTAAATGTGCTGTTGAATTTGGTTTGCTAGTATTTTTCTGAGGATTTTTGCATCTATATTTATAAGGGATATTGGTCTGTAATTTTATTTTTTTGTTGTTATGTCTTCTTGGCTTTGGCATCAAGGTGATACTGGCTTCGCAGAATGAGTTGGGGAGAATTTCCTCCGTCTCAGGGTTATGGAACAATTTCTGCAGTATGGGTACCAGCACTTCTTTGTAGGTCTGGTAAAATTTGGCTGTGAATCCATCTGGTCTGGCCCTTTTTGTTGATTTTTTATTTACTACTTCAATCTCATTGTTTGTTATTGGTATTGGCCTGTTGAAGAATTCTGTTTCCTTCCTTACTGAGTCTTGGGGGACTGTGTATTTCTAGGAATTTATCCATTTTCTGTATGTTTTTGAATTTATGTGTGTAGAGATTTTCATAGTATTCACAGATGATATTTTGTATTTCTGTGGTATCAGTTGTAATGTGTCCTTTTTCATTTCTGTAATCCTAGCACTCTGGGAGGCCACATTAGGAGGATTGCTTAAGGTCAGGAGTTCAAGACATTGTACTTACTTTTATGGTTACTTTCTATTTATGGCAAGTAATATTGGCAATTATTATTGGGTAAGTTCTAATTTAAAATATTTATATAGGAAGGCAAACCTATTTAAAGAGAAACATTAAGTCTAAGGAATTGGCAAATTTTACGAAAATTGGGAAGGTGGCTGAAGAGTGAGACACTTGGAAAACATTCTACTATTCAAGATTTAATTATTTCGTGTTCATGGTTTTAAAGGTGAAATAATGGAAGAGATTTATTTATAAAAGCTAATAAATTTGATCATGTAAATGATAAAGAAATAACAAATTGACAGTTTTAAAATAAAGAGTCAATGTATGAGAGTTTAAAGGATAGGAATTTTTGAGAAAGGATTAAGAAGTCTTTAGGACTAGGTTTCACTTTTAGACGGATTTGGGGTCTTAACAGGTATGGGATGAGATTAGAGACTATAGAGTTAATGTCCATGAGTAGGAGCCTTGATCAAAACATTTTCTTCATGTAAGAATACTTTAAAAATTATTGTGTCATTTTTGGAAAAAGTTCTATTTAAAAAGATAATTGATGCCAAGTGTTGTAGGAAATTCTAAGAAGACAACTGGACATTAGTGAACATATGATAAAATGAGAATTGGTTTCATGGAATGAAAGAAGGAAGGTATACAAGTATACCTCATTTTATTGCACTTCACTTTATTGTGATTTGCAGATATTGCAGTTTTTATAATTGAAGGTTTGTGGCAAACCTGCATCCAGCAAGTCTATTGCTGTCATTTTTCCATTAACATGTGCTTACTTCATGTCTCTGTGTCACATTTTGGTAATTCTCAAATATTTCAAACTTTTTCATCATTATTATTATATCTGTTATGATGGCCTGTGATCAGTGATCTTTGATATTACTGTTGTAATTATTTTTGGGTACCACAAGCCACAAGAGATGGTAAACTTAATTGAAAAATGTTCAGTGTGTTCTGACCACTCTAATGACCAGCTGTTACAATGTCTCTCTCTCTCTCTCTCTCTCTCTCTCTCTCTCCTTAGGCCTCCCTATTCCCTGAGATACAATAATATTGAAATTAGGTCAATTAATAACCCTACAATTGCCTCTAAGTATTCCACTGATAGGAAGTGTAGCTTATCTCTTTAAAGTAGCACGTACTTTAAACTTAGTGAAGAAGGCATATCAAAAGCAGAGATAGGGTAAAATGCAGACCTCTTATGCCAAAAATTTATCCAAGTTATGAATGCAGAGGAAAAGTTCTTAAAGGAAATTAAAGTGCTACTCTAGTGAGCACATGAATGATAAGAAAGCAAAATAACCTTTGCTGAGAATGTTTTAGTGGTCTGGATAGAAGACAAACCCAGCCACAACATTCCCATAAGCCTAATCCAGAGCAAGGCCCTAACTCTCTTTAATTCTATGAATTAGAGAAGTGATGAAGCTGTAGAACAAAAGTTTGAAGGTAGCAGAGGTTGGTTTATGAAGTTTAAAGAAAGAAGCCATCTCCATAATATAAAAGTACAAGGTGAGGCAGCAAGTGCTGATACAGAAGGTACACCAAGTTATCCAGAAGACCTAGCTAAGATCATTCATGAAGGCAGCTACACTAAACAACAGCTTTAGAAGGTTATGTGCAGGGATGTGTGTATGTTCAGAAAATACCAGAGAAAGACCAATCTAACACCTCCTTGAGAGACTGGCCTTGAGGTTCTGCACAAGTAGAGAGTGAAGGTCATGTCAGAGTGCTATGTTACCAGAGCATTAAATGCATACTTCATCACGCACACAGAGCCCCTTGTCAAAGGGTGGAAAATTTATTGGTTCAAGGCATTTAGGTAAATCTCTGTCCAATCATTAACTGATCACTAAACTAAGAAGAAAGGTCTGTAACTATACACATGATGACGAATGTAGAGTTTTATAGAAGTAATCTAGGAAAATCACCAAACAAATAAACAGTACCAATAGCAACAAACAGAAGCAAAAATATAATACTAAAGAATGAGGAAATCTTATTTCCAGAGTTTCTACATAATATTATTTCTAAGGTCTAATTTTCAAAAATTCTGAGACACATAAATAAATAGGAATGGGTAGCTCATAAACAAACAAAAAAAAAAGTCAATTGAAACATCTGCTAAAGAAGCCCAGATGTAGAACTTCCTAGATAGAGATCTCAAAGTAGCTATTACGTATATACTCAAAGACAAGAGCAAACTATGTCTAGAAAAAAATAAACGAATGTATGAGAAAGACTTCTCACTAAGTATGAAATATCAATAAAGTAACAGAAATTATAAAAAGGAATCAAATAGATAATCTGATGCTGAAAATCACAATAATTGAAATAAAAAAATCATTAGAGGGACTCAACAGCAGATTCAAATTGGCTGAAGAAAGGATCAGCACACTTGTAGATAGGTCTGAGAAACAAAATGAAAAACAAGACTAGAAAAAGAATGTAGAAAAATGAAGAGCCCTTCAGAGACCTTTAGGACACCATCACATGGTGTTGGTACATATGCATTATGGTAATCCCAGAGGAAAAGAAAGAAGTAAAGCAATATTTGAAGAAATAATGGAAGAAAACTTTCCAAATTTGTGTAAAACATTAATCTACATATCCACACAGCCCAACAAAATCCAAATAGCACAAACTCAAAGAGATGCACACACAGACATATCATAATCAAAATATAGACAAAGATAATCTTTAAAGCAGTAAGAGAAAATGACATGTCACTTACAAGGAATACTTGATAAGTAACTGACTTCTCATCAGAAACAATGGAGGCTAGAGGAAATGGAATAACACATGGAAAGTTCTGAGAGAAAAAGGCTACCAATCAAGCATTTTATACACAACAAAACTCTTCATCAAAAAATGAAAGAGAAATTATGAGATTCTGAGAAAAAGAAAGATCTGGAGAATTTATTGCTACAAGACTTGCTCTATAAGAAACAGTAATGGAATCAGTCCTTCAGGCTAAAATGAAAGGACATTACACTGTAACTTGAATCCAGTAGAGGAAACAATATGGGTTAATATAAAAGAGAGTAAAAAATTTTTTTTTAATTTTCTTAAGTATGTCACCAAAAGAGGCAAGTGACATAAAGAAAAATAGATAAATTGCACTTCAGAAAGATTAAAAAACCATTTTTTTTTTTTTTTTGCTGAAAATGATACCATTAAGAAAGTGAAAAGATATCCCACAGAACAGGAGAAAATATTTTGTAAATTATATATTTCATAAGAGATCAATATCCAGGATATATAACTTACCTTTACCCTTCAATAAGAAAATGACAAATAATACAATTAACAAATGTAAAAATTATTTGAGTAAACATTTCTCCAAAGAAGATATAAAAATGTTCAACACTCACATGAAAAGATGCTTAACATCAAAACTGCAAAGAAGTTCAAAACTACAAGTGAGGTGACACTTCATACATATAAAGGTGACTAAAATAAAAAAGACAGACAATATATTCAAGAAATTAAAGCATAGGCTCATTGCAATTATTTTTATTTACAACTCAAGTCCTTTACCTGATCTCATCCTCTATTCAAATTCTTCCCAAATTTATCCCTCACTTATCAAACTAATTAGCTGTCTAGTTTGGAAGTCATCTCCACCCAGACTTCTGGTCTCCAGCCCAGAACCAGGTCTCACAATGGTGGCTCAGAGTATATACTCTCTAGTGATATTAAAGATACTGAGTTTACTTCAGTTTCTGATAAAGAGGATATATCTTTGTCCTTCCACTACTGAGCCCTCATAAACCTTAGTGCAAGCAGAGATTAGTAGCAGTTTTCCCATCTTCCCTTGGGAGAAGGGAGGGATCCCTGCCCTGAGCTGCTGAATTCAAGCAGAGAGCCTGGCCCTGGTCCCTCATCTCATTTAAAACTTTGTCTTCAATTACCCTGTTCAGTAGCAGTGAATTCTTGGCTACCATTTGCTGCTTCCATCTTCCAGCTCTTACAGGTCTGTGGATTTGTCCTTTCAACTTTGTGTTCTTTTTCTGGTTCATAGAAATGTTTATTTTGCTTTGGAGCTGGGCTATGTTTTTAGATTGCTCTTATGATATTTTGCCCACCATTGTCAAAGATTTGAAGCAAAGGGATTAATCAAAGTCAAAACTTATAGCAACATTTTTATCAGAGTTCCCCTCCCTCATTTAGCTCTTTTAACTGGTATATTTCCAGAAGCCATTTGTAGGAGTTGCACTGTATCTGCTTTGCCTACAACAGACACTAGAATCTTGACTTTATTATCATTTTATTTACTTGTTAAAATATTAGGAAGAGTTCTTTGGTTTGCAACTTTATTATAGATTATAAAAAGATTAAATAAAAATGGCTGAACAAACAGTAAGGAATTAGCACTGTGTAATAGTTTACTAAATGACATATTCATAGATATCATGAAATGTAACAATATATAGTATTGTCCTGATGTTAAATTTCCAAGTATTTCCTATCAAAGAACTGGTGAAATTCTTAGCTGAGGGTGATTAATTAACCATTTTCTCCAATTTTGTTGAGAACCTTTCCTTCTATCACATCTTGTCCTCAACACACACTGAGCTTCTTTTCTAATCTACTCTGCCCTGCATAAGAATGATCATTTCTTAGTTTTAAAGTCACAATCTTGGGCTTTGCTTATACTCTGTCATACCACTGTACCTCTCAGGGATATAAGTACCCCAATCTTAGAAATAGAGATTTTTAAGCAAAGATTTGAGGGGGAAAACCTTAGTCATTTAATAACTTTTTAATATCTTAATGAGCATTGACATATACTGATTTAATGAAGAATATGACTCAGTATGGAACAAGATAAACATAGCTTTGTCATTATTATTGCTATATTAGTACTGTTTCCTTAATCTTTAAATCCACTGAACAGAATTGTTCTTCTCAGCTGCTAAATGAAATCTTGGGACGATTCAATTGATTTTCTAGTCACTTTCAGGTATTAAAAAAAAGTCCAGTCAATTTTATTACCAAACTTAATTATTTTTTAATTAAAATATTCTTTAGTTCTGCCATGACTCAGGCTTCAAAACCTGTGTGAAAAGTGGGAAGGAGATCTTTTTTTCTTGCTCTATCTCCTATCCCCTTTCTAGGTGCTGGTTCTAGCCCCCTTCAGGCATAGGCCTGAGAGTGAAGTTTAGAGATAAGAAACAGATGTGTTTGTTCCCTGTGCGTGGCAGATGTCCAAAAGCAGGTTTCTTTCCTGTGGTTTCTTCAAGCTACTTTTCGTGGTTCCCCTTTGTGGATGTAAAACAAACACTTCTTGGCCTTCCAACCTTGGGAAGCACAGTCCCAATATACCTACTTCACATTACTGTAGCCACCTTCTTACCTTTTGTCTTTTTCTGGTATGGGTCAGAAACTGTCTTCAACCTACAGGGAACACCTGACAAGCTTTCTGACTGATTCTCTTGAAGCTCCAATCACTTAGGAAGGAAAGATCTTTGATCTTTCTCCTCACTTCTGTTTACCTGCTACCTTTGTGGCAAGTGATGAGCTAAGATTTTCAAAGCCACCTTCAAATAATGAGAATATTTTTTTAAATGTTGCTTTAAGGTACAAAACCATGCTATTTTTAATGTTTAGAAAGTCTTTAAAAATAGCTTTTGAATAAAAATGTTTCATAGGTCTGTCGATACAATAAAAACAAATTTTGGAATCAGTAACTATTTCAAAAAGTCTTTGATTTCAATTATTTCAATGTCCATTTTAGACTTTGAAATGTACTGTTTTGGATAAAAAAATTTTATGATCTCTGTATTTAAAGAACATGTTCAGCTGTAAAAGTCAAGTTGAGATATAACTAACTAGTTTTTTTGAAAGAACTGGCTTGGTTTTCTTTTTTGCTGATTTGAATGATGAATTAAAAATATGCGAACCAATTCGATACAGGCATAAATAGTCCCTTGTTCGTCTTAATCATTTATTTTAATGCTCTAGTAATTTTTGTTATGTTTATAATTTTTTCTAGATTTGGGTTGCTTTGTCTAGGCACATCCCAACCTCCTTCCCCGAATGGCTTTGGCCACCGTATAGCCCTTCTGCTGCTCTAATCTCAGAACGGACGTGGTGTCCCGGGTACTGTGATGACTGTAACCTGCCTGTTCTCTCATAATACGTAAGCTTGTTTGCATGCCACACGTGTACGCATTCGTTTTTTAGATTTTTAAAAATACATTTTATTATTTCTGCTTTCTCATGCATTTTATTTTGCATATATTTAATAGAGATATTTCAGAGAATACTTTAGAGCTATAATTAAATCTGAATATTTGAAATTATCTTAGTAATTGGCACTACGAAGGGAAGCAACTTTCTTTAAAACTTTGCAAACTATGAGATTTATAGAAATGATAGATCTTGGGTTATTTTTTATTTTTTTAAATTCCACAGAAGATTTCTTACTCTAAGAGAATCTCTTTAAGTACTAGGAAACTCTCCAGAGGCATTGTAAATATAATTTATACATTTTAAAATTACTCAGTTTTTTAGAAAAAAAAAGTATTTGTTGTGGAAAAGTGAGGTATATTTATAATTACCAAGAAGAATTAGACACATAATTGGTGTTAAGAAATTGAAAGATGATCTTGGCTAAGTGAAAAACTGTTCAGCAGGGTAAACTCTGATGTTCTTCCGAGGCATTAAATGATTATTTCCTCTGTTGTAACAAGAGTGGGCCATTTCTATCTCAAATAAAAAAATTTTAGTTTTAGACTAAATATTGAATTTTTGGATCTAGACTCACATTCACATATTTTGTTGCTATCCAGTCAAGTTTTAAATACTAAATGGCTGAAAAGGGTGTTTCCCTTTCTTTCCACAGCACTTACTATGAATCTCATTTTGCTTTTGAGATTACACATTCTGTTAAATTATGTTTTCCATAATGGATGTACTTTGATGAGTTTTTGTTTGTTTTGATTTTTGTTTTTTAAAATACTTGTAGAAAGCAGGTCAATCTGCTTCTACTTCTAGTACGTGTAATATAGGCAAGGAAATTATTAAGTGGTAGGCAAGTGAATGTTTATTTTCTTTCTTCTAACTTTTTCTTTCTTAATAGTAAATCCAGACATATACCTGCAGAGATATCTTAGTTGAAGAATTATTCTGTTTCTTGGGTATTTTTAACTTTCAAGCCCAGCGGTCATAGGTTTAGTACAAATTTTCTGTACTGATTATTTCATACACGCTACCCTGAAACTACTCAAAATATTGTAACCATGGAAATATACATACTCTGCACATCTCCCTTCCTCTTACTTTTTGCTGTTTATTTTTTGATTAAATGCAGATAAACAAATGCTTCATTTGAATATGGCTTCTGAGAATACCAGAAACTCTTACATTATTCTATATTTCAATTTGTCTTCTGGAATGTTAAGATGGTTGGTTTACTTTCCTCTTTTTTATCATGGGTGAGACAGGGCCAACACCAATGGAGGTTCAGTTGAACAGCATTTATTTGGCCCACAAAATATGCTGGTGTCTTTTTTGAGGGCAAGAGTTTATATTTTAGAATGGGAGGAAGCAGGGCTAAGCAACATTTAGAGAACATAGAGAGAGAAGCTGGAAAGCCAAGTGGGCACCGCTGCAGTGAGGGAAGAAGAGAAAGCCCCTTGCTGTAGCCAACAGCTCACCCACCTTGTCTACTTCTAATGGCAACACTGGCTCACAGCCTCCTCCTAAATCGGCCAAGTTCCCCGATTATGAGACAGGAGGTTGCTCTGCCGTTATCTCCAGATCTTGTCATCTGGAATATTTGCCCTGATTTGCTCTACAATGAAACTCTCCATAAGGATAATTTATTTCCACTACTCCATTTAGAAACATTCTGGGTCCTCAAGGCATAAGGTCCTTACAAGATAATTTAGATTTTTCTCTATAAGATTTCTGTGTCAACACATTTACAAAGCTAGTGCTTATGTTGAACTATATTCATTCAAAAAAATCTTTGTTAAGCCTAATTTGTATACATGGTAGCAGTACTAGTACCAGTAACAACCATCATGGGCCTGGAAATGTGCTAGGTCCTTATCTCACTAAATGCTCTTAGGACCCATTGCATAAATATTATTATTTTCAAAATTGATATATAATAGTTGTACATAATTTGGGGGATACATGTGATATTTTGATACCTGTATACAATGTGTAGTGATCAAATCAGGGTAATTGGGATAACTACTACCTGCAAAAATATTATTATCATCATTAAATGGAACGAGGAAATTGAAGTTTCAAAAGGAGTAGTAATTTTCTACAGGTCACGTGGCAAGTAAGTGAAGGTGCAAGGGTTGGAATTCAGAACTTTCTGCCTTCTTGGCCCATTTTCTTTTCACAGCTTCATAATGCCTCACAGAGTGTTATCCTGAGTAGGTGTCACAGGCCAGAGGAAAAGGTGATTATGGCCCCCTTTTTTTTGGATAGTATGTTAAATATGATTTAGTAGGGGGAGAAAAATATACTTACCTGTGAAACAACCAGAAATGAGTTTAGGTGAGTTGAATATCAGATGAACCTGCACCACATGACCTCATGTGTTTTTGCTTTAAGGTATTATCTTGGTTCTAAAGTTCCTACATTTAAAGTGACAAAAGAATTTCTGAAAAGAGGGATACAACTTATAATTTCTTTCCTCTATGGGATATTTTTTTCCCTTAAACTGCCATTAAATATTCTAAATCGTATTTATGCTATTCTGGCTTAATCTGAAACTCCCTTTACTTTTTCTAATCCAGGGGTAATTGGTGGACTTAGGCCACATATTAGATGTATCTGGTTAAGTACAATAATTGACTCGCAGGTCAACCTCCTGCATCTCAACCCCCACTGAAGCAATGGATTCACAAAGTGAGTGTGTCGTGGACCTTGTCATGACTTAGCATTGCTTGATTTCTAAGACATTCATTTAAGATCCTCTCTCCCTTGTCCACAACCTCCTTAACTTCATCTGTCTCTTACTTATATGAACCTTCTCTTTTCTTTTATTCCCTAATCAACAGTGTTCTCCAGATCCAGAAATCCTCTCTAAATATCATCTCTGTCTCCCCCCAGGCAGGATCTCATCTTTGTTTCTAATTTACCATGGTGTTCTTATTTATTATCTAGACTCCATTACTTCTTTGAGCTTCTGCAACTCCTGCCTTGTCCTCCTCAATCCTCAATAACTCTAGTAGTTTATTTTTTTCTGCTTCCCTGATGACTGACTCTGTTAAAAATTCTGGGTAGGGAACCCTCATTTGGGACATCACAACTGGTTGCCAATTTACCTGTTAGTCCCTTTCCATTACATTTCTCAGAGTTATTTTCCTAAAAGGCTTTCCTGCTCTTTATCCACAAGACTATGTTTATCTTCAAGACTGAGCTCAAATGACACAAAGATTTTCCTCATTCTCCTAGCTCCTACAGGGCAGGATTACTATCCATTTCATATTCTTTGAAGCTGTTATCACTTGTTGAAGGAATTAACAGAAAAGTGAAGGTGTTATGGGATCCTAGGCTAAAATGCGTGGCTTTTGCTATAACATCATTAGTATTTGCTACATTCAGACTGACACGAAAGAATTTAATGGTAGAAAGCTTTCATCTTAATGTAGATTTCATCACAATAAAATAAACCATGCAAAAAATTTCTTGGGTGTCTTTGTTTACATGTAGAAATTCCAAGGTCACTACAGAGCACCTTTTTGGTTTAGTGTAATTGACACATCATTTTGGAGTTCTTCAATAATGAGGTGGTAGCCATTAAATTATATAGTGATTGGTTTTTGTGCTTATATTATAATATTCCTGTTAAACTAAATAGATTTGTATTGAATGTATGCTATGTATAGGTAATATGTAAGAAGAGAAATATACATAAGACATGAATGATGCATAAAAATTACATAATGTACAGTGTATGCCTTCTAGGAGCTTTCTTACAGGGTCTATCACTGTGCCTGACTCAGGAAAATGCTTTCATTTGAACATTCATCTTTGTGGATCTATTGATATCATTGGTCAGAACAAATAAATCTTAAAAAGAAATTTTATTACCTTTATTTTTAAATTTATGAATAATTAAGCCCATAATTCATTCATCCAAAGAAAGATGATGGCATAATTCTCTATTACTAATGTATTTCTACTTCTAATGGAAATATTTTAATGAGTTGGTTTTTCATCCTTAGAAAGTAGGCTACTTTGCTTCTAGAACTAGCACTTGTGATACTGTGTCAGTCACAGACACATCAGGAGACAGAAACTAAACAATAATTTGAACCAGGAAAGTTTAATATAGAGAATCATAAATATTTTCTCATCTATATATCCATCACCTATTTATCTAGCTACTATTTATTACTAAGAGGGCATAAAAGAGAATTCTAAGAAATACCCTGGGTTGGAGGGAGAGTACCTAAAGAAGAAACTAACTTGAAAATACTAAAAATTATTATTTCTGCTTGGTCTCACTAATGTTTTCTCATAGGCTAGGTCAACAATTTCTCAATTATTAGATTTTTTCTTAGTTCCATAAAATATATATGTGTGTGTTCAATATGTGTATATTGCTGTAAGAATTTTTTTCTACTATATATGTCCAGGTTTTCATGTTTACATATTTATGTCTATGTATGTATATATCTACCTCAGTATTGATCATGTGCACACACAAACATATGCACACACACACATATGCTAGAATCCTACAATATAGATGAGTAACAAGTCAAAGTATAATCAGCTACATTTCATCTTATTTCTTATTATAATCTAAATAATTTTATCTTAAATATTTACAACTCCAATTTAGTAATTTCTAGAACTACAGAATCTATAATTTTGACTTATTAAAAATGGGAAGAGTATTAGTTTTTTAAAGCTGATTTTTTAAAAAAAAAATACTTTGTCAGTTTCACTTTCTCAACTATAAAATTATAATTTAGTGTACTATTCCCATTTTACAGATAAAGAAATATGAAGTTGTCGGCACCAGTCACAAACGTGGTCATAATGACTTTTTGACCTTATTCTGCCAAAGTTACTTTTCTGTTAATCCCCCAGACCAGTGGCTGGACCATTCCAAAATTAAATCTTGGAGGTTACCTGATAAATATTTTAATAAATTTTGATACATTTTCAGTCTATTATGTTATTTATTTATCTTTTATTTATTTATCTGTTTTGGAGATAAAATAATGGAATCTAATCTTGAAAGTGGGGTATAAAATCAGTATATATGTATTTCTGCATGTGTGTTGGGTATATAATGAGATAGGATTCCATTCCCTTTTTATCAGAAGAGCATTTTCGGTAGGGACTGTCCTTCAGAATTCTGGCCTAAAAAGACTGGGTCTACATATGAATAACCACATTACTGTTTTCCCATATGCAAAGGTGCTGTCATAGCATTTAGACCAATTCTGAGTGACAAGTGATGACAGCCATCAGCCCCCAGCTCTGCCTCTCCCACTGGGCATAGTTCAATAGCTATTTATTAACTCTCATTGCTCATTTTAAAGGTGAAACTTCAGACTAGCTCACAAAAGCCAAATAAATTTGATTTCAAAGATGCACAATAGTGTCTGGATGAATTACTTAGTGTTTATTGATGTGCCATAAAGAGAAATAAAGAAAACATCAGCAAACACAGGCTGAACTGCCTTGGTGGTGAGGGTGGGGGAGTAATTCCATGGCTCTGTAACATTTGCTTCATTGCTTTTATGTTTAAAGTTTTTGTGTGATGTCTGCTTTTTGCTGGTTGCCATTGCAAGTTTATAATTTTATGTCAGATGCTTGAATTACTCAATTAAAAAATGTTAGCCTCAGCAAGCCAGCCAAGACTATAGAAAATAAGAAGTCATATAAAATAGATTGTATTTTTACTGGAACAGGAACAAGAGTATAAATGTAATTCTGGAGGCAGCTGCCCAGGGATGAGCCAAAGCTGAAGAATTTCTGGACAAAAGCCTCATTTTCTTTTTATGCACCATAGTAAAGAGCATCAACATCTATCTGTGCTTAGTTTAAGTTATAATAATTCTTTAGAGTCTGTTTTGGTTCAGATACAGATCCTGCCTTGACCAACACTATCTCCTCCAGGGCTCCATATTAAACAGTGTGTCAAGTTTCCCTATTGTAGCAACTTTTAAGTGAGGGGTGGTTCATGAGCACCAACACTTGGTAAGCTTTTTCTCAAATACATATTCATAATCTCCACTGAGTCATTTTTGCTTTAGGTCACTTGTGGTGGCTCCCGGGAATCTTTGTATTGAATGCAGAGCATCCTAGGTGATTCAAATGTAGGTGGTTTGTGAATCACTAAAATTATAATTGTAAAAGTGAGATGATGCCAATGACAGTATGCTTCCCTAGCAAGTACAAATTCAGATTGCCTCAATCCCACGTACCTACTTTTGGTTTCTTCTGAAGGATTCAGATTGGAGTTGTCCTGGATGTGACTGTTCTGTCTTGGTAACTTCCCTAGAGGATGGTTCTCTGGCTGGCCCCCTCATGAATTACCAGTGAAATCCTGGAATGTAGGTGCTTTTGATAAAAAAGATCTATCTCTGGCAAGTAAAATCAGATCTTATAACCACAGTCAGAAACCATGGAAGAAATGCAGAGCTAATCATCTTTGTTTTCAATGGTTAATTTTGCCTAAAGGAAACAAACAAGAAAAGGCAGAAAAAAGTGAAAACATAAATACGTAAACAATGAAACAAATAGCTAAGCATTATGAGTAGTGGATTTTTTCCAGTTAGGACAAAAGTAATAGCATTTAAAAGTTTCTGAACATTTTGTCTAGCTTTTTATTTTATTTTATTTTTTAAGTTATGGGCTTAAGTCTCTTGACTTAAGTGTCCATTGGTTTTACTTTGATTCAGTTGAGCAACACCGGGATTAAGTCTGATATTTGTGTTGGCATATTAAGCATATTTAAAAAGTAGCTGTTTATTTACAAAAAATGATCAAACACAAAAGAGGAAGGAGTGTATTGTCTCTTGATAGGCTTTTATAAATTCTTATTATAAAGTATGTATTTCTCCCTAATTTTTAATATTTACTTACAATGTGGTGATTATTATTAACTTTATGCTTTTCGGTATATGTTAGATATCTAGTCTCAGCTTACAAGAAGCTACATAGACATTTGGGTTTTCATTAGCTTGAGTGAGGGCATTTTAAGAAGTTGAAAGATAATTTGATTTCAAGTACAGTTCAGAGTAAATCTTATTTTAAAATCCACCTGATAGTTACTTTTAAAATTGAGACATTTTTATGAATCTTTTAGTGACGGTTTCTAAAAGTACAACTTGGGTATCAACATACTGTGTATAAACTGGTTTTGTTTTCAGTTTTGCAAAACACAAGACACTGATAAGTATATGTTAAGAAACATACATGTTAACTTTGATCCTCACTTGATTAAGATGTTCCTTGTTTGACAGCTCTTAAATTTCAGGAGCTGGGGAACAAAATCAGTTATCTGGCTTCTGTTTTATCTATTGGTTAGATTTGTTCCCATTCTCAAAGCTGTACACTAATATGGGACACCCCATGGATAAAATGTTAAGATAAATACATCCTTATATTTCTATTTTTGTTTTAAACATTGTCAATGTGCTATGGGAAATTAAAATAACACAAAATTAGGAAAAATTAGAAAGCAACAACAAAAAACTTTTTGGCTGTGTTTAGATATTCTTAGATTAGGTTTTAGGAGGCTAGGAGAGAAGTTGGGAGACCTGTTAGGAAGGTATACCAATCTACTATTTCTCTAATAACAGTAAAAATCACAAAACCTCTGTAGCATACAATAATGAGCATTTATATCTCATGCATATGTGGGTAGGCTGGGTGTCTCTGTGGATCTTCACTGGCCTCATGCACTCATCATTCATCTGCAGTGTTTGGATGGAGGATCTGCCAGGTTCATCCGGACTTAGCTGCCTTGGCTGAGCTTCATATATTTTTTCATCCTCCTCTTGGGACCAGCAAACTAGCTAGGTGTATTCTCTTGGCGATGTCAGAGACACAAGTCCCTTCTTTTGTCACTTTTTCTCAAATTCTATTAGCCAAAGAAAGACATATGACCATGCCCAACATCAAGGGGTAGGAAAATAAATTCTGCTATTATAAAAAGATCTGCAAATCTTCATAGTGGTAATATACATGACTGAAGGAGAAAAGAACTGGGGCTAGTGATTCAATCTACCAGAAAGTCTCTTGAGGTAGTCTATAAGAGATTTGGATTCAGATCAGGTATATAGCTGTGGTAGTGATAAGAAGTAACAGGATTCTGGACATATTTTGATGGTAGAGCCAGAGAGATTTTAGTGAGCCATGGAGAGAGATTAAGTATGATGATTCCAAGGTTTCTGGTTTGGGGACCTGGAAGGATAGAGTTGTTATTAACTGAGATATAAAAGGTTGCAAGTGGAGTATTTTGGGAGGGAAAGATCAGAAATTCAATTTTGAACATGTCGAGTCTTAGATGTTAAAAGGCATCCAACAGGAGATAATAGGTAGGTCGTTTTATATATGAGTCTGTATTTATGGAAGAATGGTGTGGGCTACAGATATAAATTTGGGGATTGCTCTCACATACATGGTATTTAAAACCATGAGTTTGGATGAAATCACTAATTGATAGTATGTGGAAAGAAAAGAGAGGAGGACTCAGAACATTTTAACATTAATAAGTTGTAACAAAAGTGAGAAATCAGAAAAAGGGACTGAGACGTGACCTGCAAGATTAAAATAGTCAAATGAGTGTGATGTGCCATGTAAATAAAACATTTCAAGAAGAAAAGGGTGATCAACTGAAGAAAATGTGGCTTATAGGACAAGAATGTTGTGGACTAAAACTTACCACAAGATTAACAGCATAGTTGTTACCAACGACTTTACTGAAGGCGGTTTCAAAGAACTGCACCACAATGAGAAATTGTTTGATATTTGCTGGGCTACCTAAAATTTAGGATTGGATTCTTTAATAAACTCTGAAGAATTTTAAAATTCTAATTATAATTATTTTGAAATATTGCTCCCTCCCTCCCCTGCATTATCTCTATTTGCTGCTTCTGGAATGGTTTTTGGAAATTTAATGGACCATGTCACTTTATTCTCCATGTATCTTTATTAATTCTTTATCCTCTTGTTTTCCATTTTAGGTGACTTCTTTAGCTCTGTCTTCTAGTTTGTTAATTATCTCTCCAATTGCATCTAATCTGCTGTTCAACTAACCCCTTGAATGGGTTTTAAATTCAATGATCATGTTTTTTCAAATCTGCCTGTTTTTTTTTTCATGTTTCTGATTCATTTTTCATATATTTAATCATTTTAAACATACAGATTTTATTATATGATTTATGATATGACATTCTTAGTTTTTTTGAAACTTTTTAGTTTTATGAAATTCAGTTTTTTATATTTTGTGTTGACTCAACTCATACTGGCTTGTTTTTCTCTGTGCTTACTAATTTTGGATTGAGATGTCACGTTTGGTGTTGCCTACCCTTGATAATTCTGTGCAGCCTAATTTGGAATATGTTCTTCTCTCAAGGTTTCAGGTGTGACTCTGCCAGTCCTTCAGGGATTACAGCAGATTGTGTTGGTGCTCTGCCAATATTCTCTCAGGCCTTACCATTTCTGTGCATGCAGCACTAACTTTCATTTGCCAGCATCTATATCTCTTTGTCTAAGAGTTTTCTCTGGTCACACACTCTTACTAGGTATACAGAAGGCTAAAAATGAAGGCTAATTGATGCTCCCTATCTCAACAAATGAGTCAGGAGTTGGTGCATAAATACTACAGCTCTCATGCTTTTTGGGTGGAACAGTTCTGAGGCTGGTCTTCTATATCAGCTCCCAGATTACCCCAATGAAAATAAGATCTACTTTCTCCCAGGGTAACTTACTTCATAAATGCATTACTTATTGGCTGTCTTCTCTTTCCTGACTCACTCACGTACTTACCTCAGAGTCTGTTTCAAGGATACCCAAACTGAGACAGTGGTGTTATAAGCCCAGAACTACCTTTTCTTTTTTTTTTTCAAAATAGCTAATTTTCAGAACTATTTTGTAATGTTCAGTATGAGCTTTGGGGTCTATGACACCTGTAGATGACATGAAAATTGAATGTTGAACTACTTACTAGAGAGGAATACTCTGGTTCAGGGAAGTCTTTTCCCCGCTACCTAGTTACTGGGCTAATACAGAGAAACTATCCCAAAGTCATCTTATGACAGTGGAAAGATGTTTTTCTATGTAGTCTGTATTTATAGCCCCTGGCTTGAAGCGAGAGTATTGCTCAGTATTGAGCATTTTTTTTCTGGGCCCAAACTGAGACTCCTGGGTCCATGCTATATTCCTAGAAATGGAATCATCCACTCAGCTATTTAGGGAGAGTTATTACCAGGGCCATAATGAAAACATATGCCTTCTTGGAACTGGAATTTTAATCAGAATGATATAAACAGTTAATATAAGAATTGGGGCTTATTGATGGGTCAAAATGTGAAAGAGTTGTTATGTTTGTTTTCTTTTGATTAATGTCTCTGATCCTGGAAAGTTGCTTATAGAGAATTTCTTCTCCTATTTCCTCTTATAAGTTTCTATAGTATCAAGAAAATATCCAAATATAATACTTTTACACAAGTTATTGACATGTTCAGTTGCTGCTGTTTGAGTTTATGAGGAGAAGATGGATAAATGGCTACTAGGTGTCTATATTTCTATTTTCACCATTTGGCTATGAAAGGGTAATGGTTTCTAAGAACATTACTTCTGTATTGGTCACCTTTAGTCAAGTAGACCTTGCCAGAGTGGTAAGAAGATAACTTTAAACCCTAAGTCACACCTTGTCCTTTCTCTTATGCCCAGTGTTAACATTTCATACTTTGACCACGGCTTGTCCGCAAGTGAAAAATGCAATATCTCTGTTGTATCTGAGAGGTAACGAGTGAATTTTTTTTTTATCATGAAAGATTTTTCATTTCTGCACATTATTTCTTTAATAAGAACAGGGAAATGTATTTTTCAAAGGGGAGCAAATAACCCAGGGCTTAAGTAATAGATATGATTCCAAGAACTAAGCTTTCAAGCTTAATGGGCCCTGGGATATATGTTAATAGCAGCCTGCAAATGGGGAAAGAGCAGCTTTTGATCAGCTAAAAATGCCTGCCATAAAGCAATCCATGTAATTAAAGCCATAAATTTGGTTATCATCTTAGAATTCTTCTGTCCAACCTTTCTCAAATGCTAGAATTATATGTGCTTTGGTTCAGCTTGATCAATTCCCCAGGCTGTTGGGTCTAACCTATTCCATTGTAGAGTAACCTTAACTATTAGAAAGTTCTTCCTTGTTTTGATTCAGTCTGACTTCTCTTTAGTTCTTACTGTTCCTAGTTCTTCCCTTAAGAATAAGTAGCACTGTCCGTAGAACTTTCTACAATTATGAAAATGTTCTAAATCTGTACTATCTAATATTGTGGCACTAGCCAAATGCATTTGACATGTGGCTAGTGTGACTAAAAAACAGAATTTATTTTATTTTATTTTTTGTAGAGGTGGGGTCTTGCTCTGTTGCCCAGGCTAGTGTTAAACTCCTGGCCTCAAGCGATCCTCCTGCCTTGGCCTCCCAAAATGATGGAATTATAGGTGTGAGCCACCATTCCCTGTAAGATACTTAATATTTAATGTTATTTGAATTTAAACCTTCTTTTTAAATTTAAATTTTATTTAAACCTCTTCTAAGTGACAGCCATTAATGTATTTAGAGGCACTAAATTGTCTCTTTCAGTCTTCTGTTTCTGTGGCTTCTAGTATCCTCACCCTTCTCATGAACCTTCTCTAGATTATGTTGTATATTAATTATCTGCTTAAAATTTGGTGCCCATGTCTGGTCACAGTGGCTCAGGATGATCTGACTAGTCAAGAATACATTGTACTAATCAATTTACTTGCAGTGAGCATTGGAATTTACTGCTGGAATTTATAAAATCTTATATTGTGTTTATTTTTGAATGCCATAATATGCTTCATATTTGATTGATGATAAATCACCTCATTCAGGCAAATCATTGAATTTTAGATTTAAAAAGAATATTTAGGACCTTTTAGTTCAGTGGTTTTCACAGTTTATTTTAGTCAATGGACTCCTTATTAAATGAAACTTTCCCAGAATAATAACAGTTACTTCTAGACCTACCTAGATAGGAGCAGAAGTGGTCTACCTGGACTGTACTTAGCCCTCCCCTTACCCCCAACCCACTTCAGTCACTCTGCAAATTTCTGACTTAGGATAATCTAGATTCAAATCTTAATAAAGTGTTGATGTGGATTCAAACCAATACAGCCATGGAATCAAATCATTTTAGTCAGGAAGGGAACCTCCTAATTGCATTAAGGGGCATTGATGGCTGCCTGACTAAAAGACAACCTTAGGTTAAACAAACAACAGATGCTTAACTAGTTACTAATTTCACTCAGAGCATTTAGGGTCAGACTTCCTAATAATGATTTGTACTCTGATTTCATTGAAGATATACGATTATTCATAATTATTATAAGGTATTCACAATACTTTCAGAGGTTAGATACATATTTATTCTTTTTTAGCCTGTGTGGTAATGGTTGAAAATTTGGGTGTCTAACTATTAAAAAAATATAAACCCTTTTTTCTTTGTCTTCCAATATATGAGTGAATGCTTTGTGAGCTTCCAGATTTCCTTATCTTTTCTCAAATCTCCTTTAATAGAATTTCTCAAACTTTGGTTTGCACAGATATTATCTAGAGATCTTGGTGAAAATATAGGTTTCAGGTACCCATTTCTAAAGATTTTGACTTGATAAAACTGGGAAATATCTCAGGACTGTATTTTTATCAAGTCTCCCAAATAATCCTGATACCAGTAGTCCATAGTCACACTTTGAGAAACACTGGCCTACATCGTAGTCATTAACAAAGAATGGAAAATTCATGCCTTTGCTTATTTTTTTTAATCTCACAAGACTTACTTTAAAAAGATTTTTTCTCCCCATATATTTTGAACCCATGTTCTTTTGAAGTCTTATACAATGCGTTTGTCCTGTGGCTGGCATTCCTAGGCTTTAAGATGAAGAACATTTATAATTAATTAATTAATTAATTTTTTATTTCAGCATATTATGGGGGTACAAATGGTTAGGTTACCTATATTGCCTTTGCCTTACCTGAGTCAGAGCTTCAAGTGTGTCCATCCCCCAGATGGTGTGCACTGCACCCATTAGGTGTGAATATATCTATCCCCTCCTCACCCCCCATCTGCCCAACACCGGATGAATGTTATTACTATGTGTGCACTTAAGTATTGATCAGTTAATACCAATTTGAAGGTGAGTACATGTGGTGCTTATTTTTTCATTCTTGGGATACTTCACTTAGAATGGGCTCCAGCTCCATCCAGGATAATACAAGAGGTGCTAGATCACCATTGTTTTTTTGTGGCTGAGTAGAACTCCATGGTATACATATACCACATTTTATTAATCCACTGATGTATTGATGGGCACTTGGGTTGTTTCCACATCTTTGCAATTGTGAATTGTGCCGCTATAAACATTCGAGTGCAGATGTCCTTTTTATAGAATGTCTTTTTTTCCTTTGTGTAGATAGATGCCCAGTAATGGGATTGCTGGATCAAATGGTACTTCTACTTTTAGCTCTTTGAGGTATCTTTATATTACTTTCCACAGAGGTTGCACTAGTTTGCAATCCCACTAGCAGTGTGGGATTTGAGTGTTCCTATCTCTCTGCATCCACACCAACATTTATTGTTTTGGGACTTTTTGATAAAGACCATTCTCACTGGAGATAAGTGATATCTCATTGTGGTTTTGATTTGCATTTCCCTGATGATTAGAGATGTTGAGCATTTTTTCATATCTTTGTTGGCCATTAGTCTATCTTCTTTTGAAAAGTTTCTGTTCATGTCCTTTGCCCACTTTTTGATAGGGTTGTTTGATTTTTTTTCTTGCTGATTTTCCTGAGTTCTGTATAGATTCTAGTTATCAGCCTTTTATCGGCGGGGCACTGTGGCTCACGCCTGTAATCCTAGCACTTTGGGAGGCTGGGGCGGGAGGATTGCTTGAGCACAGAAGTTTGAGATAAGATGAAGAATATTTAATGGGTATTGCAGTCCTATCACCCTGCTATTGGAAACACAATCTCTCCATTTGCATCTTACCTTCTACACATCATCACACAGCCTTTCAATGCCACTCTGTGCCCTCTGTCGTCAGCCTGAGAGAGGCTGTTGGCTCTGCTGAGGTTCTGACATATGATTCCTGCAGCTCCCATGTTTTTCCTCTTAGTTTTTGTGCTTCCTCATTGCTAGACTTATTCACATGTTTCATTGAGACATAACAGAGAAAAACAATTGTTTGGATAATGAGCCTGAAAATTTATAATCTCCTTTAATAAGCTTTTTTCGTGTTGCTGCCTTTTAATGAATTATCTAAGCTGTGGGAAGGGGAACCACTTGTAAAGGTTATAAAGGGCTTTCTCATTACTCAAATCCCGGATGAAGAATGAGAATTTACTGTCATCTCCAATAACTATTCAAAGTGCACTGTAACCCATATCTTTTATCAGTAAAATATTTGTAATATATTTATAAAGCTTTTGTCTTTGTTCTGTTTACATAGAAGATAGATAAAACAACATGAACCAGATGCACTGGTTCTATGTTGATGTTTATCATCTAGATACTATCTTGAACTGAGGATAGCTTCTGTCACATGAAGGTGATAAAGGCAGAGTGCTTGAAAATAGCAAGAGAACTATAATAGTTTAAGATTTGGGCTAATTTGGCTCAAGTCTCATCCATTATACCTGTGCTGACCAATATGGTAGCCACTAGCCACATGTGGCTATTTAAATTTAAACATGTTTGTTAAATTAAGATTTAAAAGTTAGTTTCTCAGTCACACTAGCCACATTTCAAGAACTCAATAGGCACAGGCGGTTAGTTGTTGCCATACTGGACCAATAGAACATTTCTATTAGAAAATTCTATTGGATGGTGCTATGTTAGACTCGCTCAGCTTATTGGTCCTACCTCAGCAGGGCAAAAAGATAAGTACCTTTTATGTTAAATGCTGGCAGTTGCCTCAGTTAATCTCTTGGGTTAAAGTGATCTTGAGAAAAATTGTAATGTAGCAATTTCTACTTAGGACTGTGTGCTCAGTGGCCATAAACTTGTGCTGAGCATAATGCATTTCTGAAGTATGAATATATGTTTTTACCTCCAGTTGAACTGACAATTGTTCTTCCCATAAGAGCCTGTTAACTTATGGGTAGTAGCTAGTACTCAATGATTTAATACGTTGCAGAATTGCCTCATTTTTTAAAATTGAAATATAAAATAGTTATTTTAAATTATGTTTATAAATTACTATATGAGTATTTCCTGCTTAAGAAAAATCTGCAGAACAAACACATATAGAAATGATTTCCCACTTTGAAAAGTACTTGTTTGCTTTGTATTAAACAAAGAAATTTATTTTTTATTTTCTTTGTATTAAAAAAGAAATGTCTGCCATGGCAAAATTATTTAACACAATTAAAATCTAATCAGATGAATTTTATTTGGGCTCTTAAATTTCTATCCGAGAAGGGTAATTTTATCACTCTACTGTTGTCAAAGTTTAGGGATCCATCCTCCACTGACAGCTCAAAGTTGCTGTTTTTTAGGTCATCACCAAAGATTTCAACCAGAACTTTCTATAATTCCAACTTTTATGAAAATGTCTGGTTGTGAAAAGATAAGTTTGGGAGACCTGTGCTCAAATCTCTTCTATCTGAGCAAGGAGGTAGGGATTCAGGGATTCTCTTCTACCTGAGCAAGGAGGACATACAGACAGGGATTCAACTCATATGGACAGTGGAGTTCCACATGGCCAGCTCTGGTATGGTCACAGTCTTGATTCTTAGCAAAGCAATCCAGGAGTCAGAGAAGCAAATCAGTGAACCTAAGACCAAACTGTCAATCAAGTAGGTAAGAAAATGATGCTGAATGCATCATTGGGATAAAGTTTGTCAGCACTGAGGGCTTTAATAGCCCCTAATTGAAGAGCCCATTTATTTATAAGGTGGAGAATTCCATATACTTCTCTGGGCTGACCAAGTTCTGGCCTGGGCTCAAGCCTGACGAAAAGAAGGTTACACACATTTGGGCCATATTATTTTTCACCCACTGCAAGATTTCTTTTATTGAGATGCATTTTATATCATTATGTATTTGGATTTTAATGGTGGGTGGTACAAGAAATAACTCTATGAAATGGACTACTATATTTGATACAGAAATGGTATTGAGGCCACTGCTTATGCAGTACGATGACCCATCAAAACATGCTATATGAGAAATTTCTTTCTAGAGTTAAAGGTTGGAGGGCTTTGCTACTTCAGAAACATTGCTGTGTTTTCTCCTTGTTGGAAAAAAAAAAAAAAAAAACCAAAATAGTAATAACAAAAATTAGCTGGGGAATTGGCAGTGTCTCCTTTTCACTTTGGCTTCTAGAAAACATAGAATCAAACTCTTTCCATTAGTGGTTAGAAAGATTGGACATGGTGGCTAGTCCTTGGATTTGGGTGTATATATATAAAACCCTCAAATCACCGAATCCTCTCAGATCCACAAATTGCTGACATCCTTACTGTCTACAAAAGATCACTGCTCTCTCACTGACTAGAAATAAGGGGAAGGGCAGCAAAATGTAGATTTCAAGACAATCATTTGTAAATCACTATTGGATGACGATTAAGCACTCAATAGATGCTTGTGGAGACTCTCTATGTGCCATGTGCCATTTTGGACATCCAGTACATACATCAGTGCACACCACAGACAAAAATGCGGCTGTAGTGTACGTCTTCTGGCTGGATCCTTTATTATATTGGAGTAGCTTTAAGGAGCCACATGAGATTAAGTCATAAATTTAATGTGAGATCAGTTTGTGTGGTTGTGTGCTTTTCTCCACCCACTTTAGCTGCCTGGGTATAGGCATGAGTATATGCAAAGCTGGATTTAACTAAGATTGTAGTTTTGCCCAGGGTAACACCTCTTTTTTTTATTCTTTTTTTCTTTTTATTTTGTTTGTAATTTTTCGTTCTTTTATTATCTTTTTTTTTTCCAATGTGTCTACCAGGATAGTAGATACCTCTTATGTTTAGTCTCACATTTTCTCAGACTCTCCTGCTGATTTCACTAACAAATAGTTTTTTTGTAGGTTTTGACTCAGTTTGTGTTGAAACTTCTGACTTCCATTTGTGTTATCTGCATTTTTTTTCTTCCCTGGGGTTTTTTTAGTATTAATGGAAGTTTGTAGGAGCCGGTTTGGCATGCACTCATTCACAGCCCCCAAATGTAGGGCAGTTGAGTCTCCTGGAGCAACCCTTAGTGATGGAGGAATCAAACCAGTGGGTAAATGCTTCTCTCTGTAAATCTTTTAGCAGACATTTCTGAAAGGCATTTTATATGCAACTGAGAAGTTTCTGGTAGGACCAAGCCCTGGTTGACACCAACTTAACTAACATATGCTTGTATTTACTGTTTCTCCTTCTCTGTTTTATCCTCCCAGGTCCTTCTTTCTAATCCCTGAAATTATCTCACTAATAAATTATCCACACATAAATCTTTTCTTTCAGATTCTCTTTGGGAGGGAGGCCAGACTAAGCTACCAAGTGAGTGCAGCAAAACAGAATCCAAGTGAGACTCAGATGTGTACAAAGGTGTGATTGTGCTTCGTGGGAAATTTAAGCAGAATCAGGAGAGAAGTAATGGGATCAAGGGAGTGAGGAATGGTGACTGGATTAAGGAAGCTAATGAGTTAATAATGGGGGGCTGTTGGGGTAGATGTAAGCTGGTGTCAATCAATTTGGTCATGACTATGTCTATGGTATGACCTTGGGGATGTGTGGTAGGTTGGAAAACTAGATCCTTGAAAGAGGGGAAGTCAAAGAACTAGAAGACCAGGGAGGTAGAAGGAACTGATATTGCATCTTATTTCATCTCCTGTCCTGATTTTTTTCTCTGATTTTCAGTTTTGATCTTGATTCTTTATTCTTATAATTTTCCATTTTCATTATGCATATTAAAATGTGGAATAAAATATTTATGTACATACATGTACTATCAGTTCTCATTATTCACAGAAATGTTCTATAAACTCATATGAACACTGAACTAGCACTCTATAGTATTACACACTGCTTGGTGACAGTGTGTTCCTGCCTCCCGAATTAAGACCAATGTACAATAGAATTACCATTCTGGAAAATACTGTATATAATTCTCACTTCCTTCTCAAAGTTAATTAGGTAGTCATAATAATAGTTTCTATTTACTGCAGTATGTTTCACACATTGTGCTTTGAAAGCATATCCCTTTAATACTTAAAATAATCTTACGAAGAAAGTGTTATTCTTATGTGCATTTTCATATTTAAAAATTAGGCTTAGAATGCTTGAATAACTTGCCCAATAGAGCTCAGTTTGAGTGACTGAGAACACTGAAATTTGAACTCATTTTTATCTTTCTCAACCCTTGCCTTTAATGAATACACCTTTAGTTATTCTGCCTCCATGATGGTAGTGGATTAGTGAGTATTTATTCAGCCTGTGCCATGTGTCTAACCCAGTGTAGTAATGTAAGCATGTGGACTCTACCCTTCAGAAACCTTTCAGCAAACTGAGGATAAAAAAGTGACTTGCAAGAAGATATTGAAGAATAAAGAAATGCTTGGCCTTATGAGTCTCAATACGAGAATTTAGGGAGACTATTCATACATTTAACATACCTACTATGTGTCAGGCATTTGACTAGGTACTATGGAAATAGCTGCCCACTGACATGTAAATAACTGTATTGAACATTGGGAGATCTATCTGTATACTCTAGTCCCCTCTTATCCATGGTTTTGCTTTCTACAGTTTTAGTTACCTATGGTCAATGGCAGTCCAAACTTATTAAATGGAAAATTCCAGAAATAAGCAATTCATAAGTTTTAAATTGCACACCATTCTGAGAGTGATAGAATCTTGCACTGTCCCACTCCATCCCTCCCCATCCTACCTGGGACAGGAATCATCCCTTTGTCTAGCATATTCAAGCTTAGGATCTGGTGTATTCAAGCTGTCTACGCTCTCCAGCCATTAGTCACTTAGTAGCTGTCTTGGATAACAGGTCGAGCAAATATAGTGTATATATGGTTTGATACTATCCACAATCTCAGGCATTCACTGGGGGTCTTGGAATGTATCTCCCATGGATAAAGGAGGCTATTATATCTCACTTATGTAAGATATCTGGTATCATGCTAAAGGCTTGGTATTGCATGCAATAGGCAGGACGGAGTTTTTCTTGATTTTTGAATGGAGAAGTAATGTATTATAAGTAGCAGCAAAAAGGACTTTTTGGGATCAGAAGATTTGAGTTTTAGTTTCAGATTGGTCATTAATTAACTGTCTAACTTTTTTTTAACTCCATTAACTCTATGTAAAATGGGATCAATGGCATCTTCCTGCCTGGTTCATAAAAAGTCATCCAAAGACAGAATAAAAATGAAAGAGTTTTGAAAATTGCAAAGTGCTTAACTTACATATATTAACAGTATTGATTATGGGGGGCATATGTGCTATTATATTATAATAATATGTTTTTAGCAAAGCAGGTAGAAAAATTGACCAATGGAACAGAATAAACAGACCAGAAACAGACTCAGGCATACAAAGAAATATAATACATGACAGAGGTATCATTGCAGATCAGGGGAAAGGATGAACTATTTAATTAGTGGTACTGGAACAATTGGTTATACATATAGAAAACTATTAATAAATATTTGTATTGTCTCATAACACAAATATTTAGTTCAGAACAAGGAATTGAATATGAAATACAAAACTTTAAGCCTTCTAACAGAAAATATAATAAGGTATCTTAATGATCTGGAATATAGAAGATTTTTTTTCAATACGCCATAGAGAGCATAAGCCATAAAGGAAAGAATTAGTAACTCTAACTAAATTAAAATTAAGCATAAAAAAGCCATAAAAAATGATTATAACTTTTACTACATTGAAATTAAGATTTTCTATTCTTTAAAACACCATAAAGAGGATGAAAAAAAAAGACCAAACCTGGGAGACTGTCTTAGCAACACACACGGCTAAAAGGGATTACGATATGGAATATAAAAAAGAAATCTCATGAATTAATAGGAAAAACACAAACTACTGAATAGAAAAATGGGCAAGAAAATAGGAACATATGTTTTACAGGAGATGAAAACACAAATGACCACCACTACACATATAAAAAGCTACTCTATCTCATTAGGTACAAAGAGATTGGAAAATATAATCACAATGAGATAGCACTTCACAAACACTAGATTAGTAATAATTTAAAAATCTGATGTGGAGCCAAGTGCTAGTGGAAATGCAGGGTGGTACTACAATTTTAGAAAACAATTTGGCATTATATAGATCACAAATTAAAATGTGCACATACTATAAATCAGCAATTCTATTTTTGTTCATATACCCTAGATGAACTTTTTCACACATACAACTGGTGGCATTACAACCACAGTGTTGATCAGCCAAACAAAATAAACTAAAAGATTTAAAAAATAACCCAATTTCCTATACATAGCAAGAAATATAAATATATCATGGCATAGTCATAGTTCAGAATACTAAAAACTGAGGAATGAATGATAGCTACACTCCCCATAATTATGAATATCTAAAAGCCAGTCACAGAAGAATATGCACATTACCATTCAGTTAATAAAATTTTAAAATAGGCAAAACTAAATAGTATATAAATATGTGATAAAGTTCTAAAAAAAAAAAAAGGCATGGCCATGATTATGCCAAGCTTCAGGATGGGGATTACCTCAGAGGACAGGAGAGTGGTATAATCATGGAAGGACACAAGATCACCTCAAAGGTGTCAGGATGTTCTACTTAAGAGGGTTCATGAGCATAAAGGTATTCATTTAATTATTATTCTTAAAAATGACCATATATAGTGTAATACACTTATGGCATGTATTTTATAATTAAAATACATACATACAGCTTTCTGAACATGATGTCCCTCAGTTATAAGGAATCAGCTAATGCCCTAAAGTCTCAGTATGATAATCTTCTTTGTTATGATCAAAATGGGGCCGTCACTTTGACAAGACCTTGAGTTCTGGTCATAATGGCTCATCTCTGAAGAACTACAGCCCAAGGGGCCATCTTTTCCCACCCCAAAATCAAAGGCCCAGCATCTGGGGCACCACCTGGTTCTCAATACTCTTTCCTCCCAGTTTTTTACGGCATCAGGATGCTAAAATGTTTGTACTGAAAATTGGACTTAAAACATCCATATTCCTTGAGGATCTGAGACATAAGGATGTTGGTGCCAACAACAAAACATGTCTGAGCCTAATTTCCATTTTTCTCATATGAATCATTGCCCTACAGTGCCTGGTGTGAATGAATAACACCTCAGAGTTTAATGTAAAGAAGACTGGTGTTTAAGACGTTCTTTTTGAAGGAAACTTAAAATACTGAGAGACATCTCTCCATGTCTAAGATGGCATGGAGCCAGGAAGAAGGGAAGTGGTGGAAAGTGCAGGCCGGGCAAGGGAAGTCTGATAGTCTGCTGTACCTGAGAAGGTAAGAAGGAATGGACTCCAGAGTCCCAGATGGCGTGGGGAACAGGAGGATGACTTCTCCTTCACAATAGGAGGAAAGAAGAACACATAGCCCATGCAGGTCTGCCATTATATTAAATATTTGTTTGATGACTTTAATTTTATCTTAGAAATGTGAGGCAAGGTTATTTGCTAAGAATGGTAATGCTGGGGGGAGGGCAGATATTTTAGGAAAGTGGAGATGGTATGAAACAGTGAGGAAAAAGAGACACAGAAGTCACTTGCAATGGTACTTATCCACCCTTAGGAAGGATGTCTTCCAGCAGCACTCAGAGAAGGCTGCTGATTGCATTTATGCAGAACTGGGGTTGGGCCAAGCGGTCCTACGATGGGAGAAAGGGACAACAGATTGAAAAAATGGTTCATGGGATTCAATATGGAGAGGAAAATCATGAAGGTCGGGAAGGGGAGGATGATGAGGGAGAATGTCAAAAAATTGATGGGTGGGAGGTTCTTATGATGTCAAAAAAGAGGTAGTCAAACAAGCTGTAAGACTAGAATACTCCTTCTCAGATCCTTTTGCTTGCCCACCATCCAGCGCTTTAACTGTTGTTCACCAGAGCTCCCTTTTATCTTCTTATCATCCCAACACAATCCTATCAGCATTCTCTGTTGCCACAACTCCCAAATCTGTATCCCTAGTCATGGGCTTTCCATGCATGTATGTAACTGCTTATTGGGCTTCTTTTTATGGAGTCTCTTAGGAGCCTCCAATTTAGCTCATCTCAGATTGAATTTATCTTTTCCTTGAACCTCTTCTTTTCTCTGTATCCCTTATTCTTGTTAGTGGCAACAACAGAAGCCTGGAAGTCATCCTAGATTCTTCCCTGTGCCTCAACTACCACCATGTACAATCGGTCACCCATGTCATCTTTATTCTATTTAATACTTGCTTAATGTCTATTTTCTACCACTCTCTTCTCTCTTATCACTCACTGGTGCTTCACAAGCCCTCATCTTTTTTCAAGATTACTGTGTTCTCCTATGTTCTACTTGCTTCTAGTCTTACCCTCCTCCAAATCACCCTATATGCTTAGAACTCTTTAGTAATCTTCCATTTTCTATATTAAAAAAAAAACAAAACACCACCACTCCACTCCGTAGTACAGCACACAGCCCCCTGCTATCTAGCTTGAACCACTACCCCTCCAACTGACCTCTATTCACTCAATTTTACATTTCTCAGATGGTCATTTGGACTAAAATATCTTTCTATTCCTTGTAGTCTGAGGAATTCCATCCATACATCAAAATTCACCTCAAAGATTTTCTTTCCTTTGAAATATTTCTCGACTCTATTTAAAGCAGCATTAGTCATCCTACTTTGTCACAAATTCAACCTGTATTTTAGTATTGCACTTTTCATGTCATGTTGCCTCATGTCATTCATTTTCATGTCACCTACTAGAATGAACTACCTAAAAACTGGGCTGAAATTCTTGGGGAAAGGAATGTGTTTGTTTATCTTTGTATTACTAGTAAGTGACACAGAGTACACACTCAGCAACTATTTGTTGAGTGAGTGACAATTTCAAATTTATACATGATATAGTCATGACCTATATGAAATTATAAATTGAGAAGACATTAGTTGAAAGAAGATACACAAATGGCCAATAAGTATATGAAAAAAAATGCCCAACATCACTAATTACTAGGGAAAAGAAAATTACAGCCATAATGAGATATCATCTCACACCAGTTAGGATGGCTATTATCAAAAAGAAAAGAGAGAGCAAGTGTTGGGGAAGATGTGGAAAAAAGGAAAGCGTTGCACACTGTTGGTGGGAATGTAAATTAGTATGACTGTTATGGAAAACACTATGGAAGTTCCTCAAAAATTTAAAAATTGTACAGGGTCATTTTTTGTTCTCTCCATTATATTGACTTATCTTAGAGGTCTCTCCTCTTTCAGTTTTTGACCACATATTGCCCCTCAGATTTGAATTAGTATTAATAGATAGTTCCCCTTTTCATGCCTGGATTATTGTGGCTCTATCTGCACTTTCCTGGGATTTTAAATCTTGATTCCTGATTTATCTTTAAATTTGTCTCTTTTACATCACTCTGGAAATAATGACCCTATCACTTTCTAATAATAATTTTAATGACAAAATATTACACATGATCATTTTGACCATTTAAGTAACATAAAGTTACATAAAGGAAAATAGTATCGCTCTCCTCCTCCCCTCTTCCATATTTCACCTCCCTCTCTACATATAATGAAGAATATCAAATAATTTGGAGTTTAATCTTCCATATATTTCCCTAAGTTTAAACACTTATTTGGATATACAGTGATTTTAAAATAAAAATGGGACCATTTTTTGAAAATTATTTTATAATATATTATGCATAAGTTTTAGGTGAATACTGACAAATCAAACTTCATTATTTTTAATATGTATAATAATATCCCACAGAATAAATATACAATCATTTATTTAGTGCTAAATTTATTCATTCTGCAAATATCTAGAGTGTCTGCTATGTGTAAGTTTGCTCTGGGCACTGGGGTGAAATGGTGAGAATAAACAAGAATAGCTCCTTCTCTCATGTGGCTTTCCATATAGTGCAGGGGTCGGATATTATGAATATTCCCATAGCACTGCACTGTATAAAATGAACACATGAGGGGTGCATGGATCAGGTTAGGCAAGGTTGTGCCATGCCAATCACAGTGGCATATTTCTTTTATTGCCTACAAAGCACTCTGTGGGTCTGGGTGACTCCAGGGCAACTTTTCTCTCTGTGGCAGCTCAGTAGTCCAGACAGTTTATTTACTGTGGCAGCTCCGTGTCATGATGATGCTTTGGGGTTCACCACGGCAGGAGAAGGAAGTGTGGAGGATTGTTCCTGGATCTTAAATGCTTCTGTCTCTGTGAATGTAGTTTATTGGTCACAGAAACTCACATGTGCCTGCCTAATTTCAAGGGCCCAGAGGTTTGTAAAATTCTTTCATATGTTCAGGAAAAGGAAGAGAACCAGATATAGTGGTAAGTATCACCTACCACTAGAGGTAACGGTATTATGAGGGATCATAGTAGGGAGATTGGAACCAGTAGGCTGTCGGGAAGGGCCTCCTGCAGATGGGAATAGAGCTGAAATGATATGTACTCATCGACAAGCTGAAAACAGAACAAAAACGCATTCCATGTAGTGGGAAAGTCAGGTGGATAGACTGACGGGAAGAAACAAGGAGTGTTCAAGTAACTGAGAAGTACCACCACGTGACAGGGGCAGAGAGGGACTAAGAGGAAGTGTGGCTTAAGATGAGGTTTCAAAGGCAGGGCCACATTGGCCTTGTTGAGGATTTTGATAGTTAGCCTTGTAGCATGGGGGATTCTTTCAAGCACATGAAGTGGGAACGTGGCACGTTCAGTTAGCATTTAGACATCATCGTGTTTGCTGCAGTATAGAAAATAGAGCGGTGATGGTGATGGGGCTGTAAGGGAAGAGGCATGACAGGGAGGAGCAAGACTCAGCACTACTTCAGATGAGAGAACATGGAGGTTCAGTACTGTGGTTATGGTAGAAATCAAAGTGGGGCTTGGATTCAGGAGATGTTGATGGGTATTTAGGATGTTTTCAATTTTCTGCTATTATAATAGTGCTACAACATCATTCTCATCATATATTCTTATATATGGTAATTTGTTTCAGTATGATGAGGTGATAGAAAATAATTACTGGTTCAAAGAGTGTTCATCATTTAAATTTAATCAATATGGACAGATTTTGTTTCCCCAAATGGTTGTAACATTAAAGAATCTCACCAGCAATGCATAATAGGACTTTTTACTATACCTTCATTAAAACAAGATGTTATCATTTAAAGATACAAGTATCACTTTCTATCACTATTTGAATTCTCCCCATAATAACTTTTAATATTTTTAGCCTATATTAAACTATCTAAATCAATTACCTGGTCTAACATGTAGACGTTAGGATTGTTTTAGCAAAATTCAGGACAAAAGAACATAGACTGTATGGCAGCTTTATCACCGTTATTCTTTGAAAAGCAAATTCTTCAATAGGTTGGTAACATTGGATAAAAAGCCATTTAAAATTGTACTTTTCTAAGTACCATTTGCATTTCTTATGTATGGTTGGCATAGTATTCATTATTTAACTATATTATAGTACACATTCATTTCCATGAGAAAGAAAGTGTACTTCATACCCAATATCTTTCAATACTGTGTAAAAACTCCCCTGCTAATGACTTAAGTGACAGATAATTAGGTAATTATATTAGGTAAATAATTAATTAGGTAATAATTAAATATTTTCATATTATGCAGACATCCTTGGTGGAATTAATTACATAGCATTTGAGAGTGATTTAGTGATATCTGGGGAAGTTGATTGGCGTTTCTGTGTGGGTTCAGAACCTACTGTTACTTTTTCCTATTTAGAATAATGAAATATAGGCTCCTGCTACCTGAATATTTGTTATTCCCACATTTCCGAAGAATGTGGGAATGTGGCAATGTGGGAATTAATTTAGATAATGAAGATTACCTATGTTACTTGCACATATGGCCAATATAGTGAGTGAAAAATGGTGTCTGGTTGTAATATGTATTTTTGTATTACATGTGAAATTAAAATCTTTGTATATATTGATTGCCATTTGCCTTTTTCTCTTATGTATGTTTCTTGTTTGTATGCTTTCTCATTTTTGCATTAGCAGAGTATCTTAAACAATCAATCTGTGATATATAAATCAATTTCATTCTGAGACTTTTGAAGGGTCAACCTTTCTCAGTCGTATTGGTAGAAAAGCATGTCATTTTCCAAACAATTGAGTCCTTTCAGCTTTCAGCCATTACAATATATTCCCAGAGTTATCTCTTAAGATATTTCCATAGAGCCTCTTTTGAGAAAGATCCAGGTATTTCTGTTCATTCCAGGAAAGAAACCAAAGCTATCTCAATCTCTATCTATATGTCTATCTAATCTGTCTATCTATATCTACCTATCTGTAAATGTCAGAACAGAATGGGAAACAACACCACACTGTGGAGTACATGTTGTATTTTAGCACAGGGACCACCAGAAAGCAAGATAACTCTCTCCACACTCCCTCTTTCCACTCCATCCACCTGTGTCCACTTTCACTTGCTTGGATTTGTAATGTCCCTTCACGCACAGTCTTTGCACTGTCTTCTGTGTGGCATGCTAATCCTTTCTTCATTCATCTCGTTAGTTCCAACTCAACCTTTAAAGCCTAGCTCAAATGTCATTTCCCCAGGGAAGTCTTTTCAGATCTTTTCATTTTATTCTACTAGCACCATTTAATTATCATTAACAGCTTTTATCACAGTTTGATTTTTAAAAATCTTATGATTATTTGATTAATGTCCCTCCATTGGATTATAAGCCTTCTAGGTCAGAGATTATGTTTGGTTTTGCACACAATTTCATCTCTACCACACAGGATAGTGTTTAGCATGAAGTCGACTCTTCAGTCTATTTATTGGGCCAATAAATTGGGCCTGTTTCTATTGGCTCAATCTGTACTTGCTATTAAGCTTATTTATCAGGCACTCCAAAGCTTTGTTTATGTATAAATCTCACCTGTCATTGGGATTTGTTGTTTTTACTGGGGCTATATTCATTTAACTTCACGTTTTAGTACTATAAAATTTTATACATTTCTAATGATTGGTTTATAGCTGTTTCTTGTAGAGTTGCTGCAGACACCATCTAGGATCAGTGGAATAACTTATTTATGGGCTCCTTTGGAGCATTAAATAGGAAGTTTTGTCCACGACTCGGGACTTGTGATGATTTCTTGCTCTGTGTATCTCTAAGATCTATCACAAGTATCTCTAGATGGAGCTATTTAACCTTTTCTCTTATAAACCAAAGCCATAAAAAATGCAATCAAAGGAAAATGACCATGCTGTTTGTTTCTAGTATTCTGGGCCACAACTTCTGAAGATTGCTTAATGCTGGAGATTCCTGATCCTGTACACTGACTTCGTTCTTCTGTTTACCTTTTTCCTTTCACTAAAGCCAGCTATGCCAATTAATGCCATGCATGAGAAAAATAATTCTTTCTTTGGTCTGAGTTAACTGAGACCACTAACAACATTTTTACTTAGACTATTATTTTCCCCTGAGAATCCCGAGTGTTTTTTTAACCAAAGTAACAGGCATTTTTTGTGAAATGATAGATTTAAAGGAATCTATACTAATCTACTAGCAAAAACAGAAACAGAAAATATGTATAAGGGAGTGGAAAAATAAATTATGGTTTTAATTTTAATTTTAATAATGAGCAAGTTGGGCCTCAGTGGTAGAACAATACTTATTTTTAATAGTAATGATATTAGTTAATATCTATTACCTATTTATTTCAATATATCTATATCTATTGATCTATCAATCAATTTATCTATTATCTCTTACTGTATTCTAAGCACTTTATATAGATTATCATTTAATTCTCAGAACAAAACTGCTCTTTACATAATTACATATAAGTTAAATAGCAAATGCTGTCTTTAGCCCTTGGACGTACTACTTAGTGTGTGTTTTAGATGACATATTGAATTCTCACTATAGATTAAATTCTATATTTTATCCTGCATACCAGCTCAAATACTTCTTCTTTTAGAAGAATTACAATGATTTTTGAGCTTGTCTTTGTGGAAAATAAGTTCCTTGAAGGCAAAAGCTGTGCCCTAGTCATGGTTATATTCGTAGTACCTTAGAAGTGTTTTACCCAATATGGCCACCACTAGCTACATGTGGATAATTAGATTTAAATTTAATTAATTAAATGAAATAAAACTAAAAATTCAATTCCTCAGTCACATTAGGCACATATCAAGTGCTCAATAGTTAAAACATACGGCTAGTAGTTACCCTAGTAAATGAAAATTGCATGACCATTCTCATCATTACTGAAAGTTCTATTGACAGCACCACCTAGAACAATGACTTGTAGATGAATTAATTAATTACTTGAATTGATATATATTTATTGAGTGCCTTTTAAGATAATTGACATTATCAAAGCATAAGCAATAGCATAAAAAAACAAAAAAGCTACACAATCTTTCTCTTACTGAAAATTAATACCTTGTGGAGAAGATAAAAATCAAGCAAGTTGGAGTTTATGGGTGCATATTTAACAATAGATTACTTGAGATTCGGTGTAAAAAGGCCCATTTTGGAATTATCTGAGTAGGGCCTATGGTCAGTCAGAAGCACATCTAGTGGAACTATTTAACCTGCTCGTGGCATCGGGCAAGAGGGCTTCTAAGCAATATTAGTAACAGAGGTACAGAAATCTATTCCCTTCTTTCTGGAACCATTTAAGGGATAAGAACAGAAGATTTTATAACTTTAAAAAAAAATTGTACAAATTTCTGTCTCAGATGTGTATGACTCTAAATCAAACTTCCCAGGAGAAGTGGGCAGAGAGATAACGCATTTAACACAGCAGGAGAACTATTAGTGCCCCGCAGTAGGACTGAACATAAACAAAATTTTGTGCTGGCTTTCTGTGCTCATGATCTTTCTATTTCATTTCCTTCCGTTATTTTCCTCTTGTCCTTTTAGTAAACTAGTTTAACATGTGTTCCAACATCAAAGTTAGACAGGGAGTAATTAAAGAAGCCTCACGAAGGCTTCTAAACCATTATGTGATGAGAATATATTTATACTAATTATGTGAGAAGCAGACACAGTTCTGTTGGTAACTACAGAGGACTCACTTGTGCTGTGAGCTGCACAAGTAGATAATGTAGTTGTAAATTTTCTGGTAATTGATGTGATCATTAGTTTAAGTCATCCCAATTGGCTAGATTGTATTCCTTGAGCAAGTGTAGAGGGATGTTTATGCGTGATTACTGTCTCCGGAAAAAACTGCTCCTGGATTGGGTTTTCTCTACACCCTGAGGAATTTGAGTACTGTCACTGCTGATGAAGGGAGGATGGAGATAAAAAGGTGTCATTTGTTTAAAGAGTGGGCACATAGGGTAGGTACATGCACAGCAACTGGAGAAAAGAAAACGTTTCCATTAAAACAAGGGGTGTATTTTATTTTAGAAATTTCAGGATTCTAAAAAACAAGAAATAATTCTGTAATTGAAGGTGAAGTAGCTGATGGTGATTTCTTGTGCTTCCCAACATCTAGGGCAGGCCAGGGTTTGACTTTGGACTTCACCACAAACTGCCTATAGAACCTATAGATGGAAACTAAAACGGAATTTCCAATGAGACTAGAATTCCTTCTGTTTCCAGACAGGATTTTATTGATTTAAGCAATTGAAAATGGCATCTGCTTGCAAGCAATTTTTAAATGAAGTAATGGCTTCTACATTTGGTGAAATAGAATGGGTTGGATTTTATCCTGAAAGCTCATGTACTGTTTTAATCATTCCTAATTTTTATCCATTTATTTTTTAAATTTATGTTCTTTATAGGACATTGGTTAAAGCAACAGAAGAAACACTATTTATAAAATACATGTTAATGGAGAGTATAAAATAATAGTTCTTGTCACCAGTTCCATAAATTATATCTATCTGATTTAAATTTCTGTGCACTACCTGAAGATATCTTTTGTATAACAAAAACCAGTGCTAAAGAGAAAGATATATTTATCTCCACTTCACTCTTTCATTTCTTGGGCAACAACTTTTTATATCTTTTAACAAATTATTTCATAAGAGGTAGTCTGAAACTTTTTTCATGCCATATTCCAGTAGCTAAACATGAAAATTATAGAAAGTAATTCAGAAAATAAGAATTCAAGTATCATATAATAAAGAGATTTTGTCTTCTTTTAGTGCTAAAATTGTAGCTAATTTTCATCTATATTTAAATGCACATATATAAACAACATGAAAAATGTGGCATTTTAAGATTTCCTCAAATCATAAATACTTTAGATACATTATCTTTACATTCCCTTTAAAGAATAAAAATTAAAAAACGAATAATGTACTAAAAGACATTATTTAGCCTTACACAAAAGTCCTAAGTATCTAGGAAGTTGGATTTGATGTTCAACGTATTTTGAGAACATTGAACTCCAATTCCTAGAATCCAAAAGCTCTTGACATTTTGGCTTCCCTGTCTGCTGGACACTCCTAGCTCTGACTCTTCTGAATCTTTGCCTTGGAATACATCCCACTTCAAGAAATGAAAGATTATTTTAATTCTGACATTTATTTTATGCCATGGTGGAATGGAAATTTAGGGCTTGCTGTGGACATTTGTTTGTTGCTGATTGGCTCCCAAGCAGTCACACTCTTTCCTGTTTGAGGGAACTTCCTAATTGTAGTTGGCAGGGTCTTAGATCTTTAGGGTGAAGATGTATGATCTATGTTTAGCAGTTGGATGTTTCTGCTCAGGACTTACAAAAACGGCAAAAATAAAGGAGCGATTTAGAATTCGTGGACAGGAGCCTGCAGCGCAGTGGAATAATTTGTCAGCAGAGTGGTGGTGCTGCCCTGGGTGACACCCTAACCCAGGGGTTCTTGTGTTACGATCTAGGCTACCTGCCCTCCTTTGATTCCCATTGGATTTTTGAGCCTTGTTTTGGAAACTTTTCCATAGCTTGTATAAGCTAGTCCTTAGTTTTCCAATAATTATGTTTTCCCTGTTTAAGATAGCCAGGGTCAGTGTCAGCTGCTTATAACAGAGAATCCTGACTAATGCAACTTCATTCTTTAGAACTCAGAAGGTAATTTTACTATTGATTTTTTTTTTTCTGGTAATGAAATGAGATGTTGGTATCTCATGGAGATCCAATTACGTAGGGAACCTTCACTCTGATAAATATGGCATTTTAAATGGTCATTGTGAGAATGGATATGAGATGCTATTATTTATCAGTGGCTCTTGAAAAAACATAGGATCCCAAAGAGCCAGGTGGAGGGGTATGGCCTACATGTGTGACTCATAGCTGCTTCTCCACTGTCCTGCCCATCATGGACATGTGATAATCTGTGCCTGCCTCTATCCTTGTAGATTGAAGTTTCTGAAAACAAATGAGGACAAGCTGCTTCCCGTTCTCTCAAAGCCCTGATATCACAGGAGGAGGGAGAAAGGTAGCTGGGGAAAAATTGGTTTGCTGAACTTAAATCACTAAGGACTAGATAAGGGCAAACTTCTAGGGATTGCAATTCCAGACTAAAATGACAATATCAATGTTTATAATATTAATATAAACAGTGACTATTTTATTTTAATAGCATCTAAAATTAGTACTTTAAAATAATGCTATATAATATTTGATATATTTCAAATGTAAGGAGGCATAAATTAATTTAAAAACTTTAAAAATTATAAGAAATATGAAATTGAGATATTTATTAGCAGATGGGTTATAAACATTAGCAGATGAAATTTTGAAAAATAAAATATTATTTCAAAAACTAAGATTAGACACTACCAAAAAGAAAAAACATTTAATTAATTATTAAAAATTAGAATATATTAATGGAATAATGATCTCATTACATTAACATATATTCTTTGATATATATAGAATATGTTGTTTCATAACAGAAAAAATTACTTGAATTTTTGAAAAAATGTGATCTCAAACAACAAAATACATGAGTAGTATTATTATTTACTCAAGAGTATATCTTCCTGTAAGTTTTTCCAGCTGCTGAAGCAACCCTTTCTTACTCTACGCTAGTATGGGAATGTGAAGAGAATTACAAACTAATGCCAGATATTTTTCCCCTGACATTTTTATCTTCAAATAATCCCATCTCTTGTTTGATGATTTTGAGATTTTTTTTTTTAAACCAACTTTTGTTTTTTCCAGTAACTGCGAACTTTGTATTGAAATCAAGTTGTAGTTTTGCTTCAAAAGAAGTTTTTCAGTTTGCACTTTTTATTTTTGTTTTGTTTTCATCACGTATAGCTAGTCTTATGCAGAGGTACCCATATCAGTTTCAATAGTTATGTTCATATTCTACTTGCTCAGAAATTTTTGAGGTAGAGTATGAATTATTCTTGCAGTAGAAGCTTTGCTCTGTTGGATTGCTTTCAACTCTCCCCTCCAACCCGTTGAAGATTAAGGAGGTTACAGAAGAATAGTTTTAAGAAGTGTAACTTTGTTCAATTTGAATTTTAGTGAAGCATATGACTCTCTAGGTATATTTCAGTATGTAAATGATTCCAATTTCAGATTTTTATAGACTAAAATGATGGCATCACACCAAGTGAAGTATGGTATTTCAGGAGATAAAAATAGCATAATATACTAGGGTAACAAAAAATTATATTACAATCACTAAGCATTACTGGCTGGGAATCTCATACCATGGACAGAGGAGGTAACATAGTGGGTTATAGCATCACGCCCTCAGGAGAGACTTTAAGACCTATGCATATATTCCCAGGGTACTAGGACTAACCCAAAGAAGGAGTCAAATCATGCAACAAAAATTGACTAGGACTGGGGAGGTGTTTGAAGGTAGAAAGCATATGGAAAAGGTTTGCATTTCAAATGCATCAAGGGGGGCATAAAAAGAAACAGTTATAGTACTATTCAGTGGACTAGCATTTATGCCTAGAATATAGCATAAATCCTACAGATTAACCAACATTTCCAGAAGCATTTTTGTGGGTCAAGTTGCACACAATTATTTTAATACCTGTATAGCAAAATCTAGAAGGAATTTTTAACTTCAGGAAGGATTTATTGAGATCCCTTGAAGTTTATACTATGAAATTAGAACTATACTCCTTCTGCTATGTGTGTGTTGGGAGGGTAAAGATGAGATGTACCTTGGAAATTAAAGTTCTAAATAACCAAATGATTATAGTTCTTATGTAGATGCATTCTCAGAATCATACCTCATTTTTTCTTTCTCTTCAAATGTTTTGAAATATTGATATATTTCCAGTTGTAGTTCATTCCAGTTTTTGTTCATACAATGGTGTTTGCCAACTTCCAAGACTCCAGTAATATTTGTGCTTCTCTTCATCATGTCTAGTAACTATTATCAGTCCATAACTGTCTGCTAATTATTATCCTTCTTTTCTTGACCATTGCTCAGAGGTGGCTGGAGCTGCTGTTAACTTGGATTTTAGTATCCAGGGGTGATATTGCACTTTGGAATTTTGTAGTCTCTCTGTCACATTTACATTTTCTTGTATTTTGTCACCTATTGTGGATTAAGTGTTCATCAGAAAACTAAATAATAGCAGAAAGTGATGTACTGTGTGCATCAGTGAGTATCAGTTCAGCCGAGGAAAGCACAGTGGGATGCGTCAGTGTCCAATGGCAAAGAGCACTTGCTAATATTTGCTCCACTGTACTGCCTCACTGGCCATGAGAACAATATGTAGGAGCTGGGCTGCTCAGTCTTGCAATGGATTTGCATATTTAAGTACAAAAACAGTTGAGACAAATTGCATTCTAATAAATCAGCCCTGTACAGGGAGGTACTCTAAGAGGAATATATATGCATAGAAACCAGGCCAAACTTGACTTATAAATGACACCCAGCAGGGTACACAAATGAATTCTTAATTCCTCCTCACAAGGAATTTTTGGAACCCAAGATCCTGTAGTATAGGGGCATTATTTCTGTTCTGGTTCTAGCCTAAATTTCCCTTTTTCTGCCCTGCTCAGTATTTAATGGTATTTTTTGGCCAAGGCTATTCAAAGTAGGAATGGGCTATTTCAGCAAATATTTTCTGGTCACCTGTTACATGTAAGGCAGGTTCCTAGGCCTCAAAAAGATTCTTTCTGAAAGGAGGAATAATTTCCAAGTAAGATGGACTTTGTGAACAGACTTCTCTGTTCAGGGGGACCCCAGAGCCATTATGTTACTGGGCAGCACGTTCTCCCTGCCCAAGCTCACCGTTTGGGTGTTTAACTCTTGCTAACAAGTAGTCCGCCCTCCAGTGAAAGCTGACAACCTCACACCGCTAGTGTGTAGATGAAAGGGAGCAGATTTTTTAAAAAGATGTTATATTCTCAACTTGGAATAGAGCAAACTGAACCCACGTAGCTTTAAAATGTCCCCCAGAATGCCTAAAATCTGACAAACAAAAGAACACTTGTTATCCGTTAGCCGTCTGCTTAGACATAAAAAAAGCCTTGCCAAATGAAAAGCAGCATATGCACACATGACACATTAAAATCGTGAGAAACCTATGCTTTGCTCCACAGCACGCGTTTCCCGCCCAGTCTATATGCCTGTGTTGTTTTGTTCCTGGTTTCTCTTAAGTGTCACCATAGATGGGAAATCTTCAAACGGCAAGACCTTGTTAAGAATATTATCAACTTTTTCAGGCCATAGTGCAACATAATGTTTGAAATAACACCTTTTCTTAAAACAAATATTAAGTTTTTACGTTAGGTCTTATATTAATCTTTTGGACATTTTAAAGGAGCACTATGTTCGTAACATTAGTACAATATGAAATGGAAGTTCAAGTTCCAGAGACAGGTATTGTAAAATGTTATAAAATACTGACCTTCATTTCATGCCCTCCCTCATATGGCTCTTTTTAGTTTATTCTATTTGAATTTGCCTGTGAATATGCCTAAATTTTGAAGAGGGGATGCCTAATTGAAATGTAATTTAAAATTATCTGACCAGAAATTTTTTTAGAATGAAAGAAAACTCAAGCATGTTTAGTGGAGGGATACTACATTTGTGTATTTTAATTTGCATTTTGTCCAATTTTAACATACTCCTTACTCTTACATACCCACTAATTAATTTCATGAGATACTGATTACTTCCTTTCCAAAATAATAATTATAGATTATAAATGCTATTTACTCAGTATCTCTTTATTCAATTGGTGCATGATCTATGTATGGTATGCCTTTTGGTAATTTCACTACTCATTAACACCTCTATGGGGGGAGGTAGGAAAATGCAAAGTTATGAAACAAAATTATCTTGCTTTTCTTGTTAATAGCATTGTTAATAGATTTGAAAAAGTCTGTAATTAGCCTCTAACCACTGTCATGTCCACAGAAACGGAAGTGAAAGCCTCTATGAAAATGGGGCCAACGCAGGAGAAGAAAAAACAGAGAGAAGGAAAGAAGGCACATACTGTCTGTCATCAGTACCCAGCTCACTTGATGGGAACATACTTTGGTTACTTATGCAGTACAACTTTGGAGGCATACCTCAACATCTCTTTTTACACCATAAAGTCTCCATTTACTGGCTAACGCTTGAAAAGAAATTTAAAGACTTATTTCATAACCAAAAATAAGGCTAAAATAAGAGCCTTTCTTGGGAATAGTATCAATGATGTAATCACAGACCAAAGTGCAATTTTTTCCACAAAAAGGAGAAAACTCACAAAGGTGATATGATGGTTAGGAGTCACTGCTTTTGATCTTTAAATAGTTTTCTGTTCATAGGGATTTAAACAGGAAATGAGAAAAAGGAAACAATAATTATTGAGCATCAATTATGCATCAAGTGCTTTACATACCTTATTTAATCCTCACAGTATCTATAAGCATAGATATAATTAGCTCCATATTAAGTATTTAATACACAAAAACTTTGTTTATAAAAGTTTGCATACCTTGCCTCAGTTATTTACCAAAATGTATGAACTTGTCCAAGGTCATACTCATCAACTGGCAGAGCCTAGATTCAAAACTGGATCTATCCCTTTCTAAACCCACTCTTTTCATCATACTATGTTGCCTGCCTAAGAAAAGAGATGAAAAAATATGAAACTATTTTCAACTGACTCCAGGGAGTACTATGAAGTTCATTGTTTCCTATTTACTTGATATTTCTGTTGATCTTCAAATGTAGTTGCATATTTGGGAGAAATGGTACTATAGGGAAATTAATAAGTGCAGACTACCAAGGCAAAGGTAGAAATCGTAAATGAATCCATAATTTTGTAAAGATACAGAAAAAATTGATAATTCATTATACAGTTTTGGGAGATAATGACAATAGTTTCTGTAGGATTTATCATCCACAAAATTACCTTATATCACCTCTACTTTTTAGGGGATTGGAATGGCCACATTCCCTTTTTCTCTGAACATTTAGAGTGATCCCATTTAGAACTGGTATCTGGATTCAAAACCATTTTTCTTTATTGAAGTAAGGAAGAAAGTAATTTCAATCTTGCTGTGGATTAGCTGCATCAATGTCTAGCCGAAGATTTTATCACAATTCAAAGGTTAGTACATTGTTGAGAAGTATTTACTACTCAACATATTGAAGAGTTAATTGTAATATTATTTCCCATTGAATTATGGATTCAATTCCCCTACAAAGGTTAATTGGTTTTCTTTCCCACAAACAATAAGATGTGACTATAAAGAGGGAAAAGACTATTGGCACCCAACTATAGGCTTATGGGCTTCAGTTTCAAAAATAAAAGCTGACCCATGTAAAGTTATGATTTCATGAAAATAAATTATTTTCTCATATATGAAAACTTTGATGTATAGCTATGTTAAGGAAAGGCTTTTGCGAGTTTTGAGGCCATTAGACAAGGGAAAGGAAACATGCCAGCTCAAACAAAAGGCTACCATTAGGGATCTTGGAGTGTCTCCTGCTTATCAGATGTGTTCTCTGGAGTCTGTTAGAAGAATATTTATTTCCCATTGTATCTGATCCTTAGCAAATGAATTGTGACTGCACTTTTAAACAACCAGTCTTACAGGTTGTTTAAAGAGTTTATAACTTGCTGGGGAAAGTTAAAAATTCTTATGACATCTTGCTTGATCCTTTAAGAACAACCTACAGTTCTTATCTGGGCTTAGGTCTGACTATGGACAATAAAAGGAACGACACTTTCCTTATTTTGTTTGGTGGGGTCTACTGTTTAAAAACAGAAAGACACAAATATCTTCTAAGACTGCCGTGCCCAACCCCCAGTCCATTGACCGGTACCAGTCTGTGGCCTGTTAGAAATGGGGGGCAGAGCTCCATGCTTCCTGGTCTCCCAACCCCCCGTCTATGGAAAAATTATCTTCCATGAAACTGGTCCTTGGTGCCAAAAAGGTTGGGGACCACTGTTCTAAGAAACCATGAGTATTATGGCCTGGGTAAGGGTGAATTACAGTAAACGGTCTAAGTAATACAGCAGAGTATAATGTCGAGAAGAGAAAGGAAATAATGGATTCTTGAATCCTGTTAAAAAATATAATGTTGCCAGTCATTACAGTTTTGGGGGTAGTTTGAAGGTACTAAGACAACCTGAAACATGAAAGTATAATGTGAGTTTATTCTGTCATTTTCTATTACTTCCTCATTATTTGTTCATGTTTAGTTACAGTTATATTTATTTTAGGAGCTTGTCACTGTTTGCTTTGAAAAAAATTAATTTAGTTTACAGATTGGGTTTGGCATGAAATTAATGGAGTTCTAGAATTAAGAATGATTTATTCCAGCCCTATTATATTGATGAGTAAATTGAAGTCCAGAGAGACTGAGTGACTGGTCCAGGGACACACAAAAATCTATTGGCAGAGGAGGTAACAAGTTGGTATTATGACTCTCCATCTATTACTTCTTCTGCTTCACTTTGCCACACACCCCTAATGATGTGTGTGTGTGAGAGAGAGAGAGAAAGAGAGAGAGAGAGATGCCACAAAGTTGGTAATGTTGTATGTGCTCCATGACACTTGTGTAGGAGGCTTTCTACTACCAAAAGAACATCTATCTGTACAAAGTGCCAAACTTTTAAGTATTATTTGAGGCTATAAACTAATATAAAATTGTATTTGAAAGTGAGAAGACCACTTTTCTGCCTGTAGATTTTTCACTAAACTTTTCTGTACACAAACACAGATTTAGGGAAAAAATAAGCATGCCTTTTAACCTTTATATCTATAGTTTTCTTTTGATGTTGATGATTTCTCAAGACTGTCAAAAAGCAAAATTACAACAAATTTAGTTTGACGATCTTAATGGCTTTTATTTGTGATTCTAGAATTGAGTAACTCTTCATTTTAAGAAATAGAATGAGTGTTCCAATGAGCCCAGCAGAGGGGGTTGGCTTTACAGACAAAAAACGGCTGAGGAAAGCGGAAACAGAAAACAACCGTGGATTGGTTATTTCAGAGTTACTTTTCTTGTAAAGGTTAAAGTAGAGGGAACTTCCTTATCATGCTGGCTAAAACTGGCCTGTTTGGGGATTTGACTATTATCTCTCTTTCCTGATTTCTCAGTATGTTAAACAACTTAGTTTCAGCTTGGTGGTGTGGAATTTTAGCATGAGTGACTCCATTTTGTTTTGATCCATTGAGTCTAGTGCAAGAGCTCAGTCCAAACCAGTGACCTCCTATAAATTTTATTTAACAAAACCATACCAGCTGCTGCACCACAGAACATAAATTGTTATATTTATGGTGAGTTTCAGGAAGTACTGTGGAGGTGGAGACATAATAACATCTACTTTTGTATCAAACATTTAATTCTGCATGATATCGTCTCATATATTACCTCAAATAATTCTCACAGTAACTTTGTAAAGCAGATATTTTTATTACAGTTCCACTTTATAGATACAGAAAAAAACAATTGAGTATCAAAAAGGTAGAGTAACTTGTCTAAATCTAACCTGGTGTCTAGCACAGAACTGGTGGTTGTATATTTGTTGCTTTTATTGATGTTCATTTAGCCCTGCAAAGTCCACAAGGAGGATTTTATGCTTGGGAACAGCCATTACATTGTAGGGGCAAGTGTTGTCTAATTGTTTGTCTAAATGTCAGAAAAAGGGAGACTTTTCTATTGAAACTATGTTCTTAGATCATTAGAAAGTATGGTAAAACAGGAATGGTTGAATAGTTCGAATTTTATCCATGTTGCATTTTCTAGCAACATATCTTTTTCCTCAGAAAATAAACAGTTTTAAAGAATGCAAAATAACTCATGCTTTTTATAAACTCTTCTTGAAATACACACTGTAGAATGAAAACTATCACCCCACATTTATCACCTAGAGACAACCATCTTCTGTATTTCTTTTCTACTCTCTCCTTCTCTGTGCATATTTTTATATGGTTGAAATCCAACTTTTTACGTAATTTAGTATCCTGTTTTTCCATTGAGGAGGGCAACATAAACATTTCCCCCATGTGAATGTAAACTCTTCATTAGTGTACCTTTTAAGAGCAGTGTGCAGTATTGTATATTAAGTAACATAATTACTTAATCATTTTCCTGTTATTATAAGGTAAGAGTATTGCTTATATATTTCTATGATAAATAAGCTACGGTACATATCTTTATGCATGCATCATTTTTATTTTCCCATTTCAAATTTCATCCTTAGACTAGAGTTGCAGACGCAGAATTATTAGATCAATACATAGGATATTTTGCAACATTGCTTTTCAGATAGGTTATGTCAATTTACATTTCCAGTTATAGTACATGAGAGTGTTCATTTTGCTACAATCTCACCAGCATCTTAATTTTTAAAACTGCTATTCTACGGGGCAGAAAATGTTTCATTAAAATAATTGCCTCTTTTGATTTTTCATACTAACCTTCTCAGTGTGAAACTAAACAAAACAAAGTAATTCTCACCCACTCATTTTTTAGAAAACAACAGCCCTCACTTAAGATGGGATCAGAGAGTGGCTGCAGGAAAATGGAATTGCTTGCTGACTCTCACGGAGCCAGAAGCCAAGTCTGCATATTTCCTGAAGAAATTGAATGTGGGAAAATAATAATGCAAATGTGGAAGTTACTAATAAGGACAAACACATAAATGGTTGGTTTGACAAGATTTCGTAATTAAATAATTCAAATCTGGAGAGTTATTTTTTTTTGTGTATTTAGCTATCTTTTTGTTTGCTTTCATTTGTTGCCTCTTCATTGGTGTTACTGAATCAGGATGATAGGCAATCAGTCTAATCAAGAGGTCTGTTTGCTAACTCCGTGGGTCTTATTTTTATTCTTGGACTTTAGGCCCTCTTTCAGTTTTGTTGTTTTTATTTTGTTTTGTTTTGGCAGGCCCTCGCCAGCACTGTACTTGTCTTACAGATGTGAGACTTACTGCTAGCAGTGCAGACTCTGAAGGTATGAGTTAAAAATCATAGCTCTTATGTTTACCAACTGTGTGTCCTTGAGTAAGTTATCTAATTCCTCAAAGCCTCAGTTTCCTTATCTAGAAAATTAAGATAATGATAGAACCTGCATCTCATGGCTGATGGAGAATTAAATGAGGCATTGCAAACATTTAGTGCCAGTGCCAAGTAAAAGATTAGCAAGTCATAGTTGTTACTATTATCAACAACACCATTGTTATCACCATTCTCCTCCTCCTCTTCCTCCTTGTCATCATTATAACCTCCTTAGCTCTCTGATTCTGTTTGTGTCATGAATTATTTCTGCCTCAAGGATATGGCCAAGAATCTGTAGTACCTTTCCTAATGTTTATTCATTCACCAACAAACACTTATCTAGAGCAAAACAGATGAAGTTCGGACACAAGGAGCTTATAAGCTTGTGAGGGAAGATTAATAATGAACAAATAAGCAAATATTTCGTATATCAGGAGGTTTTGTGATGGAGAAAAATAAAACAAGGCAAGGAAGAGAGGAAGGCCAGAAGTTGGAATGGGGTTACATGTGAGGAAGGTAGGTTATTATTTATACAAGGTGGTAAAAAACTCTGACAAATGGCCCTCGAGCTATCTTGGAATGAGAGAGAAGAAAATGACATTCTCAATGGAGGAAACACACCTATGTTCAAGAATCAGCAAGAGGGACTGTGCGGCAGGAATAGAGTCATTAAAGGGAAGAGCAAAAGGAGAAGTCAGAAAGTGGGAGGGAGGCAGACCATAGAGGGCCCTGCAGGCCACTGTAAGGGCTCTGACTTTTATCCTGAGTGAGATGGGAAACCACTGGACCACAGTGTGCAGACAAATGACCAGGTAAAGGCAGAAGTGAGGGATGAGATGGGTAGGGAAGGCTATTTAAATAAACCAGGTGAGAGACAGTGGTGGTTTGGACCAGGTGGTAGCAGTGGCAGTGACAGAGAATTGGAAATTGGTGGATTCTTAATACATACATATATATGTATTAAGATATACATATATATATATATATATGTATGACTAGCATCATATTTTTAATGCATTGATCTTATAAATATGTGTAAAACTAACCAGTGGTCCTTTCTTTTTGTTTCCAGTAGCTATGGTTGTTTTTGTTATTTTAGAATGCCCCCTTCTATCTTTTATTGTTAACAATGTTTTGTTGTTGTTAATTATTGTTAACAATTTTAGTATTCTTCTCTCATCATCATTCATCTCCCTTCTTCATCCTCCTCTAACCACCTGGTTTCATTCCTTTAGGGATTCGCCTCCAGGATTGTCCCAGACTAGAAAAATGTTGAGCACCTGAAGGTCCTTCTAACCTCCTTTCCTTAGTTTGAACATGAGTAGATCCCAGGAGATATACTTCCTTGATTTTTCCAGTTGAACTGGAAGTTGACTTATCTACTTGCTGATTGCTTTTTGGCTTCCAGCGTTATTTTGCTGAGGCAATTCACCACATTCAGTAGAGTAGTGTTTTACCTTAGCCTCTTCATTCCCATTTAGGGGACTAATGATAGTAAGGGCTGTGGGAATAACATTTTTGACCATCCTGAAACTTTAAATATGTACCTTTGGATGAATTTAAATATGCTTAGATGTTTAAGATGCATGGATTGTATTCTAGGCCTTATGGTGAGGCCATGATGTGGTGTACAGAAGGGCTCCATGTATCTGAGAGGTGCTATGTAGCAGGATCGGGGCACTGTGGGCAGACCAGTCAGGTCCTTCTTCGTTTTCCTGTTCTTTTAGTCTTTGCATATTTGATTCATCTACTTGTCTGTAGAATCTGTGTCTTCTCCTCTCTCTCCCCCTCTGGTGTTTGGTACATATGAGATGACAAGTAGCCATGTTATATTAGTGAATACATGCCCAACCAGCCACTTGCTGTTTTCTCTGCCTGGGAGGTTCTTCCTCCACACACATATATGATTTATTTCTTCACTTTTTTCAGGTTTCTACTCAAATATCCTCTCATCTGAAATGCTTTCCTTGGCTATTCTATCTAAAATATTATGGCCCTTTACTCTTATTTGTGTACCTACTAGTGTATTTTTCCATTACTAAAATGTAAACTCCATAAGACTTTACATGCAGTTTTGTTCCCTATTGTATGCCCAGAGCCTAGAATAGTGCTCACAAATAGTATTGAATGAATAACAGAAAAAATGTATGAGCCTCATCACCTACCTTCAAGACTTGAATAATGAGGAACAAAAATATTTAGCAATTACAGTGCAATAAGAGCAATTGTAGAAATAGCTAGAAAATAGTTTCAAAATAGAGGAAAATGCACATCTCACTATTTGGGAAGAACCATAAGAGGCAGAGGCTTAAAATATGAGGTGGAATGTCTGTCCTTATTCAGATGGCGTCTGTATTGTCTGTTGAAGGTCAAAAGCTCCAGCTTGTATGCTGTTCACTCACCTTCATTCAGCATTGTTCTATGTACTGTTTGAAGAGAGAAAAATAAGTGTTTCTGGATGATCATAATTAATTCCAGGGAGTGTGAATAGTAGCTTCCCAATCCTATTGGAAAAAAAAAAATGCCTGAGAAGTAAAACATTTGAAGACTTCTCCCTCAGAACTATCCTTAGAGCACTGGTAATGAAGAAGTCTATGGCAGCAGGTGTGCACTCACTTTGGGTTTATGATAGAGGCATGTGTGCCTCACTGGGGACAATGCCTTCCTTTGAGCATCCACAGTGCTGCCTGAGAAAAGACTGGGTGTGCTCTTTGCAGCTCTCATTGTCCTTAGCAGCACAGGGTGTGGCTGCAAGCAGTATGAAAGCCAGGGTCTTTGAGTGGATGTGGGTGTCAATATTTCTTTTGGATCTGTTCCTGTAGCTATTGCTAGCCTTTCTGAAATGCCTGAAGAGTGGCATTCCATGTCAGATATCAACCTGTGGCTGAAAATGCCCTGGCTACTTTGCAGACATTGGCAGGAATCCAGACTCCAGACGACCGTTGCTGAAAATAAGGTGGTATCCTCTCTTTAACCTTTGGTGTGGTGGGTGCATGGGTTTTGTCCCCTTTCTATGACTGGCCGAGTGCCAAGCAAAAAAAAAAAAAACCTTCAAGATTATTTTCTCAATATTCTATGTAACAAATCATTTGAAGACTAAGAATTAGAAAACACTTGTTCTAATTCAGGATCTATTAATAACAGTCTATATAAACCATGAAAGCTTTTTATTGAAGCTTCTCAGTTCTGCAAATTAATACAATAAACCACAGACTTAGGAATCAAAAACATTTTGACTAACTGGGGAATTCAGCTAAAACAAACATAACATTTATAAATGTAAGTTGAAAGACAGTAAGTTGTGATAGATAGAGCAATAGAAAGGGAGTCAGGACATTTGATACTTAGTGTTGTACTGAACATTAGCGGGGTCTGTGACCTTGATATGTCGCTTAACCTCCAGGGATGTCAGTTTGCACATTAATAAAACGAGGGGTTTTGTCTAAACCAGTGCTGTTCAATAGACTATTCTGTGATGATGGAAACATTCTATATCTGCATTGTTCAGTGTGAAAGCCAGTAGCCACCTGCATCTACTGAGCACTGGAAATGTAGTTAGTACAACTGAAGAACTAAGTTTTTAATTTATCCGGTAGTTTTAGGGGATGTTTGTATTATTGCAAACCTTCCTGATTGTCTCTGTCAGTCTTATGGGGAGGCAGGACTCATCTCTCACTATAAAATTTAAAAACCCCAGAGACTTGCATTCCTAGCTTCCCTTCCAGCTAGCAGGTGAGCACATGACCTAGGCACAACCAATAGGATTGCTGCACCATTCCAGTCTTTGAAATGGAAGCTAATTATTCAAAGAAGCAGAAACAGAGGAAAACACATACAACAATGGCCACACACTATCGGGTTTTCAGGGCGATGATAGCAGTAGTTCTGGTGAGGGAATCTGTTGTTCAGCACTGGGGTGAGAGTAAACTATGATGTCGTTTGTTCAATATAGTGACAGTGGGGTCCTTCCCTGATTGGTTCTGCTACATGACTTTGTCATCCTCACAGCTATGAAGACCTGCTTACTCAAGACTGTTTTAAAAGTCTGGTTCTTCAACTTCCTGAGAATTCTGATAATTGCCTGGTATATTTTCTTTTTTGTTTCTTGCATCTTAATGATTCCATTTTTTGTGACTTGTGGCTATGAGTCCTACAGATTATGGGCAGAGGGAAGACAGACATTTAATTAATAAATATAATGTGTACATTAAGTCATGCGTAATAGTGCTCGGTAGGCATAGAGTTTCACAACTAGGTTTCACAACTGGTGATAGGTCAGCTGGCTCTTCAAAGGGAGAGGAGTTTTGCCAGTAGAAATGGGGAAGGTTCATGACAATAGAATAAAACGCACGTGCAAAGCCTCAAGGTTAAGATACAGCATGCCATGTTTGGCCAAAAGGAAGGAGTTCGGTACATGAAGAAGAGATAAAAAGTGAAACTGAAGAGATAGATTGGGACTCTACTGTGGAGTTTTGGCTTTACTTTACAGGCTACAAGATCCAGCACGTGTCTGGGCAGGTGTGTCATGACCCAGTCTGACTTCTGGGGGCATATTGGAGTGGGGAGAAGCTGATGACAGGTGTTGGTTGGGAGGTTATTGTAATTTTCTAGGTATAGAGGGTGAGGAAACAAGGGGGTGGAGGCACCAGATTTAAGAGTTTTATTTCTTTTTCCTTCTTTTGTTCTTTTTTCTTATTAGGCATGGGAGTGAGGAGAAAGTAGGAATTGAGGATAGACTGAGATTTCCATTTTGGAACATTAGGTAGAGGATGATGCTGCCGCTGCTAACTGAAAGAAAGACTGAAGGTTTGTCCTTGTGGAGAATTAGAGAAAATTGTGGGGTATCTAAATAGATATGCAGGTAGGTATGCAGGTATGGAGGTTAATACAAAAGTCGGCATTGGAGATGTGCTGTGTAACCTCATATTAGTCATAAAGGGAGCCCCAGGGAAAAGAAAATGTGCAGCTCTGAAACATTTAGGAGACAAGGGTCCTCTGCCAAGAGAGAGAGGACAGAAATGGGGTAAAGAGTTTGAGGAGAATAATCAAACTTGGAATAGCTGCTCTGACGAATGGAAAGTGGAATTAATTTGGTTAGTAATAAAATCATTACTAAGTGGTTTTGTGAGACTAGTTTAGAGTGTAAATCTTTGAGATTAGATGACTCCTCCAGTAATGGATTGCATTGTGCAAGTAGGAGCAGAGAGAGCCATTGTTAAGTTGATCTAGGCGTGGGACTGTCAAGGTATCCCTGGAGAAGATCAGCGTATGGAGGAATTGTGGGTACTAGTGAGGAGATGCTTCTCCAGAGGGTGAAAATATGAGACACATTACAGTATAATGTAGTAGGCTTCACACTGTATTCCTGCGGTAGGCTTTAGGACCCACATCTTAACAAGAGCTCTGCTTCCATCTGTTTTATAGTCTATATTTTGTTTTATTTTTAGGTTTTAAGTATTTAGGGTTTAAGTATTCATTAAAAAGAAAGGTTTCAATTGTAGGAAAGTTGTAAAACCACTCCTTTAGTATAAGAAAGAACTTTTAAGAATGAATCATCCTGTGATGAAGTAAATTGCTTTGCAAAGTAGGGAGTCTATCAGGCTTAAAATAGGAGAGATCCCTCTGTTGATTGGGGAGGCTGGATTAGACCGCCTCTGAAGACACTTCCAGCTCTAAAGTGCTATGATTCTAGGAATTATCCTGGCTTTTACAAGCCTGGATATCTTATGGGGAATATAAAAAGCATCCCTTCAGGTGAATCACCTAAAAAACTTTTATCAATGCCCTTTAGATCTTTGTATATTTTGTAAGATTCAATCTTGGCTTTTTTAACTTGAACTTATCACAGATGAAACAAATGCTGTTCTATGTAGACCATGTCTTGTAGTGTGTTTGGGGGCTTCCTTTGGGCATGTTCTGAGGAGCAGAGATGTGTTCTGTCTGGGTCAACTCCGCTGATGGACACTCCTGTCTACTGAGGCCTGGTTGTGGGTAGAGCCTTCCCACTGAGTCCTATTCTTGGTAAGACCAAGGTCTGCCCTCTTCTTAACATTTTTTGATGCTGCACAACTTGAGGATGTTTATTCTAGCTAAGCCTACAATCCTGTTTAGGATGCTGTCTTACACTGATAATGACCCACCAGAGTATTCTAAAAATTCTATCTGGTAAAATTCTCCTGGGCTTTTGTGTGTGTATATGTGTACTTGTCTTCCAGCAGGGTCAGCATGTGTTAGTGCATATAAATATTCACCTATAACTTTCTGTCTGGCTTAAAATATTAATTCATCCAATTTTCTGCAGACGCTGTGGATTTTCTCAGTGTATCAGTCAATGATTTGGCAGGAAATGAACGGCACACTCAAATTGGGTAATGGAGGACTATTCAACAGGTGTGCTATTTTCACAGGTGTGGATAAGTAAGGAAACCAGCAACGGATGGTACGATATCCTGGGATAGCGACAGTGAGGAATCATTACTCCACCTAGATCAGAAGGGGCGAGGAGAGGGAGCCGTGACCTCTAGAGAGTAGCTTTGTGGAGAGTGCTGCTTAATGGGAACTTTGGCCTCAGTAAAGGGACACTGTCAACTGCTGGCAATCAGCAAGGAGAGAGTGAGGTACATAAATACCCCAAACTTTGCCTTCAATCTCCTGCCAGTAAGTGGACAGTTTTAGCTAGTAAAACATGCTCCGGTCACTTTGTTTTCATGGATGGTTTCAATTTAGTAATTACTATGCCCAATACAGTATATTCATCAACACACCTTCATTCTCAAAGCTTCACCTCTTTCCAAACTTGTCTGCTTCAGGCTCTGAAATCTGCACTGGAGAATCACCTTCTCTTCCTTTTACATACGTTTTACCTCTTCTCTCTGCTTTCCTCTCCCCCACCAGGGTACAGGTGGACTCAATAACTACTTCCCCCAAAGAAAGCTTCTGATTCTCGAGAGCATCTTTGACTTCAGCTTCTTAATAACCTTGATGTAGCAAGTGAGGGACTAAGAATGGCAACTCAATTTTTGGTCACCTCCTTTGCAGCCCCTGCAAGGAGGCCAAGCACTTCACTTTGGGATGTGTGTGAGTGTAGGGGGAGTGGAGTGGCCCTGCTGCCCCAGGCCTCAGCCAGGACTGAGGCAGAGTCCCAGTGACACGTGCTGTTAGACAAGTTTCCTGTAGTCTCAGCAGTCCAGGTCAGCCCCCTTAGTTCAAATGCTTCGTGCTCTAAGATGTCCTCCAACCTACAGAAAGCCTGGGACAGGCCACATATGTGTATGGTAAATTTTTTAAGAGAAGGAGATGAGTAACTTTTGCCAAATCAGAAGCAGGCAATATCAATGAAGTGTTAAAGGAAGACAGTGGCATGACATCCCGTAGAGGAAAGGGCTTTAGAAATGGATCTGCAAACCTATGCTAGAATCATGGTTTCACCATGGCTTAACTGTAACTTTAGCCAAACTGCTTAATTTTTCCAATCCTCAAGTTCTTCATCTGTAAAAATGGTTAAAATAATACTACTCTCTGTGTAAACAGAGTGTAAGTTTTGTAATTTGTTTAGCAAAATTTAGAGGAACATAAAATAATCTGCTCAAAGTTTTCTTTACTTTTTGTTTGTTTACTGCTGGGCCAGAGAGCAACTCTCTCTCTGTGATAAGTGGTTATTGTTGCCTCAATACAATTCTTATGCATTTCCCTGGGAAAAGGTTCTGTAAGCATCTCTTAAGAAGCAATACTGGCTAGCACTTAAAATGAGAACTCTTCCTAGTAAAAAAGGACTGATGGGAAGTTGTGATTTTAGTGTCCCTCATCTTGGGTCTTCCTTTTCTAACTGGTGACTTACCCCCCACCGCAGGGCACCACTGTTCGGATGCCCAGCCTGCCCTGCACAGCACCTGGCGCTCTCAGCTTTCCCTTCCTCCCTGCCCCACAGAACCCCTGGGCCACTTCTCTAGAAGGAAACCAATATACACATTCAAACCAAGGAATGAATGGCATATGCAAGCTTAATCAGCCACTCTTCCCACATAGAACACTCATTTGAGCCAAAGCCTCCTGTGGTTTGAATAAGACAATAACAACACACAAGACTAATTAGAAAATATACACAGGTGTCAAACAGAGACCAACAACACTTTATTGCGGGTAAAGCTGGGCTCAAGAATTTGGCCTGGATCTGGTAAAATAGGTTCCTGGATCTGGTAAAATGCTGCTTCCACATCCTCCCCTCACCACATCACCAAGTTCAGACCTTCAGACCCTGGTGAGGGGAGTGTCAGTTTGCAGCGACAGCTTATCCAATCAGCTTATGCCTCTCGCCTGCCAAGAGTACAAGCAGGGAGTAGAGGCCATATGTACCTTTAGCATATAACCCCACCTGATGGAGAAATACAAATTAACAGAAGTCATACACTTACCTTCTCCTCAATCAGATAAAGCACTCCTCACATAGGAAAAGCAAATGAGAAATGGAAGAAAGTTTTGGTACTTCTTCTACCCATTTCATACAAGAAGTCAGAGGTGCCTATTTTACAGACCAGCACAAGCCCGGGACAGGAAAAGGATGTTTCCTTCTACTTTTCTGTGCCATAAGCATGAGATTGAAAACACAGGAAACTGAGGGATTTTCAAAGGGCAGATATGGGGCAATAAAGGCTTTCCTGGTGCCATTTAATCACATCTCATATGTATAGACTTGCTATGCCTTTGTGATTATTTGTTGTTTTAAGCAGCCTCTGTTGTCTTACCTTTTTTAAAAAGATCTAGTCATTATTCACAATTTTTTTTCCCTTCACTTAATGAAAACAGCCAGTGAAGAGCAGATAAGACATCTAACTGTAAACAGAATATTTCAGGTTCCCTACTGGTTAGAATTAATATTTATAACAGATTGTAAATCTTTTGGAGTCAGAAATATATATTTTTTGCCTTACAGAAAAGACCTACCACAGTGCTTAGCACATAGTACGTGATGAACTCTCAATAAATGAATAAATTAATCTCACTATAGTCCTCTTCCTCTTTTTTTAAAAGCCATCCTAATTCCTTGAACTTCTTCCTTCCCATTTCTTATGCTCCCTATAAGCATCCTCAATTTCTTATCTCTCATTCGTCTTTCTTTCTCCTAGGCAACTATTTGCTCCTGAAGTGCTTTTATTTTTCTGTCTTTCTCCCCGACTTATTTTCTGCTAACTTTCCATCACCCTTCCTTTTCTTTCATCCCTGCCTCCATAATTATCTTCTAATCACCTTTCCTTGTGCAACTTGGATAACTGGAGAGGAACAGCTCACGTTATAAGATCAGCTACTAATCGGTCATGGGGAGAAGAGCCAGAAATCCACTTTAGGCTGATCCAAGACAAACACATACCAGTATCTATTTTGATATCACAAGTATCTCCAAAGGACTTCCAGTCTTCCTTGACTGGCTTTTACTTGAACCTAAAGTCCACTTCTGAAAAGCTGATCCAAAGTTTACTAGCTTGCATATTTGTAAAGTTCTGCAAATAACAATAATGGGTATTCATATTATCTCTCTGTTGGCCTAATTACCTAAATTATGAAAATCTAGTGAAAGGGACAATATGTTTTCTTCTTAAGTGCCTACAACAAACAGAACCTATCTTAGGTACTTTTGTAATGCAATAAATATTAATTGAATATAAGTAGTTTGAATTGTTACTATGAAATCCTACCATAATTGATAATATTTTGAATTTTCAGTGGATCTGAAAATATATGTAATTCTTACTGTATTTCCTGGAGATTCTTCCAACCATAAAACTATTGAATTTGATTAAAACTTAACCAAAGACAAAACAAATAATATGGAACAAACACAGCTACCTGGGGAGAGTTAATTTTCTTATGACAATTGTACACTAGAAGATTGAAAAGAAACTTTAATATTAAATTAAAAACAACAAACTAAAAAACCTAAACATATTCAGTAAGGAAAATTACTCAAGAGCTATCGATTTTCAGGCATTTGGCCTTAAGAAAAGAATAAGAAGGAAAAGGGAAATAAGAGAAAATGACTCTTAAATACTCAGTATCTGGTCTCATGGGAATGAGAAAGGTCTTGGGGTTAGATCAACCTTCCAGGGCAGGAAAAGTGATAGTTCCAAGGAATAGACAGCAGGCAGAAATTCAGGCAGTCAACAGTTGACATAAGAGAAGGACAGCAATAATTATTGGGGACAAGTTACTGGATTTCAGCAGCAGGACTGTGGCTATTTTAGTCTCATAAAAACTGGGGAACCATCCAAGAAATGAAAGGAAAGACTTACACAATGGGAAAAATGAGACAGCCAGGGTTTGGCCACTAGGAATCAGACCAGAGCCCAATTCCCGGGCATCCAAGCATAGGTCAGAGAAGCAGCAGAAGCCAGGCTGCTTGGATTTTAATTCTCTAAGCAATGCTGTAAGGGTCCTGAGAGTTCCTGTGACCAGGGCAGAATCAGTCCCAGAGGAGGGGGTGAGCTAAATTTACAGGAAGGGCCAAAGTGACATGAGCTTTGAAATTGAGAGGAGGAAAGAGACAAGCATCATTATGTGAACAGTATATATAATAGATAAAAATTCTAAGAATCCTGTGCTGCAACAATGGTCTGAAGTTAATAGTCAAACCCTTCTCTTAGGGTTACTGGGATGATGAAATGTCTTAATATATAGAAAGTGCTTAGAAATTATTATTCAAGTAATGTTAGCTGACTATTATTGGTATTATCAATACTATGACTGTTTTGCAGTTCTTTATGAAGATCCTGCTTCTGTTTAAAGTTTCTGAAAGAAGCCACAAAGGGGTCTAACTGGCAGAAGATTTTTGGGGGGCTGTGTGACTTGAAAGGTTATACTGAATACATGTTGGGAAGCAAGAGATGCCTAGACAGCATGGGTCCCAGAAGATGTTCTCAAAGTCTGTGAGAATAAATGATCTGGAACACCCTGAAGACGGTTCTGTTTTTGAGATATCTAGAATCTATAACCCCAGATTTAATTTCCGAATGCCCTGTTGCAGGTGAGATGAAAGAGGTTTGGAATCTGATAAGTTCAATTCGTTTAGAAATACTAAGAATAACACCTTTGGCAAAATATGTGGAAGCAAAATATGTCCTTAGTGCCTTTTCACAACATCCCATTCCAAAGGGAGCTCTATCTGCCCAAAACTGATTCCATCTTTAACACACAGCAACCCTCTATCATCATTCATTCATTCACTGTCTCATTCATTCATTCATTCATTCATAATTTTCAGTACCAGCCAATCATTTGTAGACTCATAGATGTGATGGACTAATTATAAAATTTTAGAGATAATAGCGCAAAAGATTGCTGTACCTTATTTTGTACAATAAGAACATTAAAAACCACACAAGTAAAATTTATATGCCAAAGGACACTATAACACCCTAATAAATAGGAGAGATATAAAATCATATGAAAGGACCATTTTTAAAAAATGGAATACATTTTTCTTCTTAAAAAAACTCATGTGCTCTCCGTTATGCTTATTACTTGGCCCTGGTCCAGGGAAAACTTGGTCGTGGGTTGGCAGTGGCTGTATTTGGAACCACTACCTTAAGCCACAATCTCCCTGTCTTCTTTCCTTGCCTCCTTCATAGTTTACCCACATTGTTCTTTGTTTCTGCTAGGTGCCCTGCTGGAGAATGGCCCAATAAATGCTCTGGCATTTGGACATTAAACCTGAGGCTTAGTCACATTTGAAGAAGATGCCTGGAAAGCTGCAGTGGCCCAAGTTAACATTTAATGTATCTTAAAAGGAAAAAGGGAGAAAAATATCCCTTTTGGTACTGCTAAAAAAATAATCAAGTAATATAGTAGCCTTCTTACCCAACTGGTCTTTAGAAAGGGCTTTTCTTATCTTTCTAATTGTTTAAGAATCTCTAGATCCAAGGCTTCTAAGTCATTACATCAGTCAAACAGCTCTAATGATGCCAGAAATTCTTGTCAAGCATTTCAGAAAGTAGTCAAATGATTATATTGCAGGTCCTCATATTACCAAAGCATCCCAGGGGATGATCTGTGTGGGGGGCAAGGTTCTGCTTTGAATTTTAATTTTCTTTAAACTGTTTTGCTAGAAAAATTTATGGGCTTAAACATATTTGGAAACTATCAGTCTATTGCAGTCTGCGCCCATATGAAGCCAGTTCTAAGCTTTTCTTTTTATAATTCCAAATATCTATGAATATGGAGTTAGTTACTCTAGTAATATAGTTGTCCTTGAACTAAGGATTGTATAAATGAGGTTGTTTAAAAACTGAAGACAGGCTTGCTTTATACCTAATAAAAGAATTTGAACAAGAGAGAATTTTATTTCCTACTATAGATTTTTAATTTGTTTACCCTATGACTTGATTCTCATTTTCTGGGCCAAGGTTCCTGTTAGAAAAATTGAAGCCAATAATTTCAATGTCTTACTAAATTTAGTCACTTTTTTATCCGCTGACAAGCTCCATTGACTGGCATGAGAGCAGAAGGGTTCAGTGAAATATATGAGTAGAGCTGATAATAGAAACACAAATAAAATCTAATCAATGCATTTGTTATTCAATAATCAATTGATTTCCCTTTATTTGAATATTAGATGTTGAATTAGTTATTAGATAATAGATATGTTATCAGCTACATAATATAGATTAGATATTGCTATGAACTGAATGTGTTTCTCAAAAATGCATATGTTGAAACTTAGTCACCAGTGCTATGGTATCAGGAGGTGAGACCATTGGGAAGTTGCTTAGATTATAAAGGTAGAACTCTCATGAGTGGAATTAGTGCCCCTATAAAAAATATCCCAGAGAACTACCTTTTCCCTTCCACCATATGAAGATATAGCAAGAAGGTGCCATTCTATGAACCAGGAAGTAGGTCCTCACCAGATACCAAATCTGCTGGTATCTTGATCTTGGACTTTTCAGCCTCCAGAACTGGGAGAAATAAATTTCTGTTGTTTATAATCTTATGGTATTTTACTATAGTATCCTGACCAGACCAAGATTGTGTGTGTGTGTGTGTGTGTGTGTGCGCGCGCGCGTAAGAGAGAGAATATGTATTATAGATAGATATGTATATATAATGCATATTAGGTATTATATTAGTGATATATCACTCCAGTTTAAAATAAACATTTACCAATTTACTTAATAAATTTAGCAGCTTAAACTTAGAAGCTTGAAACAGCAAATAATTATTACCTCAGTTTCTGTAGGTGAGGGATTTAGGAAAAGCTTAGCTGTGTGGTTCCAGCTTAGAATCTCTCATGAGGGTGCAGTGAAGATGTGAGCTGGGGCTGTCATGATTTGAAGGACTGATGGGGGCGGGAGGATCTGAGTCTAAGACACCCCACCCACAGGACTGTCCATAGAAGGCCTCAGTTTCTTGATGGCTGTTGGTGGGAGGTCTCAGTTCCTTGCTCTCCTTTTGGCTCTCCAAAAGTACGAGCCTCTCCTTTTGGCTGCTTGTGTGTCCCCTCAGCATGACAGCTGGGTGATGGGAAGAGGAAGAGTGTGAGGAAGGAGCCACGAGTCCTTGACTAACCCCATCTTGGAAGCCACATACTATCACTTCCACCACAGTCTATTTATTAGAAGCAAATTACCAAGAACTGTTTTCGTTCAAGGGAAGAGGAATGACACCTTACCTTTCAAAAAAGAATCAAAGATTTTGTGGGCATAGTTTAAAATTGCTACAAGTGTATTTGGCTTTTGGCCAAGATCTACAGGTCATTCTCACTGCTATTATTTAATACTCATTGCTGCCGCTGTATTCTAGTCCTGTAAGGTCACATTTCCACTAGTTAATAATCTTGAACAATTCTGTCTCCTTCAGGAAATGACTGTGTTTAGGCTGTTGGGAGTAGACATAGGCCAAGGAGGTACTACTTCTCTTTTCTCCTTTCCTCCTCTTCTCTCTCCCCCATTCTCTCTTTCCTCCTCTGACACCTCTTGCCCCTGTAGCCCCTGGAATAAGACATAGATATGTGGGCTGAGGGATTGCATATTTATGCAGATCTATGTAGTCATGTGTTTCCTGGGACAATAGCAACCTGTAACACAACTACCTACAAAACCCAGAATGTAAATTACGAGGCATCGAGACCCTTCACATACAACACACTTCCCTTTGCACCTTACGCTTAGCCACGGTGGGGCAGTTTTATATTCTAAATATGCGACTTTCTGTTTCATCTGATAGTGACTGAGACTGGGTTGTTTTAGTATTTTTTACAGGATACATATATACTTTTTTTTTAATTTATGTCATTATATTCTCATTTGTTTATTGCATTATTTAAAAAGTTCTCAAATATTATTTACCTTTTCTCAGTCATCTCTCTTGTTTTATCAGGTGTTTGTCTGAAATGAATTTTGTCCCCCTCCTTCCCCAAATTCATATGTTGAAGCCCGCCCCCATGTCACTTTGTTTGGAGATAGGGTTTTTGAGAAGGTGATAAAGGTTTGATGAGGTCACAAGGGTGGGGCTTTAACCTGATAGGGCCAGTGCCCTCATAAGAATGGGCAGAGACGCCAGAACTCACTCTGTGTCCCATGTGAAGACACAGTTTTGCAACCTAAGGAGAGACACTTTGCCTTGGACTTCTGGTCTCCAGAACTGTGAGAAACTAAATTTCTGTTCCTTAAGTCACCCACTCTGTGGTATTTTTTAAGGGCATCGTTAACAGTCTGATTCAGGCTCATGCATCTCTGCCTCCTTTCTTCCTTACAAGTTTGCCCCAGGGTCTTGCCACCTACTTCTTCCCAGAGAATAGACAAAATATAGCAAGCGTATGGCAGGCCTCTCTCAGAATAGCCAAGAGGCTGGTGGCAGTGGTCGCCAGCTGAGAATATTCCAGCTGTCAGTAAATAGGACCTTTACTTGGCAGCAAGAGATTGAAAGTAACATTTACAATGCAAAGAAATTAGTTAAAATCCTATCAAGTCCACAAATAAAGATTTATTATATCATGACACTTTGATGGGGGTATTCTAGGTGTGGATTATAACCACACTCTTTTATTCAAAATTCCAGGGAGTAGCTCCATTTTGCAGTTCAGACCTTTTGGGATTTTAGGAAATTAAATCAATAGAGTGAGTATTTCACAAATGAAATCAATTCCATTAGAAGAAAACCCTGGCCTTTTTTTTATTTTACTGTTTTACTTTTCCAGGGAGGGGTTCTTTCTTTAATTATATGATAGTGATAGCTGTGCCACTTTAAAAAGACCTTACTATGGGACAAAGAAGTTTGCAAACAGAGGCATATGGATGAGAACAGGGTAGGACATGGATCGGTTCCCTAACACGTGGACTAGAACAGAGACCAAGAGTTTAGGGGCAAGAACACAAACATTAAAATGTAGGCACCAATTCATATAGTAAGTTAGAGAGCATATCTGAGCTGAGACTTGGGGCAGGGTACTCATCACTTAAATAAAACATCAAGAATGCTTCAATGAAATGCAGCAGAGAAAGGGGGTATGTATTCTGAGGTTTCTTAAGTACATTAAGTGAAGTTTGGCCTAGGAAAAATAGTAGAGCTAATGTTACAGGTATGGATATTTGAAGGCTTAAATGTGTAATTCCAAAGGAATTCAATTTATTCATTCTGCAAGCTAGAGGACAGGAATTAAAGCTAAAGACTGGTCTAATACAAGATACTTATGGGCTAATGAAGTTCCTTCCATTATTAATGTTGACCAATAGGACTTCTGAAGATTGTTATAAAATTGTATAAGCCTATTATGGGATTCTAGCCTATCTATACCAAAGTTTATGAGTGAGGAAGACTGTATGTATCACAGACAAGTGGCAAATGGCTAGGTACTTTTAAACTCATAAAATATTATCCCTCAAAGTTCTTCTTTTCCCCTGAGCTTAAAGTCTCAGGACGTATGGGAAAGTTTTCCTGCTGCTTATTCTGGAGTTACTTATGCAGTTAAATGACAGCGCATTAGAACAGCTATTAAGCTAAGACATTAATTTTGGAAAGCAGATTTTTTTTTGATAGAATTCTTGGACTTCATCTTATGTAACACAACTTTAAGTGGTTTGTGAATCAGGATACTTAGATTTATCTTAGTTTCCTCTGTGGCATCTAGTAGAGTACCTAGTACACAAGAGAAATTGAATAGATAATGTTGAATTGAAGTTAACATTTCCCCCCAAATTTAGTTTCCTAACTCCCTTACTTTCTTCTCTGAGATCATTGTCTCTATCTTATGAACAATCTGTTGGTGCAATACACATCCTAACAAGTGCCAGAATATTCTACCTGAAGGAGGAATATTATTTGACACACTAAGACTTCAAGGTGTTAGGAATGGCCTGCTTACTTGTTGCAGGATAGGGCAGACGGAGAGGGGTGAAGGTGAACCGGCACCAAAAGTTGGTGTGAGCAGGAACAGAACAGACTTAGCTACTTAGTAAAGATTCACACTGGTCGCAGAGCACTGCTTCCTAAAGTTCCCCCACCAACATGTAATAAAAGCAAGATTTGTCATCATAGACCCCAGAGAGGTAGCAGGTGGCTTTGATAGGTAGGATGGAATGTGATAGGGAACCAGAACATGAAGTGTGCCTGAAAGTAGCAGGTCCACAGGCATAAGAAAGACAGGTAGAGAACATGGATAGTAATTTTCTTCCCTTTTATTATCTCTCTTATGAAAACCCCTCCTTATGGAATATACTACTGCCTGACAAGCACTACTTTTATTCCCTTTCTCTCTCTCTCTCTCCAATTAGAGCAGGTACTACTAGAAGTTTCTAGTAATATTTACTATTTATACTTCTACTACCACATCACATTAAGTCATCACCTTTTCTGTGTTCAATTTTACTATCCTTACCAGTTCCCTAACACTATCATTCAACTACCTACAATTTATGGGGTGTTTTACTATATTGACCAAGCTCTGTGCTAGATGCTTCGTGATGTTATCTTTAATCCTCACAATAGCACTTACAGGCTTCATATTATTCTCCATGTCTTCAAATGAAGATCCTGATATGAACGAGTTTAGACATCTTAATATATTCATTTAACAGGCATGTATTATACGTCTCCTATATACCAGGCATGGTAATAGAGTCTAGTGATATGAAGGTGAATAAGACACATTCTCTGTCCTCAAGACCTGCACTTGAGGGAAGAGATACATAAACAGATCACTTATCATAGAACATCATAGAAGTGGCATAGCTAAAACATGAACAGGCTATTGTGGAAGGAGAGAGGAATCTAATCCAATAAGAGGTAATCAGAAAGGTGGTGCTGGTGTTGGATGAAGCATGGCTTTAGGACTTTGGTTTGAGTTCAAAGATGCATAAGATTTATGTGGACAAAGCTGGGGAGGGAAAGAAAGAGAAAAGCAATCCAGACATTTGTCTTCTCTTATTTGATATCTCTTTATTTTTTGTTTCACTTTTTTGGAGATTTTGTCAGCTTTATCTTCTTATTTGACATGTTCAAATTTCAACTATTAATAAAAGTATTTCTTCATTCCTAAACTTTTACTACTTTAAAGTTCTATTTTGCCAATATTAAAATTTGAAATATACAAAATAGCAGAAAAATTCATCTTTAATCTCATCACTCAGTGATACTGCTATCAGTTTGGGTTGTACAGTGTTAATCAGCATCACTCTGACTCAGCTATCATGCCTTCGAATAAGTATTTTCCCCCAGATTCGTGCAGAGGGAGGGAGAGCACTGGATTGGGAGTCAGGAGACCAAGATTTAGCCCCATTGCTTTTCATGTTTACTTGCCTGCCTTTAGGCTTGCCTTGGGATATCACTGGTCAGAGAGAAGATTGGAATAGAGATTATTTCAGCAACTTCTTTTAGCCCTAATGCTGTATAATGCTCACATATCATGACAACTTCTGGTAGACTGATTAATATCCACCAAGAAAACTGAAAATCATTAGTTAAGGGGTTAGCATTGAGGCTAAAGCCAAATATTGATGTTTTCTGTCCTTCCTTTTTCTCTCCCCAATCCCAAGTGCTTCATGTCTTTTGAGTGTTTCAGAAAAGGCACCCTCATGACGTGTTTGTGTGTGTGTGTGTCCTTAAAGTAGGTTAAACATTACCCAGATTCTGGCATCAAGGGACCAAGCTCACATTACTAATTACTGTGTCATTTACCTAAAACAAGCTGTGCTTGAAATCGTTACTGAGCCATATCTTATAACCATACTTTGAGGTCATGCATTGTAATTTCTCTAAATGATTTCTCTTTGGATTGGTCAAATTTGAGATTGATGCTGACATCACATTGAGTCAAATGTCATCCACATAAAAAGTTGCTTCAGAAGCCCAGCTTTATGATACCCTCAACATAGGAATTTAGTGCAGATTTCAAGCGTTGCACAATATATGGTCAGTGTTTCTCTAATTAGAACTTAGACCTTCATTTTTTGACGCCAAAATGTCAACCAGTGCAATTAAAGCACTAACATTTTTTTTTTCAAATTTCAGGAGTTCAACATGGCATTTTAAAGCACAGTGAGTAGATTTCCTAGAATTTAATTTAATAAGACAAGGTTGAGCAGATGGAGCATAGAAAGACAAGATGTGTTCTAGTTTATTTTCAAAGCAGTGTTATTTTCTTGAGAAACAGTCATTCTATTGGACTTTAGGAAACATCTGCAAATCAGAATTGTAGGAGAAGGTGCCAGTAAATTAAGCCTTATTGCAAAATATCACAAGTAAAGTGACTCATTTAAAACCAGGAGGCCTCTTAAGGAACTACTAATTTAGCTAATCAAGGTGATATGGCTTTAGAAAGTAAATTATGTTTAAATGAGGTTCTGATGTGGCTCTAATCCTTTAAATGGCTCCCAGAGCATGTCTTCACTGATGATAGAATTACAAAAGTAATTTCTTTGGATGTTGTGTGATTCAAGAGTTTAACGTCAGAACGGAAGAAACTAAAATTCCCAAGTTAAGCTATTATGTATTAGATGATGTATAAAGGAATAAACCTAAAAGCCTCTCCATGCAATTTCAAAGTCAGCTGTCTTTTTCTAGGGCAGAAAAATATTTAAAAACATGTAGCCCCTCTCCTACCAAGTGAAGTGAAAATAAAGATTTTTCTTTTTTTGCCTAGCTTCCATCCCAGGCACAGGTAGTCATATGTGCTAGATATGCAAGGTTACATGCAAAGGTTTTAGAGGAAATAAGAAGACAGTGGAGAGGAGAAATTAGAGTATTGAATATTGGGGGATATAAGGAACAGATCATGCTGCTGGGAGGCATCCCTTATAACTCCTTTTCCTTCCTTCACTTTTACCCATGGTCGCCATTCCTGGAAAATACTTGGATCCGAGGCAAGTGCCCTTTAAAACATTTTGATTAAAATGTATGATGATAAAAGACTTCTGCTTCCAGACATGGTGCAGTAACAGGGACCAGATTTACTTTCTTGCCTTAAATAACTAACACTGACGAAATGCACTAAAAAACTGTTTTCAGGCATTGGACAAGAGAAGCATAATGATCCCTGAGAGAAACAAAACAAATGAGGTGACTTTTCAATTACTCCAGCTCACCATCTAGGGAGTCTCAGGCCTGTAGCAAAAGGAGGGGCAACCTAAACAGCCTGAGAAAGAGAGAGGAAGATAAGGGGGAAGGAAAGAAGGAAGGGATAGAGGGGTGGGGGAGATGGCACCGAGAAGATGTGCAGAAAATTCCTCGTGATTCAACAGTAAAGTACTGAGAAACACATGCATGTGAGGAAACTATCCAAGACTGGGGAAGAACCAACGTAAACTAATAGGTAGAACAATGTTTAAGGATCACACAAAGCCAGGAATAATTCCCCCCCCCCCCCACCAAAAATGAAAAGACCTCTTAACACACATTCTGTCAAGTTTCTCAGCATTGCCTCAATAGTGAGACCAAAGTGACAGAGGAAAGTGATTCCCAGTGCTGGGAGCTTCTTGAGGTCCAAGTGGGTCCTTGGCTTTGCACAAGAAAGAATTCAGAAGTGAGTCAACATTATAAAGTGAAAGTGAAATTTATTTTGAAACCATAGAAAGTCTACTCCACAGACAGAACAGAGGCAAGTTCTCCTTGCAGAAAAGAACTGGGCCCCTGGTTCCTGTTGCATTTCTATTTAAGCAATGGCTTAATTATAGACTAAACAAGGGGAGGAATATTCATGGAAGGGGTGGTGTTTCACCATCTTGGTTCTAAACTGTTGGAACTTGCCCTGCCTCCATCCTGTTTTGATAGGGTAATTTGAAACTTTGTTTTGAGATTTCGTGACTCAGGCAATGCTATAACAATGTCCAAAGCAATGCCTGCAGCAATGCCCAAAGCAATGCACAAAGCTGCAGTGATGCCCAAAGCAATGTTCAATGTAATGCCTGCAGCAATGCCCAAAATAATGCCCAGAGCAGCACCTGCCAGTTCTCTGTCTGAAAAGTAGCCCTAAACTAAAAGCTGTTCTGTATCAATCTGCCAAAGCTTAAACACAGCTTCAAAAGTTCAAATTGCTTTCAAGTAACTTGACTATGTCCCAAGAACAAATACTTAAAAATATTTATAATATTTAGATATTTAAACATCATAAGATTTCCAATGTTTGACATATAATCAAAAATAATCTAGTAAGCAAAGAAGCAGGAAAATATGATCATAATGAGGAGAGATCAATTAAGAGAAAGAGACCCTAAAATGCAATGGTTGATAGAATTGGTATACAAATATATTAAAACAGCTATTTAAATATACTGCATATGTTCGAGAAGGTAGTAGAAGATGTGAGCATAATAAAGAAAGACATAGAAGACTTAAAGGAGATGCAAATCAAATTTCTGGAGATCAGAAATATCACATGGGGTGATATTAACAGCACATAAGCTACTTCAGGAAAAAATGAACAGTGAATTTAAAGATAAAGTCTCAAAATTGAAACAGAAAGAAAAAGACTGAAAAAAAAAAATGAACAGAGTATCATGACTTTCAGGGCAACATCAAATGGGTTAAAATATGTTTAATTGGAGTTCCAAAAAGCGATAGGGCAGAAAAAGATTTAAATAAATGACAGAAAACTACACATTCTGGTCCCAACTGCAGATATATCAGATCAGAATTTATTTGGTAGGCCTTTGTCTCTGACAAAAAATGAACCATTAGGGACATATGAGTGGAATGGGAAAATAAAGAGTGTCATTCAAGGCCGGGCGTGGTGGCTCACGCCTGTAATCCCAGCACTCTGGGAGGCCGAGGTGGGCGGATCGTTTGAGCTCAGGAGTTCGAGACCAGCCTGAGCAAGAGCGAGACCCCATCTCTACTAAAAAATAGAAAGAAATTATATGGACAGCTAAAAATATATATAGAAAAAATTAGCCGGGCATGGTGGCTCATGCCTGTAGTCCCAGCTACTCGGGAGGCTGAGACAGGAGGATCGCTTGAGCTCAGGAGTTTGAGGTTGCTGTGAGCTGGGCTGACGCCACGGCACTCACTCTAGCCTGGGCAACAGAGTGAGACTCTGTCTCAAAAAAAAAAAAAAAAAAAGAGTGTCATTCAAAGAAGCCTATAACTTTAAACTAAAATAGAAGAGTTATCCAAATCCTACAGTAACCAACTTAGGATAGTTTATCCTGCTTTTGTTTCCAAACACACACACACATACAAGCACACCATGTTGTGAATTCCAATAAAGAACATAAAATAAAATATTTGAAGACAAAGTAGAACTCCTTCTCCTACAAATATCATACAAAATTCTAAATGAACTTTTCCCCACTCTGTCTCATGGCCTCAAGCTATAGTAAAATGAATGGACTATAATTAATATGGATGAAACACTATTGTTAATCATAAAAATTGACTTAGAGGAAGATAAGCAGTGTTAAGATAAGACTGGAATCGAATGAGGAAAAATTCGTGTGTACTTCTTATAAATCTGCTCACTTTAGCATGAATAAACTGAAAAGATGTAGCAGAATCACTATGCAAATACAACAGTCCTCTCAGGCCTACAAGGGCAGAAATATGGAATAGGAAATACAGAGTACTCAGTCAATGAAAAAACATAATTAAAAAACAATAAAATTCTACATTAATATCTTGCATTGTTGAAGTTAATGAGAGCACAAATTCGATAAATCAAGAGATTAAGTCCAGGAAATAAGACATCAAATAAAGATGTGAAGATAATTTACAGAGTTTAGGAAACAACCAGAGGTCAAAAATCTACCTGTATACAAGTAAAAAATTAACTAGAAACAGTAAGAAACAAAATAAACTCAATGAAAATTGAATTGAATGATTCCAAAGAAGAAAGTCTTAATGTAATCAGCAAATGCATAAGAAATTAAGAAATAGATCAAAGCAGCAATAGTTGAGACAAAACATATATAGGGGACAATGAATATATATATATTTCACATATATATGAAAAGTTTTATTGCTAAATTATAGAACACAAAAAATAATAGTAAAAACAAATAAAAATAACATAGAAAAAGAAATCTCTGAATTAATGGCACCACTGAATCTGGAGATTGAAAAGCATATTTAGATAAAGAAAAATTGTTATAGAATAATCAGTAGCTAACAAGATATGCCTTAGTTGAATTATTGAACTTTAAAGAAAATTGCATTATTCTTTAGGTATCACATTATTAGAAAGTACAAGTCACCTTCTATAATAATAATATAATAATAATAAATCAGGATAGTTTAACATTCTTCTCAGAAATAGACAAATGAATTAACATTCTAAGGAAAGACCGAATCAAAAATATTTTAGCTAGCCAAGTTGTTTTTCATGTATTAGGTGTGTGGGCTAAAATTCTCAAATAACAGGCAGGCAAACATTTCAGAGACCATCACTTGAGCACTTCATATGAGGGGTCTCCAAAAAATTCATGAAAAATATGTATTGTGAAAAAAAACTATGTATGAATTTCAAAACGTTTTTGTACCGAAATAAATTCATACTAACTTGTTATAAAATGTATGAACAGGATCTAGTTTGAGGTACTAAGAAGGATAAGACATCCGTTTGAAAAGAGCCCATATCAGAGCAACAGGAATTCTGCTAAAATTGAAGCAAGAACAGACATCAAATTATGATGAAGCTTGGGTGGAAGAATGGTGAAATAAGTAGGATCAAGATCCTGAAGCATTTTTTAAAAATAATTTTGTAGTAGGAGATGAAACATGGCTTTACCAGTCAATCCTGAAGACAACACACAAAGCAATGGCTACCAAGAGGGGGAAGTGGTCCACTCAAAGCAAAAGTGGACCAGTCAAGAGCTAAGGTCATTGCAACAGAATTTTGGATGCTCAAGGCATTTTGCTTGTTGACTTTCTAGAGGGCCAAAGAACATTAACACCTGCTTATTATGAGGGTATTTTGAGAAAGTTATTCAAAGCTTTAATGGAAAAAGGCCTGAGAAAACTTCACCAGAGAGTCCTTCTCCACCATGATAATGCTCCTGCTCATTCCTCATATTACACAAGGGCAGTTTCACAAAAGTTTTGATGAGAAATCATTAGATACCCACTTTATAGTCCTGATTTGGCTCATTCTGACTTATTTCTATTTTCTAATCTTAAAAAAAAAATCTGTAAAGGTAACCCGTTTTTCTTCAGTTAATAATGTAAAAAAGATCACAATGCCATGAGTTAAATTCCCAGGACCCTCAGTGATTTAGGGATAGACGAGATGGCTGGTATTATTACTTGCAAAGGTGCCTTGAACTTGTTGGAACTTATGTTGAGAAATAAAGTTTATATTTTTTATGTTTACCTTTAATTTCTCTTTTCATTAACTTTTTAAAAAATTTCAAAATATTAAGTGGGTACAAGTGTTTTTGTTACATGGATGCCTTTTACAATGCCTAATTTGGGGCTTTTAATGTGTCCATCACCTGAGTAGTGATGTGGCCAGTAGCATTTTCCATGAACTTTTTGAAGTCTCCTCATATTAGTGAGAACTAGCCAAGGCTGTAAGTGGAGACTGAGGTACCATATGTCAAAATTTAAAAGATTATGTCTAAGATTTTATATATATGTATGTGTGCGTGTATGTGTGTAAACTATAAAATAAAATAGGATCTCTCCCTCTGCCTTGACAAGTATACTTTCTCAACAATCTGGAAGGCCAGGTTTAAATTTAAAATTGTTCAACTACTTGGATTTCCAAATTAAAACATGGATATATGGCAAGAGCCAACCCTGGCCAAGGACATATGTCAATGTTTGATATCACTCAGGGTCTCATTTGCATATGTGTATATATATGAATACCTTTTTTCACATGTCCAAGCTGTATCCATACCCTCACAAGTGTTCATTCCTGGGACAATCCCTGGGTCTAGGTGCAGTGGCTTGGTCCACCTTCAGGAGAATAGACTTGGGAAAATGCCTGTATAGGCCCTGGAAACAGGCTTGTGGTAGTTTGAGCAGAGAATGTTGGGTTCTTGGGTACCCAAAGTGTGGTCTAGAAAAAGGACACAAGTGTAAGATCCCTTGGACCTGCAATCCCCTTGCTTCATGTTGGAGAAAGACATGAGCTGGGGTAAGCTAGATCCAGGCTCTTTAAACTACAGAGCTCAGGACCAGAGCACCTTCTGCCCAGTTCTAAGTGTGGTAATGGTGGCCAAAGCACCCATGAGTCCTTCTTGAAGAAACTGAGGAAACTATGAAGTTCTGCTACCAAGAGACACATAGAGAAAACACTGAAGGATTAAACCAACAATCAATTCCAGAAGATGGTGAAGGAATGCCTAAAAAGTGTAGTAGCAGAAAAGATACTGATCCAATACTTTTATAACCTTCAATATTTTTTCTCTAGTATAAAAGGCAACATACCATAATTCCCAAGCACATAAAAATCATGTAATACATGAATTATGAGCCTTTCTTAGAAATGATTAAGTCCACTCAACCATGATGTGACTACAGAAAAGTGTGGTAAAAGTATTAGTGGTTATCACTGCATCTATTTAAATATGGAACTTAGACTTAATAACTGAGGGTATTATGGTTATAGAATAGAATACAAATGTTTTAAACCCTATAATAGAAATGATTTTATAACCAGTATTAGGGGGTGGGAAGTAAAGACTGCAGGATCTGTAAGAGTGCTAATTTTTTCATATTTAAAAGCAGGTAATCAATTATTTTGCCTAAAGTGGAAACATGTTGTTTAAAAGAAATCATAACTCTAGATTTTTAACATTGTTCTCTATTTCTTACTTATAAAAGAGAAAGGAAATTATATATTGAAATTAAGAAACACATCAGCAGTTTCTTCCGCTTCCCATAGATTTCCTCTTTTGTTAAATGCAGAAATGAAATCTTTTTTTAAAAAAAAATAGCATGTATAAGATGATTCATTTTTATAAAATTACTTTTATCTTTCAATTAGTCTGTCATCTGTCTGTCTATTAATATCAATCATCTATCTTCCTACCTCCCTAGTGATCTAGTCATTTATTCATACTTCTACTCACCAACTTGTTTCTCCATCTATCTGTCCACTCCTTGAGCTGTGAATCTTCAGCAAGATGGCTGGAATGATAATCCCTTAATGTAATTCTGTAGTGTCATTTAGAATATTTTTGGTTAAGTTCTTCTTTATACATGTTTGTTTCTTGATTTTATTATATTATAATGAACATATATAAAATTTATAAGAACAATAAAGTCATTATTTGAGCCAGCTAGGCTTGTAAACCACTGATGCCACATATTTTGGGTGAGCAAATTCCTGGTGAAAGTTGTTGGCAGAGGAAGAGGACAAAGGAAGAGAAAAGATAATAATGATGGAAGGATAATGGGATTATTGAAATAATTGTCAAGACCCTATATCAAACTGAAGGCTAAGCTTGGGCCCTATTGGTACTACCTATAGATCAATTGAATTGCCCATCTCTGCTTAGAATTTCAAATGAGCCTCAAGGATTGTTGTCTACGTGGAATATTATCTGCTGATATTTATGATTAGCTAACTATCTTTCTTGGGAAGGAAAGTGGGATTCAAATGTGAGTTTACAGTGCACCCACATCTCAGTCTCTTCATCTGAGATGCTGAGATCTGTGTTGGATACAGAGATGGTGGTAAGCAGCAACACATGAGAGCTCGGCACGATGGAAAGGGGAGTGCATCACCTCATGGGATGTAAACCTCTTCAGATTCTAGGGGAAAGTCTCCAATATGTGCTCAGCAATCAGTCCTTTTTACTCTATAAAGAACAAACCAAGAATAGAGGCATCAGGAAAAATGCAGGGGAGCCAAAGGTGCTGGAACACATTGAGAGAGTCAGCAGGCTCCTGGCTCACAGGGAATTGCAGAAAGCAAGAGACAAAAAAAGACTTGGAATGACAGAGGCAGAGAGAGAAGAGAATTAAGCCAGAGACCTTTGGGTTTAAATCTGCAAAGTCTGAGACTGCCAAAACAAGTTTGACTGAGAATTTCAAATGACATCTCTGTTCTTTAGAGATCTGCATCTGGCAGCTCAATTTTTGAAACTGAAAGTTAATTTCAAGAGGTGTGGGGATTTTATAAGACATATTAGATTCAACTATGTGAAATTGCTGTTGAATTGTGTTAACCCTGGGCGCACACTCTCTGTAACATTCCCTTTCCTCATCTATAAAGTGAGAATAATAATATTATCCACTTCCTAGGGTTATGATGAAGATTAAAGGAGTTGATGTTTATTTAGTATTTAGCCCAGGAAATGGCAGCTCTTATTACTATTACTATCATTAAGCAAATCTTTTATGGCACTCCTCTTCTTAAATTCCTTCTCTCCCATTCTAATGCCCTTAGGGGAAAGTCAAACTCCTTGACATGACTTACAAAGCCCTTCATGATTTCCGGCTTTTGCTTATTTCACCAGCTGAACATTTCACCATTCCCATAAAGGCTATAAATACTTTTCAAGCTTGTGTCAATGGCAAGTCCTGCATTCCTCAGCAAGTCACGATTGCTCTCACTTCCTAGGCCTAGAACACTAGTGCCCCATCTCCTCTGCCTCCATCCTGTTCTTAGATGCCATTTCCTCTGCAAGCCTTTTAAACCCCTCCTAAGCTGGCTGGGACACCCCAAGCTTGCCTGCCATCCTTTATTAGGCTTCTTTGCTGCCTTGTGTCGCCCCCTCCTCTGGGAGCAGCACATCTGAGGATAGCACTGGGCATGTGTCAGGATCATACTCATTCTTGGCTAATGCTGCCATATCTTGGGAATGTTCATGTCATGGACCAAATGTTTCTCCTTTCCCAAAATTCATCTGTTGAAATCATAATCCCAAATGTGATGGTGCTAGGAGGTGGGGCCTTTGAGAGCTGACTGAGTCATGAAGGTGGAGCCCTCATGACTGAGATTAGTACCCTTGTAAGAACAAGAGCGAGTTAGCTCTCTGCTCGCCACCATGTGAGGATACAAGGAAGAGATGAACATCTGCAAACCAGGAAGGGGGCCCTCATCATCCTGGTTCTGTTGGCACCTTGATCACGGACTGCTCAACCTTCAGAACTATGAGAAATAAACTTCTGTTGTTTAAGCCGCTCATTATAGTTTGTTATAGCAGCCTGAATTGCTAAGACAGTACATTATAGCAAGCTCAGTTTTTTATGTTCTCCCAGATACCACTGTTTCCTTTAGAAGAACTCACAGTTGTGTGGGCTGCCTAAAGAGGAGGAAAAAAATCCTGAATTACTGCCAGGGATAGGAAGAGACTTATTCCATATAAATAAGTAATTATTAAACATAATGGCCTTTGATTTATTCCAATGTGAAGCTTTTCTTTGTTTAAGCTTATTTGAAGTTTAAATGGTCAATGAACATTGAAAGCCGTCATGAATCTAAAAGACATTGTTCTAAGTATGATTTAAAAAGGTTTTTACCAGATATTCAGGGCTCTCAGAGAAGAAGAAACTGACTTATAAAATGCTTTAACCCATCTCAGAAAATATTGTTAATTTTTGCTTTCAAATTGTTGCTTTTATGTTTTTATTTTATTTATGTAGCTTAATACACACACACACACACACACACACACATACACACTTAATTTACTCCCATTCAATAGAACTAAAAAGGAAGGATATTTGGATAAAAAACAAATACCTTTGCTCCATGATGGTGTGAGCTTTTCAATTTAGAAAGAGGCCAATTTAGCTTGGATAATGACATGCTCTGTTTAGTCTCTGAGCCAGTAGGTGGTGTTTGTGGGTGAGATTCGACCACACCCTGTATGATGAGTCAGTCGATGCAGTAAAAGGGTGTGCAGAATGACCTCCCTATCAGTGGGTGGCGCTTGCTGGGAGGAGCAGGCTGAAGTGTTGAGCAGATGGGATGGGGAGGAGGAGATGGGTACATACACACCTAATGGGTGTGGTGTGCACTGTCTGGGTGATGGACATGCTTGAAGCTCTGACTCAGGTGGGGCAAAGGCAATATATGTAACCTAAACATTTGTACCCCTGTAATATGCTGAAATAAAAAAAAAAGAAAAGAAAAAATAGAAAGAGGCCAATTTAGAACAGACTCTGCTTAAATGCTGGTTAATTTTATCGTTCCAAGGAACAATGCAGTCTATTTCTAAAAGGGAGAAGAAAGATGTTGCTTTGCATTTTCTTCCAAGGCCACTGTTTTAGTGAGTCTCATCATTTTACGTGAAATGTTTTACATGTCTTTGAGAATAGCTATTAAATACAAAGCATATTATTAGATAAAATACTTTATACATGACAAGGCATGTTCTTATATTTTCATATTTGACTCATCAAAAATTTTGTGATATGAGTGTAGATGTAGAAACTGAGTCTGAAAGATGTAAATTGATTGCTGCAGTCCATTTAGCTAGGGAGAGAGAGCTGAGTTTTGCACCCAGATCTTCTTAAAACATAATTCTAAAATAATCCATAGCAAGTATGCTTTAAATAATTTTTGGCTTTTCTTGTACAATCCAATGTAATGATCTATTCCATTGTTTTATTAAATCATTTCCCCATGAATTTCCTTCTACAGCTTTATTACATGTTACCGTTTTCTTCTTTTACTGCAGGAAATTATTGATGGGATTCTCAACGTTTACAATTAGCCAACTAGATGTATAGAAAGTATTTTAAATGTTAGCTCCTAAAGATTATAGGGTATATAATAGACCATTTATTGTATTTTCCACAGTGAATTGCTTCAATATCTTGGGGCTTTTCTTTTGATTTTATTTACTGCAGAAATATTTCATATAATCCTACTTAAAAATATGCGTTTGCTCTGTTAACTCTTTATTATCCCTTCACACATGTTGTCCTTGGATAATGCAAACAAAAAAAGTGCTTGTGTGAATGGGACTCAGACAGAAGAGAAATCGTATTTATTGCCTGGTGTTTAGCATTCTCATAGGACTTTTAGCAGCACAGACTATTGATGAAAAGAGAAAACATCCTTCCATAGTTATTGCCCTTTCACAGTATAAATGCTTAACCTCTAACAAAACATTATTCACGATGATTATGTTTTTCTTCTAAGGAATAGCAGGGCAGAATCAAAATTTTCAAGCTTAATATGAAGGATGGATTCTTCTCCTTTTATTTTATGAATGATTTTTCTCATTCCAAAAAATAAAATAGACATTGCTGATTTTTGTTTTTACTTTGAAAAGTATGAAGAAGAAAATAAAAATCCCTGTAGTCTCACCAACTAGGGATAACACTCTTCAACTTTCCTTTCCTTCTAAGCAGCTCACTGTCTTCACACACTCCCTACCCATCTCCTGTAAAGCCACAGGTCCCTTTAGAAACCCTTCTGCCTGAGACTCTGCAGGCACCACCTGGTACCTCATATTTTCCGTCTCATTTCTTTATACCTCTCTGTTGTCCTCCTGACAACAGGAAAAAAAAAAAAAACTGTGTTATTGGCCATGCTAGCTAGGGGTGGGGGTGGGGTCAAGCTATGCTGCCTCTGAGGGTAGAACAGAACAATGGGTGCCTGCCAGTTGAAACAGACAAGACCCTTATTGGGTATATCTGGTAGACTGTCTCCTTGGTTCTTGATTTCACTTTACCTCCTAACTGTTGTCCTTTGGGCCCAACCCTTCCCCCACTTCCCTTGGCTTCATAACCTGTTAACTGCCACGACCATTTTGGACTCCTGGAATCATTGCTGACCACGGGACACTAATTACTTTAAGAGGGTGTTTGAACATACTCATTTTGTGCATATCGCTTTCCTTTTGAGTCCTGAAAGTGTGTTTATGGGACCACAGATGGGGAAGTAGTAAATTTTTTTTTGTCTCTTGATACACACCAGCAAATTATTTTTTTACTAGTTAGTAAGCACTCTATACAAATTAACAATAACAAAATTTTGTCTGACAATGTTTTTCAAGCACATGTTGAACTAGTTTATTTTCTTTTAAAATTAAGATATTTTCAGATTTTGGTTGAATCTAGCACTTGCTCCTTGGCATGATCTTTCATTGCTTTTATCATTACAGAAGTTCTGTGTGTGTACTATCAAAATCCTCATATTTCAATATTTGTTTTATATTTTTATTATTCTCACATATATTTCCTGTTTTCATATGGACTTCTTTAATTTATTAAAAATTTTAGTATGCAAAAGAAAAATTAAAATGGAGGCCACAGTTATCTGTACCCCAAGGCCTACTGCCCAAAGCCACATAGCCAAAACTTAAGTTATCCTGATTTCCATGAAATGTTAGCTCTAATCATAAAAAAAAAAACATGAAAGGGAGCTTTTTGTCCTTGTCAGAGTGGTTCAGTGAAAGTAAACCAACCAGCTACAGACAAGTCAGCTTACACAGCTCTGCTTGCCACGCCCCCCCCCCCCCCTTTTTTCTTTTTGGCTTAAGCAACAGACATTTATTTTCCCACAGTTCTGGAGGCTGGAAGTCCAAGGTCAAGGTGCTGGTAGGGTTGGTTTCTGGTGAGGTCTCTTTTCCTGGCTTGTAGATGGCCACCTTCTTTCTATGTCCTCACGTGGTCTTTCCTCTGTGTGTGTGCACAGCTCAAGATGGTGCTTTGTTTATTGTCTTCTATGGACTGAATTGTGAATTCAACAATTTATATGTTGAATCCATAACCCCCAATGCGACTATTATCTGCTTGCCTTAAAAAAAATATTAGTGTGTAACTGCCAATCACAAAAGTAGTAAAATACTTCTTCCTTTATTCTTCTTAAACTGTGCTGTAACTGTTGTGAGGGGGCTTCTTATTTTCAGTTTGAGGCCTTCTGGTTTGTGAACTATTCTTTTGTATGTGCAGTAAACTTCTATAATTTTAAAATTTGATCTGATTTTATTTTTGACAAGTATATGGCATTATGTGGGTTTCTAAGATGATTATTTTTAAAATTCTAAACACACAATTATTCCAGTTCAAATTATTGGAAAACCCATACAGATCAGTTTAAATCAACTGGTTTCCATACAAAAAAGTAGAAAGTGAACCCTGGTTCTTTTCATAATTATGACTACAAGTGCTTAATATGGTTTGCACACAGTTGAGACAAGCCAACTGGGGTTTGGATATTACTAAAGAAGGACTGTGTAGAGACTTATATTAGCCCATGACAGTAATTCAATCCCTTGAATGACATAATTAAAAGTTATGGAAGGAAGCCTTGGCATTATAATTGGTAGAATCATAAAACTGTTCTAGTGTATTACTGGATGAGAAGGCAGTGTAAATGAAAATAAACATGAATGCTTAGGTTTATATATAAAAAGAGAACCCAAAATACTTCCTTTTAATGTCCCAGTGAGTCTGAAAAAAGAGACAAAAGACAAAACTTTATAGGCTTGTATAGTCATATACTAAGTCTGTCCAGAAAGCATCCAGCCATGTAACCATTCTTGTTATATTAACAATGGCTGGATACTTTCTGGACAGCCCTCATACATTCAAATACTACTCTGAAGTTGTCTGTACCTGTAGATGCCATAGTCAGGTTAGTGTAGTTTATGACCATGTAGTTGAATATTCATAGCTCCTCTCCTTTTCCAACAGTCTGCTCCATAGTCTATTTGCTCTTGAAAAAGGCAAAGTCCCACTATCCTTGTTCACCTCCTCGTATGAGAGTTATGCTGGGATTACAGCCATCATTTATATAACAAGAACATATTACATGGCTGGATACTTTCCGGACAGCCCTCATATTTTCTCTGCCACTATCATTGTCCAGGAGGTTTGGGCTCATGCAAAAAAGAGTTGGGATTGGGACCAACTAGTAGTCTTTATTTAGAAATTTTGAGTTGGGGCTCAGAAGTTTTCAGTGTTTCCTTGCTCCCCAGTTGATTCTTATGAATGTTTAAGTGTGAGAACCACAGCAGTAGGGTCTGTTTTTAAGAGATATACTATGTTCCATTGATTGTGTATTCTTTTTTATAGCCTTTCATTGTTTTAATTCTTGTCTTTTTATATGTTTTATTTATCTAGTGGGATAAGGCTTCTTTTAACTCTTCATTTATAATTTCAAAATGTATTCTTTGTCTTCTCGATGAATTTTAGGATAATTTTCTCATGCTCAAAGGAAAATCTCTCTGGGATATTCATAGGAATTTAGTTCAACATAATTATGTAAGAATTTTTATTTTAAAAATAATATTTTTGCATTTCAGGAACATAACAAGTCTATGTTTGGTCAAGATTCCTCTTATTTTTCCAAGTGAAGTTTTTTATTTGTAAAGGACCATAATTTATTTATGTTATTAATGAGGTATCTTACTTTCTTAGTTACTATTGTGAATGAGTTTTTGCTTTATCTTTTTGTTATATCTTTGAATTAGTTATTGCTTCTATATAGTAAAATAATTAATATTTGGGTATTTGTTTTACATCTATGCATTTTAGCATTCACTAATCAATTTTAATTAATTTAAATTTTTTTTTCCTTTTTGCTTTCTTGGATTTCTCTAAATAATGATCCATATCTGAAAATTTTTGGTTTTCACACACAAACTACTTTTCTTGGGTAAAAATTCATTCTCTGTTTCTGCATGTGGGGGCTGGTTTCTGAGATGTGTTTGTTTTCTGGAAATTCAAGCTATATAGTATTATCTATGCAATTTTGTGAAGCAATTTTTTTTAAAAAAAGTTCCCCATCAAATTTGTACCCGTGTGGTTCTCAAACTGCAGGATATGTAAACATTTTCTAGCAGGGCACTAATAATGCAAACTCTTGGGTGCAATGCCTCCGAGATTCTGATTCAAGAGTTGTGGGATAAGCACCAAACACTTGCCTTTGCCTAGTACCTCAGGTGATTCTTATGCAGGGGGCCCGCATCACATTTCTGGAATACTGCTGAGTATATTTTTTTCTGGTGCTTTCTAGTATCTAGAATTTCAGAGGAGAAACCTGAGATCACTGTTTTCCCTCTTCTGCTTTCTATCCTGCTATGACGTGGACATTGTGTTTCCTGGATAGAAACAGAAAGGGAAGAAGGGAAAGAGTGTCAAGCTGGTAAATCCAGTGGGCAGATAAAACTCAAGCTCTCCCAGAGCTTTCTCTGCATCAGCTGAGCAATGAGCTACGGAGTGTGATGCAGATCATAAGGAAGGGTGGGGCCCTTTCCTTTCTGTCTCCAGACAGGTGCTGCTGCTGCTATATTTTAAAATCCAGAGGAAGCTTGTGTAAATCATGATTGAATTACTCAATGCTGATTTATTTGCACTGATTTAGTAGAAATTCATCCTGCTCTCCTGTAAATAACTTCCTTTGTTCAGAGGCTCCTCCATCCCTTCATCTGTGTTTTAATAAAGAGTTAGGCATTTCGGGAAACATAAGTTTAGCATGATTTTTTTTTTTTTCAGGAAAAAAATCCCAACACTTTTCTTCTTCCTTGAAAATGGCAGCTTATTAAAAATGGCACAATGGTTAACTGAAACAAAATTACCTCCTTTCTTGCATTGGGATGTGGTTTCCCTGCATCCTGTTCTGTGGAGGTAATTATGGTGGTTTGCTCTCTGAGAACCTTCTTTTCTTCTATTAGACTTCTTCCTGCTCCATTCATATTCCATAATATATAATCCCTGGTAGCAACTTGAATATGTCTCCTTTGTCTAATTTTCCATGTTGTATCCTCCTAGCCTGTCATTTAATGAATTAAACTTTTTTTTTTTTTTCCTGAGGAGATTCCTCTTCCTCTGGCTCATTGACCAGGTTCTTTTTTTCTCCATTTTTCTATCAATCCTGATTTGACTACAATACAAACTATACTTTTAATACGATTCTTTCCCTTCTTCAGTATCCAAGAAATATCAATACCTAGAGGTGTGCCAGAGAAATTTTTTACAAATTTTCTTCACCTTTAGATCTGAATGTTTCCATAATGTTTGCTTCACCTTAATTAAGAAAATGTTATCCCCATGTTATCTATTTACAGATAAAACTAATCATAGGTTGAACTCATAGTCTCAAGTCCTGAAGTCCACAAACTTTATGTGGGCCTATGAAAAAACAATCAGGAGAGAGTTTAGAGAACAAGTGCTGATTATGTTCAGGGAATTTTAGGGTTGTTTAAATCTATGGGCCTGTGGATATATTGCACAAATCTGAGTTTAGCCCTAAAATATCACCCTCTAGTGATTAGCTCATGTTTATTCCAGCCCTTGAGACCTAAAGTCTGGACTCAAACACAACAAAAGGTACATTTCCTAATACCTTAAAACATTTATATACTTAAGCTCTGGCTCTGCTTATTTTTTTTTTTTTTCCAAGAAGTACTTAAACACTGTTTTAAATAATCAAAAACTCACCTCAGCTGTGCCAGCATTTGCAGGTGTGGCCAAGCTGCTGTAACTACCACACCTCAGAAAGTCCTGTCTTTTGCCATGGTCCTTGATTCCCAGATATTAGTCCTTGGGGTTTTTTGTTGTTTTGTTTTTCCCTCAAGTTGATTTCCTGATCAATATCCTATGTGATGAAGATGACATGGTATCAAACGTTTATCATTTATCCCTCATACTATACTGGTTCTAATCCGTGGAATATAAACATAATGATAGCAGATAGATACAGAAGTATTGCCTTTATAATGGTGGGGAAGCATCCCCAAACTTCTGAATACAGTCAACACTCCTGAAAACTACTGCTTGATTAAAAGTGTGTGCTACCAACTTTCTTCTCTTGACTTCTAATGGAAAAGCTATCATAACATTCTGAATGGGCTTCCCAGGGGCTGCAAGGTCTGTCGACTCCAGTGTTTTGTAAACTAGAGTGTGCATCAGAATTACCTGGAAGGCTTGTTACAACGGATTGCTGGGCCTCATCCCCACAGTTTTGGATCCAGTAGATCTGGGGCAGGATTGGAGAATGTGCATATCTTATAAGTTCTCAGAAGATACTCATGCTGCTGGCCTGGTGGCCACACTTGGAAAGCAGCTGATTTATTGCATGGAAACTAGAGGAGTAAAGCTGATCAGCCATCCCTGATCACAGTGGTCTGAATGAGAGAGATTTGGATTGTGTTTTCAATGCAATCATTCTGTCCCCCTGGAAAACATGGCTCAGTGGATATCAGATTCAGTAAATTTCACCCATCATCAAGAGGGTTATTCTTCCTCTTAGCAGAGAGAATGGGGGCAAGTAAAAAAGAATAGAATGAGAAGGCAGAAATATGCACTCCAAATTTTGCCCCCTCTTGAGGGATTGTTGCCATTTAGGGGCAAGAGAATGGTTAAATAAGGGTTTCTTATGAATAGTTAAGAACAGTAACCAAAATCCTACTTTTTGTAGCAATTCGGTGTGAGAGTGTTGGGTAGATTAGTTAGGATCTTCGGCTCTTTTAGGGACAAGTGTTCCCTGTTTTGGTGCTGTTTCGAGCAATTAATTGCTCCACCTGGGAAGAAGGATAAGGGCTGGCACTCCATTTTTGTGTTGCCCCACCCTTAATCCTATCCAGAGCAACTGCTACCCCTGGGGAAGGAGGGAATGCTTTATCAATCTGGGAATTTCCCAGCCCAGGGATAAGATTTAGAAAATGATCTAGAGTTATCTAATGGTAATTAATATACCATTACCTTGAATCTGCATTGCAGTTCACCCCACCAAGTGGGTTTTCTTAGAGGGAGCTCCTATGTGTAGATGGAATTTTCAGGACACCTGTTGATCGTTTGATCACATCCTACACCTGTCAAGAGCCGGCCTCCAGACTGCACTAATGAAAGGAAACAATCCCAGAAGTCAGTAGTGAGTGGGTCAGTGAGTGAGTTGGTCAGTCTCTTTCTGCTTGTGGAGACAGATCTGTTTTATTCTACAATGTAGAGCTGCTCACAAGAGTAGTTTCACAAGAAACTACTCCCTGCCTGATGTTACTCCGTCGTATTGGCCTTGCTGGTGATTTTTCCAAAAAAGGAGTCAGAAGACTTGGATAATATTAAGAGTATGGACTTGACACTTTGATGTGTCTGGTCATTCTGCCAAGAGCACACCAAGAACCAAGGACAGACTCCTATCCTGACATCTTTGGTGCCAAAAACTGGAATTCTGACACGAGGATAACAATAGAATATAAATTCCAGAGGAGCCTACAAAATGCTGTGAAGTGCAACACTGGACTCATTTTTTGTGTGACAGGAGTATCCAAGATTCCACAAGGTGAGAAGATCTCGAGACCTTTGGATTAAACAAGGGTCAGTAAGCTTTCTCTACTTAAGGATCTTACACTGAAATTTATTAACTGTGTGGTCTTGAGAAAGTTACTTAATTTCTTTAAGCCTTTTATTTCCTTACCTAAAATATGGAAAAAATCTTTCTCAGAGGAGGGCATTTATGGATATTAAGTAAAATAATGCTTTAATATCGTGAGTACATTACTTGGTCCATAATATGCTTAGGAAATGATAGCTATTTTGATTCAACTATCCTAATAAGTAGTGAAAATTTAGTGACATGTGAGAATTTAAACCCAAAAAAAGCCTTGATGCTTAAATTTTCTATTGCTGCTGTTATAAATTACAGCAAACTAGGTGAGTTAAAACACTATGCATTTAAAGTCTGACATGGTTCTCACTGGGCTAAAAGCAAGATATCAACAGCTGTGTTCATTTTTGGAGACTCTAGGGGGGAATGTTTCCTTGCCTTGTCCAGGTTTTATTTATTTATTTTTATTTCAGCATATTACAGGGGTACAAATGTTTAGGTTATATATGTTGCCTTTGCCCTGCCCGAGTCAGAGCTTCAAGTGTGTTCATCCCTCAGGCAGTGCGCACCGCACCCATTAGTTGTGAATATACCCATCCCCCCTGCCCCCCTGCCCGATACCCAGTGAATGTTACTACTATATGCTCACATAAGTGTTGATTAATTAATACCAATTTGATGGTGAGTATGTGTGGTGCTTGTTTTTCTATTCTTCGGATACTTCACTTAGTTAAATGGGCTCCAGCTATGCCCAGGATAATATAAGAGGTGCTAGATCACCATTGTTTTTTGTGGCTCAGTAGTACTCCATGGTATACATATACCACATTTTATTAATCCAGTCATGTATTGATGGGCACTTGGGTTGTTTCCACATCTTTGCAATTGTGAATTGTGTTGCTATAAACATTCTAGTGTGATTGTCTTTTTTATAGAATGTCTTTTTTATAGAATGTCTTTTTTTTCCTTTGGGTAGATGCCCAGTAATGGCATTGCTAGATCAAATGGTATTCCTACTTGTAGCTCTTTGAAGTATCTCCATATTGCTTTCCATAGAGGTTGTACTAGTTTGCAGTCTCACCAGCAGTGTATGAGTGTTCCTGTCTCTCCTAATCCACGTCAACATTTATTGTTTTGGGACTTTTTGACAAAAGGCAACTGGAGTTAAGTGATATCTCATTGTGGTTTTTGACTTGCATTTCCCTGATGATTAGAGATGTTGAGCATTTTTTCATGTGTTGGCCATTAGTCTGTTTTTTGAAAAGTGTTCAGGTATTTTGCCCACTTTTTAATGCGATTGTTTGATTTTTTTTTTCTTGCTGATTTTCCTGAGTTCTGTATAGATTTTAGTTATTAGCCCTTTATCCAATGTGTAGCACGTGAATATTTTCTCCCATTCTGTAGGTTGTGTGTTTGCTCTCGTAATAGTTTCCTTGGCTGTACAGAAGCTTTTTCATTTGATCAGGTCCCATTTATTTATTTTTGTTGTTGCTATGATTGTCTTTGGGGTCATCTTCATAAATTCTTTGCCTAGGCCAATGTCCATAGGAGTTTTTCCAACATTTTCTTCTCGATTTCTTATAGTTTCTTGCCTTAGGTTTAAGTCTGTTATCCACTGTGAGTCGATTTTTGTGAGAAGTGTGGGTCCTATTTCAACATTTTACATGTGGCTATCCAATTTTCCCAGCACCATTTACTGAATAAGGATTCTTTTCCCAAGTGTATGTTTTTGTCTGCTTTGTCAAAGATTAGATGGCTATAGGAGGATGGTTTTATATCTGGGTTCTCAGTTCTGTTCCATTGGTCTATGTCACTATGAATTCATGGTCCTGCATCTCAGCTGGGTTTGCGATAACTTGCCAGTCATACCTCTCATAGTGGCTACTACAAACTTAAACAATTTTCCTGCTACTTTTACTCTCAGTAGATGGTCTAGCCTCCTAATTTATCAGAGGAACCAAAACTCCAGTTAACAATTTCCTAACCACCTTCCTGTATCTACTTACTTTCTTTCCTTCTTAAGTTTTTGTATGTATAAGGTATATTTTAATGGCAAGTAACAGAAAACTGAACCCCAAACGGCTTAAGCAAAGTGTTCGTTATTGTGTTAAATATTTGAAAAATTCAGGAGTAGAGACCCCTGAGAATCGTTTCACCAGAACCTGGCTCTATTAATCTCTTAACTGAACTCTGCTATCTTCCTAGCGTTGACTTTGTTATTGAATGAGCCCTCTGTGTAGTAGCAGGGATGTCTACAGAAGATTTGGATCACATGTTCATGTCTAAATAGTGATAGGTCTACTTTTCCTGTAACAAACAGTCAAGCAGAAGTTCTGGGCCTGTCTCTGCTTAGCTTGAATTAGGGCAACTACCTCTCCCTGAACCAATCAACTAAGTCAGAGTATGTGCTGATTAGCCTAAATAAATCAACACCTGATGTTGAATTTGAAAATTTGTCAAAGTACCTATGAGGTTTGCGTTGAAAATTTCCAATGTCTTGTTTAATTGGCTTAATTACTAGGCAATGGAATATGAAGTCTTATGTCCAGTCAATGAAGATGCAGTGGAGACCTTGTTACTAGAAGAACTATTTATGTTGGTTCTGCCCCTTTCTGAGGTCAGAACCCATATAATACCGAATGGCAAATGTTCCTGTGATCCACATACCACCCCAGAGGTGAGTAGGTACCTCACCTAGAACACCCAGTTCTGCTTAGCTAAGCTTCTCTACAGTTCTCCTCAACCACATTCATCTGCAAGGAGAGACAAGAACATTTGTCCAAGCAAAACAAAGGTCATAATACTGCACCCAAGGTACTTCCTAGGGGAAAAAATGTGTTTTACAATTTGATGTCACTCATAGAAATTACCCTGAAAGAAATCCCACTGTATGTTATGAAGCTACTTATTTCCTTTAGTACTTTTTGTCCCAACCTAATCAGTAAGACAAGATAAAAATGAATATTATAGTTAAACTAACATAGTCGAGCTACTCTGCTGTCTAGTTATACTCCATTTAATATGTAGCACTCTTGAAAATTCAATCAGAAGTTAGATGAGTCTCCATGGTTTGTTTGATTCATTTTTATAAGATAAATTAATATTGGCAAAGAGAATAGAAGTAAGCAGTATTACTCTTTCAGTTTGTACAGTACACAAGAGAACTTCAAGGGAAATGTGTAGTTCTTTTTTATTCATGTGTAAGCACTGAACTAACAAAGGTACTTTGCTTCAAGAAACTTCAAAATATTTTAATGTTTCTAGTGTAGTGAAAATTTCTGAGATACTGTGCAAACTGCATAAGAAAAAATAATTCATTAAAGCGCTCTACTGCATATGGTTTTCAAACCTGGATTTCAACACATTTTTGCCTTCCTCCCCCACTTCAGCTCACTGGGTTTTGATAAGAATATCTGGGCATATGATACGTTCATTGGCAGAGAGAAATGTAATTACAGAAACTGTATTGCAATATAGTTTTCTGTCTAATTCTGAGTCAGTTACATAGTTTGCTATTTACTTATGTCGTGGGCTTGGCTTCTTGTATGAAAATAAAAAAGAGAAAGTGAAACTCTTAATGATTCAGTTCACCTTTCCCTCCCAGGCACAGTTAGGACATAGTTTTAAAAAATGGTTGATCACTTAGTTACTTAATTCACCTTTCTCATTACTCTTGGGGATAATAATTATCTATATTTCTGATTATAAAAATATAATTGAAGGAAATATCAGTCAGGATCAAATCTTGGCTTTACCACTTACTATGAAATACTGAACAATTTTACCTTTCTGCTGTTCAGTTTCCTTGCCAATAAAACAGAGGATAATAGTTAGCTCCCTGGTTTGTTACATAAAGATGATGAGATAATTATGTGGATGCATTTAATAATTTCTGGTGATTGACAAAGTTTTCAAATCTGGTTTATGAGAGAAATTTTTAAAACAATTTTTTGCTCCAAATATTTCAGTCCAACCAAATATATGAATTGCTCAGTGAAATGTCCTAACATCTCCAATGCTTAGGGAAAGAAAGAGTTGTCACGAAAATACGATTTTCATTCTAAAAGGGTAATTTGTTCCCTCTTTAACAAAGAAATGATTTTTAAAATAGTAACAATATACTCCAGCTTACAGTTTGCAAAACTCTTACCTCATTTTGAGGCTAAATGAGAAATGTGTGCCTACATTAAAATTTCATCTTAGCTTACAACGTGAAGTGCGTGTACTATTGTATATCGTGAGGTCCTCAGGGCTGTTCTGGCTACTGGCATTATTTAGGTAATAAGAGAGCTATGATAAAACTATTATAGAATGGGTATCTTTGGTCCTTTGCTTCTTGCAAACATCATTAATCATCTCAGAGATATGCTTTTGTTTACACATTTTAAACAAAGCCCCATTTGTTTACAATCTTGATGGAAATGGTTATTAACTGAATTCCTGGAGTGAACAGCTTGCTGTTTTGTAATAAGAGGAAATAGGTCCTTTTTTTTTTTTTCCCAAGCAAATACTGAATTGTCTTATTTGACAGATTTTTAAACTTTTTTTCTCTTTCATTTTTCGTACTTATAAATCAATAACAATTCAGATTAATTTGCATTCTTCATTTTCCTTTCTTGGTACTTCAAGCCTGGCTTAGTCATTGCAGGGATGTTGCTATAGCTGTCCCAGCAGCTGCAATGATTTGCATCAGTTGGCACCCAAGCAGCCAGCTCTGCTTCAAAGCCTGGCAGCTGCTACTGTTGTTAACACCTGTACCCAAACCCTGTCTTTGTTGTACATCTTATAGAAGTCCCACTCCCCCACCCTCTGGTTCCTTTTTCCTGCAATGTCTCTTTAAAATTAAATATTTAATATATATGTTAAATGAATAGATATGCAGATAAACATTTATTATGTATATATACATTGATTTCTTATTTCAAATAACTAGCACTAAGCGGAGAAACATCTGGTTTTGAATTGAGGCTTTCTCTTTCCAGCTGTGGCCTTTGGGAAAGTGATTCATTTCACCTCTCTCATCATGTATCTTCAAATTTAAACCTAAGATAACACTAACAACCTTACAGGTTTTTTGTAAGGAATAAACAAAATATATGTAAAGCATCTGAACAGTAATTGATATGGGTGGATTTAAAAATAGGGACTAGTTTTGTTGTTTAAGGCAAGAGATCTGTCTTCCGGGTTACCAGGAGTGGGGAAGGTGAGTATAAATGGGGGAGTGGAGGGTAGGGTGTACGGTAAGGTATGGGGGGTGGAGGAGGAGGAGAAATAGGAAAGTAGTTGGAGAAAGTTTATCAACATAAAGTGTATGAAGGTGGGAAAGACTGGCCCTTTTGTTGGCTTGTTGGAATGCCTTCTGACTAATTTTTTAACACACACACATGGAGAGCACTTCATGTGGCCAGCCTCTGTTGTAGGATCTGGGGATACATAAGTAAAACAGACAAGATTCCTACTTGTATTGTTAGGTGAGATTAAGGACAAGCAGGTGCTCAGACACACAGTCAACAGGACAGACAGTAGGGGAATGTGGTCGAGGGCTGAGGGTCAAGACCAATAAGAACAGGGAAAAACCACAACAGAAACTTGAGGTTAGGAAATTTTTCCACCCAGGCCCGTAAACAAAAGTTAAGAACCTGGCCGAGCGCTGTGGCTCACACCTGTAATCCTAGCACTCTGGGAGGCCAAGGTGGGAGGATCTCTCGAGCTCAGGAGTTCAAGACCAGCCTGAGCAAGAGCAAGACCCCATCTTTACTAAAAATAGAAAGAAATTATCTGGACAACTAAAAATATATATAGAAAAAAATTAGCTGGGCATGGTGGCGCATGCCTGTAGTCCCAGCTACTCGGGAGGCTGAGGCAGAAGGATTGCTTGAGCCCAGGAGTTTGAGGTTGCTGTGAGTTAGGCTGACGCCATGGCACTCTAGTCCGGGCAACAGAGCAGGACTCTGTCTTTAAAAAAAAAAAAAAAAAAAAGAAGAGCCTATGACCCAAGGTAAGCTTTTCTTTGTGAACATACATTAACATGGTAAAAATCATATGCCCTAATGCCATGCCAGTTCTGGAGCCAGCCATACAAAGACAGAAAATGGGAGGGTACCAATTCTAGAAACTTGCCACCCCTTTTTCAGAATATTATAAATATTCCACCCCCCCCAACTTAACATAAAATTAGGGAACCAACATAAAAAAAAATACCTCATTATGTTAAAGATCTTCTCCACCCATCCTTCTTCTGGGATGTACTTTTACTTTGTAAAACTTTCTGTTTTGTTTCCTACAATAAAAATACTTGTGTGAGTTACTTGTGTCTGGGTTCATTCCATCATACTGACCTGTGATTCTTCTAAACAAGGAGCCAAAAAACCAGGACAACTCTCTCAAAACCAGACCTGACAACATGGAGCATAAATTCTAAAGGATTTAGATGACGAGAGTCCAGTTGTCTCTCAAGAACTATTTAAAGAAAATGAACAACAAAAAGGCTAGTTCTAAGTATTGAAGAGAAGGGGAGGTGAGGGTTTAGCCCCCAGCAGATGAGATTCAACCATTTCCCTAAGGTGGAAGGCAGGAGGAGGATTGAATGAGAAAGGAGTGGAGAAAGCCGGTGCCTCGAATACACCTGAGGACTGTATCCTGATAGCAGCTACAGGGATTGGGAGACAGCCCTGGCTTGAGCCTCTGCTGGGTTCCTCCCTAGGTTTGTAAGGCTGGAGATCAGTGGCTGTCTGTGTCTACTGTCTGGTTGTCATTATATGGGAGTGACAGGGCCACATAGTGAGATGTTTCTGGAGAAAAAGGAAGGATACCTGTAACTCAACTATGAGATCAGGTGATGTGATTTGCTGAAGACATTTTGTAGCCATGTAAGTTCATTATGCTGGAGCTTCTGGATGACATGTTTGAGGAATGAGAGGCTTCCCATGACCTGCAATAACCTCATCCTGGAAAAATCACTATCACAGCCATCCTGTTTGAGGAAACTAGAGGTGACAAGAGAAGCCTCAGTCATGACGTCCGGTATCCTTTGTGAAAAGATCCTTTGAGCCTGTCACAGTAAAATGTAGTTTGTATATAACCCCTAGTTTTAAGCAATTGTCAAGCCCAGTTCTCTGTGATATTAATTTATTTTGAGGACCAGAAACATTACATCTATGAAATCTAGGGGTTGGAGGAGAGGATGGTAAGAAATGGAATGGAAAACCTTAGTTAAAGGTCTATGTGTAGAATTCAAGCTGCCTCTATCCTCTCTAAATTCATTGCTGGGGATGGCTGTCAGATAAAGGCTTACCCCATGGGAAAAAAGGGCTCATCCCTCTAAAGAAACTAAACAAATGATCAAGAGAGAAATAAGGTATTTAGTGTGTGAATTGTCGCTCCTGAGCAAAGTCCTCCAAATACTGGCAACTTAGGGCTCACCCAGAGAAAGCATCAAAACTCTGCTAACTCATCTGAAAATAATGTCTAAAAAGCCACAAAAGCCACACGTCTCCTGATCAGCAATTGTTTCTGTACTTGCCACTGTTTTTTTTCTCACCTTTTTCTGCCTTATCTGGTTTTAATTGAGCATTCTATATAATCAAATTTTCTCTCTTCTCTTAACATATCAATTATACTTTTTTAAAAAAGTGGTAATTACCGTAGAGTTTACCATACACATTTTTAACTAATCTACATCTACTTTCAAATAACACTATACTGCTTCACATATAGTTCAGAAAACTTGCAATATTCCCAATTCTTCCTTCACCTCTCTTGTAAAATTATTGTCCTTCATTTCCCTTATCCATATGCTATGGTCATCTAATACATTGCTATTATTACTTTAAATAAATAGTTGTCTTTTAGGTCAAGTAAAGATAAAGAATAAAATATTTTATCTTCATTTATTTCTTTATTTCCCCCTGATTTATGTAGATCCAAGTTTCCAAAGTATGCAAGTTTTCTTCTTTGATTTCTCCAGCCTTTGCTGATTTCATCTCTCTGGATCACCCTCACTGCTGTCTTTAATTCATACCTTCACATTTTAACTATATTGTGTCTTGCATTGTTCTTTGTTTTGTCATGATGTAATTCATGATCCTCCCATGCAATTATAAACTTACTGAGGCAGGGGTCCTCTATTACATATTTTTTAGGATATATGAATGGGTAATTTAATGTAAGATGTTACCCTTTTTATTAATCATGTATGTAGGAGGTTGTCAGCATATAGTCACTCATAGAATAGGCAATTATAGCCTGTTTACAGTTGCTCAGATGTGAACTTAGAAAGATTCCCTTTTTTCATTATCTTACAGGAGTAATTCATGATTTACTTTTTTTTTTTTAATTTCAGGATATTATGAGGGTACAAAAGTTTTGGTTACATTTTATGTCTTTGCCTCACCCAAGCGAGGATTAGAGGCATACCCTTCCACTCCACAATGCTCGCAGTGTGCATTAGTTGTGAGTTTACCCCTCCAACCCCATAATCCCTGGAGAATATTACTACCATGTGAGCACCATAGTGTTGATCAGTTAGTGCCAATTTGATGGCGAGTATATGTGGAGGCTATTCCTCCGATCTTGTGATACCTCACTGCAGATAATGGGCTCAAGCTCAAACCAGGAAAATATAAGAGGTGCTAGATCACTGTCGTTTCTTATAATTGAGTAATATTCCATTGTATACATATGCCAAATTTTAATAATCATGAATTGACGGGCACTTGGGTTGTTTCCACATCCTTTTTTTTTTTTTTTTTTTTTTTTTGTTGAGACAGAGTCTCACTTTGTTGCCAAGGCTAGAGTGAGTGCCGTGGCGTCAGCTTAGCTCACAGCAACCTCAGACTCCTCGGCTTAAGCGATCCTACTGCCTCAGCCTCCCGAGTAGCTGGGACTACAGGCATGCGCCACCATGCCCGGCTAATTTTTTCTATATAGATTTTTAGTTGTCCATATAATGTCTTTCTATTTTTAGTAGAGACGGGGTCTCACTCAGGCTGGTCTCGAACTCCTGACCTTGAGTGATCCACCCGCCTCGGCCTCCCAGAGTGCTAGGATTACAGGCGTGAGCCACCGCGCCCGGCCTATTTCCACATCCTTGAAATAGTGAATTGTGCTGCCATAAACATTCGGGTGCAGATGTCTTTATTATAGAACGTCTTTTGGGTAGATGCCTAATAGTGCTATTGCTGGATCAAATGGTATTTCTATTTTTAGCTCTTTGAGATATCTCCAAATTCTTTTCCACAGAGGTTGCACCAATTTGCAGTCCCACCAGCAGTATAAGAGTGTTCCCGTCTCTTCACATCCTCACCAGCATTTGTTGTTTTGGGTTTTTTTGATAGAGGCCAATCTCACTGGGGTTTGGTGATATCTCATTGTGGTTTTGATTTGCACTTCTCTAATGATTAGAGATGTTGAGCATTTTCCTCTATTATATTTTTTATCCCACATACTTCTTGACACAGAGGTGAGCTTAGAAAGGACACTGGATTAACTGATTATAGACTAGAAGAAATGTCAAGAAGTTGCAGGTAGAAGTACCCGTCACCATTCCTGCCATTTAGAGAATGCACGAGGTTTGAAAGAGAGCCTGCAATGACCTCATCCCTCCCATCAGAGCTTCATTTCATTGTGTGGATGCCTTGTGTGTGTTATTGCTACTGTTTTAATGATACTTAATCAAGTTTTCTGACCATGGATCATAATCCAAGTTTTGGAAGTCACAAGAGAAAATGCACATTGGAGATGGTATAGGGGAAGTGAGGGCAATTTTAGTTAGCGCCTGTTGGTACTTCAGAACCCATTACCAGCTCATTTCTTGTTTTCCTGCTGCCCACATTCTATGATCTGGTAGGAGATCAAGGCAAGTTCAATCAAATTTTGTATTTTACTTCTTTTTACTTATTGCTTTTTGTGTACATTTGTTTTTATGGAAATTTTCAGAATTTAGTTTTGGCAGTATTTGAAAAAAATTATTTTGATCTCAACTGCAGTGGCTTCTTTGGTGCTCTCAGGAAAACTGTCTTTGTGCTTCACATTGCCACATGTCACATACATATTGTGGCACTAAGTTTTACCTACTTAGATAGTACTTCTCTTTCATCTGCTATGATGAATGATCATCATAATGTTTGTAATTTCTTTATCATCTAGTGCTACTTGTTGAAGTATCTTAACTATAGCAGTGATCTCTGAAACATTTCCTGATATGGGGAATAAAACTACTGGTAACATCTTTTTCTCAAATTTCACACATATTCCTTCTGTTGGTATTTTTTCCCCAAAGTGATGGACATATATATTAGCTTCAGCTTACATCATTCCAACTCATTTTCATGAAAAATCTTTGTCTTCGGCATTGAAAGATGCTCAGGCACAGGGATTTGCTTCCTTAACTTACGAATCTTGTTGTTTTGATAGTTTCATCAGTTTCTGTTCCTTCCATAGGGTGGAAAGGTATCAAAAAGTAGTGCTGGATATGGGGCCTGACAGTCCTACATTGCTCTATTTGCCCAAATTCATCCATGGCTCGACTTATGTTTCCTGAGCACCATTTCTCTGATATGTTAAAGGATCTCCTTGACATAGAATGGCAGTCACATTAAGGTTCTATAGTTAGTCTTTTTATTAAAGGGAGGCAAGTCACCATTATAGATAATTTTTTTTTTAAAATCACTTTAATTTTTTGCTTTCTTTCAATACCTCAAAAGGAAATGGAAATTAACCATCTTAAATATTTGAATTAGTGTAACTCATGGGCTTTTATGGAATTCTACATTCCACTGCCAGTTCTGTCATTTACTAACTTTGTATCTTAACCTCTCTGAGCCTTAGTACTTGTATCTGTAAAGATGTGGTGGGAGGGTGGTTTAGAGTATTATGATCTGGAAAGTCTCTAATTTTTGTTTAATAATGCATCCCGTAAGTACCCACTCTGACTATATCTTCTTACAATTATAGAATACTTAGCTTGCAAAAAACATATATTTTTTCATTTAATTCCTAAAATTATCTTATAAAACAGTAAAGTGTATATTATATCCATTTTACAGATAAGGAAACTGAGGATTGCAGTTCACATAGGTCATAGTTGAGAACACAACACTCTCAAAATGGGGAAAAAAATCTGGTTCCAAGCGGGCAGAATATGAGGCTAATTGTTTCCTCAAAAAGATCTACCCCACATCTCTATGGTTCTCCTGGAGAGAGTTGGAACCCATTATATTAAGTGAAGTATCCCAAGAATGGAAAAACAAGCATCACATGTACTCACCAGAAAATTGGTTTCCCTGAACATCACCTAAATACAAATCTGGGAACGACACCAACTGGATATCAGACTGAGGTGGGGGGTGGGGGAGGGGATGGGGGTATGCCTACACAATGAGTGCATTGCAACCGTTTGGGGAGTGGTAACACTTGAAGGTGCTGACTCGGGAAAGGGGGGGGTGGGGAAAAAATATGAAACTGTTGTTTTTAACTTGCATTGTTCACTTAATAATTTATCATGAATATTTCCCATATTATTTCATATCATTGTACAAGAAATAAAAAAAAAAAAAAAAAGATCTACCCTTGAACAGGAGCAGTGACCCTTATTTCCATGGCTTCTAAATAAAGAAGAAAATATAATTAGAGTCACCCAACTCCCTATGATATTTTGACACTTACGCAGTTGAATCATTTGCCTTTTCTGCTCATGACAGGAAGCAGGGCTGGGTGGGGGTGGTGACATGCAGGACTCTACCTCTGGGAAGTCAAGTTGTTTGCCTCCAGTTCAGTGGCTCCATGTCCTGGATTCTCTGCCACAGGCATGCTTTCTGATATTCCGTCTCCTGTCACTACAAATACACTTTTGTTTATGACGCCACACATTCTGAATTTTTCTTTGGAAGCTATTGTCACAATAGACACAGTGATTTGCTTTACAGAAATAGTTTGCCTAGCCTGAAGCTGAAATAACATAAATTGTTCACGAGGATAAATTGAGTTTCTACACGGATCATAGGTGTCTGTTGGGTGTTTAGAAATAGTGCAAGTTAAACATTACTTATACCTTGAAGTGAGAAGAGGGCAGACTCCTGCCAGAATGACAGACTTCACACTCCACTTTCTAACTGGGTGACCTTGGGAACTAACTTAACCTCTGTGTACTTCAGTTTTGTCATCAGTGAAATGGGGTTGTCATCACTTACCAACCTCAGCAAGTTATTGTGAAGATTGAGTTGATAAATATGTGTAAACCGCTAAACATAAGTGTTTGCTATTATTGTAATAGTAATATCTACCTGTTGATTTCCTATGTCTATCATTGATTTCCAGGATTTAAACAGATTATCTCATTTAACTTTCACTATGGTTCCTTGAGATAGGGACTATTTTATCCCAGTTTTATAGAGGATAAAACTATGGAAAAATTAAATAACTATCCTCAAAGTCAACCTCTCTTAGAATCTTGCACTCAACATCTATGCTAGAAATGGTTATATTCTAATAGAAGTAGGAAGCCTTGTTCTGGAGCACCCTTGGCACTTAAGATGACAAAGTAACTTCCGCAGTTGACCCTTGAACAACACAGGTTTGAACTGCATGGGTCTACATAAAAGTGGATTTTTTTCCAACCAAATACAGATAAAAAAAAAACAACAACATTATTTGTGGTATGCAAAACTCACATATATGGAGGGTTGACTTTTTGTGTACCTAGGTTCTGCAGGGCCCACTGGGGGACTTGAGTATGCACAGGTGGTCCTGGAATTCATCCGCATGTGTAGTGAGGGATGACTACATGTTGTAAACTTTGCCTTGGAAATAAATGTGTGGGTCTTTTTGCACTTGTGGAGACTGACTCAGTCCTCACTCTTGAGCATATTTTTACTATGGGTAGGTTCCTTCATTACTTTCAGTTTGTATAGTTTCTTTCTTTTCTGTGATAAACTGTTCGTATGGGGGGAAAAAAAGGAAAATAAATATCTGATTATATTATCTCAGTCTACTGCCATCTCTAACCCCAGGTGAGCCACAGAGTCCCCCCAACTCCCCGCCCCAGTCCGTGTAAAACTTGTCTTCCATAAGACCAGTCCCTGGTGCCAAAAAGGCTGGGGACTGCTGGACAGGATACCCTTTATTTCAGAATATTAACTTCTTGGTGACAATTTTCTTTTAAAAAGTTATGAATTTTTTAAATTATAACTGCACAGACTCAAAAAGAATATAAAGCACTGATGATCTTCAAGTTTAAAACAGTTACAATCAAAAGAAAACATGTTATCTTAGTACAGATGCCTAGGATAAACTTGGTTTTCAATGGGATGGAATGATTCAGCTATTTGTATTGATTCTTTCCCTCATGAACTGCATGTTGAAATGGTTTACAATCACCAATTTGTTCTTGATCACATCCCTATACGCTTAATATTTCCATCACCTTTTTTTGCAAGAAAGTTGGTTCATTGAGAATATATTGATGTTTTAAAGTTTAAAGGAGGTATAATGTTAGAGAAAGAACAAGGTTTAGAAAACCTAGAATTCAGGTTCCAGATATTCAGTCTTGAGAAAATTACATGAACTCTCTAAATCTTTTCCCTTATTTTTAAAGTGAGGTGCTGTTTTAATTTCACTGAGCAAACCGATGTCAAATACAAATACTGTGTCAGGTACTTTATAATGCTCCAATAAAAGCCATTCCTCTTATGGCAGGTCTATGTAACAATACAGGGATTGGTACAATCTCATGTGTATTACTAAGGGTTCTCCAAAGAAACAGAACCAATAAAATAGCTATCTATGTATCTGTCTATCTAGAGAGAGATTTTTGAGAAATAGGCCCATGAGATTGTGGGAGCTAACGGGTGAGAAATCTGTAGGGCTCAGTGAACTGGCAGGCTAGGGATTCAGGAAGAGTTGATATTGCATTTATGAGACTGAACTCAGGCAGTATTTTTATGTTGTAGGCTTGAGGTAGAATTGCTGCTGCTTTGGGAAATGTCAGTCTTTGCTCTTAAGGTCTTCAACTGATTGAATTAGGCCCACCCATACTGTAGAGGGTAATTTGCTCTACTTAAAGTTAACTGATTATAAATGTGTTAATCATATCCACAACTCCCTTCACAGCAACATCTAGACTAGTATTTGACCAAACAACTGGGTATCATAAACTAGGGAAGATGACACATAAAATTAGCCATCATACCATAGAACTTATTTATTGGTGTTAGGGCCACTGCTAGTCTAAGTATTCTAGTCGTCTATGTTATTAAGGAAGACTTGAATGCGTTTTATAGTCAACTGAGATGGGAGTATTGCTAATAGAAGGTGAGTCATGAGTAAAATCATACTATTTGGTTCTGAAATTCCTGTGACAAACAGTCTGTTGGCATTCTCTAAGTGGACAATGAGAATGGTGGATGGGATGACACAGGAGTGAAGGTGGGAAAATGTACCTTGATGGTTTCAGAGGTGCACCTGGGTCTTCTTAACTTTATCTCGGCTCAAACCAGATCCCTTTTAGGGATCAGAACACTTTTCCCACAAAAATGTACTTATTACTGTCATGTCCCTCAGTTTAGTACCTTGAACTCCACTATTATTCCAGAATGGTGGAGTTTTTTCCTCTTAGTAACTGCTGTGGCTGCCTCATTTCCCAGGAAGCGCTGGTTGCTGTGCAGGTGACAGACCATCAGTTGCTTATTTTGCCACATCTGAGAAGTAACTATTGCTCTGGGGGGAAATGTGGGGACTATCCACTCTCTACTTCTTATGCAGCAACTTAAGCTATCCCTCCAAAGAAGATAATTCCAATACTGCATTTTGGAAATGAGAGCCTAATGGAGTGCCATATGGTAACTGTTATGCGTATTCAGCCCACATGCTCAGTGGGCTCAATGCCATCTCTCTGGTATGTATTTTTGAAAGAAAATTAAATAAATAAGTGCTGCCTATCCAAACTCCGTAGAAAAATGTTCTCAGATTTGAAAGTATGTAAAGCTGGCTGTTAGAATCTAGATGCTCTACTCAGAAAGGAGGTAATCTCTGCAGTGTTATGGGTTCATTTGGTGCCAGTATATACAATATTGTTATTTTCTTACAGTAAGTTTTCCACAGGCAGGTTACTCTAAGAAACTGGAGGTCTGTACATGTTTTATAAAACCTTTCAAAAATGAAAACCTATAACTGCAGGTTAAGAAATAGAGGTCAGACACTTGTATGTGGACCTTGCTTTGTCCATATGGACTTTCTCTCTGCAAAGACCTTTAAGGAAATGAGGTCATTGATAATTGGGGGGATAAAATTCCCATTGGAACGCTTCATCTTCAAATTCATTCTACCTGTTCTGTTGAGGACTGACAGATGGCCACACTGGAGAGTTGTATAAACTGGCTGTTGAATATGACACTTGGGCAGGGTCCATAGTAAGAGAGACTCTTTCCACAGAGGCACAGCCAGGCAGGGCCTTGTTAATGATGACAAGCTGCTGAGGGGACGTCAAGGTCTTATGCTGGGAGAGCCATGCTACGCTTGAGACCAGAAAAGGCTGCTGCCTGCCCACTTGCTCTGAGAGGGCAGCGTGGTATAAAGGCTCCAGATGCCGCTTGATAAACTGCTTTTTGTGAACACTTCCTGAAACTATTTGTAATAGCCTTACTACATTGTACTGAAGCGTAGTACATCAGGCTCTGAGAAGAGGGGTTCAAATTTAGGGGTATGGAGAATGAAATATTAATAACAGCTTTGTTCCAAGCTGTGTTCTGTGCACAAGTGTACTTCTCCTTCAAGTTCCAGCCGTGACTCTAATTAGACTGAATTTGTACTTCCTTGTTTGTTTTGTCTTCCTTCTGGAGAAACGTAGAAAGCAGGGAGCTGTTTCAGCTGCCTGGGACACAGAGGATGTCTGACTACATGGTAGGCAGATGGGGATCTGCACGCTTCTTTCTGTTCTCAACTTTTCTCCTGTGAAAAACTGGCCTTCAGGGAAACAAGATACATGAACTGTGATGCTTATTTATATTTTTTTAATGTAACCATCAATGTCTTGACTTCATTTAAAAATTGAAAGGAAGAAAATTAACAAACAAAAGAACATTTTGCTTATTGCCAGATCTATCTTTGAGACCCTGGAAAACATGCTTTCTTCCCCCTACCCCATCTTCTTAGTATAGTGATTTATTCTGACATCGTAAGACTAATCAAAGAATCCGATCTTTGTCACAAGAGAAAACAAATGTTATTAACTGTATCCTCTACAGAGAGACAACTTGATACAAGAATATCAGGGCTTTGCCTCATGTGTCAAGGGTTTTATCATTTAGTTTAATCCTTCCCTGATAATACACATCTGCACACTGACATAGTTGAATCTGAAGTTTATAAAGAATCCTTTGGTTTTTGGAAGGAAGATTTCAATCTGGTGATGTAAGAGCTCTGTTAATTTTTCAAATGCTTTTTCTTAGGGATGCAGTTATGTAAAGTTGGTAATTTCAAGATCCCCATATTATGGAACTTCGAAAAATTTTTCAAATGTTTACTTGTTCTCCTGAGGCATACAGTCTTTTGTTAACATTTAGACAGTTGCCTGTGAGGTTGATAATTTTGTCTCTTGGGTCTTGATTATCTTCTTAGATGTCTTTGTGATTATCATCTGAGTGTACATTTTTATATATATCTACCAGCATTCCTTTTTGTGTTTTTGCTAATTTTTCGCCTCCTTTGAGAGAAGTTTATCTTTCATCTTATTAAGGTACTTAGGCAATGTAATTAGTTAGCTTTCTCCAACAGCAGCTGGAAATAACATGGCAATTGGGACATTTGTAGAATGAGTGGTGGACATGGGAGATGTCATATATTGTGATTAGAACATTATACTCTGTTGCATAAGCTCACACCTTAAATTCACAGAAAAATCAAAATCATTGCACTCACAGTGCCAGGGATAATAAAGCTTTCCCTGTGTTGTAGAGGCCAATGATGTATAATAAATTTCATAATCCCTGGGTTATCCAAACTGCATGTGCTGCTGTGTCCCTTCCCTTTGTTTAAAAACTTCAATTAATCTATCACACAGTTTTCAATTTCTGGAAAAAAAAAAAACCAAACTATATTACTTTTTGATGTATGAGAAGAATATCATGTACATCAGTTAGATTTTTCTGCACCTAAATTTTAATATTGGGCCAAGAAATAATATACTAACTCCCCACCATTCACTATAGAAAGCTAAGTTTTAGTTCAAAAGCTTCCTGTATTTTATTTTCAAGCGAAAGTGCTGAATATGTCCTCTAGCTGAAATACTTTGAACTAATCCTGTGCCTTTCATCTGAGTGTCTTACATTATCCTCTCTGTATTTTCTCATTTAGACACATGGCTGCCCCAGGAGATAGAAGGAGTAGAGTGGCAACAATCCTTTGTAGATAAAGGTTTGGAATATAGAGAATTTGGAACCATGTGAAATAGGCTGGTAGAGATGCTAATAAAATCTAGGATTCCTACACAGTGCTCAGTGATGGACTGGAACATTTTCTGTGCTGCACCAGGTACTGAGGCTTCTTGTGCTTCCAGCAAGCACTGAGGGTCTCCAAGGTCGTCCCTGCCTATGTGAAAATTGTATCATTCATTCATCAGTGTTCAGTTTGAAATTCCCAAGCACAGGTATCATAAAGCCTAAGGACATATCCTAAGGATATCACCTTCTTCTGACACCAAAGCTATCTATGCCAGAATTGCCTTTGGAGCATCAGGACTAGTCAAAGCCATCTATGCCTCCCAATTCAGTGGTGATCATCCACTTCCAGAAACCAAAATTCTGTTTTTGATCACATGTACTTCTGTACTTTCTTCTCCATAATGTTCAGTGATTCTTACTAAGCCTCATCCCTGTACAGTTGACGTTTCATAGTGCCCTCTAGGAACCCTGTTCAACTATACGTTGACTTCCTGCATCTTTAATATCTTCAGATTAATCAGTGGTATGCTGGTAAATATTGAACAAATGGCTCTCTGAAAAAAATGTGTGTATATATACAGGTTTTCAAAAATGCATTTTACTGATATAAAATGTGTAGCACAGTTTATAAAAAATAATGTATGGTGCTATTTACTATAAATGCAATATAGCCAATTGATTTGCACAGAATGCTTTCATTGATTTTTTTTTTTTCCAACTGAACTCGTATATCCATAACCAACTAATGGTTGCAAATGAATGTAGTCCCAACATGAATCTTGGTTGATATTTTCATTTAGATTAATGAGTAAGATAAAAGTGAAACAAGGCACATGTCAGAATCACTCATTTTTCAATGACATGAGTGACTTTGTTGAATCTATTAATAATAGTTGTTTCTAATACCAGGAGAGTAATTTTTCAATTTTTCTGTGCACTATTCACAATAAAATGGCTAAAGACATGAACCACTGTCCCATCTCTCCAAGTAATTAAGTTTTGAGCAACATGCTGTGTCCTTTAGAAGTTTCTATATTTCTGATATTAAGTTGAAACTTCTAAGGATAAATGTATTTTTTTTTCTTAAAGTACCGAGATGTTTAAGATCCTGGTGTCTGAAAAGAAGAAAGAAAAAAAAAAAAAAAAAAAACAGTAAGTCTGTAGTTTGGTCTTGTTTCACTAAAATAAGAAAAATAATTAAATTGACCCTATTTGGGACCAAGAAATGCAATCACTTTGATGTATTTTTAGAAGATGATTTGCTTTGGAATAGAAAAGTCTGATTGAGATGATTTGTTTCTGTTTCAAAATGTTTTATTTCTACAATGGATGAATACAAACATTTCAGTTATCTCATATTTTTCAAAGTGGATGCTGAAACTATTTTTTTTCCTTATTTATTTTGGTGAGGATACATTTTTAAAAGTATAGATTTCTTAAGAGTCTGTGACTACACTTTGATAAGTTCATAAAGAGGTATAGAGTGATATGTATTAATGGTAGAAATCATGTCTATAATTTTCTTATCTCCAATTCTTATATTTTCTAGAAATAGTAATGGCAAGTCAGACTAATCAAAAGCAGCCAGAGATGGCCAGATATGAATCTGTTATTTCTTCAGAGCCATGAATTGGCAACTTATGACTCACAGGCCAAATCTATCCAGCTGCCTCATTCATTCATATATTGTTTACAGCTGATTTTCCTTCTACACGGGCAGAGTTAAGTAATTGTGGCGAAGATTACACACGGGGTCCACAGCCCAAGACATTTACTACTTTCTTCACCCCACTCACTATCCTACCCCATCCCTATTTCCCATCCAGAATGGCTGCCCACAAGGCTTTGGTCGATGTGGGTAAAGGAAGTTTTTTAATTAGAAAATTGAACACACATCTAGAAAATAAGATTGATAGTATAAGTGATGATGACTCAGAGTAAAGCCTTCTGCATTCTGCAATTGGAGAGTAGAGACCCCAGCATATCAGCACCCACCTGCTTATCTTAAAAATTAAGGTTACCAATCGGTGATTTATACAGTGCTGTTAGTTATCGTTAAATGTGGATTTAAAAAAACCAAAGAAGGGTTACCAGATATTTGACAAAATCTTAAAATATTATATAAAGGGAAAACCAAAAATAAACCAAAATGAAAAACTGACCTAGAAGGAAACAAAAATAATTTGTAGAACAGAAACAAGGATTTCTCTTTCCAGGTTGGTTGGATTAGCAGACAGAAGATTATTGCTCCCATGAGAACAACTAGGAAATTCAATTTAATTTATAAATTAAAAAATATATATCTATTTAAAAATATTAATATTAAAGGGTGGCTAAATTAATGATAACCGAAGGGGCCAAAATTCCAAGGAAAAGAGAACTGCTAAAAATGTAACCTGATATTCTTCAGCTGATTTTCCTATGGGAGTATTTGCCGATTCTGGGCAAGAAGCTATGAATTCAGATTTATAAGTCAGGGGCTTCAGCAGCCTCAGATATATGGCTGATTTTCTCCAATACATTTGGCAAATCTGAAGCTGCATAAAAAATGAATGGTGGCGTGTTAGGGTGATTGATGTGAGTTGTCATCTATCACATCAAAGAATCATTAGGCAATGCCAAAATTTGTGAATTAAAAAAATGGTACAAATATATAATTTGTCAGTTAGAAAGGAGCATTCATAAGCATTAAAACCAAAAACAACTGAAAATGGTTACTGTGGAAAAAATAATTTAGAATTTACTGATAACCGATAGTTCTTCATATCAAAATCTGTGGAATGCAGCTAAATCAAGAGCACTTATGAAAAAATTTACACCATAAAATCTGCACCTAAAGACAGAAAATTAATGATCTTGGCATTTTACTGAATAAATTAGGAAAAAAATCAATAAATCCCAAGAAAGCCAAATAAAGGGAATAATAAAGAATAGAAATCAACAATACAGAAAATGGAGAAAAGACATGTACATCAAAATATTTTCTTTGGAAACACAGAGAAATTTCTGGTAATATTAAAAAAAAGGCAAAGGCAAAATATTTAATGTTAGAAGTGACAAGTAGATTAGAGACTAAACAAATGCATGGGAAAGAACACTATAAACAACTTTGTCCTATAAAATTGAAACTATTAACTAGATAATTTTCTATAAAAATAAGGCAAATTTGAATAAATGGAAAATTTTAATAGACCTACTCATTAGAATATTAAGACAGAAATTAAAATTTAACTCTCACATAAAAAATCATGAGCCCTTTTGTTTTTGCAAGCAGCCCAAACCTTCAAGAAAGCATTCATTCATATAATAAATGCTAAAGACAGAAAAATACAATTTATATGGTTCCTGTAACTTTGAAGCCAAAGCCAGCTTAGATGAGAAAAACTTAGTAATCATTTTTCATTTATGAACTCTCATGCAAAAATCCTGATAAGGCATATACTTGTTCATAATAGTCCCTTATGATCCTTTGTATTTATGAGGCATCTATTGTAATTTTTTCATTTTTATTTTTTTATTTTATTTGAGTCTTTTTGTCTTAGACTAGCTCTTAGTTTTCTTAGTTCTTTGTTTATTTCTGTTCTCTTTTGATTTATTTCTGTTTGATTTTTATTTCTTTACTTTTGCTAATTTTGGCTTTATTTTTTGTCTAGTTCCTTGAGGCATAATGTTAAACTGTTTATTTGGGATCTATCTTCTTTTTCAACGTAGTCATTTATTGCTATAGACTTTCCTCTTAGAACTACTTTTGCTGCATCCCATAGATTTTGATATGTTTTTTTCCATTGTCTTTTGTTTCAAGATATTTTTAATTTCTCTTCTGATTTCTTCTTTGGCCCATTGGTTGTTCAGGATCATGTTGTTTAATTTCCACATATTTGTGAATTTTCCAAGATTCCTCCTGTTTTTGATTTCTAGTTTCATACCATTGTGGCCTGAAACAATACTAGATATGATTTCAATCTTAAGTTTTTTGACTTGCTTTGTGGCCAAACATACAGTCTATTCTGGAAAATGTTTCATGTGTATTGAAGAAAAATGTATATTCTGCTGTTAGATAGAAAGTTCTGTATATGTCTGTTCAGTCCATTTGGTCAAAAATGCAATTCAAGTCCAGCATTTCCTTATGAATTTTCTGTCTGGTTGATCTACCCATTGCTGAAAGTAGGGTATTGAAATTCCTTACTAGTACTGTTCTCTGTTTCTCGCTGATGTCCATTAATATTTATGTATTTAGGTGCTCCAATGTTGGGTACATATATTTACAATTGTTATATCCTCTTGCTGAATTGACCCCTCTATCATTAAATAATGACCTTCTTTGTCTCTTGTCTCTGTAACTATTTCATTAGTTATAATTACAGCCACTTCTTGATCTCTTTCAGTTACCATTTACCTGGGATATCTTTTTCCATCCCTTCACATTCAGCCTGTGTGTGTTCTTAAAGCTTAAGTGGGTCTCTTGTGGGTAGCATCTAGTTGGATCATGTTTGTTTGTTTTTAATCTTCACAGGCAGTCAATGTCTTTTGATTGGAGAACTTAATCCATTTATATTCAAGATTATTATGAATAGGTAAAGACTTACTACTGCCATTTTGTTACTTGTTTTCTGGTTGTTTTATAGCTCCTCTGTTCCTTTGTTCTTCCCTTGTTGTCTACTTTCAAGTGATCCTCCTGCCTCAGTCTCCCAGAGTGCTAGGATTACAGGTGTGAGCCACCATGCCCGGCCTTATTCCCAGGATATTTTAACAATATAAAAACCCATTAATATAATTTACCACATTAATGTGTGAAAGAAGAAAGACTATGGTGGCCCATTAGTCTCAGTTTGCCAGGGACAATTAAAGTTTATAACTGATGTCCTGACATAATGATTAATAGCATCTTCTTTCACTGTCAAAAACTGTCCTAGTTTTGCTTATAAAATAGATGTTCTCTCTAAGAGAAACCATGTGATTATCTAAATGGTTGTATTAAAAAGCATTTGATGAAATTTAATAGCCATTTCTGGTTAAAGCTATTAAAAAAAGTGTGAAAGTCTGCAATCCCATGTGTAATGGGGAAACATTAGAATGATTTTCTTTGCATTCAAAAGCAAAATAAAACGAGCACTACTTCTATTCCACATTAAACTGGCCCTTTAACTAAAATTGAGGCCAGAATAAAAAGAAAAAGATATTAGGAAGAAAAATATATCCCTGAAATTTTCTTGATATGTGATTCACTACTTGCAAAATTCAAAATTATCTACAAGCCATTAACTCTAGTAAGTGTTTGGTAAGGCTTCTGGGGGAAAAAAAATCAATATTTAAACTAAGAGCATTTCTGTTTTCCAGCAGAAACTGTCTAAATCTAATTTCAAAAAATATAATACTTTTCAAAAGCCTACTGCTTCTTGAGTATCCTCCTTTCCCATGGAGGCTGCTAGTGCATGTCTTTCTTAACAGCTAAGTTGCTTCCTATTTCCTAGTCCCCTGAAGGATTACCAGCAAGAGACTGGGAGCTGGGCATGATGAAATGGAAGAGGCAGCTCTACTCAAGATTGGTTCTTAGGGCAAGGCTGGTGGCATTTGGTTCTTTCGGAGTGAGCTCTGAGCAACTTTCTGTGGTCAGGCTCTGGCATCCTAGCTCCCTTGCAGAGTAGCAGCAGCAGCAATAGCAGGAAGTTTTCTCTGCAGGAGCCTTAGGGTTTAGCTTTTCGCTTGACTGTGTTCCTCTTGGCAGGAGCACAGAACTTGGTTCTCTGGCCCTACTGCAAACCCTATAAGCTACATAGTACCCTTTTAAAATGTTTTTTGTTTATTCGTTTGTTTTCTGATTAAAGTAGCTAGAGGGGATTTTATTTTCTGCAAATAGGATTCTTGACTAATACAGGTAACAAAAAATAAATTGAAGAAAAGATGTATAAGACTTTTACAGAGTCATTTGGCATTAAAAGGCCTAAATAAATTGGAATGCTTTCTTTGTGCATGGACAGATAAACTTACTGTTGTTAATATGTAAGTTCTTCTGCAATTAATATATTAATAAGATGCAGCTACCATCAAAAGTACCATAGGAGTTTATCCACAGATGTTGACAAGGTAATCCAAAAATTTATATGGAGAAATAAAGTGGCAAGAGTAGCTTAAACAATTATGAAGAATAAAGTGAGAGGTAGGAGAGACTTTACTAGATATCAAGATATTCCCAAAGCCTATTAATTATCAAAGGATGATATTGGTGCAGTGATAAATGATTGACAAATGTCAAGATTTTGGAGAAATGGCAAATATTATACAGGAAAGTGGGAGTTTAATTTTTTTACAATTATTTGAGAGCCACAATTATAATACCTTGCAAAGTTAAAGATGTATATACCCCACCTGCACCTGAATGTTTATAGCAGCACAATTCACAATTGCAAAGATGTGGAAACAACCCAAATGCCCATTAATTCATGAGTGGATTAGTAAAATGTGGTATATGTATACCATGGAGTATTACTCAGCTATAAGAAATAACGGTGATATAGAATCCCTTTTGTTCTCCTGGAGAGAGTTGAAACCCATTCTATTAAGTGAAGTATCTCAAGAACGGAAAAATAAGCACCACATGTACTCACCAGCAGATTGGTTTCCCTGATCATCACCTAAGTGCACATTTGGGAATAACACCAATTGAGTATCGGACAGAAGTGGGGGGTAGGGGGAGGGGATGGGTGTATACCTACATGATGAGTGCGATGCGCACTGTCGGGGGAGTGGACATGCTTGAAGCTCTGACTCGGGGGCATGGGGGGGGGCATGGGCAATATATATAACCTAAACTTTTGTACTCCCATAATAAGCTGAAAAAAAATGTATATGTCCCCCAAAATCAGCAATTCTATGTCTGTTTTCCCTCAGGTACCTGAGGAGAAATCTCTAATGTTTATTATAGCATGGTTTTTAAAATATGGCAAAATGTTAAAATCTGGTAAAACCTAAGATGTGAGTGGTGTATAGTTGTCTACACTATTATTATCCATTTGAAGTATTTATAATTTTTAATAAGTGGTTGCCTCTTGAAAGTGGGTCAGTGTTTGCACATGGGTCAGGTAGGAAAAAGGTCTTTCATTATGGTAACTGCTCTTCTGTTTCAGCTTTTCAAATATATGGTTATGTTACTTTGATAAAATACTAAAATCTTTATATTTTGTCTGATATTTAGCTTTGGCACAGTGTACTGCCCCCTCCCCTCACCTAACACTGTACTCTGGGAGGTAAATATTTTTATTATCATACTTACTTTACAAATGAGAAAATTGAGGCTTAAGCAATCAAAGTCATATAGCCAGATAGTAGAAGAGCCAGGATTTGAACTGGGTCATTCCAGTTCCAGAGTCCATGATCTTAAACATCACATCACTCTTGGTTTCAAACTATTTGTCATTTTCTCTTACACTTAAGTATTTTGGTTCTGATTCCATATTGACAGTAATTTTCTGATTAATAGTACCATCACATTTAGACATGTCCATGGAGAAAATATATACTCATGAAACCAAAGTGAATTTTTTTATCCTATGGCAACTATACTTCTGCCTTTAAAGATACATATCTGTCTCTGTAGGCTTATTTAATGTGAATTTTTTTCTTGAATGATGGCTCAACTTTCAGAGTACTATAAGCATTGACTTCTTGAGTGTGGAAGACACAAGGACAGATCCTGAAAGTGGTGAATTATCAAGTAATGAGGCTTCCTGGTGAGCAGTGAGAGAGCTGCTCGTGTCGGCCTTCTCATGGCACTTGCCCTCTATCCAGGCTTCAGAACATCACTAGTGGTGGGACGGCTGTCCTTAGACGCCCATCTGCCATAGTGCTATGTTGGCTGCAATTCTGTTTTTCCAGGCTAGATATAAGTGAAACTTGCAAGACAGGAAGGTCAGCTGAGGCAAAGGCTTTTGAAAACCATGAGAACTGAAGAAATAAAGGTTCTCTGGAAACTTAAAAAATGGATATAGTTACAATAATTATTTCAAAATGGATCATAGACATAAATGTAAAGTACAAAACTATAAATGACCTAGAAGACAGCATACAAGAAAATCTGGATAACCTTGGGTATGGTGATGACTTTTTAAATACAATACCAAAGTCACAATTTGTGAAAAAAAAATTGATAAGCTAGACTTCATTAGAATTAAAAACTTATGCTCTGAAAAAGACACTGTCAAGAGAATATAAATACAAGCCACAGATTAGGAGAAAAATATGCAAAAGACATCATCTGATAAAGGACTATTATTCAAAATATACAAAGAACTCTTAAAGCTCAAGAATAAGAAACCAACCTGATTAAAAAATAGGCCAACGTCCTGAATAGACACTTCACAAAAGATAGAAAAAAAAATAAAAAGGGAAAAGATGCTTCACATCATATATCATCAGGGAAATGCAAATTAAAACAGTAAGATATCACTACACATCTAGTAGTATGGCCAAAGTCTAGTACTTTGACAATACCAAATGTTGAAAAGGATGTGGAACAATAGGAGCTCTCATTTATTGCTTGTGGGAATGCAAAATGTTAAATTCACTTTGGAGAAAGTTTGGTGGTTTCTTACAAAACTAAGTGTAATGTTACCATATGATTTAGCAATCACGCTCCTTGGTATCTACCCAAAGCAGTTGAAAATTTACATCCACACAAAAACCTATACACAGATGTTTGTACAAGATTTATTCATAATTGCCTTAGAAATAACCATTATAATGTTCCATAGCTGAATGGGTAAACTATTATACATCTAGACAATGGAACATTATTCAGTGCTGAAATGAAATGAGCTATCAAGCCAGAAAAGACATGGTTGAACTTTAAATGCCTATTAAGTGAAAGAAGCTAATCTAAAAAAGCTATGTACTGTATTATTCCAACCATATCATATTCTAAAAATGCAAAACTAAGTAAAAAAAGAAAGCAGTGGTTTCCAGGGATTGAGGGGATGAATAGGCAGAACACAAGATTTTTTTAGGGAAGTGAAAGTACTCTCTATGATACTATAGTGGTGGATATGTGTCATTATATACTTGTTGAAACCCACAGAACATACAACACCAAGAGTGAACCCTAATGTAAACTATGGACTTGACTGGTTATGCTGTCAGTATAGATTCATCAATTTTAACAAACATACCACCCTGAAAGGTGATGTTGATAATGGGCAAGGCTATGCATGTGTGGAGGAAGGAAGTATACGGGAAACTTCTATACCTTCTTCTCAACTTTACTGTGAACCTAAAACTGCTCTAAAAAAAAATAGTCTTAAAAACGAATATGGTTTGTTGCTGACAGATCTTTTTCATCACTAGAGATGTTTGGAAATTGAGTACAGGAAGTCTTGGAGAGTTTATAATACTTTATTCAGTAGGTATTAAAAAAGGATCAACTTATTGTACTTGGGATACTTTATTTAATATGGGGCATTCAAAACTAGTTCCACTATCCAATAAGTTTAGTTATGAATCTGGGTGTGCAGGTATTGACTGAGAGCAAGGGCTGCTGTAGCAGTTTATAGTCTGTTGTACAGACTTAGACTTTCATCTCAAAAGCCTATATAGTTTCCCACCTCTGAGTTAGGCTGGACTCCACACAAATTTCAAGGGGCATTTTTAATCCCTTAGCTTAATACCTGTAGTTTGCAAGTAATGTAAAGAGCCTGCTCTCTGTCCTTTCTCCCTCCTAATTGTGGTCTTCTGAACTAACTTAGCATTTTAACTTCAGGGGAAAAATATCGAGATTAAAAGAACCAAGATTTTGCTTGTTCTGTACCATTTATAACCCTTTAATTCCCCTCTCAAGAGGGTCACACAGGCATAACAGATCTCCTTAGGAATTATATTAATTTCTACTGCTGTGTAATAAATTACTACAGCTTAGTGCCTTAAACCAGCAGTCATTTATTATCTCAAAGTTCTGTAGGTTGAAAGTCTGGACATTGTGTAACTCGGTTCTCTGCTCAGAGCCTCAGAGGATAAAATGAAGATGTTGGTTGGGCTGAGTTGTCCTGTGGAGGCTCAAGGGGAAAAAAAGTCCACTTTCAAGCTCCTTCTTGTTATGGGCAGAAGTCAGTTCCTTACAGTTACAGGACTGAGGTCCTCATTTTCTTGCTGGCTTTCAGCCAGGGGCTCCTCTCAATTGCTAAAGGCTGCCCATATTATTTGCCACATAGTTCCTTCAATCTTCAAGCCAGGAACTGCATTCCAAATCCTTCTCATATTACAGAATTCTACCTTCCTTTTCCATCCCTTGCCAGACAAAGCTGTTTTAAAGGGCTTGTGTGACTAGATTAGGCCCATCCTAGATAATCTCCCTTTCTTAAATTTATTTGGTCATATTACATGATCTAATCACGGGAGTAAAATCTATCCCAATCACAGTCTCAGGAAGCATTAATATATAGGATGTGGACACCAGGGGGTGGGAAATCTTGAGGACTATCTTAGATTTCTCCCTACCCCAGGAATGGAATCGGGGGGTAAAGCCTAGAGTTGCTCTTTAAGAATTTGGAGTCTTTGGCTAACATGCCTTGGTATAATTTCTCATTGTAGAAAGGAAGTGTAAGGACTGAATAATGTTTATGATAACATTGCCTAAATTCTATAGTCTGTTTTTTCTAAATTGACCTATTTTGTGTTTCAAAAAATCTTTCTTCATGAAATGGTTATTAAATGTCAGAGTAAATATTAACACTGTGGAAAAATGACTTTGGTAGGATGTAACCTATTGGATCAGGCTATTTCCATCACAAGTTTGACATCCCAGGCCTCCTTTAATTTGTAGTACGTATGCATTTCTGAAAAAGGGTAGCTCTGTTCTTATCTACCCTGCCTGTGCTGTCCCTTTAGGCTGTGTTATGATTCTAATTATCCTTAAAAGCTGTGTTATTGTTTGCCTCTATCAAGAAATATTAATGAAATTTAGCTCATCATTTATTCTTCATGTTTATGTTTCTTTTTTGGCAGTGTCTTACATGTATAATTAAATGTTTGTCTTAGGAACCGTGTATAATAGTAGGTTTTGCCTAGATCTTGACATGATGTCAAGTGGCAAAACTGCCAATCTTATACACTTTAGTTCTTGATATTATTTTCTCTAGAGAGTGAGCAAATGGAGAAGACAGCGAAGATTAGCTTATCGTGTGGGGGTCAGTTACGTGGTGATTAGATAGTCTAGCATGTCATGGGAGTGCCAAATATTGCCATCCCCTTTCTGCAACTGAACTGGCTAACAATGCTTGTTATAAATCCCTAGACTTCTTCAATGAGATGTTTAAATCCTACACACAGAATATCAGCGCAGCTTTCAATGCGATCATAAATAATCATGGAGACCGTATTTGTGGCACGAGTGCGAGTGGCAAGAGTCTGTGGAATGAAGAAGAGCCGGTGTTGTACTCTGTTAATACTCTGCAATTCCACAGCCATCCTGTTGGAAAGGGCACAGTGCTTAAAGCAGTTCAACAATTTTTGTATACACTTAGGCATTTTAATTTTCTGTGTGGACTTTTATTTTTTCCATATAGAATGATTTGTTTGAGTCATACAGAATCAAAACAAAACAAAATACTCAACAATGATCAGTAAACTCCAAGTGATTTCTTAAAAAAAAAAAACACTCCAATAAAAATATGGGCAGAAGACATGAATGGGAAATTTCAGGGTGTTTCTCTTTTGTTTTTTGGCTCTTTATATTCAGCTTCACAGCACTTTGTGTATCAATTCTAACTTCACACTCGATACAAGCATTTGATTAACTTCTATCTCTCATAATAGACTCTCAGCCCCATGAGATATATCTCTTGCTCACCATTATATCTACTGCACCAGCCAGTGTCTGGTATGTAGTAAGTGCTCAATAAATGTATGTTTAAAAGCTAATCAGAGGGAAGAAATGTGGTAGCTGATGAAACATAGCGTAGAAAAGGGAGGCCTTCACTTACATAATGCAGATTAAAATACACAGAAACATTTTATTTATCAGGTTGGCAAGATAAAAAATGAAATACCAAAATATGTATTAAGGGGGGGGTGGGGAAGGGAGGGATATATACCTACATGATGGGTGCAACGCCCACTATCTGGGGAACAGACACGCCTGGAGCTCTGACTTGGGGGGAAAGGCAGTACATGGGCAACGTATGTAACCTGCAATTCTGTATCCCTCATAACAATAAGATGAAATAAAAAAAAAAAAACACATTGTAGGGAGAAAAAATCCATTGTCATTCACTTTGGGTCAATTTAAAAAAATAATCTAGCATAATTTAGGTGATAGAGACCCACTGAATAAGATAGTCTTTTGGTAAGTGAGAAGATAAGCATATTGCAGAATGTTATAAAGAGCAATTTTGTGATTATGTATCAATAGCAAAAAATTTTCTTACCCTTGACTCAGTAATTGTAATTCTAGAATTTGTCCCATAATATTAATTGTAATATTACAAGCTTAAAACATGGGAAATGATCATAAATGTAACAAAAGAATACTTAAAAATCATTACATATTCATGTGATAAAATAACTTGTATTCATCAATGTGCATACTTGAAAAATATTTCAATAGATGGGAAATTGCTTAAAATGTGTTAACAGATGATAAGTGAATTTCAAGCTATATATATATGATATGATGTCATTCTATAGTTTACTGAAGATTATGGATGATTCTTTAAATAGATTTTGTTTTTTAGCACAGTGTAGATTTACAAAAAAATTGAAAAAGTACAGAAAATTACCATTTGCCCCATACCCAGTTTCTCCTATTATTAACATCTTACATTGGTATGGTACATTTGTTATAAATAATGAACCAGTAATGAGACATTATTAATAATGAACGTCCATACTTTATATTTCCTTAGTTTTTATGGATTGCCTGGGTGATTTTTAATTATTTTTTATTTATAATCCGTACTTTTTGTGTGCTTTTCTAAGACATACTTCTAGTTTCCAATAATGGTAGAGTAGCTTATAATCCTAAATTGATTGATGATAATAAATTTTTAATAATTGGTAATAATTGCTGATAAAAATAAATCTGGAAATATACTTAAAATTGTCCGAAGGCTAATTTCTCAACTTTACAAGTGTGGGATGAGAATCCAAAGAACATAGCTAAGCAAAGCTAGGAGGCTGAAAGAAGGCAGAGTTAGCAGAAACTGCCTGATGCTCAAAGAGCAAGTTCAAGTTCAAATCCAAGTTAGAGAGATTTAAAATACTTCATGCATTCCATTGAAATAGCAGAAGGCACACATGTTTGAAGGAAGGGTTACTTCCCATTGTAATGACTATACCTCATGAATAAAGGCAAACTGAAATAAACCTATTGTAATAAAACCCAAAACTAAGCCTAAGAAATAAAAGGGATCTACCAGTTACTTAACTGTACACTAGAAAATAATATTTTTCAGAGGAAGATAATAGAATACAGACTAATATATCCATAATATCCAGTGTAACATAAAACTTACTGTACATACACAGTTCTGAGAAAAAAATAGTAAATAGAAAGATACCTAATGATGACTGACATGTTGGAATTAAAATGATAAATATGTCAAAAACCGTAGGAATAGGTAGAAAATGGATAAAGGGATCGGAAATTTTAAAAAGAGATATGGAAACTTACAAACAGTCAAATAGAAACTCTAGAAATAAAATATGCAGTACCTGAAATCAAGAAATTTATAAGATACTATTAACAGAATATTTAATGCAATATTAGAATCTATAAACTTGAAAAGAGGTCAATAGAAATTAAACTAATAGAAGCACAGAGAAATTTTTAAAAACTGGAAAAAAAGTAAACAGTCTCAGTGACCTATATGCCAGGATCAAGAATAGCATTTTGTTATTGGATCTCAAAAGAATAAAAGAGGGGAAATAGCACTGAAAAATATCAATAAATAATGGCTATAATACTCTCAACTTGGATTTTAAAAACAAACAAAACAAACCCTCAGTTCCAGGAAAGCCAGAGAAGAATCTCAAGAAAGATAAATCCAAAGAAAATTACACCTAGGTACTGTGGAGTAAAATTTCTTAATTCTAAAGAGGGAAGAGAACATTTTAAAAGCACCTAGAAGGGGAAAATCCCACATTATATACAGCAGGACAGCTATAAGAATGATGACTGCCTTCTCAACAGAAATATGAAGAACAGAATTAGAATGGCATAATGTATTGGGGGGAAAACGCTCTACCTAAAGTTCTATGTCCAGTGAAAACTGCCTTAAAAATTAAGGTTAAATCAAGACAGTTTTAGACAGATGAAGTTGAAAGTGTTTGTTGCTATTAGACCCACACTGGAAAACATATTAATGATAAAGTTCTTCAGGCAAAAGGGAAATGACATCAGATGAAAATTAATATCTATAGAAAGGAATGAATGATGTGAAAGTAACTACATAGTAAATATGAAAAGCTGTTTTTCTGAAATTTTCAAAATAAATTGGCTATTTAAATAAACAATAATAATTTAAAATGGGGTTTATAGCATGTATGAAAATGAAATATATGGCACACAGAACAAAGTGGGATAGATGTAGTACAAAGAGGAGGATTCATTAATTATAGTGTTGTAAGAATGTTGTGTTATACATGTAGTGATGTAATATTCTATATAGATTGTGAAAAATTAAGGATGAGTATTTTGATCTCGAAACGTACTAAAATGAGGTATAGCTAAAAGTTAGAATTCTATATATTTTAAAACAATTAAGTCCTTCATTATTCCCCTTTACCCACCACAGAAGAGAGGGATAAAATAGAAAACAAATATCAATGTGGTATATTTAAAAACATCCATATAAATAATTACATTAAATGTAAATGAATTAAAAATATAAATAAAAAGTAAATATTGTAGGATTGGATAGAAAAGCAAAATGCAACTATGTACAATTTATAAGAGATTGATTTTAAACATAAATACACAGAGAGGTAGAAAGTAGGATGGACAAAAATATACCATGCACACATTAAGCTTGCCTATGTTAGTATTAGCCAAAGTTGACTTAAAAGGGAATATTATGAAAGACAAAGTGTGGCACTAAATGATGATCAAAGCGTCCATTACTAAATATATAGGACACACTACATTGAACAAGGATTGCTAGAACTCAAGAAAAATATAGACAGAGCCAAAAGTGTAGTTGGAAGGTTTAATTTCCTTCCCTTTTAATTTCCTTTCCCGAGTATGCATGGCCTTTTCACACAGACTATGTGCTCGGTCATAAAACATTAATAAAGTTTAAAGTATTACAATCATGCAGAGTATTTTATGTCAACAATGTAATTATACTAGAAATCAGTAAAAGTAAGATATTTAGGATATATCCAACTATTTGGAAATTAAGCAGAACACTTCTAAATAACTAATGCATCAACGAAGAAACCACGGGACAATTAGAAAATATTTTAATTGATAACGAAAATATAATTTCTCATAATCTGTGATGTGTATCTCAAGCAATTGTGAGAAATTCATAGCTTTAAATGTTTGTATAAGAATAAGAAAGGTTAAATTCATTGACCTAAGTTTTCACCTTAGGAGTCTAAAGAAAAAGGAACAAGTTAAACCAAATTAAATAAAACCAGATTAAATCAAAGGACAGAAATGATAAGCACAGAAACCACTGAAAAGTAAAAATAATAGAAAAAATTTATCAAAACCAAAACTTGATTCATTAAAGCATTTATGAAATTAATAATTTCCAGCAAAACAATGATTAAGAAGACACAAAATGCAGATTACCAATATTAGGAATGAGAAGACCCCACTATCCTATAAGTATTAAAGAAAAAGGGGATAATTTGAGCAATTTTTAAGTACATTTGAAAACTTAGGTCAAATGAGGAATTTTCATTGAAAAACACAACGTCTGAAAAAAAATATGAGAAAAAATAGAAAATTGAAAAGACCTTATATGTATTAAAGAAATTGAATTTGTTATTAAAACTCTTCCCATAAAATGAACTTCAGGACCAGATGCTTTTTTTGTAAATTCTTTCAAATATTTAAAGAAGATATAACACCAACCATACATCAATTCTTTAAGAAAATAAACAAGATAATACTTCCCAGCCTGTTTTGTAAAACCAGCATAACCCTGATACCAAAGCCTGATAAAGACATTACAGAAAATAAAATTGTAGACTAATATCTTTCAGGAATATAGATATAACAATTCATAGCAACATCTCTGTGAATGGAATCCAGCAATATAGAAAAAGTTAGTGCACCAAGACCAATTGGGGTTTATCCAAAGAATGTAAAGTTGCTTTGACATTTGATAATCAGTCAATGCCAAATACTTAGTTAACATCATACTTAATGGTAACATTGAATGTTTTCCCCTTAAAATCAGGAACAGGTAAGGATTATCCCTCTAACATCCCTCTAATCTAATGACTTCTATTTAGCATTGTACCATAAAGGAATATACACATGTGTATATGTATCAATTTTCATATGAAAAGATAACATCATGAGTCATCAGAAAATGTAAATTAAAATAACAATTAGACCATATTTGTATTCAGAGTTTTGAGTTGGCACACTTTTAGATATAGTCTTTTTAAGATCCTTTTAATTCTGCTCTTCAGATGCTATAAACTTGTCTTTCAGTTCATGAAACCTGAATGGAAAACATTCCCCATCCTTGAGAGTTGAAAAATTTCCCTAATTTAAGAATTCTTCTCTGCAGTGGTCTCTATGTCCCTTTTACGTTGTGATGGGTAAACTAACACCTTCAATGCTTCTTGTCAGACCAGCCACTCTTTGTTTCAGAACTTTGTTCATCATCTTAAGTCTTCTACTGAATGACATCCAGTTTCTATAGTTCCTATATATGATTTCTCATAGCAAGGACACAGGAAAGTGACTCCCAATGCTGGGAATCACTTGAAATACAAGTGGACCCTTAGCTTTGCCCACAAAAGAATTCAGAGGTGAAAGCAAGTTTTATTCAAGAGGTATAGGAAGTCTGCTCCACAGACAGAATAGAGGCTAATTCTTCGTGCAGAGAACTCGTTCCATGGTTCCTTTAGCCCTTCTAGTTAAGGAACAGCTTAATTATAGGCTAAACAAAGGGAATAATATTCATATTATTTCTTGGAAAGGGGCAGTGTTTTCCTGGCATTAAGGTGATGCCCTCCTTTTGACTAAATATAGTCAAACAGGAAGTGTCTTGGCATCTGGTGCATGATGGGAGTGGGAGGTTTCCTTAGAAACTTCTAGGGTAGTAAAGTGTATAATGAAGCTGCAAGGTCAAGAAGTGGTCGAATTTTTTTGCCATCTTGGTTCTAACTGTTGGAACTTGTCCTGCCTCCATCTTGTTTTGATCCGGTAGCTGGAAACTTTGTTTCCAGACTTCCTGACTAAGTTAAGTGATGCCTGCACAATTAAGCAATGCCTGAAGCAATGCCTAAAGCAATGCCTGCCAGTTCCCTGTCTCAGCAATGTTAGAGAAGTTTCCAAAAATTCCCCACTTTTTCCTAAATGATAGAAAATATAAGTGAATGGGTCAACAGTGCCTGCTATTAACCTCTTCATTACAGGAAAACAAAAGCCCTTATGAATTTCTGCAGCATTATAGGTATGTAAAGGACAGGCATATATGTACACATCTGCTATAAGTTCCAAATTGCTTTGGTCAAGAATATGCAATATGATAGAAGCAAAGTAGTGAAACCAAGAAGAAGCCAATGGAGCATACTTGGAAGGCTTTTCCATGACCTTTGACTTCCTTATGGGGGCACACAGCTATTGGTTCAGGAAGAATCCTTCTCAATACAAACAGATACAAAGTAACATCATCATTCAGGAAAAACTTAAACATAAAAAAACCCTTACACATTCAGTTATGGGAATGTTGTCCAGCATCAGTCCCCTCTGGTTCCTGAACCACATTCAAAATCAATAAAGCCATACCCTCATTCAAGGAGAGAAAGCAAAATTGATGCCCAGGGTCTCAACAATTTCTCTGCTTTCTAGTATCTGGAAAAGGTTAATTCTTTACAAGTTTAAACCAAGTGTAAATTCAGCAGCATTCTACTCATCAGCATTTCCACAGAAACATGTAAGACTTTTTGGAAATGCTGTATTTATTAAAATCAATAACTGTAAGCCCCTCTAAGTAGACAAGCCCCTTTTTATGGTCACTGTTAAATCTTAAGCCCCTATTTTATGCTATATCATAAAATATGGTTACCTTGTCTCCTCTGTATTTCCCTTTAAATTTTTTAGGAAAAACATAACCTTCTGTGCTATTCACTTTGAACTCATGATTATTTAGAATTTTAGCTTTAGTACCTTCTGTTGCCTTTAGTTTTTATTAATTTTGTAATCTTATGAGAAACCTTAGCTTGCCAATAAAATAAGGGTCTAAGATAGTACATTGTGTGAACTGTTGTCCCGTTGTAATTTCCTTAGTTGAAATTTAACAATGAATCTTCAGGTCATTTTTAAATGTGTTCGTAAAATTTAATTTCCTTTACTTTTGATAGTAGCATATGAATAAGATACCCCAGTTAAATAAGATCATTTTATTAGTCCACTTTATATACCTTTCAGCTATAGTGTGGTACTTTGTTAGGTTCTGAAATGTGCTTAGCTTGAGTGCAACCTGAAGACTAAAGCATAGGTGAAAAGCAGTGGTTTTTCAAGTATTGCAATAGTGGTGGAATCCTGGACTAAGCCTGATTTTTGTGATGGTTTTAATATTTTTCTTCCTGTAGGACCAAAATTCAGTGTAATCATGGTAGATATGGCAATGCTATTACTGTTATTTTCATGTAATCAGTGAATTTTCTATGTTTACTCATTTGGTACTGAAGAACAAAAGTATTATTCTATGTATAAATATGTCATTGTTACTTTTGAAACTCCAATTAAAAAATCAAGAAAAATAGTTTTCTTGAAAAATTCTGAAATCCATAATATTAATCTTCAAATCACTAATCATATCATCAATAGAGTCCTTGAATCAAAAAAAGTTTTGGTTTTCTGATCTGGTTCCAAAAGGAATAAAACATTTGAAGGATGTGGTCAAAGAAGACTTGATGAGCATTTGCTCTTGCAATCCAAAAGACTCTTGCTTTTATTTCTTTTGATATTTATTTGTTGGGATATAAGGAGACAAGTCCTCAACATGTTATGTGTAAGAATAATTAAGGAAACTGGATCTACTTTATCTTTTATTTTCTTGAACCAAAGGCTACTTAGTACCAAACTTGAAACCATATTTCTTTGCCTAGTGAGTATCTCTACTGAGCTTCTTTGATTTTTAAATCATCTTCTTTTGCAGATAACTGAAATTTTCCTAATCATCAATCTCTATAATGTGAGTCAGAAAAATTCCCATCTCGTAGAAAACCACTCCCCACTGTCTTGGACTATATGTCATGTACTTTGTAAGTAACTAGATAGAAAATCTAGTTTCCCATTGAATAACCCAATAGTATATATTTGAAATTCAGTGGATCTGCATCATCTGATATTAATTCCCCAGATGGTATTTGGATTCTTTTTTTGACTCAAGTCCAGCAAGGAAGTCCTAGCATATAAATTTCTATTGTTTATATCTGAAGGCAAACTTAGAATTCATTAGAATGTAACATGTAGAACAAAAAAGATGAATACATTCACAGTACTACATTTGTCTTCAATATCAAAGTTTAAGTGAGATATTTGTGAATGATAATACATCCACTCAAAGAAATTCAGGTTGGTGAATTACCCAGAGGTCAGTCTTATGTTGACACTGTAGAATTGGACATATTTAACCTAAAGAAACAAAGACTTGAGGGCCATGATACCTGTTTTCAAAGAATGAAGATTGCCGGCTGAAAGAAGGATTAGACTTGTTTTGCTTCAGAGGGTAGAACCACACTCAATGATAGCAGGTTTCTGGATGTGGAATTCAGCTTAATATAACAAAGAAAATTCTGAAAAATTAGAGGTAGTTTGCTGTCTGGACAAGCATTGAATTTCTATTATTGAAAATATTATAGAGGCTGAATGACCATCTGCCGGGGATGCTGGAAGGAGGACTCTTCTCTGGCAGGGAATTCAGATTTGTTATTTTGAGCTTTGTTTAAACGCTGCTTCTGTTACATTTATCTGGGAATAATTGACAGCACCATCTTGTCCTTTCTCTTACCTCTCATTTTCCTTTTGTTTGCCACAGGGTAATACACAGAAAGGGGAGAAAGGAACCCTCAATTAACCTGTTAGCTACTAGTGGATGAACTTCCCAATAAACTGTCATGAACATTTTTCCATACTATTCCTCAGTTGCTTCTAGGACCATCTTTTCATCATTTCCAAGATTCTCTCACCCAGTTTTCCTGTGACTATTACTTCTTTTCTCTTTCCTTCTGTCATTCTCACTTAATATAACAATTGAGCATCTGAGGGTGTGAGATGAGAATCTTTATTAAGATCCTTGCAGCAAACTTCTGTTCCCATGATGTTAAAAAAATGCTTTTAAATGATGCAAATTATGTATGACTTCTCAGCAATCTCATCAATGCCCTCAAATTCAGGGCAAGAGATTGGCATAATTAAGAACTAGTATTAAATCAGCAAAAAAGAAAAAAAATCACACAATTACCTCTCATTAAATATATCCCTAGTCAAACCCTTTACAAAAGAGGTTTTCCTGATTATATGTTTTAGAAATATTAATGCTACTGGTTTACATTTATTGAGCATTTCCTTAGCATATGCATGGATCAGGTTCAGAGTTTTATAAAAAATATTTAATTCTCACAATCTCCCTATGAGGCAAAAGCTATCATTGCCCTATTTCATAGATGGAGAATCTGAGGCATAGAAAAGTCAAGCAGCTTACCCCTACCTAGGTGGTGAATTCAGCAGGGCTCACATAACCCTAAAGCATCACAAAAAGACTTCTCAGAGACCTAAATACACATTCGTGATGTATCAATCTTCACAAGAGAAATATTTTATAAACACTATTCCAGAAGTATTTTGCTTATTTGTATGTATTTGCTTATGTTATTTCGTAAGTATTTACAGGCTCTTCTGTGTTGCATGATGAGAGATTAGTATTTTCTTTTGAGAAGCTCTACTTTAAATTATCCTTTAGCTGCCTCCCTAGTAATCTTTATTTTTTTATTAGAAATCATTTTGCTAGGTGAAAAGTTCTAATTAGAGAAGCCACCATTGTAACTTGTAACAGAATGTTATGAAATACGGTTTGAGATCATTTCTTATCATTGGAAGTTGCCAATAGGGAAGAACTTACAGTGGTAACAACATGTTCAGACCAAAGTTTTGTGTGAGTGATAAGGCATGACTATTGTTTTGGGGTGTGCTTAGGCAGCAGACCCCAACCTTTTTGGCACAAGGGACCAGTTTCATGGAAGACAATTTTTCCACAGATTGGGGCGGGGCCAGGGGGGATGGTTTCGGGATGATTCAAGCACATTACATTTGGTATTTGCAGCCACTCCCAGTGCTAGCATTGCTGCCTCAGCTCCACCTCAGATCATCAGGCATTACATTTTTCAGGAGGACCCTGCAACCTGCATCCGTCACATATGCAGTTTACAGTAGGATTCGCCCTCCTCTGAGAATCTAATGCCACCACCCCTCTACTGATCTGACAGGAGGCAGAGCTTATGCGGTGATGCCAGCAATGGGAAGCCACCCTAAATACAGAGGAAGCTTCCCTTGCTCCCTGTTGCTGCTCACCTTCTGCTGTGCAGCTGGTTCCTAACAGGTCAGGGACTGGTAACAGTCCACAGCCCAGGGGTTGGGGACTGCAGTATTTGTAGTGATGGTTTCTTATACAGCAACAGCAAACTGATGTAGAAAGAATACATGTGAATTTTGTGTGAATCTGTAAGAAAGGTGGTGACAGATAGGTAATAATCCTACTGAATGTTGCCTAGGCCATAGGACTTGTTAACTTTCTCCAAAATCTTTGAATCTAGGGAAAGACTTCTAGTGAGAGATGATGGCATGGTGATATGGCATGTAGTGAGGGTATGAAGACTACCCCTGTAATTTGTGGGTGTCTGAGAATATGGAATATTGATTCTGCACATTTTTACTAGCCCCAAAATTGGGGCTTTAGAAATAGATGAGTTTGAAGGCTACTGGAAGGCAACTGCTATAATATGGGCAAAAATAAGTTGTTTCTGAGAATTGCAGCATTACGCCCCATGCTGGAGTATCCTTGGAGATTAAGTTAAATCTCACAAAAAGGCCACAAATGCATCTAAGAGATGCTTGGAATTTAGTACCCCTTTGGATAATGAGCTTAAGAAGATTTGATAACCAATGGAGAGGGGGAAACAACATCACCAACAGGCACATCTAATGTTCATGTGAGGAGACAGCGGTTATGACTACAAAAAGGGACAGGGAACTTGACAAGAGATGCCCCTCCATCCCAGCTACAGCACAAGAGTAGCAAGCCCAGGAAACCACTGCAACCTCCTACCATCAGAAAGGGGTACTGCCTGAGGGTGAAGTGGACACATAGAAGAAGTTAAGCTCAAAAATAGATATGATCGTCTAATTTGAGCTCTGTATGAGGCTCAGGAGAGATCTTTTGTTTCCATAGTCAAGAGGTCTTCTATGTTGGCAAATACTTTGATGAATTTGATTAAATTTTGGTATTTATTCATCCATGAGTGTATATTGAGTACTCCTACATGCTAGCATACCACCCTGAACGCGCCCAATCTTGTATGCTAGTGTTTTGTAACATCCTTTGACCTCAGTTGCTTCTTTTATAAGAGAGGGTTCCTCCATATGGGAGGAACTTTAAGGAATTTCCTGCCATATTTACCTCCATCTCAGCTCGAGTTTAATGAGCAAGAAGCTTACCTATGGTGAAAGGATGAGGAGAGCTTTCCATCTATCCCATATAAAATTGTTATCTGTATTAAACTGCTCTAATAACTAAAAGTACCCCAAAAGTGATGGTAGGGTTCTAAATTATTATTAAGGAAGCTCACTACTCAAAGATAAAAGAAAGTTCTCAAAGCACCAGTGGTAGCATTTACTGGAAAAACAAAAATGTTTTATGTTTATATTTCAATAAATTGACTCTTCAATCAAATTGATGAATGAATTTTGATGGAATCTTTTTAGCTATCTTAAATAAGTTTATACTTAAAATTGTTCAACATAATTTTGAGATTTTTGACAAAATGACCTGATTCTTTTATTTAAAAAAGAAAATAAGTTTGGAAAAAGCTGAGTCATGTTTAATCAGACACCCAGAGAGACACTAAATAACCTAATTAGGAACAGCTGGGGTACACAGGGTTTTCATTTGTTATTAAGGAAAAAGCTGCTTAGTTGTAACCAAGAGCCAAACTAAGACAAAAAGGTATATTTCAGAGGAGCCATTATCTCCTAGAGCAATATATAAACTAATTTCCCTGGGAAAAAATAAGTCTGTCTATATGAACATAGCAGAATAAATTATTACTCATAAAAGTGCCAAACTAGAACTGGAAGGTATTGAACAATTGATGTATTTAACAATGTAGTACATTGCAATTATGTGTGTCTAACATTTATGGAGGCCCAGGACAACCTATAGGAATGTGAATGTTGCAACCAGGTAAAGCTGAAGCTTTGGGTCTATTTGGAATTGTTGTGACGCTCAAGTTTGTGTATAAGGCAAAGTACCTATTTTTGTTCATAATTTTTTTTATAAACAAATACAATTATCTGGAGTTTCAGAGTGGAATGGCAACTCTGTGACAATATGATATTGGTAGAAGAAACTAGATAAAAGCAAAGCCTCACATGGGTTGGAGGGGTGGGCATGGGAAGAGAATGTGATCACTACAGTTTGAAAGCCCAAAGCACTAGCCATGGTGGAAACAACACAGTTATGAACTAATGGGCCTCTGTAGCTCTAGCTGACTTCAAAATTGTTTCCAAGAGGCCTTCTGAGTTGGGAATCATTTTTACAGGCAAACTGTAAATGAACAAGTTTACTCTTAAAGTTGCTGCGTAGTTTTAAAGGAAAAGGACAAATCATTGACCTTATATTTTCTATCCAACTCAAAATGCAAGAGCATAAAATCTAGCAAATATTTAGCCACACGTCTCCTGGACTACACCTTTAAAATTCTTTTCATCTTTCTCAGGAATTATTCTTTGTAATCGAGAGCATTTGAGTCTTTTCTAGAAAAGGATCATTTGTAGATAGGGGACTTGTGAAAGGAGAAATATATGATTCTCCAAACTTCCTCTTTATCCTAGCATTGATATTCAGTAAATCTGATTACAGAATTACATAGCTCACACCACCAAAATTAGGCTGAAGGGCACAGAAGCTGACAGTTCTCTGCGGTAATGAGCTAAATCAATTGGGTTGAACAGAAATTGGTGTCTATAACCCTATATTGTATGCACACCAAGCCCAGCTTTGGTGTCTATAACCTTATATTGTATGCACCATTTTTTTTCCTAAATGAAAGTGCTCTTTTAACTGAAAACCCAATGTGCATGCTTCACTATAATATAGTTAGGAAAGGTTTTACCTGTGTTAATCAAAGCCATTCTGTGACTGTCTCCTTAGGACATCCTTTGTTAAAAACGAGATTTTTTGGACCTTGAAAATACATGATTACAAAGATATTTGTAGGTATCTCAGTGAAATGATAAAATACTTCCAGCAAGTGAGAACAAACAAATGAAGTAAGGAATTAGTCCACTCTATGATTAAGGAAATTGCCACTTTAAACACTCTCCTCCAACGTTTTTTAGAATGCTGATACCCAAATATATAAATTTGTTGTTAATTAGTCATAGGTCAATTTCACCTTAAAGGAAGAAAAATGAAGTGATAGGCCCATATTTTTATTTATCTTACAAACATTTAAAAAGAGATGGTATGCTATAGGAGATGCTAGTGTGCCATAGGTGAAAATTCATGAAAAATACTGCCACTAGTAAGTTGTGTGATCTTAGATAAGTTAGTGAACCATTCTAAATGTTTTTCTCATATTTGAAATATTTAGTTCTTATAAAGTTCTGAGTCTTAAATGAAACAGCAATATGTAGTATGACTCGAGTTGTCATTACTAACAGTCTCTGTTTATGCAAATTCTACCTCCTTCAGGGTCAAAGGCAACTGCTTCCTCTACTAAACTGAAATCTCTCTGAGGGTCTGGTCTACCTGTAGTGCTTTACAAATGTTTTTCAGTAGACTGATGCCTGGTCAATGAACTCAAAGCTCTGACTGGTTAGAGAGACAGGGCTCACATGTAGACAGGTAGACACTGGGATTTATGGGATTACAGCCAGTTTCACATAGATCATAAAACCACAGGGGTGTTGAGTGACCTTATAGTGAACTGTGATGTTCAAGGAAACTTCACAGATGGACTGACCTTAGGTCAGAGTGAAAGTCTCGAAGCAAAAACAAAAGTGACAGGAATTATGGGTGGGGGCAAAAACGGGTAAAGGTGAGTAAGAAACATGTCAAAGAAACAATGATTTGACTCAGCTTTCTAGAGGACGGGTTAGGTTAGTCCGCCAGAACTGCCATAATGGAATACCACAGACTGGGTGATTTAAACTACAGAAATCTATTTTCTCACAGTTCTGGAGGCTGGAATTCCAAGATAAGTGCGCTTGTAGGGTTGGTTTCTGATGAGGCCTATGCCCTTGGCTTGGACTTCTGAGTCCTCACGTGGCCTTTCCTTTATGAGTGCATACTCATGGTGTCTCTTCCTCCTCTTACATAGCCACCAGTCCTAATGGATTAGGACTCTACCCTTTTGGCATCATTTAACCCTAATTACCTCTGTAAAGGCCCTATCTTCAAATATAGTCACATTGGGGGTTGGGGCTTCAACCTATGAAATTTGGGGGGAACACAGTTCAGTTCATTACAAGTGTCAAATATAACACATGAAACATGTTGGGACAAGATTGTCAAGGAACTTCCTGAGGCAATATTTTCCATTCATTTTTTTCCCCGACTAAACATCATAAATGATGCTATTTATATACGTCATTCTTACTACTGGAAGATTCATGGAAGATTAGCTGGCTCTCCTCCACTTCTCCTCTCTCTCTCATTCCTTTTAACTTGAAATATATACATGTATAAGTAGGAGAGTGATTTTATAGAGATAACCTGAGTTCTGTTTTGATTTACTTAAAAGTAACTCATTTTGACAGGGACAAAAATGTTAAACCATTAATATTTATAGTTTTTTCTGGCTTTGAAATGGAAGATTATATCTTCTTGCATCTTCGCTCCTGGACCCTGATTATGCTAGGATTATGAGAGGAGAGTGTAATTAGAAGACACTCAAGAAGACTATAATAAATATTTGTTGGCTGTTTCCCACAGGTAGCTGCTCCCACAATTTGAGTGGGAATACACTTAGATGGTATTTCCCAACCCTCCTTGCAAACAAGTAAGTCCACTTTTTTGACTTCTAGCCAATGGAATTCAAGCAGAAATAACAAACACTATTTTAAGCCTGGCTGTAAATCCTCTCATCCCCGCTGATCTAAAATACATAAAGTGTCAAAACCAATCTATGGCGTTAGAAGCCATCCATGGGGTTATCACCTTTAAGGTAGAGAGAAGGGGTGGTGACTGGGAAAAGACATGAAAGAGCTTCTTGATGCTGAGAGTGTTTTATTCCTTGACCTGAATGGTGGTTATATGGGTGATTATTCAGCAAGCTAGACACTTATGCTTTGCAAACTTATCTGTTTTTATATTATATTTCAATTGATAAAACTAAAAAATACCCTTCTGTGGCTTTTTCTCCACTATCCTTTCCCTTTTGTAGGGCTGGGTTAAAGAGGATGTTCAGGGCCACCTTGGGAAGCACATGTTGAAGATGGCAGAGCCTTTACCAGGCTGGATGTCTGAGAGCTGCCCTCCCTATCTGTTCATCTATACATTATAGTGGGTTTGAATCATTTTACACTTTTCAGTTTTTTGTTAGAGCTACTGCCATTACTCCAATGTATTTTCCCATCATTCATTCTCCTCCTGGGGGCAATTATATTCATATCTTCCCACATGAATTTACCTATTTGTAATTTTTTGGCCATATTATTCCTTAGAATTGACTCTACCTCAATCTCCAGTTAGAAATCTTCATTAGTTTAAGCTAATCAAGATGCCCATCCCACTGTCTACTGTGCAAATTTGATTTTTATGTATTACTTGAGCGAAGGTCCAATTATTGTTTCTCCCATGGTAAATACTCACTCCTGTGCCCAGGGATTTGTAATACCGAGTAATATCTCATGTCTCCATATGTACATTGACCTGTTTTGTTGTATATCTAGACTGTTTCATTGCTCTGTTTGTCTTTATACCAATAGCATGTTGTCTTTTTGATGTTAAATTTACAATAAAATCTGATACTTGGTAGAGTTCACATTGGTCTTCATTTTTAAATTGTCTGACTATTCTTGGCCCACTGTTTTTCCACATGTATTTTAAAATCAACTTGATATGTTTCTTGAATACCTCACTGGAATTTAGATTAAAATTACACTGAGTTTATAGATTCACTTGAGGAAAATTGACATCCTCAATTATTGGTTCTATTTCTGTTTATGATCATGATTTATTGTTCCATTTAAATCTTGTTGATGTCAGTCAATAATGTTTTAAAATATTTTTCATAAATTTTTATATATTATTGGAACATTTTAGCATTTGATGCTATTCTAAATGGTATCTTTTATAAAATTTAATTCTTTGTTTCTATAATACATTAGTGTTATGAGAAATCATTTTTTAAAATTATGCTTATACTCAAGCATGCTAAACTTATTTAAAAATTGTTTTCTGTAAATTCTCTGATTGTTATGTAGTAAAGTCATATTAATGGCAAATGATGACACTTGTTTCTTGCATAATAATTCTTATAAATTTTATTTTTTTCTTAATGTTTTGGTCACAACTTCTGTAACTCTATTGAAATACTACATGGCAGAGGATGCAATAGAAACATTTAATATTTTTTCAGTTTCTCTATTAGGCATATTTGCTGTAGGTTATTCTTTTTTTTAGAGATACCCCTTATCAAGTTAAAAAAAATCCCCACTCTCTATATAATTTATTAGGAGTTTATTACCAGTTTAAAATTATTAATAGGTGTTAAACTTGATAGAGATCCTTTCCATTTCAGTCTAGTAATTGGATAAATTGTGTTTATATTTCATTTATTTTTATTTGTATATGAAATAAGTTTGTCTTACTCCATTTTGCTGCTATAACACAGAATACTTGGGGAATTTATAATGAAGATAAATTCGTTGGCTCACACTTTTGAAGTCTGGGAAGTCAAATATCAAGGGGCCTGCAACTGGCAAAGGCCCAACAGTATCGTCCCGTGGCAAAAGGCAGTTGAGCAGTGAGAGGGAGGGAGAGAGAGAGAGGGGCAGGTGCAAACTCATCCTTTTATGAGGAACCCACTCCAGAAGATAATTAATCTATTTGTGAGGGCAGAGCCTTCATAGCCTAATTATCTTCTAAAGGTCCCACCTACTCATATTGGAGATCAAGTTTCCAGCACATGAACTTTAGGGACGTATTTAAACCATAGAAAATTATAAATACAAAATAGCATATGTAACATATATAGGCACATACTAAGGAGTAAAACCATAAATATTACAGTACCCTGTTCCCAAATATTCCCTGTCATTCCAAGAGAAAACTGCTATTTTGAATGCTAATGATTCCTTTGTCTTTATAGATTTGTCATATGCATGTATGTATATACAGTCATGCACCACACGTCAATGTTTTCGTCAATGACTAAGTGCATATATGATGGTGGTCCCATAAAATGGAGCTGAAAAATTCCTATTGCCTGGTGACAACATAGCCTTCGTTATGTCGTAGCACAATGTATTACATCTTTGTGGTGAAGCTGGTGTAAACAAACCTACTACACTGCCAGACGTATAAAAGTGTAGCACAACAATTATGTACAGTACATAATACTTAATAATGATTATAAATGACTATATTTGCTGGTTTATGTATTTACTATACTGTACTTATTCTTTCTTCCTTTTTTTTTTTTTTGAGACAGGGTCTCACTGTGTAGCCCAGGCTAATGCTCAGTGGTGCCATCAGAACTCACTACAACATCCAGCTCCTGGGCTCAAGCAATCCTGCCTCGGCCACTACAGGTATGTACCTCCTCACCCAGCTAATTTTTCTATTTTTTTATAGAGATGGGGTCTAACTATGTTGATCGTGTAGTAGGATATACCATCTAGGTTTGTGTAAGTGTAATCTATGATTTCCACACAATGACGAAATCACCTAATGATGCATTCCTCAGAATGTATCGTGTTGTTAAAGATGCATGACTGTATATATCTTCACTATATATATATAAATGTGTGTATATATACATACACATGCAGAAACATATAATTGGATTTTTCCATCTTAAAATACTAATACTTGTGTAATCTATGGAGACCTGCCTGTTTCTTTAAGGTGTTACTTTAAAATTTAATCTACATTGATTACTTGTAATTTATTAGCTCATTCATTTGTAGTTTTATATGTTACTTTTTATGAATATATTATGGCTTATTTACTCCAGTGTTGATGGACATTTAAGTTGTTTTCGGTTTCACTAACAATGCTGCAAGGTCTCCTGGTGCATATGTGCAAGGGATTTTTTAGAGTGTAATCCTGAGTAGAATTGCTGGGTCTAGAGTAAGACGTTTTCATTGTGGTTTAATTTTGCACTTCCTAAACACCAATGCTCTTGTCACATATTTGTTCTTTATTTATGTTTTTTCTTTTGCCACATATCTGTTCATGACTATGCCCTCATTTTTCCTGCCTTCTTCCCATCCAGTAGAGGTTGGTTTTTATATATTCTGGTCACTAAATTTTGTATAACATATATGTGTTGCCACTATCTTTACCCAGTTTGCTTTGTGATTTAGGTAACTTTATGTGTATTAATATAACCAGACGTTTTAACTTTAATATGTTTTAAATTATCCATCTTTTATGGTTTGTGTTTGTGTATATGTCTTATTAAAATCTGTCCCTACCCTGAGGACATGAAGATATACACATATATATTGCCTTTCACATTTAAGGCTTTAAACCATCTTGTCTTGATCCATTGGTAATTTTATTTACCTTAAAATTATATTTGGTGTAATAGGAATTCAGTTTTGTGGAATGTAGATTTTTTGTTAGATTTTTTTCTTGGCATGTTATGTTTTTAATGCTATTGGACCCATTACCTTTTTAACTTAAAGTGCCTTACAGTTTTCTGTTCAAATACAGAAGTGGAATTTATATATTAATTTTATAAAGTATCTTATTTATCTAATTCATTTTATGTATTTGATGGGTTTTTCTATAACCTTTAATGAAAATATTTTATGTCTTTCCAATTCATATGCTCTCCCCTTTTTATTATTTCAATGTCTGTATCTCACTAAAATGTGTGGTGTTAACAAGCATCCTTGTTTTGATCATGATAAATATGAGGGTGATACTAATGTTTCAGCATTGAGAATATTTACTATAAATGTTTTTGGTAACATCTGCATCACATTAACAATATATACTTTTGTTCTTAGTATGTTAAAGACATGGAGGGATGATGAATTCATGGAATGCTCTTTCTTCATTTATTTAAAAGATCTCATGTTTATTACTCAATGTATCTCATGCATTAAATATTCTAATTTGACATTCTAAATGGAAATGACCTTACCTGAAATGTACAACTTGGTCATGATTTATTATCTTTAATTTATTTTTCAATACTAAGAAGACTTTTGGAGGATTGCAACAATTTTCATTAGTAGGATTGCCCTACAAACTTACCCTTTGTCTTTTTTTGACACATATCAAAGTTACACTAATCTATGATGAATATGGAAGAATTCTTTTTTTCTATTTTCTGATAAAAAATGTATTGAATTGGAATTACCTGTTTCATGAATGTTTGATAAAGACCAGTAACAAAACTTTCAGAACTGTTTTTATTTGGGGGTGGGAGATGGGAGTTCATTTTACAGATTCAGTTTTCATCATGGTATGGAAGCATTTAATTTTCAATTTCCTCTAGGCGTAGCTTTATCATTTCTTACTTTTAGAGCTTACTCATTTCATTTAAATGCTCAAATATACTGGCATAACCTTTTTTTTATTTTCTTATGGTTTTAATCCTGGCTGAATTTATAGTTAAGACCTTCTTTATATATACTATACCATTTTCAGAATTCCCCCCCACCACCACCACTTTTCTGTTCAATCTTGGTTTGTTGCTTTTATTATTTAAAAGAACCAAGTTTTGGCTTTGTTAAAACTCTATTTTTTTATACTTGATTTATTTTCGTTTATTCATGTATGATTCCCTCTTTCTATTTTCTTTGAGTTTACTCATTTTTCTTTCTCTTTCTTAATTTGCTGAGCTAGATAATTAGCTCATTATTTGTTAATTACAAGAAAAGACTGGAGATTTTTCCAGTGGATACGCCAGGCAGGACGCTACCCTAGGCCATGCTAAGTGTTTTGGAGTGATTATACTAACAGTGGGAATTCAGTCAAGGGTTTCAAGTACATCAATATTATGTATAGATTTAGTTTTTAATAAATGACTTTGGATGCAATAGAGAGAATGGTTTGGAGGAAACAGTAAATTTAAGGCAATTTGTTAGTAGACTATTTCAGATGCCTACAGAAGCTATAATGTGGACTTGATACAGGAGGGGTGTTAGTGAAGATGGGGAAAAAATGGAGTCAAGAAATATTTGAGGTAAAATTGGCTAAATTCTTGATGGATTGGATTATTCACTGTCCTGCCACTTCTCAGATGTGACATCCCCGGTAAGGCGAGGGTAAAAGGCTTCCTTAATTGTTAGATTCCTTAATATTTGTTGAATAGTGACCGGAAACTCCCAAGATAGTAATGGCCAACGAGGACAGCGCACTCCCTTCCTCCCTATTTACTCTGTTTAATGAAGAAGAATGAAATGCTACATAAGAGAGCAATGCTCATCAACTCTCTTCTTTAGCGAGTGCCTATAGCAGTGTCCTCAATTTTCCCGATACCTTGCTCAGTTTGCTTTTAGTATCATGTTTTAGAACAGGATTCGGATCTGCTATTTAATGGAAATGGAAACCTGAACTTCAGAGATAAGGCCTATCTTGTTGGCATCTATCCATTAAGCCCCAGGATTTTATTCTATAATGGAATATGATACAGATCATTATCTAATATCAAACCATTTTCATGACCAACAGAATTGCTCATGACCCATCCCAATTCAAAATATTTTCTTGTAGAATTATGTAAGGGAAATAGGTAATAGAAAAATATTCTGAATCATTGCATTGGATATCTTGAATTCACTTTCTTGAAGTTGTAATTAAATACTCTGTATACAAAATGGACTGTATGTCTTAAAAATGACTTATATCAAACAAGACTTAGGGAAAACAATAAAGAGGATGCTATTAGACTAGAGAATGATTCTGGGAATATTTTGCATAGAGAGAAGAAAAATAGTTTTAATAAACTAACAGTATACTCTAAAAGTGAATTTTAATTCATCCTCAGATACTTGAAGCCATAATATGTTTATTGGAGAGTTCAAGTTTTTATTTTAGGGACTGTTTGTTTAGAATATCTGTCAGATGTCAGTGTGAAATGTTGGTTCTTAGTGCGCTCATGGTCGAAGAATGATCAGACACACCAAAGCATGGCAAGCATGAAAATGAGGTTTATTGAGGAGAGAAAGATAGGATTATAGGGCAAGGGCAAGATACAGGTTTACAGAGTGTGATACATACACTAAAGATGATGACCAGACCTATTGTCACAGCAAAGGGAGAGCGAGGGGAAGGGACAGAAAAGGGGCTGGTTATGGTCTCAGTCCTGTTTTATAGTGCCCGGATTGGGACCTCCCTGTGGCTCAGATGTCACCATGGAACCACGTTGATTGGACAGTTGGGAGTTGCATGACCTGAGTCTTACTATGCATGTAGGTTATTCTAGGTCAATTTGCAGATTCTGTGGTACCTATGCAGCTTGGCCCATGGGCTAGAGAGACCTCTGCATTCTTTTGCAGCTGGCACGCTATGATTGGCTGATTCATAGGATATTCCCTCCCTCCCCAAGTACGGCAGTAGCTTGGGAGAGGATTAGAGTGGAGCAGGATCAAGATAAGGGCCTGGGGTCCACCCTTGTCCTTCTTCCCAGGTGGGGCAATTGCACCAAGGCAACAGCACTCACTTTCCTCCCTAGGACACCCAGAATCCCTCGCTATCTACCCAATATATCCATGTGGTTACATTAAACTTATAGATTTACTTTAACTTTGTTGGATTCTTGAGAGACAGATTTGAAGCCAGTGAATTTTTTTTAACCTATTTTGTATCTCACTACACTCTAGAGTTGCCATTATGAGATCTGAATTGGAATATAATCCATTTTTGAGTTTGATTTATCTTTGGGAGAAGGATCTAGATAAGAAATGAGTAAAATTTCATCTGATACTTATTAGAAAAGAGTAATTATCTTTCACTTTATTTTTAAGAACTTAGAAAAATTATCTCTTGAAAGGTGCTAGACTGGGTGGACATTGTTCTTTCCTATATTCAGAAGTGTAAGTACAACAGTGGTGTAAATATTTCTTATGTTCTGTGCCCTCCTCCCTCAGCCCCCTCCCCTCCCAGAGAAGTGATCATCTCTTCGTGGAGAAAACAAGTCAACTAAAATTAAATAATGGGGTTGATTTTTGTTCCATTTTAGTTTTTGATATTATTTTATGGGAATTTTATTGCCTATAAGGGTCAAAATAGATACATGCAAAATTTCTGCAATATTATGTAAATCTCATCAAGTTCTGGTGATAAGTTCTTACCAAAATACATCTTGCCCAAGGCCACAAAATGAGGGAGTGTTTTGGAATGTCTAAGATTTCATAAAGCATTTCTTTATCTTGCAATCCTTGAATGGCTGCTTCAACAATAGAGCGAGTATTACTTAATACTTCTTGAGCAACTTGCTAAGCCTGCTATATATCAATATAACCTTCTCAGATAAAATAACATTGACTAAAGGATCTCTCCTTAGCTTCCCTTTTGTACATTAATCTGCATTGTAATTCTTTTTTGCAAATCTACCAGAGAAACTCCCATGGAATGTGTTACAAACTTACAACCACCTTAGTCAAAAGCCTTGAGCAGGGGTGGGGAATTTTTCATGTTGGAAGGCTGCATTAATTTAGCTGTAATCAAAAAGGCCATATTCAAGAAACTTCAATTAGATATACTTAAAAATGTACATTATTTTGTAAAATTCTAACAGGTACTTAATAATTTCAAATAATGAAAACTATTTGTTAATTTTAAAGTTAACTCATTTTTTAATGACTTTGTTGTGTTTGCTTTTTGTTGGAAAGTATTTGAATATTTGGTTGCACCATTGAGATCCACAGTTTCAGTTGATCCTCTAGATGGATATCAGTCATTCCTGACATTAGAGGGGGACCTTGATTTGGGTTAGGTAGAAGAATATAGATTTGCAGCAATAAGTGATTGAAAAGCTAGAAAGCATTTTTTAGGCACGTTGCAGAAGACATGGGTATTCTGCATTTTGCCATATTTCAGTTGGATCTTTCTTAGTATTAAACAATGACTTTAAGATGTCATCTACTGAGAACTTAATCAATTCCATCTGTAGTTCTGTAGGTGCCTTGGTGATATCAACTAGGCGAGGCTGAAATGCTAATTAGAATGTGATGCCAAGATTCTCAAAGTCAGCAAATCTTTCATTGTATTTTCCAATTAATAGCTTTACCACAGCTGTGTATTCTTCAAATGATTCACATGTATCATCCTGCTCATAAACAACTTTTTCTAACTGGGGAAAATGTTCAGCTGAAGTTTCCGTTTGAAGTGTTTTGAAAAAAGATAGTTTTTTTCAAAATGCTTGGATTTTTTGCCACATATCATATTTAGACTTAGTTTTACCTTGCAAAGAAATATTCAAGTCATTTTGATTTGACATGATATCACACAGAAATGCTGTATTCCTATAGAAATCTTCTTTCAGTAATTCACTTTGTTGATTCTGTTCTTCATAAAACTTAACTATCTGTTCTTGCAGAGATAAAATTTTGGCTAACACCTGTCCCTTCAATAGCCAACAGACTTTAGAACGATATGGCAAATCCATACTGAATACCTCATGATTCAACTTTAGCATGTTATGAAACTGATGATGCTGTGTCGCATTTGCACAGATATAGTTAACAATGCTTGTTGCAAAGTGTCATTTAAAATAGTTGCTTTAGCACAGAGATTTTGCTGATGCCAAGATACAATGAAAAGAAATGAGAGCATCTGGATCTGTTAATATTTTATTTAATCTGTTCAATAAACCCTTCATGTTTTGCTCTCATAGAAAGTGCACCGTCTGTACATACACTCACTAAATTTATCAAATGCAGTCCAACTTCAGGACATTTACCTTGACAGTTGTTGAAGATACCTATTCCCTGTGTTCTGTTCCCGAGGGTGCACAAAGCATTTAACTCCTCAAAGCAAAGAAAATCTATTATGACCTGAGTGAAGTATAAAACCTGCGCCAAGTCAGTAGTATCATTTGATTCATCTAAAGTGATTGAGTAATATAGATTTTCCTTTTGAAGTATTGCATGAAGTTGTTCTGTTAAGTTGAAAGCTAATTCATGCTGCCGTTCAGTTACGGTTCTCCTTGAAAGAGGTAGTTGTTTGTACTTTGACACATTATCGAGGTCTAAGCATCCTACAACTTCAACAATGCATTCTTTCACAATTTTTCCATCACTGAATGGCTTCCCTTTTTCCTGAGTATATAAGCTACTTTATAAGTTGCTTCAGTGGTATTATTTCCAGGTCTTATTGTTGCTTGAAAGAATTGTCATTGCCTTTGCTTTTCATCTTTTAATTTCTGCAGTACAACCTTTCATGCCTCTCCCTCTAATTTAAAATATTCATCGTCCTTATGAATGTTTTAATGCTGATGAGCATTGAATTTCCTTAATATTGATACTGCAGTATCACAAAGCAAGCAAATCATCTTATCTTTAGCAGAAACAAGATAATATTGCAATTCCCAATCTCATTAAAAAAATTTGTTTTCTTCGTTCAGCATTTTCTTGGTCTTCTTTGCCATGATGCGCTGTTAGACAGAATTAAAAAATACTGTTGAGCTGAGCAACTATTCACAAATTCCACTTCAAACAGAAACACAATGCACCACTGTCAAAAGCTGATAACAGAGTGATGTACTAGACCCCCATAAACTCTTGCCAGCCAGCCTGGTGCAGTAGTGGTGCCCATCAGGCAGGGAAAGTTAGAACTAAATCATGAGCATAGCAGCCATTAATTTAGCCCTTACGGCTTATTAATGTTCTAATTGTGTAGGTCAATCTGGGAGGATTATTTGCTTGAAATTTATTTTATTCTTTGGTATTTTAAATATATTCATTTTCAAAATAAAATAAAAATATAAAAGATAAACAAATATGTATTAATGAAAATAAAAGGATTTGTTCTGTAAAATTTGGATTCGGTCAAAAGGCCACACACTTAAGGACCTAGAAGGCCACATGTGGCCTCAAGGGAGTAGCTTCCCCAACCCTGGCCTCGGGACTTCCAAGTCAAAGGCACTCATTGTGCCTCCAGTAGTTTGTATCTTTTCATTGGGAAATGGGTTCTATCATTTTTTATTTTTAATTACTTTGTAAATTATAAATTTAATAATAGAACATTTAATAATGCCCTACTATTTTTGTTAATTATAATTTCTTTAGGCGTTATGCTATAATTATGAGTGGTGAAGGCAATGAAGTAGATCTTACCAGCCAGAATTATCAAAAACAGTAAAAAATCAATAGATGACTCAATGAAAAGGTGTATTTATCAAAATAGTCAACAAATGTTTGAATATGAATTCTGATGAATGCTAAATAGGTTTAAAGTTTAACTCATGTGATTTCCAATACTTTTTTTAAACATTATTTCTCATATTTCTGGTGGTTCAAATATAAAAAATCTAGAATACACATGTAACATTTTACCACCACCTTGTTTGTTGTTGTCTTCTCTTTCTGCTGACATTAAATTGTCCTATCACTATTGGAAGAGTTTTATCTATGCCAATATTTATATAACTTCAAGTATTATCTTGAAAAAATAAAGCTACTTTTAAAAATCATAGGATTTTTCTCTCTTCTCTAGTGTCTTGATTTAAAAGTAAATGCTGAAATTAGCATGCATACACAAGAAAATACACAAAGCAATAAGAGGTAGATTAATTGATTTTCTCAAAGTGCAAACACCCATATGTTCACTATCTAACTTGGGGCTTAGTATTTTCATTTTCAAAATAAAATTGTATTGTAGATTTAAGTAATTATTAAATTCTCTTCTATCTGTGTGTTTCATGGTTCTGTGAAGTATGACAGATTTAGTTTTTCTTCATTTCTTTTTTTAACAGTGATTTTTAAAATAAATGTTTTTATTGAAGTATAAAATTCAGAAAACTTTTTAAATCATTTCAGTACAGCTTGCTATATTATCCCAAAGTCAATGCACTTTGTAAGCACCATTTAGGTAAGAAAAAACAAAACAAATAATAAATACTGCAGAATCCTCCTATTTCTATTCCAAGTTACTATTCAGCATCCTTCTCAAATATGTGTATTATGCTGACTGCTTATGCCAAAAGTTAATTTTTCCTGTTTTTGAATACTTTATAAATAGAATTGCCAAGTATTTGAATTTTTTGTTCCTGGCTTGTCATGCCACCATTTGTTGTTTGAGATTCACATGTATTGTCACAGTAAAAGTATTTCATTCATTCTGTGCTGTATAAAATCTAGTATCATATTATATGAATATACTGCCATTTCATTCTTCATTCTTCTGTTGATGAATATTTGAGTTATTCCTAGTGTTTAGCTATTATGAATAATGTTCCTAAAGATAATCTTGTACTTTTAGACTTTTAGTATAAATATGCTCTCAGCTGTGTTAATTATACACCTAGGAGTGAAATTGCTATCATAAATTGTTCATGGTTGATAGTGACAATTTTCAGACATCACTGGAGTGATTTCCTCTCCTGCTTTCAGTGTATACAATCTCTAGTTGTTCCACAGCCTGGCCAACCTTTCATATTGTCAGTTTTAAAAACTTTATATGTTTAGTATGTCTTTTATCCTTTTTATTACTGGGTTTGTTTAGCTAACATTATGTGTAAGATTTCTTTCCATTTTCATTCAAGTGTAAGATTGATCTACAATTTTCCTTTCTTCAGTCTTTTTGAAGATTTTGTGTTAAGATTTCACTGGCCTCATGAACAATTGGGAAAGTGTTGCATTTTCTATTCTCTGAAAGAGGGGAGAAGTAAATATTTTGAAGAAGTAAATGCTAAAGCAATCTGGACCAAAAGCTTTCTTCATGGAAGATTTTAATTAGGGATTTAATTTATTTAATGATACTGGACTATTAAGATTTTACATTTCTTTATTAGTTTTAGTAAATTATCCTTTTCTAGGAATTTATCCATTTCATCTAATTTTTAAAGTGTATTGAAAAAATCATATTAATATATTTTGCTAACACTTGTACTATCATCCCCCATTTTATTTTCAGAGGTTGGTAAATGTGCTTTCTAACTCATTTCTTTAGTCTCGCCACTGAACTAATTTTTTGATCATATAGATCTGTTACTGAATGTTTGGTACTTGTCCCCAAGGCCAAATTAGTGAGAACAAAGAACAAGGACAAGTGGTTTTAGGAAAAGGAAAGAGAAGTTTACTAACTTGCCAGCAAATAAGGAGGACAATGGACCAGCATCTCTAATACTACCATCCTGTCTTTAAGCAGAAAAGCAGGGTTTTTAAAAGGGTCGGGGGTCTTCGTGGTTGGGCTCAGGTCTATGTGACCAATGTCACATATCATGGCTTTGAGCTATTGTTGTTTAACTGTAATTGGTGCTTTTGGTAAACCTTATCTTCCCAGTGGCAATGATCTCCTGACCCTTGCCCAGACAATTCTGTTGAGCCGTCTCCTGTGGTTTAAGATACTAGGAAACAAATTGCAAAGAACATTTTTCTGCCCCTTTGATTACTGGCCTCCGGCAGGAATGCAGGTTTCAGTTCCCAAAAAGGGTGGGTTTTCTTTTAAAAAGATAATTTGTAAAACATTTCATTGCCCTTTTTCAGACCTTTATTTCTGTTACAGATCCTCTCTCTGGTATATTTATTTTCCATTTCATTAGTGTCTGATTTTATTTTTATTATTTCATCTACTTTGTTTAATTGTGGTTTTCTTGAGGTGAATGTTTATATTATTGACTTTCAACACTTTCTGCTTTTTTAATGCATAATGACCTTATATTTTTATGTATTAAATGCCTATAATGGTTTAAATCTCTAATCATTAGCTACATGACATGTATTTTAACATATTTTCATTGTTATTCATTAAAATATTTTCTGAATTTTCCTGTGATTTCTTCCTTCTCCACAGTTATTTAGAAATATGTTGTTTCATTTTCAAATATTTTGAAACTTATAGCTATCTGTTACTGTGTTCAAGTTAATTTCTACTATGATCAGGTAACATGCGTTTCCAATGTACACTATGCTTCAAGTTCTTTGCAATTTAAGACCTGCTAAATGGTGTAGCATAGGATTCATTTTGTTATCTCTTTCATGTACACTTGAAATTAATTTATATTCTGTAACAGCTGGATGCACGAAATACATGTTTTCTAATATACTTATTCTTCTACATTTTAATTTTGTCTGCTGGTCTTATCAGTTCCTGAGAGAATTGTCTTAAATTATCTCACTAATAATTCATATATCTCTATTCCTCCTTACATATCTGTCCTCATGGATTTTAAACTTGGAGACTATATAATAATATACATGCAAATTTGGAATTGTTCTATATTCCTGGCAGAATAGCAACTTTATCATTTTTATAATATGTATCTTTTTTTTTTTTTTAATATCTTTTTAAAAAGTCTCCGGTCATGTATGTCCCTTAATGTTTACGTTGCCTGGCATTTTGATTAGTGCTTCATGGTTTGTTTTTTTCTCATCCTTTTGCTTTCTATCCTTCTTTATCCCTGTATTTAAGGTATGTTTCTAATGAACATCATATAAATGTCCTTCAATATAACAATATTTGCCTTTAATTGCAATATTTAATCTGTTCATATTTAATATAATCACTGCAATTTTTTTTGTCTAAATCTGCTTTCTTGCACTTTGTTCTCTATTTCTTTGGCTTTTCTGACTTTTGAATTTCATGAAAAATATATTTAATTAAATTATTTTCTGTTAGCTTGTTCATTTTTAAATTATTTTATTGGTCCAATAGAGATTGCAACATGAATCTCAATTTATTTGTGTTTAATCTGCCACTTTCATGCCAATGCAAGGACCTTAGAATACTTAATTCTGAGTGTTCCCCTTTAGCCTTTTGTGTCAAGATACTGTTTTTTTGTCATGACCATTATTCAAATTTATCCATATTTATATATTTTCCTTTTTATTCTATTTGTTTTTAGAGGTCAGCCTAATCTGTCAGAGCCAGAAATAGGCATAATTTTCATTCAGCTGAAATTAGATTGCAAGTTATCTTACTTTTTGTCAGCATGACACCACACAAAACATTTGTTATCCCTGAACAAAATCCCAGTATACTATGTTTCTTCAGAGATAACTTTTTGCATTGATACTGTATTTTTCTTGATAATTACAGATCCTGTAATAACATTACAAGATCCAGGGCCTTTTAAACCTGGGCCATGCCACAAGCATGCTTTATATATCCTAGGTGGAATGTGTGGGCTACTTGTTTTTCCTGAGGCAGGCTAGAAAACACATTTAAAGGAATATTTCTATATACAAATAGAATGTGGGTTCCTTTTGGATATCATCAATCTTTTTTCAAATAATTTTATTTTTGCTTTGGAAAAGATCTAAATAGCTTTCAAAAAGGAAAGACTGATCAAATATCAGATTCCTTCTGTAGACCTAACTCTCTTTTTCTGTTCTTACTGCTTTCCTACATAATCCGTTTACTCCCAACAAACTCGATAGGGCCAGCATGTTTGAAATGTGCTTTTATTCCCCATGTCCATGCCTTTGTTTATACAGTTGACACTTGAACAGTGTAAGGATTAGGGGTGCCAACCCCCCCCATAAAAATCTGCATATAACCTTTGATTTCCCCAAAACTTAACTATTAATAACCTACTGTTGTCCAGAAGCCTTACTGATAACATAAAAAAATTGATGAATACATATTTTGTATAGTATATGTATTTATATACTGTATTCTTAAAGTAAGCTGGAGAAAAACATTTTATTAAGAAAATCATAAGGAAGAGAAACTATATTTACATTCATTAAATGAAAATGGATCATCGTAAAGGTCTTCATCCTTGCCTTCCTTCTGAGGAGGAGGAGGAGGAGGAGGAAGAGAAAGGAGGGGTTAATCTTGCTGTCTCAGGGATGGCAGAGGCAGAAGAAAATTCTCATATGTTGGATGTGCATAATTCAAACCCATACTGCTGTTCAAGGGTCAACTGTAATAGTCTTCCTGGAATATATTCCATTTCTAAAGTTGTTCATTAAAATCGTATACACAGATAAGAATAAGCTTAAATGACACAACCTCTATGATAGCTGTGTTATGATCATTTAAGCCCGCTCTGAAAGAAAATCACTTATAATTCTATGTAATACACTTAAACTGCCTTAGCATAATGTTTCACTTTACAGTTATTTTGTATCTATTTTACACATTATGGTAATCTCTTTGAAGACAGAAACCTGATCCTAAATAGTTTGCATTTCCCACCACTTGAGAGTTTTGCATATGGTAGCTATTCATTTGTAATAAAGTAAAATTATAAGAGTTAGAAAGATATTTAAAATTAGGTGCTGCAAATGGTATGATTATATTGATTACTTTTATTTTGTACAGCTAACAGATTTCAGGAATCTTTTGTAAAGATTAAAGAAAATAATTCTACAACATAATACAAATAAAATGATTTTAAGGATAGAAATACAAACAACATAAATATTGTACCCATTAACTTTTTCATTCCAGCAGTTTCATGAAAATATTATGAGATTAACTCTCACTATAATTTGTTCACAATTTGAAAAGCCATCTTTCTTTTTCTGGTTGGTTTGTTTTTTGTTATTATTTCTCAATTTTCCCCACTCACATCAATCAGTTGAAAAGGTGATAACTAAAAGCTTCACTGGAAATGCCTACGCCTTAACAATATTCTACTGAAAGAACTTATCTGAGGCTGTAAAATCAGTGTGACATTTTACAAGAATAATAATTTAAAGCTTCAAGCTGTTATCTTGGAACGTTTACAGTATGCATCAGAGGGTAGAAATAAGCAAGTCTCTACAACATTTTGGCTTGACAATCATTTATTTTTCAATGACAACCCATTTTATTTTTAATAGTACTTATTTTTGTAAACAGAACAATCAATCCTATCAAGGACATACACCGAGTACAGAAAAACTGTCCCTACAAAGCCAGCAAAACAGCATGCATGTCAGGCAAGCAAGTCATTTTTCTACTGACATGATAATGGGTGATGGAGTCTTGCTAAATATCACAGATCTTACTTGATTTTTTTTTTTTTTTACAAGTTTTCCCACCTGTCAATACTCAGTCAGCATGGTATTTGCTTAAACGTGTGTGTTTTCTCTGTAACTTGTAGTGGAACCAGTTATAAAAATTCAGCAGTCAGAATTTTGCTGACAATTTTCCCACTGAAACACAGTGTAGAAGGAAACCCAGCTTGCTCTGCCCCAGGTGCATTTGCTCTGTCATGCGAGCATAGCGTAATATATGATTGTCAGTTAAGGAAGCGAATAGAATTCAGAGATACCCAGGGGGAAGAAATGTTGACCATGCAAGTTATACTAGTTTTATAGTTACATTTTTAGCTATGGCTATTATTAACTGAAGGAGAGACGAACAGATTGGGGAGTCATTGAAATACTGAAATATAGATTGATCCATGGCATAAATAATATAGTGGTTCATTAAAAAATGAGACCCTATGCTATAAGTAGCTTTAGGTAGGCTTAAGAAAATATTTGTTCCACTAGGTAATCTGGAAATCTTTAAAAAATTCCTGGCCGGGCGCGGTGGCTCACGCCTGTAATCCTAGCACTCTGGGAGGCCGAGGTGGGCGGATCCTTTGAGCTCAGGAGTTCGAGGCCAGCCTGAGCAAGAGCGAGACCCCATCTCTACTAAAAATAGAAAGAAATTATACAGACAGCTAAATATATATATAGAAAAAATTAGCCGGGCATGGTGGCACATGCCTGTAGTCCCAGCTACTCGGGAGGCTGAGGCAGGAGGATCGCTTGAGCTCAGGAGTTTGAGGTTGCTGTGAGCTAGGCTGATGCCACGGCACTCACTCTAGCCTGGGCAAAAGAGTGAGACTCTGTCTTAAAAAAAAAAAAAAAAAAAAAAAAAAAATTCCTTTATTGGGTAAGTAGTCCCATTTATGTTTATTATTATGATCAATATATTTGACCTCAGTTTACACACAGACACACACCCTTTCATTATATCATCTTTCTTTCTCTTTTGGTATTAAATAAGTGTGTATTGTTTAATACACAATGTAATACCGTTAATCTCCTCCTTTTAAAATATTGTCTATTTATTTCCATGAAGAATAATAATGAAATAAACTGTAATTTCTTCTTTCCTTTCCCCTTCTTTTTTAGAATTAAGTTTATAGAAATAGCATTTAATTTCAATTAACATTTATAAGGCATCTATTTAAAGCATATACTTTAATGAGTTTTGAGAACTATATACCTATTGAAGCCAGGATCACATTTTAGTTACCCCAGATAGAGCCCTTGTGTCCTTTTGCAGTCCGTCCTTCTCTATGCCCCAGGCAACCACTGATCGGCTGAGCTGTTTTGTGTCACTGTAGATTCTAAATTTCATATAAAGTAGATAATACAGTGTTTACTTTTTACCTGTCTTCTTTTTACCTAGTATAAATAATTTGAGATTCCTCTATATGCTTGTATGTATCAGTCATTCTTGGCTTTTATTGCTGAGTATTCCATTGTATTTTGGTTTTGTTTATCCAATCACCTGCCAATGAACTTTGGGGTTGTTTCTAATTTTTGATTATTCTGAATCAAACTGCTATGAACTTTCATGTATAAGTTTTCTTGTAGACCTATATTTTTCCCCTTCAGTAACATATGACCTGGGTCATATGCTAAGTATATGTTGAGATGTTTATTGAAATGCCAAATACTTTTCCAGCAAGGTATGAGTGTTCCAGTTTCTCCGTATCTTGACCAGAATTTAATATTGTGTATGTGTTTCTGTGTGTAACTTTTAGATATTCTAATGGGTTTGCAGTGCTATCTCATTTTAGTTTTAATGTGTGTTTCCCCAGTGACTAATGATGCTGTGTGTCTTTTCATGTGTTTATCTGCCATATGTATGTTTCCTTTTGTGAAAATCTATTCAAATCTTTTGCTTATTTTTGTTGGGTTGTTTGTCATCTTCTTAGTAAGTAGTAAGAGTTCTTTATATATTTTAGATGAAAATCCATTATCAGACATGCATTGTGAATATTTCTTCCCAGTTGGGCTTGCATTTTTATTTTCTTAAGTATTTCAAAGACAAACTGTTTTAAAAATTGGTAAAATCAAAATTGTATTTTTTTCTGTTATAGTTTGTGCCTTAGATTTCCTATCTAAGAAATCTTTCCCAAGCCAAGTTCCCTATCAGCCTGCTTTTATTTACTTTTCAGAGTCCTTTGGTTGTTGCTTTTTGAATTTTGTCTGGAATTTTTAGTGGTAATTTTCATAGAGGTAGGCTAAGTGGCCTTTCTCCATCTTGGGTGCTTATCTTCCAATGGTATTTTTGAGACACCAGGAACAACTGAGAAAGAAATCTACTTAGATAAAGGCAATCTCTGCCCTCACTTCATTGAGGTCATCTTATTTGAAAGCATAGAATTTAAAGATGTTCTGGAAATATCTGAAAATAATTTGAGCATATAGGAAGCAGCCCATAATAAAGGTACCAATTTGGACTTATTTTAGTAAAGTCTCCCTTTATATTGTTGCCTGGTAATACGTGACACCTACAAAAAGCTTATTTACTTCTGTGGTCACAATAGTAGTATAAAATTCTATAGTCCAGTCTAGTTTACATGTTATATTTGTTAAAGTATTCTTTCTCTTATATTGTCCAGTAATGAAATCATAACTTCTTATGCCAAATATTAGCAGGGGCTGAGGGGAATATGGGTAATGTGTCTTCCATTTAGGATAGCATTCCAGCACCAGGGATCACTGCATGTTCTAAACCAATTTGTTTAAGGAAGGCAATGGCAGGACTCACCTCTTCCAATAGGACATTGGTGCCATTTAGATTGAAACTCAAGAGTGTTCATGAGTCTTCCTCATTCCAGGGCTCCTCAGAGACTTTTACTTCTAAAACAGAAGGATATCATGTCAAGTGGATACCATTCCTAAATGAGTCTATTCCATTTTCCAAGAGCATCAGTCTATAAAGACTGTATCTCTTGATCATCATTTTTGATTTTTTTATCATCATTTTTGATGTGAGAGGTATGGATTTTATAAGAATGTATTTCTAAGAAGGCAAACATTTGTAACTTGCTCCACTTTGTGTGTGTGTGTGTGTGTGAGAGAGAGAGAGAGAGAGAGAGAGAAAGAGGCTTTCACCATTATGGCACACAGTGGAAGGACTATAAGGATAACAATGCCAGCTGGAGAAGTTTTCCAGTGCATCACTCTGTCCATTACACAAAATGTTCACACATTTCTAGAAAGCAAATTGTTGATCTCAGCCCGAACTAGCTTTGAAGCAGCGGCAAGTGTATTAAATCTTTCCAAATGTGTTTCAAATGTCAAGATGAAAAACGAGCCCTTTAAGTTTTATTTATTATTTGGAGGTTTAAGGAAGTATACCACAGTACTATTTTTATTTTAAGTCACTTTTAAATGGGAATCCTATATGTGATAGTAACATAATTTCCAAATGATGACATTTGATTAAATTCCTACTGAAAGTTTTAGGGACTAGGAAAATACATAACAATACAGATCTCTTATAATACTTTTCTTGATTATTAAAAATAATGAAGCTACTCTCTCTTGATCATGCATCTCATGAATAATACCTCTTTTCTTCCTTGATGAAGATCAGTGTAATAACCCAGCCTGGCAGTCATGTGTTGTACAATCTCTAGTTTTGATTTTTATCTTCACAAGTGAAAAAAGATAGTTTGTTTCTTATATGGCAGAGCTCCACAAATGCCAAAATGTAGTTGACTTTATATAGTTATATATACATAAAATATATTCCTTTTCAGCCATGATTAATATATCAATATTATTCCAATTAAATCAATATTTCATATACCTATGATGGCAAGAAATTCTAAACCAGTGATATTTAAAGAGATTCTAAAACACATTAACACTTTTCTGCTAAGTTTTCACTTTTAAAGTGGCCAAATTTTTAATGTCTCACATTATCTGCTTTGCAGTGCTGTAGGGAATGTATCTCACAAAATCACATGCTTTTTATACACTGCATCATTGTTTGCCGTGCTTTCTCTTTATCTAGCCCATGTCATAAGGGAAAGAACATTATCTGGAATGATCCTGAAATGATCTGTTTCCTGCCCTTCCTCTTCTAAAATCCCACAGAGCAGACAGACTACAGATCAGAGGGCTACACTGGTGACTTATACACAAAATCAATTTAAAAATAATATGCACAATCTTGTCTAGAGAATAGGAAAAGAAAGTAGCATGATGGAAAAACCTAAAAAGAGTGATATGAGAATGATACCTTCCCAATCAGTCTCATGTGTAAATATAGAAGCAAAAAATCCTCAACAAAATAACCAGCATAATCTAGCAACATATTAATCAGATCACAATTAATTTGGTTTTATTATAGGAAAGTAAAATTGGTATGTTTGACATTAGAAAATCAATTATTATGATTCATTAAACTAAGAGAGAAACAGAATATTACCAGATAAGGAAAAGAATTTGACTAAATTCAACATCATTCATTAAAAAAAAAAAAACAACTCTTGAAAACTACTATTAAATAGGAATCTTAAGGGTGATAAAATACTCTCTCTTTGTTTTGGGGAAAAAAAATCACTGTTTGCTTCCAGGAAGATGTAGTTTCTGACTATAGGAGCTGGCATCTCATAATTAATGGGCCGTGGGGTGGGGAGCAGATTGCGGATGTGTAGCATTGAAATAGCTGAATTTTTGGTCTTCTCTCACAACTCCTGCTTTCAAAGAGGAGCAGGGGCCGTTGACTAAAAGCTTAAAACAGTGTTTCTCAGTCAGTGTACACTGGAATCACCTGTTGGAGTTGTCAAACATTGCTACATGCCATTTTCTGAATGTCCGATTCGGTAGGTCTGGAGTGAAGCCTGAGTATTTTCATTTCTAGCAAGTTCCCAGGCGATGTTGATGCTGCTGTTGGGGTACCTAACTTTTAGATCCACTGGCCTAGAGCAACACCTGTGATGTTTGGTGCAGAGAGACAAGGCAATGGCCGTGGTAACTACTTTTACGTGCCCCCACACAAAAGCTACTAGAAAGACTAGAATAGAAAGTAAAATGGGGCTTTAAAATTCTAGTCTTTGTGACACTTTTGATTCAGTCCTGTTTTCTTTAGTTGAGATTCCGAGAAAACAGAGCTTGGGATAAAAGCTTCTTGGCTAATATTTTGTTGGGGAACAGAATCCTAGGGATGGAATAGAAGAGTGATCCAGGGCAAGAAAAAGAGAAAACACAAGGGAGTGTGTTATTAAGCATGATATCCAGGACAATTGATTGCTTAATCACATGAGGCTGTTTTCAGTCTACATCTCAGTGCTATCCATAAGGGGAAGAATAGAGAAAAATGTGTCTGCCCACTTCTGTATCCCACTGTAAGTGAACTCCCTCACATACATTGTTTTTACATGCACAAGTAGCAAGAATGTCCTGCAGTTACTCAGTAAATTGTGGCCTCAGAAAAGTCCTGGGGTAATGGGGGAGAAGCACATGGTGGAGCCTTTAGGAGGGACCATAGGCTTATGTCCACCTGAAGGCAACTGGAATCACACAGCAGCTGGGATAAAACAAGGCCACAATATCAGGTGAGAACAAGACAATTTGAAGTTAGCGTAAGAAGTATGTATCCTGCATGATGCTTTGCACTGCTTAGACCTGCATTATAGTTGATTTTCCATTATAGCTGGCACCCACCATACAGCCACTTAAGGTGTTGATTGATTGGCATAATTCAAAAAAATTATTTTCTTTTAATAGTAGCCTCCATCCTGTCAAAACAAGATGCCCACACTTTTCATCCAAGGGAGGAGATACACATGTTCCCTTTAAGATGGCCCGGTGCAGTCTTCAAAAAGATTTAATACAGGTGATTTAGTGAAACAAGATACAGTCCCTGCTGCTACAGCTGGTCCTGAATACACAGATGACATTTCTTATTTCATTTCCTATTTGCAGATTTCCCTCACTCTCGGTCAGTGTGTTGGCTGGCCTGGAGTACGACATCTACCTACCCTAGTCAGTTACAGTGAATCCCTTGGGTTACTGCCACTTTTGAGTAATAGCAAACTTAGAGCATGATAGTAATCAGCACCAACTTATGTGGAAACCAATCCTGGAGTTCATTCCTTCTATCAGTTGGGCATAAGGAAACACTCATTAGCTATAGCTATGGACTTAGGTAGAGGCTTCAGAGCAATGAAGGTAAGGTGATATGGAATTCCAGGAAGCCTGTTCATGTAATTTACTCATGCCTTCTGGACTTGCTTAAACATGTTCCTGGATGGATGGAGTGGATTGTTACCTGACCTTGGATGTGGGAGTTCTAGTAATACATAGCTCATTATGGGCACCTCTGATAACATTATCATTTGGTATCCTATGGCCAGGTGCTCTGTCTCTAGTAAATTCACTGGAACACCTAAAGGTATTTTTCAAACAAAATAGTTTCCTGCTATAGATGGCATGGATTTGCTTCAGGACTTTATAAGCCTAAACTGTGTTCCACTGCTGGGATTTGCTAGAAATTTCACATAGCTGCCTTACTCTCCACGGCACTACTGACTCTTACGTCTTAAATCCTGGGAAGCTTGATCCATAGCTTTCTCTTACTCTAGGCCCCACTTGAAATTGGCAGCCTTCTGAGTCATAAAAGTCCTTTTGCCATAGCTCTGAAAACCAGTCGGAGTTTTCTTCCACCTGCTAAATAAATTTATTCCAGTTATATATTTGGGAACATGGAAATGATAAGGAGTTCCTGTGAAAGTGTTGAATATTCTGTAAAATAAAATTTGATTTATCACCCAAATTTAATAAATCCCTTATCTCTTTATAAACAGCAGTCCCCAACCTTTTTGGCACCAGGGACTGGTGTCATGGAAGATGATTTTTCCACAGTTGTGGGTGGGGAGGCTGGGGAGTGGGGGCCAAGCTCAGGCGGTGAGGCAGGTGATGGGGAGTGGCTGTAAATATAGAGGAAGCTTCGCTGGCTTGCCTGCTGCTCACCTCCTGCTGTGTGGCCCCTAGTTCCTAAGTTTCACAAAAGACAATTTTTCTACAGACACGGGGGCCTGGGGCAGGGTTGGGGGGCACACAGAGTTCTGTGGCCTGGTCCCTAACAGGCTGTGGACCAAAACCAGTCTGGCCTAGGGGTTGGAGACTGCAGCTTTTGTAGGGATATGATGACATTTCAGGTCTGCTAGTATCAGTGCAGTGTCAACTCAATTCCTCTATCATTCCTCAAAAAGCCTGCATATAACACTTCCTCCAGCACGTGTAGTTACATAGCTCATTTTAGAAAGAATCAGAATCAGCTTTTCTTGCCTCCTTTGTTGCTTAAAAAAGAACAATCTTGAAATCAGAAGGCCATGGGTTCCCTAACTCTTTATAGTTTGACCAGTATAAGAAATGATGTTATGAGGCTTCCAACCAGAGGTTACCTTAAATCCTCTAGTCCCATTCTACCCACCATCTGTGTAGTGCCAAGTAGAATGATCACCTAGTCAATGAATACAATCAGCAAACATAATCAATTCTTGTTTTAAGTCAATAAATTTGGGTATATTTTGTTATGCAGTAATACATGCCTGATACAATCTGTCTTGTTTTGATTGTTACATGTTAAAATCTCCTTTTAATAGTATGTACCTATATTTCTACTGTAGATTTTGGTTTATAAAGTTGGTTGCTGTGTTAATAGTTGTACTGTATATTCATAACTATTTCTTTTCTTCATTGTGAATATTGCTTTCAGCAACATAAAGTATCTTTTGTCAAATTTCATGCTTTTTGAAATGAATTTTACTTTGACATCTTACACATAGTATAGAGTTAAGTTTGTGAGCTAAATTAAAAATCTTTTTCTTTCAATATGTGTTAACTCATATTTTTGAAAGGGCTCATTTAAAGTTTTGTTATTTTATCTAACAATTTGGTGCATTATCTTTTATTTCCTATATCTCCACATCTTTCTCTATGTGATGTTTTCTTTGCTCTTTTGTGTTTTAAATTTCCTTCGGTATTTAGGAGGCTTGCAGTTTTAATACCCTTAACTCACTCTTTCCTTATTTATCTCTTAATTTTCTTGTCAGTTTTTAATAGTATCCTTTGACTCCACTTTACTCCTATATGATAAGCAATGGACTATTTACCTACTGTCTTCTTTCCTTTTTTCTTTCCTCACGTTTATTATTTAGCTGTATCACTTTACCGGAACTCTACTGGGAACCTTGTAATAAATCATTCTCCCATCCTTATCCTTACCTTTATTTCAGTCTTAGGTCTCTGATTAAACACTACAATGCTCACTCTAAGTCTTTCTGCCAAAGTTCCTTCGATCCTCTCTTGGTTGAGTGAAGTTCATTCTCTGGGAAATGCTTCAAAAAAGACTCATGAGAACAGGATTTCTTGAGTTCTTGCTTCCTTAAACATTTTTTATATAATGCATTTTTTGTGTTTTTATATATTAATAAAATGTACATATTTTGGGGTTACCTGTGATATTTTGATACATTTATATAATGTTTAGTGATCAAATCAGTGTAATTGGAGTATCATCCATCATTTCAAATATTTAACTTTTCTTTGGGTTGGGGCTGTTCCAGTTCCTCTCATCTAGCTATTATGGAACATACAATAAATTACTGTTAACTATAACTTCCTTACTGTACTGTCAAATACTAGATTTTATTTCTTCTAGTCTAATGGGTACTGTATTTTTGTACCCATTAACCAGCTTCTCTTTATCCCTACCTCCTACACTTCCCAGCCTCTGATAACAACCATTCTACTCTCTACCCCCATGACATCCACTTTTTTAGCTCCCACCTTTTTAAGGACAGCTGAGCTGGTGATAAAATTCTTGGTTCACAATTTATATCTTTCAATTTCTGGATAATGATGTTCAACTGTTGCCTTGCTTTATATATTGCTCTGAGAAGTCTGGTGTGAACCTAATTCTCTTGATCTTGTAAGTTTTGTGTAGACCTGCTGAAGCTCAGAAGTATTTTTCTTTAAAATAATGTGCATATGGCATAAATCTGTCTAAGGTAATGTCTTGAAATTGACCATTCCTGGTCAAATTTCCAAGGTATCTGATAAGCACTTTCAATATGCAGAAGAAGTGTGCTTTAAGTTCCATAAGGTTATCTTACACTGTATTTTTAAATACTAATTTTTATTGTTTAGGTTTTCTTTTTCATAAACTCCAATTATGCATATGTTGGATATTTTTAGCCTATTCTCCATTTTGATCACTGTTTCTCTGATTGCCTTTACTACTAGACTTATTTCATTTTTATTCTTTTAATCCTGCTGTAGTCAACACTTATTAAAAAAAATTTATTCCAGTCCGGGCGCGGTGGCTCACGCCTGTAATCCTAGCACTCTGGGAGGCCGAGGCAGGTGGATCGCTCAAGGTCAGGAGTTCGAGACCAGCCTGAGCAAGAGAGAGAGACCCCTTCTCTACTAAAAATAGAAAGAAATTATCTGGCCAACTAAAATATACATAGAAAAAATTAGCCGGGCATGGTGGTGCATGCCTGTAGTCCCAGCTCTTGGGAGGCTGAGGTGGTAGGATCGCTTAAGCCCAGGAGTTTGAGGTTGCTGTGAGCTAGGCTGACGCCACAGCACTCACTCTAGCCCGGGCAACAAAGTGAGACTGTGCCTCAAAAAAAAAAAAAAAAAATTATTCCTTGGGTACTTTTGCAATTTAGTCTTTATTTTGGGGGTGATTATGGTTTTTTTATTTCATTTATTTTAAGTTCAATCAACTTTTATTTCACTTTTTTCTTTTTTGGACCATTTTTGTTCTTAGATTTTAAATTTATGATTCAAGATCTCCCCCTGCCCCATATTTAGAGATATATATGCACACATACATATAAAAAAGCTTAGAGACAGAGATTGAGTATCCTTAATCCAAAATCTAAATGCTCCAAAATCCAAAATTTTTTGAGTGCTAATATGATACTCCAAGGAAATCGTCATTGAAGCATTTTGGATTTTGGATTTTCAGTTTAGAGATGTTCAATTGGTAAGTGTAATGCATATATTCCACAATCTGAAACAAACAAACAAAAAAACCTAAAACATTTATGGTCCCAATTATTTCAGATAAGGGTATTCAGCCTTTGTGTATGTATCTTTTATTTAAAAATCCTAGAAAATAGGAGTGAAATGTTTTTATTGTAATTAAAAAATTGGAAGCAGATTATCTCCCTCTGTATTTTACATTGTCTTTATTACAACACCAGTAACCCCAAATATCACCTATATTTTAAAAATTTTCTGTTAAATTTTATTAATTTAAATGTTTAAAGTTAATGTGTTATATTTAAAATTTTCAATAATTGAGAAAGATCTTTATGGAGAATATTCCAATACCTACCACGTAGTTCTAAACATTTTCCTAATAAACTTTCTTTAACACATATCTATCCATTTTTCTATCCATCTAGCAATGTATCTTTTTTATTTGGTGGATTAAATGACATTCAGTTTCCTTCCTTCCTTCCTTCCTTCCTTTCTCTTATTCTTTTTTTGTTTGGTTTACATACTGTATTGTGAATCCTTTGAGGGCAGTGACTATGTTTATTTATAGTTTTTATCTATAAGACAGTCTTAGTAGGATCCTAGTATAAGCTTACTGAATGATTAAGTATTCTTTTTGAAGAAATGTTAATTAACTCTTTAAATACTAATAGGTAATATAACCTACTAAAAATCTTAAGCTTTAGCATCAGAAAGATGTGATTTTAAATCTTTACAACTTTGGTCAAGGCACTTGAATTCTCTGTGCCTATTTTCTCCTGTGTACTACCCTGTAAGACTGCTGTACAGAATAAGTCCTATATGTGAAGTTCTTAGCACAGCTTATTGCTTATAGTAGTTAATAGGAATCAGCTGTTCATTTTACTTATATTAACAGAATTTAATTTTGCCTTCTTAGTTAACATTAGGTTCAAGTTTGGAGTCATGAAAAGGGGGAGGATTTCAGTATAGCCTATTGGGTAGAATATTATGGATTATTAGGCAACACAAGTTGAGATAAAAATTATCACATGAGGAGTCTTTATTTGTAAATCAAATTTGTCTACATTTTTCTCAGTACCTATTCTGTTTGTTTCATTTCTCTGGTTATACATGGATCTGTCCTGCTGAAGGATGAGGACTCTTGTAAATCAGAGACTCACTACTCACTTAATAACTAGGAAATATTTGAGCAATTAAGGTTGATTTCTCTTGGATGTACTGTTAGATTCTTTCTGGCACCCCACCAATAGCTAGTTTCGTTTCTTTTTTTTTCCCCACACATAATATGTCCTGAACTATAGCTGCTAATGCTTGGCTTGGTGGATTCTAGAAAATGCCATCGGCTTACAAATTTTAAGCTATAAGGTATATATAATTGAGTATTATCAATATCACCCTCTCTCTCAAACTGGAATTTTACTTTGAAGGAAAAGAACAATGTATACAGAGGGTTTTTAACTCAGTTTTCCATATTGTTGGAACATGATAAGACAACACAAAATTGGCATTAAAAATTTAGTAAGAACTATGCAACAGATAACAGTAACCCCCAATGTGTGTAACTTAATTCTAAAACTAATATTTCTTGCACTTAAATTAACTGTTCTATTTGATGTGAATGAGAGTATTAGTAACAATGCAATTTTCAAGCCAGGAGAGGAACAACATTCAGACTGACAGCTCTCCAAAGGACCCTAAAACTAATGGGCTGTCTCTCGACATCTAAATCCTGATAATCCCAGAGGATGATAAAGGTACAATGAGTAGATGAATTGAATGGGGGAAGTAAAGTAAGATAGATAGTGTAACGTTGAATTAACACATTGTTTCAGGTGGTATAAAACATTCCAAACCCAATAGTCAACCATGTTGGTAACAGAGCACTGTATGTGATATTCCTATATTGCAGGAGAAAATAATATTTAAAGGACAGAGTAGGTTTATTTTCTATTCCTGGAAAATTACAAAATATTTCTGTCACCTTATGAAAACTTTATTAAAATAAAATTATCAAAGGTAGCTTAAAATTACTATATTTGGAGTGGTAAAGAGTCAGGACTATTTTCATTTGGGCCCCTAACAAACATGATCTGTTTCTATTACAACACTCATCATCCTGGATGATTTACTCACATTATATCTAATATATAATGTATATATTATTGTATATATAATATATATATTATTACCCTTTAAAATCCTGAGGTCAGGTTTTCTTTCTAATTATTCTCTTAATCTCTGTTTCTAACACTGAACAGGCAATATTAAGTGAATGTACAAATTAAATGCATGAATGGATGAATTAACGAATAAACATTTGTCCATATTGCTAGTCTTTTTTAATTTCTGCCTCTGTAATTCCAAGTCTAGGTCTTCCTGCTTTCCTCATTCTACATTTGCATTTAAAATGAATATAAATCTGATACCTGTATTATTTCATTCATTTTGGTTGTCTCAAAACCTTGCATGACATTTCAGTCCCTAATGGGTAATTATTTCTTTGGGATAGTGGAAGAAAAGCAAAACTTACTTGTTTTTGCATACATTTTGCTCATGTATCAGAATATATAAAAGAATGCTTCTCAAATTTGCATTTTCTTTAACTGGAGCTATTTGCAACCTCAACATTTACTGTACTACAAATGAAAAGGGAAAAATTTCCCGCCAATAAAAATGTCTGCTTAAGTAATTTAAAATGGAAATAGGGCGTAAATTACATTTCTTTAAGGAAATTAAAAAGTGGGTCTTTTCTGTCACTAGGGAAAATAAATTCTAAGTAGCACATGTAATGGAACCATTTAACTGTGTACATTAGTGTGCTTTGGCCATTGAACAAGAAATGAATGGATGTGCACTCTTTCAATTCCTGCCAAATGCTGTTGACCTGAATCCAGGATTTATTGGAAGATACGGGCCACGGGGGTCAATCCAATTTGGTCTTATAATTCCTGTATTAGGTGAAGTCTCTCTCAGACAGATAGGCTGAAATTTTTTGTCACTGGTGCTTCTGAATACCATTCCAAGAATAGTTTTCTGCTTAGCACAGAGCCCGGGACTGATTCAGTGGCAGATAATGGAGAAATGAGAATGTGTTTTCCACCATTTTGTTGTTGTTGTTGTTTTGTTTTGTTTTCCAAGTGTTGGAAGGTATTTCAGTTATTTCAACTTGTATTTAGTCATTTCCCCTGGATTCTGGGAGCAGAATTCTTTTGACAATCTTAAATTTCAGCATGTTAAAGGTGGTGTGTAACTTGTGTGTGTGTATGTGTTTTTAGCTTTGGGAAGTTGAAAATAACTAACATCATTGATGGCTATTTGTTATTTTTAATCCCAGATCCACGTTTCAGAAAGTATGTCAGAGATATGAAAGTGAAATTATGGGGAGGTAAGAGGATAAAAAGAGGGTTGCTACAATACACAACAGGAGAAAGATGATGAGGGTGTGAGCTAAAGCAATATCAGCAGGATGGAAAAGTATGGCTGTAAAACTGGTTAGATTGGACAGTCTTTTCAAACAATTTGGGATAAAGATAAAAGTTGAAGATTGTCTCTAATTTTTTGCCTCAGAGAGATGTGAAGGCAAGTGATACCATTAATTGAAAAGGGGAAAGTAAGTAAAGGAAGAATGGGGAATTTTGTAGTACCTAAGAAAAAAGAGTTTGGTTTGGGGAAAGTCAAGGTTGCCATACTTAGGGATTCTTTTGGAGGAAGATAACTTTGGGAGGTTGAAAATATGAAATTAGAGCTCAGAAAGAGTTCTTGGCTGTAGCAATGAGTTGTATGTAGACTAAGGAAAAAAGAAAGCTCTAATCTAAATGTTTTACATATATTACTCTATTTTCTCCTCATAAGTATTTTCTGTGGAAGGTATTAATATTGTCCATTTTAAGTGAAAAAACTCTAGCACAGAGATGTTGAATATCTTTTCCTAAGAATACCTTTAATACATGGTAGCTATATTAGTCTGCTCAGGCTTCTGTAACAAAATTCCATAGACTGGCTTAAAGAACAAAAATTTATTTTCTCACAGTTCTAGAGCTTGGAAGTCCAAAATTGGGGTGCCACCATGGTCAGACTCTGGTGAGGGTTCCTTTCCTAGCTTGTGGATAGACACCTTCTCATTGTGCTCACATGACCTTTCCTGAGTGCCAATGTATGGGAGGAGAGAGGTATCTCCTTTTCTTCCATTTCTTATAAGGCCACTAACCCTATTGGATTAGGACCCATCCTGATGACCTCATTTAACCTTAATTACTTCCTAAAAGCCCTGTCTCCATGTGCACTCACACTGAGGATTAGGGCTTCAACATATGAATTTGGTGGGATGCAATTCAGTCCATAGGAGTGTGCCTGAGATTTGAAACCAGATAGATGGCAGAAGCCATACCTTTTACTGTTAAGCTTGTGATGCGAGCCAGTAACCAACATCCTGTGAATGTGGAAAGAACACATGGATCACATGGAACAGCACAGGTGAAGGATGATGGTACTGAAAGGGATAAACCTTAAATTGGGAATACAAAAATTTATAATGCATAGTTTGTCCTCAGGAGTATCACAGAAATATAATACACTTAGACACATGCACACATTCAAATATATCATCAAAAGAAAGTTATATTTCATTGCAGTATTTCTACTGAAAACTACAGAGTGATTCCAGGTACAAATCACTATCAATGACACCTGAATCCTTGTGTTTTGATTCTGCAGGCATGCTTTTATTCTTTGGGGGGAGTGAAGTGTGTTGCAGTTATTAGAATCACTTATCAACTTTTACACACAAAAAGTGGGTCTGTGAGAAACTCATCCGTCTGTAGAGCAAAGGGACAAAACACTCCTTAAAAAGACACGTGATTTACATAGAATTACATACACATGTACACACTAAATGTTTATACTTTTTCAGGTACTTTTTAGAAGATACCTTTAAATGCTTCAAATTACTTCAAATAGTTCATTGACGTGAAACATGTAACGGCAGTGTAATAATGAGAAATGCAGATTTTAGAAATAGCATGCATTTTACTACTGGAGTTCAAGAAGGATATTTTCCATGAAAAAAATAAGGATGATTTAATCCTAAGAGAGAAAAAAATCATCTCGCAATGTTCATCCCTCATCTTTTGTTAGTTGTATTTTGCTTGTGCTCAATGTGCAATCCAAATGTCATATTTGTGGCTTAAATAATTCATTTACATTTGACTCTAAATCACTCTGTTATGTGACCTCCTGTTTAGATTTCAGAAAAACAGTTATTAGACTAGTCCAAGCCTCAGGGTAGTTTTGTAGATAGGTTTCAAAAATCATTAATCTGTCAAAAATTCTTACAGGTCTGTGACATGTTTTGACCTTGTTTACAGTTATCCATGTCACCCCACCCACTGTGTCCTTGGCCTCATGTTTTTCTACTGACATCTATGTTTTTAGGATAAGAGGATGTATGCAAACTTTCACCAAATAATTGAGGTGCAAAACATCACCAAGAATATCAGAAACAGGGAGAATGAATAATAAGCAAATAGCTATTTATTGAGCAATTAATATTTTATAGTCATCTTTATGTGGCTTTCCATTTGCATCTCATACCCCAGTGACTTTGGTAATGTACCTCAGGGTGGTGGTTAAGGGCGCTGACTTTCCTATCAGAAATAAGCAGGTTTGAATCTCAATTTTTTTTTACTTACTAGCTATATAGTCCTAGGAAGATTTTTTTAGCCTTTCAACATCTTATTTTCATCTTGTATAAAACTGAAAATGAAAATATTACCTACTCCAGTATGGTTGTGGCTGGAATGAAATGAGTGTGCGATGGTTAGCATTTTTTCTAGTGAAAAATAATCAACAAACGATTGTGGTAGTGTTTGTTGGAAATGTTGAGACGTGTCCAAAGCCACACAGCACGTAAAAATTAGTCTTGATTCAGAGTAAGTTTTGCTAAAACTTAACTGCTTTTCCTCATGAGATATTTGTTACTCAGTATAATAAATGTTTCAGATTTGTTCTCTGCTGTTTACTAGGCCCAAGGCTGATTTTATTGGAGTGAACTTGCAATTCAGAGTATATTTTCATGCTTGTGATTTGTATAAGGTTAACTGGTAAGGGCTGGTATAAAATAGACGGGGAGAAAGTGAAACAACTAGAGGTTTGGGTCATAAAGGGAGAGGCTTGCTGCCCTGTGACAAATGCCTAAGATAGACATCTCTGCCCCAGGGAATCACAGCCATATACAACACTCCACCTCCACCTTGCCTGTTTCTCGCTCCTGTTTTCTTGCACCTGTCAACATTTTGCCTACCATTTTTCTACCCTAGCAGGGAGCAAATAGGTTTCTACTCTTCCAATTTTTGTATTGTTTACCTAGTTGTATAAATGTTAGTCTTAGGGAAATGTATCTAGAAAGAATATTAATGAAGATCAATGAATAATATACTTAAAAATGTAAACATGTTAAAAAATAAAAGAATTTTCCTGGATTAAAATATGGATATATGCATGTGTATGTAGTTATTACATATAACAAAGCAAGGGGAACATATATAGCAATACAAAGTTCATACTTACTACATGTTTATACCATGATTCATTTTCCTTATGTATGTGAGTGTGTAATTATATATTACTTGAAAATTCCACATAACTCTTTAAATTCTTAATCAATTTTATTTGTTTTAACCATATAATGTTATAGATGAGTACTTTATATGTCTAGAGAATACATTTTAATTATTCACTTTTATTTTCTTTAAAGATAAAATATGAAAAATGCAAGATTTTCTATGTTGTTTAATAGCTTATTGAGCTATTAAGCAGCATAGACTATCTATTTCATTTTACACTATCCATCTATTAGCTATTTACCTGTGTGCTATTATCATTTAGTCTGTCATCTTGTGTATATTAGATATGAATGTGAAACTGAAGAAGTTAAGATTTAATGATCTTGAATTTGACTAGCTAGAAAGAGAATTAACAGGACATACACTTAGCATCAACAAGAAATTTAGGTGTAGCTGGAGAGGAAACAGGGTCACCTGAGATCATAAGACTGCCAAAATTGCAGAAATGACCAGGTTAGATGAAATAAATGACTAAATATCGTACTGAAAAATGAGCTCCCCTGGCTTATTCTTCATTATATGGTAAAATTGTTTTCTGTACTATGAAAAATAGTTTTCTTGTTATGATGGCTTTCTTATAAACAAAGATATTGGAAAAGAACAATGAAATGACTGTTGGTTCTGAATTTAAGAGTTTATGAAAAAACAACCTTCTAATCTCAGAGAAGATGCAACAGGGAGTTATGAAGTAATCTTTGTCTGAAGGTGATCTTGATGAGTTTCATCATCCCCCCACTTCTCAACACAATTCTGAAAAGATGTGATGACACAAGTTCATTTATTCTTGTACCACGCAAAAGCTTACTTGTTTTTACTTTCTTTAAAATCGGAAAGTAAGCATTTATAGGTTCTCCCAAGTGTACCACTGAAGAGATGCTTAGAATAAAACAGGTATCTTTGCTTGCATACCTGTTACTTTTATTTCATGTGTGTGTCTATAAATAGTGTATCAAGGAGATGATTGAATTGGATGGATACTACATACATTTATTTAAATTTTCTTGATAGAAAAAGAAATATAGAGTATGATAGATGAAGCCTGATTTATCACCAACTTTTTTCTGGGTTTGCACAGTATATTTCTCTGAGATTTTTTTCCCCCTTAATTGTAATCCTGTATATTGGCCAAGTTTACAGTGAAATTGAGCCTCTACCGGGCTAGTCACATCAACATTTACTTGTTATTTTAGTTAAGCACCAATGGAAGTATCTATCACTCAAAAGATCCATTCTTACGTTCATCAGAAAAGAGTTAATTACTATATCCCATTTTTCTAGTTAAAGAACTAAACCCGTCTGTAGTGGCAAACAGTAAGTAACTCTGTTCACTGGAACTTCTGCCTGGGGTGAGTGTGTGTGTGTGAGAGAGAGAAATATACAATCTGTATGAAGTAGACATGATCCCTAGGCATAATTCCAAATTTCAGAGACTGAGGTTATATGTATAGATGTATATTGGAAGAGCTACCCAAGTAATGCTATGTTTATATGATGTGCAGATGAGGAAAAAGAGAGGTGAGTGAAGAGAAAATTGTATGTTCAATCAGAATGGGATATTTAGTGAAGGCTCCAAAGAGAAGGAAGCATTATGGGAGTATCTTACATTTTCTGCACTAGCTAAATTTCAGGGAAAGTTATGAGGCAAAGGATTTAGCTTTTATATGATGACACTTTCAAATCTGTTTTACCTGGGCAAGGTATTTGTCTTTTTGCCTTCTCTCTCTCTGCAGGTGAATGTTATCAGAAATAGTTGAAACTACCTATTACACAGCACTTCATGCTTCATTGGGTGATAAAATAGAAAAGTTACATTATCGAACTCATCTATCTTTTTTGAAAATTACTCTACCAAACCTTCTTTCTTGTACTTTTCCATTAAAAAAATCATAATGACACCATGAACCTTTGCTTTAACTGGAGAGATCAGTTATGATGAACCAGACAAACTATGGGATGAAATGTCATGTTAGCATTTGTTTTTTTTTTTTTTTTTTTTTGAGACAGAGTCTCACTCTGTTGCCCAGGCTAGAGTGAGTGCCGTGGCGTCAGCCTAGCTCACAGCAACCTCAAACTCCTGAGCTCAAGCGATCCCGTGTCTCAGCCTCCCGAGTAGCTGGGACTACAGGCATGCGCCACCATGCCCGGCTAATTTTTTCTATATATATTTTTAGCTGTCCATATAATTTCTTTCTATTTTTAGTAGAGGTGGGGTCTCGCTCTTGCTCAGGCTGGTCTCGAACTCCTGAGCTCAAAGGATCCGCCCACCTCGGCCTCCCAGAGTGCTAGGATTACAGGCGTGAGCCACCGTGCCCGGCCATGTTAGCATTTGTTTTCACCTTTATTCCTGAAATAACTATTGATCTTTTGCCATGTTCACATGGTTGAATAAGAAAAATAAGAAATGGCTTCTAACATTCAGAAGACCATTTAAAAAGGTTTATAAATGATACAAAGGCAAATAAAATAATTGAGGCTAAAGAGGTGAGAGTAAGGAGAACTCGTCTCTCACTGGGAAGTGAGTGTGGGGAGAGTCAAGGGTGACTTTATGGAGCATATAATAATTGATTCGAGCATTTAACCATGTATGAAAATTTTAGTCAAGAATTAGGTTTGGAGAATAGGAAAAGTGACAAGATTCCTGAGGAGAGAGTTGAGCAATGGGTAGTCCAGTTAGACAGGAGCTATAGGAGAAAATAATGCCCTTATATCAGCCATCAACTTCTATTGGGTGATGACACTGTAAAGCGTTGTTAAACCCACAGTGTTCAAAATACCTAGCACGATAGCACAGAATATTTCATTAACATAACTCTTGAAATGTTTTTAGCTGCAAATGTAAATCAATTTTCCTCATCATCCTTGTGGATTATAAGCAAAATGTGGTTTAACATCTGTTTAACTCTACATTGATTTTTGGTAAGTTCAAATATGCTAAAAATGTTCTTTTTTCTCCCTAGATATAGGTTTTCTTGGAGAGAGATTTTCTTGCTGTTATGTTGGAGTCTTTCAGGATTTATTTCTCTAAAGCAATGAATAGGAAAGCTTTTTAAATCCAGTATATTTCTTGTTGGGTCAAAAATTCAAGTCTAACCTTTCAGAGTTTTGGTTTTTTTTTTTTTTTGAGTGATAACATGGAAAATAAATAATCTTTATTGTACTCAAAGCCACAATTTGTTTTCTATGTTCTCTGGAAGTAGGAATATAAAGAATTATACCCCATTTACTTAAAAAAAAAAAAAAGAAAAGAAAAAAGAAACTATGTGCTTGCAAACCATACTGGAACAAGCAAAAGTCCCTTATCTGCATTTAGAGATTTGTGCTACTTCTCAGTACCTGGGATAGGGCTCATTTGAGATGTAGTCATTTGCATATTGATTTGCCCAGATATAGAGAGAAAGTTTTCTTTGCAATTGTGAAGCACTGATCTGGTTATTTTTAGATAGGTATGCCTACTTGCAAAAAGAAACTTTTTTCAACACTGACCCTCATATTGTATTGGCATTGAAAACTATAGTAAGGCACCAAAGGGATAGTGACAACAGGTGGAAGTTGCTGAAATCTGATCTCATTCCCCTATGTAGATCTGGGAAGATAATAACACCACTAGCCAAATACAGGCAGAGTTGATTGCAATAGGAATGGTATAAATGATTTTAAAGCTGGTTATTAATTTCACCTAAGGAGCTTTTAAGATGCTAATATCACCTTCCTTCCCTCCTTCCCTCCCTTCCTTTCTTTCCTCCGTTCCTCCCTCCCTCTTCTCTCCCACCCTTTTTCCTTCTTTTCTTCATTTTAGTCCACAAGCCATCGGGAAGGCATAAATGAGAACAACAGCCTTAGAGAATGTGTAGACAGTTATAAGAGATTAAATCAAAGAGTAAACATATTGAGGATACCAAAAGTTAGGTTTCTCACTGTTAGGAAATGAAATTGCAAATATGAAATGAAAGAAAGAATGAACATTGTGGTATTTGATTGAAGTTAGTATTATGGGTATGAACTCATGGTTTTATGTATCTATGTATATAGAAATTAAATACAAAAGTATTTGTGTGTGTGTGTATGTGTTTCCTATCTCTGAACACTTGCTATAATAGAAATAAGGAAGTGTTAAAATGATGATGGGGCCATGTCAAAAAGACACAGATACAAGCTTGAAGGGGCTTCCACTGCAATATCTAGAACAATTAGGGAATCTAAATAAATACCAATAGTGATGGATAGTATTGAACTATATTCTGTTTATTGAGTAAAAGAAGAATATGTAAAGAGAAATGTATGAGTCCACAATGAGCACATAAGTATGGAGAAGAAAAAGCTGTTACTTACAGTAGAATGCCAAACAATGAATGTAGAAGGAATGGTTGAATTAGAAGATCACCATTTGCAATTATCATAGTAACAGTTGAGCCTACAAAGAGCATCAGTGGATGTTAATTTTAAAAAGGATATTTACATAGTCTTAAATATCTCCTCCTAAAATACTTACAATGGGAAAAAGAATTAGAGTCAAGTAATTTCAGTAGACCACAATCAAGATCTCAATCAAATAACCAAAGTGAATATCACCAGAGGTGATTGTGTGCCACTCAATGGAACGCAGTGAGAAAAGACAGTCTCGCTCCGTGATGGTTCTGCTAAAATGCATAGTCCAAATATAGTTATCAGAAAACATCAGACAAATCCAACTTGAAGGACATTCTATTTAATACAAAACGGCCAGCATGTATTCAAAACTATTAAAGTTGGTAAGATCAAGGAAGAACTGTGGAATTCTTCCAGATTTAAGGAAACCAAAAGAATATAACAACCAAGTACAACACGTCATCCTGGATTGGATTCTTTTACCATAAATGAAATTTTGGTATAGTTTACAAAACTTAAGTTCCCTGGATAAAAGGTATATGAGATTTATTTGTATTCTTCTTGCAATTTTATTTTGTAAGTTTGAAATTATTTCAAAATAAAAATTACAAAGCAAATTGATGTCTATCACAAAATATTAAAGATTATATCAGGATCTCCGAGTGTAGATGCTTTTTAAAAAGATCCTCAAATGACTCTAGTATGGAGCCAAGGTTGAGGACTGCTGGACAATGAGGTATCTGAGCAACAATGTTTATTAAGAGCATAGCTTTCAACAAAAAGAATTATAATTATGGGTCTGTCTCTTGTTTCATTCAGCATGAATTCTGGTGATGGATTTATGTCTAGCATTTAATTGGTGAGTAGATGCAGATACTTCTTTTACAGTTTGTACAGAGCGATTATAACCAGTCTTTGTTTGCTATACATCCAAACACTCAATCGCAATATTCTACATGGTATATTTATTTTCTAAATGAAAATGAACAGAAATTTACTTTACTTTGAGATTTAGTAACCTCCAATGTGATAGAGACATCTGATTTTCTAAAACTAGAGTTGGCATTAGTTTAGATTGATACTTAATATTTTATATTTATGTGGTACATTTCTTTAAATATATTTGAACATGACATTAGAGAGTAATCCACTTGGGGTTCTGTTGATCAGTACATCAGTTAATATATATTAAGATTCTTTCCCTCCTCAGCATTTGGAATATCTCTAAATGGAGAAGAGTGTGTGCTGGTCCTTCATACCTCCCTTTCCCCTTTGTCTTGGCTCCTATCTGTATAGATGGGAACATCATCTTGTTTCTGGCTGGAGCCGAAGGATGCAGCGGGTTTTGGGATTCTGCATAGTCCAAAATATAAGACCTTTAGATGTGGATTCATTAACTGAGGGCCAGAGATAACAAATGAGAAAAATTTTAATGGTGTTGTCAAGGCTTGCCTCAAGCAAAATTGTGAAATGTGCCAGGATTGTCACTGGCGCCTACCATTCCTTGCAGTGCCCCATCTATTTTCACTGCCTCTGTCTGCTGTGTCTTTCGAAAGGTGTCTCTTGGGTGCAGTCTCAGCTGTCACATAACTTCTGCTAAGTTGTTACTAAAGTGTTATGTAGTAAAGACTTTGGTATTGACACCTTCCTGGGTTATTTATTTCCTGAAAATTATATTGGTCAAAATTAATTTATTATGGATATAGAGAATATTTTCAAAAGAATAATAGCTATTATTTGTGATCCTATTTTCTGCCAAGCATTTTGCTATACACTGTATTCATTATCTCTTTTAATCCTCACAAGGACCCTATGAGGTAGGCTTTATTATTTGTACTCATTTTATAGAGGAGAACCTGAAGTTTAGAGCACTAAAATGATTTGCCCAAGATCACAAAGCTAGTGAGTGTCAGACCTTAGATTTGAAACCAGATATGTCTGATTCCAAAAATTAATGTGCTTATTTAGGCTCTAGTAACCCTCATGTTTTAGATTGTGGGTTACTTGGATTATGTGTTCCTGATTTTAAAGAAATGCATGAAGTATGAGCCTAATAAAACTACCTCATTATCCATTCTCTCTTCTCCAGCATATCAGTCCATTCTATTTTTCAGACCATATGGTTCTCAAGAGTATTCATTCATATTTCCTCTCTATCACTTTTGCTCAGGTGGCAGTTTCACACTGAAATAGTACTTTAGTTTGCATAGTGGGTGTTTAAATAAAGCCGTGGGGAAGGATGCTACTCTGAATAGTTGCGAAACCCTCTCTTAGATTCATGTAGTAATTCCAAGAGATAATTCAGTAGAGCGTGGCTTCTTAGGAATCCATGAATTCATTTATCAAGCTGTCAAGGCCATCAAGGTGCAGGTCTCAAATGTATTAATAGAAATATGCCCTCCCAGCCTTTTTCTTAAGTAACACATTTAGTTCTACATTTTCTATAGTTTAAATAAAGCTATATGTTCCAAAGCAATGAAATTGCAATGAAGAAAAACAGGATAACTGAAAGCATTGACATATGCAGTATATTTTAAGATAATTGTAGTTAATCATTTTCTTGTTGTTATTAAGTCATTTTAGTTCAAGCTCATTTAACTGAGGCAATCAAGTAGTCAGAAGAGACTATGAAAACATCTTTGTTTTTGGAGTATTATGTAAATGTATTTATGACATGTCAACAGTGATTTTTATATTTGGCATTGATATACCAAAACATTGCCCTTTTTTGGCTGATAATTTCCAAATTAAATTGTGTATTGCTTTCCCCCACAATGTTAAATTACTGAAGAAATATATGAATTAGTTAGTTATACAATGATGATAATGCATAAGTGATACACACAGTTATCTTCTGTTATACTACTGAAAAGATATTGTGCCTCCCCAAATCACCAAACTCATACAAATGATAGCTTCTTTTTACATAGCATATACTCTGTGCCATGTACTATGTTGAAAAATTCACATACATTATTATAATAACTTAATCTTTGTAATAGTCTTGAGGTAGAATTGGGATATTAGGATGATTATTATGCATTAGATGAAATAACTGAAGATCTTTGGGCTTAAGCAACTTGCCCAGTAGCCATATAGATAGAAATGAGCGTATATAGATTTTAAATCCAAGGCTAACTTCGCAACTTATTTTCATAACAAATAAGTTATATAACTAAGGTAAAATAGAAGTTTTAGGACTGATGTTTCTATTTAATAGGATCATTCTGGAATAGAAATTCTCCTACATCCATAATACCATCATGAAACGATACTGTCTTGGAGCTAAAATACCATCTTAGACAAAATGTTCATTTGATAGATGAGGAAAATGAGAAACAGGAAGGATAAATGTTAATCTAGAAGCATTCCAAAAAACAAAATGTCTATCAGACATTAAATAAAACACTAAATTATATTCACTATAGTTTACTATTAAGCCTATTTATTTATTTTAATTAAAGGCACAATTGTCAAAGATGGAGGCTAGTTGATAGCTCAGGCACCTCGTGAAGACAATATATGAGCTCTAGTCCATGCTTAAACTCTAGATCTCTGTTTCTTCATGTGTTAAATGGAGGCAACATAACATCTAACTGCTGCATTGTTTTGATGACTAAACCAGAATACGTGCCTGGTACACAGCAGTCTCCATAAGCAACAAACATATTATTGTACTGCTTTTTTGGGCTCTTCATGCATGAGTGTCAGGGCCTGAGCTGTGCAGGTCCCAGACAGTCAAGTTTAGTGCCCTCAGATATGATCCAGCAGATAAAAAGAAATTTAGCATGTTTTATCTTAGCAGTAGTATGCTAATAAATGCTTAACAACTGTTCTTTCTTTTTGGCGGGTGGGGGGTGGGGGAAGAAGGAGTTCTAATTCATAGCATTTGCTAATTTTTACATGTAAATTACTTCTACCATGTCAAATGCCAAACTACCAAGGTGGCATCAAATGAATTGTAAAGTTCTTGAAAATTTAACAATAGAATTTCCCAAGCAGATATTTGCCAGCTCTAGCACCTATTGATTTGCTTATTTGTTAAAATTTAGATATATATGTATGAAATATATACATTTCATATATACATTTCATGCATATATTTCATATACACACGCACATATATATATCGTAAGCATAGAATCATAAAAAGGGTAATTAGTTATATCATGGTAAGAGCCACTGTCACTGAGCTATGATAACAAATCTTTGTTGTAAAACGGTTTCTTTCTTGAATGGTACTAGAGACACAGGACAAGTTTTGACTTTGGGAAATATGTTATTCTAGGCTATACACATACTATTTACCTCCCGGACCCCCTGCACAGTCTATGTGTTAAGTACATAAAATACTAATCAAAACATAATGGATATCAATCTTATTCACAAATAAATATAATACAATATAAATTAGGCTGCCTTTAAATTAAGAAGTTTAAATAGTCCATAGAAGTCTATAGGAGAGAGAGCACACATTATGCTGGGTTAATCAGGGGAGAATTTATGGATATAAGGTAGCATTTGAGAGAGGCTTCAAAGAATGGGGAGAACCTGGTCATACATAGAGAAGAAATAATGCACACAGAAAGCAACACTTATGGCAGTTATATCCAATTTTTCATGTTTATGACATATCCTCAAATACATTTCAGCATCATAATTGCAGAGTTTACACTTGATCCACAGGAATTGCATCTGTGTATCACATTTATCACTGTGGCACTGTTGAGTGCAACTTCCCGTTATCCTGAGTGTGCTTTCATGTGGCAATGTTTTGGCATGATATACTAAGTATATCATCTTGCAGTAATGCCATTTCTTTACTTCTTACTCTCAGCTTTCTACTCTGTATAGAACCAGATGTTCCCTCTAACAGACTCTGCTAGAAATCTTTAACCTCATTTGAGACACAATAAATTTTGTGCATTAATCCACATTTTATGGCACACATTTGAAGATCTTTGGTTACCCCATACCCTATGGCACAGCTATAGAATACAACTGGCATCAGAGAAGGCAGTGAGTAAGGTTTGGTAACCTAAGGCAGATTTGGTAACTGTGTCTGTCTAGTATATAATGGAGGGTCTGTGAAATGAAATACAGTACTGAGAAATAACATTTGAAAGGCAAATTACCAAAGTCAGTCTCTGTTATTCTGTAGGCCTAGTGTTAGTAGCTAATAGAGAACATAGCAGATAACACTAGGTTGATTGGAGAAATGGGAGATGCTATCATAACTGGGGAATCAAATGAGAGAGATATGAAGTTAAAAATTTGGTTGGGAGAGAAAATATGGTAGAAATGAGACACAGGGTCATAACCAGGTTTGTTGTGGATAGATATACAGAGCTAAACTCTCCAGAGGTTTCCCACACCCTGTTTACGGAATTCCATTCTGCCTTTATTGTTAGTTTTTAGTTTTTAAAATACAGTACACTCTCAAAGATGGTAGAGAGCAGACCAATCCAAGAAGGAACAGCAGCCTTTATTTTTGATGCCTACTTTATTCTCCATTTCAGACAGAACCCATGCCCATCCCTGACCTCCTTTAGACAGAAATATATTGACGTGACAGCGGGGAAGAAAACCGTTGATGATGCAAGTTGCCTGATACTGTCATATGGATACTGTTGGTATAGGAATAGTGATGTAAATTGTATTAACATCCCAGCTCTTTAGCTCTTTGCACTAGTGTCTACTGCCAGGTGACTTGGTGATTTGAACATTAGTTTTCAAAGGCCTTGGTGTTTGCTTGTCATATTAAGTCATGGCCATCGCAGAGAGAAACGTATGCCCAGAATAGCTCACTGGTACCAGGAGAAAAATAAGAGACACATGAAGCAGAGTTGCCACTGCTAACGTTCACTACCTACACCCAGCCCAACTTAGGGTAGACTCCAGCCTACCTGCAGGTGCATGATGGAATCAAATTGAGATTAGCTGAGTCTAGTCTAGGTTAGCTGATCCCCAGCCAGTATATAGATAAGTGAACTACAATAGCATATGATTGTCGTTTTAAGCTACAGAGTTTGGGTTAGTCTGTTGTGCAGCAATAACTAATGCAGAGAGAGTGTGAATAAGTCAATGCATGATGGAACGTACATTCTCAAAAAGAAACAGTTTTGTCTAAGTAGGACTTTGATGTGAGAGACTGTGGTGGTGGGAGCTGAGACTGTAGAGATATTTTATCATCAGCTGATTAAATGCATTAATATATATCTATGGATATTATGAGCAAAACAATTTTTTTATCTAATTGCCAAACTGGATTAGGCAAAAGAAAAATGAGAGAGATAGGATTTACTAAATAGCCTATCCTTCTCTCCGTTAACTTCTCCCTAATCTAGTTTCTGTAGGAGTTTATCTTTTATTGCAGATTTAGCAAATAGTATCAGCACACTGCTTCCATCCCTTGGCAGATGTAATTCATTAGTCAATGAGGCACTCTTCTCTGCTGAGTCAAGAAGTCTTCACAACAGAAGGCTCTTAATTCTCCCTCCTTGAAATCACCTTTCCTTTTATCTCAGAGTTCCAAATTCTACCTATCAATGATCAACTCAGATGTAACTTCCTCCATGGAATCTTCCATGATTTCTTTTACCAGATATACTGTTTTTTTCTGTTAATTAGATATAATGGTTCATTTGTCAATTTTTAGTATAGTGTATAGTATTTATCTACCTTTGTTATTTCCTATACTAATCCTAAGCTTTTTGAAGTTAGAGATGCTGTCTTTTATAAAACTTGTTCAGCATCTAGATTAGCACTTTGAATATATTAGATGACCCATAAATGTTTGTTGGGAGCATGAATTACAAACTTGAAAAGGCCACAACTGTTTCTTAACTCTTGTTTTTGGCAAGAAAAGTTTAAGATACTTTCTCATTGGTATGCAAATGTATGATTCTTCCTATGTTTAGATGCTTTCTAAATGGTGACTAATTAATTCCTCTTCTAAAATGTACCTGAGAAGAATGTAGAAGGAGGAAGTAAAAGCATGGAAGAATTCCCTACTTATAGCAAGTGAATAGCGGATGCTAAAAATTTGCAGGTGGATAGTTTTCTTCCACTTGGGTCCATGAAATTGAAAGAGATGATTTCCCCTCCAGATTTTGGGATCCATCTCTTTTTATTTAGGGCCCTAGAGATACATTAGCCCTAGAATTGTAAGTATGAATCTTCTATAAATTCAGTCATTCTTATTTGCTCAACTTATAATAAAGCAACTATTAACCTCTCCTCTTTCACACTAACCCAGACTATTTTGGTGATTCATTAAAAAAAAGAAAATTCAACACTCATAATTCTAACACCCAGCATATTTGGCTGAAATAAATTAGATACGGATCCTAAATTTCTGGATAATAACTTTTATTTTTTGAATACCTCATATATGCAAAAATAAGGGTTAATTTCACATTACAGGAAGGGAAGGAAGGAAAGAACAAATGAAAAGAGGGAGGAAAGGATTTCTGATAATGAGTGCTTTATATATTTGAATGAGTTCTGGCTTCAGATCCTAAAAGAATAATTAATATTATTATTTTTTGAGACAGTGTCTCAAAAGTGAGACACTGTCACCCAGGCTAGAGTGTAGTAGCATGATCATAGCTCACTGTAGCCTCGAATTCTTGGCCTCCATTGATCCTCCCACCTTGACCTCCCAAAGTGCTAGGATTACAGGCATGAGCCACCGTGTCTGGCCCAAGAATTGTATTTGATTCTGAGATTCTTTCAGATGTTTCCAACAATATCTAAGTTACTTATCATCAAGTTAACCCTAAGAATAAATGTGGGTTTGAATGCAAATGTTTGTGATGAGAATAGTGTTCTATCTTCTCAGTATCATGTCTTCACTGACCATATACACTTCATATACACCTATTTGATACAGCTTTCTCCTGTGACTTTTCAGAAATGTAATTTGCATAATTTCATAATTTATAATATATGATAATAATGTGTTTTTACAGAATAAGTTAGGAATATTAACTATATACGAAATTCACATTAATTGTTTCATTGCTGTTATTTTAATAAATGATATTTAAATATAAAAATAAAGCAATGAAATTTCTCTTGGGGATATCTCATAAGCTCAAAATGTACCTTATTGGATATATAAGTGTCTTTTGTTGTCAATTTTTTTTAACTGTTAGGATTATCACATTGATCGAATTTTTTCCTGTTCTTTTTAATCATACAGTTCTCTAAGATGCCCACAGAAATGATAGATTTGGAACTTGGCTTTGTTTGGAATATTCACCTTGAACCTTCTCTTTTATCTAAATTTCATCTTGACATTTTAGTTGTCTTGAGCATTTTCAATTTCACACACTGAAAATTTTATATAACGAATGATATATCCTTTATACATATTAAAGACTAATACTCTAAAATATTCCCATGTATAGATTATAAAAGAGAGGTGGACATATTTGAAGAAATGCTAAAATAGTTGGAGAAATCACATAAGAAAGTGAAGACAAACTGTAGCTTTTGAAATGTCCACCAGAGATTTCTGTTCTGCAAAGAAATTCTCGGGCAACTATTACAAACTGAATTTTTTCTATTATGATCTTTCAGTCCAAGGAAGTCTTCTTCTCCATCCCCTCCATCTCTATGTGTAGTACTTCTTGTTCATTTTGAAGTATTAGTGAAAGCTGTTGCCCACCTTCCCAAGGTAGGAACCAGGCTATGAAAAAAATACGTTGTATACGGTAACAAGAATGCCTTTAGCGCTGAAATAACCAAGACCGGAGTTCTTTTTGGGGAAATTATATACTTCTGATAATTTGAACAATACCAAAACAGCTTGCCTGAGGCCAATGGGCAAAGATATTGTGTGCCTGAGGCTGCTGAAACATCTGGGAATGGAAGGAGTGATCCTTTGCCAACAGATAGGAAGTCTCCTCAACAGACATGCCCAGAAGAAGCCTGTCTCTATCAGAACCGAACCAAAGGAAGAAAGAAAGAGGGCTACCACTCACCTAAATTCAAGATGTGTTTGTTCACTCCCCCTTTCACTGCCTTTAGCAACAATTTCCTTTTATCCTGGTTTGACTTTCTTATCTATTGACTCACTGTGGTTTTATTTCTTCTACATTATTTTTATTTATTTTCTAAATCATTTAATAATTTTAAATTCTTATTTAATTCTTGCCTATTTTCTACTCATAATTGTTATATTTTAATATGAGAAACCACTTTTTGGTGATAGGTACTCTTTGATATAATTATTGAGTTATTTGATGTTTTAGTCAATATGGAGTTAAAGCATATAATCCAAAATAATACGCGCGCTCTCTCTCTCTCTCACACACACACACTCAAGGTTGTACCATATGAAATTGCCAATATTCAATTGTTTTTGAGATTGAAAAAATGGCACTTTCATATGGTTCAACCTGGTATGAACATATCTACTAAAGGAAACTATTTAACTTTTCTGACATAGCTTAAGAGATCTACTCTTAAGAAAGCCAAGCAGTTCTCAAACAGGGAGTGAGTTAAAATCTTCAAAAACAAACTTCTGAGGAAAAAAAAAAACTTCCAATAATTTATTGAAATACCACAATGGTAGAATGCGCTTTAGGAAAAAATGGAGATAATTGTGAGGCAATTTTTTTAAAAAATGATATTCAAAAAAATGTGCAGTTGACTTTAAAATTCTTGTGAATATTCCTTGTGGATTGCTTTTAAAATCCTCTTATTAGTTCCCTCCATCCCAGAAACAACTGCTTATTAGTTCCCTCCATCCCAGTTCAATGCTGAAGTGAAGGCAACATCTCATTACTGTATTCACAGGTAACTTTTCAAAACTTCCCTCTGCAGTATTTTTCAAGACTCATCATTAAAAATTCAATACACAGATAAGTCATTTCATTTGTCCCCAAGCGTGATGTGTGCATCTGCAGACTATAGTATGATAGTATTTCAAAAAGCAAACGTGATAGACATAGGACCAACTGGCAAATCTAAAAAATTCAGCTTTGGTTTAAAGAGAGAAGAAAAAACCAAATACCATTTTTTTCCTTCAAGTAATTCATCTTTAGTTGTTGGTAACATGTACAGAGTATTTGCAAATAGAATGAAGCATTAAAACATCCATCAATAAATCCTCTTCTTTTCTTTCCTTCTTTTCAAATACAGTTTCTCATCCTTTATCTGGCTTTTTTAAGTAGGTTGATTGTGATAATTCCTATGTGTCCTTCTGGGCTGCAGTGATGAGCCTATGAATGCTTGCTCATAAAATGATGAAAAATACATAGGGAATTAGAAAGTAAAAACAGGAAAAAAAAAAAACACAGGGAAATGAGGATAAGGGGGAAAGGCTTACACATACACACTCAAATCCCTTCTCAGCTGGTGGTGTTCAGAAACCATTCTTGTAATTTGAAAATCAGTACAATATATGCTGATGAAAGAGATTCGGTTTGTGCAAAATGACTACTGTAAATATCAAAGAGGGTTTTGCTTACCACATCGAATGGAACACTTTTGAGCTTTTGTGTGAATAATACACCCTAATATGTTTCAGAGTTAATCATACAAGATAGTCCTGTTCAGGCTGAACACTATGGCAGAAGCATTGAGTTAGTAGAGAAAAGGAAGTGAGGTATTAAATATAATAACTGATTTCAGAAAGCAAGAGTTTGATGATAAGTATCATAATGAGAAACAGAGAAAGAAAACAAATGTTTAATGGAATTTTGGAAGGGTTTCCCAAATTTGAGAGTCTATCCTATTATATAAACTTCACCAAAAGATAGGACTCAGTAAACCTTTGTGTGCTTATTTTATAGGATAGTTACAGGTTTAATTGATAGTTTCTACCTATAAGGATCTCACCATTTAAAGAGGAGACAGAGGAGTAAATCAATCATTACAATATACTGTAATAAACATAGAAATATGAAGTACTAGAAAGTATAAAATGGGGCGAAATCAAATTTGTTGACAGAGTGAGTCAGAGCAGGCTCTTGGAGGTGGTCACACTGGTACTGAATCTTGGAATGCTCACTGGAATTAGCTAGGTGGAAAAAGTGATGGGAAAAGGCAAAAGAAAGAGTATGTTCAAAGCCATAAACTAGAAAAGCATAAGATATTTGATGAATTACATGCAGGCTGTAGAGCCAGATTATAGAGACAGATGGAGCAGTAGAATTGAACCACTTGTAACTATCAAGAGTTGAACCCTTTCTAGCTACCAACAGTATGCAGTTGCCCCACGTAAGCACCTAGCTAGAATGTCTTTTCAGAACCATGTCTGTTTTCCTCTTCTATGGAGGCCTCAACAGCCTCATTTCTTGTTTAGTCCTAATAAAGCTAAGGGAACCTGCCCCCTTCAGAATGTGGCAGGCTGTCAAGCAGACTTTTATACTTTCTTCGGTCATCCAAAGGCTCTTTTTGCCTTTCTAGGAGGAGGGACTTGGAAAATCATTAATCCATAGTGTCCTAAATATAATGCTTTGTCCTGATACAAATACAAATGCTACCCTGAATAATACAGAATATTTTCAGGAAAACATACCAAGAGTTACCTGACTGAAGGTTTTTAGGTGAGAAAAACTTCTTGAGTGGCCCGGGTTTTCTCCAAGCAGATATGCCTTGGTAGTAGCAGTGGCAGTCTGCCTGTATAGAGTGAGGCACTCCCAGATTGGTAAAGCCATGAAGCGGGGCTTACTGAGCCCCGTAACTCCAAATGACCTCACCTCAAAATGTCAGAGATGCTACTTTACATGGTCACTAAATTTACCTTTTGCAAACTTGACTCCTGGTTTCAATATCTGAGTTCCAAGTACAATTTTGTTATATGTTCCCAATATCATTTTGCATTACATACTTTATTCACTGATTCTAAAATGATATTTATTGTGAAATATTGTATATACTACTAAAGTAGAAGAAATGCTGCCAACTAAGTCATAATGAATTGTTGTCTTATCACTTATAATCTTTATATTATACCTATAAGGAAAAAAACTTATTAAAGAAATCTTAATAATATACTGTTCTTGTGCAAACATAAAATACATTATGATTAAGGTAACTTCAAAACATTTTCATATTTGAATTTGTAAACTTTGAGTCACTTTTCAACTCAGAGTCAATGATAACATGTTTTCCCAGACAGAATCATCCTCTGAGCTATCAAGAACATTGGAGGTTTATTAGCATATTTTAAAAGGTGTTCCATGTGACTCCTGCCTGGTTGTTAAAAAAAAAAAAAGAAAAAAGAAAAGAAAATTTAAGATACGTTCGGAATCGTGAGATACTAAAATGTGGGGTAAAATGAATATCCTGGAATTGATGAAATATTTCATATAGTATTTACTGAGCATAACACATGCACAGTCACACGACAACTTTGTAAAGATGCCTGGTCTACAGGAATATCCAGTCAGCTATCTATGAGGCTAGAAGACATGGAGCAAAGCCAGCAAGGCCAGAATCTGTCTGGCACAAGAACATTGCATGGTACAGAGTAGGTGCTGCACATATCATTTTTGAATGAATGAGTCCCAATTTTATAGCAGAATTATGCATTGTCTCATACAAATTTATTTGTATCATTAGTTAATTCAACAATTCATGTATTACCTAGAGAAAACTTTGACTTAACCTGGATATATAATTCAGCTCTCTTCATTTTAAATGAGCAATACCTTTGGCTTTTCACAAATACATAAAGTCGGGGGGCGGGGGGGAAGAGAGTTTGAATACACAAAAGCAGTGGTGATGGCCAAATGCACTTCTGCATTGTGCAGAGGTCATGCAGTGATACAGAATGGGTACATGTGTACTCAGATTAAAATGATAGACTAAGAGTCTCATGCTCTACCAATTTAGGTAGCATATGGCTCAATGGAAAAACAAACAAATGAACAAACAATAATAATTTGACTTAAAAATGGGCTAAGGACTTGAATAGACATTTCTCCAAAGAAGACATACACGTAGCCATGAGGTATGGAAAAAGATTCTTGATGTCACTCATCAGGGAAATGCAGGTCAAAACCACAATGAGCTGTCTATCATCTCACACCTGCTAGGATGACTATTATCAAAAATGCAAAACAATGTTGGTCAGTATGTGGAGAAACTGTTGGTAATAGTGCAAAATGGTGTGATATATATATACACACACAATGAAGTATTGTTCAACATTAAAAAAGAAGGAAATCCTACCATATGAGATGACGTGGATGAACCTGGAGGACAACATGCTAAGTGAAGTAAGTCGGTCACAGAAAGACAAATACTGCATGATTCCACTTAAATGAGGAATTTAAAATAGTCACACTCAGAGAAGTAGAGAATAAATTGGTGGTTGGCAGGGGTAAGCGGTGGGGGGAAGGTAGAGGAGGAAATGGGGAGTTGCTAATCAATGGGCAGAAAGTTATAGTTGTGCAAGATGAATCAGTTCTAGAGATTTGCTGTACAACATTGTGTCTATAATTAACACTATAGTATACTAAGAATCTGCCACAACATTTTCTTAAGCCAAAGCTTTATTGAGAGCAAGGCCCTAACTCTCTTTAATTCTATAATGGATGAGAGGTAAGGAAGCTGCAGAAGAAAAGTTTGAAGTGAGCAGAGGTTGGTTAATGACGTTTAAGGAAAGAAGCCTTCTCCACCACATAAACGTGTAAAGTGAAGCCGTAAATGCTGATGTAGAAGCCACAGCAAGTTATCCAGAAGATCTAGCTAAGAGAACTGATGAAGGTGACTACACATAACAATATATTTTCAATGTAAACAAAACAGTCTTATATTGGAAGAAGATGCCACCCAGGACTTTCATATCTAGACAGGAGGAGTCAATGTCTGGCTTCAAAGGACAGGCTGGATCTCTTGTAAGGGGCTAATGAAGCTGGTGACTTTAAGTTGAAGTCAATACTTATTTACCATTCCAAAAATCCTAGAGACCTTAAGAATTATGCTAAATCTGCTCTGCCTGTGCTCTAGAAATGGAACATCAAAGCTTGGATGACAATGCATCTGTTTACAGCATGGTTTACTGAATAAAATGAATATTTTAAGTCCACTATTGAGACCTACTAGTCTGAAAAAAAGATTACTTTCAAAATATTACGGCTCATTGACAGTGCACCTGGTCACCCAAGAGCTCTGATGGATATATACAAGATTAAAGTTACTTCCATGCCTCCTAACACAAATCCATTCTGCAGTTCATGGATCAAGCAGTAATTTCAACTTTAAAATCTTATTATTTAAGAAATGCATTTCATAAAGGCTATAGCTGTCATAGATAGTGATTCCTCTGATGCATCTGGACAAAGTAAATTGAAAACCGATGGAAAGAATTCATCATTCTAGATGCCATTAAGAACATTTATGATTCGTGGGATGAACTCAAAATATCAACATTAACAGGAGTTTGGAAGAAGTTGATTCCAACTCTCATGGATGACTTTGAGGAACGCAAGACTTCAGTGGAGGAAGGACACTGGAAATAGCAAGAGAACTAGAATTACATGTAGAGCCTAAAGACGTGACTGAATTGCTACAATATCATGGTCAAACTTGAATGGATGAGGAGTTGCTTCTTATGGATGAACAAAGAAAGATTTCTTGAGATGAAATCTCCTCCTGGTGGAGATGCCACAAACATTGTTGAAATGACAACAAAGGATTTAGAGTATTACCTAAACTTAGTTGATAAAGCAGCATCAGGGTTTGAGAGGACTGACTCCAATTTTGAAAGAAGTTCTACAGGTAAAACGCTATCAAGTACCATTGCATGTTAAACAGAAATCTTTTGTGAAAGGAATTCAATCAATGTGGCAAATTTCATTGTTGTCTTATTTTTAAGAATTACCACAGCTGCCCCAACCTTCAGCAACACTAACTTGATCAGTCAGCAGCCCTCTGTATTAAGGCAAGACCCTCCGCCAACAAAAAGATTATGACTCGCTGAAGGCTCAGATGATAGTTAACATTTTTTAGCAACAAAGTATTTTTTAATTAAGGTATATACATTTTTTTACATAATGCTATTGCACACTTAATAGACCACAGGTATAGTATAACATAACTCTTATGTGCACTTGGAAATCAAAACATTTGTGTGACTCACACTGTTGTCAATATTTACTTTATTGGGGTAGTCTGGGACTGAACCCACAATATCTCCAAGATATGCCTGTACACTTAGGCTTAGGGGCTAGAAATAAATGATGATATGTGCAAATACTTTGTGATATGTATTTAAATAAAAATTTTGAGAAACTATGCTCTTTTGATTATACTCCCTTTGCCTGAATCTTTACCCTCTGCATTCTTTTCCATATTTCTGCTTCAATATCTAATCACTTTTTAAGGGCCAGTCCAAATGAATCTTTCTTTAGCAGTCTCTGTATTTGGACTATCCCCAGTAGATTTTAATTACTTCCTCATCTACATTCCCATGGTGTTTTAAGCAAAATTTGAGTAGAATAGTTACATGACTTTTGTTTATATATTTTTTCTAATTCCTGCTAAAGTGTAAGTTCCCTAACAGGATGTTCATTCATTCAAACATTATTTTAACTTATCATATGACAGACAACTCATGGATTCTAATGCTGGGGAAAAATTCTTCATAGGTTTCTTATGTTTCTCCTTCATGATCCAGACCATTTAACTAAAATATATTTTTGAATAGAAAACAGCCTTAGAATCTATATCCTGCCAGAGAGATGTAGAATCATCCACCTCCTTGTGGATAGTCTTCATAATTTCTGACTTAACACTCCTCTGCATGTATGTACACATGAGTATGTGCATGAATGTACATCCTTGTGTGTACTGGAGCAAAATGAGAAACAGAAGAAGAGATGCATATTAAATAGATAATTATACTTTAAAATGTGATAACTTCTGAAATACAGCAGAGTTCTATAGGAGAAAACAGAACCTGCAAGGCTAATGAATACTGAATATTTTTAAAATAATTGTTAAAATACTACTCAGTGTTGAGATAAGGTGAGGGGAGGGTTCTGTCCAGTCATCTAGAAAGTTTATCTTTCCACCATGTAAAACCACAGATTTCCTCTCTGCCTCTGACCTTCTTTGCAGTGGAAGCTTTCTTCCTACACTTCCAGACATCATCTGATTCATTTGGTTCGTATCCTTGTGAACAGAAAACCAATCTTTTCTTATTTCTCACTCTCTTTCTCCTCACCTCCTGGATGATCTAGAGCTTCCTGTGACCCTGCGGCCTCCCCTATAATCTGATAAGGAAATTATAGCACCATACTGTGCTTTGCTATAAGAATTATTTCTTTAAACAACAGATGTCAGAGTTAGAACAACAAACAGAAAAAGCAAAAAAGAGTACGGAAGAGTCCGTCGTCATTTAGTCTCACCAGTGAGACTTGCTGGGCACCTCAGTGAGTGTCACAGGTACCGGTGTTGAGTGCTTTCAGAGGCAGTGAGAAGATGAGCTATTTCAGCCTTCCCTTCCTTGGATATTAGATAACTCTGGTTGGTTTAACTTTTTTCTTGCTTCTGTGTCTTTTTAGGTCCTGGGAACATTGGTGAAAAATCAATTTCCCAAACTATGTGAGAGACATACTCCTGCCCAGACCCAGCCAGGACCCCTATAGCTAGTTCCCTTCCTGTCTCCTCCCTACTGGAATAGTGGGGACAGAGCTGGGGTTGAAGTAGAGCAAAATTTATTTCCTTAGGAGACAAGCAGTGAGGCTGAAGATGATCACTAGAGTGTGGGAGGCTCAGTTCCATCAGAGGCCCGTGGCCACGCCCACACTCCCTGCCCACAGCCACCCCGGAGGGGCAGGCATTGCTGCAGCAGGAATATAAAAGTGTGGGCAAACCGTTTGAGGCTGGCTGCTTCCTTCAGTGCATGGCCCCAGCCAGACTGACCAGCTTAGACTCAGAGATCCAAGTAAGCCCCACAGACCAGTCCTGACCTGAGGTTGGAGCTGAGATGTAATGGATTAATAACAACTCAACATCAATAAAAAGGTCAGAAAGCCTGAACATTCTGGACGCACTGATCAGTCTGTTCACAGCCATGAATCTTGACACTATAGACACACGGTCAGGCATAGCAGCTGACCATCTCAGTACCCAACAGCTCTTTTGTACACATTGACCCGAAGAGAACATCCCAAAGAGAGTAACAGTCCCTGACCACAGAAGGCTCCACATTTGTACCTTGGGAACCCCCTATAATCCCATTGCAGATGGCTGTGGGACTTTGAATATATGGTGAGGTAGAGAGTGGGCAGAAGGTCAAGTTTTGATGGTCCCAAGGCCTAGGTGGGCCAATCTCTACCCTATGAATCTAGGATATGTTTTCCCAAAGTACAACTAAGCTTGATTTTCAAAATGGTTATTACAGCCAATGAACATGCAAGCGTCCTGTGATAATGTGGAATACTTACTAGTCAACAAATACCATTTTAAGTGCTTTATATGTATCAACTTCTTTTATTCTTACAGCAACCCTATGACATAGGTCCTATCATTACCCCTATTTAATAGGTGAGAAAACAGAGGCAGTGGGAAGTTAGCATCTTGCCCAAGGTCACAAAGCCAATACTTAGAGAGCCAGAAAGTGAACCTGTGCAGTTGGGCGCTAAAGTTTCCTCCATAACCACTATTTCCTACTATGTGTTCGATTTTTTTAAAAGTTGACATTGACAGGTGGTAGGTAGGCAGTGATATTTCTATAAAAATCTTATGTGTTGCTAAATGTTCAATTAATGTTCTTTTAATCTTAGAACTCTGTAACATATAACATACTATATTGAACCTAAAATAGTGCTTAGGAGGATATGTTATGTGTTTCTCAATATGTTATAGGAATAAAGTTTTGAAAGAATCTGATTATTCCTTCTGAAATATAAAAGGACCATAACACTTTTTCCCTGAGAAGCAGAACCCTCAGTTGATGATAAAACTTTATGATTTATCTTCCCATAGGATGAGTTAGAGCTGATACTTTCAAAGTCAAAGATGGAATCTCACAGAGGGCTGAAACCCATGTGATACTATATAGGGGTGAGGTAACAATATTGGAGATAAAGAATAAAGTTCCAGCAGAAAAATCCTTTGACTTTTCTAGAGGCCTTTTGTTGTCCTGAAATTTCTGCCTTTTTGCTTATTTTGAAAGTATGAAGAATATCAACAAGTGTAAAAATCAGGCAGTCACTTCTGATTGTCACAGGTCACTGACACAGCTCCCCAAGTGAAACTAGCATGTGTAAAAACTGAAGAACCTCTGACTTTACCTTTTGCTTTCAAAGTATTGAGATAAGTCAAGTTTACCAAAGCCTATTAGAGAACAGTAATCATAAGGAGACCAATATTTAAATAAAATTGGCATGAATTATTCAGACAAGTAGGAAAACTTTCTAAAATGTCCCTGGTGTCCAATACTGAGATCTGACGTTATCTTCTTAAGTCAGAATGTTTGCATATGACTTTCCCTACATTACCTCTATTAGCCTAATCACTTCAGAAAAAGCGGTTCTCAGCCTCGGGTACACATTAAGGTTACTTAGGGAGCTTTAAAACATACACTTACCTGGGTTAGAGCTTCTGATTTAATTGGTTTGGGATGTAGCTTGAGCATCGGGATTTGGAAAAGCTCCCCAAGTGATTCTACATGCACAAAAGTTTAAAACCAGTGCTTTAGAGTAACTCTGTTATCTAACTCCACCTTCATTCCCAATCTACCCTTTCCCTCCTTCTCCTCCCACTCCCACACACGGGCCTCTCCCTCTCTCACCCCAGTTAAGAACTGAGAGTTATATACACTGCGAGCAGGTTGTTCTAACCTAGGAGGTATTAATTCATCTAACTTGCCTGAAAACTGTTAGCTCTTAATATTGCTAGAAACATCTAGCATACTGTAATTAGCATCCATAAAGTCTAGATTATGATTGTATGATAAGCCAGTTAGAATATTTTTGAGTATATTTTAGGGAGAACATTAAAAAAAGAATGAAAATTGACATACTCTAAAGGACCAAATTTATATTCCCCAGCTTGTTAACGAGTGTCTATGAAAACAGAATTTCCTGAACACATAAATTTTGGCAAACAATGGATAAAAATAAAGTTAAACATGTTTTCCCTATGGAACTCTTAAAATGCTAACATGTATTGTGACTCTTCAAGAGTATCATTATTCAGGGTTCACAAACTTATTTAAGCTATTTTTATATTAATTAGGGAAATAATTTCTTAGAACACCAATTATTTTTCTTTTTCTTCTTATGTTTCTTCTCCTTCTCCTCCTTCTGCTTAAAGCCAGAACACTTTTAAAAATAAAAAAAAAATAAGAACTTTCCATTAGGTCATTAAATATGAAATGCATGATTTCAAATCAAAAGTTTAGTGTATTATATCTCAAACAAAAGGAAGTACAATTAGTGAAAAGTATGCACCTAAATGATTTACACAGTTTTGCCATCTTAACGGTAGCTTGTTTATGCCACCAGCAAAGAAGCCTGGAAAGCAAATGGCGATGAAAGCATGGAAGGTATTTTCCACAGCTTGTTGAGAATTGACTGTTAATATTTTCCTTGCAAGAAGTGGTCCAAAGCCTGGAAGATGTGGTAGTCAGATGGTGCAAGGTCTGGTGAATATGGTGGATGACAGAGTTTCCAAGTCCACCTTCTGTAGTTTGAACAGCTTTGTTTATATGATATGTGGTCTAGCATTGTCTTGCCAGAGGATTGGCCTATCTCTATTGACCAATCTCAGCTGCTTAATTGCAATCATTCTCATCATTTCATCCAACTTGTTGCAGTAGACATCTGCTGTAATTGATTGACGAGGTTTCATTAAACTGAAATGGCTCTGACACCATTCTATTGATCCATTAAAACACAGTCATTACACCTAATCCATTTACCACCTCAAGCAGATGTTGAGGATATTCCTTCAGGTATTAACATGAAATTATTGATTGGGTTTGCATACTTAATCAGCCTTAAAAATAGGCAAAGTATAATCAAGCCACAGCATAGAAATCCAAGGTCAGGTGCAAGTTTTCAGGGTACCCACAAGACATGGGATTTTTTTAATCTATGGTGTCACAAGACTCTAAGAAGAGACAACTTATCCTTCTGCTTTATATGGAAAAGGGAAGGTGTACCTGTACATAGCTCTGAGTGTATGATATGTGCTTATATAGTACAAACTAAAGTGATATTTCTATTACTATATAGAGATGAGTTTGAATATTTATTGGTCTGCTTGTTCTTCGTTGTGCTCTTATAGCTTCACATAAAGAAATGACATCGTTTTATTTGAGAAATGTCACTTGAACGTCAACTGGGAAAGAGATACTGTAGTAAATACTGGGAAAGGGGCTCACGTTATTTTTGAGAGATGATGAACATATTATAGGAGATTTAATAGAGAACTTGAAAGTCCATACGTGAAGGTAAATTGAGACATTCTTATGAATGTTTTTGACAGCTGCTCCCCATAAGGGACAAATTCAGTTTCATTCTGAACAGGTAATGGAATATATAAATTTAGTTATACAGATTATTATAATAAAGGTTGTTGTGTTTTTGCACGAGTGAAGTTCAATAAAAATTTTCTCCCTCTGCTTTTATAGCGAGGATATGTGTTACATAAGAAATTTAAGTGACTTGAATAAAAGTGAGGACATTTTCTATGAGAGGGAAGGAAAGACCTAATTTGAGGAAGACATCTGTAAAATATCCATTTCTTACTCTATGGATATGGCTAGCTTTTAGTGAGTAGACCTTAAATGGTTCTACGTTCATACCTGAAGTCAATGGGAAATATCCATGGGCCTTAATAAGGAAAACTATCTGAAAATCTGGGCACCCATCATTTGTTTTTTAGAATTTAAAGAAAGTATGTGAAGAAATTAGAAAAGGCATAATTCTTTCAGTGAAGTGATGAAAACAAGGAAACTAAATCTCAGAGGCTCAACCTAACAAAGGCTGAATTCTCACTCACACTACATGTCTATTGAGGATTGCTGAGAGCTATGTTCTACGCTATTCTCACTTTAGGACCCCAACTGATGGAGTAGCCACTCTCTGGGAAATTGCATGTCATTGTTGCAGAAGAAAAAGAGAAAAAAAATAGTGAGCACATATCAACTCTCAAAGCTTCTGTCCAGAAGTAACACACATCACTCCAGCAGCATTGTATTGGCCAAAGAAAATCACATGGCCACAGCTGACTTCAAAGGGGTGATTAATTATGTTTAAAGGTAAACTGAGGCATAATACAATTTTTAAAGAATTTGAGAAAACAATAATTCATGAATTAGGCACCTCTAAATCAGTGTTTGGGGGACTCTGTTAAAGAAGCATTATGGATAGGCTTTTGTAGAGCGAATGCAGAAGTGATAAAAAGAAAATATTTGATTACAGTTAAAAGTTATCTTATTTGGTCTACCCCACTGGAAAGCCCCTAATTATATAAGTTTGTTGACTGCTTCTGATTGGTTGAGCTTAAGTTCTATTTTTCTTTAATATAGGCATTTATAAGAAACAGCTCAAGTTTCACTTATGTTTGCAAACCATGAAAATTAAGGTCACTTATGAGGTCTGAATGGCTTTGTCTGCTCAGGAATTCTTCAAGCCTGGTTTCCATTTTAATTTACTTTAATAATTACAATATTATCATGTGGCTGAAAGATAAGAGGGAAACAACTACTTTTCAACTGTCTTAATGGTTATCACAGCATATTTGGCATAAAGTTTGTCTTTTACCTGGCCTAACTTCACCCTTTATAATATGCAAAACATGCCTCATATTTACAAAAATTAAAAAAGAAAGCTGTTATGCACTGACATGTCAATATTACCTGTCCAATTTACCATCATATTATGGGCTCAACAGAAGCAGGAAGAGAAGCAGAAATGTCATCGTCATTCATTCTTGCCAAAATGGGCCTTATAACAGGACGTACTGGGTGGCCTCTGATGGAAGCCAGTGATGTGCCAGATGCTGTCTCACTAGCACCCATGACAATGTGCTGCAGGACTCAACTTAGGTACTGTACACGGCAAAGATGTTGAGGAATGAGTTGTCCTTTAGTGATTTCAAGTGATTGAGGGCTGCATGTAAGGAAAAAAAGTATAACAAATTGTAAATGACCCTAAAACTCCACTGAAGAAGAAAGTGATGCGCATTTAGCAGTAGGCATGGTGGGAAGAATGGGGTGAACAAGAAGAAAAGCCCATCATAAGGTCTATAAAAGCCTTCCCTGCTGTCCTCACCCATGCCTCCTCACCTGTCATCCAGCAATCAGGAGATTCCTCTTATATGGAGAAATCAGCACTGCACAGCCTTGAAGTTTAGAAAGAAAGAAAGAAGGCAAAAATAACATCCTACATTTCCCTGACTTGCATGCCAATTATCCCATTTGGCCAAGGCACAACAAAATATGACTTATATCTGGATTCAGCAGGGTGAAAACTCACTGAAAGGTAGGAAAACAAGAATAATATTTGAGAGAGAGAAAAGAAAAATTTCCAGCTCTCCAGGGTGAGTCCTGAAGTCAACCCTGAAAAAGTACAACATGCCATGTATTCTCCACTTCTGTAAGTACAAACACAGCTTGCAGCCTATGCAGGTTCTCTCTCCTAAACATTCTGAGGCCAAATCATGCTGTGAGCAAGACTTTAGATGTGTTTGTGTTGGGGAGGGGGGTGGGAGGGGAGCAAGACAAAGCTAAATAATACATTTTTGATCGGTGAGCCAAAGGCATCTTATGGGCATTCATGCTTATCTCTCTCTGTGGTTTCTAGCAAATCAATCCTAATGCAGCTACTCTTTGGATTTGGTCCCGCTTTCCATTGTAATGTTAAATCCACATTTGTATATTAAATTCATCCAGCTTTCCTAGGGAGCATCACCCACACAATGGTCTCCGCCTATGACTCAGAGGGTGTCATGCCAAGTCTGCTGTTTTTATTGAGTTTAAAATGTGTCCAATCAGTCATTATGTTGCAGCATATATAATTTTACTAAAGAACGATTCCCAAGAGCAAAAACCCAAAGCAGTGAATGAAGACATAGAAATGGTAATCCATAAATTCTTTAACATGCCCCTTAGTTTTCATAAAGCAAAACAAAAATATTTTAACTGTTAAAACCCTTTAGATATCAGGACTGGATTTTCCATAGCAAACCACTTGGCAAAGTAGTTGTGCCCCAAGCTACAAGGATAACATTGAAAAGGCATATTTAAAATGTTAATGGAATTCAAATTTACAGTTTCTCTTGCATTAATTAAAAGATATTTCTATTGATCTTTACCACATGCCTATGAGACTGTGGGTTTTGAAGGAGAACAACTAAGTACTAAACAGTTGAGCTGATTGATTTGAGGTCAGACAGCCGGCCTATCATGCCATCTTAGCAAGCACTCATGGCCCAACATGGGGTCGAAAGTTCTTTCCACTAAGCTAAATTTCCATTCTCTCTGATACCTAATACTGCTTATTAAAGATGATCCCTTTTTATTATAATTCTCTCTTTATTTAGTTCATCCAGAGAGTAAAATCAATCACATTGGCCAAGAGTACACTACTCACCATGCTCTGACCTATCTATTTTATTGAACATAATTGTTGATTCAAAGGCTCATTGGACCAATGTCTTATTATGAACCAGATACGTGTTATGAGCACAAAACTCTGCTTTCTTAATATCAAGATGTGGAAACCTAGGAAAAAGAATAGTAAAAAGTTCTTTAAGTTTGCCAATGACTCAGCCATTTGACAAATACCCTTCGAGTGACTGCTCTAAGCCACACTTTATTCCTGAGAATAGGGGAATAGAAATACAACCTCTGGACACAGACAAGACAAAGATCCTCTACCATTCTAGTAACTGGTAATTTTTTCACTGTGCAAAGATTCATTGAGTACCATGTGAAAGATAATCATGTAAACATAATTTTGGAAGCAACACATTGTAGTATAAAGCAATGGATTAGAAGACAGCATTTCACCAGTTTTTCTAGCTAAATTATTCCTCAGAAATATCCAGCAAATTTAGTAAGAGCATTGGGAAAATATAAAGATTTTTTTCCTTATTAAATATTTTAAATAGTAATCAATTATTTATAAAATACATGGAGATAAAATATATGATAGCATAAATACCAGGAGTGAAGAAATAGAAGTATACTCTTAAAAGGTTTTTATACTATATATGAAGTGGTGTAATAGCACTTAAAATTAAATTATAGTAAGATATAGATATTATACTATGAAAAATAATAGTAACAAAAATAATGAGTTATTGCTAATAAAGCAATAAACGAGATACAATGGAATCATAAAAAATACTCTAGAAATGCAGTTAGGCAGTAAAGTGTAGGGAAAAGAGATGGTACAAAAATGGTGAAGAAAATCAAAAGATGGTAGATATAAATCTCAATACATAAATATTTACATTAAATATATATGAACTAACCCCAAAGTTAAAAGGCAGAGATTGTGAAATTATATAAAAAAAGTCAAGACTCAAATGTCTTGCTTACAAAAAATCCACTTTAAATATAAGGACACAAATAAGTAAAAGTAAAAGGATGGAAATGATATATCATTCTCACACTAAGAAAAAAAGTGAAGCACAAATTTTGGTTCTCAATAAGAAGTAAATTCATTCCGTTTTATTCCTCCTGCTAATTGCAATGAAAAAACCCTGGACATTTACCATAAATCTCTAAATGATAAAAAAGTAAAATAGACTGACTATGAAGCTTAGGTTATGAGGAACAACCTGGTAGTTAATAGGTTATTTCTCACCTTCTATATATCCCAGCCTGGATATTAAAGAAGCTTGCAATCTGGAAATACCAATGGGAGCCAACAAAATGTAGCTCCAATGGATGCTACAACAGCAGAGCTAGTGGGCAGAATTCAGCCTTTACTCTCTCTACAGTACCAAGACAGTATCCTGCTTTCCTGGAATCTATGGATAAGGTTCTGATGTCAATCTCCCACTGCCCACCATAAAGCTCCCTCAGTGAACGCTGTGGACAGAACTATGTCATTCTTCTCTAATGAAGTAATGAAGTAGCATCCCTCCCCCTCCCAAGATAACACTCCAGAAACTGTTATTTGGGTAACACAAGTAGGCTACACAATAATAGCACTGTGGAGGATTTATAAACTAAATTGACGTTTTACTCATATTGGACCCACAGTCTCAAAACTGAGCCAGGATATGCATTCTGAAATTGAACAAGATGACTATCTGCTAAAATAGATTTAAATAGGAACCATGATATTATGATACTCAGATGTCCAGGATGCTGTCTAAAATCATCATATGAAGAATTTGGGATATCTTACCTCAAATATAAAATCAACAGTGCAAACACCCAGATTATACAGATGTTGGAATTATTTGAACAAAGATTTTAAATTAGCTATAATAAAAATGCTCTGAGAAATTAAAATAACTCTTGAAATAAATAAACAATAAAAATTCTCAGCAAAGACAGAAAAAACAATGAGAAAATAAATGAAATTTTTAGAACTGAAAAATAAAATAATAAAAAAAGTTACTGGATGAGTCAACCGTAGAATGAAAATGGGAGAGAAAAGAATTAGTAAAATTTAAATGAGATCAATGAAAATTATTCAATATTAACCACAGATATAAAATAGAATTTTTTAAAAGTAGGAAATAAAAGAACTGAGCTTCAAGTATCTATGAGACAATGACAAAAGATCTAAACTATGATTATTGAAATCTTGGAGAGAAAAAAGAATATTAGGGTGAAAAATATTTAAAGAAATAATGATTGAAAATTTCCCAAATCTGATGAAAGAAAAAAAATCTAAAATAATAAAAAATAATAAAATGGAAGATTTAAATCCAAATAGATCAATAATTATATTAGATGTAGAAGGCATAAAATATCCATTAAAAGGCAAATTTGCAGAATAGCAAAAATAAAAATAAGCAAGAAACTTGCTTTAAATTTAATAGTATAGTTATGTTAAGGTGACCAGAGGGGAAAGCTTGTCCAAATATTAATCAAAAGAAAGCAGGAGTAAACAATATATTTCAAAATAATCTATGGTACAAAAAAGATGTCTCAAACGTAACAAAAATATGTAACAGTAAAAATGAAAATGAAAAATGTCAGAGTCTGTGGGACACAGCTAGAAAAATACTTGGAAATTTATTGCACTTAATTCTTATGTTGGAAAAGAAAAAAATATCTCAAATCAATAATCTAAGCTCCTACCTCAAGAAACTAGAAAAAGGACAAAATAAACTGAATGTAAGTAGAAGTAATAAATATAAGAGCTAAAATCAATTCAATTTCAAACAGAAAAAGATATGAGAAAATCAATCAAATCAGAAACTGTCTTTTAAAAAGTTCTAAAATTGACAAACCTCTAGCAATGTGAAAAATAGGAAAAGAGAGAGAGTAAGAGAGAGAGAGAGATACTGACTATAAATTACCAGTATTAGACAGGAATGAAGGAAGGCTTACCACTAGAAATCTCACTGACATTAAAAAGATAAGTGAATACTACAAACAACTCTCTGCCCATAAATCCAACCACTTAAATAAAATAGATGAATTCCTTGAAAGGCACAAAATCTGAAATATACTTAAGAAGAATTGGATAATCAGAACTGTCCTATGCATATTAAATGCATTGAATTCATATTTAAATCTTCTCCATAAACTAAACTCCAACCACAGATGGCTTTACTGGGGATTTCTACCAAATTTCCAAATAAGAAATAACATTTATTCTATAAAAACTCTTCCAGAAAATTTAAAAGGAAAGAATACTTCCTTGCTCGTTATTTGGGGCAAGAATTACCCTGATACCAAAACCAGACAAAGGCATTAAAAGAAAACAAAACTGCAGTCCAATATTCCTCATAAACATAGGTCTAGAAATTTTAAGTAAATTTTAGCAAACGAAATCCAACAATACATAAAAATAATATGTAACGACCCAGTAGGGTTTTATCCTAGTAAAGCAAAGTTTATTTAATATTCAAAAATCAGTTAAAGGAATTCACCATATTAACAGACTAAAAAGGAAAAACTATGTGATCATCTCAGTAAATACAGAAAAACTTTTGACAAATGCAACAACTATTTATTTAAAAAAAATTCTTTTGACTCTCAACAAACTAGGAAAGAAAGGAAGCCTGCTCAGGCTCATTAAAGAATATCTAAGAAAAACATACAGCTAGCATCATTCTTAATGATTAAAAATGGAATGTTTCCCCCTAATATCAGGAAGAGGGCAAGTGTGTTGACTCTCTCGGATTCATTCATATTACACTGAGGTTCTAGCTAGTGCAATAAAACAATAAAAAGAAATGAAAGAAATGAACAGCATTCATATTAAAGTAAGAATTAAAAGTACCTTCATTCACAGATGAATAAATGTTCATGCAGAAAACCCAATTAAATCTAAAAACTAGTAAACCAGCAAGTTTGAAGTATAGAAGACATATTTTTATAATGGTGAAAAGACAATTTAATGGTGAAAGGATCTTCTTTACAACAGATGGCTTTGAAACAAATATCTACCAGCAAAAAGATAAATATTGATCCACATCTGTTACAACAAACAAAATTGAAGTCAAAATTGATCATAGACTTAAATGTAAAACTTAAAATTATAGAACTACTAGTATCAAATATGGTAGAAAACCTTTGTGATCTGAGTTAGAAAAAATGTCTTTTATGTAATACCAAAAGCACAATCTATAAAACAAAAAAATAAGTGCTGAGCTGAATGAACTTCATGAGATTCTAGAACATCCGCACTTCAAAAACAAAACAAAACAAAACAACACTGTCAAAAGAATGAAAAGACAAGCCACAAACGTGGAGAAAATATTTTCCTCTCAGGGATATTTCAATCAACATTATCTTCTATTAATAATACTTTTCCTGAGTTTTTCATTTTTTTCTAACATATCTTTGATGCTTCTGTTTTGCTTCTCTGAACGTGATTTTCAAAATGCAACATCCTCTTATTTCTTTGTAAACTATGTACCCATTAACATATTTATAGTTACTGTTATATGCACTTGTCTTTAATAGAAAGAAAAATAAGAAATGACAAACCAAAACCAAAAACACAATATTTCTTTTGTATTTACCTATGTAGTTAATCTTACTAGTGTTCTTTTTCTTCATGTGGCTTTGAGTTATTGTTCCAATGTCCTTTCATTCCGGCCTAAAGACGATAAGATGGTGAGCATTTCTTGTAGAGCAGGCTTACTAGCAAAGAAGTTCTTCAGCCTTTGTTTACCTGAGGATATCTTAGTTTTTCAGTTTTCCTCTTTTAAGGATGGTTTTGCTAGATATAGACTTCTTGGTTGACATTTTTTTTTCTTTCACTATTTTAAATGTCATCTCACTGTCTTCTGGCTTCCATAGTTTGTGCTGATAAATCAGCTGCTATTTTACTGAAGAACCCTTGTATATAATGAATCACTTCTCTTTTGCTATTTTCAAGATTCCTTGTTTTTGGCTTTCAGCTGTTTAATTAAACTGTGATTCATTGAAGATGATTTTTCCACTTAACCCTGTTTTCTCTATTTCTTGAATATGATTTTAACAACTGGTTTCTAGGAGTTAAGCTTTAGGAATTTAAAGAGAATTCCTAGAATAAGAGGTAGAAATATATATGATGTAGTATCCACAGGAATTTGTCCATCTTATAATGAATAACCTTGCTTGAAATCTTGAACACTATCATGGAATTTTACTTTAAAGTGATGTTTTAATTCATTCATACCTTAATCTTTTTATTGACTAACTTATTACAGAGGTCAAAGATAAGACCAGGGCCTAAGTACAGGGAGAATTTCACTTAGCATTTAAAAACTTCCAAAAGGAAAGCATAATGCCAAATTCATCCAATGGAAATCCAAAATTATTCTTAAACAACATTTTTTTCCAATTCATTTTATTATTTTTGTCACCACATTATATTAATTATAGGCTGAATCTTTATTTTTCTTTTATTCATGAAGCCATTGCTCTACATAAATCCATAAAGTTAACTTGTAGAGAAAAAAAAACATTTAAAGACGATGGACTATTTGATTACTGAGTTGCATTCCAACTATATTATCATTATACTCTTTGATTTATAAAACTGTGTGAAGTCCTCTTCTACTTTATGGTCAAAATTGTAAGGCCATATCATTTCACTATTATTCTTATAGTAATTTTTGAAAATCCTTTGAAAGATAGGCATTCTTTTTATTTTTTTCAAAGAAACAATTTCTTCTTTTTTAAAGGTTAAGTTCTTAAATGTATAAAAAGTTCAATAACATGGAAAATAGGAATGACTTATCCAAGCAAAAATCAATTGAATGTTTGAGTTGTTACTACTGGTAACAAATATTAAAATGAATAAAATTAAACGTGTGGTGTCAAAATGAACAAAAAAAGTAAAACATCAAACACAAAAAGTAAAACCAAGATAGAAGCAATAAAAAGGCTATACAGATGTAGTGAATCAATAAATACAATGCCAAGTAGGAATGATGCTTAAATTAAAACTATAGAGTTACACTGCAAGGGAACAGGAAAGGGATGGTTAAAAAGTAATTATTTGTGTCTTGTAGAAAGCCAAAGTCACATTAGTTACTTAGGTAAGAATTTTTAATATATCAGCTCTTAGGGTTTCTGAGAATTACTGCCAGTGATGCCTCCTCAGTGCTCAATTCAGGGCTTTTCTTTTTAAGTCTTCCCTTTTTTCAAGATATTCTCCATTCTTCATGCTATGGTTTGCTTCTGTTCTCTCCATGCCACCCTCTGGTACTTGATCTTCAGCTTTATTTTAATTTTTTAACTTCCCACTTTGTCATGGTGCCTAGACAGAATCTACTTCTTAGCCTAGTCCCTGGCAGAACTATAACTGCTTTCTCATCAGTCCTGTCAGGCAAATCCTAGCGTACTGAGGTTTGCTCCTAGACAAGTATAACAAAGGGTTTAAGAATAGTATGTATGCTAAAAAATCAGGCTTTTAGAGCAGGAAAAGTAAGAGTCTGGTAGTAGAAACCTGATAAAAGAAGGTTAGGTTGTCTGAGTCCATTTTTTTTGCTTATAATAGAATACCTGAAACTCAGTACTTGATAAAGAAAAGAAATTTATTTCTTAAAGTTTGGGAGGCTGAGAAATCCAAGGTCCAGGGGCTACATTTGATGAGGACCAAGTCAGTGCAGGGCATCACTTGGCAGGTGAGCTGAGCATGCTAGCTCTGATCTCTCTTCCTCTTATAAAGCTGCCAGTCCATTCCTGTGGTAACCCATTAATGCATTAACCCATTAATTTATTAGTCTATTAATTCATAAGTTTCAGAGCTTTCATGATCCAATCATCTTTTAAAGGCTCCACCTCTCAATATTGCCACATTGGTGATTAAGTTTTAACATGAGTTTGGGAGGAGAGAAATATTCAAACAAAACTGTAGGTTTCTCCCCCCAGCCTAATTCCTAGTCTGAATTCCAAAGCTCATGTTATTAGGTTGGGAACAATCCAGGTCAGCATCAATATCTAAGTGATCCAATGTTGGGAGTGGGTGGGTAGGAAAGAGGACATTGGCAGTGATGAATTGTATATAGCAGCCATTTTAAGATGATGTCAGAATCAGTGTTTCTATGAAGGTCCATCTAGATTGATGTAAGGAACAGTAAGTAGCTGGGGTGATGTTAGTAAAGGGGACCAGCTTCTAGGCACTATGCTATCTTCAAACATTCCAATCTTTGAGTTTCAAGTAGCTTAATTTATTAAAAAGAACAACAACAACAAAACAAACAAACAAACAAACAAAAAAACATATGTTGAGCTAGATAACCTCTAAAATTCTGTCTGGCTCCAAATTTACCATAATTCCAAATCTTAATAAAATTGAAGCTCTTTTTTTTTTTTTAAACTTAGTAATAGCTATCTTTCTGGGCTCTTACTGTTGGCCACTTGCTGTTCATGACCTTCTGATGCATAGAGCAAAGTTTAGAAAACTTAAATAAGCATTAGCCTCTTAATGAACAAGCATGAACACTTATCTCTAAATGATATGGCCCACAAGCCTAAAGCCAAGGTCTTACTAATTGATAATAACAAAATACACTATGAATTTATTTACTTAGATTATACTGGCATAGTGGCATGGATCTCTACCAGCTTCAGTGCTAGAAAGTAGCTCTTGTTAATTTGCCTTCCAGTTATTTCTGGTAGGCCAAAAGGAAGTCCATTGCATGTGCCCCCAAACCAGCCATAAACTTGTCTGGAATCTAACTTTGATTCAGAAAGGAATATCAGCCTACAGTGGCAAAAATGCGAGACTTAAAATACTAGGAGAGGGGTTAGTTCTTTTCTCTAAAATATTCTTTCATCAACAAACACATGAACATGTTCTTTGCTGTGTTTTAGAATGTGAGTACACTATTCCATCAGTATCAAAGAACAGCCTGTACATCTTTAGGAATTTTTTTTTAGTGTGACTTCTGGGATAAATTACTTCAGTAATTTTTTTCCCCCTGCCAAGCAATTGGCAGCAGCACTATAAAATTTTTCTGAGTATACAATTAGCATCTATTTAATGTTAGGAATTGTATTACTCTAAAGCACATGTGAAATCAGGCCATTATTTTCTAAATGTAATATACCACCAGAGAGTTCTCAGTTCTCAAAATTGAGCCTAGATTTTATGATCAAGAGTGTTGACACAAAAGATCAATTGCTTCTAATCATCCTTATTGTCTATATAATATTAATTTCTACTGTCATTTGAAAAACTGTGTCCAGTCCGGATACAACAGAAAGACAATTAAAACTGAACTTTCATATTATTGTCAGGATACCCACCTATCAGGAATGGCTTCATCTCTGTATGTAACTCTCAACAGAGTTCTAAATGCACATGTGTGTACATAGGATACAGTTAGGGGACAGAAGGCTTAGGCTCTGGATTCAGACATCTAGGGCTTAATTCACACTTCCTAATACTTACTGCATGTGTGGCATTACCAATTATCTCCATATTTGAAATTCTTGATTTGATAAATGAGTCTAAAAATATTACCTATTTCAAAAATTACAGTGAGGTGATAAAGTATAAAATGACATCTTTTTAGTCAATACCCATGAACATTTTTTTCAATGTGACATTAGCTTATACATCACTAATCTCTTCCTGGCATTGAAAATATAGACAAATTAATATTATATATTAATGATTTTGTTATGGTTATCATTTTACTATAAAATGAATAAAACAGGGACACCTCATGAAGAATTTACATTAAAAAAGGATTCACTCCAAACTTGACATCTCAACATAAGTCTTTTGAAAATGTACCGAAAAGGAAAATTATACTGTAATTCACACATAAATGCCTACTAAAATCTCTTTATCCATCATGTCAAAGTCCTTATGTCTCCCTGAAAATCTCTCTTCTCTCACTTTTTATCTCAGAACATTCTACAAAATCTCCATCTATTCTTTGCTCCTGTATTCCTGTTTTATTTTTTCCTTCCAAGAACTGCTTCAACAATACTTTGTTTGGGATTTTATTTTATTTTCATGAAAATAATTGATCCGTGATTTTCCTTAATGTCCTTGTCAGTTTTTAACATGAAGCTTATTATGTCTCCATAAAATAAGTTGTTAATTGTTTCCACTTTGTGCTTTGCAAGTGTGTGTTTGAAATTTATTCCTTCTGAAAGGTCTTTTATTGCATATTCAATATTAAAATTAGAATAACAATTATTTTTATTTTATTCAACTTTTTAAAATTTATTTTTTGTCTGTTTTGGTAAATTGTGTTTGTGTTTGTTGGGATTTATCCATTTCATCAAACATTTCAAATTTTGTCATAAAATTATTAATTATCTTTGACTTTTTAGTGGTATCTCTTTCTATTTTTGACATGTGTAGTTATTAAGAGTAAGTCTCTTTGGTATATCATGTAGATTTTTGTTTTTAGTTCATTATCACAGTCTCGTGTTTTTAATGAGATTACTTAGTTCTTTTACATTTAATTACATATATATTTTAGAGAGATTAGAATGGCACCATTTTGGACTAGAAAATACTGAAAAGAAAGCATGTATTTTGGGAAGAATGTAATTTCTTTTGCAAAAAGTAAAATACTCAAATTAACATTGCTTAATTCTAGTGTAAAATAAAGGCAATCTTTAAAGAAAAAAATTAGAAAAATACATCGAGATTTTCTCAAGTATTTCTTTCAAACATTCTAGAGCAAAGAAATATAGCATGTTTAAGTTCCAAGGCTACTAGAAATGACACGCTTCCTCAGTTTAAAATATTTCCTCTTTCTTTTTCTCAGATGTTCATTATAGTCTTCAAGGTAGCTTTGGCCTTTGGAACATCACCAGTTTAGTTATTTTAAACTAAGATGCCTTCCTTATCATAAATAGTAATACCTACTTTGTGTTAAGACTACAGGGCTTTAATGCATGATGTTGTTAACTCATGAATCCCAAGACCTTTTCCTAGTCAAAACCTTGGCAATAAACTTCAGAAATTCTCTCACTAAGTATCTTCAAATACCCTTGTTTTTTTTTCATCAGCTTCCATCACTTTTCCTATCCCACAATAGACACATACCCATATACACACAGACCATTATGGCTTTTTTTCCCCATCTTTGAGTATAAACATTCTTTTAAATTTAGAGGAAAAATCTGTGGCTACGAATGACCATTTGCTGCTGCTTTGCTGCATTAAAACCTTATGGTTGGGCCTCTTGGTTCTCTTCAGCAATCCCATGTATACAAAACTCCTGGTACTCTTTACTTGATATTTTCTTTTAAGTTCCAAATTATTATTTTGTGATATATTTTTTATATCTCTGAAATATTCAAAGTTGACCCCTGAGTAAACTTACTAGTGGCTCAAGGCAATCTCCTAGGATGCATAGTAATTACATCTTATATAATATTAATATAATATCATTTATCCTAAATCTACGTATCTTTCATTACATTGCATATGCTGTTTTGGCCTGATGGTCTTCTTGTTATGGAGTGAAACAAACCACTGAATGTGTTATTGTACAAGTGGGAAATATATTTTGTAAAGGCTGTTCTTTGTGTGTGTAAATCAAACTCTTGTTCGTTGGAAACAGAATGCTAGTGGGGTTTACATAACCTGTTGGTGGTGTTCACCTTCAAAACTCTTATATCATTTTCACTGAGTCTATAGGTAGCCTTTTAGTGCCTTATAATGAGATATAGACATATTGAACTGCCGGACTGGACATTGCAACCGAAATAGAATGAGCTTTGCTTGCCTTTTTTCCTCTATCACAAGCAACTACATTTCAGCATCTGCTACTATTAATAATTGCCTAATATATTTCAACATGAACTAAGTACAACTTAATGCTGCCGTGAATGCTTCAATACATATATATCATATATTATTTTAGACTTTGTACAAACTTAATAAAAAATGATTGGGATCCCATTCCAGGGTAAAATTAGCTACAATGTGATTGAGCTCTTTTGAATGAAAACAAAAATGATCATTAGTGCTAAGACCCATTTTATATTTGAAAATTCCTAACTCTGAGAGAAAATATAATTAATCTCTATTTTATGAACAGTAAAACACATTTGTATTGAGTTGACTGCATTTCTTTATCATTCTCTTTTGACTACTCTTGTCTATATTTATCATAAAGGCTTAGCCAGAGTTCTATGATTATCAACCTAGAACTTGAGTCAAAGAAGCTGTGGAACTCTTTCAGGAAAGACTTTGATGAAAAGGAAATTGTGGACTTGGAGTAGCATCCCCACCACCTTAAGTGAGAACTGAGCCTCTCATGGGATTCCTAGAAGAAAGGCTGATGCCGACATTATTAATCAGTTTTCTATTAGCCATTGCTCCCAACTTCTTCCTTGCTTGCAAAGCTTTGACTTTTGGAGAAATGCAGTGTGTTTAACCATAGAAGAAGGGTCATAATTCGGTCTATTCAGTTCAAGCTAACCTCATTTTAATCCTTACATTGTCTAGTCTCCTTTTTGGCAAGTGTTCTGAATGCCAGTTACTAGCACGGATGCATGTTTTTTGTTCAAAACAGTGCTCCAGCCTGTGTTTTAGTGGTCCCAGCAGTCTTGGTTCTCTAATGCTGGCTTCCTATTCACTGGATCACACCTCACGTGTGTCTTCCTAAACTCAGTAGTTTATAGTAGTATCTTCATAGAGCTCCAGTTTCCTGAGGGTGCCCACATCATGCCCTGGGAGCACACATTCAGCTAGGTAGTTCTAGGCATCATTGAGGATCCAGATTAAAATTCACTCCATTCTTTTCAGTGACTTTTTGAATATCTAATTCCTGAATCAAATCATTTTCTTCTTAAAATGTCTAGAGAGACTTCTATGTCTTACACTGAACTTGATGAATACAGACATATACATGTTTTTGTAAGCAGGGTTGGCTATGTGACACAGAAATTGCTAAGGTTGTTGGAAGTTTGTAAAGATTGTTTTCTGATTAAAGATACAGGAGTATAAAATGAAATAGCTTGGGCTGTCCTGCTCTTCCTTCCCTCCCTTTGGTCCTTGTTATGAGCCAGGGTTGTAGCAGCTGTCTTATAGCCATGAGCCATGAGGATGGGTGAGGGCCACAGGCTTCAGTGTTGCAGAAGTCTCAGCACTCCTGGTGCTCTCTACTATGTTAGGGCTAGTAGAGAAGGATAGAAAAAGCCTGGATCATTGATGATATTCCTAGGCTGCTAAAGAAGCTCCAGACTGCTTCCTGAGTTTGAATTTGAGCCTTATTAGTTAGGATTCCTGTCACCTGCTGAAAAAATAAATTTCTATTTGATAAAATTGAATTACCTGCTGACTACCTGATGGTGATAGATCAAAAGCAAAGGAAGCTTGAACTTCCCCAATGGAGCAGATGCTGTCAGTGCCCCACCCATACCTCTCAGACTTTACTGTTCCAATGCGCTCCACCAACCTTCCATGGTCAGTACTAGCATCTCTGTGCTTGAGTTTTCTTGGAATTTCAGAAGCCTTCCTTCCCACTCTTAGATGTGGCAAGAAATTGACACCTCCTGACAGTAACTCCCTACGAGTGACTCTGAGAAATTGCTGTATAAAACGTCAACTTTCTGAACTTTCTGGTTCCTTGGACAGGAATATTTTGAGGCATGTGTTTTACACAGTTCCCAGGCTTTCCCGCTGTATTAGCCAGCTTAATAACTCAGCCTTATAGGTTGTCTCCTTTCCCTGCACCTTCTAAATTAAACAATTGAACTTGATTTCTTGTCTCAGCATCTGCGTCTGGGGGAATCTAAGCTAAGATACCTAACAAAATCAAATTAGATATATCAGGCCATGGCCAGGTATAAAAGACCAAATAAAACAGATTTTTCTGCTCGAACCAAAGGTCAATGCACAGATCACTATGGAAGTCTCTGCAATTTATTCTCTGACTATAGTTTTCAAAGACCCAGGCCCTTTAATTTTGACAAATTGTCCCAGTCATGATTATATATTGACCGTACTCATCATATAAGTCCTGTTGGGTACTGCATTAGTCAGTGCTCTTTAGAGAAACACAACCAATATGTATAAGGAGAGAGATTTATTTTTAAGAAATTGGCTCACAGGATTGTGGAGGCTTGGCAAGTCCCAAATCTGATGGGGGTAGCTCAGCAGGCTGGAAACCCTGGGAAGAGTTGCAGTTCAAGTCCAAAGTCCATGTTCTTCCAGAATTCCTTCTTGCCCAGGGGATGTCAGTCCTTGCTATAGTCAGGCCTTCAACTGATTGGATGAGGCCCATCTACATTAGGAGAGCAACCTGCTTTACTCCAAGTGTACCAATTTGTATGTTAATCTCATCCATAAAACACCCTCATAGAAACATGCAGGATAATGACTGAGTAAATATCTTGGCAGTGTGGCCCAGCCAAGTTGACATATAATATTAATCATCACAGGTATTATTTCACCAGTTTTATATTTAGCTAGCAACATTACAATTGATGATTAACCCACTGACTTGACTCCGCTACTGCCTTTGAAGACAATTTTAATACAATTAGATTATTTTCCCATTTGTTAAATTTCTTTAACTGAAAATGAAATTTTGAATTCTCCATAACTAGGTATCTTCTATTTCCATGAGCTCAAACCACATGACTTTTTATGTCTGTATGTACAGGCAAGAGGGGAGATTTTATTGTGATACTTAAAAAAAAAATCCCCTTCAACATGGCAATAAGTCCTTTCTTTGTAAAAAGTACTGTAAATTCTATGACTGAGATAGATTTCTTAGGGTAACAGTCCATTTTAACTGAATTAAGGTATGTTATTACCACGGAGGAACAAATAATGAGGTAGCCGATGCATCGTTGAGGATGTTTTCATTTAAGATACCACCACGCATTGTCACTTATATAGAAGTGAACCTGTTGAGCTTATAATTTAATAAGATGATGAAGAAACAAAGGGCTGGTGAATAATACACCACTCAGGTTATGCATCCAGGAGGACCTCAGGGAGAAAACGGGGGCCCTGGTGTCCTGTGTTCAGGTAAAGATAATGAAGAGGAAGTCCCGCAAATGCTGTGATCTACTGAACATCTCTGCCAAAGGGCCACTCATGGTGCTAGATTACATGAAAAACAAAAAATAATTAAGGAAAATGAATAAGAAGCCAGAGTTAAAATTTTGGCCTTCACCTGCATTTCTTCTTTAGAGTAGCAGTCCCCAACATTTTTGGCACCAGGGACCAGTTTCATGGAAGACAATTTTTCCACAGATGGTAGGGGGAGATGGTTTTAGGTCAATTCACGTGCATTACATTTATTATGTACTTTATTTCTATCATTATTACGTTATAATATATAATGGAATAATTATACAACTCACCATAATGCAGAATCTGATGCCACTGATCTGACAGGAGGCGGAGCAATGGGGAGAGGATGTAAACACAGATGAAGCTTCCCTTCTGCTAGCTCACCCACCGCTCACCTACTGCTGTGCGGCCAGGTTCCTGATAGGCCAAGGTCTGAGGCCTGGGGTTAGGGAACACAGCTTTAGAGCACTTATGAATTATGGGATAAGCATAAAACATTTTGCTCTTACCAGAAAAGTATTTTTCTTTTGGCAGAAAGGCCTTAAGTGAAAAGTAAATTTAAAAACCCAATTTAGGGGGGGGAAATGCAAAAAACTGTTATTTTGTATTGGTGGAATGTGATTCACGCACAACTAAGCAAGTTCCACTACATGAATCTTTTATCAAAACAAGGCCAATGGAACTAGTTAGCTTGTTGCAGAACAGTGTTTTCACAAATAGCAATTTCATGTTGGTAAGTTTTACTTCATGACAAATGTGTCTCATTTTCTACTAAGAAAATTTATAAGTAGTTCCACTTCATTTAGAGAGAGAAAGGCATTACACATTTTGGGAAATAATTTTCCTGAGAGAAATAAAATAATCTCTAAACTATCTCTTAACTAAGTAGTGCCAAGAATGTGTTCTAGATAATTTAAATTGCAAAAAGAATTATAAAAAAAAGAGTTTACCAAATCACCAATTTATTGAAAATAAAAACTCTAGCCATCAGAGGATCCCCACTTATTATAACAATACTTTGTAATCATTAGATTATTAATAGATACTTGTTCAAAAAAATAAATGCTAGATAAGTTTTGGCTTCTGTCCTCAAGAAATTTATAATCTAGCTGAATTAGGGAGGCATACTTCTGTATATTGGCTAAAACCACTAAGCCTATGCACAACCAGGGTGCTTTTGTTGGTACCTATTGATAGCTGCCAAGGTTGAAATAAGTAAAGATAATTCTTTTAGGTTATTATAAAATCATATCTCAGGACAAATTTGGTCGCAGATACCAACATGTATTATCAGCCAAGCATATAACCTATTTTGAGGAGGGAGGATCTCTTGAGGTCAGGAGTTCAAGAACAGCCTAAGCAAGAGCGAGACCCCCATTTCTACAAAAAATAGAAAAATTAGCTGGGCATGGTGGCACACACCTGTAGTTCCAGCTACTTAGGAGGTTGAGGGAGGAGAATCGCTTGAGCCCAAGAATTTGAGGTTGAAGTGAGCTATAATGAAGCCACTGCACTATAGTATGGGTGACAGAGCAAGGCCCTATCTCACCAAAAAAAAAAAAGAAAAATCAAAATTGATGAAGTCCTAGTTTATTTAATAAAGTAACTTGCATGAAAGACTCACTTGAGGTAAATGTGACAATATTCCATTTTTAGATCTGGCTAAACCTCCTGAGTCAGGCAATCAAGAAACGTCTGAATCAATAGTGGAAAATAAATATTTACAAATCAAGCCTAGAGTGTCATGCTCAAAGGATAGGTGGAGGGAATGGTGTTTGCTGTATTCCTGCCACTGTTCATGCAAGGGATGAAATTATCTCTAAAATATTTTAGCCAACACATACATCTTGAAAATTAGCAGTGAGATTCCATCACTAATGAACAATTTGTAGATCACTTGTTTATCCAACAAAATCATATTTCTAACTTATCTTAATGAGCAAACTTGTTTGATGGCCACCAGAAAAAGTGATAACTGAAGTTTGTATATACACTAGCTGCCTCAGGAATGTGACTAGCTTATCTTCTGCTGAATTCCAGATAAGGGCAAGTGAATGCTCCCACATACACACATATATAATGACACATTGTCTATACTGAAGTATTTCAGATAAATACAGACATCATATGTATAACATGCATGGAGATCAGTAAAAATAGCTAACACACACTGAATGCTTCCTGTGTATTGAGAGATGATTCTAAATAGTTCATATGAGTTAAATAATTCCAAAGCAACACTCTTTTATTTCATTTCTAAAAGAGTAAATTGAGGCTCTAAGAAGTTAGGTCACTTTTAAGGTAAGAAACTAGATAGTGGTAGTGTGAGATTGAGACACAGGAAGTTAGCTCTAGAGTCCATACGCTTGGCTACTATGCAATACTCACTCTCAAAGGACTGAATACAGAATAATAACACTAAGGGCTAAATTGTGCGCGCTACTTGGTCTTGATAAGAAGCCCCATGCAGAAGGACGGGGCAGAAGAGCTCTTCCCCTTGGACTCAAGTTCTACTCAGTAGGGAAACACAGTCAGTTACAGGTAAACTGAGATTAACTATACAGTGGTAGGTCCTTTCACATTTGTCTCTAGTCCTTCCTATGCTTTTGTCCAAACTTCCAAAAGAAGAGCAATGCTCTTCATCATGTAGTCAGGCTTAATCTAAAAACTAAGCCTCCCAGGGATATGCAGTCTATAGAACATCTCTGGTTGAGTTCCATATCTACCTTTACCCAACTTGTAACCACTGGATTAGCAGTGAGATTCCTGTCAATATTACAATGGTGAGTTGCAAGAGGCATGGATGGTTTTAATGATGGTAGAACCTGATTGGATGGTGGAAATAGTTAGCTCAGTAGATTATACCAGAAAAAATTAAGCTGAAGATAACTGCTTTCATGGAACAGAAAATTTAGCTTTGAACTGCCTTGAAGCCAAGGTAAAAATAGTAATTCTGTATGTTTATTAACAGGAATCACACAAGCATATAGGGAAAATTAAATTTTTTCTAACACCAATCACTAAGATTTGTTAACTGAATTCTTCTAAAAGAGATAATGAAACAATAATAAATTCAAAATTATTTTTACAAAAAAGTGGACATAATTACAGGTCTGTCTTTTATATTTTTCCATCTCTTTCTTTAGTTGGGAAGTGTGAATTCCTGATTAAGGCACAGACTACTCCTGGATTGTGGCTTAAATTAACCATAATGTCTGTCCCCACTGCCTCCAGTATATTACTTAGGTAACACCACAGCAAACCCTGGTTTATGGTCTGAGGGGAGCTAGAATGGGGCTTCTGAGGGCAGGATCTTAATAATTACATAAGGTATAATGGAATAAATATTTGAAATAAAATATCAAGATTTTCCCACAAGATTAATATTAAAAGCAATCTAGGTAAATGCTATTTACATGGAGTATACTTTAAATATAAGGCTATCTAAAGGTTGAAAATAGAAGTAAGAACAAAGAGACTCCATGCAAACCATATCCAAAAGAATTCTGGTAAAACTACACTAATATCAGACAAAGCATACATAGGGGAAGAAACACTTCCAAAGTTAAAGATAGAAAAATTGTAAGGATAAAAGGGCCAATCCAAGAAGATATGGCTGCCCTAAATCTATGTGTGTGACCCAATATATATCTTAACAATTTATAAAGTCAGAGAGAGAGAGAGAGAGAGAGAACACTTAGAAAAGAAGAAATAATGCTTCCTGGATGATTTCAAGATGCATTAAGATTGAGAAATACTAGTCTAGATTTACCCTGTCAAAGGATGGGAAGTGAGAAGAAAAGTGGATAAGGACAAGGCATAGTATCTTTTGGTGGAATGGAACACAATATTTAAAACGCTAAAGACAACAAAAGTTGTCAACAATTTGCAAGGGGGTACATGATAAGACAGTGACAGTGAGCTATGATAAGTAAATAATGCTTCAGAAATTTTCCCAAACCAAGGCAAGGGTGCTGGATTTTACAGCCCTGACCCATCAATTATTGGCTAATCGGGGGAAGTCCTGAAGGTAGATGCAAGCCATTGGAAATGAAAGCACACCAAAGTTGAGAGAGGTATGCACAGAAATTATAGAAGACATCCCAAGAAAATCTGGACAAGTCCTGACTATGTCAGCTATGCAATGATATTTTTAATACTCTTCCATGGATTCATTGCTGACAAAAAAATGAATAATTTTAGGTGTCCACAGACCTCATTACTATCATACAATAAACGGGGGGCCAGCTTAGTATACAGGCAACTCTAGCACTAAATTATGCCAAATGCTACCAAATTATGCTTCTCATGTTTATTGCTTAGAAATTATTGACAATCTAGATTCAGAATAAAACTGTCAAATCTAGAATAAAATGGATGAATTTTAAAATCTTATGTTAGGAAAAAGAAATGTTTCCAATGACTTCATTTAAGGCAGAAATAGTACCTGCCCGTGTCTTCTCTGTGGAAAAATAAAATAGAGAAATAATTTTTAAAAAAATACAGTATTAACCTACATATAAAAAGAGAGAGAGACATAAATATACTTAGCTTTAGAAAAAATATAGCTTCTATTTTGCAAGCTCTGATTTTACTGTGTGTTGGGGGGACAGCGGGGAAGATTCCACAGAGAGGTTGTTTATATACATTATGCCTAAACTAAATATTAATATCAGCTCTCCATGAAGTGCAACTCTCATAGAAGCACAAACAAGAACCTATATCACCGTATCCTTCCTGTTGCCCAAGCTACAGACTTAAGGACCCTTAAGAGCCTCTAATTACTTTTGGTGCAATGTGATATAGCAGTGCCACCTACATTAGTGTTAATGAATACAGCACAACTAATTTTTCACTTAGGGCACTGGCTTGTGGCCTATTCTGAGAAATGACTCTACAGCTAATAAACTGGACTTACCGCAAGTATTGCAATAGCTGACAGTACATAGCCCATTAGGACATCTCCAGGCCCATATGGTTTCTCTGAAGAATTCTACTAAACATTTACAAATTGCTCTGGATGTAGCTTTCCTATGTCTTCAAACTGCTTTGTAAGGGAGCAAAAAAAGGAACATCAAACAACCTTTTTAGTCTAATTTAAGTCATGCTAGACAAAGTGTTGAAAAATAAGTAGAATATTTAAAAATTTTAAATATCATGTGATAAGGAGTGTTTTTGCTGCCTGAGAGAGCATAAGGGTGTGAGTGTCCAAGGGCTGGGATTCAAAGAATGTTCATCTGCTGTTTGATGAGAACTGTATAAGGAAATCCCCATCTTATGGGATAAATCTAAGGAACTTGTCTTCATTTTCAGTGAAAAATACTGTTTCTGGATGTGACAAATGGGCAGGAAAATTTCAGGCTTACTCTCTTCACTTCATGGGGCTGAACTGTTTTCAGGCATCTACTGAGGTTGTGCATGTGTGTTTGAGTTGAAATCTAATATTTACATTATTTAAAAAGATCATTACTATAAAAATAGGATGGATAAAACAGATTTAAAAAGCAAAGAAGACCTGAGTCCCTAAGCTCGTCATCTGTGACAGGATGACAGAGGGCTTCCATTTATGGGAAGACAGGACAACATGTCCTACAGTCAACATCTACGTAGATGTAGATACAATAATAGATAGAAATAGGTAGGTATGATAACAGGAGGAATTTCTCAAGGGATAAGTATTTTCCTGCTAATGGACAGGAACATGAAGTTAGAATAAAAAGTAATAAAGATCTGGAAATTGTGCAGAAATTCTTCCTTTGGTTTAAATAACCATTATTATATGATTTGTAGGTAATTTATGTGATTGATTATTCAAGTTGGATCAATGGATCATACTAACAAGAAAGTAATATTATGAATGCATTTTCATGATGTTATAAAAAGAATATATAACTGTATGTATAATATGGTATTAACTACACAAAATATCTGAAAGGACATTTTCAAATGTAAGTCTATCTAACTTGAGAGCCCAAACTCCCTTGAAACTAGTGGGATGATAGATTTTTCTCTACTTTCTCTATAACTGTGCATAAAGATAATGCTGAAATATATTTCCTTAAACTTATTTGCAATAATTCTACTTAAGGGTCTGACAGTATAGGGGGTGCAGAAACAGGGAAGAATCAGTTTAGAATTGTGGAATACCATCCCTATTTTTCTTAGTATATGTTATTTGTACTAAATTATTATCATGGAAAATGAGGCAAAAACAATGCTTCTCAACCAAATATTATTTTTAATCCTAATTCTTCAGGGTCAGAATAAATTTATCCCTAAAAAATATCTAAGTGTAGCTTAAATAGGTAACAACTGTTCCACAACACCTTATTACTGTAAAATCTTCTTTCAAATTTCCCCTGTATAGCCTGAATGAGTGCCAGTCCATAGAATTTTCATTACAGAATTTATATTTCAACTAAATGAAATGTTTCTAATCCCAAATAACTTTTGATAAAAGTGACTTTTAGAGAATTTCTAAAGATGTAACTTTTGAAATGAGGGTGACTAAACTTTCCATTTTTTGTTATCTGGACATTTGAAGTCCCTCCAGTGTCACAGAGTAGGAATTTTTAAATCTTTTTTAAACATAAGCATATTTATTTCCCAATGGCTCCTAAAGCTGTGGAGTCTAGAGTTGAGAGAGCCAGAACAATCAAATTACTTGATAAACTTAATGTGGTATCTTCTTTTTTAAGCATCTATTTTTTGTAACAATTTTGCATTGGTTATCTACCCCAAAACAAATCTAGAACTTAATAATAAAACTACTGTCTAGAGGACTCCTTCTTGCTTATGTTTTTGCCTCCCTACTTATTCACTATCAGCTCCTAACACAGTACATTTTAGCTGTAGGTATTCAGCTAAGTAAACATTTCTCTCACTATTGAATTTTATTACACTTTTGAAAATAAGAAGCCTATGGGGCACAGGGAAATATGAACATTATAAATGAAAAAAGTATAAATGTATGCACATATATAAACAAATCACCAATAAAAGTAGATCATATTTCTCTTGCAGAATAAATTGATTTGATTATATGTATTGGAGTTCAATTTAAATGTTACAAAAGACTATTACCTGTAGAATTTTGAAAGCTTCCTCTTCCACCAATCTAAGTTAAACTAGATAAACTAGTAAAAGCCATTTATTTTGTGTGTGATAACCCTTGTCTTTGAAAACAACAGGCCCATTCCTTCAGTCATTTTCTTGAATATAAATGCAAGAGGATACTCCCAAATCAAACTTAGTTAAGAACAAAATATGGCATATGTAGTAAACAAAACAAAATGCAAACTTGATTATGAAATACAGAGGAAAGAAGGGTAAGAGGAAGAAGCAAGATACCTAGATTTCATTAAAGATTTCTTTTTCATATTCTTGCTTTTGGAAAATCATGTTATTTTATTTTTTTCTTTTCCAATTGAAATGGAAATTTCCAGAGATTATGAGTTTAATTCTTTACTGAAAACATTAACAATGTCAAAGAAGTAAATGAGTTGTTTTTTAAGTCTTCTTTGTTGAGTGAAAACACAGGTGGCAGTTTAAATTTATAGACTGCTTTGTCGTCTTTGTCAAGTTCTTTAACACTTACTACCTTCCAAACCTTAGATCTCTATGCTCTTATTCTTAATGCCAGCTCATTTGCTCACATTTTCAACAACCTGCTAAATCTACTGTGGGAACTCAGATATTACTCTCCACTCCACCTACAACTCAAATTCCTTGTCCTTGTTGATACTTTACTTTTAGATCTTCAACACAGAAATATTTTAAAATCTAAGCTCATCAAATATTCCTCTTGACAGTTAACCTCTCCTTAATTTCCTTATCATGGCAACATATTATTAATACCTTTCAATTTTCCTGTAATCACAAATATTCTGTCTGTGTTTGTCTGGTTAGCCAAAATTATTCTTTTTGGAATAGCAGACCCTAGGCAATATCATCTGCCTTATTATTTCCTTTTGGAAAAGTTATTCTACAGTATGGCTAGCTACCAGATGGGGGAACTACTGACATTCCTCCAACAAGTGTTTTAGTGCCTAATGTGTGCCAGGTACTTGGTTAGTTCTGGCTCATAGTAAAAGAAATACAATAAATCCAGGTCCTATTCCTCTTAGAATGTATAGTCTAGCAGTGGTCCCCAACCTTTTTGTCACCTGAGACCGTTTTCATGGAAGACAATTTTTCCACAGGCCAGGGAGCAGGGTGGGGGATGGTTTGGGGATTATTCAAGTGCATTACATTTATTGTGCACTTTATTATTGTTACATTTTAATATGTAATAAAATAATTATACAACTCACCATAGGTTGGAGACCCCTGGCTAGGGAATAGATAAATATTTGCATATGTAATTACAAACATTGATAACACTATGAAGAAATTGTGTAGGGTGTTAGGACATATACCATGGGGGTACAAATTAGACTTGTAAGTCAGTAAATAATATTGTCTCCAATTACTGTGACTCTAGATGATATACATATCTGTACTTCCTGGGTTGCTTGTAAATTGTCTGATATTGCTGCTTTTCTAGTGTGTATTTTTCTGGTTTATAGGAGACCAAAAGCACTTGGTCTTTTATAATTGCAAATAAATAAAGACTGGTTGAATGGTTCCTTAGTAAAAAGCTCACTTCTTCAGAAATCAATTTGACCATAGGACTTTGTCAGCATGACTGCAAATTATGAGCTGAGAATGTATTCAGGGAAGGTCAGAACATACACGACTATTTGAAGCATATTATATCCATCATAAAATTATTTCTACCTGTCACTATTGAAGCAGTTTCTTCAGACCACTAAATAATGGGGTACAGCATCTTTTCTTTCTGATAATGGATTTCCTTCTGACTTCCTGAAGCTCGTCTGAGAATAGCATCTGGGATTTCATGGGGTATGTGTGTTGTGGAAAAGTACTAAATGGCTCATTTAGATATAATGGAGATATTTTAGGACTCATGAACAGACAAACTTGGGTTTTATTACTATCCTAATATGCTAAGGATTCTAAAGAAAAAAGTAAAGAACATGCAAGAAGAGATGGGAAATATAAGCAGAGAGATGGAAATTCTAAGAAAGAATCAAAAATAAATGCTAGACATAAAAAATACTATAAAAGAATTAAAGAATGCCTTTAATGAGTTCATTAGTAGACTGGAAAGTGTCAAGAAAAAAATTAGCTGAAAAGAAATTAGCTATCAAGCTATGAAAAAACATGGAGGAATTTTGAATATACATTACTCAGTGAAAGAAACCAATTTGAGAAAGCTATATACTTCATCCAACTACATGACATCTGGAAAAGGCAAAACTATGGGAACAGTAAAAACGTCACTGGTGGCCAGGAATTAGGGATGAGGGAGGGATGAATAGGCAGGGAACAGAGGACTTTTTTAGACAATGAAACTATTCTTTACAAAACTATGAGGGTAAATACTTGTCACATATTTGTCCAAACCCATAGAAGGTGCAATACCAAGAGTAAACCCTAATGTAAACTATGGACTTTGGGTGATGACGATACATTGATGTAAATTCTTTGATTATAACAACTGAACCACTCTATTGGGAGATGTTGGTAATAGGAGTGGCTATGCATGTGTGGGGGTGGAAGGGAAATCTCTGTACTTCCTCTCACTATTGCTGCAAACCTAAAACTTCTCTAAAAAAATAAAGTCTAGTACATTTTTTTTTAAATCAGAGTTCAAACCATATATTTTGGTGAAAGATAACTTTTTTTTCTAAATTTTTTTACTAATTTTTTTTTCTCCGTGGTATAAGAAACAAAACAAGGATGTCTGCTTTCACCACATTTATTCATACTGGAGATCACTGAAGTTCCAATAAGGCAAAAAATAAGTAAAATGAGTAAAGATTAGAATACAGAAGAAAGATGGTCTCTATTTGAAGGTGACATGATTATTTATGTAGAAAATCAAAGGGAATCTAAAAATCGTTCATAAAGATTTTAGCAAGGTTGTAGAATACATAATTTATACATAAAAATACTTGTAAAGTTATATGTAAAAAACAAATGATTGGAAAATGAAAGTTAACAATTTCCTTTACAGTAGCACCAACAAATATAAAATACAAATAAACCAAATGGCATCATAAGCTGCCACACTGAAAAGTACAAAACATTACTGAGAGAAACTGGAGCCATCCTAAATAAATCGAGGCGTTTATTATATTTATGAAAGGAAGACTCAATATTGTTAAAATGGCAAATATCTTCATTAGTGTTGTTTAGATTTAATCCAATTCCAATAAATTTTCCAGAAGAGTTTATGTAGTAATTGTCAAGTTGATTTTAAAGTTTACATGGAAATCAGAAGGATCTAGAAAAACCAAGCAATTTTTAAAATGAAGTTGGAGGAATAAAGGTGGAATATTTAATCTACCAGATTTCCAAATGTACTGTAAAGCTATAGGCATGAAGAGTGTGTGGTATTGGTGAAATATAGATATAAAGATGAACTAAAATGAATGCAAACAGTATAACAATAGACAGATGAAAGGGGATTGCTTTCTGTTAAAAATTGCACTAATTTGAACTGCGTAAAATTATTTTTAAATCACATTTTAATGTGTTTTTCAGAGCTGTCCCATATTAATGAAGTAAATAAACTAGGTTTTTTATAATCTACTTCTTTATATAGTTATCAGAAATATTTCTCACTAAAGACCAGAAGAACTATCAGTCCTCAATCCTCACGTTATTAAGCAGCCTTTTGTTTAAATTCATTTAAGAGCTAGTAGGTCAGCATAGGTGTGTTCTCATCAAAAAAAAAAAAAAAAAAATAGAGTGGAAGAATTTTGGATTTAAAACTTACTGTATGAATGCAACCCTGAATATTTTATATGTGTGACAGCAGTGTTATATAAACAAAATCCTTTGCACTGTAAATGCTTTCTTCCTTATTAGAATTTAAGATAGTTGACATTTGAAACAATATTCATAGGCATAAAATTTTATACATGCAAAATAAGAAAATGTTTTCAATGTCTCCTCATTAGATTTACGAAAATTTTGAAACAAGCCAAACTTTTAAGAATGATTTATATTAAAAGAAAATTGGCAAATGTTTATATATATGTTTACCATATAATGCTGAGTCATATTTCTCTCAAGATCATAAGATCTTTCAAATGTGTTTATATTTTTATTTTATGCATTTTGAGAGAGAGAGAGATGGTTGAAGCTCTAAATCTTCATTTCTTATTTCTCTAGAGCAGACAGATGATCAAATATTTAGTCTGTGACAAGTTAAACTTAAAATCTCAAGCAGAGATTTTATTTTTCTCACTTCAAATCCCATGAAAAATAGAGCAATCTAAACTGTCACTGTGCAGCTGCCTTTTCTTTGAATAGATTATGGAGTCACTACAAACCTTCAAATTTAAAATTGTTGAAAGTGATCCACTTTCTGGAAGGCCTGCAACAAGCAGAGCACCTGAGAATGTTGAACATGTACGGGTTAGGTTTAAGAGATGCTAGGAGAACTGTGTAAGGTGCCAAGGTGCTGACTTTGAAGGGGACTGAAAAAAAAATCAAACAACCCCATTAAAAAGTGGGATAAGGACATGAACAGAAACTTTTCAAAAGAAGATAGACTAATGGCCAAACATACGAAAAAATGTTCAGCATCTCTAATCATCAGGGAAATTTCAAATCAAAACCATGATGAGATATCACTTATCTCTAGTGAGAATGGCCTTATCAAAAAGTCCCAAAACAATAAATGTTGGCCTGTATGTGGAGAGATAGGAACACTCATACACTGCTGGTGGGACTACAAACTAGTACAACCTCTGTTGAAAGCAATATGGAGATACCTCAAAGAGTTACAAGTAGAACTACCATTTGATCCAGCAATCCTGTTGCTGGGCATCTACCCCAAAGGAACAAAAGATATTCTATGAAAAACACATCTGCACTAGAATGTTTATAGCAGCACAATTCACAATTGCAAAGATGTAGAAACAACCCAAATGCCCATAAATACATGAGTAGATTAATAAAATGTGGTATTTGTATACCATGGAGTTTTCAGCCACAAAAAACAATGGTGATCTAGCACCTTTTATATTATCCTGGATAGAGCTGGAACCCATTCTACTAAGTAAAGTGTCACAAGAATGGGCAAACAAGCACCATATGTACTCACCATCAAATTGGTATTAACTGACTTAACTGACCAACACTTAAGTGCACATATAGTAGTAACATTCATCAGGTGTCAGGCAGGTAGGAGGGAGGAAGACGGCATGGGTATATTCACACCTAATGGGTGCAGTGCACACTGTATAGGGGATGGACACATTTGAAGCTCTGATTTGGGTGGGGCAAAGGCAATATGTGTAACCTAAACATTTATACCCCCGTAATATGCTGAAATAAAAAAAATCAAAAATTGAAAAAAAAAGATTCTAAATCTATAGTCTTCATTCAGAAATTATCAATATGGGGCTAATATTTCAATGGAGGGAAGTTTCCCAGGAAAGACATTAAGGAGGCTAAGAATCCTTTGAAATTGTATACAGAATGTTACCTGTACATATGGGGAGAAATTATTTTCATAACATTTTCAAAGGATATTCAGGATCTAAATTTGCTCAAGAACCAAGGAACTAAATGATTTTTTTTTTTCATTTTCATGTTTATATGGATTGGATATCCTCCTGATAATAAACTTCTATACATAATTAAGTTATTTCTATGTTATATTATTTACTCATTTTAGGAAGAGACAAAAATACAATAACAATTGCATTTTGATCTGTTGTTATTCATTATCTAGGTATGAGTGCCATAGGAAGTTGATTAACTGATTATCCTAGTGCAGCAACCTGGTTTATTCTATAATCACTGGTCATGCTGATGGTCTTAGTGTGTTTAAGCTGGAAATAAAATCAGTCACCAAATCCTGTCAATTTTCCTCTTATACATATCCTTCTTTGCTGCCCAATCTTTCACTTCTTGCCATTCCTGTTCCAGTTCAGATTCTACCATCGCTCACCTAGATTACAGCAGTTTCCTAAACAATATTTTTGTATCCCTTTCTTTATTTTTCACACTGCAGTCAAAGTGATATTTTAAAATGTTTAACGTCAGATTATTGCTTTAAACCTTCAATGTCTTCTCATTGATCTTAATATAAATTCTAGTTTTTTAAATACTGCCCATAAGAGCTTGCACGCCTTGACCCTCTTCTTGATTCTGCAACATTGCATCTTATTTATTTTCCCTTTGACTTCTCCATTCCAACAATACCAAGTAAATCTCTTCTGATCCCTCAAGAAATTCATAACTCCTTATAACGTCCATGTTTTTTTCATAGCCTGTTCTTCACTCTAGAACAGTGGTTTCCGAAGTGTGGTCCCCAAACCAACAGTATTAACATATTCTTGGAACTTGTTAGAATGCAAAACCTAGTTTACATCCAATACCTTTTCAATCAGTGATCTGTTTTTTGTTTTAACAAGCTCTTTATGTGTGCTCGAGTTCCAGAACCACTGTTAGTATAGCATTTTTCTCCTGTGTTTTGTCCTGCTAAACCCTACTCAGTCAACTTAGATCTTCTTTGAGGAATTTCTATTAGTTTCCAAGTTTCCCAGAGAATCCTCTAATTCCTACAGAGTTAGTATTATCCATATACCACATATGCCTGTAGATTTATAGACCCACGGAAAATTCTGATTCAGTTATTTAGATAGAAATGTGAGTATTAAAATGCACACACAGCATTTTTGGATGATCCTGATAATTCAAATTTGCAACTGCTGATATAAATGGTTTAGTTAAGAAGATGAGAGAAGCAGAGCCTTGGTTGTAGGGGGAGGATGATTGGACTATGAGAGGAATAGTTTTGTTACTGGTTTGTTTGTTTGTTTTACAATGAAAGAGACCAGAGTATGTTTATATTCTGAGGTGTAAGAATTAGCAGATGTGGAGAGGCTTAAGTGAGCAAAGAAAGAGGGTTTGATAGATTTAAAAAATCTGTGATGAAATGGTAAGGGCTACAGAACACTGAAGTACAGAGAAGTAAAGATACGCACTACTTTCCAGGGCCAGAAGAGGGACGGGCAGAGTGGAAGATACAATGTTTTATGCCAGAACTAAGGCGAAAGAATCTTAGCCTATTTCCCCCCTGGATTCCAGCCTTCCTAGCATTAATACACCTTCCCTACCTTACTTGGGTGAAAAAATGTCTGGAGATTAAAGTGTTTTTTAAAACAGCTTTTAATACTTTCCCAAATAGATTCACAGAAAAAAGGGAGAAAAGGAAAGAAAGGAAGGAAGGGAAAGAAAGAAAAATGATGACGTTGTAAAGAGCTGAACAAACATGAGTTACACATTCTAGAAGAGTGAAAATGATATTCCATCAGGAAAAATATGAATAGACTAGAAAAAGATTTTCATAAATTTACATCAAAATACCTCATTTAATTTAAAAGGCAAGTGATAAATTAGGCAGAGATATTTTCTATGTAAGTGACAGTTACAGAGTTATTATTCTTAATATATGGTGTGCTTTTTAAAAGATATCAATAAGAAACAGATAATCACCCCTATAAGTGAATTCCTTCTAACAGACTTGGAATAGCGTTTCTTTTTAATTATATTTAATTATTATGAGTACATAATATTTATAGGGTACATGTGATGTTTTTATACAGGTATATAATGTGAATTAATTAAATTAGGGTAATGGGGGGTACCCATCACCCCTTACCCCAGGCACTTATCATTTATTTGTTTTAGGAACATCCAGGGTTCCTGAGTCTTTTATCTACTTCAGGACTTTCTATTTGGTTCTTTTGCTTTACCAGTCCATTTCTGTATCAGTAGCATAGGGTGTTATTTTAGTGGCAATTTAATATTTGATAGGGAATTACTTCCTTCATTTTTCCTCCCTTTTCAAAACTAGGAGATTTTTTAGGTTTATTTTTCTGTCTTAAGAACATTTCTATTGATTTAAAACTCTACTGGAATTTTAATTGAAATTTAGATTACAATAATGATGAATCTCAATTTAATTTGTAAATAATTGGCATATTAACATTATTTAGCCATTTTATTCAGAAGTATACTCTATTTATCTTATTCAACTTTGTATTCCTAACTAAAGTTTTATTTATTTCTCCGTTCAAGTATTGTATATAGTTTCCTAGGTATTTAATTTTATTGTGCTATTCATTGCTCTTTTAAAATTATAGTGATCTGTAAGAAATCTATAGACTCCAATATAAAGTCCTATTAGTAACAGGATATCTCACTGTAATAGTTCTAAGAGTAGTTTAATAGTTCTCAGACTTACTCTGTTGATTATGAAGTTGTACAATAATGTATATAATGTGAATTTAATTTTTTCTTATGTAACTAAACTATGTAGATCCTATCATTAAGAGAAAAAGGGCTAAATTGATAAGGAGACAATTAGCAGTATCTAGCACACATCTCTAGGATTTTATCATTAAATATGATTTTTTACTTGGTGTCACATAAGATATATTTTCTAATACTAATAAGAGAATATACTTCTATTTCTAGTTTTCTTTACTAGTCTGGAATATTCAATTTTATAATAGTTTTGAGCATCTATTAAAATTATAATTAAAAAATTCTTATAAATAAATTGATGAAAAATTTCATAGATCTTCTACAAATTGTCACAGTACTGACTGAATACATTATTATTAGGTAGCCATGATACATTCGTTTTAACAGGCAACTGCATTTAATTTTCTAACATTTTATTTGGAATTGTTATGTGGTATGGAGATTTTTAAGGAACTTAATACCTAGTGTCACTGTTTTTTGTGTTCTTTTTTTTTTTATCTTACAAAAAACAAATATGGTACCAATTTAAACTTCCACCTGAAGAATGTAAGAATTATCTGGTTCAATGCAATTCTATCATCATGAAAAAATTTACTAATATCTTTAAAGCTTTATTAATTTTATAGGCAGGCCCTTTTCCATTTGGATATTTTAAATTTCTGGTGAGGTGGAAAGTTTTTCCCTATGTTTCTTAGCAATTTTACATTTCTATTAAATTTATTTTATTTAAAAAAATATTTTGCTTGAATATTAAACACTCAATTCAATATGCCGTGGTACAGGTGAATGGCTCCTTGCTCATTTTTTACAGAGTGGCAGCAGATACCATTGTCATCAACAGAAATTTTTTTATGTAAGTGATGAAATACTAAATTTATTTAAAAAGAAATGAAATTTCCTAGGTAAAGCATCCATAATAATTACTATTTCTGATATTTTGTCTCTAAAAAATAGCTGAGCAGTCACCCTTGTCAGTACATTTACGCATTAACAATAGATAGTGTTCAGGATGCAGATTGTGAAAAAAGAGATCAAAGAGTCAAATGCTAAAACATACATATCATGACTACTTAAGATAACATGAATGTTTAATGAAAATTTAGATTATAACAACATATCACTTTCATTCTGTGGACATTAAAAAATACATTTTACCCATTACACTTAACAAAATCATACACGATGAATTTATAAGCAGTGTTTTTTAATAAAACAATAATTTAATTTCAGCCAATATATCACTATCCTAGAAATGTGTTGAATAGGTAATTTCATTATTAACAAGGCATTAGTCTGTGTAAACATGAATTTATTCATTTATCCCTCTCCAGTGGGCAATGCAATTTTATTTTTTCTTAAAATACATTTGAAGTCTATTATACACAGGGATAAGCACGTATTTAATCAGTATATAGCTGGATAAATTTTCCCAAGCTGAACATGAGCATGGATCCAGGACCCAGATTAATAACCTGGATGTAACACAGAAGTCCCCTTGTGCTCTAATGAATAATCACTATTCTGCCTTCTAACTGCTTAGTTTTGCCCATTTTTGTACTTATCATATGTGTGAGCTAAATATTGAAATAATTGATCTCACGGAGACAATCAAGGTTTATGAGGCTTGAATATTTGTCCCACCAGAGTAAAATCTGGGAAGATTATTAAGCGTGTGGAATCACTGGATTTGGACCAAATATGAGGTGTTCAGCAATAGAGGAGAATGTTAGTGTTTATTGCTTAATCCATTCCTATACCCTGAAGTGTGATATTTTGATATGTAATGAAAACTGTTTCTCTCTATAGTTTCCTGCATTTCTCCCTAGTCGAAGGAACTGCGTACTGGTATTTTTGGAGACAGAGTGGAATGATGGTTGTCAGAGACTGGGAAGGTAGGCGGGGAGGAGTGGACAAAGTGGAGATGGTTAATGGATGCAAAATATAATAGATAGGTAGAATGAACAATATTTGATAGCACAACAAAGTGACTGTACTCAACAAGAAGTCAGAATATACTTTGAAATAATTGAGATAACTAAAATAGTGGAATTGGAATGTTCCTAACACAAAGAAATGAAAATGCCTGAGGTGATAGATACTCAATTACCCTGATTTGATTAATACATGTTGTATGCTTGTATCAAAACATCACATGTACCCTATAAATATATACAAATATTATGTACCCATAATAATTAAAAATAAAAAAAATTTAAAAAAGATTCAAACACTGCCTTCCACTTTGTTGACACGGAAAGTAAGAAGAAAATAAAACAATAAACTCTGAGTATCTCAAGATGCCATTGTGTTAAATTGTAGTCATGCAGTTTTGTCTTCAGCTTGGTATTTTAACTAAATATTGAGAGGCTCATGGCTTTGCCGCCATACCAGGCGAAGTTACAGCTGTCAGAGCAAATGCTTAGTTTTAGACAGGGCTTCGTACCGTGTCCGTGCTCCTGAACTCAGTGTTCTCGTTAGCAACTTATGAGTGTAATTAGCTGTTTACCTGCTTTGATGCCATAAGTGGCCTGCTTGTGCATGCAGTTAAGCTCACTGGCAAATGGAGCCAATCAAGGTTTATGAGGCGTGAATACTTGTCCCGCCAAGGTAAAATTTGGGAAGATTATTAAGCGTGTGGAATCACTGGGTTTGGACCAAATATGAGGTGTTCGGCAATCGAGCAGAATGTTAGTGTTTATTGCTTAATCCATTCCTATACCCTGAAGTGTGATATTTTGATATGTAATGAAATCTGTTTTTCTCTATAGTTTCCTGCATTTCTCCCTAGTTGAAGGAACAGTGAATTGGTAGTTTTCAGGGATATCTGAGGATAGGCCTCTTATTTTGCATTTCTCCTTCTACTTACACACACTGAAAGTGGGTCTCTTGCCTGTATGGTGGGCCAGATATACGTACAGCTAAAATGGCAAACTGGAAAGAAAATAGTATAAAATTCATTCGATAATTTTCAAAATGGGTGAATGTCTTGAAGTATCAATTTAGGAGAGTTGAAAAGAAAGACAAAAATCTGAATAATTAATAGCTATTAAAGAAATTTAATCTGTTATTTAAAATCTGGAAAAAAAAAAAAAGGTCAAAGATCTCCATTGCTTCACTGGTGAATACTTCCAAACATTGAAGATAACTTTTGGGCAAACTCTTTAGAATTAGAAAGAGAAGGAACATTTTCTAAATTTGTTACAAAGTCAATTCTGGAAAAAAAAAAAAATTACAAAAAGGAAAATTAGGGATCATCTCCTTTATGGATTTAGAGAATACATATTAGCAATTGCATCTAGTGCTATGCTCTAGCAAGGCAAGATTACAGAGAGGTTACGCGCAGGGATTCTGCAGCTTGAGGGTCTGGGCCTAAATTCCACACCTGTGTAACCTTGGGCAAGTTGCTTTATCCTCTGTGTGCCTCAATTGCCCCATTCTGTCAAATGGCCATACAGTGATATTTTGCTCACAAAGCTTTTATTAAGTTTAACTGTGTTCAGATGTATAAATTTCTTAGGACAGCGCCCAGCAAGTCATAAGCATAATGTAAATGTTTGCTTTCAGTATCATTTATTCAAATCCCTTGGATAAGCCATTCTGAACAAACCAGTGAAGCAATCCCAAGGCCTCTGTCCCTGCCTCAATTAGGAGCGTGATTTATCTGTAGACCCACAAGTACTTCTAGTAGGACCTCTGCTTCAGTGCCACCACACGTGCCCTTGTAGGTTTCATTCTGCACAACCGCAGACGCAGAAACTACTGTGTGAACAGTATATGCTGAGTTGCGCAAAGCCGCAGCCCTTCTCTACTGCCCCAAATCCTGACCGCTCCCTCTATCCTGATAATTCTTTTTTTTTATTAGTAGTATGTTTTTTTATTTCTTTTTATTTCAGTATATTATGAGGGTACAAACATTTTGGTTACATTTTATGTCTTTGCCTCACCCAAGCGAGGATTAGAGGCACGTGCCCTGGTAATTGTTTATCTGACCTCCTGAAGTCTATTCCACCCATCTGCTTTGAAAAACAGCTTGGAAAACAGAGTGTTTCCCCTGCCTGAATCAACCTTCTGTCCCATTCCCAGGCTACTCTGCATTCCATTGAATTAAAAAAAATAAAATCTTTCAGCATAGACTGTTTCTTCAAGCTCTGTCATGTACAGAAGCCCTCATAAGTCAGGAGATCCTATGATTTCCCATGAGAGGCAAGGGTCAGTGCCCTAACTGAGGGGAAACAACGTTGTTGATGACATAACGTGGAAGATTAGAAAGCAGGAAGTCCCCAAACCAGAAACTGAGTCTGAATCCTAGTTTGGCTAATTTATTTGCTAACCTTGGCCTAGTCACTTATCTCATCTCTAAGTAGAAGTGTTATGGCCACCTCTCGAGTTGTTATGACAACAAAATAAAATCAAAATTTAAAATTCTACATGAAATGTATCTATCTAAAAAATAAGGATAAATTATCTACAGCACAGATTTTATAATGATTAAGTGATATTACAGATTTAAAAACTTTGAAATAATATCTGGCTTAGAGAAAATGCTCAATTACTGATATCGAAGTTTTATTATGACAGGGCAGGGTATATGGTCCAAATTATAGTGAGTAATTCAGAAGCTTTGGAGGGTTCATATTTCCTTAATATGGTTGTCAAAACAACTATTTGTATTTATTTTTATACTTATATCAATAATAGAAGGCAATATTTGTATCAAATTGAATTCAAATTTATGGGTTCATATTAAAATGAGGTAAAACTGAAATATTAAAAGCTTTTGGGGAAAAGATTAGACATTTCTGAGTCTTATTGACACTGTCTTTCCCACTCAATATTAATATTGATAACCTACAATTATTAGAGCTTAGTATTTATGCCAGATGCTCTTCTAATTATCTAAGAGAGTCTATATGTGTGTATGTATATATGTTCATATAAATTTAATTCATTTTTACAATAATCGTCTAGGGTATTTATTATTGTTATCACCATTTTGCAAATGATAAAATGGTAGCACAGAGAGAATAGTCTGCCCAAGGTCACAAAGCTAGACGGTCGTAGAGTCCATGTCCTTACCCATTTTAGTGCACTGAAGCACTGTTTTCAACCTCACCTATAAGTTGCCAGCCATGGTTCATGCTCTGTCTATTCTGGGACCCAGGCAAAACTCCCCTAATTGATCCAAGATTAGTGACTTTGTACTGTGGGTAAAGTAGTGGGTGCTTCTGAGGAAGATTTTAGCATTTTGATGAAAGATCCTAATGCCAGTCATAGCAAGGATTTTAATGGACTTGGGCAGCTTCTAACAGAACTTTTAAAATAAATTAATCCCCACAGCACTTTAGAAAACTGGAGAAAAGGATTCATTTTGGCCTCCTTAGATTAAAGGATATAAAAGAGGAAAGAAGATCACAGGGCTCCACACCACCCCCCTAAAGTATCCACAGAAGGGTTGAGCACTTCAAATGATCAGCATCATAGAGCAAATACCATGTCTGTGATAATATATATAAACTGTAAGAATTTTCTTTCAGCATTTTTTTAAATTTTATTTTGACAGCTTTAGCGGGTACAAGTTGAATTTCATTATCTGGGCTTTTCATGTACCCATCACTTGAGTAGTATCCATCATCCCCCTTAGGTAATTTTTCATCCCTCACCCCCTCCCATCCTTTCCCTTTTGAGTTTCCAATGCCCATTATGCCACTCCGTGCCACAGAACCAAGAAGTTTAGTGTTCAGTGTAGTGTCCTGTCTTCACCAGAATCCTACCTAGTTTGCTGTGATCTCCATTTTTATTTTTACATATATGCTGCCATGTGAGTTCACATGGCCACACACACACACTCTACACTTATCCTTGATTGACTTAGAATCATTCATACAGGACAGTAGGTGTTCTCAGTGCATTTCAAAATATTTTGAATGATCCACAATAGGAAATGCATTCTAGACTAGAAGCCTGGGAGATCTGTGTATGTGTGTGTGTGTGTGTGTGTGTGTGTTTGTGTATTTTATTCTCTTTTATTGTTCTTTATTTTTAAAAAAGTAATGGTTGAAATTCCCCATTTTTGGATACATTTCATAATCCACTAATAAGTCTTATAGTTTAGAAAACATTAATTTAGTGTTCAACTGAACGTTTTGTCAAGAATGATACTTTTTGTTCTGTTGTGTAAAGCTACTTGGACTCCAGCCCTGGAAAAGCACATGGTTTGTTTGACAAAACTCTGCAAGTAACAAATTCAAGTACGTGCAAAAAGTAAAGTTTCTGTTTGGTGAAAGTAGGTCAGTTCTATCCTATACTCATTACAGTGGTCCTTATTGCTCTATTTTCCAATAAATGCCTGATATTCTCAAAGTTTATTTTTTAGCGCAAAATAAATTACTCAAGAATGACAGGTATAATATTAAAAAACATACCTTGAAGTGCTTATGACTGCTGGCAACAGAATAAAAATAATTTACAGATTTTATAATGCAAAACTTTGAGGCACCCTCAGCTCTCTTGGATAGAAATATTTTTTCTCGAAGTTTTAAGAACTTTAAAACAAAACTGTACTAAGAAACTTTGTTTAGGCACAGATTCCTTCTCTTTCAGCCTTAATTTACTATACCTCCATGTTTTCCTCTTCTTTTCACTTGATCTGGCCAAATAAGGACTCTTCATGACTTTTACCTTTCTCAGAGCATTTCTGTTGGCATCCAAGTAGATGAGGTCAAGTTTGTAAGTAAGGTCAGAAATTTTCAGTTTTGTGAGCTCTTTAAAAGTGTGCCATCTCCCTTGTGTCCAAGTCAGGGCTGATCACGTAAAATCCTCTGCTGCCTAAATAGAGGTCAAATTTTCTTCTATTATTTTTTTCTACATCTCATTTCCCACATTACCCTTTAATTTCATCTGGCATATATCTTTGCAGGTTGAGAAGGGGACAATATTAATTGACATCTCCCAACCAAAGCTGAATAATTTTTCCAACATAATATATTTAATAATTCAATTCTTTCTAAAATGATATTTCCTTTATTACTTACAATTTTGTATATACTACGATCTCTTATAAAGCTATCCATTCCGTTGACCTCTACTTATTTTTGCATTAATATAAAATCATATTAATTATTGAAAATACATTTAAATATTTGGTAGGGTAAGCAGCTTTCTAGTTCTTCATTTTCTATATGGTAATATTTATAGGAAGAAAAAAAAACTTGCAACAAATCAATTTTTCTTAATTCAACCCCTTATTTAATAGGCATTGCTCTTGGCCACAATTTTACACTCTAATTTTTCTGCCAATAAAAATTGTCTCTACATTGTATATAATAGAAACACACGCATGGTGGATTCAATATATTTATGGTGATTAATAATGAGCACCATGAATTCCAGATTCACTGTTATATAAACAATTGAAAAAAAATTTAAGCACATGAATGTACTGAAATCAGGATACTGATTGGTCACAGTTTGGAGAGATACAATAGAGAGGATATCTAGTCTATAGTAGTAAACTTGAGGTTGAGCAAAAGCCAGACTCTAGTACTGCTGGGATAATTTTGGGTCCTGAATAGATAGGAAATATCTCTGTGAAGAGACTGTGTTTTAACCAATCTAATAATAGTCAATTTAAAGATGAATGTCATACCAAAGAAAGAAAATATTAAACATGTTTAGAGTTCATATCAACTGTATTAATGTTACTGTTTCACTGATTCGCCTTCACCACCCCTTCTACTCCAACATACATACTCGGTTTCTGAAACACTAATTTCTGCCTTGCATGGTTTGGAATGGTGGCGGCTATGCAATGAGAATTTAGAGTCTCAACATATACCCACTATTAATATCAACATTCAAGTTCATAAATTGCTCAGACATCTTATACAGCATTAAAAAGTGCTAGTGTTTCTTAGGGATAATATTCCACCCTGCATTCATTAAGAAGCTATGTGACTGACATCTCTGTGACCTCAGACACCAAGGTGTGACCTTTCCATAAACCATTCAGGGTGTAGTCACTGACATCAAGCATTCTTTCTACTGTATCATTCCATGTTCCATGGCTCTTATACAAGAAAATTTAGTGAAGTAGCATTTGTAAAAACCTAAGAAATCAAAGTATTCTATTATTAACCTTGCCTGAAATAAGTTACATGTTTTTGGTATGATAGATGTGTGTATAGTAACCAAAAGTGATATGGTGATAATGTGAGGGATGAGGTTGAGGGGGAAGCATTCTATGATCCTATGGTGAGATATAATTCTTTCAGGAGGCCAGCACCTCTGGACTGTGATTTTCACAAGTCTTCAGTCACCCCTCCTTTACACGTAAGACAGAAAGGCTAGAGATGGTTGGACTACAGTTATGCATTTCCCTTGCCTCTCCATGGAAAACTAGAGGGGGCTGTATTTGGGCATTTTCCTTCCCCCAGATGGGTTTTGATATGGTAAAACCCCAGCCAATTAGGCTCTGTTAAAATAGTTTCCCTTGAAGGCAAGCCTTGTTAAGAAGAACACAATGTTCTAGGAGTATTTCATATGGCTACTTTTCCCCTCTTCATGCCAAAATCACCATAGAATGTTTTTATTTTGATTCTTGCTGTGACACCCTGATGGAGCTCCTAGAGGTAAAACAAAAGTGTGACCCCAAGACTGGGGCCTCCTGGAAGTCTTAACTCTCAAGCTTGTCCACCCTGAGCCTTCAGCACTTCATGAATTACAGCTTAAGTTTCCCTAACCTGGCACTGATTCCCACGGTAGTTTCTGCTGCCGGGCTTCTGCTCCACTAACCTGTTATTCTCTGCATGTCCCCTGTCCGTCTCTCAAACTTTGGGGTTTGTGGTTTGCTCTGTCACTTTACTTCCATAAGAAGAGTTGTTAATTTTCAGTTTTTTCATCTTTTTTTCTTGTTGTGAGGACTAGAATGACAACTTCAAAGATTTTTACATGCTGAACCAGAAAATGAAATCCTATGTTTTGCAATTTTGATGTTTTATTACTTTCCCAAGCATTAAGTATTCTGACTCAAGTTTAAATATCAGGTAATAGTTTGATAAATTTTGGTCAATGTGTTGAAATTTCTACTTCCCTTTCATTTCTTTACCATAGAAAGATTCTCATTCAGAAAGTATGGTGATGTATCTTAGTTTATTCCCATGTCTTTTTTGTCATCTGCCAAAGGGAATATCCAAGTTCATAAGAAAGAAATTTAATTTCTGAATCAAATGGTTTGAGTCATTAATATAAATCTTATGATCATCAAACAGCCTGCTCTCTGGTATTTTCTTGGGGTAGCAAATGGTTGCTGGCATTCCATTTTACCAAGTTTATCCATGACCCATCGTATAATATTAAAGGGATTTTTGAAGAGCCAGTTTCACTCAACATCTTACTGAAAGGTGCCCTAGGGGCTTGAAAAGAATATCAGGGAGCTCAGAATATATGAATAAATTTAAGGACCATCTTACAGTGGTACATACTGCATCATATAAGATAGTTGTGAAAGAATAGTCATTTTGGGGGGAAAAATAAAAAAAAGAACAACAACAAAAAAGAAAGTGAAAGAACAAAAATAAATAATGGAATATGCTCACGTTTATTAGATATTCAGAATGTTGTCAGTTTGCCATTTTTTTTTCTGCGAAGAGGCTGTGTTTTAATCAGTCTAATAATAATTTAAAGACAAATTTCATACCAAAGAAAGAAAATATTAAACATGTTTAGAGTTCATATCAACTGTATTAATGTAGCTGTTTTGCTGATTGGCCTTCACCACCCCTTCTACTCCAACATACATACTCAGTTTTTATAGCACTAATTTCTGCCTCGCATGGTTTGGAATGGTGGTGGCTATGCAATGAGAATTTAGAGTCTCAACATATACCCACTATTAATATCAACATTCAAGTTCATAAATTCCCCAGACATCTTAAACAGCATTAAAAAGATTTAGGGTTGTGAAATAAGTTTATATTTAGCTTTACTTAATAAATAAGTGGCAGAAACAATGCTGTGTGCTCAGCAAGTCATTTTCATTTTTCTTCTGGAAACACAGGAAGACTATTTACCAGCCTCCCTTCCTGGTAGACTGGGGCCATGTGACTGTGCTCTGGCTAACGGAGGGGACACAGAGCAAATGTGCATGCCACTTCTGGGCCTGCGAAACTCATGTGCTACCCTCGCTCTCTCATTCTTGTGATTAGAATTAAAGGTCCCCAGCATGGCAAAGCTGTGCTTGTTGAAGTGCCACTAACTAACATTGTAATGTGATGTGAAATAAACTTCTACTAAGCCACTAAGACTTGTTTTTAGAGTAGCTAGTGAGCATTACCCTGATTAAAACAGAACTCTCAACTATTTAAGTTACCGAAAGCTAGAAACTTTAGACTGTGTATTCTTCTCAAAGCAATATTCCACCAGTTTAAAACCATGCAGAACGGAAAGGTGACTGTGTCCATCATACTCCACATTAACAAGCAAACTACCTTCACATTGGTGAAGTGAATATTTGTGGCACCATTTTAATACCCAAAACAAACAAAAAAACAAACAAAAATACTTGAGCCTCCAATAGCTTTGTTACTTAGCAAGTCAGGGAGTAGATTAACCAAAACGACGACTAATTTTGAATTTTTTTCTCTGCCTTGTCTTTGATGTCTGCTGAACATTTCTTTGTGTCCCTACAATTGGTCTTCTGCTTTCAGAAAGGCAAAATTAGTAGGCCTGATTCCAATTGTTTTGTATGTGCAAAGCACTTATTTCTCAATTGCACATCTAAAAATCAGTTAAGTAGTCTGTTGCTAAATGCACCTACATGCCAAAGGATTACACTGAGGCTCTGAAATGTTTTCAATGTTTTGTTTTGTTTTGGTTTTAGGATACAACACTAATTTGAATAATTTGCATAAAGAAGTTTACTTTAATACCTCCTTTTGTCTATTTTAAAATTCTAAAGTTTATTTTCAGATGCAAGTCTGAAATAACTAGAATGCCATTTATCCAATTATTTCATGAGATATGTGACTTTGCAGTTATAATAATTATGGTAATGATATGTTCTATTAGCATTATCTGAACCATTGCAGTTAAACTTATGTCAGCATTTTTTTTGCAAACTGCTGCAGTCAATGTTTATATTTCACCCATTTTTATCCCCTTTGCTGACTTGCAAAAAGCACAAAATAAAGATGACTTTTCCTTATCATAATTGTAAAGAAAAAAATTTTAATGAAGTATCCTTATCTGAAGACAGACAGAAGTCATTACTGACTACTAAGCTTTAAACAAACATTATCATTCTTTACTTGAAAAAAAGGATGCTTACTTAATTACTTTTAAAATCTTAACTGAGTCTGAATTATAGCCTGTGGTATTTGTAAAAATGAAATCACAAAGTCAAGGTTCTATGACTTTTCAATAACTTGCCTATCATTCTTCTCATGGTTATATTACACTCCACATTTCACATGCAGCTTAACAAATGCTTTATCATTGAACATTCCTTTGGTGTGGACAATAAGTGAACAGATTTGGATAGATAAACAGTAAACCAAATACTATAGTGTATAGTTTGTTTTCACTAGCATTTAAAAAGAAACATTAATTTGCATTTCTTTCTAGTTAAACCCCTATCCTACCAATTTTGCTTGATCTGACCGCTTATGTAATGAAAATGAGTTGTTAGACCCATTATTTTGAAGAATGTTGCTTCAACTGAATTCTGATTCTCACATGAATAAAAGAGTAAATACATTTTACTGCTGCGTCTTTCACTTAGAGCTGGAAAACAAATATGTGGAAAAACAGGAAAAGTCAATGGAGTTATTTAAAAAAAAAAATTGGGGGAAAGAGGAGGATGTAAGAATCATTTTCAAGCCCAAGAGTCATACACCCCACATAACTAATATAGAAGTAGATTACAGCCTATTCTTCTGTTAAAGCTTTTGATTCAAAAACTGTCTGTCTCTCCACAGAATATATTATTTTGTGTATGTTGAAAGTGAGGAAGAATCACAACTGCTTATTATCTCTCATTTGAGATATTACTTGTTGAGTGTCTTTTAATCTTTCCTACTGTAAAGTCTTAAACTTCATAACTTTTATCAACCCTTTGGAAAAAAATAAACTTTAGGTCTTTTAGCTTCCTTCTTTTTTTAATGTTTTTTGGTTTTGTTGTTGTCTTTTCTCGTTGTTGTTGTTTCTGTTCAGTTGATAATCAATCTGTTGGTCAGGGTTTAACAAGATTAATGCTTTAATATGACTGCATCTTTATTTGCTGAATCTTGCCATTGTAGAAATCCTGTTGGCCCTCTAAATGTGGATATTCAACTAAGAAAGAATATAACCACTGTAAACTTGTTGAAATGCCTTAGTGTCATGTATGGACTGAGGCTGATCCTCTCACTGTGTTGAACTTCACCTCTCCTCCCTCCTAGTGAATTGATTTCATCCTTTGTAAATCAGAAAACCATTTCCACGAGCGACATTATATTAATGATAAGGATCTCATTTCCTAAATTCTTATCCTTAATTTTTAACAGCTTGCCAGACCAAGATGTCTGTAGTAAGAGCTCAAACACAGTATATTTGAAACTAATCTTTGCTCTGCTTTCCCTACCCATTTGTGCACACCAAATCTGCTATTGCATTTTATTTCAGATCTTTACTATTCATTCAGTCTCCAGGAATGATTTTGGATCCCTTCATGTGCCTCACTATTCATATTCATTCATTCAGAAGATCCTGTTGATTTTCTCTCTTAAAAATCTTTGCAGTTTTATTCCTTCTGTTCAACTTTCAAGGGACTGCTTTTGTTTAGACCCCCATCATTTGTCACTTGGACCATAAATCTCTCTGCCTCATGTCTCATCCCCATCACTTTCCTTCCAATCCATTCTTCATACTGCCACGATGATAGGTTTTCTTAACAAATCAAAATGACACATTGCTTCATTGTTTACATCGTTTAGTGATGCCCTCATCTTCACTCTTCAAAATACACCTTCTATCATAACAAATCTATAATTGTAACAGCAATATTCTCCCTTTTTACACCTTTGTGCATATTCTTTCCACTACCTGGAATGACTTTCTCTTTTGTTCAACTGGCAGCAATTACCATGAATGATTTCTTCATGACTCAGCTCCAGTTACTGCCCAGGTAGCTAATGTCCTCTTCTTCTGTACTCTGGTATTATGTATATAAAAGAGATTTTAGTAAGCCTCACAAAGAGAAAATATAATAGTCCTACCAATCACTTTTGGCCTCAGTCATGTCTTTTGGCTTTATGCTTACATGGAAATGCTACCAAATTTGAGTAATTAATGTAAAATAATAATAACATGCAGCCTAGCAGATATTAAATGGGTGTATGTGTAGTAGAAGTCATTTGTTTATAAATAAACTAAGACTGTGTAATTTTAGCAAGTCTTTAAAGGTTGGCTCACTCTTTCTATGTTGTTTCCTCAAGAAACTGGCATTACTTCCCTCATCATTAAGAACAGGTTATATAACTTTGTCAAGTATCTCAGATAAATAAAGATGAAAAACAAAAGAGAAGGAATTTTAAACTGCCTTGATGGAAAATAATAAGATATACTTATTTCATATATTTTTACAATAATATACTGAAATTTGTCCTATACAATACATCAGTCAACATTTCTATTCATGGCTTCCTTCTCAAATAGTATTAGCAGTGTTAAAAATTGCAAATAAAGGTTATTACCAACTATACCTTCAGTGTTTTCGAATTGGGGTCACTGATACATCTGTCTTTTTCAGAATTTCCTGAGGTAGGTGCTAATTAAAAATGAAGGTACTGGAGTCCCATAGTATACCTCCTGTAAGTATGAAATGAGTCTCTGGAGGTGGAATACTTTTATTCTGTATATTTAACAAACTTTTTAATTGATTCCAATGCACTGTACAGTTCAAAATCCATGCATCTTATCCAGTATTTTAGTGTGTATGTCTCTCTTGGGTTTTGCTTAAAGACTTTTAGTGATGCAGAACTCTGAATTTTTCAAAGCAGTCCATTTATAATATTTACTAAATGATAATATACTCTACTTACAATAACATGCACATTTCTTTAGTGTTCTGTGTTTCAGTTTTGACAGTCATATACGTCCATGCAACCATCACCGGAAGAGATTCAAAACATTTCCGTTTCCCCAGAAAATCTACTCACACCACTTTCTGTGTAATCTTTCACACCCAGAGGCAACCCCTTTGTGTCTTCTATCCCCTTAGTCAATTTTATCTGCTCTAGAACTTGATATAAATAGGATAAAACAGTATGTACTCTGCAGGTGTACATTAGCCCTCTAAAGGTTTCCTGGAAAAGTATTGACAAGATTCAGATTAATAGAAGAGAAGGCTCACAAATTTATTTTATGTGTATACATGGGAGTCTTCAGAATGAAGAACTAAAGATACAGGGGAAATTGTACATTTTTATGTTTAGGTTCAACAAAGTAAAGACAACCATATAGAAATATCATTGGACAAAAAGAGTCTGATCTAATACTAATAGACTGAGTGGGAAAACCCAGTAAGGCCTGTCTATCTAGAGTCTTCTTAGCTTCTCTGAGTGTGCATTCCTTCCTTCCAGGAACTAGGCAGGGTCCTCTCTGGAATGGGGTCTTATGTGACCTACAGCCAAACAAGGTAGGTCAGATAAAGTTGGAGTAATATTAATATTTTTAGGTTTTATGGCTGGCTTTGGGGAAAAGGAGTTCTGTTTTCTATGACCTACCTTGGGGAAGAGGGATTCTAGTGTTGGAGGAGGATGGGACTGAGAGACAGGAGGGCAGGAGAAGGTGGGAGAAAAACTCTTGCTTCTGAGGACTTCATTTTGTAGTATTTTATGAGCACCAACAACTTTCTCATATCCAGCTTCTGTTACTCAGTTGAATGAGATTCAGGCATGTAATTGGGTATGCCCACAATTGATTCATTTTTGCTGCTGGGTAGCAGTACATTGTATGAATATACCAAAACTTCTTTATCTGTTCACTTCTTGATGGGCTTTTTGTTATGATGAATAAGCCTTCTAGAATATTTTTGTAAAAGTCCTTTTGTAGACATATGTTTTTATTTATTTGGTGTAATTACTTAGGAATGGAATTGTTGTGTGATATATGTGTGTTTAACTTTATAAGAAACTGCAAACAGTTCTCCAAAGTGATGGCACCATTTCATACTCTCACTAAAAACATATGAAAGTTTCAGCTGCTTCTCTCCAACTTTTGGTGTTATCAATTTTTTAATCTTAATCATTCTAGTGGGTAAGAAATGGTATATCACTGAGATATTAACTTGAATTTCCATAATTCTAAATAATTTTAGTAGCTTTACATATTCTTATTGGCCTTATATCTGAGTGTGTGTACATGTGAAAGGTTTATTCATGTATTTTTCCCATTTTTAAGTAGTTGCTGGTCTTTTGTTTTTTGTTTTATAAGCCCATTTGCATTATATTCAAAAATCTCAATACCCAGTTTTCAGAGACATGAATGTAGTATATTAGAAATATATGGCACTTTTATATTTTACAAAATTGCTTTGCTTTTGTTGTTGTATTTATTCCTCATCTTAGTATGTGTTAATATATATATACTTTATATCAAATTTATGGATAAAGAAATTAAATCAAAACATCGTATATTTATTTTTCAAGGCACAAGTTGATAAACAATGTTATTAACTCAAAATTGGATTCATCAAAATCTGTTTGAAACCCACTTATAATTTACTGCCTGAAAAGAAGGAGTATGTTCCCATCTCCACCGAAAGAAAAACAGTTAAAACAAATTCCAGTCAGCAAACATTGGTATTGTGTTGGCTGAATTTGACCGATTGGTTTGTATTTTTACTAAATAAACTTGCTCCCAAGTTAGCTTCATTGTTTCATAAAAAGAGAAGAGCAGTTCTGGAGAGGCTGATTCTTAGGTCATGGGAATTCTGAGTGACTGTGTTTGTGCAGCTAATCTCTTCTGTGCTGACTTTTAAGAGCTAAAGTCTCTTTCTTGCAATTCTAATGCTCAGTGAGGAATCATTGCTCTTTAGCCATTCTGCTTGATAAGAAACTTGGAAGTAACTATCTGCTGCCTGAAAGAAATGACTTATGGCATAAAAATACAGTTGGCTGGTTTGGGGCCTTAATCCTAGATCATCATTCTTTTCCCCTTTGTATGTGGAATTCCCAGGGCAGCTCTTCCAAGTATACACTCAGTTAATAACTTGAGCTTGCTTAAATGAACCAAAATGTATTCAACTCTGGCCTCTAGCATTTAATTTACTGTTTTAATTGATCTTCAACAAACATTTTTCAATATGCATTTAATGAAAATCTATTTTGTACACAGAACTTTGGGAAGCATTAATTTCCCGGTGGCCATCCTGGTACAGCATCTAGCACAGCGCTGTGTGTATCCACCAATTAATATACATGTGGGCACATTGAAACTGGGATTCGCTGGCTCTTAGTTCTGAAAATATGACAGCCTAGGTGACCTGGAAAACTTTCAATACAACTTCACAGAAATGTTGGCTGATAAAAACAACTCTTTTAAACTATTTTCAATGTATTACTGGACTCATTAGAAAGGAAGGAAAATCACCAGGTGGCAGAAACTAGAAGTAACTAATTGTCATAGCAGCCAATTCAAAAGTGACACTGAATCTGCTGCAACAAAGCTGGTGACAGCTGTGGTTGGTCTTGGTAATCAGTCTTAGCGAATTACAATATTCACCCAGGGATAGGAGAGGAAGCCAGGCCGCCATAGTGTGGGGAGAAAGTACTGAAACCCCACGTGACGTGAAATCTAGATCCTTAAAGGATGGCACACTTGCGAAGAGTGGACTAGAAAAATGTCATTACCTTAATACAGTAATCATTAAGAACCTTGATTCTCCCTTAAAGGAGCCTCAGGAATTCTAAAACAAAACAAAAATGATAAAACAAAAAACCACTCATTAAATGCAATAAAATACTGGATATTAAAAAATAGTGTCAAAACTATAGACACAGTACGAAATAGTCTAAGTATATGATAATATTTAAGAGCATTATTAAGCATTGAGAGCATTGCCCAGCATGCTGTCTCACATGATTTCATGGCAAAAATGGTGCAGGGCCAGAGGTAGTGTAGGGGTGCAGAGGTGTTCTATGGTCAACGAGGCCCACAGTCCTAAGGAAAATGGGGTTTGAGGCTGGGAGGAGAAAAGGCAAACTGTATCCTGTCTACACTCTACATCTTTCTTTCCCTGACTATAAACAATGACAACTTCAGAGTACAGTGGCTGACATTTCATTTCTGCCTTCTAAATTTTCCCAACTTCAGTTGTGACCATATCTTACCCTGAACCATACAGAGAAGGAGATTGTGAGGAACTTAGTTCTCAATGTAATCAAGTGGACAATAAAAACACCTAAAAAACTTTATATGCTCTTCTAGAATTTTTGATTATAACAAAATTTTTATATTGATAAAAAGGAAATATCCTAGTAGATACCAAAGTAAGGAAACTGAAAGAAAGAAGATTGACAGAAAATTAAAATATCCCAAACTCTTTTATTGTAGCGTAAGAGAAACTACAATTTTGATGGTAGAAATCTTGAAGATTAGGAATTATAATTACTAAGTAAATATAGATAAAAAAAATAACAGAAGGAATAAAGAAGATTTTTTTTTAAAAAAAATGAGAATACTCCCAATCAGAACCACAAAAAAGGGAAGAAAAATAAAATAAATAATAAAGAAAAACACAATTTGTACAGACAAGAGAGCAGCTTGGTTCTAATGGATATTTGATTTCTGTTAGTTCCAAAAATTTTCATAACAGCTTGTTAGGAGGAGCAATAATTTTGTTTTTAATAAACACTTAAAAGGCAATTTGTTTTTTCATAATATAAGGCTCATAATAGGACTCTCTCAAAAGGATACTGAAATAAAATGGGTTTATATTATAAATATTATTGATTGAAAACATATTTAAGACTAGTTATTCCACAAGAAAATTTTAAGTATCCTAGGACTTTATAGCTTGCATATAAAAAAGTGATACAGATTTCCCCAAGTTGTATAACATTCTTAGCACTAAATGGCAAATTACCAACGTACCAATTATATGTTGTAAAGATGAAAGAGACTATTCCCTATCTCAACGATTTTTTAAAAAGCTTAACTCTGAAAGAAGATTTAATTATTTTAATATTTTTCTACAATATTTAAAACTTATTATCAAATTGGATGTTGGTCGAAAAGTAAACAGCCAAAAGTAAAAGAATAAAAAGTATTGCAGAAGTATATCAGGCAGTTAAATAATAAAATATATTTTTCTTTTTGTATTGTGTGATTTTCTTTCCCATGCCCAGTAAATATTAACTTTCATGATTTTGTATCTGTAAATGTTTTTATCTGTTTTCTTAAATAAGTACAAAAATAAGCATATGTTTGAAATCTATTATATTCACTGTGTCTGAGAAAAAGGATTTGATAGATCTTCAATTTCTCTTTTCTTTTACCCAAAGAATTCCACCTTTCAGTGCTTTTGGCCTTCGGAAGCAGTGCCTGTCCCCAACTTATAAACTTTCATAGTATTTGGACACTGTTACTTTTTCTTTCAAAGATATATGCAGGCAATGAGATGATCTGTTTTCCTCAGGTCTGAGCTGTGTTTATCGTAAGAGTGCCTGTTTAGAGATACAGGTTGTGTTCTGCTAGCCTTGAATGTCAAATATTGAATAACAGGAAGGTGCAGAAATTCCTTCATGAATTTGTTATGCGGAACCCTTAAAGCTATAGGTCAAGTTGTATCCTGTATTCAGGTGTGTATTAGTTTTCTAGAGCTGCTATAGCAAAGTATTATAAACTAGGTAGTAGCTTAACACCAAAAATTTATTGTCTAACAATTCTCAAGGCTAGAAGTCCAAGATCAAGGAATCAACAGTGTTGGCTCCTTCTGAAGATTGTGAGAGAGAATCTGTTTCCTGCCTCTCACCTGGCTTCATGGGATTTGATGAAAACCTTTGGCATTCCTTGGCTTATAGAAGCATCACCTTGCTCTCTGCCTTCATCTTTATATGGTTCTCTCCCTGTGTGCATGCCTGTGTCAAATTTTACCTTTTTATAAAGAAACTAGTCATATTGGATTAGGGGCACATCCCACTCTCGTATGACCTCATCTTAACTAATTGTATCTGTCATGATCCTATTGTCTAATGAGGTCACATTCTGAGGTATTGGGTGTTAGGACTCCATCATATGAATCGAGGTGAGTGGCACAATTCAACCCATTGCAAGGTGTCCAAGGGTAGTACTACTTAGCAGCAAAAAAAGAGAAAAAAATGACACAGAAAGACTTTTCCTGCACGAAAGCTGGAAGTACGAGGGACCACCTTTTTTGACTGCTTATATCCAGTTCTTGGATAAGTCAATGAATGCAGGTAGGAACCACAAACTGACATTTGACTCTGCCAATATTGGTGGGAGAGTGTTAGAGAGACTTATTTTATTTGATTTAGAAAATTTAAGTATTGAGACTTTACTTCTCTAAATATCATTAAATGAAGCATGTAGGAAGTGGTAACTTTGCATGTGAATATAAAGAGGAAATGACAATGTTTATAGTGTGTCGGTCAGGGTTCAACCAGAGAAGCAGAAACACGGGGCAGTGGATAAAGTATTCTATAAATCCATGGGTCCTGGTTTTGGCAGAAGCATTGCAGGCATGGAAAGCAAACCTATATCTGGAGTAAATGTTTATTTCAGTAAGAACAAAGTGCTTTCCCTTCCATCATGGAAGAGGACCAGTGTAATCAACTGCCACTATGTACCTGGCTGATCACCTTGAGAAAAAACAGTGCCATATCAGGGGCTCAGTGGTGGTCTTTGCTGCTGGCTGTTTGGGCACTTACCAGTGGCTGTAGTCAGGTCAGCCTTGGTGAGTGCAAATCTTTATTGCTGAACCCATGCATGACTTCTATCCCTCCAATATGGCCACTTTGGGCATGAGCCCATTGGGCAATGACAGGAGTCACTGGAAAAAGAGTTTGACTTGTATTGACAGAACAGATCATCCTATTCACTTTATTATTTAAATCCTTCTCTGCTGAGATTGCCCTGTGCGAGACATTTGCATGGGATACACATATCTTCACATTTTTTTGCCCATTTAGAGAGGTCTATCTACATACCCCTTCCCCAGACTTCCTTGTCACCAATTTTCCAATTGTGTTTCTTCCAAGTCCCTGACCATCCAGCCAAACCATTAGCAACAGTTCATGATATGGTCTAATGTTTATGTCTCCTCAAAGTTCATACATTGAAATTCAAACCTCCGAGGTGATAGTAGGAGGTGGGACCTTTTAAAAAGTGATTATGCCATGAAGTGAAGCCTTCATGGGTGGTATTATTGCCCTTATAAAATAGCCCCAAGGGAGCTCATTCACCTTTTCCACCCTATGAGGACATAGCAAGAACACATCATCTGTAAACCAGGAAATGGGCCCTCACCGGACATTGAATCTGTCAGCACCTTGATCTTGGACTTCCCAGCATCCAGAAGTGGGAGAAATAAATTTATGATGTTTATAAGCCAACCAGTTTATGGTATTTTTATAGCATCCTGAATGGAATAAGACAGTCCATAAATCAATATGGACTCATACTTCTGGCCATCTCTCCTTTGAGACAAAATAAAAAACCACATACATTACTTGAAGTTCTGTCCACTGGGAAGATGATCATTCACCATTGCCTTTCAGGGTTGTCCCAGCGTGGTGCTGCAGTGCTACAGCTGTTCACCTTTGTGTAGTGCCTCCATTGCATGCAGAGCATCTATAAACCAGACCTGAGTTTTTCTTTCTCATCTAGCTTATTGTAAGGAATTCTCCATGAGTTCATAGATGTGGGCTGAGAAAGATAATGTACCAGAGTGAGTGGTCATGGCATTTAGACCATTTGTCTGAGCAAATTACTTATCCCTTAGGGAAGTTATAGAAGCTTTTGGGTCATTTGTTTAGAACTAGAGCTGTGAATTTGAAGCCCTGTGTTCATCATTCTTTTTCCTTGTTTACCCAGCACAATCCAAACTAACTGACAAACACCATTCTACACCTTATTCTGACCAAAATAATCTATGGTAGAAAATATCCAGAACCTCATAATCTATAGGCACTCAATGAAAGTTATCCAAAGGCAATAATTTAAGTAACTCTTCTGTAACTTTATGGCACAGCATACCTGTGCCCACTTTACCACTGGAAATAGGATCATTTTACCTTTAAATCTAATCACATAAGGGTACCAATGCCAGGAAATCAAGAAATAATTCAGATATGATATCCATAAGATTCTCTTCCTCTGGAGCAACTTCCAGTACCAAATTCTACATTATTCAGGATTCATCCAGACCAGAAGATCCAGTAGGAGAGAGAGATATATAGTTTATAAATATAGATATAGGATTTATTAAAAGGAATCAGCTTATGCAATTATGGGGGTAGCTAAGCAAGTTCAAAGCCCATAGTCAGGCATTCAGGAAGGAAAGATCACAAGTCAGCAAGCAGGGATCACCACCCCAAGAACAAGTTGGAGCCCCTTGTTCAGGGGAGGGAATCTCTCCCTTCAGAGAAGTCTAACTCCTAACTTTCAAGAACTTCCAACTGATTAAATAAGGCCCACCCAGGATATTCTCCCTTTTTGTTCACTTAAAGTAAACCAATTAGAGACTTTAATCATATCTGCAAAATTCTTCACAGCAGCACCTAGATTAGTATTTGATGGAATAACTGAGAGAAGGTGTGTGCATGCCACAAAATGGTCTCTGCCTCTCTTTCATCTTCCAACTCTCTCAAAAGAGACTATCCCTGTACTCCACTCTAATTGGAAGAATAGAGAAACAAAGGGAGTTCTGAAGATTGTCATTTAGCCTAACCAAGTAGACAAATCAAAAGCTGTCATATATAATGGAGTTATATTATTATTGGGTAGAAAGATTATGATTTTTCTTTGTGCCTCACTGTATTATCCAATTTTTGAAATATATATAAATATAAACTTCAAAAAATTGGAAACTACTTTTGAAATCAGCAAGTGTTAATATTTAATGAGAATTCCCACAAACACAAAACATACCCAAATGGCCAAGAGACACTAAAAATAAGTATTCAACCTATTGCTAATCCCACAAGTACAAAAATTATAAATGAAATGTAAATAAAGCACTATTTTCATTTATCAAGAAAGTAGTTTAATTTCCATTGTTGGAATTATTGAGGAAATGAACACTTGCTGTTTTTATCATAGACTCCTGAGGAGAGTATAAACTGTACAATACTTATTGAAATGTGTGTGAGTCAACATTCAGAAAAAAAATATTAATATTCTTACTTTTATTAATGGAGTTTAAAAATGAAGATTTTCAGTATTACCTGAAAAGAAATAATGGATATATCCATCAAATTATGGTAGTTAGTTGCCTTTAAGAATGTTAGGTTATTATTTATATTTAAAATGTAAAAAAAAAAAAAGATTCCATTGTTGTTAAGTTCCCTTGTATTATTACATTTTCCAGAGGTGATATCTACGAACATTCTGCCATTAGTGTAGGCTAAAAACAATTCACAAAATAGAAGCAATTTCAAAGAATATCATTATTGTAAAAATAGTTATATAAACAGTCTTCCAAATCCCATCTTGGACCAAAAGAGCTGTATGAAAACATATTCCTTTCATATTTATTTTTTAAAATATTATGATGAGGAAAAAAAAGAAAAAATAACATCTGAGAGAGGAGTCTGTATTAGAAAAATCAACAAAAATTAATGCCTTCCATTATATAGGAATCACAACTAGAATATTGAAAATAAATAATTTAGGTGCTACTAAGAAGAAGGTAATGTCACCATGGCACAAATTGGCTTAAAAAAATAGAATAAATAAGGAAAAAAAACTTACCAATTCTCTAACCATAGATTTCGGTTACTTATTGATATGTAAAAACCACCCCCAAATTTAGTGGCTTAAAACAAAACTTTGTTGTTTCTCATGGTTCTCTGGGTTGAATGGAATCAGCTGGGTGGTTCTTGCTTCAGATCTCTCATGTAGTTGCAGTAAGATATTGTTTGGGCCACAGTCATCTGAGGGCTTCCATGGGTTGGACATCCAAAATGGTGCATTCACAAGGCAGGCCATTGAGGCTGTCAGGTGGAAGCTCAGCTGTAGCTGTAAAATGAAGTACCTACACAAGTCCATGTGGCTTTACTTCCACTTCAGTTTATTGTTCATCCAAGTCACTAAGACAGCCCAAGTTGAAGCAGAGTCTTGATGGGGGAATGACAAGGTCAAAATTCAGAAGTGCTTGTGTGGGAGGAACTGTTTGGACCATCTTTGTAAAATATGACCTGCTGCACAATCCTTCTTTCTCAAAATCAAGTAATCTAAAGAAACTTTCTGTGACATTTTATGTATCAGTTATATCTATCTTTTGAATTCACTCAATATTAATCTAGGGCTGCATAGTATGTATCCATATAATCAGGAGCAGACCCAGGGCCCCCCTAGGAGTGAAGTGTAGGTCTGTATGCCTAGCTCTAAGCTTTTTAGAAGCTATTTGAATTTTGTTCTTCATTGCATTCACTTCCTAGTTGATTAGAGGAAAAAGCTGTTGGTATCATTGGACTAGAATAGGTCACTTGCTTACTAAGTTAGATCTTATGTCATTGACTTTTTAACAGAATTATTGACAAAGTTCTTAAATCTAGTGACAAGATCCTAAATCAGATGTTTTACTATAGGAGGAATTGTATAAATCTCAGCAGTTGAGAGATTCCTTTGTCAAATACTTCAAATACCTCCAATAACCATGCCTCTGTCCTTCATGAGATTTCATTATTATTTAATTACCCTGTATTGAGGGACTTACAAAATGCCAGAGGGTGAGCAGAGGTAGAATTGTGAGTGCAATAGCTGCAATTTTCTAGAAAGCTTAGTGACAAAGCAGAGAACACTAAGGGATAATCAATAATAACTTTTCATCTGCATCAGAAATATATGCAATTACTATGATTGGAATGGAGGCTTTTATATTACCATTCTTATACCATGTCACAACATTCTGTTATACATGTAATGAAATAATTCATGTGTTTCTTTGTTAACTACCAGCTAATCTGTGAAAATCTAGGGATAGTAGTTATTCAATGATTCTGGATGTGAACATACCCTAAATTTGTCAAAAAAAAAAAAAATTCAGCAAAACATCAAAAAAGTAGAGCCATCAAGCAGTGTATTGATGGGTTTACTAATGCTGAAAGATGTCACTGGAAGAGTCCTGGACCCCTTGGGTTTAAGCAATAAGCCCAGGTGACATTTAACAACCATGGAAGTTCAATGTTTCTACTCAAGTGTGTCAGTCACTGAGGATTGATTGCCCTTTTTATGTTTTGATGTTTATGTCAAAGAGAAGGCTCATCATCATGTTAGTGGCTTCTCACTTGGAGAATTACTAAGGATGTGAAAAGCAGAGTAGAAGAGAGATGGAATAACAGTTGAAGATGGTTTCTAATTGTAAAGAACTCTGAAAAGAAGTAGAATACCTTTTGGGTTTTTTGTAGACTTCCGGTTGCTTTTTGATTCCTTTGTTTTCTTTTTTTGACTTTTTCCTCATCAAATCTTACTCCTTCATTTACTTTTCATATCTTTCTGGTACTTTTTAGCACCTATGTAGACATTCTAAGTACCTACAAATTGTTGTAAAATCCAGCTGGAGCAATCCAGTGGGTTTCTGTAGGATTTTGTCTTGTTTCATTTTGGTAGCGAAGGGGTGAAGGAAGAAAACATTGATATTCAAGAGGAATCTCTGAGAATCCCATAAATGTGCCCTATAAAAGAAAAAGTCAGCTTTGAACAACCTCCAAACCCAGGCAGTACCAATGTCAGATAACAATTGTATTAGTTAATTAATATCTTTATCTTTCAATTTCCTTTATTCTAACCCTCAGAATATTACTTTGTATTGTTTCATTTTTAGGTTCTGGGGCTTCAACTAAAACAGAGAAAGTGCCAATTTAACATCCTGTTATATAGGTATCACTCTATATTTTAATGATGATTAAGTTAGCTCTTTCAAGGTCTCATAGCTATTGGGGGAAGAGTTGGGATTCAAACGATGCCTGTTTGATACTAAAACATATATTTTAAAAATTCATAACATATTGTTTCTGAGAAACAGATTTAGCTTTAAAAGAAACTCTTTTTTCATTTCCTTCTGTGCTGTATATTCTCCATTTTGCATTTCTAGATCTGTTCTCTACCAATTTCTGTCTTATTTGTGCCTAAGTAGGCTGACCACAGTGGAAGGCATCAGTCAGCTCCCTTACTTCTCGGTTCTGGTTGGCGTTGGCCAATGGGAGGCTTCAGTAGGAAATGCCAAGGGCAGGGGGATAATGAATCAGGGGTACTTACTCCTCCAGCTCCCTTCCTGCCAGGGCTATGACTTGGCAGCAGCCATATTTCTTCTTTTAAAAGCCACAGCTCCTGCCTGGTGGAGACTCACCTGTGCTAAAGCCCTGTTTGGGATTTCAGTAATTGTGGCCTCCCCTTGCATAGTCACATCTAGAGATGGTAATGGCTGTTGCTAGACTCTAGGAACTTTACCTTCCTTATCGGTTTCCCAGCATACTTTCAACAGCTTTGTAAATAGTGCTTTCATTAAACTCTTCTGAAGTACCTATTTGAGGGTGCCATCTGTTTCCTATTGCGACCTTGACAACGAAAGCTATGAATTGGTGATCTCAAGTCTATTCTATTCATGTTATATTTGTGCAAAGAAAAATTTTGCTTTTCCAATTTTTTTTTGTTTAATTATTATAACTGGAGGTGGGATGATAGTAGAAGGGGACTTGTGCAAATAAATAAAATAGTATGAAAATAGAAATTATAGTAGTAAGTCTTACCACCCTTAAAACGTTATTATATAAGGAGCTTGCAAATGTGCAAATCTTTTCCACTAAGATAATGTAGAAAAATATAATTCTTATAGTCTAAAAATTGTCGTATTCTTCTTATGTACAACTGAACTTGCCAGTTGAAGATATTTCAGGCTTTTACAGATAAAACAGTCTCTGTTAAGTTTATACATTCACAAAATTTTATCATGATTCACTTATATAGTCTCATTTGGATCATCAGCCTATTTAGATAAATTGTCTAGTTCTCTAATTGCTGTCTCTCCACCACCTCAACCTGTGGTTACCTAGCAGAACCCACTATGTCATCCTGCTGTTCAGGAAAAAGAAGCCCTGGGTTCTATAAAAATGCAAACATAGTAACTTGAACAACTCCTTGAAGCTGCAGAGAGGTTGTGGAGCGAAATAGTAATCAAATAGCAGTGTCTTCTGTTGCAGGTAACAGATAAAGACATTTTGCCAATTCATTCAAAGTCTGCTATAACTATATGACTATCTGGATAAACCTGATTAATCTTATGAATTGTATAACCATGATGACACACACATAAAAATAGATCATTAGTCCTTCCATAAAACAGCAAAAAATGAAACAACTATGTACCTATGATTTTATAACACATCGCATGTATTTTTGTACTAGATTCTTTCCTTGACAAATTATTTGTCTGAATTCCTCAGGAAAATATTTTACATGAATTCAAGGAAACTTTTGGTAAGGCTATCCTATTAATTACTTTTGCACTCTTTATTAACTTGAAGAGAAATTTGTCAGGAAAAACATAAGATTGTTCTGAGCCTTTATTGATTGTCTTTCCCTCAGCCTTTGTGGAAAGGAACATATTATGAATTAAGCTGCTTGAACTCAATATAAAGTTCCAGTAAATAATGCTTGGACCTTGAAACTTATCACTTATCTGAAGGTCCAAGTTCTACAAAAATTGCCTACTTACCAACCAGATAATAATTCACAGTAATAAAATACAGGATGTTCTTGCCTCTCCTATATCCAATTTCTTTTTATTCCTTTATTTTAATGAACTTAAAATTATTTCAAATGATCTATATGCTTATCTCTCTTCTTTAAGTACTCACAAATCATGTTTCTGTCTAGAAAAAGGTGATATATTATTCCCAGAGACCAGAAGTTGCCTCGATTGTTCTTAGGTCAAATTATTATTAAAAAGGTCTAACAGTGTTTCTAAAAGTAACATTACTTTTGATAATATTCCTTTAAATTTGAATTGGTTGTTAGCTGAGGAAATAGCAGCTGCATAACTCTGAATCTAACTGCGTGCCCTCCAAAATCATGCCTTGATTATAGACAGGAGAAAGCAAGCAAAACAAACTTCAGATTACCTCTATGTAGAAAAGTAAACACCAATTTCAAGTAGAGCTATTTCTGGAGCTCCTGCTCCAAGCTTTTATGGAGGATTAGGAGGATCTAGGACATGCATGTAAAAGAGAAAAGAAGTAAAATCACCCATAGCAAATAAAGCCCACTCTAAATGCAAAATTGCTCAAGAAGAATCCTTATAGATCAGTTCCCATTCCACAGGGAAGGAACCTACGAGTGGATGGGACTCAAAGTGTCAGTCTTGGAAAGGCAATGCTTCTGAGGGAGACAAAGTGAAAAGAGAGGGAGTGGGATCCTTTGGAGACCAGATTGGGAAAGAAAAAAAGAAGCAAGAGAGGAAATTAGGTAGATACATGGATATATATTAAGGAAGGTTGATCTATTATAAAATGGTAAAGAGAAAAATAAGCAAGAGAAGAAAACTTAGGATCCAGAAGGACACAGAAAATTAAGATACAGTTAATGAGTATATATTAGCATTTATACTCTGATAACAAGAACATACATTTTCCTCAAGGGCACATAGAAGATTTACAAAACTTGATCAAATATCAGTCTATATTGAATCTATGAATTCAAGAAAGTAGGAGTACTGGCAACAATCTTAAATGCCCCTGCATAAAAGAGTGCTTGAATAAACTTTCACACACACATGCAATGGAATACTACGCAGCTGTAGAAGGGAATGAGATAGATCCCTATAAGCTAATATGTAGAGATTTTTAAGTGAAGAAAAAAACAAAAAGTAAAGTAGTATACATAAAATGGTACTTTTTGTAGAACAGAGAAGGGGAAATAAGAAAGTGTGTCTGAGCATGCTTTTTTTTTGCAAAAATAAACACAGTATAAACCAGAAATAATGTAATTTATTCATTTTTGAGGGAGGGTTGAGGGAATGAGTGAAAGTCTTCGAGTACAGTGTTGTTACCTCTCTGATTCTAGCTTTGTGTATATAGTTTGATTTCTTTAATCATGTTAATATTTGTGTATTTAATGAAATAACATAGCATGGGAAAATTCTAAAATGGAAAAAATAACAGAAACAAAAGAACTTATATATTTAAAATTAACAAACTAACCACATGGAAAGAGAAATACTAACCCACATAACTTTTGTACAGAATATTTTGATTTTATAACTTCAGGTTAAAGAAAAAAACATAAACAAATATTTATGTCTAGTTTGTAGGTTAGTGTTTTACAGTGTTGTTGTTCAACAGTTTTGAAAGTACTTTCTATGTAATCTAGACCTGAGCATATAGATAATTATATTAAGGAGAAGGGAACCACATTTTGCATTATTGGGGAAAGAAGTTCCAATTATGGAAAGGGGTAAGATGAGAATTAACATTGTAGTATAATTTGGAATAGAAGGTGTCTATTTTAACTCATATTTTTTGCTATATAGATCCTAGTTAGGTGATACATAGATGGATTGGTAGACATACACAGCACAGACAGATAGCAACACACACGCATATACACAGAGATAAATTCCTGATCTCTGTACATGGAGAGAGAGTAGAACAAATGATATTCTAGTAACAATGATCACACCTAGCATCCTAATCTTCACTTCTAAATACCATTATCAATTAGAAGGCACCAGGGCTTGTTGAAGGAATGGCTGATTCCAAATATGGGGCAAAGACAGTATAAAATGACACTGAAGCATTTCATTATGCCTGAAAATTTAAAAAAAAGAAAAACATTCTTCAAGAATCATGGAGAGTTGTCATTCAGACATAAAAGTCAGTTTAAAGAAGTTCCCTCTGGCAAAACCTGGGGAAATTTTAGCATCAAATAATTAAAGATAGTAACAGATTATAATTCATTGAATAAAATAAAATCCAAGAATCCATGTTTATACAAATAAAATAAATAAGAATGAAAACACTCTCTTTTTTTACAGTTGAATACAAGCTTAGATAGGATGATTGAGTTCAGAAATGACCTTTTGGCAATCATCTTAGAAATAATCAAATCAAGGAAGAGTTATTGGTGCATGCTAAAAATAGTGGTTAAATATTTTGTTAGGGATGTACCTATTCTCAAGGTATCCTGCAACAAATTACTTATTAGTTACAAAAGAAAAAATAGTAACATTTCAGTGGCGATATCTGGAAGACGTTAACCAAGTAGTCAAAATTAACATTACTAATAATGTGACAAAGGGCAGCATGTGCCTCCCAATATAATGCAGTGAGGAAGACATGTCACTTCTCTAATATTTCAGCCTAAAATGGATATTTTAAATCTATTTGCAAGAAACAACAGGCTAATCCAAATTGAGGGACGTTCAAAAAATCCTATAATCTTAAAAAAGAAAAATGCATGAAAAGCAAAGATTTAAGAATGTTCCAAATTAAAAGAAACTATAAAATAGATAAGGAAGTAATTAAAAATGCACAAATTTGTACTTTGATTTTTTGGATGCTGTTTCTAACATTTTCCATGCCATTAAAATGTTTTGTGAATATTATAATGAACAAATGGGCATATTTTATTATATGGATAAACTATACTTTTGAAAACAGTCTCCAATTTTTAGACAATTAAATAGTTTATGTCAATTCCTCCTTGAATTTCAAAACCTTGTATTTCTTAATTTTTATGCTAGTATTTGGTTCAAACAGGTTGATAGCATATTATGCTTTTTATTGTATTTGAGTGTCTCCCTTTTTCTTTGTAAATGCTTTTGCTTAAATATAACCTTATTAGTTGTATTATCACATATTTTTACTCTAAGCCACTCTCAATAACTTTGTTTTGGATGCATTTTTTGCAAATGTTGTATAATTGGGTTCTAATTATTTATACCATTTGAAAATCATCCTATCCTATGGCATTATTAGTTTTGTTAATGCTTCTTTATGGTTTACGTTTCTTTCTATCATTTGCTCTATAGCCTTCGTTTTTCTTTCCTTCAACACTTCTGATTATTTAAAAATAGGTAGTCTGGGCCGGGCGCGGTGGCTCACGCCTGTAATCCTAGCACTCTGGGAGGCCGAGGCGGGTGGATTGCTCAAGGTCAGGAGTTCGAGACCAGCCTGAGCGAGACCCCGTCTCTACTAAAAAATAGAAAGACATTATATGGACACCTAAAAATCTATATAGAAAAAATTAGCCGGGCATAGTGGCGCATGCCTGTAGTCCCAGCTACTCGGGAGGCTGAGGCAGTAGGATCGCTTAAGCCCAGGAGTCTGAGGTTGCTGTGAGCTAGGCTGACGCCACGGCACTCACTCTAGCCTGGGCAACAGAGTGAGACTCTGTCTCAACAAAAAAAAAAAAAAAAAAAAAAAAAAAAAATAGGTAGTCTGTTTTTCTAATGGATACCTTATAAAATTTATAACTAAAGCAGTATTTCTTAATTTCTCTTAGACGTGAAAAATGTATGTCTGTTAATTTTCTCCCACAAAACATGGAGAAAAATGTGTTTTTTTAAAATTCCTCTCTATAACCTCATCCTCCAAAATACCCAAATGAACCTAATTATTATTAACATAGTTTTCTTTCAATATGTATAATATGTGCATTCCCTTCTTCAAAATTCTCATGCTTAAGTAGCCTAAAATATATATTTAAATAGATTAATTGCTTGCCGTTAATTTTTATAAAACAACCTTTCTGGTTTTCAATCTATTATTTTGATTCTTTTCTAGTTGGTCTGTTTAAATCATCATGATTTTTAAGATTTGTGTTCTCTTCTGTTTTAAGTGGTTTTTTTTTTTTTTTTTTGTAGGTTGCATAGCTACTATATTACCTGAGTTCCTTCATGCTTCAAAATCCATGTCGCCTTTGTACATGAATGACAATTTGGTGACATTAAGGTTATTGGGCCACAGTTTATTTTTCTCAAAACTTTTAGACATCATTCCATTTCGGTTGATAATGAACATTGCTGTGGAGATGTTTTAGACAAGCCTTAGGTGACTTGTGTGTTTTTTTGTGGGTGTATGTGTGTACATATGCAAGGATTCCTTTTTATACCTTCTTTTCCATATTTCTTGATTGGTCATTTTGTATTAGATCCTAGAATTTATTCATTATGATAAAGTGAGTTTACTCTAGAATGCAAGGATAGTTCAAAATTTTTTAAAAACATCAGTGCAATTTTCCATATTAACATATTAAGAAGAAAAAAAGTAATCACAGACATGAAAGCTGAAAATAATTCCATGAAATGAATATTCATTTATGTATTTTTAAAATATCAGAAAATAGGGAATAAATGTGAATCAAAAGCCTATAGTACTATTATACTTAATGCTAAGACTTTTAAAGAGTCACATAAAATTTTTAAAAAGGTAAGGTTTTCTATCAATTCTTGTTCTCAATATTAAATATTGTTCTGGAAATTCTAAAATGTAATTAAACAAATTGAAGAAATAAGAATACAAACCACCAAGAAAAAGTCCAAGCAGTTTTTATAAGATTTGTACATAGGACAAATATACTAGGTACATAGAATATACTAGGTATGTATAGGTAAAATTACTTACCTATAGATGAATGGTAATGCCATTGTTTGAGTTGAGGGAACACTAGAGAAGTTATGGGTTTGGGAATGGGGATATAATTTGTTATTTTTTGATATACTGGCTTTGAAATACCTGTGCAACTTCCAAGGAAATTTGTTGTTTGTTGAGTGAGCAGTTGCACATACCTGTATTGGAAATATTTATTGATTTAAAATTAATTATTTGGAAGGCAATTTCCTCTTCTAATTAATAGGAAAAACATATGTACAATTGATTTTTATAATTTTTATTGTGATAAAATAATTAAAGTATGTGAGTGACAAGGAGGAAAAGGTGGCACTCAGATTTCCATAATGTCACATTGGCTATAACTATCTTATTTGCAGGGTAGCTTGGGGAATATAATGTTTAGCTGGGTAATCTTTCCTGTCAAATAAAACTGAAACTCTCTTGTGTTTTGTATTCTACTCTATATCTCTATACCTTATACCACGACCATAGCTCAGTCCGTCATTAGCTTTTAGCTGGATTTTTGCAAGAGCTAATTAAATGCCTTCCTGACTGCGTTATCATTAATACATGTAGATGTCATGGATTCAACTAGTTGAAATAGATCTTAGAGGGCATAACTATAAGTCATCTCATTTCATAAAAGAAAAAAATGCAGAAAAAATGAATAAAGAATTTTTCCAAAGTCGAGCTTCAGTCAGTAATGGTACTAGAATTTGTAAAATTGAAGTAATCTGAGAGATTCCATTCAATTTTAAACATCTCTTGTGAATTTTATCATATTTATATTATAAAATATTTAGGAAAAAAGTATGTGGTGATTAGAAAAGAAGGAAAAGGAAATAAAGTGGAGGTTTAGTCAGAGCAGCATGGCATTAATAGAAAGATTAAAGCCTTTAGAATAATTCTCATCCTAGTCAATCCTCTTTTGATGGCAAGTGAAAATATCCTAATCAAACTACACTTAGTACAAATAAGAGAATTTATAGGAAAGATACAAAGATATCTCAGAAACCCTAGGGTGGAACTATAGCTTGTCTCACAAATGCCTTGGTTCCAGGAACTGGAAAAGTACTTACAACCAAAGTCCACTTTATTATAGAAAGTATGGACTATATCTGTGGCTTCCTCTCTTAGACCATTTTGTGTTGCTGTAACAGAATACCACAGACTGTGTGATTTAGACATTTATTTGGCTCACAGTTCTTGTATCTGGGAAGTCCAAAATTGAGGGGGCTGGCAATGGGTGAAGACTTTCTTGCTGTGTCATCCTATGGCCATGATAGAAGGCAAGATGAGGGGGAGAGAGAGAGAGAGAGAACTCATCCTTCATGAGGAACCTACTCCCCACTCCCACAACAAACCTGCTCCCAAGATAATGGCATTAATCGTTCGTGAAGACAGAGCCCTCATAATCTAATCATATTTTAATGATCCCACCAGTCAATATTATTGCTTGGGGATTAAGTTTCCAACACATGAACTTTGAAGGACAAATTAAGAATTAGATTCATTCACCCACCCAGTTGCAGCAGCCTCAGACAAAGCGAGAACCTCCTAACTTAGGAAGAAAACCCATATCTGCAGCAACTGAAGTTGTCAGAAGTCTCTCTTGTCATCACTATAGCACAGAACTGAATTTACATCCCCTGTACTGAGACGTGTTGATGGTAGATATGGTAGGGCAGCATTACAAATCCAACAGAAGTAAAAGGAATTTTATTAAATTAAGTGAATAGGCTCGAGTGCCATGAAGATGTGAGACAAAATATACTGAGTGGTCAGATAATTTATTTTTCATGCTATAGTTCCTAACTAATAAGGAAATCAATTCTGAATACATACGATATGATTTAGTGATCCAGTTATCAATGAAAATTACTTTATTATAGGTTTAAATAAAAAAATAGTGAAGAAACAAAACTACTGTTTTAATAGACATTTCTTATTACTCTATATAATCTCTTTGGCTCAGCAACTCTAACTTTAGGAAATTAACCTAATAAATTAATGATATATATATATATGAAAATACTTAAATACTATATTCATAACAGCATTATTTATAATATCAGGATCTAAATATCCTCAAATACAATGGTGTTTCAAAAATTAAGGTACATTAATACAATAGAACACTATTAGTCTTTAAAAATAATATTTTTCCAAGATACATTGTAATTTTTTAAGTGAAGAAATATACCAGAAAATGGACCAATAAACACAGCAAGTGAATTAAATTTTTTTGAAGTATCTAAAGAATGGAAAAACAAACACCACATGTGATCACTATTAAATTAGAACTAACCAATAAGCACACCTGTGAGAAGGAAGTATAACTCAATGGAAATCAATCAGGAGGAGATAAGCAAAATCCTACCCAATGGGTACAATGAACACTATCTGGGTGGTGGGCACACTTATAACCCTGACTCAAGCAAAGCATTATGAAAGTGATCCTTCTAAGCAAAAACATGTGTACCCTATAATACTATGAAATAATAATAATAAAAAGATATATCATGAAAAAAAAAAGATCCTAACATTGAGCGGTTTACAAAAGTTTTCTGTGCAGTTAGTGAGAACATCAGCTGCTACAAGGCCATTTATGATGGGGAAAAAAAAAAAAGAAAAGAAAAAGAAAAAAGTTGTGCAAACAATTCCAGATACTTTTTTTCAAGAAACTGACTTCAGTGGTAAGTTCCCCTCCTTCAACTACAGAATCAAATCCCGATTCTCCAGCATTCACTCCATCCATCCAGCACTGTCTCTATCATTATTTTCTGATTAATGTTAGCCAAACTTCTTGCTTCAAAAATGCCCCTTCCAGTAAGCAAGACAGCAACACAATATTAGGGGAGCACTAACATTTAATATTCTTTTTTTGAAAATTTCTGTTTTTATATGAGTTTGTTTTTATATTCTATGTGTTTGAATTAAAAGAGAGAACACAATTTAAAAAAATTTTTAAACTCTCAAATTTTTCCAGGTACAAATATATAATTTAATTCCATTGTAGACATTTAATAATTTGGCTTATTAAGCTCTTTAGCTAGACATCTCTAAAATAAAGATTCCAAGGAGGGTTATTTTTATTTGGAAATTCCTTCTCATTTCTTCCACCATTCTCCCCCATTCCTGTTCCTTTTCATTCTCCTTCTTCTTATGTAATTCTGTGTGTGTCTGTATTGTGTATTCTGAAAAAATATTTATTTAAAAAAAAGGTATTTTTTAGAAGTACATTATAACCACATAGTATATAAATAATCACCTTCTGAAAAAAAGTAAGGTCTACATTACTAAAGTCCAGTAAACTTTGACAGAGATTGTCTTTGCCTTGAGTTTTATTTCTGAGCAGCCCAACTGAAGGCAACAGTTGAATTAACATTATAAACACCAAGAATATGCAACTTCATATGTGTGTGTGTATACCTGTATATTTCCAAATAGATTTATATTTCCATATATTTGGATTCAAATTATTATTTTCAAACTGTGGATCATGAACCATTAGTGGATCACAAAATCTATTTAGTGGGCTCCCACTATTTTTAAAAATGAAATGGAAAATAGAATAGGATAAAAATATATCAGAATATATCACACAAAATAAATATATGTGAAAGCTTTATTTCAACTATATATATATATATATATAAATATATTTAAGTGTATGCTAAATATCAGTGTAAAGTGAATTTCTTCCTATGGAAAACAAAAAAATTTGAAAGACACTAATTCAAGAAGACTGATTGATTGAATTTCTCACTTTCCAGATGCATTTTGCTATTGAATAGACATGAAAAATGTGCGTGTGAAATCTTTTTGAGACTCTGAATAAATATTAATAAATGGATTCAAGGTCTTAGTAGATGTTTACCAAATTAATGCACAGGCTGTTAGACTGAAATAAACAGGTGATATTAATGTATTTATTCATTTAGATGGAAATGTTATTTTAAGAAATAGAATCTTGGATTCTGAATAGTCCATATTGAGAATCTTCTTTGAAGAAATCCACTGGAGAATTATTGAGTGCTTGAGAAAATTTGGGATGCATTGAGATACCGCTGAGATGTTTGTGAAGGTGATGAATTTTACTAGAGCTCTTGTAGGTGTCTTTGAACCTTGAGTATCATTCTCCTTCTTAGAGAACAAATATTTGCCATATGACTACATTCACTCGTTAATTTATTCATCAAATATTAATTTTGTTCCTACCATGTGTCAGTGACATCCTGGGTTCAAGAAATGGCATAATTAGCAAGACGAGAGGTTCTGACCTGCATAGAACTTACTTTGCAATGGGCAAAAATAAATAATAAACACAACGAAATAATTAAGTAACCTTAAATAAACAAGTTCTAGGAAAAAAATTAAAAGTATATTACAATGGAGAGTGCCTAGGATGTGGGATAGGAACTATTTTAGATATTTCTGTTAGGAATGAGGTCTTCATGGATTCAACATTGACCTTAGTTCTGAATAATGATAAGGGACCACTATGACAAAGATCTGGGGCAAGAATGGCAAGTGTGAGAGCCCTGTGGCAGGTTCCAAGATGGAAGGGCAATACAGCTGGAGCCAATTGTGTGAAGAGGAGAATGGACCAATAAAAGATGAGAATGAGAAGTCAGGTTCTAGATCAATCAGTCACAGTGTTGTAGGCCAGTGTGATGAGTTGGGATTTTACTTACATTCATTGGGAAGCTATTGAAGCATTACAACAAGGGAAATAATATAAGAACTTTTCATTTTGAAAAGGTTGCTGTGTCTGATATGTAGAAATTAGACTGTTAAAAAATAAAGGTGGACTCCAGGGGAACATTTAGATGGTGTGACAGTACTTTTTGTCATGATAATGGATTAATTGTGCCACCATTAGATAAACAGAAAAATAATAATCATTATCATAAAAACATTTATGGAGCACTTATTCTATGCCTGACAATACACTAAATATTTTACATACTATCTCAATCAAACTTTAGAACAACTCTGATCAAGATACTAAAATTAACTTCAATTTACAAGTAAGCAAAGAGTCTAAAGCAGAGTCTAAAGTCTTATATTTTTCATTTATTCAACAAATATATAGTGACCATATATTAAGAATTTATACAATTATTTACCGACATTACATTTTATTTTTCTTAAGATAGACTGAATACAAACATTATTTAGCTGACTGTCTTAGTCTGCTCAGGCTGTCATAACAAAATACCAAGATTATTATTAAGACTGGGTGGCTTAAACAACAGACATTTATTTTTTCACAGTTCTGGAGGCTTGAAGTTTAAGATCAGGATCCCAGCATAGTCAGTTTCTGGTGCGGCATCTCTACTTTGTAGACAGCTGGCATCTCACTCAGGACCTCGATTTTGTGCATGCAGAAAGAGAGACAGAGAGAGAGACTTCTTTGGTGCCTCTTCTTATAAGGATATTAATCTTATCAGGACTGCACCGTTATGACTTTATTTAACTTTAATTACCATTTTAATTACCCCCTTATCAATTATAGTCACATGGAGGTAAGGGCTTACATATATGAATTTTAGGGGGACAGAGTTCAGTCCATAGAACTCATAAAATGTAAGTCGCGTGTATTAAGTTGTACAGAGGAGGTAGAACCTGAACTGGTCCCTAGTCCCTATGTTCTTGTAAATAAAATACATTCCATTCTTTTTGTACTATTTTCATTTGCATGAAACACCGGTTTAGAACTTCATCTTTACTCTCCCCATCACTTGATTTTAATATTCTATGTTTATCATTTTAGTCAAGCAATCAGTTAATAACAAACTGGGTATCTTAGCTTGTTGTCCTAAACCCATCTTTATTGGAATCACTTTCGGAATTCGCTAAAATTTGATTTCTGTATTTCATCTAGATTCAGAATCAGAATCTCTGATTATAAAACTTTGTCCCTGACATTTTAAATAATATCCTGGTGAGCATAAAAGTTTGAGAACAATTGACTAGATGGTAATTGCATGCTTAATCACAATAGGAAACAGCTTGACTGCTAATATAGAGTTAGCATAAAGTTTGTAGCACTTCAGCAGCTCAATGAATCCATCCATCCTGGGAACAAACATCATTTTCACCTCTAAACTGGATCCCTTAGGGAAGTGTGTTATTTACATCATCACTTTTCATAAAGGGCTAGTATTTCTGATAATGGGAAAATAAACTTATTAACCACGAATGTGCTCAGATCTTCAGGTCCACAGCTGTCTCATTCTCTCATCTAACAAAGGTATATGTATAAAACGCCTATCAAGCAAACCAGATGCTCTTCCACAAAGACTTAAAATAATTATGAGGATCCATGAACACCTCTCCTCAATACTTTGATGTCAGGGATTCAAGATCTAAAATTATGTTCAATGTAATTCTAGCATTAAGACTTTTAAAGCAGAATTTGGTTAAAGATACCTTCGTTCGCTGTCTCAAGTTTGGCAGATGACAAACAAAAGAGGTATTAAAAGGATCCAAGCTCAAAAATGAAAAACTTTTCTACTCAGCCATCTTTAATAAACTACACCATCCTTAAGCCAGTCAGGAAACTTGATTTGCTTTTTCCATCTCTCAAAGGTCTGCCTCTTTAAAGCTTCTATAAATCCTGAGAAATAAACAAGCAAGAACCATTATCACCTGCATATGCAACAATCAAATAGAAGAGTTATGGAATGTAGAGGATCCCATAAAGCCAAAACACTTCTAGGCTGGATGGCAACCATTACACACTGGACTGCTCACAGGGATTGTATATATGGGGTTTGAAGAATAAGTGAGGATTATGTAGGTGGAGGGAAGGGAGGCAATGTGGTGTCAACAGCTTGTGATCATGTATTAATCAAGAATCTTTTGATTGAAATAATGTAATCCAGGATGGCTATCTTCACTGTAACAGAGGTACTATTTTGAAAAATGCCATCTGTGTAATTCACTATTTTGCACATCCATACATACAACTATATTCTTAGATAAGCATATATATGCCTTTGTGTGGGGCCTTGGGGAATGGAAGTGGATTTGGAATATTACAGAAGGATAGCAAAGAGAAAGATTTTGACATTAAAAAGAACACTTTGCTGTAGAGCAATTGGCTTGAAAATGACGCATCTTTCAAAGACAAGGGATTTTCTAATTTTTTAGCCTTCACTTAACATATTGAAGCCAGAATGAAACAGTTTTGAGTAAGAGAAATTCTAGATAGACAGAGATGGTAAGTAAAAGGAAAGCGTACCTCTTTTGGCTCTGAAAGAGAAGACTGTGGACAGAGAAGACTGATAGGGGTCAGTGATAAATGAAGGAAGATAGACTGTCAACCATGTACTCTGATACGCAATGTTCTGAGGAATAGATTGAGGGAGACCCTAAGGATAGAGGAAGTTTTTCTTACTAGGAACACTGACTTCTGTTTGTTACTGAAGGATATAATTCAGTGTCTTGTATTTGGACTTCTTATATGCCTATGCCTCAACACCTCCTTAGGTCTGATTTGTTCCTGAACACACAACCACTACTTAGTATGTCTTATTTGTATTTAGATACCAAGCAAGATGCCTGTGTTAAGGTCTGAACAAGCCAGTAATCGAACAGAAGATCATGGGTAACATTTTATCACCTGACTGCTCATTCTACTTTTTTGATATAACTACATGGGATCATGGGAACAGTATGAAATTTAAATAAAAACAGTTAAACAGAACTAGCTTCCTATTGTGCCTCAGAAACTTACTACCTGGTTACAGAGAAGAATTAACACCTAAATCTCCATTTCTTCCACAGTAGTAAAAAGATAATATCATTAACTATGCATTATTTATACAAAGATTAGAGATAATATATGCAAAGAGCCTGAACATGGTAGTCATTCAATAAATGAAAAAATCATTTTCATATTGCAGCAGCTTTAACATTATGTTAACAGCCTTCACTTGTCTTTTCATTTCATTTATATCTACTGACTTAGGATAAGGAAGTTACCAATAGAATTTTAAATATTCAATAGTTATGAAGCACAAATATTTTATGCCACATTATTAAAATTATAGGGGAAAAACATTTATAGCCCACTTATTTTAATAGCTAACATGCTTTATGACACTCTAATTAACAATATATCATTAAATTATAGTAATTAAATTGAACTAGGTCTCACACCAGAAGTTGGATTTTAAAAATAGTATTTTGTAATGAAAACAGCTTCCACAAAATCTTAATAATTCCTTTCTATTAAGACTTCCTACTGTGAATTAAATGGTACCCTAGGGGATTTTAATACCCTAGGGGATAAAAATAGTTGAGGCCTTCCCCACACACACACATACACACACACACACAGTTAAGCCAGATCCCTGAGAACCTAGTTATGCAGTAATACTAGTAACAATACTCAGGTGAATGAAGACCTTGACTTTGACTGTAATAATATTTTAATGCAATTATTTTAAGTTTAATGGCAGATTTTCCTCAATATAGTACTATTACCACTGATAACTGGGTTAATAAAAGATGATTAATTTTTAAAAGGTTTAAGACTAGAGAATCCTCACAGTATTGTATGGGGCTTACTTGTATATCTTCACTTAGAATGTAGCATTAGATATATTCGAGGTGTCTGAGAAAGCTGCCAAGTTCAGTCACTGCAGGAGCCTAAACTGGACATTTAGAGGAACTTCTGCCTAGCAAGATTAAACAACTTGGTGAAAACACAGCCAGTTAATTACAAATGTACTTCTCCAAAGCCTTGCCCTATTCAAAGATGATAATTTACAACAAAACAAAAAATTCATAATGATAGATATGTTACATGTAATATCTTTAATTTGTACAATTCTAACAACTTTGGTGTTACTTCCATATAATAGATTAAAGAAAAAATGCTTAGACATAAGGAAACACAGGTATTAATGGGGTTTTAGCCCATATTTTCCTGTCTGCAGGGTCTATGTTCTTTTACTTTGTGTTCTTGTAGTCTAATTTAATTGGGAGCTTAAATAAATCTGAAGAGATTTAAAACTAGTATAGACTGTATTTTTTTTTTTGCCTGCGGCTATATATTTTATTTCTATGAGAGACAATAACAAAATTGGGTAATTATCTAATTGTTTATTCATTAGACCTGGAAAATTCTTCAAAATTGTAATCCATTTCCCCATTTGACTGATGAGAAAACTGAGGTAGGTTCACAGAAGTGAATTGAAATTTCCCCAAATCCCATACTTAATAAATGACAGAGCTACTATTTTAACCCAGTCTTCTGGCTCTGAATCCAATACCTTTCCTATATAATAGATGATTTGGACATAAAATATTTAAAAATACTCCTCATATGAATAAAATTAATTTTTTCCACTTTGGTTCTTCACATTGAAGCAACCTTTATTTACATGTTTAATAAGTTGTTATTTTACATAAATTGGCTTCTAATGATTTAAAGGATTTTATCTTATCCCAAGTCTAACTTTTTCTTTTGTTTGACTTTGTAATTTTAGCTATGAAACATATGATAGTAAACTTAAGTAACTAACATGTGGAGCACAGCAAATAACCTACTCCAAATGCTGCTATTTTGTAAGCCAAGAAAAAGTAGTTTAACAATGGTGGATTCAAGGGGACAGCAATAACCAAATGATGCAGTTAAGCACTGAATGGGAAAAATCAAAACTGGTAATGACAAAGGTAACTGCACCCTTTGAGGGCAATAGAATTATTTATTGGTGAAAGAAGCTGAATCTGAAAATGACATATCCCAAATCTTGTTTTGTTGTCTCTTCTTATTGTTAAACTTTTTATTGTATGTTTTTAAATAAACCAGGGTTCAAATTACATCCTGATATTTTTCATTTGGCTAACTAGGCAAGAGATTTTGAATAAGCTTGTGCTTACTCATGTCGTTTGTAAAGTGTGGATAATTTTTCAGGACTCATGAGAATTAAATAATAGAATACATGTAAAGTGCCTAGAGTATTGTAGGTATTCAAGAAAGAGCAGCTTCTTTCTAGCTTCTGGGCCCTACATATTTTTTTATTTATTATGAAGATTAAATGTACAAAAGCACATTTTGCAAAGCACTTCAGTTTAACAAATAATGCCGTTCTTGAGAAATGCCAGTTCACTCTCTCTTTCTCTGCTGCATTAGTAATCCAAATGAACATTCAAGTGACAGAAGCTTGAAGGGATGATCCAGATTGATAGTCAAGAGGAGAGTAGCATTAATTAGGAAGAAGAATTTTAAATTAAAAATTTGGTCAATAGTTAATATATGTTCATGACAACATTTTTAAAGGAACAAAAGAATTTAGCTAAAAGCAATTTTTCTTTTCTTTTTATTTTAGAGTATAAATGCTTTTCAGGGTACAAATGCTTTGGTTACATAAATTGCCTTTGCACCACCCCAGTCAAAGCTACAAGCATACCCATCCCCCAGACAGCACACCCACCGCACCCATTAGGTGTGAGTTTACCTATCCTCTCCTCCCTCCCACCTGCCGAACACCAGATGAATGTTGCTTCCATATGTGTGCATAAGTTTTGATCAATTAGTACCAATTTAATGGGGAGTACATGTGGTATTTTTTTTTTCCATTCTTGTGGTAATTCACTTAGGAGAATGGGCTCCAGCTCCATCTAGGACAATACAAGAGGTATTAGTTCAACATTTTTTTATGGCTGAGTAAAACTCCATGGTATACATATACCACTCATGTATCCACTCATATTGATCCACTCATGTATCGATTGACACTTGAGTTGTTTCCACATCTTTGCAATTGTGAAATGTGCTGCTATAAACATTCTAGTGTAGATGTCTTTTTTATAGAATGTGGTTTTTTTTTTCTTCGCTTCGTATGGAACCAGAGAATACCCCGTATAGCCAAAGCAACCTTAAGCAAAACAAACAAAAAACAACAAATTGGGAGGCATCAATTTAACAGACTTCAAGTTATACTACAAGGCTATAGTAACCAAAACAGCATGGTACTGGCACAAGAACAGAGACATAGACCAATGGAACAGAATTGAGAACCCAGATATAACACCATCCTCATATAGCCATCTGATCTTTGACACAGCAGACAAAAACAAACCCTGGGGAAGAGAATTCCTATTCAATAAATGGTGCTGGGAAAATTGGATAGCCACATGTAGAAGACTGAAACAGGATCTGCACCTTTTACCACTCACAAAAATCAACTCATGATGGATAACAGACTGAAACCTAAGGCATGAAACTATAAGAATTCTAGAAGTAAATGCTGAAAAACTCTTAAAGACATTGGCCTATGCAAAGAATTTATGAAGTAGACCCCAAAGGCAATCGTAGAAACAAAAAAAAAAAAAAAAAAAACAATGGGACCTGATCAAATTAAAAAGCTTCTGCACAGCCAAGGAGACAAGACTATCATTGGAGAAAATAGACAACCTATAGAATGGGAGAAAATATTTGCACACTATATATCCAATAAAGGGCTTATAACTAGAATCTATATAGAACTCAGGAACATCAGCAAGGAAAAAAATCAAACAACCCCATTTAAAAGTGGGCAAAGGACGTGAACAGAAACTTTCCAAAGAAGGCAGACTAATGGCCAAAAAACATATGAAAAAAATGTTCAACATATCTAATCATCGGGGAAATTCAAATTAAAACCACAATGAGATATCGTTTAACTCCAGTGAGAATGGCTTTTATCAAAAAGGCCCAAAACAACAAATGTCAGCATTGATGTGGAGAGGTAGGGACATACATACACTGCTGGTGGTACTGCAAACTAGTACATCTTGTTTGGAAATTCATATGAAAAGTAGTATGGAGAAACCTCAAAGAACTAAAAGTAGAACTACCATTTGATCCAGTGATCCCACTATTGAGTATCTACCTAAAAGCAATTTTTCCACTTATTGCTATGCCTCAGCCATACTAATAACCTTCTAATAGGCAAAAATTGTGATTTCTTATGTAGACAATTTTATATTCATTTAACAGCTAATAGTACATTATACATAGTTTTCTATAAGTTTATTTTTTCACCTAACAATATATTTTGGAAATATTTGTATTTTTAATGACTATATAAGTATTGCATTATATGAATGTATCAGAATTTTTTAATCATTCACCTCATAGTGAACATTTAGGGAATTTCGAAATTTTTTCTATTACAAAAATTTCTAAAATATATTTCCTTATATACACACATTTTTGCAGCAGTAAAATTGCATTGGTATAAAATATAATTTCTGGGTAAAAAGCAGATAAACTTTAATATTATCAATAGATGTTGAAAATTGCATCCATAGAAGTTCTACCAGGTTATTTTTTACTAGCAATTTTGAGAGGAAAGTTTTTCATAGCCTTGCTCAAGAATATCAAAGTTGTTTTACTTTTGCCAGTTTTTAAAATCTGTAGCTCTGTTACGAGTAAGGTTGATTGGGCTTTTTTCCATAGATTTAAGACACATTGTCATTTTCTTTCCTGTGAACTCTTGTTCACTGTATTTACATATTGTGTTATTGGCCATTTTATTGCTACATTGAGGTGGTTGATATATTAAGAAAAATGATCTGTTTATGGTAATTTTCTTAAGATTGTTATTTATCATTTTGACAGTTTTTTCTTCTCTATTGTTATTTTCTTTTATAAATTTTGGTTTTTCTATAATATTAGAAAGGCTTCCACATTCTGCAATTATAAAAATAAAATTCTTACATGTTTTTTTTTCTAGTCACACAAGCACACCTAGCTGGAAGGCTGGGAAATATAGTCTTTATTCTGGGTAGCCATGTGCCCATCTAAAATTTGGCATTTTCTTTTATTAAAGGAACAAGTGAATGGCCAGCCAGCACCAAAAGCATACACACACACACACACACACACACAGCATAGATATATAGCATAAATATATAAGCATATGTATATGAGTTATTAAGCTTCACAACTATAAAATGATTTTTATGGTCTCCCTGTATTCAAAATACAGCCTCAGATAACATCATTAGGGGTTTCAGAATGTTATTTATAAATTAATGATCAGGCAAGCTTGAAATGGGTTAGCTTGAAATAAGAGAAAGGATAAAGGGATATGTGAATGCTTTAATTTCTCGACCTTCTTATGGGTTTGGAATTTCCTTCCACAAACAGGTTAATGGATTTCTGCAAACATTGGTTCCTATGAGAAAGGCCACTGAATGGGATCATCTGTTTCCCAAACTTTAAACCTTGAGGAATAGTTTTGGTTAAAGGGGCAGCGCATAATGAAAAACATAGCATAAAAGTTAATGAGCTAAGGGAGTGTTTATTTGAGCAAGAACTTTCTGGGAAAACACTGACGATGTGATTCAAAGCAATAATTTAAATCTTGTGATCTGGGAACTATCACTTTGAACTCCACTACTTTTGATGGGATATTAAAATTTGAGCTCCCAAACAACTAACTCCTTTTCCTCCCAGAGCTTCTTGTGGGCTATGTTTCTGTCACTTGGAAATAAGATAATAATTCCTCTCTAGATTTACAAAAGTCTTCCTTTATGAGAGTTTTGTTGAGATAAAGTAGAGGCTTTAGGGCACACTTTGATTCTTTGTGAGCTCCCAAAGAGGTTGGAGAGTAAGGAGGAAAGGAAGAGAGAAAACTAAAATACTATGTGAGTGATTGGCTCTTAAGTCTCATTAATATTTTTTTTGTGACATTCTCCTACCTCTAATGGCCTCAGAACATACCTGATGTCAAAAAGATGGGGAAAAAAATCTAACAGCTTTAATAACTGAAAGTCCCCAAGGTCATTCTTTTGCAGTTTACATCAGGAATTCATTGACTGAAATAAAATGTTGCTGCAGTGGGAAGATGCAGCTAGTATTAGAGAAACCTGAGATATTATTAGCCTTTGCTGTAAAACATTTAATTCTCCTGTTTGCATATGTGTTTCATGTAAAAAAAAAAAAAAAAAAAACCATCCTGAAGGATCTGCATGACTCTGGGGAGAGAGAAGTTCTATCTATATCACTGTTGCCAAAGGAGACAGCCTAACCCTGTATCCATTCCCTGTTCTGCATCACTTTCTAGGTATAGCAATCCCCTTTTGCTTCTACTGTTTTCAAAGTTCTGCCGATAAGGATTTTAGGTCACCTCCGCAACAGTTTGGGGGTCATGCTCTCTTCACTCCTCCCTCAACTCTCATCTATACCAATTTGTAAAGCTTACTTAACAAAATGCTAGTTTTTAAAAGTGTTTTGCAAAGAATGCCTGTGGGCAGAATGGCTGACTTTCTGGTATGGCTGATTCCTTTCTGGTTGTGTTTCACGGAGTGGTAGGGGGTTAGGAAGAAGAGATATATTGACTCCCTTTGTATACAACAACAGCCTGTGTATTTTGACTAAAGCCAGAATGTCCATGTGCAAACCCCAGTATGATGGGTTACAGAACTGAAGAGATGAACAAGAGTTGGAATAGAACCAGTGAGCCCAGGATCTTCTCTAGAACCTGCTGGTACGGTCTATTGTGTTCAACAGTATGTGAAATTAAGAATTCTCTAGCCAGTGTAAGATGAAAGTCATCTACATTCTGTTTTGTTTTTTTTTTTTTTTTACAATCTAAACTAATAACCCCTGAAATCTAGCTTTAATTCCCACTGCTCAACTGAAAATGCTCTCCAAACCTAAAATATACCAATGACTTGTTTCCTTCCTATTCCTCATCTTTCTTGATATTTCTGTAGTCCTTGACCCCATGGCTGATTGCTTTGTCTCTGTTGCCATCTAAAGAGAATATTACAGCTATAATAATCTGCATGATATTAAATTGGAAAACCTGACTGGTTATTGTGTGTTTACACGACTATACTATAGGTAAGACTTTCTAAAACAAGGTGCTGGAGTACAATATAAATTTAATTAAAAAATAAAAAACAAGATAAATTACTTTAAAATCTATTTTCTACATCAAGTGTGTAAAAGGTTTAGGTTGCTGAATATCAGAAGAGGATTTGAGAAGTATAATTTTGGGGAGAGATGCTTCTTTTTTTTTTTTATTCCAGTCTGTCATAATGAGTGGACAGAACTCAGCAGGAAAAGGTTGAAGAATTGCCTAATTTCCAAAGGCTAAGAATAGAAACTACAGATGAGAGATTGCCAATGAAGAAAATTCTCCAAAAGACCCACAAAACAAAACCATTCCTAAAATATACATAAGCGTCTTCCAAAACCAGAGATTCAACGCTAGTTCCCTGAAAGTTATAGTTCGAGTCCAACCTTTCTTCCCGGCTTTCCTCTCTTTCCTCCCTGAACTCCAATCCCAGAAGGGTTAGACATCTCTGTGAGCCAGCTGCGGGTAGAGGTATGGAAACTCTAGACAGAGAAAGAAAGAAGCTGGCAAGCATATTCTTACTTTTCCCCATCATAGGATTCCCAGTCTATACCAGAACTTAGCTCAGGGAGGGGAAAGATAATATTTTAAATAATTTCAGCAGTTTTATATTCTAATTACTAAATTGAAATAATATTCTGCTCTGTAATAGAAGAGTGAATAGAAAAGTCAAAGTGAAAAGAATATACACAGCTGAGCAAATTTAAAGAAACAATGGGAAATTAAAAAATTGTGGAATTATTACATTCCACAAGTCAAATTTGCTGAGAGTACTAGGTACATATGTTTAATATGGACAATTTAGAAAATAAAGATAAACCAAAAAATTAAGCTTATATTAAGCCCACCACGGTTGCTTAATTACTCTAAATATTTCTTTATACATACACAAACATACACACACATTCATACTATCCATATTCTTTGTAATAAACTTTTTCCTTTAATATAATAATATACCATAAATATATTCCCAAAGCTTCAACAACTGAATTAGGTCTTTATGGTTCTATAGTACCTGATACTTAACCCTATCATAGTATTTTATTATTTTATATTGAATTGTCTGATAAATTTTTGTGTCCCTCTTTGGTAGGCAGAATTCTAAAATGAATCGCCAACAACCCTAAGCCTTGTGTAACTCCCTCCCTTTTAGTGTGGCACAACTCATGAGTATGATCAGCTATTATGCCTGTGATTTTGTTACACTACATGGCAAAAAGTAGATGATCCAAATGAGTCTAACCTAATCACATTTACCCTTGAAAAGTGCAGCGTTTTCTCTGTCTAGGCCCAGAAATGGACCTCAGAGAGATACCAGTCACGAGAAGGCTGCAATATGCTGTTGCTGGCTTTAACAATGGAGGGGGTCATATGGCAAGGACTTTGGGAAGCCTCCAGGAGAGCAGGTCCCAAGCTTTTACAACCAGAAAGGACACAATGATCTCAATCCTTTGGCCCCTAGAAATGGAATTCTACTAACAACCTGAACAATCTTCCCTAGATTCTTCCCTAGACCCTCCATATACAAAACTAGCCTGGCCATCTTGACTTGGGCTTGTTAGACCCTAAGCAGAGAACCCAGTTAAACCTTGCCATGATTTCTGGCCTGCAAAACTGTGAGCTAACAAATAGGTATTGTTTTAAACTACAAATTTTATGGTAATGTTTTGCACAGCAATAAAAACTGCCCTGCAAAAGTAGATTGTAAGTTTCTTAAGAAAAGGACTGTCTTGTTCATGATCATAATCCCAGAAGCAAGGGCAGTGTTGACAAAATAAACACTTGTTGAAAACATGAATTAATGGATGAACTTCATGAACTTGTTGTGGGGATAAAAAGAGATATTATGTGAGGTTGTAACTATAAATCGCAGTATAAATGTGAAGAATGACTTTCATCTCATTCCATGGATGACACCTAAGTGTGTCCTGGAATACTGTAGCCGAAGCCTGATCCTGCTCAATGGGAAAGAATCCATGACTCAAGTGGGAGGAGACAGCCTTCTGAAGACAATGTTTTGGTCCTGAATCCCTGCATTCTGTGCATGAAATCCACATCCCTTTTTAAAATTAGGCTTAGAAAAGATGAAAAGTAGAAAGCAAGGTCACATTTACTTCCTGTCTAAGGTCGCCATAAGGTGAATGAATGGGGAGTAAGAGTAGCTTGTGTGCAATTTTTCATCCCTAGAATGCCAATATGTAAGATTTATTAGATATAGAAATAGCAAAGTCTAATGTTTTTATCTGCATATTTAAGCATTCTTTTTGAATAAATATTAAAATTATAAAATATGTATAAAATGGTACAATTGTTCGAATTATGACTGCAACTTATAGCTGGTTTTATTTGAGTAACTTGACTGGTAAAAAGTTGTTTCGCATTGTTTAATCATGTTTGGATATTCTCATATAAGTAAATATTTATTTTTAAATGATTTATATTTAATCATAATTTAAAAGTGCCCAAAGGCAACTTGTGTATTAATATGGACATTAATATTTTCCAAAGGACTTAAAATAGTTTCCCTCAGATTGTTTACAGGTCGCAGTGAATACTCTATTTTATCTGGAACTGGGGAAAACAAAAGAAGAAATCTAAATCAAAGATTTTCCAGTTCTCAAAGCAGTTCTCAGATGCAGCTAACGAATTAGCCAATAAAAATGAACACAATCTGTCTGACAGATTGAATTTCTAGGGAGAATGTTACTGCTTTTTATCTATAACTTGGAATACATTTTTAAAATTCTACTTTAAGTTATAGGATTCAATGAACATAACTTAAACAAAATATATTAAAAATCTAATTGATGTGGTTTCTTTATCACCTGCATTGCTTTTCCTGTTTCCTTTGAATTTATAATTACATGAAATAAATTATTGATAATACAGTTGGGAAAACAGATATGCCATTAAATCCTAAAACCTATAGAGCTACAGTTTAGATGACACCATCTAGTTGTGATGAAACACATAGTAGGAATTCAAAAGACATGAAAATAGACATTTACTGACAGCTGAATAAGGGTGAATTAACAGGCAGTTGTTGTGTTACAATTTCCTCCGATTTTGTCTTGAGGTCTCTCTCTGGAGAGTGGCTATAATCTCTAGCCCTGCCCTGCCAGGGCTCCAGGGGACTTGGTCATAAATGTTTACAATGTACCTCTCAGGGATACTTCTTTATTCTGGTGACAGCCTAATGCCTAAGTGCCTGACCCCTGACCAGGCATACCTCTCACAGGAACTTGTTTATACTGGCGGGATACCCTTATGGCTCTTGTCTAACTTGTGTCCAGTTTATTCCTGCCAAGATAGCCACTGTCCAGGAGAGCTCTGACTGGGAAAGAAGTTAGGTTCAGGAGTGTCAATAAACTGAGTAGTTCCAGGCTTGCTCATGGGCTTCTCAGGTTACCTCCGCATCACAGACTTTCAAGTTAGTCCTAAACTGTTCCACAGGCCTTGATTATAGCTGTTGAGTTAAGTGATCTTGACGTGGTTTCAACTCATAATGAAATAATATATTTCACCAAAGAAAAGTAAGATATAGAGAGGTAATTACATTTGGTTACATTTGGAATATAGATTGTGGTAGAGTAAAAACTTAATGGATTATTTTCCAATAATTTCCAAAGGCAAAGAAGGAAATTTAAAACAGGATTGGGTCTGGACATTCTGTTACTAGAAATAACTTAAAGACTAAAGGAAGAATGAAATTAATTTAGAAAGCAGGTTTATGTTTTGGTATGATTTTAAAAATTAGGCTGAGGTCTTATAGTCTGAATTAGGATAGTAGTAATATGAAGGGACAAAAATGAAGAATTATACATAAGTTGAGCTGGAAAGTGAGAAGGATTCAAACTGAAGAATGCTTAGGATCTTAGAAGACATACAGTTAGGTATAAAAGGGGATATATGTTATGTTATACACATCCACACACATCTTACTGTTCATAATAATCATACCAGAAAAAAGTGAAATATTTTAGTTTTGCCTCATTCAGGCATGGTAACTAAGGACAAAGGTAATTTAACTAAACAAGAGGAAAAAGTAAGAAAGCAAACCTGAGTAACTCCCAAACAAACTCTTAAGAGGAATCTACAAGACTGATGATAAGGGGTCACTCATAAATGTAATCCACAGAAAAATTAATGAACATATTGAACAGTTACATTATTTGGTATATGTAAAAGAGGAAAACTGCCAGTCATCTGATAATACTTCTGACATAATTGAGTTTAAAGGCTATGTAGTTACTATAGAGCAAGATGCCATTATAGCACGTTATGAGGGACTATATCTAGAAACTTTTAGCTTTGGGTCCCTAACATAAGACATGGTTACAAGGTACCAAAGAAGTGTCAGGTAGGAGAATATATCAAGGCCAGGCATATATTACCTCTTAGACTTATGCTGGGGTAGATTATAGGTTAATTATCTCCTCAGAGTGATAAAAGTGTGAACATTTGAACAGAGACTTGCTCATTGCTGGATATAGAATACAACAGAATCTGGACAAATTTCTTACTAATATACATGTCTGTGTACAAAAAAGAAAGGAAAATAAAGTAAATGATATGATCCTTTAAAAATCTTTGTCCTACAAGTTACAAAAAAAGACTTGGAACAACTTAGGGAGCAGGTTAAATTTGTATAACTGCTAAGTTTGCTTGAAAGGTATAAGGAAACAGTAGAGAAAAATAACCATATGGCTCAAGTTATAAGAATATCATGTGACATAAATGAATTTCTATGTTTGCTACTGAAGTAGCTCAAATCACAGGACTTCAAAAAATTAAATTTCTAACAAAAGGCAACGTTTTAGGAAAGTTATCTGATAAAGTAAATGGGATAAAATAATCTTCTCTGGGTATCTGTAAGCAAGGACAGGGTTTGGAAGCCTCAACAGCTGCTTCTGATCCAAATTTACTGAGGACTATTCTCCAGTGAAGACAAATGCTCTTGACACAAAGTAGGAGCTCAAATGTTTCTTGAAATGTTTCAGTGAGGATAATATATCTATTAAGAATGCCCACGTTTTTAAAACTTAGAATTGTATGGAGAGGGGCAAAAGATTTTTTATTCTCCAATCATTCACATTTTGCATGTTTCACACTAAGCCCTATAATACAGAGAGTTTATAGTGAGTGAATAACACTTATACATACAAAAGCATAAATATCACTTACTGTCATTCTGATTAAATCTATACTCCTCCTTATGAGGCAGCCATGTGTCTCCGTAAGAAACTTCCCCAGATTTTTTTTTCTTATCCTGGTTTTGAATACCCATCTATGAACTTTCTTACCAATCTTTCTTCAATGCAAGTTGGCTTCGGTATGGGTATTAATTTTATAACAGGTGTTTAGCTCAAACTGCAGAGAATTTCTGATCTATCTTCCTGCAATTACTCAAATGTCAACCTTTAATGCAAAGTGATAACCAATCATATTTATATAGCTTAATGCCTAAAACGATCTTTAACTTACTACCTATCTACGGTGCACTGAAGTGTAATTACTGAAATTTAAAGAATTTCATTGTACCTCAAAATGTTCTGTATGGAATGTCTGTTTCCAGAAATGGCTTTGCTTCATACACTGACTCAAATTCAGATGCTTTAACCTTTTAGCTCTCTGATCTCCCCTGTGGGAAAGAGTCAAGTTGCTCCCATTTGAGAGAGTAAGTTTAATTCTATTTGGAATAGCCTAAGCACAAAATCATCCACACATTCTGATAGGCCTACATTCCAACATTAAACAGCCACCACACTCTACCCCCAATGGTTGTTAGTAGCTTGGTGGTTGCTAATTAACCATTTCAAGCTCATTTTCCCATAAGGTACATTTATTGACTGAAATTTCTCTAAAACTTTCAAATGAAATTGACTCCTCAGTGAATTCAATAACTTGTCAGTGACTGGGCAATCCCACAAAAATACTGAAAATGGTTTGGGACTATAGAAACAGAACTAAGGAGAATATACATTGGGAAAATGTGATAAGTTTCATGAAAAAACAAACTTTTAGATTTTTACTTAATTAAATTAAAAAGATATTTTTATCCCTGTTGCAAGCTAAGCAGGCTTTCTCATTTAATCCCAAATACATGGGTTATTCCACAAGGATATCACCTCTTACCCAGTCAAACTTGGACCACTTTCATGAGCATAAGAACTCCAGAGCAAGTGCTAAGCCTGAAGGCTAACAATTACCGCATCTTTACTACCAGAATCAGCTATGATTTCTCATTTAGTAGCAAAAAAACAGAAGAAAATTCCAGTTACTGAAAAACAACATCATTATTTCCTGTATAATTAATTACTCTGCCCATATAATTAGTTACTCCCACCAAATAATAACTTAAAATTTGATAGGTGTTATCTGTGGGGCAGACACTTAACAATGAGAAAATGCAGAGACAACTTTCTGAAATTTTCTTTTGGACTTGATTCAACATGCATCACTGCCAAACTTTATAAGTGCTGACGCTATGTAGCCCAGATTCACTGAGAATAATCCCTTCCTTTGCCCGTCTACACTACAGCAGGTGTGATAATGACAAGGCAAGTATTAGTATAGCAAAGGGAAAATGGGAAGCTTGATTAATTTTCAAATTGTATAAACAGCCTTAAAATAATGGAGAATTAACTATAACCTTCAGATTTTTTCACTGGGTTAATCTTATGTGTTCCTAATATGAAATATTATCTATCAAGATATAGGTATGGAATATGCGGATTATAAATATGGAAGAATTGAAATTGTTTTCAGAATGTAATCTGAAAAGGGACCTGCTAACAAACAAATAGTGAATAGCTTGCCAGTATTAATCACAATCTTTGAGATCTATACACCATTTGCTTCAAAATTCAACTTCTAATCAGTATGTGAAAGAGATATCTGTATGCCCATGTTTATTGCAGCACTATTCACAATAGCCAAGATATGGAATCAGCCTAAATATCCATCAAGGGATGAACAGATAAAGAAAATGTGGTATATATTCACAATGGAGTACTATTCAGCCAAAACAGGAATGAAATCCTGTCATTTTCAGCAATGTGGATGAAATCGAAAGTCATTAAGTGAAGTGAAGTAAGCCAGGCACAGAAAGATAAACATCTCATGTTCTCACTTACATGTGGGAGCTGAAAAAAGTTGACCTCAGGTAGACAGAGAGTAGAACAATGGCTACCAGAGGGTAGAAGCGGGGCAGGGAGAGGAAGAGAGGTTGGTTAATGGGTACAAAAATACAGTTAGATAAAAGAAACAAGTTCTAGTGTTTAATAGCACAGTAGGGTGACTATAATTAAAAACAATTTTTTGTATATTTCAAAATAGCTAGAAGATTTTAAATATTCCCAACACAAAGTAGTGATAAATGTTTGAGGTGATGGATATCCTAATTACACTGATCATTGCATATTGTATGCACTTACCAAAATATCACTTGTATCCTACAAATACGTATAATTATATATTGTTAAAGTAGTAAAAAATACAAAATTCAACTTCTAAAATCTGTTATAGATTAATAGTTAATTAATAATGATCACAAGAATCTGATTATAAAGATGTCAATTGAGTTGTTTATAATAGCAAAAATCTGGAAGCAACCCAAATACTCAAAAATAGCCAATTGAGAAAATAAATTATATTACTTCTATATACATGTACACTATATGGGTATAAAAAGTACTTTGTTGATAAATAGATATTAAAATAATTATGATAATTATTTCTAAGAAAGTCTGTCATTTGTTCCTGCTGTACATCACATTCTGCACTTGGGGTGGTAGTGAAGGGTGAAACACTAAACTTTGAGTTAAGACAAAAATAAGAAAAACAGCAAGTGTGTAAAACAGGGTCATCCTGTCTAGTTCTAGACCCCAACATAAAAGAAAGGAAGTTTAGCTTATTGATTTGAGATCTTTATTAATATATATATTTATAGCTGTAAAATTTCATATAACATGCCTTTTCACTCATAAGTTTTCATATACAGTGATTTAGTTTTCACACATTTCAAAGTATTTTTTAACTTCCTTTGTTATATTTTTTGACCTATTGGTTATCCAGGAAGATGTTGATTTCCATGTATTCATGAATTTCCCAAATTTCCTTCTGTCATTTATTTGTGATTCATTGCATTCTGTTTGGAGACCATACTTTGAATGTCTTCAATCATTTTAAATTTGTTGAGGATTGTATTATGGTCTAACATATGGTCTATCCTGGAATATGTTCCATGTGCACTTGAGAACATTTGGTCTGTTGTTGGGTGGGATGTCCTATAGATGTCTGTTAGGTCTAGCTGGTTTAGTGTTGTTCACGTCTTCTATATGCTGATTGACTTTCTGTTCATTTAATGCTCATATAGCATTTATAACTTCTCTTTAGTCCTCACTTTCTACCTGTACGGAACCTCAAGTTCAACTAGAGGTGAAAGCTTAGAAAATTCTCAGACTTTTCCTGAGCAGGTGCACAGCCCTCAAGGTTACATATAGTAGAATACAAAACATATCATCTTTTTGACATTTATTTTTAATATATCCACTTTAACTTTATTTAGCAAGATTAAATACAATCCTAATAATGGTGAGCTAGAAGCTTCTCATTAAGTGTTGGATGCAAGTTTATTTGAACAGTATGGAAGGTTGGGCCTCCAATACAAAGTGCAAACACTGTCACAAAATGGCTATTAAAGGTAACTAAGTCATATGTCTGCCCTCAAGACACTGAATAAAGAAAATTATCCATTTCTACTGGTGAGAAGGCAGTTGGTTAAATTCTCAGAATTCCCATCAGGGCCTAGGAAAGGTTTGCCAGTATTTATTGGACATTTACCAAGTGTCAGGCTCTTTCCATTTTATATATGAGAAATGTGAGAGTCACAAAAGGCAGAGCTAGAATGTCCAGCCCCCAACAATCCTGGCTCCAGATTTTCCTTACAGTCTTTGAGGGAGCGTCTCCCTGTGGTGGTCTTTTAGAAGATTCCAGGTCATGGGCCATAAGGCACCACAACAGCTTAATGCTGCCAGGCACTGCCATGGTCGTTGGTGCATCACTGCTTGTCCCAGAGGCAGCAGTGGGTCAGCAGTATGATCACGTGCACAATGTAGAAAGGAGACTAGAAGGTGGCCCTTGCCTGAAGCCAGGCACTGAGCATGGTTGTCATGGCACCTGTGGAGTTGAAATGGCCTAAGTAAAGGAGTTAAAAGGAGTTGAAATCTCCTAATTAAAGGGGAGATACAATTCAGTAAAAGACACTTCCAGGATTTGGAGCAAATATAACCTAGGATTAAAATATGTTCAAACAGAGTAATGGATGGATGGTTACCTAGGTACTTGTTCTCTGGGATTTTCTATATATTTGATCTTTCTCTCTCCCTCTTTCTCTTTTTCTCTCTTTCCTTCTCTCTCTCTCCACACCCACCCACCCACCAAAACACACACACACACACACACACACACACACACATTTTAAAGCTCAAAAGAACTAGTGGTTACCTTGAGGCCTGAAAGAATATAGGCAATAGAGGAAAAACTACTTGTAATGCTAGTGTTTCCTTCAGAATTTGGATTACAATTACAGGAACAATATTAGATATAGATTCAATGATTAAAATGCATGTAAATATAACACATTCTTACCAACTCTGTTAGAAGACTCTAAAGTGGTCCTAATGATTAAAAAAAAGGCACTGATGTTAAAGATGTATAAGGAAAATTTGAATAAAAATGTTTTATAAATTATTGGTACTAAAAAAGTGATCTTTCTATATTAACACATAATTTTTAATAATAGATTTTAGAAGTGCTTATGTAACTAAGTCAAAAATCAATATTTATAGCCAGATTTCTTCTTCTTCCAAGTGTGCTTACACATATAGGCCAAAAAAAATATTAGAGGTCTTCTCATTGGAAAATGGGAGTCCATGCTTTTTATAGTTTACTCTACACTTCACTGCATGTATTTCAAATAGCCTAGAATAATGATCTAGCAGAATGGGATTTACTTCTTATCTGATTCTTACCATAGCTTAGTAATGGCTTATGCAGTATTGACTGTGCTTGAATTCTTTCTTAGTAAATGTGTTTCTTTTTTTTTCACCTATTGAGGAACTGAAATTCCACAATTGAGTCCTTGATACCTACCTTCTGGTTAATAATCTAAAAATTTCCCATGATATAGTCCCCTATGGAGGGCTTGTCCTACCCCTGTGTGGATTCACACCCTGGGTTTAGCCTCAATTTGGTTTAGTAACAGCTGCCCTTCTTTTTTTTTTTTTTTAACCAGACTGATCTTTCAATCTCAGACTTTTTGGGGGGACTGGTCATATCACTGCTTTCTATTTCTTTAAAAATCCAACTTTTCATTGTACTTGGTCTCACATTCTATTGTTTAGATCTTTTTCAGCCCTGCTTAGGATACTTGTAACAAGCTAGGCTCTGTTCTGCCACATCAGCTGTGCGCATGCCTTGGAATATTCATTAGGATGAAATGCAAAGTGCTCTCTCTGTGCTTCTACTATCCAAAGTTTCAGATTATATAATCGTGGCTTTGATCTAAAAAAAAAAAAAAACATGGTGTTCTGCATATGTCTTATTTTTTTCAATATCTACTTGATCATAAATGCAAATCAAGTAGAATATTTAAAATGCCCTCAATTCTGGATTTCTGTCTGATCACAGGATTCTAGCCAGGTAATGGCCCAAGTTCATCATTCAATTATGACTTCAGTGGTAACATTCTCTTCTTAACCTGAGAATGTTTTGATCTCACTTGACTACTGTGAAAGATTTAACTCTCATTTAGTGCTCAATCTTTATTAGTAGTTTATGGGAACTGTGTATCTTTTCTGAGTTCTTTGAATATCAGGACTACTTAGGGTCTTAGCTACTAGAGAATTCTTTCCTTTTTTGCAATCTATGACACTGTGCCCTTACCCTGCTATTGAATAGCATACATTTGTACTTTTATCTATTGCTGTGAGACCTGAGCTTCTATTAATGAAGCATTGAGCAAATCACCATATTCAAACACATTCACCATCCACCTTTGTTACCATCACCATCAGTCACTCACTTTGTTAACTTCTTACTCTGTGGCAGACACTGAGTACTTCACCAGGAGTAACATCATCATCAGAAGGCCCTGCCCGAGATGACATGGAGAGCATGAGCTGAGTTGTACAGTGACAATAGAAAATAATTTTTAATTTTAGTGACTCTACATTCTTCCCCCATTATGTGATATTCCAGGAGAGAAGTTCAAAGAAAAGTCAGAGAAAAAGTCATAAAAATTCATGAAAGTGACCAACTCATTGCTATATATCATATGCTATTAAACTTTATGTTACAAAGAAGAATGCTTTCTGAAAATGTGTCAAGTGTATTTTCCAAAGCACTAAACCCAACCTTATTAACCAGGATTTCATCATGAATCCCATTCTGGACAGATGGGAAATAACATAGCTCAGCAAAAGTCTGAATTTGACAGCTTTTGGAAGTCCTAGTTAATAATAAAAAAGAAAGAACACCTCATTTGACACAATTCAGAATATTGAATTTCAAGTCCTGGTAAGTCAAGGTGCCTGAGGGGTCAATATGACTGATGACATGAAACTCAGAAACCACACTCAAAACGCCAGCATTTTAGTTCTCCTCCAAAGGCATGAACAATGCTTTGCAACCCAGACTGCTCCCCGCAGCACCCCTGCTGTCACTGTACCGGCAGAAGCCAGCTTTATGGTTAAACAGCTTTGAGAAGTCACAGACCTGCATGATCATTCAAGTATTTCAAAAGTGGCAACAGCAGACTAGGCTCTAGAGATACAGTGGTGAACCAGACAGGCACAGATCCTGTTTTCATGGACTCTAGCAGAGAAAGAAATCAGTATCTAAGCAAACAAACATGCAAAAAAAAAAAAAAAATACTGCCAAACTGTTCCTGCTGGCCACCACCCATCCTTGGTCTCTAGCAACCACTGATATGCTTACAGTCACAATAGATCAGTTTGCATTTTCTAGAATCTTATGGAATTGAGTCGTATTTTTTTGGTCTGTTTTCTCTCATTCACATTTCTTTGTGTGGACATATGCTTTTTTTTTTCTTGGTTAAATAAATACCTAAGAGTGGAATAAACATGTGTGACAGTGTACATTCAACTTTTTAAAAAATTGACAAACTATTTCCAAAAGTATACAATTTTACATTCCCAACAGTATACAATTTTACATTCCCAATGGCAGTACTTAAGAGTTAAAGTTTCACACCCTCACTAACACTTGGTATGGTCAAGCTTTTTTTTTTTTTTTTTTTCCACTTTTTTTTTTTTTTATTTCATCTTATTATTATGGGGGATACAGAATTGCAGGTTACATACGTTGCCCATGTACTGCCTTTCCCCCCAAGTCAAAGCTCCAGGCGTGTCTGTTCCCCAGACAGTGCGCATTGCACCCATCATGTAGGTATAATAGATGGGCACTAGTACCTCATTTTTATTTTAACTTGCTTTTTTTCTAATGATTAATGAATTTCAGATATCTTCATGGGTTTATTGGCCATCCATATGTTGTCTTTGGTAATGTGTTAAAATGGTTTGCAGATTTATTTTTTATCTTATTATTATTGAATTTTGAGAGCCCTTGATGTAATATAGTATGAGTAATTTGTCAGATATATATATTTTACAAGCATTTTCTCTAGTCTGTGCTTTGCCTTTATTATTTTCTAAAAAAAAAAGTTTATTTTGATGAAAAAATGTTTCCAATTTTGACAACATAGAAAGCATCTTTTTTATAAAGCTTATGGTTTTTATGTCCTATTAAGGAAATATTGTTTCAAGCCCATGGTCACAAAGAACTCCCAGCTTTTCTTCTGAACATTTTAAAGTTGTACTTCTTTAGGTATTTGATCTATTTTGAGTTCCTTTTTGCATACAGTGGTCGATAAAGTTTGAAGGTAGTGTTTAGCTTTGATTGTGCATTTTGTCCCAGCACTATTTATTGAAAACATTATCTTCTTCCATTGAATTTCCTTGGAAACTTTGTAGAAAATAAATTGACCATATATATGTGGGTCTACTTCTAAACTATCTATTCTGTTTCATTGATGTCTATATCATGTCTATTTTTATGCCAATATGAGAGTGTGTTCATTAAGTAACTTTATGGTAAGTTTCAAAATCAATAAGTCTTCCAACTTTGTTTTTCTATTTCAAGGTTTTTTGGGTGTACTCTACGTTTCTGCATTTCTGTGTTAATTTTAAAATTAGTGTATTCATCTCTACAGAAAAAGCATGCTGGTATTTTGTTAGAGATTATTTTTCAACTAGAGAGGCAAGTTTGGGAAGAATTGACAATATAACGATATTGAGTATTCCAATTCATAGACATAGTATTATCTCTCACTTTATCTCTTCTTTAATTTCACTTAGAAATGTTTTGTAGTTTTCAATATATAGGTCTTGAAAGTTTTTAATCAAGTTTATTCCTAATTATTTCATTTTTGATCTAATTTCATGTTTTTTCTAATTTAAATTTTTGATATTTTATTGCTAGTATATAGAAATACAACTGATTTTTTGTATATTTGCTTTAATATTGCAGATGTTCTAAATTCACTTCTTAGTTTATAGCTTTTTTGTAAATTACCTAAGATTTTCTAGATAGACTATTATGTCATTTAAGATAGTTTTACATCTCTCTTGCCATTCTGTAGGTTTTTTCTTTTTCTTTTTTTTTTTTTTTTTGTCTTTCTCTCATTCTTACTGTTTGTTGTTGTTGTTTTTGTTGTTGTTTCTTATTGCACTAAGTAGTTCTTCCAGTACAATCTAGTAAAGTAGAAGTGGTGATAGTAGTTATTCCTGTTTCTTCCCTAATATTAGGAGAAAAGCATTAGGTATTTCACAGTTAAGGGTGAATTGTAAGCTTTTTATAGAAGTCTTTCATCAGGTTTAGCAAGTTCACTTCTATTCCCAGTGCCTGCAGATTTTCATCATGAATGGATGTAAGATTTTGTCAAATGTTTTTTCTGAATTTATTACAATAATGATGTGGTTTCTTTTAAAAAATCTGTAAATATGGTGAAATTCATGAGATTTTAAAAGTTAAATAAAATTTTTCCTTATAGGAATGAATCCCACTCAGGGCATATTATTCTTTTTACATATTGCTAGATTAGACTTGCAAAAATTTCATTAAGAATTTTTGCATCTTAGTTTATGAGCAGATGGAGCTCTATAGTTTTGGATTTTTTTTAATTTTTTTTATCAGGGAAATATTGGTCTCATAAAATCTGTTGGGAAGTATTCCCTTCTCTTCTCTTTTCTGGAAAGGCTTGTGTGGAAGTAATACTTTTTTCCCTCCTTAAATATTTCATTGAGTTTATCAATGAAGTTTTCTATACCTGGAATTTCCTTTGTAGGAATATTCTCAAATGTACATTTTATTTCTTTAGTAACTATGAGGGTATTTTGCTTTAATTCTTTGTGTCTTTGAAGAAGTTTGACCATTTCATTTAAGTTGTTAGTTTTTCTTAGCAAGAGTTTTTCATAAAATCCCCTCATTATCAATTTAATAATTGTAAAATTTGTGGTGACATTTTTTCATTTCTATAGTATTTTCTTTTTTTCCTGATCAGTGTGCATACAGGTTTATCATATTTATAGATTCTTCAAAAAACTAGCTTTTGGTTTAATTGATTTTTCTGTTTGTTATTTTTTGTTTTTCTGTTTTCCATTGCATTGTTTTCTGCTCTAAGGGTAATTTGCTGTTTTTTTGTTAATTACTTCTACATGCGTTAGATTTAATTCATATTCCTTTTTCTCCATTCTTAAATTAGAAGCTTATATTATTTGTTTTAAACTTTTGTGCTTTCCAAATAGAAGAATTAAACATTTTCCTCTAAACCTTCTTTTCGCTACCTACCATAAATTTTGATATATTGTGTTTTCATTTTTGTCCAGTTCAAAATACTACCTATTTCCCTTTTGATTCATGTTTTTGATCAGTTAGGACACATTTTTTAAAATGTTAGGATTTTCTAATTTAGTTATTTTCTAATTTATTTTCATTGTGATCAAAAAATATACTTTGTCCTATTTGAATCATGTTATAATTATGCAGACTTATTTTATGACAGAGCTATGATCTATCTTGCTAAATGTTCCGTGTACACTGGAAAGGAACGTGTACTTTCTTGTGTACTTTGCTGTTCTTTGGTTGAATGTTCTAGGTTGTTTTGGTTGACTGTTCTTCAAAGGTACTATATCACTGTTGATTTTCTATCTACTTATCCTATCAATTATTTAAAGAGAAGTATTGAAATCGGCATGGATAATTGTGGATTTGTCTATTTCTGCTTGCAATTCTATCGGGTTTTGCTTCACATGTTTTGAAGCACTGCTATTAGCAACATAAATGTTTGTAACTGGTATGTGATCCTGATAAGTTGATGCCCTTACCATTATGAAATTACCTTCTTTTATGGGGTATATTTGATGTTTTGATATACACAAATAATGTGTAATGATAAAATCAGGATAATTGGGGTATCCATCACCTCAAGCGTTTATCATTTCTTTGTGTTAAGAACGTTTCAATTCCATTCTTTTAGTTATTTTAAAATAACTAAACTGCTGTTAACTATAGTCACTCTACTGTGCTACAGATGACTAGATCTTATTCATACTACCGAACTGTATTTTTGTTCTCATTAACCTTCCCTTCTTTCCACCTCCCACCTCCCTCCCCACTACACTTTACAGCCTCTGGTAACCATCATTCTTATCTCTGTTCCATGGGTTGTTTTTGTTTTTTGGGGTTTTTTTTTTAGCTCTCACATATGGAGTGAGAACATGTGATATTTGTCCTTCTGTGCCTGGCTTATTTCACTTAACATCCTTCAGTTCCATCCATGTTGTTGCAAATGATAAGATTTAATTCATTTGTACGGCTGAATGATATTCCATAGTGTAGTGTAGATGTACCACATTTTCTTTATCCATTCATCTGTTGATGGACATTTAGGTTGATTCTATATCTTTGCTATTGTGAATAGTGCTGCAATAAACATGGGAGTGTAAATTACCTTTATCCCTGGTAATGTTTTTTATTATGAAATGTAATTTGCCTGGTATAAAATAATTTATCCTACTCTTCTTTGACTGTTAGCTTGATGTATCTGTTTCCATTATTTACTTTTAATTAGTTTGTATCTTTATAGTTCAAATCGACTTTGTGAAGAAGTACATAATTGGATCTTACTTCTATATCCAACTTAACAACCTCTACCTTTTAATTGAGGAAGCTTGAAAATTATATTTAATGTGATTAACCATATAATTATGTTGCAATCAACCATATTGCTATTTGTTTTCTATTTTCATATTTTATTTATTCCCTTTTCCTCTTTTTCTGACTTCTTTTAAATTAATTGGGTATTTTTATGATTCTCTTCTACCTCCCTGACTGGCTAATTAGTTTTTATTCTTTGTTTTGTGTTTTCTTTAGAGTTTATAACGTACATATTTAATTTATCACTATCTAGCTTCAAATAATATTGCCCCACTTCACATATAATATAAAATTTTATTTATAATATACTTTTGATTTCTCTTTCCCATTCTTTGTGCTATTGTTATGCATTTTGCTTCTACATATACTATAAACTTCAAATTGTTATTTTTTTATTTTCCAAGTCAAATATATTTTAAAGAAATTTAAAAATAGGAAAATTATAATTGATTTTCACATGCATACTTACTATTTCTATCGATCTTCATTCCTTGCATAGATCAAGATTTTCATCTCTCTGAAGGACTTCCTTTAACTTTTTTTTTGCAGTGCTGGTGATGAATTCTTTTCGCCTCCCAAAAAAAGTCTGTATTTTTTTCATTCTTCTTGAAAGATTTTTTTTTAGGGTATGGAATTCTAAATTGATAGGTCATATTTTTCTTTCTGTGCTTTAAAGGCCACAGTGATCCTGACTTGCATTCTTACCTTCATTTCCTGTGCATGTACCTTTTTCCTATGAATGTTTTTAAGAAATTTTTTTCCTCTTCTACTGGTTTTAAGCAATTTTATTATGATGCACCTTCTTCCAGTTTTTTTCATATCTCTTATGGTTGGTGTTTGTGAGCCTCTTGAACCTGTGCTTTACAGTTCTCATCAATCTGAGAAAACTTAAGTCATTACTTTTTCAAATGTTTCTCTGCCCTCCTCTCCTACTGTAGGGATTCCATAATTGGGATGTATTTTAGGCTATTTGATATTCTACAACTCACTGACACTGTTCATTACTTTTTCACCCCTTTTTGTCTTTTCAGTTCATCCTGGATAAGTTTACGTCATATGTCTTTTTTTTTTTTTTTTTTTTGAGACAGTCTCACTCTGTTGCCCAGGCTAGAGTGAGTGCCGTGGCGTCAGCCTAGCTCACAGCAACCTCAAACTCCTGAGCTCAAGCGATCCTCCTGTCTCAGCCTCCCGAGTAGCTGGGACTACAGGCATGCACCACCGTGCCCGGCTAATTTTTTCTATATATATATTTTTAGCTGTCCATATAATTTCTTTCTATTTTTAGTAGAGATGGGGTCTCGCTCTTGCTCAGGCTGGTCTCGAACTCCTGAGCTCAAACGATCCGCCCACCTCGGCCTCCCAGAGTGCTAGGATTACAGGTGTGAGCCACCGCGCCCGGCCATCATATGTCTTCAAGTTCACTAAAGCATTCCTCTTCCATGTCTAATTTGGCAATCCCATCCAATGCCTTTTTCATCTCAGACATTGTATTTTTCTTTTCTGGAAGTTCAATAATCTTCCAAGCCACTGTAACACGTTTGTGATTTTTTGTATCTTTTTGAGTATATAGTATACATCAAAAGTGGTTTTATTCCTAATTCTATCATTTTTGCCATTTCATTAATATTTTCTTCCTTATTGAGTCTTATTTTCCTGCTTCTTTGAATACCTGCTAATTTTTATCAGATGCCAGACATTGTGAAGGTTACTTTGTTAAGTCCTGTATATTTTGTATCAGTGAAATATATTTAGACTTTATTGTAGGAAATGATTTGAAAACAGTTTGATCATTTTAAGGTTGGTTTTTTGCTTTGTTAGGTGGAACCAGAGCAGCCATTAGTCTAGAGCTAATTTTTCCTTATTAAGAGGAAATGTTTTTTTGAGTATTCTTTTTGATGCCATGTATATTACCAGATTTTTTTTTTTTCACTTTAGTGGAAACACAAACTGTCGCTGGCTCTGAGTGAGCTGTAGACATTGTTCTGATTGCTCCTTTCTGATGATATTTTTTCCCCTAGCTGAGGATAATTTTCTCACATGAAGGTGTTGATCAGTACTCAGCTGAAGACTTTACAGAAGCCATCTTCAGTCTCTTTGATCTCTTTCTGTGCACCTCTCTTCTCTCCAGTAATCTGCCCTGCAAATTCTAGCAGCTTTGATTTCTCAGAATGTTCAACCCTGTCTCCTCAACTTAAGCACAGAACTAGGCTCTGTTTGAGATCCTTCTCCCTGTGCTGTGGCCCAGAAACTCTCCAAGCAGTAAACAGAGCAATCTTAGAGCTCATTTCATTGTATTTTCTTCTCCTAGGTATTATTGTCCTCAGTGATTGTTCTCCATTGTTTGAAAAATCATTATTTTCATATGTTTTTCTGACTGTTTAAGGGTGGGGGGGTGTGCAAATCTGTGCTCTGTTATTCTGTCATGGATGGAAATATTAACAGCAATTATTTATTCATCCTAATATGTTTTAAATTTTAAAAAGTAATTACATCTTAAAAGAATTTTTATTAGGCTTTTATGTTTTTTCCAAATTCCAATATCACTTATGATTTATCCTTTAAGCTATACATTCAACAAATTTTTAGTGAACATGGCATATGTCCTGGACAGTGTTCTAGCTTTGGACAATACAGAAGTGAACAGACATGAAGTCTATGATCTCATGGAATTTATATTATAGCTGTAAGGTATGGCTAGTAATTATATATGGAAGCACATAAATATCATACTATCTTATATGCAAAAAGCAATAGAAAGTGCATGAGGTCAGAAGTTGCACTGGTTGGGGAAAAGGCGCACTTTAGCTGGGATAATGAATGAAAGCCTCTCTGCTGAGGTAATATTGAACCTAAGAACTAAAGGATCAGGGTGAACTTTGTGAATAACTTAGGAGTGTATAGAAAGCATACCCAGGAAAAGACAACAGCAAACTAAAAAGGGAGCTTTTGTAAAATAGAAAGATTGGAAAGGGGTGTACAATTTTCTAAGTAAAGGAAAATGGTACTGCAGATGTAGATCAGTGCTAACTTGCATCGAGCCTTGTAGGTTATGATTTATGCTTTCAGAAAAACTAATACAGTATGGGTTCTAGGTGGCAAAAAATGGAAGCAAATGTACTAGTTAGGAAACTGATACAGTAGTTCAGGTGAGAGATCATGGTAGCTTAGGCTTGATGGTAAATGGATTAAAGATATACACTGAAGACACCATCAATGAGATTTATAGATATATGAGAGGAGGAGAAGGGTAATTTGAGTTAAAGAGGTGAATCAAGGAAGACATGAAGATTTCCAAGTCTTTGACTTGAACGATTGGGTACATGATGGAACTTGTGACTGAAATGGAGGCTGTAAGAGAAACAGGCTTAGGAGAAAGGTAACAAATGTTCTATTTCACTGTGTTAAGTCTGGATGTGTTAAATTTCCAAGTGGAAATGTCAAGTAGGTTGTTGAATATCTGTTTGGACTTCAGGGGAAAAGTCAAGCCTGGAAATAAAAAACTACTCATTTTGCATTATATAATTTCATTTGCTTTTACCTGGTGACATTTTTCTATTTGAAAACTCTTTGGCCTGCTTCTTTCGGGACCCCAATTACTCACCTTTTAGAGGTACAAGGGTACCTTGAATATTACAGGCTATAACTGAACACAGGCGAGGATGGAGTGCCCTCTGGTGGAAAACTGACAAAGGCTTGGGACACTGGAGTACACACGTGATAAAATGGGAAATAGGGACTTCTCAAATGGGTAATAGGAGGAATGGCCATAGGAGCATAAATATATGAATTGAGCTAACTGTTAAGAAGAAATGATGAATAGTTGGGAACTCATACAAAAGGGAGAATGCATGTTTTATAATAGGAATGCTATTCAGTTCTAGCCCAATGTTATGTGTAGAATGCAGTCCCAGTTTTGAGAGAGATGATTTTTTAAGCCAAGTCGGAAACACATATTATTATGTAAAATTTTCTGACTTGTGACTATTAGCTATTATTCAGATTTAAAACACTCTGTGGATTAAAATAATACAATAAAACATGTATGTGGATAAGATTGGTGGATTGTAGCAGTGTCAACATCCTAGTTGTCATACTTTACTACTGTTTTGTAAGATGCAACTATTAGAGGACACTGGTTAAAGGGTGCCTAGGCTCGCTCTGTCTTATTTCTTACAACTGCATCTGAATCTATAATTAACTCAAAATAAAGAGTTTAATTTTAAAAATTAATCATTTTTTCAGTGGGTCAAATTCACCACAGGGACCACTAGTTTGCAACTTTTATCTTAAGGAAAGACGTTATATAGTCAACAGTTTAAAAATATGGCCCCTGAAATCCTACTATAGAAAGCAATGAGGTATTTATTTGTTGGTCTAACAACCCAAATCTTAGGCACATCTATGATTAGAAAAGGAAGTTCGTATCCCATGACCTCAAACACAAAAGCTTGCTCCATTCCCTGCAGGAATGATCAAGAAGGCAATTGTTTAGGGGAACCAGGGCAAGTTGTTACACCAAATTCCGAGAAATTATACATTGCTCTCTGGTTCTTACAATCGAACATTTGAAATGATGTCTTATATCAGAGGAAATTTAGTAATCCAGAATAAGTGAATGCACCCTCTTTCTGGATGATTTATTCATTTAACTAGTTAATACAATAGGAGAACATAGTTTAATGGATTACCATTTATAGATGAGGCAGTTGAGAAATAGATCTTGCAGAGCTTGAGGAAACATAACTACACACATTCAGTGTAGAGCATATAGATAGTCCCTGACTTATGATGGCTGACTTAGATTTTTAACTTAACGATGGCACAAAAGCAGTACACAATCAGTAAAAATTGTACTTTGAATTTGATCTTTTCCCAGGCTAGCAATATGTGGTACGATATTCTCTGGAGATGCTGGCAGTGGCATCAAACCACGGCTCCCAGTCAGCCACACAATCTTGGGTATAAACCACCAGTACCCTGCAGTGCACTGTGTTGTCAGATGATTTTGCCCAACTGAGCGAGTTTAAAGTAGGCTATGCTAAGCCAGGATGTACAGAAGGATAGGTATATTAAATGCATTTTTGACATATGATATTTTCAACTCATGATGGGTTTATCCAGACATAACAGCATCATAAGTCAGGAAGCATATGTACATGAAAAATTTTTAGAGGGGCCATTTTTTTCATCTATAAAAGTGTAAGTATTGCAATCAACTTCAAAAGAATGTCCACTCTTTCAGAGGGATTAAATTTCTTGATTTTAAGGAATTCATCTTATTGCTTATTAAACAAGTTCTGTGCTACATATTGCTCAGATGGCTCATACTCCTCCCCACTCCCGAATTCAATAATTATTCCAGTCCAGATGAGCAGTGAAAGATGGAAAAGACAGAAGAAAAGGAAGAGCAATTTGCAGAGGAGTCAGGCAACAAGTCTTGGCAATGGAAGCTAATGTACTGGAAAACCATATTTGAAACTGCCAGCCTCAACAGCACGCCTTCCAATCCGACATCACCACACATGGATATTGGGATTGGGATTGGGGGTTAATGATTAGTTACACCTTTTCTCTACCCCACAATTTGATATTACCCAATGGAGAAGTAGACATTTGTAACAGATGTATAGAGATCCAAATATCAGCATTACTACTTATAAGGCTACGTTAAAGATTGGATGAGAGACCACATACTTTCTCCCAAGTCTAGCTATTGGAATTCTCTGTTGGAGGGCAAAGTTGGGTCTACAGAGCTGACACAAGAAACCAGAAATGCTTATCCAGTTAAGAGCCAGTGGTGAAGAGAGAGGAAGATAGTGTGGGAGAGAGAAGGGAGAGCAGGAGGGAAGCAGGTAGAGAGTGAGAGAGAAAACACATCCCAATTCAGGATATAAAGGACAAGACAACCCAAAGCAAAACTGTAAAATACACATCTTAGAATATCCCCACTTAAACAATATTTTAAATATTCTATATGTATATTGATCTAGAATTGTATGTGGCTTTGAGATACAATGATAAATAAGAAGCAGGCCTTGTACATAAAGATTCTACAGCCTAAAAGAAGAGATAGGCAAGGTCAAGATATACTTATGATATGAAATTATTATATAAATAATATCATTATAATGTAATTAATAATAGTATGAACAATGATTATATAACATGAAAAATACAGTAAATGCTGAAATAACCATAACTTTTTAGAAACATGTACTTATAGATTCTGGTGTATGTAGTTGAAAATATATGTCAAAATTATTGAACTTAGAAAACTGTCATTTTTGATTTTGCTCTATATGTCTTGTTTTACTTCTTTCTAATTTGATCTTGAGGTCTCTCTCTCTGGAGAGTGGCTACAAACTCTAGCCCTGCCCTGATGGGGCTCCAGGGAATTTGGTCATGATACTTCTTTATTCTGGTGAATTGTCTTATGCCTAAGTGTCCAACCCCTGACCAGGCGTCCTTCTCACAGGAGACTCATTTATACTGGCAGAAACTCTTGTGGCTGTTTTGTGACTTGTGTCCGGTTTATTCCTGCCAAGATAGCCACTCTTTAGGGGAGCCCTGACTGGGAGACAAGTCAAGTCTCAACTGAGCCACAGAGGAGGCAATACAATAAAACACATGAGATAACAGAAAGCAGTTTATTATTCACAGTTCCACTCTGTGGGGGCTGATGAGGTCACCAGGGCAATGCATTCATTGGTGGTGCGGGGTGGGGCGGGGTAGAGGGAGAGAGAGCCGGCCAGCCAGAGTGCACGATGCACTGTTGTGATGCCTTATCGGGATGCAGGTTTCCCACCACTCCATATTGCCATGAACTTGCCCCTTTACACCTCATTTTGTTCCTCTGATCTCAGCAGGCATTTGAGTTTTGTCTAGACCACTGTTAATCTCTCCCTATGTTCTTGGGGAGGCCCTGAGCAAGCGACAGAATCCAAGTTCAGGCCCTTCAGTCTTACAGTATATGCACTGTTTAGCAATAAAAATTAATTATGTATTTATAAAAAATTTTCCCCTATAAGGTTAATTCTTTTGGTTCTTAAATCTAGATTCCTAAAAATCATTTTTCTGAGGCTACTTGGTGTACATAAGACTAAACGGTTGTTTACATTCAAATCCTTGTCTTTTCAATTGGGAATTTTCGTAGGGTTCTATCAGAGATCCAGGCTATTCATTTTACTTTAATTTTTTGTTCTTTATCTCCAGAAATTCCTCTTTTTGAAAGAAAAATCCCCTCTCCTACTATCCTTGTTGTTTTTGTTTTTACACCTATTTTCCCTTCAATGACAAAATTGACTCCTAAACTACTATTTGAATTTCAGAATATTTATTGTTCCTATCAGGGTGTTTTTTTTTTTTTTGTTTGGCAACAAACATGAGCTTAAACTGCCATCCTAAGTCACTGTTAACTAAAACCAATGAGCTACAGTCTAAATTATGAATCTGGAGAATTTTGATAACCCCTACATTTTATATAATTTTCTTTTGGGAAATCTCCGTCTAAAGCAGTATGGTGGTCGCTGCTGTCACTTGTATAATCAGGTCATTTACTTTATAATTAGTTTAGAGCCCCAAAATGTGAAATAGTCCACAGAATTAATTGTATGTATGTATTTATGCTGCTCCATAATCCTGGATAAAATGCTGAGCCCATTAGCCATAGACAAATGGCTTAACAAGAAATAAACCATTTTTCATATGTCTATCTTCATTAATCTACTTTTGAAAATTTTCTGTTCATGTCCTTTGCCCACTTTTTGATAGGGTTGTTTGATTTTTTTCTTGCTGATTTTCCTCAGTTCTAAATAGATTCTAGTTATCAGCCCTTTATCGGATGTGTAACATGTAAATATTTTCTCCCATTCTGTAGGTTGTCTGTTTGCTCTTGTGATAGTTTCTGTGGCTGTGAAGAAGCATTTAATTTAATCAGGGCCCATTTATTTATTTTTATTGTTGCTGGGATTGCCTTTGGGGTTTTCTTCATAAATTCTTTGCCTAGGCCAATGTCTATAAGAGTTTTTCCCACATTTTCTTCCAGAATTCTAGAAAAATTTCACACCTTAGGTTTAAGTCTATTGTCCAATGTGATTTGATTTTTGTGAGAGGTGACAAGTGCGAATCCTGTCTCAGTCTTCTCCATATGGCTATCCAGTTTTCCAGCACCATTTATTGAATAGGGATTCTTTTCCCCCATATATGTTTTTGTCTGCTTTGTCAAAGATTAGATGGCAATATGAGGATGGTTTTATATCTGGGTTCTCAGTTCTGTTACATTGGCCTATGTCTCTGTTCTTATGCCAGTACCATGCTGTTTTAGTGATTATTAAAAGATTGAGGCTCACAGGCTTGTGCAAACTCCAATGTCAGCACAGAAGTCATACCTACTGCATCATTGGAATACTTCCATTATTACAATGAGGCCAAGGGAGAAAATTCCTTTCTGACCAGGTCAATATTTTTTAAAAACTCAAAGAATATTGACTGACTTACTCTTAGGGTACTTAGTTTATAGAGCACCTTTTAATATTAAACAAGAAGAAGGTTTTAAATGACATATTTAATATAGTACCCTCTTTCTCCTTGGAAACTTTCAAAAATTTTCTTTGAAGTCACTGTCAGAATATTATATTAGTGACTTCAAAATCAAAACTACTTCTTTGGCAACATTCAACCTTCCCCCACCAACTCCCAGGATGGAGCAGACATACTCTTTTTATATGGCCAACTTTATCTGATACACATCCCTTTAGACTAATAAGTAGATTTTTGTCCCTGTGCTCAGTCCTAAAGATCAACTTTAGCTCTAAAGTCTCTAAGCATTAATCTTCCCTTAATTATATCTAAAAATACCTCTAGCATATCTGTTAAGTACATCCAACTTTTCACAATAATTCATACTCTTATGTTCTAGGTTTAAATATTCAGTAAAATTTTGCTAGAAAGAATTATAGCTGGACACACATTGAAGGAAAAAAACTGGTAAGCTTCCCTAAATTTTCTTTTATCTGCAATTCTTTTCTTTGAGTATCATTTTTTTCCCTTTAGCTTGAAACTATTCTGTTTTTAGGAGAGAGTGTATTTGGAACTGGTTCCATGGAATTTACTGGTAGAGTTGAAATATATGAAAAAGGAAATAGAGTGAAGGGAAATATTCTTTTTAAAAATTCCTCATTCATTTAGAAAAAATGAATACATTCTATTCCTTCGTTTTTATAAATGTTTTTTAAATATTTTTGAAATTATGATTTTTTTTGGAAATAAGATTTTCATTTTTATGTACTCAGTGTAATAATCAGTTTTCCTTCAAAGTATTATAGGATATATGCAGTAGTTTTAAAACTCACAGTCCACCTAGGACATTTACATTGTTTTCAAACTGATTTTTAGATTTCTTTTGAATGATACAGCCTTTTACTTTTTATAATTACCATTTAAAAATACATTCAGAAATTGAGTTTAGAAACACCTAGTTATGCCATTGGGAGTTTTATCTTGGACAAACACTAGTATGCAAGTTTGAAAGGATATCCCAGTCAGCAGAGAGTTTAATTATGAAGCTATTAAGTATTACTCTAACTTTTGTTTCATCCCTGTTGCATTTCCAAATCACTTTGACTACAGGAATGTATAAATCTTAGTTCCAATAAATTCAGAGAATAGAAACTTGGGCCTTTAAGTCCGTGGGGAATAATAGTGGAGGCATTGATTGCTGCCATAACATGTAATTAAATCCACACAATTCCATTTCTTTTGGTGTTGCATCAAGAGCCATTGAGAGGCAAATGTCAATAGAGGAATACTACTTTCTTGAGATGTAGATCTATTATTTACACAGTGAAATCAGTGTCAAAGAGTTCTTCCAAATTAACATAAATGCTTTATTTTAACTGAAAAGGAACACTGTGCCTGTTTAATAACTCTATATATTAATGATGTTGAATCTTCCAGAGTTTTCATTTTTAAAGTCAGACAATGACAAATTTGGAAAGATACCAAGACTAGAGCAAAATCCTAAGTAATGAGAAGAACAACCTGATTTTTCAATCAATACATTAAAACTACTGTGTGAATCTGCAAATCAAATTTCTCCTAATACTACGTTTCCTCCCCTCTTGGCTTCTTAATACTGTGGGGAAGAGAGGGCAGAGATCAGTTTGACCTTCAGCATCTTATGAAATTTTATTTGGCTCATGTTATATAGATGTTGCTATCATAGAAGGAGTTTATGTCTAATTTAACCTTAAATAAACGAGTGTTTTATTCCTGTTGTTGTTGTTTTGGTTGTTTGCATTTGCTATTTCCTCTGCCTAGAACACAGATCTTCGCATGGCTGCCTCCTTCTCATCATTCAGGTCCTTGCTTGAATGATACTTTTTCAGAGAAGCATATCCTCCCCAAAATTTGTGTACATTCCACTACCTTGTTTTATGTAATACCTTGTATTTTCTGTATCTGAAATTTCCAGTGATATTTGGTTACCTGTGTATTGCTCATTTTTTCTCTTATTATCTGTTTTATTCACCATTGTATTCCTAGAACTCATGTAATAATTGTTCAATAATGGTGTTGAAGAAAAGGAAAAATAAGAGGAGCAAAATAAGCTAATATGTTCAATTCCACTTACCTTTGAGGAACAGTTGTTAAACACTTAGCTTACAGAAAATGTTACAGGAGGAATTAAAAAAGGTTTCTTTTTTTATTATTATTTCCACATATTATGGGGGTACAAATGTTTAGGTTGCATACATTGCCTGTGCCCCACCCGTTTATCAAAAAGGTTTCTGTTTCAAATTATACAATTAGTCTTTAAAGTGGCTCATAATTACCCTCCCAAATATAATTACGATTTTAGAATGAGTTGTCTAATATAAATTTTCAGGTGTTCAGAAATGGCCAAACTACCAAGTACCTTTGCAACCCTTGGCCAGTTTTTTGTTAGGATATTGTTACAGAATCTCTCAAGGCTCAGCACATACATGAGAGCCTTTTCTGACCGGTACATAAACCTAGGCTTGAGCTATGGTAACTTAAGTCTAAAAAAGTATGTGTGAAAAACAATGACCACAGAAGTTATAGGCCTATCTGAAATCCTCTGTGACTAACAGTTTTAAACAAGAATTAAAATATTTAAAAAATAAATAAAAGATTTCTAAAAGAACTATTATTTGGTAGATATTTTATCTGTAAGACGAAGATTTTCTTTGTATCCATGAGCAGTTCTCTAGTTTTGGCTTTTGTTTTTTTGATTTTTTCATTTTCATAAAAGTCATTGACAGAAGTTTCAGTATAATTTTTCCCTCTTATTTGACAAATAAGAAGACCTGAGCCAAGGTAGAGATGTCAGATTTGCCACCAAAGAATTATTCATTAATCTATTTGTATTCCATATTACTAAACAAATGTGTGCACAAAGAGAATTACACCTTTAATTTCAGCCTCATGCTGGGGCAATCTAGGAACTCATTAAGGACGTATAACCAAATTAAATTATTAATATTTCTTCCTGAAAGACAGTGCAAGTGGTTTTGTTCAAAAGGTTTTTACTTTCAGTAATACAGGATTAATGACAATGTCTATGTAATACATTAATCATAAGAAGATATCAATTTATGTCACCAATCCCAGGTACTTCTGTCATTTGCAACTGTGCTAAGTTTGAATAGATACTCAACTTCCAAAGAATAACATAGACACAAAATGAATACCATGTTTCAGAGTTGCTCTCATGAATAAAAACTGGTTCTTTCCTAAGCTAAATGCACTACTGAGATATGTATATCCAAAAGCCACAGTTATCTTTTCTTAGGTCTTACATTTCTTCCATGCTTGAAACAGCCATTTGACATTTCAAGACCATTGGTTTTGTGAGTAACTGATAAAGGATGAAAATGACTAATGCAGGAGGCTTTTGGCCTATGAAAAAGTGAAAGCAGGATTCTCAGCTCTTGCCTGGCATTTTCACTAATGCTAGGAATAATTGGCAACAATATAACACGACACCTTATCATATTGTCGTTATTTTAGCTTTGAGAAAAGGTAACCATTTTAGTTGCTGCAATTAAAAAGAACATTTCTTCCTTCGATGCACAGTGTTACAGTGTTGAGCTGAGCTTTCTGCTCCATTGGGAGTTGATAGGGTGTGGTATTTACATTTTCTACTTTAGATAATGGTGCAAGGAAGTTATCAGGCTGTGACTGTCACTTACAGGGCATTGGGATTATTTTGAGGTCTATGATTGGAATTCCTGACAGTGGGATACAGGCACAGGACATGGTGTCTACCAAATCACTTGTCCATTTACCCTGAATTAGTAGACTTGCATCATTTTTATGAGTATTTTTGCCTTAGTACACATTTTCTATGTTTTGTCTTAGTGAATTGGAAACGTTTTCATTTTAGTTTGCAACTATAAGATAAATTCTTGAAAAATGTAGCCAGAGATTATATAATAATAATATAATTCTTTTTTAATGTAGGAAGATGTATTTACTTCAATAATAGTAGCAATCTGCTACTCCTATGCAAAGAAAAGAGATTAGCTTTACAAACTCATTGAAGACAAATTCATGTCAAGTGAATGTTTTTTCCCCAATTATGTTTCATTATTACTAATAATTATTCTTCCCCTGATACTTTAGCTTACTGAAAAATAAAACATTTAAACTGTATAGAATAAGAACAAAAATTTTAGACACAGATTTGAGAAAACTTCAGCAAACTTCAATATCTAGATTAGTAATTGCTTAAAGTACACATATCTTGTGGTTACAGGGAAGTGTTTCAATTGTTAAGGTTGATAAAATATACTAAACTTCTAAAATGTTGACTGAATGCAAGAATCAGCTCAGCCTGAACTAACAGTGTGCTTTAAACTCCTCTAAAGGATAATAGGGACTAGGAGATGGCAGACTTTGTGTGCAGTAGTACCTATGTAAACTTTCTAATTCTGACTCGACTCTCTTGCAGAACAGGGAACAGAAAATGGTTTTCAATAATGACAGGGAAGGAGCAAAGGGAAAACAAACACACCTTTTTATTCTTTTTTTTTTTTTTTTTTTTGAGACAGAGTCTCAACCCTGTTGCCCAGGCTAGAGTGAGTGCCGTGGCGTCAGCCTAGCTCACAGCAACCTCAAACTCCTGAGCTCAAGGGATCCTCCTGTCTCAGCCTCCCGAGTAGCTGGGACTACAGGCATGCACCACCATGCCCGGCTAATTTTTTCTATATATATTTTTAGCTGTCCATATAATTTCTTTCTATTTTTAGTAGAGATGGGGTCTCGCTCTTGCTCAGGCTGGTCTCGAACTCCTGAGCTCAAACGATCCGCCCACCTCGGCCTCCCAGAGTGCTAGGATTACAGGCGTGAGCCACCGCGCCCGGCCTCCTTTTTATTCTTAAAACTAGTCAATAGAGGGGCAGAAAAGCATGTTGATGAAGAATAAAAGAATTAAAAATGTAACATGAGTCTCAGTCAATTCCTCTCCTCCAAGATGATTAGATAAAAAAAGTTGAATTGCAAGAGGAAATTCTACTGAACAGATTTTGAACTACATACCGAGCTTAAGAGATAAATCCCTGCACATGCGGTGTCCTCTCCAGTTAGCTACAGATTGCGGGGCCTGGGACGGCAAGTTAATAGACTGTGAAAGGAAAGAATAACCACACGATGAGACAGCTGATACGTCAGCAACTCGTCTGGGACCGCAACAATGAGTAACTATTACCGCTTACTTTCTAGGATGCTATAAACCTCCAAATTTCAGAAGAGAACAAATTTACTGTGACAGTGAAACTAGAAGAAGAGAATTTGTAAGAGACATTCCTAGGACACATTTCATTTAAATAGAGATTTGAGGAGAACAGAAAAGAATACTAGAGGTGAAGTATTTTGGTTTCTGTTTTCCTGTGCGTCGGGGACAACTTTATTCCTCTTTGAAGTAGTAAATATCACCTTTCTAAAATTGAGTGTTCAGCTTAAAAAAGTTAAGAATCTGAGAATAAATCTTTGACAGCAAGCTATTTTATTAAAACCTGAATAAAAATGTTGATTTACAAGAATTTTATTTGAGCTATATGGCTATTAGGAAAAAGGTAGAAGATTAGCCACAAATTTTGTCTTTTTTCAGCTATCTAGCAATCTATAGACGCTGCTTTTTATAAAGCTGTAACCAGTTTAGTCCAGGCTTTCTCTGAACTCTATTTGTAGAGATAGCTTGATTCCTGGCCTAAAGCTCTCAGAACTGGACATATTTATGAGTAGTACAGTGATTAAAAATTCTGGGTAAGTCTTTCTTCATAGCAACTCTGAATGCTAGGAAATAATGGATCAATACCTATTAATTCCTCAAGGAAAAAATATGTGCCCCATAAAATTTATTCCCAGAGGGAATACAATTTCCACGTACCCTGCTTGGAAAAAATATTAGAGAACCAACTTCAGTGAAGCAAGAATGAAACCATGGAAACAGAAAAGAGGAGAAGGGTCCCAACCCCTCATAGTGTTAGAAAGGAGAAGGTAAGAGAAGATGAAGGACAGATTGATCACAAAAAATAACCCCACATTTTCAACCTTCCCTAAATCCATGCCCTTTGCTTTGTAATTTTTAAGTGCCCTCACATTGTGGCTGGGTCATTTGGCCCTACCTCGTTAATCTGAACTCATCTGTGTTACACACTTTGGGTAAATATATATAATTTAGTGTGTGTGTGTTAATAGAGATAAATAGATATTGTGTTTGCAGGTGGGCAAATTAGAGTACGTAGAGTATAGAACAGAATGCATACGATTTTCTTTCCTTATTGATTTGTTTTGTATACTCAAAAGTCCAAGGACTCAATCGGTTCTCTTGAAATTCCCTCTTTTTTAATTCTAATTTTACAATGAAATATGTATAGTTTACATGACCTACTTAAAATTGAAGCTGGTATCTCTAAACTAAGGCAACACATTTATCACTAATCTCTTTTCTGAAAAATTATACAGCTTCTTTGTGCAGTTAAAAAATAAACAGATTTTTTTTCTCAATTAACAATGGCATCAAGAAGGCCTTTCTCCTCCTAATATCTTTGACAAAACAGATTAAAAGTTGTGTGGAGATAAATTAAAGCACAGGAGAAATTTTTGCTAGTCAAGTATATAATATATTCTTTTAGCATTATTAAAGAAAATTGTAATTGTAGGAAAAGGTATACAAGCAGAATTTGTTTCAAAAATTTGAAAACAGAAATAGCAGTATTAATTTCTTGGAGTTGAAATAAAATGATACTTTTTAGTTTATGAAATTGAACTGGCTTTCAAGTTGAAGAATTATTATAGAAATGAATTCCCATTTTTTTCTCTCCATTCTCTCCCTGCCAACACCAATCATACACACCTATATCCTCTGAGAAAACTGTACGAGTAATAAATTTTAAGTTATTTGTATAAAAAGGAAAGATTATTGATAATATAGTAAGTTCATTCTTATTTTAATGATAACCATACGTGTTCTTTACTTTATAGTCTAGCAATGAAGCCTATTACCCACTATAGCACCATCTCCTACCTTACTGGATTCTAGCAGAAATTAGAAAAGTTGCCATCTGATGGTGTCTATAATTAGTGCAAAGCCTTGGGAAATAGTATGTGAGGGTGCCATATCTTGGGGTGACATAAGCTGCTATGACGAAGCAAGCTGTAAATATAATGGCTTAATCAAAATAGATAGATATTATATTTGGGGGTGGGCAGATTAGGGTAGGTATAGGCAGAGTATAGAATGGAATGCATACATTATCTTATAGAACAATTCCAAGATGCAAAGCTCGGGGCTGGTAGGTAGAGACTCCGCCGTCAGTAAAATGGAACTTGCATGGTTGCTCTGATCCTCTTCATTTCTAAGGAAGTAGAAATAGGGTAAGAAGTCAATGACAAGCAAGCAGCTTCACTTTAAGAAAAAGAGTCTGGAAGGTGCACGTGTCACTTCCATTCACATTCCTTGTCTGCTACTTAGTCTCATGGCTACCATTAGTTAAAAATAGAAGAGAGAGGGAGAGAAGAAACCGTGCGCGAGAACTGTCTTTAGTGAAATAGCTATGGGGCCAGTTATAACTCTGAGAATTCATACTTTAAAGGAATGAGAGAATGGATGTTACGAAACAATGAGCACTCTTATCATACAGGATGTAGAAGACTATATTTTCTTAAGCTTAACCTAAAAATATATTTCATCTCATATGCTCACCTTGATGTGATCTTGCTACTCCCACATTAAAAGATAGTCTAATAACCTGTCTTGCATGTGAGCTATTTGACCAATAAAATGTGGCAGAAGTGGCATTCTGTGACTTCTGAGTCTAAGTCTTTAAAAAGGCTACACTTTGCAGCTTCTTTCTGGATCTCTTGGAATACTCATTGTTGGGATGCTCCTTTTGCAAACAAGCCATGTGGCTATGGGAACTCAAGGTACGTGGAGAGGACATACGTAAGTTCTTCAGTCAACACACCCACCTGGGCTCCCAAGCCCAAGGGACCGTTAGCATCAATCTCCAGCCATATTAGTGACCCACTTTTGACGTGTAGCCCAGGTAAGCTTTTGGATAACTCCAGGCGTGGCCTCCATTTGACTACAACTGCATGAGAGTCCCCAAGATAGATCACCCAGGTGTCAACCACAGAACCATAAGAAATGGTAATAAGTGGTTTTCAACTTCTATGTTTGAAGAAAGCTTGTTATACAAAAATAAATACCCAGAACAGATGATAAGTATTTATTATGGACATTGAATAAAATCTTTATCTTAATCTCTCTCAGAGTAGAATAACTATTATGCTAACAAAAGGTACTCCCTCCCTTTACTCTCTCTTTCATATTTAAAGTGGTTATTTAAGTCTGTGGTGGAGTGGGACCACTTCAGGATCCTTAGCTGGAATACCTTTCCCCCATTCCACTCCAGATCTTAGTCATTCTTAACATTCAAGTATGCAGAGGAGAGGAAGGTTTTAAACATTATCCACCATTTTTTACCTTCATAGGAAGAAAGAATTTGAGAGCAGGTGTCAAAGACGGGTGTAGGGTAGGTTAGATTGCAGCCTTTGAATATGTGAGGGAAGCAGAAAATGAGACAACAGCTCAAGCACGGGAGGACTGGGAGCAATCAAGGGCGATTTTTACCTACTTCATAATTTTGTCTACAGTCCTTCTCATATTCAGTAGACACTTATGGGAAAGCAAAACTCCTAGGAGGACATAATTAAAATCAACAAATTATGTTGTTATATATTTTGTAGAGTTTTGTGCTTCTTTCACAGTGTTTATTGTTCTTCTGAATAATTTTTATTTGTATCTATTTGGGTGACTATAGTTGTTAATAGGAAGTAAGATATGAGATGTGCAGTATAAATAATTTGTAAGTGATTACTTTCTTCAGCAGGGTTAAGTTCCAGAGATTTATCAATCAAAGAGGCTGCATCTAGTTGGTTATACTTCCTTATCATATCGATTATATTCCAGTAACTGCTTGGCTAGTGCATTCTTTCAAAATCGAATAAAGATCATTTTCCATCATTCTTAAAAAGATTTTTAGATGAAGATCATCATCTCTAAATTATACAGAGTTAATGATCCATATACTTTCATGATCCACACTGTAATTAATCTATAATTAATTTTGCTTTCAGGGATGTAATTCAGTAACAAAATGGATAGCAGGACCTTGTTTATCAATACATATGTTATAAGAAAAAAAACTTCTATATATTGTGCATATATGAAACTGGGAAAGTCAACAGTACATTGCCAGACTCTTCTTTGTTTTTTCTCTCCCTCTCTCTCCCCTGTTACACTATGGAATGCATCAAGATGAACCTCTCTGAGGATTCAGTTATAGCCAGAACCTGACTTTGGCCCTGCAGAGAAAGAAGCCCAAACATAACAGTGTTCGTGTCATGCTGAAGGTAGGTAAGACCTGAAGATATCTGTGTTATTAAGATGTCAGATTTTTGCAACATATTCTATTGCAAAAGGAAAGAGAAAAAAAAAATAGACCTATTTTCTTTACATTTACAATTTTTAGCAATTCAAAGTCTGCAAGTTATGCCTCTGAAAATAGAGTATTTTAATCTTGAACTTGATTGGTAGAAAGTCACTGCTCTTTCTGTTACAAAATATCATTACAAAGCCCAGCTATTCTGGCATGGTTGCACCTATACTCTAGATCTGTGAACTCATTTAGGATTGAACTTATCTCTCTATAGCAGGAAATCTAAATTAAATGTAACAGGGAGCAATTTCCTCAAGAAGTTCAGAGGTAACCAGTCCAGAGCTGGTAGTTTGGCTTCTAGAAATGCATAAGGGCCCTAAGCATCAGTGAACTTAAAGAGTTTCGTCAACTTTGTTATTTCACTACAATATAACATGCTCACATACCAGAAACAAGGCCAGTGAAGGGCAAAGGTAAATGCTGGAAGGTTTGTCCGGTTTTATGAGGAAAACAATAGTTTTTTATTATTAAACTCCAGTCAATGGGGCACTGCCTATATTATTTTGGCCAGAATTAGATCACAAATCTACTAAACCCGGGAAACTCAATGAGAAGGTGGGTATGTTGCAACCTAAAGATAAACAGGAGTTTCCTTTGGTAATAAAGGAGAAGAGAATGGCTGGAATGGATGGTGAGGAGCAAAAGCAGCATCTGTCACAGTCCTGGGTGTCCCTTGTTCCTGTGAAATTAAGGATTTTCCCAGGGAAAGAGTAAAGGGGACTTTTAATTTTCAAAGTGTTGTTGAGAACTTTGCTATGGCAGGGCAACAGGGAAAACCTTTGGGTGGCAAAAGTGATCAATCATGGAAAAGGAGTTGGACAGGTCAATAAATATAACACTGGCAAGCAGACTTTGATGTATGAGGGAATAACACACTCTAACTTTCTAGACTGCTGCGCCAGGTGCCTTGATGGGAAACAAATGCATCATTGGATATACTGCTTAGCTTGGAATTGCCACCCATAACGGGGGCGGCCACTTTTCATTACTGATGACAGAAGTGCTGAGATGGACCTATCACCAGTGATGTGAGTGTCCTCACGGGACAAACTATCAACTTTGCGATTCCCTTTTTATTATTTTTTCACAGAATAGTAATTTAAATAACCAGCAATCATTGGCTACTATACCTGTCTCTGTCCTTCTGCTTGAAATAATCATGGTGAGATATATAGGCAAATTTATTGTTTACTTACTATGTCAAAAAAAAAGCAAGTAAAGAAATGGTGCCCCCACTGAAGCCACATGGGAAGTCATATGCAATATGAATAGTTGGACAAAGGAATTATCTGAGACACTCCTTATCATATTATTTAAAATTTTTCCATAAAATATGCCAGTGGAGAAGAAAACTAAAAAGTTCTTTTCTTTGTATCTGTGAATCTGTCTTCCTATACTGTTATTCTTAAATTTTTTCTGCTTTTACTGTTTTATTGTTATACACCTCAAGCAGAAATTGGTATGGAACATCTTTAACTATTGTGTCATGTTCAAAACATTGAAATCAGTTAATATTATTTAGTAATCATCCCCTATGTTCAGGCACTGTATGAAAATGGTAAGGAAAATTAAATGAAATCTAAGGACACTGTCTCCTCAGAAGACTTATAATTTAATGGAGGCGACAGGACAAAACTCTCAAAAGAATGAAAATTAGCAAGAAAGTGTTAGAGTATTGACTTTTGCATAACAGTTGCGCACTTTTCCTTAACTCTAATTTGAGAAAGAAGCTTTCTTCATATTGGCTTGAAAAAAAAAGTCTCCAACCCTAAGCTGTCATTCTTAGCCCCACAGCCTGCCTCAGGAATGTGCTCTCACCACACGTGCACACACACACCCCTTTCATCTTCTGTTGCTTCCAGTTCTTTGGTTACTTTCCTCAGTCTACAGACAGGCTTGAACTTCTCCATCTGTATTAGTTTACTAGTTATGCCATAACAAAGCACCACTAATGAGGTTATTTAAACAATAGAAATTGATTGTCTCACAGTTCTGGAAGCTGGAAGTCTGAAATCAAGCTGTCGACAGGGTTGATTTCTTCTGGAGGCTGCATGGAAAGGATCTGTTCCTGGCTGCTCTCCTTGGCTTGTAGGTGGCCTTATTCTGCATATCTCATCGTAATGCCTACCTTTTATGTGTGTATGTCTGTGTCCACATTTCTCCTTTTATAAGGACAACAGTTCATACTGGATCAGGGCCCACCCGACTCCAGTATGACCTCATCTTGACTAATTACATCTGCAATAACCCTATGTGCAAATAAGGCCACATATGTTGGAGGTTAGGACTTCAATACATAAACTGTGAGAGGACACACTTCAACGTGTAACTCCATCCTAGAAAACTCCATCCCATTCTTTGAACTTCTGCACCAACTCTCACTTTTGCACTGTGCCAAACTTCTTGAAAGTATATACAATTATTAACTCTGTGAAGCTTCACATCCAATTAATTATCCCCTTTGATCTTGCAGCAACACTGAGATACTACACAGTGAATGAGGTGTCACAGCTTTATGAATAGATAAAATAACAGAGGCGTAGAGATTTTATGTGATTAGACCAGTGGACAAATAAGTGGCTGAGCCAGTACATAAATTCATGTTTTCTGACCCTCAAGTTCCAAGATATTTTCAATGTATCATTCTTCTTTTCCTTCTTTACAACTTATGCACATCTTGATTTCAGATAATACGGTCTTATTTCTGCCTGAACTTTTGGTTGATATATTTTTTCAAAATATTTGATCTATTATAATGTGTTATGAAGACATAATGAAAGTTTAAAAAGCTAAAAATTATTCTTATTAGGGAAAATTCACATCAGGTCAGAGAGATTATGATAAATTGCTTACCATACAATCAATTAGACTCTTCACATCTCTAACTCCTCCCGGCTATCTCAGACAAATAGCTTTTCATTGTATGGTCTATTAGAGAAAAGTTTTAGAAATGATATATCTGTGCACATTTTAAATCCTCATTAATGCTAAACCATTGTGACCTCATTGTTTCAGGAAAATACAGAGTATATTCTTTCAAACACCCAGTAAAGCATATTCCACCTAATACGCTACCCTTCAAAGTCATCTAGATAGCATGGGAGATAAGGAAATGGTATAGTTTGTTTTATATGTTACATCCACAGCTTTGTATGGAATTCAGTAATGTTTGTAGAGTTTGAAAACAAAATCAGTTTATTTCCTCTATTTTTATTCTTGGAGAGACAATAGTCTCTGTAAAACCTTCACACTCATGAATCAATATTACAAGTTCCAGTTGACTATGAAAATATCAAACTAGGCCCCCAACCTGAAGGATTAGTCACGGGGGAGGGGGTTTAGAGTACATTTTTACACAGCAGCCAAGTAAAGGTTATTTCTGATTATATTATTTTGGAAATCAGATATTAATTAATACATATGTTGAGTCCCAGGACATGACTTGGAGGATAACACTGTGATAAAATGAATGGTTTTTATTTTTACTATTGTATTCTCAATATTTAATAGAGTACTTTGGCTATAGTAGATGCTCAAAAATATTTATTGAATGAATAAATGACTATGAACACTATAAAATGTTTTCTAAACAACATTTAAAGAAATGTTTAAAGAAAGTTTAAAGAAAGGGAACATTTACATAAATCTGCCTGCCATAAAAATATCAAATTAATTCTTTTCTTCCAAGTGACTAGAATTTTGCCTAAACATTTTACCCATTTTTTTTTTTTTGGTCATCCATGCAATCATTAATTCTTTCATTCATCTGAAACAAATTTGACTCTCCATTATAAATGGGGTGCTGGAATATTACAGAAAGACTAGTAAGAACTTAAAGCATGCAATATATGTACTATATCATATATTGGATATACATGCACACACAAACATATCACAGTGGCAGTGTCTTTCCTTTGGTACTTTCCACTAACATGATGCTATAAGAGATAAACAGAGCAGGAAAAAACCCTTCTAACTGAAAACATCAATCAAGTAGCCTCGTGGTGCTTTCACTCTCTTCTGAGTCTTATTTAAATAGTGCTACCGGTTCAAATAAATGTGCATGTCAGTGTGGAAAATGCGGTGCAACTGAGGCCTTTGTCTTTCTCTTTGGACAGACTCCAGAGGGGAAAAAAAAATCATAAAATTGATCTTCTGCTCTAGAGATAGCAACTACAATGCCTTAGGCATTTCGTGACCATTCCAGCATTGAGAAGAATAAATAAGTTTGAAAAAGAAATACTATCTTTGCCACCACATTCCTTAGCTGGTGCTAAACTTTTCATCAGCATATGTCAAAAAAGAATGCCCTGGTTGAATTTCATGTTCTCACTTTTTGGTTTTGGTTTTGTTTATGTGTACACACACACACGTATTTGTGTGTGTATATATATATATATATATATATAAAATTACATAATATAGATATATAGTTATTTTACATGTATATTAATATATAGACTAGTACCAATTATTGTCAATAAAATGTTTAGAACAATGAAAATCAACCTAACACTATAATTACTTTATTTAGGTATGACATCATGTTAAGCAATACCCAAGGATAATTAAAAAGCATAGTTGCAATGCCTCTTACAACTTTGACTTCCACCAAAAGGCACTTTTTTCAAGCATTATCTCCTTTGACCCTCACAAGAACTTTGTAGAGAAGTTTTTATCTACCTGTTTTACAGATAAGGAAACAAAGGCCATGAGTGGCTAAATGGCTTCACTGAGGTCACATAGCTGAATCTCCAGGTCTCTAAGCCCAGTAGTGCTACCTACTACACTGTGACTACACCATTCTTCAGTGAATAGCCTATAGCCTGCTAGACAACTTCACAGGTTCTTTGGTAGAATAAAAGTAATCTACAAAACGAAATTATTTCTTCAGAGATTATAGATGGATAACATCCAAAGTTTTTTGTTGTCTTGGTAGTTTTCCCAGTTCCCAAACCAGGACTCTTTTCCCTATCACCTACATTAAATTAATTAGCAATTTCTCTTGGCTACAACATGTATCTTGAATCTACTCACTTCAGTACCTGTCTATTGACAACACTTTCCTTCTAGTCACTATCATCTCTCGCCTGGTTTCCTGTCTCCCTGTTTTCACTGTGGTGCTGCTTTCTGGGGACAAGAATCCCTATTCAATAAATGGTGCTGGGAGAATTGGTTAGCCACATGTAGAAGACTGAAACAGGACCCACAGCTTTCACCTCTCACAAAAATCAAATCACGGTGGATAACAGACTTAAACCTTAGGTGTGAAACGATTAGAATTCTAGAAGAAAATGTGGGAAAGACTCTTACAGACATTGGCCTAGGCAAAGAATTTATGGAGAAGACCCCTAAGGCAACCACAGCAACAACAAAAATAAATGAATGGGACCTGATTAAATTAAAAAGCTTCTGCACAGCCAAAGAAACTGTCACGAGAATAAACAGACCTCCTACAGAATGGGAAAAAATTTTTGCATACTATACATCAGATAAAGGACTGATAACAAGAATCTATTTAGAACTCAGGAAAATCAGCAAGAAAAAATCAAACAACCCTATCAAAAAGTGGGCAAATGACATGAATAGAAATTCTTCAAAAGAAGATATAAGAATGCTTTCTATGTAATTTAACTTCTGAATATTTTACCCTTCAAACAAAAAAAAATCACCCTAATTTCTGTACACATAATATTTTATAACCTTTCCTTTGAAGAAAGTATATATATATATATATATATGTGTGTGTTTTTATGACAAACATGATATTTTCAAGATGCTAGTGCCTTATATATACATTTTTACCTAACAGAAACAGGAATAAAGGAGTTGTATCCTCCAAGTCTTGTGAAAGTGTTATTATATTACCAAGAAGCACCAAGTTTTTGGACTAGATCACCTTGGATATGCTCAAGGACATTCAACTGGGAGGATGTGGCCTAGGTGATAAAGTCAAATGGTATGTTTTAATTTTACTATTAATACATATGGATTTTGCTTTGTTGACTTTGATCAACAGCCCTGCAAGGCAATTAAAAATGCAGTGTGCAGTACTTGACTGGTATCGACTCTGTGGTTTTCTTATTCCTAGAGCTTCTAATAAACAAAAAAGAAAGGAAAAATAAGGTTTGCATTGCACTTACTTGACAGCTGTTGTGTAGGCATTGACCAATTCTTGAGCACCGTTGTATATTAAACAAGCAGAGTTCTCTTTAGGGATACAGGTAATCAGTTATCTCAATCTGGCAAATTTCAGGAAAAGCAGCCTCTGTGTCAACAGTTAGAAGTTCCTGGGGAATAAGAAATTAGGTTGTCACCAATATATTATTAATAATAATATTTTCTATCTCTGTATTTCTAGGTATTTCTCCATGCTCTTTCTTCTTGATATGGAAAAGTAAAGTTCCGTGATCTGTATATCATTTTGAGATTGGAGAGCTTTAGTTTGAAACTTACAATAGAGACATCTCAAGACAAAGAAACCAAGGGAGGGAGAAAGAGGATTTGGAAACAATGAATGAAATAAGTTCGTTATTCAGCTTGAATAGTACTTTATAGAAATGTATTAGCCATTAATTGTCATCTAGAAATAAGAAAATATTTTAGTTTGTAAAATATAAAACTGCCAGGCTCTGAGATATCTATGGAAGAAATCTAGCATAAGTAATTACTAGTTTGTCCATAAGATGTGATTGAAAGGTTACAAAACTTGGCAAAAGCCATGAGAAATGAGCTATAAGCAGCTAAATCAACAATGCTCATCTTTCAGAGCACAGTTGCTGGGAACACTGGCATTTGAAATGCATTACAACTGCCTGCAATAATTATTAACTAGCATAGCTGGAGAACCAGTGCCTCAGATTGTGAAGATTTCAACCATTTTATTCCCACTTTAAGTAGAATAGAGTTGAGTGAGGAAACTATATCTTTTTATCACTAACAAATGGAGTTTCTCAGCAATTATTACAAAAATATAGTAAACAATAATGTATTTTTCCACTACATTAGAGTGTGTTTTTTTCTTCCATGTAAAGAATAATAAGAAATGTTAGGAGATATGCAAATGTAAGAAACTAAAAATATATGTTCTCTATAAAGCAGTACCCAGAAACTGAGGAAAAATTCCAAACTAAGATACCTGTGTGTATTTAGATATAGTATTTTGATATTCTGATACACAACTGAAATCAGCTAAAGAGGAATATACTTTTCTTTAGCATGTATAAAAACAAGAAGAACAAATCAGTAATGATAGCCTTGTAATTTTGTATCTAATTGATAACATCAGTGTCTATGAACTACACAAGTCATGCAAGTTTATAATGGAGCTGTGTAATGGAGTAGGCTATATAATCTATTGGGACCACCATATGCAGTCCATCGTGGACTGAAACAACATTTATGACTAATAAGCTTCAAGAGAAATGTCTTCAAAAAGACAAAAGCCAAAGCCCAGGGATTGTAAGAGCTTTAAACTTTGCATGTTTCTTTCTTATATAACTCGTGTGGCTAATTATGTTCATGACTTGATGAATGCTTTAGCTGAATTCATTTTTTAAACTGCCACAGTAAGTGTTTTCACTAAACTTTTTAATACCAATGGCTAATGAGTGAGCACATCTCTATAGGAAGAATACTCAAACTTAATTTTTAAATATTTCCTTCTGGTCATTTTCAAATGTTTTCTGATATGCTTGCTTAGTCTGCCTACTGGATTTGTTTTGTTTTGTTTAGTTTTGCTTTGCTTGCTTCTGGTAAATTATAAAAAATTTGCTAGTGTCAGCTAGGAAATAAAGGGAACATAATAGGGAAAATGAATTAATAAGATTAAAAACATAATAACAAAAGATTAGATTTTACACAGTGAAGTCAGAAGTAAATGAAGACTATTCTATGTAGGTGATAATGATGATGGTATCAACTCACCTTGTATAGTTCAATACTTCCCAAAGTGTATACCTTGAACACTCTTCAGCTGAATCGCCTAGGGTGCTTATTAAAGATGCACATTTCCCAACTCCATTGTACCTACTGAATAAAAACCTATGGAGTTGGGAGGAGGTTCTTTAGAGCCTGGGTATCTACAGTTTAATTACTTTTACATTTTGGGAACCCCTGTTTGAGTGTTTTATAGTTTGCAAAATATATATCTATTGATTTATTAGATCATCACAATACCTACCTACAAGATTCTGGGCAGTTACAATTGTCTCCCAGTACAGATGTTCCTCAATTTATGATGAGGCTACATCCCACTAAACCCAGCTTAAGTTAAAAATTCTGTAAGTCAAAATGTGTTTCCAGCCTGTTGTAATATCAATTTTGGATGGGCTTATCTGAACGTAAAGTCTTCATAAGTCAAGGACCATACTTGGATGCATATCCCTTTCAGCACCATTGAAAAGTAGAAAATTCACAAGTTGAACAATTGTAAGTGAGGACTGTCTGTATACAGATAAAAAAAACAGCCAGAAAGAGGTTAAGTAAATTTGTGGCAAAGTAAAAACTTCAACACAGATGTTGCAATCTCTAGTTAGAAGACAACATGAACCAATTGAAAGAACAAAAAAATGATGGTGCTTTAGTTAGGGTTTATGTCTGTCTCCCTCATTTATGAAATTTGTCTTAGAAATATTTAAACTTTCGATTTCTCAGCTTCCTTAATTTCTTTGGCTGCATTCTTGAAAAATCAACCCTGAGATGAGGATTTATGTGCAAGTGATTCATTAAGGAAGTGCTCCTAAGAATAAACAGAAAAGGCTGGGGGACTTGGAACTGAAAGAAGCCAAACAACGTTGTGATTATAGAAAAAGTCCAAGCATCAACGTGATTCCACAAGCAGCTCTGGAGTATAAATTATACATCAGTTTGTCCTGACTTAGGCAAGAGAGCCGAGCTGGACTCCCTGACCTACTCATTGACTGGGAACCATCTCAGGAGATATAAAATCCAAACATTTCCATCCCTCTGAGCATTCAAGCAAAGAAGCTCTTGGGCAGCCTCCAAAGACTCACAGGTGCAAGCTATTACATACAAGAGAGCACAGAAGCTGAAGAAATATGGATTACTTAAAAATAAACATGTTTTTAAAAAGAAAACATTGCAGATTCTAGTACCAGTAATACAGCTTACTAGTAATTAGTCTTGCAATAAATCATTTTACCTCTTTCAACTCTGTGTTTTAAAATTTTTAATGTAAAAAGTTAATAGTAACTCCTGCCCTGCCTTCTTTTAGTATTGTTGATCAGAATGGAATTATAAACATTGTTTTTTTTTTAAATATATATAAAATGCTGTTCCCATGCAAAATTTCCTTTTATGATTAAAGAAACATGTTGCAAAACCTTTGCCCTAAGGTTTATATGCTGAGAGCCCTTTGTTGTTTCTGGAAGCAAACAAAATAAGAATTCTTGAATATAGCCATTATCTGATACTGATGGTATATGTGGTCCTAAGTTTGTTATTGTTCACCATTTTTCCCTTAAGTCTAGGATGTTTTAACAACCTAAAGATTATTATAACCACATTCTGCACCAATACCAACAGTCAATGTTTGGCAATTTGTCAATTCAAGGTTGGATCATGCCCGTAATCCTAACACTTTGGGAGGCCAAGGCTTGAGGATCGCTTGAGGCCAGGAGTACAAGATAAGCCTGCGCAACATAATGAGACCCCATCTCTACAAAAAGTAGAAAAAATCAGCCGGATGTGGTGGTGTGAGCCTGAAGTCCCAGCTACTTGGGAGACTGAAGCAGGAGGATCTCTTGAGCCCAGGAGTTTGAGTTTACAATAAGCTATGATGATGATACCACTGCATTCTAGGCTGGGCAACTGTCTCAAAACAAAAAAGAAAAAGTTGGATCAAAAAATTGCCTGTTTCTGATCTGGCACCTAAGAAGCCGGAAATTGCCACTCCACCCTAACTGGATGGACAAACTGAAAAAATAAATAACTCTTCTTAGATCCATCAGAGAGGTGGGATAACAGGTCACATCACTGTCCCCCAAATTGGAGAGACTGATGGGCAAATGCAGAGAATTATGGCTTACCTGAGCAAAAACCCCTAGTGCAAACCTCCACAGGAACCAGTGCTCAGGTAGAGAAATCTGAACTATAACCAATGAATTGCTAGAGGCTCTGTGTGGACAAGTCTGAGAGATAAAAACTCCAGAGGGACCTGTCATCTGGATCCTCCGCAGTTCTGTGAATTTTAGCTCCAGGAGCTCAACCGCATTCTCACAGTAAATATCAGACAAAAAAATCCTTTGTGCTTCTGGCAGAAGGAGAGGCAGAGGAGCCATTTGGAAATACACCAGAGCATTCTTTCCTTCTTTACAAGAGAAATCACTTATCCAGAACCTAGCCCGCTGGAGTTTTATCAGAGCCCTAACGGACCAGAGGGGAGGGAAACACCCAACTCTAGCCCACTCCAGCCATCTTGTCCCACTGAAAGGGGGAACTGTGAGAAGCACTTTTGAAGTTCACAATCCAGAGGTACAGGCTCATTAAACGACTAATACCTACTCAGAGCACTACAAAATGGTTCCCTTCCCCTCATATCTTGTACAATCTTATCAAAGGCCTTTTTATAGCAGGCCTTTGATAATGTATATCAATGTCTGGCTATCAGAAAGAATTATAAGATATACTAAAAGGCAAAAAACCCAGTTCGCAGAGACAGCAAATATTAGAACCAGACTCAGATATGGCAAAGATACTGAATTGTAAGACTGGAAATTTAAAAGTTATGATTAATATGCTAAGGGCTCTAATGGATAAAGTAGACAGCATACAAGAACAGATGGCCAATGTAAGCCATCTGAGAGATGGTAATGCTAAGAAAGAACCAAAAAAGAAGTGCTAAAGATCAAAAACACTGTAACAGAAATGAAGAATGTCTTTGAAGTGCTCCCTGGTAGACTGGACAGGGCTGAGGAAAGAATATCTGAGCTTGAAGATATCTCAAGAAACCACCCAAACTGAAAGACAAAGAGAAAAAAAGACAAAACAACAATGAAAACCAAAAAAAAAAAAACACCACCACAGAAAGAAATATCCAAGAACTGAGAGGGACCAACTACAAAAGGTATAAATATGAATGATGGGAATACCAGAAGGAAAAGAAAAAGAGAAAGGAACAGAAGAAATAAAGAAATATTTGAAACAATAATGACTGAGCGTTTCCCCCAAATTAATGTTAGCAGACACAGAGAAGCTCAGAAGAGAAGCCCAGAGAACACCAAGTAGAATAAAAGCAAAAAAAAAAAAAAAAAACCCCTACATACAGGCATATCATTTTCAAACTACAGAAAATCAAAGATAAAGAAAAATTTCCTGAAAGAAGACAGAGGGAATAAATATCTTACCTAGAGAGGAATAATAATAAGAATTACATTCTACTTCTCAGAAACCATGCAAGCAAGAAGACAGTGGAGTGAAATATCTAAAGTATTGAAAGGAAAAACCCCACCAACCTATAATCCTGTACCCTGAGAAATTATCTTTCAAAAATGCAGGTTAAAGACTTCCTTAAACAAACAAAAACTGAGAGAATTTGTTTATGGTACACCTACCTTACAAGGAATGTTAAAGGAAATTCTTTAGAGAGAATGAAAATGATAAGGTTCAGAAAATCAGAGTTACATAAAGGAAGTGAATTGGAGAAAGCATAAGTGAAGGTAAAATGAAAACATAGGAAGAACTCTTAAAAATATACAAAGAACACTTAAAATTCAAAAGAACACAAACAACTCAATTTAAAAACTGGGCCAAAAACCTTAATAGACACCTGATCAAAGAAGATATACAGACAGCAAATAAGCATATGAAAAGATGCTCCACATCCTATGTCATTAGAGAAATGCAAATTAAAACAAGGAGATACAATTACACATCATACACGTATTAGAATGTCCAAAATCCAGAACACTGACAAATGCTGGCAAGCATATGGAGCAATAGGAACTCTCATTTGTTATTGATGGGAATGAAAAACGGTACAGACACCTCACAAGAAACTTTCGCAACTTCTTACAAAACTAAACAGACACTTGCCATACAATCCAGTATTCATAATCCTAGGTATTTACTCAAAGGAGCTGAAAATTTATGCTACACAAAAACCTGCACATAGATGTTCATAGCAGCTTTATTCATAATTTCTAACACTTGGAAACAACCAAGATGTCCTGCAGTAGGTGAATGGATAAATAAACTGTGGTAGATCAGACAATGAAGTAGTGTCCAGCAATAGAAAGAAATGAGCTATCAAGCCATGAAAAACATGGAGGAACCGTAAACGCATATTACTAAGTGAAAGAAGCCAATCTGAAAATTCTACTTACTGCATGATTCCACTCTATGATACTCTGCAAAAGGCAAAACTATGGAGACAGTAAAAAGATCAGTGGTTGCCAGGGGTTGAGGGAAGGGAGTTATGAATATATGGGTCACATAGGATGTAAGGGCAGTGAAACTCTGTATGAGACTATAATGGTGAGTACATGGCCTTATATGTTTGTCCAAATTCATAGAACATACAATTCTAATGTAAAGTATGGACTTCGGATGATAATTTTAGGTCAATTTAGGTTCAGCAATTGTAACAAATATATCACTCTGGTGGGAGATGTTGATAGTGTGAGATGCCATGCATGTATGGGGGGAGAGGCTATATGGAAAATCTTTACACATTCCACTTAATTTCACTGTGAACCTAAAACCACTCTTAAAGTTTACTAAAATGAAAATAAATCAAAAAACTGCTGAGGGAATTCTGTTTATCACAATACGCTCTACCTTTTGCCAGTAAGTTTGGGAATTCCTTAGATATTTTGAAGTGTGGACTTCATAAATTATAGACTAGTTGTGTTAAACTTCTCTTAAATTTTACATTTATAACAGCTCAAAAGTAGACTATATCCATTTCTGTCATTGGATAAAGGAACAGCTAAAATAAACGTCTCCTGAAATGTTCTGGTAGGACGCTCATGACAAGAAGAATTAAACATTGTAGAATATTTAAAGATCTATTTAAAATGCCATTCTCTGCTCATTTTTCTCACGTATTTTATTTCTGTATATTATGTACTATGCTTATGTTTATTGCTTTAAATTCCTTTGAAGAGAAACATCTATATAATATGCATTCTTGTATCCCTGTCCTTGGTACCTTCTACAAAAGGGATGTTCAATAAGTGCTTGCTGCGTAGAAGAAAACTGAAAATATAATTGTGCTAGTTATAACTCCACAAGTGCTAATATTTAAGATTCTAAAGCCATCAAATATTCTGGGACTAAAGACCATGTTTATCCTGGATGCTAGCCAAGTCCATACATTCTTTGCTGTCCCTGTGGGGGAATCTGTTGACCTTCCAAATCTTACAAAAACCTACTAAAGGAACCAAACTGCCCTTATATTCTAAGTTAAAGCCTCTCCTTTCAGATTTTCTTTGTTCTCTTGAGATTTTTTTTTCCCAGTGATCTCTGAAAATAGTCTTTTTAGTACTCCAGGTGTACAAGAGATGTGACACACCATGCACTCATAGAAAGATTTCAGGATACTTATCACCTGTATGAGACGTGAGAAATTAGGAATTAAAATACCACATCACCACTGCAACATTACTATTTACCTAATCCATACAAAAAGACAATCACATGCTGTTCCACACAAGTAAGGTTAAGCCTCCCTAAATTCCTCACTGCTATTAAGACTTTTAAGAAGAGATACTCATTCCCGAACATGATGATCCACTAAAAAGTGTTCCGGGAATGTAATTCCAAGACACAAAACAGCCAAGGACTTCCTAGTCTATGCCGCCACATAAAAGTAAAGATAAACAACTGCATCTGATTACTAGTGTCTGTTGATGGGTAACTGCCCTTAATAATAATAAGCACTAAAGAGTCAGATAATATCTTCTATTGAAGATCCCATAGGTAATGTAAAAGTCAAAATATCCAAAACCAAACTTATTGTTTTCCCCAAATTTGAGTTTTTCTCTTTATTTGCTACCTCAATGAATGTCAAGTCCTATGGCCAATTAAGTAAGAGACCTGGACATAATTCTTGCTTCTTCCCACCTTGCAGCATATGCGGAAAATTAATTTCCAAGTCTTGTTGACACTATGTCTGTAATATTCTCCAATCTTTTATCTCTTTCCAATCTCGTTCATATGACTGCAACAGCCTCCGGCAACTGCTCTCTCTCAGTTTCCTCTCCACATTGCTATTAGTGATCTTTCTAAAATATGATTTGAATTATGTCATAGTGCAGATTGAAAACTTTTTTGCTTGCCATTTATGTCATGATAAAGTTCAAATTGAAAAGTCATGCATATAAATAAGATCTTTGAATCCACCTCAATTCCAGCCTCCTGACACTTTCCTACTATCACACCTACTTTCACACTAAACAACTTATAGACTCTTCTAGTGTACTCGGCCTCCTCTCAAATCTTGGTGTTGTAGATGTGACACTCTCTTCCTAGAACACCACCATACATACAATCCTCCCTTTTTGTAGATAGTCCCCAGTAGTTTTTCATGGCTTAACTCACGTACCATCTTCTCACCCCAGAGGCTTCCCTACCCTATCCCAATCTAGTGCAAATTAGGTATGATTCTTATTGCACCTAACACAAACCCGTAATCCAATGCCCTTTTCTGGTAATTGTCAAGGCAACTGATGATCTCATTTCTATATTATAAGATTCTTGAGAGCAGTCATCATTTCATATGTGTTGCTAGCACCTATTACATTGACTGAAAATTTATAGGCATTTCATAAATAATCTTATGAATGTTATTTAAGTAAACATATATTTGTGTCAAAGTCAGAAAGGCAGACATAAATAATCCCTTTCTGTTAGTCCCAGAAACAAGACACCTACTCCATGGCAATGTCCCGTAATTTGAATTGATCACAATATTTTTCTAAGAAAAACTCCGTGACATTAGTTACATCAGATGGAGATTTTACTCAAGATTTATGACTATGCAATTATTCAAATCAGGAAAATACAACATGTAATTCAAATGTCCAAAGCCACCTGCCTCTGCAGATGGTAGATTTTGTTTTATCAACTTCACTGAAATTTTGTCAGGTTTACTAAATTATACAATTAACTTTGCATCCCAAATTTTGCACTTACAGTGGGATGATGACTGGGTAGTAGTAAACAAATTGTCTGAAAATTTCACATTATGCCTTAGTGTTTGTATGTGATCTGATCATAAAATTGCTTTTACCAGTAAATATAGTTGTTTCTAAAGACAGGTGTTATTCTTATGCACACTACATGGAGAAAATTTAGGTATTGTTCGCATAAATACAAGTTCTGAAATGCATTTGCTGGCCCACAATTGATTCTGACATGTACATGACTAATATAGCCATTAAATACAAGCTCCAAAATACATTTGCTGGCCCACAATTGATTGATTCTCCCATGTACATGACTAATATAGTGAATACAAAGCCACTGCAAACTTTACCACAGTCATCAATACCTACTGCTCCACAGGAAATGGTGAGGAAGCACTGGTCAAAAATCCATATTAAATTCTGGACCACAAATTGGAATTTTTATTTGTACGATATCATTTGCAACATGACTCCAAGTGCTTCCAGTTGTTTTCCAAAATCCGTGGCAGTTAGGTCTCAGACCTATGCTAATTATGTATAATATGTAGATCTTTAGACAAATTATTTTATATGTGGAATCTCAATATAAGGAAAAATTGACCTGAGGCCTATGTGTGTTGCTATTATTGCTGTCAAGGATATTGTCAGGATGGAAGAATAGGCTAAAAAGAATGCTCTCATTCTTTTCATTGACTTAGAAAACTTTAATAATAGAGGAAAGTAAAAGTTAAAATAGAATCCCTTCTAAGGAAGTCTGAAAACACAATACTTTGTATCAGCTATCAAAGGATTCTTTCAAGACATGACATGTCAATGCCACTGAGAACTGGAATGACCAAATCAGAATACTCCTAGGGACAAAGGAAATCACTGAGCATAGTATAATGAGCTGCCTATCAATCCAAACCGCTAAGGTGACTCCCAATAGGTGACCATGTTCTGTTTTCCACTCTCAGCTGCTTCCCCAGATTGTAGCTTTTGCAGTTTCCCTGACATGACCTTCATGTACCTGAAACTATGCATTTTGTGACACATTCTCCTACTGGTTTCTCTTATACTCATTCTAAAGTTGTTCCTTTTTCCATCTTTGCCTTGCCTCATTATCAGGGTGTGTGAACATTTTTTTGTTAAGAATATAGTCTGTTCACATGAAGTTTCTATTAGTGCTTAGACATTTTTCCACTGTGTAAAAATATTAGCTAGAAATGAAGGTATTATATTTTAAGTCAATCATGTGGGTTGACACCTCACAAAACTGGGAACACTCTGTGTGCATATAGCAGGATTAGGAAAAAGAAAGCCACATGAAGCCATCTTAAGCAGTATGATATATATATATATCATCTTCAAATGAAAATTAACAGTGAATACCCAAATAAATATTATCATCAATTAGGCTTCAGAAACAAAAGCCCAGATGTTTCAAAGGATATATAATAAGACAATAAGAGAATTATGTTAATTAATTCAAGGACTTTTTAGAGAAAAAAATTGAGTGATTTGAAAATGTAAATCCAATGGATATAATCCTTACCTTAATAAAAATATTTTTCTAGTAATTTATTATACATGAAAAAGTAGATGGTCTGGACTCTGAAATACAGTTCTCTAATTAAAATAGAATAGTAAGTTGGTTCCATTGTGTCGATGCAGTATTCAGAAACAAGAAGTAAACAGAAGTGTTTCTGTGAAGTTTTATTCAGAAGTCAAATGTAACAAACCCGGAAGGCCCAGACAGCGGCATTACACCTTCGGCCCAAGAAAATCGAGTTTCAAGCATCCAAGCGAAAGACTAAAACATTAAAAAAATAAGGAAAATCATTCTTTCTACAGATGGAAGCCTCAACTGAAGACATACTGAATTATTGCTATGCAATCACCATCCTAGGCAAAGACCTCCCACTAAATATTAATAGTCAATACAATTGAAGCAAATCTAGCTCTTCTCTAACAAATCTCTGTATATGAGTGACCATATTTCTGGCAAAAAAAAAAAAAGGTACCTGGAAGAAATGATTAAAAGATAGAAGTCAGAAAAAATAAGATAAATCTGTAGTTATCTAAATCAAGGCCACAATACTATTAAACATAGTCATACAGGAAGATGTATCCACTACTCTTGGAGTTGAATGTAATTTGAAGGCACTGTTGTTCATATTTCTAAGGTGCTTATAAATATGATAAAAAAAAGAAGATCACATGGAAGAATACTAAAATCCTATTATTTTATAAAAAATATAAAAAAATTAATATTCACAAAAGTTGCTGCTGTCACAGCTAATAGTTCAGAAAACTACACAGTGAGAGCAATAAAATAGCAAATCATATTACTAAAGTATACAAATTATTCCATACACCATATGACCAGAAAGTTAAAAATGCAGTATCAACTGCAGGTGAGATATATAGAATTTTATTGAACATGGCCTTAATGTCATGTCTTTTTTTTTTTTTTTTTTGAGATAGATTCTCGCTCTGTTGCCCGGGCTAGAGTGAGTGCCGTGGCGTCAGCCTAGCTCACAGCAACCTCAAACTCCTGGGCTCGAGCGATCCTCCTGCCTCAGCCTCCCAAGTAGCTGGGACTACAGGCATGCGCCACCATGCCTGGCTAATTTTTTCTATATATATTTTTAGCTGTCCATATAATTTCTTTCTATTTTTAGTAGAGATGGGGTCTCACTCTTGCTCAGGCTGGTCTTGAACTCCTGAGCTCAAACGATCCACCTGCCTCGGCCTCCCAAAGTGCTAGGATTACAGGCGTGAGCCACCGCGCCCGGCCTAATGTCATGTCTTAAAGGAGAATTTAGACATTATTGAATGTGACACCCATAATTAGGGAGACATTTAATATTTATAACTAACAGGTATTGGTTACTTGCAATGTGAGAGGCATCTGTTTTATATTCATCTCATCCTTGAAGCAACCCTGTGACAAAACTAGTATTGCTGTCCCCAGTTTATAGCTAGGGAGTCTGATGCTCAGAAAGGTTGAGTAAATTGCTCAGTGTCACACAGCTGGTAGTAATTAGTGGGGCCGAAATTCTGACACAAGCCGTGTGATGCCATGGCTCATGCCCTTAACCCCTACCTGATTGTGTAATCCAGGAAGTGACAGTGAAGAAAAACAGAGGGAACTTGAATGTGGAGGCCTTATTTTGGTATGACTGAGCTGCCAAACAAAAAGAGATGTAAACAAATTTAAGAGAAAACTTGAAGGAATTTTGAGGTTTTCTCTAAACCCCCATGACACTTACTACATATATCAGTAGCTTTCAGATTTTTTTAAATGCATTCTCTGTGGAACCTAACTGCATAAAACAAATAAAACTGTAGCTGTTCTACTTGAAGGAGTAATTAGAGAAGCTGCAGTACCACCTTAAAATCTGTTGCCTGTCTCCTTGCAGGTTCCAAGATACTTCAAAAGAGCCCTAGGATGCTGAAGATCACAAATTAGAATACTCTGAGAATTGGACTGTCAGGCGTCAGAGGGAAGTTTAACGTGATCCAATTCAACTAGTCACTTGATGCTTGAACAACAAGAGCTGTTTACAATTTTTTCTCATTTTGAATCAGGATTAAATTATGAGTCAACTTCAAAAGAGTCAAGTTAAGGCAAGTGCTCTGAAGACAAGAACCATGGTTTATTCATTCAGTTTGCCCCACATATCTTAGGAAGGTGCTTAGCGTTTATTAAATGAAACAATGTGAAGTGCTGTGTTTGGAAACAACACAAATAACAACTGCATAATTACAAAGGTGGAAGAAGCAGCCCTCAATTTGCATATAGGTAAAATGGGATAATAATTATAAATAACTTTCAGGGTGTCTGTCTGAGGTTTGTGCTGCTACAATAGCATAGCTGAGACTGATTAATTTATAAAGATAAGAGGTTTATTTAGCTCATGGTTCTGCAGACTGAGATGTTCAAGGATATGGTGTTGGCTTCTGGTGAAGGTTTTCATGCTGCATCGTAATGACAGAAAGTCAAAGGAGGAGTGAGCATGTGCAGAAAAGGGACCAAACCGGAGGAGGAACCTCACTCTATAACGACCTGTTCTAATCCATCCCCATGATACTGTGTTGTTAATCTATTCATGAGGGATCTGCCCCCATGACCCAAATACCTCCCACTAGGCCCCAGTTTCCAACTTTGCCACACTGGCAAATAAACTTCAACTTGAGTTTTGGTGGGGAAAAAAACACATTCAAACCATAGCACAGGGTAACTATGAGGAATAGAAATAGTGCACATGAAGTACCTATCAGTGCCCAGCACAAAGAAGGTATCAATAAAGGGTAGCTGCTATTTTTCTTATCATTTCTATTGGCTTTTATTTCATAAAAATACAATGTACTGAGCTGAAAATGCACTATACATTTTGTTCAATTTACTTCCATCAGTGACCAAGTGTTATTTTTCTATTTTTATGTTCTATTATTTTTAAAAATGAACACAAGAATTCAATTGGATTTCTGTAGGAGGGCATGGATAGAAAGAAAAAGCCAAACGTATTAAAGTAGAATCAATTTTACACGGGTTATCTCCCTCTGAGTTAAGAATACATTTTTATCATTGCTCAGAGATATAATCAGTTAGTGAATGCTCTAATAATTCTGGCTGAAAAAAATACGGCTACTCAGGAGAAGAAATGAAATGCCACACCTGGTGTGAGAGATATCAGCTGTCTGGAGCTGTAACTAGAGGTGTTCATGCAGAGTAACACATACAGCAGAGGTTGCTGCTTGAGCCTGTCCACCCCTGGGATTGCAACCTGTCAAGGCATGGCTAGCAAGCCGGTAGGATGAGCCAGCAACAGCGTATTTCCCAAAGGGATTGAGGCGTCTCCTAGGAGAGAAGTCACCCCCAGAAAAGACTCAAGCAAACAACGTGGGCCCAGGAAGAGTTAGTCATCAAAGGGAAAGGAAATTATAAGGATAACATGGTGTTTTTCTAAATATATCACAAATATGTCATTAAATTTAACCAAGGAATATGTTAAAAAAGAAAATTATAGACCAATCTCATTTATGGACATAGATACAAAAGCCCTGAATAACATATTAGGAGATATGTTGGATCAATGTACACAAGCAATAATCAGGTCCAATTTACTTTCAGAATTCAAAAAATTTCAATTTCAAATGATGAAATATTATAATTAACCACAGTAATAAATCAAAATTTCCAAAACCATCATATCCATTTAATAATATTCTGCACTGGTTCATGAATGTTTAAATATCTCTTAGAAAACTAGGAATAGAAAAAAATTTTCTTAATCAGATAAAGAATATGTGCTAAGCAAACAACAATAAACATTATTTAGAAGAGTGAAGCTTTACAAGACAAGAAGAAACACAAGAGGAAATCAAGGATACTACTCCTTTCATTGATTATTTTGTTAGAGTTGTCAAGAATGCAATAAATGGAATAACATATAAATATTTAAAAAGGGACAAACCTATCATTATTCAAAAACAGTCTGATTATCTATCTGAAGTTTCAAGAAAGCCACAGCAAATTATTAGAATAATGAAAATAACTCAACTAATTTTGAGCTACAAGATCAGCTTTCAAAATAAATAACATTTTGTATACCACAAATAAAGCAAAAAGGTAGTAGAAAAGATAACATGCATGACAGCAACAATAATACAGACAATTTCTATTGCAAATCAATAATAAGAAAGGAAACAACCCAATTAAAACAAATATTCTCTTTGAATATACACTTCACTAAAAAGAGATGACAAATAAGCACATGAAAAAACTGCTCACAAAAGAATGCTCAACATTATTACTCATTAGGAAATGAATGTAAGTTAAAACCTAAGATGCTACTACACATCTATTAGAATGGCTAAAATTATTAATATATATTTAAAGTGACAATACCAAATGCAGGTGATAATACACAGCAGCTAGAATTTCATGCACTACTCATGAGAATGCAAATGTCCTTTTGGAAAACAGGTCACTTTTAATAAAGTAAAAAATACGCTTATCATATGACCCAGCAATCAAACTCTTAGGTATTTATCAAAGAGAAATGAAAAAATATGTCCACACAAAATCTGTGAATGAATGTTTATGCCAGCTTTATTCATAATTACTAGAACCTGGAAATTAATCAAATGTTCATCAGCAGGTAAATGGATAATCATAGTATATCCATTCAATGAACTACTCAGAACTAAAAAGGAGCAAAGTACTCCTACATAGAACATGGATGTATTAATATCTTAAAAGCATTGTGCTAGGTAAAGAAAGTCAGACACACAGTATGATTCCATTTATATGATATTCTGGGAAAGGAGAAACTATAAGGGACAGAAATCAGATCAGTGGTTGCCAAGGGCTGCTGGTGGGAGAGTGGGTTAACTACAAAGGAGTGCAAGAAAACTTTGGTGGGTGTCTTAGTCTGTTTGGGCTACTACAAAAAATACTGTAACCTGGGTGACTAAAAAACAACAAACATTCATTTCTCACAGTTTTGGAGGCTGGGAAGTCCAAGATCAAGATAGCAGCAGATTTGTTATCTGATGAGGGCTCATTCCCGGTAAGTGGTGACTTCTCCCTGTGTTTTCACATGGTGGAAGAGACAAGGCAGCACTCTAGGGCCCCTTTCATAAGGGCACTAATCCTATTCACGACGGTGCAGCCCACACAACCTAATCACCTCCCTAAAGGCCCCATCACCTAATACTATCTATCAGCTGCAGATTAGGTTTTCAACACACGAATCTGCGGGAGCACAAACATTCAAACCATAGAAAGAGTAAAAGAAATATTCTGTATTCTGAGGTGGTAGTTAGACAACTTCAAACATTTGTTAAAACTCAAACTGTACACCTTAAAACAGTTTTACTGTATGTAAATTATACCTGTGTAAACCTAATTAAAACATAGAAGGCAATATGAGACCTGTAGAATGGCTAAGTGGGAAAATATATGTACAATAGTTAAATTTCAAAAGAATGATTACAGATGTAAATTCTTTTCAAATTAGTCACAAGATTTAATGCAAGTACAATCAAAACCCCTTATAATTTCAAAAGAGATTTTTAACATTTACACAGAAGAGCTAAAGAACTAGATTAAGCATGATATTTTGAAGAAGCGTAGGTTGGGATGACTTGCTTTATGCAAATATCAAGACTTATCATAAAGCTATAGTAATTAAACTCTCTAATATTGGTGCAGGGAAAGATAGATCCAATAGGGGAAAAAAACAGCACTTAAGAAGAGACTAAAGCTTTATGTGGGATCTTTTTTATATGCTAGAGGATGCATTAAAAATCAGAGAAGGAAATGTGGTTACTCAACAAATGATGTCAAAACAATACATTTCCATTATGAAATTAAATACCTGAGTCAAAGCACACACAAGATTATTATGTATATGATAGAAGCTTTAAAACTATATTTAAGATTAATATTATTATAACATTTGTCAGGGAAGGTTTTTCTTGAAAACAACAAATCATAAAGTCAGAAATTAGCAATTCTGACTATAATAACATAAAATCTCTGCATTAAAAAGAGACTGTAAAGTTAAAAGAAAAAGCAATAAACTAGAAAATATAACCAATACATATTACAGGCAATAGAAAAAATTCAAATCTTATCAGTCAATAAGAATATGATAAATGATCCAATAGAAAATGGGCAAAGAATATGTACTGGTAACTCAAAAAGGAGGTAACGGGCAAATACGTATCAAAACAAATGTTAATAGTAATGATTGCAAAAAAAAGCAAATTGAGATGTCATTTCAAGTCTGTTATATTGGCAAAAATTATAATAATTCCAAATGATAGGATGATGTGAGAATGGAAAGCTCACCCACTAAAGGTGGGTATGTAAATCATCACAATTGCTTTGCAAGGAGGGCAACTCTTGAAGTTGAAAATAAGCATATCTTACAACCTAACAGTTTCACTCTTAGCATACTCTCACATACGCATGGAAAGATACATGCACAAGGTCATCCATTAGCACTGTTTGTAAGGGAATAATGGAAATAACTCAAATATCTATCAGTAAAGGGATGGAGAACTATAGTACATGTTCATAATGGAATACTATGTAACACCAAAATAAATAAATCAGATTCACTAGATCTAAATGGTTTAATTTACTTGGAGTAATTCCAAATTGAGTAGGCAAAAGCATGTTATAGAATAATATGCAGAATAGAATACTACTATATATATTAAAAACATAGTAAGTAGTTTGGTATCTTTTCATGGATTGATGTATATGAAATAGAAATAGTCACATGTTACACATCTGATAAACGGCTGATAACTAGAATCTATATAGAACTCAGGAAAATGAGCAAGAAAAAATCAACCCTATCAAAAAGTGGGCAAAGGACATGAACAGAAACTTTTCAAAAGAAGATAGACTAGTGGCCAACAAACATACAAAAAAATGCTCACCATCTCTAATCATCTGCGAAATGCAAATCAAAACCACAATGAGGTATCACTTATCTCCAGTGAGAATGGTCCATTCTATTAAGTGAAGTATCCCAAGAATGGAAAAATAACCACCACATGTACTCACCAGCAAATTGGTTTCCCTGATCATCACCTAAGTGCACATTTGGGAGTAACACCAATTGGGTATTGAACAGAGGTGGGGGGTGGGGGGAGGAAATGGGTGTATACCTATATGATGAGTGCGATGTGCACTGTCTGGGGAATGGACATGCTTGAAGCTCAGACTCTGGGGGATGGGGGGGCATGGGCAATATATATAACCTGAACTTTTGTACCCCCATAATAAGCTGAAATTTAAAAAATCCCAAAACAATAAATGGTGGCATGGATGCAGAGAGATAGGAACACTCCTACACTGCTGGTGGGACTACCAATTAGTAAAACTTCTGTGGAAAGTAATATGGAGATATCTCAAAGAGCTACAAGTAGAACTACCATGTGACCCAGCAATCCCATTACTGAGCATCTACCCAAAGGAAAAAAAGACATTCTATAAAAAAGATATCTGCCCTGAAATGTTTATAGCAGCACAATTCACATTTGCAAAGATGTAGAAACAACCCAAGTGCCCATCAGTTCATGAGTGGATTAATAAAATGTGCTATTTGTATACCATGGAGTACTATTCAGCCACAAAAAACAATGATGATCTAGCACCTCTTATATTATCCTGGACAGAGCTGGAGTGCATTCTTCGAAGTGAAGTATCACAAGAATGGACAACCACCACATGTACTCACCATCAAATTGGTATTAACTGATCAACACTTAAGTGCACACATAATAATAACATACATCAGGTGTCGGGCAGATGGGAAGGGGGAGAAGCGGAGGATTATAGAGACACCTAATGGGTGTGGTGTGCACCATCTGGAGGATGGACACGCTTGAAGCTCTGACTCAGGTGGAGCAAAGGCAACATATGTAACCTAAACATTTGTACCCCCATAGTATGCTGAAATAAAAAAATTAAAAAATAATAAAAATGGAATCTAGACAAGCAGTATACTAGTATCAATAATGGTGATTTTCTTATGTGGGGAAGGGTGAAGAAAATCTGCCTGGGGAGGAGAACACAGGAAAATTGAACTTTATGTCCACTATTTTATTTGTTTAAGAAAAACAAACAAACAACATGCAATTAAATCAGGCTAACCCAAATGTGACTACTAGAGACACTGGGTAGTCATTTGTTGTGGTACTTTACACAGTCTTTGTTGATACTTTAAAGGGATCACAATAGGACCTATCATTGAAACGGGGTTTGCAACATGGCAGGCCACAAAATGTTGGTCCTTAGCTGAATATTTACCATTCCATCTTAAAACAAGTCTGCTAACATCCAAGCTGATTGCTACATTGAGGACCCTACCTCTTCTAGCCCTGCTCCTGGCCCACCAGAGCCACCTTTGTGTAGGAAGCTGGAATTCCCAACAGAAAAGGGAACACAAGAGAGTGTGGCAAACAATCCCTCTCCTGATCTTCTGAGGATTTTGTTGTCAGGACCCTTTAAATACTTCCTCAAACTCTGAAGAAATTAGAAGTAAATTATTTTTACAAAAATATTGGGGACTCCTATGTTAGGGCTATTAATGAGACGGAGTTATTCTATTCTTGGATTTTTACATCAAACAGTTTGCTTTGGAGACAGCCATTAAATAATTCCTGGAATGACTCATGCAATAAAAATTCAATAGAATTAAGTATCTAAAACCACTGACTAAAAAAGTAGTACTCAAGGAATGGGAGCATTGTGCTTATATTTTGCAATAGAAGTTAATACACTGTTGAACATTCTGCCTCTCCAAATAGTATGGATTGTGATTGCTATATTTGTGCCATGAATTTTCAGTGTGTTTACTTCTGTATGTCAGAGTAAATATGGATTTCACAAAAATAGTTTACAAATGGCATAAGTGGTAAGCCTCATGTTTGGCTTTTAGGACAAGTTGGGCAGATCTTTGAGAGTTATAACTTAGGGAAAGAGCTGCTGTACATATATAATGCTGACTGTGTGTAATAAATTCATATTATAAATCTAGCTGAGTGAAAGGCAGTGCTATATTATGTTTAGGGTATACAAAAAAATTTTTAAGAGTATCGGAAAATTTATCTTCTTCCTTGAGATTTGTCAAAAGAAAGCCATGAAGTCCAAGCCAAGATTTTTTAAGGAAATAGTTCTGAGTCTTTTCAATGTGAAGCAATGAATAACTAAGGCCATAACATCTTACACAATAGCCACAATTAGTTTACCTGACATTTCAAAATAGACATGATCCATCAATAACAATTGCCATAGAAAACTATTAATATTGCACTCGTAAATTTTTTTAGTACTTTATCTTACTGATGAATACACTATTGTAGTTTTTTTGATTCACCCTTATGGTCGTTTCTTTATAAAATTGTAGGATTTAAGCCAAACACATTTTGGAGACTCTTTGTAAAATAATAATTTTAGTTTTACAGTAGTCACTTGTTCTAACAGTTGCTTTAAAAAGAGTCAATATCTATTGATTTAATATCTAGTTGATAAAAATAAATTACATTAAAATAAATGAGCATGGTATTTATATTCTTAGCGTCTATAAAAGAAAGATGTATATTAAAATAATCCAAAAGTAGATTCAATGTATAGAGAGATGAGTTTAATAAAAGTAGTCCAAAAGACAGCTCTGTCCATTCTTGCTATATAGATCTGTCATCTCACTAATCAGAAGACCTTGCCTTTGGATCTTGACTTTTCACAATGGCTGGATAGAAAATATCCCACACTAGAGACTATAATGAGTTCTCACACCATAGCTACACCAAGTTCCTGTTTACAAAGACAAAGCAAGGAAAAATACAATTTGTGAAAAATATTACAGCTTTTAATAGATTTCCCTACCAAGTATAGTGGGTGGAAAAACCCAAGCCATAGTTCAGAGTATAACAGAAACTTCCTACCACTCCTACAGATAACTGTTCTAAAAACTAAAGCTTATTGTTTCAGGAGGTTAAAACTAGTACAAATTGTAGACTTGCCACCAAGAAATATACTATTTTCATTTATGGGTGGCTATGCTTTAAAAATGAGAGATATTTTACTCTGCACCCATGTGGACTGAATTATACTAATAAGGTTATTGTTGATGTAAGTAAGCATCAAAGTTCAATAAAACTTCCCAGTTATCTACTGCATCTGAGCTTCTTGAGTCTCATCAGAATTATGTCAGTAGTAACTCTTTAAATTACAATTTCATTACTCTAATGTCCAAACTCAGGATTTCATTCACATATAAATATTGGTTAAAATGGAATTTCTACATATTAGTTTTTATAAAACAAAGAAATGGAATATAAACTAAATACTTACATAGGACTTTACCCATGATACTCCCTTTACACAGGTTTTTACTCTGCGTTAAGACATTTAGATTCTAAAGCAAGTCCAATTTTACAAATCTTGGAGGAAAGAAAGCTGAACGAATGGAAAGGAGTCAAAACAAATGTGTTGAAGGGAGAACAATATTGCCATCAATATTTTTTTCTAATTTCCAAAGTATTATACTTTCATGAAGTCAAAATAAAAATGCCAGTACTTAATGAAACAATTTTAAATGGTATTTTCCAACATCGAGGATAAAATACTTCTATATGATGAAACTGAATTGTACACTCACAATTTTAACCCCTAAGGCTTTTCATGTGAATAAATTCTCTTCATGTTTTCAAGGCAGAAAAGAGAATTTGTGATCACTACACAGAGTCTGCTGTCACCTCTGTCAAAGGACTTACTCGGATTATTAGACCAATTCTTGATTTTTGTGCTTCCCAAAGATGCTCTGTAGGGAATATAAATGTATACTATCTAGTTTTCAATCCATTTTATTATACTATTCAGAAATTTACCAAAAGATGCTATACAAGTCAGTCAGTTTTTGAGCCTTGTATATATTCTACCTATAAGAAAACTTTAACTTCTCATTTAACAACCATTACAGGAATTACACACTTAGAGTGTGAAAATAAATTAGAGAATCCTGATAACATCATTATACCCTTGCTTTTCTCTTTTTTAATGACAAATTTATTTTAAATGTGACTTAATAGAAAATGCATATACTTAGGGGTTAAAAGACTAATTTATAATCCTTGCTATGTTCCTTGACATCTGAGTGACCTTGAAAACTTAGTTTCTGAGCTGCATTTACCTCATTTTAAAAATGGAAATAAAGATATTTACCTTAAGCCAATATTTCTCAAATGTCAGTTTCATCAAAGTCATCTGGAGACCTTATTAAAACACAAATTGTCATACTCCACCTTCAGAGTCTGATTCAGTAAGATTTCAAAATTTGCATTTATACCAAGATTTCAGGTGTTGCTAATGCTGCTGGTGGTTTAAAGATAACCATTGCCTTGCAGAGTGATGGGATTTGAAATAAAACTCACAAACTGTAGATACCCAATGAATGGCTGCTTTTGTCATTGTTACTTATTTTCTGACTATAGAAATAATGTCTGATCATCTTAAAACTTTACAAAATCAAGAAAGTATTAAAAATTAAAATAATCCATAATGCTACCACGAGCCTTCAAAGAGATAATTTGACCTGTTCATTACTTCCCAGCTTAACTAGCATCTCCACCTCCTTGTATTAGTTCCATATATCTATTCCCGACGGAGGGGTCCTGTATATGTATCTCTAACCATTAAAATCTTGCACATTCTTCAATACTCAGCACAGATTATATATCTTCCCCATGAATTTGTCCTAGTATGCCATTGATGGAACTTATACCTCCATCCTCTGAACTTCTGAGCCAATTGGAAATACAGAGACAAGCAAAAGACTTCAGGGATTAAATTTAAATATTCTTATTATTTATATTTTAGAAAATCGAGCCCATAGAGATTAACCAAAAGAACCAAAAACTGATGTTCCCATGAGCAGAATGTCTTTGTTTCTGTAGATTCCCACCAAACTCTTGACCATTGAATGTCTACATCTGTTTAGTTCAGCTGCTGGACCATTGCTGTGTAAAAATTTCCCATTCTGGCAGAAAAAGATGTTTCATTCTATTTTCTGCAAACTTTGGGTATACATCGGGAAGGATTAAGTGCAACAAAAATTATAATGAACTTACAGCTGTACTCAAATTTCAAAATCCATTTTCAAAACCACAAGGAACAGAATTTTGTTTATACCAAAGTGATTTATGTTTTGTTGTCTCGCTATGAACATGCTTTAAAAAAATTGCTTTTAAGTTAAAGCAAACTTTGAAATTAATGAAAAACATCATTTTGAAAAGACAGGGGTGTAAGTATTGATTTTTATTTTTAATTTGGAAGCAGAACTTTGCTTTTTTTTTCTCTCTCTCCTTTTTTGTTTTTCTGGTCAATATACTGATCTAGTTCATTTTAGCTCCATCTGGGAAAATTGTGTATAAATGCAATTTCTCAGGTGTGAATGAACAAGATTATATTATCAGTCAACTAGCATTTGCTACCCACATGAAAGATCGGCAGTAAAAGCGTAAACCCAGGCTTCCTAAATGCAGAAGAGCTAAGGAGATCTTAATACAGTATTTTCCATTATTCATTCTTTCATGCTTTTATTCTAATAAAATGTATATTATGGTACTATAGTCAACATTTATTCCTAATGGCTTTATTAGGCCATCGAGTCATATTGTTTAAGAATTACTATTCCAATAATGAAAATTGTACTAAGATCCAATTGTTTCATTGTTATTTCAAAAATTTATATTCAACAAGCCACAGAAGTCTGCATATTCTCAGCCTATTTAAATGCACTTACAGGAATTTATCCTGAGGAGATAGTCTCTGAGGTACACGTAGAAATGCAAACAAAACAAGGCTGTTGAGTGTAGGTTTCTTATAATAATTGAAAAGCATAAGTCCAGAAAAGTAAATTAGTTGAATAAATAATAGTATATCCTTAAAAAAGATTTTGTGATATTAAAAATTATTGAATAAATAGATAATTGTCTTTAAAAAGTGTTTACCAAAGTGTGTTCCATAAAACACTAGTCCTGCAAGATATTCATAGGCATTTCATGAGGGAAAAAAATGTTTATGGCTAAATATGAGTAGGACAAGCTCAGAACGTTTTTAGTTGAAAGCCACAATACACCGAATTCAGTCTAGCTTAAACTCTTAAGGGAATGCTTTTGGCTCATATAATCGAAAGTCTACAGGAAGTCTAAATATACAGCAATATTTCCAACTCGATTGCTCTGTGGTGCTCACAGCTCTGCCCTCCTTCACACATTGAGTTCATCTTTAAGTTGGCTTTCCTCATGGTTACAACTGTCGGGGAAGTATAATTAAGAACAAAATCTCCTGCCAATCCAGAAAAACCCACAAAGTTAGAAGAAAAAGAAACAATTTTATTGTTAAATAAGCATTAAACCAGAATGTGGTGCACACCACAGGCAATCCACTGATAAACTGCAAAAACAGAAAGAAATCTCACCCTCTTATGCAATCAAGCAGACCCAATCTATTACATACATGTTCTCAGATTTAAAAATAACAGTCCTCAGTAAGAGGACATGACAGCAACATTGCAACACAGAGTTCATTCTAAATTCACTTGGCAATTGGGATGATTTGCCTGTGTTACTTAGCTAATTGGTTTTCATAGCTTTATGACAAGAGGGAAATTTGCAACTTGGAGGGAGGCCCTGTGAAGTTAGGCTCCTACCCTCTCAAAGAAACTGTAAGATGAGGTGAGGGTGCTATCTTTCTTGATGATTACATCTCAAAGAGATGCCTCACAGGCCCTTGAAAAAAATATGGCTCAGGGCCATAAAACTGGCAAAAGGCTTATTTTGCTTTTAAAAGGATTTATCTACATTTCAAAGAGACAGAGAAAGACTTTAACAAGTTTCCTACAGTAGATCCTCTGAGAAAAGCAAGGGGGAATGCCAGTTCTTTCTTATTTGCAACAGAGAGTATTAAGGTTTTTATTTTTAATTTTTATTTGCCATTTTACAACAAAGCTGCCAACCCCAGTCTGGGAAATATGCCTCCTCATCCAGATTGGGAGTAGGTCAAAGTGGAGAGAAAGGATATCTTTCCCCAAGTATAGAGCAAAAGTCCTTCTCTTTAATCTGGTGGAGTAAATCTGGCAAAAAGACTAGACACTTGTTGCTGAGTGGTGAACTATCAATCTCTTAAGCAGTAACTCTGACAAGAGAATTAGAAAGACCTAGTCTGGTTTAAGCCTTTCAGAACACAGTCTTGAAGGTAGAGGTGAGTTAATTCAGCTTAAACCACACAGGTACAACACAATGTGTGTTGGGGGGGGGGGATGCTGAGGCGGGCCAAGGAGGGTGAATTTATTTACTTTTATTTTATTTCAGCGTATTATGGGGGTACAAAAGTTTAGATTACGTATATTGCCCTTGCCCCACCCCACCCCCAAATCAGAGCCTCAAGCGTGTCCATCCCCTAGACGGTGCCTATCGCACTCATTATATATGTATACAAAGGAGGGTGAATTTTATATTTAGTAATGGCCCAAAGTAGCTACTAGAACCAAAACAAATAAAAAAGGAAATTACATTGAGATAGTCTGCTAACTTCAGAAAGCAGAGAAAATTATTAAAATAGCTAGAAATATTTTCTTGTGTAGTTTGTGAACCTCCTCTGAACAATAGCAGCATTGTTCATTTGGGTACATTTTATCCAAAGGTGCTGTTTAAATGTGAACACATATATTTGAATGTAACTAAGTTACAGAATTCTGGTTTAAAAATGTCTTAATTCTTTACTGCAAAGAAAATCACTGTGTTTTGGTACACTAATTATTAATACACAAACACCCCCATTTGAATATTTTAAACTACTAGTCTATATTGCTAGTCTGACAAATAGTAAATGTAATTATTGCAATCCCTTACAAATTTAAATCTCTCTCATTTCCTGGCAGGCTGGCTGAATAATGGATATCACAGCTATAAAATGTTAGTTGGCTGGATTGCTGCATTTTACTTAGCTGGTGGGGACAGTATACAGACATTTTACTGCATCCTGGTGCACTAATAATAAAAAGTCTAACTATTCATTTCAAAATTGCAAAATTATGTTGTAGAAAGAGAGAGTTAGACTGGATATTTGTTCTTTGCCCTTTAACCAGTCCAGCTTCCTATAACACTTGCCTATTAATTTGCTCATGGATGTTGTCCCTGAGACAGTTATCTCAGATCCTCACATTGCTGGATGGTCCTGGCTTTCTTCTACCTGGACCTTCCCACTCCCCTGGACAGCAGACCACTGCTGGGACCTATGACCCAATAATTTTGAGGGTCAGACCCTCCCTCTTTGCTCCCACTCTCCAGTATTCTCTTGCCTTACCACATACTACTACCCATCTATTCATTCAATTAATATAGTGCCATTCTGCTGGCTGTAAGGACACAGTAGTAAACGAAAAGGATCCCTGACCCCACGGAGCTTATAGTCCAAAAGGGATTCAGACATTAAACAAATAGACAGATGATTGTATGATTGCAAACTGGAGTAGATGCTACAAAAGAAAAATAAACAAACAAATACAGTCACAACTCTTTTCCCTTTTGAGCTCCTTCATTATTGACCCGAGGGTCCCTAACAGGTAGGTAGTAACTTATCTCCTTAGGTCCCTCCTACCCAGGACGCCATAAGGTCACATTGAAAGAAGAAAATCCTCTCTCCTCTGGATCCCAGGGGTAACGTTGTGTTTGCACGTGGCTGGAAAATCTGACGGCCAAGTTCTTTCACTTTAGGGCCATCTTTTCTAGTTCCGCTGATTTCATCTTGTGGCTACCAGATTTCTCCATCTTACTTATCACTTTCTCAGCCTGGCCATCCTTTCATTCGGTGGTCCAACAGTCAGTTGTTGGGCCTTAAAGCAGTGCCCTGTGCATGTCTTGTCTTATAAAAACAATAGAAATTTCATTTATCTATTTTACTCTCTTTATATACATACCTCATCTTCTCCACAGAGTTCTATAAAAATTCCAGGGGGGAAAATACCACATGGGAGTGATGCGTTACGCCCTGTGCAAGACATGTGCCTCTGTCCCTCTCCCTGTTGCACTCATCCACCCTTGCTGACCCTCCACCAGCCCGTGTCTTCAACTCTCTTTTCCCTTCAGTGAATAGTTTGCAGCTGGTACCTGCCTCGGGTGGGGATGAGGTTAAAGAGGGGGATCATTACAAAATGGGTAGTCAGTTATCATGCCCAAATTGTCCTTTATTTGGCCTTTCCATAAAATCAATCAGGTATGCATACATCTACATGAATACCTAACACATGCCCACTGCATATATCAGACTTTTCAGTAGACACAGCTTGGGCCAACAAACTGAGACACTCAATGACTGGTGCCTACTGTTTCACAGTTCATAAAATATCCTCACCCAGGTTGTCTTGCTGAAGCCTTCCCTTACCTTCCTTTACCTGCCCCCCCCCCCCCAATCCAATCCTTGGGAAACCTCATATGGAAGAAAAAGCATTAACACATAAATGTGATGTTTTACATCTGAAATAGTAATATGGATAGAGTTGCTGAGACATTGCGTCCCGAACAATTATTTTCCTGATTATTAAAAATGTATATTCACTGTAAAAAATAAAACAAAATTACATAAAAGTGTAATGAAGATAACTATCATAATTTACCTAACCTTTACCTATTTTTGAATATATGGGTAGTTTCCTCATTTTACTATTAAGGAACAATGCTTTAGTGAACATCTTTGTCCATAAAAGCCTTGGTGCCTCAGGGATTTTTCTTTAAATAGTTTCCCAGATGAGAAATTAGTAGACAAAAGGGATAACCATGTTTCAGATTCATGAGAAACTTACCAATCACCATATCAAATGGTTATATCTGTTTATACTGGTCCAATAGTACCTGTTTCACCATAAATATAGAAGCTGGAGGTTTTATAAATAATATGATTATTTTAAAGTACATATGGGTAAAAGTCAGAGTGAGAAGGTAGCTTAATACAGTGTTGAGACAATCTGAAAAGACACTTACAAATCTGGATTCAGTGGCTATAAAGAGACATTCTGAATCTAAAAGAAATGCCTTTCTCTGGAAATCAAGTAAGTTATGAGAAATGTTCGACTCTCCTGAAGTCTATTCCCATTTTAATGCCCAAATATACTAACTTGTGCCAATGTCTTGCCCTCTCTATGACCCCATCCTGGTCTACCCCTAATCCCGTCTCTTGACTTTTGCAATAAATGTATATCTAGTTTCTCTGCTTCCATTTTTATTATCTCCAATTCATTTTCCTTCCTGTGTATAGAATCATCTATTTTTTAAGGGAAATCCTAATTTTTCATTTTCCTTCTTGTGTCTTCTCAAAAGTTTTCTGTGACTCTCAGGATATTTATGGGATAAAGATGAAAATCTCTAATATGGCCATCAGGGACCTTGATGTCCTGGTTCCTGGCTCTGTCTTCAGCTTCTATTCATTCCTCTTCCTCTTCTTCTCTCTACTTGTACTAACTGCCTTCTTTCCATTCCTTGGATAACCTCTGCTATCTCCTACCTCTGGAGAGAAGATCTTATGCTCTACCTGCCTAATACTTTCGTTCTTTACCTTGCAACTCTGTTTATTCTTTTTCACCTTTCAGGATCCTATCCTCAATTCCTAGCCTAGAAAGCACCTGCATTTTTCCTTCAAAATACTTATCACAAATTAATAATTATTTATTCATGAGGTTATTTGATTGATTGTCTGCACCAGATTGCATCTCTTGACTGTATCAGATCTATTTTGCTCATCTTTGAATCCTCAGCACCTGGCAGAGTGCCTGGCATGTAGCTGGAGTTCAACATTATTTATTTACAGAATAAAAATATTTATCAAATGAATGCATGAACTTAGATCTGGTGGGAAACTTAGGAGAACTAATAATAATGGAGAGCAACTGCACATTATAAGGCATGAAAAAATGCTTACATTTGCAAACTGAGCCAAGCTAACTGGGTAATGTGAAATGCTATCACTGACTTTTGACAAGTTATTTATTTGACCTCTTTGTTACTGAAATGCCTCATCTCTATAATATTAATGGAACTATCTAAACATTGTTTGATATCAAAACTCTAACCTTTACATTGAATTTGATTCGGACTACAATAATTGTCCACTTTAATACAATTGACTGTGTGAGTTGTATCATAGTCAGTGAGCCAGGAAGGAAAGTGTAAAAGGAGGAATAGATCTAAATCTCTGCAGGATGAACTTTTTTTTTTTTTACTTCATCATACTATGGGGTACAAATGTTTAGGTTACATATGTTGCCTTTGCCTTGCCCAAGTCAGAGCTGCAAGTGTGTGCCTCCCCCAGACAGTGTGCACCCCACCTATTAGGTGTGAATACACCCATCCTCTCCTCCCCACTTCCACTTGCCTGACACACTATGAATGTTGCTACTATATGTGCACTTAACTGTTGATCAGTTAATACCAATTTGATGGTGAGTAGATGTGGTGCTTGTTATTCCATTCTTGTGATACTTCACTTAGTAGAATGGGCTCCAGCTCTGTCCAGGATAATACAAGAGGTGCTAGATCACCATTGTTTTCTGTGACTGAGTAGAACTCCATGGTATACCTATATCACATTTTATTGATACACTCATTTATTGATGGGCATTTGGGTTGTTTTCCACATCTTTGCAATTGTGAATCATGCTGCTATAAACATTCGAGTGCAGATGTCATTTTTATAGAATGTCTTTTTTTCCTTTGGGTAGATACCCAGTAACGGGATTGATGGATCAAATGGTAATTCCACCTGTAGCTCTTTGAGGTATGTCCGTGTTACTTTTCACAGAGGTTGTACTAGTTTGCAGTCCCACCAGCAGTATAAGGGGTGTTCCTATCTCTCCACATCCACACCAACATCTATTTTTTTGGGACTTTTTGATAAAGCCCATTCTCACTGGAGTTGATATCTCATTGTGGTTTTGATTTGCATTTCCATGATGGTTAGAGATGTTGAACATTTTGTCATATGTGTGTTGGGCATTAGTCTGTCTTCTTTTGAAAAGTTTCTGTGTATAGCTTTTGCCCACTTTGAAGTAAAAAATTTCTGTCCCTTTTACTTATGAAGAACCCTTCAGTTAAAGGTGTTTGTTGTATCACAAATTATACAAGCTACTTCAGTGGTAGCTGCACAGTCCTGAGTTCTCTATAGTAAGGCTGTGTAAAGTAAATCTCTAAAACAGCATATAGCGAGAAAGAGTTAGTGTTCCAAGATGGGCTATTGCTGCTATTTTTTAAATAGAAGAATAAGTAAAAACTTAAAGATAAATAACTTCCAAATTCTGATTCAGGCAAAAGTTCCTCTATAAACAATTTCAGCTTTTCTACATCCTAATTATTGTTTTCTCTTTTCAAATGATTAGACTATGCTACTTTATCTTCATTTTCCTTATAAATAACTATACATTATGACCATGATTCAAATGCATAACTTTCACAGGAAAAGCAATTACAGCCTGAGCAATGAGTACCAGTAGGGAATATGAACCTGTAATAAACCATATTTGGGGCTGAAGATAATCTGAGTTTTGCATAATTTAGGCTAGGGAAATATTTAACTGACAGTTAGGCTTCAACTAGGGAAAATTCTCAGAACTATCTTTTAGCCCAAAGTGTGAAAAAAGCATCCACTGTGGTGCAATTTCTCCATGATATATACTGGAATTAAAGGCAGCGTAAATGATGTCAAAACACCTGGTGGTTGAGATGTTCGGTTCCTTAAATTAGCAGTAAAACCTGTGAGAATAAAGTGAAATCTAACCAAAGAGCAGTGCATAGGTGAAGGAAGTCTTATATTGAGGCCATTCCCATTTTTCCAATCATAAAACCCTTTCACATGGAATCCAAAGGGTCAAAGTCCATCTTGTATCAAGGAATTTCAGAGCAGAGTTCCAATTATAAAGAGTAAAGTCCACCCATATCTCTTAAGTTCAATATTAAATCGTCTCTACAAAATACTTGCCCTGACTCCCAGACACCTGTTCCCTTACACAAATTTTTACAAGGTCCTTACAGATGAAATGAAAATGAAGATCAGAGTTGACAGAAATCACAACCAACCTGAAATTAACCTTACAGCTGTTCTACTTTTGAAGAAGAAAATGTTCTTTTTCTATAAATGTTCCAACACACAAAAAGAAAAAAAATCAGTCATATGTTATATGCAAGTCATAAGATCCTTAATTTAAGGGTTTTTAGAGGAAAAAGCCAGATGATTGTTTCCCCCACTTTTTAAATTAAGAATGTGCAATAAAAACCTTTATTTACATAGTAGAGATAGAAAATGTAAGCTTCAACATATGTTTATAGCTATTGTGAGGTGAAAGAAATAAAGGAGAGGAAAGCAGGGAAAAAGAAAAGTTTAGGAAACACTGAAGTATGTGTTTTCATATCAGTTAAGTGTCTACAAACACTAGTGGGGCCTCCACATTCTACAGAAATTGGAGTGTATATTATCATTGCCCTTTGAAGCTCTCCTTAGCTCTCCTGAAGTTACAACTCTGGTAGAGCTTTTCCTTTTCCTTTTGCGATGCAAAGATGTTTTCAAAATAAAGACATATTTTTATTCATCCTCTGAATGTTTGCCTCTGTATATTTAAGTGATTTTAGAAATTTTTGAAATACAATTTCTAGTCTAAGAAAAACAGATAAATTTGTCTGTCATTTCTAGAAAAGTCCCTTTAACTTTCAAACCTTCCCAGATGAACTAAGGTCAGTTCCTTACAAATTGAGAGCTGTTTATTTCTGTTTTCAAGAAAATCTCTAAACCTTTCTGGATATTGTTTTCCTCTTAGAAAATCACTAAATTGACTTGGATGATCTCCAGGATTTGTCCCAACTTTAATATTCAACCACTGTGTCTCGAAATGTACAGTTAGGATCATTATTTCTTTAGTAATTACCTCCACACACTTTAAAATTCAAATAATACCCATTTTTGTTGGACCACTTGTAATAGGAATAATACATATTTTCTTTCCTAAAGTGAAAATCTTTCTAAGAAAAAATTACAAATCTATTGAGTCTCCTTTGCTACTCCAATCTGAACGAAGAAATTGCTCTAAAAGCCTCTTGGAAGGGAAGTGGTTTGGGTGACACAGCTGCCTACTGTGGTGTCTCCACCGTCTTTCCCTGAATGGTCTCTGTCCCAGACTAATTTAGGTGACTCTTAATTGGACCATAGCTGTCCTTTGAGTCTCTTCATTAATTAACGACTAACATTTCCTCATTATTATTGGGCTAGGCACTTAAAAACAGGGCAGTTAGGGAAATAGCATTGTGTCTGCCCCCATGGGGATGGGGATGGGGATGGGGATGGGGATGGGGCCTGGATTAAATGATGCCTTTTAGATCTCTACCAGCTCCTAAGATACTATGAAGCATTAATGTTCAAACTTCCTATTTATTTCTCATTGAACTTTATCAAAAAGAATAGAGAAAACCGGTTTGTGAAGTTACATGCATGGTAGTTAATTTATCATAAAATGCCTGCTGAACTTGAATATATCTGGCCTAAAAATAATCAGGTGCTGTTTCTCTCAGTAGCTGAGGAATCTGTAGCAAATGCTGAGACTTGGTCCTCCAGCCTTTCAATCTCTTGTTTTTGTCAAGCTGTAGAGGTGGGAAAGTTTGAAAATCAGTGAACTAAATAAAGTATTCCAACTGTCTATCTCCATTCTTTCTGTATACTTCTTAGACTTTTTGTTTATTTTTTAATTTCCCCATAAAGAATATGATCACTATTGTTTATTACAGATTAGGGCATTTTGGTGAGATGGCATATGCAAGGCGTTGCATTGGAAAGTATGAGCCAAAGAAAAGAGAAGAACAAGAGGACCCCCAAATTATTGATAATCAGAGATAGAAGGCATTGCTGAAATAGAGCAACTGGTTCAGACATGAAATGGGTAGAAATGTCTTTGATGCACCATCAAATGTGTGGCTTATGTAGGACCTTTTCCTATCTTTTGCTAAGACACATGTCACTAACTGAACATGATGATTTTTCTAGCCAAAACTGAACACAACATCAAAGTCTTTATCATAAAATTATTGCCATGAAACTATTCTTAATCAGAATTAATGAGCAAATTAAAGCCTATTTACTATAAGTGACTTTGTCCAAATATGTGATTTTATTAATATAAAATCAGGATAAGAGTGTATTCCTGATGTGTCCATTTATCTAATCAATGGCAAGGCATGAATAATAACCTACGTTTTTTTCCAAGTCTTTTCCTTAAGAAATAATCCATTTATCCAATACTTAATGAATACTTGTTACCTGCTAGACAAGGTACTAGATATTAAGTTATGCATATGAAAAAGCCATCATTAAAAATTTCAATGAATTTTTAAAATATATCAATGGAATAATTTTTAATTTTTCTGATTGAATAGTAGAAATGTTTAAATACAAAATAAAGTTATGAATTTAGTCATCTCTAGTTAACTTTGAAAAAAAACGCACATACCTTCTAAATTTTTTCAAAAGTACTGTAAAGGAAATAATTAATGGATGCCTAATTAATGTTTATTTTTGCTAGAATACTTGGTTTAAATAAGTCAAATTTGTATGACATTGCAACATTGTGTTTGTCTATATTGCACTGTTGTGTTTACTTCATAGAAATAATACATACTGTGCTCAGTATACTTCTGCTGAAGTTACAGGCTTGTCATGAAAGAATTTAACACATTAACTGTCATGTGAGTTGTATTTAACTCATGCTAGTTTTGAGCCCAGGACCCCATGAAGCATATGTACCTCATGCGTCTCTTTACCCTGGGAGTACCATGAACTATTTTTCAAGTTGCATGTAACTCACACACAGAAAATAAAAAAATAATAAATTTTTCATTAAATTAGAAAGGATCATTTTGTTTTTGAAGTTTTCATTCTATTTTCATAATGAAACACCATGGCCCCAAGGGAAAACTTTTTTTTCCAGTGTGGCAGTCAATGAAACTAAGCTGGGAATCAAAAGAACAAGGTTACAAAATAATCTCTGCCACTAATTAGCTATGTGACATTGGTCAAAAAATTTGATTTTTCTGGAACCTCAAAAGTCTTAGTAAAATGAAAGTGAGAAAAGAGATAAGAATTATTTTTTGCTTTTGCAATAACTAAAAGTACAGTATTAATATTTTATTTCAAATGATTCTTTAAGTTCCATGAATGCTATGTTTTAATTTTGTAGACTGTTTATATCTACCATTTTGTGTCTATACTAGTCTGTTTACAAACATAAAATAATGAGCAAACAAAAATGTAAAGTCTATATATATAACATTTGAATAATCCAAATAAAAGTACTAAGAATGAAAAATATTATTATTGAAATTAGAACTTCAATAGATATACCAAACACTAGGTCAGGTTCTGCTTCAAGAAGAATAAGAAAAGGTATTAAAAAAAGAAAAAGATAGACCTAAAGAAAAGGCACTGAATGAAGCACAGAGAGAAATAGTTTGCAACTTTTCCTTTTAGTTTAAATTAATCATGAACATTTTCCACAATAATCCATATTAGTATACTAGCTTTATATTATTGCTTTAAAAGTCACAAAGTATTGTATAAAGTTGATATAAAATAATTTCTTTCATTATCTATTCAGGTACAATTAAATTGTTTTAATTATTTTTGCTCCATGGTATTCAGGCATTCAATATTGTCAAACAGATGGCTAAGAATAGTTTAATTTTTTTAAGACTATTTTTTAGACTCACAGCAAAATTGAGAGGAAGGTACAGAGATTTCCTATATACCCTCTGCCCGACACATGCACAGCCTCCTCCATTATCCACTTCCAGCACCCTAGTGGTCCATTTATTCTGATTGATGATTATGCACAGATGCATAATTATCATCTGAAGTCCATAGTTTGCATCAAGGTACACATGGCATTGTACATTCTACATGAGCTGGGCACAGTGACATGCACTTATAGTCTCAGCTACTCAGGAGACTGAAGTGGGTGGATTGCCTAAGCCTAGGAGTTTGAATCTAGCCTGGGCAACATAGAAGGATCCCTGTCTCTAAAAAGAAAAAGAAGTATTTACATTCTATGAGTTTTAACAAATGTATAATGCCATGCATCCACCATTATATTATAATATAGAATATGTTCACTGCCCTAAAATCCCTCCATTCTCTGCCTGTTCATCCTTCCTACCCTGCAACTCCTGGCAACCACTGATATTTTACTGTGGCCACAGTTTTGTCTTTCCTAAACTTATATAGTGGAATCATACAGTATGTAGTCTGATTTGTTTTTCCAATGTGAAAGCATACTTTTTCTTTCTTGATTCTTGTAATGTCTAGTCTTTACTTTTTAACCTCAGGAGTTTCCTTGGCCAGTATCTAATTGTCTACTCTTTTTTTATTTTTTCTTATAATTCATGGGTAATTTTGATATTCAAATTTGGGTCTTTTTCCATTTCAACAATGTTTTATCATCATCATCATCATATCTGAATATTCTTTCTGTTCCCTCTTTGAACATCGATTATTTGTTTTTTTAACAGCATCTGTTTAGTCTTCCATAAATATTATTCTCTCTGATCCCATTCACTGCATTCTGGATGTATCTCAAGCTCATCTGCCATAATACAGATCTAATTTTATGCAAAGTTAATACCATTTTTCTTTTCACTGTTTCTAAAGCAGTTTATAATTTTTTCTATAAACCTCTCTTAAACTTTCCAGTTCTACTCTGCTTTGCTGGAAATATGGCCAATTAATGTGTGTATGTATGTAGGCATGTACGTATGCATGTATGTATGTATGTATGTGTGGTTACACTGCTAGTTTTTACTATTATGAAGTTGACTAGAATTTTTTTGTTTTCTTTAATCTAATACATATCAGCCAACATTGTCATTTTAATTCATATGTGGGAAGTAGAAATAATCCTTGTCTGTGGAATTCATGTGTATATGGATTTTGACCACTCCATTTGAAATCAATTTATTGAGGATTGTTCCTGATCTGAGGTTTAATCCTATCTACAGGCTAACAAGTAATAAATACTGCCATACTTTTGTGGATGCAGAGGACACGAGACCCCTGGGTCTGAAACAAAGTACCTTTTACTCACATCCACAGCAGTCGTCAAGGTATTAGCATTTTCACCAGTTCCCCCAAGCCCTGATTCCTTCAGAATGATGTGAATATGGCCTGGAAACACCCGCACACACAGTTGGTTTTGTTACAGGACAGAAATCCCAAGCTTAGAAAACCTGAACCTTTTATGATGAACAATGAGCATACCTGAGGACAGCATTATCTTTATTATACTCAACAGTAAACACACTGCCTTGCTCTGGGGATAGAGACAATGTTTACCTTCCAAGGTTATAAGCATCTTTGAAAAGATAGTCCAGGACAAAGCACTCAAAGCCTCTGCTGGCAAGATGTGCAGAAACAAGAGAGACTATGAAGAGCTGTCTCCCAACATTATACAAGTCAGATATCAGTTACATGTAACAGAAAACCTGACTGATGGAGACTTCAACAAGATAGTGACATATTTGCCTCATTATTCATGCAAAAACGTCCAGATCCAAGTGGTCCAGGGCTGGTTTGGTGGCTCAGTAACACCATCAGAGACTAAGCTAACCTCTTTCTGCTATCTTTGGTTTTATTCACAAGTTTGCTGCCCCATGATGGCAACATGGCCCTTACATTCGACACATCATGTCCACATGCAGGATAGAAGGAGAAAGTTGTAGCACCTGAATTAAGAAAGCCAAAACCTTTCCTGAAGCCTGCAGCTTGCACCCATTCACCCAAATTATGTCACGTAGTTGCCATAACTGCAAAGCAGTGTGAGCAAGCAGGTACTGTTCATATGGGCACTTTATTCTCAAGCATTGTATGATAATCCTTCCTTTTCAATGGCCCTCAGTATGCTATTATTCCGAATTCTGATCTCTTGGTATTTAAAGAATCTCTCTGAGGTCCTGAATAAGCGGTGGTCCCACTGCTATAACTTTCTTTGTCTTGTCAGGTACAATGCCAGCTGCCCCTGGTGAATCAGAAAAGTGGAACAAAGAAGATTGTTTTTCTCTCCATAGCTGAGGATAGCACACTGCAGTGCCCAGGGGATCTGCAAGGCAGAGAATCATCCCTCATTTCACAAATATTAGAACACAGACTAAAAGATTAAGTGGTTTTTAAAATATAAGTGAATATCAGAAACAGACCTAGAATGCCAGAATGCAAAATTACAGCTTTGTATTTAATGCTGTTCCTATGGATACATTACTCATTCTAAATTATTATTGATCTTTCTCTGAAATAATCTCTTAAAGGACTGTTCAGTTATATCTTCTTGGTGGATATGTCTACATCTTGACTGGAGCATGAAACTAAATGTGAAAATATCCTCTTCTATAGTTTTCTTCTTGCCTGTGAAGTTGAACAGGTAAATATGCACTATGACCAATAGTGACCAGAGGGAATGGACATCCTTTTCCAACCCGCTAGATTTATATTTTTCCCGTGGAAGCTTGATTTTTGTTCTACAGAAGAAACCTAAAGCAAGAATTCAGACCAGCTTTCTACCTTTTCTACAATTTAGTATCTCTATAAAAATTTAATTAAAGGATGACACAGAAAAGATGTATATTCTTACATACAGTTGTTTCCCAAATATAGCCCATGTTATAATGCAGTGGTTCAGAGAAGATTCTTTAGAGTATGAAAGATTTGTGTTTGAATTGCCACTCTGGCACTTACATAGAACCATTGCCTAACAAATGGATTTGTGTGTCTTTGTATATTCTTGATACTCAGGGCCTTGATTAATTCCAGGCTTATTTAATGGCTCAGTTAAATACAAATTCAGAGGTCATTTCACCAAACAAATAAAATAAAGACACTCCAAGCCACTGAGGGACCTCTAGAAGACAGGGACTCATTGAGAAATTTTCACTGCTCCACCTAAGACATTTTTCTCTCTTTCCAGAGGTGCTTCCATGCCATCAACCTTTTTCTTAGTTCCATGATTCTCTCTAGTAATTATGATTCCAAAGTTCCTACGGAAATCATGATGATATCCCAATTCCACAGGGCAGAGTGTGGCATAAAATGAACAAGAACACTTTAATACACTGAATAAACTCAGAAATATAAAACAAAATCTGTCTCCAAAATGTAGTCAGAATACTAAAGTTAGCTCTGATCTTCCATTCTCACTAACTCAGTGGGTCAGAACTCCCCTATCTTTGTGGCTGACAACCAACCAGTGGCCCCAGGTATGAACCACAAACTGCATATAGGCTACAAAAAGTGAAACACCCATTCTACTAAGTGAAGTATCCCAAGAATGGAAAAATAAGCACTACATGTACTCACCAGCAAATTGGTTTCACTGATCATCACCTAAGAGCACATTTAGGAATAACATTAATCGGGTGTTGGGTAGATGTGGCAGGGGAGGGGATGGGTGTATACATACATAATGAGTGCGATGCGCGCTGTCTAGGGGATGGACACGCTTGAAGCTCTGATTTGGGGAGGGGGGCAAGGGCAATATACATAGCCCAAACTTTTGTACCTCTATAATATGCTGAAATTTAAAAAAAAAAAAAAAAAGTGAAACACACATACACAGACCAAAAACATCGTCCTGGTCTTTATACAAATTATTTTGTTTTGTGGATTTTTGTATGAGTAATATTATTATTATGCATCAGAGAAGAGCATATTTCCATTGTCTAACTATTAAACTTCAAAATTACTGTGATTTTGATTTAATGCAATAGCTGGAGGTCAGACTTTGAATTTCAGTTGATTTAAACTGTCTCAACACGATAGTGATACAGCTTGATACAGATGGTGACAAACTGTTTAATCATCACAGTCAATATAAACAGTTGTTTGACTAGTTCTGCATCTTTGTTCTGTTTCATTTTATTGACTGGGGTTAAATCTTTTTAGTGTTTAGATAAGACTGATCCAATATAACCACCAAAAAAGCATTAGTAAGTGCCTCCTTAATATGAATACCTTATTCATTCTTTCTCTCAACAGGTAATATACAGAAGTGCTTATTCTCAGAACATCATTCTTTGTGCTAAGGAATCAAGATAATAAGTTCTTAGCTCTAAGGAAGAAAATTCACAGTACTACATGGAACTTTATTATTTAACTTGGAAAGAAAAGTGAAAGCCCAGTACTTGATTATGGGTAAACATCAATAAATGTAGTCATTTGTGAATAACTTTAGGGCATTTTACAAACTGAGTTTCAAAGTATCTTAGACAAACTGTGGAAATCTCTGAGATCGCATCCACTATTGTTATATAATTACTCCTGAGGAGGTGGTGATGGTAGTTCCTCTGAATGAGTGTGCTTTCTGCTGAAATAATTCCAGTGGAGCTCTTTTAGGATCAATGCATATACTTCCTTTATCATTTGTTTTCATTTTCAAGTAGATTTCTATGTGTTAACTCTAGGTTTTAATACCTACCTTCCCAATCTGCCTCCTCCAAGTTCAAGCCCAGAAAGGAGTTTGCATCTTTAATTAGCTGTCTATACCTGTTTTAACAAAGTGGCACCTGCAGCTTGGCATAGCAGTAGCAGTGCCATGTGCTTCCTGGTGATAAAACCCAGCATCCCAGAGAGATGCAAGGACTCTTGTTTATAGATTGACAGAGCTGAAAACCAGTGTATGCTGTCAGCTGTGAAAAGAGAATTCTGAACCCTGAAAGCCAGATTTCAAGTTTTCCGCAGGAGCCCTGTCATCCTTTCTGACTTCCACTATATAAGTCCCCTACAAATCACGACTTACAGCTGGCCTCTTTTCACGACAAATATTTAGCCTGCAGTCCTGACTGCTCTGTTAAACATGCACACACATGCACCTGTACCCCCCACACACACACACACTAGAGAGAGAGAACAAGCAATAGAGAGATCCCCACTGAAAGCGTGTGATATGACCTGGTCCTACAAAGCAATCTGCCAGATTTCTACAGTAGAGAAGCATATAAAACAGTTTCAGTGGTTTGAGTAATCACACTCAAATGTGAACTAAGCAAGGTGCCATCAGGCTCCTTAAGACTTATTTTTCCAATGTCCTGTGTCTTATTGAAGACAGGCCAGAGAGGACAAGGGGAAGAAGATGAAGTGAAGATTCTTAATCTCTTTGTGCTTTGCATCAGAATGATATCAAAATAGTGTCAAAGCTCAAGTGTACAAAGCACCAGAGTATTTTGACAGTGACGAACTTTTATAGTGCAGCAGCAACACCTGGACCTTCTGAAGATACACTCAAGCTCATTGAATAATCCTACTGATTTTATCTATATAAAAAAAAGGATATCTAAAAACCTAATCAGCTAATGGCTGAAATTCCAGAAATGAGGAAAGAAAAATAGCATCAACAATTTTTTCATTGTATTTAGAATCTTATTGGTCCAAAGTATGATTCCTCTTATGCATAAGCAAGTTGCTTTCAGTCCCTATCTTTTGTTTTTTGGTACAACTGTCCTAAAACTCTAGGACTCTGAAGAGTTCAAACACGTAGATTCTGTTTTGGAAGGTAAGTTAATTAGCATTTTTTGACTGACCTTCATCGGCTATGCAAAAGAAAAAAATTTGGAATTTTGTAATTAAAAATCCTACCTGACAATTATGCAAACAGTAGGGTGTAACTATGAGTCATTCAAAGATGGAACTGTTTTCCTCTGTTTGCAGTGTATTTTTGTGTCAGTTACTTATAATGCAAAGAATGTTTTTACCCCCAAAACATCTACAGAGCCCATAAAGCTATGGATAAACAAGCTGGATATTCTCATGCATCACCTACAATGTTATACTTTTAATTGGAGAATCTATGGCTTATTGATGATGCTAAATAGAGAGAACACAGCTTGATTTTCACATTACAGGCTGAAGTCTCAGCTCTAATAGTTAAAAAAAATTATTCTGTGATTTAGAAACTGTACAAATGAAAAATAAATGTAATTAAGGAGTAAATATGAAAATATACAAGGTAATACTCCTTGAGTTTTTATCACATTTCAAAACTAGTATTTTAGCAGAAACCATCTAGAATATTGTGATAGTGCTTCGTTCAATCATTCATTTATTTAGTTGCTCCGCAAGTACTTTGTGAGTGTCTACTGTCTATCAGGCCTATTCTACCACCTGGAAATTCAATGATGAAAAACAGGCACATTCCAATTCCTCATGAAGCACACAGATTTTAAGTATTATTAAAGAAAAATGTAGAATGCTTAAATAGTTATAACAGGAGAATTTGATTATGAACATAAGTAAATCTTCCCTGAGGAATGTCATTTGAGTTAAAATCCAAACATTGAACAGAAATTAAATAAGTGAGAATGCCAGTTGGAGATGGCATGCCAGGCATCGAACGCATGTTAAGTCCTCAAAGTGGGAGGAGGCATGGCTCAATAGTAGAAAATAAAGAAGGGAGCATTATTGGGACAGATAAATTTAGAAAGAAGGGCAGGAAATGACAATGAAGATGTGGGTAACTAAGAAGCTCTGAAGGTGTTTAAGCATGGAAGTAACAAGGTGGAAATCAGGGTTTGTAGACTTATCATTTGATCCAGCAATCCCACTACTGGGCATCTACCCAAGGGAAAAGAAGTCTTTTTATCAAAAAGACACCTGCACTCACACGTTTATTGCAGCATATTTCACAATCAAAGGTATGGAATCAACCTAAGTGCCCATCAATTCATGAATGGATTTTATATATATATAAGTGTATACATATGTATATCACATACACACGCTTATCAAATATGTATATGTGTGTATATATTCACACACACACACACACACACACACACACACACCATGGAGTACTGCTCAGCCATAAAAAGGAATGAAACAATGTGTTTTACAGCAACCTGGATGGAACTAGAGACCATTATTCTAAGTATCTCAAGAATGGAAAAACAGACACCACATGTACTCTATAATAATCGGGAGCTAATCAACAGGCACACATGGGCACAAAGAGATGTAAAGGTCATTGGAAATCAGAAAAGCGGGAGGGAGGGAGAAAGGGTTGGGTAAAAACCTACCTATCAGGTACAATGAACACTATTCGGGTGATGGGTACACTGAAATCCCGAACTTAAGGAATAACATAAATAGTTGATTAACACATATTTTTATGTCATATGTGTTATATGTTATATTCTTTTTTGATTATATCTATATATTATTAAACGCACTTATATACAAATCCAATGTACATAAATTTGGTCATAACGTACCTAATAGATTTTGATGTATATAAGCATATGTAATATAATTCTTAATATGTTTAAACATATACAGCTTTATGGCTGTGTCTCTTTATACTGTTGTGATGTTTTACTTTGGGCTGTCTGCCACAAATACTCCAGAGTGCCAGGCATTGCCCTAGTGATCTTCAGAATATCCATTCTATGTTTTGGGTGACCTCTTGGATCTGTCAGACAAAATATTCACAAGCTGTACATCCAATAAAGGACTAACAACCAGAATCTACTAAGAACTCAAGCAAATCAGCAGGAAAAAATCAGACAACTCCATAAAAAAGTAGGCAAAAGACATGACCAGAAGCTTCTCAAAAGAAGATAGACAAATGGCCAATAAACATGAAAAAATGCTCAGTGTCACTAATCATCAGGGGAGTGCAAGTTAAAACCACAATGAGATATCACTTTACATCAGTCAGAATGGCTTTTATTAAAAAAGTCCACAAACGATAGATGCTGGCATGAATGCAGAGAGAAAGGAACACTTATACGCTGTTGGTGGGACTGCAAATTAGTACAATCTCTTCGGAAAATAGCATGGAGATTCTTCAAAGAACTATATATTCTATTCTTAAAGTAAGCTAGATAAAAGAAAATGTTTAGAAAATCCTAAGGAGCAGAGAATATATTTATTATTCATTAAGTTAAAGAGAATCATCCCAAAAGTCTTCACTCTTGTCATTTTTACATTGAGTGGGCTGAGGAGGAGAAGTAAGAGGAGGGGCTGGTCTTGCCATCTCAGGGGTGGCAGAGGCAGAAGAGAATCCGAGTATAAGTGGACCCACACAGTTCAAGCCCCATTCTAGAGTCAGCCATATTTATATATCTCCATCTCTATATTTACATATATACATTTATAGAGATATAAATTAAATGAATAAAAAGATTTATGCTTAGGAATTTTCTTACTCCTTTGTGGGGACCTGGCTAAGTGTGTCGGAAATCCACAGAGCCAGCAACAAAAAGAGAAGATCGCAAGTAGGCTGGAACTTCAGAGGCACAAAATGAAGCTTCTTTCCCACAGATGAGAGTCTCTCTTTACTCAGGGAAGACCCAAGATCTGTTTTAAAGGTCTTCTAACTAAGTCAGACCCATCCAGGATTTACTTAAAAGTCAACTAATTAAGGACTTTACTCACATCTGCAAAAATCCCTTTACATCAGCCTTCTCACCTAGAGCTCAGGATCCTTTTTCAAGCTCATTCAGGCTGTTGGCAGAATTCAGTTCCTGTAGGGTGAGCCTGAGCTCCCCATTTCCTGCTGGCTGTGGGAGCGGAGGGTGAATCTCCAGTCCTAAAGGTTGCCCTTAGGTCCTAGCCATCTGGCCCTCCCACAGTGTGGGAGCTTATTCTTCAAAGCCAGCAGGAGAATCTCTCTTTATTCTGCTAAGAAGTTTTATATAACTTAACGTAATCACTTGAGTAACTATACGAAAACGTTTGCCATATAGCACCACTATCATATTAGTGGGTCCTAGCCACAGTCAAATTTTAAGATTGCACAGGGCATGTATTTCATGGGCCAGGAATCTTGGGGGCCACCTTAGAGTTATGCCTATCACAACATGCAAAAGGAAAAAATACCTGAAAAGCATGACAGTAAAACCTAAGATATAAAACTCGGGACCAAGGCTATCAGGGGAGAAGGGAAAGAGAGGTATTTGGGAGAATTATCTGTAGGGAAAACAGAAGAGGGCAAAGGGTCTGCAAGTCATATTCCTGTTGGCCATAGTTTCACCAAAGCCCCTTGCCTTCTTCAATGTTCCCTATCCTGGAAAGTTTCAGACTCAACTCCCATTCAAAAGTCTCTTTTTCTGCCTCCCCAGAAACAGAGTAATGGGAATTTGTAAGGTATGTTAGTATCTTCAGAATGTTTTTTCATATGTCATTTAACATGTTTATTTTTTTAAATCTCACTTCAAGAATTGAGAACTCCCATGTCCTCAGCCCCATTCCCTCGGTTCATGACCACCATCATTCCTGACCTCTGATGCCAAACTCAGTGCTTCTGAGCTCGCTATGCCCAAATCAGAAACAACAGGAGGCTCCTGGAAGAGCAACCCAGCTGGATCACCCTAGTGGCCTGGCCTTTAGTTTCACTACAAGTGAGCAGATCCTTCCAACAGTGATTTTCATGAAATCTTCTAACATTACTCAATGACCAAACCAGGGACTTGCTAAAGAAAATGGTTAAAGTAGTGAATTTTCTATATATTGTTGGGCAAAAGCCCTGAATTCAGTTCCTGCAGGGACTGAAGTGCCCAAAGCTCACAATATTATGAAACTGTCTGAGCAAAAATTATATCCCCACAAATGTGGAAATAGAACATAATGAATGCTTTAAAAAAATTCTATTAAGAAGTTTGTCATTTGTTTTTTGCTAGCTTTACCTTATCCATACTCTTTGAAAAGAACAGTAGGTTGTGCTACCTAACCTTTTGTTTTTTGAACATAGCAGGCAATTTTCATGCTACAAATAATCATATCAAGAAATAAATGAAAATTTGAATATACAGATAAATATAAATGTCAAATTTTATCCTGAATGAAATAAAAGCATCATTTTTTATGGGGAACATAAAATGTCAGTATATTATTTACTTATATGGAAGCAAAGCCTTCTGTCGAGTGATTTAGAGAATAGGATACAAAATAGAGCAATAAAAAATTAGAGTTGGATCAGAGAAATAAATTTTAGACAAATTTTGAAACTGGTAGACATGGAAAATAATAAGAGAATGGGGACTTCTAGGTGGGGAGACTTGTATAAGTAAACAGAATAAATAAATGAGAATTATAAATTCTGTCTTAGATATTTTATTATTTATCTAGCCATTAATTCTTTCCACAAATAGTTCTTGAACAGCACTAAGTGACAAGCCTTATGCTAAGTGCCTTTTATGTACTCTCTGAGTTTGTTTACTCTTCACAATAACCTCATGTGCTTGGCACATTTAGTATCCCTACTTAGGGATGAGAATTGAAGATTAGAGGGGATACACTGCTTAAGATCACCTAGCTAGTATATCAGAGGGCCTGGTTTTGAACCCACAACAAATGGGACTAACAAATTGACAATGATGAAAGAAAACACTGTAGAACAACCACTGAAAACAAATGTCAATATTAGGAAGAAGAGGTCAATTTGAATATGGGACTACCATGCTGGAAATATATTTAAAGACTTAGAGATTAGAGAGAGAAGTGGGAATTTAATATTATTTTTGTGTCTCCTTGGAAGTGTAGTTCTCTATGTTGGGTAATTAACACCTCACCCACTAAGAGGTTCCGATGGAAGACCCAATTCCAGGACCTCATTCCTCCGGCTATAGGGATGGTCTCTTGACCAAAGCAGAGCCAATTACAGCACCTGGCCAGGTTATTTTCTGACTAGAAATGGCAGGAAAAACTGTCTTTCCTCTTAGATAGCTACATTAGAGAAATGTGAATATAAAGTAGCCTGCGACTTATGCTCCTTGCTACACAAAGAAAGCTTGTGTGCAGAACATGAGAAGGAAGTCAACGGAGAGAGGAATCTAGAAATGGGGAAGAGAAATCTGGCAGCCTGCAAGTCCTTGGATTCACTCATCCCCAAGATAAGTTTTTCCTCTTCTTTTTTACCAGGTTAGTTACATATGCCAATAAACTCTCCTTTTAAACTTAAGCTAATGTGCTCAAGGAATCCTAAAGAATACAAGTTGACAAAATCGGAGATTTGTGTCATCTACAGGGTTTGGAGGTAATGGAGCACCATGCTAGAAAAATAACCATGTAAATGGAAAGGAAGATCTGAGAGACATCATGGAGAAAGTATCCCCAGAACTTCAAAATGGGATGACCTTAACAGGATAGAGGAGAACAGCGATTTCAAACTTAAGAGAGAAGCAAGAAAATCAGCTCTGGCTTGGTGACACCTTATGATTGATTATGTCATGGTAAATACCAACATGTCAACTGAATTTTTCTCTGCACCTAGGACATACATCAACTCTGCAAAACACTTACCAACTCTTTCTCTAAGCTACTGCCAAGCCAACCCCAGCAACTCTCCAATGAGCCATATCTGTCTCATTTTCACAATTCCTTGCAGACTCCTACCACCCAACTTTGTCATGCCATTCTTTATGAGCTTGTTCTCTTCCTCTTAAATGTTCCCTCCTCTAAGGGCTTCAACTTGAAGTTAAACCCTATAACTTCTAAAAAAAACCTTCTCTAAAACTTTGCAGGCCTCTTCTTTACTAAATAGCACATCTACTTTGGGCGTAGGAAAAAAAAATGCCTTGCTTTTCTATTTTTGTTGTTACATATAAATCTCGACATGCCTAACAAATTGAAGAGCCATCTATTTTTTGAGCCCTAGGAGCATAACATGTATTTATTCATCAATAATATAAATATCAGACAGCAAAAGTGAGCTCTGGTAATTACAGTAATTAAAGTAATTACAGTAACCTGTAAAGAAACAATCTATCACTAATCACATAGCTACAGCAAATAATTTAACATATATACGTATATTAAATATAGCATGTATAGTAGATGTGTGTGTTTATGTTTTCAAATGCATTTCAAATAGTACATAAATTAAAGCAAAGCAAACCCTGGAAAAAGAGCAAAAGCCTCGGTATAAACATCCTGCCAAATTTACTTGTACTTCATTTACTTCTATTTCTCTTATTTTAAAATCCTAAATGAAAAATTCCCTATTGTATTAAAGGCAGTTCTATAGTTTTATGATATTCAAGTAGATAGAGCATGGCACCACCTTATTTTTCATTATATGAGACTTAGGTTAAGAATTCAGATTTAGGCTCTACCACTTCCTAGCGGTACAATCTTGGGCAAGTTCATTTTCCCTATATACCTCAGTTTTCTTCTCAGTACAGCTCAAGTAGTATTGCTATTGCTCCTCTCTAGTAAGGATTTTGTGACAATTCAGTAAGTTAATGCAAGTAAAGCCCTTAAAGAGTTTGTGGCACATGAAAGAGTTTTATTAATTATCAATTAGTTTTATTAATATATTACATCATTATTCTCTGTGTCTCTTAGAAATACTGCAGTAGTACCAGAGTTTTAAAAAATACTCTTGATTTATATCCAGAAAGTTACTGCTTAAACAGATACCCTATTTAAAACAATGGATGAAAAAATGTGGAAAATTAGTTCTAAGGATATATAATTTTTTACCACTACAAAGTGCAAACATTCTGAGCTGAGAGATTTATGCAAATGTCCCTGAGCTGTAAAGTTACAGGCCTCTCTTGTGACTTCAATTGCTGGTAATAATGTTGAATTTTTCTTACATAGAATCCCTGTGGACTCTCTTTCGGTTGCAAATTATTTTCATGTTATTATTGCTATTTTTGCAAAGAAAAAATTAAGCTTTCAATAAATCTTTACTCAGATTGGCTTGATATGTCTTTTTCTTAATGCTGCAATCAAAAAAAGAAAATCTGGTTTTCCATGTACTATTTAAAAAAGGCCAAAACTTAATTAATAGTAAATTAGTTAATAAAAATATAAACAAAGACTTACTTTTTTCATTAAGATGTCATTTGTTTTCAGGATTTTAAGTTACATGGTTTAATTAATTACAATTAGATTGTGCCTACTAATTTTAATAGTAAATTTTTATTTTGTCATTTTCAGTTTTTTAAAAATAATTTCCCATCATCTTCAGTCTTGGGATTATGTAAGGCTTCTTTAACGATCTTCCCCCCCCCCCAGAAAAATAAAAAATATATGTTTGTTTTATAAATTTTAAAAAAATTCTGAAAAGGATATTTTAATATAGCTATTGAAGTTTTATCCAATCAGAAAAATATATTTCATTCAGAAAACTAGCACATACAAATTAAGAAATAACTAATATAAAAATTAAAATTTGATAGGAGCCTATTCAATAAATATTCACCTAATGTTTTTATGTATATACTTCTACATACCCATACATAAACATGCTTTCAAGTAGTAAGACAATATTGTTCTTCTATATTCTGCCTTTTCAACTTAACAAATAGCATGCACATTTTCCCATGGCATCAAATTTTCATTAAGCCAGCTTTTATTTTCATAAAGTATGGTACTTGAAAAACAAAAGTTCTGTGGTAATGTGTTATTTGAAAACCAAAGATTCTGTAGTTGAATGCATCTGGGAGACATCAAGTTAAATGGGCTTAATCACATTTATTTATTACAGTATTTCTCTGAGCTTTTCAAAGCTAATCTGTGTTATGATTCTCCAAATACGAGATTTGTTTCCCAAATGTGTTGGCCATGCCCCCATCTGTACTAGTTAGAGTTTTCCAGAGAAACAGAACCAACAGAAGAGATAGATAGACAGATAGATAGATGATGGATAGGTATTTATTTAGTATAGGAATTGATCTGCTGTCTGCCAGCTGAGAACCAGGAAAGCCAGTGATGGAATTCAGTCAGTCTGAAGGCCTGAAAACCATTTTCGGGGGGAAAGGGAGGGAATTGATGTAAGACCTTGAGTTCAAAGGTCTGAGATCCAGGAGCTGCAATGTCCAACATGGATGTCCCAGCTCAAAAAGAGAGAGAATTCTTCCTTCCTTTGCTTTCTTGTTCTAGCAGAGCCCTCAACAGATTAGATCATGCCCACCCACATTGGTCAGGGTGGATCTTCTTTACTCAGTCTGCTGATTCAAATGTTAACCTCATCTGGAAACATCCTCAAAGACATGCCAAGAAATATTTTTTACCAGCTGTCTTGACATCCAGTAACCCACTCACATTGATATATAAAAGGAACTATCGCAACCCTCCACCCTCCACTTTCAATGTTTCTCTTGGACTGGTGTTTGGTAGAACATCTTCTAAAACAATGGAACAACTTCCATTGTTATCTTAAACAATGACTTAGAATTATTTCATAGTACTGTTTCATTTATATAGACCATAATTTATTTGGTTATTCTCCACCTATTAGACATTTCAGTTGTTTTGAAGCACTTGCTATTATTAAAAAATGAACTTATTTTTTCAATATCATATCTTCCAGTATGTGTATCAGTTTATTCACAACATCAGGATTGAAAATGCTTAAGACTATAAGCATTTACTGACACTAGGCATTCATAATCAGTTTTTTTATATAAGTGATATAAGTGATATTGGCACTTTTTCCATGATATATGTTTTAAATATTTTCTTCTAATTCACAACTAATGGTCACAGACATGGTGAGCATTGCAGAGGGGAAGGGCATGCCTCTAAAGCTCGCTTAGGTGAGGCAAAGACATAAAATGTAACCAGAAGATATTTGCACTTCAGTGTTTGTTGCAACATTATTCACAATGGCTAAAATGTGGAATCAGCTTAAGTATTTATCAAGGGACGAATGGATAAAAAAGATGTGGTGTATGTACACAATAAAATGTTATTTAGCCATGAAAAAAGAAGGAAATTTTGTCATTTGCAGAAACATGGATGGATCTAGAAGACATTAAACAAAATAAACCAGACACAGAAAGACCAAAAAAAAAAAAAAAAAAAGAATTCTTATATATTGAGGGGCAAAAAATAAAAAATCAGATGGGAATGGGAAGATGGAAAAAAGATGTGACCAGACAATTCAAAAAAAGAGAGAGAGAAAATGGCCCTCAAATATATGTAAAATATTCTTCTTTAAAAAAAAGAAAAAGAAAGCTGAACTATCTTTATTAATACCACCCAAAGTATACTTCAGAATAAGAAATGTTTCCAGGAAGACGGCAGGGCAATATAAAGGTCGATGTCACCAACAAATAACAATGCTAAATTTGTGTGCACCTAACAACAAAGTTTGAAAATACATGAAGCAAAAATGATAAAACAAAAAGGAGAAATAGGAAAAGTCCATATTTGTACTTGGAGACTTCAAGGGTACTCTTTCAATAATCTATAAAATAAGTAGACATAAACAAGAATATGGAAGATTAACTCTATGATTGTATCTACATGTAATTCTAGGAAAAAAACACTATAGTAACAGCAAGCAGATTAGTCAGTGATTAGGAGGATCTTTTTCTGTGAAGGGGGTTAATATTCTAATTCATTCATAATAAGAGAAATATAGACTAAAGCAACCCATGATATACCATTCTAATCTATCACGCTGGCAAAAATTTCAAAAATATGAAAATACTTTCTGCTGGTGAAGCTGTGAGAAACAGATACTAACATATATTGCCAGTGAGAAAGGAAATTAGTGCAACCCTTCTAAATGGAAACTTGGCAATATCTAATGACAAAATGATACATATATTTACTTTTGGCCCAGCTTTCCACTTATCAGAATTGATCCTATAAATACACCTCAAAAATATGAAAATATATACGCATGAAGTTAGCCATTGTAGCATTGTTTATAACTGTGAAAAATACTGGAAACAACCTTCAAGCCCACATACAGGATAGTGTTCGAATTAACTATCAATAGTCACACAACGGAGTATTATTTGGCTACCTAAAAAAAATGAGAACGATCTCTGTGAACTGAAATGCAATGATTTCCGGACATCTTGTTAAGTGAGAAAAGTAGAATCTACATTACTTCCTATAGTATGCCATCCTTCATGTAAAAAAGGAGATGTATGGGTGTATACCTACTTGAAGAGTGCGATGCGCACGGCCTGGGGAATGGACACGCTTGAAGTTCTGACTGGGAGGGATAGGGATGGGGGTGGGGGGAGGGGATCGGTGCATACCTACGTGATGAGTCCGATGTGCACTGTCTAGGGAATGGACACGCTTGAAGCTCAGACTCGTGGGGATGGGGGGGCATGGGCAATATATATAACCTGAACTTTGTACCCTCATAATAAGCTGAAATAAAATAAATATAGGAAAAAAAAAAAAAAAGGAGATGTAAAAACACACAAGTATCTGTTCTTGTGCAAAAGAAATACAGGAAACAGAGACCGGAATCCAAAGAGACTGGTCACTTACACATAGCAGGTAGCAAGAGGGAAATGGGGACAGAGTGGAAGGAAAGAAGAGAGAGCAACACTTCTCTGAGTATATCTGTTTGTATAGCCCAGACTCTTCGAAAGCATGTGATGTTTCACATATTCTTCATATGCCAAAAAAGTAAACAGTATGTTTACAGAGGAGATCCAAAATGGGATATAAACACTAATGAGTAAACCTATTTTAGGGAGGAGATCAAAGATGGCGGAGTGGTGGTGACGGCCTGAATCTGCGCTCCCGGGAAGGAAGGCATCGATCCGGACCTGCCACAACGCTAGAAGACCGCTCCCACACAGGAACAGCGGTGTGAATCCACGGAGAATCAGCGTGGGACAAACAGAGCGAGTGAGGTCTGAGGTGAACGAAAATTGGGAACGCGGGACAGACACTAGCCAGCGGAGCGCGGGTCGGATACACCCGCCCCCAGCCGGGGCGGGTGCAGCCTCTCGGGAAAGCGGCTAGCCCTCCGCTCCCAATTGAACAGAGCCCTGACCCAGGCCAGCGCAGAATCACTGAGGGATACGTGGCGCATTGCAGACAGGAGGCTTTTTTTGAGAAATTACCTTAGAACCTGGGGGATCTCAGCTGAGACAGCACTTGGCGAGGAGGGACGGATCTGCACCAGGGCGGAAAAACACAAAAGACTCCCGGACAGCAAATAGCGTTGTACCCCGTGCTGCCTTTTTCGGCGGTTCTCCAGCCGGTCACCCCCGGTGCGCGTCCTTGCTGGCCAGCCCCTGGGCAGTGGCGGTCTCTGCCTGCCGGGGAGCCGGTCCCCTCCAGCCCCGGAGCTCGGCAGGTGCCATCTTGAAAGCGAAGGCAAAACCGCTCGGGAGCCAAAAAGTGCCGAGCGGCTCTCTCTGCCCGGCGCCCTCCGCTGGTCTCTGAACCAACGCCAGGAGTACGGGATATGCCGGGGCCGCGCTCGGGGTGAAGGGGCAGAGCCGCGCTAAGGCAAAAAAAAAAAAAAAAAACAACACGAACAAGAAGAATAGGCTCGCCGAACTGTATATTTTGTTCTTGGTAAATTTCTTCTGGGTTTTGTTTGTTTATGTTTGTGTTTGTTTTTGTTTTTTTTGGGTTTTTTCTTTTTTTTCTTTCCTTTTCTTTTCTTTTTGTTTTTTTTTCCGGCGGCGGACAGCCTCGGCGGGCACCTTTGCCCTCTGGGCCTCTGGCTGCCGCGCCTTTTTGAGCAGGGAGGTTGGATCCCCACCACCCTCGGAGCTGTGCGGGCGCGCAGACGTCATCTTGAAATCCACTGCGAAACCTCCCGGGACCCAGCCGGGCGGGCGTGAAGGGGCAGAGCTGCGCTAAGGCGTAAAAACAAAAACATTTAATGGCCGCTCCGGACCCAGCCGAGCGGAAGTGAAGGGGCAGAGCTGTGCTAAGGCGTAAAACAAACAAACAAACAAACAAAAAAACATTGAGTCGCTGAATTATATACTTCAGATTTGTGTATCTTTCTGCCTTGCGGTGTGGTGAAGTGCTATGTAGTTTGTTTTTGTTCATTTTTGTTGGCGTTTTTGGTGTTTTTTGGTTTGGCTTTTTGCGTTTCTTTTCTTTTTTTTTCTTTTTTTTCTTTCTTTCTTTTTCTTCTTTTCTCTTTCGTTTTCTCCTCTTTCTTTTCTTTCTTTCCTTTTCTTTTTTCTTTTTTTTTTTTTTCTCTTCTCTTTCTCCTCTCTTTTCGCCTTCTAACTGGGGACCCATGGTGAGCTTCGGAACGGGCCATGTCCCTGGCTCTGGTACATACCGGATCCTGAGTAGTCACCCCCAGGGCCGGAGATCTGCGGGCACGCAATTGCCACTCTAGGGCCCACAGCCAAGTCACTGCGGAGCAATAGGGTACCAAGAGGCTCCCTGGACAGCCCTCTCCCCTGGTCCACGGACCTTATATAGGATCCCTGCCCAAGTGTAAACACTGAATACTTCTCCAGAAGCGAGAGTGTGGAACCTGATCCCTGGGGACATTGGGCCAAGACAGACTTTTGCCCGTGGGAGCTACAGCAACTGGGGCGCTGAGCAAGCAAAGTCACCGTCCTCTCCCCATAGCTAGTATCTTGCCGGCAGATAGAGTCAGAAACCTCCCCTATAGAGGAAGAACCAAAGGGAAACAAACAAACAAACAAACAAAGAGAATTTCGGTCTACTATTAGTGTGGACCCTGCCTGCCTTCTGAAAGACCACAACACAGTGTCCTAACTCACCAAAGCGGTCCTGGATCACTCCAATCCTCTAGGATTGGACCCATCGGAAGCAGTCCCCCAACGGAAACAGAAAAATCTCTGAACAATACACAACAGTCTCCCCCTCTTGCCAAAAGAAGCAACATACCTAGACTGTTTCACAGCCTAAGAATAGAGCACAAAGAGTCCTGTTAACCAGACTAAACCTATAAGTAAAGATCCATCGACAAATCTAGATGGGAAGGGCCCAGCGAAAAAACACGGAGAGCAAAAAGAATCAAATGGAAAGCTCATCCCCAAAGAGAAATACCAGCTCCCAACCATTTGACACAAACCAGACTCAAAACACCAACATGTCACAGGAAGAATTCCAATTATGGATTATAAACAAGCTGAATAATATACAAGAATCAATGGATAAACAACACAAGGAAAACACAAAAAAAAAATACAGGATTTGGAGGAAAAATTCACTAAAGAAATTGAAATATTGAAGAAAAACCAAACTGAACTCCTAGAAGTGAAGAATTCACTCAGAGAGCTACAAAACACTGTGGAAAGTCTCAAGAGCAGGGTAGATCAAACAGAGGAAAGAATCTCAGAAATTGAAGATAACTCCTTCCAACTAAATAAGTCAGTCACAGAGATAGATCGAAAAAGTAAGAGAAATGATCTGAGTCTTCAAGAAATGTGGGATTATGTGAAGAAACCTAACTTGAGAGTTATTGGCATTCCTGAGGGTGAAGAAGATAACAAGCAAGGGTTGGACAAGCTATTTGAAGACATAATCGAGGAAAATTTTCCAGGCCTTGCCAATACTCTAGACATACAGATTCAAGAAGCTCAAAGGACCCCTGGGAGATTCATAGCAAATAGGAAAACACCACGCCACGTAGTCATCAGGCTGACCAAAATATCCACTAAAGAGTCACTTCTCCGAGCTGTAAGGAGAAAGAAACAAGTAACTTACAAAGGAAAACCCATCAGAATTACGCCAGATTTCTCAGCTGAAACCTTACAAGCAAGAAGAGGTTGGGGCCCCATTTTCATGCTTCTGAAACAGAATAATGCCCAGCCTAGAATCTTGTACCCAGCTAAGCTAAGTTTTCTATATGAAGGAGAAATCAAGACATTCTCAGATAAACAAAGGTTGAGGGAATTCACCAAGACAAGACCAGCTCTCCAAGAAGTACTCAAAAGAGAATTATACACAGATCAGCACAAGAAAGATCCACGAATGTAAAACTACTCAAGAGCTAAAGATGAAATTCCAGATACCACAATGGCCCAGGAGAGAAAACATCACAATGAAGTTCTACCCAACAAGCTGAACAAAAAACTGTCTCACCTATCAGTTTTCTCAATAAATGTGAATGGCTTGAACTCCCCGCTCAAGAGACATAGACTGGCCCAATGGATAAAAAAATACAATCCAAGTATCTGCTGTCTTCAAGAAACTCACCTAACCTGCAAAGATGCATTTAGACTGAAAATAAAAGGATGGAAATCGATATTTCAAGCAAATGGTAACCAAAAGAAAGCTGGTGTGGCAATCTTAATTTCCAATAACTTAGCTTTCAAACCAACAAAAATAATAAAAGACAAAGATGGCTACTACATACTGATTAAAGGCACAATTCATCAAGAAGCCATGACTATACTCAATATATATGCACCCAACCTAGGTGCACCTAGATTCATAAAGCAAACCCTGCTAGATCTCAACCAAATGGTAGATAACAATACTGTAATAGCTGGAGACTTTAACACCCCACTGACAGTACAGGACAGATCCTCTAAACAGAAAATAAACAAAGACATAATGGACCTCAATAGAATGCTAGAACAAATGGGCATGGCTGACATCTATAGGACATTCTACCCAAAGTCCACAGAATATACATTCTTCTCATCAGCTCACGGGACATTCTCTAAGATTGACCATGTCCTAGGACATAAATCATGTCTTCAAAAATTCAAAAAAATAGAAATTATACCATGCATCTTCTCAGATCACAGCGGAATAAAAGTAACAATGATCACAAACAGAAACCCTCACTCTTACTCAAAGTCATGGAAGCTAAATAACCTTCTCCTGAATAATTATTCTATAAAAGAAGAAATCAAGATGGAAATCAAAAATTTCTTTGAATTAAATGACAATGGAGATACAACTTATCAAAATCTATGGGATGCAGCTAAAGCAGTCCTGAGAGGAAAATTCATATCCATAAATGCCTATATCAAAAAGACAGAAAACATGCAAATAGACAACCTAATGAATAGACTCAAAGAACTGGAGAAAGAAGAACAGAACGATCCCAAACCCAGCAGAAGGCGAGAAATTACTAAGATCAAATCAGAACTAAATGAAAAGGACAACAAAGAAACTATAAGGGAAATTAATAAAACAAAAAGTTGGTTCTTTGAAAAGATAAACAAAATAGACACACCTCTGGCTAGACTAACCAAGAGCACAAAAGTAAAATCTCTAATAACCTCCATTAGGAACATGAAAGGAGAAATCACAACCGATGCTACAGAGATACAAGATATCATCTATGAATTCTACAAAAATCTTTATGCACACAAACTGGAGAACGTGGAGGAAATGGACAAATTTTTAGAAACACATAGTCTTCCCAGGCTCAACCAGGAAGAAATAGAGTACCTGAACAGACCAATATCAAAAACTGAAATCGAAACAGCAATAAAAAACCTTCCCAAAAAGAAAAGCCCTGGTCCAGATGGGTTCACACCTGAATTTTACCATACATACAAAGAAGAACTGGTGCCCATCCTACATAAACTATTCTCCAATATTGAGAAGGATGGAGTTCTCCCTAACACGTTCTACCAAGCCAATATAACATTAATACCAAAACCTGGAAAGGACACAACAAAAATAGAGAACTACAGACCAATTTTCCTCATGAATATAGATGCAAAAATTTTCAATAAAATACTAGCAAATCGAATCCAAGTACTTATCAAAAAAGTAATCCACCACGACCAAGTGGGCTTCAACCCCGAGATGCAGGGGTGGTTCAACATACGTAAATCTATAAATGTAATTCACCACATAAATAGAAGCAAAAACAAAAACCATATGATACTCTCATTAGATGCAGAAAAAGCATTTGACAAAATTCAACACCCTTTTATGATAAAAACGCTTAACAAAATAGGCATTGATGAAACCTACCTAAAAATGATACAAGCCATATATGACAAACCCACAGCCAACATCATACTGAATGGGGAAAAACTGAAAGCACTCCCACTTAGAACTGGAACCAGACAGGGCTGCCCATTGTCTCCATTACTTTTCAACATAGTATTGGAAGTCCTTGCGAGAGCTATCAGGCAAGAGAGCAGAATCAAGGGAGTCCAAATAGGGAAGGAAGAGATCAAACTCTCACTTTTTGCTGATGATATGATGTTATATCTGGAAAACCCCCAGGATTCAACCAAGAGACTCCTGGAATTGATTAACGAATACAGCAAAGTCTCAGGCTACAAAATTAATACACACAAATCAGAGGCATTTATATATGCCAATAACAGTCAATCGGAAAACCAAATTAAAGACTCAATACCCTTCAAAATAGCAACAAAGAAAATAAAATATCTAGGTATATATCTAACTAAAGAGGTAAAGGACCTCTATAAGGAAAACTATGAAACACTGAGAAAAGAAATAGCAGAACTTGCAAATAGATGGAAAAATATACCATGCTCGTGGATCGGAAGAATCAACATTGTGAAAATGTCTATACTACCCAAAGTGATCTACAGATTCAATGCAATCCCTATTAAATTACCAACATCATTCTTTACAGACATAGAGAAAATAATTATACACTTTGTATGGAATCAAAGAAGACCCCGTATAGCAAAAGCAATTTTAAGCAACAAAAACAAATTGGGAGGTATTAATTTGCCAGACCTCAAACAATACTACAAGGCCGTGGTTCTTAAAACAGCCTGGTATTGGCACAAGTGCAGGGACACAGACCAGTGGAACACAACAGAAAATCCAAATATAGAACCATCCTCATATAGTCACCTAATTTTTGACAAAGCAGGAAAGAATATACCCTGGGGACAAGAATCCCTATTCAACAAATGGTGCTGGGAGAATTGGTTAGCCACTTGTAGAAGACTGAAACAGGACCCACAGCTTTCACCTCTCACAAAAATCAAATCACGGTGGATAACAGACTTAAACCTTAGGCGTGATACAATCAGAATTCTAGAAGAAAATGTAGGAAAGACTCTTACAGACATTGGCCTAGGCAAAGAATTTATGAAGAAGACCCCCAAGGCAATCACAGCAGCAACAAAAATAAATCAATGGGACCTGATTAAATTAAAAAGCTTCTGCACAGCCAAAGAAACAGTCCAGAGAATAAACAGACCACCTACAGAATGGGAAAAAATTTTTGCATACTACACATCAGATAAAGGACTGATAACAAGAATCTATTTAGAACTCAGGAAAATCAGCAAGAAAAAATCAAGCAACCCTATCAAAAAGTGGGCAAACGACATGAATAGAAATTTTTCAAAAGAAGATATAAAAATGGCTAACAAACATATGAAAAAGTGTTCAACATCTCTAATCATCAGGGAAATGCAAATCAAAACCACAATGAGATATCACTTAACCCCAGTGAGAATGGCCTTTATCAAAAAAACCCAAAACAACACATGTTGGCGTGGGTGTGGAGAGACAGGAACACTAATACACTGCTGGTGGGACTGCAAACTAGTGCAGCCCCTGTGGAAAGCATTATGGAGGTATCTTAAACAGATTCAAGTAGACCTGCCATTTGACCCAGCAATCCCATTACTGGGCATATACCCAAAGGAAAAAAGGTCATTCTGTAACAAAGGCACATGTACCCAAATGTTTATAGCAGCACAATTCACAATAGCAAAGATGTGGAAACAACCCAAATGCCCATCAATACATGATTGGATTAGTAAACTGTGGTATACGTATACCATGGAATATTACTCAGCTATAAGGAATGATGAAGATACGACGTCTCTATGGTTCTCCTGGAGAGAGTTGGAACCCATTATATTAAGTGAGGTATCCCAAGAATGGAAAAACATGCATCACATGTACTCACCAGAAAATTGGTTTCCCTGATCATCACCTAAATACAAATCTGGGAACGACACCAATTGGACATCAGACTGAGGTGGGGGGTGGGGGAGGGGATGGGGGTATGCCTACACAATGAGTGCATTGCGCACTGTTTGGGGAGTGGTAACACTTGAAGGTGCTGACTCGGGAAAGGGGGAGTGGGGAAAAAATATGAAACTATTGTTTTTAACTTGCACTGTTCACTTAATAATTTATCATGAATAAAAAAAAATAAACTATAAAAAAAAAAAAAAACCTATTTTAGGTTGAGTCATATAACCATATTCGAAGGGGTGGAAGAAAAGAATTACCATAAGTAATTGAAGAAAACAGTGTCTTGACTGAATATTGTAAGGTTAAAGACAAAAAGAGCTGTGTATAAATGCTTTGATCTAGTTAGTAAAAAGTGCTTCTCACAGGGATGTAGATTAGCAATTTCAAAACCACCAGAATTGAACAAATAAGTAAATGTATTATAGATAATGAGAGCTAAGTTTTGCACTGAGGGAGAAAGATGTTATAAATTTTAAACCCTGGGAGAAGGGAAGTTTAAACCCCGTGGTGTTGGAATGGAATCTGAGGTAGCAGCATAAACTTATGGATTTTAATATGGGTACCAATGAAGAGGAAATGTAGATGGGTGTATGTGTGAATTTGTATAAATACTTACATTGCCTAGCTGTGTCTGGTGAGAGGGCCTAGAAGCAATGGCCCAAAATCTATAAGCACACCAGAGCCCAGATCTTGGTATCTAAACACCATTTTCCAAAGACAGGAAGCAGAAGCAGGGCTCCTCGGAGAAGTTGATTCCAGGGTTGTCCAGGAAAAATACAAAATGAGTCCCGCGCATCCTCATCATACCAAAAAGCATAGAAGTGCTCAAAGAAAAGAGAATCATGTGAAAAGAACAGAGGAACCAACCTAAAGAAATTCCTGATGACCAAAGTGGAAACTATTTGAGGAACAAAAAAAATGTTAGTATTGGATTTTAATCTATAGATTAAATACTTAATTATAAATATTTTATCTATATTAATCTATATTGTTTTATCATTTTATCTATATCTGTATATTTTGTAATATATTTATCTGTATCAAAATATTATTTATCATAGATTAAAATAAACATCCATGGATGTGAATGAATGCATTAATGAATGTAAGAATAAATAGGCAGGGACAGCTCTTCCTTGAAGTAGAGTTCAAATTTAATAAATATAGAAAAAAAGAGTAAAATGGGGCATCACCATTAGACAAGCACCACCGTTATAATTGTTGCACATATGACCCACGAAGAAATGCTAAAATTAAGTGGACAAAAGTTTGAGGAGAAACAAAGCTTACGAAATCTCAAAATACCTACTCCAAGATACTTGTTAATTCAAAGGTAAAAATACTAACTCTCCAATGGAGAAACAAGACAGATACCAATTAAAACCAGGTGTGATATAATTACAAATACACATCATACATCATTTTTGTGATATTCTTGCCAAAAATGCATAAGCTCTCTCTAATCATGAGAAAATACCAAATTGAGGAACATTCTACAAAATAACAGAACTCTTCAGTGTTAAGGCCATGAAAAACTAAGAAAGACTGAAACTATTAAAAAATGGAGGGGATTAAGAAGAAATAACAACTAAATGCAATATGTGATGCTGGGTAAGATCCAGGAATGGAAAATGGACATTAATGGGAAAATTGGAAATTTGAATAAGGTCTATAGTTAATTAATAATACTGTATCAATGCAATTGTTATATAAGTTGTTAATATTAGCAGTAGAGAAGTGAAGAGTATAAGGGTATTATTTCTATGACTTTTGCAACTTGTCTGCATGTACAAAATTACTTCAAATAAAAAGTTAAAGACATTCAGTTGAATTCTTAAAAGTTTGTATGATTTTAAGTGTAAAAATTTGCCCCAGATAAGCAAGGACTTTTATGTGTTTTCTCCTTGGAGAATGTGTGTATGTCTTTCTTCAGATTTCAGGTTAGTTTTTTTCCCTGTGATATCAGCTCACTGATGAGTTCAAGAAAACTTTTGATTTTGCAGATTATTTGATAATTTATTTTGTTATGAATTGGGGAGCAATGCTTTGTCCAGGTTTCTATATGCTAAGCAGAAGCTGGAAATCTCAAATTGCAGAACTAATTTTCTTTAAGTAAGGAAAATCACCAGGGACTCCAAACAAAGAGAACAAACAAAACAAATTCATAGATGTGACACATTAAAGACAGCTCTCATTGACCAGAGTGTCAAAAAATTTGCCACTGTTTTTAATGGCCATACCCATGAATTAGAATCAGCTGAATCAACTAAGAAATATAATAACAACATAAGCAACTTAACCTAGTAAATTTTTAAAAGATTAATGTGTGTGAGACCTGGAGAAATATTTGAGCTGGGTCTAAGAGATGTAAAAATGTATAGATTTTATAATTTCTGGGATTACCCATGTTTCCCAAGTAACTAATCATTTACATGAGGTAATTAAGTTTAAGTGGGCTATAAGTCATGCCATAATTTTAGGTATTAAATTATGTGGCTGCAGATATAATTGGGTTTATAAAAATGGAATCCATGTAGTAATGAAGCTAAAAAACAAATGTAGAGAAAAACAAATGTAAAGAAAAAAATTATGAACAATGCACATATAATAAGGGTTTTCAATGGCTTCTCTGAAACTAAAGTTATGGAAAAACTTTCCCTCTTTGGGATCATTTTAAAAATGAGCCTTGCAGTCAGGATTTAGCCATGGAAGAAGTCTAGTGAGCCTCCAACATTATAAGGTACTGGGTGAGTTTCAAAAACTGACATTGACAAATAGAATTTCAAAGAATTAGAGAATTCTGTAATTTTACTAAATAATTAAAATCTAAAGACTTTTAATGAAATGGTTCCAATTTAAAACATGAAAAAATCACATATATATTATAAAACATAACAAAACTCAAAAATTTACTAAGTATCAGTTTAGAGACTTATTGCCTAATATTATAAAATGAAGAAAAAGCTGTGACCATTGTGTTGTAAATATTAATGTTAGACTGATGCCGACAGAAAGACCAAACAGAACCATTCTTTGAATATATAAAAATTTACTAATCTAAAGGATATAAAAGGAAGTAGAGGTGCAATTTTACATTACCTTAAATTTCTCATCAGGATTGAGGTGTACAACTGCAGATGATAATATCTGAGTGAGTGAAGTTACATAATGCATTCGGGAGGCACAGTTGCTCCCCTGCAACTCAATCTCATATCCATAAGACTAAAGAAGTGCTACCTTCTTGTCCAGAAAGTACCTTATCTCAGCCAGTTGTATTTTGATCTCAGGGTCATACAACAGAAAACATGCTTGCAGAGTGTAAGGCATTATCTTACATCTAAGCACTAGAATTCCTCACTTACCACTCTCTGCCTTCTTTGACTAACAAAGCCTGGCACACAGGCATTGCTATTCTTAGACATGCAGACCCAGAACAAAGGCCATCCACCCAGTTTTCTCAGGGAATAAAACTAATGGCACTTGGATAAGTATAACCCCATCACACAGATGAATTATGGTTTTATTTTTTTTTTTCATTCTTAAAAGTTAGTTTGTTAACAGTATCAATCACTTGCTTGATCTCTGTGTTAATCCTGCAGTTACCATGGAATGCAACAGGGTATAGAAATATATGTTATTTCATGTAAAGAACCACTTTGTTTGTTTTTCACTAAATGTAAAATGCCTAATTCTAAATCTTTCTATAATTGTAGAATTCTAATTTCTTATATTAACCTCTAGGGGAAAAAAACCTTTATATTACTAAATGGATTTTATTAAAATGTATTTATATGCAATAAGAAATAAAATTACAATTGAGAAGTATGTTAATCAAAATAAACAAGTATTTAGTGAGTTGGTTCATGGGAAATAAAGACAATATTTTGAAAATTAAATGAATCACTAAAATCTTTTGGATCAAAATTAGATGGAAAGCTTCTGCACAGCCAAGGAAACTGTCATGAGAGCAAACAGACAACCTACAGAATGGGAGAAAATATTCACATGCTACACATCCAATAAAGGGCTGATAACTAGAATCTATATAGAAGATTTCTATAGGAAAATCAGCAAGAAAAAAAAAAATTAAACCACCCCATTAAAAAGTGGGCAAAGGACATGAATAGAAACTTTTCAAAAGAAGACAGACTAATGGCCAAAAAACACATGAAAAAATGCTCAACATCTCTAATCATCAGGGAAATGCAAATCAAAACCATGATGAGATATCACTTGCCTCCAGTGAGAATAGCTTTTACCAAAAAGTCCCAAAACAATAAATGTTGGCATGGATGCAGAGAGACAGGAACACTCCTACACTGCTGGTGGGACTGCAAACTAGTGCAACCTCTGTGGAAAATAATATGCAGATACCTCAAAGAGCTACAAGTAGAACTACCATTTGATCTAGCAATCTCATTACTGGGCATCTTCCCAAAGGAACAAAAGACATTCTATAAAAAAGACATCTGTACTCAAATGTTTATGGCAGTACAATTCACAATTGCAAAGATGTGGAAACAACCCAAGTGCCCATCAACACATGAGTGGATTAATAAAACATGGTATATGTATACCATGGAGTTCTACTCAGCCACAAAAAACAATGGTGATCTAGCACCTTTTGTATTATCTCGTATAGAGCTGGAGCCCATTCTTCGAAGTGAAGTATCACAAGAATGGGAAAACAATCACCACATGTACTCACCATCAACTTGGTATTAATTGATCAACACTTATGTGCACATATAGTAGTAATGTAAGTTGGGTGTTAGGCAGGTGGGAGGGGGTAGGAGGGGATGGGTATATACACACCTAATGGGTGTGGTGCACACTGCCTGGGGGATGGACATGCTTGAAGCTCTGACTTGGGCGGGGCAAAGGCAATATACGTAATCTAAATATTTGTACCCCTGTAATATGCTGAAAAAAAAAAATTAGATGGAAACATTTTTCCCCTCTGGTGGTAGTAAAAGTCCACTTCATTGGACATGTTCTAAACAGAAAATGTTTGCCTTCTATAGAAGGATCTCTGGCTAAAGGTTGTGAGAATTCTATACTGTGGTACGTAAAATGGATTCTGATTAAAATTGTTCTATTTAGTGTGTCATTATTGCATTACCTTAAAAAATTAGCAAATAAATTTCTGTTAGACAAAAGGAAGAATTCTCACTGGTATCAAAAGCAGATTTGAAAGTAAAGAATGACCCATATGCTCATTCCTTTCTCTCACACCTTCACCCTGCCAAGCACACATACCTACAAAATTCAGACACATACTATATGAGTCTGTTTTGTGTTATTACAAAAGAATACTTGAGACTGAGTAATTTATAAAGAAAAGAGATGTATCTACAGGCTGAAAAGTTCAAAGATATGGCCTAGTTTCTGGGAGCACTTTCACGCTGTGTCACAATATGGTAGATAAGGTCAAAGGAGAAGTAAATACATGCAAAAAGGGGAAATCTGAGGGGAATTCTAGCTTTATAACAACTCACTGTAGCCACACAAGAGGGATAACTCACTACCAAAAATAGCACCAAGCAATTCACGAGGGATCCACTCCCATAACCCAAACACTTCCCACTAGGGCCCACCTCCCAACCCCACCACACTGGGGATCAAACTTCAACATGAGCTTTGGCGGGGACAAACTATATCCAAACCATAGTACACATACACATACACCTTAAAAAGTGGGGGTGAGGGGCACAAAACTAAGAACAAGCAACACAGTTTAAAATGTATATAAAAATAGAATGGCTTCCATATGTTTCTTTTTTTTTCTTGACTTGGGCTCTCTTTCCATCTGTACTGATTAAAAAATAAGACAAAAAGTCAACATAAGGGAACTAAAATCTTACCTTTATTACTGACAAATTTATGCTAGAGTATATAACACACTATACAGCCAAGTGGACTTTCTAATACTGAATTCCAGAATTAAAGAAAAATTACTTTATCAGTCAAGATCCCTCACAGAGTTTTTTCATAGCTGTGGTTATAATGTAGGGAAACCAACAGAGAATAACAGACAGCAGTCAGGAGCAAGAAAGAACAGAGCTGTATTGCCTCCTGCACTGAAGGAAAAAAGGGAGCAGGTGGTAACCGAAATACGGGAGAGAGTTGCCTACTGAGAGAGCTGCCTTGAGAAAAGCCTTGCTCAGGGATGCATGTGGTCTATTGCAACCTAATAAGCAGGGATCTAAAGGAATAAATACCTTGATCTCACTCTCTTCTTTCTGATCTCCTACACCAAGGACCGCTTTGGCTGAACCCAACTGGAAGTCAGAGATCAAGGTTGGCTGTTAATGGACCCTAAATGCTCAGCCTCCTGAAGCAGAAACCAGGACAAAGAAGTAAAGAGTTTTCTAAAGGGACAAACAGACAACTGGTACACTTACCAGTCATAGACATTCCTGAATCATAGCAGTAGAGGAAGACACATACTCTCTGCAGCCAGCAAGTTTCCTAAAGGAGGAGGATGGCCTTGACTAGGCACGCCCATTTTCTTTTTCCAGCATCAGCAGGGCACCCCCCCACTCAGGGCACAATGAGTGAGGGCTAGAGGTCAAAGTGTTACATTAATAGGACCCTTTCCACACTGCAGGAAAAATAATGAGTGGACAATAAGAATTTCCCCAAAGATATTCCTCCAGTTTTTGTTCTAATAATGTATTGAGTTTAACCATTAAGCTTTTAGTCACCTAGAGATGCATCTTCCCCTCACCAGGGGAGGACAATAATGTTTAATAGGACAGCCTCCCCAACACATACCCTTAGTGATGCCACACCACCAATACCAACCACTGCCCCATTGGGATATTCTGCAGGAACCACTGATAGGCAATGTAGATTCTGCCCTTGGAAGGCACAAGACATTAATTAAATCAATCTCAAGTCATTCTTAACTCAAGGCTAAATGTGTATTCACTATTCACTTCCCATTCCAAATTATGTCTAACCACATTGTCCATTACAGCCCACAAGAGGTTTAATGAGATTAAATTTCAACATTAATGTATTCAAATAAAAAGTCAATATAAAAGTGTCTCAAGTCTGAATGTAAATCTCTTCTATGTATCAAATTCCCAGAGAGAAATTCAAGCCCCAAAATTAAATTCTCTTTTAAGTTAAAGCTAAAGTATGTTAAAAATGTTAAAGTCCAAAGGAAGTATGATCCAAAAGCAAATTAAATTTCTACTATAATTTGAAATTCAAAAAAGTTGAGTTCAAAATTATTCCTCCCCAACTTCTTATGCCCAGGCACATTTTAGAGGAGTTCTCAGTGTTCTTTGAGCAACTGTAGCCTGGGATGATTCTCATTGTTTTGGGTATAGTTACTTCAAAGGTCAGGTCTCAACAATTGTATTGGTTTTATGCAAGACTTTCATGACCCTGTGATTTCAAGTACATACAAGTCAAGATTATCAGAGCCCTGACTCCCACTCACCACATTAAAAAAAACCTTCCACTCCCAAGAACAGTTATCTCAGGATTATGCTCTAAATACTGGTAGTACTAAGGGTTGCCAGACATAGCAGAGACTTAGTGGGTTTGTCAGTGGAGCAGATCAACAGAGCAAATCTGGCTTCAGCTTTACCAGGATGCCAACAAATCTATGTCATGTCACTTTTCCATAGTCTATGATTTGTGATTTTAAAATCAACTGGCAGAACACTCTCAGCAAGAAGTTAATTTTGACACTATGGTTTCAACATGTATGGAGAAGAAACTTATGCATACAGCTTTTCTCAGAGCATGGAATCTCAGACATTGCAGATTTATGGCAAAGTGTAGCCATTTGCCAAAGTAGTGGCCCCACACTGAGTCTGAGGTACTGTTCTTTCATAGACAATAGACTTGAAATATTTTATTTCCATCTTGCCTTTGGATTCTATGATTTGAGTGCAGACTTTATCTAGCAACACCATCATCGTACTCTTTTCAAATCTGATAAAGGGTTGATAACTAGACTCTACAAAGAACTCAAACAAATCAGCAAGATAAAATTAACAGCTCCATTAAAAAGTGGGCAAAAGACATGAACAGAAGTTTTTCAAAAGAAGATAGATAAATGGCCAATATATTAAAAAGTGCTCAACATTACTAATCATCAGGGAAATGCAAATTAAAACCACAATGAGATATCACCTTACTCCAGTCAGAATAGTTTTTATTAAGAAGTCCAAAAACAATAGATGCTGGTGCAGATGCAGAGAGAAAGGAACGCTTATACACTGTTGGTGGGATTGCAAATTATTACAACTCCACAGCATAGAGATTTCTCAAAGAACTGAAAGTAGACGTACCGTTCAATCTAGCAATCCCAATACTGGGTATCTACCCAAAGGAAAAGAAGTCATTTTATCAAAAAGACACCTGTCCTAAAAATTTTTATGGTAGCACAATTTATGATTGCAATGATGTGGAATGAACCCAAGACCCATCAATTCATGAAAGGATTAACACAATGTGGTATGTGTATACCATGGAGTACTACTCAGCCATAATAAAGGATGAATTGATGTCTCTTGCAGCAATTTGGAAAGAACTAGAGACCATTATCCTAAGTGAAGTATCTCAAGAATGGGAAAATAAAAACCACGTGTACTCTCTAATAAATTGGAACTAACCAATGGGCACACAGTACACAGAGGAAAGTAAAAGTGATTGGAAATCAAGAAGGTGAGAGGGGAAGGCCTAAAACCCACCTAATGGGTACAATGAACACTATTTAGGTGATGGGTACATTTATAACGCTGACTCAAGCCATGTATCAAAAACATCTGTACCCCCTTAATATTTTACAATAAAAAAAGAAAAAGAAAGTATACAGACTGTCAAAGGGTAACTATTTATCAAGGGAGCCTTGAAGCCATTGTATAAAATTCATTTGCCAGTGGGCCATCCAGTGTACTAAATCTATCAGAGTTGGATGAGTGTGGAAAAGTTTCAGCTCAATAAGCCCCTTACACCCTCTTGCTATTTGAATGCTCCAACCAATTTCAAGATAACTACTCTGATAAACAGGTATGTTCACCTGCTTACTTCACTTACTATGTGTAATAGAACTGGGCTAAAACTCAAAAAGTGGGGTTCTAATGATGGGCATTAACTCAGCTTGGGGCCCCAGGAAACCTACACATCATCTCTATGCTCCAGTTTCTCCAACTGTTCAATGTGTATTTATTGTAGCAGCTGCTCTTCTCAAACTTACCATCATTCTCATCCTCCTCTACTCTACAGGGAAACACTGAGAGTAAGTAAAAAAATGGATTCTACACCCAAGCAGAAAGTCATCCCAGTGGTCCTCTAAAGAACAAAAAGGAAATGGACTTTGTTATACTTCTATAGTATCCTCTATTGTCACTCTTATGCACCCTCTTCCTACCCCAACATTTGCTAATATCTAATTACGAAACCAGGGAGCTATACTGACCTTAAAGCGAGCAAAGTTTTATTTCCTGGATTACTGGACATAGAATCAACTCTTCTGTTGCTGGTCAGTTCCCTCTTAAAGGCTACTTTTAGAAGTGAACATCAGAACGTCACTCCCAAACATAACCAAAAGTAAATCCAGCCCATCTCTGTCCCTTCTGTCTTGGCTAACAGTATTACCTATTCAAGTATCAATTTTATTTCAAGTGTTACCTTCCAACAAGCCTAGTCTCAAATCCACCCTAGTCACCAAAACTTGTCATTTCTTCCCGTGCAATGTCTTTTTAGTCTGTGGCTTTCCTGAATATCATCTATCTTGTTTAGACCTTATTATCTCTTTTTAAAATTACTACAATAGCTACATATATGAGGAGTCACTTCTGCATTCTACAATTATCTTTGAAAGCACCAAATTAATCATGTCATTCCCTTACTTAGAATCTTCTGAAATCTGCAAATGTGCCATGTTCATTCTCATCTCTTCTGTGCTTTTCTGTATCTCTGCTCATTTTCAATACTGTTGTTTCTATCCGTAGTGCCTTTACCCTACTTTTTTTCCAATAAAAATCCCACATCTCTTGAGACTTCTCCATATATACCAGGCTTGTTAGCCCCTCTGTCTTCTGGGCTGCACAAGATTCTAGGCAGACATGTAGTAGAATAGCATCCACACTACTATAAATATGTTTTTACTTTCATCCCTTCCCTGCTCAACGTAAATTACTCAAAGTAGGTAAGGGTAATTTAACTTGGTATCCCTATTATCTAATTTCCAGTGTGTGATATCTACTAAGTCCTTTGTAGATACCTCAAATGAAAGGCTCATGAAACAATTTCCATTCTGGTTTTATCAAGAAATACAATATTTCTTTGGGATTTAACTTTTTAAAGAGAATGGTCACTACCACATTTTACTGTATTAATATGTAGAAAAAATCCACTCATGCAGACCCAAGTCTCCTTAAAATTGCAACTCTGGTTTATAATATATCACAACTGTATTCCAAAGTTTTCATGGTGTATCTTCTTACTCTTTTATATCTTACTATTTGCTTAAATTGTTTTAATTGAGGTCATGTCCCTGTATCACAGACCAGTTATCTGAAAAGACCTACAAAATTTATCATAAAATATTTTTGTTTGATCATCAAGAAAAGATGATGTCTTGGGCATATACGACATATTCCACCATTCCTATTCTATTTTTAAAAGTGATAATGCAATAAATCTAAAAGCAGGACTATAGGGAAATGATGAATCTAAATTAAAAATATAGATATAAAACCTTTCTGGTCTAAACCTAAACAATTCAGTACAGATTATGAATCAGCAAACTTTTCCTGTAAAGGAACCAATAGTAAATATTTTGGGTCTCTCTTGCAACTATACAACTCTGCTGTTGAAGTATGAAAGCAGTGTAGGGGCAGAAGAAAATCTTCCCTTCCACCTTCTCTGAATATTTCCTAAACTGACCATAGACAGATTAATAGGAGAAAAGGCATACAAATTTATCAACTTTCACATGGACATGGGAGTTCTGCAAATAAGAGACTCAAAGAAGGTCCAGATGGTTGAGGCTTAGATGCCCTCTTCATACAGGAGAGGGAGACCAGGGAAATGTAAGCAATTTGAGGGGTTGTAACTGAATGTCAGGGGAATTGAATGGACCTAAGAGGCAGACATTATCTTGTAAACGATTCTCTTATGAAATTGAATGGGACCAGTAAATTACACCAAGGTGAGGGCAGAACTGCACTGTGAACAAAGGTGGTCTGTTATGTAGATGAAGTTTCCCAAGCAATCTCTAGAAGCTGTCCTCAGGAGAATAGATGAAAAGTCTGTCTGCACATGGCAAGGACTGTTACTCTCTTCTTTTTCAGTGGTTAACCTTTCCTGGTTATTTGATGAGATTCCTAGGGAGAGAGTTTTAAGACAATTGCTTTTCTTTGGCAAAGAAGTTTCCTTAGTCAGATAAGAAAATTCCAGAGAGAGTCCTTCCCTGGGATTGGGAAGGAAGACAAAACAAGAGAAGATTAGAAATTCATTGGTTTTGAGGCAGCTTCTGAGGCCTTCTAATTTCTTTTAATTTAAAATGCTCAGCATGCTGAAGTATTATACTTTGGGTTCTCATTCTCTGCATCCCAACAGCAGCCATAGACAATATATAAATCAGCTATTTTCTAATAAAGTTCTATTTACAAAAGTAGAGGACCGTATTTGGCCTGTGAAACAGAGTGTGCTGACCCCTGATCGACAGGATTAAAGGAATCCACCTGTACCCTGGCCTCATCTACAATGTCTGGTGACAAAAAAAAAGTATCTAAAAAACAAGATCAATTCACAGTGACATAACAATAAAAAGACAGTAGAAACAGAACCACAGGTGATTAATTATTTGAATTTTATAGTCACAAAATGCCTAAAGCACTGGGAACCTTTATTTTTGGAAATGAGAATTTTAAGCTTAATTTTATGTTATGCATTTATTTTTTAGAAGAAAAATTATCTTAGTTCACATCAATGGTAATTATCATTTTTTCTCTGCTTTACAAAAGACATAAACTGGGCGTTTTTATACTTTTGAGGGTATTTTTGGTTTAGAATCCATTGTTTGTTTGAAGGGTGAATAAAGCTGATAGAATTTATTTATGAAGTACAAATAGGAAACGTTAAATTTCTAATGAGTGAGGGGGTGTTGCCAAATTGATGCTGTAGAAAGAAAACTACTGAGAGACTTTTTGATAATATTATGTTTTAAGGTTGCAAAATTTATTGCTTCAGAAGTAAATAACATGCACCAAAACCTCCACTATTTCATGAAAATAAGGATTAAATTCCAAAGCACTAATTAGGGCATTTGTAGAAATATATTTCTTTAGTGTGTAAATTATAAGATTCCAGTGGAGAAGAACAGTAGCTGGTCAAACCCAAACATATTAATTTTGTACAGAATAATAAATAGTGATGACAGAAGCAAAAATTCAAAAAGAAAACTTTCAGTGTTTTTGTAATTCCCTTAAAAATTCAGTGTGTACCAAACCAGAGGACACCTTAGGTGAAATTCAGAAACTATTGAATGTTGTTTTGGTTCTTTCAGGCCAAGGTATCTTGATATATCAATTTGTATCCTCAGGGCCTGCATGAATTTAATAAACTACCCAAAGGGGAGATAATATAAAAAACTTGTGTTACTACTTGAGCCATTTCTCAGGTGATATACAGGAGCTAGAGCATCATGTCAATAATCCAAAGCCAAAGGCTTCTGGGAGTCTCTTTGTTCAAGAAAGAGTACACTCCACTAGTTGAATTCTTGATATTTGATATTTATTTTTCACTAGAAATTCAACAGTCCCAGCAATTTCTAATATGACAGTTTCAGACCTCAGATACAATGAAGAAATTTCATGCAAGAAAGAAAATAACTCTTTCCAGAAGCATCAATATAGACAAATTATTAATAAATATAAATGTGATCTTTGGAGATAGTGCCCTAAGATGTTTGATTTTGGAATCACTAAGTGAGATTATCCCTGGGAATGAGTTTCTTCCAAAATATATGAAGCTTATTTTTCCAAAATCTGCAACTCTACAATTTATTAAGGAATGAAAATTTTAGTAGTATTGTGAGAAATCAGAAGACAAATTCAAATTTGATGGCTCTTCACTTGGTAAAATGTCTCCAGGAAAAAAAAATTTTTGATTGCGTTGGGAAAGGGAAACTAATGATAAACACAGATTTTTCTCACCCTTAATTACAAAATAAGAAAAGTATCCTCTCTTGCTTTTGTGTTATTATTTGTAATATTTTGTGTGCAATATATAGATGCAATTATTCTCCAACTTCTATCCGTACCTCTTGCAATTTGTGATTTTGCAAATACTCTCATCAAGAGGTTAATTTCGCCACCCCTATCCTGTGGGCTGCCTTGTGGTTTGCCTTGGCTAGTTGAATGTGGCAAAACTGACATGTGTCAGTCCTGAGCATAGACTTTAAAAGAATAGTACACTTCTGTATGCCCTCTTAGAAGTCTAATCAGATGCTATTTGAAAAACTCAGGCTAGTCTTCTAGATGATGAAAGACATGAGAATTTAGCACCTGTGTTGCCCAGGAGTAGAACACAGCCAACCACCAGAAATGTGAGTGAGGCCATGCTAGACCAACCAGCCCACCTGCCAGCAAAATGCAGGTACATAAGCAAGCCCAGCTGAGATCAGCTAATCCTAGCTCAGATCACTAGATCCATCCAGATCACCCTCACACTTGTGAACAGAAATGATCATACTTTTAAAGCTACTGAGTTTTGGGCTGATTTATTATACAGTAAAAGAAAACTCATGTGCCATTTGAAATCTTTACTTACCATTACCAATTTTTTCTAATCTAATTAGATCTAAGATTTCATTTCTAATTTCATTCTAATTTGAGATTCAATGAAGACATTTATGCTCTAACTGATTATTCATTCATAGTTTTAAGGCATATTTCTACATAGCAGATTAAAAATTGTTATAAAAAAGCTAAACTGTAGCTGCTTCTAGTTCTGGAAGTAACACTGGAGTAGAGGAAGAAATAATACATAAGAATGGGATACCTTATCTCCGTATTGCATTCCTTCTGTTTCTAGAGACTAGTAGAGTAGGGTAAAGGAAAGAGTAAATTTCAAAACTTCTATCTGTTCTCTGTGCTGCTAACAGTTGAGATCTAAAGTAAATGGCTTTCGTATATCCATTCTTTGCAAGACTATGGAAACCAGATGCAATTAGCACAAGGAAATAATAGGGCTTTGGGGTTTGTCAAATACCATTTTTTCTTAACCTTTCTTATTATTTCAAAATAGGAGGTACAAATGTTTTTGTTCCATGGATACATTTTACAATGCTTAAGTCAGGGCTTTTAGTGTAGCCATCACCCAAATAATGTTCATTTTACCCGATAGTCATGTTTTTACCTCTCCTGTCCTCCCTCCATTCCCCTTTCTTGATTTCCAATGACCTTTATATCTATTTTGCCCATCAATTAGCTCTCAATTATTACATTAGAGAGTACATTCCATTCCTGAGATACTTCACTTAGGATAATGGTCTCCAGGTCAATCCAAGTTGTGGCAAAAGACAATATTTCATTCCTTTTCATGGCTGAGTACTGCTCCATGGTGTGTGTGTGTGTGTGTGTGTGTGTGTGCGCACGCGCGCCAATAATCCAAAACCAAAGGCTTCTGAGAATCTCTTCATTCAAGAAAGAGTACACTCCACTAGTTGAATTACTGATATTTGATGTTTATTTTTCACTAGAAATTCAACAGTCCCAGCTATTTCTAATACACACACACACACACACACACACACACACTTTTCTTAATCCACTCATGAATTGGTGGGCACTTAGGTTGATGCCTGATCTTTGCAATTGTGAATTATTCCCTTTTTTTACAAAAAAGTTACCTCACTTAATGCTCACTGCCAGTGTTAGTCAAAAGAGAAGTAGATGTTGGAAGGTGAGGTTGTTGGTGATAGATGGAGGAATCTTATATAAACCCAGGGAGCTGAGAACATTTTAGAGAAGGTCCCAAATTCAAGCTGTTAGTGCATTTCCAGAAGTTCATAGCTGCTAACAAAAGAAGCATTGATTCAAATATTGTATTACTATCATTATTATTATTATTAGTTCACATGGAAACTGAGGCTCAGAGAAGTAAAACTACTTACTAAAAGTTCCTTAGCTCATGAATTTCAAACTTTACAACCTCAGAACAATCTCTTACCCTTCACACAAGGTTTCTAAGAAAATAGACCTTTAAATTTAGTTTAGAATTTTTTTTCCAATCTAATTCCTTGGGTCTGATCTTAAACCTTTTCTTTAAAACTGGGAAAATGTGGCTGTGATTTTAGTCTCAATCTATTTTGCACTGAAAAATATGACAGATAACTGGTATCCTTGTTAAATAGATCCTCCAAAAAATTGGAGTCCTCACCATTTCTTCTGAGAGGAGTAACAGAAGTCATTGCTGTTGGAATTTCTTATTAAAATTTTACCATTTTATACCAATGCTAGTATAGTCTCTCAAAAAAGATTTTGAAATTTGCAGGCTCAATTTGCATGAGTCATGTTGTTTCTCAAACCTGTGGCTCATATTGAGCATAATCTGCTAAGAAATAAAAGATGCCAGTTGCCTTCCAAATTCAATTAATTGTTCCTTAAATTGTAAAGTAAATCACACCCTGAAATAAAAATAAAAAGGGAAAGGAGAACAGTATCTGTGAGTCCTTGCTATCGGATTAACATCATCCCTTATAACTTTTTGTTTGTGCTTAGCTATTTCATCATTTTCAAGAAAAATAAAAAAATTCTCATTTTCTTGATGTGAGATTGACAAATAAAAACTGCATAGGCTCAATGTTTCTAGAAAATGTACATCTTAATAAATATTTGTGCCATAGTGCTATGGTAACCGCATATAGAAAACAACTGCATTTCCTGGAGATTAGAAATTACATCATTGTGTTGCTAAACAATACCAAATTGTCTGCTAATAATATTCTAGCTGATAGAGACCAGGGAAAGTGTCAGAAATTAACTTCTGATAAAGACAATACTGAAGTTCTAACATTGGTGTTTTTCATATCTCCAAGGAGTCTGTAAAGAGATATTTATCAAACATCTTTTATATTCAAGAAGGTATGCTAGGAATCCTGGGGCCATAAGACACAGACTCCTTAAGGAGCTCAAAACCTCAGAAAATAGATACGGAGATAACAGCAAGATGAGATAGAACCATAAAAGTGCCACTGGAGAAGGACGAGGAAAGAGCTGTAAAGGAGCCAGCCACTAGGTCTGTTGACTGTTATGTGACTTAGACTTGGTTCTTTCTGTGCTACTTTTAGATCCAATGCACGTCAGCTTCCAGGGCGAGGCTTATCCATTGCACTCCAGATTTGCTGACCCCTGCGATTTCCCCAAACGTGGGAAACTCAACTACATAATTTGTGATCATGGGGAACTGCTTTTGCACTCTCCCTTATTAAGAAAAAAAAAGCTGTGAAATTTGTCTGCTGCTTATTTCTGAAAAGAGGATGTCTCCAGTAGAAACTATATTGCAGGAATTCACTTCAAAACCCTGAATGTCACGATGGGGGAGGTAGAACTTACAGAACAGTGGAAGAGATAAATAACAACTAGGTATGGGATACCTTCTCTGAGTTTTGCCCTCCTTCCATTTCTAGAGGGGTTGCCGGGGAGAAAAGGAAAGATTAAATTCCAAACTTCTGTCTGTTCTCTGTGCTGCTAAAAGTGGATACTCAAATGTGCATACTGAAACAAAATGTTTGAGTATCCACTCAAACATATATAGCCATTTGCTGCAAGACTATGGAAACCAAGTGTGATTAGCATAAAAAAAGGAGGTTGGCAAATCCTTTCTCCAAAAAGCAAAAATAAAACTGAACAAAACTGTCACCAACAACCATATCAAGACTTTGGAAAACAACCAAAGCTTAAGAACAAATTGAGAAGCATTTATTCAAGAAACACTACTAAACTTTGGCAAAAGCAGTGACAGCCTATAGTCTTCTTGGAGTAAAATTTGCTTATAAACCTGCCCCAGGTTGGTCACTACAGTAGTTCTATAATGGCAGAACAAGCTGTGGGAGCCAGCAGTTTTGCTGCCAGAGGCAGCTCACTAGATTTGGAGAAGTGAAAACCTCCACGTTCAAGCACACAGTCATGAACAGTAGCAATCTTAGTAAAGAACAGGGAAGGCCAATTGCACACGTAACCTGAGGTTATAGTCCTGTTTGGGGCAAGCAATGGAATGACAGAACAGCCAGGCATTTAACAAGAAAATCTAAGTAATGAAAAAGACATAGGGAATCTTGATCATCATCTACATGTCCCTAGAGGTCTAGACGACTGAGTTCATATGCAAGGCTGTGGGTATGCACAGAAGAGGCCAGACAATGCCCTAGCCATCCACTTATCCCTTTCTGAACATGACACCACGTGCACATGCAGGGGAAATGCAAGGGGAACCAATGGAAAGTTACAACCTAAGATTTACATACACTCTCCAGCTCACATGCAGATCCACATACAGATTCCACACAGAGGGTGGAAGGCTCACTGGCTCCAGTATTTGAGTACAACTTCTATGCAATCACTGGCTGAGGTATAACAACACAGGAGTGACCACTAGGACTGGGTTTCATAACAAAAAAGAACTAAAAAAAATTAGTGGATACAGATTTAGTTCAAGCAAATTACTAAAAATATATTTTAAAAAATTAGAATCCAGAGTTGCTATGTTATTTAAAATCATTTTTGAGCAAAAATTATGAGAAACATACAAGAAAACATGAAAGTGTAACCCATACTCAGGAAAAGGGCTGCCAATAGAAGCCATCTTTTGGAGGGTGGGGTATGGATGTTGGATTTAGGAGATAAAGACTTAAAGAAGCTATTATAAGTATATTCTGTCACTGACTCAGGTGCCAGCTACACTGCTGCAGCTGTTAAAAAAGAGGAAAAAAAAAAAGAAAAAATAAGTAAATTCAAAGAAATTAAGAAAATCATGTATAAAGAACTTATTAATAGCTTTTTTGAGCTATAATTCATATACTATATAATTCACCCATTTAAAATATATAATTCAGGCCAGGTGCAGTGGCTCATACCTGTAAACCCAGCACTTTGGAGGGCTTCAGGGGAAGACCTCTTGAGCCCAGGGAGGATCACTCGAGCCCAGGAGTTGGAGGTTACAATGAGCTATGATCAAACCACTGCATTCCAGTCTGAGCAACACAGTGAGATTCTATCTCAAAAAATAATAAAAAATAAAATAAAATAAAATATACAATTCAGTGTTTTTTTAGTATTTTCATAAATATGTATAACCATCACCACAATAGTCTATTTTAGAATCATTGTGTCATCTCAAAGGGAAATGCTGTATCCTTTAGGTATCACCTCCCATACCTTACTCCAACCATCAGTCCTAAGCCTTTTTAATCTACTTTCAATAAATTCACCTATTCTGGAAATTTCATATAAATGGAATCATATAATACCTAGGTTTTTTGTGACTGGCTTCTTTCACTTAGAGTAATGTTTTCAAGGTTCATCCATGTTTATCTTAGGGAAAAGCATACATAATGTACCATGTATCTCTTCATTCCTTTTATTGTCAAACAGTATTCCATTGTATGAATAGACCACATTATTGATATGCATTTAGGTAGTTTCTTTCTTTTGGCTGTTATGAATAATACTGCTATAAACATTTGTGAACAAGTTTTTGTGTGTATATATGTTAATATTTCTTTTGGATATATGTCTATTAGTAGTATTACTATAACTACGTTTAATTATTTAAGATACTACCAGACTATTTTCCAAAGTGGTTGTACAACGTTACATTCCCAGTAGCAGTATATGAGGATACTGATTTCTCCATATCTTCACTAAAACTTGTTATCATTTGAATTTTTTATTCTAGCCATCCTAATGTGTGTGAAGTGGTATCTCACTGTGGTTTTGATTTGCATTTCCGTGACAGCCAATGTCCGATATCTTTTCACATGCAATATGCATTTGTATATTTCTTTTGTAAAATACCTAAATCATTTGCCCATTTTTCATTGTGTTACTTATTATTTATTAATGAGTTGTATGAGTTACTTGCATAGTCTAGAATAAATACTTTATTAGATGTGTGATTTGCAATTATTTTCTTCCTTCCTGTGAGTTTCTCTACTCATGTTCTTAATAGTCATTTTAAGCACAAATATTTTTAATATTCATGAAGTTCAGTTTTTTTATTTTTTCTTTTGTTTTTTATGCTTTTGGCTTCACATCTAAGAGTTCATTGCCAAATCCTTAGTCATAAAGATTTATCCCTAAGTTTTCTTCTCAGAGTTGTATAGTTTTAACTATTACATTTAGGTCTTTGATTCATTTTGAGTTAATTTTTGTATATGGTGGAAAGTAAGGGACCAACTCCATTTTATTGAATGCAGATATCCAGTTGTCTGAGTACATTTTTTGAAAATACTATTATTTTTCTATTGAATAATCTTACCACCTTTTTGAAAAACAATTCACTGTAGATGTAGGGGGTTATTTCTGAACTCTCAATTCTATTCTATTAATCTATATCCTTTTGCCATTATCACAATGTTTTCATTACTGTTGCTATGTAGTAAGTTTTGAAATTGGGAATGGTTAGTGCTCTAATTTTGTTTTCTTTTGCCAAAATTGTTTTGGCTATTTTGGGTCCCTGGCAATTCCATGTGCATTTTTAAAATCAGCAGGCCAACATCTACAAGGAAATCAACTGAGATTCCAATAAGGATTTCACTGAATCTGTAGTTCAATTTGGGGAGTATTGCCATTTCAACAATATTAACTTTTTGAATCCATGAACATGGGGTGTTTTTCCAATTATTTTGATCTTCTTAAACTTTCTTCAACAATATTTTATAGCTGCTAAGAATATATAGTTTGTACTTCTGTTGTTAAATATATTTCTATTTTAATTTTTGATGTTATTGGAAATGGAATTGTTTTCTTAATTTTGTTTTTGGAATGTTCTTACAACTATATAGAAATACTATAGATTTTTGTATATTGGTCTTGTATCTTGCAAACTTGATAACCTGTTTATTAGTCCTAATAGTTTTCTTTATTATTTTAAGATTTTCTATATACAAGATGATATCTGCAAATAGAAACAGTTTTACTTTTTTCTTTCCAATGTGGATGTCTTTATTTATTTTTATTGCCTAATGGCCCTAGCTAGACCCTCAGTACAATGCGGAACAGAAGTGGTCAAAGCAAGTGGTCTTAGAGGAAAACATCCAGTCTTTCATCATTAAGGATAATGTTAGCTGTGGGGTTTTATGCTGATATTTTTAGCAGGTTGACTAAGTTCTCTTCTATTCCTAGTTTATTGAGTATTTTGTATTATGAAAAAGTGTTGGATTTTATCAAATACATTGAAAGTAAAAGGATGGGGAAAGTTATACCACACAAATTATAACCATAAAAAATTTGGATGGCTATATTAATATCAGATGTATTAACCTTCAATACAAATATATACATATATATATATATATATATATATGTATGTTACCAGAGACAAAGAGGGACATTTCATAGCAGTAAAGTGTTATTTCATTAGGGAAATATAATAATATGATCACATATGTACCTAGCAATGGAAGCCCAAAATACCTGAAACAAAAATTGGCATAATTGAAAGGAAAAATATGTAAACCAACAATAATAGATGAAGACATCAATACCTTAGTTTCAATAATTGATAGAACAAGACAGAAAATAAACAAGAATAAAGAGGACTTGAAGAACACTATCAGTGACCTTGACCTCACTGAAATGTTTTGCAAGAGCAAAATACACATATTTTTCAAGTGAAAATAAAACTTTCTCCAGAATAAACCACATGCTGGTCCATAATACAAGTCTCAATGCATTAAAATGATTGAGCTATTACAAATTACATTCTCTAACCACAACAAAATTAAATTATAAATAATAGAAAATATTGGGACATTTTTGAAATACAATTCTAAATGTCACATAGCTCAAAGAATAAATCACAAATAGAGTTAGAAAATATATTTGAATTAATTTAAAATAAAAACACAACACATAAAAATGTACAGGCCGCAAATAAAGTAACGTCTAGTGAGAAGTCCATAGCTTTAAAGCTTCAAAAGGCACAATAATCACAATTCAATAACCTAAAATTCCTTTTAAGAAACCACAAAAATAAGAACAAACTAAACTTAAAGCAAGCAGAAAAAGGAAGCAATAAAAATTAGAGACCAAGTAGATTAAATGAATACAAGAAAACAGTAGAGAAAATCAATAAAGCCCATTTTCTTTGAAAAGATGAACAAAATTAGTAAATCTTAGATAGACTGCCAAGGAAAAAAAGACACAAATTATTAATATCAGGAATGAATTTAGATCTTTATGTTATCTAATACACAAACATAGCTCAAAATGGTTTATACACTTAAATGTAAGAGCTAAAACTATAAAGCTACTATAAGAAAACATCAGGGAAAATCATGGAGAACTTCTATTAAGCAAAGAATTTTTAAATATGACACCAAAGCATGATCCATAAAAGAAAATATTGATAAATAAATTTCATCAAAATTGAAAACTTTTGCACTTCAAAATATATTATTAAGAAAATTTAAAGGCAAACCAAGGACTGGGAGAAAATATTTTCAAATCACATAGCCAATAAAAAAAAATTGTATGGAGAATATATAAAGAGTAAACTGCACTGCAAGGTAAATTAACCTTCAAAACATTATACTAGATGAAAAAAGCCATATGCTAAAACTATATATTAATATTATATTATTCCCTTTATATAAAATATCCAGAAATAGCAAACTGTTAGAAGCAGAAAGAAGATCAGTGGTTTCCTGGGCCTGGAGGTAGGAGTGGGACTTAACTATAAATGGACAGAAGGGATCTTTGGGTTGATGAAAATGGTCCAAACTGAAGTGCAGGGATGGTTACCCAACCCTATCAATTACTAAAAATCACAGAATTATACACTTATAGTGGGTGAAACTTATGGTATGTAAATTATACTTCAAAAACGTTTTTTTTTTTTTTTTTTTAAGATCCTGGTGGATAGCCTACCTCTGGAAGAATTATTTTCACTTTCTAGTCATTTAGTCCCAGCAATGCAACCCCAAATGAAACCTACAGAGAATCCTCATTGTGCCACTAAGAACCTCCCCACCTGATCAAATTAAAAGGCTTCTGCACGGCCAAGAAAACTATTATGAGAGCAACCAGACAACTTACAGAATGGGAGAAAATATTTGCATGCTACACATCTGATAAAGGGCTGATAACTAGAATCTATATAGAACTCAGGAAAATCAGCAAGAAAAAAATCAAAAAACCCTATCAAAAAGTGGACAAAGAACATGAGCAGAAACTTTTCAAAAGAAGACAGAATAATGGCTAACATATGAAAAAATGCTCAACATCTCTAATCATCACAAGACGGGAGCAGGAGAGAATAAGACATAACTGAGGAGGATCAAGTAGTTTGTTTTAGCTGAAATCTTTCAGAAGGAGGGAAAACTAAAGGTGAGAAAAATAGGATTCTTAATATAGGTTGATCTTTACAGGTAGAATCTCTGGTTATCATTATTATTTTCTACATCATTCACAATATTTACTAAGAACTGCTGCACGCAATGCTAAGTCATAGAGGTAAAACGTGTAGCATATACACTCTCAGGCATAAACATTAAAAGTGGTAAAATTATAAAACAGGAAGAATTCTCTCTCAAAATACCTGTCCTGATATATTTTTCCTGCTTTCTCCTTACATAAGCAAGGAACAAAATGGTGAAAAAAATACTTAAGCTAATTTGTCTTCACACCACAAGATTTTAACCCAGCAACCAGAGGAGCAAAGAAATAGCTTCACAGTGACCCTGACAACTCCTTTTGTTTCTCAACCCTAAATGGAAATAGATGCATACTTTAAGGTCAGAGATTTCAGTTCTAATTACTGACTTTGCCAATCTGTGTTTCTAAAGTGCTTTCTCAGAAGCACTGCTAATGGCTGGTAAAATATATGTTTCCACTCCATGCAATGGGACAAGGGAAACCTAATGACAAAGTAACACAGAGGGCATTCCAACCATACTTGTCAAAAAGTCATGGTGAAAAAAGGATGGTTATTGTTCAATATTATAAAGGATAGTCTCACTGTGCTCGTCGTTTTATACTTTGTAGAAGGCACAAGGATAATGAGCACATTTCTTTGGAGATACAATCAACATGCTGAACTAAAGGCTGCACTACGATAAACCTTGCCCTGTATTCTGATGTCAGTGAAATCAGGGTAAGCACTCTGCTCTGGCCAGTGTTTCAGTACTTTCCATTAGCAGTTTACACATAAAACATATGCTTTTAGGAGTCCTTAAATTATTTCAGGAATTTACCCTATTTGGAAAGCTTAGCAATTTCAAAGCAGATAGCAGCCACCCATCTATAAGGAAAGCTATGCTTTGACTATCACATGGAAATACAGGGATGTGAATGAGTTAGAATTGCCTGAAATGCACAATTCAAAATGAGGAAAGCCTAACAAGAGCCACAAACGAAGTAATTATAGCTCTAAGAAAAGCTTTCAAGAATTTGAAACAGACTCAGAATTTCTCACCTTAATTGATTTCTACACAAATATACTTACAGTCCATCTGTCTATATGAGTACACAATCTTCTGTTTTGGTTAAACCTTCATCTCATTCCTTGGTTAACTACTATAGATACTTTACAAAGTTTTATTCTTCTGTGTGAGAATGTCACAGAGTGACTACACCCATACCTAAAATAGAGAACAATCTAAAAGCCTGTGATTGTGACCTTCAATTTGAGGGCCACATGGAAAGCGATAATGTCTAATAAGTAGAGAGTGGTGCTAGATATGCCCATAAACTGCAGGCATGAGATTACTCAAGTTTGATTCCATAAGGAATTTTTCCAGGTAGCATTTTCTCTTCAGTTCATCCTCACTTATCTAATTTAGCTCTGCAAATTAAAATTTGTTGAGATATTTGTATCCTCTACCTTAAACAATTCTTCCAGGTGGAAAGTGCCAGGAGATGGGTAACTTCTGAATTTTGGTATTCTTATTTGGCTTTGAATGGATAATGCCTCCACCTTTATTTTATATGAGAGAGAATGGGGCATGAAATGTGGTGGAGAGATTCTGAATGATGTACCAAATAGAATAATAATTCTGCTAGTATAAAAATAATCAGAAATATATTCTTCTAAACAGCACAATAGTAGCTTATAGTAAAATAGTAGATTATAATAGTAAAAATAAGTTAGTAAAATATTTGAGCTGAAAGCAAAACATCATAATTTCCTGTTTTGAAGATAAGTGCTAACAAAAATTCTCTCCTTGAATAAACTTATCAGGCTTTTCTGAACTCTCTTCTCAACTTGGCCCTAACTTTGGGGCTTTTGAGTTCATCTCTGCATCATCCAATTTTAGCAAGAATCCTGCTAAGTCAGTTTAACCAGAATCCCCTACTCTTGCTATCTGATCACCTGACATCTGACTGGGTTCCTTACCCTCCATCATCCCCCAGGTGATGTCTGGTCACCCTGGCCTGCCTTCAGCAGGGATCCTGTTAGGTCAGTTTAGCCAAAATCACCTGGTACCTCCACCTGATGCTTCCACTTAGTGATTTTTTTATTCACTAATCCCTATTCACCACTGTGCCTGTTGGCTATAAATTCCCACTTTTCCTTATTGTATTCAGGGTTGAGCCCAGTTCATTTCCCCCACTGCAAAACCCCATTGCAGTGGTCCCTACACCTACTGTGATAGTCCTGAATAAAGTTTGCCTTACCATTTTTTAACAAGTGAAAGAATAATTTTCTTTAACACTACTGGTGCTATAAAGATAGGATCAGATTGGACCCCCAGACCTCTCACCCAGGACCCTAAGTGCACACCTCTGAAGCCTTTGTCTTTACTCCTTGCTAATCGATAAAGGATCCATTAGAGAGTTACGCTCTGAGACCACCATTCTGAACAATCCATGGGAGCTGGTAAGGACAGATTTTGATGCTTAAGATTCTGGGTATACTCTGGAAACTGGGTTAGTCTCAGACAAAGAGAGGCTGGCTTAGAGTCCTAGATTTCTCTGTTTGTAAAAGCTGGGTTAGGGGCCCAGGGAAGCAGAATCTAGGTGAGGGTCCCAGAAGCTGGATTAGGGCTCCAGACAGGCAGAATGTCTGTTAGATGCCCAGGCTTCTTTGTTTGAAAGGTACCTGTCGGGATGCAAGTCTCTCTTGGCCTTCTGCCTCCAGTGGGGATTATTCCTTGACTCCTGAGCTAGCAGTTCTGCTTCCTTATTTCAAGTGGGGATTCAATCCCCAACTTCTGGGATGGGAATTTTTTTCATGGCTCTTTGTGAGGCTTCTTTGTTCTCTCCATTTGATCCTGCTCCTCTCAGGAAAACTTCTCAGTCCACTGAAGCTCCCTTATTGAACTCCTGTTGACTGACTGTATGTTCCACCAACTTCCCACCTCCTTCTTGTTGGCATGATTTTGCTGAGGACAATTTGGAACTTCATTGGTCTCTTTGGAAAATTTAAGGTCTCCCCCAACTGGCTCCTCTAAGACCTCTCCCTTCCCATTGCTTCTGCTCCTTCTTTCTCTTCTTATCACTTTCGATCTTCCCTTCAATCGAACTCCTCCCCCCTCCATTCCTCTGTCCAGCCCTATCAGGTCTCCTCCTTCCCACTTCAGCCTCTTAACTTCCTACAGTCATTGGAACGATTGGCCCCTACCACTACTGGTGCCTCTCATGGAACTCTGAGTCTCCCAAAAGCAACAACCTGATACAGAAAAGCAAAAATAAGTGGAAATACACTGAATGCAATACTTTATTCACTCAGATAAGCTTTGGAGCCATCCAGATGGCTGCTAGTTGTCTCCTGAGCCTAAAATGTAGTTCAAAACTTTCCCAACATTACATATCAGGGAAAATAAAAATTTTAAAGGCATTTTCCACAAATATTAGTTTAAAGAAAAGCTTTGCATTGATTTTGTAACCTGAGACTTTGCATATCACTTATCCCCAGTAAGAATGGCCTTTATCAAAAAGTCCTGAAACAATAAATGTTGGCATGGATGCAGAGAGATGGCAACACTCATACACTGCTGGTGGGACTACAAACTAGTACAACCTCTGTGGAAAGCAACATGGAGATACCTCACAGAGATACAAGTAGAACTACCATTTGATCCAGCAATCCCATTACTGGACATCTACCCAAAAGAACAAAAGACATTCTAAAAAAAGACATCTGCACTAGAATGTTCATAGCAGCACAATTCACAATTGCAAAAATGTGGAAACAACCCAAGTGCCCATCAATACATGACTGGATTAATAAAATGTGGCATATGTATACCATGGAGTATTACTCAGCCACAAAAAAACAATGGTGATCTAGCACCTCTTGTATTATCCTGGATAGAGCTGGAGCCCATTCTACTAAGTGAAGTATCACAAGAATGGAAAAACAAGCACCACATGTACTCACCATCAAATTGGTATTAACTGATCAACACTTAAGTGCACATATAATAGTAACATTTATCAGTTGTTGGGCAGATGGGCAGGGGAGGAGGGGATGGGTATATTCACACCTAATGGGTGCAGTGCTCACCGTCTGGGGACGGACACACTTGAAGCTCCCCCTGACTCAGGTGGGACAAAGGCAATATCTGTAACCTAAACATTTGTACCCTCGTAATATGCTGAAATAAAAAAAAAATTAAAACAAAAAGCTTTAGCTTTTATTGAGTAGGTAAACTCAATTTGTCCCACTTTTGTCAGAAACATAATTTGGATAAAAATATAAAGTGGAGAAGAATCAGTGAGTTTTGTGTTACTATGTTTTACTGAATCATGGCTAAAATTTTAGAATGAAAGCTATAAAATGTCTCTTTACATGTGCCTGTATATTTATATTTTTCTACCTCTGAATGGTATCACTGAATTAATTCATAAAATTCCTTCTTGGAGTTCTAAAGTTGGCTTAGAAATAAAAGCGCACTTATATAAATTAAGTATTCTTAGCACTCTCAGAAATATAAGAACACAAATTTTTTCCAAATTCACTTGGATAAATCTTTGGAAAATAAGACTAGTTAAATATTGTTGGTTTAATAAAAACAGCTGTGTTCTGTAATAGCAGCAATAAATATAATGTTTATTTTACATTTTTATTCCACTTGAGTTTACTACTCAAATAAGGTTAAAAATAGCTAATAGGGAACTAACTTGAGATGATGGTTAGCTTTGGTGTTATAGTATGTATGCCTCAAAATAGTTTCCAAAATCTTTTTGGTAACTTAAAACCTTAAAGTTATAGTAAGTTAAATGAGGAATATTCATTGAATATCTAGATCTTTCCCAAATAAGACAGAATACTAAAACCTTAACTGCTAAACATAAGTTTATTTACTTTGGCTTTTTAATTTTTACTGAGATACTGCAAATATTTGAGTCTATTAATAAACACATTCTTTTTTACACATTGAGATATTTTACTATGAAAAAATTATACCTCTAGAAATTGTGAAATGGTGTATTCATAAATTTGCTAGTCTATTACAGAGTGCTCATGCATGAGAGATGGTTCACAATTGTCTACTTCCCACTTTATAAAAGAAAGATTACTAATGGTTAACAATTATATTGATATATGTAGTTGAAACTACTAATTATAAGAATGAAAGGAAACAACTGTTTGAAAAATATGCAAGTAGGATATATTTTTGATAAGAAAAGGTATGAGGTATAAAGGTATGATGTATGAAGGATGTATTTTTGTTCAAGGAAAAGGTAAGCAATTTTATTCTAAGGTAAAATTACTGGTTCCTCTAATATGAGAAAGAGGAAAATGTAGGGGGAAATAACTTGAATTAATATAATAAAGTTGTAAGAAATTTATGGAAAAGGAACTTCAGAAAAGGAATTTTATGTGTGGCCAAGCTGGCTAAACATTTGAATGGATTTATTATGCTTTATTAAAAATATGAAAAATATAGCCATGTAAAACTAGAATTTGGCTTTCCCTCTGTTTAAACAAGAAAGTTTTCTTGAACTGTTGGTCTGCTCTTATTAAGAAATTGTAAAAGGTTTTTCTTTATCTTTTAAATGACCTGCTTAGGAAATCAAGATTCTGTGTCTTATCAGAATAATTTTCTGTGCTTTATGTTAATCTTTATCACGTCATCGATTATTCAAGAGAACTGAGACTTCTCACTTTTACAAGAGCTAAAGTTTTCACATTTTTGACAATTTGCCTTCTCAGAATCAAACCCTAAATGAAATCCTGTTCTTGAACTGACCCTGAGATTTCCCAGAAGGCCTCTAGTAAATTTCAAAGGATTCATTCTTTCATCTTATAAAGAAAAATGTTTCGAAAAAAATCAGTTTATTTGATATATTAAATTGCATGAGAGGTTTATCAAATAAGATGAGCTGCTTTAAACTTCCCTAGTTGTATTTGTATGGGTATAGATTATTAATATAAATATTTCAGTTTTTTCCCATCTTGCAAAATAGTGGGTGAAAAGTTGAGATGCTGGGTACTAAGGAGAAGGAAGCTGAAGCCAAGAAAGCTGATGCCAGTGGCAAGGTTTAAAAGGGCAACCTCAGAGCCAGGTGCTTTGGTGCACACCTGTAGTCCCAGCTACTCAAGAAGCTGAGGGAGGAGGATTGCTTGAACCTAGGAATTAGAGTCCAGCCTGAGCAACATAGCAAAACTCCCATTTCTAATAAAATTAATTAATTATTTTATTTTTAAAGTGGGTAACTTCAAGGCTAAAAGCCCAAGAAGGGGAAGCTCTGAAATCCTGTCCTCATCAGAGGAATTGGCAGATATTTCTGATGTGCTATATATATATTCCAGAAAGGCCATGTACAAGAGGGAGTACTCAGCTGCCAAATCCAGGATTGAAATGAGAATAAGGAGAAGTTTCTTTCCACTGTCACAAAACCAGTTGGTACTGACAAAAATGGTGATGCCTGGGTAGTCAAACTTTGCAATGTGCCTAGATATTACCCTGCTGAAGATGTGCCCTGAAAGCCCTTCAGTCAGTATGCGAGAGAGCTGTGAGCTGGCATCCCTCCTGGGCCCATTCTGCTCATATTCACTGGGCACCACAGCGGCAAGAGGGTAGTTTTCCTGAAGCAGCTAAGCGGTACCTTGCTACTGGTGACTGCACCTCCGGTCCTCAATCAAGCTCTTCTGTGTGGAACACACCAGAAATTTCTCATCCCCACCTCCAGAAAAATTGAAATCAGCAATGTGAAAACTCCAAAACATCCCACTGATGCTTACTTCAAGAAGAAGGTGCAGAAGCCCAGACAACAGGAAGGTGAGATCTTGGACACAGAGAACAAGAAACGTGAGATTACACAACAGAGCAAGGCTGATCAGAGGGCTGTGGACCTGCGAATTTTTACCAACAATCAAAGCTATTCCTCAGCTCCAGGGCTACCAGCAATCTGTGTGTGCCCTGGTGAATGGAGTTTATCCTCACAAATTGTTCTAAATTTCTTACCAATAATCTAATTAAATAATTGACACATTTTTAAAATAATGACTTATTGTATGAAGCGCATACCCAACTGGGTATCGGACAGAGGTGGGGGCTGGGGGGAAGGGATGAGTGTATACCTACTTGATGAGTGCAATGCACACGGCCTGGGGAATGGACACGCTTGAAGTTCTGACTGAGGGGGATGGGGTGGGGGGAGGGGATGGATGCACACCTACATGATGAGTGTGATGTGCACTGTCTAGGGAATGGACACGCTTGAAGCTCAGACTCGGGGGGATGGGGGGGCATGGGCAATATATATAACCTGAACTTCTATACCCCCATGATGAGCTGAAATAAAAAAAAAAAAAAAAAATTTTGCCAGTACCTTCACTGTCCATGGTATGGCCTTAAACTTTCAGCAGATCTTTAACCATGGCCATTTTAAGGATGATTTTTGTTTTTTTATTTTTTGGTCATTCACAGGTAGTTTTTGTTTTACTCTGATACTTTCCTGAAAGTACTTGCAAACAAAAATGAAACACATTTTTTTCTCCCTAACTAATGCCTCCAAAATTTCAAAACTCTTACTGAATATTCTTATTTCATGGCAATATAGTTATTTGCATATATTCAATAAAAATATGTTCTTGCAACAGGACACGATTGGAAAAATTGGTTATTTACCAAGGCTTTGATTGGAATGTCAAATTTGAGAAGATGCATAGACTCAGATATGACCAGACAGGTGTAAGGAACTGAGGTTGACTTCATGGAGCCAGTGCTTACAAAGCCCTCTTGGGAAAACTGGCCTAATTCTTGACTTACAGAGTCCCCAGCCTTATCGATAGGTAAGAAAGTTCACTGTCTAGTAGAACCTCAAGATAACTTGGAAACCTTGAGATAAGAGCAATTCACCCAAATCTATAGATACTGCATTTAAAGTTTGATGGAGAGTTTCTGGCTTCGCTTCTTAGCCTTGAGAGACTTTTAAAAAGTCTTCATTCCTTTCATGAGATTCCTTATCAAAAATTCCAGCAATGCAAACTTAAAAAGACCTACATGATCAATTAACATTCTTGCTGCACTCATGAAAATAATCAGGCCAACCCTAATGAGATCAGACTTATTTTTGTAAACAAGAATAATCCTAATTTCATTATCTTTGGTAGAAATGGGGGTGATTGTAGAGAGAAATTTTATGTTTCAATGAAAAGCTATAACACATCCTTGTGGGTATTGAGTTATAATCTTGTTCATTGTCCATGACCTATTGTTCACCTGTCAGTAAACTCCATTTTACTTTCTACTTTATTATCTACCTGTAAACTAGATTAGATCCTGAATTCTTCTAGTTTCTTCCAATATCTGGCTACAACTCTCTAAACTAACATTTCCAACTTTTCTCTCACCGTCCTGACTTGGCATCAATGAGAACTAAAACTGCCCATTTCCTGAAGCCCTGCAAGCTGAAGCTGGATGACTTGATATAAGCTTTAAAGAAGTCATCACAACAGATCATGTAGGGACAGGCCTTGTGCCTGCCGCAATGTGGGCCACTCAGAACGTTAAGTGAAACAACCAATGCCATCACCAAAGACATTCAAACTACAAACCAGGAAATTCCTTGGATTGCCCCTGCTATCCTCACACGACCATCTAAAGATGCTTTGAGCTCAAGTTTAGAAATCTGCTTGACTTGTTCCCTCCAGACTCAGAAGCTGGGTTTCCAATGACTAATCTTTGGTTTTGTTTTATTTTTATAGAAATTCCCCTCAATAAATACCCAGCTGCTGGCATCATCCTGCAAATATCCCCTACTACCAAGTCCCAACAGATAGTTCAGCTGATCCACAATGAACAAAAGGTGGCCAAATGGGAAATGAACTTATATTACTCAGAAAATGTCTCTTCTTTCCTTGAACCAGGAAGAGATTTTTTTAAAAAAGAGTCTCTCCTTGATCAAACTCTAATAAGCCTCCTCTGAACCCTCTTCTCAACTAAGCCCTGACTTTTGGGCTTCCATGTTCATCTCTGCATCATCCAAATTTAGCAAGAATACTGCTACATCAGCTTAACCAGAATCTCCCACTGTCTATATCTGATCACCCTTGATATTTGTGTGGATTCTTCATCCCCCACAGTCCCCCAGGTGATGTCTGAGCTCCCTGGCCTGCCTTCAGCAAGAATCCTGTTGGGTCAGTTTAGCCAGAATCACCTGTCACCCATGATGTTTCCTCTTAGTAACTTTCCATCCACTGACTCCCCTCACTCAGATTCTTGGCTGTAAATTTCCACTTTTCATTGTCGTGTTTGGAGTTGGGCCAATCCCTCTTCCCTGCTGCAAAACCCCATTGTGGTGGTACCTACATCTACGGTGATGGTCCTGGGTAAAGTCTGCCTTACCATTCTTTAACAAGTGAATAAATAATTTTTTCTTTAGCAGCCCCCACTCAGGGCTGACATGGACTAAATCGTGTCATACACACAGGTTGAGAACACACTCTGCCCAGGTAACGTGCTGATTGGGGTGGGATAGGAAATGGGGACAATCTGAATGAAATCAGCTGCTGCTGCTTCCTGTACTCTTGCCTCTCAGACAGCAGGCGACTGTCTGTGAAGAGACAAACCTTATCCTTGTTTTTATTAGCAGAGATGAGAACACTTTATTTACTTCCTGCAAGAACTGAACTTTCAGTGACGAAGGAACCTTTAATCTGATGTAGAGCTATACAAAGACAATTTATCTGTTTATTTTCTTGAGTTTCCAAAAATGTGCCCTTCATTAAAACAGCCTCAGGGCACCAGAACCATCCAATCACATTAGTAAAATACAAGAACAACAACAAGCTCCAATGATTAAAAGATATGAACTTTCTAAAGCATATTTTAATTATATCTTAATTCGTCTATCATTTAGGATGCTTAGAGGTTTTAAAGTATAGATGGATGTTGTCCAAACAGAGCATTTAATGCAGACAATGTGGAAGTGCCTCATTTAAGGAAATTACAGGAGCAAGGCTGCACATAAAGGGAAGAAAAATGACTAACAGCACAGCAAAATTGTCCTTATGGATCACCTCCAAGGGCCTAGTAGTCATTGGAGCATACCAGCTAGAATGATCTGAGTCATAATGTTATGCTCTATGCTGGGACAGCACCCAAAACTGTCATTCTTGTCTGAGTTCCTATAAGGCTGGGCTCAGGAAATATCTCTGACAGGCAAGCTCCATCTCACTAACATTTCTATTCTTTAATTTATTCAATAATTATTTACTGATATCTATTATGCTCAAAGTTTTGAGGGGTACATAGATAAATTAGAGACAGTTCTTGTCCTCAAGGAGTACATGGGCTATGACCCTTTGTGGTAAGGTTTTTTATCCATCTCCTACATACTCCCTTCCCCCTTAAGTTTTCAGAATATTATATACTTAAATTGGAATTTGTTCACATCACTAACACTAAAACTGTTGCCCTCACCCCACCACCCCAATACTTACCTTGAATTGTGAACCTCCCTATCAGCTCAGTATAAATACATCATACATAGGTGAAGGTCTGCCTTTGGAAGAAAGGAAAAATGTGTCTGATATAGACAGGAACTCCTTACATCCAGGAAACCCAAGAGATAACAGCAGAAAACAGTATGTAAGAGACCTTCATGTGCAGTTTAGGCTAGTACACAAGCCACTGTACCCTTACTCTATTGCTAAGAATCATAAGCAAAATTTTTTTTAACAATAATAAGACATTAAAACACACCCCTAGTAATTTTAGAGAACACTTGTTTGTTTGTTTGTTTATTGAGACAGGGTCTCACTCTGTTGCCTGGGCAGAGAGCAGTGGCGTCATCATAGCTCACTGCAACCTTCAACTCCTGGGCTCAAGCAATCCTCACGCCTCAGCCTCCCTAGTAGCTGGCACTACAGGTGCACACCAACACACCCAGCTACACTTTTTATTATTATTACTTTTTGTAGAGACGAGACAGGGGTCTTGCTATTGCTCAAGCTGGTTTTGAACTCCTGACCTCAAGCGATCCTCTCTCCTCAGCCTCCCAAAGTGCTAGAGTTACAGGTGTGAGCCACCATTCCTGGCTGAGAATACTTGTTTAGAAATAAAGAAAAGGATGCATGAAGATGTAACAAAGCAAAAAGAGAACTCAGAGACATTGATCATGGGATCACACTTTCACAAATTGAAGAAGCCTAACTGTATTTCTTTTCATTGTTCTCTCTTTGTGTCACCTACATCTCCACAAATCAGGTCCCTACTATAAGAATGACTTTTCCTTTCCCCAGCTTCATTGACACCTTGTAAAATGGAGAGAACTGCTGATCCTAACTGGCCAGGAAATAAATTTCTACATCATTTTGTGAATTTATTTGAGCTAAGTGTGTAACACACTTGCAATTTGACATCAATGGGTAGTTGGTACTGGCCTATCTAGACATGGAGATGACATTCCAGAGAGAGTAGGGGATGGGAATGTAAGTCCCATCAACAGTCAAATCAGAGGAACACACATGGGAGTGACTTGGGGACATTCAGGAACCAGCCTCTGAAACCTCAAGAAGACAGTGAAAATGTTTGGCACAAGACAGAAAGCCCAACTATTGAATTTTGACACCATAATCCAGACCTAACTCTCTAGAATCCATATAGACACTTCTATACAAGTCCAGTGAAAATTTTCAGAGACGTTCTGTTAAACATGACATTGTATGTAAAAAATATTATCTCTGTTTCTTCAGAAACATTATTAAAATTAGAGTAAAGGCCCTAAAAGTGTAAATCCAAAGGGAAAAATCGAACTAGAAAGTAGATAAGAAAGATCACCAAAATTTGGCTAGATGGAAAATAGAAAATAATAATTAACTTGGGTAAAATTGTACCCAATTGTTTGTTTGTTTTGCTCTCTTTCATGTTGAAGTTTTCTTTTCCAAGAGTCTTGTTCTCTTCATGTATCCATATTTAAGGGTAAGACACTTAAAGCTTCTAAGAAATTTACCTGTGCGTAAGGAGAAGCAAGCAGATTCATCCTATAGAATCCCAGAGAGCTCAGGATTTGGAATCAACAGGCACACACAAGTCCCAGATTCCCTCACCCATTCCAAAGCAAGAAGCAACTTTCACTCCCTTACTCCTGAAGGAAATGATTAGATGTGGATCTGGAGAACTGAACTGTGGAGGCTCCAAATCTGGGGATACCAGGCACAGACGAGTGTGGGGCTAAGGCCTCAACTAAAAAGAGGAGGAATATATGAAAGTTTGCATAATGAATGATGAGGCCTCCCCAACCCCATCATCAACTACCTTCTTTCAGCCAGCTCCAGGGACACTGGTGACCAAGCAAGAGACTAGAAAGTTCTTCTTTAGGGAAAAAGAAAATCCCCAGAGAGAAGTTCTACATTTCTACCAAAGGCCAAGCTAATCACCTAAACTCTCTATTTTGAAGCCTATTAGTTGACAGCCTGTCCAAACTCACAAAATTTCTGAAAAGTGTTAAGTGTCTTACCCTTAAGTATGGATAAGTGAAGAGAACAAGACCCTTGGAAAAGAAAAGAAAACTTCAGCATGAAAGACAGAGAGCAAAACAAACAAACAAAGATCAGAAGTAGACAAAACCAGAGGAAGCAGTTAGAACCTTTCATAGTTCTGTCATTAATATTCTCAGACAGATGAGAGAATAAGAAAGAAAAAGAAAATGCTATTAAATAGGAAAGTCATAGAATATGAAAGAGACTTTGAAAGTTAAATCTGTGATGGCTCATAGAAATTGAGCTTAATGAAGGGCTTGGAAGATCACAGAAAGTTCATCATCTGAGTGCTAGGAGTTCCAAAAATACATGGCAGAAAAAATGAAAGGGAAGGGAAATCTTTAAAGAAAAGTTCTCTCGGCCGGGCGTGGTGGCTCACGCCTGTAATCCTAGCACTCTGGGAGGCCGAGGTGGGTGGATCGTTTGAGCTCAGGAGTTCGAGACCAGCCTGAGCAAGAGCGAGACCCCACCTCTACTAAAAATAGAAAGAAATTATATGGACAGCTAAAAAATATATATAGAAAAAATTAGCCGGGCATGGTGGCGCATGCCTGTAGTCCCAGCTACTCGGGAGGCTGAGACAGGAGGATCGCTTGAGCTCAGGAGTTTGAGGTTGCTGTGAGCTAGGCAGACGCCACGGCACTCACTCTAGCCTGGGCAACAGAGTGAGACTCTGTCTCAAAAAAAAAAAAAAAAAAAGAAAAGTTCTCTCAGCACTGAAGCATTTGAATATCCTGATTGAAAGTTTTATCCGTATTGTTATACATAGGTGTAGATCATTCATTCTCACTTCTGAATGATATCCCATTTCTACTATTTTATTTCTTAACACATATGCATGCAAAAATTTTATTAAAAAATAAAAGTTCCTATAAAATTAAAAGAAATATATAAGCAAATCATCAAATGCTTATTTTTAAACCATTATAAATTACTTCAGGCAATATTTGCTTTAAATAAACAATATTTTTAACAGAAATAGTTAAAGCTTTCTTGTCCTTTTACATTTTTTAGAAAAATGTAAATTCTGTACATTTCTGTGTTGATAATGTAGTTCATATGAAATATTTTTGTGAGATTTTGCCACTAGTTATAAAAGCAGTGCAGGTGAAATGGTAATGAACATTTTGTGAATTGCCAATATAGCACAAGAGTAGAAATGAATAGAAGGTCTCCTTTTTGAGAACTTGCATTTTAGGAAATAAAAAAAGCATGAGAGTATATTTAATATAAATACAAATGCAAATTTAAATGTAAGTGTAAACACACACACACACACACACACACACACACAGATCCTGAAGTGTTTTTCCTCTTAGGGCCTAAAGTCACTATTTTCAAACAGTGTTCTCACTGATATAAATCTCAGTCCTAGCTAAATGAAACATATTGAATTATTTGATGGAAACCAAGATTTGAATCAGTTTTCCATTTTAATAAATAGAAACAACTCGCTCAAACCTCTATATCAAACCCAAAATGAACTTTTTTTTTTCCTAATAGATAAGCAGGAGAATTGATTTTAGAAAATGTTTCTCTGAGCATATTTCAAAAAATAACTTGTGTTTTAAGCAGCAAAGCAACAATATTTCTAAGTTGAATCATGTTAATTGTTAATGGATTACAAAACCCTATAATGTTTGGGTAAATATGTTGACTAGTTCTGCAGGTTTTAATTACATGCCTTTAAAAAAAGACTAGCCTCTTGCAACAAGAAACATAGATAATTAGAATAAAAACATGCCAATTTATATGAATTATCTGTAGCTTTCAAAATGTAAAAATGCACAAGTTTAACATTTGGCTCTTAATTTATTACACATTTTCTTGTTTTTCATGTGAGCATACTTACTGCTCACAAATTTTATTGCTGGTGGGGATAGATGTTCCAATTACCCATAGTATATATGTTGGGGAATTTTCAACTTGTGAGTCACCGATGATGAGTCTGACCTATATTAGGACCATATACAAAATTGATGAACTAGAAATAATAATTGACCAGTAAGTCATCTTATATTTTTGCTAATCTGAGGATTTTTCATCAGAATGCAATAAAGTTTCACAGGAAAGCAATAGACTACATCAGTGTGTTAATGTGCCTGCAGCTCTAGCACATGGCAAGTATTAATCAGAACTTGTTGGATGAATGAAGAATTGATGATTTAATTTATTTTCCCACAACACCATCGGCTTGTTTTACCATTCCTATTCAAGGACATGCTTAAGGACAAAAATCCTTTTGTGCCAACAAGCACTCTATCGAGTCCCTTCTGCTTTGCCCGCGTGATATATGATCAGTGGGAGAGGCACACGACTTAACTATACATGCCTAATGGCGCAGCCTAGAAAAGAGAGGAGAAAGAGAAATGATCTATGGTAAAAGAAGAAGAATAAGCCATTGGAAATAAGAGAATTTAAATGGGAATAGTTGCATCTGTGTTTTGCCTTTGGAATTATCAAGTAAGTAATCTATACATCATGGATCTTTAACTGGAGGTCGTAGATTAACAACTCCAACAATAATAATGTACTCAGGGCTTATTTTGTGCCAAGAACTTTATTAGGAACTTTACATAAACCTCTCATTAGTTCCTTATATAGATTCTGTTTTAAAGAATAGTATCATTACCTGACCACTATTCTTCCAGATGAGAAAATTTACATATTAAACTTCGAGTGGTATTCCTAGCAAATTGGTGGTAAAAGCATAGCCAAGTCCTCTTGGTCCTTGTCTCTCCCATAAGTGGATGCAGTGTAATGTAGCAGGCAAGGAAATTAGAATTGCAACCACCTAGAATGTAGTCTAAGTCCTGGGTCTACTACTTGCTGATAGAATACCCCTAGACATACTATTTAACCATTCTAAGGCTACACTTGCTTGTTTATAATACTTTGTCCTGGGCTTGTTATGATTCAAGACGTTCAATGCACTCAGTTCAGGATCTGAAATGTGGCAAACACTAAATCACGGCAGGCATTATTTATGATGCCAGATTTTACGTCTCTCTGTATATTAAGCAGTCATCTATCATGCTCTTTGTGCATTTTCAAAGTTCCTTAAAAGGTCTTACAAGTCACAGCAGAGTAGAACAGACATCTATGCCTCTCCCACGGACAGCCAAACTCTTTACGGCCAGCAGCATCTGAAGTGATTTGACCAGACAGGTTTGCCCGATAGGTGTGTCTAACCCAATAACATCAACAATACCAGTTGTACTGGGGAGTTGGAATGTAAAAGCCTTAGAATCAGAAGTTGGTGGCAGCTGGCATCATCTCAAATGTATACCAAGAGAGGGCAGGACACAGAAGCCACCAGCAGTAGAAGCCACAAGTGAACCAGAGGCCATGAAGGGCAGCACTTAATTAGTTGGTACCACCTGAAGTGTCCCTGATCATTAAAACCTGAAGCAGTCCAACTAACTCAGAGTATATTTAGCACCGGAATGATGAGCAAGAAGATCCAGTGAACAGAGCTGATAAACAACCTCTCCACTGTTTTGAAGCACATTCCCCAAACCGAGAAGACTATAAGGAAGAATATACTGTCTATAATTAGGGAGAAAGAAGAGTTAACAGTGAAGAGAATAGGTGGTCTTCTCCCTCAGGGCAAAGCAAGCCTTTCCCTAGGACTATGCATTATCAGGACAACTGAGTAAAGAACAATGAAATGGTCAATTGACCTCACCACTCACCTCCCTCCACGTAATGCCAACTGACAAATCCTTTACAAACTGTCACAAGAAGCATTTAATTAAGCTGGTAATGGCTGTTCCTGTTAGCTTAGTCTATAATTATTCTTTATTTCTTTAACATAAACAAATTAGCCGTAATAGTATGTCAGATAGTATTTTCAATCTCCACAGGACTTCTAATTTGTAGTCTTTTCAGTTGCTGATTAATCAAAACTGTCTAGAAAACATGCTCTTCTGGCCCCGAAATGTCTATTAATTTACTTTCTTCACAGTGGGACAATTTTTTTCTTTGTCTTTAAAGGGATAATTTCACTTTCTAAACATGCGGTAGAACTCCAAGATACAAGTACAGTTTTGATGATTTCATGTATGTATTAGAAAATCCCCATGTTTAAGGCAACAGTGTTCCTCACTGCTTAATGCAATGCAGATGCATTTTAGAATTTGAAAATATTCTCTCCCTGCCAACTAGTTTAAAATGAGTTGCTACTGGCATCTAAATATAATTAATGGGGATGTCAGACCTGTCTACAAATATGAAAAATTCACTCGTGTGAGAGACAGGAACAATTGAATACATTCCCATTTATGAAACAGGGTGACCTTAAAGTGTTGCTTTTTTGCTGACCATCATGCCATTATTCGTCATACGGGCTATTGTACCCCTACCCAGAGAAGTGGGTCATCAAACATAGGTTGCCATGGCTGATACGTGACAAAAGAGGGAGAAAGATACTCAACTCTCCCTCCAGCCAACCCTTGTTCAATGTACTGCTCCTTTGTTGGTATTTTTATTAAATGGCATGGACTTAAAAGGGCATTGTCTAGGTAGATCAATTTTGACAGTGATCTCAACCAATTACTCCACCGTTGATATTAATCTCTTATCCTAAAGCAGCATAGTGGGTGTCCCTATATTTAAAAATGTGTGTGCTCTAACCTGAAGAAAAATTAATTTTGTAATCCAAAGGTAATCTAGAAATGTAATTTCAATAATAAGTTTCAGTATGTTTCTGTACCAAGTGGCTCACTGTCACTGCTCATCAATATCATCTGTTATACTTCCTAAAACTTATCTTCCTCTTACTGTCCCATGTCCTCTGATGAAACACTGGCTGTAAGCTTTCCTGAGGCTTCCTGAATTGTGAAAATCTACATTTATTTTTTTAAATCATTTGGAGACAACTGACATGTTATGGAGATGAACTTATTATTGTCTTTCTGAAACAAACCAGTGAAAAGTAGGATTATAGTAGGCAGTTTCGTCCTTAGGCAAGGATGCTGTGGAGAAACGTATTTTATCAACATTAAATCAGCCCTCGAGTACCACCGTGCTCAGAAAGCAACTCAGATGAATATTTCGATGTCTTTCCCTTGTCCTTTTTGCGTTCAGTTCTGAGAAATCAGAGGCCCCACTCTAAGTCACAGCTTTAGAGGTACCTCTATTTTTTTAGTAATCTTTCAGAAATTGGAAGTTTGGCCTAGCTTATGTCAGAAATGCAAAGATCAACTTGAGAGAGTTCCAGAATCTTTATAACAATGATTTCTAACACTCCAGGGTACTTTACTTTTTTCAAAATAAAATGACCTTCTTCCACCCCTTAGCTGCATTCATTCAGATGTATTTCTGGCATATTTAAATATTTCAGCTCAATTTGATTGAATTCTAGAATGGCAAAAGAACCATTAAACCTCCAGAATCATTAAATGTCAACAAGAAAAAACTTCACAGTAGGTGGGAGGAAGGAGAATATTTAAGTGCCAATGTCTGTAGTGCCAATCTGGTGGTGTTTTCACCAGGCTTTTCTTCTCTGGGCCATTGCTGTGTGCGCCCCGTGACTGGAGACAGCCATGTTCTCTTCCTGAATATGCTGGTCTTCATGTCACAATTTTGAAATAAAAGAACATTGTTTTTTTCTTAATGCACTGACATTTTTCCCAGTAAATGTTTCAATTCAATATTTTGGAGATAAAGATTCAGTTTATTGCCTTTGCTTCTGTAACTTTCTTTTTTCAGGATTTCCTTCCAGTCTAGACAGAGAGCTCAATTTTAGGCAGTATCTAAATATAAATCCTTTGTCTCCATTTCACATGAGCTGGGGAACAAAACTGAAAGCAATCTACTTGCTGGGACCCAGTAAGGAACAGTGTTTAAATTTAAATAAAATATGTAATGCTGGGTGTTGTAACATCAAAACTGTCAAGGTGGGTCCCCAAATTTCTGTAGAGATGGGCCCAAATTTATCCACCAATCCCAGCCTCGAATTCTCTATAGATTTTTACCTGATTTTGACTCGTACTGCTATATGGCAGATGACAATTATCATCCAGAATGGGCCGTTGATTCTGCATATTTTTTGTTTCCAAGGACACTCCTTGCTTCAGACCAAGGACTGATACAGCTTTTAAAGAGGAGAATATTGCTCAGTTTTAGCTGCAAATTTAATTTGCTCAGTTCATAGTGATTTCCAGTAGTCTTGTTACCTAGGCCTTAAGAGAAAAAGGCTCTGGGCTCCTTGAGTTTTATTATAAGTATTACTTTTGAAAGGATAGATAATACGACAAAATTAAAAGTTGCCATCTGACAGGAAGAGGAAGTACAAAAGCTTTGGTTTGGGGAGTGGAAAGAGGGTACAGAAGGGTTTAGACTAGGGGAATGTGATCCCTGGGTTTCTGAGGAGAGACAGAGTGTTGAGAAAAAGAAAATTTGAGGGAACTGTCAGCTCTTCAAGCTGGCGGTTATGCCCGCTCGCTGCTTCCGAGATGGCACAGGAATGAAACGGCTGCAGGAACAGACATGGGTCTAGAAAGATGGTCCTGGGAGATTGGACCCAAGTCTCTCTGATCCTCTGGGTGGTGTTAAAAGAATCCAGAAGTTAAGTCCTCAGATGTCTGTGGGTGGCTGTGGAAGCTCTTTCATCATAGCAGGGGACAAAAGTGGCATTGGAGCAGCGAGACAAAAGAACACCCAAGTGCTGGATTAAATAAATGGTGCTGCAGCCGGCCTCAGAGGTCAGGAACACAGGCAATGAGGAGAGCCATCACGGCTTGCCTGTACCAAAAGATCATTCTAGAAGTTATACAAGCCCAGGCCTGGCTGCCGTGGCTACAGTGAAAGTCACCCCTCCTTTACCACCACAGGCCTGCTTTCCATAGCTTTCTCCACAAGGTAGAGAAAAAAAGAGGCATAAAGGAGAAGAGATATGGAAGAAACCTAGAGATCCTGGAAAATGATGATTTTTGTTGTTGTTGTTTCGGTTTTCTTTTTTTTTTTTTTCATTGAGCATCTAGTTTATTCCACTTGAGTCTCACAGTAATATCACAGGTCACTAGGAGTGGTGTTCTTCAATCCATTATACAGAATAAACATCGCACGTCCCATAGTTCTTAGGAAAAGACTCAAATCTGTGGTCCAGGACTCCAAAACTAGTCCTTTTTCTGATAACCATGGAGTCTCCAGTGGTCCACATTTATGTTCAGTTTGAAGTTTTATTTTATCTATTTATTTATTTGACTCAGGTAGGGCAAAGGCAACATATGTAACCTAAACATATGTACCCCCAAAACACCCAAATAATGTTAAGTCATCCTGAAAAAGACTTAAGTCTAGAAAAAAATTACCTAAAATTGGCAAATTTTCCTCTTTCTTCCACTATGATCAGAAAAGGGGCCTTGTGAAGAATATATGAGAAGTTATTAATACATTTTTGTACATTATACTATACAAATTATGCCCACCTCTCTAGAATTGCAATTTTCATTCACATCAGCTTGTATGTATGAATGTTTCTATTAGATGTGATAACAACTGTATTTCCCTAGGTGGTACCTGTCATGTCAGTCTGCAGAGAAACTCCACTGTCTCTCCCTGTCTTTCTCTCTCTCTCTCTCTTCTCTCTGTCTCTCTCGCTCTCTATCCCATTAGTCTTCAAATCCACTCTCTCTGCCTGATATAACTACAGTCATGTGTTGCTTAACAACAGGGATATATTCTGAGAAATGCATCATTAGGTGATTTCATTGTTTGATATTATCAAACACCATAGAGTGTATTTACACAGGCCTAGATAGAATAGCCTGCTACACACCTAGGCTATATAATATATCCCACTGCTCCTAGGCTACAAACCTGTGCAGCGTGTTACTGTGCTGAATACTGTAGGCAACTGTAACACAATTATAAGTATTTGTATATCTAAACATAGAAAAGGTACAATAAAAATATGGTATTATTATATAATCTTATGGGACCACCATCACGTGGTCCATTGGTGACTAAAACATCATTATGCAGTGCATGACTTTATTTTTAAATCTTTCCATTTCCTTCCATCACTACTGCCACACACGAATAATTATGAGATTCCCAACTGGTCTTGATCTCCTTGCTTCCAATGTTTTTCCAAATTCATTTCCTCCAAATTCATTCAACACAATTCCAGGCCTCTGTTTCATTCTTCATACATGACATCTAAAATAACCCCTCAACATGCAGATCTGCCCCATTATTGCCCTTCCTGAAATCTAATGGTTTCCCATTTTCCTGAGGATAAACTCATGCACTGTTAAAGGGAGTATCAGCCAGGGTCCCAATGGGAAACACATGGCACATTCAAATTAGGATCATTTCAGGTGGATTTTAAAAATTGTGGGTGGGACAAAAGGGAACCATATGGAATAGCGTGGTGGAATTATACCCTGTCAGTCTGGCTAAGCTAGAACCACATTTCCCAAAATCTTTTTTACTTTATAGCTCTGGATTTAAGTTGACCAGAAGAGAAAGTTATATTGAGATTTGGAAGGCAAAAGTAAGTCAGCAGCCTATGATCAGCAAGTAGGTGTTTTAGGGTGGGAAAGGATAGATACAAATGCAGGTGGAGTCCAGCTCGTCCTGCCCTCCTCTGCCCCCATCCCCAGTCCTTCTGTGACTGACTGCTGGCCTTTCTGACCAACAGCAGCCCAGTCTCACCATTTGATGCAGACCCCTCCACCAGCTCTCCTTTGTACCCCAGTCCAGCAGCCAGACATGACTGGCTTCTCAGATTCCCTGGCAAGCTCGGACTCATCTACCTCTACCAGCGCTGCAAAGGGCTGATGTGTGACTTTTCTCTGATCCTTAAACTCTCCCTTTTGGACTATTTTCTCCCCAGATTCTTCCACAGTTGTGTGAAGTCTTATTCCTATAATCATTCCCTTATTCTACAATACCCCATAGCAGTTCCATCTCCCTGATTTTGCTGACAGCGTAGTAGTTAGATCAATGGTTATCCCTGGGCTGAAAGGAGAGAAGGAGAGAATCATGGGTCAGCGCTCCCTGGAAAGCTCCAGAAATGGTGCACCTGGGAGTTCTTAAACAGTTCTTTTTCCTGGAAAGACATGTCTTACCATGGACTGTAACAGGGTCATGGCACAGGGCCGACCTGGATCTAACACTACTCAGTCCCATGACCTTGACCAACCCATGTTGGTCCAGTCTCAATGTCCTGGGAGAGAAGAAAAAGAAAACTGCTGAGATAAATTCCAGGTTTAGACAGGACTATGGATATTAGATGATATTTTTATCCAGCTCCTCATTAATATCCGGAGAGGGAGAGCAGGGGCATCCTGAATTGTCAAGTCATTAGTGTGTGGAGGACAATTGTTGAGCATGATGGCAAGTTCAACAAGCTGCATCCTCTCAGCCTGATAATTTGCTGGAGGAATAAAAAATGTCAACTCAAATGAGGTTACAGACAACAAATTCCATAAAATGACAAGTAAATTCAGACATGTTATAGAAAGTAATATTGTTTAACTACCTACGGTTTACAAATACCTACTGTTAAATTGTAGTAGCAAAGCAAAAACCATGGCCTTAAAATATGTGAAAGAAATTATTAACAGAATTACAAGGAGTAGCTGACAAACTGACAGTCACAGCAAAAGAGATTGACACACTTCTCTGAGTAATAAGAGATTTTGTAGAAAAAATAGAGATCTAAAAGATTGAACTATTACAGTTACAAAGCATGATTCAATGCTTACACATAATCCTTTATCTATGGGCAGGATGGAAAAAAATTTTTCATCTAACAATTAGAAAATACACATTTTTCCTAAACACATGTGAGATATATATGAAAACTGCCCACTACAAGGCCTCAATGCAAGTCTCAACAAATATCACTGGACAATATTCTAAGAACATGTTCTTTGACCACAATGCAATAAAATGACAAATAAATAAAACAAAGATAACAGTAACCTACCCAAATTTGATTTTTTAAAACTCACGCTTCTGTGTAATTAATAAATCAAAGAAGAAATCACAATGGAAATAAAATGGGCCTCTGCCAAGATGAGTTAAGGAAAGAAAGAGACAAGATGCAAATAAAACACAAATGAAAAAGACAAACTGGCTGGAGATAAAACAGATTGAAAGATAATAAAGACATAATCAATTTCAGTCTAATCAAAATGGTGATAAAGATTAAATGGCTAAATTACTTAAAAATTATAAAAGGTCAACACTAGTGCAAAGAAATAGAAAATTTAAATAACTAATAAGTTTTAAAGATATTGAAAAAATATTTGTGGTGGGTTTTTTTTTTTTTTTTTTTTTTGAGACATTGTCTTGCTTTGTTGCCCAGGTTAGAGTGAGTGCTGTGGCATCAGCCTAGCTCACAGCAACCTCAAACTCCTGGGCTCAAGCAATTCTCCTGCCTCAGCCTTCCAAGTAGCTGGGACTACAGGCATGCGCCACCATGCCCAGCTAATTTTTTCTATATATATTTTAGTTGGCCAGATAATTTCTTTCTATTTTTAGTAGAGATGGGGTCTCGCTCTTGCTCAGGCTGGTCTCGAACTCCTGACCTCAAGCGATCCACCCACCTCGGCCTCCCAGAGTGCTAGGATTACAGGTGTGAGCCACCACGCCCGGCCTTGAAAAAATATTTGAAACCGTTCCTCTCTCAAAAGAGATTATATGTAACTATTTTTAAATATTCAATATCAATATCAGGTTTTCTAATTGAAGCTAAAAATACTGCTGCTTCCATAGCCTCAAAAGAAAAGTCAACTGAGGCCAGGGGGAAGGCTGCAAACAGATTTTATTACAAACACATTTCAAAGGTAATCACTTCTAATTTACCACGTTAATGACAATTTTCTATTTGAAGTTGAGTTTTGTCCACGACCTAAAATATCTCCAGAAGCAGCTTTGGGCAGACCAGAACAAGTCTCCTTGGGCTCAGACAGTTCTTTGCTTCAAGTAAATCTCTAACAATTTGTTTAGTAAAATTTTAATTTCATACTACCAAAGTAAAGAACCAAATATAGTAAAACTGAGTTGCAATGAGCTGGCACACACAATTTGGGAACAAGCACAATACAAGTTCTATTGATTGGAAGTTACAAGTTCTATTGTTCTTTATGGATTGGGGGAGCATCTCAGCACCCACTCAAGACATTGTTCCTTTGGAGAAAAAAATGCCTCGTCCTCTGAACAGGTGACTTACAAATGGACTTTGGAAAAAAGATGCCCAATCCCTTTTTATCACTGAAGCCTCCAGGGTCCTCAGCCCCTACTTCCATGTGTTTATACATACATGCCATTTTAATAACTTGTAACTATTAGGAAGGAACTTATTTTATTAAGATGCAGCTATGACTAAACCAACTGACAACAAAATAAGATTGAAAAATATACCTCTCCGAAGTGATTCCTTAAAGCAGTGTTTCTCAGAGCGGAATTCCCGGACCAGCAGCATCAGCGTCACCTGGGAATTTGTAAGAAATACAAATTTCAGGGCTCCACTCAAGACCTACTGAATTAGGCAATCTGGAGCAGGGGCCAGTATCTGGGTTTTAACAAGCCCTCCAGGTGATTCTGATGCACATTCAAGCTTGAGAACGATAGCTCTAAAGAAGGTCTACACGAAGTAGCCACTATAATTTACTAAGGTATTTACAGATTGTCAAATGACATTATTTTCTATAGTATGCCTGATTTTACCTATCCCTTTAAGGAATTTGTAGTCTTCAACCACATTTGAGTTGACATTTTTCATGTCTCCAGCAAAGTGTCAAATGAGAGGATGTGCTTGCTGAGCTTCCCATCATGCTCAGCAATTGTCCTCCAAATGCTGATTACTTGACAGTTCAGGATGTCCCTGCTCTCCCTCTCCAGATATTTAAATACCAATGCCCAGGCCCCACTGCCAGCTATTCTCTTTAATAAAGCAGGGATAAGGCCTTGGTATCAGAATTTTCTAACCCCTGCCCCCAACAACACACACACATTTATATATATATCTCTTCCTAGTATATAGGCAGGACTGAATACTACTGTTCTTTAAAACCATTGTGATTTAAAGGTTAAATAATCCAAGTGAATCTTCAATTGGTTGTCTGTGAGAGGAAGATTTAAGTATTTCTGGTGTCAAATGGCCATGCTGGTCTTCCACACCCTGTGCCACCTCCTCTTCACTTTCCGAAATTCATGAGCTAGGACTAAAGTGGGAGAATGGCCATAATTAGGAGCATAAAGCTCCACAGCACCATGCCTCACTTTTCTAAGTTTTGTGAATGAGTCTGCACTCCAGGAAAGGCATTCAACATGAGCCATTACTGAGGGCCAGTGTTGGTTGGCATAGCAGCTGTTGAAGACTGGGACTCACATAGAGAATAATGTCTCACCAGAAGAGTTTAAATTGAGACTTGTGCTCATTGTTCCACACATGACAGGCTTTCCTGCTGCTAAGAGCAGCCCACACTCCAGATGACCTCCGGGAATGCATCTGCCTTTGAAAGGAGAGTGCCCTATCATAACAAACGCCACCTCCTTCTTCACTTCCAAGTGCTCTGAAATCTCCCCAGGAAAGGACCTTCCCAGCATAGAAGTCTGTCCCTTTCCCCTTCCCTTCTCTCCAGTATATGTATTTGTTTACTGAGATGGCAATATCTGTACTGTGGAATTACACAGTGCTAAATTGAAGATCACAGTCGTAAATCGTGTCCAGAAATAATCTGGAAACACATTTTGATAATTCTTTTGTTCTGCTTAATCATAGACTCTGGATACAATTCTGTCTCCTAGGGAAGTAACCAAGTCCATGCCCCACCTCGCATCAGTACTGGTTCCGCCATCACTCTTTTCCTACCCACCACCACCACCACCAGACTTATTAACCTTTGAAAGCTCATAGCCCTGAGAAAGTGAAATTAACGTTTAATGTAAGTGGCTTCATACACATGCTGCAGGGGAAAAATGAGTAACACATTTCAAAGAGTGGGACAGAAATTTGTCTTTGTTAAAAATTGCTATTATAGGCTGAATTGTGTCCCTCCCCCAAATTTTTATGTTGAAGTGCTAACACCCAATACCTCAAAATGTGATTGTATTTGGAAATAGGCTTAAAGAAGCAATTAAGGTTAACTAAGGTCATTGAGGTTGGCCCTAATCCAGTCTGACTGGAGTCCTTACAAAAAGAGGAGAATAGGAAACAGACACAACAGAGGGAGATCACGTGAAAACTGGGACAGGAGAGGACGGCTATTTGCAAACCAAGGAGAGAGCTCTCAGGAGAACCAACATCTTGATCTTGGGTTTCTAGCCTAAAAATTATGAGAAAATAGATTTCTATTGCCTCAGCCACTCAATCTGCAGCCTTTGCAAACTAGTGTACTTGCCTTTTCATCACCCACATTTTTTCACATCCTGGAGCTACCTTGTCTTTCCTAAACATCCATTCCTTTCAAATAATGGGACTCTGATTTGGCCAGCATGCAAAATGGGATTTTTTTTTTACAATACAGTTTTCTCTCTCACCTAGAAGAGAAAGAAATACTTTTCTCTTGTGAAAGAAAATGGATAGGCCGGGCGTGGTGGCTCACGCCTATAATCCTAGCACTCTGGGAGGCCAAGGCAGGAGGATCGCTAGAGGTCAGGAGTTCGAGACCAACCTGAGCAAGAGCGAGACCCCGTCTCTACTAAAAATAGAAAGAAATTATATGGACAACTAAAAATATATATAGAGAAAAAATTATCCGGGCACGGTGGTGCATGCCTGTAGTCCCAGCTACTTGGGAGGCTGAGGCAGGAGAATTGCTTGAGCCCAGGAGTTTGAGGTTGCTGTGAGCTAGGCTGATGGCATGGCACTCTAGCCTGGGCAACAGAGTGAGACTCTGTTTAAAAAAAAAAAAAGCAAAGAAAGAAAATGGATATAGTCTGTTCATTTGGGGCTTCTAAAAGTTGTTAGGCCCTGAGGAAGGTTAACTTTGGAGACCCAGTCATGGAGCATGACCTCTTTAGTTATAGATTAATTTCCTTTCTTATTTTCTTGTTCCCAGTTCAGTTCTTGGCACCTGAGATAAAAGACCCCTTGACTGAGATAAAAAAGAAAAAAAAAAAAAAAACAACCTTGACTTTTACATCCTTGATGTGGAACATTAAATATGCCCTTCCCAAAAAAGAAACATTTCCTGTAACCAATCAAATTGCTATAACTATGCATTAACCCTGTGTGGAAAATGTTGAAGTCCTATAAACCTTCCCCAGACCTTGCCAATATAAACAACACTCAAACATCTCCACTTTGGAGAAATGACCTTATCTTTTTGGAGTTTCTGTCCTCCCAGGTAACAATTCTCAAACTTTGTGCTCAAAGTCAATATTTAATCATATTACCTGAATCTCGTTATTAAGGTTGACACTCTCTTCTCAGATTTGTCCTGTCTAGGATGAGCAACAAGAGAAAGAAGGAGAAATAAACAAACTTGAATTAAAGAAGAAAAAGGGAAAAGATAGATTTTTTTAAAAAGAGAGAGAGAATGAAACAAGAAAAAAGGAGCCAGAGTTGCAAGAGAAAAAGAAAACAAAAGGTACAAGAGATAGCTTATGAGAGATAGTAAAAAGTAAAAAGCACAAGGATCAAATGATTTAAGGTAATAAGAGATCCCAGCATGGGTATGAGATGAATATCAATTTAAATATCAATTATTAGGCTGAATATACTGAGTACATTCATTGAAATCATTGAAACAAAACAAACAAAATTCAATCAATGATTTTTTGAGCACCCATAGTGGTGAAGGCACTACCACTCTAAAATGTTAACTATGTCCCCGACTCATTAGAATAGCACTTTTATATTTGTTTACCCAAAATAGTGATAGTAGAATCACATTTGAACTATTTTGTTCTTTAACGAGTAGGAGAATTGTAATGAGGTTCAGTTTCATTTCTTGATGTCTGCCAGTATATGATCTCTAATCTCCACCCTTGTCTGATTCCAGTTGGTGAGACAGCAATAAAAGGCAGAGAAAGAGTTAGACCATCTTAGTAAACACAATGCTAAGACAGTGCAGTCTGTAGAGAATGATAATGGAAGAATTAGATCACCCACTCCCATCTTATTGTTTAGTCCAGTACTTTCTTCTAAGTTACCCTGAAATATTAATAATTTTAAACTTGGAAGTTTGATGCTTATATGATAAAAAATACTGCCTTATTTTTAAAGGCTATTACATTTTAAGATTATTGAGGGAATTTTAAGCTACTAAGATGTTTCTAAATACAAATTATAAAACCAAAATAAAATTTGCATTTCCTTGGCCTAAAATTCAACCAAACTCTGCTGTCATCTTATCATATGACTAGAATCCAATCTTTAATCTCTAGAAAATTAGCCATTACATCATCTGTATTATTTGATATAAGAGCAAATAGGAGTAGGTCAACAGAAAGAAGTGAATGTAAAAAAAGGGTTTTTTTCCTAAGCATATCAAAAATCTTTAGTTGCACTATGGAATGGCTAGGAGTGCCTTCTGTGAGATTTCACAGAGGATGTATTGTATAATGGAAAGAAAAGCACTAATCTTGTTTGCTATGCTCTTTTGCAAGGATAAGGTCAAGATATAGGAAAGAAATGTATATTTAAGGCTTGTTTCTCCAGAGTATGTTCTCCCTTCATATCATCAGTTTAACTGATTCTAACACAAAGCTGAATTCCCTGGCTTATAGAGGATGCAGACAAAAATAGCCAAATTTTAGGAATCCAGGTTGAATTTGATGCTACTTGCACTTACTCAAATTATATTTTGCTTAACTTTATTTCAGTGCTTAACGGACAATCTTAGCATAGATTGTGTGAAAGCCAAGTCTAGAACTTAGGTCTTTACTCATAAAAAGAAAAACTTTATTCTCCCTATATGGTTTTTTTCCTTCTTTTTCTTCACCAGGCACTTCAACAATATGCATCCCTGATAATTCAGTGAATGACAGATGTTGTGCCTCTTAGGAGAAAAATATAGTAGTAATTCCAGAGGATGAGAATTTCCATGTTGGTATAGACCTGAGAAGACAGTTCCCATAATAGCAATAAAGTCGGGCTGGAAGCCTTCCTCCACAGTGGTGTTGCTGGCCATGGCCACTCTGCCTCATGCCCAGGTGACTATGACATCAAAATAAACAGTCAGTTAATTCGGCACTGTGCTAGGTACCAAGGTCATCATAGAGAAAGCATTAAATCTCAAGAAGCTTGCAGCCATCCAGCAGAAAAATGAATGATCTTGACCAATATAGATAAAGTAATTATGGGGTATTAAGAATCAATTTAAAACCCTGGGACTATGGTTTAACTTTGTGACCTAGGGCAAATCAGAAAATTCTGGGTCTCCATCTTCTCAGGCAGAAATCAAAGAGAGTGAGCTAAATTATTTCCCCTAAAGATTTAATTATTCTATGAATTAACTTATGAATTATATGCTCCTGAAGGGGAACTGGTATGCTTATATTTAAGCATGCTTATAATAAGCAGGCTTATTCCCATGGTGGAGGGGTTCTAAGACAGAAAGCAAAGACACATGAAGCCTCTTGAGGCCTAGGCTCAGAACTGGCACATTGTCAACTCCACTGTATTCTACTGGTCAAAGCCAAACCCAAGTTTAGTCTAGATTCAAGGGATAGAGAAATAAACTTCACCTCTTGGTGGAAAAATAGGTATAGAGACCTAGAGAAGGTGGGGGGGGGGGTGTTAAAGAATTAAGGCTGTTTTTGTAATTAATCTACTATATTAATTAAAGGTCTTAAAGTGTCTGGTGCTTAAGTAGGCATGAATCATTGCCACTGTAATTTTCAGTAAGAATTCAGGGGCTATAATCATAGAATTTGTCATATATACAGAATAAAAGCTGGATGTTTTTAAATTAACAAGAGATAGAATTTTGGTAGGTGGCATGGGAAGTGAGTAACACGAGACATAAAGATTGAGTGAGGAGTGGGGAACATTGGACAATGTAAGGGACACTACTAGATATTGGAGGTATGTCAGGAACAAACAGAAAGCAAAGGCAGACCCAAATAGGATCCATTTGCTTGAGTGGTCATTGAGTATCTCTCCCAGAGCAGAGTTTTTACCTTGCCAACCTGCCCTCTGTCCTTCTATCTATCCGTGCTCAAAAGACAAAACATTTATAAAACAACAGTGCTGCAAACAGTCTGAGTAGATAATCCTTTGAAGTGTAACAATTTCTCAGCATGAACAACATCTAGCATATTCTAGGAACCAGAAAAAAATCAGGCATTGTATGAGGCCAAATTTCCAGCCTTACTTCTGTTTATGTGCAGTCTAGCACAGTGAACTCCAATCAGGGTTTACAGTTAGGGGTCTGGCTTAACTGGGCTTCTGGGTTTAAGTTTTGGCTCTGATGTTAGGTCACAAGAAAAGCCTTTTTACTTCTTTAGACCTCAGTTTTTTTCATCTATAAATTAGGAGTCAGTGATAATATTTACCTTGCAGGGCTAGTGTGAGTATTAAATATGATAAAATTTCTTCTTAAAAAAAGTTTTTTATTATCTATAAATTGCTATACAAATGTTATTTATTTAGCATCTAGTAAATAACTAGCACCATGCAAGCGCTAATAATTCAGAGATAAATAGAATATGGACTTTGTTCTCAAGGAACTTATAGGTTATTTTGGGACATTCTGATAACTATGAATCAGGGTGTGATAATAATAACAAATTGTTATAAAGGCCCAAAAGGAGAGATTAATTAGAAGAGCAGATAGATAAATGAGTCAAAAGAGGTAAAAAGAAGGTGTAACATAAGAACCAGGCCTTAAAGAATGATTAGAAATTTGCCCAACAAATAAGCTGAGATAAAGGCAAGCCCAGCATGAACTAAAATTAAGATGGGGGAGTTCACTTAGGAAATAGTGAGTTGGCCCTTGTGGTTAGAGAGTGGGGTACAGAGGAATGTATTCAGAGTGAGATTATACCCAATTATAAAAGATCTCACTAATACGAAAACAGTCAGGGCTGTATTTGTTTAGCCATGAGGGGCCATCAAAGCTTCTTGAGAAGGGGAGAAAATCTTGCTGAAAATACCTCACTTTTAGCAAGATTAATTTGGAGACAATATAAAGAACAAACTGAAGAACCAAAACTGGGAATATGAATAAGGACTTTTTTTCCCTAATATGGATGAGTGGTGACGAGACACTGAATTGAGGGGGAGATGGGATGGGGAGGTGGAGGGAAAGGATGAATTTGAGATTTATTTCAAAGGAAAAGGAAACAAACTTCATAATTGACTGAATATGGAAAGCGAGAGGAATCAATGATGACTCAGTCTTCTACCAGGGGAACTGTGTGGGTAGTAGTGCCATTAACCAAGACACAATTTCCAGAAAGAGGGATATATTTTGGAAAAGCAAAAGGAGTGAGTTTGATGTGGGGTAAATTGAGTTTGACAAGCCCTCAGGACATGCGGATGGAAATGTCCAGAAGGCTGGGGTACAGTGAGCAATTGACTCTGCCTTTCTTCCCTCCATTGCAAAACTGGATGGGATATCGCTTGCCACTTCTCTCCAAGGACTGTAGAAAGGATTAATGAGGCAGTGTTCACATTTATTCCACACCAAGGATCAATGAGAGCTTGGCAAAGCATTAGGCTGGTGTTCCATTATGCTAAGTTGAAAACAAAGCAGCTTTGACATGAAAGTCAGTGAGGGAGGAGAGTGCAAATTGGTGAGGCCACACTGTAGAACATAATTGCACTTTAGGCAGCCGCTACAGGCACAGCCTTCATGTAGGTGGGCACTAAACTCTTTCCAGCTGAAAGCAATGAAAGCAAAGGCTCTTTCCTATTGTCTGCCCCTTCTCTTTGTATGTCTTTCCAAAGCCACCAGGATTCAGCCAAATGTGAGCTTAGAACTTGGTCAAATAGAGCCTTGCAATGTTTTCCAGTGGAAACCCATTTCACCATTTGTCACTCTGTCAATAACATTGATTTCTGAAACAAGCTACTGTTAGCTGCCTCTGTCCTAAGTAAGAATACCTTTGTGTTGGCTCATATGCCAGTGATTTCAACACTGAAACTTAAGTGGACAGTTTGGCAAAGAGGTCACCAGATAATGCATGCCTGAGACTACTTCCAAGCCATCAGCACATATCTGAGATATTTCTTTTAAAAATGGGGACTCAGGGATAGAATTATGTCTATTCATAAAAAAGAACCTTCCATAATAGTTCAAAACACTTTAATTCACAATTTTATTTCCTTTCCCTACATCTCACAAGGTACAATGAAAAAAAACGGCATGAAAAATATATGATATAATAGAAAGAACATATTCTTTGAGCAGTCAGACAGACCTGATTTCAAATTTGTCACTTACTTACAATGTACCTTTGGTTCTGCTCTCTCTGGGCCTCAGTGCCCTCATTTGTAATGTGTGGTGTCATGGGATTAAACCCTTGTCACTTGCTATCTCTGTGACCTAGTGCAAGTTACTGAGACTTTGTGCTTCAGTTTTCTCATCTATGAAATGAGAACAATATTACCTACGTAGTCTATGTAACTGTTGGTTGATATAAAATGAAAGTCTTTAGCCTCAGGTCTGATATATGGTTGTTATGAAATAAATGGCAGTTATTATGCTGTTGGTGGTGCTGCTGCTGATGATGACAATGGGATAATTTGGAGCAGATGGCTCATTGTAAATCCCCAATAAATGTGAATTTAAATATGGAGAGTATAAACAGAAACATCAGTACAAGTAGCTCCTGCATAATACAGGTTACTATATACATGGGAGGCTATTTTAAATAAGAAAATAAATCACTAAAGACCATCTTGGGTGAATAAAAGAACCATCTTGCCTGCTTTGTCTTGGTTTTGGATGAAGGAGTTTAAGAAGTTGTTTGAACATAATAAGTAATACTAAAATAAAATAAAAACATGGAATATTTTTAAATGCCCTATGGTAAAGCCAATTCCTTCAACCTCAGTGGTACCTTTTCTGATGCTTATGGTGAGGGTTTCAGAAGCCAGCCCAGGGACATTGGCCTCTCTTGGCCTTATCTCCAGAAACCTCTGAATATGAAATGTAGAGAATGTCAACAGTATCAGTCACTGAGAAAGATTTTCTCAGCAAGACAAGACAAAAACAGATGACTCCTAACTTCCAGTTCAGTGGTTTTAGGAACAGGTAGAACTTTCAGTGAAAGTCAGAATTGATTTTATTTTAGTAATATAATAATTTTCCTCTCTTCCCTTGAAAAAGAGATGGCTTCTTTTCTAGTGTGTCATTTGTTGCCATGTTGGTACTTTAAAGTAGCTTAACTATATATTCCTTAAAGACAAGGTCATTCAGGAACAGAATCAGGAATTAAGCAAAAAAAAACAAAAAAACAAAAACAAAAAAACATAGGACTACCTCTCTCCTTTCTTCCTGTGATTACAGGTTTTTAGGACTAGAACTAACCTAAATTTACTACTAACCGGGAACAAAATCAGGGCTAGAATATGGTCCCAAGATTGTAGCCTGTATTCTTCCAATTAGTTACTGCTTCTCAATGCTGCTGTGTTTCTGCATTATGTCTCTGATTTCAGAGTTCCTCAAACCTCCCCAGTGTTCTCCCCACCCAAGAACCCAAGGTTACTCATCCCATGCGTCAAAGAAGACCTACTAATTTATTCATCCTCAGGAAATAAGAATTTATTGTGTTATCTCTCCCAGGAGTACCTACTAAGCTCCCTGTAGAGTGCAGTGGTGTCATCATATCTCACTGCAACCTCAAACTCCTGGGCTCCAGTGATCTTCCTGCCTCAGCCTCCAGAGTAGCTGGGACCACAGGCATGCACCATGGAATAATTGGTATTAATGATGTAGGTTTTGCCTCATCTTTTATTACATTTAATTAGAATTTGGAGGAGTGACTCCATACCTCCCTTCTACTGTACCCCTTCCCACAACTACTATAAGGACAATATTTCAAGCACAATTGCATCTGGGGAAGAAGGGAAGGAATATTAATTGTAATGAGCCCTTCTTATCACTTCCTTAAACCACACCATGGGCATGATGATTTATTTCATCTCTTAATAGGACCAACACTACTTATAGAAAGCAAAAAAAAAAATATTCATAATAACTAATTCCAGCCACACAAGTTAGTTTCCAGTTCCCTAATGCAAGTTGCTGGATGTGTGAACAGTGGGAAAGCTGAAGTAGAAAGGAAGAAAACTTATTTTACATCAGACTCAAAATCAGCCTCATATGTGAGATGTGTTCTTTGTTACAATGTTGTAAAAACTATCCTATATAGGATGCCAGTTGCTTTTACTAATATGTTGCTTTGCTGGATAGAGGGATAAAGTCAATGTTTATAAATATTTTGATTCCCACTGTTAGCATCAATGTCAACATGCTGCCATGCATGGTAGTACAATAATGCTGTCAAAGTTACAGAACTTTCAAAGATGATTACGTAGTTGGCCAGTTAACCGCTGGGGAAACCTTGACCTTTCACCAATTGTGCTGAAAATTAATACTATTACACATTTTTTGCCCCAAGGAATACCAATGGTAGAAATTATTTGTGAAAATATAACTTCAACTGACCGACTTCATTAAAATGGAGCTGCTAAATTCTAGATAGGAAACAAAAAGGAGAAGTATTATTTCAAAAGGTGAAAGTTCCTTCACAGAGTAATAAGTGTGTAAATATTAGAGCAGTATAATGTTTCTCAGAAACAAGTATATTATACATTTTTTCTATAGCTTGTCCCAAAAATGGATTTTAAGGCAGGTTAAGCAAAGTCATATGCAATGAAAGCTGTATAACAAGGATTATAATGACACAAAACTGGAAAACAAATGGAAGCCATGTGGCGTTTGTGCTTATGAACATAATCTTAAAATTAAAAATAGGGATTGAAACAGAATATAAAGTGTTGCACTGAGATTCATGACAGGGAAAGAAAAAAGAAAATCATTTGCTCAGGAGGGACAATTTTATCTAACACCAAACTCTAAGAGGAATGTATAAAAGTTTCTTTATACAAAGAACACTTAAATAGCTATTGAGCAATGAATTAAGTAGCTGTTTTACAAAAGATACAGAAACTACGTGGTTGGGTTCTATACATATCTGCAACAATAACAAAACAAATGCCAAGAGATTAATAAAATCACAGTTCTGAGAAGTATTTTCTACCTATTTCTACTTGGCTCTAAAACAATGCAATCTATAGGTGCTATCTTTGTGGATTAATTGATAACAGGAATAAAAACTCTGAAAAGAAAAGGCCACCATTCAGTGTTTGAAACAAAAAGCTCAATGGATTTCTTGGTAAACAAGAGAGGTCTATATCAGCAGGGCATGTGCTATGGTCTGAATATTTGTGCCCCACCCATTAAATTCATATGTTGAAACATAATCCCCAGTGTTATGGTATTAAGTCAGGCCTTTGGGAGGTGAATAGGTCATGACAGCAGAGCCCTCATGAATAAAATTAGTGCCCTTATAAAAAATCCAAGGGCGCTCATTTGCCCTTTCACCATGTGAGGACACAGAAAGGAAGTTCTGTCTATGAAACAGAGTGAGTCCTCCCCACACAGCAAGTCTACTGGCAACTCGACTTTGGACTTCCAGCCTCCAGAACTGTGAGAAATAAATTTCTATTGTTAAAAGCTACCCAATTTGGTGCATTTTGTTATAGAAGCCCAAATGGACTAAGATAGCATCACTGATCAACACAAGCTGCTGATTTTATACAGGGTTTTGGGAAACCTAGACTTCAAAAATTGGTGAAATTTGAGAAGTGAGAGTGATTTGGAATTGGTTGATCTTTATCATGGAAGTGTCTCTAGAAGTGGAAGCGTCTCTAAAAGTAGAAGTGTCTCTTCAGCTGTGCAAGTATCTCTAAAAGCCACTCACTATTGCTGACTGACCTTCAGAAATGTAGCACTGTCACCAATCAAGTGTTTTTTCAGAAGTGTGGTTATAAAAGCAAGTTGTCGTGGATTCACTGGAGTAGAGTACAGCCAAAAAATAATCAATCTGTTCTTGAGTACAGAGTATAGTAAGTTTTTATTCTCAGAGCAGAGAATCTAGAAATGGATTATTACTCCACTCCCAGTTCTCAACTAGAATTTTTAAGAAGTTCATAAGTAGTCAGTTTAGGTTTTAGTTCTGATGGTGTCCTTGAATAATAAATGTTAATGCTTTGATTAAAGGAAAGCAATACTGCCTTGGAAACCAGATTTTTAGGTAATAAAGTTAACATGTTGTTGTAAAAAGTGAAGAATCTAATTCTTTCCTCTGTTTCAGCAATAAATAATAGGAATTTGTAACTAAAGCAACATCATATTTACATTAGCACAAAAAAATTCTAAGGTATAAATCTAAAAAAATAATATCTACATTTATAAGATCTACATGAGGAAAACTATAAAACTTTGATAAAGAAATCAAAGAAAGTCTACACAAATGGAGGGACATTGCATGTCCATAGATAGGAAGACTCAAGATTATTAAGATGTCAGTTCTTCCCAAGTTGGTCTATAGATGCAATACAATTCCAATCAAAATCCCAGCAAGTTATTTTGTGGATATCAATGAAATGATTCTAAGGTATAATATATGAAAGGCAAAAGACCCAAAGACGCCAACACAATATTGAGAGAGAAGAAAAACGTCATAGGACTAACTTCAAGATTTATTATAAAGCTACAGTAATCAAGACAATGTGGTATGGTAAAAGAATAGACAAATGGATCAGTGGTCAGTGGAACTAAATAGAGAGCCCAGGAATAGACTCACACAAATAGCGTCAACTGATCTTTGACAAAGGAACAAAGACAATTGAATGGAGCAAGGATAGCCTTTTCAACAAATGATGCCAGAACAATTGAATATCCACATGCAAAAAAAAAAAAAAAAAAAAAAAAGGAGAAGAATCTAGACATAGACATTACCTTTTCCACAAAAAGTAACTCAAAATGGATCATATATCTACATGTAAAACACAAAACTATAAAACTTGTAGAAGATAACATAGGAGAAAATCTAGTTGACCATTGGTTTGACGATGAATTTTTAAATACAACACAAAAAGCATGATCCATGAGAGAAAAAATGACTAAGTTAGACTTTACTAAAACTAAAATTTTTTACTCTGTGAAAGACACTATTAAAAGAATTAAAAGAAAAGTAATAGACTGGGAGAATATATTTGCAAAACACATATCTAATAAAGGACTTATACCCAAAATATAAAAATAACTCTTAAAACTCAATAAGAAAACAAAGAACCCAATTTTAAAAATGTACAAATGATCTAAACAAACAAAAGAAAGTATACTGATGATCAATAAGCATATGAAAAGATGTTCACCATCATACGTCATTAGGGAAGTGCAAATTAAAACCACAATGAGATACCACTACATACCTACTAGTACAGCCAAAATCTAGAACATTGACAACACCAAATGCTGGCCAGGGTGTGGAACAACAGGAACATTCTTTCATTGTTGGAGGGTAAGCAAAGTGGTACAGCCACTTTGGAAGACAGTGTGGCAGTTTCTTACAAAGTTATATGTAGTCTTATCATATGATCCATCCCTGGTGTTTAGCCAAAGGAGTTAAAAATGTTGTTCACACAAAAATTTGCATATGGATGTTTATAGCAGCTGTCTTCATAATTGCCAAAACTTGGAAGCAACCAAGATGTCCTTCAACAGGTGAATGGATAAACAAACTATGTTGCATCCATATAATCAAATATTATTCAGCAATAAAAAAGAAATGAGCAATCAAGCCATGAAAAGACATGGAAGAATCTTAAAATCATATTTCTAAGTGAAAGATGACAGTCGGAAATGGCTAATACTGTATGACTCTATCTACATGACATGAAAAAGATAAAAGTATGGAGATAATAAAAATATTAGTGGTTGCCAGGGGCTTGGCAGAAGGACGGAAAGGATGAGTAAGTGAAGCACAGGGAATTTTTAGGGCAATGAAACTATTCTGTAATAGCAGATAAGTGACATTATGCATTTATTAAAATCCACAGCACTTTACAACATAAAAAGTGAACTCTAATGTAAACAATGGATTTTAGTTAATAATAATGTATCAATAATGATTCATCAATTGTAACAAAAGTATCGCACTAATGTGAGATGTTAAACTGGGTGGGAGGGGGAGAGTATGGGAGAACTTTCTGCTCCATTTTTCTGTAAATCTAAAATTGCTGTAAAAAAGAAAGTCAATTAATTAAAAAAGAAGTGAAGAGTCTGACCTGACTTCTTTCCCAAGTAGAAGTCATCCTATCCCTACAAGGAAATAAGCTACATGAGTCAAAAAGTAAGTGAGGCATAAGTCAAGGCAAACTTTTCTCAGGAAGCATATGTAGATTTGCTCCTGTGGCCAAAACTGAGTATATTTACATTTTTTAAATGTTAAAAAGTCAGTAAGACTCTGAAGATGCATGGCTTACCCTTGCTTCTCCTGCATCTTCAGCTGTCTTTCAGCATATCAACAAACCACCTACTCTTAAAGGCTGTTGCCTTATATCTACCCTCCTAGATCGGGGCAGGGGTGTGAGTTGAAGGAAAGGCAAACCTTGTACAACAGGCATAGATGAAACACCTCAGGCACAGAGTGTGCTGGCATATCCCCTTAAGGAGATGGGAAAGCAGAGACAATATAATATTGAGGCTAAGGATGAAATAACTGGGGTAGGAAGAACATTAGTTCAAATTATAAAGTCCAAGATAGTACAAGAAAACCAAGATTGAGCTAAACACTGACATGCAAGTAGTATCATGTATCAGGCATCATATGGGGACATAGACATCTCAATAATAGAAGTGGTTGAGTCAGGTGGAGGCCAGAAATCAAGACCAATTCAGGGAGAGTTTTACTGGGAGAGGACTAGAATTCTGAGGACAGGCTCAAGCCCCGTTAGGACCTCTAGTGGAAACGAGTTGCCAAGGCTTTGACAGTGTGTCTGTCACATGCAGTGGGAATGGAGACTGTGGGTCCAAGCTCATCAGTTTCCAGGGCTCTGCTCCCCCACTGGACATTTTATAAACATTCCATACTATATACTCTGGTAGGAAAGAACCCCAGAATATTTTGTTCTCATTGGTTTTAGAGTTAAGTGGAACTGAGTTGCAGACGTCTAGTAGATCCTGCCAGACTGAGCAGAGGTTGTCATTCTCTGAAGTACTCGATAGAAAAAGTAACTTCTTAAGGTTGAATTCCTTGCTAGAGAGGACAGGACTGTGTGGGACTTCCCCACGTGCAGCAGTCAAGCCCGAGAGCACCCGGAGAGGGCTAGAAGAGAGCAGAGTACATGCTAAGAGACTGCTCTTTAATGTCATTCCTACCACAATAGGAATTGTTTGCAGACATCCCAACTCTGTTTCCTCTGGAACCTGGGAAGATCACCTCTTTCTGTCCATTTTTCTACTAGAGCCTAATTATTTCAACCTCACTTCCCAGCTGTCAAAGCCAGTTCAAGGAGGCAGCGCCCACAGCACAAGGTGAACAGGAGCTAAAAGGAATGAGGAACATAAAATATAATCATTGTGTTTAGACCTGGGCCCTTTACATGCCAATGAGAAGTATCAACACTAGTGTTTTTAGATGCCAATCAAGTAGCTTCCTGCTTGGGATGATGTATGTCAATTATGGTAATGAGTTTTATAATCATAATATTTTACAACGGCCAAAAACTCACTAAATTATAGACATATCTTTTAACCCAGTTCTGTATGAATAGTCCTAGAACCAATACAGTGCCTTTCCATATAGAGTAATCAATATACCTTTGCTGAATTGAATCAAACTGAATTGTTTAACTGAATTAGCTATACAAAAAGATGCTCAATACATTTATTTTTTGTATTAAGGATATCTTTATTCTAAAATACAGTAAGGAGATTTTGTATAAGCAAAGGCTTCAGGTTATCTGAAACAATCTGTAAAAAGAAATAATCAAGAGTTTACAGCATAGTAAATGACTAAAGTTAGGTTTCTATAATTCCGAGAAAACTGGATATGAAACTTCATTTTACTTTTTTCCTGGGAGATGATATAAATCTTGGAGTTTTCTAGTTCGGACACCCACATTTTATTACAATCCCAGTTAGTCTGTTTGATGTAGTATAAATTTGAATACTCTATAGCAGATAGGGTCAATGCTATAATTATTTAATTAAGAATAAAATATATAATTTTAAATAAAATATTTTCTTTCAGACTACCTATCTTAATTCAAAATTGACTTAACAATTAAGCCAGTTTAATCACAGTCTACAATGGGTCTACTGCTCAGCAAGTTTGACTGTGACGCCTGTACTAATTAGGAACAAAATCTTTAATATTCAGGAGTTTGAGTAAGTGATTAATTATTCAGGTAGTAAGTGACAAATTAGGTCGAAACAGACGTGATGTAATCTTTGTGTGTTTTCATTGAGTTGTCAACAAGTATTTTTAGCACCTACTATGTGGCATGTAATTTTATTTCTCCATCCTTAGCACAGCTCCCATGAAGTTTTCAATGTTTTATGTTGCCAAATCAACTTATACAAACATTTGTAATACGCCTAGGTCAAAATCATTTTAGCAAGTTTAACATTCCCTTATAACAAGGAAGCATTTAAACAAAGAAAGAACACTCCAGAACATTTTAGACTAATTCATTAACAGGTTATGTTAATGCTATTGCCTACAGCTGTTCCAGTGGAGTAATTTTTGGGTAATTGTGCCAGCACACAGCAAAGTAAAAAATTACTGAATGTACAAATTCATTAAAGTTTCAGAAAGGCTCTGGAAGGCTTTTATATTTTATGGACTATGTAATACAAAATTTGATTAGTACAGCACTAAATTATTTATGTTATATATATCACTGAAATACCAAAAATCCCACCCTTGCAAAAATTTCAATGAACATTTTTAAATTTTAAAAATTAAAGATTATCAAAGTTATCCAGTTTTGAGCTGTACTAATAAGATGCTACCATACATAAAAATACTTCAATTAATGAAACTCTTAGGGCAAAGCTTTTTTAGTAGTAAAGAAAATTAAACTTTAAGTCAAACAAACAACAATCTTTCTAAATCAGGGAAAGGCACTTCACACAATTCGTGTGGCTTAGATCCAGTGACTCTCATAACATGCATTTATGTATAGTTGCACATGACACAATTATACACACACCCCAACACACACAGGGATACAGGTAAATAATACCAAAGCTAGGAGAAACAGGGAAGTTTCCAGAGTTCTCATCCTTTCTTTTTCTGAGCAAGTTCCTCCTCAATCACCTCCCTAATCACCTCTCACTTCTAACTCCTTATGTTCCTAGCACTTAGTTGTAACCACATTACTGAGCTCTGGCCAATGGAGTAAGTGTCGGTGGAAATCACATATGCCACTTCAAGACCTGCCCCCTAAAAACATTCCATGTGTGTTCCCCTCTGCTCTTATCCCCTTACATACTGATTTAATAGAGATGACCTCTGCCACCCCCATGGAGATTGTGGAGGCTACATATTAAAAATGGCAGGGCCTCCATCAACCAGGTCCCTGGATAACTACATGGAGGGAGGCTATAATGCCAACTTATGTCAAACACTCAGTACTCTTAGCTAGAAATAAACCTCTTTTGGTTTGAGCCACTATACATATTGGGGTCTATTTATATAACAGTTAGTCTAACCTAACTATTAATAATATGCTGTCCAACATGTAGAGGATCTAAATTGAGTCCCTCGCATTTGGTATTCTCAGAGTTTCTCCCTTAGAGAGTATATTCTGAGAACTAAAACAACTCTAGCTACTGCAGATATTTTTCCCATGGAGCTCTGCAAGTAGAAGATCTCATGTTGAATCTAACCTGGATTTTCCCATTGTCAAGTATAAATGATCCCTGGAAACCTCCTTGCCAACATCCTCCCCACTTTTTTCTATCTAACCACAGATGGATTCTCTAGTCCCACTTCCAACCTAAGCCCTTCTTTTTTTCTGCCCCAGGATTTACAAGTAGACTTCAAATTTTTGACACTTTTGGCATCATTTCCATTATCACTGGCAATGTTTTATTGATTTAGCCCCCCTTACCTGGCATTCTGAAATGTGTCTGATTTGCCTTGTATAACCTGAATAACTGGCAATGTTATATGATATACTTCTGAGCTTGTCTGAAGAAAAAGAAGATATTTCCTCCTGACCTAGAGTATGTCCCTGGGTTACACAATAAGATAGATAAAGAAACAAAGCACAGTTTTATTTTTGTTTTTTTAATAGAAAAGATACAAAGGAAACAACTAAAATGGGTGAGCTCTTCCTCAACTCTGCCCCGCCTTTGGACCACAGGCCGTTAGTAATGCTGCTTGAATGAAATCATGGAGGACCGCTTGCCAAATGCCAAATCCGAGAGAGAGAGAGAGAGAGAGAGAGAGAGAGAGAGACACCTAACCCATGCAGGGGATAGGGACGCCTCTGGAGCGCCCCATCCCACCACTGGTCGAGGAGGTGGAGCTGGAGTGAGCACTACACTGGAAGAAGAAGGGAAGTGAGGGAGGAAGAAGTGGAGAGGGAATTCAAATGGTTCACTAGGCAGGGCCAGTTTTCAGCATCCTCTGGTTGGTGATACTTCCACAGTGCTGCTGCCTCTGCACATTCTTGCAGATGATAATAAGCCAGCTCAAATGGCTTAACTTAAGCTTAATCAAATAAAAATTTACGGAAGACCTACTATATGCTGAAATCTATACTACGGGCCAGAGAGCATGCCAAGAGGTAGAAAGCAGAGTCTTTTCCCTCATAAGGCTCACAGCTTAATTATAGAGACAAGATACATGCATGAACTGTTATAGGACAGTATATAATTAAATGCCCAAATATATCATGCAGACAATACGGGCCTTGGCTGGGTCAAACACAGAGGAGATCAGTGTGAAATGCATCTGTCAAAAGACATTAAATGAGACATTTCAGGGAGCTATAGCAAAGGAACAAAATTAATCAAGATCTGAATTATCTTTTCTTGTTCTCTAAGTGGTTTATTTTTGCCTCCCTATATGGCAGCATGCATAATTGTATCAGGTGCCAGGAACTAGAAAGTCTTCCCTCTGTTTACAGATTAGTTTACCTAGAAAAGAGAATGTCCAAGATTCAAAGGGCATGAGCTCTAGCTGGCTCTTGTCTTATTATGAATTCTCCCTTGGGCAAAAGGCATAAAAGAGCACATCACTTACATATCTGAAACATAATGAAACAGCATGTTTTCAAAAGGTCAGGATGCCATTATGCAGCATAACTATTGTGTCAAACTCATATTTTAAAAAATCAGTAACCTTAAAGTCTTTGCAGAAAATCACAATTAAATGCTAGATAGAATGACATTACTGAGCCCTTGAAAAATGTTATGAAAAATGGCATTCTAACAAAAATCCAACCCCCATCAAGAGGTTTACTAAAGTAAGATTTCTTGTCTCCAGGGTCTTCAATTTGGAAAAAAAAAATTCTTTTGGGGTTATAAAGTCTGATTTAGCACAGTGTTTCAGATCAACAACAGCTCAAAGAGCCAAATATAACAATCTTGGTGGAATTATAGGAATTACAGTCTTTAGCTTAAAGCTACTCATCCATTTTGGCTTTACTAAAGTGTCTGCCTTTGACTTAGAATGTATTTCACTTGGCTGGCTGTTCATTAACTCTGAATTCTTTCCAGTGAAACCAGAGTCCCCTGCAGGAATTCTCAAGAGGCAACAAGTGACATTTGGAAAGCCATTAACACACCCCAGTTTGTGAAATATTAGCTGTCAAACCCAAATCTTGGAGACTGACCTCTTCAATGGTTTACTTTTAAAAAAAAGGAATTACCAAAAATATCAAGGATGATAATTATTTTTGAAAGTTGCAGATTTTAAGTCAATCCTTATCATATTTTGGTTATTATTATTGACATTGTCATTGTTTTAATATACTGAAGATGATTTAGTTCCTCATTTAAAATTAAATGATACAATACTATGGCCCATCTCTACTAATATCCTGAAATGTCTCCCCCTTGGCTTCCTCTTGCCAACACACACATCCTGAAAAACTTCTACCTGTAATTCAGGTCAGCTGAAAACATCACCTCCTTTGGGAGGCCTCCCCAATTTCACGGGCAAGGAAGGCAGTCATATGTAACATTTGTAGTCACTTGACGTTTTTTATATTCCTCCATTTTAACAATTATAATATTGCATTGTATTTGTGCATTTTCTACTAGACTGCCTTAAAGCAAAGGACTGTTTCTTATTCCGTTTTGCTTTCTAGCACTTAGTAAATGACCAACATAGAGCAGGTATTTTTAAGAAATATTTTTAAAGGAAGGAATAAATGAATGGAACTAAATTTTTCAGTTTCCTCTTCCCCTTCGATAAAATCAACATATTTAACATGCTACCCAGTTCATAGCAGTTTAGAGGCAAAAATGAACTAGAAAATCTATATTCGTTAATTCAATCATTTATTATTTCATTCATCGCTTTAACAAATACATTTTCGTGCCTAATATCTGTCAGGCACTATTATAGGAGCTAAAGATACAGAAAAAAGTCTTTGTTGTGTTTCTGATTTTTAAGTTCACATTTGTTTCACCTGTCTAAATACTTGCGAAATGTGCCATTGTCAAGCAGTACCTAAGCAGCACCATGGTGGCAGCTGCAAGGTTGGCTTGCCATACTTTCACAAACGCAGTCGATAAGGAAGCAATGAATCCAAATGGATTTAAACATCTATTATTAAACACTTTCAGCAATAACATCTTGTTGGTGCTGGCTTACCCCAGACACCAGTTCCCGCAGGGGGATGTAATGAAGGTCAGCTTGACCTCTGAAGGGGCTGCAGACTAAGATCAGCTATGCAGGCAGTCAGCCTTGCCTGTGTGACTGAGCCCCAGCAAAAACCCTGGACACCAAAGCTCAGCCGAGCTTCCCTGGTTGGCAATACTCTCTGTATGTTGTCACTCGTCATCACTGAAAAATCAAATGTTGTCCATATGACTTCACTGCAAAGGAACAACTAACTTGAAGGTTGTTTTTGCTGTCTTCTGGACTTTGCCCTATGTGCCTTTTTCTGTTGCTTATTTTAATCAGTACCATTTCACTGCAATAAACCATGATTGTAATAAATCATAAGAATAGCAGCTTTTCTGAGTATATGACTCCTAGCAAATCACTGGATGGTTTTGGAGACCACTGACTAGAATATCAAAAAGGCCTTATCAAGACTGAATAAATGGTTGTTAATTACACCTGTTATTTCTTCACTTAAAGGCACTATATCTGTGAAGCCTAAAGTTAAACAAATTTATGTTTTAAAACACCCCTGTAAAATAAAAAATTGAACACTAGATTTATTAAAGTTATACATAAATGTCTACAAAATTTTAATTTTCTAAATACCTCACAATGTCCTAAAAATGTGGCAGACAAACACAGAAATGGATTCTTGAGAATTATATATAATTAGTAATTTTTATGGTTAAAAATAATGTTTATAATTGTTTACTTCACAGATCTATGATAGTATATTGATATTAAAAAGAAAGAAAGAAATTAGTTATAATTAAATTAAGTTACTCATCTTGAATTCAGGACATTCTAGATAGCATTTTAGAAACATTTAGTCTTATCTATGTACATAGATGTGTTTTTTAAGCATGCTTTACATTATGATAATTGACAGAAAAAGGACAAGAAGGCAATAAGCTATTAGGAAGTACTGAACTTATATATAAGTTATTGTAACAACAATAAGTATTAAGTACATTGTTTACAATAGAATTCATGATATAAATCCACAACCCAGTTGATTAAATCATATAAGTAATAAAAGAATGAATTAGTATTTAAGAAATAAATAAGAAATGTGGTCGATGAGTGATATGAACAAGAGACTTGCTCACAAGCACTATAAAAATGAATTTGTATTTACATTCTCAAATAGAATTTTCTGAAAAAATTTAATAAAATATTTCTCCTATGAATTTAAATAATTTCTCATGAAACTATAACACACTAACTGAACTCTGATATATGTTCTTTCTTAGTGATTTTCAGTTCCAGGTAAATCTCTTCCTTGTTGAATTCATGCTAAGTTTGCAACTAAGGTGGAAACCAAGACCTCAGAGTATAAAAGTGCTCACCAAATTCTTTCTCATTCCTGAGAATGGTGAAAGTGACAAGGGCATGCTGCACTGCAGAATGGTGCTTCCCAGAATTTTAGAAATCTTAATATCTTATTTTTGAGTTAGATAAGTAGGTACATAAGGTGTAGCCTTGCCATGAGTTTTTCATCTAGATGAAATAAAATTCTGTTACTGTCGCTATTTCTTTATGATGCTCTCCTAGTTCTGCTCTACGATACACCTTCTCAGGTGCAATGCATTTTTTGACAATAGATCATCGGAGTAAAAGTAGCAAAGTTTCAAAAAAATTATCATTTTTATTGCCCAATACTATATCCTGTATCTGAATTCAAATTATCCCAACATGGATCAAAATATCCATTTCTAATCCCACATTTTTCCTTAACAAAAATATATCTAAGGTAAGACAAGACTGAAAACACTACCACAAGTTTATGGTGATCTGGTTATAAAGAGCGTCAAACGACTTCCAGTTCTGTCAAGATGGAGAAACTCCATTCCCCCAGGTCTGCCCATTTACAATAACAACAACAACAAAAAAACCAAAACCTTAGATATACATAACAAAACAAACAAACATAGGAAGATGCTGAAAGCTGAATAAAAGAAGGCAGTCTGCCTAGAGATGTCAGGATCTAAGAAAAAACATGGCAATGAGTTCCCGAGTTTCCTAAGTGCTACCCATGCATTTCAGATAGGGCACTATAGGAGTCTCTAACTCAGAACCACCAATAGACATGGATAACAAAACTTTCAAGAAAAGTCTGTTCATAGCACTGTTTTCTACAAACTATTGTTTATTCTGGAGGAGACATATGTGTGTGCTCATGTTTGAAGAATTGCTAACACTCAGGAGACAACAGCAAGAACGTGGAAGTCAGCTTTCACCTCTCACTGGAGAAAAAATTATAAAGAATGTTTTTGTCTAGACCAGTAGTTCCCAAACTTTAGCTTTAATCACAATCTTCCAGAGGACTTGTTGAAACAGTTTGCTGGAATCCACCCCCAAAGTTTCTAATTCAGTAAATCTGGGATGCCCAAGAATTTACATTTCTAAAAAGTTAATGCCAATGTAATTCCAAAGGCAATACCAATGACACTGATCTGACAACTACTGTTTGAGAATCACAGGTCAAAACCAGGCAATGCTTAACCTAAGTGCAATGTTGATATTCTCCCATAGACAGTGTAATTTAAACCAAATCCCAGATAAAAATGTATTGGTAATAGAAAATTGTATTCTGTGTGTACCATGCAGGGAACAAAGACATGATCCTCAGAGAGGATAATGTGGTTTACCTGGAAGGAAGAGAATATTTCCACTGTCTATCATTTTGAGAAGAGATAGATTCAGGAGCAGAAAATAAAAATATGAAAGAGAAGCCTAAAGTATAGTGAGGCAGAAAGACATTTCTCCTCCTTGAGTTCCACGGTTGTTTGAGATCGAATACAAAAAGTATAGAGATGAATTCCTACAATCACGGATTTGAGCCTTTTTTGGAAGGCTGAACAAGTAACATTATAGTTTGAGAAAAAGAGGTACTAGAGATTCTGGAGTTAGAGTCGATCTCTATGTAGGAAAAGAGGACAGTTTGGGATCTGTAAAGTAATAGATGCACCATAACTGATCTTGTCTCAGCACTTCTGGAACTACCTGGAACCATGGGAAATAGCTTATAATGGAGGTGAAATATATGGACTCTAAAAATCAGATAATTTGGAGTAATCTTAGTCAAGCTTAGCACTAAGGGATTGTCTACCCTCAAAGAACCAGATCAGCTTTTGCAAGAATCTGGGTCATCTAGGCCTCATGACATCAGTGATTCTGTACTAATTCCCTGACAGATCAGGACTAAACTCAATAGTCACACCATGTGGCAACAGATGTCATGGCAGTAGACCCATAAGGCCCCAGGATTCTTTCTTGTTAATTCAAAGATATAAACCACTTTGGGTCTGTGTCAGGTGCTGAAGTTCTTGTACAAAGTAAGGACAAGGGGAAATCCCCAGAGGGAGATTCTAGGTTTCCTGATAAATAAGGAAGTTGGGTACTGAAGTGATTAATTGAAAAATTAAGGAGATGTGACCAAATTGGTCTTCTGAGTTAGTGGAGCATTTCATAACAATTACATGGCTGTTGTTAAATTCCCTGTGGCTGGTTGGCTCATTGGTTAAATCATGAGGCTAAGAAAAAGAGGAGAGATTTAATTTTGCACTTGAACAGGCTGGTTTGCTCATGATCGCATACTCTGGACTCTCCCCTAACACTGGCCAGTAATTTTACAAAAGGACGGTGATAATCTAAACTAGGAACTTGAAGAGATCATGGCAGCTGAGTGCAAATTCATTACCACAACTGGAATAAACAGCTCAAAAATGTGCCTAATGCCAGCAGGCAGTTGTGTCAACTAGGTATCCCAATTACAAATTATTCTGAACAAGCAGAATTCCAAATTAACTAAGAAATGCCATTTTTACGTTTATGAAGTTCCTTAAAATTCATTTGACAAATTTATTATGTGCCAGGATGGGCACGGTGGCTCATGCCTGTAATCTACTACTTTGGGAGGTTGACGTGGAAGAATTGCTTAAAGCCAGGAGTTCAAGACCAGCCTGAGCAACACAGTAAAGCCCTCATCTCTAACAAAAAAAAAAATTGTTTTTAGTTTATTATGTGCCAAACACTATACTATGCTAAATGCTTTACTGTATTGTCCAACTGATCCTTATAATAACCATATGAGATAAGCCTTATCCTCCAATTATAGATGTAGGAACCACAGTTAGGAGAGATTATGCAATTTAGTTTGATGGTAATTTGAAAATATTTCTAAAAGAAGGTTCTGAGTTATTAGGATGGTGCTATCAAAACAAGTTGAGTTTTATCTATTTAATATGGATTCCACTGAGTCCAATCAGTACAAGGCCATGAAATAACCAAGGTCAGAATTTTATCAAACTGACTTGCACCCATGTAATTATAAATTAACATTATGCCTGATGAATCGCTCTGGGACTCTCGTTTTTTTCCTGAGGTCTGCAAACCTGTCTGTATATGTAAATTTACTTGGAGAATTTTTTTTAATTATAGATTCTTTAGTTCTACCCAAGAGTGTAAATCCATATTTTATTAAAACTCTCCAAGACTGTTGTCATCCACAATCAAGTTCAGAAACCAGTAGTTTACTTTGTTCTTTATCCTGAAGAACTAGAATAAGCAATACATGGAGAGAAGGGGCCCACGGGATGCTACAGCTTTTGGTAATACATCAGAGGAGGTTAGGTTGAAAAGCCCACCTGCTTCAAATAGCATAGGTATTGTATAGAATACCACAAAGGGGATTTTTTTTGGAAATTATTATGGAGAATAAAGTATATAAATTATATGCATCAGCTCAATGAACTTTTGCAAACTGAACAAACTCACGTAAATAGCCCACGGAATAAGATACAGAATATCACACACATCCCAGAAGCCACACTTATGCTTCCTTCCTGTCACTACCCTGGACCCTCCCTCACCCCAGGGTAACCCCCATCTGACTTAAAATAGTACAGATTAGTTTCGCCTGGTTTTGTGTCTATATATATAAAACATATAGTACATCTTTGCTATCTAGCTTCTTTCATTATTGTAGATTGTTCAATCCCAATGCTGTATAGTATTCCACAGGTTATCCATTCCATAGTCAAAAGGCATTTGGGGAGTTCCAATTTTTTGGCTTTTACAAAAAGTGCTGCTGTGAAAGTTCTCATACATGTCTTCTGGTGAAAATCTGTACCTATTTCTGTTGGGCGTATGCCTAGGAGTATAACTGCAGGATCTTAGGAACGCATGTATCAGACTTAGTAAACACTACCAATTTTACAAAGTGTTTATACTGATTTATACTCCCATCGACAGTATAGAAGAATTCCACATCCTAGTTAACACTTAGAATTTTCTGTCCTTTTTATTTAAACAAATTTGGTTGTGTAGTCATATGTCATTCTGCCATTGCTTTTTATTCCCCTAATGGTTGATGAATTTGATGAATTTTCATATGTTTCTTGGCATTTGGATACCCTCTTTTGTGAAGCTTTTGCTATTGTTTTTGCTCTTTCACATTGTCTCTTTCGTTCTTGTTGACCTGTAGAAGTTCTTTATAAATTTCAGATATCAGAATTCTTTGTTGGAGTCACATTCTTAAAATATTTTTTTCCACTGTATAGGTTGCCTTTTAATTCTCCTAATGGTATCATTTGGTGTACAAAAGATTTTAATTTCAATATAGTCAAAGGTATCAATCTTTTATGGTTTTGTTTTTCTGTGTTCTGTTAAGAAATATTTATCTGTCTCAAGGTGAATAAAATTTTTTCCCATGTTATCCTCTAAAAGTTTTGTTGTTTTATCTGACACAATTAGATCTCTGAGCCATTACCATTTTAAATAAATTTTTGTATGTGGCATGAAGAGTCAAGGTTCATTTTTTTCCATGTATATTCCATTGACACAGTACAACTTGTTGACAATACCATCTTATCTCCCACTGAACTGCAGTAATGCCTTTACTGCAAATCATTTAGATATGACTAATTCTAGACTGTTTTTTCCACTAGTATTTTTTTATACTTGTACCAATATCACACTGTCTAAATACTGTAGCTATGTAGGAAGTTTTAATACCTCATAGTTTGAGTACCTCTCACTTTGTCTTCAAAATGTTCTTGGCTATTTGAGGTCCTTTGCATTTTCATGTAAATGATAGAAGCAACTTGTCAACTTCCACCAAAATGGAAACTAGAATTTAGACGGAGATTGCATCGAACCTACAGGTCAATTTATGTAAAATTAAAATGTCAGAAATAATGAATAATCTAGTCCATGAACACAGAATACTTGTCTATTTATTTAGGTCTTAATAATTTCTCTCAGCAATGTATTGTAGTTTTTAGTACAGACATCATAAACAACCTTTGTTAGAATTTTTCTTTGATACTTCATTTTCACATTATAAATTTCATTTTCTAGCATTTGATGCAAATGGATACAAATCAAATAGATTTTTGTATATTGACAATTAACCAACTGCCTTGCAAAATTTACTTATCAATTCTCGTTGTTTTGAATTTTCTATGTATGCCATTATATGATCTATGAATAGTGACAGCTTTACTTTTCTTTTTTATGCTTGTATCTTTTATTAAGTTTTTTAAATTTTTATTGCCCACAACAAAAATAATTATTAATAGCAACTTTATTTATAACCACCAGAAACTGTTAGCAACTTAGATATACTTCAATAGGTGAATTTATGAACAAATGGTGGTATACTGATACTATGGATTATTATTTAGAGATCAAGATTAATGATCTATTAATTCATGCAAAGTATGAAAGAATCTTTAATTCATATTGTTAAATGGAAGAAGCCAGTGAAAAGACAATATACTGTATGATTTCAATTATATATTTTGGAAAAGACAAAAGTATAGCAGTGGTAAAAGGATCAGTGGTAGCCAGACGCTCAGGGACAAGAGAGGGTAGATTGAGTAAATCATGGGGTTTTTTTTAGGGTGGTGAATTTGTTATGTATGATATCATAATTATAGGCATGACACTATGCCTTTGTCAAAAGGCAAGACTCTGACTCAAAAGAGAAAGAGAGAGAGAGAAAGTACAGAGGTATATTTCAAAGAAAACCAAACAAAACAAAGAAAGATCACAAAAAGAAACTAGAAATGGACAACCAGAGGAAAAGAAGAGATAGGGAAGACTTCTGTCATTAAAGACTTTAAGAAGAAGAAAGTGTTCAACAGTATGAAATACTGCAAAGCTTTAATTCCCCTTTTTTGCCCATGTTTCACCAATTATAAATCAGCAAATCACACAAGAATTTTTGCCAAGGCTATGAATGTATGTATGTATGTATGCAATCCAGCACCTGGATCCAACACCTGGATCAAGAAATAAACTTTTATTCCCACTTCCTACCTTGCCTTAATAGAAAAGTAGTTAGCTTCATCTGACCCTCAGAAGAGCAAAATAGCTATCATTATGGAAACATTAGGACAAACTTTCTGCTAACTGAATTATAATAGCACATTGGAAAAATATTTCTCAGGAAAGGTGAGACAAATAAAGCAAATGTAATTCTAAGTGAACTTCCAATTATTTAGCTTGACAGAGGAAGAACAGAATCCAACCTAAAGTAAAATGTTAGAAGAAAGGTGGCAAAAGTGGACGATGGCAAAAGTGCCCAAGGGAGATTAATGCTACATCATTTAAGCCCACTTAAGAGCTAATTTCCAAGAATTTAATGAAGTGTGATGTTTTCTCTTCCTATTTCTCAGAAAAAAAGACAGTGCAGCATTGATAAAAGAAGAAAAACAGAATCTATGTAATTGTTTCAGCAGCTCCCACTTAATTCCATTCCAAACCAAATTCTACTCTCCAGAAATTACTTTTTAATAGCTTTATTGGGGTATGATTGACAGAGAATAAACTGCATATATTGAAAGTTTACACTTTGCTAAGTTTATGCCATGAAACCACCACCATAATCAAGATAATGAGCATATCCATCATCCTCAAAAGTTTTCTTATATCCCTTTGTAATCTTTTCCTCCTTCCTCCTGTCCCCAGCCATACCCCAAATTTCCTGCAAGCCATTGATCTAATTTCTGTCACTAGACATTAGTTTTTAGTTTCTAGAATATTATATAAATGGAATCCCACATTATACTAGCTTTCTAAGGCTGCCATAACAAATTACCATAAGGCAGGTGGCTTGAAACAATAGAAATTTATTCTCTAACAAGAATTCTGAAATCAAAGTGTCAGTAAGGCCAGTCTTCCTCCAAAGGCTCTTGGGAAGATTCCCTCCTTGCCTCTTCTGACTTTTGATAGCTTCCAGTAATCGTTGGCATCGCTTGGTTTGTGGCAGCGTAACTCCAATCTGTCCCTCTGTCTTCATATGGAATTCTTCTCTGTCTTTATATGTCTTCAAATTTCTCTTTCCTTATAAGGACACCAGTCATTGGATAATCCAGTATGATTTTATCCTAACTACATTTTCAAAACCTCTGTTTGCAAATAAGGTCACATCCGCAAGTACCAGGGGTTAGGACTTTAACATATCTTTTTGGGGGATACGATTCAACCTGTGATAGTCTGCCCTCTGGCCCCTCAAAATTCATATTCTTCCAAAGTACAAAATACATTCACTCCATCTCATCATTTCCAAAAGTCTTAACCCATTCCAACATCAACTTTAAGTCCAAAATCTCATCTAAGTATCGTCAACTCAGTAAGTCCCAACTCTCATCTTCTAAATTATGTAAATCACATATGGTGAGACTCTGGGCATGGCCCATTCTGAGGCAAAATTATTCTCCAATTGTGGACTTGTGTAACTAGAGAACAAGTCATCAGCTTCCAAAATACAATAATGAGATAGGGATAGGATAGACATTCCCATTCCAAAAGGGAGAAATTAAGAGGAATAGAGGAGTCATTGTTATCAAGCATGTCTCAAATCTAGTGAGGCAAATTCCATCAGGTTTCAAGTCATGAAAATGATCTTTGTGGCTTGATGCTCTGTCCTCTGTGCCTGTCATCAACCTTGGCCTCTGGGCCCAAAGAGGGGCCTGCTGACTTCTGAGCCTACCTCAGAGACATTCTTCCCTTTTCTTGAAGGATAACATGTTTGCAGCCAAGTAGCTTTATAGTCCTGTTTTCTGCCTGTAAAATTCCATAAATCTGACTACTCTCCCCCATTTCATCTCCTCTCTGTCCCCTTTGGTTGAAGCTGGCAATGTTTGGGGTTATACAATATTCTCAAAACTCTTGTGGCTCTTCTGTGGTATGTCAAAGGGAATGATTTTAACTAATTACATCTATAAAGACCCTACTTCCAAATAAGGTCATGTTCAGATTTTATATCTGTTCCATTGGTCTATGTCTCTATTTTTGTGCCAGTTCCACACTGTTTTGGTTACTTTAGCCTTGTAGTATAGTTTAAAGTCTGGTAAAGTGATGCCTCCAGATTTGTTCCTTTTGCTTAAGGTTGCCTTGGCTATTTAGGCTCTTTTCTGGTTCTAAACAAAGTGTAGTATTATTTTTTCTAGATCTGTGAAACATGATGTTAGTATTTTGATGGAGATTGCATTGAATCTGTGTGATCTATGAATATTATAAAAATCTCTATGCACATAAATTTGACAATGTTGAGGAAATGAACAAATTCCTGGAAATACACAACCTCCCAAGGCTCAATCAGAAAGAAACAGAAGTCCTAAACAGACCAATTACAAGCAATGAAATTGAAGCAGCAATAAAAATCTCCCAACAAAAAAAAGTCATATACCAGATGGTTTCCAAGCCAAATTTTATCAGATCTACAAAGAAGAACTGGTACCCATACTACATAAATTATTTCATAACATTGAAAAGGAAGGAATCCTCCCCAACTCAGTCTACAAAGCCAGTGTCACATTGATACCAAAGCCAGGAAAGGACACAATGAAACAAGAAAACTATACATCAATATTTCTTATGAATAGATACACAAAAACCCTCAATAAAATTCTAGCAAACCAAATTCAGCAGCAAATCAAGAAAATAATCCACCATTACTAAACAGTCTTAATCCCAGAGTTGCAAGGATGGTTCACATACATAAATCCATAAATGTGATTCACCACATAAACAGAAGCAAAAGCAAAGATCATAGGATCATCTCAATAGATGCAGAAAAAGCATTAGATAAAATTCAGCACCATTTCATGATAAAACTCTTAACAAAATAGGCATAGATTTAATATCTCTCAAAATTATAAAAGCCATATATGACAAACCCATAGCCAACATCATACTGAATGGGGAAAAGTTGAAAGCATTCCCAGTCAGAATTGGAACAAGCCAAGGATGTCTACTATCACCACTTCCATTCAACATAGTGCTGGAAGCCCTAGCCAGACCAACTGGGAAAGACAAGGAAATTAAGGGCATCCAAATGGGGAAAGAGGAGGTCAAACTATTGATCTTTGCTGATACAATCTTCCATCTAGAAAACCCCAAATATTCTGCCAAGAGATTCCTGGGATTGATAAATAAATTTAGGAAAATCTCAGGTTACAAAATCAAATTCAATGTATACAAATCAACAGCATTCCTATACACCAACAACAGTCAAGCTGAGAATCAAATCATATACTCAATACTTTTCACAATAACTACAAAGAAAATAAAATACCTAGGGATATATTTAAGCAAGGGGGGTGAAAGATCTCTACAAAGAGAACTATGAATCACTGAGGAAGGAAATTGCAGATGATGTGAACAAATGGAAAAATACATCATGTTCATGGATCACCAGAATCAATATTGTTAAAATGTCCATACTACCCATCTATTTTTTAAGACACTACCCTTGAGGACTGCTGCCAAGAGGCTTTGTACTTATACTCTTCCCTAGCTGGCAGATCAATTTAATTATTATATGTATACAGGCCAGCACCTGAGCTCATCCTGAGCGGAGGACTCCAAGCTTGGTAGTTCTCTGGGTACACAATTTAGATAAGCTTAGTCCCAGTGTTGCAGATTATATTTTCCAAAGATGTTCACAGCAATGTCTCCCATCTCGCATGCTTCCATGCAATATAGCCTTGACACTTCTAATCAAGAATTTGGGTTTATAATCCCTGGTAATGAATCTGTGTAGGCTTATAACTAATAGAGGTGGCAGAGAAGTGACTCACATGACTTCTGAAACTCAGTAATAAAAATGATGTAACTTCCACCTTGTTTTCTGTGATACTTGCCATGTAAGAAGTCTGATTACCCTGAGGCTGCCATGCTGTGAGGAAGCCAAGCCACACATATAATGAGACCACATGGAGGTGTTACAGTCAGCAATCCTCATCTCTGAATCTCCCCAGATGCCAGACACATGAATAAATGGGCCTTAGATTATTTCATTCTCCAGTTATTCAGTCACCCCACATCCTTTGAGTATTCCCAACTGACGATCCAGATATCATGAAACAGAGATAAGCTATCCCTATAGCGTATCTCTTTCTAAATTCCTGACCCATACATTTCGTGAGCATAATGAACTGTTGTTTTATGCCACTTAGTCTAAGATGGCTTATTATGCAGCAGTAATAACTGATACTTCTGGAGATCCCTGGAAATGAGCCTATCTTGTCAGTCATCTATGTTATTTATATAATTAGACAAAAATAACTTTCTCTGTACCTCATTAGTTTTATGTTTCTTGGAATGCCTCCTGTATCATCACCATACACAGAGCTTTCAAGTCCTACTGTTTATACATCTGGAGAGACACAGAGTCAAATGGGTGAGCTGGAAATGTAGACCAACTTTATTTATATTTACAGGTATTAAGACTTCTAGCTCTCTACTTATTTTGGTATAACTTTTTAATCATAAAAGAGCTTCCTGTCTATCGTTAGGTACAATTATGTAGTTAGGAGACTATGCCTTATTAGGATGGACAAATTGTATGCTTTGATTTTATCTAACAAGAAATACAGATGACATTCCACAGGCATTTTTCAACTTACTTGGTAACGTTACTCGTGGGAAGGCAGGCTGAGACCATATTTACCATGGCTATTATCTTTCTCTAGATCTTTTTTATTATTATGTTTTTCCTTGGCTGCCAAGCTGTTTATTCATGTCAAATTGCATCAGTACATTTACTTGCATACCCTGTGTAGGACCTTCCTTAACCTACCCAGTTCCTATTTCTGGGGCACCATTAGCTGCAGTCTCTTTACCCTGAATAGTCCTTGTAGGGCTAAGAGAGAAGCAAAGCTAGCATTGTGTAGCCCCACACTAACTGCCAGGGGTTCAAAAACTTGAAGCTGGCCTCTGGGGAGTTGCAGCCGGTGTTTAGTATCCCTTGTCAATATGCTGAAATATGATTACTGCATTTTGTCAGTGTTTAAGAATTACAGTAATTACACTCCTATAAAAGAGAGGGGACAATTTTTATATAGGTTACATCCTTTTCATCTTGAGAAATCAATGCCTTGCTTGGATAGAGTCCTTAGGAATGTGTTGTGGTCTTCCAATCCCCCAGCTTCATAGCTGCAGGTGCTGTTGGAGGAGGGTGACATCTGGCATGCTATCTACAAGTGTCGGACAGTACTTTATGTTCAAGGCCAACATCCAAACCACATACATCAGACTGTCTTTAACCTAAATAATATGAGCTTTGCCCAAGAGGAGGAACCAAAATGTCACTTTGATTCTCTATACTGCTGAGTGGTCTTATACCAACTAGATTTACATAAGCACGGAAAGTATCTATGTGATTTAAGACATAGGATTTGGGAAGGTTGCTGAACTGGACCACTAATATAATGACTGTAGATTTACTAGACTTGCATATCTGGATAATCAGACATAGGGTGGGAATTTCTCCTGTAGTCCCAGAATTGTGGCTAAAACTGAGGAAGCATTCCTTAACATACAATCTGAAGTGAGCAAATAGCATACCCCTAATAACAAGATTGTTAAAGAGAAGCCAAGAGAATTTCAGGAAAGAGGGGAGGATTAATTGCGTCAAATTCATATGTTTACAAAGACAATGACAGAAAAAAAAAATGACTGCAAGATCCAGCAATTAGGAATGATTTTGGTAAAATGGTACAAATTGATGCCAAGATACAATGGCTTAGGGGATTACAAATAAATTATATTAATTAGGATAGAACATCCTTTAAGAATTTTTTGAGACAGGAAAGAGAGAGACTGGGTAGGAGCTAAAATTAGATGTTCTGATAAAGAAGCCAAAAAAGAAAAATTGAAAATAGTCCAAAAATGGGAGACTGAGCAAGGTTGGAGATGATAGCAGACAATGTGGTCTATAAAGGTCACTCAACTGAGACTCAAAGAACATGTAGAAAAGTTACTTAATATTATCAAAGAAATGGTTTATTCTTTAGGTATTCAGTTCAGTTAAAGGGTCAAATTCTCACTTTTGAGTTTCTACGTTCAGTTTATTAGTCACTCTGCCTTTTCTTTCAAGTCATCACAGACTGAATACACAACTTCTTTATCTATTCTATTTCATAGTATGTTTTGTAATGAGTTATTACAGAATGTAATATAATTGCTGCTAATAATCTTTTATACCACCGAATTAAACATTTTTTAAAACATATTAATTTCTATGTTACCAATCTGGCTTTAATATTTTTTGCATAAGAAAGATATCAAAAATATGAAATTCCTCAGAAAGTGTTACATAAGGTCTCATTTAAATACTAATAAAATATTTTTTCACATATCAGGCATTTTTCAGAGTTAACCTTATTTGGCCATAACTTATAGCAAAATAATAAAATAGGCTTTCAAAAACACTTTAACTTTCTGCATTTTTACAAGATTATAATTATCCCAAGGTCCTCCAAGGCTTATAATTTGATAGCATGCCACTCTTAATAAATAGCCCAATTCTGCAATTCTAACATAATCCTATCACATCTTATTATTAGATGATCATTAACACTTAAACCCAATGATTTATTCTTGCCCTCTGTTAATACATACTGTCATCACTTGTAAAAGAGATTAAAGGAAACAGAGAATATGTTCTCCCTGGGGAGAGAGATGCAGTTTGTGTTAAACTGACAAATAAATCCCATGACCAGCTCCTACAGTGTCCCCATTTTGGTACAAACCTTTAACCTGTGCCAAAAATAAATAAATAAATAAAATATTGCAGGTCAGGCACAGTGGCTCATGCCTGTAATCCTAGCACTCTGGGAGGCCAAAATGGGAGGATCACTCATGGTCAGGAGTTCAAGACCAGCCTGAGCAAGAGTGAGACCCTGTCTCCACTAAAAAAACAGAAAGAAATTAACTGGACAACTAAAAATATATAGAAAAAATTAGCCGGGCATGGTGGCTCATGCCGGTAGTCCCAGCTACTCAGGAGGCTGAGGCAGTAGGATCGCTTGAGCCCAAGAGTTTGAGGTTGCTGTGAGCTAGGCTGACGCCATGGCACTCTAGCCTGGGCAACAGAGTGAGACTCTATCTCAAAAAAAAATAAAAAATATATATTGCTGGGACATAAGGAGTCCAGGCACAAACCATGCAGAGAGAAAATCCATTGGGGCAATGTCCTTGTTCAGATGACTAAGGTACCACGCTTAACTCATATCTACTTTAAATTTGAGGAACATAAAACAGGATGCTAAAAATCTCACAAGAAAAGAGCACCTGGCAACACTCTGACAATTCTGTTTTAGCTCATGCTTGTCTAGGTTTGATGTTCTAGTCACAGGGCTTCCAAGGCTGCTCATGTTTTCTACTGGGGACTTCTGATGTGGCTCTGAAGAAGGGGCTCTCATACCTAGCATGCACTCCATCTTGTTACCTCAAAGCCAAGAGGGTTGAAAGGAAAAGGAATTAGGGACAAATAAAGGAATACTAAGTCCATTCTCTTCAGTGGAGGTGGGTTAATAAGGGAAAGGAAATAGTCAGTGAGCCATGAAGTTGAGCATAAGAGCACTACTGGAGAAAGCCCTTGAGCTCTTTTTCTTTTCCTTGGTCTCCATTCAGGATGTAGCAACTGCCCTTGAAAATCAGGTGTCCAACAACAGAGAACAATTGCCTCATAATCACTGTTTAACCACTTTAATTAATATTTGGTTAAACAGAGTGGCTAAAACCAGACAGGATGTTATGATACTCATGGTTCTTGGCTGTGAGAGTTGTGTTTCATTTTGGGTCAAATTGACAGACTCTTCAACCTCTAAAGAAAACTGAATTTTTGTAAAAATGGAGGCATCAGAATACTCAAGTGGATATGTCATCATGCAAGACCCTGCAGTAAGAAAGAAGAAACTTTGTTTCAAATTTACAAAGGCTCCCAGATGTGAGCATTAGGAATCCTTCTTCTGTGAACCTAGCAAAGTTTCTTCACTTAAAATGGGCCCACAGAAAATTTAGAATTTTCATTATAATTAAAAAAGGTCTCCACTGTGAGGAAGTGACCATTCTAACACCAAAAGGCATGGGATACAACAGGGTAGAAGAGTTGGAAGAAAATTAATGCAAGAACTCTAAAAATCTGAAGCAGAACAAGACAGACATTTCTCCTAGTCAAAGCTAGCTAAGGTTTTCTTTCACTATTTTCTTAGAAAGGAGGAAATAAATGCTAATCTCAAACCCTCACTCTATATTTTAGTTATTGCATCTATAAAATAACTACATAGTAATTTCCATACAGTTCTAAGTCTTTAATTTGTATTCAGTCAGTTGCAACATATCTTTTTGTTGTTCTCATAAAGTGCCCTGGGAGTAGGATTAACAGTTATCTGGCCAGCGTGGGCCCTGCTGAACTATGGACTATGAGCAGAACAGGCAAGCACCTTACAGAACAAGGCCTCAACATTTATTCTGGAGTAAGAGTACTCTGATCTTATTCATGCTGTGAAAAACATTCATTGCTACAATGTGCACTGCCTTATGAGAAATACAAAGATGACAATTTAGCAATTCGTGAGTGGGTAAGGAGAGGGTTGCTAAGGCACAGGAATAAATGGCAAATGAAACATCTCCTTATTCCCCCAGAAGTCACTTCCCCAGCTGTCCTGCAGCGGCACCCAGCCACACATTCCTTACAAACATTTCTATTCCACTGTAACTAGTTACTGGGGAGAAGGAATTGACATATGCAAGTTGGTATTCCCAGTGTATTCCAAATATAGTGGGTGCTTTGAAGTAAAAGTTTCTGGAATAAATTAATGGATTCAGAGGACAGAAACTAACTTTCAGTTTATATGATCTGGACTGACCTCAAGAAGAGAGCAACTAAGCAGACCTGAAAGAACAAAGGAATTGTAATGTAATAGAAAGAAATAGTAGTGAGAAGAAATTTAAAGAAAAATGCCTACAATTTGGAAAATATAGCTGGAAGTTTTGCATCCTGTCTCTGACTTCAGAGTTTCCCTCCCCTATGTCTTCAATATAGAGTACCTACAAGAAAATGAATAATTACTTAAGATAAGAGGAGCAAATTGATTTTTATTTCGATTTTTTCCAGATATACTAAGTTTGTGGAGGAAAAGGTTATACTTTTAACTTAAATTTTCCAGGTAAATTATATCTGTAGACATAGCTATGTGCATCAAAGTTCTGTTAGGATAGTTTGTTTACTACCTACTAGGAACTGAATTTTTGCACCCCCCAAGAATTCTTTTGTTGATTCCTAAACCCCCAGCACCTCAGAATGTAATCCCATTTGGAGACAGGGGCTTTAAAGAGGTAATTAAATTGAGTTCATTAAGGAGGGCCCTAATCCAGTATAACTGACGTCCTTATAAGGAGAGGAAGTGTGGCCATAGGTGCATGCAGAGGAAAGCAGCGTAAAGACACCAGGAGAAGAACACCATCCCCAAGCTGAGGAGAAAGGCCTGGAACAGATCTTTTCCTCACAGCCCTCAGAAGGAACCAACACTGCCCATTCCTTAATCTTGGACTTCTAGCCTCCAGAACTGCGAAAAAATAAATTTCAGTTGCTCAAGCCACCCTGTCTGTGGTACTTGATTATGGCAGCCCTAGCAAACTAACACACTGCACTAAAACTTTGCGGCTCTTGGGCCCTGCGTCGGTCAGTTTTTCCTTCGTTTTTTCTAGATAATTGGAAAAATCTGCCCATTTTTGGTACTTAGATTAACTGACCAGAAGGTAGAGGGTCTCCCACTTTTGGATGGAGGTGCTATTATGTGCAAACCAGTGACCTTGGAGAGACCTGGTCCCTTAGGCTGACTGCCCACAGAATGCAAAGTCATCCCAGCCACTGAGCTATCTCTTAGGATAAGAAAGAAAATATTTCTGTAACAAGGCAATGACCTCTACTGGAAGCTGTGCAGAATTACAAAGATCCCGGTAAGTCTCAAGCCAGAGAGAGAGAGAGAGAGACAGGGAGGAAACAGGTTTAAATGATAAGAAGCAATGACTGCAGAGGCACACTATTACTCCAAACCACTAAAGTAATCTAAAGTGAAAGGAAGAGTAGAAGAATAGAAGTAGGCAAACTATTTCAAATCCTGTGTTGCTGGTTGCTGCCCTGGGAAGGTGGGCAAGAGGGAGGATCAGACCTGCTAATGAGTGTCTCCACACTTGCCAACTGGGAGGGACTTACAACTCCTTTCTCAGTGTGGTCCGCTGACCAATAGCAGAGCCCATCCCACCCCACCCCATCCCTGACTTATTGAATGATAATCTGAATTTCAACAAGTTACCCAGGTGATCTGTAAACACATTAAGGTTTGAGAAGCACTACAGTCTCCCCCATCCAGAAAGATTGGCATTTCAGGGGTATCTTTAGTCCTTTCTAGTAATTCCAGGAGGAAAAATGCAAATCAACCTAAAGAAGGCACCACACATGAGAGAGTTCTAGGTTCTAAGTGCCTGTGCTCCTTTTTCTTCACTTAAGTATATATAATACAACTCATAAAATATACAGATTGAATCAATAAATGTTTAATTAGCCTTTGGTTTTTTTCCTTTTAAAAATTTAGAATTCAACTAATGACAAGTTTGGAACTCTGATTTCCAAGGTTTTCCATGAAAATGCTGATCTTTCTAGCCCTGCTATTAATTATCCTGCCGTCAGGGAAGCAGGCAGTTTGAATTTTCACTCTTCTTAATGAATATATTTCGCATACCAAAATTACCTCTCCAATTTGCTCAGCAGCTTTAGAAGCCATTACAAAATTGCAGTTCAAATGCATTTCATCTGTTTTCTAAACCGGCTCTATAGTTTATCTTCACAAACTATTCTACGGCATGGTACCAAGAATCAGCTATTTTTGTTCATCAGGAAAGAGTTTTTCTTGTAAATTCCTGCAATACCAGAGTACGTTAATTTGTTTACAACTGTAGTTTATTTCCACTGATGTTCTGGTGAATGTTTAACAACATTCAAGAAAAAATTAAAGTTTGGATTTATATCGTTTGCCAATTGCCATGGTGCAAATTCTCCCACCTTGACCAACTTCAAGATACCAACATGATCATGGAATTAGGAAAAGAGGTGCACAATTGTCTCATGGCAGTGTGAGCAGGCGACAACACATCACCACTTATGCCCAGAATACTATCAAATAGCAGTCTCCAGACTACTTCCTGTATTAGTTTCAAAATACGAAGGCTGTCCGGAAAGTATCCAGCCATCATTAATATAACGAGAATGGTTACATGGCTGGATATTTTCTGAACAGCCTTCATATATGTCAACACACGATATATGTGCTGTACAATTGTACAAACTAAGTATTTACCAGTAGAAAACTACCAAGTTTGAGACAAAGTGTTGTTTTTATTAATGATGTGATTGATGTTTTTATTACAACAGTAAGAAGGTTATTGATTAAAAATTTATTACTACTCTCTTTTATTCATTATGAAACTCTAAGGAGCATAGAGGGAAAAGAGCTGCTGACTCCAAAACTGACTGTAATCATCTTATCCTTCCTACATGTACCTAAGGGAGCAGTCTTCCACCATCCCATGAAGAAGGCTTAGTTTGTATTTCATGTCCTTGCAATTACTTTATAGTAGCCCTCCTAGTTATGGCAACGCTTCCTTCAACCACTTAGTCTTAGTTCCTTTCTGTTGACAGTTCAAGACCTTTCTCTCTGGACTGGTCACATGCCCCTGGCAGTTCCTGCTCCATCTTCAGTCTCTACAGCTCGTACCAGAAAAAAAAAAAAAAAAAAAAAAAAAAACTTGTCTATAGTATTATTAATTTTCTAAGCACAATGACCCACCTCATAAATTAACTCATTGGTTTTTCACCACCAGTGCCACAATGGAATGTCACTATTATGGGTTCAATTGTGGGCCCCTAAAAGATGTTGAAGTCTTAACTGCTCAGTGCCTTGTGACTGTGATCTTATTTGGAAATAAGGTCTTTCCAGATGACTCAGTTAAAATAAGGTCATTAGCGTGAGATCTCTGCCTAGTGTAACATGATTGGTATCCTTACAAAAACAGGAAATTTGGACACTGAGACAGACATACCTAGAGGAAAGACCATGTGAGGACATAGAAAGAAACCAGCCATCTATAAGCCAAGGAGAGAGGCCTGGAACAGATCCTCCCTCACAGCCCTTAAAGGTGCCAATTTTGCCAACACCTTGATCCCAGACGTTCTAGCTTCTGGACTGTGAGATAATAAATTCCTGCTGTTTAAGTCCCCATATTTGTGGTACTTTGTCACAGCAGCCCTAGCAAACTAATGTAGTTGCAATCAGAAGAGGTAAGTCACAAGTAAATTTTTTACTCAACAAATATATCAAATTCAGAGAATTATTTATACTTCCATTTTTATAAAACTTGAGCTGATTCTAGGTTGTTCTAATAATAAATTGACTTTCACTATTTGCATTTTGAGTTGCTTTCTTAGCCAGAGGAAAAAGTGGGGTCATAGTCAGGCTTTGTACAGAGCCCTGACTACACCAGAGAGGGGGTGAGACTCACGTGGACAGCCTCAGCCATGAGTGTCATGGCAGAAAAACTGGCTAAGGAATGCTAAAGCATCCTCTATAACACCGCTGTTAACTTGCTAACACAGCTTAACAATCCCTCATAAAGGGGATTTATGTGCTACTGAAGAGATCTCACCTCAACCCTTTCCTCTAATGCAGAGATTTCTGGAGGTGAAAGCAGGTTGGTGTGGCAGATGTTCTGACGGAGAAAGACCTCCTTAGAATCCATCGAACACACTCCGCAGTCAGCCACAGACCCCACCTACATAAATGGCAAGTTCTGTGAATGAGTGTCTAAATCCAAAGGCATAAAAACAGAAATACAGCTGCAGAAACCGTGTCAAAACTCTCATTTATCTAAACATAACATTTTAGGGCCTGGAGGGACCTGGAGACTGATATTTTATAAGAAAAAAGTGAAACCCAGAGGTACTTCTTCAAGGTTGCAATTACTGGGAGACTCAACCTCATTCTTTAGTTTCTTTCATTCTAGCTCCAACTACCAGAAGTAATGTTGAAAAACCTGATTGTGTCTCTTAGTCAATTGAAGAACGTTTTTAAAACATAAATTTCTGGGTCCCAACTTTAAAAATTTTGAGTCCAATCTCAGGTTTGGCTCATGGATCTATAATTAAACTCTTGGGCAATTTGGCCATGTAGCCAGGTTTGGAACCACTGGTGGGAAAGATTCTGCCACAAGTCCTATTACCCTTGGTCTGCTTCTTATTCTGCCCAGGCCCAGCCCTGCCCAATGATTGTCACATCTTCCCTCATCCCAAGAAACGTGCTTAAGTTTTCCTGGGCCTGCTTCTAATGCCTGGCACATTCACACTGTAGAAGCCGCTCATCCTTACTCAGGGCAACTTCTCAGCACACAAAAATATTTTAGAGCAGGAGAGCAGGGAGTAAAACCCTAAAATTTCTTTTTTTTTTTTTTCTATTTTATTTTTTGTTTGTTTTTCAGCTCATTAAGGGGGTACAAAAGATCAGGCTATATACATTGCCCATGCCTCCCCATCCCCCCGAGTCTGAGCTTTAGTTATGTCCATTTCCTAGACAGTGCACATCACTCTCATCATATAGGTGTGCACTCCTCCCCTCCCCCCACCCCATCCCCCCCAGAGAGAACTTCAAACGTGACCATTCCCCAGGCAGTGCGCATCGCACTCATCAAGTAGGTATACACCCATCCCTTCCACCCAGCCCCGACCTCTGTCCAATACCCAATTGGTGTGAATCCCAAATGTGCACTCAGGGAAACCAGTTTGCTGGTGAGTACATGTGGTGCTTGTTTTTCCATTCTTTGGATATTTCACTTAATAGAATGGGTTCCAGCTCACTCCAGGAGAACCAAAGAGATGCCATATCGCCATCATTTCTAATAGCTGAGTAATATTCCATGGTATACATATACCACATTTTGCTAATCCATTCATGAATCGATGGGCATTTGGGTTGTTTCCACATCTTTGCGATTGTGAATTGTGCTGCTATAAACATTCGGGTGCAGGTGTCTTTTTTATAGAATGACTTTTGTTCTTCTGGGTAGATGCCCAGTAATGGGATTGCTGGATCGACCAAGTGGGCTTCATCCCAGAGATGCAGGGATGGTTTAACATACGGAAATCTATAAATGTAATTCATCACATAAATAGAAGCAAAAATAAAGATCATATGATACTCTCAATAGATGCAGAAAAAGCATTCGACAAAATTCAACACCCTTTTATGATAAGAACACTCAAAAAAATAGGCATAGACGGGGCCTATCTAAAAATGATACAAGCCATATATGACAAACCCACAGCCAACATCATACTGAATGGGGAAAAACTGAAAGCATTCCCACTTCGAACTGGAACCAGACAAGGCTGCCCACTGTCCCCATTACTTTTCAACATAGTATTGGAAGTCCTTGCAAGAGCTATCAGACAAGAGAGCAGAATCAAGGGAGTCCAAATAGGGACAGAAGAGATCAAACTCTCACTCTTTGCTGATGATATGATGTTATATCTAGAAAACCCCAAGATTTCAACCAAGAGACTCCTGGAATTGATTAATGAATTCAGCAAAGTCTCAGGATACAAAATCAATACACACAAATCAGAGGCATTCATATACGCCAATAACAGTCAAACGGAGAACCAAATTAAGGACTCAATACCCTTCAAAATAGCAACAAAGAAAATAAAATATCTAGGAATATATCTAACTAAGGAAGTAAAGGACCTCTATAGGGAGAACTATGAAACTCTGAGGAAGGAAATCGCAGAACATGTAAATAGGTGGAAAACCATACCATGCTCATGGATCGGTAGAATCAACATTGTTAAAATGTCTATACTGCCCAAAGTTATCTACAGATTCAATGCAATCCCTATTAAATTACCAACATCTTTTTTCACAGACATAGAAAAAATAATTTTACGCTTTGTATGGAACCAGAGAAGACCCCGTTTAGCAAAAGCAATATTAAACAACAAAAACAAATTGGGAGGTATTAATTTGCCAGACTTCAAACTTTACTACAAGGCTGTGGTTCTAAAAACAGCCTGGTACTGGCACAAGTGCCGAGACACAGACCAGTGGAACAGAACAGAAAATCCAAATATAAAACCATCCTCATATAGCCATCTAATCTTTGACAAAGCAGAAAAAAACATACTCTGGGGAAAAGATTCCTTATTTAATAAATGGTGCTGGGAAAGCTGGATATCCACATGTAGAAGACTAAAACAGGACACACAGCTCTCACCCCTCACAAAAATCAAATCACGGTGGTTAACAGACTTAAACCTTAGGTCAGAAACTATTAGAATTCTAGAAGAAAACGTAGGTAAGACTCTTACAGACATTGGCCTAGGCAAACAATTTATGAGGAAGACCCCTAAGGCAATCACAGCAGCAACAAAAATAAATAAATGGGACCTGATCAAATTAAAAAGCTTCTGCACAGCCAAAGAAACAGTCACAAGAGTAGATAGACAACCTACAGAATGGGAAAAAATTTTCGCATACTACACATCAGATAAAGGACTGATAACAAGAATCTATTTAGAACTCAGGAAAATCAGTAAGAAAAAATCGAACAACCCTATCAAAAAGTGGGCAAAGGACATGAATAGAAATTTTTCAAAAGAAGATATAAAAATGGCTAACAAACATATGAAAAAGTGTTCAACATCTCTAATCATCAGGGAAATGCAAATCAAAACCACAATGAGATATCACTTAACTCCAGTGAGAACGGCCTTTATCAAAAAGTCTCAAAACTATACATGTTGGCGTGGGTGTGGAGAGACAGGTACTCTCATACACTGCTGGTGGGACTGTAAACTAGTGCAGCCCCTGTGGAAAGCAATGTGGAGATACCTTAAACAGATTCAAGTAGACCTACCATTCGATCCTAAAATTTCTTAAAACAACTTATTTAGAATACTCTCATTTCATCCCCATTGGTTCTGTTCCCTAACGTGTCCAAGCAAATTCAATTTGCAATCTTATAAATAGTCATTTGCCCATTCACCAAGGGCAAGATGATTTATGCAGGGTGAGTTGTAATAAGTACAGGTTTCATTTATTTTCTATCATTGCTGTATCTCTTAGAGGGAGGAGAGTTGATTTAAAAGCAAAACAAAAAATAAATCAAAACAAAAAATTAGTCAAACCATAGCCTAGTGCATTGCCATTATTTATCAATTTTGAGAGTTCAAACTGGGACACAAGTTTTCCTTGGGAATGTGGAGGCTGAGGAAAGCACAGGAGAGAGCTGAATGTAAGAAATGTGGAGCCATAAATGGCGTGGTGCTGGTGGTAGCAGTGGTGGGGTTATAAATAAGCTATGTGACTAACATGAGGTTGTGTCTACCTACTGGGCACCCCTGAGCTTTTTCACTCTCACACTTAAAGATCCCAGTCAACACCAAAGAGGGAGAATGAAATTGCAAAATTTACAAGACATGGCTGTGCTGGAGACTTGCCTTTGAAACATTCCTCAAGTATTCATTCCTTCTCTCTCAAGGAATCCCTTCTACCTCCTCTACCTGCTCTACCTCCTCTAGGTGAGACCCTCATCAACTCTCTCCTCCCAGTGGCTTCAGGGGCCCCTCACTGCTCTCCTTGTCTTGGGGCTGTTCAATACTCAAGGCCTTCCAACAATACTCCCCGACATTCAAGGCCTTCCCTCTCCTCTCCATATCTCCAGCTCCACCCCCTGTAGCCCAGTGGTCATGTGGCTTCTGGGAAATGGGAACTACCTCCTCTTGGCACCTGTTTGGAGATTCCTGCTCTGGAATACAGGTCCAGGCTGAACTCCTGTGACCTACACAGTCTACAGTGGCACCAGGGTTTCTATGCCAAACTGGAGAACCCAAGGAAAATACAGAACAGTCATATTTTGAAATCCTACTTGGGCTTTCTCTCCTTGGAGACCTATTTATTTGCAAGGGAAAAAAAAAAAAAAAAAAAAAGTTCTTTTGGAACTTGTGCTTCCAAGCCTAGAGCTGACATTTTTGCCTTTGTTTCTATTACTGAAATATGAGGCCAGTAGGCTCAGTGGCAGACAGACTGATTAATACTAAACTCAAACTTCGGATTCCTTTAGGCCTCCTCAGAAACTGCGTTCTGAACCAGACTTGTCTTCTTTTTTTTTAATACTGAAATAAACATACCATGTCTTTATAATGATGTTTCATCTGCCTTTGGGTTTCATCAGTCAATGACAAAATAGTTTCATAATGAGCAAAACATCTTCCAACTCAGCGACATGCTAAGCAAATCACCTCATGAATATAAGCCTGTGGCATTTTAGGTTTAGGACAAGCATTTGCACAGTCCTGTAGTATCACAATAGAATAGGGATGAACCTTCCAGCTCTCGGGTACTGGCCCTCCCACCCCACGGAAGTGAGAAGGAATTCAGAAATTCAACTGCAAGATGTCAGAAAGATTCCAGTTACTGACCTTCCTTTTAGGGATGTCTGCAGAGACCAAGGGGCACAGGCATATCTGTCATTCATCTTCGAAGACCACAGAAAACTCCAAGACACCTGCAATGGTGGAGCAACTCTTACCTATGCTTAGGAGAGCCAGCCACTGGCCACCAAGAGCTGAGATTATCCAGCCGGCCCTGGGGCCACCATGGCCATTTTGAAAGCACAAGTTCCTCACTCCCTTGGCTTTCAAAGACTTTCAGAAGGAAAAAAGGAAAAAGTAGAGAACTCTCTTCTCAGTGACTTTCCCCATCGTCTATGCTCAGTTACTGTCACAGGGACAAATACAGCATAGCATTCTCTCCTAAATAAGAACTCAGGAACCATAGATCCTAAGTCCCCATGAAACCTAGAGAAATCTCAGTCAGTCTGGCAACTTCTCATCTTTGCACTACAAACAATTTTTTTGTTGTTTTGTTTTTTTTGTTTCTTTTAGTGGCAGAGCTGGAAATCTTTTATATATATATAAAGTAGTGGGACTTATATTTCTTTTTTTTTTATTATTATTTCAGCATATTGTGGGGGTACAAAAAACAATGTTTTTTAAAAAGTCCACAATGTGGCCAAAGTATGCAGCCCTTTCCTGCTTCTGGTTATTTCTTTGATTCTGCAGCTTTTGTCTCCAACAGTAAGGGTCATCCCTTTCTGGGCCTGTGCCTTCTCTGTGATCATTAAACCACCTATGTCATAGCTAGGTCTGAAGCTTCCCATCTGTGCAAGGCTGTCTGAGAAACTTGTCCTTTTGACTCTGCCTATTTTTTGAATCTTGGCAAGTGGACTCTTCTCTATGATCCTACTCCCTGGCAATGTGAAGCTCTTCATCTCTTCAAAGGAGGTGGTGAACCCAAAAGCACCTGGTGCACCGTAGGTACCTAGACACTAGTTCCCTTCCCCCAGGGCCACTCCACATTCGAGCCCAACACTCTGAGACTCCCCAGGGCAATATCTGTTTTATCCTCCAGCACCAAACAACCCCTACAGTCCTAATCTGGGTCTGAACATCCACTTTCATTCTGACCTACTCTGACTTAACCCAGCTTTTTGCTTTTGTTGTTATTTTCCCCCTCTCATGTTTCTCCCATGGATAATGACTTCCTCATCAAAATTCATTCACTTTTACATATACCTTAATTTATAAAAGCTATAAAGTTCCATCACTGGGGGTAGAACAGGGGTGCTCTGGTGAGAACCACTGTCCTCACTTTCGCTAGGCTTCTCCAAATGCCCCAAAGGCAGCTAATTGCCTCAGGCAGATTCATCACAGGGGCCCAGTTTTTGAGATCCAGAAATCAAGACCCTCGGAGTTATCCCAACTAAATCTTAAGATGCATATAACAGCCAATAAGGCTAAATTCATGCATTCTTGAGAAGGGAAATTTCAATCATTTTCCCTGTGCTTTGTACAATTCATGAATAAATAAATATGTTAATGTAAATAGCTCCCACCTCAGAGATGAGTTTGTAGGAGGATGTTTTTTCCTTAAACTAACTTGCATTCTAAAGCAACTCTCCCTCCTGACAGTAGATCTGGCAGAATTAGTGAGTAGGAATGACCTTTACTCAGACTGCAATCTGTACGCATACTGATGACAGCCTCCAAAAAGATACTAACATTCTGATCTGGTGCTATTACATTTTCAAGGTAATTTGTGTCATAATGGTTCATTAAAAAACATGTTCATGCAAGCTTACGTAGCATTGAATATAATCACTTGTTCACATTCGCAGGATCTAAAAGAAGTGGAACAGGCTTTTAAAAAAATCAATACACAAGCCTAAACCTAATGGATTATTCATCGGAACCTGCTTGGCTACCCCACAGGATGCGCAGTCCCAGCACGGTTCTCAGCAGAGCTGGGTTAGAGCAGAATAATCTATCTGACCCACCTCCCAGTCTGAGGAAACTCTAGGTGTCAGGAAAAAAGACAGCTACAAAGCAGTCTCGGTGAGCAAGAAATGAGTGTTCAAGACAGTTTTAGGAAGAACCAGGTTCTGCACTACAGCAGAAAGAGATTTGGCTCAAAATACTAGTTCTGATTGATTTTTCTACTTTGAGTGTCCTGTTCATAAAAGTCTGGAACTTGGGAGAATTCTGGGAGCCTTGGCATCCTGGGGTAATAGCAGAAGAAGGTGCAACTGGCTGAAAAGAGTGCTATAGAGCACCAGCGCTCCAAATAAGGGAGTATTTCAGAATGGACTATGTCCTGGCTTGCAAGGAAAGGAGACCAGGGGGTCATTTGGACTCAGCAAATGATTCTCGAAAAGTACTTCTTAGACTTCTGTGTTTCAGTATCTTCCTGTGTGAAATGATTACAGAGAGGAGGGTTTTATGGAGAAAGCAAAACTTTTCATTCCAACGGTGTGATGCATTGATAAAATATAGCAACAAGTTCCTCGATCAGAGATACTGCCCCAGCCAGGACTAGGTTCCCTGACCAAGGTGACAGCAAGACCACAGGAGGCCTGAAGGACTGGAATTGCCTGGGGCCTGGACTCCTCAGTGTGTCTTCAGGCACATAACAAGGGCAGGACTGCAGAGACTCAAAGGGCATGAGAGCATTTTCAAACATAAAAAAGGCAAATGCAATTCACTTTAAGCATTTGGATAGCCCGTATAACCATCTGGGGCTTATGGAAATATTTGGAAAGAAGGGGAGCAGTGAAGACAGGAAGGAGGCTATTTCTATGGGCCACTTACTCTCAGGGAATAGATTAGACATGAGGAGAAACTGACTCTTTACAGTACAGCCAAATATTATTTCCTATTAAATAAGAGAACTCAAATGCCAATATTCCATACTCATTCAATCAGATGCAATGTTACATTTATAATATCTTTGTTTACTTTGCTATTAGAGACTGACTTTATAAGCCTGCATTCCAGAGGACATTTTTTAAATTCTGTAATCTGGATTCTGCCATTGTAAATCAGAAGCTCATAATTCAAACATTGCTTAATCATTAATCACTTGCCTGAGTATAATTTAAAAAACACACACACTATTTAACTTTCATTGTTTTCAGTACACAATGGAGAGAGTCAACTTCTCAGAGCACTCACATTTATAAAAGTAAAAAACTATGTTTTCTTTAACAATAGGTGTCTAATAAATGAAACTGGAGGAATAAATACAATTGCAGCACCGATCAGCTAAGAAAAAAGTAAAATCATGTGCAGAAAGGGTTTGCTGGCATGACTCATCATTTCCCCAATCCTCTTCACAATAATGGGAAAAAGCATCTCAGTGAAATGTTTGTACTCAGAGTTTATGCCAAAATGTTGCTAAGTAAAAATTCTAACCTCTGTTTTTTGTTAGTAGGAAAAGTCAAACACTGACTTCATTTATAACTAGCTCGTGATAGTAATACAAAGGTGAACCTTTTCCCCAATTTGTACATTACTGCCTGGAATCTGAGGTTCAAAGTATCAGTTATTCCAGACTGGAGCCTCCACCTGGAATTTTCAGAACGTAATGGCAGAAAAGTACTTAGCACAGAATCCAGAAACTATTAGCTTCTCTTCCCATCCTCCTTCCAACCTTAGGGACTCACCTGGTTGTAATTAACCTTAGAGACTCACCTAGTTGTAATTAAGTCCTGATCCTTTAAGTTTTTAGAGCCTGAAAGGAAATATAAGCAAACTCTACCATCTCAAAACAAGTAGAGCCAACTCTTCCCACTTTCTTTTAAGTGTCCTATGCCTATAAAAACCATTTCCCTTAGGTTCAACACCCGTCCACCTATGGGTCACCATCGTGGCACTCTGTATCCTCTCTACACAGCATTCTGACCCCTCATGAGGATCCCTCATGAGTATCCCCCATGTTAGGACTTGCAGGGGTCCCTAGGAAACTGCTAGGGCTCCAGGTATTGTCTTTAGGAAGCAAATCGTTTACTCCCAAGCACGATCAAGTACCATGACAGAAAATGAGTAAAACAAAATGGTACTCCCTCTAGGATAAATAGGTATGGCATTAACTTTAACGTGACTTGGTGATAATGACAAATGGAAGAGAAAAAATATAGACCCTAAAACCTCAACTTCCTGGCCTTATTATCCCATTTAGTGTGCGTCCTACTGCTTTGTATCTCCTTTACCATGGATTATTGATTAAAGACTTATAATAGACTTTGCCTTACTAGTATTTATCATTAATGATTTGTTGCACAAACTAGGCTTCACCATTTTCTTTAATAAAAAGATTCAAAAAATTAAAAATTTCACTGTTCTGGAAAACTACCTAAAAGAAATGTTCCCACTGAGTCCTCCAGTGGCCTCTCTCGTGTTTCATACCTTTCATATATCTCATTCATTCACTCAACAGATATTTACATTGTCTACCACGTACCAGGTACTACACTCACCAGGTATTGATGTTACGGATGTGAATAAGAAACACCTGGTTCCTGCTGTCATGGAGATTACATTCAGTGAGGAAGATTGAAACTACGCAAGCTAAAATTCTTCTTAAAAAAAGATCAACAGGGAGTTATGATGGAGATTAACAATGTGAGTTAAGAAAAATGAACTATTAAGAAGAATGGCCTAAGGTAAATAGAGCAGTCAGGAAAAATTGTTTCCTGAGGTGACCCATGAACCCACACTTGAATGACAAGAATAAGCAACCATGCGAAGGGCTGAAAGAAGAGCATCCCAGGCAGTGGGACTAGCTACTGAGCTCTGCCTCCGAAAACACTGTGGACCTTAACTATTGCCTTGAGGAAGGAAGGCTAAACGTGATCACATTTCTACTTTCCTGAGCTTCCCTTTCATTAGCCCTGACCCAGGAGCACACGCAGCACCTTGACTCAGGTACATTCTCACAATGCCCCAGGATGCCCTCCCCAGTGTAGCTATGTTGCATCCATCAAGACCTCTCCCAAAACAGTGTTGTTTTCTTCAGGCTGTTTAAGTGAGTCTCCCTAGTGTTAATCTCACATGGGGAAAGGACTTGCCGATGGGTGACTACCAAAATTGGTCACACTGACTATGCTTTCTGAAACAAAACCAGAATGCGTGGCTAACACAGCTTTGTTTTGAAGCTGTGCTCTGCTAAGACAGAGGTTCACTAAGAGGCTACCTCATATAAGCCCAAGAGAGCAGGTTTCTCCCTCAATACAACCACTTTCACCTGTTTAACACGTTGAGCCTCTGTTCAAGATTTCATTTAATAAAAGGATTTTATGAGTAAAAAGGATTTGAAAATTGGTTTCCAGCCTGTTCTAGGACCTTTCAGCAAATCCAGCTTCCCCAAATATAGTGAAGAGATAGATAACAGCACATTATCTTGAATTCCTCCAGGCCACCTTCTATTTTTCTATCCACTAAACCTCAATCTTTTCTCTCCTGGTGCCCCAACTCACACTCCATTTTGGCTTCATACTTTGCATCCAGTTTTTTGTTTTGCCTATAAACTTACATCATGTTTTAGACTTGATGAGCCAACTTCTTCCTTCTTGCTTTAGGACCAAAAAAAAAAAAAAACTTACAATTAAAATGCAGAGATGATTAATATATAAAAGTTAGCTCAATCCAGAAACGAACATTTCCAACTCATTGATTCTAATAACTAATCTTTAGTGAGGGAAAAAAATGAGAAAAATAATTAAAAAGTCAGTTTGCCAACTTTCCAAAACAAATGCATGAAAATATTCAAGGTAATTCAAAACACAAAATAAATCAAAATAAACAGTACAGTCTCTCATTATGACCCTCCCTTTTGATAGAATATCTCTCCCTTACCTCAAAAGAGAAAAACAAAACCTCTGGAAGGAAAAAAGAACAAAATCAAGGGTTGAGACAAAAAAAAAAAAACAGAAAAAGGTAAAGAGAGCTGGACAGTGACAGCCAAGTTTAAAAAACAAAAGGTCTTCTTTCAAACTTTCAAAAACTGCTACCTCTAGAATTACTCATAAGATTTTTCTACATATGTTGTCACAGAGTGATTTCGTATTAGCAATCCATGGAAAGAGCATTCTGTAGAAGGTGTTCCTAGTTCTTATGAAAAGTCTCTCAATGGTCTCATTACATTCCAAGCCCAGATGGATCGGTCACAGCTGATTTGCAGGGTAGCACTACGCAGCTTTCTGGACTTCTTTTTCAGGTTTAGTTAAAATTAGATGTTAGGGCACTGAGGAACAGATAACTTAACATTTAGCTGTCACAATGCCCATGCACCCCATAGAACACACTCTCATTGCTTTAGACAAGTTGGAGGTGCCCATTTAATGTCTTGGTCAAATTTATTTACCTGTTATGATGACTTAATTTTCAGTATGCAATTTCCAATCACAAGCATGAAATTGGAATCCGCTAACTCCATTCTAGCTTACAATACAGTGCAATGAAAGAGTAGAATTAAAATCAGCTAAGTAACCACTGCTTAGAAAATTATTAATGGTAAAAATTTCAGATTCACAAATCGATGGGATTTATATATGCAATGAAACCTAAGAAAATTGCCTATTATGTAATACTAAAATAAACACATTTGAACACTAGTACCCAAACTATTCCTCATTTGAATTATAAAGACTACATAAAGCCATGGAAGGCATTATGTAACTACCATCCTTCTGCTCCTGCAACCTGTCTAAATCCAATTCATTAATTGGGTTTCCTCAGCCTTCTGATGTAGAAGATAAATTTGCAAATGTATATAACAAGAAGCTGTTCCCTTGGATTTCTTTGGAAAGAAAATTGTATTAAAATAAAACTGCAAATGCAAGATGAGAACTATCAATTTACAATTATCCTTCAAAGCAGAGACAATGTTCACTTAACATTTTAAGACTTAATTATAAGGAAAATTAATTCTGTGATCTCCGATCATTTCTTGAAATTGAAACCTGGAGCTCCACTGCGGTTCTAGAGAGGTGAATAGTGAGCCCTTCTAAAAAACAGTTTGGAAAAGAGGCTCCCAGCAGAACTGAGAGAGGTTTACAATCTCCAGCTCCTAGGGTATGCAATCATATGTCTGCAGAAATTTGGAGAGAGACCATTTTCTGCAGGCCAGAAACCAAACAATAGTTAAAAGGCAAAAAGAACTTTTTTAGCCCTGCCTAAATTGTGGCTTTTATTCCAATCCTGCCAAATAGCCCGACACTGGCTTAGAATGAGATGGAATTTTGAGGTGTTCACACATCTTTACCAAGCCCCCCTTCCTTTCCAGAGTGATGAGATTATGGTTTCCTCCTAGCATAACAGTTCTGTCTTGTAAGGTCATACTCCTGAGACGTCCTTCAAGTTGCCTTACCAAAAAGAGCAACCCCATATTATTTACTTATTCTACAAATATGGTTCTAATTAGAATTCCATCTGCGTTCATCCTCTTGTAAAATTACATACAAATGAGCACATTTGAGCTTCCTTTGTCACAAAGGACATTTAAAAATAAAGATAAATGAAATAAATCATGTTCTTAACTATTAAAAGACAAATAGAACATAGTTCACAAATAAATAGGGACTCTGAAATAAGTCTATGTATTTCACCACATCAATTCATAAATATTTTACTTGAGAAGTCACATAATGTAACATTAAAGTATTAGTAGAATTTTGAATTTCTCCCTGACAATTCCATAATTAGAAGCTAAACTCACCCATCGTTTCCACTGAACACAGTGTTTCTATCACAGTATTATAGTAACATGTCACTATATGATCAGTGTATGGATCAGTGTCTGGATGATGATTTGTACATCTTTCCACCCATCATAATTAGCTTAAAGGCAATATTATAAAACAACACTTTAATTCTTTACCTTGACTATAAATAGAAGAATTTAGCAAGCCTTCAAGGCCTTATCTTTGTGAACTTAATCTGCACACTGTGACTATTTATAAATACCTCTGGTTTAATATATTACAAGTTAGTTATATTAATTTGTTTACCCAGTAGGCAAATTAAACTAAATCATTGATAATCTAGGAGTTTTCTTTTAAGAAAAAAATATTTAGCCAGGAGATGACTGATTTCATTAAATCTGTGTTTATTCTTCCCCTCTGAACACACATCTGCTAAACCCCTTTGGTGTCCTCAGGGCACCAGGCCAGTCACTTCCTCCTAAATCCACCCTGATTCTCTTGATACCACCACTCTTGACTACTAAGGGAATCCCAGCATGTCTTGTGCCTGAGACTATATAGCAATTAGATAATTAGATTATTAGATGATTATTAGATAATAGTTAACTGCTATTATCTAAAAGAGACTTTAGATAAGATAATCATGAATAGATAATTAGATAAAAATTAACTGTTATTATCTCAAATAAAGAAAGTAGAGACTAAACCCTGAGGGAATAAATCCTGAATTGGCATTCAGGGGTGGGGATGTGCCATTAAAGGACAAAGATTTAGGATACTGAATACTGGGTATACTGAAAAAAAGGATAAATCTTGTCTGCACTTCAAGGGCAGGCACTAAACCTCTCCTCTGCTTCATGAAAACTTTAGTTTCTTAAGTAGGAAAAAGGTTCCCAGCTACAGTAATGTTTGCAGTGGATATAACTTCACCTTTTCCCTAGTTGTCCCTTTAACCATAGAACTTTCTGGGTGAGTTCAAAATTGATAATATCCTATTAAATGCCCCTTATCTTGGAGGCTTATTACTAAGTTATCTCTCCCAAGAAACATAAAGCAGAAATTACATGGATCACATAATACAATCTGAGAGTTGAATGAGAAGCTCTTCCATAGGAGCATAAACTCAACTACCCTGAATGGTCTCTTGAGGGGCAGACTGGGTCATAAGCACAAATAAATCTTTGAATGTGATTGAAATCTCTAGAGAAGTTACTACAACATGTTCCAATTGACTAATGTCAAAATTTTATGCACAAATATTCCCAGTTGATCTGACTGATGTTTTTTAGGCATCAAATGACTGACTGACACTGTCTCTTTTGACCAACATCCAAGTCAATCACTTATTAATCACTTAATAATCACATTATTTTAAAAATTGTTTTAAAGTTCACTTTCATAGGGGTGTTAGCTATTTGATTCCTCTTACTCACTTCAAAGACCACATTAAAATATGTGGCAGATACATTTCCAAGGCAGATCCAAGACAGACCAGATAACCTAATGAGTTCCATCCATACCAAACCATTAGAAACTTTTTTAAGATGGAAAGATAACCACAGGCAGACATAGTAAGTATGTCTCCACTGTCTGCCCCTTGTAAAATTCCCTTTATCTGTCATACAATTAAGAGTAATTACCCTTTCCTCTCTACAAACAGCAGGAAAAAAACAGAGGGGTACTATATTAGAATCCTGCATCTAAGTAGATGTTTTCCTACCCTGAGTCATGCCTGGCTTAGCTAGACCTCAGATCATACTCTGACCTGGTGCTTCTAAAATTTGTGACCACAAGTCTTCCAGTAGAACTAATAAGTTCCAATAGAAATAATTTTCCCCCTGTAAATCTATAGCTGATTGTTCAATCTAGTATTGTGCTCTTTCTCTATGACTTACCAGGATTACATTGCTATGAAATTCCCTTACCTGTATATATATTGGGTTCCCAGATACACAACTAAGATTCCTCCTTGTTTTCCCTACTTGAGTTCCTTAACCATCCATAGTTCCCTGGAGGGCCTTTACCTAAGAGGCTGGAATCCCAGGGTTAAGACTAGGCATCATTAACAGCCCAAATGCATGCAGTGTTTTTTCCCATCTGTTGGAACATAGAGACAACTGGTATCACTCCAAATTTCAGGGTTTCGTATCTGGGTTTTCTGTTTTGATCCTTGCTGTTTTACAGGGTTACTATAGCCTTGTAGTATATCTTTTTTTTTTTTTTTTCTTTTCATGCTGGGTTTCAGTCCAATAGTATAGCTTGAAGTCTAGTAAAGTGTGCCTCCTGATTTGTTCTTATTACGTATGGTTGCATTGGCTATTCAGGGTCTTTTCTGGTTCCATACAAAGCATAGAACTATTTTTTCTAGATCTGTGAAAAATAATGTTGGCATTTTAATGGGGAAAAATCCTTTAATTTTTAAAGTTTTTTTCTTATGCCTTTGTGATGGTTAATTATGTGTCCGCTTGACTTGGGTGCCCAGATAGCTGGTAAAACATTATTTGTGTGTGTATCTATGAAGGTGTTTACAGAAGAGATAAGTAAAGAAGATCTACCCTGACCAATGTGAGCAGACATCATGCAGTCCTTGAGGGCTCAGATAGAACATAAAAGCAGAAGAACGGTAAATTCTTTCTTTTCTTGAGCTGGGGCAACCATCTTAATCTGCCCTCTGATATTGGAGCTCCTGGTTTTTGGGTCTTGGGATTCTAGGACTTAGGCCAGTGGTCCCCCTGGGAGTCAGGCCTTGGTATACAGATAGAATTACAACACCAGCCTTCCTAGTTCTCTAGCTTACAGACAGCATATCATGAAACTTATCAGCCTCTAAAATTATGTGAGGCAATTACCATAATAAATCTCCTCATATATATTTGTATATATCCTATTGGTTCTGTTTCTCCAGAGAATTCTGATGAATACAGCTTTTCATACTGTCCCTCTTTTTATTGGTTTCCATTGCTCTCAAAATTTACTCTCCTTATGCTCATTTTCCTTGAATCACCACCATTGAGCCTATTTTCTACTCCTGAACTGCTTTCTTAGCCCCATCCTTTGCTGGTGTCATATTCTAAGAGAGAAATTTTGAGACACATATGCAAGGAAAAGAGGACAAGGTAGAAGACAGTTTGTATTCTTTCATCTACCAGAATGGGATGAACAGATTTGAAGTTCAACTGATAGCGTTCTACTGAGATTATATTCCATGAGCAGTGTTCCTAGTTGATCCAGTTTGTAGGCCATCCACCTAATGCTATTCATATTATAATAAGAGAAACCACTAGAAAAAGTAAATAGGGACATGAAAACACATTGCCTAGGTCTGCCTTGAGAAAAGTTACAGAAGGAAAGAAGTTTAAGACAAATTTGCACATGAAGGATGGAACCCCAGGGTGGCCCTAAGTTACAAATAAAGGTGATTTTACTATGTCTGTGAGGTCATGAACTACTGAGGGTAATACAGCTCAGCTGGCTTTCCCCATGACAATCATAGTCAATATAAAGAAACAAGCATATTCATAAATCTTCAACTTATCTCACTAGTGACTACGTGGCATGGAAAAAGCTTTCAGGTCTGTCAGCTTATTTTGCTGAAGATTTTGTAGATTGCTTTGGATCTCATCATTTGGATAACTCTCTGCTATTCACTTTCCTGGCCCTTTGCTGGAATCATCCTTGGTCAAAGCAAGTCAAGAAGTGAAGGAGAAATAGAAATCACCACCACTGACAAATTTATTTCCACAATTAGAATGAAAGTTGCCCTGATAGACCAAGAATTCCATCTTCTGAGGGAAATCACAGGAATTAGAACTGACTGTTGTTCAGAAAAAGAGACTTAGTCTTTCAATTAAAATAATTTGACTATAAGAAGCACTAATGATGACCTGCCTAGACCATGCTGAGCATGATACTTAATATTCTGAGAAGAAACAGTCACCACATTGACTCCGAGGGGGTATATAAATCACATTATAGAAATAAGAAAAATTATAAAGTTAGTAAGATAAATGATCAATGGTATATCTTCATCAAGAAATTATAAAAGGTACACATATGGGGCATGCTTAAGGAGCTTGGGATTTTAAAAACAAACCTCCGTTCTAGGATTTACCATGGTCAACAATAGAATCTCACAGTGCACGATTGATTAGGTGTGTTTCATAAAACCATCCAAATGATTTTGGTGGAACTCACCAAATCCTGGATTTCAGACTTCATTGTTCTAGATTTATAATGTGTACAAAATTCTCATCTCTAGTCACACATAACAAAAAAGAAGAGAAGAGTAAAGTATATGCAGGGAGAGGCTTCCAATCATACCAATTTCAACTATTTCCTAGATCAAACTGGCAGAAATAGGATATTCTCCATGAAAATTAAACAATGTAACTGCCATAATAAAAGATAAAAAGGTTTGGTTTAAAATGTTATTGGACCAGAGAACTCATAAATGTCTATATTATGAGGAAAAAAACCTGACATCCAAATAGAGCATGGGAGGGGAGAGGGAGGGAAGGGGAAAGAGAGAGAGAGGTAGTGATCTTATGCTCCAGTCACAAAGAGGGAGGGAAAGAACAGAGGAAACTGACAGTATTTTTCTCCAGATTTCATTTGACAGCCTAAATTCCCAAGGCAGTATACATTTCTTTCAGGTCTGTGATCTCATTTTGAGGCTTTCAAGAGGCATCTTCTTAATATAAGTGCTTTAAAATATAATTTTCAAAATATCCCAATTCCCCGGTAAGCAGCAATGTGTCCATCAGCAGAGGACTGAATGGAAGGAGAGTGCAATGTAGTTATCTGTCACTTGATCAGAGAGCCCCTCTCCTGACCTGGGGTGCCTGTAACAGAAAGAAGAACTCAATCCTAGGTCAAACCCACTTTTTACATGTTGGGTGTCCCCATGTTAGTGCACCAATGGGAAAGGAAGTATGTTTTACTTTTCATAATAATATCTGAACAAAAATGGGCATAGAAATTGCTAAAACAACAGCCTTTAGCTTTGTCCAAATTTTTCCTCAGTTTTGTCCAAATGGATGAAAAGTACTCAAATCATCCCAAGATTATGACTTGGCATAGCCGAGCTGAAAGTAACCAAAAGTAATCAAACATAATTTGAGTCACATCACAAAAATCCCTGTGCCAAATACCACCTGCTAATACCCACTGAAGCACCTGAAATTCCTATAAATGGAGTCATAATTCAAGGTCAAGGCATTTTTAATACATTCATTTTAAAATAAATATATTATCTCAAAGGATAAAAATGTACAACTTAGTTTGTATTATAATAATACAAACTATTGTATTATAATAATACAAATACACTATTTGTATAATAGTGTGTCCCATCCTGAATTCATCACAAAAGTTTCTTTCTGAAAGATTTCTCTTCAGAAATTAAAGGATTGGAGAGTCTTCAAGAGGATGAGATAGTGTGCGGAATTCTACCATCTTATTTTGCCGAGGAACTCTGCCCTCCTCCACCAAGTAATGTCTATCTGGAGGAACACTCAGTCATACCTATTAAAATTCCAGTACATTTTGGGAAATGATGAGCCATCTAATAAACTCTCATCTAACAGAAAACAGGATCCCAGGGTGATGCAAGTTTAGGATCGTAGAGACATGCAAGTTTAAATGAGAGATAGGCAGAAAGGAAAGGGCTGCAACAGCCAGGAGCAGACCCAGGAGGAGCACTGGTAATGACATCCTGGGGAACCAGGCATGAACCAGAGGACGTGGGAGAACCAGGCAAGCAGGAAGTGTGGGGAAGGTCTGGGCGTGGGGACAGGAGACAGGTGAGAGTAAGAAAAACCCAAGGTTAACTTTGTCCACTGCACAATTTTGCATAGCAGGCCACTGTTCTTCCGGGAGACAAACCTTTCCATGAACGAATTATTTTTAGTGGCCTTATTAGCTCAGTGCTCTTAATCAACAAAGCAAAACCACCAATCGGACCACAGTGGCTATATCAGGAGCCCAAGTCATATAAAAGGTTATATATTTTTTATCTTATAACTTGTTTACAGGATATTAAGCTTGTCTTTGTTAAATAAGGAATGGAGCAAGAATATTGTTGGACTGTTTTCAGAAAGAAACAAGCTCGGCCTCTTCCCACAATCTTTATCACACCCCAGGAGTGCTATGATCCTGTCTCTTCAAATGTCCAGTGTCCTCTGTCCTGCTCTTTCTCCTGAATCCTAAACATGTTAAACCCTTATCTTACGAAAATAACTGCTGAACGTATTTACATTCTGACTTAAAATCTTGCTAAGGTTTAACATTTTACCCCTCCCGGGGGAGTTGCCTGTTCTTGATACATACATACGTTCAGAGACAGATGTCCTTTCCTCACACTCCATAATGACAAAGGGGTGATTTTCCTCCTGAGACAGCCAAAGAGGATTCTATCTGAATACGTAACATTGTCTTCAGGGAACAGAATCCCATTCTTCTCTTTCTATAATTGTTTAATCTCTTAATATTTATCAAAATTTTATTTTCCTTTTCAGCATTGACAGAAGTCGTAGCTGTGCCTATTGCTGAATTGGATCTTTGGGGCTGTAGTAATCTAAGACTGAATTAAATGAGATGAAAATTTTGTACTTCTGAAAATAGTATTTTCCCCTTACAGAACCAAGTTTGTTTTTTTTTTTTGTTTTTTGTTTTTTTTTTTAATAACTAGCTTTCCATGAAGTATTTGATTTGTACAGTAACAAACAAGCCAACAAACTGTGAAAGAAGAAATCTTTCCTGGGAGAAAAACAAGAAAAGGATTACAAGAGTTATTTTAAACTTAGAGTTGTTTCCATATGTTGACTTTAATACTTTGACAAATAACAGATAACATCAAGTAATATCATTTTTCAGTAAAGAAAGCTAAAAGGAGATAAAGAATCTAAGTTTTCCATGTTGGAACTATAATGCAGAATTCAAAACTGATACCAGAGCCTCAGCTTCTTAGCCTGGAATCAGAATCCTTGTAATGTAAATAAATTAATTAATTAATAAGAATAAAAATAAAAAGTCATCATCACCACCATCCCCCATATCATCATCAGGACAGCTGCGGTACTTACAGAAAGGGCTCTAGATAAGCTTACATATGTAACTATCACTGACCAGCCATGTGGACTAAAGCTGATTAAATAAGAAAGTTTAACGTGTTTTCTTATAAGAAAAAATGGAAACAATGATATTTTCTTCACAGATAGCTTAGCAGTGTGACGAGATCTGATGTATATAAGAGCTCTTTATATGCTGTAAAACACCATTCAAATGCTAGTTACAGTGAGAGTTGTTTGTCATAAATATAACTCAGACATCCACCAAGCTCCTCTGTCCCAAGTAATCTTCTGCCATCTCCCCATATCTGGGCTCCTGACACATAACCCTTCCTACTGAGAGCAGCCCCACGGCAAGCATAGCCCATTCTCCCAGTACAAATGCTTTTCCCATGGGCAGAGGTCTCAGGTGCCACACTCATCCTATGCATGTAATGATTAGAAAACTGAGGAGAGGACATTATTGAAAATTATGATAGGAAGACTGAACTGTGATCATACCCACCCTTGCAAATTACTAAAAATGTGCTCCTTTTGATTTCTGCACTCAGAAAAATGAAGTGATCCTGCAGCACAGATTGGAAAGGGGGAGGAGAGTGCAATAAACCCAAGAGGAATTTGTGGCTCTTTCACCTGTTAGACCTACCCTGCCCTTTGAAGAAAGGGGAGGGCAGGGCTGGGGCCATTCCCCACAGGGATGTCGTCCTTGGTCTCCTTCACTAGACACCACAAGTGCCTGCATTCCATCTTTGAAAGATCAACTTGACCTAGCAACTACCCAGCATCAAAGATCTGGGGAGCTCTGGACAACTTCTACTGATTTGGTTGGACAAATAATATTTGGGGAATAAGAAGTTTTCATGAATAATAAAACATACGGAAAATTAACCATCCTTTCCAAAAATAGAGATGAAATGTGTTTTACTCACCTGGAGTTCTAAAATGTACCTATGCTAAATAAGCAAAGATCAGAGGCCTAACACAGTTTGAAAAGAGAGACATTTACATGCAAAAAAAAATATATATATACTTCTTCTGCATGCCTTCCTAAAAATGTCTTTCCTTTTTTATCCCCCCTAATAGTCTGGCTTTTTAAGTCATTTATTTTCCATCATTTTCTACTCACAGACATTATTCAAAAAAACAGCTATGATAATACTTATTTTCTTTACAGTAACCCTTCTGGTCCACAAAACATTCTTACTTGGTCTTTTCAGCAACCTTGTAGCATTGACAAATATTACTGTTATGGTTATTTCAATTTTGACATGAGGAAACTGAGTCTTAAAGCAGTTAATAGACTGCCTAAGACCATATAGCTAACAAATGGCAGTGCCAGGACTCAAATGGGTCTTCTGACTCCTTGGTCCATGATCCCATGCTTCACTTATGCTTTCAATGAAACAAAGGAAGTTTTATTTGTTGTTTTTCTCATTGGGACAGTAAGACTTGCACTGCATGGAATTATTACAATAAGGAGAGGCCTTTGAAAATATTTTACAACTAGATATGGCAGGAGTTCATTACAGTGTTTAATTGTTTAAGTGAGAGTAATAGAAACTACAATATGGTGACGTCATACGAATTAAATGAAATAAAATTGTAAAGGGCTTAACTGGTACAAAGGAAGTGATCAACAGATATTGTATATTATACCATAACAAGTTGTTGTGTAGAACCTTTCCTACCATTCTGGATTTGGCAACCAGGTATCAAAACTTAGGACACAGGATTGTCCAATATCCCACATTCTAAATAAGGTGCAAACAACTTGGAATACAGCTCCTCCGAGATTTAGTAACAGGTGGCTGTATTCTCTTTATTGCCCCTAAACATCCTTTGGGACACTCTCCCCAATTCTAAACAGAAGACTGGGGAAGGAGAAAGGGAAGAGGGAGAGGAGGATCCACAGAATCAGGCATGACTGAGACCGAGTCTAGGAGTGCTCAAGCTTTTCCTCATGGAAGGAGGAAGGTAGGTGAATACTCTACAAAGTCCAGTGAGGGGTCCTCCAAAGGACCACTTATAGGAACTGAGTGCCTGCAAGAAAGCAAGACTGTCATCTCATTCTCCAGTGTGACTTGCTAATCTGTCCCCAGAGCCTATGTGAGCAAAGAAGAGAACTGAACACAGACGGCATGGAGGTGAGGGATGGAAGTGAAGCCATGTGGTGTCCCAGGATGTGTGAGTCCTCATAGGTCAGGAGAATGCTGTGGAGGGTAGCAGGGCTTGAGCTATGTAGCTCATCACCTAATCAAGAGGGTTGTCTGTTGCTTTAGAAAGCAGCAGGAGCTTGTGGTCATGTGATATGTGCTGATGATGAAGGAATATGGAGTCCGGGGAAGAGTTCAGAAGAGTTCAGGCTGGAGACAGACCTTCCACAAGAACAACTATGAATTGGGGGTCTCTCCCTCAGGGGCAGCTAAGGAGCTTGTACATGTGTCCAAATATCCATTTTTATCTTCTCCCTCTCTTTCTATATCCTACGTCTCTAGTGTGAAACCTCATTACACTGGCCCAAGGATAACATAACCTACTATATGTGAAAGAAATCTGGAAACCAAAGCAAGAAAATTTATCTTTACTCTTGTTATTCCATAGCCAAATAAGAAGTCATTTACCAGTAACTGGTAGGTTTAGTTTTTCTTATGGGCAAGAGCGGCAGCTACTCTGAGCCGTTGCTTTGAGAGGAGAACCATGATATACGGCCCTGAAAAGACTATCTTTCAACAACCAACAGCTACAGAACCTGTCAAATTCTGTCAGCTACTGACCTGTTCAAATGATTAAATTCCACCCAGGCCAACAGCCTGAAAAGAATGCAAGTAACATTAACTAACACAAAAACTTCTTCACAGTCATTGATCATACTGTGGATCATAAGCAGTTCAGGTCATCGATCCGTTTTGAAAATGAAGCGAGACAGAAGCCTGGCTGGGGGAAGGATGACCCCAGATTACCCTACAAGTGTCACCATAGTGAGCGCTGAAATAAGCACATTTGGCCTTTTTGACAATATAGTCGCTGTAGGAAAATTTATAAGAAAGCACAAAGATATTGCTATTTTAAAAATTCATGAGCTTAAGCGGTCTCTGTTTTAATTTGAGAGTTAGGTAGAAACATAAAAGGGACTGAAATACAGAAAACATACCAGAGCCCTAGGAATTATTTTCAATACTATGATTGGAAATGAAGATTTTTCTCATTTTGTCAAACCAGGGCTACTTGACAATTATACACTTTTTATACTCTGTATATTGCTACATGTGAGAAAGCATTGATTTACAATTAAAAATACACTTAACATAAAAGGAATACGTGCTGAAAAATAATCCAATGCTAAAAGTAATGAATAATATTTGAAAGGTGTTACTTAGAAGATGCCTTTTTTTATGTGTGAAATCACTGCTGGTTTTCATAAGCACACCTTGCTCGTGCCTTCCTTTGAACTCCATTTGTTTTATCATCCCTGTCCAGATTCCCCATAGTAATATGAAAGTCCAAAATGTAATTGGCTTCCTCCAGTTTCTTAGACTCGGAGTCACAGAGTGTTAAGAGCTGGGGGAAACTTCTGGAATGACTAATTCTGGACATCTATGTTCCCCCTCCCTTGCTAAGCTCATGCCGTCCATCACTGGCCCACCATGGCCCCCTTTTCTGACAAACAGAGGCATAACTTCAGAGTTCTTTGCAATGATAGCCTCTTAAATATATGGTCAGGGTGCTGGCAGGAAACAGGTGACATAGCCAAATTAAGACAATCACAAAGGGTTTGGTAAAGAGACCGTTTATGGAGGGATAACTCTCCACTGTAAGGTTGGGAGTATCTATGGAGCTCAGGGGCGAGGGGACAACAGGGACAGTCTACTCGAGAGCACTTATAGCCCTTGGTCAAGGCAGAGTCAGCCCAAGGTGACCCCAAAAAAAGAGGTCTGGGGCAGTGACATCCCAAACTCATAGTTATCCCTCCCTTCAGGCCCTGCTGGGGCTCAGCATTTAACAAACCCAACAGGAAACCAGAAGGCTAGGAAACCTCTGGTGTAGTCGAGAAAGGTCACCCCCTAGGACAGAGAGTGGGTTCAGGAAAGGTGGAAGCAGAAACACAGGGCAAAAGGAGGTTCTCCAGCCCTTTAGGTGATTTGTACTATAGCAAGTGGCTTGCAAGTAGCAGAACTGGGACAAAAACATAGGCTCCTTTTCTCATTCTTATTGCCAGCCAGGCCTTTTCTTTGCATGTCATTGTGTGTGCATGCACACGTGTTCACACACGCCTGAATATATGCGTATGCACCTTGACAATAGGGAGTTGGCCACTGAGCAGATTCATCTGACACTCTGGAACTGGTTAAAATGCCTTAGTAGGTCCTCCAGTTCTGTGCCCAGGTTGGGCCCTAGCCAGGTCAAGCCGTCTCAGTTCTACAACCAAACAACCTGACCAGTGGTGCTTCTTAACCAGGATGACCTTAGGGCCCTTCCAGTGTGGTGTTCCAATGTGACTCTGGAGATTATTTCTTTCCTTTTACTGCGTAAATGTGTAAAACATAAAGCTGCTTTCTGGATTTATGTGAAGCCAAATTAGCTTACCTTTCCGACCCATGACATTACTGAAAATGTCAACCTGTCTTCAACTCAATGTTATTTTGGAAAGTCCTATACCTATAATTAATTCAGTGTTGTGTCCCAACCTCCAGTGGTATTTGGTGAAAGTAAACAAAGAGGATTTTTTAATGAATGGGCCATTTAAGCTTATTTAAAATGTCACAAATTTCTCAGTCACCACTGTTAACTAAAAATCTTCACTCTTCTTTAAGTTCATAGCAGGAAAATATACGTGGAACACACACATTTGAGTTGGGACAGCTCTTAACATGCTAACTCTTACAATGGGACCATATTTGTAGACATTTGGGAAAGACGTTATTTGGTATGACATTAATACAAGATGCTTTGTAAAATACTTCAATTTCTCACTCTAGTTTCTTATTGCATAGACAGGATCTTAAATTTCCATATGGATTACTAAGTGTTTACTTACCTTGTATGAAAAGTCAAATCACAACTGAAGCAATCAACTGGGAAACAAACATTTCCTTGTTTTCCCATGCAATCCACATCAGTGATTGACTCTCTACTATTTACCAAGAATGGTACTACTTGCTGAACTCAGCAACAGGTAACACACAAATAATCATCCTTAAACATTGTTCTACTTAAAGCTACTCTGTCATCAAAACCACTGTAAGTGTAATTAGTAAATATAAGCAATATTGGTAAATAGTCACAATTTTTAAAATAATAAATTTTTGTGAAATAGTTTTCACTAAGAATAACAACACGTTCTAGATCAAAGTCACTAACAGAAAGTTTGCTTTTGCATTAGCAACAGGTTGCAATAAGAACCAATAACATAAAAAAATTACACCCACATATTCATGTTGGTAAAGCATTCTCCCACCTATAAAATCCTTTCATAATGAAGGAGTTAGGAATATGTCACCCCCAAAAATCCTATTCTAACATATTTACAATTTTGAATTAAAGGCACTTAAAAAAAAAAAAAAACCCAGCAGTACAACATAATTCTGACGTTTCTGTTTCTTAAAAGCAGAAAATGAAATTCCCACATGAAAGATACTCTCCCTATACCAAAAAATAATATTCTTATCATCAAAAACAAGAAGTTGAGGCCAAAAGAATTCTGTACAGATCTTGTTAAAATAATTCATCTTTTAAGCCTCCTCACAAAATTTCATTGCTTGTTCACAACTCTTCGTCCAATTAGTGCAACCGTGATCGACTCTAACGGCTTCTAAGGGCTCCCGGGCCACATAAAACTTGCATTAAATAAATTTTCATGCTCTTTTCCTGTTGATCTCTCTCATGGCAATTTGATTCTTGGGCCTAGCCAAGACCCTAAAAGGATGGAGATGGAGTTTTGTCTCCCTACGCTATCCACTTGAACATCTGGCAACAGTTGGGGCTTAATGGTGTGAGCCAGTGGGCAGCAGTGGGGCACACAAAGGAGTGTGAGGGGTGAAAAGGGGAGTACATCAGCATCACTTCACCACACGATGCACCACATCTAGTTGATCACATTTATCTATCAGAGAAGAGAAGTTTCTTGCTCAGGTTCCCAACCTGTCAGTGATAGGACCAGAACCAGGTTTTCTGATTCCTGGTCTTGTGCTATTTCCACTATATTTCTTCTGATGAGTCTCCCGTATTTGGATGGAGTTCACAGCCCCCACCATTTTTAAGCAGAGCACTTCAAATAAATGAATATTTACTTTAGTTAAACCAAAATAATCTGTATTAGAAATCAAAAGCTATTAAGAACCACATACCATTCATGCTTCTGAGATAATCTTTCTCCAATTATTATTGGCTCAACTAATAAAATGGTGATGCCTCTAAGTTATAATCTCCTGGGAGGCAGCTCATTTTAATGTAGAAATTTTTTCTGGATAAAAATAACTTATATTTGAAGATCTCAAACTGTGTACAGAGCAACATTCATACCATGAAAATGATGATGGGCCTTCCAGCCAGCCCAAACAATCGGTGAGTGATCAAATAAAAATGCAACTGACAATTAACACTGAGAACAGACACAGCTAGTTTATTTCTTTCAGGACATTGTTTCCACCTATGTGTGGCTTTTCCTCCCATTCCCACTACCAACATAGTAAGTCTAGTTCATACTGTCTCATACCTAAGTTGTGATGCTGTTCTTGCTTTTGCCTTACAGATTTTGCCACTCCTATCTATAAAATGAAAGCGTGGAGTATATGGAAGACAGTTTCAGTAAGTGAACTAACAAATATTAAGCCCAGACTAAGTGCCACGTTTTGTACAAAGGACTGTACGTATGCATTTTCTCATTTAAATGTATGGCCTTCAAGGTGGGTAATAACCTCCCCATTTAAGATAAGCAAACTGGGACCCAAAGAAGTTTAGCAACTTGCCCAGGATCATATATCTAGTAAATGGTAAAACCTTAAAAAAATCAATCCATAATCTATTCCATATCGAATCTAATATCACAACCTAATCCATATCTGCATAAGGGCCCATTCCTAGGAGTATGTTGTCATACACATTTTACTGTCACAATTAGCAAAAGTGATTCCCTTAGGATCTATGACAAAGCCAATCCCTTTGGTAAAATAATACTTGGGTTCACGATCCTTTCCCTTCCTTGCACAGATGGCTTTCTCTACTCAGAATTGTGCTGCTACTCTGGGAGGCCAAGGAGGGTGGATTGTTTGAGCTCAGAGTTCGAGACCAGCCTGAGCAAGAGTGAGACCCCATCGCTACTAAAAATAGAAAGAAATTATATGGACAACTAAAAATATATACAGAAAAAATTAGCCGAGCATGGTGGCACATGCCTGTAGTCCCAGCTACTTGGGAGGCTGAGGCAGGAGGATTGCTTGAGCCCAGGAGTTTGAGGTTGCTGTGAGCTAGGCTGATGCCACAGCACTCTAGCCTGGGCAACAGAGTGAGACTCTGTCTAAAAAAAAAAAAAAAAAAAAAAAAAAAGAATTGTGCTGCTAGTCTTGCAAGGTGCAAGGACCACCTTCAGTTGTGTTTCATCTTGCTGGAAGCCCTCCTCATTTCACAACTGGGTATCAGCACCCTTCCTCTGCTTTGCTGTGTCAGGAAGCACACCTCCTTCATAGCACACATCACCCTGCAATCCAGTCCACCATCTGTCTGTCCTCTCAAAGGGCAGTCAGCTCCCTGATAACTGAGGCTGTAGTTTATCACTGTTTAGCACCACACTCACTTTTACCTCTATGGGCTTCCTGCCTGTTATAGGCAGAGTTGGAAGAAGGAAAAAATATAAAAAATATAAAACTAAGTTTAGGGCTTTAATCATGTGTTTGACTGGAAACTCTACCAAATTAAGATCGAGTTTGTGACTTATATGACTAAGAGAATGTCTATCACTTGAGTGAACAGAACATCCATGGGAGTTAATAAGCTCTTACCCATGCCTGAGAAAGTTTAAAGGAGCAAAGGGAAAAAAAAGATAATTTTGCATTATCGTTATAGCAGGCTTGTTCAACAAACTGGTCACTTTGTATTCCTGGTTCCGAGGACACTGAAGAAATAAATAAATGATTTTCCTTGTCCTAACTATGAAGACTTCCCTAGTACTTTCCTAGGAATTTGGAACACTCTTCCAAATGAGCAAATTTTCCAGATATCAAAGTCCCCATCTTTAGAGATCCCAGAAACTACCTCTGCCTTGGGAAATTCTAGTCAGAGTAGCTAACACTTATTACGTATCTACTACATGATAAGAAGGAATGTTGATGCCTCCTTGTGAAGGATGTTGCATGACCTAATAAGTTTCACATATATTTTATCATTTAACCCTAATACCATGATATAGATATCATTATTCATCTTCCCACTTTATGGACTTGGAAACCAAGATAAAGAAGTTAAGTGACTTGCCCAAGATCACATTACAAGTTGGTGGAGGATTCCAAGCCAGTCTATCTGACACTGTAGCCCATACTCTTAACCAAAACCAAAGATTGTCATCCATTCAGAGGTGGCTTCAAGGAGAAGGTAGGAAGGAGGAAAAGAGGAATTCCAAGCAGAGAGAGCTCGCAAACAAAGTGGAAATGTAGAGGAGCCTGTCATGTCAAGGGTGGGTTAAGAGTTCCAACAAGCTGGACTTTCAGAACAGTGAGCAGTTGTGTCAGGAGAGGTGTGTTGGGACCTGGCTGTGGGACCTTGATGGCATGATGAGGAGTCTGAGCATCACCTGTGGCCTGTAGAGCAGGGGATTGCTGCAGCAGTAAGGCAGATGGAGAGGAATTCAGAAGGAGGGAGAAGTGCATACTAGCTAGATTCTGTTGCTGGGGCTCTGAACTGAGACAGAGGGAATGGAGGTAGAGAGGAGAAGCTTAGATCCAAAAGACAGTTCTGAAGTAGAAGAAACACGATTCAGTGAACAACCAAATATGTAGAGTAAATGGAAGGGAGGAAAAGAGTAAATGGGAGATTAGCTGGGTGGTGACAGCAATGAGGAACAGGTTTTGAGGGGAGGTGACGAGTCCAGGTTAAGGGATACTGGGTTAGAATCCACATGCGATGTCTAGAGGCACCTGAATGCACGAATCTCAGGAGAAGGGTCTTTGGTGGAATGTCATCAGGTAAAGTTTTACATAAGTTCCCTTCCAGTTCACGAGTATACACTGACATCTGGCTGAAGACTTGGAAATGAATGAAATCATCTGGGAAAGATATAAAATAGGTGAAGAGAAAACAGACTACTTTTTTCTTATTTTCAATTTTTAGATTGTATTCATGTTCTTTTGATTCAAATGTCCTTTTAGTTTCTTCCAAATATGAAGAAAATATCATCCATCTAGCCTGGATGATACATTTTTTTTATTCTCTAGGAGTCCTTGTTATACTTTGTTTCGTTTCACTTCTCTACTCCACAGTGGAATATTTTTCCATATTAAATAGTAGCTATACACACACACACACACTCACACATACACACAATTTCCTTCAATTTTCTTTCTAAAGTATAATCAGATAGCTCCAAGACATCTGGGGGTATTTTCAATCTGTAAAGGGTCCAAGTCTCACCTTACAGGAACTTTCATCTCAATAGGTCACTTTATCATCACCAAACTGTACTTATTAAGCATTAGCTCACACAGTTTTATAAGCCCACTGGTAGTAACTACATCCCTTCTTGGTAAACTATCCGGTAATGAGCAGCTGGAGTTTTCTTGATTTTAGGCAGTGATATTATCTCAGGCTATACTGAGCCCCACTGGCTTAGTAAACATAAGAGTAAATGCACTATTTATGTTGGTCTTCATTAATAATTAATAAAATTATAGGTGCATGACGTTTCCAGGCTTCCCAGTTCACAACAGTGAAACTGGTACAAGATCACCATTTCCCAAAACATCACATTTAATGATTGCTGCTGTATGTTTTTAATTAATTTGTGTAACCTTGTCATGCCAAAGCTAGAAAATAATGAGCTAAATTTTCTCAAGGACAAACATGTTATGGTTGGTGAACTTTTGGTTTTTATGGTGTGGAAATTGTATCAAATCCATTTTTCAGCTTCCTATATATATCTAAAAATGATTTTTTTACTTCAGTATATTACAGGGGTACACACATTTTAGTTACATAATTTGCTTTTGTACTGCTTGAGTCAAAATTGTAAGTGTGCATCGTACCCGTTAGGTGTGAATTGACCTATCCCTCCTCCCCACTCCTACCTGCTTGATTTCCCTTCAGTTTTACTTCCATACATGCACGTAATGTTGACTGATTAGTGCAAATGAGCATGTGAAAAAATGCTCAACATCTCTAATCATCAGGAAAATGCAAATCAAAACCACAATGAGATATCCCCTAACTCCACTGAGAATGACTTTTATCAAAAAACCCCAAAACAACAGATACTAGCAAGGATGTGGAAAGAAAAGGACACTTACACACTTACACTATTGGTGGGACAGCAAACTAGTACAACCTCTATGGAAAGTAGCATGGAGATACCTCAAAGAACTAAAAGTAGATCTATCATTTGATCCAGCAATCCCACTATTGGGTATTTACCCAAAGGAAAAAAAGACATTTTATTAAAAAGACACTTACACTTGAATGTTTATAGCAGCACAATTCACAATCGCAAAGATGTGGAAACAACTCAAGTGCCTGTCAAGACATGAATGGATTAATAAAATGTGGTATATGTATACCATGGAGTACTACTCAGTCATAAAAACGATTATCATTATTATTATTATTAGGAAATTATTCTAAAGTTCCAGTAAAAAAAAAGTAAGCAGAAGTGTCCTTACAGCAATAAGGGACTTGGCTTTCAAATACAACATTTCTTTTGTTCACTTTGCCACCCACCCATCCACTATCCTACTCTCACTCTTTTATTTAGACAGTCCCCCTGCTTCATTCGTTAACAGAAAATAGTTAATGATCAGACATTGTACTTCACTGAACAATAAACAATAACAATTTATCATATTTATAATGTTCCCTTAGAACTTTTTAAATGCTTCCAAAAGGATTTTATTCTTATATATATGGTCTCTGCAGAGATACGAAGATGATTGAGAGCCTGCACTCACAGTGCTCAAAGTCTGGTAGTGAAAATAAAATACATAGCAAAAGTGACCAGAGTAAGAATCAGAAAATGAAAAGCACACGCTCTCCCCCCAACTCAGAGCCCCTGGAAGGCAGGGTCCTGTCTTCTTCTTCTTTACATTCCCAATATCTACCATCATAGCTGGCCAAGAACTTGATGACCAAAACAAGAGCCCAAGAAAAAGTGTCAGTCTCTCTACGCTGTGTGTCACCAACTGTGCTGGGAGCCCCAAAATCCGGCAGTAAAGACAACAGACCAGGTTCCTGCCTTTGCATCGCTCCTAATCTAATGGGGGAAACAGCCACTAACATGGACACAAACAAAACTGCAACAGATTCAGTAAGTGCTACAAAGAAGCACCAGAAAGATGAGATAGAGAGTGTGGGAAGTGAGCAAGAGGGGAGGGAGACTTTAGATTAGGAGATGAGAAGCCTTTTCTGAGAAGGAGGTGTTTAAAACGAGATCTAGAAGATGAGAAGGAACAGGCCACAGGAAGACGCAGGGAAGGAGCATCCCAGGCAGAAAGACCAGTAGCTGCAAAAGCCTGACCAGGAAAAGCATGCAGAAGGAATTAAAAGAGGACATGAGCAAAGCAGGGAAACCAGGCTGAATTTGGTGAAACCCCAGTTAAGACATGAGGGTATTTTGCTCTAGAACCATGGCAGTGGAGGTGGAAAGATATGGGTAGGTTTGAGATTGATCTTGAGATGTGGTTGTCTCTGCTCTTGATTCTCTTGAAATCTGACCTCAAATTTGTCTTTTAGGAATTCTTTAAATTTTCTCATTTTCCAATACACTTACGGATTTTTTTTCAGTCTTTGGGGAAAAAAATGAAAATGCAAGTTGAGTATCCCTTATCCAAAATGCTTGGGACCAGAAGTGTTTTTAGATTTCAGATCTTTTTCAAATTTTGGAATATTTACATTATACTTACGGGTTGAGCATACCAAATCCGAAACCTACTCGAACTCAAATGAAATGGTCATTGGAGCATTTTGGATTTCAGATTTTTGGATTTGGGATGCTCACCCTGTACCAAGACTTTTCTGAATTTCAACGAATGTAGGGTAGAAGTGGAGATAGACCCTTACCCAATATACATAAAACACCTTCAAGTAAGCAAATTTGAGTTTACAATAGTCTTATTTTCGCCATCTCATCCTCTCTTTTGGTGACTATCTTAGCTTGGGTTCTGTGGAAAAAAGAGCTAAAAACAAAGTCTTTAGTGTAAGTTCTTTTCAGTGAATGTGATCTGGGGAGCAGGCATGAGGGGCAGGGAAATGGAGAGAAAAAGCTGGGAGAGCCAACAAAAAGATGTCATGGAGATGGCTGCCGCTGGAGCGACTGGTTGCTCCATTGCACAAAACCTCGCAAGAAGTCCTATGAAATGCACTTCAGGGCCACCTGAGAAAAGGAGGGAATAAAGAAGGACGTATTCATTCACCATCTGCCACAGATTCATCCTCTGAGACCTGAACTCCCTGCACTTCTTAGTTGTGTGTGTGAACCCAGAGGCAGATTCCACAATGTTCCCCAACCCCCACCACACTCCCCACCCCTACTGTAGCATCAGCAGAGAAACCCCAGGACAGGAAGTGAGAGGCAGACTGCCAAGCCCAAGATGAAGTGCTGTCAGGTTGCATCTGTGTGAAGCTCGTGAGATCCTGCACAGAACTGGTCCCATGGCAGTGACTGGCCCAAGAGCAGTTGGTGCCAAAAGAATCTGATGAGGTACCTAAAAGGCACTTGACCTCTTGAATTTCCAGTGCTCTCTGATAAAGTAATTAGAGTTCCGAGGCTGAGATGGGCAACAATGGGTTAATATTTTATACAGTGCCACTTTTAAAATACACCTTTCAAATCAGCCTCTTGTCAGCATCCTGTGCTACCCACACAGAAAAGTGTGTATGTGTGTATCTATATGTTTTTTTTCCATTTCCAAGACGTCCCTAATGCCTTTTGCGTGTGAGATACAAGGTAGACAGCAGTCTAGCTCATGTCCCCAAACAATTATTTCTATACCAGATATTTACCATGTTAGTACTAAGCTGTGGATATTTGCAGACCATACCAGAATAACTTTGCCTAACAAATGTGACTGACCAAGTGTTCAGGTGGAAGCAGATGTAGATTAGAGCTTTCACATCCCAATTACTGCTATCAGTGATTTTCCTACAGATATAGTTAATTCCACCATCACAAAACTGGAGATGTATTAAAGGTTGGACAAGCTGAGAACTCCACTCCATAGGCTTGCTAAAATGTCATTTTTACTCAAGTTTACACATCAAATACAACACTTCACACAATGGAAAAATATAAACTGGCCTTACCCCTATTCAATAAGGCTACGTAAGAAATTGCTTATTTTGAATTTTACTATGGAAATCTATCCATAGTAAATTTGTCGGTTTTAATACCCCATTCTAAGGAAAACGAATTTTGGTATTTGAAGGAACTGCTATTTGCTAAACAGGAGTGAAACTTTTGTCTTTAATATAATAACCTTTGATGTTATGCAGGCAGTTTTAACTAGTGAGGAAGAGTATTGAAGTTTGGATTTAGAACTCTTAGCAGCACTAAATTGCTCCACCTAAGGAAGTTAAAGAGAGATTGAGAATTCCAAAAAGAGGTTTAGAAAATACGAGGCAGGAGCAAGAAGGCAGAGCATGAATGGGGGAAGAGAGAGAGTGGGAGCCTGGCAGCTGCGAGGATGAGGAGAAAGATATGTATGAAAGACCAGGCCAAGCTCATTGAGCTTGGTGTGTGATCAGTGAAATGGCAGGCATTTTGTCCGATGCAAATACCCTCTTGTTACCCTCAATAAAATCCTTCAGCAAATATGTTATTATTTCCTAATGCTTTCACTGATGTAAATTTTTATGTGGGGAAAACTAAAATAGGAAAAGAGGATTAAAGAAAGAAAGATATATGATTTTTATTAGTAAGAAAACAGTTTGTCTCACTAGATAACTGTTGAACAAATAGCTGAAGAATATTGGTTGAAGCAGTACAATTTTTTTTAATTCTGCAGGGAACCACAAAAATCTATCTATCCCTGACATTGGCCTAGTTCTATAATCCAAAGTAAAGAAAGAAATTCAGTTTTCCAGTGACACGAGGCAGGAAATAACTGATGATAGCCTTCTCTACTATAGAAGCCAGTACTAATGCTTCAATATTTGGGAATCTTCTCTGGAAAGCCTGTCATGATCACTGAGAAATGCAAAGGTAAGACCCTGCTTTAAAGGCTTGGAGTATATGACAAAGACAGTGGAGGGCGTTCTCTGACCTCTTCCACCATTCCAACGGTAAGACTGGCAACTACCACTCTGAAGAATTGATTAGATAATACTAGTTTTGTAGGATCTAATGATAAAGCTTGATCTGTAAAGAAAAAAAATATCATTCCTCCTGCATTTTGGTCACTTGTCAAGGCATTTTGCTTCCTACTACAAAGAGGAGAGCCTCCTTGGAGCAGGTGTGCATACTGTCATTGTGTTACAGGATGAACGTCAGCTAGCCTATTCCACTGCAACCAAATGGAAATAGGCTTCGGATAAAACACTTCAATTACAGATACCCAGCACCATTTCCTGCATTAATATTTATTTCTCCTCTGCACACTTCCTTACCATTCTATTTACTGTGACAGATTGTTTGCAAAAATGGCCACAATTATTCCCCTTCCTGTATCCATACCCATTTGTGATGCGACCTCTCAGCTGGGCTGAACTTGTGATTTAGTTTGATCAATATAATGCAGCTGAAGTGATGTTGTGCCAATTCTGAGCCCAAGCCACAAGAGACCTTGCATACTTTCTGTATTAGTTTGCTAGGGCTGCCATAACAAAATATCACACTGCATAGATCAAAAAATAGAAATTTATGTTCTCACGTTTCTGGAGGCAGAGAGTCTAAGATCAAGGTGTCAGCAGGTTTGGTTTGTCCTGAGGCCTCTCTCTTCTTGTCTTGCAGAGGCTTCCTTCTTGCTGTGTCCTCACATGGTCTCTTATCAGTGATTGCATGCCCTCAGCATCTCTTTGTGTGCCCAAATTTCCCCTTCTTGTAAGTACACCAGTCAGATTGGATTAGGGCCACTCTAATGTCCTCATTTTAACCTAATTACTTTTAAAAGACCCTATCTTCAAACACAGTCACATTCTGAGGTACTGGAGTTAGAGTTTCAAATATAAATTTTAAGGGGACACAATTCAGCCTATAAGACGTCCTTCATTCTTTTGATATCCACTGCTACCATGTGAACAAGCCCAGGCTAACTTCCAGAAGCAGCTGTCCTGTATCTCAGCACAGAAACATGGGAGAATCCACTTGAGACCACACGAACCATCCAGCTGAACCCAGTTTAACCCACAGCTCTGCATAATTCTGAGCTAAATTAAATAGTGGTTATTTCAAGCCACTAAGTTTAGAGGTGGTTTATTACACAGCAATAGCTAATTGAGACACTAACCATATAATAAAATGTGTTGAGAATCTATCTTATTCATAGCTGTATCAGTCCGGGTTCTGTGTTTGCAGCCAACAGAAACCATCCCTGGTCAACTTAACAAGAATTCATTGGAAAGACAGCATACTAACAGAATCAGTGAGAAAGTTTGTATATAGGAACAAAAGGAGTTCTGAAGTCCAGGGAACAAGAACTATTCCATATTTTTGTTACAGTGTTATGCTGTCAGTGGAATTTTTTTAAAGCACATTTAGAACATGTGCCACCAACCTAAGATTCAAAATCCAAGGAGAAAGTATTATTGGTTCAACCTGAGTCACATGCTGCACGTCCTGGGGAGTGGTTTTCAGGTTCAGATTGTCAATCGAATGCGTAAGATACACTAGGCTTACCCATTACTAAGTTTACTTAGCTTTGAGAAAGGATATAGAATACAGACAACAGCACACTACAACAACATGGAGGCCTTGGACCCCGCAGACAGATTCCAATGTCCCAGTCACCACATGGGATATGCTTTAGTCATGAGGGACAAGCGCTGACATGCATGTGGATCACATAAGCAAAAGAAAACTGCAGAGTCTAGGGTTCCTTGGCTTACGTACCTTGCTGGTTACCTATCATTGGGGCACTGATGGAGAGGACCTAGGTTCCTTTTTTTGCGTGCAGCTACAGAAGAAAAATTCAATTTATACAATGAATTATCCTGACAACCAAGAACAACGTAAAAGAGTATTTATGGCTCAGAAAAACCTTCATTTATATGCAATGAATAAATTCCTTCAGTTGGTATTGTAAGAAATTTAACAATGGTCTATCCTTCCTCAATGAATTATGCTGCTCAGGAGGATTGCAGTCTAGCTGTTCACCTATGCCTTCCAGAACTCCCCTCCGCCTGCTTGGCTAGGTGAGAGCAGGTCAACTTTCTTTTACCCTCAGTTCTTCACTAAATGGAGGTGAATTTCTAGAAAGCATGTGGGACGTTATTACCCAGAAAAGAGGAAGAAACAGAAGCTGGGAGAGCCAAAAATAACAAATGCTCACAAAAAACAGTACTGTGTCAGGGTCTGGGTTTGAAAAAAAGAGTAGCAAAAGATATGAAAAGTAGTTTCTGTCCTTAAGGAGCTTAAAATATGTTCTAAGAAATAAAATGCACACATAAAAAGGCACTCAGTTAAGCTAATGGGTTCTGTTTAGAAGTGACAAAATTGAATGATGAGAAATAAAGACTGGAAGATAGAAAAATTACTGAGAGGAAAGGAAGAACTGTAGAGAGGGGTTTTTAATTTAGAGTCAAAGGATGGATTTGAGGGAGTTATATAGTGGCTCTAAAACATAGACAAGATTCTATGTGTGTATGGATGGATGATGATATGTGATGTTTTAACTAATGTGGTTCCCCCTCCTTACAGTTCTGCCCCATTCATTTATTCAATCAGAGCTACTTTAGAAGTAACCCCCGGAAGGAGAAAGAGTAGAGAAAATACAATTGGGTTGGTTTCTTTCACCTTTTTCTTTCTTCTTTTTTTAACAGGGCCTTGCTCTGTTGCCCAGGTGCTATCATAGCTCACTGTCACCTCAAAATCCTGGCCTCAAGTGATCCTCCTGCGTGGACCTCCCAAAGCACTGGGATGACAGGTACAAGCCACCACACCAGGCCATAATTTGTTGTCATTTTAAATCCCAAATCATGGAGAAGTCACTAAAGGGATTGATTTTTTGGCAGTGACTGGATTAGGTTCCTACTGTCAGGTAGAATGCAAGCTTGCAATACAGATTAAATTCAGTTACAGGTAAATTGGAAAGTCACATTTTTTGCACACCAGTTAGTGGACTTTGAAGACATTATGCTTATGGGCTTTTTTCCTGGGATAAAGTCTATAATTTTAACCAGGTTTTCAAAAGGCCTTTGAACCAAGACAAATTAAGAACCACTATGTTCATTTAACAGAGATAATGTAAGGGCAAGAAAAAACTAAACCAAGGAGCTCGTTTCACTACATCCGCTGCATTTTACATTTCACATGGTCACTGGGCCCTTTGGCTCTCCTCTTCCTCCCTGCCAGGAGCTTCTCATCTTTACTTACCAGAACTTCATTCATGATCCTATAAGTATCATACAGGTCTCATTCATTTTCCCCTGGTGTCTTACATGTTTACAATTGTATGACAAAGGACATTTCTTCTATCATCATCGTTCATTATTCAGCTAATGCTTATTGTGGTTAGGACATTCCTTTTCAGTTCCTCATCTAGTTAGTTGAGTTAAAGTTTGCATTATTTGCTTTCTGTGTATACATTTTCACTAAAGCAGAGTTCTGTATTAACATATAAAGCATATTTATATCCATTGTGAAGGATTTCTAAGAGGGAAGGAGTGTACCATGGGAGAAAAGGGGGCATCAGGGCAGCACTCGATGGTCTGCGTTCTAATCCTCACTCTGCCTAGCGTTTAGCTGTGTGACCCTGCAGATCTCTGGCTGTTCTTCCCTCAAGAATAAATCGGTTTGGTAGGTTACTGCAAGACAGCCATGGGGCAGAGTTCTGGGCCAGGTCATTGGAAGGACAAGTAAATTAGGACAGAAGTATCTTTTGATTACTTTTTCTACATGGTTCACCATCTGGATTTCACACAGATTCTTCCAATGTCTTCCCATCATGGCCTTAATTTTCATGTCATCTTATATTTTAAAATATTTTGAAAATATACAAATTTTGGAGATTGTGGACTACAAGCTATTATTCCTAATCCCCACTTACCTTTGCTTCTGGTCCGTATTGCACTTAAGTCAGTTTTCAACCAAAAAGTAAATGTATAAATAGCACTGTTGGACCCTTTCCCTGCTAAGAATTTTCAATCACATTGAGAGTCAAGATAGAGAAATATGCCTCAGGATGAGGGAGAGAGAGTTTTGAACAAGTCATTACAATGGCTTTTATATTTTAAGAACAATTTTTTAAATCTCTCAAATATGAAGCTCATTGGAACTTTTGTGGCTGATTCCCCACACCCCACACTTACACTTGTTTTGTGTAAAGAAACACTGATGCTTCATACCTTTTAGGCTCAGAACCACATGACCACTTATAAACATTTTTTCTGCTATACCAAATCAGGAGCTTTTGACACGTTATTATTGTGCAAATATTTTCCTGAAGAAATCTCACCCGAAACCTAGCATCAAAGAGAGACAAAAGCTGAGCTGTCCTGTTTGTGTGGCAAAGACATAGGCCACAGACCTGTGCCATACCTACAGAGACCTCCGTCGTCCTTACTGGCACAAAACAGAGTGAAAATCACCAGTGTGCTATTTGCAAAGATCGGGAGCCATGGATTTATGGCTACCACCAGCTGGTCCACACTCATTTATCCAATGCATATTATTGAACATCTACTATGTGTCAGGCACTATTTTAGATGCTGGAGTTACAGCAGTGAAGAAAACAGACTAAAACCTCTGCTTTCTTGGAGCTCACATTATGCTGGTAGAGATATCCAATAAACAAAAATAAATATCTATGTAAAATAGTGAAATCTAAAGTGGAAAAAAATAAAGCAGAGAAAGGGAGTAAAAAGATGTGCTTTGTCAGGACAGGGGATTGAAATTTTAGGCTGGATAGTGAAGGAAGGCCTCTTGGAGAAGGTAATATTTGCAAAAAAATTCTGAAGTAAGGATGGGAATAGGTATCTAAAAGCACAATCAAGACAGAAGGAACAGAAATTCAAAGGCCCTGGGGCAAGAGCATTTCTGTGTGAAGCACAACCAGGAGAAGGCTGTGGCCAAGGGTGAGGAGAGGAGCAAGGGATGAGGCTCCATCTCCCAGTAACATGAGTTGAAGCACATGATATAGCCAATAGTTGACAAGTCTTCACCTAACAAACAGCAATTTTATAGGACTCAACCTATTACTTGCAAGAAAGTACTTAGAACAGGATAAGTGGATTATTCAAGGGACATCTAACAAACATTTCCTTCCCAACAGCTAGCCTACTTTTAAAATATCTAAAACAGCATTTCTGTCCACAGTCAGGCAGAATACAAGATGTGCCTTCAAGAATGCAGGAGGCTGAGCACTGGACTACGAGGCCTGAGTCCCGTCTTGACGCAGTCACACCAAACAGATGCTGAGCTGCAGTTTATGCATCTTAAGGTGGAAATATGTGCCCTTCCAGTCTCATCAAGTTTTTGAATCACTCAAGATAATGGATTTATTTAGTCACATCTCTAGTGACATTTGTTTAGAACTCTTCTGCCCCATACAGCCACCTAGCACTACTGGAGTTTCACAAGCAATGTCTTGGTGCAGGCTGCCATAACAAAACAATACAGACTAGGTGGCTTAAACAGTTCTAGGGACTGGAAGTCCAAGGTCAGGATGCCAGGGCAGTAGGTTCTGGTTAGGGCCCTTTTCCTGCCTTGCAGACAGCAGTCTTCTCACTGTGTGCCCACATGGCTTTTCCTCGGTGCATGCCCCTAGAGAGAGAGAGTGACTCCCTGTTGTCTCTTCTTATAAGGGCACTAATTCCATCATGAAGACCCCACTCTCATTACCTCATATAAATCTAATTATATCCCAAAGGCCCCATCTCCAAACAATATCACATTTATGGTTAGAGCTTCAACATATAAATTTGGGGGAACACAATTCAGTCCATTGCAAGCAAGATACATACAAAGAGAGTAAGGCATGCAAAAGCTCATTTTGTTGCTTCTGTATGAATTTATCTCAAGTTCCATTAAAGAACTGATGAACAGGTCTGGAATATGTGAAGGCCAAGAGTCTCCTTTGATGCCTCTGGCCCAAAGCCTACTCAGCAATGAAGTCAGGCAGCTCCCCTGCCATCGCCCTCTCTGAGGAAGGTGTGCTCCTCCGTAGACATGAGAGGAGCAAACCAAAGCAGCTGATCCAAAGAAAGCCAATTCAAAAGGAGACATCAAGAACATACCTGCCAGTTGGGGCTCTCATCACCAGCACCAGGACATAGTCTGACCACAACAGGAGGAAGATGAAGTACTTCACAGAGTCCTAAGGAAGGGCAAGAACTAGGACAGCTCTGAAGGTGTGGAGAGCAGCACCTCAGGGAGGGTCTATTTAGGTCTCTGGCAAGAAAATGGCTCAGCTCCAATAATTTTCTACCCTGGAATCACACTTTTCTGGATTTTTAAAAATCTATTTAACATCGTTTCTCAGTAAGAGGGTCCACAGTCATTTAAAGCTTGTGTCTTAATGATGCAGGAAAAAGAGCACTGGTCTAAATTCAGATTCTCAGGAGAGAGTCCCTTGGTCCTGCTCGAGTTGCTGCCCATCATTGGAGAGGGGGCCAGCGCCTCTTGAGTGACCGTCTCATCCAGACCACACAGAATGGAGGACGAGCAGATCTTATCTCACAAAGAAGGGACTAGTGGATGCTCAGCAAGCAAAAATGTCAGATGCCCACTGTAACACGTCAGGTAGAAGCCCACATCTTTACCATTGTATTCAGTCTCTCACCAAAAACTCCACCTCCTACCGCTTTGGCTCAAAAAATTTCCTTGCTTATAATTTTGACCCTTCCTTGGCAAAGGTATGAAAGGGAGGCATTAAAGCTAATAAGGCATCACATTTTGTTCTTTATCCTGTAAGCCCCAGGGTGAGGGGAGGGTGTCAATCAAAAGAGCTCTGCCTAATTTTTCCAAATCTTAACACTCATGCTATGTATTTGCTGAAACCCATGAAATAAGTATAACTCCTCTTGGTTTAAAAACACAATTCTATATTGTCTTAGAAGCCTATAAAATGAGTCAGGACTAACACTAAATATATTTATCCCAAAGCCATACACAGTCTGAGACGTGACTCCATCCCATTTCCCCGAGCATACCTGAAAGGGTTCAGTTACATAAGCCAAGCATGAAGACAATTCAGAAAATAAAACCTCAAGAACTTAAACACTCAAATTTCATGATAGTTACCCAAATCTCTGAAATGTTGATAATACAAAACTCTTCACACTATCAATTTAATTTTTTTCTAAAATAAATTTCTTCTCTATTGACCCACAGAAAATGAAAATCCTGGAATATATGTGAAATATACCTCTGCCCCTAGTTCCTTGTACTTTTTATTCTGCTCAGTTCCATCCAGAAGCATTTAACCTAGGCACCTAAGTAAAATCTGGGATCTACTTTCAGCAGATAAAGGCAAGAACATCTTCTTCCAGAAATAATATGTTCCTTCAGCTCCCCGAGAGCTGTGACTTTTCCAACCCTGAATCTTGCATGACCTACTTCCCAATTTCGAGAGAGTCAACAGAAAACATAAGTTTATCACAGCATCAGCTTCACTTCTGTAATCTTAATAAATCCAAGCAAATCCCTAGAACTAGCCCATATGTGAAGGCTGAAGAAACTTAAAATTCAAGAATCATTCTGCTACTCACAGGTCAGGAAAACAAAAAAAAAAAAAAATTTAAAAAGAAGAAGAATTAACTCACATGCAAAATCTTTTCTCAAACAAAAGCACATACTGCAACCTAGTTAGTTCCCCATTGGTGTTAAAAGTCATAGACTTTTAAATGTTGTAAATATAGTAGTATTTATAGCAAAGGTGGTAGCACAAAAGGAATAGAAAAAAGGAAAATGTGCTATGGTTTCAGCTTCATTAGCGGGCAGCCTAGAGTCCAGCATGTATCAACTTTAAATTCAGTTGGGATTTCTTGGCCTCTATAATCACATTAATCAATTCCTATTTTTTTCTATAAATAAACATATGTTTATTTATACTACTCTGTGTGTGTATATATTTATTCTATTGTGTGTATATATACATTTTCAGTACTATATATAAATATGCCATTGGTTCTATTTCTCTGAAGAACCCTAACTAATACATTTAAAGTGCAATGTATCACAATTAGTAGAGGAAAGACAACCTTTTGTTTTTAGTATCTCCCTTTAAGATGCCCTACATTTTGTTGGACCTTTCAGCCTCAGCGGTATATTGAATAGATCACCTCAGAGAACCTTTGCAATGATTTCCGAGTCCTTTCTCCCCAGAGTGCTGCCTTCTAAAACTATCAATGGATTCACAGAATTTAGAGATTTCCAAATTGAGGAGAGGGGTAAATGCTGGCAATAGTGCCAGCTCAGGACTGGAACTGTTTACTGAGTTAACTTACATGAACCCCAACAGGCAGAATAAAGACAAAAACCCCTAGTAATGAAGGAAAATAGAGCATCGTTTTGGTTTTCTATTTTGCAGTGTCTGCAAAAGGGGTGGGAAGAGGGGTTTGTTCATTAGTCTTTTAGCATTTCAAGAATTTGTTAGATATTGTATCAAATAAACTGGCAAAAATAAAATATTATTTGTTGCGTTGTTCAATATGGATCTAAATTTAGACATCTAGAAGCAAATAAGGACAATTGACTGAGTGATAGGAAAAAATCTTTTGAATTTTAAAATACAATGTTCTGTTTAGACCACCCTGCTCAGTTGTGTCATTCTGGTTTTAAGGAATTTGATGTCTTTCAAAGGGCATCTAAGAAGCTGTCCAGCCTTGTCTTCCTTACTCCTTTTAACTACTTTGCATATTCACCACAGACCTTAGAACTCAGTATAAAGAAGGTGCTAAAAAATGAGTATTAAATTAAACACTCTTCTGTATTTCAAAGCTCAAAAATGTGGTTGTCAAAATGGTGATTGTGTTTGCTTCTGATCCCTGAAAACATGAGTGTGGAGATGGCATAAAAACGAGGTTTCTGAAAATGACTTTGGCCTACTCATCACACCTGTGCAGTAAAGACAGCTGCGCCCCAAATGCCCTACTCCACACGATCAATTAGTTGAGCCTGGACAAAGTCCCCGAGCCGCTATGCCTGTACCCCTTTATTGAGTGAGTGAAGAGGGGAAAACAATCCTTCACCCTTGAAGAGTCAAGGTCCACTTTGCAAAACACTTTTGTCCTTTCTACCTTGGGAAAGAAAACCTGGAGGAGTCTGTGTGGTAATTCTGAGTGTGCTGTGGAGACTACAGAGAAAAAGAGACAGGGAAGGTTGTCTGCACCGTGAAATGCCTACAGAGGGAAGATGAATGTGCACCGAAGACAGCTCCTTGACCTAGATGCATCAACACCCTATAGTTGAATTCATCTCAGCGCACAAACCATTTACCATCTTGACTAGAGAAAAAACTGCCTGTTCAGAGAGAGAAAAAAGCAAAGCCTTGCTTTTTCTTTTTTGACTTGTTATTCTCACTTAGAGAAAAAGTGGTTTTCAAATGTATTGATTATTCTGAGCCATGAGTTTGAAACATTCAAAAAAGGAACTTTAAAAATATAAATTAAAGGCCTGACTATAGTTTTTGGAGGAAAATAATTATATGCTACGAAATATCTCTGATATCCCAGGAAAGACAGTAAATGCTCGTGTAACTACAGAGCATTTGTTCGTTGTTCTCTTTTTGGAATCCTCCATTCCCCCCAGGTCCTCATATTCATTAAGACAGTGGTTCTCTGCCATGGGCAATTGTGACACTCAGGGGACATTTGGCAAATGTCTTGGACTTCTGGCTGTGCCTGGGGATTGGGCTTGCTACTTGCTACTGGCATCTGGTGAACATCCCCCAATGCACAGGGCAACCTTCCACCACAAAGAATTGTCTAGCCCCAGATGTCAGCAATGCCAAGCTTGAGAAACTCTGAAATCAGAAAAGAGAGAGAATTTTGAGGGGAAAAAAAAGGCTGACACAGAAATGCTGCCCACTGGGCAGTACCTTTTCAGGGCAGCCGGTGAGTCTCTCGCCAACCTCCTGGTTCCCCTGAAAATTCTATGTACACAAAGAATTGACCAAGCCAGACAAAGTATAGTTTTATTATATGAAGTGCAGAGCTCTATAAAGCTGATTTGGAGAATGCCATGAGGAACTGAGGCAAAATCTGAGCTTCTGTGTCCTTTCCCCTTAATCGGAGGCAGCTGATCACACAGAGCAGGCTGTATCTACCCTACCTTCCCAGGAGGTGCCACGGAGCTGGCACAGCCACCCCCCACACTCAGGTACTACACTTCAATACTGCTAACTCATGAGAAACGGAACGGAAGAACCTCCACTCACTGACTACCCATCACCGCACCTCCCACACCCAGTTTCCTAAGCTCTTACCCTGACTTACTCTCTGCGTAGCACTCACCACGCCCTGCCGTTTCACGTAGGCACCTGCTAATTGTTTCTCTCCCTCCCCTAGTAGAACAGAGGCTCCGTGAGAGCAGGGACCTTGTTTAATTATTCACTGCCTAGAATACTGCCTGGAGCATCATCACAGGCACTCAATAAAGTTTGTTAAATAAATGTTTTAAATGCCTTTCTATTTTCTTGCTCTCTTTCCATTTCCCTCCTATTAGCTTTTCCTAAAACTCTGAAGCCTGATATTTTCTGATTTTTATTTTATCCACTTTTATTTCTTTGACTCAGTGTTAAACCAGTCACTGTTACTGACCATTTTGTTAAACTCTGGAGCTAAAAAGTTTGAACTTTCGATGAACAAGTACTGAACAACTGCTATAAGTCACAGATTTGGGCGCCATGGAGAACACAGAGAAGACTGGGAAGGAGGCTGGACTTGCCCTGTGGAAGAAAACTGGGAGAGAGCCGGCATCCACACCAGTGCTTTAACAGAGGGACACAGGAGACCGGCGCTGTGATGAAGAACAGTGTTGTGGGAGGACACACCGAGCCAGGTGATTCTGCTTCTGGAGATGACGGAGGGTTTCCTGCAAGAAGTGGCGTTTGAAACGAAACTAGAAAAACAGGCAGAATCAGGGAGAAAGACAGTCCGGGAAGAATTATAAGAAAATCAGTGTCAGATATATTTTCCTGAAAGGGTTTGACGATAGGGTAGACAGAGAGAGAAAATGGATTAACCAGCCTGACTCTCAATGCATCACCTGCAGTAAGATGGGACAATGGCTCTAAGCCTTCACGTCAGCATCACTGTGATAATAGTGACAGCAGTGATGCCATTCTCAGAAGTCAGAAAGGGGCACCTTTGGGGTGAGGAGTGATTAGTTTGATTTCTGTCGTCTTGTGGTGTTGAGATTCCAGAACAGCCCCCGTGGTGTGGGGGAGCCCTGTTCCCATCTGTGAGCTTCATGGCTTTGCTCCGTGGCCCTCCTAGAAATTCTATGAGCCCAGCAATATCACCAGCACATTATTTCTCCTCATGAAGTAGCCAGAGTGGATCATGTGGTTTACCAACAGACTCCTGATCAGTAGAAAGGCCACGAGCAGAAAGCTTTCCCACTTTACTTCTTATGCACCTCAACTACTTCTAAGTTAGGTCACATGAAATGACCATTTTTATAGGTGAAATGGTTAAATATAGGCAATTTTATGCCAGTGTTATGGTGGCAAGCACACACTCCATCATCTAGGAAGCTTGGGTTTAACCCCAGCTCAGAATGTATCAGCTATGTGATTTACACTCTCTAAGCCTGAGTTTCCTCGACTACAAAATAAATAGCAACAATGATCTGAGTGTTTTACAGACGTTGTGAAGAGTAAGCGGAAGACACACGTGAAGCACTTAGCACAATGCCAGGCACACCTCGTCTTTCGTCCCTCCTTACCTTCGAGGTCACCTTTGTCATTGCCCTCCTCCTTCTGTGAGCGCTGCTTCCCTGATGTTCCTCCCTCCCCCACTGCCAACCACTCCTCTCCACTCTGCCATCATGCTCAGGTCTTCAATATCCGGATAAAACTTGGCTTGACTCTATGGGCCCCGCCTGGCCACACTGCTGTGTTCCTCACACTTTTAACAACCTTTGTGAGTATGTAATTCATAACCTCTGCCTCTGCTTCCTCAGGGTCCACCCCACCTACAACTCCCTGAAGCAGAATAACTGCCCCCGCAACCCTGCTGACATGGTCATCCCAAATATTACCAGTGACTCCTAACTGAACAAGTTTAGTGATCCTGTCTCAATTGTAGGCCCCTTTGATGTCTTTGAATTATTTGAACCTGTCACCCACCTACTCTGTCATAAAACCCCTCCGAGGCTTCAGGGCTTGAAATCATCTTTGGTGGCACTTCCATGCCTGCAACAGGGCACTCACCGATGCACGTTGCGCTTCCTTTCCCAGGGTCTCTCCCAACCTAGTCCCCGTGTTCCTACCACACTTTTTCTTTTTAAACATTTGAATCAGTCTTTACATCTATCTAAAATTTGTCACCCAAAGAAGAGCATATATGTACATAATTTTTTCAATTTCCAGTGAAATTAGTGGGTAGAGGAGGGAAGTGACTAATGCAAGGACAACAGGGATTTCAGTGAGGTTGGAGTTCTTGGAGACTAGTTTTATCGAAGGAATTGTTGCATTTATTTCAAAGTAGGCACAGTTAACCTACCTAACTCAGGATCCATTCCTGTGTATCTTGCTCTGGGCATATGCCTGACCATCAGAGATTACAGGGAGAACATAAGGAAGGAGGGAAACTGCTCAAGAAAAGAAGAACTACAAAGGAGATGTGATTGGCTGGCTTCCCTGCCGAAGCCTTATCAGTGCCACACATAAGGCCCCACTATCTCCATGGACCACAGGCGGAAAAATCAATCCCTGGGGCCTTACACAGCCTGATAGTGGCCATTACTTTTTCTCTTTAAACTCACCCTCACTAAATAAACCTCCTCTGAGTCTTACAATGTAAGACATAGTTCACCTCAAAACATGTTTTCCATGAATCCTTAAACTAGACAGTCTTGTTATTAAATAAATTCTTTAAGTTTGGACCTGTCTTTAAATATATCTGAAATTATCACCAAAGGATCTGACTGCATTAAGTCTCTAAATTCCCAGTTAAACTCAGTTCTTAAGAAACATTTCTATATAAGTAATTATTTTTTTTTACAAAAATAATTTGCACTTGGGAGAAATATTCAAAACATGTTATATATTTTTGAAGAGTTTGTTTTTCTATTTGTTAGAGAACACGATTCTCATGTCATTTATTCCCAATGCTTTCATCAAAAACACACAGGAGGATTTCATCTTTATCTTCCTTGAACAAATCAGATGAATGTTACTGCTACAGGTTGGCATAGGGACATCTATTTTAAAATTTGTAGAGTATGTTAATGTGAAGATAATGTATTCAGATATGCTTTTGGTGAGAATGGTTCTAATTGGGGCATCTTTTTATCTTTTTTCCCCAAATATAACTGAACTCTTTTTATTCTATGTTCTTTCCATCTTTCCTAATATAGCAGCCACAAATCTTTTCTTCAATCTGCAAGATGGAAAGTTTTGGGAAGTACTTATACTTTCTTTTTTCCAGTTAAAGTAGAATGTTTCATCGCTTGAAAGAAAATGAAATAAGAGCCAACAGAAAATGAGGCTAAAATCACCTTGTCAGGTATGACTGAAGGCTACAGAGAAAATGAAGAAGGAAAAACAGAAACAAACATTCAAATGAATATAAATGGATCCAGCCAGACTGCAAAGAGAAGCAAATAGGTCTCCGAGGAAAACAGCAAGGAGCAAATGTTTGGAAAGTACACAAAACACTCTGCTCAGCTATTCTTACTTTAGTGCACTTCCTGCCATGTTCTTGGGAAACTTACAGACTCTTTCTCTGATCACTAGAGCTCCATTCTGTCTTTGCTAGAGAATCAATAAAACTGATAAATATTTGGGATTGCCCACCCAGGGATGGGGGCTGTACAGAGGCCTGAGGAGGAACCAAGCTATGAGTGAGGTGGCCCAGGCTCAGGTCCCAGGTCTACTTCTCTTTGTCTGTAGAAGGCGAATGTGTTTCTCTTGAAAATATCAAGACAACAGATGTTCAGTATTCCCCATATAGCAACATGGACCAAGTACGTTACGCTAGCAAGTGATGGATGCTAAGAAAATGTCAGCATGATGAGGTCTGGGCATTACTGTCCAAGAGATGTTAAACCAGATTCAGGACTGAGCACATGATAAGGGTTCTGCAAATATTTGTTAAATGAGCAAGTGAAAGAAGGAAGGAGTCTGTTAGTATACAGTGCCAGCCTGGCCAGTGGAATTAAGAAAGAGAAGCTTGAAATATTTGTTATAAGATATTCTCAACAAAATACTGACCCTGCAACATACTAGAAGCTCTACAATATTTGTTTTATGAAGGAATGAACCCATCCAGCCAGCAGCAGCTACATAATTTGTGAGACTAAGTACAAAATGAAAATGCAGGGCCTCTTGCTCAAAAAGCAAGAAAAAAAATACTGTTAAGAGTACTAAAATATAAAGTTTTTTTTTCATCCTTCCATACTTTCTCTTTCCATTTGTCCTGGTGTTTTTTATTTGCTATTTAATGTTTTTCTAAGTAAATAAAAATAAAAATTTTACATTTTAGTACGAATTCTACCATTCATTCTTATATCTGATAATGCTAGTTTTAAATGCAAATATAACGGCATTTAACTAGTATGCAGAATCATCATACACCCTCATACACACATATGTATAATATTTCATTCTTACTAAACCAGTGGAAACACTCCACAAAACTAATTTAGTAATTTGTTCTTTTTTTTTTTTTTTAACTCCTTGATATGTGCATATTCCACACTCTTTACCTTCAGCTCACTGGTTAATAAGGAAACATTGAAAGGAAAAGAAACTATGATGCCTGCACCTTTCCTTTTTTTCCTAATTTCAGTGGATGTGGTTGGCTAAGACAATGAAGTAATGTAAGTAAGAAAAGCTGTAACAAGGTTCCTTGGTTGTTCATGTTTCTTAGAGTAACACTGCCTTCCTTCTGCCTTCTAAGCAAGTTCTGATTGGAAGGGAAGCATAGCCTCCTGGGGCTATCTGCACCCTTGGCTCATGCCCGTCGTTGAGCTCTGAGGCTTGCTGAACCCACACGCATCCTAAGCCTTCAAGAATTCTATGCCCATCATGAAACTATATACATATGGAGCAACAAGGAACTACACACATAACACACATATCACATGTATGTCCTCTGCTCACAAACATGCTTCATTGTCCTTTCGGGGTTCATTGACAAAACACAAGTTGTCAGCCTGGTAAGGGAGGTTGAGAGGTCAGGGCATGAGCTATTATAAGGATGTTAGACCAAACCTAGAACCTAATACATAATAAGAGTTCTGTAATTATTTGTTGAATGAATGAATACAGAAAAATAACAGGGAAGTAACCAGAAAATAAAATTATTAAGAATTCCAGCACAGCAATATCAGAGCATTAAACCAAGTATAGAGACCTTCTGGACACAGGGCCCTATGCAACTGCGCATGCTGCAGGCCTGTGAAGCTGGCCCTATATCCAACAGAACAGTAAATTGAAGAAGAGAAGACAGCAAGTAGTAATATATGGGCACAAGACATTGTAATATTGATATTAGTAATAATACAGCTAACATTTATTAAGTGCTTTATATGGCCAGGAACCATTCTAAATGTTTTATATGCATTAATTTATTCAGTCTACATGACTATCCTAAGAGGCAGGAAATAATGTCATGTCTAATCTGAAGGTAAAGACACTGGAGCACAAATAATTGTGCTACAAAGTAGTAGAGCCTGGATTATAACTCAAGCAGTCTGACTCCAGGGCTGATGCCTCTAACCGCCACTATACAGCCTGTGGCATTAATTGAGCACTTAAGAGATACTGCTGTAAGTGGTTTGCATGGATTATTCTCAGGATCCACCTCCAAGGTAAGTGCTACTATAATATTTTATTGATTTTACAGAAAGAGAAAACTGTGACTTGAAGAGGTAAGTTCTTCATCTATTATCAAAAATCTAACAAGTCCTAGAGATAGGACTCAAATTTAGGTCAGTCTAATTCTAACATTTATCTTCTTAACCCTCATACTATAAGTCCCATCCAAGGAGCTTATGTTATCTCTGGAAGATAACAGCCTAGTAAGAGAGAGAGCCATGTGCTGAAGTCACCATAGTGCCAGTCCAATCTCATGAGTAATGTAATTCTTAAAGGATATTTTCAGGGTAAAGTCCTGACTGGCATACAAATATGAATTGAACATGGGTTGAACATTTTACTTAACTCAGTAATTAATGAGGAATCCAGTAAGATATATAAAACCAGTTCAAAGGAGAATCTAAAGAACAGACTCATGTAAAGGCAATCAAGAATACTAAAATGAATTTGCTAAGAGATGTGAAACTGATGAACATTCATATGACAAGGATCTATTACATCTCCACTGCACAAAATTTGTTTGCATCTTTATGGGCAAGAATCATGTCCATCACTGTCAGTTTTCTATACCTTACAGACTTGTAAAGTAGCTCAAAGACAATGAAAGATGCAGACTTTAATGGATTGAGATGATCCCCAGAAAAGCACAGGAGGTCCTCAACTAATGCTGTTTCGTTATAATGTTGATGAAAGGAAAAAAATGGATTCCTGGCCCGGGCCTCTGTCTGTGTGGAGTTTGCACGTTCTCCCCATGTCTGTGTGGGTTTTCTTTGGGTACGCTGGTTTCCTCCCACATTTCAAAGATGTGCACGTGAAGCAAACTGGAGTGTCTACATTGTCCCAGTGTGAGTGACTGTGCCCTGCGATGGGCTGGCGTCCTGTCCAGGGCTGGTTCCCACCCTGTGTCCTGAGCTGCTGGGATAGGCTCTGGCCACCGGTGACCCTAAACTGGAATAATTAGGTAAATAATTACCTTGCTTTTATTAATCTTTATTAAATATATATATTTCATATTTATTTCAATGTTTAATATTAGAAGTATTTTTGTTCTGTATTTAGAAGTTTGGTAATATTTTTATGACAAGAAATATGCCATAGGAAATTAACTCATTTATATAAATTAGCCTATGGTAAAACTGGTTTCATTATACATCTCTTTGCTTAAAGTCACAGTTTTCAAGACCCTATCGAAAACGTTGGGTGAAGACTTATTGTACTCTAGACGTCTCCTAGCTTTCCATTGAAAGGACACCCTACTAGTAATCTTTTTGCCCATTTTTCTTTCACAGATTTTCCTGAGAAGAATTATTCTCTGCTTCTTTGTCTTTTTATTGAACTGTTACGGAAAAATCCCACTGCTCACAGGCTCAGCTATCTGCTTTCTCTTTGCTCCTGAGGAAATCTCGTGATGGTGAAGACCATAAATTTGTAATGACCCCCATCAGCCGAACCCTTGATACAGCCTTCAGGTATCCTACTGCATTCCTGTGGTCATTTAACTGTCCCACTCAATACAAAATCTATGTCAAACATTTTCATCTCTCGTAAAATTTCTGATCGGAATAACTTTCAAAATATTTAGCTACCATTAAGGTATGGGTGCCCACTGGTCAGAACAGGGACTATATGTAGCTTTGATGTCCAAGAGTGCTAAACTCTAGGGTCATAGGAACATTTAGGGGTCCTGGACAAGGGGGCACAAAAATAAAGGCATATGGGGACTCAAAATATGGCTTATAAGTATTCGATTTTTTTTATCCACCACTATGGCTAGATTTCTCCATGTCTCCAATTCTGCCACTTCCCCAATGTCACTTCCTACTCCACAGGGAAAACTAAAGCCATCAGCTCTCAACTAACAAATGTATCCTCCTACAGCATCTACCCCAACCTCTTCTCATTCTCGAATTTACAAAGGATTCCATATGACATATGAAGGATGCATCTTATGTCAGTTACAAACAGAATACTGGAAGAAAAAAAGACAAGATTGGGCTTAAAAAATATAGTTATATGGAGGAAGGGAAGGGAACACTGAAGGGAAATAAATATTCCTGCTTAGTCTATTTTATGTTTCATCAAAACTACAGAATAGTATGGACAAAAACGATCAAACAATACATGAGTCCTATAAGAGGATCTCTTCCAGGAAAATTTGTTGTGAGTTACTTCAAAAGGTTGAGAGAGTCACCTCTTAGCAGGAGTATATTAGGGAGCCTCATTACAAATTTAACTGGAAGGAATCCAAAGGACATTTGAAATCTATCAAATCCCTAAAACTAAGAATTTTATGTGTGCTTCAAATGAGTAGAGAAATCGAATTTATTTTGAGGACATCACTAAGATACAAAGGACTGGAAATGCTATGAAAATTTTTTAGTTCCACTTGGCAGACAAGAATAAAAATTCTGTTTATCTCTTCAGAAGTGAAAAAGAGATTCATGTGCTAGTAGTGAGCATAGATGATGCTGCAAAAGAAACAACCTACAAGAAGTAATGGACTAAGTACTAGGCTTAACATCCTCTAACAGGACCTCAAGACATTTGATAAGGAACATTGAACGTTGTTGTTCTCAAACACAGTTTTTATATTTTAAAACAGTAATTTTTAAACTTGAGCTTGCATCAGAGTTTTCTTGATAAAACACAGATTGCTGGGCCTTATTCCCAGAGTAGCTCACCAGTATATTTGGGAAACAGCCTGAGAATTTGCATTTCCAACAAGTTTCCAGATGATATTGATGCAGCTTTGGGAACCACTATTCTAAACTATGTCTAAAAATAAAATAAACCAATGGAAAAATACTTATTTGAGTGAATGAAAGGGCAATAAAGTAATGGCAATTTTTTTAAAAAAATAAAACAGCTACTTCTGAAGAAATAATTCCTAGGAGCCTCTGACCAAATGCAATACTAATTAGCTCAGTATAGCACAGCTGAAGAAAATAAACTGTCCTCAAAGTCTTTTTGCTGTACGTTTCCAGACTGCACATTTGTTTTATAGTTTGTTCCCCATTTGTTTAACTTTTATGGCTTTTGCCATCTCCCTAGGATTCCTCTTTATCTTACACTACCATCCTTCAGTCGATTGCTTGACACCTGTTTTAGCCTTCTTTTACCTTGACTCTTGGAACAACTCCTTTCCACACAGCATGCTGCTCTGACTGGCATTAGAAAGTTGCTGATTCTCCCAGATTCTTTGTGCTGTTTTGGTTTCACCCCCAGCTGATTTCAACTCCCTGAAGATCAGGCTAACTAAGAGTGAATATTCTAAATTAAAGTCAGACAACTGAAGCAACATAGACAAGATAGTCTCAGCTTAGAATGTGCCGTCTTATTTTTGTAGGGTCAACGTAATGTAAAAGGATTATTTACTTGACTGGCTCTGCTATTTGAGCAATCAGCCTATTCAGGGATCCAAAATTGCAAAAAAAAAAAAAAAAAAAAAAGAAGAAGACGACATTGTGGCTGCTGCTATCTTAAGAAAAAGAAAAGTCAACAAAAGAATGGAGCTGAGTGCGAATATAATTTTTTGAAATGAGTGGGAAAACACAGCTATTTAGAAGCATTCATAACTAAAAGTTAATGGATGCCTCTGTCACCTGATTCAGAATTAAGTAAATTATGTTTGGGGAGGGGACAGTAGGGCAAAGAAGGGTAGTGGATTAATGTAGCATAAATAGACCTGAAAAAGCAGAACTCATAAATCATTTTTAAAATTCAAATAATAAAGTTCAAGTGCTAGAAAAAAATTTCTAGCCACTTAAAGTTGGTTATATTTCTAGCTAATATAACCCTCTTAAAACAAATAAAACTCATTTCTAAGAGATCTTAAGTATTCTGTGATGGTCCATTTTATGTGTCAACTTTGTCAGGCTACAGTCCCCAGTAACTCAATCAAACACTAATATAGGTATTGCTGCAAATATGTTGGAGATGCGATTGAAGTCCATAATTAGTAGATTACTTAGATAACCCAGCCCTTACTAGCAGAACAGATGCTTCTCTGAAGAAAAAGTCCTGCCTGTAGACTGCAGCATCAGCTTGGCCCAAGAGTTTCAGCCTCAGTGTTCTTCCGAACAGCCTGCCCTACAAATCTTAGACTTGTCCAGACACCCCCACCATCACAGAAGTCAATTTCTTACAATAAATCTCTTAACATATATCTCCTACTGGCTCTGCTTCTTTGGTTGAACCCTGACTGGCACATTTTCCTTTTACATCTGTTCAATATATCACATATCTGTTTCCTACTCATTCCCACAGGCCAGCATCAATTCTCTCCCATCTAATAAATGAATATGCCAGAAAGGCATGACCAAGTAATCATTAAGAGTTAGTAGAGAATTTCTGTTTACGGCAGTAGTCATAGCCCAATTTCTTCAATTAAGTGACCCAAGAACTTTTAAATAGATGAAAAGCATTGGGTAATGCTCAAAAACCAAAACAAAACTTTTAAAAATTATGCGATCTACAGCATATGTAGAACATACTGGAGAAAAGATTCACTGTAAGAATAGAATTTCATTTCCAGGAAAGTGAGAGGACAAGATCCCAGCCACCACAAAACTGGAGTAATAATAAATGTAACTAACATTGGAGCACTTACAATGTTCCGCTAGGCACTGTTTGAAGTGCTTTATAAACAGTAAGCCTCATAACACCCTAATGAAGTAGATACTAGAATTATTCCCATTTTAGAGATATGAAAACTGAGCCAAGAATGATTAAGCAATTTGCCCCAAAACACTCTGACAAGTAAGTGACAGAACCAAAATGCAAACCCAGTTTGGCTCTAGAATCTGTGCTCTCAATCCCATATTACCTCATACATCCTAGGAGCAGGAAAGGGCAGTGGGATGACAATGGGGACATTTAGAGTGTACCATTACTTTCACTAAGTAGACTGCCAGCATGAAGAAAGGGACCCACCCTTAGTCCCATCTGGACCTGGAGCAGATAGATGGTGTGCTAAATGAGCGATATACCAAGTATGAAAGAGGCCGCCAGATAACTCTAGGCTGTTATGACAGATAAGGAAATCAAATCCTTCTTTCTCACCCCTACAGTGAATTAGTCACCGATTCTTCTTCATAATGTTGTCCCACCTAAATATTTCTTACATATATTCCCTTAACTTAGTTCCTAAGCCCTTCTTGTCTGGATGACTGCAAGAGCTTTCTAAAATGGTCTCCCCATATCCACTTGCCCCTGTGGTCTGTCCTCCACAAAGGAAGTCAGAGCGGGCCTTTAAAAAATTTAAATGTACCATTCACCCACTTCCTGTTTGCCAGGGCTTTCCATTGCTTTTGGATTATTCTCAGGGTCCTTCCCATGGCCTGCAAGGCCTGGCACATCTGGCCACTCCCTCCTCCCTGGACTCTTCTCCCTACACTCACTACACTCTTGTCACTCCCTCCAACTCACCAGAATCCCAGTACATTTCTATAACCTTTACCATTACCGGTAATTAAGTGGACTTTTGTGTAACTGATGCATGACTTCTCTACGAGTCTGTGAACTGTGTAAGGATCAGGTCTGTTGTACTCACTGTCACATCCCCAATGCCCAACCACGTCTGACACAAAGCTGTCCTGCAGTAAATATCTGCAAAATAGATGAATCTTTTTGCTACAGTGAAGAAGCTTCCAGTCACAGAAGTACTCTGTCCCTCTCTCTAAAATAGACACAATGAAACCATTGGAAAAATACAAACCTCTGCTCTCCCTTTTATCTGGAGCTAAAGGAACTACAGGAATAGTCTCTGATAGCACACAACTCAACCCCAAGTACACATAAAAATCACTCACCTGTAAGGATGACAAAAGACAAAAATCACTAGACAATAGAGATATTTTTGTAGTTTTTTTAAAAAGTGAACAATTTTGGGAATCATAACAAAGAACCATAATGTACTGTGACAAATTCTGGAAAGTTTGCAAAAAGCAATTTATTCATATTCTCAATTGTATTTGTATATATGAAAGAGGAGCAATATGAGTTAGAAGAAATTATTCTCAGATGAAAATCAAGAGAGCTGAATTTTACTAAAGACAGTAAAGTTAACTTAATTAGATAACACCAAAAACATGCAAATGTATCAGAAGACATGTTTGACAAACTCTTCCAGAATTCAGTGGGAAATTTCAAAAAAAGACAAATACACTGAACAAAATACTGTCAACATGGGAGTTATGCAGAATATCCAATATGAAATAGTTTAAGAGCAGAGCCAGAGGAGAAGCAATAGGCAAATAAACAATAGGAAAAAAATATGCTTGATTTGAAAGGAAAAAAAGATACAGATTTTCATATAAAAAAGGTCCACTTAGTACCCTCATAGATTTATTTATTTAAAAAATTTGAAGAGCCACAACTATACAGATCCTGATTAAAGTTTTACATTTAAAAAGATAGAAAAGGTTCTCAAGGACAGAAAAATAGCTTAAAAACAAAGAAAAAACAGGAACGTAATCAGTAAAATGTCAGGTTCTGCTTAAGCAGTTGCACCAACCTTATTGTGGAATTTAATACAAATATAATAACTCTGAAAAGATAAAATTCACACCTATCAAACTAATGTTAAAAGTCTAGATCTAATGTTAGTTGAAACAAATTGTGATGGGAAGGAAGACAGAAAAGCATTTTATTTACTTATTTAATTTCAGAATATTATGGGGGTGCAAACACTTTGGTTACATATGTTGCCTTTGCACTACCTAAGTCAGAGCTACAAGCGTGACCATCCCGCAGTGTGTACCGCATCCCTAGGTCTAAATATACCCATTCCCTCCTCTCCCTCCCACCTGCCTGACACCCAGTGAATGTTACTTCCATATGTGCACATAGGTGTTGATCATTTAGTGCCAATTTAATGGTGAGTACATGTGGTGCTTGTTTTTCCATTCTTGTGATACTTCACTTCAAAGAATGGGCTCCAGCTCCATCCAGAATAATATAAGAGGTATTAGTTTACCATTTTTTTTTATGGCTAAGTTAGTACTCTGTGAGAAAAGCATTTTAAACTAGAAGGATGTGAGAGCTCAATGGATACAAGAAGCCACAGAAGCCTGGGTTCAAATTCTGGCCTTGCCGATTACTAGCTTTGTGCTCTAAAGCCAGTGACTTCACTTCATGGAACTTCATTTTCTCATAAGTAAATGGGGATAATATCATCTACAGTGCTCCTGCAAGTATTAAATAATATATGTAAATCTTTCACTTTGCTAACTGGAACACAGTAATTACTCAAGCTGCTATTAATGTAAAATGCTGTTTTGAATATAGAGAGAGGATTACAAGTTCAAATAACCACTAGAAAAACAAAAATGTCAGATAAAAATAGAAAATTGCAAAGAAAACTTAAACAATAGGAAAATAAAGTGGAAATATTTTTAAAAACTCAGAGGACTGAATAAAATAGGATATATGTAAAACCAAATTATCAGGGAAACAATAAATTATAAATTCATATAGCTATAATTACAGCAGAAGATTTTATATACCTGTTTTTGACAGAGAAATTAATATAATGGAATTAATGAGGCATTACTTAACTTTGTACCTGCAGAGTATATACATTACTTTTGAATATGTAGGGGATATTTACATAATTAATCATATTCTAGGCTACTACTAAATTCTCAATAATTTCCTCAGAAAAGTTTAGAAATCACTGGGGCAAAAGGGCAACTCAGGTAGGAAGCTGAATTGGGAAAGATATTTTTGTTCTTTGTTGGTTCTCAGAAGCCTATCTCCTATGATGAGTCAGTTCTTGCTCAAATGAAAATTAGACCCTCAAGAGGAACAGCAATGCTTGCTGGTCAATAGGGTGACATTTCCTGCATTAAGGCTTTTCCTTTGTTTTTGAATTCCTCTCCAGGTACTGCATCTCCCAAAGCATGTTGGGAGAAAAATCCAGCCACAGTCAGCATTTCATTTGTCTAAGAGTTTCTAATAAATGCAACGATTTCCCAAGCACTACCAGATTAATGAGAAATCTTCAACCCTGATATCCTACCTTAAAAAAAGAAAAAGGGAAGGATCAACATAAAAATCCTTCTGATACTCTAGCAACTATCCTGGCTTCCCTCTCGTATCAAATTAATAGATCTTTCACATAAATTCCAGTATATTTGCAAGTAACTTGCTTTTTAAAGGAGATGACTTTTATCAGATGCTTTCTGAGGATGAGTGAAATTGAAGAAAATTCCTGTACCATACTGAGCACGTCATACTCATTCTCTTCTTACCTCATTTTCCCTCTCATGGCCTCTTTTTTCTACCATGTACCTCACTATCCATCTAGGGCCTATATTTATGTAACTTCATAACTTCTTTACCCCATGTCAACCTCCCTTACTCTGAACTTGCTGTTCTCATGAACCCCAATTATATACTTGGTTATTTTCTATATAACATAAGGACTATGTCTTATCTTCCTTAATAAGCCTCACAAAAGCTAGAACTAGATACAGAACTATGAAGAATTGAATTGAACTGTATTATTTTCCACAATCAATATTTGAAATACTTGTCTCATTCTCTATTTGTAGTTCTTTTCAAGTTACTTTAGATCTCTATGATTCTACTGAGGTGATTTTCTTACTTGTTATCTGATTTCTGCTGTAATAATAATTCATTTATGTTTCAAATGTTCACAATGAAAATTTTTAAAAATATGCATATTAATGGGACAATCTACACTAAAAAAAGGGCACACAATTTTTGTTAGAAGCTGAAGACCTGAAAATTAGAGTAATTAACTTAGAGGTAACCTAATTTTGGCTTTTAGCATCTATATATTTAAGGTTTTTGAATTTTTTTGACAATTAGAAATCCCTACATAGCATAAGAATTTAGTAAGTATGTATGTTGAATTCATAAATGTGTCATGCTTACCGCAAATACAATTTCAAAGACTGTGAGATTAGAGAGACTTTACATCAGATCAGAGCAATCAATATCAAGGCAAAGTGCTACTTGTAGAATGTTAACAAAAGTGAATTAAATTCTCATTGTGAAGAATTACAGTAAAATCTATTTAAACAATATAATTCTTTTCAAGCTGGCCATGGGAAAAGGCTAAAATGGGAAAAGCATCTGAGACTGATCAAAAATAATAAGTGATATAAGAGTAGTTCAAAGACCACTCTTTTTGGCTCATTTTTTGGGGTGCAGACATTATTTGATTATCTAATTTCAATGTCTTCATTCCTTCTAGGCTCCTTACAATGGAGGGCATCAAAAAGTATCTAAGTAACAACAACCAAAAAAAACCTGAAAATATTAGCATGTTCAGTTTTTACACAGCAGAAAGGCTGTGAAATTTCAAAATACCTCTCTAACACTAGGAATCCCAGAAGTTGATAGCGTGTCTGGATCTTAGGGAGGATTCTTGTACCATTTTTTCCCCTCACCTTTTTAAAAGTAAGTTCTTTCCATTAATCTACTATTTCACACTGTCTTCAAAGAGAAATTGGACTATGCCTTCTCTGCTTAATAGAACAAGGTATTAAGAAATTGGGACAATTATATAAAAAGCTTAGCTCCTTTATATCATCATTACATGAGATTCTTTTCTAAGTCCTTCTAAAATGAGGTCAGAGAATGTGACCTACGAGAAACTTTGAAATTTGTTGAAACAGGCTTTATGACCTGGAACATGTTCAGTCCTTATAAATATTCCATGAGCTAGAAAAAAAATTAATATTCTTTTTTCCAGTTGTTGGGACAAGTTTAGTGTTCAAAAAGTAGTCATTAAATGAAGATGGTTGATTATATTTTTCAAATCTTCTATAACCTTATTGATTTTTGTCTGCTTGATTTATCATTTACTGAGAGAGGTAAATTACATTCTTCCTTTATGTTGCTGATTTTTCAATTTCTGCTCATATTTTAGTTCCATTTTTGCTTTATATATTTTGAGGCTATGTTAAGTACCTCTAAATTAGAAATTAATATCTTCCTGAAAAATTGAAAGTTTTATTAACATGTAATAAACTTCTTTATTTTTCATGATTTTTACATTGAAGCCCATCCACTTTTTCCATTTAATATATCTACATCATTTTCATTTTTTGTTTTATATTTCATGGTATATCTTTTTCCATCTTTTTACTTTCCATCTTTCTCTGTCCTTATAATTGTCAAAGACACTGTCTCTTGTAAAGTGCAAGGTGTGGAATATTTTTAATATAGTCTGAAAAATTTGTATAATAAATGGGAAATTTGCCACATTTTTGCATTTATGTAATTACTAATATAAATGGATTACTTTTTACAACCTTGTGCTTCCTCTTTTTCCTACTTTTTTTCTTCTTTTTCTTCTTTGCTTCTTTGGAATTAATTGACATTTATTTCTTAGTTTTCCCCTTTTATTCTGTTTTTCCAATCCTAAATTGGAAGATATTGTCAAATGAAGCAATCATGAGGTTCATAAATTTGGAAAGGAGAGTTTTATTTCTCAGAAAGGATTTCAGCCTGCATGGTGGCCATTCTGAAAGGCTGGAAGCATAGCCTTGGGCAGAAGCCAGCTGAGAGCATGTACTTCAAGGGAGGGACAGCAGGAACAAGAATTTATGCTGAGTAGGGTGGCCAAATATACATATTTAATAAGCTACGAGGAGTCATAAATATTTAAGAAAGGAGAAACATGTGCATGTGCAATTGAACTTCATGCCCCTTCATGGGACCCATGTTCAGAAAATGGTGGCCTTAGCATGATCCAAGAATGGAGTTTTCAGCCCTCTAACCTCAAAAGAGGAAGTAAAGTCATGTGACTGTGGGATTGAAATCAGGGATTTTCTGGAGAGATGTGTTCCCCCACTCCACCCAGAGCCAAGGCACAAACAGGCCACATCTCCACCATTGGCTGGGCTTTGTTCTAGCTCACTTATGGGAAACGGACCAGCTTTATTCAAGGCTCTCTGATCTAACCTCTGCCCTGCTCAGACCCAGCCTTTGTCCACCCATACTCATGACCCACCTTGACAAATGTCTCCAGGCAAAGGCCAACTCCAACACTCATTTACCTGTCTGTATTCATGCTTTCTCATTGTTTCTGGACTATTACAATTTCCCTTACTTTACTGCCAGCTCTGCCATTTTTAAATACATTTTCATAAGCATTTTTATATTCTTTGGCAGGATATATTCTCCAGATAACTGACTCATCATATGATAGAAAATCAAAGCCACCCTGTTTAACTGTAGTTCTGCTAGAACTTTGGGTTGGCCCCTAACAATTCCACTGAAAAATGAATGTACCTCAGTGATTTTGAACACTTTGCCTATTTTAATAGGGAAATGCTAGAACTCTAGTCTGTGTTCTTCTAAGGACTGACTTGATGAACCTTGGGAATCCACTGCATCGGCTTTGCTGCCTTATCTGTGAAAGAAATTACTAGATGCCTCATTTTCAACAAAGCTGTGCAGGGTGGGCGTTACTTGCCCTGTTTACAAACATGAACAACTGAGACAGCAGGATGCACAGGTCATTACGAGCACCCTGAGGGAGGATCCATAACTAGATACTGAGAGCAGGAACTCTGGTCATTTCTTTCACAGTCCTTTGTTCTTCCTATACAGACAGGTTTTGCAGTTTTACCCTAGCAATCTGGAACTGGTTAGCTTTTAAATATAAACAGCCCTCAGAAATATCTAAGTTTATCACATAAGTGACTAGCAATAATTGCAGTAGGAATTTTGGAAAACCATTTTACAGATAACATGAAGATGAATGTTCTTTCTTAAACAGACAAAAAGAACAGGGCATTTATTAATGATGATGCAAGTAATAAGGTTAAGCAAAATCCATTTGTTTTTCAACAATTCCACAATGCTCTTGAATTATGAGCGATAACACAGCAGCCGCTTCAGATCTCTGTCTTGAAATTGTCACTGATCTATTACAGTTCTCACTGCACCAGTACGATAATATCTTCTAACAGATTCGTCTGTCTCGACTAAAGGACAAATAAACTAGTGGTTGGAAAAGGACATATTTTAATTAAAGTTGAATGCTCATACTTTAAGATAATGGTATCAACAAAAAAAAAAGAAAAATCAATGTAAGTTTTTGCTGAGTATCACAAGAATTTAACAAAATGCCACTATCATTCTCATAAATTTTGTTCCCAAAGCATCCTTAGTCCAGTTCCCAGTGACTACTCTACGGGCTGCCTTGTGAAAGGACAAATCGGGCAGGGGCTTGTGAGCTCACTTCACAGGCTCTGCAGCAAAGCAGTGGAAACAGTGTGTCCCTGTAACTCCCTGATGCACCTCCCTGTAACTCAGTCCTCTGGATCTATCTGTGGGATGTTGCTCTTAGTGTTCCAGCATTTTAACCAAAGCACCAAATATCCAGAAGAGAGTACAGGTTTAGCCTTATACTGAAAAGGTCAGAATCTTGCTAGCAGCTGATCAGACAAAAGATACAGGTATGATAATCAGGTAAAGATTAAAAACATGCCTCTACTTTGCTCAAGTTGCCTATTGGTTCGTACAAAACCAATACCAAGCCAGCCTGAAATCCCTCTCACCAAGTCGTTGGTCCCAGGGCCTTTGTCCTGACACTGCCTCTGTAATAAGAATGAGAAGATCATCATTCCTGGCTCTATCTCTGGCTCTAGCTTTTTATTTTTCAAAGTGGCATCTGCAGAAAATACAAGCCTCTCTCTTGCTTAATACAGACTGCCTAACCTAGAATGACTTTGATGTGTTGTGACGCTGAAGGATGCCCCTCCCCATCATGGGTAAGGATGTGAAGGGTCAAATGGGGTGAAGGGAACAAAGAACCTTGCACAGGGTGCCAACTATTATGCTATAGCCGGACATAGCACAATGGCTTCTTAAGGCAGAAGATGGTTTAGGCCAACTGTCAATCCAGATTAGTAGGAAAAAATCTTAAGTGACATTTTATTTGGACATTGAATTCAAATAAAGAGTCAGTCATGAATATAAAGGCATTGCCAAGTCAAATCTTACTCATTTATTCACATGGAAGGCCTAAGATTCTGGGAGTCTGAAGCCTAAGAATATTTCTGTGAATTCTTTTAAGGCATTGCATTCCTCCACCCCTGAAGTTACAGGGAATGAGCAAGTAGGAAGGGGTTCAGGAAGCTAAGGGACATGAAGGCAGCCTGGGCCTCTTCTCTTCTTAACCTCTTGAAGTTTACCTTTCTTACCCCGTCATCCCCCCTAGAGATGAGCTGTGAGCCCAACATCCATTTGGGAAGGACTCCAGCTTTTAAAATGAATTAAAATTTCCCAACTGCTCTTGCTCTGCATGCTGCTAGGTAACAACAACCCACAGAGATTTGTGTTTATTGCTGTTCAACTTCTGCACTGCTTTCCTACATCCCATCATTCCACCAGACATTTGAGAGTGGGAAGCACAGCTTGGATATTTGCAAATGCCTAGGCAGATTTGGCAAAACACACCAGTAAGCATCTGATAATGTCCACACAGAGGATTCTGTGGGTCTCGTGCTGAGCAATCTGAGTCTGCTAAAACGAGCCTCTCTCCAGAAAAGACTGTGTGTGACAAGCTAAGAGCGGATTCAGCAGCTCAGTAACTGGCTATAAAGACTTTATTGATGGAGGGAAGAGGCAGGGAAGAGGCAGAGAAGTAGAAGGAGGAGAAGCAGTCTTTTAAAAGATAGTTTTCCCAGTCAATTTTTTAATTTTTAAAATTATATGACCACTTTCAGAACTTTTGGAAAAGGGAGAAAAAAGTCATTCATTACACCAAAGGTTAACAAAATATTCTTGCTGAATTATAGTTTTAAGGATTTTTTCCCTATAGATCTGGTTTTTCACATTGGCTACCATCAGGTACATACACTATGTCTGAGTCTTACTGTCACCTCTTTGTCTTCCTGTGCATGGTCTTGATTTTTGCTGACCCATTGTCTTCTAAAACTTTCTTTCTGGGATACTTTCTTCAAGACATAATATATACCTTAGCACTTGTTTCATGGCCTTGGGCTTCCTCTGAACTGAAGTTATCAAATTCAAAGGGCTCTTGACAAACTGCAAAATTTATGCTGCTGTCACTCTTGTTAGAGGCACCTCTGTGTCTTTTTTTCCTCTGCCTGTAAACCTTCCCACTCACACAACACCACAACAGCTTACTCCTGGAAGAGGAAAATAATAATTCTCTCTTCCTGGTAGAAGGAGTAAGTAGTAACTACTTTTGTTCAGCTACTATGAAAGCCATGTGTTCTCTCATTAGCTTCCAGTTGCGCCTTTGAAAAGACTTCCCTCTCCCTTTCCCGGAAATTCCAAGGGGCCTTTCTAAATGGCCCTTCATATCTTCCCATTTCAAATACCTCATAGCAACTGCATAGCAGAGATCAAGAGAACTTTCTGCCCCCGAAGTTATGGCTACTCCTGTTAGAGATCTCAACATTGTAATTAGTCAAATATTTCTTACTAATACATATGGGTTAAACTTGTCATATTTTAAGGAACTTGACAAATTTTAAAGCAGTAAGGATTTAATGTTTGGGTACATCATTGAGTCACAATGAATCAAAGTAACCATACACACTGAGACGTACACGTTGAGTCGCAATATCATGTTACACAAAACAGCACTTTATTTTTAATAAAATTACATCTAACTCTAAGCTCTAGTCATTAGAATGATAAGATCTTTGATCACAGTATTTTTTTTTTATCTTGGGTTTTGGGCTTTGGGTTTTTTTGGGGGAGGGGCTCCTCTTTCCCCCAGGGCAGATGCAAACTTAGAACCTCTGGGGAACCTGGAAAAGGAGGGAGGAGTCTGACCATTAGTCCTTTGTGGTCATGGCATTAATTTCCCACTGCCACAAACTTAGTGCCTTAACACATACTTATTATCTTCCATATCCTGGAAGTCAGAAGTCTGCAATGATTCTCACGGGGCTAAAATCAAGGTTTTAGCAGGTCTACGTTCCTTGTGGAGGCTCCAGTGAGGACCCTATTTCCTTGCCTGTTGCGTCTGGAGACTTCTCCCAGTCTTTGGCTCACAGCCCTCTTCTATCCTCAAAGCCAGCAGCCACATCACTCCAGTCTTTGCTTCTGTCCTCACATCACCTCTGACTCTCCTGCTTCCTCTTTCCCTTATTAGAATTTTTGTGACTGCGCTGGGCCCACCCAGATCATCCAAGATAATCTCCCCATCGCAAGATTTTTAACTAAATTACATCTGCCAAGTCCCTTTTGCCATGTAAGGTATTAATAACATATTCACAGGTTGTGGGATTGGGACCTGGACATCTTTGAGAAGCCACATTCTGCTCACCACAGCCACCATTGTCACCTTCTGCTGTCATGTCACTGTCAGCCCCTACTCCCCACTGTCTGTCGGGCACTGCTGTCCTGGGTGCACTCAGAGGCCCCTCACTGCGGCTCTCTCTACCGAGGACCCTGTACTGTCCTCAGTGGCCCACCTGGGGACTCATAACCACCCTTCAGCCATTGGCCCAGTGGAGCCCTGTGGCACACAGGGTCCAGAGCTCTGCCGTGTATGAAAATCCTCCGAATCCCGGTCTCCTTCTCAGGCTCAGAGAAGCGAACTCTCTCTGTCCCTTCTCTCTACAACTTTAAATACTAGCCTTATTGCCCTCCTTCTCAAAGGCCCTTCCCATCCTCTGAAATCCTCATTTGGGGTTATCCTCAAATGCTTAACAACTTCTGTTTTTGGCAATAAAGCATAAAAGTTTTTAATAAATCCCTAAAATAAGAAGCACATACTCAGACCCACCAAGACTTGACCCCTTCTCAAAAGGGGTCAAAAATTAATTCCTTTTACTTTAAATTTCTAAGAAATCTTAATTTAAGATTTCTAAAAACCATATGACTATTTTAATAAAATTTCTTATCCCATGTATAAGAAAATTGTAACGTAAAGGTGAACAGGGCAAAGTATTAGAAATAGGTATCACTAAGGAGCAACACCTTATGTAACAGATTTAGCAGAATTTACTCCAACCCTATTTCTGGAGAAATACAGAGAACCCCATTAAAACATTGTATCAGAGCAAGGCAGAGGCAATCCACAATATATGAAAATATTTCTTTAATATTTTAATTATAATTCCAGAGTCATATCTTGACCAACAGTAGTTATTAATCTATAGAATTAATATTTTTTGGAGTTCTACATCTGTTGAAAACACTATGAAAAAGAGCAAGAACAAAGAAGTTTAGGAAAGAAAGGGAAGTGAGCAATTGAACAGAAAAAAAATTATTTTGTAAACCATCTTAGGAAATACAAAACTAAATCAAAACACATCACATCCTTCAAATTGTACTTTTTCTTTTAGGAATTTAGAAACTGAAATATGCATGAAACATAAGGCTGATAGAGCCAGGGCAAAGTAAGTTATGATATTCAGCTGTGCTTTGTCATGAAATTATCTGGGAAATAAGACTCTAAAACCCTATGCCCACCTACTTTTTTCTTTTTTAATTGGAAGTGGATAGTAGAGGAGAGGCATGAATGAGAGAAGTCCTCTAACATACTCATATTTGCCCCTTAGGCCAACTTAGAAATATTAATGAAAGTGTTATATTTTTTCCACCAAAATATCTGAATTTCTCTGCACTTGCATAGTCATTACAATTCCAGGAGATGAGAGTTAACCACTTATTTGTGAAGTCATTCAGCCTAGTTACCAATAAAAGGAGGCCACCAAAAATCATACAGGCCTATACGTCAACCACAAACTAGAAAACAGTCACACAGAAAAAAAGAGACATATTATTTGTCTGTTTATTAAAGCTTAAGTAAATAAACAGTCTTCAATGGTACCCAGCAATTAAAGAAAAAAATATTGTTTCTATTACCATGACAAGTCACGACAGCTAAGCAAATACATACATTGGTAAAGCAGCATATTAAAAATTTATCCACATTCAGGCAGTAGGTTTCTAGCTATTAGAGCACCTCAAAAATGCTAGTAATAGTTTTAATGTGTATTAGTTAAAGAAGATATTGAAATTATTGCAATTGCACAAGATCCATTTCCAAGTTAAATTTTCAATGAATAATTTATTTGATTATTCTACTCTTTTGCTAAAATTAATACTGTAGAAAACAAATATTTTATATCCTAGAAATAACTCTCTGTTCTGAGATCTCCCTAGATTTCTAATGAAAGGAAAGCATAAAATACGTGACCATATACCATAGCAACATAGCTCCTGGAGGAAAAACAAGAAAAAAAAGGAAAAGTTGCAGTCCCCATTATTTTGCCAGCTGAAAGAGAAATTTCTATATTAATTGGAGAAAGGCAGAAAGTTACAAGTCAAATGCTCCTGCCCAGCAGCCTCACAATGCCCAAGGTAGCAGAGAACTTGCAAAGCAGAGATTTTATGTTTTCCTTAAGGAAGTAAAGCAAAACTAAACAGGTATGGATATTGAAATAAGACGGAATATGTATAACGACTTTCTACAAAGAAGTGAGATGCATGAAAGTTCTTTTGTCCAAGATTTCTCCCAAGACTCTTTGTTGTGATGCTTTCTATTGTGTTTTCCTCCTGTACCAGTTCTCATAACTCTGTACAAAAAATTTCCCTGGAAGGGGTAATTATGCCAACCTCAAAACAATCTATAGACTGGCATTCCCAGTTACCATAAATCCAAGAAAATAGCTTTTATACTTCAATCTACTGAGCCCCTTCCCTCAGCTTTTACAATTGATTTTAGTCTACACAGCACCTTCTTTTTCATTTTTTCTGAAAAGATGAAATAATCTTCATTAAGCCTTCTCTTCTTTGACACTTTAATGATCTTTTCCAATATTTGAAACCTTGTAATATCTATTGTTGCTATCATTAAATTTATTCAATTGACTCTGATATTATAGTTGTCTTTGTAAATCTATCCATTCTGTCTCCCAACTGAAGCTGTGTGCTGCCTGAGGGAAGAGACCATGGTTTACATTTGTTTTTGTTTTGTTTTCTGCGTTTGCAATAATTGTTAAGAGTTTTCTGCTCACCATCACTCTACTATAAAAATTTGATGAGGAGGATGATAAGGAAGAAGAAGGAGAGAGAGAAGGAGGAGAGACAGTTGTGTGATTAGTTACGCCTACAGTTATATAAAGGCTCCAGAATAGAATAAGGCATTTGTCTGGTGCTCCAAGCCTCCATTCTTGAAGAGAACACATCATTTCTATTGAAATGCAAAGAACCAAGCAATGTCAAGTGACCTATGTCAGTCACTTATAAAGAGAGGATGTCTCAGCAATGATTCCTTGTACTTATCTATATGAATCAATTCCATTTAATTAATCACACCATTTTCTCCAAAATAATTTGAATTAGCATTGCAAAGATTCTCAGGCAATAAATCTGAAAATAAATGCTGTTTTAAGCTGTTTTAAGCAGTTTCAAGCATTAATTGGGTAGTTCCTGGGCTCTTATGAAAATTATTGTTGACAATCTCTTTAAAGTCTGAGTCTTACCTTTAAAAATGAAGCCACAGTTAACTCCAGAACTATCATGAAACATATATCATATACATATCAAGATTATTAGACTCAACTTAGTTTCCTCTCAAGTAAATTATCCTGGGATAAAAATTATGATGTAATAACTTGGCTTTTGAGCTCTCTATTTTTTCAACTTAACAACCAAAACAAGATGAGGAGAACTTAAACAGTGTTCAGATGAAAGTCACAAAGATAATGAAAGGAGTGGAAAACAAGATTTCTAAGGAAGGAAACAGATTATTCAACAAGAAAGGAGAAGGCAGAGACAGAATGTCAAAAGGGGTCAAGGCCAAAAGGGTAGGTATCTGCCAAAATGAGATCCGCTCTTCCCCTCCAGAGAGGGTAGAATACAAAGAAATGGAATTAAGTTTCCATTGTTAATGTATAAGTTGGAAATTGTATTAAGGTTCTCCAGAGACATAAAAGACACACACATATCTATATATCTAGCTAGCTATAGATTATAGATGATATAGATATAGATAGATATAGACACAGTCATCCATCACTTAACAACAGGGGTACATTTTGAGAAATGCACCATTAGGTGATTTTATCACTGTGTGAACATCATAGTGTACTTACACAAACCTAGATGGTATAGCCTACTACACACCTAGGCTATAAACCTATACAGCATGTTACTACACTGAATAATAATGCAGGCAATCATAACACAGTTGTATTTGTGTATCTAAACGTATCTAAACATATCTAAACATAAAAAAAGGTAATATATTTCACTGTGATATTACAACAGCTACAACATCAGTAGGTAATATGAATTTTTCAGCTCCATTATCATCTTATGGGACCACCATTGTATATGTGGTTCATCATTGACTGAAACATTATTATATGGTGCATGACTCTGTGTGCGTGTGTGTGTGTGCATGTGTGTGTGTGTGTGTGTACAGCAAGAGAGAGAGAGAGAGACAGGGAGACAGGCAGAGGGAAAGGGAGAAAGGGAAAAAGAGAGAGGAGAAAGATTTATTTTAAGAAGCTGGCTTACATGATTATGGGGGCTGGCAAGTGCAAAGTAAGTAAGGCAAGCCAACACCCTGGAGATTTAGGTAGGACTTGATGCAATCTTGAGTCCCAAGGCTGGAAACTCAAGCAGAGTTTTCTATGTTGCAGTCTGGAGGCAGAATTCCTTCTGTTCCAGGAATCCTCAGTCTTTGCTCTTAAGGTCTTCAACAGATTGGATGAGGCCTACTCACATTATGAGGGAAAATCTACTTAAAGTCAACTGATTGTAAATGTTAATCACTAAACAATTCCTTTACAACAACATCTAGATTCATGCTTGACCAAAAAACTGGTCATCACAGTCTAGCCAAGTTGACACATAAAATTAACCGTCACAGAAATCAAGTAAAATTTCCTGAAAAGGGAAGTCACCAAACGTCTGACTTATCTCTGGTTGGCTAATTCAGAAGCCATCCCTTCAAGAGGTGAAAAAAGAAATTTTGGTGAAGGTAGCAGTGACATTGCTGGTGAAAACGTATTTTTTTTTATAACCATTCTGAAAAGCATTGAGGCCATATGAATCAAATGTCTTATATCCAGGAATTAGTTCTAATAAAAATAATTGTGAAAATACATTTCTGTCCAAGGATGATAGTTTAAGTCATTTGTTTATAATGATAAAAATGGATAGAAAATAAATATCTATGAGATTGGTTAAATAATCCATGTTGCATCTAAACAATGGAATACTGTGGTGATTCAAAATGTTTATGTAGGCTTGGGGTCAGGAAGGGAGCTTTCATCTCACCTTCTCTTTCTCGCTGCACCTGGGTCAGGTGGGATGGCATCTCATATGAAATCTGTTCAGATGTCTGGCTTGATACTTTGTTAGTCCTATATAAGATGTTAATTTTGAATTTAATATGATTCTTGCTTCTTACTTCTTGCTCATTTTTCTGTTGGGACACACCACTTTATAGAATAAAAATTCCTTCAGATTCTTTGTATTGTGTTATAACTATAGATGCCAGACTGCTGTAAATAAATTCCTGGCTACAGAGGTTCATAACTGGGGCAGCTGTGATCAGACTTCACCCCGTACTGGTTGCCATAGAAGTACTTTTGTTACAATCATGTTGATAATCAGAGCAGTTTTTTTCACAATGTCTGTGGTCATCTCACTAGCTATGTTTCAAAAGATACATTGACTATTTTGCTAGTTTTTGAGGAAGTCCAATGAAAGTTTGTGACAGGTGTGATATCTATCAAAACTGTACACAAAACAGCTACAAATGTTGCCTCGATCACAACTAGTGCAGCCCAGGGTGTTTTCAGGAAAAAGCACGTTTGGAGACTTTCCTAACTATACCACTATTACCTCTTGACTCTATTTAGAGTGATATACGAGAGCCAGCTCATACCTATTCAAAAGGGTTGTGTTTAAATTTTCAGGATTACAAGCCAGTTGACATCAAACTGGTAGCTCTAAATAGGCCACAGTGGGAATATTTTAGACCATGGAAGTCAGCAAAGATGACAAATTAGGGATTTTTTTCCAAAGAGGTCATAGTTAAATATTTACCAGCATACCAGTGGATATATGCTGAAATATTCCCCTGGTGGTAGAACCACAAGTAGGTAGGAAGAAAACAAGAGTATAATGTCCAAAAGGCCAAGAAAAGAGAGGATTTTGAGTGCTGAAATGCAGTTCAGACATGTCTTTTGCTGTACTCATTTCTGTTGGGTATTTATCTGGGTGTGGCACTGCTGGCTCTTAGGATATGCATATTTTCAGCTTTAGCAGGTATGTACTGCTAAGACATCTTCAATGTAACTACACCAATTTATACCTAAAGTAACAGAATGTTTTTCTTACAGATTTGCAGGAGTTTTTTTAATATATTCTAGAGGTCAGTCCTTTTTCAATCCATTACTACAAATCTTTCCTCACTCTGTGATTTGCCCTTCACTATCTTAATGGTGTCTTTGGGGAACAAAAATATTTCATTTTAATAAAGTCTAAATAAGCAATCATTTATTTTATGATAGTGCACTTTATATCCTGCTTAAGAAATCTTTGCCTGCTCTAAGTCATGAAGATATTTTCCCACATTTCTCAAAGCTTTATTGTTTTACCTGTCATGATCCATCTGGAATTGAGTCTGAGTATGGTGTGAGTTATGGGTCAAGGTTTAACTTTTGGCTATCCAAATGTTCCAGTTTCATTATAGCAGCTTTATTTGTAGTAGCCAAAAACTGAAAACAACCCACATATACATAAACAGTACAGAAATAAAGTGTGGGATTTTCATACAATTAAACATTATTGGACAATGAAAATGAAAAACATGATGGCTCCCCTAGACGGGATGAACCAAAGAAGCTAAGCTGTAAGGAACGCACACTGTTAAGGTTCTATTGTTATAAATAGGCAGAATTAATCAGTGATAAGGACAGTGGTTATCTCTACGAAATGACTGGTATTGGGCTTTCAGTCAGCAGATAATATTCTACAGATTTTTCTGAGCGGTGGTCACACTGGTGTATTTGCTTTGTACAAGTTTTTAGAGCAGTTACTTAAAAATCTGTGCCCTTTACACTATGTATATTCTTAAACTTAAAAATATGTTTGCCATAAAAGGTGCTGAAAAGGCAAATGTAAGAGGAAAATGCTCATTAGATTTAGCAAAATAAAGCTTCTCTCTAGAGAGAGCAGTCCATTGGAGCAGTTTCAAGTCAGAAAGGGGGAAAATTAGAGTGGGCAAAGGAGTGAATGAGAGATGAGATACTAAAATAATACTTTCTCACAAAAGCTTGTGAATAGAAGGAGAGAGGCGGCAGATGTATAAAAATATGATTGTCTCAGGAAGAAAGGAACTAAAACATGTTATGCTATGCAAAAAAATTAATAGAGAAAAATATATTGAAGATACAATAGAGGGGTCTGGGGCTCTACTCTGGAATTCCCTCCAAAATTTCTCCAAAAGAAATAGAATTATCTTAAACCCCCTCCTCCCTAGGAATCTCATCAAATAACCAGGAAAGATTAACCACCAGAAAGGAGAAAAGACTAGGAGTTGCCACCAGGCCCAAACTGACTTTTCATTTATTCTGAGAGCAGGTCAGGGAGATTTGCTAGGAGACTTTACCTGCATAGAAAAACACCTTTGTTCCTGTGCAGTTCCACCCATCAGCTTCCTGTAACATGCCTCATCCAGCCCCCAAAGAGTCACTTGCTAACCACTGTCTGAGCATTGGACCTATTCATTCCCTCATTTCCCTCTCCCCTATGAAAAGGGCATTCAAGCCTCAACAATCTGGCCCCTTTTTGAGTTCCTATTTTGTATGATTCCTCATATATACATGTGCACACATATCCATGTAATAAATTTGTTATGCTTTTCTCTCATTACCTTTTTGTTATAAGGGTACTGGTCATGACCTTTGATGATGAGGTCATTGTCAAATGACCTTTCTGCCCCTACATTGCCCATCTTATATTTAATTTTATTTTACATTTTTGTTCTTGTTCTTTAACCAACTAGTTCTCAAATCTATAAATCAGAATTTCTTGTGATCTCCTCAAAACTATAGATTCCCAGGCCCCACCACTATAGATTCTACTTTAATAAATGTGCAGTGAGCTGTGACCATATAATGTTTTTTACAAGTAATTTTGATGCACAACCAGGACTGGGAATATTTGGAATCTCAGGGAAGTAAAAACTAAGTTTAATAACTTAGTACTTTCTTTTTTGACTTTTCCCTATTGATTTTTTTAAAAATTGTATTGTATCTCATTTTTATTTATGTATTTTTACCCTTTACACTAGTTTCTAGCATTAAATTAAATTTCTTTTAAGTATCATTTTATTGCCTGCGTCATATCCCACCTTGTGGATAAATGTACCATAATTTACATAAGTAAACTCTCCACCCTCCCACATTTTCTGTCATGAACATTTACAGTAATATTTCTATTTGAGGGAATAAAGAAAACAAAGTAAATAGCCCCAAAACCTAAATACTTGATATTTTTCATTACAGCATTCTAGAATAGCCACCTTTGTTAAATTCATGCTCTTTACCATGTGGCCTAGTTGATGTCTCAATAAACAAAATTATAGTCTATATCTTTAGTTTTACCTCCTAAAAACCATACCAGTGTAAATACACTTAATGATACAGTCCTTGTTGCTAAAACAAAACAGAAACTCTGATATGATTGAATACTTAAGGAAATTCTACAGATAAGTTGTTACAAGACTTCAAAAAGAAAATATTTTACTAGTGTTAATATGAATACATTTCCCCTTGCAATTTATAGTAAAATGATGCAACTATATTATAAACTTGTGCTGTACAACATAGTGGAAACATGCATCATCTATAAATTCATTCCTACACTGAAATGAATTTATAAATCGTGTATAGTTGTACATGTATACACATATATTCATATAAGATATTTAGCTGTGTAAATAAATTTGTAGTACATATACCAACATACATAAATAATGTTAAAATAATGATCGGGGTGATTACAAGCAAGTTGCAAAATGATACATACTGTTCAATTTATATAAGATTTTTTTATACCAGAATAATGCTGTGTATTATATAGCAACTAATACAAATGAGTTAGAAGTATAAAAGAATATATGGGAATGATTAAAACCCAATTCAGAAATGGTTACTTCTGGGAAAGGAAGAATGAGAACATGAGTACAAGGGGAGCTTCAACAGTGTTAAAAATATTTATTCTTTCAAACAAAAAGGAAAATATGACCCAAAGTTGCAAAATATTAAAATAAAAAGATACTGAGTAATAGTTTAATGACTACTTGTTAAGCTAATTTCTTTACTTTGATATTTTTAAATATTTTTTTAAATTGGCTAGCATAATAATTCAGAGCACTGAATGCTAATGTTAATTTTAATGTCCCTATTTGGTCTGGAACACAGAGCTTGTCTTCCCTTTTCTACAATTCTTTAGTCAGTAAAATGAATATGTTAATATGTCTCCTTCCTTTACACAGATGGTAATTGGCTAAAAGCAGCAATAACTATAAAGCACATTAAGTTCTATGTAGAATTAAAATACTTAAATCAAGAAAAAGAACTTTTTCCCCCTCTGGTAAAGAACCTCTAATCTATAAGAACAGGGAAAAAAAAAAAATCAATCAAAGGCCACATAAGTTAAAAGTAATTCAATTTAGCTTTTTTGTGCTCTTTGTTAAACAGAGTGAAACAAACACTCTACTTATTGATTTTTTTTAATTAACAAGAAACATAAAATGTATCCAATAAATAAAACAAAAAATAAACTTCCATTTTGTATTATTTCTAGGTAAGAGAAACAGTGAGACAAGAAAGAGAGATGATGAAAGGGAAGAAGAGGGATGATGTATTAATAAATAGAGCAACAAGGACAAAGAGACGCATATGTTCTAAGAATAGCAAAACAATGGCTCTGAAAAAGACATATGCAGAGAAGCATTGTCCATACACACACAGCAGCAGCACCTACAAACAGAATATACATTCAGAAGCATGCGCAGAGGCCCACTGTTATTAAGGATAGAAAATATTCAAACTTGTTTACAGCTTCCACATGCTTTGCATAAAAACCTCTCCATTTTTTATCCACTGGCCCAGATCAGCTCCCATTTTCCAGGATAAACCCTGACTTGGAGCAAGCGGGATTAAGCAGTTTTTATGGCTATGCCTTAACACAAGTAACCAGTCATGTTGGTTCCACCTTTACCATGTTTTTAATCCATTGAGATTCTGCCCTTCCTAATGGCTCAATTTTTTAGCAACATGATTCTGCCTCTGACACTTCCTTCTGAGTCCATAATATGGTAACCTTCCTGTTTTTGTAGCAACATGGATGGAACTGGAGGTCATTGTCTTAAGTAAAACAACTCAGGAACAGAAAGTCAAATATCACATGTTCTCACTTACAAGTGGGAGCTAAATAATGTGTACACATGGACATAGAGTGAGTAATAGGAGACATTAGATTCTCAAAAGGATGAGAGGTTAGGAGCAGGATGGAGGATGAAAAATTACTTAATGGGATACAATGTACGTTATTTGGGTGACAGATACACCAAAAGCCCAGGCTTTAGCACTATACAATACATCCATGTAACAAAATTCCCCTAAGTTTATACAAATAAAAATATAGCAAAACCATAGATCCAACAATCCCACTACTGGGTATATCTCCAGAGGATACAAAATCAGTATGTCAAAGAGGTATCTGCACTCTCATGTTTATTACAACACTATTTACAAGAGCCAAGATATGGAAGCAACCTAAGTGTTGATCAGTGGATGAAGAGATTAAAAAATACACAATGAAATACTATTCAGCCATAATAAAGAAGGAAACCCCACCATTTGTGACAACAGGAATGAATCTGGAGACAATTATGTTAAGTGATACACAGAAAGACAAATGTAACCTCTTCATGTGGAATCTAACAAAGTTGATCCCATAGAAGTAGAGAGTATAATAGAGATTACCAGAGGCTATAGTGGTTAAAGGGGAGGGGAGATTTGGAGAGTTATTGGTCAAAGAATGCATAAGTACAGTTAGATAGGAGAAATAAGTTCAAGAGATCTATTGTACAACAGCATGATGACTATCTTCAATGACGATGTATTCTTAAAAAAATGCTAAAAGCTAAGTGTTCTCACCATAAAAATGGTTACTATGTGAAGTAATTCATTTGTAATCAGCTAGATGTAACTATTCCACAATGTACATATACTTCAAAACGTCATGCTATGCACAAATACATGCAATTTTATATGATAATTTTTAAACTAAATAAATTTGGGGGGAAAAAGCAATAGAACTAGGTTGCAAGTTAGGATCCAGATATACTCAATAGAGCCACAGCATGCCTCTTTCATTGACTAGACCTATACCGAGATATAGCTCCTAACACATGACTTCCAGGTATCAGCAATATCTCACTCACAGGTATTTTTGGGAACCCCCTATGGTATCTCTTATGTGCTCACAATCACTTCTATCAGCTATCGACTGGTGTCTGCCTTGATCTGCTGCAGGCCACTTGGAGATGGCCTGCTCACCACTACCAACCACAGGGTACCACTTGAACACACTCATTCATATTCCACCCAAAGGCACTATCTCCCACTGGCCCCAATGCTGCAGACACCATCTCTAAAAGTGCTACTGTATCCTCCAGATTCCTCAGTGCATCCAAGCCACGTTTTGAAAAAAAAATTTGGGGAAAATAATCCCTTCTGCCACACTTTTATTGGCAAACATTTATTGTTCATAGTACTGTACTGGCCACTGGGGCTGCAATGGATTGCAAACAAGGACATAGTAACTGCTCACAAAGAGCTTACAGGTCAGTGAGAAAGGATATCTACCACATTGACGTTCACAGTATGCCAAAATTATGCTAAATACTGTATCTGGATTTTCTCCTTTATCATCACAATAATTCTAGGAGGTAGGACATTTTTATTATCACCATTTTATAAAATGTTGTAGTAGGATTAATGGCCACTCAGAGATATCAGGTCCTAGCTCCTGACACCTGTAAATGTTAATCAAGAAAAAGAATCCTTGTAAGATGTGATTAAGGCAAGGATCTTGACATGGGGAGAGTATCCAAGATTATCTGGGTAGGTCCTAAATCTGATCACAGTGTCTCTTTTATAAGAGAGAGGCAGAGGAAGATTTCACAGAGAGACAAAGGGAGAGAGAAGGGAATGTAAAGACAAAAGCAAAGACGGAGGTGATGCAGCCACAAGCCAGGGATTTCCAGAAAATACCAGCAACCACCAGAAGCCAGAAGAGGTAAGGAACAAATTCTCATCCAGAGCCTCCTAATGGAGCACAGCCCAGCTGATGCCTTGATATTGGAATTCTGGGCTCCAGAATTATGAAACAATAAATTTCTGTTATATAAGCCACTGAGTTTGGAGTAATTTGTTATGACAACTACAGGGAACCAATACAGATAGGAAACTGAGGCTTAGCAAAGTAATTTATCCAAGGGAACAAAGTGAAAAACTTACATAACTGGGGTCTAAACTCAAGGAAAATGTTTCCAGAGCTCTCTCTTAGACACTAGGCTAAGATAACTTTACCAAAATATCTTCAGGACACCAAATCCATGATTTTTGTGTACTAGAATCTCAAAGAATGTTTCATAAAAAGAGTTGCTTCTGGAAGTGCTATTCTTCCCATCCAGGTAGAAATCCCTGGAGTGGACTAACAGATGGGGACAGATCCCTGCAATATTCTCCATGCTTCTTCCCTTCCACAGCCTCTATGCCATTCTGCTACATCTGTCCTCTTCCCTCCTCTCCCCCCGCAAAAATCCTCATGAACATAAACGTTTGCAAATTAACTCCTAGTGGACCCACCTTCAGTCACATAATTAGGTAAAAGAATGCATTCAAAAAATAATACCCTAAATTTACATTATCTGTCAAAAATATCTCAAATAATGAATAAAATCCCTAGGTAGATAAATATTAAATAAAAAAGAAAAATAGAAGACAATAGGGAAATTCTCAAAGGAATCTAAGCTATTCTCTGAATTCTTTCCTCAATATTTAATGTATTTATGTATACCCAAAAGGTCTCACTTGCAATGCAATTATTCTGCCACCCCCATCTATACTTTTCAATTTAGTGAATTGACCATTTCTTCAAAGAACATTCCTGAAATATGCATGATACAAAAACATTTCTGAGGAAATTTTTCACGACCGAGAATCACTTTGTTGTTGTTGTTAACAGAGAACTGATGTGAGGTGTCTCTGCAGAGCAACAGATTCAATTTTGTGAAACATTAGGAAAACAAGAAATGGTGTGATGTTTCAGAATATGGTAGGAAGGGCTTCGTTTTAGTTCATCTTGGGCTTTGAGTTCAATAGACCTGTCTGATTGCCTCCAAATGCAATGTTGCAGAAAATGAGATACTTTTTTTATTTAATACGTCATTTATAAGTTCTATAGCAATTCTACAGAGCCAATACACATTATTCTCCCAAACCAAAGAAGCAATATCCTGATTTTGTTATTACCACTGGTCACTGGGACTTCTGCTCAAGCACATTAGCTTACATTTTCATAGATAATGCTTTCAAATTTTTAAAGTATTATCAGGCATTGTATCTTTACCTGGACTCTCCTATGACTACCACTCTATTTCCATTATCCCCCCCACTCTCCAACTTCAGTTGTTTCTTCAAATTTAATCTATGTTTCCTTCCTTTCTCTATCTACACACTTGCTCTTCCTTATAACCACAGTGACACTGGCGTCCTCAAATACCATCTGTACTCAAAATATTCTTCTCTGCCTGATTTTTTAAAAAAATAGATAAATTAAGTAAGTAGAAAAAACTCAAGATATCTTTAACATGATATAGAGTAGATTAGATATAGATTAGATATATACAGGTTGAGCATCCCTAATCTGAAAATCCAAAATCCAAAACTTTTTGAGCATTGACATGACACTACAAGTGGAAATTTTCATACCTGATATCTTTGCGCCTTCTCATGATTCAATATATACAAAATTTGTTCCATGCACAAAATTATTTAAATTTTGTATAAAATTGCCTTCAGGCTGTATGTATAAGGTGTATATAAAACATAAATGAATTTTGTGTTTAGACTTATGTCTCACCCAAGATATCTCATTATGCATATGCAAATATTTCAAAATCCAAAATTTAAAACACTTCTGGTGTTTTAAAGAATTTGGATAAGGGATTGTATGCACACACATACACACACACATATATCTCCATCACACTGTGCAACTTCAGGGGCAATTATTCCCATGTATGCTGGTTGTACAATGTGGTGACACTACATGATTTCATATCTGGAAGATCAAGAAAATCTAAAAATAATTTAAAAATTTAGTAAATTGACAGTGAAATTGATACACAGAATACATAGCTTTCATGTATAAAACTAGTTAAAATATGTAATGGTAGAAAAGACCCAATTTATAATAGCAATTTAAAAATATTAAATACATAGGGATAAAACTAACATGAAAAGGGCAACATGAGACTTCTAGTTTCCAGCTGAGCACATAAGGAGCTCAGAAGTTGTTGCTCCATCCTAACAACAAATAAAAAGCTAAATAAACTGAAAAATCAACAATTATTCTTAGCTCCATCAGGGAAGTAAGGTCAGAGGGCAAATGGCTTCTCCAAAAATTGGAGACAGGTAGACACAGAGGATCACAACATACTGGAACAGAAACTCATGAGCAGAACCCCCACCAGGGACCAGTACCAGGGTAGAAAACCCTATGCTATAATTCAAAAACTGCTAGAGACTCAGTATGGACAAGTTTGAGAGAGAAAAACTCCAGGAGGCCCAGACATCCAGGAGACACTGCACTTTTGAGAGTTTTGCTACCAGGAACTCAACCAAGTTCTCACAACAGGTTTTAAATTAATTCATCTGAGAACCACCTAATAGCAATAACTACTAGGACTTCAAACACTCAGCCTTTGACTCCAACTTTCAGTGTATTTGTCATTTGTTATAATTAGTGTCAAATTTTTAGTCATATCTAGAAGATAAAAGATGTCTGCAGGTAGCTCGTTGCTACAGCAAAATCAAGTAACTATTTGGAAGGCTGAGTTTCCGTGCTCCCTAACCCAAGGTCCTATAAATATACCTCTCTTCAATCACTTCTTTTTGCATGAAACCCAATGTGGAAAAGAATGTGTCAGCTGTCATTAGTATTTCTGCTCATGAGGGGTGCCCTATACCTCACACAATTACTTTCATCTGTTGCCTACACCAATCTCTCTTTTCCTTGGGGAAACCTAGTAATTTCACCCACCCTGGCACCAAGTTCTCTTTAGCCAAAATGGCTTCTGAGGAACACAAAAATATTCCCATACTCTTAAAGGCTATGTCCTGTTTTCTCTTTTCTCTCAATGTAGAGAGATGTGAGTCACACACAGCTTGCGAAAGACCTTTGGGGACTACTTTGTCAAAATTCTATTAGAAAATGGAGAGCAGAAACATATTTTCTTATTTTGATTATTTTCAGAGTACTATGGTTTTAGCAACCTGTTCATTGGCAACACACAGGCCCCTGCAGCAGGCTTTTCCCCATGTGGGAAGTGATGATGGCACCCTACATATGCTTATTGATGAGCTGCCCACACCAGCGCCATATGCCTGCTGGGCACTGGCAGCAGACTTGACCCTGCACATGCAGAGATACTCTGCTCTAAGCAGTTGCAACTTCATTCCTTTGGAATCAGACTTTTTTAGTTTATTTTTTAATTTCAGAATATTACATGGGTACAAGCACTTTGATTACATATATTGCCTTTGCACTGCCCCAGTCAGAACTACAAGTGTGCCCATCCCCCAGAAAGTGGGCACTGCACTCATTAGGTGTGAATTTACCCATCCCTCCCTCCACCCCCCTCCCACCTGCCAGACATCTGATGAATGTTACTTCCATATGTGCACATAAGTGTTCATCAATTAGTACCAATTTGATGGTGAGTACATGTGGCGTTTGTTTTTCCATTCTCCTGATACTTCACTTTGAAGAATGGGCTCCAGCTCCACACAGGATAATACAAGAGGTATCAGTTCACCATTGTTTTTATGGCTCCATGTAGTACTCCATGGTATACATAGACCACATTTTATTAATGTCGTATCTTCAACATTCCTTATAGCTGAGTAATATTCCATGGTATACATATACCACAGCTTACTAATCCAATCATGTATTGATGGGCATTTGGGTTGTTTCCACATCTTCGCGATTGTGAATTGTGCTGCTATAAACATTCGGGTACATGCATCTTTGTTACAGAATGACCTTTTTTCCTTTGGGTAGATACCCAGTAGTGGGATTGCTGGATCAAATGGTAGTTCTATTTTTAGTTCTTTGAGGTGTCTCTGTATTACCTTCCATAGAGGTTGTACTAGTTTGCAGTCCCATCAGCAATGTATGAGTGTTCCTCTCTCCATGTCAGCACCAACATTTGTTGTTTGGGGACTTTTTGATAAAAAGCTAATCTCACTGGAGTTAAGTGATATCTCATTGTGGTTTTGATTTGCGTTTCCCTCACGATTAGAGATGTTGAGCAATGTTTCATATGTTTGTAGACTGGAATCAGCACTTCCAATTTTCTTAGGGTAGAATTGTGGAAATGCTTAGAATTGTTTGGGCTTTTTTTTTTTCTTTTTTCCTATAGGTCCACAATGGCAGAACTGCTGGTGTGGGCAGTTTTCCTTGGCAGCCTCATTTCATTTCTAACCAGGACAATAAGAAGCTCAATAAGACATAACATACAGATATAATTCCATAATTTTTTCTTCCACTATTTACTAAATGCAAACCTTAATTTACTTCCATAATTTTACCCGTGATTTGTTATAGAAATATTTAGAATGTTTGTTTCAAAGACTATCATTAGTTAGAGAAACAAGATTTAAATATTTGCTTCTAAGTATAGTCATGTGTGTTTGGGGGCAATCAGTCATTAATCAAGAACATACTGAGCTCCCACCAGGTCAAAACACAGCACATCTGGGAATCTAATCAGGTTTCCATCACAGTCCTCTCTGGGAACTTACAAGAGTATAGAAAAGATTTCCATCCTGAAAGTAGCTATTTTTGGAAATAGTTTGTAAAAAGGATAAATTAGCAAGCTGAGCACCCAGTGAAATCCTTCATATACCTGGGCACTTTTTTGTTATTACTAAAATAAAATACCTAAAGCAAAAGGATAATTTGTTTTGGAACAAATGTAAATTGCATTATATGGGATTGGTGAATGGAAGAATGATGTCAGGATAGCATGGAAGTTGAAATGGTTTGTGCAGAATTTTTTTAGCCCATTAATAATTTGTGCAACTGAGTACTAGCAGCTGAACTCAAAGAACACTAATATAGCAGAACACAGCAAGCCACTGCACATTTGCCCCATGCCCTTCCTCTTGACTCAGTTTGGTCATGGGCACTGTCTCGGAAGAGCTTATTGCAGGTTCTCCCAGATCTTTGTACATTTTATCTTTGTCTCTCTAACTCAACGGCCTCCATTTTGCCTACTATCTCCTATCCTACCCCTGTCATCAAAGTACCTTTTTTAAAAAAAAAAGTAAATTCTACATTTACTATAGTATTTTTGTATTTATTAAGAATTTTACAGGTCTGTTGAAACTATACTAAAATTGTATTAGGATTATTATTGTTTTGTTAGTGCTCTGGTCACAACGTTGCATAGGTTTTGAGTGATCTGCCCAAGATTCATTTTCCCCGTAAGTTCTGCTATTTTAGTGCACAATTTTGCAGAATACAAGGTTTCCAAGAACCCATATACAAGCCAAATGAGAACTCAGTGAAGGCAAAAATCACTGCAGATATTGAAAGATTATTAGGGAGGGTGTTACAGCTACAAGCCCGATTCAGATGTTGAAGGAAGGGTAAGACTCAAACAAGCACAGAAACGGGAAAAGGTGGGAAGAGCAGCAGGAGCAAAGAGAGAGAAGTTATCAGTTAAACCATGTGGTTAAACCATCAGTAAAATGGTATCAGATAGGAAGAAAGTGTTTTGAATTAGGCTTGCCTAGAATACAAAGGCCTAGGATGCTGAAGTTTCTTCTGTGAAGACCCAGTGGAGACTTTGGAGTGGAGGTGGGAACTAGGGGATTGACAAAGCATTTCATTTTTAGTGCAGCAAGGGCTTCTAAAACCAGAATCTAGTTTACCCCCATTCTTTTATGCTTAAAAAGCTGAGGTCCAGGTAGGTGACTGACTTGTTCACATTCATATTTATTATTATAGTGGCCCATGTCTCCTGGTTCCCGGTCCAAGCTCCTATGACCGTACCCATGTAGTACAGAAGGCATTTAAGAAACAATATTATGATTACTGCAATAGTCAATAGTCCACTATTGTTAGAAATAGAAAGAAATTTATTTACAAGACTTCATGAAGAGAGGATCTATATCTAGGCATGGGGAATGACTACTGAGTGATCGATAAGTATTTCCTGAAGTTGTAATTTCATGTATGTATTTCTGTAGATAACAAATTATTAGAGCTAATTCACGTGTCTCTTTTGTGGTAATACATGAACTGTTGAGGTAGTACTTGATAACACCTAGCAGATACTTGTAGGGTTAAAATGTAGACAACTATATTGCTCATCTCTGAAAATAAGAATGGAAAAAAGCAGGGGGAAAAGTTAAGCCATGTATAGGATGATGAAATTATTCCATGAAGCTGGACCCTGACTGAGTTCTACTCTGCTCTTTCCAGGAAAAGAGGTGCCAAACAAGAAGATCTTCCCTGCTCCATGATCTGGCTGGTTAGGAAGAGAAAGCCAATGAAAACTCCCCAGGTGGGTTGAGGGAACCAACCCTTCACAGTCATATGGCCAGCAAATCATACCCATGCAGCATTGATACAGCATGAGATGAAGATGTCACCTGGTGCAATGAGCTGGCCCTTTAGGAAAGGGGCCCCCAACCTATGGTGAGTTGTGTAAGTATTTCATTATATATTACAATCTAATAATAATAGAAATAAAGTGCACAATAAATGTAATGTGCTTGAATCATCCCAAAACCATCACCCCCACCCCACTCCCCATGTCTTCCATGACAATGGTCCCTGGTGTCAAAAGGTTGGGGACTGCTACTTTAGATCTCATCAGAGAGGTGTTTCCTTGGTACAGTACCACTTTTAAAGCCCGAAGTTATTATTTTGTCAGTGTTCATCACTTTCTAAGAGACTGTAACAACATCATACTCTCATCTTAACCAAACTGCCAAGAGACTGCTGCATCCACCAAAATGCCTATGAGAAAAATTGGACCACAATACCCAGAATCACTCATTAATGCATGAATTCACTTTAAAAATCTATTTAGAAACCAAAGTGTAATCAGAAAATTGTGCAGTATGCATGGAGACAAAGGAAGGGAATTATTTGACTGACTTTAAAGCCCTTGTCATGGAGCAATGACAGCCTCAGGCATCCAAACGCAAATTGATATAGATCTGCCAAACAGGCAAGAATACACACGGTCACTGGTTAAAGCTGCAGTGAGCTAGTTTTAGGGAAATATTTTCATGAAGTGTCTTCTATGGAAAACAACCTCGAATTAGATTTTGAGCAATTATAAGCAACTTTGTAGGAGCTGCAATTAGAATCTTTACATGATACATGATTGTAAAATAATTCAAAGCACAATTTTACTTTGCTGAAAGTTCATGTTTGTAAAAACTATCCTATGAACACTTTCCAGGTAATTTCAGATTAATCTGATAACAGCAGCTAATTAGACTATGAAGGAAATTAGTGAATTAATTGTGGTTATCTTGGAACACCAGTCTTCTGGAAGATTGGGTGGGAGGGAGGCTTGATTAAAATTGCTTACTTCAGAAACAGTTTAGAGAGTAAAACAGTAAAATTAAATGGGAAGTCTGGAGAGAGAGAAATATACAACATTATCAGAGAAAAAGCCAACTCTTTAATACTGCCTGTAAATGTGACTCATGGCAGAATATTAGATTTACAACAAAAAACAGATGTTTCATTCAATTGGATTTATTTAAAGTATACTGTGAAAATCAATGGCACAATAATATGCATCAAACTAAAATCTTACATAGTCTCTGCAAAATCTCATAATTTTATGTTTGGCCAGATGTTTTCATCATTACTCCAAGCATGGCTTGGACCTTTTAGATGCTTTCAAATTTTTTATCTTTCTTAAGAAAAGTTTCTGCTTTACCTAATCTAGTACATGACAAAAATACTAATACAGGGTAATGAGTTCTGTCTGCTTATGTTGCCTGCATACTCACTATGCTACATAACTCAGGGAACAAAGGGGTTGATGGTGTGCTCAACAAATTGCCTAACCTGGATGCTGTTTCCAAAGAGCTTTGGGTTTTCCCTGTGACTGTGACCTTAGAATGTAGTCATCCCTTTATGGATCCTTCTATTCATCTTCATGGTGATGCTTTATGACAGTAATATGTTGTCAGGTTGGTCTTCCTGAGCATAGGAAAAAAATGTCTTCATTGCAAGGATGAGTATATATGTAGGTACAGCACATACACAAAAGAAAATATAATCACAGAGGAAGACCCAAGTCCATCTTTTTCCCTCCCTCAATTGGAAAGAATTCTGTCAAGTCAACTCATCCTACCATTTTCCTGGTCTAGAATGCTTCCACTTAGAAGTTAGTAGGTTTTCATTTTTGTTCTTTTTCTTTTGTCTCTCCCACATCCTTTTTAGGCTCTCTCCTAGGTATTCAAACAAGCTTTCTATCTTTGATCTCTAATTACCATTCTCCCATTTATCTACCTGTCTAATATGTGCCATATAAATAGTTCCTAAGCAATGGGACTGTGCTAGGGATTGGTGACAATATAAAACTGTAAGACATACTCTCTAGTTTCTAAATGCCTACACTGTAAGAAGGAAAACAGGTCCATGTTAAACAAAAATACAAATAATATTTAAACATCTTTTTTTCCACCAATATTTACTGAATGTAGAAAGTGCCTCTAGAGTTCAGAGACTAAAAATACAGATGTGGGCAAGGGAAGACTCACAGCAATGTGGGATGTAGCAATAAGAGCCTGATTTGGGGTAGTGGACCTTTTCATACTGCCAAATTCCCAGAGAGGGATAGGCTGTGGCCCTTTCCATAAATAACTTAATAACATAATAAAAAGTCCTTAGGCAGTATAAAACAAAGGGTATGAGCCTCAACTCTGGGAGTAATATCACCCAGTTCAAATCCTGGATCTGCTATTCAACAACTATAGGCAAGTAACATAACTTCTTTGCAACTTGGTTTCCTTATCAGTAATGCAGAGTTGTGCTAAGTATAAAATAAGTTAATATATGTAAAATACTCTAGTATAGTGCCTCACACACAGTAAGCTCCATATAAACATTTGCTATTATCATTATCAATTGCTGATGATGCCAAAGGCTTCTAAAAGCACATGTGGCTTTCTAACAACACCACTGGCCATACACATGGGGAACTGGTACTGAATGCATGTGGCATGTTGCTCTTGTCTTTTAGTAACCAGATTCAATTGACATAGTTGTTTTGTGAAGGGAATTTAAAAAGTGTAAGTAGGAAGTGGAAAAGAAGAAAAACAGGGCATGGTGATCAAATCTCTCCCAATTACAGATACCACTTTCAAACCAGATCAAACTATCATCGCTCAAGCCATAATTTAATATAAGAATATGCACATTATGTTTTGTTTAAAATTCACAAATTCTAAAGTAATTTTCCAAAGATTTTTTTTTTTGCCTCCATCTCCTTCTTCTGTGTATACTATTAACTTCAAAAGCTGGATCAGAAGCACAACTTGCTTTTCTAAGCACTTTTCTTATTTGCATGTAAAACTTTCTTACTTGTTATCCCTCATAAATATCAATAAGATGCTTTAACTTATCATTATGAGTTCCATAAAAATGCCATGTACTTTGCTTTCACATGTCTTGACTGGCATTTAGAAGAATTGTTGGTGGCATCTGGACAAATACTTTGCAGTTGTGGGTGAAAATGCTTGATATTTAGCATCATTTCTCAAATTGTGATTTTTATGGAAGCATTTGGAGGGAGAATTCATGAGCTGGGAGGGCCCATGTGATGGAAGGACAGGATATGCCAGGTGTAGATGAAAAGTGGAATCAATAGTAAAGGGGGCAATAAGTTGGAAATCAAGTCTTTGTTTATTTAAGTATGCATTTCAACATCATATTTATGTTTTGTTCCAGTAAGGAGACCTAGATACGTCAACTAACCTGAAATAATTAGCTTGTGGAACACTTCAGAGGAAAAAGAAAGCAAAAAATAAAATTATTATCATCATACTTGTAATAGCATCTGTGTTGTGTAACAGGCACCTTGAAACAAGTTTCAGATCTTGAGAAATCTAATTTACTTTATAGAAAACCACTCAAAATCCTTTTACATTAAGCTATGCCATGAAAAAATATCAAAAGAGTAAAGAGAATTCACCATAAGAGACAGTACAGAGACACAGATAGGGGAAAATGGGAAGAAGCAAATGGGAAAGGCAAGTTAATATACAAATTAGAAATTGAATAGAGTAACACTTGTTAACCCTTGGGGATGCATGTTACCAGTGGGGAAATCAGAATAGGTATCTCCTCATTTCCATTGAAAGATCACCACTCCTATTTCAATTGTTGAAAAACAGTTGAAAAGAAGTGAGAATACTTTAAATGCTAATGCTCTTAAAATTTCTTAGGAATAAAGTAGAATACAAAATTTCAATCCTAGATTTACTGGATCCTAGATACATGTGTCATTGTGGTCAGGTAGTAAGAGCATTAGAATGATCTAAAGTCCTGGTATTATCTAAGATAATAGAAATAATGTTTATTAACTTTTGATTGAGTTAAGTATGATACCCATGTATATTTAAATAACTAGAATAACTATTAAAAGAATATACAAGGAGTACATAAATTCAAAACAGTAAAGAAGACCAATGAAACAGAACAGAGAACCCAGGTATAAAACCATTCACACATTGCCATCTGATCTTTGACAAAGTAGACAGCCATACACATTGGGGAAAAGAATCCTATTCAACAAATGGTGCTGGGAAAATTGGATAGCCACATGCAGAAGAATAAAACAGGATACACATTTCTCACCCTTCGCAAAAATTAATTCAAGATGGATAACAGACTTAAATCTAAGACATGAAACCATAAGAATTCTAGAAGAATACGTTGGAAAAACTTTTAGATATAGGCCTAGGCAAAGAATTTATGAAGAAGACCCCAAGAGCTATCACAGCAACAATAAAAATAAATAAATGGGACTTGATTAAATTAAATGCTTCTACACAGCCAAGGAAACAACCAATGGAGCAAATAGAAAACCTACAGAATGAGAGAAAATATTTGCAAGCTATACATCCAATAAAGGTCTAATAATCAGAATCTACAAAGAACTCAAGCAAATCAGCAAGAAAAAAAATCAAACAACCCCAATTAAAAAGGGGGCAAAAGACATGAACAGAAGCTTTTCAAAAGAAAAAAGACTAATGGCCAATAAACATGAAAAAGTGCACAACATCACTAATCATCAGAGAAATTCAAATCAAAATCACAATGAGATATCACCTAACTCCAGTGAGAATGGCTTTTATCAAAAAGTCCCAAAACAATAGATGCTGGCATGGATGCAGAGAGAAAGGAACACTTATACACTGTTGGTGGGACTGCAAACTAGTACAACCTCTATGGAAAATAGTATGGAGATTTCTCAAAGAACTAGAAGTAGACCTACCATTTGATCCAGCAATCCCACTACTGGATATTTACACAAAGGAAAAAAAGTCATTTAATCAAAAAGACTCTTGCACTAAAATGTTTATTGCAGCACAAACCACAATTGCAAAGATGTAGAATCAACCCAAGTGCCCACCAATTCATAAGTGGATTAATAAAATGTGGTATATGTATACCATGGAGTACTACTCAGCCATAAGAAACATGAATTAATACCTTTTGCAACCATTTGGATGGAACTGGAGACCATCCTCCTAAGTATTGCAAGAATGGAAAAACAAACACCACACGTACTCACTATTAAATTGGAACTAACCAGTCAGTAGTCATGTCCACAGATGCAAGTAAAATGCAATGGAAACCATGCAGGTGGTGGGGAGGAAGGGATGGGTGAAATCATACCTAACATGTACAATGTACACTATCTGGATGATGGGCACACTTATAACTTTGACTCAAGCAGTACAAAAGCAACCCTTGTAACCAAAACATTGTTATCCCCATAATATTCTGAAATTTAAAAAAAGAAAATAGAACATCAAAAAATATATATAAAACTTTAAAAAAGAAAGAATATACAGAATAAAAAAAGAAAACAATCCAAAAAATGTAAAAAAGCAGGAAAAATAGTACAAATAGAAAACTCATAATAATATACCAAAGAAATATTCAAATATTAACCAAAAAAAGATTTAATTATACCAAAGCACAAAAAGTGAACTTTAAAGCAAAACACAATACTAGAGACAAAGACAGTTGCTACATAATAAGAAAATATTCAATTTACTCATGTACACACAACATGGCTATATAAAACAGAAATATTACTATATTTCTTACTATAAAAACAGAAATATTAGGAGAAATCACAGTGGGAAATTTTTTCATACTTCTTTTTCTAATCAAAATGCAAAACATAATTCAAAAGGACATAGTGGATTTAAACAGTACAATTAACAAGTTTAATGATGATGAATAAATAGAGAATATTATATATAATATCTGGAGAATAAACATTTTTTACTTTTCAATACATATAGAACATTTTCAAAAACTTACCATGTACTTTGCCGAAGTGGAATTAAGTTAGAAATCAATAACAAAAGGTAAGTTAGAAAGAAAATATAGGAACACTTTTTAAGTGATGAGGAAAAAAATTCCCAATGGATATTAGAACGTATTTATACTGAATAATAATATAAACGCTATGTATCAAAACATGAGAGACAGAACTTAAGCAGTACTCAGGAGGAAATACATACCCTTAGGTCCTTACATTAGAAAAAATAAAGTCTCATAGTTAATGAGCAAATTATCTTACCTAATAAGGAAAAAAGGAACAGTATAGCAAATGTTTTTTTTTTTTTTTTTTTTTTGTTGAGACAGAGTCTCACTTTGTTGCCCAGGCTAGAGTGAGTGCCGTGGCGTCAGCTTAGCTCACAGCAACCTCAGACTCCTTGGTTTAAGCGATCCTACTGCCTCAGCCTCCCGAGTAGCTGGGACTACAGGCATGCGCCACTATGCCCGGCTAATTTTTTCTATATAGATTTTTAGTTGTCCATATAATATCTTTCTATTTTTAGTAGAGACGGGGTCTCGCTCAGGCTGGTCTCGAACTCCTGACCTTGAGCAATCCACCCGCCTCGGCCTCCCAGAGTGCTAGGATTACAGGCGTGAGCCACCGCGCCCGGCCTGTTTTTTAAAAATTATGGAACCAAGCTGTAAAGATGTGAAGAGTTTGACAAATTCTCTCCCCAAAGAAACAAGTACAAAACCAAGCAAAATTGTTAAAATCCACTATAGGAGGGCTCTGAAAATTGACTAAAAGGAAATAACAAATGGAGAAATATTTATTTTTGAAAAATTCCTACATATGTGGGTAAAAACTGTGGTAGTCTAGGATTCTTTTGCTAGGACTGCTCCCATACCCCCATTCAGCTCACTTAAGTGAGAATTAAAGTTTTCCCAGGGTGGGCTGGGCACGAAAACCAGCAGGCTTGCTGCCATAGGGAAAGGATTTGATTCGGGGTAGGAGATGAAAAGTGCTGCTGGAGGCATTAACAGCAAAAGTAGCAGACATAGGAGGAAACAAACAGAAAATCCATAGTTCTGCTAGCTTGAGTATGTGGCTTTGGTTAGGATAAATAATGGACCACCAGAAAGAAAAATTAAGAAAGAAAGAATAATAGCACAAACGGGAGGGGGAGGAAATTGAGCTATATTAGAGCAAAGTTATCATATTTTATTGGAAAAAAAACAATATTAATCTGATGTAAATTGTGATATGTTAAGATGTATATGGCAATTCCTGACACAACCATTAATAAACAAGCTCAAAATATAGATATTAAGAAATCAACAGAGGTTAATACTGTACACTGAAAAATACTTGTTTAACAGTATACGAAGAAGTAGAAGATGGTAAGAGGAACATGAAAAATACATGAGAAATACAGAAAACAGCAAAATGTCAGACAAAAATTCAGCTATATCAATAATTATACTAAATGTGAATGGACTAAACACTCAAATCAAAAGGTGGAGATAATCAGACTGTATAAAAAAAGCAAGACATAACTATATGCTGTCTAGAAGCAATTTACTTTAGAGTGAAAGATATAAATAGATTGAAAATAAAGGATGGAAAATGCATCATGCAAACAGTAACCATGAGGGACCTGGAAGGAACTACAGTAACATCAGAAAAATATATTTTAAGATAAGAAATATTACTAGTGAAAAAGAGAAAAAGTTGTATTGGTAAAATAGCCAATACATCAGGAAGATATATCAATTATAAACGTATAAGCACTTCACAACAAAGCCACAAAACACATGAAACAAAACATGTCAGAATTGAAAGTAGACATAGAAAATGTTGGATTTTTATTAAAATTAGAAGTGTAGATAGCTCTGTATTAGTATCTTATGGAAGAACTGAACACAAAATCAAGAAAAATACAGAAGATTTGAACAATATTATCAACCAACTTGAACTAACATTTATATACCACTCCATGCAACATCAGAGTACACATTCTATTCAAGAGCACAGTGAATAATACATGGTATAGATCATATACTAAACCATAAAACAAGTATCAATAGATGTTAAAATACTAGAATTATACAAAGTAGGTTCTCCGACCTTCAAATAATTAAAGTAGAAATCAACAACCATAAAGAAGTTGGAGAAATCCACAAACATTTGGAAATTAAATAACATACTTCTAAAGAACACACAAGTCAAAGAAGAAATCACAAGGAAAATTAGAAAACACCTTAAGCTGAATGAAAAATGAAAACACTATATGTCAAAATATATAAGAAGCATTTAGAGCAGTACTTACAAGGAAACTTAGAGCTTTAAATACCTATATTAGAAAGGAAAAAGCTTTAAAATCATTATCTAGTTTTCCACTTCAAGAAGTTAGAAAAGGAAGTGAAAGATACACCTGACCACTACAAAACATTGCTGAGAAAAATTAAAGAAGATTTAAACAAATGGACACACACATATGTTCATGGAGTAGAAACTCTGTACTATTCAAATAGAAACTTTCCCAAATTGAACTACAGACTTAATGCAATCATATCAAAATCTCAGCAGAATTTTTGTAAAGATTGACAAGCTAACCTTAAAATTTACATGAAAATTCAGAAGACTTAGAAAAGCCAACACTATTTTGAATAAGAACAATTGAAGGACTTTACAGTATTGAATTTTAAAACTTACTATGAAGCTACAATAATTTATAAAATGTAGAAGTTTAGTGTAAGGATAAACATAGAGCTCAATGAAACAATAAAGATTCCAGAAATAAATCCTCATATTTATATTTGATTGGTTTTTAATGAAGGTACCAAAGTAATTAAATGAGAAAAGGGTAATCTTTTCAACAGTGATGCTGGGAAAATTACATATTCATATGCAAAAGAAAAAAACATGGAACCTTACTAAACACCATACACAAAAATTGTCTCGAAATAGAGCACAGATCTAAATTAAGAGCTAAAACTTAAAAAAAAAAAAAAACTTCTAAAAGAATGCATAGAAAATCTTTGTGACCTTGGGTTAGGCAAATATTTCTTAGATATGATACCAAAAGCATAATCCATAAAGAAGTAAACTGGACTTCATCAAAATTTTAAATTTTGGCTCTTCAATATATACCATCAAGAAAATGAAGCCAAATCAGAGGCTGGAAAAAAATATGTGTTAATCTAATATCTGATAAAGGACTTATATCCAGAATACAAAAAAAAAAAAAAACACTTTAAATCTCAGAAATAATAAAACAACCCAATTAATAAATGGGCAAATATAATAACAAGTGTCATCAGATAAGATATACAAATCGCTAAAAAGTACATGAAAAGATGCTCAACATCACTAGGAATTAACAAACTGCAATTTAAAACCAACGTTCTTACTGCACACCTACAGGAATAGCTCTAATCCGAAAGACAGACAATATCAAGTGCTGCTAAATATATGGAGAAAGTAGGACCCTCCTACATTATTTATGGGAATAGGAACTGTTACAACTACCTTGGAAAACAGTTAAACAGTTTCTTGAAAAGTTAAACATAAACTTACACTCAACCCAGCAATTCTATTTATGGGTAACCCAGGAGAGATGAAAATACATGTCCACTCAAAGATATGTGTGCCAGTATTTATAGCAGTGTTATTTTTGATAGACAAATCTAGAAATAATTCAAATGTCCACCTGATGAGGAATGAATAAACAAAATATTTTATTACTGTATAATGGAATGGTAATTGCTACTAGTAATAAAAAGAAGCAAACCACTGATGCATACTACAACTTGTATACACCTCAAAAATGTTATGCTAGGTGAAAGAATCCAAACACAAGGGACTACATATTGTACAATTCCATTTATAACTGACTGGTCCTATAACCATTTAGAAAAAAACTTAACTAGGCAGGGCATAGTGGCTCATGCCTGTAATCCCAGTGACTCAAGAGGCTGAGGCAGGAGGGTGTCTTGAGGCTAGGAGTTCAAGACTAGCCTGGGCAACATATTGAGACTTCATCTCTAAAAAAAATTTTTTTTAATTGGCTAGGCATGGTGGCACAAGCCTAGAATCCTAGCTATTTGGGAGGCTGAGGAAGGAGAATCCCTTGAACCCAGGAGTTTGAGGTTATAGTGAACTATGACCACACCACTGCACTCCAGCCTGGGTGACAGAACAAGACTGTGTCCATTAAAAAAAAAAAAAAAAAACTTAACTAATTTTTTTTTTTTTTTTTTTTTTTTGAGACAGAGTCTCGCTTTGTTGCCCGGGCTAGAGTGAGTGCTGTGGCGTCAACCTAGCTCACAGCAACCTCAAACTCCTGGGCTTAAGCAATCCTACTGCCTCAGCTTAACTAATTAAAACTTGGAATCTTAAAATACTTTCGCTTAATAGAAAAGTCGGACTACACCTAAACTCATTTTAAAACACAGCAGATACATGGCAATAATTGACGATTTAATAGCTGATGTCAAGATACCTATGCTAATTATAATACATATTATATTAATAAACAATTATATAGAGAGAAAAAAATTAAATAGCATATCTACCTCAGACCACAAAAACACAAAATAAATCATTTCCAGGTGAATTAAAGAGATTTCAATGCAAAATGTAAAACATTTAAAGGTTTTCAAATGTAGAAAATATCTTTATGATCTTGGAGTATCAAAGTGTTATTTGTAACAAGATTTATAAAGTTTCTCACATTGAAAGACATGATAAAAAGAATGAAAATGTAACCTACACTCAAGCCACACAGTAGAAGATCTTTGCAACTTATATAACCAACATATGATTAGAATCCCAAATATATAAAGAACCCCCATAAGTCAATTAGAAAACAACAAAACCCAATATGATAATGGCAAAGATTACAAACAAGTATTTCACAAAAATATATTTTAATATTACACATATTAAAATTATCAAACTCAGTAATTGGAAAAATGCAAATTAAAATCATGAGATATCATTTTATACCAGACTGACAAAAATTAAAAGCCAGAAATGCTAAATGGTGAGAATGCAATGTGATGGGAACTGTCACAGACTGTAGGCAGGAGCAAAAGTTAATCAACCACAATGGAGGAGAGTTTAGCATCACCTAGTAAAATTGAATATGTACACACCCTGTGATGCAGCAATTCCAATTCTAAACACAGATGATAGAAAAAGTTAATGTACATGTGCACCAGAAGACATTTACAAGAATGTACATAGCAGCACTGTTTCCAAAAGCAGACACTGGAAATAACCAAATGTCCATCGGAAAAATAATAAATATTCATATAGAATTTGATGCAGCATTGAAAATGAATAAATCATAAGCTTGGAGAAATCTCAAAAACATAACTTTGAGCCAAAGAGACAAGTCCCAGATGAATACATACAGCATGATTCAATTAAATGAAGTTCAAAAAGAGGCTAATCTAAACATTTTAAGGATATGTACAGAGGTGGCTGGACCATAAGTAAAATCAAGAACTGGCTGAAAATCAGAATAGCAGTTACCTCTGGTGTGGAAAGGAGAAGAATGCCACACTGAGGGACACACAGGGAGCTCCAAACAACCTATAATGTTCTATTTCTTAAATGAGTGCTGGGTACAAGAGTGTTCATTTTATTATCTTTAACCTGTATATTATCTTCTATGCATTCTTTTCTGTATGTGGTGTTCCACAATTTTAGAAACTGTCTATTTTGAACTTCAATCTCAAACCTCATTTATTAATACAACTTTCACCACTCCCTGCTACCAGTCATTCCTTCTGGCCTGGAGGGAGGGTGACCAACCATCCCAGTTTGCTTGGAACTGCTCGGTTTTAGCACTGAGAGCCCCTCATCCCAGGACACCGCTCAGGCCGGGCAAACCAGGACGGTTGCTCACCCTATCTAGAGGATCTCAAGCAAGGAGGACAGGATTTTCTTTTTTACTCCTCCCTCCCCTCTCTTACCTTGGAGCAGAGGGAATTGTGCATGCCTCTGGGACCACTCCTCCTCCTCCATCCCTTTTCAAAGCCTTCATTTTGGTGTTGCAAGGTGGGGAGGTGAAGAAACTAGAGCGGACGAACACATGATTTACTGGTTTCTGTACCATCTTCCTTTGGTGGCTGAGACTGACTTGTCCAGTGACCTTGGTATAACAAGGCTGGCCCTCTGATAGGGCACATGTATGAGGATGCCAGCAAAGCTCTGCAGGGCCTCTCCAATGAATAATTCCCTTAGGTGGGGATTCTGGCAGGAGCTCAACTGACTCTTCCTGATCTGCTAACACATGGTGCTCCTCTTCTGCTCAGACCCTACATGGTGCTGACCCCTGTTGGGAGGATACAGAGAGAACATCCCAAGCGCTGCTTTCTTCTCTGGCTCCCACTCGTTGGGAACCCCCACAACATTGCTACACCGTTAGAAGGAGCGCAGGCTTCTTCGTTGCTGCCCTCGCTCTCAACCGTACTATCTATCTCCAATTCTAAACTTCTCTGATCAAGAGACTCAAAGCACAGATGAGCAAGTCCACTGCCCAAGCAGATACCCAAAAGGAAAACAAGGTACCAGCATGCCCTTTGCATGGCATCCCAAATCTTTATCGAATGATTTCCTGGGGCTGCTTTTACTCCACAAACACCATCCCCATGGGGGGATAGGGAAGAGTCCTAACACCACTTTATCCGCTACTAAGCCAGCCCCAACAATTCTCCTTCTGAATTCTTTTCAGTCCTCTGCTCACTTGGATATAGGGCAGGAGGAGTGGGAAACACATTTATGGGAACAGGACTGGTCCTTCCCCATTTTTATACTGCCCTCACAGCTGCCTGGCACCGTATAAAATACTAAGCACCTCTTTCTTCATTGGGCTGAGGAAATCATGGCATCAGCATCTCATTCTCTATGAGACACAGTCTCTGAAAAATAAATCTTTCCACCCTGCCTCATGTTCTTTGGGTGTAAATGTCAAAAAAAGACACATTATAAGATCTGTTCCTGAGACTTCACAGATCTCCACTGTAGCAATTCCTTAGATTAATGACATACTTTCAGAAAGACTCTATCACCTACTAGGGACATGCCAATTTCCTTTAATAGGTGCCATTAGGGAACAATCAGGTTGACTATATTAGTGTCTTGCAACCTGGCTACCCATTAGAAACCCCTGGGGAGTTTTTACAAGTATTATAAGCCCTGGACATATCCCAGACCAACTAAATCAGTAACTCTGCAGGTGGAGATCTGAGCACAGGAATTTTGGGGGTCTTCCTTGGTGTGGTTTATCATATGTAAATCATACATCCATAAAGTTGATTTTTTTTTAACTCCCTGGATAATTCTAAAAGTTCTTCAGTAACTTTTATATTTGCCATCACTGAGCATATTTGCATATGTGGTAGGCTATACCCCAAAACAGTCACATGTTCCTATTATTTAGGATAGAATAACCTTGGGAGAAAAATCAGTATCATCATAAAGAATGTCTTAGTGTGCCAGGCCTGAAATGAATGTTCCATCATGCTGTGCATGATGCCTCGTGGCTTTAAGAAGCTGGTTAGTTTATAGTCTGTGTTCATGGGAACAAGCCACCCCATAATCACCAGAATTGTTTTGCAGTATGTAGCAGCATTCATATATAAAGAGAGAAATGCAGTTTCCAAAGTATTTTCATGGCTATCAAAAAACTTTGTTTCATTTTAGACTCACATCAACTGTTAAAATAGATAGAGACAAGAATCCTTGAGGAAAATAAGATTTTAGTTTCCCTAACTGACTTGCCTAGTTGGTATCCCAGGTCCCTAACCTAGGAACTTTCTCTGAGACACCAAACCACCTGTCAAAGGCTGTAAAACCCAGACCTGCTCTGGGCATCACCTTAGATAAGAAAAGAGCAAAAGTGAGTTTGTAACCAACAGCATATTGATTTGATATTAACATGAAAGATTTGGTGACATAAACAGTCCTGATCTTAATCCACTCATGATATTCTTCTGCTAGATCTTCAACCTATCAGCCCCCTGATAAACCTGACTAGCCAACTCCCCATGGTGAAATTCATCCGATATAAGATACCACTCCTTTTATAATAACACAGAATGAAGACACTTGTCAAGGATTTGCTAGAAAGGCTAGTAGAAAATAAAAATTACATCCAACAAAATATACTTTAGAGAATGTTTAAATGAGAAAAAAGTAAAATAAATTTACCTAAATAACTCACAAATATGGCTATTGATTTTTGACAAAAGCACAAAAGTAATGAGTATTTTCAATAAATACTGCTGGAACAATTGAACATCTACAAGCAAAAATAATGAACCTCCACAGAAAAGTTTTGTATAAGGTGTGAGTTAACTCAAAACTGATTATATAACTAAATGTAAAACACAGAATTATAAACTTTTAGAAGAAACTAGTAGTGATGTGGGATTAGGCAGAATTCTTAGAAATGACAATTAACAAAAGAATTATCAATTTCATCAAAATTAAAAGCTTTTTCTCTGTAAATAATTCTGTGAAGAGAATTAGAAAACAAGCTAAAGACTGGAAACAAATATTTACAAACCTCATTTCCAACAAAAAACTCATATTTAGAATATATAAAGAATTCTCAAAACTCAAAAGAACCATCCAATTAATAAATGGGCAAAAGACTTGAACAGACAATTCATCAAAGAGTATATACAGATGTCAAATAAGTTTATGAAAAGTTGTTCAACATTATTAGATATTATGGGACCACAAATTAAAGCTATGATAACATACCCCTACACAATTTTTAGGATGGCTAAAATAAAAAAAATACTGATAGCACTAGGTGCTGGCACATCTAGAACTTTTATTCATTGTTAGTGGAGATGCAAAATTGTACACTCTGAAAAACAGTTCTAAAAAGCTGAACATACATATAACATATGACCTTATAACCCCACTTTGAGTATTTACTCTAGAGAAATGAAAACTTATGTTCACATAAAGACCTGTACATGAATGTTTACAGAACATAATCATCAAAAACTGAAAATAACTACAATGCCTTTCAACCAGTATATCTATACAATGGAATACTATTCAGCAAAGAAAAGGGAAGAACCTACTGATATATACAACAACCTAGATGGAGCTCAAAGAAAGAACTCAGTTTCTGAACGTTACATCCTGTATGATTTCATTTGTATGACAGACAAAACTATAGTGATGGAGACAAGATCAGTGGTTGGGGGGTTGGAGGAGAGAGTTTATCCTGACTGTAGTGGTTGTTACGTGAATCAATTCATGTGTTAAAATTCATAGAACTCTAGTCCCCTCCCAAATTTGAATATATGACTGTATAACAGCAGTAAAAAATTAATGTTTTTGTTTACTAAATAAAAGCAGAAATGAACCATCAGAAACTTCCACTCCTGTCCCTCTACAATCCATTCTCCACAGAGCAATCAGCGATCCTTTCAAGATGCAAATTTGATCTTGTCAGTGCCTCTGCTGAAAAAGGAAAAACAAACAGCTTCACAGCCTTCTCCTGCTATTAGCTGACAACAATAACTATTCTTTTTTTTCTTCTCCTTTTACTCTAAATAAAAACCCCAAACCTCTTACCCTCCGGGCTGGCACTTCTTTCTTCTTTCCCTCCCTTTGGGAAGTAAAATAAAAGTTTTCTTCAAAACTATTCTAATATCTGTGTTGAGAATTCTTTCTTATCCCACGCTACAAGTTCCCACCCTAACATGAATAATATTCCATTGTATGTAGTATATACCACATTTTGTTTATCCATTCATCTGTTGATGGACATGTGGGTTTCTTCCACCTCTTGGCTATTATGAAAATTGCTGCTATGAATGTGGTAGTGAAAATATCTATTTAAGACCCTGTAATTCTTTAAAAAAAAAAAATTCTTTTGAATATATACCCAAAAGTCAAATTGCTAGACCACATGGTAATTCTATTTTTGATTTTTCTGAAGAACTTTCATCCTGCTTTCCATAGCAGTTGCACCATTTTACTATTCCACCAACAGTGTGCAAGTGTTTCACCTCCTCCACATCTGTACCAACATTTATCATTTTCTGGTGTGGTTTTTTTTTTTGACAATAGTTATCTTAATGGGTATAGAGTGATATATAATTATAATTTTTAAATTATATTATATAAATTATATAATTACATTAAAATATAATTTAATGTTCAATTTTCTGATGATTAGTGAAGTTGAGTATCTTTCCATATGCTTTTCAGCCATTTGCATATCATCTTTGGAGAAATGTCTATTCAAGTTCTTTGCCTATTTTTTATCAGGATATTAGATTTTTTTATTATTGTATTATAGGAGTTCTTCATATATTTTGGATATTAACCCATTATCAAAATAGGATTTATTAGTATTTTCTCCTAGTTCATAAGTTGCCTTTTCACTCTATGTCCTTTGGTGAAGAGAAGTTTTAAAGTTTGATGTAGTTCCATTTGTCTATTTTTGATTTTATTGATTGTGCTTTTGGTGTCATGGCCAGTAAATCATTGGTAAGTCCAATGTCATGAAACTTTCCCTCTATGTTCTCTTCTGAACTGCACATGTAGTTTTAACTTAAAGAGCTAAACTGTCACACTCAGTAACATTTTTTTTGTGCATGTAATTATAACCACAAATTTTGACACTATACAATGGATGAAATTTTTTAAAGCATTTATTTGAGGCAGTAGTCTAAAGAAAGACACAGTTATAAAATTTGCCCATTGTTGAGAGACATAACATGAATGAACTATTTGGGGTTCTCCTTTAAAATGAATACATGATCTCTATTTTTAAACTTACCATGTATTGAAAAAAATCTTTTAAAATTAGGAATAAACTTTGAGGTATTGTGTATTTCACACATGGATGACAGACTTTTAAATTAAAATATAAAACATCTCCTATTTAAAAAAATGCCTGGCTTTGGGACTTTTTCTATTTCATTCTGGCCAAGTTACAATTGCTAAAATTTCATATTTGGAATATGGTTCCATTGCAAAGATACAATCAGTAATCTCAGAACTAGCAATTTCCTGGGGAAAGGACTGGGAATTTGGCTATGAAGAGATAACATTTCAAAGTTTAACATTCATCTGTAATTCTGGGAAAAAAAACAAAAAAACAAACTACCCATTGAAGAGCTTAAGATTTAACAAATATGCCTTTATACTCATTCTCTCAAGGCAAAATGTAGGTTCCAAGGTCAAAAGAATTGCCTTATGACAAGATATTTTCAGAATAAAATGAAACATAAGTAATTCAATTCTGGAGATAGGATGGGATGAGACTGCTGTGATTTTCTAAAATGGGCTCTCTTGAATTCTATGAAAAATCTGCCTAAAATAAATGAGTAAGCATTTTCTATCCCCAAAATATAGAAATTGAAGAAGTGACTCCTATTTCTTGCTCTAAAATGATGTCTCTTCATAATATTACCAATGTTGCAAAAAGGAAGTTTGGGATCATGATTTAAGCCTCACTGACAACAATAGGCAGCTGGAACAACACTTAGTATTTTAATAACAGAAAAGTGAATAACTTCCAGCAAGTTTTAATATATGTTTAAGCCTCTTCCCTTATTTTACTAGAAAGGAAGGAAGTTCAGATTCTTTAGCATTCACTGTGTTAGAAGGGCTGAGAAGGTACTGAGTACCTGATTCACAAGGAAGAAGGACCAAGTAAGGAGTTGACAAGGACAAAGTAGACGATGAACATTACCTGTGATTTTCTGAATGGCATGATATTAAAAGTAATTATAGTCTGCACATTGCTCCAATAATAATTGGAATGCCTGCTGTGTACCAGGCACTATTCTAGGTGCTGGGGATTCATCACTGAAGAAAACTAAAAATTGCCTGTCTTCATACATGAGAGATAGAGATAGAAGGATAGAAAGGAGGAGGTCGGGGGGAAAGAGAGAGACTATCAATCAGTTAAGTACTATGACCAAAAAAAAAAAAAAAAAGCAGCTTAAGGGGGCTTGCTATATTAGGCAAGGGGTCCCAGAAGAACTCCCTAAAGAAGGGACATTTGAACGGAGACCTGATTGAAATGAGGCAGCAAGCCTATGATATCTGGAGGAAGGGAGTTCTAGATATAGGGAACAGAGAATGTGAGGGCCCTGAGGTAGGAGAATGCTTTGAGGAACAGCAAGAAGGTCAGTGTGGTTGGAGTGGAGGGAGCCAGGGAGAAGAGAAGGATTGAGGGCAGAGGAGCTAGGCACAGGCAGGATTATATCGACCTTACGCATTTTGGATTTTATTCTGATTGTTGGGAAGGCCCTGGAATTTTTATTATAGCTACTCTCAAAAAAACAAAAACAAAAACAAAAAAAAAAAACCAGAAAATTTTAAGTGTTGGTAAAGATGTAGACTATACTGCCAGTAAGTAGTCTGTTCAATGCTACCTTGAAACATATCAAAATAGAAATTTGCATTTATTTCTAAGGTCATATTGAAGCTCTCCATAGTTTCTTATTTTGTTTGGTATGAGGTGATTTATGGGAAAGAGAGGCCCCCAAAACTGACGCTACTCATAAACAAAATGCAAGGGTAACACTAATTAATACTAATTTTCAGCAAGAGAACCAACACATGTTCATATTACATCAAGCACACATATGTGGCACTTTTAAAAAACAGAAACAAAGATTTAACATGTAATATTTTCTTTTCATTTATCCTGACAGAATTTTTTTAAAAATTATCTGAGAATGTGCAGATCATAAATCAACACCTTTGTAAGCTAAACTTCTCAGCTCTCCCTCTGTTGACAAGGTTAGTAGACTAGCACCTCAGTCAGCTCTGAGATGACTTCTCCGAGCTCTCCCTGACAATCTTCCCGCCTTCTCTTCCAAAACGAAGAATGGCTCTCATAATAACACATCTCTGTTCAGACTCCTTGGCTGGCTTTCCTTTTTCTGTTATGAATAATTTGAAATAAAGAACTAAAGTTTTAGTCATTGCTAATGAGCCTAACATTGTACTAGGTTTTGGGATCAGATTGCTGAATAAATGAGATCTCTGTGCTCAAGTGTTAGGGTGGCGGGGGAGGTGCTGGCACTAAGCCTACAAGGCAAATTCTTCTGCACCTATAACTGAGACAACTTGGGGCAGGAAGGGACTGTCACACTATGTCTAACATGTTCTAGAACACAGTATAGATATCTTTAAAAATACTCGTTGATGGGTTCAGTTGTTTTGTGATTAGAAGGAAACTTTAAATGTGCCAGACATAGTTCTTTGGAGTCATTCCATCCATAAATATTATATGAATTGCCAGAAACTTTACTCATATGACTATGATTTCCTCATGAATCTCAAAATTTCCAAGAAAGGAAGCAATTCAGATGCCAATTTTCTACCTCCCTTTGTGATCCAGAATGCATTTTCTCTAATATAAAATGTAAATGTGGTAAAGACATACGCCATTTTACATCTTTTTAAATTTTATTCAACCAGACAACCAATTTGACTCATATTTTTAAGAAAGAGAACAAACCAACTGGTAACTATTTGACTAAATTGCCCAAAGTCAATTTGGTTATAAACCCAGACAATAATTTTAAGAGGCTGCATGGCATGCTTCTCCGCATATCTCCAAATACATTTAATACTTTAGGACTGAAGACTACATTTGCTGGAGAAATTTTTCCACTTGATTCAAGAAAATGCTTAGGGATTTTCAGTATCCATCCCCTTCAAAGGAAAGTGAAATTTACAGATGCCATATATTCTCTGTTTTATAACAAAATGCTTTGAATTTGCCTGCTTTGAACCTCTCCTCACCATTCCCATCAATCTTAGATTCATTCATTGACTGATTCAACAATATTATTGAACAAAACTGTGAAAAAGACACAGGCCCTGTACTCATCACACAGACAGGCATTAACCCAATTATCACCAAACTCCTATAAAACCATAACTGGAACAAGTACTGCAAAGAAGAGGAACATGGTTGTTTGAGAGCATACGATGGGGGACTTGGCTCCCTGAGGAATGGATGGTGGAGCTGAGACTCAGAGATGTAATATAGAAACATGAATTATCATGGTCAGCAGGGGAAAGGTGACAGTTCGGGTTATCGGTCAGCTGAAAATAAAGCTTAGAGGCTTAAGGAAGCACTTTGTTATGATGTCTTACAATTTTTTGGATCAGGATTTTGACTGAGCAATTTCCTGCTCTACATGACATCAAGTGGGGTTATTTCATGGTACTCAGCTGGCAGCTTGGCTGGCCTGAAGGGTCCAATATGGCATCACTCACATGGCTGGCTTCTGGGCAGGGACAGCTGGAAAACTGGGCTTATCAGGGCCCTTCTCCCTCTTCATGTAATCTTGCCATATTCTTTCTCCAGACAGAGTCAAACTTCTTCAGTAACAGCTCAAGGCTCTAAGAGACCAAGGTGGAAATGACCAGTCCTCTTAAAGGTTAGGTCCCAAACTAACACAGTGTCACTTCCACTCTACTTTATTGGTCAAAGTAATTGTAGCTCAGCCCAAACTCAACAGAAAGAATAGACCCCATCACCCAATGGGAGGAGTGTCAAGGAATTAGTGGACATCTTTAGTCATGGCAGAAAGAGGTTTAAAGGTAGAGAAGACAGCATGTTAAAAGACCCCCGTGACAAGAGGGACTCTGGCATGACTGGTGAATGGAGAGGCCAGTGTGGCTTCAGTGCAGAGATGCAAGGTGAGACTGGAGAGGTACACAAGAGTCAGCCTCTAAGGGCCCTCATAAGTCAAGGTAAGGATGTGGTCTTTGTCCTAAAAGCCAGGAGGAATCATTAAGGGATTTTAAGCAGGGAGTGAAAAGAACAGTTTTACAGTTCAAAAAGATAACTCTAAATGAGGAGTGGAACCCTGTTGGAGAGAGACTAAGGTGAATGCACAGAGACCAGTTAGGAAAGCCAGGTAAGAAATGGTGGCTATAGTGGTGACATCGTGGGCAGTGAACATGGAGGAGAATGGAGGATTCGAGAGCTTTATTAGGCAGTAAAGTTAATAGGGCGATATATTCAATATGGGAGATAAAGGAAAGAAAAAGAGAGCTGTAGCTCTCAAGAATGGTTTCTGGTGTATGTAATAAGGTGATGAAGGTTTCTATTCACTGTGACAGAAAGGCTGAAAGAGGACTGTGCTTGGGGAAACTTGACCATAAATTCAGTCTATCTTCTATATACAATCTGGACATCAAACCAGAGATTGGGGCTAGAGATAGAAATCCTGTGTTAAACTTCAGGAATAACACATTCCCCAGTTTCCTTAAGAAACCTTAGTGGCTCCTATTGCTTTCCAGATCAAATACCTAAAGTTGTTGTCAAGCACTAAAGCCTACCCTCCCCTGCGCGGACACTCACGCACCTCTCCTGTAATTACTCTCTACATGACTTTGCCATCACATGTGACTTTACTTACTATGTCCCATTGGGAAGGTTCCCACTTATCCATTAAGATAACGACTTTCTTTAAGGCCGGTACCTCATCTTTTTTTGTGAACACTTTTCTGATTAATCCATCTCTCATGTACTATATTTTGTCATCATTTGTATTTTATTTGGGGCTGTATTACATACACTAAGCTTTGTCTTTAAGCTGTTTCATGCAAATAAATCTTGTTTCTCCCAAGTAGAACAAAAACTTCTGTAAAGCAGAAACTGTTGTTTCTACTTCTTTTTCAGTCTTTATAGCATATAGTACCGTGCTGGGAACATAGCAGGCATGTCGAAATAAATTAAATTGTATTTCAACTTATGACTTCTCCAATTATAGTACCTTCTAAGAAATCTCTCTTGGAAATACAATAGAGGGAGAAATGGAAGTCACTGTAAAAATAAAGTAATAAAATCTTTGCTTGATGCTCTATAATTAAGCCATGAAAGCAAGTTTAACACTCTGCCATACACTATTTTAATTTTATTACTTTTGAATTTGACTAAAAGATGATGAGGCTGGTGATTACATGACTAAAAATAAACATATCACTGTATAACTAAATGTAGATTAAAGTCATTAAAATAAACACTTAACATTCTGTGGACTTCTTTGCCTCCCAGGTTTTTGTAATTCTTCCATGTAAGCATATGTCACAAAAAAATTGGGATGAATGGAGCTACAAAATTCTTTAAATCTTTCCAGTCTTTTCACATACTGAATTTATGCTTTATGCTCTGTGCTGCACTTCTAAGTGTTTTATTTTCTTGGAGCTTGGAAATGTTAACTTGAAATGCTGTCTGTGAACTTTAAGACATAAATGTAGTTCCCTAATTTGTTTCTCTGAGTTTTATATTTTTTAACAAAGATTCTGAATGGGACACATTTGGTGGAGACTGAGCATGCATCAGAAGCAACCATCAGAAGGATGACCAAGTGTCTTGAACTAGCCCAAGTGCCTAGTTTATTCCCAGAGTAATTTTAACTACCAACTTTCACTTCCATTTATGATGGAGTACTAGGAACTGGATTGATTCTTAAAATATCTTAATAAACTAGAAACCAGATAAAATAGAAAACCATAGTTTTGAGGCATTGGGAAACAGGCAATAAAGGGCAGTGATCCTTAATAGAAGGGAAACAAATGAGATTAGTCTTACAGATACCACAGCTTACTTACTACCTAGCGAGAACATCCAACCTACAGCATAGAGAAGGGATTCCCAAGAGAGCCCAGCAAACTCCCTAAGCTGAGGAGAGAGAAATATGGGATCAAGCAGGCCAAGATATCCAAAATTTGTGGGACAAAACAAAATAAAGGAAGAAACTGCATAAGAGTTATCTTCAGAGTTCTGCAAGAGGTTCCCTAAAGTCTTTGAGTACTGTTCTTCTCATGTGTAAGAAGAAAGAACCAAAGGTTTGGGGAATAAACTATTTGGACGAAGTAGGCAAAACAATCTCCAGAGCTCACACAGAATTAGGAATAGTTTGTGTTCCCACTAGCCTCAGTGAAAATATCTCCTGCAACACAGGGCATTGGGTAGAATACTCCAAAAAATAAGATTTTAGTATGGTGAAGCCAAATTAGCCCCCTACTAGAAAAGAAGCTTAAAAAGAAGGTTTGGAAGGATCAAACTAATTTCAAATGCTTTAACTGTGTCCTGGAACAAAGACCAACAATATTTAAAATAATACAACAAAATCCAGCACTACTGATGGAAAATGTCCATTATCCAATCTAAAATAACCAGGCATGCAAAAATCAGGAAAATATGACCAATAACCAGGAGAAAAAACAATCAACAGAAGCACCTTCAGAAATTATAAAATGATAGAATTAACAGGCACTGACAGATGTTATATGTACATCTCTATACTCCATATATTTAAGAACATATATCTATGATATATAAAAATAGCTGTTATATCTATACTCCATATGCTTAAGAAGTTAGAAGAAACCAAGTACATAAGAAGAAGAAAGATATTGAAGATACAAAAAGGCCCAGATGAATTTCTAGAGATAAAATATGTAATATCTGAAATGACAAATAACCTGGATAAGATTACCTACAGAGTAGACACTGCAGCATAAAGGGTCTGTGAGTCTGAAGACATAGAAAAGGAAACTGTCTAAATGGATGCCCTCTCCTCCACCCTGGAAGCTCTACCTCAAGGACCACCACATGCTGACATGCAAGACTTGCCCTCCGTAGGGATCTGTGTCTGTGCTCCCGGGTAGATGGCCAAGGCTAACTTTATCCTCCAACCCACTGAGAATAAGCCTGACGTAACCTGGTGTTTCTTCTGCTTTAAGGATCTAGAAGGCTAGGAGCCAGGTGATGACCCTATGCAAAGAAAACCAATAAGCAAAAAAGTCTGAAGAAACCACAAAGAAAGTCCAATATGCCTTTGTTACCAATGTTTTTGTGGGACTTGCTGACCATGCCTCTGCCTTCAGAAAGAACTTTAAAATTTAGAAATTAGAATTTTTAAACTATAAATTTTTTTAAGGTGGTACCAAAGTCTACTTCTGCCTATAAAGCTGATAATGCTGATTTTATTTTCTTTATCTCTCATTCTCTCTCTGATCATTTTTATTGAGTCTTGAGCCTAATTTTTAATTTTGTTTTATTGATTACTGAGAGATATGTAGTGATTACTGAGAGATAGATAGAAAGAGTGCTCATTTTTCAAAAATTAATGGTAAATTAGACCATAATTCCATTGTGAATGGACAAATAAAAAAATTAAAGAGGCAATTTTAAAATTTGTATAATAATACAAATTTATATTGTGTATTTTTCACATTATGTTCAAAATACTTTATCATCTCATTTTTTACATCTATAAGAACAGTAGTCTTTTGTTTAAGTTCTCTTAGAGCTGTGGTATTACAAAAGACTTCCTTTACTTCAAAGTGGACTATATGAAATCATATCACTTACCAAACTTCTGAATGTGCCACACATATAAGGAGGTTCTTTGCCTGTTTTTATTAGTGCATACCTTCTTCATCATTTAGAAGTGCATATATTTTATCATCTTAAAGTTCCATATATGAAGAATTAGTGGGGTTTTTTTTTCTCTCTTTTTTCTTGAGACAGAGTTTCACTCTGTTGCCCAGGCTAGCGTGAGTGCCGTGGCATCAGCCTAGCTCACAGCAACCTCAAACTCCTGGGCTCAAGTGATCCTTCTGCCTCAGCCTCTCGAGTAGCTGGGACTACAGGCATGTGCCACCATGCCCAGCTAATTTTTTCTATATAGTTTTAGTTCTCCAGCTAATTTCTTTCTATTTTTAGTAGAGAACGGGTCTCACTTTTGCTCAGGCTGGTCTTGAACTCCTGGGCTCAAACGATCCTCCCACCTCGGCCTCCCAGAGCGCTAGGATTACAGGCGTGAGCCACCGTGCCCAGCCAAGAATTAGTAGTTTTAAATACAAGGACACTGCCTTGAAGTTGATGTGTATGGTTAGATTCCTTATCAAGTGGCTTCAGCATTAAAGGATAGAAGAAATGGAGAACTGGTGACTTGATACCAAAGTAAAGTTGGTATCTTCCTCTAGAGTCAGTTGGAAATATTTATTTTATTATAATCTATTTATCATAGGCAGATAGCAGGGTTCCAAAATCTCTCTAAAGAAAATTTCCTTAGTGCCAGACAAGGCATTTTCTATGGTATCAGGTCACTACACCTCCTTTCTCTAATTAGAAGAGTGTCACAAATTACCGTACCCTCAGCAGTCATGGCATAAATGCCCATGTTCTTAGAAGAGTGTCACTTTAAATGAGACTATAATACATAGATGGTGGGGGACAAAGGAGTAAGAATGAAATACCCATATTAAAGATGTCCTGGTCTTAATATTCCCAGTTTTCAGCAAATAGCTACACCCCACTGATGACATGGATTAGCTGGCTGATAATTCCCCTCTTGTCTATGTGTGAATCTTCCTACCAGAAGAAAATGGGATAAATTAATTTGTTTAAGTGTACTGAGGAAAAACTAAAACCATCCAAAATAAAACACAAAGAGAGAAAAAAAGAAAGACTTTTAAAAATTAACAGAGCATAAGCAACTTGTGCAATAATATCAAGCAACGTAACATATAGAATTGTAGTAAAACAATATTGAAAAATAACGGCCAAAATAATAAAAATTATAAACTCACAGATCTAAGAATTTCAATAAACTTTGAGTACAAGAATATAAAGAGAACTACATGAACTTACATCATAATCAGATTAATAAATAGAAAATCTTAAGAGTAGTCAGAATAAAAGAGACACATTAAATACAGAGGAACAAATGACAGCCAATTTCCCATCAGAAAGTATGCAAGACAGAAGATACTGGAGAGACATGTTTAATATACAGATGAGAACAAAAACTGTAAACCTAGAGCTCTATGCCCAGCAACAATAACTTTTAATAATCAGGCAAAAATAGAGAATTTTTCAATAAACAAAATCTGAGAGATTGATTGCTAGCAGAGCTGAAATATAAAAGGTGTGAAATGAAATTCTTCATACAGAAGGAAAATTAGACCAGATAGAAGTTTGCATTTACAAAAAGGAAAGAAGAGCATCACAAATGATAAACATGTAGATAAATATAAAATTTTCCTCATTTTAAAAATTTCTTTTTAAAGATTATTTAAAACAAAAATAACAACAGTTTGAATATAGATGTGAAATGTATGACAACAATAGCACAAAACATAAAAGGGAGGGAATAAAATTATGTTGTTTTAGGGTTCTTATGATACATGTGAAGTGATATAATATTATTGATTATAGACTGTAATAACTTACAGATGGATATTATAATCCTAGAGCAATCCTTAGAGAAGAAAAGAGAGGGAAGGCAAAAAGCCAATAAAAATAAAATTGAATCCTTAGTTAATACTCAACACAAAAGGATGCAGTGAAAGAAGACAAAAGCCATGAAGAACAATGAGACAAGAGAAAACAAAAAGCAAGATAGTAGTGTAAATAAACTCAACCATACCAACAATCAAATTAAATGTAAATGGTCTTAACCAGTGCTATCCAGTAGAAATAAAATATGAGCTGTCACTGTAATTTTAAATTTTCTCATGGCCACATTTATAAAATTGAAAAGAAAACAGTGTATGTTTTCTACTTACACTACAATTTAATTTGGACTAGGCACCTTTCAAATGCTCAGTTAGCCATGTGCAGTAGATATCATACTGGACAGCAAAGATATAAAACTCTAAAAAAAGAGATAGATTATAAGATTGGATAAAAAAGCAAGATCCAACAACATGCTGTTTAACAGGTATGTGAAAAGGGGCTCAACTAATTATCAGGGAAATATAACTCAAAAATACATCAAGCTACCATCTCACATCTGGTAGACTGGCTATTATCAAAAAGAGAAAAGACAACAAGTGTTGGTGAGGATGTGGAGTAAAGAGAACTGTTGTACACTGTTGGTGGGAATGTCAATTAGTACAGTCATTATGGAAAACAGTATGGAGATCCCTCAAAAAATTAAAAATAGAGGTACCATATACCACCAGTGGAACTGCTGGGTATACGTCCAAAGGAAATGACATCAGTCTACTGAAGAGACACCCACACTCCCATGTTCATTGCAACATTCCTCACAATAGCAAGGATATGGAAACAACCTGAGTCCATATGGATGGATGAATAGATAATAAAATTATATTACATTACATTTTAATTTTATATACACACATACATGCTGAACACTGAACTCTTTGTGTATATGTATATGACGCAATATTATTCAGCCTTAAGGAAAGAAAATACTGCTATTTGTGACAACACAGATGAACCCGGAGGACATTATACTAAGTGAAATAAGCTAGACACATAAAGACAAGTACTGTATGATCTCACTCATACGTGGGATCTAAAATAGTCAAACACATAGAAGCAGAGAGTGAAACGGTGGTTGCCAGGGGCTGGGGGGAGGAAGAAAAGGAAAGATGTTAGTCAAAGGATACAAAGTTTCAGTTATGCAAGATGAGTAAGTTTCAGAGATCTAACATACAGTATGAGGACTATAGTTAACAATACTATACTGTATACTTGAAATTTGCTAAAAGGGTAGATCTTAAGTGTTCTCACCAAAAAGAAAGGAAGGGAGGAAGAAAAGGGAGGGAGATTAGGGAAGGAAGAAAAGAAGGGAGGTAGGAAGGGAAAGAGGAAGGGGAAATGGTAACTATATGAGGTGATGGATATGTTAATTAGTTTGACTGTAGGGATCACTTCACAATATGTGCATATATCAAAACATCAATTGTACATCTTAAATATGCAAAATATGCACGATTTTATTTGTCAATTATGCCTCCATGAAGATGAAAAAGGTAGAAAATATATACAATACTGTAACTAACACAAAAAAGCTAAGATTACTATGTTAATATCAGACAAGGAAGATGCCTGAAAAGGAATGTTTCCAGATAAAGAGATATTACATAATGACAAAGGGGACAGTTCATTATCAGACAACTACTATTATACTTCACAATTTCATTTATATGAAATTCTAAAAAAGGTAAAACCTGTTAGGAAGCAGGTTAGTTGTGTCCAGAGACCAAAGGGTTGAAGCAGGATATTGAATGCAAATGGGCACAAAAGAGCTTTTGGGGGTAATAGACATAATCTATTAATATATTACGATCATTGTGGTGGTTACATAATTCTAGACATTTGTCAAAACTTATCAAATTATGCACTTAAAATTGAAAGGGGGGACATTTAAAAAAAAAAACCCTGAAGTATGCTGGAATAAATATTATTACTAACCCTCAACTTTTACATTTTTAAAACCAAAGGTATTTATTTATATCCAAAGCACTGTTTTCAAATATCATTCCTGAAGATCCTTCCTCCCCTGACTCCACTTTCAAAAATGCTTCCAAAAATTGAGATAAAGATAGTTTAAGTCCTAGGAGAAAAAGAAGGAAAACAGCAGATATTTGTAACGAACTAATGAAAGCTTTCCCTGGAAAGATGTAACAATAGCCTCCAGTACACTGGGTCTTCTTCACTAGAGGAACTTGCTCACTTCTTGGGCAATCAGAGAGGGATCTCCTGAGACAGCTTGTTTATCAGGGTGTTTACAATAACCATAACCAAAATATCATGGTGGATAACATTACTAAGAGAAGTATATTTGATTATCCAATTTAAAAATTGAGAGACACATGTACAGTTCTATTTCTCAAATTCCGAAAGTCATTTAATCAGAGCTTCAAGCTACTTCTTGTCAGGCTAAAGCACTGGACAGATCTGATACCAGACTGCCTGAGAGATGGCCTGTTATTCTCTAAAGACTTGTGGGAAGAACAAAGATCGTGTTTTTGAAGCAGCAAAGCATATAAATTAAACAGACATATTTTCAGGATCTTTCAATGCTGAACTCTGTGTCATTTGAACCAAGAGTGTCTAAAAAAAAATCTCAACTGTAAAATAACTTAAAGGAAGAAGCAGAGCTTTAAGGACCAGAAATATGTGTGTATTTTTAATTGTATGTCAAGGACTCAAGTAAAAATGAATTAGATGAAAGGTTTAAAAATTCATAACTATGGGCTTCTGGTGGAGATGCTACACTAACAAGGCTAATTATTCAGCCAGCAAGGACAACTATGATTACTAATGGGGACCCAAGGTACTCTAAATGAGAGAAGTATCTAAGCCAGGATTACTGCTTAGAACCAGGACTGGAGTCGGCCGCCTTCTCTCTGAAAGGAAGCTGAAATAATACAAGCTAAGATTGCTGCCTGAGGATGTCTGCACACTCAAGGGACAGAAATGAGCAAAAACAGCTTCCTAACCAGGACCTGAGTCCTGTGCCCACAGGCTCAGTGATACTGATCATCAGAGTGACATAGAAAGTTCAATATAAGCCCTGGAGGTAACCCAAAAATTGCTAGGTTGGAAGGTGTGAGTGCAGAGAGAGAGAGAGAAAAAATATGTAACTCAAACTGAGGCTGCAAACTAAAAATTTCAATATACTAAAAAGGACAGTCAAACCAATCAACAATTGGAAAACTAAATTTACTCCAAGCAATTAAAATTTTTAAATGGGGCAATTTTAGCTCGATAGTAAGTGAGAATAGAGTTTTTATTTTAGTTATTCTATGAAATGAATACACAGGTCTATGTATGAGAATGTTCATTGTGGCACTGTCTGCAGGAGGAAAGAGTTGAAAGAAAGTCACATGTCCATTAATTTGGAATAAAAAAGTAAAATGTCATATATATGTACAATAAAAAACTATGCAGCAGTCAGAGGTAATATGTAGCAACATGGCTGGAACTCAATAATAATGTAGTGAAATGATGAAATTTACATAGCAGTATTATTGTAGATAATATATAATCATGCACATTAAAACACACAAAACACTAAATTTTCAAAAACATACACAAATATATAAGCAAATGCAACGTGCTGGAGGCTCGTGGGCAGGAATGCATGCATTTGAGGATAGAGACTGAAGGATAAAATTCATCATTTTAAAAAAATAAGAAAACTGAAGATGACTTTGCATGGATTGATAATAATCATGTACCCTGACCTGAGAAGTACAATCAGCTGATCTCACACCCACCTGAGACACTTGAAAACACTTAACTTTGGGAAAAAAAAAAATCTGATTCAACTACCAAACATAGAATACAATGAAGAAAAAAATAGTTCTCTTCAATGTGTGGGATGAGTTTTTTCCCCATCACTTATTAGTGAATGAGACATATCACTCAACAAGAGTTTAAGATTAACTCCAAATGGTTGGAAATCCCAATTAGAACTTGAAAACTAAAGTTTCAGTGTAACCAAAATAGGAAAATCGTCTTTATGAAAGGTATTATCTGTCACTTTTTTAAAAGCTCTTTTCTTATCCTCTAAATGTGACGGAACTAACCACATTTACTCTCCACTAAGCTTCTCGCTAGCAAAACTGACATTCATCCTGTGGGTTTCAAAAAACACTTGTCCTCTTCAAAAAGTAAAATATGATATTCCTGAATAGCTGAGTGCTTTTTGTTCGAAATATCTTTCAGGATTATTGTGTTCAAAATGATATGCTTTGCAGAACCGAAGCCACTGCATGTCCCCACAGTAGCCTACGATGTGAATATCTAAAATCCTTCATGAGAGAAAGAAATTCAGTACAGCACTAAAATCTGACAAGCCCATCACACTACCTTTCAGAATTTTTGTTTAGAAATAATCTCATGAGTCCTTGAAGCACCTTGGTGACAGAATGTGTCTGTGCCACTGCCCAGGAAAAGCAGAAATTGTGCCTGAATTTTCCAGGCCACCGACTGTGAAGCTCATCTAAAGAAAACTGGAAAAATATTTTCACAAGGAATGATCTAATGACAATTAGAACATTTTGAACAATATAGTTCTGGGCGGAACTAGCACCTGTAATTGCTTCCATCATCTCGTCTTAATTGAACAGTTGATTTAATAACATCCTAATATTGACAACAAAAACGATCAATATAGAATTTTTTAAGTGGTGGGAGTAATTCATTAAAAGGAATCTAATTGACAGGATGTTTGAACAAATTAATCTGACAGTATAGTCGAAGCCATTGAACCAGTTTGGCCTGTGGATTCCAACTTATGTAGTAACCACTTCTACTGTTGTTAGCATGCCTTTCTAACAAAAAGCTTTCCAATCTGTCAATAAGTTACTGTAGGTCAAATTCCCATGTGCAATCTTCTGTATTTCCCAACATTAAATTAGGCTTCCATCTTGTTTTCATTTTAATCCCTAACTCGTTATTTTAAAAAATTATCTATATTTCTTCCCACGTTTAAACTCCATTCTCTGTGTTCTATCTTCTGTTGCATTTTATCCTCTCAAGAGTTTTTGATCAATTGAAAATAAATGTATTTCAGTATCCTGTGATTTGATCTTCACAATCCTAGCCTGCAAAAAAAATGTATCCTTATTGCCAAAATCAGTTATAGCAAATTGATGGCTTAGAGTTAACTCCTCACAACTGGAAATGCAACTAAAACTAACGTCTCTATGAGAAGCATTCACAAACCAAAGTTGGCTTCTCTGTCCTCTGACTTGGCATGTAGTACCATACCCTGCTTCTGCCTTCATCAACAATTGGGTGTGTCAAACCTGCCTCACGCCTTGGGTGTATTGCTTTATATGTAGCAAAGTACAATCATAACAACTGCTCTACAGATTCTTAACAACTAACTCTGAAAGTATTAATAAATGAAATATATTTACATTCTCATTTATTAGATAAGGAAATAGACAAGGAGATAAAGCATTCATTCATTCAACAAGTACTGAAATCCACAAAGGAACACGAGGACTATGCTAAACTCTAGAAATACAAATATGCATAAAACATAATCTACACTGTCTATGGCTTTATTTATGGTGAAGAAAGAGGAAACAGACAAGCATACAGAAAACTGCCATTTAAGGGGTGCCTCTATATGATGTGTCAAATGCTGTACTAGGTAGCTTACATACATGATTTCCTTTAAATTTCATAACCCAGCAAGATGATTTTACAGTTAAAAAAATTCAAAATTTGGAGAGGTTAGCAATTAGCACTAAGTCTTACAGCTCAAGATCACATTCGAACCCTCACTGCATGATTCCAAAACCTGCCTTTCAGAATAATAATTAGTGTGATGAGTCCTATTTTGCTCTGATAAAAAAAAAGTACATTGGGGACTTAAAAGTAGGAGTATTAATTACACTTGGAGCGTGGGGGCAAAGTGAGCAGAGAAAGGCTGGAAGAGAGATTTTTACAGGAAAAGAGCTTTTATCAGTGTGGTAGGTAGAATTCTAAAAATGCACCCCACCCAAAATTCTGTATCCTAATCCCTAGACCCTGTAAATAGGATGAGATGTGGCTCCCAGGATTCAGTTTTGTTCTATGGCACAGCTGCCCCTGAGATAGGGAGATTACCCAGCTGGGCCAGATCTAATCGCAGGAGTCCTGGAAAGCAGGGAGCTTCCTCTGGCTGGTGGCGGAAGATGAAGGCAGAGATATTGCAAGCATGGGAACAGTGTCATTGCTGGTTTGAAGATGAAGGAACTCACACGCAACCAATGTGGGCAGCGCCCCACTGAAAGCCAGCAAGAAAACAAGGACTTCAGTCCTATAACCACAAGGAATTGAATTCTGCCAATAAACTGAATAAGCCTGCAACAGATTCTTTCCCAGAGCCTCCAGCTGAAACAGCCAGGACACCTTGATTTCAGCCTTTTGATACCCTGAGAGTAGAACTCAGCTGAGTCCACCCAAACTTCTAACCCGTAGAACTGTGAACTAATAAATGGGTATGGTTTTAAGCCACTAAGTTCATGATAATTTGTCATGCAGCAGTAGCAAACTAACGTATCAGGGAAGTAACCCCTCCTCCTCTCACAGGGTTATGAAAGTCAGTGGGTGTTCCTCAGACTGACAGAAATAAAAGGCATTTGCAAGCAGAGCGGGTGGGGCAGATGCTGTCGGTACCCTCCCTCCCACACCTCCTGGGCAGTACCAGTACCACTCCATGACTTCCAGCTGCCAGAATTGGAGTCTCTTTGCCTAATAAAGTCTTTCTCAGAAGTTGAGGGAAGCTACTCTGTTTGGGCTCAGCAGATCCAGAAGGCCAAGAAATTAACAGTGCCAGGGAACAGCCATCAACCAATGGGTGACAATAGTGTATAAATCCCTCAGCTCCTTTACTTTTGATGAGGCAACTCCCAGATGTGTTCCCCAGGCAATTAAGCTCCAATGGCCCATAGTGGTAGCTGGCTTGATGACGCAGCCTATACTGGCTGCCTTCCCTTCCCTGCTTCCCAATAAACCACTCACATTCGATACCTTGTCTTAGGGTCTGCTTCTGGAACAACCCAAACTAAAACAGTGGGTAACGTGAACAAAGGCAGAGAAGCCCAAATTGATGGGGCTGAGGTATAGTGTGCTGGGGAAGACATTAGGCCAGAATACAGAGAATCTCACATGCTCTTAAAAACTTTTGGAGACCACTTTGGGAGTTGATAGATGTGGCCAACAGTGTCTGCCAACTTATTCCTTATTAGCAGAACCCTGGGTTATATGTCCAGCTGGAAACCTCCCTTTCCCAATATCCTTTGAAGACAAGGGTGGCTTGTAAGATAAAGGCAAAAGCTCTTAGTGGAGCTTCTGAGAAAGCCCTTTTGCCCCTCTGCCCTTCTTTCCGATTAACCAGAAAGTAAACATGATAGTCGAAGCTCAGCAATATCTTCACCATGAGGGAAAGACCAAAAGAATTGCAGAGACTTTAGCCAGAACATTCTTGAGCCACTAAACCTACGCCAGTAAACTGCCTGCTTCAGACTTGTTACATGTAAGAAAAACCACCTTTTAAGCTGCTGAAGGCAGGTCTCTATTCTTAGCAGCTGAACAAAGTTCATAACTGATAAAGCGACAGATCTAGAAAAGGACTTTGAAACTTGATTGTTTGCCCATTTCTCCAACGCAGGGACAGAGAGGGTTATCCCATCTTGCCATGCAACCAGAGAAATACCACCATGAGATCTCAGGACATTGTTTAGAAATAACAGCAAACCTACCAATAAATCTCAGGAAACACTACAGAAACATCAGCAAAGCCTTCCAGATTTTAATTATGAAACTTCCATGCCAACTTTATATTGCCATTTCACGTTTACTTACAAGGAAACTTTTGTGTTTCAAAGTCATTTCCAGGAATGTTAATGAGGCACCAAGGGACAGCGTTTGGTGGCCTCTGCATTGCTCGATAATGCCAACAACACAAGTGTCACTTCAACATGATTGAGAAACCTTTCTTATCTATCTTACCAAGTTCTAAGATCCCTAATTACATTGAAAAGAATCCCCGCCCAAAACCAAAGCAATGCTGTTTTTACTACTTCCCTAAAAAATATACAGTTCATTGTTTTCTAATGCATGAGGGGACTATATCTACCACAGCATCTGCTACCACCACCATCACACAAAAGAGTTGCAATAAAGCATAAATTTTGGCACAAGTTATACTTGATAGACAGACAGATAGGTAGATAGATAACATTAGTTCTATAGTGTATCCTTAATACAAAAACATGCTACTATTTCACTAACACTTGCTCAAGTAATCATTTCGCTGCATTAGTGTCATCAAGTTAATGTCCCTAAGTCATGGGTTGCTGTTTTCCTTGGGGTACTAATGTTTGTGCTTTTGTTATTTTAGAAGGATCTGATATTAAAAGGAAGAAGGAAAAATGAGCAGAGGGGCCTCGTGCCAGCCAGAGCAGATATCTGGAGCTCCTTAATATTAAAAGATATTTATCAAATATATTGCCACTAGGTTTAGAAGCATACCTATGTAAATGTGCTATCTGTTGATCTAAAAGCATTTCTCATGTGTATGAGATCATTTGTATAAATGACACTTGGAGTGGCATAAATGTATTTCCTCTCTGCCTCCTGTATTTATTCAATTTAGAAATCCCAACAAGCCTTTATGCTTTTCAACCTTATAACATTAATACTGATATGGAAAGACATGACGATATTTCTGCTTCATGCTTCAGTCCTAAGAAAGCGTTCCAGAGTTGTATGAACTTTCCTTATCTTGTTACTTTTGGGACCTTAGATGGCATCAAATAAGGAATGTCAGGGACAATTTGAACTTGTGGCTTTTAAAGAGCTCTTCCTGCCCCAAACTAAAGAAAATTCACTGTTAAGAAAAGTAGTGTTATCCTCTAAGAAATGGTAATCACATTAAAGAGAGGAAGGAAAATAAAAGAGATTCAAGAAGAGATTTGGTAAAATTAAGTCTAAAAAATATTATTTATTTTATTCTACTAATAAGATAAGAACAATCTTAAAAAGCCATTATCGGTATCATAACACTGGGGGGAGGTGGAAACCGCTGCATTTCACTGTAAGATGTATTCTGTTTTCAGGGGGGAAAATGTGAGGAAAAACTATAACTAAGAAGAAATATGTTACTTGTCAGACTTTGTCTTCTCTGGCTGTGCTCAATTTCAGGCACTGATGCATCCAGCCTGTTCACTCAGCTGCTTGCCGCATTTGGTAGCTATTAGAATCCCACATCCTTACCCCAAAGTCAGGGGCACCCACTGAGCTGTGCATTCCTCCCTCTCAGCTCATGTGACTGTTCTAAATTTGCCCTCCGGTTCTTCCGCCTGACATCCATCGAGTCCTGCTCTGAACTCCAGCGCAGGTGACTAAGACCCACTAACACCCTACCGACCCCTTTCCTCTCTCCACTGTGTGTTCTCAGCTGCTGCCCAAGAACCTTACAAATGTGGTCCTAACCACCAACATCAGCATGAGCCAGGGACTTGTTAGAAATGTAAATTCCCATGACGCTCTCTCAACCCCACCCTAGATCTACTGAATCAGAAACTCTGAGGACGGAGGTCCCACAGTCTGGTTGTAACAAGCCCTCCAGGTGGTTCTGATGCAGGCCTACGTTTGAAAACAATTGCTCTAAATCATTTCAATATTCCCCAGTTTTACTATCAAATGGGCAATGCCCTCTGTGAAATAAAAAAAGACTGGTGTATACTAGCAATAGTAGCCAACACTTACTGAGGGAATGCTACAAGCCAGGCGCAAGTTTTAAGCTCAGTGGGTCTTCATGAGAACCATACAGGGTAGGTACTATTCTTCTTATTCCCATTTATACTTTGAACACTGAAGTGGTTAGTAAGTTGCTTCAGAACACACAGATATTAAACAGAGAAGCAGGAATCACGCACAGATACCTGTTCCAAAGACTGGACTCTCATCTGCTTTGCTGCATCGTCTCCTAGTAGCTACACACCTCAGATTTGCATCAAAGATTTACATAAAGGAGACTGGGCACTCCAACTGTAAGGGGCTTTAACATGTGCTAATGAAACCCTCAAGACAAATATTTGAGGCAGATATGAATGGCTCAATTTCACAAATGAATAAAAACAAGGTAAATCGCATTCATCTGAACTTTGTTGAAGTAATATTTGTGTTTATGAATTTTCAAACTTCAACTCACAAGGGAATCTGATCTAAAAGTCACTTACATTTTGCAAACCCAGGATCCCCAAAATAGACACGCCTGTCTATGTGCTTTTGATCCTAAAAGAATAAACTTTGAATGGTATGCTATTCATCCTGAATCAAACACACTCAGTCAAATGAAGTACTATTAGAAATGATGATCTAGGGCAAAGAGATCAAAAGAACCCACCCAAAGACTCAGCTTCCGGTGAACTTGTGTCAGAGATCTGCTGGAGGTGGGGTGGGCATGGGGGAGCTGGCTGGGCATAAAAGCTGACAGAGCTGTTTCAATTAAAACTCGATAAGACACTGGAAGTGAACTCTCATGACATTGGTACCAACATGAGGCATGTTCCTCATTTCTGCATGGAACAAAGTGTAGGGCTCCAGAAACACAACACGACAATTCTGTTGTGTCGGGACACAGCAGCGCTGAGCGGGAAGATAAGCACTGCCTGGCAGATGCGACCACACCCCATGGGAGACAGTGGTACCAAGGGAAATGGCTCCTCTGTGGGTGCATTCAAGCAGCTTAATTAACAGCAGACACCTGAGCAGCAGGTGTCGCAAAGGGTGCCAAAGGGTGAAAAGAAGAAATGGCAGACGCCATGCCTGAGCTGGCTGGCTGAATTTGTTTCTCAGGAAAACTGAACCACCCTGGCAACTCCCAGGGATGATCTTATGTGTGGAAGGGAGGTTCAAAAAGCCCTGCATTGGCAAGCAAAGATTACAACTCAGGAAATTTCAAGTTACGTATTCATATTCAACTATTATATTACTTCTATAAGTTATGTCATAAACTTTTTTGGAAAAATTTAGTTTTCAGTCATGTCAATAGTTATCTTAAAATAATTGTTGCTTCTAACTTTTAGATTAGGGATTAATTGTTGAATTTTTATTATAACGTGTAAAGTATGGCATTATCCTTTAACTTGTCTACTTGTTTATATATTATATCAGAATTGTAGATGATCTTTTTAAAAAATATTTTAAGCTATATTTTTAAAAAAGGAAAATTGAGATATTTTGCAATGACCCATTTGCCTTTTCCCATCATGTGGAATTAATCACTATGTTTCATATGCTTCAATACCTTACTCTACTGCTCAAAAGATTATGAAGCACTAAAACCAAGAAAAGACATTATTAATACATTTGACACATAGGAGACTTGTTGATGAAATTCTAGGACCTTTTTAAAAAAGCTGTTTCATTTATTTCCTAATACAAAAAATTTAATAAATGGAAAGAGTAAAATAAAATGGTATAAAATATGTTGTATTACACTTATTATTTTGTGGTAAAGGGCCATGGAAATTAATTCCAGCATGAAATTTTTCTTTTCATATCCTATGACCAAGCAAGAAAAATTGAACTCTATAGTGTTCAAGTTCAATTAAGTGTCAAGTTAATTTCAAAAATTCTATTTTCCATGTCATTTCCAATTATATACAAATAATTACAAAGGATTTTTCCTAAATAAGACAGTTTTGATCATACAAAAGCTTCTTTTCTTCAAGGCAGGTTAGATTCTGAAATATTGTTTTAATTAACTCTATAGCTTTGTAACTTCAAACAAAGAGGGATTTACGTTTGCAGTTCTCAGGTGCATTTCGTCAGAGTACAAATTAGTCCTTTGATGGACTAATGCCAGTTATATCCTTTTCTCCTTGGTGATATTATTAAATATCTATTGGGTTTTTTTTATTTTTCTATAATTGACCAGTTTTATCTACATTGAAAATCTATTGAGGCAGTTTTAGAGGGAACTCCTTGGTACCTTGGATGGGTATACTAATCAACTCCCATTAGTTTAAGGTGATACTGAACAGAATGAATAAGGTCTTGCCCTAATAAGCCTTTTTTGAACAACTGCCCAGCAGCAGTTCTACCCTGTGCTCAGGTTTAAGTTCTGGACAGTCTTAGAGCCCCTGATATTTGGTTGACAGGAGCAGGCACTATAGTAGCCACTTCAGGTGCCTTGGGGACCAGGCAGCTATGGGGACATAGGTGGCTCCTTCACATCTACCTAGATTCACTTGCTTTTTAAACGTTGCCCTGGATTATCCTAGCTTCCAGTTTTTGTTTTCTATAACCTAGCCACACACAAATTTTTAGGGCTACTTGGTCACTTGCCCTTGTCTCTTTTCGAAGGACACTACGTGTTTTCTATGGTGCATGGGTCAGTTTTTGTGCTTCTGAATCACTGCCACAGTTGAATTTACCTCACATACACCTCCAACATGTATCATTTCTTATCCCATTATGTTTTAAATTTTTTATCTACTTTAGTTTCAGTCACAGTACTAACCTTCATAAAATGGCTTTTAGCACTAATAACTTTTTGTACTTATTGGCCACCAGAAAATTAATGCTTTAACACACCTCAGAAACAAAGGTTCATACAAAGCAAATGATGAGGGTCAAAACCAAAATACAATGACCACAAACAACTAACACTGCCATTTGTGGATGACCAGCAGAGCTCATGCACTTTCCCCTCAGCACCATGCTTTGTTCATCTCTCTGGAAATTATCAAGCAGAAAATAATATCACAACAGGAGTTTGCTGAGTCGTTGCTCTGTGACAGGGGCTGTGCCATAGACTTTACCTGCCACATCTCTTTGAAAACCCACCACAGTCCGGAAAGGCAGGTACTTCTATGGTCAACATTTTACAGAGTTGGAAACTGAAGCATAAATAAAGTCATTAGCTTTCCTAAATCACACAGGTAGCAAAAGCATTCGGTTTGAACCCACATGTCTGAATCCAGTCCAAACACTCTAAATGTGATATAGGCTGTTACATCACAAATCTCCAGGGTTTTCTTTTATATAAAAAAAAAAAATCACTATTTTTGTGATACCAAACAGAACTCCAAATTCTCAAAATATATAGTTTTGGTATTACAAAAATATACATTCAATACCTCCATGTACATAAAGCATCTCATTTGGCAAATGAAATAATAATGCAAAAATCTATGTATCAAATTTTTCTGTTTTCACTCATGAAAAATAATTGGAGACTAACTTGAAAGAAAATTTTGTAACTTTTTGATGATATTTTTATTCAGATGAGAATGCATTCATAAAAAATATTAGAGTAGATCATAAATTTCATGGATTATCCTATCTGACATTTTACTAAAGAGTCAACATAATGAAAATATGAAGCCTGAATAAATAGATGAAAATATATTTCAAAGAAAAACCTTTATATATAATGTATAAAACTAAAAAAAAAAAACTTTGGGTGCATACAAAAATTTTTGTAAGAGAAAGACCATCGTAAGAATCTTTTAAGAGGCAACAATTAAAAACGTAACAAAAAAGTACGTGTCAGGACCTTCATGTTTCTCTGATCTAACCCTCAAACCTGTTAAGCAAGTGTATTTGTACACATGGGCATGTTCAGAGAGGAATACCTGTGCCCACAGAGTCAGAGGCACTGGCCATTTCTTTCCACTCCTATCTATTGTATAAATCTTTTCTAAAAAATATTCTACATGTAGACAGCAGACAATTAAATCCCGTTGACACAGAAGCCACCATTTCCAAGACAGTTCATCTTTTGACTCTTACACAAAGACTTAAAAGTGCTTTCTTATATTTAGCTGGAAATCTACTTCCCTGAAACATCCACCTCCCCGTCCTTGCTCTGCCCTTGGGAGCATGAGCCTCAGGCTGCAGAGTGGAAAGAAGCACCCTGCCTGTGGTGACGAACAGAAATAGATTCTGATGAATACAAACTCTTCCCCGGCAGGGTGGACCCCGCACAGCGAGTGGGGAGGACAGCGTGGCAGACAGCATCATTCCACAGTGGCCTCTGGATTTCTTCCTCAGGGGAACTGCCTCGCCACCCCGTGTGACTTGGGTGAAAATGTCATCAGAATCTTACTTCCCCTACCACAGAAGGAGGCTTGTGACCCGAGCTGGCTAATCAAAAAATTCTGCCCCCTGGAGGGCAAGTTCTATACACGTACTGGGAGGGAAGGAAGGAGCCTCTACCGCTGTGAGATTGTGAAGAACAGGAATTGATAGTAGGAAAATGTGTGCTCTCTTTGATTCTAACTGATGCTATTCGCTTCTGTGACTATGCTTGCTTTTAGTTGTTTAATAAATATAGTTAATCAGAATGAAAAACAGAGATAAGAACAAAGGTAACTCCATGATAGGCTAGGCTTCCTGGATGTGAGAAGCCTAGTTCTGCTTCTGTATATATGGCTTGCTGGCTTGGTGCTTAGCGTAAGTGGAGCCATGGCAGGCTTCACTAAAGTAAGGGAAAACAAAGCCCCGGGGAGGTAACCGCAAGTTATTTCCTGATAAAGGGCTGGAGAGTCCAGGGGCCCTCCAACCAACTAAATAGATAAGAAAAGCAAGACCTGATCAGCACATGAACGGCTTGTGCAGGGCGTGTGTTCCCAGTATCGCTTGTAACCAAAAACTGGAAGGTATGCAACAACAGCCCCCCTCCCTCTCGGAGACCCTCCCCTTCCCCTGGATGATGTTAACTACAACTGGCGCCAGTGCGAAAAGCCCGAAGCTTAGAGTCAACAAACCTGAAGCCAACGGGATCAGCCACTTCTAAAAAAAAAACAAATAAACTGAAGGGGGATGAAGTGCAGACTAGTGTGTTGTGTGCAGGCTAGTGTGTCGTGTACAGACTAGTATGTCATGTGCAGACTAACGTGTTGTGTGCAGACTAACGTGTCGTGTGCAGACTAACATGTCGTGTGAAAACTAGCATACAGAAAAGTATAAAAGCTTAAGCTTTACCCCAGGGCGGGGTCCTAGTTCCTGGAGAGGCCACTGCGTTGGTGCTCTGGAATTTGGACCCTGGCCCGGGGCTAGTCAATAAACTCCTTTGCCTTTTTGCAGCCTCAGTGACTCTGCCTCTCTGTTCCTGGGGCCAAGGGGAACCTGATCTAACAATTGGAAGCCCTGCGAAGTGACAGGCTTGCACAGCCCAAACCCGAACGCAGCACAACAGGACCGTGACCCGTTATCTGCAACTCCGGATGCCGTCAGCTATGCCTGTAGCTGTATCATCCTTTGGACTTCCTGGTTAAACTGACCAATGAAGTCCCTTTTTAAGTTAGCTTGAGTTTAAGTTACTAGTTTCAATCACTTATAGTCAAAATACGTTTGGCAAATACGTCTGCAAGGGACAAATTTCACTTTCTTGGCAAGTTTCCCTGGCACTGACTCTCACCGGAAGAGAAAGGCTGACAGGAGCGCTGGGAGGCGGAGTAAACGAATCACAGAGATGTTAGAAGTTGAGTCATCTGCTCAAGGGAAACTTGGCAAGGTTTGAGATGAAAGAGATGAAAAACCACGTCCCAGACCCACCTTAATTTATGCCCAACCTGCATGCTTGTTTTCTGGAGTATTATCTGCAGTGCTAAAGGAGGCCATTACCTGCCCCAAAAGGACCCTATATTAATGGTTCCTGATTCCAAAGTCCCTTTACAAAGGATGGAGGCCTTCATTACAAAACTGGAAATGAGATGTTAATATCTCCAGCCATCTCAGGTGAGAGGAGGACAGGAATCCCAAGAACACTGGGAAAGGGACTGTTTGTCAAGGTGCCTTGGCATTGAAAGAGACTCCAGTGACAATCTCTGCCCGCTTCACGATTTTCCTGAGAGCAGGCCCTGCGGTCACAGTCCAACTCTCCAGGCAGGCAGAAAAGACCCTGGCGTCTAGCTCTTCTCCACAAGAGGATTTATTTCTGGCTAATCCCATAGTGTTAATTAAAAGTGCCCATGAAGATTTCTAGAGAGGTTTTAAGGACAAAAGTCGTGCCCCCAAATATTTCACTTGCTAGTCCCAGAAAATTGCGCTGTACTATTTAATAAAGCTAAATCTGGCTCATTGACAACAATTAAATCTAAACTATAAGTAATAAAAATATTCGGTTTCACCCAACTGCCATTTCTCACCTAGTCCTATCAGCCTCATTACAGCTTTGTTCCTTCCCTGTGGGTTTGCGTATTTTGCCGAGTTTGTCTTTCATCAGTACAGCTAGTGATTAAGCTACTAAAAATATGCTGGTAATAAACTATCTTCTACCTCTCAGACACTTCCATTTCCTTTCTCACCTTCTGTGCTGCAAAGTGACTTCTACAAATATTCTCCACAAAAGGTAGCAAAGAATTGAAATGACATTTCACTAGCAGTGAATCAGCATCTCCTCTCATTGAAACAGCTTAGGCGCTTCAGAAGTCTCACATAACGGCTGTCATACGTGGCAAAATATAAGACCTCAGGGAATCGTGGTCCGGGACGGGAAACACGTGGCACCCTCCCTTTACTGACTTACCTGCCACTCAACGCTTCTGTGTGTTTTCCAATAGAGAAAATTCTTGTGCACATCTAAATATAATGCAAATATAATATGGCCTTGGTGATAGTAAGAAAGACTCCTCAGGCATTTGAGAAAATTTCAAGGGCCATTAGCTGAATCTTTATCCCCCTGAAGATTCTGTATTAAGGAAGTAGTTTGAGTCAGTTTTTCTTTTTTTAAAGAAAGAGGGTGATTATGTTATAATGTTTGAATGAATGTAGGAGATGATTAATTATTGAGCACTGCCAGGTTCCAGCCCCAATGTAGGCACCGGCCATATCGAGGGAAGCAGCTGAGTAGGGTCCCCTCTCCCTACGCAGCACACATTCTTACAGAGGTACCCTGCAGACATCAGACAACACTCTCGGGGCGCTGTAGGAACATACACCTAGCTAACGGGATCAGGAAGGCTTCTTTGAGAAAGTAATAGCTGAGCTGAATCTTAAAAGACTAGGGTTAACTAGTTGGGGGAGGAAGGGTGCAGGAAGGGCATTCCAGCCAGAAGGAAAATGTGTGACGGCTGCAGGGAGGAAGGGGACAGCCCTCACTCAGGACATGAAAGAAAGCAACGTGACCAAACATGGAGCACAGGAAGCGTGGGGTCAGCGGTTCTGGATGTGGTGGGGTAATTGTGTGGTTTTGTATTGTCAGGTTTCTATAGAGAAACAGAACAAACAGAATATATAGATACATAGATATAAGAGAGGTCACATATTAGGAAAATTGGCTCACAATTATGGAGGCTGAGAAGTGCCAAAAAAGGTATCTCTAAGCTGGAGAACCAAGTTAGCTGATGGCATGGCCTCGTCCAAGTCTGAAGGCCTGAGAACTGGTAGCTGCTGGCAAGTCCTGGGTTCTCCAGGCCGGAAAACCTGGAGTTCTAATGTCCAAGGGCAGAAGACGGGTGTCCCAGTTCCAGGAGAGAGGGCGAGTTCACCTTTCCTCTGGCTTCTGTTCCATCTGGGCCCTCCGCAGACCAGTGGTGCCCACCCACATCATCCTCCTCACTCAGTCCACTCATCCAAACACTGGTCTCTTCAGAAAACAACCTCACAGACATAACACAGCAACAGTGCTTTACCAGCTATCTGGGTATTTCTTAATCCGGTCAAGTTAACACCCAAAATTAACCACCATAGCATTCAGGGTCAGGTTGAAGATTTTTTTTTTTTTTAACATGCTCAAACTGAGCTCTCTCCTAAATCTGCTCTACTGACAGATTCCTCCTTGTCAATGAATGGCAACTCTATCTTACTAGTTACTTGGTGTCATCTGTGACTCCTCTTTTATATCCTACACTGAATTTGTCAGCAAAACTTATCCATTCTACCTTCAAAATATATATTTTACTGAGCCACTTCTCATCATTTTCACTATGCCATCCCAATCCAGGCCATCCTCGCCTCTATCCTAGATTATTGCAATAGCTAAGAAACGGTCTTCATAGTTCTCTTTGCCCCCTCCCCCAGGAATGATCCTTTTAAAACACGAGTCAGACCACATCACTCATGTTCCCAAAGTCTCCAAAGCCTCCCCCGTCTTATTCAGAGTGAAAATCAAAGCTCTGGTCTGCAGTTCACTCTCTGACTTCACTTCCCATTACTCTCACCCTCATTCCAGACACCCTAAATCCAGTAACCTGGCTTCCCTGGAAGGGCAGGCGTGCTTCCTTCTTGTAGCTCTGTACTTGTTATTCCCTCTGCCCACGTCCACACAGTCACACTCTCACCCATTTCAAGTCTTTGCTCACATGTTGTCTTTTCCCTGAGGCTTTCCCTACTGGGCTATTTGTAAAACTATATCACCATAAATATTTGCACTTATTTACTTTGTGTCTCCCACAACACACACACACTCTAGAATGCATGAGTTCATGAAAACTGGAATTTCTGTATCCCAAAGGCCTGGAATATTGCTCCAAAACAGTAAGCACTCAGGCCATGTGCAGTGACTCATGCCCTAATCCTAAGCACTTTGGGAGACCAAGTCAAGGAGGATCACTTGAGACTAGGAGTTTGAGACCAGCCTGAGTAACACATAGCAAGACCCTGTCTCTGTGAAAAATACAAAAGTTAGCTGGGCATGGTGGTGCATGCCATAGTCCCAGCTACTCAAGATGCTGGGACAGGAGGATCGCTTGTGCCCAAGAGTTTGAGGTTGCAGTGAGCTATTATGACACCACTGTGCTCTAACCTGGGCAACAGAGTGAGACTCTGTCTTGCGGGGGTGAGGGAGAAACAAAATAGTAAGTACTCAATAAATATTTGTTGAATAAAGGTCTTCATTCAAGAGCAATAATAAGCCACTGAAAGCTTTAAATATGAAGAGTCATAATCAGATAGAAATTTTTTAATATCTCTCTAGCTGCCCATGAAAAAGAATATTGGAGTAGAGGGAGTTTGGGTACTATGGGCAAAAGTGGATGCCTGGGTAAAAATGAGCTCATCTTCATTACCAGAAAGAGTTAGTGCAGTGAACTGAGGAAATGAGGCTTACTAGCCTTGGTAATGACCCACCCTCCAAGATGCTCCCACCCTATCACCAAACGATTCACCTCACCCAGTATACACATCCTGTGTCGTCCCTCTCCCATGCTGAATGGAGTCTGGCCCTGAGGGACCGACCAAATATGACAGAGTGATGCTGCCTGACTTCCCAGATCTAGTTATAAAAGGCCTTTCGACCTCTCCTTTGGTGTTTTGGATCACTTTCTCTTAGAACTCTAAGCACTGTGTAAGAAGTCCTGCTACTCTAAGACCACCATGCTAGAGAGATCACATGAGGAGGCCACACGGAGAAAGACAGAGACGACATAAAGAGAAAGATGCTCTACCAGTCCCCAGCTACACCAATCTCCAGCCATTTGAATCATCCCAGCTGAGGCCCCAGACCCTGGGAACAAAGACGGATCTTTCCCATTGGGCCAAGTCTGAACTCCTGACCCTCAAAATCAAAACAAAAGTGGTTTAAGCCACAATTTTTAGGGATAATTAGCGAAGCAGCCATATATAACCAAACACTCAGGGAAGAGGACTCTTTGTACAGTGGGATTTCAGCAACCAGACACAGGTTCAGGGTTAACCAGCTTGAAGGACAGACGATCTCACAATACCGTTGTGCTTAAGAGCCTGATTAGGATTAGCAAGATGGATCAGTTTAATAAAAGGAAAATGCAGCTGCTTCCATGTAGCTCTTAATAGAAACTGCCAAAAATTTACCTGCCTGATTTTTTTCCCGATTTTTTTATTCATAAGCCCTTTCAGAAGATGACACTATGCCTGATCAACTAAGGGAGCTGCGGATTACCATGGCATTTTCCCCCTCTAACCCTCTGGAGAAGTTTAGAGCAGTATCTCCTGTTAGAGCACAAATTGGAGTCAATATGATCTTCTCTCAAGGATAATGAGTTAATTGTTTGCTCTGCAGTTCATCCAAAAACTAATTGGAACTGTTATTTCAAGAATATGTGATGCCTGAACTCTTTATGCTTTTCTACAAATCAAAGACTAAATTATCACATCAGAGACCTTAAATTATAAATGGAAATATTAGCCAAATGAAATCCCCTTTTAAATCATGAACAAGGTGTAAATAATTGATAGCTTAAAGTAAATGACCAAAAAACTAGCGAAAGTTCATTGAAATGTGAAGACAGAAAGAGGTCAGAAGAATTCTATAAGGAAATATCAAGCTCTTACATAGAATCCAAGCAGTTATTCTAGGAGTACTAATTAAGATGGCATCTTGAAAACCCACATATCTGCAGTAAAACCCACCTTCCATAAGCTTCTGCTGGGTTGTTATCCTGCCCTGTGCTCTCAGCCCTATGGATAAACTTGAGCCACATCCAACTTCACAAAGAAACATTGATATAAATGCATATATAGTGCATATCTTGCTGTGAGAACATAATCTCAGGACAGGGCAATATTAAGAGGTCAATATCCAATAGGCTCCCCATCATTTACAGAATAAAGTTCTATTTCTTAATAAGACATATAAAGCCTCTATGACCTTACTCTTGTTACATCTCCATAATCATTTCTTGCTATGCCTTTTCTAATCATCACCATCCCTACTTGGCGTTCTGCAACACATACGCACGCGCACACATGTGCACACACACATAAATTATCCTCCGGCAGTACTAAACTTGTTGCTGTTCCCTAAATGTACTACACTGTTTCAGATCTCCCTGTAATCTCTCTCCTTGTCTAGCACATGCTTTCCCTCCTTTTAGGGATCAATTTAGATATCATTTAAGAATCAATTTAAAAATCACCATTCCTATGAAACCCCTCCTCACTCCTTCCTTCCCGGCAGACTCTGTCGGCACTTTCCTTTGAGCCCTCAGGAGGTCCAACATATTGATATGATTCCTTCATTCTGTCTGTGCACATAAAGGGAAAGATGCCCTACCAGTCCCCAGACGAGGACCTGACTGCGTTGTTGGGGAGAACAAATAGTCTTGTTTGACTCTCTGTCAGAAGCCCGTAAAATACAGGGCTGCTTTCATATGTGGGAAAGGATGGAAGGAAGAGAAATAGCCACCCCCTCCCCCCAAATTAAAGGAAAAGATTTGAAAACTCTAGCTTTCGGTGGCAGTATCATTAATCTTATCCTTGTACAGAATGAACCATTTTCCATTTCCTCTCATCGACTTCACTTTTTAAATGAAGTCAATCTAAAGTGGTGCCATGGGTTGCCTTCAAATTATTACATGACATTTATTAGATAAAATTTTCATTGACAAGTAAATAAAACCATGCCATAGAAGTTTGGGGACGGGAGAAATGCCCTGTCTATTTTATAAACACTCCTACAAAATTGCAAAAAGAGACAATCACAAAAGGGAACTACTCATTGTGCATTATTCTATTCAGCATGCACTCTAATAACACAGTTACTCTGTGGGTGGGCACAGGCACATACATAGTATCTTACTGAGGAAGTATCCTTGAATTATTACAAATCTCTAAGGTGGTCAGAACAGCTGAAAGGGATTAGAAACCAAAAATGCCAATCTGATAAGTAAAGAGAAAAGGTCAGATGTACATTCAAGAAGGAGAAATGGACGATAAAGTTATTCACCTCTACCGCTGGGAGCAAAACTGTGGCTAGAAATAGCCAACCCGATACTTGCCTAGGATTGGCTTTTAGTCTTCATCCATTTTAGGCAGTGTCTATTATCCCAACTCCATAAGGATTCTAAAAATTTAAACCTTTGTAGATTTGCTCCTGAGTGGAAAATGCCAGGAAATGCTTAGTTCCATAGAAATTTCCTAAATAATATTATGGTCAACCCACTGTCAGCTCATCCTTGAAATGCTGAATATGACAGCCACCATATAAGAATTATTTAAATCCTATTATAATGTCCTCAATTCTTTCAATAAATGTCCTTTTATTTTGATGGTTACATAACCTTGAGGAAATAAAGTTTGAAAGTGGAGACCTTTGTCATTTTAGGGAGCCCTATCCCATAAAGACCATATTAAACCGAAATTGAGCAAAAGCAGTATCTGGTAATTATGGAACAGATCTTCAGGCAATAGACCTATTTCTGCTTATGAGCTTGGAAAATAAGATGAGTTACTGTCTTCCTCTCTTTAATTCTAAATAGTGGGCTACGATGCCCTGCTGAGGACATGAGAAAACTATCAAACGAATGGTGTGAAGCAAATGCAGTGTTCATTTTTTAAAAGCAGTTTTTTCTGGAACTTCTCAAATATATCCAACAATAGAAAGAATGATCAACCTCCACAGGTATATCACCTAGCTTTAAGAATTAACAATATTCTGTTATTTTTGTTTCATCTATCAATTTTCCAACCTTTTCTTTGTATTCTGGAGCAAAGACCAGACATCCTATCATCCTATCTCTAGATACTTTAGAATGTATCTCTAACAGATAAGAGCATTTTAAAATAACCACCATGCCATTTTTATAACCAACACAATTTATTCCTTAATATCATCTAACCCCCAATCCCTCCTCAATGTTCTCTGATTATCTCAAAAATGTCTCTTAACATGGTTTGTTTGAATCAGAATCCCAACAAAATTCATATATTGTGTTTAGTATGTTCTCTAAGTCCCTTTTAATCTATTAATATAACATTACTCCCTCTCTTTTCTTATGCTATTCATTTGCTGAAGATTCTAGATGTTGCTGACTATACTCTGATGGTGTTATTTAGGAGGATGCTCTACCCTCATATTTCCTGTAAACTGGTAGGTAGATTAGAAACTTGACTAGATTCACGTTCAAATCTTTTGCAAGAATATTTCAAAGGTGGTGCTGTAAGTCACACAGAAGCCACATGATGTCTGTGTGTACCACTTTTAGTGGTGGTAAAATAGATCAGTGGCTCAGGTGATGGCAGCCCGAACCATCCAAAATAAAGTGCCTCCGTGTACCCAAATGTTTATAGCAGCACAATTCACAATAGCAAAGATGTGGAAACAACCCAAATGCCCATCAATACATGATTGGATTAGTAAACTGTGGTATATGTATACCATGGAATACTACTCAGCTATAAGGAATGATGAAGATACAACATCTCTATGGTTCTCCTGGAGAGAGTTGGAACCCATTATATTAAGTGAAGTATCCCAAGAATGGAAAAACAAGCATCACATGTACTCACCAGAAAATTGGTTTCCTTGATCATCACCTAAATACAAATCTGGAAACGACACTAATTGGACATCAGACTGAGGTGGGGGGTGGGGGAGGGGATGGGGGTATGCCTACACAATGAGTGCATTGCGCACCGTTTGGGGAGTGGTAACACTTGAAGGTGCTGACTCGGGAAAGGCGGGGTGGGGAAAAAAATATGAAACTATTGTTTTTAACTTGCACTGTTTACTTAATAATTTATCATGAATATTTCCCATATTATTTCATATCATTGTACAAAAAATAATGTATACATTATGAGGACATACTGTATCTAACAAGATATACTGTTAGACTCTTTGATTCTGTAAAATTAAATTAAAAAAAAAAAATCAAAAAAAAAAAAAAGAGTAAAAACCTAAAGCATTACTTAAACATTTAGTTTCAGGAATTAAAGGCTAGGCAGAAGAATAATTTATGAATTCATAAATCATCCATTCCTATTGTATATGCTATCTGAACATCAATAAATTAGAGAAGTAATATATGTTTACTTACTTGTCACGGCTTTATTAAATTATTAAAATAATGTGCCTACCAAAAAAAAAAAAAAAAAAAAAGTGCCTCATTACTATTTTGCATAATGATTTTAGCATCTACATTGTCTAGATCCATTATTTCTTTAGGGACTGAAAATGGGATTGTCCAAATCTTTTATTTCTTCTACCTTTATTTTCCAATATTCTTCTACTGGAAAAAAAAAAAAACCCAAAACAAACAAACAAAAAAAAAACCACATTCCCTTGTCATCTCTGAATGCAGCCCCTAAATTCAGAGCTGGCTGACACTCACAGCTGGGCTCCGGTGTTCTCTCGTTTGACATAAACAATCTCACAGAACATCAAGTCATCTTGTGACTTTGAAGAAGGGAGATAAAAAGACAAGATCACTTCATAATATTGTTTAATCACAGGCAAAAACAAGGTTATCTGTGAACTACAAAAATATCAAATATCCTTTTCCAAATAATGTGAGTGACTGCTGCTTCTGCAATAATTACAGCTTTAGCCTTGCTCTAGCTTACCCTATAAGATGTAGTGAATACTCAATCATATATATCATATATATCATTCCTTAAATAAGATTTATTAAAATATCCTATCACAGCATTATCCCCCCTTTCTGAAAGCATTCAATCCAGAGCAAACTCTCTCTTTCTTGAACTCTCTCCAACATCAACCAACCACAACCCAAATCCTATATGTCCTTTTTAACACCCTGTTACTGAGACACCCCGCAGTCCTTCATGTGTGCATTTTTCCCCTCACTGCCACATGTAATACTTCTGACTTGCTAAGCTCCAGGTATGTTCTTGGTGGTCTGTAACTTGAGGCACAGGGGGTGCAGTAGAGGGACATTTACACCTATGTGGTTATCATGTAGTATAGTCCATACAGGAAATATCAGACATCTGTTTGATTCTTTCCTTTTAATTATCACCCTTCCAAAGAATGAGTGTGTGCTCTGGCAACCTACAAAGTATACCAACACGGTACACTTTTTTCTTTTTTAATTTATAATTATGAATTAATAGATTTTTATTATTTTAATCTATGGCAGTCATTTTTTTTTTTTTTTGATGTTTAAATATTCCCATCTTTGGCCAGTAGGAGCCACATAAAGTTGACTCCTGTGACCTAGTGATGTGATCCAAGAAATTTTTGATAGCTTATGTTTTCAGGCAAAAGCAGATGCTCCAGGACTTATTCTCCTAGGATAAGCATATTAGTCTGGGTTCTCCAGAGAAATATATATACTTTATATGTGTGTTGGGGGGCGGGGGCGTGGATAGAGATTGACTTACTATAAGGAATTGGCTCGTGCCGTTATGGAGGCTGAGAAGTCCAAGATCTACAGTCAGCAAGCAGGAGACCCAAGAGAGCTGATGGTAAAGCTCCAGTCTTAGTGCAAGTATGAGTCTGAAACAGCAGAAGACTGATGTCCCAGTTCAAAGACGATCAGGCAGAGATAGAGAATCCTTTGTTACTCAGCCTTTTATTCTACTCAGGCCTTCAACAGGTGGGATGAGGACCACCCACACTGGGGAGGACAATCTGCTTTACTCAGTCTAACAATTCAAATATTAATCTCATCCAGAAACATCCTCACAGACATACTCAAAAATAATGTTTAACCAAATATCTGGACATCCCATGGTCCAGTCCAGTTGACACAAAATTAACCATCACAGCAAGTCAGCTTTTTCTCCATAGTACTCGCTTTAAACAAAACATGAGTGGTGATGTCTTGTCTACAGATAAGCGCTGTACTGTACTGCAGCCCAGTAAGACCTGTGTGAGAACAGCACGTGTAGTCTCAGTTACCATAGCTTTATAAGAATGTAGAGGCAAGGCAGAGTTTCAATGGAGAATGGTTTAAAAAAAATAGAAAATGGGTCCAAAGAGGGAATATTAAGAAACTTTCCTGGAAAAGAGAATGCTAAAGAATGATTTGATTATTGTCCTCAAATAAGAAAGTTTTTCCAAAGGAAGATGTTGGGAAGTCAGCTCCATGTTATAAAGCACTCTGCTGGAGAAAAGAGATTAAAGCAACAGATATTTGGCTATACCTAGAGAATGTCATAATCACCCCATCTTAGATATCTAGAAGCGACCTATCCAAGTTTGGAGATGGACCCTAAATTATTCAGGAATTTACCCTCTCAGCGTGCTTTTGGGAATGTAATTCTCTGTTGTTTCATTCAGACAGATTCTCTCCACCTGACACTGGAGAAAGTAGATCAGCTTCTCTCTAATCCATCCCAAAAGGCTCTATGGTTATCTCTAAATAGAGAGGAGGGAGGCAGTGGGTGTGGCCCATTCTCCCTGCGTGGGGAGAAAGGCCAGCAGGTCCAGAGATTGCACTGAAGGTGGAGTTGAGCAACAAGCTAAAAAACCCAAGAGGTTTCCCCATAGTCTTCCTCCAGAAAGCTTGGGTCCTCTGTACAATTCCTACAGCTCATTCATGTCCCCATGGGTGAGAACAGGGGTGAGAGGAGTGGGCTCAGTCATTGCAGATGCTGCTAAACACTCTGCAGACTGCAGAACAAACAAGGACCCTGGTTAATCTAAAATCAAATTAGGCAGACTAGTTGTAAACATGAGGATAGTGTCTCCCAAAGAAATAACTCTGGGGCTGTTAGTCATCCCAGAAGAGAAAGTTATTAACAGAACACTTGGAATAATTCCTCTCTTCTAATTCAGTAGACGGGACTTAGAGGTTAGATGACCGGAGAAAAAAGCACTAACAAGAACAACTTTCTAAGAGGAAGATTTCCTTAAGAAAGGTTGATTCAAGGGCAGGAGTGTACCTGCTTGCATAAGCTAAGAGGGCAGGATGAGGGTATTTCACAAACAACACGTAACGTGGCAGAGAAAATAACTCCAACAGCTTTAATAAAACCACAAATATTTTTTCTCATCCCCTTCTAAGCCCAGAAGCTACTTTCTATGTTTATACCTTTTTCCTCTTTTTGATTGACAAGAAAGGACAGCAAGGGAAAAGCTGACTGCTTCTTTAATAAATTGTTTGACTACACTTCACAAAACCTAGATTAGATGGAAAATACCTATATAGTCAACTTCCCTCCCACAGCTATCTGTGTTTCCATTCCGTATGTATAGACGTTCAACAAGAAGAAAATAGGTTTGGTTCAAATGCATTCTTTAGTCACATCACCAAAATGTGCCAATTAGTGTTGTTTCTCAGTGGGATTTTCAGTCAATACATTTAAATCACCACAAATCCTTTTGATGAGGTGGTTGTTCACAGACTGATTCAACTAAAATCTTGAAGCAAATATTTGCATCCTTTATCCCAATTCTTATCCTTTAGAAAAATGTATAAAAGGGAGAAAGCCCTGGAAAATAAGTCTCACATTTTCAAGTATCTGTCCATAACGAGCTGAATGGTGGCCTTTCAAAAAAGATACATTCACATCCTAATCCATAGAACCTATGACTATTACCTTATATGTCAAAAAGGAGAATTTTATGTGGTAAAAGATATATTTAAGTTAAAGATCTTGAGAACCTCTCCAGATTATCCAAATGCAATGACATATACCTTTATAAGGTAGAAGTGAAGGGAGTCTTGGAATGGAAACACGGAGGAGAGACCCGCATGGAAGATAAGGTAATGTGAAGACAGAGGCAGAAGATTGGAATGATGTGGCCACAAGCCAAGGAATGCAAGGTATGCTGACAGCCACAGGATGCTAGAAGAAGCCAAGAATTCTACCCAAGAGCTCCAGGAAGGAGTATGGCCCTGCTGGCATCTTGATTTTGAACTCTGTTTTCCAGAACTGTGAGAGAATAAATTTCTATTTTAAGCCACCAAGCTAAGGTAACTTTTCACAGCAGCCATAGGAAATTAATGCACTGTCCAGTCCATATTGTCTCCTTTAAAATAGCCGATGAGAAATGACTAGGCCTAAACTGTATATTTGTACTTGGTAACCAAGATCCCCAGCTACACCTAATGGGATCAGTAGTAGACGTTGAGCCAAAGCCAACAGACTAGGCTGAGTCAATGAGATTCTCCCTCTCAAGAATCTAACAAGACATATAAAACCATTGTCAGGTCATGTTGGTCACTGGAGCAGTAGGATCACATGGATTTGAGGCCAGAGTCAGTTCCATGATAAGCCTAAGTCATTTACAAACTACAGGTCCAGGAGTGTTAATCTGTGAAATAGGAAAATTAAGAGCTGAGCAGAAACAATCAAATACCAGAGGATTCACCTCATAATTCACAGAGAAAATAAATGCAATCAGACAAGAATGATCTCATTTTCCCACCATCAACCCATCATCCTAACCAGATCTACGCCCACCACACATTCTTTCTTTCCATTACAAAGGAACAACTGCCCCTGCCCCTATCTAAGGACCACTCGTCCACCTGAGTTATGAATCCCAATTCCTCATGCTTTCTCTAAATCTTCACTCCTGCAATTACCCTCTTTCCCTCTCAGATCCTCTTCCCTCACTCTCTGCTGGGTCATTCTCATTGCTGTTTAAATGTGACCTAGTATTACCTTTCCTCAACGTCGGTCCTTGGAGCCCACATCCTCCTCTAGTGACCGTAGATCAACTCAGCTCACTTCCCAACTCTTCTAAGGGGTTATCCAGCCTCACTGTGTGTTTCCTTGCCTCTGATTTTCTGCTCAACCCAATAAAAGCTCTTATTAAAGTCACAAATGACCATAATATCCTCATAGCTTATTTGACCTCTCAACAGCATTTGATAAAGTTGATAGTTCTTCTTGAAATAATATTTTCAACATTTTATGACATCAGGCTTCCTCCTACTTCCCTAGTCTCTCTGCTGGCTTTTCTCCTACCAAACCTCTAAACACTGTCAGGCCTCTGGGATCCCACCTTCGACTCTTCTCATCTCTGCATTCTCTCTCCAGATAGTCTCCTCCAACCCCTTGGCTTTAAACACTGCAAACACATTCTGATAACTAAATTTTGTATTTCTAGTCCTACTTTGTCCCTGAACTTCACACTCCAATATCCAACTATCTAGTCAACATTTTCCCATGGCTGTTTAATGATTACTTCACCCTTACCATGGCTAAAAGAGAATTTTTATTCCCCAGTCTGCCTCTTTTCCATAAATGGCACTGATATCCACTCAGTTGCTCAGGTCAAAAATCTTACAGCTTTTCCTCACTTCCTCTCCTAACCTCATATTCCATATCTAATCCACCAGCAAGTCTACCTTCAAAACTTATCCTGAATTTGACCACTCCTCACCACCACTTCAAATAGCAGCAAAATTGGTTACTAACTTATCATTTTTTAATGAATTTCCACTGAATACGAATTACAATACACATTCTTACCAAAGTCTAGAAGGCCCTACATGATCTGTTTCTGATTACATCTTTGATATTATTGTTTACTCTTCTCCTCAATTCTTGTATTTGAACCACACCAGCCATATTTCCATCCCTGACACATTTCAAGTTCAGTTTTGATTCAGGGCCAAAGTGAACAATTCACTTATTGTCCCCTCTAGTTGGAGGCATCTTCTCCAGATCTTCACATGCCTGTCTTCCTCTCATAATTCAAATGTCACCTGCTCAGAAAGGCCTTTCCTGACCACCTCAGCCAAAGTATTAATAGAACCCTATCACTATCATGTTTCCCAATTTTATTTTCTTCATAGTATTTATTAGTGTCTGAAATTATTCTGTTAATCTGTTTGTGTGTTTGCTGTCTGAATTATCCCATTGCAATGTCTGTTCCTTGAGGCAATGACTAAGATTTTTGCTCCTGTGTCCCCAGATTCCTGATCTATAACAGGTACTTAATAAATTTTTTTTACTTACTGAATGACTATAGGGCCCTCTGAGAATCCTTCAATTCCAATCCCCCTGAGGCTTGGTGGCACATCATTCCTTGTCCTTAAATATGTGATACTAATTGTTATATACTTTTAATTATCTCCTTTAATTTGTACAATTCTGGATTTTGCATCTTTGCAGCCAGCATCTTCATAAAATTGTTGAAATGATGCTACACCCTGAATTTGGACATTAATCAAGTATCCTTAATAGAAAGGCTAAGAATGTGAAGTGCAAAAAAAATTTCCTTGCTAGCTCCCCCTTTGCCTACACTGACCCTGGCTTTCCTGATGCAGGCTTAAAATCTGACTTCCAAATCCTATCTGAGGAGTTAAATGATATCTCTGTAGGTTCCCTGCTTTCCACTGCTAGGATAATCTGGATATGTTTCTCCCCAGGAGAAGAGATGAAACCTGAGAGAAGTATAATCTATTTCCTGACTTGCCAAGGACATTAAACATAAGCTGGGTATAAGAGTTTAATCATTAAGTATAAGACAGCATGAAAACAGCAGTGGCCTAGGAGACAGAAGACCTGAATTCCAGTTCTGGGTCTGCCCCTGTTTACTTCAATGACCTTGGCAGGCAGCAGACTTAGCCTCTCTGAGGCTTTCTCTTCTGTAAAACAAGGAGATTGCACCAGTTCACTCCAACCCTCTTTTCCATAGCTAATAATCTCTGATTATTACCCAATATGCACACATTTCTTTTTTGTTGATTCTATTTTAAAAGCTGCTTTTCCCTCTCACGTTCCTGAGAGACTTAAGGCTGTGGAAAAGCAGCTGGCTAAATTTCACTCGCAATGCACTTCTGCTCATACAGAAATGCACGCTGCTCCCCTGGCAGAGAAATACGTTGTGGTCGATTTGCACCTTCCTGGTTTGATACAAGCAATGGCCAGTGGGAGTTTTATTGGGTTCATGGCACTGAAGGATAGCAGACAGTCAAGTTCTTTTAGCTCAAGGTTTTTTTTTTTTTTTTTTTTTTTGCTCGTTTAGTTTAACGAAAAAACACATTTATTCAGGTGCTCAGTTACAAAGTGAAATGTGGCTCCACAGAACTGCACTGTGTGCAGTGAAATTCAAACTGTAAGCCACACATCTCCACATATTTAGACTGAGCAAGCCAATTTCTTACTCAAGATTTGCAAAGATAAGGTAAAATGCAGATGCCTATGCCAGTCTGTGTATATATTCAGCCACATATACATGTTTGAACTATCTTATCATGGCTTCAAGTTAAATTGAAGCCCTCTGTAAGTACCAAAGCCTTACTGCTCAGATATAGAAGTCAGTTTTCATTGTCATTGACATCTTTCTGCAGAGAGAGGGTAGAGATAAGGAAGAGATAGCTGGTAGCAAGTAACTCCCTATCCACATTCAGACTTACCCTTAGCCCTGAGTGTAGCCTCCAGTGAGTTCAACCCATCAAAAGGAGCAAAATATCTCCTCCCTATAAAAAGATGGAATTGCCTATCCAGCTGATTGGTAGCTAACAGTCTGTGCCAATGGTTCTCAAAGTGTGATCTTCAGACCAGCAGCAGAAGCATCACCTGGGAACTATTGAGAAATGAAAACTCTCGTGCGGCAACCCAGATCTACTGAATCAGAAACCCTGAAGGTGTGGACCAAGCAATTCTATTTTAACAAACCAGCCAGGTGACTCAGGTGACTTTGATATACATTAAAGTTTAAGAGCCACTCATCAAATAACAGTACTACCTACAGAAATGGAAATGTTTCATTGTTCTCCATGAGCTGATGCCCACCATTAGCAGACAGTAGACAGCAAGCCCACAGGAATACAAGACCACTGAGTATCGCTTTTTATCGCTCCGCACATGTGCTGCAGATCCCTGGGGGTCTTTCCCACCACCAATTACTTGCTGAGCTCGTTGTATGTGGCAAGCACTATGCAAGGCACTGGGGATATGATGATAGAAAAGACATTTACAGTTTCTTCCCTCATACAATCTGTAGTCTAGCAGGAAAGATAGACATTATACCCAAAATTATACCTTTAATTATTTCAATGTGGTTCTGAAATGTACAATGAAGAGAAAAAGCTGCAGTGAAAGCCTAACACTCCTAAATCTTCCCAAATCTAACCTGGTCTGGAGTGTTGGGAAAGGCTTGCCCTGACAAAGTAAACCCAGCAAGGAGTTCATCAGAGAAAGTGGTGTTCCAGGCAGAGGAAACAGCACGTGGAAAGGCTTGAAGAGAGATCTTATTGGCACTTTTGAGGACTAAAGAGGAAGCAGAGTTAGATGAGGCCAGAAAAGTAATCAGAAGCTCTGTTAAAACAGGCCTTAATAAGAACTTTTGCCTTTGTCCTAAGAGCAACAGAAACCTATGAAAATGTTTTAAGAAAAAAAGTGGTATAATTGGATTTGCATTTTTAAAAGATCACTCTGACTGCGTGGTAGAGAATGAAATGAGGGGGCTGAGAACAGATGCAGAGAGAGAACATAGCAAGATATGGCAGCATCTAAAAGAGAAAAAACAGTGGCTTGGACTTGGGTCATGGCATAAGAGATGGAGACTGGACAGATTATTTTGAAGGCCAAATCAACACAATTTGGGAATTAAGTGTGATGTTAGAGAGTTTCAAATATATGAGTCTCAGGATTGAGGCGTGGAAAATTGACTCACCTGTGTTCTATTTACTACAGAAGCAGCAAGTCTCTATGAGAAGAAGAGTAAACAGTGCCCGACTCATAGAAGGTGCTGAATAAATACTCGTTGAATGATGAATTTAATTTTCCCTGAGCAGAAGTTGAAAAAGGACCTGCTTCCTTTATGCCCACTTCAACAATTCATCGAACCACAAACATTTATTAATTAAATAGGAATTTCTGTAGGCACAGTTGATGGGGGCTAACATGATCAACAGATGTGTGATAGGTGTGATACCCCAAGATGATGGTTTTCCCCAAATATTTGTGGGAAATATTATACCACAGAAACAAAGGTATATGGCAAAAGGGATTTTTGCAGGTGTGACGAATTTAAAGCTCTTGAGATGAGGATAGTCTCCTGTGCTAGCCAGGTGGGCCCTATGGGAGCACAACAGTCCCTATAAGAAGGATGCAGAAGGAATAAATGTCAGAGGAGAGGGCAGTGCAGTGACGGACACAGAGTTTGGAGTGATGCACTTTAAAGATGGAGGAAGGGGCTGCAAGCCAAGGAATACAGGTGGACACTAGAAACTGAAAAAGGCAAGGAAATGGATTCCCCCCTCAGAGTCTCCAGAAGGAACCTGCCCTACTAACATCTTAACTTTAGCCTAGTGAAACTGATTTCAGACCTCTGACCTCCAGAACTGTGAAAGAACAGATTAGTGTTATTTTACGCCATCAAGTTTGTGATGAATTGTTACAGCAGCAATAGGAAATGAATACAGATTCCAAATAGAGCATCAAATGTGCTGATGCAATTTATTTCAAAAAATAGCCCAATAGTACTCAGTAGTAAATGAGTAAGTAACTGGATGATAAGGAAAATATGCTCACATAACATTCAATTAAATGTTTTTCTGCCTCAGTGTGACAGTATTATTATTTTGCCCTCAGAATTTTAAAGTTAAAGCAGAGACTACTACATGACCATCCAATATGCATTCCCCTCTCATATAACTGAACCCTTCATTTATTCAGAGTAGCAATGTGTTCAGCTAAAGAGAACATTTCCCAGATTCCTTTGCAGCCAGTGGTGATCAGTGACACTCATGTGGAAGATTTTGTGGAATGTCTTTGAAGGCTCCTGAAAGGGAGCTGACATAGCTGGGAGGGATACCCTTTAACACTTCCTTTCATCCCCCTTCTACTGTGTAGGTGTGGGTGTGATGACTGGGAGCGCCCATTCTGATCCTGAGGTGACCTTGAGTGTTACAGCCATATGCTGAGGACGACAGCAGCGTGAATCCATGAGGACACTGCACAGCTACCATAAGAGCCTTCAACTGCCTACCTCTGTTTCACGAGAGAGAAATAAGCTTCCATATTGTTTAAGCTCCTGTTATTTTAGGTTTTCTATTACATATAGCCAAACCTTACTCGATCGTGGGCCACACTTCTTTAGGAAGCTGATAAAAATTATAGACCACTTACCCAGACAATGCACATATGCACACAAAATTTTGCATTCAGTTTCAGACTTATAAAACACTCTCCACTCTCATGCAAGGTTTGATATATTAACCTTCCAGGGATCCAGGGAACCCAAGTTAAAAAATCTTGCCTTAATAGTAAATCCAGTCAATGTATCTTAGAACCAAAACAAATAGATCTATGCATGGAATAACTCAAGGAACATGCAGTCAATAGTCTCAGTCTGGGAGAGAAAGTATAAAGCTGTCACTGTATATAAATTCTACTTCTACTTATTGGTAAGTAATCAGGGTAAATCATTTGACCATAGAATTTAGAGCAACAGCTCAGAGATATCTGTCTAATCTTCCCACTAAAGAGGAAGAAAGAGGACAGAGTCAAGTCATTAAAGCTCATTCACCTAATCTCTGAATCTTTCAGTGTTTCATTTTTAAATATTTTTATTTGCCACATCCACTTTTAGTATATTCCTTACATCTTGTAAGTACCCATTATTTATTGTTTGACTTTAAATGATTTAACTCAAAGGTTGGCTACTATTGCCCCGTAGGCCAAATCCAGCCTGATTTTGTTTGTAAGTAAAGTTTTATTAGAAGAAAGCCACTTCTACTCATCTATGTGTTGTCCATGACTACTTTTGCACTACAATGCCAGAGACAGAGTTGCCTACGAAACCAAAAATATTTGCTATCTAGTTCTTTACAGAAAAAAGTTTGCCAACTCTGGTTTTACTCATTATTTGGGGCTTTTTCCCCCCTAAAAATTGCAATCTAAACCAACATTTTAAATGAAAAAAAAAAAAAACTTGTATTTTTCTGAAGAAAGGCAGATCATTTTACTCCTGAATAAAATTAAGAGATGTCTTTATATATCTTTCCCTAAACCATTAAAATCCAACTGGCACCTAGTACCCTGATCTTGGTTTAAAATACTGTTCTCCAATAAAGGCAACTAGAGCTCTTTGGAGAAATGGCTGAATCTAGAACTGAGACAGGAAATACACAAGACAAGCCTAGAGCATCCTGTAGTACCAGAAATAAAGAAGTTCTCAAAAAAAATTTAAAATCACAGTAATGTGAGTTTGTCAAAGGGACATAGGAACTAACTGCAAGAGGTCCCAATGGCCACACCTGGAATAATTTCAGCAACAAAATAAAGTAGTATTGATTCATAACCCAAAGTACAAAATAAATATCCATGAGTCCATATTGATGTAAATGATTAATTTAGCAAATAGAGAATAGACAAACCTCTTGTGCAGAAGAATTCCAAATAATTTATGTAGCTACTGCCTCCTCAAAGAGGTAGAGCATAACTCGCCACTCCTTAAGTATGAGCTGTGTATAGTGACTTCCTTCCAAAGAATATGGGTGGGGAAAAAAAGTAACTTTACAGTTAAACACTAACTCAGACAGATAAGCAAGGTTCACAGCCACAGTCATAAGTAATATTGATACTGTGTACCCTTGACGTGACAGGATGAGAATAGGAATGGCACTTTATCCCTGTGGTCTTCCTCCCCAAAACCCAAAACTCTCAATCATGAGAAAAACATTAGACAAATCCCAGTTGAGGGACAGTCTCCAAAATACCTAATCAGTTCTCCTCAAAACTGTCAAGGTCATCAAAAACAAGGAAAATCTGAGAAACTATTCCAACCAAAAGGAGCTTAAGGGAGACATGACAACCAAATGCCCTGTGGTATCCTAAATGCAATCCTGGGACAGAAAAAGGACATCAGGGAAAACAGGAAATCTGAATAAAGTGTGGACTCCAGTTAATAGTAATGAATCAGTATCAGTTCACTAATTGCCATATATGCATTACACTGATGTAGGATGTTAATGGTAAAGGAAACTAGGTGTGGGGTCTATGAGAACTCTCCATAACAACTTTTCAAATTTTTCTGTATTATTTAAAACTATTCTAAAATTAAGTGCCTTAAAAAAAAAAAAAACCTGCTGGTTCCAATTAATTAAAAAAAAAAAGAATCTATAGAACTATCTCTTTCTTCTTGAACAATGACTTCCTTTATATCTACCAGCCTCATTACCAAATACCTCACGTTTACTTTCACCTTTTCCAACAATTTTTTCTCTCCCACTCCCTAGAATACTATGTCTTTCATTGCAAGAATTTGATTTTTTTCCTTAAGCCTTAACCTTTCTGTCCTTTCCCTTGTTGCTAAAATGTGAATACCACACAATTTGCTCTAGTATTAATGTGATTCTGTTTGTAAAATCTAACTGTAAGTGTAGATTTGCAATGTCTTCATTTCTCTCTTTCAACAGTAATTCTCAGGTGCTTGTCACAGCCATTTAGTCTTCCACTTCAGCTGCTGATTGATTTTCCAGTTTGTCCCCTCCTCCACTGGTACAGAATCTCTATCTTGGCTCTCCCTAAACACTATAAAGAATTGAGGTCCTTTATTTCTTCAAATTGCCATGAATGGAAAGGTCAGTTCTCAATAATAAACATGGCTTGTGTAATTAAGGATTTCCCCTGCTGGGCAAAGCAGCTGATAAAACCATGTTTTGGGGAGAATGGTAGGAAGGGAAGACCTGGCATTTGTCTTTTCTTAATCATTCAATTATTGACATTTAGCATATTTTTTGAACCTCTCTGGATCTAGCTTAATATTACCCTCAATTATTTGCTAACTTTGGAGAAGAATGACCACTAAGTTCATATTACAAATTATGGACGCAAAGTTGTATTTCAAGCATTTCCCAGCCCCCCAACTATGCATCCCACATGTGGTGCACAAACACGCACGAGAATGAGAGAAGATTTGTGCTAATAACTACTGGCAACTGCTTATATAATATGAATTGAGAGCATATCAAATCCTACTGCCTTTCAAAATCTCCCAACAAGCCTGAGATAATACTGCCTCCTGAAATCTTCACCATTGGAGTCGTCCCTTCAGTTTCAGTGATTTTCCTAACCTGGAATTCTTGATCTTCTTGACCTTAAAAAGGTACTGGAGCCTTTTTAATATCAAAATTATCTTTGTATATCATATATTTGTCTGAAATACAGAGGCACAGGTTAAAACATCAAGTCTCTTCCTTTGCGATTATAGTCGTATCAACTCAGAGTGCTGATACTCATTTTCTCCTCTAATTAATAAGAAAAATATATATCCTTGGTTATATTTCTTCAGTAGGAAAAAAAATCTTATAAAATTTGGAGTCAAGGGAAAAAACTATAAGAGATTTTGGTGGTAGAAAGGTTGGGAAACACTGGGCTTTAGTCCTCAAAGATGGAGTTTGGACTTCAGAAAGCCTCTAGTAAAATGTATAGCATTTTGAGGAACCTGAAAGAGAGCCACTCAGGTCTCTAAGCTTCTCCACGAGCACCAGTTTAGTAGACTAATGAGTTCCCACCTCCAGCCAGGGCAGAGGGAGGATGGGATCCAGAATAGATACCTTTCTTGTGCAAGCCCAAACATCTGGAAAGTCAATGTGGTGGTCCATGCAAGCAAACGGAAAAGAAATGGGGAGCAGTGAGACTTCAAGGTGGCCAGGGTGAGGGCCACATGAGGACAGACTCAGACAGTGGGATTCGTGGCACAAATACCCAGAACAGGAGAGTTGAAAGAATGTAGGGAAGAGGGTAGGAAGGAGGTATGTAGTATATTGCTTAAGGAACAGCAAAAAACAACTTTATCATATACACACAAAATCACTTCTAAACACATTTAAACCTTCACATGCTTAGCCATGCTTCCATTTTGTTCTAAAATGATTTCAAACAAGTAAGTCTTATCAGTTTATCCCTCTTCCTTGCTCGGGAAGAGCTTTGGAATCATGCCCTACCAACCCAAACTGCCCTATCAAGTTCACAAGGTTGGAATAAGCAGCATGAAATCCATAATTATTATAAAATCTCCAAAAGAACAGGTGAAAATCTTAGAATACATCTTTGTTGGGGCTTTATCCAGCTTTTCAAGCACTCCTGAATGCTGGGTTTTCTTTTTATTCTAACTTTTATTAAAGCACTGTAATTCAAAATCCTCCATAGAAAAACAGTTGCTTACTGCTTATTCCACAACACAGGAGAACTTATCCTGTGTTCTTTCTCCTCCCCAGAGTGCCCTTTCACCCCCTTTTCTACTTGCCCAAATCGGACACATCTTTAGACCCAACGTGAATCCCACACAGGGAAATATAGCCAACAGGAAAATGGTAGCCTCAGCTGGAAATTTCCTTTCCTTCTATAAAATCCCATAAAATGTGTCTACCAATGATTCAGATCAACACATATTTATTGAGTCCCTAAAATGTGCACAGAACTAATAGGAATTTTCTTAGAAAGTCATATTGCACATTCCCAAGGGAGAAAACATGAGAAGTCACACAATGAAGAAACTTGTTTAATTTGGCTACTCTAATGTTTTCTGTCTTGACTTTGGAATCCTAAGTGGGTACTGAACACTTATTAATGTCCCACAAAAACATTTAATGTTTTTTAACCTAACTTTGGAACCCTGGCTACTACATGTGGTGAAATTATATTGATAGATATGTATCATCTTCCTTTTTATAAACCCTATTATCTTCCAACTCCAAACCACACTTGAAGTCTGTAATGCAAAGGAACTCTTTAACCAGATTGAGGTCCGGGACCAGGTCTCATTCACTGTTGTCCCCAGTACCTACCGAGTGCCAAGCACATAGTAGGAACTCAATGAGTATGACTGGAGTAGAAGGAGGTAGAGGGATGTAGCAATGTAGGAAAAAACTAGCATTTATTGAGGATCTGTTTTATGTCAAGTACTGAGCTGGGAGATTCACATAGATTATTTAATTCTTGCAACAAGTCCAAAAGATGAATACTGTTATCTCTACTTTGTAAAATAGAAAATAGGCTCAAAAGGTTAAGTGATTCTCCCAAAGCTCATACAATTAATGAGTGTTGAATCAAGATATTTCTGTTTTATATGTTGGAGCTCTAGAATATTTCATTTGAAAGATATTTCTGTTGATTTCAAAAAGTTTAAAAATCAGAGTCTATTTAGGAAATATTTTAGTAAAAAAAGAAACACTAAAATGTTACTAAACTGGTTTCTGATCAACAAAGGGGTTTTTAAAAAAAAAAACTTGAATTAAAAATTAAAGTCACCATCTAATAAAATATTCCATATAGCTATACTAACAACTTTGAAAAATAAATCTCCATCCCACATTCACTTTTTTAGAGTTGCTTTAGGGTCTAATATAATTGTATTGTATTTATCTCATATATATATATATATATATATATATATAATTGGAAGATAAAACATAAAATGAAGGAAAGTACTTTTTTTAATGCATGATGTTTACCAGCTGCTGCAGGACCCAAGAAAAGAATTTAATTGAACATCTAGAAATATTTTATAATACTTTAAATCCAGTTTTATAGTCATGGTGACCAAGATATTCTTCTTTATTTGAAATCTTAAAATTGTCCCCAAGTACATAAAAACAAGTTTTAATTTTGCAAGTTTCATCTCAAAATGTCATTATACAAAAAGCAAAATGATGCTTCGTTTTATGGCTAAAAGGCATCTCTTAAAAGCACTGTGAACTTTGCCCTTTTTTGCCCCTATTGCTTGCAAACTAGAGTTTAAGAAAAAGCCTCAACCACTACCACTCAATGTATCCTTAAACCAAAAGCAGGAGGCCAGCCCTCAATACTGGTTGGCTGCCCTTCCTAATATGGCTGTCTAGGTGGGAGGTTTCCACAGAGCTAAGGAAACTCCTAATGGAAAAATCAAGCCCGGTGTTCTCAAGTCTTAACAGGAAGAGGACTGATAGAACAATGGCAGCTCAAGACAAAACAGTGCAGCTCTCTCTCCCTTGCCCCCTTTCCCACTCATCCTTCTGGTGGGTTGCTCCTACAGGGGCCCCTTCCTCCCAGTGGTTCTCCAGTTCCCACGGGCCAATGCTAGCCCTGGCCAGCCAGTGCCCTGGCTCACTCCCTGTCCTCACAGCTTACCTGCCAAAGCCCTGATCTGTTAGAGATGGGCCTCTGCTAGGTGGCCAGCTAGGTAAGGATGAATTCATCCTGAGATGAATAGCTAATAAAAGCTTAATGTGGTTTTGCTCCAAAATAGCATATTTTCATTATCAAAAGAGACTTCAATATATTAGTTCAAAAGAATGATGAAGGGCATGCATTTTAGGCATTAGAGTAGTCAAAAGGTGGATATTTTAAAGGAAGAATATATTTTTGATCCTTCACACCATGAACCCTATTATATAGAAATAGTCTTAGTACTATCTCTTATCAACGATGTTCAGAATTCAATGTGTTTCTCAAATCGTATTCAGTAAAACACCAGTGTCCTGTGAACAGATATTTCACCAAAAAAAAAAAAAAAAAAAAAAAAAAAAAAGTGTTCTGTGGTCCAATAAGGTGAGAAAACAACTTTCTATAGCTGTATCTACTTGGAGATTCTTAGCATACATTAGTATTATTCTAGGTTGTGTGAGGTGTAGCATCTGCTGTTATTTAGCCAGTATTCATTCGTTCATACAATAATGAATTTGAGTGCCAGTAGGAGACCAGGCACTGTACTGGGCTCTTGGTGATCAAACAACATCTCTGTTTTCAAAAGACTGACTTTCCAGGCAGGCTAGGAACAAATTACAAACAAACGAACAAGATAATTTCTGATAGAGACATGGCCTCCAAAATAAAATAAGACAGGGAGATGTGATAGAGCACGTGAGAGGAGGTGGTCTGAGGAGGTGGCTCCCAAAAAGAGCTCTGAAAAGAGAACACTCCAGGCAGGAGGACACTGGGCAAAGGTGCTAATCCAGAAGTGAGACTGTCAAGGTTCAAGGATAGAAATAAGGTCTGTGGGGCCAGAATAAAGTGAATGAAGCATGAGGTGAGGTCAGAGACAGGTGGGAGCAAGGAAGGCAACTGGGTTCATCCTAAGTGCAATAGGAAGCCAGGGAGTTATTTAACCAGGGGACTGACGAATGGGATCTCCTTGTTCAAAGGTCAGTCTGGATACGCTCCAGAGAGCACGGAGCATTGGAGAAGGCAGAAAGATTGCTCCGTAGCCTAGGATACGCTGTAAGGAGGGATAGCTGAGAAGAAAGAGAAGCGTGTGTGCAGAGGGCACGTCTCAAAAGTAGAGAAGACTTCCTGGTGGACTGGATATTGTGGGAAAGGGAAAATGGGAAGCAAAAGGGATTCCTAGGTTTTCTTGACTTGAGCAGCCCAAGGCAAGATCCAGCTAGTTTTAACTCAATGTGAACTATGTCCTAAATATGTTTGACCACAGAACCCTTTCTTCTGCTATGCTTCTTAACAAGTCATAAAATACCAGCGTCTGTGAAGCACAGACTGCAAATGCCGTTTTAGAGGTCTGAACAGACATCACTTCATCCAACCTGGGGGCAATCATGCACACCGATAGTCCTAGAAACTTGGGAAACTGAGGTAAGAGGATCCCTTGAGCTCAGGAGTTCAAAACCAGCCTGGGCAACATTGTGAGACCCTGCCTCTCAAAAAAAAAAAAAAAAAAAAAAAAAAATTGTTTCAATCATTTCATCCTATCCTCCTGAGAGCCTTAACCTACTCCTATTTTCCAAGTAAAACTACCAATCAAAATGTGGTATTTTCTATGTGGATTTGAAATTTCTTTTGAATCAATATGTACAGGAAAACTAAATGGGTAGTTGCTCAAAAGTCAACAAGTCACAAATTTGATATTTTAATGTGACTATTTTCACTCTGACTACAATTCCAAGTCTTACTGGCTGGTGTGGCTAGGTTAACTCATTGCTAAATAACAATAATTACCACCATTTATTCAGCCCTGCTATGTTGCATGCACCATCCTAAGAGCTTTACATAGATCGGAGCATTTAATCAGTATTTCAGTCCTGGGAAGCAAGTATCATTATACTAATTTTACAGAGGGGGAAACAGCCCAAAGTCACACAAGCAGAAAGGGACAAATGTCCATCTATATTTAATCCTGGGTTTGTTTTCCCCCAAAATTTGGCTTTCAGGGCTCCAGAGTTCAAAGCAGACTTTATAATCAAATAGTAAAGGTAAATGAGAGAGAAAAGCAAAACAACAATTTCACCTAGTCTATTAAGAGTTAATAATTAATTGTTTCAAATCGCATTTTCCTCTAAATTTAGTCTAACTGCTAAAAATAATGAAAACATCTGTATTCTCTAGCCCAGGTGGATTTTACTTAAATCTTTAAAAAAAAAAAAAAAATGGGGGAGCTGTGGAATAAGGACAGAAATAACTGCTTGAGACAAAGTTCGGAGGCCACACAGCCAAGAAACTTCCAGTCCTTGATATGAATAAGAACTGGAATGTTCCAGAGAGGGCCAAAGCAGGCTACTTCTGTGCCGTCTCTGGTCACCTGCCAAGGGTCACTGTGAACAAGATGCCCTTCCACCTAAACTCAGTCTTCTGACAGTTAATCATGGTTCTTCACCATCCCCTTCATTCCTAAGGATCTTGCATATCAATAATTCTAGTGATTCTGTCTACCCCAGTAGTGTTCACAGAAAGAAGAGAGACAGAGCAGGTTCAGAATTACTGAGAGGACCCGGTGTTTTCTTGTGGGTGGAGGGGAGTTCTTATCAATAATAAATGGGAACTAAGCCCAGTACAATCAGTCTCCAAATCTAAATTAAAAGTTATATCAGCATCTCTTATAGCTTCAATTGCATTTTCAGGATAAAGGGAGAAGGAAATAAAAGGAGTAAAAAGAACACCAGCTTTTCTTTCTTCGTTGTATGATGGGTTTTTCTTTTTTGTTTGTTGTTTTTTTTTTTTTTTTTTTGGAGGGGGTTGCTTTTGGGTTCTTTTGTTTTTTGGTTTTTTTCAAGTAACTAAAGCAATTAGTACTGAAAGTTATAAAGTTTAGGGAGCGTCTTAACTTTGTATGCCTTTGTGAACCAGGTTAATGGAAGAGCAGTCCTGATCTTTTCTGACTGAATCTTTATTAGGTTAATCCAATTAAACCAATATTATTTTAGTGATTACTCTGTGCCAAGCTTCACTAGACACAGCACATATCCTGATTCCCATTTGCTCTTTTCTTTCTCTCCCTCTCTCTGCCTACACTACATGCATAATCAAGTGTAACCTTCCTCTCTTTATGTCTGACTCATTCTCTAAGGTTACTTTGAAATTCAATCTTTCTCTCCCAAATACTCAGGACACTTAACATGATCTGATTCGCACACTTAATGAGATATTCTCTAGTCCTGTGGTCCCCAACCCCCAGGCTGCAGACTGCTACCAGTCCATGGCCTATTAGGAACCCTTTACACAGCAGGAGGTGAGTGGCAGGTGAGCAAGCAAAGCTTCATCTGTATTTACAGCCGCTCCCCATTGCTGGCATCATCACCTGTGTTTCACCTCTTGTCAGATCAGCGGCAGCATTAGTTGCAGGAAAACAAGTTCAGAGCTCCCTGTGATGAGGCACAGTAATCAGTATAGCTCTGTGAGCCACAGTGAGGCCATCTTGTATGCAGGCTAGTGCAGCCATCTTGTGTACGGACTCACTGTTGTGTAAAGTTAAAAAAATTTATACAGTGATTAATTTGTAAGTGATTGTTTAAAATCATTAGGTGTATAGTTACATTGTACTACACTTGGCAGTTCCTTGGGAAAATGTTCCTTGGATGTTCCACAAGGAAATGTTCCTTGATTTAATGGATGCTATCTGCTTCTGTAAGTTTGCTTGCTTATGAATTATTGTAATCAACATGTTTTTTAGCCATGTGTATTGTTAGTATTGTTAGTGGTGAAGGTATATAACCCCTGCTCACTTTAAGCTCGGGGCCATTCTCTGTCTCTGGACTTTCCCAGAACAGGGGGTGGTCACTGGCCAGCTAATAAAGACTCCTAATTTGGCTCAATTCGGTCTTTAGGTGGTCATTTCTCGCATCTTAGGCTATAACACTCCCACTGATTTTCTGCATTACGGTGAGTTATATAATTATTTCATTAGATGTTACAACATAATAATAATAGAAATAAAGTGCACAATAAATGTAATGTGTTTGAAACATCCCAAAACCACCTACCCCCCCACCCCACCCCCACCTGTGGAAAAATTGTCTTCCATGAAACCAGTCCCTGGTACCGGAAAGGTTGGGGACCACTGCTCTAGTACACCACCCAAATCGCACTATGACATAAGACTGGGACAGTGTGACCCCAGGAAATGCTACATGCCAGCCAGAGACATTCAAATCATGGCTACATGCTCTAGTTCACAGAGATCTGATTTCCAACAAACAGAATCCAAATTGTCCCTATTTCCAGGAAAACTCAACAAAGTCTTGCAGTGCTGACTCGGGTCTCCCAGGAATTTGTCCCCTGAGGACTGACTTAGAGTGGGATCAGAAGCTCAGCTGGCCCTTGCATCACCTAACCTGATGGGAACTGCACAAGAAACCGACAATGAGAAAGAAAAGAGAAAGAGCCAAGATAAGAAAAATAGAAAGAGCATGTATCTATACCTATTAGCATTAAAGAGGCAGAGGCCATTTTGTGAGGTACAGATATGTGGACTTGATACAAGGTCTACCATGCAGTCCAAGGTCAGCAAGCAATTTGCTTTCTGAGCCTTTATATTGCAAGGCCTTATCAGCTGCTTTGAATATGCTTGTCTAGATATGCAAATTAGTATTTGTCTGTTAACCAAGGGCATTAACTAAAGCAGCAGTCCTTCTGAAAATCTTAATTTTAATTAAAATTAGTCATACAGCCATACAGGTCTCCAGGGTATTTAAGCTATATGTGCTCTTTTCTATCGGAGGCTAACCTAGAGTTTTGGGAAAGGCTGGTGAGGTTTCTGTTGGTCGGAAGTGCTTTTGTTTTGTTTCATTTTCTTTTGCATTTTCTTTTATTAACCTGAGTTGCTCAAGTGTTTGTCTTGGCTATTAGCAAAACAGTTTTATACAAGAAATTATTCAAAATTAAATAAAGCATTATAAGTGCTACACTGAATCCCCAGTAGAAAGAAAATCTAGCAAAATATACTAATGTAATGAAAGTTTTTGGTGTTACTAAAGTCATAAAGGAAAAAGGGAGCATAACTCTGCAATTTAAAGACAAGTGACATTTTTACCAACATTATAGTTTTTTTGCCATCTTGATAGCTCCTGTTAAATACGTATTTGCTTCACCCTGAGCACAGGGCTTTGCGCTTGTATGCACTATTTCACCTGTTTTTCCCAATAAACCTATGAAGCAAATATTACTCTCCCAACTCACAGAAAAGAAAAACTAAAGCTCACCAAGAATAAGCAAATTGCCCAAGGTGACACAATTTAAATGACAGAGCAGAGATAACCTCAGTCTGTCTCACTCCCACACATGAGAAAACAAACAACAGGGGCGGGTCTCAGTGGCCTGTAATCCTAGCACTCTGGGAGGCAGAGGCAGGTGGATAGCTGGAGGTCAGAAGTTCGAGAAAACAAACAACAAGAAACACGGGCAGGGGATTAAGTTGCCATAAGCACTTGAGGTTGAGTAAAGCAGCTAATTATCCTTCCCTTTAGACGCTCATAACTTAGGGTAGAGATCATCTCCCAGGCCAGAGGTGAATTTCTAGCTCAGAGTGAAGCCAGAGCAACAGTCACCGTGGCCCTTGGCCTTATCACTTTGGTCCTTGTTGATGTTTATTTTCAGATACTCATTTTGATACTATTAACTTAGCTGATGTGCTAATAAGCCACTACTTGGAAATTTCTATTGTGTTTATTATTGGAATGTGCTGTGGTGTTGAGGATATGGGTCACTATTTCACATGGTTCTCCTTTAGGAAGATTCTCAGAGCAAAAATTTTTCTCAGGTTGTAATGCCAGGAAAAACATATTCCTCTCCTGAGTAATAGGTATGCTTCTATAGATGTTGTGAGCTTTGTGAGGATCATGTTTCCTTTTCTGCTCTGACAGCTAGGAAGCTCAAAACCAAGCCTAACAGCTGACAACGAAAAGTTGTGCAGAACATTAGGATATGTCTCAGATACCAATAATTTCCCCAGGTTTAATTTCACTACTCTAACCTTTTTTCTCCTTTTTCCTCATTATTTTAAATTTTTCTACCCCATAGTCTTTTATTGGAGGCACTTACTTAATGCTTTTCAAACCCTGTTGGGAATAGAGGCATTCATACATTTATCTATTTAGGTGTGTAATAATCTCTGCATTTGCAATTGAAACAGATAAACAGTCCCCTTTAGACTGAGAACTCCTCAAGCACAGGGAAAGAATCTTGCTATCTCTGTATCCTCAGTATATACACTCTGCTTGACATACAGTCAGCACTTAATAAACACTGAATTGAACTGAATTTTGAAATATCTCCAGGAAATCTTTAAGAGAGTCTGAAATACTATTTAGAACTTTGAACTACTATCTCAGTTCTTCAGTCCCCATTAGATGAAGGAGGCTTCTGTTTACATTCTGGCTCTTGTCATAAGTAGAAAGAGAAGATTCTGTTGTAACAGAGTCTGTGTTATGAAATGCCAGTGCCCCTAACAGGATGCACATAACACAGTGCCCCTAATAGAGTGCCTCTAACACACCACCCCTCACAGAGCACCCTACATATTATGGGGGCTTAATAAATGTTTGCTGAACAAATGTTGCAAACTGAGGATCTCATTATCTTTTGTGCAAAGAAGTGAGAAAATGCCTTCTTCTCACTCCTCTCTTTGGTTCCCCCCAATAATCTCTGTTGAGGAGATGGAGCATCACGTGGGGCTAAAGATTAAAATGTTGGGATTGGACATGCTCAGGTTCAAATCCTAGCTATGCTATTAACCAGCTTTGCAGCTTGTCTCTCTTAAGTAAGCAAGTTACTAACCCCTCTAAGCTTCCATTTGCTCACCTTGAAATGGTAATTAATTGTAATACTTTCTCATGGGATTATTGTAAGGCTTTAATGACACCATGTGCTCAGTACACTTCAACCAATGGCTTGTACGCTGTGCATGCTAAGTAAATAGGGGCTGTCTTACCCATTTTCTTATGTTCATTCCAAAGCCAAACATCAAACATCCACCTACCCTTAGAGAACTGAATTGAGGCTAGCCTGCCTGTGACCCGAACACCCTCTATTTCAATCCCTAACATCATCTCATACTTGCTCATTGCACCATTTTTCCCCCAAATCCAGGGCCATGTAAGTTTTTACCCTCCTCCCTGCTTTGTGGGGAGGGACACGAGGGGAACAGGGCTCATTAATAGATAACTTCAAAATCCTCTTAACATACCAGGAATAATTGAAAAATGACAGGGCTTCTCAACTATTTCAGAGAGATATTGAGAAATGGGATTTGAATTTAAACCAAGAGTCATTAACAAGATTGAAATATTTGGGAACCTCATGGCTGATTTCTGAGGATTAGATTTAGAAAAACAAACACTCTTCTAAGTGAAGCATGAACTGAATTTGTAAGTTAGAGATAATTCTTTGCTTTGAAAGATAAATCTCTTCAAAGTGATGACAATATAAAAATGTTTGCATTTAATTTAGTGTTTGTGAAAGATATTATATTCTTACCTACGTAGAACTCAAGCTTACAGGCCTATGAGTTGGTGATTAACATAATCTTCTACTGAAGCCTTGTCCTCAAGTCACCACAAATGCATCTGGGTCCTCTGTATGCTCCATCTGTATGCAGAGGAAAGAGAGTGACATTAGCATCATGTCTACACAAAGACCAATTTTGCATTTAGAGACAGGATGAAAAGATCACTGAATGCACAATTACCCAACAGGCTTGAGGCTTTCTGAGTACAGAAATTCACATCCCTGGGAACTTTGACTTCAAGGTCATAAGCACTGTTGCCAGGAAGTGCTATGCAGCTACCCACACTGGGGTACAAAGAACTCACATTCAGACTCTTCTAATCCATCTTATTTTTAGGAAGCCAAATTGAGTGTTTTGTATTAATATATCCATCTCCCCACCCCACATTCCCAAATGGAGGGAATGGGTTCTCTGGGTTCAAAAACAACAGAGACATTGTTGTTTTCCACCCTATAGTTATAAATGAGCAAACTAAATGATCATACCAGTTGCACTACACCCTGCACGTATGAGGGGCTGCAACATGAACCATGAGGGCCCCTTATTGAGCCGACCATACTCCCCCTGGACAGTGAGTTTGTAGTACACTAGTTGCCCCCGTCCATAGTTCACTTTCCACAGTTCGAGTTACCCCTGGTCAACTGAAGTCCAAAAATGGAAGAGTACAGTACAGTAAGATATTTTGAGAGAGATACACCACATTCATGTAACTTTTTTTTATAGCATGTTGGTATAATTATTCTACTTTATTATTAGTTGTAGTTGTTAATCTCCTACTGTGCCTAATTTATAAATGAAACTTTATCATAGATATTTCTGTAAAGGAAAAAACAGTATATACAGGATTTGGTACTATCTTTGGTTTCCGGCATCCACTGGGGAGTCTTGGAACATGTCCACAGTGGGTAAGGGGAAATTACTGTACTAACAGACAGCTTGCAATTGAGAATTTACACTTGTGTTCTCATATATTGCACAGTGGTTAAGAGAATAGCCTTGAAGACCAGCTACCTGGGTTGGAATCACTGTGTGTCCTTGGGCAAGTCACTTTCCTCTCCATAACTCAGTTTCTTTATCTGTGGAGATTGGATAATAATACAAATTACTTGAGAGGGTAGTCATGATGGATAAATGAATTACTTAATATTAGTCTACTCAGGCTGCCATAATAAAATACCATAGAATGGGTGGCTTAAAAATTTATTTTCTCACAGTTCTAGAGGCTAAAATCCAAGATTAAGGTTACCGTAAGGTTTGATTTCTGGTAAGGGCTCTCTTCCTGCCTTGCACATGGCCACCTTCTCACTGTTTTCGTAATGTGGAGAGAGTGTGGTCTCTCTTCTCTTCTTATAAAGTCACTAATCTCAGCATAGGGGCCCCACTCCCATGATGTCATCTAACCCAATTACCTCCCAAGATCCCCATCTCCAAATACAGTCACATTGGGATTAGGGCTTCAAAGTATGGATTTTGTTAGGGTTGGGGGAGGCACAAAATCCAGTCCGTAGCAGTAAGTATAAAGTGTTTAGACCTGTGGGTAGCATACATTAAGTACTCAACAAATGTTAGTTACTATCATTCTTGTGCCAGTCATGACCTTGCTTAAAAATTACAGCAGTGCAGACATAAGTATATCCTCTTCAGCTGAAGCAACTGAACTCAGAGTTATCTGCCTTGACCTTGGGTGGGAAAGCTGACTTGATGCTAGTGGAACTCTAAAGCCAATGTGCTTTCTGTTTTACCACACTACATCTTTTCAAAATTTTTTAAACTAAAGCTATAAATTTTTCTACCTTTTTTAGTTATAAAAATGTCCACATTTAAAAAATATTGTTACAGAAGCATAACATCTAATCCCACAAATACCCTTCTTTTTGTGGAAGAAAGTCTTCATGGCTTAAAACAAAAAAAGGGTCATTTTTCATTCATACCACAGATAGGCAGGGAAGTTCTACTCATCATCACGACTCAGGAACTCAGGCTGACAAAGTAGCTGCCATCTCTAAAATTACAGGTTACTCCTCAGAGGATGAAAGGAACCACAGTGGTCGCATAGCAACAGCTAAATGTGACATGCATCACTTCTCACAACTCATTGGCGGTACCCACCCAAGCACAAAGTGGCCAGGAAGTACAACCCTGTCATGGGGCTGAAAGAGAAGAAAACCAGAAGTATTTGAGGGAAAGCACTAAAAACCACCACAGTATAACATCTGACAGTCAAATGCTGAGGCATAGTTTTTCTAACACTGAAATGGGATTAAGGACATGTCTATAATAAACACAGGAAAAAATTGTCTAACTTAGTTTCCAGCTGATCAAGTGTTTTTCATCTTTCCCTCTTGGCTAGTAGCTAAAAGCAGTGTAATTATCCTTTCCGCTCTTAGCCAAGCCACCAACTGAGCAAGGAAAATAACCAGCTATTACCTTACGTGTGTGGGTGGGAGGGATGGGGAATGGGGAAGAAGGCCAGAGGATGGGTAGGAGTTTCATTTCCTATGTTCAAGGGATCATATGAAGAATTCTGTAAACCCAGGTCTCAAGTAACATCAAGGATTCCCAGATGCTTACAAGGAAAGTGGGAGACCAAGGAGTCTCCGTAGATAAAACAAAGAGCCTAAACATCAGCCGAGATTTATCCACCAGTAAAGGAGCACAAAAATAATAGTGTAACACAAAAATAAAGCTCAGACCAGAGTTGATCTCAACAGCTACTATAAAATAATTTGCCTGAGTGGAGATTTTTGTTTTGTTTGACTGAAGAGTGTGACTGTTGAAGTTGTGAAGATGTGAATCCCACAGACCATCTGTGTGAACTTTGGCAAGTTACTTAACTCCCTTCAAACTCAATAAAATAGGGAGAAAGACAAAAGGTTATCATGAGGGTTAAATGAGATAATGTATGTAGAGCATTTAACATAATGTTGTGCACATAATGCATAAATATTAGCCATGAGTTTTATTTTTATTGTTATTATCATCTTGATAAAATGCCAGAAGCCAAAGGGAGATATGGATCCACTATTCAAACACCCAATCAGATAAATTTTTTTAATATATATCTTATCATATAGGTGTCATGGCCTTGTTCCTGTTCTTAAGGTATAAATGTTCATAATTTCACCATTAAGTACACGGTATCTGTAGATTTTTTACAGATGCCCTATATCAGATTGAAAAAGTTTCCTTCTATTCATGAATGGTTGAAACTTGTTAATTTTTTTAATCTAGGGAGATAATCACATGGTTTTTTCTTTTTATTAGAATCATGAATTACATTATTTTTTTCAAATGTTAAACTGACATTATATTTGTGAGATAAACTTCACTTGATCATGATGTATTATTGCTTTCACGTATTGTTGAATTAAATTAGCTAAGATTTTTTCACATCTATGTTCACAAAGAATATTGGTGTCAGGTTTACTTCTTGAGTGAACTTTGGTAACTCGTGTCTTTTAAGGTCTTTCAGTTTGTGAATGTAAAGTTATTCCTGATATTCCCCCAAAATCTTTTTAATATCTGTAGAATGTATGGTAAAGTCTGACAGTGGTAATTGTTATCTTCACTTTTACTCCTCAATATGGCTAGAAGTTATCAATTTCATTAAATTTCTCAAAGAATCATCCTCTGGCTTACTTAATTTTCTCTATTGTCTTTCTGTTTTATAATTCAGTGATTTTTGCTTGTATGCTCATACTCCCTTCTGCTTGCTCTGCTTATAATTTCTCTTTCTACTTTTATTTCAGATCTTTATTTTTAATATAGGCATTATAAATTTCCTTCTGAGTACTGGGCTAACTAGCAAAAATTTTGACATCGTATGTTTTATTTTTATTCAATTGAAATTAGTTTCTAATTGACAATGACTGTGGTTACTGATATTGTTGGATTAAAGTGTACCATCTTCCTATTTGTTTTCTATTTGTCCCATCTGTCCTTTATTCCCTTTTACCTCTTCTTCTTTCTGTAGGATTGAATATTTTTTTATTCTGTTTTATCTCTATTGTTAGCTTATTAGCTACAACTCTTCGTTGTATTAATTTGCTGGTAGCTTTAACTTACCATAGGTTTATAGTATACCTCTTTAACTTACCACAGTCTACTTTCAAGTTATATTGCTTTTTATTTTTGCCTTATCACCACAAATTCAAATTATATAAAATGCTTTCGTCTTACAGAAAATGAAAGATTGGATTAAACTGGGAAATATGACACTTAGAAGATTAACTCAATTTTTATTTTCAAAAATTGGAAACCCTAGTTTTTTTTTTGGAACCATCTTTTCTTTGCAGTTTTTATTTTTTAGCCATCCTTATTTTCACTAATTTCAATCTCCATGGGATGTTGTTAACATTCTAAAATATTTCCGGTATGTTTATATTGTATTTTAATATATTCTCATAGAATTTTCAGACTAGAAAAAGTCATAGCTGTTCTGTAATGAAATATCTTATTTTTCTACATGACAAGTAGTCCAAGAGAGGGTTTTTGTGCCCTATAACACACTGGGGGGCAGAATAAAATCCAGAATCCACTTCTCTCTTCATTAAATCACTGACGTACTAAGCAATCAACTATTGATGCCTCACACTCTTCTAGACATTTTCTGCAAAACTTTTTTCCCCTATTCTAGTGATGCTTATAGTCTCACAGTGGTGACATCACAACAGATTATTAGGATACAACATGGAAAATGCAACAATGGATGTGTGCATGGGACGCAGCTGGAATGAGATAGGAGCGATTTTGTTGTTGCTGTTATCAAAGCCATAACCATATTTTTCCTCTTAAATTTTAGACACCAAGCTTTTTAAACTTTTTATTAAAGTGTTACATACATACATAAAAGTAATGTAAATCATTTTCATAAAATGAACACACCTGTGTACTTAGCACCAAAATGTTAAAAAAAAATGTATTACTAGCCCCTAAGAAGCCTCCTTCAGTCATACCACCCCCAAGGCTAACAGTACTGTGATTAATTTTGCCTGGGAAAGTGGAGAAAATCATCTCCAGAGGTGCCATATAAACCAACTCCCAGTTATTGCTCTCTGCTACACCAAATATGTCTCTTTTATTAAAAACCCTTCAAAATCCTCCACAATTCATAGATTCCACAGAAATCTCTGCTGCATAATTAAATATGAGATATCACTATACTATACAAATGTACACATTTGTATAATTTGGATGACTCATGTTTAAATGCTTTAAAAATACTATCAGGGAGTTTTTGCTTCACAACTTTTCCTAAAGCACAAATAATCATCCCTCAGTATTGGGGGACTGGTTCCAGAACATCCCTTGGATACCAAAATCTACTGATGCTCAAGTCCTTGATATAAAATAGCATAGTATTTACATATAACCTATGCACATCCTCCTGCATACTTTAAATAATTTCTAGATTATTTATGGTACTTAAAACAATGTAAATCCTATGTAAATGTGATATTGTATTGTTCAGGGAATAATGACAAAAATAACAGTCTGTACATATTCAGTACAGACACAATTTTTTCCTGAGTAATTTCAATCTGAAATTGGTTGAGTCCATGGATGCAGAATCCACAGATATGGGGGGCCAACTATATATGCTTTTAGAACCATTCCATAGATTATTCTTTAAACAATAACAAAATGCAACATCTAAAAGTTTCAAAGTACAACACTGATGACTCTAGTTATCAGACATAAGCAGAGTCTTAACCCATGTGGAGAAAAACTATGTGATCCTTTATCTTTCAAAGTATTTAAAATGAAAAGATGATCCAGCAATGAGGAAAACAGAAAGCTATAATAATGGTTAATTCTACAAATTTTTTCCAGATGCCCCCCAAAAAGATGTCAACTCTTATAAGGGGAAAATGTGGATGTTCCTTGGGAAAAACAATCCTCACAGTAAACATTCAGAAGACACCGCTTTTAGAGCACTGACAGGGGTCTCCTTGTTCCTGGTTTATCATCTTTTTGATATCAAGCTAAATTTTTTTTAGTTACATGAACAACTGTAGTCCACTGGTTTGGTCTTTTGGTACATAAGGGATTAAAAAGGAAAAAAAAAAAAAAAAAAGGGGAAATGGAAGGAATACCTAATCCTGTGAAAATGCCTATGCCCAAAATACCTGAAACATTTAAAGATCCACTCTAATAAATAAATGTATTACAGGGTTGCTGTGAATACCAACTCTAATTATTAAATCAATTCATAATGTAGCTAAATTTTCTTCTAAATTAGCACTGGGAAGTGAATGTGCAGAGTGCTAAAAGGGGATGAAAGTACAAGAAATAAAATATTTATCAGGAAGATTCAGCTCCATTTCTATTGTTTGTCCCCTGGCTGTATTTCACAGAACCAAATTTGCCTTTCACTCCATTGTTTGAACTTTTTCGCTAAAAACAAATCTGTACTGCTTCACAAATTTTGTAATCCTGCAGATCAAACAATTAGCTAACAAAAAGCATCAAAACCAGATTCTCTGATATCAAATTTATGTGCCAAAGGCTAGGCACTGCCTAATTTTTTGTCACTCCAAAGGCCCAGCTAGTGAGGTTGTTATGGCTGAGGATGACATAGCATGTTTGTGGGTTTCGTAAATATAGGAATCTTGTCAGTTCCTCCAGGTAGCTCTAGCTTCACAAAATATCAATATTATTGAAACTTGGCTGTTTCAATAATTTTCATTACAGTCCTGGGAATTTTTTCCTACATCCCTAGTATGAAACGTATTTTGATGTCATTGGATTTAGGATTACCTTAGAAAGACAACATATGGTTCTTCAAACTCCAGATCAACAATGCTCTTCTACCTTTAAATTATTTATCTATTTTCTTCCCAGATGTCTGGTTCAGGAAAGAAGTTTTGGCTATTCCTTCAAGTTATAATTCATACCATACTTTTACTCCTAGAATGTAGCACTTGAAAAAAATAAGCCCATGAACTATGACTATTTAAAAGAAGATGAATCTTAACACAATTAAACCACAGATCTTTACTTGTGGTCTCACCTCTTTCCCCCCCACCATCTGGCCTGATCTAATGGCTTCAGAATTCATCACCAAGTTTTCTCCCTTCCTGGGCAAAAAATCAATTACTCCCAACTTATAATTTGATATATATTTTTCTTCCTCCTCCATGTTATTCCAACATCTGCCAAGGGTGGGAAACCTGCAGCCTTAAGACCACATGTGGCCTTTTAGGTCCTTAAGTGCAGCCTTTTGACTGAATCCAAATTTTATAGAACAAATCCTTTTATTAAAAGCGGTGCAGCAGAGAAAGATGAAGGTTTTCTACCTCCATTGTCACTTAAAAAAGAACAATCTTGAAATCAGAAGGCCACAGCTTCCCCAAGCATGAGAGGCTAAGGCAGAGAGCTCTCAGGTTGGACCTTCTAAGAAACTGCTTCCTCATACAATCTCCTTCCTCAGCCTTCTCTGCCAGGGAAGTATCTTCTAAAATCCTTTTTTACCCCAGTCCAGTTCTCAAGTACAAGCAGTACACTTCTAAACTCTTTAAAGTGTTACCTGTGACTATGATGGTGAAAACTCACCTTTGAATTAATCTCCCGATTCGGAGCCCACAATTTGGAAATGGAACCATTCAATTAGATCATTCCATAATTTCCAGCCATTTTATTAATGAGTACAATAGGCACCTTAGCACATATGTACTCTTGGCAGGCAGAATTGAGAACAAATAATTCCGCAATAAGTGGTTTAAAATTAATGGCCAAAAAAATGACTAATTGTACACTAAGAACCTATTTATAAAGTCCTGTGTAGAATCTGAAAACTCTTTAGTCCTCTCAAAGTAAGTATCAAGTGGTCTATTATACTAGAGCTTTAGTAGGCACAGTTTTTAAATGGGCTGATTAGAGCTAGAGACGCTCTGTGCTTTTCAGGTTTTGCCATATATATACACATACACACATAGCCTTTGTGGAGTCCCTCTTGCACAGTTATAATTTTACAGTTCATTTAGGAATTCTCAGCTGGGTCAGGATAAGCTCTGTTGAAACTTACTTTCCTTTCTGTGGGATGATTACTTGACTCAACCCATAGTCATACTAAGACTTGATAATAATATAATGTACTTTGTACTGAGTCATAGGCTCAAAAGTTGCATCAACTTTCTCTTCCTAAGGGCTTATAAATTTTGAGTTCCTGATAAGAAGGAAAAATGAATGATTTTGACAGACATCATTCTTCTCAACCTCTCGTTTTCCTTTCTACTGATGTCCCCCCTCCTACATACAACCAATATAAATGGGAGCTTTCCACATGGAAAGAATTCTGTATCATGTTTCACCCAAGTTCCTTGGTGAACTCACTCACCCCTACTCACTCTTCCCCACCTGAAAGGTCGGTCATAATAAATCAGATGCAGCAGAGAATAAGGAGGCGGCAGCAAACTGCCACAATGTCCCATTGCTATGTCACCACTCCTTCCAATTCAGCCTTCCCTCTCACCTATCAGGAACACCTAAGTCAGTGTGTCTGGGACACAGTCAAAAATCACATCAGAAGCACCTAAAGATCTGGTTAGCAATATGGATCCCCGTGTCTTACTGTAGAGCTACTGAATCAGAAATGGGTGGGGGCTTAGGGCGGCCAGGAATCAGCATCCAGCATCTTGAATCAGCGCCTCCTGTCACTCTTAGCATAACGACCTTTAGAACCAAGAAAGCAGTGAAAACACAAAATAAATAGTCCAGGTCTTCTGGCTGACAATCTAGAGCCTAAATAATTGGATTTCCTAGACATCCTGGACACTATCTAGCAAATCCTTTATTCTCTCCCTATCACAGAGGCAGAGCTGAGGGCAGGGCACAAGAGGTGTCAAGACTTGACTGAGAAAGCAGGTAACCATGACTTCCTTTAAGTGCAACACACCCTCACCAACCAAGGGCATCCTGCATGCCCCAGTTGTAAAGCCCAGCTCTCCCTTGGCTCCACCTGCCTTGATCCGATAGGATTCCTACCTCTGTCTGATTCAAGAAGCATTTTTATTATTCTAAATATGTATCTTTGACTAATGCAAGAGGGAGTTTGTCCACAATGCTCTCTTCTCACAATGAACTCTCCTTTCTCTCCTTCCCTCTGGCCCCACACTTTCCTGACTCTCTCTAGCAGCTGTCAGAGGCTTTGGAGAAAAAAAGTCTAACTGAAATTACCTCAGAACTTGCTCTTAATAACTAATTGGATTTTAGCTCAAGAGCAGAGACATCCTTAATGTGGCTACCCTTCCTAGTTAACACACCGGGAATTAGTTACTTCAAAAGAAAGGGGTGAAGTACTATGAATTTCTTCTTAGATGATGCTGTTACGAAATTAAACTTATTTTTGAGCATTGTGATGAATAAATAACACAATTACATTTTATATGATCACCAAGGCTAGTATTTGCCTTGAAAACATTATTAAAGGGCAACAGAGCTTGCTTCAGCAGCACATGTACTACACCTAGAATGATACAGGGAAGATTAGCATGGCCCCTGTGCAAGGATGACATGTAAATTTGTGAAGCATTCCATATTTTTCAGCAGAAATCTTACAAGCCAGAAGGGTTTGGGGTCCCATTTTTAGCTTCTTAAACAGAATACCTGCCAGCCAAGAATTTTGTATCCTAGAAAAACTAAGTTTCATAAATGAAAGAGAAATAAAGTATTTCCCAGATAAGCAAACACTAAGGGAATTTATCACCACTAGACCTGCCCTACAAGAAATGCTTAAAAGTGCTCTAAACATTGAACAGCATAGTCAATACCTACCAGTGTAAAAATACCAAAAGTTAAAATTCACAGCTCTTATAAAACAGTAAACAAGGGAAAAAACAAAGTAACTAGGTAACAATCAACGTGACCAGAACAGTGTCTCATACATCAATACTAACATTCAATATAAACAGTCTAAATGCCCCCACTTGATATAGATTGGAGGAATGGATTTAAAAAAGCATGCACACAACCCAAATAAATGCTATCCAACAAGCCCATTTAACTTGCAAAGATTCTCATAGAATTGAGGTAAATGAGTATTAAAAAAATATTCCATACAAATGGAAACCAAAGATTAGCAAGAGTAGCTATTCTTATATAAGACAAAATAGACTTTAAATCAACAATGGTTAAAAAAAAAAGACAAATATAGTCATTATATAATGATAAAGGGATCAACTCAGCAGTAAGATATAATAATCTTAAATATATATGCACCTAACACAGGAGCTACCAGATTCATAAGATAATTACTACTACAGCTAAGGAAAGAAATAAATAGCAACATCATAATAGCCATTACCTGACTTCAAATTATACCACAAGCCTACAGTAACCAAAACAGCATGGTACTGGTATAAAGGTAGACACACACAGAAAGGGAACAGAATAGAGAAGCCAGCAATGAAGCCATATAGCTATAACCAACTGATTTTCAACAAAGTAGACTAAAATATACACTGGGGAAAGGACACCCTATTCAATAAATGGTGCTGAGAAATTTGGATAGCCACATACAAAGGAATGAAACTGGATCCCCATCTCTTACCATAAACAAACATTACCTCAAGATAGATTAAAGACTTAAACAATAAAAATTCTACAAGAAAACATAGGAAAAACTCTTCTGGACATTGGCCTAAGGAAAAGAATTTATGACTAAGACCCCAAAAGCAAATACAACAATAACAAAAATAAATACATGGGACATAATTAAACTAAAAAGTTTCTGTACAGGCGAGGAAATAATCAACAGAGTAAATAGACAACCTACAGAATGGGAGAAAATATTCACAAACTATACATCCAACAAAGGACTGATATCCAGAATCTACAAAGAACTCAAACAAATCAGCAACAAATAGCCCCATCAAAAAGTGAATGAAAGACTTATACGTTGTTGGTGGGAATGTAAACTAGTACAACCTCTATGGAAAACAACATGGAGAGTCCTCAAAGAACTAAATGTAGATCTACCATTTAATCCAAGAATCCCACTACTGGGTATCCACCCAAAGACGACATTTTATAAAAAAAAAAAAAAAAAAAAGGACACCTGTACCCGAATGTTTATTACAGCACAATTCACAATTGCAAAAATATGGAATCAACCTAAGTGCCTATCAACTGATGAGTGGACAAGAAAATGTGGTATATATATACCATGGAGTACTCAGCCATAAAAAGGAATGAAATGTCTTTTGCAGCAACTTGGATGGAACTGGAGCCAATTATCCTAAATGAAGTATCTCAGGAATGGAAAAGTACCACATGTTCTCATTTGTAAGTGGCAGCTAAATGAGGGGTATATATGATCATAAAATGGTGTAATGGACATTGAAAACTAAGACAGGTGGAGAGAGGGTGGGGACCAAGGGATAAAACTACAATGGACATTATTCTAGTGACAGGTACACTAAAAGCCCTGATTTCAGCATTATACAATTTATCCATGTAACAAAAAAACACTTGTACCCCCTAAATCTATTGAAATAAACAAATAAAATAAAATTAAAGATAAAAGTCAATAACATAGCTTCAGATAGTAAATCAGAATTCATCTCCACTGTGGAGACACTGTGCTTTCTTCAGTAAGTACAGTATAAAGGCTTGTGAACTTCCTTCTGTTTATTTGAAATATCAACTAAATTGAATTTGGAACATTTTGTTTTATTGTGTGTCGTTGAATAGTCAGGATTATTCCTTTAAAAATTGCTCATAGAAGTAGCTGTGATACTTTGATAAATGAGCAGCACATTTCCATGTGTTAAAATGTTTAAAATTCATTGAACAAATGCTGAATCTCATCTGAGCTAGCAGCCACACTTATCTCCCATGATTATTAAAAAAAATACAGCAGAATGAATTGACATATGTTGAGCAAACTGTTATGCAAATTTTGATATTTCCTCAACAGTACAAATCGATATGTAACTAACTGTTGTAATTGATTTACAGGTGATCTTAGGGAATTTGGCAATCACAGATTATGACACACATATAAAATAATTTATAAATGTACCTATTATAGAAGATATATAGAAATCTTGTAAAAATTAAAAAACTAACAGATAAAATAAATAAGAAAAATAAGAGGAGAAAATAAACAATGTTTTTATTATCCACTGTTATTCAACCACTCGATGATAACCTCAGTTAATATTTGGGTGACTATTGTTACAACATTTTTTGTAACATGGTTTAATATATATCTACCAGTATATCTGTAGGCCACTTTCTATCTGTTAAACTATTTATGAAGATAAATAGGATCTTTCTTTCCTTCTAACTGGTTTTCACTTGTGTGTAGGAAAGCTGTCGGTATTTTACATACTTATTTTGTAAATGAACACCTTGCTGAACTATTAGTTGTAATTTTATTTCAGTTACTTGAGTTTTTCAAGTAGATCATTATATTATTAAAATATTTTCTTTTTCCCTATTTATATTTATTGAAATGTTATATCAATGCTTACTGAAACGCCCAGAATCATATCAAATAAGAATAGTGGATATCCTTTGTTATTCTTGGGATGTTATTTTTTTCAAATTTCAAAGAAATTATTCTAGAGGTTTCTATGAAGTATGACATTGGCTACTGATTTCAGATAGATCATCTTAATCACTGTAGGGAGATACTCTTCTAGGTCTGCTAATATATTTTAAAATCAAGATTGACATTTATTTAAAGTCTTTTGGACATGTAAGATGGTCAAACCTACTTTTCCTTTGACTTTTTGGTAAATTATAAATATATTTTGTAATAATAAAACATCCTTGAATTCCTGAAATCATCCTTTATACCATAGTTTAATCTTTTTATTACAGTGCTGGCCAATCCATTTATGAGCATCTATTTGGTATTATTATTCTGTTTCAATAGCTATAAGGCTTTTTCTAAAAACAATTTTTAGATATCTTATTTTCCTTATTGTAAAAGTACTACCTTAATATTGCAAAACATTGAAATAAAGGCACGTGAGAAGAAAAAGGAAAAAAAGTAGAATTCCCCCATGATCCTCCAGCTCCTCCAGTGAAAATCAACCTTATTAATTCTTCAGCTTATTTTGAATTGAGCTAATTCCCTACTAAAAAATGTTTAGATGGTTCCAAGGTTTTTGTCATTATAAACAATATTGCAAAGAATAATCCTCTATACATACATACCTTTGCACATATTTGGCAATATGTCTTTTAAATAGATTCCCAGGTATAGATGTATTATGTTGTAATAGATATTGCTAGATTGTCACTGCAAAATACTGCACCAATATAAGCTGCCAAGTAAATAATGTGTAAAAGAGTAATTGTTTCTCCGTATTTTTGGCCATTGATATTATTAATATATTTTAATCATTGACAATGTGATAGTTGAAAACGCTATCACATTGTTTTAATTTGTATTATTTTAATTAGTGGGAATGAAGATTCACACTCTTTCATATATTTATTAGTCACAAGTGTTCATTATTATGATTTATCTCCCCATGAAATTTGCCTTTTTATATTAAAGTGTCTTTTTCTTATTAATTTTTAAGTGTGCTTTATGTGTAAGGCTCATTGGCCTTTGGCTGTCGGTAGATAATTGAATCGCAAACAATTTCCTGTTTGCCATTTTTCTTTTCATTTTATACTGATTTTTGCTGTGTACATTTTTTCATATTATATAATGTAATTGTATTAGTCAGGATTCTTCAGAGAAACAGAACCAACAGGAGAGAGCTACATATATGAAGAAATTTATTATAAGATACTAGCTTGTGCAATTACAGAGGCTGCAAAGTTCCACTATCTGCTTGCTGTCTGCAAGTTGGAGACCCAGGAAAGCCAGCAGTGTGCTGGAAGGCCAGAGAGCCAATCGTACAGATTCCAGTCTGGGTCTGAAAGGCTGAGAAGCAGGAGTATCAAGGGCAAGAGAGGTTCGATGTCACAGCAGAAGTAATCAGAGTTAATTCCACACCCCCTCTGCATTTTTGTTCTATTCAGGCCCTCAACAGATTGGGTGAGGCCCACCCACATTAAGTAGGCCATCTGCTTTACTCATTCCACCAATTCGAATGCCAATCTCTTCCAGAAACACCCTCACGTACGTACCCAGAAATCATGTTTAACCACTTATGTTTAAGCATCCATGGTCCAGTAAAGTCGACACATAAAAGTAACCATCACAGCAGTGTTGTGTAGTACAGTGCCTAGAGTGAACATGGGTCTGAAGTCAGACTGACTGGGTTCAGAGATCCAGCTTTACCACTTACTGTGTGAACTTGGCCAGTTACATAACCTCTGTTTTGAAATCTATAAAAGATACACAGTCAAAATAAATAAGAGCTCAAATAAGTGCTTAGCACTTACAAAATATTGCTTTTATATTAATAGTTGTTTTTATAGATTTTTGTTGAGTTGGTTAGTTTTTTGCTTGTGTGAGTGTGTGTGTGTGTGTGTGTGTGTGTGTATATATATATATATATATATAAAAAATATATGCTAACTTTGTGGTCTGCCTAGAAGGTATATCAGTAAATCCAGATTCACTATTTTCCAAATAACTAGATAATTTTCTCAGGACAATTTTTTCTAAATAATCCCTCTTTATTTCATTGATTTAAAATGTTACCATATAAATTTCCATGTATTTTAAAATTTATTTTCACAGTATCTCAGAATCACATTTTCATAACATATTTTAATATTTGGCAAGATAAGCTCTTTTATATTTCCCTGTTCTAAAATTTCCCATCCATGGTTACATGTACATTCTTTTAGATAATCTTTAGAATTATTTTGTTAAGTTTCAAAAAAAGCATGTTGATATTTTTGAAATGAATTGATTATAGATTTAGGCAGAATTTACATTTTTACAATGTTGATTGATTTATCCCACCTAAAGCCAAGTTCTTGCAGTTTTTCAAAAGTGTTAATCTGTATTTTTCTAATCATTCCAATCAAGAGTAAAATAGCACATTTGAGTCTCTCTATTAAAGATAAGGATTTTAGAACACTTTTACCCTCTTCCTTTTACCCTCTTACTCCATATTATACCAACTTCTCAGTCATCTTACTATTTCTGATATTTTTATCTCAAGATTGTATATAATTGAAAAATGATGCAATATTAATCTTTTAAAAGTAATTTTAAATTTTATTTCCATAACCAGACTTAAAACCCTAAGTCGTTTCCAAATGTACAGGATGGAGTTTCTTTGACTACCTTTCCATTATGAATTTTTTTAAAGCAGACTTCATTTTTCAGAGCAGTTTTAGGTTAACAGCAAAATTAAGTGTAAAGTATAGTGTTCCCATATACGCCCTGCTCACACACATGCATAGCTTCCCTGTTATCAGCATCCTGCACCAGCGTAGTACATTTGTTACAATCAATAAACCTACACTGACAATTCATTATCACCCAAAATCTATAGTTTACGTTAGGGCTCACACTAACCATTGTACATTCTGTAAGTTTCAACAGATGTATACCGATATATTTAACCCTTATAATATCATACAAAATAGTTTTATTGCCACAAAAATCCACTATGCTCCACCTATTCATCCCTCCCTCCCCTATAATCCCAGGAAACCACTGATCTTTTTACTATCTCTATAGTTTTGCCATTGCCAGAACATCATATGGTTGAAATCATACGGTATGTACTATTTTCAGATTGGTTTCTTTTGCCCAGTAACATGCACTTACTTTTCTTCCATGTCTTTTCTCATAGCTTAATAGCTCATTTCTTTTAGCAATGAATAATATTCCATAGTCTGGACACAACACAGTTTATATTAATACATTCACCTACCGAACAACACTTTGGTTACTTCCAAGTTTGGGTAATTACGAATAAAACTTCTGCAAACATCTGTGAGCAGGTTTTTGTGTGGATATAAGTTTTCAGCTCATTTGGGTAAATATCAAGGAACATGATTGCTGGATTATGTGGTAAGGGTATGTTTAGTTTTGTAAGAAAATGCCAAACTGTTTTCCAAAGTGGATGTACCATGTTGTGTTCCCATCAGCAATGAGTGAGAGTTTCTGCTGCTCTACATCCTTGCCATTATTTGGTGCTCTCAGTATTCTGGATTTTGGCCAGTCTGTAAGTATGTAGTGTTATCTCCACTGTTTTAATTTGCAATCTTCTAATGACACATGGTGTTGAACATATTTGCTTATTTGCCATCTGTATATCTTCCCTGGTGATATATCTTTTGCCTATTTTCTAATTGGACTATTTACTTCCTATTGCAGTTTTAAGAATTCTTCGTATCTTTTGAACAGTCCTTTATCAGATATGTCTTTTGCAAGTACTTTCAGTTTGTAGCTTCTCTTCTTATTCTCTTGACAATGTCTTTTACAGAGAAGAAGTTTTTAATTTTAATGAAGTCCAGCTTGTCAATTATTTTTTTTTTGGTGATTGTGCTTTTGGCGCCATATGTAAAAAGTCATCATAACCAAGTTCATCTAGATTTTCTCCTATGTTATTTTCTGTGACTTTATAGTTTTGCATTTTACATTTAGAACTACAATTCACTTGGGGTTAATGTTTGTGAAGGATGTAAGATCTATACCTAGATTCATTCTTTTGCATGTGGATGTCCAGTTGTTCCAGCATCATTTGTAGAAAAAAATTATCTTTTCTCCACTGTATTGCCTTTGCTACTTTGTAAAAGATCAGTTGACTATATTTATGTGGATATACTCCTGGGCTCTCCATTTGTTCCACTGATCTATTTGTTTATTCTTCTGCTATTTATTTTAAATTTTATTGAATTCCAGTCAAAGATCATGGCCTACAAGATAGCAAATATATTTGTAGAAACTTGTTTTATAGCCTAGAACATAATTAATTTTATGTATGCTTTTAAAAATGCATTCTTTAATTGTTGGGTTCAGAGTTTGACCAATAAATATTAATTATTGTTTAAGATTTTTAAATTCTCATTAATCTTCTTCTCCAAGTGATTTATCAATGAGAGGTTTACTTAAAGCTTCCATTATTGTTGTGGAATGATCTTTTTGTGATTCTTTTGATTTTTAATGCACATTATATGGAAATATATTGTTAAGATTTTAGAAATTCACGATTATTTTATCTTTTATCTTTATGGTGAATTGTTTCTTTTGTCATTATACAGTAACCCTATTTATTCCTATTAATGCCTTTTTGCCGTAGTATCTATTTTGACTGATATTAATTTGGCAGTTTCAGCTTTTTCTGAATTACTGTTTGCCTTTTATATATTTTCAAACTTTTTATGACTTTTTATGTAATAAGTATAAACTGAATATTGTAAGATTATGTATTTTTATCCAATTTACTAATATATTTTGATTTACTTTTACCATTTTACATGTTCTATTTAATATTCTTTCATCGGAGAGGGAGATGCTTTTCTTCTTTCTGCCTTCTGTTGGATGTATTGTATTATCTTTACTCCCTTTTCTTCTCTTTACTGGTTGAAAGTTATCATTTTTTCCATCCAATGGTTATCCTTAACTTTTTAACACAAATATTTGAATTGACAAAGTCAATATTTCTACCCTCCCCTTGAACAATACAAGGACTTTAGAATCCATCTTCCATGTTTTGTTATCTAACATTTTTATTCAACTTTGTTTTTAAAACCCTACAAATTAGTCATCACTATTATATTTTAGTCATTATTTATTCAGATTATCTACATAATTAAAAATTTCTTTGTTATCATTGTTCTCTTTTACAACTGAACACTTTCTAGGTTCAATTTCATTCTTCTTGAGGTTTATCCTTTAGTATTTTTTTCAGCAAAGGTCTGTTGGTGGTAAATGCTCAGTGTCCTTGTCAAAAAGTATTTTTTACTTTATGCTCACTCTCATAATAAATTTAACTTGTTATACAATTCTAATTTGGCAGTTATTTCACTCTACAGTTGAGGATTTATTTATTTATTTTTTGGTCCTCTAGTCTCTAATATTACTGTTGTAATTTAATTACTGCTATGCAGGTAAAAACTGTCTTTTCTCTCTGTTTACATTTAAGATTTTTCTCTTTGCCTTTGATATTGTGCAGGTTTGTACAATCTTTCTATGTATGAATTTGTCTTTATTTATTCTCCTCAAGACTTGAATCAGAGGGACATGGAAATTATTCAGATATTGCCCTCTTTTTATAAGCTCTTTAAAAGCTCATAGGTCCTAGGAGCTCTGCTTATAGTTCATCATAAATTAAACAGCCCTGGTCTAATTAGGGTATATGAGAAAGAAAATCAAACATTTTTAACATAAAATGATATGACAAAAGTACCACAAAAGAATTTCAGAGTACTGGCTCACAAAGGATTGAGAAAGTTCAGGGGGAAGTTATCATCAGTAGAGATGACAGTCGAAAAAATATTTAAAGTACCAGTAGGTTTTGACTAAAGAGAGGAAGAAAGTGAGGGAAATTACTCATAAGAAGGAATACATAGAGGATAATCAGAAACTGGTCATTTGGATATCACTTGAAATAATTATAAACTACGAAGGGGGAGATAAAGCTAAATAGGGGTGAGGTATGAAAGTATACATCCTTGAAGCCAGGCTAAAGAACATAGATATTTTACCTGGAAAGCTATGAGGAGCTGTTGAAAGTTCTAGAACAGTGGGGTGGCTTAACTGGCTATTTGTTTTGGGAAGACCAATCTGGTTCCAGAGGTGTGATGAAATGAAGAAAAAAGAGATGGAAAGGATGGAGGCCACTAAAAAGGCTATCCAAATTATATTATCAAGAAATAACGTGAACTCGAATCACACACAAGGGCAGCCTTAGGCTGAAAAGGCCAAGTCAATTAAAAATGCTGTTGCAGAATTGAATTTCTATAGGAATTGTTTTGTTCCTTCAGTCCTTATAAGTCATCTGGCTACTGCCCATGTGTCTGGACTCTGGACTTCCCATCATGTGTAAGCCAGCGCTGACCTATGCTCTAAACTAGAAACAGGACTCTGGTTTGCCTGCCTACCTCTGATTTATGGCCTTGCTCTGGTCCCTTAGAATTTCCAACCTTAAAGTTGCATTCCCTGAGTTACCCACACTCCAACAGGTGAGTTCATCATAAATAAGCTGGGAGGTGGAAAATAACCCAAAAAAAGAAATGAGAGGATGACAGGTGGGAATGAAGAGAATAGAAAAAAGAAAATATTTTAGAGTTAACAATGACAATGTTTGTGCACCCTTAAAATTCATATGTTGAAATCCTAACCCCCAAAGTGATATTAAGAGGTGGGGCCTTTGGAAGGTAATTAAGTCATGAGGGTTAAATGGGATTAATGCTCTTATAAAAGGGTCCCCAGAGAGCTCTCTCGCCCTCTCTCCTCTGTGTGAGGCTATGAGAAAGCAGTCAGAGAAATGGCAGAGGGTCCTTGCTAAAACCCAGAACCCAGCCATATTGGCACTTGATCCCCACTCTCAGACTTCCAGCCTCCAGCAATGCGAGAAATTTTTTGTTGTTTATATGCTACCAAATCTATGATACTTTGTTACAGCAACCCAAGCAAGCTAAGACAGAAGTTTTGAGCATCTTGTATTTATTTGGGGACAGGATCTATGAACCTCTACATGGGTAAATTTGACCTTTTCCAAAAGACGCTGGGTGTCTAATTAATCCAACTTGCTGTGCCTATTTTAGTCAGGAGCCTTCTTTTAAGGCAGGATTCACATGTTAGAAAATGCCAGTAAGTTTCAGAGATTGGATGTTTTCCAAAATCACAGTAAGTTCTTTTTCAGTCATTAACACTTGACCGCAGAGTGCTAATCAGGATGCCCCACTTGTACACTCTGCAGGTGAGAGGAGTGTGATGCCAGAATAATTTTTAAACCAGTTAAAATCTTCGGGCTTGGGATTGCACAAATGGTGATATAGGAGGCCCTCTTTCTATACAAGCCTTTTGGTAAGCTTTCTCAAACTATCTTCAACATAATTATAAAAAACATTCAAAAGGAATTCCTGCCTGTCAATGAAAATTGCTCATAGAGTTTATTTTCTTGAAATTTAAAATTACTACTATAGTAAACCTTTTTTACCTAAACCACATGGTTATTTGAAAGAGACAGATGTAAACCTTAATCCAGTCAAGTATGTTATACTTGATAGTTAACCAGAATATTCATAATATCTATATGTTAAATTTTTTAGCATAAGATCATTTTTATTTCCTAGGGGAAAATCATGCTTTCTAATTTAAGGCATATTTAATTTGACTATTCTCACTCCTAGCAAAAAACGTATTCCTTTAAACTATGGTTATAATTATTTTCTTCTTAGATACTGGAATAAACCTCCAGAATCAGAGTTCTCCCACACACCAAATGGGGTAACGATTCTAAAAGTACAGCTATCCAAGCTCTACATCCAAATAAAGATACAAATACCTGATTATTTAAAATATGGGCATGGAAAAAAAAAAACGAAGTGTTAACTGCAGTACCTCCAAAACATTAATAAATTAGCATAATTCTAACCTGAAAAAAAACTGAGGCAAAAGCACAGCCAAGGAAAGAAAATAAGTTGAACTTCATAACGATTTTAAAATTTTATGTATCAAAGGACATCATTAACAAAGAGAAAAAGCAACTCTCAGAATGGGAGAAAATATTTATAAATTATATATCTGATAAGGGGTCAATATCTACAATATGAAAAAACACTTCTACAACTCAACAACTAAAAACAACCAACCAGTTAAAAATGGTCAAAGGACTTGAATAGACATTTTTCCAAAGAAGATATATGGATGGCCAAATAAATTATGAAAAGATGCTCAGTATCACCAATCACTGGGGAAATGAAAATTAAAACTATAATGAAATACCACTTCACATCCATTAGGATGGTTATTATTTAAAAAAAAAAAAAAAAAACCCAAAATAACAAGTGTTGATGAAGATGTAAAGAAATGGGATCCCTTGTGCATTGCTGGTGGGAATGTAAAATGGTGCAGCCACTGTGGAAAACAGTGCAGAGGTTCCAAAAGGTAAACATAGAACTACCATATGATCCAGCAGTTCCACTTCTGGGTGTATGCCCAAGAGAATTTAAAGGCAGGGACTGGAACAGATATTTGTACACCAATTTTTATGGCAGTATTATTCACAAAAGCCAAAAGGTAGAAACAGCCCAACTACTGATGGATGAATAGCTAAACAAAATGTAGTATATCCATACAATGGAATATCATTCAGCCTTGAAAAGGAATGGAATCTGGCATATGCCACAACTTGGATGAATCTTAAAAGACATCATGGTAAGTGAAACAAGTCAGACACAAAAGGACAAATATTGCATGCCTCCACTGATAGAATGAAGTACCTAGAGTAGTCAAACTCAGAGACACAAAGTAGAATGGTGGTCGCCTGAGGCTGGGGAAGGGAAAAATGGGAAATTATTATTTAATGGGCACAGAGGTGCAGCTGAGAGATGAAAAGTTCTGGAGATGGATAGTGGCTATGGTTGCACAGCAATATGAAAATATTTAATGTCACTGAGCAGTACAATTTAAAAATTATTAAGATGGGGCAGGGCATGGTAGCTCCTGCCTATAATCCCAGCCCTTTGGAAAGCTAAACTGGGAGGATTGCTTGAGGCTAGGAATTTGACACCAGCCTGGGCAACATAATAAGACTCTGTCTCTACAAAAAAAATTTTAAAAATTCAACAGGAGTAATGACATGTACCTGTAGCCCAGCTACCTGGGAGGCAGAGGCTGGAGAATCGCTTGAGCCCAGGAGTTCAAGGCTACAGCAAGCTATGATGCCACTACTGCACTCTAGCCTGGGTGACAGAGAGAGACCTTGTCTCAAAAAAAAAATCATTAAGATGGCGAATTTTATGTTACGTATATTTTACCACAAAAAAACTAACTTTAAAAAGTTTAGTATTTAACAGTTGGTTTCAACTATGTGCAGAGCCAGAGGAAAACTGCTAGTTGATTTCCATCTTTACTAACTAGGTAATATAATTATGTGTGACAAAAAAAAGACCTACATTATATATATTTTGAATATTTTATAACACTAGCATTGAGAGTACCTTTATTTATGCCATAACCTTTTATAGATTCTTTAATCAGAAAGTATTTATTGAGTACTGTATTTGTTTTCTATTGCTGCTGCAACAAATTACCACAAAGTGGTTTAAAACAACACATTGTTTTAAACAAAATTTGTTATCTCATAGTTCTGGAGTTCAGAAGTCTAAAGTGGGTCTAAATGGACTAAAAACGTGGTGTCAGCAAGGCTGTATTTGTTCTTGGAGCTCTGGGGAAGAATTCACTTCCTTGCCTATTCCAGCTTCCAAAGATTGCCCATATTCCTTGGATCATTGCCTCCTTCCTCCATCTTCAAAGCCAGCAATATCTGACGGAGCTTCTCACTCTCTGGTTCTTCCTTTTCTGCCTCCTCCCTTTTCCCATGTATAAGGACTCTTGTGATTACCCTGGGCCCACCTGTGCAATCCAGGGTAATCTCCCCATCTCTGGCTCATTTGATTAGCAGCCTTAATTCCATCTGCAACCTTAATTCTCTTATGCCAGGTAACCTAACATATTCACAGGTTCCAGAGGGAGATATCTTCTGTCTACTACAAGTACCTATGCCTGGCATTTCCTAAATGCTGCAGAGAGTACAAATCAAATGAAAAATACAGTCAACAACCGAAAAGGACATAGATTTCACAGAAGAAAAGACAAACATGAAATAGAAGCAAATACATTTGACAGAGATGCCAAACTTTATAGTACTTTCAATGCAACATAACTTCTGAGGAGAGTGAAATTATTCTCAGCCACAGTAGTCATAAAAATCTTCTTGAAACAAGTGAAGCTTGGAGCAGAACTTTAAGAGCAGGCAACATTTAGTTAGCCAAAGGAAAATGGAGTGAGTTGTGCAAAATTGGTAAAGGAAGGAAAGGAAAAATATAAAGCAAAAGACTTAGGTTAGAAATAAACATAGTGGGGAACGAGCATTTTCCTGGAGCAAAGGACATTTCTGTGGGAAATCGTTTACCTAGAAGATTAAATTGAGCTAAGAAATGAAGTCATCGTTCTGTTTGGAAGGACATAATTGGACTCATCAGACATAAAATCTATGTGGTAATGATCAATATTATAACTCTTACACAATATTAAAACAAATTTCTCTATAATGAAGACTGGGATAAAAAGAATTAACTGAAAAGCAATGTGGTGATTGTCATTCAGATGTTCTCTGAAGGTCACCATACTGCGAGGCCCTTGCAACATCCTCTACATTAGTCCTCCAAGACTCATGTGTAATTATTTTTCCTTCTCATGGGAAGCAAAGGGGTGATTGTGTTCTGTTGTTTTCTGAATGGGTAGGCCCAGATCTGAGGGCCTTGTCAAAGATGATAATGTCTGCAAATCCCCTGCTAAAAAGGTCGTCTTTGTCTAGAAATCTGTTTGCTTGGCGTTTATATTTCTTTAAACCTGTCCTTTGGTGATACTGGGTGTCACTTTGATCCAATAATTTCTACCATAAGGGAAGTGATAAAAGGGATCTGAGCAGTCCTCTACTCCCTGATTCAGTCGCTCCCTCATCTTCCTTCATCAGTGAAGGATCCACTCTGCAACCCGGTAACACTGAAACAACTGAGGAATTCCACCTTCAAGCAGCAGGCACGAACAATGCTGGTAACAGCTGGACTTCTAGGTACTTAGCAGGGTATAAAACAGAGAGAAACTCTGGGAGTGCCAAAATATCACTCTCACTGAAGAACAGAAGTGGGTCTTTTGCAGAAAGGAGAGAAAGTGACCCTAGGTTTTCTCCCACCTGAGAAGAATCATCTCTTAGGTATGGTTTAAAAATCAGCATTTTCTGTCCTTTGCACTGAAGAACACAGTGTTCCAGGAGAGGTAAATCAGCTTTCTATGATAAAAGTGTTTCATGAACACAAAGTCCTGAAAATGCCAGGTTATATTGGTTTTTTCCACAGAAGAACGCTCCAGAGCCTATACTATGCCAGGGAGCATAGAGTATGCAGCAATGGCAAATATTGGACTGTGGAACACTTTTTCCCTCACAATGCAGATGTTTCTTATACAGCAGAAGTACAAGACTTTAAATTTAAATATAATACAGTCAATGAACCTGCAATTTACAAATCATTATTGCTTATAGTATAATTAAAATGTGCCTGGGAGAATTGAAGGAAGAGCTATGGTGCTTGCAACTCAGCTTGTAATTCATAGTTATATTCATGTTTATTTAAATAATAGATGATGAAGGTGATTGCTAAAAGCATATACAATAGTAGTGTGCCAGTTGGGATAGGAAAACAAAAGTCAGTATTATTGAACAAAAGCTAGATGTAAGCTCTAAATATGCTCAGTGATGCTCAGGTTTCATAGCTATACAGGCAGTCCCTGGTTCCTAAGAATGTTCTTAGGTTGGATTTGTATGTAACTTGGATCCCTGATGAATAGCACATATACAGTAATAACAACAACAACACTATAATGGCTTATATGTGGTAATAATACAATATAAAACTAATAATAATAAAACTGTACTGTAATAAGTTACAGGAACTATTGTGCTTTTTCTTTTAATTCAAACAACATAAAAACAAACTCATACAAAAAGTTTAGGTAGGAGATAGATTTCAAAAAAGAATATTAAAGGTTAATATTCACCTAATGTTCCATCCATCCTAGGCTAATAGGAATGTTACGCTTATTTTGATCTTCTAATCTAACCAAATCAGTAATAACCTTTCCATTTCAATAATTAATCCGCTGCACTGCTTAGTAATAATTGATGCTTTAATTGGAGCACTGTGTTCCCCATGTCCTATTAGTCTCCCTTTATCCTTTGTAATTTTTCCGACAGTCAAGCAACTGAAGCCTAACACTTTCCCAATGAATGACGGCATCTGGCCTTTCTCCGAACACTTCCGAACGCTTAATTTTTACTTTTGTTTCCATTGTAATCACCTTTCCCTTTGCTGCAGGCTCGCCTGGACTTGCAAGTGGACTTTTGCATTGGAGGCATGGTCACAAGGGTAAACACAGACTCACAAAACCGAATTAAAAAGTTAAGATGAAAGTGATGCTGTGAATAAGTGACTATGAACAATGAGACTAGCCACTAGCTTAAAGAAGCTGTGCCAACAAACTGCTTACATCATGTGGGTTTGTTTACATGTGCAGAAGAAACTAGTTCCCAATTAGTTTAGGTATTTAATAATAAGTTACCCTATGGAAAGCCCGTTTCTAAGTACAGAACACTGTAAGTTGTGTCATCCATAACCTGGGGACTGCCTATACATTCATTTTCTTAAATTCCAACAAGAACATAACTTTGTTACTATGAGTCTAAAACTCTCTGGCTTCTGACCCACCTTTTCTCACTGAAACTATCATGTATATCAAATATATCAAATGCCAGAAAAAGTCCAACCACTTCTGGCTCATGCTTGCATCTTTTAGCACTCAAAGAAAAAATAGTTTAACATTGACAAATAATCAAAAACTAATTAGAGCTTTATTTTTTTATTTCAAAATACTAAGGAGGTACAAATGTTTTAGGTTACATGGATCATTTTTGTAATGCTTGAGTCCTGGCTATAAGTGTGCCTGTCACCCAAATAGTGTTCACTGACATTACCCAAGGGGTAGTCCATTTCTTACACACAACAGTTCTTAAAACTCCCTTTCCTTATCTGTTCTCTCAATTTTGCTCATTCACAGCAGGCACCTTCCCATTTCTTTTTTCCATTTCTACAAATCTCCCAAATACCCCCTCAAACCCCAGCCACAGTAGAATCACTCCTTTCATTTTGCCTATCTATTCTATTGTCTTCTGCCAGTAACTCTATTCTTTCCATTGTAAATTTAGCTCAACTTTTAGGTTTCTTCAGTGTTTCTCTCTTAGCCCATTACTTCCATTTAACAATTCCCAGCTCCCTACTAAATGTGTCTGAGTAAAAAGGTTCTTTCCTCTTAGAAGTGTAGTAAAAGAGAACAGCAATATTGATTTTTCTTCAGTACCATAACTAGCATGTTCCTCATGCCAAGAACAGATTGCCTTTATTATAACTCAAAGAGTACAGTTTAGATAGCAGTGATGTAGACATAACATTGCCCATGGAAGAATTAAAGGACTCATGAATGTATTTAAAATGGTTCTCGTAAGAGTAAAATAAAGGATGAATGGTACACGGAATACAAACCTGTGATAATAGAAAACATTTAGATTTTAAAACTGCCTTATCTTTGCTAGATTTCCACTTCCAGAAAAATGAAATAGAAATACTTTTCCCTAATACACCTGGTAACTACAACTAAAAACGCGGGACATTATATATTAAACAAACATATGAAGATTCTGAAAGGTGGAAATAAGAAGGCAGACTGACTAGGGAATTTGAAACTCTAGGAACAACAGGGAATGGGGAGGTGAATTCTCTGGGGTTTTTTTGTTTTTGTTTTTGTTTTCTTCACAGATCCCAGACGTGGATCTAAAGAAGCCAGCAGCCAGTAATGTCAATGGGTACGGACTGAAAAAGCTCCAACAAAAGACTGCTTCCTCTAGCAAAAGGAACAGGAATGGGGCAGCCTAGCAAGACAGAAAACTGTTAGACAAGAGCCACTCTGCTCCAGCCGAACACCACAGAGAAAACTATGCCTGCAACCCAACCTATGCCAGCAAAGACCAAGTGGGGAGCCTAGACTTCTACCCCAACTTTGAAGTAATGAGGCAATGTGCTCCTCTTCCCATGACAGAGTAGTATCAAAATATCCAGCTAAAACAGGAGCTTTCCAAAGTTAATAACACACAATACCCAAAATGTCCAAGCTTCAGTGGAAAATCACATCACACAAAGAATTAGGAAGATCTCAAATTAAATGGAAAAAGATAATCAATAGATACCAACACTAAGATGACAGAGACGTTAGAATTATCTGACAAAGCTCCAGGCGTGTCCGTTCCCCAGACAGTGTGCGTTGCACCCATCGTATCCCCCATAATAATAAGATGAAATAAAAAAAAAAATTATCTGACAAAGATTTTAAAGCATCTACCATAAAAACATTTCAGTGAGCAATTGTGACCACACTTGAAACAAATGGAAAAACAGGAAGTTTCAGCACAGAAATAGAAAGTCTCAGCAAAAAGTAAATAAAAGATATAAATAAGAAACAAATGGAAATTTTAGAACTGAAAGAATGTACTATCAGAATTAAAAAAAAAAAAACTCAGTGGATGAACTCAATAGCAGAATTGAGGTGACAGAGGAAAGAATCAATGAACTAGAAGATAGATCAATAGAAATTACCCAATGTGAATGACAGAAAAAAAAAAATAGACTAAAAAAATTAACAGAGCTTCAGAGACCTGTGAGACATTGTAAAAAAAATCTAACATTGTGTTATTGGGGTCGGGGAATGTGGGGAGAAAGAGTATAGAACTGAAAAATTACTCAAATAATGGCTGAAAACTTCCAGAATTTGGTAAAAACATAAACCTGTACTTAAAAGAAGCTGGCTGAACCCTGGATGAGATAAACTCAAAGAAATCTACACCAAGACATATTATAGTCAGGCTTCTAAAATTAAAGACAAGGAAAAAAAATCTTAAAAGTGAGAGAGAAACATCACCTTGCCTACAGGGAATGAACTATTTGAGTAGCAGCAGATTTCTCATCAGAAACCATGGATGCCATAGAGAGCGGCACACCACTTTTCAAGTACTGACAGAAAATAATTGTCAATGCAGAATCTTGTATCAATAAAATATCCTTCAGGAATGAAGAGGAAATGAAAACAATCTCTTTATTGAAGAAAATTTGAAAATAAAGGAAAATGAAGAGAATTTATAACCAATAGACCTGCCATAAAAAGTGTCTAAAGGAAGTTCTTTAAATGGACAGGAAACAATAAAAGAAACAACCCATAGAATATCAGGAAGGAAGAAAGAGTACAATAAGCAAAAATATGGGTAAATACAGAGACCTTCCTTCTCCTATTGAATTTCCTAAATTATGTTTAATGATGGAAGCAAAAATTATAATGCTGATGTGGTTCTAAACTATGTGAGTAAATATTTAAAAGAATTATATTATAAACAGGGAAGGGTAAAACACATAATGTGATGTTCCTAAACTTTGTTTGGACTGTTAAAATGATAACATAAACTCTGATAAGTTATGTATATATAATGTAATAACTAGAACAGCCACTTAAAAAGCTACATGAAGTGATATACTCAAAATCACTATAGATGTATCAAAGCATTATAGAAATTTATTTTTTAAAATGTCTGAGTAACCCACAGGAAGACAGGAAAAAGAAAACAGAAATAATAGAACAAGCAAAAACAAAAAAGTAAAATAGCAAACCTAAGGCCCAATATATCAATAAGTACATTAAATATAAATGGTCTAAAATTTGCCAATTAACAGATTGAACAGTAGATTAGAAATACGATCCAACTTTATGCTGTCTATAAGAAACTCAGTCAAATCTAACAAGACAAGCTGAAATTAATAGGATGGAAAAAGATATATAATAAAAACATTAATCCAAAGAAAAATCAAAGAGACACTGAAAGCACAACAAAAGAAAATATAGAAAAATAGAACCAAATCAAAATTCAAAACTTCTGTGCATTAAAGTACATTGCCAATAGAGTGAAAGGCAACCCAGAGTATGGGAGAGAATATTTGCAAATTGTACATCTGATAAGGGGTTAATATCCAGAATATAAAAAGATCTACAACTCAACAACAACAAAAAACTGAACGAGCAAAATAAAAAATGGACAAAGGACTTGAATTGACATTTCTATAAAGAATATATACAAATGACCAATAAACACATGGAAAGATGCTCAGCAACACTAATCAGTAGGGAAATGTGAATCAAACCATAATGGAATGCCACCTCACACCTATTAGGATGGGTACAATCAAAAAAAACAGGACATAACAAGTGTTGATGAGGATGTGGACAAATTCTAACCATTTCTGGAACATTCAGAGTCCTACCCTCTCCTGCTGCCTCTCTTTTGGCCACTTGAGTCTCAGATGGCAATCCCAGTCACATTTCTCATCTCTCTCCTCCAATGCCTCAGCAGGAAGCCAGTGCTGTCCCCTGGTGAGGCTGCAGAGACGGCTTACAGGAAGATGCACAGGCCAGGCACTGAAACCTGTGACGTGACCGGGCCCTGCTGTGCTCTTTACCCAAGCAGAAAGCAGTTTTCTTCCCCACTTGTATAGTACAATCTGTGACATCTGCCCCAAAACTGTATTTTCTTGTAAACATAACTTCTTACAGCAATTTCTCCTAAGCAGCTTTTTCAGATTTCACTCCCTCCCTGGTTTTTTTGTTTGTTTTTTATTTATTTCAGGATATTATAGAGGTACAAACATTTTGGATACATGTTATGACTTTGCCACACCCAAACCATAATTTGGGGTATGCCTTTCCCACCTACAATGCTCACCACATCCTTTCAGTTGTGAGTTTACCCACCCCCACCCACCTAATCCCTGGAGAATATTTCTATCCTGTGAGCACCACTGTGTTGATCAGTTAGTGCCAAGTTGTTGGCGAGTACATGTGAAGCCTGTTCTTCCGTTCTTGTGATACCTCACTTCCGAGGATGGGATCAAGCTCTACCCAGGAAAATAGAGGTGCTAGATCACTGTCGTTTCTTATAATTGAGTAATATTCCATTGTATACATATACCAAATTTTAATAATTCAATCATGAGTTGACGGGCACTTGGGTTATTTCCACATCCTTGCAATAGTGAACTGTGCTGCCATAAACATTCAGGTGCAGATCCAATAAAGGGCTGATAACAAGAATCTATCTAGAACTTAAAAAAAAAAAAAAAAATCAACAAGAAAAAAATCAAACAACCCCATCAATAAATGAGCAGTGGTCATGAACAGAAACTTTTCTAAAGATGATAGAATATATAAAAAAGCCAGCAAACATAAAAAAAAAAATCCTCCCTGGTTTTGCTTAGACCCAGGGAAGATGATATGAATGATAGTCTACTCAGTATTGCCCAGTCCCTCTGATGCCACCCTGTTGCTCTTGACTCAAACTTGAACTTTTCTGGTCTCTTGCCTTGAGATGAGCATTCATGCAAGTAGATCACTGACAACTTCATCCTCCCAGCATGAAATTCAGCATGCCCAAAAAATGTCCAAACCCCAGCATGAACACAATTAGACCTTTGTGCTAATATGGGACCCCTGCTACCTTGGCATCTTAGGAAAATTAGAGAAAATAAAATCCCAATTTGTGATTTTTGGTTATTTATTGGATATTCTGTACAGATTATCAGAACAAGCAAGCAAATCATCAAAGCTATTTCCTTCAATGAGTGCCTCAGTGCCAAAAGCAGCCAATGGGGACTTCTGGATGAGATGGACTGAGTGCTCCTACAGTAAGCACATGGACATGCTGAGCACCATTTAAAAATATATGGTTGGACTTACAAGTAAAAAAACTATACTCTCCAAGTATGCTACAAACAAGATGAGAAGGTGGAGCTAAAAAAAAGTGGGAGTTAAGATTATACTGATGGAAAAAAGGCCCCAGGCCAAGAATTTGAACCCCTACATAAATCTTCCACCCAATGAAGAGTTGTCCCCACCAGGGAATAGGGGACTTGAGAAAAACAATATGAGGCCCAAGCAAAGAAGCTGAAAGCACTTCATTTGCCCTGGTTTGTAGCTGGACAAGAGTCATCCTCAGAGAATAAGCACTCGAAGTCTGTCCTCCACTGTGGATAGGACTAAATTCATACCAACTCATGTGAAGAAACCCCGAGTTAAGAATTGCCTTAAAAGAATGATACCAATCGGATATCAGACTGAGGTAGGGGGTGGGGGGAGGGGATGAGTGTATGCCTATATGATGAGTGCATTGCGCACCGTTTGAGGAATGGTCACGCTTGAAGGTGCTGACTCGGGGAGGGGGGGATGCGAGGAGGGGATGGGTATATACCTACCTGATGGGTGCAATGCACACTGTCTGGGGAACGGACACGCCTGGAGCTTTGACTTGGGGGGACAGGCAGTACATGGGCAACATATGTAACCTGAAATTCTATATCCCCTATAATAAGATGAAATGAAATAAAAAATAAATAAATAAAAAAAAAAAGAATTGCCTTAAAAACTAGTTCAAACAACGAAAGTATACCCTAAATGCTGCATTACATATGAAAGTCTATAACATGGTAATACAAATCATATCTGCGGTTGTGTCTGGGAGTGGGGCTTGACCAAAAGGGGCACAAGGGAACTTGTGAGCATGATAGAAATGTTTCATGACTTGATAAGAGGATGGCCAGCATGTGTGTTTACATTTATCAAAACTGAATGAACAAGACACTTAAGATCTGAGCATTTCACTGTACATATTAAGATTGTTAAATATGAGATGTCCAATTTAAAATCAAAAGTTTAGTTTATTATATCTCAAACAAGAACCAGTACAATTAATCAAAGTATGTGCCCAAACTATTGACATAGGTTTGCCATCTTAACAGTAGCTTGCTTATGCCAGCAGCAAAGAAGGCTGGAGAGCAAGTGGCGATGAAATTGTGAAAGGCGTTTTCCACAGCTTGTCCAGAATTGAATATTTTTTCTTGTAACAAGTGTTCCAAAACCTAGAAGTGGTAGTTAGTTGGTTCCAGGTCTGGTAAATATGGTGGATAACAGAGAGTTGCCAAGTCCAGCTTCCATAGTTTGAGCAGTGTTACTGTTTGCAAAATTTAGTCTTGCAAGAGGATTGATCTGTCTATATTGACCAATCTTGGCTGCTTAATTGCAAGCACCCTTCTCATTTTGTCCAATTGGTTGCAGTAGACATCTGCCGTAATTGATTGACCAGGTTTCATGAAGTTGTAGTGGATAATACCAGTGACGGACCACCAAACAGACATCATTAGCTTTTTTTGATGAATATTCAATTTTGGACTGTGTTTCAACACTTCATCTTCATCCAACCATTGTGCCAAATGCTTGCGATTGTCAGAAAGAATCCATTTTTCACCACATGTAACAATGCAGTGTAGAAATGATTCATGTTTATGTCATCACAGCAAAGAAAGCCAAGCTTCAAAATGATTTCTCTTCTAAGGCTCATTTAATTCATTCAGTACCCCCTCGATACCCAGCTTTCTTTACCTCTTGATTTCTTTCAAATGATCCAATATTGTTGGAAGAGTGATATCAAACCTTGTTGCTAATTCTTGCATAGATTGAGATGGATTCTCTTCCACTACAGCCTTCAGCTCATCATTATCCACCTTGTTCTCAGGTCACCCATGTGGCTCATTTTGAAGATTAAAAATCACTAGAACGGAACTTCTCACACCATCAACATACATGCGTTCATTAGCCATATCCTTCCCAAACAACTTGCTGATATTTTGAGCTATATGTGTGTTGCACTAGTTCCACAACAGAACTCATATTCAAAAATAACAGGAATATTTGACGTATCCATGGTTTCACAAAAATTGCTCTAAAAAAAAATTTTAGAAGATAATCACAAGCTAAAACATGTGTTTGAAAGAATGAGGATGTACCTTCACAGTAAAAAAAAAAGTAGTGTGAAAGTGCAACGTCAGAGATATCAACTGTCAAACTTAGTACTTAAGGAAATCAGACATTCCATACTTAATAACCTTATAAATTACAACTCAATTTTTAAAGCTGAAATTAAAAAATCCTGATCCAGAGGAAAACCTATATAAGATTCCAGCCAAGGCATTGCTAATCTGCCCCCATAGGAAAAGCCCTACACCCCAGAGCATGTGTGGGAAATTGGTATTTTCCCCTCCCGAGCTTGCAGAAGCTGGATCATGGGCAAGGGATCTATATGGAGCCAATCAGAGGCTCCCATTTGGGCCTTTGAATCCTATAAAGAAGTCAGACGTCTGACAGTAACTAGCACATAGTTCAGCAGCATAGCCGTATGGCCCAGCTGACCTAGCCTGCTGAGATTTTTTTTTATCTGAACCTGGTTCTCTAGCCATCTTTAAAAAAAATCATTTTTCATTAATTTAACCAATGTCAGTTTCTATTGTTCTCAGCTAAGGATCTAACTAGCATGACATCCCATACTAGAAGTGAAGGGCTATCGACACAACCTCAGGAAATAGGAGTGTGAGATTGGGTATCTGGCTTAGTTGAAGCCCTGACCTTAGTTATTTCTTTTCTGCTGGCTTTGGGTTTGGTTTGCTCTTCCTTTTCTAGTTCCTTGAGATGTGTCATTAGATTGTTGGTTTGTAATCTTTCTGCCTTTGATAGCTTGTGTAACTTTTATCATTCAGTTTGAGGGACCTTTTGATTTATATCTTAATTTCATTATTGACCCAATTAATCATTCAGCAGCAGGTTGTTTAATTTCCATGACTTTGTGTAGAATTGAGTGTTTCTCTTGGAGTTGATATCTTGTTTTGTTCCACTGTGGTCTGAGAAGATACATAATATGATTTCTATTTTTTTTTTTTTTAACTTATTGAGACCTTTTTTGTGGCCTAAGATATAATCAATCTTGGAGAATGTTCCATGTGCCAATGAAAAAAAGTATATTCAGTAGTTTGGGGATAAAATGTTCTGTAAATATGTGTTAGACTGATTTATTCTACAGTCCCATTTAAGTCCAGTGTTTACTTAAAATCTCTATGCACATAAACTCAAAAACATAGAGGAAATGTACAAATTTCTGAAAACACACAACCTCCCAAGACTCAATCAAGAAGAAACAGATTTCCTCAACAGACCAATAACAAGCAAAGAGATTGAAGAAGTAATTAAAAAGCTTCCAACAAAAAAAAAATTCCTGGACCAGATGGATTCACAGCCAAATTTTACCAGACCTACAAAGAAGAGCTGGTACCCATACTACAGAAATTATTCCATAACGTCAAGGAGGGAACCCTCTCCAACTCATTCTATAAAGCCAGTATCACCTTGATATCAAAGCCAAGAAACTATACAATAAAAAAGAAAACTACAGATCAATATCCCTTATGAATACAGATACAAAAATCCTCAATAAAATACTAGCAAACCGAACTCAATAGCACATCAAAAAAATAATCCATGGCCGGGTACAGTGGCTCATTTCTGTCATCCTAGCACTCTGGGAGGCCAAGGTGGGAGTATCACTTGAGCTCAGGAGTTGGAGACCAGCCTGAGCAAGAATGAGACCCAGTCTCTACTAAAAATAGAAAAATTAGCCTGGCATCATGGCACATGCCTGTAGTCTCAGCTACTCAGGAGGCTGAGGCAGGAAGATCACTTGAGGCAGGAAGATCACTTGATCCAGGAGTTTAAGGTTGCAATGAGCTATGTTGACACCACTGCACTCTACCCAGGGCAACAGAGTGAGACTCTGTCTCAAAAAAAAAAAAAAAAATATATACACACACACACACACACACACACACACACACATATATGTATATATCCTCAGTCTGATATAAAATATTTACATTTGGGAATAATACCAATTGGGTATCGGACAGAGGTGGGAGCTGGGGGGAAGGGATGGGGGTATACCTACTTGATGAGTGCGATGCACACTGCCTGGAGAATGGACACGCTTGAAGTTCTGACTGGGGGGATGGGGGTGGAGGGAGGGGATGGGTGCATACCTACATGATGAGTGCGATGTGCACTGTCTAGGGAATGGACACACTTGAAGCTCAGATTCGGGGGGATGGGGAGGCATGGGCAATATATATAACCTGAACTTTTGTACCCCCATAATGAGCTGAAATAAAAATAAATAAATAAATAAAAAATTTTTTTTAAAAAAATGAAAAAATAAAAAACAAAAATAATCCACCAGGACCAAGTGGGCTTCATTCCAAGAATGCAAGAATGGTTCAATATACAGAAATCAATAAATGTGATTTACCACATAAACAGAAGCAAAAACAAAGACCACATGATCATCTCAATGGATGCAGAAAAAGCATTTGACAAAATTCAGCATCTTTTCAAGATAAAAACCCTGAAACAAGGCACAGAAGGAATATATCTCAAAATTATAAAAGCCATATATGGCAAGCCCACAGTGAACATCGTACTCAAAGAGGCAGAGTTGAAAGTATTCCCATTAAGAGCTGCAACAAGGCAAGGGTGCCCATTGTCATTTCTATTCAACATAGTGTTGGAAGTCCTAGCAAGAGTAATCAGGCAAGAGAAAAAAATAAAGTGTATCCAAATTGGAAAAGAAGAGCTCAAACTATTGCTTTTTGTTGATGATATGATGTTCTATCTAGAAAACTCTAAAGACTCCACTAAGAGACTCCTAGAATTGATAAATGAATAAATAAATTCAGCAAAGTTTCAGGGTTCAAAATCTAAATACACAAATCAGTAGCATTTCTACAAACCAGTAACAGTCACGCTGAGACTCAAACCAAAGACAATACCATTCACAACAGCCACTAAGAAAACAAATTGCCTAGGAATATACTTAGCCAAGGAAATAAAAGATCTCTACAAAGAGAACTATGAAACACTAAGGAAAGAAATTGCAGATGACTTAAACAAATGGAAAAACATGCTCATGGATTGGTAGAATCAACATTGTTAAAATGCCCATACTACCCAAAGTTATTTACAGATTCAATGTAATCCCCATCAAAGTACCAATGTCATATTTCAGAGATCTAGAAAAAATAATTCTATACTTCATTTGGAACCAGAAAAGAGCCTAAATAGCCAAAGCAATCTTAAGCAAAAAGAACAAATCTGGAGGCATCACATTACCTATACTACAAGGCTATAGTAACCAAAACAACGTGGCATTGGAATAAAAATAGAGACATAGACCAATGAAATAGAATAAAGAACCCAGATATAAAACCATCCACATACAGCCAACTGATCTTTAACAAAGCAGACAACAATATACACTGGGGAAAATAATCCCTATTCAATAACTGGTGCTGGGAAAATTGGATAGCCACATGCAGAAGATTGAAACAGGATTCATGTATCTCACCACTCACAAAAATTAATTCAAGATGGATAAAAAACTTAAATGTAAGGCATGAAACCATAAGAATTCTAGAAGAAAATGCTGGATGGAGAAACTCTTCTAGGTATCAGCCTGGGCAAAGAATTTCTGAAAAAGACCCCAATGTCAATCATAGCATCGACAAAAATAAATAAATGAAACTTGATTAAATTGAAAAACTTCTGCACAGCTAAGGAAATAACAGAGCAAATAGACCATCTACGGAATGGGAGAAAATATTTGCAAGCAATACATCTGAAAAAAGTGCTAACAGGAATCTACAAAGAATTCAAGCAAATCATCAAGAAAGAAATGAACAAACCCATTAAAAAGTGGGCAAAAGACATGAACAGAAGCTTTTCAAAAGAAGATAGACAAATGGCCAATAAATACATGGAAAAATCTTCAACGTTACTGAGCATCAGGGAAATGCAAATTAAAACCACAATGAGATATCCCCAAACCCCAGTGAGAATGGCTTTTATTAAATTTTCCAAAAACAAGAGAGGCTGGCATGGATGCAGAGAGAAAGGAACGCTTATACACTGTTGGTAGGACTGCAAATTAGTACAACCTCTATGGAAAACAGTATGGAGATTCCTCAAGGCACTAAAAGTAGACCTACCATTTGATCCAGCAATCCCATTACTGGGTATTTACCCAAAAAAAAAAAAAATTCATTTTATCAAAAAGTCACCTGCACTCGAATGTTTATTGCAGCACAATTTACAATTGCAAAGACGTGGAATCAACAGGAGGATCACTTGAGCCCATCAATTCATGAGGGGATTAACAAAATGTGGTGTATGTATGCTATGGAATACTATGGAATATAGCCACAAAGAAGGATGAATTAAGGCCTTTTGCCACAATTTGGATGGAACTGGAGACCATTATCCTAAAGGAAGTATCTAAAGAATGGAATAACAAACACCACATGTACTCACTATTAAATTGAGACTAACCAATGAGCACACATGTATACACAGGGAAGTAAAACCCAGTGGAAATCAAGCAAGGGGGAGGGGGAGGAGGGAATTGGCGAGAACCTACCTAACAGGTACAATGACCACTATCTGGGTCGTGGGCACACTTATACTCCTGACTCAAGCATAACAAAAGCGACCCATGTGACCAAAAACATTTGCACCCCTGTAATATTTTGAAATAATAATTTTAAAAATATCAAATATTGCCAGAATTACCAAAATGTGACACAGAGACATGAAGTAAGCACATGCTGTTAGAAAACTGGCACTGATAGACTTGCTCAATGCAGGGTTGCCACAAACCTTCAATTTGTGAAAAACACAGTATCTGCAAAGCACAATAAAACAAAGTGCAATAAAATGAAGTATGCCTACACCTCACCATATTATTTCTATAGTTTGAAATGCCTGCATTAGAGAATCCTTTAGGTTGAAAAACAAACTCTCCCAGAGGCTATAAAGGAAAAGATAGATCACATTGACCACAAATTAATAAAATTTTATAACTTCCTGGAAGTACACAAGTGTAACTTTTAATAAAAAGGACTGAGAGTTATGGTGGGAAGCTGAGAAAAATACAGACTCCATTTTCATTTTTATACTTTTCTGTGCTTTTGAGTATTTGAAAATGTCCATTTATTTTTATTGTTAATAACTTTTTAAAGTATTGATTCCTGCTGAAACTCACATCACCCTAATCACCCTTAACTACTTAGCATCCATTTCTTTATTAGATAAGGAACAATAGAGCATAGTAAATAAACATAATACACAAGCTTTAAAGCCAGATGGCCCCAGATTAAAACCCCACTGGCCAGGCATGGTGGCTCACTTCTGTAATTCTAGCACTTTGGATGGCCAAGGTGAGAGGATTGCTTTATGTCAGGAGTTCGAGACCAACCTGAGCAACAGCAAGACCCCATCTCTTCTAAAAATAGAAAAATTAGCCAGGCGTGGTAGTGTGTGCCTGTAGTAGAGTCCCAGGAGCTTGGGAGGCTGAGGCAGGAGGATTACTCAAGCCCAGGAGTTTGAGGTTGCAGTGAGCTATGATCATGCCACTGCACTCTAGCCCGGGCAACAGAGCAAGACCCTGTCTTAAAAAAAAAAAAAAAAAATCTTGCTGTTGCAATCTACTTGCTTTGTGAAACCTTAGTCAATTCACAACACCACTTTGGGCCTCAGCTTCCTCATGGTATAAAGAAAACAGAATTATCATTTATAATCAGAGAAGCTTTCTAAGGAGGGTGGCTCCTCTGACATAAAAGATTCTCTTCTCCAACCAGCTCTGTAGGAAGGATAAGAAGGAAAGGCAGAGATTGGAGCCTGTGATGGGGTAGAGGGCTTGCTGTGTCACAGAATGAAGTAGCCCCTGAAAGTCCATCAAGGCAGGCTAGTCTAAAGGACTTTTAGAAATAGTAACATCCAATATGTAATTTTAATTTGTTTGCAGTGCACAATGTGACCCATCCCCACAACCCTCACTAAAAGTTAGTTCCTCACAGTGCTTTTGGGATGCTTCTCAGGGTGTCAGGTGTGGAGAAAGTTAAAGGAAAATATGCTGGATACCAAGGTTGGGTCATCACCAGGGAGGAAATAAAAAACAACCACAAGAACAGAGACTAAAGAAGAAAGAGGAAGCAGGAAATCAGAACCAGAGACAGCTACGAGAACATAAGGGCTCTGGGAATTCACAGATCTGGGGGAAGGCTTTGTACTTCCTCAAGCCACAGATGGAAGTTTACTATGATTTTAGCTAAATTTCTAGGGACTAAGAAATCCCAGGTATTACCTGGAATGCATGTAAAATGGGATAATAATGCCTACTTCATAGGGCTTTTGTGAATGAGAGCGCATGTAAATAAACTATGCTTGGAATGTATAAATCCTCAAGAACTCATAGCAATGGAAAAGCAGCAGCTTCAGGAGGAAAGAGAACACATTAGGAGAGTTTCAAGAGGGACAGTGGTCAAAGCAGTAGAGACCTGGGTACTGACCCAGCCTAGATAAGGGGCACAGTCAGTGCCCCTAGGCAACCATGGGGAAAGCATGAGACTGGGCATAGGGGTGGCAAAGGAGAAAGGGAGACTGACACAGTTATTAATACAATGCTTACTTCAAGTAACCAAAACTAACTGGAGCTAGCTTAGTAAGAAAGTTGATTATAAGGGATCATGGATCTCTCAGAAAACCCAGAGGCCAGCAAAGTATCTCTGCTTCTATCTTTTCTCTCTGTTACATTCCTCTTCTTCTTCCCCCCAGTTATCAGCTGCCATGTTCCTGGCCCAGCTTTCAGCTCTCCTTCCGATTGGCTCAGCCTGAGTCACATGCCCCTGCTGGTCCAATTAGTGTCATGTGCAAAATGGCTGCTGAGCTGTCTTCTACTGTAGACAGGGAAAGTTATGAGAACCATTGTGAGTTGGGGACATCTCACTACTTAAGGGACTCTCAATTTGTATCTAAGTTTTACCCACTACTGTTGTAAACATTATCAGGATTCCTTTGTATTTAAAGCTGCAGAAACAATAAAGTTATTAGCCTAGGCCTTAATATTTTTTCATGTTTTCTCATTTCCCTTTATTCTCACTGAATTTTGTAGATTGAATATAACATGTAAATAGATAATTGCTTTCATATCTGCCTTCTCACTAGAGCATACACTTCCAAAAAAAGATTTTGTCTCATTTGCCTTTGTACATCTTAGCACAAAACAAATGTTTCTTAAATGAATGACTTCATGAAGTAGACAGGTGGTGAAGACAACCATCCTTACAGCTTTTCCTAGAATCAGACTTGCAGAGGCTCATTTAAAGTAGAAAACTCTTGATATTTAGAGTACATTTGTACCCCGTTTTAAATAAAGTCCATTTATTAAGAATACTTGGGAAGGTTTCTATTCATATACTCACCTCACATTCAACCATGACTAATTGCCAGTGAATCAGAAGATGATTACATTGTATAGGCAAACTGTTTTAACATGTTTTTAATCTTCCTTTCATTCTGAAAGCCTTGTAGGATCTTATTAGTCCTCAAAGTCATATATTATGAACATGACTTACATGGTTAAATGCTGGGGGAGGGGAGGGTATTTAAGGTTTTTGTTTATTTGTTTTGTTGGTACAAATCCTGGATAAAAGGGCACTTACTATGGCTTTATAGTCTAGATTCTACCCTGTTGTCATAAGAGCAAGGCAATTCATGACAAAAGATGACCTATCACAGAAGGTCAGGCCCCATGTTTCCAGTCCACAAGTCCAAATCATCTGCCATCTTTTCCATGAAGCCTACCCAGGTCTTCAGCCACATCCTTTCCTTGTCCTTCCAGAGCACTACATTTGTTACCTCGTGTGCTGCCACCACCGTTTCCTAGAGCTCTTTGTTTATAGGTTCCACTGGGAGCTCCTGGGGTCATAAAACAAGATTTAACCTCTGCAACTCTTACAGCCCTCAGCACACCCATTTCAATAAGTATTTCTCATATTACTGATGAAATGATGAACCACCTCACTAATTCAGCTGTGGCTTATCATAAGCATTGAAGAGCTATGTTGCTATTCATAATTTTAAATCTTTGTAATGTTTTTAAGGCTTTCCTGTGTATGGTAGAAAAGAAGTATTTTATATTAATGAGAAGAAAAGATGAAGGAAATAGACAGAGATAGGTGGCTAGAAAGCTAAACAGAAAGTCAAACAGATGATAACTTTCTGTGATCTCAAAGCCCCCAGTGAGCATCACACAGCTGGCTCTGCCCCTTCTACAGCCCAGGGTTGGGGAGGGAGTACTTTCTTCCTCCATGCCTTCACCAACACTTATTCCCCACCAAACTATGGTTCACACAGGGGAGTGGGAAATGCTAAGCAATTTTGTACAAGTGTGGTCACGGCCTCCATATATCTACCCATCTCTCCATCCTGAGATTCAGAAATCATAGCAATAAATTCTTCATTAAGCACAGAGCCCTAAGAATCAGATGGATTCTTCCCCATCCCCGTTTCCTTTCTCTTTTTGTTCTCTTGTACCAGCGTTACTAACCAGGACCTAGGCCCCAGCAGACGCCAGCACTGTTCTGAGTCCTAGGGAAGGATACAGGAGTTAATACTCCCTATTCTGCATTCCCAGAGCTGCTTTTTTTTTTTTTATTGATTGTAAGCATTTATAATTAAATAGACATTTCATAAGGACTCTTTTCCAGCTGGCCATTTCCGTATGACGCTTCAGATGACACATGTCAGCCCTGAGGGAAATCTGACCAAGCAGACCCTCAGAGGTGCGGAAGTCCAAGCTCAGCAGGCTCAACCAGCCTCCTGGGGCTCCTATTTCCGAAAGTGTTTCCTTCCCTCTCAGCACTCTGCCTCACTTCCACCTTTATGTGGATGCCTTCCAGGGATAAGTTGCTTTTATAATGAAGAACCTGCCACAGTGAAGAAAATTGGTTTCTGTTTCAAATATTTGTAAATCTCAAGAGCAAATTTTTAAAGTGTTCTGATGTTGAGTACATCAGTATGGAACAGGGAATTGGAACCAGAGCAGGATACTGCAACACGTGCCCATCGTGTTTTGGTTACTGTGACATTGCTTATTAGTGAATCAGCCTCATGAGGAATTTGCCAATTAATCACTCAGAGATCCTTTTGGACTTCCAAATGGCACACCAGTCTCTTTACTGAGTCGTGGAAAGCTGCCAGTTACTAATTATGCCCCACCAAGATCTTGAGGTTCATGACAGACAAGCATTTTTCTTTTCTGGGCAATTTGTGGGGTCAGGGAGATTTAAACAGGGTCAAAATGAGTGGGTCTGATATCCACTATGAAGTCCAAACACAGTCCTCATGTGTCCCTTTTATTTCATTATGATGACAACAGGTGAGTACAGTGTATGGAGCTGCAGCAGAGCCATGTTGGCACACAAAACAGTGCAAATGAAATAGTTTGCCTGAGAAACTTAGAATCAATGGCATAAGATGACTGGTTTTTGATAAAAAATCAAGCTATTGATAAAAATTTAATTGTTTACAAAACAAATACAAATAAAACAGAGTAAATTAAGTACAAATATCTCACAAAACATAATCAAGTTTACTAAAACATCCTATCACAACATAACTAAGTTTGCTAAAATTATTTTAAAATAGTAATTTATAACTTTTGAACAATAACCTTTTTATTTTTAAAAGATTCATGGTCTTCCCTTGCTTTTATGATATTAAAGTGTTATTCAGACGCTCTCCTACTGATTCGCATGTCTTAATATAAGAATATTAACACTATTACACGTGCTACAAATATTTCCCCCAGTTTGTCTTTTGTCTTATGCTTTTGATTTACACAGTTTAAATTTTTATTATTCAAATTGGTGTTCTTTTCCTTTTATGTTCTTCCTTTGGTTAAGCTTAGAAAGTTCTTGTCTATCCTAAGTTCAGATTGTTGCCTAATACTTTCGTAAAATTGAATTTATTTCAATAAATTACAGAAGGTAAGACTCTAAGTTTATTTTTTTCCAAAAGAATTTACCATTTTCACCAAAATCAGAATTACCTTTGAATCTGTTGTTCCTCAAACTTTGCCCATTGACTCTGCTTTCCCTTTATCTGATGTCACAAGTTTACTTGCACTTGGGCTTTTCCAGAATCAAAGAATTATTTTTTTCAATCAAGCAAAATACAGGTTTCATTTCACATAATAACACACTGATTTTATAGGCCTTCCTTCTCAGTTTTATCATCTTCACACATCTTTTTAAGTATTGTCATTCAACCCCTTCCATGGATCCACAGGAATGAAATTATTTTCACATAACACAGAACCAGTTTTATAGCAGTAACATGTTAACTGCTGGTTAATCCAGATTGGCCCTCACTCCCTTATTCAGCTCTTGCAGATTCCCTGCTACACTTTTCAGAGCAAGGTTTACTTGTAAATTCACTTGAATAAACATGTGCCAGGCGATGAGCTAGGAATGAGAAGAAAAAGGAAGCACAAAAAGAGCTATTTTTTCCCATAAAGACTTTTCAATCAAGTTTACAAATATGAACCTGTAAATAACTGTATCACTTATCTATTGTTGTATAACAGACTACCCCAAAACTTAATCACTTAAAGCAACAATAAACACTTGTTGTCCCTCACAGTTTCTATGGGTCAGGAATCCTACACCAGCTTGCCTGGGCACTTCTGTTGGGATCCCTCATGACTTTGCTCTCAGATGCTGGCTGGGGCTATGACTCCTATGAAAGCTTTCCTGGACCTGGAGGAGCTGCTTCCGAAGCAGCTAACTCACGTGGCTGACAAGCTGGTGCTGGCTGTTGGTGAAAGGCTTCAGTTTCTCTACACATGGGCCTCTCTCTCCATGGGGATGCTTGAGCACCCACAAAATATGGAGGCTGGCTTCTCTGGCAGCGAGCAATCCAAGAGAACAAGACAAACACTGCAATTCACTTTATGACCTAGCCTCCGAAATCACACATTGGCACCTCTACTGTACTATATTGGCCACACAGGCCAGCCTTAATTCCATATAGTACCAGGAGGCAAAAATCGTTGGGAGCCACCTTGAAGGATGGCTACCACAACAACCAATACAGATTAGGAGAAAATAAGCATAAAATGGAAACAAGTAATTTTCCATTCTTTTTTGGCTTGTTTTTTGATTTCAGGATTTTTAAAATTTTTTTCTCACTCTTAAAATCATCGAGCACACTCTTTGCTCACTCTCCTAAATTAACTCTTCTTCTTAAGCTTTTTGAGACTGATGTCATCCAGTCTCAGCTCCCTTCATTTATTTACTTCCATCTAAAAATTATTTAGTCAATTTATATGCCCCTCCCTTCTATTCTCAGTAACTATTCTGTCTAGTGGTCTCGTGGCGCCATCCCCAACCAACCACTGTAAAACCTGCCCCATAATCACCTCTTTCTCTCCTGCATCTTCAATGTCTGTGTCTTTACTGGCTCCTATTACTTCATCTACAAATTTGTTCCGTTTCCTTTAAACTGAAACTAGAAGTCTTCTAGGCCAGAACCTGATAACACACAACTCTACACTCATCACTTTCCTGCTTAGTAATACTCATTGGCTCCTTGTTGTCAACCAGTCAAGTGTTCTAAATCTGTCAAGCAGAGCTTCTACCGTCTTGCATAATTTACTATTTTCATCTTACTCTGAATTTCAGCCAAACTGGACCAGTTACTATTCTCTAGACATGTTGTAAATGAAAATACATTAAACTCAAAAAATGGAAAATCTAAGAGCAGCAAAAACTTCGAAGAAAAAAAAACGTTGTTTTGTAACAAGATGTCTAAGGATAGGTGGTTCTAAGCTTTGTTTAGCAGTTCGATGATATTAACGTCTCAGAATCTTTCCACTCTTCTACTCCACCATCCTCAGTGTGTTAATATATCTTGTTCTCCTCATGGTCAAAAAAAAAAAAAAAAATAGCTGCTACAGCTTCAGACATCAAATTTCATACCATCATGCTAAACAGAATGGGGACAGTTAGAAAAGAGGCTTTCTAGAGCCCAGGAGCTCGAGACTACAGTGAGCTATGATTGCACCACTGCACCCCAGCCTGGGTGACAAAGTGAGACCCTGCCTCAAAAAAAAAAAAAGAAAAAAGGCTCTCACTTCTAAGTCTCCATTTCTCATCTGCACAGTGGAGACAATCCCAGTACCACCTCATATGACTTTGTTAAGACTGGGGAACACAGCGCATTTGAAATACGATCATAGCATCCAGCACATAGTGGATAGTACATAATAGCCAGCCATGTATTTGTTTATTCTTTAATTGCTACTAATGGTTTTACTCAACACTACAGCATCCTGAAAAGGATCAGTGAAGAATCAGTCATCTGAACTGAATAGTAAGTACCAAGAGTTGTGCAAATTACACATCCATATACACATAACCTTGGTGAAACCAGTTATTGCTATACCACCACCTTCATTAAAAACGGTAAGTGATCTTAAGCAAACAAGAGGCAATATTGGAAGGCTGAAGGAATATCTAATAAATCCCAAGGTAGAAAGTAAAATCAACCTCTAAGAAAACCGGTATGAGGAACTAGGAAGTCAGAAACTGAGTTTACTCCTCTAGCTCTCAGGAACCACGTGGTCTTTCATTACTGCCTCTTTCTCCCCTCTCTCTCCCTTTCCCTCCCCCAACTATGCTTTCTAAATTTTCTCATTCAGGTAGCCAACACTAGAATCTCTGAGTCCAATTCCCAATTTTCAGAAAAAAGAATGGGTCCCATTTTTCCATCCCTGGCCCAAGTAAACTCTAAGCGGAGAGCGGGGAGAGGAGGGAGAACAACCACATGACCTACTGCCCACTGGTCAGGTGTGAGGGGCAGACAGCCTTGGAAGGAGGATACGTAGGAACAAAGATGAAATGGTTGGTAGGAGAAATGACTGGCCTCTCTGGTACAAACAACTGGCAAAGAGAACTTAGCAAAATGAATCACATATACAACTCAGAGTTAAAGAGCTTTAATTGAAATTGGTAACTTTTTCAAAGAAATAAATATTTTCATTGTATGGACAAACAACTAGCAACTTCACTTAAATTGTCACTTTGAATAAATGTAGGGCAACAAATATCTATACACACAAAACACATACACAAATACTGGAATATGTGAATAATGCTAGTTAATGACCAATTTAGGGAAGAAATATTGCCAACAAATAAATTGTTTTTATGTTTACATTTTTATTAAAAAATTAATTGTTGGCCAGGCACAGTGGCTCACGCATGTAAGCCTAGCACTCTGGGAGGCCGAGGCAGGAGGATCACTCGAAGTCAGGAGTTTGAGACCAGCCTGAGCAAGGGTGAGACCCCATCTCTACTAAAAATAGAAAGAAATGATCTGGACAGCTAAAAATATATATATAGAAAAAACTTAGCCGGGCATGGTGGTGCATGCCTCTAGTTCCAGCTACTCGGTAGGCTGAGGCAGGAGGATCACTTAAGCCCAGGAGTTTGAGGTTGCTGTGAGCTAGGCTGATGCCATGGCACTCTAGCCCAGGCAACAGAGCGAGACTGTCTCAAAATAAATAAATAAAAAGTAAAAAATAAATTGTTTATATTTATTGTGTTTACATTTTTATTCAAAAATAAATTGTTTGAGTAATTGAGCTATTCTTTGAATTACACAAACCCTTTATTCCATAGGAAGAACCCAATTTTAATGAATATTTTCATGTACAGTAGCCCTCCTTATCCACAGTTTACTTTCTGTGGTTTCAGTTACCCACAGTCAGCTGTGATATGAAAATAGGTGAGTACAGTAAGTACAATAAGGTATTCTGAGAGAGACATACCACATTCACATAACTTTTATTACAGTATATTGGTATAACTGTTCCATTTTATTATTAGTTAATAAAATAATAATTAACTGCTGTTAATCTCTTACTATGCCTAATTTATAAATTAAACTTTATCATAGGTATGTATGTATAGGAAAAAATATATAGAGTTTGATACTATCTGAGGTTTCAGGCAGGTCTTGGAACATAACCCCCTTGAATAAGGGGGGACTACTACAGACCCATAATAAACCTGCATTTTATATTTGACGGGGTCCTTCCAGTAAATGCATCTGCTCTAAACCATCTCTCTGCTCAACTGAAAAGCTTCCTAGGAAGTAATCTCTTGCTCTTTATTGAGAACCTGTTCTGAGAGGTGTGTCCTACTTCTTGCTAAACTATGATAGTTATTTCTAAGACACAATCTCCTTAATCTTTTAATAAAATATTATCTATTTCTTTGGCCTCTGAATCAAACCATTTGGTTCTCTGAGTTATAACATGAGGATGAGCAGAAACAATTTTTTCATCAGATAAAATTCTAATGCTAAACAACTGAGCTTAGGGCCACAGCCTAGCCTGTTTCTTTTCACTTTGTTTTTAACAACTTGGTATAATGTTTGTATAAAGTTATGTTATGACTGAATTGTGTGCCCCCAAAATTTATGCATTCTAATCACTGCTGGCCAATACAGTAACCACTAGTTGCATGTTATTATTGTGCACATAATTAATTTTAATTTAAATATGATGGCTAGAGGCTGTCATAGTGGACAGCACAGCTCTAGGCTTCCATGCATAGCCTCCTGCTGAGACACTTGACTACCTCATGCCTGCCAGCAAAACTAATATGCCCAATTCAAGATGTTCCATTTCTGCCCAAAAAATGACTCCTTCCCTTCATTTGCTTATTCCCACTAATTATACCAACATGTACTTGTTCATCCAGATGACTGATGACACAGTTATTTTTGACACCCACATTTTCCTCACATTCACTTTGCTCACTACACAGTCACCCCTCTGATCAAGGAAGAAAAATTCACTTAAGAAAATAATTAGTAATTTAGAATAAGTGTGTACAACAACAAATTAATGTGCTTTTTATTTGATATTTTAATTACCCTATCCCCTCCCTGGAACATTAGCCACTATTCAATATTAGGTAACTTACAAGGCCTGTATTGGCCAGAGGGGGAATTTCAAAGGAGAGATCTACAATATATAGAAGAGGGAAAGTTGTCAAGGTTAGACAGCAGAAATAACATAAGTTAAATTATTTAACTCAAGAGAAACCGTGCAGGTCAGTAGATGCAGGAGGAATAGAAATCAGGAAAAGGAAAGGCAGGAGAGGAAGGAGCAAAAGCAGGTAGAATTCTTTTGGCTACTAAGAGGAGGAAACAGAGTTAAGGGCTCTGTGATGACTGAAACTAGCAGCTCTGGGGCAGGAACCTGCAGCCTATGGTAACTGCTTTATGAGGGAAAAAAACAGATAAACAGGAATGAGGGGGGAAAATACACTTGGTCTAGAACACCACCACCTAATAGAAATATAATGCAAACCACATGTACTTTCAAATTTTCTAGAAGACTTGTTTAAAATGTAAAAAAAAAGAGAGAAGGAAATCTGTATTCACAGTATTTATTTGATCCAATGTATCTAAAATACCCTCATTTCAACATATAATCAATATTTTTAAAAATATTTGAGACATTTTACATTTTTATACTGTTTTAAAATCTGATATATATTTTACACTTACAGTACATCTCAATTTGGGCACTAAATTTTCATTAAAATATTTGATCTGTATTTAGGTTTCATAAAATTAACAGTTGGAAAAAAAAACAGATTCACGTAGATACCAAGTTGTTCCAAACATTCTTGAAAGATTTCCAAAACTGAATTTCCAGTTTCAAATTTAGCTTTAATTAAAATTAAATAAAATTAAAAATGTAGTTCCTCAGTCAAAACAGATACATTTCAAGGGTCCAGTACATGTAGTTAGCAGCTACTATCATATATTGGACCACACAAACCTAGCACCATTTAAAAAAAAAAAAAAAAAAAAAAAAAAAAAAAAGGCTTAGAAGAATTTCGTCAGAAAGTTACTCTTTGGGCTACATGCCAAAGAAAAGAATTTCATAAAATGAGGGTTAGGAAAAAAGAAAAAAAAAAAAAACCCATTTCACCATTCTATTCCTATCTTATTTTACCTTAATCCAATTCTGGCATGAAATTCCAACAGGCTTAGACATGGTTTCAGTATGGTTCAATTTCATTGCTTTGGGTATGAACAATCTCACTCAAATGCCTTTGTTTCTCCAGTGTTGAAAACAACATAGTATGAAACTAGAGTTGTGGAACTGTGGCTGTATGTCCTGGTATATGGAAAAGTCAACTCACAGTGAGACATTCAGTACCTACAGTCTGGAGCCAACCTCCATTTCTTTAACAAAAGTCTTTGGAAAACAAAAAAAAAAAAAAAAGCAAGGATTAGTTTGAGCATTTGAGCATTCACATCTGAGAGAGCTTTAGATATTGCAAATCTACTCTTTCTTACCACCTGACTCTTTCCAAGCCAGCAGAGGTGAAAAATAATGTGATTACAGATCTATGTGGTCTCATTGCTCTCCACCCATTGGCTTCACTGCCTGAAACGACCATTGACCTGGGAAATAGAAGCAGATCCCTTCTCACAAAATGTTCTAGGACTGAAGCAATTATAGGGAAGTTTAATGGAAGTAGAGCAAGGAGACAAGAACATGAGGGAAATGTACATGCTTAGGTTGTGAGTCTAAAAAGCTATTTTTTGTGGGTGTTTTTTTTTTTTCCATTTAACCATCATATCGCTACCATGTCAGAATAAATATATCTTTTAAAAGAAATATTAATATTAATAATCTTTACAAATTTCAAGGGTCATACTAACTCAACATAGTAGAGTATCAGCTACAGGGGAGAGAAATCTTTGCCTGTTTTATTCTTACCCTCAGAACTCAGAACCTAGGCCCATAGTCAGAATTCAACAATTATTTGTTTACCAAACAAATTAATCAACAACTGCATAGCTTCCCATGAAATAATCATAGAGCAGCAATGGCACGACACAGAATTGTGTTCCAAATCTACTATGCATTCATATTTCTCAACCAACATTTTTAAATATTCACTCTGTGTCAGTCACTCTCTTGGATGCTGTGTATATAGAAGTATTTAATAAACACAAAAATACTGATAGAAAAAGAAATTTCTTTATGACAGCCTATTTTGCAACAAAAAAAAATTTATATCATTTAAAAGATCTGCTTGACTTTTATTTTCACTTTATTCTCCTCAAATATTGTATGAAATGTTAAAATGCAACTTTAAGAGGCCAGATTCTATCAAACTCTTAAAACCTTACACATTTTCCATCAATAAGCATTCCTCCTACAAAAAAAGTGCTATGGATTTGACTCTATCTAGTTTTATTTATCTTGCCCTAATTAGGCATTTCATTTTAAGTTCCCTTTCCAAGTTCATATGGGAGTTTTCCTATAATTCCTTGCTTAGCCCAAGTGATACGTTTTTTTCCTATTTTGAGGCTTTTCAGACCAACTAATCATGGGCACACTTCCAAAATGTATAAGAATTAGAGAAAAGAGTTGATTGCGTAATTCTTGACTCTGACTCGGAGCTTGTGTTAATTAGCTAAAGCTAGAGTCCTCAGCATGCTCTCAAGAGCTCCATGATCCACTGATTAGCAATGACAAAGCCATCTGGCCTTCCTGCAGCACATTGGAGAAAGTCTCTCTTGGCATAAAAATCAGGGATGCCTGTAATTTAGAACGAGTCAAGTGCTGCCACCACATTTGAGGGAGACGGTATCTGACTACACTCTGAGGCCTGTCCCAAAGGAAGCTAAGTCTATGCACACCAATGCCATGATCTTAAAAATACCCTTGCTTCCTCTATTTATAAAATCTTCTCTTACCTACCCATTAGTGATCATTTTTCTTAACTCCTAATTCTTTTTATTCCTCCAGCAATTATTATACCTAAATTAACAAATCTCAATTTAAGGCTTGTGTGCAATTTTTGGTTGACTTTAAAATAGCTATTCATAAAGGGGTTGCCAAAATGGAGAGAATGAGAGTTGGAACTGTCAGAGGTGTGCAGCTGGGAAGCCAGGACTTGGCATGTGGATGAACCCAAGGTGAGCTGGGCTAGCTCTATCCTGCTCCCTCCTCATCAGTGAAGCCTGGACCAGGAACTGAAGAAGAAAAGGGGCACAAGGAAAACAAATATTCCAGGGCAGAAAGATTGGTCAGGTGTCCACTGGTATATCTTGATGTAATCAGCAGCACATACTCTTTGAAATGTTGAAGACAGCCAGCACTCTTGACTTCTCCAAGCCAATGATTTCCAGCCAATGTTTCCAGGCTACTTTGATTCCAGGAAAACCAAACAATATAACCCTGGCATTAGACCATGTATCCAGTTTGGGGAACATTAATTAGACTATGTATCAAGTTTGGGGGTCACCATAACATTGCCTGAGGAGTTCTGGGTCCAAGAGCACTGTCTTTGTAAACTCCACCCATCACCTGAGGCCAGACCTAGACTAAGGACTGATGACAATAAAAGACAAGTAAAAACTGGACTTCCTTGGAGAAAAATCTATTTGATGATGAAGCTTCACAGAGTATTCCTTTGTAACCTCATGGATGAGATGTTCAATGCAGGCAGGCAAAGCACTGAAATAGCTGAACAGGTGAACATTGTATGCCTAATTCGTTAAATATATGCATTGGTAAATATGCCATATCAGTTGTAATATGCATCAACTCTCCCTTTGGATCTCAGGTATTGCCTCTCATGTGTATTCACTGAGTTCCACAAGTCTGACATCCCCAGTGAGTTATGTAGGCTTTTCTGTTGTGTTAAAGTTTGCCTCTTTAAGTTGCCCACATTTCTTTAAGACAGTGAACTTCTTTCTCAACGCTCAGTTGTTTTGGTTGAGTGTTTTTGTGCAGTTAGCATTTTAATTTGGCCTAATACTTTCCCTTGGAGTTAAACAATCTGGACAGGTCTGAGAAAGTGTAAATACCCACAGATTCTTCCACTTCAGGCTCTTTGTGAACTAAATGGTCTTGGATGATACAGAACAAACATTATATACTCCAGTAGGTGAGAACAGACACACAAGTACAAGAATCCCTTATTCTGATAGAAGGAACTCTGCACCTTATGTTAAAAACTACATCTCACCAAGTTGGAGCAATTAGTCTTCCAAGGAAGTACAATTAAAATTGGCATATTGGCAGACACTATTGCTCGATTATAAAAAGTTCAACAGATTTAGCTGTCACTTATCTGACAAGGGTCTATGTATATTCAGATATTCCTCCAACCCTGTACATGTCATCTGTGATTTCTTATATTCAGTTTGGCAAGCTTCTATTCTCTGTAGAAATTCCTCTAGGTGTGTCAGTACCCATTCTCAATATTAAGTTTCTTCCTCAGGTCTTACGGCTCTATATAAGAAAATAAAGGGATGCTTACACTGTTATTTTATAGCTTCTCTCTTTTAAGGAGCCCAACGCTCTGAACAAATATTTAGCCTAAATAGGAAAAAAAAGGAGTAAATTGCTCTTTGGAGAGGATCATTAATTTTTTTCAACTTTCTTATGTGTCATTTAACAAATTATCTATTCCAAGACACTAAATGGCTCTCTAGTGGCCAGGCTGAATTAACAGCTCTGCAAACAGCAATCCTTTTATTTATAATTTACTAATAGCATTCATTATATCATCATGCCAACTCTTTATAATTGTGACAAAGATAAGCAAAACCAGCTCTACAAATAGACAAACAAACAGACCACCTACAGATTCACCCTTTCTACCTAAAATAAGATTCCATAAAGTCATTCAACAAACATGTATTTACTGAGGGCCTACTATATGCCTCTTCTTCAGGAGTCACTGGTAATAGTACATAAACTGACAGAGTGGGATGACTTTTAGCTTTCTTTTTTCATACACTAACTAATTGACAGGAAAGTTTGACCCTAACACACAAAGCATGGTGTAAGTAGAAAGGAGCTAGCAACATGAAATACCTCCTAAAGGTCTTACACCTTTGGTGAATAATCTTAATTATTACAACAACCAAGTGAGAAATAAATTAGATTATGTGTATAATTTTATAATTAAAAAACTTTGAGAGGTTGCCTAAAGACACACAGATGGTACAATCTGAATTTAACTTACATCTCATTTTTGAGCAAGCCTGAGCTTTAACTGTTTACAAACTACATGTGAATTAATAATAGGATACATATACTAAACAAAATGATGCAATTTTTGGCTTCATTGATTAAAAGTATATTGTTCAGGTTATGGAAATACAGTGTTTGGATCATGGGAGTTTTTAGTTCTTTCATCCTTGAGATTCACAGGCACAGCATATCTGGAACATATATTCAGTTCTAAGCATCAGATAAACTCTAAGGAATTATGACAAAACCAAGACTGTGCAGAAAATGGGCAAAAAAGGAGGAAGAGCGTCAGGAACATTTCATAGACAAACTATTGATGAAACTGGGAGATTCAGCTTGGGAAACAAAATGCTAAATACTCCTGGGGTTTTTTTTGGTTTTTTTTTTCCTATTCAGGTTAAATATGTGTTCAGAGCTTTGGGCTCCTTGTAAGAGAGAAGCTATAAAATAACAATATAATCATTGCTTTATTTTCTTATATAGAGCAGTAAGACCTGGGGAAGGTTCCTGTTAGGAGCTGGGCCACACAGCAGGAGGTGAGCAGCAGGCGAGGGAGAGAAGCTTCATCTGTATTCACAGCTGCTCCCCATCACTCCCATCACTGCCTGAGCTCCGCCTCCCCTGCCCCGCCCCCCCCCCCCCCCCAAGTCCGTGGAAAAATTGTCTTCCATGAAACCGGGCCCTGGTGACAAAAAGTTCAGGACTGTTGCTAAAAGGGATTATACAATAGCTGTCTGCAAATACCTGAAGACTTCTGTCTCAGTCCATGTTATGCTACTATAACAGAATACCTGAGACTGTGTAATTTATAAAGAACAGAGATTTGTTTCTTCCAGTTCTGGGGTCTGAGAAGTCTATTATGAAGATGCCAGTGTCTGGTGAGGGCCTTCTTGCCCCTCATCCCGTGGTAGAAGGTAAGGGGGCGAGAGAGTGCAGGGGAGCAAGAGGGAGCCAGACTAGCTTTTACAACAAACCCACTCCCGCAACAGTGACATTAATCCACATGACCTGAACACCTTTTAAAGGTCTCACCTCTCAACACTGTTGCATTGGGATTAAGTTCCAACCCATGAACTTTGGGGGACACATTCAAATTAAAGCAACTGCCATTTAAGAAGGAGAGCAGGAAGCACAGGTTTGTTCTTTGTGGCTCCAGAAGACAAACTAGGAAACTAGACAAACTAGGAAAACAGAATGACCTCCCTCACAGTCCCTGTGTAGCAATTTAGGTATGAATTGTTGAGTACCTGGAAAGATGATAGTCGTGAGCCTAGAAAAGAACAGGTGAACACAAGGGACATTTAAGAGAGGCACCATCAGGAATGGATGACTGACTAGATGAGGGGAAGTCACTGAGGACCCCAATATTTTGAGTCCCAGAGCACCTCCTTGGAGGCAGAGACACCAGCCAGGCCAACCTGTTCACAGCCACTTGCACTCTGCAGGGGACATCCCGGAGCAGCCGGCTAAAGCAGAGCTATTCTTGTAAATGCTCTAGCAGACAGGCAGACCGACCTGGGGCTTTATGCTAACAGCTGTGCAATCCCCACCTCGGTGCTTTGCTCTTGGCTGTTCACCTTGCCTGGGATGCCCTATACATTTCCACAGCCCACAGCTCAACTTCATGCAGGCCCCTGCTCATATGCCACCTCCTCGGAGACCTTCTTTGACCACTCAGTCCAATGTATACCCTCCGTTTATTTACAAGCTTTGTTTTTACAGCACATATGATTAACTGTCTGATGTTATATAAATGTTTTCCTATCTCCTTCACTCAAATGTCAATTCCATGAGGCAGAAACGTTATGTTCCCTGATATATCCCCTGTGCCTAGAACAGTGTGATGCATAGTCGAGTTTCAAGGAATTGTTGTAAAATAGATAAATTTTCTCCAAGTGTAACTTACATCACTTCATGGTAAATATTTTCCTAACACTGCCTCTTGGTGCAAAATTTATTGGGCTAGGTCATCATTTACTGTTACAGATCCATATTTTAATGTAACAACTAAGCCTTGGAAAATGAACCCATAGTCCCAAATCTAGCACTTGGTTTTTCAGTACTGTACCAAGGGACTGTCATTAACTCTTTCTCAAATGTTTAACCAATTCAACATACAAATTATTTTTGTCATATTAGAAAGTTATAGCTCAAATAAAATAATATCCATGTTACCATTTTTCATTTATATAGGATTAAATGAAAAACAAAAGCTAGCAATTTTGGATTTCAAATGCAAATTTTGAAATTTGAAGATTCAAAGAGAATTTTTTAAAATCATTGTTTATTGAGCCCCTTTATACTTAGCAATCCCTAGATTAGCTAAGATGCCATTTGCTCATTCAAAACCAAATAAATAAAGTATATTTGCTTGCATACATCTCTCAAACTGAAAAGAATAGATAACTATTTTCCTCTGCATACCTTTTCTCCTTCAAATGCTTATCAATAGTTTTGTCCCTGAAAGATAGAACAGATCAGAGAAAGATGCCAGCCATGTGTTTAACAAAAGGAACCCCGCGACGTGTGCTAGTCAAAACTGCCACACAAAAACCCGAAGATGCTTTCCTACTCTTCTCCTATATCTCAATTTAGAGAGAAAGTGTGCACTAAACCTGGTTGTCGAGTAACTACAGAAACCTTCAGAGCATGTTCCGGTCTGACTCCCACTCCCCTCAGTCCCCACCTGTGGTCACCCTGCCTGAGGTGACCCTCTCTCACCTGATTGCTACCAGGCCTCCTGATCACTTTCCCTGCCTCCCACCTTGTGCCTTTCAACAATGAATCAAAGTGATCCTTCTAAAACAGAAGTCAGATTGTGTCACCCTGCTGCTCAGAACCCTGCACCAGCTCCCCAGGCACTCAGAGGGAAAGCCCTGGTCCTTCCATAGTCCACAGATCCCTCCTCTTACTTCGAAGACCTCACACCCTCCTGTTCCTCCACCCTCACTCTGTTCCAGGAGCCTGCTTGCTGTTCCCTGAACACACTCCTGCCTCAGAGCATCACACTGGCTGTTCCCGCTGCTGGGAAACCTTTCCCTCAAAATAATAGCTTGTCCAAGTCCCTCTCCTTCTCTGTGACCTGGCTTAAATGTCATCTTCTCAGTAAGGCCTCCCCTAGACATCCTATTTTTATCACAACCTACTCTCCATTTCCATCCCAGGACCCTCCTCCCAATCTTCCTGAGCACGCTCTGCTTTTTTCAGTACTTATCACCTTCGTACTATATATTTCATTTATTTTTTATGGTTTTATATATTGTCTAGCTTCCTCCCAGAGATCCCAAGGATCTTTGTTTTCTTCACTGTTGTATTCAGGGAACCTAAAACAATGGCTGGTACGTAGTACAGGTTCAATAACTATTTGTTGAATTAATTATTATTTTAATAATATACCATGTGCTGCTAATCAACCAATCAATAAGGATGTTCGGAATGTTTGGTGTGTGTTCTATGTGATCCTGGGCACTATTTTTTTTTTTTTTTTAGCATGAAGCATCTGCCCTCTGAAAATTTATAGTCCACCTGGGGAGACCACATGTACGCAGCAATGTCAAAGAAATTAAGTATGGAAAGTATTGATAAAGACTGTCACCTCCACTAATAATGACTCTGCATTTTCATGTATTATGTAGCAATTATTCACTGAGTACCTACTATGAGCCAAGTACTGTGCTAGCCTGGAGATATGGGGGTGAGCCACACATACATGGTCCCTCCCTTCTTGGGAATTACATTCTGGTGAAGCAAAAAAATGAAGCAATGAATTAATAAATAACTATAGAAGTACCCTGAGGAAAGAAGAGAGATCTGTAATAGAAAACAACTGCAGCCACACCAAATACAATCACCAGATAAATGCAGGCAGGAAGGAAGCTAGCAGAATGAATGAACATCCAAGACCTCCCCCCACCCCCAGCCTCTTCCTGGTACCTGCCATTGTGACAACCCAAAGCCAGAGGCAAGGGAGCCTGGTAGCACGGTGCACTCAGGGCTAGCAGTGCACAGCAGGATGAAGAAGATCTGGAGAGGTGTGCACGTTATGTGTGTGTGTGTGTGTGTGTGTGTGTGTGTATAAACATGCCCAAATATGCCCAAGAGAGTCCCAGGGCCTTCTCAACATTTCCTGATAGCTGTCACAGTCATCGCACAATTTGTTCCTTCTCTCTCTCCAGTGGGATAATCTGAGTCTATTTTCCCATGAATACTTCTTTCCCTAATAAACTTCATAGTGTTGAAAATGGCCATAGTCATCCCTTAACTTCCATTAAGTTCATGAATCTCAGCATAATTAACTTTCTTCATAAAAAAAATTTTACCTCTTTCAGTTTTTTAGTCTTCTAAAGATCCCATTCAATTTCTCCTCGTATTTCTGAATATGTAAAATAAAATATTATATACAACTGTTATACCATGTATTAGTAAGTTGATAGTTTATTTGTATGAATATGAACCTTTTCAAATTTGACTGGCCTGCTAGGACTAGCCCGATTTCATTTTTAAAGATGTGTTGTTGTTGCTTTTTTTTTTTTTTTTTAACTAAGTGGTCCATGAAAGCAGATGCTTTAAAATACCCATATTAACAGGCATTGAAGATAATTTCATATTTAAATTCGCAGAAATTAAAGACAAAGCTAAAACTCACCTCAGGCTCAATAATAACTAACATTTATTGAGCATTTACTATGTGTCAGAAGTTATGCTAACTACTTTACAATATGTTATTTAAATCCTCACAACCTCACAAATAGATACTAGTATCATGCCTATTTTATAATTAAACTAAACTGAGACAAAGAAAGGCTAGGTATCTTCCTCAAGGTCAAACAGGTAAGTAGTGAGAACTGGAATCAAATAGCCCAACCCACAGTCTACCAGGAAGTGAGAGCAAAGCACCTGTCCACAGTCTGTGGGGTCCAAACACACCTGAGCCATCTTTCCACACCTAGATACTTGTAAGGACATAGACCTCTGAGTATACTTATTGGCCATCCCATAATAATTGAAAAGTATGTTAAAGGTGTGATGTTAAGTGAAAAAAAAGCAAGTTATAGGACAACTGATATTATGATCCCATTTATAGAAAAACTTGGAGACCAAAATATATAGATTTTAAATTCTCAGTATTATTAATAGGTATGTCATATAAATTAAGAAGCATTCATGTACTGAAACACAGCCATTAAATTCATGCAAAACATGACAAATCAATATTCCACCTTACCATAAAATTTGGCATTGTTTTCTCCAATGGGCATTTAACATCAATGTCATGGACTGCTAAAGGCAGGATATTCTCACACATTATACTCTCATAATATCACTTGTCAAGCAAGAAAACTTTGCTGCTCTCATCAGCATTCCCAGAGCTTAATCCTCACCAGTCCTGGGAATTACATGGCATTCAGTGCTCCGCTTAGTATGCCTGCGGTGCCTCTGCTCTGCCTGCTAAGCATCTTATGTCATCTTAATTGTGCAAAGTAATCTTCACCTCTCACTCCAACTAGTTCTGTTTGCTTGACTCAGTCTGTCGCATAGCTCCTGAAGCAGTAGCAGTCATTTTTTCTTTGATGAGGATACTATATGACATGGTGGTTAGAAATGTAACACTTTGGGGATCAAATAAACCTAAGTTTGAATCCAAGGTCCACCACCAACTAGCCACAGGATGCTGGGCAAGACTCAGTTTGCTCATCTTTAACGTGGGACTGATAGGTAACTTACATATGGTTTAATGGATTAAATGATACAATATATAATAGAATGACTATAAAGTATCAGCACAGTGCCTGGAAAATAGTAAGCGCTCAGTCAACAATAGTTTTCAATTCTTCAATTTCTTCTTCCTAGCATGTTTTTTCCAGCTTTTCCTCATACCTCCAAAGATCAGGAATGTTTAAACTATTACACTGACACAGTAAAAGAATTTCTTGGTCATAGCACATGTTAATCTAGGTAGAATTTTATTAGACACATAGAGGAGGTCTGAATTTCTTTACAATAAAGAAAAATCTGGCTGGGCACAGTGGCTCATGCTTGTAATCTTAACACTCTGAGAGACCCAGGTGGGAGGATCGCTTGAGCTCAGGAGTTCGAGACCAGCCTGAGCAAGAGTGAGATCCTGTCTCTAATTTAAAAAAAATAAGAAAAATCTGAGAGTGATGCTTACTTTTGCAGGGGAGCATGTAACAGTGACAGAGTCACTTTGTGCCAGGTTGGATAAAAATTCAAAAACTTTAAATTAAACTAACACGAAACAGATATGAGATTGCATCTGGGAAAATTGAATCAAATTAGCTTGCAACTTTTTGTGCTTGCAAGGATAGGAAACTGAATAAACAAAATCCATAGATCACACAAACAAAAAGAAATCTTGTTTAACATTAACTTCCCTGTGAGTTGTATTTAACTCATGCTAGTTTTGAGCCCAGGGCCTAGTGAAGCACATGAAGACTCAATTCTCCGAAATAAATTCAGTAAGTACGTCATGAGTCACATACAACTCAATTGGCGAGCAGTGCAAAAATTGATTCTAGTGCCACATGAATCTCACACACAGAAAATTAAAAAAATAACAAAGTTTTCATTAAGTTAGGATCATTTTGGTTTTGATGTTTTTATTCTATTTTCAAAATAAAACATCATGGCCCCAGGGAAAAAAAATTTTTTTCCAGTATGGCAGTCAATGTGTTAAAACAACTTTGCCCTCTCCTAAAGAAAAGAGAAGTTTGCAAATGTTGCTGATTTCAGTTTCATCTTCAGCTGAAAATGAAATCCCCAAGAGGAGGCCAGGAATGAAGTATGTAAAACACACACACACAAAAAAAGATACTAAATAATGCACACCTAAGTATTAGAGAGTGGGCAATGGCACGGTGCCCCGTGGTCAGCCTCTAATTATAAGAAAGTCTCCCTCATTTCAGATAGTTCTGCAAGACAGCAGTCCCAAAATAGTCCACACTAAAGCAGCCTGGAAACAGGCTTTGCTCAGACTTCCTGGCTTCAGGAAAAGAAGCATCTACAGTCCAAGTAAATGACCTTATCTCACCCACTTACCCCTCCTCCATATGTACCTCCAAAAAAATAAAAAGCAGTGATGGGCTGACTCAAACCAATACATGGTTTTTGTTTGGCTTGCAAAGTTTAAAAAGAAAAAAAAAAAAAAAAAAAGCTGGGGCAGAGGGGTTGCTAGTACTTAAAATGGAGAGATTTCACATAAAATCCAGAGCTCTGGCTCTTTTTAAAAATTTAAGACATTTGGTAACACCACACTAGCATGCCTCATGGAAATAGGTAAGGGCATCCTCTTTTAGGGGAGTGTATGCTTTCCAATTTGCCACATTCCCCATCACTCCCTGTTCTGACACTCAGCCCACCACACTCATTTACATTAGCTGCCTGGCACTAGTAGGTATTTAAGTGTCCAGAGCCTACTGGAAGGTCATTAAGAATAGCCAGTTAGAGGTGACAATGAAATGTCAGTAACAACCAATATGCCTATTAACCAAAACTGAAAACATAATAGCAGATAACCTAATCATTGAAAGGAAAAAAAACCCTGGGCTAGCCGTTGAAATGTATGAGTTTCCTTCCTAGGACCACTACTGTGTGAAATTAGGCAAATTACTCATCTTTTCTAAATTCCAGTGTCCTTAAGTAGGAAGTGGGGATGATAATACCAGTGTATGTTATGCAACATAATTTGTGTTAAAGTCTTTTGTAAAGTAGAATAAGGTAAATATAGACTATGATACTGAATTACTATAAGCAATAGTTGACACAAGAATAAATGAAAAAGTTATACTATAGATGTTTTAATATTCTCACAAAGATATTCTAATTCATGGATCTGCTAATAACTTTGCATTATTCTCACACTTTGCAAATTCCAAATGCACATATTTAAATTCTATAGCCACAGTTTAAGATTCTTTGCTAGTGAGAGAAAAAAATAAAGGGAAAAAGAATATGCCTTTGTATCTCATTAGTCTTAGGATTAATTAGAGTTTGGACCATGGATTCTGGTTTTTCTAAACACTAATGGTGTATCAGAGAAGCTTAACTGAGGATTTGGATAAGGTGCAGACCATTCACTGTACATCCTGCCTAGAACTTCATTAAGCAGTGTCTGGATCTGATTGCGCCCATAAAACTTCTACGCCCACATGAATTTCAAATAAAGCTTCCTAAAGGGACCAGAGCCCATTAAATCCCTTCTTCCTGGAACAACAAGCAGGATTTGGGAGATGAGATGATACTGACCGAGCACCTCATATCAGGCTCTCTTAATAAACCAAATAGCTTCAAACCCCGAGACACAAATTACATTAGCAGAAGCAAGGGGGTAGCCAGAATGAGACCCTAAAGTTCTGAAACAAGCAAAATTTCCCTCATCAGGCCAACAATCACAGTGCTAAACAAAGGGAATTGTTTTCGTAAATGATGTAGTAACCATCTCAATCGTGGTGGCTGCTCAATGGACAGCCACTGTGAACGACCAACTACCAAGAACCAATGTTATCTCATGGTGCCCTCCCCAACAATGATAGGCTTGCAACACAGGGCACAGCCACGCACAAAAACGAAAAAAAATCTTCCCTCTTTGAGAATATAAACTAGGAAATATCAAAATAAAGAGTATTATTTAACCTCTGTCATAGCACTTAACATATCCTGCAAAAAAAAGTGATTCATGTACATGTCTGTCTCCTCTAGCTGTAGGGCCCGGTGCTGGTATACAGTGAACACCTAACACACATTTCTTAAGTGAAACTAAATTGTCTTCATTCTCTATTTTCTATCTTAGCAGAATGAAAGATCTAAAAACCTCAAATCACTTATCTACACCTGAGACATCCTCTGTTTTGGTCTTGGAGTGTATTACGGTGTTATGCTCACCACAACTGGGCGAAGTGGTAAGTCTTTTAAATATGAGACTTGGGTCAAACTATGCATGGCAAAATCTCCTAGATTCTCTAGAGGCAGATGGATAATGCAGTCATGGTGTACCACCACTGCCACTGTTCATCCGTTAAAATTCTGGCTCGAGTAGTTGGAGACGTTGAGTTGTCCAGCTGCTCTCCTAAGCCTGCGCACGCCTCACCTTCCCGCCAGGGGCAGCCTGGCGAGCGCTCCCGCAGGGTTGGAGGACAAACCGCGCACTGGATCACTCAACCGACTAACCTGCAGTTCCTGCCCCGGCACCCACTGCCTGGGCAAATACGGTAACTCCAAGTCCCTGTGTCTTGGTTTTTCTCATCTGTAAAATGGGATACTAGTTCTTCCCTTATAGGGTTCCTGGGAAGATTAAATGAAGTAACGGGTGTGAAGAGCTTGGCACAGTGCCTGGCACACAGTGACTGCGTGATAGGTGGAACCGCCCTGGAGTGTACGGAGAAGCAGCGATGCGCAGCTGACCTAGAGCGAGCTTGAGATGATGCTGTGCTCATACTGGAGGCGGCTTCCAGGCTAGATTGGTGTCACCCTGGGCTCTGGGCTGGGGGCTGCGCTTCTCAAGCCATTCTGTTGGAAAGACCCTAACGGTAAAGAGAAGTGAATGCCTGGGGCCTGTTGGAAGTATCAAAATTCATTCTTATGTTTTACGTTAAAATTTCATGTCTTTTTAATGTGCTCCCAAGCAAATGTGTCTTTGTTTTAATGTAAAAACTAATATTGCCTCCTCCTAAATCTGAGAAATATGATCTCTAAGGAGATGCGCTATGATTGTACTGATTTCATCTGCCCCTTGGCACTTTCCCCACACACTTGGGGATAAATGTGCCTCCATTTGCTACCCACGTGGAGTTGCCTTTCCATGAGCACAACTGATAGTGTGGGTTCTGCTTGGGATATTATGGCATCTCGCTATTGACATATAAAACTCCGAGGCCCTGAGAAACTAAAGGATTTTCTCCAAATCACAGAGTGGGAAGAGACTGAACCAGAGACCACCTCTCTGGTAGAAAGGTAAGTGGAAAGCCTACCTTCCTTTTTGGTCGTAAACATCCTAAGACAGAAAACAGGGCATTTGTGTACAAAGTTTGAACCACCATAGTTCTAAAATGGTCTTAACAGAATCCCAAGTGCCACAGGCATCCTAAGGGGAAAGCGTATCTTAATATCATCACATTTAAGAGAAGTGCCTACCGTTTACCAACTACAGGTAGATACATATAAGAAATAAATGTAATAAGTAAACGTACTTCAATGGCTCAGTTTGGGAAGAAGGATGAAGAGTTGGCATTTGAAGGCTTCATAAAAGTCATGTCAGCCAAAGTTGTTTAGATAAGACATAGTATTTACAGACTGGATGGTCTGCGCTGACCATCCGTGGCTGTTTCTTACCAAACAGAAAGATGCAGATTCTGACTAGTTCATGCCCTTTAGACAAGAGAAGCAATTGATAAATACTGCAATAGCTGTAGGGAAATTAGTCTCTCTCAATATTAATATACAGAATGACAATATTACATGCATATATTTTGAAAAAAAGAACATACACACATTTTACAGAGAGATATTTTGTTGATAGGGACACATTTTAAATTATAAAATAATATGTAAATTCAAGTAAGCACTAATATTAAAAGATAACTATTCTTTTACTTCTTTAACTAAGATATTAGGGTGCTTGTTAAATAGAATTTTAAATGATTTCCATGATACAGAAACCTAAAAATATTAATTGTATTTTCAAGTCCTGCCAAAATAGTGATGATCAGATACTTACCTCTAGGGGGAGCTCAAGGCTTTCTCGCTACCCAATCTCCTTTCTCCGCTTTCCCGGGCTTCACTGATCAAGTCCCTAGGTCTTCTTCACTCAAGATGGTCCACTCCGTCCCTCCCCACTCCCTTAAAAAAGGACTTTTTGGGCCCAAAATTGAAGACCATGTGAGGTAGATGGCTTCCACTTGATACCTCAAAAGCAAACCTCTCCAGAGGCGGACACTACTGACCAGCTGACCATGAAAAGCCATGGTTTTGTTCCTGCTGTTCAAGGTTATAAATTGTTAGGTACACATCTCCACTTTTAATCATGGTACCTCAAGAACTTTTCCCCTAACAAACCACTTGGTGAAGGACTAGTTATTCGGACACTGGCAACATCAAACAATCCACATCCAAATTAAAGGACGTCCAACTAGATCATGGAAGCTATGGGCATGCTTCAGACTAAAGTCTGAAACTTTAATGATAATCCTTGTCTTAGTTCCGCCTGTTTCGTAGGTTCCAAGTATACGGTCTCTAGAGTCTCAAATGCTGCCATGTAGTCCCTGTGATACCAGGTGATTCAGCAGCTTATCCTACAACTGAAGAAATGTGAAGGACTAACTATAGTTCCCCCGCAGACTTCAGTCTCCGAGCAACCTTCTAATCAGCAGACTCCAGGCAATAGTGTAGAGATCCGATTGATCATGTCCCAGAGATAATGGTCTCTCCCTCCAGCTTAGACTGAAGATTGATCAGAAGAGAGTAACGCAGAATTGAAACAGAGCTCACAGCTTGCAGATTTGTACTACAACTCACAAAATAGATAAACTGTACTGAATTGTGGCATGCAAAACAATCTAAGCTCAAACTCCTTAACAGCGGCACATTCAGACTCATATATTCTAAGACCACAGACTCACCTCCTTTATAAATTCTGACCAATCGCCACCAAGACCATCCTGTGACTAATTCCAGTCCCCAAAACCCTAAAAGTACCCTTCTCTAACTTCCCTTTGGAGACACCCAGGATCATCCATGGTGTACATGCGTCCTACTAAAGCAAACTATTAGATTTAACTTTTTTTTTATCTGTAGGTTTGTTTCTGATGGTCTTTGGTCAGTGGGCCTTAACATGGACCATAGAGTCACCTTGAAACATGCCAAGTCTTGATAAAGAGGGTTTGTAGGTAAGGTATATTTCTTAAGTGAATGAGAAAAATTTTTTTAAATTTAAAAAATATTTTAAAAAGAAAATGAGACTGTTTCTTCAGCAATATCAAATTCCTAACCCCTGCAACTTCATCTCTGCTGCTTCTAGCAAATAGGGAAACCGTAAGAAGATTCTTTGTAAAATGATTTGGTGCCTAGATAGCCTATACTCCTACCCATAGATCTTAGAACATTATAAGCAATTAGCAAGTACCATGTAAATATTGATGAAGACAACAATTGTGATAAGTTTTCATATATGTACAGTAACTTATAAGTTTACTTTTGTTCCATTGCCTTATTTGAGTAAATCAATGATGCTGCAGTCGTTGTCATTTTAGGGACAGTCTCAGAGGATCTAGGTACCTTAATCAGCATAATCAAGCAGCTTTAAAAAGTAGAACCAGAACACAAACTCAGTTACTAACCACCACGATAAATTCCTTTCCATTTATTACAGAGATTTTATAAAATAAGAACCTATGTCACCTTGTGCATAATATTATAAAAACACATTAGGAGACAAGTCATTGTTTTCTTTTAGAAGAAAACTAGAGTTACTTTAAAAAAAAAAAAAGTTGTAGGAGGTCTGGCATGGTGGCACACACCTGTAGTCCCAGCTACTAGGGAAGCTGAGGTGGGAGGATCACTTGAGCCCACGAGTTTGAGTACAGCCTGGGCAACACAGTGAGACCCCCATCTCTAAAAAAATTTAATTTTAATTAAATAAAATAAATGTTGTGGACAAAAAAAATCACCTTTTAATCATCGCTTTCATAGACTTTATGCAGTCAGAAGTGATTTTAATCACACTCTTACCATAATCAGAAGTTTTCCTTAGTTAACAAATATTCTCAGTACAGTAGTCCCTCCTTATCCACGGTTTTGCTTTCTGCAATTTCAGTTACCCAACATCAACCAAGGTCCAAAAATCTTAGATGGAAAATTCCAGAAATAAATAATTCATAAATTTTTAATTGCAGGCCATTCAGCTCAGGACATGAATTATCCCTTGTCCAGTGTCTCCATACTGTGGATGCCGACCTGTTAACAACCTAGTAGCTGACTGTCACAGTATCATAGTGTTTGTGTTCAAGTCACCCTTATTTTGCTTTTATTATAGTACATTGTTATAACTGTTCTATCTTATTGCGTTAATCTCTTACTGCACCTAATTTATAAATTAAACTTTTTCATGCATATGTATACATAGGGAAAACATAGTATATATAGGGTATGTACTATCCATGGTTTCAGGCATCCACTGGGGGTCTTGGAACGTATCCACCATGGGTAAGGGGGGGACAACTGCAGTCCTACCAGTTTTCAACCTCACCTTACCATGAGGTCAAACACAGTCAAATGCTTTAAAAGGGCACCAGCCATGCTATCATCTTAGTGAAAGTGGAATAATCACCTTTTCCATGGTCAATGGTATTTGAAATGTGACCATGGCTCAGGTAAAAGAAATGGTCCATAGAGAAAAGTAAAGCATTTTATTAAACTAGGCTATTAAGCACATTCATAGTTCATAAAATTTAATAGTTTGTCTATAATAATTTAGTTTCAAGTCAGCCAGAGGCTTTTAGGAAGCTAAAGCATGACCAAATGTCATCAACTACTCTGTCAAGCCTAATGTTAGCATTTAAAGTCTCACCACAAACTTAACAAATTAACTAACTTCCCCCAGCATGAACTGAAAGTCTCCCCTTGAAGAAATGAAAATGCTTCCTGACCTACCAGGAACGTCTGTGAGCTGAAAGGATATATTCTTTCCAGAGTGCTGGGTCAGAAATACTGCAACAGAAGTCAGAGGTACTCATTAACGTTGCCCGAACAAAAGACTCTGGACTGAAGCAAGAGCAGACACGAGCTGGCATCCCTGAAAATCATGACATTTTTACTGGTGGGAAGAGGGGCAAAAAATTTTTAAAAAGGAATATTAATAAGAAATAGCTCTCTACTACAGATGCTAAGCACAAGGGTCTAAATCCAATAACTGCTAACTAGAAAGTGTTAGTTCAGAAATGAAAGTTCTGTGTTGTCATCATGCTTTGGCATTTCCATGGAAACTGCTAGCTAAGGAGAAATTTCCATTTACACTGCGAGCTATTTGTTAGTCAATACACCCTCTAATGCACACATATGAATTCTTTCCAAAAATGAGGAGCAAAAGCGTCAGGGGACTCACTGTAATTTTTCTTCAAGACACTCATTTGATCAGAATGTGGCTAAACTGATGACTCTTCATTTTATGTGTGCATCCTTTCACAAATCCACGTACTTCTAGAAAATAGAATTTAAGCAATAAAATGATCAAATGAACAACAAACAGAAGGTAAATAAAGTCCTCAACTAGCCACAAACTGAGGGAAATTTCTATATAAAATCACTGTAAAGCATATCATCATATGCTTTACCTCTTATTACTTGCTCCTGTTACTGCAGCTGTTGTAGCATCCAAAGCAGGCCTAGGTCAAGAGTAGCAACTCAAGAAATAGAGTTGGTGAATAAATACAGAGAAGAAAAAATCAGTATGCAGAATGAACAAAAGAATAAATGAATACCTGGGTTTTTTGCTCATCCTCACATCTGCTTCATTGGGAAACATTTCTTTCCTCTGAATTCAAGAAATGCTAAGACTGAATCAAACCATTCTAATTAAAATCTATCACCTTGTTTCTTTGACGTATGTTTTGATGTCTTGTGTCTATATCCCAGCTTTTCACACTGGGTTTGTCTATTCACTCTTACTTTTCGTAGTTTTATTATCTTCTGATTACAAAAAAAATGCATGCTTAATTCAAAATAATCAGAAAATACGGAAGATTATAAAGAGGAATAAAAGTCACAACCTAAAATTAACCTCTGCTAACATTTCTGTAACTTCCCTCCAGACTTCTACTTATTCATGTATTCAAAATGAAACCATAGTGCATATCCTTTTTAACATCCTTTATTTTAGGTGTTTTTTTTGTTTGTTTTTTGTTTTTGTTTTTTTTTCCAGAAATATTTTTAACCCCGTACTGTGAAATGAGCCTATGGCTCCCAGCCAGTCACTGTGGTCAAACACTGCAGCACAGATCTGGAAAAGTTTTTATTTTGTTTATATTTATATCCTTTTAATCTACCAAGGTATCTAGACAAGAAGATTGACTGTAGCATTGTTTGTACTAGTCAAAAACCAGAACTACCAGTGAGAGTCTAGTTAAATCAATTATAAGCCAGTTGTACATTGTGTATTACTCAGGGTTCTCCAGAGAAGCAGACCAATAGTATAGATGGCTGGATAGAGGAGATTTCTTATAGGAACTGGCTCCTATAACCATATTAATAGAAACTGAGAAGTTCCGCAGTCTGCTGTCTGCATGCTGGAGAACGAATCATATAATTCAGTCCAAATTCGAGGCCTGAGAACCAGGGGAGCCACTAGGACAAGTCTCAAGCTAAGTCCAGTAGACTGAGAACCAGGAGCACTTATACCTGAGGGCAGGAGAAGATGGATGTCTCTGCTCACATAGAGGGCAAATTTGCCCTTCCTCTGCCTTTTTTTTTTTTCTTCCTTTCTTTTTTGCCCAGGCTAGAGTGCCATAGCATCAGCCTAGCTCAAAGCAACCTCACACTCCTGAGCAATCCTACATCCTACTGCCTCAGCCTCCCAAGTAGCTGGGACTACAGGAATGTGCCACCATGCCCAGCTAATTTTTTCTATGTATTTTTCGTTGCCCAGCTAATTTCTTTCTATTTTTTTTTTTTAGTAGAGACGGGGTCTCGCTCTTGCTCAGGCTGGTCTCCGACTCCTGAGCTCAAACGATCCTCCCACCTCGGCCTCCCAGAGTGCTAGGATGACAGGCATGAGCCACCGCGCCTGGCCCTTTTGTTCTATTCTGGCCCTCAGTGGACTGGATGATGCATTGGTGAGGGCAATCACCTTGACTCTGTCTACTGCTTCTAGTGCTAATCTTTTCTGAAAGACAGACCCAGAAATAATGCTTTACCAGCTATCTGGGCATCTCTTAATCTGGTCAAGGTTGACACCTAAAATTAACCATCACACCTCCCAAAGGTCCCATCTCCTAATATCACCATCTTGGGGGTTAGGATTTCAACCCATGAATTTAGGGGGCATAAACATTCAACCCATTGCACTGACAGAAGACACAAGACTTCTGGGTTAGAAATAAATAACCATTACTCACAGAAATAGCAGTAGCCAGAGTGTCAGTATTTTCTTATATTAATTGCCAAAGCCCTAATCCTGCAGGGCACTGGAAAAAGGGCCAGGGGATACCTGCATACATGCCCTGAGTTATATTAAAGGAGAAGCACCCTAAGCTTAAAGAACCTGAATCTTTTATCCTGGGTAGTAAGCATACCTGTCCTGTGCTCAGGAGGAAAACACGGTCTCTCTCTGCCAAGGCTGTTCACTACGCAAGCATCCTGGTAAAGACAGTTTGGAACTAGGCAGTCACTGGCTCTGCTCTTAAGACATGCAGGAATGTGAGAGACTCAAGAGGAATCAGCTTCCAGTAGGATACATATCACTCCTTTTAGTGGCTGCATAATATTGCCTTGTATTAATATTAATGTTCAATTATACATTTAACTAATGTTTTTAAGGAACTTTTAGTTATTTCTAAAACCACCATTAATATTCTTGGACTTGGACTTTTTTTTTTTTTTTTTGAGACAGGGTCTCACTCTGTTGTCTGGGCTATAGTACAGTGGCATCGTCACAGCTCACAGCAACCTCAAACTCCTGGGCTCAAGCGATCCTCCTGCCTCAGCCTACCAAGTAGCTGGGACTACAGGCGCATGTCACCACACCTGGCTAATTTTCCTATTTTTTTGTAGAGACAGGGTCTTACTGTGTTGCCCAGCCTGGTCTTGAACTCCTGGATTCAAGCAATCCTCCTGCCTCAGCCTCCCAAAGTGCTGGGATTACAGGCATCAGCCACTACACCCAGCCCATCCCATTATTTCTTTGATATTAATCTAGAAATGGGATTTCTAAGACTATCTACTTTTGAAAGTTTTTTTATATTTACATTACATTGCTCTAAGCTTCGTGGTTGTAGGGATTGCTCATAACCTGCCTGTGTGAATAAGTGTTTGGCTCCCCACTCTTTCATTAATGTAGGCTGTTATCAATCTGCTTGAGCTCTTAAAATCTAACAGGCAGAGTGATATCTTATTTTCTGTTCATTTTTATCTGTTGATTACTAAAATTGATTATTTTTGTATGTTTATTCTTATATTTTAAATACTGACATCATCCATGGTGTTTTTATTTGTACAAATTTATGGGATACATGACAAATTTTGTTACATGTATATAATGTGCAATGATCAAGTCAGGGTATTTAGGGTGTCCGTCACCTGAGTACAATACATTTTTATTAGGTATAGTAACCCTACTCTGCTATAAAACATTGAATTTATTCCTTCAATCTTACTGTATGTTTGTAGATTTTAATCCACTTCTCTTCATCCTCCTTTCCCCCACTCACCCTTCCTAGTTTCTGTTATCTATCTTTCCACTCTCTACCTCCTATGATCAAATATTTTAGCTCCCACATATGAGTGAGAATATGCAATATTTGTCTTTTTGTGCCTGGCTTATTTCACTTAAGGTAATGACTTCTGGTTCCATCCATGTTGCTGCATATAAGATAATTTCATTCTTTTATATGGCTGAACTGTATTCCGTCATGTATATATACATTTTCTGTATTCATTTCTCCATTGATAAACACTTAGGTTGAATACATATCTTTGCTATTGTGAATAGTGCCTCAGTGAATATGGGAGTGCAGGTATCCCTATTTTTAGTTTTTGAGAAATCTCCATACTGTTTTCCATAGTGAATATACTCGTTTACATTGCTACCAACAATGGCAAGCGCCAGGACCCCAGGCTACGTGCTCTGCCTTGGAGTTGGGGGTGAAGCCAGGCTGGGCAGTCTTATGCTTAAGTCTCCCAATGGTGAAGCAGGCACCAGTCATGGTGGGCAGGGGTGAGGTAATCCTAAGGCCACAGATGGAGGGCTTGAGTGATGGGCAGTAGCAGCTGCACTGAGCAGCTGCTAGTGAAGAGGGTTGGGGCCATTCTCAGTCCCTCTCTTGCCCCAATCCTAGTGGGGCTCATCCCTTCCCCTCTATCCTGGCAATGGTAGCCGACTGCTAGCTCACACCCCCACTGTGGCTGCAGGAGCTCCCTCCCAGCTCAGACAAGTCTCAGTGGCAACTTGTACCCCACTTGTGTCCCAGTCTGGCACTGCTCACTTCCTGGCTCCAGAAGCTGCAACCCATTCCTCACTCACTTCTTAAGCCCTGGCTGTGGGAACCCATTCTCAGCTCACTCTCCTGTCCCAGCATCAATGGCCAGAGTTTCCATAATGCCTCAGTCCCAGAGCTGCTGGGAAGGTCTGCCAAAGGCTAGGTTTGAAAATGGCACCTTGCTATAGCTGCTTAGGTCTCAGGGTGTGTGACCCAGCATGAACTCCCTCCCCAGAGCAGTTCCATCCCCCAGTCTCCTGGCAATTCCGTATGTTAGTGTCAGGGATTGAGAGTTGAGGGGCTCTCCCATGGCGAGTATTACATAATTCCCCAGAGGGTACGTGGGCTGCTCTAAGTCTCTCACCTACTTTTTCCCCATGTTGGGAAGCCACTCCTGGCTCCCAGCCAATCCCAACCAGGGAAACTGCCTCTCTTCCTTCTCCTTCCCCATTTTTGGTGTTTCCTGCCACTTAACTTTTAAATTGCAGCATTCTCTCTTGCATAATATATCTGAAGTGTGACTATCTATACACTATTTGGGGTCTTCTAAGCAGAGGAGCTGGGCATGAAATGCTTCTAGGCAGCCATCTTGAAGGCCCTTTCATCCATCGTTTTCTAGTGGAGCATTCGTGCCTGCCCGATTGGTAGCATTCTTTATGTACATAGTAAGACAATTACTCCTTTGTCTGTTATAGGCTACCTCTTCACAAGGTATATTCACTCATATTAAGAATTTTTATACAATGGATTATCTAGTTCAATATCCAACCACACACGTTGACCCTATTCTTAAGGACAACCTTTTAGCCCCCAGATTTTTACCCTATCTCTAGGGGAGAAAGTAGTATAATCCCACGGCTGTATCACACTTATAAACCCCTTTGTTTCTTCATTTGGGCTTCTCTGCCTTCACATGCCATCTGTGCTTAATAGCTTAAAACTTGCCCAGTTGTCAATGTGAATTTTCACGTAAGTTCTTCTTTCCCCCTCAAATTTTATATGAATAAATTTGAAATTAATTATAAAAAGCAACATGGAACACTGAGAAACAAAATTTAAAAAGCTCTAATAGAAGAGTTTGATCCTAGCTTGTTGTAATAGAAATGTCTCATCTCTCTGTGTTAAAATGAAAGTCATTATCCATTAACATCCTAATCTCTCAGGCCAAGTAAATACAAAAAGCTGTTAAATCTTAAAGAAGTTATATAATGTATTAATCCTATTAGTGGTTTCTCTGACAGGAGATGACTCTTAAGAATCTCTGAAAATCTTATTCTATCAAAAGCAAATCACATTTTGCAAATCATAGCCATAAATTAAAAGAATGTAATAGGGAAATGTATTTAAATTTTAAGTTTAAAAACAAGTGATTGCAATATTAAAATGAAGCCCTTCAACTCTGTAGCAAAGTATTTTTTCCCTAAAGAAAGAAAAAGAGTTTTTAGGCAGTTCTATTAAAATAATTTGTTAGAGAAAAATTTGACAATGGCTTTCTATAAAATGAAAAACAATGTGTTGGGGCTGGGCGTGGTGGCTCATGCCTGTAATCCTAGCACTCTGGGAGGCTGATGCAGGAGGATACCTTGAGCTCAGGAGTTCAAGACAAGCCTCAGCAAGAACAAGATCCCATCTCTACTAAAAACTAGAAGAAAAGAAATTAGCTGGACAACTGAAAATAGAAAAAATTAGCCGGGGGTGGTGGGCACATGTAGTCCCAGTGACTCGGGAGGCTGAAATAGAAGGATTGCTTTAGCCCAGGAGTTTCACGTTGCAGTGAGCTAGGCGGACACCATGGCACTGTAGCCCAGGCAACAGAGTGAGACTCTGTCACAAAAAAAAAAGAAAAAGGAAAACAGTGTGTTAACTCAGAATTCAGTGGTAAATGTCAAATGTCAAAATTCTCAAGAAAATCTTTTCATTGATTTCAGGCAACTGATGTGTATTAATTAGTAGATTTTTAAAAATAATTTCAAGTCAGAATAAAATTAAAATAACATAAGAGATCTATGTCCCTCTAGGACCTATGTTGGTTTAGCAAAATCAGGGCTTAACTAAAATCCCTTAAGGATTGAGAAACCAGATGCTCTAAGCTCATGAGGTACAAAGAACACCTTCAGAGCACAGTTAGAGATGTTCAGGGGCCCAAATCTATGCTGTGTCCAAAGAACTCAACCCTCCTGGTAGTACCAAAAGTGAAAGGTACTTTTATAGTCAATTGTTGTCAATATTCTCCAGATCATAGAAAAAAGACCCCAAGTAGCCAGAAATTGCATTATTTTTCTTCTTGATGTTATGTAGCTACTTGGGTCCTATTGATAACTATTTAATACATATACACATATACATAGATATATGGACATATAACTTTAAATCCAACCCCCACCCCAAATTTTTCTCTTACTGTCTCTATCTTGCTCATGCCATTGAAAAAAATCAACATAGGCCAACTAAAATATTTATAGAAAAAAAAAAATTAGCCGGGCATGGTGGCGCATGCCTATAGTCCCAGCTACTCGGGAGGCTGAGGCAGTAGGATCACGTAAGCCCAGGAGTTTGAGGTTGCTGTGAGCTAGGCTGACGCCACGGCACTCACTGTAGCCAGGGCAACAAAGCAACACTCTGTCTCAAAAAGAAAAAAAAAAAAGAAAAAAAATCAACATAAACTTGGATCGGTACTTTCCCACCCCCTCCCTTTCACGTATTTATTGAATTCTCACAACAACCCCCCATCACATATAGCAGAGGGACAGAGCCTCAGGAGTGCTAAGTGACTTTTCTGAAATCACACACACAGTGAACAGGTCCATGGACTTTCATTCCCAGAAACTTCCCGGACTGGCTTTTTCTCTGCCTCTCTTGGCACCTGAGTTCAGCCACCTTCTGCAGCACATGGCTTTCTTATCCACCCCAAGATGGTTATAGAGACCCAGACAATACCTTCTGCCTTTAAGAAGGAGATAAGATGTTCTTCTATTTGTGCACCTCATGCTAGACATGGCTAAAATCCTAACCCAGGAGACCCCATAAAATGAGTGAGGTTTTCTGTAACTCTTAACAACTGGCCATGTAAGATTGGAACCACAGGCCTGAATAGCACCACTGATTCACAGAATCGTGGAAACCTGGACCTAGGTGGTATCTCAAAGCTCACTTAGCTCAACAAAATGATCACTTTCTGATAAGACAGCAAACCTTGTGAATACTTTCTGTTCAGTAGTGCACTTCTCTGTGTACAATACACATAAGAAAAGCATGGCAGGGTCCTCTTTGGTTGTGGGTACTTGGGCGAAAATCAACCATACAGCTCTGCCCCATCCTTCGAGACAAAAACAGACCTATACGGTCAAGAATGATGGTGGTACATATGCTGGATATGGTGGTAAATATGGTACATGTTAGAATGGAGGCCAAATGATATTTGGGAAGAAAGATCTAAGCGTTAGTGCAAAATTTGGGGAATCCTTAATTATAACCACTTTGTTATTCACTTTTCCTTTAAGTTTCTTTACAATCAACCCTGTGTCATTTGTCTAGATTGAAAGTTAGGATGTAAAGTATGAACTTGATTTTTGCCAATTAGAGGAATAGATTTTAATGAGGAAACGTCTTTCTCAGGTCAATGCTCTTAGAATCCTCTGACTAATGCTAGTTCTTGAGAGAAGTGGATGAATTAATTTGATCTGTTAATAGTGCCCCTGCAGAGACTCAAGAAAGTTTTGTAATAGAAGCAGATCTGCTGCAAAGTAAATGAATATAAATTTTCAGGCCCCTCACTTGCATGGGCCCCTTCCAAGGCTCTGGGAGATGCCCTCATAATGTCACTTGATTATATGTTTTTGTAAAATTTGCAAAAGTAAAACATTTTAACTGCAATTGGTTGATTAGGACCCCTGTTTCTTTCCACTTCAACATCATCTTCATGCACATGTTGGAGTGGAAAGAAACAGCAGTCTTAATCAACCAATTGCAGTAGGAGAGTGTTGGAGTGGATGCAGTTATTTTAGGATCCATCTAAGAGAGCAAGTTGGATTGGAACTACATTTAAGTTTAATGGGATGTACTTATGTGGTTCACAGCCACTTCCCAATATAGTTAAGTTATTGATAGCTAATCAAGTGTAAGAAGACCTTCTAGGAAGAATACTCCTATTGCCACTATGCCACTCCCTCAGCACCACGGCATGAAGATATAGGACCAGAGGTTGTATCACAATGTAAGTGGGTCCTACAGCACCCAGCGCTAGAAGCATGTGGTTAGTGGAGGAGAAATAAGAACTGTAAGAAGCTGCAAGTTAGAGAAAAATTCATCCAATCATGAGACCTATAAAATTACAGTTGACCTTTGAACAACACGGGTGTGAACTGCACAGGTCCACTTATACACAGATTTCCTTCAGCCTCTGCCACCCCTGAGACATTAAGACCAATCCCTCCCTCCTCAGCCTGCTCACCATGAAGATGACAAGGATGAAGACCTTTATGATGATCCTCTTCCTCTTAATAGGAAATATATTTTCTCTTATTTATAATTTTCTTAGTAACAGTTTATTATAAGAATACATATAATGCATATACTACATATAACATGCAAAACATGTATTAATCAACTGTTTATATTATTGATAAGGCTGGTCAACAGTAGGCTCTTAGTAGTTAAGTTTTGGGGGAGTTAAAAATTATACACAAATATTCAACCACATGGGGTGTCAGCACCCCTAACCCCCACATTGTTCAAGGGTCAACTGTATAAACAGAAGATTGGGTTCTCATTGACAACTGGTGAAAAGGAATTTTTCTTATATCAGGAACATACTCAATAATGCAGCACATGAAATTATAGCACCTCTTTTTTCATTTTTTCTTGGGGAATGCACTGCATAGAACTTATACTATCCCTGTGTTTGTAGGTTACAAGCTGGTAGCAGTATACTAAATAGCAAGTATGTTTATAACAGCTCCTATATGCAATGATATTTTCTCACATTTGGCAATAATCCAAACATATTGCCAATACGTTGTAAAGCTGAAAGTAAACTTCTCTCAATTATCAGTAACAGAAAACTTTTATGCAGCATGCTAGAGGAAAATAATGAATTGTCTTTCTATCCTCTCTATAAAAACATAATTGTTGTCATAGTAAGAAGGAATCAGAGAGTATGCAGCCTTAGATGCATAAATACAGAAAATATTATATTAACAAGTAACTAATTTTTTAAATCTATGCTATTTTTCTGACTTTATATGCTATGGTATTTATCAGATTTTTTAACTTAGTACCTTGTGATTTCTTTTTATGTTCTAAGTGAATATCGATATTCATGCTTACTTTTCTATTTATAAATTTTAATTTCTTTTCTTAAACAGTGCTCTCAACATTACAAAAGCTTCAGGTCTCATAAAAATTAGGATCCTCCCCTAAAAGATCCTCTCTAGAAGACTCAAGAGTCCTGAAGAAAGAAGAAATGTCACCAGGTCACATTGGGTGTCCCCTGCAAACCCCTCCTTGATATGGGTCTGGTACTATTTCTGTACATTTCAGCAGTGGACTCAACTACAGAGTAAGGGGAAATATCTATCTGGAATGAAGAGGCTGGTAAACTGTGGGGACTAAAACAGAATGCAAAGAAGGAATGAGGTATGACGCAGATTTTCTCTAAAACTCTAAAGAGGGAAATAAACACTCAGGAAACCCAGTGCTCAGAGAAGAGGCAAGTTAGCTTCTTAGTCTACAGCTGAGATAATACACATTATCCCTCTCCTTTCAGGGACAAAGGAGATACCATGATCCTGGTACTAGGGTGGGGAGGTGGTCAGTAGCCATGGTTTGGGGTGCCTGCCCCACCTATAACCCTCTTCTCTGAGAAATATTCTTAGGATCTGTAAGTTATCATTGTTAATAAATGCCACCTTTTGGACTAAAGTCTTATTCTCAGACTCTCACAGGAAAGCACCTTACTCTTACCCTCATGCATGCCTAGTTTCTCCCAGTCCAAGCCTTTCTGGCTCAACCTATCTAGTAAGCATTTAGTCTTCTTGACTTCCCTCCATTATTAGTTCCTGTGGCTACCATAACAGATCAAAACATCAGACATTTATTCTCTCACAATTCTGGAGTCCAGAAGTCAAAACTTCAAGTGTTAGTAGGGCCATGTTCTCTCTGAAGGCCCTTGGGGAGAATCTTTCCTGGCCTCTTCCAGTTTCTGGTGGCTCCAAGCATTCCTTGGCTTATCGCTAAATAACCCCACTCTCGACTCCATCTTCACACAGCCTCCCCTTTTCCTCTCTTCTAAGGACAGATGTCATTAAATTTAGGGCCCACCCAGTAATCCAGGATGATCTCTCCTCAAGAACCTTAACTTAATTACATCTGCGAAGGCCCTTTTCCAAAAGGATGATGTTCGCAGGTTCCAGGGACTAGGACATGCATATATCTTTAGGGGGAGCCACCACGCAAGCCATCACACTCATGCAGTCACTTCGCAGAGCAGAGCAACCTGAAACCCCGCTCAGTTCCTCTTCCTCCATCCATTTCCTATTGTGAAAACAGCACTGTCAAATAGAGCTTTCTTCCATGGTGGAAATGTTCTGTGTCTGCACCATCCAATATGGTAGCCACGTGTAGCTATTGAGCAGAAACGTAACTCATGAAATTGAATAACCAAATTTTAACTAATTTAAGTGAAAATAGCCCCATGTAGTTAGTAGGTACATTTAGTTCTCGGGTACTATTAGATAGCACAGTTCTAAAATTTTGACAGTGTTCATTTACTGTCTTCTTCCCTGTTCTTTGCCCTTATAAATTTACACTAACTTCCTTATTGTCATTCTCATGATATTTTGGAAAGTAGCAAACATAAATACATGTGTTCAATTTGCCATAGTTAACTAAATGGCTCTATCAATTGTCATAGAACTAGCTCATATCATGTCATTATGATGAAAACTGATGTCTGGGGGTTCTCCTTATCAAGTCTAATATTTGGATGGCTTTTCCTGGGTCATTTCAGCTTGGGTCTCCATCGTAGGGCAGAAGAGAAATGGAATAATGGAAATCTTGGGATTGCAAAAACCAGGACCCCTTACCATATTCATAACTCTTCTAGAAAACTAGGATATGTTAAAAGAATATAAAAACCATTAGGCAAGTAGAACGTTAGATTATTTCAGTACTCTGTTTTGCCTACCACACTGTGTGAATCAGGCATAAGCATAAGGTCCAGTCTGACTCAGGCAATGAAGATTTCACAACAATTTTATAAGTTTTAAAATTACAATGATTTTTCCAAGTTTCTCTCCAATTTCTTCAAAATCTGCCCTCTTTTGTCACCATGGAAGGAAGTCAGGCAAAGGAAAGGTTTCTTTCCGTTGCCATACTGTGCAACGGCTTTATCCCTAGTTATTCAAAACAGATCATGACCAGCCTCCTCAAGTTTAGGCCAAAATTCAAAATCCTAAATTATCAGTCATTTATGTGTTCAGTAGGAAATTATTCATCCTGTTTACATTGGTCTATAAGCAAACAGGTCTCCAAACCTTAACATATGTGAAAGGAAAAAACAGACTAAGTATACAGAAAATAAAAGAAGTTTGCTTGCAAAAGTTGCAAAGGAGTCAAACTTCAGTAGAACTGACACACCAAATAAAAACACAATGAGTATGTTAGCCTTTTTAATTACCAAGGCTACTGAGTTTATATTATAGTTAATCTGTTCATGATGGAAAAAACAGCAGTTTTCCCACAGCTTATATCTGCATATGTCATAATGTATCTCCAGATGTCAGTTTTGCAGAAGTCAGAGATAAGTTGTTTCGTAAGGCAGTCAGTAACTTACAGGAAATACTCAAGGTTTCCTTCACCTTGGAAACTAAACCAGACAGAACAAACTTGTTATTTTTGGTTTGTCTCAGGGTACAAAGTGGGTTTTCTTTTATCCTAATTGTAGGACAGGATGAGCACACTTAGGCATGATGATGGCAAGGCTATGGCAATTTGACTTCTACAATAGATATTCTAACTCAATCAGCTGCTAATAAATTAGCTTAAAAAAGTCATTATGCAGATATTAAAGCCAACAAGCCATACAAAGTTAATATGGGTGCCAGGTGTGGTGACTCAAGCCTATAATATCAATGGTTTGGGAGGTTGAGACATGAGCCTCACCTGAGGGCAGGAGCTGAAGACCAGCCTGAGCGACACAGTGAGACCCCATCCCTACAAAAAAATCTTTAAAAAAAAAAAAAAAAAAAATCAGCCACACCTAATGGTGTGCACCTGTAGTCCTAGCTACTTTAGAGGCAGGAGGAGGAGGATCACTTGAGCCCAGGAGTTGGAGGCTACAGTGACCTCTGATTGCACCACTGCTCTCCAGCCTGGGCAACAGAGGAGACCCTGTCTCTTAAATAAAAAATTAAAAAAAAAAAAAGTCAGTAAATGTGAATAGCAGCAGTTTGCCTATATGTCAGACTTTCTTATACTAAAGAACAGACTGCTGTATCATTATTAAAAACATATTCCAACAACTTTGTTTAGGGGAATAACACTAATGGTGACTAAATGGACACAAAATGGTCTATAATAGAGGTTGGCAAACTATAACCTATGGGCCAAATTCAGCCCACCACCTGGTCTTGTAAATAAGATAGCCATGTCCATTTACTTACATGTTATCACGGCTTCTTTTGCACTACAAGGGCAAGGTTGAATAGTCATGACAATTTGAAATCAAAGTTCAGATTCATCATTAATTTAGTAAACAGTCATCCCTCAGTATCCATGGGGGGATTGGTTCCAGGACCACCCACAGATGCCAAAATCCACACATACTCAAGTCCTACAATCGGCCCCATGTATACAAAAAGCTGGCCCTCCATATACACAGGCTTTGCACCCTGCTAGCAGTTACCTGCACGTTGGATCCATGTTTAGTTGCAGATGCACAACCCACCGGTAAGGAGCATTGACTGTGTTTATTTTTAAAAAAGTAATCTAAGCATAAGTGGACCCACACAGTTCAAACCAGTGTTCAAGGGTCAGCTGTGTTCCATGAATATCCAGATGAGGATGAAGGCCACACAAATGTTGAACATGTATTAAAGTCCCCTATTGTGCTAATTCATTTCCATCTCAAAGAAATAAGTCTTTGAAAAATGGCTGAACTGTGTCTTCAAATTTTGCCCATGGAAATAAAGGCAGTAGAAACCGTATTGTGCTAGCTAGGTAACTTAGGCAAAGTTGATTACCATAAGCCTCAGTTTGCTCATCTAGAACATGCGGGCAATCCATCCCTCACAGGTTAAATGACTTAGTGAGAGGATTAAATTCAATCAAATAAGTAAAATGCTTAGCCTAGTACCTGGCACTCAGTGCACGTTAGCTATTAATAATAATACCAACATTTCTACAGTTAATTAAAATAGAAAAATACATAGTAAATGTGAACTTCTGGTAGGAAAAAGAGTTTAAAAAAATCACCTCTCTTTGTATAAACTCTAACATCTAGCAATGAATTCTTTTTCAAAAAGTTAAACACGCACCTAGGCATATCATGGCATAGATAAACCTCAGTGTAAAGCCTTCCCACACCGATAATATTGTACATGCCAGAGCATTTATTAGAAAGGAAACATACTAGCTTAAACAACAATAATTGGCAAATAGTAGTTCGTAAGAGATGTGCTTGGTAAGCCTCCAGGGCATGTCTGTTTCCGCAATAAGAAAATCAACTGGTCTTAAATCTGAACCCTTACTCCAGTTGGGAAGATAGCTGTTAATGGAGCCAAATGATGATAGCTGAGTAACTAAAACATGCTAGACTTGCCTATTTAAAGAAATAAACCCTCAATCTGCTTCAAAGATCCCTAACAGCCTTCCTCCACCCTGCCCCCCAAGAAAGCCTTGGCCTTTTCTGTATTGTTTTTAAGCTCCATTTATTGGATTTTAAATCATCTGATGCAAAAATCTCCTCCCTTGGATACTCCCCTGGACAAGAGAATGTATCCATTTCCAACAAATTATACTGAGCCCAATCGAGACATGTGGGGACTCCAGCAAGATAACAATCTGTTTATTACATATTTTATATAGTAACAAGCACTTTATGTCAGTATTCCTTAAACATCTGTTCATCTTTTATTTGATGGAGAAATGAAACAATGATTTTATATTAACATTTTCTCCTTACAGTCAAAAATCAGTTTTATCACACATATGAATATTAACTTCTGCTTTTATCCCCCAGTGTCTTCTACAATGCTCTCCTGTGGTAGATTAAGTATAGCCACAAATTCTTTGTGTGAATGGAGTCTATTTTCCAACTGTTTGAATCTGAGTTGGCCTTGTGGTCTGCTTTGACCAATAGAATGAGGCAGAAATCACTTGCGTGACTTCCAAGCATCAGCATCAAGCACAGCTGAAGCTTCTGTGCCCACCTGCTGGAACACGGCCCCCTTGTAAACAAGCCCAGCTAGCTGCCTTGCAGATGAGAGCCTTCCTAGAGAGAGAGAGATCACTTGGAAAGAGAAGCGCTGTCACCCCATCTATTCCAGCGCTCCCAGCTGGGACCCCTAACATGTGAATGAGGCCATGCGGGACCAGCCAGCCCCAGCCCCAGCCCCAGCCCCACGCCAACTGACTGTAAAAGCGTGAGCGAGGGCAGCCAACCCCAAGTGCAGCAGAGATGAGCCAACCCAGGTGAACCCTGCCAAGTTGATAATCCACAGAACTGTGAGCAAACAAATGGCTACAATTTTAAGCCACTAAGTTTTGGATTGGCTATATAAAATAGATAACTAAAACACACCCCACTTGACATGGTTGGCTAAAATTAAGGCAGCCCAAACCTATTAATTCCCACATGAAAATGAGAAGATTGGGGTGGAGGTCGGACTTGAGTAAGCACCACTAGAAATAGAGTCCCTCAGTCTTTTTATTGCAGACATCATCTAGCTCCCGGTATCTCAACTCTGAGTCTCTGGATTCCAATTCCAGGCATCTTCCCACTCCCAGAACAGCCAAGTAACTGTGGAAATTATCTCATTCAACCAATAATTACTCATGTGCCAGTACTTTGCTATGGGATAGTATACAACAGTGAACAGACAGATACACATTCTGCTTTTATGGAACTTACCAATTAGTGGGTTGTGTAATTTCATTTTGTTCTGCTAAACAGGATACCTGAGACTGGGTAATGTAAAATTAACAAAAATGTATTGGCTTACAGTTCTGGAGGCTGGAAAGTCTAATATCAAGGTGCCAGCATCTGTCCAAGGCTTTCTTGCTGCATCAGCGCGTGGCGGAAGTTGAAAAGACCTGAAAGAAAGGGGGGGTTGACCCTTGCCCTTTATAATAGCACCAGCTCCGCCCATAAGGGTGGAGCCCTCGTGACCTAATCACCTCTTAATACTGTTACAATGGGAATTAAATTTCAACGTGAGTTTTGAAGAAGACAAACATTCAAACCATAGCAAGCATGTTAATCCATTGGGGTTTGTATAACAAAGTACCATAGACTTGAGTAGCTTGTAAACAACAGAAATTTATTTCTCACAGTTCTGGAGGCTGGAATTCCAAGAACAGGGTGCCAGGCTCCATTCTGTTGAGAGCTCCTATCTGGGTTACCAACTGCCATCTTCTTCTTGTATCCCCACATAGTGGAAAAAGGGTGAGAGAGCTCTCTGGGCTCCCTTTTGTAAGGGCACTAACCCCGTTCATGAGGGCTCCACAATCATGACCCAATTACCTCCCAAGGGGTCCACCTCCTAATACTATAACACTGGAGGTTAGAATTTCAACATATGAATTTCAGAGGGGCCAAACATTCAGTCCATTGCATGAGGTCTTCCTTGAACAGCTAATTATAAAGGTTATTGTTTGATTACAAGGGTGACAAGTGCTGAAAAAGCAGCACACAGAGGGCTGTAATCGTGCCTAACAGGAATCTGACAAGACCTAGGAGGTCTGGGGAGGCTTTTCTGAGAAAGCGATTTTCAAGGTAAGCCTTGAGTGATGAGTAGGAATTAACTGGAAAAGAAGGGGAAATTATGCACAAGGCCCTGGACACAAGAGAAGAGATGGACATGTCTGGGACACAAAAAGCCAGTGAGGCAGAACGGCAGAGTACAAGCATTTGATTTTTGTGAAAATGTAACCCCAGCTTCAGTGCATCTCAGAGAGAAGCAAACACTTGATCTATGAAACAGGAGATTGTTATCAAGAGATGATGGAGGCTTAGACTAAGATGTTGAAGAGAAGCAGCTGATCAAACTCACTAAATGATGTCAGCTGTTCCACGTCAAATAATCCTAATTTTCCATTCACAGAATTACAGAAAGTTAGAAGTGGAAGCAAACCTCAAAATCACACAGTTCGAACTCCTCTCTTCATAAATCAGAAAACTGAGGGCCAAGGAGCAGGGGCTTGGCCGCAGTGAGTGGACCTTGGCCAGAACTCCAGCCAGAGTCCACGCCTTCCTTTTCCAACTGCCTCCTCACGGCTTTCGCATATAGAGTCCTTTCCCATGCACTTTCCCACACAACACACTAATTATAAAATCAGCTAATTCTAAAGGTTATTATTTGATTTCAAGGGTGACAACTGCTGAAAAGGGAGAACATAATGTTTTTGCCTCTCAACAGCTTTAAGAAGTAGGCAAGGCAGATATTATGATTCTAATTTCATTCAGGAAGAAAGTGATGCCAAGGTTAAGCAAAGTTCCCACTGCTAATAGAGCCAGAGTCAGAGCTAGAACGCAGGGCTCGGGTCCCTCATCAGCTCAGTCGATGCCGTTAGCACTGACAGAGCACCTGCTACGTGAAAGCCAGTAGGCTACAGGGGAAGAGCCAGATAAGTAAATCAAAAAGTTGGTAACCCAGCAAGGGAGATTAGCCTCAATTAAGAAATTTCACTCTACTCTTCTCACTTCTGGGGTCCGGGGACTTGAGAACACACATCGCTTTCTCTTGACCCACCTGTTCTTACTAAGTCCCGGCCTGTGTGTCAGGCCTGTTGCTATCAGGCAGGTTCTTATTACAGCTAGGCTGCTTTGGTTGCAGACACCAAAAGTGGCTGCCGAGCATAAACAAAGTGCGTTTATTACAGCGTGATCACAGAACCGAAGGAAAGACTGAAGAATCAGACTTAGAAATAGGCAGAACCCAGCTGCTCCAGAGGCTGAGATGCAAAAGTTGGGAATTATCTTTAACCAAGACCTGTCTGCCAATGAGATGCATAGACTGCAATCACATTCAGTCTATTTGTCCCTCTACCTAAGATTCATTTTCCAGGGAGGGACAACCAATTGGCCTAACTCGGGTCAAATCCTGCCTCTTGGCTAGTGAAGGGCACCTGGTTATAGCCCCGGCAGGCTCCCCGCCCTCCACCCCGGTGCAGACGAGGTAATCATCCTAACATGATAGCGTTAGGAAGGGGGAAAAGGTTTTAGGCAGCCAAAGAGGAAAAAAATATCCACAAGACTCAGTGTATGCCATAGGTCTTAGAGTAACATATTATCAATTTCATCTTCTATCTACATCAGTGGTCCCCAACTTTTTTGGCACCAGGGACCAGTTTCATGGAAGACAATATTTCCATGGACTTGCGGGGGTGCGTAGCTCAAGCAGTGATGCAAGCAATGGGGAGCAGTTGTAAATACAAATGAAGTTTTGTTTGCTCACTGGCCACTCACCTCCTGCTGTGCCCTGCCTCCCCCCGCCCCTTTGCTAAGTTTCATGGAAAACAATTTTTCCATGCACAGGGAGGTTAGGGGTGGCAGGGAGGTGGGGCGAAGCTCTGCAGCCCAGTCCCTAACAGGGTTGGAGACCGCAGCTCTAGGAAATAAACCTGAGAGTTAATCACCAGCACGCGTAGTCTGTAATGGGCTCCACGTGGACCACCACTGGCTTTTCATTCCAGCAAAGTGATGAAGGAGTTTTGTGAGTGTTAACTACACACATATCACCTACCCCAATTGCAGCATGAATGTAGAAGGCACATATTCAGCCATGCTGAGCTTGAGATAGCCTCCTTCAGGAACAGAAACAATAATTGCCATGTGCCTCTGCCATTTGTGATTTATCATTGCTACTGATTGGGGGGGGAAGAGTGAAACAGAATAATAATGGAAATGATTGTAGCTAGAGGACCTACCATGTGGCAGGCACCAGACTAAGCATTTACATGCATTAGCTTTTCTTTTAATCACACTGCATTATGGTATGCAAAATACATGTGTTGCAATTTCATTCTGTCTCATGGTTGTCCTTTGCCAACACTCTCTGCTTTTTATTTCTAGAAGTCTCTAGGGATTACCTCTGTCACCAGAAGTGGATGCTATAGGTCTAGTTGAAAACAATAAAGATATTCTGCAGCAGCCAGGCGCGGTGGCTCACGTCTGTAATCCTAGCACTCTGGGAGGCCGAGGCGGGTGGATCGCTCGAGGTCAGGAGTTCGAGACCAGCCTGAGCAAGAGCGAGACCCCGTCTCTACTAAAAAAAATAGAAAGAAATTATCTGGCCAACTAAAAATATATATAGAAAAAATTAGCCGGGCATGGTGGCGCATGCCTGTAGTCCCAGCTACCCGGGAGGCTGAGGCAGTAGGATCGCTTAAGCCCAGGAGTTTGAGGTTGCTGTGAGCTAGGCTGATGCCACAGCACTCACTCTAGCCCGGGCAACAAAGCGAGACTCTGTCTCAAAAAAAAAAAAAAAAAAGATATTCTGCAGAAAGGGCTTCCATAGAATAAAAGTTCTGGAGAATAATGCCTTCAGCTTTCTCAGGGGCTAATTCCTGCCAGCCTGCAATATTTCCCCTGGCTGAAATATTTTGATGTTTTTATTGACTTTGTAGGCATAACATAAAAGAGAAAAATCAAACTGGCTTGCAGAAATAGATCACGGGCAGGCCGGAGGCCCTGATCCTGCTGGGGAACAGGTAACCTAGAGAACTTACCTTTGCAGTCAACATCCAGGAATAGTCTGAGGTTGATTTGCATTGGTTGCCTCACCTGGTAGCAGGCAGACACATAGTCTGAGTCTCCAGAGCAGACCATGGCCCAGAGAGGCCCAGAAACTATAAAAATTTCTGTAAGGCAGCAGGTAAACTTCTCATACCTGGCAGAAACTCACTCTGTGCAGGTGGGGTCACCAGCAGGTTGGAAAGTTTGAGAGATGGAGGAGCCCATTTATCAGTCTGGGAACATCCTGTGTGTCTATTTTGTGTCCTCGTCATAAAGCAGGTGAATTTTTATATACTTTGCAATTAAAGAAATGTCATGTGCATAAATGGTGTCTGTTGGCATTTTTCCATCAGTCACAACACCATCGCGTCTGGATGCACACACAGCGCTAAGAACATCCCTGATTCAAAACGAGGCACTGGGGAAAGAGAAGAGCTATCGAGTCAAGGAGTGCTGATCTCCAGACTGGATGGATGGGGGAGAGGGACTTGATCTGAAGCACGTAAAGATGGTAGTGAGAAAAATCAATCTCATCTCACCTAGAGTAAAGTCAAGGACCAGCTGAAGATAAAACACCACGCACAGAATAAAGATTTGTCAAAGCACTGAGCAAACAGAAAAAATAGGGAGAAGGCTAATCCTAGAATATTTTTTTAAAAAAAAACCTGAAAGACTGGACTAATTTAAGGACTCCGGTACAGTGTTGAGCCCTGATCTGAGGGCAGACACCTGGAGATAGACATATGAAAGCATTGAGGTTTTTAGTCAATATCATTTAAGGTGTTAGGCTACATAAAAATTGACATTATTTAAGGGAGGGCAAAAGAAAGCAAGTATAGATGTAAGTGTTTTGGATTCTTTGGGGATAGTAAAAATAAATAGGCCCAGTTGTATCATATTTTGGAGGTATGGTATGAGCGTAAGTGAAGATGAGGAAGCACAAGGAAATATCTCAGCTGCCAAAGAGTCACTCTGAGGCCAAATGTCCAACATTAAGAGAAAGGAGAGACCTCACCAAGAACTGGAATCAAAGTTTGTCCTTGTTCAGGTCCAGCAGCAGCTCTGGGAACGCAGGGCATCTTATCCCATCAGAAACAAAATTTGGAACATGCATGGGTGTTCTGAATCTGGCCTGACCAAACATGTCATTTTTAAATATGAATTTGTACCACGAATTCATATTTTTTTAAAAAATGGGTTTGGTCAGGTCAGATGCAGAATACCCACACATGTTCCAAATCACTACATGGGACTTTCCTGTAAGTGCAATCTATATAATGTGGCCTTGTAATCAATAATTTTAACAAATATTAATTGAACGCCTACTATGGGCTAGTCATTGGCTCAGGCACTTAGGATAGAACCAAAATACCGAGTAGGATAAACAAGACCTCTGTCTTCACAGAGCTTACGGGGTGGGGATGGGGAGGTGGGCAAACATGGAAAGTACAAGACAATAAATATAACAACAGTCTGAGAAGGACTTGGTGCTCTTAAGCATATTAGAAGGGTACCTAACCCAGATCTGGGAGGTCAAAAATATTTCCCACAGAAAGTGAGATCTACAATGAAGGTGTTGGCCAAACGGGTGCATGCAGGTGCACGTGTATGTTTGGAGAGGAGGATTGATTCTAATACAGGAAGAATAGAATATACAAAGGTCCAGAGGCAAGAAGGTACCTGACCTTCATGGCAAAAATGGTATATGAAGTAAGGCTACTGTGAATGGAGCATGCAGTGTGATTGGGCAGTGGGGAGACCTAAGACTGTAGCCAAAAGCAGGAATCAACAAACACAAAGGGAAGCCACTACTGGGTGTTAGGCAGAAGAGTGACATGCTCACATTTACATTTAATGGAGATTCGTCCAGCTGGTTGTTGTGAGGAAGATGAAGGAAGAGCAGAAGTGGAAGCAAGGAAGCCAGGTGGGAAATCCAGAATATGGCAGTGGGTAGGGATTTGGGGTAGGATGAAACTGCACAGGAGGAGGAGGTAGATAATTGTGGAAGATTCTTAGGAGGGCGCATCAATAACACTTGGCAATTCACTGAGTGCAGGGTGAGGGAGAAAAGAGGTCAGTCACCCAAGTGTGTGGCTACAGGTTACTGGTGAATGGTTGTGCCATTTGTACAGATTGGGAATCAAGAAAGAAGAGCAGGTTTAAGGAGGAAGATGACGAGTTCAAGTTTGAATATGTGGAACTTAAGATGCCAGTGGGACACTGTGAAGAAGCCCAGCAGGCAACTGAAATATAGACACATGGATGCAGAGAGAGAGTGGGATGTCTAGAGCTGGAGATCATCGGAGAACAGTCTGCCCAGAGACAAGTTTTGAGAGGCATCAATACGTGGAAGGTAATGGATGCCAGGGGCTTGAATACACACCCCTGGCATGAATCAGCTGGGATCAGAGGGTAAGGTCACTCAGCACGAAACAAAACCAGTTCTACAGAAAAAACCACCTGGGCTATTTTTCTGATAAAGGGCTGTGAGCAGACAGTGCTTCCTGGATTGTCCAACACAGTGGCCACAGGAAGACAGGGTGACCACCTTCTTCCTTAGAAGAATGTAGTTCAAATCTTTGTGACACAAAAGAGTCATTTGTTGATGTGATTGTCTAGAGCAGAGTGACATGCTTGATAAAGATAAGAAGCTACTGGATAACTCTCCTTAGAACCCAGACCATGAAAGCGCAGACATATGAAGTAGGACAAGGGGATCCCAGAGCACCCAGGATGCCCTTAACCCCTCCCCTCTGCCACTGTGTGCATATGCAAGAGAAGAACTGTCAGACAGAAGAGACATGGGAACGAAAGATGAACACTGGTAGGAAAGTGCCCCCAAAACAGAAATGACCCCCTGCTCTGCAACCCCCAGCTCCACCTGACCAGGTAACCAGAAACCCAGGGCTACAAACTCAGGCCAGCGCCCACCCATGCTGCACCTGACCAGAAGAGAGACTCAAAAATATGTTCATGGCATATCTTCCTCTTATTTGCACAACTGGAATTTCTAGGTCATTGTTGATATGTAGTGTCACAATTTCACCATTGTTTTATATTGCCAAAAATATTTTTCTGAAACCACGTGTCTACCAAAAGTGAGAAAAGGATTCTTGCCCATGAAGGCCTTATGATTTACACTATTTATATTATTTTACCTTGTACTCACGACATTCATTACACTCATTTACATTAACTAATGGTCCCTCCTTTATTAGTAGTTTGTGGCCTGTGGCCTAAAGGTACTTCCAACTTGAGAATCTTTGATATTATGGAACAAAATTCCAGTTGGTCAGAGTGTGGTGAGCTTAGACAACTTAATTTGTTCAAAATAGTACAAATCACAAGCTTGTGATCCCATTTTTAACAATGTCAAAGTATTTGACTGCCAAGATCACTGGTACAGAGTTATAATCAATCTAAGAGTATTATACATAAAGTTACAAAAAACATTTTGAAATCAACTCCTAGGAGACAGATTTCAGTAAGATAATTGCTAAAATGTTCATTATACACACACACACACACACACACACACACAGAAGCATATGCACACTTACCTTGCCTGCGTGTGTGAGTGCTATGTTTTGTGTTCACCTCATGAAGCCCACCTTAACTGGCCACACTCCTGAAAATGGTGCAATGACTGTGATTGTTTTGCTGGGGACAGAGTACTAGCAATTAGACATTAAACTCTTAAGAACATTTACTTCATGGTTCCAACATTGTCTGCTCCCCCTCTACCATGAGACTGCTAGGACTCACGACACCAACACCAGGGAGAGGACCAACCAGGAGCAGCAGAAGGCAGGGCTTGGTTGGGAGAAGCACCTTGTTTCCCAGGAGATCTGAATTTCACTCATGAAAACATCAAAGTTTCAGCTCTTTGAAGGTAACGGGATCCTGGGTAATAACCAAAAAGACTTCATTAAGAATAAATCCTTCGGGTTAATCCAATCTGCTTCCAAGATAGCATGACCGAACTAGTAGATAGAAGGGGAAAAAGAGGACGTAGAGTTGTTGGATGGAGGTGGATGACATCAGCTCCCCAGGGAGGTACAGCCATGTGACTCAGTAGATTCAAACTACATTGACTGCCTGACATGGGTCAGGCACCTCTATGTCTGGTGAATACATAACAACAACAATGGTTCAAAGATCTTGCTGGAAAAGCACAAGACAAATGCTGAAGGGTGATTATTATCATTCTAGAATTTCAAATTCAATGAAAATAGTAGCAGACTCTAAGGTATCTTTTTAAAATAATACTGATTAAGCAATTATAAAATATTAACAGAAAGAAAAAAATCAGGTCACCTGCTAAAAATGAGCAATTATAAATAACCAAAAATCCTCCCCCAGGATCCAAATCACAAAGCAAGAAATTTGTATCATAAATATTTGACAGGTTCATTGCGTAATTATGCTCCCTGAGAAAAATAACAGGTACTTGCCTAAGGAAAAGAAAAACCAACACTAGACTCAAATCCTGTGTCTTTTGAATAACATCTTACGCTTACAGCAGCTTGCTTCTGAAGATTTCAAAACACTGTGCAAACAATTATGATCTCCACGGCACTGATCTGTCAAGGGAAAAGGGGCTTTGAGAAAATAAAGCTTGTTCCAGGTGACCTCCAAAGACAACGGTGGACATAGATGAAACTCTTAAATCTCAGTTTCTAACCGCCTGTGTCAACTGTCTCACTTATGGACAATATGTATATTATTTCCATATTCCTTTCAAATACATGCCCCTGAGACTTTTAAAGTTGAAGTGAAAAGCATCTTTTCTCCAACTAAAAATATAAAGACACACAAATATGCCAGAATAATAGAGGGACTGTGGCCTGGTCATTGTTGTGCCCACAGCCCCCAGCACAATGCCTGACATATGGTAGACATTCAGTAAACACCTTTTAAATTAATTAATCCGATTAAATATCCACCAAAAAAAGCCATTTCTCTCATGTAGAAGTATGTAATCAAATTGACCCAAATCCATAAAGCATATACTTGTTTGTTTGGAATGGGATGTTTTAAAGTTTCTTTACCCTAAGAATATTAATTTATTAATTAAAAGTTTTCCCCTCATCTAAAATAGGTACGTCAAGACAGAATAGCTTCCTACTTAAGGTCTGAATTCTCCATGAACACGACAGAAGGTGGGCCCTGAGCTCTAAGTACGGAGCTAATAATTCACCTCAGCCTCTCTCAAAGACTCTGAAAAGAAAATTTGTGTAGTGAAATGGAGACAGAAAATCACTAGATACTTTAAATTATGAATGAAAGAGTCAGAGATTTGGTTCCCAGATTTGTTTAGATACCAGAAATTACTTACTAAAAATAAATAATCCAAATATCACCAGAATATATCTGGAAGAAGACAAAAGGCAGAGTAAAGGGAAAGTAAAAGAAACTAACTGAAACTTGCATAAACCTAATTAGCACTTCTGTCCCAAGCCAAAGAGGCTGAAGAATTGATTTCTGATTAAACCAAATTTCTTTTTATATTTTCAACAAAAGTGGTGGACTTTTTATTTTTTATTTTTTAATTTTTTTATTTCAGCATATTATGGGGATACAAATGATTAGGTTACATATATTGCCTTCCCCCTACCCGAGTCAGAGCTTCAAGCCTGTCCATCCCCTAGAGAGTGCACATCGCACCCATTAGGTGTGAATATATCCATTCCCCTCCTCCCTGCTCCCATCTGCCCAACACCCGATAAATGTTACTACTATATGTGCACTTAAGTGTTGGTCAGTTAAGTCAGTTAATACCAATTTGATGGTGAGTACATGTGGTGCTTGTTTTTCCATTCTTGGGATACTTCACTTAGTAGAATGGGCTCCAGCTCTATCCAGGATAATACAAGAGGTGTTATATCACCATTGTTTTTTGTGGCTGAGTAGAACTCCATGGTATACATATACCGCATTTTGATCTTTGACTCTCTATGCAGAAATACTTTTTAAAAATAATCATCTGTCTGCTACTCTAGAAATACTGAAATATTCGAAATTTACTTGTGTGGTTGAATGACCTTTTTTTTGTAACTTTAGAAACTCAACTAATAAGAATTTTTTTCATATTCATGTATCAGAGTGAACATATGGAACTACTTCAGACTCACTTTCACTTGAGGCCCCAACACAGGAGCCAACCACTCTCGCATCTCAGAATGAGTTTGCATCGCCATGCAAGACAGGCAAAGGAAGCATTTGTGCCCCTTGGACACACTCACACTGAGGCCAGAAGGTTTAACTAGAGGCAGGAGGTCAGACGGAGGATTTCTCTGGAAGAGCTGTATAAGCTCCACCTCCCACATCCCCCCTGGGGGATGGACAGGGTGCTTTGTCTTTGCTCAAGCCTAGAGACAGGGGTCTCGCGGAAACCCCTCAGTGAGGGCTATACGTGTCCCTTGGCACTTGGAGCAGGATGGACTTGGGCCCGACTCACATCAAAGAAGTGCCATAGTTGAAGCTGACTGCCAGAAAGTTAATGACAAGAGTGCTGTGTTTGGAAAGTAACTAAACTCCCATCTATCATGGGTGAAAGGTACATATTTTATGTGGATCAGATATGGGGAGAAAAGAGGAAAAAGGGAAAAGGAGGAAGGAAGCTAGAATGGGGTTACCTTAGGTTCTGAGCAAAAGATCAACGTGGAAGGTGTGGAGCCCTCAGGAGAGAGAAGCTGAAGATGAACAGTCAGATATCGAGGGAGAGAAACCTCAAGCAAACCCCAAGCAGCCAGTCAGAGCAGGCACAACACTCACCCAAGGGAACTGCATATGGGAAGTTTCAAAGACCCCAAAAATGTTGCCCTGAAAGGCAGTCAGCTTTGCTCACCCTCTGAGCCCAGCAAGTACGAGTAACGTCATGACCAATAAGTAACACATTTCCTGCTGACCTTGATTCCATCCCCAATTTCAAACACCAGTTGAAAGTATAGCTAGTGGGCTGGGGGGAGAAGATCATGAAGTTCAGGTGGAGAAATACTGACTGTATAATTAGCCATTCCCACTTTCTCCATGGCTGAACTGCAAAGAGGAAATTTGATTAAAACACTGGATCAGACATACTGAACTGAACTGAGTCTTTTTTGAGTGCTCAAGAAGCCAGAAGACTATGGGATCTATCTAAAAATATCATTTAAGGGGCAAAGAAAATTAGCCTCACAGAGTACTTATGCAGAGGCTTATGCAGAGGACTTATGCAGAGGACACAACAAAGTTGATTTCATAATTTCATCTTCAGAATTTATTTTTCATTGTCAAGTTTGAATCTAGACATAGAGAAGTATTTGCACCACTAAAAGCATGTAAAAATAGATCCTATTTTTCTCCCAAATATTTCATTTGTTCATTTAGTCATAAATTCATTCACTTAAAGTTATTGAATGCACATTATATGCCTAGTACTGTACCTGATGCTATTGGGATACGACGATTAAGGTAAGTCCTTGTCTTCACTTAACTGAGGAGGTGGTGGCGTCTTAACACATTGAAAACCAATACAAATTGTTCATTACCTGTCTTAACATGCCCTGCCTCTACAGTGATGGTGAAAATAAGTAAAACAAATAGTAGGCTTGTAAAGTAAGTAAAACAAATAAAACAAATAGCAAGCTGTCTAGATGGGTAGAAACATAATCCAACTTCCACAAATAACCAAAAGAGGGAGCTTCTGTCCTCTGTGCAGTCATCATTCCCTCCAGACCCAGGCAGGAGAATGAATGTGATACAGGGCTATATGACACAGCAGGAATCAAAGGAAAAAACAACAGGTCACGATACTCAGCAGCTCTCCTAAGTGTGTGAGCAAGAGTTAACCCTTTAGTACACAACTCAAATCCTTTTCCTTCACAAATTCCTTCTTCATCTAGGCCACAAACCCACCCAACCCTTCTCCCCAAATCTTTTTCCAACATGGACCTAACTAGACTATATGCAGCACCATATACTAATACTTTTAACTGCCTTTTAGAGTAGATTTTCCCCCTCAACTGTAAACCCAGTAGTCTAAGAGGACCATTTCTAAGTCAGCAGGACTAAGGCACATTCAGTTATGCCCTCTGCTCTCTATGGACAAACTACATTCTTATTTACCCACCATTCTAGTTAAAAGAATACAAAGCATTACATCTGCTCCTCTCCTTACTTATTTTTTCTCTATGTGAGATCATAGTACCTGTATAAGTATCCCTCAATCTGCTGACTTCACACTTTCTATTTCTACTATTTAGCCCTAATACCTTCCCACCCCTCTTGCAATATACTAGCTTATCTTTCCCGTGGGTACCATCTGCTTAAAAAAGAAAAATATTTGAATTTCAGAATATTTATTCTTCCATTTAATACTTAAGACACCCATTTTTCTAGTATTTTTTTGCACATAATATTTTCTAGGTACAGTTCCTAATTAGGAAAGCTAAGATGATAATAGGGATACAAATAATCTTAAAAGTTATTTCTGTCTGATTTAGGAGCATTGCACAATCTTTGTTTTGATGAAGTATCAGCCAACTTATTTTTATTAACTCAACTTTTTTTAAGCTGAAGAGAAAAAATGGGAATTTGGAGGTAAAGTGGCAGAAACATCACTATATATTTCATATATCCTAAAATAATCCACATATCCCTAATTTAACATATCTCGAGCTAATCCACAAAGCAAAAGTGACAATATTTGCTTAGCCTGTGAGACACTTAAGCTAACTAGTAAAGTATAGCCTTCCATAATTGAATGCTATTCACGAACGTGTACAGTAGCCACACAAATTATCTATCAGTCCATTTATAACTGGTACCATTTGTTCCACAACACCCAGAGTGCAAGAAATGTCATGTTTCTTTATTTTTCTAAATCAAATTAAATCCAATTCAAGTTCCAACTGGCCAAGGTTAACAAGAACAAGATCAATCAGATGTCAGATTATAAGAAGAGATCAAAAATCAAAAATCAAAAACAAAAGCAAAATGCTTACATAGTTCAAAAACAACGAGAAGGCACCAGGTTCATGTGATCCATTCAAAGAATGCCAGTTTCCAGTATTCATGGTTGCCCGTGTAGCCATCTCAATTCATCTTCTACCTCCTCCAGGGGGCTGCATTCTGGTGGAATTAGATCTCCTCTACTTTCTGAATGACCACATCATTCCTGTACCAATCACAAGGAATCTAACTGCGTCCCCCCAGAAAATGGACCACTGCTCTCCAACCTTCAAATGTAAAATTTCCGATCAATAAACCTCCTCTTAGACAATCTAACCAAATCATCTCGATGATATTCCACCTTTGAAATAAAAAGCCTTCTCTCATACTTGAGAAATCATATTGGAAATGACATTTCAAACAATATTGGTCAGATAACACCAGTTATTATGAGAAAGAAACCCCTAATATTAGTGACTCAACAGAGTTGAAAAAAATATGGGTTTTCCTAGTGGCCAAGTTCCCTGCTCCACATTTTCACTCAGGGACCCAGGCTGAGAGAAGCAGCTTTTTTCACCTTGTGCTGCCAAGGTTATCATGGGCCTTGACAACCAACAAACAGAAGGAGGAAGATGACATGGAGAGGAAACCTGCTTCTTATCCATCTTGACTCAGCAGTGGCACCAATCAAGTCTTCCTATATTCTAGTGGCAGAGTCTAGTCACAGGGCCTCACTTAAGTGCAAGAGTATTGATAAATTCTATACTATGGATAGGAAAGTAAATATTTTGATTAATAATTAGCTATCTCTGCAACCAGATCATAGGTAATCCAAAATTAAAATGTATCTGCCTCTCCTTATGGTAATGAGACCCTCCAAAGAGCCAATAGTTGGGAAGAAAGGAAAGAAGAGAAACAGAAAATAACTGTATCATGACTCTCTCTGCATCACTAATGTAGAATGATGAGCAGGTGACAATCAGAAGTTCATCGAGCAATAACACCATGAAGGACATGGGTAGAGATGGCCTGACTCACTTCCTTAATATACAACAAAGAAATTGGAGCCCAAAGATGTTAAGTTACTTTCTCTAAACCGCAAAACTAATTAATGACAGGAAAAAAATACATTAATAAGAACTAAGATCTCTTGAGCCTTTGGCAGGTGCTTTTTCCATTAAAATTCAATTTCACCAGTTTTTGGCTTTATTTTTCGCAAAAGTCACAGACCCAACTCTTTCCAGGTCAGGTGGCTCACCCATGTAATCCATCACTCTGGGAGGCCAAGGCAGGAGGCTCATTTGAGGCCAGGAGTTCAAGACCAGCCTGAGCAAGAGTGAGACCCATCTCTACAAAAAATAGAAAAATTAGCCTGGCATGGTGGCCCACACCTGAAGTCCCAGCTACTTGGGAGGCTGAGGTAGGAGGATCGCTTGAGCCCAGGAGTTTGAGGTTGCAGTGAGCTATGATGATGCCACTGAACTCTAGCCCAGATGACAGAGTAAGACGCTGTCTCCAGAAAAAAAAAAAAAAAAGAATTTTAAGACTCCAAATTGCCCCTTGGGAGGTATAGGGGAGGCAAAAAACTTTTCCTCCATGCTCTTATGTTTATCAACTGGGGCCTGCAAATTAAACTGGCAAAGAACAGATTCAGAGAAGAAAAGGCATAAACATTTTATTAATATTTTTAATTTTAGTAAACACAGGAGCTTCACAGAAAAGAAGTGAAACAGACACGAAGGTTTATATGCCATTTTAACAAAGGGTAATAAATTGTGGAGACTAGACAGAGGAAAGAGGGCTGGGGGTTCTAGGGCCAATGAATTGTGGGAAAGGGACTAGAAAATATATGGGGAAACAAAAGGAAGATAAGGGTTATTTTAGCAAGGTATGTTTGTGCAGAATCATTTAAGTACCAACTCTCCATCTCCAGGGATAAAGCATTGTTTTCTTTATCTTGATATAGGAGAGGGGGTAAATATATGCCCTTCTTTTAGGCAGAAAGGGGAGGAGAGCAGAGATCTTTCCTTGCATCTGCTGCTTTTCAAATTCCTTCAGCTCAAAATAACCAATATGTCAAAGTGTCATATTTTAGGGTGGCATATCCTTATCCCCTTCAGAGGCAAGATAGAGAGGAAGAGAATTTTCACATTCTTAGCAAACGACACCTATGAGCACTTGTTGGCCTCTGTGTATATCTATGGGCATGGTATAACTTCACATCCCCAATGTCACTATTATCGGCAAGGCCTCTGCTTGATACACCTACAAGCCAATACCTTTAAATGGTCAAAATGTTCCCATCTTGAACGAGATACAATTTTGTCAGGCAATCTATTTCCTTAATGGCAACATTCATGCCCAAAACTGTGTAAATTTATTGCCAACAGGAACTACATGTAGAGTCTCTGATGATTTACCAGAAAAACTGGAATTTCTGTTCAGGAATGATTCTGCTTCGGTATCGAACCATGATTTTCAGAGTGGCTTTCACTGCATTTGCAGCGGTATGCTTGGTGTCCCTGTTTGTTGGCTTCTGTTATTTATGCTTCACCCCAAGTCATCACCTCAGTTTCTGATATTGAAATCTGTTGCTATGGAAACAATTATGGTTATGTCAAGAGACCAAAGGATAATGACTTCATGGGTAGCCTAAGTAGTAGGAACCGCCAAATAGCTCAGTAACAAAGATACTATTTTTATACTGAAGTTGCTAGTAAAATGTGTTAGAAAAAGGGGAGATAGGAAATGAGAGCAAATAAAATGTCACTTGAATGTCTCTATTTCTTAAAGAAAACTCTTGTTAATCTTAGTTAGAAAAGAGGAATTGTGTTATGAGCTCATGATCCTGCCAGAGTGTTCCAGAAACTGCTGGAGTGAGGGATAATTTCACAGAATTTACCTATCTGAGTCTCTCAGCCTGCATTTGTAAAAGGCAATTGTAGCTCTTTCTGTGAACCTTCTCTTAACAGGGAAGATGCCAACACAGGCAAGAGGGCCAGGGAGACTTATAAAAATGGAAGCAAAATAGAATGTCAAGTGGGATTTTCCCGTTGATTGTGAATTTCAGCAAAGGTCACAAGGTGAGAAACAACAGGTACTTTGTACATCCCATATTCTAAAGAAAGCCACCAAGGAACCACCGGCCACAACTCCATGGCACTCACTGATGAGTGCTGCTCCTAACACACACCCATTCCCACCAGATGATACCAATGGTTCCGAAACCTCACTGCACATTAGAAAAATCTGGAGAGCTTTCAAAAATACCCACACCTGAGCTCAACCAATCAGGTCAGAACTTCTGTGGTTGAACCCAGACACTACCATGCTCTCAAAGGCTCCCAGGTGATTTTAATAATGCATCCAACATGGAGAACAACTGGTCCACAAGGAAAGAAGGCTGAGGATCTTTGGAGTTGGACAATGCTGCCTTGTGGAAAGCGCTCAGGCTTCTCTCTCCCTTCCTGGGCTCAGGTCACGGAACTCCGCATTGCAGATGCCCCTGACTATGCCCCACAGTGGACTCACTCACATCTAGCACTTGGATACCATCCACATGGCAGTCAGGGATAGGCAGGCAGGGAAGGACCATAACAAAAGCAATAAAGTCAGAAGACTATGGCTCTTTTCCAAGATCCCTCTTATCTGTTTCAACTCAGGAGGAGCTAAAAGCAGAAAAGGAAGGAAGAAAGAAATAATAGATCATGGCCACTCCCCTCTATACAAATCCCTCAAGTCAAGGCCTGGCTGGCTGTGGGGTCAGGGAGGAGGGCAGCACTAAATTGGATGTGAGATTGAAGTTTCAACATAAACCAGATAAGACTGGACTTTTCAATTTCCAAAAATAACTGAGGACTTACAGGATCTTCCCAAGATGTTATTAAAGGACACAAGAAGAAAAGGCAATTCAAAAGAGCATGTTTGAAGGAAGTGATAGGAGAAAAACAAACCACTTCATATTTAAATCCCACTGAGATGTTCAGTAAACCACTTGCAGTCAGTTGCTGTACTTCCTGCATGGATTACATCATGATTTGAGGACATGAGAAAGGAATTAAATACATCAGCGGTCCCCAACTATTTGGCACCAGGGACCGTTTTCTTGGAAGACAATTTTTCCACAGACCAGTTGGGGGGTGATTTGGGAATGATTCAAGCATATTACATTTATTGAGTACTTTATTTCTATTATTACATTGTAATATAAAATGAAATAATTATACAACTCACCGTAGGTTGGGGACCCCTGAATTACATAACCTGTCATGGTCCCTCTGTGTGATTCTATCACAGGTAAGATACCAGAGAATTCAAAAGAGAGAGGGTTCAGTTATAAGATGAACAAGTTCTGAGGATCTAATGTACAGCATGGGCGGTGATGGATGTGTTAATTAATTTGATTGTGCTAATGTATACATAAACCATCATGTTGTATACCTTGAATATATTCAATCTTTATTTGTCATTAAATGTTTAAATAAAAAAAGAAAAAATAAGTTTCAAAAAGGAAGATACTCTCCTTCATTTTCTAGATCTAGCCAAAAAGAGTAGTGGTTCCATTTACAACTAGATAGGATGGGGTCCATAGAGATAGTGTGGTCCCCTTGGGATCATTTACTCTTTTTCTATAATATTTGAATCAGAAGCAGAATATTGGAGTCACCCACTCCCTGGACACTTGCGTACAGGAACTTAGAGTGACTGAAGACATGGTTACCAGAGTGCAGCTAGACCTCCAACTCAGCCTCTGAAACCTGAAGATTGTGGAAAGCTAAAAGTCCATTTGGAGTGGACCACTCCATGGCTGTGTATTGAGGGGGCCTCCTGTTATCCAAACTTGTTTGACTGTCATCATAAGTGACTCACCTTATAACTCGTCATCTGGTCATGCTTTACCCATGGGTGGGAGATGAAGGCAAAATCATAGAGATCTACACCCAACTACAAAGAGTAGGCCACCATGCAGCTCCCTGGATAAAGGGGCTGGCTCCTTGTCTAGTTAATGGGGCTGTCCCAAGGAAGAGCATTTGGGCAAGTACATAATTGATGGCTTAATTGATGGCAGAAATGCACATTTTTTATACATCAGGCAATAAAAGAAAAGAAAAATCTCTTTCCACAATCAACCTCAAAAACCACTGGGTATTAACTAAGAGTTATCCCATCAATCAGCCTTCTGTTTTTATTCTTGTCAAGTAACTAATGAAGAATTCCTTTCATAATCACTAACAGATAAAACCCCAAAAAGGTGGACATCATCTCTAGGAGATCCCAAATAAATTGTATATATTTCTTAAGGTTGATAGTATGTGCTATGTAAATCTATATATTGGGTAGATGTATAGATGGGTGAGTGAATTGAAGTACAAACAAATGAACAGAGAACACACATGCTAAAGGCAGAACAAGCCCAGAGCAACGCTGTGTTGGGGGTAGGGCCTAAGGGAAGTAAAAAAAGCAAAGAGACCATAGGGGAAAGAGATCTAAAAACAAAATTTACATCTAATTTTGCTAGAACTATCCTATTAATAATTATTGAAGCACAGGTGTCATCCCTTCATAATGAATACATTTCTATATTCTTTTTAATGATCCAAAGTTTTAAAAGCCCCAGTCCAGCCTTAAAAGTGACCTAGACTTGGTCTTCCCATTTAAAACCGTCAGGCATTTTTTTCTCAATGCACAGCTGGCAAATTGCAGAGTTTCAATATTTGAACCAGACATGAACAACTTTATACATAATGAAACTTCAACTAAGCAAGTTCTCTGAACTCAAAGATTTCTCACAAATTAGGCATGTCCTAGGAATCCACTCTTGCTATAGCTAATGCTGAGTCGCCTTAGACAGTCAAGCCTGTGTATTTGAGGGTTTTGACAACGCTGAATGCTGAATTTGTGATTTTAAACATGAGTTCTAGTTATTTGAAGCTATTACTGTCTCCTTGATGGCACTGTAGAGAAAGAACCTTGGAGAGTGATTTTTATTCTCTCATTAGTGTTGTTGGCAAAAAAAAAAAAAAATACTTATTTGTGGAAATTTTCCATTACCTAAAAAATGTATCCATTCCAAGAAAAAGATCTGATAATAAAAGTATTCATCAGTATATACAGAGTAGAAACCAACTATCTAGCTTAAATCCTCATTAATCAAAAATTATTTAGGTTTTCCTAAATTTCCCATGAAACGAACATACAATTCATCTGTTGACAATTCATCTGTTGTGCAGCCAAACCGTTAACAACATACTCGTGGATCTCTGTGATCAGGTGAGAGGTTGGTTCTTCAGCTGCCAGTGAGATGTAGCAAACTGGCAAAGGCCATTCTATTAATAACTACATGTCTCCAAGCACTGGGGACCTATTTGGATGCTTTAAGAATCTCCCCAAAAGCCAAGATCCTAAAATATGTACTCCACTGTCATGAATTTTACATTTGAGCCATTTCTTTGCATTAAGTAAGGGCTTTGGAATCTACACTATTGGGGAAAATGTATTCCCCCAATCTTCACATGGAGGGATATCCCTAGAACAGTGTAGTGAGACCCTCACTCACTCCTGCCAGTGGGAGAGTTTGGAAGAAAGAACTGGCCTCATCAAATTCCCCCATCCTTCTCTTCCTGCATTTCAGCAATAGACCCTCTAAAAGACAGAAACAGACCACTATGAACCCTAATTGTATTTTTTACATTATTTAGTAAACTTTTTATTGGAGTATGACACACACACACAGAAGAATACACACAAGTCCACAGTATGATCAATTTGTACTGAGTAAACTTACTCATGATACTACCATCAGATGGAGAAATTAAACATTACCAACATCCACGAAGAATCCCTTGTGCCCTCTCTCAGTTATCCTCTCAAAAGCAGCTTTAAACACCAGAGATTAGTTTTGCCTCTTTCTGAATTAAATATAAATGAAATCCTAGAGTATTACACTCCTTTTGTGGCTGGCTACTTTTGCCCCACATTTTTTCCACAAGAGTATACATGTTGTTGCTTCTGGCCTTAGTTTGTTTAGTCCTGGCTGTGTAATATTCCATCGCGTGAATATACTACAACTTATCCAAACTATTAAGGGAGAGTTGAGATATTAATACTTCGAGTGTGGGGCTATCACAAATAATGCTACTATGAAAGCACATGTATCTGCTTTTGGTGCACACATGCACAAATTTCTGTTGGCTATATATCTAATTCATTGTGTTTTGACTACTGATGAGGATGAATCAATGGCATTGCCTAGCAGGGAACTGTTTAATCTGTTTAGTTCATATCTATTGAATGATACACTGTAGCATCTTCCATTCCTATTGATTGGTTCCAGAGCGGAATAAGGAAACATTACTGCCCACAGACACTTGATCATAACTGTACTCAGCTGGAGAAAGAATTACACATGCAGCCCAGTGGGCTCATTTAGCTCAGAAGGGATTCTGTAGATGAGAAACAGCACCTGTTATGAACAGAAATGAGCTGTGTGATGAGACTAGATGTGATGGAAGGGACCAGACTTTTCTGAGGGACACATGGAGCATGAAAGCTTGAGTCTCATCTGCCATCTTCCCAGCCGGAGGACCAGTGTGAGAGCCCAGCAGCATACATAAGACAGAAACACTGGCCACACTCTGTCATTTGGGTTGTGTTGTTTTATTGCCTAACTTTCTGTTATCAATGTTAAAAAAAGAATCGCCATTTATAGATAGGCTAAGAGAATGCATGTGTGTGTGCGTGTGTACATGCACACACACACACACACACACACACACACACACGCTACCTCCACCACCACAAACAGGGCCAGGTGCCCTCTCAGAAGCTGAGAAACCAGTCCTGATTCCTGGATCTAGCAGAGCAGAAGCCTAAACTCTAGATTAGTTCATTCAACAAAGATTCACTCTAAAATATTTATTGAGCACCTAATGTATACCAAGAAGCTATGCCATTACCAGCAACAGAGAAACACTTCCTCCAGTTAGAGTTCTCTACTCTGAGTAACCATTTGCATAGGACGTCACTTCTCAGAGAGTGCCCTGTGGAACATTTTCCTTCAAGAAACTCTGCTGTAAAAGGGTTCTGTAGTCAAGTAAGTTTTGGAATTCCTGGCTGTCATATCCTTTCTTGGAGATTTACAATGTGTAATAATATACTGAAGGCTCTGAGAAGTTCTACAATGAATAGCTTGTTTAATTTTCCTTAAGCTAATATTTGCCAAACCTGTTTGATCTTGGAATTCTTTTTCATATAATACTGAAGTCCTGAACCAAAATTTGGGAAATGATGTTATAAAAAGCCATTCATTAAAGGGACCACATTAGCTCCTCCGGATGTCTTGATTTGGACTGAATTTGATACAACCAAATGCACAAAAGAGGGCCCTGGGTGGGCAGTTGTTTCCAAAGACTCACTGGGCAGACTTTGCCCAGTTTATAAATAAGCAAAACAGCTTATAGTCCATAGAACTCAGTTTCCCTGTATGTAAAATGTAGAGTACAATTAATATACCTACTTTGAAAGTATTGCATTACAGATAATGTATGTTAAGTCTTTATATATAATAAATGGCATCCCTTACTATTACTAAATCTATATAAGCTACAGTCTCCCTTCATAAGAATTAATTCCCTAGAATAAAAATCCATCATAATGATATATGTACCTTTTACTATTCATATTAGGGACCATAATCCTTAGGTCTACTAGCAAGCGAGGGAGATCGTGGCACACACAGGTAAAACTAGCTTCTTAGGAAGAATCACCTTCCTTTCATCAAAGCCCTCCTCACTTCCTAGAGGGAAACTTTTCAATAAAACTGTATGCAGTGATAGAAATGTGATTAGTGGCTTCCACATTGGACATTTCAGTTCTAGATGCTTTTTATTGTCATCAGGTCTCTCCTCTCTTCTTCCCAAATATAAGTCCTACCATTCAGGCAAAGCCCTGGCTCACCTATATTGTGGCATGTCAACTTGCAATGGCTGCTTGTAATCAGGGTTGATGTTGAGCTGTCTTTTTCAGTAGATCTGAAGATTCTCATGAAGATAAAACCCTTGTGCAAGCATAGCGACCCATTTTCTCACCATTATTAACCTCTTTGGATTATGTTCCTGAAGACAGCTATTAAAACACAAATATGTTATGGATCAGTTGATATACTAAGACATTTTCAGTGAAGAATGTCTTTGTTCCACTAAATTCATCAACTCCATGGCAGAGAACAGGGTCATAATGGAATGAGACAGAAGATAGATATGTCTTAAGGGAAATAAATTATCAAGAGCATGGACAACTTGTCACACAAAAGAATAATGCAGTGCCTCATCAGCCCAGGTGCAGCCCCGGAGGAATCTGCATGGCAGACCTGGCTAGCTCCTGCATGTGTGCCTCCCCACAATCTAAAGACTTTTTCCTGTGTCTTGACACTGCTCTAAAAATGCAATGTTCTTCCTTGAAGATGCTGGAGGTCTAAGTTACCTCTTTGAGAATTACTCATTCCCTGGATATCCTGTATGTACAGATGAAATACACATGTTAATAAACTTCTGTTTGTCCTTCTCTTGTTAATCTGTCTTTTGCTACAGGGGTCTGTCCCAGTTAAGAACTGAGAGAGTATAAAGTTCTTTTTCCTCCCCTCCAGGGCCATATGATGATCATATTCCTTCAGTCCACACTCCCAGGCCCCCCCTTCCTCCCCTACGTAGAGTACAAAGGTTTTCCTAAAGTAAGACAATGCTCTCCCTAAGATTTTTTCCGGTGCCAATTACTGAGATGGTAAGTTTTCCATCCCAATACTATTCAGATCTGGTTTCAACTGGTTCATTAGTTTGGGGAGTTTTTTTTTAATCCTCCTTGTTTTGCCTTATTTTTAAAAACCAACTGATGTGACTTGTTCCATTTTTTTTAGTTTACTGCTGCATTTGGCTCAAGTTTCTTCTTATAAATAAACCTACTCTGGTTCACCTACTCCATGCATTTTTACTTTACCATGTTTTGACAAATTCTGACAAAGTAAAAAAGGAATATGAAGCAACCAACTGCCTCTACTTCAAACTTATGTTAAGAAGTTAAATTTTGTTCTTGCTAAGAATAACCCAGGAAAGGAGTACTCATAAATATTAGAAAATCTTTATTTTCTAAATGCAATAAAAAAAAATTTTCACACCTTTTTGAAAGTAATTGTACTAGCATTGTCAGAAAAATTTACATTGAGTTATTAAATTAGTAACAAATTTGTTTTCTTCCAATCCAGGAATAATATTGGAACCTATGAATGATTTCAGACATACTTGAACCTTAACATTCAGTTCCTTTAAATTCATTTTATCTCATGGTAAAATTTAAAAAGCAGCGGAGGGAAAAGAAAACATGATTTTTCTAATGGTGGACAGACTGACAAGCCTGTTGTGTCTTAGAAATGCCAAATTTCTGTTGTTTTGTTTTGTTTTGTTTTGTTTTGTTTTAACTCCTCCCTGCTCTCTACTACCTCCCTCAGAGAAGACCAGGAGTTCCATGTCTCTCCTCTGTGGTCCTCTCCTTAAAGAGTGAGTTCTATTTGAAAGGAGATAACAAATTTAGTGGAAAAAAAAAAAGCATTGATACATAGGTGTTTGAATTCTGGCTCTGCCATCTCTAGCCATATAACTTTGCACAAGTTATTTAACCTCTTTGAGACTCAATTTCCCCATCCATAGATTGGAATTATCAGGAATGTATCCAAAATTTCAAAATAAGCAGAAGCGATTACCAGGGGTTCCTTCAGTATAGTACTGAGTTTGCCTTTCTGTAATCGGGGATATTTTTCAACTCTGTAGCGGTAGAGTTTATTTTTTTTATTATTTTTATTTTTATTTTTTTTAATTTTTTTATTTTATTTTTATTTTTATTTATTTATTTTTTTTTTGAGACAGAGTCTCGCTTTGTTGCCCAGGCTAGAGTGAGTGCCATGGCATCGGCCTAGCTCACAGCAACCTCAAACTCCTGGGCTTAAGCGATCCTACTGCCTCAGCCTCCCGGGTAGCTGGGACTACAGGCATGCGCCACCATGCCTGGCTAATTTTTTCTATATATATTTTAGTTGGCCAGATAATTTCTTTCTATTTTTAGTTGAGGTCAGGAGTTCAAGACCAGCCTGAGCAGGAGTGAGACTACATCTCTCCTAAAAGTAGAAAAATTAGGCGGGTGTTGTTGCATGCACCTGTAGTCCCAGCTACTCGGGAGGCTGAGGCAAGAGGATCGCTTGAGCCCAGGAGTTTGAGGTTGCAGTGAGCTAGGCTGACGCCATGGCACTCTGGACCAGGCAACAGAGTGAGACTCTGTCTCAAAAAAAAAGGAAAAGAAAAGAAAAGAAAAAGAAACTACCTCTTGTCGAGTTGTAGTTCAGTGTCAAAGAAGAATATTCTCAGTTATCCGAAAAGACTCATGAAATACTTCTCCCTTTTCCAACTAATTATCTGTCTGAGTCCAGATTTTCTTCATATGCTTCAATCAGCACAACAGATTGCAACAGACTGAATGCAGAAGCAGATACAAAAATCTAGTTGTCTTCCTTTAAGCCAGACACTATAGAGATTTGTAAAAATGTAAAACAATGCCTTTCTCACTAAAACTTTGTTTTAGTTATTTAGTTAATATAGTTATTTTTCATAAAACACTGTTATTGATGTTAAAAACAGGTTTATTATTGTTACTCTTAAGCAAATATTAAATGTCCATCTTAACAGCTAATATGGTAAATATTGACAGATAAAATAAATAAAAGGTCTTTAGGATCCTCAATAGTATTTAATGGTGTAAAGGGGACTAAGACCAAAAAGCATGAGAACTGCTAAGTACAGAGTTTCCATTACCAACAGATGGCTTTGTTTAATATGTAAGGAAGTGCCAATGAAGGTTAGAAGACTGTGACATTGGCTTATCCTAGAGCCTGCCTATCCCCAGGCCCTGCCCCTAAACGAGGAGTCAGAATAATTCCCATTCATATTGGAAACCACTCTAACACAATGTCTTTACATATCTACACCAAGTCCCTCTCTGCAGCGAAGTGTGACCATCCTTGTGGATAAAAACCATGACTTCTCTTTCACCTCTGCTAAATACCTTACACATGGTAAATAGTGTATATTAAGAATGTCTCTTCTTGTTCCATTAAGTTAAAATACAAATCAGCACAGATATTCAGTTTCCAATATTTTAAAATGTAATGTTATTTATGAAAAGTGTTTTGTATAAGGTTGTGTATATATGGTGTATATACCTCATGTTCAAGTTAATGGCTTTGATTTACGTTCTAAAGAAAAGCAAATAATACAAGAAGTAATAATATCCTTAGTTATAACCATAATGAGATAAGTACTGGCATTGGTGCTGAGTGCCATTTTGTACTCTTCCCCTATGTTCTCTGTATTGTATTAAGCAACCCCAAAATCACTGAACTGCTCTTAAAAAATAAAAAAGGAAAAAGCTTGACATTGGGTACCTGTTTTTTTGTTGTTGTTGTTGATCAATCACACACATGGAAACATGTGATTCAACTGAGTGGAGTATCTTATCAAATTCTTGACTTAGGATTGCTAATGGGCAGAATTGCACAATGAACAATTATCAGATTATTCCACTTATTGGCCCTTATAGCACCTAAATTACTGAATAAATTATTAATCCATTAAAAAGTTAATCATAAATTGTGATTAAAATTATCAAGTGAATTCTCAGCATTAATTGAAAACTGTGTGAAACATATCTACCTAGAGAAGTACACTCTACAAATATCACTAATTTAGCTGTAGTCTTTTTAAGCATTACATTATATATCAAGTAGTCAAAGTGAATTTGAGAGTAAACATAAGGTATGTTTTCCAAGCAACATTGATAAATTCTTAATTTGCAAATTTCTTATTGCTTATTTTAGGACTTGGAAATAGTTTGAGTTTTTTTGTTTCTATTCTTGTATCTTCTTCTACCACATAAATATGTTGTTTGGCAATTATAGAATGCAAATATTTTTAAATGCTTTTAAGAATTTGGCATAAAAATTGATTAGAGCAATGTATTATTTGTACTAATGAGTAACTTGACCCAAAATACCTTTTATGTTTGCTTAGGGTATTTTTTTTTTTTAATATGTGAAAGTCAAAGGTATTTCTGTCACAATTGTAAACAAACTTATCCTAAATGTGTTAAATCATATTCTTGGGTACTCTATCTGTGTATCTTTCATGCCCTGAAAGTCTAAAAGCTAATCCAAACTGGCATGTTTTAGAGTATTCAAGAAGAAAACTCTACTTTTAATACTAGCCTTCTAAATTTCATGAAGATTTTGGTGAGGAATAATACTGACAAAACTTTGAAAGTTCCCTTCTATAAAATGTAAAATATTCAGTGTCCATCCATGGGAGATCAGTCTTTAACATTGATTATGTTCAAAATACAAACAAAACATTTAATATTTGTCAACATGCCTTTACAAAAGCAAATCCTATATTACTAAAAAAAAAGAAAAGAAAGGGGCAAGGAGAAAGCAGCCACCTTTGCTCCCTTATACTTGTTTCTTTTTTCTTGTAGCCTCTGCTCTAATTCTTTGATTCAGAAGCAACAGTACTTGATTTTCAAATAAATTATGTCCTGGCCTGGAATATTTTCATCTTAAAAATATGTCCATAATGTCTATGAGATTCCTTATTGCTACTCCTATAAATCACAGCTCAATACAGCTTCTCTAGAAACAAGCAAACTTTACACTGTGGTACAGTAATGTAATTATCTGCTGTCTCTCTGATCTCTTGCCTAATAGTATGTGTCAAAGTGCTGAAGTTGTAACAAATACAGACATATATATTCTGACAGTACATGTTCCCGCGTTTTCCAGATGGTTGGTTGGACACAGATCAAGTCCAGAGAGTACTTTACAAAAATACTTTGCTGTTAGAAGAGATATAGGAGCTAAAAACCAAAATACTCAGAATTCCAGGGCTTCCTGCTTCATATCACTCATTGTTGCAGGTGTCTGGAATAATAACTTGGGGTCTAGAGCACTAGCAGTATGATATGTGGGTAGAAAACCACCTAAGGTTTTATGAATAAGATGGTGGTAGTTATGCACAGGTACACTTGTTTTTGTCCCCAAGTTGTAACTACACAGGGTATCTTCTTAAGAGATTGGAAATAGTCTGGATGCATATTTTCAAAGACATCATGGGGCATTTCAAGCAGGACAGATTTGTACTCAGAAATGATAGGCCACTAGCACGATAATTAAGTTATGGCTGGTTCCACCAGGGATGTCCCCCTCTCCACCCATGTCGAATACCAGAACAGGCAGAGTGTCCTGTCCTCACCTGAGATCCAGCTCCCATTTAGAACTCAGCCCTTCCTGACACATTCTTCTAGCAGAGGGTTGCTCCAGCTTGAGGTTAAAGGGAAGCAAAATATGCAACCCCCAAATCCGACACTTTGACATAAGGATTATTTTGAGCTGAAGGCAATCGATAAATACATAGAAAAGCTCTCTGCCCTCCCCCATTTGCCTAAAAGCAGAACATAAATTTGTAAAGGAGTCCCTCCTTCCCCTATACCAGCAAGGACAGAAGTTAATCATGAGAAACAATTCCAGACCTTTATCTAAACATGGCACCAGAGGAGTCTACACAAACAAATCTTACTAACTAGCCCTTACTTTCCATTAGTTTCCACCGTACATTTACCTTCCTTCAATTTGCTGCCCCTAGAAGCTCAAAGTCTTTTTCCTTTGTCTTGTCACTTCTCTAAAAAGTGATATCATCTTTTAAGATGATATATAAGCCCAAGTTCTCACCACCCTTTTGAGGTACTCATATCTGAATGCTCTCATGTGCATGCAAAATGCAAACGTTAATAAACTTCTGTTTTTCTCCTGTTAATCTATCTTTTGTCGGTCTAAATTGCAGGGCCCCAGCCAATGAACCTAAGATGGGTGGAAGATGTTTTCTTCCACTACAAGTTCCTCAAAGATGTATGGTTCTTTGATTTCGTGAACATTAATACAAACAAGAAATATGCTGAACTTGAGTTAGGACTGTTTCTTTTAATTCCAAGGTGATCAGGTTTGCAATGGTCAATGGAGAGATCCCTTCTACTGCCCCCTCCTTATTTCTTTCCCCTGCTCCCAGTTTTCCCTTCTGCCAATGCCTCAGGTCCATCAGACAAGGGCCTTCAATGAAGCTAAGGCACACAGAGCCTCTGGGGTGCCCTGTTGCTGACTCCTGACTCCCAGAAGATGGAATAGGCCTGGGTGGGTCACACCCTAATTATGCAGTTGATTCTAGCACATCTCCCAACACAGCTGTTAGAAGCAGAGACCTAATCAGTCAACTCCTCTTGAACTTTTCCCAGTGGTGTTTACATGTTTTTGATGCTGAACTTTGCCAAAGCATGATTGTTGTATTCTGAGACTTGTCTTTTGGAATCAGACACTGCTAGTTTCAATCTCAACAATAGCCCAGGTCTGGCCCTCGAGCAAGCTACTTAACTCCACTGAGACTTGGTTTTCTTGTCTGTAAATGGGAGACAAAAGTACCCATTTTTAAAAATTAAAAGATATTTTATGCAAAGTTCCCAGAACAAGGTCTGGCACATAAATACAGTTCCTTTGCATGGCATACTATTATCGAAAGCAAGGGGAGAAAGTCAAAGTCAGTCAACACAAAAGAGCAACAGCTCTTCCTAACCCTGCCTCCTCCCCCTTTGCTGTGTACAATCCCCATTACATTAACCTACCCAGCAGAAGCTATTACACACGGGCTCTTAATAATCAAGACTTACAACCCAGATATGCCCCTTTCCTTCGCAAGGAAGAGGATATTGACAAAAGTCTGCAAAGTGTGGCTCTCCCAAACAGATCAAACCAATGGTTCTTAACCTGGCTGCACCTTGAAATCACCTGGAGAGCTATGGAAAAATACCAAGGTGGGTTCCCACCCTCAGAGATTCTGATTTAATTGATCTCGGGTGAGGCCTGGGCATCTGTATCTGTATTTTTAAAGGTTCTACAAATTATTCAAATGTGCAAAGGGCTGAGAGCCACCGGGTTACCATTGAAAAACACATGGGTTACCCCAAGAAAACTTTGACTTTCATGGTCCCTTCTCCAGCGAAGCCCCTGTCAGAAGTTGATTTATAACATTAATATGTTTGTTTCCTTGGGGCTGGCAAGCAACCCTAGCCAGCGATTATTAGAGGGAATCTTGCTCTCTTCAGTTATTCACACTTTGAATTTTTAATTCAGTCCAAAAGCCTCAACTACCTTCTGATCTTGTGCCAAGAAACTCCTGCCTGCACTGTTGATGGCGGGCTGAGGGGGTATGCGTCTGGCTTTTGTTCTTTCTCTTCTGCTTCTCCTGGGACATTTTGTGCTCCTCATTTGTGGTCCTACTTTTATCTATAATGTATTTCAGTGATACCTATCATTATTGATTCCGGACAGTCCAACAACAATAATTGCTTAAACTCTAAAACATTTAAGCTAAGAAGAAAGCATCTTTTACACTCCTCTCAAGTGAGAATTAGATTGTGTAAGAAACTGTAAAGAATTTCCAGTTTTATTGTCCAGACTCGTGCACAGAGACCCAAGATGAGAGTTGGGGGGAAGAGCCAAGAGTTGGAGGAAGGGGAGGTACCAAGGAAGGAATAAGAGCCCCTGGGGGAAAGAGTTTTTAGACAGCCTTATACTACAGTTTATTGTCAGGAGTCCTGGCTGGAACACTTCCCGTCAAGAAGTGAGGACCCTCCAGTTGGGAGAATGTCCAAGCTTCTTCCAGGCTTTCCTTAAAGGATCCCAGCTATGTGCCAATAGCTGGTGGCTGTGACGTCTAGTGTGTGCTGCCACCTTCTGGGGAAGGGATTTATTTCATCCCACATCATTCCCTAGAGCATGAACCACAACCCAAGTTGCAGATGATGAAACTCGGCCTCTGAGGGGCAAGTGCCTCAGCCTCAACCAAGGCCAAGCTCAAACCCATGTCTTCAGAGTTGTGTCTCTCCCATGACTCCACACATAATTAGGATGATGCTTTTTCTTGAAGGCACAAAACTCATTCACAATAAAAGTAAACTTAGTAGCTGCTCTGAAATCACCATAGAAGGCCGGCCCCTCATCCTTGGGCAGATCTCCAAGGCCTGGCTGAGTTCTCTGAGCAGCTGACAGCCTGGCTAATCTGACTGAATGTTAATGAACTTGCTCCTCACCCAAGCAAACACTTTGCATTGTTTGTTCTCGGACACAGTCAACAGAGACTTGCTGCATGGCTCCTTCAGGCACAACTCAAATCTCTCACCCTCAGACTCAAAGCTTTCACCAGCTGTGGCAGCATCTAGTGGCCTCTTCACAAGTTTATCCTTTTTTCTGAATATTCCCTCAACTGGCCTGCAGCAGCTCTCTGCTTCTGAAGACAGCGGGGCAGGGGCCTGGCAGTGCTCTCCCACCCTGGAAGAGGTGGCAGGTGCACCCACCTCCCTCCCAACCCTCTCTCAGCTGTTACACTGTGAGACGAGAGGCCCTAGTGGGCCCATCCAGGCACAAGGAGCCATCACAGAAGTCACAGAGTCAGTCATGAGTAGCAAGCATTCCCCACCACGGAACAAGTTTGATAGGGAGAGTTGAGGAAGCATCAGATGCTAACATGCCACCCCCACAGCCACCAGGAGTTTATAATCAAATAGGGTAGGAGGGATCGTTGAGACCAATAGTTCTCAACCCTCACCATGCATCAGAATCACTGGGCCCACCCTCACAGATGCTGATGCAACTTGTCTAGGATGGGACATCAGTATTGTTTTAAAGATACCAGCTGTTTCTAATGTGAAGCCAGCTTTCAGATACACTGATCTAGAAACAAATGCAACCAAAATAAGTTGAACACGGTATTCACTCATAAGAGGGTACCACTGCATTGCTACCTCAAGTGGGTGTTGAATTGGTTAGGGTAGCTGTAGAAAGGTGGAGTTTAAATTACAGGAAAGCAATTGTAAGACAAATGAGTAAAACCTGGGGGAAAGAAGCTGTGAGGGTGTCCAGAAAGAGGAAATGGCCTATGTGAGCCTCAGCCCTGGGGGTTGGGAGTCGTGTGCTGTGGACAGTCCGCGTGTTTCTTGAGTAGGAAAGACATTCATCTCAGTCTGAGAGCAGGAGCTCGTGGCAGCCCTGAGACCTCTTATTTGGAGTTGTTATAAACTGGCTCAACTGACTCGAGAGGCAATTATGAACTATTTATCCCAAAATGAGTCCTTGTGATCATTCTTTTATTATAAGATTTTTCTGGAGTAGCAGCTGTGGCAGCCATTCCTAAATTGTTCAAATCACGGCAGGTTGAGGGCATGTTCCCACTCTCTTCCTCACCTTTTGTTTAAACTTGTTAAGTGTAATGGCTCAGTTGAAACTTAGTATCCTTGAATCCTCCAGTGGTCTTGTCCTGTGGCTTTTGCCCCAAAGCTCAGCAGAGCTTCCTGGTGAGCTGGGCTAACCTGTGTAGTAGGAGCACTACAGGTCAAGGGTCCAAGCCTGCCTAAGGCTTCAGACCAAAGCAATCCTAACAGCCCCTGGGCCTCTTTCCCGCATCCTCATCTCGGCTTTCTACATTATATCATTCTGATGATAAACTCAAGCAGATGCTTTCCTAGGAAAAGAGGGGAGAAAGAGGATTTCTCCTACAGGCCTAGGGTAGAGCTGACTGAGTCACCCACTCAAAGTCTTCCCAGCCCAAGAGCACCTCCAGGCCCATTTTAGTCCTACCCCTTAGCCTTGTAAAATAGGAGATAGAAGGAACCAAAGTGGTCCTGCCCTGAGGGGCAAGAGCAGGTCAGCCCGTTTGCACTTAAAGGAAACCTCCATCCATGAAACCCTGACTCAGTGCATGTCCTTGGACCTCGCCACCCACTTGGAAATTCTCCTCCAGGCGTTGGGGCTGAAGCGTGAAGGTAGGGCAGACAAAAGGCTGTGGTCTCTATATGAGGCCCTGAACTTGAGGCAGGCTACACTTTGCCCTTTGGGGCAAGACTGTGATTGGCTTCCCCAGGCTTTCTTCCTAACTTATTCATAGGAGCACTTCTGAAGCTCTGGTTTGGGGTAGTTTTCCTATTTGGAGGCGGTAAGCACTTTGTTACTCACATCTTATATGTCAAATAACCTTTGGGTATTTCCAAAGTTTCTCCACCCACCCACCCCTACCCTGTCCAGAGCTTTTAAGTTAGCCTATGGCTGTCCAAAGCACCTAACAGTTTGTTTCTATTTCTGTCCCCCCCACTGGACTGCAAATATCTTGAGGGACCGGGAAGTTTCTGCTGTTTTTTTCTTTTGTGTCCCTACGGCCTAGTGCGTAGGACCTAACCCATAAAAAGAGCTTAATAAATGTTGAATACAAAAATAAATTAATGCCTTTCTCATTAGTGCCTTAAGTTCCAAAGTTATCAGACTTGTCTGCTTCCTGATGAACAACAGCCTGCAAATACTTGAAAGTTTAATCTTTCTCCAGCCTCTCTTGTCCCAACCCCTGTGACATTTCACCCTGGGACCTACTTTGTAAAATTCTCACTGTGAACCAATGAGAACTTGGCCTCAAATGGTAACCCCAGATATTAATGAAGTCCTTCGGGGAAATTTGCTCCTGATCCTAAACAGTAAAAGTATACAAAATATTGTTCCTTCATCTGTTTTTCACAAGAAATACAAACAAAAAAATATATTAATAAAATCATGTTCTTGGTACATACAGTTCAGTATGTTGGGCTCTTCAGAGAAGTAATTCTATAAAAATTTAACAATAGCCTCCTTCAAAGAAGTGAGAAGTGCCTTTCCATGATAGCTGACTTTGAGAGATACTAGAGCAATTCTCTGAAATTTTTCTGAAGTTTTTCTATGAGCTTCAAAATCGGCAGAACCCTGTGTTCTCTTTGTGGGAAACAGAAGCCCTAATCATCAAAAGGGGTGGAGCCGTTTCCAAAGTGGAAATAAATAATCCTCTTTCACCATCTGTCTTCTTCCTGTTTTCACATAGGTGTCAGTGAGCTGGTCTTTACCGAAAGCCTAATGTGTACACAGGGCATTTCTCTTTACCCATGTAGGGGAGGAAAACTCTTTCCTCTACCCACCTTAGGGTCTCAGCTGGGCCCCTGTAACAAAAGACAGATCGACAAGAGAAAAGCACACAAACTTACTTAATGTAAGTTGTGCATCACACGGAAGCCTTCGTGAGGAAATGAAGAGCTGATGAAACGGTTAAACCTGAGTATTTTCCTACTGGGTTTGATGAAGAGTGGAAAGTCATGGAAGCAAATGAGAGGACAAAAAGGGACTAAAGGTAGGAAACTGGGAGACACTCAGCAAGGCCTGTTCCTTCAGCCTCCGCTCAGCGTCCCTCCATCTTCCGAGATAAGGATGCTCCTTTCCTCCAGGCATAGCGAGGGGCTTATGGCCTGCTCCAGGGAAGGTCAGGAAGTCTTTCCAGCACCTGCTGTTTCCCTAATTCCTTCAGCTTAAAATATGCAGTATGCCAAGGTGCTACATTTGAGGAAACCCTGTCACTCACAATTTAGCACTCAGCTCCTATTATCTCCCAGACAAAATTAAACTTCTTGAGAAGACCTAAGTTTTCTTAGGTCTTTCTGACTTTCCAAAGCACAAGGCTAGCCCTGAATAGTCATATGATACATGTTGATGAATTCTTTGAGTCCTCCCTAAGCACCAATTTCCTGATTGATAATTTGCTCACAAAATAGCAAAGTCAGAGGCTATTAATCAATAGCCTACCACTTATACTTCCATGTATCATCAAAACAGCTCTATGAGACAGATAAGGTAAAGCCAGATATACCATAGGCAAGTTATATAAAACCTTTAGAAAGTAGATCAGGAAAAGAGGGATGATGCCTTCTCCCATTAGATACATTTCAGATCAGTAATCACTCACAGAGCCCTGCTAGATGCCAGGTACACAGCTCAAGGTCTGGAGCAGAAGACATAAAAGAATGATTTTAAAACCACGTGGAAAGTGCTATTAAAAAGGTGTGTGCAAAGGCTGTGGGAGGCCAAAAGACTGAGAATCACCAACCCTGAAAGAGCTGAAAAGGCGTGATGGCAGAAGTGACGTCTGTGTTGGAATGCATCAACACTTACCACGCACGATGCGGGAGAAAGTGATACACGTCAGGCCAAGGAGACTCACGATCTGGAGTTGTGAGCATGGAGCTCCTCCAGGAATGGAAGGTGCTCGGAACAGCTGGGACGGAAGCGTGGTGAGGCCCGAGGCCTTCTGAAGTTTGGATGCATCCTATAGATGACAGGGAGGGAGCTTGTGGGGGCTTTAAAACACAATGCCAGATAACAAGACTTGGTATCCAGAAAGATACATCCAGCAGAAGTGTGGAAGATGACTTCAAGAGGAAACAAACTGGTGACAAAAAGGGGCAGGCACAGCTCTCTTTGTCCTCCCTCCAGAAGACATGAAAACCAACCCTGCAAGTGTCATATTGTCACCAGGAAGTGGTCCTGATGTTTCTAGGGAATCAGACCCTACCTGTGAAGTCTGCACTTCAACCCCCTCATGTGGAACTTCATTTAGGACGGTGGATGCTGCCGAGGCAAGCGTCCTGTTTCCACCACAGCCGCTACTTATGCATCAGACGCTCTAAAACAAGACTCAATGGCTCCACTAGCAAATATTCAGTATCGAGTCCTCTAGTTTCTAACATCATCCTTGATTGTCTTGAAGCAACAATTTTGGTAGTAGCTACTGTAATGTTCTCAGAGAAGGTATGAACTTGTTAACTTCTTTCAATAACAGAAAAGACATCTAAAGGCATTTGTCTCTGATCCTGTAAACCGTGGCAACAGAGTCAGGGGTCAGTTTTTCTTTTTTTTTTTTTTTTTTTTTTTTTTTTGAGACAGAGTCTCACTCTGTTGCCCGGGCTAGAGTGAGTGCCGTGGCATCAGTCTAGCTCACAGCAACCTCAAACTCCTGGGCTTAAGCAATCCTACTGCCTCAGCCTCCCGAGTAGCTGGGACTACAGGCATGCGCCACCATGCCCGGCTAATTTTTTGTATATATATATTTTGGTTGTCCATATAATTTCTTTCTATTTTTAGTAGAGACGGGGTCTCACTCTTGCTCAGGCTGGTCTCGAACTCCCGACCTCGAGCGATCCACCCGCCTCGGCCTCCCAGAGTGCTAGGATTACAGGCGTGAGCCACCACGCCCGGCCTAGGGGTCAGTTTTTGAAGCTCCGAGTACCAAGGCCACATTAAAGTATACGGAAATACAGTGACCAGAACGGCTTTCCTTGAAATGAATTTCAGAAGACCTAGAACAGTACTCCCCATTCCCTTATGGAACTGTGAAACTGCTTCCTTATCTTTTTTCTTTCTTTTTCCAGGAAGAATGACTGAACGGATCAGCAATTTCTCCTTAGCCCATAAAGAAAGACTAATGGCTCCAAAGGCATTTTGAACCCTCTCCTATTTTAAATGGCATCTCTGTGCAAAGCCAAAATACACCCATCTGGTCTTTCAGCTCAATTCCTAAGGGGGAAAAACAGTGAGTCAGAATCAAGCCTTTTATGGGGAAGGACTGCTTGCTGAGCTTTCTTTTCAGCCTGGAAAGCAAGAGAAGATCTCGCCTCAGACAGTGAGAACACACCCAAAAGAGCAGGGAGTCCCACTCCCTCCACTGCAGCACCTGTCCCAGGGGCTGGCGCACAGTTGTAGGGCAACTAGCATCAAATGAGGGCCCCCTGCACTCTGGCACTGTGCCATCTGCTTCAGCTAGACATGATACTGCTTCATTTACTCAACAGCTCCATTTACACATGGAGGGGATTGCAATCCCTGTTTTACATATGGGAGACTGAAACTCAGACGGTTTCAACTTGCTCAAAGTTCCCTACCAGGAAGAGTCAGCAGAGAACTGAGTTCAGTCCCATGACCCACGCCCTGCCCTTTCCACTCCCCACGGTACCTCCAAAGGGGAGAGCTGGGCAAGGCAAGGGCTGCAGCTCTTGGGCAAGTGTGTGCGGACCGGTTCATCCAGCAAAATTACATTTCAAAGCAAATGTCCACATGGTAAATTCAAACTTCCATTTTACCTGCACTGTAAAATCAGGAAAAAATTTCCACAGGAACAAAGTGCCCTGGAAGATGAAGGTGGAAACTTTGTAGTGTACCAGCTACAACTCCTAGAGCCAAGTATGGGCCATAGACCAGCAGCATCAGCATCACCTGGGAGCTTTTTAAAACTGCAGACTCTCAAGGCCTATATCAGGATCGGGCTGTATCTTAATAAGATCAGGTGATTCATGTGTGCAATACAGTTCCAGAAGCACTGTCCTAGCCTTTTTAAACCTTTCTAGCATTTCCCCAGATTACCCTTACATTACATTGCCATCGCATCTCCTTGCCTACACACCAGTCTTTCAATGCATAGGATTTCCATGACTTCACCCTTGCCCACTGGCATGAGTGCATTACATGGTGCTGTGCCTATGATGTCTCCCTAAATGTCATTGACAGAATGAATACTTAACAACCAAGCTCAGAGCCTCGCTCCAACCATGATGTACTTGAATAGATTGCTTTCCACAGATTGAATTAATAATTTAATGCCGTAGTTCTAAACCCTGGAAGCACATGAGAATCACTTGGGGAACTTTCAGAAAATACTGATGCCTAAGTTCTACCCAAGTCCACTTGAATCAGATTCTAATGTACAATAAGGGCTGAGAGCCTAGCCTAATCTATCAATTGTACTGTCCTGTGCATAGTAGATGCTCAATAAGTGCTTGTTGAATCAATCAATCAATCAATTATATTTGAAATCGTAGTATTTACTTAGAGTGACATACAACCTCACTGACAATTCAGAGCTTTCATTTAAGTCACTTATCGAACTGTAATATTACTCTTCCTGATTTAATCACAGAACCAATCCTTTTGTCTCTCACTAGAATATTGTACGTTGAAATTAGCAAATAGGGACTGCCAGCATCATGCTTACAAATAGCTCATGACAGTAACTATCCCATAGTAACAGCAACAACTGGGGACAGACGGGAGAAATCAGGATGGGAGCTCTCAGCTTGGATTCTGGTCAGAGCTGCATTTGTGGTTTGAAGGCCTCTGTGTTTCCCAAGACAGTTGTCACCATGTCAAACAGCGTGGCATCTTCTGGAAGTTTCTGTTTGTGGAGTATGGTAGGTTGAATGCACTGATGGCCCAATTAATGCTCTCTGGGTCTCCATACCCTTTGCGATGTGACATTACAACTCCTCAAATCTCCTCCATACATTTTGAATCTGTGCCTTGACTAATAGAATGCAATGGAAGTGATGGTGTGTTCATTCCAAGCCCAGGCCTCCGGAGGCCTTGCACATTGCTACTCTTGTTTTGTGGAACCCGTCATGACTATGGGAACAAATCTGAGCTGTCCTGCTGGAGGATGAGAGACCACATGGAAGGGGCACTAGATATTCCAACAGAGCCTGGAAAAGACAAGCCAAGGTCAGCAGAGGGGCACATGCAGCCCACAGCTGACTGCAGTCATGCGAGTCAGCCAAGCGAAGACGAGAAGATGCACCCAGCTGATGCATTGACCCACAAGCAATAAGAGATGCTTTTTCTTTTAAACATAAATTTTGGAGTGGTTTGTTATATAGCAGTAGCCAACAGGGACAAGGAAAATGACTGATGGGCCAGTTTCTTTAAGGTCAGAACGGTCAGAACAGCTTAACTTGGTGATGGAAGTCATCTTCCTTGTTCCACATCAGGAGAAAAATCCATCTCTATAAAAGCCAGCTGTTTCTTATATCCATCTTCTCCCAAGAAGCATTCGTACTATGAATGCATAAATGCATTCTTTGCCAGTTAAGATAAGGCTTTTCTTTCTCATTATCTTGCCAGTTAGGCACAAAACAATGAACAGTCTGTTCTGTTACCAACCATCTGTCATTAATTATTATTAACTACTGAGTTAAATTAACTTTGGTGCTCTGCTCAGTTTTCAATCCACCAGACCAAGCACAAAGACTCCATCAACAGCTTCTCGCATGCTTTTCAAACCTATGCAAAGCAGTCAATTCTGCCCAACTCATATGCAGATAATGAGAAGGATTTCTTCTACTAAGCAAGAGCCATAAGCTCTCAGTTCAAACACCTGATAGCTGCATTTGAGTTCTGAGCAGAATCCTCCGAGTTCTTCCCTGGAACACTTTGTAGACTCCCCTTTAGGCCAGGTACACATAGCACACAGCAGCTTTTTCTTCTTCTTTGGTAGGGATTCTTCGTTTATGAACTAATATTATTTGCCATTTACTGAATTTCAACCATGTGCTAAGAGTATGTTCTGGGAGCCAGGACGGGTGCAGACCCTGAGTAGAGAGCTAGTCACTTTACTAAGGCAAGCTTGCAAGGAGTGTTATTTGCCAAGAATCCAAAAGGAATAGAACGGATTACCTTTATAGTTGAGTAATGGCCCCTGTAACTCAGTTTCTCTGGTAAGTAAAGAAGCGAGAAGATGTGAAATAGAAGTTTCAGCTGAGGCACCAGAACTAGCGGTGCCACATTCTAAACTGCGTGTGAGACCATCAAGGTGCAGGCTTTACATTAGAGATGATCAAAGTCCATTTTGTGACTCTTACCCTGGAACCCCTCTCCTTTCTCACATCTTCTTTCTCTCATGTAAGAGGATGGGGGATTAGAGGAAATACTTATGAGAGACCTATTGTATGCTGAGTTCAGATGGGCCACCGGGATCCCTCACCTCAAATCTAAGGAAGGTGGCCATAACAGGACCCCTTGGAGACTATGACATGTGTCCTCTGAATTTGGGGGACCGGGTGACTCCCATGTAGAAAATCTGGCTGGCTATCTGCTTCAGTGGCAGAGCAAAGGATGGCGGGTTGGAGCTGTGCCCTGATGCAAGGATGCCCGGACACATTCCGGTGCACGAGATGCGGTCACTGGTGTGAGGGCACAGCGGAAGGCCTTTTTAGAGTCTCCCAGGATGGCTGCCTGCAGGGGCAACTAGTGCCCAGCAGAGAGATGCCAGAGGTACCACCAGGTGCCTGGGGCTGAGCACAGGAAGCAACCAAGCCCGGTGGGAACATCCCCCTCACTAGAGAAACTGTAGGTGAGACACGGCAGCCACTGGGCAGCAGAAGGGGGTAAGAAGTGGAGGTGCTTAAAGAACCTATCAAGTGCAAATGTGGAAACGGTCCACTTCAAACACCTGCCAGACCCCAAAACAAAATGCCAGTTCCCGACAGTTAATTAAGAACTTTCCTGGCCTTTTCCCTACTCTTCCTCACTGCAGCTGCCCTGGTGGGGTCCGATGGAGGAGAGGTAAGAGTGACAGGCTGGGAAAGGGGGAAAGGGCAGCCCAAGGGGAGCCGCAGGCTCCAGTGGGTCTCAGCAGGGAAGAAGTAACGTGAAACAGTAAAGTGTCATTTCACTGGACTGCATATATTAATCACGGGGCGGGGGCGGGGGGGGGACTTTTATTCCCTAAAAGTGGCCTGAAAAGTCATGGGGCAGCCTTAAGTTTCCTAGGGGAAAGGGGGAAGACGTAGGTCTACCGAAAGAATTGGAAGAATGTGTTCTGATGACACCAGGCAAGGCCCAGGTCTCCACCATCACGACCACACAGGCATTGGTGCTACCTGCAGGCACGCACACTCCTGCTGCAGCAGAGACCGCGGGGCTGCAGCCTGGAGGATAGAGCAAAAATACGTCCATAAATCACAGGCACCTGAATCCTAAGGGACATTTCACTCGCCCTCTGGCTGCTTCACGAGCTTCTTCCTCAGCTCCCCACATGAACTCTGACGTGCTGACGGGGCCTCGGTTTCCTGCAGAGGGTAACAATGGTACCACGGCAGCCGCAGGGGCATACTTTCATTTCCCATCACTGCTGTAGCAAATGGCCTCAAACCTGGTGGCTTCAAACAACCGAAATTTATTCTCTCACAGTTCTGGAGGCCAGAATCCAAAATCAGTTTCGCGGGACCAAAGCAGGGCCACGCTGCCCCCGGAGACTCCAGGGAGAATGTGTTCCTCGCTCCCTCCAGCTTCTGGTGGCCGTCAGCTTTCCTCGTCTCGTGGCCGCACCTCTCCAGTCTCTGTGGTCACATTGCCTATTCCTTTTCTGTCTGTGCAGTAAAATCTCCCGCTCTCTCTAAGGCTACATGTGATTGCATTTAGGGCCCATTATCCAATAATCTCCCATCTCAAATCCTTAATTTAATCACATGTTTTCCCATATAAGATAATATTCAGCCTTTTTTCATGTAAGGTAACATCACAGGTTTCAGGCATTAGAATGTCTTTTGGGGGCTGTTATTCAGCCTACCACAGAGTGTCAAGGGATTTAAGAAAGCGTTTAAGATAAGGTTAATGCCTGATGCATAACCTGAGGCACAGAGAGGTTAAGTAATTTCCTTAAGCCTACACAGCTGCACAGTAGGCAAGTCAGGTCTCGAAGAGGCCAAGCCTCCTCCTGACTAGTTAAAAGCTTTGCCTTCTACCACACACAGTGACAAATGGTACTGGAATCCTTTATATGCTGTACCTATTTTCAAGTTTTATTCAAGCATCCTGCAATAGTTTCCTCAAAAGAAAATCTCCATTTGGAGGCTTCCAGGAAAACAGGAAAGAAAAGAGTTTCCCAAAAATTCAATCACTAGAGTTCTCATCCATTTCTACTCCAGTACCATTTAAAGATCTCACAGACCAAAAAATAAAATATGGGATTTCTTTTCTGGGAGGGGAAGAGCTGGAGATATAATAAAACACCACCAAATAGTGGTCATGGAGTCTCGCTGCAGAAAGTGCTAAATGAGTAACTATTTTGAGCAGAACCACGTCCAATCATTTACTGTGAAATCACAGGGTGGAAGAGCCAGCCGGCGATTGCTTCCAACCTTCTCTAGTGCGTAAGTGTAAACAAGCAGTGCTCAGTATGGGTCCCCGTGCCTGGGAGGTGCGAGTCGTAGTCTGGACCAAAAGAAGCAGGGAGATCTAGCCCAGCACTGGTGAAGAATGAGGGCAGCAGTCAACCTTTGGAGAAGTCCCCAAACTGCCCCCTCACCAAAACTTCTACAGTGCGCACACTTCCTACCTGTGTCTGCAGAAGCCCGGGGCCAGCACGCAGCCAGGCTGCTTGGGAGGCGGTAATGCAGCAGTCATCCGTGGTGACGTAGTAATCCAAGGACCCACCAGAATAGAACACGACGTCAGTGAGTTAGTGTCAATAGCAGGGGCAGGGAAGACTGCAAGAGAGGAGAGGTGGGACCACAGAGGAGCTATGAAGTGAGGGTTGGCTTCTGGTGGGCCATCTCTCTGGAGACCAAGGGAAAAGGTGAGAAAACTGACTGTCTGGGATGGAACAGTATTCGCAGAATGTTGCAGAGATTGGTGCATCAGAAACAGAGGGTGGCCGGGCATGGTGGCTCACACCTGTAATCCTAGGACTTTGGGAGGCCAAAACAGGAGGATTGCTTGAAGCCAAGAGTTCAAGACCAGCCTGGACAACATAGCAAGACCCTGTCTTTACAAATAAAAAGAAATTAGCCAGGCATGGTGGCACACACCTGTAGTCCCAGTTACTCAGAAGGCTGAGGGGGGAGGATCACTTGAGCCCAGAAGTTCAAGGTTACAGTGAGCTATGATCACACCACTGCACTCCAGCCTGGGTGACAAAGTGAGACTCTGTCTCTAAAAAACAAACAAACAAACAAAAAACCACAAAAACAAACAAACAAAAAAAAAAAAAACAGAGGGAAAAGCTTAATTTCTTTGATAGTTTTAGGGAAGCCCAAAGGAAAGCCAAAGACTATTTAGATAATTGGAAAAGCTCATGTCTTAGACATCATGAAATCAGTGGGCTTTGCAATCTGCACTTATCTTAAAATCAGTGGCTGTCAACATGCTAAATGCTAAAAATATGTCCTTTCCCTTTCTCTATTTTGTGAACCTAAAAATATTGAAGTCATATGGGTGTTTCTACCTCTGCCACCCACTGAGTGTCAATTCAAAGGTGAAACTGTTATAATTAGTCATTTTCCAATGATCTTGACTTTCTTCCATCGTCTTCCAAACTCAGGGATACAAAATCTGTTAAAAGGGAATTTGCCTCTCTCAAAAAATCTCATCAGCTAATTATATCCTTGAGTTGAGCAGATCTTGGTAGCTTTCCTCTTCTTGAAATAAAAAAAATTCACTCCTTCCCATCCTGAGTTGCAGAAAGGGGTAACTCTTCCTGGATTTTCCACTCAGCCCTGACTCCTACGGTCTCCACAATGATTCACTATCAAAAAAGGGAACCCTTTATTATATTGATTTTATTGATCTTGTACAGCTTTGGCCCAACACTGAAAGCGGACACAGGGGCCTGAACTTCATGCACAACCAAACGTGCGTTTAACAATAACAGAAAATATCCGAGCTGACTCAGACAAGTGATGGCGCTCACCTCAATTCTGAGCTCGCTCTTTTACAGCAGTTCCAAAGTCCTGCTCCTTAGGGCCCCGATTCCTTTGCCAAGCTCTCCCATGTTATCCTATTTTCCACATCAGTTTTCAGTATAAAGTCAAATGACAGCTAGCCTTAGGCTGTGTCCGGGTCAGAATGACGGCACCTTTCAATGGCCACCGTGGGGTTTTGATGCAGACACTTCAGGCAGAAGACAAGGCCTCCTTAGCATTTCAGCCCATTTTCTGATCATGAATGGCAAAGGGGGTCCAATCTGCTTGCCAACACGGACTGAAGTGACTGCGTTCACAGCACTGTAGGGTTCTCAGGCTGCAAACTGGCTCCCTGGGGAAGAACACCACGATCACCTAGCGAGGGCCGGGCAGCACCTGGGGCCATGCATCTATTTGCCAACCCCATTCAAGATGGAGCCACCTTAAAGCCAGCGTCACCTGGTCAAGTGTACGTTGGCCTGGTGTGCAGAGCTCTGGATACCCCGTGGTTGACTCCTGTGATTTCAGACAGCATCTCTTTGCTTTACGTTCTCCTGCAGGAAAACAGTTGGTTGACAATACTTCCTCTCAGAGGTGCTTGAAGATGAATGGGCTACTTTAAAAGCAGGTAGAGCTCTTCAGAGGCACAGCACTACATAAATCCCAGGCAATAGTGCAGTTAGTGTCAGAATTACCTATCTAAAGAAACAAGTCTCTTAGGTCACTGGATTTCAGTTTTGGTGAGGTATAATAAATAAATTGCTACCACAGGAGGCTAAGATGAATTGACCAATAAGAATACTTTATAAGCTTAATCTATAATTGAAGAGTTTGACTTGTTGTGTTAACGCCACCTGGTCAAGCCTCTGGCGTGCTGGCTAAGAAAGCGCAGAACTGGCGGAGGTGATCTTCTCAAGCACAGGTGAGAGAGGGCCTCTTACTTCCATGCCACGAGGCTGGGGGAGCCTGGAGCCCACTGCATGCCTCCCCGGACCACCGTTCTCCTGTCTCTGCCACTGTTCTCAGCACCTGAGCAAGCCCCGCACTTGAGCAGCAGAGTCAATGGACTCACCAAAAACATAATTCCATGGCTCAGCACCACCCTCAGAGCTGCAGGTACAGGGACTTCTGTGGCTGGCACCCTGGACAGGAAGCAAGTGTCTGCAGTGTCCTAAAACATATGTGTGTATGTGTGTATATTCATATATATGTATATATATGTGTGTGTGTATATATATCTCACAGGTGTTGCAGAGGATGATGAATAGGAACAAAACTGTCTTGAAACTCCTGTGTCATTAACACAGTGACAAGAATGGAAAGCAAACACATATAATTCAGGTTCAACTGGATAATGACAGAGAACCCTGGAACTGGTGGGTTGAATCTCAGATTCTTGTCTTAGCTCTGCTGGCCCGATGGATGCATTAGCTCTCCATGTCTTTATTGGTAGGGGAAGAAATTAGACTGGGTGATCTCAAAGGTTCTTCCAGTTCTAACTCTGTGAGTCCTTGAGTCTGGTTTTAGGTACGAGACAAGGTGGTATGCCCCATTAGCACAATCTTTAGCTTTCTGAAATCCATAGGACACCTTTTTACCCCAGAAGGTATTTGGCTGCAGTAGTTGGGGATTTCTAGGTGTCAGACACACCTGGGGGGAAAGTACCAATGTGGTCTCCTTCAGGAGGCAGGGGTCTACTCTGTCTTCTCTCCCAACACTGGACTCAGGAAGGCAGGAGGGCAAATCCATCCAGATACTGTCTAGGATGAGGGTAAACAAATGGGTCAACCTTTGCACCCACCACTGGGACCACAAAACAAAGAGTCTCAGAGTACTATGAGTTTCACTAACATAAATAAGAAACTTGGGGATCGAGGACACCAGAGCCATGTGGAGGTCAGAGGTCCCCTCTGCATACACCACACACTTTCTGTTAGTTAAATGGAATTAAATAGCAGGAGTTCCCCCAACCACCCCCCCAGTGGTCTGTCCACTCTAAAGCCCTGGGGTTCAGGAAGGACCAGGGCAGCCCCTGTAAGTGGTCAGAGGTATGATCCTCAGAGAGATCAGGAAGGAGGACTTCTTTCTCAGGCAAAGATCCCCTCTGGCCACTTCAGGCCTCAGGACACAGGGCCAGGAAGACAGCGCTAGATTTGGCGTTGCACAGGTTAGGTTCTGACAAATGGTGGCTTAAGTAAATTGAAATATGACTTTAGCCCTCGCTTAGCACTTCAGCATGAGTAGCCTCCAAAAAGTGAAACTATTGTATAAAAGCCTTCTAGTAAAAGCCCTGAGTCACCTGATCTACTTCAAACTTTAGAGAAGAATTATTGGCTTTTCTACCACCGTTCTTTCTCATTCTGAAGAGCAATCCTGAATTCTGTTCTAATCACTTCAGCATTTAGATTTTTTTTTTTTTTAAATCTTGCTTTAAGTAGTTTCATATTTGATTTGGGGGGTGGTACATTTGCCAGTTTATGATAAAGGATAAAACTCAGGAACAGCCAAACTGAAGGGGTGCATGGGGCAAGGTATGGGGGAGGGGCACAGAGCCCCAGTGCCCCCTGTGAGCACCCTCCCAGCACCTCAGTGTGGTCACCGACCCAGAAGCTGCTGACTGTTGAAAACTATTTCCTTAGGATTTTCCGAAGGGCTTTCACCTGATAGCGTGACCCCGCTGCGGATGGGCGCCTTCCAGTGGGCCATCTCATCTGACGCTCAGCGCAGGCACGCTGCCATTACTGCCACCTCACAAATGCAGGATCTGTCTCTGTCAGGGTTGCTGGCCAAGCCCAGCTGCCTTGGGCTTGTTTTGCCCTCAAGATACATTTTTAGGACTTCAACTCTTCCTGTCGCCTGAAGAAATCCTGGGATGGTTTTGCCAACAAGTCTCACATCACCATTTGTTTGCATCTACCTCTGGGAGCTACAGCCTGGAAAAGAAGAGCTCTGTTCATGATCAACTTCCCTTTTAAAATGCAAATAAATCTGATACAAACTCATTATAATGACACGGACTTGACTGGCCACACATATGACTATAATTGTTTTCTTAAGAAGGATCAAGAAAATAAAAGCACAAATCAGCAGAACTTCTTAAAACTTCTGTGTGGTAGATCAATTGGGCCAGCTCTCAACCAAACCACCAGGCATCAATACCCCTATTCGATCTTCTGCCATCTTTCGACTCATCTCTCCAAGTAGTGGTGGCCTCTGTCCATTGAGCCCTCCATAAAGGTGTTCCCATATTTCATCAAAATCTAAAAAAGAAGTGAAATAATCTGTCATCAGCCTCTTGGTGTGAACAGGTTGCTCATCTTCTTAACTCTCCCAAGTATATTTCATATTTTAAGCTTATTTCTAATATTGAATGAAAGGAAGGCTTTTCTGTTGTTAATAAAATGTTAGGTGTTGGAAGCAGTTGGAGTATTTGGAATATTTGGATGGGCTGGGGGAAGGGACAAAAAAAGCTTCCCAGGAACCCACGAAGAGTTTTTTTTTTTTGTTCTTTTTCTTTTCTTTTCTTTTTTTTTTTTTTTTTCGTTCACAGTAACCAGAACATAACGAAGAGTTTCTTGTCTACGGTAGTATCTCAGGGTACACGTTTTGACCCTGACCCAAAGCTGAATGGATGCCCAGTTTTGAATGACATCCAAAAAATGCAATGTGAAGTCATGCCGCTTATTAAGATTACTGACTTTAGTTTCCTAGTCTTCAAGTTTTGCCTGTGTCTGAACTCCTCTGCAGGAGGGCTTGTTGCGTAAATGCATGTGTGTATGTGTGTGGAGTACTGTGTGTGTGTGTGTGTGTGTGTGTGTGTGCATATGTACATGAAGATGTGGAATTTTTCAATGCATAAAACTTAAGCTAAATTATTGTTGGAAGTAAAAATTACTTATAGGTGAAGAACCTGAGAGACAAGGAAGGTGAAGTGGCTTGTTCAAGGCTTGAGAACAAGTCCCTGTGAAATCAGAGGCAGGCCACTCATCCAGAGCCCCTCGAGGCTTGTTTGCACCCCACTTACTCCTGGCTTCTCCCCTTTCAGCTCAGTGTTTCTCAGAGTCTCACCAACAGTCCTTAGCCTTTTTCACATGGGTCACAATTGGGGTAGGTTGTTATTCTATCTGCTGATTATTACTATATTAGAAAATTATCAGTTTACTGAACCAGCTACTATTCTGCCTAAGGAAGCACCAAGGAATACATTCGGACCTTTGAGCACGTGCTCAAGCCTCTCTTCTACCCTACCCTTCAATCCAACCGACGTATGATGGCTTTTTTGCTGTGTCAATGTGGCTGGGCTACAGTGCCTGATTATTCAACCAAACACTAATCTAGGTGCTGCTGTGAAGGTATTTTGCAGACATAATTGAATTCTCTGATAAGTTGACTTTAAGTCAGAGAGGTTATCCTGAATAGTCTGGATAGGCCTAATCAGTCAGATAAAAGACCTCCAAATTAGGGCTGCAACTTCCCTGAAAAGAAAAGAAATGCTTCCTGTATACAGTAGCCTCAACCTGTGCCTTTGAGTTCCAGGCTGCCATGATCTTTCAACTCTGAGGACCTGCCCTGTGGATTTTAGATTTGCTTGATCAGTACCAATTACATGGACCAATTCCTTATAATAAATAAATGGATGGGTGGAGAGATGGATAGATAGACGAATATTAACAGACAGATAGAGATATAGATATGGTTACAGATATACAGATACATAGATGTAGAAAAATATAGATATAGATCTCCTACTGGTTCTGCATCTCTGGTTGAACTCCAATACAGATTTTGGTACCAGGAGTGGTGTTAAAACCCATGCATAGTTATACCCTGAATAATATACTCAGGTTTCCCTAAATTCCACAGCTGCTAAACTTGAAACAGGTCATCAAGTGAGAATGAAAGTAGATGAGATAAAAGTAGCCAACCATGGATCTGCAATGTGAAAGATGACAAAAAAAAAAAAAAAAAAAAAGTAGCCTTAAATTCTTCCCCTCCCTCAAAGGGTCTATTTCTCCACTCTTGAATTCGGGTTGGCCATATGACCACCTTTTGTTACAGGGCTTTAGCACAGGTGATGCAGTCTTTAACAGCACTTGCATATGGCGGCTTGGTCTCTTGCTGCTCCTGAGACCCCCATGACTGCCGGCACATGAAGATGCCCGGGCCAGTCGCCAGTTGTCTCTATTGTCCTGGTTGACAGTCTGACAAACACCAGGTCACACATGCATGAGCCCAACCGACATCAGCTGAGCCCACCAGGACCAGAAGGACCACCCAGCCAACCCACAGAATTCTGAGCTAAATAAACAGTGGTTGTTTTGAGCCACTTATCTGTGGGGTGGTTTGTTAGATAGCAAATGCTTGCTGATACACGTGGGAACTGGGTACTCACTTGTTACATTTGAGATGGGGTCTAGGGAATTTTATAAAATCTGCTGTCTCCCTCAATGTTCAGTTTTATCCACACTTCCATGAGCACTCCATGTTATTCCTGACTTACAATTCTTTATGGATGGCAGGCGTTTCCATGTGTCTTACAAGCAGAAGCACTGACAGTCCTTGGTTTAGGGCATCTTCTCGAGGATCTTTGCTCAGCAAATAGCCTTGGAAGACAGATAGTGTCAGGCTCTGGAGCACAGGGCAGGCATGCTTTGCTCAGTGTAAAAGATGTGGGTTCCACAAGCTCAGAGATCCTCTCCTATAACACAACCCACTGCCTATGCAGATGTCACCTGGTCCTGTTTGTATCACCCAGCCACAAGAAATCGCTAATATTCTGGCCACTGCTACTGCTGTGAGTAATAAAGTTCTTTGTCTCTCACCCAGGAGCCTCCAGACTTGTGCCAACATTCATGAAACTATGGCAGGCTAATCTGTTAGCTTGCAAGGGGGTAAAATCTCAGACCTTCCTTAGTTCTTGACAACAACTAACCAAAACTCCTGTATGTAAAACTATCAGCCAAACTCATGTAGGGAATATTGCTTAGTGTTTGTAAAGGTCCATCTCTCTGCAATTTACCCTGGAAAAGCACATTATGTGCCTGTTCTCAGAAACCCCAAGGCAGTGGCATCTGTACACATCCTTCTTTTTCCTTTAAAGGATACAGGATAAAGGCGTGAAGCCAAATGCACTTTTTAAATCTTTAAAGAAAAAGGAAATGGCAAGCTAGACACAGATATACTAAGAATGTAGAGGTTTAACAGTAAAAGGAAAACATAGTTGGTCTTTCCACTTCCTGCGTTTCCCCCCAGCATTCAGCAGAAAGGAAGCTGACCTGAGTGGCCTCAAGCACAAACTCCGTCACAGGGGCACACAGATTCAGAAATCAGTGAAGCCAGAAAACTTTTTAAGCCTGTACTAGCTTAGGAAAAACAATCCTGGTTCTGGTTCCATTGACCACATACACAGGACTTTTCAGGCATCGTAGCATTTTAACACAGTTCAAAACTCTATTCTCAGGGCAAGAGAGACTTCAACATTTGCTCCTAATTTTGGTGTCTTTAGTTCAGCCATTTTTACCAGGAAGTTCTGTCTACACATTTAACTCCTTTTCAGATTTGTCAGATAAGCCATTATTGTTAGACTGGACCATTGGGAGGAGAGAGATGACACAGGAAAAATTCTGAGGCTCTCTTAGGACAGCAGTTAAATTCCTGCTTCCATGTCCTACAGATGAGCAGTTACTTAATAGCAGCATCTTAGCTGAGCCCTAGTGGGGCTTCCAGAAAATGTCCTTGTCTTCTGTCTTTTCCCACAAGCCTCAGAGTCTGCAGGACGTGACCGGTCTCCATGCTATGTCACCCATAAGGTACAGTTGCTCCAGGTATATGTGGGACAGTGAATTTCAACCCTGATTGCTCAATGGAAACATCTGGGAAGCTTTTTTAAAAATTCTGATTTCCAGTGGCCCTACTCCAGGCCAATTAAATTAGAATATCAGAGGAAGGAAGGTAGAGTACTGACTCTTGCTAGTTTTAAAAAATGCTCAGGTGATTGCAATGTGCAGTCGGGAGTGAAAACCTTGTTAGGGCAAAATACTAAAGTACAACTCTGGGCTTAGAATATTAACTCAAATGGCCTTCTTCTAAAATCTATTCCATTCTAAAGGGGGGAGTAAAGTGAGTTTTGAGATATATACATAGACATATATTAAGATATATATCAAATATATATATATATATATCTTCACCTGAATTGAAGATCAGAGCTCTTATTCATTGTTCATTCATTCAATAAATATTTGCTCATCCCCTGGTAAATGTCAGGCACTACCCTCAAGGAGTCATAGTCCAGACGGGAGGACAGAGAAGAGAACCAGCAATTCTAATACCACAGAGGGGAATGCGGAACACTACAAGGGCACAGTGGAGGGGCGCAGGCCTTTCACATGGGGGCGCACATCTTTCCGCTCCCGCCTGCTGCAGTCCTTGGCCGCCTCCCCCTCACACTCCCCCCAACCCCACCCGCCTCCCATTCCTGAAATCTCTTTGCACTTGTGACTGTGAGGTCTGGGTTTTAATGGGAACTTCATCATTTGCATCATTTACCAAAGCCAGATGGTACTTTCAAATAAATCTGATGAGCACCTGAATAGCTTTTTCCTCTCCAGTTTAAAACAGAGATTTCCAGAAAGAACAGGAAAAAACAACTGACATTCCTAAACCCCAAGGTTATGTGGAAATTCGGAAGTGACACATTCTGAGTACTTTTCAAGCTAGCGAACAGGCTGATGAAATGGGTCCCTGGCGTAATCTGCATGGGGGAGGTGCCACAGCAGAACCTTCTAGGGAAAAATATCTGCACAGAGCTGCCAAGGAGCACATGCAAATTGGAGCGGAGAAGATGAGTCCATGCCCAGACCTTGACAAAATATGGGGGAATGAAGACTCGTATTACTTGCTCTGACAGACAAGTGGTAACTGTCTCACTCACATCGGGAATTACAATTTGCCTTTGTTTTCCTGTGCTGTCAGGCATCCTCCACAAAGTGAGCAATGCAGGCAGACCTCTTTTCTGGGAATGCTGAATCCTGAAGTGCACTTTTTTGATTTTCTGGAATAAACACTGTTCCCATGTGCCCTTCATTCTAAGCTATGACTAAGAGAGGAAAACTGGATTTGAATACGAGCCTTACAGCTTGATAGCTGGATGTTAGGAAAGTCATTTAATCTCTCTGGATTCTCAGTTTCCTGCTCTGTAAATGAAGACAATGATCCCAGGATCATTGTGGAGGCTGAATGAAATGACACACGTAACGCTTTCAGTTCAAAGTCTGGCACGAGACAGGTATCCAAAAGGAGGAGCCACCAGGATCTTCGCTGTCCAAACCTACACTTAGAATGTAGTGACTTTGAATTTCTGACTGCTTGCAGCAGAGCCCTGTTTCTCTTTATTTAATAAAGAAAAAAGAAAGAAATCCTGCCTTTCATAAACAGTATCTCCCAAATCTGTACCGAGCAGATGTGAGACAATATCAGGAAGCTGACACATCAAAACCCAGCCCTCTCACACTGCCGAACTGTGAAATGTCCGTCATATCCTGTTACTGAGTGTCTATTTAGCCTCTTTAACATTGTCACCGTTAGGCCAAGTCTTCAGAGAACTCCGGTAGGCAAATGGAGAAAAATATGACTTCCTCTGAAGTTTAATAATATTCTTTTATTCCAAAATCCCTTCCCAGACTGGGCCCACGCATATAAACTGCGGGGGTGAGATGACAAGGCTGATGATTCTTTAAGAAGCACCGAGGACGAAGCAGGGTAGGCACCCTGAACAGGCGCATTTGAAACTGGAGTCTTCCTGGCTCGGGGACAAGCCCTGGAGAGCTGGCCTCAAACCGTAGGACTCTTAGGTGGCACGTGCTCAAACCAAGGGCCAGCATATAATCTTCTGAATGGCTCTCCTTGGTGCAGTAGGACAAATTCAGACATTTACAGAAAGCAGTTCTGACGGGACTTCCAACAATTCACTGCGTTGCCAGAAATCAAGCCCTTGTGTCCTCGGCTCCCAAGATAATGGAGTCATTCTAACTCGTTTAGCAGGGGCGGTATGGAAGCAAAATCAGGCTTGAGAAGCGACTTCTCTTCATCTTTAATTTTTAACCTTATCTTCTTTTAGCACTGACTAGGAAATGAATAAATTTAGACTTAGTGAGTTGGCCACATCTCAAGCACTGAGCTAATGCTACATTTTCTTGTAAAAATGGGAGGCTACTTCAGAAATGTACATGTCATTTCAAAACAACATGTAGGTGCTCAAGTGTCTGCCATATTCTTGATCCCCAAAAGTGAAAATAAAAGGAAAAATAGGATACAGAGATATTGAAGAACCCCAAAGGAAGAATGAATAAAAGGTGCTGTTTATCATAAGCAAGGCCATTATAACTGGTCAATTAATTTTAAGAAATCAAGGCTATAAGTTATAAAATCAGATACATCCTGTCTAAAGCATGTTATTTTAATTTAGAACATGGAAATGCATATCTGCTCGCCAAGGCCTTTCCACTGGGTATGGGTCCATTGAGTCAAGCTTCCCACTGTCTTTCTTGCAAAAGCCATAGTCAGCATGCAGCACCCTGGTTGAGACTGCTGGCTCTTCACCTGAATCCATTCTCTCCCTCTCTATCACAATAGGATTACGGCTCAGCATGTTTCTGCCCCAATATCAGCACACATCTTCCAGTCTCCCTTACAGTTAGGTATGGCCATGTGACTGAGTTTTGTCGATGGAATGCTTGCAAAAGTGATGTGTGTCACTTCTGGACTAATGCCCTTGGGTAAGGGTTCTGGCTTCTCCATGCTCCCTCTCCTCTTCCTGATTCCAGAGCCCATGAAAACATGTTTTCAACCATTTAAATAACAATAAGGACCTATAGGTCCACAGATCTAAATGGTTAAAAAAACAAACAAACAAACAACAAAACCCTGTATCCCTGAATGATTACACAAAACAGACTTCTCTCTAACCCAGAATACTCACCTTGGACTCTTACATAGAAAAACAAGTAATTAAAATTCAATCTTCTTTAAACCATAGAATGATTGTCATGTCCCTGCGCAGTGGCCTCCGTCTCACTCTCACAGTCCAACCCATCTGTGCTGTCCAGTTCCACTTTGCTAACACGGACTACAAACTTAAGGAGATGTAGGAAACAACCTGAGGGTAGAATCCCTCTATATTCTTAATGGCTTTCCCTCTGTTTATTACAGAGGTCTCACCTACACCTTATTTGACCATTTTTAAGGTCCGTGTTTTTATCAAGTCTTTACAATGCATTCAATTTCATTTTCATAGGAATACTTTTCTTCATTTTCACACTCAGGTCATCCTTTTGAAGTAATATTTAGTTAAATGATTGAATTATGTAATTACAAAACACTACGGCTGGCATAAACCTATTGCGAGCACACTGACCCTTGGTGTGATTGCTCTATTACAAACCACCCTCAAACCTCGGTGATTTAAAACACGACCATGTTTTAAACTCATAACTCTGCACTCAGGAATGTAGGCTGGGCTCCGCTGAGCTCCTTCATGTCCTTCATGCGTGTTGGCTGCAAGTCAGCTGGGCGGTGCTGCTCTAGGGTTGATGGGATGTTGGCTGAGGTGACGGGGGCGACTGGTCCGTCCTCCCGTGGGCTGCCTGGGCTTGTTCAGTGAGCCGTGGTGTGCAAGGCCGCTGGAGGCCTAGGTTCAGATCTGGCACCATGTTGCGTCTGTCACATTCTATGATTCAAAGCAAGTCACAAGGCCAGCCAAGATTCAAGGGAGGGGGTTAGTTGTGAACATTTTTTATAAATGGTCTTCTACACCTGGTTGATAGCCAACTTGAGCGGTGGGAACAGAAGCGAATGAGCAAACCTCGAGAGTAACCTCCTAGCTGAGAGTGTGCCAGTGGGTGCCAAGTGCATCAGTCCGTGTGATTCCCAGAGGGAATGGAGATCATCGGTTATTCTAGGAACCATGAAATAGAAGCATTAAAGACAGCTCCTGCTATTTCCAAACCTTGAGACACTTTCTGAGCAAGACAAGCACCTTCACCTTACAAGTCATAACCACTTTGCGATAAGAATGACATGGCAGACAGTGGTTTGGCGCTCACTAAACACTCCCACATCTTTCCTCCTTGTCCAGGCCATGGGACTAGTTCATGCTCAAGGACTATGTTGCTTCTGGATGGAAGCAGATAGAAGCCAGTGTGTCTCCTCAATCCCCCTTTTCCCTTTTAGCCGTGACCTTGAAATCCTGGATGGTGTAGCTACAGGATTAAGGAAGGCCACTCAACCTAGATCAGACTTTACATGAGTGAGTGACGAAACTTTGCTGTGTTCGGCCAGAGATTTCAGATTTCAGAATGTGTCTTGCACTCCATGTGCAAGTCTATCATGATTTATTCAAATGGTAACGTGCAGCTGAACATGCATAAGGCCTCCAGGGAGGGTGGCATGGTTGTTAGGTTGGGACAAGGAGGAAGAGGAACAGATGCTTTGTCTAGGGGGTTTCTATTGAGAAACAGATGACATTAGGAGATGTTTTGTCTCCTAGGAGGAACAAATTGACCAGAAGGGGGGCTTCCAAGAAAGAACAGATGATATGTCAAAGGGTCCCCAAGGACTGACCAGATATTTGGTCTACGATAGGGGGTCTCCAGGGACTGACCAACCAGAAAGAGATAGAAAGGCCACAAAGTGGAGATATGATCAAGGCCATAAATGAGAGTCTTTGAAACATGTGTACAAGTAAGGTGACAGTGTCCTCAAGTGACCTACCCTGATTAACATAGTAAAAATCATACCCACCCATGCTACAACAGTTTACAAATACCATGGCAACCCCCTGAAATTGCCTTATAAGGTTAAAAATGGGGAGGATTCCCCATTCCAGGAATTCTCCACCTTTTTCCAAGAAAAACCATGAATGTTTCACCCTCCACTTAACATAAAATTAGGAAATCAACATTAAAGGGAAAACCTTGTTAAACTCAGGGTCTCCTCCATTTTTGGGTTGACCCATTCCTTCTCTGGAATGTATATGCTTTAATAAACTTTAGCACTTCGCTTGCTTGCATCTGCTGATCTACTCATTTGCTCTGTCGACCTGGTACCAGTAACCATTCCTCAGTAATGGGAACCAAGAACCAGGGAACACAGACCTGACTTCTGGTCCCCACCTGACATGGTCTGTGAAGTGCATCCGTGTCCTGGAATCAGAATGCAATGATTCTTTAACTCATGTAGTTCTTAAAAGAGATTCCAAGGAACACTGAATTCCTACAGTCTCAGGTTAGTTATATCCCCAAAAATGACTAGTTTTTTAAAAAGAAAAAAAAAAGAGTTCTTTGACAAAATCCACATAGTCCAAGCCCCAGGAAAATAATGACTTGAAAGGTTATGCTCCATAGGCCCAAAGTCACCCCCAACTCTAGAGCCTTGGGTAGTGGGGAGTCAGGTCCTATGGTGGACAGAAGGGACACAATATGTCTATTTTGATTTTACTCTGAATAAATCTCACTACTCAGGACCACTGGGCACTGACTCATCTAATAGATCACCCACCATTTTCCCAAATGGAGGAATGGGAAGGTGTGTGGTCTCGGATCAATAGACGGGGGCAGTAGGGAAAACTCAAGATGCATCACAGACACTCTAACCAGGAGCCCGACCTCACTCCAACCCCATGGCCCCTTGAAAGGTGAGCTCCCTGACTGTCAGGGGAAAGACAGTGGTCAAACCCTATGCACCAAAGTTGCAGGCATAGCATTCTGAGAAGAGCTCAGCGAGGGCCAACCTGGCCTCAGAAAGGCAGTCACCTGGGTGTGAGTGGGGTCTGCTCCCAGGATGCCATTCTGTCTCTCCGGGGGTGGAGAGGATGAGTGTCAACTTCATTACCACAGTAATTAGAACTGGGAAAAGTGGCAGATAAATGTGTCCACATTGTGTCAGAACGATATAGCAATCACTAGTACATGTTTGGAGACACTGAAATTAAACATGCTTTTAGAAACACTTATGAGTCTTCAGGGGTTTGAGCTTCTCCCTCCAACACTACATCACTTGGGGAGACATCCCTGTAATTCTGTAATATCCAGCCAGCCTAGTAAATGTGAAAATTGTGAAAAGATCAACTATAATGTACTTGGGTTAACAGAGTTCTGCAAGTAAAATTTTAGGGAAATTGTTGAGGCTTGGGTTCCCACAGAGGAGAGTAAGCAAAGAAGATAACAATAAAAGAGATGATACAGATAATCCAATCTGCATACACTGAGAATCAGCAAAGGGCATTCTTTTTTGATAAGGCATCATGAGTGGTTCTAGGTCCCTGATCAACTAACGTCATAGATTGATAGCTGGTCACCTGCATCCTCCTTACATTACAAGAAATGCCAGTGTTCCTTCTCCCAGAAATATTAATTGAAATATCTAACAATTGGCCCAGCACCAACAGTGGTCAATAAAGCCAATAAAGCACAAGCACAGATCAGCAAGGTGCAGGCACGGACCAGTCCAGCCAGCTGCCTCCCCCCACATATCCGGGTACCCACTGGTGGCCCTTGTACTGCCTCAACTGGCTCAAGCACACTCACTTTTTTAAAAATGTGTTTCACCCCACTGAAAAAGGAAGCATCAAAACCATCTTCCAATTTGAGGGGGGAATAACGTCTGGTAAGTGTTTGAACCTCTTGCATGCACGCTGGCATATTCAGCTCTCCGGGGTACCTGAGTTCGTGATTGAGGCAATAAGGATCTGGAGGGCATCGAGGACCTTGGCATGCTTGGGGATGGCGTCAGATCCAAAGTACCGGCCCTTCTGGTCCAGTCTCAATGCCACTTCTGGGAAGTCTTCTTAGAAGATCTTACCCAGGAGAAAGCTCCTGGAGCACCTTATCTGTAGATTTCCTGTGGCATCGTCCGTGTTCTGCCCTTCACTCATGTCTTCTGTCTCCTATCAGACTGAAGCCTCCGGGAGTGCAGGGCGCACATGTTTAATCTCTGCATCCGCTGCAAGGCTGAGGATTGCGCCTATACCTTAGTGAGTACGTGAGCACAGGTGGTGGCACAAGTCCAATGCGGGGAGAGGGAACAGAGGGAAAGCTGAGTCAGAAGAGACGCTGGGGATGGGGCAAAGGAGTGAGGAGATTTCCAGGGTCAGGAATAGAAGGGGACAGACGTGGTAATGCCGGGGCACTAGTGGATGGGGTTGTGACGCTGACCCTGGGGCATGTGCCTGGTTTCCCCTTCTGGAAAATCTGACTGCATCTCCCTCCTCACCTCCCCTTTTACATCCCTCTTTTCTATTTCCCTTTTCCACTGGGGGAGACCACGGTACCCTCCTACTGTAGGTCAGTCTCTTATAGGGTAATAAAATTAAATCAGTAAGTTAGTATGGAATACTTGTTATACACAACACTATTATGTAAATAAAAGCCATATAGGTTTTACTATTAATAAGTGAGTGTAAAATAAAACAGGGAAATTTTCCAATCTGGGAAACTATTAATCTACATAACACTCAGAGATGGTTTGTCATTACTTTAACAAACACTTGCCTGATACAGGTATACCTGTTTGTGAGTAAAAGCTGTTAGATACTCAATGTCAGTAAGAGTAGGGTGGAAATGATATATACTCATACACTGCTGGTGGCATTGTCAATGGAAAAAAATCCCACAATATATTTTTATGGCTATAAAAATATTCTTTCATCTGACTATGTAATTCCAATCCCAGGTCTATGTCCTTTGGCAATAAATCAACAGACAACAAAAACCATATATTATAGCAATATATTCTTTTCTTTTTTTTTTGGAGACAGAGTCTCACTCTGTTGCCCAGGCTAGAGTGAGTGCCGTGGCGTCAGCCTAGCTCACAGCAACCTCAAACTCCTGGGCTCAAGTGATCCTCCTGTCTCAGCCTCCCGAGTAGCTGGGACTACAGGCATGCACCACCATGCCCGGCTAATTTTTTTTCTATATATATTTTTAGTTGTCCATATAATTTCTTTCTATTTTTAGTAGAGATGGGGTCTCGCTCTTGTTCAGGCTGGTCTCGAACTCCTGAGCTCAAACGATCCGCCCACCTCGGCCTCCCAGAGTGCTAGGATTACAGGCGTGAGCCACTGCGCCCGGCCTATAGCAATATATTCAATACCGCAAAATGGAAACAATATAAATGTCAGCAGTAAGAAAATGATTTTATCATTTTATGGTTAGTTTGATTATAATAAATTATGCATCCATTAAAAATGGGTATGGGATATTGTGGAAACATAAAATGTTTATAAATAACATTAGATGAGAAAATCAGACTTCAAAGTTTTTTGAGTACTATGAAAATAACTATGCAAAAATCTAGGTGCACATGGACAAGAACAAAAAGATAAAGAGAAAACTAGATGTGTTAAAGTAGTGGATTTTTTAAACTTAATATTATTAAAAACCGGAGTGCTATTTGGCAACATTCCACAGGAATGGAAGATAAGAAGTGAGAAGGTAAATAAAAGACTAGAAGGGGAAAAGACTTTAGCCTGGGACAAAATTCACAAGCAATATAGTTCACATTCCCAGAGCTGCCATTTATGTTTGGCATTGAGTATGTTCAATAAGGATAATGATTAGATAATTTGTAATATGAAAGCATACTAATAAATGTAATCTATTCAGAAAGAGGCTTAATCATGAATTCTTTCCTCTTACAAAATTACATGCATGCTTGACTATATTAGATGTTTATGGAGGGGAAAAAAGTAATTTCAACTTAACATAACAAAAATGTGTTTAGAGTCAGGAGCTCTGGCTGTGGCCCTGCTATCAACCAGCTGTGTGGAGCTGAGCAAATGACTAAGGTCCCCTGGGTCTCTGTGTATAAAATGAAAGGGCTGAACTACAACTTTGGGGCCCTCTCAGCTGTAACATTTCACGAAACTGGGCAATTCCATTCTGACTCCAGGAACTTGATGCAGTGCACTGGGTTCAGCACTGTGTTCAATTTGGCAATGGTTAGAGACTCCTGAGGGTGAAGTTAGACAGACAGCCTGCCTTTGGGGGCAGACCTTATCAAATTACACTTATATGGTCCTTATGCCCTAGTAGGCACTACTGATGAGTTTAACTAATTTAATCTTCACAACCACCTTAGGATGTAGGAAAAATTATATACTCGTTTTACAGATGAAGAAACTGAGGAACTGAGAGGCTAACAATTTGCTCAAGGTCACTCAGCTGGTCACAACGGGACTAGGACTCAATTCCAGGCAGTTCAGCTCCAAAGTTCATGCTCTTAACCATGATAGGGTTGGTTGGGATGCATCTTTCTGTTACTCTCACACCCCTTCCTGATTCTCCAGTCAGGAGCTTACAATTTCACTGGAGGGAGGAAGGCTCAAGTATAAAATTGCCAAGAGCATCCTGCCTTAGGGATGGCTCAGAATACTCTAATCATTATCATCGGCCCTCGGTGTTGGGAGTCCTTGTGGGTTCTTGTGGATTAACTAGATTAACCACTGCTTCTGTAACTTTAGCATTGAGAGTAGATCCTGTGAGATTTGAAGCAAGAGGAAAGGACATATAAACAAGATCAAGTGCCCTCCAGGGTGGGACACCTCAGGACACATGTTCAAACCATTAAATCCTTCCCAGCACTCAAGAGCCAGCTCTGGCTGCAGCAGGGTCCCAAAGATTCCCCTACCGATCCTCTCCGTTGGCGATTTGTCCCTTCTCTGAACCCAAAGGGAGGGCTTCAGCAAATACTTGCAATAAATACGGGCCATGGAACAGCAGACTTTACTCAGATGGAATTTGGTAAAGAGTCTGTGTGCCTGGTTTTGCATAATCGAGACAATAGAATCTCTTTTTTAAAAAATAACCTTTCCTAAGGAAAAAAAAGAAACTTTCCTTTTCTGATTACAACAGTAATATTGTTCATTATAGATATCTTAAATGACACAGAAAAATATATGAAGAAAATAAATACCCATTGTTATGGACTGAATCATATCCCATCAAAATTCCTATGTTGAAGGCTTAACCCCAATGTGACTGTATTTGGAGATGGGGCCTCCAAGGAGGTAATTAAGGCTAAATCAAGTCAAAAGGGTGGGACCCTAATCCAACAGAACTGGTGTCCTTTCAAGAAGAAGAAAAACTGGCCATCTCTCTCTTCAAGCACTCACAGAGAAAAGTCCAAGTGAGGATGCGGCAAGAAGGTGACTGTCTACAGGCCAGGAAGAAAGGCCTCCCCAGAAACCAACCCTGAAGACACCTTGATCTTGGACATTTAGCCTTCAGAACTGTGAGAAAATAAATTAATAGATTTCCGTTGCTTAAGCTACCCAGTCTGTGGTGTTTTGTTATAGCAGCTTAAGCAAACTAATACACCCACAATCTAACCATTTACTGTTAACCTTTTGGTAAATATCCTCTGATCTTTTTCTATGCATCTCTGTGTATTTTTAAAAACAAAGTTGGAATCCTATTGTTCAGTAGGCTGTTTTTTTTCACTTAATGATATAGTATCAACTCTAATAGCTATATGGAATTATACATGAATAATGAGGTGATATGAATAAATTTTATGAAATTTATATAAATAAATTTACATATTTATAAATTAACATGTTAAAAAAAAACCTGCCAGTAAGTACTTCTGCTTTCTAAATATGGGAGGGGGCGTACATAATTCCTACTAATGGAGAAAATTATGTACTGTGTCATTCCATTTGCACAGACTGGCTGGAGAACTATAAAGTCAAATCCAACACTCCTAAACTCTCCTAATCCTTCTGCATTACCAAAGAGCATGATCCCAGAATAAACAAATCCTTAGTGAGTCTTTGGAACAGAAAGCAAAGAACTAAACCAAGTGAACAGCTAAAGTCATGAAGGGGAAAGGAGGTAGAGCAAAGTGGTGGGGGAGAAATCTACAATGCTGCTAACATAATACCAACACCAATTCTCAACCTTTAACAAAGCCTGTTGTGCATGTAGATGCCTCGCCAGAGTGGTCTGAGGATACTCCAAGAAAAGAAGATGAGTGATGTGTGTGGGGTGGCTTGCAGCCTGGTAGATAAAACCTGAGGTTGATTAAGAGCCAGACCTCAGCATTGTAAGTGCTCAGAAGAACTTTGTCCCTGGAAATTCATAAAAGTCTTAGGGAGGGGCCGGGCATGGTGGCTCAGGCCTGTAATCCTAGCACTTTGGGGGGCTGAGGCAGGAAGATCACTTGAGATCAGGAGTTCGAGACCAGCCTAAGCAAGAGCAAGACACTGTCTCTACAAAAAGTAAAAAAATTATCTGGGTGTGGTGGCACGCACATGTAGTCCCAGCTACTTGGGAGGAGGCTGAGACAGGAGGATTGCTTGAGCTCAGGAGTTTGAGGCTGCAGTGAGCTATGATGACACCACTGCACTCTAGCCAGGATGACACAGACTCTGTCTCAAAAAAATATATACTGAATTTACCATAGAATGTCAGAGAACTTGAGCCAGTTTCACTTAAATCTCAGTAGACAGGGAAGCTCAGATGGCATGTAAGTTATATTGATGTTTGTAATTTATTTATCCAATCCCCAATTATGGTTCATTTTTTTCTTTTATGTTCTAATAATTTTAAAATAATTTATCTTATCATATCTAGCAAATTGTTCTAACTGTAAGAGTTCTAGGATGGCTGAATTCCGCCATTTGTAGTGTCTGCTGATCCTTACTCCCTCAAGGTGGGTCGTTTCATCATATATTCTATAATTTTCAATTGTGAGACAATATTCAGTATACTTTTCCTATGAGAATATGAGAATTCGGGGCCACCTGATTTGATGCTATATACCTTCATAGAATATTATCGGTGTGGGACAAACTTTTACATGTGAGGAAATTCATATTAATGAATTCTTAGGGGAGATGGTTGCCCCCATCCAGATTCCAGGCCACACCTGATCTTCTACACCACGGCTACCTAATACAGGTGGAGCACCCCTACCCAGAAAATCTGACATCGGAAATGCTACAAAATTTGAAACTTTTTGAGCGCAACCATGATGTCACAGGTGGAAAATTCCTCATATTAAATACCTAATACAAACTTTGTTTCATGCACAACATTATTAAAAATATTATATAAAACTACTTTCAGGCTATGTATAATGTATATATGAACCATAAATGAATTTTGTGTTTAGGCTTGGGTTCCATCCTCGATATCTCATTATATCAATATATATATGCAACTATTCCAAAATCCAAAAGAATCCAAAATCCAAAACATTTCCGGTCCCAAACATTTTGGATAAGGGATACTCATCCTGCAGAAATAAAATATGAGCTACAAATGGGAGCCACATATATGATGTTAAGTTTTCTAGTAGCTACATTGAAAAGGTAAAAAGAAACTGGTGAAATTAATTTTAGTAACATGTTATATTTACTCTATCAAAATATTATTTTTGACGTAATCAATATAAAAATAATTAATGAGATAACTTACTTTTTTTCATTTTACTGAATTTTAAAAATCCATTGTGTATTCTAAACTTGGAGCACATCCAAGTTTGGACTAGCCATATTTCATGGGCTCAGTAGCTGCATGGGACTACTAGCTACCATAGGAATGTGTCTACATTTTGCTGGTGAGCAGATTTTGGGGTGAGTGTATATTTAATCTATGCTTTATTGATGTTTCCCTCTGGGAGTTCTAGATTTATGATGTTTCAGTTTCAACACTGCCTTGCATGAGCCCAAGGCGTTATCTCCTATTCCTGCATGGGTACTTAATCACAACCTCCTGGATTAATGAAACTGACAACTCCTTCTCTACAACCTCCATCCTACCCCAGAATAACTGCAGTGTTACCTTCTGTGCCTACGCTACTATAACTTTTTTTCTAGTCCCTAGAAACTTCCCTTTTTGGGGGGGGGGAAGGCCTGGCTATGTATTTTAAAGACTATATGTTATAATATAAATAGCATCTCTACATATTTTAATGAGAAAGATTTTCAGGTTATCCAGTTCACCATGTTGCAAAAACTGAGAGCCCTAAACAGAGGCATTTAAAAGATTCAGTCCAAGTGGTCATATTAGGGAACTTTCATAACTTTACATGATTATTGTATTAAACATCACAAATAGCACTAATTAAAGATGTTAGAAAAAATGTGAAATCTACCTAAGGACCATACAAAGGAGGATATCATACACATTAAAGCAGAAAAATAAATGATTTAGACTAAAAACATGCAGTAGGCAATAAATAACTAAATATTGGAGCTTTATAAAAATTAATTTTAAAAGACATTGAGAATTTACAAAATAGTTTTGGAGGAGTTTTTCTAAATATAAAGGAATATAATTACCATCCTGATGTTAACAAACTACATAGCATTAATGAAAAGATGGTTTTCAAGAAATACAAATTGCTGAAAATTTTTAAAAACTACTTAAAAATCTGAATAGCTCAAAAACTATGGAAGAAAATGTTTTTGTTATCCAAGAACAAACCTTTAAACAACCTTTAAAAAGACTCCAGGCTCTAGTTAGCAGTCTAAGTTCTTCTGTATTTTCAAGACATGAACAATTTATGTGATGTGTAAGGTATTACCATGGCGCTCTCGGTAGCCTTGGATGACAAGTTCTATTCTCGTCATTACTTGTTACTGTGTTTTCCCATTAGAATGGAAGCTCCATGGGGGAAGTAAGTCACATTGACCACTGGGTTTCCACCTCACAGTAGCAACTTAAAATATTTTCCTTGAATTAATGCTTTGTTAAATAAAGCCTCAAGAGAATCGACTAAAAAACTATTAGAAATACTAAAAATATTTTATAATATTAATTAGGTGGCCAGCTACAAAATAATTATATATATATAATTATATATCTGTACTTACAAAGCTGAAAATAAACTGGAATCAAAATTATCATTCACATTAGCAACCATTACAAAAGGCCTAGGTACAAAATTAAGAAACTATATATATGGGCCGGGCGCGGTGGCTCACGCCTGTAATCCTAGCACTCTGGGAGGCCGAGGTGGGCGGATCATTTGAGCTCAGGAGTTCGAGACCAGCCTGAGCAAGAGCGAGACCCCATCTCTACTAAAAATAGAAAGAAATTATATGGACAGCTAAAAATATATATAGAAAAATTTAGCCGGGCATGGTGGCACATGCCTGTAGTCCCAGCTACTCGGGAGGCTGAGACAGGAGGATCGCTTGAGCTCAGGAGTTTGAGGTTGCTGTGAGCTAGGCTGACACCACGGCACTCACTCTAGCCTGGGCAACAGAGTGAGACTCTGTCTCAAAAAAAAAAAAAAAAAAGAAACTATATATATGCAGAAATTACAAGAGAACTAAAAACATGTTTGAAGGACACAGAATATTTGAATAAGCAAGAAGACATACACATTTCAAAAGTGAAGGACTGTATCTTGTAAAGAGGTCAATGTTCTACAAATTAATTCATATGTTTAATCTCAAGTAAAACACTGTAAAGGAGGGGAGACAAATTATAAAGCCTGAATAGCTAGAACAGTATGATGACAGTATAAGATTAGGTAAACAGATAAATGGAAAAGAGAAAGCTCGCTCTCTCTCTCTCCCTATATATATATATGTATGAAATGATACCAAGTGTCAATGACAGTAATAGCAAATACTTGTACAGATTTGGTGCTGTTCTGTATGTTTCATATATTTTATCCTTAAAACAACACCGAAAACTAAATTACTATTATTATCTTATCCCCATTTTTACAGATAGAAAAACTGAGGCCAAGAGTGAAATGGAGCAAGGGCCAGGGAGCTCATGGTCAGCATGTAGACTTTCACGTAATCTCTGTTTCTATGCTGTGTACCCAGGTCTCATATCCCGCCTAATACCCTTAAGTCGGCAGCCCCTTTGAGAGTCAACCTCTCACCTCCTAGGAGAGTGTGGTCACCTGGGGTCATGCAGGTCATCGGGAAGTCTGTCTTCTTCTCATACAGACTTTCAGCCAGACCTGCTGTCAGTCTCTACACCCTTCTAGGGTACAGAGTGCCTCTAATTCCTAAATCTTTCAGGGTTTCTACAGTCGCTTGGCAACATTATCTACAGACCCCTTGGATTTCAACTTTCTTCCCTCCGACTGATCTCTTAACATTTATCTTCATATTTTTCCATCCTCTAAAATGTTTATGAAAGTCTTATCCACTGCTATATCCTCCAGGATTAAGTTTGTAGATTTTAACTTTGTAGATTCCTTTTCATTTTTGTATTGAGTTTTGAGAGGTAGCCCAGGAAAACATACAGTGCAACACACCATGTTCAACCAGAAGTCACATATTAACTTACCCTAAGAAAATTATCAGAGAAGAATGAAAAGTTTTACACTGAAGAGTATTTATTATGTCATAATTTATAACAGCAAAAAATGAGAATGGTCAAAATAGCTAACAATAACGGGTTAATTAAATAACGTATGGCACATCTGTGGTGGCCAGGGAGCCATGCCGCTCACATCTTCCTCAGCAGGATCATCCGTGGGGAGCACAGCCGCCTGGAAGCCTCCAGCTGCCACTCTGGACCCACCACCCTGTTCACGTCAAGGCCATGCTCCTCTGCTGCCCCTGGCCAGCCACCAAGCACGGTGGGGGGCCAGGAGCAGGCCATCCTCCCCAACACCAGAACCATCCAGTGGGCCGCCTTTGCCCATGTAGCGACTCCCCATCAGCCCGGGCAGGGCCGTCTCAGAACTGCCCCCCTGCCCCATCCCTCCTTCCGGCTCTCCTTTCGCAGGGGCCAGGCTCGCCTCGCTGCACCTGCCGGCTCCTGCGCCCTGCCTCTCTCCTTTGCAGGGATTTCTCCCAGGGTTTCTGGCACAGCTGATCCTCTCTCCGCATCTGCTTCTTGGAGGGCCTGAGCTGACAGACATCCAACCACCAAATACTCAGGCAGTTTTCAAATATTATATTCATAAGAAACATATAAGGATAAAAAATGGTCAGAATATAATGCTACCAAAAATACCAGCATTCTAAATGCATATTCAATATTGTCCTAGCTGGATTTGTTTTTAAAGACACAGAATAATGCGTGTGTGTGTGTGTGTGTGCGCGCGCGCGCGCAAAATCCTTCACACATTTACATCGCAATATTAAGAGTGCCTCTTTCTGGGTGATTGGATTATGAATGCTCATTGCTACTTCCTTATTCTTTTCTTTATTTTCTGGTGCCTCAATACTGAACATTATCACCTTTATAATCAGAAACAAAGACAAAGTACACAAAGACAAAGTACACACACACACACACACACACACACACACACGTACCCACGTGACTGAGGTGCAGGCGCTGGCCGGATCCCTCTTTGGAGGCTGAGGCGCCGTCGGCAGGCATAAACTCAGCAGCAGGAGATACAGATTATAATGTCAATGCTTCAAAAATGTGCTTGGCTGATTCCAGATGTTCTCCAAATCCAAACTGCATTTAGGAATCTTGATGGAGCATCAGGAAGGAACAAAACAGATGGAGTGGCGATCCTGCTGAGCATTGCTTGTTTTCATTTCATTATGTTTTAAAAGAAATTTCTACCAAGTCAATGTTTGCCCAAGCTACTTTATTCTTCATTTTATCGCCTATTCGGTGAGCAAGAATGATGTCTTCTCCTTGTCCTTGAAGGACAGGCGACTTTCCTCCCAAGTCGTTAAAAGGGATGAGTCAGGGAACACTAAGCTGGCCTGGGGCACGTGCCTTGTCCTTGCTCCCAGCCACCGCGAGCTTCCACCCTGAAGCTGCCTCAGTGTTTGCTGCTTTTGAGGAACTCTTGGGAATCAAAATGTCGGAACAATATAATACCACCATCCACACAATAGTGAGCTGTAACATTCACTGGGCAGCTGCTTTCCACATATTAAATAGCTCATCTGATCCCCAAGAGAATCCTGTGAGGGACGTACTGGCACCCGCCCCATCGTCCAGATGTGGACACAGGTGTAGAGAGGTAAAGTCGCTTTGCAGAACCACCCAGCTCGTGCGTGGTGCGGCCGGATTCTGCACACAGGGAGTCACAGGGAGAAATCAGCTTGAGAACGGAAAGCCGGTCTGCAGCTCAGGCATGCAGCCAGCTGCCCTGCATGACAGTGGAAGCTGGACGGTGCCAGATACGCGGCAGGGGAAGTGAGATTCCAGTGGGGAGTACACTGGTCCCGACAGACCAGGGCATCGGCACTTAAACAACAGGGCAGTCAAACAAGGGCCACTAAGTGAGGACTGAAAGACAGGTGGGTAAAGGGACATGGCCGAGGGCGGTAGAATGAGTCCAAGAAGCCGTCCCATGGGGAAAAGGGTGGGAAGGAAAGGAGGCGAGCATGTGAAGACCGGACACACAGGGCAAGGGACAAACAGAAACCAGTGACAGGGTGATGGGAGTGTCAGCCAAGAGGAAGGATGGAAACGCAGGGTACGGATATTCCCACTCTGGGGAAGCAAGACGGGAAGGCGGGAAAACAACTAATTTGAGAGGAAATTGCAACACTTGCTTTTCACTGTTATGTTAACCTCACACCTTCTCCAGCCCCTCTGCCAAACACAGGGAGAAAGATGAACTCCGCCCTCACTCTCGGGCTTAGCATTCTGTGGAGTGAAATCAACACCCCAGCTGCCACTGCCCCCAGCTGCACTGAGCTAGGCTGGGGGGTTGGGTTTCTGGGCGTCCTCTGTGTCTTCAGGGATTCCTGCCAAGAATGAGATGTGATTTCAAGTGAGCAGCTGTCACTTAGAAAGGGGATTCTTCCCTGGCAGGGTTACTGTGGCCATGATATGATCACATATGTAAAGGACATTTGCATAGGGCTTGACACGTAGCATGTGCTCCATGAATGGTGTCATGGGAGGAGAGTGTCTCTTTCCTGCTCAAAAATATTCAAAGGCTGCCGGCTGTCAACCGGACACAAGGCCAGACACCCTGGCCTGGCCCTGAAAGCTCTACATTGACTGGCACCTACTTATATTTCTACAACCTTAATCATAGAATTGATTCACTAAATCTACATTTTGCCAGCTTTCATCCTACTTAGAAATGCCAAACAGCTTGTGTAAGAGGATTTAAGAATTAAAGGACATGGGTCCCCTTCTTTGCGGGGCTTAGCTGTGGATCACAGAAGTTTATCCAACAACTAATGCTGTCAGGCCCGGCTGGGAGAAGTGAGGAAATGTCCTGCACTGCATCCTGAAATATCAGTCAAGTTTGGGTGAGTTGAGGTGACACTGCTGGGTCCCTGGGGAGCAGCTTTCTAATGAGATGGTGGCACAACAGGAGGGAGATGCCCGGTGACTTCTATGTCAAAGGAACAAGAAGAGAAGCAGATGTCACATAATTTCAGTTAGAAAAATGAAGCCAGGATATTGCGTTTGAAGATACATGGCCACAAGTCTTCAGGTTTAAAAAGAAGCTATTGTTTTTAACTTGCACTGTTCACTTAATAATTTATCATGAATATTTCCCATATTATTTCATATCATTGTACAAGAAATAATGTATACATTATGAGGACATACTGTATCTAACAAGATATACTGTTAGACTCTTTGATTCTGTAAAACTAAATTGAAAAAATATATATATATAATAAAAAAAAAAAAAAAAAAAAAAAAAAAAAGAAGCAAACAGCAGCGCGCACAGGGCATGCTCGGCAAAGCCCGAGGAACCTCAGAGCAAGTAAGAAGAAAACTGCAGCAGACGCTGTTCCCCGGGATAACTGAGCAACTTGAGCCTACATTCCAGACACATAAGTCTCATTTTTACCAACTACTCTTGTTGGCTCAGTGCAAAGAGGCTGCTTTTGTTTGATTTACTTATTACTGTTGTTTCCGCCATGTGGCAACCATTCGCCCTCCCCTGGCAGTTTGCTGACCACGCTCAGACCGCAGGCTTGTGATTCTGTGCTAGTTCCAGAGGTAGGCCTCAGACTGGGCCTGCCACAGGCTTTTGGCCACACCGATTGATTGGTTCATTGATAAGGATCAATGAGATGCAATAAGACCTTTGTTGGAGTAGCAGGTGATAAGGCATTTGCTTTTTTTTTTTTTTTTTTTGCTGGAACTTTCCATAAGTAAGATGACACATACGTGGAGCTGCCCAGGAAGCCAACACTATGGAAGACACTCCAAGAAATGGAGAGGAACTGGGTCCTCCAACACTGTTTGAACCCTTAAGTCAGACTGTACCTGAAGCCAATATATCCCAACTACGGCAGTTAAGTGAGCCAATACATTCCTGCATTTCTTAAGCAGATATATGTTGGGTTCCATCCTCACAACTGAAAGAGTCACAACTAACAGAGAAATGGCAGCTAGGATGGAAATAAACTTATCTCTGCCTGACAGGCGGGATGGCCCGTGACACAGGAGATACACTCGCTTCAAGAGCGCTTGCCCCGCGCACTTTAACACAAAGGCCGTGACGCACCAAGGGCGAGCTGACGCTGACTCCCGGCTCCCAAAGACCCAAGCAGCGCTTAGCCCAGACTTGCTGGGAGAATATCCACCGTCTCTTGGATGCAGAGACACCTCAGGTAGCCAGGAGGAAAAGCCAGGTGTAGGAGGCCCAGTGAACAGTCTCTGTCTCACAGTCTCCATGGCCAGCTCCTCTTGCCTGCTGTCCCCAGCTCAGACCATCCTATCCAGCAGAACTGGTCTCATTCACCCTGATTCCACAGGTCAGCTCCTCTCTCCTGGGTTTCTCCACCTCCTCCTCATCACCCCCCAACCTCACCCACCTTCCAAAGCCGGCTCCAAAGCTTTTCAATTCTCTCTGGGTAGAACGGCCCCCATTTGAACTCAGTGTCCTTATCCGTAAGGGGGGACAATAATCTGTTAGGGATTTAGGGGTGGGGTGGGGGAGAAAATGAGACAGCTCTGGCCTCTCGTCCTCCTCTTAGTATATAAGGACACTAATCCCAGGATGGGATTGACCTCATCTAAACTGACCCCCTCATGACCTCATCTAAACTGAATTACCTCCCAAAGGTCCCACCTCTAAACCCATCGCATTGGGGGTTAGGGCTTCAACATATGAATATTGGGGAGGTACATTCAGTTTATAGCAAAAACAAATAAAAAACCCACCCCAGTTCCATCACCCACCTCACATGGTATGTGGCTGTGTCTCACCCAGGTTTGGTGGTGTTCTCTGACCACCCGCCCCCAGCAGCAGCCCTGGCTTCAGCTTCTCGACCCCCACCCACAGCTCGGTGTTCTCAGCAACACCTTGGGTACGTGTGTGTGCGTTAACTGACCGGCTTCCCTCGTGAAAATGTGAGCTCACGGGAGCTGCCCGAGCAGAAACCCTGTGTGTGAGCTGTCGAGCAGCCTCTCCTCGCTGGGTTCTGTGAAGACAAATGTGCTAATAACGCACGTGTGGTGCGTCTAAACCACGTTCTCAAATCACCCGTGGACAGACAGGAAACTCGTTTCATTTTTACAGCTGTGTGTTGTTTCCTCACAGGGAAGTCCCTATGCCCACTCAGCAGTAAGAAAATGAAATTTGTCCCAATCCAGTCAATCCAAACAAACCACAATGGCATTTTAAAAAATTGCTTCTTAGTTCCTCTTGGGTCAAATTCAAATTCAAGTACTTTTGTTATGATTGACTGTCCGGTTGAAATGCTCCCTCTGGCTAAACTCTAAGTCACCCGCCACCTCCTCTGGCCTCAGCCTAACTCACCAGAAAGCCTCACCCGCGCCCGCCACTGTGCAGCGACAGCTCCGGCTCCAGGGAAGGTGAGAGTCCGTTTACATGACCAGCTAGCTGGGCTCTTGACCGCACCCATCCGCAGGTGAGAGGCACTTACCAGCCTTACTTCCAGAACGCCCTGAGCCTCACCGGAGACTCCTCTCCAGGCCTGACCTTGGGGAGGCTGGGAGAGGGCTGGGGGATGGGTCAAGTACCCCCCAAGCCTCTGCTCTGCCCAGGTCGCCCTCACTTCTCTCCTGCTCACGGCGCAGGGAGGGGCCAGGGGGCTGGGCAGGCCACAAGCTGGGACAGCTTCTCTGTTCTGTTCCCCGGTTTCATCCACTCCTGGCCGGGGTGTGCTGTGCCTCACCTTGTGATCTGGTCTTTCTTCTTGGCACTCTGAGGGGGGTGGTCATGAAGGAAGGAGAACGTCTTTTACTCTGTCTCAAGTACCGCCCCAAGAAATAGGCTTTCTACTGTGCTGTATTCCCCACATGTAAGTGCTTGAAAGGGCAAAGCTCTGTGCACCTGGCTCCAATCGTTCTTGATCTCCTCCTGCCTTGCTAACATTTCATCCTGGGGTGTTTGCCTCCTGCAGGGAAGGCTCGGTAGGGAGCATAAGAATCCCGATCTATCCTTCTCTGCATAGCTCAGGAGCAACGAGCAGGGTGCTGGAGCTAGAAGCTTCAAGGCTGTGCTCAGCCACTTGCTTGCTGTGTGAGCTCAAGCAAATCACTTAACCTCTTGTAGCTCAATTTCTTCTCTGTAGAGGGAGGTGATATTGTAAAAAGTAAATAAATTAATACATGTAAAGCACTTCAGAGCCATTCCTGGTGCATAGGAAGTGCTGGCCCCTAGTTGCTGGCTGAACACCTGGTTTCTGGAGGTCAGGGATGCTGCCGTGTCTGTAGCGGGTTCCAGTGATTTAAGCAATGAGTTATTCACCGTCTGGTGCAACTTCTTTGCAGGCTGTCCCTGCAATCCCACGTGGGATGACATCAGTGGCCTTCTTGGCAGACAGGGGCTCAGCAATCTCAGAAGTGAACATCTGAATTAAGCTGCTTTTCAGAAATGTGGCTTCACAATTTTTAATTTCTCAGCTTTTCTGGCCCAAGGAATAGAGCTTCCTGCCCTCAGACCTGTCTAAGAGCATTTCTCTGCCTTGACAAGGGCGGCCACTGCCCACTGGGGTTTTCTTTATATGTGAACATCTGCTTCCAACCACCACAGGCATAAATTCATCCGCATAAATCACACAGACCTGGCAACTGCGAAGAGGCTGCAGGGTTGCCCTAAAAGGATTCTATCTGTTCTTGGCTTTTGTCTAGACAGCAGTGGGATCCTAGAGCACCTCTGGGAGCAGAGACAAGCTAAGCAGCTGGAGCTGGGCAGCCTTCCAGAGCCTGGCCTCGGCCACCATGTGTACACATACACTGTGTTCCTTGGGCACGCGCGCTGCCAGGGATGGAGGGCTGGAGGAAGCTGGAGGAGGAAGCTCCTCTCCCTTTGCCAGGAGTTTTTGGCTTACAGACCCATGAAGCAGCTGTGTAGGCTCTGGCAGACCTTATTTGCTTTCAGACAATCCACAATCGTGCAAATCCCTGAGAGAGGGATTCTGCATGTGCGCAGGGACCAGGGCACCCCGAGACCAGGCAGTGCATGCACGGGGAATCTGGGTGTAGGACAAGCAGGCAAAGCCCGAGAAGACTGTGTGCAACTAGAGGACAGAGGGGTGGTGGCCTGGTGTGAGTGAGGGGGAAGGAGGTAGCAGATGGATGGCAAGGGGACATGCAGTGACCAGCACAATGAGGAGCACAGCCAATGTCAGGCAGCCTGGGTAGTGCCCTGGCAACACCAGTGACCAGTCTTATAACCCAGGGCAGATTCCCTGGTCTTCTAAGCCCAGTTTCCTATCTAGAAAATGGAAGCAATAACACTACCTATTTCATAGGGGTATTATGAGAATCAAATTAAACAGCACCACCATCATGATTATTTTTGTCACTGTTACTTGCTGGGTTATAATCAAGGGTGCAGAAAGGAAAAGAAAGGCGGGAAGTATTCTTTGAGGAATAGGACCACCAGGGGAGTGACTTCCAAACTGGAGTCTAACTTTTGTTATTGGTTTTTCAGTGGAAGTAGAATGCTATGTATGAGTCCACAATGGGGAGTTCTCCTGCAGAGCCCAGACCCTGGGCTTCCCCGGTGCATACTTTCCCTGAAGATGGGCTCCAGGGTGAACGCAGACTCAAAGGGAAGTTACTTGCATGGTTAATGTTTAATCCCCCCGGACGTGTTGAGCCGGCCCAAGCGCTCTCTCTCCTGGACTTTCTGGCAACAACTGCCCCATCTCTGGGAGAGTCTGATGTTCTGGTTTGATACGTTGGAATCATGTTGGAGATGACACAGGGCCGTGATGTGTAGTCTGATGTGATTCAATAGTGCTGAACAATATTGGTTTTGGACTCTGCATGTGAGAATCAGAAGACAGGAGGGAAGTAAGAGGAAGGGAGGGACAAAGGAAAGCAAAGAGAGGAGTAGGAGAAATATTAAAAACCTGAGTCACCAGCTTTAAGTCAAAAACAGCCAGTAGCTGAGAACAAACTTCGGTCAAGTTTCCAGTCTGCTCCTGGAGTCTCTGCGGCAAAACCAGATGTCTCCATTTTACACCCCACGGAGTTTACCTAAGTGTCATTTAAAGTGGTTTATTCTGGGAGAGGGCGACCTGAATGAAAGAATAGATATCATAGGTATCATATCTATCATCAATAGATATTTCAGAACTCTTGAAGAAGTATAGAAGAAAGTATATCTTTTTATTTTTTCAACAACAGGAAATTGCAATTTCTGATAATGAAAAGGCTGTCATGGGGTTGCAGGTTCACTGAAGTGGAGAACCCAGAAGGGTGCATACGTTTCTGCCTACTGGACCTGCATTGCCAGACCCTAAAGAAGATGCTCCCCTGTCCCCAGGATGCGTGGCCAGCCAGTCCCCACGGCTCAGGAAAGCCACTCAGGGCGGGTGGAGTCTTGTCTGTGAGTGCCCACGTTGCACCACAGCGGAGGGATCCCCAAAGCGGGGGGGTTTTACATCCTGGCTGCCATGGAGCTCACTGGGCACAAGCGTTGCAGAACGTCCTGTTCTAGGAGGCACGAGGACACAGCCGGCTTGTCCCAGGCATTTTCTCCTTATCTCAGGCTCTTGCATTCCTCAGACATTCTTAGAACTGAAGCGGGATGGGGACAAACCGGGTCAGCCCAGGCCGCCCGGGACCTGTCCTCCTACATAGCAGCCCTTGCAGTCAGTGTGCCTGACTGCTAAGCCTCGGCGGCTGCAACGGCCGGTCTTCTCTAGGCCTCCTCTGGGTTGGGCCTGAGTCGCAGCTCGTTCCGCTCTTCATGGCAGAGGCACCGGGGTATGTGGCTCGTCTCCACCCTGCAGCTGAGGGGCAGCCCAGCGCACCTGCACCACAGCCTTGCTGCTGAAGAAGCAAGCACCACAAATACCTCACAGCCATTTGTGCCAACTGTCCAGGATGTCACCACTGCCTAGTCCTCACCTGTCACCCTTCTGCCCTCGTGGGCACTCTTTTCGCTCCCCATTCTCGATTTTGGCTCATCCCTAGCCCTTCCGTCTGTTTGGACTTGGAAATGCAGAGTCAGAGGCTGCATCTGGGCCTCTCCCCAGCCTCTGCCTGGAGCTGTCACCTCCCGCCTGGGCGTCCTAGGGCGAAGCTGCTCTGGCTTTGGTGCTTGGAAGGTAACTGTGCTTGGATTCTGGCGTCGCAAAGCACGGCTGGGCCGCCCCAATTAAAACTGCCGAACTTTCTCTTTATGCTTCTGCCCCTGGAGGAAGAGGTGCAGGTCCTCCTCGAACAGAGAGAGCTTTCCAGAAACTCTTGTCTGTCTTCTGATAATTGGAATAAGCAGTTAGATCTCCCTTGTTAAAAAGAAAACAGCCACGAGTTTTCAATGTCAAGTTCTGCAGCCAGAGATTTGTCTAAGTATTGCTTCTAACTGAAGCAAGCTGGAGGAGTCTTACAAAGGAAGAGTCTAGTCAAGTGCGTAAGATAACGCCAGAATAGGACTTGTAGCAATTAAGAACCAGTGGAATGTGTCTCTGCTCTTCTTTGATGTGTATTTCCTTATGTATCTTTTAAAAATATAAACTTAGTAACACGCATTTATGTAGCACAGCTGTTTTCCTTAGACAAAAGGTATTAATTGAAAATTTTACAGTTCTGATTTGAATCTCATATGCTACAGTGCATTTCTAAGCCTTTATTCCAATGGGTATCAACCCTCTGTGCATTAGAAATAACTGGAAAGCATACTGAAGACCCAGGCCCTTAAGTTCTGGGCCCAGGCACCTGTTCTGTTAGCATATATGATATTTAAGAACTACTAGTCCAGTGTCTCTTAAACTTTAAAGTGCAAGGGAACCACCTGGATCTTGTTTAACAAAATCCAGAGCCTGGGTCAGTCTGTCTGAGGTGAGGCCTGAGATTCGGTAATTCTAAGAAGCTCCAGGTGAGGCTGATGCTGCTGGTGTACTCATCACCCTGAATGGCAAGGCCAGGACAACGTCACCAGATGCAGCCGCTCACCTGCTGGCAGCGGGGCCCACACTGGAGGTCAGGAACTGAGGGAACATGATCAGACTGCTCAAGGCTGCACTTTTAACACCAAAACATGAAGTGATTTGCAACACGCTTGACATACATCTTCTGTTAATCCACACATAAACTCTGCAAGATCAATATTGTTCTATTAGGTTTTATAGATGAGAAAGCCAAGACTCAGAAAGTCATACTGCTACAAAGTGGGTGTATTGGTTTTCTATGGCTGTTTTGACAAAGGCCCACAAACTTAGTGGCTTCAAACAAGACAACTTTATTATCTGACAGTTCTGCAGACGAGCAGTTCTAAAATGAAGGCCTTGGCAAGGCTGCGTTCCTCCCCGGGGCTCTAGGAGAGGATCAGTTTTCTTGCCTTCCAGCTTCTCGAGGCACCTGAACTTTCCTGGATTACCGTCCCTTTACCCATCTTCTAAGCCAGCAACTCACATCTCTCTGATGCGTCCTTCTCCATCATGTCTCTAACCACAGCTGGAAAGGGCTCTCAGCCTTTAAGGAATGAAGCGATTAGATGGGGCCACCTCGATAGCAGAAGATACTCTCCCCATCTCAGAGTCTGTACCTTAATCGAATCTGCAAAGTCCCCTTTGCCATGCACATTAACATACAGTGTCTGGAGATGAGGGACTAGACATCTTTTGGGGCCGTTATTCTGCCTACCACAGCGGGGAAACTGGAAGTTGGACCCTGGAATCAAATTCAGGTCTGACTGATTCCAGAATCCATGTTCCTTCCAGGACACAACTCAAAACAGCCGCCAAATTGAATGCTGCTGTTTTCTAGAGGCCAAGTCATGAACGGTGTTAAAGTTCAGTGCCGCTATAGGCAGCAGGAATTCCATTATCATTTTAAATTGAACTAAATGATGCTGAAGTGGATTTCGTCTATCGCAATTCATTTTGCCTTCTTAGACTCAGCAGAAACCAGTCTGTCTGTACGACTGCAATTCCTGGTAATAACGCACGAGCATCTAATTGTGGGTCCTGGTCATTATCTAATAACTGAAAAATAAGTTAGAAACCAAGGAACATCTTTAAAATTTGACAATGAATTATTTATACTTTTGAGCAACTGCACTGAAGCAACCTTAGTAAATGAGCCTTGAACATTCCATTCGACTCCCTTGCAGGGAGCTTGATGATGACTCCGTTGCTGTGTTCACCAGCTCACACTCCTGCCACCGCAGCAGCCAGGTGCCCCTGTCTGCAGAGATTTAGCCCCTAAATGGGGCAAAACTCATCCTATGCTTCCTGAGCGCGTTTAGAACTAGGTTTTATTTTTAGATCTGCAGTTCCAATCCCCAGCAGGACTCCTTGTTATCAGACATATTATTAATACCATCAGGAAAATGTGAACAGAGAAATATTTAGTAGGATTGAATTGTGTCCCCCCTCGATCTGAAAAAAAATTTGTTGAAATTCTAACTCCCACTGCCTCATAATGTAAACTTAGTTCGAAATCAGGTCCTTGTAGATGTAATTAGTTAAGATGAGGTCGTGCAGGAGCAGGGTGGGCCATGAATACAGAATGACTGGTGTCCTTAAAAGAGGAGAGAAGCACAGAGGGAGAAGATGACATTGTGACCACAGAGGCAGAGACTGGCGCGCTGCATCCTCAAGCCAAGGAAAACCAAAGAATACCAACAAACACCAGAAGGTAGACGAGACGAGGAAGGATCCTCTCCTGCAGGTTTCAGAAGAAACCAACCCTGCTGACACCTCCACTTTAGATTTCTAGCCTCTGGAACTGTGGGGAGAATAAATTTCTGTTGCTGTAGGCCACACAGTTTGTGGTGCTTTGTTAGGGCGGCCCTAGCAAACTGATACACCATCTTCCGGGATGTTGTTACATTTCTCATGTTAGAGAATGAATATATTTCTGGAAAGGTAAATAAATATAAATTTAAAAATGCTCAGAATGCGGCTTAAACATTGGAGATATAGTCCCAGAGAATGAATGATTTTGACTACAAGATGTTATTTAAACCACATCACAGAAACTTTGCCCAACACAACTCATTATAAAGTTTTAGTTCAACATAATGGACATTTCCCAGTCTTTAAAGAAGTCTGAAAGGTAGGGGGCCTTTGCCACCCAAAATGCAGTTGGCCTACACCAAAATCATAAGAATATTAATTAATTATCTTCTTAATTTTGATAACTCACACCTAAAAATTCTGTTTCTAGTAATTTTAAGAAAATTTTAAGAGATGTACACAAGAAGCTATGCACAAGGATGTTCATCATGGTAATACGTCCAAGAGATAACAGTTAAATTATGATACATCCTTAAGATGAATTTTTTTATGCAGATGCCAAATACATATTTTTAGAGAATAGTTAACTGACATGGGAAAATGGTTAAATATAACACGGTGAATAAAAGGAAGGTAGCCTAATAAAAGGACACTAGTATGATCCAAGTTTTGGTAGTATGTATTTCTATCTATAGTAGAGAAAAATAAAAGAAAATACAGCAAAATGTTAACTGGTTATCTCTGAGTAGTAAGATTGTAGGCAATTTATATTTCCATACATACACTTTATTGTATTTTCAACTGTTTACCATGAGCATGTGTTGCTTTTATAATGAGAAAAAAAATGCTATTAAAAAGCAATTGACCATGTAATTTGCTCAGGTTTTTTTTGTTTTTCAACTGCTATTTCTAAATTATTTCAGAAACAAAAGGCTTTGGAGGAATTTTCCCCCTACTGATGTTTATGTTAGGTTATGTATATGATGGGAGGCATACGGAGACACTGGACTTCTTGTTCAGCACCAATGTATACAGAGCTTGGAAGTCTTCACTCCCATCCTCAGGAGAAAAAGCTGGACAAACTGAACACAGTGACTTTTCATAAGACTCATCAGAGAACTGAGTTTTCAGAACCCCTGACATGTGGAGAGACCGGCACATCCAGAGCCACAGTCAAGATCTACTTACGTGGAGCAGAAGTGCTGGAGCTGTAAACCGGTAGGGTCACTTCTGGGGACCAGTCTCAGGGGAAGCCCCTCGGTCTTGTCAGCATTACCTCTGGGAACGCCACCAGCTTCTCAGCGAAGTTCCCAGAGATCCCCTCATGGCCCTTGCAGAGGGAGGGGAGGAGCGATCCTTGTGAAATGCATCCTGAGTTTTCCTCCATAATAAAGGTTTAAGCCCCTGCAGAAAGACTTTTACCAGGCTTTCGGCTTGTCCTATCGCCCTGGGGGCCGGGCATTCCTCTCACTGCAGCCCTTTCTCTCCTTCTTGTCTCACCTGAGGGGCACAGGAAAGCTATCCAAGAAGAAACGCCTATGAAGGTCCCAGATCAGAGACTCAGGCCCACGGAGAGACTTGAGCTTTAATCATGACATTAGAGAACACTCCTCTCCCACTGCCTCAACCACACCAGCGGGGCTCCAGCGTGACAGTGGCCGGCCGCTGAAAGAGCTGTAAGACACAGGCACTCTCTGAAGAAGGGTCCTTAGGGAAGCCCAACGCCAAGAAGGGAGACAAAGACAAGCACACCAGCGGCATTTGAAGCCTCCCACGCTAGTTACAACAAACATTAAACAAAGCTCAACTCCTTGACAGGTTAACATAAATGCTCACGCTAGATGCCTATTTATCTCATGTTGTACCCAATATAACATGTCCAGCTTTCAACAAAAATTATAAGGCGTGCTAAAAGGCAAGCAAAAACAGATCAAGCAGGCATCAAAACCAGACTCAAAGATGATTTTAGATTTATCTGTCAGGGAATTTAAAATAATTATGTTAAGGGCTAAAATGGAAAAAGTAGACAACAAGCAAGAAACAGATGGGTAACGCAAGCAGAGAGATGGAAATTCTAGGAAAGAATCTAATGTAAATGCTAGAAAACAAAAACACTGTAACAGAAATAAACTGGAAAAAAAGAGAAAAAGAAAATGGGCACGGTGGCTCACATCTGTAATTCCAACAGTTTGGGAGGCTGAGGCAAGAGGATGGCTTGAGGCCAGGAGTTTGAGACCAGCCTGGGCAATACAGTGAGACTTTGTCTGTACAAAAAATTCCCAAATGTGCCAGGTATGGTAGCACACACCTGCAGTCCCAGGTACTCGGGAGGTGGAGGTGGGAGGATCACTTAAGTCCAGGAGCCTGAGGTTGCAGTGAGGTATGATCAGGTCATCGTGTCAGGTTTTAGTCAGGAAGTGTTGGTTCTTGACATGCTCATGGCCAAAGAATGACCAGACACGCCAAAGTAAGGCAAGCATGAAAATGAGGTTTATTGAGGAGAAAAAGATAGTACTATGGGGCAAGAGCAAGATACAGGTTTACAGAGCATGGTACATATGCCACAGATGATGACCAGACTCATTGTCACAGCAAAGGGAGAGCAGAAGGAAGGGCGCAAAAAGGGGTTGGGTATGGTTTGTGTCTTGTTTTATGGTGTCCAGATAGGGACCTCCCTCATGGTTTAAATGTCACCATAGAACTACTTTGATTGGACAGTTGGGAGCTGCATGACCTGAGTCTCACTGCGCGTGTGGGTTCTAGGTCACTTTCCGGACTCTGTGGTACCTATGCTGCTTGTCCCGTGGGCTAGAGAGTCCTCTGCATTCTTTTGCAGCTGGCGCGCCAAGTTCTGATTGGCAGATTTGTAGGGTATTCCTCACTCCCCCAGGTATGGAGAATCAGGGTGAGGCAGGACCAAGATGGGGGCAACAGCACCCACTTTCGTCCCTAGGAGACCTGAAATCCCTCACTATCTACCTAACAATTGCACTCCAGCCTGGGGGACAGATCAAAACCCTGTCTCTAGGGGAAAAAAAAAAAAAGTAAAATGATATAAGTCAGAAACTTGGATCTACAAAAAGAAAGGATGAGTGTCAGAGAAGGAATAAATGAAGGTAAAACCAAATCTCTGATTTTTAGAAATTCTTTCTTTCTAGAGTGCAGTGGTGCAACCTTAGCTCACTGTAGCCACACACTCCTGGGCTCAAGTGATCCTCCTGCCTTGGCCTCCCAAAGTGCTGGGATTACAGGTGTGAGTCACTGCACCTGTACAGATTTTTTAAATTCTCAGTTGATCTGAAGGATAACTGTTTAAAGCAATAACAGCAACAGTGTATTGGATGATTGCAACATATGAAAGTGAAGTGAGTGACAGCAACTTCATAGGGGATGGGAGGGAGGAATTGGGAATACCCTGTTGTAATGTCCCTGCACTACACATGAGGAAAAGTGTTATTTGAAGGCAGACTTAGATCTAATTAAAATGTATATTGTAAATTTAGGCAGCCATTAACTTTTTGAAAAAAGAAATATGGTTGAAGTACTGAAGTAGATGCTGAAACCACCCTTTATATTATAAAATTAATAAAGGGCCACAAGGTGAAAACTTTGGTAGGGCCTGAACTCTGCAAAGGTATATGCATAGTGAAAATATATATATAACCAGCCATTATCCCATAGTTTGCTTTCCTATAATTGCCAACTGATGGATACATAGTTATAACTGATGGTCACAAAGATTCTTAACTTCCTTAATTGCTCCCATAGACAACATCACCCTTGTGAAACCTAAGGCTACTTTTTGAGATATCTCCCAGGCCCTGTATTCCAGTGGATCGGCTGACCCACCCAGACCAGTGGCCCATAGCAAGGAACTGACTCAACTGGTCTTGCGACCCTCCCACCCAGGAATTGGCTCAGCACAAGAAGACAATTTGTACACCACTGTGATTCCACCCTGAACCCAGCCAATCAGCAGACCCAATTGCCTAGCCCTTTGCCTGCCAAACTATCTTTAAAAATCCTTTCTCCCAAATTCTTAAGGAGATGGATTTGAGAACTTCCTCCCATCTCCTCACATGGTGCTTGCAATCTTAAACTCTTTCTCTGCTATAGCTCTGCTCAGGGTATTGGCTTCCTCTTGAGCAGCAGACAATGAACCTGATAAGGCTGTAACAGTGCTAGGGGCCCAGGGGTGTAGGCCTCACCTTTCTGGACCCATTTCCTCATCTGGGACTAGTTAGAATATCATCTCTCTCTAATTCTCTTAGTGTTCTGCAATTCTATTACTTAAAAAAAAACTATTTCAAAAGTCTACCTTCTTCCTTTAGTCAAAGTCTATAAGGAAGAGCCTTTTGAAAGGTATAAAGAAGATTTTAAAATAATCAATTCCCTAATTAATTATTTCAGTAAGTTTAGGTTTTCATATTTCCAAACTGTGAGTTGCATTTAGCAGGTTCATCTGGTACATATAATAAAATATTGAATTTGCTCACCTGCGTCAGCATGACTCAATGCATTGTGTTGTAAAAACACACAAAGCTAAAAGGAAAAGGTCATTTCATGGTATTGATTTCACTGCCAGAGACAGCACAGGACATGTGCTTTTCAGTCCAAAAAAGAAATAACCAAGCTGCCTTCCTTGCCTAAATAGAGCACGTAATTAGTTTGTGATTACCTTCAAATCCATCAATAGACTTCCCTTCCCTGGCTGTCAATACATTTCTGGGTTCAGTGAACACTTTTATGAGCTACAGCTTCCCTGTCAATCAAAAAGTTTTGCTCTTCTAAATTATTGGTTAAGTTGCAGTGTTCATTAAAAAAAGAAAGAAAAAAAACCATTTTGGGGCTAACCTAGAGAATATTGTAGAAATGACCTGTCCCTTTTGAAACGAGATACTGATCTTACTTTAGGTTAAAGATATTGAGAAAAACCATTAATATAAACTCACTTGCAGGGCTAATCACAGTCTCATTTCCGGACTTTCCTGCTCTAACCCCTTACAATAAAAATCTCCAGCAGATAGAATTCTAGCCAAATGGCCTATTTCCCACTTGAAAGCCATCTGCCTAGTGGCAAACAGGTAGAAATGCTTTCAGCCCACCTGGACCCATACCTGCTGGAGCAAGTACTTGCATCCACTGGGAATTACAGTGGCATTGTAATCAAGCACAGGATCAGCTACTCGCCACTTGCAAAAGCTGACAGCAAGGAGGAGGTGTAGTGGAAGAAAAGTGACTTCATTTCAGAGCTATGGTGAAGAAATGCCTAAGGCGCATGCCTCAAAGAAACCATTTCAAAGACTTAGGCTGAGGGTAGAGGATTAAAAAGGGAAATGAAGGGCTCGCAGGAGTGGCAGGGATGTGTCGGTCAGTGTGACTTGTGCTAGTGATTACCCTGAATTGTTGTTCCACCTGGTGAATAGGCAGGGCCATCTGCAAGGCTGTTTATCTGTAGATTAACTGCAGCCTTGAGGTCATCTCCTAGTGGGGTTCTGGATTGTTTCAAGCCTCAATCTCTGGAATTTCTAAACAAGCACATAATTAGGGGAAACTTGTGCAGGGGAGTGCTTGGTGGAAAAGAGGGTAAAGGTCAATATTTCGTAACAAGAAATGGGCAGGACATTTCAAAATGGGGCACTGAAAAACAGGGCAGTGGTCAGAACTCCCCACTGTCAGCATGAAAATCAATGTTTCACCTTGAGGGAAAAACGGTCAGATCACCAGACATCGATACCTTCTTTCTTGTATTAGACTGTTCTTCAAAACACACTTCGCTAAATAAATTCCAACATACAGGCCCAGATGGGTTGGATGCAGGCATTAGCTGGAACAAAGAGCAAAATCTCGCTTGTTAAAGGTCTTTGGCCAATCAGGGACTCTTCACTTGTTATGGTAAGAAAGAATTCAAGAGAAACTATAGTCAATCACTCTCAGCTATGAATTTTCTCCGAGTGTTTCTGGCCACAAGGAGTCCCTCATGCCTGGAGTCCAATCGCCCAGAAGTAAAAACAGAGAAACTCCAACCAATGGCTACAGCCCTTTTCCAGGGTATGAAGGTATTCACCCCAAGGGCTCTAAAGCTCAATTCCAGACACACAGCATGGGGCTGTGGAAAAAGTCCAAGCTCTACTGCCAGATGAACAGTTTTTCACCACTTCATGGGACATCAAGTTCCGTATAATTGGGATATGTTTGGCACAGAATGCAGTTTCTTCTTAAGGTGTAAAAGGCAGATGTCAGAGTCCTACTGAGATACCAAGATCAAAGCGTCATGTTTAGGGAGGTGATTATTTTCTTCTCATTTTGCCAGCTGATAATGTGCTGCTTCCCATCCTAAACCACACTGAAAAAAAGTGTTCTAGAGTCTGGCACGTTTCTGCCTTTTAAGCTCAGCCCGAATACAAGTCCCACTAAAAAGATAAACGTATTGCTGCATATTTGCCTCTTTGCTGACAGTCTCCAAATACAAAAAGGGTGTTTTGGTAATGGGACAGGCAGCGTTTGCCTTCATTTTTAATGGTGTGTGAGTTCAGATTATATTGGTTTTCACAAAGATCTACATAACTTAGAAACACGAGACAGAGAGAGCGCACACAAAAGCGTGCACATGCACAAGCACAAACTCTTGGAGAAATGACCCTTGGCTAAAAGCTGTCCCATAACACACAGGAGTTTCTGAGACTTAAGGCAGATAAAATTTGTACCAGGTTTAATACGCCTTTTCCATAGCTCGGCCATGCTGTTTTTTGTAGGGTAAAATAAAATTGCAGCACTTGTAAATGAACAGGCGAGCTGGTGGTGGTAAAAATTATGACTCAGGTAAAAAATGAAAAACCACAGAAACTTCTAGGGCTGTAATATTCTTTGAAAACTTATCCTTACAGTGGAGAAGCTGGTACTGCCTTAACCATTGCAGCATCCTCAATAGAGACCGCTTGACACTATGTGCCTTCTGACGGCATGTCACGTAAAGTATCCAACATTAACAATGCAGTTGTTGCCAAACATGTTTACCTGAATCAAACTATGAAGAAATAATTAGAAAATTCCACAATAAGGGACATTCTACAAGACAACTGTTTTGGATTCTTCAAAAAGGCCAAAGACATGGCAAAAAGGACTAGTCTAGATTTAAAAACTAAACAGCAGAATGTAACATATAAACATTAAATGGATTCTGGATCAAAAAACATGGGCATCATATAAGACATCTTTAGGGCAGTTGGGAAAATTGGGATATAGGCTGTTTATTAGATATTATTGTTAATTTTCTTGGGCATTTACTGGTATTAGTGGATATTTAGAGGAATAACATTCTTAGATGTATGCTAAAGTATTTTGGGATGAATGTTATAACTTTTGTAGCATTTGTACTTTATTTTCAAATGGTTCAGCAAAAGTAAGTACAAATACTGTACGTGTGTCTATGTATATATATCTATGTACACACACATATATATGGAGAAAGTTAATGTGACAAAATGCTTACATTTAGATGCAGTGTATACTGTGGTTCATTATACTATTCTTTCAATGCTTCTGTAGATAAATTTTTCTTTTTCTAAAATTTAGGGGAAGAAAAGTGTTTGTGTTCTCATGACGTATATCTTGTCTTCCCTTCATTACCTCTCCTACAACTTATCAATTTCTGCTCACTTGAGGTTTATCAGGTTTGGAGAAGCAGAAGAAAAGGCCCTCAGTAGGTGAGCCTTATGTTTTAATTCATGGGAATAGAAATTAGTTGTGAAGCTACAGAAATCCAGCATTTTCAAAATCTCACTGATTATTTTACGTTAGAGTGATTTCAAATTAACTGTGAGTCTGGAGTCAGAGAGCTGTCCGGTTACGGTATATTGCTGTTTTCTTGTAAATAAGCTCACCAAACTGCTGTTGGAGAGCAGTTTTCAAACGGCTATCAAATCACACAGTGATCACATTGTTTTCTGTACACGAGCTCCTTGCCCTGCATGCCTGCTGCTTCTCAATGTGCACTTCATCGGAATGCCTGTTTTCTTGTATCACGTTGGCAACGTTGGTGTTCCTACTGAATTGTAAAACTTCATGAAGGGAGGTGCCCTGTTCTAACCCCAGAATGTAGCACAGCACTATGGCACCAAACAGCAATGCAACAAATACTAGGTGGATAAAGAAACAGGTAAAATAAAGGTCTAAAGTTGAAGATTTCTCAAGAGAACAAGTTGAGTATTTTGGCATGACTTGTGGTGGGAGGGAGGCGGGGAGGCAGGAGGAGAAGAGAGACCAACTTAAAATAAAACTTTAAAAACGTTATTGTTGATCACATGGGCCTTTGTCAGAGGGCTGGGTTAAGTCTCTGGAATATAAAATAAATAGAAAAGGAGTATGTTTTTGAACTAGAAACAATCATTACCTTCTATTAGGAGCCACAGTTCAACCAGAGGCCTGGCTTGTCCTAAACTTAATATGTTTACTATAACATTGTTAATGAATAGAATTCTGTAAATCAATAATTACATTTTATGTCTCAATTGAGCACTTAAAAATTCAAGATACATAAATTTATAATTTTTTCTCATCCTAGAGTTCAAAGGCAAACATGAATTATTTTTGAGCTATTTACGAAGCCTATTTTAACCTATGAATTTAAAACATTAATCAAGCTCTTGCCCTAAGATTTTACTTTTTTTTGCAAGGTAGCTATTTCGGTAGTATTTGCTATGGCACCATAATGAAATCTGTCAGGAATTAGAAAGATGAGTATTTTACTATAACTGAAAAACTGGAGCATGTTTGAGAATATCTGATAACATTAATGGGGTTAGTGCTTCAAATGAGTCAACAGAAATTCTTCTTAGATCAGTCTTGAGAACTGAGTAACAATGATAAGCCAGAGTATAAAAGAAAACTCCTCTTTATAATGCACTGGGCAATTTTTAAGGACTTTTTTTTTTTTTTTTTTGGTGGGGCAAGAAAAATAAGACAAATCAGTCAAAGGTGAGGTATCTTTGGAAAATTTAATTTGGACCATATTTTCTTCCTCTTGCTGAAAACATCAAATATCCCAATACATTTTGGGTTCCACAGCTTACAAAGGGGCAATAGGTTTCCCGCAGTTACATACTGTATCCAACTTTCTATAGAAAGATAAGATATTTTCCAACCTTGCTTCTGCGTATTTTTTAAAAAATGCTTTAAAGGTTCCTTACAATAAATGCGAAGTAAAACAAAGTAAGGCTTTATTTTCTCCTTTTCCCCTTTTTATGTACTGCACGTTGGAGGAATAAGGAAGGAAGACTAGTTACGTCAGTGTTGGTACCCTGGGGATTGCAGCTGGGTCCTCCGAGGTGCACCCCTATCACTGAGGCCCAGACGCACCCCTGCACCGAGGAACCTGAGAGGGGCAGGTGCAGCCAGGAGGGACGAGCACAGCACAGGTGGGACTGGGGGCTGCCGGCTTCAGGAATAACAAAGGAACTAGGGCCAAATCATGGCCAGAGGTCTCCCAGCTGGTACAGTAGTACCACAGGTTCATTTTTGTGGGCTTACAATGTACATTTACAGACTAAATAAGTTTACTGGAAACATAACAAGAGAAAAATGCCTTTACTAATTCCTGTATCAAATTACTAGAATGAAAATAAAAGCATTTGTCTGATAAAACACATTTTCTATGTCAAATGAAAACAACTCCCTTGCAAGATAATCTTAGTAATGTATATCTGTTACTATATGTTTTCTCACGGTGCACAAATTTTCTTTAATTATATCAGCTGAACAGCTTTGTCATTTTTCAAACTTGTAGTTTCATTAGTTTAAAAAAGGGATAAGGCAGCCAAATCTAACTAATTTTGGTTGCAGAAAAACATCTCAGACATTAGCCTTCATCTTCTTGAGTGTTAAGAGTACATGATTAAAAGGTAATCAAACAGTTTGTTCTCTTAACAGGAAACTAAGCAGCTATTATCATCAAATGTACCTCTAGTAAACACAGGGCCCCCTCATAAATATAAAATTAAATTCTTTTGAGGAATAGGTTTGTGATTTTAGTTACGCAGGATTTACATTTATTTTTTATATTTTCTAGTAAAAAATGTGTGGTCTTCACGTCTTCATTTTCATACGCAAGTGACTTCTTTATCTCAGCAGGCTCTCACATACAAACGGCAGGCTGGGTACTCGGCTTGTTTCAGAAAGGGGAGGCAGCCACATGGCATGTGCTCTTAGAATCCTTGCAAAAACTCCTGTAGTTGGGTGACAATCTCTGTGTCCACCGTCTCCATGAGGGACTGGAAGCCTTGTTCCCCCAGTAACTCCTGTTGCGCCTTGAGCTTCTCGTAGATGAACTGCTGCAGGGACACCGTGTGCACAGGGTCCTTCAGCGCCAGCTGTCGGAAACAGAAAGGAGCCCAACTATGTCAAAGAACCAAAACAAGTTCATCTTACAGGGATTTACTAAAGTTCTTTATAATCTCTTCCACAGTAACAAAAATTGCTTCGGCTTCCTTTCTTATAGGGATTCTAAAATGGTCTCATAGTGGAAAAGTTTGTCAAAAGAAAATTTCACTCAATTAATCTATCTTCGTTCCCGAGAGCCCTGTGAACAAGTTTCTGATTAGCTCAGTTTCTCAAGAGCTGAAGACTCATCCATTGAAAGCATCAAACCCTGGAAGGAAGCACCCTAAAAGGGACAGAACGTGCTGAAGAGCGCTGCAGCACACGGTCCTGATTCTCCTTGGGAAGATCAGGGACACTGCCGCACGCTGGGGCACCCTCAGGACCGAGACAGAAGGCACCCGATAAGCTAGGATATTCCAATTTGTGTAAGTGCTTCCAGTTGAAACACAGGAAAAAAATTAAAAATTTAAAAATAAATATGAAAGAAAAATAGATAGATGATTTAAAAAAAAACAAACTTGCTCCTCCTCCCGTATCGGGATATTTGGGAAACAAAAAAAGTACAATTACATAAAAAGTAACCCATAATTTCACTCCCTAAAGATAATACTAACAAGAGAAAATATTTTGCTCGCTTTTAGTCTTTTCTATGCCTGTGGTATGATCAGACATACATATACACACAATTAGTACTCCTCTTGGCATTTATCTTATCACAAAAAAATCTATTCTAACACACTTTAAGAGTTCTGAATCTACTACAATTTTTGTTATAGGCATGTCAATGTGATCATAGGATAGTTTAAATATAATTTAAAATATGATTTTGCTGAGCAGTCTATCACAAACATCATTCCGTATTACTATGCATGCAGCCTTTCCTCTGCATTTCAGATTATGTTCTTAGGATAGTTTTCTCTATCCATTTCAGAAGAATTACTCGACTAAACAATGGGCATAGACAATTTTATGACTCCTCATATATATTACTAAGTTGTTTTCCCAATGGTTTGTATCAACTTAAAAGGTATAAATGTTTTTGGCTTCTGACACTGTTCTTAGCACTGGTGGTATCATTTTTTAAATGCTTTATAATTTAACAATTGAAAAATAATACACCATTGCTATAAGCTGCACATTTATCTCATTATCAATAAAACTGAACATCTGTAAGGCTATAAGTAAAATGCATGAGTTTTTTGCCTGATACGGCTGCACGGAAATCCTTCTCTTTCTTTATTGATAAAGGTAGATGAAGTAGCTGAATTACAATCACATCTGCTGTTTGAGTAAGGTAAGTAGATTTAAAAATAATGATCACAAATGGAAAAGGCAACTGATAGGGAGAAGTATAGCTGGCATGAAATTTAAATTAAACCCCATATATGACCATTCCAGGAGTACATGATAAATCCAAGGCAAGGTAGTTTCAATACTAGTTTCCCTGGAAGACAGGAGAAAGCACACCAAGAAGAACTAACTGCAAACACAAAGGCCTGTCTCTACAAGACTGAAGACCTCATTCTATAAAATGCATAGAAATTGAAGATGAACTTTTAAAATATTTGTTCTCTTAAGCAATATGCAATAATGTCCAATATTATTTTAATTACTAAGACCCCAAAGGCAAATACAGCAACAAAAATTAATGGGGCTTGATTAAATTAAGAAGCCTCTCCACAGAAGAGGAAAAATCAACAGGGTAAACAGACAACCTACAGAATGGGAGAAAATATTTGTAAACTATATATCCGATAAAGGGCTAATATCCAGAATCTACAAAGAACTCAAACAAATCAGCAAGAAAAAAAAAAAATAAATAAACAGCATCATTAAAAAGTGGGCAAAAGACATGAACAGAAGTTTTTCAAAAGAAGATAGACAAATGACCAACAAACATATGAAGAAACGTTAATCATCAGAGAATGCAAATTAAAACAACAATGAGCTATCACCATACCCGTGTGTGTATACATACACCGCCCCCCATGGAGTACTACTCAGCCATAAAATGGAATGAAATAATGTCTTTTGCAGCAACTTGGATGGAACTAGAGACCATTATCCTAAGCAAAGTATCTCAGGAATGGAAAAAACAAACACTACTTGTACTTGCTAATAATTGGGAGCTAATTGATGGCCACAAAGAGATGTAAAAGTCATAGAAAATCACGAAGTGACAGGAAATCAAGAAGGTCATAGGAAATCAAGTGTGTGTGTGTGGGGGGAAGTATAAGAATCTACCTGTCAGATACAATGAACACTATTCGGGTGATGGGCACACTAAAAGCCCTGACTTAAGTGTTATAAAAGGTACCCATGTAACAAAAACAGTTGTACCCCTTAAAATTTTGAAATTAAGAAAAGAAATAGATTTCTTACTAATGAGGAGGATGTGGACTTTGTTGAAACATAGCAAATTATGTGTAACTAAAACTGTCTGCTGCAATGAGTGAAAAGCACCTGAGTTTAAAATTGTTGTTCATCAAGTCCCTCCAACTATAGGAAAGAAGCTTAATAGTATCACTTAAATGCTCTATTTCAATTTACTGTAAGGAACTATAAACAGTTAACTTATCAGATCTCCATACTTTAATTCCCATCAGATTAATAAAAAGTATCACCATACTAAAATCCACCAGATATAGCAGTACATTAGTATTATATAAAACAAAAATGTAGTGATCAGTCATATGAAGATTAAAAGCACTAATTTCTTTTAGGAAGACAGCTGTGGAGGGAAGAAGGCCTCTCCAATTTATACCTTTAAAAGATCTTTTAAAAAAGCAAACATTTTTTTAAGCCAAAACGCCTGTCAGCAAATAACTGTCTCTTTTGGCTTGTGGTACATATTCACTAATCATAGCTACTAATACCATCTTTGAAAAAATATTATGTGAAATCAGTTGGTCAAAGATTTTTAGAGAAGAATCATTCCTGCACATCCACTGCAAATCCAGATTCCATTTCTTTCAATCTAATAGTGCCCATAGTCAACAGAATTAAGAGACACTGAAGTCACTGATAGCATTTTCAAAGAACTTAACTATTACCTTTATACAACAAATAATGACCATCTAACTTATGATAAAATTAATTACCATTTCATGTGAAAAAATATAAAATTCCTACCAGGTTTACCAGGTAGTATGTTCTTGAGAAAATAATTAGTTTTCTAATGTAATAAATAAATTCTAAATCTGTCATTGGAGCAAATATACTGCAAAGGTAGATGTGATGGAGACTTTTGCTTTCAAAATAATAGAGTCAAATATTTTTTTCTAATTCTTCCCACTAAGTACAACGAAGAACCCTGGACGTTATACATAAAACAAACATAGACTCCAAAGGTGAGGAGAGGGGGGCAAACAGACTAGAGACTCAGCATCTAGGGAACAATACAGTGGAGAATTCTCCGGCTCTTTCCTTGCCTCCTGTGCCCCAGACTTGGAGCTAGAGAAGCCAGCAACTAGGAAAGGGACAGCCTAGCAAGACAGAAAACTTTTAGGCAATAATTGGTCTACTTTAGCCAAACATCACAGAAAAAACTGCAGCCCCCCTGACCCCACTCATGCCAGGCTGTTATAAGGATTCAACCCACCCATCCCTCAACAGTGTCAGTGGAGACCGCCTGGGAGCCTGGACTCCATCCTCTCTTCCCCAGGCAGGTGTCAGGGGGGCATAGCGGGGAACTTGTCCTCTGACACCCACCTGGCAAATATGAGGTGGCACCTCACTTCCCCTGCCAGAGCAGTGTCAGGAGAAGCTGGTTAAAACAGAAGACTTAAGATTCAGTTTTACAATACCAAAAAGGTCCAACTTTCAATAGAAAATCATTCCAAAATAACCAAAAATGGGGGCAAAGCAGGAGGGAAGTAGGTTTAAGTATAAAAGGGCAACATGAGGGGTTCTTGTGATAGAAGGAAATGTTCTGTACCTTGACTCTTATCAATGCCAATATCGTGGTTGTGATATTGTAGTATAGTTTTGCATGACGTTATTGGGAGAAATTGAGTAAAGGGTACACGTGATCTCTCGGTATTTATTATTTCTTATAATTGCATGGGAAACTACAATGATCTCAAAATAAAACAATTAAACAAATTAAATGTGGAGTCTTTCCTGAATCATCCATGCACTGACACCTAACAACCACTGTGGTATCAGAGGTACCTGACTCTTGAATGCAGTAAGCCCTCACTTAACATCAACAGGCTCTTGGAAACTGTGACTTTAAGTGAAACGACATATAACAAAACCAATTTTTTCCCCTCACCAATATTGTAATGAAACAATGTGATTGAAGGACCCGCTGTACTCTTTTTGCTTGAAGTTGCAGTTTCCAAGAACCTATCAACGTCAAGTGAGCACTTAACTGTTTGGAACTTGGAACAGGAGAGAACAATATAAACCTGCTTATCTTATCATGTCTAAGTGTGCACTAGATCAGCACATTGGGGGATCAGATTTTTAAGATTCATCATATTATATGGCAACCCAAAATGATACCATGACTTTTATATCACTTCCAGCTTCCTCAAAATTCCACCTAGGAACAAAACCCTATCATTCCTATCCCAATTTTCATTCCATTTCTGACAGGGACACCTAGGAATGTGTGGCCTTTTTAAAAGTAATAAATCTCTTCCCTTTTCCCAGACACTTTTTACATTGCTCTTGTATCCTACAACCTTTGCTGTGGTTGTTCATTAGTTCTAATATAATTTTTTGGGTGAACTTCTTAGTATTTCCTATAACAGGTTCATGTCATCTGTAAATAGACATGTTTACTTCTTCCTTTCCAATTTGGATGCCTTTTATTTAGTGTTCTTGACTGACTGCACAGGTCAGAACCTCCAGTACTACAACAGAAAAGGCAAGAGTGGACATTCTTGTCCCCAAACTTAGGAAGAAAGCATTCAGTCTTTCATCATCAAGTACAATATTCGTTGCAGGTTTTTGGCAGATACCCTGTACCTGCCTGGATAAGGAAGTTCCCTAAGAGTTTTTGTCATGAATGCGTATAGGATTTTGTCAAAAATTTTTTTCTTCATCTGTTTGCAGTGATCATGTGGTTGTATTCTTTATTTTATTAATACAGTGTATTACACTGATTTTCACATGTTAAACCAATCTTGCAATTCTGGGATAAATCCCACTTGGTCATGATGTATAATCTTTTTTTTTTTATGTTGTTTGATTCAGTTTGTTGGTATTTTGTTGGAGATTTTTGAATCTATATTCTCAAAGCGTAATTGTCTGTAGTTTTCCTTTCTTGTGAAATCTTTGGCTTTGGTATCAGGGTGATGCCAGCTTCACAGAATGAATAAGGAAATGTTTCATCCTCCTTTATTTTTTGGAAGAATTGCAGAATACTGATATTAATTCTTTACATGCTTGGTAGAAATTTACCAGTGAAGTCATTTGTGTCTGGGTTTTTCTTTGTGGGAATATTTTTAATTACTAATATAATTTTTTTTTACTTGTTAAAAGTCTATTTAGATTTTCTATTTCTTTTTGAGTCAGTTTTGGTGTGCCACTTTGAGAAACAACTTACATTTCCATCATCCCTTGAGGATAAATTACATAAATTTATCACTTGGAAGGTTCTATAACTATTCTCTCAATTATAGAATGTCTGCTAATCAAAGACCCAGCAAACACAACTTCTAGTGTGTTCCTTCTGGACTTGTTAAAATTTCTCAAGAGCTATAATAATATTTTAGTTTTTCTTAATAAAGAAAGTTATTTAACTCCCCCACACATACCATTGACCTTTTCTGAATTTTATATAATTATAATGTTATGGACTGAATTGTGCCCCCTCCCCACCCCCAAATTCATTTGTTGAACTCCCAACCCACAATGTGATTGTATTTGGAAATATGGTCTTAAGGTTAAATGAGGCCATAAGGGCAGGGCCCTAATCCAGTATGACTGATGCACTTACAAGAAGAGAGAGAAACATCAGGGATGTAGGCACACAGAGAAAAGGCCATGTGAGGATATAGCAAGAAGGTGGCCATCTGCAAGCCAAGGAGAGAAACCTCAGGAGAAACCAACCCTGTTAACACCTTGATTGTGGACTTCCAGCCCCCAGAACTGTGAGAACTAAATTTCTGTTGTTTAAAGCCACCCAGTCTGCGATACTTTGTTACAGTAGCCCTAGCAGACTAATGCATATAGTATGTGTTAAGCACAATGATTAGGGCTACATGTATACTCCAGAAACAGATAAATATTAACACATAATTTTTCACAAGAGGATGGTAAACATACAGTAAAAAACGTTTTTCAATAAGCTTACTAATTTGATGGCATTTTGGGGGTAATACATAAAATTTATGTCACATAGAACTACCTAAAATTATGCCTGTTTTCTCCTGATCTTAACATGCAATGAGGCAACTTACTATTTTGGGGGTTTAGTTTGTCCTCTTGTGACCATATATATGTTAACAATATACCAAAGACTATTGAGTATATGTATGTCAGGGTAAAAGGATAAGAATTATTCACCAGTTACCAACTACATTGTACTTCACCCCCCAACTCAGAAGCTGCTATGTCTTAGGAGATGAGATGGGGATTAAAAGTCTTGGGGATTTTACATCCCCTCTTCCAACACCCAGTTTTCCTCCTAGTGTTTTTAAGATGCTGAGAAAGGTTAATTCCATCATGTAAAAAGAAACAACAATCCTTTGTAACCGAGTATTCATCTCCATCATCTTTTACCATTTTGCCACTTTTTGGGTATGGTATTCCCTTTCACTGAGAAACTAAATGAGGCTCCATATTACTTCTAGAGTCTGTTATAATATATCAAGTCCAGCATTCTGTCTAAAGTTTTCTCTTCCATCATAATGTATCATCAAATAACACATACATCCATCACTTGTAGGTACACTAATCACAGGAATATAGAGCAGAAGCCAATGTTTAATTCACTTCAGGTTAAATACTCCTAGTCTTCTTCACAGACAGCGACAGGTCACATTCTAGAGATCTCAGTAACCTGGCAACCTCAACCACCAAGAATACACTGGAGGGAGGGGGGTGGTTTACAGGGAATTAACTTCCAAAGGTCTGTGAACAATCAAAATAGTTTGGCATCCACATGCCCAAATTCAAACAAATTATTCATAGCAGAATTTGGTCAAAGAAATAAGACATTGTTTATTTTTATTTTCCATATATTTATAACAAGTATGATTATCTTAGATTTGCTTAAGTGCATAAATTCAACAGGGATGAAAACCTGCTATAAGCAAAAACAAAGGCAGCAGTGCTGAAGCTCAGTTCACAATCTGGCATTAATGGGAGGAGACAGAAAACCATTACAAATGGACCCAGGCTAAATGCATTGTGTAGTACTCTGGACTGAATTCCAGAACTCAGAGTATTAGTGGAAAAGCTGGCGAAATCTAAATAAAAGTCTGGAGTTAGTTAATAGTAATGTGCCAATGTTGGTTTCTTAGTTTTGATAAATGTGGCATGGGCATTTGATAAACGCAACCTAAGATGTTAACATTATGGGAAACTAGATGAGGGGCACATGGGAACTCTCTGTGTTACCTTTGTTACTTTTCTGTAAACCTAAAACTATTCCAAATCAAAAACTAAAAAAATGGCCTCAGGAATTACAAAAGCACACCTCTCTGTGTATCTAAACATAGAAAAGATACAGTAAAAATGTGGTATTAAAATCTTATGAGGGCCGGGCGCGGTGGCTCACGCCTGTAATCCTAGCACTCTGGGAGGCCGAGGTGGGCGGATCGTTTGAGCTCAGGAGTTCGAGACCAGCCTGAGCAAGAGCGAGACCCCATCTCTACTAAAAAATAGAAAGAAATTATATGGACAGCTAAAAATATATATAGAAAAAATTAGCCGGGCATGGTGGTGCATGCCTGTAGTCCCAGCTACTCGGGAGGCTGAGACAGGAGGATTGCTTGAGCTCAGGAGTTTGAGGTTGCTGTGAGCTAGGCTGACGCCACGGCACTCACTCTAGCCTGGGCAACAGAGTGAGACTCTGTCTCAAAAAAAAAAAAAAAAAAAAAAAAAAAATCTTATGAGACCACCATCTGTATTAATATATAGGGTTTGTTGTTAACTGAAACATTGTTATGCAGCACATGACCCTACAGCAAGTCCTCGCATAACATCATTTCATTCCATGTCATTTTGTTGTAATGCTGATGAGGCGCTAATGGTGGGAATCAACTGCCACCGAGACCACTGTCTGTGTGAAATTTGCACATTCTCCCCATGTCTGCATGGGTTTTCTCCAGGTACTCCAGTCTCCTCCCACATCTCAAAGCTGTGCAAGTAAGGTGAATTGGCCTGTCTAAATTGTCCCCTGAGTGAGTGCCGGTGTGTGTGAGTGTGCCCTGACAGGGAATGGTGTCCTGTCCAGGGCTGGTTCCTACCTTGTGCCCTAAGCTGCTGGGATAGGCTCTGGCCACTTACTACTCTGAACTGGAATAAGTGGTTTGGAAAAATAAATACAAATTATTGTCAAATAAAAATTTGTAAAGTATATGATAATCACACAAACACACAGCAATAAATGATGCTCTTTGAAAGCTTTCAGCAAGTCCATCAGACTTGTTCTGATTTATTTCTGAACTTCGTAGAGGTTAGAGGTGCTCCTTACAAATTTTTGCTTTGCAAACATTTATTCCTTGATTTAACTCACCACCCATGACTTCCATCACTCACTGATTCAACAAAAAGTGAGTAAATAATTATCTTACCTGTTTTTAATTAATCTGTTTTAAAGGTATGTATAGTTCACATTTATTTCATTAGAAGTGTTTTGGGTCTTTATTTAAAAGTGTGGTGATGCTTCTGTGACAAGAAATATGCCATAGGAACTTAACTCTTATTTATTTCAATTAGCCTATGGTAAAATTGGTTTGTTATATGTTGTTTCACTTAAAGTTGCAGTTTCCAAGAACCTATCCATGACATTGAGAATTCACTGTATTCACAAACACCATATATTGGGGAAGAAAAGGAATGGTATTAAGAGGTTAAAAAAACCAAATCAAATAATTTTTCAGTTCACAAGCCCTGGAAATGCATAATCCAATTTCCCCGTCTTTTCACAGATGAGGCAAAACAGTTCTAGAAAGACAGGATGACTCGCTCAAGGCCACAAATAATGGCACAAACAGAACTTCAACTCAGGTCTTAAGAATCCTTGGATGTTTTCCTTTCTCTATACTATCTGCTAGGGAGATGATATCTAGCATAAAAGCAAAGTAAAACGAATTAAACTCAGACACAGTTTAAAAGAAGGCCATCAGAGCAGTGTAGTATTAACTACAAGCTAAGGGTGAAGCCCTTGAGGGTTAACATGGGGTAATTTAAGGAGTGAATATAATGATCAGATTAAAATAATGATAGCTAACACATAACAATTACTTGGTACCAGTATTATCCCATAACCATTTTATATATTTATTTATTCTAACTATGAGGCAGACACTATTGTTTTCATTTTGCAAATGAGGAAAGAAGGTATAATGAAGTTAGTAAATGATGAGGCCAGAAGACTAGAAGAGATTACAAAAGAAAAGAGAAAAAAAGTTTATTGTATACTTATTTCATGTTCATGATCAAAATAAGTATTTAAAAATTCAAGACTACAAGTAATTTTTAAAAGCAAGGTATTTTAGATGTATCCTATTTTTTTTTTCTTTTTTCTTATCAGATTCCTTTAGTGAGAATTAACGGTTTTCAAAAAAAAGAGAGAGAGAATTAATGGTTTTCAAAGCAGGTTAGCAGTTAATTTTAGGGCATTTTTATAAAAGCCTATGGATGCATATCAGAAAAAGTTAATTGTGAAGATCCTTGAAATAATACGGAATACAGGTAATTTCAGTATATTTCCTCAAAATAGAAGAATAAGCATTTCAACTTAAATTAAGGTTTTCAGGTCACATGTTTTCTGTAAGTAAAAGAGTAAATCCTCTGTTCTGCTAAGCCAAGCAACAATTATTTCAAATCAACAGTTAACCTCAACTTCCTGTACCAAGAATACAATTTATCTGTTTTAGGGCACACTCCAAATTTCAAAACTCAGATACCTTACAAGGTATCTTGCAACAAGGGATAGATGGATAGAGAGATATACAGATGGATGAACAAATGGACTGACAGGTATTTTCAAACCTGTAGAAAATAATGATAATTTATCTTAATTTTTAGAAGCTACCTTTATAACTTACCATCTTTTTCCTCTTATCTTGTTCTGTGGGTGGTTCTTCATCTTCCGTTACTTTTGGTTCCTCAAGATGAGACATCAACATACAGCTATAATAATTTAAAAAAAATGTTTTAAATAAAAAATGTCTATAACATACTTAATTAAAAACAAGCCCTCAAAATCACTAAGAACATGAATGCTTCTATACAATAAAATGTGAGGGAAAGACTAGACAAATTAGATATACAATTAAAAAAATTTTTTTTAAGTATGAAAAGATATTTCATTTAAAAAGGGCCACACCAAAAAATTTTAGAGCCTTTTACTTAGGCATTTAAGATACTAAGTGGTAAGAAATTTATTTATAGGCAACTTTTGAACTAAATATCACTCCACAAAGCAAGGCATGTATGCCCTTTATATCTTTCAAAAAATGATACAAACACTTAACATTACTACTGCTTTTCTCCTAATCGTTACATGTCTACAGACTATTATACATGCAATAATTTAAATAATAACATCATTAAAACACTATTAATTATGTAACAATCTACTTTGTGCTCTAAATCACATTACTGTGCTATGAAAAACTTGTCCCTGACAGCACTTGCACCTTCAGGACAGTTATAAATCATTTTATTTTGATTATCTGCACCACTGCTCTTCACCATTAGCAGAGATAATAGAAACACAGTTTCCTATTCAATTAACACAGGTTCCAGGGAGACCAGAAATGAACATTGTCTAGTGAATCAAAGTGATGGAACAAACCTACTGTTTCCTAATTTAGAAAAGAAAAATTCAGTAATTTATCAGTGTCATAAGTTTCTAACCAATAAACTGTGGAAAGAAAGTTTGGTTTCTCTTACGCTTTGTAGCAAGTACAGGTGAAGGACAATTCTTGACTCAGACAAGTTCTGATACCAGAAAACTTGATCGGACTCATTCCTGCAGTGGACATGGGAGTTCTTTGCCCCTATTTCTTATCACTAAAAAAATAATGGTTGAAGCAACTGGTTCTGTCCCAGTCAGTGCCCACTGGTGGGGTCAAGGAGACAGATAGAACCCTAGGCCAGAAATCAGAAGTCCTGACAAAAAGCAAGAACTCAACCCCTAACTCACGGCATGGCCTTGACTTCTCAGAGGTGCAATGTCACAAGCAGCTGGCCAATGGACTCTGGCACAAAGTAAAAACTGTATTACTCTATCAACCCAAAAGCTATTAAATAAAGTGAAATGCCTTGAAAACGTCTACATCCCAGTTTGTATTTTAGAACTGAATAATAAGATGGCGTTCTTTCACACTAGCCATCTTATGCCTGTTGCAGACTTGAATTCTAACTGCAGTGCATATGGATCTCTAAGGAAGCATGCTTTATTTTGCATCAAATTCTTCCACTGCATTCCAAAATCCATTAACTTACCTGTACAATGAAAACTCTTTGTTCTGCCTTCCCTGAGTTAAAAGATTCATCACACTAATAATGGAGCATATATTCTGGATGCATATATATAAAATACACATTTTGTTTCTTTCTTTGACCAAAAACTAGCCAAAAAGCAGAACATTTTCGCTCTGCAATTGTGAATTGTATTCATTTGGGTCTTTGGAAGGTGGAAAGTGAAAATTAAAAAAAAATTGGATTGAAAAGACCAAAGCTGAAACGTTCTCCTGCAGGAAAATCTCCAATTAAAAGTCACATCTCATTTTATTGACAAAGAATAAAGATAGGCAAAATTCGTGTTTTACATAAAGGGTGTGTGAGAATTAATAGGTTTCTAATATGATAAAATGTGTAGACTAGGACTGTAATAATAGTAATACTAATATAATGGTAACAAGAATTTTAAAATAGGAACAACTAATGTGAATATAAAGCAACCTCTCCATTCCACACTCACAGCAGAAATAACTGAATAGATCGAGGCACTGTGGCCTGCTAAATCAGAATCTTTCTCAGCAAGAAACTCAAACCAGCCTAATACAACCAACAAGCAATGAAACATGAAACCTTTATAATCATTTCTGGTTTAAAAGGTACTTGCAATAACACTTTTCATTTAATCTATACAAACTCTGTGCCCTAAGTAATTAAGCCATTTACAGATGAGAAAAGGCTGAATTTATATTCATGAAACACTGATAAAGAACATTTGTCCTCAAAATTTTCCCAGCCTAAGTGAACTTTTCCCTACTTCAGAGTATCAAATTTGAATGCTTAAAATTTGCCCTTACTTCAGCACGTGGACAGAACCAGAGCAACTGTCTGATAAAAGCCTCGTCCCATTCTACCTGGAAGCCTTCCGTGAGCAAAGGTGGAATACCTCGTAGCAAAGGCCAAGTATTCAAGTCATGTTCTTGATGTCCAGTATCAGTGATTCTCAAACTTGAGCTTGGATCTGAGTGACTGGAAGGGCTTTGTTTTACAGCACAGATTGCTGGCCCCATCCCCACAGTTTCTAATTCAGTAGTTCTGGGTGGAGCCTGAGAATCTGCATTTCTCACAAGTTCCTCTGTAATGCTTTCTCATCACTTTCTCCATAACGTTGCTACTAATGTCGTGGGACAACAGTCCTACGGGCCAAACCACCAAAAGTGCTTCCTAATTATATTTATATCTCTTTGGCCCCCATAAAACTGATTTTTACAATTATTTTTTTTTTAAAGCTATGTAACTGGCTCTCGGCTAGGCTAATATACAGAACTATTTATGGATTGCGTTAGGTAAAACAAAACTGACATTATTCAGTTGGTCTTTGTAGTGGACACTTTGGTTGCCTATATAATCAGCCTCTTTCCTAACTGAACCCTGAAGCTGTCCCGTTATCCTTTTCTTCCACGCCACCACATACTTCAGAAAAAGCCGATTCCAGCCCCAGTGCCAGTGGCTCAATAAGCAGTCATGAAGATCCTATTCCCTTGGTCAATGGTTGCTTTCAGCAGGGGCGTGTTTAAGGAAGGAATTCTGGCCAATTAGACGTGAAGGGAAGTCTGATGAAATGATTTCTAGAAAAGGTTTACCTTGATCTTAAGAAAGACATAAGGAAAAAGAAGATGACTTGTCTGTCACTGGCAATAGCATGAACTACTTTTTGTTGATGAGGGGAGGTCACCTGCAGATATGGTTAATGTATAATACTAAGGGATGGAGTGGCAAGAACCTGGGTCTCTGATGATACTGCTGATGGTCAGACCACAATCAGCTAATCCTAGAGCCACCTTTGTTGAAAGAGACAACTAATTCTTTATTGTTAAAGCTAACTAAAAGTCCTCTTATAGTCCCTTATGTAAATACCTTATGAAAAATTCATTTCTGGGCTCAGGTCAAGAAACGGTCTCCCTTCTCCTGTGTTAAATTAAGTGTAGCCTAAAGCTCCTCATTACATATTTTAAAGGTTCAGCCTAAAGGTTTCTCAATACACAGTGATTTAAAGTAACTGGATGTGTAAGCAGACTATAACCTACTCTTGTACTAATCAGAGTTTCAGCCAATCACGGATGGCCAACTGTTCAAACACTGTTCAAATACGGCTAATGTCAAGCTGTAACCAATCTAGCTGTTTATGTACCTCACTTTTCTATATCTCATTTTCTTTTTTCTGTCCATAAATATTATTCAACCATGCGGCAGCCCCAGAGTCACTCTGAACCCATTCTGGTTCTGGGGCCTCCCTAATTGGTGAATCAGTTCTTTGCTCAAGTAAACTCTGTTAAATTTAAATTATCTTACGTTTTTCATTTAACACCTGAGAAACCTAACAATTGAAATAAGAGCCATGTAATTCCTAATGTTTCTCTTTTTGCCCTGGTAGTTAGAAAGCTCACAGCTAAGTTTTATATCCTGATGCCACAGGTTTCCCCAAAGTTTCTTATTTAAATTCCTTCAATCCTGTGTTAATAGTTTCCTGTTATAAAGTATGTGCTTTTCTTATGCAATGTCCCAGATCCTCTTATGGTCACTAGACTGAATATAAGCAACTAACTAAATGCTGTATATTAGCAGTATAGACAAAATGCCATGAAGGAACGGGGAAAGATGCAATAAATTCTTCCTGTAAGTCTAGAAAGGAATTTTAGAGGTAGATATAATATTTGCTAAGCAGGGCAAGGCTGAGGGCATGACACACCAAGGAGAAGAAAATATTACAAGTCAAGCCACGAGTATAAAAGAGTGTATGGGACATTTGCAGAACGATGAAGAATCCAGTGAGGCAAGAAAAAAAGCTAGTGCTGTGGATGGAGGGTCAGCATAGAATAGTGCCCCATCCACTTTTCCCTGTAAGAAACCGGGCTTTTAAGAAGGGGGGTAGAACAGATCAGAGTGGGGGGAAACTGGAGAAAGAGAGACCACCAGGGAGGTCACTAGGACCTACACAAGTTAGGATAACATACAGGTGATAATTTCAGAATCAGGGAGCCAAGGTTTCTTCTAGTATTCTCCATTCCACTCTGAAGAGCTGTCTGGTGGGTAATTGTATCAAGTGAAAGAGAGAAAATCCTTATAAAAGCCTAATTTTTAAATGCTGGATAAATTTTTTCTTCCTTTTTACTTCCCAAACTTTGGTGAGGGATTGTCAATCTCATTTCCCAATGTTCCTGACAACTAAATATTATCTGCGGAATGAAAAGGAGAACACTCTAACCACATAAGCAGAAGGCAAAGAAGGTAAATCTCGAGCCTCATTAATATATTTTCCTGGCTTAATGAAATAAAAACTAAAAAAAATCTAAAAACAAATAAAACAAATGAAAACTCCAACAAAAACTAAACCTACGTTCCTAACCTCTCAAGATGTATCTCTTCCTTCTAAAAGGATACATTTTATATGTCCTTTCTAAGCATAAATCTGATCATGTCACTTCCATCTGGAAATCACCAGTGGGCCTCAACTGACCAGGGACTCTAGTCCACAATTCTTTGTGTTTCACACAGGTTACTTAACTAGTTGGCTCCAATCGACTGCATATCTTCAGGAGTTATTCTCAGTTTCCCTGGACCCCTTCCTCTTCTGCAGCTAGTATTGCTCCATTGGTTCCTGTTTCCCCTTTTGTGAGTTCTTTCAGGACAGAGACTTAGCTGCTTCCTCTCATAGCACAGTGCCTGGTGTAAACTCATTGGAATTAAAAGATGATCTGTCAACAGGCTTTCTTAGTGTGAAGGTTAATTTTGTGTGTGTGTAAACATGACTGAGCCACTGCATGCTCAGAAATTTAATTACACATTATTCTAGGTGTATCATTGAAGCTATTTCTGGATGAGATCAGCATTTGAATCTGTAGATTGGGTAAGGCAGATTGTCCTCCCCAATGTGGGTGGGCCTTAGCCAATACGAATAGAACAAAAACACGAAGGGAGAATTCATCCTCTGGCTGCTTCAGGTTGGGACATTGTGCTTCTCCTCCCTTCAGACTTGGACTAGAACTTACACCACTGGCTCTCCTGGGTCTCCAGCTTGCCAACAGCAAATCTTGGACTCCTCAGCTTCCCTAATCATGTAAGACAATTCCTTATAATACATTTCTTTATATATGTATTTTTTTCTCCTATGGGTTCTGTTTCTCTGGTGAGCTCTAATACTCTACTAATGCAGGTGAAGAAAATAGGGTTTTCTTCATTTGTTCTAATTCATAGTCAACTGAGACTACAATAAGAATTCAACAGAACCAGAAAGACTAACTTTCTTTGAATAAACTGTTTAAAGTAGGAAGATTCACCAACAGACGTCATCTAACCACTCTTAGAAACTGAGACTCAGAAAAGTTGGGTAACTTGTTTCTTCACTGTGCCTCCATAGACCAAGTACACCCCAGGATAAAAAGAAATCACCAAAAGATTCTGGGGAAGAAAGAAAACAGTGGTTGTATGTTCTAGCTACCCATAAACACTAATCCTCAAATCTAGGCCATTCCAGTTTGGATCCTAATAATTGTCTCTTAGTCAGTTTGTCTTCCTTACTTCCAACATTCTCCCCTTTCAAACTGAAACTTTATCTTCATTGGCTGAGCATGGCATATTGAGTCAGAAGACCTTGGTTCTCATCTTGCCTCTTCCACATATTTGCTATGTCACTGAACTTTTCTGAGCCTGGGTATCCTGGTTTTTAATATCACAAGATTGTACTAGATAATTTCTAAATCTTCTAACTTCCAGACTCTCTCTTCCAGTTAAAGCATGTTATAATTTTGTTCTACTTCCTACGTCCTCACTCTTATCCTTCTCTGAAGAAACACTGCCTTTCTATTAAAGCACAATCAGATTTCTACTGTTGTGTGTGCTCTGTACAAAGCATATATGACTGCCTTTAATCATTACTAGTGTTTTCACTGTGCTATCAGCCATGTCCTCCCCGAACTAAACTGTATACTCCAAAGAGGATAAGGAATACATGAACATATCCTAAATATTTCATAAATAATTGTAAACTTTAGCACATATTATATATAAAAACACACTACTTATAGTCATATGCCATAAGCTTAAACATTTTTTTTAAATTGCCTATGTACATGAACAGTTTCATATTTTTGGTTTGTGGTCTCAAAGAGTTTGATGTTTTTACTTTATATGAGCTCTTGTTTTCTCAAAACCTAAGTTACATGTTAGATACATTTTGTTTACATATGTGTGGTAAGATTCAACAACATATATATGCTTTGGATAATTTTCAACAAAATGTGATTCAAATGACAATCTTTCCCATTTGCTATAGATGGATTTATAAAGAGCAAAGAAAATAGGCTCAATATGTTATTAACAAGGAGAAGTTGAGTGGTTTGGAATCTCACAAAGCCTTGCTTGTCATTATATGAAACATGCCTTTTATTAAAAGTAATAACAAGAAGAAAGGTATGGCAATTCTACTAACCACAAAAGGATACAATGATTAATTTTTAAAAATGCAAATTAATAGTTGTAAAAAATGAGGTTAACAGCATTCTTTTTAGTTTTTTCAAGACAGGGTCACTCTCTGTTGCCCAGGCTAGAGTGCAGTGGTGTGATCATAGCTCACCACAGCTTTGAACTGCTGCTGGGCTCAGGTGATCCTCCTGCCTCAGCTTCTCAAGTAGCTAGGACTACAGGTGTGCACCATTACGGCCAGCTAACTTTTTTTTTTTTTGAGACAGAGTCTCGCTTTGTTGTCCGGGCTAGAGTGAGTGCCGTGGCGTCAGCCTAGCTCACAGCAACCTCAAACTCCTGGGCTTAAGCGATCCTACCGCCTCAGCCTCCCGAGTAGCTGGGACTACAGACATGAGCCACCATGCCTGGCTAATTTTTTTTTCTATATATATTTTAGTTGGCCAGATAATTTCTTTCTATTTTTAGTAGAGACGGGGGTCTTGCTCTTGCTCAGGCTGGTCTCGAACTCCTGACCTTGAGCGATCCACCCGCCTCGGCCTCCCAGAGTGCTAGGATTACAGGCGTGAGCCACCGCGCCCGGCCTAACTTTTAAATTTTTGTTCAGACGAGGTCTCACTATACTGCCCAGGCTAGTCTCAAACTCCTGTCTCAAGTGATCCTCCCACCTTGGCCTTCCCAAATTCTGGGACTACACACACAAGACTCCATGCCCGGCCAGCATTCTTAACAACATGATTTTACCTATTCATTCAAAGAATAGAATTTTAACTACTCTATTTTGGAACTAGACAATTACCACACGACCCCCACCCGCAACATCTTAAAGGCACCAGTGCTCCTTCAACCAGGCAAATACAAGGCAATTCATCCCTTTACCCATAACTTGCCTAAAGGGTAGGGGAACTTTGTAAGCTGAAAAAAAGAACATGCTTGAAACATCTTAAAAAAGGAATTTATATGCTAAAATATACCTGGAATTTTTAAAAAAACTTAATGTCAAATCACAAAACAATGATTAGATCAAAGAAGCCCAATTCAAGCTATTGCTGTGTAACATAATAAAGCTGATCCCAAGATCAAACAATAAATATTACAAGCAAAATAACAAAATTTTTTTCTGTATAGAAGACAAAATTACAAAATTTCCATACTGTGCTTATATGGTGATGGTGAACAAAAATCATGCAGCATGTATTTAATTATCCCCCCAAATCCAACTGTGATTAAATGATCCACCTACTCTTTGTAAGTTCCCGTTTCAGGATCTTCCGTCATGACATCATGCAGGCCCTCCACTGAGATGTTTATAATCCCACAGAATTTATCCTGGATAACACTAAAATAAAAGAAGGGCAAAACACATTAACTGGAGTATTTCAACAGGTAATTCTTTTTTTGTATTCTAAATATCCTCTTTTTTTTTTTTTTTTTTTTTTGAGACAGAGTCTCACTCTGTTGCCCAGGCTAGAGTGAGTGCCGTGGCGTCAGCCTAGCTCACAGCAACCTCAAACTCCTGAGCTCAAGCGATCCCCTGTCTCAGCCTCCCGAGTAGCTGGGACTACAGGCATGCGCCACCATGCCCGGCTAATTTTTTTTTTTTCTATATATATTTTTAGCTGTCCATATAATTTCTTTGTATTTTTAGTAGAGGTGGGGTCTCGCTCTTGCTCAGGCTGGTCTCGAACTCCTGAGCTCAAAGGATCCGCCCACCTCGGCCTCCCAGAGTGCTAGGATTACAGGCGTGAGCCACCGCGCCCGGCCTAAATATCCTCTTGAATGTGAAATTTTAGTTTTGAAATACAAAAGAAACTTTAAAAATATATCTCTTAAAACAAAAATTTTACCTTCGCATATAACATTACAAATTTCTCTTTCACTAGATTATTAATGCATTTAAATACTAGAGGGAGTAGATTAGACAGAAAAGAGAGAGATTTTAAAATTCTTAGATTTAACATATTCATATTAATTTTATAACCACAAAGATAAAAATACAGAAGTGCTGACAATTAAAAATCTCTGCTCTTTTAAAGATAAAGCCAAAGAAAAAAAGACACACCATATTCTGGGCGAAAATATACAAATACTCCTTCTAGAATACATTTGAAAAACTCTGAAAACTCAGTAAGATGACAATTTCAATTTAGTGGCCACTGGGCATAGTGGCACATGTCTGTAGCCCCAGCTACTTAAGAGACGAGGCGGGACGATCGCTTGAGCCCGACAGTTTGAGGCTACAGGGTCCCATGAACACGCCTGTGAACAGCCACTGCATTCTCGCAACACAGCGAGATCCTCTGTCTTTTTTGTAAAAGAGGCAAAAATTTGAACAGACATTTCATCAAAGAAGATATGCAGATGGCATATAAACATCCAGAAAGGATGCTCAACAGCATTAGGCATTAGGGAAATACAAATTAAAATCACAATGAGATTTTAATTAAATGTAAAATTAAGAAGATTGACAATACCAAGGGCTAGCAAGGATGAAAAAACAACAGGAACGCTCATACGTTGCTAGTAAGAATTAAAAATGGCATATTCATCGTGGAAAATACATTGTCAGTTTTTATAAAGTTGAACACACACCACACAAATAAGTAATCACACGTGTAGGTATTTACTCAGGACCAAAACAAGTATTCTAAAATCTGTATGTGAACATTTACAGTAGGGCTTTATCTGTAACAGCCTCAAACTACAAATGACTCTAAAGTCCATCAACTACTGAATGAATTAACAGATCGGGGAATACTTATTCAATGGAATAATACTCAGCAATAAAAAGAAACAAAATACACATAGCTGCAATGACACGGATAAATCTCAAAAACATTATGATAGGAGAAATAAACCAGTCTCTAAAGGCTACATATTGTATGACTCCATTTATGTGACTTTTTGGAAAAGAAAAATTATTTGATCAATGGTTGTTGAACAGAGGGACACAAACGAACATTTTGGGGTGACAGAAATGTTCTATATCTTGACCATGGTAGTGGGTACACAATGTTTCCATTTGTTAAAACTGTACACTTAAAGAGGGTTTTGCTATATGTAAACTATATCTAAATAAACCTGACTTTTAAAAAAGTAAAAGTATATAACTGCCCACTGGCTCCTAAAATTATACTATTTGAAATTAAAGCTAATTGAATAAATTATAATTCCTGCCTCCAGGAAACTTATACTACCATTTCTGCAAGGGACATACTGTGTTTTTCTCATATTGTGTTAGCATGCAAAATTCATTTTCAAAATGGTCAGTAAAGTAGTTCCCAAAGTCAGCACAGTTTGGGTCACGTTCCTCCTCCATAAAGTCAAAGCTTTTTGTTCGTACATTCAAATGTGATCAAGTCTTTGAGAACTAAATCACCACATGGGCAAAATAATAACTAGAAGATATCATTCTGATACATTCTCATCTGCATACAATACCTTATTGCAGGAGGCTACATTATTTGTATCATTATATTTCCTTTATATAAGAACTTAAAATATCTCCTAAAGAAACACATATACAGACTACCTTATTTGGTCAGTGAGAAATATACTCATAAAAAAAAATTAGAAAAACCAAGATTTTACACTAAAAGTTTAGCCACTAACTGTGTGATCCTACTTCAGTTAGTTCATCTCTTTAGGTGCCAGTGTCTTCATCTGTAAATGAAGGTTGGACTCACAGATGGCAGGTGTGTGAGGGAAATGTAGCCATTTCCCTTTCCCTCTGCAAGGCAATTCACCACTAAACCATCACAGCATATTAAGGCAGGCAGGACCTGAGATTCCTTCTTAATATAGCATAATTCTGACAGCTATCAACAAGTGATCTCAAATAGTTCAAAAAGACAAAAGCTCTGTAGACTACAGTTTCCAGAGCCCTTTACCCAGGCCTTTATTTCAGTATTACATAGAGACAATCCATTCAGGAAGCTCCCTTTTCTACTCACATCACCTCCAAGCATCAACCCCCACACCTTGCAGGAAAATCAGAAATTTCACAAGGAGTCAAAAGAATTTCTGAGGAGTGTGTGTTTTCTCAAAACACTGATTATGAATTTTCCTAACTGATATCTGGCAACTTGAGTGTGACTGTGTCCTACTTTGTGGTGTGAATGTTAATTATGAAGTAGTTTCATTAGAGAGGAAAAACCATGCTCACCTTGGAGTATGTATTAAGTGCCAGAGGGGTGAGACAGAGATTCCAAATTCAGAGATGGGAAGGAATGTAGGCTGGCTCTGAATGGGAGGAACTGACTCTAGGGAAGGAGAAGAATCGAAGAAAAAGAGTGGAAGAGAAATACCCATGCCATATTCTGGGATGAGTAAAAAGAGAAGTTATGTAATTATCTTCGGCAATTCCTATCAAAATACCAGTGACATTCTTCACAGAAATAGAAAAAATAATTTCAAAATTCATATGGAACAACAGAAGATCCAGAACAGGCAAAGCAATCCCCAGGAAAAAGAACAATGATGGCGGCATCACATTACCTGACTTTGAAATATACTAAAAAGGTACAGTAACCAAAACAGTATCATACTGGCATAAAAACAGGCACATGGACCAGTGGAAAAGATTAGAGAATCCAGAAGTAAATCCACGTATTTATAGTCAATTGATTTTCAACAAAGATGCCAACAACATTCAGTGAGGAAAGGACAGTCTCTGCAATAAATGGTGCTGGGAAAATTGGATAACTACATGCAGAAGAATGAAACTAGACCCCCTCTCTCTCAACATATACATAAATCAAATCAAAATGGATTAAGGACTTAAATATAAGATGTGAAACTGTAAAACTACTAAGAAAAAACCAATGGGGAAATGCTTTAGGACTGCGGTCCTCAACCCGTTGGCCGCAGACGGCTACCAGTCTACGGCATGTTAGCGACCAGGCTGTAGAGCTCCGCCGTCCCCTACTCCAAACTACCAACCCCCCTGTTCCCTGGAAAAATTGTCTTCTGTGAAACTTAGGAAGTGGAGGGGTGCACAGCAGACGGTGAGCGGCGGGCTTCATCTGTATTTACAGCCGCTGCCCATTGCTGGCCTCGCATCACCGCCTGAGCTCCACTTCCCCAGCACTCGCCCCATCCCCCACTCCCCACTTTCCATGGAAAAATTGTCTTCCATGAAACTGGTCCCTGATTCCAAAAAGGTTGGGGACTGCTGCTTTAGGACACTGGCCTGGGCAAAAATTTTTTGGGTAAGACCTCAAAAGCACCAGCAACAAAAGCAAATATGAGACAAATGGGATTATATCAAGCTAAAAAGATTCTGCACAGCAAAAGAGACAATCTACGGAATGGGAGGAAATATTTGCAAACTAAACATCCAACAGGGATTAATAACCAGAAGATACAAGAAACTCAAACAACTTACTAGCAAACAAAATAAAATCCCCAAAAACCTCAATTAAAAATGGGCAAAAGATCTAAACAGACATTTCTCAAAAGGAGACATACAAATGGCTAACAAATACATGAAAAAATGTCCAACATCGCTAATTATGAGGGAAATGCAAATCAAAACCACAAGGAGATATCACCTCACCCCAGTTAAAATGGCTATTATCAAAAAGACAAAAAATAACAGATGCTGGCGGGGATACAGAGAAAGGGAAATCTCTTACACTATTGGGAGGAAAGCAAATTAGTATAGTAACTATGGAAAATAGTATGAAGGTTCCTCAAAAGGCTAAAAACAGAACTACCATCCAGTAATCCCAGTACTGATTATATATCCAAAGAAAAGAGAAATCAATGTATCAAGGAGATACCTGCACTCCCATGTCTACTGTAGCACTATTCACAGTAGCCAAGGTGTGGAATCCACCTAAGTGTTCATCAATAGATTAATGGATAAAGAAAATGTTGCATATATACACAATGGAATACTATTCAGCCATAAAAGAATAAAATCTTTTCATCTGTGTCAACATGGATGGAACTGGAGGACATTATGTTAAGTGAAATAAGCCAGGCTCAGAAAGACAAACATTGCATGTTCTCACTCATACGCGGGAGCTGAAAGTTGATCTCATGGTGGTAGAGTAGAATGATGGTTAGCAGAGGCTGGGAAGGTTATGGGAAAAGGTGGGGGTGCGGATGAGGAGAGATTGGTCAACGGGTATAAAAAATATAGTTAGATGGAAGGAATAAGTTCCAGTATTTGGTAGCACAGTAGTGTAACCATAGTTAACAACAGTTTATTGTATATTTCAAAATAGCTAGGAGAGAAGATTTGAAATGTTCCCAACACAAAGAAATGATAAATGTTTGAAGTGATGAATATCCTCATCACTCTGATTTTATCGTTATACGTTATATGCATATATTATATGTAAATTAATACAGCAACTAAGGAAAATTGTATGGAGGTTCCTTACAAAACTAAAAATAGAACTATCATATGCTCCAGCAATCCTACTAATGGGTATATACCTAAAAGAAAGGAAATCAATATATGGAAGAGATACTTGCACTCCCATGTTTATTGTAGCACTATGCACATGTTTCCTATACCTATGTACAATAATGATGTATCAGTTCAAAAATGTAAAAAAAAAAAAAAAAAAATTCCATCAAAAGATTCTTCCCATAAACCCATATAAATATGACAGAAGCCCATACAGACCAAAATGCAATTATATAATTTTAAAATTAAACCTAATACAAAAATATATGTATCTTCAAAGCATTCAATTTCAAAAAGCACTCATTAAAACGATGTACCTCAATTACCACTCATTAAACAGTCTGAGAGAAGTGCCCTCAAATAACAGGAAAAACAAAAGCCAAAAGAGGCTTATACTTTCCTGACATACAGAATATATATTTAAAGAATATAAGCATTAAGAAGTTATAAATTCTTTTACTCTTACTGTATTATATTAATAAAAACATTCCCCCAAATATGTGAATGTAACATTTTAAAATGAAGCCTTTAAAAAAGATTTCTTTTATATACAGTACTCTTATTAAAACCTTCAACAACATGAAGTTATGAGCATTAAACATTTGCTTCACTTTTTACTCACCTAACACTCTCAAGTCTTTTATAAATTAAGACTCAATCTTGATTTTAATAATATACACTCTTTGCTGAATTTAGTGGTTTAAAACGTGATTAGACACTTAAAATGCAAACAACCCAAGAGAGCTGTAAACCCAGAATAAAATGAAAAAGGATTAGAGGAACAAAGGAGACAGGCTTTATGCTTAAAGATAATTTTAGATACATTATCTCTTTAAATGCTGCAAGCCAGGACATAGGTATTATTTTCCGTGTTTCTCTATAAAAATAGCCTGGTTTTCTCTTTTATATTAATATGTGATACTGAAGTCATGAGTAAGACTTTATTAAAATTATTCTCGGTGTGATATCTTCTAACAGTCCTCCCATACCCATTCATCCAAATCTGAAGTCAGACACAATGTGGAAGAATGGAAGGTAGCCCCAGGAAACCATGTAATCTTAGATCTCACTCAGACCTTAAACACTTAAACTACTGCTTACTGAGAAGTGACAGTTCATATTAACTAGAAAGACAAAACTATCTTGAAAAGATTAGCTAAGCTCCATGCTATTCTATATATAGCAGCCCAGGAGCTTAAAAAAAAAAAGAAGAAGAAGAAGAAGAAGAAGAAGAAGAAGAAGATAAACTGAATACTGATTATTCCGGACAAAACCTAATATATTGATATAATCCCATAAATGGACTTCAGAATACTGGCTCACTATGAGTACCAATAAATAACAATAATTTATTGTATATTTCAACATACAATACCAGGATACCAGTTAACAGACAAAGAAAGAAATGATCAGAATAAATGATCAGACATGTTACTCAGTCTAACTCTTCCTAGTGAATAGGTCACTGTGGTTAAATTGATTCATTCTGGTCAACATTATGTGAGCCCAGAAAAATAAATGTGTCAGATACCATGATAGGTCCTGTGGATAAAAAAAAGATGGCTAGCTTGGGAACTTAGAAACCAAAGGAAGCTTAAAGTCTGTCTAGGGCACATAATTTTGAATGCATGTGAAACTGTGTTGCATGTGAAACTGTGTTGCATGTACGAACGTTATTTGTTCTCTCATTCAAAGGAAATAGTTAAGAAATGCTGTGCTGTAAGCTCTAGAACCCCATTAAGAACTAGAAGTCTACAGGAAGGATAAAAAAAATAAGCAACAAAATTAGATGTTCTTTTTTTTTCATTTTCAATCAAGTTATAATATATTGTGTAAATGCCTTTCTCACTTTTAGGAGTATTTCTGACTTCTTAACTGACAATCTTCTAAAGTCAGAGTATCCTGTCCCCTGGATGCTGCTAGGGAAGCACTGGCTAATTACTATTCTCTAATTCTCATCACTGGCCCCTAGAGATTTGATTCGTTCTATCCTCACTTAAGACCTTGGAGTTTTCAAGTTAACTCATCTTTCATTGATTGCATTAGGATAGATGCTCCTCCTAAATAATGGAATCTCAATTTTTATGACAAGCTTTTATTTCACAATGCTAAACAGAACCCTACTGACTGTATTCATTTCCTTATTACTGAGGGTTTCAGGGAGGCAAACGAGTGCTTGCTATTTCAGTCCCTTAAATTTCATTCTTCCTCCTTAATTTAAGAACTTTCAAGGGCTATCAAGAACCTCAGCAGGCTCTACTAAACCCACCTTTCCAAACTTATAGCACAGGGGTGGGGAGCCTGCAGCCTTGAGGCCACATGTGGCCTTCTATCTAGGTCCTTAAGTGCAGCCTTTTGACTAAATCCAAATTTTACAGAACAAATCCTTTTATTTTTACTAACACATTTTTGTTCATCTTTTATATTTTTATTTTTAAAATTAACATATTTAAAATACCAAAGAATAAAATAAGTTTCAACGAAATAATCCTCCCAGACTGACCGGCACAATTAGAACATTAGGAAGCCATAAGGGCTAAACTGACAGCTGCTATGCTCATGATTTAGTTCTAACTTCCCCCACTTGACTGGCACCACTACTGCATGAGGCTGGTTGGCGAGAGTTTACCAGAAGCCAGTCTGTTATCAGCTTTTAACAACAGTACACTGTGTTTATGTTTGAAGTGGAATTTGTGAATAGTTTGCACAGCTCAACAGTATTTTTTAATTCTGTATGCTTAACAGCCCATCATGTCAAAGAAGACCAAGAGAACAATGATGGAAGAAAACAGATTTTTAAATGAGGATTGGGAATTGTAATATTATCGTTTCTGATAAAGATAAGATGATTTGCTTGCTTTGTGATACTGCACTATCAACACTAAAGAAATTCAATGCTCATCAGCATCGTAACACTCGTAAGGACCACATATATTTTAAATTAGAGGGAGAGGCATAGGTTGTACTGCAGAAACTAAAAGATGAAAAGCAAAAGCAAAGAATTGTTTCAAGCAGCAAAAAGACCTGGGAACAATGCCACTGAAGCAACTTATAAAGTAGCTTATGTACTGGTGGGTGCGAGGGCGGGACAGGGAGAAACCATTCAATGATGTAGAAATTGTGAAAGAATGCATTGTTAAAAAGTTGTAGGATGCTTAGACCCCAATAACGTTTCCAAGTACAAACAACTGCCTCTTTAAATGAGAACTGTAACTGATGGGCAGCAAGAATTAGCTTTCAACTTACAACTTCATACAATATTTCACAAGGAAAATATATATTATTCAATTGCTTTGGGTGAATCAACTGATACTAATGACTTGCCACAGGCCAGTAGTTTATGCTTCATACAGGTCGTAACAGGAGATTTTCTTAAGAGTTACTCACTTTGGGCACTCCAGTGAACAGAACACAGGGAATAGGTATCTTTAACAACTTTCAAGATAAATGTCATGAAGTAGAACTGAATTTGGTAAATTTAGTGAGTTTATGTACAGACAGTGCAACTTCCATGATAGGAAAACATGAAAGGTTTATTGCACAGATAAAAAAATGAACAGATCCAGATGTTCTCATTTCCTTTCATTGTATTTTGCATCAGCAAACTGTGATCAAGCTACTATTTTAAGTGACACTGCAATAAGTTATGTATGGTTAACTATATTTGTGCAAATGCAACACAGCATCCTCAGTATTATGACATGCTAGAGTTGAATGATGAGGTATTCATTGTGGATTTGCCATATCATTCTAAAGTGTGTTGACTATTGCAGGGACAGGTGTTAACCAAAATTTTAATCTCTGTGAGAACAGATAGTTAAATTTTATGAAGAACAGAATTGGCAATGTGAATTAGTTAAAGATTTCTATAGGAATACAGCATATCTCTGTGATAACATGTCAAATCAAAATGTCATGAGTATTTCTTTGCAAGGTAAAACTAAGTCTATATATGATATGTGGCAAAAAATCCAAGAATTTCCCAAAAAGCTATCTTTTTTCAGAACACCTCTTCAAAAGGAAATTTCAGATGAACATTTTCCCCAGTTAACAAAGGTCACTGATGAGCAGGGTGATCTAAGCAAATCATCTGAAGAATATGCAGCTGTTATAGACCTATTAATTGGAGAATATAGGAAAGGTTCACTGACTTTGAGAATCACGACCATCACACTCAAAGTAGCATTTCAGCCTCACCTAGTTGGTATCACCAAGACACTTTAAAGAACTACTACAGATGGAACTGATTGAGCTCTTAGTAGATGACATTTTAAAAAAGTCATCATTTGATGCTACGAAAGATCCAAGTGAAATATGGAAAAATGCAGCAGAATACCCACGTTTTTGGCAACATGTCCCCAAAATGCTTTCTTGCTTTTCAACCATTTATTGCTGCAAATCTACATTCTCCTACCTAACTGAAATCAAGATGCCTTTAAGGTCACAAATGACTGATACTCATCTGGAGGATCAACTGAAACCATGGACCTCCATGCTGCAACCAAATATCTAAATGCTTTCCAAAGAATGTGGACCTCCATGCTGCAATCAAATATCTAAATGCTTTCCAAAGAATGTGGACCTCCATGCTGCAACCAAATATCTAAATGCTTTCCAAAGAAAGCAGATACAACAAATCATCAAAAGGTTAGTTAACTTTAAAATTAACAAACAGTTTTCGTTTTTTGAAATTAAGTACATAACAGATTTTTATAAAATAATATACATTTTAAGTATATCTAATTGAAGTTTATTGAATACAGCCTTATTTGAGTACAGCTAAATTAATGTGGCCTTCCAACATTAAAAGGTTCCCCACCCCTATTATAGCACATAACTCTTCTTTTCACTGGCAGTTAAGTCATCACCTCCTGGATATAATAGTTTCTTACAATGTTCTCCCTCCTTTTTCTATTCACCTTAATTCCTTCATGAAGCCTTCCCTGACCACTGTCTAACTCACGTAATTGAGCACTCTGTCCTTTGAATTTGCACAATTCATTTGTCACGTGACTCACATGCCATCTTTTGTATTAATTTCTTCTAATGTCCTTTGATTTTTCATGGCTGCATGCCTGTACTCCCTAAGATTATAAGCAACTTGAAGCAGAAGCAGAACCCATGTGTTATGTTTATTTTTTTTTATGTCCCTCGGAGTAACATTGTGTATAATGTGAATACTCAATAAATAATCAAGGCAATTAATGATCTCAAAGCTTGAGAATTGCCTTCCCTCAGATTCTTTTTACAATTTTATGTTAACTTACTTCTTTTTAAAATTATAAGTATGGACAGCTGAGTTGTAGATAACAAACATTATGACTGAGTAGTCCACACTAGACATAAGCCAGAAAATCGAACAGAAGGTGGCTGTGTTGGAAATCTATTTCTGAAACATTCATTTTGGAAAATGCAAGAAAGATAGGAGAATGAACATAAAACTAAAGAGAAACAAGTATTGGTAACCTAAACATTTTCTTCCTTTTTATTTGTCACACTTTTACTTTACTTATTTTACACACTCATTTGACACATTACATTATCCCCATAGACATGAGTTACAAATGCACTATAAAAAGAACACGGGCCTTTTAAAACATTTGCTTATTTTGTTCTTCGGGTATGTGATAAGTGATGTACAAGCATTAAATAAACAAGTGAGGGTGTGAAAAACTGTACTCAGCAAAGACATTTGATCATTTAAACCAATTCCATATAGTTTTCAGTTGCCTTCTCTTTTCTAGTCAAATGCATATGAATAAAACTATAGTTCTTAAATCTTATATTGTTATTTCCTTAAAGGTATGACTTTTAAGGCATTTTCTGAGTATATAAATGTATATAGCTATAAAGTATGTAAGCTGCAGAAACTTAATGAAGAGTGATTTTTCCTTGATTTTGAAAACTATTTTCTCACTTTTAAGTGGGAGCTAAACAATGGGTACACACAGGCACAAAGAAACATTAAGGACATTGGAAACTAAGAAGGGGGCAGGGTGGGAGGGTGGTGAGGGAATGGAAACTTACCTACCAGGTACAATGAATACTGTCCTTCATACTGGTGAAGCCCTGACTTTAGCATTATACAGTGTATCCATGTAACAAAAACCCCCTTAATATTTTGAAATAAAAAAAAAAATAAATCCATGTAGTAACAAAAAACCAAATTTGTTTAATCTTACTTGTGTCTGTTCACTCGATTTTGAAAACTATGCTGGCTTAAAATTATTTCTCTTATATCATTATGAATTCAAACCACAGGTGCTCAGAAAATAAATGCTTACAAAGACAAAGCAAGATTTTCAATCCTCAAAGGCATAAATCAATGAAATATTTTAATACTTGGTTAGACTAAATTGTGAATATTACACTGAATGTGAACAGGTCTCTAGTTTCCTTCTTCCTGTCTAATTTTTATTAGTATTTTTCTAGTCATAATTTTATACTCCCATTACATAACTGCCTTATCATCATAAAGTATGTGCCTTAACTTATTTCTCTGTAAGTGATGGCTTCACATATTTACATCACATCTTCGTCCCATGGTCCTCGGAGGAAAACAGGCAGATAGACAGAAACACTGACAAAGTTTTCAATTACTTTTTCAGAACAGTTTTATAAGCTAAAATTGATGATATAACAGTTTTTCATAATAGCAATCCCCAAAAAAGAAATGACAGAACCTTAATCATCATAGAATTTTCTATGATCTAACCAGAAAATAATACTATTTATGTATCATACCTAGTTAATATTTGAAGTCACTCTTGCATTATTATATCTTAAATATAGGGGGTAAGTCAAGTTAGGGTAATTTAAGGGAAAAAAACCCACGTTTTTAGGCACTAAAGGCCACAACCAAATTAAGATACTCTCTTAACTATATTTACCTGCTTGTATCATTTAACAGAATAAAGCAAAGAACAGCAGTTTATTCAAACAAAGAATCAAAGGAAGAAAGAAAATCCTGATTTATCAGTCTTATTGCAGAATTTCTACAGCAGCAGAGACTATAAAAGTGGTGACATTTACACTAAAATTAATTTTTCCTCCCTCTAGATGTTTTCATTGCTTACAAATACTTTTTGTCATTTAAATGGAAACATCCCTTCTACACGGTAATTTTCTGCATGGTCATGGAAAAGTATAATAATAAATCTAGTTCCCCTGACAAATACTGGCAAGGAAATAGGCTACAAACTCAGAGTGGAAATTTACTATCTTAAATGAAAGTTGAAATTTTTTTGCACTGAAAAATAATCCTAACAAAGTCTTTTACATAATAAACCATTCCTCTGATTACCTGTTTTTTGAGTGCACACACACAGCCCCTTCCCCAAAGCCATGATCTTTAGAAGTATAAGAAACAACTAAAATAATCTACATGTATTAATAATTAGATCAGAAGAAACTGTCATGTGATTTTCGAGAGAAAAGACTACGCTATAAGAAATAATACCCAATGAAGACATATTATACTAACGTTCTATCAAACAAGAGATGATCAATGACTGGTATAGGACTGTTTGGGGTGGGGGAAAAAACCCCAAAAAACAAAAAACATCAGGCTGAAACAAACAAACCAAAAAAAAATCAATGTTTGTTTTGAATAGTTATAAAAGTCACTTGACAGAATTGGTTCTTATTTTTTAAAAAGGGACAGAAAGGAATTTAACAGAATTTGGTAATTATGGGGCTAAGGGTATGACTTCACTATTGTAAATGTTAGAAATGGTTGAAAACAAAGCTATACAATAAGTAATTACAAGGTAGACATATCTTCAGAACAAATGAAAAAAGCTGACTGTGCTAATGTTATTAAAGTTACATGAAAAGGTACTTATAGTTTAGGATTAAATTCCTGGGAAGTCTTATATGTCACACAGCTTACACCACAATGAAGACAATGGGCCCTGGCAAAGTGTTACATGATCAACGGGGGATTTTGGTAGTGATGAAGACACTGATGTCAAAGGTTTATAAGAAGCATTTGAATAAAATTGTATCATGAAATAAAAGCAAAAAATATATATCCCTAGAGCAATATTTTACATTATTTAAAAATTTGTGTGTATAATTAAATGAACTTCACATAAATGGACATTTGACTATTTTGTTACAGCTATAAAAGTAAAATGTATACAAGTTGACCAAAAAACTTTATGTAGTTTTCTTATAGGAAAACTGGGTGATCACCTTATATTTAGACAAGCCTTACAGGGACTCACTGCCAAATCCTTCCCACATACTGCTAGCACAATCGATGACCTTCCTCTGAGCTCCAAAACCCTAAGTACATCAGCATCCTTTTCATCCACTCTTGGCAGTCTCACAAGCATCTCAAACTTAAGATATCCAGCACCAAACTTACAAGTGCCTTCCTAACAAAAACAAGGAAATCAAAAACAAAACAGAAAATCAAAAACAACTTTTTTTCTGGTTTTCCTTATCTGAGTAAAAAGCATCTTCTATCAACTCAGTGACTCAAGTGGAGAAACCTGGGATCCAATTTTTACCTTTCTTCTCATTCACCTTCTCAACACCCAATTCATCACCAAATTCTGTCACATTTATCTCTGAAATTTTTCTTTGTTTCTGCTTCTCCATATTCCTACTATTAACATCGTACCACAAGCCAATTCTGTCTTAGTTTGAACTACTGCCTAACTTCCCAAATGGCGAAACTTCTACTCTCGACTTCCTCTAATCCATTCTCTATAGAGATAAACTAGAGTGCTCTTTTGCAAAATCTGATCTTACCTTTCTCATGCTTTAAAACAGAAGTTCACACCTTTCAATAACTTTCTATCGCATTTAAAAATCCAAACTCCTAATCTTCGTTTACTTAGCCCTCTGTGACCTCGCTCTCTCTGACCTTCTCTACCCTCACACTGCTCTCCAGCTTCCCCAGCTCCCTTTGACAAACACTAGTTCAAGGCTTTCCTGGAGGTCTTCCATCTGCTAGGAATTTTATTGCCCGAATTTTCCTGGTGAGTAGCATTTACAATAAGAGTAAAACTACAAGTGGGTACAGTTCTGATTCTAGAAGATGGTGTTTGAGGAGGCTTTCACAAACGAGAAACAGGTAATTGAAGATAAGGGGGTTTTGAAAGCCAAAGGATGAGGAAACTGCACTAGAACACAAAAACTTTTGCTCCTCAGAGCCTCAAACAAAAATACAAAGAAAATGTAAACTTATGTATTAAGGCTAGAAAAAGGAATATCACAGAAGGTCTCTGGCAGAAAGCAATAAGGCTGTCCAAAGCCAAAGACCAAACTAAGAACAGACAAGGATTTATGCACATGTACTGGAAACTCAACGAACATGCAAAGAAATGGAGACAAAAGAAAAAAGAAAGACTATATACAGAGAGAGACTCCACATTATTCAAGGTAAGAAAACTACTTCCTACTAAAACAGTGTCCTATTACATCACGTGGTACCTTAAAAAAGTGAGAAGCAATGAAACACGGCACACCTGGGCCAGCATCTGATCCACTATACATTCCTTTCTCTCATGCTGCTTTCTCCAAGATAGTTAAATTCACCAGGCTTCCCACGTTAAAAGTGTGCAGCCACAGAAGCCTACCAGCTTCAGCACAGCGATGACCAGTGATAGAGGGCACTTTTTTTAATACTATCCTTGAGATGATACAGTGTTAATATAAGGGAAAAAATGAGCCTATCACCTCATTACAATTGTTTCCATAACTATGGAATCATTAAAAAACTAGATAATAAACAATTTGAGAAAACTGATTCATATCCCTCCCCACTAACCTAAAAGGGCTCATAGGTAAGTCCAGTAACAGAAAACACAAATACAAATTTTAATGAGAAATGAAATGGGTCTTCTTAGGGGAAAAAAAATAAGGTATTATTCAATGGGAGGTATCAATCAAGTCTAATGGTAAACAGAACAGCCTTCTGTTTTGTTTCACATACCACACTCTCCTTCCTCTAAGTCAAAGGAGCACATCATATTGTAAGTACAAATATGCATTTTTCTAGCCTGCAGTCCAGTAACAAGACCAGCGAAGGAGCTGGATCCTTATAACAAGAACAACATCCAAGCAGGACATGGGGAAGTGCATAATGGGCCCAACTTGGTAGGAAGGCCCAGCATTAAAGTTGTTTTACAGAAGCTTGTGAAAGCTTCCCTAGGCTTTCTCTCCCATTTTTGTACCACCTAGAAACAAATACGGGAGACTACTGTTATTGGTTGCTGCGTGCATAAGATAATTGAATAAAAATGTCCTAATTACATGTTGGTCCTCTTTCACCTCAAAGCTTACTTAGATGTTTATATATATAACTCCTAAGCTTAAGAAATGTCCACATGTTATGTCTGCATGTTCTACTTCTTCACCTGAGTGGTGGTTACACAGGTGTGTCTACTTCTGTGATTTATATACATCAATAAAAGTTTTAAAAAATGTTCATGGGGCGAATATTTGTAATGTACTGACACTGATGTAAGTGGGGGTCTGATTAAATTCTATACTACTGGGAGAATTCCTAAAAACAAAATACACAGGGCAATAGGAAATGAAGGTATAAAAATCTATCCAATGGTTACTGACTAAAAAGACACAAATGGCCATGAGGCCGAGTAGATCAATAAAGTAACCCTGGAACTTTATGTATGAGAGTCCAGGACTCTACCAAGAGTAAAAAGCTGAGGGAAAACAAAGAGGATGTACCCATAGATCCTCTTTCCCCACTACTTGTAAGTTCTACATAATTTCCTCCCTCCCCCACAACGCCCACCCTTACCTCATCCCACCACTCAGCCTCCAGCTATCAAAACACTGGCAATCCCTCACTTCCAGGAGACCCTGAGACACCCGAGTCGTCTTTATCAGCTTTTCCCTTCATCATCTGTGACCTTCTTCTATTTCCTGGTCACACCTGTTGAGGTCTCTGTCCCACTACCACTGAAGCCCTCACCACCAAATGTCTCTATACCATTGACAGGAAGGGGTTGGGAGTAAGTTCTCACTTAGCCATCCCAGAAGTGAGAGATATGATTTTATAATTCCACAATGGAAGTATAAGTGTCCTTAAAAGTTATGCAATTTTAATTTGTAGTCTTAAAAATAAATGGTATTGACTTCTAATGCTTGTCATTTGTTATTGGGAGGAAAAGACTTTTGGTATTCCCTGAAAGTGTAATCACCATTTATAATACTCGATAGAAAAAAATAGATTTTATCCTTCTGAAACACAATCATTTTAAATTAGAGCCTGTCTACTTTTGAGTTCTCTAACCAAAAACTTTTAATAATTGGTAGAGACAGGAACCTGTAATAAATGACAGAGAAATACAGAAATCTTAAGAAGGGTGAGTTTCCTTAGCTATATTAATTTAAAATATTATTTGATTGTAATTTAGTTGTTTTAGATGGGGCTGTTCAAAATGTAAAACAATGAAATTGTAGCAAAAACTTACTACACACAATTATACCTTAAATAATGTTTTAAGCTGTGCAAATATCAAACAGTGAAATATGATCTGGTTGCCGTGTGTGTGTGTGTGTGTGTGTGTGTGAGACAAAGTCTAGCTCTGTCACCCAGGCTGGAGTGCAGAGGCTTGTTCATAGCTCACTGCAGCCTCAAACTCCTGAGCTCAAGGGATCCTCCTGTCTCAGCCTCCTGAGCAGCTAGGACTATAGGCATGTGCCACCATCTCGCTACTTTTCTTTTTTTAACAGGGGATCAATAATTTTTAAACATCTTTATGAGGATATCCACAGCTCCTTACAGCCACTGTCCTTGTTTATCTTTCTTTTATTACTTTCTCAAACTCCTCTCTCTTCTCTTTCTGGCCTTTCCCTCTCCCCTCCCAGTTGGTTCTCTTCTCATGATTTCTGAGTCTTCCTAATACAATGTCTTAATCTGCATCTCCAATCTCCTTTTCGTTCCTTTCTTAACGTTCTTTGCTTTCCCCGGTTTCTCCTTTTCTTACTTTTTTCTGGGGGTGGAGGGATCTTTTCCTTCTCTCCCCTCTTTCCTCCTTTCTATTTTCCTTTCTTCTCAGTCAATATCGTTCCCTTCTTCCCCATTCCAATTTCCTTGCTCTCTTTGTCCCATCCCTCTCAGGGTCTGATTCTTCTCCTCCCATCTCGCTCTTCCCCTTGGCAAACTTCCCTGGCTCCCCGCATTTTTATCCCCTCAATGTCTCTCTCATCTTTCTTAACATCACTCTTCCCTAAGTACCACCCCTTGAAATCACATGCCAAGATAGCTTCCACCTATTTGGACATCTTCTTCCCCCTTCTCAAGGTCTCCCTCTTGCCCCTCCAAGAAGCTTCTGGAGCCATCAGCCCTCACTGAGGCTCCATGAACACCCAGGCCTATGTGAGTACTGGGGGCCGGGCAGCAAAGGCCTCTCTGGCAGTCAGCACCCATGGATTGGTGAAGCGCGATGGAGACCGTAGATTTCTATGGTACAAGCAGCAAGACTCCAGGCTCAAGTTGTCACCACAGCCTCCAGGGATGTCAACAACACTTCCAGCCATTGCTAGGAGACAAGCAAGGAAGTCTGACTACCATTTTTAAAGGAAGTATGAGCATTCAATGACCACCACTGTGTACAACTATAGTTCCATATATACATTGATAGTAATACTATACAAATAAAGTTTCCTAGTTGAGTCTAAATCAACTAGAAGTTAAAATTTAGCCAGGCACCATGGCTCATGCCTGTAGTCCCAGTGACATGGGAGGCTAGAGTGGCAAGATTTCTTGAGGCCAGGAGTTGGGCAACACAGCAAGACCCTGTCTCTAAAAAATTAAAAAAATTTAGCCAAGTGCAGTAGCTGGTGCCAATAGTCTCAGCTATACTACTTGGGAGGCTGAGCTGGGAGAATCACTCTATGACCAGCCTGGGCTATAAAGTGAGACCCAATCTCTTAAAAAACAAAACAACAATACACCAAAAAACCTGACAGATTTTCTGAATTCCCTTCTTTAACACACTGACCACCACACTAGAAAAAAATTTGTTTCCTTGGGGCCACGGTGTTTTATTAAAAAAATTGAATAAAAGCTTCAAAAACAAAATGATCCTTTCTATTTTAATGAAAAATTTGTTATTTTTTATTGTTTTTCTGTGTGTGAGTTATATACAACTTGAAAAATAGTTCACAGGGCTCCCAAGGTGAAGAGACGTGTGAGTTACAAATGCTTCATGAGGCCCGGGGCTCAAAACTGGCCTGAGTTAAACACAACTCATATAGCAGTTAATGTGCTAAATTCAGGAATTTTGTTTTAAGATCAAAATAAATACTTTGAGTGTAGTTTGAAAACTCTTTGGGGTGGTTAAGGCTTTAATTTCTCTTCGGAATTTCTCATACATTTCAAAACCACTCTTCAGTTCCTTTCTATTTTTCTCTCAAATATGTTAACACAGTGGTTCTCAACATGTGGTCCCAGGCCAGCAGCATCAGCAAACTTGTTAAATTGAAAACTCACACACAGGTCCTATGCCAAATCTACTGAATCAAGAACCATGGATTGGATATCACATGCAGAAAATGAAACTATACTCCTGTCTCCCACCATATATAAAAATCAACTAAAGATGGATTAAAGACTTAAATGAAAGACCCAAAACTATAAAACTGCTAAAAGAAAACATAAGGAAAACACTTCAGCACGTTGGTCTAGGCAAAGATTTTATGGCTAAGACTTCAAAAGTACAGACAACAAAAACAAAAATAAACAAATGGGACTAAAACTGAAAAGCTTCTGCACAGCAAAGGAAACAATCAACAGAATGGAGACAACTTGGGATGCATAGAAAACGGAACTCATACACCGTTGGTGGGAATATAAATTAGTACAGTATCTATGGAAAACATTATGAAGACTTCTCAAAAAACTAAAAATAGAATTTACCTTACAATCCAGCAATCCCACTATTGGGCATTTATCTGAAGGAAAAGAAATTAGTTTATCAAAGGGACACCTGCATGCCTGTTTGTACTGCAGCACTATTCACAATAGCCAAGATACGGAATCAATCTAAATGTCCATCAATGGATGAATGGATAAAGAAAATGTGGTATACATACACAATGAAATACTATTTAGCCACAAAAAAGAATGGAATCATGTCATCTGCAGCAACATAGATAGAACCAGAAGTCATTATGTTAAGTGAAAAAACCCAGACACAGACCGATAAATATCACATGTTCTGACTCACATGGGAATTAAAAGAGTTGATCTCATGGAGGCAGAGCAGAATGATAGATACAGGGGATCGGAAGGGTATGTGGGGAGAATGGAGTGGGGAGTTAACAGGAGGAGGGAGAAGGATGAAGAGAGGTTGGTAATGGGTACAAACATACAGTTAGGTAGAAGGAATAAGTTCAAATGTTTGCTAGCAGAGTAGGGTGCTATAATTAACAATGTATTGTATATTTCACAAATAGCTAGAAGACTTGAAATGTTCCCAACACATAGAAATGATAACAACTCGAGGTGATGGATACCCAAAATACCCACACGTACCCTATAAATATATGCAAATATTATGTATCAATAATTTTTTTTTTAATTTTACAAAAAGAACTCTGTAAGGGGGAGGATTAGGAGTAGGGGGCAGCAAACTGTGTTTTAATATGACTTCTAGGTAATTCTGAGTTTAAGAACCACTGTCTTAAGGTATGATGAACATGGCACCTACTTATAATTATTTTCATTTTAGAATATAAATTTAATAATTATTACTTGGTTTAAACATTCTCAAACTGTTTCAGGCTAATTTCAAATGGATATTGTTTTTTAATAATAAAAAGTACTTACTTGGAGAAAGAGGAAGGATAGACACAAACATGAAAGATACAATGCTTAAGAGAAAATTTTAAATACATATTTATGGTTCAGATCACTATTTTTTTTTTTTTTTTTTAAAGACAGGGTCTCACTCTGTCACCCAGGCTGGAGTGCAATGGTACAATCATAGCTCACTGCAGGTTTGAACACCCGAGATTAAGACATCCTCCTGCCTCAGCCCCCCAAGGAGTTGGGACTAGAAGCATGTGCCACCACCTCACCTGGCTAATTTTAAAAAAAAGTTGAGTGTGTGTGTGTGTGTTTAAGAGACAAGGTCTCACTATGTTGCCCAGGCTGGTCATCAACTCCTGGGCTGAAGCGATCCTCTCACCTCAGCCTCTGGAGTAGATGGGATTACAGGCACGAGCCACCATACAAGGCCAAGTCACTAATAATGGGACAAGGAGCATGGGCATTTACTATAAATGTCCAATATTCTGCAGAGAGCTACACAAGTAGAAATTTATGCTAATAGAGAAAAACATTATATTACTTCCATGACTTCAATCACCATCTATATTAAAGATTCTCAATCGAGGTTACAAACATCTCCTAGGGTCTCTTTCATCTTCTACAAGTTCTTATTCTTCCCTACTTACCTGTTTCCCAAAATCATGGCTCAAGTGATTATTGTTACTGTAAAGAGTATATAATACACTTCCAGTGTATTGGATGAACAGTTAAGAATTACTCGCTTTTACCAGATAGACTTCTCTCCTGAATTTCTACTTGCTATATATTTCTACTTGGAAATGTGATATGAACCTCAAATTCAACCTATCTAAAATTGAACTCATTATTTTGCCCCTCCCCTATCTCCACTCCTCTTGTTTCCTTAGCTCAGTCAATGCAGCACCAAAGTGCCTAGGCCAAAACCTAACCTCTTTGACTTCTCCCTCCCCTGCTACCCTTCAGCCAATTATCAAGGCAGTTCATTTTACTTCCACAGTAGCTCTTGATCCACCCATCCTTTCTGCCACTACCCTGACCCAGGCACCCAGAATCTTTCTGCTGGATCAGTAATTGAGATTCCTACCCAGCTAATCCTACCTCCAGTCTATTCCTCCTTCCAGAAAGAGTGAACTTTCTAAAGGGTAAATTTGATCATGTCATTCCACTGCTTAAAATTCTTCAGTGGCTCCCTGTTGCCCTCAGCACAAGGCATGAAATTACCATAGCTATCCTCATCAGAAATCTCTCTTCTGTTTCAAATCTCACCCCACCACTCTTAACTCTAGCTGTACTGATTTTAATTCCTGAAAAGAAGCATTCTTTCTTTTTTTTTTTTTTTAACCCTCTGACATGGTGTTACTCAGCTCTCTTCACCGATCTAATTTCTATTTATCCTTCATGATCCAGTTTTGATGTCGCTTTTTTCATAAAGCCATCTCTCACCTCCCCAATAGCATCTCCAAGTACAGCACGTACTATACTATACAGTAACCATGTGTCTCCTCCTCTAGATTTCAAGCTCTACCTAGAATAGGAACCATGTCTATTTTTTCACAATTGTACTCCTAGCACCTAGGAAGCAATACAAAATGAAATAAAAGCATGAGCTCTAGTCAGATAGATCTAAAAGTATCACAAGCAGTGAGAATTTGGGACAGTTACTTAAACTGACTGCCTATGTTTCCTTACCTGTAAAATGCAGACGGCACTACCTAATAAGACTGTTTACGAATTAAATGTTATATGTGAAGTATTTAGCATGGTGCTTGATACACAGAAATGTTAGCTATTATTATTACTTAATATAGTGTCTATCAAAGAAAATATGTGCTGAATGAATACACTATTCACAAATTATTAAAAACATTTTAATAATGCTTAGGTCATATAATTCATTATATTTCCAAATAAAGCATATAATTCTATAAGTAGGTTTCAGTTTTATTTATGTCCATGGTACTAAAGTTTCCTACAGCCAATATTTAGCTGAGTTATAAAGCAGAATGTTCAAAAAGAATGACCTGTGCCTCACTTTCAGGAACAATTTTTTTATGAAGTTGAATCTGCTCCAAACCAGGGCTTGGGGAGGTGTTACAAATTGAGGCAGTTACATTATACCTTGCTGACTGATAAAAACTGTAATATTCAAGTCTATTTTCCCCTGAGTTTCCCGGTGTCTTTAGTTTTTGTTTAAATCGAACAACTTTGTAGATCAAAAAAATGATTAAAACACAAGCTAAGATGAAAAAAGCTAGCAAAATGTCAAAAGCCTCATTCAACTTCTCAACTTCTTGTGTACAAATTAGAGATGCTTTCCCTGACACTGATGCAGCATCAACTGGTAGAGCACTGTTCTTTTCCAAGTTCAAGTTAACAGAAGAAGTAAGTTGTATTTGCACAGGTAACACTGCAGTAGTCTCTAATGGATTACCAAAAGTATTCTCTTGAAAAAATCTACTGGCAGGTGAAGTACGAATTCGTTCCCAGAGAGTAACACTCTCAGTCTCAGTATGTTCCAAATGGTTCCCATTTGTGGTCACTTTATGCCAGGCCATCATTAGCGCAGTAGTCTTGTGATGAATATGAAGAGATTTTACAACAGCCCAAGCTCTGGATACATTTGTCGAAGATGTAACACAATTTGTAATATCAGTCCTCTTAATATAACGTAATGCTCTGCCTCGCATGGATGGGGGATTCTGGCAATAGATGTTTAAAGAAACGGCTGAAGATGCTAGCCAGTCTCGAAGACCCAAAAGTCTGCAGTTACATTCCCATGGATTAGAATCTGCCTGAAGATGAATCAATGAAGACAATGGCTTAAGGACCCTTGGATGTAAGTCTGTAAGATTATTAAATGACAGGTTAAGGATCTTCAAAGACCCTCCCATGTTTTCAAATGTATCATTATCAATGCTTATTATTCTGTTTCTATCTAACTTCAGGTAAATTAAATTTTTTAACAAACTAAATGTGTCAGAATTTAAGTTTTCTAAATCATTATGACTTAAGATCAAATGTTTAAGATTATTAATTCCACTAAACCCACCCCTAGTAACATTTTTAATTCTTGAATTTTTCAGGAGGAGATACTCCAAGTTGACAAGTCCTTTAAATGCAAAGGGCTGTATTGCTTCAATACAGTTATGAGACAAAGAAAGTCTTTTAAGACTCTTAAGTACTTCAAAAGCATTTGATGGTATCTTTGTTAAATTATTACCTTCTAGATACAAATAAGCAAGGTTTCCAAGATGTTGAAAGCCTGAGTCTGATATTCTCAAAATTTTATTGTCTGATAAATCAAGTATCCGAAGAGAAACCATGCCAACAAAGGTACCACCCCCAATGACAGTAAGGCGATTTCTTTGTAGATTTAAGTACTGAACTGAAACTAGATCATTAAATACTCCTCTTGGAACAAAAGATACTTGATTAGACTGTAAATATAAATTACGAAGATTTGAAAGTCCCTTAAATATTCCAGGATCTAAGCGTTTTATAAAATTATTATTTAGATATAGGAAATATAGATGCCTCAATTGAACAAAAGCTTTTGGATACACATATACAATGCTAGAATTATCCAAATACAATGCTATAAGGGAGTGAAGTCCTGTTAATTCACTTTCATTTACATGAGATATATTATTTCCAGTCAGATACAGAAAAACTGTACTTTCAGGAAAATTCTTAGGAATACTTGAAAGGCCTAAGTTACGGCAGTTAATATGTCTCCCAGTGCAGAGCTGGCAAACAGACGAACATCCAAGTATCTCTTTATGGAATAATAATACAAGACAACATGTAACAAGTAGAGACAGTCGTAGGCAAGGCAGAGAAAACTGTAATCCACACATAGCCCTGTTCTTGGTTTTTCTGTTCATATCAGAATTGGCTATAAAGAGAGAAGGTAAAACTTTAAATCATCAAAAAGTTCTTAAAAGGAAAGTTTTTATAATACTACAACTACTGTATCCTATTTTAATTAGGATCAGCCAATAATACTAAGTATCATAAATCATACTATGGTGATAGCATAAAATAATGATTTTGGAATACGTTCTAGAATTATTAACACCTCCAGGCCAATTAACCCACTGTTTGACAAAATAATAATTCAAATTTAATGAACTATAAAATGAAATGTTTCCTAAGTTAATTTAAAATATTACAATTGATACAAGAAAGGTGATAAATGATGTAGGGATGACAATGTTTGGTTTTAATATGTCCCTTTATCAACCTAAAGTCTAATATCAAACATTATAATTTATGAAAATACAAATTCATTGCAGAACAATTAAACTCTCCTTAAACTACAATTTTTCACAAAACTAAAATATTTTTCATTTCAGATAAAAGTTCCTATGTAAATAAAAAAATCTTACCAAGAACAGGAAATTCATATTATTAACATTCAGCTGATTCAAGTAAAGGTTTTCTTTTTAAATCTGAAGAGCGACATTTCTAAACTCCATTTCTTTCTGTAGCTCTGTTGACCTCCACCCCTCCACCTTTTATTTTTTTTTAAGTCATGGTTTGTTCAGGAAACACCACTCTTCACACTGGTTCCTCTACAGTCAGTATGTAAAACAGAGGTTGCCATGGATACAGGAAACTGAGAGACAGGAAGTAGTTTTATCTGTTTCAAAAGTATTGTTGAAAGGAAATCTCAGAAACTTATTTTTTCAGAATGAGGTTAGAGTTTTCCTAATGTACACACCTAAATCTCCTATAATTAAAAAAATAATTTTTAAAATGATACTTAAAAATTTTAGATATTCAGAATCTAAATATCAACAGATTTTAGATTCTATCTGATCTAGCTACCAACAGCAGCTATTGAGTGGAAAAAGCAAGTTAAAAAAATAAAATGTATATAGAGTAATATAATTTTTGTAAATCTTTTATGTACATAAATATTTATTTTGTTTTAAATACATATCAGGAACTTCAGCTTTATGCTTTATTCCTTTAAAAAAAAACAGGAAAACCTATTTAGAATGATGAACGTAAATGTTACATTATCCTCTTTGCTCTTCTTTTTTAAATTTTTGAAATATTTTAATTGCAAAAAATTATTGAGTACTACCAACATATTGTACTCAGTAATTTATTAAGGTATGTTTTGGGTTGTAGGATGACATAAAGTTGTATAACAATTACTGACATAAGTTATCTTTGCAAGAAGCGCTGGTGAGAGTGAAAGAACCCCTTAACTGACTTTTTGCCCTACATATACCTGAATTAGTTGGAATCTTTTGGAATGAAAATGGATCTGTGTCTAATGTAATTTTTAAGGTAAGACGTTAAAGAGCTGAATATAAATTGTTGATATTATATATTTAGTCATTAATTTTCCAAAAGGCCAACTGCTTAAGCTTTCTTGTTCTTTTATTAATACTCTGATAGTACTCTTAAAATACAAGTATTAATAGTTGTGCAATTACATACTGTAACTCTCCTTTGATAACAGGGCAGCTTTATTGCACATCAAGACAATTACTTTAATAATTTGAATCATTTCCATAGTAAATATTTAATACTCGGCACTATCTTTCTATGACTATAAAAAAATCAGGCGTGCATACTGAATAGCAGATCTTTATCAAAATGGTTTATGATTTTCACAACTATCCTTTGTGGCTGGCTATTGTTATTGCTATTTTATGCATAAAGAAACTGGAATATAAAACAAATGACAAAAATGACATGAATTAGAGGGGCTAAGTTTCTCAAGTCCATTTTTTTTTAGTATTTTCAATAACATACAAAGTAAAATGAAGTATGTCTGTCCCATGGATTTTTCAATAGCACCACACAACTTAAAGAGTCAGGAAAAAGTCAGAGAAAGAGTCTGCTAAAAATCAAAATAAAAATTAAAGGGAAAAAAACCACAAGGTAATAAAATCAAAGCATTAATTAACCTTGTCCTCTATTCCAGAAATATTAATACCCAAAGCAGTCAACTAGATTTTAGAAGTAAAAGTTTTAGAAAATTATATTAAGGAAAAAATGACAAAATAAAATGAATCTCATATTTCTTATATTGTAAAAACTGAAGAAAATTAAATTAAAGTGACTGCAGTAAAAACTAAATCTAAACAGTGCACTGTAATTCTCGGGCTGATGTGGTAAAAATCTCAATATTTCAATATCCAGCAAAATACAGTTTAGCCTTTCTGATCATCTAGGAAAGTTATAGAGATAAGTGATCACCACTAGAGAAAACCACGGAAACTCAACAAAGGTAGATGTAGGAAGGGAACTCAGAGACCTCTCATCTTACTTGGTGTGATCATGTCACTAATTACATATAAATGGCACATATGTAATTAGTAATATTTGAGTGGCAAAAATGGCCACTCAGGTTTTAGATTAGAATTTGAATTTCCTGACTTTCCACTGTACTTACTGGAAGATACATTTCCCTGTGCTTTGACTGAGGAGTATTATTTCACAGCAATTCATATTCTTCTCTTGAGCTTTAATTCTTATAACATGTTGTGTTGAATCTCCATATTATCTTTGATGTGTAATTATTCTTCCTAATCTGAATTTTGATATTTTGATTTTGCTCTGTAATAACACATCAAAATGGCTCCTCATAACCATAACTGCTTTAGGTATTAACACACATCTATTCTCTTTTCCATTCAGATTCTGCCCTTACATAAATAAAAATGCATAAGTAACAGAACAACTTTTCTATTATTAATAGCATCTTTTAAATATATACCATCAATATGTATTTAGCTATATAGCATCTGTATGTAAGGCAAATAAAATCGGTTTACATATAAAGAATGATTTCCCTAACAGTTACTAATCTTACAAACCTTAAAAGGTACTTATGGACCTAAAATCAAAAGAATCAAAAATGTGAAATGGAATTTTCAATTTTCAATTACTGGATTAAAAAATAATCCAGTAAACCATTTTAAAAATTATCACCTTGTTCAAAGTAGGAGGGAAATTTTAATAAGGGGAAGTACTATATCTCAATACAGATTGCTTACCACTTGCAAGAAAACAAATAGTAATACATGGTAGAGGAATCAGATAACACCTTGATGAGAATTAACATCATGTAAGAAATAACCAAGTGCCTCTGGATATGATATTACAAGAAGGATACAACATCACTTATACAATATTCCAACTAGAGATGTATAACCTGAATCCAACCATAAGAAAACACCAAACCACAAAGGAGGAACATTCTATTCTGTTGGGGGTGGGGGTAGGGGGAGACAGGATGGGAGGGAGACAAAGACAGAAAGGCAAAGGGAAAGATGGAGAGATTAAAGGACTAAATTATTTAAAAATGTTAGTCACAAGAGAAAAAGAAAGACTGAGTAAATCACATTACAGAGTAAAAGAAACTACAAAAACATGACAACTAAATGTAATACTTGATTCTAAACTGAAATACTGAGGGGTAAAAGGCTATGATATATGCAACATAGATGCAAATGGTTCAGAAAATACAATCTCTCTGACAATGTGTGCGCACAAATAAAAAACTGGAGTGAAAGCTAACAATAGGTGATTCTGCATAAAGGTTATATGTGTGTTCTTTGTACTGTTCTTCCAATGTTTTTATAAGTTTGAAATAATTTCTAAATATAAATATCATATGATAGTAGCTATGAATTTTCAACTAAAATTTGTCCATATGTATTCCTGTCAGGATATGCCTCCATTTCTAAGTTTTTAAGGTATATCTAAAATTAAAAACTAAATTTTGTGCTTCTACAGCATGGCAAAACAGTGAAAAAAAAAAATCTCTATTTGCTCAACTGTCAACAAGAAAATCAACTACGAAATTTTTGGCTGCAGATCTACTGATGAGAATGAAAAAATAAACTATGCATGAGAAGCATAAAATTTCAACTATGTCTGTGACTTTAGGGCTTTAAAAACAAAGTGAGCCTTCCTAACGATGTATTGCCACTTGGACACTTTCAATGAACATAATTCATCATTCCCCCTACCATGACTTTACCAGAACATTTTTAACTTCTTGAAGTCTGTTCCTTTTGAGAAGCAACATTTTATTTCTATAGACATTATTAGGTACCATGCCCACTGCTGATGATAAAATTATCTGTTGTATATCACTATAGTTTTACACTGTAAAGCACGGTAAGTGGAACTTTCCTCTGCCCCTATCAAGCACTTTCTGGGTTTTGCTGATACAGTTTAGTAATTTCAGATCTGAACTACATTAAAATTTCCTATTTTTGCATATTCCTTTCACTTGGATGGTTTTTATTTCACGCTTATATTACCAATTTCCAGGTTATCATAACTCCCTATAGTTTTATACACACACACACACACACACACACACACACACACAGGAGGAGGAAGAAAGGAAGGGATAATGAGCCTAAAAGACAACATAGTAAGTCTGTGATAAAGTCTCTCCTAATAACTATAGATAACCTTTGTGAAATTGGTTTTTTTCTTGGCTTAAAAGACATTATAAAATGGATAAAGATACATGAATGGAAACTGTACTGAATTCAGGGACTAACTAGCATGTGGAGTTAAGAGCATAGATTTAGGAGTCACTGTTGGCATTTTGAGGATAATATTAATACTTACCTAACAAATAGCTATTGTTAAGAAGAAGCCCTACAATGAAATGGGCTGTCCTGAGGATCAGGGACTTCTATTAGCAAAATATCCAAATGTAAGCTGAATGAATACCCATCAGAGATGGAAGGAAAGTTCATCAATAAATAAAAATTAACCAAAATAACCCCCCTATGGAAACTTTCTTTTTTTCAGAGACAGGGTGTTACTCTGTCACCCTGGCTGGAGTACAGTGGTTTGATCATAGCTCGATGTAACCTCAAACTCCTGGGCTCAAGCAATCCTCCTGCCTCAGCCTCCCAAGTAGTTGGGACTACAAGCATACGCCACCATGCCAGGCACATGCCTCCATGTCTCACTATGTTGCTCAAGCTGGTCTTGAACTCCTGGGCTCAAGTGATCCTCCTGCCTCAGTCTCCCAAAGGGCTAGGATTACAGGAGTAAGCCACTGAGCTCGGCTATTAAAAATATTTTAAAGCGAGCAGTAAGAATTGCTCACCTAACTTACGACCAGAATCTAATTATGCTTTCCATGAGTTGCATTGCTTTTCTATATGTCTTACAAATTTTCAAGGTATATCTACATCTTCCCTAGTTCTAACTTTCAGGAATTTGAGTAACTGGTATGTCTTATTCAATAAGTATATCCTTTTCTTCAGTTTTCATCTTAAAGACAGTTTAAGTATTCAGAAATCTTTAATCTGCTTTATCCCTTCAATGATTTAAGAAGCCCTTCTCTAATCTTTCTGTAAGTCAGATCTTTTTCAGAGCATAACAAGGAGATGTAATTCCTCAAAGCTAAACTGTCTGCTCCCATTTTATCTACAGGTCTATCCAAAGTAATATATGTACCAGCTTTTCCATATGAAGCCTGAGTCTTTCAAAATTCACTTGTTTAAACTTTTTTAGACTTCCAATCTTACCAGCTTGGCACTTACTAAACTCATGCAGTAAACTGCTATTCCTTCATTAGACTTACTATTCTAAACAGAACACAAAGTTCACTTTTTGTTACTCATGAAAAATTTCACACCAACAGTAGAAAGGATAGTACAATAAACACCTATATACTCTCTCCATAGTTTCAACTGCTAACATTTTGGTATTTGTGCTTCATCATTGTGTGTTTATTTTTTCTGAACTCAAATTACATTTTACCTGTTATGTGTACAGCATAAATCTCCAAAAATTAAGGAATCTTCCTCCTATACAACCACGAGACAATTATTACAACTACCAAAACTGATAATAATTCCCTAAAATCATTTAGCATCCATCTATAATCAAGTTTCCCTCATTGTTTCCTAAATGTCTTTTAATATCCCTTGTTTTTTAAAAAAATGAAGATCCAATAAAGGGTCAATAACTGGGTGTGGATGTTATGTCTCCTAGGTCTCTTTTAATCTAGAACAATCCCCCATCCTTCCCCTGGTTCATATTGACCTTTAGAAACATAAGGGTAGTTGTATTTGTCTGATTGTTTCATTATATCAGTTCATTTGTTTCTTTACTTCATTTGTTGCTAACTGGAAACTAACTCTAAAGCCTTGATTAATATTATGGTTAAAACCTAAGAGCACATATAGGAATAACATTAATTGTGTGTCGGGCAGATGGGGGGGAGGGGATGGGTGTACACATACATAATGAGTGTGAAGCACACCGTCTCGGGGATTGACACGCTTGAAGCTCTGACTCGGGGGGTGGGGGGTGGTAACGGCAATATACGTAACCTAAACTTTTGTACCCCCATAATATGCTGAAATTAAAAAAAAATATTATGGTTAAATAATTTTGGGAAGCACACTTCATGTGTGGTGCTGCATATTTTATATCATATCACATGGGAAGGTACAGGTAGGAGCATCCAAAAGAACAATGCATGATAAAATAGAGAAATCTGAGCTCTTTGGTAACCCCAAATTACAATTCCTATTAAGGAACTGGATTAACAGTTATCTCCAATGATAATTTTTTTAAAAAACTATTATGGATTCTTAGATTTTATATACTGAATTAATTAAATGATTACCGGTTAAAGTTTTTCTTTTTGATGTCCAAATTGTCCCAACCTTGGCCAATGGGAATCCCTATAAGCTGGCTCCTATATCTTTTTGACATAAAAATTTCATTAGTCTTTGATTACTCCCTTGCTTTCTGGCTATCTCAAATTCATTTTGTACTCTGTGCTTCAGACTTAGAAACAAGTCACTTATGATTTCTTTTAGCGAAAAACCACATCTGGGTTATATGGGTATGAACTTCATAAAAATCATGAAACCAAGCTTTGTATTTGTTGATAACAGATAAAAGAGATAAGATTGTTGTCTAGAATGGAACATACAATGTTCTTTTGTATTGCTGAGTAGTACTCCATTGTCTGGATGTACCACATTCAGCAACTGAAGGACTTTTGGCTGTCTAGTGATTTTTTTAATGACTAGCTCATATAAGTTCCCCAACTAGCTCATATAAGTTCCATGAGCTTGAGAGCTTGGATTTTGTTAGGTTTGTTTGCCACTATGTCTCCAAGTAATTTAGCATGGTATTTTCTAAATTACAGAATCTCAAAAAAATACTTTTTTAATAAATGCATTTGATTTCTAGAGAGAGGATAGAGAGAATGGTTTGTTATCCCTTTTATAGACAACTTCAATAAAAATCCCAGATATGTGATTTTAAATGGTTGAAGAAGTACCTTACTTTAATAATGAAATATCTAGTAATACGATCTCACTTTATACAACTTGATCAGACTAATGAAAATGACTTAGAAATATTAAAATCAGATTATATAATATGAAAATGAGAAAAAATAGCATTATTTAAGGTGATTCACATCCTGGCATAGTAGATACTGGAGTAAGACAGACTAGATTTGAATTTCAGTTTGTTACTTGACTTTGGGTAGGTAATTAGCCTTGATTATGTGTTTTAAAAGAGTTAAATAATGTCTATTTCCCATAGAACTGTTGACAGAATCAAGTCAGATGTATATGAAAAACATCTTGTATAAAGACTGGCACAAATTATGAGCTCTATTAGTTATTATTTACTTTGTTAACACTTTCCTCATTTACACACAAAGTGGATGAATGTGAGAAACCCTTCAAAAAAGGATATGTACTTGCCAGATAAGTTGGTACCACCACACAGCTGGTCAAAATGATTGATAGTAGTAATAATTATTTACTGAGTAATCATACTCATTCAACACTTTAATAGACGTTATATACAGATTCTCCAATTTATCCTCATGATAACCCACAGGTGCTAGCTGGTGACTACCTCCCTTTTGATACATGAGAAAACTGAGGCCCAAAGAGGGAAAACTAGTCCAATGTCACACAAATAGTACAACATGTATCTGAAGTCAAATCTAGCTCTAATCTTCATCTTACTGCATCTTTTTCTCTCTGAGATTCTTGGATAGAATGAAAGCAAAAACTCAGGGTAAAGTATATCCAAAAATAAGATATTCCCCAGTCTATGAAGGAATGATTTGTGACATACACACATAGATTTTTTACATAGCAAAAACAAAAAAGTACACAAGATTCATAATTTTATACCTCTGAGTACTTTTTCTATTCTTATGCTTTTGTCTCCTTGTTGGAGCTAGCTAATCTATAACTACGATTTTTCCATATGGCTTCAATCACTTTGAGGACCTAGACCCAATATCACATTTTCATTCAGAAACTTCTCTTACTCTCATTCTAAAGCAGTTTGAGGTCCTGGAACATCAAAGTAATCTTGTTTGATTACAGTTTAGTTTTCTGGGTGATACATTTAAAAGGCGGCTATTATACAATGGTTGGGGATTAGTTAAGGTTACTCAGTGTCTATAATATGTCTGTCACATATGAAAACAGTTTGTCAGAACCCTTTATCTAATTTGCAGACAAGGCACTGTTCCCAGATGCAAGGAAAGCATTGAGAATGCAGTCCCAGATTCACAAGTATTCAGGAACTTTCCTAAGTAGTTAGGACAGGAGATAGAAGATGCAAATTGTTGTTGTTCTAGGATGCCACAGTGCAATGAACAATGATCTATCCTAAAGGCGAAGTGGGATGTGTTCTCAATGCACAGCATGGTGACCTAGCACATAACAACATCTTAAAAACACTGCTGAATATTTGTTGTTTTAGTTAGCATCTTAAGGTTGATATCAAAGCACTTTAGTTCTAATGCATCTTTCAAGGGTAAAGTAAATGTGCATTAGAAATAAAATGAAAATGAATTGTTTCCATTCAAATCCTAAGGTGGGAGGATAGAAACATGTCAAAATACATCAAAAAGTACAGAACTGTTTTTTTGATGATTGATTTTCAGAAGCTTTAAAACTTCTAGACTGTCAGAAGCTTTAAAAAAATATATAAATGATTACATCCCTTCAATTAAAAATCAACAAGCCTAGGAATTAATAATTTACATCTTTTTTCATAAGACTGTTTTGTATACAGATGAAGGCAGTGGACATGCAATTGTGGTACCAACTGTTCATCTTCCTAAAACTTGCCTATATCCTCCAGCTTTTGGTAGATTAAAGCTAACAAAATTCAGTTTATGAATATTAACCAGTTCAAAAATAGGTATCTTACTCAAATTATGCCTGGGAAGAAAACCACTCAATACATTCATAAGAAACAAAAGATACATATACATAATTTAGTCAAAAAATAAAAACATTAAAAGCTGCATCAAAGAGAGTTTTTTATTTTTTACCCCAGTTGAACTGAAATGATCAGAACCAAAAATTACTACAAATTGCATGAGATTACATACAAAGAAGGAAAACATGCATAATCCACAGATATTCTTTTGAACTTCTAAGGGTATCTATCCCCTTGTAAACCATATGTTAAAAAGGTGGTTGGGGAGCAAAACCTCAACATTCGAAACTTCAAAGTAATCAGTAATCTTATTCATGTTTCTATTTTCCTTACACAACAATAAAAGAAAGAGAAATAGTCACTACTCAATAAACCCCAGGAAAACTATTCATTTTACAGTCAACTCTGGCAAAATAAAATTTCTAAACAACTTTCCCCTTGTTACTTCACTGCCCCTTTCTACAAATCACAATGTAATCAGATAACACAAACTAGGTTGGAAATAAGTTTAAGTTATATCTTGAGAAAAAACAACAAAAAGAGCAACTATTGAGAGAGAAGGTGGATCAAGATGGCAAAACAGAATCTTCCAGCAATCTTTCCCCTGCAGGAACATCAATTTGAACAACTATCCACACAAGAAAACACCTTCAGAAGAGCTAAAGAAACGAGGTGAGAGATCACAGTACCTGGTTTTGGCATAAGAACAAGAAAAGATGCGTGGAAGAGGGTAGAAACAACAGTCTTGCATTGCCTACACCAGTGTAGCGCAGTGAGAGAATCTGTCTGCTTGGTGGAGTGGGAGAGGGAAGTATGCATGAAACTTTTCCTTGGAATCCAGTACTGGCCAACCCAGCAGCCAGTGAAACACAGCACCACGTAGAAACCCATGTTCCCTGATTACAGGCCAGTACCCATGGACAGAGCTCCTAGACCTGCCCTGGGCCAGAAGGGAATCCACTACCCTGACAGGATGAACCTGAGGTCTCAGTCCACTTCAATGCTGGCTGACCAAAGTGGCCTTAGACCCTGACTAAATTTCAGTGGTAGGTAGGCTGTAGCAATCAAAGTCCTTGGGTGGGCCTGGGTTCTGCGCTGGTCTGAGAGGCCACAGATTTCAGGTGCAATTTAGCATGACAGTCGCAGTGGCCAAGGGACGGCTTTTGTCATTTCTCCCGCAACTGTAGAAAGCAAAGTGTGGAGAGAGACTCCTTCTGTCTGGGGAAAGGTGAAGGAAGTACACAGAAAACATGGCCTTGAAACCCAGTACCAGCTCCCACCCCAAGTAAAATTCACATATAAGTACTTTGTTTCATACACAATATTAATAAAAACATGGTATAAAATTACCTTCCAGCTATGTGTATATGTTGTCTATGAACCATAAATAAATTTCCCGTTCAGACTTGGGTCTTATCCCCAAGATATTTCACTATATATATGCAAATATTCCAAAATCTGAAAAAATCTGAAATCCAAAACACTTCTGGTTCCAAGCATTTCAGATAAGAGACACTCAATCTGTATTAAATTTCAGTAATTTATATATCAAAAATATTTTTGAACCACACACTTACATAAAATTAAATACTGAAGCAAACAGTATACTTATGAAAACTGTAAAACAAATATGCTTTTGATACAATTTATATATCTTTCTATACTTATCCTATGCCACTTATAGCTTTCTCTCAATAATCTCAGTACTTTATGTCAGAGAAAATTCTAACGTGCTTTTATCAATCCTATTTTTTCCCATTCATTAATTTATTTTGTTTACAGAGTGCTGACTACTGCCAAGGACTATGTTTTTTTAATATTTCAATATTAAGCCTAAATAATTTTCAAATCACTGTTTTCCCACTAAGAGAAGGAGAAACAGCAATAAGTTAAAACATAGGTAGATTAAATTTGGTTTCCAAAAATACATAAGATGCCACTCCAGTTCATAGTGAGGAAATCTGTTTGTCTTGCGCTTGTCCACCCAGGAAGCAATATCACCTGGTGGTTAAAAGAGGAAGTCCTGACATTTAATAAGGTGCCCAGGTTTTCAAATTTAGCCTATCCCATGCCACATGGTATGAGACTCAACAAAACTGACTGGGCCAAAGGAATCAGCAATGTCCCATACCATATTCATGTGCCACATCTCTTACCTTAGAAATGTTACTTAACATTTTTTAAGCACTTGTTTGCTTTGGAAGAAGAAGATAATCATGTCTATACACCACGAGACTGTTTCAAGGATTAAATGAGATATAAATATTATCTTCGCACTTAGCAAAGCGTGTAGCATTTTGTAATTATTATCTACTGTTACGGTGTTAGGACAAAATAATTACCTATATTCTTAATTCTAATTACCATAGTAGAAGTAAATAATGCATAAAGAACAATAATGATCCCCAAAACTAACTGGACTTATGTCACCACTGTACCACTAGAATGTGTATGTTCTAAAAATTCCCTAACACATAAGATCTAATATATTACCATTATGCTTCTCACAAAGTATCAAGTCTTCAGGCCTGCTTTTAAATCTTCACAATTAAAAGCACCAAAAATTGTCTACCAATGAGATGTTTAAAAAGTGTACCCATGAAGTGGCCTTTAAGAAGCATGCCCTGGATGAAGAAGACTGAAACAGGACCCACACCTTTCACCTCTCACAAAAATCAAATCATGGTGGATAACAGACTTAAACTTAAGATGCGAAACTATAAAAAATGTGGGAAAAACTCTTATAGACATTGGCCTAGGGAAAGAATTTATGAAGAAGACCCCAAAGGCAATCACAGCAACAACAAATATAAACTAATGGGACCTGATTAAATTAAAAAGCTTCTGCACAAAGAAACTGTCATGAGAGCAGACAACCTACAGAATGGGAAAAAATTTTCGCATGCTATACATTCGATAAAGGACTGATAACTAGAATCTATTTAGAACTCAAGAAAATCATCAAGAAAAAAATCAAACAACCCTATCAAAAAGTGGGCAAAGGACATGAATAGAAATTTAAAGAAGACAGAAGAATGGCCAACAAACGTATGAAAAAATGCTCAACATCTCTAATCATCAGTGAAATGCAAATCAAAACCACAACGAGATATCACTTAACTCCAGTGAGAATGGCCTTTATCAAAAAGTCCCATAACAGGCCGGGTGTGGTGGCTCACGCCTATAATCCTAGCACTCTGGGAGGCCGAGGCGGGTGGATTGCTCGAGGTCAGGAGTTCGAGACCAGGCTGAGCAAGAGCGAGACCCCCGTCTCCACTAAAAAAATAGAAAGAAATTATATGAACAGCTAAAATATATATATAGAAAAATTAGCTAGGCATGGTGGCACATGCCTGTAGTCCCAGTTACTCAGGAGGCTGAGGCAGAAGGATTGCTTAAGCCCAGGAGTTTGAGGTTGCTGTTAGTTAGGCTGATGCCATGGCACCCTAGCCAGGGCAAAAGAGTGAGACTCTGTCTCAAAAAAAAAAAAAAAAAAAAGTCCCATAACAATAAATGTTGCTGTGGATGCGGAGAGACAGGAACACTCATACACTGCTGGTGGGACTGCAAACTAGTGCAATCTCTGTGGAAAGCAATATGGAGATATCTTAAACAGATACAAGTCGAACTACCATTTGATCCAGCAATCCCATTATTGGGCATCTACCCAAAAGAACAAAAGACATTCTATAAAAAAGATGTCTGCACCCGAATGTTTATAGCAGCACAATTCATAGTTTCAAAGATGTGGAAACAACCCAAGTGCCCATCAATACACGAGTGGATTAATAAAATGTGGTATATGTATACCATGGAGTACTACTCAGCTATAAGAAACAATGGTGATATACCACCTCTTGTATTTTCCTGGGTAGAGCTGGAACCCATTCTACTAAGTGAAGTATCCCAAGAATGGAAAAATAAGCACCACATGTACTCACCATCAAATTGGTTTCACTGATCATCACCTAAGAGCACATTTAGGAATAACATTAATCAGGTGTCGGGCAGATGTGGGGTGGATGGGTATATACATACATAATGAGTGCGATGCGCACCGTCTAGGGGATGGACACGCTTGAAGCTCTGACTTGGGGAGGGAGGGGTCAAGGGCAATACACGTAACTTAAACTTTTGTACCCCCATAATATGCTGAAATAAAAAAAAAAAAAAATGGGAAAAAAAAAAAAAAAAAAGAAGCATGCCCTTTGGATACCAAAAAAAATCTGGGAATTTGCCACGAAAAAGGGGAGGACTCCAGATGTGTGCATTGATACGAGGCTCAACAAAACTGACTGGAGCAAAGGAATAAGGAATTTCATATTGTATCTATGAGCAGTTGTTCAGAAAAAGTAATGAGGATAAAGATTCAGCAATCAAGCTCTATATGTTGGTTACCTATATACCTGTCACCACTTTCATAAATCTATACAAAGTGGATGAGAACTAATCGCTGATTGTCAAATGAAGTTTATAAAAACAAACAAAAAGTACAAAAAAAGTGTATAATGCCAAACTCCACAAAAGCAAGGATTAAAACAAAGAAAACAGATATTCTTTAAATGAGCAAATCAAAGCATTTTGTATTTGTTTTTATGGAAATGAGAATTTTGAAGGAGAAAAAGACTACTTGCAAGTTTCTTTAGAAATAATCCAAAATAAAAAGAAAACAAAATTATCTAACAAAATTCTTGAGTTACCATACTTATCCAATAGCACTTGTGAAGTGCTACTGACTTTGAAATATTAGGTATTTAATTACTTGCCACATCATTAACTACTAACAAAATTAGCATCCATATATATAAAATCAACACTGCCCAGTAACACACCACAACACTGGTGACCAAAAATAGCATTAACTTTTTGATGCTTTAAAGAAATGAATTTTAAGAAAACATTTCCTCACCTATTATCAGATGGCAGAAGAGAAAGCAAAGCCAAAGCTGAAAGTTTTCTTCTTTCTGGCTGGGTAATGTTGTCCATTCGATCAACCCACATTTCAATCATATTTCCCAAAAGCTGGTCCATCTGAAACAACAGGAAGAGGCATCCCAAAATATTTTAAATGCTATTACTTGTAGATTGGGATTGTTAAAGGCTAAAGCCTTTTACGTCATGGCTAATGTTCAATGACAGCAAAAACTACAACTGGAATACCTGAATTTGGAGCAAGCCTTGAGCTGGAAAGGGATAATTTGAGCAAAACCAGAAATTGACTCTAATTAATTCTGTGAGCTAAGCAGACTTACTCAAAATACCTATGTAGCCAATGAGTGATTTTAGTCATTTCATTTAGTTACTTCAAATCACCAATCAGGTACACTTAAAAAAAAAAGTGCATTTTTCAAAATTGTCAGCTTATACTTATAGTTTATTTAGTTGGATGATTATTGTTCAATGTTCTACAATTTGCTGGACTGATTTGCTCTTACTCTCACAAGAGAGGATACGTTGCAACCTCAAACTGCAAAATTTCAAAGGAAAACAAATGAATCATTTCCTAAGACATGTGCATGTTATGTTACAAATAAAGCTAAAATAAATCAACATAATACAGAATTAGTGTGATGGTTAATTTTATGTATCAACTCAGCTAAGCTAAGGTGCCCAGTTGTTCGGTCAAACACTAGTCTAGATGCTGCTGTGGACATATCTTGTAGATGTGATTAACATTCACAACGAGTTGACCTTAAGTAAAAAAGATAACCCTAAATAATGTAGGTGGACTTCATTCAATCAGTTGAAGGCCTTAAGAGCAAAAATAGTATTCCCAGGAAAGAAGAAATTTTGTATCAAAACTAACATAGACATCCTGCCTGAGTCTCCAGTCCTCCCTACAAAATTCAGACTTACCAGCCCCCACAATCCAATTCTTTAGTAACACTCCCCTCCACACCACACCCACACTACTGGTTCTCTCTGGAGAACCCTCACCGAGATACAGTTTAGATCTATAAAGTAACACACAACCAAGCATGCTGATCACTTAGATCGAAAGTGGAACACATAGATTGAAAGTGGATCTCAGGGTTTGCTTATACAGAATTTCTTTTGGTCTAGAGGCACTGTGAAAATATTTCTAAGGCACTAAAGGTACAATGAATCAAGACAGTTTGGTAACTTCTGATTTATACCAGGGTGTCTTCAAATCATATTTAATTTGGAAATAAATGGTATAGATAGAGGTTTACTATAATTAATGTCTAGTAAGCAAAATTTTAAGGCCTCATAACCATTATAAAACAAATATCAAGTTATCATTAAAATGTAATATATAAAACTGAATCTACAATATATCTGATTGAAATAAAAATGCAATCATGATATGCAATAAAAATAAAAATGTCAGCACAGACATATTTCAAAGTAGTCTAACTTTATTTATAACTTGTACTTATTGCCTTTATTACAAAAATATTTAACAAACAACAGCACATAATAACAGTGAGCCTGGGGAAGCTTGAATTAAAAAAGTAATTAGAATACAAGGGGTTAGCAAGCTTCTTCTATAAAAAGCCACATAGTAAATGTTTTAGGTTTTGTGAGCCATATGGTCTCATTTGCAACTGGTCACAAATCAGTCGTAAACAATATATAAACAAATGGGCATGGATGCATTCTAATATAAAATTTTTCCATAATATTCACATCATGAACTATTACTATTACACGTTGAGTACCCCTTGTCTGAAATGCTTAGGATCAGAAGTATTCCACATTATGTATTTTGGAATATTTGCATAGACTAAGCGGTTGAGTACCCCTAATTGGAAAACCTGAAATGCTCCAATGAGCATTTCTTTTGAGTGTCATGTCATGCTCCAAATTTCTGATTTTCGAGCATTTCAGATTTTGGATTTTCGTATTAGGGATACTCAAACTTGTGGTCACTAGGCAACCTGTAGCCTTAGTAAGTAGTAATTTCTCATAAAGTTTGTGGTCATGAATGACCTCCTCTTCTGTTAAACAAAATGCAATCACATTCAAAGCTTTTCTAGCCTTTTGGTATACTACACTGTATGGGATATTTAGAGATTCAATCTTTAATGTCTCTAAAGGTCATTCAAATTTTGTCTCACTAGCAATAATAAACTACAGTATTTTTGTTGAGAAACTAGGAATTTTTCATTCCAGGAAAAAAGATTACTTTTTCTTAGTTTGCACTGAATCCTTATATATATATAAAGTGTTGTAGACTTTAAATTGTTCAAAATATCAGAAGATGTTCTAAATTGCAGTTTATTACTAACATTTTTTTCACTGTATCCCTGCAGATTCAAAAGATTTGTTTACAATACTTAAAAGAAATGATAAACTTTTTCATACTAGAACATTTATTATTAATCATAGGATGTATCAAGGTCATTTTTATGCTACTTGCTAATTAGTGGGACTTATGTCACTATTTTAACAACTGGTATGACCACATTGACACATATCAGCTGAATATCAGCTTTGGGCTAGAGAATTTAAAACTAGTATAACAGGGGTTCAGAACACACCTTTAAAACTACAGTATATTGAGCCTTGGTATAATGTTCCAGTTGACTTAATATGAATCTAGCCCAGCAAATAAAGTAAAGAATAGATGGTAAAGGCAGAGAAGGAAAAGTAAAAGCCTCGGGAAGGCAGAGAATAGAGGGCTGAGAGTTCTTTTCAGCCACTGTTGGGAATATGGCCAGTGCAAAAATTTTATGAACCAGTCAAACCTCATCAGTGTAATCTGACAGACAGATATCACACCAGCTGTCCCATTAAGAAGACCAAATGTCTAATCAAGAATAAGAGCAGAGCATGCTGGGAATTAACATATTCTGGGCATCAGTACCATGAACATTCATACAAGAACAACACAGAACTGGGAAGAAAAGAAGGGGGAACTAGATATTATAAGGTCAGGATTAGCCCACTAGCCTAGAGAGGGAGACATAAAATTATTTCCCTTACATTTCTGTTACTGACCTCCTGGCAAAACAAATGATGTGTCGATAGGAAAGGAGAGGCCACGGGCATATTTTATGTTGCTAAGGAAGACAGGGCTGCTGACCACCCACCCGAGTTGTTACATGGATACAGAATCAGTGAGGGTAATGTTTAGATGATACAAGGAGTGACACAACTAGTGAGGCCAAGGATTCAAAGGGGATCTAGGTGAGAGAGGAGAGAACCAAAATACTCAAGGAGATAGGTTGCTTATGCACCAAAGGACTTTAGAAAGAGCTGGGCATTTGAATAAATCTAACTTAAGAATACTGAGCCCCTCCAAGTAGAGGCTTTGTAAAGAAGCTCAAAAGAAGGTACCAAACAAAAAATGAAAAGCAATTTCAGTTAAACAAAGAGAGAGGGGAGGAGCAGGGAGAGAGAGAAAAGTCTAAGACTAGGGGAGCAAAGAAAGGAGGGAAAAATAAAAGAGAATGGGAGAAAGCTGTAGGCAAAGGACAAAAGACAGTAGGTTGTTTCAGGAGTGATATCAAAATCAAAGAAACTTTAAAATGTGTTTGCCTTGAAAGTTACCAATGGGTAACTGGAGCAACCCTCTCATGGTGTTTTAATTATATGACAAGCAAAGCTAAGCTATTTTAATTGCCCAAGAAGAACTATTTTTATGTATTACGATTTAATATTTTAAAGGTAATGGCAGCCCAAAGAATAATATCAATGTTTAAATTACATTTAAGTGATTTAATATTGCACTAGAACGCATTCAGATTTAATCAGATCCAATGTTCATGTGGATCCACATACTTATTTTTCTTAATTAAAAGATATCAGAAAAAAAATTAAAAATGACACAAAAAAATACAACGAACTACCATGTTCATGAACTGAAAGAATTAATATTGTTAAAATGACCATATTACCCAAAGCGATCTACAGATTCAATTCAATCCTTATCAAAATATCAATGACATTCTTCACATTAAGAGAAAAAACAATACTAAAATTCATATGGACCCACAAAAGACCATGAATAGCCAAAGCAATCCTGAGCAAAATAAAGGGGGACATATCATACTACCAGAATTTCAAAATATGCTAAAAAGCTATGGCAACTAAAATAGCATGACAATGGCATAAAAACAGACACAGAACAATGAAACACAATAGAGAACACAGAAATAAATCTACACACTTATAGTCAACTCATTTTCAACAAAGGTGCCAAGAACATACATTGGAGAAAGGACAGTCTCTTCAATAAATGGATAAATGGTGCTGGGAAAACTGGATATCCATATGCAGAAGAATGAAACTAGACCCCTATCTCTCACCATATACAAGAACCAACTCTACATGGATTACAGGCTTAAAATATAGGACCTGAAACTATAAAACCACTAAAAAAAGATATAGGAGAAGCGCTTCAGGACATTGAACTGAAAGAAGATTTTATGAATAAGATCTCAAAGGCACAGCCAAAAACAAACATAGACAAATGGGATTATACCAACTTAAAAGGCTACACAGCAATCAACGGAATGAAAAGACAACCTATGGAATGGGAGAATATATTTGCAAACTAAAACTCTGACAAGGGATTAATATCGAAAATGTACAAGGAATTCAAACAACTCAATAGCAAAGTAATAATAATAATAATACAATTAAAGAATGGGCCATCTGGTTCCACTTAGGAGTTGGGGGGAAAAAAATGGGTCAATAATCTGAACAGACATTTCTCAAAAGAAGACATACAAAGAGCCAAAAAGTATATGAAAAAATGCTCAACATCATTAGTCGTCAGAGAAATGCAACTCAAAACTACAATGAGGTAACATCTCACTCCAGTTAAAATGGTTTTTATCAAAAGGCAATAATGAATGGTGGTGAGAATATGGAGAAAGAATCCTTGTACATACTGTTGGTAGAAATGTAAATTAGTGCAACCACCATGGAGAAGAGTATGGAGGTTCCTCAAAAAACTAAAAATAGAACTACCATATGACCCAGCAATCCCACTCCTAGGTATATATCCCAAAGAAAGGAAATCAGTTTATTGAAAAGATATCTGCACTCCCATATTTACTGCAACACTATTTACAACAGCCAAGATATGGAATCAATATAAGTGTCCATCAGTGGATGAATGGATAAAGAAATTGTGGTATATATACAAAATGGAATATTATATAGACATAAAAAAGAATGAAATCCTGACATTTATAACAACATGAATGGAAATGGAGAACATTATGTTAAGTGAAACAAACCAAGCTCAGAAAGACAAATCTCGCATGTTCTCACTCATATGTAGGAGCTAAATATTAAAACAATCTCATGAAGACAGCAAGTAGAATGATGGTTACTAGCAGCTGGGAATGGTAGCAAGGAGGAATCCTAGAACTTATTCCTCCTATCTAGATGTAATTTTGTATCTTTTAACCAATTTCTTCCAATCTTCCCTTTCCCTTACCATTCCCAGCCTCTAGTAACCACTATTCTACTCTCTACTTCTATGAGATGAAGTTTTTTTTAGCTTCTGCATACAAGTGAGAATATGTGGTTTATCTTCCTGCTCCTGGCTTATTTCATTTAACATAATGTCCTCTAGGCTCATCCATGTTGCTGTGAATGACAGGATTTTATTCTTATTTATGGCTGAATAGCATTCCATTATGTATTTACATACCCCATTTTCTTTAACAATGGGCATTTAGGTTGATTCCATGTCTTGGCTATTATGAATAGTGTTGGAATAAACATGACAACTATCTCTTTGACATACTGATTTCATTTCCTGTGGATATATACCCAGTAGTGAGATTTCTGGATCATGTGGTAGTTCTGTTTGTTTTGAGGAATCTCCATACCATTCTCCATAATGGCTACATTTGTTTACATTCCCATCAATGGTGTATGAATTCCCTTTTCTGCACATCCTCGCCAGCATTTGTTATTTTTTTCTGTTTGATAAGTCATTCTATTAATAACAGGTATGAGATGATCTCATTGGGTATTTTTTGATGATTCAATGCTTTTAATAAACAAATATTTGCTTTTAAAAATGTATTTTCTTGTGTTATAAGATATATGTTGGTGGTAGCAGATGGAGAATGACCAGCTGGAGAGCCCCTGTGTGGAAACTCATTCTCCTCTCCTCAGAGGACCACCTTAATTCTTCTACCCTCTTTTTAAGAGAGCTCCCAAATGATCCTCAAGCTGGTTTTATGCCCCTCTGACAATCATTTTTTTCTTCAATTTTTTATTTTTAATTACTATGGGTACATAATAGTTGTATGTACTTACAGGATACATGTACGATGTTTAGATACAGGCATACAATGTGTACTAATCAAATCAGGGTAACTGGGGTATCCATCACCTCAAGCATTTGTCATTTCTTTGTATCAATAACATTCCAATCACACTCTTTCAGTTATTTTAAAGTATACCATAATTCATCTAACTATAAATTTGTATAATTATAATGGATTTTCTTACATTAGAAATAGTTATATCTGTTCTAAGAAAAATCTCATGAATTGTTTCCATTCTAGAGATACTTATGGTCAAGACCACTGTACCTTTTACACCTTACGAATCTTAGCAAATGAATATCTTAAAATAAAAATCTTATTGGCATATCACGTATATTAGTTTCAAGTAACCAACTCACCTAAAAACCTATCCCAAACTTACTCTAGTAGTTGGTCACACCTACTTTTTTTTTTAAAAATAAACCTTTGCTGAAATGGTCATTTTCCACAATAATTAGAATGGAAACTCTCTCAATCCGTGGCATTAAGAATAACTTGATTAAAGAAATGAAACAAAGACAGTATATTATTATAGGCAAAATATCCCTGTTTCAGATTATGCATCAATAAGGAAAAACTGCAAGCATAAACAAATCAGAATTCTATGGTTTAAAGAATAAAATCACCTATTTTGAGCAAGAACAAACTGTAAAAATTTCAATTGCCATTTATAGATTCCTTTTTAATTCTTCTACCTCAAATTATGAGTATAAAAAAATTACTAAATACTACAAAAGGACTTTTACAAAGCGTCACTATTTCATCAAATATTTCCAAGTGATATTTGGATAAAGACTTCCTTAAATTTAAGTAGACTGATTCTTACCTCCTGATTAAACTTATGTGCCATCTCATTAAGAAGGGAAGAAAAGAAGCTGGCGTTTTGTAGTAGGACTCGACCCATAACTCCAAGATAGGTGGACATCACCACAGGATACCTCTGCACAATCAAAATATAGCACATGTAAAATTTTGTTACGCTGCAAGTATGAACAATTATAAATAATCATTGACATAGTAATATAACTAGCTGATAATTTACATAATTTAATTTAAGATGATTCAAATGTCAAAGCTTTCTTTTTTACAAATGATGTGGCCATGAAGGAAAACTATTAAAAATAGAACCCTGGAGTCTAATACTACCCTTAGAGGCTTAAAAAAAATCTTACCTCCCCTTCTATAATACCTCTGAAAACACAGGGTAAAATTGGTTGAAACATTTGTGGACTTAACACTGGATTCACTTTAAGGGCATTTTCCACAACCTAAAAACCAGAAAGACACAGTAATTGCTTCACACAAAACACAGGTAAGAAAACAATGTACTAAATTAAATAGTATAGACCAAACTTGAAAAAACATACAAGTACATGGGGTATGCAATATCCTGGCATTAGACATACTTTCACAAGATAATCCATTTAAAAATTTAAGTTTGATGTAGAGTATATAATATTAATATTTAGACATGTATCTTGCATAAAATTATACTTAATGATATTGTGATAACATAGATATCATATGCTGTTAATATAATTCTTACCCTTGCAATTTAAACAACTAACCTTTAAAGACTGTTGTACTAACACAGGCAGCAAATGGCATTTAAAAAGTATTGGATTTTAATAGTGAAAAAGGAAGTTAGTAACACCTATACTCACTGTCCAAATTAAACCTACATTTAAGTTTATAAATAAACTGGAGGGGAAATGATATTTTTCACATATACTATAAATTTATTAAATTAGAAATCATATTTCATTTATAATTATATAGATTATCTGGCATATATATTAACTGTTACATAAGAAAACTTGAGGGCAGGGCACAGTGGCTCATTCCTGTAGTGCTAGCACTCTGGGAGGTCATGGCAGGAGGACTGCTTGAGCTCGGGAGTTTCAGACCAGCCTGAGCAAGAGCAAGACCCTATCTCTACTAAAAATAGAAAAATTAGCTGGGCATCGTGGCCTGCACGTGTAATCCCAGCTACTTGGGAGGCTGAAGCAGGAGGATCAATTGAGCCCAGGAATTTCAGGTTGCTGTGAGCTACGATGACGCCACTGCGCTCTACCTGGGGCGATAAAACAAACGAAGAAGAAGAAAACTTGAAACAGAAATTACTTTTATATGAGTGAAATGTTCCCTCTATGACGAAAATTGGAAAGCATGAAATTCAAAGTGGGATAGGATTTTTTGTTTGTTTGTTTTTATTTTACTTTTTAGGGAGAGGGGAAAGCAATAGTCAGGAAAAAGCAGTGAGGACCAAGAAGGACATCTACTTCACGCTTCCAGCCCAAGGGCTTGAGAGGCAGGAAAGAAAACAGACACCATCTGAGAGAGCTGTAAGCAAATTCTAGCCTCTGGGCAGAGCCAAGTTTCCCTTATGACTCCAGCAATGTTTTTCAAGATTGACACTGGCATTTTGAGTGAGACATCCATTTACCATGCACAACCATCTCATGCATTGAGGGGCTTTTAACAACTCCTGTGTCTGTTCATGGCAGGCCAATAATGTGCTCCAAACACTATGACGATCACAAACACCTCCATATGTTTCAAAACATTCCCAAGGTATGCAAGTAGCACCCATTGTAGGTAACATTCTCCAATTTTAAGTAAGAAATGAAGACAATGTCCAAAATAAAGACTAACAGTATAAAAACTTTTATGTAGGCCAAGCACTATGCTACCTACTAAGAGATACTAATTCCTGATTAAAAGCAAGAAGAGATAAGATTCAGAACAAAATTAAATCTGGCCTAAATAAGGTTTAATTTTTGAAAAAATTAGATCTGGGAAGAAAAGAGATGAACATGGAGAATATGCAGATAAACTAGTACACTGAAAGAGTCTTAGAGGTTGACAATAACAGTATTTATCTGTGAGTAGAAAATAAGGCTACCTGCTGATTGTTAAACACACATTTAATTGTACTCCCAACTAAAACCCCATTAAGATTACAGTAAAAGGATTTGGGGGTGTGAGGAATAATTTTAAAAGGACAAACGGAATGAGAGGCAAATTCTAGAAGCAGGAAACAAGAAATTCAAGAGAAAACTGACTCATTAGATCAAAGAACACTAAGAAGCAACCAGACTTATATATTCTCTTCCCTTCTCTTCTCCCAAAACCATAGGAATTGGCAGAATTCTATGCGAAAGGGAAAGCTAAAAAGAAGAAGAAAATAAAGATGACTGAAAATAAAGAAAACAATAAAATAATTACATTGGTTGAAAGTCTAAGAAACAGAGTGCCAGATATTTTCAGTTATACATATCTGGGCAACTGACCCCACCCCAGGAGAAGATAGACAGGTCCAAAAGGGACTGCTTCCAGACTAAAAGAGACCATCAGTGCCCATACATTAACATGATGAATTTAAATAAACCTACATTAATGCACATCATTGTAAAATTTCAGAACACGAGGAATAAGCAGCAGCAGCTGTAAGCCTACAGTAGCAGCTGGGAGAGGGGAGTGAGCATGGCTCTGGAAGAGAATACCTGCTGTGTCTGAGCCCCATGAACTGAGACATCTGTCAGAGTTTAGCGTATGTAAAAAGTTACACTGAAAACTGACATAATGGTTACTTCCAGGGAAGTACACAATGTTTTATAGAAAAGGAGAAGTAATCACAGCTAACTACATGTCTCAGCTTTGAAACAGGAAATTTAGAAATCGTAATATAAACACTGAATACTGATGTAACAAAAATGTTAGTATGACTTTACTTGGAGGATGAAGGTACAGAGGACATACAAAGAGTTAAGTCAACAGATATTACCTAAAATTAACAACTCATGAGGGAACAACACAAGGGTGTTATTTACAAATAAAGACACATACAGGGCCGGGCGCGGTGGCTCACGCCTGTAATCCTAGCACTCTGGGAGGCCGAGGTGGGCGGATCGTTTGAGCTCAGGAGTTCGAGACCAGCCTGAGCAAGGGCGAGACCCCATCTCTACTAAAATAGAAAGACATTATATGGACAGCTAAAAAATATATATAGAAAAAAAAAAAATTAGCCGGGCATGGTGGTGCATGCCTGTAGTCCCAGCTACTCGGGAGGCTGAGACAGGAGGATCGCCTGAGCTCAGAAGTTTGAGGTTGCTGTGAGCTAGGCTGACGCCACGGCACTCACTCTAGCCTGGGCAACAGAGTGAGACTCTGTCTCAAAAAAAAAAAAAAAAACAAAAAAGACACATACAAAACAACTTGCTATAAGCAATAAAAGTGGCTGTATCTGTGCAAGGGAAAATGTCTGACAAGGGGACTGCTGACTATAATTTTTTAAAGAAATCTTATACATCTAGTTGACCTTAAACTATGTCATATGAAACTGATTTAAATATTAAAAAAAAGGATTTGATGAGAATTTATGGCAATATATAGCTAGCTGTGGCTGGCCCCAATCCATAGGAATCCTTATAGGGTTTTTTTTTTTTGGTGGTTGGGGGAGTGTCAGAATTAACACAAGGGGTTAGAGACTACGTATGAACAAAACAGAATCAGAAGGAATAAATATTTCAACACAGTCATATATACGTATTTAGATCATTATGACCAAAATATAAATTCATTTAAATGTATCATTAAATACAAACCAGTGCTCTGTCATTATGCCTATTCTTTAAATACAAAGGTATAGGCCGGGCGCGGTGGCTCACGCCTGTAATCCTAGCACTCTGGGAGGCCGAGGCGGTGGATAGCTTGAGGTCAGGAGTTCGAGACAGCCTGAGCAAGAGCGAGACCCCGTCTCTACTAAAAATAGAAAGAAATTATCTGGCCAACTAAAATATATACAGAAAAAATTAGCCGGGGACAGTGACGCATGCCTGTAGTCCCAGCTACTCGAGAGGCTGAGGCAGTAGGATCGCTTAAGCCGAGGAGTCTGAGGTTGCTGTGAGCTAAGCTGATGCCATGGCACTCACTCTAGCCTGGGCAACAAAGTGAGACTCTGTCTCAAAATAAATAAATAAATAAATAAATACAAAGGTATAGTGACTATTGTGTAAAGGACACAAAAATATTTCAGGGCTAAAATGGAGTCTTTTTTACTATCTGTAAAAAGATCAGGAACCATAACTAAAGAAGATGAGATAATTTTTGAAAAATATGCAGAAAAATGCCATTTTCAGACCTGGGGATAGGGGTTATGGAACAAAAATCAAGAGAAAATCATGAAGTAGAATTGACAATATATAGAAGAAATGTTAAACAGTAGACCAAAAGTGAAAAAGTCTTCCATTGCTCCTCATTTTCCTGTTTGGTCAAATGGATACAATTATAGTGCCAATGATGATAACAAAGCTCCATTTTGAATACTGAATTTGAGATGCCTGTGGGAAATCCACAGGAAATGCTCCTATATTATCTCTTTTATACTGAAAAATCCCCGATCCTAATAACCTTATTTGTTTCTACCTACTATGTGTATGTCTATACACACACACGTGAGTTTCAAAGTGGCAATACCAATATTATTGATAATAACAACGCTACTGAGTGTAATTTAAAAGTTCTTTTCTTTTTGTTCTAATGTTATATCCCACCAGGGATGTACATCTAAAATACTATGTGTTAAAATTATTTGAAATATTCTTATTAGATGACTATGCCACCAACATAATAGTTAGATTCAGCTGTTTTATCTTTAGAAACTGCTTTTTCTTTTTTTTAATGATGTAAAACATCTACATGATTGATTCCAAACTCTAAAGTATAAAAGAGATGTAACGTACATCCTGAGAGATGTAGCTAGCTAGCTTCCGTCCTCTCTCCCTAGTCCTACTAGACAGCTACTTTTATTAGCTTGGTTTATTCTTCCATTGTTATCTTTCCTCCGCTCTTTAAACAAAAGAAAACTGTGGGCACTGTTCTTTATTTATATTCTCAAAATCACTTTAAAGATGTATACAGAGATCATTTCTTTTTAAAGCTACACTGTACTCCACTGTACGGCTGAATAAGCTGTGGTACCTCTAATCATCCAGTCATCTATTACTGATTGATTTTTAACCGCATTTTCTTATGACAAATAGATTTTAGTTTTCATCCATCCCTTTTCTGAATATACCTGCAACAGATTGGTTTTTTAAACTCCTGTGGATTTTAGTTTGTGCTTAGGACTAAACTTTCTCAATTTAGGCTTATACTGCATGCGGCTATTAAGAGCATGGATGCGGACATCAAAATATCTACATTTATATCACAGCTCCAATACTTACTAGCTGTTTGACCTTGAGGAGATTATTTACCACTTTGTGATTTAATTTCTCATCTGTAAGACTGAAGAAAAGAATACTACTATTGCCACAGGTTTATGTGAAGATTAAATGAACTCTATGTTACGTGCTAAGAAATGTACAGCACATAGTAAATGCTAGGATTAGCTATTATTATTATAGAATAAATTATACCTTAAAAATATTTGTATCATCTTAAGCCTTGTCAGTGAATGAAAGAAACTTAGCTTAATAATGCTTTATACAACCATAAGAGAAAGGAAAATTTCAAAACTCAAAGTAGTATGTGTATATATTGACATTTTTCAAATTAAAGAAACATTAACAATTTAAATTTGAGTGTTTTTAGAATATAATTGTATTCATCTAAATAACTTATTCCAAGACACAGAATATAATAAAGTCTATTTTTGTTCTAAGCCATTTGCTCCTAAAGCAGGCACACTGGTCTCTCCATCCAATTTTCATAACATTGCAATTTTATGCCTCAAAGAACAAAGAAGTTACTTGCAGAAATTAATTTAACAGTGACATTTAGTCAAAAATATATTTAAAACATTACATAGCATACTATAATAGGAAACAGTATCTGAGAGATATTAAAAATGAAAATAATGAGCTAATATTAAAGACTATTATTATGGCCATAATAGAACTGAGAACAGAGAAATACCAAAAATTTTGAGAGCTCTCCCAGCCTTCAAATACAGGCATTGTCCTAAAATATTCTTTAACATAAAAATACAAGTAATTTATTCGTAATAACTAGTATATGCTTACTATTTAATATCCATTTATTAAATGACATCAAATTTCTGAGATTCAAATCAAACATTCAGGTTCAGAGCTATAGTAATATTTATACAAAAATACTGTTTTAAACACGTTATCAGATTCCAAATTTTTAACTCAAGTATTTGTATCGTATTAATAACTTACTACTGGCATACTTACAGAGAAATTGGCTTAATCTGTAACTTGTATTAAACATTGCAAGTATTTGACTATATTTGGAAGGTGACTGATTTGTGCTAAATCATTCAACCAAAAATCATTAAGTATATAACTGAGGGAGTCATCACCTTTTTATGTTTCAAAGGAAAAGAAAGAAGAAATAGGTTTTTGCTGCTAAAATTATAAGGGTAGTGTTATACAGCAAGCTAATTTGGAATTTTCAGTAAGAAAAAAAATTTTAAAAGATTGTGTTATTCTGAAAAGCAAAAAAGAATAAGACACAATTAATTTTAAAGAACCAGATAAGATCCATAGTTCTTGATAATATACTATCGTTTTGTAAGCCAGCTGCTTACTTTTAAAAGTAAATTCAATTAATGTACTCTTTATTTCATATAAGCATTTATGTAGAAGAAATGGTCAAAGAATAAGGGAGAACAAGGTGATTTGTTTTGTTTTTCTACAGCCAAAGATCTTAGCAGCTAAACAAATTATTTGGCCTACAAGTGTATTTTCCTATTTTCCCCCAAAGGGAGACTGGATAATGAAACTATATAATTTTATTATATAATTAGGCAAAAATAGCCACCTCTCATATCAGCTTATTACATGCTACGTGAGGACTGTTGCAAGTGCTTTATATACATAAGCTCAAGTAATCCACACACATCAACCTTAGGAAGTAGGTAAAGTCATCATTCCCATTTTATAGATGGAAAGTGAAGAACAAACAGTAAATTGCCCACATCACAGAGCCACGAAGTAGTAGAGCCAATATTCTAACCCTGGCAATCTCACTTCAGTGTACAGTTTTACCTACTGGGCTATACTCCCTCTAATTATTTTGCCAGAGTGTAATTACAAAGTAGTAAGAAGGAACTAAATATTTTCCTTAGGACATCCTAAAAACTTGTCTCATTTTTGAAGGATGTTTCACAATGCCCATTCCAAATAATTCACAAGTTATTAATATCTTTCAACAATTATTTTAATAATGTTGCAGAAACTACCCCCCAATCAAAAGTTTCAATTCAAATTTGGTCTGGGAGGAGTTCTAATGTGAGAAAAAACTTTTTCTTAATCACTTAGAGTATGTGAATTATAATTTAACAGAGAATTTCCGATATTACATAGTTACAGATTAAAATAATCATTTGGCATAGCTCCTTATATAATAAATGAGGGAACTGAAGCCCAGAGTATACTGAAGAGGTATATAAGTAGCAGAGCTGGGTGTGTAAACCAAAGTATACAGGTCAAGGAGAGAATTCCAAATTGACCTTAGTGTACTTGAGAGAGGGCATTTCCACTGGATGTGCAATCTTAACATAAAAATTATTGACTCCCTGCCTTTCAAATCACTTACTATGTATGTATTCAGAGAAAACAGAGTACATACTTACTGATCTTTGGATAATGGAGAAGTTCACAGTATAAGTAAAGGAGAAAGATAAAACACACACATACACTAAAGAAATCCATAAGGCAATATTAAAATGACATGGCAATTTTCTCCTGTTTCAGTGACTCCTACACTGCCAATCACTTTCTCCTGTAGTGGTCAGAATAAAGTCCAAAGTGCCAACTCCTTGTTATCTCCACCTCCAGAGAAGAAATTGTCACCAAGGCAAAAGATGAACCTGAGATTGTATAAAACCGATGAAGTCCCTCAATATAATTATATTGCCACTATGTCAGTTTGGTAAAGGTATAAATGCAACAAAAATTCACAAAAACACTTTAGTAAACAACATGTCTACTTATAAGCACTGGCGCTAGGAGACTATGCTGAAATTAAGGGTGAAGAATGACAGAAAAGTGGCTGTAGACCAGGCTTAAGTATCAAGGGTCTCAACGAGCCACATGCATAGATTCCTGCTATTACCCCTTCCCAGCCCACATGCTTGGTGAAAGTGGCTTATACTCCTACCTTTCAGTAAATTCCTTACTCTTAAATAAAATAAAGCAAACAAACAAACCAAAAAAACCCTCAAGAACCTATGAAATTAAAACCAAACTGTTCTGCCATATTTTCACTCTTATTCACTGTCTTTTTAGTTTATAACATTATTTTAGTTTTAAATTTCTATCATGACTCAAATATAAAACAGCAAAAATCAGAGAAAGTGTTATTCAGATCAGGTTCTGCTTATTGTCTCTACACACAAAAGCTATTTTTTACATTTTAAGAGGAAGTCCTTCTTATGAGTTGAATTATGTCCTCCAATAAGATATGTTGAATATGACCTGTTCCTGTGAATGTGACCCTATTTGGAAATAGTCTTTGCTGATGCAATCAAGGTAGTTAGGTTGGGTCCTTAATCCATTATGATTGGTATACTTACAGAAAAAAGAGAGATATAGAGACACTGGAGGAGAACATCATGCAACAATGGAAGCAGAGATAGCATGATGCATCTACTTATAAGCCAAGGAATGCTAAAGATTGCCTGCAATCACCAGAAGATAAGAGAAAGGCTTGCAACAGATTCTCCCCTAGAGACTTCAGAAAGAGCATGGCCCTGCAAATATATTGATTTTGGATGACATAATTAATATAAATATTATAAATAAATTTCTGTTGTTTTAAGCCACCAAGGTTGTGGTACTTTGTTCTGGCCTCTCTAGGAAATTAATACAGTCCTTAATGATCTTCTCAAGCTCATTCCTTTCTCATCAATTTATAATTTAACACATATAATCATATGTCAGTAATCAGACATATGATTCCTCCAATTTACAGACTATAAAGTTGTTTTAAATAACACCATCATCCCCATCCTCAACAGACAATGCTAACAGTACTTTCCTGGCCTTTGTCTTGTTCACTTCTCTGCAGTATATAATGGCGTATTAGCCCGATTCACCCTAGTAGGATTTCCAGAATTAGCAAATAAAAATATAGCCACGTATCACTTAACAGGGATATGTTCTAGGAAATGCACAGTTAGATATCTGACTTCATATTGTGCCAACATCATAGAGTGTACTTATACACACCTAGATGGTATAGCCTACTGCTATAGGCTATACCAGTAGTATAGTAGTATAGCCTACTGCTATAGGTACCATATAGTCTAGGCTATGGTACAGCCTCTATTGTTCCTAGGCTACAAATCTGTACAGCATATTACTATACTGAATACTGCCAGCAACGGTAACACAATTGTAAGTATTAGTGTATCTAAACATAGAAAAGGCACAATAAGAAATACTATATTATAATCTTAGGGGACCACCCGCATATACAGGGTCCATCATTGACTGAAATGTTAGGAGACATATGACTGTATTATGTTTTATCTGGCAACCCTAACCCCTACTCAACTTTTAAGACTCAGTTTCCCTCTCAACTCCTCTCTAAAAGAAAATGTGCTCTGCAAAATGCTGGGTTAGATGACCACTTCTATACTTTCACAGCAATATAAGCAAACAGCAATGGTTCCTAGCAGGAAGCATTTGTGAAAATCACCTCTTTTTGTAAAAACAAGAAACTAATGTCCTATGTTCTACCTGAATTTTCAAAAAGTTCACCAGGTGATTTTGAGATGCTTCGGACCCAGAACCACTATTGCCATAAAACTGAATACTAACTGGTTGTTTACTTGTTTCCCATTCCCAACAGACGTAATTACTTAAGAGCAAGAACTACAGCTTTTCTATCACCTATGCCAAGCAGACAAAAGCGCTGAATTCCAATACCAGAGGCTGGCACCTATGCCCATGGCCCAAATCCAACCCACTGCATGATTTTGTAAATAAAGTATCATTGGAACACAGCCACTCTCATTCATTTGTATATTATCTAGGACTGCACTCATACTACAACAGTAGGCTTGAACAGCTGAGACAAAGACTGTATGGCCCACACTGTCTAAAATATTTCCTATCTCATTTCTTACAGAAAAAATTATAATAGCTGAACCCTGACCCATAGGGTGAATGACTATTTAGCAAATGATACTAAGTACAACCAATTTAAAGTCAAATTAACTATACATATTTACATGGATATCTAGAGTTTTATATGTGTGTATAATATCTCCGAAGTACAGAACCTTATAAGCTCAGACTCATGATTACTCTTCTCAGATACACAACATCTAACACATAAATATGAAATAAGACTTTACCATCTGTACAAACTTTTACCCACTTAGTCCCCAAAGTATACTTTGGATTGCTGCTATAATTGTTATGATTAAATACATTTCTGACATTGAATTTCTTTGGGCAACCACTTTTTCATTTCACTGATAGGAAGTCGAATTGTTTTTGGATCTAAGGCAATGCTGTGGTTTTTACACCGTTAAGGGCTACTTAGTTCTGACAGTAACACCTCACCTAACCAGAATTCAGCTTTCTCATCTCACTTAGAACATAGCTGAGAAACTAGAAACAAAAAAGGGGATACTTTTAACATCTTCTCTCAAAGTTCATACATAAAGAATATATGTATGCCTTACATATATATAAACATATGCACATGTAAAGATATATTATATACACATATGTACATGTAAAGATATATTTTAATATACGTACATTTGTGGGGTTTGGGCTTTTTTTTTTGAGACAGAGCCTCCCTCTGTTGCTCCGACTGAAGAGCAGTGGCACAGAGGTCACAGCAACTTCAAACTCCTGGACTCAAGCAATCCTCCCACCTCAGCCTCCTGAGTAGCTGGGATTACAGGTGTGAGGCACCATGCCTAGCTCAGTTCTTAAATATAGATGATGTCCACAAACTTGGTACTCTATCATAGCCAACTCAAATGGAAACTACCAAATTATAAAGGGAAAAGTTTGTCCCAAAAGCAGACTAACAAAATGAAGGCGTGAGAAGTATCATATATCACCAGTCATTGGACAATTTATAAAAGAATTAATCCTTGCTACACAAAGTAAGGTCTCAAGGTAAGAAACATCTCAATCAGCTCAGACCTTGTTACAAATCCAGAATTGCATTTTAACAAGATGTCCAGGTAATCTATATGCACCTTCAAATTTGAGACCTCTTGTCCAGTGGCATTAAACCAACTGAATACTGTTAAAAAGAAAACACCCTGTCCAGAATTACATCAAAGATGACAATACCTTGAGCACTTGAACTTGACCTTCTGTAGTAATTTCCTTTAACAGCTCACAAAATGACTGACATAGACCTACTGCATATGTCTGAAATTCAATCAAAAATCAATATATACATAAGAATATATCCATAATATCAAAAAAGCATAAATTCAATTTGAGACTCATTATAATCTATTTAAGGATTATTAATAAATAATAAAGGTCTAAGCATATAAAGTTTCAATTAGAACTCTTAGGAAAAGTTAAGAAAAAAAGATTATACCTAATACAGTTTATTGATATACTGATTCTTATAAGAATATAAAGATATATTTATTTATATACCACATTCTCTGTATTAAATAACAATAGAATTGTATGCATCACATCTGCCCTGCAGTGAGGAATGTTCACAGTCAATGTTCCGTTCCCCAACACCCTGAAAATAATAGACAAATCTTAAACTTTGAAAAGACACCTCTTCATTTCAAATGAGAAATAAATAAATAACTCCTTATAATGCATAAACTACTGCAACATACCTGTAAAAATTCTGTAGATGACAAAAAGATATACCCATTGATAATCTTAAAGCAGGTTCTGAGATTTTCTGAACTAAGTTCTGCCAAAACAAATTTCAACAAGCGGGGGACAAATTAGTTTAAATGAAGTGATTCATTTTTATTTCAAACTAAGTTATATATCCTTCTTTACAAATCTTTTCAGAGTGCTATTCAGACTACAGTATCCATAGATATCTACCTAAAAACTCATATCAACCTATAATTTAATGCTATCTCATTTACTTTTCAGTAGTTGAAACAATTTAGAAAAAGACCAAACTCTGCCCTCTTTTTCCTTTCAGAAAAAAGGTAGATAACCATTTGACCCAACCTTTCAATTCAAACTAAGCCTTTAGTGCCAGTCTGGCAGTAGTATCTTTTTTCTTTTAAAATGGTAGTAATGTTAATAGGAGTAGCTGTAGCAGTAATAAACATAATAGCAAAACACTTAAATAGTGCTTACAATGTGCCAGATGTTATTCTAAACACATAAAAGTCCTTACTGATTTGACAAGAATTATGCATCAACTATACAGCTTTTTATGGCAAAACTCCACTAAAGCACTAATCTAAAGCTACACTAAAAATGGTGTCATATGGTTATATAAGGTTAGTCATACATTTTTTTGTTTAAATCTCTTCTTTCTGGCTACCAATTCCACCTCCCACCACGCTAAAGGAATTGTACATTGTAAAGGCCAGGCATGCTGAACTTGGGGTGGAATATTAACACAAAGGTGAAGTGAGACCTCTGTGAAATCACTCAGTTGTGAAAGCAGCTGAATCCTGTTCACGACAAAGTTGATAACGGGCCTGGTTAAGGTTTCCAGTCTTAGGCCAAGTATAAAGCAGCATGTGGATTACCCAGCATGGCATTGCATATGGTCTCCAAGTTAGGGAAAATAGAAATAAAAAGGCCTTCATCAGAGAGCACAGAGAATTGAAAAGGGCATTTCCTATTCTTTTCTCTATGACCACAGAAAGACACAACTTTTTCTAGAAGACCAATGCCTACTGCTCCCGACTTCGTCTTTAGTATCTTTTTCCTTTTGTGTGGATGCTAGATGATTAATAGCATGGCTATTTGTTGGAACTAGAATGGCTCTTTGCTGGAAAACAAATGGTTATTTTGTTTATGATTTAAGATTTCACCTTACTCTGAGGAATAGGATAGAAGAACGAAAAAATTCAGAGAAAATGTGAAGGAGTAATCATGTATCTAGCCATCATGGTCATCCAACAAATAAGGATAGAGTAAGTTTTTAAAATTAGTAACAATTGTGTTTTAGCCCACATTTGCTAGTATTTTCAAAGGGTGACTATTTTTCTGGTGTGTCATTATACCTCAGTAATAGTTTTGCCTCTGATAAAATTTCTAAGTAGGAATACATTCTCAAGACAAAACAAAAAAGTCTTCAAATATCACCATAATAATTATGCCATTTTTCCTAGTGTTTTTGTATCTAAATGTCCTCTCATGACAACATTAAACTATTCAGTTAGCATACCCAAAGTTCTAATGAACAAATTAAAGATGTTTCATGGCAGAGTCTTGAAGAATGGATCCCTGAATTTCTATAACCCTGAAAACTTAAGTTTTACAATATGAATTGTAGTTTATAAACGATCAAAACAAAATATTTTTCAGACTGCAAATTAATCACAGAGCCAGTAAATAGCACCCTACATAATTCTTTAAATACACTATAAGTTTAAGGTATAAACCTGCAACTAGTAAACTCTCACACAAGACAGCGATACAAACAAAATATTATTTAAAAACTTTATGCTATTACATACTTGAGAATGGTAGCTGATATGTAACAGAAAAATATGGATTTATTACCATTGTTTCCAAAATACATATTCAGATTGGTTTATGTATCAAAAGTGTTGCTTAAAAACCATTAAACTTCATGATTTTATAGCTCATTCATAATACTTCAACAAACAATAATTTCCTAATATTTAATAAACTTTATTTTTTTGGTGGTGCATTAGCTAATACAGATAAATATATAGAAAGATCATTTGTGAACAACTGATAGCACAAAATCCCTTTGTAAAAAAAGTGGGATAAAACCATAGTGTACAGAATACATTATACTATATTTTATAATATTGTCTTCTAAATCTGCGGTGCCCAACCCCTGGGCCACAGACCGGTCCATGTCCTGTTAGGAAATGGGCAGGAGGGGAGCAACTGTCTAGCAAGCAAAGCTTCATCTGTATTTACAGCCACTCCCCATCACTAGCATCCCTGAGCTCTACCTCCTGTCAGATCAGCTGTGGCATTAGATTCTGCATTATGGTGAGGTGTATAATTATTTCATTATACCTTACAACATAATAATAAATAGAAATAAAGTACACAATACATGGAATGTGCTTGAGTCATCTCCAAACCATCCCCCTCACCCCTGCCCCGTCCATGGTAAACTGTCTTCCATGAAACCGGTCCCTGGTGCCAAAAAGTTTAGGGACCGCTGTTCTAAATAGTTTATGAAACTGCTATCAAACATAGACATTTTAACAGGCAAAATTCAGTTTTAATTTGTAATTAGTTTCCTAAGAATATTTTTCTGGTTTTATTACAAATTTTCTCACTAGGTGAGGTTATTTAATGCTCCCTTTTAATAAACAGAAATAATTCTAAAAAGTTATACAGAAAAATCTAGAAACTATTAAAACATCATTCAACTTATTTGTCAATATCAGGGACTTTACTCAAAAGAGAAGGTATAACTGAAAGTCAGCTAGCTATAATGACCCAAAATTATGGCTGCATTCAAAAACATCAATAAGTTTATGTTTTAACACATACCAAGAAGGGGAGACATATTCTGAAATATACGAAGCAACTCTGGTGTAATACATGGGCTGTTTTCCAATGTTACTAACCTACAAAGAAAAAACAGATGATTAAATCACTTTCCGTGCCCATTAAAGCCATTAACTCAACTTAAATATAAAAAATGGTCTCATCTAAAGGAAGAAAGAAAGTAGACAATACAGTAAGTTACAAAAATCATCTTTCTATGAAAAAAATTACCAAATACCTCAAAAATTAAAAACCTACTACAAATTGTGTCCTATTTTCTACATACATAGCAAAGGTGATAGGGAAAGTAACTATAAGTGACCCTTGAACAACACAGGTTTGATCTACACAAGTACACTTATATAAGGACTTTTTCAAACAAAAGCAGATTGAAAATACAGTTCAAAGGATGAAAAAGGCAAGTACACAGAGCGTCAACTTTTCATATACCCAGGGTCTGCAAGGCGGACTGAGGGACTTGAATATATGTGGACTGTGGTATGTGCAACCATCCTGGAACAAATCCCCTGTGGATACTGAGGGAAGACTGTATATACTAAATATCTATAGTAATGAACGTATAATGATAAAGCAAAAGCATAATAACTATGGATTGGTCATGGAGGGATAAAAATTATTTTGCTGTTCTGATTTTCTTGATATATTCCTCTGCCAAATGTAATTGATGTGTCCTTCAGTGAGAAACTGGGCTAATAAATTGGTAAAACAATCAGTGCTAAATACGAACTAAGTACAACAAAGGCCAATTACATGCAAATTTCATCACATTATCAACATAAATCAATCAATGTATAACAAATATAACATATAGGAGTTGTAGTTTATCACAGAAGTGTATGGTTGGTCGATCTACTCACCTCCCCTCACCCTCAAAGAAATAAAAGAGAAAACCTATGATTGTCACAGTAGCAGTAAGAAAGGGGGAAAATCCTATCAAAATCTAGGATTTGCTATAAAAACATTAACTCATTATAAATAGAAAAGAACTTCCTTAATCTGACAAGGGAGTATCAACCACTCACAGCAAACACACTTAATGATGACATGCTGAAACCATTCTCTTGAAAAGCAGAAACAAGGCTGGGCGTGGTAGCTCACCTCTGTAATCCTAGCACTCTGGGAGGCCAAGGTGGGAGGACTGCTTGGGCCCAGGAGTTTGAGACCAACCTGAGCAAGAGTGGAGACTTCAACTCTACTGAAAATAGAAAAATTAGCTGGGTGTGGTGGCCTGTGCACAGCTAATCAGGAGGCTGTGGCAGGAGGATCACTTGAGCACAGGGAGTCTGAGGTTGCAGTGAGCTACCACAACTTCACTGCGCTCTACCAGAGGTGACAGAGTGAGACTTTCTCTCAAGAAAAAAAAAAAAAAAAGAAAAAGGCAGAAACAAGCCTCTAAAAACACTCTCTATTACCTTGTCTACCTTCACATTTATTCAGTGTATATATAGAGGGCCTTTCACATAACATGCCAAGTGTGTTAATAAAAGATATAGGCATAAGAGAGGAAAAAGTTAGTATCTACTATTTTTAAAAATGACCTATAGAAAAGAAAGAGAGGGAGAAAGAATTTATAGACAAATTATTCAAATTACCAAGAGAGTTCAACAAGGTCACTGAATATATGAATGCACATATAAAAATCAACTGACTTTCTATATATCAAAACACACATTAAGATGTAAATGGATGATGTTCTCAGAGTCATAGACACAAAAATCCAACATCATAAAGATGCCAATTCTCTCTAAATTTTTAAACAGAATCAAAACAATTTCAATTCAAATCCCTATAGGGTTTTCCCTAGAAATTAAGTGAGTTGATTGTAAATGATATAGAGGGCAAGTGGCCAAGAACAGACAAGAAATTTCCCAAGAAAAGAAAATGTTATATAGATGGGAAGACCAGTGGGGTGAGAGGGTAGAAGAGAGATGCTTGATTTACCAGACATTATAATTTACTATAAAATCACTATAATTAATACAGTAAAGAAAACAGAAAGCACAATAAACATACTCTCCTTGTCAACAAGTCCAGATTAAGGACCTACTTGAAGCTTGCTTCTTCTCTCTCATTTTGTCACTACCTTTAAAGCCCATTCAGATTATTGTCACTCTCATTTCCTATGCTTGCTTCCACAGTATAAATCATGCTATTCAAAAGAGGGGAAAAAACCTGAAGAATTTAAACTACTTAAAAAAAAATGACAGGGTATGTAACTCCAGATTAAACTAACGAAGACAGGGAAAGGTGAAGTGACGCAGACAAAGTGAAAGCACTATTGTTTACCACCAAAAAGGTGGAAAGTCACTATTTTGATTAATAATTCCATAAAGCTATGTAAGTAGATCTTTGACTAGAGAAATATAAAATTTAGTGTTACCTTTCCACAAAAAATATTGAAAAGAGAAAGCATAAAGTAAAAAGGCAGACTATCACTTCAGCAAATAAATATAAGACATTAAAATTCTATTGAAGTAAAGTATCTTTGGTTAAGTTAAAACATAAAAGATAAAAATTTGCTCTTTATAGAAGACAAAAGTAAATGTCAAACAGAAAAGCTAAAATGTAAAAGACGAACAAAGATAGTTAAGTCAAATCTAAACAAAATAAACCATGACAATATTAATGCCAGATAAAATTTAAATGTAAAAGAACTAAAAGGAACATAAATCATTGAGTACATATATTAAATAACATGATGCTTCATTAAAACATGAGATTTTAAATACCATATTTAACATTTTAACAATACATAAAAGTACCAGAATACCAAAATTTTGCATACTGAGCAATGTTTTTTAAAACGTACAGATCAAAAATGTTACAAATAAAAAGGGACACTGGCACAGAAAACTAAATAGGATATTATAATAAATCAGTGTCAAGAAGAAAAAGCAAAATAATAATGTGAACCACCCAACTGACAAGTTAAAAAGAATCTATGTAAAAATCTGTATCTTTGACACCATCACTGCTACAATATTGTGAATATATTACCAAAATGGAGCCTTAGTCCTTAAAATTCACATTAAGTTAAAAAAATTGTATAAGCCACATGTTGTAACTCTAATGTAATAAATCCATATCTGAATTGTTTGCTTTAATAACAGCAAGAAATAAACAATGTCAGGCCAAAGAAATCACTAAAAAGCTTGTAATGCTACCACTAAAATAAAAAATAAGGACATTATATATCCAAACTTATGGGAAATAGGCAATTATACTCCAAGAGAAATTCAGCTTTAAATATTTTAGTACTTAATAAGAAAAACAAAAATAATAAATCAAAACCAAAAGAAGTATGTATAAACTAATAATGGAGGAACAACCTCAGGATGTCATTAAAAATAATTTACAATTGCAAATTATATTTTATATAAATTAATTTATAATATTACTCAATAATTTAATAATAATTACATGTTTCTACTAAGAAGAAAGGCTGAAAACTGAGCTAATTCTTAGAATATAGGTCAAATGACAAAGAAAAGTAAACCTAAAGCAAATATAACAAGAAAATAATAAACAAGAGCAGAAATTAATAAATAGGAAAAAAATATACAACAAAGAAAAGCAAAGCCAATTCTTTGAAAAAAGAAAAAAAAAAAAAGAAGAAGAAAATCAAGCCAAAATAACACTAACAAATCTCTAGTGGGACAGATCAAGAGGAAAATAAGGAGCAGCCATGGCAGAGAAGGGGATGACATATCTCAGCAGTCCCCAACCTTTTTGGCACCAGGGACCATTTTCATGGAAGGCAATTTTTCCATGGACCAGGAATGAGGTTTGGGGGGGTAATGAGGATGGTTTTGGGATGATTCAAGTGCATGACATTTACTGTGCACTTTATTTCTATTATTACATTGTAATATATAATGAAATAGTTATACAACTCACCATAGGTTGGGGACTCCTGACATACCTGGTCCAAGAATTTCAGTATGTATTCATGACCACAAACATCAACTGGTACTGATTACCCCTAATAAGTTCAAACTGAGATAACTATTACACTTTATGCCTCTAGACCTTGCATTCCCCTCACCAGCCTGCTGTTGCCCCATTTCCATACTCCTCTTAATTGTAAAAGCTCTCAAAGAAGTTACAAATGCTCACAGTCTGTATTTACTTTTCCCCAATTCATTCTTCAATCCACTCCAATTCTCACTTCCTAGAACTCCACTGAAAACTCTCCTATCATCTACATGTAGCCAATTTCACTTCTCTGTAATCTTGCTAGGAAAATCAGCAACATTTGACATAGGCCACCACTCTGTCTTTTAGGAAATATTCTTCTATTTTGGCTTGGTTTTCCTACTACATCAGTACATAGCTCTTCTGTGTCTTCAGAGATGGCTCCCCTTGTGTCCTCAAAACGTTAAGTTCATTAGGGTTCTGCCCTAGCCAAAATGTTCTCTATCTGCCATTCTCTTCCTAAGCAACCTGATATATATTCTCAGGCTTTAAATGCTACGTACAAAGTGTTAACTATGCTGGCAAACTATCACGACCTCACAACAGCCATGTGAGGTAGGAATGATTTTTTCACATATTACAGATAAGGAAATTGAGGCTCAAAAGAGGATAATTTATTCAAATGATACATCTAATACAGTGGTATAACTGGGATTGGCACCCATATCTAACTCCAAATATGAGCTTTAACTCGCTAAGAAAAATATATGAAAAAATTTGTGCCCCAATTCTTTAATCTAGACAAACTTAACTATTATAAATTTAGTAATTTTTTAAAAAATTTGTCCTAATTATTTTCATTTACATATACCTAAAGGATAAGGGGGAAAAATTTACCATTAACAGAGCAGTACATTTTTGTTACCTGTTTATGTAATCCTTTGAAAATTTATACACTTTAATAAGCACAATATATTAAGTTTGTAATACTGACAAGTCTGAGTCTATTTCTTTATCATATTTAAATTTTTTCTAATATTCAACAACATATAGTATCTATATGTTTACAAAAAAGTACTTAGATGCCACAGATTAATATTTTTTTTTTTTTTTTTTTTTTGAGACAGAGTCTCGCTCTGTTGCCCAGGCTAGAGTGAGTGCCGTGGCGTCAGTCTAGCTCACAGCAACCTCAAACTCCTGGGCTTAAGTGATCCTACTGCCTCAGCCTCCCGAGTAGCTGGGACTACAGGCATGCGCCACCATGCCCGGCTAATTTTTTGTATATATATTTTAGTTGTCCATATAATTTCTTTCTATTTTTAGTAGAGACGGGGTCTCGCTCTTGCTCAGGCTGGTCTCGAACTCCTGACCTCGAGCGATCCACCCGCCTCGGCCTCCCAGAGTGCTAGGATTACAGGCGTGAGCCACCACGCCCGGCCCACAGATTAATATTTTAATTTATTATCTAGAACAGGGGTTGGCAAACTACAGTTCATGGGCTAAATTCTACCCATACACTTATTTCTGTAAATGATGTTTAATTGGAGCACAGCCATGTCCACTCGTTTACGTATTGTCTGTGACTGCTTTGACACTAAGAGCAGAGTTGAGTAGTTCTTAAAGAGACTATATGACTTGGACTGCTTAAAATATTTACTGTCTGGCCCTTTACAGAAAAGTTTTGCCAATCTCCAATCTACAATCTATCCTTGTACAAATATAAATATTAATATATGAAAAGATTTCAACAACATGCTAATTTACAACCAAACTTTCTAGACGCCCTTTAAGCTCAAACAATATAATCTAGAAAAGAATATGAGGAACCCAAATTGCAACTTATTAAATACCTACCTAGTTAAGTTTTAAATGTGTTCCTCTACTACTCTGATATAGATCATTAATTTGTAATTTGCACCAAAGATTATTTCTAAGAACCAAAACTGTTAATTCTAGAACACCTAAGCAAAATGAAAGAAGGAAGGAAGCAAGTTCCAAAGGAAGGAAATTCTGAAGGGAGGAAAAGAGGTAGGGAGGGAGGCAGGCAGGCAGGGAGGGAAACAAATGTTCATTTTTTTCTATGGGTTGACTTCTAGGACTTGCTTTTTTAATTATAATAGTCAATTTATAAACTGGGATTCGTAAACCTTTCATGTATTATTGAAAGATTTTCTCTGAAGAAAACTGTTGCCATCAGTAAGATGAGCTTAATAAAACAAAAGGATTTTTCAGCACTGTTCCTTACACACAGTGGGCCGTCAACAAACATCTGTGGCGCTGAGCTGCCACAGAAGCAGAGTTGTGTTTTTGTTTTTGTTTTTCTTTAAACCTCTTAATACTACATTCTATTCACTCTGTAAAATAATAAATCAAGACTATTTGCATTTGGGGCTGAGGTATGATATCTAGGTACTTACTAGGTAAGATATAGTAAGAGGTTGAAAATAATGCCTCAATATCCCCCAAAACATCTCACTTAACAGACTGGAAATTTTAACTCAATTTTTAGTTTGGAAAAGTTATCAAATTCCCATTTTACATGCCAAATTCCAAAAGATGAAATGCAGCTGAATTCTTACTGGAATTTCCCCTTTAACTTTTGTCTATCATAAACCTACACTGAGTGACAGCTGACAAAAAGATAAAGAGCTATTGTGTTACCCAGTTTGGGAAAACCAATTTTATGTTTTTGTTTTTAAATGCTGAGTATTTAAAAGCCCTGTTACATGATCTTTACTTTATTGGCATGAGTAGGGAAGGCCACAAAAAAAAAAAAATAAGATCCATGGTATCAAGGTTTTCCTCTTACCATAATTCTAAACCATCTTCCAGAAGATAAACATGTGGAGGCTGGGAAACATCTGTACTCAGTTGAATAACTGGGAGCAGGAAAGGGTACAGGTTCTTGCTGTCTGCTCCTAATCCCTATGGGAAGTATAAATAAAACTTACAATAAGACACTCTAAGGTCCCACTCCCCACCAAAAAATCATCTGTCATATAAAAGCCCTAAACCCAATTTATAAATAATAAATCAGATATTTTAAGAATGGTCCTAATTATAAGCAGTAGTAAAACAAAGTTAGCTCTATTTAAAATTGTAAACCAAAAAATCAAAAAATACTTTACAATTGCCTAATGGCAGTAAAAATATATACATATGCCAAGGCTACACACATCTGTACATTTTAAGAGATTCTACATATAAGAAATAGTTCTTTTTCCCCTCCTTGTGATTACTGAGGAGGTATAAACATTAGTATTTTAAATTCTGTAAACACTCTCACTTAAATAATCTAAAATGAACCTAGCCTAAGTGCTCAGCAGTAAGATAATTAAATTATAGAACTTCCATATTCTAGAATACTAAGCAGCCATAAAATAAGATTTGGCACGGAATGAAAAAATTTTCAAAATTAATTACAAATTGGATTTAAAACGTACAGAAGTATGTATAAAAATTACACATGTCAAAGAATTTTTAAAATATCTACATATCTATTATACATGTGCAGACAGATGCATAAAAATGTTTCTGACAGCAAACAAAAAACTGTTGATGCTCATTAAATATGGGAAGGGAAAAACGATGCTCAGAAGAAGGCAAACAGATTTTCACTTTCTGTGTGCTTTTTATAGAAAATATGTACTTTTTTTAAAATGAAGAACTTTTGTTAATATTTTTAATGAGCCAAGAATACAAAGATGGAGGAAGAAAAAGGGGTTTAATCTAAAATTTCTGTTTGCCTAATCACTGTCTCAGGGAAGCTGATTCAGTGTATCACACTATAAGTACTCTGGAAGACAACAAAAAAGATATAAAATCTATCTCTAAACCATAATAATACCTATAATCTAATTAACACAGAAAGGAAAACAAATGAGCTATCAAACACCTCCTCACTTAAGAAATAATTCAAATGTCAATATAGTTTATAGCAAATTACAATGCCACAAAATATACATGTATTCCCCTTTTAATGGCATATATATATACTAAGTTTGATCTCTTTTTTTGCTATTTTCAAGTGTGCATTATTATTATTAACAGTCACCATGCTGTACGTTAAATCTCCAGAATTTGTTCATTCTAAGTGAAACTTTGTATACTTTGCCCAAGACATTTCCACCAACCCCAGGCAACCATCATTCTACTTTCTGCTTCCATGAGTTCACCTTTTTTTAGATTCCACATATGTCTTTCAGTTCAATCTTTACAAGTGGGGCATAGACACTTCAGTGGAAATACATAAAGTTTACCCTTAAATGGAAGTATAAGGTTGGCCCTTTCTATAACTAAAAATCATTTGGAACATCTTATTAAAGAGTTTTCCAAAGGAAGAGAATTATAAAAATGTCATTGTTTAACAAAGTAGAACATTTGACATTAAAATTCAGTTAAATTTTACTATCTATAGTTCAATATTTTGTGGAACAAAAAAAGAAAGAACATTAAGAAAAATTAGTCAAGTTCATTTTGATTATCATCTACTTAAAATTTCCTTGGAAAATTAGAATTTATCTACTTAAACTTAAATACATGTCTCAATAAGCAAAACGTACCAGCATTAGAAAACTAAAGTAAGTAATTGCTAAACACACAAAGACTCTCTCAGTTAAAGCTTGAAGAAATTCAATACTTTATAATCCAGTGGCTTTGAGATATGTCTAATACCCGATATACAGCTTAAGTAAATGTGAACACTCTTTGGGCCCACAGTAACTACAAGACATTGTCTACAGTATTATGAAAGTTCAAAAATAAATTCATCAGTTATTTAGAAAACTACTGGAAATGATTAAAGAGGGGGAAAAATCATATTGTATTAATACTATAATTACATAAGACGTAAAAGGGAGACTGGGTAGAGGATACGTGCAGTTGCTGGACAATCTTTGAAATTTCCTGTCAACCTATAATTATTTCAAAAAAAGTTAAGGAAAAAAAAAAGAACAGTACTGTCTGTTGGCCTTTCTCAGGGTACTGTCTTTGGCTCTCTTCTCCCGTTCCAGGAACACAGTGATTGATGTCCATACCTATTATCTCCAACCCAACTCTGAACTCCAGACAATCAAATGACTGCAGGATATCATCATCCAGACGGCATCTCAAACTCTAATACTAAACCATCTCACTGTCGTCCTAAAAGAACAGTTCCTCTTCCCACATTTCCTAACTCAAGTGACAAGAACCACTATCTACCTAGTGATAAATTACATCCCAACCACCTCCTGGTTCCTCTTCTTCCTCACCCCACATCCAAACAACCCTTAATTCTATCTCTTCAATGTTTTTCAAACTTTTCCCCATCTTTTCATGGCTTTAATTCAGGCCCTCATCATCTTTTTCATGGTTAATAGAAAGGGTCTCCTAACTATTCTCCTTGAGCTTAGTTTTACCCCATTCCAAACCAGTGTCCCCAGTGATGCCTTGTTTACTTTTCTAAACTAAAAATGATCATAGCTCTTTCTCTGAACTTCAAGAGATGTTCTTTTAGCCTTCCTGTCAAGCTCTATGCCCTATGTTCTAGCTATACCAAACAACTCTAGTATTAGAAATCACTATGTTAACATCAGGGAAAAAAGCTGACAGATTCAGATCCAAATGTGCATTTACTACTATTCTCTCCCAAAACCAACTAAAAGGGTATAAGAGGATTTCTTTTAAATACCTAAAACCATAAGTACAACGATAGCATAAGAAGAATAAAAGCAATTCAGTTTGGAAGGTAGGAAGGAAGACAAGTGCTAACTGACTTAGCAGACTAAGAAAGCAAGGCTCAAATCCAACGGGGTGACGGAATAGACAAGAAGCAACCTGACTGACATTACAGAACCTCCAAAAGACTCAGAAACTGGTGGCACCTGGTATTTTGAGAAGTATATATTTGCAAGGTGGTAAAGGTGAAGTGTTAATAATAAGACAACTTACAGAAAGTGTTTAAAAAGCAGCTGGAAGTCAAGATCTCATCCACATACATAAGCAAACAACTGGTCCTCCTCTAAACCAGCATAAAACTGGTTGTCTATTTTCTGGTAAGATAAAACAGACAGTCTCAAGAGGGATACCAGGTAATCAAGAACAGGGATACAATATAAAACAGGAAGATTATATTAGTATATAACAGGCAGGAGACTGAAGGATCTTTCAATGAGGAAAGACCTCAAAATATTTACATGGAAAAGTCTCCTACAAAACCTAGCCCTATCATCATAAAGGAAAAAAACTCACATTTAGCAAGCTTCCCACACATACTCAATCCTTCCACTCAGCTTTTTAGTGCCTACTCCTACATTTACACACAAAAAAGTGATGATCGTGATGTTGGGTGATTCATTATACTGTATTTCCTTCTTCTGTGTATGCTTCAAGTTTTTCATAATAGAAAGTAAATAAACAAAATCAGGCAACTCAGGATCAACAGGTATGATTAATTAAAACATCTAACATGAAAAATAGAGAATAAAACATAAATAGAAATTTGCACCTTGAAGGAAATAGAGACCAGGCAGAGACAAAAAGCTTGGAAAAAATACATCATTAATATCCTCAGTAGAATAAAAGAAAACACTGCATTCATGAAACAAAAACAAAATGTTGCACAAAAGGATTATTCAAGGAAGCAAAAGAGAACTCACAGACATTAAAACATGACAGCAGGGAAAAGAAAACTCAATTAAAAGCTTGAAAGATAAAGTTGAGGAAATTCCCTAGAAAGTAGAACAAACGACAAAGAGAAGAAAAGGCAGAAAAGAAGCAGTAAGAAAAGTAAATGACTGGTTCAGAGCATCTATCATCTGAGTAACAAAAAGTTCAGAAAGAGAGAAAAGAAAAACATGAACAAGTAGAAATAATCAGTGAAATACAATAAAGTTATCAAAAACCCAGGTCCGTAAGTTTCCAGTTTGAACTGTCCACCAAGTGTCCAGAACAATGGATTAAATCACACCCACACCATCATGAAATTAAAAACAGGAACACAGAGATGATCATACAAATTGCCAGAGAAGAGAAGGAGGAGTGACATATTCAAGAATCAAGAATCAGAGTTCTTAGAGCAACACTGGAAGCTGTAAGACAAAGAAAAAATGTCTCTAAAATTCTGAGGAGAAAAGTTAGAATTTTATACCAGCCAAATTACTAATCAATGTGAAAGTAGAATAAACACATTTTGACACCTGCAAAATCTCAAAAAAATTTACCTCCAATGTATCTTTTGCAGAATGTCACTGCTATTCACAGGCTCCATCAGAAACAGAAAGAGGGAGTAAAACAAGAAAGACATGACATGAGGCACAGAAAACAGGCACCCCACAGAAAGGAGAGGCAAGAATCCCTTTCAATAATTGGGGATCCAGTAACAACAGCTATGCACATGTATAAAGTAAAACCATTCCAAACTAAAGTGTTTAACAATTTTTCATATTTCTTCACAATAATGAAAGTAACAAAACAGTTTGTTTGACCATACTGAGGTAATCAGATGAAGAGTATAGGTTCAATTACATAGAAAATTAAGTGTACTGGGCAGAAATTTAAGATGGCTACCTAAGATCCTTGGTCCCCATTGTAGACACACCATTCCTTAGTTATTCAATCAAACACTAACTTAGATATTATTGTGAAGAAATTTTACATATATAATTAAGGTCCCAAATCAATTGGCCTTAAGACAGGGAGACTACCCAGGTGGGCCTGACCTACTCACATGTGCCCTTTAAAAAAAGATTTCCCTGGCTAATTGCATAGGGAACCTCACAGAATCCAAGCCTCAGGGGATCTCACATTCAAGAATTTCCCCACTGCTAACATTAAAGATGTGTTAAGGAATGTGGCTGGACTCTGGGGAATATGAGAAGTCTCCAGCTGACAGCCAACGAATAAACTGGGACTTCAGTCCTACAGATCAAGGAGCTAAATTCTGCCAACAAGCTGAATAAGTGTAGAAACAGATTCTTCCCCAAAGCCTTCAGGGGAAAACTTGGCCTAGCAGACACCTCAATTTCAGCGCATCAGATCTTAATCAGAGAATTCAGACATAGTGTGCCCAGACTTCTGCCTTACAGAAGTATGAGTTAATAAATGGATATGGTTTCAAGCCATCAAGGTTATGGTATTTTGTTACACAACAATGGAAAACTTATATGCTAGCAAACAAAATTATTAATACAAGGGTAGAGAATAGAAAGACGTGTACAAGAAAGAAAATTAATCATAACATTATGATATATGCCTTCAACAACCTTTATACAGTCACACAAACAAAGACCTTAAATAGTACCTACCTTAAGTTACAATATAACTATATTGGGAGGATGGCAGGATAGGAGTGACATAGAAGGTATCAAAGGATTAAATTTTCATCTTTTATGCAGGGAAGGCAAGAGATAATGCCTATAATGCTTAAATCAAGAATAAACAATATGAGCATGTTAACTCTGAGCTACAAAGATTAAAAAACCTAAAAGATCTGGCTAATACAGCAAAAGAAGATTCTCCCATCAAACAGGAAACAGAGAGAAGGAGGAGCACTATGCTGTCACTTTTCATTAAAAAGTCTTTAAGAACCGACTACTTAAACTATCTACTACCTAACCTTATCTACATGTAAAACTGATTAATATATACACCCAAAAAAAAAATAAACAAAATGTACCACATTCTAGAGAGCTTCACACATGCTGCTCCATGTGTCTAAAATACCTGTACCGCTGTCTCTCCTAAACCACAACACTTCAAAGTCAAATGTCTGAAATCAACTCCCTTCAAAAGCAACTTATCTGTTTCCGGCCTTCCCAAGTTATGATTGGGAAAACTTTTATTTTAAATCAAGGAAAAAGAGTGAAAATATAAACTATATTTATGCAGAAAAGCCCTGAACACCAGGGAAACGGCATGCACAGTACAATGGACTGCACAGATCATGCATCCATCATAACTGGAGACTACTACATCTAATGGAATAAATCTTCAAAAAGTAGGGAATATTTTTCAAATGTCCTCAAAAAAATGTCCAAAGTAAACATACAAAATTTGTCTTAAAACTGGTTAGATCATACATGAAAAAAAAGTAAAATGTAAAGCTTTTCACTACAATTAACATAAATCACATAAAAACAATGAAAAACTTTTTAAAAGAACAAAAAAAAAAACCACCTAAAAAACTCTCAAGACCCTGTTCTCCCATCTCCCCCCAACAAAAAAAACTCTTGTAGAGAAGTCACTTACCTGAACAAGATGAATAAGTGTCGTCAAAATAGCACATCTCAACATATTGTGTTCTTCACTCTGCTTCCAAAGAAGGGGCAAATATTGCACCAAACATCCCACATACGGTCGTATCTATCGTAATAAGAGTAGGGGAAGCAACAGAATCCTATTAGTAAATAAGGTAACTTACTTTGAGAAACACTGACAGAACACTATTAAGTCCCAGGCAACAAATACTTAATATTCACTAGATGTAACATATTAAGCCTATATTCTTTTAAAGATAAATCAGATACCACATAGATACCCATGGCCCTATGGTAAATATTTTTAAATAATTTTAAACAAGTATGAAATTTACTGAATGAAATAAAATATATGAATATGAAATAATGTTCTTTAGAAATGAATATACAATGCTGTTATATCCTGCTACTTTTTAAATAAAACAGCTTACCTGACTGGAAATTATATAATGTTTTAAAAAGAGTCAGCATTTATTCATTCACTCTACAATTATCAGATTGAGACCCTGAGGACAAGGCACTGGAAAGAAAAGTATGTAAAGAAAGCCATATAGGGCTGGGCTCGGTGGCTCACACCTGTAATCCTAGCACTCTGGGAGGCCAAGGCGGGAAGATGGCTCGAGGTCAGGAGTTCGAGACCAGCCTGAACAAGAGGGAGACCCCATCTCTACTAAAAATAGAAAGAAATTATCCGCACAACTAAAAATATATAGAAAAAAAAAAAATTAGCCAGGCATAGTGATGCATGCCTGTAGTTCCAGCTACTTGGGAGGCTGAGGCAGAAGGATTGCTTAAGCCCAGGAGTTTGAGGTTGCTGTGAGTTAGGCTGACGCCATGGCACTCTAGCCCAGGCAACAGAGTGAGACTCTGTCTCCAAAAAAAAAAAAAGAAAGAAAGAAAGAAAGCCATATATACCCTTACAATGAAAAAGGATAAGTGTGATGACAAAGGTGTATACAAGGTATGGTGGAAATGCAGGGGAAGAAAACCACCTGCAAAGGATAAAGGTGAAGTACTTTGTGAAGTCCACCATAGATTAAGTCAATCAGTTTTTAAAATTTACCCTGAAGCACGGCACAGCTTGGCAGTGAGCATTTTGAAAAGTAAAATGGAGCTACACAGAAGCTGGACAGCACCCTGGCTCCGGGCTTAGCATCACAGTCTTTGAAACTGCTCTGACCAGAGTATCCTCAGGGATGAAACAAACACTAGACCTTCATAGCTTCAGTACTGTCTACTTGAAGCTCATAGATCAAAATTAAAGATTGCTCCCAGAAAGGATGAATTTCTATATTCTATAATACTTATAAAACATCATATTTCAAAAGGGTAGCCAAATAACTACAGGATTTGTTCCCCACCCTAGTGGTAGAAGTGGAAGCAGAAAGACAAGAGGATAAATATTTGCCCAAATATTTCAATGAGATATAACTGAATAAAATATTCAGAGACTCATGTATTACCTATTTTCATGTATTAACTTATATAATATCTTATTTTCAAAACTTGAATTATAATAGTTAATATTTATAGAGCACATACTCAATTTTGCTAAGTGTTCTACCTCAAAGATCATTCCAATTTGCATGTAAAAGCAGGTCAATTAATATGTAAAAACACAGGTTTCAGAGTACCTAATTCATTCACACTCAACTAAAAATAGTATATAACTGAATGATATACCGATAAGGAAAATAAGCCGGTTTAGGTTTTGAATAAATAGGATTACTTTCCAAGGAATGGCAGAAGGGAAGTATATTCTATAAATTATAAATGGGGTAATAAAACCAAAGCATATTTTGTATCCAAAAGCCATAAAATATTTATTTTCTAATCTTACCTGTTCATTAGAACATATGATGTTCTAAATTAAAATTAATGCTTCAAAAACAATATTTCAAAAACCACCCATAGTCACTGTTGCAAAATACAAAAAAAAAAAAAAGCCTGGGAATTAAAGTGAACAGTGTGGTGACATGAGAGGCAAACATATTCCAATGGGAGGTAGGAGGCTAATTGGCAGTGGCAACTGAAGAAATCTGAATACTAACTTGATATTAGATAACAATATTGCATCAGTGTTAAGTTTCTTGCATCTAAACATGGTTATGGTAATGCAGGAAAAGGAGCATATATCTCTTAAGAAGAAGAGGTCAAATATCTTGGAGTAAAGTGTCACAATGTCTGCAACTAAAATTCAAATGGTTTAACAACAACAATCTATATATGTTGATAGATAATAAGAAAGTAAATGTGGTAAAACATTAGTAACTGAAGAAACTAGGTGGATTTTTGGGTCTTGATTTATTCTTGCAACTTTTCTGTAGATTTGAGATTTTTCAATAAAAAGACATGAAAGGAAAATACTGTTCATATACAATTCTGAAAAGATTTATAACCCATGGGTTTTGGGGGCAGGTCAATTTCAATTATTTGTGTAACATTTTAAAAATCACATAGAATTAAGAATTTTTTACAGTCATCATGAAAATGCAGGTCAAAACTACAATGAGATATCACCTCACATCCATCAGGACAGCTATTATCAAACAAAAGAATATTGGCAAAGGTGTGGAGAAATTGGAACCCTCATAAACTATTGGTGGTAATGCAAAATGTTGTTGCTACTATAGAAAACAGTATAGAGGTTCCTCAAAAAAATAGTATTGAGATTCCTTAAAAAATGAAAACTAAAACTACCAGCAACCTTTTGGGCATTTATCCAAAAGAACTGAAAGCAGGATCCCAAAGAAATTATTAGTACTCTCATGTTCAGTGCGGCACGATTCACAACAGTCAGTATGTGGAAACAACCTAAATGTCCATCAAAAGATAAATGAATAAAGAGCATGTGCTATATACATACAATAGCATATACATACTATTCAGCAATATGGAAATTCTGCAACACAGGACAAATATGGATAAACCTGGAGGATAGTGTACTAAATGAAATAAGCCAGTCACAGAAAGACAAACACTGCACGATTCCACTTCCATGAGTTATCTAAAATAATTAAATTCATAGAATCAAAGAGTGGAATGGTAATTGCCAAGGGTTAGGGGAAGGGGAAATAAGGAATTATTAAATCAATGGGCATAAAGTTTCAGGTAAGCAGGATGAATAAGCGCTACGAATCTGCTGTACAATGTTGTACCAAAAGTCAAAAATAATGTACTGTACACTTAAATTTTTGTGAAGAGAGTAGATCTCATGTGAAGTGTTCTTACCACAGAATTTTGGGATATGTGTCTGTTGGGTGGAGAACAATGAGTATTATAGACTCATAAGTTAGTTTCTACATAGGGAAATCTCCACTTTCACTCGTAACACATTACTGAAAATATGAAAATCAAGTATGTATTGGTCTAACAAGTATTTTAACAACAGCTCTATCCTAAGGGGGTTAAAAAAATTTTTTAAGTCCCGAGTGGTGGTGGAGATCAAGAAACCCCCTGGGAGCTACAAGGTGCCTCCCAAAGTTTGGAGCACTCAAGTATTTCACCTGGGGGACCAGTCTACCACAGACACAAAAGAACATTTCGTCAGCTAGCTCTATCACACAAACATCAACCAATGACAGAAAGAACAATGCTTCACATAGCGTCTTCCAACCCAAGCAAACAGGGTGTGGCTGATTCACACTCACAAGTACCACCCACCATCACCAAGAGTAAGCTGGGGAACCTAACTCACTACCTACTGTTGGGAAGAGGTAAAGACAGCAGGTCAGAGCTAACCCAAGAGGTATACCAAACCTGCTAAAATACCCCATAGGTGTAACTCAGGACCAGCACTCCTCTCCCTGGCATGCTCAGACATCAATATTCAGGGACGTGGAGACAGGCCTGTAAGCCAAGTCTAGCACCCTGAGGTCTTGACCAAGAGGCCAAATGAGAAGGAATCAGTGAATGAACTCCAGAAACATGAAAAATCAGAGCAAAAAGGACACCCCCAAAAGAAAACAATAACTCCTTTCTCCTTTCATATGATCAAAACAAAAAGATTGAAATGACAGATGAAGAATTCCAAATACGGATTGCAAGGAAGGATTAAGAGAAAATAGAAACCCAATACAAAGAAACCACAAAAACAATGCGGGAAATGAATGAAAAATTGACTAAGGAAATTGAATTATTTAAAAAAAATCAAACAGAACTTCTAAAAATGAAAAATCCATTCAAGGAAATACAAAACACAGTGGAAAGCCTTAAGAATAGGCTAGATCAGGCAGAAGAAAGACTATGAGAGCTTGAAGACAACATCTTTGAGTTAAACTCAAAGAGAAAGATCTGAGAAACAAGAGGAATAAACAAAACCTACCAGAAATATGGGATTATGTAAAGAGGCCTAACATAAGAATAACAGGCATCCCTGACAGCAAAGAAGAAAACACACAAGAGACGGAAAATCTATTTGACGGAATGACTGAGGAAAATTTCCCTGGCCTTGCTAGAAATCTAGATATCCAGGTATAAGACGCTCAAAGGACTCCTGTGAGACTCATCACAAAGAGGCAATCACCATGACACACAGTCATCAGACTGGTCAAAGTAAACACGAAAGAGGCACTCCAATGAGCCGTATGAGAAAGCAGCAGCAGGTAACTTATAAAGGAAAGTCCAACAGAATAACCGCAGACTTCTCAACTGAGACCTTACAAGCCAGAAGGTACTGGGGCCCCATTCTCAACCTTCTCAAACAGAAAAATGGCCAGCCTAGAATTTTGTATTCCGCAAAACTAAGTTTCTTATATGAAGGGTAAATACTTTCTCAGATAAGCAAACACTGATGGAATTTCCTGGCCTTGCAGGAAGTACTCAGAACTGCATTATACATGGATCAGCACAATAAACATGCACCAGTGTAAAATAATCCAAAAGCTAAAGATCAGAGCCCAGATACCACAATGGCTCAAGAAGTAAAACAAAGCAATAAAGTTCTACTCAACAGAAATCCACCCCACTTATCAATTCTTTCAATAAACGTGAATGGCTTAAACTCCCCACTCAAGAGACATAGGCTGACTGAATGGATAAAAAATATAGTAGCTAAGAATCTGCTGTCTCCAGGAAACACATCTAACTCACAAGGACTCATTCAGACTCAAGGTGAAGAAATGGAATACAATATTCCACGCAAATGGAAACCAAAAGAAACCTGGTATGGTCATTCTCATATCAGACAACATAGACTTCAAATCAGCAAAAGTTAAGAGAGATAAAGATGATCATTACATAATGGTGAAGGGAACAATTCAACAAGAAAACATAAGAATTCTTAATATTTATGCACCTAACACAGGTGCATCCAGATTCATAAAGCAAACCGTACTTGATCCAAACGAAATGATACACAGCAGCATCGTAATAGCCAGGGATTTCAACACTATAGTGACAGAATGGGACAGATACTCCGAGCAGAAAATAAGCAAAGAAATGATGGACTTAAATGGAACTCTAGAACAACTAGACCTAGCAGACATTTACATTCTACCCCAAAACCACTGAATATACACTCTTCTCATCAGCTCATGGAACATTCTCTAAGACTGGTCACATCGTAGGACACAAAACATGTCTCAACAAATTTAAAAAAATAGAAATTATACCATGTATCTTCTTACACCACAGTGGAATAAAATTAGAAATCAACTTCAACAGAAACACTCAACTGTACACAAAGTCATGCAAATTAAACAACCTACTGCTGAACAGTTATTGAGTCAAGGAGGAAATTAAGATGGAAATCCAAAGATTCTTTGAACAAAATGACGAAGGGGGCACAAGTTACCAAAATCTGTGGGATTCAGCAAAAGCAGTCCTAAAGGGAAAATTCATAGCCATAAATGCCTACATCCAAAACATGGAAAGATTACAAATCAACAATCTAATGAATCATCTCAAGGAACTGGAAAAGAAAGAGCAAACCAATCCCAAACCCAGCAGAAGAAAAGAAATAATAAAGTCAGAGCATAACTAAATGAAATTGATAATAAAAGAATTATACAGAAGACTAATGAAACAAAAGGTGGTTCTCTGAAAGGATGAACAAAATCGACAGTCTTCTTGCTAGATTAACCAGAAACAGAAAAGGACACAAATATGCTCAATCAGAAATGAAAAAGGAGACATTACAACTGATACTACGAAAATACAAAATATCATCTCTGAATACTATAAAAATCTCTATGCACATAAATTTGAAAACATCGAGGAAATGGACAATTTCTTGAAAACACACAACCTCCTTAGACTCAGGAATAGACAGAACTCCTGAACAGACCAATGTCAAGCAATGAAACTGAAGTAGCAATGAAAAGTCTGCCAAGAACAAAAAAGTCCCAGACCAGATGGTTTCAGAGCCAAATTCTGTCACACCTACAAAGAATAACTGGTGCCTATACTAAAGAGATTATTATTTCACAACATCGACAAGCAAAGAATCCTCCTCAACTCGTTCTAGGAAGCCAATATCACCTTCATGCAAAAGCCAGGAAAGGACACAACAAAAAATGAAAACTACAGGCCAATATCCCTTATAAATATAGATGTAAAAATTCTCCATAAAGTACTCGCAAATCGAATTCAGCTGCACATCAAAAAAAATAAGCCCACCACAATTAACTATCCGTATAACCAAACTCTCAGTGTTGTTCAAAAACCATCATCAAATGAATTAATGTAATTAATACAATAAGAAACCCCAAGTGTTAAGAAATTTGTAAGCTACTCAGTACTCAAATGGTGAGTTTGAGCATTGACAATGCCATTAAAATGTATGAACTTTGACAAGTTCCTTAAAGCTTCAGATTGTTTGATATAATAAATTCTGACTTCCACTTTAAGGCTTTTGTGAGGATTAAATGAGATACATACGTAAAGCACGTAAGTTGGTACGCTGTCATTATTTAATATTGATAGCTATGCTCATCAATTGTTTCAGAATTAATAAACAGGCTCAAGGTGTCAGCATTCACTAATAGCAGATTCAAGAGTAGACTCTAAGTCTGTGAATTCTAAATGAGTTATTTTTCTCTAGTACCTTACAGATTTGCTTCAGTGCTTTTCAAACAAGGATATGCAGTGGTCAACTAGGATAAAAGAAGCCACAGGATAATTACAGTGTGGTTTCTTTGATTATCAGTTTTTCACAAAGATTAAGTGCGACAGGAGGATGAATAATTTAACTGTTAAGAACTTTACACATCATTTTTATATTAAGCCAAATGTAGATATAATGGGTAATAGGTTGCAAAACACACTTAATTTTTACGGTAAAAATAACAGACTTCAGAGAAAATCTGCATTTGCTGACAGCAAAGACTATGACCTCCATTTTAAATATTTTAATTTTCTTAGTCATTTTTTAAAAACTGTAGGCCAAGTGCCACGACTCATGCCTATATATCTAGCACTTTGGGAGGCCAAAGTGGGAGTATCGCTTTAGGCAGGAGTTCGAGACTAGCCTGGACAATACAGTGAAATCCCATCCCTACAAATAAAAACTAATAATAAATGTCAATTTTGAATAATACATAACTGAACATAGCCTGTAAGTTGGAAGCATTTTAATGAATCTTTTAACTTTTAAACAATGTAAAGGTATTAAATTCTACATGTATTCTACTCACCTCTCTGACATTTATTTTCATGTTTTACAGCAAAATTACCTGCATGTTGACTCTTTCAATCACACAAGAAAGGACATGCAAAACGTGCATCTTTGTGTCACATTCTGTAACTTGCTGTAGTAACTGAAAAAGTAGTGTGAACATGGTTTCCAAATACTGCAGGTAAAAAAAAAAAAAAAGGTTCAAAATAGAAACATATATATAGATAGATAGATGGAATAAGAAATAAATCATGTCAAAGCAATAAAGTAGAAAGCCAAAACTGTAGCATTACCTAAACAACTTTAAATTGTTCAAGCTGCCAATATGTAAGATCGTGATTTTTTTCTTTATTGCTGCTAAATGTGTCCATTTCAGAATTTAATTCATTCACAAACTGAATAATGTTTAGAGGAAGACTGTCTAAACTGTGTGTGTTTAAATTTCATACTGTTAACTAAATCACTAATGGCGCATTGTCACTGTTCTTCAATGCACACCTGCTGCCAATCACGAAATGTTTTGGTTTGGAATACCTACTCATTAAAGCAAAAACAACATCAATTATTGAACTTATGTGCCAGCTATGTGGCCCTTCATATATGCTGTATGGAGATACACATTTTTATAGATATATACTTGTTAGCGTAAGAATGACAGAGTATTTCTTATTAGGAAATAGAAAAATATCTTGTGTCTGGCTATGAATAGACACAGGAAATTATGAAAATTATGTTAGAAACTGACAAATCACAGATACTTACATAAAATAAATATTTGTTCTTTCAGATAATTGGTTCATTTTTATATAAATTTCTGAAACACATTTGCTTCATCTAAAAATATCCAGTGATTATTAAAGAAAAATCACTACTCTAAAAATTTCCCCATCTATGACCCTCACAAGAAGACAGATATTTTATCATGTAACTTTCCTCTCACCTAGTCCTCTTAAGAACAAACACTACCACCACAATCTTAATGACATATTTAACAAGTTCTTACTGAGTACCAATTATGTGAAAATGCCTTGTTAGGTACTAGGGGTTGAGTAAAGAGTAAAAAGAGTAAGACTTGATATTCTGTTCATGCAGCAATAAATTGCAATCTAGTGTAGGATACAGACACATATGCACAAATAATACAGGGAAATAACATAAGGAGTAAAAGTAATAAACACATTAAATAAAAACATTAGATGTTTTAAAATCATGAGAAAAGAAAAAATTTGGCAATCAACTCCAAAACATATGACAAAATAGCTAAATAAAAATAAATGGAATAAATGTGACCTGTTACCAACAAAAGTTACCAGAATAGTCACAAGTGAAAGTTATACCCTCCCAAATAATCCAATATAGTACATTTTACAACTCAGCTTTAATAAGCAACAAATGTATGTAATATATAACAAATACATATAATTTCAGCTATAAAATAGCACTCAATATTCAAAGACATAAGCAGAAATTGCTTTTTAAAAAAAGCAATCTGGAAATGAATATTCTTACCGGTAGAAATTGATCTGTTCTAAATTCAAAATCATCAACAGGTAAAGAGCAGTTAAGGAATACTGAGAACATATGAGTTTATTAGGATACAATATCTAAAACAAATACAATAAAACAATCAAACACTACATTTTAAACTATCTCATAAACTAATTTCACAAAATATGTACAATTTAAAAGTGTTAAAATTCTTCACAATGACGTATTTTTAAATTTTTTAAAGGATATTTAACTTCAAAGTTGTAGCTGTTTCAATACGGACCTAAAAGAAAGTATATCGTAAGTTTTTAATTATTCTAGCATGACTAAAAATCATTACTATCAAACAAAAAATTTTATTCCAAACCACTTTCTTTGTTCTTTTTATTAGTATTAAAGTCACAGAGTATATAAATATCTAGAAATAAAAGGACAGTCCCCTTAGTTTGCAACAAGAGATAAAAAGAAAGGATAAAGCAGTATTTATTCCTACTCTTCTCAGTTTCCCATAATTTGCCTAAGAAGCCTTTAATCTAGTGGGTGCTGCCATGGAGAAAAATTATTTGCCATAAGGTATGTGGAGAGCATGAGACTGAGGGAAAATAGCATGCATGTGATGCCCAAGGAAAACAGAAGGTTAAGAGGCAGGAAAACAGGGTGGGCTTGAGCAAGCAGGAAGATGTGTAAATCAGTAGTGCAGGAGACAAGGAAGAAGAGGGGGAGAAAAAAAGAACATGGATTCCCATCTGTAACCTTGATTACAGTAAATCCTTATATAACAACAACAACAAAAAAAAAAGTATCCTAATTTTCTAAATCCCAAAGTTTACAATATAGAAAGGTTTATACAAGCTCCTGACCTCCCAAATCATATTTTTCTATGTTTATCAGCATGTTGCATGGCCAAATCATATCATTAGAACATAATCTCATTCTGTCTAGTTTTACCTCTGAATTATTCAGCTAAATTGGCATAGGCTAACATACAGTTTCCACACAAAGTAACATGAACTCAAGCCATGACTAAATTCTATATTCTACTCTGTAAAATAATATATCTAAAACATTTATTTCCCGGCTAAGAGTCATTACTTTCTTAGATGGTATACTTTCCACACCTATAATAGCAACTGATTTTTTTAATTGCCATTTTTCATAAAGAAAGACTCTTTTTTCAGAAAGAAAGAGTTTTAAACATTTTACACAAGTTTATGAGGTCTTGAGATGCTGATTAGGCATTTGTGCCACATGTTAAGTCCTCTACTGCCAAATCCACAGATTCTAAGAGCCTACAGTACAGACGTTTTTCACCCGCCTTTTCCTTTTATTCATTGTCTCTAAAGACAACGTGAACATTTCCAGATTTGTAACTGGATTTCACAAATTTGCTGATTATGTAATACATGCAAAGCACTGTGGCAAGTGTTCTACTACAAAATGGCCTCATGAGAAGAGAGCATATTCATGTATTTGATAAAAAATATTCAATGAGTAACTATTATTAGGCACTGTGTTAGCTGTAGAAAAAGCTGAGTAAGACAAACCTAGTCTTTTCCCTCATAGAGCTTACAATGAGGGAAGAGGGACCAATATTAAATAATTGCTAATAAAAATGGCTAACTTGAAAAGGTCTCCTTGAGGACATGAACTATGTCTAATCATCTTTTAATTGCCAGCATTTAGTACACAACAAGTGCTCAACAAGCATTGTATTAATAATTTAATTCACAGACACCAGGACAGAAAAGCCCTTCAAAAAAGAAACAAGAAACGAACTGTCAGCACTCTAACCCTCAATTCTCTCCTGACTTTCCTCTCCAAAAGGACCATTTATTCTAAAGATGCACTCAACTCCTAACCATAAACTCTATGCAAGCCAGTATATAAAACAAAAGCCACTTGAAAGAAACCAGATGTATCTTCCTTGCTAACAAAGGGAAGTCAGTGTCCTATTACACGCAGAGAAAAAGGTGAAATGAGTTGAGATGACCTGCCTGCATTCCAGTTTAACTGTAAGAACAGAAAGCCAGATCATAAGGGAAAAAAAACACAGACTTTCTAAGAAAGTTGAGGAGCATTTAAAATGATACGACAAATAACAATAAAAACAAAATCCATTCTTCCTGAGCTTTAAAAGAAACAGGCGGTACTTACCACAAACCAATAGAATGAATTTGGCAGCAACTCATAAGTGATGGAGGAGAAAAATCAAAACCCAAATTTATAGAATGAAGAGTTGGGGAGTGTGCTGAAAGACTGGTAGAAGAGTCTAACACATTCCCAGGATACCAGTTGTTCAAGAAATACTTCCATAAATAAATGCAGAAAACGAAACATAAAACCTCCCTTAGCAAGACTCTAAACATGATTTTTCATAGAATAAATCCAGACCTTCTGAAGGTGAGTGAAACCTTAAGTATTCAGAACTGGATCCAGACCACAAACTCAGCCTGACAGTCTACCCCTACCTCCAGATAAAACCTCAGGAAATTCCTTAAAAAATAACAGGCTAATTCTATACTAGGAGAACAAGTGCCATTAAGATATCAGAAACATTGGAAGGATCCCCAAAGCACGAGAGCAACAGAGACATGAACAGCAAGAAACATAGGTCAACACTAGCTCGAGAGAATACTGCTACAAAGGTGAGCATAACCAGACAGTTCCGTGCAGATGTCACTATGAATGTGCCTTGGGATAATTAGGTGGACTCGGACTACCCTAATGCCTGATCACTTCTACATCCTGGCCACAGCAGTGAAGGCAGTCTACAGACTAAAGCAGTGAGCACGGTGCTAGGGCCAGAAAGAAATGGCAGTGTCTCCAGGTCTTAAGACCACCAAAAAAATATAAATAAGGTAGATATGAAATAATAATCTGAGAAATAAAAATGACTTCATAATTTAATTGTTTAAAAAGCCATCCTCATTCTTAGATTCTCTCCTATCCCTGTCTCCTAAGCCATTGAATAAACATTTTCTAAGACTTGATTCCAGGCCAGGCATAAGAGATACTAATATGAATAATATTGTCCTATATTATCCTATACATTCCTACTACTACTATTACTACATATAACTAGGTACTTTTTCTTTTCTCTATTCTGCAATAAAATCAAGATCACTCAAATAAACAATCTGATATATATATTATTTCTTCTGAAATACATATATGTTTCTTAAAAAACAAAAAAAACACCTTCAATTTATTCATCTCCTTTTAAGAAAATAATTCTAATGCTCATTTTCATAGGTAGTGGATACCAGACATATTAATTACAAACCCAAAACTGACTGCAGGAAACTGACTAGACTAAGGTTTCTTTTCTTACTGGTTTTAGATTTGCCTAGTATTTTCATGTCTCAAGCACAGATTATTTTATATCTCCTTTGAAAATTACATTCAGTGAATATAATGGAACTCAGAATTCATTCTGGCATCTTTCAAAACACCAACTAGACAGTTTAAAACCTTTAGTAGTGTTTTTGAGATACAAAGGATAGGCAAATAGAAAAAATAAAAACCGTTAAGACAGAAAAATTGACAAAACTTGAAAGATCCATAAAAGGCATAAGAGTGGAAAGATGGGAGAATTTCCATGCACCTTGCAATATCTCTCCCAGATCCCAGCTCTACCTCCCACAGTACACACAGGGTTTGCTAGTCTTGTCCATGCCACTGAAAGTCCTTTATTAAACTCCACTAAGTAACTTCCCATTTTTAAAAATTTACTACAATCATGCAACACATGATGATGTTTCAGTCAACAACAGACAATACATAACAACAGTAGTCTCATAAGATTACTATGAAGCTGAAAAATTCCTATTGCATAGCAGCATCATAGCCCTTGTAATGTTGTAATGTTTTAGTGCATCACATCACTCAGGTGTCTGTGACGATGCTGGTATAAACAAAACTATTACACTGCCACTAGTATAAAAGTATAGCACATTAGAATTATGTACCGTCCATAATACTTGATAATAAACAACTATGTTGCTGGTTTATGTATTTACTATACTTTTTATCATTATTTTAGAATGTACTCTTTACTAATCCCAAAAAAAAAAAAAAAAAAGGCAACTGTAAAATAGCCTCGGATAAGTCCTTTAGGAGGTATTCCAGAAGAAGGCATTGTTATCATAGGAGATGACAACCCCATGTGTGTTACTGCCTCTGAAGACCTTTCAGTGGGACAAGATGTAAAGGTGGAAGACAGCAATGCTGCTGATCCCGACCCTATGTAGCCCCAGGCTGTGTGTCTTTGGGTCTAAGTTTTAACAAAAATTTTCAAAAGTAAAAAAAATAAAAACAGAAAAAAAGCTTATGCAATAAGGATATAAAGAAATAAATTTTTTTACACATCTGAATAATGCGTTTATGTTTTGTTATAAAAAGAGTCAAAAAGATTTAAAAACTTTAAAACTCTATAAAGTAAAAAAGGTACAGTAAGCCATGATAAATTTATAAAGAAAAAAATTTTTTACAAAGTTAGTGTAGCCTAAGTGTACAGTAATGTCCTAGGCTTTCGTATTCATTCACCGCTAACTCACTAACTCACCGAGTTACCATTTTTTATCTTTATTTATTTACACACACACACACACACACACACACATATATTTTTACAAATTGGCACCCTGAGATAAGCATTTTTTATCTTTTCTACCATATTTTTACTGTACCTTTTCTGTTTACATATGTTTAGACACAAAAATACTTACTACTGTGTTATAACTGCCTACAGTATTCAGTACAGTAACATGCTATACAGATTTGTAGCCTAGGAGCAACAGGCCATATCGTATAGCCTATGTGTGTAGTAGGCTATATCATCCAGGTTGGTGTAAGTATACTCCATCATGTTTGCACGACAAGGAAATCACCTAAGGACACATTTCTCAGAAACTATCCCTGTCGTTAAGTGATGCATGACTGTATTTCTATACTGACAGTCAACCTGCCCACGAAGATGGCCATTTGTTGCTTCACAGACAACCACACACACCCTCAAACTATAGACCTTCTGGTCACACCAAAGTTTAAATCTTATATAGGCTCTTACAAAAGTGAAAGATTATACTAATGTTAATTTTCTAGTAGCTTACTTCATGTTTTATTGAAGGTTGTAAAACTTTTTTAAAACTTATTTCAAATTTCTGAAATTTGAAGATATAATTAGTACAGAACCCTTAAAACCTAAAGAAGGCTAGTATATAAACAAAGTATTCTGGTTACAGAATCATCTGTAGCCCTGGGAAAAGAAGGTTCCTCTCCCCTAAAATTTAGTAATTCTAGTTTACAACATGGAAATAGTGTTCTCAAACCGGAAACTTGCCATAGGCACTGAATCTGCTATAATATGAGGGGGCAACCCACAGCTGTATGTAAACTTGGAATATGACAGAGACAGCCTTAGAAACCACTAAGAAAATTATGTATTATTCAATAAATCATTGTAGCATTGTTATCCTTATAAAAAATAAAACACGGAAGCTTACTTCACATCATGTTCAAAAATAAATTCCAGATAGAATGAAGAACCAAAGATGAATAAAAGAATTCTTAAAATAGAAACAAAAAGTATTAAAAAATTTAATCTGACTGTATTAAATTAAAAACCTCTGCTTAACAAATTCAAAAGAATGAGACAGGAAAGATGTAGAGGGATCCAAACTGAATTTGTAGTGTTTGATGTCTTAAATATTTGAAATATATATGTGGAAAAATCTTAAAATAAAAATGTGGAAAACTGGGTGATGAGCACAAAAGTGCTTGTTATGTCAGTCTCTGCATTTTTCTCTTTCCTTGACAAAATTCTTAACTTTTAAAGAGTTAAAAATTAAAAACTATTTCTACTCTGTGATAGCCAGTCTCCTTATAACAACAAAAGGAAACCACGTGGACAACTGCAGTTGCTCGATATGAAATCTATCCCAACTCCCTAACAGCAGCACCCAAGCAAGAGAATGCAGACTCTGAAAGTCAGAGAGGATTCAGACTCATCCAGATCTACATGCTTAAGACAGAGTGGAAACAGTGTAGCAACTGAAGGAAGCAACTTCTCCAGTTAGTATAGGACTCCATAAATATAATATCAAAGGCCACTGGGAAGAGTATGTATGTCTCTCTACCTCTGATAGCTATGGGACAGTTTAACATTACTGTTTGATCTAGGGAAATAAAATGCAAATAGTGGTTTATTTGTAATACTTCTAACTTTTCCTCAGTGTTTACCAATTTACTTAGCATGATATACACATGTATACACTATGTGTATATACATGTGGTCTACAAATAAAAATGCATGTTTATACATATATATACACATACATGTCAAATCTGTGTATACACTGTTGTATGTATGTTTATGTATGTAAAAAGTATCTTCCTACATTTCATTAGCCAGGATTTCTCAAAGGTTGAAATTAAAACAGTATAACACATATTATTGATTTTAAATATACTTTTTAAAAAGGCCAAAGTCTGCAACATTAACTTGGTACCTTACTAAACACTGTCTTCTTAAAAATTTATTACAAAATACCGGTGACATGATAAAACAAACGCAAAAAATGTCAGTATGAGATCTAGCCACCAAAAGATGTAAAGGAAAAGGGCAAAAGCTGAACCAAAAATGGCATTTTTTCAAAGTGTATTACATAGATATTAATGTATTAGTCATCTTGAATAGTCACAATGCAATTGTACATTTTTAAGGTTCTCACCATTCCTATAGTAAAGAGGCCTATTTGAATATTCAGCCCAGAGTTTTCCAAACTTATCTGGCCATGAAACGCTTTCTCTCCAATAACACTTGTTGATACCTGATAGAAATAATGTTCTGCTTTTAAAAGCCTAGGCAAAATAACTCATTTTTCTCTTCTTCTCTAATAGACTTATTATAAAAAGAGCATAAGACTCAAGAAATTTCTCTATTTCCCAAAGAAAACCTAACTGAAATTTAATCCTTTCGTAATACATTGATAAATCTTTAATATCCTCTCTGGTAACTCTGACAGAAGAGTAAATAATATTTCCTACTAGGAAAATAAAAAATTTAAATCTTATGTTTTATTCTAAAGCTATAACAGAAGTAAATTAATCTCAGAAAACAGTGATTTTAGAAGCAGCGAGGTTATATTAATGAATTTCTAAAAACTTAAAAATAGTAAAATAAAACTGTGTTCCCTTGTGACTTCCCATGCTTATTTTAATACTATTTAATAATTATAGAATGATATTTAAAATAAATTCTCAATTATGTACACAAAGTAGATAATATTTAAGCAGAAAATTCAAAGATCAGTCCTATTTGCCTTTGGAATGTACCATGTTTCTACAACAAATTTACCTTTCTAATTATATTTTTACTTCGGTGAACACTACAAGTAGTTTATTTATTATGGCATATGTAAAAAAAGAGAAAAGTGTAGTCCACGTGTTTGCTGAAAAGCAGGGAAATCAGATGGGTTCAAACTACAAAAAAAATCAGATGGGTTCAAACTACTGAGAAATGAGATGAGATCTTAGCACAATTCAGTGAAGGAGGTGGATGGCAGGGATCACTTAATTTTACCTACAACAGTTTGCAAGTCAGGAAAAGACAACTGGATTCATGTTTTAAAACACTATGCTAGAGTCAAAGTTAAGTCCAAGAAAAAGAAAGTGCATTTTAAGTCACTAACATATTCACTCAGTCATATAATAAAGCACCAGTAGGGGGCGAAAAAAAAAGACGAAAACAATTCTATACATTTTTATAATTTTAAACTTCTTAAAATCATAGGCCTATAAATAATTGACTTATATAATAAAGCAGCAAACCTACTGTTTTGAAGGGGGGAAAAGCAACAAAGAAGTCACTATCAAATTTTCAGTAACACAAAATAAAGAATATTATGTGAACACCAAAAATAAAGTAAAATTCCTAAAAGAAACAATAATTCCAAAGACTTAAAATAATTTTTAAAAATGAGGCACAAATAATCAAAGGGGTGAAACAGATTATGATGCTATCTCAATGACAAAGTCTATCCTGAATAAGAAAATAAATATGTAATATTAAGAGATCTTAAAAAAAACTGCTTTTTTTTCTTACTAAGAAATTATAAGTCATTTGGACTAGTAGAGTTTAATTTTTTTTCAATGGCTAGTAATAGGGAGGGCAAACAATTATCAAACGACTTTCTACCCTCAAATCAAACTGCTCACCAAGGAATAACTACTGCAGTAAAAGGCCATAAACATTCTAAATAAAAATATAAACTGCTTGTGAACTTGAAGTTTAGCATAGATTAAACTTTAAAAATAACTCTTTTAAGACATTAAGGAGCATACCACTAAATCTTGATCTTGAAGCAAGTTACAGATTGCCTCATATAGCATGGGTCTTAAGTCAGACTTGAATTTCACAGAAATCCACTGACCAATGAGCCAAATCACCCTGCGTCGCAGTGGCTTATACCTAAGATAAGAAAAAATCATGAAATTAGAATGTTAAATATTTTAAGAGGTCTATTTCATTACTTAAATCTAAAATATAGTAAGAAATGCAATCTGCATTTTTTTATAAAGACCTTAAAAGCTTCTTCTAAATATACCATGGTATGAAATACTAACAATAAAGATCCAATCTAAATAAATGATTCCTTAAACAGGTATGTTGTAACCTTGATTCTTTCGCATTAAAGAATTGTAACATAGATAGGTACCTAAAAACCAAGTCCACTTTTGTTTCTCCAGGAACTCAAAATAGTGCTCATGTTCCAAATCCTAAAGCTGGGAAAGTCCCAAAAACTTAATAATAAAGAAGCTCCTGTATTCACTTTCCTACTCCAATTTTGTTAATACCATAAGATTTTCAGAACAAATTTAAAAATTCATATAAATTTATTGATTTCAGCTAAGCTCTCTGATTTTGTAAGAGGTACCCAATTACAGAATGTGACTCAGATTACAAAAATAATGACTTATATTTTAAAAGTTGTAAAACATTTGCAGTAACATGTAAATAAATTTCTTTCTCTGTGATCATCTTTGCTAAAGGAAATGAAGACTCTTTAGGCAAGGAGAAAAATCATTAAGTTCAAAACATTTGTGTCCAAGTATTCTACTTACGAAGTATCTTGATATTATATAAATTTTAGGCCAGACGTGTAATCCTAGCACTTTAGGAGGCTGAGGTGGGGGGGAACGTTTGAGGACAGGAGTTGGAGAACAGCCTGAGCAACACAGCAAGACCCTAACTTCACAGAAAATTTTTTAAAAACAATTTAACCAGGTGTGGTGGTATGTGCCTGTAGTCCTAGCTACTTGGCTAAGGCAAAAGGATCACTTGAGCCCAGGAGTTTGAGGTTGCAGTGAGCTATGATCATGCCACTATGCTCCAGCCTGGGTGACAGAGAGACCTTGTCTTGGGGTGGAGAGCAATGATTTCAGTGGTAAGATGATAAATATTAATTTCTGGGTATAAATGGAACAAGCTAATAAATACACCATGTTTTTTCAGAAAACTATAACCTCAGAAGACGGCTGATCAAGCACATTAAAAAAATTGCTCATTAAAGTTATAAAACAATGTAACTATTTTCTATCCCCCAAAAGTTTATAACACATCTAAAAGAATTAAAAAATGCAAAGCAGTATACTAGGGTTTCAGAAAAGAAAGAGAAGAGCGGGCAGAGAGACGGAATTTAAACAGGCTTTTAAGGTAAACAGTATTTGGGTAAAAAAGTGAAAACAATGCCATTTCCAGGGGTAAGAACTGTAAAAACCAAGTCACAGTGGCAGAAGTAACAAGACTTTTGTAGAGTGAAGTAAAGGAACCACAGAACCTTCAATTTCTGGATTGAGAACTTGAGGATTACATTTGACTCTCTGTTCCAGATAAAAGAGAATAAAGCTCAGAAAGGTCAAATTCCAAGGTCATAGGCACTTCCAAGCAGAGTTAAAATTAGAGGTCTGTTTGTTCCTCAAAGTGTGGTGCCTGGACTAGCGGCACCATTCATTATTCTGGGAGTAAGATAGGGATACGTGATTTGACCCAAACCTACTAAATCAGAACCTAAATTTTAACAAGATTACCGGTGATTCATATGCACATTAAAATTTGAGAAGCACTAGACTAGACCAGCTCTGTCCAGTAGAAATATAATGCAAGCCAAATATGTAATTTTAAATTCCTTAGTACTCACACTAAAATACGTAAAAAGAAACAGGTGAGATTTTAATAAAACTTTTCTTTGAATATATCCAAGATATTATCATTTCAACTTGTAATCAATACATATTTTACATGGCTTCAGCTTTTCAATTTAAATTAAAGTTGAAAAGTCAATTCTTCAATTGCACTAAGCACATTTCAAGTGCTCAATAGCCATATATAGGGAGCTTTCATAACAGACAATGAAGGTCTTAAACTAAATAGCCTCTGGGTTTAAGGACAATTAAACTGCACATTTGTCTGAAATGAAAAGCTTTCTCTCCATCAAAGGCTCACTAGCTCCCTAGAGCAGAGGTAGAGTCTATTTATTCACTACTGGCTCTATAGAACATTGCAAATCCCAAGTGTTGAAAATATTTCTTTAGTGAATAACTAAAGAGATAGATAGCTACTTCCTGGTTAAAATAACTTTTAAAGCATCTCCAGGTATACAGTTCTGTGGCTCTAAATGTTTATAATATGAATCTGTACTACTGAATTAGGCATCTCAGTAAGAACCTAAAGTATATTCAAATGCTTTTTGCCATCTCATATGGGTAGGGAACCTATGGCCTTCTCATTTCAAGATTTTTCATTTTTAAGCACCAAAGGAGGCAAGAAAAGCTTCATCTTTCTCTGCTATACACCTTTTATTGAAAAGATTTGTTCTGTGAAATTTGGATTCGGTCCAAAGGCCACATTCAAGGGCCCAGAAGGCCACATGTGCCCCACGGCTGCAGGTTCCCCTCCCCTTGATTCCAAGACAGTCACCTTTCATCGATGTTACTTTGGTTAGGCTACTTCTGACACTGGGCATAGCCCCTGCTAAGTATCCAATTGTCTTCTTTTTGTGTATAGTTTCTTTCTAAACTCACAGACCTCCATCTTCCCTCATCTTTGCGTAAAGTCCTACTTCCTTTCTCCTGCAAAATATCTTTTATGAAGTCAAATACTTCCTAGATGTCACAATTCACATTTGAAATAAAGTAATGTAATAGTTTTGTTTATATTTCAGTTATAAAATTCACAAGTCTTACTCCTTTCTATACTAGACATTACCTACTAAGTCATAGTACAATTTTTTTAAAATTATAAGCAATTTTAATGCCTTCTTCAATTCATCAGAAAATCAGTAAGGTAAAATAAGTGTAAAATAAACATAAAATTTTATACTTGCCTATTGTGAATGACTTGTAATTCTGGAAGAAGTTGGTTTTTAAACCACTGATCAAAATCAACGCTGTCAAACAGTTCATAAGCAGCTAATCCAACAGCATTATACACTAAGAAAAAAATTAAAGATTTCAGATACTGGGTCATAATATATGTAAGAAACAAAACCAAAGGGACTACATTGAAACACTAAGTTACTTCATTTCATGTTTTTCCTAAATACTCCTTAGTACTCTCAAACAGAAAATAAAATTTATTCTGAAATATTTAAGTCAAATTATTAAAATTATAAAATAACATCTGCTTCTAAGCGGATGCAGTATTTTATAATCTGGTTCCTGCTTATCTCTAGTCTCATCTCTCACCATAACCCCTTAACCTCTATGTTCTAGTTAAACCAAAATAGTCATTATTCAAACTCTAAGTGTGCTTACTTTTCTTACTTTCAAGTCTTTGAATATACTATTCCATCCCCTGGAACTCTCTTCCCACCCAACAGCTCTCCCCTCCCCTCACACAGCTAACTTCTACTTATCCTTGTGTCCTCACATTACACTTCTTTATAAGTCTTTCCCTAGGCACACCAACTAAGTTTAAGTTTAACATACCAGCATCTTTAATTAATAGTGCATTCATATCTTCCACATTTGTGGGCCCTAAAAAATAAGTATCAGTAAAAATAAATAAAACCAGTTTTTTAAAAAATATATTTCATTTAAATACAATTATTAGTTCCCCAATTCAGTTAAGTACATGCTTCATTATATTAAATATGCATACAGATAGAAAGGGAAAGTCTTAAGTTTTATTATCATCACCATTACAAAACACAGGTACAATATTTAAAGCCATAAACAATACTACAAACCATTATAACATATTTGGAAAATGTTATGACAAGCAATATTCTAGAAAAATATATATCACAAATTGCTTTATACCCTTATTATACCCGTATACCCTATTTATACCTTTATACCCTATTGTTTTATACCCTTATTATAAGTGAAAATTCTTAAAAGAAAGAATAAAAGATGAATCCCACAACAGGAAAAAAGAAGCAAAGAACAAGAATAAGCAATTCATAAAAGAAGCTCTAAGCAGAAAAAATAAACCTGGTTATGACAGTACACTAGATAAAGAATGACAGTAAAATGAAAAGTGGAAACAGAAAGGTGACAGCCACTATGAAACATGGAAATATTAGGATAAAATGTTGGGAGTTTCTATGCTACTACTATTCAGGAAGGAAGATACCATGGTTAACATGGAAAACACAATTTACTTAATAAGTATTAATATATTTTTTTAGAGTAGAACAATTTCTAATAAGTTTATCAAAGCATATTTCTGCTGCTAAATAAGATTTTGTTTTTTTCCTGTGACCTTTATAGAGAAGTATAAATAAGAATTCTTAAGCTCACTGTTCCAATAAGCTAGAATAAGTACAGCCCTAAATAAATAAATTGCTCCAGAGCTAGAAAGAAAATGAAGCTCGGAAATCACTGAAAACCTTACCAGCAGACAGTACCCTATCAAAGTGCAACCGAAACGCCTATCCTTTCCTACAGTAGTCTAAAAAAGTAAATGGGCGTTTGGAGGTTAAGAAAAAATTTAAAAATACAAAAATTAAAAAGTAAACAGTAAATAGGCTGTGTAGGAGAAAACAGAAATAATGTTCAAAAATCAAAAAAAAAAGCAATGTAAACAGCATATTACAAATTTACGGATCTGTAATCCTGCACTGAAAAAGCAGTAACTTGCCCTAGCTCATAGGAATGTAAAACGAAAAAGAAAAAGAAAGAAATTATAACTAATTGTACAATGCAGATCAACTCATCTGAAATACAACAATGTTCAAATTATCTTTAAAAATTAACATAATGATTTTACATATTTCCCTTGGCTTGTAATTTAAACAGAAATACTCTACTAGGCTTTTGAGAGTATAAAAGCCTAAAGGGTGAGTAACTCTCTTACTACAAATAAGATCAGGAATCTCCTTCCCTCCAGGAAATTCTCTCATTATCTTATATCATCCCCTACTCAATTCTTGATCCCTTACAATGTGATTCCTGCAGCAACCAACTGGATAATCAATTCTCTTAGAAAATCCATTGCCTTTTGCCTCTTACAAGCATTTGACACTTCTGACATGCTCTTCTCCAGAATACACCTCCATATCTTTCTTCATACTTCTGGGATAGTGTCTTATCTGGCTTTTTTGTAGGGCCTTTCACCTCCTCATTTCCCTATAGGTGAAAATCTCAGGTCTGTCCTTGAAAGACTTTACTTCTCCCAAGGCTCCTTATATACCTGCACTCCAAAAGTATATCTCTGTCTCCAACCAGTACTAATGAGATAACTGTTTCACTGTCCTTAAGACTCAAAAGTTCAGGATCATCTTTGATCACTTTCCCTTGCCCAGCACATTCAATCAATTGGCAAAAGCCAATCAACCAACAAAAAATTACTGGGTATGCCAGGCAGGGGGAACAAAGTATGAACAAAACAGATGTTATCAATGCCCCCTGGAACTTAAAGTCTAGCAGAAAAGTCAGAAATCATTAGTCAATCTTAATTAATAGTTAAATAATTAATTACTCATGCACAAAGCACAGCGATCAAGTACCAAAAATTTACTTCATCATTTTCTCTTAAATCCATCACCTTCTTTCCATTCCCACTGCCACCATTCTAACAAAGGCTAACATACTGTTTTCACCATTTCTCACTACTTCTCACAACATGCTCTGGACAGTTTCCCCAAGCAATATGACTGCTGTTTTGCTTGTGTTACTATTATGTTTATGACAGCAGAATTTAACTATCTTTCAAACTGTAACTCAAGATCTATCTCAAATGCTACCCCTTCAAGAAAAAATACATTCTGCCTTTCTCAAATTCATATCGATAATATGGCCTAGGAAATAGAGCATTTTATATAGTAGGCACTCAGAGTATTTTAACTGATTTATTAAATCAGTAAATCAAAGTATCACAAAATATATCCTACCCTGAAGTGTTTGCATCATTTCTAGAAGTACAGGAGTAAGAGTCTGATTATATTCATGGAATATATCTATAAAAAGGACTTCAGTGCACGGCTGGAAGGAGAAAAGAGACAAATTTCAAACAATGCTATTCTGTATCTACTAATTCTACAATAAAGCAAAGAATATTCATTCTTAAAATCCTAAAGCTTTGAAAATATTTCCAGTTTTTACTTTTAAAAAAAGATTATGATTTTCTCTAACAAATATAATGGAAAAGAAAATCAAGTTATAATAACTTAATTCATAACATATAGAAAGTTTATTTCCTTATTTCAATCATTTGGCATTATGCATTCAAAAACTTATAACCACAGATAGCAAACAGTCTGTATTTTGAAGTTAATCATACTTTAAATTTAAAAGAACATTCTGTAGCCATATTCATAGTTCAATCATATAAATAACTGCCCAAGATTTAATATGTTAAAAATTACATATTTTCTCAGCAATGATATAATAGGCAAGAACAGCAATTCATGAATTCAATTTACCATATAAAGTACTATTTCCCTTAACAAGCATGAACAGTAACAGATATCACCATTTGCTACATAAAAGAATGATTTGCTTTGGTTCTTAAAAGTATTGAATCGCTAAAGGATTCATAATACAAAGAAATAATTAAGATATTGTGTGTTATGTTTTAAAAAGAAACTTATAGATATACATACAGAAATATGTACAGATGATATGTCATTCCAGATATTTGCTTCAAAATAATGTAAGCTGAAGGGGTGACATGCTTATATGAAACTAGACTAGCCATGATTTGATAAGTGATAAACTGGACTACCATGAAGAGCTAATGATATTATTTTCTCTATTTTTTAGTATGTTTGACCTCTGTAAAAGAAAGTTTTAAAAATTAAAGGAATGAAATTTTTTCAAGTTTTAAAATCACCAATATTTTATCTGGTTTACAACTATAAGCTTATGGAATGTAAAATCATTAAGATACATTTTTAGAAAACCAATGGTAATAATGTAAATTATGTAAACACAAGTCTTAACAAAAAGAACAGCTCAAAGACCACATTTGGTAAATCTTCCTTAAAGGTAAAACGTTTGCCATATTAATACATGTGTTTTAAAAGCATCCTGTAACTGAGAGCAATCGGCTGGTCTCTGAGACTCACACTAGATGGTAAGAGAAATAACATATCAAAAGAAGTTTTATTAATGAAATACTTAAGAAGGGGAAAAAAACATTCCAGTCAAAAAGTGGAAGCTTTTACTTTCACAAACATTTTTCATTTGTACATTGACAATTATTCCCTAAGCAATTCAACTAAAAAATGAAGAAAAATTAAGTTTGCAAATCCTCAAGTTAACAAAAAGAAATTTCAGATCAAAATTCATAATTTAAGTACTTTCCTCTCAAATATAAAGTTTCTTACAATTATAAACAGTTTCCTATCTACCTGACTTAATGTTTTGAAATCTTCAATGTCATTATCAATTAAGAACTTTAGAAGCATTAATCTTTCCTCTATTGATTTTTCTTTCAATACTTACCCTCAAACTATATTTCCAAGAATCTCCTCCCGTTTCTTCCACTGCTGCAATTAAAAATACGCAATAATGACGTTTTCAAAACCTCAGTTTGAAAAACAAAGATTTGGATAACATCAGTATAATATTTCTGTGAATTGTTTTAAACATAACACTAAAATCAATCAGGAACATAGGCCTTACACAGATTTCTTTACTATACGCTAGAGGTCACACCCGTGTATCTCACAATTACCAACTGCTTATTACATCTACAAGCATTCTTGTTTTCATTAAAAATTATTCAGGAAAGCTCAAAGTACTTGTCACTTCCAGAGCATCTGATACGACCTGATACAATATCACTACAATCCTAAAAATCATTTCATTTCAATACAGTAATCATTTTTCACAAGTTAAAATGATTAGTCACACTTTTCAAAGATTTCCTGCATCTGTTATTAAAGTAAAATACTTTAGGACTTCTACAACTCTAAAGACTCAATGCTTCAAGTTACAATATTAAATGTACTGCATACAGAATGCAAATCGAAAGATAAGATTTTAGCTAGGAAAAAGCAAAAGCAAAAAAGGATGCACTGGGCAGTGCAATGCTGCATTTTCTAAATGAACTAAAATTATTTCTAAATAACAAAAAGAAGAGGAAGATAAATCTTCCAAAAAGTTTAAGGCATTCTTAAAATATTAGGAAACATATGCGTGTATCTACACAAGGACATTCAGCCAAACGGGTAAGAACAGGCTACAATCTAGCCTATGTCCCACCATGGCCGAAAGAATTCACTCACAAACACTTTTCTAGACATGTGATTCTTTGATTTTCTACAAGAAGAGTCCCAACAGAATTATGCTAATAATTTATCTATTACTAAAATTCAAACAGATTGAAAAAAATCTGTAAAAAAAATTTAAAAACACTCCAAATTTCTGAGGCAAATATTTCTACAAATAAAAAAATAATATGGAATGAATCACAAAGTAGAAACTGACCTGATTTAACAGAGACAGGCAGTTATCTGAAACTACATGATACATTTGTAAGAGAATCTAAAAGTTAAAAAAGGTGTCTTTCTGGACAAAATTCTGCATCATATTTAAACAAGTCATTCATTTCCTGCTTCTCATTTTGTTCTAATGGATAACAAAGAGAGAATAAGTTAATTTTTTGTTGTTGTTTTATGGTTTTTTTTTTCAGTAAGAACAAGCTGCTAGTTGTAGAGAATAAGTTAATTTTGAAAATCCAAAATTTCCAAATCAAAATTGCTATATTAAAATACAATGTTAATATACCTGTCATTCAAATAGATATCTATTGACAGAAAGAGGAGAAATCCATGCTAAAACTAAAAAATTAATCCTTACTAAAGCCTTCTGGGTCTTCTTCCCACATTGTCAGTTCTTCTTCAGTTAATAGAAAATAATGAGAGACTAATCTTCTGCATATCTCTGTCAAAGTGGGATATGTGAAGAATGCCATCTTAATCTTATGGGCTTCAAGAGTTTCAGGGCTGCTATCTAGAAAAATAAAATCCCCAAGTTAATTGAACAGCCAAACAATCTACCTAAATTGGATTATATGGCTTAAATAAATTAAAAATATACTCTCAGAGAAAAAGATACACTTGTGTATAATCTTCATTTTTATTATAAACAAATCTCTTTCATTTACTTATAACATACCCACATCAGTTCTGTCTCTATCTTACCACACAACTTGTACATTACCATGCTCTATTATCACAGCATATTGAGATGACTAACTCACAGGCCTTTCTCTCTCTCCTACGAGACTTCTTCATTCATCTTGACACACATGCATATGAATGAATTCCAAATAATAAACAACTTAACCTGTTTAGAAGCTACCCCTACTTTATATAAAGTCAGAGAAAGCTTTTAATTATTCAAATAAATACAGCCTGAAACATGAGCTGCAGGGATTACTGTAGTACCTAATTCTTAAGGTCCCTAAGCTTCAACCAATTTATTATGCTACAAAAACAGCTTACTAAATGCACTATATAATTTTTAAAAGTTGGTATAAACATATTAAAGACTGTAATCCTTATCACTATTTCATGTCCTAGCAACAGTTTATTTTTTAAATACATTTCAAAAAACATACATAAAAGTACCAATTACTTAACACTTACATTAAAATAAAGAAAAAAAACTACCAGTAAAACATTACCTTCAAAATTTTTGGATGGCTTATAAGCATAATTTTTGACAATCATCTTAATAAGATTCATGCACTGGACAATGAATCGTTCAAATGTAATGCCTTCACCAATTTCCGTAAAAACATAGCTTACAGAAAATTCCAGTGATCTCTGAATTAGAGGTGTAAATGAAAAGGGATGCTGATCCAAGAAGTCCAACAGCTATAAAGAAAAAAATTAAAATGTTTTATCCCCAAATTCATACTGGAATAGAATTGCTCCAATTAGAACTTTACTAATAAACATTTAGCAAGTTTTGAACCTTGGTAGGGAGTACATGTATAGTTTTACATGTACTATAATGTTTCCTGGGTTACATCATACAATGCGGATTACGTAAGACTATATTTCATAACAAGAACTTTCTATTATTTCCAGTACAGGGACCAAAACAGACCCACCTCATCCTTAATTTGTTAACTATGAATAAATATGATATAAAAAGTTTAAGTATATAAAAGATAGGCCTTTAAAAAGTAATAGATAAAAGGAAAGAATTAAAAAATTATCCTGCCTTTCCTGCATGAACTGTATTTTGATGTATCAAATAGTAGATGAGGGAGATTTCTCCTTTATAGAAGAATTTCAGCTAATAAATGTAAAGTGAATAATACAATTAGAATGCCATCATTTCGTAAACCTTTAATCAAATAATGGATCTAGGCACTCATCAATGGCTGTTAAAATCAATAGGAGAAAGCTACTGAGGAACCCTGATAGCTCACTCATCAATCTTACCATGCAAAAAGAGACAACCAGACACTGTGTGCCTCCTCCTGTCATGCTGTATTAAACACACAGTACCACCTATAAAGTATTCTTGACAGCCCTATCCCACTTACACAAAAAAAAGCCTGAATGTGATCAAGCCTCTAAATCTAACTATAAATTTTTAAGAAATATCGGAGGAGGAGGAGTGCAGAGACAATGGAACATGTCAAATAGCACATGGGGACAAAGGAACATGTAAATAACACAGAGGATATAAGCAATAAAATCCAAAACATGAAAAACTCTATAGGAAATGACCTGTTACCTCAACAAATAAATAGCAAAGGAAAAAAAAAAGGAGGGAAAGGGAACTCATAGTATTTTAATCCTAATTCAAACAAACCAACTATAAAAAATTAATGAGACAATCAGAGAAATCTAAAATCTGACTAGATATTTAAATGATGTTAAAAAGTCACTACTATTTTTTAATGTGATCATTGTGTTCATATTACATTTAAAAAAAAAACCCTACTGCTTAAAGACACATACTCAAATATTTACAAATAATACTGGGATTTGCTTTAAAATAACCAGCAATGGTGGGAGGGAAAGAAGGCATACAGATAGAACAGGATTGACCACAACCACATTTTGATAATCGTTGAAGGTGAGTGATGATCTCGTGGATACTCAAAAGTTATTCAATTCTATTTGGAGGCATGTTTGAAATATTCCAATTTTAAAAGCCTTGATAAAGTCTTAGAGATCATAAATATGAATTTCATAAATGAAATTTCTTCTGGCTAGGCGCGGTGGCCCATGCCTGTAATCCTAGCACTCTGAGAGGCCGAGGCGGGTGGATCGTTTGAGCTCAGGAGTTTGAAACCAGCCTGAGCAAGAGCGAGACCCCGTCTCTACTAAAAAATAGAAAGAAATTATCTGGACAACTAAAACTATATAGCAAAAATTAGCCGGGCATGGTGGCACATGCCTGGAGTCCCAGCTACTTGGGAGGCTGAGGTAGTAGGATCGCTTGAGCCCAGGAATTTGAGGTTGCTGTGAGCTAGGCTGACAGCCACGGCACTCTAGCCAGGGTGACAGAGCAGGACTCTGTCTCAAAAAGAAAAAAAAAAGAAATTTCTTCCAACTTCTTCTGAAAAGAAGAATAAATAACAGATACCATCTATCCGTATCATTACCTTGAGTAAGAACTAAAAGAAAGAACTGGAAACCAAGTTGCTCAATAATCAATGTCTTAAATCAGGCCTTCTAAAAAATGCTTTTTAAATTTTACTTATGTAATTAACATAACATATTAAGCACGGACTGTTGGTAGCAGAGATGCAGGCAAGTATCAGTGATACACCCACACAGCCCCACTGACTATATCATCCTGTTTTACCTTGCTTTGTGTTTTTTTTTAACAGAAAGGATCTTAGTCAATTCCATGCTGGATCTTGGAAGATTAGGTGGGCTTTTGCTATTGAGGCTATTTGGTACATGAGAAATGATGGCAACTGAAACTAAAGGTAACAACTACCTAAACACAAAAATAAAAACAACTCCTTTCTGCTCCTTTCTCCTCCCAGGGACAGACAATCCCAGCCCCATTACTGAATCTTCAGAGAAAAAGGGAAAATAGATTACAGATTTAGATATGCCCCATTGTCAGTACCTATTTTAGTACGAGCAGCCCTCAAGCTAGGTTTTCCTAATTGCTACACCCCAATTCTTTGTGCTTTTCCCAATCCTCCAAGCCCAAAATTTCATAAAAATCAGTGGTTTATAAAACTTAATTTTAGCCAGTCGTGGTGGCACATGGCTGCAGTCCCAGCTACTCAGGAGGCTGAGGCAGGAGGATTGCTTGAGCCCAGGAGTTTGAGGTTGCTGTGAGTTAGGCTGATACCATGGCACTCTAGCCTGGGCAACAGAGCGAGACTCTGTCTCAAAAAAATAAAAAGAAAAAAAAAACACCTTAATTTTATAAAAAAATTTTTATGCATTGCCTAGCACAGTGCACCCATGTAATTCCACTCAATAGGTGTTTGATGTTGATGATGATAATCTGATAGTCAATCTGAATATGCTGACTTTCTGGTATTATACTGCCCGCTACATGTGATCTATCTCCAGCTGAAATGCTATCTTCATCTCTGCTTTCTCCAGTGGGTCTAATAATGAGCTTTAGAGAAATCAACTTCTCTGATATTTGATTTGTTTTTTTACACCAAAGTGACCTATACACTATGATATATGGTATATAAATTTAATTATATGAATTCTAAAGTGCACACAAAAGTAATTTTTTAGCTTTCCTATAGAGAACATAAGTTTCCTTTCACTAAAGTGAAATGTATGGTTACAAAAATATCATTTTCCATTCTAAATCTGAATGTATTATATTTGAGAAAACATACTTAAGATAAAAAGAAAACTTACCACTTTAGTAAAAAGAATGATGGTCTTTTCCAGTCTATCTCTACACATATTATCTGTACCTATATTTCTACCTGTTAAAAATACATTTCAAATGTTAGTACAAGTTGATAATATTCTATAATTTCACAACCAAGACATCACCAAAACTTTACCAAAAATAAAATTGCCAGTTATATTCTTGCATATTTTGTATTATGAATTCATTATTAAAAAGCAACTCTAAGATTTGCACTTAATAACAGTAATCTCTGATGCCACATCACATAAATTAATCCTAAAATATGAACTGAACCCATTTTAAAGTAAAAGGGCAGCAATTTTAGCTATGGATCATAAATCACATTTTTAACAACTCAATCATATTTGAAATGTTTTCAAGCAACAAAAATGTGTAAAAACAAAGAACTCAAAGAGTAACATGGTCATTATCGTTTTTCATATACCTTCTGACAAATTTCTTCTAATAATTTCTGACATAATTTTTCTGTACATTCAAAATAATGTATATCAGCCCATCAACTACTTTGCTCTCTAATGATACTCTTCATATTCCATTAGGTCATTTATCTCATTCTCCTCTCCTGGAAGGACTTCTATTCTTCCTTCTGCTACCCCCACCGGGAAGACCGGAGAAAAATAACCATTTTAGAAAAATGAACTACATGATATAAGCTGTCTTATTCATCTTTGCATGCATAGTACCCAGGACAGTGTCTGGGATGTTTTTACTAAATTGAAAATGACTGACATAAAACAATCAGCAACTCCCTAAAATTGAGTAGACCAAGATACCCTCTCAGGGTAGGAAGTCCTCAGATAACATGATATATATATGAGATATATATGAGATATATATACATAGGAGCTATATATGAGACATATGATATATATACGACATATGATATATATATGCATGCACATGTGCATGTCCTAAGCAAAGGTGCTTACAATCACATGGAAGAAAAGTGGGTAACAAACAGACCGCCCGTAAAATACAACACAAATGTAAATGCTAAATTCTCTTATGTGTGGTAGTAGATTACAAAGGATCCTAAAAGTAAGCCAGTAGAGGTTAATGAATAAGGGGATTTATAAAATGAAAATGCCACTTAAGAAAATTTATATCATACTGCTAGGTAAAACATACTAAAAGAAATACAGTCTACAAGAAGTCTAACAGCACTGGGCATATAATCTACACATAATATTTGTTAAATATATGACTGTTGTAGTTGTCTGCCTGGAAAACAAAAGCTGCAGTAGAAATACAGAAGAAGGAATGGACAAAAAATAGATTTTTTAAAAAAAGGTTTCCTCTACTCTCAGGATGAGATAGATACAGTAGTTCCCCCTTATCTGCGGTCTCACTTTCCATCATTTCAGTTACCTGGGGTCAACTGTGCCCTGAAAACATTAAATGGAAAATTGCAGAAATAATTCTTAAGTTTTAAATTGCATTCTGAATATACTGAGGAAATCTCACACCGTCTTGCTCAGTGCAGCCTGACACATGAATTCCCCCTTTGTCCTGCATACCCACACTGTGTATGCTACCTGGCTGTCTCAGTTCTCGAATCAAAAAAACATAGTATATACAGGGCTGGGTACTATCTGTGGTTTCAGGCATCCACTAGGGGACTTGGATGGTATCCCTAGAGGATAAAAGGGGCCTATTCTATATGAACAAAAAAAACTAACCTTACAATTTAACTTCAGAAAGTTAATTATAAAGATACTAATTTTAGCCACCTACAGGATCTCTCCAGCCATCAAGAACTCACCCAGAGGGGTTGGGCAAAACACTTTCTGGAGATTTGCAAGTGCAGAGCACAAGCTATTAATGAATAAGGATTCATTAACCCTTATTAATCCTTCATTAATCCTAGCTAAATAAGCTATTAATAAGGATTCTACAGTAAAAACAACTGTAATAGAAGTACTTACTGCATTCCAGAAATTGTTTTAGACGTTCAAATATTCCATGTAAAAAACCCTAGAAAAGAACATATTTTAAAGTGTCTCAATTTATTCAGTTATAAACATTTACCTTGTAGTTTTATCAGAAACACCAAAACATATCTATCATAACCATTTTTAAAAACCAGCTGAAGAAAAATAAGTTAAAATTAAATGAAGTAAAAAACAATTCACCATTATTATAAACAAGTCTTCCACAGGAAAATAACTATAGTATTTCAATTCTTTAATATCTCATTTCTGTTACATAAGTAACTTTGCAATAAATAAATTATTTATTAAGCATTCTGTTTCAATAAACACTCTCTATTCTCCTTACTCTGCATAATTTTTCTTCACAGGCCTTATAACCCCTTGCAATATTGTTTGTTTATTATTTGGCTCCTCCCACTGGACCATAGTAAGCTCCTGAGAGCCAGAACTTTGTTTAATGCTCTATCCCAGAACTCAGTAACAGCATTTGGCAATAGTAAGTGAATAAATGGCACCAATTATTTGAAGCATACATCCTTAACCTAAAGTATTAGAAACATTAATCCTCAGAAACCGAAGAGACAAGCCATCACCATGTACCAGCTGAGTCTAATGGACCCTTATTTTTAAAATATATTTTAGGAGATGTTGTGAATAATTTACAGAAGGAAATATAAAGGAATAAATGAAAAACTATTAAAATTTTTATTATTTAAATGCAATAGACTTCTTTGTATCAATGAATGTTGATATATAAACATCATAAAAGATGTTTTAGCCCTTTTAGCAAATGGGATGGTCTAGGTTTATTCACAATATAATGGATGATGAAGGCCTTCCCACGCAATGATTAACTTCAGATGCCATGTTTTCTTTTTGTCCTTAGGAATATATCATTCATTAATCAATTATGGAGTTTGAGAAAATTCAACCAGGATATCATCATCTGAAGTCTTAGAGTCTGAGATCTTACTTATATAATCAATTTCACCATCATCATTACTGCCACTCTCAGTCTCAGAGCATCCATCCTCTGATTCATCAAAACACTAGGAAACATCTTCCTTTGTTTATTTTCTTTCTTTGTCATTTCAAGGAGGAAATAAAAAATCTCCTCTGATCTCGGAAGCGGGTCGGGCCTGGTTAGTACTTCGATGGGAGAAAAAATAGATGGCTATATACCAACAATGAATATACATCACAATTTGTGATAGGATTATCAATAGGCTTTTCTTCTCTTATACATTTATTTTTTAATTGATTGTGAAAAATATGTATTAATGTTATAATCAGAGGAATAAATTCATTTTAAATACATAAAAACAAATACAAGGAATATCAAGGATATAAATAACTGTCTACAATTCACCTGGTAATGTCATAATAGCATTCAAATTAATAGAAGTTCATTTTAATTTAAATTCAAATTAACAAAAGGCTGAGGCAAGAAAATGGCTTGAGGCCAGGAGTTTGAGACCAGCCTGGGCAACACAGCAAGACCCCATCTCTAAAATATAGAAAACAAATTATCCAGAAGCAGTGGCAAGCACATGTAGTCTCAGCTGCTAGGGAGGCTGAGGTGGGAGGATCTCTTGAGGCCAGGAGTTCAAGATCAGCCTGGGTGACTATGACCCCATCTCTTAAAAAAATAAAATAAAATTAACACTCTCGATGTACCACTAGATCTAAAGAATATCCTGGGCCTATTTCCTCTCTTTCATACAACAGCCACTTTGATGTAATGAAAACAGACCACAAGTCTAAAAATACACTATAACATACAAGAATGGTAAAAAAACAAACAAACAAACAAAAAACCCTCAAAGAAAACAACTAGATGGTCACTTAATAAAAACTGTTTTGAATTAATGTCAAATAAGAACACGCTTTAAAACATTCAGGAAAATACCAAACACTTTCCCAAAGTCACAAATAAATTACTTCTATCACTTACCATCACCTCTATATTCTTATGAGGTTCCACAAATCCATTAACAGTTAATTTACGCAGCACTGAAAAGTAAAAGCAAGCTTTATTTGAACTTTATTTCTTCATATTTTATCCAACTAAAATCCCAATCACAATAAAGATTCAGAATCACAAAACCTAATCAATCTTGGAGGTTAATCTGGTTTAATCCTCTCATTTAATAATCCATAAAGAAAAGTAACCCCCAGTCATTTGGTTGGGTAGTTAGTGGGGAAAACGGAGCTAAAGCCTAGTTCTTCTGACTCATAAAAGCAGTGTTCTACTCAGTTATCATAAGCACTAATGGGGGAAAGGGAGGGGCAAGACTTAAAAAAAAAAAGTTAGTACTCATGTTTCTCAAACTATATTGTAGGATTTAATTTATATAATTATTAGTGCCTAAACTTTAAGGTATGACTCAACACAGACCAAAAACTTCATTCAGTTTTAAGCTATATTAATGGAAATACAGTATCTCCTAAAAGACACATAAAAATTAGGCTCTATTTCCAAATCTGAAATAGACTATAGAGCTCAATTGTAAGTAAGACATTTTATGAATTAACACTGACAAATTAGCATACACAGAGAAACAAGCAGGATAACAGATTTGAAGTATGAGCTAGATTTAAATCCTTGTTCCACTGTACACAGCTATATTACTTTAGGCAACTTTTCTAGATCTCATTTTCCTCATCTGTAAAATGTAGTTAATAAATCCTACTTCATGAGGTTATTAAAGAACCCAATGATATATGTGAAAACACTTAGCACAATCTAGCAACAATGATAACAAGATAAGAGACAGAATTTAAAGTTAATTCATTAAATAAGCACTGCTGTCTGTATTACTAAAGAATTATCATTTAGATACTTTTCATAAGGTGAAGTCAAAAGGCAACATATTAAAATTAGGTTTAGAATGTAACTGTCTACAAGACCTTCACTTTGATACAATCAATTATATATACAACTCAGAAGTAACTGCATCATCACAGTCGGAAACAGAATTCAAATCGAGTCCCCTATTCTGGATATGCTCTTTCTCACCACAGAACGTTGGTCCATGTTACCTAGGAAGATGCTTTTTTTCTCCTTTCATCACCTAGTTAACTTCCATTTATCCTTTATGCTAGGGGCTCAAAGATCACTTTCTCAGAGAAGTCTTCTCTGAGAGTACTATCAATTATCATAACATTGTAAGGTCCCTATCACAGACATCATGTTACATGTATTTGTGTGATCATTTTATTATGTCTGTCTCCTCAGTGCCAAGCACCTATAAATTTGTAGAATGAAATAATAAACACATGTATGTGCAAAACATACTAAATTCACAAAGGTGTAAATTCAGATAAAGCCTACACATAACAAAATTTCTAGTCCTAAGTATTTCTTCATTTTAGGACAGAAACTTATAGCTGGACAGAACAAAATTTTCCAAGGCAAGATGACTTTAAAAAGCTAATGTGTATCAAAGACTCTGAGATGGACAGGTATGAAAAGATTAAGGCAGGCTAACAGAGAGTAAAGCTACATCCTTTTTGTCAAGAGACAGGTTTTGAAATCAATAAGGCAAGAAAACCCTACAATCAAAAGTACTCTTGAAAATTTCTTAAATTAATTATTAAATATACTGCTATATACATAGTTTTGTATATATAAACATATATCAGATTTTCTAATTCTGAGTAAACATTTCAGTCCAAGGCCTTTTAATGTCTTAAGAATAATGACAAAACCATCTCCACTCCCCTGTAGAATGGATTTTATTTGTCAGCAGTCCTTTAAAATCATTCACACATTTGTTAATAGGTTTTACCAAAAAGCACAGGCAGTTCGGAGTTTGTGCATCTACTGTTTGGTTAAAATAAGTGATGCATTAGGGTAATGCCAAAAGTGTGTGGTGGTATTCTAAGGATAAAAGAACTGATAAGCTAAACTGAGAAACATGCAAAATGAGTTGTACTAAGTAACAGAGACTACCTGAGATCAGACACAGAAAGTCAAACAGCACATGTTCTCACTTATAAATGTCAGCTAAATAATGTGTACACATGAACACAGAGAGTAGAATAAATAACACTGGAGACCTGAAAGGGTGAGAGGGTGGGATGGAGACGAGGGGTGAAAAATTACTTACTGGAAACAATGAACACTATTCGGGTGATGGTTACACGAAAAGCCCATACCTACACACTGTATCCATGTAACGAAACTGCACATGTACCCTCAAATGTATAAAAATTTAAAAAAATTTAAATTAAAACTAATAAGTTAGGATAGAGGAAGAGCTATTCTCACAAAAGAAAACAACAGACTACAAATAAGCCCTTATCTCTCAGGGAGAAATTAACCCCTTATTTTCCTAGTGTAATTGGGAACAGAAAAATCCATCCAAAGGAACCATTTGGTAATTGTTCTGAGGTACATTTCAAAAATGAACATATGAAGTTTAATAGTACCTTTCAAGGATAGTAGAGTTCGTTCTAGTGCACTTAGAACTGCAGCTTCATTGCCAGAAGAAACTTGTTGCAGGAATGTGTCTGTATGGTGATTCCACAAAGAGCAGGCAAAAGTATAAATTCCAGAAGCTAACTGCAAAGAAACAGTAACAAATCTGTTCACCATATAGTATAGATTTTAGTAATAAAGTAGAACAACAAAGCAATACTTTTTGGTTTTACAATTAAGCAACATTTTCAGTGAGATTTGAAATAATCAAAGACTATTATGGCAATGTTTCAAACATTGTAGCCACAACTCACCATAACAAGTATAGTGTATGCTAGCTGCCACTCTAACACAAATACACTAGTGCACAAACACCTAAAACCTAAAATACTGGTTTCTCAAAACAATACTTAGTCAAATGCTTGCACTACAGTATGATATATTCTATTTTTACTCTTTTTCCTCCCACTAATAAGCTGCAACCTCAGGTTAAAAAAACAATGATTTATGGACCGTCATTGAGAATGTCTAATAAATCAATATGCTGAAATATACAAAGGAGTCAAAATTTCTGTGTTCTGCCAGTTCTATCTATACGGTTTTTGGGTATTTAAAATCAGGGACATAAAAACCACATGGCTTCTCAGGATGCTTTCCTACTGTGTACTGGTACTTAAAAACCTGACTCACACTGAGAATGCACTTAACCTCTGCTCCCAGTTTGAGGGAGTTTGTTCCAGTGGTATCTTTAGTTTTTTCCATAAAGTCTCAAAGCAATCTAGCTGAGCCTACCTGGCCATTTACTTTAAATTAAAAGTAGATGAATATATATATGTTTAGTTATCTTTAGCATACTTCAGAATACTTTTTCTTATTCAAGATATAAATATACCATTTTGACTAAACATTGTACTCTTTTATAGGTTTGGCCTCAGAAACTAGTCAGATGTAATCCTGTTAACATAATAATGTTTCTACAGAAAAATCAAATTTTATGTCCATTATTTCAATTCATTATTTTTAATGGGCCTGTGTTGTGCTTATAAGTATAGGAATACAACTTCACCATATTCCCTTGGCAACTTTGCATGTATCTACATAGAACACACAGTAAAAGGCTTGAACCTTAGCTAAGGTGGGTCTTGGCAAAACATCTTTCAATTCTCTGAGAATACAATAGGATAGAAGGCTTGTAAGAAACTGCTATAAGACCATCTTCTACATGATTATTTCCTCTGTTAGGGTGCCATAAGACAGCTTCTCATCACATCTCAGGTCCTGAAGAGGCATAAGGCTTTCTGCCCTACTCCCCTTAAAATAGAACTGCAGAATATAAAACTACTTAGCCACAGTCTATAATTGGCTTCCCAGCAAAGGAGAAGCCCACAAGTCCCACTGGAATCATCCATTCTCTCTTGTTTTGGTGTCATTCTTTTTGGCATGTGAGACAAGTGGACCACAGGAAGCTGGTACCTTTGGCTAACTTCCTTTCTCTATCCAAATTAAGTAATAAACTTTCTGAATCTTGAAGTGGCTCACTATATCTTTACCAACTAAATCAGTCAGGGCTAGGCCTTGGCCTTCCTTTGTTTTGTACACACACTTGACAACAGGTACAATGACTACTTATTAAGCTACTTTAGCATATTCTTGAGTACACATGCAATATTTCAAAGATTTAAATCAAATTATTTAATCCTAATGTTTCATTATAGCCAATATATTTTAGTGATCATTCTCACAATCAACATAGGATTATAGCACAAGTAGCAGTACCATAAAAAGTAAGATTTGAAAAGTGGCATCTTCCCATGAAGTAATGTTATCAGAGAATCAAACATTCAATGTAATCAGAAGGGAAATAATTTAAATAAGGAAAAAAAAGCTTTACTTCAGGAAACTTGTAAGCTTTACTTATAACTTCAATAAACCCTAAAAATAATTTTTTTTCTTAGTAAATCAAGTCCTCTCAGAGAATAAAAGATTAAAATATATGTCCTGAATTGGAAAAATCTATCATTCTAAATCTATTATTCTAAATTTCATTATACTTACTGTAGAATATATAACATCTTATACTTCCCCAAACACATAAATCATAAAAATATTTCATTAGCCAGTAGAAAGTAAAAGAATAGAAACAGAAGGATTTAGAGGCAGGGAAGGAATGGGAATTCTACAGAAGACCTAAAGTTAAATTTTAAACTGATGTAAAAATTCTTATTGTAGCAAATCTTTCAACAACAACAAAAAATATGAAATCTAAAGCCTTGGCTTTAATTTTTAGATTCATTTTGTACTTTGTTTTTGTGTAGTAACTAAAATAAAACCCAAACGGTGCCATATCCAAATTTCAAATAAGACCAAAAAGCTATTATACCATAAATCAGTTTTTTGCTTACAACAAAATGATGAGATGAATTATTTTATAGGCCTTTGCATCTCTTCCTTATAACTACCTGTTTAACATTAACTTCTACATATAGAGTCTATTAAAATTGTTCAAAAGGATTACCTATATAGAGAGATTTTTTTTGTCAGTGTTACTTGAAGTCACTTAAATTCTTTTAAAAGATATTTTCAGGATATAAATATTTATATCCTGAATCATTACATCCATAATGATTAACAAATATGATAAATAACATAATATTAACAGAATAATAGTAGATATTTATTAAACCCTACTCTGCACTAAGCACGACTCAGACCACTTTGTCTATATCAATGTATTTAATCATCACAATCTGAAAAGTAAATATTATCATTCCCCTTTTACAGTAAGAAAATTCAGTGGGCATAGAAAGATTAAGTAACTTGCCCAAGAGGAAACAGCATGATTAATAAGAGGAAAAGATGGGATTTGAATCCAGGGAAGGTGCTCAGAACCTGAGATATTACCCTCTATGTTCTCATGCCTCTTGATATAGTAACTAGCAATTAGGTACATAGTAATTTAATAAAAGAGATAAGCATTATTTGTATAATTAAGTTCTGCTTAAACTCTCTGATGTCAAAATATAAACTATTTTTAAGTAGATACTATCCCATATGTTCAATATCAATACAGTATATCCTGTTCTCTGAAAGTTTAATGTAATAATTTGATAACGGTAAAATTTTCTTTTCATGACTACAGAAATGTGAAATGTTTCCACACACTCACCCAGGTGAATACTACTATAAATATGAATATAATGAGTTGCTTGAATTAGAATCTCCTGTAACAAATTCTTCAGGAAGTACCACCTCTATTGTACACCACTCAACAGAAAAATGTGTCCTTTTTATTCTATTGTTTGCATAGAGTATCCATGCAAGATATAGCTAATATAAACCCTATGTTTTTCTCAGATATATATACATATATGTAAGTAATAGCTTATGTAATTTGGAACTGGTCCCATTCACTAGTCATAAGAGCCAGTGAACCTTTTATCTAATTCTTAATACCCTCCACTACCACTGCACACCAGACTCGATAAAAAAAAAAAAAAAAAAAAAAGATGGTGATGGTAACCATTCCCTAGTTCCTCAATTAAAAATAAGATTAAGCTTGAAAAAAAAGAGTTGACTAAACAGAATATAACACAGGCTCGAGAAGGAAAACATTAGGGAGAATTTACTACCCTACATCACGAGCATAGCATTTTGAAATCATGTCTGATTTATTTTCAAAGTATTTCATAATGATGGTGGCAGAAGGGCAGAACTGTTTTAACTGTTATAATTTTTTCAGGTACTGTTTCTGTTACCAGGAGAACATTCCTTTATAGAATTCTACCACCTGCATACACATAGTGCCAATTATAGTATACATAATAAATATAAAATCCTCTCCACTCATCCCCAAAGAACAAAAAATGCCAAAGAACATCTCTGAGTACTGTACCAAAGATTCTTATGGTCTTAAGGCTTGATGAAAGGAAGCATTTCATCATGATGGAATCAAAGTCATTGAAATAAAATTCTATTTTGCTCCATAAAATCATCTTCCTTTCCACTTATAATTTGAGAAAGTTCAGTAATTCAAGTAATCAAAGTTTCTACTCCATTCCATCCTAAGCAATTTTCATCTGTGTTTGAAATTTTCATCTCTACTTCTCACAAAAATAAAATAAACAATGTAATGAGGTTTATAGATATTAATGGCAAAGTTAGATCTTGATCCCTTCTGGCCCTGAAAAGTAGTACTTAGTATGAAAGAACTACAGATTGAGAAACCCACATCAGAAAATCCAAAATGCTTCAAAATCTGAAACTTTTTGAGCACTGCTCAAAGAAATGCTCATTGGAGCATTTCAAATTTCAGATTTTCAAATTTGGGATGTTCAACCTAAGAATAATGCAAATATTCCAAAATCAAAAAAAAATGTGAAACACTTCTGGTCCCAAGCATGTAGGTTAAGAAACATTTGGGCCAGGTGTGGTAGCTTACACCTGTAATCCTAGCACTTTGGGAGGCCAAGGCCAGAGGGGAGTTTGAGGCCAGGAGTTCGAGACCGGCCTGCGCAACATTGTGAGACCCCATCTCTACAAAGTTTTACCTAGTTAAGGATATAAGGAATTTATTAAAGCTCCAATTCAAGATCCTTTTTAGCTAGACTACAAAAGATCACTAAACAAACAAATAGAGATAACTGGAATGAAGAAGAAGAAACAGCACTATCTTTTAACAAAGATCCTCCTCTTGACCAAATGTTAGTCAGGCTCTTCTGAATCTTCTTCCTAAATAGACTTCAAACTTTTTGACTTCCAAAATGTCTATCTTCATATCACTCAATTTTAGCAAGAATTTTGCTAAATTGGTTTAGCCAAAATCCCCAATCCTCAACATCTGATACCCTCATTATCTAATCAGGTGGCCTTCAGCAAGAATCCTGTCAAGTCGGTTTAGCCAGAAACCCCCCTCACCTCTGATGTTTCCTCTTAGTAATTTCCCATCCACAAACACCCCCTATTTTTTTTGTACCCCTGCTCCTTGGCTACACATTCCCACTTTTCCTTGTATTCAGAGTTGAGCCCAATCTCTCTCCCCTACTGCAAAACCCCATTGTAGTAGTTCCCCCCCGAATAAAGTCTGCCTTCCCATCTTTAATAAATGTTTGAGTAATTTTTTTTTAACACCTTTCAGCCAAACAGCTAAAAAAAAGGGGAAATGGGTAAAGAAGGAAGAAACCACATGAATAAAAAGGAAAGTAACACAGGAAGAAACCACTGTTAACTATTGTATATCCACAAGCTCTACATAAAACTTTCTATCTGCTCCAGAAAACACCAGCTAATAAAGGTTTATAGAAGGCTCCTCTGGAACAGAGAAAGTAATGAAGCAAGTAAATAATATTTTTTCTACATTTTCTTCTAAAAAATGTGGAGACAGAAAGGAATATTCAGTGAGACATAATGAAAATAAACTATTTAATGAAACATTTTAGATACCGGTTCATGAAAACTCCAAGTAGTTGAATTTTCATTCTAAACCAGAAGAAACAGTGCCACCTACTGACTACTTAATGACTTTAACAAAAAAGCACGCAGCCTCAACTCCTTGAAGTATCAAAAGCAAACCATAAGTTTTATTTCTTTAAGCATTTCAAAAAGTCTTAAACTTTTTTAGCAGCAAGACCACTGTGCTCAGAATTTTCCCTTAAGAAAAGTTAGCACCAAAAAAACTTTAAATCAAAGTGATATAATTCATCACTAATACTGGGACAACAAATGTTATTAATAAAAATGCAGATTGCCAAGCCATATGTTCAAAGTGAGGATTACAAAGGTGTGGCTCAGAAACCTCTTAATCTGTTTGTGACAGATTGAAAACTAATATCCTTAACACGGAAAACAGCTCAAACAGCTCTTCCCTCTCCCCCTTCCCTAGTCCACTCTCAAAAATGAGGAACTACACTGCGAGTCCAGGACAAAACAGACTGCTCAAGAGACAAAAAGTAGGCCAACTCTTGGAGGAGAGATAAAGGCAATATAAAATGAATCAAACCAGGACATGTATTTTCCTCTAGAACTCTCTCTTCACTTGGCTCCCCCTCCATTAGATACTGTCTCTTCTACATGCTGCATACTCTTCACTGATTCCTTTCCACATAGGACCAAGCTATCTCGTTCTTTAAAGGATGAAGCATCACTTAATCATGGAAGGTGAACTAGAGAGCAGAGGAGAAGTCAGAAGAAAAGAGGCCTGGAAACGGCTGTTTAAGACCACATGCTAAATTCAGAAGCACAAGGAACTCTGAAAGCTCCCAGAGAAAAGCCAGCTCATTGGGGAAAAGCAAGAGCAATAAATATTGTGCATTTGCTGGAAGGAAGGAAAGACAAAAAAAAAAAAAAATCTTTCTACAAACACTATGTTAGTCTATTTTTTCTGCAGAGCAGCATGGTTCAGAACACACCTGAAATCATTTTCTTGAGCTTGATCATGTGACTATATAAGATTTCAAGTTAAACATCTTTAATTTCTCTATAAGTACCAAAGGTAAGCAAGAACACTATTAAAAATACTTCCAGATTCACTAGTACTACTACATGGTGCAGTCCAAAATATTAGGTTGAATAATATAAAAATCACTATTTTGAAAGGTCAAAAATAGTTAAATACAAAGCACCAGAGCAAGCAAACGGAGAAAGGAATATCTTTCAACAAATGGTGCAAAAACAACTGATAAAGGGCTATCACCTCCCAGTTTTGTTAGATGACTTCTTCCTACATTTGCCCTATATGCATCAATTACCTAGACATGTCAATTCTATTTCCTAAATGTCAACTCTACGCCCACTTTATTGTTCCCTTTACCACTGCTTGATTTAAGATATTTATCATCTTATCTGAACTACTCTAATGGCCTCAAACTGATCTCTGCCTTCAGACTGTGCCCTACCAACCAATCTTCCTCACTGGCAACTAAGTGATCTTTCCATTCATATCACTGCCTAGCATAAAATTAAAAAGAATTCATCATCTTTCAATAAAATATTAACAAAAGTAAAACTGTAGTCATTTTTATACAAATAGCACAATTTTCATAATCAAATTTAACTGTGTTAAATCACTTACATCATAAAATAATTTTCTATCAGCAGCAAGTCGTTTAGATGCCAGTGTCTTGGTAACATGATAGAAGGTAAGTAATGCTCTGTGCTGTCGAAGATCATCCTGGACTTTAACAGACTCTATAAGAGTGGGAATCAGTTCGGGCCACTGTCTGGGACAATCCAATCTAGCAACTTTTGCGATCAGCACTGCAATTTGAGTTGCAATCTAGAAAGAAAAAATTATCAGAAATAAACATATGAAATCAAGTCAATGGATAAGGAATGCATTCATAGTTAAAAACTACCTGTGGGGTTTTTGTTTTTTTTTTTTTTTTTGAGACAAAGTATAGCTCTGCTGCCTGGGCTAGAGTGCGGTGGCGTCAGCCTAGCTTACAGCAACCTCAAACTGCTGGGCTCAAGCAATCCTCCTCACTCAGCCTCCCAAGTAGCTGGGACTACAGGCATGCACCACCATGCCCGGCTAATATTTTTCTATATATTTTTAGTTGTCCAGCTGATTTCTTTCTATTTTTAGTAGAGACAGGGTCTCACTCTTGCTCAGAGATGGTCTCGAACTTCTGAGCTCAAACGATCTGCCCACCTTGGCCTCCTAGGGTGCTAGGATTACAGGCGTGAGCCACTGCACCTGGCCTATGTGGTTAATTATTCATTTAACAAAAATAATTAAAATTTCACCAAATGACTACTTAAGACAGTGTTTCTCAAAGTGTGGTTCATGGACCCCTGGGAGGCCTAGAACCCTTCTGGGGGTCTATGAGGTCCTCCCTTTCCCAATTACATGTCAGTTTGAAGCTAAGTTTTCTTCATCTAAATTCTACCAAAACAGTATATCACAACAGAGTAAACAAGCAAATATGAAAATCTAGATGTCTTCTTTTAAATAGCCACATGCTGAAGAGATGCAAAAATGCAAAACAATGCCATCCTTCTCCCTAATTTATTGCTCATTTCTTAAAAAACTATTTATGTTAACAAGTATGGTTTTATTATTTTTTAAATAACTAATATTTTTTAATTTCTAAAACAGTAAATACCAACAGATACAACCCTTTGAAGTCTTTAATTTTAGCAGTATAAGGAAGTCCTGCGACCACTAAGTTTAAGAACTACTGACTGAAGAGTAGAAACAAACATCAAATATTAGGTATTTAAATAATGACATTTCTATAGATCAGTGTTTCCCAAATGTTAGTTGCCATAACAGCTAGACAGTGGTTTACTTCTCAATCACCCAAACCCTTCCCAACCACTTTCTGCCCCAATGAAAATAATTCCCTTCTTCTCCATTACCCTCATCTCCTCTGTCTAGGAAATGCAAAGCAGACAAATGAGATCATTTAAACAGGTCAAGATGAAACTGCATCAGAAGTACTGCCAAATACCGTATACTTTAATATGTGAGTTAAAAGAATCAAGTATAACAAATTACTTTGGAAAAACTTAAGAATGCTTGTACCCATAAACAAAACTTACTTTATTCTGAGAAGAAAAACTTCGCTATGAGAAAAAATAAAACTGTATAATCTACTACACATCTGCCACAGAGTGGTGAGAATACTGAAAATGTGATGGATGTAGGAAATAGATAAAAACCTAAAGCCATCCTGTGGTCTTTTTTAAAAAGTGGCAGGGAAGATAATCCAAATCATCAAAACTAATCCCTATGCAGTAAGACTATAAAGATAGCCATGTATCATTTAACAACAGAGATAATGTTCTGAAAAATGTGTCATTAGGCAATTCCATCATTGTGTGAACATCGTAGAGTAACTATATGTGCTATACTTTTATATGACTGGCAGCACAGTAGGCTTGTTTACACTAGCATCACCACAAACTATAGAGTAATGTGTTGCACAACTTTAGGACAGCTTCGATGTCACTAGGCAATAGGAATTTTTCAGTTCCGTTATAATCCTATGGGACCACCATAGTACATGTAGTCCATTGTTGACCAAAATGTCATTAGGTGGCACATAAGGTTTGCTTTCAATACTGGCTCAAAAACTGAAAAACTGAGAAGTATACGAGTATACCTTAAAACAACCTCTGAGTTTTCAATAATAGCCAAATCTAGGCAAAATTCTTAACAGCTACAACTGTATCTTGAAATTTAAAAACCAACAAAGATGTGTATACAAACACCACAAATAAAAACAGTGTAGTAAGTAAGATTTTATTTTTAGTGCCAGAAACAAAATTAGTTTGGAAAAGAAGCAAAAATTAAGAGAAGAGGAAGAATAAAGAGTAATTATCATTCATTTTCTCACTAACCTGGTTTATTGGTTCATTGAAGTTGGTGATGAGCCCTGCCCGCAAAGTAGTTTTCTCCTCCTCTGAGAGGGCACTGTAAAAAGATATGTTTACTACACAAAATAATGCCACCTAATAATAAACGCAGGTAAACACTACTACGAATTTTAACAATGAAAAAGCTTTTTAAACATGTGTCCTGATTGGTTTTGGTAAACAAACAGCATTTTTCCGTTATTTGAATAATGGCACATTGATTAAGTCAAAGCATACAATTCCTTTACAACTGAATAAATAGGAACAACAGGAAATAAGACAAATCCAGAGTAATTAATATGATATTTGATGTTCACTTTTATTGATGTAAAAATAGTTTCCTACAAGAACATTTAATGCCTGGCTAAAAGAAAAATCTATATAAGTAAGTACTGTTCTTCCACTGGCTTTTTTCATAAAATTTGAGTGAGGTTTATAGGAAAAAAAGATTTAGAATCAGAGACTATTTGGGATGGAAGACTTATTAGAAATCCACTAGTTCAAAACCTTCCATTTTACCTCTCTGGAAAGAATAAACACAATATTAATAATGTTGAATGCATATGAAAAAGAAAACTAGAAAGCTAAAGGACAGAGGGAAGTATATTCACTGTATAAGACCTTATACATGCTGAGTTCTGAAGTGTATGAATTTATTGTTTACTTTTTAATTAAATTTTAAAGCCTCATTTTAAGGTTTTCCATTCTGGTTATCATGGAATAGCTGGTTTGAGACAAATCATCCCAACAAGATCAGCTATAAAAGTTGTATTCAATTTTTAAAAAACAAAAAAAAAGTTGAAGGCATCTGTTGCAAACTGAATCGTGTCCCCACAAAATGAAATGCTTAAATCCTAAACCCAAGTATCTGTGAATGTGATGTTATTTGGAAATAGAATCTTGGCAGATGTAATCAAGTTAAGATGAGGTCATACTGAATTCCACTGAGCCCTAATCCAATGACTAATGTCCTTATAAGAAGAGGAAAATCTGGACACAGAGGAGACTCAGGAAAGACAGTCATGTGACAATGAAGGCAGAGATTAGAGTGATGCAACTACAAACGAAGAAACACCAAGGATTGCCAGCCACCACCAGAAGTTAGGGAGACATGGAAGAATTCTTTCCTAGAATCTTCAGAGGGTGCCCAACCTTGCCAACACCTTGATTTTGAACTTGTCTCCTGAGTTGCAAGAGCATAAATTTCTGTTGTAATCTTAAGCCACCAAGTTGTGGCGATTTGTTACAGCAGCCCCAGGAAACTAATACAGGACCTAAAAACAATCCAGGCAGCCAGGACTTGAAGGATCTAGGTCTCAGAGAAGGGAATAAACTGTGATGAACCATTAAATAGTACTTTTCCCCTTTAGGCATGTATCCACAAGAAATTAAGCTGAAAGCAGCAGCTAGGAAACTAAAGAGCTAAGGAGAGATTTCAGCAGGTCTTACAGTGCAGAAGAGACAATAATTAAAGTTCACAGCCCACCAAAGCAGTGTGGTAAACAACCAAGACTTGCACTTGAAACCTCAGGGAGGCTGAAACCTGCAATTAACAGTAAACGAGAAAGAGATCACCCTCAACTGTACCAAGGTTGAAGTCATACTCCATTTGCTTGCTCAAAGAAAATTAAATTCTCTCTGAAGAAAGATAACAGAATTCAAATCCCCTCCAATTTTAACTACATGATGTTCGGCATTCAATCAAAATTTACTAAGCATACCAACACATAGGAAAAAATGACTGAAACCAAAACACAAAAACAGGAGTACAGACATTGTAGTTACCAAAATCACACTTAAAATAATTATAAATATATTCAAGAAAATAAGGTGAAGAATTTCACCAGATAACTGGAATCTATTTTTTTTTAAATATCAAAGGGAAATCCCAGAGCTGATTTAAAAAAAAGTGAAATAAAGGTAACAAACTGGAAGACAGGTCAGTGGAAAATATCCAGATTAAAGTATAATGACAAAAAAAGCATTTCTGCTTCTGAGAGGGTTCACTGACAGCAGATGAGCCCTTAAAAAAATAATAACAGCAGTTCTTCAGGCAGAAGACAAACAGACCCAGATGGAAGCAAAGCACGGCAACAGTGAAAGAAATGAAGAACACTAGAAAGGTAAATTTAAACGAATACTGTTGACAAGACAATATAAAATAACATTTTGTAGGATTTAAAATATATGCAGAATTAAAGTATACAACAACAACATCATTAAAAACAGGAATGTCTACATAAAGTATTATTACAAGGTTCTTGCATTATTTAGAAAAAGTAAAGTACTAATATAAGGATAGTCTCAAAGGATGCATGTTATAACATGTAGGAAAACCACTTGAGCAATAAACATGTACTAAACAAGCTTTTAGGGGGAAAAACTGAGGAATAAAAAATTTGTTTTCCCTCCTTATCTGTAACTTTGCTTTCTGTGGGTCAGACGAGGTCCAAAGATAGTAAATGGAAAACTTCAGAAATATACACTGCTAAGTTTTAAACTGCACATCATTTTGCGTAGCATGATGAAATCTCCCACCATCCTACTCTGTCCAGCCTGGGACGTGAACTACCTGCCCCTTTGTCCAGCATATCCATGTAAAATATGCTACTTGCCCATTAGTCATTTAGTAGCTGTCTTGTTATCAGATCGAAGGGTTCAGTTCTACCCCCAGTTTCAGGCATCCACTGGCAGTCTTAGAACCTATTATCCCCAGAGAAGAGGGAACTACTATAAGCCAAAGTTAGACAAGAAAAAAAAAAAAAAGGAACAAAGATCACAGACAAATAGAAAACAATGTGTGGGTGGTAGATTTAACCTCAACTATATTATTGATTACATTAAATGTAAATGGATGTAATGCTAAAATTAAAAGACGCTTATATCGGATAAAAAACAAAATCCAACTATTTGCTGTTTATGATAAACACATTTTAAATAGAACAACACACATCACTGAAACAAAAAAGCAGGAAAAGATATACCATGCAAATACTAATCATAAGAAGGCTGATGTGGCTCTATTAATAACAGACAAACTAGACTTTAAGCTAAAACATATTACTAGAGATAAAGAGAAACATTTCATAATTATGATAAGGTCGATTAAACAGGAATAAAAACCCCGAGTTTATATAGAGCCTTAATATAGAAAGACCAAAATCAGAAGAAAAAGAAAAAGTAGGCAAGTTCATAATCATATTTAGAGATTAACACACTTCTCTCAATAACTGATGGAAAAAGCACAAAATCAAGAAGGACACATAAGATTTGAATAGCACAATTAACAAATTTGACCTAATTGACATAGAAAACACTATAATCCACAACAGCAAAACACATTTTCTTCTCAAGTGCATATAAAAGATTCACCAAGACTTTATGTTGGATCATAAAGGAAGATAGCATATTTCAAAGAATGAAATCAGTAATAAAAAAGTAACTAAAAAGCCCCATATTTGGAAATTAGGTAATATACTTCTAATTAACCTATAGTTCCAAAAAGAAATCACACAGGAAATTTTAAAATATTTTTAACTGAATGATAATGAAAATACTACATATTAAGACTTGTGAAACTAAAGTCACTATTACAAGAAAAGCCTTAATGCTTTAAATGCATATATAAGAAGAAAAACTGAAAATTCTCTAGGTGTCCATCTCAAGAATCTAGAAAAATAACAGCAAATTAAATCCAAAAAATTAATATAAAGTACATCAAGCCTTATAAGGAAAAATAACTAGCATAAGGATAGACAAATAGGCCAATAGGACAAAACTGAGAATCCAAACCAGACTGAAACATATAAAGTGCCTGTATAACAAGGGTACCATTGTAATGCAATGGGAAAAGAATATATGTTGCTGCCTCTGCTTCATATATGCACCTTCCACAAAAATAAATTCCAGATGGATATACCCCTAAATGAGAAAAGTAAAACAAAGCTTCTAGTAGAAAACAGAATATTTTTGTGACCCTGGGCTGAGCAAAAATTTCACAACTAGGTCCCAAAAGAACTAATCATAAAAGAAAGGTAGTTAAACTTCATTAAAATTAAGAACTGTTAATAAAAAGACACAATTATAGAAGTGAAAGCCAAGTTACGAAGTTGGAGAAGATATTTTCAATATGTATATTCGACAAAGGACTCATATCCAAAATATATATAAAGTCCCAAAAATCGATCAATAAGATAACCCAAATTATTTTAATGTGCAAATGGCAGGCCCTTCACAGAAGAGCATACCCAAATGACCAATAAGAATATAAAAGGTACTCACTGTTCATTAGGAAAATGCAAACTAAAATTACCAAGCCCACCCGAATGACTAGAATGAAAGATCAGACCAACTATTGAGAATGTGGAGCAAATGCCAACACTCACATGTTGATGGGAGCACAAATCAGTATAAACAGTCTGAAAAACTAGTTGATAGTTATCTACTAAAGCCGAACATACATGTGAATATAAATGGCAATAAAATGCACTTACGTGCAAATAGCTTCTGGAGTGCCAACAGTGTTCTACCTAGTTGCAAGTGGCAGTTACACAGGTGTGTTCATATTATAAACTTTCAAACCACACCCTTCATATGTGTACTTTTTAAGTATGTTATATATCATACTTCAATGAAAGTTCACAAAAACCTTAACAGTGACTTACTCAAATGAGAAAACAAGATTAAGATAAACATTTAGGAGTCAAGCCCAATACAGGCCTTTGTCTTCCCATGAGAAATGATCTCTTTAACCCTTTTATAAACAAGCCGTACTTTCCAGCTTTAATAACTCCCTTCTATCATCAAATCCCTGACATAATGTTTTTCTCCTGTAATGTTTTGCTTCAAGCTTTAAATTCAAGTTTCCTTTTATGCCAAGTTCACCAATTTCCATGGTTTTCATAATTCTAATTAAAAGTATATAACATAATGACTAGATATGAAAATAGAGAGATAGAAACCACGCAAAAAATATACAGATGCTCCTTACAATGGGGTTATATCCCAATAAATCCATTGGAAATCGAAAATATTGTTAAGTTAAAAATGCGTTTAATATACCTAACATATCAAACATCATAGCTTAGCTAAGCCTACCTTAAACATGCCCAGAACCCTTACATTAGCTTACAGCTGGGCAACCTCATCTAACACAAAGCCTATTTTATAATAAAGTGATAAATATCTCAAGTACTTTATTAAGTACTGTACTGAAAGTGAAATACAGAATGGCTGTATGGGTACTCAAAGTACAGTTGCTACTGAATTCATATGCTTTCACAACCATAGTAAAGTTAAAAAATTATTAAATCAAACCATCGTAAATTGGGTACCATCTGTATACACATTAAAAAAATAAGCCATTAACCTGGAGAAAAGTCATGTGTTCATTAATTTTCCAATAATAGTTAACTTTCCAACTTTAATTTTATGCACGTCATCAATAGATGAATTAAGACTATATCCCAAGCAGGAATTTAATAGTATCTAATTATATAGGACCCAGGTAAACTGCATTGTGTATAGTAACGATATATAAGTTTAAGTTAGTTAACTCTCATTCTGTGAAAATAATGGTAAGAGTAGGAACTATATAAGATTAAACTTAGATAAGAACATAACAAATAGATTTTTTTAAGTGTTTCAAATTTAAATATAAATTCAGTTACTGGCCAGGCCTGGAAGCCCATGCCTATAATCCTGACACTTAGGGAGGATGAGCAAAGAAGACTGCTTGAGACTAGCAATCCAAAACCAGCCTGGGCAACATAGCAAGACCCCATCTCCACAAAATATTAAAAAATAAGTCGACGTGGTAGTGTGAACCTATAGTCTCAGCTACTCAGGAGGCTGAAGCAGAAGGATAGCTTGAGCCCAGGCGTTCGATGTTGCAGTGAGCTATGATCACACCACTGCACTCCAACCAGGGTGACAGAATGAGACCCTGTCTCAAAAAACATGAAAAAAAAGTTCAATTACTAATCTGACATTCTCACTCCCTTTTCTAAGTACATTCACCTCCTTCCTAGCTTTTATCTCAAATATGTACTAAAAGAAACAGCTTGGGACTTAACTACCTAATGCTGTATGATTTCTCCCTAACTTTTTAAACTTAAGCTAAATTCCAGCTTTTAATTCTTTATGTAAAAGTACAAGCTAAAATATTCAATCATAATTTACTCTCCATTCAAAACGGTCATTTATATATATTTTTTATATAATCATTAAAACAAAATGAATTTTAGGAGACATGTAAAATTTAATGGAATAGAACAGTAGAAATGTTTGTACTGCTGGGTCATTTCCTATAATCAATAATGTACAATTTTTCATCATAAACTACTTCATTTCTCCCAAAATCACAAATTAATCCTTAACAAAAAGATGAGATGGGTTTGCTTTAAACCATAGTATCCTAAGTGCAGCATAAAAATATTCTACTTGCTTCCAATATTATTCAAAGACATGTTTTATACACACCTTGAAGGACTTAGGTTTTAGAAAGGGTTTATGAATGAGAATTTACAGAGCTATAGTGCCATCTACTGGAGAACAAAGATCACATTACTTCTTCAGCAAAGTTCACTACTTATATTTCTATCAAACAAATGCCAGGGTCATGTCTACACTGTCTTTCAATCAAATATATAACATGTAATTAACTATTAAGAGAAATCTGCTAACTTACCCACCGGCATGGCAGTTACAATGGAATATAAAGAGATTACAAACGTATATATACTACCCCATTCCCAACTCAGGCAAGAATGCTGAAGACTCAGGAATTAACATCCAGTTGGTTCAGAAATGACCAGGGATTTCCTTCTCAGTGGCTTTTTTCTAAATCCTAACCTAACCTTATACTTTCTTTTCTTGGGACAAGGTCTCGCTCTGTTGCCCAAGCTGGTCTTGAACTCCTGAACTAAAGCAATCCTTCTGCCTCAGCCTCTAGAGGAGGTGGGACAACTGCCACCAAACCTGACTTATACTTCTTTTAAGGGGAGGGAAAAAAAGGGTTTTTTCCAACATGATTCACTCAGCATCATCCTCAAAAACAGAAGGCCAACATGACACAAACACAGAGAAAAAAATCCATGAAGAAAAACAATAATATAGCTGTTGATCTGTAATTAACTATGTAGAATACTTGTGTTTTTCAGTAGTGAACACACTTTTTTAATATTTTTTTCTTTTAAATATCAAACACTTCATGAATTCCCATGTTATCCTCTATAGGGACCATGCTAATCTTCTCTGTATTGTTCTAATTTTAGTATATGTGCTGCAAAAGTAAGTACTAACGCATTCTTTTACATAAATAGGTACATTCTTAAACTTTCCTGAATTCAGAAAGAAATACACTGGAGGGGAGGATGTTAGGGGAGCAATGGAACTTACTGAGGTGCTACACGTCTCCAATAGCGATCAATTCCATTTTTAAAATACAGCACAGCAAGCCACCTTACATTTATATCCAGTGTATGGTTTGTGAAAATATTCTGTAAATAAAAAACACAGTATTAGAATGAACATGTAATTAGTGAAAAAATGATTAATATACCCACAACGAAGTATGGATAGATCATTCAATTAAATGTTTAAATTTTATCACTACAATATCATATTGATATTTTCTAAATATATACAGTTCTGCAATTCATGTAAGAATTCATAGCATGTTAATTTTTTATGCTGAGTAATGAATATGTGGAAATTCAATATACTATTCTGCTCTTAGGTATGTTTGAAAATTTTTCTAGTAAAAAAGTAAATCCGGAAATAAGCAAACCTAATTATATTTAAAATGAATACAATAACCCCACACACATCCAATAAAAATAAATAACTTCTAAATTAAAAAAGAAAAAGTAGACCCACTACAGTACATCAAAGAGTTCTAAGGAGACAAAGCCCCTGGGTTGTTAATACATGCTATGAAATAAACAACCTATTTCATAGCAACACAATTATGCTTACAAGTAAGTTTGACAGCAGAACATTTTTAAGTGATATAAACCAGATGCGATGTGAATAATTTCATCTCAAAATTAACCACTGCTCAAAAAATGTATTCACTGTGTTAATCCAAATAATAATAATAACCCACACAAGCCCTCACTTTGCACAGTAGTAAGAGACCATAAAAATAACTGTGCAAGCTAAATCATGCAACAGGATCTTAATAATCAAGGGGAAAATTACAATTGTTCCGTGACCTTTAAAAATTTCAGTCAGAACATTACAAAGACCTTACTACCAGCAATTCTAAATAAATGTACAGGTAAATAAAAGGAATAGTAAAACTAATATTTAACTGTAATTTAAAACATTACAATAATAAGTTTTCTACAAAGAAATATAAAATACTTTAATTCTTATCTAGAATAGTTGGTGATAAGAAAAATGTAGGAATGAATGTGTTACGTACTCACTAAACAATGAATGCAATTACACTATACCTCAGACCAAAATCAACTCAAATCCCCAGAGAAGACCTCTTCTATACACAACCTTGTGTGGGAAAATCCCAAAGCCAAAAATAATGATGTGGAAGTATGTTCTTTGCTACAGGAAAATATATGTTAAACATTTTAGAAAATCATGTGCACATACCAAAAAAAAAAAAATTATAAAGATAGGTGTATAACTTTCATTTATTCCTTAAGACCCCTGACAACTAAGTCAGAGTCCCTCTTTTGGGTCTCCATTATAAAAGAAAGAATGTAGTTTTCTTTCACCACATTCATCACACTTGACTTTGACACATTACATGTCTACCTTCAGCACTAGACAGAGTCTTGTCTCATGCCTGGACTCTAATCTAGCATAGCGCCTGGCACAGCAGAAAACTTCATACTTATCTATTAAGCAAATGAGTGAATGAATGGAATTAATGTGGGAATATTGTGGAAGTTGGTAGGTCTCATTCAGTCCGTCTCAGGCATCCTTGGGGAACCAAGAAAAGTCAAGTTGCAGATGTCAATCCAAGTAGAAATATATTAAAGTACTTTGAATAACAGGACTGGAACATAAGTCCAAGATCAGGTATACAAATTTGGCAGACTAGAACGGATAGCTCGGCTAAATGAATTAAATGTGCCAAGACGGTGAGTAGAAGGAAACATGAAGACTTGACTTAAATACAACAGCTTTTAAATCTGGTGGTTTTTAAGGTCCAGCAGTAACTAAAGTAAGAAATTCTAAAAGTTTTATATTTTGGCCTGAAAAAAGCAGAAGGCTAATTACAGAGCATATTCACTTAAATAAGCATACAGGGAGTAAAGACAGAAACTTTCTGAAGATTTATACTTTGCTCAAAATTTACAAACATGATGCTGGGATTATATTAAAAAGCAAGATATTTTTATTATCTTAAAATCAATCTCTTTTTTTACCTTTTTGTTACTGAGTCGAATAGCCAATTTTCATGTTATATTCAGAATAACAAGTATGACTCTAAACACTTAATTTCCCTTACAGGCATGACCAATATCTTCTTAAATTTAACAAAAAACTCAAACTTTTTAGCCAAGAAGTTAAAATATATATGTTAAGTTGTTATCATTTATTCTATTTAATAAGATATGGTAAACAATATTGCTTCAAATTTATTACCCAGTCACAAATATTGGGTCAATTTCTGAGCGAATCAATAGCCTCACTGCTCTGACCAGAAACTAAAAGTTCTCAGTTTCTCAGAGGAAAAGAATAGGGAAGGCTCTCAACACAAAAAGACTTCTTTCATTCTGGCATTGAGAAATAATTAGCAATTTTTATTAATTAGCCACAAACTGTAAGCTCCAAGGAAGATTTGGTTAAAGCACATATTATTAATTAAATCATCATACTGTTTCCCAGAACACCCAGGAAAAGATCAGATATGTTGGCCAGGCGTGGGGGCTCAAGCCTGTAATCCTAGCACTCTGGGAGGCTGAGGCAGGAGGACGCTTGAGGTCAGGAGCTTGAGAACAGCCTGAGCAAGAGCAAGACCCTGTCTCTCCTAAAAATAAAAAACTTAGCCGGGGCATTGTGGTTCGGGAGCTGAGGCAGGAGGATCACTTGAGCCCAGGAGGTTGAGGTTGCAGTGACCTATGATGATGCCACTGCCCTCTATTCCTCAGTCTATTCCACTGACTGAGTGAGATTCTGTCTCAAAACAAAAAAAAAAAAAAAAAAAAAAAGAACAAAAGAACAATGCTTTAAAATGAAATACATTGAGCACAGCATTCCTGAATCTGATGCTGCAGTACAGATACCTGAACAACTATGGCAACATCATTAATTACAGTAGGGATGAAGACAAAAAATGAAGGTGTACTACCTATAGTCATGATGTCAGCATTAAGACGCTAAAACTGAAAAACAGTACAGTGTTGTCTTCTAATGAGGTACTACAAATATTCTGCTTGATTATTCATATATTTATCAATAAATATTTCTTAAAGACCCTCAATAAGCCACATATTAAGTTAATAAAATATTGGCAGTGGCAACATCAGCCAAACATATGGATCAGTTTCCTTAAAGAAATCCCCAATAAAACTAGGTTTTTAGAATAATTAAAAGAGTGGTGTCTCATCTTATCAAAAATAAAAATAAATTACTTTATAACAACTTACCAACAACACTGAATAGAAACCAGGCTGGGTCTCCCACTGTTTCAACTGCTCCTCTGCTGGTTTTAACACAGTAGTATCCTGACTGGTGGCCTGTGTTAAGACCTGAAGAACAACAGTGCTGGCACTATTGAGATCCATGGAAACCTGGCAGTGATAAATTCACATACTTAAATGTACATTATAAGTAATAAAAAATTAACAGTAACATAAATTTATGTTCTGAAGTACTCCTATACTTCATTCACTCACTCCTTCATGTTTCCACTTGATTTCTACCTTTTCTATGTACCATCCATACTCTTAAAACTTCCATAGTTCAAATTACTTTTGCTTAAATCAATTTATTTCTAAAGGAAACTGTCTTTTCTTGTTCCATAAATAGAAGTTAATAGTAAATGGAGAGGTAGGGGCTGGGACACATACACAAAACCCAAAGTTTCTAAATTCTAGTTAAATATCATTGTTTGCCCAAGACTGAGCATAATGCCTTCTGCCTTTCTTTTAAAAAGATTAATAAGTGTTATAAAGGTATTAACCACATACTAGTGCCCAACTTTATCCTTGAGAAGATCAGAAGGAAGAAAATTGAAGAAGAACTGCTTTGACTCATTGGTAAGTACCTTCTAACATCATCTTACATGCCAACAATGGTACATGTCCAAATCATTTTAAGAAATATAGAAAGATAAATGCATACTCAGAAAATGCTGAAAAATAACCAAACTGAACCATTCAACAAAAATATAAAACCTAAGTCAGGTCATCTAATCCTGTATCACATATTTGAAGCCCTTCTATAAATACATGAACAATTTATTGAATTCTCTAGGATTCTGTTTCTAATCACTCCCAAAATTATGTACAATTGTATATTTGGCAAGTATGTATAGTTGTTCACAATGTATATGCACAAAATATGTAAGATTAAAATTGAAAGCTAAAAATTGATAGAAAATAAATCTAAGTTCTCAGTACAGAGGTGACTGGGAATTAGCTTTCTGCTACCAGCTATATCTAAAACTGAAGAATGTTCCAGACAGTAAAAGTCTGAAAGTCAGGCCAGGCATGGTGGCTCACACCTGTAATCCTGGCACTTCAGGGGGACGAAGTGGGAGGATGGCTTGAGGTCAGGAGTTCTAGACCAGCCTGGGCAATAAGCGAGACCCTGTCTCTACAAAAAGTTAAAAAATTAGCCGGGTGTGGTGGTACATGCCCTATAATCCCAGCTACTCGGGAGGCTAAGGCAGCAGGATCCCTTGACCCCCCCAGAGTTGGAAGCTGCAGTGAGCTATGACGATGCCACTGCACTCTAGCCTGGGTGACATAGTAAGACCCTATCTTTAAAAAAAAAAAAAAAACAGTCTGAAAGTCATTAACCTATAAAGAATATAGCCAAAGCAAATGACTCCTTTAGTACAAGGGTTATATTAATAATTAAGTTTCAGGGAAAGGGAAGGTCTCAAATGTTGATTCAATAAGAAATTTACCTAAAATATGAGAAATTTTAAGGAAAATCAAACATTTGTAAAGCATTTTAAAGTAAAGCAGGGCTCATCTAAAACACAAAAACTTCACTGTACCATCTTAAGAAGGGCCTAATAACTGGAATCTGAAAAATTCTACCAATTAGCCATAGAGTTGGATTAATATTTTAAATTAGCACTCTGTTCTTAACTATATTTTAGAACTGACTAGGGTGCCTTGTGTAATATTAGTGTATTGTCTCCCTCATTAACTGAAATTGTCTTGAACAATATAAAATTTCTGTGTTTATTAGCACTTGAAAACAAGTAAATGGATTTTCACTCAATTTAGAGGGCCTGTTGGTAATGTATGACTTCAAAAACAGGATATATAAAAGAAATTCACTTTATTGAGGTCCTGGTAGATACTTTAAAAAGATAGGCAGTATGTTTTGCTATCTAATAGAAATATAATGCAAACTATGAAAACAAGCTATGTATGTAACTTTACATTTCTGTTAGCCACATTAAATGGTAAAAAATGTGAAATTAATTCTAATATATATTTAACTTGATATATCCCAAAATGTTATCATTTCAACATATAATCAATATCTTTAAAATACTGAGATATTTTACATTCTTTTTTTACACTAGGTCTTCAAAATCTTGTCTATATTTTACATTTAAAGCACATCTCACTTCAAACCACACTTCAACAGCCCCATGTGGCTAATGGCTACCATATTAGCACAACTCTAGGAAAGCCCTATTCAAAGTGTGATCCAAAGGCTGGTAGCACCAGTATTACCTGGGACCCTCATAAAAATATAAATTCTCTATCCTCTCTTCAAACCTAGCAAATGAGAATAGCAGCAGGAGTTAGGAAGGCAAAAATCTGTGTTTTAATAAGTTCTCTAGGTCAATCTTTTAATTGCCAAAGTTTATGAAGCACAACTTTAAAAGATCTAAAACTGAGGTACATCTAAAAGTCCAACTCCACTGCTAATGCACTGACTTATAGTTGAACTGTTCTCACAAGGAAACTAACAGTCTAGGGTATGAAAAGCAGGGATTTATTCACTCTCTACCAAGCTATGCAAGAGCAGCCAGCTCAAATTAAAAGTTTTACAAAATAAACTAATATTCGAGCATATATTATATGCCTAGCTAAGTGCTTCATTCATTTATTCCTAACAAGAATACAATGTGGCAATCCATTTTTTACGTAAAAAATTAAAGGGCCAGGCGCAGTGGCTCACACCTGTAATCCTAACACTCTGGGAGGCTGAGGCAGGAGGATTGCTTGAGGTCAGGAATTTGAGACCAGCTTGAGCAAGAGCAAGACCCCATCTCTACTAAATATAGAAAAATTAGCCAGGCATGGTGGTGTGTGCCCATAATCCCAGCTACTTGAGAGGCTGAAGCAGGAGAATCGCTTAAGCCCAGGAGTTTGAGGTTGCTGTGAGCTAGGCTGACGCCAGGGCACTTTAGCCCAGGTGACAGAGCGACACTTCATCTCAAAAAAAAAAAAAAAAAATTAAAGATCAGAGACTTTACCTTGCCAAGGCCACAATCTAGTAAGTGGTACTGCTTGGACTTGAACACCAACGCCACTCGTCTTAATAAGTATCCTTGAGAGACAAAATCAACATCTAAGTTATCTTTGTAGTGCTGGGAGCCAGCCCAACAGGATACATGACATATGCTTAATAAATATTTGCTGAATAAAGGAAGGTGATCAATTCTGAACAATAAACTACTTCACTCTTAACCACATGTTAGCTAATTAACTCATTTATTCAATAAAACTGCTGAAAGCCTACTGTGTGCCAGGCATCATCTAGGTATAGAGAAGATAGTAGTGAAAAAAACAGTGCCCCTGTTTCATGTAGCTTACATTCTAGTAGAAGACAGATCTATAAAAAGGAAAAAAAAAAAAGAGGTAGTGATATGAAGAAAATAAAATAACATTAAAGACTGACTGCAAATGACTGTGTACTTTAGATTGAGTATTCAAGGAAAAGCTTCTCTGAAGTGACATTTATGAGAGACATGAATGAAAACAGAGATCCAGCCAGGCAAAGATCTAAGGCAGAGCTCCCGATAGAAAAAAACAGCTAGAAGTAAAGGTCTTGGGATTAAAAACAAACTTAAGAAGGCCAGTGTGACTCACTTGTTGTAAGAAAAGGAGAAAGTGGTACAAGATGAAGTTGGAGAAGTAAGCAGAAACAGATCACGTAGGACTTTATGGGGCAAAATAAGGTCTCTGAATTTATATACAGGTATGAAAAAAGCCATAGGATAGGAACAATATATGAACATAGTGATATCAACATATGAATAGAGAAAGGCTCTACCAAAACCCATCCCCATCCCACCACCATCACCATAGAAAGAAATAAAAAAAAAAAAAGGCATAGCCTTGTTTGGGGCTACTACTTGAAAAATCACTGAATACTGTCAAACCCCAAAGGAATTTTCCCCTAGAGCAAAAACTTATGCAGAGAACTCACATAAACACACACCTTATCTCTGACCTTCCCAGCAAAGTAATCCCTAAGTCTATGTACTCTTATCCTCATGCCCCATTTACCCTCACCATTTACCTGTTCTAATGAAAGATGTTAGAGTTTCCCATCCATACTTCCCTCCAGCACCCTGTCCATGCAGGTCCTCTCCAGAAATATATGCCCTGTTTTTGTCTCGCCTTGCTTTGAACTTTGCTCCCATGAAGTCCATAAAGTCTGTGAGGAAGAGCTCACTTCATACATTTTTAGAGCACCAATTTTGTGCCAGGCACTGCAATAGTTGATAGGATGATAAGAATCAGAAAGGTCTCTGTGTTCAACCCAAATTCTGTGGGTTACTGGGGTGAAAAGCAGAGGAAATCATTCTTATTATTAAAATAAACTGTGGGGCCAGGCACCGTGGCTCATGCCTGTAATCTCAACACTCTGGGAGGCTGAAGTAGGAGGATCACTTGAGCCCAGAAATTCGAAACCAGCCTGGGCAATATAGCAAGACCACATCTCCACAAAAAATAAGAAAAATTAGCAGGGTGTGGTGGTTCGCACCTGTAGCCCTAGCTATTCATGAGGCTGAGGCAGGAGCCCAGGAGTTAGAGGCTGCAATGAGCTTTGATCATGCCACTTGCACTCCAGCCTGGGCAACAGAGCAAGACCTTTTCTCAAAAAAAAAAAAAAAAAAAAAAAAAATTATGAAAAATAAGTTTTTAGCATAGCAGTTGGCACTCAGAGTATTATCTCTCACACAGAAACAATACGAGTGGTTCATCTAATGGGTAAAAATCCAAAGCCCAAAGGCATACAGATGTGCCTATAGTTGGAAACGTATAAATATTCATTAAATGAAACAAGTAAACAAAAGAAAACTCAGCACCTCTACCTGCCACCAACAGATAGACTTTACAGGCCTGCAGTGTCTTTAATTTCCGCCATAATTTTCTTTAGAGTACTTCATTATGTGTGTTTGTTCCTAGTTTCAGGGCATTTCACACAAACAATAACCCCACCAAGTCTATTAAATGTTAATGCAGTAAGTAAGTGGACTGACTTAGAAAAAGAGATGTAAAACTTGAAGATAAGAGAATTTCAAAATCAAAAAAGGTTCCCACAGTGAAATAATTTATTAAGCCATGGATCAATAACAGATGGTAAAACCATTAAGTGAAAAAATAGTTGTGAAGGAACAGAATGTTCCAGTGTGTCAAGGATCATTACACAGATTACTCGCTAATTACAATGAAGAAACAAGCAAATATTTAAACTGAAGAAATCTGTCAGTCACCAGTTTAACCAAGAACCCAAACTTGGTTTGGGTTAGTATCAGCAACAGCAAAACAACTTGACTTTAAGTGCCTCCAGATGCAATGCAATAAGTCTACAGCCTTACCTCTGAAACACACAAAAAAAGTTCAACATTAATCTAATCAAGATTTGGCCTCAATTCCAGTTTAAAAGAATTAAAGGAGGCCAGGCTGCGCTTTGGTGGCTCAAGCGCTTGTAATGCCAAGTGCCTTGGGAGGCCAAGACCAGAGGATTGCTTGAGGCCAGGAGTTAGAGACTAGCCTAGGCAACATGGCAAGCTCCTAGGCAACATGGCAAGCTCCTGTTTCTACAAAAAAAATTTAAAAATTAGCCAGGTGTGGTGGTGCGTACCTCTAGTACTAGCTACTTAGAAGGGCTGAGGCAGGAAGATTGCTTGAGTCCAGGATTTCAAAAGAATAGCAAGAATCTCTGGTTCTTGAGCTACAAACCCAGGCCTGTCCCACAGTGTAACAGAAGCTCTACTCCAGGAAGATACAGTCAAGAACACAGGGCTTTCTCTCATCCCAGCTCCTAGCATAAGGCTACGGTTTCTCCCCAGGCAGACAGGCAGCCAGAACTTCTCATCTACCCCAGCTATGTGCTGGCAGAAGTTCTATTTTAAACAAGCACAGCTAGTAGTCTTGGGCTCACTTCTTCCATCCAGGTACCCCTTCTGGAACAGAAGCTCTACCCCAGGGCAGCAGGCAAAGAACAATGAGCCTCAATTGCGCCCATATCAGCTTGCTCAAAGGGCAGAGGTATCACACCAGGAACAGTAACAGTTGGAGACTTTAATATTCCATTTTCAATAATGAATGGAACAATAAGGAAGAACATCAACAAGGACGTAACAGTCTTGAACAGGGTACAGTGACTTATGCCTGTAGTCCCATCTACTCAGGAGGCCGAGGCAGGAGGATCATTTGAGCCCAGGTTGCAATGCACCAATCATGTTACCACACTCCCCCTGGGTGACAGAGTTTTGGAGACCCTGTTTCTAAATAAATAAGTCTTGAACAACATTATACACAAACTAAACCTAAAAGACATTTACAGAACACTCTACTCAACTACAACAGAATGCACACAAACATTCTTCTCAAGTACACTTGGAACATTCTCCAGGATAGACCACATGCTAGACCACAAAACAAGACTCAATAAATTTAAAAGGACTCAAATAATACAAATACATTCTCTGATCACAATCAATAACAGAAAGATATATGAACAATTCACAAATATATGGAAATGAAACAACACACTCCTACATAATCAATAGGTCAAAGAAATTATAGGGAAATGAGAAAATACTTTGAAATGAATGAAAATGGAGACAATATAATAAAACATATGAGATGTAGCTAAAGCAGTGCTTAAAGGGAAATTTATAGCTGTAAATGCCTATATAGTCATCCCTCAATATCTGAGGGGGACTGGTTGGAGGAACCGCTGCAGATACCAAAATCTGAGGATGCTTAAGTCCCTTACATAATATAAAATGGCACAGTAGTATTTGTATATAACATAAGCATGTACACATCCTCCCATATACTTTAAATCATCTCTAGATTACTTATAATACCTAATGCAATGAAAATGCTATGTAAATAGTTGTTTTACTGTATTGCTTTTTTATTTGTATTTTTTTAATTTTTGTATTGGTTTATTTTTACTTTTTTTTTAATATTTTCAATCTACAGTTGGTTGGACCCACAGATGCGAAATCTGAAAACACAGAGGGCTGATAGTATTAAAAAAAAGAAAGAAAGATTTTGTTATGGATTAAATGTTTGTGTCTTTTCCCTGCCCCCCACCACCCCAAAATTCATATTGAAATCAATGCTCAATGTGATGGTATTTGGAGGTGGGACTTTTGGGAGTTAACTCGGTCAGGAGGATAGAACCTTCACGAATGGCATCAGTGTCCTTATAAGAAATGCCAGGGAGCTAGCTCACTCTCTTTCTGCCATGTAAGGATACAAAAAGACAGTCTGCAACCCAGAAGAGGCCCCTTATCAGAGCCTGAACATGCTGTTACCCTGATCTCAGACTCACAGCCTCCAGAACTGTGAGAAAAAAATCTGTTTATAAGCAACCCAGTTTATGCTATTTTGTTACAGCAGCCCTAACTGGCTAAGACAGATCTCAAATCAATAACCTAACCTTCCACCACAAGACACTAGACACTAAATACACAAGAGTAAACTAAGACTGAAGTAAGCAAAGGAAAGAAATAAAAATTAGAACAGAAAATAATGAAATAGAAAATAGAATAGAAAAAAAAAAATCAATAAAACCAAAAGTTGGGTTTTTTTTAAAGATCAATAAAATCAACACACAACACCTTTAGTTAAACTAATCAACAAAACCAAGGGAAGATGTGAATTAGTAAATCAGGAACAAATGAGAAGACATTGTTACCAACCTTACATAAATAAAAAGGATGAGAGGAAATGCTATGACCAGTTGTATGCCAAAAAACTAGATAATCTACAAGAAATCACAAATTTCTAGAAAAATATAAACTACTGAAACTGAATCAAGAAGAAATAAAAAATCTAAATAATACATGTAACAAGCAAAGAGATTGAATTAGTAATTTTAAAACTTCCCACAAAAGCCCAGGACCACATGGCTTCCTGGTGAAGTCTCTCAAACATTTAAAAAAGAATAACAATACTCCACTAACTGTTCTAAAAAAAATAGAAGAGGAGGGACCACTTCATAATTCATTCTATGAGGCCAGTGCTACTCCAATACCAAAACCAAACAAAGACATCACAAGAAACTACAGACCAGTATCTCTTGTGAATACAGAAGCAAAAATCATCAACAAAATACTAGCAAACAAAATCCAGTGACATATAACAAGGATTATACACCATTACCTGGTGGAATTTATTCCAGAAATGCAAGCTTGGTTCAACAACTAAAAATCAACTAATGTATTACATCACATCAACATAATAAAAGACAAAAACCACATGATCATCTCAATAGAAATAGAAAAACCATTTGACAAAATCCAATATCCTTTTATGATAAGAACACTCAATAAACTAGGAATAAAAGGAAACTTCCTCAATTTGATAAAGGGCATCCAGGCATCCATGGAAAACTCACAGTTAATATCACACTTAACACTGTATGCTTTTTCCCCAAGATCAGGAACAAGACAAGGTTGTCTACTCTCATCACACATTCAACATTATACTGGAGGTTCTAGCCAAGTAAATTAGAAAGAGCATCCAAACTAGAAAGGAAGAAATAAAACTATTTACATTTACAAATGACATATCTTATATGTAGAAAAATCCTAAGGAATGCATTATACTATTAAACTAATAAGTAAGTTCCATAAGGTTACAGGGTACAAGATCAGTATACAAATATCAACTGTATTTCTACATACTAGCAATAATCTGAAAATTAAATCAAGAAAATAATTTGAGCCAGGCACAGTGGCTCACTCCTGTAAACCTAGCACTCTGGGAGGCCAAGGCAGGAGAGTTGCTTAAGCTCAGGAGTTTGAGACCAGCCTAAGCAAAAGTGAGACCCTGTCTCTACTAAAAATAGAAAAAGGTGTGATGGCATGCACCTGTAGTAGTCCCAGCTACTCGGGAGGCTGAGGCAGGCGGATCACTTGGGCCCAGGAGTTTGGGATTGCAGTGAGCTCTGATGATGTCACTGCATTCTACCCAGGGCAACAGAGCAAGACTCTGTCTTTAAGATAAAATAAAAAATAAAATAAAATTGTAAAAAAAAAAAAAATTAAAAAAGAAAACTATTCCATTTACAATTTACACACAAAAAATATTTAGGAAAAATCTTAACAAAATAAGTGCAAACTTGAATGCTGAAAAGTACAAAACATTGTTGAAGGAAATCAAAGACATACCAAGTTCATGAATTGGAAGACTTAGTATCGCTAAGATAGCAAATTGATCTACAGATTCAGTGCAATCCCTATCAAAACATTAGCTGGTTTTTTTTTCCCCAGGAAATGACAAGTTGATACTGAAATTCATATAGAAATGCCAGGGTCCTAGAGAGCCAGAACAATCTCTATGTCCCTACGCACTACATCTTAATAACACTTCCCAGGTATTGATGCTTCCATATATTCCCAAATACTCTCAGGTAAAAGAACCACCAGGGCTACTGATGCATTTCCTATGATACTTCATGCAGACTGTCAAAGATTGGTTTGTTTGCAGAAAGGAAATATACAACAAAACATACATAATATGAAGGAGAGGAACTATTTCCTTAATTAATCTTTCCCTATTCTTCAAATATCACCTCTACTCAAGAATTTCAAAGGACCTATGAACTCCTGCTTAGTAGAAACGTATTTGGAAACGACAACTTAAATCCATCTAAGTCAATCGGGACTTTAAAATGCTCTCTGTTAACTTAGTCTATTTTGTAATTAGAGGACTATCTATAAGAAATACAAATTACAATATAAAATACATGTATAATACTATACAAATATAAAAACATTTACAAATAAGACAAGCAAAAAACATATCATATTATAAACGGTAGTTGTATTAAGATAGCTCCAGGGCTTATCCTTATTATAGTTTACACATTTTACCTTAATAATGAAAAAAATTTTTTAAGGCAAGGATTTTCATTTTACACCTACTCTAAATTACCATGAGAATTAGCTATTTGCTTGATTTCTCTTCCCTACTCCTAAAACATCCCAACTTCTCAAGAGCTGCTGATTAACATATATTTCTCTTGTTGAGCACATATCAAGAAATCATTGCAATATATTAAATATACCATTTGTAAGTATATAATGTGGTCAGTAATTACACTCTTCTCACAAAAGTTCAGAAGAGAAAGCTTATAAAATTGGTCTTCAGTAGCTAAAGAAGACATGAGAGTAACAACAGTTTTATCGTATTGTCTAGATTTGTGAAGGCAATGTTTACCAAGAGACAATTTTCTTCAACGAAGCGATTCTGGGTCTTATAATCAAACAGCTGGGGTTTTGTTTTGTTTGCTGTTTTTGGTTTTTTCCAAGCAGCAGTTTTAACTGAAAATGGTCATCTCTATGAAGCATTTAATATTATTATTATTTGGTGTTTAAAAAGAAAATAAGACCCCAAAGGCAATCACAGCAACAACAAAAATAAATAAATGGGACCTAATCAAATTAAAAAGCTTCTGCACAGCCAAGGAAACTATCACGAGAGCAAACAGACAACCTACAGCATGGGAGAAAATATTCACATGCTATACATCCAATAAAGGGCTAATAACTGGAATCTATATAGAACTCAGGAAAATCAGCAAGAAAAAAAATCAAACAACCCTATCAAAAAGTGGGCAAAGGACATGAACAGAAACTTTTCAAAAGAAGACAGACCAATGGCCAACAAACATATGAAAAAATGTTCAGCATCTCTAATCATCAGGGAAATGCAAATCAAAACCACAATAAGATATCACTTATCTCCGGTGAGAATGGCCTTTATCAAAAAGTCCCAAAACAATAAACGTTCGCATGGATGCAGAGCAATAGGAACACTCATACACTGCTGGTGGGACTGCAAACTAGTACAACCTCTGTGGAAAGTAATATGGAGATACCTCAAAGACCTACAAGTAGAACTACCATTTGACCCAGCAACCCCATTACTGGGCATCTACCCAAAGGAACAAAAGACATTCTATAAAAAAGATACCTGTACTAGAATGTTTATAGCAGCACAATTCACAATTGCAAAGATGTGGAAACCACCCAAGTGCCCATCAATACATGAGTGGATTAATAAAATGTGGTATATGTATACCATGGAGTTCTCAGCCACAAAAAACAATGGTGATCTAGCACCTCTTGTATTATCCTGGATAGAGCTGGAGCCCATTCTACTAAGTGAAGTATCCCAAGAATGGAAAAACAAGCACCACATGTACTCAGCATCAAATTGATATTAACTGACTTAACTCACCAACACTTAAGTGCACACACATATAGTAGTAACATTCATCGGGTGTCGGGCAGGTGAGAAGGGTGAGGAGGGGGTGGGTATATTCACATTTAATGGGTGCAGTGCTCACTATCTGGGGGATGGACACACTGGAAGCTGACTCGGGTGGGGCAATACATGTCACCTAAACATTTGTACCCCCGTAATATCCTGAAATTAAAAAAAAAATTAAAAAAAAAAGAAAAATAGTTTAAAATATTTAAAAGCCTGGGAAAATCAAAGTAACCCAAAAATTCTAACTATTTACTTTCCTTTAAACTTCATGTATTATATACACTTCCATTACATAAAAGAAAATAAATTTGTATTTGTTAGCAATAGTGTCTTTACTTTTATTTCTAAGTCTTCTCCATGACAGTTCCCAACTTGTTTTTTTACTAAAAAATAACATACTATTAGGTCTATTCCTAAAGACATAAAAATAAATTAAGTAATCTACAGTGCCATCTGATGGCAAGAAGTAAGTACCACACCCCAAAAACTATGTTGTAAACATCCTTTCTCCTCAAGGAGAGCTGGCGAGGGGAGGGTGGGGGAAGGAACTTTGGAATTCTCAATGAGCATTTGGCCAGGACAACCATCTCAAAATGCAGCAAGGTTCTTAGGGTTCAAGAGGAAAGAGCAAAGAATGCTGAGCTCTTGAGAAAAAGAAATGAATAGAAGCCTAAGGAGTAATATAATACTAGAAAGGTAAGACTCAAAACATAAAAATGAAAACCTTACCCTGAGGCCAAACATGACCATCAAAGAAAGTCCTTACAGTACTCTCTCTACTTCTATAGTTAAATACTGCATCACTAAAAGTACTCTCTACCAAATGTTAGGTGAAAGATGTGTTTTTGAGCTTTAGTAAAAGTAAACATAAAGGAATTTTTAAAAATATAATAATGTAAGCAATCTTTTGGCATAAAGGAGATTGAGAAACCATGGAACAAGAACAGGCAGAGTTATATGAGAGGAATGAAACAACCTAGTGATTCACTGCAGGATTTCACATTTAAGAGAATAAATATTCAGAAAGAGGAAAAAGAATTGCCATATGCAAGCCACTGCAAAAGACACATTGACAACTTAAAAGCTCCAATTTTTCCACTAAAAGAACAGACAGTGAGCAAATAACAACTTCGAGAGTAGCCTACTGGGGAAATGTATAAGCAATATAGTATTTAGTATGTATTACTGGAGCATTTCCCATACAGGGATGAGAGGGAAATGGCATTTTTTCCAAAGATAGTTAGATTCCTGTATGCTATATCATGATCTACAGCCTTAGTCTACAAAGAGAAGAATAGGAGGCAGGAAGCATACTCTTGAGGAATCACGGATAGGAGATATGAGAAAGTTGCTAAATTGCCTGAAGTCAAAAGCAAATTAGAGAAAGACAACATGCCAAAGACAAGAAAGAAATGAATTTTTGTGAAGACCAGGGAAGAGTTCAAAGATAATAAAAATAGAAAAGTTACCATATTAGAAAAGTTAAAAAAGGAACACTTTATTGAGAAAACAAAATCTTAAAAGAAAAGCTTCATGAAAGTTAAACTTAATTTGACCAAGCTTCTAGATCTTTAACCAGTATAATTACAGAAGTAGGTGGGAGGTAAGATGAACCATGGATGATAATTGTTAAAGCTGGGTGATAGGTAGATGGGGGTTCATTATACAATTCTGTCTACTTTCATGTGAGTGTGGGTTTTTTTTCCAGACAGGGTCTGTCTCTGTCACCTAGAGTGGAGTGCAGTGGCACAATCACAGCTCACTACAGCCTTGAACTCCTGGCTCAAGCAATCCTCCTGCCTCAGCCTCCCAAGTAGCTAGGGCTACAGGCACATGCCACCATGCCCAGCTAATTTTTTCATCTTTTGTAGAGACAAGGGTCTTGCCAGGTTGCCCAGGCTGGTCTCTAACTCCTGACCTCAAGTGATCCTCCTGCTTCAGTCCTCCAAAATGCTGGGATGTAGCCACAACACCTTATGTATGTTTTTTTTTTTCTTTTTTTTTTTTAATAGCAGCTAATGGATACAGAGAGTGCTAAAGTCGCTATTCACGACAGGCATCATCTCCTCTGGAAATCTTAAACTGCACTAGATTAGTAAGGCACTCCTTCCTCCATGCTGTTCTACACAGTACACACTTCTATTATTATACCTATTTCCTTGTTGACTTGTGTTTCATCCACAAAATCATGAACTGTTTAAAGGGAAGAACTGTGTGTTATTTATCTATATATGCCACCACCTAGCACAATGTCAGGGATATAGCTCAGTAATTACATATACACACACACATTAAAAAATATATTTTAATATATATAACGTATAATGTTCAGTAAATGTATGATCAACTGAACAAAGGAATAATGTGAATTTTGATTTCTAAGAGTGGAAAATGAGACAGAAAGAGGTCAACTATCTTTCTGAAAGAACAGAAATTGTATCATAGTAAAGAAAGAAATATCTACAATAGAACACTACAAGAGTAAACAGTATGCTGAATGGCTGAAAAAAATGCAGGAATTAATGAACAGTCGATTCAGTATCTTCCTATATCAAAACAGGGCACATCAAGCTAACAAAATTTAACAATACTCTTCACTAGAAACATCTAACACCCTTTGTTCTAATCCTATGCTTTCCAATTACCTTTCTGATATTTACTTTGTTTACCATTAGACTTTTCAGTATTTATTCAGTCAATAAATACATATTCAACACCTACAAATGCCAGACACTATTCTAGGCATTTGAAATACATTAATGAACTAAAAAAACAAAAAATTTCCACACCCTGTGGAGAGTATTTTCTAGTAGGAGACATAAATGGCAAACAAACAACAAATGGGGACAGAGAAACAAATGGGTGAACTATAAAGTATGTAAGAAGGCAGTACACAGAGCCAGGAGGTAGCTGCAAGAGAAGACCTGTCCAATAAACTCAAGCATTTCTCTCTCACTGTGAGTTTTTAGTAAAATGGCATTGATATGCTGCACTAAGTCTCTTGCCTATTTACTATACATAGGAGTCTCCCATTGCTGATCACCTCCTAACAGGAAAAGTTATATGTTATCCTAAATAATAGTGACCCCTTCCACCAAAGTAGTGCCCAGCTGTGAGGCCCCAACTACTATCACCATTACCCTCTGACATCTCTTCAGCTAAAACACAAAAATACCCATCTATACAAAAACTACTAATGAACAGCAATCATGCTTAAATTTTAAAGTTCCCTCTCTGATATATTAATAAAACAATGAAACAGAAAGGAAAAACTGTAAGCCTGATTTTGCACAAGACACTGGATCAGAAAAACACAGCCTAAATTACATTTAATAGACTACAGCAGATAATTTTAGTCAAAACCTTTTGCTAAGTGCAAGGGATCATGAGTCCTCTCCAAATACAGACATCTTTGATTGACAGTTTCCAATTACTGGTCCACTGTCTATAACTCACTGTCTATAACACTAAATCTTAGAAGAATCTCACTTTTGTTGAGAGCTCAGCCTAAGCAGTCATTGCATTTATAAAAATTTACTTATTCAAACATGTACGGGCCGTATGCCCATTAACGTTCCTATAGTTACTAACCATTCTACATTTTATCATTAAAATAATTTTTCTATCACCTTGGAGCCACCCATATCAGCTCTCAATACAGCAAATGTATCAAATTTAAGCATTTTGTTTTACTGACCAAGAAACTGTGACCCAAAGAGGTTAAAGAGATAAACTGTGACTTCTCTAAGGTCACAGGCTCATGAGTAACACTCTGGAATCTAGAATGTAAGTCTCCTGTCCCAACTCGATACTCCCTATAGGTTACCACACTTTTACTTTTGATCACAGTTGCTATCCATTAATAGCTCAAGTGAAATTAACAGGGATTTTTTAGCTCTAGACCTGAGAAAGAACCAAAATACAAGTCTACAGCCTGTCTTCCTGATGAACATGACACTACATCAGGATCAAAGACTGAAATCGATGGAGTGTTTGAAGATACTATATACAAAGTTAAGAACATGAAGATTAGGATAATAAATTTTAAAGTACCAAAACAAAGGGCTACTACATAGAATATATAAGGAACCCTAGTGAATCAACAAGACAAAAGGGAAACTGGGCAAAGCGTATAAATAGACAATTCGCAGAAGGGAAAAGCCAAATGGTTAATTAGTATCAGAAGAGATACTATCTTACTGGCTATCAGGGACTTAGAAACCAAACATTGAGAAACTAAAAATTACAAAGTCCGAAAACATTCAGTGCTGACAAAAATTCACGGGAACAGAAAAACTTATGCATTGCTACTAAGAGTATACACTGATACCACCACTTGTGGAAAGCAATCTTGCTATCTCCAATTAAATTAAGTGTGTGTATATCTGTGTGCACCCAATGACCAGCACATACACACATAGTCATATGTCACATAAATTTCAGTCAACTACAGACTGCATATACGACAGTGGTCCCGTAAGATTTTAATGGAGCTGAAAAATTCCTATTGTCTAGTGACATCGTAACTGTCCTGACATCGTAGCACAACACATTACTCACGTGTTTGTGACAATGCTGCCGGTAAACAAACCTACTGCACTGCCAGTCATATAAAAATATTTCACATACAATTATGTACAGTACATAATATGTGATAGTGATGATAAACAATTATGTTACTGGTTTATATCTTTACTATATTTTTTATCAATATTTTAGTGTATACGTTTACTTATTAAAAAAAAAAATTAACTGTAAAACAGCCTCAGGTCCTTCAGGAGGTATTCCAGCAGGCATTGCTATCGGAGAGATGACAGCTCCATGTGTGTTACTGCCCCAAAGACCTTCCAGTAGGACAAGACGTAGAGGTAGAAGACAATGATGTTGATGATCCTGATCGTATATAGGCCTAGGCTAATGTTTCTGTCTTAGTTTCAAATAAAAAAAAGGTTTAAAAAGTAAAAAAAAAAAAAAAATTTAAATACAATAAAGCTTATAGAATAAGGATTTATTTAATAAAGAAAATATTTTTGTACAGATGTATACAATGTGGTTACGTTTTAAACTAAGTGTATGACAAAAGTCAAAAAGTTTAATAAATTTAAGTTTTAAAGTTGCAGACAGCTAAGATTAATTTATTACTGAAGAAAAATTCTATTTATAAATTTAGTGTAGCCTAAGTGTACAGTGTTTATGAAATCTACAGTACAGTAATGTCCTAGGCCTTCACATTCACTCAACACCCACTCACTCACTGATTCACTCAGAGCAACTTCCAGTCCAGCAAGCTCCATTCAGAGTTAAGTGCCCTATACAGGTATACCATTTTTTATCTTTTATGATGTATTTTTACTGTACCTTTGCAGTTCAGATATGTTTACATACACAAATACTTACTATTGTATTACAATTGCCTACAGTGTCAGTACAGTAACATGCTGTACAGGTTTGTAGCCTAGGAGCAATAGGCTGTACCATATAGCCTAGGTGTGTAGTAGGCTATACCATCAGGTTTGTGCAAGTACACTCTATGGATGTTCACACAACAAAATCACCTAATGACGCATTTTTCAAAATGTATCGCAAGGTCAAGTGATGCTTGACTGTATCTATATCTCCTATGTCCCAGCAGTTTCACACCTGGTGCTATAACTCAAGAAACTCCTGCACAGGCATACAAGGAGACAAGGACAAGGTTGTTGTCTATACAACCTTCGAGTTGTCTACAGCAACAGAAAATTGGAGACAACACATGTCCATCTTTAGTGAAACAGATTCATAAAATTTATTTTATTTTATCCTTCCCCTGTATAATTTGTTCCCTCTGGCTGGAAAGCTCTTGCTTCTAGATATAAGCAAGATTTGCTCTTTAACTTTATTCTAGTATCTGCTCAAGTTGTCCTCTACTCAAAGAGGACTTCCCTGACTGCCAATCTAGAACAGCTCACCCCTCAACCCAGAATCTCTCTGGTCTTGATATCCTTAATTTTTCTGCATAATGCTATTAATTACCTTACATTCTAATATATATATGTTTACAGTCCAGATTTCCCTGGTTATAATTTAAGGTCCAGAGATTTCAATTTGTTCAAAGCTATATCCTAGAATCTAATACAGTACCTAGCACATATGAAAGTGATGAATAGATATTAAATAAATGAATTGTATGAATATATCCCAATCTCTACTTATAGTTATTTGTGTAAAGCCACAAAAAGCACCCAAGCCTCTGACTTTTCAATACTACTCAGTCTAACCTCCAGAGTTTACATTCCACTTTCTTTCAACCCTTGGGTAATACAACTTGCATTCACAGCATTCAACAATGAAGCAGCCTCTATTGGCCAGGCACTCTTCTGAGAGAGAAGAAAATAAGTAAGGGAGTCTTTGCATTCAAGTAGAAAAAGGGAAAAAAAGACAAACAATTACAATATAGCATAAAGACTATGATAAGCTGCTAAGGAAGAAGGTTCACTCAAAGGAGGTTGGAGAAGGCTTCCCAGAGAAGAAGGTAGCATTTGAGCTGAGTCCTGAAAGTTGAGGAGTTTTCCACATGAATGCATGCGGTGGGGTGTTTGTCAGACGAGTGGTCCGTTCTAGGCATATAAAGGTCCAAATTGTCTTAAAACGTCCTAACTCTTTAAGAACTGTAAATAGACAGCCTGAGCAAGAGCGAGACCCTGTCTCTACAAAAAAATAGAAAAATTATCTGGATGTGGTGGCACATGCCAGAAGAATGTGAGGTAAATGGTGCAAAATGTGAGCAGAAGGTGAAAACAAAAAAGCATGCAAGGTCCAAACCATTAAGGACTTTATTTCCTAAGTGAGGTAGTTTGGATTTTAATATGAAAGTCTGCATGGAAAGATTGCTTAACACCTCAAACACGACCACAACCTATCTATAGAAAAAGGCAGGGTAGAAAGTGATAGTATGCATGCATGAAAGCAATCATTTAGAAGGTTTACACAAAAGTCTAGATAATAAGTGGTAATTTGAACCAATGTAGTAGCAGGACAGAAAAAGAAGTAGATCAAGAGGTAAAATAAGATTAGGTAAATACATAGCTGCAGGAGAGAATAGTGCCTGAGGTAGTAAGAGAGAAGAGTTATCTTTGGGCTTTTCCAACTGATTTGTGCATGCATTGCTCAGAGGAGGAAAAGAACTTCAGGAAGGATGAGATATATTATTTTTTGACATGAGTTTAAAGTATCTTAAGACAACTACACACATCAGAATTGAAGAGTAATTTATGCTAAAAAGACAGATTTGGAAGTCATCAAAATAGAGAGAGTAGTTCAAGTCACCAAGGACAAGACCCTTCAAGGACAGTAGAAAGAGGCAAAAGAGAGCAGGAGATATCCCAGAGTGAAACAAACATCTAAAGTGGTAAGAGAAAGATAAACCAAGACCAGCCAAGATGTACGAAGCAAATAAGAACTTGGTGTCCCAGAAGCATAAGAAGAAAACATCACGAGAACTTGGTGTCCCAGAAGCATAAGAAGAAAACATCATGGAGGAACAAGTAGTCAAAATGGCAAATGATTAAAAAGACTCCATTAGATGAGGCAACAAAGAGATCAATGGTGACCACCACCCCATCAAATACAGGGACTACAATGGATTGATAGATTTCAAAATACTGAAAAAAGAATAAGTAATAAGGAGGCAGAGAAAAATGAACATAGATAACTTCTCCAAGAAACTTAAGGGAAATAAACCAGGAGTGGTGGCACATGCCCATAGTCCCAGCTACTGACAAGGCTAAGACAAAAGTATCATTGGACAACATAGTGAGACTCCATCTCCAAAGAAAAAGAAGAGAAACTTAAGGGATGTAGTTACAGATGAAGCTGAAGAGGAATCTAGGGTGAAGAAAGTGTATTTAAGATAAAATATTGGCCGGGCGCGGTGGCTCACGCCTGTAATCCTAGCACTCTGGGAGGCCGAGGTGGGCGGATCGTTTGAGCTCAGGAGTTCGAGACCAGCCTGAGCAAGAGCGAGACCCCATCTCTACTAAAAATAGAAAGAAATTATATGGACAGCTAAAAATATATATAGAAAAAATTAGCCGGGCATGGTGGTGCATGCCTGTAGTCCCAGCTACTCGGGAGGCTGAGACAGGAGGATCCCTTGAGCTCAGGAGTTTGAGGTTGCTGTGAGCTAAGCTGACGCCACGGCACTCACTCTAGCCTGGGCAACAAAGTGAGACTCTGTCTCAAAAAAAAAAAAAAAAAAAAAAAAAAAAGATAAAATATTTACATGTGCTTAAATCCTGATAAGCTAGTACCAGTTGAAAAGAGTGATAACTAAGTGTTATCACTCAACTGTGTTCCCCCAAAATTCGTATGTTGAAGCCCTAATCCCAGGACCCTCAGTATTTGGAGATAAGGTTTTTAAAGAGTTGATTAAGATAAAATGAGGTCATTAGTGTGATGCCCTACTCCAACATGACTGATATCATTATAAGAGACGAGGTGCATGAACACAAAGGGATGACCATGTGAAGTGGCAGCAAGAGGACGGCCACTGGTAAGCCAAGGATGGAGGCCTCACAAAAAAACAACTTTATTTGCACCTTGATATGGACTTCCAGCCTCCAAAACTGTGAGAAAATAAATTTCTGTTGCTTAAGCCATCTAGTCTGTGGTATTTTGTTATGGCGGCCCTAGCAAACACATGAAGGAAATATTGCCTTTAAGGAGAAAAAACATGAAACACAATTAGAGATGGACAGATAAAGGCACACATGTTTACAGGTAAAAGATAACATGAAGCAATGAAGTTCCCACCCAATGTATTTCATTTCCTCTGTGAAGCAGAAGAAAACATTATCTGGCAAAGAGTGAGAAGAGAAAGTAGTGTTAACAGACACCATGAATAACAGAAGCAGTTACTAGGGAAACACAGAATTGCTGGGCTACCTATCCAGTACCCAACAAACATTTGTTGGTGAATGAATACCTAGTCATTCAGGAATGTTAGTCCGTTTTCAATATAATGAACTCTGGCAATGACCAGCAAAAGAAAAGCATTGGAATGAGTCAGAACCTGAGTTATGAATCTAGACATCTGTGACCTTATACAAGTCACTTACCATTTCAGGCCCTCAGTTTCTTCAACCAGATAAATCAGACTCGATTATGAGCATAAGATCACCTTATATTAAAATACATGATGCTATCATTTTATGCAAGTTTGTGCATGACCTTAGTCTTTTTCAACTTTTACCAACCAAACTAGTACATCTCAAGCTTTAATGAGCATTCCTGTCATCTAGATATCTTGTTAAAATGCAAATTCTGACTCAGTAGCACTAGAGCTGAGCCTGAGATTGTGCATTTCTAACAAACTCCCAGCTGATGCCATATAACACATTTCAGTAGCAACGGTGTAGAACACTGATCCAACTTAAGTTCTACTAAGCTTTTAATTGTTGGCTTATCTGTAATCAGCCAGATATTTAGAAAACCAAACAAAACACTCCAGACTCACACCTGCACTGAATGTGTCTTGCTATTCCCTAAAATGCTTTGAAATTAACTGACAGTCCCCATTTGAAGCAGATAGTTAATGAAAGGGATGAATATTACCACTAATAACACTAAATTATAAGTTAGATTTAAATACAAACACACACATACATACATACGTACATACATATAACACAAAGGTCAAAATCCAACTAATCAAACATATTACCTTACCCAAAACATGAATATTTTTATTTCTAGAAAAATATATAATTATTTCTGGAAAAATCTCCAACATTTTGTTTTTTCAGTCATCTTACAACAACTCAACTCAGCATATTTTAACTGCCACATGCCTTCAAGGATTATCTGCATTCTGGCTTGATTCTGAATGTAAATACATTTATAACATATAACAAACTCTAAAGATCTTTTTACTGATTATCAAATAATCTTTACATATTTGTTTAGTACCTCTAATCACATTACCACAACCAGATTCATTTGTGGTGAGAATTCTCTTTGGCTTTAGGAAGTGTAACTAGGACTAAGACCACCTTCCTGCCCTGAGGCTATAATACATGACCACAAAATTGCTGCAATTAAACTGTTTATCCTATTCTCTGTGCTAGGTTCCCCTGGAAAAAATTTCAACAATCCTATCACAACCAATAGGGAAAAATTTTCTTTCTAATTTCACCGAAATCTTCCTCAGTAACAAAGGACGTAAGAAAAGGTGTCAGGGTGTCATGCAATGGATCTTACATAGTAAAGTCACCCTGCCCTTAACATGAAGCCTCTGTACTGAACAGATAAGTCTGAAATAATGTAAAAATGGAGGAGGGAAATTCCTATCTAAGAGGGTGGGGAACTTTATGGCTACAAACTTCTCTTGTTAACAACCTTCTGAAGAATAACCATATCTCAAGGGCACGACCACACTACCATTGAAATCCTTTAAATTGTGGTGGGGTGGAGGTGTGTCAACTGCAACCTTGGCACCAGTAGGCAATTTACCAGTTCTTTCTATTTAGCCAAATCACTCTAAGAGTGATGCTCTCACTCACCACCATGTCACAAAAGAATAGAGAAAAATGACAAATGCAATGGGCCTCAAAATAGTTTTGCTGAATCACAAATACCCCCAAATATAAAGCTGCAGGAGTCGCTGAGCTTGAGCATTGGCGGCCATACCTCAGCATGAAGCTCCTCTCTAAAAATGGATAACTTCTCTCACTTTTTTACTAAAGGAAAGGAAGGGTCTAATGTTTCAAGCTTTCACAGTATTGCCATTAGCGGCAAGATCGTGTGTGCAATTACACACAATAGTTTTATACTAAACGTAGCCACGTTCTCTCAAAATTTGCACCATTTACCCCCCAAGGACAAATGCACCACCCTGGCCCGCAACCGCAGCCACAGTGGCTACCCTCAACTCTGCTCAGCTTGGCACACAATCCCTGCCACCCAGCACCCTGCTTCCTCCGCCACCATGCTTCCCGCTGCCAGGCTGACTCCGCGAGCCCCTAGTTCCCAGGGGTTCCTAAGACTACGCAGAGAGCCAAGCCTGCAAGGCCGCCCTTGCCTCGCTACCGCTATCCTTCGTCTCCCGGTAGCTCCACGTTCCTCCCTCGCCTCTGTGGGTCTCGGCTGCCCAACCCACTCCTCCCTTACACTTGCACGCGCTCTGTGGCTCTCGGGCCGGGGCCTCACCGTTTGGTTCGGTCCGGCCCTCCCGCTCCCACTTCCCAATACGAAGTGGCGTCGGTTGGTCCCGCGCCCCACGCTGCCAGTTCACACGCCGCCGCCTACTGATGCCGAAAGCGGCTTCTAGGAACGCGCCATGTTCAGCGTCGCACCGCCAAACGACGCGGACGCGTGAATACTACGTCACAGACACTCAGAGCGCCTGGGACAGGCAAAGGGAGAAGGTGATAGGCGAACGGCGAGAAGGGAAGGAGGGGCTTCCTCTTCGAACCCAAAGGCGCCCGGTGTCCAAATCAGCTGTGTGCGCTTGCGCAGTAGGTGGAGCAGGGAGCCTGAGCTTGCGGGATCTGTAACCATGGAAACCATAGGTCTCCTTGCCCCACTCCCGGGAAAATCAATTGTTTCCTGCGTTGATTGAAGCTTAAATCAGAACCATTTTGCACTGCCTATTCTAGATATCAGCTGCTAAACTGCGTGTTTTACTGGTCCGTCACAGCAGAGAAGAGGTATTGAAAGAATTTTATTCCGATCAGTTAACCCTCCCCACCCACTGCCACGAGTATTTATTTTTTAAGTTCCTGGACTTGCTGGGCACTTACTCCCAGCAATAGCAAGGGCGAAAAGATTTAAAAGGACATAAATCCAGTTCTGCCAGACTCTGCTAAAAACTACCATAGTGACCTAAATTTTCTTGTTTACAAAGAGAAGTCGTAAGGAAATAGCTGAGTTTTTCTTAAAGATTAATAATAACAGAAAACATTCATTGCTCATTTGGAATATGTCAGATACATTTGTAAGATCTTTACAGGAATCATCTATTTTAATCCTCGGAACAATCCTATGAGGTCGGTGCTTTCCTTATTTCCATTTTACAGATGAAGAAACTGAAGCACAAAGAAGTCAAGTAACCTGCCTAAGGTTAAACAGCTAGTAAATCACAGTGTTAGAATTTGAACCAAGCAGTAGTGGGCGCTGCATTACAAAGATGTTCATCACACAAGGGCTGTTTTTGGTTTTGGTTTTGGTTGTTTTTTGTTGTTGTTGCTCTGCTACATTAGGAAGGCACAAGGGCTGTTTTTGAAAGTAAAAATTACCTAAATGGCCACTAGAGAGGAATGATTAAATAATAATGTAGCCCTATCTAATTAAATACAAATTGGCCACTTAAAATTATGATGAAGTGTATTTGTTGACATGTGAACACATTCACAATGCATGCTGAAAACAAGAGGGTTATAAATATATTCAGCAAGATGTCCCACTTTGGGAAATAAATAAATGCCAAAATACTAAGAAGGTTTGTCAGTAGTTGGACGGTATTGTGACCATGCTTTATTTTCTTTTTGCTTAACTGTATCTTCTGATCTTATTGAAAAATAGTACTTCTCAAATTTTAATTTTAAGTGTGCATAGAATCACATAAGCCTCTTGTTAAAATACAAGTCCTGATTCATTTGATCTGAGGTGGGGCCCAAGATTCTTCATTTTTAATGAGTTTGCAGGTGATACCAAAGCTGCTGGTCCACAGATGACACATTGAGTAATAAGGCTATAACGAATAGACAATAAAACAAAAAAAAATTATCTAATTCAAAATAAAATGAAGAAATTGGTTTAGGAGAATAGATCTCTTCTATTTGGGATAATAGATCCTTTGTAAATCTAAGGAGAGCCGTGACTTAGAAAGTTGCATGTATACAAATGTTGCCTGCGATACCAGTATCCCAAATTAGGACACATTTGGAAGTCCTAGCTTCAGCTCCTATCAATGTAAAATCTATTCACATACTAGGCACAAAGTAAGTATGTACAGCTGGATAAATAATCTCATATTACTGCATTTCATTGCTATATTCTCAGGTTTTTTTGGAGAGAAAGGCAAATATTTAAATTAATTTAAATTAAATCATCATTGGGTCTGTTCAGGATATATCTGAAATCTTAATATAAATTTCCCTTTCACAACTGCAAAGGGAAAGCAAAAAGTTGGTGAAGGAAATGCTAAATTAAAGAAACATTGACTTCCTCACTTGTCAGTCTCAAGTTAAGTTCCAAGAAAACAAATCAATACAGTAACAATGCAATTCATTTTGTGTCAATAATTATGTTATTATAACTAACTTCTAAATATTCCCTATGTGTCACCTGCTGTTCTAAGTGGTTTCTTAAGTGTCTGGTATTGGCCTTGAGACATTTTATATAATTTATTTTATCAATCCTCATCATCACCCTATACGGACAGTATTCTTTTCCTCATTTTACAGATAAGAAGATGATTCTCATGGGAATTGTCATTTGTCCAAAATCAAATTCTTAAATGGAGGAGCACAGACTCAAATGTAGGTAAACGTTTTGTGGTAGATATAACAGAATAAAAGATGTACCCCTAAACCTGTGTATGTGTTATTTTACATGGCAAAGGGGATTTAAATTAAGGATCTTGATATGGGAAGATTATCCTGGATTATCCTGCAGGGTAGTCCCAATGTTATCACTGTGGTCTTTATAAGGAGGCCACAGTGAGAAAGAGAAGAAAATGTGAAAGTTAAAGGTCAGAGGGATGCAGGGACCATGAACCAAAAAATGCAGACAGCCTACAAAAGCTGGAAAAGTCAAGGAAACGACTTCTCTCCTAGAGCCTCCGGAAGAAACTCAGTGCTGCAGACAATTTAAGACTTCTAACCTTTAGAACTCTAAGATAATAAATGTATATTGTTTTAAGCTACTAAGTTTGTGGTAATTTGTTAGAGCAGTAACAGAAAATTAATACATGCCCCAAAGTCATAGGCTTTCCAATTTGGTACACTTCATTTATTATTTCAACTTGCATAAAATTGGGTCTTGGGCAACTCTATATTATAATATAGCTCATTAGATGTTTATAAATTAACTCAAAATGTTTATAACATACCGTATTAGAAAAACGAGTCTTCGAGAAATTATTTGATCTGCCCTAGGTAATAGTATTTCTAGCAGATTCATTTTTTAAAATAATAAAAAACCCTGGAAACAATATAAATGTCTTGTAGTAAGGACTGATTATATAAATTATGATATGTTCATACAGTGCAATATACCCACCTGTTAAAAATGTGATGTAGATTTATATTTATTAACATTAAAAGATGTGCATCATATTTAGTCAAGTGAAAACAGGTGGTTAGGAGAGTTTTATGTATACAAAACTCAGTGTCAATGGTAAAATGAAACTTAAGCTTAACCAGTAATATATATCCAAAAAGTCTTAGAAAATACAAACCAGTATGTTAATAGATATAAACTCTGGGTGGTGGTTTTCACTTTCTAAAATCTTTTAGTATATTTAAATGTTTTTTGCAATGTTTCTTATTTGAATAAGCAAAAATAATAAATAAAATTATTTCTAGTTTGAAAAAAGGAACATAAGAATACCCTGTAGTAACAAGTATGAGGTGAAATGGGTATTTTTTTCATATTCTTCTGGTGAGAATGAAAATTGATTGAACTGTTTTAGAAAATTTTCAATAGATATCCAAAGACTAAAATGTTCATAGTTTGACTGAATAGTGCAATTCTTGGAAACCTATGCTAGGAAAGCAATCCAAAGTATAGAAAATACTTTTCATGTATGCACTAAATGTGTATGGCTCTATTTTTTATAAGAACAAGGGTGTAAGAATGATTTAATAAACTTTAATGCATTCACAAGATGAAAGCTTCTGCAGCAGCTTTCAGTATTGATTATCAAGAGTGTTTAATAATTTGAAAAAGTGCTTTTTATTTTACTATATTTTAGGAGGGAAAGAGCAAATTCTATAAACAGTATGAACTCAACTATGTAAAAACATACATTGCTAAAACAATAAGAAAAAATTGTGTGTCCAAATATTCATAGAAGTTATCCCAGCATATTGACATTATAAGTAACTTGTTCACCTTCTTCCTGCTTTCTGTATTTTGCAGGATTTTTACAAGTTAAGTTTTTGGTTTGGTTTTGTTATTTGGTTTTCAATGTACCTGTCCTATCTTCAGGACCCGTGAAATCCACAGAAGAAGAAAAAAAATAAAATTAGCTTTACTTACTACATCCCTGTCATTATTACTTTGGATATATCTTATTCTTAAATTCATGGTAATCAAACGTTTAATTTTTTAACTTTATTCTTTAGAATCCATTGAATTTTACATTAGATTGCCATTAATAGTAAAATTGATCTAAACTGTAGTTAGAGGCCCGGCGCAGTGGCTCAACGCCTGTTATCCTAGCACTCTCAGAGGCTGAGACAGGAGGATTGCTTGAGCTCAGGAGTTTGAAACCAGCCTGAGCAAGAGTGAGACCCTGTCTCTACTAAAAATAGAAAAATTAGCTGGGAGTGCTGGAACACACCTGTAGTCCCAGCTACTTGGGAGGCTGAGGTAAGAGGATCACTTGCCCCCATGAGTTTGAGGTTGCAGTGAGCTATGACGAGGCCACTGCACCCTACCCCCAGTGACAGAACAAGACTCTGTCTCAAAAAAAAAAAAAAATTGTAGTTAGAATGACTCAGCTAGTGTCTTTTTGCTTTCCTGCCTATCAACCAAAGAGGGCAATTGACTGTGATGCCAACATTCAGCTGGAAATAGAAACCAACAGAGCCTACAGGAGGCAGGCTGGTATCCTGTTTTGACAAGGTTACTGGGTTTCACCCCCATCTCTGTTACCTACTACTAGAGGGCTTTGAGCAAAACCCACCAATCTCTCTGAGATTCAATTTTCTCATCTGTAAAACAGGATAATCATACTTGCCCTAACAACTTCACAGGGTTTCATTGGAAATCAAATTGTGTGAAAAGCACTTTGAAAATCATAAAATGCAATATAAAACATATAGTATATAAATATATACAAATAAGTATAAATATACAATATAAAAATAGACTCTATTATAACCCACAAATAGAATTCTAAGTGCCATAACGATTTGTTTTTGTTGTATTAAGAAAGCCTCAAAAAGTTTTATTTTGCAACAAGATATATATTATTTTACAGTGTTTAAATCTAATTGGGAGGCCATTAGACTGAGGCTGCTCCAGTACCCTGAGTTCTTACATAAGCAAACCAAAACCCACTTAGTACAAATGGTAAAATGAAACTTAGCTTAACCAGTCAGCAATAACCAACTAACCTCTAACTGGGGACTTTCCACTGAAATGATCCAAATAAGGCTACTGTTCCACTTCAACCGAACAAATAACTTCTTTGCCTTTCTTCCACATTCACCCTATAAAAGCCTTCCCCATACCCCTTTACCAGAGTTCTAAACCTATTCATGAATTGCTGTTGGCTCAAAGAAACTTAAAAATTTTAATGTGCCTTAGTCATTAGAAACAATGACTCTTAACAATGGTAATGATATACAAACATTTACCTGACAAATGCTTTTGGGTGGTATTGATTATCATTAAATATTCACTAACAATGGTTAGATTCGTGCTGGGAATAAACAGAGACCATAATCTTCATTAATTAATTTTATTAACTTAAGTTAGCATTTATGATGATCTAAAAAAATTAGAACATGTTTATAGAAGAATCTTGCTCATAGTATTCAAAGTACATTATTTCAGCCAAATTTCATCACATTTTTCTGTTAACATTTAGATAGCATCATAAAATGAAATCTCTAGGTATTCTTTGAAATTGTCCTGCTTTGTAAGGCAGCACTTTTAGCATTTAGATTTGGATGTTGTCACAACGTTTCGTTGTTTGGGTACACATAATTTTGTTTTATTTTGTCTAGCTGAATTATATCCCTTTTTATAGGAACACAATATATAAATGTTAATGATTCTACATTAAGAGTGTGAAATTCAAACATTGTTAATGTTTCTATGACTTTTGAATATGTTAAAATTCTGTAAGGAACCATATTTTATAAAAGAAAATGCTTACAGTATTTTATTTTTCTTCTTTATTATATTCACTGGCACATTTAAAATGTTGTAATTTTAAGCATGCTGTGAATTTATATAAGCCTCTTCTACCAAAGCATATGCTATTATAATTCTTTTTCAAGTTACAATATATTTCATTAACAACAAAAAACCAATGGCAATGAGTTAAGTGGGTACATTGAAACTGAAAAATAATTTTAATTAACAAAGGATAGAAACATGACCATAAAAATTATTTTTATAATTACAAAGCTAGCAGGAAAAACTCGTCTGGACATTTGTTGATTCCATACCTTAGGTTGATTCCATACCTTTGCTATTATGAATAGTGCTGTGATAAACATATGAGTGCAGATATCTTTTTTATGTATTGATTTCTTTTCCTTTGGGTAAATACCCAGAAGGGGAATTGCTGGATCCTATGGTAGTTCTATTTTTAGTTCCTTGAGAAATCTCCATACTCTTTTCCATATAGGTTGCACTAATTTACATTCCCACCAAGAGTGTATAAGTGTTCCCTTTTCACTGTATCCACACCAACATCTATTGTTTTATGACTCTGTAACAACAGCCATTCTGACAGGGGAAAGGTGTCATCTCATCGTGGTTTTAATTTGCATTTTCCTGATAATTAGTGATGCTGAACATTTTTTCATATTTTTTGGCCATTTGTATATCTTCTTTTTAGAAATGTCTGTTCATGTCTTTTGCCAGCTTTCTAATAGGGTTATTTGTTTTTTTCTTGCTATTTGATTGAATTCCTTGTAGATTATGGATACTAGTCTTTTATCGGATTGTATACTTTGTGAATATTTTCTCCCATTCTGTAGGTTGTCTAAATACTCTGTTGGTTATTACTTTTGCTGTGAGGAAACTTTTTAGATTAAGTCCCATTTCTTTATTTTTCTTTTTGTTGTATTTGCTTTTGGGATCTTAGTCATAAATTCTTTGCCAAGGCCAATGTCCAGAAGAGTTTTTCCTAAGTTTGCTTCTAGAGTTTTTATGGTAACAGGTCTTACATTTAAGTTTTTAATACATCTTGAGTTAATTTTTGTGTATGATGAGAGATAGGGATCCAGTTTCATTCTTCTGCATGTGGATCTCCAATTTTCCTAACACTATTTAGTGAATAGGGCATCCTTTCCCCAATGTATATTTTTATCTGCTTTGTCAAATATCAGTTGGTTGTAGGTATATGGTTTTATTTCTGAGTTCTCTATTCTATTCCATTGGTCTATGTCTCTATTTTTGTGCCATTACCATGCTGGCTTGGTTACTATAGCCTTGTAGTACAATTTGAAGTTGGGTAATGTGATACCTTCAGACTTATTCTTTTTGCTTAGGATTGCTTTGGCTGTTCAGGCTTTTTTTTTTTAATTCCATATGAAATTTAGGATTCTAACTCTGTGAAAAATGCCATTCGTATTTTGATGGGAATTCCATTGAATCGGTAAATCACTTTGGGCAGTATGGACATTTTAGCAATATTGATTTTTCTATGAGCATGGGATGTTTTTCCATTTGTTTGTGTCATCTATGATTTTTTTCATCAGTGTTTTGCAGTTCTCCTTGTAGAGATCTTTCACCTCCTTGGTTAAGTATATTTCTAGGGTTTTGTGTGTGCGTGTGGCTTTATTCGTTTTTTAATGGAGTTAATTGTTTTCTTGTTATTATTGAGTTATTTGAGTTTCTTATAAATTGTGGACATTAGTCCCCTGTCTGATGTATAGTTTGCAAATATTTTCTCCCATTCTGCAGTCTGTTCACTCTGTTGATTATTTGTTTGTCCTTTAAAGACTCAGCTCAAATATTATATTTTGAAATGATTCCCAGTTGCCTCAAATACTAGTCATAGTGCTGTGATCATACTTCCTTTAAAGCACACAATCACTAAAATAAAGACCTAGTTTCAAGATGGATCTGTCATTTACTGTATGACCTTGAGCAAGGTATTAAAACATTTTTGTCCTGTTTCCACATCTATAAAATGGCCATAATGATAAGACCTATCTCAGAGAACTGTTCGAAAACATCAAATGAGATAATGTAACTATAAAGTATGTAGTACAAAATTGCTCAACAAATGGTAGCTATTATTGTAATTATTTGCCTCTCTTGTGGGAGCACTAGAGCTGATTCTCCCTCCCTCTCCAGGAAATTTTTTAAAAACAGGTTTCCAGTCCGTTAATCTTTCTATTCTCAACATTTGACACAGTGCCTGGCACACTGCAGATTCTCCAAAATTGTGGAATAAATTAATAATTAATGTAATGAAATAAGTAATTGAAGATGCTACAAGGGTATGTGGCATTTTTTTTTCTGAGTTAGAATTACAGCAGAGAAAGGAAGGGCCAAGATCAAGGTTTGGGAGTGTACACAACTGCTCAGCAAAGAGTCACCTTTAGTAATGACAGGAAGAAGCTGTTTCTTCAACAAAATAGAGTACACACAGAAAAATTAAAAACCGAGAGCCATCTGGCAGGCAAAACAGACGTGGACCTTGCTTGCACATTATCGCAGAATATCCAATACATACCTGTTATCGTATTTTGGATTTTTTGTCAATCTCTCTCAATGGAATAAACTTTGAGGGTAGTTTCTTACTTAGCAGTGTCTAATACACAGCTGCAGCTTAATAAATGTTCAGGGAGTCAATGCCGAGGAAGTAAAGCAACCAGCAGCCCTAGCCCAAATAGAGGCTAATTCCATTCTCGGAGTTCTTCTCCCCAGAGCAAGCAGCGGGGATAATACATTCCCCAAAGGAGTAAGCTCCTCATCCCCAAATCCTGGCTTTCCCACCACACCATCTCGGGAAAGCAAGAGCGAGGCACATGAAGAAATCTCAGAACCCGGCCTTACAGAGCACCCACAGGCTTAAGCCCATTACATAACCTAAACAGCCTCGTCAATGTCTAGAGTGCCAAACCAACACCCTCTTAACAAACTCCAAGCTGACGTGGCCGAGAAGCCCCGCCCCGGACTCTAAATCAGCCAATCCAAACTCCAAACTGTCCGCATCGGCAGCGCGGTGCCTTCTGGGATCTATAGGCTCCCAAGTTTAGGCTTTCCTCCCTTTGGAGACTACAATTCCCGGCAGCCACTAGGATGCAAGGTCCGCCCGCCTTCTGGGGGAGGAGCCCAAAGCTTTCGGCCCGGCTCCCCACGCGTCCGGCAGTGGTGGGAGAGGTGGCAGTGGTGCGGGCGGAGAGGGCGGCGATTCCCACGTGGTGGGTTTCTCCAGCTAGCCCCTACTTTGGTCTTGCTTGACATCCCGGACCTGTGGGCCCGCTTCCTGCAGAGATGCCGAAGGTCAAGTCGGGGGCGATCGGCCGCCGCCGTCAGCGGCAGGAACAGCGCCGGGAGCTGAAGAGCGCTGGAGGTGCGGAGCCCCGGGAGGAAGTGGGGGTCGGGTCCGGCCTTCCGGCAGGACCAACCCTAGGGTACTGACCGAAGCCTGAGCAGCTGCTTGAGACTGGTCGGGACCCGCGCGCGCCCGTGGGCGCGTAAGTCCGGGGTTCCCAGAGCGCGGGCCGCTGACCCTGCACTCCACCCGGCTACCTTTCCAGCGGAAGGGATGGACTTCAGGCATTTGCTGGCCCCCTCGCGGAGCTTGACGTTTAGTTGCCCTCGTTGGCGCGGAAATCTAACCCTACCCATCCTGCTTTCTTTTCTGGGACGGTCTAATATCTCATCTTAGCAGAGAAATTAAAGCTCTTTCGTATTTTCTTCCAGGACTCATGTTCAACACGGGGATTGGGCAGCACATTTTGAAAAATCCTCTCATTGTTAACAGCATTATCGATAAGGTGGGTGTGGAAGAGGAAAGGGAGAGAGTTGTTGGTTTATTAATTTTATTCTTGGGAAAACTTAAACGCAGAGAAGATGCCTGGCATAAAGTAGATAACTTTATAAATATTTGTTGACTACATTAAAAGATTGTCTGGGACTTGTAGGCTGTCTTGTGCGTGATAAGATTCATTCTGCGGGTCTGGGTTTCTCCTGGCCCCAAATTCTTTGTCTTTCTGTGGATTATGTACTTCATAGCTGGACCTTTCTACTTGCTCAATTCCAGATTCTATCATTCTTCTATTCCTAATCACTTTTTCTTGGTACCATATCACTTTTAGTTTTTATTTGCTCCAGAGTCTAAAACTTACATCTAAACCATACAGTAGGAAGTTTGTTCCCCAGAAGACTTAGAGTATTGCATATAAATTAATTTGGTATATTCTGGTGCCACACATAAATTATTTGGAGTATTCCTCCTATCTGGTTTATTGTGGTTCTCTTATTATTGTGGATGGTTGGGTGTTAGGAGGTGAAATATACATGGCGCAAATGCCCTTTATGAAAGTTACAAACAAGGGAAGCATCCTGGAGCTGTAGCAAGAGCATTAAAGGGCTTTATCGGACTTAGTGTCATTTGCAAAATGAGGGTTGGCCTAATTTTTTAACCTTTGTAGTTTATGGATTACTTTGAGCATCTGAGGAAAACTGTGGACCTAGAGTGTTACAGCTGTTTGCGTACTACCAGTTTTGTGTACAGTTTCTCACACTCCTGCATCCCTGAAACTAGACATGAGTTGAAAATTGAGAAACTTTGCCCAACATGTACAGTCCTTTCCCATTCAAACTTGTTGATATGAACAGAGTTGGTAACAAGTAGCTATGGGAATCATTTCCACGGAAGAAAGCAGAATGCTAATCCCAGAAAGAGCTGCTATTCCTGCTTTTGTGACTCCTAAAGTTTGAGTATTCCCACACGTTAGGAGAGGTCTTAGATTTTCATTTGTACCAAATGTTATGTAGGTAACTTTGTTCACCACATAGATCGTGGAGAAATCTAAAAATGGAGTTGGAGTAAGATCTCTTAACCGAGTCCTTACAAGCAAAGATGTTTAGGTGTAAATTAAATTATGTGTTCAGATGTGCCAGAAGAGCTACAGTGGTTGTGCTTGTTTTTAGGCTGCCTTAAGACCAACTGATGTGGTGCTGGAAGTTGGACCTGGAACTGGCAACATGACTGTAAAGTTGTTAGAAAAGGCAAAAAAGGTAAAAAGATGATGTAATGTTTTAGTATCAGAAATGAATTTGTGAGCAGGCTCAGCTAGTTTACAAATGTAAATCCGTTTTCATTAATTGCTATTATTTTAATAGTAACTCTTAATCCCTTGCTAGAGATTTTATTTCAGAAAGTATATTTCAGTCAGGAAAACAGAAATCACATTAGATAGTTCAACAGTGAATTTAATGTAGGGAATTGGTTACATGTTTGTTAGAGGACTAAAAGTAAAAGATGAGGACAATGAAATAACCCCAAAATAATAATGCAAAGAGCAGCTACCACCTCTAGGCCTGGGGGAGCAAAACAAAGAGGTTGGAATTATTAGAATCCAGAACTTTGGAGGAAAATACCTGCAGAGCTAGGGCTCAGGTCTCTGAGATTGGGTACCACCTGGATGTTGCTGGTATCTTCTTTGTGTCTTGGCTGACCCAGCTTCCAGTTAAATGGAACCATTGTTGTGTCCTAGTAGAAACAGCACATTTTAAAGGGCTTATCTGAAGAGAGTTTAATGGAGAGACTGTTATGGACATGTGGGAATGGGGTTAAGGGAACCAGTAAGCATTAGTGAAACTAGTGAGTAGCCACAGCAAGGCAGTTACCATACAAAGGCCTCAGTGGAAAGGGCAGGAAACTGTTAGCCCAGTGAGAGTAGGAGCCATGGAAGAGGAGCCACTCATAGCGGAATACTGCCACTGCCAAAACTTCTGCAAGGCATGAAGCAGGAATTAGGAAATAAATAGCCAGCCCCTCCCCGTGTGCCTTTCACTGGCCAGTCCCAACAGAAGTCAAAGGGTAAGGGAGCTGGACTGCATTACCTATGGGGCGCAGAGAAAGGTAGAGAGTGGATTTGGGAGCCAAACAGAATAAGCAGCACATTTGTTTACCCTGTAGACGTAGTCTTGTTGGAAGTCAGAGAAACCTTACCTGAAATTGCAGTAAAATTACAATTTCAGCCTTATTTCAACCTTATCTGGTGTGTTTTCATTTACTTGAGAATTTATGTTATGTATTCTGGATCCCGGTAGATGGTAGATGAGAGAAGTGATATGCACATTTTAACAGCAGTTGCGTTGTATGCTCCTGTCTAAGAACACTGACTACACAGACATATTATGTATTTTTTTCATCATCTGTTCAATTACAAAGCATGGAGACAGACAAAACATGGTAATTCTGGGTAATTCTGTTGTATATTTGGGTAGAACTCATATAATCTGGTCATCTACTTTTTTGAGTGGTGTTTTTGTTGTTTAATGTAGGGGGGTACAATTCAGAGACTATTCCCCAAGACTTGTAGAGTTGTTAAAAAAAAAAAAAGAATATTGAATATTGATGATAGACTTGAGAAAAGAAATTTAAATCATGTAAATCATGTAAGAATTACTACAGGGATAATAAGAAAAGATTTATACTCCATAATTAACCTAAAGAAACTTTTTTTAAAAAATTTAGGTAGTTGCCTGTGAACTTGACCCAAGGCTAGTAGCAGAACTACACAAAAGAGTTCAGGGCACGTGAGTATACATAATAGAATTAAAGTGCATTTCAGTTTCATGAAACAACATGCTTTTTAAATTTTTTCTTTTTTTATCAGGCCTCTGGCCAGCAAACTTCAGGTAATGGTGGGTGATGTGTTGAAAGCAGACTTGCCATTCTTTGATGCTTGTGTGGCAAATTTGCCTTATCAGGTATGTCCTCAAATTGTCAGGAGCATCATAAGTGTTTCTCTGGTGTGTCTCTCCCAGAAATAACTAGTTAATTCTCTTACAGATCTCTTCTCCTTTTGTCTTCAAGCTGTTGCTGCACCGACCTTTTTTCAGGTTTGTGACAAAAGACCAGAGTTACTGCCAAATTTTAGAAAGATTGAGGATTTAGGCCATGAACACAGCTGAAAAGGAAAGTCAACTGAAAAACTACTGGAGAAATTTTGTGGAAAATATTCATTTGTATGGAGGTCTTTTTCTTTCTCTCTCTCTTTTTCAATTGGGAAAAGTTATTTGTGGAAGGTGTGGTATAGATTCCGTTTCTGAAACCAGGCAGCCTTTCCCTATATTTTAATCTTGCCATTAGTTTACGTCAGACTTTTTATTACCTATGTCTAGACATTTGCAGTGGCTTCCTAACTAGTCTCTAGTACAAGGGATCTTCACAAAGTTCATGGAAAAAGCATATTATGAGAAAACTATACACAGAATACATGGATTTCTTTTCTTTTCCTTTTTATATGTAGAGATAAGGTCTCACACTGTTGCCCAGGCTGGAGTACAGTGGTGGCTCACTGTAGTCTCGAGCTCCTGGGCTCAAGTGATCCTCCTGCTTCAGCCTCTTGAATAGCAGCTGGGACTTTAGGCACGTGCCACTAGGTTCAGTGAATTTTTTTTTTTTTTTTGTAGAGATGGGGCGGGGGTCTCCCTATGTTGCTTAGGCTGGTCTCCAACTCCTGCCCTCAAGCAATCCTCCTGCCTCAGCCTCCCGAGTAGCTGGGATTATAGGTGTCAGCCACCATACCCAGCTCAAAAGCAGAACTTCTGATAGAAATTTTAAACAAGTGAGATCAATAAGCATTTCCTCAAAGAATTATAACAGTAGATGAAACATAGCTTTACCAGTACGATCCTGAAGACAAAGAAGCACGATAAAGCAATGGCTGCCAAGCGGCAGAAGTGGCGTAGTCAAAGCAAAAGTGGACTGGTCAAGAGCAAAGGTTATGGCAATAGTTTTTTGGGGTGCACAAGACATTTTTTTTTTTTACTTTCTGGAGGGCCAAAGAATAATAGCATTTGCTTATCATGAGAATGTTTTGAGAAAGTTAGCCAAAGCTTTAGCAGAAATACACCCAGGAAAGCTTTACCTGCGATTCCTTTACCATCTCAGTGCTCCTGCTCATTCCTCTCATCAAACAAGGGCAATTTTGCAAGAGTTTTGGTGGGAAATCATTAGGCATGTATCTTACAGTCCTGATTTGAGTCCTGACTTCTTTTTGTTCCCTAATCTTAAAAAACCTTTAAAGGGCACCTGTTTTTTTCAGTTAATTAAAAAAGACTGCATCAAACTGGTTAAATTCTCAGGGCCCTGTTCTTTAGGAATGGACTAAATGGCTGGTATTGCTAATAAAAGTGTCTTGACCTTGATGGAGCTTATGTTGAGAAATAAATCTTATATTTTTTATTTTTATCTTTTAATTCCATTTGTCCTTGAGTTTTTTGAAGTCCCCTTGTACAGTCTATACTAGTGGCTTTCAAACTGCAAGTCAGAAACCCCTTAGTGGTAATAAAATAAATTTAGTGAGTCATGACCATCCTTTTTTTTTTCCCCAGTGACATAGAATAGAACAGATCAGAGGGCATTGCATGTGGTCCAGGTGATTCTAGTTTTATGAAACTTGTTTTGAAATAACAGTATATAAACGCATATACATATAGATATCTGTGGCTTGGGTTGCAATGTCAAATGTATTTGTTGGTGTGACTCATTGTCAAAAAAGTTTGAAAGTCAAAGTGCAGCTTTGAAGTAGCTCTTCTTTTGTTCATTAGCATCCATAAAGCCTCCCCATTGCTTACTGGTAAAGCTTCCACATCTTTTAACCTATTGAATCGTGTAGTCCTAGCTACTGGGGAGGCTGAGGCGAGAGGATCCCTTGAGCCCAGGAGTTGGAGGTTGCAGTGAGCTGTGATGATGCCCCTGTACTCTAGCCTGGACAACAGAGGGAGACTGTAAAAAAAAAAAAAAAAAAGGAGGACCCTGAACATCACCATCTGCTTCTCCCGCTTTACCTCTTCCTTAAGGATGTTTGCTACCCCATGAATATAATTCTATTACTGAGTCAATTTTGTTTTATTTTTGTTTTCATAGAAGGGGTGATGGACTAATGCTGATTTGCAATACTTTCTCCTCTGATCATTGAGGGCTTACATATGCAAGCCATCTTTTTTGGGGTTAGGGGGTGAGGCCATTATAAAACAGAAAACAAAGCCAGCTGTTTCATTTTGGGGTAATAAAGTATTCTTCTGCCTTGTAATTAGGTGATTATGACTTTGCTCTCGATTTCTCTCCCAAGAAAATTTATTGCAGTTAAATTATATTTATAGTTGAAAGTGACCATTTTCCTTATTCCTTTCTGCTTTCTTTTCAGATGTGCTATACTTATGTTTCAAAGGGAATTTGCTCTCCGACTGGTTGCAAAACCTGGAGATAAGTTATACTGCAGACTCTCAATTAACACACAGCTATTAGCACGTGTGGACCATCTGATGAAAGTAAGTGATGTTTCTTGTTGAGATAATCTAGCTTAACTCATCCTTGAGCATCTAGCTGGGCTTTCTGTGAGGAGAGGATCTTTGATTACTAACTAAAAGTTGCCTTTGAGAGTACTACTTAAATATTTTCTGATTAACAGGTTGGAAAGAATAACTTCAGACCACCACCCAAGGTGGAATCCAGTGTTGTAAGGATAGAACCTAAGAATCCACCACCACCCATAAATTTTCAGGTGAGGTTAAGATAGTAGGGCATTAAATAAAGGGAAAAAAAAAAGTCCCAGCTAGAAGATATGTGTCTATAGCAGTAGAAAAATATTGAGTCAACCTAAATATCCAAACATAGGAAAATGTTAATTATGATACATCCCCTGTGATGGAGTAGATGAAATAATTTGATACAAAGTAGTTATGAAGTCCACTAAAAGGCATGGAAATGTTTGTAAAAGGCAAAAAGATTAGAATGCAGTTATATTTCACTTAAGATTATAGCTGTGGAAAACATGTTTCCATTTGAATAAAACTTGGAAAACAAGGTAAAATGAAAAGTATTGTGGGTAACACTTTTTAATCATAAATCTTGTTTTTTGTGATTTAAAAAGTGAAGAAAGCTAGACCACTTGATGAAAAACCTTTCTATAGTCACATTAGAGAAAAACATGATTGTGTAATCAACTGGTGGCAGGTGGAGTGGTCAAGGAAGTTTAGGTGTGTTGCACAGGCTGTCTCCTAAATCATGCCTGTTTTGAATCTTATTTTTGAAAATGATACTTAGACCTACATAAATGCCATGTTGTTTTTTTTATGACCAGGCTGGACTCAAACTCCTGGGCTCAAGTGATCCTCCCACCTCAGCCTCCTGAGTAGCTGGGACTATAGTCATGTGCCACCAGCCTGACTTTATTTTTTCCAATTTTTAAAAAAATTGAGGAAAAAATAAATACATTCAGTGAGGTACACCAAAGTGCAGAAATCAGGTACACATCTTACTTTTGCATCTATATTAATATGTGTGCCTACCAGATCAAGATGTAGAACATTTTCAGAACTCCAGAAGGTCCTCCAGTTGTGTATGTTAAATGACAAAATAATACATAGCAGGCATAGACAAGAAGGTTTGTATTTTGAAGAAAATATCACTTTATATTTCAGGAATGGGATGGCCTCGTAAGAATCACCTTTGTTAGGAAAAACAAGACTCTTTCTGCTGCATTTAAGTAAGTATTTTATTAACTTGTAATGTACAAAGGACCAATAGTCCAGATATTATGCTAGAATTTGGTCCTTTTCCTGAACAGCTACCCTACACCATAAAGATTATCCATGTCTAGAAAAACTTCACCTTTTTTAATTTGGACTTGGGGAGGCAGGAAAATTTAATGAAGAAAGTTCCTGGAGTTGGGAATCAGATCGTTTTTGGCAAAACAGGAAAAAAACCCTAAAACTCTGATACATCTGCCTAGTTTTTTTGTTGGAAAAATGGGGTGATGATAGACCCCTTCCACATTTGTGAAGGATTTGTGCCATTTTATTAATTTGGAAAAATTTAACATACCAATTTGGAGTTTATGAGAGCCAGTTTTAGTGTTTGGAGTTTGTTTTTAAAGGGGATGTTTTGTAGAGGGTCTAGAACTTCTCTAAGAATTTAAGAGATGTTTATCAGGACTTTTTAAATATAATTAATGTTTCCTTCATAAGTTAAAATATTCAACACCTTTTAAAATTCTTTAATTTTACCCTAGGGAACATAGATTTAATCTCATCTAAACTGAAAGGAAGCCATGTGTAATCTCTGAGGAATAATAATAGTGACATGACTTATTTATGCCATAGATCAAGTGCAGTACAACAGCTGTTGGAAAAAAACTACAGAATTCATTGTTCAGTCCATAATACTGTAAGTAGAAAATGTTTCTGTAGTTTCACTGATTTTTCTTTTAAAATGTCCTATTTTTATTCTTTTAAATCACTATGAGATTATTTTGTACATTCCATAGGATCCTTAAAAGATAGTATTCATAATGCTTAACTAGCAAAATTTGACTTGAATTCTGACAAGTCAGTGCCGTTTGCATTCTGTGGAACAGATCTGAGCAAGTTTGGTTACTCTACCCGCTCCTCTTTAATTACTGACAGCTGTTTTTAGCCATAACAAGAATCAGATGCAGCAGTTAGAATTTCCTTAGTTGTAGATTCATGTAGCTTGCTCAGCTTAAACTGTGTACAATTTACTATCCTCTGAATTGTGACCATCCCTTATTGCTCACAATAGCAATTATAAATTTAAAGCTACTATTTTCTTCATAACTTTTAACACTCAGAAATTGAAATAATTAGAATAAAGTAGAAGCTGAATAGATTTTTTATTGTGAGCCTCATGCCACTTAGCATCTGTGCAACACTTTCTTTAAACAAGTGTGGGCACATATCCATATCCATAGATAAGGAGTATCTGATGTTTGCTAACTTTTTAGTTTTCAGTTTAAAGTAGACAAAGGCAAATTTCTTTTGTACCTTTTATGATTCTATAGGATTTTAATGTATCACAATACTATTTCCATTTTCTTTTTTATGGGCAAAAAGTCATTATATCATCTGCCTAAGTAAAAAAATATTAAGCTATATTAAGAAAAATCTTTGAATAAAAGATGTGAATTAAGTATGAAATACTTAATATTCTCAAGGTTGGAGAGGTCATCTCTTTGAGAAAAATTAGCTGGTTAGGTGAAATCTGTGGCAAGAAAATGTAGTTATTTTGAAAGGATTAATAATTGCTTTAAAATTTAGTTTACAGTTTTATTTTTTGAAGTCTGAAACTGATAACTATTTCAGAATTTTAAAGAAAAATACCAATATACATGATTATTGATTCAAGTTATACTGAGTATTTGTTACATGGTAAAAGCCAACCACTTAACTTAGAGTTACTTAACTTTGGAGATCCAAGTATTACACAATCAGGCTTTCCAAACTGTTATAACAGATATATATTAAAAGTGACTATTTTATGACTTACTGAACTAAAAAAAAAAAGAGTCAAGGTGATTCATTAAAGATATGTTGTTTTTTTATTCTGAATCTTATATTGATAGGTAATACCAGAAGATTTCAGCATAGCAGATAAAATACAGCAAATCCTAACCAGCACAGGTTTTAGTGACAAACGGGCCCGTTCCATGGACATAGATGACTTCATCAGGTAATTACATTTTTGTTTTCCTAAGTGTTTACATTTCTTTACTGTGACACCTTCAGATTAGAGATTTAAAGGCTTTTAAGCGGTATAAGGTGCTACCTGGGAGAGTTATTGCATAGCACTTCCATGGCACGGAATAGTATTTGGTGTAGAAGATGGAGGCTAGTTAGCTGCAGCAGAATGACCATTTTCTTTTAATAGTAGTAAAGAACAGTCTGAGCCAGAAGGTTGCCTCTGCGTTAACGTGTGTTGTGGTGTACATGCTCCTCCCTTCCTGCTCCCTCCCCCAACTCGCATTCAGTCTTAGTCTTTAATAGCTTGTCCCTCCAAAGTAGCCCATAAGGTAGAAAAACTCAAAGTATGTGTAACTGGACCTAATTTTTTTTAATTTCCTTATTGGGAATAGCTATTGTTATATAGATCTTAAGCATGAAATAATGTCAGTTACAATCATACCTGGTTACCCATTTAGTAATAGTTGTTTTGTAGCCTGAGGCAGGTTTTACATATCTTGGGTAAAAAGGTATCATAATTATCTGGGCAATTTAGACCAAAATCTGTTTTCCTTTAAGTAAACAAGTCTTATGAAAGCAGAGTAAGGCTTCAATTAATTACCCAGGTAATTATTAACCTATACTCTTTGTTTTTAATTAACATGTTAACTTTCAGAAGTTCTTGCCTATTTAGCCAATTCACTTTTAAAGCTTCCATGTTCTAGAGGCTGAATGAGGGTAGATTGTTAGAAAAGTCATTGGTTTTACTTTTTCTAAGCTGGAAACACAGTTCTACATTACTGACAAATGCTATCATTACTGAGTCTTTATTAGATGTTAGTCCTAGGTGTTGAACACTATTCCTAAGTACCTACTTTGCTTTTCCAGACATTTTAATTTACCTGGACCTGTTCTATGAGCCAGCCTAAAAATAATCTCAGGTCGAAATAGAAATATTTTATCTTCCTCTGCTCTCATTGAATTTCCTCAAGGTTATTGAGCATGTGCAGTTTGCTAACTAGAATCTAATAAAAACATAGGTTAGTCCACAGAGATAAACAGGTGTAAGTATTTGAACCTTAAAACAGCTCAGAAAGGAAGAATGGGCATGTAAGATTGGTCATTTATCTGACTTCCACCTCTAATTCCAAACAGCTCTTGTTCCTTTACAATGTTGAAATGGAACAAATGCCAGCGAGCTCTTAGACCGGAGATAGTGGAAGTCTAAGATAATTTTAGTCAAATTCATTATAACTTAAGACATACAGGCTACAGTGAAAGAGGCACCATGACATGGTTTTAACCAATATATATCTTATACATTTAGTTGGACAGTAAGGTTTCTTTAATGACTAGTGTGAGGAGTGGGTGGGCTGCATGAGTATGCTGACATGTTCATGTTTTAGAATTAATGGTATAGAATTATACACCATTATGTGCCACATATTAGCTTTTCAATACCATTCCATTCTGGTTTCTTTTTTTCAGATTGCTACATGGATTCAATGCAGAAGGTATTCATTTTTCCTAGGTATTTGGAAAACAGAATTTTCAAGGTCAAGAAAAGAAATGAATTATACGTTTTCATCATTTGAGAAGATGAACTTTGCTTTTGCTCTACTGGCACGTTATTTATTTGCTTGACTATTTTTGGCTTAAAACTACTGTTGTCAACAGTTATTCTAAATTTTTAAGGTGGTCAGTTCTAAGGACCTAAGTTTTTTGGGTTTTGGTTTGTTTTTAATATATAACATAGGGCAGGGTCCAATCTATTCATAATAACCTTCAAGAGCCGCAGATACGCACAACTTTATACTTAGATTTATCATTTCTAACAGTTTATCATATAAAGATGTTACTTTTCTATTTACTGTGTTATATACCGTGAGGCCCTCTTTAGACCTTTAGCTCTATCCCTCAAGAAGTAAAAAAGTTAAAATATGCTTCTCTAGTCACATATTTCCCATACCATTTCTTGTTATTCACATGTACAGTAAAACAATTGTCTCTTAAAGTGTTTTTATTTTGCTTCTCTCATTCTTTTCTGTATTTACCCTATACAGTGTCTCCTCTTACTGCCTCTTTAGCTACTCTGTAGCATCATCGGGTTCTGGGTAACCCTGAGTCTGCTGCTGCCACTAGGCTGTGCTGGGCACATTCTGGGCATGACTCCTTGTAAAATGAGGAAGCTCAACTAGAATGAAATTAACTATAAAATTATGGTTTTTCTTGGGGAAAAAAAGTATAGGTTTAGCAAAATTTCAAAGGGCTTTTTAAATCAAAACAGGTTTTATAGTTCAAATCTGTTTTCAACTTCAAAAAAACAGCCATTTCCCCACAACTATACATTCCCAGTATTCATGGCTATGGATAATTAAAATTTCCAGTATTTTTTTGTATACCTGGTGCTTAGTTTTAAGCCATTTTAAAACTGTCAGATTGAGAATTTCAATAGATGTCATGAACAAGTTTTATTAGCTACTATGTTTAATCAGTGTAATACTCAGTGATGTTAATATACTTTAATAAAGAATTATAGTAGCTATTTTATTAAGAAAATGAATAAAAATATCTTCATTGATATTTGGCTTTCTTTTTACCTAACTTAATAGAAGGAGTATTTTCACTTAATTTAGCAAAGCCAGATTTTGAAATCTGGCTTCAAAGTCATATAGTAATGTTACTACATAGTTAAAATAATGCATGTTCTTAATTATTTATGAATAGGGATATCAGCTTTCAAGTCTAAGAAAGTACTAAAGAATGCTTAATCCAGAACAAAATATTAAAGTTACTTAGCTCCATCAATCCACTTTTGTTATATGAATATTAATTATACTTAAGGGTACTTTTTTTTTTTTAACTTCAAAAACTACTTTGCAGAGTTCACTTGTACCATCTCTATCCTTATAGAAAAAGTTTAAGATTTAACTCAGCTTTCTTAGGTCATTTCCCTCTATGCCTATGAATTGCTGAGTTTTTAATCCTTTTTCTGGCCTTCAGTTTTCCCTATCTGTAAAGCTGAAGGACTGAATGATACTACTGCCAAGATCTTTTTGGTATTAATTTTTTAAAATACCTTGACTCCTAATCCAAATGGAGCCATCAGAGTATAAGGCGGCATATTTGTCTATAAGGAGACCCTCCAAAGATAGTATCCATCCATTGCAAAAATAAATTAAAGCTAATCTGTTGTGCTTTAAAATGAGCAAGTTCACATCTTTATTGCCCTTTGAAGGTTGGTTATTCTCAAAAACTATGTTTTTAAACAGCCTCTGCAAGGCCATTGCAGTAACAGTCCTCCATTCTTTCTCTTCCCTTTGAAATAAACACAAATAGAATATATTTTACAACTGCAAGAAAACCTGAGTCCCTTCCAAAACAAAGGTGATTGTATTGAAGTAAATTATCTCTAAAACTCATTTGATAGATTTAATTTATTAATAAGCATACTGAAAATCTACATTTGTTTCAGATATCATGTTTACAGAGCTTTTCACCATGGTGTTGGGATCTTTCACAACTACCCTCTGGGTTTTATGAACAATGAAGTAAAGAATCTGGCTCATGTAACTCTCCATTCATAGCTTCCCTTTGGCCCATGGGAATGAGCTAGTTCCCCAGAGTAAATTAAAACAAGATATCCTTGGGAGATTTTTTGGTGGGTAATCTACTCCTGGAATCTATCCTGGGAACTGAGGGAAAACTCCTAGAGAGATATATAAATCTTTCAACAAAATATTTACATGAAAAGTGGCCAGTTTTCTTTCTTGGAGTAGCAATCTGTAAAAATAAGTGCTGCCATTTAAAAAGTAGCATACCCTACACCAATCTACTGGTGAGAATTTGGTGATTCTCACCAAATAATGGTGAAATTTCACATTTGGTACCAGATGGAGCTTGGGTAAGATCTGCCTTTTAAGGCAAACTCAACTCTTTTTCAGCTTAATTCTTTTTCAAGGGAGTTATGTACTGTCTACACTTGGCTTAAACTAACTTCTATTATGGACTACTCTCAATGTACATATAATGTTCATGCATCAGAAGCCAATTTCCTTTAACAGTACATAAAAAAGGTATATTTTGGGGTGCTAATGAACACTTGAAATTAAGAAATGTATTGGTAAGGATCAAATTGCACTATTAGTCTTGTTAATACCACACTGGCACACACACTGCATATATATGTAATTTCCTAAGATAAAACTCTTCTCAGAATTTCATTACTTTTATTATACACCAACTAGTTTATATTTTAGTTCTTTACAAAGAAAATGCTAAGAAAATTAATCACATGTTATATGGTTTTAAAATCATAATTCCAGATTTCTTTACATATAGGATGGAATGGTCCAGCAGCTATGTCCACTGTCACAGACTTTAGTTCCGTTCAATGATATGGCACATCCTGCAAAATCAACTAGTCACACACAAAAAAATGTTTCAAATACAGTAAAAATGTACACACAAAGGTAATTTACAATGACAAATAAGGAATGTAATTTATCTTGGCTGTGCTTCAGAAATTTAGGGTTAATAGCCTTAGTCAAGGCACGAAGCAGGAAGAGGTGAGCACAGCTGTCTCTAGGAGTGGGCAAGGTATGTACAATCACTGATGAGGTATGCATGCACGCAAAGGATTTAAAACTGCTCAGTCTCGCTACGAAAATTGAACCGAGTTAAAAGGAAATGCTGTGGCTTCCCTCTACTATCCACCTCTGGATCGAGTCCACAATCTTCATCATATAGAAAATAAAATTGGCAAGGATCTCCAAAAGTAAACCACTATTTGGGTAAATGAAACAAAATGCTTCACTAATCCCAATTCTTGGTTGTGCCTCCTGGATTAGAAGCATTTTGTAGACAAAGGAGTGTTTCACAAAATTGAAATGTCATTCAGGTGAAGGACAAGACATTTTCCACAGACACTTAATTTCAAACTTTCAAATGGCCCTTACAGCTGAACCATTGTATGTTACAGTAGTGAGGGTTCTGGGGATCCTTTAGCAGCAAGTGCCAATTTAAAGGGCACGGGGTCTCTTCGGATTGATTTGCTTGCTGGCTTGTTCTTCTTCTTGTAGAGCGGCACGAAAAGATTTCACTTTATCTTGGAAAAAGAAAAGAACAAGGGAGTAAGTATTGTGTATTACATGCAATACAGTTTACAATTTTATGGGTCCTATCAAGTCACTTATGTTATTTCTTAACAGTAACTCAGTGTTTTCCATTTTGTTCTTTTTTTTTTTTTTTTTTTTTTTTGTTGAGACAGAGTCTCACTTTGTTACCCAGGCTAGAGTGATTGCCGTGGCGTCAGCTTAGCTCACAGCAACCTCAGACTCCTCGGCTTAAGTGATCCTACTGCCTCAGCCTCCCGAGTAGCTGGGACTACAGGCATGCGCCACTATGCCCGGCTAATTTTTTCTATATAGATTTTTAGTTGTCCATATAATGTCTTTCTATTTTTTAGTAGAGACGGGGTCTCGCTCAGGCTGGTCTCGAACTCCTGACCTTGAGCAATCCACCCGCCTCGGCCTCCCAGAGTGCTAGGATTACAGGCGTGAGCCACCGCGCCCGGCCCCATTTTGTTCTTTATCAGGTAGAAACTCAGAACTAAATCATTACCGATCCCCAAAATACCTATGTTTCTATACCTATCAACAGGCTTCTGTTCTGTTTGGCACATGTACAGTTTTCAATTTTAATTTATCTGAATTCCTTTTGGAGTATAGGGAGGTTTTATATGTGTAAAATATGTACAGTCATGTCAAAAAGGAAAACTGTGAGTCTTACTAAATGTCAATTTAACAGTTTAGTAATCTAAAATTATCTCTGGATGGTAAGAAAAAAACTTTAATTTCTAACAAAGGACTGAATAATGCAGTATCTAAATAGTAATTTCTTCAAAGTTACGGATATGCTTACTATACATAAATTCTGAGAAAATTAAGGAAAGTCAATTAAGTTGAATGCTATATATATAACTAAGAAAAACATTAGAGTGCATTATGATCTGTCTTCTGAATAAAATGCATACAGAAAAGCTGATTGTGAATTATTACAGATTAGAGAAATGATCAAGACAATTTAAATTAAGGCTTGAATATGAACATCAAAAACAAATGCAAATTTTGGGGAAACAGTGACAGAATATGATTTCAAACAACCAACTTCATAACCATTCCACAATGTATGTAGGTTGAACACCCCAAATCCAAAAAGCCAAAATCTGAAATGCTCCAAAATTTAAAACTTTTGTGCGCCAATATGATGCTCAAAGGAAATGTTCAGTGGAGCATTTCAGATTTCTGGATTTGGAATGTTCAACCAGTAAGTATAATGCAAATATTCCAAAATCTGAAAACATACAAAATCCAAAATGCTTCCAATTCTAACCATTTCAGATAAGGGATATGCAACCTGTATATACTTCAAAACATCATGATGTACATGACAAATACATATAATTTTACCTGTCAATGTAAATCAAAAAGTTGTGGGGGAAAAAAACAACAAACGACCAACTTCACGAAGGGCCTGCTTTAAAAAATTAAGCAGCTTATCTGCTGCCCAAAACTAGGAATTTCAATCTGGTTTACACTGCATTGCATGTACACACACATACAGTCACCCACTCACACATAAACAGAGCCAATAGTTTGTCAATGCCTAAAAAATTAGCACATATAAGAGATGCATATCTGAAGCTACACAGATGAACTAATTTAAAAAGCCAAAAAGACACGGTGTGTAGGTAAGTCACATGCTTCTCTTCATGAGTAAGGTAGAGAGGGTAGTCTTAAAAAACAAAGTGTTCAAAGAAAAACATCACACAAGATGGTGCAGAAAGCAGCAGCAGACACAAGGCTATTGAAAGATGACCCTGAACAGACCTCACTTAAGAAAATTCTAATAAGCATCAGTCTACCAAATTAAAGATCTGAATGGGTATATAAGATTTAAAAATTTGTTATAATACATTTTTTCTTTAATGATAAAATGTCTTTATTTTCTTAGAAGACTAAAAAAAAAGATGACTAAGGAGAATCTGAAATAATACTCCATGTTTTCCAGAAAAAACGAATGGTTGGTCTTTATACCTCTGGAAAGATGGTGCTAAATAGTGCCCATAATTTTCACTTTAGATGTCCTCTTGCAATATGAAATCATCCCACTAATATACATACCAATACCAAGCAGATTTCAAACACTAAGATGAAAAAAGAATTACCCCGCAGCTCAGTTAAAATGTCTATTTTTTGCTCAAGAATAGCTTCAAGTTGTGTAGCATATGAATCTACATCATAGTCTACTTCTTCAGTCATCTCTAGGAGAGCCTTTTCATCTTCTAACCATCGAATAGATTCCTAAAAGGACAAAAATTCAATAATACAATAAGCCTCTTTGTATAACAAACCAATTTATAAATTCTGTTAAATGTAATTAAACATAATATGGTATTCTCTAAAATATTAATAGACATAGAACATCTTTATTCACAGATGATAAAATTAAGAAATATAGTTGACCCCTGAACACAGGTTTGAACAGCACAGGTCCACTTACACGCTGATTTTTTTTTAATATCAGTTACACAGAGTGTGCCTGCTTCTGTTGCTTCCCTTTCCACCTCCTCCACCTCTGCTGCCTTTGCAACCCCTGAGAAAGCAAGACCAATCCCCCTTCTTCCTCTTCCTCCTCAGCCTACTCAATGTGAAGTCAAAGAGGATGAAGACCTTTATGGTGATCTACTTCCATTTAAATGAACATTAAATATATTTTCTTTTCCTTATGACTTTCTTAATAACATTTTCTTTTCTCCAGCTAACTTTATTGTAAGAATACAGTATATAATACATGTAACATATAAAGCATATGTTAATCAACTGTGTTATCTATCAGTAAGGCTTCTTCTGGTCAATAGTAGGCTATTAGTAAAGTTTTTGTGGAGTCAAAAGTTATACACATATTTTCAACTGTGTGTGAAGTCAGCATCCCTAACCCCTGGACTGTTCAAGGGTCAACTGCATTTCCTTAAATTTGAACACAAACACTTAAGATGGGCTGGGCAAGATCATCTCATTTCTCACTTTTACTCTACCTTGAAAGGGGATTTTGGGGAAGGAATGAATCAAACACGTAAATATCAATGAGCAGACTAAGTCTCAAAACCTCAACAGCTGTTCCTAAAACAGGTGGAAGAACAGGCATGATAAAGCTACTAAGCAATCTGATGGGGGTTCTGGTACCCCAGAACTTGTAAGACATCTGCAGTTAACATATCCTGTTGGGGCTTTACATTGATTGGGCCAAGAGCTAACCCTAAATTCTAAATACCAACTCTTCAAAATTATTGTGACTATAAGAGACCAATGGATAGCCAATTTTAGAAGAGTCAAATGAACTTCTAAATGGTAGCTACTTACTGTTCATAAATGCTTCAAGTTCATTCTTAACTGATTTTAGGTATGTGGAGTCTATGAATTTCACTTTCTAGCAATGTCATAAATCACATAAATAGTAACAAGGCCAGATCATTCTGAATGAAACAGCTTTTTAGACACTAAAAATAGGTGCTTTCTAGCTTTTTAGGATGCATACAATCTCAATTTTCCAAACATCAATTCACTTTAATGGCTAATTACGAGACATCACCAGACAAAACTGGTTAACCTACGTATACCTATCTATTAGAAAATATATATGTATTGATTAGAAACCACAAATATACTCCAATATTTTTTTCTTTTCCTTCAGTTATACACTTAATTTTTGTTTAACAAAACCGTATTTTGAAAGCAGCAAATCCTAACTATGAGAACACCAGGGAGCATCAAAACCCTATACTGAAAAATGGCAGATCATAATATGGAGGAATGGTACGGAGAGTTGTAAAAAGAAACTGAATTAAAAGCCAGAACACCCAGTTCTGCCAATAAACAACTGGGAAACTTTATCTATAAAATGGCAGAGTGGGAAATAATTGTCTTTATATATACAACAATTTGATTACAAGTGTCCATTCTCAACTTAATCTAAACACCTAGGCCTCTACAGAAATTCTCATAATAAGAGTTTGATTAAAACCCTAACAGTTTTAATGAATGTACATCCTAATCTGAAATAAAGTGTTCTCTTTCATTTTTGAGCCCTTCATTCAGGTGCTTGAATGACCTAGAGCTGAAGTACCTTAATTTTGTTTACAGATAAACAAAGAATTCTTTAGAAAGAAGAATATACATCAATGAGGGGGACTGGATTATTGTTCACTTTTTCTCAGGAAGTATTCATAGTACTACAGGAAGGGGGGAAGTAAGAAAGGCAAACTGACTGTACAGTCTTCATAAAGACGTCCAAATGATATCTTCACTTCCATAAATATCACCATCCAGAATATTTTCGATTAAAAAAAAAAAGCGGGGGGAGGGAGGTATCATACAGTAAAAGTGCTTTTAATAGGTTGAACACATATGAACACATAATGGGATGAACACCTAAGGAGTTACTGCAACAGGCAGGGACATAACACCCTTCACTCAACCTGCCACTGACAGCACAGTGAGAGCAGTAACTCTTCATCTATGCAGTAGTCTACCTTTTCTGCAAAGACTGATAGATACTTCCTTAACTGCTCCAAAACCCTTTAGAAGAGTTTTCCTTACTGCTGTCAAATAAATTGGCCTAACATGAGGAAAGGAGTGATGGTGGGCAGTTCACCCTTCTCTATAAAAAAAAGGAACAGCTGCAAAAAACAAATAAAGGGGGAAAAGGGTGATAAATAAAGTAGAACTTTTCACCATGGTGCAAAGAAATGCTGTTCGTAGCCATCATTCATTCTATTCAAAGATCACCATGTCATATGCCCTACAAATACACATATACATATATACAAACAAGTAGTTTTTTAAAAATTAGTATGATTATTTACAAAATTATGAAAGTTGTTAGTTAATTTATCTCAAGAAACATTCTGATGAAAGGTCCTTTCTCACTTTACCTGGAACACTGCCCTGTGATCTTCTACAACTTGTTCTTCCATTTCTACCATTTGTGAGACAGCTTCATGGAAAGTAAACAACTGTGGAGAAACTTCTTCTTCCTTAAAATAAAAATAGTTAAAAAAATTATCACATAAAGTTTTTACTTTAAATGTTACAAAAGTAGTTTTTCAATGTCATTTACAAAAATGTCATTTAGAATTTGAGGAAGCTTGAATGGTAAAGACCACTAAAATATATACGAAAGGCAAAGCCATAATTTCTATGGGTCAAAATATTTAATGTAACTCCCAATAAGACAACCCAAACTTAATTATATGAGCATTGCAGAATTACTGTAAAAAAGAAATCTCTTTTGGAATACTGCAACTTTTCAAAATTACATTTATTGCAGGCTGTAAACATTGAAATATTTCCTCAGTACTCTCTACTTTTCACTAACAATTTCATTCATATATATATTATTTCTTTTCTTAAAAGAGATGTAAAGATAACATCTTTAGGTGATATAAAGATAATGTCTTTCATTACTGTGACTATCAAATTAGTGTTCTGAAGAACTCAACTCTTCCTAAATCTTAATTTCCTAATTATACTGTATAATTTGCTCACCAATTTTTAATGGAAATTTCAATTGACAATCCAAAATCTTAATTCATCAACATAAAAATCACATATACAGTTGCCCCTTGAACAACACAGATTTGGACTATGCAGGTCCATCAACCAAACATGGATTGAAAATACTGTATTTGTGGGATACAAAACCCAAGTTATACAGAAGGTTGACTTTTCATACATGCAGGCTCTGCAGGGCCAACTAAGGGATTTGAGCGTGACCTGATTTGGGTCTATGCAGGCCATCCTGGAACCAATCTGTATATACCAAAGGACAACTGACTGTATATACAACATATTCATATTTTGGTCTTACATCAAGTCAAAACTACTGTAGCTTAGCTTTCTTTTTTGAGCTTCCTTCCCCCAGTGTCTAATGATTTATTTCCTCAATATGTGGCTAGTGATAAAGGCAGCCATAAAAAATTTACTTACAATTGTTTTGTAAAATATGAGCAGAAAAAGCATCATTTTTTCAAACAAAATACATGATTCCAAATATATGTACATATTTTGCTTAAATAAAATATTATAAGCAGACATTTAACTCTTATCAATAAGATACCATCCCTCAAAGTTTACAGAATCAAGTTAGCCAAAGAACTCTCCTCTTTGAGAAAATATGCATCTGCTTTTCATAAGGACATGCTGGCATTTTCTATATTCTCTCTCTCTCTCACTCTCTCTGATGAACACACACACTCAATACACCTTTACTCATTTTTCTGGCCACCTACCCTTCAAGCCCTGAATATTCTCTTTCTTTTCTTTGCTTCAAGGTACTAAGGCAAGTTCCTATTATTTCCATAAAGTCTACTCTGAATACTTTTGTCTACACAAATATCTTCTATTTCTGTAATTCTAATGCATTTTATTATTCCTCTAATTTGTCTACCTGCATTAGTTTGATCTCTAGAGCCTATCTTAGATACTATTTCATTTTAATCTACTTTGTTAACACTTAATAAGAATACATATACATGCACCATTACTTAACTAAAGGCTAACGCTGAACCATCTCAAGACAATTCCCTAGGGGCAGTAAAGGTAATAGAAATGCACATTCTCTCAAACATGTAGGCTATAAGAACTCATGATGTCATATTTACAAAAACCCTGGATTAGCTCTGGTCACCTAGCTAACCTCTCCAAATTAAGGACCTGCAGAGGCCCAATAGATGCAAAAATAAAACAGAAAGATTTGCTGCAGGGAGTGCCTGTCTTGTTCTGATTTTCCATATCTTTGGCTTGTACCATATCTAGGTGCAATACAGGGTTTGCTTTAAAGATTCTAAGAGCAACTACAGTCTCTTTCAAAACTTCTAGAGACAGGTGATGGACTGAAGCCAAGATCTCATTTTTAGTTCTTTACTATCTATGGTTCAAAGTTTAGAACTTTTACTTTGAACCAGATTTTCTCAATTTTGGAACTACTGACATTTTGCAGGGATGAGGTGAGGAGAATGCTGTCCTGTGCACTGAATGATATTTAGCAGCATTCTTGGCCTCTACCCACTACATTCATGCAGCATCACCTTAGTTGAGACAATCAAAACCGGCTACACACATTTTGACCTGGGGGGCCAAATCACCCCTGGTTAAGAACTGCTGCTTTAAGCCCCATTTTTAATAGAGAGGGATATGGAACATAAAAGTATGTCTATTTGTTACTCTAGAATATTTTGGCCTTAATATCCACTAGAAAGTATTACAACATAACTAAAGTTATACAGTTTTCATGTTTTCAAAGAATATTATATTACAGTAGCAATAAGTTTAATTAATGTAAAATCTGGCTCTGGAATAACAAAGACATAGGCTCTAATCCTGGCTTAAGCACTTTTATTTGTATAATCTTGGTCAAGTTACTTAAACTTCTTAGAATATAAATTATAAAGTAGGGACAATTATAGTATCTACTACATTAAGTTGTTAGCATTAGATAATAAGGAAAATACTTACCAAATGTATGTCATGTAGTAAGCAACTAATCAATGCTACTTTTTAACATTATAAGAAAATGTCTACCAAGAAGAAATTGGACTACAACAAAAAATTTAAAAATTAAAAAGAAGAAAAAATGCCACCATAGGATTCTTAGTGGGAATAGAATTATATAAAACTATACAGAATATTACATTTTAAAAAAAGTTAAATAACTTTTACATCTCAGAAAAACACCCTCTCAATATATTAAAAGCAATTATGTGAAAGTATATGTATTATTTGTGCTTTTAAATTTCTTTATACCTTCTGTCCTTATACAATGAGCATGTATTTTATTATTTTTTGAGTAATTGGGGAATCAAATTTTTAAAGTATGAAATATCATTAAAAATTTCAAACTTATAGAAAAGCAACCAGATTTAATAAATGTTAGCATTTTGCCATATTTTATTTTAATACAGTACACGAATCCTTTTAATACATATATGTCCATACTTCTTTTGTTTTTAAGGTTTATTATATATTGTACGTGTAATTCTTAAAGTTGTTTTCCCCATGTTAATTTTTAAAATTCTCAAATTTTAATATCGGTATAAAAATCAGGAAAGAAAAAAAGTTTAGATCAGGGAGTTGGTAAACTTTCTTCAAGGGCCAGATAATAAATGTTTTGGGTTTGTGAGCCATATGGTCTCTATCATTGGTGTTGTAGTAACAAAGCAGCAGGATAATCCATAAATAAATAAGCACATCTATGTTCCAATAAAACTTTACTTGTAAAAAACAGATGGTTAGCCCAAAGGTTATAGTTTGTTGACCCCTGATTCAGATGATAGTTTTCAGTTATTAAGTTCTGAACTGATGAAATGAACTACTTAAGATTAGATCAATTACAATCATACTAAGTCACTCACATTTTGTTCACAAAGAAGTTTCAGATCATCTCTCTGAGGGGAACTCCCCACACCCCACTGTGTCTCTAAGTCATCAATCTGGTTTGGTGGATGGTGCATTATTGGACGGACATCACCAGCAGCGGTTGGATCTACAGTCAATTCTTTCACCCTATAAATACATAAGTGGTATCTAAAGTTAACAAACACCCATGCAGAGAAACAAGAAAATGCCAACTATTCAATATAAATGTAATTTAATTAACATACTAAGATTGATGATGTCACCTTTATAGGTCAAATTTATCTGAAATCTGTGGAAACACTAAAGGGATGTTTGGTTGTTTAATTTTAGGTCACTTTGTTATTACTTCAAATATAATTATCGTGCACAACAAATAAGAATTAGTGAAGTATGTAGACTCAGTATTTCAAAGAAAATAAGAAACTGTTGTTGCAATTAAATTATACAAACTGAAAAACATTAACAGTGGCAATTAGATCAATGAATGGATCATTGCCAAAACAGAAAATTCGATACTTTGCAGATTTTTGGTAGTTGCAATGCTCAATTAAAATAGCTATGTGTGAAATAATTTTATTTCCAAAATGTATAAAGATTATAAGATTCTAAGTTCTATCATTTAAAATATGTTTACTCATTATGCTTAAATTTACACATCTGGGAGACAGTACACTTTCTAAGTCAGGATGATCCTTATTTCCTTGTAGACAAGGAAAGTTATAAGATCATACAGAATAAAGGTAAACTCTTCATTTCAAGCAAGACAATTTGTCTTTTAATAGTAAATGTGCAAAAGTGACATCATCCTTAAAAATTATGAGGGGGAAATAAGAAGCCTGAATTCTAAATCAACATTTTAAAGCAAATAAATTAATAAAGGACATAAGAATGCAGATCATGCAGTACAAATACCACCTGGCAAATGAAATGATAATGAAAACTAAAATGGCCCAGGACAAAAGAAGTAAATGAAATGTTTATACAAAGCACAGTTCAAAAGAAACTATTAAAATAAACATCTTAGGTATAGAATGAAGTAGACCTGGTAATTGAAGGAGAAAAGTCGTCATACTCATAAGAAGGAGAGAGATCAGGGCGACTGCCACTACCCTGTGAGAAGGGAATGTCTGATGGACTAATTCCAAACTCCTTTACTCTGCAGTACCAAAACAGCAACAAATTAAAAGAAAATGCTCTTGTAAACACAGCAATGCACATTGCAAGTTTTCATTTAGTACTGTTTTATTTGTTTAAAAAAGGATATAATATTGTGACATTGTATTTAGAATATTATTTCATAAAAAAACAATTTAAAGACGTTTTGAAGAAGTCCTGATCCCCTACTCTATAGTCCTAAATCCTTCCTTTTTGGTGTATTTTCCCTTCTCACAATCCTTCCTAGAAGTTTAACTAAATCATCACCTAAATTTGAAATGCCCCTTATTTAACCACACAAGGACATAATCTAATTTTCTAATGTGGTCAGTACCGTGACTATTTTATTATTAACAGCATTAATGGGATCTCAACATTTTTGCAGTTTTCAAACAGAACACAAGGGAATTAAGTCCAAATGCTCTAAGGCATCCATTGTTTGTAATGAATTAACTTGTTTGCCATGCATCCACCAGAATGGTATTAGCTATGAAACATCCTTGGTCTAACTGTGAAAAATATTCACTCAATTTTCTGTGGTTGGTGATTCACATGAAGCTTTGTTGGAGAACAGCTTTTAGCAATGGAATTTCTAAAATATTACTTTTGCTAACATCTGTAATAGTTACATATAACTAAATTATTACTTTTCTTTGGGCCAACCCCATTTCACAGCAATAGGTACTATTTATTAGGATTAGTAATTTTTAGGCATTATTTAGTCATTACAACAATCTTGTGATATTATCGCCCTTTAATTGATGAGAAAAATTGGCTCAGAAAAATAAAGTCTCTTACCCAAGGTCATTCAATGAGAATGTGGCATAACTAAAATTAAATCCTAGCCCTGAGTACAAACCCTATGCTATTAAGCACTTCAATATACTAACTTTATTCTCTGTTTCCCCTATCATTTCTCTCAGGTCAAACTAGATGAAATTCCTTTCTTTATAGATTCAAACAGTCAAAAACCAATAATATATAATATAAATCAAACTAATATATTTCTTCTACTTTTAATCATTCTTTAATCTATTGATAATATCTACTGTCAAAGGTTCAATATTGGATTAATCTGCCTTTATCTTTTAAACAGTCACTTTGCAAAGTGTATTTACCACATATGCTGACAAATCTAAATTTCTAATACTAACTCTTTTCACCGCCAACTCCATTTCTTATCTGCTTCAGAATCTCCTAATTTAGACACCCCATTGGCCCCATCCACACATTTCTCCTCTATCCAAACCTCTCTTGCCCAAGCCAAACTATATACAGGAATCATATTCCTCAAATATGCTGTTAAAAACTCTTAATCACTCTTCTACCCAAGACCTAATCACTTCTATTACCCTAAGATTATACTCTGCTTCATGATAAGAGGCTACTGTCTGTTTCTCATATATATTATGCTATTTTTTTTCCTTGGGACTTCTACTCTAAAAGTTTTCCCCTCTACTCTCTTCTAAAATACCTTAAATTGTCATATGATTGCAACTGGATTTGTCATCTTAATCACTTAGCAGCAATGTGTACTGTTACAAACTATCCCCTAACTCCCATAAAACACTTTCAAAGCATATGATTCTGACTAAATAAGGATACGAAAAAAACGTTGCTTTCACATCTGTCTAACCAAATTTTTAAGACAGAACTGCTCATTAAAGTAGCAACAGGAATAATGATAAATGCACTTAATATATTCTAGGCACTGTGCTATTTTACGCAGATCACCTCTCTTACTCCACAAAACAATCCTTTAAAATGGACATGGTCATTAATCTCTCCATTCTAAAGATGAGAAACAAGGGCACAGAGAGGTTAAGTAACTCTCCTGAGGCTTTGCTGCCATTAAGTAGTGAAGCAGGTATCATTTTGTTTTGAGAAGTAACACTCTTCAATCACTATGCTAGGTCTTAAAAATAAGAAGTTTAAACACTTCAGAGATAACTAATTCCTAAAAATATAGAACTTTTAATATAATGGTACCTACTACCACCTCAAAATATTGGCCTAAATAATGTGAGGTAAATTTAATATTAAAGAAGAATGAATTCTGCTTGTAAAAAAAAAAACTGTAAAAAAAAAAAGTTAGTGATTCTTAAGGTCATAAAACATTGACATGAGCTAGCTATCAAGGGAGGATGAAAATCTTTATTCCTAGAGATTTGGAAATAAAAGTAAGACAATTATTTCTCCCAAATGGTTAGTCATGTTGCAAATTAGTTACATTATACAGGAATAGGTTAAAACATTTTACTTGACCTAAACGAATTAGAGAAATAGCCAGACACGGCATTTTCACAATATTTGGGGTGGGGGGATCCTTTGCAGTCTGAAGTCTTAAGACACTGAGAGGTTTTGTTTGTTTTAATTCTACAATATGATAAGATTCTACTACACTAAGCTTTTCTTCACCTCTCTGATGAGCAATTTTGAAATAAGAAGCATTTTAAATTAATTATAAAAATCCCACATACCAAAAATGTTAGTGACAAAGATCAATTAAAAGTAACACAACAAGGGTTTGCAGCTAGGAGCTCATAATTCAAACTTCAAAAGGGATTAAATTTTAAAAAATACAATAATTCTATATTTATAAATGTTCTGTTACATTTTTAAAGAAGCTATTATATTTTAATACCGTTTTACAAAAAGTCAATAGGTTTATATTTTCCAAAACTGTTTACTATCATGTAAAAAAAAAATCTCTTCAGTTGAAACAAAAGCAACATGATACAACACAACAAAGGGTTTGATCCCATTTATGTAAAGTTCAAATACAGATAACTGTGTTGCTCAGGGATACATTCATGGATAGTAAAATTATTTTTAAAAAGAAAAAAAAGAAAAATGAGAAAATTATTCCACAGAAGTTGGGACAATGGTTATATTAAGGTAGAGATCAGTGGATTTAGGAATGTTATTCAGGATTTGTGATCAGGGAAAAGCACATGGGGAACTTTTTGGGGGGCTGATAATGGTCTATTTCCCCATCTGATGATAGGAGTTTTCAGTTTGTAAGTATTCATTAAATTATTCACTTATGTTTTGGGTACTTTTCTATATGCATATGTATTTCACATTTTAACAAAGGATTAAAAATAAGATTTCCATAATCATTAAAACAAAGAAAAAGGACAAACACTTTTGTCCAGCAAACTTAAGAAAATCTCTACACTAGAAACAGATTCTAAAGGAATTTTACCTCTAGGTTAAAAATCAGATATGTGACATGTGATAACAGAAATTTAAAACTATATAAGCAGTCATTCAAAACAAGAGCAGTGGGGAAAAAAAACCTATGGAACAAACATAAATATGACCATCATACGTTAAAGTTTCAGGGGCATTTCATGACCCTAAGGAATAAGCTCCTTTAATAGCCTATAATGCATTTGTTCTTCCATCTGGAATAACCCAGTTGTCTATTGATGCTTATAAACTATTAACATGAATAAAAAAATGTAACCAATAGAGAGGACCAGAAAGAACTGTGCTATAACTTCTTATTCAAACCCTAGACTTCCCATACATAGCAGTTAGTATTACCAGGAATATTTTTCAGCATAGCGAAACAACTTAAGGAATAGAAGTTTCTTAATATTCATTTAGAGTATTAATATAAGAAGAATTTGCATTCTTTCCAAATTACACAATACATTTTCTACTTATTGATTCTAAATGATTCTAAATATCATCTTAGAGAACATGCAAAAAAATTTTATGAAAATTGAAAGAACAATGTAGCAAGATTTGCCTTATCAGATATTAAATTTTACTATATACTGCTCTACTGCTACCCTCAAATTTCAAAATAGAGAACTCTCATACCTATTTGCATATCTTAATGTATTAAGAGTATTTTCACAGGATGCCATTCCTGGAGAGATTGTGGCAATCTACAGGGAAAAAAATGCAAACGTAAAGAAAATGTTATAAATGATCAAGACAATAATACTGACATAAAGCTCACTGAAGTTTAATTTTACTGTGGTTATTTAAAAATAAAGATTTATTAATGATATCTCAATTCCAAGATAATTTGCTATCTTATACCCATAATCAGATAATAATTATAAAGCCCAGTTAAAATATAAATAACTCTGAAGGCACAAGAAAATGATCCAAATCTAGCAGAAAACAGAGGAGGTTAGAAGAGAGTAGTACTGAGTGACTGCTCCCACACACCATTTTTTTTTTTTTTTTTTAAAAAAAAGAACAGCTTTTTGCCAGAGGGCAAGCTCTGCTGCTGTCACACAGGTTAACCAAAACTTGATTAGAAACTTGCAGCGGCCAGGTGTAGCAGCTCACTCCTATAATCCTAGTACTTTGGGAGGCCGAAGCAGGAGGATTGTTTGAACACAGGAGTTAGACCAGCCTGGGCAACATCGGGAGACTCTGTCTCTACAAAATATTTTTTAAAATTAGCTGGGTATGGTGATGTGTGCCTGTAATCCCAGCTACTTGGGAGGCCAAGGCAGGAGGATCACTTGAGCCCAGGAGTATGAGGCTACAGCGGGCTATGATCAGCTACACTGCACTTTAGCCTGGGTGGCAGAGACCCTCTCTCTAAAAAATAAAAAAAATAATAAATTAAAAAAAGAAGACACTTGCAGTCTCTCTGGTTACTAAAGGACATAGTTTGGGAGTCGAGATCACAGCAGCTGGAAAAGTGAAGCCTGTCTCAGAAAGGAGAGAACCACAGAAGGGGAAACCCTAATTTTACATATAAACTACACAAATCTCCGGCTGACGCCTGAGTTAGACATACACAAAGCAAGCTACAAGTAACATAGCTAAGTCTAAAATAACTAAACAGAGATTTCAATTCCAGTTGCTGCCCACAACAGGGGAGACAAGAGTTTATAAGTTAACTTCTGCTTAAACAACAAAATCCAATAATATTCAGAACATAAAAGAATCCAGCATCTCTACAAAGTATTCATTCATAGTACGTATGATATAAACCCAAATTACTAGACATATGAAGATATAGAAAAGTGTGACCCATACTCAAGAAAAAAAGAATTCAAGAGGCTAGCCCTAAGCAGACCCAGATGTTGGAATTAGTAGAATGAACTATAACTGCAATATAATCCTCTCTATCAGACTGGCAAGGATCACATCTTAAATATCACTGTATCTCTCACAATAAAAGGATTCAAATGACTATCATTAACATATATTATAAATTTTCCACAAATATTATGTAGTTATTCCTTCAGGATTAAAATAAAACAAATAAAGAAAAAACAAATGCAAACTTACCATGCAGGTACGAGAGTTTTCACCTATGAATGAATCTCTTAACACCTGAGTGAGTTTACTTGCTCGAAAAGGAGTATGAGGTTTATTTCTACCTAAGGCTCTGATGCACTCCTGAAAATTAAAAAAACAAGTCTCACAAATTAAGTTTTCTCATAAAGAGTAATCTTAATTTACATATTTTAAAAGATTTCTTACTCCAACTCTAATATTTAAGGTCTGATCAGCTTTGAAAATTCTACTAACAGTTTTGTAGCATAGTATAGATATTCCCATAAGTGCTTAGTCAAGAAAATGAAAAATGACAACAAAAAAACCTACCTTATTATTCCAAAAGATACTTCTAGAAACTATGACTAGCGTTTAAAAGTGACAGGCAGTAGGATAACTGTCAAAAGTTAAATTTTTAAAGTGGCACTCCAAAAGAAAAAACAGATACTTTATTATAGTCTTTATCTTTGCTTTTCTACTAAAGGAAGAGATATAATAACCTGGCCTAACTTTTTGAAAGCCATCCATGTTTTTCTGAGACACTATTTCTTTGTTAGAGTCTGTGGTTATTGTCCTCCTATAACAAAAAATGACTGATTTAGGCCCCTTGGAATCTACCTAGGTAATCTCAGAATTGGCCTGCCAACTAACATCCTATATCCCATCTAAAAAGAATGAATAGTGTATGTAAGGAAAAATTTGGGGTACAATAAAATCTATAACTACAAGTCATAAACATCTAAATTTTGAAAACCTCTCTTATTAGGTAAAACCAGTACTGTTTTGAAACTGAGTAAAGAAAATTAAAGTCAAAAGTAAAAGACCTTTTATGACTAAATAAATATATTTTATTTACCTTGAGTGCTAAAAGGCTTTTATTAATTTCAGCACCTTCAAGCCTAGTTTGCCTGTCTGCACTGGAAGTATCAGCTCCTCTTTCATTTCCAGCCAAATCGATGAGAGAAAATTTGCCATGTAGTTTTCCTTTTCTTCTAAGAATAATCTGAAACACTGCATGGCTTCGAGATGAATGGGCATTTGCAGATGTTTGACCGGATGTTCTACAATGTGATTAAAGACATCTTGGTACATAAAAGCTTCAATTTACATGTTCAAACCACAGTATTTTCACTAAAAACAATAACAAAAAACAACTATTTAACCAGTTTTCATCATTTAAATGGAGATGAGATACTTTCAATTGATAACACTTAAATATAACCAGATTTATATAATTTAATCTGGCATATTTCTAATATATTTGCAGTATAGTATCAATATAATAGAAGTCACTCAAATTTACAGGTAATGAAAGTTTTTACGAGCAATGACTTTTACTTCCAAGATGTACTGAATGATATCCTCACTTTGTTTTTATGCTATACCTGAAGTATCTAAAACTAAAGTTTCTTTTCTTAATTAAAATGAGATTTACCTGCAACTGTTACCTATGTCAATGAGTTTCAGTACATCTTCAACACATTTGACCTCCCGTTCCTGTAATCCCACCACTTGAACCTGCTGTTTTCCATCTTCTAGAACTCTTAGTTTTGTTTTCCTATTTAGCAAGTCAAACACCTATGAAAAACCATATTCAAATTAGAAAACTAGATTTACAGAAAAAAGAATCAGTTCTATAAAAATGAGCCAGAGTTTGAAAATATTTCAGAGATTAAAATAATAATAATTATTAGAATAATAATAATGCTCAACATTGACACTGGAAAGTTTCAAAGGACATTTTTTAAAAATCTTACAACATAAACTCTAACATAAAAATCCCATATATACATAAAAATATGCGGTAGTGAAGGCTAAACAATAATATGAATGTACTTAATGCTACTGAACTCATAGTCAACATGTTAAAATTTATATTATGTATATTTTACCACAATTTTAAAAAATAAAAACAAAAAACAAGTTCCCACTTACCTTTCCACTATAAATTTCAAAAAAGGTTGCATATACTTGAAGTTCCAGCTTCTTATAGTTTGGCTTCTTTAGCATTAAAAAGACATCTCGAGCTACCAAGAATTTCATATATAGAAAATTAGATGCAACAAATATTATTTTTAAAAAGCAACTCAAATTTTCTATTTTTAGAAGAATCAGTTAATCGTTACCTAGTATAATATCAACAATAAAAATGAAGACTAAAGTGAATTTAATTTTACAAAGAAATAGTAGTAATAGAAGCTTCCATATTCCATAAAAGGATGCTACTACTTCTTATAAATAACATGAGATCATAGATGGTCAAAATAAGGTTATTCTCATACCATATCAAACAGCTTTTTACAATTCAGCTGTGCAACAATACTAACCTCCAAAAATGTGCTAGAGTCCACCTACACAAATAAAATCAAGACTTCTGCCCCCCAAAACTCAATCTTACAGTTCATTTCAAGCAATCTAATAACCTGTAACTGTCATAATATATAGTAACTAAAGCATTACAGTTGCTGAACAATATTGTCAAGCCTTATTTTAAAGCGACCTGAATAGTATCTAAGAATATTCCAAATTATATGCAAAAAGGACCGTTACCTGCTAATGCATAAATTCCTTTAGAACAATCTTGATTCTTTCCTGAAAAGTCACCACCCATAGTCTGTATTTTAAAAAGAAGATAAAGAATAGACATTATTCAGGAATAAATCTTAAGGATTTAAGTCTCAGAATTAAGTTATAAGGAATAGAAAGTGTAACTTCATACCAGGATGTAACTTTAATAAATTACTTACATGAGTTTTTCCACTTCCAGTCTGCCCATAAGCAAAGCATGTAGCCATTCCCCTTTCAAATATAGTTTCCACTAGTGGTCTAGCAGTAAACCTTAAAAAGAAAATGCATCAGTCAGAATGTGCTGTCAATATTTAAATAACAAAAGTAATACCAAGTAATACAAAGTATTTTATCAATAAATAAAACTTACAACAAGATTTTAAACACATCTTTGCTAAAAACTTTAAACAACCATATCCTAGAATTACTTAAAGCTAATTAAAGCATAACTTCAGTCAATAATTCTATAATAAATAATGGCACAATAAGGCATATATAATGAAAACAAACTATCAATTATAATTTCAAAAGAAATAGAATAAAAAAAAGTGGTAATCTCAAAAGAAAAAGAGAAAAAATTTGTAAAAACTTATCTTCAGACCATGTAAATAAGTGGAAAAATGATGATTACTTTGCATGTAGACAAGTAATTTATACTTAAGGGAAAAGAATAAAAATTATGCTTATAAGACATTGAATTCTGAGTTGATACTCTTGCTTCAGGAAAAGGATGCCTAAATATTATGGCTTGGATTATTTTTTCAGACATATTGCTATAACCCATAGCTAGAGTTAAAATAAGAAGGTGAGAAGGGATAAGAAACGCAGAGTGAAGTATTGAAAAGTACACTGACTATTAAAAAGTACAATAAAAAAATCTACAAGTGGAATACTTTATAAAACTCTTTTGTTTTTAAGGCAAAACTGAAGAAGGCATGGAACAAAAGCAGAAGAAAAAATTTCTGGTCAAACAAGCAGACATGAATCTATAGACCACGTGTGGTGGCTCATGCCAGTAAACCCCAGCACTTGAGGCCAGGAGTTGGAGATCAGTCTGGACAATATCAAGAGACCCTATCTCTACCAAAAAAGAAGAAAAATTATCCAGATGTTGTGGTGTGCACCTGTAGTCCCAACTACTCAGAAGGCTGAGGAAGGAGGATCATTTGAGCTCAGGGGTTCGAGGGTGCAGTGAGTTATGATTGTGCCACTGCGCTCCTGCACTCCAGCCTGGGCAACAGAGTGAGAACCTGTCTCTTAACATTAATAATTGGGTGCTTGGCCAATTTACAATTATAATTTCCTTTTAAACACATTCTTCACAATATCTCTAGCATTCATACGTTCTTTAATTTTATCCTTTTTCTTTTACAACTGAACTTCCCATTTACTGGCTGAAGACCAATGAAGTTGGTCTCAACAGTATTTTATTTGTCACACCTTTAATTCTTAGGAGTCTTACTAACTCTAACTTTCTCTTTTCCAGTCATTTTTATAAAATTCAAGGGCAACAAAACATAGCATCCAAGTTAATTACAATAGACAGTCAATATAGACTAAAATAACAATGCTGCTAAAATTATGTTATAATTATTAGAAATCAATGCTTGAAAACTGATGAAAACTTAAGTTTGGCACAAAGATTTGGGATATCAGTGTACAATACATATACATTTGAATTATTTATGAGATGAATATATAAACATACAAGAAACTCATGTACTAAAACCATCTCCAAGCTTAAAGATGATAAAATCAGGCAAATGCAAGTAGATTTACAGAACTTTTTCATATTAAGTGGTAGTACATGCTAAATAAAGATTTAGACAAATTAATGATTGATAACAACAGGTATTTCAAATTTCTTTACTAGTACAGAGAATTAAAAGGTAAAAATTAAAAGTCCTCATCAAATTCTATTCCTAGAGGTTAACATTTTCTAGAAATTTCTTATCTACATATATAGTTTATGTGTGATATGTATATAATAAGCTAATTAGCAAGTAGCAATGAAAACTATGATTTTGGAGAACATAAAGAGAACAAATGTTAATACTCATGATAACATGTATGACATTTTCTTTGTCTAAACTCAGAATGAAAAAGTGTATCGCACCTCTGGAGAAATATTATAAGATTAATGTAAGTTTCAGAGTGGTGAAGAACACAGCATAAGAACAAAATTCCGTCTTAAAAAGAATATACCTACCTGTAAACCATTTCATTAGGAGCTGAGTCATCAAAGGCATAATCAAAACGAAATGTTTGGTTTTCTAGGTACCTTGTTAAATCTACTTTTTGTTTTGGTTCATGTACCATCACAACATCTTTACTAGGGATTGTGATTACATCAAGATCTTTCATTTGAGTTTCTAAAAGAATAAATGAAAATCAATGCCTAGTAATTTTCACAGCATTCAAATTAATGTACAAAAATTATTTCAAGTAGTAAGAATTTATATAAAAGATAATATCCCATAAACATACCACTCAATAAGACAAAATATTTCAAAAACAAAGTAAAAAAAAAAAAAAACAAATCAAGATTTCTGTGAAGCAAGAACCAGGAATGGCAATGATTCATATAGCAATATAGCATATAGCAATAACAAACCAACAAAGTCTAGCCATAGAAATCTGCATAATGGATATGTACAAATGAAAAGAAATGATTTACATTTTTCCATACTGATCTGATTTGTGCCATTATTAAAATACATTACAAATAAGACAAAATCAACCTTTTATTAGAACTCATTAAGCATCATACCTTTTTTATTGAGTGGTCGTTTTCTTACACACACACATATCCTATGTTCATCAATCTAGGAATAAAAAATATATTATTTCAGTGATTATCAGTGCTATGTAAAACACTGAAAAGTTAACTATGTAATATTTCCTCCAGGGGTTTCAGAAATTTATACATAGCATAAATATAATAGGTAAGCTTTAAAAACAAATTAGCTTTACACAAATTTTAATGGTTGTCAGACATAATTACTTCCAAAATTCTGAGTGTAATAGAAACTTGCTTATTTTGTTATTGGGAAACCATCACCTTACAAAATAAATTTGTAGAGTGAATACTATTTTTAGTAGCATTACGTTCACATTAGGAAGCTGCCTTATACCCTTTAAGATGTGTTGTACCCAACAAAAGTAAAAATTTCTATTCTACCCAGTGGCATTTTTTCAGGTCGATTATAGGGAAAGTTGTTGGCAGAGATAACTACAAGCAAGAAACGGTATTCTCTGAATATTATCGAGCAAAATAATTTGAACAATTAAATTTGTCAATTCTTACACATAAGTATTTTTGCATAAAACTTATGTTCCACATACATGCCTCCGTTTAATAATAATTATAAAGCAGGAATTAACAGAGTATGGTCTACAGACCTAATTTAGCCTACTACTTGCTTCTGTAAAGGTTTATTGAAACACACTGATTAAAACAAATGTCATACCCATTTGTTTATGTATCATCTGTGGTTGCTTTTACAATACAATGGCAGAGTTAAGTAGTTGTGACAAAGTCAAAAATATTTACTTTCAGGCCTCTTTCAGAAAAAGTTTGCCAATTCCTGTTCTAAAACATGGGCCTAGATTTAGTAGGTGAAACACATGGAGGGGTAGCAAGGCCTAAAATATATGGGATACAAATATTATGAACAATTCTATTGAATTCTATATAATACATCTGGCTAACACAAATGTATTTTTTGTAACTAACACATTCTGTATTACCTAGGTCAGATGGATTATTTTTATAAGTACCAATTACTTAAAAAGTATTCCCTATCTAGTAAGTTCTCATTCTTTAACAGGAAAAGAGTTGAGTAAATAAAGCGTAACATTTTTTTCCAGTACTAGATTTCTAGTCCACTGCAGCCCTCAACAACCATCACTTATTGTTAAAAGACAGAATAAAATTTATTTAAAAATAACAAATTACTAATAGTAAATTGAAATGATGGTGGGATCTACAGCCCAAGCCAAAGAGAAAATAAGCTTGGAACTGAGATCAAAGTACAACTGATGGTTAGAAAGGAAACTGCATCTTTTGCTGTCACCCCTTGAACTCTTGCTCTGCCCTTCCAAAGACAAGGAAGCTTTGCTTTGAAAAGGACATCTCTGTGGGTGACAAGTCTCAGATATCAAATTATGGGAAATGAGCATAAATGTGTATGATTTCTTGATTTTCTTCTTAAAACATGGGGAATGAGCAACCATAAGGAGAGGAAAAACTATATAGCTAAATGCAATATGAATTTAGTGAGTATCAAACATGTTTTTATTTAAAGCATAAAACGTTCCAGACTAATGGTTTACAAACAATCTTACAGGATCTGCTGTTGTTAATGGTCTATAATCCAAACTTCCTCTGAAGTCTCTGATCATACACATAATTTCATAATTTGGGTTTGTAGCATCAACATCCTATTAGAAAACAGAGAATTCACCATTTATTCTAATTGCAATAATGCTGTACTTGTTGCATTTACAGTTATATACGGTTTGAAAATTAAAATAGATTGTGTCATGTGTCATAACCAAGCCCAAACTCAAACTGAAGATATTATATAGTTTCAGGGTTCAAGTTTAACACTATGTTAAGAATCACTTCCATATTAAAAATAATTCTCTTAGTCTACATGTATTCTGTTAACTCCAAACTAAAGGCTCCTGAATAAAACCACTCTTTACCTATTTCAAAAATACATCCGTTAAACATATACCTTAATTATCTTAGAAAATGGAGCAAAAGAGAAACAGTGCTAATCTTAACCACTGGCAAAGAACTCAAGTTGAAATTCTAGAAAAATTCATTTAATCAGATTTTTCTTCTAATGTCTTAATCCAGTGTTCCAGCAAAGTATTAACAGAAATATGGATTTATTTATCTTCATTTCCTATTTCTGTTGACTCTCTAAAAAAACTAAGGCATGATAAAACAGCCCCAAGTTGAGAGGACATAGAACTTAAAGAAATCAAGAGCCAAGATAATTTTTAAAAATCTTTAAAGTTCATATCAGTGAATGCTGACTGTGATTTACTTTTTTGCTTCAAAACTGAGAAAATGCAGATTAAGATACAAATAGCAATAGTTAATAGCCTCTTCTAGCCATGAATAATAAATAATTGAACATTCTAAGAAGTCAGATTTTTTCATGTATCGTATTCAGATTTCTTTTGAATGTAATTAAATTGCAAAACTGTTACTGAAACTTACTTTCAATTAACCTAGGAAATAACACCAACTATGTCAACTGAGAAGCAGAATGTGAAATGAGAATTAAGAGATCACAAAGATGTGTAAGCATTATGAAGTACTCACACAAAACACCAGGTGGCATCTGTGCTAAATATCAGTAGATAGCCTATTTTGTGTACTATTTATTTCAAAACCCAATTAGCCATACTCAGGTCTCCTTCAGATAAAAGCTGATTTATTCAAGTTGACTATTATACTGGGTCTACATTTTCACTACACAACATCTGCAGTGGTAATTTAACATGATTAAGGGCATTTGAACATACTATTAAATAAATAATACTGATGATTTACTAAAGCAAACAAGTTCTGAGAACGTAACAAGTATCAGTACACTAGAGGAGTTACATGTACAATAATACAATTTCTAGTATGTGAAGACCTGTAGGGGGATAAAAGACCAATACTCTACGCAATTTTCCTATTGCTATTGAATAGTTTTGTTATCATTTTAAAATCAAAAGCCTATTATTCTTTAATGTTATACTGTACACATTACAATTTTGTACACAATGGCTTGTTATTCATAATGGAACAAACTCTGAGGCTAACTCTGAGGCTAACACATACTAAGACATGAAAAGTAAACACAATGAAAATCTGTTATGGTAATTTATTTTCACAGGAGTCTATATTATTCCTCAATGTCAATTTAAGGAATTCTTGAAGTTCTTTTTTTTTTTTTTTTTTTTGAGACAGAGTCTCACTCTGTTGCCCAGGCTAGAGTGAGTGCCATGCGTCAGCCTAGCTCACAGCAACCTCAAACTCCTGAGCTCAAGTGATCCTCCTGTCTCAGCCTCCCGAGTAGCTGGGACTACAGGCATGCACCACCATGCCCGGCTAATTTTTTCTATATATATTTTTAGCTGTCCATATAATTTCTTTCTATTTTTAGTAGAGATGGGGTCTCGCTCTTGCTCAGGCTGGTCTTGAACTCCTGAGCTCAAACGATCCGCCCACCTCGGCCTCCCAGAGTGCTAGGATTACAGGCGTGAGCCACCGCGCCTGGCCTTGAAGTTCTTTAAATGAATCCTTCAACTATTTTTTCGTAAGTCAATCACTTTCATCAATATAGTCTAATCTTTGGTTCGTGCATAAAGAAAATATATGTTTATGTTACAAACCTGGGCTCTTTTTTCTCTAAGTTCTTGCTGTTGCAGTCTCCTTTTTTCTCGTTTTTCTTGCAATTTTTCTACTTCTTTCACACAGTTAGATTTTCTACGTGCTGAAAGAAAAAAATGAGCTGTAGTATGAATAGTTTTCTTTTTTTGAGTACTGTACTTAGACTAAAAAAATATTACATATGATTTCACCACATACACACAAAAAAGGTACACAGTGACAAAGCATGCCTATAACAGCTACATGAGCTCTACTTATGAGCTTCTTTATCAAAACTAGGAACAGGACAATATACAAATGAGAGTCCAGAAAAATGACTCAAACATACTGATACATGTCATCTCTTGGTTTAGATCACAGATCTTTAAACTGAAAGGATCAAGAAGCACAAGACTTTCTTGTGAAACATCTGACATATTGTCATGTGCCCAGAATTTCAAACTCAAAGCAACTGAAAAACTTAAAAAATTTCACACAAAAAAATTTTTGATCCAAAATATACATTTAAAAACCCAATTAACAGACTAATAATAAAAAAAGTAAATTTTTCACAGTGGTAAAAAGAAATCTGCAATCAAGTTTGCAATGAAACTGTTACCATTTGGGGACTTCTAAGAATGACCAAGAGAGAATACATGTATGCCCAAAATGACTGAATCCTTGATATATAATTTACATACAAGGGGGTCCAAATTCCTTTTTTGCAGCTTGAACTGGAGATATATCTGAAACACTACCATTCTGTTGTGCAGAGGAAGACTGTTCAGGAAGCTGACTAGGCCGTGCACGTGCAGAACCAATCACTGTAAGTAAAAAAATTTTAAATTCAGAACAGAAAATGTGTAAAAGCTAACTTTGGTAAAAGGAAGAGACATCTCAAAAAAATTAACACTTAGAAGTTACATCAGTAAATTGCCAATTTTTTATTTATACACACCGTATTTCATTTATACACACATAAATCAATTCTGTACAATAAAAAGACACAAGCTAAATAGGTTTTCAATGTAATATGTGCAGACTTAGTTTCAAAAATGTAATTTTAACTATAAAACTCAATCTGAATAACTTACATAAAAACCAAAGCCAAGCTTGATTTTTAATAATCATTTAAAAATATATATGTGAACCCCTCCACGTCTTAAGATTTCAGACTGCAAAGGAATCCTCCTAAAATACGTGTGTGAAATATAAATTTCAAATGCATTCTAATTTTTAAAAATTCACACTATTCAGATATACAGAAAGTAAAACTTTAAAGTCCTTCAACCCTCACTATATTCTAAATTCCACTCTTTGCAAATATGCTAATCTTCAGCAGAGAATTTCCCAGTGTGGATATTATAAAGGTGAAAAAATGATATAAAATTAAATATAAACTCTTATAAAGAAATATACATTTTAACAGGACTCAAAGGATAGTGTTTAAACTGAAGGACTTTCCCTCTACTTCTAATCTCTCCTCTAATACTTCTTCCGCCACCCCACAGAGAAAAACATGACTATCAGAAAGGACAATTTTGAATTGCTGTACAGTAGAAAAAAAATTAATTACATTTTTCATCTCATGTCTGAAAATAAATGGAGACCTTCAGTTAACTACACAATTTATGCGCCCGTGCAACTTTTCTTTAGCTCACGCCAAAGCTAACCATGATCCTTTTTGGAAGCCCATTAACCACAAAATCATGAAAAATGTCATGATGATTAAGTTTACCTTTGTGAAATCAACCAATTAACTGACTCCTGCCCCATTCCTTCCTTTCTCATAATACTCTCCTCCAATCTGCAAATTATTGAATAAATTAGATGAATAAAATCTGCATATTTCATGGAGTTGCATATTCATCATATATATTTTTAAAATCATTTTTTGATATTATTGATATTGTGTTCAGAAATTAAGAAGATACCAATCTTAAAATGAGCCACGTAAAGTTTAAATGAATAACATCATCAAGGGTAGTATTTACTTTTGATTTACCTTTTCAGGGACATAGTAAGAAGTCAACAGGCAAAATAAGAGATAAGTTTTTATTTTACCTCTATTATCTCTTGGAGGAGGATCATTCTTAATTGAAGCCACAGTCCGTCGATTCTATAAAAGGAAAAATGTTTATTATATTTTCTTTCTTTACTCCTCATATAATATCATAATCTCAGCTTCTTTTAATTAAACAAAAGTAGACAGACATGCATAAAATAATACAATAATAAAAATACATACAATAACATAAAACTAAATGAAGAAAAACTATTATCTTCTAATGGCTTACTACTAATGCTATCAATACTCAAATTCCCTTATATGAGGTATTTTCTCTTCCTACTCTCTCTAAAAATATTCAGGAGTTAACAGAAACCAGGTACTGCTCTAAGGACTTTCTTTACAACAACCCTATGAGGCTATTATTATTTCTATTCCCATTTCATAGATGAGAAAACTGAAGCAGAGAATTTAAGCAGCTTCACTATAATTTTTGTTTTTAATCACCATGCTATCCTGCCAAAACCATGTAATAAATGGAAATCAGGGGGTAAATCATAAAATGTTAGTTCTAGAGCTTGGAATCCCTGGTGAAACTATCAGAATACTATGAAATGTGGATTGGCAGTAATCCTAAAAGGGTTTCATTAGAGTTTTAAGACGGCAAACTTTTGTTCGTACTATTCATTTACTAAGATTTCATTTTATTTACCTCAAAAAAAGATATCAAATAATGCAGTTGGTTCTCCAACCCTGGCTGCACATTCAAATCAGTTGGGTACTATTAAAAGGACATTGATGCTAAGGTCTCCTGAGATAAAATAAAATTAAATCTCTGGGAGTGGAGCTCAGAAATCAGTATTTTAAAAAATTCTCCAGAAATTTTTGTATAGCAAAGGTTGCTAATGATATACCAAGAAGAATAAACTGTTAATATGAAGATCTTCCAAGGTTTTGGAGCTGAATATGAAAAACAGTCCATTTGCAAGCGATAATAATGACCTCTAAGCAGTGACTCTCAATATGATTAAATTTATATGAACTGAAAATCTGCTTTATATTCATATGCATAGTTTACAAAACAGACTGTTTTGTTGGTATCATTAAGCTTCTATCATACTGTATGTGGACGCTTATTATGTCTTTCCTGCAAGATAATCAATTTCTTATAGGCTGAAAGCCATGTCACTTTGTATTACTCGTCTTTGTATTTCTTCTAGCACAGTAACTGGCACCATGTGAAAAAAAAAAAAAATCAATAAATACTTCTTCAACTGAACACAAAGAATTGCAGATTCAACAACTTTGTGGTACTATCTGGTTTAAAGAGAATTGTACTTTTTTTTCTGGAGACAGGGTCTCACTCTGTTGCCCAGGTTGTTGCCTTGCAGTGCTGTCCTTAGCTCATTGCAACCTCAAACTCCTGGGCTCAAGGGATCCTCCCATCTCAGCCTCCCAAGTAGCTGGCACTATAGACACATACCACCACACCTGACTAATATTTCTTATTTTTTGTAGAGACAGGGTCTTGCTACGTTTCTCAGGCTCATCGCCAACTCCTGGGCTCAAGTGATTCACCCACCACAGCCTCCCAACATGCTAGGATTAAAAGGGTTAGCTACTGCACCCACCAGAGTTGTATTTTGATACAAATTTTTAATAGTGAAGGGTTTTGAGGGAAAGGAAGAGGAATTATCTTTAAAAACAGTAAAAAATAATGTGCTTTTAACTTCTGTAAAGATAAAATTGCTAAGGAAGATACAGCATGGTTTTAAGGTTTATCTTCACAGATAACAGAAGTAAATTACATGCTATCATTTCTCATCTTTCTTTAATAAACATAAACAGCAAAATTTTAATTTCAAAAGACTACCAGAGTTGGTATTCATAAATAAACAGCTATTATTCCTTTGTTAAAGTCATATGTATTCATCAACAAACACTAACAAGTCAAAACCATGACTCTTATCTCCTAAGAAGGTATAGTCTCTTACCTCCTAAGAAGGTATAGTCTCAGGAAAAATCCTAATTAGGCAAGTAATTTCTAGGATCTTTTCTAATGACTATCATAATTGTGAATTAGACAAACTCAATCCTTGAAAGTATTTGAGTGTACATATGGATGTGGATAGCAGAAAGAATGAAAGTTTTTTTAAAAAGCAAATCAATCTCAATACTTAAAACATACTTTCAATATCCTACCAACTTCAAAACAGAACATACACACCTAACACACACACACATCCTGCTGTGAATTTTCATCACTGACCTTTACAATTTTGTTTACTTTGGCTGAGGATGTTGGAGGTGGAGGTGTTTCTGGACTGGGTTCAATGTCTTCATCAGGTACAAGATCAGGGTTAAGTGAAAAGATGCTCTCCAGGTCAATCTGTTTATAACATACAAATAGTTATTTTGAGACAGCATTTTGACAATTAACTTTTATTTTTCTAATAAATTGACATAAAGTAAATAACAGCTAAATGATTTCAGTCTAATGAATGGCAGTGCTGGCAAACTGAATTACATAGAATTATAATACACATAAAGAATCTCTTTTAAAATAGCATTTTATAGTCTTGACTGTACAAACTGCAAAGTAACACAGTGACCAATAGAACCACATAATTAACTTACAGCAAGTTTCAAATTTTATGAGCCGGGTTAAAAAAATATTTTCATCTAATAATTAACAAGTTTGACACGTGCAATCACGTGAGATATATAGGAGGAATCTACCTTCTTTTGAAGAGTTTTAATCATTTAAAAAATTTTCAAGTAATGATAAAGAATACATGCACTATATAAAACTATATATATATATACACACTTTTTTTTTTTTTTTTTTTTTTTTTTGAGACACCGTCTCACTCTGTTCCCTGTGCCCTGGGCTAGCGTGCCATGGCATCAGCCTCGCTCACAAGAACCTCAAATTCCTGGGCTCAAGCGATCCTCTTGCCTCAGCCTCCCGAGTAGCTGGGACTACAGGTGTGCACCACCAAACCTGGCTAATTTTTTCTATTTTTAATAGAGACAGGGTCTTGCTCTTGCTCAGGCTGGTCTCGAGCTCCTGGCCTCAATATAAAACTATATTCTTTTCTGTTTTGTTTTTTTGTTTTTTTTTTTTTGAGACAGAGTCTCACTTTGTTGCCCAGGCTAGAGTGAGTGCCATGGCGTCAGCCTAGCTCACAGCAACCTCAAACTCCTGGGCTCAAGCGATCCTACTGCCTCAGCCTCCCGAGTAGCTGGGACTACAGGCTTGCACCACCATGCCCGGCTCATTTTTTTTCTATATATATTTTAGTTGTCCATATAATTTCTTTCTATTTTTAGTAGAGACGGGGTCTCGCTCTTGCTCAGGCCGGTCTCGAACTCCTGACCTTGAGCGATCCTCCCGCCTCGGCCTCCCAGAGTGCTAGGATTACAGGCGTGAGCCACAGCGCCCGGCCTCTTTTCTGTTTTGTTTCACATTCAGCATCTTGATTGCAGGACTAGTAATAAAATTTAACCCAATGGTTGTACCTCTTTGCCTTTTGTATCTCCATTTTCTATCCATTCAACGGTTACACTTTCATTATCTTCATTTAAAGATGTTACCATTGCTTGATGTATTCGGCCTAAGTGGGAATAAAATACACATTTTTAAAATACCATGAATTATGTCATTTCTAAACAGTAAAATACAATTGTAAAACCTGTAATTTTTTTTTTTTTTTAAATGACATTACCTCTCCTTACAAGGGATGTACACAGAGTCTCAGGATTAGAGAATGAATTTTATCCATGGGGCCATAAATCAATTTGACAAGTCAAGAAATTAGATTGAGACTGAAAGTTTATTTTCAGTATATATGATAAATGGTCACACAGTGACATGGAATGCTTAAAATTTTATACTGTTAAATAGATCTAATCATTAGAAAGTTCCCTTCCTATGAGCCAAAAATGACTGAGTGGAACAAAGAACGAAAATTCACAAAGCAATTTTTAATACTATACTGACATAAAATGCTTTTTACTTAAACATCACTTTTAGTAAATATTGTGCAAATTGATGAAATTATTTTAAAATTGAGAAATCTGAGTCCAACAAAGTTGGGAAATGTTAATCTAAAATGGCTTCCTCTATATGTTGCCTATCCAAATCTATTCTATTCCTTACTTTCCCTGACTACTCTAGACTTATCATCTATAGAGAGAAGATACCATATATAATGTATTAAACTTGTTTTCCCTTCTTAATAGACTGTGGATCATATATGTTAAATAACTACAGATCTAAATAATTATTTGTAATTATTACATAATATTCCATTATGTTTATCATATCTTATTTAATACCTATTGACGGTCACTTAGGATATGCATATTTTTTAACTATTATAAACACTGCAATGAATACTATCGTATATTTGTTACTATGCACTTGTCAGATTATTTCCTTAGGACAAATTCCTAGAAGCAGACAAACAGAATAATATTTATAAAAAACACTTTTTTTTTTTTACTTGTTTCATCTGTTCTCATCTTACCTATCCTTTTGATTATCAGTCTAGTAAGGACAGAAACTATGTTATATATCTGCATCTTTAATTTTACCTAACAAAATGCTGAACATATGGAATTTTCATAGGTATTTCTTAAAGTGAAATCCTTGGGGGCATTATAATTTACTTTAGGGTAATTTGTAGCTATTTAAACATCTAAAAACAGATATACAGTACACAAAACAATATTAGTATTAGCATACAATAACCTTAAATAAAATATGGGCACTGTAATAATTTGAAAAGTGTTATTATGTATGAAATTACTATGAATCACCACTTTTTCTGTATGGGCTCAAATAAAAAGTTGCAGAAATTATAAATGAATATAATCTTATAAAAAATCCAATACTGAGGATGTAAATACTCTCAAATGATATATTGGTTTTGCTTTGTATAAAAACTAAAATATAAACTAGTGATCTTTCCATGACAGTATATACAGATTTATCTATGAATTTTAACTATCACATACCATTCCATAAAAGGAATGTATCACAATTTAACTTTACTAAGAATAATTTTAATTGTTTCCAACTGTTTGTCATTAAATGATGTACTGAATATATAAACATAGGTATGAATGTTTCCATAAATAAAATTTCTAGAAGCAGAATTAATGGGTCAAGGAAATTGAAATTTTGATAGCTATTTCCAAATTACCCTCCATTTACATTCCCACCAACAGTGAGACCTATTCCTCCATATCCTCATCAACACTAAGCATTATTAACCTAAAATTTTTATCAATCTAATGTGTCAGATCTTTCTTTAAGCTGCTGTTTTTTAAGCATGAATATGTCAAATACTGGCTCATTTAATCTACACTGTTCCATTTAATAGCGACAAATATACCTAACAAGGTAGATATTTCCATTTTAAAGATGAGAAAACCGAAGCTCCAGATCACACAGTTTATAAGTACCATGGATTTGAACCTTGGTCAGACTGTAAAAACACTCACCATTAATTACTATGTTTCCCTACTCCCTTCGATTTTAAGTGGATGAAGATGTCTATATATATGGCTTTAAGTCCAGCATTCCTGTAAAAATTGATAAACTGTAGCATAGATTCTCAACCCTCATTGTGCACCAGACATTCCTAGGGAATTTTTACAAAATAAAATGACAATGCCTGCTCCCAGATAATGAGTCTATTCTTGCCAAATTCACTGCTATCACCTTGGTGCAAGCTACCAATGCCTTGTCCTTGGATTACTGTGATATTCTCCCAACTAGTTTCCATGCTTCCAACCTATCTGCCCTTCTGTCAATTCTTCAGAGCAGCCAGAACATTCGCAGTGGAAAGTAAGTCAGATACTACTCCTTTGGTCAAAACCTTCCAATGGCTCCCTATCTCATATAGAGTAAAAGCCAAGATCCTTTCAATGGCCTTTTAATGACCTCCAACAAAACCCTACATGACCCGATCCCTCATTACCTGTGGTCCCATTCATCCTTTACTAGAGTAGCAACTTTCCCTTTCAAGGGACTGATTTCTGTCTCACACAATACCACCTCCAACCACCCCCCAATCCCCAAAAGATGGGTCAAGGACTTAAATGTGAAAGACAAACGTGAAAGCAAGTGAGTAAACAATGGTACCATTTACTGAGATAAGTGGACATTAGAGGAGAAACATGTTGGGGTGGAGGAAAATGATGAGCTAGAAAATACTGGGAGGATTCAAAATGGAGAGGCTTAAAAAATGGAAATTAGATAACCCTTACTTCAATTTGATTTAGAGAGAAATTAGGTAAATAACCACTAGAAGTGGTATGTGTCATTTGGGTCCTCTTGGCAGCAGATGTTGAGACAGCTAGGTGTGCAAGAGGTTTACTGTGAAAGATAAAAGAGGGAGGAAAGATGGTTGGGCACAGAAAACTTTCAGAATATGATGCAGATCTGAAACCTATGAAAGAAATGGGGATATGAAAGAAGGAGGACTGAGCAGACCTTGATGCAGATCTGACAAAGTCTTGGCCAACCCAGTAGGGAGCTTCAGAGCAAGATTGTCTATTAAAGGAATCCTGGACTGGGCCAAAATGGACATGCCCTATTATCCATGCTATACTCTTGTCACTGGCTGGGCGTTTCGCAGGAAATTCAAGGCCTCAGCCAAAAAGCTAAAAATACAGAAGGTACTAATAGCTAGAGGCTATCAGCTGACTGTACTCCCTGAAACTGAAGTTCTTTCTTAGTGGGAAACCCAAGCAGTGTACTTACTTGGTTGTAACAGGAATTGAAAAAGAAAACGAGTTTAATTGGCAGTGGAAATGAAGAATGGATCCCAGAGAGGCATAAGCAGCCCTGCTAAGGTAAGCATAGTCACCATCACAAACTGGGATGGAGGAGCTATCATTGCTGCATCAAGGCCCACATCAATCACCAGCTCCACAACATTAGTGAGGCTGAAACCCAGCAAGCAGCCACCCTTGTTCCCACTGCCCACGGAGCGTCAGAACACTAATACCCACCATTGGGGACAAGATTATTGCAACAAAGGTTTTAGAGAAAACGAAAGGGTTTAATAAAGACACTGATATAGTTTTATTGACAGGAAAAAAGGAAATATTTGAGCCCAAGGAAGATGTCTTTAATACTAGATGATCATAAAGAAAAACCCTCAACAGGAAATGGAGAAGCTTGGTTGAAGCTGTTGAAGAAATGAGTACAGAGATGGGTATCCATGCAATTACCAACAGAGTTACGACAATAATGAAAATGGAGAAAGCATGTGCATGTTCCAAAAGGCAAGACCAACACCATCCCTACTGCTGGGCATCTACTATGGTACTCCAACCTTTCTGGGCAAGGAATAGTGCCTTAATGTACCATAACTAGGTATGCAAAAAAAGTAGACCCGTGGGGCAAAATATTTATCAGGTCTATAGTTCACAATTCCACAGGGACCTTTATCTCCAAAAAGCCTAGAGTGATTGGCAATGAGAGGATAAAGAAAATCAAGGAGAGACTACCCAGTATCAGCAGTCTCCTCGTTGGAACACTGGAACCTCCATGACTTCAATTCCCAATGCAGACACTCAGAAAGCCTTAAACCACAAGTTAGCAGAATCAAAAGTATCTGATCCACCAGCTAAGACTAAACTCTAGAAGTTGAGAAGGGCAGGACTGAGAAATATGTTGGCTTATCTCTATCATAATACAGTTTACTCATCCAACAAGAAGAAATGAATATGAAATTCCAGCAATAAAAAATGAATAAATAAAGTTTTAAGCATTTGCTTTTTGGCAATTTATCAAATAACTAGAAATATCTGCAGTACCCAATGCAGCACGGGGCTTTTATTTGTACTAAAAGATGTCTATAAAAAAGTTAAAAAAAAAATAAAAAAAAAACAACCCTAACTTTTCCCAATATGCCTCTAAATTTTTAAAAAATTGTTTTACATATGGCTTTCAATTGAGATATTCAAGTACCTCTTTTTTAATTGTAATAAAAATTTACAGTTTGATTTTTTCAGGAGTCAAAGAGCAAACACTGTTAAAGCTGTTAAATAACAAAATAAGAAGAGGGACAGATACAGGAAAGATTTTTCTTTTTCCCTTTTTTTTTTTGAGACAGAGTCTCGCTCTGTTGACCGGGCTAGAGTGAGTGCCATGGCGTCAGCCTAGCTCACAGCTACCTCAAACTCCTGGGCTCAAGCAATCCTACTGCCTCAGCCTCCTGAGTAGCTGGGACTACAGGCATATGCCACCATGCCTGGCTCATTTTCTTCTATATATTTTTAGTTGTCCAGCTAGTTTCTTTCTATTTTTTTTAGTAGAGACGGGGTCTTGCTCTTGCTCAGGGTGGTCTCGGACTCCTGAGCTCAAACGATCTGCCTGCCTCAGACTCTCAGAGTGCCAGGATTACAGGTGTGAGCCACAGCACCCAGCCAGGAAAGATTTTTGAAAGGAAAAAAAAAAAATCATGATATGGTGACAACATATAGGCATAACAGGAAAGTTTCAAGCCTGGATGACTGGGAGAATGATAATACTAGGGGCGGAACAACGACATACTTTATCCTAAGGCTGAGTGGTTAACAGCAATCATGCATGTATGGGTGTTAATAATATTAATCAGGATTGAAGTATCTTCCCCAGAACCTGTGACAATCTTCCCACATGGCCCTCCAAATACCATCCCATTTCTCTGGTCCATCTGAGAAAATTTCTGTTTTCCATCTTCACTAACTCATCGTTCTTTGCCTCTCTTTGATTCTCCATTTACTTTATTGTGAATTATATCACATATAATTCTACACTATACATTTAATTCTACATTAAAAAAAAAACTGAGCAAACATCTCCGTATCCACCACCAGCCAGGTTAAGAAACAACACTTCTGAAACCACACATATTCTCCCTAACTGAATCTCTCCCTCTCACCTCTTTTCTCCTCCCAAGAGGTAATCTCTACCCTGACACTTAAGACAATCATGCTCTGGCTTTTCTTTATAGTTTTACCACCTATAAATGTAAAATACATATATAAAAAAATCTAAACAGTTTGCCTATTTTAAAACTGTATATAAATGGATTAACACTACTTTTAGACATTTCTTTTGCTCAACATTTTTTGGATTCATTCATGTTGTTGTATGTAAATGCTGTATATATAAAATGTACATAACTCATTTTCACTACTATATAGTATTTCATTGCATGAATATGGCAAAATTTATTTATCTATTCTACTGTTGGTGGACAATGAGTTGTTTTTTATGTTTCTGCTAAAAGGAACAATGATGCTATGGGCATTATTATATATACGTATTGGTAGAAATGTGTGAGAATTTCTCCAGGAAATATATATAGTGAGATACAGAATAATACAGAATAAGAGTATACACATATGAAACTTTTCTAGTTAGTGCCATGATGTTTCCTATCTATAGTGGCTGTACTTGCAATGATTTGTAATCCAACTAGCAATTACTTCACATCCACAATAATACTTAATATTTGTCAGCTTTAATATATCATATTGTGGTTCTAATTTCTCTGATTTAATGAGGTTGTGCCTGTTGGCTGTTTAGGCCTTTTGAGTGTCTTTTTCTTGCTACTTCTCTATAGAAATTGTCTATATATTCTTGGCATTAATCTTTTGTTATATATATTGCAAATATTTTCTCCAAAGGTGGGGCTTATCTTTTCATTTTCTTTATGGTGTCCTTCAATGAGTTGTAGTTCTTAATTTTAATGTAGTCAAATATACATTTTTCCATTATGGCTTTTTTTCTGTGTTACAAAATTCTTCCTTAGACTGAGATCAATAAGACAGTTTCTTACATTTTCTTCTAAAGTTTTACAAAGCCCTTCACATTCAGGACATTAATCTATTAGTGTGTGTACGATAACACAATTTACTTTTTTTCCCCTACGTAAAATAAATTACTCCAGTACCATTTCCCGAAAAAGCCCTTCCTGCCCCTACCTATCTGTAATATTACCTGTCATATTTCAGGCATACACATATGAGTCTTTTTCTTTATTCCTGAACCAAAATTACACTGTCTTAATTACTATCATAGCTTTGCTTATTAATGTCTTACCATAAGGTAGAATAAGGCCTTCTGCCTTACTGCTCTTTAAGAGTTTCTCTGATCTTCTGGCCTTTTTGCATGTCTGTATAAATTTTAGAATCAGTTTGTCAAGTTCCAAAACTCAACGAAACTAACAAAAACAAAACACTATCTGTTGGGATTCTGAGTGGAATTGCATTGAATATTTTGTTACGGATTTTTACATAATTGATCAAGAGTGATACTGCCCAGTAATTTTCCTTTCTTGTACCAACCTTGTTACATTTTGGTATCATGGCATGCTAGCCTCTTAAAATGATTTTTTATGGCAGAGTTCTCCCTTTCCATACTCTGGAATGTGTAAAATTAGAATCATTTGAACCTTGAGTGTTTAGTAGGCACTGGTTAAAACCATCTTGGTTTGGGGTATTATTTGTGGGAAGATTCAACTTCCTTAATAATTATAGAATCATTGTAGTTTTCTATTCTTGACTGTTTTGATATTATATTTTTCTAGGAGCTTTATATACATTTTCACATTTTTAGCATAAAGTTGTTTTATATCTGTTTAATGCTTGTGACATCTGTAATGATGCCCATTTGTTCATTCCTAATTTTTTAACTACTTTTTTCTCTTAATCTCACCTGAGATTTATCCATTTTATTTGTTTTTTCCAAGAATAAACATCTGGTTTTGCTGAGCCTTTCCTTTTATTATGAGTTATTAAATACTTAATTTCTGTTCTTAACATTATTATTTCTTTCCTTCAACTTACTTTGGGCCTATATTACAGGGGTTTTTCCCTTAAATTCTTAAGACAAATGCTTAACTCATTCGTCCTTATCCTTTCTTTTTTCCTCATAAGCAATTAAGCCCGTACATTTCTCTCCAAGAACTGCTTCAGCAGCATCTTACAAGTTTTTATATGTAGTATTTTTGTTATTGTTCAGTTCCACCTATTTTTCTAGTTTTTCTTATGATTCTTTAACTCATGAGTTATGTATAAGTGTTTCTCAAATTCCAAACATATGGGGGTTTCCTAGGTATCCTGTTAATGATTTCTAAAGTTTAGACACTTGACCAATCAGAACAAAGCCACAGATAACTGACAGACTTCCCCAGTGTACAGTGGCTGAATATCCCTGCATTTCTACCTTAATTGCACTGGACTGCTTCCCCTAGTGGAAAATTTCCTACAAACCTAGCTCCAGGGAACAAATCAGCAGCATTTTTTAAAATCAGCATCTTTATTTAAACAGGAGCCACACAAGTCCATGTCTTCAAAGAGTAAACCTGGTTCTGATCCATTTTTTTTTTTTTTTTGTTAAGTCTCTTTCTCCCCCATAATCCTATAGGAGCCAAACTTTTGCCATCCTTGCCTGCTTCAGTCACCACCCCTTCCTTAGAATTTCTGGTCCATTTCTGCTTCATGATCTGGTTGGTTTTTGAGCTCAACTATGCTTTTTTTTTTTTTTTCTCTTAGGTATCTGGGGCAGAAGGATACCAATACATGAACTTTATTGTAGTATTTTGACCAGAAGTCCCAGTCCATTTTTAAGTCGTGTCATATTCATAGAAAATGGGGGTCAGATCTGAAAACTTTGTTTATATTATCATACAAAATCAATGCTATTTAAATAAGTGTTACAGTTTTAAATATTCTATATATTTTTTCAAATATTATGGGTATATAATAGTTGTATATCTTTATAGGGAACATGTGATGTTTTGATACATGCATACAATGTGAATTAATCAAATCAGGGTAATTGAGGTATCCACCATCTCAGTCATTTAGCACTTCTTTGTGTTAGGAACATTTGATTCCACTCTTTTAGTTATTTTAAACTTATTGTTGATTACAGTCACTTTGTTGTATTATCAAATATTGTTCATTCTATCTACCTACCTATATTTTTGCACCCATTAACCATCCCCACTTTATCCTCCCCTCCCCACTACTCTTCCTAGTCTCTGGTAACTGTCATTCTACTCTCTTGTCTCCATGAGATCAACTGAAAAACTCTATAATTTTTTAAGACTTAACATCTAGAGACATACTTGAAGGTTTTATTTCAACCTACTTGTAAATATAAATTACTGTACAAAATGTCATCTGTTGAGGATGAAGTAGAAAAATACTCACAGTTTGGGAAAGTACAGGCAAACACTGCAGACTATCTCTCCAATCATTATTTTCCCAATAGAACATCTCTTGTTTCTTCCCAAGACTTCTCCCAAACTTCATAAAATGGACTTATCTCTCAATGCAGGATTTTTTGGCCCATGTTTATATAGGAAAAAATTTATATTTATGTGTATCAAAATTCAATTAACATTTTATTTTACTTTATTTTCTTAAGAGATGGGGTGTATGCTCTATTGCCCAGGCTAGAGTTCAGTGGTGTAATCATGGCTCACTGTAGCTTTGAACTCCTGAGCTCAAGTGATCCTTCTGCCTCTGCCTTCCAAGTAGCAAGGACTATAGGCACATGCCACCATGCTTAATTTTCAATTTTAAACAAATTTTAAGAATTTGTTGTAGAGATGGGATCTTGCCACATTGTCCAAGCTAGTCTCAAACTCCTGGCCTCAAGCAATGTTCCTGTCTCAGCCTCAGAAAGCCCTGGGATTATAGGCATGAGACACCTGTGCCTGGCTCCATTAGCATTTTGAGCAGAAGTATGCAAGTAAAGTTTTGAGTTACAGTCCAAATATAATTGCTTGACTGTCAGAATCACATATAGATTTTAAAAAATCATGCCAAGTATCAAAGTGACACAAAGTGTAGGCATAGGATGATGCTTTAATCATACTCAGTATAAGCCATTTACTGACATAGTTTGTCCTGAATATATGTCCAGTTTCTCATATTTATTTAGCCCTGTTTTGCTTATTGTTGAGGGTCCCAAAATATTTAATAAATGTTAAAGAAAACACTGGGAATGGACAAAAAGCAATTATAATGGAAGGAAAGACTTTACTACATATAAATCTTATTTATTGTTTACTGATCAAGCATGATGGTATTCTACTAACATATAGGTGACTCACAGTGCCAGTTATATTTCTGAATTTGGTGAGAGAGTTCAGATTGATGATGAATACGTTGCACTTTTTTCCCATTTAAAATAAAGGCAAATAGGCTCCCAATCAACATTTTCACATACAACATCTAATTTTTAGGAACAATTTACTGACCTTAGATGGGATATGACTATGTATTGCTTAAAAACAAGATCCTCACAGGTTTCTGCTACTGAGAATAAGATTTTCAAATATATTTAACATAGTAATTCTCAGAAGAAAAATAGTCTATACTAAACCATTCAACCTAAAAAAATGATAATTTCATATGGTTCAACCTAATAGAAAAAGAAATTTAACCCCAAATTTAGATGTCAAGATAACTTATAAAAATACAATCTGCTAAATCAAATATAAATGTATAATACAATACTTTAAAATATAAGCTTTATTTTTTATGTTTAGTTCATTCTAAGAAATATCTTATATTATTTAAGGCCCAATTTTTTTTATGGTCAAATTAAATGGAAAATAGTTCCGATCTCAACTTTTTAATATTTATCTGTTGGTAAATATTAAGAGAAATTCATTTTTCTTTTTCTGAGACAGGACCTTGCTCTGTTGCCCAGGATAGCGTGCACTGGCATCATCATAGCTCATACTGCAACCTCAAACTCCTGGGCTCAAGTGAGCCTCTTACCTCAGCCTCCTGAGTAGCTGAGACTATAGGTGTGCACCACCATACCCAGCTAATTTTTCATTTTTTGTAGAGAGGGGTCTCTCTATTGCCTGGGCTTGGTCCTGGCCTCAAGCAAATCCTCCCACCTTGGCCTCCCAAAATGCCAGAATTATAGACATGAGGCACCTCGCCCGGCCATGAATGATTTTTTTAATTTTTTTGAGACAGAGTCTTGCTTTGTTGCCCAGGCTAGAGCGAGTGCCGTGGCATCAGCCTAGCTCATAGCAACCTCAAACTCCTGGGCTTAAGCGATCCTACGCCTCAGCCTCCTGTGTAGCTGGGACTACAGGCATGCGCCACCATGCCCAGCTAATTTTTTTTTTTATATATATATATATTTTTAGTTGGCCAGATAATTTCTTTCTATGTTTAGTAGAGACGGGGTCTCGCTCTTGCTCAGGCTGGTCTCGAACTCCTGACCTTGAGTGATCCACCCGCCTCGGCCTCCCAGAGGGCTAGGATTACAGGCATGAGCCACCACGCCCGGCCTGATTTTTAAAAAGAAAACAAGCACAAATGACTGAATAGAACATACATCCAAATTCAAGTCCCAGTGAACAAAATAACAAATACTATGGCTTTCATATTTCAGGACTTTCTAATCTTTAAAATGAAGTTGGTTACTTAAGATTGGTATTAGTGCTCTTTAATTTGCCATAAAAGCTCATATATTTATTGCGCTATCAAAAACAAGTTTCACATGTTGACAATTGCCTTTTGGTCTCTGAAAACAGGATCCTATTATATGTTTTCTAGTTCACAGCTGAATTCACAGCAGCTGTGAGGCTAAGAAATGCCAGCAACCAATTAGGCTGGCATAAACCTTGTCTAGCATATAAAGTATAATTTGGTTGCAAATGTAGGAGACAAGAGCCAAAATAAATCTGCCAAGAATACTAATAAAATTTCATTACAAGTATTTAAAAGTCAGAATATTTAAAATCTAACAAATATACGTATTTTATTAAAAGGATATGGTGGTAGAACATTAGGAAAAATATGAAAAAGCAATAATCAATTCTTTTCAGACCCAAGCAGTTTTTTAAAAGGTTGCAGCTGTTTCTGACATACCTAGAATTACAAACTGTTTTTTTTCCTATTTCTAATTACTCTAATCATAGGGTTGAGTATATGTGAGCATACGTATGACAAGTCTTCCCCAAAAGTGAACATTATTTTTATCAGTTCCCCTTGAGATGTTTCATCCTTTAAAGATATTAAGACCTTAATAAAAAATTTGAAACCTAAACATGTGAGAACACAACTAATGTAATAAGTAAAAATAAAACTTGAATTATAAGATTGTTTGTAATGGCGATTTTCAAACCCTTTGAAGTTGTTAAAATTTGAAGTTGTTAAAATCTGTTATTAAGTATGATAAACTTTAAAATATGACAAAAATCAATGTTTTATAAAATATTAAAATATAACTTTAAAAATTTTACATATACTTTGAAAAAACTAGCATCACTGGTGATTCATGTGTATATAGCCCTATAATGAAAACTAACAGAAATGGATGAAGGTCTCAAGATTAAGATCTCCATAGAATCCAGAGATAAATTTCTCGTATCTGGTAGCCTGGCAGATGTGAACATATCTGGAGAGAAAAAAAACCCCCAAAGTTGACTGCCACTGCTTGGGAATGGAAAGCTGGCACTAGATTGTCCAGGATCTTGCATGCCCAGCTAAGGCATTCATCTGTAAGAGCTTAGATTCATGGCCCCAGAGCTAAGTACAGCCCAAATCTTGCTTAGAATTCACTGCAGGGAATAAATTTAAGTGCCTCAATCCTTGGACTTTTTAATCTAAGAAGTGAGATATTTTGTATGGTGACTATGAAAAAAAATTTCTTTTTAATTTAATTTATTGGCTTGCATGCCAACAAATTAAAATATATAGTTCTCTAGTGTATCATTGAAAAAGCTTCTAGCAAACCCTACAATTTTCAATCAGAATACCACTGCATAATTTGAAAGGATCTTTTTTAATAGACTTAAAAAATATGAGAAAAAAGGAAGTTATCTCCTGCATCTCTCAAGTAGGGACTAAGAAGGAAAATATGCATAAATACTCATCTCAGAAGAACAAAGAAGTAAATATTACTCTGAGTTATAAAAATCACGCATCAGACCAAGTGCCTGGCAGAACAGTGTCCTTTCCAGAGGGGTGAGTAAAGCACATATGCTTACTAAGAGTAGTTGGTAAACAGATACCTGAAAGAAGAACTTTCTTCCAAGTCAGTCCCTTACCAGAAGAGAATCCTGATAAATTATCTTAGAACACACTGACCTGAAAACTTTTGCCACTTCCTATCATGTGATTGACTAAAACCTGCCTTAACTAGTTACCCATTTTTCTTAAATAATTAAATATATAAAATAGTGATTCCCATCAATTACAGATTTAGTTATTAGAACCAAGCACCAATGTAGAATGCAAATTCAAACATTTGAGTGCATCTTTTCAAACAGAGTCACAGCAAAACATGTTATGTTAATTAGCTGTTGTTGTCTACAGAGGTTTGTTTTAAGGTTGGTCTTTTAAAACAGATACAATTTCTTTAACTTATTAAAAGAATTCTAAAAGGATGGTCCTTTAAGAATATGAAAACGATCTACCTCTTTAAATAAGTTTATAATATAATGATCTACTATCACATAACAAAATTAGAAAAAGTTGAGAAAACAGAGATTGTCAAATGCTGCTTTAAGAGAGACTAAACATGACAAGGATGCTATAAAAAAAACCCATTTGTTAGAAAAATGGAAGACATTGCTAACTACACAGTAATATTCATACATTATATCTTAGTTTTGCCAACTACCTCAAAGCAGTTTACAATTTATTATTGATACTCTCTCTAACAGTAAATATCAATCAGCTGCCTAGATGCCACTGACCAGTAAACACGGACAGAAGGGAAATCTGGTGATCTGTTGGAGATCATACAGCAGATCTGTAGCAGATTCAGTAGAAGTCAAACTCTCAAACTCTGATATTAAGGTTTTGGTGGCTAATCTAAGCAGTGATGAAAAGAATCCTTAATGAGGACTATGTAAACATTACACCTTTTTCAATAGCTTTGGTAGAACAAGGAGCCATTAGAGAAGGACATAAATAATGCCTCAGCTGACACTGGTAACAGTGCTGTTGCTGTTTAGTAAATCCCTGGGGACTGTGACTTTGCTCAACATAGAGACCTTTCTGTTTTGGTTTATCACACTTAAGATGTTACTGCTTATAACTCAATTTAAAAGTTCAAATATTTCCCTTCTTAGACTTTAAATACAAAGCTGGAATTTTGACATTAGGAGACAAAAAAGAGAATGATACAGCTGAGATTTTGATGAAGAAAGTAAAACTTAAAAGGGGGGCAAACTTTATTCCTATTGCATACAAATGACAAATTTTCAAATTCTTACCTCATCTGTGTATTGAAAAGGGATGTGAAACTTAATACTGCTCAGTTTCTCTGGGGTGACTGGGAAACTTCAGATGTGCTGGGCTTTTTTTTTTGTTTTGTTTTTTGTTTTTTTGTGGTACTTTAGAACCACACTGCACACTCACAATTTAGGTAGTTACCATTTAGAATGGACCATTGTGCAGCTTTTAAGAAAAGTTCCATTCTGATTTTGCATAAGAATAATAAGAAATATGTCATAATGGAGCCATTATACTATTAAAAAGTATTAAATCACTGTAATTTCCTGATATTATCCAGTATATTTGGGAAGGCAGGATTAAAAAACTGTCCAAAACTACTTGCAAAGAGAACATAAAAACCAAAATTCTAAAATCATGATGCAATATGATTCTAGCTGAAATAACAAAAATAATAATAAAAAAAAAAACCACAGCCCTAGGAAAAACACTTCACGAAGTTTAGGAGCTAAATAAGTTTATTAACTAAATAAATTTCAATATATATCCTTAATTAAAAGGCTAGTTTTCATACCTACATTCTCTTGGGTGACTGGATATCCAAAATGCATTTTTATTCATTTGTTAAAGAATAAAAGACTTGTTATCTAGAATATCATAGACTTTTACAGTGATGTTGTTAAAATAATATGTTGCTGATAGTCCAAAATTTTGAAAAACTTCCTTTCACAGATGTTCCACTGAATATAATGAGCAATGCTGTCTAATTGCTCCCTGGCTTATATTCTTATTTACTCAAAAGGGAATTCCATACCAATACAGCAGTGCTATTCTGTGAACTTTTCATAGCTACATGTAGATACCATCTTTTAAGCTTACATATATCCTAAAAAGAGACAAGGATCTTATGGGATATTTTCAACAGTCAGTGTAATGTCACTACTTCCCCCAGGAATCTGTTATCACAACACCTGCTCCACTGTACCTATGGAAGCCTATGATGGTAGTGGCTCTGAGCCAGGGAAATTTTGACTTTCAGTGCCTGGCCAATTTGGGTTAGAATAGGCGATCACTCCTTAAGCCCTTTCACCACTAAGGTAAAATGTGAAATAGCAAATCTAGTGTGTCTAGAGCAAAAGGTCCACAAAGAGTGGAGTCACTGAAGCTAAGTGTGGAGAGAAAGGCTGAAGTCAGATTTTGAGTTTGGTTTTATACATGTTAAGTTTGAGATTATCTATATCCTGTGGAGACATGAGGTAGACTGTCTGATATACTGGAGATGGTCCAAGCTGAAGATAAAAGCTTAGGCATTGTGAACACATAGATCACACATTCTCAGTAGGAGTGATACTGCCTTCAATGGGATGAAAATTAGCTCTTTAGGAGAGGGAGATCATATTATTAATATGATGGTTTATGGCCTGCGAAAGGGCCACAAGAGATAAACACATGCACAGTAATTTCACTGGAAGATAGTCATTAGGGTAAAAAAGGTCAAAAAGGCCCTTTAGGTAGAGCAATAATGAAAAAAGGTTTGCAAAATGCTGATACAGATAGTATTTAAAGGCAATTGAAGTGAATGTGACCACCCAGAGAGTGAAGGTAGAAGTCCTAGTCTTCAAAGCACTGTATAGGGAAATAATGAGATACCAGCAAAAGAGATCAAGAAGCTGCCAGAGAAAAAGAAAAATCAGGAAAGTAGTCATATAATCCAAGTTAACTTTGGTAAAAAAACATTCTCTCAGACAAGACCATAGGAGATAAGGAAAAAAACACAAACAAACAAACATTCTACAGGCACAGCCTGAACTTCATAATCCAAGTTAGCAAATCTCAAGTGTGTTTTACACTGTGTGGACAAGGGTATGAAAAAACAGGCATTTCTGCAGATAAGGTAATTCACACTCTATGGAAAACAAATCAGCAAGATCTAACAAAATTCCAAATACACAATTCTCTGACCCACTGATTATACTTCTAGGACTTCTTCCTACAGATATATTCATGTATGTATAAAATTAAAGAAGTTCAAGATCATTCAATACTCCAGTATTGGCTAGAGTATTGGAGTATAGCTACAGATTAGGCACAAACATAAATGTCATCAGTAGAAAGCTGGTTAAATAAATTGTGGTATATTTAATCACTAACAAAATACAGTATAAGAAAGAATGAGATTTTTATGTATTCAAAGGTTCTCCAAGATAACATTATTATCACATGAAAATAAAATTCAGAAGCACCAATGTATACAATATAACCATCTGTAGGGAAAAAGTACATATTTACACATATTTACACTATACCTAGTTATACATATACAAACACATTTTCTTGAAAATGAAAAACATCTCTGCACAAATATACAGGAAGCTGTAACATTGTTTCTTGGGAGAACTCGTACTACATTGCTATTCAAAACGTAATTAAAAAGAAAATTAAAACTATACATCAAAAGCAATGTCAAACACCTTATCATGTCACACTCTTGATGCCTGGAGGATGAACAACACAAACCAATTTTTTTAGAATGTCAAAACTTGAACAGAGTAGTGGAAAAGTAGCACAGCTAGTTCATTTAATCATGGCTCAGCAAATAGGTAATTTATAAAGTATGTAGAGGCCATGTGATAGGTGGCAGAGATATAGTGGAACTCGAGTCTAACTGGACACAATTAAACAGATAATACAATCCCATGAGTGTTTAGACAGAGTAAATAGAGAGAACTTGAAGTACATAAAGCAGGGGACCCATCCTAGGCTAGGAATTAAGGCAGGATGGAATGGTTAACAAAGGCAAGAAGGAGAAGCAGCAGTTAGCTAGGTTAGGTGGAAGTGGAGTGCTCCAAGAAAGTTCAGCTTGCCTAGAGTAAAATGTGCCTCAATACGAAGCAAGAATGAGACTGAAGAGGAAGGTCAGATTGTTCTGGGTAAGCCATAAAGCTGGACTTTATACAAGGGGCAACAGAAGTAGACAAAGTTTTTAAAGTTTTAAGCAGGTGACCAGGGAGTCAAACTTATATTTGAAAAGGTGGAGAGACCTATTAGTCATTTGTCACAACAGCACAGGCAAGACATAATGCTAGCCTGACCAAAATTATAGTGGTACAATGGAAAAAGTGTATGAAGAGGTACTTGAGCACTTAAATTAAGAGACTCTGATGACAGGATGTGAGGTTAAGAGAGAACAAGGAGTCAAAGAAGATGTCCAGGTTTCTGATTTGGGTAATAAGGTGAATGAAAGTGATGAGAGATACTGAAGTACATTTGGGGGAGTGATGGATTCAATTCTGGACATAATGAATTTGAATACTTATGAGACATCCAAGTGGAGATATTCAGTAATCCATTAGATATACAAAAAATACATGTCTGTAGCCAACCTGGACGGAAGAGAAGCATTTAGTTTACCCAGAGAGAGAATACTGTATGAGAAGTACTGCAGGGTTAGGATCAAGCCCTGAGGAACACCAACACTTAGGCAATGGAGAGAAAAAGAAGCACCTATAAAGAATAAAATGAAAAATCTGAGAGAGAGGAAGAAAACAAGAAGTTCTACTTACTTTTTTTTCTCATTAGATCCAGGGACAGACTGGAATCTACTTACTTTTAATTAAGGAATTGCTCTTAATAGAAACGCAAGAGAGCATGTAAGGTTAAAAGCAATGTATCATTCTTAAAACTGCAACCCAAAGAGCATATAAAAAAATATCTACTATATATTTAGGGCCATGTTATGGTCAACTCTCAATATCAGCTATAATTAAAAAAAAAAAAACAAAAAAACCCACAACTGACATATAATCCCCAAACAATTTCAAACAGTAGGCTTATAAAAATAAAGATCACTAAATCTGGACAGGTCCCTGAATCGATCTACTATGTCAGCAGATTTTAGCAAGTTGCTGTTGTTTAACTGTTATACTTTCCCAACAATATCTCTGCTCATCTAATAAGAAACATCCTTTCACATGACAGCTTTTGTTCCTGGCTGCACCTCTGAAAGTCTTGGGAGCAAGGAGGACTTAAACACTGGCAACAGCAGAGATACTGGAGAACACTAGAATTTCTTTTTCAAAAGAAATTACAGAGCCACAGAGCACTTGTATTGAGTGCAACAGCTATTTAGTATTTTGTTGTAACTGACATAGTAATCTTTTCTAAGGAAAAGTCCTTTATTCCTTCAAAGTCATCAGATGAAGGGACATATGATGGTCATACAGCAAATACTAGTTAGATTAATAAAAACACCTGAAGGCAAACTGTACCCCAGAAACAAAAGAACTCCAAAAGGAATTAGAGTGCAGAGGACTTTGGAGGCAGACAATCTATGCTCTAATCTCAGATTTGCTACTTACTTCATGTATGATCTTGGACAAGTCAATTTCCTCATTATAACAATAAAAGCAAGTTTTGACCAACAATAGTATTTCATCAAAGAGGAGTCTGGTTAAATCCCAAGATTTACCTCACTAATTAGGGCCTCTAATTTGTTCTCATTTCCTAAAAATCTTATAGGTAAATCATTATATCCACTTATCTTTAGCAGTATATAGTAAATTACAGGCTTAAAAATACTACCAAAAAAAAAAGTACAATATTGTCTGCACCCTCAACTCACTTTTCATGACATGAAATACAATAATTAGATTTTCACATGGATCTTATTGGCAGGAACCTCGCATTGTTCAATCCTTGTTTAAATTCAACCGCTCATCTCCAGGCTTCCAGATACACTACTTGGACATTTGGCATGGCATTTTCATGGGCTGAAGTAAAAAAACTGGACTAAGGTTGCCATGCATATCTGAATCCACTATAACTTATTTAAAAATTTTTCTTGTTAGCACACCCTCAATCTCTCACACTGGCCAACAGACAAATGACAAAAATGAATGGCAAAAATTTCATCTTAATTGCACACCTATGGTTGATTCTCATTCTTAAAATACTATAAATTCTTGTCACTAATTGGTCCCTTATCTGAAGAGTAGCTTTGATATTTAACACCTAAAGTTTGCATACTCCCTCCCCCCACCTATTTTAGGTTCACAGTAAAACTGAGTAAAAGATACAGAGACTTCCCATATGACCCCTCTCCCCACACACACAACCTCCTTAGTATCAACAGCCTGCACCAGGTATACTTGTTATAATAGATGAACCTACATTGACACATCATTATCACCCAAAGTCCCTAGTTACATTAGGGTTCACTCTTGTTGTACCTTCTACAGGTTTTGGCAAATGAATTATGACATGCATCCACCATTATAGTATCACACAGAATAATTTCACACTGCCCTAAAAATCCTCCATGCTCTGCCTATTCATCCCTCGAGTACCTCTTTTTAAGTCCTAAACTGCAAATAGCAGTTAAGAGATTCTAAACACTGAAACGGCATTAAGAATCTTGAGGATGAAAAAGGGAAGGCTAATGCCAGGACAGAAAAAAATAGGCCAAAAATAAGAGCAAAGAAAAAGTAAAAAAAAGAGCAGCTGCAGTTCAAGAATTGAAACATTTTATCCCTTAAAGAGATGAAGCCAAATTCTTTATGTACTCTATTTTTCCTTCCCATTCTGTTCCAGGAATTTTGAGAGGGTCTTGGCTAATACACTATAGCTCAGTCTTAGGTTATAACTAACTGCTTTGCCTTCTTAAATAAATTCCTGCTGCATGTGAACATTTACTGGAAGTGATCTATACCTTAAACTCACTTACTTTTAGGATATTAGTGGCAAAAGCTATAAGCAGCCTAAGTTCGATGCTCTTTGATATTACATTGTACACAGGCTCTACAGTCCTCGTATTCATGAATACGATTAGCTTGATTAAACAGAACTGAAGAGATTTTAAAACCCGCGCTCAGACTTTCCAAATGTTAAATCTATTCCTTTCAACTCACATGTCCTTTATTCGGCACAAGTGATATATTGCTATATAACATCAATTCTTTTTGTAGTGTGTATTCTGCATCTCATCTGTTCCTTAATCATTGCTCACCTTCCTAGACTGATGCAATCTTATCCACCCTAGCTCTAATTTTCAGTACTACTCTCCCTCTAATCTATCACTAATCATTCGTTCTTATTACTGCCCTTAGGAGATTAAGTCCTATCATAGTTTCCAAGTGTCCTAGAAACTAATTCCAATATCCTTACCTAAACTCTGTTTCCAAGTCTTTAATAGAGTGGCCCACATTACCCCTCCTTCTTTTCCTTCCTCATCTATCACCCTTTCTCTGCCATTTTTAAATGCTCTTTACCTGACAGCCCTGTTTCCAGCTCAGGGACTTCTTGCATGTTGTCGCACATGCCTGGAATGCCTCCTTCCCTCCAAGGCAATCTACTGGTCATCTTCCTCCCACCATTTAAACTTCACACTTCATGAAGTCTTGTCAGATCACTGTTAGGAGAGATGCTACTTTTACTAAAATAATGGATCACAACCCTGACTGCACGCTGGAATCACCAGTGTGTGAGGTGTCTTAAAATAAAATGTTGATGCCAGGGCTCCACACCAGACAGAATCTCTAGGCCGTGGACCCAGATACAGGTAGTGGTGGGCTGTTTTTGTTTGTTTGGTTTTTCCAAAGCCCTACAGGTGATTCTAATGAGCAGCTAGGGTCATGAACCATTACATACTGAGCATCTCCAATCTAAAAATCTAAAACTCCAAAATCTGAAACTTTCTGAGTGCCAACATGATGCCACAAGTGGAAAATTCCACACCTGACCTCACATGATGGGTCATGATCAAAACACAGACATACAACAAACAATTCATATACTCTGTCATTGTTGTTGCTGTTGTTTAACAGCTGTTACAGGTAGGTGAGGCTATTGTGCTGGCTTAATTACCCTTACGTTATTTTTTCACCATATTAATGGTATGTCATTTTTACTATTAAGTATTATGTATGGATAAGTGTAAGAAAATGACTGCATACTGGTAGCATATGAATTCAGAGTTAGTAACAATGGTGATGGCAAACAACCACAGACTGTCCACGTGGGTGGCTGAGAGAGCAACACCATTGAACTGTTTCTGATGGCCCAATGTACACAAACTATGTTTCATGTACACAATTATTTAAAAATTGCATAAAATTTTCTTCAGGCTATGTTACAAAGTGACACATGTATGAATTTCTGATGGCCCAATGTACACAAACTTTGTTTCATGTAGAAAATTATTTAAGAATTGTATAAAATTTTCTTCAGGCTATGTTACAAAGTGACACATATATGAATTTCATGTTTACACTTGGGTTCCATCCCCAAGATATCTTATTATGTACATGCAAATATCCCAGAATAAAAAACTCTCTGAAATCTGAAACACTTCTGGTCCCAGGAATTTCAGATAAGGGATACTCAATCTGTACAAACCCTACTAATCTAGAAATAAAACTCCCACAACTACATTTATCCAACATGGACTCTAAATATTCACATATCCCACACCCCTAAAATATACTTAACCACACAGCCTTGACCAACGCATAAAAAATGGCCCTTTGTAAGGCATAAATACTTTACAGAATAGTTTATATGCTCTGAGTATTGGGATCTGTAAAATGGGGAAGATACTGTCTACCTTAGAGGGCTGTCATGAAAATCAAACAAGATACTGTGTATTATATATTCAGCAAAGCATATAGCAAAGCACAAAGAGTACAAACGTTAAATCCCTTTAGGTATCAAGAGTAATACCTGGACTGACTTTTTAAAGAAAGAAACAGAATTCAAGCACCAGTATGGAAGATACAAGCTACATGAGTGAGGCTGAGTGGAGAGCTGCTTGCCAAAAGTTATGATCAAGAGAGTCATTCTTAGCACAGTGGAGACACCCAGAAAATTTTACCATAAATAATGGCCTCTTCTGATCCTGTCTTTCTTGTAGGTGAAAATTGGTTAAAATTAATGCCAAAACCAATAAAAACCTGGAGAAAAAGTCTTCAAAAGTAAATAAAAGATAGCCCAGGGAGGCACCTGATTCTTCTAGTCCCTGGCCCACAACGTGTGAGGAGGTTACTCCTAAATTACACATAACCACCAGTAGCTGGCTCTCCCTCTGTTTTCATGTTCTGCTTATTTGGTCTCTGTTTACACGCACCCCAACCCAGGACACCTAGAGAGAGAAACCTGCTGACAGGGGTGGGTGTGCCAAAAACTTAAAATTGAATACATCTTATGCCTTTTAATATCAAAATAGTGTTTAAAAGTTAAAAAGTTATAACTCAAATGGGTACTAGAGGATAGAAAACAGGCCAATAATGACAATGCCAATTTCATACTACTGAGAAGGGCTATCAGGACAGATAGCGCTGTATTAAGAATAATTCTCTGGATGCATATGGATTTATTAGGACAGCATGCTATAAGGTAGGGGATAATGAATATTGGTCCTGGTGAAAGGAAGTGAGAGGGACAGCATGACATGTATTTTCCATCCAGAAGAACCGTAATTTCAAGAGTCTAACTAAAAGGCCTAATCCTAAAAAGGAAAGTGGTAATGATGTACACACAAAATGGCATACTTCTATCAGTACTAATCACATTATAGATGAATCATTTATTTACTTATTTATGAGGGCAGGAAGTATTTTTGCTTTATTCTTTTTTTGTATCTCCAATACCTATCAGAATGCCTAACATATAGTAAGTAGGCTGTTAATATTAAGTATATTAATGAAATCTGCAATAAGAAAACAGAGAAATAGAAGATCACATTATTTTGATATGTCATAATCATTTAAGGTCAATACTCCAAAATACTCCACACCCTAATAACCACCTGAACTGCAAGCTTTATTGTAGAGGGTAATGAGAAAAACAGGTAGTACCAAAGATGAGAAAGCCCTAGTCAAGGCCTACATTTAGATGCATGACTTTTAAAAGGGACACTTCCACCCTCACATTACTTTTGGGAGATAGTTTGATATGGTAAAGTTCTAATGTCTATTTTCACTTAGGTACTATAATACTTACTATTAATATTACTTTAGCTAAAAAAGCTGGAAGGCAATCTAACCTATATTTGCTTCACAACTGAATCAGAAGAGTGAAAATTAGTTATATCTAGGGCTTAAAAATTGTACCTATTCTTAAGCTAAGAATCATAATCTCAAAACAAACACCTCAAAAAATTATCAATATTTTAGGTTACAGAACAGAAGTATTAAAATCAAAGTGGGTGGTTGAATCCAAGAATTAAACTTTGCAAAAGATTCATGTAATATTAATGACAAGTATACTTGTCACCAGAAAGAACAGGTCTGGATGATCTCTCAAGGAATCCTGTTTTGGATTTTCCACACTCACACCCCTTTCCCTATTTAAGTAGACAACAGATTTAACTGGCTCTTTGCTATAATCTCTAGCATTTTTTTTATTATGACATATAAAGTAAATCGACACATAGCCTTTCGGCAGAGTTCGAAAATCTTTGTCAAAAGAATTAAGTGGCTAGGCAATGAACATAGATTCCTGGCTTTCTGTGGTACTTCTGGAAACAACAAGTGAGTCTTTAAAGCCTTAGATTACTGAATCTTGATCTTTATTGTTAAAACATCAGAATTCAATTTGATCTCACCAATTTGGCAAATTTGACCTACATTATCAATTGTAGGTTTTCTGAGCCTCTTTGGTAGTCCATGGAAAGAATTTTACTACGGGACATACATGCCTCAAAAAAAAAATTAAACTATACAAAGCATACAACTTCATACCATCACCAGCAAACACTTGCCAGCACTTAGAGGTAGGAGTGAAGGTCTTAGGCTTGGCCCAGGCTATGCCCCTTATTACTTGTGTGACCTTGGCAAAAAATCCAACCTCAGATTCTTTACCTGTAAAATGATAAATACGCCATCTCCTACCCTCCTTTCCTCATAGGGTTCCTGTGAGGATCTAATTAGATAATATGTTTGGAAACACTTGGAAAACTATGAAGGCCTAAGAGATACATATATGGAATTATTATTGTCCTAGTCACCATGCAAAAGGTAATTATTAATCCACAAATTCCCCCATTCTACCCCATCCCCGTAATCAGTCACATAATTGTACCTAAAGAACAACTACAATGATATATGGTTCATTTTTATTACCTAAAGTTATGCAGTCTATTCTTCAGAAGCCTACACAATGGCATGTAAAAATGAGTTAGCAGAAGAATAAATGTGGCAAAACATGTAAAGAGGCCATTTAAAATCCTTTCTAAAGATTACCTGCCCTGAACTCCAAAAATTCCTGATGGGTCCTTTGAAATATTCTACTTCCTCTGGATTTCAGATGTTTAATCAAGGCACTCTTTTCACCAATGTTTTTAAGAAACAAGAATATTTTCCTCCCACAACTTCAGGTTTTGTGAACTTGTAGTAACTATACCGTATTACTTTCTACCAGGAATCACTCCCCTCCAATCACTGTTCTCTAGTGCCTTTTCCATAAGTGAGAAGCAATTTCCTATATCTTGATGAGGCTGTAGAAAGCTATATATGGTTCCAAATTAACAGAATATTTCCTTTACTGTCATAGGTCTTGATAGACAGTCTGGTTTCTATGCTGAGCAAGACGGGTTCCTGGCTGCCATTGACAAGTTGCATGAACCTAGATAAGTCACTTATGGTGACTTGGGACTCAGTTTCCCCATCTATAAAAATGACAATTAGTGGAAATATTCTAAAATTCTCTTCAGACTACATATATCAATACTGTGACTAAGAGACACCAAAGAACAATCCCACTTTAGCTGCAGCTTCCAAATATTCAACATTTCTCATCTCCCCCGCCCCCCGCCCCCATCTCCAAAGGGAAGTCACAGCTATAGTAGAACTGATAACAGTGTAGCTTGAAAAAAAAAAAAACTAGCTACAGAATAGTAAGACTGTAGTTTTTTAAAGTCACTGAGTTCTAAAAAGGAATCCAATCAGAAAGATAATAGGAAGACACATACAAGAAAATATACATGACTGTCCATTTCCATAAACCAGTCCAATTTCATACTAGGTTATCTCCTGTAGTCCTGTAGCAGAGAACAATCTCAGGAGTCCAAGCCTAATCCCTGCCACTTATAACATTAGAATACCACAAAAGTCAGATTAGCTTTAGCACATCACTCAGTTTCAATCAACTCTGCAGATCCTGAACTAAGAGGCCAGTGGGAAATAGAAGGCCAGCCATACAGAATGACTACAGATGGAAGAGTTTCACTTCCTGGTAAGATTTCATCTAAAATGTCTGAAAACCAAAAATCCAATAATGTATGATTCACTCAAAAACAATATGCAAGGAACTCTGCTAGGCACCTGGAGGTGGTGGGGGGGATGGTACACAGATGAATTCAGGGAACTTAAGAATCTATCAGTATTTTAACCCTGTAACACATTAGCTCTGGTTGAAATGGGTGCAGGTAGCCTGACATCCCTCCATTGCATTCTCCACACCACCCCTTCCCCAGTGCAGTTTAAAAACATAACATTTAAGAGTTATGTACATTGATACTTAAAAACGCTGTCTCATAAATGATACAGAGTAACTTAGGAATTCAGAGGCCGACTGGCCATCTGGTTTTGGTAATCAGTGAAGACTTATTAGGATTAGTCTTTTAGCAGGGTCTTGAAAGATTAGGAATAAGCTCATTTTAGTTTACTTGTTTGCCCTTGGAATATGTGCATTAATATATGAGCATCACTGACAGAAAAAGCATGGTTTGAAATACAGACAAGGATCACAATTAGCATGTACAGAAAAACATCAAGTCACCAGTTAATAACAGTCTGAAGCAGCCCTTTTTCACTCATGTCATTTCTACTGTCTCAGACATTACATTAGTGTTCATCCAACTACAAAGTTTATTTTTGTTATAATAACCACTAGTGTTTTTATTCAATACAGATCTGTTACATAAGTGGGAGGAAGCAAAGAAGCTTCTCTAAAGTGAAAAAGGGAAAGCTTGAGGGGAGTCTCCCAGACATCAATTTCTACTGTGAAACACTACCATCCAATGCAAATGATCATTCCCTTAAAGTTCTTTACTTATCTTTTGCCTTCCACAACTTCCCTCATGTATCTGAGGCAAATAACACCACATTGTAATTATTTCCATAACATCTTATGGGCAAACTGCTTTTGAAACATGGTGTTAGGTTACTAGCACTTATGTAAGAACACAAAGCTCTTATATATCTGGGAATTTCTGGTATAGGCTGAAGGTGAAGGTTGAAAGAGTTCCATATCCTAGAAAACTGAAAAGAACCAAAATTGCTTCAATATGTTTAAGTAAAAGATGTTAGTTCAGTAAAAATTAAAATGTACAAACCTCTGGAATTTCATATACTATTTTTTTAATAAGATTTCACAGTTAATATCTATAATCACAGTTAAAGGCCTATAATAATGTAAAGAACTTACAGGTTTTATTGCACCCCAATTTTTTAAAAAATAAATTTCATTGTGTATACTTGAGGTTTACAACATGATGTAGCAGGCTATAAATAGATAGTAAAATGGTTACTACAGTAAAGCAGATTAACACAGCTATCATTTCACATAATTACTTTTTTTACTGCAAGAGCTGTCTACTTATTTAACAAAAATCCCAAATACAATTTTATTAACTTTAATCCTCATGTATCTCCAAACCTGTTCATCCTATATATCTGCTATTTTGTCCTTTGACCTACATCTGCCCCATTCTACACATCTGCGGTAACCACTGTTTCATTCTCTATCTCTGTGTATTTGAGGTCCTTTTAAAAAATATCTCACATGTAAGTGAAATCATACAATATTTTTCTTTCTTAGTCTGGCTTATTTTACTTAGCGTAACATCCTCTAGGTCTATCCATGTTGTGATAAATGTCAGGATCGCCTTTTTTTCGGCTGAATAATACTGCATAGTATATATGCCACGTTTTCTTTAGTTTGTCCCTTAGTAGACATTTAGGTTGTTTCCATACCTTGGCTATTGTGAATAATGCTGCAATGAACATGGGACTGCAGATATCTTTACAAGACGGTGATTTTATCTCCTTGGGGTACATACCCAGAAGAGGGGTTGCTATGTACTCAAAATTTTTAATACGAAAATCCTACTTTTGTTGGAATTCAGTGAACCCACATTCACCTAATCAAGAAACTTGACATTGACAGCCCACTTTCAAGAAATTAATTTGAAGAGAAAATATAAAAGAAACGCCAACCCAAGAAAATATCTCTTTCCCGCTAGTGTTACTGGTAACTTCGAAAGCTCCAAGTGGTATACTTTATCTTTTCACATACAGGATAATGATGCTTCCAGTTGTTACCACAAATTACCTCAAATATAACCAAGGGAAAAAATCATTAGCTATACAGGGTCTTCCAATATATCATATAGATAACATGAAAGTCAATCTAGCGTCACATAACTTGGTCAAACTTGGTAGAATCCAAGAGAGCATGGACATGATAGCAATGTTACCACTGACTATGCCAAAAGATAACAAAAAAAAAAACACTATAAATAAAAGGAATGGGTATAACAGTGATGGAATCATGAACACTGCACAACTCTATATACGTATCTCTAATTCTTTCACTATTAGGATTGAAAGAAAATAATTTTACTTATCTCCCTCCGTGCATTTTCTCCTTTACAATATATTTTCAAGCCAGGCTGGCGTATCTCCCTCCACACCCCAAGCTAATGACATAAAACATTTTCCCCAAGAAGAACCTACAGAAAGATACGTAAGCCTAAGGCTCTTTAAAAAAAAAAAAAAAAAAAAATGAAGCATGTGTCTTCACCTCGCCTTACACTTTTCTCAGTTACCTCTCCCGAGGGTGTGAAAATATCAACATCCGGTCGCCCACCCCCACTCTCTCAGTAGTGCCTCGCATTGACTATGTTCACTCTCTCTCCTTCCCCTTACAGTCTCAGCACCTTGGAGAAGCTTATCGAATATTTCTTCCCATTGCTCCCCCACCCTTGTTCATGGCTGAGCGCGACATTCTCTACATCCTCCCAAGGAAGGAACTGGCAAAAAAGAAAGAAGCATGCCAGAGGACGAAAGCCGAAGAGGCCTGACAACCAGACAGCAGTTTAAAGCAGGATTGGCCCTTTTCCCCCACCTCGGCCTCCGACCGGTAGTCAATTCTCTAAATATTGAAATCACTGGTCTCCACACTCCCTCACCCCTATCCCCGTTAGAGATGAGGCTGGTAAAATGAAAACGCTCGGGTGAAGCGCGAGGCAGGGTCATCCCTAACGAAGCCCGCTCCCTCCAGGGCTGGGGTCCCCGGGGAGGATGGAGATCGCGGGAGGAGCTAGGGGCCCCCGCCCCGAAACCGTCCACCGCGCCCGCCCGAAGCCCCCAGGGACGCGGCCCGCGACACCTGGACCCCTTCCCCACCCGGCCTCTTCCGCGGCCTGGCCCCCAGCGCTGCAGCGGCGCCCGGGCGGACCCCACGCCGGCCACACTCGCACACACACCACACACAAAAGCGCCGCGGCCGCCGCCTTCCCGCCCCCACAGCCCGGCGAAGCAATCAATGAAGCGGCCGGCGGCCGCGTCCTCTCGGTGCACATCCGAACGCGGGGCCGGCGGCGCGGCTCACCATCGCTCCGCTTGATCTCCACGTAAATCCCAATCTGGATCTTGCCGAAGTTGGCCGTTGCCATCACCTCATCTGGAGCAGCGGCAGCGGGCCGAGGGAGGGGGACGGGAGGGCGGAAAAGGCGGGGAGGGGGCGGGGTAGGTGTGGGAGGGGGAGCGGTTGCCCGCGGCCGCGCCGGCCCGGGAGACAGCGTGAACGCGAGCGGGGCCGCGAGGAGCAGCGGCGGGGAAGCAGGCGGAGGCCCCGGGCCTGCAGGCCGGCAGGAGGACGCGCACGCCGGGGCGTCGGGGTGAAGCGAGGGCCGGGGCTGTGAGGCGGCGCGGGGGAGAGTGGGAGGGCCCGAGCCGCCAGCCCGGGAGCCGACGCTGGGGAGGCGGGGCGCCGCGCGCCTGCGCAGAGCGCGCCGCCGCCGTCTCTTCTTCCTCCTCGGCTGGCCTCAGCCCGCTGCCTCGCGGCGCCCCGCCCTGCTCGGCTGCGGGGTGGGCGGTGGCCGCGGCTTGGCCCGCCGAGGCGGCGGAGTGCGCGGGGCCCGGCCCCCAACCAGCCGGCGTCGCGTTTGAGTTCAGCGCGCGGCCTACAAGACGCGGGAAGCGGCGCGCCGTTGCCGCCTTGTCTTTTGGCTTCTTTGAATTGGCTCTGTTGCTGCAACGGGTCAGGGCCAACTAGTTCCAGGGCTTTCCAAGTGGAACACGGGGTTGAGGGATGTGAATTTAGGGACCCTCCATTGGCAGTACAGGTTCGGTGTTTTCATCTGAAGATGTTACCCCAGTTTCCACTTGGAGGTGACTGGCCCAGGTAACCCTGCCAGAGCACACCTGGTTCAGGTTTCCCATCCAGTTATGGAGGAAAGGAAGAAACCCCTTTGAGGTGTCACTCACCCTAAGTCGAAATAAACATCCGCTTCTTTATAGCTTTGTCTCGTAGCTCGCCCCCCACTCAAAAAGGAGCTCTGCGGTAGAGCAGCCTTAATTGTTCAGTTTATGAGTTATCAGATGCTGGTGTCCTGTTTATGCTGTAGGGTTCAAGACTTACTTGCCTTGGCATCTAAAGCCAACAGCTATGACTCAAGGACAGAGGGCAGACCCAAAATGTTGACTGAGGAATGTGCCTTTTCTACAGTCACTTGACTAGTCTGACCACATCAGCAGTGTGGAGAGAAAGACGCTCCATCCTGGCAGAGCAGGAAGGCCATGTGGACAGGGACCATGGAAACTCTTTACAGCACTACGTAAAGATCTCCAAACGTGTGACTTGCTTGTAATATTGGGACTTGATATAGAGGAAACAATTTTCGCACCCTATTTTCCCTAGTCATTGTTAATCTCCCCGTAATAATAACTATAAACATATTGTTTTAAACTTCAAAAATTGAAAACTGAATATATGTGTAAGTGCATATGTGCATGTATCTGCATGCCTAGAGTTTTAAACCTAATATAAAGTAATCAAGTCAAGTAGATCCTAAAAAAATGAAAAGACTGGCTTCATCTGTAACTTGAACATATTGAAGGTATACTTGTCAAAAGAACCAATCTCTTAAATCCGTTCTAAAGTAGGAATAATTTTTATGAAAAAAACATTGAATAGACAATGTAGAAAATAACTTCTTTTGCATTCCAGAAATGACATCACACTTGAGAACCTCTGTTTCAAAATGAGATTTGACCAAATCAGAGTTCAGTTTTTATTTTTTCTACTATCTTAAGAGTTTTATCTGAACTCTGAGCTCCTGTCAAGAATTCATTTTCTGACATCTTTGTGGCTGAGATATAAAGCATTTATTTATTTGCTTGCAAATCCTTTAAAGAATGCAAAGAAATCAAGCTATACAGCTATTAAATTTAAAATTGCTTCATAAAATACTATGTTTTATCATGGTTGCTAACACATACTTTGCACACTCTGGGTTATATAATTAAGAAGTCTTAGCCTTTAATCCGTATACAAAGGTATCCTAAAAACATGTACATCATATTGCTCCATAAAAATGTGCGACATGACACTTAAAAAACACAAAATCTTTTTTTTCATAAGCCATACCCAGTAGGCTTATGTTTTTTGGTACACCCCAGCATATATATTTACCAAGACTTGCATTATGGGTTTTGTATGTAAGTAGCCCTGTGGGTTTTGTAATTAAGAAGACTTAACCTTTAATCCATATACAAAGATATCCTAAATAAACATGTACATCATCTTGCTCCATAAACATGTGAGACGTGACACTTAACAAACACAAAATCTTTTTTTATAAGCCATACCCAATAGGCTTATAATTTTTGGTACACCCCAGCATATGTATTTACCAAGACTTGCATTATGGGTTTTGTATGCAAGTGGCCTTGTGAAGAGCAGCCATAAATACATGCAATGTGGCTATGTTTCCATCAACAACCAGGATCAAAGATTCTAACTCTGGTCCAGGCATTAGCAAGATGTATAACCTTAACTAGGATTACTGCTACTAACCTCCTGAACTAATAATTACTAATAACTAAATAAGATATATAACCCTAAGAACTACTGTTCTAGTTAGGGTTATCTAGTAGGCACGCAAACATTTGTTCAATGAGTTAACTTATAAAACTGCTCAGTATCTCAGTTATCTCTTTGATCAACCTGGAATAATAACTTCCATGTGACAGTGCTTTGATATTTGTAACTATAATACAAGTTAGGAAAGCAAAGTAACACCACCCTATAAAAAATAATCCAGTACTCTACTATAATCCTTAAATCATTAGAATTTTATGTCCAGTGATATAAAATTAAACACACATTATCAATTTGGCTATGGCCCTCACCACCTCACATCAAAAGGATAACAACAGCTTTATAGGTCTGTCTGTATTCTTTTACCCACTCTAGTCCATTCATTCTACCCTTAACTGACAGAAAAATCTTGCTCAAGGATTGTTTCCATCAGGTCACACCCTATTAAGATTGATTGCTGTTGACCTAGAAATTCTGAGTTGCTAAACATTTTCAGAAAATCATAGTTATTGTAATCCAACCAAGCCAATTTCTTTATTATACCTAGATTTAAAAAAAAAATTTGTCTGGACCTGGCCAGGTGACTCATGCCTGTAATCCTAGCACTTTGGGAGGTCCAAGAGGGAGGATTGCTTGACACCAGGAGTTTCAAGACCGGCCTGGGCAAGAGCAAGACCCCATCTCTACAAAAAATAGAAAAATTAGCCAGGCGTGGTGGCACGCACATGTAGAACCAGCTACTCCAGAGGCTGAGGCAGGAGGACTGCTTGAGCCCAGGAGTTTGAGGTTGCAATGAGCTATGATCATGCCACTGCACCCTACCCTAGGCAACAGAGTTAGACCTTCTCAAAAAAAAAAAAAAAAAAAAAAAAAAACAGTCTCTGCTTTGGGTTTATTAGTACATAAACTTTTAAGGGATCACTCCAGGGAAAAAAATTGTTAAGTTAGTGAGTGAGGTTTGAGGCCAAAGATTGCACTCACTTTAACCAGTTACCTGCTCCTTTGTGGAAGAACAGAGGTACAGTTTAGTTCCACTTCTAGCCCAGATTATATTACATACTTGTCTGTACCTTGTAACTTAAAGCTCTTGCATTCCATTTTTGCATCTATTCTGAATTACTTCCACAGAGTTTATGGATCTGGGATCAAGTGGAGAAAATCAAGTTGGTAGGGTTGATAGAGACTTTCTTTGTCTTTATTGTCATCTTTCTGCCCTGGACTTTTTTGGCAAATCAGTGATTCCCATTAATTTACTCAGATTGTAGTTCTAATTAAACTTGTATAATCTCACTGTAATTTATTTTAGTCCTTAAACAAATGCATTAAAAACATTTAGGAGATACCAATCCTAATTCTATCCTCTTTGTAAAATATCCCCTCTTTTCCACTGGATTCCTCTCCATTGCTTACAAACATGTTCAGGCTCTCTTCTCTAAGAAAAAAAAAAAAAAACTCTTGATTTCTTGATCCTCCTTCCTATTTAAATTTCATTCTTCCTTTTGTTTTTTCTTTTTTACTTTTCCTCGCCTACCAAATTCTCGAATGAGTGCTGTAAATATCCACTGCCTGATTCCCCATCATTTATTCATTTTCTAACCCTTAAATCTGGATTCAATCCTCTACTGAATTGTACTTTTAAAAGTCAGCTATCACCTTTTAATTACCACATGCAGTGGACACCCTACCATCTTTATGTGTGTTGAATTTTTTGCAGAATGGCCTACCTAGTCTCTCCCCAACGATACCTTGCCCATTCAGGAGTTTGTTTTCGCTGTTTTTGCACACCTTCTCCCAGCAACTAGAATGATTTGCCCTCTTCTTTTCTCTCTGCCTATTTAAAGCCTTCTTAACTGGCAAGGTGCAGCTGAGGACTCCATTATGGAACTTTCTCTACCCAATCCAGTCTATAATGACTGTCCTATCTGGGTGATTCTCCCTCAGCCATGATCATCAGAATCACCTAAGAAAGTTTTTACAACAAATACAGAGGCACAAACTCTACCCTAAGCCTACTAGTTTAAAGTCTCTTAGGGTAGGGCTTAGGATAATCTATTTAAAAAAAAACTCATCGGAAAATTCTGAGGTATATGTACAACTGGTTGGGAACTATTAATTTTCCCTCAATTGTCATAAATTAATATTTTCTTTACATTTGCCACTTAGGGACTGAGTAATTAAATAAACATTGATTATTTTTCTACTCTATTTTCTTTATTATGATTCTTTCACTTATGCTTCTTGATAGTGCGTTGGATTGGATTGTATGGTAAGCCTTTGATAGAGAGCTAGTGTACAAACACTTGTAAGGCCTATGTTGGACTTAGATCTGTATGGAAATATCAAATGATATGATGTCATATTTAATTATTGTCTCCTAGGAGATGTTCCAAACCTATTACTTATTAATGTAATGTTTGCTTTAATTTTAATTTATGTTACTAATTTCTGCTTATACCAGATTTTCAGTAATTTGATGAGTATGAACTCAAAAGTAACAGGAAGTTGTCTTTTCACTATTTGTAGTAAGTGTATCTAAACAAAAACCAATTTATATATCCTTACAATAGTTCTTATTAGTTCAGGAACTTAGTAAACTGTGTTGTAGAGTTGTCATAGAACACCAGGGATATAATACAAAATGATTGACGGTATGCTAAACATACTCATTTGCTAAAATTTTTTTATTTTTAGAGACAAGGTCTTGCCCTGTTGCCCAGGCTGGAGTTGGATGGAGTGCAGTGGGGTGATCGTAGACAGCTCACTGTAGCCTTGAACTCCTGGACTCAAGTGATGCTCCCACCTCAGCTTCCCAACCTCATTATTTTTAAAAACTATGACCAGTGTTAGTTTTCTGCTGAGTGTATTCAGTTCCAAGTCAAGCCCAGCCAGAGAGAATCAGTTTCAGTGATTTATTTCTTCTTGTTAAAGGATAGCACTTGATTTTTTTGTCATGAATTTGAGCCACTTTATAGAAAACAAAATTTCCAATAAATATTAAACCCCCAAATATACTGTGTTTTCCTAATATTTGAAAATACACATACTTAACTTTTTATGGCTGTTTGAATTCCTTGTTTAAATTGAAAATGTTTATTATTTTCAATGAAGCACAGGTAGCACAGAATCAATATGTTTTATAACCACGTAAATATATTAAAAACATTGTAGATTTGGTTGACTTCATTTGTGTATGTGTTCTATAATATTTTATTTTCAAAAACCTAAAACATGCAAATTGTTAATTCCTATTAAATATGGGTTTTGCACACATGATTGTTGTCATTTTTATCATGTTTATTTTTGTTTTTCTGATATCTTCTTTGAAACTGTTTAGTGTAAATTAAAATACAAAAATAGAAAACCTTTTAAAACAAATGCATATATTAATAAGTTATTATAAAGCAATGCCCCTGTAACCACCACCCATGCCAAGAAATTGAACTTTGCCAGCCAGGCCAGAAGCCCTCCAATTGCCCCAACCCCGTTGTAATGTTCTCCTTCCTTTTAAAATTATCAATTTACCTAACTTTTCTAATAATAACTTTTCTTTCTTTCTAATTTTGTCTCTCAAATGAACATCTCCAAGCACTTAAGTTTAGTCTGGTCCATTTTTTAAAAAATCCACTTAAATCTATGGATTTCTCCTCTATCCATTTTTCCTTATAATTTTTTCTTCTGTTGAAGAATCTAGGATATTTGACTTCTAGAGTTCTCTTTCCTCTCTTTTTTTTTTCTTTTAAAATAATTAACTGACAAAGAAAGATTGTATATATTCAAGGGATACAACATAATGACTTGATACATGTATATGTTGTTTATGTATGTCAAGTTAATTAATATATCCATCACCACCGACTCTGTATATTAGATCCCCAGAACTTGTTCATTTTAAAACTGAAAGTTTGTACACTTTGATAATCTCCTCATTTCTTGACTTCATTTCTTATTTCAGTGTTTTATAATCCACACACATAATTTTTAATAGCCGTATAATATTCCACACATTTCTAAATTGTTTTTTGCTTACACATTCACCATATTCTTAGGTTGTCTTCAATTTTTTTACTGAAATAAAATCCCCAGTATGAACATCTTTGCAAAACTTTTTTTCAGGTGGACACATTCCGCTAGGTGAAAATACAAGGTCAAAGGCTATGAAAGTGAGCCCTTAGAAGAAATACAAAAGAGATAATATAATTTCCTTCTTTAAACCAACCACTGCCTTCTTAGAACCACATCTAAATTCTTTACAGAATTGTACATGATCTAACTCTGGCTTCCTCTCTGGCCTCATCCGGTAGTGGTCTTCTGCTCACTCTCTGCCAAGCTCTTCCCCAGATCAAGATTGCTGCTCTTGCTCAACTTTTCATATGCTGATTCATCTTCCAGATCTCAGTCAACAATCACTCCTGAAAAAAGCCTTCCCTTAGCCCTCACCTCACCGCACTTTACTCCCCATCTCATCATCCTGTTACTTTGACCTGCCTTGCTCACGTATTTCCATTTTGATTGTCTCCTCCTCTACTCTGAGCTCCTAGGGGGTAGGAACCTTGTCTAATATTCTTCACTATATCTTCGGCACATAGAACAGTACCTGGAACATTGATGCCCAGCAAATATTTGTTGACTAAATGAAGGAAAAGTTTGATAATTTGTTATATATTGCCAGATTTATAGCCTTAGATTACTTTTCTACTCCTGAATGAGCTAAATTGGTAATGTTATTTCCTCGCTTATATGACTCAATCAATGCTTAATGTTTCAGTGTTTATCTTTTTTTTTTTTTTTTGAGACAGAGTCTTGCTTTGTTGCCTGGGCTAGAGTGAGTGCCGTGGCGTCAGCCTAGCTCACAGCAACCTCAAATTCTGGGCTTAAGCGATCCTACTGCCTCAGCCTCCCAAGTAGCTGGGACTACAGGCATGCGCCACCATGCCTGGCTAATTTTTTTCTATATATATTTTAGTTGGCCAGATAATTTCTTTCTATGTTTAGTAGAGATGGGGTCTCACTCTTGCTCAGGCTGGTCTCGAACTCCTGACCTCGAGCGATCCACCCGCCTCGGCCTCCCAGAGTGCTAGGATTACAGGCGTGAGCCACCGCGTCCAGCCTGTTTCAGTGTTTAAACCTCAAAAATCTCTAGTAGATATAGATTATTACATATATAATAAATGTTTATAAGAATTTTAAAAACACAAAGGAGTATAAAGAAAAATGAAAGGGAAAGCCCTCCTTACCCTCCAAGTCCTGCTGCCCAGAAGTAGCCACTGTTAAGTATCATATTAATCCAGTAATTCTCAAACTTCACTGGGCACACGAGTCATGTGGGTTGTTATACAGATTCTTGGGTCCTGTCACCAGAGATTATGATTCAATAGATCTAGTTTGAAGTCTAGGAATATGTATTTTTAACATTCACTCCAGGTGATTTTGATACAAATGGTCAGGTGATGATTAGAAAAATATATTTTTTTAATTTCATTAAATATATTTATATAACTTTACTTGTGTAACTTATATTTTAAAGAAATCCTGCTGTATATACCTTTCTGAAGCTTTCTTTTAAAATATATTTTGGACCTCTTTTCATGCCAGTGTTCATAGATCTATCTCTGTTTTGGTATCTGCCTATTATGTGTGGATAATATGGAATTTTGTGTAAACAAACACAGATGGATATTTGGGTTGTTTCCATTTCATCTTCTGCTCTTATCAACAATGTTGAATATACACATTTTGTACAGATGTGTAAATTGTTTTAGAATAACTTCCTACAAGTGGAATTGCTGAGCTAAAAGATAAGCACATTCACAATTTTGGTGAATTTGAGGGATTTTTTTTAATGTGGTTTTGATGTTATTTTGAGGTTTTTGATATACACCTCAATTATAATTCACACAGTATTTGAACTAAGCATAGTATAGCATCATCATTTTTTATCTTTATTATTATTTTTAATAACTTTATTATTTATTTATTTATTTATTTGAGCTGGGATCTCACTCTGTCTCCCCGTCCAGAGTGCAGTGATACGATCATAGCTCACTGCAGCCTTGAACTCCTGGGCTCAATGGATCCTCTCATCTCAGCCTCCTGAGTAGCTGGGACTAAAGATACAAGACACCAAGCCTGGTCATTTTTTATTATTAATCCACGCCTTGCTATACCCTCTCTCATTCCTGTGGCTTTCTGGATGTCTAACCAAATTCTTTATTTTTTGTTGTTGTTTTTGTTGCTAAGACAGAGCCTTGCTTTGTTGCCCAGGTTAGAGTGTAGTGGCATCATTATAACTCACTGCAACCTCATACTCCCAGGCTCAAGAGATCCTCCTGCCTCAGCCTCTTGAGTGCTGGGATTATGGGCATGCACCACCAGTCTCATCAAATTCTTGGCTTTGACATAAAGCCTTATTTTGACTTCAAGCTTGTATACAAACCTTGCCTCAGGACTTGCTCCAAATTCACAACCCAGTTTTCTGTAATTTCCCAGGGCTAGCTATTTCCGTGCCTGCCTTGTACAGTACGCATCAACTCTGTAAATCCACGCCCTAGCCCAGGTCCCCATAATCCAATTCTACCCACATCTTTGTTGCCTACCCTTACACATGTGGAACAAACAACATATAATTAAATGCTAATTGTGCAGTACAAGCTCTAAGTAGACAATAGAAGAAAGTCAATGAGAACTAGAGCAGTCAGAAAAGACTTCCTGTTGTTAAATTCTTTTAATGCTTTTTATGTTTTGTTTATGAGAAGTGAAGAAGTTCAATTTAAAAAGGGAATAAGGGTCAAGAACCCAGCAAGATGGAAGTCAAAAAGCAAGACCCTGTCTCAAAAAAACAAAAACAGCAACAAAAACAAAGGAATTTGGTTAGAGACCCAGAAATCCACACGAATGAGAGAGTGTATGGTAGGTGTGACTTCAGCTAGACCCTGAAAGATGACTGCGCTCTAAATGGGTAGACAGCAGAAAAGAAAGCAAACAAGGCAAGAAAAACCAGAAGGAGGACATTTTTACATGGCCACTTTGATGTGGCCATTTTGATGCTAGCTGGGACAGCCCAGTTAAAATGTAAAAATCACCATTTCTTTTTAAATTAAAGTCATGTTCAACCAGATATTCATGACCTGCATTCCATCTCTAATATGGAAAGTTCACTCCAAATATGGCGAACTTCCATTTTCTACTTTAGTTACTTTTATATTGCTTAGCCTTTAAGTTAGTATGAATTGCCATAATCAAGATTTTTTTCTCCCAAGTGGGCTGATTTACAGGAGGAAGATCGTACCTGATGAGAAACGTACAAACTGAAAGTAACTGGAAAAATCTTTAGGTATGATATGATTATGGCAGGACTTGAAAGCCCTGCAGAGATGTTTACCCTTGATAGGGGCATCAGTAGCTTTGAAAACAGCGATGCCATGAAGTCACAGAGCAGCAGTATGGTATGATGGAAGGAGCACAGGCTTTGAAGTGTGATTGACCTGGTTTCCAGTACCAGTTTTGCTGCTTCTTATGTGTGTGTGCTTGGGCCAGTTACTGACTTTTCTGAGTCTCAGTTTCCTCATCTATAAAATGGGGACAATACCTATGTCATAGAGTTTTTGTAATGATTAAATAAAATGACATAAGAGCTCTAAAGCACTTGGCAAAAAGTAGGCCCTTGATAAATAGTTGCTATTATTATTTAAGCAATGTTAGTATAGAAGCATAACATTTTGCCAAAGAGATTAGAAGGAGGAGAGTTTTGCAACAGCACAGTCAGCAAGGAGACTCATGAGAAATCCAGCCATGAAATTACTCAAGTTTGAATTAGTGGGATGGCAGGAAATAACAGTAAGGACCAACAGACTTGAGAGATATTAAGAGTGGAAACTGATTGCATATGAAACATAGAGGATAAAGGAGAGTGATCTCTGCAGTCGTCTGATTCTTAAAAATTGAGAAGATTTTCATTTTTAGATTTTGGAATATTTTTGGTATGCAATTTACACAAAGTAGAAAGTCTATATTGGCATCACTATAAAATGTAGTTTGAGAAGAAAGAACCCAGCAAATTGGAAGAGTGGATAGATAACTGATATTAGAGAAAGTTATTAAACATACAATTTCAGATGACAAGATTTTGCTGGAGACTATTGCTCTGGTTCACTAACATCAGCTGGTAGTAATGTGAAAATTTTACAACCACATTTAATACTTGTAAGAAGAAATTATCTTCCAGTAACAAGAGTTAAATAAAATACATTTTTTCCTAAGACCTCTTTCAGAGTTCAAATTCACAGAAAACAAAGAAAAAACCAAATTATTTGAAGCTATATTTCACTTTGTACTTTATCCTGATAGAAAGCCCAAGTCAGCCACTTTGGATTTAGCATGATAGTGAACATTTGTTGGTGCCTTCTCCATAATCTCTTCTCTCTTCCTAGCAGAACCTCGAATTTCTCAGTCATATAGTTTGGGTAGAACTGACCCTTCCTCCAAGAGTAGGCCCTGAAGCCAATCGGTGAACCCAGTGATTGGTTCATAGGTGGAAACATGCCCCACTCCAGGCCAAAAAAGTGCAAAGACTCTTCACTCTCAGGTTGGATTGAGTTGAAGAAGCAAACTCTCTCTTTTCTTCTAGAAAATGTACCTGGAAGGAAGCAGCCCCAAATTTGTTGGCAACCATCTGTGACCACGAGAAGAGGGTCTGGTGAAGATGGAGTCGACACTGGAGAAGCAGAGCCAAAAACATTGGCCAATTGTCCTAATTATTAAACTCCTGGTCTGAATAAAAGCTTCTCTAAAGTCAGACCTATCTTTACACTTTTCTGCAATATAATCCTTAAATTCACCTCAATATTTCAGCTAGTTTAAGCTGGATTTTCTGCTACCTGCAACCCCAAAATCTCAACTAATGCAAGTGCCGAGACATTTGTGGATAACAGTATCATCCTGAGCTCTGCAGGACATTGTCATTGCCATGTGTCATGCACAATAACTGGATCTCAGGTTAGGGGTTGAATTTGTCTGTGCTCTGGCAGAGTTTATCGCAGAAGCGAAAGTCACTGAGGTGAAAATTTCCATACCGGTATAGAATGTTTAGTAGAATTTAAGATTGTTTTATTAGTATATATAAGTCAGCTTCTAGCAATATTTCCTGAAATTTCCTGTCAAGCTTCATTTTATTACTAGGTGAATATCAGAAGAGATGGTTCTAAAGCTATGAAGCAGCTTGAGTGAGTGATTTCACTGTATTTTCTAACCTCTTAATGAGAAGTACTTGTGCTACATTTAAAGATATAAAGAAGTGATATTAAGTTTCCATTTTGAAATCAACTCACTCAGTTTTTTATAATATCCCAACTACAATCTGAAGCCAAAAGATGCTATTTGAATATTTTAGAACTATGTTTTTTGTTGTCTATAAAAAATAACTGGTTTGAGTTATATTCAATCATAATATCATGTCTTGAATTAGAATGATATAATGACATTTACATAACCTTTACTAACTCTTAAGACAAATGGTGAAAAAAAGAATTTGCTGGGGAGAGGAAAGCCCCCTGAGAACTCAGAGCTACGAAAATAAATTCTCAGGCCATCTCCATGGGTGCTCCGTTGATCTAGTTCATGTTTTTCTTGGAATGCTGACTTCAAAGGAAACTTCCTGAAACCTCAGAAATACTGACCTCTTTCAGAAGCTGGTAATATGAAACAAAACAAAGTTTCCAACAACTTAGTTGCAATGAATGGTACTTGAGAACAGGCAGTTCCTGTTAGAAGTAACTGTACCCTATAACGTAAGCCAGGAAGCTGGCCTGGATCACCACACTTGAGAATTTCAGGTCTGCTTCTTCTAAATTTCCAATTTAAGGGAACATCACTCTTTTCAATGGACATCTCATTAGAACAGAAATCATAGGCCTCATCTATGAAATAAGGCGTCTTAATACTTAGAGGTGTGTGTATGTGTATACACGAAAATGTTAATGAATCTAGATTATAAAAGTGATTTAGAGTACTCCATAAAAATATATGATCAACCTTTTGTTATTGGATAATACAGAATATATAATAGTGAATCTGCTGCCAAAAAATTCTTTCCAAACAGTTTTTGGAATTGAGGACCCCGGTAAGTGAATATTTGCAAAATTCTCCTCAGAGAATTATTCATGTCTTCAATCATTCAAGAAATATTTACTGAATGCAAATGGCTGCTCTGTGCCAGTCATCACTGTAGGCATGTGAGATGTATCAGTGCACAAAACAGACATTCCTGTCCTTGTGGGCCTTACATACTACTGGGGGAGAAAGCAAGTAAATCAAAGCATAATAAATAACTATGTTATAGACCATATTAAAGAGGGTTAGGTTTATGGGAAAAAAGAAAAAAGAACAGGATGAAGATCTAGAATGTTGGTGGGGCAGCTAGTCTATGGTATTCAATAGGGCAGTCAGGGTAAGGCTCACTGAGAATGAGAGTTTTGAACAAAGACCAGAAAGACATGAAGGAGTTGAGTTCTCTGACTATCTGGGCACAGGGCAATGGGCTGTCTGGCTAGTTTGAAGACCAGCAGGGACACACACGCAGAGGGAGGAGTCAAGCAGTGACACAGTCCTGATGATAGCCATGGCCACCCTATGGGAAGCTGGAGCTGTAAAGGCCTCTCAGAACTGTCCTGAGTTAGGCCAAAATGGCCTGGCCTTTATACTCTCACATTGATCTGTCATTAGATATGGGCCACCCCAGAGTGTGTGTGACCTTGAGCAAGATGGCTCTTTGCAGCTAAAGGGGAAGAGAGCTGGGGGATGTCTACCGACATCACTCCCAGCAGCCTTCATTGAAGGGAGAGCTGGGGGGTACATCTTAGTTTCAATCCCTGTGGCTTCTCCATTACCACGCTTACCTGTGGTCTCAGATGGCTACTCTAACTCCAGCATCCACATTCCAATCAGCTGGAGGAAGGGAAAGAAAAAAAAAGGAAATATCCTGGTAATCCTGGTAGTTGCATATCCTACTTTTGCTCACAGTCTATTGCCAGAATCTAATCACATTTCCATACCTAACTTCAAGAAAAGCTAGCTCATATCGTCTCTGTTCTTGGTGGCCTGGGATGAGCAAACAAACAAAAAGGATACTGAAGCACAGCTAGCAGTCTATGCTATTATCATACTCCCCATATGTGTAGGGAAGAGAATCCACAGGAAAGAGTAAATGAAATGCAGTCCTATTATCTCATTCAGGATGTTGTGCTTTGGGTCAATGGGATGTTAAAAGGCAGCAAAGAACCAATACTCTCCTGAAAGGCTCACAGAAAAGGAGACTTTGGGGAAGAAGGATGACAGCAATTATACAGATGGAGATTGAGACTGTGAAGTTGGAGACTAATGTGATCAGATTTGTATCCATAGGCTGGTGGGGCTTGGGATCTGTCAGGTGGCAATTATGCAGCATAAGTCACTGTAGAACTACTTTCTACTCGAACTCCTCTATTGGCTCGACTCTTCTGATTTGTTAGTCTTCTTTACTGGCTCTTCTTCCCCTTCCTGACCCTTTAATGTTGGTATACTCCTGGGTCCTGCCCTTAGTCCTCTTCTATTCTCACAAGGCATTCCTTCCCTTTTGGGGATCATATAAATCTTTGAAAATATGATGACCTTCAAACCCAGAAAAATGCCTATCTGAACTTCACCTATTTATTGAACAGAATGAACTTGACAAGGTATAAACATGGAAGATTTTATTTTTCTCCCATCTCTGTCCTCAACTGTGCTATCTATATCAGCTCTCCCTTGGTTGGTAGGTCCTTCATGATGTGTCAAGCAGATCCCATAGCTTGCTCTACCTTTTTCGTTATCAAAGAAGCCATTATAGTTCAATTACGACTCTAATCATATCTCCACTTTTCCACCATCTGAGCCTTGACTCACAGTCTGAGCACTTTCAGAGTCAGCGCTTTCATTTTTCCTCCCCTCCCTCTTCTGGTTGCCTAGGCTGAAGGTCACTAGAAGGGAAGGCAGTGATTGCCTTATGTATCTGGCCTCCCTTTGGCTCTGTCTGGTCCTGTCCTTTGTGGCTGGACTCTGCCAAGCTGATGGTGTCTTAGAGTGAGGTTTTCTCTGACACTTCTCAGAGTCACCTTGGCCCTCTCTGGTGCTAAGGACCTGTTTCAGCCTCCACTGCCAGCACCCTCTCCGGAAGGATATCACCTCTTTCAGAGGATGGCTGCCTAGACAGTCTTACAGCTTCTGCTATGTCTCTGTCCTCCAGGCTCTTTCAATATTCTATTTTCTTCCTACAGTTGCCCATACTCACAAGATTTGCATCTACAGGTAGGCAGATCTCAAAGGAAGAAGAAAAAAATGGGTTAAGCCATACATACCTCAATTCTTTCCTCCAAATTCACTTATCAGGTGCCTCTCTGTTCTGTGGAAAGTAGTGAATGTGGAGGAAAAAGGAGAATGGCAGTGTTACTCTAATGGAGGTCCCACGGCATGGAAACATCAGGTGTAGAGAAAAAAATGTTCCTGACTAACATTCTGTGCGTAACTATTGATATCTACTATACATCTCCACTTCATTGTCATACGGGCATGTTGAACTTAAAAGCTAGCTTACTGGACTCATCATTTTAAAAATATGTTCCAACCTCAGAATCTGCGTTTCTATCTGTATTTTCTATTTTATCACCTACCTAATTACTCAAGGAAAAATTTGTGGAATCACCTTAGATCCTTTTTGACCTTCCAACATCCCAATTACCAGGATATTTTATTAATACCTCCTAAATTTTACTTCCCTCCATAATCTTATTGCTATTTCTACTGCCTTAATTGAGGCTGCCACTACATCTCATTTGGATTATTGCAGCAACCACTGAATAAATCTCTCTATATCCAGGTTTACCTTCCTCAAATCCATTTTTTTGTATTGCATCTAGAATAATATTTTGAAAATTCAGATCTCATCAAGTGACACTCCTGCTTAAAACCTTCAGTGGCTCCCCATTGTACTATGATGTTTATCAAAGTATGGTCCTTAGATCACCTTTGACCAGAATCATTTGGGTAACATATTAAAAATACAAATCTCTAGGCCCTATCACAGACTTAATGAATCAGAATCTCTAGGGATGAGACCCTGAAGTCTGTATTTTTAGCTTGTATTTTCAGAAAGGAATTTTCATACACAAAATTTTTTTATGAATGCTTAATTATAAGATAAAGTCTAAACTTCTTTTTGGGTATACAAGGCCCTTCAGTATTTAGCTTCTATTACTTCTTCAATTTTTCATCCTACCAATTTGTATTCTAGGAAAAACATGTTCCAAATGAATCATTTCATACTTCTTTGTCTCTGAATATGCTAGTACCTTAGCATGGCATTTTTCTCCCCCAACTCTCTTCCATCTGATGAAAACTTATGTATTTTTCAGACCTTTATTGGAATTTCATATATATGAAAGGACAGATGGAAACCCATGTTCATTCTTATTGCCTCTGGCCCTTGTGATGAGAATATTCTGTAGAAACAAGGGCTCCTTAGCACAAAGATGAACACACACACCTGGACGAGGAGTTGGAGGAGCTGAAGGAAGATCCTGGGGAATATAGAGTAATTGCAGGCCCTGCTGCTGCTTCACACCAACAAAGTGAGTCAGCAGATCAGCAACAATGTCGGTGTGAAATACAAAATGGCTACTGCTTCCCTTCCGCCCTCCAAATGTCTCAAGAATCTTCCTTGTGACCCACTCTAACTAGAAGCATACGCGAAAGTGAATTATAGGAAACGTTCCACCTGGCCACGTTGACACATTACAAGGCTATCACACACTGGATAATCTAATTTAGGGTGATCTGAGCTCATTGGTGAGATGACATTTGCGCAGTAACTAAAATGAGGGATTGGGTCAAGAGAAAAAATGAGAGATAACCAGGATATACAAAGGCCTTGAAGCAATAAAATCAGGATGGAGGACTCTGGAGAAGGGTCAAATACCTACCCCAAAGAAAGGGCAAGATCTCGCAGAGTGTCAGGAGTAGTTGGAACCAAGGACAGCAACATCATCATGGCTTTCTCTCTGCCCTTCTGTTTCTCTTTGTATCAACTTCATTCTCCTGCACTTTAGACTGGCTTTCTTGATCTGGTAGAAACATGGTTACTGAAAGCATTTGCTTTACATCCTGTCAGTTCAGCTATCAAAGAGAAACTATCTTTATGTTCTCTGTGATAGTCCATCAAAAATTTTGGGGGAAATTACTTATTACCCTAACTTGGGTTAGTTGCCCATTCTTGGACAGATTATGTAGTGCCAAAGGATGGGGTATGGTATTAATTATTTATTCCTGAATAACAAATTCCCCCCCCCAAAAAACTTAGCAGCTTTAAATAATAAACATTTATTATATCACATAGTTTTTGTGCAAAATGAATTTAGGAACAGCTTATCTGGGTGGTTCTGTCTTGGGGGGTGAGGGTCTCATATGAAGTTGCAGTCTAGATGTCAGCTGGAGATGCAGTAATATGAAGGCTTAAGTAGACTGGAGGATCCATTTCCAAGGGTACTCACTCACAAGCCTGGTAAGCTAATGATGGTTGTTGGCAGGAGGCCTCAGTTCCATGACATGTGGATGTTTCCATAAGGATGCTTGAGTGTTCTCATGACATGGCATGGCTTCCCCCAGAGTGAGTGACCCAAAGGAGCAAAGTGGAAACAATATTTTCTGTGACCTAGATATGGAAGTCATACTTCGTTTTTCCTTAATATCCTGGTAGTTACATAGGGCAGCCCCATTTAGTGTGGGAGGGACTACACAAGTGTGTGAATAACAGGAGGTGAGAATCTTTGAGGGTTATTTGGGGTGCTGGATACCAAGGCACTGTAATTTGCACAGCTTGCAGTAGTTTCATAGTCCTTGTGGGCAATGTGGAAGTGGAATATAAGATCATGTGAGAACATTCATTACACATGGGTGAAGAAAAGAGGCAAAACTATAAGGATAGAGAAGGTAAAGGAGAAATTTCTACAAAAATTGGATTAAGAAAGCTGGGGAAAAATAGGTGTCTGTTGTTAGCCAGAGTGTTAATAAGTCCCTTGTTCATACCTTGACTACACCACTGTGATACCCCTTGGCACACTATATCTTAATTATTCATTCACAAATATTTCTCTTCCACTAGATTATGAGATCCCTTCTTTCATCTTTCAGTTTACATCACCACGTACATTGTCTAGCACAAAGTAGATGATCAAAAATGTGAACTGAACTGAATTAAGTAGACTAAGGCCTTAGAGGATTTGAGCAAAGTTCTTAAATAATTAAAGATATGGTTAACACAAAATTAACTTCAAATCTCATATTAGAAGGCATTTTTTGGCACTTGAAAGGCATGCCTTTTAGATGAAATAAGTTAAAAGCTTATGAAATTTGTGTCTTCAAGACATAGGATAGGGTAAACATATAAATAATTTATATGTTAAATATAAGATAAAAATTTATTGAATAAACTAATACTAGTTAGGACTTTTCTGGTGTGAGGAACAGAAGCCCAACTCAAACTAGCTTAAAATAGAAAGGGAGGATTTATTAGAAAATTACTAGAGTAATTAATGGAATCCAAAAGACCTAAGAACCTCAGAAACAGAACCACCAACCGGAGCACAGAAGGAAGTCCAAAAATTCTTCTCCTTCTGATCCTTCTCTCTGCCTCTCTCTCCACATCTGCTTTACCTTCTCAACGCAGACCGGCTTTCTTGTTTGCAGTCCACGTGTAGCAGGAACAGTTCCCAAGTTAGCATTTATAGTCTAGGCACCTAGAGAGGGATCAGTTCCAGTTTCAAATTCCTGAGAAAGAGACCAATAGACCCGTTTAAGGTCAGGTGCCCACCCTCAGACGGATTCATCATGACCTGGGGCAGTGTCACATTATGGGAACATTGTAAATCCTGCTGCAACCCTAGAGATTAGGCAATGGGATGAGGTAATTCCTGGAAAACAGTTGCTGGGTAAACAAAACAGTAGGTATGTATTCAATGAAGGTTTAGGTAAGTTAAGGGAAGACACAGTCATAACAAAACATGAAAGTTGTTCAAGGTCCACCAACAGTCTCTGAAGGTTGACATAGGAAATCACAAGGTATTCTTAGTGTCACTCTAAGAAATGATTAGTTGGAGTCTTGATCTGAGACAGGGTAGCATTTCCTGTGTTCTAATCATTTTGTTACAACATTATCCTGGTGAGGGTGAAAGCACTGTCTTCATTGCTACATCTAATTAAAAGGGTTTAATTAAGATTTTAATTTCCTTTGCTGACGTGTTAGGGAAGGCTTCAGAAGAGATAAACTATGGATTATAGCTTCAACTACATTATTAACTATAAAGGAAGATTCGGATGGCTTTACAACACCTACCTCCTTCTAAGATCTTGGTGACAACTGTAGGAGATTTACTAATAACTGTCTGCAGCATCTGGGAGTTTAATGCCATGTTTAAACCCAAATGTTTTTCAATGCTACCTACTCTTTTTTGTTTTATGTACTTTGGCGAAAAAGAAAATTCTCTCCAAAAGGTATAACGACTGCCATTACAAATGTTATTTTTATGGTAAAATAGAAAACAAAAGACAATTGAGTATGGAAGTGTTGAAGAATATGTTCCTGACCTAGTTTCTTAAAGGAAGAGAAATTATGGTCAGAATGAAATTATCTCTGTAAATGTAACTATTAAGTGAATGGCTTCTGAGCCACAGGAATATTGTGGTATGTGTGTAGAGGGCAGGGGGATAGAGAGAATGAAGACTATTAGATTCTCTGTTTAATGCCTCCAAATCCAAACATTGCAGTTTATTGTTTTTAATATACTATATCACTTTTTAGATAGGACCACTAAAGTCAAAGTTAGAATCAGGGAAACATGATATCACAGCATCAGTGTTCTCTGCCCTTTTGCATCTTTGTGTGGGTTGAAGAAGGAGAAAACGTATAACAACCTCCTCCATTCCCGTTGGGTTGCCTTGTCCATTTGTCTCCCTGGGCTTCCATGTTTCCTGGCTATAGGGGTTTTCACATTTCTGGGACTATGATTTATGCCATTAGCTCTTTCCATGAAGGTCTAGTCTTCATCTGCAGTCTTGTCATTCATTCCTTTGGTTTCTACTTTGAGATTCAAATTGTGATATAGTGATCTTTTCAACCAACCTCATCAATGCCAATGTATATTGCCAATTATAATTACTATTCTATTTCCTGTAAATAATCTAACGGTCAACTCTTAAAAGTAAGTTATGTGAATTTTGGCAGATTTTAATTTCTTTCTATCTTCTCTTTCTTTCCAGATATTTTATTAACAAAATGTCACACATTTTGTAAAACCTGTGTGTTCTTTCCAGTTGTGAATATAATTTTTAAAATATGATAGACAAAGTAAATGTGCTCTAAGCTTCTGCGTAATTACTCCATCCAGTGTCTGCAGTCTAGATGAGAAAAATTATAAAGCTTTTGTCAGTCATACGGAGGGGAGATGGCCCAAAGGGAGGTGGGACCATTAAAATTTCATAAAATTGTGTATAAAGAGGGAGAGACAGACTCCTAAACAGAACTCGAATTCACTTGTTTGGACCTGCCCAGTATTAGTCATTCGTCAGCCTGATTATATAGTAATCAGAAGCTTAGCATTAAGAAATTACATAGTGCTAAGAAATCCTTCAAGTGGATTTGTCCCTAAATTTATGGCTTTCGTTGTGTCATTATTTTTGTAGCACTTCTGTTGTGGTTTAAATTAATACTTTACTATATTCTATGTTTCCTTTTTAAACCTGTTCCTCCAAGTTCCTCCAAAACACTTTTTGAGTTAGGAGTACATAGAACAAAGTAAGTTCTAATAAACATCTGTTAAATGAATGAATATAAAAGGTCAGAATAACAGATTCTTTTATCTAAGTGTCTGAAATTTTTTGTGTGTCTGTATCCCTTTGGTAGTCTAATGAAGCCTATGAACTCTTCTCAGAATAATATGGGGTTTTTTTTTGTTTGTTTGTTTTTTGATACAGGATCTCCCTCTGTTTTGGGGGCTGGAACGCAGTTGTGTCATCATAGCTCACTGCAAGCTCAAACTCCTGGGCTCAAGCGAAACTCCTGCCTCAGCCTCCTGAGTAGCTGGGACTACAGGTGCGGTACATGCCACCACATCCAGCTAAATTTTTTTTTCATTTTTTGTAGAGATGAGATCTAGCTATTGTCCAGGCTGGTCTCAAACTCCTGCCCTCAAGTGATCCTCCTACCTTAGCCTCCCAAAGTGCTAGGATTACAGGCGTGAGGCACTGTACCCAGCCAGAAGAATGTTTTTATGCATAAAATAAAATACATAAGATTACAAAGGAAATTAACCATATTGAAAAAATAGTTATCATAATAGTTTTGAAAATGAAGACATAATACTACATGGACTTTTTTCCAACCCATTAAATAAAATGGATCCAATGTCATGTCCAAAAACTATTGTAATTTTGAAGTAGTGATAGACATAATGATATTTTGAGATATCTGCAACAACTGTAATGTGATATGAAAATATCTGAAATTTCTATTGGTGACAATGTCTGTACTAAGGTTGCTATCTCTTGATACTGCCAGCATGTGTCCCATGACCTTGGGCCTGTGTCCTTCTTACCTGAGCCCTAAAGCAGCTCTACTTGTACCCAGAGCCTCTCAAAGTCTCTCACAAAAGTTGACCCTTTAGAATTTTGCTCTTTTCTTTTTATCTCATACAAGCAACTTTTAAAAGATCAGTTATTCCCAGCCTCTCCGGAGGAACAAGTGATACTTCATATCAGTCAAGGGATATTTATTCATCACCCCTACTTCACCTCCAAGTCAACAAAATCTTAAAGATACAATTCTGATTTTGCTTTTTACCCTATGTGGTTTTGATTCCTTAGATATCACCTTATTTATTTGGGATTCATTCCACTCATCCTGATTTTGGAATTTGTATTTATTCCTTCTCCTTGTGCTTATTGATGTCATAGCTCAGAAGTTATGCTATCAGATATATATCAGCTGTCACCCAGCTAGTCGGAAGGATGGTTCCAGCTGCTCCTGAACTCATTGGACAGCTGCCTACATCTTTATGTCAAATGCAGAAGGGTCTGTAGGTTGCAACTACATTTAAGGTTGGAGCTCCTGAAAAACCCTTTTCTCTAATACTTGACCCAGCTTTACATATTATAGATATTCCCAGGGTTCAATCCTGAGCAGTCGCCATTTCTCTCCATAACCTTTGACAGTTTCCAGGCTGGTTTCTTTGTGTCCTTCGTTCCACCCTCTTGCTTCCTTCTCTGGAGAGCTGGATTCTACTTTTTGAGCTCTCATTCTGTTGGCTGGAGTCATATCATAATTATAGTGTGATAGTTAATGTTATGTGTCAACTTGACTAGGCTCTGGTGTGCAGTCGTTTGCTCAAACACCAGTCTAGATGTTACTGTGAATGTACATATTTTTTAGATGTGATTAGTTAGTAGACTTTGAGAAAGCAGATTACTCTCTAGACTGTGGGTGGGCCTCATCCTAGGGCCAAATCTCCTTCTGTTTCTCTTATAAGGACACTTGTGATTGCATATGGGGCTCACTTGTATAATTCATGGTAATCTCCTCATCTCAAGGTCATGTTCGCAGTTTCTGGAGATTAGGATGTGGACATATACTTTGGGGGCCAATTATTCAACCTACCACAGTACCCTTTTGCAACAGCCAGTTCTATCATTGACTTCTTTTAATTATAATAGCATTTTCCAATAAAAGTTTTATCTGAAAAATAGGGCTCTTCGAAATGGATCAATATAACATAGAAAATATGCATTCTACAGACCAGGGGTTGTGCAATATCATATCAAGCCAAAAGTGTTACATCCACATTCTATTTTTTTTTTTTTTTTTTTTTTTTTTTTTTTTTTTTTTTTTTTTTTTTTGAGACAGAGTCTCACTCTGTTGCCCAGGCTAGAGTGAGTGCCGTGGCGTCAGCCTAGCTCACAGCAACCTCAAACTCCTGAGCTCAAGCGATCCTCCTGTCTCAGCCTCCCGAGTAGCTGGGACTACAGGCATGCACCACCATGCCCGGCTAATTTTTTCTATATATATTTTTTAGCTGTCCATATAATTTCTTTCTATTTTTAGTAGAGATGGGGTCTCGCTCTTGCTCAGGCTGGTCTCGAACTCCTGAGCTCAAACGATCCGCCCACCTCGGCCTCCCAGAGTGCTAGGATTACAGGCGTGAGCCACCGCGCCCGGCCGCATCCACATTCTTAACAAGATTCTTTGCAGATTCAATGATATGAGGCAGAGATTCTGTAAGAAATTGACCTTGATAGAAGCTTGCCAAGCACAAGGTGTCAAAACAAGGCCCAGGGGCAAAGCGTGTTCACTATTTGATTCCTGGTAACCTTAACTATTCATAAGATGATGAAATCCAAATGTACAATTTCAGGTTCAAAATAAGATAGATGCTCTGGTATAATAGATGTTTGCGACACTATTAGTATGTTGGCTAAAAGTGCAAGAAAGAAGTCAGATCTAGCTGTGATTTATCAATAATTGTCAAGAAGAGAATTTCTACAGCATTTTTTCTTAACAACATTTTAATAGTCAATAAAGCATTTGTTCAATAAATATTTGCTGGATGAATAAATGGAATTCATGGATATCATGATATTGCTCAGTCTGTACTTCCCCTCACTGTTACAGGGTAGTAGGGCAAAAGTGTTTATGAAGGGACTTTTTCACTACACTAACCATGTTAGGAAGTCTAATACCATTCATAGGTTAGATTTTTCAAGGTATTTTTCTCCTGAAAGGGTAATCTACAATAGAGAATCAGTGCCATTCCTTTTGGGGTCAACTCTTAAATGAACATCCTTAAAACTGAGAAATAAACTTTTTTGCTCAGTGGGATTATTGATAAATTTAAATATTAACATGTCACACTTACCCAGCGACATTTACCCAGTGAAAAACACTAGTTGTACAATACATATGATACTACTTAACGAGAGTGTAACTTTGCCTTAAAATATTTCTTTAAAATGCTTTGAATTTGAAAATCTGATTTCCGTATCCCATTTTCATTGATCAATGCCTATGCTGGTAAATTCTCATATCCTTTGCTTGTATGCATTATTTCCTGCTTTGATTTAGGGGGAAAAGGTATTTTTCTGAATACATTGTTTTCCTAGAAGATTGCTTTTGTTATTATAAGGTGTTGGTCAGGACACTGAAAAAGCAGGTAAAGTTCTTTCTGAGAGTAAAGTCATGGTGCATTAGGAGGCATTACAAGTAAGTAACTGCTCTGACTAAGCCTTCACAGATGCTTGCCTTCATTGGCTGCTATTTTGGGTTCACACTATCAGCAGGAACCAGAAGTGCGATTCTCTCCTGACCCTCAATTTTAGCAGAAGATGTACACTGAAAAAGCATATGGATGAAGGAAATAGGATTAGAAAATACCAGTGGTAGCAATGTAATCAACATGCTCAACTAAAGATATTCCTATTTTAAAATATCTTTGAGTCTTTTATTTTAATATTACAATAAAATTGCACTCTCAAACTTTTTTTTTTTTATTTTTTGTTTAGCAAAGATACAAATGGCAGTCTGTGTTGTGCAGGCATTCCTTAGGACTTAACATAAAACTGTATATGAGAAATTATACTCTACGGTAAGCCAAGCGACTTGCCTACTAGTCAAGTTTTTAAAAAATGAGATGAACTATATTTCTTCTCCTTGGATAGAAGCCAATTAAACTTTGATATTAAACATGATGATTATCTTTAAATAGTCATGAAAACATACCTGTTTTTCAATAGTTTATTTTTATCATCACCTAAATTTATATTTAAGATAAGAATATTTTCTTACAGTATAATTTATTTTTATAAATCTCAGAACATCAACAATCTTTGAAATAATAAAAGTAAAGAAGTGTTTTTTAATTCTCTTATTTAAACATTTTTTTAATGCATTGAAATGCCTTTGGATTTACTTTTTCTTGAGTTTATTTGAAAGTAATATGAACACTCAAGCACTACAGAAAGTTGTAAATATGTTCACATTTACAGTTCTAATCAAAAGAAAGAAACTTCTGAAAAAGGTTATAGTATTTTAAATTTCCTTATCAAGAAGAAAATTGTATGTATTTCAAATTCATGTTAGTCAGCCATTACAAAAGCCTTGTGAAGCTAAATGTCTTGTGAATCTACCTATTTATCTATCTATCTGTCATCTACCAAACTTTTGATATGCTGACAGGCTCTTTTCCTATCTGTTACATCAGCAATTCAAATTCGTGCTTATATTTAAGCTACCCAGAGTGCCAACTAAAGGGTTTGTACTATCATTTTGGATTAATAATATACAAGGTAAAGTTGAGGGGTTCAAGGCAGGGGTAGCAGAGTTTCAGGGGAGTCAACATGCTGAGGTGATTAACTCCATAATAACAGATTCTAGGCAGCTATCACACTAGGTTAAAATGTTGTGTTTATAAGATCGTATACCACAATTGTCATGAATCTTTTTGTCTGTCTCTCCAATACAAAAATATACCCAGGAATCAGGAGACTAAGTATTAATAGTACAGCAGAAAGAGTATGGACTTTGGAGTCAGAAAAACCTGGATTTGAACCCCAGATCTGTCCCTGTCTCTTGGTAAATTAATGTTTGCGAGCTTCTGTTTCTCCATCTTTAAAATAGAGAAAGTATCATCTTTTGTAAATTAAGTAAGAAAATGTATGTAAAATGCTTATTAGAGTATTTAGTACATCAGGTACACTAGAGATATTAATATTTTAAAAACCTAAATTAGATTAGAATAACTTTAGAAGTATTCTAATAAAGCAAAAAGTGCTTTATATACATTATCACAGTCATTAAAATAAACATAATTTCCCATAAGAAATACAATTGGGTCTATTACAGTTAAGCTGTGGTCTCTTAGTAACTTAAACTTTCTCCTTTAATAATAATATAATATAAATAAAAGAAATAGTTTTATAATGGTAATAATAATAGATATTTACCATTTACCATTTACATTTTGTTACATGCACCATCTTATTCAATCCTTACAACAATCTTGTGAGGCAAGTACTATTATTATCCCCATTTCAGGAAGATTCAGTAACTTGCCCAAAGTCATACAATTAATAAGTGGCAAGGTTGGGTCTTGAACTCAGTTCTATATGACTTCAAGTTGTGCAACTGAACTAAAGTGTGGCAATAGAAAAGCGAGGAGGTGATGAATGAAGAGATATTAAGAATTACAGTGGATTGCGCTTCCTGGCTCTTTGCACAAGAGCCTAAGGGAGAGAGCAAAGTTGAGGCAAGTAAACATGTCACTAGTGGTTCCTTTCTGGGTAGGACAATTAAGTTGCAAGTAACAAAAGCCCTTATGAGTTAACTTAAGCCCCCCAAAAGAGTTTATTTTAAGACACTAGGGATGACCACAGAACCCAAAACCAGGAATGCAGCTGCTGTAGGAACTCAGGAAGTATTTTCTCTCTTTTCTCTGAACATCTGTTTCATTTATCTCTGTGAAGACAGGCTGTCTTGGCTCCCAACCCACATGGAACAATTCATGGCTGGGCCCCAGCTCCCGAATTTGCATATTTTAGGTTCAGCTACATAGAGAAACATTTTCTCTTTCTCCTAATTCTGAATTTCCAGTGCAGAGAATGAAGATGACCCAGTCGGAGTCAGGTGCCCCAAGTCCAAGCAACTGTTGCCAGGGATGCAGGGTTATAGAACACAAACTTGGCCTCTGGGAAACAATCCAAGGCTAGGGAGCAATCCTTGGAGAAGAGGGTCTAGGTAGGCAACCCTATGTGTGGTCATTCACTAAGAGGAAATGCCCAGAGTCTTAGCCTGTTGTGGTATCAAGGAGGCTGTGAACTAGGGCCTATAAATGTTTATCCTACTTATGGGGCCAAGTTTGGGGGTATTAATGGTGAGTTGGAAATAGTTTCGGATTTCAAGACTTCTCATTATCCTTTGGTACAAAGCCCAATGTCTGTTCCTGGGTATCAATAGCATCAACTCTTCATGTCATCACAAAACAGATACTATCCATCATGCATTTCACCCTCTGAAATCTCACTTTCCTCTACAAAGTTTTGAGTTTGGGGTAATGGGGTGCGGTGGGGTTCTAGCCAACCATCAGTTTTTTGGGAAACCTTGATCAGTGTGGAAGCTGTAAAAACTTGCCATTCTATAGTTGTAAGATTTTTTTTTTTTTACATTTTAAGGGTTGAGACTTAAACTTACCTCTAAGAAGTTTTATTTATTTTAGGAAAAGCCCCTCTATGAAGCAAATTAAATTATTTCTCTCTGTTCTTGGAAAAAAATTTAATGCAGAGGAGTAACTCAGGAACAGACCATTCAACATAGCAGCTCTGTTTAGTAAAATAAACTGGGTACATCTTTGATGAAACCTATGTCTCCACCACTGACATTTCCCTTAGAAATAGGACTTGGGCCTCCATTCTGACCCTCTTCCAGTCTACCTCTCCCCATTAGGGTGAGGAGTCTGCAGGGCCATCAGGGGATGCTTACTTGGAGCCTATTTTCCCACTTCTTGGCCACATTCTGGGTAGTAAGAACCCTTGAATTTCCTGCCCAAACATCCCTGAGCCTGCTGTAAGGGTCTTGCCAGGCCCCTTTACTGAGTCCTATTTCTTGAGACCACTCCTAGGCCCAGGAATATATGGACAGAGCTTAAATGAGCAACTTGGGTTGGTCATAGGTGAGGCCCCTGAAAGCATGAGATGAAGCTGGCTAGAAGAAAAAGAAGGGTGGCCCAGGGCCCTCCTGCCCAGGCACTGCGAATATTATGGGTAGGGCTGCCCTCAAGGGCTGTAGTTCTCAAACTTTAGTGTATAGAATTACTAGAAAGGCTTGTTTACAATATGGATTGCCTGGGCCCTGCCACCAGAGAGTTTCATACAATGAGGTCCAGCCCAGTGTACAAAAATCAGTATTTTAATAAGTCCTCCAGTGACTACATGTTGGAAAATACTTCTTTTGAAAATCTTATTTTCTTCAATTTGAATTTAGAAGCCCAGTGTTTATTTATTTTTTTCTTATTCTTGTGGAGGTAGCATGTGTGTGTGTGTGTGTGTGTGTGTGTGTGTGTGTGCTTGTCCAAGAATTTTCCCTCAGGATATCTGCAGTGGAGCCCTCCAAAACTGTGGGATTGACTTAGGATTGACGTTTTAACTTTTTGTTGGTGGAGAACCCAGGGGAGCCTTGGTGTGGCACAGCTTAGTGTGGCTAGCACTGATGTCGTGGTGTTTAGAATGAAGTATGTGGATCGTGGGAATCGTGCTGAGGGTGAACAATGATGGTCCTGTTGTCTTTTGGAGGCCATGGCATGATTAACAGCATCACCTTGAAGAGAGTGGATCATCTAGGGCAGTGGTGTCCAACCTTTTTTGGCACCAGGGACAGTTTTCATGGAAGACAATTTTTCCACGGATGTGGGAGCAGGGTGATGGTTTTGGGATGATTCAAGTGCATTACATTTATTGTGCACTTTATTTCTATTATTATTACATTTAATACATAATGAAATAATTATACAACTCACCATAGGTTGGGGACCCCTAATAGAGAAGAGCTTAGTCCCATGGCAGAAAATGAGGGCTTGGGAGGTGGGTCTTTGGCTCTGTTTTATTTTTTGAATTTGACAGTTTGGGAATCTAAGTTGTGGAAATATTTGGATTATTCTTGGAGGGAAACAGGCTGTATTCTTGAGGTTGGACCCTTATGATCTCTAGTTGCTGTTTCTAAATTTGCTGCTTTTTTTCTCCCTCTTATTCTACCTCAACTTGGGGAATTAGGTGGAGGCAGAGGGTAAATTGGTCTCCTCTTTTTCTGAGGCCAGAGTAGTGGCAGGGGAGGTCATCAGTGCCCAGAGGAATGTCAGTCTCAAGAGGCCATTATCACTGGAGTGGCAGCGTGGTACGAAGACTAACAGGCCCAATACAGAGATGTGTTCCTGAGCACTTTTGAGACAGTAGTTGGGAAACTTTGAGGTAGCTGGGGACATTTTGAAGAGAGTGAGTTTCTAGCAGTTAAGCTGAAGTGGCTTGTGCCTTTCAGTCAAGTAAACTGGCTTGACCTTATCTATTGGTTACAGGCTGGGAACAGGGACTTTTGGGTCACATGCATGGTCTTTTTGACTATTTCTTGGCATTTTTATGCTCTGACCACATCATGATGGGGAAAATACTTTATGCTGGTTCCATGTGGAACTGTGAACAGAATAATTCAGCTCTGTACTTCCTTGAGGCATAGCCTGACACCACAGCTAACATGTCTGATAATGAAAAAGAAGTGCTCCAATGATGTACTTCACTATGGGAAAAAGTATGGATAGAAATTCATTCCCCCCAGAGGTAGAGAAGCAACAGAAAGTTTAGGGAGATTTTTAGGACTGTCAGAAAAAGGAAAATGTAACCATAAAATGATGGTTGATGAGAATGATAAAAATGAAAGGGGGAAGATTGAAGCCTGAGTAATAGGTTCAAAATTTCATTATTACCCGGGGCTTAATGAAACTATTCATAGTTAATGAAAAGGGAATTAAACTGAGGGCCTGGTAAGCCCCCAATATTTTAAGGGGTGGGGTATTTTGGGAAAGTCACAGGATGACAAGAAATGGAAACTTACGTGGTTACTTACACTGGAAAGGCATAGATTTAGGATGTGCAGGAGATATGGGGATAACATCTGACCATAAAAGAGCTCACACAACATTTGCTGGCTTGTTCCTGGAAGAGACACCCAAGCTCTATGACCTGGTGACAAGTAACCTGGCTTATGTCTTAAAGTGGTAACTTTGTTCTCTTGGCTTAGGTAAATAAATTCATAACTCCAAGAAGATACAGAAATAATGAACTGATAAGCCAAAACCCTATATTTAATATTCTTATGTTAAATTTAAGAACAAGTTTAGTAACTAGGCTTGTAATCAAGACATTTTTGTATATTCTGTTTGTATTTTAGTCTTCAGAGGATTTGAGTTATTTAAATTTCAAGATTTGGTTTATTGGATTTATAAAACTGCTTGAGAGAAATATTTTGTTTGTTTCTTTATACTACCATGTCAGGTAATTTACTTTGGGAGTCTAATAAAATCTGATTAATTTTAAATGCATAAATAGCTAAATGTATAAATAACTAAATATTTACAAAACCTTGAGTTGTCAAATGTAAGATATTTGACATTAATCAAAGAAGTACAAGTGATTGTTCTTATTTTATATAAAAATTTTTAAGAAAATTTATTTTAAAGTTATATTTTAATAAATTGCATACTAATAAACATGTAAATAATTATAAATATGCTTTTCTGTACGCAATAGCCCCATTAGATAACAAAAGCTTGCTGGAAACTTGGTGGTTAGAATCTTACTGTGTCAGTGCAAATCCTGGCTCTATTACTCCTCCCTTGTGGCTTTGAGCAGATTTCTCAATTTCTCTGCTTCTCTTTCTTGTTGTACTGATGATATGGAGATAACAGTAGTACTATCTTACAGGGTTATTATGAGACTTAAATGAGATAATATAAGTAAAGCACTTAGAACAGTGTTTGGCATATATCAGATGCTCAATAAATGAATATTATACTATCATGAATTCTTAAACTAAAAACCCTCAGTTTACAATAAATAAATATAGTAGCCACACATCTCTGCTGGGGCATTGGAAGTTCTAGATAGGGGACCCAGAGATGGAGGTGCCACAAATGGCTCTGGTGTGCAGCACTTGATATTAATACTTCACCTGATTCTTTTCCTCAGCAGTTACCTGGTCCTTGAAACTCAACATATTATTAAAATTTTTTTAACTTGATTTGTTTAAAATCTGTTACCCATACCACATTAACCTAGCATTTTAAATAACAAACTTCCTAAAAGAAAAACACACATGTATGGTTCTGCCTGGGCATCTGCGCATGGTGGTGAATGGGATTACCCACAAGAAAACCTGCAAAACATGCGAATGAAAATATACTTGACTTCGCAGGTAGAGAGAGATAAGGATTGCTGCTGTGTTCACTGGATGGCAACAACCTGGCTAAAGCTCATGATTCCTATAGTCAGTTGTGTGGAGAAGCCAACTATGGAAACTGATTGTGTTTGTGCCAAAGCTGAATTCTGTTTTGACTTAATAAGAGACTTGGGCAAGATGTACTCATGGCTCATCCTCTTTCTATACAAGAGAAATAGAGGGAGTGAGCAGAGGGGAACTTGAGTAACAAAGAACCACATCCTACCTTCTGCCCACATCAGAAAAATTTTTGTGCTAACCAAAGAGTGGAACTACATGGGAGGAGGGAGATAGTTCATTATCAAATAGTAAATAGCAAGTTCAACTTTCTGTTTATGTCGTGGTGAATACAGCACCACAACTTAGGCTGAAATCTTATTAAGCCTGAAGAAGGTGGGGATGTAGTTAGCATAAATCCATGGTTAAAAGACCTGTGGAATTCGGGAATCACCAACTCTGTTCATTGTTTCTTCTTATTTTAAATAGTAGCTCATCTGTTACTACAAATCCTTGCATTATATGACACTCGCCCCTTACAAGTCCCCTACCTCCCTCTAATACTTCTCAACAAGACCCATGTGGTATTGCTTTTCATAAAGACTCCCAGGGAAGAGATTTCATGACTTCTCTTATTAGTGCTTCCATAGCTGTCAGCCCACATTGCCAGGAAATATTTCCTTGTGTCTCTTAGGAAACCCCCTTAAAATTAATGAGTAACTAAATCTTGCTCCTGAGTAGGAGGGAAAGAGAATGGAATATGAGTCTGCCAAACCAAAGGTGAATGGAGCCTCACTTTGTTATTTGACATCTGAGCTTCCAGAAGTGATGAGGCAACTTGTGCAGGTGAATCACAGACTGGAAGGAGATAGGGTTGATTCCTGGCCTATCCTCTTTGAGTTAGGAAGAATGAAATGGAACTGTGCCAGAGACTGCTACTATAAGACACGGCAGAACCTCAGCTCGCTTCTGAAAGCTTTAGGAATTTGGAGACAGTCATGTATATGGTATTTATAATTTAAAAATATTTCATTGTAAGTAAAGAGATCTTAAGGCATATTCCATTATTTTTAAAGATGTATATGTCTTTATACACTCATATGTATATTCAATTTTTAACGACCACTTTAAAATTCTAACATGTGGTTCAAAATAGAATGTTTTTTTAAAAAGTCAGGTTGCTGACTGAGGTGGAGGCGATGGGACTGTTTTAGAAGTGGCTAAGATGACCTAGGGACATGTCATGACTATTAAATGCAAGGAAAATCTAATGTATTTCCAGATGGAAGCTACTTAAGGAAAATAAAAGGCCATAAATGAATAGAAATTGGAAATCAAGTTAAATTCACATTAGATGGCTCCTGGTAACTTGGTTAGTGGCAAAGAAGTGTTAAACAGCTATCTATTTAAACACTGGAGAGAAGGTATAAGAGAATTATTGCAGTTTCTAAGCTGTGGCTTGGGAACGATGGAATGTGCCAGACCATGAAAATTTGGGGTCAGAACTTTGTGCTAGTAAAGCACCCTAGAACAAGGCTGAGAGATTGAGGATTTGAGCAACATTGGTCCAAGCAAGATGTGGGATGGAAAAATATAGGCAAGATTCAAGTATCATTAGCATAGCTCCAATTCAAGCCCCAAATGCAGTTCTCTGTCCTAGTAGAAGCAGCAAAGACAACAGCCAAGATTCAGACAAGCAGGAGTAGAGCTCCATTGGTCTTAAGTTGCTTCGGGGCTCCATGCCTAGTCTCTCTCTTTTTTTTTTTTTTTTTTTGAGACAGAGTCTCACTCTGCTGCCCAGGCTAGAGTGCCCTGGCATCAGCCCAGCTCCATGACTAGTCTCAAGGGCTGGCAAGTGCGTCGTAGGCTGGATGTGAGCCCTCATGCAGAACACAACCTACACACGCGGTTTACAAGAGTGAGTGAAAATTCAGAGTTTCTGGGGGAAGGTCCTGGAATCTGTATTGCATTCCTTAAAATAAAAAAGAGTTTGTTTTCTGGGTTCTTTTTTTGCAAAAGCAGTACCTACCTGCTTATTGAAATCAAAATCAAATAAAATATGCATGAAGGAAAAAGTGAAAGCCCACCCTCTCCTTTTTTCCAATCACCCACTTTCTAGGATTAACCACTCCTTACAGATTTTCTTTGCATACATAAAAGTATATCCATACTATAAATATCTATATTAATGTCTCCTATGGGATAAAAAATTATGAAGTAATATTCACACACAAAAAGAGTCTTTGCTTACTTGGAACTCAGGCTTTTGATTGCGGTGGTGAAGAAGGTGAGTTAAGAGATGTAGAACTCGAAGGAGCCTAAGATGTTTGTATAGGTCAGGGTCCTGGCAGGACTCAGATGGCACACTTGATCTGGGTCACTGAAAATAGCTTAATTAAGAGACTATTTACAAAGTGTGGGTAGGATGTAAAGAAGCTAACAAGAGATGCTGAAGTGCCCCAGGGCCAATAGCAACTGCCGGCTGTTAACAGCTCCTAGACTTCCGGGGTTGGAGGTGGGGCCTGGGGCTGCAGCCCAGCCAGAAGGGCCCCTAATAGGAGCTGAGCTGATCACTGGGCATGAAGGGATCCGAGCAGAAAAATAACTTGACCTAAGGCTCCTCCCTTCCCTCTACCTCCTGCTGAGGCTCCCCACCAGCCCAGCTCACTTGGAAGCCAGAAGGCAAAGGGGACTGATAATATGATCTGTCTAGGTCACCACCACAGGCCACAGAACAGGAGACAGAAAGGAACTAGAGGGGCAATCAGAGGATATTGAGCATAGCTTCTTCCTGAAAGTGTGTATCTTAGCGGGCAGGAGGAGGATGGAAAAATACATCAGAGCCCTGTATACAAAGAAAAGGGGGGATGGGGTAGAGAAACAGAAGAGCCTTAGGTTCTGTCGCTGCTGCTGCTGCTGTGTATGTGTGTGTGTGCGTGTGTGTGTCTACGAGAGAGAGAGAGAGAGAGAGAGAGAGAGAGAGAGAGATGGACAAAAGGGATTTCAAAGATATTTGCTACAGATTGTAAATGGAATGCTCTTTAATGGTGTCCAGGCCTCCCAAATAGCTTGTGTTTCATTTTCAAATACTCTTGGTTGTTGGAATGCTGTTGTTTTTTTCTCTCTTCAAATATGCACAGAGGTTTTTATATAAGGAAGCTCTTTATTTTATTTAATTTGTTTTCCTTAGAGACGGAATCTTGCTATGTTGCCCAGGCTGGAGTGCAGTGGCTATACACAGGTCTGAATAGTGCCTGTAGCTTTGAACTCCTGGGCTCAATTGCTCCTCCCGCCTCAGCCTCCAGAGAAGCAGGGATTACAAGTGCACACCACCACACCAGGTTAATAAGGAGGTTCTTAGATGCAGAGAAAAAAGACTGAACGGAAATATACCAAAATGTTAATAGATTTAATCTCTAGAAAGTGAGATTATAGATGAGTTTGATTTATTTTGTGCTTTTTTGTATTTTCCAAGCTTTTGGTTATGAGCATGTACTATCTTGAAGTACCAGGGTTGGTCCTAGGCCCTTTTCCTTTCTTTATTTGTACTCTCCCGAGGTAATCTCATCCATTCTCATCAGTTTAATTGCCATTGATATCCTGAAAACCCCTACATTTATATTTCTAGCCCAGACTTCTCTCCTGAGATCTAGACCACTATGACCAACTGCTCCCCTGATATCACCCCTTGGCTGGCTCACAAATATCTGAAAGTCAACATGGCTAAAACAGAGGTCTCCCTATAATTACCTGGCCTCTTCTTCCCCAGGACTGGTGGTTTTATTTTACTTTTTAAATTAACTAATTAATTAATTTTTGAGACAGAGTTTTGCTCTGTCATCCTGGGTAGAGTGCAGTGACATCATCATAGCTCATTGTAACCTCAAACTTCTGGGCTCAAGCCATCCTCCTGCCTCAGCCTGCTGAGTTGCTGGGACTACAGGCAAGTGCCATGATGCCTGGATACTGACTAATTTTTCTATTTTTAGTAGAGACAAGGTTTTGCTCTTGCTCAGGCTGATCTTGAACTCATGAGCTCAAGCAATCCTCTCATCTTGGCCTCTCAGAGTGCTAGGATTACAGGTGTGAGCTACTACACCTGGTTGAGAATTTTGCCTAGTTAATTCATGTGGTATGAGATTTAAAAGGTATAAAAGGTTAACTACAGTATGTCCCAAAATTCTTCATACAAAGGAAAAATTTTGTAAAACTTTATAATGAATATTTTGTAAATAAAGGTACATTTAGCTACAGTTTTCCATTTTCCCTATATATGGTGACTTTTCGGACACCCTGTATTATAAAATATGTGTCTGTTCTACCCCAAGTTTTGTTTCCCTATTCCCATTCACTGAGTTCTCCTCCCCTCAAATATTACCTGTGTTTCTTATCTTCTTTGTGCATACAGATATGTAAATATACATCCTTTTCATCTTATATAAAAGCTAGCATCTTTTATCTACTGCTCAGCATCTTCCACTTTTCTTTTAACAACCTGTCTTGGAGATATTTCTATATTAGTACTGTATATATAGAGCTATTTATTCTCTTTAATGCCTGCATAGCATTCCATTGTGTGGATAGGGCTAATTTTTTAAAAACAAGATCCTATCTTGAGGCTAGACTGGAATTTACATTCCACTTATAAGTAATAAAAAATTATAGGCCAGGCACGGTGGCTCACGCCTGTAATCCTAACACTCTGGGAGGCCGAGGCGGGTGGATTGTTTGAGCTCAGGAGTTCGAGACCAGCCTGAGCAAGAGCGAGACCCCGTCTCTACTAAAAATAGAAAGAAATTATATGGAAAGCTAAAAATATATTCAGAAAAAATTAGCGGGGCATGGTGGCACATGCCTGTAGTCCCAGCTACTTGGGAGGCTGAGGCAGGAGGATTGCTTGAGCCCAGGAATTTGAAGTTGCTGTGAGCTAGGCTGATGCCACGGCACTCTAGCCCGGGCAACAGAGTGAGACTCTGTCTCAAAAAAAAAAAAAAAAAAATTATAATAAAGTTGTACCACACCAGGCTTACTATTACACAACCTATCTTTTTTGCCCCATCGATATATTACAGACATTCTTCCACATTAGCATACACAGAGCTTCTTTTTAATCACAACCTTCCCATTCTATAATATGAACATGCCATAATGCATCCAATTACTCCTTTTTTCTGAACACCTAGGTTTTCTCCAGTGTTTTGCTTTCATCAACAATGCTGTATGACAGCTCCCTTCAATTCCCTATGGCAGTGTTCGCCATACTTCATACTTCTTCAGGACACACAGCTGGTCTACATGTCCCAGGCTCCCTTCAGGTAGACAGGGCCTTGTGATCAAGTCCACAAAGGAATGTGGGTCAAAGTGATGTTTGTCATCTCTAGACCTGGTCCACAGAAGGAAGTCTCCCATACCATCCTCTATACATCCTCTCTTTCCCCATCTTCCAACTTAATGGAGGCTACTCCAAGGATCTAGAGAAAGGTGGAGTCACAACACAAATCTCTGAATGACTTTGTGAGCAGAGCCCCCCTGCTGACTTGCATTAGTGATATGAGCACAAAACACACATTTATTGTATTGAGCCACTGAGATTTTGAGGTTATTTTTTATTTCAATTAGACTGCCCTAAACACTATACATCCATACACACTTCTACTAGTACTTTCGTAGGATGGAGTCTGAGAATTGGAATCACTGGGCCGAAGTGGCCTAAACATTTGAAATTTGACACTGCTTGTCAATTTGTTCATCAAAAAGTATAGTTCAAATTACACTCCCTTCAACAGTACATGACAATGGTTGAGGAGAATGAAAATATCTCTTCCATTTATTTAATAAATAGGTTTGTAAACACCTATTTATAAAGTAAGGTTTTTAAAAATTAAAAATAGTGATTAAAGTGAAATCTGAAAAAATAAAGCTGTTGAATTGCAATAACATTAAAAATTTAAATTGTAAATACAAAAATTGCTACTGTCTAGAAGACTGTTGGTTTCCAGTGTTGGTGTCAGGGAGAGGGTATCTCTGTTTTGTGAAAATATCTCTACACGATTCTGATGCCAGGTTTGGAAACCACTAGCTTGATGTGTTGGGGGTTCCAAGTGGTTAAATGCTATAAGTTTAATGGTGCTTCTCAAAAAATGTCATGGAGTCCATATATACCAATGGAAGAATCTCTTCTCCATGGAAAATGTCATGGAGTCCATATATACCAATAGACTCTACCTGGAAGTTGTACTTTGATTCTTCTTGCCTCTAGCAGACTTTGGAACTCATCCAATCATCTGGTACAAACAGGACAGGAAAGCAGTAGCAGAGAGCCCTCAGAGCACTAAGAGCTAAAGGGTTGAGTAAATACACAGAGAAGTAACTCCAAGGTAACAGCTCACTGGCAGCAGACATTCTGCAGAAATTCTATTGTGAAACACGGAGTTTCCTTAGAAATCAATTGGTGAGGACTTTGTCTGAATTTGCTCGAATTCAGATTAAGAAATAAAAAACAACCAAAACCAGGAATTGAGTATTCTCTACCATTGACATTGGCCACTATAATTCAACCAAATAATTACTGCTGCAGAGTTAAAACGAATCAGCAGAAACTATTTAATAATAAAGGAAAAGAGAATGAGACCAGAGCAGATATCATTCCCTATCCAACATCTGCCACAAGGATTTATTAAATCTTGGTAAGAAAACAGAAGTTAAAATTGGAATCCTAATAGACATTTTTTTGTTAAAATTGACTGTATTACAAACTGTATGTGGGTCTTATTTCTTAGTGTAGGCTGAATTCCCAAATAATCCTACAGTATCTTTAATAAAATTTCAAATTAAATCTTGTACCCATGATTGTAGAGAGCAGAGTTACATGTAATCCTAACTGACAACTGCAGGTGTGATTTTGGTGCTCAGAGTTGGCATGCTTGATCAACTACATAGCTTCCAGGAGGGTGTCTTTATAAGACATGTTCCTTCTGAGGGCATTATATTTTCCACATGCTGTTAGCTTTGGGGAAGTCTGGTGGCAGTGTTAACTCCCAGTGATAGGTAGGGTGAGATTCGATGCCGCAAAATTAGTTTATTAGTGGTGGGTTCTGGGATGTCCAGAAAGAGTTGTATTGTAAAGGAAAAATCCAGGGCATTATGATCATTGAAGAACAATCAGAAAGGCTGATTTGACATTAAGCTACTGACCTGGGGTTCCTCAGTCTTCTGGGCTAACAACAGTATTAAATCAGAGGCTGTGGAAGGGGTTCATTGGGCAGCCCCAGTCATAAACGTTAGAGGACTACAGAGACAGGAATCCTGCTGGGATATGCCTACTGTCTTCTTATTGATTTATTTTTGTATCGTTTCATTCATTTATTCACCAAATATTTACGGAATACCTCCTATGTGCTGGTTATTGTGCTATGGAAGATATAGTGCTGAACAAGGCAAACTTGGTCTTTGCTTTCATGAAACTTACTGTTTGATCAGTTTGTCAAGGAATGATGATCAAATTATTTAATGGCTGGAATGGAATCTGGGCAGTGACTGTCAGAACAAACAGCAGACATTATGCCATACTTATGTGTACAACTGAGTATCAGCTGTGAGCTCTGCTAAATTTATCAATCTGCTTTATTATAAATAAATGTTTATTTTTCTATAAATATTGGTGTAGTACTTTCTGGAAGACTGGGAGAAAAACAGCATTTTAATTTTCAACCCTAAACTATTAATAGCGGGGTATAACTGTACAGACACTGTAGAAGATAAACATGCATTCCACTTCCTATTTTATTATAAAACTGTGATTTCTGCAGATAATCTACCTTCTTCCACACTGCTGTGTGCTTTGTGAAGCCTGTCATGGCAATTCCGTGTCCATTGCTACTGATTGGTTTATGAATGGCTATGTGATTCACTTCTGGCTGCTGAGACTTGAGGAGACATAGTTTAGGAGGCTTCTGAGATAAGTTTCCTTCTTTTAAAAAGAGACATGGGGAGGACATCTGTAATTGTTTATATATGGCAGCCATCTTGTGACCATGAGGAAGTCAGCCTGAAGAAAAAGTCTACATGTGGAGGATGGCAGAGCAGAAAGCTGGGAAGTACCTGCATCCTTAAGCAGTTGCAGAGTCATTGACTACAGTAGCTCTGGAGCTGCCTGTCTGGGGGCTTCTTATTACATGAGATAATACACTTCTATTGTTTAATGCAGTCTAGCCAAACCTTCTGTTACTTGTAGTTACTTTCTCCAGAAGAGTCACCTGATGGCAGTAAATACATGGTTCTAAGAAGAAAATAAATGTTTAAAATCTATTACGGAATTGTAAGCAGTAGTATACTAGGGAAAACTTTTAGGGATTTTCCTTAACTTTGGGGAATTCTGAAGACAACTATGTGTGTGTATGGTATAGTCATGATTTTAAGGCTAATGGAGAGATCTTTGCACCTTTGCTTTATCAGTAAATGAATGTTGTTGTTTCCTAGTTTGTTTTTTTAGAGGCAGGGCCTCACTCTGTTGCCCAGGCTGGAGTGCAGTGGAACAAATCGGCCCCACAAAGTGCTGGCATTATAGGCGAGAGCCACTGTGTCTGGCCAGTAAAGTAAATGAGTGTTTTAAAGCCACTGTGGTTATGACTTCTTAGAAAAGGACACTGGATGAAGGAGTGAAGATTACTAACACTTTATGAGTGCTTAGTAAGCCTTGGGCACGTGCTAAGTGCTTTACAGACCTTATTTTAATTGTTCATCAAAACTACCCTATGAAGTATGTACTATTATCTTTCTCTTTTTACCAAAACAGATATTATGGTTGACAGTTTAAATAACTTTCCCAAAGTCACAAGTAAGTAATAAAAACAGGCTTGGGTCCACATCTGTGTGACCCCAAACTCCATACACTTAACCCTTGTGCTAGACAGGATGTACCAGCCACTTCCCAAGTCTTCCTTTGGTGGTTTTCCCTCGCTGACCCAGCAACAATGTCTGGAGGTTCCCTTGTTAGTTATGCAAATAGCAAAGCTGGTTACACAATAAAGGAGAGAAGGCCAATTTTGGCACTAATTTTAGGGCAAACCACAGATGTCTTTGATGTTTTCATTGTACATGAGAACAGAGCCAGTGATCCGACGGCTGCTGGCAGCCCTAATCAAATATGCAGAATATTAAGGCAGCTTTATCTCAGCGCCTAATTACAGCTGGCACAGGGAAATTTATTTTGCAAAGGAGGAGATGACAAATCGTATGAATGCAATATATAACCAAATATGATTGCCTCATTCTATTTTCTCAAGGCTGTCCAATTACAGAGCACTTTTTTGAAAAGTGTTATTAATTGATAGTCCTCTCAACCTAGGTAACCAAAACTTTGTTTTAGATATTATTGGAACAGCTCAACTGCTTTATTGCCTTATACTTCAATTTATTGTCTTTTTCTTCAGATGTAAAATACATCCAGCACTTAATTCTAAAAGCAAATATAATTGCAACATTCTTGTCTATTCTAGTTTTTTACACCCATATAACCAATGTGATAGGACCACAATTTAATGTCTTTTTACCATTGAAAATTGTTTCATATTTGTGGTGACAGAGAAGTGGCTTGATAATGCTGATATAGGAACAAAGAATTAATAACTGGCTACTTCCACAACCAGTAATCATAGCTAGATTGGGCTCTGCCATTTCAACCTCACGCAGTTTACAGCATTTTTGGTCATAGCTGTAAGTTGCATGAGGTTGAACAGGATTCACTGCCCAGATTTCCTTCAAGGAAAGACTGGCTGCCAGGCCGTGGGAGGGCACTCAGCTGATGGTCCTTCAGGGCCTGCCTCAGCTATAAAGATCTACCCCCTGGTGTCACGCCCTTCTAAGGGCAGCCCACATCCAGTGACTGAGCGAGGCAGGGGTACTGGGCCCAGACATTTCAGCCTGGACGGTACATTCTGAGGGGCCATTCTTGTTCTAGAGCTCTCCATCTGTTTCCTCTTCCTTTTAGTGTTGGTCTCTCATAAACATCTTACAGCCCGGATTCTGTCTTGGCATTTCATGGCACCTGCTTCCAGAAAACCCAACCTGTGACACCATATCAAGTGAATTACTTATAAAGCAGTTCTGCTTTTTCTGGGGAATGATCTTTCAGCCATCACTTGAGAGTAGGACACATGTTGAATTAAGGTCCAGTGATGACTGTCAGTACTAACCTGCCGTAGTAAAAATTATCAACTAATCATATACCAGAAACTTAATTTTTTTTCTGAAATGCATTTCTCTGAAATGAATTGCTAAAACAATAAGTTTTTTTGTTTTTTTTTTATTCTTGGCTTCAGTGCAGCTTCCGACACTGTAAGCCTCTCCCTCTTTAAACTCTTCTCGGTTCCATTTCAAAGGAAAAATGTGTTCTGTTTTTCTTTCCACCTTTCTGGTTGTTCCTTTACAATCTGTCTCTGGTGCCTGCCTTATGATGGTGTACCCCAAGATTCTGTCCTTGGCCTGTGCTCATCTCCCTTTACTCACTTTTCACAGATGGCCTCATCACATGGCTTCAACCGCAGCTTACATGCTGGCTATGCCCAATTTTGGAGTTTACAGTTCAGACCCTGCTGATGAACTCCAGAGCCATATAGCTTCTCTAAACAAGAACACCACAGATGAAATGTTTTATCTCCACATCCTTTCCCCTAAAACACCCCAAAATTAAAATAACCAATAATGGCAAACTGCTCATCCTCCAGTGGTCCTGTATCCACAAATAGCACCACAACTCACACTGTGGTCTTAGCCTGAAGTCTGGGAGACATCCTAGCCTTCTTCCTCTCATTAGCACTCCATATCCAAGCAGTCTCAAGACCTTGGATTCTCCCTTCTAAACAGCTTGAGTCATCCCACGTCTCTTACCACTGTCTCTTATCCCTTCTTCCACGAGTGGCTTGAAGTCTCCAATATTGTCCTATTACCCGCCTCCTTAAACTCATCCTTCTCTACCTCTAATCATGCTATGTCACTACTTCAAATCCTTCCATGGTTGCCAGCTTAGCATGCAAGCTCCTTAACAATACGGGCCTTGTCTGTTTAGTCTCATTGTCAATCATTCTTCAATGTCGGCCCTGTGTCCTGGGCACAAATGCAGATTGATGCTCCAGTGCGTTAGCAAGATGCATTTCTCTCTGCCTTCTGCATGAAGACCCTTTCCCTTCCTCCTCATCCTCTTTTTTTCTTTTTTTTTTTTTTTCAGAGAGAGGGTCTCACTTTGTCACCCAGGCTGGAGTGAAGTGGTGTGATCATAGCTCACTGCGGCCTCGAACTCCTGGGCTCAAGCAATCCTCTCACCTCAGCCTCCCAAGTAGCTGGGACTACAGGCGTGTGTCACCACATCCAGCTAATTTTTAATTTTTTTGTAGAGGTGAGGTCTTGCTATGTTAACCAGGCTGGTCTCCAACTCCTGGCCTCAAGTGATCCTCCCGCCTCAGCCTCCCAAAGTGCTGGGATTACGGTGTGAGCCACCATGACCGGCCCTCATCCTCTCTTCAACTCGCTTGTACTCATCCTTCAAAACTCAGCTCCTGCTGAGACCACCTTTAAAAAGGTCTTCCTAGATCCCCTTCTTCCCTGGAGCCTAAGGATATATTTGTTAAGGCATTTATTGTGTTATGAAGGGACTTGTTCTCTCAAACTGATCTGCAGGGCTCCTTGAGAGCACTTAGAGATGTTCTATTGGAGTTTGCGCCAGGATACACAGTCTAGTGCCTATCAGATATAGGCATAATGTGTTTGTGAATAGAGTTATATAAAAATGTAATTACTTTTCAATGAACCACTGTAATAGTAGATTACCAAAATGCATATGCACATATTGGTGTTTTGCCATTAATAGAACCTTTGCAAAAATCTTTTAGAAAAGGTTTTTGTCACTACTATATATCACACACACCCACACATGCAGACATACACACACACATTAATAACATCTACATTGGCTTTTACTTTAAAAAGTTACATATATAACAAAATTATTTGTATGTAAATGATATATAAAAATATTTTCACATAATTTTATAACATATATTTTATTATATATGTAAAAGCAAAGCCAGTGTAGATGTTGCTAATGAGGACTTTTGAGTAGGTGTAGTGTTTTTCATGGAGTAGCTGACACACAATTTCTGCCTCTTCAAACTGATTGTCAACATATGGGTAAATAACAATCTGCTGACTTTGAAAAATTAGTTATAATCCATTTCATATAATGCATGCAAAGCACAGCAGGCAATGGCCCATAATTGAAGGATTAGTTTTGGGCCTTAGGGTGGTTTTTAAAATTCACAGACTGATAGAATGTTACACCCCATATGGACCCAGAATATTCTCATCAGGGAGTTTGCAGCACTCTCTTTCCTCCTACAGAATGCCACGTGTTCCGTGCACAGGAGAGAACTTCCTCCATCCATCAGTACAGCAGCTGGAGATCTTCCCTAGTGATAAGGTAGGCAGGAGGCTGCAAGGCGCCTTACAAGAATTTCTGTCTGGCTTGAATAGATTTGTTAAACCACTTAGGTCATTTCTAATTTTTCTGCTATCCAAGGCACGCTGCAGCTTTTTCTCGTCTCATGCCTGAACCTTGCATCCTGCTGAAATTGCTCTGCGTGCACTGCTCCTTTCAGGTTTTGGTGGCTTGTCAGGATGGAATAAGAGGCTGCTCTGTGACTATTATCTTTTACATTTCTTCCCTGTGTTTTTCTTTCTTTATTCTGCCTTGATTTGTATCATTTCCTGCATTCGATGTGAACGTCTGCACCTGCTTCTTGTCTCTAGTTACTGCTTTTCTCTCCTCCTTGTCTTGTTCTTGTAGGACCCTTTGTGAATCTCTCTAGAGGGACCTTTGCAACCCCAGCTCCCACTGGTCTAATCCTGACCAGCACAGGCTGGCTGGGAAGTAGGAGAGAAGGAACTCTGGCTGCCCCAATCTACACGGTGCTCTCTGCTCCTGGGCAGGGGTGCGGGTGTTTTTATAAACTATTCCCATGAGTATGAAATGCTTGAACAAAGCAGTGATTTGGCAAGCCTGAAGTCACACAATGGGGCTCATAGCAACTTGCTTCTACTAGCAACACAAGGATTAGAAACACTTCCTGGCCAAGTGGCTTTGAATCAGATAGATGTGGGGGAGCAAGGAGTCTAGGTTCCCTTTGCTGGGGGTGACACAGCTTTAGAGTATTTGTTAATTGTAAAACCCTTTGTGTAAGAGGCAAAGTAAACATACATACATACATAAGGTTTCTAGGTTACTTATTGGGCTGTATGCTGTTATTCGGAAGAATGTTTGAGTTTGCAAGTAAAAGCTTATAAATCACCTCTCAGATATCTTTGCAAAATGAAGCTAAAACATGATTTAAAGAACCAAAAATAGCAGATATCTGCAATGATTTATAGCTGAATCAGGAACACATTTGATTTTTTAAACACAAATAATTGGCTAAAATTTAAATTAATTTGCTTTCCCTAGAAACCAAGAGCTAAACAGGGGAAAGAAATGGCATGAGTTATGCTGGGTATGTGTGGGGGGTGGAGGAGGGGACCAGACTGGGAATGACATTTCTTGGAGAAAATATACAAAATGGGCCAAGCTCACGTGGACTGTGTGACTTCATTTAGTTAGAGAAGGAGAAGTGAGCAACCCGCTGATCTCAAATGTCTTCCCAGGAGAAATGATCTCTCTTTTCTTGGAATGGCTGTAGCACTGAAAGTCTATTCCACCCTTTGGCACTTATCTTAATCTATCCTGTAACATTATCTCTTTTAGAAATGTTTTTATCTCTGCATTATAACAATTATCTTTTTATGTGTCTGACTTACCTAGGATGTCCATTCATTCCAGGTGACCTGGGACAGTTCTCACTTAAGCCTACTGCCATGGTTTAATTATTAATAGTGCCCCTTGCACTCTCAAAAATGTCCTGGTTTGGATGATCAATTATAAGGTTACTTCAGCCTTACCCAACTAAACTGAAAGCTCCTGTATTTGTGAAGATCCTAGCAAGAAACAAAACACTCTGCTGGGATTTTGAAGAGACTTTAATGAAGGGACTATTTATAGAAGCGTGGGCAGAGTTAAGGCCACTAAAAAAGGATGTTGAGGGGCCAGGCCTGAAAGGGCAAAGGGAGGAAATGTTATGGGAGCCCAGATGAGAGGTGGCATCTTAGAAGAGGGACCACCCTAGAGAAGCCGTAGTCTTGGAAGGACTTAAACACTGCAGAACTGGCTTAGCAAGGGAAGAAATTTCCTACCACTCTGTCTTCCCGCCTACTAGTCACCTATCTGTGCCTTCTGTTGGCTGAACCCAAAGGCAAGCCAGAAGGCACAGGAGCCCTGGCGATAAAGCTGGAAGGTGTTAGTTTCCTTGGTGGAAAGATCAGGGAAAGGCAGAGAATGAATGGAGGGGGCCAGGGCGTCATGGGCCCTAGGGGAGGGGAGTCTTCACGTCAATTAAAAAATATGCTACTCAGCCACAAAAAGCAGTAGTTGAACTAACACCTCTTGTATTATCCTGTATGGAGCTGGAGCCCATTCTACTAAGTGAAGTATCACAAGAATGGAAAAACAAGCACCACATGTACTCAGCATCAAATTGGTAGTAATGATCAACACTTATGTGCACATATGGAAGTAAAATTCATTGGATATTGGACAGGTGGCGGGAGGAGGAAGGGGATGGGTAAATTCACACCTAATGGGTATGGTGTGTGATGTCAGGGGGATGGGCACACTTGTAGCTCTGCGTTGGGCAGTGCAAAGGCAATATATATAACCTAATGTTTGTATTCTGAAATTAAACGTTTGTATTCTGAAATTTAAAAAACTCAAAAAACATATGTGGACACGCGCATGCAAAACACTGCAGGAAAGGCTATGATTGGTGAGACCTGGTAGCTATTTCAGGAATATGGTCTCTTTACAGTGGGGAATAAGAAATAAACACAAGAAAGTTAAACTACAGGACTGAAAGTAAATAAAGTTGGGTACAACAATACAGAAGAGTTGCTTAACAGTATATGGTGATGGTCATAAAAATGATATAGACCCTAGATGTTAAAGGAGTTCAAAGGGTGAAAGATCACAAAGGGCTCGAGCAATCTGAACAAGGTTTTATGAAAGAGGAGGGGTTTTCAGTGGCACTTACGTGGGCAAGAAGGAGAGGTAGGCCTTCTTTGGAGGAATGACATCAACAAGAGCACAGGTGTCAGCCTGAAACACATCTCCTGGGAAAAGTGCTGGGGTGCCTTCTGAGATTTTCAAAAATTTCAAAAACCTTTGATTTTGAAAGTACCTATGGAAGAGTCTAAAGGGAGTTAAGTGGGTTGTAAGAGCATGAGTTGTGAGTGGCCATTGATTCATTCCTTCAATAAACATTTATTGAGTGCTTGGTATGGATCAGGCACTGTTCTGAGAGCTGCTGATGCCAAGTAAAATAAGACATTGTTCTTTCCCTTCAGGAAAAGGAATGGAAAAGGTAGCCAAGGAAGCAGGTAAGTATTTTGCCCTGTGATTGTAGAGGTATGCAAGACAATATGCAAGCATACAGGAGATCATCTAAATAAGACTTAGAGGGTGGGGGTGGTTAAGGAGGACTTCCTGGAGGAGGTAACACAATCTGAGTTCTGTAGTGTGAGCAGGGGATTTACAATGGTGTTTCCATTTACTTATGTCCATCCTGATGGATTCTAAAAATGGAAGAGATTTAGTTTAAGAAACACACAGAGAAGAAGAAAAAGAAAATTAGATAACACATGGGGTGAGCTTATTTGCTTTTTACTGTACATTGTTGCATTTGATCTCAAAACAGCTTTATAAGGTTTATTCTCATTTTCTAGATGAGGAAGCTGAGACTCAGTGTTTAAAGTATTTTGCCCAGAGCACATAGTCTTAGAGGCAGTGGCAGCAGAACAGAACCAGGCTGGTTTGATCCAGGGTTTGTGAGTTTTCAGCTGTGTGCTCTGGTACAAGAGATACGTTTATGGTTTACCTCCCCTGCATAGAGCTCGTGGCCTGAAGGTGCTTCACAGTATAGTAAAGGATAGGTGTGCATTTTGAAGGACTAAAGAGTGAGTCAGGAAGGGAATTGAGAAAGGCGTTCCAGGCAGAAGAGTCAGTGTGTTCAAAGCAAGAGGGGTGTGAGGGAGCATGGCGTGTTGGAAGGATAGTAATTAGCTCATTATGATCGGGAGTGGTGAGGACTGGTGAGCGATGAGGCTGAAGCCAGATCTGAAGGGCTGTGTATATCCTTTCACCTGAAGGGGGTGAAAGCTATAGCAAGAGTTTCAGCAGCGAGTGACACGACCAGCGGAGAATGTTGGAAGCTCACTGAGACAGCAATGGGAGCGCGTCTGGGTTAGCACAATCCTGGAGGCAGGGAGGCCACTTAGGGGGCTAGAAGATAGTAGAATTTGGAAGGAGGCCACTAGAATTTGGGAACTGTTATGGAGAAACATTAGACAGAGGTGGGCACCTGGACTGGGGGGTAAAGATGATGAATTCTCATGTGCAGCCAGCTAAGTGATGTCATTCATGAAACAGGGATGCTGGCGAAGAACCAGCCTGGGGTTTGGGGGATGATGAGTTCAGATGACGATGGCCATGGGTAACTAAGGAAGAAAATGAGCTTAGGTTTTTTACCCTTCTGTTCTGTCTAGTTGCTTAGTTTATTGTGGCCTTAGAAAAAATATGGTAGCCCTAGGGAAAATATTGGTTGTCAATAAAAGTTAAATGTATTTATTTATTTTGATAAGGTATATTGTTTTTAATTGCAAAAGTGATACACATGGAGACAATTTAGAAATTACAGACAAGCCAAAACAAATTGTTGTTACCCAAACACAATCTTACAGTGATTTATAATATTTTGGTGCATATACTTTCAGATTTTTTTCTAAGCACATATATGTATATATTTATTTTTTCCTAAGAACTTGAATAATGTTCTCATGATTAAATATATCATGCATATCTTTCAATAACTTTCATAATTCTATAAGAGAATTTTGGAGACTGCATGGTATTCCACTTCTGAATGCACTGTTTGCTACTAAACTATGCTCCTGTTGTAGACACCTAGATGCTAATTTTTTACTATTATAAACAACACTGCAATAAAGTAATTAAAATTTAAATTTACTAATTAACCTGGACATCTGCTCTCTGCTGTGTCCAGGGCTGAGGAACCCTGTGACTCCTCATCACTCTCCATTCTGGAAAATTCACTTTTCCCTGGGCACATCATTTCATATTCATTTGGTCATTTTAGACCTTCTCATATTCGACCTTACGGTCCTGTTTTGTTTGTCTACACCTGTCTACCTGAAATCATATGTTGTTAGGCTGCGCATTTGTTAGAAGAGGCAACGTGGCAGGGTGGGAAGAGCATTAGACCTGGAATCAGAGGATGGTGAGTATAACACCAGTTCTGTCCTGAACTATTAATCGCTGGATGACCAAGGGCAAGAGTCATCACTGCTCACAGACTTGATTTCCTCGTCTGAAAAATGAGAGGGCTGATCACTAGCTAATCTCCAGCTTTAAAAATATGAGTTTACAAATTAATTTCTATAAAAGATAATATTTGCCTACCTCATAGTATCTTCATAAACGTCGAATGCAAGTAGAAATCACAAAAGGGTAAGGTATTAATATATAGACCTTCCTGTAATAAAAGATGTTGAATACATTCTTTTTAATGACAAAATATACAAGGAGACACACTGTTAATTGATATTTAAAAAATGTGAGCCTGGGTAACACAACCTACAAACAAACCCAGGTATGGTTTTCTTTCTTTAGTAGGAATCTAGTCCTTAATAAATGTTTATCAAATGAATGTGTGTGTTCTAGGAAAGTTATGCAAAACCTCAATTTTGGGGTGTTTAGGAGACAGTAACTCTCAGATATTTAGCGCTTAACCAAGCTTGGAAGTCCACATACAAGTCCTGGAGCATCAGCCCATGTGTGAGGTTGATTTATGCCTGCTGTTAGGAGAACACAGCTTGTCTTTATTGGCCTTTAGGAACACTACCCTAAAAGTCGACTGGGCAGTGATATTTTTCTATGAAAAGAGAGGCTACTACTCAAAAGGAGCTTTGATAGGAGTCTTGAGGAGTCCTATATTACCAGATATTCTGTTCCCATTTACAGAGTCCCTGAAATATTTGAAGCTGGTTTTCATAAGTCGTGGTCCCAGCCAGTGCTGTGCTGAGCCATATTGCAAAAGGAAGGATGTGCATACTATACTATATAACTGGATACATGATTTTATGCATTTTAAAAATGGTTACTGGCTTTAATAGGCCAGGTGCAGTGGCTGACACCTGTAATCCTAGCACTTTGGGAAAGCTGGCGGGGTGGGGAAGGGGATGGCTTGACACCAGGAGTTCAAGACCAGCCTGAGCAAAATAGCAAGACTCCTCTCTACAAAAAGTAAAAAAAAAATTAGCTGGGCATGATGACATGTGCTTGTAGTTACAGCTACTTGGGAGGCTGAGGCAGGAAGGTCCCTTGAGCCCAGGAGTTTGAGGTTGCAGTGAGCTATGATGAGGCCACTGCACTCTGGCCCAGGCAACAACCTTGTCTCCAAAAAAAAAAAAAACAAACAATTGTTGTTGGATTTAACGAAAACATTACTGATGAGTTTGCTTCCATTAAAGCTAGGAAAATAAATTTATAATAAATTTGTTTTGGGCGTAAGTAAAATATTTAAACTTAAAATAATGTGATTTTTAATATACTCACTTTTCAATATTTTTAACTACTTTAATGTTCTGGAAAAACTTATATGTGTTTAAGGTATTACTATTACATAGCACTTACCATAATTACCCGTTAAAAAAACATGTGGATAGGGTTGCACATTTTTCCTTTGCCTTAGGCTCCAGTAGGGCTTGACATGGTACTATCAGATCTTGTTTTTATGTAAAATGTTATTTTGTTAATCGTGGGGTGTTTTTTTGCATTAATTTAGATTTTTAAAAAATGTTGTCTTAAAATATTATTTATCTTGATGACTGAGTTTTTGTGGCCCCTTACATTTTGTGCCTGAGGTGAGTAGTTTGCTTGCCTGGCCCAGGTCCCCACCCTTCATCCCAGTGAACTATAATGCAAAAACTGCCGTGGGAGTGAAAGCTGCGCTCACTATACTAGAGGGAACACTCAAATCCAACTCATTTCCCCACAGTCCAAGTGAGCCCAGGAAGCAACATGTCTAGGTGGATGTGAGGGACACGAGCTTTAGGGTTAGACAGATTTAGAATCAAATCCTGTCTTGCCTCTTTAGCAATTTGAGTAATTAACCAATCTGAGCCTGTTTTCTTATTTCTAAAAGGAATCATTTTTTAGTGAGAGTTAAATGAGATAGCTTATGGAAAGCATTGTTAACTTCTCTCCTTCCCTATTTTAAAGATACTAAATTGACTCACAAACATTGAATTTCCCAAAGACGTATTCTCAGAAGTGCCAGCGTCAAGATTTAGACCCAGCTGTGGTGAGTGTTAGGTCCTGAGCTCTTTTCACTAAATTGCACTAATTAATTCTAGCTGTGGCAGGGCTGCATTTTTCTAGGGACATAATTCCTAGTTATACTGCCTAAGAGAACTTGGATTATTAGCTCTGGAACAGAGGTGGAAAGTGCAGCCCTTTGATCCCACCAACATGTAGACATCAACACAGATATTAGTTCCGTCTCTTCTTTCTCACTACAAATATTTATTAGCATGAGATGGGATTCCCAAAAGATTTGGAGGGAGGCAAGGAACTTGAATAATGTGTTTTCCAATATATAAGACAGTTTGCAATTAGGAATTGTATATGTTTATTAATTGTATACATTTTGGTAAATTTCTTATGATGATTTAGGTTTTTATCTCATTTTAGAGGCTGATTCTGTAGAACAAATTGAAATTTGCTTAGAGATGGTTGAAAGCTTTGCACCTCTCCTAGGGGTGATCAGTTGTGCTTACAATAAAACTGTGCATGTATATATTTAGGACATCCTTATAATAAAAACTATAATAAGCAACCTAGATGTCCAACAATAAAAGAATGTTTATATGAATCATGTATAGCATAGGATATTACACTGTCATTAAAAATGGTATTTACAGTATGGAAAAAAGTTCATGATAAAATATAAAACAAAACCCCTGGGACATAAAACTGTATAATGTGAACCTAACTTTGTAAAATTACAAATATGTGTTTACATAAGTAGAGAAAATAAGTAAAGATGTTGAAATGCCAATGGTAGTTAGGGGTGAGATTATAGGTGATTTTAAACTTTAAACATTGTTTCATAGATTTTTCTAAAATATCTATAATGAACAAATACTAATTTTCTATAGTTAAAAATATTTTAAAATGCATTTTTAATGGTGGACTTTAGACCTTCCCAATTTTATTTTGGAGCAGATAAATTTAACAATTAGAACATTCCCAATGTATTTTTAAATAGTCATACTAACCTTTAAGTAAAGGAAATTTTTTAATTTTACTTTTACTTTATTTTTTTTAAGACACAGGGTCTCACTGCTATGTTGCCCAGGCTAGAGTGCAGTGGCTATTCACTGGCATGATCATGGTGTACTGCAGCCTTAAACTCCTGGCCTCAAGTGATCCTCCTGCCTCAGCCTCCCAAGTAGCTGGGATTAGAGCGGTGCCACTGCACACAGCTTAAGTAAGGAAATTTTGAGTCACTTTTGTCCCCCATTTTTAGCCATAATTCATAATGTTAAAAAAGAACTTTATTTCTGATGCCAAAATGATACCACTGTTTTTACTGATTTGTTCTTATATGCTTTGACGTCAGGAATATAAAAGAAGCTAGAAGCAAATATATATAATGGAATGCTGTATGTACAGAGAAAAATTGGTTGCACACACCCCCTAAGAAAGAAAAATAATACATTTCTCACTTTCAGCAGCAGCAAATTGAAGAAAAGCTTTGGTTTGTTTCCCAGCCATGATATTAAAGTAGACCTTTTATATGTAATCAGCACGTATTCCTTTCCTGATCTTTTTTATAACACCCACCTTCTTGTGAATGTTTCCCACTCATTCTGCTGAGATGTCTGTATCTTTCTTTATCCTCTTACATTATCCTATCTCCTTGTCACTGGGAGGGAAGCAGATGTGGGCATGGCTGTTGCATGTCACCTGGGAATGACTTTTCCCATCTGTGTGTCTACTACAGGAACAGCTATGTTCATAGAGAACTCCGCTGTCCCCATTTTGGTTGTTTGGTCCAGAGGGTGGGGATGCCACACAAACTAGGTCAAGGACTTCTGAACTTTTCCTCTGGGGGAAGAAGCTTCAGATGCAAACATTAGAAGCTGTTCTTGTTGGTTGTTGTAGGTTGAATTGTGTTCCCCTCAAAAAGATATGTTGAAGTCTTAACCCCTGTACCTCAGAGGGTAACCTTATTTGGAAAAAGGGTCTTTACAGATGTGATCAAGTTACAATGAGGTCATTAGGGTGGGCCCTAATCAGCATGACTAGTGTCCTTGTAAAAGGGGGGCATTTGGACGCAGAGACAGACGTGCCCAGAAGGAAGACCGTGTGAAGACTCGCAGGGAGAAGACGGTGGTTTGACTGGAGTGCTGCATCTGCAAGCCAAGCAATGCCCAGGACTGCCAGCAGACGCCAGAAGCTAGAAGAGGCCAGGAAGGATTCTCCCCGCAAATCGTCAGAGAGAGCGTGGCCCTGCTGACACCTTGATTTTTGACTTCCAGCCTCCAGAATTGTGAGACAATAAGTTTTTGTTGTTTTAAGCCACACAGTTTTTTGTATGTTGTTACAGCAGCCCTAGAAAATAATACAATAGTGTTTCCCATCATGTGGAGAGAACTAGTCAGAGTGTGTAGTCTTTTTGCAGAGGAGAGTTGCAGAAGAGCCACAGTCGGTCTCAGTAGGTTTTGAGTCCTTTCTGAGACTTACCTGCATGGCTGCCCTTTCTGTGTATTGGTTACTCAACCCTTCCGTAGATTCCATGAACTAATCATGAGTTTTTTGGGGGATGGGACATTTATGTTCAATGAGTTGGATTTCTGGCACTTGCAATGAGAGAGTAACTAATGAAGAATTCTGAGTGTCCAAGCCGCCCAGTAGTGTGACATGTTCTAACACAGATGACATCAAACTTCTTTAGGTGTTGTACTTCCTCAAAGTTCTCCTTTTCTAACACTATGACACACTGATATATTTAATTTCCTCACATAACACAGGAAAAACATGTCCTTGCAGAAAATATGACTTTACTATATGGATGCAAGGCAGGTCTCACACATCTGAGCTTTTAATTTATTTATTTGTTCATTTACATTATCTTCTAACTTTCAATCATAGCTGCCAAAACTTAAGAAAAAATTATGGGAGACATAAATTTTAGTTCAATGATTGAATACTCACTGTTGAGCTAGGTGCTAGATTATAACTGTGAACAAGACTAAATCCCTGTCTTCAAGGAGTTTATGAGCTAGCAGGGGAAAGAAAGAAGTAAATAGGGCCAGGCGCGATGGTGTGAGCCTGCAGTCCCAGCCACTCGGGAGGCTGAGGTGGAAGGATGGCTTGAGCCCGGGAGTTCGAGGCTGTAGTGAGCTACGGACTCACCTATGAACAGCCACTGCACTGAGCAACATAGTGAGACCCTGTGTCTAAGAAAACAAAAACAAAACAAAACAGGGAACTGAAATACAGTGACTAGGTCATAGTAACTAGATTATAGAGTGCAAGTGATGAGATTATAGTGATAAACCGGGGATAGATCAAGAAATACTTTTTAGCCACACAAAAGAGTTTGGCTTTACACTGGAGGGCAGTGGGAGTAGGTCTTGAGCATGCAAGAGAGAAAGATCAGATTGAGCCTTTGAAAGCTCTAGGGCATTTGAAAATGCTTAGAATTTGAGTTAGGAAGTGGTGCTGTAGTGTGGGTTTGTGCTGGTGGTGGCAATAGAGACGGAGAGCAGAGGAGTGGTTCAGCAGGAATTCAGAGGTTGATAGGACTTGGTCGTGCGTGGTTGTGAGGGAGAGAAAATCAGAGATGACATTCAGGTGTCTGGCTTGGGTGCTTTGCGGGATGCAGGTGTGTTCACGGAGGCAGTGGATACGGGAAGCGAGACAGTTTGAGAAAGAGGGGGAGACGGTGAGGTCTTTGCTGAATGTGAAGGGCCCGCAGGACGAGCAGTGGAGACGTCCACCAGGGATACGTAGCCTTGGTACTCAGTACAGGGGTCTGGAGATTCAAGAGTTGACCGAACGTAGTTAATAATTGAAACTGTGGGTGAGATTGCTCGGCGGAATGGATGAGATTACCGAAGGAGAACATACTGTGTAAGAAGATCAAAGAATGAGGACACATCTCTGGGAAACGCCAGCATTTAAAAGACCATTCTTGGTGGCTGTTCCAAGTACACAGCCTGGTCTTTGGAACTCAACCCTAAGACACAGGTCCTCATGGAGGGTGGTGTCCCTACTGCATTGTCACATACCCGGTGAGTGAAGCATGTATTACAACAACAACAGAAAATTTACAAATGAGAAAATAAAATTTTTCTGTGTCTCACCACCCTAAATTCTGGCTCCATCCCCATTTGTTTTCTCATATCTGGCTGCGTTTCTCCAAGGAGCTCATGATCAATGCTGAGTCATTCCTGGAGCCTCCCAGGACTCACCTTTGGCTTTTGTTTCAGTCCAAAGGTGAGAGTTAGTGTCATGCTTGAGGCAAACACATGCAGAGACTTGTTTGAGGGGCCACTGACATTTTAGGTTGAGGAAGAGCCCTAGAGACTCCTGACCAAGGGTTCCAAGTATACAAGATCAATTGTAGAACAGATATTAATATTTAAGATCCCCACTTTCAGTCTGAAGACTTTTCTTATTTCAGGCCCCCTCAGACTGCTATTTCCTGGGCTTGTTTTTAAAAGCAGGACCCAAACTTATTTTTTGAGAAAAGACAGAATTAAAATCCAGCTGATAGTTGTTCATGCTGCGTAAATAAATTCCTCCTCAGAAAGTGAATATCCCTCTTCCTCAGGGAGTAAGGCACTACTTATAATTACTGTTGTTCTCACATCAAGAGCTCAGTCTTCATGGCACCTTGACTCTCCTGCAGGGGCAAATTAGTAGCTGTTGTCTAAATATCATCATATACATTAATATTTACTGCTAAATCTGAATGTTTTGGGATATCCAAGTAAATGTTTCTTGATGTGTGATTTTCCTAAAGCAAATGTAAAAATGCTATAATGTTGAATTGAAGATTAGAGTATGTGGTTAAACTAGCAAAGACAGCAAACACTAAGCAAATATTGTCACCTAGTAATCAGCTAAAACTAAATAAGTTTTCTCCTTATTTTGTGCCCTCACTCCCATTTGTTACAGTTCTAGAATTCCAAGTTCTTCTATGTGTTATCATATTGGGGGCATCATTTCATCAAGAATAGCATTTTTTTAAAACACACTTTTTCTCTGTGCAATATAGGCAGCCCCTATTTTTTCCTGATCTATTAATCAGACATTACTTTATACAGATGAATAAACAAATGCTCTTATTTCTTTCTTTCTTTTTTTTTTTTTGGCTTCATTTATCAGATTTTGGTGGGACTCTTTTAACAAATAGCTAATGTAACTCAGTTAGCTTTGCTCTCCTGAACATGTAGAAATGTCATCTCCAAGGCCAACAGGCTTCTGGCCACCATATACTTTTTAAAAAACTAAGTCATAATATACACAGTGACTGTGTTTATTCCCATGGGAATAATGCAATAATTAAAAATTGTATTCCTCGGTCAGGGATATTTGGTCAAATACCCAACAATATCATTGAAAAAAAGATATGACAACATAAGTTTATAAACCAGTACAAAAAAAAAAAAAAAAAGTAAAACCATTTTCTAGCCTCTGTAAAATGGGGCTGTTGTATTGTTACTTTGATTTCACCAGAGACCCAAATGATTGATAAAATGTACTCATAGTACATGAAAATGTAACTCCGCTGGGGTGTAAATTTGCTTTAAAACTAATATACTGGTGGTAATAAGCATTAAGCATTTAACTAACAACAATTTTGCTTCTTTCTCAGAATTTAGAAAAGCTTTTTCATAGCATTTTGGAAGGCTCAGATTTCTTTAAAACATCTGTCTAGGGAAATTTGAACTAATTTCTCTTTTATTTCTCTCTTGTAAAAATTCCCGTTAGCAAGCAAATGCATTCAAAACCATTTCATTGATCTTATAACTGTGTTTTATAACAATATTCTTGAGCTTTCCTTTTTTGTCCTGCGGGCTGAAAGCACTGCAGTGGGGTGTCTGAATGGCGTATAGGAGGCCAGGACTGGGAAATGAGGGACAGCCAAGATTGGTGACCGACCCCATGTTTGTCTTTCTAGCAGCACAGCAAACATACGGGAAAAGGGTTTGGTTTCATCCTTTTTGTTTTCTGACCCTGTTTCCAGGAAGACATTGTAAAAACTGAAGACTGCCAGGAACTTATTTAAAAATATAATGGAAGTTGAAGAATGATTATAAACTGCTAGTTTCATGGCAAAAATCACAGTTTGGCACTCTTCTCCAAAAATTAGACAATTCCTGCAAAGCAAACCACTCATCCAAGATTCAGTCACACCCTGTCCTTCCATGTCTCCCAGCACTTTCTGGTCATATCAGTTCAATGTCATGTTGAGAACATAAAGGCCCAGTCACAAATATGGGCAGGGTCTGGCTTAGCACACCTGAGGCAGCTCTGCTGAGATTGTCTTTCTGTATGGACATTTTATCAAGTCATACCAGAGTTTAACTTTCTTTCCTCATTACTTCTCCTACTGGCTTGTCTATTTTCCTGGTATCTCCTAACCCAGTCCTGGAGAGAAATTTGACCTTTATAATGACTACAATGTATCAAATACTTATGATGTGCCCCAGGCACAATGCTAAGTATGTGATATACATTATTGCATTTAATACCCATATGAATTAGAAATTCTTAGTCTCATTTTACAATTAAGGAAATTAAATCTCAGCAAGATCGCACAGCAAGATTGTCCCAGGTTGCACAGCAAGTAAGTGTGAGGCTGAGCTTCTAACTCAAGTCTGTCTCATGGAAAGCCCAGGCCCATAACCACTGTGTGGTGTGACCTTCCCGTCTGGATGTTATACTTCTCTGGGTACCTTTGCATTCTCATGGGGGACCTCTGGCTGCTAAGATGTCTCTCCCTCCTGTGGCAACTTGTGCTTGGGACCTAGCCTGATATTCTTCTCTGCATTCAAACTTAACACGCACACAACCAATTTTATCTCATGCCTCTTTGGGCAAGAAAGTCCACTTTGAAACTGGAGTTGTCTGGGGAAACAAAAGCCTCCTTAGAAACAGTGTTCTAATCTGGATTGCTATGGAAGAAACTTAAAAAACCTTGTTCCTTCCACTTCTATTCTTGGATGGGTTTTGGCTTCTAGTTGGTTCAGAAATTCTTCATCCTCATTTAGACCCTCTAAGGGAGTGGCTCATTCCAGCGTAGCCCAGCCTCATTCTGCCCATAGCAGGCTTCCCGCCTGGGCCTGCTCCCCCACAAGGCCAGCACCAACAGTGGACAGCTGCGGGGCCCACTCTGCGTGGGTGCATGTGTGCCCCCAGGCAGGACAAACTGTCATCCTCGTGAAAAACCTGGTGGCTGCTTTCTGGCTTTAGTCACATTCTTTAGCTAAATCTTTTTGGTGTAAGACATTCTGTGCCCTGGAATTGTGAATGGTTTTGAAAAGTGACCTCAACTATGAGATTCCAAACATCTCAGCTTCCATACTCATTTACAGTTACATGCAGCAAAGAAGTCTTTCTCCTTGTCTGTTTTCCATCCTTCTATGTGCAAACACTATGTATCCTATTCGCATTCAAAGTGGCTTGAATTTCAAGAACCTTTGTGAGGGATGTTGATCCTTGAATACATAGTGAGTGAGTGGGAGGGATGCAAGAGGTGGCAGATTCACAGCTTGCTCTTCTTCAGTTCCTCACATCAGACTCTGTTCTCTGTTCTGATTCTCTTTTCGTACACCCATTTCTCCTTGTTTTCTAGTTTACAATAATATTACCTTAGAACCTAGAGCTAACCCCTAAGTGCTCCTTGGGTAAGAGTACTTTTAATAACTAATGGATGATAACAGGACCCAACATTGAGTTGTAGGGGAATCATGGACAAATATATTTATTGCTGCCACATGGAGAGTACATCACAATCACCTAGGGCAGGGTGGGAAAGCTACCGATATGAGGCCATTTCCCTGTGGCCCTTCCATCCATAATCATGTCAGGGGAGTTGTACTTCCACCATGAGTTGCTTCGTTTTTTAAAGTCAGTTTTTCCCACGCTGGTGTTCAAGGAAATGTTTGTAAGCTTACCCTGAAAAGTGCACGATGCTCAAATAAATTTGGGAGATGTTGGGGTTAAACTAAGCTAAGTAGATTTTTTTCTAGCTGCAGGCTGCCCAGAGCCTGTAATGTGTGAATGTGCATTATAACTGCTCACAAAGGGTTCCATCACGTGCAGCATTTCCTAGTTATTTGACCAGAGAACCTCTTTTTTCATAGCAAGACTATTAATAGCTCCTAGAACAGAGTTCCAACAAGCATTGTGTGGCAGACACTGAAGGTCTCTGTCAAAAGCTTTGAAGGTTCTCGTCAAAAGTACATGTATTACCCAGGAGAGGGAATGGAATTGACCATCCTTATCCAAGAATAAGTTGGCTGAAATTAGCTGGCTAATTTCACTTGGCAAGGCCTGAGGAATAGCTTCCTCTGTCTTGAGTTTGAATCCCTGTCCTGTCATTACTGGGTGACATACAGCTAATTTTTGACCCGACCGGTCCTCTTTCTTCCCTATAATTTATCATCTCCACCTGCCAGGCTGTGGTGGGCTGCAGAGATACACTTGTGAGGCCCTGGCAACAGCCACCCCCACCCCCATGTCCCCACAGCAAAACACCGTAAGAAGCTTTGTCTATTTCAGACCTTCTCTGGCTTAAAAGGAGGAAAAGATTTTCCTTCCTAACCTAACTGAACTTAATCCTGGACTTAATCCTGAAATCTTCTCATAGCTTTTTCACCTCTGAAAAATGTGACCTTAATCAAACATGTAACTGCTAACTATTGGGCAGGGTGAGAGTGTGAGATGGCAGAGAATTACAAGGAGACATGCTGAAGTACAGCGTGTATTAAAATTTCCTGGGCAATTTTAAAGAGGTAGTAGTTTTGTGAAGGTAGAATCTTCATACCATGGCTTGGATGTTGTAGAAATCTTTTTAGTCGGCTGGTGGCTATGAAGGTAAACTGCTCACAGAAGTCCCACCCTTCCCTCCATGGTGACCAGCTCTGAAGGTTTGAAGACAGGGAATTAAGATGTACTTTGGGGCTCTACTCAGCTGACTTCCGAATGAACTTTCAAAATTAAATTCTTAAAGATCACTTGGGTGTTATGCCTTTCGTTTATTCAGCTCTTTAGAGTTTGTAAAATACTTTTGCATATCTTATCCAAACTGATTAAAAAAATATTTTATTTTTAGAACACTTTTAGGTTTACAGGAAAATTGCCCAGAGAGTACAAAGGGTTCCCATATACGCATCCTCCCTACAGTTTCTCCTATTATTAACGTGTCCCATTACTGAGATATATTTGTTACAGTTGACGAATCACTATTGATACTTTATTATGAAATAAAATCCCATAGTTCACATTAGGGTTCACTGTTTGTGTGGTACAGTTCTATGGCTTTGATAGATGTAAAATGTCATGTATCCACCATTACGGCATCATACCAAATAGTTTCACTGTCCTAAAATCCCCTGTGTTCCACCTATTCATCCCTGAACCCCTGACCTTTTTTTTTTTTAGTCTCTATAGTTTGCCTTTTCCAGAATATCATGTGATTAGCTAAATAGACTTTAATCTTCCATTATCATAGAGGAAATAAAGTCAGTGAGCTAAAATGACTTATCTGAGGTCCAATAAACTGAGGGTGCCCGAGCCAGGACTGGGACCAGCTAACAGCGTGAACAACTGCTGACCTCAGGAGAGGGGTAATTACTGAGGACATGGACTGTCAACTCACAGGAGCCCTCTCAGCCCCGGCACTTTAATTTCTGAGTAGCCAGAAGGAGGAAGACTGCACATCTTCAAAGGAAACTAGATGTATGATATTGGTTGGATGAGACTCAGAGGTGACTTCAGAGATGATGGGTTTAGTGCCCCATAATTAAGAAGGAAGGCCCGTCCCTGCCAGTCTGACTCAGAGGCCTTACTGAGTCATTCTATTTGTCCTCTCTGCTGCTATTTATGGGCTTCCCAGTTGCTGATATTTGTCGGTTAAATGCTCACATAACCCGTCTTGCCTAAAGCAGTATCGCTTGCGGGGTGTTGAGAATAAACAGGGTGACAGGTGTTGTGGGAGAGTCATTTTTAAGAATATTTAGTAGCCGATTCTTTTTTAAAGCTCTCTATGCTTAAAATATAAGTATTCTGAGAGAAAATACAAGCCAAGATTCTTTTTGCTGAGAGCTGCAGAATGTTAGGACTTCCCGGGAGTGCTGGCTTCCTAGGACAGGCACAGGTCCGCATTTTTGAAATTGTCGCTGAGAACAGCTCGGGAAAGGAGAGGAATGAGAAGCAGAGACAATGAGATCAAAAGGTGGAAAGGTAGTCACCTAAGCAACTTAAATTCTGTTTGTCATTAGAGACAAGAACAACACCCTCATAAACAATAGTAGTCTGAGGGCAGGTAGTAGACGCATTGCTCACTCAGGAGTGATTGAGGAAAGATAAATGAAGGGGCTATTTACAAAGGTGTGGGCAGGGTTAGGGGAACGTCCAAGAGCTGGCAGCTACAGGGAGCCATTACCACCCTCAGGCCTCCTGAGGCCGGGGAAGGGGGCAGCGAACCCAGAGAGAACTGACGTTAACCAGAGCCTGCCTTACTTAACTAACTGGGTCCTTTGGTAGAAGAAAGCAACCACACCACCAATCCACAGGGAGAGAGCTGGGGAATGGATAATACACCCTCTCTTTCCTCTCTACTCTTATCTCCTGCTGATGCCTATACTGGCCAGACTCCCAAATAAGTCAGAGACGGGGAACCCATGTGATGCAGTGCAGGACGGTCAGCCCCCGGGGCCACTGGGTCAGCCGGGCAAGCAAGGGTGGGAAGCGGCTCTGGAGGGGCTATGCACCAAACATCTTCAGTCTGCAAAGAAGAGGATCGTGGTAATGCTCTAGGGTTAGTGCTGGAAGATTTTGTTAAAATCTGCTTTCATAAGTCTTTCTTAATATAATATTAAAGGCATTATTAATTAAATAATTAAAAATTAAGATGAAATACATTGAGTATACAGTTTCAACTTCCCTTGGTCCCTGAAAATTCTGAAGTGCCTTTTTGGAAGGGTGTGTTTCTCCCCAAACCCCTGTTGAAAATCACTCCCAAGAGGCAAGACAAGGGTAGATTGTGTTAGGTTGAGTGTATGTGGAAAGCTTAGTTAAAAAGCCACCGAATAGTTGAAATAATAAACAGAGGGTCCCAGTTTGCACCTAGATATAATATATTAATATTTTCCCAGTTTGCACCTAGATTCAGCTTAAGTTTATCCATTAATTCATTCAATAAACATGGACTGTACTTGTGCTTTGTGATTGTAATAGCGTCTACAATCATCTGTCTTTTCTAATCATCTTTAATAATAATAATAAATTTAAGAAATGTCTATAATAATATGTCACTTTCTCCCTGGGCACCCTCTCACCATTGGCAGGACTAATGGTAGGTGATGAGGAATAGCCACTCTGTGGAGGTGACATCTGAATAAACATGTAAAAGAAGGGAGGAAGGAGGGGAAGGAGGAAGATGTGGGGAAGTGCTGAGGGAGCAGCTTGCTCAAAGGCCCTGAGCAAATGGTTAAAGCAGGTTTGTGCGCAGGGCAGCAAAGGAGCTGGGCTGCAGGTACTAGGAGAGCCCACTGAAGTGGCAGCCAGAGGCTTGCTCACAGAGGGTCTGCTAGGCCACAGTAAAAAGTCTGGATTTTATTCTGAGGGTGCAGGGTAGTAATTAGAAGGTTCTGAGCAGGCAAGTGAGATGATAGAATTTATCTTTTTAAAAGACCACATTTGCAGCCACATGGAGAATCGATTCCAGGGAAATGGAAGCAAAGAGACTGGCTAGAAGGCTACTGCAGTGGCCTAGCCAAGGGATGCCGGCAGTCAATAGAGGTGCTGAAAAGTGGTTGGGCATGGACACGCTTTCTATGGATAAGCATACTCTCCTTTTAGTCAAGGATGATTTCGTTTTCTAAAGGAGGATTTTCTTATGTGGAGGGAGTTCAGGGAATTTACACCAGTTAAAAAGAGTTTAATTGCTGGTGTCTAATTTAGTGTGTCTCAAATTCACTCAAGAGACTTATTAAGAAGACAGATTTCCCAATCTCTTATTTGGAAGAGTCTGATTGTCCAAGGCCTAGACACCTGCATTTTGGAACGCAGAGAAATACCATTTAAGTATTTAGCAGCACCCCCTAGTGGTAGCTATTTGAAATGGCAGATGTAACAAATTTAAAGTACGGTACTTTGAATTCTCCATATGTATTTGTTATATACAAAGTAACAATCCTTCATGTCTATAATAGCCTAGTTAAATAGAACTAGTTTTAGGGGAATAGCCAAGTAGGGTGGAAACTCCTTCTCCAGTGATTATCTGAAGAGAACGCTCAGAAGTATTAAGATAAAAATAATTGAAACTTTGTAAGTAGTAATTAATTGGTTACTACTTGTTGTCAGAGAGCAGTAATAATCTTGAACCCACAGCCCAGCTAATTATTAAAGTGCCATAAGATTGGATTAATTGCAACTGTGGTGGTAAAATAGAAAGATGATGGGCTCCAAAAATCACGAAAAGCCAACATTAACTTAGGCAGTGAGCTTACACCAACTATGGAAGAATAGCAGTACAATCCCCAGGGGTGTGTATTTTCTTTTAACCATTGCTCTAACTAGGCTAGAGTAAGTTTTTGTTTAGAATTTTATTAGTTTGTCATTTTGGGTTGGAAATTTCTATTGGCCCCAACCCAGACTAGCCCTCAATGCCACCACCATCTCTATCTTTGCTTGACAGCTTGGATGCCTCCTTCTCCTGGGCTTCCCAGAGAATAGAACAGAGCACATTCTGGTGTGTGAGAGCCCTGGGCATGCAAGGAGGAAATATTCCAAACGGAAATCAATACGGGGCCATTGTTTCTGTACTTAGGTCAGCTGGAAGAATGTCCCAGCCTCATAGTTTATTTGTTGGTTTACTTGTTTCTGTTTGTCATTCTCAGATTCCCTATGAACATTCATCTACATTTCTAACCTCCATGTTTTCTCCCTCTCAAAACAAGCTCATATATATATATAAAATATAAATATGTATTTTTTAGAGATGGGGTCTCACTCTATCGCCCAGGTTGGGGTGCAGTGGTGTGATCATAGCTCAAGGCAGCCTCAAACTCCTGGGCTCAAGTGATCCTCCTGACAGGCTCATATTTGAAGCAGAAGATTATCTAGTACAAATTTCTTACATGCTAGATGAGGAAGCTGAGGTGTGAGTAGAGTGACTGTCCTAAGGTTATGCAAAGGGGTGGTTGAGGACTGCTCATGGTGGCCCAATAGTGCTCACAGGACGATGTATTTTCTGTGACCATCCAGCTCCTGGACATCTGCTTGTCCTTTCCATCCTCCACCCCCACAATCACCCCCCTCCACCCACAGACACCCCCCCCACCTGCACACACGTGTGCACACACACATACGCCCCCACCTGCATTCAGCCTGTTTTCTTCTTTTTGCAGATACCTTTCCCTTTCCCAGCTAGGCAAGCTGGCCAAAATATGAAAAATTAGGCACATCAAAACTTAAAAAAAAAATCCCTTATTTTAGAACAAACCCAAATGAACCTCAGCTGTCCAAACTTCAACTAAATTATGCAGTGTTTCCTCATGTTACCTCACCTTAATTTATTTTTGTGGGTTAAGGCTTTGACGGGAACAAAAAGGTTTATTTGTTACAATCCAAAGGAGAAAGAACTTGAAAGAGGAAATAGAAAACAAAAGGAAAGATGAGCCGAAAGATCGAATAACTAATTCAGGGAATGCGAAGTACAAATCTGAACATGCCCACATGTATTTTTCCATTTAGGAACAAACCTAAGAGGCAAGTGGTGTGTTTTTCTGTTTTTTCAAGACTTGCCCTTGCTCAGCAGTGCCCCTGAGGGAAGCGTTCGCCTGCCCTCTAGTGGGCCTGAAAACAGGTACCAGTCAGTGGTGCCCATGCAGAGCTCTGGCTGTCCAGGGACAGACGCTGGAAAAACTCACTGTTGGAAAGATTGCTTCGGCTGCTTTCCAGTAAATACAGTAGGTGGAGACACACACTGAAAAACTGGAACCTTGTTTCAACCTTGTTTTCATTCGGCTCTTAGGAGATTGCTGAGCACCCCAGAGTTATTGAAGCTAAGTTTGATCATAATTTATTTGTAATGCTTTATATTTTCTGCTTGTTTTTAATTGTTGTAGAATGTTAAGATATGGTGATTTTGAGCACATACAGCTTCTAAATCCGTTGGCCCTTCATACCATTTATTTATGTTAAATATCCACTGTGCGCAGAGATTTAGGGGGTGGGTTGGGGGTGCAAAGCTTAGGGAGACACAGATCCTGTCCTTAAAACTTACCCTCTGATTGGGAGAGAAGACATATTTGAACATAATTACAATACATGGCGGTGGTATATCAACGAGAAAGTTAAAAAAATACATATATGCACACACACACAGAGCAACTATGCTAGGTATGTCCATATCTTATGTAACATTTATTTCAACTATACCTCTTTACATAAGAGGAAAGGGAGGTTCAGAAAGATCAAGTAACTTGCCCTAGTTCAAATAACAAAGAAATGGAAACATTGGAATCTGAATTCAGGTTTTCTGGTTTCACCTTTATTTCAATTAACTTCAACAGCCCTTTACTGGGAGCCTACCATGTACCAGGCACTGTGTTACCTGCTGGAGGTGCAAACATGGAAAATGCTGTTACTGGCCTCAGCGTTATAGTCTTGTGGGGGACTGGGCTATGAGGAAATAATTAAACTATATTATGACATATGCAATGATGGAAGTATGTACACATTCCTTCTGATCAAAGTAGCAAAGACAGTTCTTTGTACATAAGTTGTCATGTGACCTTGTTAAGTGCCCAGGATTGAACTGATAGGAATCTGTAATTTGGCCAAAGGTAACTGTTATTAGTTTTGCCCACGGGCTCTGGGGTGGCCTCATATCAGAATTCTGCCCAACAGGGGAGGTGACTCACTGAGCCAACCGATGATCTCCCGGAGGCAGTTTCCAGTGTGAGAAACTCAGACAACTACAGAACCAGAGTAGAATTAGAAAGAAATAGAAGGGGAGGTAACAGTTGAACCGCAAGAAGCAGAAGCAGAGAGAATTAGAGAACCAGAGGAGCAGAATTTTCAGTGTGGCCCAGTCATAGGAGTAAGGGGCCAAAGGTCCCTCTTCTCAAAGGAAAGCTGCTGTTACCTCATTAACGACGTCCTGGGGCCCCATGAAGCTGGGCTGCATAACTGCTCAGACTGATGCCTGTGCTTCCCTATTGCCTTAAGTATCTCTGCAATCACCTGCACCACCGGAGGTCACCCAAGACTGTCTCTGATCCTTGCAGCAGAAAGAGTCTAACTCCTGTGACACCGAAGTGGTGTGGAGAGTGAGGGAGTGAGGCTGGAAGGGTGGACTCAGCGAAGGCTCCACCAGGAGGGGATGCCCAAGCAGAGTTCTGAAGTACAACTAGGAGTCTGCCAGGAAGACAAAGGTGTGGAAGGTGCTGCAATAATTCTGTGTTCATTTCGGTACCAAACATGGCAAATCTTTAATTTCTAGGGTCTCCTTCCAACGTAATGACACCAGAAATTCTCTCTTCAGGAATACTGGCTTTGGGAGAGGGAAGTGGGGGAGAGGAATTTTCTCTTTTATGGAGGCTCTATTTCCGGAAGCTTGGTGGCTCTGACCATCTGGTATGGCTTTAAACATGGCATGTTCTTCTCAACTAGGATATCTATACCTTTAGGAGGATGCAGTATTGGGCCAGGGGATTGTGCAAAACTATAGGATACATATAATAAATCTTTATGGGGTGCCATTATTACAGATGATGTGAGGGGAGACAAGATTTAAATTTTTACAATCTTGAAAGGTGTTATATATGAGCAACATAAGCCACCTTTTCCAGGTTGGTTTTTTTTCCAATCACTTGCATAAAATCTGGGGCGCCCTATGATTCCAGCATGCAGCCACAGTCAAAGAAACACAGACTTGTCTTCTCAATGGTTACTAAAATGTTATTTCTGTATAAAAATCAACTTTGATCTAGTATGAATTGGTTAGCGACATTTGCATCTGTTTTAGAGACAAAGCACAAGGCTTCAGAGAAACTTCTGCTCCAAGTTGTGGCCTCCAGATGGACAGGATTTACTTTCCTTTGCCCTGAAGTTAGTGTCAGGGAAAAGTTGGAGAAGCACTCTCTTAGGCTTTTGCCTCAACTTTCTTACACTGTCTAAATTCTACCCATTAAAAATTTAAGTAGTTAAGAAAATTGAATTGTGGTAAAAAAACGTATATAAAATTTACCGCCTTAACCATTTTTTAAGTGTAAGTTCAGTAATGTTAAGAATATTCACATTGTAGTGCAACAGATCTCTAGAAATTTGTCATCTTGCAAAACTGAAACTCTATACCCACTAAACAATAACTCCTCATTTTCCCCTGCCCCGACCCCCTGGCAACCACTATTCTACTCTCTGTTTCTATGAATTTGACTATTTTAAGTATTTCATATAAGTGGAATCATACAACACTTACCTTTTTATGACTGGCTTATTTCACTTGACATTATGTCCTCAGTATTGCATGTTATAGCACGTAACTGTTTTATTAAGGCTGAATAATAGTCCTTTGTATGTATATACTACATTTTGTTTATCCATTCATCTGTTAATGAACATTTGGCTTGCTTCCAACTCTTGGCTATTGTGAATAGTACTGTTATGAACATGGGTGTACAAATATCTCTTCAACACACTGCTTTTGATTCTTTTTTGGATAATATACCCGGAAGTGGGATTGCTGGATTATATGGTAATTCTAGTTTTAATTTTTTGAAGAACCTCCATACTGTTTTTCCATAATGGCTGTGCCATTTCACATTCCCACCAACAGTGCTCAAGGGTTCCAATTTCTCCATATCCTTGCCAACACTTTCTATTTTTTTTTCTTTTTTGATAGCAGCCATTGTAATGGGTGCGAGGTGACTTTTAGGTTGATTTTAAAGTATAAATCCCCCTGAAGTGGTTAGGGAATCTCTGAACTTGCATGCCTTATAATAAACTTTGATTTTAGCAACAAGCTGAGTTAATTCACTAAGTACATGTTATTTTAATGTAAGCAAGTTGTTAGGACCCTAGAAAGAGATCCTAGATCTCCTACAACTTGACAAGTATTAAAACTGGAAGCCCCAAGAGCAGAGGCTGCTTGAGAAATCCCACGTAGGATATTTCCCTCTCAGTTATTTTGGCCCTGAGGACATTTTTATTGAATGAAAACAAACATTTTCATCAGAATTATTCCAACATTGCTGAGAATATCATCAAGAAATTATTTTGGGGATACGACTCTATTAAATTAATTTAATTTTTGATCAAATTTCTTACTGTGCAGTTAAATAATTTTCTGTATTTTTATTTGACTAACATAATTTAGATTTTATTCAATGATCACATTTTGTGTTCATATCAAATTTTTCCAACTTTAGATCTGGCAATTTTGAGGTTTCTTTTGTGGTCACTTTCTACCAAGTCTAATTTTCCTGGGCCAGGTTTTGCAGGTATAATTTTTGACAAGAAGATTTGATTCTTTTGTCAATTTCTAAAGTCAATAGCAAATTTTTCTGTGTGCAGTTTTTTTGTCAGTTTTATTTTGTGTTATTTCTATAGTGCAATTTTAAAAGGGCTCATTTTTGTGGTTTTGAGAATTACCAACACAATGAGATTCTTCAGTCAGTATTTTGTCACCATCAAAGTTAATATATATAATTTTAGCTACTACAAGTTTGATTCAATGTAGATTATTTCTACTACATCTAATTTTTTTTCTGGTGACTAGTTCAAAATGTACAAGGTCCTAAAGTCTCATTTTCATTCAAAGCTGTTCTGATTCAAAAAATTAAAAAGTAGCATCAACCTGTCCTCACTGAGGCATTGGTTTCATTGGTAAATCCTTGGTCTAGACGTGAGAAGTTCTGGGTGTTTGTTCTGTCACTTATCACCCCTGTGTCTATAGTTTAACAGTTCTCATCTAAAAATGAAGTGATTTAAATATAAAATTTCTAAATTCTCTTCCAACTCTGGTAGTCTATGATTTAAATGCCTTCTGTGGGCTGATCTGTTTGATCATTGCTTTACTTATTTGATCCACTTCCCTCCCCTATCAACCAGTGCCTCCTGACACCCAGCCCACCTGCCTGTGCTCACTCAGACCTGGGCAGGCGCCTCTGATCTCCCCTACACAGATCTGCATTTTGTTCCCAGCCAGCCTTGGCTCTTGATCTGCTTCAGGGTGGTCACTGCTCCTAGAATTTCTGAGCCCAACCCACACCCTGTCAGATTGAGCACAGGCCAGCTGGGGCTCAGAGAAGCCTTCCTTAACTCAGAGCTCCATTTGAAGCTACAAGGTCAGCACTGGCTGTGCTGAGCCTTGTCTTTCATCTACTCCTCAGTTAGTCAAACTTCTATCACCTCTTCTTACCAAACCAAACTGGATCTGCTCATCCAGGGCAGTAAAGCCAGACACTGAAGCCGAGAGCTGCAGCAGGACAAAAAGACTTTATTGTGGGGCGCCACGCAAGGAGTATGGGCAGCTAATACTTAAAAACCTGAACTCTCCAATGCTTACAAGCCAGGGTTCTGTGTTTTTTGTTTTTTTTTTAACTTAACGAGACGAAGTCTTACTCTGTCACCCAGGTTGAGGTGCAGTGGCACGATCATAGCTCACTGTAGCCTCAAACTCCTGGGGTCAAGTGACCCTCCTACCTCAGCCTCCTGAGTAGCCAGGACTAAAGGTGGGCACCACCATGCCCAATTAATTTTTAATTTTTTTTTGTTGCTGTTGAGACAGGTCTTACTATTTTGCCCAGGCTGGTCTCAATCTCCTGGCCTGAAGTGATCCTTCTGCCTCAGCCTCCCAAAGAGCTGGGATTACAGGCGTGAGCCACGCACCTCACCAAGCCAGGGTTTTTAAAGGCAGGGGTACATTTCAGGCAGGCAAAATTGCAAATCAATACATGGAAGTTATACATTGGCCTGGCCACAAAAGGTGGGGGAGGGGCATAGGTGGATTCAGAGATTCTTGGGTTAGCAGAAAGGAATGTTAACATGAACATGACAGGCCCCTCAGGGGGAAACTCAGTGCAAACAATGGCGGTCAGAGTTCGATTCCACTCTTTCCCACTTATCTGCATTTTCCATCAGTGGGGGTTTCTGAAAAAACTCAGGAACATAAGTTAAGATGCTATCTTTTAGTTTCCATAGGGACCCAAAACACCTTGTGACTCTGGCTCACTTGGAGTGCCATTGTTCTCATCAGGTTGCCCCTTCACTTTTCAAGGCTAGCCCGGTATCTGGAACTTTCCCTGAAGAGACTCAAGATTTCTCTTTATTTGCATGGTAGAGGGGCCCTGGTAGGCTCCTAAGAGCGGTCCCTGCTCTGTCTCACTCTCTTTTTGGGTCAGGCATGGAGGAAGAATCCTGGGACTATGTGGGTGTGGCTTAGGACAGGCCAATCCAGGGGTGGGAGAGGTAGGATGAAGCCCAAGGGCATCCTAGGCAGGAAGGGGAGATAGGGTGGACCACACCACTTAGGGACTCATATCAGGATCCCAGCAGGAAACTGTGGGGGGCCATTCACATTAGAATAATTCAAAGAGGGTTTAGTAAATGTACTGTTTACAAAGGTGTGTGCAGCGTGTGAGGAATCCATAAGGGACAGTTCAGTACCACTGGGTTCAGTTACAATTCCTCACTGGAAGAGATGTGGGGAGGCCTCAGTTACTGGAACCTGGATGGAGAGAATCATGCAGAGGTGACCGCAAGACAGTCCTTCAGGACAACTATTATGTACCCCTAATAATTAAACTTAAAAAAAGCGAGAGACAGTCCCTCAGGGATGGAGCCAGAAGCACCAATACCAAAGCCTTCTTCTCCTCTTCCCTCCCTCTTATCCCCTGTCAAGGATCCCTAATTGGCAGAACCCAACTGGAGGTCAGAGGGCAAGGGAGTCCACTGATGAAACTCATACAGTTCAGTGTCCCCAGGCAGAGAGTTGGATGGGAAGGGTGGAGAGTGACTCTAGGGGTGGGAAACAGAAGGTAAAAGGCACTCAGGCTGCTCCCCTTACCCATTCACATACGTCCCAGGAAAATCAGGTTAAGAGGAGCATCCAGAGCAGACTTAAGGGCAGGGGACCAACATACCAGCTTCATTTAGGGTGAGAATGAGTTGAATGTGTATGACCTTTGTTAATGTCAGGGGATGTCACTGTATAAGTCACCTCTTGCCCTGCCAGCCACTTTCTGAGCTGTGCCCCTGGCCCTGCAGTGGTTCTGGGCTGGATTGATCAGCTCTCTTTGCTCATCCCTGGGAAGCCTCTGAGGAGTTGGCTGCAGTGAGCGTCTTGGGAGGGTAGAATCAAAGCCCTTGGCTATCTGGGTGGGGTGGAGAGAGTTCTAAGAATACAGGAAAGGGTGCCTATGGCCCACTTGGCCACTGGGCAGACCTGGGCTTACTTAAGAGGGCATTACATTGGGATCAGGTTTATAGAGCACGAAATGTGCGTTCCATGGAATGATGCCACCCTCACTGCCTGAGATGCACTGTACAGACTGCCGGAACTGCGGTGGGGGCCGGAGGGGAGGGAGATAGTGGACACACTCTCCTTTCAGAATCCTGCAGCACTGAGTTTTGCCACAGAACACCACTGTTCTGCTTTAAACATCATTGCAAATGGTCAGCTTTCACCTGAGTTCAATTTGTAGAGAAGGAGAGAGAAGAGAGAAAAGAGGAGGAAGACAGAGAGAGAGAGAGAGAGAGAGAGAGTCTGATTGTCAAACTCACTTGCCTATGGAAGAGGTGGTCCTGGTGCTCACCTCTGATTCAATCAACAATTCATACTGGCGGGTCAGTGAGTAGGGAGGGTGCAGCAGGAGCCAGGTAAGAACTTGGAAGCATATCTATTACAATCATGCTTTGTTTCTTGTTAGTGGCACAATATGTATTTAACACATTGTCTTGGGAATATTAAAATATAGTAAAATATAAGCCAGTGGAAAATAATCTTGCTTTCATTATAGCCATTGGGCACTTCCTGAAGGAAGGGAGTGGGTTGGTCTATAAAGGGAAGAGAGATCAGAAAGCTGCGTGAAGGAAATGACCCCATCTCATTTACTTTAAGATGACTGCATCCACCTTGATCGGAATCATGGCTTCTAAGAATTCATGGAAGAAAGAGGGAGGTGAAAAGAAAAGAGAGAATGAGGTCAGGCATGGTGGCTCATGCCTATAATCCTAGCACTTTGGGAGGCTGAGGCTGGAGGATCACTTGAGGTCAGGAGTTCAAGACCAACCTGAGCAAGAGTGAGATCCATCTCTACAAAAAAACAGAAAAATTAGCCAGGTGTGGTGGCACGTGTTTATAGTCCCAGCTACTTGGGAGGCTGAGGCAGGAGGATCGTTTGAGCCCAGAGGTTGGAGGTTGCAGTGAGCTAGGCTGATGCCACTGCACTCTAGCCTGGATGACAGAGCAAAACTCTGTCTCAAAGGAAAAAAGAAAGAGAGAATGGAGAGAAGAGAAATATAACCAATAAAAGTAAGCTCTTTTAGAAAGAATTTTATTGTCAAGTAATTCTCCAAGGGAACAGAGTCTTCTGAGAAATATGAAACATAATCTTTCTCCTTTCTGTTTTTTTCTACTCTCCATGAAAAAAACCTGCTAATTTTGTATTAAAAACAAAACATATTTCTTTTTCTTGAGTACTGTGTAATTGTATAGGAATGTGTATCATTTCCTCCCCATAATTTTGAGAATATTTTTGAAGACAATGACACATTCTGACTCTTTAAGAACAAAACAATTCAATTTTAAAATCACAGAGTGACAGCAATCAAAGTTCTGAAGTGATGCAGTTCGCCTCAACACTTGTTCGAAATGTCATTAGAAAACCAACATATAGCAGGTTGTTATGGCAACTGGAATACCAGAGTTTATAACATCACTGTAATTAATGTTATCCAAACGTTATTAATCTTTCAACATCACTCACATCCTCTGAAGGAACAGCGGTTCTGGTTCTCCTAGGATTTTTCAATCGTGTAATCCGTTGCAGCTTTTCTTCACATTTTATTTTTAAATAGATCTTCCTCTGACTTTGCTTTAGTGAAATTAGTTATTGTTTCTACTTTACTCATTCTATTTTGGCTGCTATTTTTTTTTTGATAAAACTTGAAGTAAAACGAAAAAAGGGATTACAGCTAAAAAACAGAATAAAGTCTAAAGATGGAAAGATTTATATATTCAAACGTGGAGTACCTGAGACAAATATTAAAACGTTTTGCATATAGATTTGTAGTATGAACTCACACTTGCATAGTACTTTGTAATTTTTAAAGCAGTTTTATATATATTATTAACATAATATTATTTAACATAACAACCCTGAGAGGACAAGTAATATTTTCTGAGTGCCTACTATGTAACAGGTAATGTGAACTGCGTACATGAATTTTTTAGTTCTTACAACAACCTGTAAGATAGATGTTGTGGTTTAAAAATATGCCTCCATGACTCAACAACAACAATAACAACAAAATAACCCAATTAAAAAATGGGCAAAGAACTTGAATAGACATTTCTCCAAAAATGATGCACAGATGGCAAACAAGCACACGGAAGATGCTCACTATCACTAATCATAGAGAAATGCAAATCAAAACCACAGTGAGATATCACCTCACATCAATTTAATGGCTACTATTAAAAAACAGAAAATAACAAGTGTTGGCAAGGATGCAGAGAACTGGAACCATTGTGCACTGTTGGTGGGAATGTAAAACGGTAAAGCCATTATGGAAAAACAGTATTGAGGTTCCTCAAAAAAATTGAAACTAGAATTACCATATAATCCAGCAATCTCACTTCCGAGTATATATCCACAATGGAATTGAAAGCAGTATCTTGAAGATATATTTGTACACCCATGTTCATAGCAGTACTATTCACAATAGCCAAGAGGTAGTAATAATCCAAATGTTCATTAATAGATGAATGGATAAATAAAGCGTGATATACACATACAATGGGATACTATTCAGCCTTAAAAAGGAAGAAAATCCTTTCACATGACACAACATGGATGAATCTATAGGACATTATGTTAAGTGAAATAAGCCAGTCACAAAAAGATGCATACTGTATGATTCCACTTATATAAGGTACTTAGAGTTGTCAAATTCATAGAAAGAGAAAGTAGAATGGTAGTTACCAGGGACTGGATGGAGAGGGAAAATGGGGACTTTTTAAATGGGTATAGAATTTCAGTTTTGCAAGATGGCAATGTTCTGGAGATCTGGTGTACAACAGTGTGAATATACTTAGCACTACTGAAATGTACACGTAAACATAGTTAAGGTGGTAAATTTTATGTTATGTGTTTTTTTTTTTTTTTTGCCACAATTTAAAACTATGCCTCCAAATTTCTCCTTCCTTTAAAAGGTGTAGCCAGTTCATCTCCTTCCCCTTGAATGGGGATTGGGCTTAGTAATTTGATTCTAATTAGTCCTGTGGCAAAAGTGAAAAGACATGACATCCAGTACTAGGTCATGAAAGATATTGCTGCTTCTGGCTTATTCTCTTTTTGCTGTTTTTTTTATGGAGGTGAGGAGAAGTGGATCCTCCAGCCCCAGTCAAGCCTTCAGATGACTGTAGTCCTAGTTCATATCTTAATTGCAACTTCATGAAAGACCCTGAGCTGGAAACCACCCAGCTAAACTGACCCACAGAAACTGAATATAATAAATGTTTATTCTTGTTTTAAGCCACTAAGTTTTGGAGTCTTTCATCACATAGCGATAAATCACTCATGCAATAAGTCTTTTACCTTCATCTGAAGCAGTGAAGGTCTCTGGGTGTTAGGAGAGCTCCTGAGGCTCTTCTGTTGAATTGTGGTTTTGATGCTGTGTCTGTAGTCTGTTCTGAACACTGGCTCCAGGTCAGAATTAGACAAGTGCCTTCTGTGAATTACCTGCAGTCTTAGCATTATGAACTGTATCTGGGAGCTGGCTGTCCTGTAACCAAAGGGCTGCTGGATTTCTTTGCGTTCCTTTATCCTCTTTCTTCTTGTGCCATCAAGAAATATGAATGCCTATGGGGTATTCTCACTGAAAGTTCAATCACATGTGACCCAGTGAGTTTAGATATCGGTGGTCACATCCCAATATTATGCTATATTCAAAGAAAGTTTTCATTCACCTTTGTGAAGAATGTGAAAGGGCATAATAGTTATACATCTGGGAAACATCTAAAAAGCCAACAAGAAAAGAAAACCCAACCTCATCTCCATTGGAAAACGTGGGGAACCATCCAGGAATGTCATTTGAGAACAGCTTTCCCCAGTCAGACTACAAAAATTTTATCCTTCCCTCTTAAGTGTAGGGATTAAGCTATAAATTCTAGAGGGTGAGGCAACTTCAACTAACCTTGGTGTTCTGGCTGCCTGAGAATTGTATTGCTTCTTAGAAGTTGGAAAATGCCTGTGGATATAATGTTTAACTGTTTTAAAATATTCTTTTTAAATGAATGAGCTCACTTTACTGCTCATATTTATGAACTCTTTGGGTGGGAAAAAGGAACTTCCCCAGACTTAAAAATTTGTAATGATGGCATTTTAAAAAGAATTAAGTTTTGCATATCTTAAAAAAGAAAATAAAATTGAAGCTGTCAGAATTTTAGTTTATTTACCAGGGTCACATATCAAGAATAAAGGGGCCAGGCCGGGCATGGTGGCTCACGCCTGTAGTCCTAGCACTTTGGAAGGCCGAGACGGGTGGATTGTTTGAGCTCAGGAGTTCGAGACCAGTTTGAGCAAGAGCCAGACCCCGTCTCTACTAAAAATGGAAAGAAATTATATAGACAGCTAAAATTATATAGAAAAATTAGCTAGGCATGGTGGTGCATACCTGTAGTCCCAGCTACTTGGGAGGCTGAGGCAGTTGGATTGCATGAGCCCAGGAGTCTGAGGTTGCTGTGAGCTAGGCTGACACCATGGCACTCTAGCCCAGGCAACAGAGTGAGACTCTGTCTCAAAAAATAAATAAATAAATAAATAAAAAATCAAAATCAAATCAAATCAAATAAAAATAAAAAGAATAAAGGGGCCTAAGGCTACAAATATAGATAATGGTGATGATTATTTTTTGCTCCTAAAAACCCATGCTTACTTTCTACAATCCTGGGGAATTATTACCTTCATTCTAGGGACATAGAAGCTGATTCTAGGAGAGAGGTTAAGTAATTTGTCCATAGTTACACTGCTGGTTAGGACCAGAATTCAGGTCAGAAGTCTTAGACTAATACTCTTTTACATGACACCATGTTGCTTTCCTAATTAGGTAATATATTTTGTGATGCTCTTGAAATATAAATTTGAATAAGGTAATAATATAGAAAATATCCCAGCTTTAAGGAAATATGTCAGGTACATAAAATTAAAATCAGATTCTTGGATTTTTCATTGAGGATCTCAAATTTTATTTTATTTTATTTTTTAAGACAGGGCCTCACTCTGTCACCCAGGCTAGAGTGCCATGGGGTCAGCCTAGCTCACAGCAACCTCCACCTTCTGGGCTCAAGTGATCCTCCTGCCTCAGCCTCCAGAGTAGTTGGGACTATAGGTGTGCACCACCATGACTGACTAATTTTTTAATTTTTTTGGTAGAGATGGGGTCTCCTTCTGTTGCTCAGGCTGGGAACTCCTGACCTCAAGCAATCCTCCCACCTCGGCCTTCCAAAGTGCTAGGATTACAGGCGTGAGCCATTTCACCCAGCCAAAAGTGAGATCATACTGCATGTATTATTTTTTTCCTTAAGAATGTCTCCTGGGCATCTTTCCTTGTCATTACACGTATACTATTTATTCTTTCTTGAACAGCTGCATGGTATTTCATTGTATGATTATATATACTTTAATTTATTTTTCCAATTTAATATTTAGGTTGCTTCTAATTTTTTGCTACTCCAAGCAATGCTGCAATAAATAACCTGTGCATATATCTTTTTGCACCTGTGTTTTTCTGTGGAATAATTTCCCAGTAGTGGAATTGGTAGTTTAAAGGATCTGTGCATTTTAAATGCTGATAGATATTGCTAAATTGCTCTCCAAAAAAGTTATAGCAATTTACACTGTTACCAAATTTGTATGAGAGTGTGGCTTTGCTCTAAATTAATACTAACCGTACCTGGTCTCTCAATACACCTTGGGATTCCTAGTATATATTTTTTATAGTTTCTCTATTTTACTGCCTAAAATGTTGCCAGGTCCTTTATAGTACTGAGACTCCTAATTTAATCCTGCCCTCCTGATCTCAGGAAATGATCTCACCTTCTCCGGTCATCTTCAATGCGATGATCTTTCATCCTCTTGCTTGTTGCTTCATGATCTCGAGATTACTGCCATAGCTCCACACATTACATCTGCATTCAGGAAAAAGGTAGAAGGATGATGCCACCTGCATCTATCCCTTTTTGCATCAGAAAAGTAAAGCCTTCTTAGAAGATCCCCAGTAAACTTCCTATTACATCTTTTTGGCCATAACTGGGTCTGATGGCCATTTCTAGCTGCAAAGGGAGTTTGGGATATTCAGTATCTGGAAAAGTGGAATAAGATAGTCACAAATATTTGTAACAATATTGATTTATGCTGCCACTCAAAATAAAATAAAGATGCTATTAGTATGGAAGAAAGGAAGAATGGATATTGAGCAGTAACTCACAGTATTTGCCAACAATATATATTTGCTTACTACAAATTTGTTGAATATCTAGTCTAAGAATAAGGTCAGCAACCTGCCACTGCACTCTCCAATGAATGGGAACCACTGATATATGAATTAGCTATTCAAAGTCACAGTTTGTTTCTAAGTTACAAATTCTGGATATCTTCATCTAGAATTGTACTTGTGTCCTGATGGGGGCCACAGAGTACACATATCATGTTGAATGAATTTTTTTTCTCATTTGGATTCAAATTGAATTTGTCATCTCTGAGGGACAGATGTTATGCATCAAACAAGTGACAGATTGTAGCTTTAATTTAAACAGTAAGTAAGATTTAGTTTATAATATGCTTGTATTTATTGGAGAAGAAAATCCAATGATGTCACCCAAGTACTTTCTGGATCAGAGTAAAAAAGTTTTTTTAAATGATAAAGAAAGCAGAGGACAGCCAGATACTAGCATGCCCCATGAAAGAATGGTGAAGATAGTAGTGACAGGTGTCTGCTGATTTGGATTTGGAATGAACAGCACCAGTGACAATGACAGGACTAAGGTAGTGTAGGCAGCTGTGAATAAAGTTGAAAGAAGAAAACAGTCATGGTAAGTGGGGGGACAAGGACAAAGCAAGGTGGGTGGTGGTACAGGCAGAGAGCAGCGCTCCTCCTCCCCCAGCCCTTCGCCACAACTAGAGTCTGGTTGGTTAGTTTCTCTGTAACCCGGTTGAGTCCTGTGTCAGATGAACAGGTAGTCATGTTTGAGTTTGAATGTTAAGTCATGAAGGAGCATCATAACACCTAGAGTTGCAGCCTCTCAGTTGAAGCAGCCATGTCCTTTGATTTCTTCTTTTCTTTGTTTTTTGAGGTGAAAACTCATCCAGTAAAGTGCATGAAATGCTTTAACCCTAAATGCACATTTGGTAAATTTTTAGATACGCATACACCTTTGTGAACCACTTCCCAGATTAAGATATGGAACATCCCTTCGAGTGCTAGAGTCACAAAGAAGTTCAGCAGGACCAAGTTCTGCCAACCAATGGGTTTAAAGAGTTTGTATAACACTCTTACCACCATCACAGTGTTTGATGGTTGAAGTGAATGAATGAGACGGATGAGGTGATGATTAACTGGAGTGACGATTAGCTTCTAATTTTTTGCTATTATAAATACTTTTAATGAATAGCTTTGTAACTCAAGTTGTTTTTCCCATTTTAGGGTATTTCCTTAGGGTAGATTTCCTTAGCAGATTAAAAAAGTAAACTTTTTAATATACATTGCCATATTTGTTTACCTAAAAGGAACCGTGGCTGCCATGGGAATGTGCTTTTTAGTCCTCCAATCACAAGAGCATAATTGACCAAGGGTCTGTTCAAGTGCTTCTCGGGGCCTGCTTCCGGCAGGTGCTCTAGCGTGGCGGGGATACTAACGCAGGCCTGTTCCTGAAAGGACTCCTCTGATGGCTGCCATTAGCCGGAGGGCTCCCCCTGGCCTTGCAGGACCTTCCTGAGGCTGCCAGGCAGTTTATAAAGTGTACACCCAACCTCCACTCCCTCCCTTCACTTGAGGTCAACCTTCCTCAGCTCCCTCTCCATTTTCTCTCACACAGACATTCCCCCTTATAGAATTCCTGCATGTTTAATCCAGTCTTAGCATCTGCTTCTCTAAAGACCCAGGCAAACGCAGTTATATTTGCTTCTCCTTATTCCTGCAAGTGGTCTACGAGAGTGAGTGTTTTATTTCATCTCCATCAGCATCTGATAGTTTTAAAATTTTTGCTACTTTGCAAAATGAAGAGAAGGATCTTCCTTTGATTTGCATTTTTAAATAGTGAAGTTTTACATTTTTGTCTCATGCTCTTCAGCCATTTGGATATTCTCATCTGTGAATTGTCCTTGCAGAATCCATGGAAACACAGCACTCACTGTGCAAAAGGCACCTTTTGATAGGTGTGGTCTCCACTGGCTTCTCCTCATTGTAGTTGCCTGGAAGTGCAACCAGCTGCTACACTCCAGAGGAGTGACACATGACTGCTGCATGAGCTCTAGGCTGAGTGACACTGAAATGAGCCAGTCAGTTCCTTTGTGAAGTATAAAGATCTAACCGTGTGTTCTCGCACATGGTCCTGTGGGAAGTAGAGGAAACTAGCATTTTAGAGAGAGTACCTACTGTGCGCTAGGTACCTACGTTCTCATTTAGTCTCATGTAGTAGGTCTGATTTTCAATATTGTACTGATAAGGAAAATTACGTTCAGAGACTTGTCCCAGTTGCACATATGAACAAAGAGCGGACAAACTTAAGTTGAAGTTGCTCATACCCTTTTGTTACGTCAAACTTCTGAGGCACCTCTGACCTCAAGCATTTTGCATCATGCCTATGTTTTTTCTACATTCTGCGTTGTATTGCACAGCTATTTGCTTGCCTGGATTATAAATTCAGATCCCACTCAGTAAACAATCAGTAATGAACGATGTTGATGATGACTTAGCTTGATTTTCTGGAATTTGAGTCAGCCTGAAAAATTGACTATAGCTTTCTCAGACACCAAGCTCTTCTTAAAAGTGGAGATGTTCAGCATTTCATCTATCAACGCTGTCTAAAGATATCTCTTCAAATGAAATTGAAAAACAACTTCCTCCAAAGAAACAACCCATCAATGAGCAAGAAAGCAAAAACAAACCTCTGAAAATCCTTATACGAAAGATGTCCATTTTTAAAAAAGTAAAATATTACACTATTTGACTCCCAAATCAAAGGATTTTGAGGATAAAGGAATCAAGTTCTTCTTTGTAAAACCTCAATTATGTTCAGGGTCATGAAAAGATCTTACTACTTGGCCTTGAGTCTTCTCAATTTGGATATCTAAGTGTTCTAAGTCCCTATTCCCCACCTCAGTATTGTGTGATGAGTTAATAAGGAGAAAATATTACTGCATTCTCAGTTTTCACATCTCTAATAAAGGCCATATTTTAAAGAAAGCAGTTATGGAACTTTGCACATAATCTAGGTTTAAAGGCAAATTAAATACATAAAAAACTAAGCCAGACAGCAGAGTTTAGTTACCTGAGAAACAACTACTAAATTTATCTCTTCAGTCAGGAACATAAGATAAATGCTTCAAAAAACTCACTATGCTTTTGCTTTCAATTTTGCTTTAGGCCTTATTAAATAACACCTTCAGCAAGAAATGTACATGTATAAATTTAAAGCCATCCTGATCAGAATGCGCTATAATAACTCGACTATGTAAAAAATTTGTCTTTTTGCTACTGGATGAAGCTTATCTTTCTGTCAGTTTCAGCAAAGTGATTTAGTTGCAAGGCATTGCTATTTCACTCTATCTTGGGTACGGGTTATCCAAGTCAGGGATGGTAGAGACTACAGGCTCCAAGCAGCCTCAAGGTGTGTGCAGACTGCGTAGGTCCTTCCTGTACACAGGAGTCGTCCCTCAGCAACAGCTGCCCAAAACTAAGCGACAGGGGGCCAGCGGATTGCTACGCTTCACCATCACTGCTTCTCCAGATTTCTTTTGCGTTTCTTTCCCTTTGCCTTCCTTGATGCATTGTTGCCGAGATAGTTCTCTCTTTGCTTTTCTCTTACCCTGTTCAACAACCTACCTACACCATTACCTCGAGTCTACTCTCCTCTGTGCTATCTTCAGTTTCTGTCTCTTTTCTTTGGGAGTTGCAAACCTCGCTGGTTCTCACTGTCACAGCTTCTGTAATGAAATCCTGAGGATAAGGATAAATGAAATCTGGTGTCCTTTTGAAACCGGATGGATCTTACTTTCTCCTCCATACAAAAAAATTGTCTATCATTTACGATGGTAGTGTGATTTTGTGATCGTTTAAGTTAGCAAAGAGTAAAGGGAGGTATAAGAAGTTGTGGATCCTAGAGGACCCTCCCTCTGCTGCTGGACCAGGTCCTGTTTTTAGTATTTGACCAAGTTCCTTCTCTTCAAATCACATGGGTGGTATTTTCCTCTTTGGGGATTTTCCAAAAGCAAAAGCAATCATCTCAATCACTTGTCATTCAAACAGGATGAGATCTGAGGATGGTTGTTACACGAGTTATGCCAGCTGGGCCAAGCAAATGTAGCTGGCATGCTGCACAAGCATGATGTGGGATTGTGATCATAACACAACTTATTTTCTTCCCTCCTACTGTTTCTTTAAACTTTGTTAAGTGGGGAATAATCTTTCCCTAATCTTGGTTAAAGCTACCCAACCCATGATTTTTCTATTCACTCTTAAGTAATAGCTGATCTTAGAGTTACTTTAAGTTATAACCAGGAATTCGCTTTACAACTGTAATGTCCAGGTCAGTGTTATCAAAACTCCATGCCTGTCTGATGTTTTTTTCCTCCCTTCTTTCCCAGATATGATTGTTTCTTCCTGGGAATCCTCAATGGGGAAGGGGGGTGGTCCTTCAGTGCCCCCCAACTATAGATCTTGGTCTCTAATTCCTGCTCCGGGGAGTAGAAGCTCGGGGAGGGTGGGAAGACTGGGGCATAGCAAAGTTCTTGCTTGGCTAGGTGGCTCCTGGCTCTCTGGGCCCAGGGGGTAGCTGAAGCTGGCATCTCTGTGTAGGCCTGACAGATGATCACTGCTAACTGTTTTTTCTCCTTTGTGGGCTTCTCAGAGGTGCCTGCTGGGTGGCTCTTCTCCTCCAATTCTCTTTACCCAGAAAGAATCATCTTTCTTTTGGGTGATTTCCTGAGACCCTTTGCCCTAATCTTTGGACATGATGTGCTAAGTCTCCAGCCACATCTTGAGGTCTCTTCACCCCTCCAGGTGGCCCTATTGGACAAGAAATCTATACTGGCTCTTCTCCACCTGCCTACATCTGGTCTATGGGGAACAATCATTCATCCCAAGCCTAGACAGACTCTGGGAGATCAGGCTCATCTGATCACAAAAGGCCTTTCCCTGGGACCACTTCTGAAGCAGTGGTTAGTTAGTCCTTCTGCCCTCTCCGTTTCCCTGGGGGATGGGACCAGGTGCCAGGCCCCAGTCTATACTGCACTTGCTCTATCAAAGTGAGGCACCAGGCCAAGTCAGAGAACATCTATCAGAGCTCTCTGAGAGGTTCCCTTGAAGCCTTTCTCACTTTACCTGGGATGGAGGGTAGAACCTCTCACCTCTCCTCTGAAGGGGGAGCTCCGACTCACAGCAAGATAACTTGTCTCTTCAAAGAAATCTTTTTACCAAACTCTCTTCAACCTCTTTCTCTGTTCTCCTTCTATATGTGATTTCATTTATGAGTCTTGTATTAGTAGGGGTTTTCTAGAGAAACAGATATATATATATATATATATATATGCAGAGAGAGAGAGAGAGAGAGAGAAGGGGAGATGTTGGTCAAAGGGTACAAACTTTCAAGTACAAGATGAAGAAGTTCTAGAGATCTAATGTATAGTATGGTAACTACAGTTAATATATTGTATACTTAAATTTGCTAAGAGAGTGTATCTTAAGTATTCTCACCACACACACACACACACACACACACACAATGTTAACTATGTCAGGTGATAGATATGTTAATTAGCTTGATTATAGGAATCATTACACAAGTACTCAAGGTACATCTACATCAAAACGCCACACTGTACACCTTAAGTATACACAATTTTTTTGTAAGTCATACCTCAATAACACTAGGAAAAAAAAAAACAACCCAAATGTCTTTGAACAGAAAACAGCAAAAAAAAAAAAAAAAAAAAAAACCGAGAAAAAATCTGGAAGAAGGCAAAATGGTCCTCACGGTTATTCTGCCCTGGAACCCTTGTTTCGCCTTCTCTCATTTATCCTCATCTATCACAGTCCTGCCCTCAGCAGAGACTGGAAATGGCTGACTTGAGTTTTCCACAGCAACCACTGGCAGCAGCTCCGGCCTGGCAAAGACCCTCTCTCACCCTCCCTGGAAGGCCACGAGGACATGAGCAAGGGGAGCCTCCGATTCTACTGCAGGGAGATGAGCTGGGTTTTCTGCGTTTCAGATGGGAATCTGGAATACATTTTTCCTTCAAAATTTTATTATAAATGGTGCCCAGGTTCTAATTTATTTGTTGTTAGCATAGAATCTTATTTCAGGTACATTCTGGTTGAGTGGGATTGTGCAGCTGGTCCGAAGTTCTAACTACCTTGATATTATTTTGGGAAAAACTATTTGGAATTCCAAACAGTTGGCTCATAACTATGTATGTGCACACACTTGCAGCTGGGGTGGCCTGTATTTATTTGGTCTGCCTTTAGTCTGTAAATGTGGTAGAGTACAAAACATAAGAAAGCAGTAACTCAGTATTGCAGGAAACTATAGGAAAAAATGAAGCACAAGCATTGAGTCAGTTCTTAGCAGCAATTTGATGTGCCAGTGCATTTCTACCTGTTTAAGCTGGAAGCTCTTTGTTCAAGCAAAATCTGTCATAGATCCAGTGATGTAAAACAGATAAAAGTGAAGCCATCCTGGCTAAAGTAGAGATGGGTGTTGGAGCCTGGTGTACTTAGTCCACCCCACCTACATGATTGCCACTGAGGCAAGCTCTGTGGAACCTCTGGGTCTATAGGTCACAGTTTGAAACCACTGTGATACATTTCCTGCCTTGGGGTGCTAAGTAAATTCAACAATCATGCTCAAACTGCGGTGCAAGAATACCTGGATATTAAGGGAGTACAGTGGGCACCGTCCAGAAACAGTAATGTTTTCAACGCATCGTAACGAATCTGTGAATTCTTGCTAAATCAGATGCCATAGCGTGGTCCTTGGCCTCTTTGCTATCAGATTCATTTATTGCTCTTCCCTGCTCTGTTTCCTTATTCAGGAGGCTGATCCCTGCAGGCTGTGTTTTCCCAGGTTCTTGATGAGTTTGACCAAGGGGAGGCCAAGGCAGGAGATTGAAGAGAGAGTGGGAGGGAAAAGGCAAAGTATTTTCCCTCCCCACCTTCTCACCCCTCACCCTGCCATAAACCTCCCACACAGGCACCCCTTCCCGCTCACCCCCTCCCCACCCAGGATGGGGTGATGTTTCTGACAGGGGCCATGTCTCCTCTGGGGCTCCGACTCCCCTAGACCAGTCTTTCATGGCTCTATCCTTCACTGATAGCAAGCACCAAAAATCTAACAAACATTTAGGGGAGAAAATCTTAAAACTGAGAATATTCTGTCCCTTCACTTAAGACTTTTTCCCCCTGGAAACTGGGTGGTGAGAAACGCCATTTTTTTTATTTTTTTTTTATTTTTAGTAGCAGAATACCTGTCTTCCAAAGAAGCATAGTTTGAAAATCAGGACATCATTGAAATAAATTTAACATTTTGACTTTGTGAGCCTTTGAATAAAACAAGACTGTGCTGGTAATCATTTCAGTTGGAACTGGGGCTGTTTTGAACTCCTGCCTTTAGCAGCAGTGGTTTGGAGACAGGGCCCAGCAACAGCACTGCTCCGGCTTCCCTCCGGCACCCGGCACTTCCTTACCCAGGAAACACAGCCTCACGTGGAGCTCCCGAGGTGCTGACAGTCTTAGAACATTCTACCTTTCCTTTTTCCCTAGTTTATTTATAGGATCTATATTTTTGAACTTTTGATTCAAATTTGGATCAACTTTGATCTCCTGATTCTGGAAAGGGTGGAGACTGAAATGCCAACCCATTTAGCTTAATGTCTCAAGATGCTGAGAGCTTTTAGGGGGAAGGTAGGAAGGGACTGGCTGTCTTGGGCAAACAAGAACAAGGGAAAGGGAACAATCACAGCCACTAGAGGAGGATAGGTTGATTGTTCTCCTCTTTCATAGAGTCCTTATTCTGAATGTCATTTGCGAAGCTGACTGGAAAGGCCACATGCCAGTTGCCTTGATTGCAGATGGACATCATGGCATCAATAAAATTTTCTAAGATTCTTGTAATAGAATCTCTTTGTCTTCTTTTAAGTTAACTCAGGACCTCAAAGGCTCACAGCTACTGGGCAGGCAATCCTGGCCTTGGTAATCAGATATTCCATAAATTTTCAGAAAACCTACTCTTGGGGCTAGACATTATCTTATCCATATTTTAACTGGTGAAAATTAGAGGAAAAAATTATAATTTTGGTGAGAAAGGCCATATCTAAACAGCTGGTGTTGAGTGTGCCAGCCCAGTGTTGCCCTAATTTAGATACTGAACCTTTCAGTCTGTAGCCCAGTCCCTCAACCAAGGGGAGCTGAGGTTGAGGTTAAGCCAGGCAGCTTTTCTCTGCCATTACCAGCATGTGGACTCTGGAATGACCCCGTCGACCTTGGCATGAGGTGTGCCCAGCTAGCTGCAGCCTTTGTGCTTATCCCCCCATCCATCCCTGGGCCGGGCTAGGATTCTGCTCTGGTTCCATGTTGTTACCTCAATTCTCTGTTGAAACCAGAGTCCTGCTCTGAGATCAGCTTTTTGTCCAGGGCTGGATTTACAAACCCTTGCCTGCCCTTTCTCCCTTTAACCCTGAGGTACTGTTTCACCCAGACGAACACCTCTCCTGCTCATTCCCAAAGCAAGATGCTGCTATACACCTAGAAACCAGGGTACACCATTGTCCTGAAAATGCTAGGGCCAAGTTCCAACTCACAAATAAGATTATGTGCGTATCAGTTCTCCCTTGACTGCTATAATGTGGACTGCTGGTCACCCTTCTGGGGACACATCCTATAACCAGATTAGTTTCCTCGCAGCCCCAGTCTTAGTCAATTGCCTCTGCCTTCCAGAATGAGATTAGGTACCCAGCATAGATTCCCAGGCTAATGCCACTCCATTCCTAACAGCCTAGACTTGGTATCCTGCTAGTGAGAAGATGTAATGTGCATTTTTCCTAAATGGAAATACCTTTATTTTTTCCGATGAGGATGAGACAAGATTATTGTAAAGACATAGAGATGTGGAAGTTCTTCCTACCACAAATCACCCTTCTGATTAGTAATGTTAACAGTTTATATTGCTGTAATTCTCCCAGAGCTTTTTAATGGAAGTGTAAATGTAAACACACATCACACTCCTACATTTAAAGCAGAAATTGGATTATACTTTTCTGTAACCTGCTTTTCATTTTAACTTTACGATTTATTGTTGGACATCATCCTGCCCTCATTTTAAATCTGGACTCTCTTTGGCTCAACTTCAGAGTGGTGTATGATTTAAGCAGGAAAAAAATAATTCTTCCTCTTTTTATAGTCTTTTGGGGGGGTATATTTTTAAAATTATTTATAGTGATAGGTTCTACAGAAATAGATGTTTTTTATTGAGACCATCAAAACCCTCAGTGTTTTAATGATTCTGCTGATTAGTGGAAAACACATGAAGGCATGTCAACCTGTCAAGCAAAAGAAAGTGCTCTCTCTCCCTAATGTAAATGGATTACATAAAGGCCTGATCTCCCACTGCATCAAGTTATGGTGTTTCATGCTCTAAAGACCAGGTAGGTATGACTTCGCACAGTTCTTGCAGAATGTTGAATTTTTAAGCCGAAGAACCAAATTTTAAAACTGTCATAAATCTGAGTCTGGCTTTCAGAAGGCAAGAATGCTATTTTTAGTGTGTCTGGATTGCAGTCTTTCCCTTTGGTAGTTGATGATGACTGCACAGTAAGAATGAAAAATGAAACTTCTGGAGATTGGATAGCTAAGGAGATTGAAAATAACACCCAGACAGTGGAGCCTTTGGGTCACTAATTTGAATTCAGCTCAGATCAGTGATGACTACAAATTGTTCTGTCTGATGGCAGTGAGGCTTGCAGAAAATACATTCTTCATCGTTATCTATGTTAATTATCCCTATATGCTTGTCTGGAGCCAGGTTTGATGATATAGATTGTAATCCCCTAGAGGGCAGGGACCTGTATCTGCATAATACACTTTTTATACCCTCATGTAGATGAGTGTTGATTAGATGATTTTGATTAGGGAGATAAAGGAGTGCTCTTTCTGGGGTGTGAAATTGGGACTATCAAGCATTCCTGTGAAATATGAGAGTAACATCCCTTCCAGTTTGTTATGAGTGGCCTTGGAAATAGTTTAGTCCCACATAATGACAAATAGTCTCCTTTTCCAGTCCAGTCAGCAAACACTACAGCACGCCCCTGAAATGCAAAGACAGACAAGCTCCACATTTCTTTTCTTTTTTCTGATTTGCACACGTCTATTGGGGTCCAGCTCAAGACCCACCTTTTTCATTGTTTTTCTTGAGCCCTTTAACCCCCCTGGACTCTAACACATGTGAATTCCATTTATTTTGCTTGTGTTCAATGTTGTCCTCTGCTGATATTTGTCTTTTTGTGAATGTGTCCTGTCTCCTCATGTACAGGCAACCTTTTTGAGGTTCAAGACCATGTTTTACATCTTCTTGTAGCCTCCCCACCTATTAATACAATGTTTGCAACGGTTGGTGCTAATATTTGTGGATTTTATTAATAATGTTGTTGAACCATTGAATAAAAGTGTCAATTAAAAGTTTGCATAGTCTTTTATGTTAACTGTTATTATGTGAGTTATGCTTCTTTTCCGACTGTTTTAATACCATGTTACTAGTGCCGTGGAGGTGGCGCCCCTGGTGATCACTGCACAAATCTGGAGATCTATTCATACAGACGATGGCTACCAGCAGGTGCCTCTGAGGGCGCTGGAAAATGGAAGTCAAGGAATAATAGCGCCAGTGATCACAAATAAAATGTTTGTTAGTAACTGCAACGGGCTAGGCAGGGAAGAATCCTAACACAATTGTTTTTGGACCAAAACCAAATATGACAGGGACAATATTTTTCAGTACTTCTTCCACCCTGTTTTGCCCATCTCAACGGGATTGTTTTTCTTGGAAAGCTCAGTTTGTCTCCATCCGCAGCCCTCTACACAGAGTTTGACTTTTGTCAACCCAGCTCTTGAGTTTTTGTGAAGCAGAATCAGGAAACTGTATCGAGATGGACAGGATTGGAGAGCAGAGAGGACAAGGGAAGGAAAAACAATCCATAGTCTTGATTGCTGGACTTGGTTGGGAGGTTGAGAGAGTCAAGGCTCTAGAGCAGTGTAGGCTGGGAGAGGTTTTAGAGGAGAGCAGACAGGGGTCCCCAAAGTGCTGCAGAGAGTATGAGTCGGACTCCCTCTAATGCTCGCATGTCAAGATAGGCTAAGTTCTGCTGCTTGCAAGTAGCAAACAATCCCTGAATCTCCGTGGTTTTACACAACAAAAATTCATTTCTTGCTCAAAGTCTGGCGTAGGTCCTGGTGACTCTTCAGAGCAGGCGTCCTTCATGTAGTGACTTGGTGGCCCCAGCTGCTTTGATCTCATGACTCTACTTTCATAAGAATGGCAGGGGAGGAGAGGGCACAGAGACCTCACAATCACTCCCTCAAGCTTTCATTAGGAAGAGACTTGCTTGCAGCCCACTGCCCGTACCTGGCCTTGTGGCCTGCTGACTGCAGGGGCCTGGGAAGCTTAGGCTTCCCTGAGTCTGGAAGGCAGGAGCTGTGGATAGGTGAGCTCTGCTAATATCATCGGCCACAGGCTCTACAGAGGCACACAGAAAGACTGGAATGGCTTTTACTTTTGTGGGGCTGGGCAGTGTCTCTTACAGGTGACACTCTCTGAGTCTGGGCCACAAAGGGACCTGAAATATATCTGGCTCATACAGAGAAAGGGAAAAAAGCAACTGTATGTAATAAACCTTCCTTAAGAGTTTCTGAAAAACACAATAATTGTTATCTTTTTAAATTTTTTTCAAGCCCACTTAGAGCATTATATCTTGTTAAATATTATAAAAGCTTTTCAATTTTTTGCCTCCTTGCTCTTTCTCTCTCTCTTTTTTCCTTCAGTGAGAAAATATTCACAAATGCTGTTATTCCCATGACTTATTCTGAGGAAGTTTTAAATTTGGTTTTATTTCCTTTGCTTCCTTGATATTCACTTTATTAGGCATCTTAAGATGGAGAAAAGGTTACAAATTCCCTTTAGTGTCATTGAAAAGAAGCTTGTCTAGGATGACATAAATGTGACGGTCATTCATGATTCCTTTGAGCTTTATGACTCTTCCAAGAAAATAAAAAGTCTATATTGCAAATCCATAGGAGAAACGAAGCTGGCAGGATGTGCCTAATGTGATTTTTTAGCAAGTGTATTTCATTCAGTAGAGGACAAAAGAATATAGAAGTACCCACAATTTTTTTGAAAAATAGAATAAATTATGAAACAATTTTAGATCTTTCTGCAGTTTTCTCAATAGGAACAACTATATTTTAGGCGAGATCATGTGATTATTCGTGTCTTGACAACATTTCAACAATTTCAACAGGTGGCACATACCATTAACAACAACAAAGAAACCACAACCCCTGGTTGGGGTAAGTAAGAGTGAGAGAAGGCACGATTGAATACTTCAGTATGCAATTACATTTTCTGCATAATTAGTCATAAATTGAGCATCCAAACATAGATGCATGCGTAATTAATTATGACTTACTTAAAAGCACTCAGGTTGTGACACTTTGTTCTTCATTTCCTGCAAATCAAATTACTGAAGTTTTCACTTCATTTCAAAATAATTTTCCCTGCATTATTTTCAAAAACTTCTACTGAGATATAGGGTTGATTGCAATATAAATAATTGATGCAGTGAGGTAGGTACCAGTCAGGGAAGGGGAGATAGGGATGGTGTATGAATGCATAAGATTGCAGAGGGTTAGCAGAACTCATTTTGAAGGCAGACAGTGAGGCTAGGGCTGGCTGGGCTAAGATTTTTCATGGTGTTTTTTGATTGGGTTGTCTCATCCAAGGAAAGATGCCACATCAAGAGAAATAATACAAATAAAGTATAATGATTTCATGATTAAGGATCTGGATATGAGGCTAATATTGCCATCTTTTAAAACATGCTCAGTTGAAATATTCTGTTGACTAATGAATATTTTATTTTTGGCAGATTTAGATGGTGTTAATTCCAGATTGCATCTCTTTTCTAACAGAGTCCACTCATTGTTTGAGGAAAGTTGAAATATATTGCCTGGACACGTGTGTTGTCCACATTATTGCCTCTGTTCGAATGTTATATGATGACACCTCAATAACTATGTCTATTGCAAGGGCTTCTAATTGTTGCCACTGTCTTTTCAGGCATGAACAGTCATGAAAGCTGAGTGATTTATACCTAGTAGGCTTCTCTGTATATAGACTCCAAGCCAGTGCTCTATAACCATTCCCAATAAGTATGCCTAATAGTGTGGACATTAATATCTTTGGAAGTCTGGGGCCATATCTCAACCTTGTCCCTTCAGAAAAATGGGAAAATTCTTTATTTTTTATGCCAGAAATTTATGTGAATTCTTTATTCTGTATTTATTTATGTCTATTTTAACATAAAAAATTTAAATCATAAACTGTGGGAAAAAATAAAAAAAATGATTTCTACCTAACTCATTGGCTGAGTATCTTTCACAATGAGTTTCTCACCTGCGGAAAGTCCAGATGAGTGGTAAAGATCTAGCACAGCACATCAGTTTTGGTGTCTGAGCAATTTCCCTTAATATTTCAAGAACCTGAACGCATATATCTGGAGTTTGTATATGTGTATATCTACAGACTTTTCAGTTTTATGAGCTATGTCAATGCTGTCAAAGAGGAGGTTCAGGGCATTTTCATGCAACTGTTGGTGAAATTTTAATAATGATACCTTCTCACTAAGAGCTGGTCGAGTCAATTCTGAATGTATCTGCCCCATTTTTACCAGCTCATTGAACAGAGTGAGAAGATCGAGAACCAGATACTTTGGATTGAGGCATGCTTGATGAACACAATGTCTACTGCTCCAGTCAGATTGTGCAATGGTTTTGATGCATTTTACCGCTTCCACAGTATTGTTTGTCACAGATTTCATGCTATTTGCACGTGTCCATGCATTCCTCCCCAGTCAGTATCAGGGTCAGTTAAAAAAAAAAAATCTCATTATCTAGTTGGAAGCTTATTCATTGGATAGAATGATATGAACATCATTAAACATTTTGGAAATCAGCATGGGATTTCCTCATTACAAGTATAGGAAATAAATAACAATTACAGGGCAAATTCCTTCATCTCTACACATTCTTTGAACTGTAAGGTAAAAAGAACTGGGTTAACCGTAATTCCTCAGTTGGTTACTTATCTAAATGTGCATTTTTACCCCAGGCTCATGCAACCATTTCTTTAGTATTGCATTCTCCTATGATGGGCTTAACTGGAAGAGGGGCAAACATGTCCATCTCTACTTTGGCTCCAGAGAAAACTTTCTAAATGATTCTGTTCTGTTTCCACCTTGGTTGGGGGCAAGTTTTCACTTTTATTCTCCACTGCACACTGTGTGGTTCTGGAGGACTTAGAGATGCCCAGGATTCTTGGATGATTATCATCAGTTACGGGGTCGGCTGGCCTTCAGGACTCTCCACCCTCTCTCCAGTCTGCAGGCACAAAGTCCTTTTTATCCTGCCCACTTCAAGGCCTTCTAGGAGTCTTCTTTCTCTTCCAATTTAAATTATCCTTTGCACACTGATCTCCCTCTCATCCTTCCCCTTCTTCCATCCAGTCTTTAAATGGAAAGGGCTTATGGCTTTTTTTAGTCTCATTCTCAGGCTAGCACCATCATTGAGTTTTGTTTCTCCTTCTGTTTTGTCTAGAAGAGAGAAAAAAATGGCCTAGAGTATTGTTGAGACAGCAGAGTGAAATACAGAACCTACACACAGATTAAGATTCCAAGATATAATCCTGCCACAAGCCACATTTGTCAGATTTTCTTCCTTTAATTTTAAGGTGACCTTGAAGGAAGCCTCAAGCAATTCTTTGTTTAAAAATGCTTTCCATTCTTTCTCTATTAGGCCACCCTTTTCTTCATCTGCAGCCTCTCTCAGTACCCTGGGATTTGGCTAAACGAAGTTTGGAAATCTCTGGAGTACGTCTTTATAGGGCCTCTTTGAAAAAATGGCCCTTGGTTCTTTCTTTGGGGCAGGAAGAATATTGCTCTTTCTCTCAGTTAGTTTTTTGGAAAGAAATGGCTATGTAGCAGCTCCACATGTGACAGTGTACCAGTTTCACTGGACTTAGTCTGAAAATACAGGCCATTTGTCTGGATCAGAGGCCCTATATTGCAAGGGACTTTTAATATTGCTAATGGGGAGGAAGCTTTTACAGGAGAAGAAAGACAGGAGGAAGACTTCTGAGTCATAGTCAGCCAAAGAGTACTGGCCCGAAAACTGCTTTCATGCCTCCTGATGGGATATAGCTCAGCCCTGGGCCTTGGCACCTCCAAAGCTAGGACCGTGGATGTCTGGATCTGGACAAGGGTGAGCTGGCAGCAAGGTTTTTCTTTAATACCAAGAGTCCTTCACACCCTGTTGATTCAAATCACAGGGATCCACATCCGTTTTCACATCTCACTGATTATTTTGTATATGGCACTGCGTGTTCATTTAGGCTCAAAATTGCATCCATATATTTCCTGCTTTCCATGATCTCTTTTGCTTCATTTGCTTTTCTGAAATACTTCCAATTATTTGGGCACCCAATTGTTCGTGAAGTGGTCGCTCAGTTTGTGCCGAAAAGGCATTTAAAAAAAAAAAAAAAAAGATTTGTCATCATCATCATGTTATATGTTGATTTCAAAAAGACCTGACCATTTAAGCCCATTGAGATATTAAATGATTCCCCCTTTCCAAACTTTGAAATAATCCTTCTTTAAAGTCTTTTAGTCATTTTTATTTTGTGGTTAAAGAGGTCTTGGCCAATGAATTGCAACAAGAGAGCTTTGTATCCTATCAGCCTGTACCTGGGGAGCATGAATGGAGCAATTACACTCAGGGATAACTAAACCTTTAGTTCATAGACCAAGTGATTTGATTCAACTGGCATAGTAAGTACTCTTTGTTGATACTGGTATCAATCTGAATTGAGAAAGCCATCCTGGGCTTAGAGTCTGGAGATAAATCTTTTTCAGCCTCCTATTATAGTTTTCTGATATCCTGCATTTCCTTATATAGCAAACAGAGATACCTGAAAATAACCTGCACTCCCTAATTGTCTTAGAGGAAACTGGTCAGATTCACGCAGGTTGATATATAGAATCCATTTTATTCTGTTATTTGTCAAATCAATTGATGCTGGACATGAGGGGAGGACTCAAGTGATAGCACTAACCTCAAAATGTCTAGGAAAGCTTAGATCTGGCAGTGCTCAGGGCCACTGCTAGTATATAGGGTGCCTTTGTGCAAATTGCAAGAAAATCTACTTTTCTTGGCAGATGAATTATAAAAGACACCCCTTCTTCAGGGCAAATGCAGCCCTTCCTATGGGCTAGGCTGGATTTTAGCCCCTCAAATTCTCTCCGTCAGGCATTTTGATGCACTCTTGAGGGATGCCCTGGCAATGCTCCTGGCATGAGTGTTGCAAGAATCCCAAAATGCCACAAGCAGATAGGAGGTTGGAAGCCAGATAGGTTCAAAGGAAGGGAGAAGGGAGTAATGATAGACTTTTCCTGGTAATACTACTGGGTGCTGACAGGGTAGGAGAAGGTTGAAACTGGAAGAGTGTTGTGAACCATGACAATGAGCAAAGGGTTTTTCCCCTCCTTTTATAAAACTTGCTTTGAATGCCAATTTTGGAGCCTGAAAGGAGACATTCATTCCTTGTGCCCTGTGTTTTCCATGTCTGTCCTCTTAACTATGTCCAGGCCTAAAGGATGATGGCTACTGGACAAAATTATATTCTTTTTATATTACACACTATTTAGGCTTAAAATAATAGATTCATGCAAATAAAAATCTAAGTGAGATCTGAGAATTTTTTTCTTTCTCTGTGTTCTTTCAATTGTAGTACTCTATCTATAGTACTTCTTTTCTTCATTCTAAATTCTTCTCTTCTTTCTTAACTTCTTTTCTTCTTTCTAAATTCACCTGTAGCACTCTACCTACAGTACTATTTTTCTTCTTTCTAAACTCTTCCTACCCTTCATACCCAACTCAGTTCTTACCATCTCTTAAATCTTCCTTTGATTACTCCAGTTCATTGTAAACTTCTTACTTCTCTGAACTTCAATTACACTTTGATCTGTACTCTATATTTATTGTTCTCAAATTGTTTTATGTGCTTAAATCTTTTCCTTCCATAAGGCTGTCAGTTTCCTGAGGTCAAGGACTATGCATCTTCATAGTTACATTTCTAATGTGTCTTGCAAATATGAAGTGCTCACTAAAGCTTTAAGCTCCAGGTTTAAATAGTACTGAAATGAATATATAAAATTATATGTTCTGAATATAAAAGTTCTAATTACCCATAATAATTGAGAATGTAATATATTGTGGAAAACAAAAACCAACATATAACACTAAAAATTTTCTAGTCAATTGTTTCTGCTTGCAGTCTCATGAAGCCTTCAATGAGAGCTTCTGCCATAAAGCAAACTTGAATTGTTTGTATATCATGGCATCCTCCTTTGCCAGCAGTCTAAGTGGAATAATAATGAATAGTAAAAGAATGAAAAGGAAGGCAGAAGGAAGGTGAAGGAGGAAACTATGAGAGACCTGGATAATTTCCCCAGGAGGAAGCTACCAAATGACAAGACTGCTGTGCCCATGAACATTTCAGAATTTGTATGGTAAAGCTGTGGTTGTGTATAATTTTAGAAAATGATTCATTCTGGACAGCTAAACTTTCTATGAAAATTACTTATTTTAATCATTTGGGGTAGAAATATTTGAAAATGTCTTAATTTTGGCAGAAATATTTTAGAATACCACCTAGCTAATCATTTGCCCTTCTTTGGGAAAATTTACTTTGTGTAACAAATTACTCCAAACATTCAAGGCTTGAAATGACAAATTTATTATCTCTTAGATTTTGTGAGTCAGGAATCCAGGTTTGGCTTAGTTGGGTGTCACTGGCTCAAGGTGTCTCATATAGTTGTGGTTGAGTTGTTGGCTGGGGCTGCAGTCTCATCCGAAGCCTCAGCTGGGGTGTGTGTGTGCAGGGTGGAGATCCACTGCCAAGCTCACTCATGTGGTTGTTGGCAAGCCTTGATCCCTTATGACATGGGCCTTTTTACAGGGCTATTCTTGACAAGGTGCAGGGTAACCCTAGGACAAGTGATTCAAGAGAATGCAAGTGTCTCAGATGAACACCAAAGTATTTTTATAATCTAATCTTAAGAGTAACACCTTATCACTTATTTCTTTTTTATTCATTAGAAGGGAGTCTATAAGTCCAGCCCACACTCAAGGGAAGGGGGATACATAAGGGTATAGAAACTGGAAGGCAGGAGCCATCTTAGAGTCTGCCTACCACAGGCTCTTGGTAGCCATGTTTGTTTTGCTTCCTGTTGACTCATTGATTGGAACAAGAGTGGAGAAAATTCTCTCTCCTGGGTATTTGAGGGAAACATGGACAGAGTTAGCCAGTCTCTACATATGTCTAGTCCTGAACTATAAAACTTCTGGAGATGGGATTTATATTTTTCACCTTCCCTGTTGCCTGGGGAGAGGGAAAACTAATCTTTGGAGAGAATCAGGTAGGTGAGCATAGTGAAGCAGAGACAAGACATGGACTGAGAGTGCTCTCTGGCTCCCCACCTTCTCTTCTGCCCTTGGGTTTCATGAGACATCTCTGTAGCCTTTTTATAAATACTTCCCTGACTTCCCCATTCTCAGCATAGCTCATGTTGGTTCAGATAATTGCATACTGAGTCCTTCTTTGCCATCTTAAATAGAATATAATCAACAGAATAATTTTTTTCAACATTATGGACATTAATTCCACAAATATTTAGTGAATGCATACTTTGTACAAAGCACTATCCTAGACAATGGGAAAACAGTGGTAAACAAGATGGGCAAGATCCTTGCTTCCTGTATCCTACTATCTAGCTCAATTATTCTTAAACTCTTATGTAATTAGTGAGAACTTTAAGATTTATTAAGTTACATAGGACTGTTTATTTACCCCTACATAAAATAATTGCATTCTTTTGTGCTTTTTATAGATGGAGCCTCTTTATTTTATGTTTTTCTTGTGGTATCTGTTAGTTTTGTATCTGTGTGTACGTTCATTCTTTTATTATGAACTTAGGAAACAATCAACATTGTTAGAATTGTGTGTAAAGCAAGAGTAAATAGTTTGTAGATGTAGGTCTAAAGAGTTTTTTATGAGAGTTGTCTACATACCTTAGTTTATCTATTTTGGTGATGCTTAGGAGCTTTCTTGCCTACTTCCTGGTTTTTATCCATGTCCGATGTGAGATTTCTGGAGACATTCCAATGTATGTTGCCTTTAAAGAAGTCACAATGAGAAATTATGAACTTATTTCAGTGATTTGTCAAAGCTCAAGACATTTGGAAGGTATATAATCACTGAGCAGTTTCAAGCTGGCTAGTATTACACCTAATGAACAGGAAATTGAATTCCTGCTCATCAAATATTCACTTTCTTCCTTCTCTCCCTTGGGATGAAGTATACTTCCTTGCTTCACTGACTTTTGGTTTGGCCAGCTGATTTGGTCAATGGAATTTGAATGGATGCAAGCAGAGGCTTTAAATGTGCACATGAGATCTGGCTTGTCCTCTTGCATACTTGTGATTGTACAGAAAAAAGTATGTCCCAGATATTCACTGCCCCCTTAACCTGGACCTCAAATGAAACATGTGGAGCAGATATAAACCCAACTTAACACTGGAGCCAAGCCACTCAACTCTCAGCCTGAAGCAGAGCCACACCAGCTGATCTGTTATCCACAAGTGAGAAAACACATGCTTGTTGCCATAAGTCACTGAGTTTTAGAGTTGTTTGTTGCACAGCATTATTGCAGCAATAGCTAATACACTTAATTCAGAAGGGCAAAATAATAGAGTATTGTGGTAGATGAAACAATAGCCCCCCCAAAGATGTACATGTTCTAATCTCTCTAGGAACCTGTGAATGAACATGTTATCTTACATGGCAAAAATAACTTTGTGGAAGTGATTAGGTTAAGGATCTTGAGCTGGGGAGATTATCCTGTATTATCAGGGTGAACACAATGTAATCACAAGGATCCTTATATGAGGGAGGCAGGAGGCCAGAGTAAAGAGAAGGAGATGTGACAACGGAAGCAGAAGTCAGAGTGATGTGGCCATGAGCCAAGGAATGTGGACAGCATCTAGACGCTGTAGAAGGAGAGATTCTAGAAGGAAAGAAGTTTTGCTGACACCTTGATTTTAGCCTTATAAGATCTATTTCAGACTTCTGACCTCCAGAACTGTAAGATAATAAATTTGTATTGTTTAAGCCACTAAATTGTGGTAAACTTTTATAGCAGCAATAGGAAGCTAATACAAGTACATTAAGATTATATGGATAATTACTATTTATCTTCTTGATACAGGAAAATATTTATATTTAGAATAATATATTATAAAATCATTCTATTAATGTATTCAGAAAGTATTCTTTCCTGAAGTCCATCACCTCTGTGTATTTCTATTAACTTTCCATTTAATATGATTGAAAAAAAATCAAGATGGTAGCATTATCTCTTAAGTAGACTGTGAAATATCATCCCAAAAGAGAAAAACCATGTAATACATAAATCCTTTTAAATTTGTATTAACAGAGTATGGATGAGGGTGGGGTAAAGCTTGTCCAAGTTAATGAAATATTAAAAGTATAGGCCGGGCGCGGTGGCTCACGCCTGTAATCCTAGCACTCTGGGAGGCTGAGGCGGGTGGATTGCTCGAGGTCAGGAGTTCGAGACCAGCCTGAGAAAGAGCGAGACCCCGTCTCTACTAAAAATAGAAAGACATTATATGGACAACTAAAAATCTATATAGAAAAAATTAGCTAGGCATAGTGGCACATGCCTGTAGTCCCAGCTACTCGGGAGGCTGAGGCAGTAGGATCGCTTAAGCCGAGGAGTCTGAGGTTGCTGTGAGCTAAGCTGATGCCACGGCACTCACTCTAGCCTGGGCAACAAAGTGAGACTCTGTCTCAACAAAAAAAAAAAAAAAAAAAAAAGTATAAAATATTTTACAAGAAATACAGATGTATTGCTTTTAAGTAATATCAGTAATTAAAATTACATTAATAAAGATCTAGTAGGAGTACCTAATTTTCAATGCTTTAAAAATATACCTTCCTATACCTGTAGAGATTTGAGTCCAGAAAGGACAAGAGAAGTTAGGAGATGGGGAATCTGTATTTTTTTTTTAATTTTTAAAAATACCATTTATTATTTATAATTTTCAAATATGCATTAAAGTATAGAATAGTTTCTCATCTTTGGGAGATTACAAAGTTTTACCTAGATTTAACAATAATAATATTTTGCTATATTTATTTTATGTATTTAAAAATTTTTTTATCATGGGACATTTCAAACATAAAACTGTCCCATCGCCTAGTTTTAACAATCACCAATTCATCCAAGTTTGTTTCACCAGCACTATCTCTCACCCTCTTTACCTCCAGGGATTATTTAAAAGCAAACCCAGAAATAGTTTTTTAAACAAATATTTTAGCATGCATTGATAAAGGAGTCTTTTGAAAAACATAAGCATACTAATAGCATCACACCTAATAAAACTAGCAATAATATTTTAATATGTTCACAGAACTAGTTCAGTTCAGGTTTTTTATGCTCTGTATTTTTAATAAACTCCACAGGAGATTTCCTGCTCTCCCATGGCTGTGAATCACTGCTTTAAGCACTATCTTAACATGTGACATTATGGAGGGACAAGGGAAGTATTTGGAGGTTTGAAGATACTCAAACTCAGGTTTTCCTTTGAACTGTTTCATACATGCATATTGAATGCCTGTTAACATTTAATTGATCAATTACTTATTAAATGCTTACCATATCTTATAGGAGGGTGGAGAAAAGGTGAGAGGCATGGTTTATAACCTTTAAGATATTCAAAGGTGAAAGAAAGCAAAGAGAATTGAACAGGAAGAGGGCATAGTTTGAGAGGGGCAGGTGACCATAGGAGCACCTTGGGTGGGGCCAGGATTCAGGACATACACAATTGCCAGAGGTGGGCAGCAGCTCTGTATCCTGGATAGGTAAGTCCAGCTAGAAGGATCCAGAAGCCAGGTCAAAGCCAGGTGGGGTGGGTTAGGAATTCAGCCTGTAAGGAGGTAGGGTTGAGAAATCCCAATGGAGAAACTAGAAACATGACAAAAGCTAGCAAGGAGCTGTGGCTCTGGCACCGTGCCCTACCCAAAGCAGTCTGAGCTCTTGGCATTGTGTGCATATTCACATTAAATAAAGATATAGTGCCTATAGGCATTACCTATACTAGATGTACATTTCCTGCCAAGGCACGAAGTGATCTCAGAGTGGGCCGGAAGTGGGATCCCTGCAGGATCTCTGACTGGAGGCGGCATTGCGGGACTGAGGTTTCTTCAGCACCAGAATCAATTGCAGGTATACCTCCCGTCAAGGAGGTATTTTTGACCAGCAAACTGGATGAGACTGCTCCTTTTGGGGCTGCAGAAGCACAGTAGCTGCCACAGCGGAGAGCACCTGCGTTGTCTATTCTCCCTAAGGCCCCGCCCCTTATGCGTGAGAAGTGCACCCTGGGAAAAGAAGGGGCGGGGCTTCCTTTGCGGATGCTCAGTTTCCGGACAAGCTCCTGGCTACTCAGCAAAGGTCGTGGGGTTCACCAGGAAAGACAGGGTCAGAACCCAGAAACTCCAAATCCAAGACCTCGTGGGACCACAGTCCATTCCGTCCTAAATATAAAATTGAGGTAATTACCGATCAAACGTGCCACTGAGATGAGTAATGAAAAGCTAATAAGTGTTTTCCTTCTCTTTTAAAGAAACACACCACACTCAGACGCCCATTTACAGATATTTTCAGTTAAAATGTCACATAATATTTGTTATATCAGCAGGAGAATGGAAATTGAGTTGGCAGTGAAGCATTGCAGTGACAACTGTTACCTTGGAAACTGTAGTAAGCAATCATAATTACAATTAGCAAGACTCCCACAAAGTATACATAAATATTCTCGTGCCAGAGACAAGTGTCACGTACACCAGACAGCAGAGTAAACTGTGAGACCCGCTTTTCTTTTTCTTTGACATGTCCTTGTTGATGGTAAAGTTCTGTTAAGAGATATTGCAGCTTCTTTGAATTTAGGTGAATACATTTCCTTATGTGCTGGTTTTGAGGCTTATAACATAATGGCATCTGACATATAATGGATTACATGGAAGCTTCAACTGACCCTTAGTTGAAGTACAACCAGTCTTGAATGGGCTTTTAAACAAAGCCTGATCTCAGAAGAAAATAAGCACTTTTAAATAATAAATGGTACTGTGGCACAATTGCAAGGATGCTCTAGGGAAAAGTATTGCAACACAGAAAAAATGGTTCAAACATGTGATTTAATCATTCACTGCTACTTGACTCTTAGTTTCTTCTTTATTACCATGAAAATGTTCCCTTTGATTCAGAGTTCACTGTCAAATTGAAAGAAGTCAGAGGAAGACAGAGTGATAGATTTATTCTCACTTGGACACGCCAGGAGTGTCCCGGCCTTTGTGAATTCTTTCATGCACGGGGAGAAAAGACAGTTAGGTCAGGAGTGGTGTGCAAGTCTGTATTTCTGTATACTTGTGAGAACAAAGGTCTGAAGGTAAATATATCTTCATAGCAGAACTATTGTTATTTTATTTTTATTTTATTTTTTTAGCCTATGCCTCTTCTGAAGAACCATTATTATTTTCAGGGCCACAGGGCATGCCAAAAACTCCATTCTCCTGCACACAGTAGAGTGTTTTGTTCAGCTTGTCTGAGCATGTTGGCTGCCTGGGCTTTCCAGGCAAACTCGTGTTGTGAGGAGCAGCAAGGGGAAGAAACGTTGACATGATGCCTTTGAGAGCAGAGACCTTGACCTGAGCTTGAAAGAAGTCTGCTAAAATGAGTAAAAGAAAGTGACCTTGGCATAGACACTGAAATAATTGGAAGAACTCATATTGCAGGCAGTGACATCTGTTTGGAGAGTATGGGGCGAGGTGATGGTGGCAACAAGGACAGTGGATAGCGGCAAACTGCCCTCCCCTCTCTAGATACAGCTAAGTCCTGCATGTGTGCCTCCCCGGGAGCTCTGTACTTTTAGCAACAGAAGCTAAGTTGTATGGCCTTAGCCCCTCTGCCGTGTGAGTTATGAACTCAAACCTGCCACCTAGAAGATTCTGCTCTTGAGAAGGGGTAGTATCTGCTGGAATAAAAGGCAGCCATGATACTTTGCCTGTTCTTCCTTAGGTCCCCACCCTCATCGCTCCAGGCTGCCTGCCTCAGAGAATAAAAGGTGGCTGGCATTGTGCGGCATTGTGTCAGTCACTACCATGTTACAAACCAGACAAGCAAAGTGAGTTAGGTTCCCCTGCCTCACAGTTCAATCCAAGGTAGGGAAAGAAACTTCTTTTGGTTAAAATGAGAACTTCATCCATTACCTTTTGTTGCAACTGGAAGTATAATTGCTTTATTTGCAGTCTGACACCATGCTTGGTTCTCTAGGAGAGACAAAAGAATTAAAAAGAAAAACACAAACCTTCTGATCTAGTTGGGGAGAAGAGATTAGGACACCCACACAATTAGTAAAGCATATGGCACTGAGACTGATGTCAAGCGTGGAAATTTGAGCCCCATGAAGTACAGCAAAGGGGAGATGGCCTAGGGCTGAGATTGCTGGGAGGCTTCAAGCAGTGGCATGTGGGAAGGCCTTGCACATTGATGGCGCTCATGCTCACGGGTGTGAAGTGGGAAGGAGGGCAGGCTGTACAGTGCCAGGAGGAAGCCCATCCAGGGAGAGAGCCATGGGGACTAGAGTGGCGCTTGTGACTGCCGTCACTTTAAGAGTTTCCTGACTATGTGAGTGAGGCCCCAGAGGATATCCCTATACCTTGCTTACCCTCCAAAGCTCTACCTCCTGTTGGAGATCTCCAGCTACACGACTTGTCAGCTCCACTCTGAGTCTGACCTCAGCAACCTGCTTCTCTCAACAGCTCTTCCATCTTGACTTCCCTATTATCTTCCTTTCCCTTCCATCTCCTTCTCCCCCGCCCATATCCTCTTTATTAACACAAGAATATAGTGGTTAACTATAGAGTCTACAAATATAATAGTATATTACCGTGATCAGTACTTAAATAATGGTCCCAAGGTTATGTAAGATATTGAATCATCTGGAAAATAACACTATACTCCTGATAATTGAGAATCTACCAAATCCCTAGTGGTTTGTTACTTTTAAAACTTAATGTTTCTTAAAGAAATACATGCGTGTGGTAAAAAAAAATTATGATTAAAAAACCAACAATCTTTCAACCCTCCTTTCTCTATCCCAGTTCTACTCTCCAGCGGCAACCTCTTTTATGTTTGGCCTTCTCATGATTGCATTCATGTCTCTAAATAATGTACTTCCATTTTTGATTTTTTTAAAAAACTTTAGACAATATATGTTGACTCTGTCATGAAAGATGACTTAACTCACTTATATGATACTCCACCTTTCCACTCTTGCAGTATTTGATCTTTACATTGTTATTTTTGAGTTATTTTATTAGACAATGTTGTGATATTAGGGACCATATTTACATCTATTTGTTATTTTATCCTCTTTATTGCATATCTCTATACTACTCCTCCCCTGCCAACTCCACTTCATCTCAGCCTTGTCTTAACTTTTGCATTGTCAAGATGGTTAACATTTACTTCTGTCCTGAAACCGTAATTAACTCTCATGATCTTTTGTTATAAATCTGAAAACCAAAATCAGCACTGACATTATTATAACTACGTGAATATTGTTCACTGCAAAACGAAGTTGTATGTTAAGGTTGTGTTGACTTCTTTATGAGCCTAATGAAATGTCCTCTGGGCCACTCAACATGTAATTGTTGCAGCTTCAAGGTCTAAAGGTTTGTCTTCCCTTCCTTTGCTAACAATTGCTTAAAGTCATAGATGCTTCACGATGGTAACATGAATTTCTCAAACATCTTTTGATTGTTGTTTCTGTTGCCATTTCTCCCTCAGTTTTAATGGATTTATATTGCTTATTCATATTTAAAAGTAAAGGATTAAGTAGCTGATATAGATTTGCTCTGTCCTATGGAGGAAGGTCTTCTGCTTAATCACTGTGTACAGACAGGTTGGGCATACATCACTGGCAGGCTTAGCTCTGGAGTGAACGGGCTGGGAGCCCCTTCCTCAGGTCAGAATGAGGAAGATATTTCTGGGCAAACATCCAACACAAAGCCTTGACTTCTTCCAATCAATAGTTTGTTCAATTTCCTTAAAAAGAAGCCCTGTGGAGTTTTTGTTGGGGATAAATGCTGTGCTGCCTGTTGCAAGAGGGGGGAGGGGGATGGCATTCTGTAATGCAACTGTTTTGTGCATAGACATTCAAAGAACCCTCCCGATAGCTCAATATTTCAACATTCCCCTCTGTTTTAAATGCTTGCTCTAAGCTTGGAGCCTTGCAGGGGTTACTAGGGGCCGATCAGATTGTACATTCTCTGCAACCCTCTCAATCAGATATTTTGGACTGTGGTTCCATGTGTCTGTTCATCTATGAGCAGGATCCTATACTTTCTATCTTCCAGAAATTTGTTGAAATTTCTCATCCATCAGTGCAATAGACTAAATGTTTGTGTCCCTCACCATATTTCATATGTTGAAATCCTAACCCCCAAGGCGATGGTATTAGGAGGTGGAGCCTTTGCGAGCCCTCATGGATAGGATTAGTGCCCTTATCAAAGAGACTCCAGAGAGTGCTCTGGCTCTTTTTCTGCCATATAAAAATACAATGCGAAGTAGGTAATCTGCAACCCAGAAGAAAGCCCTTATCAGAACCCAATCATGCTGGCACCCTGATCTCAGACTTCCAGCCTCCAGAACTGTGATAAATAAACTTCTGTTGTCTAGAAGTCACTATGGTACTTTGTTGTAGCAGCCTACCTGGCTAAGACAAGCAATTCACTGCTTTCCTGTTCTTTTCTGGAGTTTGGAAAATGAAAAGGCATGTAACTTACCCTCTTGAATAAGAAAAGTCATACTTCTGTTCATTTTTGAACACTACCTTTAACTCTACCTCTAAAACATTTAATTTTGTATCAGTTTTCTATTGCTGCTATAACAAATTATCTTAAAGTTAGTGACTTTAAACAATGCAAATTTACTCTCTGTTTTGGAGGCCAAAAGTCAGAAATGAGTCTTATCGGTTAAAATGAAGGATAAAATCAAGAGCTGGTTTCTTCTAGAGGCTCCAGGAGAAAGCTTGCCTCTTCCAGTTTCTGGTGGCTGCTGGCACTTCTTAGCTCACAGTCACATCATTCCAACTTCTTGCTTCTGTCGTCACGTTTCCTACTCTCTGGTCTGTGGTCAGAATCTCCCTCTGCGTTCCTTTTATAAGGAGGCTTGTGTTTACATTTAGGGTCTACCTGGATACTCCAGGATAATCTCCCTTCTCAAGAATCCTTAACTTAATTATACCTGTGAGGTCCCTTTTGCCAAGGGGTAACATTCACAGGTTCTAGTAATAAGGACCTGGATGGGGGCCATTTTGCAGCCTGCCACACTCTTCCTTGGCTGTCCGCTTTCTGTTATCACACACATCGAATCAGTAATGAAGTCCCAGGGAGTGATAAGTCTAGTGGCTGTCAACCCTGACGCATGTTAGAATCACCTGAAGAGCTTTAATAAATACCATAGGTCTTGGATCCATTTTGTAGCTAAAAGAATTAAAATTTCTAGGAAGTTAGATCTGGGCATTATTATTTTTTAAAACTCATTATTATTTTTTAAAACTTCGTTTTGGTAAAATTTCAATCTTACAGAAAAGTTGCAAGGAAAGTACAAATAATTCACACAGACCCTTGACTCACCAATTGTTTACATTTTGCACCATTTACTCTATCATTCTGTCTTACTCTATTTTTTTTCCTGAACCCTTTGAGTGTAAGTCTTTCAGCCCTAAATGTTCTCCAGTATGTAATTCCTAGGAATAAAAACATTTGCTTTCATAACCACGGCACCATTACCAAAATCAGGAATTTAACATGGATATAATACAGTTTGCTTTCCCACCAGGGATTTATGTGATATCAGAATTGTAATCTCTGCTTTTTTGTTTCCATTTGCCTGAAAAATCTTTGCCTATTTCTTTACTTTTAGTCTTTCTCAATTACTTTGTATTAAGTGTGTTTCTGGTATAAAGCATATAGTTGAGTCTTGTTTGTGATCCAAATATTAATAGAAAATCTTTTAGCAAGTGAATTGTCTATACGTACTTATTGACAAAGCTGATGTGTCAGTCTTAACTTTGCCATGTTATTTTGTTATTTTATGTTTATGTTATATTTTCTGTTTTTCTACATAATATGTTTCCTTTCATTTTAGATTTTTAAATTATTTTAGTATTTAGCATGATTTATATTTTTGCTTTAGAGGTTATCTTTGTACATAGACCTTTTAAAAATGCCCTTAGTCACACCCATTAGGGTGGCTACTATTAAAAAAAACCAGAAAATAACAAGTGTTGGTGAGAATATGGAGAAATTGGAATCCTTGTGCATTGCTAGGATTGTTAAATGGTGAAACTGCTATGAAAAACAGTATGGTGGTCCCTAAAAAAATTGAATATAGAACTACCATATCATCCAGCAATCCCAATTCCAGGTATATATTTGGAAGAATTGAAAGGTGGGTCTCAAAGAAATATTTGGACATCCATGTTCATAGCAGCACTATTTACAATAGCCAAGAAGTGAAAGCAACCCAAATGTCCATCGATGGATGAATCGATAAACAAAATGTGGTGTGTGTATGTATACATATATACACATTTGTATACACACACACACAATGGAATACACTACAGCCTTAAAAAGAAATGAAATTCTGTCATATGCTACAACATGATGAACCTTAAGGGCATTATGTTAAGTGAAATAAACCAGTTACAAAAAGACAAATACTATTTGATTCCACTTATGTAAGGTATCTAAAGTAGTCAAATCCATAGATATAAAAAGTAGAGGCCAGGTGCGGTGGCTCACACTTGTAATCCTAGCACTTTGGTAGGCCCAGGTGGGAAGATTGCTTGAGGCCAGGAGTTTGAGGTTGCAGTGAGCTATGATGACACCACTGCACTCTACCCGGGGTGACAGAGAGACCCTGTCTCAAGCAAAAAAGAAAGTAGAATGGTGTTTACCAGAGGCTGGCGGAGGGGGCAAAGAAAGGTTGCTGTTAATGGGTGTAGAATTTCAATTCTGCAAGATGTAAAGGTAATGGAAATCTGTTTGATATCAATGTGAATATACTTAACACTACTTAACCGAACACTTAAAAATGGTTAAGATGGTAAATTTTAGGATATGTGTTTTTAACCACAATAAAAATGCCATCTATCCTGTTTTTCTTTTAACTTTTTTTTGTCAGTTTCCTTTTAGTATCCTTTGATTCCAATCTGTTTCGTATATGTCAATGAGCTTATGCATTAGCAGTTTTAAAAATATCTCGAGGTGCTTCCATTATGCAGTTAGAGCTGAGAATCATGGAGTAGCTTACCTATACATCCTTTCCCTGCTAGTCTTACATCACAATTCTATTCCAGCTTTCAGCACTCCTCACATATTGTGAATTCCCCTATCTGGCTTTTCACAGACTGTTTATTCAATCCTCTCTAAATATTATACCCAGAGTAATCTTCAAAAGTTCCACTTTGTGTCACTTTCTCCACTCTTAAAAAGTCATCAGTGGTTCTTTTCCATTGCTTCAAACTCAGAGTAGGTGCATCGATTTGAGCCCTAGCTGGGCCACTTACAAGTTGTATGACCTTTGTTAAGCAGTTTAAGGGGCTAACACGTTGCAGGATCAGAGCAGGTGTTCAATAAACACCCTTCCATCCTTCCTTTGTCAAGCTCTGGTGTCCCATCCTTTCAGTCTGCCCACCCCCTCCCTTTACCCACCCTCTCACAGCCATCTGGGGTTTTAAAGTCAAACTTATGTTTTAAGACCAAATTCAAGTGCCACCTCTTGCCTAAACACTTCAGCCAGAAATGACCTTGCTTTTCTCTGAGCCCCTGTGACACTCTCTAACATGTGGAATTTTTGGTGACTGTGTACTTGTGCTCTTTCTCTTTACAGAAGTGTAAATAAAATTAAATGGAAACAGAAACCCAGAACAGATGAGCGTGGAAGCATACACACACACACACACACACACACACACACACACAATGGAATACTCTTTAGCCTTAAAAAGAAATGAAATTGTAGCTGTCATATGCTACAGCATGATAGCTCACCCTATGCAAGAATTGAAGAGTCACATCATTTGCTTTGAAAACACGTAGCCTTGCTTCCACACTTATAGTCCCGTATCACCCTTCCCCCTATATTATTTGGCAAGTTGCACGTTTCATAAATCTATTATACTGAAAGCTCTTTGAGGGCAGGGATTACGTCTTAAGCATCTCTGTATTTGATATATTCTTGGAAAGCAATAAATATTTCTTCTGTAAAAGGATCTATCTATCTAATAATAGCTGACACTTAGATTGAGTGCTTATTATCCACCTAGCCCTGCTCTAAGTGCTTTACATTAAATTCTTGCAGTAACATAAGAAGTAGATCCTATTATTAGCTTCATTTTACTACTATTAGGATCTGGAACTGAGGTTCAGAGAAGTGAAGTAACTTGCCCAAATTTGCAAAGCAAGTTTGTGACAGAGGCAGGCTGGGGTATGAATTTGAACAGTGTGTCTTCAGAATTCACGCTATCCTACCTTTTATTGCCTCTCACCGATGGACTTAATACCTGCAAATTATAATTGTTCATATTTTGTTACCAGATGTTGACTATATTAATATTTTCTGTTTCACTGAATTTTTAAGCAAATGAATGTCAGTGGTCCCCTCAGTGTTGACCAGGTGGACTCAAGTGCCCTTTGGGGTCAGCAGTTCTGCATTTTGAAGTCGGCCCTGCCACCTACCTGATGTATGGTCTTGAACAAGTCACTTAACCTTTCCTGTTTCTCATCTCCACCTTCTATCAGTAGGCATTTACATAGGACTTGTTGCCATAGTAATAGAAAATAATACTGACCTGTCTCTCAGGAGTGAGTATCGTGGGGATTAACTAATTTACAGCTGTTAAGAGCTTCCAACATATGAACTGCTAAACAACAGTGAGATCGTAAAGAGAATTTAAAACACCATCAGCTTGTAGAGCATGCCCATTTGATGCCCATCATTATATGTTTAACTATTAGTATTACTACTCATAATAAACTTTTATGAGGTACTTTAGGTGGTTGAAGTGTTTTTATGAGAGCTAATTAGTTGTTCCAACCAGTTCTATGAGGTAGGTCAGTATTTTTATCATCCCTGTTTTGGAAATTACATTAGATCGGTGCATGCATCATTTAAAAAATCTTAAACTTCTTGATATTTGGAAGTGTTTTGTGACTGAAGATTCTCATACAGTTATCACAGCTAACACAAAGGTCCAGTAGTAGGGCAACGGGAGAGTGAAGTCTGATTTTGGTTCTTAACATACAACACCAGAAGGACTTTTTACTTTTAATTGTTTTGATATCTACACACTGTGTGTCAGTTCTTGTCCTAGGTTCTCCTGTGTATTGGTCGGTGCATTTAGAAAAATCAGCTCACTCTAGATATTCCAAACAGAAGAAGTTTAATACAAGAAATTGGCTACACATGTTTTGGCTATACGAGTAAATGGAAGGATTAGGTTCTGGGAGAGTGATTAAAAAGAGGTTATACCCACAAATTAGTTACTTCAGGAGTCGGTCTCACTTCCAGGGATGGGAGAACAAAAGGGAAGAAGTCAAGTTGCCAGAGTCTAGGAGCACCACTTGCTGCTGGGCTGGAACCACAGAGAGAAGCCCACAGAAGGAGCTAGAACCACAGAAGGGAGGCAGCCACCTCCAGAGATGCTGCCAGGGCAAGAAAGAAGGAAATCTCCCCTGCTCCACTCTTGATCTTGCAAGGACTAATAGCAAGTTAGAGGTGAGGGAGCCTGAGAAATGTGGGCTATAGGTTTCCAGTCCCAGGTTGACACAGCAGAATGGAGGAGGGTGGATGCAGGGCTGAGACACAGCCGGTAAGTAACTGGCCCCTCTTATAAATTCACTGATTTTTTCCCTGGAGGCTGAGGGAGGTTCAGAAACTCGCTGTAAGACCTTTACACCAAGTAGTAGACCTGCTAGTTGTGCTCAGGTATGCCAACACCAAGTGTAATTTGTGTTCCCGGCACCATAATTATCTGTCTTAGCCTTAATGTGCTCACCTTCCAGTGGGGCTCCAGGGGCAGGTAGTAAGAATGTTCCTCTCTACCTACCTCCAGGGGTGGCATGAGGATCAAATTGAATCATGTACATAAAAGCACTTGGTTGTTGCTAATGCAGTCCACAAATGCAAGTTAGTACTGTTACTGTAAATAATTTTTACAGAGTTTTACAAAAATATTTACAAGGATAATCCAGGATTAAGATGAGATTTCTCTTCCCTTAGAATAAAGATGGAGCTCCTTATATTAAGACCTTGGTTGAAAACTGTGTGTGTGGGGGGTCATCTTTCAGCTGGTGGTTGCTGTTCTTGTTGCATTCACATGGGACCTTACAGAACAGGTTAGAGCATTACTGTGGCTTCTAATTTATCCTGATAGGCTTTAAAAAGCATTATCAGGTTTCAGTCATATAAACTTTACTTTAATAAATATATATATTTATTTCAAAATATTAAGAAGGTACAAGTGTTTTTGTTACAGGGATGAATTGTATAATGCTGAAGTCAGGGCTTTTAGTGTGTCCCTCACCAGAATAGTGTACATTGTACCTGATAGGTGAGTTTTTAATCCCTTATCCCCCTCCTACCCTCCCCTCTTCTTTCCAATGCCTTTTATACCATATTATGACGATAGTACCCATAGTTTAGCTCCCACTTATTAATGAGAACATATGGTATAAACCTTACTTTTACATAAGAATTTGTTACATTATTATTAATAATTTCAGTGTACAGAGGGGAAACTGAGATGTAACACATGCTCATTAACTAGTTGGCTAGGAACAAATAACGGACATCCAGTTTCCTGACTTCCATTCTATAAGTAGGCATAGTGGTGTATTGGAAGTAATATTCCTGGCTGGGTAAACTGAGGCAAGTCATTAACCTCTCTGAACCTCATATCTTCATTTGTAAAAGAGGACTACTTGCCTCACCTGAAGCGTGTAACTCTGTGGACCAATTGTGAGGATGTGTATTAAAGCATTTGGTAAAATGTAAAGTGATCTACCAAGGTTGAGGACTAGCACTTAGTTGCCTTGATGCTTCCTGGACTGTATGAAAACATGGCCTCTGCAAACGCTGAGAAATCCTTATGAGGAAACAAGACTCTTCAGCATCCTATCATCAGTCATTCCCAATGTCAGGAGCTGAACTTAGTGTTTGTGCCCAGCCTTCCCCATCAGAGACAATGAAATCACTCTCGTGGCCTGTTGTTTTCCCAAGTAACAGTCTCATCATTCGTATTGCTCTGAGAAAGGCTATGTTGGAATCACTCACCCCAAACCCCTGCTTCTCATCAATCTCTTTTCAGCTGCAGAACCCCATGGAGGGAGACAATATCCAAATTGCTTTCAATCCAATAACTCACCCCAGTCAACAACAAACACAGTGACAGCAAATCTAAACCAAAGATACTGGGTGTTAAGTGACGCATGCATTAGCAGGTTAGCAGCCATTTGCAGGGATCTGGGTGCCACTTTGACCTATTTGTTTAAGATGCTGGGCTATAATTGTCATCTCTAGGAGATTTTTCTTTTCTTTGAAGTGACCCAATATTTTCCTCCTCTGTTGGCCGGAGACCGTGATCCTCCCTTTGACTGAGCTGGCTTGGCAGGGACTCAGGCGTTGCTATTGCTCCCTTCCCATATGGTCCCAGAAACTGAGGCAACTCAGGGTCAGAGGCACATTTTTGATAAGGTCAGGCTGAATATCTCTCCTTTTGGATAGCGCTCAGACTCCAGAGTCCATTCTCCTACCCAGACTGATATCCTGGCCAGCTGCTGATCTGGATACATTCCCTTCTGTCTAGTGGTCCTAATGTGAACTGGAAGAAGGACCCACAGAATGATGTGTTCCTGGTTTCCTGGGCATCCGCTTTCATGCCAGTGAACATCACACAGGAATGCGTTAGTATACAACAGTGATTGAGTACGCATGCGTATCTACCAGAACAAGTGACGAACAATCATGGCCCCCAAAATAATAATTTTGTCCTCAATAATCATGGCCTGGGAAGGAGCTATCGGGGAGACCAGTCTGACTTCAATTTCTCAATGCCACAACTTCAAAAACAATGTGTGGGTAAATAACACAAGTCTCCAAAATTAGTGTGCTTACCAAAAGGCAACTATACCCAAAGGAAGCATTTCTGTTTGAATTTAATTGATTTAAAATTAGTGTTCCTTTCTTTTGATGGCTCCATTATTGTTTACTGGGAAAACATTTGCAGCAAAACACATATTGCATGTGTACTTGGGCATTGATATTCTCATTGGCAAATACTCTCCACCACAGTGCCTGGATACATATTTGCCTCAGAGACCTGAACCACTCTGAAGGAACTGTTCGGGTCTCCCAAGGAAAGGCTGTCTTTACTAGACAAGAATGATGCTGATTTTATAAATCACCTTTCAGAACAGTCCTTGGCCTCGGAAGCTGTTGAACTTGTGGAAAACAGCAGAAAATATTTTCAGGAGAGAGCTACTGTTGAGCTGTATCGTTGGTTCTTCCTTTCTTTCCTTGCTTTTTGGGATGCAGGGTGGGAAAGGAGTGTGAGGGAAGGCAGAGTGGACTGGTTGGTTAACAAAGACTCTACAGATTTTTATTGTTGTTGTAATCCCTTTGCTGCTTTCTCATCTGAAAGAAGGAAAAGATTCTTCAGGGAATTCATATGTGACAGAGGATTCTCAGAAGTGGGTGATAGATGTACATGATCACTTTAGATAAAGGTTCTAATTTACCTTTCAGCTTCTGTTCCTCCCACAGTTTATACACAAACTTATACACACACATATAGGTATATACATTCTTTTTATAAATGTGATCCTTCTTCATTGTGGAAAATAAAAGTAAACAGAAAGAAGAAAATAAATGTCAGCCTTAATCTTACTAGCCAGAGGTAATTTCAAAAATATTTCTTCTATCTATGACTTGTAAGGTAATATTTTAGTAAAAATTGGGTCATATGGGCTATCTTTTTTATAATTTCTTATTCATTTTCATTCACTTACTGTATTAAATATGCTTCCATGTTCCACATTCTACATTTTTATATTAATATTTTTGTAGAATCTTATCATGTGATGTACCATCCCCTGTTGTTAAAACATTTAGAGTTGCAGTCCACAACCCCGGGTCTGTGGACTGGTACCAGCTGTGGCCTGTTAGGAACTGGGCTGCACAGCAGGAGGTGAGCAGTGGGCAAGCAAGCAAAGCGTCATCTGTATTTGCAGCCGCTCCCCATCACTCATCACCACATATGCTCGGCCTCCTGTCAGACCAGCTGCAGTGTTAGATTCTCATTGGAACACGAATCCTTTTCAACCCTATGGGAAAAATCGTATGAGGAATGGACTACCCAAAAGCTATGCAACACTAACAAGAACAGCAACGAAAACATAATTGATACCTGTTATATAATGAACTATGTCCCTCCAAAATTTTTATGTTGAAGCCCTACCCTCCAATGTGACTATATTTGGAGATAGGGATAATTAAAGTTAAATGATATCATAAGGGTGGGGTCGTAGGTGTTAATCCAGTAGGACTCGTGTCTTTATAAAAAGAGGAAGAAACACTGAAGAACTCATTCTCTCTCCACGCAGGCAGAGAGAAAAAGCCATGTGTGGACACAGAAGGTGGCTGTCTGCAAGCCAGGAAGAGAGGCCTTACCAGACATCAAATCTGCTGTCACCTTGATCTTGGACTTCCAGCCTCCAGAACTGTGAGAAAATAAATTTCTGTTGTTTAAGCCACCCAGCCTGTGGTATTCTATTATGGCAGCCTGAGCTGACGCTACCTTTGGAGATTCTTGGCAAAGCTCAGGAATTGAGCATATCCAGAGGCCGCAGCCAGGGATATTAAAAAAGCACAAAAACAATGGAGTAGAAATGCTGATTTGGGGGCACTGAAGCCATGTAGATGGAAGAGGAGCTCTGGACTAGTGGGGCTGCTATTAAGGTGGGCACAGGAGGAAATGCATCCTGCCACAAGCTGAGAGCCATGCAGGTGCTTACCTTTATTTCTAACAGAGCTAAAACGGCTCCTATCGTACAGCAGCTGAGCTGAAGGCTTTTTCTTTTAACTCCTCCTGATATCCTGGCTCCCCTTGTCTAAGAAAAACCATGTATAAACTAAAACGACTTCCATATTTTCCTGACATAATTCCCCTATATACCGATCAAGCGTAAGTTAATTGGTGTTTTAAAAACCTATGTTATAGCAGAGCTGATTGTAACCCACTCTGTGACCTCAGTTTACTTAACTGTAATTTAAGGAGGTTGTAACAGATGGATGAGTTTTTAAATTGGTGCATTGAGTATACCTGCCCCTCTCCTGGTGGTGGGCGGGGACCGTGAGGCTGGGGCCCGCTGTGGTGTAAATCTTCTGGTCCTCTTCCTCCCTTGCTTTAACGGAATGGCTCTGGTTTTACTTGTCATATATGATTTTATTTGGAGAAAAGGTCTGTTATGGACTAAATGTTTGGGTCCCTTCCAAACTTATGTGTTGAAGTCCTAACCCCCAATGTGATGATATTTGGAGGTGGGGCTTTTGGGAGATACATTGATTATGAGAGTGGAGCCCTCATGAATAGGATCAGTGACTGTATGAAAGGGACCTCAGAGAGCTGCCTTACTCTCTTTCTGCCACTTAAGGATACAACGAGAAGACGGCAGTCTGCAACCTGGAAGGGGCCCTCACCAGAACACGACCATATCAGTACCTGGGACTGGTACAGATCTGGGACTCTCAGGCTCCAGAACTGTAAGAAATAAATTCTGTTGTTTAGCAGTCACCCAGTTTATGGTACTTTGTTATAGCAGACGGAATAGGCTAAGACAAGGTCTTTCATCTTAAAAGGTTTGAAAACGTTAGGACAGGAAAATATTAAACTCCCTTTCAATTGTAATTCTATGATCTCTAAAATTGGCTTATTACCTGTGTGGACTCTGCATACTTTATTAAACTCTTTAACATACATATTCTTGTCTAGTCTATACATTCGCTCCTTGAAATGGTAAGGATGTGTGTCATCAGTCCCATTTCATATACTTGGAGACATTATGTGGTTTCCCACAGTCACACACAGCTAGATACAGCTAGAACTTAAACTCTGGTCAAGCGCCATCATTTTCTTGCTACTCCTGTGAGAGGGAGCTAAGAATTTCATTTTTAGAACCCATAAGGAAAATAAGGAAAAGAATAATAATCCTAATATTAAAACCTGGCCAGGCCCAGTGGTTCATGCCTGTAATCCCAGCACTTTGGGAGGCCGAGGCAGTAGGATTGCTTGAGGCTGGGAGTTTGTGACCAGCCTGGGAAACATAGGGAGAGCCTGTTTCTACAAAAAAATAAAATACATTAGCCGGAAGATCAAAGATGGCGGAGTGGTGGTGACGGCCTGAATCTGCGCTCCCGGGAAGGAAGGCATCGATCCGGACCTGCCACAACGCTAGAAGACCGCTCCCACACAGGAACAGCGGTGTGAATCCACGGAGAATCAGCGTGGGACAAACAGAGCGAGTGAGGTCTGAGGTGAACGAAAATTGGGAACGCGGGACAGACACTAGCCAGCGGAGTGCGGGTCGGATACACCCGCCCCCAGCCGGGGCGGGTGCAGCCTCTCGGGAAAGCGGGTAGCCCTCCGCTCCCAATTGAACAGAGCCCTGACCCAGGCCAGCACAGAATCACTGAGCGATACGTGGCGCATTGGAGACAGGAGGCTTTTTTTGAGAAATTACCTTAGAACCTGGGGGATCTCACCTGAGACAGCGCTTGGCGAGGAGGGACGGATCTGCCCCAGGGCGGAAAAACACAAAAGACTCCCGGACAGCAAATAGCGTTGTACCCCGTGCTGCCTTTTTCGGCAGTTCTCCAGCCAGTCACCCCCGGTGCGTGTCCTTGCTGGCCAGCCCCTGGGCAGTGGCGGTCTCTGCCTGCCGGGGAGCCGGTCCCCTCCAGCCCCAGAGCTTGGCTGGCGCCATCTTGAAAGCGAGAGCGAAACGGCCCAGGAGCCAAAAAGTGCCCAGCGGCTCTTTCTGCCGGTGCTGCCTTTTTCGGCGGTTCTCCAGCCGGTCACCCCCGGTGCGTGTCCTTGCTGGCCAGCCCCTGGGCAGTGGCGGTCTCTGCCTGCCGGGGAGCCGGTCCCCTCCAGCCCCGGAGCTCGGCAGGCGCCATCTTGAAAGCGAGAGCAAAACGGCTCGGGAGCCAAAAAGTGCCCAGCGGCTCTTTCTGCCCGTGCTGCCTTTTTCGGCAGTTCTCCAGCCGGTCACCCCCGGTGCGTGTCCTTGCTGGCCAGCTCCTGGGCAGTGGCGGTCTCTGCCTGCCGGGGAGCCGGTCCCCTCCAGCCCCAGAGCTCGGCAGGCGCCATCTTGAAAGCGAGGGCGAAACCGCTCGGGAGCCATAAAGTGCCGAGCGGCTCTCTCTGCCCGGCGCCCTCCGCTGGTCTCTGAACCAACGCCAGGAGTGCGGGATATGCCGGGGCCGCGCTCGGGGTGAAGGGGCAGAGCTGCGCTAAGGCAAAAAAAAAAAAAAAAACAACACGAACAAGAAGAATAGGCTCGCCGAACTGTATATTTTATTCTTGGTAAATTTCTTCTGGGTTTTGTTTGTTTATGTTTGTGTTTGTTTTTGGTTTTTTTGGGTTTTTTCTTTTTTTTTCTTTCCTTTTCTTTCCTTTTTCTTTTTTTTTTTCCGGCGGCGGACAGCCTCGGCGGGCACCTTTGCCCTCTGGGCCTCTGGCTGCCGCGCCTTTTTGAGCGCGGAGGTTGGATCCCCACCACCCTCGGAGCTGTGCGGGCGCGCAGACGTCATCTTGAAATCCACTGCGAAACCGCCCGGGACCCAGCCGGGCGGGCGTGAAGGGGCGGAGCTGTGCTAAGGCGTAAAAACAAAAACATCTAATGGCCGCTCCGGACCCAGCCGAGCGGAAGTGAAGGGGCAGAGCTGTGCTAAGGCGTAAAACAAACAAACAAACAAAAAAACATTGAGTCGCTGAATTATATGCTTCAGATTTGTGTATCTTTCTGCCTTGCGGTGTGGTGAAGTGCTATGTAGTTTGTTTTTGTTCATTTTTGTTGGCGTTTTTGGTGTTTTTTGGTTTGGTTTTTTGCGTTTCTTTTCTTTTTTTTTTCTTTTTTTTTTTTTCTTTTTCTTTCTTTCTTTTTCTTCTTTTTTTTCTTTTCTCTTTCGTTTTCTCCTCTTTCTTTTCTTTCTTTCCTTTTCTTTTTTCTTTTTTTTTTTTTTCTCTTCTCTTTCTCCTCTCTTTTCGCCTTCTAACTGGGGACCCACGGTGAGCTTCGGAACGGGCCAGGTCCCTGGCTCTGGTACATACCGGATCCTGAGTAGTCACCCCCAGGGCCGGAGATCTGCGGGCACGCAATTGCCACTCTAGGGCCCACAGCCAAGTCACTGCGGAGCAATAGGGTACCAAGAGGCTCCCTGGACGGCCCTCTCCCCTGGTCCACGGACCTTATATAGGATCCCTGCCCAAGTGTAAACACTGAATACTTCTCCAGAAGCGAGAGTGTGGAACCTGATCCCTGGGGACATTGGGCCAAGACAGACTTTTGCCCGTGGGAGCTACAGCAACTGGGGCGCTGAGCAAGCGAAGTCACCGTCCTCTCCCCATAGCTAGTATCTTGCCGGCAGATAGAGTCAGAAACCTCCCCTACAGAGGAAGAACCAAAGGGAAACAAACAAACAAACAAACAAAGAGAATTTCGGTCTACTATTAGTGTGGACCCTGCCTGCCTTCTGAAAGACCACAACACAGTGTCCTAACTCACCAAAGCGGTCCTGGATCACTCCAATCCTCTAGGATTGGACCCATCGGAAGCAGTCCCCCAACGGAAACAGAAAAATCTCTGAACAATACACAACAGTCTCCCCCTCTTGCCAAAAGAAGCAACATACCTAGACTGTTTCACAGCCTAAGAATAGAGCACAAAGAGTCCTGTTAACCAGACTAAACCTATAAGTAAAGATCCAACGACAAATCTAGATGGGAAGGGCCCAGCGCAAAAACACGGAGAGCAAAAAGAATCAAATGGAAAGCTCATCCCCAAAGAGAAATACCAGCTCCCAACCATTTGACACAAACCAGACTCAAAACACCAACATGTCACAGGAAGAATTCCAATTATGGATTATAAACAAGCTGAATAATATACAAGAATCAATGGATAAACAACACAAGGAAAATACAAAAAAATACAGGATTTGGAGGAAAAATTCACTAAAGAAATTGAAATATTGAAGAAAAACCAAACTGAACTCCTAGAAGTAAAGAATTCACTCAGAGAGCTACAAAACACTGTGGAAAGTCTCAAGAGCAGGGTAGATCAAACAGAGGAAAGAATCTCAGAAATTGAAGATAACTCCTTCCAACTAAATAAGTCAGTCACAGAGATAGATCGAAAAAGTAAGAGAAATGATCTGAGTCTTCAAGAAATGTGGGATTATGTGAAGAAACCTAACTTGAGAGTTATTGGCATTCCTGAGGGTGAAGAAGATAACAAGCAAGGGTTGGACAAGCTATTTGAAGACATAATCGAGGAAAATTTTCCAGGCCTTGCCAATACTCTAGACATACAGATTCAAGAAGCTCAAAGGACCCCTGGGAGATTCATAGCAAATAGGAAAACACCACGCCACGTAGTCATCAGGCTGACCAAAATATCCACTAAAGAGTCACTTCTCCGAGCTGTAAGGAGAAAGAAACAAGTAACTTACAAAGGAAAACCCATCAGAATTACGCCAGATTTCTCAGCTGAAACCTTACAAGCAAGAAGAGGTTGGGGCCCCATTTTCACGCTTCTGAAACAGAATAATGCCCAGCCTAGAATCTTGTACCCAGCTAAGCTAAGTTTTCTATACGAAGGAGAAATCAAGACATTCTCAGATAAACAAAGGTTGAGGGAATTCACCAAGACAAGACCAGCCCTCCAAGAAGTACTCAAAAGAGAATTATACACGGATCAGCACAAGAAAGATCCACGAATGTAAAACTACTCAAGAGCTAAAGATGAAATTCCAGATACCACAATGGCCCAGGAGAGAAAACATCACAATGAAGTTCTACCCAACAAGCTGAACAAAAAACTGTCTCACCTATCAGTTTTCTCAATAAATGTGAATGGCTTGAACTCCCCGCTCAAGAGACATAGACTGGCCCAATGGATAAAAAAATACAATCCAAGTATCTGCTGTCTTCAAGAAACTCACCTAACCTGCAAAGATGCATTTAGACTGAAAATAAAAGGATGGAAATCGATATTTCAAGCAAATGGTAACCAAAAGAAAGCTGGTGTGGCAATCTTAATTTCCAATAACTTAGCTTTCAAACCAACAAAAATAATAAAAGACAAAGATGGCTACTACATACTGATTAAAGGCACAATTCATCAAGAAGCCATGACTATACTCAATATATATGCACCCAACCTAGGTGCACCTAGATTCATAAAGCAAACCCTACTAGATCTCAACCAAATGATAGATAACAATATTGTAATAGCTGGAGACTTTAACACCCCACTGACAGTACAGGACAGATCCTCTAAACAGAAAATAAACAAAGACATAATGGACCTCAATAGAATGCTAGAACAAATGGGCATGGCTGACATCTATAGGACATTCTACCCAAAGTCCACAGAATATACATTCTTCTCATCAGCTCACGGGACATTCTCTAAGATTGACCATGTCCTAGGACATAAATCATGTCTTCAAAAATTCAAAAAAATAGAAATTATACCATGCATCTTCTCAGATCACAGCGGAATAAAAGTAACAATGATCACAAACAGAAACCCTCACTCTTACTCAAAGTCATGGAAGCTAAATAACCTTCTCCTGAATAATTATTCTATAAAAGAAGAAATCAAGATGGAAATCAAAAATTTCTTTGAATTAAATGACAATGGAGATACAACTTATCAAAATCTATGGGATGCAGCTAAAGCAGTCCTGAGAGGAAAATTCATATCCATAAATGCCTATATCAAAAAGACAGAAAACATGCAAATAGACAACCTAACGAATAGACTCAAAGAACTGGAGAAAGAAGAACAGAACGATCCCAAACCCAGCAGAAGGCGAGAAATTACTAAGATCAAATCAGAACTAAATGAAAAGGACAACAAAGAAACTATAAGGGAAATTAATAAAACAAAAAGTTGGTTCTTTGAAAAGATAAACAAAATAGACACACCTCTGGCTAGACTAACCAAGAGCACAAAAGTAAAATCTCTAATAACCTCCATTAGGAACATGAAAGGAGAAATCACAACTGATGCTACAGAGATACAAGATATCATCTATGAATTCTACAAAAATCTTTATGCACACAAACTGGAGAACGTGGAGGAAATGGACAAATTTTTAGAAACACATAGTCTTCCCAGGCTCAACCAGGAAGAAATAGAGTACCTGAACAGACCAATATCAAGAACTGAAATCGAAACAGCAATAAAAAACCTTCCCAAAAAGAAAAGCCCTGGTCCAGATGGGTTCACACCTGAATTTTACCATACATACAAAGAAGAACTGGTGCCCATCCTACATAAACTATTCTCCAATATTGAGAAGGATGGAGTTCTCCCTAACACGTTCTACCAAGCCAATATAACATTAATACCAAAACCTGGAAAGGACACAACAAAAATAGAGAACTACAGACCAATTTCCCTCATGAATATAGATGCAAAAATTTTCAATAAAATACTAGCAAATCGAATCCAAGTACTTATCAAAAAAGTAATCCACCACGACCAAGTGGGCTTCATCCCCGAGATGCAGGGGTGGTTCAACATACGTAAATCTATAAATGTAATTCACCACATAAATAGAAGCAAAAACAAAAACCATATGATACTCTCATTAGATGCAGAAAAAGCATTTGACAAAATTCAACACCCTTTTATGATAAAAACGCTTAACAAAATAGGCATTGATGGAACCTACCTAAAAATGATACAAGCCATATATGACAAACCCACAGCCAACATCATACTGAATGGGGAAAAACTGAAAGCACTCCCACTTAGAACTGGAACCAGACAGGGCTGCCCATTGTCTCCATTACTTTTCAACATAGTATTGGAAGTCCTTGCGAGAGCTATCAGGCAAGAGAGCAGAATCAAGGGAGTCCAAATAGGGAAGGAAGAGATCAAACTCTCACTTTTTGCTGATGATATGATGTTATATCTGGAAAACCCCCAGGATTCAACCAAGAGACTCCTGGAATTGATTAACGAATACAGCAAAGTCTCAGGCTACAAAATTAATATACACAAATCAGAGGCATTGATATATGCCAATAACAGTCAATCAGAAAACCAAATTAAAGACTCAATACCCTTCAAAATAGCAACAAAGAAAATAAAATATCTAGGTATATATCTAACTAAAGAGGTAAAGGACCTCTATAAGGAAAACTATGAAACACTGAGAAAAGAAATAGCAGAACTTGCAAATAGATGGAAAAATATACCATGCTCGTGGATCGGAAGAATCAACATTGTTAAAATGTCTATACTACCCAAAGTGATCTACAGATTCAATGCAATCCCTATTAAATTATCAACATCATTCTTTACAGACATAGAGAAAATAATTATACACTTTGTATGGAATCAAAGAAGACCCCGTATAGCAAAAGCAATTTTAAGCAACAAAAACAAAATGGGAGGTATTAATTTGCCAGACCTCCAACTATACTACAAGGCCGTGGTTCTTAAAACAGCCTGGTATTGGCACAAGTGCAGGGACACAGACCAGTGGAACACAACAGAAAATCCAAATATAGAACCATCCTCATATAGTCACCTAATTTTCGACAAAGCGGGAAAGAATATACTCTGGGGACAAGAATCCCTATTCAACAAATGGTGCTGGGAGAATTGGTTAGCCACTTGTAGAAGACTGAAACAGGACCCACAGCTTTCACCTCTCACAAAAATCAAATCACGGTGGATAACAGACTTAAACCTTAGGCGTGATACAATCAGAATTCTAGAAGAAAATGTAGGAAAGACTCTTACAGACATTGGCCTAGGCAAAGAATTTATGAAGAAGACCCCCAAGGCAATCACAGCAGCAACAAAAATAAATGAATGAGACATGATTAAATTAAAAAGCTTCTGCACAGCCAAAGAAACAGTCCAGAGAATAAACAGACCACCTACAGAATGGGAAAAAATTTTTGCATACTACACATCAGATAAAGGACTGATAACAAGAATCTATTTAGAACTCAGGAAAATCAGCAAGAAAAAATCAAGCAACCCTATCAAAAAGTGGGCAAAGGACATGAATAGAAATTTTTCAAAAGAAGATATAAAAATGGCTAACAAACATATGAAAAAGTGTTCAACATCTCTAATCATCAGGGAAATGCAAATCAAAACCACAATGAGATATCACTTAACCCCAGTGAGAATGGCCTTTATCAAAAAAACCCAAAACAACACATGTTGGCGTGGGTGTGGAGAGACAGGAACACTAATACACTGCTGGTGGGACTGCAAACTAGTGCAACCTCTGTGGAAAGCATTATGGAGGTATCTTAAACAGATTCAAGTAGACCTGCCATTTGACCCAGCAATCCCATTACTGGGCATATACCCAAAGGAAAAAAGGTCATTCTGTAACAAAGGCACGTGTACCCAAATGTTTATAGCAGCACAATTCACAATAGCAAAGATGTGGAAACAACCCAAATGCCCATCAATACATGATTGGATTAGTAAGCTGTGGTATATGTATACCATGGAATACTACTCAGCTATAAGGAATGATGAAGATACAACATCTCTATGGTTCTCCTGGAGAGAGTTGGAACCCATTATATTAAGTGAAGTATCCCAAGAATGGAAAAACAAGCATCACATGTACTCACCAGAAAATTGGTTTCCTTGATCATCACCTAAATACAAATCTGGAAACGACACCAATTGGACATCAGACTGAGGTGGGGGGTGGGGGAGGGGATGGGGGTATGCCTACACAATGAGTGCATTGCGCACCGTTTGGGGAGTGGTAACACTTGAAGGTGCTGACTCGGGAAAGGGGGGGTGGGGAAAAAAATATGAAACTATTGTTTTTAACTTGCACTGTTCACTTAATAATTTATCATGAATATTTCCCATATTATTTCATATCATTGTACAAGAAATAATGTATACATTATGAGGACATACTGTATCTAACAAGATATACTGTTAGACTCTTTGATTCTGTAAAATTAAATAAAAAAAAAAATAAATAAAAAAAAAAAAAAATACATTAGCCGAGTGGGTGGCACGCACCTGTAGTCCAGCTACTCAGGAGGCAGAGGCAGGAGGATTGCTTGAGCCCAGGAGTTTGAGGTTGCTGTGAGCTATTATGAGGTCATCGTACTCCAGCCTGGGGAACTAAGCAAGACCCTGTCTCAAAAAGAAAAAAAAAAAAAAACAAGAAAAGAAAAAAAAAAAAAACAAGAAAAGAAAAAAAAAAAAAACACCCACCTAATTAAAAAGTATAGTAAGTTACATGAATTTTTATTTTTCAAAAGCTAATTCTATAAGACTGTTTTTCTATTTACTTGTTGTTCATGTTTATCTTTATAATAGTTATATCTTTTGAATATAAGGTCTAAAATGCCCATTACTAATGAGTCTAGTGAGCTTCAGTAGAAGGCTATCATTTTAGGAATTACTAACAAAAACAAAAACTCTATTAGTCAGCATACACTAATTATAAGCAAGGAATCTAAGGAAAAAGTTCTCTTGAGCTTTGAACTTGAAAACTTACACTTCAAGTTTACACAGAAAAGAACTGGCAAACATTATCTTTTCCCAGAATGCTGATCACCTTCCCTTTTTCTGGTCTTTATTTCCTCTTCATATCCAGTAATAACTTAAGTTATTCAGTACCATCATCTTTTGTTTAATGAAATACAAATTTTGTGGGTTGTCAAACGGTCCACCTGACTACACTCGTTTCAATAGACTCGTCTTCAGTTTCTCCCTTCACCCCACATGTATCGACTAGAAAAGCCATGTCCTCTACCATAGCCCTCTGATTTGGATTTGAGTCTGTTTCCTGCTAAAAAGGGGGTGATCTTTGACCTACAACCCCATGTTGTGTTTCTGTATGAATGTGGTTCTTAGGTGCTGCTTCCTTATTTTTGGATATAATGTAACTATGCTTCAGGGCCCCTAGCATACCCAGCTGTAGAAAGGACCACTGTTCTTGATTTAACCTCTGTTGAGTAGACAAGATGGCCTGTTGAAAACAGCAGTCCCTGTCTCTTTCTGTGTCCCCTTCTGTCCTTTTCTCTGTCTTCTGTCTTTCTATTTCTCTCACCTGTTCAATAATTACATTCCCCATCCTGGCTTCAAGCAATCTCAGAGAAGAAATCAGAAGCCAGCTCTGATTTGGCGTTTCTCTGGGAGAGCTGTAGGTAGCATAGTATGTGTCCCAGGGATGGACATATGTTTTTCCTTTCAAGGATTTGGGATAAGGAATAATCAAAGAAGGCATTTTTCCATTAAGCTGAGAAAGCAGTAGCCTGGAGCCAAATGTGTCTTCTGATTTTATAGATGCACAAATCCGCAAAAGCTTAATGAAAAGGAACTGGAAAGGAGAAGATTATCACATTGCTTTTAGGTTCCCTGCTTGATTACTTTTAGGTACTGACTACATGTGCCAATTTTTGAGCCTGATTTAATGGTTTCCCTTTATGACATTGTTAATCATAATAATTACAATAACTTACACTTGTGTAGTGCTTTCAGTTTTTAAAGCATTTTTATATCCATTATCTTATTAGATTTTCACAGCAAACTTGGGAAGATATGCTTGCCAGAAGAATGGTCCTTTTGCTGGGAAGGTCATCTTCTTTGAGCGTGCAGCTTCGAGAAGGAGGACATGCGGAAGGCTGAGAGAAGAAGGGGACAGACACCAAGCCAGCCAGGTCAGCTGAATCTACAAGTGCTGTGCAGATGTGCCCCTGCCTCTGCCCTTCCACATCCCGGGTGGGAGTACTCGGCCTTGACTTAATTTAGGAAGGCTTCACTTTAGTCCCACTGAATCACTTTGTGAACAAAGGGTCACTTCCAACAAGCCAGTTCTGGATCTGCCACATTTATGATTCACAGGCGACAACAGTGGGAGCTTCCCTGAACCCACCAAGATTGTTCTCTGCATAGTTTTTATTACTAATTGTAAGTACTTCCTCAGCAAGTGTTTTAGCTCTGTTAGATTTTAGCTGAGGATTTAGAGCTCAGTTCTTCCAGGGTCCTACAGGTAAGGCTGATGGTGATTCAAGCAGCTTCATTGTTTTTCTTTCTTGTATCCAAGGGTAATGTAGCCGGAATCTCTAATTGACGTGTGATTATTAGCAGGGAACTCCAAAGCTCTGCTTAATCCACATCCCTATATGTACAACAGTACGGTATACCCCCTTTTTATATAGTCCTATGACATAGGGCAAATACTGTAATTTCTTACTTGTAGATGAGAAAACTATGTTAAGAGGTTATATAAGTTTGTTCACCACTTTAGCTACATTTCAAGATCACTGGGAATCAATGCAAAAGTGTATTCCTTATTGGACCTTCTTCCTGGTCCTTCACTCTCTTCTCTAAGAACAGTCACTCTATGTGTCGGGGTGAATCCTGGTAGCCATGCTATAGCACATGACTTTGCCTTATCATGGCTGTATAGAAAACAGGTGAACCTAAGTAAGGTAGAGCAAATGGTGTCTTCTGGCAATTAGGAATTGGAATGAATAGATTACTCAGTTTTATGGGTTACTAGAAATTAGGACATTTAAAGCTCTGGGGCTGTGGCCACCGTGTCTGGCTACATAAACATTAAACAGACACTGAAAAGAAAAGACAAAAGCAGGGACAAAGCAAGCAGAGAGACAGAGACCATGTGGTGCTGGAGGACGGGAGCGCAGCAGGCAGCAAGAGCGGCTTCCTGGTTTCTTCTCTGCTTTTTAGTTCCTGGCTCCAGATACATAAGCGGCTCAGCTCCTGTGTAATTCCTGCCCTTCAGTTCCACGAGGCACTCCAGGATTCTTTCTGATAAATGCCTGTTTTTGCTCAAGTTATGTTGAAGATAGCTTCTGATTCTTGTCATCCAAAGAGCTTTAACTTGGAAATTCTGGAAATGACCTTCTTTAATTATTTGCTCTAAGCATTTGCACCATGGCCTAGGCAGAGAAAATACCCTGCTCCAGCCAGTGCCATGGCTGTGCACACCCTCAGCTGCAAATGTCCCCAAAAGTCCCTGTCCTGAGGCCTCTGCCTAGCCGTGTGGCCAGAAGACTGCCTTCCTCAGCCGTGCTTGGCCTGTCCGGAAGCTTCCTGCGAGAAGGGCAGCTCCAGGCGGATACTGGGATACTTCATCCTCCTGACACCCATCTCATTACTACCTCGCGCTGCCGCATGCCCACTTCCTTTTTCCTTTGTAGTCGCTCTGTCACTCATTGTTTGCTAATGACTAGTTGGCAGGCGGAGAGAGGAGAAGTGGCAGCCAGCCTGGCCTTCAGACTGGAAAGAAGCATGTTTTCTAGAGAATGAAAACACTATTTGGGAAGAAGCACGTTCCAGCACTGAATATTTCTCTTTCAAAGTCCTGCTGGGCTCCTTCTGTCTCCAAGTGCCTGTGCTTTCCTTTGTCACTTCCTCCCACCTCCTTCCCAGATGGAGACTGGCAGGGCCACCTTATTTGGGGACAGGACTCCTCAAAGGGAGATGTAGGCTCTAGGGGAGACTCTAATATGATCTCTGGGAAGCAAAATATTAGAGCAGTTATAATCATAAGAAAATAATAGACTGCTATTTTGAAACCTTTGACAGCTCTCAGTTTTTCTCGAGAAAGCCAGTAATTAGTGAGAAATACTGGGTTCTCTCTGATATCCAGTCAAAAAGAAGTTTCCTAAGCCTGTAGAATAAATTTACTGTTGTTTTGGATTTAGTATGTGTTCCAGGGAGAGACTGGAGTCCTGACAGCGTTTCTCCCATTGCCCTCCTTCTCACCTGGGGAATGGTCCACCCACCTCACCACCTCAGAGCTCCTAAAAGCCAGGCAGCTGGGACCAGCCTTCCCAGGCCAGACCTTACCCTGACAGTACCGATAATGTTGACTATTCATTTATTATTCACCATATACCAAGCAGTCTTTAAAAACCTTTTCAAAAAACCGCTCAGGTCTGCATGGTTCTCTAAATGCTTCTCAGCCAGAAGAGGGCGTTGCATCCTGATTTTTTTTTTTCTTTTTTAAACTAAGCAGAAAGCCCTAGAAGAAGAGCAAATGACTTTTAGATCCATAGTTTTCTATGCGTAAATAGCAGCACAATAACAAAAAGTTCATCTGTCGAAGACAAATAATCAAAAGAAATATTTGTAAATGCACACCAGGCAGCTGGCATAGAATACTGCTAAGGGTACTAGGGTCCAATGGCTTTTGTGACCATATCTCTTATGCTGCTTGCTCAGGTTTGAAATGAAGTGACAAAAATGCAGCAAGGGCCTCTTGCTAGTGAGGAAAAGTGGGTAATATATTTGTTTGTACTATGGGATTGCAGTTCTACTAGAAGGAACACTTGACATTTTGATGAGTGCCTCCAGGGAGAAAAGGTACTAACTTCAGAACTTAGTTTTAATTATACTAAGGAGATTACATTATTCAAAAGCATCCCACTGGTAAGGTGCAACATTTCCTGAAACAGTTTAGTGGAAAATGCCACATTAATCAGTTCAATATTTCACTCAGAAGGCTTAATGATGGGAGAAGTTTAAAGTACTGTGGCACAATAATGCAGAAAGAAAGAAAAGAGAGAATATTCACTTAGAGGAAAAAGCTGAAATAGTTGTTAGTCCCTCTTGTGTCTTCCCCCGTTAAATCTGGCTGGCTGTGCTAGCAGCCCAGTGGGGATCAACATGTGGGACTCCATCATTCCTGACATAGAAGGACCCCAGAAAGGCAACAAATACAAGGTGAGAGAAGAAGTATGTTATGTTCAAGCCACGTCCTTTGCCCAGCTGCTCTAATCCACCCAGCAGTTTACCTCTGCTCCTCTCTTAATTGGCCCAGGTTGGTGATTTATAGCTGTACTCTTCTTCCCCATCCAGACAGACAAAAGATTCTTGTAAACATAAGGTATCTGAAATTAAAGGGAGTTGGGCAAAATGTGATTCCTGAGCAGCCAGTCTTCCTTCCGTTCTTTCCCTCAACTCCTATTCTAATTACCATTTCCAGTCTAGAAAATTTGAACAAGAATCTGTCCTGAAAGTCAGAAAGGTTTGTACTTACCATAATAGGGTCTCACCTAAAAGGTGGTGGCCAACACACACGAGCATATTGAGATGCTGAAAGACTGTCAATGAAGATTGGACATTCACTCTAGATCTTAGTGTTTGTAAACATACAAATCAGCCTTATGGTTAGTCAAATCAGAGAAACAATTAAAAAACAACTAATCAAGATCCATTGTCCACATGGGGCAGTATTCCAGCAACTCCTTGCAAGCAACTGTGGAGCCATAGGGGCCTCATGGCTGAAGCCAGTGAGGGCTGCCCATTAGGGGTAAGAAACAATCACTATTTGTATATATTTGTTACAATTTTTTATCCAGTTATCAGTTAATTTCTTTTTAGGCCTCATCACAATGAAGCTGAAGTGCCTTGAATTAAAAATAAGAAATCAAGACTAAAATAGCATAGCTAAATTTTCTAGAACATACACCATGTGACATTTCCCTGCCTTGTTTTCTTTTCTCTGTTTCTTAGTAAATGTTATAACAGATTTTTACTACATGTGTGCTCTGGGTTTCCTCCTGCTTTGTGCAGCAGTATCACCTTTGTTTTTACCTTTAAAGCTCTCTGTTTCTTCCTTGACATTTTTCTTCCTCCTTCTTTCTCCAAAGCAGGTTCCTTGTGTAGCTTTACTCATAATTTCCTTCTGCATATATCCTTTTGGGCAGCTTTCTCCATAGGAGGAGTCTAACCTTAGTGCTCTCTGAAATGCTAGCTTACTTTTCCTAACAGGAATTTCCAACCTTTTGGGGGTAGTATTATCCCATTCTTGCCCTATTCTTACTTTGCTTCTGAGATCCTATCAAAGTGATTTAATATATATTTACTGAAAAAATTGTAGGAATCTGAATTTTGTTTTAAGATGTGTACAACAGCCCAGCAGATTTTAGTAATACCCCATGGTAACCAATAAGTATGATTTCACTATTGAAATTACTATAATATTTCAATGTCATGGTGCCCAGGCTAATACACAACATATATACCTGCCGGAGATTTAAACAGGAGTGTTCTGTCTCCTAGTCAGGGGCTTCTGCCACTATCTTGATGGTCTCAGAAAGTGGTAGTTGGATGCTGCTATTTTATGTTGTTTTGTTTACTATTACACAAAGTCCTTTGTCGGTTTTGGGCTAATCCTTTGAATTAAATTGAATGGCTTTGATTAGCTCCTCATTTGTTCTTTCTTGTAAGCCCTGGGTTTCTGGTCCTGACGCAGTAGCAGAGATGCTGAAACCCATGGGGTTATCATCTATTTTCTTGTCTTGATTGTTGTTTTCTAGTTTTAGGATTCCAGGTGCTGTTTCCCTCTTCAAATGTGGTTGACTTCAGCTTTGTGTTTTTATGCAATGGGTTTTCTAAGTGTCATAACCATACCCTAGTCTTAACCAAAAGTGTGGAAGTATGGAACACAGTATTATAAGAAAATTAGAAAACAGAATTCTAGATGTTGAATCACCTAGAAATTGCTAGATGTAGAGTAGCAGGCTGTTGTCAAACTGACTTGAAATATTGAGTGTTCATTAGCTATAACAAAAAGACTCAGGCATAAAGTCTTCTTTGTGACTTTAAAATAGCAGACTTTTCATTTGACACAGATTCTAGTGGGAGAAGGTGGTACAGGACTCCTCACCCATCCATACCCTATGCAGGAGAGAGCCTCGTTTTACTTCTGTAATTGTCCCTCCCAAGTCCCTGTTCCTCAATTACCTTTTATGACTTTATGAATTGATGCTGGCTTTGACATGAATGGTGCTGGCTGCTGGCCTGACCTCCTCCTGTGCTGATAATCTCATCTCTTATTATTTTTTCATCGCTTATGATGTGGTTTCACTATCACCATGATAATAATCATTTACTGAGGCTTGTTATCTACCTTTTGTTGGGCAGTGCCCATCTTTTCTTAAAAATTGAAGCTAGGAGAGCTCTGTCCTTCCAAAGAATTTTTTCCATAACTTTGGGCTTCAAAAACTTCTACTCCACTCACGCTATGTGGATTAACCCTACCTGGTTTCTTCTGTTGTCCTTCTATCTCTTTTTTAACATTCCAGCTTAGTCTGTTGTTTGGTTTCTGTAGAGCCATGCATATGCCTCTTGCAAATACTCTTATCCTTGCCAGGAGTAACTATTTTTTTACCTGATTCATTTATGAAAATAAAAAATATTTCAAGTTGCATTTCTTTTTATAAACTTTATCAATTTAAAATTCAGAAAATGCTTTTTTTGTATTGCAATGCCACTGAATGGTTGCATTACCTTTTTTGCTAAAATTTCAGGAATTACAAAATTAGCAAGCACTGTAGCTGTGGTTCTCAACCTCATTGTACTTCAGAATCACCTGGGAACATTTTAAAACTTAGTTGCTTAAGCCACACCCCTGCAGAGTCTCATTCAAATTGGTCTAGACCTTAATCAACCTTTTAGAATAACTCTGAAAACCAGTGCAGAGAAATATGAGGCTGACAATGCTGAGGTTTGAACGCATATCAGTACTGAGCAACATACTTTGGAACTGGTTCATTTTGTCTATCTTTGACTGATCTTCCAAGCTTTAATTTACAAATGTGGTTTGCCTCATGATATATCTTAATATTATATCCTCCAAAGCATTAATTTAAAAAAATTTATTTAAAATAAGAAAAATGTCATCTTTTAAACAAAGAAATATTCATCAATGCCCTTTCTTTGAAATGTCAAATTCTTGATCAGTCACTTATTTCTTTTTGACAGCAATCCTAACAATAGTTTACATTTTATTTAGGAAATGGTTCTTCTCAATTTGGAGCATCTATTAAAATAAAAAAAAACACATTATGATGCAGGAATTGCATTTCTGTTAATAGGAATCATTCTTGCAGAAATACTTGTGTGTGTGTATATGTATATATATACGTGAATGAAGATTTTCACAGGAGCATTGAGTGTGATGGGTAAGACAAAATCAAACGACCACGATAAGAACGTAAACCGAAATGACTATGATAGGGGCAATGGTTAAATAAAATTTGGAATTCTATGCAACAGAAGAATATGCAGCTTGTAAAAATGAGTTGTGCGTTCTGTCTTAGAAAGGAGTCCCTGAGAGATTTTCAGTAAAAAGAAAAAAAGGGGAAAAAACCCCTGTAAACAGTATGATTCTTCCCTCCACCTTTCTGTGTAAGAAGAGGACATTCTGTGTGCGTCTAAGTAAAGGTATACAAAGTCTGGCACAGTAAAAATTCTCCATATTGCTAACTGGTTGAAGAGTAAGGAAGGGCTTTCTTTCACTGTGTTACTGTTTCATTTCACCATTTTCTTCAACAAGAATACGTTATCTATGTAATTAAAAAAAATAAAAGGAAATGATGAACAGCCAGCCAAAAGTAGAAACAGCAATCCTCAGGGCCTCAGAGTCAGGCTGGCTCTCTCACCCGCTCTGCAGGGGGGCAGAATACACTGTGGGTGCAGTGACCGGGCAGAACTGTGTACCACCCCTCCCAGACACTTCGGTCCCACTGGCTGATTCCTGCCCCCACCCCAGTTCCTCTCACTTTTCCAGACCAAGGCAATAGCCCTTCACAATTGCCAGCCTGGTAGCCTAAGCAGTTCTGCTCTGGTTGGCCTGTTGGGAGTGTGGCCCTGAGCTGTCTGCAGTATGCACGGGGAGAGGCACAGGGGTTAGGCATGGCTGGGTTTGGCCCTCTGGGGGCAGGGGTAGGGATTTCAGAAATTAAACTGTAGGTCACATCTCAAAGCTATTGCTGTTGCTCTTATTGATGTAGGTGCCACATATAAGTGGCAGTTCCTACAGAAAGCTAACAGAAAGAAGAGAGTGGTTCTATAAGATTTTGGTCTTCTATTTAATTCTCATTGTATTCCACTCCTGGATTTTCCAATGTAATGGCCAGTTTTTATGGAGTGTTCACTATGTGCCAGGCACTCTAAGTATTTTACATGTATTATCTCAACTAATTCTTGCAGCAACCCATGACATAAGTGCTATTATCACTCTCTTTTTACAGATCGGGGAACTGAGGCACAGAAAAATTAAGTATTTTGCTCAAAGTCGTACAAATAAGTGGCAAAGCCAGGATTTGAATCCAAGTGCTTATTTCTCTGCTCCATCCTCCTGTGTAGACCAAACCTGTCCTTTCCTAGCCATCCCCAAAGCTTTAAAGTCAGAAAGTTTGAAGACAAAAATGAAACACCACTTAGGAATGCATGGCTCCTTCCATTAGGGGAGAAAAATCTTAGAATATAAGGTTAATAAGATAATGATTTAAAATATAAGTTTTTGATGGAAGCAATCTATAAAAATATATCCAGGAACATCTATTTTCTTGAATGTTACCTTCTTAAACCTCTGTGTTTGATAATATTTTCTTGGTGTTCCACTGAAAATTACCTCTCAAAATTTGTAAGCATAATTTATCATATATAAGAGAGGTAGCGTTGCCTAGTGGTAAAAACATGGACTTGAGCCAGATTCCCTGAATTCGAATCTTGGCTTCAGCACTCATCAGCTATGTGATGTTAGGCAAGTTACTTAACTTGTCTGTGCCTCAGTTTCTTCATCTGTAAGAGAATAGTATCTATCTTTTTGGGTTGTTATTACAATCAAATGAGTGATATCGTTAAACACTTAAAATAGTGTCTGACACATGCTATAAAAATATTTGTTAAATAATTAAGAATAAAGTTCAGCACAACCAAACTGTATGGAATCTAACCCATTGATTTTTTTTTTTTTTTTTTTTTTTAAGGGAGAGAAAAGTAAAGAAACCCATATTTGTTGAACTTCTCTTCTGGCAGCTAGCAATAGCTAGTACCAAATAAATACAGCCTTTAGAATTTCTAGGTAAGTAAAAACCTCCTTCTAATTCAAGCAGATGACCGTGATTGTCAAGAAATGGATTCTGGGTCCACAGAGAGCTGAGCTTAATAACAAATGGGAAACAGGCCCCAAAGACAGCATCCTCTCAGCAAGGTTTGTGGGCTTCTGGGGCTTGGGGCTTGAGGGCTTTGGAATTTGATGCTTGCTCAGAGTTGTTAATGTGGCTGTTAGCCTTGAGATTTTTCTGCTTTCATACCACACACATCCGTGTTTTCCTATTTCAACCTTCTCTTCATTTCCTCCAAATTTCATACTGTAGACCTTATCCTGTGTTTCTGTTGTGTTTCACATTCTTAGAGTTGGCATTATGGTTTTTAGTATCTTTAGGGCATTAAAATCTATATTTCACTGTAACAAACAGGAGCAAATCTTAAGATTTCTAGCTGGAATTCTTTTCAGCCTTTCCCCTATTGATATTTGCAGTTTCATTTTGCTCTAATTGTCCCCAGTGGTGCAAATAGGCAGGGACTCAGCCTTCGCCAACGGATGCTGAGCCACCACTACCTTTTTCTGCCTGGAAAACAGAATGGATCCTGGGGGCAAAGATTAGCCCCTTTTTAACACTGGGCAGAGTTGGGAGAAAATTATAATGCCTAAATTTTACCTTTTTCTATTGATTATTGCTATCATTATTGCTTCTGCTTTTGTTAGCAAGGGGCTCCTTGAGAGGGAAAAGAGAGCAGTGGCCACAGGAAAACAGTGAAGCCATGCACATGTAGCTTGCAAAACCCATTGGGATCACTCAAGCTGAAAAGAAGCTATAAAATGTAAAACAGCATCATTAATAATAATACTTTTATGATTGTAAATAGAAGCAAGTAAAATCGAGTTGCTTGGTGCTCCAAGCTTTACACCGGACTTCCCTAAACAGTGAGACTGTGGTACCCTTACTTTCCTTTCTCTTTATTGCTCATCTCGTATTCTATAACACGTTCCTCTGCAATTGCCATAAGCAAATCATTTAACCCATAGGAATAATCCTGGGAAGGTGATGTCAGTGCAAACATATCTGTGGCTATAAAGATCAGCCATGCACAAACACCCAAAGGAAAGGACTTACAAATATGAAGTGCTATATCAATAGCAAATGCTGCAACTAATTGATAATAACAGTATACATACAGGGCCCAAAGCATGTAGGGAGCTGCATTTCAGAGAGCTAGGCAAAATGAATCGGGCCAGGAGCAACTGGAGAGCTGGAGTTCTGAGCCCTGTCTGCACAACAGGACCACACACATAAAACACCAATTTTGTTGCCCATGTGGGATTGTGATAAGTTCTAGTGAGGGTGTTGACAGGTGGTTTATCGTCCTGGGCTTGGTTAGGTGCTAAAACAGGTTTTATTGTCACTTGGTAAGATTATTTAGTATATTAATTAAATTATAAGGGAAGATATGGAGAAAGCAGGTGCCTGAGATAATTGTTGCAGAGCATTAGGTATAGACGGTTCTCCCTCACCTTCATGTCCATGGAAGGCTGCCTTAGTAAGAAGCCCTCTAAAATCCAATGGAGCGAAGCAGAAACCTTTGGGATGTTGAGAAGGGAGGAAATGTGGTTTATTAGTTCATGGCTGGGTCTAAATTCTGGCCTCATCATTTACTAGTTAGTAATCTGGAGAAAGTTATGTTACTTTCTTGTGCCTCAGCTTCCCTTTTGTAAAATACCTATCTCATAATTATATGTGAGAATTAAATGAATAATATATGCAAAAATCTAGAACAGTGTCTGGCATTTAGAAGCATTCACTAAATATCACCTATGTCTTATGCCCATCTGAGATAGTCTGAGAGATGTTTTAAAGTGCCTAAAATGGACACAACTTGCTTCACCAGCTTAGAGATATGAAATAAAACATCTCTTTTTAGGATTCCAGTTAAACCTCTTCAGCCACCTCACCCATCAGAATGTCTGGCTTCCTCCTGTAATAATCTTAAGGACCCCTGGTGTTCTAAGGGTCTATCTTTTCTGCTAGAGCCAGAGCTCAGACATGCCCCCTAGGGGTGAGAGCATGTTGTAACTGCCACTGGAAATTTGCTTCTGCTTGGGTTCATGCATCCCCAAATGGCAGACACAGTAAAACCCGAGAAGTCAAAGGGCCCCTTGACTTGTCATTCCTGGTGTCAGTGTGGCAATGTCTGAGAGTGGCTAGAGCTCAGTGGCTAAAGCTCCAGTGCAGTCCCTCTCCCAGGTTAGTTCTTCAAGGTTGTAGGAAAGATCCTTCTCCACCTCTTATTCATGACTGGCCAGAGGCATTTTACATCATTTGAGCAGGCAGTGCAACTTGACAGGTTTCTTAAAGTTCATCCACAAAGTCACTTCCCCAGAGCACACTATATAGTTCAGAACCACTATTCGTTTGACCACCTGACTTCATAGAGGAATGGCCCCTGACTCAGTCTCTTTCTACTCTCCATGCTGACTTTTTACTTCAGTAGTCTCATTGTCTTTGTCACAGAGCCTTGATCAGGGATACCCTCACAGGTCTTAATACCTTTGACTCTCCTGGAGAAAGTTTGGGGGTCTCATCCTGCTATGGTTGAAATGTTATGTCTTCCCCCAAAATTCATATGTTGAAATCCTAACTTATGAGTTGATACTGTTAGGAGATTGGGCCTTTTGGAGGGTGATTAGGTCATAAGAGTGGAGCCCTCATGAATGAACTTAATGCCCTTAAAAACAGGGCCCAGCGAGCTGCCTCGCCTCTTCCACCATGTGAGGAATGGGCCCCTCTCCAGACACCGAATCTGCTGTTGTCTTGATCTTGGACTTCCCAGCCTCCAGAACTGTGAGAAATAAATTTCTATTGTTTATAAGTCAGCCAGTCTATCGTATTTTGTTTTAGCAGCCCAAAAGGATTAAGGCTCATTCCTTTACTTTAAGAAAGCCCATAGTCTCATACAAATTTGCCTACTTCTCCCTAGCTCTGAGTGTCAACAGTTTCTTTATCAGGAAAAAATAAAATTCTACCTTAACAGACACTCTGTTTTCATTCTTATTTTAAAGCCTTTGCTTTGCTTTATAATTGTTTTTGTGGGTTATTGGTAGTGAGGGAATGTTCTGAGAGCTGTCAACAAAGTGTCAATTAGAATGATTGAATAGCATGTATCATTTCCTTGTGACCTTTATTTGATTGTGCATTTGAACAACTCTACTTCCTCAAGAGAAGGTAAAGAGGAAAAATATTTTTCAGGAAGTGGGAACATCTTTATCTACTACAAATATTTATTGAACACGACTACAGTATTTTGAGTCTATTTAAAGATAATTGGGGTATTTTGAATGTTTCTTGGTATAAGAAAATTCACATAGAGAAATAGACATTATTCAATCTTCCTTAGATAGTTCATTTTTTACAAAAGCTCAAAGCCATTTAAGTCATGTCCAAGTATTTCAGTTAGTTATTGCTGCATAATGAATCACCCTAAAATTTAGTGCCTTAAAACCGTTATTTTCTTAGGTTATAAGTATGAAATATCTGATTTCCTTAAGTACTAAGTTTGACAGTTGATATCTCTGATATTTTACTTTGATCCTTCTTGTTTTACTTTTATTGTGAAGATACATCCTTATTCTTTCAAATGCACAGTTTGGCTTGTGATTATCTTTCAATTTTTTTAGAGCAATTTTTGTGAAATTATGAATAGGTAAAAAATTTGTGTTATTTTCGAATATGAGTTCCATCATGCGACCAGTGCAGTGCACACAGCTCAAAACATCAGCGAAGTGTTTGGGAAGGATGTGGCTAACGAATGCACAGTATGTCAGTGGTTTGCGAAGTTCCATTCTGGTGATTTTAATTTTGAAAATGAGCCATGTGGGTGACCTGAGACCAAGGTGGACAATGCTGAAAGCTGTAGTGAAAGCAAATCCATCACAACCTATGTGTTAGTAGCAAGGTTTTACGTTACTATTCCAGCAATATTGGACCATTTGAAACAAATTGGCAAGGTAAAGAAGCTGGATAGATGGGTTCTGCAGGAGTTAAACAAGTATCAGAAGAGAAATCATCTTGAAGCTTGCCTTTCTTTGCTCTCACAACATAAAGGTGAACCATCTCTATACCGTATTGTTACATGTGATGAAAAATGGACTCTTTTTGACAATTGCAAGCATTCAGCACAATGGTTGGATAAAGATGAAGTGCCGAAACACACTCCAAAGCCAAATATTCATCAAAAAAAGCTAATGGTGTCTGTTTGGTGGTCCAGTGCTAGTATTATCCACTACAGCTTCATGGAAACCTGGTCAACTGATTACAGTGGATGTCTGCTGCAACCAATTGGATGAAATGATGAGGATGCTTTTGATTAAGCAGCTGAGATTGGTCAATAGAGACAGGCCAATCCTCTTGCAAGACAATGGTTGACCACATGTTGCACAAATAATGCTACTCAAACTATAGAGGCTGGACTTGGAAACTCTCTGTCATCCACCATATTCACCAGGCCTTGCACCAACTGACTACCACTGCAAGGAGAAATATTCAATTCTCAACAAGCTGTGGAAAACGCCTTTTGAGCTTTCATTGCCACTTGCTCTCCAGGCTTCTTCGCTGCTGGCATAAACAAGCTACCATTAAGATGGCAAAAACTGTGTTGATAGTTTAGGCGCATACTTTGATTAACTGCATTGCTTCTTGTTTGAGATATAATAAACTAAACTTTTGCTTTAAAATAGAACATTTCATATTCAATGACTTAATAGTAAATTTCATGACTCTTTGGGCTAACTACACTCAGTTGGGAGGTTCTTCTGTACTACATGATGTCAGCTTGGGTTGCTGTCATCTGGGGGCTCGACCGGTCTGCAGTGTTTAACATCCTTATTCACGTGACTTGCAATTGGTGCTGGCAGTAGGCTGGGAGCTCCACTGGGGTTGTCCACCAGAATGCCTTGGTTCTCTTCCATGTGGTCTCCCCACAAGGCTTGGGCTTCTCACAGCATGGCACCTGGGTTCCAACAGGGAGTGTTCCAAGAGAAAATCCCTAAATGTACGAGTGCTTACTAAGCCTTTGCTTGAATCCTGCTTGTTTAGTGTCCTATTGGCCAAAGCCATTCACATGGTCAAGCCCAGAATGTGGGTGGGAACTGCACAAGGGTATGAATACTGGAGGCTTTATTCATTGAGCTTCACCAAAGTCACAGTCAACCATACCCAGAAACTTTTAATTACAAGAGAGTGGAATTAGGATTTTGAAGAGATCTCAGACACTTTACAGCTCAGCTTGTTTTACCAGCAAAGAGACACAGACTCAGGGGAACTAACTTACTTTCCCAAAGCAGCAGCTCAAACCTGGGCTGTTCATTGTAAAAACTATTTTGAGCCATGCTTTGTGCAGGCACCATCTCTATCTTGGGGAGAGGCAGCCTCTGCCCTCCCTTACTCACAGTCTGGAGGGTAAGCCTGCAGTTTAGACCTCCTAGTGCCCGAGGCTGCATTCTAACCATGGTCCTGAACTGCCTTCCCATTGTTAATTAAGTGTGTAATGACTATATTAAAGTTAGGTTCAGGTTCTAATTTATGATACAATAGTTATATTTTAATGTACACTTTATGGTACATTGGAGTCCCTTAGTAATCAATGTGCCTTCCTCTAATCCTGCCTGGTTTATAATACTTGGAGAAAATTTTATTATTTTAAACAATTATAAGGATTTATGGTTACTTGAATCTTTGCTTTTGTGAAATATTTTTGTTCATGTCTACTATTTACTTGAAGCCAAGTCCTTTGTCAGGAATATAACCTCTAATTATAACATTGTTCCTATGGGAAAATGTAATTTGCTTTTCAGTGATCCTCTTTATGACACGGTCTCCAGGAATGTGCTGTTCTGCAATGAAAAGCAAGTAAAGACTACTTCCTCTGTAACTTCTTGCCAACTGCCTGGCACAGTAGGACCAGCGTATGTAAAGTAGCTCTACTCTTTTTGTTGACACGTGAAATCTGAGTTAGGGAATAATGACAGATTCCCCTGAGGTCACGTGGGGGATGGATAAGGAAGCAAAATAGGAGATGGGAAGGTTCTACGATGCTCTCCACAGTCATCCCACCAGTCATCAAGTCCTGCCTACCGATGAGTGTGCCTCACTCTGGTTCTTCCTTTCCAGGAATGACACAGTGGTCAATGCAATGAGAGGGCACACAGGTGTGCTGCACGACGACGACATGGCAGGTACTGGGTGGTCCTAAAGAGCTTCCTGGTGGAAGTGATGTTCCAGCTGGCACCTGAGGGATGAGAAGCAGAGTTAGCAGGGAAAGAGGTGCCCAGGATCTTCCAAGAAGAGGAAACAGGGTATGCAAAGGGCTAGAAGAGAGAATGAATGCTAAGGAACCAAAATAAGCTGTTTTCCCCTCCAAAAAAAGGCAATATGCTTTTGAATGTGCATTGAAACCTCAGTCTGTAGAAAAACTGAAAATCTGCAGGCAGCTTTGAAATATGGCTGCTTGTACACTCTAGTGTTGGCCATGGAGAGGTACACAGAGGCAGCTCCTGTCTCATCTAGAGTACCTGGTTACAGTTTCCCTGCTCCAACCTTCGAACCCTGGGTCAGGACCCCTAAGCCACTCTGGACCACCAACCTTTTGTGCTCTTTTTTCCTCTCAATTACTGTACCATAGGTATCTTCTTTATTTTCAGCTAACATTAATAGTGTGTCCTATGTATGTGGCAGTCATTGTTCTAAGAATTATAGTACAAAGTAAATTAACACATTTATTCCTGACAACAAATTTAATTGGATAGGTATTGTTATTATCCCCATTTTACAGATGAGGAAACTGAGGCATAGAAAGATTAAGTAACTTGCCCAAGGTCACATGGTTAGTCAATGACAGAGCCAGTATTCAGACCCAGAAGGTGTTATGTCAAAGCCTATGCTTTTAATCATTGTGTTATTCTGCCCCGCATTGTACTTATGTGTGGACCCTATTTCTAGTTGTCTTTTTCTATGGGTGCCTTCTGTTTCACTTTGTTTATAACCTCCTTCAGGCATCATGACATTGATATATTTCCACAGCACTAAGACTTGTGCCTTGCATCAAACAGGAACTCAATGGATATTTGCTGGATGATAAAATGACAAAAATCAAAATATAGACCATTATACGTTGTATGATTCTCTGGATGCGTTTTGGGCTTACTAAAAGATCTCCTGTTGTCTCTCATGAACATAGTAATGACAGTTTACAAAATACTCGAATATGATTTGATTCTCAGGACACCCCTGTGATGTGGATGGAGCAGATATTGTGCCTGTTTTATAGCTGGGGAAACTGAGACATACACAAAGAGATCGACTTGCCTCTGTCACGTGCAATGGTGGGCTGGACCCGGGGCCCAAGGCTCCTGACTTCTCGTCCTATAATGTTCCACTTCAGATTTTCCCCAAGTCTTGCTCCATCTAACACAGGCCACGGTCTGGCTCTGGCTTTATTCAGTGACATCTTCATCCATTGTTGAAAATCAAGTGATGGGAAAAAGGTAAATGCCAGAAAATACAGGAAATCATTTTAGAGAAAGAAAGAAAGAAAGAAAGGAAAAAAAAAAAAAAACATGGGTAAGTCAGTTATGGGGCAGTTTCCAGAATGTAAATCAGAGATTTTTTAATTTTGGAAAGAAAAGGAAAAAAGAGGAAATATTTGTTCTAACTACAGTGAAAATTCAAATCAAAGCCAGAATTTGAGGTGGCAGGCCTTGTTTGGAAACTCCTTTTGTTTATAATGTCGGTTTTTCTCCCCTTTATGAAGCAGATGCTTATACAAGCATTACCAGCGTTGTCAATAACACTGTAACATTTGCCTTCAATCCCTTTGTTGCTCAGGGAACATGTTGGGTTTCGGCACATTTAGCTTTGCCATTTACTTCACAAATTGCAGCTGTGTAGTGCTACAACTAAGTCGATTTTACTGAGAATAAAAATTGAAGAAAAAAATTCTCCTAACAGCCTTTCCAGTAATCACAGGCCTGAAATATTTTGGGGGGTGTGTGTGTGCGTGTGTGGATGTGTTTTCTGAATAACTTGGTTTCAGTACAATGATGCTTCAGTAAGAATCTTCCTGCAAGTTTAATTCAAAAGGGAAGGCTTTGTTGTTATTAAACACAATGGCAGTTTGTACATCTCCACATCATTATGTTGCTTCTCATTATGGTAATTCATTTGCTTCTGCTTTGTATGGATATCAAATAAAAATCACTCTCGCTCCTGGCAAGTGATTGCCATTATGGAGACACTCTGGGAGCGCAGCTAAGCGGTGCTTGGTGTCATAGCAAACACAATTAGCAAAGTGGCATCCAGAGTGGCTGTGTGGAGTTGCTCTGTGGTGAATCTGTGCGTTTTCTATTTAGCAGGGCCGTAGGTTACTAGGCTCTGCCATGTGCCTTCTCTGTGTTCATCTTTATACCATTTTCTATTCAAGTGGAGCAGCGTGGGGATGTTGTGTGAATTTTACTTTTTCTTTTTCTCCGACGGGCTCTTGCTCAGCACAGGCTCTTGGGTCCTACAGACCCAGGCTCTGGGCCTCCGCACTGCTCTGTGTCAGAGTGTCATCAGCCACTTGGAGGCCAAGGGAAGCCTTTTCCCTTTCTGCTCTCACCTCTTGGAATTTCCTTAGAAATTAAAAAAAAAGTCTTATTATTTTGTTACTTAAAATTTTTTTTATTATACATTTTTATCTTCTCTACCCCTTGGGATTTAACTTCACTTTCTACAGTAGCCTGGGCCCCTCCCTTTTTTCCTGTCTCACCCCTGTGCCGAGATGTGAGCAGGTTGTGGCGGGGTGGGACTGGCCCTCCCCTGCCTCTGCTGTCTCCCTTGTTCTCTTCCCTAGTGCTTGGGTGCAGGAATGGGGTAGCTCAGGGCCACTGTGCTGTGCTATTTGTGTTTTGTATGAAGGCCTTACACTAAGGGAGTCAGCAAAAGCTAAAATTCAGCCCGTGGTCTGCTCTCCAAGCCGTGTGCTCTGGTATGTGTCTGGTAGAAGAAGGCGTGCCTCATTTTCCCAATAAAGAGGCCTTTTTTGATTGGTTCAGCTGTGCATTAAAAAGCAAGGTGCCTTTTTCTGGTTTTCTCTGGAATGGCTAGCGGAGGCCTTGCCACTGCTGCTGTGACCTAGGGACCTGGCCTAGGAATGCCCAAGAGGGGCTTATGCCCTCCAGAGCCTCTGCCAGGCCTCTCAGACCCACACAGCTCAAACTGTGGCAGACGCATAGAATGGCTCTTTCTAGAAGGGCCTTGTATGACAGATCTCCAAAACCCACCCAGCATGGTGTGGGAGGAGGGGAGGTGGTAACTCAATCTGTCTCAAGGACTCATAGATGGCCTCTGGACACTTTCTGTCCCTTAACTATCTCTTCCTTCCATATACTATCCTCTTTGGAATTTCCTAGGCCAGTGCTCCCAGCGCCTTCTGGGCAATTTGAGCACCTCCGCACAGGAGGACAACTTTCAGGTCTATCCCCTCAGACACCTCTCGTGTCTCACACAATCAAGAGCCTCAGACTTTGGTTGGATGCAAATGGCATCTCTTCTTCATTTGGTCATTGTCAGCTGCGCAGGCTTGAGGTGTTGGTTCTTGTCCCCTGCATCGAGGGTGCTCTGGTTCCAGTTTAGTTTTCCCATGGGCAAGAGCTTCCTCACTAGTTTTCCTGAGAATCCCGCCCAACTTGCCAAGCCTAGCATTGATTTTTCTGATGTCCATAAAGTGTAGTCTCATATGAAGAAAGCATATATTTCTTGTTAGCATGACTTCGAACTTTTTCGTTTCAAAATCCATATCCCTGGCATTATTTTGCCAAGGAAGATTTGGTATTTTCACAGGTCACCATACTATCTCTAAATGGCTTTTTCTATCCCATCCAATGGTATCAGTTCTGAATATATTATTTATTATTTCAAATCTTCGCTTACCTCCAACAGAAGGGCAACACACACAAGTTTATCAAGTCACACTGGCATTGACTTTGTTTTTGACCCTAGTATATAAATGAAAATGAAAAGCTGGACCAGTATAGGAGGGAGCGTGTTTAGCCTGTTTATCCTCAACATTCCCCTGTCTTCACTGGTGGGAAAATCTTTGAACATGGTGTGCATTTTCAAGGGAGAGGAGATGGCCTTGGAAGCCCTGGGGGTGACAGGCTGTAAGTGCAGAGGACATGGGAGTCCTCATAGGACCCTGGCTCCTTCTCCCCTCCCATCCTAATCCTCCCCATTTCTTTCCATTTCCTTTCTCTTTCTTCTCTTGCTTCCCTCTCCTTCCTGCTCCCAGTCTTTTTTTCCTTCCCTTCTCTCTTCCCCAAGTATCACCAGAACTTCCCAGAAGCCAAGTGAAGAGCTGGATGTAGAGCTTTCGAGATGGTCCTTGAATGTTGTCTGATGGCGACCAGGAAGGGGAAAGTGGACAGGAGGAAACCTCCAGCAGCCCCTGGAAGAGAAATTGCCTGCGTTCCTTAGCACCTGGCCTGGCATGGGCCAGCCCTCATATGAAAGGACCTACATCACCTACTGCGATGCTGACACTGATGCTGGCGGCAGGGCACTTTGTTCTTCCTCTCCCACCTTCCCCCCTCCCATCTAACCACTCCCTAAACCCTCTGGATTACATTAATACCTCCTAAAATCATCAGTTCCCTGTGTCCTTAATTCTTAAAAACAATTCAGCTGTATTAATTTTGGGTTCCCCAGGAAAGCAGAGCGGAGTGAAGGACTTGAGAGAAGGTATGGCTGCCAGAAACAGCACGGGAGCAGGGGGAGTGAGAGAGGAAAGGATGAAAAGCTAATATAAGTGCATATTATTGGGATTGCCTGGTGGGCAACGGAACACAACCCTTCTCTCCTCCCTGAGAAGCTTACATAATGCCTCCTAGAATTGTCCATTTGTAGGATGGGTGCTTGACACATTTATCTACCATCTCCTGTCCTCTGCTGGAAGATCATCTGCAGAGATGGTAAATTGAGGCTCACATGGCTCCGGCTCCAGACACACTGGAGTGACCCTGAGCAAAAAGAACAGAGACTGTAGCAAGTTGAGGAGGAATGTGGCCAGAGTGAGGTGAGTCTGGGCTCCAGAGGAAACTGACCACCATAGCAGGGACTGTCGTCCACAGTGGTGACTGCCCACCACAGTGAGAATGGTCCAGCACAGGGAGGACTGTGCACCATAGGAGGGACTGCGCATCACAGTGGGGACTGCACATCACAGCTGGGGACTGCCCATCCCAGCAGGGATTGTGCACCACAGCTAGGACTGCTGCCCACAGGAGAGACTGTCCACTTCAGCAGGGACTGAGTACCACAGCGGTGTCTGAGCACCACAGTGGGGACTGTCCACCACAGGAGGGACTGCCCAGCACAGGAGGGACCATGGGCCACAGTGGAGACTGCCCACCACAGTGTGTATTGTGTACCACAGCGAGGAATGCCCACGACATCGGGACAGAGTACTACAGCAGGGACTTTTCAACACAGAGGAAGTGTACACCACAGTTCGGACTATGCACCAGTGTGAACCCTGCACCCAAGCAGATAGGGAGCACCACAGTGGGGGTGGCCCACCAGAGTGGACACTGTCCACCATCGCGAGGACTGTGCAGCTGAAAGGTGAATGGGCACCACAGTGAAGACTGAGCATCATAGTGGAGACTGCCCAAGACAGCCTGGACTGCACATCACAGCAGGTATTGTTCAATCAAAAACAAGGGGGTAAGGAAGAGAATTGAAGATAATTTTTCCTCTTAAGATCATACAATTCTTGATAGCATGCAGTTCTTCACTGAGTGTTTAGGCTTTTCCATGTCAGAGGCAGGGATCCCCTACCCTGTGCAGAAAGAAGTGTCTAGCAGGTGATGCTGAACACCCGAAGCCATCCTCCTTGGAGGCCCTGTGCTGCTGAAACCTCTGGTGTACCAATTCAGGACTTAGGCTATTTCTTTTGTGGTTATTTTGAATCATATCTTGTAAATTATAAAAATGAGTATAAATTTCTATAAAGCAGTCTTCTGAAAAAGAATATTTAGCAGAACTTTAAATTTTCATGTGCATGGGAACAGTCACCTATCACACTCATCCATTTCTCTCCATGCCCACTGCGCCTCCAATCTTCATTCATTTCCCTGCCACCACGCTACTTCAGGCCAGCACCAGCTCCTCCCTGGATCACTGCTGCTAGTCTTTCTCCCTTGCATATCTTTCTCACATGTTTCTTACAGAGATCTTTCTAAGAAGAATATTGGATCATGATACATCTGTGATAGTTAATTTTATGTGTCAACTTGACTGGATCATGGGATGCCTAGATATCTGGCTAAACATTTCTGGGTGAGTCAATGATGGTGTTTCTGGGAGAGATTAGCATTGGATTTGATTGTATACAGTGGACCGCCCTCCCCAGTGTGGGTAGGCATTATAAAATCCCTTGAGAGCCCCACTAGCACAAAAAAATGGAGGAAGAGAGACTTCCTGACTGCTTGAGCAGAACACTGTTCTCCTGGCCTTGATGTTCCTGGTTCTCAGGCCTTTACACTCAGACCGGAATCTACACCACGAGCTCTCAGGTTCTCAGGGATTTATACTGTGCCGTAAGTTTCTCTGGAGAGCCTCAACTAATACAACATCCTTGCTTAAAGTCCTTTGAGCTCTCATGGTGGTTCTTAAGATGAATTCTAAACTCCTTAGCATGAAATAAAATTCATAAGACCATGAGGGCAGGAAACATGTCTAACTTCTCACCCTATGTCTTCAATCCCAGCACCCTATTAAATAGTAGGACTCAGGAAATTTTTATTTTTTTAGTACCTGTCACATCTTCAGCTCTCTAGGGTGGCTCCCTCACAGGAAGTGACTCAAGCATCCAGGCCATTTACATCTGGGAAGCATAATTTCTGTGACCATTGTGACAGTGTGAAAGAGAGCTGGAGGGTTGCACAAGGACTTTTCACTGTCTCTGCTAAGAAGACCACACAGCCCATTGACCAGAACTGGACAGATGGTCTGAGCTAACTACAAGGGAGTCTGGGAAATGCTGTCTTCTTGTGTACCGAGGAATAGGAAATGGAACTTGGGCAAATGTATAGCATTGTGTCTGCCACAGAGTTAATGAAGAGTGAAGAACCCAGACTTTGGGAGATGCACTGTCTGCATTAAAATAGTCCTGTCTATGCCATGGAGGTCAAATTTTGACCTGTGAGTGGGTATGAATGATTCCCCTGAAAGTCCTGGCTATTCCTGCTTTCAGTCACACTTGGGGAAGAAAGGTGTGTCTTGAATTTGGGAGAAGAAACTGCTATTTTTGCTATCTGGGCGGGAAGATTAGGAGCCCATCACTATGGGTACAGTGGTCTGGAGAGTCTCATGAATGGTGGTGGAAAGAAGAGTACAAGGTGAGTTGATGACATCAACGTGGAGTCACCAGAGAGCAAAGCAGGGACTCTGAAGTTGGCTTTAGGGTTTGTGAGCTTTAGGAGTGACAACAGCAATGAAAGTGTAGCTCATTCTTAGCATTGAGTTCTTTAAATGCCGAACTTTCATTATATCTTTGGCCAACACCACTGACTGGTCTTGACTGTGCCTTTAAGGCAGTTGGGGAGAGAAGAGAGTCTACGCTTGGATCAAATCTGCACAACCTGGAGGAATAAGCTCTGAGATGGCATAACGAAGCATGAAAGTTCTGATATTCCAGGATTTGGAGGCCAGAGTGGTAAAAGGGGCAAGTGAGCACTAGGACTGATTTGTAAAACAGGTAAAACATGTCCAAAAAGTCTCAGAAATTCCTTGGGTTGGGGAAGACCTACAGAAGGTTTTGACTTCCTTCCATTGTGGGCATTTGGGAGCCTAACGTCAGTATGGTTAGGATATGAAAAGAGATATGACTTTATTTTGTAACTTATTTGGTGAAGTGGGACATTTAAGTTACAAATATTATGAATGTTTGAAGTGTACTTCATGGCCTGTGCTGACATATATCAGCCCTGACTTTTCTCCTCTGATAATAGAAATTACACTTAGCAAAACAGATAGAAAAGCACTTTGCAAGAAAAGTTAAATAATGTTATTCATCATTGTTAATGATAAATAGTAACCACAACAATAACGACGACAGCAAGCTTTCCACGACAGTAACAAACACTGGAAACATATTTGTTCTTGATATTTTCTGTACGCCCACTTCTCTTATTTTAATATTTGTTTTGCTTTTAAAATTATCTAACTCATTTTAGTGTCAACTTTAGTTGCTGCATTCATCAACTTGGAATGCCTGTAGCCTTGGACAAAAGTGTCATTCGATATGTTTGATATATTCAGCTCTGCACCAGTAATCTATTTGCAAAATTGTCCAATTTGAAAGTGACACATTTGATTCACTTGACTTTCCTTTTTCTAGCACGGTAAAATTTGAAGGAATTCAAGAGATGCTGGGCACTAGTCACCAAGGAGAAAGGACAATAAAGGGATGTGTAAAGTACTCAAGAGAAAATTGTTGTGTGTCATTAGTAGTTGAACTGAATGAAGAGCCCTGTGAAGTTGAAGTTCCCAAAACAAAAGGCAATGACATCTGGAGGGGAGTGGAATCTTTTTAAGTTTTTGAAATCTTTTTAGTTGATTTAGATTTTTCAACATTTTAACACAATTTATTCCAGTTATTTAAGTAGAAAATTTAAAAGTATAGCTATATAAAAATATAGAAAAAAAAGAAAACTGTCCATAATTCTGCCACCAGAGAGTACTATTATTCATATTTGGTATATTCCCTTCCATTCATTTACAGCATGTATGTAAATTATTACTGCTATTATTATTCTAATAAAAAGGAGATAATTCGTACATAAAATGGAAATCCTTATGTTAAGAAGCCAGGTTGAACCCCCACTGTAAATTTGTGAGCTAACTTTCGCTGGACATCCATAGCATCTCTCCAGTGTAATGCATTACCAGACATAAAGGAGATCCTATCCTAGCATTAAGGAGCTTATCATGATGTGAGGAAAGAGTCGAGGCAGATAAATGTTCAATTTATAATAAATCACGGAGCGCTTATTGAGAAATTATAATGTGACCAGCCCTTTGTCAGCTGGCAGAGCCATGGATGCAAAGGTGCAAATACCTGGAGCCTGCCTTGAAAGCCTCACAGTCTGGTGGAAGACAGGGTGTGACTTACACACCACATCACTGTCACACACAACTAGTGTCCTTGAGAGTTCAGACGAGGGAACAACCATCCCAGGTGGAGGCCATAAGGAACATCTGACTGGAGAGGTGATTTTCAAGCTAGATTCTTTAGGGTGGGAGGGGTCTGGAAGGCAGGCAGTGAGGTAACAGAGTGCCTCAGCCAAAGGCCCGAGTAGCACAACAGGAGCTGTGGACCATGAGGGTGCAGGGTAAGCAGGCTGTGGGGGTAGGGAGATTAACACAGAAAAGTGGGTTCAGCTGGAGGAACCTGAGGGCAGTGCATCTCCCACATCATCCATTTCTAAGTTACAAAGGGATAGGTTTCTTTTTTGAACCTGGATGCCAGCAAGTTTTTTTAATTAATTAATTTATTTATATTTCAGAATATTACGGGGGCACAAACATTTAGGTTACATAAATTACCTTTGCATTGCCAGAGTCAGAGCTACAACCGTGCCCATCCCCCAGACAGTGTGCACCACATCCATTAGGTATGAATATATCCATCCCCTCCTCCCCCCTCCCACCTGCCCGACACCCGATGAATGTTGCTTCCATATGTGCACGTAAGTGTTGATCAATTAGTACCAATTTGATGGTGAGTCCATGTGGTGCTTATTTTTTCATTCTTGTCATACTTCACTTAGTAGAATGGGCTCCAGCTCCATCCAGAATAATACAAGATGTGCTAGATCATCATTGCTTTTTGTGGCTGGGTAGAACTCCATGAAATACATATACCACATTTTATTAATCCACTCATGTATTGATGGGTACTTAGGTTGTTTCCACATCTTTGCAATTGTGAATTGTGCTGCTATGAATATTCTAGTGCAGATGTCTTTATTAGACATCATTATAGAATGTCTTTTTTTCCTTTTGGTAGATGCCCAGTAGTGGGATTGCTGGATCAAATGGTAGATCTACTTATATCTCTTTGAAATATCTCCATATTGCTTTCCATAGAGGTTGTACTAGTTTGCAGTCCCACCAGCAGTGTGTGAGTGTTCCTATCTCTCCACATCCATGGCAACATTTGTTGTTTTGGAACTTTTTTTTAAAAGCCATTCTCACTGGAGTTAAGTGAGATCTCATTCTGATTTGGATTTGCATTTCCCTGATGATTAGAGATGTTGAGCATTTTTTCATATGTTTCTTGGCCATTAGTCTATCTTCTTTTGAAAAGTTTCTGTTCATGTCCTTTGCCCACTTTTTAACAGGGTAGTTTGATTTTTTTCTTGCTGATTTTCCTGAGTTCTATGTAGATTCTGGTTATCAGCCCTTTATCAGATATATAGCATGCAAATATTTTCTGCCATTCTGTAGTTTGTCTATTAGCTCTAGCTCTTGGTTGTGCAGAAGCTTTTTAATTTGATCAAGTCCCATTTATTTATTTCTGTTGATTTTATGATTACTTTGGGGTCTTCTTCATAAATTCTTTGCCTAGGCCAATATCTATAAGAGTTTTTCCAATGTTTTTTCCTAGAATTTTTATGGTTTCATGCCTTAGGTTTACATCTGTTATCCACTGTGAGTTGATTTTTGTGAGAAGTGAGAGGTGCAGATTCTGTTTCTGTCTCCTACATGTGGCTATCCAGTTTTCCCAGCACAGTTTATTGAATAAGGATTATTTTCCCCAGTATATCTTTTTGTCTACTTTGTTAAAAATCAGATGGTTATATGAGGATGGTTTTATATCTGGGTTCTCAGTCTTGTTCCATTGGTCTGTGTCCTTGTTCTTGTTCCAGTACCATGCTGTTTTGGTTACTGTAGCCTTGTAGTTTAGCTTGAAGTCTGGTAAATTGATGCCACCCGATTTGTTCTTTTTACTTAAGGTTGCTTTAGTTATATGGGGTCTTCTCTAGTTCCATACGAAGCATTGAATTATTTTATCTAGATCTTCGAAGAATGATGTTGATATTTTAATAGGGATTGCATTGAATCTCTAGATCACTTTGGGTAATATAGACATTTTAAACAATGTTGATTCTGCTGTGGTTGCTAGCAGTTTTAATGAGTGAGGTTTTGTTTGTAACAGAGACTTATTTCTTAAAAGGCACAAAGAGTTTTTTTCTTTCAGAATATTTCATGGACTTATTGAAATCCACAATCCATGACAAGGATCATTGTAATCTCACTCCACAATTTAATTTTGAACCTGCAATATTTTTCTCTTTCTCTCTCTTTTTGCCTCCAAAATTATTTCTTTTCTTTTCTTTTTTTAAATTTTATTTTGAAATATTAAGGGGGTACAAAGGTTTTTGTTACATAGATCACTTTTGTAATGCTTGAGTCAGGGCTTTAAGTGTGCCCATCACCTGAATAGTGTTCATTGTACCCATTAGGTAGTTCAAAATTGTTTTCATTTATATATTTATTTGTAAAGTTTATTAATTTATTTTTTAAATTGAAAAATAAAAATTATATATATTTATGGTTATAGTATAGTTTGAAATATGTATACATTGTGGAATGGTTAAATTGAGCTAATTAACATTTTTGTGTGATAAGAACACTTAAAATCAACTCTCAGTGATTTTCAGGTATACAATATATTGTTATTAACTATAGCCACCATATTATACAATAGATCTCTTGAACTTTTTCTTCCCATCTAACTGAAGTTTTGTGTCATTTGACCAACATCTCCCAACCTGACCCCCCCACCTCAACTAGGCTCAGGCAACCACCATTCTATTCTCTGCTTCTGTAAGTTTAATTTTTTAAAATGCCACATATAATTGAGATCACTTTTTATAAAAGTGAGATATCTTTTCCTATATAAGTTATGCCAGTAAAAGGAACACCTAGTAATAAAGTTCAGAAAGCTTTTTTTTAGGTGAGCCATGAGAGTCCATGTAAACATATAACTGGAAATCTTGAAGAACAGTAATTTAGGGCATAGATGTTAGATTCTGCTACTGTCCAGCTGTGTGACTTTGGGTAAGTTACGTAATATCTTCGAGCCTCAGTTTCCTCATCTGCACCAAAGGAAAAATGATTCCTGCTCCATGGGGTTATTGTGAGGATTAAATGAGATAAGTATGTAATATAATTTCTCACATAAGAAAAGTGCTTAACTGATTATAGAAACTGCTATTATAGGCAGAGGATAAATGAGGTGACTTCCTCACAGCTTGCTAGCTCCTGGATTACTTAAGAATTAGAACTGGCTGGAAAGTGAGGCACTTTGGCTATGTTACAAATTCTGCTAGATCAGTGTTTTAACATGGTCATTGGCCAATGTCAACACAAGAGTGGTATTAAGCTCTCAATAAGTAAGCATTAAGCCCTTGAACATAAACACCCTGAATCCATAACCTATTAGATGTTCAAGGAAGTTCAGCTACCTTCAAAGCATTTTTTATCTTTTAGCAAGAGAAGTTTTTATTTCTCAACTTCAGTCTTACAGTAAGAAGACATTTTGAGATTATCCTCTAATGATAATGTATAACATTTGTTTGTGTTGCAGATAAAGGTAAGACAAAAGATGTGCCTATTAGGTATTAGGTGAGCTATTTGGAAATTTAGAAGCTCAACCAGTTTACCACTCTGTGAATGCAGAAGTGGACTGCAGAAATTTGAGTATTTTTCTCTTTGCCTGGACACAACCTACATCACTACCACATCTCACTCAAAAATCTGGCTAATTCCTGTTTATCCCTCAGGTGGGCTTCTCTGGTACCCCAAACCTTGGTTTGGAGGCCTCGTCTATGTGTATTCACAACATTTTATTCTTTAATGTTATCCTTTTCATATTTGTGAAGGCTAAATAGTAGGAATGTGGCTGAACAGTGTAAACTGTTTATACATTTATACTATAAACATTTAGTATAAAAGTGCTTTTAGCTATAAAAAGGATTCTCCTCTCCCCAAAGTCCCATGTGCCTCTCAGTTTTTAGTAAAATGTAACTTCCTCAGCTCAAAAATAGGTAAGATCAGAATGTTCCAGGCAGTTTCATCAAGCCTTATTCCCACTCCTTCAGAAGTCAGCCTTTGAGTCCAACAGCAGGATAGGTTCCAGATGGTCTGTATAATTTGAGTAAATCATGCATGTCACATAAAGAAACCTAAAAAGTGTATTTGAAAATTTGTTTTATGGATCTTATCTAGAAACCCTTCGGCCAGACCAAGGCTGACAACTTGAATCTCTCTCACTCTACTGCCGAGTACGTGACTGTCACCACCTACTGCCATGAGAGTAGCAGGAGCATTTCCAGGGTGCTCTGGGTCTGTGAGTTCCATGAAGGCAAGGGCCACACCTTGCTCTCCCATATCCTCTGAGCCCAGTACAGTGCCTTATATAAGTAACATAGTAGGTGATATCAAAAATTTGTTGAGTGAAAGAATGAAGGATTCGTCAGTTAGGGCCTGGGTTGTCCTTCAAACCTGAGCTCAAATTATTAGAAATTGGGAGCTGGCTTCCTCTTCTTTAAGGTTAGGGAAGGCTCAGCTTTTGGGACATTATCACTGCTCAATCCCCTCTCCAGGGAGGGGAGACATCTGTCTGTCCTGCCCCAGTAGAGTGAGCCAAAAGTCTTCTAAGGCTACAGAGAAAAAAAAGCAAAACAAAACAATACTTCTTTCCATATCAGAACTATACTTGGGTTAAGATTTTCTGAAATTATGTATAAAATGTCTTTTTTTTTCTCCATGGAAAGAGTGCTTGATTTTAATCAGATTCTCAAAGTTGTTTCTGACCCCTAAGAGGATAAGAATCATTGTTCCAGAGGCTTCCTTAAAATGGGTCAGAGGAATCCCTTTTGATATTGTCACCAGATAAAAGGCACTGTAGATGCCACTATGGGACATTTCCTTTCCCTTTATGCCTCAGTGCCATTTTTGTGCCTGGTGATGTTGCTTTTGCCAAAGGGAAGTCTGGTGGGTATAAATCACCTTTCTTCTTCATTTAATGCTAGTGATCAATTGCTTGCTTCCCTGTTCTGCCCCATATCTATGCCCTTCCATCAACTTGCTTACCCAAAATTGGGAGTTAGGATTCTGGTTTGAAACACGGAAGCTTTGCACTTTCACAACCTGCTTAGCCTTTTTAAGGCTTGTTTTCTTCACATCTAAATGTAATGTTCCTCAGCTCTTGGTATAATGTTCTTAGCTCAGAGTGTTGTTCATGATTCATTTATTCACTCAGTACATATTTGTGGAGGGCTCATTATGTACTAGGTATTGATCTAGTGGGACACGGGACAGACAGGTCTCTGTTCCCATGGAGCAAAGATTCCAGGGGAAGGAGTCAGCCAATGAACAGATACAAAAATAGGGTACGGTATCAGATCTAATGAGTCGTATGTATAGAATTCAAATAGAAATAATGCCATAGAAAGAGTTTAGACTGGATTGTCATGGAATGCCTCTTTGAGGGGGTAACATTTAGGATCTGAAGTCAGGGCAGAGAAGGAACCTAGTGCCACATCCCGAGGTAGGGACAGGGTCGATGTGTCAGACGAATGCCAGCGTGGCTGATGGGATAGCAGAGGTGGACAGGTGTAGCTTTGAAAGTCATAGTAAGGAGTTTGGAATGGGTTTTAAGTACAGTGGGAGGTCTTTAAAAGTGTTCTAAGCAGGGAAGGGATGTGTTCTAAACTGCTTTGTAAAAGATCATTCCAGCTGTTGTGTGGAGAATGAGTTGTAAGGAGCTAAGAGTGAAAGCAGGGAAGCTAATTAGGAGGTCCCTGTGGTAGTCCAAGCATACACAATGGGGGCTTTGGCTAATGTGCAGGGATGGAGAGAAGTGGTTGACTGTAGGTGTGTGTGCAAAGCATTTGTCCCATGCCTGACGCACAGTAAGCGTTCAATGAACTCTAGCGGTTCTTATCATCATCATTATTACTATTGGCTTGGTAAAATGAAACTGGACCAACTAATGGGTCAACAGTGGTTTCAAGAATATTACTGAGTTTAGAGCAAACTAGGTAGGATGAGCCAACTATTATTTGTATGCAGACATTTAATTGTTATTTTTCGGCACTGTCTTGGATGCAGTATTTTCAACATTTTTCTCTTTGCATTTTGAGAAGAAATCTATCATTTACTTCTTTCAGGACACACTGTTTAGTCATTTTGTAGCAAAAGAATGCTGATTATCTTCAAATGACAGATGTGAAACAGTGAATTCTAAGTTGTGTGGAAGAGGTAATATATTGCATTGCTCTGGAATTTATTATGAGCAAGGAGTTGGAAAATATTAGGGAGTTAATATCCAGGAAGAAAGCAAAACTAAAAAATGACACAGATAGATTAATATATTTATGGATATTTGTCATGCAGTTTGATGCCAGAAAAGCCAAATGAAGAAGTAATGTTCTGAAAGCAACTTAAAATTACCCAAGACCACTAAGCTCTGAGTCAGAGAAATATGAAGACTAGTGACAGTCATACATACATAGCTGCTATGGAGTTATTTAAAGTTACAGAGAGAGACAGAGAGAGACAGACAGAGCTGTCCTTTTTCTTTTTTTCCCCCTTTTCAGAAGTCTTTGGCTCTACACTTTAACAAATGCACATATTTTTTCAGTCTACCCTTATCAAGCGAGCTCGTATTTACAAGCTAAATTATTCTGAGACACAGAAGTCTTAAATGAAAGACAGATATCATTGCAATCCTTTAAGGTCATGCTGATCTCTTCAAATGTTAGAATTCACTGGAGTAATGTTGGCTTTTCAGCTAAGTGACCCCATCACTTTAGAGTAATCCCTGTAATGAGTAAAAATATAGCAACACATTCTAAGAAAACACTAGGTTCTAAATGATAATATTCTACTAGGCCAGAGAGAGTTTGTTTTCAAAATGTGGACACCAATATTTTCCAAGCAGTGTGGCTTCCAGCTATACCGACACAGTTATTCAAGTTTACTGAGTACCCACAGTGGGACAATAATTTTGGCAGTGAATTTTTGCTACCTTCAAAATTCCTCTTTTTAGTCTCTCTCCCTCCTCCTCCTTCTATTTTTGAAAATTCTGATGATACAAAGAAAAGTGTCTGCCTATACATAGTTGGGTCATTAGAAGTACACCTTTTAAATCAATAAAACAAAATTATCTAAAATACAAGTAAAAAACACCATTCCCCAAAATACATTCTTTGGATCACTAATTCTTCAAGGCACTACTTGAAAGAGATTCCAGACATGCTGACTATTGTATTCCCCTCTCAGATCTGCTTGAGGCCCACATTAAGCCCATTCTGCCACCATGTCTTCAAGGTCATGGCCAGCCACAATCTCATTAAAACAAAATAAGAAAATTAGCAAAATGGGCTATATTACCTACAGTTGCAAGCTTGTCCCCAGGCTGTAATCAGTATTTATCATCTTCCTCCTCCATCTATTCTAGATTTCCACACCCATGTCTACCACTGTGCTGCTTTGGATTGGTTGCCTGATGGAATAACCCAGATCTTTGTCTCTTTAGGTCTGACTCCCTGGTTGCCATGTCCTTGTTAGGCAACGATTGCTGTAATTTCCCACTGACTATTATCCTCTGGAATGGAAGCACTACGTGACACCTCAGTGAATTTCCTGAGTTCCAGGCTTCCTCCTCCTTGTGCTCATTAGGTAGCTGAACCCTAGCTCCACATGATAATCAAGAAAAATTTCTCCTAGATTTCCACCAGTACAGCAAGTTCTTCCTTTGGTTGCTGGTCCTCAGGAATGAAGAGCTGGGAATGACTAGGTGGCAGTTGTGGCTTTAGGTTCAGTGGAACCTTTATCATGTTCCCTGGTGGAAGGGGAGTCCCACTGGGAACCAGGACCTCTAGTACAGCAGAATCTAAGTTGTAGGATGGGGAAATACAACTATTAAGTGAATTACTGGGAGTAATGGTGAGAAGAGCCAATTTTACTTCCCTCTCCTCATCCCCTGGACCCGTGTGTTTTAGCTACTAGGGATGCAGCATCTAGCAGCAGTTGCTTCAGTGCTTCTGAGGGAACCCCCCAGCCTGGAGGGTTTTGTCTCTGAACTGATGGCTTATCTGACTCTTTAATAGGCCATTCCAACATTCTATCAGATCTGCCGCTTCGGAGCGAGGTGGTTTATGGTAGAATACATGGATCTTGTGGTCATGTACCCCTCCCACTGACACACATCCTTTGCTGCAAAATGTGTCCTTTCATCAAAGGCAATGGTATGGAGGTAAATCAGGAATTCTAAAAGTCCCCTGACAGTATGTAGGGAAGGCAAACAGCGCAAGTTTTATTTCTGCTAACAACAAATCTCTGCCCCCTCCAGAGTGGAATGTCTCAAGACATTGAGTGGCACTAACCTCTGTAATTCAACCTAAGGTGTGGGGTTGCTTCTAATTTACTATTTTGGTTTGGAGGACAATTTCAGGGGCTTCTTTTTGGCCTTTCTTACCATAATTACTCCTATTTCACAAGTCATGGAGCCAAAGTGAGGTTCTGCCAGCTGCTAAGTATATCTATACTAATTACGCCCTCAGGATCTAGGGAAGTAGCCCTGGGTTGGGTCCACTGACTCATGGACCTAGTATAAAATTGGCTTAGGTTAGGACTCCATTTACTACCTGACCTCCAAGAGTCCCCACTCTAACCTCAGACTCTGCATTCATCAGCCCTATAGTCATCGCTCCTTAAAGGGAAATGTTCAGTTCAGGTTTTTCACTTTTTGTAATGTACAATTAATCTGATGAATGGCCCATTGGTAGGTCCTCTTGGAGGAAGGACCTGAGTAGTATTTATTGTACATACTTGTCATGGTTCTTCAGGGTCTGTCCTCAAGGAGGCCTTGCCTAATCATCACCTGATGCACTCTGGGTCTTAGAAATGATTGATAATTGGTACCTGGGTAAGGGACTATGGTTTTACATTGTGACAGCTGACAAGGACTTCTCTTTGCCTGGTCTGGATTTTTTTCTGGTTACACAACTCGATTATCACCTTAGTCAGCTACCCATCTATTTTGCCTCTAGGAACACATGGTCTATTAGTCATTGCCTTAGGTTCTTGTGGGTCAAGATTCCCTGGTTTCTGCTCTGGCTGTGTTTGCCTGTTACTGTAATTATATCTATCTTGTCCCTGGCCATTATGTGCTGCTACCCAACCTCTGCTTCTGTCATCCTGACTGACACCAGGGAGTCTAGTTCATAGAAGCGTCCTTTACTATCAACATTGAGCCACAGAGGACAGCCACCACTAAATTCTCAAACATGCCAGTGTCTGCCTCACTAGCAAGGCCATTGTATGACTTTTGTGGGATCTAAACATTTTTGCCTTCATGAACCCCTTCCTACATATAAAAATAATTAAAATTATATTTTGCAACTATGTTGATATAAAGATGAATACAACCTTTGACCCTCAAAGCTTATTTTTTTCTTCTGATTTTAAAAATAAGTAAAATCTTTTCACGAACCCCTTTAAGTGTTGTGCCTACTGTGCCTAATTCATAGTCAGCCCTACTCCTAGCACACCCCTGATGGCCTTGGTGAAGAGAGTGTCTTCTGGACCCTCCTAATGAATATAATCAGGTGGCAGATTCTCTGGTTGCCCCTAATACATCTCTTCTAACATCTTCACCTCACTGAGCCTTCTGATAACTTCCTCAATACTGTAAAAGAGTTTTAGCAATTCCATTTACTTGTAGGCCACGGCATATCTAAGCTTCAAGGAGCCAACTCAGTGGTATATCGAGGTCAGAGGCATATTAAGGGTGCTCCCATGTCTGTAACCTCCCCCCATGCAGTTTCATATACAGACACCTCTCCCCCTCTTCCCTGCCCCGCCCCAGCAATTTCAGGCCCCCTCTCACACATGTTCCCTGGCTCCAGGTGGCTGTGCAATCCTCTTGATGGGTAAGCTATTTTCTCCCAGAGTTGTTTCTCTCTGCTGGGCCGATAGGACCAGTATTGGTCAAGAAGCAATGAGGGGAGGGCCAGGGGCTCATCTTAGGAAGGACAAGCACAATTTTGCAAAGCACCCATCTCAGGAGAGGCTCTGCATGTTTTCTAGGCAAGGTGCTCTTGCTTTTCTCTAGAAAGGGGCAGAGATGCTTGGGTGTAGGGGAATCTGGGAAGAAGGGTCCATGCTTTTCGTGTGCTCCAATGTTCCCATCCAAGGCCTCAGATTCCCACTTCTCCCTTAGAAACCTGACATTAGCAAAGAAGACCTGTCGATGCTGCACCCATATGATTAAACCTGAGCCTGATTTTAGCTTAGTGAGCCCTCTGGTTACAGCAGATGAACTTTTTAAATTCTAACTGATACACATACTAACATTATTTAAAACACTGTAGAGCATTATTCGAGAAATCCTGCTTTAAATGAAAAGTTAGTGAAGACGATTTTCCCTGTAGTCTAATAACTTTCTTTCATATTTCACCCTCTCAATAAAGGTTTTAATCTGACTCTGCCATTACTTTTTTTTTCATATTTATTTATTTTTTTAGAGACAGGGTCTCACTCTTTTGCCCAGACTGGAGTGCAGTGGTGTGATCATAGCTCACTGCAGCCTCGAACTCCTGGGTTCAAGAAATCCTTCCCCCTCAGCCTCCCAAATAGCTGGGACTACAGGCACATGCCACCACACCTGGCTAATTTTTAAATTTTTTTTTACAGACAGGGGTCTCACTACGCTACCAAGGCTGGTCTTGAGCTCCTGGCCTCAAGCAATCTTCCTGTCTTAGCTTCCTAAAGTGCTGGGCTTAGATATGTGAGCCACTACGCCCAGCTGCCATTATTTTTAAGCATGATACATTTATAATTTACTCTTTGAGAGATTTGATATTTAATATAATGTAAAGGAGATGAGTATTAAAGAATAGGAGATGAATAAAGTATAAGACTAATCTTATACTACTTGAGATCAATTAGGAATATGAACTAATTGGGAAACTTCATTATTTGCAGGCTGTGGGGTGGGATAAAGGGGGAAGGGAAGAGAAGAGGGGGGATTTGTAAGGGGCTTCCAATCTGGAAATGCTGTATAATGGTTTTCCCCATAAAAAAGGGTGGAGAGAGAAATTTTAGATAGAACGTAATATTTTTTAATTTAATAAGACTGTCATGTTATGAATGCAAAGAAAATTCAGGTAATCAACCTCTTTAAGATGAGACTAAACATTGCTTAGATTTGTAGAGATTTATTCAGACCTGGTCTGAAATAGGTAGTATTGATGAATTGTTTTCAATTTCCAATTTTTTTAGAAATTGTAATCATGGCCATTATTTCCATACTAAATTCAGAGAGCACCATTTCTTTTTGTTGTTACCTGAAAATGTATCTATCTACATGCCTGAGTGTATAATAGATTCTTTGTAGAGGGGCAGGTGTGAACATTTATTTACTGCTACCATAAGTTGCAAGATGCCAGGGAAAGAGGTGGGTGAAGTTAAGGTTGAGATCACTGCCAGTCAATCCGCATCCTTCCCCTAGAAGAGCAAATTTGAGGTGAAAGAGGGAAAGGTGTCTGGACCTCATGTTTCGCAGTCCTCCCTGTGTGATCATTCTGGGTATTGTTATTGGGTGGCTTTCTGCTTAATTGGTCAGCTTGTTTATTGTTAATTACTATTGAATGCTCATGATGTGTTGAGCTTTTAAATTTTATGGAAAAATGTTTAAATTACACAGTGGGTTTCTGTCTCTAACACTCAGGCTCCAATGATAAGACAAGTGCATTTATGTAATTTTGTATTTTTGAAGATGGCTGTTTTTACATAAAGTCATTCTAGGACATCGAAGATCTGATGAGCATACGATAAAGAATTAGTTTTGTTGTTGCCTGGTGGAACTAATTAAATACATGGACGGACAAACAAGTCAAATCAAGATGCTCCTCTAAATCATCCAAGAAACCTCCAGAGAATGATATCTGTCTCCATTGATATCTTAATTGCTATAAATCACTCTGGCTCTTCCAGATCTAGATATATAATAATCGATAGTAGTAAACGGTTTTTAATATATTATTCCTATACTGATGACCCAGAATTCATTGTTTTTCTATTGGGGAAGGAATTCATACTTCCATATCTAAAAATACTCAAAAACAATATGAAGTAGATCCATTCCTTAGCCATAAAAATAAAGAAATAATAAAGAAATGCTGAGATAACATGGCACCAGAGGTTCAGCCTGTACAAGTCAAGATGCCCACTGTATGGCCTCACAGAGAGACTGATCTGGGCAGGTACATACACATTCGTTTTGATAGGAGAAGGGAAATAGGGGCTGATGTAAAGACATAAAAGACCAGCTAGGTAGTTCCTTCCTGCATTCATTTTTGGGGGATTGGGTGGGTAAAAATTGTTCTCTACATCAGTAAGCTCCAGGTTTCAGTGTGAACATGTTGATGTCTTTAAAGTAGAAGGTGAGGCTACACTTATGGAGATGCTATAGTAGAATTTCTGCTGGCTAACGTACTTCAAAGCAGCTATTTAACTTCTCTGTGCCTTGTGGACGGTAATAGGAACCTTCCTCATGGGTGGCCACAAGAAATAAATGAATTAATACCTGTAAAGAATTTAGAGTACCACCTGGTTCATAATAAGCACACAGTAAGTGTTAGCTGCCACCATCCTCACCATCCTCATCATCACATCATCATCATCACCATCATCATCATCACCATCATCATCTTCATCTCATGGGTAGTCTCCTGGGTGTGAAACTAAATTGAGCTTTAATAAATATGACTCTATTAACTGGTACCCCAACAAACTCAAGTGGTTCAGATGGCCAAAGTAATTAAGATATCTAACAGCTGACTTTTATAATTATTCACTAATATTCCTATATACCTTTCTTGATATTATTTCTGAGAGAAGGCATTATGGGTTGAATTGTGTCCTCCAGAAAGGTATGGTGAAGTCCTAGCCACCTGTACCTCGGAATGTGATCTTATTTGGAATTAGGGTTGTTGCAGATGTAATTAATTAAGCTATGATCATATTGGGCTTCTAATGCAACGTCACTGGTGTCCTTATAGGTAGAGGGAGATTTGGACATAGGAGTACGCAGAGGGAAGAAGATGTGAAGACACATAAGAGAAGTCAGCCATGTTAAGATTGAGGCAGAGATTGGAATTATGCATCTGCGAGCCAAGGAATGCCAAGGATTACTGGCAAATACCAGAAACTAAAGCACATGGAAGAATTCTCTCCCACACGTTTCAGAGGCAGAGAGACCATGCCCGTATCTTGCTTTCAGACTTCTAGCTTCCAGAACTGTGAGACAATACAGTTCTGTTGTAAAACATCTAGTTTATGGTACTTTGTTACAGCAGTCCAGGAAACAAATACAGGAGGGGATGGAACAATACCATTGAGGGGACAATGGAGCACTCAGACTTAACCAATTAGGTCATTGGAAGGTTAGGATAATGTTGAAATGCTGAAAGCTGTCTCTTTATATTTTTTCTGACTGTTTTGACAAAATCCTACCAATCTGATTTTTTTTCCTTTCATTTGAATCTATTGCCATGATTTGCCTTTTATGAGAAGACTTTCCTAACTTTTGTATACATGGTAAGCTTATGGACATACATTCTTTCCTATCAGACATTCGAACAAATCTCTTCCAGTTTCCCCCCTCCCTCCCTCCTCTGCAGCAGGGCAGAGGGCCAAACAGCAGGCGACCTTGTCTAGATTCCCCAGCCACAGACACTGCTTTTCCTGTGGCTCCTTTGGAAAGACGGGGCTGTGCCTGGTCTCTTGTGATGATTTCCCCATCATAATTCTTCCCTCTTCTCCCTCACCGACATCAGTACCAGCTGATTTTCAGAGCGAAAGCAGCCTCTCTTTGTGCTCCAGGCATCAACTAGATCCCCCTCCCATATATTTATACCACTTAAATTTTCCTCTTTCCTAAATCAGTTATTTGGCACATAGCATTTTTCAGAACCAGTCTCATCTTTCTGCAGTGATGATGTCAGATCCAGAATGGGCAGGCCAAGATTTATTTGTTTTCAGATACTTTTGTTCCCCTCATGACTTGTACATCCTTCCAGAATTACCAATAAGTCTTATTTTCATCAAGTGCAAATGACCATGGAGTCAAATTTAAAGTTTCATAGATGCCTAATCTGTAATAGAAGAAAAAGGCAAAGTTTATAAAACTATATTTAACTCAGTTAATTTTCTCTTGACTACCCCTCAAGTTCTGTAGGATGATAAGAGTTCATTCAAGGCAGCAGGCTGATTTTTTGGGTAGTTTTCATGACTATTCCCAAAAACACATTCTTCAGAAAATTTGTCATAACCATTACCTTCTTTTCATCAGTAACAATGAGTGGCTACTTGTCCTCCTGTCCACTGTTTTGTAATGTATGTACATACACAAATGTATCTTTAAAAATACAATGTTTTTCAGAAGCCTCAAACAAGGGAATGAACAAGGGCACGTGCTTATGTATCGAGAAGGATCCTGCTTTGTGTATGTTTAAAAGAGAGCCGATAGAGTAGCTTTAGTTCCTTCTGCTCCTTGATTATATCTTGATTATAATCAGTGCTGCAGTTGTAGAATGGGAAGCAGTCTTCTCCTTCTTTTCCTTGCTCGAGGTAACATCACTTGATTGCTTGAGACAGTTAAAGGTGCTTTGGTAGTAAAAGGACAGCAAGATTAATGGGCAGTCATTTCCATAGTAACAGCAAAGCACTCTGGGAAACAGAGCCACTCGGGAGCTGGAGCTACACATGCCAGGATTTTGGCTCCCATGGCAACAGCAGAGTGTGGGGTGGAGATGAACACGCTAGGAAACTTAGCAAAGGTCCATTTAGTGAAGACAATGTATAATCAGAGTTGTCAATCTATTTTAAAATTCAAAGTTAAAATAAATCAAATTTGAGACCATGAGCTGATGCAAAACATTTAAAATATACTGTACGTCCACTGAAAATTTCTGAAGCATAAGCACAAATAGTTTAAGAACTATCCAATTGTGACAACTTGTTAGTTAAAAAAAATCCAATTACCAAGATTTTTGTCCCAGAGTAGTTGCAGAAAATTACACAATTAGAGCAATTTTTCTCAGCTGCTCCACTACAGAAAACGAAAGTAATTATACAAAAATAGTGTAAAATACTTTTCACAACTGCAAGTTAGAGTTTTGCTTTCTTTGGAAGAAATTCTGTTTTTCTCTTAGATAACCTTCTCAACAAAAAGTTGAAGAAAGCCAGCAGTAAAAAGAGAAAGCAATAGCTAAAAGAAGAATCAAGAACAAAGCAAAAGGTGAGTAAAATACTAAAGGACTCGAGAGAAGCTGAAAAGAATTCAGAAAGACCTAAGAACCCAGCATTCCAATTACAACGGGTAAAAGAAGTTTGACACAAAATCGTATTCCTCTTGCTTTTATTAACATTGGAGTTAAAGTTTTGTAGGTCTCCTTTGTCCTGCATGAATTTGTAATGTATTCAGGGAGCTCAATGTTCATTTAGGAATAGACATTATTTTCTACCCAGGCCTTTTGAGTCAGGTCTATGCAGCCAGTGAAACAGAAGTTTGGAAATTATCTGTGGACTTGAGTATAGGTTAATTACTAATCAAATCTATTAAGGTTCTTCTATGTTTGTATCCAGTCACTACTATTAATAAGTAGAGCACTTACTACCAGAAGTATTTACTGAGATGTTACTGAGTGTGCACTATGAATTTGGAAAACAGATATTAGTGATTTAACCTAGTTCCTGACGTGGGTTGCCTATTTTCTATTTACACTTTGTGCCCAGTAGGATTTGGATGCCAAAATGTCATTTAGCCATGTGAAGGATCTGGCCACAGTGTCTCAAAAAAGAAAGAATGATGCCTATTTGTTAAACATCATCTCAACTTTTGTATCCTATATCTTGAAAAGAAGATTTATTATGAGAAACCTCTACGGGATTGCCTGCTGGGCACCAGCACCCATAATGTGGGAGCTGTCCTCCTCCCCATCCACACAGTTAGCATTATTGTGCTGTTACCCTAATTCCTTGTTTATAGTTGATTGAACTAAGAGTGGGCACCTAAGTCGGGCTTTGCTAGTCATTAAAGTTGCAAAACTCTGGAGTTATTAGCGATCTCCATTCTTGTCATATGGATAAAACTTCAAGAGAAAAAAATGAAGACACCAGAGAAAAGTGGAGACAGGAGGTGGAGACTTGATTTACATGACTTTCAACCCTCAGTCTAGTTTCTGAAGCCCAGCAGAATCTGCATTTCCTGTGGCTTCCTTGTATCCTCCTGTTAAGTTCCTCCCTCCCTGTTTTTTTGTTCATGTTAGCTCAAGCTGGGTTTTTACCTCTTGCAACTCAGAGTCCTAATGTAACATCCTTTCCCCAAATCCTCTAAAAAAAATATGATAAAAAGAAGAAAGTGCAACAACCACTTAGACAGAAAGTACATTGTAGGAAATAAAGCAAGGACGCAAAATGTAATTGCAAAATTTTGCTTTTCTTGTAATTCAATGATTTGTGAGGAAGAAAAGGGGGCTTAGAAGTCACTGCAACCAGGATATCATCAGAAGAAACAGACTGTGAAAATACACTAAAAATGAGAAGGTGAGATCTTTCTAACTACCTGTAGAGAGTGGCAAGAATCTGAGCTAAAATCCTAATTTAGGCTCTTTGTTCTATGTTGCCTATGGTAGAATGTGCTCCGTAGGCTCTTTCAGATTTCAAGGAACATTGACTCACTTAGGCAACTAGTCCAACATCCAGAAATAGCATTTCTTTAAAAAGGGAATGGAGAAAATGAAGGGGAAGCTGATTCAAGGTAATTCCTCTGGAGTGAAGGACTTGAGTTTCCAGATCAAATGGGCTCACTGAGAGCTCAGCACAATAGATGAAAATAGTTCTTCACCAAGGCATATAACTGGGAAATTCAGAACACTGAGGACAAGGAGAGAATCTTAAATACCTCTAGAGAGGAGGAAAAGAAAGAGGTCATGTACAAAGTGTCAGGAATCAGAATTCCTTCTGATGTCTCAACAGCAACCTTTTGGGATAATGCCTTCAAAATTATTTCCAATCTAGAATTTTATATCCAGCCCAATCACATAGAAGTATAGAATAAATACATTTCAGGTATGTAAGATCTCAAAAAATGTTATCCCCAAACATATTTCTAAGAAAACTATTGAGGAAGGTGTGCCACTAAAAGAGGGAAGTAAACCAAGAAAGATGAATACATAGAGGAAAGGGAATAGGAAGACCAAGGGATCTGTAGGACTATTGGAGATCCCAGGATGACAGCTGTGCACATCAAGAGGGCCTCTAGTCCACACTGAAGTGGGTAAATGTGTCCTTTTACTGAAAATTATGTCTGTGAGAATCAACATATTGTTAGGTGTAGCAGAAACTCATCCTTTGATATTGTTGCATAGTATTCCAGGGCATGGATATATCACATTTGTCTATCCATTCTACTGCTGATGAATGAATGCTCAGTTTGTTTCTAGCTTTTGGCTCTGATGAATACTCATGCTCTGAACACTTCTGGGAATGCGTTATGGTACAACTATATAATTTATTAATCTGATCATAAGGTATCTACAAAGAATCTATAGTAAACATAATATTTAATGGTGAAATATTGAAAGCATTTCCTCTGAGATCAGAAATGAGATAATGATGTATGAGCTCATTTCTTTTCAACATTTTAATAGAGATTCTAGTCAATACAAATGCCTAGAAGAAGATATAAAAGGTATAAGGATTAGAGAGGAAACAATGAAATGGTCACTATTTGTAGACTATACAATTTGTATATAGAAAATAAAAAATTACAGATAAACTATTACAATTAATAAGTGAATTTATTAAGGTCAATATAAAAAGTCATTTATGTTTTTGCTGACAACAAATAACCATTTTAATTAAAAATTAATTATTCAATTTATCATAAAATAAAAATATAAAATGATTAGAAATTAGTCAAATAAAATATATATAAGACTGTTACTTATACAAAAATAACTATAAAATATACTGAGCTAAATTAAATAAGACCTAAATAAATCAGGGATATACCATGTTTCTGAGTTTGACAATTCAATATTATTAAGATGTGAGTTCTCACTATATTAGTTTATAGATTCAGTACAATCCCTACCTAAATCCCAGAAGGTGTGGTTTAAGGAACTTGAACAGCTGATTCTAAATTTTGTATGAGAACTCAAAGGGTTAAGAATAGCAAAGACATACTTGACAAAGAAAAAAGTTGAAGGACGTACACTACCAGATTTCAAGACATGTTAATAAACTATAGTAATTAAGACAGTGTGGTAATGGCACAAGAATGGTCAAATAGACCATTGGAAGAGAATGTAGAGTGCAGAAACAGACCCACACATATATGGTCACTTGATTAAGGCAAAGGTGCCACTGCAATTCAGCAGGAGAAAAGAATGTCTTTGCAATAAAGGGTGTTGAGAAAACAGGATGTTTATATGGGGAAAAAATGAAAATGAACCCGTACCTCACACTATGTACAAAATTAATTTGAGATGGGTCATGATTTGAAAGTGAAAGCTAAAACAATTGAACTTTTAAAAGAAAACATAGGAGAAAATCATCTGAGTTTCAGAGAGTAGGTAAAGATTTCTTAGGACAAAATGCAGTAATAAAAGAAAAAATTGACAAATTGCACTTCATTAAAATTAAGAACTTCATTGTAAGAATAGAAAAACAAACACCACATGTACTCACCATTAAATTAGTACTAATCGATCAACACTTAGGTGCACATATGGAAGTAACATTCATCAGGGATCAGGCAGCTGGGAAGGGGAAGGATGGGAAAAGTTACGTCTAATGGGTGTGGTGTGTGCTGTCTGGGGGATGGGCACCCTTGTAGCTTTGACTCAGGTCATGGAAAGGCAATTTATGTGACCGAAGCATTTGTACCCCTGTAATATTCTGAAATTAAAAAAATAATAAAATAAAATTAAGAACTTCTGTTCATCAAAAGATATCATTAAGAATATGAACATGTAAAGCAAAGAATAGAAGATAATTATAATGCATATATACAACAGAGAACTTATTTCTAAAATATAAAAAGAACTTCTAAAACAAAAGAGGAAAAGGCAGATATTCCAATAGGAAAATGGAAAAAGACTTAATGGGCACTTCTATAAGGGGATACTTTAATGGCTAATGACCAGATGAAAAAGGTATTTTACATCATTACACGTTAAAAAGGTGTTTAACATAATTACAAATTAAAACTATGAGACCACTACACATTTCACCAGAAGTACTGAAACAAAGCAAAATAAAGCAAGCAAAATAAGCAAACAAATAAAAAAGCAAACAAAAAAAATATCAGTGACAGTTCTAATTATTGGTAAGGTTGTAGGGCAACTCGAACTTTTATACACTGCTAGTGAGAGTATATACTGGTACAAATACTTGGAAACCTATTGGCAATATCTAATAAAGTTGAATATATTCATATCCAGTGGCCCAGAAATGTCACACATGGGAATAAACTCAACAAAAATATGTATATATGCACACCAAAGTACTTTGAATTAAATTAAACCAATTGAGGATTTGTTTTTATCCATTAAGTGGGTAATCCATAGATCTAATCAACAATTTTCATCTGTTGGAGTATTGACTATACTCTGTTATACAAATATTGGTCTCAGGAATACACTTTTTAGCTACAAAGTACAAATTCACTTCAGTCATATTTTTGGTTCAGAGTGCCAAAAGAGTGGGAATGTGTGTCTGGGTTGGTTTATGCCAAAAGTGTATTTTACTATAGGTCTAATAGCTGGAATCTAACTCAGAATCAGCATCAAAAAAGAAGTGTAAAGACATAGATTGATCAGAGGAAATGAACTTGGATGTAGACTAAAGGAAATTTACTTTAAAAATTTACTCTTAAGGGGCTTGTGGTGATGATACTAAATGGCTGTGTGACTTTGGGTCAAATGCAACAAAGAAATCACACAAGGGTTTGAAGATTCTGGCCAAATACATTTTTTTTTTTAGTGGTTTAAGACTATTTTTATCTTTCATGTTTCTGTGGGTTGACTGGCTCAACTGGGTGGTTCTTGCTCGGGGTCTCTCACATGCTTGCGGTCAGACAGCAGCTGGAGTTGGTGTCATCAGAAGGCTCCACTGTGTTGGACACCCACATGGCTCACTCTTAGGGCAGGCTGTTGGCGCTGTTGGCTGGGAGCTGTCCACAGAAGTGTCCTCTGGCCAAATAAATTAAAGCTCTCTGTTGGTACATGATTTGATTATGAGAATAGCTGAACTAAAAAATGTAAGGATAAAAGATAACAAAAAGTAATAGAATATAGAAAGGCTCTGTTACTGATTAATGAGGCTTCCTTAGAGATTGAGAACCTTTTCCTGTCTCTTTGAAAAAAGGTTGTCAGAAGCATTCTAAAAGGGACAGAGGAATTAATGTCATTTCACCCAGCATGCTTACTCTTCTTTTAATTTCCGTTAACATATATTTGCATGGCTATTTTTTGCTTCCTTGAGGGTGTATTCATATTCTGAAATTTTATGTTTATCTTGCCTTTTTTATTCAAATAATATTCTGCCTCAATTTGAATATTTGACAGGGATATGAAGAGGGCATAGTTTACCCACTGCATTTACTGCCTAGTTCTTTCTCCTTCCAACCTTTGTACATTCTTTTCTTACAGAAAAAGATTTAATAAATTTACTCATTGAAGGACAAAATTTGCTGCTGATAATGCTTTATGTATGCATCACATAATTGCATTTAATTACTAACAAAAAAAGACATAACTAAGGTGGTTCAGCATATAAGGGTTTCTGTTTCACATGTAAGGAGAGGTCTGGAAGCCAATAGTTAATGGCTTTGGTACAGTGGCTCAAGGTCTTTTATTATCTTGACCTTTCCCTTATGGTCATAAGGTGACTGTTCCTGCTCCTGCTGTTACCCCTGTGTTCCATGCAAGAGAAAGCAGGAAGGTTGGAAAGGACGGAGGTCAGCCAAGTCAGCCCACCTTAAAGAGTTTTTCCAGAAGCCCTTCCTAAGGACTCCTGCTACATGCGTCAGAACTGTGTCACATGACATCCATGGCTATAAAGGAGAGTAGTTTCCTAGTCTTTTACTGAGGCACAGTGCCATCCAGAATAAAATTGGGGTTTTCTTAGTATGAAAGTAGGGAAGAATGGACATTGGATAGCAATCAGCTGTCCCTGCCACACATATTTTCTTGTTGGTTTTCTACTAGGGGATCAAGCTTAAGGTCAAATGCGTGAAGCTCTAGCTGTAGAATTTTAGGCAGGGAGTAGGAAGCATTGTTTGTGGGTGATGATTTTACTGGGATCTCTAAATTCTCATGATGTGAGCAAGAGCTTATTCTGTTTCTTCTTAAAGGTATGATTTAGAATGACCATGTGACTTGAAATCTTTTATCATTGATTATGCTTTTATGATTGATTGTGCCGCTTCACTTCTATGGTTGACAGATGGCTAGAAGAGGTAGGGGAAAGAGTGCTAAGGGAAGTGAAGGGGTGACTCTTTGTGACTTCAATTACTGCTTTATAGACCGCATGAGTCAAACATGGATGGTGGCACAGGTGGGCCACTCTTAGCAAAGGTAGCATCAAAAATATAAGGGAGAAAACTCTTGGTATTAAAAGAATCATTAAACTGGGTCTAAAAAAGATACCAGTGAGTTTCCTATAAATTGTTACTTTCCAGAAGACTAAGATTGTGCCACTGGGATGGTTCCAAGGAATACAGGGACTAGTACAGGAAGTGCTGTCCTCTCTAGGTACTTCTGGGACTCATCAGGGAAACACTTATATTTCCACAGATGAGTCCTGGCTACTGTGTGACATAGTCCAGGTGGGCTGCAACTCCATAACTTTAGAAGCTATGGTTCCACAGAGTGCTTCTCCAGGGCTAAATGCATCTCTGCCCCATCACTTTGGATGGCGCCATGCTGCCACCTGGACACCACTGGAGCTAGAACTCTCCAAGTCTGTAAACATGGATCATACCTGCTATGCCTCAAGGCTGGAGATTCTTATTGTTCTATTTGTAAATTGAGAAGGAAAATGCTTCCTACCTGCTATGCTCAGTTGTAGGAAGTCCCACATCAAGCCTTCTTGACCCACAACCCTCCTCCCCAAATTACAGCAAGTAATATAATTCTTTAAACTTACACACATAGCCCCTTTGTATCAGTGTAAATCTAAGCCTCTAGGTGGACTATGTCTAGGTGAGTTCCAGTATCAGCCATTGTACTTTTTGGAAGGACCACTCACCATTGGCAATCAGGATCTATTGCTGGCTCTAACTTTTCTCTTCTTCCCTTGTGGTAAATTCTCTCAGGACTTCCTTTTTCACCTGATCTCCATTGGACCAATGCAAACATGTCTGTATGTGAATCTGATATGCATGGTGATCTGGGGTTCAATCTTTTTTTAGTGGAGGCTCATTAGCAACTCTATAAATCAGGAGATCTACATAAATGGGTATGCCCATGATATGGTTTGAATGTTTGTCCCCTCCAAATCTCATGTTGAAATTTGATCCCCAGTGTTGAATGTGGGGACTGGTGGGAGGTGTTTGGGGGATGGGGGTGGATCCCTCATGAATGGCTTGGTGCTCTCCCACAGTAATGAGTGAGTTCTCACTCTATTAGTTCACGGGAGAGCTGGTTGCTTAAAGGAGCCTGGCACCACTCCCTCCCTCTCTTCTCCTTCTCTCACCATGTGACAGGCCTGTTCCCCCTTCACCTTCTGCTGTGACTGGAAGCTCCCTGAAGCCCTCACCAGAAGCAGATGCTGGTGCCATGCTTCTTGTACAGTCTGCAGAAATGAGAGCCAAATAAAGCTCTTCTCTTTATAAATTAGACAGCCTCAGGTATTTCCTTTTAGCAACACAAGCAAACTGAGACAGCCCATTATACTTAAAACTTAAAAAACACTAAAAGGCTAAAAGTAGATAATTTTACTTCAGAATTGTCTTAACCCATTCAGGCTGCTACAACAAAATACCCTAGACTCAGTAATTATAAACAACAGACATATATTTCTTACAATTCTAGAGGCTGGAAAATCTAAGACTGAGGTGTCAACAGATTTGGTGTCTGATGAGGGCTCACTTTCTGCTTCATAGATGGCACCTTCTTGCTGTGTCCTCGTATGGCAGAAGGGGTGGACAAGCCCTCCAAGGTCTCTTTTATAAGGGAACTAATCCCATTCATGAGAGCTTGCCCTTATGACCTCGCCACCCCCAGAGTCTCCATTTAATGCCATCACATTGGGGATTAGGATTTCAACATATGAATTTTAGACGAAGATACAAACATTCAGACCATAGCAAGAACATACCATGTTTTCAATAAGATTTAACCTTTGACTAATTGAGTTCTGGCCACAAAACACATACCATTAGCAGGACGAAGCCCAGGAAAGAAATAATCTACCTTGGTTACTCCCAGTGGGTATGTGTATTGGTAATGGTGGAAAAATTCACTTAGTCTCACCTGTTGCTCACCAATGATTCTGAATAATTTGAAGAATGAAAAATAGGAGGGGAATAACAATAATTTGAACAATAAGAGAGGCAGATATAGACCCAAAATATTACCTCTATTACTGATAGAAATCAGATGGGAGGATGCAACTTTATGCCTGTAGACAAGACTTATAGGAAGACTTACCCATCCAGTGACTACCCTGCTGGGCGGGGGTGGACCAGGAGGAGGAAGGGCATTCCCGAGGCTGGTTTTCCTTCCAAAGGTATCAAGTCATTCTACCTCATTAGGGGTGGTGTGAGTGAAGGCCTGTGAACAGCCAGGTATGCCTTTAGGGAAAACCCCTCCCTGTGACACCTGGGAGTGGGCAATGGCCTCTCCTTCTACACTCACCTGCTGGTTTAAAGCTGTTGGGGCTGCTATTATACTATCCCACATCCAGTTGTGTATGCACATGTTTGCTTTTCCTACCTTATTTGCAGTTTCTTAGATTCAGTTCCCGCTTTGGGGCCTGAGAACTCCATTCTCATACTCCCTTCACAATCATGAAGTGCTCAGTTGTCATAAGTGTGGCTTTGATGCTGGGAGACACCATCTTCCCCTCAGAATATTTTGTCCCTCTGTGACTCTGAGGACACCTCCCATTCAGAAGTGAGCTCCATGGTGGGGGACGTAGTAAAGTGGATCAGCAAGAAGCTGCAGGGGCCCCGAGGAACTGCACTCCACTTCAAAGGCCATTTGCCCACCGAGCCCTCCTTTCACTCATGGCCTTGCGTCTAAAGCTTATGCTCCATAGAATATTCTGAAGTGGCTACTGAAGAATCTTGTGAAGTCAAGACACAAAGAGCCATTCTGTTCTCAGAAATGCCTACATTTATACTACTGAGAGTCTCGCACTTGTGTATTATATCTCCTGCTCTCTATCCTGCTGACTTCAATCTGGCGGGACTGCCACATGTCTTTGTACTCTGTACCGCACATGTGCATATGGTGCATGCTAAATATAAATGCTGTTTGGCAGGATCCTTTTTTCTCTTCCTTTGTTTCTGAAAATGTAGCGAAGAAAATGTGTAATGTGTGCCTGCTCCAAAATGAGAGAGACTTTCAGGAAGTAGAATTATCTTGACAACAAGCCACACATTTTACATATTACTTCAGCGTGTGGCAGTAGTGGCGGCAGTGACTGTCTGCTGCTTTGTCTGGTCAAACTGGGACTGCTGATCTGGTTTGTAGCCTCTCTTTGATGGAGGTCAGGTAAATTCCTGCACTGCTGAACTGTCTGCCTGGTTTTCAGGTCCTGCCCTCCCAGCCTCCACCCAGGTACTGGTCAGGTTAGGCCAGTTTATGCTGCTGTAACGAACAACTCAAAGCTCTCAGAGGCATAACACAGTATATCTGTATTTCCTGTCCGTGCTACATGTTCACTGTCAGTTGGCGGGGCCCCCCGCTCATCACAGTCCCCCAGGCCCAGGCAGATGGAGGCTTCGTCCTGACATATGTGTCTACCACCACTGCAGCCATGGGGCAGGGATGTGAGGAGCCACCTTCTGGCTATGAGACTTTGCCTTGGAAGTGACACACATTACTTCTGCTCTCTCTTTATTGAACAAAGTGAGTCCCATTCTATGCCTAACATCAGAGAAGAACAGGGAAGTATGATACCCCCGTGTATCTGAAAACCAGAGAACTAGAAGGATTTTGCTGCTGGCATTAATGACAACCACGTCTCCTGCAAGAAGTAAGATAAGCGGGCACTCATGCTATTGTCAAGGTGCCCAGGTACATTCTAAGTGCACAAATGGTGCTGTTGAGGGGAAAGAGCAAGACATCACAAGGTTAAAGCTGTTCTATAAAGGCATCTCATAGAGTAGCACTGTCTTGAAACAGTGCTTGGATTTTTCAAGAAGTATCATAGTGCAAAGAAACTTGGATCAAGGGCAGTAAGGTGAAGGACACAGAAGCACACAGATGCAGGCTCCACTGTCAGTCTCTGGAGCTGTGCCAGGGTCACACACACAGCATCACATCCAGAATGGAACACATGCAGAAGTCAGTAGAATGGGGCCTGAGCCTTTCAGGAGCTGCCCTGCTTCCTGCTCTCTCTGCCAGGCTTCCCAGCATCCCCGTGGGCCCTGCTCCTGCCAGGCGAGCCTGTTCTGACTTCTTTTGCTGGTGGCAGGACTTCAACAAAGCTGTGATTGCAGGGAGCGTGGTTTGTTAGATCTTAAGGACTGGAAGAAGTCCCAGAGCCACTTAGCAGGTGAAGAATCATGACTGTGTCTGAGCCAACTTCGAGGGCCTAACACCTCTGGACTGATTGCATCGAGCACAGGAAAAACCCGAAGGAGAATTTCCGATTCGGAGGGCAGTTGAGAGGGCTCTGCCTCGTAGCACCGATCACAGCTGGCAGGGGCCGCTTGAGGAGAGGCAGCTGGCATGCGGCTTCTCATCACCTGCCCAGACAGATGACCCCGCCTCCGTAGGGGGGAGCTAGAGAGAAGAGCAGTGGGGCTCTCTGGGGCAACCGAGGAGAGGCGACAAGACTAATTCGACTGTCCGCGGCCGCTCGGCGCAACGGGAAACTCAGCAGCTTTGAGCAGGATTCTGCTAATGAATGTGGAACCGAGGGACTGGCAGCTCCATTTCCTCTGGTATTAACATTTTTTACTTTATTTTAACGAGGAAAATGAGATTCTTCTCAGTTTCCTATCCCCAAACCCGGTTTGGGAGGACATGACATTTAGCAACAGTGCTTTGAAAAATATTAAGCGTTATACAAATACAAGGAATTGTTGCTATTATTATCCTAATGAAGCACACACGCAGCTTCGGATCAGCCTTAATATTGAGGGGGTATTTAAGGGATTAGGAAGGACTCTGTGCCTCCTGGGGAGCGACTCAGGATGGCCTTCATAGAAGGGGCCAACTAATCTGGCCATATTAAATCTGTTTTTAGAAGCTAAATACCCAAACTCTGAGTCAATAAACCACAATGCAGACATAGATCATAAAACTTGATCACCTCACATCAGATGCAACAATCTCATAAATTATAAAATATGTCAAGCGATTAACTCTAATTTGAGGCCATAACTTGATTACCTTCTGGGTATAAGGAGGAAATGGCTTTGGGTAGGAGCAGTGGTCCCAAATTTCTTAATATATATTATAGATGTGGCCAAAGAGAAGTTGGGAGAGGAGGGCTGCCTGGTGGACTCGGGGCTGCATCCAAATAATGCAGGAGACAGTGATGTGGATGTATTAAATCAGATCCCAAAGGCTTTGGAAACCACATTTAATCCTTACTAACTTGGATGAATTAGGGATTAAGGTCAGTACGGACTAGTGAAAATTTGAATTACCGATTGTTTTGAGAGACATCTACTTGTGTAATTTTTCAAATGTAGAGAAATGCAAAAGTAATGGATAGGAAAGTAGGGTCAAATACAGGTCCATCCAGGCCTGCTTAACTATCCTAATTATTATTACATGCAAATGATTAGTATCATGCAGAGTAATCTCTAAAACAATTCATTCTTTAAAACAGGTTCCCATTTGCCTTTTATTTTAAAAAAATTAATTCATGTAGCATGCCCTTTTTTATGGTTCAGAAGAAAATGTCAGCCATATTAAGGCGGAGCTATCCCAAACTTCTGAGGTGCTTGTACAGATAGGAGACATCAGGAAGCCGAAACGTCTGTCGCCGCGGTCCTACTGCTCTCACTGCTCCGTGTGCAGCAGGCAGAGGCTGCACAGCTTTTTGAGGACTTCAAAGCCATCTGCTATTCTGGATAATAAAGTCAGATATTGATTTGCTTAAAAATAGCCTACAGTTTATTGAAATCTTTTCTATATATTGTTTCCTCACCTCCTAAGTCAGCCAGGGCAGTTCCTAGGCCACATGATAAAGTACATAAGGTCCTCGCTGGAATCCTGCAGCCCATCCTTGGGGCAGTTTAGTTGCTTTCCCTGGCCCTCCATTTTCCTTCATCTTCTCTCTGCTTTCTCTCGAGTGAGTACACAGACTTTAAGCCAACCAGGGGAAAGGCTCATGAACGCTTTATTCATCTCTGTATTGTCCTTTGGAGTATCTGGGACATAGTAATGGCATAGTCCATGATGGCTGCAAGAGCGAATCAATGCATCCGTTAGCTCTTAAGACTGATAAACAAATTCCCATTAAGTAGTAAATACTGATAGATTAATGTGTTGGGTATTTTAAAAGGGAATAATCCTTATGCCCATGGGAATGAATTCTGCTTTGGACATTAAACACTGGAACAGGCAGGTAAATACTTTTACTCTGGGTAAGTGATTGTTGACTCTGCCACCTAGGTATAAGCTTTCTTTAAAAAATGATAGCAACAGCAGCTACTACTACCAGTTCGTAAGCACCTGGTATGTGTCAGATGTGTAATGAACTAGCACTTTATTTTATGTGATCATCACAGTAACTTGAAGTAGTAATTCTCTCTCTCCCTCTTTTATTTTATTTTTTTTTTGGTAGTAATTTTCTTAGAGACAGGGTCATGTTCTGTCACCCAGGCTGGTATCCAGTGGTGTGATCATAGCTCACTGCAACCTCCAACTCCTAAGCTTAAATAATCCTCCTGCCACAGCCTCCCAAGTAGGTAGGACTACAGGAGTACACCACCACACCTGGCTAATTTTTTTATTTTTTGTAGAGATGAGGGTCTCACTATGTTGCCCAGGCTGATCTCGAACTCTAGCCTCAAGCGATCCTATGGCCTTGGTCTCCCAAGGTGCTGGGATTACAGGTATGAGCCGCTATGCCCAGCCTATCTTTCTTTTATAAACAGGGGAACTGATGCTAAGTAAAGTCAAGTACTTGCCCAAGATCACACAATGAGAAGTGGGGGTTTTAAAGAATCAAGTTCTGACTGATTCCAAATCAGTGTTCTTTGCACATCACTACTCTGCCTATAGTTTCCATAATTGGAACTTAATAAATACTGTTCTAATGAGCACGCTTTTAGCGTGTTCCATCTGAGATCCCACATGGAATCCCAAAATACTATGATTTCATGATAATCATTATCATCAACTTCCATCTATTACAAGCAAGACACTAAATTCTCCTAAAATAAACAGGTGTTCATATAAACTTCATAACCCACCAAGGACCTGGAAGTATGGATTCCATGTAATTTCTTCCTTCTCTGTAAATGCCTTGCATCAAGTATGTATTACTTTTCATATGGATGAATTTGGAAGTCAGAAACAAATTTCTTTTCGGGCTATGTTCAGATGATGTGGTTACTGTAGACATATACCACGGTCTTTGCTATCAATGTGTCTGCAGTTCACTTGGGGACATAGCATTTATGTTTATAAATAAACAGTAATGTAAAGGCATTTCTGACACACTCAAATTAGGCATGCAAACAATAAACACCACCAGCGTTCAGAGGAAGGAGAGCTTAATGGACCAGAGCAGCTGGATAGGGTTTCATAGTGGAAATGCCACCAGAGCTGGGGCTACGAGAGGAGAAGGCCTTTCTAGGGGACAAGGGAAAATGTCCCCTTCACCCTCTGAAGTTTTGCTGAAAAATCAACTAAGAAAAGGCACATTAATAGGAGAAAATGCATACAAATTTATTAACAGGCATCAAGGGATAATCACTCCTACCACGAAATAGGGTACAGATAGTTATGTATCCTTCTTTAGGAGAAAGGGAGATGGGAAGAGTGAATGATTTTAGGGGGATAGGAAATGATTTTTAGGGGAATTCAATGGGCTTGAAGAATGGCCTGGGACAAAGTCTGCTGGGCCCACAGAGCAGACAGTGGTTTGTGACAAACCACTGTGTTGACAGATGTGTTGACAGACTTCAGTTCTTCCTGCAGCAAACTCAAGGGAGAGATCAGAGGTAATTGTTTTCTTCTTTGGCAGGTCTGGACTTTAGGCAGATAAGGGAACTTCAGAGAGTAACTTCATCCTGTGCTTTGGGAGAGACAGAGGATTCAGAGACAGGAGTGGGGGAAAGAGATGCTTCTTCAGTTCAGCATGTCAAAGCATCATATTTTGGGGTATTGGATTCTGATCCCCAATATCTTGAATAAATGTAGAATAGTAATGATAAGAATTCAGGTGTGACAGAGGACAGCGAATAGCCCTCTTCCCAATATCCACATTCACTGTTCTTATACTTCCTACTTAATTTTGGCTGCGGGCCTGGCAACAAAGGACTCTCATATGATGATCCTTTGTGCCTGAAGTTGCTTTTGATGTTAAACATGTAAACCCTTTTATGTTTGATTTATAAAAAGGAGATAGCATTTTCTCAGTCTGTGGAACTCACAAGTATAGGAGATTAAGGGTTTAATCCTATGGTTAGCTGAATCAGAGGAGTGGGTAGAATTTTCACTAGTAATAAGTTAGTAATAACAAATTAATACAAAGAGATTCAGAATGTAGCATTATACTTTATGATCAATTTTCTAGCCATATAACCAGCTGGAATATTCACCAAATTGTTGGCACTTTCTTTTTAAAAGAATTGCCTCTATTTTCCACTTTGCTATCTTTGTAGGGGTTTTGCCTGGAATGAATGCATTATAGTGGACCCAGCAGGGTTTTTTTTTTGTCTGTTTTAAATGAAGGATGTTCTATTGGACCAGATAATGCAAGATACAGTAACATTTTGCTACTGATAGTAGAAAAGTTTTTCTGGGAGTTCCAGGACCTATTATTTGAGTCCAGCATTTCTGAATGTTTGCTCTGCGAAACATTATCATGACATACTTCACAGTAAATGGGTTCCATGCTTAATTAAGTTTGAGAAATGTCCTTCACTTGGAAATTTGCAATGCCCGGTAGCATGTGTATGGGCTCTGGTGAGTCCTGCTGCAGAGAAACCTTTTAAAACTTTGCTTCATTCAGTGTTCCCTAAAGTTATTTGGTCACAGGCAATCCCTATGCCCCTCCCACTTTTTCCCCCCCTTGGAAGACATCTGCTATATTTAAGGGTCAGTCAAAAAGATGGAAACCACACTAGCTGTTTTAATAGAGAACATGTAATATATGAAATTGGTTAGCAGGTGTTACAGTATGGAAAAAACATGAAAGAGAACACTTATGTACTCAGATATAATAACTGCAGGAAGGAAAACGTTTGGGGTTATCAAAACCTAGAAGCTTTGAGGAGGGGCCATGCAGAGTTGGGGCTACATCTTTGCAGAGGGGGCCTCACCCAACTGCTGCTTTATTTAGTTCAGGACCTTGAAGGCAAAGCTGCCTGGCCACTGCCTACACCTCAGGAGCCAGAGAAGGGGGCAGTAGGGAGCTGGGGTTCAGATCCTGAGCCAGTGGCTCTGCCCAACTGCTGCCAGTGCCAGAGTAGGGTGTGATAAAACTGGTTCTGGAAGCGTGGGAAGAAGCTAAAAATGGAAAACAACTGCTGCTAGGACCAGCCTCTGCTGCCCGGGGTGAAGGGTCACAGATAAATCCTCCCTGACAGGAACAACCAGTGGGCAAACAGGAATGAGCAAGTCCCTTCTCCTTCCTCCAGCCTCCCGATTTCTCTGAAGTACCCCCTATCGGCAGGACCCAACATGGAGCTTGGACAAAGGAGAAATGTGTCTTGCAGAGTCCCTGCTACAGTGTAGAAACGTGGATGTGGAGCTCAGAAAATGATAATTAATAGCAATAACAATTGTACCGGTAACTAACGACAATAGCAATAAATATAACAATATATACTATATAGCATGGTATAATAGCTTGGTTATTGTCACAGCCATTCGTTTAGGTACTCAGCATCCACATGCACCCTTCTTTACATATTTGACCACTGTAGAGCAACAGTAACAACTCTCTGCTTTTGCCTAACTAGATGCAAATATCCTTCCTGTGAGTAAAGATATTCCTATTCTCTCTCTCAGAAGGGCTGCCACGAAATCCTTTGTATCATTTCCAAGGAATGTTAGCTATTCCTCAAATCAGTCGTAGACCCATCTGAGTATTTGATAAGTAATGACTAAATTACAAAGGTATCCAACACCAAAAATATTTATATGAAATAATAAAGGGAAAGAAGTGGAAAAATAAATTTTGTTTAGAAACAGTTACAAATCTGTTAGAAATGTTATATTTTTACTACAACTGTTTAACTTTCCTCAAGGTTGACTTGGACATCAAGCTTCTAGATCTTATTCGAGCCAGATTATTCCTAAAATGGAGTAAAGTGGACAGTTGCCAATTCATCATGAATTTAAGCTGCGTAAATAACAAGTATGCAAAGTTTATTTAGGCCACACATTTTTGCCCCAGTCTCATCACAGTTGTTTCACGTGGATTAAACACATTTCATATCTAGTGTTTGCTGGAATACCTCACAGGTGTAAGCTTTCTCACTGATGATTGGTCCCGAGCTCCAAGCTAGAGATTTCCACTGGGAGCATTATTGATATGTAAACTCCTAGCAACAGACTTTGCAAAATGGAGGCTGTTGCTCTCTTGCTAAAGGACTCTAGTGAATGACCTGATGTATCAATCTGAGAGCTGTAATGTAAAGTTTCAAACATTGGTGCAGCAGCAGATTTCTAAAAAAGTGTGACTTTACCCAGGTACACTCTAGGTTCCCACAGTATTCTAACTTTCTTTGGGATAATAACAGACACCCCGATTTGTTTAGCAGGAGGGCCAGCAACCAAGGGAGTAAGGAGAAAAGGTATAATGAGATCACAGAGCTTGGTTTCAGCTATAACTAGTAGCACTCCACTCCCTGTAGAGAGTAATTTGCATCTTAATGCACCTCACCTGAGAGTGTGCCGCTGCCTTTTAAAACAGATCTCAGCGACTGTACCATTATTGTGCCACCTTCCTGGGCACACACAGGATAAATGCTCTCTGTGCTGGCAATTTCAAGTGTCACATACCCAGTCTTTGGGACCTGGGGAGTGACTCTGGAGACAGACGCAATAAAGTTTTAGCTACAGTCAGGTTATCTCATTGGTCATCTGAATTTTCTGTTGGGGGCTCTAGGTTCTAAAACGACAATGGTTTTTAGGCCTGTTGGATAAGAGTGTAAGTGTGGTGGGCAAAACAAACAAACAAGCGAAAATTAGTGTGATGGAGTCTCCAAAACAAGCACTTTATCCAAAAGCTTGTCTGAGTACTGTAAACACAGGCAACATAAAATGAAGTTTCAGGAATGGAGGCAAGAGGATAGAGGTCCTCGAATACAAAGATCACAGAGAGCTTGGATCTTGATGTGGTGCTTGTCCCCCTCCGGCCCCCTAACTGGTTCAGAATTTTTGCATCTGGATTTTTGGTTCCGTTTCCCTGGCTTGGGAAGTCCTGGTCTGAGTTTAGAGGCCTCATGTCCTGAGGGAGCCCTCTCCCTCCACTGTAGCCTCAGGTCAGCTGGTCTTCCCTGGCTTAGGCCAACACCCTCTGAGGACCCAACTAGAGTGACACCTGCTTGGAGCAGCTCATTTCCATGTGGGGTGGTGTGTCCACAGTCTGAAGGAACTTTTCTCCTCTCTGCTTAAGTCTACAGAGTTGGGTGGATGGTGGCTTACTGAGCAGACACTGTATCATGTATTTTAGCCTTGAGTCCCAGGATTCTATTTCTATCACTTTAGACTCATCCCAGGAATGTATGGGTCAGTTCTAACAACCTTTGTGCAAAATCTAGAACGGAAATAATATCGAGGTTGGGATCGAGTGTTAAGTTCTACTACCAGGGGGACAGGTTAGCCAGGGTAGAATGGACAGAGCTTCTCAGTGGCTGAGCAGTCTAGAATAATTAAAACAATTTGGATGGCACTCCTGGTCTATTGTGCCCTCAGAGGCCTCACCCTCAATGGAATCCATTCATCAACTCTGGTCCAAATTCCAGGGCATTACCTGAACCTCAGCAACTCACCACCCTCTCACTACAGTTCATGGCTTGTGGCCAGGTAGGCCTTGGTGTGGTTGTTTGAGCACCTGGAGTTGGGCAGAAGTTCTGTAGTATGGGTTCCTTTCAACTTTTCCACGACAGATTGTCCACCATGAGTTCTTATCAACCATTGGGCCACTTTCTCGGGCACCATAGCAAAATATTTTTGGTCCTCTCTTATACCTTTTTTGTGTGCTTGGACATTGCAGACTGGCTACATAAATCGGCGAGAGAATGGGTAAGTTGCTTCTTTTGAAATTGTGATTACTCACTTGGAGAATTATTTTGGACTTTATTCTTCAATCATAAGAATAAAGTACTTTGGCATGTTTCATGAAAGAAACTTACTGAAAGAAATGGTGTACTCGCCTATTCATTCATTAAGCCAAGGAATTTCTGTTCTTCTCTGCTCTTTTCTTTATTTCATGGCTGTTGAATGAACAATGTACTGAGTACCCCTGTGTGCCTGGCCCTGTGCTGGGCTGAAATACAGTGATGAATGGGACACATAATAAATTGCCATGCATAGTAATGAGCTATATGAGTTATATGGGCAAAATTGGCAGGGTGGGGTGACTGACTGCCTGGGATGGCACAACTTCTGATCGGGTGACAGAAAAGTCACTTCTGGGGCCTGAGGGGGGTTCTGCAGCATGAGAAGGAGCCAGCTGTGTGACGACCAGAGAGACGAATGCTTCTACCAGAGGGGGAACGAATGCAGAAGCTGGAGGCAGAAAGCATGCTCCTCCCAGCCGACAGGCTCCACCATATTCCTATAAAAAGCTCTTCTACAAGCCCATGTGAGGGAATGGATGAGAGAAGGCTGGGAAATATCCTTTGGTCACCTGCAAATGCCTGCAGATGTAATTGGCAGTTCTTACTGATCTATATGCTTTAAGTGCTCTATATACAGACTGGGGACTGGGTGATTTTCTTGAAATTTCCCCCCATAGTCAAATTTTTCAAGAACTAAAAATAACAAATTGGCAATCTACCCACACGTGTTCCTTTGTAGCATCCAAGGACACCACCATAGCATGATGGATAATATTATGAGCTGTCTCAGTTCTTTGATGGGTTGCATTATAAAAGTGAAGCAAGTTTCATCTTGGTGAAATGCTTAGCGAAGGGAGCAGTATTTCCAGTCTGACTGTCTAGTTACATTTTTTTCTTGTTTTTCAGTTCTATTTATTTCCTTCCTGCACAGGTAAGTACAAACAACATACACTCTTAGAGGGAACAAAGACCTCTGGTGGCTTTTTGCTGCCATAAAAGAGGGAGGATTGGAGAGAAAGTGGTACTGACAGCCATTTTCTCGGTCTTGGCTCACAGGATAGTACGAGGAATGTGATGTTATGTGGCTGACGGAAAGAGATGGAGAGCTTGTCCTGCAATAGCCAACGTCCCCTTGGCTCCCACCCCCAGCCCATGAGGCCTCAAAGATGGGTCAATGCAGGTTCTTTATAACCATAAGGTGTTCACCCCAAAACTGATATGGTCCCCTGGAGAGCTAGACTGGACCACCTGGTAGCCGTTTATTTCTGCTCAGTCAGTTACAAGACTATACTGTTTCTACTCTATTTGCTAAGGCTGGAAGCAGGACTCTGTGGCTTAGAACTAGAATTAGGCTGAGCAGTCTTCCTGGTACTTTCTTCCCCAGGCCCGAACCCAAACCTTTGTAGTTTTTACTCTGTTGGTGAGAAAGATCCATGCAGTAGGGAGAGAGAAAGAACATTTCTATTTAAGGGCCCAGTGAAGGGCTAGTCTAATTCGCTCAACTAACGCCTCTTCTGGGTGGACAATTCCCCAGGCGATGGGACTGGTCCCTCTCACCATCTCAGCAGACTCGGATCTATTGCGATGTAAATGCAGTTCGAGCTTCGGTGCCCCTCGGTTGCTTGAGCCCCTTCTATAAAATAAATATTCACTTTCATATCTAATTTTGAATTTGAAATTTTATATTCTTTTTCTTAAAAAGTACCTCCCAAATTGTGTAAGATTTAGGTGTCACAAAGCTGGGGCCTGCTCCTGCCTGTCAGCATAACTGCTATTCATGCATAAAGTCATTGAAACCCAGTTCTTGGAAGACTCGTGGGCACCTGGAGAAAGAGTGGGCTGTGGGGACAAAATGAGAATGTCTGTAACGCCAAGGCCAGGAGTCCAGGCAATTTTACTGCAGGGTCCTTTAAAAAGTATAACATAGGGAAGGATGAATATTTGCAAAAATTGTGTGAAGAACTTCTGTATCTTTCATCTAGATTCCCCAATTATAACATTCGACACATCCGCCTTATCTTTCATTCTCTCTCTTTCTTTTTACACACACACACACACACACACACACACAGTTATTTTTTCCCCTCAAGCACTTGAGAGTGGGCAGCAGACAAAAGATCCATTGCCCCTAAACACTTCAGTGTGTATTTATTAAACAAAAGACATATTCTAATAAAGCCACAATGCACCCATCAAAGTAGTGAGATTAACGTTTTTTTATATTAACATATAATTCAGAGATCTCATTATAATTTTACCCTTTTAAAAATTAGTGTAAATTTAAGGGGTACAAGTGTAGTTTTGTGGCATGGATATATTACATAGTGGTGAAGCTTGGGCTTTTCGTAACTTTTACTCATTTTTATAATAATATTCTTTACAGGTTGAAAATCCAAACTAGAATCTCATGTTCCATTTAGTTGTCATTTCTTTTAGTTTATTTCAACTTAAGACAGTTCTTAAGTTTCTCCTTGCCCTTCAAGGCCTTGATATTTTTGAAGTATCTGAGCCAGTTACTTTGTAGAATGTCCCTAAATTTGGGTTTATCTGATGTTTCCTCAGGATTAGATTAGCATAATGAGTTTTTTCCAGGAATACCACAGAAGTGACAGGATACACATGAGTTGATTTGTTCTGTCACTGGTGACATTAACGTTTTTCCATTTGGATAAGATACTATCTGCTAGTTCATTTGCAGTAAAAGTAATTAATAAGGGTTTTGTGGGATGCTTTGAGACTATGTAAATATCCTGTTCCTCATCAAATTTTCACTCACATGTTTAAGCATTCACTGATGATTCCTGCTTAAATTGATTATTACTATATTGGTTAACAAATAATAATTTTAAAATTCCATTATTTCTTCTACATTTATTACTTGTCAATCTGTTATAAGGTAGACTTTTTTCTTCACCTCATTTGCTTAGGTATGTATGTATTTATTTATATTTGCATGGATCCGTGGATTCCAATTTTATTCACTGTGTTACCAATACTATCATTATTTATTTTAACACTCAGTTTGTTCCAGATTTGGCCAGTGGAAGCCCCTTCAGTTTGACTCCTATATCCTTTTAACATGTCCTTATCGTTCTTTGAAAACATCCTTACATTCTGGCACAAGGTGTTCTGGGCTTATCTTGTACTTTGCTTGTCCCAGTCCTGGAATCAACCATTCTTCCATGGACCCCTGGTTTTTTTTCATGAACAATGATATTTATTATAAAAAACAAGGTCTGTGCACTAGCTGTGCTCACTGCAACTGAAGTGTTGCTTTTGGGCCCTCTCAACAGAGAGAGAGCTAGGAAATAGATGTATGTGTATGCAATCACACACACGTCTGTAGTTATTTCAATAGTTTTCTATCTCTGCATATTAAAATCACTAGTTCACACAGATACCTCCAATTGCAATCTGACATCACGTGGTTTATTCTGGCCTTCGCCCTTTCCATACTTGAAGACAGTGAGAATCCTATCTCCCATTATCCTCAATATGCTTATTCAGTCCCTTGTGTGTGATCAGTCTCCAGATCACATGTGCCAACTCCTCACCCCTGCGCTGCTGACTCACATCTGTCTACACCAGCTGAGAATTGCCACCCCCACCACACATGTATTGAGAGTCCCCCCATTCCAACCCCAGGGGGATTTCACTGGCCCAGCAAGTGACTCACGCCAGCCCCCACAGGCTGAAAGTTCTCTCTGAGCCCTGGTTGTATGCAGGCCAGAAGTTCCCATCAGCTCCACAGGTGGGTCCACCAAGGATTGAGATTTCTCCCGCCTATCTACTCCCTACCTATGCTAGTTGAGAATTCCCTGTGGTCTTGGTTGCTAACTGCTCACAAGTAACCCCTCAGCCCCAGCAGTGGGCCAACTCATGCTGCCTGGGCATTGGACAGAAGTTTATCACTGAAACTGATCATTGAGTTAGGGGAATCTGCCCAAGACATTTTTAAGGGATCCTGTGTTGATCAGGGAAGGGAAATTCAACAGATTATGGTTGAAGGTAATTATGACAGAGAAATGCAATCATTTTATGCTTAAATCTTGTGTTGGTTATTTGCCTGCTTGCTTTCAGACCTATTGCCTGCTCTGTATCAGAGGCAACTACATATCCCGGGCTGCCTGACCAGCTGGCTTCTGGCTAGGTTTGTCTAGTGAGAGGCACTGAGAAGAAAGAGATTGGAAGGAATGTGGGAGAAGCCAAGGTAATTGCCCTTTTCCCTTCTGCCTGGAGCAGTGTCTCCACCATGGCTATTTCTCCTCTGTGACTAGCTTTTCTGAGACAGACTTGTCATGGCTCTAGATGCTTCTGGATTCCAGTAATGCCACCTTTTCCCTTTGTCTGACAAGCCCCAAGAGTGATAGTGACTTCCTATCACTGGTTCTGATTTCTGCATTTCTTCCTTTTTGGTTCTAAGTTCCTTTATCCCCCATGTAACCAATCCCCTGAGTTAAATACCCTAGGCTTTGAACACCTAGAGTGTTTAATGTTTTCCTAACTTGACCCTGAAAATGGCCCAACAAGTTGACTCTCCTTAACACACTTGAGCCCAAAACTGTTGTAACCAACTTTCTCCCATTTGGAGAAAGTCTGTTTTAGAATAAAACCAACACACAGACACAAAAATGGAGCCAAAAGATAAAGTAGATCTTGGTGACTTTGAATAAGATCTTGATCAGCCATCACCTGAGGCCAGAATCATCCTTGGACTTTTCAGTTACTTGGTACAAATTGTTATATCTGTGTCTGGGTATCTTTACTGTCAAATTAATTAAAATTATAGATCATTACCTCTTTAATACATGAAGTGACTTAGGTTCCATTTGAAAGTCACATTTCACAACAAGGCATACCTCATTGGTGTGATTTACTTATTTGTATTCTTAAAAGAGGGGATTTTCTTACAGCCTCTACCTTTTATTGATCTTTCTGTCTTATAGGGTGTGATGCCCCTTTTCTTTTCTGAGCTGCCACATTCTGACAGGGTCTCATATATCCACTACATCAGTGGAAGGGACAAAATAAAAAATTTATGTCATCCACATGACAGACCTGAAAAACTAGCCTCTCATTTAAATATTGCAAAAAATTGAGTTATATGCTACATAAGTGACAGGAGAATGGGGCTCTTAATCTATGTGAAAGGAAATTGGATTCAAGTTGTTTTATCTCTTGCAGATGTTCAACATTATTTTTGTCAGCTAGTAGTTAAGTTGAAGAGAGACATCTTTCTCAGAATAGAAACATGAAATAATAATGTCCTCTAGCATCATCTCATCATGTTAAGCCATGAGATGGATGATATCCTGATGTGAAAAGATGCAAATGATACTGAGTTTTGAAGTATTTGTTGGGAGTGCAAGAGAGTCCGAAGTTTTGTTCTACAATATACTGCTTCTGCTTGAAAAAGGTAAAGAATCCAGAGATTCTTTGTTAAAAAAATACAGGATTCTAGGCCCCAATTTCCTAAGAGATTTATTTTGGACAAGAATTTGGTAAGATTTGGGTTTAAAATGTCCCTGCAGAAAGTTGACACTAGCACAGGTTAGGTTCCAATGTCCTTGGAGGCTGCAGCTGAGGGTTGTTGCTTAGACTTACTCTGATCTGACACATGACAGGAAGGATGTGAGGCTTCCTAGGGTGAGTTGGTCATGGGTGTGCTGAGACCTCTGGCCTTCTCATCCTCTTCAGTAAGTGTGCGGCTTGATGGCATCTCTCACCTGATATGGTCTATTTATCACACTCTGTGGCTCTTAGGTGTCTTATCTGAATCATTGCATTCCTTCTATCTACAAAGCCAGCCCTACCCTGTGTTAATCCAGACAAGTTGGGGAGCTGCCTTAGTAGCCTCAGACCACTGGCATCTGTGATTAGATGGGCTGCTTGAGACATGCTAGCTGGTGGCCTGGAGGGACATCTCAGAGCATCCCTGAGCTCTGTAAATGGTGGCTTCCCCCTGAAGAGTGGCTTGCTGTCTCAGTTTTCCCATCTGGCTTGTACTGAGTAAAGTGGGACTGGAATCCCAGGAATCCCAGTCAGCTTGGCCTGGGCCCTGATGCCCAAGGGGAGAGTGGTGGGTTCTGCTCTCTATATCAGCCTCCAGAGAAGTTTCCAGAGGACCAGGCCTGGGTCTGGGTTGCTCTCCCCAGGCTCAGGCCTCGCCCAGCCTGCCCTTGCTGCCCTGCTTTTCCCATCCTCCTGCATGTTGTGCATCAGCGTGCTACACATGCGCTCCGTGACAGGTCTGACGTGTGCCTCAGGACTTGGATTACTTGCAAATGTTGGAACATAACCCATGAATGAATTAATCAACTTTCAGCTTAACTCCTATGCATCATTAACACTTTTTTTTTCAAGAGACAGGGTCTCACTCTGTCGCCCAGGCTGGAGCACAGTGGCACTCACTGCAGCCTCAAACTTCTGGGCTCAAGAGATCCTCCTACCCCAGCTTCCCAAGTGGCTGGGACTACAGGCATATGCCACCATGCCCAGCTAATTTTCTTATTTTCTGTGGAGACAGTGTCTTACTATGTTGCCCAGGCTGGTCTTGAACTCCTGGCCTCCAGTAATCCTCCCTCATCAGCTTCCCAAGTTGCTGGGATTATAGGCGAGAGCCGATTAACACATTTTAAAACATTACTATAGCTTTATTTGGAATGTTATATCACAAAGGGCATTTTTGATGATAATAATAATAATTTCACTTAGGTAAAGATCCTGTGATAAGAACTGTATGTTCGTTATTTAATTCAAACCTGCAACAACTTTGAGAGGAAGGTATTAATTTCATCAGTTTTCAGATGAGGAAAGAGTCTTGATACGGTTGATGTCCCTCAGATCACATAGAATTGGGATTCCGATCCATGACTGTTTGATGCTAACATTTGTGCTTTTAACCATGATATCATCCTGACTCACTTATATACTGAGCATGTGATTCATGACTTATTCTAACAATTCCTAGCTTAAAGGCAATCTCACTGTTGGTTAAAAATAATGAGATTGGTTTTTACCTTGTTTATGGGAAGGGATGGGGCCGGAAGTAGGAATAGGAACCAAAAAGGTACTCTGTTTACATGTTATTGTCCAGAGGCATTTATAAAGACCAAAAAATACAACATGGGTATTGCATGTGTTCTAGGGCATGTGTGTGCCCACACTTTCTTCATATTATTATACACACATATACTATTCTGAGGGTTTGTGTGCTGAGCACTTTATATAAATTATCTTCTGTCTTAGATCAGCTTAAAGCTGAGCAGAACCAGAGGCAAAGAATAAAGTACTGATAATTTATTTGGAGGGCACAAACCCAGGACAGCAAAAGTAAAGAAAATGTTAAGTGAGGCAAGAGAAGGTGTGAAGGAATGCGGTTACCGCAGTTACAGCTCTGTCATAAGCACAGAGAGTGGCACTTCATAAATGTGTTGCAAGACTATGTGGGGCTTTTCTAGAAGGTCTCTGCAGAGAAATCATGCCCCAGAGTAGTTGATTAGAGAGGAGATGGTTGGGCAATTTATTTCCCCGTATCCCTCCTATCTCCTTTTCTCTTCTGGTCAAAGTTTGTCTGACTGAGGGCTAATTCCCTCACACTTGTGCACCTGCCAGAATGTGAGATTCCAGGCCCTGTGGTGTTGCCTCTCATTCAAATCTGGAAATGGCAGGACAACTGAGCAACTCCGGGAACATGGCTGGTTGGCCCAGTTGTGCTGCAGTACCCATGGAGGAGGCTTTCCAAGGGCAAGTAATTGGTTGCCCCCCAGTGAAGCAGCCTGGCTTGGGACGCTAACAGGCAGACGGTGTCCCAGGAGGTGCGTGACATCTGTAGTAGATGTGTCTACTTATGATGCACAACACCCCGACAGGTAAGTACCTTTTCTTACTTTATAACTGAGGAAACAGATTCATTTGCCCAAGATCTCATAGCAGTGAGCAGCTAAGCCGGTCTGAATTCAAATCAGTTTGCTTTCAAATTCTATGCTCTGTCTAATGTGCTACATAGATTCTTTAGCATGTTATAATCTTATAGTTTTTCTGTAATATTTTTACATAGTTGAGATAATAATACAAATACTATAGCTTATTATTGCTCTTGTTATTGATTAATATATCAAAAGTATTATCCTTTGTCCATATAAACTTTTATGACTTTATAAAAAGTACCTGGATACAGTATTACATATTAATACTTTGGAAGCAGCAGATCTATGATCCATTCTCTCCCTTTCCTGGGGAGGGAGTGTGTTCCTAGGTAATAAAGATGGCAAGTAAACTGGTCTAATCTTGTAAAGACAAGAGTGACAGACCTCCTAACAAACTACATGGTTTTTTGCTGCCAGGAGAGTCCTTGTCCATGGAATGCTTTTAGCAGAATGTATTTTGGTGTGTAGGATTTCTTAGGTAAACAAATCTGGAATCTACGGGTTTATGGGACATGGCTCTCTGGAAAATGTCATGTAAATTATGTAAGTATCTGAGTATAAAATGGAAATGTTTCAGATGTTTCCTGAACTAAACAGCTCCTTCTGGGTAAGTAAAGCGGCTGATACTGCTCTTAGAGACCTCATCTATTGCTCAGGCCAGAGCGCCTTGGATGCAGGAAGAAAAAGACCCAGGGAGCACCACTCGGGGTCCTAGACCTCCCTCTTGAGTACTTGTGTCTCTTCATGCATCCTTGAAATTGTTGGCAAAGCCTGGCACCAAGTAAGATGTCTGATGTGTGTGAGTCTTATTTGACAATCTGATCTCTGTTGTGTCTTGTGCTATCTCAACTCATTATCATTTCCTCATTGATGACATTTTAATTGTAGAATAATATTTTGTAACTTTAAATACAACTGTGATACACAGCTCTGACAAAATCATCGTCTATGTTTTATGTCATTTTTGGAGACTTACTCTAAGAGAAGGACTTGCTATTCTATACTTTTTAATAGCCATAACAGGGAAACTTCTGCAAGAACCTATGGCTCTACCTCCTGTTCTTGCTACTGCAAGGAGAAAGAGAGGGATCAAGAGAAAAAGAGGGAAAAAGGGAGAAAGAAGTGGAAACAGAAGGAAAAGTCCTTTTACCATCACTGTCACCAGACTTTTCTGTAAACCTGGGTTCCTTCTTCATTCTCTTGTGTCATTGTTCCCTTTTGCGCCCATCTGTTTGAAACCCCATTCTTGCTCTGGACCCCCTGGAAGCCCAACCAAGCTTTCCCTGCTTCTTCCTATAACCAGTTACTCCTGCGCCAGCTGCTGGGGACGCCTCTAACAGCTTGCTGTTTCAGTAGGGAGATACATTCCTGGCATCTCGAATTGGAACTGGTGGCTTTGTAGCACACTCAGGGTTCTTAACTCAGGGTTCATGGAGAGAATTCAGAGGGGAGGGTCAGGGAGTTTGAAGAGGAAAAATTACATCTCTATATCCATTAATCTCTAGCCAAAAGTTATTTCTTTCAATTATATACGTAAGCAAAAAAAAAAAAAAATCACAATAGTATTAGCAGTACCTGTAACTTTGTTACCAATAGAAATCAATTATTTTAATATATATTACAATCATTGCAAATATCTTGAAAAACCATTTACACTCATTACTACTTAGAAAATTATGATAGTTATTAAATCTGCTGCCAGATTGATTTAGCATGTTAATGTGTAAATGTGTTATTTAACATTACTATAGAAGCATGTCTATTACTCCATCACAAATCTGTTTTTAAAAATATTTTGATAACTGTACTTCAAAAAATTGATTTTCTTATTATCCTATGTTTATTGTATTGATTTAAATGCTTTATTATGAGGAAGGGTTCATAGCTTCACCAATTTGCCAAAGGTGTCCATGGAACATGAAGGGTCAGGGACTCTGAGAAGTAGAATGCAGTCCCCTCACTAGCATGCATGAGTGATATGTGAAATAGCCATTTCAGAGCCCCTGGCTCTTGCCTTCCAGTTGTTAACATAACAGTGTCTCTAGATGCATAGTGTCCAGGCAAGCACTGACAGAGGCTGAGTATAGGTGTAAACAACACGCTATAGGGTCCCAAGGGCAGAGGAGTGAATCACAGCTTCGCGAATCTGAGAAGGTTCATGGAGGGAGCAACATTTGAGGTGGGCTCAGCGCAGCCTGAAGCAGTGGAGGAGGTAGACTGTGCTGCTCACACCTTTACATGAGAAGTCCACGATCACTCCACTGAGCTCTGCTCGTCTGAAAAATGCCTGACTTAAGCAAGTTGCAGTGGCCATGTGCTTCCTTTACTAAAAACTGGGGAGGGGCTTCTCTGCTAAGGTGTTTTTCCTATCCCCTAATCAGGATGGTAGCTTGTTCCTTTATTCACTTTTTTCCTGTGGGAGAGGAGCAGCATCTGATGTAATGGGAACACTTGCCTAGGGATCAATTCTTACCTTTTCTCTGGTTATTGATAAATTGAAGCATTGGATGATCTTCTTTCCTATCCACTTTGCCTTCTGGGAATTTTTGAATGTTGGATGGAAGATGCCATTCAATAAATCAAATGTTTGTTGGATGGAAAATGCCATTCAATAAATCAAATGTTTAATTTCCAGTGAGAAAGTTACAATGTCTCCTCCCCACCCCCCAATGCCAATGCATCTAAGGAAATGGAAGAGAGAAACAATACAGAAAAAATAAACATGACTGATAATATGGTGTGTGTGTGTGTGTGTGTGCGTGTGTATACTATATAGTATTAGGTTTGACAACATCACCGAAAATGAAATGGAGAAAAGCAGAGACATAGAAAGATTATAGACAAAGTACTGGATATGGAAGAAAAACAAAAGAGATCCAACATAAACTAATTGACATTTCTGAAAAAGAGAACAGAACAGATGGAACAGAAATGATTTCAATAATATAAATGACAACAGTTTCTTGCAATAAAAACCTGAATCAGCACACTGAAGGGTAACAGCATGATCCAGTAAAGACTGACAGAACACAATCAACACCAAGCCATATCCTGAAAAAGTTACTGAATACAAGATAGAGAAAGATTTATGTGGGCACAAAGAAAAGAAATTAAATCACAAATAAGAGGAAAGTCTGGCTGACTTCAGACTTCTTCATAGCAATGTTCAGTGCCAAAAGATGGTGAAGGAATGCCAGCAAAGTTTTAAAGAAAACAAAATGTTACCAAATAATTTATTAACCATGCAAGTTCAAGTCCAAAGGCAACAGATAATCTCAATAATGCAAGTACTTAGGCAATACAGTACATATAAGCCCTTGGAAAAAATAGATTCAATGCATCAAGGGATGATTCAGAATAAATATAACCAGTTTATTGAATGGTTTGAATTTGAAATATCCAAGGATAAAATCTTTCTTCATGTTCTCCAACACTGTCTTCAAATTGTCCTAGTTAAATCTTTCTTTCTTGCTCTTTTAACAATATCTTGGCCTGATCCCATCAGATTTCCAATAATTTCAAGTATTCAACATCCAGTGAAGCTTCTTCTATCTCATATTCAATATAACTCTCATTTTCTTTCCTTCTGTGCTGAGGTTGCTCACCCATGGCAAAGGTTCTTTCTTCTTCCTTCCCTTATCTCCCTTTCCTTGTACCTTCTTTTTTCTGAGTCTCTTTCTCTTTTGATGTGTTGTGGTGAGAAGGAGATATGGAGGAAATGGAACAAATATCACTTAGGCGGTGCCTTTGGGTGTTTTTTAGGTTGCTGCTGCCTCTGATTCACTCTGTATGACTGAGGTCCACATGCTGGCATTCTCAAGATGTGTACACGTGAGTTCTTTGGGGGAATCTTTCAAGGACCTCCTCCTGCCCAGGTAACTGAGTGATGCTCTGGCGAGACCTCTTCTGACTCCAGCTCAGCTCCTGTCTCTAGTGGTCTAACCCACAGCCTCTCACTGTGGAATCCTCTTGGTTGGCAGGCTGTCCGCATAGACAGGGTACTACTGAGATGGCTCAAACTGGCTACTTTGTGGGCACTTGACCCCCAGGAAACTCATGAGTCTTGCCACTTAAATTTCTGGAGTACAGCTTGCTCCACCACCACCTGCACTCTCTGCCTTGCTTTCTTTTTCCAGATCTCTTTTTCTCAACCTCAGTTAGACCCAGGGCAGAAGCTCAGCAAGTATTCAGCAGAAGTAGATGCTCAAAAGGGAAGGAGAGGCTTGTTTCAGATTTTGTCAGGTACCACAAATCTCTACCTATGATTTCTGCATCGTCCCCTCATTTACTGTGTGTGTGTGTCTGGGGGTGAGTGTTGAGAAGGAAGAGCACAGCACAATCTTCCTAGGTGACCCCACAATCTTCCTTGAGCACTTTGTCTTCTGCATATGTAGGTTGGGGTGAGAGATAATAGTAGTGCTGAACCTACCATCTCTCTTGTCAGTTCTGGGGGGTGTATCTGGGGTTCTTTAGTATAGTCCTTCTCTTTAGAATGTGAGGGTACTTTGTACCTGTGTACAGGGTGGAGGCTTTATCTCTAACTCTGAAACAGTGGGAGAAATCACATTGAACATCAACTTCATGAACTCGGGAATGAATGGAGAAGCAGTGGCAAAGGACATGAGTTGAACCTGAATTTATTTTAATAGTTACTAATTATTGGAATTAGAGAACAAAATGTAAATATTTTAAATCTTGAAAACAAAAATGATGGCTAACCAATATTGGAGGTTGGAGGAAAGAAATATGGAAGGAATCAGAAGTGTCAATTTTTTCATCTTTCATGACAAGGAGTCAACAGATAATTATCCCAAAATCGAATTGTGTGTTTAAGAATTATAATTTCAGTCTGTCAGTGTCTTTCCCCCCCCTTAATTCTATATCTTTAAATGTTAGGGTAGTGATTCTTAACTAGAGGCAATTTTGTCTCACCTTCCCCAGGGGATATTTGGCCACCTCTGGAGACATTTAGGTGGTCTCATTGAGGGAGGAGGATGTTTGTGCTAGTGTCTTGTGGGTAGAGGCCAGGGATGCAGCTAAGAATCCTATGAAGGGATTAACAGCCCACCAGAGTAGTATGAAAATTACTTTAAAGAGGAAACATCTGAACAATCAGTGGCCACGGAAACATTACCTAAACGTAAGGAGAGTCTCTCGAAAATACGGCCACCTTGGACCTCTCTCTGAGGTATAATAGTTTCCTGTTTGTGAGAAGACTGACCCTTGGCACTGGAAGTGCAAACTCAGCTGGCCTTTAGCATCAAAGAGCCAAATAGAACCTTCCATATTTTCCCATGGAAGCCCAACCTCTCCCCCTTTTTGGCAAGTTGATATATAAACCTTTACCTCTGGCTATTGAGGGACTTATTCATTACTGAGTGCTCCTGTGTGCATTGTATAAATAAACTTAAAATTTCTCCTGTTAATCTATCTATTGTCACTTAATTTGCAGGCTCCCAAATATCCAACCCTAAGTGGGTAGAGGAAAAGTTTTCCTCCCAACACCTACAATGCACAGGAAAGCCCCCTACAAAAAAATGCATGTTTTAAATATTCAAATAATTTGTTGGAGAGAAAAAATTTCTGAAGTTCAACAATTTATCATTATCACTACAGGGGTTTTTGTTGTTAAAATGAAGTAAAATAAAACTGAACACTTAAAAATATATAACTCTCATACTATGATCCTGGTTTTGTAGAATTATCCCTATTTTTTCTATGTACATACAGAGATGTTCAGAGTGGGTGATAAATGATGGATATTTCTGGATAGTTGGATTTGGAGTGATTTTTTTCCCTCATTTCTTCTTTTTTTTTTTCCCTATCACTTAAAGTTTATTTTTTTTATAATGATGAATATAACATTTACAAGAGCAATGAATTTGCTCTTCTTTCCCAGAGAAAAAGCAACTGCACCAATGACAAAACCTATCCAGTGAATTTTCACTCGGCTCAGGAGGAAATTCCAACTTACCTCATCTATCCCCTTGTCCATATGAAAATAAAAATGATAGCAAATATCAGTAACTGAGACCAACAATACATGTGTCCACGTGGTTAAAGAATGTCTTGGGGACTGCTAGCAATTACCTTTCTGTGCTGACAGGGGCAGGTCGGTCCAATTTCAGCCTTTTTATTCTTGTTCTCCTCCATTTTTGAGAGTGAAAACATGCACTGAACTGTCAGGTCAGCAGTCTGAAATGTCGGTTCTTGGTGCGCTCTTGGCTGAAGAATGACCACTCACACCGAAAGCAAGGTAAGCATGAAATGAGGTTTATTGAGAAGAGAAAGATAGGATTATAAAGCAAGAGCAAGATATAAGTTTATAGAGCAAGAGCAAGATACGTTTGCCACAGGCAATGAACAGTCCCCTTGTCGTAACAAAAATGCCTTAGTTATGGTCTGGGGTGTTGCTTTATAGTGTCTGGACTGGGTCCTCCTCGTGGTTCAGACGTCACCCTCAAACCACTTTGATGGACATTTGGGAGTTGTTTGACCTGAGTCTGACTACGCATGCAGATCTCCCAGAAGCCTCTCTGAAAGCCCATTTTGGAGGGTGAACCACAATGTAGATTGAAGCCTTAGGTTGTCCTAGGTCACCTTCCAGGCCAAACTGTACCTATGCTGCTTGGCCCCTGGGCTAGAAAATCCTTTGCATTCTTTTGCAGTTGGTGTGCTAAGTTCTGACTGACAGATTTGTAGGGCATTCCCTCCTCCCCTAGTTGTGGCAATTGCTCGGGGTGCCTGCCTTTGTCCCCAGGAGGGCTAGAGGTCCCTTGCTGTCTACCTAACATTTCCCCGCTTCCTATTCTAGAGACCCAAATCATTGGGTAGGGGCGTTGACTCGTCTGGCTGCTTCCTGCCCAGGAGGAGTGATGATTCCTGTTAGAGTGGCCTCTTGCAGGTTCTCCCGGGTTCTCTCCAGGGGACCTCAGTATATGTTCTCAGTAGACTGTTGTAAGTGTGAGGAGGAGATAGGCGCTGGGGCTGGCAGAGAATGTAGGACCATTTGTAGCCTGATGGCCTCTAGACAGGATGAAATAAATTTAGTTAGAAAATTTATGAGGATCAGTCCCAATATAAGAATTCCCAGGATGCAAAGTTATGGGGTGACCAAGGACACCCACCAGGGCCTAGAGGTCTCACCTTGTGTCTGTTGATTGGAGGCAAACTCTAGAATGGCATTGTTGTTGTCCTGAACCTGTTCTGCCTTGTTAACATAGAATTAGCACTCACTGTTATTTTAAGAACACGCAGGGCCGGCCTGTTCTGTAAGGCAACCCCTGCCAGCAGATCCAACTATTTTTGTAAGAAGGTGAGTGTCGGGTGAGTGTCTGCCTAGTTTTCACCAGGTCTTATGCCGTCACCACAGCCAAAGGCTGCTGCAGGCCCAGGGATGTGCCTCCTGTGGCTGCTCCGGCAGCTGCTAATTCTCATAAAGACAAAAGGGTAATTAAGGGAACCGCACACATGTGTAGGCAGCCCCGGCCACACAACCAACGGGAAAGGCAAGGTGGAGGAATCCTGGGCAATTTGAATATCTGTACATACTAGGCCCAGTGAGCAGTGGCCTCTCTGGTGAGGGGGTAGCACCCAGTATGCTTGGGTGCTGCACACCCAGTATATACCGTGTTCTGGGGGAAGTTGGGTAGTGACCTGGATCTTGGCTAGCAGGGCAGGAACTGATTCACTGGTGGCATGAAGTCCTCTTCCCTGGAATTTGGTGCCATGCCAGTTACCCTCTGGGCTGCTAAAGTGGCTCTGAGTAAGGGATCTATTAAGGGTGAGCAAATGAGGAACTGATCTTTTCCAGGATTAGAAAGCCTCAGCCTGGCTGGAGTATAATGCTGCTTTGGTTGTGCTCCAAAGGGTGGGACAGGATGTTTCACTAGTCGGGCCCACTGGGGAATTGATCTCCTGTTGTGGATGTCCCCAAAAAAACTGGCTCTAAGGGAAGGAAGGGCAGTCTGAAGCGTTGGAGGCTCGGGAAATTTAGTCAAGATGTAAATTTTTTGGATTAAGAAAAGCAAAGTCAGGATCCTGGCAAGTGACCCAAAGTTTACCAAAGTCGAGGCTCTGACTAGTGTTTCTCATGGGCAGTTGAAGGATGACAAAAATCACGTATGCATTGAGAAGTAGGCAGGGTCCCCACATCCAGGCCCTGTCCAGAAGCATGAGTAGTACAAATGGGAAAGGTGTCCCGGGCCACATTACTAAGGTAAGTGTATATGGCCCCAGAGGGTACAGGTTGTGAGGACTTGGGGAAAGGCCATATTTCTTGGATTTTTGTAACCATCTGAGAGCAGGTGTGGGTGCCCCAAGTATATGAGGCAGTGGAATGTTACTCAATAGTAAGGGCGAGACTTCCCCATGTCTCCCACATCGTTGGTTGGGTAAAGCCCCATGACTTAGTAGACAGGCATATCCAGCAGGTTTGGTTGAGCCTTAGGATATGTGCAGTTTGGTTTGCCAGGGCAAAACGTATCTTGCCCATAGGTAAATAGTTTGTACTACTTACCTAAAAGAGCCACAGCAGAAGAAATCCTCTTGAACAGGTACCAGAGATCCTCCAAGGGAGTACATAAGTATTTGTCTCCAGTGTTGGAGTCTTCATCTGTGGGGGCCAGATGGGTTTCATTTTGGTCCTGCCACAGCGTCACCTGAGAATGATGGATCCAAGTGGGTATCCCTGGGACCTTAATAGTGGTTGGGATAGAAAGTAAGACTGGTGAGGGACCTTTTCACACCAGGGTTAGCTGGGATGTGGGGGACCCATCCTTCCACTGTTTGATGAGCACTAATTCCCGGCTGACAGAAAGGACTAGGGGAAGAAGGGTCTCTAGGCAACAGCTTGTGCTCTTGTAATGTCTGCAAGAGCTGATGTACTCAAAGGGTCTGTGGGTGTCCAGCCATTTCCTCAAAATCAAAATCTGAAGTGATCAGAGAAAAAGGTCACCCATACAGCATTTCAAAAGTACTCAAAGAAAAGGAGGTTTTAGCCACAATGCATAAATGCAAAAGAGCAACTGGGAGAAGTTGTAACCAACTGAGTCTGGTCTCCTGGATCATCTTGTGGCAGGTGAGGCTCTGGTTAACTCACACCACCTGTCCTGCTGACTGAGGCTCTGGGTACAATGCAGATAGTAGGAGATCTGCAGGGCCCTAGAGACTCCCTGTACTATCTGTGAAGCAAAGGCAGGACCATTGTCACTCTGTAAGGACTGGGGAAGGCCAAAATAAGGTATGATGTTCTCCAGACATCTTTGGGAAACTTCAATGGCCTTTTCAGTCCTGCAAGGAAAAGCTTCAACCCGATGAGTACAAATATCAATAAACATTAATAAGTACTTGAATCCTCTCTAGGGAGGTATTTGGATGAAATCTATCTGCCACTCCTCACTGGAGTATGTCCCCACGGGCCAGAGAGGCAAGTTTTGCCTTTAAAGCCCCTTGAGGATTATTGGTTTGGCAGATAATACAAAGTGAGGTGACCTGTCTTATAGTGGAGGCTAGTAAAGGACAGACAAAATGTTGTGCCAGGAGATGTCTAGGTGGCTTTGGGCCAAAGTGGGTAGCATTATGGATGGCTTCTACCTAGCTTTTGACTTCTTTAGCTGGTAATAGATAGAGGTTTCCTTTAACCAACCATCCAGAGGGGCTCAAGTGGTACCGAGTCAACCCATCAGATGTTTCTGAGGTGGAATAAGCTGAAATAGGGAGAATGGGATTAGAAGGGATGAGGGCTCCAACAATGGTTAGGTAACACTTCCCCCAGGGCTGTCTGTATGGCAGCAGTATCTGCAACCCTATTTCCTTGAGCTGTTAGATCAGCTCCCTTTTGATGTCCCTTACAATGGACCACGACCACCTCAGCTGGTTCCTGAACAGCTTGTAAAAGCACATGAATCTGTTGCCCATGCTTAATTGGTGTTCCTTGAATGGTAATTTGCTCTCTCCAAATAGGTGCATGGCCATGTAACACCAGGTGAGCATATTTAGAGTCTGTATGATGGTCATTCTCTTGTCTTTGCCTAACTGCAGAGCTAGGGTTAGGGCTATGAGTTTGGCTAACTGGGCAGATGTATTTGCTGGTAAAGCCTGGGCCTCCACCACTTCTGGACCCTTGGTCACTATGGTGTAGCCTGCACGCCAGTCCCCATTCTTGACAAAACTGCTGCCATCAATAAATCACTGATGGGCTTGAGATATGGGGGTCAAGGATAGATCTGCCCAGGGAAGGTAGTGGTGGAGTATAATCTCTTCACAATTATGCGGTAGCCTACTAGGTTCCCCTATTTTTTCTTCTGGAAGAAGAGTGGCAAGGTTAAGTTCAGAGCAGGTCTCAATTTTTAAGTCAGGAGTTTCTATTAATATAGTCTGGAATTTTAATAGGCGGCTGAGATCCATTTTGTTGCCCTTCCCTGGAGGAGCTTGGAGGCCCAGTGGGAGGTCCTAACAGTAAGGAAAGCGCAGTAGTGAATTTAGTGGCCTCTGGCAAGAGTGAAGATATGGCTGCTGTCGCCCTCAAACAGGCAGGCTATTGCATTTACCAGAAATGAATGTTTAATGATCACATCCTCCCACAAACAAAGCAAAGGGAGAGTAAAGAATTGTTTGGTAGAGACCCCAGAGACTCCAGTGGCCATACAGGATTGAGTGTTCAGTTTTCCAGAGTGGGCAAGGACAGAGTAGGCAGCCCCAGTATCAAGAAGAAAATTTACTATCCTACCTGCCACCAGGAGGGTTACCCTTGGCTCCAGTGATTGTCAGTGATTGTCAGATAAAACCAGGGGGCTGACAGGAGTGGGCTCCTTCATTGTTGTACCATGATCCCATCCGGGGACCGACTCTCTTCCTGGGATGATCCCATAGGACAGAGTGCAGTCCAGTGACCTGTTTGATGGCACCTATGACAAGGGGCCTTGGGTGGCCTGTCCTTGTAAGGGCAATCTTTGGCCCAGTGCCTTTCCAGTCAGCAGATGTGGCACTGTCCTTTCCTTTGGTGGAGGCTTTGGCTATTGGTCTGAATGTGGACACCAATGCTGCTATTAACTGGGCATGCCTAGCCTCCTTCCTCCGCTCCTTCTCCTGAGCCTGAGACTCAAGCTCAGAAGTTCTATTATAGAAAACAGAATTAGCAGCAGCCACCATGTCATCCATGGAGGTTGTAGGTCCTGGACAAGCTTCTGGAGCTTTTTCCTAATATCTGGTGCTGTTTGGGTCAAGAATTTGTCTTTTAATACCACCTTCCCCTCATGGAGTTAAGATCGAGAGTGGTGTGTTTCTCTATTGCCTCCTAGAGCCGATCCAGGAAGGCTGTGGGGTTTTCCTCAGGCCCCTGGGCTATGGTGGAGACCTTGGAATAATTGACTCCTTTTTGCCTGGCGGCCCGGAGGCCAGCCTGGATGCATACTAGAAAATGTTCTCTCTTTCACTTCTCTTCTGAGTAACTATTATTCCACCCTGGATCAGTCATGGGCACCACTGTTTCACTCAGTAGATATCTAGGATTTGAAAGGTATAAGCCAGTGGCAAATTTTTGTGCCTCTGTTAATGCTCAGATCCTGTTTTTGTTTTTGATTTTTTTTTTTTCAATTCTACTAAACTAAAGGGCTTATGGACCAGGATTGGCCCAAACTCTCCTGCTGCTTCCACCAAGGGTAGGAGCCAAGCCACCTTTCCCCCTGGTGGAGGTAGAGACAGCAGCATCGTCCCCTTTGTAGGGCCCTCTGTGGGCCTTCCTGGGTATGGGGGCAGCTTGGAACAGGTGGGAGCTTGAGGAGGAGCTCTTAACACCAGTCTTACTTGGCTCCAAACACTCCTTGCACCACCGAGGATTTTCCTGTAAATAAAAGAAAGCTTGTACATATGGTGTTTCCGCCCATTTTCCTTCCCTTTTGCAAAAGAGGTCCAATAGTAAGATGTTGGTACAATGACCTGGTTGTTTGTAAAAGTACCAGCACCAGCAGTTGGCTGGCCAGCTATAATAAGTAAGGAAGGCACTTCCCGGGATGCAGTGAAAGAAACAGCTTGCAGGTGAAGAAAGGCCCAGTAAAATCAGGGGGAGGAAGCATTGTTTGGCTGTAACACATGAAGGGGCCGCAAGTACCCCATCAGATGGGAAAGAAAAGTACATTGTCAAAACCAATGCGCAGCCCAGAAGCTCAAGAGTTATAGCACAGAGCCCTCTTCCCTAAAGCGAAACAAAACAAAGGTCTCCTCCCCTACTGTGAGGGACATGTCCCCAAACTGCTTATCACACACCTTGGTTTAGCTTAGAACACAACCGTGCAATCTGAGAAAAGGTGAGGGTGGAAAAGCAGAAGCGAGCTCCAGCGCCCCCTCCAGCACTGGCTGCAAGGCGGGAAGATCTGAAGCAAGAGCCTTTTCATGGAAAAAGGAGAGCTGGCTCACCTAGACAGAGTGATCTGAGTCATAGCACGAAAATTGGAGTTGTAGTCTGTTCTTCTTGGTGTGCTCTTGGCCGAAGAATGGCCAGACACACCACAAGCAAGGCAAGCGTGAAACAAAGTTTATTGAGGAAGGACAAGAGAGGTTTATATGTTCACCACAGACAATGAACAGACCCCCTGACATAATAAAAAGGGCCTTGGTTATGGTCTGGGGTCTTGTTTTATAGTGTTTGGATTGGGTCCTCCTTGTGGTTCAGGCATCATAATCAAACCACTTTGATGGACAGTGGGAGTTATATAACCTGAGTCTTACTACGCATGCACATCTCCCACGAGCCTCTTTGAAAGCCCATTATGTGTGTGTGTGGGGTGGGGGGTGGCGAACCAAAATGTAGATTTAAGGTAATGACATGATAATTAGCCCTAAGTTGTCCTAGGTCACCTTCCTGACCACATTGTACCTGCGCTGCTTGGCTCCCTGGCCAGGGAATCCTCTTCATTCTTTTGCAGTTGGCACACTAAGTTCTGATTGGCAGATTGGTAGGGTGTCCCCCTGCCCCGTGATGTGGCAATTGCCAATTGCTTGGGCACCCTCCTTTGTCCCCAGGAGGGCTAGAGTCGCTCACTGTCTACCTAACAAAAAGATAATGTCTCTGAATATTCTTTAATAGAACTTTTCTCCCCCAGTAATGCACCATTCAGGTGAGGGTGCGTTTGTGTCCAGGGAATTGTCTCATTTTCTGCTTCATTTTGCCAGTACTGACCTGTCCTTTGCACAGGCGATGGAGACACACAGTGGATGGGGGAAGGGAAGAGGCCTTTCTCACACAGTTGCTGCCTTGTTTTAACAGGAACAAAGCTCTTTTATCTCTGCATCTCTGAATTGCACAAAAATTGCAAAAATTATATTACGTCTAAAAAATTTCCTTGAATAATTTTCACCTAGTGCATGAAACAATGGCCCCTTTTCATTTTTAAAAGCACCAAAAAAATAAAAAAGTAAATCTCCTTTCTTTATGGGCACCAAAGCAAAGCATATGCGCTCTGTTTGGAGAATGCAAATGCCTCAAGCTGCAGCATTTCTTTCACCAGCTCTCAGCAAGTGGCCATTTAGGCTTAATTGCTCCTCACAGCATAGTCCAATTAAGAACGGGCATCAGCCGGGTAGGGCTATTTGTTAATCCATAAAAGGTATGAGAGACAGTACTTGTTTTGCCTGCGGTTTTTATTCACATGTTTGGGTGAAAATCTAAACAGCTGGAACTCTCGGCAAGCAGTATGTGTGTGTATTTAATCTATGGGTTATGGGCAAGACAAGTGTATGAATGTATTTCACAAAAACCAAACTTTTTCTTCCAATACAAAGGAGAAGTTTATCAAGATATTGCTGTAACCTACCAAGGCAGCGTGATGTTTGAAACTGTAGTTGGGGGTTGAGGGGAGCAGAGAAGAAAACCTCTGAACCCAGAGTGTTTTTTGCAATATTAAGATGGTTGAGTCTCTGGGAGAGCAATTTTCTTATTAAAGTATGAAATTCTATCAGAACATATCATTGTGGGTTGTTTTTTAGCATTTTTTAAAATAGAGGTTTGATTTTTTTGTGAATTTGCTTTCTGTACATCATTTTGATGCAGTACAGGGAAAATGTCATTCTACACTGGGAACAGAATAAACTGACAAGAAGTGGAGAGTGGGCGTGTAGCTGTGCCTCTTGTGATATTAGAAGAATAGGCAAACATAGGAAGAAAAATATATATTATGTAGCTGATAAATATTTTCAGCTAACTCAAAGGTTTCTAAGCTTCCTTCTGTGGGAAAAAGAATCTGATGAGTGCCAGCCACGCTAAGGGGCTGCACTTACAAGTTTCTTAAAAGTAAGAAACCCCTTGCAAGGACAAGTAAGAGGTTTCTTACAAGTCTGGAGAATTTGCTTTTCAGAGAAGGTCAAAAAGACACTTGAGTGACCTACCTGTTTGGGCTATCCTTGAAATCCCTGCAAGATAAGTTGTCTAGAAAAGTGAGACTCAAGTAGCAGTGGGGATTTAGGAAGATAGGAAGTGTGAACTAAAATAAAATCTTAAGCCCCTCAGCTGACTGAATGGAACCCCTCTTGGCCAAGGGGACCCCAGAAATACCCTAAAGCTGAGTTGCTGGCCATGGGAAGGAAGGTCAGACATGCCTGGTCATGCCCACTTTCCTTCTTGGAGATATCCTTTGTAACTCATTAACAGGCCTAAGACTATACAAGATGAAGCTTAAACCACACTTGCGGGTCCTCAATTTACTTAACAGATCACTCACTTGAGTTTTGGTATATGTACAGTGTCTTATCTCTGATTAGCACACTTCTTTACCTTAACTTAAAACATTCCAAGCCTTTAGACAAAGCTTCATTCTTTAACCAATTACAAATCAAAGAATCCTTAAACCCTCCTATAACCTGGAATGCCCCGCTTCAAGATGTCCTGCCTTTTTGGACCAAACCAATGTACTCCTTCCATGTACAGATTTATGACTTTATGTGTAATTCCTCTCTCCCTGAAATGTATATAACCAAACTGTAACCCAATCGTGTGGAGACCACTTGCTCAAGGCTTCTTGGGTGTGGCTCTGGGCCATGGTCACTCATACTTGGCTCAGAATAAACCTCTTTAAATTATTTTACAGAGTTTGAGTTCTTTTCTGTTGACAGAAGAAAGGACATTTGACTCTCTTGGCAACAAAGAATTTTACTCATGACCACAGATACCTTTGCCTTCCCAGAGCAGAGCGAGATTGGATGTCAAATGTCTTCCTTGATTTACACGTTTCTTGGGCTTTGAAGATAGGCAGAGAGCCATGAATCCATTTTCTTACTTCTTCTTCCCCAATTTCTCCCTTTCCTAACTAACCCCCAATTCCCTGGCGGATTCTGTTCCATTCATAACATGTCTGGCTTTCTTGACTTTCCCTATTTATTCAGAAGGGCAGGAAAGCCTGAGTGATTATTGATGCATCTGGGCTATTCTGTAGTCCATCCACCCAACTTAGCTAGGGCTAGAGATTTTCTTGCTCCTTGGCTAAATGAAAGCCTTCCCTCCTGAACTCCCCACCTCCCCTGTTGTCAATTGTTAAGCAACACAACTCTGATGAGCGAAACCTTTGCTGATTTCAGGACTGTACCTACCATCAAATTAATGATCCTTTTCCAGAAAATGCATGCATCCACCTACCTCTGCATCCTTGCTGGCTGCTGGCTTCAGGTAATATTTACCCAGCTCATTGAAATGTCACACTTAGGACTGAGCCCTATAAATTATTATTGTGCTTGTGTTATATTATAAAGGTCAGATCAGAGCTCAGATTTATTCACGCCTGGGATGCATTTCTGAGAGTTAGTAGAAAAATAAACTACTGGGCTTTTCAGTTAAAAGTACATACAAGTGAAAGTGAGTTTTTTTTTTTTTTTAACAAAGGAAAGGAAATAACCACAGAACCAGTAGTTCTTGAAGTAAATAAAAGTAAGGGAGAGACTGGCTCACCTAAGGTCTAGAAATGTCAGGTTTTAGTCTGAAACTGTCAGTTCTTAGTACTTTCATGGCCGAAGAATGACCAGACGCACCAATGTTAGGCAAGCATGAAAGTGAGGTTTATTGAGGAGACAAAGATAGGATTACAGGGCAAGAGCAAGATATAGGTTTACAGGACATGATACATATACCACAGATGATGACCAGATCCATTGTTGCAGCAGGGTGAACAAGAGGAAGGGCAAAAAGAGGTTGGCTGTGGTTTGCATCTTATTTTATAATGCCTGGATAGAGACCTCCCTCATGGTTCAGAGGTCACCATGGAACCACTTTCATTGGACAGTTGGAAGTCACATGACCTGAGCCTTAACTACGCATGTGGATTCTAGGTCACTTTGCAGACTTTTTGGCACCCATGCAGCTTGGCCTGTGGGCTAGAGAGTCCTCTGCATTCTTTTGCAGCTGGTACACCAAGTTCTGATTGGCAGATTCATAGGGTATTCCCTCCTCCCCCAGGTATGGAGAATTAGAGTTGGGCAGGACCAAGATGGGGGCAACAGCACCCACTTTCATCCCTAGGAGACCTAGAATCCATCACTATCTTCCTAACAGAAATACAACCTCCAATTTTCTTCACATTTTCTTACAGTCCTTTAGAAATAACTGGATAAGGTAAGAAGTCAGGGCCAAGTTCAGGAAGACTAGGAACTACAGAGAATTGCTCATCACATAGTGACTGAGCAGGTGATCTCCCCCTTGGCAGGAGCAGGATGGCCCTCTTGTTCCCATGGAGAGTTGTTTGGTGGCTGGAAAACCCATCATTTGAGCAGAGCACCTTTGTGCACAGGTAGTCACAAGACACATGGTTTTTTCCCTTGAACTACAGATTTCTAAAAGCAGGATTGCTAAGCAGTCCTAGACCCCACTAGCCCTACAGCCGAGGAGGCAGCTCAGTGAGGAGGGAATGATGAATGATGATATTAAGCATTGGAGGTAGTCCTCCAGTGTGGACTGAAAGTCAGTGCTGGGCAGTGTGGAGGGTGCATTGCTGGTGTCTTTGCTGCACCAGCTCTTTGAATAAATCACAGGCTGAGCATTGTTAGCTGTCAGGGCAACAGCTCTTGCCAGCACTTAATAAAAAGTCCCAGACCATCTACATCAAATGATTTCTCTTCCATAAAATTTGGCTTTTGAGCTTTGAAAGAATCTACCAGGCTCACCCCCATTTTTCTCGCTCACTTATAACCCTTCCAAGGATTACATACGGAGTGATGTTTGAAGGGCATAATCTTCCAAACTATTTGAACAAGAATTGTCGGATAATCTTTTACTTGCTTCTCCTCATTTCTGTGATTCTTCCTTCTCCTCCTTCTCTCCTTCCTCCTCCTCTTCCTCCTCCTTCTCTTACATTTCCCAATTGAATCTCGGTGCCTTTATTTAACATTCTCCTTGCTGTGTTCTCTTTCAGTTTTTTTTATTCGTTATTGCCCCATTCATAATAATTGCCACTCAAACTCTAAGTGCTTACTAGTGGTTGGCACTGTTCTGGACATAGCAAGGAAAGGGGAGTTTGTGTTTGATATTATTTGAGGTGTTTGCTAATCTTTGTCATTTTCATAGAAAGAAAAAAATATGATCATGTTTTCAAAACCCTGTAAATAATATACAATAAATGCATATTCAGGTCTGCCTCATATTATTATGCCCATAAGAGAATGTTACCTTATTCACTTTTATATTTATTTTAGTATTTCTTGCTTATTTTTCCCAATATTTACAGAAAAAAATTAGACAAAAATGTCTACTTGTCTTTAAGCCCCCACCATCACCTTTTCTTTGGTTCAAGCTTTTTTTTTTTTTTAAAAAAAAAAAACACAAACATTAGTTTTGAAAATAGTAATTGCTGCTGCTAATAGATTTTTCAAAATGGAGCATGTTATACTCTGGTTTCTCTTCAAAATGAATAAATCTTTCACCTTTTACAAAATGGAGCATGTTATACTTTAGGCGAAACAGAGTCAAGCAGTAGGAAGTACAGACAGCTGGCCACTGACAGGAATAAGGAGTAGAGGAGCTAAACTTGACTCTCTTCTTTCTCTCAGTGTAGCTATTTCCTTCCTTATTTCTTCTGTGTGCTTCCTATTATCCCCTAGGTTGAGTGTTTTTGTAAAATCATCAAAGAGTTTGCAATTTTTTTTTAAGAGACATGAGCAGTGAGTTAGAGCTACAGCAGTATCATCTTCCTTTACCTTGGACCATGGGGCTTGATTTCAAACCAGAAACTAGATGATAAGGACCACTAAATGCAAGTCATTTGCATATCATCTTTCATTTATTCCTTCAACAAACATTTCTTGGAGGCCTACATTTCTAGGCACTGTTCTAGGCACTTGGGCTATATGAGTAAACAAAACAAACCAACATCCTTGCTCTTGTGAGTCTTGGATTCTAGTGGGAGAGACAAACAGTAAATAGTAAATTGAACAAGTGAGTTAATTATCCAGTTTATTAGAAGATAAGTGCTATGGAAAGCAAGAAGAAAAACAGCAAAATCTAGGGGATCAGATATATGGGGAGGTATTGCAATTTTAAAATAAGTGTCACAAAGTTGGCCTCATTGAGTAGATGGCATTGGACAAAGGCTTCCTCCTTATCTAGATCTCACAAATGCTCACAAAAATGTCAGGAGGGCTGGGCTACAACTAGCTTTGCCATGGATTGTCTTCCCATAATGTGGAATGAACCCCTGTTTTGTCAAATGAACTTGTAAGGAAAAGTCTGCACTTTTTCTCTATTTCCTCCCATTGTAGGGAAAATATTAATGCAGAGAAGAGTTATGCAGGTAAAGACAGATTAGAAAATACTGTGAATGGCTTGTTGTCTGTTTCTTAGTATAACTTAGATACAACTCTTTTAGTTGATGCCTCATTTCTGGGCCACTAGGTGGTATCCATATAAAACCCTAGTTTTAATTTAGAGATGCCTCTGCAAAAGTATGATGCAGGGTTTCTATAAAGACTTTGTTCAATCCATGTGAGACTTGTGGGTGTTTGAGTCTGTGTGTGTGTATGCCTGCATGTATGTGAATAGAATTGGACTTTTCTTATTAGTAAAAGATTCTATGTGTAAAGAATTGCACAACTTTTATATAGATAATAATTTAGAATCATAGCCTTATTAATGTATTCAGTTATGTTAATAATTAAAGTTTGTAATTTTCCAAACTGTGAAGCAACGATTCTATGACATGTATTTTTTTGTGTGCTATCTAGAGGAAGTCTGGTAAAATTGTTTGGTTGTTCATAGCATTTCTAATAGAGACTGACTATTTAATTCCCTTCTTTGAGGGAACTTGGAGTCTGATAAGTAATACGTCAGAAATGATTATGGAAAAGCAAACCATGACTGTGTCCCAAAAGAATAAGTATATCTTTGGGAAATGAAAAGAATCTCCTGAATTTTCATCCTGTCACATGTTAAATTGAGAGCCATTTAGATGAAATCACACCATCACACCCTATGCAGTGCCCAAGTTTGATGTTTTAAAACAGATTGTTTCCCGCTTTCTCCTGAATGTGGAGGGAAGAGCAGCTGTTGTTTTTCAAGAAACTTTTTGTGCAGTTTGGCTTGGGGGGCTTGGGGTGGGGTTTCCATAGAATTTGGAAGGGGCTGTAGGTAACTGTTTTAGAATATTAATACATCTTTTAGGGATCAGGCTGTAGGGCACAAACATCTATTGGAGGAACTATAGAGCCACACTTTTGCTGAAAGGGAGCAGAGCATGGGGTGGTGGCCATGGAAGGGTGACCTGGTGCTAAAAGATTTGAGCTCATTTCGAGTTATCCAAGCATTAAATATGAAGGAGAGGTCATGAGATGCTGCAAAGAGGAGAAGCAGGAACTGTGTAGGTCCAATTCTTTCCCCGCAACACAACTTTTGCTGTCTGAAACAAATGCTGCCTATACCGAGTTTTTGTCTGTGTTTTGCTGGTTGGCCAGCGAGCCTATCTCGGCCCACGCCTTGGGTTCTGAGCTCTGAGCTGGAATTCCTTCTCTTGCTTTCTCTCTCTCTCACTCACCACGTGGCTCTAGTGCAGGCATTTAACTCACTAGTTCTCTCCTCATCTACAAAGTGAAGATAATGCTATTTGTCTTTAACAAGAATGCGTGGGAGAGTTCTGTGCCTTTTAGGGGAAAGGGATTAACTAACACCCTAATTCTAGTCTTCTTGTAGCGTATGTAGAGAAAAAGAAAAGACATTAGAAGATAATGTCATTTACACAGAAAAGTTTAAAAATATGGATTGAAGTACAAGTATGACACATTCTTTATGTTTGCTGCTTTCATCTGAGGCATAGCTTTTGTACTCTAAAGAAAACTTTTGATTAAAATCATTAAAGGGCCAGAAACAACGTCAAAAACTTCTTTTTCTGATGACTATGTTACCTTCAGTGATAAAAGCTTAGAGAAAGTTCTGGATCTCAACATACTATTTTTGGCTAGAATGAAGATTGTTGTAAAGTTTTCACTATGCCTTTCTAAATTTAACAGTCTGGGTCATTAGCAAGGCATGTATGTAATAAAGGACTTGGCGATGATGAAAACAGCAAATTTTTTATTTACGTATTTTCTTTCTTACAATATTGTTTCTTTGGGCAGGGCTGAGATGGTCTGGTTGGCCTCAACCTTTTTTTTTTTTTTCTTTTTTTTTTTAAAGAAATTATATGTATTGTGGTCAGTGTAGATTATGTAAGGGCTGATGACTAAGGAAATAGATTATTCAGCTCTTTGTTCCTCTACTTTCCCTGACTCCTTAATGTTAGAGAGATGTTGCTGCTTACTAGCAACTTTATCACAGATGGGACAGAGATAATGGAAGAAAAGGAAGCCAAAACTTCCCCATATTGTACCCGTTAGTCATGAGGGACAGGCTCTTCCATGAGAGAAGAGAGGAGATTGTGTTGAATAATGGGAGGCCTGTGAATTTTCTCTGAAATAGGTTTCCTCACAGGCAACTGGGCACTGGGATCTCTGCATCTCTAGCATCTCAGAGAGTCAACTTTGTGTGGCAGCCAATCTTCTGAGATGTCCATTGACTCCCACTTCCTGACTCCCACCTCCTGGTATTTGTGCTCTGTGTACCCCCTTCCTCCACAGAGACTTCATTTTAACCAAGAAAATACTGCAAAAGTGATAGATGTCACTTTCTATTATTACGTTTCAAAGACAGTGACTTTCAGGCAGAATCACTCTCTTGTCCTTTCATCTTGCATGATTGGATGAAGCTGCCATGTTGGGTAGGAACTGAATGTGGTCTCTGGTCAACAGCCAAATAGGAACCAAGACCCTCAGTCCACTAACCTGTGAGGAACGGAATCCAGCCAACAAACACATGAGCTTGGAAGTGGATCCTTCCGTAGTGGAGCCAAGGCCTTGACTGCAGCCTGTGAGAAGACCTGAAGCAGAGGACCCAGTTAAGCCACACCCAGATTCCTAACCCAGAGAAACTGAGACAATAAGTGTGTACTATTTCAGTTGCTAAGATTTGAGATAATTTCTTAGGCATCAATAGATAGTTAATAGATAACTAACACAATCTGTTACTATACTTTGAAACTATTCTGATCACTTTTGTCAAAAAAATAAAGGATTTGATAAGCTCACTCTCCCTAAGGTTGCTTGGGAACCAATATGGAACTCCTGTTGGAGTACAGTACCCTTAGAGAGGAGGCAATGCCAACACAATTGAGTGCATGAATAACAGCAGAATTTTAGCATTTGAGGCAATAATGCAGAAAATGTTCTTTTTGAGAATCTTATCTTTTTTTCCTCAAAATGATAACATATGCAGTAGTCCCCTTTTATCCATGGGGGACATATTCCAAGACCCACAGTGGATGCCCGAAACTGCAGATAATACCAAGCCCTTTATATACTATGTTTTTTCCTATACATACATACCCATGAGAAAGTTTAATTTATAAATTAGGCACAGCAAGAGATTAGCAACAGCTAACAAAATAGAACAATTATAACAGTATACTGTAATAAAAATGATGTGAATATGGTCTCTCTCTCTCAAAATATTTTATTGTACTACACTCACCCTTCTTGTGATGATGTGAGATGATAAAATGCCTACCTGATGAGATGAAGTGAGGTGAATGATGTAGCCATTGTGATGTAAGGTCTACTATTGACCTTCTGACCATATGTCAGAAGGAGGATCACTTGCTTCAGGTGGTCCTGGTCCATGATGATGTTGATGGGTGGATGTCAGGAGCAGATGATGTAGATGACTAATGCTGGGCAGTGTCTATAGCGTGGATCTGCTGGACAAAGTGATGATTCATGTCCCAGGCAGAGCAAAGCAGGATGCCATGAGAGTTCATTACGCTACTTAGAACAGTAGGCAATTTAAAATTGTATGAATTGTGTATTTTTTGAATTTTCCATTTAATATTACAGACTGCTATTGACATAGGTAACTGAAACCATGGAAAGTGAACTGCCCATATAGGGATACTAGAGTAATCACCTCTAGTGAGTACATATGAGTCATGCTGTGCTATCTTGAGTCTATCTTACAACCTACTTATATTTTGATTATGTTATAAAAGTAGGACTGGGAAAAAGGGACATGATCCCAAGGCATCTTTCTGGAGGGAAGAAGGGAGACCATGATGAGCTTAAAAAGTAATTATTCTTGGGTGGGAAGGACTTGTCATGAGAGGATCCACTGGTAAATGAGTAGTTGCTAATCACTGTGGTCTCACTGTGGTCTCTCTCTGTGTGGGATTCCATATTTACTTAACCATTTATCTGTTGATAGATACTTAGGTAATTCCCAGTCTTTTTCTCTTATAAACAATTCTTCAACGAATACTCTTGTATATGCACCATTTTGCACATGTGTGAATATGTCTGTTGGATAAATTGCTGGAGTCAATGTGCTAGACCAAAGGGTATGTGGATATATTCTTTTGACAGATTCTGCCAAATTATACTCTGTAGAAGTTGCACCAATGTACACTCCAACCAACAATCTATGGGAATGGCTATTTTTCACACTCTCGCCAATATTGTATGCCATTAAGTTATTTGATCTTTACTTGACTGATAAATTATCTCAGTGTAATTTTTAATTATAGTTTTCCTATTATAAGGATATTTTTATATGTTTAAAAACCATGTATGTTTTTTCTTCTGTAACTTGACTATTCATATCTTTTGGCCATTTATCTGTTCAATTGTTAAGTTTTACCTATTAATTTGTAGGAATTCTTTACATATTAGAAAAATTACTTGTGGCCTGCAAATAGTTTTTCTAGTTTGTTGCTTGTCACTTTATTTTGCTTGCTGTGTTTTGTGTCATGCAATAATTTTTTAATTTTAGTGGAATTAATACTCTTTTCATTTAGGCATCTGGATTTTGTCATGCCTCTAAATTTACCCCATAAAGAGATGGAAAAAAATTCTCCCATATTTTCTCCTACTACTTTTACAGTTTCATTTTTTTTTAACATTTGAGTGTATCTTCCATCTGGAATTTATCCTTAATTGTGAGGTGTAGATCCAATTTTATTTTATATTTCCAGATGTCTGCTCAGGTGTCCCAACATTGTTTATTGAACAATCCATCTTTTCCCCAAAGAGTTGAAATGCCACCTTAATCAAATCCTAGATTTATATTTGGGTATTTTTCTGGACTTTCTATTTCGTTCCATTGATTTCTATGTCTGCTAAAGTTCTTTTATTTTTGTGGCTTTGTAACCTGTTTAATGAAGCTAATAATTAAAAACAGTTCCCTGGCTATTCTTAATTGTTTACTTTTCCATTTGAACTTTAGCAACACCTTGTCTAGCTTGTAAAAAACCATCCTATTAGTAATTTTACAGAGACTGCATTTTATTTATAAGGTGCCTTAGGGAGAATTGACATCATTGTGATGTGGAATCTTCCTTTCCAAGAACATGGTTTGTGTTTTTATTTTTTAAGTTTTCTTTTATGCCCCTCAGGAGCACATGAAGTATTTTTATATAAATTGTACATATTTCTTGTTTGTTGCTATTCCAATGAGGTATTTTTTCTTTTTCCTTTTCTTTTCTTTTTTTTTTTTTTTTTGAAACAGTCTCACTCTGTTGCCTGGGCTAGAGTGCTGTGGCGTCAGCCTAGCTCACGGCAACCTCAAACTCCTGGGCTCAAGCAATCCTTCTGCCTCAGCCTCCTGAGTAGCTGGGACTACAGGCATGTGCCACCATGCCCGGCTAATTTTTTTCTCTATATATTTTTAGCTGTCGAGATCATTTCTTTCTATTTTTAGTAGAGACAGGGTCTCATTCTTGCTCAGGCTGGTCTCGAACTCCTGACCTCGAGCGATCCTCCCGCCGTGGCCTCCCAGAGTGCTAGGATTACAGGCGTGAGCCACTGCGCCGGGCCTCTTTTATTTTTTCTAATTGATATTCTTTGTACAAATAAAGGCTATATATTTCTCTACATTAGTTTTATGCCTCTTGACATTTTCAATTTTTTCAAATTTTTCACTTGCTTGTTTTGAATTTTCAGGTAGAGAATCATATACTTGTGATAATGATACTTTTTCCTCTTCATTTCCAATTTTTATATATTTAAGCCTTTTCTTTTGTCTAACTGTGTTCACCAGTCCCTCCAAATAATGTAAATCAATAGTTATAATGGTGGATAAGACTCTATTCCTGACATTTGGGAATGGAAATGTTCTTGGGTTTCCCATTAAGGATAACACTGGCTTTTAGATTAACAGTGATAAAATGTGATAACATGTATTTATTCCATTTTTTAAATCACTTTTAAAAATCAAGACTTGATGTTGAAATTTATTCCATGCTTTATTTCAGCATCTATGCATATAAGCAATGTTTTTCTCCCTAGATTTATTAATGTGGCACATTACATTACTAATACTGATATTTGTGGTAGGCTGAATAATATCTCCCAAAGATATCCACGTCCTAATCCCCCAAAACATGTTACTTTATGTGGGACTTTGTATACATGATCAAGTAAGGATCTAAAGATTAGTGGCTTATCCTGGGGTAATCAGGGTGGGTCCTACATGTAATTACAAGTGTCCTTATAAAAGAGAGGCAGAGGGAGATTCAGAAGAAGGAGAAGGCAATTAACCACTTAAGCAAGATGCTATGCTGCTGGCCTTGAAGATGAAGGAAAGGATCCTGAGCCAAGGAATGCAAGGAATTCCATTTGTTGTAGAAGCTGATAAAAGCAAAGGCTCCAGCAGAAGTGCAGTCCTGCTAACACATTGATTCTAGCCCCGTGAAACTGATTTCAGACTTCTGGTTTCCCAAACTATAAAAGAAAAAATGTGCGTTGTTTTAAGCTACTGTATTTGTGGTAGTTTGTGACAGCAGCCATAGAAAACTAAATTATACAATATGTATAATTTAATTATTGAGCCTACCTTATATTCCTAGAATAAACCCTGTCTATGATTTTTTTCTTTTAATGTGCAGCTGAATTTTGCATTGAGAATTGAAAATGTTAGCCTATGCTATTTAAATAAATTATCCATGCCTATTAAATACTTGGGTCCTTATGAGAGGCGTCATTATTTTGCAGTTGTGAGTGTAGTTTTTGGAACTAGAAAGTCAATTCTACCACATACTGGCTGTGTCTTTTAGTCTGTAAAGATTAAAAATCTTTTAAGTTTTTAATCTTAAAAGTTTCCTGATGTGTAAAATAAAATGATAATAGAATCTTCCTTATAGAGTTACTATGGGAATTAAGAAAATACCTATAAAGAAGTCAGAACAGTACAAGGTATATAATAAATGCTATAGAAGTGTTTGCTATCATTACTGTTATGCTGTGATTTTGATATAATGCTTAGGTATCACTGCAGTCCTGGTGGCAGAACACATACCTCTTAGGAAAGTCACATTCTTATGAATATCAACCACACAGTATGTCCTACAGGGTCCTCCCTTTGCCTACTCCCATAGATGCGGGGATCTGGCTTGGACTCTTTTCCTCCATGCAGCTGGATTCTGGAGGGGCTTGGCTGTGGCTGAATGTCCAGAATGGCCTCTTCTCTTCACGTGGCCCCTCCCTCTTTGGCAGTCTAGCCTGCGCTTTTGTGTAGTGGGGTCGCTGGCTCCCAAGACAGCAAAAGCAGGAGCTACCAGGCTTCTTAAGGACTAAGCCTGGGCTTGAAACAGCATCACTTCTAACACATTCTATTGGTGAGAGCAAGTCATAAGGCCAGCTCCAATTCAAGGGGAGGAGGAATATTAATAGATTCCACTTCTGACAGGAGGTGCTTACAGAGATGGGAAGAATTACTGACGGCGATATTGGAGACTCATCCCATAGTATTGGGCTTACAGGATCCTTTTGAGAGATACCAATCATCTTAGTCTATTCCTGCTGCTATAACAAAATACCTTAGACCGGGTAATCTATAAACACCAGAAATTTACTTCTTACAGTTTTGGAGGCTAGAAGTCCAAGATCAAGGTACCAGCAGAGCTGGTGAGGGCCTGTTCCACATAGACAGCTCCTTTTAAGCGTCCTCACATGGTAGAAGGGCAAAAGGAACAAATAAGCTCCCTCGAGCCCTTTTATAAGGGCACTATTCCCATTCATGAGGACAGAGCCCCTATGGCCTAATCACCTCCTAATGGCCTCACCTCTTGATACTATTGCATTGAGGGGACACACACATTCAGGCTATATTACCAAAAACATGGCTCAAGCCCAGGCATCTTCCACAGTGTTCACGCTGCCCAGCGGGAAACTCACGTATCCTTGCCATGCTGGGTCATGGGGGTGCAGTCATTTATCCTCTGGCCTTTTTATTTTCTACCCCTGGCAGCTTGGGGCATTCTGCAGCCCCAGATATTTCAGGTAGAGACGATTAACAGTTCCAAGGTAGAGGGGGCCGAGCCTGGACTCTTAGATGGTCTAAGTGATTTTCTTTGGGTTTCTCCCCTTCCCATGGCTTTAGGGGGGCATCACCCATTTCTTGCCCCTCCCCCATCAGGGATGAATCCAGGCAGTCACCACCCAAGACATACTAACTAAAGGCTGGGGAAATGTGTGATATTATGTAACATTTATCTACCCAAGTCCCTTAACTCACTCAAGCAGAATTCCAAAATGTGAGAGCTGGAATTCACCTTAGAGACAGTCTAGTTCAGTAGTTTCCAACTTTCTTCCCAGACCCTGAGAAATTGTATTGCCCTCCTCCCCCGCAGCGAGAAAGCAACAGTGGAGGAGGGGAGGGGACGGAGCCAGTGGGCTTCCCGCTGCTCCTCAAGCACTCTGCTTTTATGGGTTTCCAGTGCTGAGCTTTCGTGCAGATTTTGTTTAAACAAGAGTTCCTCTAAAACCAGTTTGACAACAAGGCCCAGAGAGGTTATGTCACATGTTCAGGCAGAGCTGGACCAGGAATCGGAGGCCCCGGGCATGGCTGGAGTGGCAGTCTGCAGAGTGCTAAGTACATGCCCAGAGGGGTGAGGAGGTGCATGGAATGAGGCTGACCAGACCTCTGCATGCTTTATGGGTCTGAAAGAATGAGAAGCTGAGTTGTGTGGGGTGTAACAACCTTGAAAGGTGCACGTGAAGTAAAGTGGAGGGGAACGAAACCACCTTCTAGGAAGATGGAACCAGGAAACTTCACAATCTTGTTTTGATCACTAGAGTATGTGCATTTTTTCTTCTCTCTTCCCACACCTAGTGCTCAACTTTGTCCCTAAATTTTGGACAAGTATTTAAAGGGTCTAGATTCGAAGTGGCACCAAATATTTCTCCTGCTCACAACACTCATGTGAGTCTGTCTGGCTGGTGCCTTCAGGAACTTGGCCAGCCAGGGGCTGAGGCAGAGTGAGGGATCAAGTCTGCAGACCCCTGTTCCAGCATCCTTTTCTCATTGTGAAATACCTTCTCCTTCCTAAAGAAACCAGCAAGATGATGCTTATTGATACACAAAAGACATATACCAGGAACGTGTCTGCCTACCTCATTTTCTTTATTCAAATAAATCAAGAATATAGTTTCCTTCTCTTCAGCTGTTATGAGACTTGCTGATATAGTGTGTATGACCCTTTGGATAAAGGCATAATGTAAAACAAAATTGTATTAATAAGATATTACTAATATTAATCAATATGAAATGCAATAGTGTTCCGGGGTGAGAAAGTCAGGAAAGAACACCATGAACTCCTCTGGGATCTGCAAGACCAGACACTTCCCAATGCTTCTTTCTAAATACTCAGCCTAGAAACGGTCCCCAAAAGTACAGTAAAACATGCAACTCTAATGTTTGTGTTAGGTTGAAATTATAGCTTGGAAAATTCTAGCACTCTCTTCAATCATGAAAACAGTGAGGGATGTTAAATTTCATGTAATTATCCAGTCAGAATAGAAGCCATATCGCATTCTGTGATCTATGTGATAACTGCTTAAAAAGGTTGGAGTTCTTACATTCCTAGTGTATAGACCATATTCTAATTGAACTTCCTACTGTGTCTGACAGATGGGAAATAGCTCATTTTGACCCTGGATGTTCAGTCTTTGGTGCACATAACCTAATAACATGGGATTATTACTTTTGTATTTTATACAGACTTGTAATAAAGACCCCAGTTCCAAGGCTAGCAATCATAAAACTTTGTTGTTATATTTTTCCACTCGGCTGTAAGAAGCTCATAGTTGTGGGCATACTCTCATTAAACCAAGAGAACATTGTTATACTATTTTCATTTTGCAAAGTGAGGCACTGAGTTACACAAGAGTTAAGGAAATTTTCTGAGTTCACAAAAGCCATGGGTAAAACTGGGAACCAAGCCAGTTCTCCTGATTTGTTGGGCTTTCACAATCTTTCAAAAAGTATAGAATGCTTTCAAAGTTCTGACCCCACAGAGCTCCAGGGCCACATACCTTCTCTATGTGGCATTTTTTCTTGTCTATTGGCTGGTATTCGTCAGAAAGAGCCAGTGCCAACTTGCACCACAGGGGTGAAAATTATTTTCCAGAGAGAAAATCTATAAAATCACTGAAACCAAAAGCAAAGCCAAAGCCAAACCAAGCCAAACTAACCACTACATGGTCGTTGAGCCATATGCAAAATTTAGGTTAAAAAATATAGCTCTGAAGACCTAAAGAAATAGCACAGCCTCATGAGAATGTCCAGTCTCCCACCGCATAACCATTCACAATAAGAAGAAGCATAAAATCCTATCCCAGCCTGGAAGATTTGTTAAAAATGTCAAGAAAAAGGGATTTAGCCATGTTCTTTGTTGCTCCTTCCACTCTCTGATTTCTAGCTCTCTTCCTCCTCCTGGGGTCACTCCCCTTTGGGCTCCTTCACATTCGTTTTTCTCCTCTGCCAATCCCTTATATTCTGCTAGCCCTTGGGGTTATGTCCTAGTTATTCTTCTCATTTCCACTTCCACTCTTTCCCTGCATGATTTTATTCCCTGTTTCAGTTACCATAAATGTGTCGACAATGTCAAAGTCAGTATCACCAGACTAGGCCTTGTGCCTTGACGTGTCCACGTGGCTGTACCTTTGGCCCCACAAATCTGACATGTCTCAAACTGAACACGTCATTTTCTTCATTCCTCACCTCCTCTGCCTACACTCCACACCTACTCAAGACTTCTATTACCTGTCAAAGGTAAGGGCATCATCATCCATTGGGTTTAATTAGCCAAAAACTGGGACCGACTTTAACTCTTCCCTCTCCATCCTTTGCCAATTTATCTCCTACATATCTCTTGCATATGCCCACCTGAATTCATCTCCACTGATACCATTTTAGTCTAAGCTACTGGTCTTGCACTTTGTCTGCTCCAGCCATCCTTATACACCCAATGGACATCCACTGCCTCTCACAAGGGTGCCAGAGCACAGTATAGAAGAGGGTGAACATTCAGGAGATAAAAGTTCTGGTTTAGGCTCTGCCACTTCCTTACATGTGAGTGTGGACAGGGCATCTGACCTCCCAAGGTTCCAATTGCCTTCTTTGTTGCTATGGGATTAAATAACAATTTGCCTTCTAGAAGTTGGGGGCTCAGCCAGCGAATCTCTGGAAGACTCTCTCAGTTTTAAGATCTGTGATTCTGTGTAAGACCTCAAATAGACTGACACATTGAAATAACAACCAGCCACACATTGATCAAATCCAAATAGTGTACAAAACCAGTGATGGTGGTATTTTGAGATTGACAGTTTTCATGCTTTTGGGCCACTAAGCATCTTTTCAACATTCTATGTTTTGGAGTTTCCCATCTTAGGATTCCTATAACTCAAAATAGATGGGACAATCCCAATTTCTCAGCCTCCAGTGGAGCCAGGACACACTCATGGTAACTCAAACCTCGCAAGAAACACACCTTTTCTGACATTTAAATTTGCAATAAGGGAACACTAAGAAAGAGAGGCCATTCTGGCAAAAGGAGCAGAAAGCCATTCATCTTTTAGAAGCAGCATCGGCAGTAGTCTAGGGTGAGCATTGCCAGAGCCCAGCTCAGTGTTCGAGCAGAGAGCCTGGGCCAGCAGCAGCAGCTGTAACAGGAGGGTCCTTATTGGGGTGGTCTGTTGGTTTAATTTCGGCATCATTTATGGCTTTGTAGCCTCCAAGCTTGGTTCTCTGACCTTCCTGGAGATTGTGTAGGCAACCTGACATTCTTTAATAAATTATGCCTTTGTTTAAACAAGCTATAGTGCCTCTTATTTGCAGCCACAAATCATGTGCAGCTCCTCATCCCTCAAATCTCAGTTGGAACATCATCTTCTCTGGCAAGTCCTCCTTGACCCTCAGATTACATTAAATCTCCTTGCTGTATGCTCTTAGGATAGACAGACTCTATCCACTGTGTCTCCTCCTACACTGTGAGCTCTCTGAGGGTGGGAGTGTGTCTGCCTTGTTCCTTCCTTCCAAGCAGCTGGTATATTGTATAGCACATGGTCACCACTCAATAAATGTTGCCTTGAATCAAATTATTGACATCTAAATGACTCATGCCATAGCTCAGCACCAGTTTTCTTTTTTTATTTTTTCCTCATTAGAAGCACAGAGTAGCTGTTAGAGTCCTCAATGTTTTGTGTGAGAAAAGATGAAAAGGTAAGCTGGACCAATGTGGAGATTATCAGAATTTTGTTAGGCCCGATTCATTATTAAGAGTCCTTGAATTCTTGAAGTTGCTTGATTTCTTTGAAATGTCCACTTTTAAAGACAGAGGTAGGGCTTTTGGTTAAAGATAAGAGATGTGATTCACTCACCCCTCTTAAGGCTCCACTAAAATAGCAATAAAAAGCAACAAAAATAAATAAATGGGACTTGATTACATTAGAAAAGCTCCTACACAGCCAGAGAAGCAATCAATAGGGCGAATAGACAACCTACAGAATGGGAGAAAATATTTGCATGCTGTACATCCGACAAAGGGCTAATAAACAGACTCTACAAAGAACTCAAATGATTCAACAAGAAAACATCAAACAACCCCATTAAAAGTAGGCAAAAGATATGAACAGAAGCTTTTAAAAAGAAGATAGACTAATGGCCAATAAACATATGAAAAAAAGCTCAACATCTCTAATCATCAGGGAAATGCAAATCAAAACCACAATGAGATATCACTTAACTCCAGTGAGAATGGCCTTTATCAAAAAGTCCCAAAACAATAGGTGCTGGTGTGGTTGTGGAGAGAAAGGAACACTTACACACTGTTGGTGGGACTGCAAACTAGTACAACCTCTATGGAAAGTAATATGGAGATACTGCAAAGAACTAAAAGTAGACCTACCATTTGACCCGGTAATCCCACTACCGAGTATTTACCCAAAGGAAAAAAAGACATTTTATAAAAGAGACACTTGCACTTGAATGTTTATAGCAGAACAATTTACAATTGCAAAGATGTGGAAACAACCCAAGTGCCCATCAATCCATGAGTGGATTAATAGAATTAATTAATTCTATTCGTTAATTAATATGTATACCAGAGAGTACTACTCAGCCATAAAAAATGATGAAGTAGTACCTTTTGTAACAACCTGGATGGAACTGGAGACCATCCTTCCAATTATCACAAGAACAGAACAAACACCACATGTACTCACTACTAAATTGAAACTTACAGATCAACACTCATGTGCATATATGGTAGCAAAATTCAACGGAAATCAAGCAGGTGGGAGTGGGGAGAAGGGGATGGGTACATTCACACCTAATGGGCACAATGCACATTATATGGATGATGGGCACACTCATAGTATGGCGGGGTCAGGCACAGAGGAGAGGTGATTATGGGGTAGACAGTGGTGTGCTGGCAAATGTATTATAACTGGTTCATCGAGGAAGACTCAATGTGTAGCATTTACTGCTTTCTGTGGTGGAAGTACACTGACCATGGCCAATTTTGAGCTACCAACATGATTATCACTGAATGAGGGACTGGGAAGAAATGTGCACGATTGGCTCTTATGGGCTGGCAAGATCTGGCTCTAGAACATCATTAGGGGCAGGATCAAAAACAGGGAGACAGGGTCAAACTTAGTGTTTAGAGGAGACATTCTTCACAACCTCTCCCCAGTACACACAATGCATAGCACAGCCAGGTGCTTATCGCCCACCTCACACACGGCTAGGAAATCAAAGTGGTCTCAGAAGTGGAGTCACAAACCTCTAGGAATGAGTGAATAGCACCAGAAAGGAACTATTTAGAAATACTTATAAAGGCTTTTATTTTAGTACTTTTGTGTGTATGTGTATATGTTTATATAAAATTTTAAATTGCTTGAAAAAGGCTATGGACTATTTAAAGCAAAAATAAACAAGATCCTTTGTGGGAGTTTAGGGTAGAATCTAAGAAAGGGCACCAGGGTAGAAAAAATACCCCCCATAGCAGGACAGTATTGTTTGGAGGGAGAGTTTGATGACTTAAAGATACATATTGTAATTTATAGATCAACCACTAAAAAATAAAATCAGGAAAAGGTATATATTAACACAAGAAGTCAATGGAGGAGTTGTAGTGGACACTGAAACATAATCAATTCACCTTTAAAAAGCCAGGGAAGAAAAAATAGAGAAGCAAAGAACAAATGGAATGAATATAAAACAAATATCAAGATAAAATACTTTAACCCCACAATTTCAATAATTAAACCAAATGTAAATGAACTCAACACTCCAAGTAAAATTTAAAAAAAATTAAAAATCCAGTGCCTTAGTTGCACTAGCTACATTTCAAGTGCTTAATAGCTGCATGTGGCTAGTGGCTACCACACCAGACAGCACAGATAATAAAATTTCCATCATCACAGAAAATGCTATTGGATAGCTCTTGTCTAAAGAGCAGCTAACTCAAAATGAACTAGCAGGATGGAACACTCCAAGATTAGGATTCAGTAATGAGAATGTAGACGCCAGATAGTGCAAGTGAACAAGTAATGCTATTAGAATTTTCAGGAAGAACAAAGAGTTGATCAGGAAAGTAGATGCAGTGATCGCATACTTGATTCTGTAATGAACAATAGATACATGGGCAAAATTGTGTCAACACTGATGCTTGATTCATTCTACATTGGTTGATAATTAATTTGGGAAAATGGGAAAGAGGAGAGGTGGTGACTGGTCATCTACTGTAACAAGAAACTAATAGATAATAGCTAACCTTGATGAAAGTAATACATACATATTTTGGAATGTGGAGGCTGGGAAAAGGTTGAAGGATTTTTCCTCTAGGGAGAGTATGGGAAGTGTGATGGGGTAGGACAGAGGATTGCTGTTTGTCCTAAGCCTTTTGGTGGTATTTGATTTTTAAAAATATATGCATATACTGGCTGGGTAAGATAAAATAATTGTACAAACAGTCCAAACAGAATCCAATTGTTATTCCCGTTAATATTTGGTCATGACATTCAAAAAGCTAATGGGACCATTGATAATTTATGGAGCTTCTGTGTTGTAATGAAATGTTTAATGCACTATAAAATATATTATAAATAAATATGTAAAAATATTAGTATATAAAATGTAAAGAGTGAAGAGACACCTTCTGAAGGTACAAAGGAGGATTTATCTGTAGACAATGCACACAGGGTCTTATGTGTATTGAGAGGAAAGAAAGCAGGAGGTAGCTAGCATGTGGCCCAGGAAGCCAGGGCAGGAAACTGAGCGAGTGGCAGAATTGTGCTTTATCCAGGGTGCACCTCCTTTTGCTGCAGCATGGCTAGATCCTAAAGGTTCAGCCCAGAAAAGACAGGTCTACCCTCAGGAGAGAATGAACCAAGGGTCCAGGGACTCCAGGCTCCAGGCACTGTTCAGCAGGAGAAATAATCTATTCTTATTTACACCAGGAGTTGCTGAGAAAAACAAATAAATTAAAAAACACACCTCTGGTTAAGAGTCAAATGGACATAGCTGGGATGGCATTTCTACCACTGTAGGGCTTGTGATTGGAAGCAAGTACTCCCTACAATGATTCTCCATCTCTTTTGTTCAGGGTACATTTACGAATAGTAGAGTTTTGTGGCAACAAATCAAAGAGATTAAAGACTCAAAATGATGCTCTGGTTTCTCTTCAGATCGAATAAATCTTTCGCCTTTTACAAAAAAAAAAATAAAAGACTCAAAATGAAATTGAAAAAGTTGGTAATAATTAGAATATAGTCATTACTACTGTATAACAATGTTTCTCAAGGTTCATAAGGCACCCAAAGTTTTGTACCCTTAATTTGAAAGTGTTTTCCTGAGCAGAATGTCACTCTTTTGAGTAGAAGCGCCCTGATGATTATATATCCCTCTCCATCCACAGGGCCACGCTTTTGCATATTTCAGGACACCATCTTCCCTTTGATGCTGACTTGCCTTTCCGCTTTCCCTCCTACCTACTCTAAGAGCAGCAAAATTGTTCCCAGTTCTACATCTTGCATCACAACCCACTCAGCAAAACGCTCCATCAGGCAGTTAACTGTCTGAATTGTCTGCTCAGATGGTGACTTGAAACAAAAGGCAATTTTAGACCGGAACCCAGAGTTGGCAGAGCACCAGGAAGAGTTAAGGCTCACAGACATGACATAGCACACTGGTTGGGAACCAACGGCTTAACTTCTCTGGCAAATGTCATCCCTGACCCCGGAACGGAGCATGTATAGAATGTTCTTCACGGCACTGTTCTCTACAATCCCTGTGGGGGAAGGATTCAGAGTCCTGTTTTACTAAAGAGGAAACTGCCATTGAGAGAGGTTAAGCCAATTGTTCCAGTTGATGGGAGCAGGACAAAGAAGATTTTTTCCCTTCCCACATCGCTGTTCCACCTTCCTCCCTGTCTATGCTCAAGTTATCTGCCTCTGTTGGTCATCTGGAAATGTCTGAGGCAGTCGGGTTTCAAAGGGGGGTGAGGGATCTCCCTTGTTGTTGCAGTCATCTGAAGCTACCTTCCTCAACAGCTAGGTAATGGGAAACAATTATTACCGAGAAAAAAAAAATAATAAAAAAATATACTGGAGATTGTGAAAGGTGAAAGTTAGTGACTAAGCAATATAGGTGAAAACTTCAAGTGGCGAGTAGCTGTGGCATCCTCAAAGTTATCTTTTTTTTTTTTTTTAATCTTGGTTTTCTATATGAAGATACTTGAAAGCCTTTGGAAATTATTAATAGACTTTAATTCCCTTTCTTGTCTGAGGACACCACTATCCACTCAGTGATCTAAATCCTGCATTTGGAAATCACTGCAGACTCACCTCTCTTATTTTATTCTTACCTCTCCTTCATCTCCTTGTTTATTCTCACCCAGTGCTGTTAACCTGGATTCCAAAGTAGCTTGTAAATCTTTCCATCCTGCTGTGGCTGAATGTGGGCTTTTGGATCATACCACCCGGGTTGGAACTCAGCTCTGCCTCTTGGTGTCTGAGTCCTCCAACAGTGTATGGGACTGGCCTGTCACTCAACCTCCATCAGCACTGACTACCGCCATGTTTAAACTGCACCTACATGTGTATATTCTCCCAATACACAACAAATAGCCTCGGGCATCAGTTTTCAGGTTTTCTTTTCTAGTAAAGCTAAACAATTTCTTCTTGTTTAGTCACCTTGTTTACTTCTTCCTCTCTATTCACATTCTCTGTTCATTTTCTTTTTTCTTTTTTCTTTTTTTTAAAGACAGTGTCTTGCTCTGTCGCCCAGGCTGGAGTGCAGTGGTGTGATCACAGCTTGCTGCAGCCTCAAACTCTTGGGCTCAAGCAATCCTTCTGCCTCAGCCTCCTTTGTACCTGGGACTACAGGCATGCACCACTGTGCCAAGCTAATTTTCTTTTTATTTTTCGTAGAGACAGGGGTCTCGCTATGTTTTGTTATTTTGCCCAGGCTGGTCTTGAATTCCTGGCCTCAAGTGATCCTCCTGCCTCAGCCTCCCAAAGTGCTGGGATTACAGGTATGAACCACCATGTCTGTCTCTCTTTGCCCATTTTCAAAACTTGGAAGATTAGTGCTTTTATATTTTATTTAATAATATCTATGTTCATATTTCAAGTTTTTCTTTAGAAGCAATTTATTTTATTTCTTTTTATATGTCAAGTTATTTTTAGAAGCAATAAGGCATCAGCAAAAAATCTTGAAATACCACTGCCAAAACATTAAATATCACCCTTGGGTGGAGTTTCTGTAGAAATTATTTGCATAAGGTGAGTACACCTTGTCTTTAAGATGTTAATGCTGAATCATATTATCATGAATGGGGATTATTATTGTTTTTAAATAATACTGAAGATGACCCAAGGACAGGAGTTTAGAAAGGAAAGTAGAAAAAAATCATATTAATAGCTGGTCTCATTCCTCTTGTCCTTTTTGCTCCATTCAGATCCTGTTATTTCCCAGAGAATGCCAAGTTCTGTGTAATGTCTCTTTTACACATGCTTATTTATTGGTAGTAGAATGCAACTGATACTTCATTATTATTATCACTTGAACTATATCACCTAGTATATGCATCTACTTTTATATAGTGGGGAAGGGAAATTTCTTGGGCCTCTGTTATATTATTTAATTACATTAGAAAATTATTAAGGGACAGAGAATATCCTTTGGTTTATTGTAAAATAGTTTTTTTTAACCACTTGTAGTCTCTTCCACCTGTTTTAAATAGAAGGCTACAAAGTTGTACTTTTTTCCCTATTCAAATCCATTTCTTTAGGGTAAATAAAAATTCTAGTAAGTTAAACATCGGCCACCTGGATATACTCCTGATTCTTCGCTCCGACTTTTCTTCTGTTGCTTATCAGTTGCTCGTCAGGATGGGAGAACTTTGCTCCTCAAATGTGGGTCTGTGGGTTTTAGTTGAGTTCCTGTCTGTCCTCGTAGGTTAAGGCTAATCTGCATCACTTTCCATTTTCAGCCACCAACTATATCTGTAGCCGCAGTGACATTTTTACACAAGGAAAGATGTATGCTGCCCATCTGTCATGTAAGGACATAATGCAGCTAAACCATCTACCCCGTCTCTTACTACATGGTGAGTGATGAAAACACAAAGGGCTGGGTTTGGTTTCTCCTTGGAGAATTGGTGACAAGAGATACTCCTTTGTATGACATGCTACCAAGAAAATGAGCACTAGGTGAGCCGCGATCAACGGACTGCAGAAGCACCTCTGCAAGGGGATGTGGTTCTGGGCTTGCAATGCCTTTAACCTCTGTTTCGAAAGTATGAGCTCACAAATGTGTCACTGTTTTCAGCCCGACTCAGTGAACTGGGAAGCTTTCCTGGGACAATGGGCAGTGTGGTGGAGGTGGGCCCAGGGGGTCTGGACAAGGGCACTGACCTTGTCACCGCTGGGGACCCTAGGCAAATCTCTTCACTTTATCAACATTGGTTTACTCACCTCTAAAGGGGCAGAATTGGGCTTAATCGCCATTTCTCACATTTTAATACTACTTGCTGTTTACTTACGCTGCCCTAAACACCAAAATGATGAGACCATTGACTCACTGGAATACGGCTGTTGGGTCTAGGCTGTAGGGATGTGTTAATGGGGACGGAGAGGGTTGGAATGAAGAGACTTTAGAAGCCAGAGGCAAACCTGACCAACTTTACAGCTTGGCCCAAGGCTCCTGTGGAGAGAAGTTGTGTGTCAGGAAAGAGCCTCCCTTTGGTGTGACACTGCTCAGGGTTGTGTCCTGAGCCCTCTTCTTCCCTCACTCTGCACACACTCTGCCTGGGTGGTTTTATCCACTTGCTTTCTATGTGCTGTGTCTCCTGGGATGCTTTTCTTGGAAGTGAACACCTGTGTATATGGGGGTCTCCAGTTGGATGGCCATATTCCTCACACCCTCCAGTACCTCTCTCCTTTGTCCCTCCCACACTGCTGCTCCTTCTCTTGCAGTCATCATCTCAGTAGGTAACATTCTGTCCACAGTATTGATTGCATAAAAACTGAGGTGTCCTGTTTGACTTCTCCATCCCTGGCCTCTGACCACCAATCAAACCCTCCTAAGCCCCGGTCACTTAGAACTCTTCAATGGCCCCCATGGCTGTTGAGATAAGGCCAAATTCCACAGCAGAACAGGCCTCCCTGGCACTTCCACCTTCATCTTTTGCTTTTCCTCTCTCATGCTTTCCAATAGAGCCCTGGTGAGCTCCTTCCAATTCTAGAGTCTAACCATGTCATCTTGGTTTCTGGGTGTTGTGTACGCCCTTGATTCTGCTCGACATGCCTCCCAGCCACCCTCTCCATAACCTGGTGTTCCTAGACAACTCAGTCTAGAGCAGTGGTTCCCAGTTGGGGCAGATATTGCCCCCCAGAGGACACTTAGCCACATCTGGAGACATTCTGGGTGGTCACACTGGGTGGGGGGCATATAGTGGGTGCAGGCCAGGGATCTGCTCAACACCCTGTGATGCCCCCCACACCAAAGGCCCCTACAACAAAGACTTATCTGTTCCCAAATATGCTTAGTGTCAAGATTGATAAACCCTGGTCTAGATTACATCTTCTCTAGGAAGCCTGTCCTGACCTCCCCATTCCTCTCCCATGTGGTCACATACCCCTCTCCTTAGACTTTTCTTCACCCTTCCCTGTTGCACTAATATTTTCTGTTCACTTGTCTGTCTCCTCTTCAAGAATGTAAGCTTCTGGAAGTCAGGCACTGTTTCTCATTTCCCTTTTAATTCCCAGTTCCCAGCACAGTTTCTGGTAATAGTGGGCACGCAATACATATTTGTAAAGGAGTAAAAAAATGAATACACGAAAGTCACCCTACAAGGAGGGTCTCACATGCCCCATTTTTTCCCAGAAAGTATATTGTTTGTGATAATACACCACTCTAATCTCCACCCCTGTAGCACCTCTAGGGAAAGCACTCTCTCAGAGTTCTCTTGTATGTGTGGGCCACAGCAAACTGCCAACCTGCCTGGGGAAATAAATATTTGAATAGTTATTTTGTTTTCTAGTGGCTTCTCTTGCCAATGATACTCCAGTCATGGAAATATCATTACCCACAATGTGATATATGCTGCAGGATTATTATTAATTATTATTATTGTTATTATTTATATTTCCATGACTTGATTTTTCCCATTAAATAATAGTCAAAACAGTTTGTGTTATGACTTTCTTTTATAGTTGAAAATGCCACATAATGCACGTTAAGGCAACTCAAGCCAATATATTTCATTGCCCAGCACCATAATCTATTAAGCCTGAGATATTTTCAGGGAATTGCTTTAAATCCTTTGGTGGTTTAAAGTAGCTTCAGAGGGATTAGTGGCTTAGCAGTAATTGTTATTGCTAATATTTTATTTGAAATGTCCTGTTCGGCAAAGGTAATGTGACATTTTGCTCACTGGAAATGCTGTCTTTCTAGAAAAAGGTATGATCCAAAAGGCCAGTGCCCAGGGGAGAGAGGGAAGAGAGCATGTGAGACAAAGGACAAGGGCCTGACAGAGGTGACCAGCACAAGTTAGCTGAGTAGGAGCAGATGTTCATATGAGCATTGGGGTGATGGAGTTTTAATTTTATGTGAATTGTGAGATTGATCTAGACAGTTAATCACCCCTAAAAAGAAATTTGAGTTTTACTTTTTAAAAAAACAATAAGTAAGGAGAATGAAACCCGCTGAGGTACTTCTTTGCAGGAGCATCCTCTTACTCAGACAGTAAATGCTGAAGGTCCTCAGGGCCTGACTTTGTCCCCAGGCCAGGGCATTTCAAATATAGAACACCTGAGAAATCACTTGGGAGCACTTGTTAAAAAACAAAAATTCCTTAGGCTCCACTTCCATCAACTCTGATTGTGGAGTCCTGAGATGTTCCCAGAAATCTGCATTTAAACCAAGAGAGCTCCAGGGGATCCAGATGCAAGTATTTCTTACGCCTGGAGAAAGACCTAACTAACCAAATTTCTTTCTTGCCCATGATACCATGTTTCTCAAGTTTCTATCTATGGCAACAATGCATCTAAGTTTTAGACTCATCTATCAAAATGGCAATTAACATTGTTGAATGTCTCAAAGATACTTCACGCCTATCCAAACCCAAACATTGTTTTCTGCCAGTGTTTCCTACCTCAATGATAGCACCAACACCCATGTGGTTCTCCAACACAAAAGCATAGATGTCACCTCCCTTTCTCTCTCTCCATAGCTACATTACTGCCATCCTGCTGGCCCCAGCTCCCATTGTCACCTAGCATTTCTTTTCTGGAGCACAGCAATAGCTCACTAATCGGTCTCCGCATTCATGATTCAATGAGCCAGACAGACCTCTGCAAAATGTATGTCCTCATGTTGCACCACTTCCTACAAAAACTCTTCAATGACTTCCCATTGCCTTTAGGATTAGGACTCAAATCCTTTCTTTGGCTCACAAAGCCCTACTTGGTAACCACCTGACCACTACTGCAGTCTTGTCTCACCTGACTTTCTGTCTGCCTCTTTGTGCTCTAGCCACACCATTCTTTCTTTAGTTCCTCAAAAGTGCTGTGCTCACCCCTGGCACAGTGTAGTCTTTTGCCTCAAGCCAGTTTTTTCCTTCATTTTTCTCCTCTTCCCTTAGCCTAGTGAACATCTACATTTTCTTCAGATGACACCCCCACTTCTGCCTTCCTGATCTCCTAACCTAACTCAGGTTCGCTTATGATACACCCTCAAACACCTGTATACTTTCTGTAATGATACATTTAGTTTTTTGAGTATTTGACTAAAGCCTACCTATCCCTAGACCTGAAGGTCCACAAAGTCTTTTTTGCTAACCATTGTAGCCCTAGCGTCTCTCATATGCTTGGCCCATGGAGACACTGAATAAGTGTTTCTTGAATGAATGGTTGTTGAATGATTGAATGTATATTGTGTGAAACATACTGTTTTTTTAATTTTTAAATTTAATTAAATTTAATTTTTTTATTTCAGAATATCACAGGGGTACAAATGTTTTGATTACATGGATTGCTTTTGTATTGCTTGAGACAAAGTTATAAGTGTGCCCAACATCCAGATAATGTGCATTGTTCCCATTAGGTATGATTTCACCCATACTCTCCTCCCCGCTCCCACCTGCTTTATTTCCATTGGGTTTTACTTTCACATGTGCACATGAGTACTGTTCAGTTAGTTCCAATTTAATAATGAGTACATGTGGTGTTTGTTTTTTCATTCTTGCGATACTTCACTAAGGAGAATTGTCTCCAGTTCCATTCAGATTGTTGCCAAAGGATTTAATTCATTTTTTATGGTTGAGTAGAACTCCATGGTATACATATATGACAATTTATTAATCCGCTCGCGAATCGATGGGCACTTGGGTTGATTTCATATCTTTGTGATTGTGAATTGTGCTGCTATAAACATTCAAGTGTAAGTTTCTTTTTGATAAAATGTCTTCTTTTCCTTTGAGTAAATACCCAGTCTTGGGATTGCTGGATCAAATGGTAATTCTACTTTTAGTTCTTTGAGGTATCTTCATACTATTTTCCATAGAGTTTGTACTAGTTTGTAGTCCCACCAACAGTGTATTAGTGTTCCTTTCTGTCCGCATCCATGTGTATATTCTCCCAATACACAACAAATAGCCTCGGGCATCAGTTTTCAGGGTTTCTTTTCTAGTAAACCTAAACACTTTCTTCTTGTTTAGTTACCTTGTTTACTTCTTCCTCTCTATTCACATTTACTGCTCATTTTCTTTTTTCTTTTTTTAAAAGACAATGTCTTGCTCTGTCACCCAGGCTGGAGTGCAGTGGTGTGATCATAGCTTGCTGCAGCCTCAAACTCTTGGGCTCAAAGCAATCCTCCTGCCTCAGCCTCCCCTGTAGCTGGGACTTCAGGCATGCACCACTATGCCAGGCTAATTTTCTTTTTGTTTTTCGTAGAGACAGGGGTCTCGCTATGTTTTGTTATTTTGCCCAGGCTGGTCTTGAATCCCTGGCCTCAAGTGATCCTCCTGCCTCAGCCTCCCAAAGTGCTGGGATTACAGGTATGAACCACTGTGTCTGTCTCTCTTTGCCCATTTTCAAAACTTGGAAGATTAGTGCTTTTATATTTTATTTAATAATATCTATGTTCATATTTCAAGTTTTTCTTTAGAAGCAATTTATTTTATTTCTTTTTATATGTCAAGTTATTTTTAGAAGCAATAAGGCATCAGCAAAAAATCTTGAAATATCACTGCCAAAACATTAAATATCACCCTTGGGTGGAGTTTCTGTAGAAATTATTTGCATAAGGTGAGTACACCTTGTCTTTAAGATGTTAATGCTGAATCATATTATCATGAATGGGGATTATTATTGTTTTTAAATAATACTGAAGATGACCAAAGGACAGGAGTTTAGAAAGGAAAGTAGAAAAAAATCATATTAATAGCTGGTCTCATTCCTCTTGTCCTTTTTGCTCCATTCAGAAAACATGCTGCCGCGTGCTACCCTGCGAAACACCTACAGACAGGAAGTTCCCAAATTGTTCACACCTGTTCCACCACAAGACCTCAGGGGGAAATGTTGTGAGTCCCGCTTTATGAGGAGACCTCAGCCAGGGATGTACACCTGCTGGAGAGAAGCAGCTGCTCGTGAGCTTCTCAGCTCACACCACACTTGCGGTTGTATTGGGTCCAAACTCACATGGCTTTCTCGGTTGCAGTTGATAGGGAAGGGGCCGGGGCAGGGAGAAGTGTCTAGATGGGAGAAAGCCAGTATGCTGGCCTCTCATGCCACTCTCCCCGCAGTGCTCCACTCAGGCTACCCAAACTCCTGGAACTCGCTAGTTCACCCCACTATTCTGTATTTGCCACTGTGCCTGGGCTCATGGAGGGTGGGAAAACCTTCAGTATACTTAATGCCTGCTGTTCACAGGAGGCACTTATGAGGGGGAGGAGAATTCCCCCTTACCCTTTCACTGGGCTCCGAGCTTCTCTGGGTTTGATTCTTCCCAATATCTTCGTCTCTTTATCTTCTCACTTCCCAGCTTTGCAATTTTCTCCATGGGGTCCCCACCCATCTCTGACATCTCTCTGTGGTCCACACCTGAGCTGCAACTCTTCTCCCTTCTCCTCTGTCCGATAGCGTGCCTTCCTGCCAGGATGGTCCAACAAGCCGTGTCTCTAGTTGGCCATCTTGGACGTCTCCCCTGAAACATACTGTAGAAAGAACAACTTCATTTGAACTTCTTTAGACAGAGAAATGAGAGTAGTCCCAGCAGAGATAAACACTGACAATGTCAAGCAAATTGGGGTGGTTAGGTCATTAAATAGATATTTAAGGCTGATAGGACAACATAATTATAACTTTTAAGCACATCCATTAAATACACACAAGCTTTGTACCCAGGTATGTAATTTTAAGCTTGAGTTGACTTCTCATTGACAGATGGATGGAACGTTTTAAAAATAATAGTGATCCTGATAAAGAAATCCTTAGATTTCACTAAGCATTAAGAATATTTAGAATAATGAATGCCCTTTGGTTTATTATGTAGAATCTGGTGTTGGATGCCATTTCCCTGGGCCATTTCTCTCAAAATAATATAAATCCAGTTTATGATAAGCTCTCTAGGGGGCTTAGTGGCTCACCTAGAGAATCGTTTACCCCAACATTCGCACTTGCTCTGAAGAGTAAGATCAGCCCCAAAAGTCTTGAAGCTGTTGGAATCTGCTGGATGTCTAATAGCTGAATGTATCTGTTAGATAGATTGACACTTTAGGTCAGACAGACTTTGTTAGTGGGGCCTACCATTTACTAGGTACAACTCTATTTTGATGGTGTTTTCCCTCAAGAAGGCCAGAGAGTTTTTCAAATGGAAATCACAAACTCAAGAGATGGAAGAAGGAGACAGATACAAAAGACCATCATAGTAAAGGCTAAAAGGGAAACAGGTCCTTAGAAATAATGAGTAGAGAGGATAGCAGAGGATATGGATCATGTTTATGAAATAAAAAATACATGTGATGCTATTCCAGCTGTAGATTATGCTCAAACACTGGAATCACTTTGAATCACTATTTCTGCTATTGCAGAACTCAACCTAAAAGGACAAAACAACTTTTTCATCATTCTTGCGCTGTAGAGAAGAAATCTCAATCTGAAGTTTCTGTAGACTCCTGGTTCCTGGTTGCTGGCTAGCACTACCTGAAGGAACCATCCCAGCTTCAAAACTCCAAAAAACAGGATCTGACGTGTTTGGTTTTGTGTTTGCTTTGTGCCTGACTCTGTGCTAGACACTTTTTTATAGATTTGAGATTGCAGACTGGCAAAACAGAGAGTTTGTACAATGAAACACTATTCTCTGGAAAATATGACCAGTCCAGAAGAGAAAAGAGACTGGCCTGAGGACTCACCAAAAAATGCACAGCCAGAGCAGCCTGCACACGAGAACTCCACCTTATATGCCCTGTGCCTCCAAATAGCAATTTTTTCCCTCTACTCTTATATATAAGGACAGACAAGGAGCACAAGACATTTGAGGACTGTCTATAATGTGAATGACAGAGGCCAAAACCATGAGGGAAAAGAAACTTATAGGAAACTGACACCATGCATAGATTTGAAAATCTGAAAAAATGTCACATCTCTTCATAGAAATAAAAGAAGATATTGTATCTATGAAACAAGAATAACATGGTATTAAAAAGAAAAAATTCAGAGAAGAAAAAAGAGTTCCTGCAAATAAAAAAATATGATAGCAGAAATAAAAAACTCAATAGAAGGTAAAGAGATAAAATTAAGTCTCCCAGAAGTATTTTAAAAATACAAGAAAAATTGGAGAGAAATTATAAGAAAATTGGAGGATCATTTCAGGATGCCTAAGTCTCAATTACAGGAATTCTAGAAAGAAGGAACAAGTGAAATAAAGGGAAAGTTATTTTTAAAATTTCAGAAAATTTCCAAGAATTGAAGGACATAATTTTCCAGATCAAAAGAACACATCTATTGCCCAGCACAAGACCCACAATAAAGCATATTCTTACAAAATTTCAGAACACTGAGGATAAAAGAATAGATAAAAAAACTTTCAAGAAAGGAAAACAACTTGTTTCCAAAAGATTAATCATAAAATTGGCATCAGACTGCTCACTAGTCACTCTGGAAAACTAGCAGAAAATGGAGAAATACCTTCAAAATTCTGAGAGAAAATGATTTCAAGCCTAAAATCATAAATACAGGCAAACCATTGATCAAGGATGAAGGTAGGATAAAGACATTTTTGGATGCACAAGGCCTCAGTTTTCCTCATATGCATCAATTCTCTAAGAAGTCACTAGAGAAGGCATAACACTAAAATGAGGGAGTAAGTTAAGCAAGAAGGAAAAGGCCAGCATAAAGAAGAGGCAAGGGAAATCTTCACAATGGCCATGGAGGACAATTCCAGGGTAAACCATGCACCAGGAAGATAACAATTCAGGGCTGGAGCAGGGCAGAAGGTGCTGGAAGAGATGTTTCCAAGAAGATGAAATTGATGGACTATCTGCTGTGTTTGAACATTCTTAGTGGAGATTTAGACTCCTGGGAGACTTTGTGGTTGATTTAATGGTAAGTATATAAAAAAATTGATTAAGTGCACACACATGTGAGCACACACACACACACACAAAGATAGTTATTAAATTCCTTGAGGTTAGAAAGTTGTGCAAAAAAAGAAATCAAGGCTCAGAAGTTTTATAGTTATAAAAATGTAAATGTTAAAACTGTTTCAACTAAAACTATGGCATAGCTCTACAGCACTGATGGGCTGGGGCATGGAAAAGGCACAAAGGAAGGTGTGAGAGACAGGGGAAGTGAATAGATAATGTCTGAAATGGAAACATTAAGAAGAAATTGGTAATGGGGATGAAAAATATTAGAAGAGTGATCATAATGATTGTTTTAGAGAAACATGTGTCTTTAAACTGTGTGTGTGTATTTCATGAAAAGTGAGAGCTAAGTTAAAAATATAAGGAAAATGCTTCGGAAAGCAAATCAATAAGAAAGTGAAAGCATTTGTTTAACGAGGAAGTGATGCTTATTCCAAAGAGGTCAAGGCTGAGTAAGCGTGTACCCGGCTGGATCGCTCTTTCTCTGTGAAGCACCTGCTTAGACAATTCTCCACAGGTTCATTTCTAAATCATCTTTGTAACTGGGTGGTTTAATAATTCTACAGTCTTAATCATGGCAGAGGCACTTCATCACCAGGAAATGGATGTCTAGAGCTTTCATGATAAGAAAGTAATGGATATGCTCATTGCTCAGGACCTCCTTCCTCCATCTACCATGAAATAGCACTCAAAGCCAGACACATGTTAAATTCTTTGCAGATTTAAAAAAAGTGATAATAGGCCTCTGTATTGCACTGCAGAGTTGCCTTTGGCAAATATTGTCCTCTCAGGCATTCATCACTTTGCTCCCCAAGCCCTGGACTCAGGTGGGAAGCGAATTGAGCCATTTGTAAACTCCATTAATTACAGATATACAAGAACTATCTTCTCTTACCCTCCTTTCTCCATAAGGCAAAGTGTGATTTGTTCTTTTTCCTGTGACCTACACAATGTAATCTTCCCAAGTAGTATTAACATCTAGAATACACAGCCCCTCAAATGATCGCTGACTTGCTGCTTACCTATCCTAAGAACCAGATAGCAATAACTTTTAAAAAACATCCTTGCCTGGCTTCCTGAGGTCCCTCTAGAGACTCCAAGAGAACACACTAAAAGCATAGAAAACTTACTCTGTTCTTGAGATTCTGAAAGAGCAATTTTTTGAAAGACTGGAGGATTCTTAAGTATTTTTGCCACATGGATTTGTGGGTGTATTGAACTATAGCCATTGTCCTTAACTTCCTGGTCCTATATGCTTTACTTGACCACATTTCTGTGGAAGGAATTCCCTCAAATACCTTTGTACAAGATAGCAAAATAAACTGCAGTGACCAAGAGGTGCCCACAAACTAGCTGATAGAGGGGAATATTCTTAGACTTTTATTCTACCTTTCCCCTTAGTCTGGGTTCCAATTCTACTCACGTTCCATGTACTCCAGGCCAATGAAAAGAAACAAAAGCAATGAGAAGAGCTGACCATAGGTAAAATGGTCACATGTGGCCCTTGGCCCTCTGACTTCCATTATCTGTATCTTTTAGGTTCTTCAATGGCCATATGGCTGTACAGTGGCTGATGACATTACAGTCTGGTTTAGGGGAATTAGCAGAACCCAGAAGCCTGTTATCAGGAGACAGGCTTCTCAGACTTGAAGTAGGACTTCTGGCTTTGGCTATAAATCCTTAGAATTGACTGGGAGCAAAAAGAGAGAAGCCTACTAAATTTAAAAGAGCCGTATTGCCAGAGAAATCTCAAACCTGGCTAACAGCTGGTGACTGCTCTTATATCTTCTGTGGGGTCCAGAAATGGAGCCAATAAGAAATAAGCCACTATAGTGGTGTAACTTCCACAGTGGGTGTTCTCTCTCATGCCTACCTTCAATGTGGCCGTGGAAGAGGAGGGTCAAGGGAGCTCCTCTTAGCATATCTGGGACATAAAGACTCACTTCGCTGCCCAAGCAGGAAGTTCTTGCAGATTCAATATGTAATATGAACTGGTGATCACTAGTGTTGTTTCCTAATATCCTTTTTCCCCCAAAATGTGAGTTTTTATTGCTGTTATTCTTCTGCTTCTCCACCACTTTATATTGCATGTGTTGAGGATGAACAATGCATCGTTCAACCACACACTGAGCTGCACGTGGACGGATGGAATTGATGGCACATCATCCAGAGGGGTGGGACGTGGGCACTGAAGTAGTGCCTGGATTTGATTGTGGATTGCCTTCTTCTGGGGAAGGAGTGACAGTGTTTCAGCTAGGCAGAGCACTTTAAAAAGTGTTTGCATGAGAAGGACTGTGTTTATGCATGTGGACAGCGAAGGTGTACCATGGCAGACATTGTGAGAGTTCCCCAATGATTATTTTCTCCCTTCACCATTACAAGCAGTCTTGTGATTTGGGTAAAATGTCCCCCTTCCTTAGCTTCAGAGAAGGGCCCTGATTAATCTAAACTAATAAAGACAATTTTGTCCCTTTTGCTACAATGATTGTTTCAGAGATAGCTTGAGGCAGTCCTAAAGCAAATATATAGATAACATGTATATATATTTTATGAGGAAGCCTGTAATTTTAGTTGCAACAGATAGAAATTTTGTTACCATGAGTAGTAGATAAATTCAATCATCTTTTCATCCATGTTCAGAACTCAAATCCTCTGGCTGAATATCTGCTTGAAAGTCACCATCCCAGTCTCTGGCTACCGGGGGTCAGGAAGGCAGGATCTGGCCTCGTTAGATTCTGAGTGTGGGGTGGGCAGCATCACTTACCACCCACCAACCCACCACACAATACCAGGGAGGCAACTCTACAAAAGGGAATCTGGATGGTGTTAGGAAGGGGGAATGAATTTTGAAAGACCAATAAATGACACATCCACACCCACGCCTCTTTGCTCTCAACCCCAGACATCTATATAACTAACAATTAACAAAGCCTTAAAAAGTGCTAGTTGATAAAAGCTTAAAGAATTAACCTTAAAAGTGTACAACAAACATATATTAAGCATGAATAATAATCCAACAACCCCTTTTAAGGTGAGAGATCTGAGGCTTATATAGATAGAAATCATTTTCCCAGCGTCACTCAACTAATAAATGGAAAAGCTGGAATTCAAACTCAGCTCTGCTTGACTCCAAACTCATTCCCATGCTATGATGCTGGGGAAGTCCAAGATGCAAGTGGGACAAATGTCACTGACCTGATGCTTTTATGGGGAAAAAATTACCACATTAACTAGCACACTGTCATTGTGAGGGCCTACATAAGAAATTTAAGAAATTTAGACTAAACCTGGAAGAACTAGGTCTACTTGCCACAGATCATGGGACACATAGAATAGATGGGGAAAAAGGTTAGCCAGTTTATTCAAGACTGAAGAGAAGGGAGGTTTCCCTAGCACTTTCCTTGAAAAGAATCAGGAGAATGTGGGCAGGGAAGTTTCAAGCTTGCTACAATGACTTGAACCAAGAAGTGATCAAACTTTCAATATTCTTCAGGTTCAAGTCTTTAACCCCTGACAGTTTGTGGGATGTGTGGAAACAGAAGGCAAGTGTAGAGCCTTATGTTCCTTAGTGTGGACATAGGACCTACCAAAAGGGTTTCTACGTAATCAATTTATCAATTAAAAAGCATGTAACTACACACATAGATACATTTCTGACTGCATGGACCACTATTTGAAAGTGCTCTTTCATCACGCCATTCTTATTTAGCTGCCCTTAGGATTAGATCTACCAACAGCAAATACCTGTACAAGTTTTCACAATTTTATTAGATATTATTGAAACCAGAAATACTTTTAGGATTCCAAACAATGAATTTATACAGTGGGATTTTAGGCTTTGGGGTTGTTGGAGCACATATTTGAGGGGGCCCAATGTCACCATATAGTAGTGACCTATGGCTGAGGATATGTTTGCCTGTGAAGTTCCTCTATTTGACATTTCTAAAAATCTCATTTAGTTTGTTTATAATACTGTGATGAGGAAACTGAGACACAGAGACATAATATCTGTTATTCACTTTCATAGCACTGTCAACATTTCTTCCTAACACTTACTGTAGTTATCACTAGATAACTACGCGCATGATTAAGAGTTCAGTGTCTGTCTCCCATTAGAGTGTAAATTCTACCAGTACAGAGTCTGCGTCTGTATAGTACATACTATTTCCCGTCATTGAGCCCAGGGCCTGCATGTGGAAATGTCAATGATCCTTGGTTACATCAATGAATGAACAAAGGGAAGCAGGTGACCTGCTCAAGGACGCACAGGATCAATAGCTGAAAGGAAGTAGAAGGGTGGTTGTGAAAGGAACTAAGAATTCAAGTCCTAAGTTAAATGCAGCTTTTTTCTCTAAATGGAAATGAGACCAATTCTTTTGAGTCAAATATCATTTTACCTTATAAAACAGACTATGGGTTGACTTGCAATGCTAGAGGTAAGTTTACAAATAGAATTCTATGACTTGATAAAATAGTTCTGTACCGAATGCTGTGCCTGGTTGGAGTGAGTATTGATTACAGTAGGGACCAGAAAAGTTATTGTTAAAAACATCATTTTGTTCCAAAAGCTTGTACACATCAGTGTTTATAATGGCATTATTCATTATAGCCAAAAGACAACTCCAATGTCTAATTAGCTGATGAATGGATAGACAAAATGTGGTATGTCCACATGATGGAATATTATTCAAAATGAATGAAGTACTGATACATGCTACGACATGGATGAACCTTGAAGATACTGTACTAAGTAGAAAGCCAGATGTAGAAGCCCACATAGTTCATGAGTCCATTCACATGAAATGTCCAGAATAGGCAAATCCATAGAAGTGAAAGCAGACTATTAGTTGCCAGGTGCTTGGGGGAGAGGACAAATGGAGTGACTGCCTAATGGGGTCTATGGGGTTTCTTTTTGGAGTGATGAAAATCTTTTAGAATTAGTGGAGATAGTTGCATAACATTGTGATGTACTAAAAGCTGCTGAATTAATTGATTGTACACTTAAAGTGATTGAAATGATGAATTTTATGATATGTTATTTTTACCTCAATTAGAAAAATTAAATGGCAAAAAAGCAAAAAATGTATATTTGCTGTAAACTGCTATTTGGAGGAGGAAAAAATGGAAACTGCTTTTAAAACATAGGTTTAAAGACTTTTCTTTGGCTGGGAAGTAATTTTTAATATTAATCGAACATTTGGCTATTCAATCTAGGCTCTGTCTTCATTAATCATCATGATGGCAAATAGCAGTATCTATTATTAAACAAACAGTGGTGTCCACTCAGTCTTTCTGGGTTAAGACTGCAACTTGGCCACTAAATGTGTTCCCTTTGGCAAATTAGCTGGACTCTCTGTATCTCAGTTTCCTTACCTGAAAAAATGAGTATCATAGTAATAATGTCTACCTCTACTGAAATAGTGTATGTCAGTGTTTCTCGACCCTCGGCTGCACATTAGGGTGCTGCCTGTTTATGTTTGTTTGTTTAGCTAAGTTCCCAGGTCGTTCTAATGTATAAACAGGATTGGGTATATGAAAAGCATGTTAGTTCCATGCCTGGCACATGGTAAATGAAATAAATGATAGTTTTATCATGTTTAAGGACTTAGCCAACACCTATACATGTCATTTTATAAGATTAAAGTATGTCTGTCATAGCATAAAAAGGGATGTGGGAGATTGGAGGGAAAGTATGTATTTCCACAGAAATTTATATTGTGTTGAAAAAGAGCATTATACCTTCTATAGTCAATTGGTAGATTCTTTTATTTTAGTAGAAGCTCTCTACTGTTTGTTTAATGGAATATCCCTATGTGACTAATTTACCTCCTATTTTTGAAATATCCTTATTTTATTAGCAGTTTGTATATTTTCAAGAACCATTCTGCTTTTGGTGTGAAGGCATCATTTTTTTAAAAATATGGATAACACTGTTTAGAAATACAAACACACAAAACTTCACTTCCATAATTACATGCATATAAAATACAGTATCCCTGGCTCAAGTACATTCATTCAATTGTGTTGCTAAAATGAAATCTGGGGAACTGGGAGACTTCAGCTTCTCACTTACTCTTACTGGGAGTTCCTTTCCTCATTGGTAAAACAAAGGGGTTGAACCAGATGATCTGTAAGTTTCCTTGTATCGCTAACATTCTGTGAGCCAGTGAGGACACCCTGGACTTTGTGCTCTTAGGTTTGGTGACAGGTTGCTTTGTCATCCCAGCAGCACACGGACGCTCAGGAGCTCTCCTCCTGGTCACTGGGCTGAGAGCAGTGACTCTCTCTGCTACGAGGTCCCTGAAGTGAGCATCTTCCCACGCGGTCTTATTTTTTTCTGATGTAATGTTCTGCTTCTGATGTCCTTTCTTTCACCTTGTTTGGCTTTTATTTTTATGACTCTACTAGCTAAGGGTAAACCAGCAGTTCTCATTGGGCCTGGCAATCCCCCCAGGGGATATTATGCAAATTTGTGGGGATTTTTGACCTTCTAGTATAGTCAAACCTGAATATTTACATGTGGAAAGACACTTTTTTTAAAATCATAAATTACTTTAAATTTTTTTCTTTATATAAGATGGATGATATTATATATATTTTAAATTATATGGATGGGTCAGTCAGTTACATGTCCATGAATTTCACTTTAGAATAGTACAGGGGCACAATGAAATACCTGTTATAAAAAGAGTCTGGTGTGGTCCAGGATCACTATTACAAACATACCCTGAGGCCTGCTTGGATTCCAGTGGGGAGAGAGAGAGGAAAGAGAATGCTTTGCATTTGTAGGTAATGCTCAGCCGGCACTGCGCTTTGCTCTGCACAGCCAGCTAGCTCATGCCGTGCATGCTTCAGCCATCTACCGTAGCTGGTATTATTCTTCTCCCTTTCACAGAAGAAGATACAGAGGCTCAGGGAAGTTTATGAACTTGATTCATTCATCACATAGTTTAATGCCTACGATGTGCATCAAAGCATTTGGGATAGAGCTGGGAACAAGAAAAGACATAATTTGTGTCCTCAAGGAGCTTACATTTTGGTGAAGGAAAGCTAATGGAGCAAACCCATAAATAAATAAAAGTCAGATGGTAACGGACTTCATGAAGACAGCTGAGCGAAGTAGTGAAGTGACTTAATCAAACTTGCCCAAAGTACCGTAGTCAGTGAAGGGGGAAGGTTCTATTTGGACGTTGACATCATTTTTGGCCGCGCTACTGCAGTATTACCACGTTGCAAGGTCATCACTTCTTTTAAGGCTGTCTAGCAAAATACCAGAATGTGTGCATGAAAGATTCAGGAGAAAGAGCTGTTCAAAGCAACTATTACTGGATTTTTTTCTTTTTGCGTTCCTGTCAGATGAAGATTTTTTTTTTTACCCACATGACACTGGTAGTTACAACAGTTCCTGGTTCGGTATTATGCAGTATTTGGGTATGTAATATACTAACATTTATTAGAATGCATTTCTAAGTAAATAATGTTAAATGCTTTTCTGATTTCTTGAGTATGATTTTCAGAAACACCTCAGTTTTTTCCCCTGTGGCAATGTATCCGTCATACCCAACTTCTGATAAATGTATCCACTTTATGAAATTAGAAAAAAATGTGTGCTTAAAACGGTTATAGATATTATTACAAATGAAATAGCAGGGGTTTGGGGCCAGACATTTGGAAGGGTGATTATAGTCATTCTGTGGATAAGTATTAAAGAAATCATAAAAAGCAAACAGCAGTTAAAAAGGGGGGGGGGCGAGGTTACTGCACTTAAAGTCTAGTCTGTGAGAAACCATGGAAGAGCTTTTTGATACTAAAACACTTGGAAAGTCATGTTCTGTCCTCAAGAAAAAAAAAAAATCAGGGTTAGAAAATCTAGTGATTGCTATTATTAAAGATTAGAAAGACCCAAGTTCTTTATACATCTTAAAACCTTGTTCGAGTTATGTATTTTTTAGTACACATAATGATGAGTAAAGGTTACATTTGATTGTTTCATTAATGATTTCCACTCTCTAGGAAAAAGCAGAATGGTATGGAAGGGAGAGTGCTTCTCCTAGGGGTCCTGGTTATTGGTGCCAAGGACGTCAGCCCTGGGCTGCACAGCCACAGACCCAGTAGTACTTCTGATGCTGCGACTATTTTCCTAGGAGAAAACAACTTTCAAGAAGGAATAAAAAGCTTCAGAAGGACAAGCTTTGTAAAACTTATGAAATAATGACATTGATCATATCTCCACTTATGTATCATGCAGAGCTTGTGTAAACTCTTATATAGAACTTGTTTATTGAAAATATGTTAAATACCTGGTCCTCTTTTTCACTCATTCTTCAGCTCTTACATGATGTTCTTCAAGATCCCCTAAAAAACAGATACCCCCACAAAAGAAATAACCTCATGTTTCCTATTTAAAATGTCTACAGCAAATAAAAGGTGATTTTTTTCACATATGTATATTCCATGGAATTTTCTCTACTCTTATTCTTGACTGTCTTTTATCTTTATAGATGCTCAATATTTTGACAAAAGCCAATCTCACATTTCTACGTTTAGTATATTGCTTTAAAGGCACACTTTTCCCTAATAGTAATTACCAGTCTTACAATGAACAGCATGGTTAATTTCTCAAGCAGCATAACTTGCATTGATTTCATAAATTTGAGGGTTAATTTTAAATTGTTTTTGTAATAATTTTTTAGTATTCACGACCAAATCTGCACTGGTCAGCTTAGACTCTGGGGAATTCAATATCTGTCTTGAACACTCAGTTCATCGTTTGCAACTATATTGGCCAACTTGCAAATTTATCTGTAGTATGCCTAGATGGTTATGTAGCAGAAGCAGCTATTCTCTGGGGGCTCATGTCTCTTCTCTACCAATCAGAATGCAGCTCGTGATTCATTAGGTTTGTTGGCTAGATTATTTAACTTAATTCAATATAAATTATTTAATTCCTAAAGCCTTCCTGGTATTCAGTATGAATGAAACAATTATTCCTGGACACAATCATCGAAATAACACCACACAGTTTTATCAAGCCCCAAGATAGTCGTTAAGTCCCAGCTATCCACTGCTTTACATAAACTACTCATGCTGAGTTTTTGAGGGTATAATGTTACTGAAATTGTTTGGATTCAATAAGGGACTATATGTTATTGTATATTTAATGAAAGAACTTCCCAATTATATAGCAATGTGAGAAATCATAAAATATTTCTAGGTAGCAACTTTGCCCTTGTTTTGATAGCTTCCTTTCTTTTGTTATCTATTCTTGTCCGTGGGGAAAAGAACGATTCCATTTTTTCCAAATGTAAGATTACTGCTGAGAAGCATTCCTTTAGGCTAATCATCTCTTGACATCATTTCTAGCTGGTCAGTGGGTGGTGGAAGAAGCATATATGGCCAGTATATTTTCCCTCTTGAATGTAATTTATATGACATGTGTCCCCAGAGCGTCCTTTGTCTTAGTTGGGTTTCCTCGGAATAGACTCTGAGGCAGAGAATTGTGTGCTTCCTGTAGGGACGTGGGGAAGTTGGGATTGGTAGAGGGAGAAGCTTGGTGTGATGCCTTTGCAACTGAGGTTCAGGCAATCCCACGGGGCACTCTGCAGCTGGGATGGCCCTCACAGGTGTCCTGAATTGGGGCAAGAGGGTTGGGCCTTTGTATCCCTGCCTCAACCAATCGTTGGCTGTGGGCTGGTCTCTGGGAGGGGGCATGACCCTGAGCCAAAGGCAACTTCCAGCAAGCGGGCAGCAGCCAATATTCCCAGCAGCTGGAGAAACGAGTGGCTCATTGCTAAGGGGAGACCTTGGAGTGCCACCTCTGCATGACCCTCATTTCAAGGACAACCTGGGTGAGTAATACTCACAGAGACGAGGTCTGGAGGAGCAGCATTATGTCTTTTCCACTGAGACTTGTTCCTTTCCCCTCAACAAAGCTCACCTTAAATCTGTAAAAATGTACAGTATTACCCTTCTTTTCCCTTTCCCTTCTCTCCGTCTTTTGTCCTAAACAAGGCCAGGAATGCAGTAAGGTAGACTCCAGAGAATTTTAGCCCTGGAGAACTGTGTAGTGCAGTTCCTGGGAGACCAAGCTGGAAACGTAGGAGGTGGAGTTACCAAGGTCTGCATAGAGACTCGTGAGTAAAAGGGCACTTGAAAAAGGAAAGAAGGAAAAGAACCAGAAAGAAGATGTTTAGTGTAAGAGGGATCATAGGTCACAAGCTGCAGTTCATTCCTTTTGCCCCTTACTCCTCACTGAAGCAAGCAAGGGCACTGGTGTACTCACATTGGCATTTCTCTAGCTAGCCACACTTAACCCCCCTCTCCAAACTTAAAGAAGGCTCCTTACAGCTCTCAGGTAGAGGCAAAAGATAGTTTTTGTTATCAAGATCTTCCCTCCCTGCCCAGTCCCTCCACAGCTCACACCTGTCCTACTGCTTGCTTTGCCGTGATCCTTCTTTCATTCATTTACTCATGGTCACTAATCTCTTTCTTCATTGACTGAACTCCTACTATGTGCCAGTTTATTTTGGATATACCGATTCTTAAGCGATTGCCTGGAACTTTGGGCCCTTGTTTTGCTTCCCTTCTGGTTCTTGTCTCCTCACCTGACTTCTGACTCAGCTGGTGCTGATCTCTGCTCTCCATGTAGGTGTTAGATTTGATTGCTCCTCTCGTTTCTGATCAGAAACCACTGGTCTTTGCTTGACAAGCCTGGCCAGATATCTTTGTCCTCAGATAAGGCCTGGCCAGTGGTTTCTGAGAACTGCTTTGGCCTTCAAGTCTCAACCCATCTCCTCTTACAGATTCTTCCCTGGCGCCTATGAGCCACTGCCACTCAAGGTGAGCAAAAGGTAAAAGTATCCGTAGGTAAGAATGGCTATGGCAAATGATGAATGGAAAAGCTAGAGTGTGGAGGCTGAGGACAACACTTAGGAATGTGGAAAGTGGAAAACACAAAACAAGGCTAGCAGTTTGTCATTCATAACAAATGTTTAACAATGTTGAATTTTTGTTTTGAGACTTGATTCAATGCAAGTTCCTATTTCAAAGGGAGTAAGTCAACAGATTGAGTATACTTGTTCTGAAGTTTAACATCTATTTAGACTTTTCAACGCATCAGTCCGCCTTGACGCCAACATGAAGGATGGTTGTGTAACCACGTCTGCCTCAGTGTGTTTCATTCATTGGCTCCTTTCACCCCACAACAGCTCTATCAGGAAGTCACTGTTAAGTTCAACTTATAGAGAAGAAAACAGAGGGACAAAGAGTAACTTGCCTTCTACCACCTGGAAATGCATCTCTAAAGCCTGTGCCCTTATCCAGTGTTATCCCACCTGGCTAGAAATGTGCACACAAAGATAATGGCAAAACCAAATTATAAATGATCATTTTGTTTTGAATGCCTTCCTGCCACTCCCTCATGGTTCAGATGCTTCTTTCCATAATCTCTGTCCTGTGTTTTCAAGCCACCGGGCCTCACTTGGTGATAAAGCACTTGCTCTGCAGCTTGAACTGTGGAATCTGCTTTTCTGCCTCAACTTCTTTATTGACTTTCCATATATTTTTTATTTTCACTTGAAGATGTATCTGAAGTCCCTTGACTGTCCATATTAGTTTTTTCCCCTTGCCATGGTTTGTTTTTCATTTAAATTTCATAACAGTGTTATTTGAGTTAGTAAAGATAGAACTTTTATGAAAGACTTAATATTAAAATTAAGTTGCATTGCAGGGTATTATGGGTAAAATTGGAAGGAAGGGCATTTAAAAATCTCTACTGAGTTTCTCTAACCGAGTCTATTTGAGGCTAATGCAATAGCCCGTGCTTGATTTATGATGATATATTCTGACGTATAAAATGCTGTTTGTAAATAGTTTAATAAAAGGCTATTGCTCCAAATTCCAAATTAGCAGTGAAGGTGATTTCTATTAGAGAAGACATTTGTGGAGGATTTTGTTCTTGATGCTTAATAAAGTGAGTTCTTTTTCTCAATTCAATAGGTACTGCTGACTTGTATCACAGCTCTGGGGACCTGCTGTTCTATGCGAAGAATAAAAACATATCTCTGCTCATTGTTTATTTACTACATTTTGGAGTACATATGGCAAAATCATTTTCCTTACAGTTCCCAGTTCAGCTTTTTCTCTTGATTATGTGTTAAAAATCTGTGCGTAAGGTTCCTCAGTATCTCAGTTTAACCATGTGAATCTCCTCTTTTATTAGATGACATTTCTAGTATTTTAATGAGGGTCTGACATTCTCACATGTTACAATTTTGTTTTATTTTTATATTCATTGAAGTGACTTTCATGCTGCTTTTGTGTGCTGCTGATTTACAATTTCTAAAGGTGCTTGGAGACACCTTTTCAGAAAAAAGAAGTATATCAGGAAATCATTCAAGATTCTCAGTGTCGGTGTTCAGAGGAGTGTATTTTTGAAAAAAGGACTTGCAAAGCTTTAAGTGTAGGGATTTTGTTCTGAGCAACATCAAATACTAGATTATTTTGTAATGGCAAAAGCCAAACATGATTTAGACCAGGACTTGCAAACTCAAACACCTGGAGGGCTCAGCAAGTGACATAAGTCACAGACGCAGGCCCAGAGGCCTGTGGAGGGCTGTGACAGCTATGCCTGTCCAAAGAGGACAGCTGTGAATTTGTCTTTTTTGATGGTCACTAGGAGGGAATGTCCAGGGTCATACAATTTTTCAGTATTCCAAGGAAATATGAAAATTTGGATGTTTAGGTGAAATATTCTGACTTTTAACTTTGGCTACTTCTGGTCTAACACTGCAATAGGACACAGGTGCTATGTTCACAGCGAATGGCTGATGCTTCCAAATAGTCAAGAAGGAAGGGTGTGGTTGGAGATTGTCTTTCACGTGATTCAGAAAAACAGACCCTCATCCCAGGAACCTTCAGCTGCCTACCAAGGGCAGAGCACTGTGTGGCCCCATTCTAAGGTGGTAAAAGTGACTAAGCTGCACCCTCATTTTTTAAAGAACCCACAGTCTAGAGGGAGTTCTAAGACATGACAAACCTAACTAAAATGTAGAGTGAAGTCAGGTAAATTCCAAAAGGGATAGTCAAATGAAATTCAAAGGAGGGAGAAGTCACATCTGGTTGGTGAGACCACGGATGGACTCATGACATTAAGATGAGCTTTGACAATGAATATAATATTGTCATAGATGTGGGCAGGAGGACATTCCAGGTAGAAGAAACAGAAGAGCTGAAGTTGGAGGGGGAATGCTCAGAAAGCAGGAACTAGACAGGTGTGAGGCAGGACAGCTGTTGGCGGGAAGGCAAGAAAGGGAGGCCTAGTGTACGTTATGGATGACATCGAGTGCTAGACAGAGGAGTTTACACAATAATCTTGGTAGACAAAGGCAAGCCATTGATGCTTTCTGACTTGGAGAGTATCATGCCTAATATTTTCTATAGGTGAAATGTTAAAGAACAAGATGGCAAAACAGGAAAGAGGGGGCTCTTTGTCATTTACTCAGAGTCTGATTTTAAGCTCATTTTTGGTTGAATATTTTGTCCTCTTGATTGTAGTTTACTTTTTCATTCCCAGATAAAACATTCAGAAGCATCTGGCCCTGAGAGATGGAGTCCACGCCCAGGTGACTACACTATGGTTCTCCAGCTGGTGTGTCGGTCTGGCGTGTTCAGCTTCGATGGTCTCCTTGCAGCAGACTGCAGGTTCCCAAGGACCTCTCCTCCTTCTCCTGGCTACTAGAAGTATATTCCAGGCAGAGGAAACAGTAAGTTGCAAATACCACTAGGAGGGAGCACACCTAACTGGAACATCTTGAGTGAGGCTGAAGGGGGGGGTGTCAGAGTCACCAGATGAGATCAGAGAGGTGATGGCCACCAGCTCAAGTGGGACATTGTGACTACAAGAGTTTGGCTTTTCTCTTAGTAAGAGGGGAAGCCAATGGAGGGTCTGGGGCAAGAGAGTGATGTGGGGAATTTTGGACTTAATTGAATTTATTTAATTTTCTTATCCTTATTTTCCATCTCTTGCCCTTTTTTGTACTGTTTTTTGGAGATTTTCTCAACTTTGGTTTCCAATCCACCTATGGATTTTTAATTTCTGCCATAACATTTTTAATTTCCTGAAACTCTTTCATATTCTCAGGCTTTGGGATATTCTGTTTTATTTCATGCATATGCTATCTTTTTGCCCCAAAGATATTAATTACAGCTTTTGTAAACTTTCCTTTTCTGCCCACCTTGACTATCCTGTGAAAAGAAAGTGGTTGTTTTAGGCTCTTTCACATCAGAAGCTTTCCTCAACTAAAGTTTAGTTCAAAATGAGGAACTAAAAAGGTGGTCAGAAGTCTTGGCTGTGAATGTGGTGCTCACAAAGAGGTGGCATTTCCAGGATGACAGGGTGGATATCTAGATACTTGTTGGAGGCATCAAACTGCCAGCAAATATTTTTTTTTTTTTTTTGCTCTTTACAGCTTTAATTAAATCCCAATGACATAGTTACATTTTATTTATTTTTATTTATTTATTTATTTATTTTTATTTCATCTTATTGTTATGGGGGATACAGAATTGCAGGTTACATACGTTGCCCACGTACCGCCTTTCCCTCCAAGTCAGAGCTCCAGGCGTGTCTGTTCCCCAGGTTGTGCGCGTTGCACCCATCATGTAGGTATCTATCCCTCCCTTCCCCACCCCCCCTTCCCAAGTCAGCACCTTCAAGTGTTACCATTCCCCAAACGGTGCGCAATGCACTCATTGTGTAGGCATACCCCCATCCCCTCCCCCACCCCCCACCTCAGTGTGATATCTGATTGGTGTCGTTCCCAGATGTGTATTTAGGTGATGTTCAGGGAAACCAATTTTCTGGTGAGTACATGTGATGTTTGTTTTTCCATTCTTGGGATACTTCACTTAATATAATGGGTTCCAACTCTCTCCAGGAGAACCATAGAGATGTCGTATCTTCATTATTCCTTATAGCTGAGTAATATTCCATGGTATACATATACCACAGCTTACTAATCCAATCATGTATTGATGGGCATTTGGGTGGTTTCCACATCTTTGCTATTGTGAATTGTGCTGCTATAAACATTCGGGTACATGTGTCTTTGTTACAGAATGACCTTTTTTCCTTTGGGTATATGCCCAGTAATGGGATTGCTGGGTCAAATGGCAGGTCTACTTGAATCAAACTGCCAGCAAATATACATCTTTTCTCTAGGGCTGATCAGTATGTCCAGGGAGGAGAAACCATCTAATCTCATGCGTAGGATAGAAGAGGAAGAAGTGGAGAAGCTGTGTATAAACCTGGAGTTCAGATTTCTGACTCCAGTGAAGATAGGGGACTGGGGACCTCAGGGGAAGATTGTGCACTTTAGTTATACTGATTTCAAAAGATGCTTCATTTTGTTACACCTCCCACTTCCCAGGGCTTATCAGAGAACCCCCAGGGAGGTTTGTTTGTGTCCATCTTCTGGTAAACTGCTACATCCTTCATGTCCCTGAAGCAGATTCAGATGCACCTTATTGAGGAGGGAAGAGGCCACAATCGTGATTGTCTCAAAATTCCTTTGCGGTTCTCTCCCTGAAGTGGAGGCCTAATGTCACTGCAGAGATGCCCTGTCTGCTCTGCGGCTGTGCAGGCTCACAGTGTCCAGTGTCCATCCTCAGTGCCCGAATCCTTCATGCTGTCCCCGTGGCCTCTGTGGCAGGTCTCTGCTGACTTGCCCAGGCCTTGGAGGCTCCTTCATCCCATCAGACTCAAGATGAGCTAGGGGGCCCTAACCAGACTATCTTAGCCTCAAGTATTTGAGCTGAAACAAAATGTTAAAAGAGGACCCAACCTGTAGTCTAGAAAATTATGCTAATAGTATTAATTTCCTGGTTTTACTCCCATACTATAGTAATATCCCACCATTAGAGGTAGCTGGGTGATAGCACTTCACTGTACTATTTTTTAGAGTCTTGTGAGTCTATAATAAGTCAAAATAACAATTTACTCCAACCTTCCAAAGTAAGGTGTTGTACCACTCAAAGAGGACTTGCATGGGAGGTGGACAAGAACTCCTTTGTGACTTGTAGTTGACCACTCAACATCCAGCCTGTAATAGAAGTTGGAGAAAACAGGAAAGAAGTTAAGAGCTAGAATTCAGGGATAGAATTTCAGTAGAGAGATTGGTGATGTGAGTTTGCACATCACCTCCCCTTTCTAGGGAACCTAACCCTACAGACCATCTAAGTGCTTCTTCTCAAACATAGTGTCATTTTATCTAAAGACAAATTCCAATTTCCACCCTCAAATCTGGCTTGGAACCCTTCAGATGTCTGTTTCTAGCATCAACAATTTGAAATCCAATCTCCACCATGGGCCCCCGTATATAAGATTTTGGAAGAACCCTAATTTAATGAAGTCTTTGTCAGCTGCTGCTATGAGATGAATGGCTTAAACAACATCTTTTTTCACAGTTATGGAGGCTGGGAAGTCCAGGATAAATGTGCCAGCAGATTTGCTTCCTCATGAGGGATCTCTTCCTGGCTTGCAGACGGCCATCTTCTCACTCTGTGTGTGTGTGTGTGTGTGTGTGTGTGTACGTGCACGCGCGCACACATGTCGAGAGGACATGAGTGCACTTGGGCCTCTTCTTCTCACAAGGGCACTAATCTCATCACCCTCATAACCTCATCTAAACCTGATTACCTCCCAAAGACTTCATCTCCAAATACTATCTCATGGAGGTTAGAGATTCGATATATGAATTTTGGGAGGACACCGGCATTCAGCTCATAACAAACGAGCATGTGAAGAATGCAAAAGTTTGTTCCTTTTTCTAAAGCTATCTCAACACTAAGTGCTATTTAGGATGGCACTTATAATAACATAGAACAAGCTTCATGTTTCTGAGTAATATCTCCAATGGTTTTAATGTACCTCAGATTAAAGTGATTTTAATTGCATGATGAGGGCATTGTGACAATAATGATAATGTAGTCTGTAGCAGCCATAACATGAGATAGAGAAAACAATTACTTTGTGTTTCTTTCTATAATAAAACGTACAAAGTCCCTTAGTCACAACTCTATACCTAGTTTCTAGCACAGAATCTGGCTCATAAATAAGTGCTCAAAAAATGCTGGTAGAATAAATGAAGAATGGTACGACTGGTATTCCTTCCACCTTCCCATTAAAAAACCCCATATACGCTGAACCCTGGCCAGCTCTTTCATCAACCCCCACTTTTCTACCACTGCGCACACCCTGGAGCTTTGGACTTTGAGAGCAAAAGTGAGAGATTATGTGGAGGGTTGAGAGAAGCAGAAGCGGGAGTTCTCCATAATCATTTGAACATAGTGTGGACTCACATCTTACTAGAAGTTAGATTTAAAGGCAGAATGCAAAGCAAATGTGTCACGTACCAAAAATCACCCTTGAAAATTCTTTAGGAAGGTACTGTATCATATATATATATGTTAATATAAAACACAACCAATTTTTCTTCCAGCTTTGGAACAGCCCACTGCTTTCTTCTATATTGGTTGAAATTGGCTTGAATTCAGGAGTTATATTGTATGAAAAATATATTTTTAAATTCTAAAATTAACTCTGTGTGGTGATACACTGTCACTATGAAAAGCACCCCAGGACCCAAACTGCCTGACGGATGGCAACTTTCTACCTTCCCTCTCAGTCCCACATTAGGATATATGACCACTGAGTAGAATGGTGGAAGGAAATCTCATTCTCTCTCTGTCTCTCCTTCCCTTCCTCCCTCCTTCCAATTTTCTTGTTTGACCCAGCATGCATAGTTGATTTCCCTCCAGTTAAAATGCACACATGATGAAATTTCTAGAAGTAAGGGAGGCAAATTGTATCTGACAAAAGCACAGGAGTTTTGCAGCTTGTGCTGATCAGAGCAGGGCTCACGTCACAGACAATGTTGGCAGGGATCCAGTGTGGATCAGCACTCCACCACGGCCACCCTGACCGGAGATGGGACAACTGGCGTTCAACTGTGGGAAACAGAGTCATGTCTTCCTATTTTGATTGCAGGGGTTTCCAAGGAACCCGGGCATCACCACGTACCAAGGTGGGACATGTGTTTGGTGTAGTGGAAGGAATTTGGTTTGGGGAGAAAGAAAAACAAGGGTGGAATCCTAGCCTCACATCTTTGGGCTGTGAGACCTTTGGCAAAGTGCTTGACCAATTATTATGTAGATAATAATACATTATAGGGATGTAGTGAGGATTAAATGAGAACATGTAGATAAGGCATTTAGCTCAGAGGCTAGGATATGCTGAGCACCTAAGACATGGTAGTTTTCTTGCTGCCTCCAAATATGGGAATAAGCCCCTTTCAAGAGGTATGAGTAGAGAGAGGAGTACAATTAAAAAAAAAGCCAACAAAAATCCAAACAAATAGAAAGTCACCCTGGCTAATATCCCTTGGGTACCATGCAATCAGATGAGATTTAAGGACTGGCCAAGAGGAGGAGGCTGGTAGAGAGCACTGGCCCGTGGTTAAGGGCCCGGGCTCCTGGCTCTGGGTGTGCCTCGGCCAAGGCCTCCCTTCCCTGTTTCCTTACCAGTAAAATAGGGACCTGGACCATCTCTAAGGTGCCTTCCAGTTCTGAGACAATGACACCCTGTTGCATCTTTCCTCAAAAACTTTCAGTGGCTCTATAATGCCTTCCGAATTTATACCAATTTTTTTGGCTAGTCTTAAAGGTTCACCACAAAATAGGTACAGATTCCCTTTGTAGTTTTTTCTCCTACTCTCAGCTACAGCAAATTATCTCTTCCTTGTCTGTTTCTGGCACTGTTACCTCTTTTCCTTTGCTCTTGCTGTTTCCTCTTTGTGAAGTCTCTTCCCCTCTTCATCTGTGAGGTTCTTCCCACCCTTCAAGGCAGGCCATGCAATGCGTTTCCAGGAAGCCCTTTGTTTCCTCCAGGTGTCTGTGCTGTAGGTGTCAGCTGGCAATGGAGGAACCACGGGGCAGCGGGGCACAGGGGCTTCCTGTCACTTTGCAATCACACATCTGACCATTCCTGGCAGTTCTGCCATTACAGCGGCCTAGCTGGTGTCATCTCTGCAGGGAAATGTGTGGACTTGGCTGGTAATTGAGGGAAAGACCCTTTAAACGATGCTTTTGTAGAGCTCTGAAGGAAAAGTGCTGCTATTCACAGTCAGGTTCTGGAAACAGTGAGGCGTAGATGACATTTCTTTTAAGCAATATGCAAAGTTTCCCCCGGAGGAAAGAGATTAGAAGACAACATTAATTATTCTCAAGACTGTGAATCCTGATTTTCACTAATTGCTTAAATTTGCCACCTGCCTATTCTGACGGGTGACATTCCACTGGTAGGAATCCAGGCCTGCAGAGAGAAAAATCTTTTTTTCTGAAAGGGCCTGCTGGACTTCTCCAACGTGTCCAGTGCACAAGAAGGCAGAGCGAGAACTCAAGCGCTCCAGTGGGGAAGTCTGAGTCTAGGACCCTCAACCACCATTTCTCACCAGCAGTGAGGATTCAAGAAATCCACTCCACCATCTACCATCGCAGGCCGGAGCATGGACTCTGGAGCCACATTCTCTAGGTTCAAATCCCAATTTCCACGCCCCACACTGGCCTCGTGACCTTCAGCAAGTCACCTAACTTCTCAGTGCCTCAGCGCTTTGGCTGCATGTGAAGCCTGTTCCAGGAAAGACCAGATCTGCCGCCGCTCCCTCTGCCTGAGCCTGCAGTGCATGTTGTCAGCACACCCTGATAGGAGGGGCTAGACCAGCCCTACAAAAACCTGTTCCAGAGGCTGCGCTTGTCTCCCACGTTGCCCTCAGAGTTTTCAGCCCCCTTTTCAGTGGGCCCATCTCCTAGATGACCTTCGGGGATCCTCACCATTCTGTGCTCTGTGGCCTCACAGTTTTTTGGGTGAAGATCGGTAACATGGGTCAGGTTAACAAAAAGTGTGAGGCAGCTACAATACACTGCACCATCCTCCCACTTCCACCCCTGCTAGTACCTATCGTTATAACTTGTTTTTTCATTCATTCAGCCAGTATCTATTAAGCATCTACAGGATACAGTGGGCTAGTCACATTAACAAATGTCTGAAACTTGAGGCAGTGCAAATGTGACCTCTCCAAAGCATACATAATACATAATTCCCTCAACTTATATTTATTAAGCATGAGTCAAACCTGGGTTTGCTCTTATCCAGCCTGTCTACTGTAGTCTCAGCTATAGTGTATGATGAGCAGTCAAGCGGGAAACTTGGGGAGAATTTAGAAAGGGCGGCTAATCCAGAGCTAAGGCTCGAGGAAGGAGTGATCTCTGCAGAAGCTCTAAAGGCCTGGAAAATGAATAGGAGTTTACCATCCCAAGAGCGTGGGGTGAGGGAGGGTGGGGAATGTTCCAGACAGGAGGATGGCACCTAAAAGTCTGGATGAAAGAGCCAGCACAGCCCAGCTTGGGGACCTGGAATAATGACTTCTGGATAGAGGAGTAGATCTGCGGAGGAGTCTGAACTTGAACTTCAGGGTGAAGGACGGCTGTTGAGGTTGTGAGTGAGAGAGTTTCAAGATGATATTTGGGTTTTAGAAAGACTGCTCTGGGCACAGCAGGAGGCTGAGCGGAGGAGACCCAGAGTGGAGGCAGCGGTCAGCCCTGCCCCCTCAAGGCCACACCGGCACCGAGGCGATGAGGGTGGGTGAGAAGAGAGCACAGGACTCACTGTCAGACCTGAGTTCTAAAGTCAGTGTTGTAAATGACTGATTGTGACTTTGCGCAATTTGGCCTTTGCAGGGTTTTCTCTTCTATAAAATGAAGACTTCTAAAGTCATAGAACTCTATTCTGTGTCATTTTTAAGCCCTCCTTATATGAGCTGCTTTTTCTTTTTCTTTTCTTTTTTTTTTTTTTTGGCATTTTTAATTTTCTATCTCAGTCTCTCTCAGTTTGCTAGAGCTGCTGTAAAAACAAAAACAAAAACCACGGACTGGGTGACTTAAACCACAGAAATTTATTTTCTCAAGGTTCTTGAGGCTGGAAGTCTGAGATCAAGATGTCAGCAGGGTTGGTTTCTCCTGAGGCCTCTGTCCTTGGCTTGCAGATGGCCACCTTCTGGCTGTGTTGGCAGGTGGCCTTCTCTCTGTGTGCATGCGTCCCTGTGTCTCCTTGTGTGACCTAATCTCCTTTTCTTATCAGGGCCCCACTGAGATTGGATGGCCCTAAAGACTTCATTTTAACTCAGTCACCCCTCGAAGGCCCTATCTTCAAATGCAGTCACATGCTGAGGTACTGGGGGTTAGGGCTTCAACATAGGAGTTTGGGGGAGACACCATTTGGCCTGTAACATTCTCCCTTTCACTTTGTATACCTGCTTTGATATTAAAACATGCTGAAACTAGAAACATCTGGGCTCATTTGGAGGCACAAACTTCCCTAAGTTTTGCTTCTCTTTTCTGTGCCTTTTCTGAGTTTGATCCTCATTCTTTCACTTACTGATGGTGATTATTTGGGCCATGCATCTGTGGGAAAAACCAGGGCTAGCTTTTCTTCTACACTAGCTTTTTTTCCTGTAGTAAAAGAATGTCTGAATTCTCTGCTCTGCGATATTAAGCCTTGTTCCTTCCTTTGTTTAGTTCTAGTCTTTACACCCCACTGAGATTGTTACTTCCTGGCTGAGCTTGTTTTCTTTCACATCGCCTTGGCTGTGTGGAGTAACTTCCATTGGATCTATATCCTCTGCTTCCTCTCCTCCTTCAAAATTGTTGCTAAAACCCGCTAGGATCTGCAAAAGCTCATTGCATTAATGTTCTCCCAGTGTTTCTTGTCATCAGCCAAACTGGACTTGCTCACACATTTCAATTGCAGTCTCCTTAAGGCCAGGATTTTATTTCATTTTCTTGCTTTTGTCCACTGTGTTTTAGCGGCTCAAGAGGGCTACACATCCCTGGCACCCCATGAATAAATAAAATCACACACTGTATTAATGCCAATAGGGCATGCTCTCCTCTACCTGCCTACCGAATGAACTGCTCTTTTTGACTATTTTGCAAAATCATAACAACTCACTAGAGGTTTCTTCCCACCTACCTGATTCCGAGCCCAGTGAATTATAAACATATTTTATTTAACAAATTCATTTTTATTACTACAGTCAGCTCCTATCACAATAGTTAAGGTTCTGTTTGCAGGTTCATAACTCGGCCATAAAATTTTGCTTCAGGCAGATACTTTGGTCTAATGACTCTTGGCACAAAATGTCATTATTAGAATCTCTCTCTTTTAACACCAAAGAGAGTAAAAAAAAAAAAAATACGTTGACTTTAAAAAACCCCAGCTTTTCAAACTCTACTAGTTTGTATTAAAGAAATGCTCCTTTCCTACCCTAACAAAAAGGAAATGCCAAACCTCAGCTGTCAAGATTTGTAAAAGCAAAATAGTTTCAAACTTCCTCCTCCTGTTTCTCAGTGGGGTTGCTATTGGCATTTGCAGGGGGTGGGGGACAAATTTCTTTGTGCAAAGCAGAGCATGCATTTAGCATTCCCGGTGTCCATGCACCTGCTACCTGCCCTTCCCCCTGCCCCCATAAACTGGGGAGGCTCCACACTTTGTGCCTTCTCTGTTTCCCTCATTTTCCCAAAAGACTGCGGCCTCCCAACTTATGACAACTGTAATAAGGTGCTAGAGTAGGTTCACTTGGTTACCTGGTTAGGCCATTGGTAAAATGATGAAATTGCAGAGGTCTATCCTCAGGAATTTTCAGTATGCCCTTTTTCTCACCTTTTCCCTTTTCTGCAGGCTTCCCTACAAATCTGCAACTACCCGGTTGCCCTTTGGATGCCCGAGTCACTCTTAGCAGTCTGCTGGCTGAGACTTGCTCTTTCTCCATGCATCCATCAAAATGTATCTGCCTTTCACCTACGCTCTCAGGGCCCTATTTTCTGGCCAACATGGTAGTTATTACATCAAGCAAACCTTGATAATGGCTCAATTTTTCATACCTCTTAGCAGGGGAGATAGTCCAGGGATGCAACAATTGGCTTGGCACAGGCACTGACAGATTGGAATGGACACAAGTGGAGGCTCCGCACCATGATGTTAGTTACTGTTTCAGTTCCTGGCTCTCCAGGTGGTGAGGGGGGACCTGGGGGAGGGGCTGGTGTGGATTAGGTGATGAAGAGAAGGCACTGGCAGGTTGGGGTAGTTGCTATTGGAGAATTAGGGTACGAGTTCTTCACTACATTAACGACTGATGCTGCCTTGAGGTGCTGCTCTAAAATCTTAAGGCTTTTGCATTTGAACAGGAGACTCCAGGGTTCTTGTTCTTGAGGCCTCCTTCTAAAACAAAGAATAGAAGTTTAGCTATGATGCCATGGTAGTGAAGAGTGACTTTTGACCTGTAAAATTTTTAAGTTTGTATATAGTCAACTTTATATACTTTTTTTTAATTTCAGGATATTATGGGGGTACAAAAGTTGAGGTTATGTATATTGCCCTTGTTTCCCCCCTCCCCCCCCCCCGCCCCCGCCCCCGCTCCGTGAGTCAGAGCTTCAAGCGTGTCCATCCCCTAGCTGGTGCGCATCGCACTCATTATGTATGTATATGCCAGTTCCTGCTTTATCAGTCAAATACTCACGTATATTTTCCTTTTAATGATATCACGAATGACATTTATTCTGGTGTATGGTGTGATTTGAGAATTGAATTTGATGTTTTTTAAATAGCCAATGTTCACAACACCATTGTTGAAAAGTCTACGTAGATTGACCTCAGTTTTGGGGCTTGGCTAATACAAGCCCGTTCTTTTGTGGGGTTTTCCATCAGCCCGCACAGTTCCCATTGTTGTGACTTCGTTAACAGATTTGATATTGGAGGAAGCAGAGTTTTCCATTTTCAAATTTTCTCAGCTATTTCTCTGAATAAACTTTTTGTACAGTTTTGTCAAATTCCCTCTCTCCTGTAAACCTCCACCCACCAATCTTATTGCTGCTTTTTAGTAAAAATTGCATAAATGTATATATTTAAGAGGAGATAATTGACATTTTTGCTCTATTCGATCTTTCCATTTAGAAATATACAGTATTTATGTTAAAATGTTTGTTTCTATTTCTCATTAAACTTTTATAATTTTCTTGATGTAGGTCCTACCTATTTCTTTCTGGGTAATTGATATGCACCTGTGTTTTCCTTTTCTTTTTCTGGTCGCTTTTGTTACTGGTATAATTTTCCCCTTGGCACCAGCTCACTGGTTGTGGTGGGGGTGGTGCGTGTCGGGACCCTTCGAGCTGCATCACCTGGTGTCCCGTGCACTGGCTGATGCTGCCAGGTCTTTCCAGATGCTCTCTGGACCACCTGCCCCCAAGATGGCTTCTGATGGGGTACTCACAGCCTGAAACTGACTAGGGTGCTTAAACACGCATTTTGGTACCATGTCGAACTTGCTTCTGGTGAACAGAGCTTAAGAAGAAATAAAAATAATTGCCCATTTTGACTAAAAATGACTTTTTCTTAAATACTCACAATGGGACCCATCTTTGGAGGAGAAGTTCTTGTTAATGATCACAAAAGGCCTCTGAAGGCATGTTCAGTAATGGTTTCTTTTAAACGCCAGTTATTTGCTAAAAGGGAGAGAAGCTGTAGAGGGCTTAAAAGACACCTTTTCTTTTGAAATCTATGGCTTCTTTAAAGTTCAGGGAGAAATGTGTGGCTGCCTGTGCCTTACCTGCATCCTTAATCCAAACAACCAACGAACCTGCTCCAGAAGAAATTCAATTTCCCCCTGAAGGAGAACAAGTGAAGAGAGGCTCACTCAGACTCAGATATGGATTGCCTTGACAAGCTCTCCAAGAGGGAATGAAGCCAGGCAGCGACTGGAGTAGCTTTAGCGTCTGTACTCAAGGTACAACGAGGAAAGAAAGTGTAGCTACGGGAGATGTGCCCCTAAAAGACTCAGGATTGTACATCATGGTAATTATGTCACTGCATAAGTAATCCCAGAACTCAAATATAAAGATTTAATATCAAGTATTCACTTTTCAGCTGACTTGGGGAGGAGGTAGGTGAGGGCCATTACATTTTTGTTGCCAATTAAAACTGTACTTCTCTTCTTTGGGTTAAACAATTGTGGAACTAGAAGATTTCCAAATCATTGGCAAACGTATCAAAGATTAAGCACACCAGTGGCTGCAAGTTTTTACCAATGCACTTTTATTTTGGTCACCCTGAGCTAGGAGATTGTCAAAGTGCCGGGATGCTGGCCTATTAGGATGCTGGTTGACAGCTACACACACGTTGCTTTGACACAGAGCATTAGATGAGGTCACTCTAATGATCTTGGGCCTTAACCCAGGTACATTGTGAGGCAGTGTTAAGTAACTGGGGACAAAGAATTGTAACGTTTGATACTTCTGTTCTTTTATTTGTTCTATTTCTGCCCCTGACAAGGCTGTTGTCCTCCATAACAAGCAGTCGCATTTACTTTTTGACTAAGACAATTGGTCCCTGACCAATGGCATCGACATCTCCTGGGAACTTGTTAGAAATGCCAATTATCAGCCCTGTCTCAGATCTACTGAATCTGAAATTCTGGATGTGTTTTAAAAACCCTCCAGATGTTTGTGATGCATTCAAGTTTGAGAATCACTGGCTCAGGAAATCGCTTCACTTGTTGCTTTGACATCCACTTGCTTTTGGTCTCTGTCGTCTTGCAAGGTAGCCAACATTTTCCTCTATGTCTAGCCCCTCTGGACTGATGCCATCTTTACATGGTCAACCTGTCTTTTTCCATAGATTTCTTTGGAAGACTCTAGGACTGATCTCTTCAGATACACATGTGGAAACACATAAAGACATCTCTCTTTGATGGCTGACCCTGGAGTCAGTCTGAACCTCAGAACCTAGGTCCTCTCCCACTTTAACAAGACCACCATCCGTGTCTGCAAGACTGACCAAGTCAGCACTGGCCACTATAAGAGCATGTTGATTCATGATGGAGACAACATAGCATGGAATGAAACAGATCATATTCATATCCTGGCTTTTACCATTTACTAAGTAGGTGAACTTCAGAAGCAACTAGTAGATAATAATGTTTACCTCCAAGTATTATTATGAGGAGTAAATGAAGCCATCTATCAGAACCATGGCACACTTTTTTTTTATCATACAAGGGAAAAGGGCAAGTTGTGATATCATCCCTTCATTCCTCAGAGTTCCTGTCTAGAGTGGCTGGAACTCTGAGCCAGTCACCTCCAGCCAGACAGCCTTATCCATTTATATAATATCAATGTGCTATGAAAATATTACCAATTTCTATGGAAGCCATGATGTGAAAATGATGAGAACCACAATTTTATGTAAGCACCTGTATAGCTTGTGGCACCCAACAGAGCCTCAGTAGATGGTGGTAGCTGTTTTATCTCTGACTATGGATTAGGTATACCATGAAGCATAGTGACAGGTGGTGGGACAGCTGCTCTGAAGACCTTAGTGGTCTCTAAGGAAAACCTAGAACCTGGCTTTAACTCTGTCAGAGGAAAGAAGGAACCCAGAGGAGCTCATGACCTCAGCTATTCCACAAACTTGAGGTCAGTGTCAAGGGCTAGATTCATTACCATGTTATTGCCACCCACAGCTGTGGTTCCTTCACCTTGGCTTGGTCGTTCCTTAGGGAGCAAGAGTTTCTAAAACAAACGGATCTCTTCCTCCTTCATGGGCTGTATGGTATCCTAGTGAGTGTCCTGGCCTATGCAAGTTTTTCCAGTATTGCTTATAGATACTGAACCTCTAAAGGCCTAGACTAGCCCTATCCAGTAGAAATATATGTATAATCCTTTTAAGTTTTATAACTTTTTATTCCTAAACCATCAATTTATTGGGATTTCTGGAACAAGTAAAGACAAGGCATATGATCAGTAGGAAGACCCACATTTTGGAAACTGATTCTCTTTAGAATAAAAATTTCCTCTCAAGTAATGACTGGCAGAGCACCTATTTATTTTATGATGTTAATTTCTTACTTACATTCACAACTAAAATAAATAGGATCATTGATTTAATGCCAAAGGGAAAAAACATTAGAACTCCTTTGGAATGTGCATGGAGATTAGGAGATAGAAATAAATGGTACTAGGAAGTGGATGGTTTGGTCTCATTTTATAGACCAAAAAACAGTGGTTCAGTGTTTTAAGTAACTAGTTTAAGGTTACATAGCTAATAAAGAGCAAAACTATGATTTAAACCTGGTGCTCTCTAAGTTGGTTTTATCTAACTCTAATGCATGTCTTCAACCTCTCTTCTGAGCTGCCTACCCAGAGATTAAGTGGAAGTGGTATGAACAGGAGGCCGTATTGAGGAGTCAAACTGGGAGCCGGTATTCAGGTCAGAGGGAATAGCTTAAAGACTTGGGTAATATGCAGGCAAAGCACGTGGGGAACGTAGTTGTATCCCTGGGTGGGGTGTCTGGGCCAGGACACATAAGAAGTAGATGGCATTGGGGAGGGGTGCATATCTCACTCAAACTCTTGAAGCCCATAATTAGGGGTTTTATTAAATTATAAAGAGATTTTAAAATAATATAGTAATCTCTTAAATAAATTTATGTTTCAGGCTATGGCCTTAGTTACTTTTAAAATTCTTATGGATAGAATATTAAATAAGTAGAAGATATAAATATTGGCTTTATTTCATTTTGCTGTTCTCACTCGTGTATGTAATGGTATAAATTAGATATCAGAGATCGCTGGTCTAGGCAAGAAAGGGAGACAGATGAAGAGAGCAATAACTTTGGGGATGTTCCTGCCAATCTATTCCAATTTATCTGAGTTAAATAAGTGGAGAGAAAAAATATACACAGTAATGTGATTGAATAATAATAACAAATACACATGGGACATCCAGGGACTCATCTGTACTAGGGTGCCCATCATGATCTGCAGCTGAAACAACAGTTCGAGTAATTGTCTTGGGAGAAGCAAGGCAGGCCTGGCTGCTGGAGCAGAACAGATAAATAAAGGGCCACTCCAGACGGTTGATCAACGGGTTAACCATGAGCTCATGAGCCTGCCCAGACGCAAACATGACGCTCTGTGTTGTACCCTCATCATCCTTGCTCTTGGTTTGGGAGTCTTCAAGCAGAGGCAAGATACCAGCTGTGACCTTCCAAAGACAGTGAATATGAAATCAGAACAAAACCTTTGCCACCACTCACCAAAATGAGCATCAGTTCTCTTGAAAGTTGAGTTTTCTGCTAAACAGGAGACACAGCCTCAGATGGAATTTGCCCGCATTGTTTTAATGCTTCTAATTTAAGTTGTGACATTTTCCATGCCATGTACCCGGGTGTCCTGGCAGAGGGGAGAGCCATGGCTATCTGGGGACAGAGGTATTAAGATGCCATTTAGAAAGGGAGCCCTGGCTTCAGGAGTGAAGCAAACAGGAAGCCACAGAACGCGAGCAGCTGAATGACCTGGAAGTTGAGCAGGAACATGGTTGGGGGAGCAGTCCAGACTTAGTTTTCTCTGAGCCCTGCGGTACTGCTAGCGAGCTTCATGCTGGTGTCCCCCTAACTGGGCTTCTCTGATGGAACATTACTGTGGCTCCAAGGTGACAATGTTGGGAAAAGTCATACTGTTAGGGACACCAGGAGTAGTAGATGCTACTGATGCTCTGCTCATATTGCCGTGGCATTCACTGCTCCCTTACGTGCCAGCGGCTTTCTCTTACCAGCTCCTGCAGCTCTCTGCATGGAGCATTCACAGGTTGGGAGCTTGCTCAGCCCTTGCACACCACGCAGTTTCACACTGGACTTTGCCCTATTTTGCATGACTGACTCCCTTTATCACAAGTGTATTGACTGTCTTTTGGAGAGTCAAAGAATGCCCAAAAGTCGGTGTCAAGATGTTAAGATTTGAGAAGAGATTTCAGCTCTCTGCTGAGTCCCATGAAGCTCTCCAAGACATAGCAGAACTTCAAGCGTGGGGTCGCCTTTATACAATGGCTCTGGACAATAACAAAAATGGCTATCATTGAGTAAGGACCTGCCGTGTGCCCACTTGCTAGGCACACTTCACCTAACTTATCTCATTTAATCTTTACAAAATCCTGCAAAGTGGGCATTAGTGGCCCATTTTACAGACGCAGAAACTGAGAGTCAAGAAGTTGCTCAAGGTTGTATATATTAGTAAATAGCTGACGCTCAAACACAGGTAACAAAATTAATAATTCTAAAGAGTATAAAGTGCACTATAAAAGTCCCCCAGAACAATTTCAAGGTAATTTTTCTGTGTATAAATCTATTGAATCAAACAAACAAAATTCTGAAGCAAAAATAATGTAGAATTTGTGAAAGCTTAAAAAGAAAAAGCCAACTACAGCCTAGCTAAAAATAAGCTCTTTTCACTGCACAGCAAGTTTCTAAGGGACAAAGGCTAGAGCAGGCTATGCCGGACAGTGGCAGGTGTTGTGTAGAAAACAAAGCGGAGCAGGCCAGAGAGCGGGCAGGTGGGAGGAAGGCAATTTTATGTGGGTTGCCCAGGAAGGCCTCAATAAGAGGGTGACATTGGAGAGAAGCCCCGTGGAAGGAGGTGAGGGAGATAGCCACATAGAGATTTGGGGAGGAGTGTTCTAGGCAGGGCAGCAGCAACAGCAAAGGCCCTGGGGCAGGACTGTGCCAGCCATATTTCAGGAATGTCAGGGGGACAGAATGGCTGGAATGGAGCCATCTAAGTGGAGAGGCATGGGAGGTGAGGTCAGACAGGTAGTGGAGGCCCAGACTGTGTTGGGCCCTGTTGTTTTTGTGAAGAACGTACATCCTTCTCTGGAAAGTTTTCTGGACACTTGGAATTCATTTGATCCTCCTGCCCCTGGCATATCAGGATGTCATGAAATAGACTGAGGAAACCACTGCTCTTGGCCACACTTGACAACCAAGCAAGCAGGTTGGTTTTAGCGCTAGAGTCTATCTTGGCTTGGGTGGTTCAGGGATTTGAGTGCAAGCGATTAACTGGGGAGGTCAAGAAGGCACTACAGGGGACCTGGGAAGGGAGGGGGCAAGGGATGGCAGCCAAGTGAAGGGTGCATTGCCAATCCCTTACCACCAGGGCAATGGAAACTTAACCCTGTGAGCCAATGTAGGACGTTTGCCTTAGAGTTATACCTCTTAAGGAGTGAGGAAGTTGGGGTATTTATATACCAATCCCTGCTAGTTGGTGGAGAGCTGCTTCTGCGGGGAGTGGGGTGGGAAGTGTGTGTGATTCATGCCCCAGAATTTCCAGTCTGCTGCATGGGTGGACAGATGGCTTTAGTGCCAGGGTTCCAGGGAATGGTACCCTCAGACAAAGAGATGTCAGTCCTGCCAGTTGAAAATCAGCTGGTTTCATGCCCTAAATTGGAAAGGGCAGGCCCATGGGCAGACACCAACAGAGTTGCTAGCCTCTCTCCAGTGCTTTTGAATCTGATCTCTTTGGCACTTTACAAGGAGAGAATAGACAGGAAGCTTCCCCCTTCTCTACCAACACAAGATAACTTTGGCAGGAGTTCTCAGAGGCAGTAAGCGAAAACTTGAGATGAACATATAGATCACCCGCATCCACCTCTGTTTTTGGCAAAAGATAACTAATCTATAAAACACACTTCAGTTTCAAACACCAGTTTTTTAAAAGGGTAGAGTGAGTACATTTATTGCTAATTGCTATTGTCAGGGTGAGCTTTATTTCTTGGCAAACAGCACAGGGAGCTTTTGCAAAGATGCTCATCAATATCATCTGCGATTCATGGAAACCTAGTTTGACAGATGAGCAACCTGTGATTCAGACTGTCAGGGAAACGGACTGCACGGATTGGTGAGAGAGCATTTCTTCCTACCGTGAACTCTACCCTGCTCACCTCAGTGTAGGATGTCCCCTTGGTAATGAGATGCTCACTGCAGCACAGAAAGAAGAGTGATTGGTAAACTTTCCCTCCCCCAGCATACCTCATGTGCCAAACATTGTGCCCCGGGAGGATTATATGCCCCCACCGGGAGAGCTGAGCAGACTTTGCAAAAATGGGCTCCCATGTGTGCAAATCAATTGCTGATATTCTGATAACTTGGGATGGTTTTGCATGGCCAGTGTGCCAACAATGGCTTTCACATTTTTAAATGGTTAGGAAAAAAACATTGAAAGAAGAGTAATAATTCAGGACATCTAAAAATTATATGATATTCAAAATTCACTATCCTTACATGAAGTTTTATTAGAACCCAGCCATTATGTCATTGTTTCCATACTGTCTATGGCTCCACAGGGCAGAGGTGAGTAGTTATAACAGAGAACACATGGACTACAAGGCCCCAAACACTTACTCTATGACCCTTTATATAATAGTCTGCTGACCCTTGCAATAAAGAATGATTTTGTTGAGGATCTGCTCCTCCTGGCTAAATATCTAGCACTGAGAATAAGACTCTGAACAACCAACCAGTCAGGTAAATCCACTCCTGATTTGCTGGCATGCAACTAAACACGGAGCAGTTCTTGGTCTTGAAACACACTCACACTTGTGACTTATTTGGAAGAGTTTCCCACTTGTCCTGATCTATGTGGTCCTTAAGCTAAGATGAATCTCCTGAAGTGAAGAGAAGCAGAGGGAGGAGAGGGCTGAATAGACCGGCTGACGGCAGTTTCTCGGACTTACCATAGTCATGTCATCCCATATTCCTGCTTCTTCTAAAGCTACGACATTGAATATGTGAGATTATTAGAATTTAGCTTTTTACCAATCTTATAACTCATCACTCAATAATGTAAATCTTGGAAATGGAATCAAAAGCCTGGTGAAGTTAGGATATCCTAGAAAATTGCAGAGCTGAGTAGGAGGCCCTTTAGGTAGCCGTGAGCACATAGGTACTGAAGTCAGATCCCTAAAGTAAATTCCAGCTCAGCCACTTGCCAGCTATGCAACATTGGGTGTATTAAGTAAGCCCTCTATTCTCTACTTTCCCCATTTATAAAACGAAAACACTAAGAATATCTTCCTCATAGGGACTCTCTGGGGAGTTAGTAATATGTGCCCCACAGCAGCCTAGCGTGATGCCTGGCATGTAGAAATGGTTCCAAGAATATTAGTCATCGCTAGTGTTTCAAAACCGGAATTTGGGAACTTTTAGATGACATATTGAGGGATCTTTATGCAAATGATATTTATGATGAAGAACTTCCCCAGCACTTCCTGACTCACCCGAATGACATTTATGTGATCTCAAGAGCCAACTGTCCCTCCTCCATATTCCTCACACTTGTTCTAATCATATCTCAATATTACTTTCATGTATTTGACCTGGTAAAATGACATATTCTTCTTAAGAGTTGCAGCTTTTAGGACCAGAGCTAATTTTAGTCATATCACATATCCCGGTTGTGACACCAAATTTGAATGTAACAAACATTGGCTAAATTGAAATTGATGTGATAATATATGGTTACAAGTCACTTCCAACACATAATGCACAGATATAACAACATTTAACTTGTACAAATACTTACTGAGCATCTACTATATACCAAATACTACAATAATGTCTGAGTACAAGGATGAATAAAGCACAATTCTTGAACTCAAGGGACTCACAGTCTCATGAGCAGTCAGGAGAACATAGGAAATATCTGTAGATCAGTTCATAGTCCAGGCTCTGGCCTGGCCAGACTGTGGAAGACTATAGATGTGAGGGTGTAAGGTGTTGGTTAAGCTAGAAGGGCCATCTCGAAAAAGCAGGCTTTTCACAACCCATTAGAATGAAGTCCAAGAACTGTTATAACAATATGTTACCTGATATCATGGTATTTGATCATTCACAAATCAGTAAGCCCTGTGTTCTTGGAGTTGTGGTTCTCTCCACAGGTCAGGGCAGGGTGTCTTGGAGCTGGGTGGCATTTGCAGGGGTTCTCAGCCTGAAGCATGGGTGCTGGGTGGGAGTTGGCCCTGGGTTCTTCCTCAATAACCAATAAGTATAGTTTTTGCAGTATTTCTCTCACGGCCGATCCCTGCTGTCTTTACCCTAGTGTCACAGAGATGTTTCTGGGTTGGTAGTACAGGTGCCATGTGGCTGCATCACAGAGCTCTCCATAAGAGAGCACAAGTGTCCAGTGGTCCACACAGCCAGGAGTCCTCCTCAAGGCAGTGTAACATTTGAACAGCTTGTCTGCAGGAAGCTGTTACTTGTACTAATCTCAACACACTCTAACAATTGCACCAATTTGCTTAATGACTAGAAATCTAAGAAGAAAAGGCGAAGAGGAGAGAAAAGAAGGCAAGCTTGCACAATTGCTTAAACACAACAGTTTATCTTCAAATTAGTTATAAAATCTGGTACTCAAGCTATGCGTAGATGCCTTGTTGACAAAGACAATGGTAAAATGTGGAGATGATCAGGCCAAAGCTTCCTCCATAAGGAATTACTATTTGTGTGTGTGTGTGTGTGTGTGTGTGTGTAAATGTGTATAATCAACAGTGATATTGATCAGAACACTGAGGAAAAGGCAGCCTCTCCTGAAGCAACATTTATCATTTATAGCAGAATAAGCATATACTTCTGAAAGATAAAGATAAAGGTATGTACAGGGCCTGTGGAATTTCTAAGGACTTGGCTTCTGTTTTGAGATGTGCAGACCACTTGTCTGAAGCTCCAGCTGCCCAGCTCTAAGTCCAAGTCCTGGGTACTGTCATGAGATGCACTCATGGACCATCAACTGTCAGGTGTCTGCAGTAATGTGCATGAGAGTGTAAGAACAGGAGAGGCGGGAGGAGTTATGGAGAACCCCCAATAGCAGCTAAGACAAATCCAGGCAAAATATTGTCTACAATGGATTTAATGAGCAACAATTTACTCAAAATGACATTGAATATTTAGGGACACATTTCCTGTTCTACAGATGCTATCAAAGTATAAACATAATGCAAGAATAATACTTAAGGGACTCAAAACATCACACAAATTGCTTGATGAAAAGTGGCAAAATAGTCTGTTGTTATTGTCTGCAGCTTGGCAGAGTTCCTCTTTTGTTGAATATTAGAATAAAGTGACATCAGTTTGTCACTTAGCAAATGGTTCTGTACTTTCTAAACCGTCCAGCAGATGGTCTAGGTGATAAAGTGCAGCCCCAGTGTGATCATGTTTTGCTAGCAGCCTCTACCCCACAGTCCTGCAATCATTTACCTCCTCTCCGCCAGGCGACCTCACCATGTTGTCATTCCTCAGTGTCTCACACCCTAGGTCACATGCATCACAGTCAAGTCACACAGTTAGGAAGTTAAATTACCCAACTTCTTAATGTCAGCTCCTTCAATGGCTTTTCCATCCCATTCTTCATCTGCCCCTCGCTCTCTGCAAGGTTAGTCCCTCAATGTTCCTGCACTAAATTAAAAGCTCCTGGTCTTGGAATTTTGCAACAAAATTCGAGTTTTGTTCTGCAAAGCACACCTCCCCTCTTTCTCTCTAATCCTAGACTAAAAAAAATATAAAATTTGAGGAGCAAGCAGAGCTAAGAACCCCTGGTTGTCCCAAAAAGTCAAAAGAAAGGGCCTGTGAACAAATGTGTGTTTACCCCTGGCCAGAACTCCCAAATTCTGCTGGTAGGACCTTGGGCTGCTTCCCTCCCTGTGCAGGATGGAAACCTGGGGTTTCAAGCAGATGAGAGTGTTTACAATTGCCTGGAAAAGGAATGAGCCTGCATCTTTGGTATACAGTTCCAAACAGTTGATCTCTTCTAAAATGTAGACCTTTTTTTTGGACTTACATTGCTACATTTTTTTCATTAATTTACTAACTGTAGTTTTTCCCCCCATGGTTAATCCACAAACTAGTTAATCCTGAATATGAACCAAGAGTTGACCACACTACAAAGACCAGAGAAGGTTGTACCCTCTTGAGGAAGGGAAGAAATTATGATCCCCAAAGATGAGGCTGCCAAGACCTGTGGAAATTCTACTCACCTTTTTATAGACATGGACATCCCCCTTACTAATTTATTTCTCATTGTCAATGGAGGAAGTGCTTTCTTGGCCTTCCTATGGAACATAGTTGGGGGCGGGTACATTCCCACCCTGCTAAGTGTTTGAATTCTCCCTTCATGTCATGCTGGGGCAGCTCTGGCATCTTGATATTGTCAACTGTAGGGCACCACTGAGACCACATTTCAGTTAACCAACCAAGTAAGATGTTAGAGCAACTTTCAGCCACATGAACTTACACAACAAATCTGGAATCTTTACCAAACTTGGCCATATCAGTGATTTCAGCCTGTCCTAGTACTGTATTCCACCCTCCTGGTCAACCATCATTATAATTCATGCCTGCACATATTTTTCATACATTCTCATATATGATTGCAAATTCTTGCAATTACTTTGGTGTGTAAACTATTTCTTCCTAGATCATAGAGTGTACCTGTCCCCCACAGGAGCATGCTGAGGTTTGACCTTAGTTATGAGTTCAATGGCAGCAGAGGGTCTCTGTGGTGGGTCTTGAGGAGAATGAGTATCCCCTTTCAGGACATCTGCCTCAAGTGATGTGAGCCACGGTTTTGAGCAAAGAAAGGCTAGTCTTCACAAACACCAGAGGGCAAGCTACTTCCACTGTTAAGGGAAGCTGAAGGGACTTGGTGGTTCAGGATTGTCGGTTTCATCTGAGTCTAACCAGATGTCCCTGTTCCAAGTTTCGAGTACCATCTTTCTAATTAGGTGCCGTGACTTTCACAGGAGATAATTGGTAAAGCTGTGAACTCAACCATTGTTATAATCCAGTAGCCTGAACAACTAAATTTTGTGTTTGACTTTCAGCACTATCAGTCCTGTGGCTACAAGGATTATGTCATGAAGGCTTTCTAGTTTTCAGATTGTGACTTGAGCTGAGAGTTAAAGAATCTGAGCTTGTTGTTTTCTTTCTGTAAATGTTCAAGCACACTTAAAAAATCCATCCCACACCACAGCTCTTGTAGTCATCTTACTGCTGCCACGGTCAAGTGCAGCAGCCTCTTGGGATCCCAAGGCCCTGGCTTTGCTGACACTCCATCCCAATCAACTGAGATGTTGACTTGACTAATTAAGATTCCACTGCATGCCACATTTTACTAGCATCCCATTTCCCTTGGCAAGAAGCTCAGTACTGCATTCAAGCCCCCAAACATGACCAAATAAATTCCAAAATCCCACCTTTTCTGACTTATCTGTTGGAACAACTCCTGGAACAAATTTCACATTCATCAGCGTCCAATCAGAAGACAGAAAACATATCATAATTTGGATAGTGAACTTTCAATATAAAGAATTATCAACTGGAGATTGGAGTAATAAGGGATTGGTTAGTAAGAGGTAAAAAGAATGCTAAGGAATACAAAAATAACATATATATGGTGCAGCAACTATCCCTAAAGTTGAGATAGAGTGCCTCAGGAAGAGACAGCACTTCCCCATAAAGCTGATACCCAGACTCATTGATGAGGGTGCAGCTCAGGTTCACTGGATAGTAAAGAAGTTCACTGAGGTACCCTGCCTTGGAAATCATGGCAAAGACACTCTAGAGGGTCCTGGAATAAGCCCTCCAAGGGCAGGTTCCTAGACCGTATCATTCACTGGGAAATCATTTCTTAAGTGCCTGGAGAAGCCTTTAATAGGAAGGTGCCAGCACTCTACTACCAATAGTCCACTCTGAAGCCACCCGGGAGAGGTTGTGGAAGAAATCTGCCCAGAGGAAGGTGGTGTGTGCTGCTGACCATGGTGTGCTCTAGGAGCTGAGGGCTGCTGAAGCTATATGCTGCAAGGGCTAGGTGTTACAGAAATTGCATGCTATAGGAACTGGATGCTGTTAAAAAAAAAATGTATGCTGCATGAATCTAGAGAAAGAAAGACACCAGAAGCATGAAGAGAAACTCTTTTCTGATCCAGAGTGCTTCCAGGGTCCTCTACTGAGAAAGATAAGTTGTATTGCCTAGCAAGGGAGAAATATTGATAGGGTCTGGCTCCATTATTGTAAAGCAGGTAATGAGGGTAAATTTGGATCCAACAGGTAATACACTGAAAACTGCTACCCAGGCACACAAGACCAGCAGGCAATTATGTTAACAAATGAATGACCCCCAAAAAATGTTTTCAGGAGGATGTGGGGGTCTGGATAGGGAAAACGGCTCAATATAAGGACCTCTCTCCTCCTCTACCTGCACTTCCTCCTTCTCTCGTTGAGGGCAATTGGCTCTGGCACAGTATAAAACTGAGACGAGACTTGTCTATTGACCCAGATACTCTTGGTTGAGTATTTTCCCACCAGACTGTGGTGCTTTTCTGGTTTGTGCAGGTATCTGGGCCAGCAAGAGTATCACTAACTAAGGAATGAGTGTTTTATGCAGGCCCCATCATCAACAGCAACACACCATGTGGCAGGCTTCGGAAGCCTGGCCAGGCTTTCAAATCCTCCCTGTTCCTCATTTGGAAACTGTCTGACTCTCCTCTAGATTAGTAATTCCCTGGGGTAATTCACAAAGGGATAGGCTGCAAGAGAGATACACAAACTTCTTTCTCAAAGAGGAGTGGGATCTCCCCCAGTTAGAGTAAGTCACATTGATGGCACAAGGGAAGAACTCAGCGGTGGCAGCCTTTCTTGCATGGCATGCAGCACCCTCAGAAACAGCTCCCGTTCACAGCTCTCTGCCACTTACCTGAGGCAGATCTGTTTCTTAAATCTATCATTTCAGAAAACAGCCCTGATCTCACCCAAATTGATATGAAGGTGTTTGTTGAACCATATCTGCATTGTTAAAATCATGCTTCATTACCCTGAAGCAAATGATCAGGCCATGAGGAAGATGAAGACAACTGAGGCCTGGGTGGTGATTAGAGAACATTATATTTCATCTCTTAATGTGCTAATTTCTGTCTTTCCTGAAACTGATGGGAACAAGATTTGCCAGATAGAGGAAGACAAGTATCCCAGTAGCAACAGGTGGTTTTCTAGGAAGACATTGGGTGTTTGGGGGTTTAGCCTCATTTAATGGGGTGACCAATGAAAGGGAAGGAGGGGGATCTAATTGTTATGTATCTATCATGTAGGAATTTTGATAGTATCCTTATACACTTTATCTTATATGTTCATCACTTAAATTGATACCATTATGCTCTTATTAAAGACCAAAGAAATGCTATATTTGTAGAGGTTCTATGACTCAAGGTCATATATCTAGGAAACAGCAAAACCTCTGGACGAGATTTGCCTGATTCCAAAGGTGATACTGCTCGTACAGCACCCTGAGAAACCATTACTATGGAGGAAAGAAAAGGGGAGTATAAAAGCAGGTGACAGGAGTAGGTATAGACAGCCAAAGTGTTGTAACAATATGCCCTCAAATATGTAATGGCTCAAACACAATAGATGCTCACATCTCACATCTCGGATCAAGGTGGGACCTCCTCATCAGCTAAAGTTTTCCCACATGTGGTGATTTAGGGACAAGACTCTTTCCATCTATGGCTGTTCTACTCTCCAAGGTCTTGTCATTGTCTTCATCCAGCCAGTGGAAGAAGAGAGAACAGAGAAAGCACACCTGTTTCCTAAAACTTTGGCCTGGAATAAGACCAATTTCCCTGTGCCTGTTGGCCACTGCCCTCCAACATTGTAACTAAAGGTGAGATAGCCAGTGTGGTAGGAATGAGGGAGAAAGAATATTTGGGTAAAGGAAAAGTGAGGAAAAGGAATTTCTTCCAGAGTGAGAATATTCCCAGCAGTTCTGACCACAGGGTCATTCTCTAACGTTGCAGTGTGGTTAGCTTCACCTTCAGACTGAGCTGAAGGAGTGGCTTCTGGCTGACCAGCGATGAAATCACAGTGCTCCAGGGTGGGCTGGGAGGTCTGGCTACCGCTGGTTTTCTTAGTATGGGTCCTTTAGGGTGGCCAGAGCTTCACCCATGGGGGTAGCCCCAAACCCATAGGGATGTGCAATCTCTTTGCTTAGCTCTTTTTCCACAGGCTGCACACCCCTGGCAGTTGTGCAACGGGCATGTGAGCTGGCTGTTTAGTCTGAATTCTGCCTCTTTAGAAAAATGTAGACACAATTTAGGGATGGCTGCCCAGACTCCAGTGTATTGTATCGTACCATGTGTGTGCTGCATTGCTTCAGGACCATAAATTTAATTCCAAACTTGACAGTTGTGCCGCAGCCTATAAAATATTTACATTGTTTTTCTAAATATATATTATGTACTATACAGTCTATAAAATATTTACATGGGGACATTTTTCTAAAAATACTGTATTCTGCATGTTATTTCAATATCCCTGCATGTTGGACTGAACATCATGAGAGCCGGGTTCTGGTTCTGACTTTTGACTACAAGGCTATGTGAGCCCGGGCAAGTCCGTTCACTTCTCTGATTTTCTCATTTGCAAAATCAGGAAGCAGGGCCATGGACTACTCAAGATCCCTTTCAGCTGTACCTCTAGGCAGGTACAAGACAGGCAGCCCTCCACCTGTAGCAAACTCTGAGCACTCTGCCAAAGACACCCTGGTTAGTGTTTCAGCTCCGCACATTAAGGAGCACCCTGCCAAGGGGAAGATGTGCATCCTGGTGCAGAGAGGAGCCAGACCTCTAACATAGCAACAGGAAAAGGAAGTTAGGAATATAATCAGTCTTAGAGGCAAATGATGGCTAAGAATGTGGGCTTTGGAGAAGGGCCTTTCTGGAGGTAAGCTCAGCTTTGCTGCTCAGTATTTTGTGATGGTGGGCAATTTGGTTAAATTTCTGAACTTTGGGGTCTTTTTATGCAAACTGAGGAGATTAATATTAATACTAAGTACCCCCGGTGTTGTTTTGAGGATTCATTACATTAGAAATGTAATGTGCATTTTTCATTTGATATAGCATATAAGGGATCAGTAAACCTTAACTATTATTTTTATTATTGATTTATCAAAAAGTCATTTATCAAGAGACTGCAAATCTTTTTCAAATATCTCCTCAAAGATGCTTGTCAAATTCTCCCCAAAGAAACTCTTCTTGATTCCCATGTATTTAAAAATGTGTCCCCTTACCTGGTCATTTATTGTCATACAAAATAGATCATAATCATAAAGAAAAAGATAAGAATTTTGTGAAGTAAACTGTTAGCCCATACCATTTGAATATAATTTTATCATTAGCCTGTATGTTAACTTGTTTAGTTGCAAGCGTTAGGAAGATTTGAACCACACAGTGGATGAGGATATCTTTTAATGTTCAGCTATCTTGTTCTAATTTGTCTGGGACAGTTTTACTTTGTGCTGTGGTCTCTGAGTTATTATTTAAAGTGTACCTTTTTACTCTCAGAAGTGTCCTGGTTTAGACAATATTTCCTCTATTTAAGTTAATTAAATGTTGAATTGATGGATATCTCTACAAAAAACTATTTGGGAATACTGTTTTCCTGAGTAAGCCAAATGAGATATCATACATTATTTCAACTTCAGTCATTTTCCAGGGTGTCTAATTCTTGTCTATATGAGTGTGGCCGAGAAGGGACTTGAATCTGTCAAAGACAGTTATTGTAGAGGTTCCACAGGAAGGCTGGGAAGGTGGTGGATTAGAAGCAGCCCATGCACGCGCCACTCTCAAGGAGAGGATGGAAAGTTGCAGGCAGATGCCTATCTACGAATGGCTCTTCTCAGCAAAACATTGTTAAGCCCCGGAGAAGTGATGCAGGACATTCACAGTGAAAGAGAAGGTGACGGGGTGATTAATCTGGCAAGATCCAAGGGATCCGTGGGGAGGCAGCCACACGTGGGGAAGGGCAGGAGGACCACAACTCTCCGGACTGATCAGGGAGCTGCTCAGAGTCTGTGCAGAGACACTGCACCAGAGAGCAGAAGCAATGGGGATCTGGTGGCTGCTGATCCTGGGTTTCTGCAGCTGGTACCATCCTGAGCTCGCAGGTACATGGCACCAGGTCTGTATGGGACTCAGCTTTGTAGCAGTAGCCTTGGTATCACCCCTGCCTGGCTGCGGAGGGAATGAGCAGAGTGGATGCTCCCCTGTGCTGTGCCCTGTGACTGGGAACCAAGTGCGCCTTGCTCCCAGTGTGAGATCTGAGCAGAGAGGGTGCATTAGGCACCACAGGAACTACCTGGGTAGCCTTGGGCAGCTGCCTCAGTGGGACCTAAGCCAGGGAGAACCCCAGGTATCCAGTGGCCCCAGCCTGCCTTTGTGGTCCCTGGGCTGCTGGAACTGACCCATGCCTATGCGACTTGGCATTTGCACCCTCCATGCCAGTGGAACAGTCTCCTGCCTGTGTGCCTCTGCCTCCATGGTCCCTAGTTCTGGCTCTGAGGCTTTTGCTGCACCCAGGCCCAAGGCTTTGCTCCTGTGGCTTCAGAGCTCCCACTGGGCCTATGACACCATCCCTGAAATTCCAGCATTGTACCTGGATCCCAAGATACCACCCCTAAGTCTCTACCCCTGCTGCTGGGCCAGCAAAACTGTCCCAAAGTCCAATGCTCTGGCAGGGAATGCCCAACCTTGAGCTGACATTACACTTGAACCTGGTTTGGGCAAATTCCCACAGCCTGGACACCCACAACCATGGCCTACATAGCCTTACCCAGTTGCCACTGTCACTTATGTGGGGAGTCCTCAGCCAGAGTGATCCCACACGATGCCAGCCTCCATGGTGTGAGTCTCACTCCACCCCCAAATCAAACTTCTAACAACAATCTGGGGAACAACCCACCACCCCACACAAAGATCATCCAGCACCAGCTTGAACTGTGGCAATCACAGGGGAACAGGACAAAACAGAACAGCTGCACTACAGGCTTTCAGTGCATCCACCTCTCCCCTGCCAGGTTACCATTCCAGAGTAGGACACAAAAGTGCCATGTAGGGACTGCTCTTCCTTCTAACTAAGCAGAAGAATTCCCAGCAAAGGAGAACAGGTGCCCTGCAAACCTATTAGCCCTGGGCTGAGAGAAGAGAATTCAGAGGAAAAGAAACCAGCAAAAGAACCCTGGCAACATGAAAAAACAAAACATTTTGACATCCCCAAGGGATCACAGTGGAGTTACAACAGTGGACTCCAACTAAAAGGAAATTGTCAAAATGAGATAAATGGAATTCAGAATATGGATGGCAAATAAGATGAGTGGAATTGAAGAGAAAGTTGAAAACCAACAAAAAGAAGCCAAAAAATATTTCAGAAAAATCAATTAAGAAAATTAAAAAGTCACTAAATAGCTAGACATCATAAGAAAGGATATAATAGAACATAAAGAAATGAAAGAGTCATTTTGGGAATTTCAAAACACAGGAGAAAGATTCAACCACAGACTAAATCAAGGAGAAGGAAGAATCTCGGAGGTTGAAGACCAGGCTTTCAAGCTAACCCAGTCATTCAAAGAGGCAGAAATGAGAATAAAAAAGACTGAGCAATCACTTAGAGAAATATGGAACATGTGAAGCAAACTAATATACAAATTGTAGGTATTCCTGAGGTAGAAGAAGAAACAGCAAAAAGCATGGGAAATCTATTCAAGGGAATTATTGATGAAAAAATTTCATCAATACATTATTGATGAAAAACTTTCCTGGTATCACTAGAGATTCAGATATAGAGATACTAGATGGGCATCAAACATCAGGAAGATTCATAGCAAATAGAACATCTCTAAGAAACGTAGTAATCAACTTGGCCAAAGTCAGAATAAAAGAGAAAATTCTACAAGCAGCAAAATGAAAGCAACAACCAATCTCCAAACGAAAATGCATCAGGCTACCTGCAGACTTCTCAGCAGAGACCTTATAAGCCAGAAGGCATTGTGCCCCTATCTTCAGTCTTAAGTAGAACAACTTCCAGCCTAGAATTTTGTATCCTGCAAAACTAAGGTTCATAATTGATGGGGAAATAAAGACTTTTCAAGACAAGCAAACACTGAGGGAATTTTTCCACACCAGACTTGTCCTACAGGAAATACTTAGAACTGCATTACACATGGACTGGCGCCATAAATACTCACCAGTGTAAAATCACCCAAAAGCTAAAGCTCACAGCTCATATAAAACAATAGCACAGGAGGGAAAACAAAGCAATAAGGTACTATCCAACATGATGAACAGAACAGCACCCAACATATCAATTCTATCACTCAATGTTAACAGTCTGAATGTTCCACTCAAAAGAAATATACTGGCTGAATGGATGAATAAACACAACTGAAATATCTACTGTGTCCAGGAATCACATCTAACCTACAAGGACTCACACAGACTCAAAGTGAAGGGATGGAAAAAAACATTTCATGCAAATGGAAACCAAAAGAAAGCAGGTATAGCCATTCTCATATCAGATAAAATTAACTTTAAATCAACAATGGTAAAGAAAGACAAAGACGTTCATCATATAATAATAAAGGGAGCAATTCAACAAGAAGACATAACAATCCTAAATATATATGCACCTAACACAGGCACTCCTAGATTCATAAAGTCTATTAGATCTAAGCAAAGAGATAAATAGTAGCACCATAATTGCTGGGGACTTCAACACCCCATTGTCAGAGCTGGACAGATTGCTGAAGCAGAAAATAAATAAAGAAACACTGGCCTTAAATGGGACTCTACAACAAATGGGCCTAACAGATCCTTACAGAATGTTCTATCCCAAAACTACTGAATATACATTATTCTTATCAGCACATGGGACATTCTCCAAGATTGATCATATTTTAGTCCACAAAACATGTCTCAACAAATTAAAAAAAAAATCATACCATGTATCTTCTCAGACCACAGTGGAACAAAACTAGAAATCAATGCCAACAGAAACACTCAAATCTACACAAAGTCATGGAAATTAAACAATATGCTCCTGAAAGATTATTGGGTCAATAATGAAATTAAATGGAAAGCAAAAGATGCCTCAAACTGAATGACAAAGGGAACACAAGCTATCAAAATCTATGGGGCACAGCAAAAGCAGTCCTAAGGGGAAAACTCATAGCCTTAAGGGCCTACATCAAAAAGACAGAAAGATCACAATTTAACAATCTAATATCATATCTCAAGGAACTAGCAAAGGAAGAGCAAACCAAACCCAAAGCCAGCAGAAGAAAAGAAATAAAAACGTTCACTGCAGAACTAAACAAAATGAAAAACAAAAAAATAATACAAAGGATTAATGAAACAAAAAGTTGGTTATTTGAAAAGTCAAATAAAATCGATAGATCTCTTTTTAGATTAATCAGTAATAGAAGAGAAAGGACCCAAATAAGTTAAATCAGAAATGAAAAAGGAGTTATTACAATTGAGACCACAGAAATACAAAATGTCATCCGTGAATACCATAAAAATCTCTATTCACTTAAACTAGAAAACATAGATAAAATGGAAACTCACAACCTCCCAAGACTCAATCAGGAAGAAATAGAACTCCTGACCATACCAATAATGAGCAGTGAGATTGAAGTAGTAATAAAAAATCTCCCAAAAAAAGAAAAGCCCCAGACAAGATAGATTCACAGATGAATTCTACCAGACCTACAAACAAGAGCTGGTACCCATCCTAAAGAAATTATTCCATAGCATTGAAAAGGAGGGAATCCTCCTCAACTTATTCTATGAAGCCAATATCACCTTGATACTAAAGCCAGTAAAGGACATAACAAAAAAAAAAAAAAAAAGAAAACTACAGACCAATCCCTTATGAACATAGATGCAAAAAGTCTCAACAGAATACTAGCAAACCAAATTCCACAGCCCATCACAAAAAATAATCCACTATGACCAAGTGAGCTTCATCCCAGGGATGCAAGGGTAGTTCAACATACGCAAATCAATACATGTGATTCACCACATAGACAGAAGCGAAAACAAAGATCATGTGATATTTTCCTTAGATGCAGAAAAAGCATTTGACAAAAAATCCAGTACCCTTTCACGAAGTCCCACAGGAATAGATAGTGCAAGTAAGTCCCCAAGTCTTAAAGTCAAACTGGATCTGTAATTTGAGGAAAAGGATTATGAAAACCCTTGATAATATTACTGAGATCCTGACTCTTTGTTTCTTCATTCAAGCATCCCCATGGTGCTAAGCAATGGGGGATACAACAATGGGAACAAGATAGACATGGCTCATTTTTGCCTTCATGGGGCTCACATTTTACTGAAGGATACAGAAGAAATAAGTTTTTTCAGAACTTTTTCAATAGAAAAAAATAATTAAAAATTATGAAAGTTTAATAAAGGAAAAAGGAAAGAGTAAGGCAGAAAGTAATGGAAGTACGTGAGGGAAACTATCTTCAGATAAGTCATCGGAGAAAGCCTCTTGAGGAATGGCATCTAAACTTAAGGGGGAAGTGCTACGGGTAGGAAGAACTACTTCATGTGAAGAGGACCCTGAATCAGGAAAAGGTTGATTGCCTTTTGGAAACTAAGAGAAGATCAGTGTGGCTGGAAATCACTAAGAAGAGTGCCTGGCAGGGGAGATGGGCACAAACTATATCATACAGCATCCACCAGTTTGTGGTCAAGAAACTGGGTTTGCTCCGCATGATACAGAAAGCCATTAAAACGCTGTAAGCGGGGGAATGACATGATCCAATTATGTTTGATGTGGATCTGATTTCTGTTATAATTTACTGTCCAGCTGTGTGGAGAGTGACTTGAGGTGAGTGGCAAGTAGAGAGATCAGGTGAGTGGACACAGGGAGATTCCAGGTTTACTTGATAGGACTTGCTGAGGGATTGTATGTTGGGTGTGTAGGGAAGTGGAGAATCAAAAATGACCTGATGGTTTTGGCTCCATGTGCAAAGTGAGGGAGTAAATGTGGGAGATACGTGGAAGTGGAAAGACAGGTTTGGGAACCAGAAATCAAAGTTTCTATTTTGAAAATGTTAAAATTGAGAAATTTCTGAGATATTCCAGTGATGAACATTAACTAGGCAGTTGGGTATGTAAATATGAATCTCTGAGAAGTGTGAACTGAAGTTATAAATTTGGCACTCATTAGTATATCCATGGAATTAAACATTGGGAATGATGAGATCACCTAGGAGAAGAGTATGGACAGAAAGAGAAGGGAAAGGAGGAAGGAAGGAATGAAGGCAGAGAGGGAGGGGGTAGGGCTAGGCCCTGAGGAATATCAACATATGAAACTGAGAAGGGAGGTGGAGAAAACAGAGGACAATAGGGAAAAAGCCATTGAGGTGAAGAAAACTGAGAGACAGGAGCGTGAGAAAAACCAAGAGAAAAAGAGTGCCCCAGGAAGGAAGAAGTGGGCAAACTGGGTGAGCAGCCCAATGAGATGAGGACAGAGAAGTGTCACTGGATTTGGTCACATGGACTGAGATGGTCGGGGCCCCAATGAGAGCAGGTCAATCATTGTCTTTGGTGTTTGAAAGTGGTATGTCGGAATGGATTACTCTGCATAGATTTGCTTGTAGTCACAAAGACTAAAAATTCAAGTGAATGACCTTGAATGACCTGTGTGTCTGCTCACAATGGCCTCAGCCCTGAAGCCCACGGGGACTTAGCAGTAGGCCATGGTGGAGGGTGTTTGGGATGGGAGCCCTGGGATAGAGGGCAGTGGGAGTCTTTGTGTGGCACAGTTTACGTGGTACAGGTGGAACCCACAGCTGAAAGTCCAGAAATGTTTGTGGATTGACTTGTAAAAAAAAAAAGATGCATTACAGGTTCAAACTCCTTTCAGTTACTTTGTGAGAGGCAATGTGAAATGCGAAGGACAAAGTCTCATAAAAGCCCAAAATGTGTTTTTCTCAAAAATAGTACATTAAGTGATTTAATCCTCCCTATTATTCTGTGGAGTAGGCAGAGATGTTGCAGTATCATCATCCCAGTTTTAGAGATCCAGAAACTCAGGTTGAAAGACTAAGTTGGCCAGGACCACACGGCCAGTGGGTGGCAGAGCCAGGGGCTCCCAGGGTGGCCTGAGTCCGGCTCATGTCATCCCACTCTTCCCCTGGGAAGAAACCTGGGATTCGGGACCCAGAGCAATGGCCTGGGGAAAGGTCATTCTCATTATGTTTTTCTTCTCTTTTCAGTTCTTTCTCCCTTTCCGCAGGTAAACGTTCATTTCTTCCATTTCCTTTTTTGGCCATTCCTTGCATGGGAGCTGGAGAACCCACGAGGACTCAGGGCCCCTCCTCTACCCACTCCTTTTGCCTTTTCGGTCTGTGAATGGCCCTCTGTTGAAGGGTAAGAAGAACATGGTGAAGGTCAATGGAGGACTTACTAGGTTGGAGGGAGGAAGGGAGGGACTGCACACAGGCAAGGCCATTATGTAACAGACCATGAGGGCTGTGCACATATGATTTAATTTTCAACCAGAGTTGTACTATCACATTCATGTGGGGGGCTGAGAAAAACCTTTTTCTTAATTCTTTTGAATGGTTAGAATCAGGTGGTCATGCACAGTGTGGTCATTATTCCAAAAGATGAAACCTAAACAGGCACATAAACGCTTCCCACAGTTTTCTGAGCCTCACTTAGGGACCAGGGAGCCCTGAGCCAAGCCAGATGGGCAGGGTCCCCAGTGTTGCTGGCAGCATCACCGTGGGAGTTCTGGTGTGCAAACCACTGGGACAGCAGGATTTCAGAGGCTCAGCCGACAGAAGCGGGCTGAGAGGACTGCTAGAGACTGTCCCAGACAGGTCGTTTAAGTGTCTCCCTCCCAGAGCAGAACGTTCTGCGCCTCCCTTGGCCAGCAGCTCTCATGCTTCCAGGCTGCCCAGTGGCCACAATAAGAAAGGGATGGCTTTATAAAAATTCCTCACACTAGCACTGTAATTAAAAGAAAATCCTTCTATGTTCTGTAGCCTTTAAAAGCTTCATTGTAATAAATGTTTGCGGAAATAAAGCTTTCCTTTGTATGCCTTTGCAACACAGGGAAAACTGGCCACGTTTCCACGGCAGTGTGGGAGGCTGAAGAGAGAGGGCCTCTTGAATGCACTATGCAAATTTATGAAAACAACATGCAAATCAGTATAGTTTCAGTGATTCAAAACAAACAAACAAACACATGGCAGGAAAGAAAGTGATTCCTGTGTCTCTCAGAGGATTCCTGATTCTACTCACAGGGTTGTCCAGGTGTGTGCATGTGAGTGTGGGTGACTGTGTGCGTATGAGTCTCAGTGTGTGTGCGTGCACGTGCGTGTGATTGGAGGATGACAGGAGAAGATGTAGGGAAGCAATGAGACCTGAATACACCAAGGAAATGTTTGCTATTTTCTGTGACCCAAGAACTCCTTCCCTTCTCAGGAATAATAATTATTGTCAGAGTAAAATGGCTTTCTATGTGCAGTGAGTTGTGCAGAAGCATGTACTGTAGTAGAGCAAAGACACACGGGACTGGGAGAGACAGGAGAAGTCCCCTTAAATGCTGGACATGGGGCCCCTGCTCGAGCCTCACTTTGGAGGACCCAGCTTTGGTTCTCTCTCTTCCTGGGGACAGGAATCTGCAGGGCCAACTGCAATGCCCCTCCAGCTTTTGCATCTCTCTTCTGGATCACACTCTGAGTACCCCAAAAAATCCAAGATTTCCAGCATTGAACCTGGCCGCCCAGGTTGCTAGAAAGTTGTGCTTGTCAAGAGAGGAGGACAAACTGTATTCCACAGTTTACTAGCTCGACTTGAGATGCTTAGATGGCTAGCCCTAGAGTACGTGAGCCTCCTCTGGCACTCCAGCACCCAAATCACTGTTACTAAAAGCAGGCCTGGCCAGGGGACATTTTCTAGCCTCTAGTGGCTATGTCATCCTGGACAAATTCGTTTCTTCTCTGGGCCTTAGAGCCCTCATTGGTTACTCAGGACCAGGGTGAGATTGGACTGGATGAGCATCAAGAGCTTTGGAAGATAAACATCTCTGAGAAAGGTAGGACGTTTATAAATACTCTCCTGATATCAAAAGGAGGATGCATACTGCCAGTGCCATGCAGGTTGTGTATGACGGTTTCTGAGTTGGAATGGGAGTCAATGGTTTATACATCTGTTACATTCTTCAAATGCATTACTCTTGGAACGTGAGACTTGCACACAATTGTAGGGTGTTGTACTATTAAATTAATCTCATTTAATTGTGCTTCTTAGAGTTACAGCCTTCTGAACTTAGTATGTGAGTTTGTGCAAATAACGTGCAAATATGAATTCAAGTGCTTTAAATAACCCACCCATATAGGACTAGAACACCATAACCCGAGTTATAGGTAGCACCACAACTAGAGTTCACTTTACAATGATCGACATTTATTTAACAATTAAACATTGAAACAATTAAGCAATGAATTCTTGCAAGTTCTCTTCATTCAGGACAAACAGCTGCCCTGCCAGGCCAGCGTGCAGTGGCAGCTACACTGAACCTGTATTTCCATCTCCTACTCCCAGGTCAGTTTCCCTTGCATCTGCCCCCATCCACTTTCCCCCTCAGGGATAATTAGCTGTCATGTCTGGCAGTCAAACAGGAGCCTACCAAAATGGGGGCATGATAAAGCCATGGTCTGCTTTCCTCCAATTTTGCAGATAAGCAGCCCAAATATCCTGGCGTACCTCTGAGCCCTATATTTTAATGTATCTGATGCCAAAAGTTGCACACCCCAGGCTGATAAGGATTGCCTGGCCATTTGTTCACCACCATCCTTCACAGCGTGGAGAAACAGCCTTCGTTTACTCTCTCCGTGTTTCCTGGGCAGGAAGGTCACAGCCGCAGAACGTGGCCCAGGGAGCCTGGGGTGCTCCTTGTGTCCGACTCCCTCTAAAGCTCCCACAGACTGAAGTTCAACAGCCCTGAGCAGCACTGCCCGGTGAAAATGTACTTCAAGCCACAAATGTAATTTAAAATTTTCTAGTGGCCATACTAAAAAAGTAAAAAGAAACAGGTAAAACTTTTAATGTAATACACTTTGATTTACTCAAGATATCCAAAATATTACCATTTCCATTTGTAATCAGCATAAAAATTATTAATGAGATAGTCTACATTCTCCCTGCCACCATCCCCCAAACTAAGCCTTCAAAATCTGGTGTTTATTTTATACTCTCTCGCACACATTTGGGACTAGCAACATTTGAAGTGCTCAACAGGCACATGAGGCTAGTGGTTATCAGATTGGACAGTGGAGGGTAGGAGCCTTCAGCTTCTGTGACAGTTTGCTTACTGCGACAGGAGGCTGGAGATGGGTGGTGCGGGGAGAAGCCTCATTCTCAAAAGCATGCACTGCCTGTGTGTGCATACTGTTTATCTTTGCAGTAATATGAATAACCATCCCATCCCGTACGCCTACTTATGTAATTAATTAGCATTTATATAGCAGTTTATGTTTGCAGAGTGCTTTATTGATATAGTTGCCAGTTTATTTATCTACTTGCATGTTATACTTTCATGTGTGCCTACCTGTGCTAATTACTGCTATAATTATTGAAGTTATTTAAGAACACAACTCATAGTTACCTTCAAGAACACCAACCACCATTTTAATAGCAACTATAAATCCCATCTTCCCTCTCCAAGTTCTGTCTACTTCATAAAGAGATTTTATGCCTCCACCCAATTTTCTCCAAGTTTTCGGTCTGCCTCAGAGTGAAAAATGCATTTAAAAGCAATCTAGTAATTGTCTTTTCCCCTTTGTCAGCTTAAATTTCATATGAATGAGATAGGAGTTTAATGGCATATCTTCCAGTAACAACAGCCTGGAAATACACAGCATTTCAACATGAAAAAGATAATTACAAGTAATGACCACCACCATCAAATAATGCTGTCTCTAATATCGAATGTCATTTCCTACTCCTAATCCCAAACTTCTTCCTGACAAACAGCAGGCAGGCAGGGGCCAGGGCCCTGGGCACCCAGGTGGCACAGTGCCCTTTTGGTCCACGTCCCCAGCTTTCTGAGGCTGGATACAGTCTGAGCCTTTTGGGAGGTGGGATGGAGGGATGGGAGAGCTTGAATAAGCAGTCTTGAGGTTCAAGAAACATGGAATTGTGATGCAGTAGGGAGATTTGAAAGAACGTTCCACCTTACCCATTCCCCTCTGCATCCCCTCTCTGCCTCCCCCCAAATCAATGAGGGGGAAAAATTACATTGCTCCAATTCATTCCGTGGGTCTGCTGCTCGCAGGGATTGGAAATGCCAGCGAGGGGAATGATATACATCATGTGATAAAAGGAGAGTACAAAAATATTCACCAACAGCTATGAAATGCAGCTGCCTCCACAGCAAAACCAGGCGGCTCTTGAATAGAACACAACAACACCACCCTAGAGACTCAAGACCAACTCCCGCTCCAAAGCAATTTTGTGAGCCCAATATTGGGGATTAGAGACGAACATGAGAGATCTTATACCACAAATCACTGCACACCCAACACTTCTGCTACCTACTCTGGTCTCCCCTGGGGAAAATCATTAAGCCTCTTTCTGTCTCTCTTTAAAATGGGAGCTAAATTAGTAACTTACCACAAAGGAGTGTTTTCTTAATTACTTGCGTACAAATTGCTTGACATTATTGAATGAAAGGTATCAAGAAGAATGCAAGCTATTACCATGATTATTTTTGTTCTAATATAAAGCAGCAGGCCAGAGCCTTTTCCATCTCTGGATTATGTTTCAGTTCAGTGATACTTCAGGGAATGGTTTCCTAAGGCTCCAACCATTAGCACAAGCAGCGTTTCAAAGGCGAATGGGGACAGGACAGCCTCCCGAGGCCCAGGCGTGGCGCATGTGCTGTTGCAATTGGAAGGAAAGGGCAGATTTGGGAGAAAGTATGGGTGGTGGCCTGGTCCTGGGTGGCCACGACATAAAAATATCCACCTCTTGTGACCCACTGTTTCCTCTTTCCCTGTGAGTGGGCCTTGCAGGCTTGGTTGTGAGGGTGAGCCTTGGGCGGGGGGACCCTGTCTGATTATTGCCAGAGTCACATCTTAACACCTGCTTGCGGAGGCATCAGGTATGATCACAGGCTTCATGAATAAATGTGGATGGTCACACTACTGCCTTGCTAGGAAAGATAAGGGACAAGCTTTCCTCTGTGTTACCTCTAAGGGCATGTGGAAGAAGGGACAAATACAAGAACTGGCGTTTCCTTGAAATCCTACCAGAGCCAAGGGCTTGCCTCTCTGCTGACAGCCCTACCCCAAGGCCGACCCCACAGGGAGCACCACTCGTCAAAGGGTGATGGTCCTGCCAGGAGCCATCTGTGAGTCAAAGCAGTCTACCTAGGGAATTTGAACTAACTGTGTTTGACCCTGATTTGCTATTGCATCTTTGAATCTCACTGTCATTGTGTCTTCATTAGGAACACTGGGTAAAGAGAAAGTGACACTATATGGTAATTATGCTATGAAATTGGGTGACATTAGAATAAAGCCTTGGAATACTTTCTATGGAATTCTTTTGATCAAAACATTTGCTCTGTTGGAGATAATATTAATACTATAGGAGGCCTTTGACTAATTAGACAAGTTCATAGTCCAGTGGAATGGTAAGGAAGAGGAAGTGTATTGCTTGGTGGATCTCTCTGTTATACATAGAGTTGTTTATTCACTTTGCTAAAAAATCTTCCTTATAAATCCCAGTATATTATTTTTACTATTTATGTCTTAATGATACTGTCAGGAAAATGTTTAAACCCCATTTAGCTTCTGACTCTCTGTGTAGAAAAACTATTTCTCCTCCCATATGCAATTTTCTGTTCATTCATTAATTGTACTGCTGCTTTCCTAAATTTATTTACTGCCTTCTAAATATGTATCTTAATTTACACATCGAGTCCCACGGGGAACCTATAAAATGTAAAATCTTATATAACAGCAGAAGCAGCCACAAATATTTTAATATCCAGGGCTGCTTCTGAATCCTAATTTTGCAGATAGCGTGAAGTTCATTTTATAGCAGCTATTGAAAACTAATAAATGCCATCCACATCACTCAGCATTGTCAATAATCCACCAGATTTTGTGCGTAGGGATGCTGGGGAAGCAGAGCGGCTCCCGGCCCTTCCCTGACCAACCTCCAGCTGCAGGCCCCGTAGCTGCCTTGCCTTATCAGCTGCTACGATTCTGTTCAGGTCAGTACCCAGATCGGCTTTTGCACTTCTAATCCACCAGTGGAGAGATACTCTCCAGAGAGTAATTGCTGCAGACAGCATTGGGGGAGGGAGGTGAGCTGGTCCCTCCCCTGCTTATTGTATCTGCACTCCTCAAATGCTAGAGATGAGCAGGGAGGAGCAGCCGGAAGTGGCAGTGAGGCCGCTGCCACCAGGCTGGGTCGCCTGGCTGGGAGGTCATGCATCCCTTATTTTAGGCTTTCTTCTTTTCCATTTTGGTAAATCATCTCTTTAAGAAAAACAAAAGCTCATATGATGAGAGAACAGTAAGGGAGTCAGAAATAGATTTAATGAATTTATTATTTATATTTCCATTCTTTACTTTGCCAAATAGTTACCTAAGTTCCCCACTATGTTCTAGGTACAGTGTAAGATATATCTATACTATAGCTGTATCTGTAATTAGTTATGTATATATATAATTTATGTATAGCTACATAAACATATTTAGATACAAGTTATAGAAGGATTCCCAAGTGATCCCTGCCCTTAACGGATTTAGTATCCAATAATGTCTAGAAGAGGATATTGTAATAGTTGCAAGTGTATACAGTAGAGAGTAGTAAGTGCTCTAAGAGAGCGAAGGAGGGGAGAGAGAAAGAATTTTTCCAGTCTCCAAGAGGATGGGGCAGAAGGTATGAATCCAGAGATATCTTATGGGGGAGATGCCAATGGGACCAGATGTTATGGGCAGAAGGTGTTCAGTTGGCCCTATAGAGTCCTGAGAAGTCAATTAATGTCAACCAAAGCAGAGATCAACTTCCCCTTTTTTTTCTCTGATCCTCATGGAACTTGTTGCTGTCTTGCAAAATCTCCTTTGCTTTTCACTTTTAAGCCTGTCTTTGCTGTTTCCTTGAACTGGATTGCATCTGGATGCAAATTCAAAAGGAGCAATAGGGTAATCTGCTTTTAGGTATCCCGGGAGATGGTTTGCTGAAGGCTGGGCAGAGCAGCGCATCTAGTCGGCTTGATGAGATGTGTTAGTTCAGAGAAGTCAGAGAAGTCCCAGAGCAGCTTGGACGCGGAGGAGCAAGTAAATGGTCCAATCAAGTTTTGTCTTGAGATTCATCCAAGTCACCTGGGTAGGAGTTACAGGGAAAGAAAGCCTGCATGCAGAGCTCTTTGCTGGGAGGCGTCCCTGGTCTTAAATTGTCTCAGTCTCTTAAAGATGAAAAGTTGTACCCATAGATCATAATTTTTCCATTTGCGAAGCTGTCTTATACCCAGAAGCAAATTCAACTGACCTTCAAAAAGATTTACTCTTTCTGTGGGCCTGCTTGCCCGCCCTTCCTTCCTTCCATCCCTCCTTCCTTCCTTCCTTCCCTCCCTCCTCTCTTGAATTTGGCTTTGTACAAAAAGATGTGAAATAAATGAATCAAGGAAGGAAAAAAACCATGCCATTGCTCTTGACGGGAAAGAGGTAATCTTCTCCAATGGCACCACTATAACTTTTAGCCCAGATAGGGTCTCCCCACAGCAAGGGAGCCCCTGATTCCACAGGAGAACCTCAGAGAATGCCCCAGGCTACGGTGTGGAGGAACCACCAAGCCTGAGCAAGGAGAATTTCCATCAAGCCATGCTCTGGGGCTCTCTAGAAAGTTTCAGTCTCTGTCTTAGGGCAGCAACAGGAGCTAGGTGCATGGTAGAAAAAAAAATCTTTTTTTTTTTTTTTTTTGTGTGTGTGTGTGTGTGTGTGAAAGAAACTATAAAATGTTAGAGTTGGAAGGGACAAGAAAGAACATCTGGCTCAACTACCTTATTATGTAGAGAAGGAAACTGAGGCCCAGAGGGGTTAGATGATTTGCTCCAGTTCCTAGCAATTAGTTATAGGTGCATCTAGGATGAAAAGCCAGAAAGGGGTGGGAAATGACAGTCAGTAATATTCTCAGTTAATATTCTTGACCATCCTCTTTATGGTTAGCTGCAAAATGCAGAACATTTCCTTCTTCCCAGGGCAAGTAGAAACAAGTGGTGTCTGAACCAACTGATCTAAGTGTGGTTCACTGCATTCCACATAACAAATAAATGATGTCCTTGCTTTATATTGTCAGCTGACACAGCCCTGGCAAGTCAGGCATTGTGCATCCTTGGTATTATGGATTTGATAGGAAGAGTCCAGAGCAAGGACTAGGGGACCCGTTTGCCAGCTGGCCCTAAGTAGGATGGGGTTCTGACGTGAGACTGGATTAACAACCCACAGGGCCTACCTGGGGACAGAGGGGATATTCAGCAATGAATTGCCCTGGGGCCTGGGTTTTTTGTTGTGTCATAATATATATCTATATATCTATATATATCTATGTATAGCATAGAGAGTAAATAAAATATATAGATTAAGTATAAAGTCTATAAAATTATATATGAGAAATATTATTTTATATATTTTAATTTTTGAGGGAGCATGCATTCTTGAATTAGCCAGAGTTAAATGCATATATGATACAACTCGACTGCAATATCATATTTTTAAGAAAGTCAGAGTGAAGATTAGAGCCAATATGTGTGGGACCCTCTGCCACTAAAAGAACAAATCTTAGCCTAGCACAGAGCCTGGCATGTGCATTCAACAAATGGTAGCTATTTTTCCTCTTTTTATGGGAATCCTGGAGCCAAGAGGGTGAGCCATTGTTCTGTACAGAATCTGTATTTAAGTGTCAGGACTTCAGCCCTGCATAGCTGGCAGGAGGAAGACAGAGCATCCCAGTTTCCTGCCAAGGGAGGGCTCAGTGCGGAACCAGATTACAGAGGTACCAGTAACTAGGATGAGGAGCTGTCAAAACAGGAGAAGGCCCCCAGCTGGAAGCCTGTTCCTGGTGCTGTTCCCCGTGGTAGGCAGGGGTAGAATGTGGGCAGCCAGGCATCTGGAGCATGTCAGACACCCAAAGTTCCTTGGGAACACCGCATCACCCTGGGCTGCTCTGCAGAGGAAGGCCGCACTGGAGGCCAATACTGGAAGCCAGCAACCAGGCCTGGTCCCAGGCCTGGGATGAGAGGCCTTAATTCTCAGCCCACCGGGAAGATTCCAGGGCACAGAGGAGAGCTGTGGAGGAACAAAGGCACCAGGAGTCCAGACATGACCGGGAAGCACATAATCCCTACAGCTCTATACTGATACGCTGCTGTTGGCATCATTATTCATGGAGGAAGATGGAGCACTGGGCTTTTCAGTGCACTTCAAACTCAGGAAAGCGAATATTCCAAGGGATTGCAGTGCTGAAACAATGAGCAGGGATGGTTCGTGTGAAAGAACACATTAGAAACAAACGGTATCTGTGCTCCAGAATGAAAAAGACAGGGCTAGAGAAAGGCATTTATTTCTGCCTGGAGGCTGAGTTGTATACTCAGATATAACCTTATTCAGACCAAACTGTCAGTGGAGGAACAATCTACTTTTTTTTAATGGTAGCAAATTTTACTGTATTTAAAATAATCATCCCAGATAAGTGAAGAGTTGATAAATGAGCTCAATCTGCATATCACCTTGTAAGAGCAGAGCTGTGTATAATTACAAGATTGCTCTGGGGACTGTTGCTTTAGTCTGCTGAGTGGAAAAGGCAATGCTTTGTGAAATGGCAAGCCAGGGCTCTTGTGGTTAAGCAAAAGGGGGAATTTCCTCTCACCCATTACTCCCTTTGCTCTGTCACTGGGGCTGCCAGAGAAACTCCCAAAAGAGAAATGCAGTATTCTCGACTCTAATTGAATGAATCCAGTCATTACCTTTTGAGATGCCGCAGGACTTTCTTTTAATATGTGCATGCACACAAAGTTGCTAAAAGGAGCTACTGATATAGTCATATTTAAGAGATGCAAGGGCAGATTATTCAAAACCCACTGAAAAGACAGAAATCACAATGAGAGGGAGAGTGAATGTAAGTGGAACTAAAATCCCAAAGAAAGGTGAAAGCAGCCAGAGAGTCTGTCTGTCATCCACCATCATTAGCTGTGCATTTCCCCTTCTTGTGCTCAGTTCTTCCAGGAAATAAATTATTTTCTCAGCTTCTGCCTTTCTTTGTCCTTCCTTGGGCTTTTTCTTTTGGCCTACTGGATTTCTCTTTTGAAACTGCCCTCCCAATGAAAGAATGTCGAAGGCCCTGAGATACATCCTTATTTCACAATGACAGCCAAGACCAAGGGCTTCAAACTCAAATCTTTTGGGGAACCATGAAATGAGAGGTATGAAAAACATTATGGAACTAAGGCGCTTTCTTTCATTCTGGAGTGGGCTTCAGTGTGATGTCCACACCTTCTCATGTCCCACCTCCCCCATTTTAATGTGAACCTGTTCATTTTATAATAAAATTGGATTATGTGCTTTGCTCAAAAGTTTATGAAATGTTTGTGATATAATTTCATAAATTCCAAAGTGCTATACAGCTGTGCTCGAATCTCCTACACTAAAGTTCTTTGGAAACTGGTGGTTCAGGAAAACGGTTGGTGATCTTCTGGGAGTTATTTAGAAGGCCCTATGTCAGCCTCAGAAAACACTGCTTTTAAAATCGTACCACACCAAATAACACTTACCATGGGGTCATTCTGCTTGGTCTTCTCTTTCAATACTTGTAGCAGACACTTACTTGTCTTCTCAGATTTATTCTTTCCTTCTTCTTTTAGTAATAGACTCCCCCTGAATTTTAGCAGGGCACGTGGTTTTCCATAAAAAAAGACTGCATTTTATAGGTTACCCACTGCTCAATTCTAACCAATGGGAAGTAAACAGATACCTCATATCTTACTTTTATGGCTGAGGTGAAAATGTGAAGGCAAGAGCTAAGGCAGCCATTTTGGACCAAAAGAATAACCATTACATGAGCTTTCAGAAGAAAAGAAAATGGAGTTCTGTGGTGAAGACCTTTGGGCCAGGAGTCAGACTACCTAGAAGGTTCTAGTCATTTTGCTCACTGACAAGGCATATGACTTTGAGAAATTCATGCAATTTCTCAAGGCTTTGAGCAAGTCACATACTTTCCCAAGCCTTCTGGAATCCTCACACACTGAATGAGGGCAATAGGAAGTACTCTAGCTATCTCACTGGCTGTGGGGACTCAGGGATATCATTTATGTAGGAGCTATTTGAAAAGCGTGAATCATTTTTAAACTGCAGTAGGTTATGGCCATTACAATTAGAGGCAAAATAAACTTTATCCTATTGATTCAAAGCAGATATTTAGATGAAGATATCTCACAGGAGAAGCTTCTCAGCTCAGTCTCCTAGAGTCTTGCCTGTCCAAGAGCAATAGTATCAGCAGGAGAAATCATTTGTTTCCAAGACCCTAAACTTGCTCAAATTATTAGTGACCTTCTGATGATCCTACACTTCTCTTTGCAAAGGGAGTTTCTGTTGTCACAAACCACAGATGGGTTTCACATTTTGACAAATTTGATGAAGAAAATTATTCTGCTAGGCAGCAGACATACAGATATAACAGCTATACCACTGTGTGACAAGTTGATTGTCATGGTGGATGTCTGTGTACCTGTGTTTGTGAAGTTGAAATTGAAGACCCTTAATATTGTAAAGTTTTATGTCAGTTGTATGTGATTCTGCTCACTGAATGCACTCTAGTTTCATTTCAGAATGATCTCATTCATCCTTCCCATACCCACCAAGATGCACACACCTCTGATACTTGCAGAGACTTCTTTTTTTTTTTTTTTTTTTTTTGGGTATAAACGTTATTGTTATTATTATTCTAAATCATCCTATACTCTATTACTTCATCGCAAAGTGCTTCTCTTAACTCATCACCCCCTTGCACAAAGGTTTTCAAAAGCTCTCCATTACCTACTGTGAGAAATTGTTTCAGTTATGATCTCTAATATGTTTACTCCTCCTGTATTTACACCTTTGGATGTCTCTTCCATATTGACTCTGGGCTTGGCCAAGTTTTGGCTAATGGGATCATAGCAACTTTGTGCCACAAACTGAGGCATTAAGAGTGTTTTTGCTTGGAGGCTTGCTTGGCTGGCCTCCTGGCTAATGAGAGACCATGTGGAACAAGGCCACAGTTTATCACAGCTGAGGCCTCTAGGCCAACAGCCCGCTCACTGCCAGACACATGAATGAGGCTGAACAAGACCATCCAACCCCAGCCTGTGCAAATGACCTACAGAATTATGAGAAATAACACATTTGTGGCTGTAAGTCACCACATTTTGGGGTGGTTTGTTACACAGCAAAAGCTAACTGAAACACTCAGTAAACCAAGCACCAGCTCCTCTTCCTGGCACCAAAGATTCTCACAATCAGGTCAGTGTATCTTCTCATACCATTCTCACTGCAGAGACTTCTGAGCATGCCATACAAAAGGTGACACATTACCTGGCCTTCTGCATATATCTAAAAGCAAAATTGAGCATCACCCAATTTTGACCCATTCTTTTTATCAGTATCACTGTAGCATCACAAGGCAGCTTTTGAACCATTCTTCGAGACTCACTGTAAAAGTTCTGGAGCAAAAAGGCATTGGAAAGGACCTTGCATGGGGCATAACAAGCCCAGGCAAAACCTCTTAAAATGGGCTGTTCCAATGACAAACAAAAAATTATTGCTGAAGTCTGATCACATTATATCTGTTACTTACCTTGTTCCTAAATAATTAATATATCATATGGCATTTATATGGGTTTTTCCACAAAGTAACCCTGTTGAGAGTTAGGGTAAGAATAAGACCTGGCAAAGAACTTTTGCCAGAGGATGGATACAAGGAAAGAGAAACCAAAGTAATATCACAATTGTCATATACCAGTGCCATAGCCTCAAAACTAGGCATAGACTTGCAGAATCTTAGACTATAATATGGATGATGTTTTCCTGAAATTTGGCACAGAAACAAGATTGCTGAAACACCTCATTACTCTAGTTGGACATATGCTGGAAGTGTCATTCTGCTAAAAGCAGAGCATCTGGTAAATTGTTGACTTGTTGATAATTTCATAGTTTAGAAGTTAGAGGAAGCAATGAGGAAAATTTCTACTTGATTTCAAATTCTGACCAACAAAGAAGAACTGGCTAGTGATGTGAAAATGATAGACAATTTGGAAGACATTGATCATATCATCTTGAATTTGGTGATAGCAAAGGAAGATTTAGAAGCCTGGCATAGTCAGAGACATATTAATAAATTTTTCAAAGAAGATTTGTATAAACTTAGACAAGTAAAATACATAGTCTAATAGTAGATGTATTTTGGGCTATCTACCTCAACAACAGCCCATTTTTCTAGGAACTTTGTCCATCAAGGACCCATCAATGACTGTGTCTATCAATGACTTAAGAGCAGCCCAGGCCACTGTGTTTGTACCTCATAACTTCAAATAGGGATGCCTTCTTACTCAGAGCCAGCCAATGGCTGCAGTGGATAACTGGAAACTCTTAGTTGGTACATCCTAGAGACAAAAGGTCATAGAGAGTCAGAGGTGGATCCTATAACATAGGAAGCCAGAGTCAATCCCTGTTATGTTATAGGGGAGCTGAGACTAACAGTAAGCCAGGGAAGTTTATTTGTAAGAAGAACGGAACAGATGGCAGATGGCAGGGAGGTCTAGAAATAGGGGGGGAGTTAAAAATGCAAGGCTTCATAAAGGTGAAATCTTTGTATGCTTTGTTTATTGATAAGGTGTCAATAAACATGTATTGATAAGGCATGGAGAGGGAGAGAGATATCTCAGGACCTCAGTTACTGACTCTTAAGTTCCAAGTTTCAGGCCCTGTGAGGTCCACTGGACTTTGCTTTATGTCCATAGGTGTCTGCGTTTGTCAGCTGAGATCTATCAATAACTGACTTATCTTTTTGGGTTTGTTTGTTTTTGTTTTTTAATTTGAACTGATTGGAGTGGGTATTTGTCTGTTATAACCAAAGAATATTGAATCTTGCTTAGACGTGGCTAGGGACTCTAAAAGAGAATACATGGCACTGATTTTCACTTTAAGGCCTCTCACCTGAATTGCAGCTAAGCAAATGCTCCTTGCTTACAGCTCTCCATCATTCTTCCGATGGCCAGTGCCTTAGGAAGCCTTTTTCCAATAGGGAATCATTTTTAGTCTGCTAAGCAAGACATTCTTGGAAGCCAGTAGCCTAATAATGGCTCCTTTACATAACTTTTTCCCATGCCCCTTCCTAATTGAGGTTCTACTCTTCAGACAGGCATTCACATGATATAATTCTCCCAAGTCTTTGATCAGACACTGTGTTTACTGAACTTGTTTTTTAAGCCTTGCTCCATCTCAGATGGAACAATCCAGAAAACCACAATTTCCCCACTACAAGTCTTCAAAGTCCAAATGAGTCAGCCTGACTGTTAGTGACACCAGAGCTGGGCAACCCAGAATCTCTGTTTCCAGAGCACAAAGGGGTGGATCATTTCATGTATCACTGAAGATTCCAAATCCTTTCCTGGAATGTAGTAAGAAAGGAAGAAAATGTAATTACACTATTCTAATCTTTTCACCAAACTCTTAGATCATGTGATTTGGTGATACCAAGTTTGGGATGATTCATTAATGTGAAAAATGTGAAAGTAACTGACTCTTTTCCTATTATGGTTTCTTCCTATGGGTTGAAGATTTGTATTCATTTAGAAAATACAGAATGGGAAATGGGCCTCAGTTTCCATATCTGTAAAATGGAGATGTCAGCCTAGTTAATGGTCCCTAAGTTTCCTTCATTTCTGATTATTTTACACAATGTATTAAAATCAAATCAGATTAAATAGCAAGTATAAAATGGAGGGTATAGTCCCAGAGGGTACAGTCTACCTGGGTCTGTTAAAATTAGAACCAGATGGATTTAATTCATTTGGGAAGAAAATAACCTCCTGATCAGAGGAACTAAAGTTTTCTTCATTGGATTTTTTCAAGAAGACGAAGAAGTGAAAAACTATAATGTCTAAATCTGGTCTGACAGGTTCAGAGATTTTGAAGCTGAACCTTATTATGGGTCTCCATCAAGCTACAGTGGGAAAGCCAATGGGGAAAGAATCAACCTAGAGATCTGCGATTCCTGTTCAGATTCTTGTTTCCTTTCCCAGTGAGAACTCCGACCTCTTTAGAATCAACCTGGTGAGCGTGTGGAGCAGTACTCAGTTCTTTCGATAAGCTCTGTGTCTTATCACAGCATTGCACAGCTACTATCTTAAAAGGAATCTATCTTTATAGGAATATACAGCTGTTGCTGTCACCATATGATTCATTTTCTTTTCAAAAGTCCTGTTTGCTCTACACTTTACAGAAACTGACATTAGAAGTAGTGACAGCTTGACCCTTGAGTTGTCTCAATAGAAGGGAATCAAGTCTATTTTCTCTGTCCTTTTTCTCTTCCTCCCTCCCTTATTTCCTACCTTCCTTCCTCTTCACCTACTTTTTCATCAGCTTATATGGCCCAATACTCTCTGTATTCTTTTTAAAGAGAAAGTCAATCCCTTGGAAAAAGCATTTTGAGGGAGAAATTGGAAAAGCAGGGAATATAAAAATTAAGGCTGTTTACTAAGTGGAAGTAAAATGAAGTAGGTTGCCATACTCTGACCCAGTCCCCATAAGATGAGGAAGCCTAGGAACTAAACACAAATATCTGAGTGTGTTTAGTAGGTTGCTGTTGGTATTAATTCAATGGAAGAAGGTACATGAATGTTTGTTAGTTGGAAAATCCTACAGGCAACTCACACTTCCACCAGAACACCAGAGACATGACAGCCAAGCCTTGACACCAACTCTACTCCAAACTAGCTCATTTCAAATGCATCCATTGCACCTGGTTGAGGCCCACAGGCTCTGCGTACCAAAGGAACCAATGCCACGGCAAGGGTGGTCAGCCTGGATCCAAACCCTGGGAGACAACTTAGCCCTGCACACTTGTGACCGACATACTGGGCCACTGGATGGCACTGTGGGTCCATGCAAATGTGTGTTGAAAGACATTTATCTTTCTTTTAAAAAGGCTGTTTAGCCTTGACAGGTAATTTGGCACATTTTGAGTCGAAATGTGCCAAATGATTTGGCAAATATTTCATTTACCTCTGAAAAGAGGCACACCTGCTGTTCTGGCCTGCAGGGAGATGGAGAAGGGTAGCTTTTCCCAACATTGTTACTAATTTCAGAAGCAAAACAAGATTTGGGTCAAAGACACAGAAGCCAACTCCATGTTAAGTGTGGTGCCATGTTTTAAAGAAATAGAAAAAGTTTAGTGTTTCTTATAAACCAGTCTCTTCAGTCTGTCTGAAGGGAGCATCTTCCATCTCACCAGTGCTGTCCATCCTGCCAGTGGCTGGCTCATCTGGCTCATGACCTGAAGGAATGGGATTTGGTGGAAGAGCCATGTCCTCTACTGGTCCTCCAACCAAGAGCATCCAGGAAAATTTGTTTCTAAACTTTTCTGTTCTAAAGAAGTCTCTTCCCAATATTCACTGTGTTTAATAACTAGAAAAGCCAAGCAATGTGAAAATGTCTCCTAAGGAATATCTGAGCTGCCTTTTGGCCATCATGAAACCACTGCTTTGCCATACATGATGGTGACACTCCCATTCCCATGGGAGAACTCAGATGACAGGCCCAGGCAGCACTGAGACAGTCTGAATGTCAGGCCAAGTTCCTGGTGCACTTGCTTTGACTCTACTACCCATATTATAGCTACTTAAAGAAAGAAAGCATATTGGGGTGCAGATGAGTAAAAATGGTGTTACTATTGATATATCTTTGAATCTGATCAATTTTTTAAGTGGTAATACATCTGCAAACCCAATTACTATAGCCAACATATCTAAAAAATGACTTGAGACCACTTCCCAAGTGGCCAAAACACATACTGAGAACAGGTTGGGAATAGGTGGGTTAGAGAGGAGAGATTCAGAATTCTTCTTTTTCAGTTGTCTTGTCACCTATTGACTAGTAAAACACACATCTCATTGTGTCAAATCTACTCTTCTTTTGAAATGTATCAAGGGAGCATGATATTAGAGAATGACTCTGGTTTTGAATTCTGAGACTTGGTTTCTGGTCTCAGGTTTACCAATACAAGCTGTGTGACATTAGATGAATCGTTAACCCTGTAACCTGTTTTCCTACCTAAGCCTAAGGAAGGCAATTCACATGAGCTCCTATGGCTACAAAATATTGGAATTTAGTTTAGGCAGGCTCAACAAATTTTGCATAATCTTAGCATATGTTAGGGTGATATGTAGCGATAGCAAAATAGTAGTATACATTTGTTCAAATAAAATCTAAACCACCAATTTCCTTGAACACAATAAATATCAATGTAATGAGGAAAAGAAACTCTTGCAGTAGTAAGATATTAATATTTTATGAAAAACAATGTATATCTGTCTAATGATATGTATTTGCTTTCTGCATTTAGCTTATGAGTTTCAGGTGAAGATAGCTCATAAATTGTTTTTGGTCTGTAGATGCCTGTTTTTTCCCCATTCTTCTGTATCATGGCACTACAGTTTCTTTCCAGGTGTGACCAGATGAAGAACATCATGGAGGCTGACAAGAGACGTTTCTGTGGATTGATGGAGCCAAAGCCCCATTAGTGGAGGCTGAGGAAGAGCGAGTGATGAGGAAGTGGTGGCGGCCAGTACTCACTGCTGTTATGAGGAGTTTGTTATAAAAGGACAAAGGAAAGGGTTGTAACTGGTATACAGAATTTATGCAGGTCATTTTTTTTTTAAAGATAGGAGGGCAGACGTTCCAAGCTTGACCACATACAGGAGGAAAACACTTACTCACAAACGTACCTGGAGTTCTGACTGAACGGTTGATATCTGGTTGTAAATCCTGAACTCCCCTAACGGAGGTCGGGGTTGTCTGCTGCTGCCACTGTCCTATCCCTTGAAGTCGAGTCGTCAGGGTTTTCAGCGAGCTGATGGAGAAGGGCCCAGGAGCGCGTCTTTTCCTGCAGAGGTAGCAAGGCCTTTATTTAACAGACCATTTCAGAACCGGGAGATCCTATCATCCAATCCCCTCGTTAAACTGATTGAGGAATCTGAGGCTCAGATAAATTGGGTCATGAGATTTGCTCTCAGAACAGTCTTGGGTAAGGATTAAAGAATATGGCTTTGGGGCCAAAAATACCTGGCTCTGAGTCCCAACTCTGCCACGGCTTATTGGCCATGTGACCTTGGAGCAAGTCTTTTTCAGTTTTCTCATCGGGTAAATGAGGCAGTGTGTGGTATTTCACAAAATAAGCATTCTGAGGGGACCTTTTCTTCTAGGGTTGCTGTGAAAATAAATTGAGATAAGACAAGTAAAGTTCTTAGCCCAGCACTGAATATGTGGTCATGATAAACATTAATAAATACTAGCTAATTTTATTATTGCCATCTACGTGAGCATTTGCATGCATGGAAATGATACAATATAAATTTGCATGCATAAAATTTTTTTAAAAAATGTTATGGGGATATATAGAAATAGAATGTCATAAACACTAAAGAGGGCACACAGGCCACATTGTTTAGTCTAAGCCCTGCTAAAGTGTACGGCCAGTTGTAGTTATTCCATTCAAAGATTGTTACTCACGACTGACTCAAGTCTAGGCCCCCTTCAAAGTGCCTGTTTGGCTTGCTGATGTGGACTCAGTATCTCCTATGTAAAAACTTCAGAGCCACCTCCCTACTATCTAGTTGCTGTCTACCTCTTTTTTCTTCTTTCCCCGCCACTGCCCGGCTTTCCCTTTTGAAGCCAGCCTTGAGTTTAAGTAAAGCTGGTTGTGGTTGAGGGCTGCCAGGTGGCTGACGGGAACTATAGCCAATCCTCTTTCAACAGCTTCAGAGTTGGCTCATAGAATGAATAACAGAGACATGAATACAAGGCAGAAAAAAGAAGGGGGAACAGTACAGAAAACCAGCCCTCCCCAGCCCTCCCCACTCCCTGGATGTGTGCTGGGAAGACCTGCCAAGCTGCTCCCCCATTCTGTCAGAGCTGTTAGGTGGGTGCCTACCTTTTTTGCCACCCTTAGCCCAGGCACTAAGAGGTTATCAGAGATGCTGTTTGTAATAGTCAAGGTAGCTTAGAATGTTTGTTCTCTCTCTCGGGGATAATTTTTATTTTTAAACAAATTCCCAACCACCACTTTGCTTAACCTCATTTCCTACATTGGTTTTCTTCCCGCTGGAGATGAGCAACACAGGCCTGAATTAAAACCAGTGTAACAGCACAAGTTAATTGGAGTCTGAAGGGATCAGGACACTTGAAGTTCAGCTTGATAAATCCCACAGGGCCTGGAAGTGAGTCTTATGGGAACTAAAAAAAAATCTGTTTCCATCGCCCTAGGGATCTGCTTGCCAACTTTTAATAGTAATCTCTGGACTATAACACAGTGCTTAGTTTTAAATAAACAATATGCTTATGTCTCTGCTTTACCTATACTCTTGAAATAGTGGTCGAAATGCAAGAGAAATTTTATAATCTTTCCAGCTACTGACATAAACTGTAATATAGTAGGAAAAAGTAAGAAGGTTGGGTGTATTTTCCCCCTTGCCGCAGCTGACATATATTTATGTCTTTCTTTTCTTCATTTAAATATATCAAAGAAGTGTCACACTATCTATTTGCCTTGCTCTAATGCACCCTCCCTATTTTATTTTTACCTGTTCTAAGACATACTTTCCTGAAAAAAATGTAGTTTACCGCTAAAGAGAAAGTCTTCTAAGCTTCAAGCAGTAAGAAATTTGATAAGGAACTTATTGGAGACTATCACAACATGAATAGGAACTACCAGGCTGGGCTTCTGGGTAATGAGAAATAGAACTGTTAACCTTTAGTCTATCAGTTGAATTTTGGCTCAGAATATAATGACACAAAGTCATTATCCCCTGATGGTCCATGGTCTTTGGGGAAATGAGTATATGGTGGTTTCAGCTCTGTCTGTAACAGCCCAGAGTCTTCATCAGACTGGCTGCCATTACAATTAAAGTTAATTGTCACTAGTGCAGCCACGAACAGGGATTGAACAAGATGGGAGAGTGAACCACTTTGCCTGTAGTGCTAAAGGTAGTCCCTGAGCAGCTAAGGACTGTTCTTCTCCCAGGCTGATGAAAAACCTATTTTGGAAATTTAGAGAAAAACGAATGGAAGGCATGAAAATGCCTATTCATATGTTTAGTCACAAAGTCTTGCTTTTCACACAGAATAATGTTTTAATAGCAAGAGTCATTTCAAATTATGTTTGATGAAAGTCCCATCTGTGTTCAGACCACAAAAGAGGGAATGGTAAATCAGCTACTCCACTTCCAGTGAGAATCAAGTGTCTCCCTTGAAGGGTACCATTGAGTTTGAGTTCTTTCATATGGTAGATTTATCTTAACAATTGCTTATTCAGGCCCTGAGAAGTCAATGCTGGCTCTTCAGAAGAGCCTCCACTGGAGACTCTTTTAAAATTGACTTTAGTTGGACATTTTAGAGACATGGTTTGCTCATTTCCTTGTTTATTGTAGGTTGTATTTAAGCCTCAAATAGCAACAATGGTGTTGTTTTAGAATAAAAGGGGCAATTAAATATAAATAGTAGACAGAAATAACCCTAACCTCTCTTCTTCATATATTTATAAAAGCTGTTTCCTTTTCTTTAACCTTATCCTGCGAAACACCATGAGGGATCGTGGACAACTTCTCTTCCGATTGATGTTTCTAAATTGGTGACATGCAATTACCTTCTCCATATTCACACTGCTGAATAAGCTGAATTTTTAAATTATACACTTGTAGTTGGTTGAAATGGATGTTAAGTGTCTTGAGAGTTGATTTTTAAGATGTTTAATTCTTTGCTTTTCTGACAGGCAAAACTAGCCTTACTGGAAAATTCTTAAGAAAGATTACTGGTCTGCTAACCATTTTCTGATCTTTGGAACCATTCCCTGATTGTAGCCCATGTTCTTGTTCCAGTGTTATTGGGTAAAGTCTAACCAATGGGAAATTCTGGCTACGTTCACAATCCGAGAACCAAAGACTCAGAGTTTGAAAGTAGCCAGGTAATGGGGTTGGGGTGGATGGGACTCTGTGATGTGGTAGCATGCTTGGTGATCTCATTAATTTTTAGGTTATTTGTAAGATACCCTGATATTATTGCACAAATTACAATATCTTCTGACACAAGGGCTTGAGAAATAGCAGAAATTGAGTCATTCAGGTTTTTGTTTGTTTGTTTTGAAATTGGCCAGTCTTGAAAAGTGAAATCATCACTTGGAGAATTGTCTATAAGTGACATGAGCTCCCATGCCTTACCCTCAGCATGTTCAGCCTGTTGGACAAGACAACTGGCTGGAACTTAAGGAAGAAGTGGTGATGTCAATGAGAAAAGTCATGCAAATCCCAGATGCATTAGTTAAGGTCCTAGAGAGAAACAGAATCAATAGGATTTTTATATATGGAGGCCAAGAAGTCCCATGATATGTCATCTGCAAGTTGGAGGACCAGGAAAGCTGGTAGTGTAATTCAGTTTGAGTCTGGAGACCTGAGAACCAAGGGGAGGGAGAACACTGGTATAAGTCCTAGGGTGCTAAGGCCCAAGGGCCAGAAGCTCCAATGTCCAAGGGCAGGAGAAGATGGAAGGCCCAGCTCAAGAAGAGAGAGAGAGAGAGAGAGAGAGAGAGAGAGAATTTGCCCTTTCTCCACATTTTTGTTCTCTTGGCCCCCACATTGGTGAGGGTAGATCTTCTTTACTAAGTCTACCTATTGAAATGCTAATCTTTTCCAGAAACATCTTTATAGACATGCCCAGAAATAGTTTTACCAGCTATCTGGGCATCCCTTAGTCCAGTCAAGTTGACACATAAAATGAACCATGACACCAAGATATTCAAACAGATACACAGGAGGGAGTAAGTCAGAAGTTCAGCAGGCAAGGCTGGAAGGGAAGGCTTAAAATCTAGAAGTTATAAAGATATGAGAAATAGAGAAAACATAAATTGTGGGCAAACGTATCCATGAAGAACATAGAAAGGAAGATCAGATGGCTGACAGTGGAGCCCTGAGCCTCAGCGGCATTTTAGGGAGAGCAAAAGGATGAAGGAAGGCAACTGAGAAGGAGCTGCCACAAGGAGGGCAAAGTATTCAAAGAGTGCGGTGTCCCTAAAGCAAAAGAAACAGAGTTTCAAGCAGGAGGAAGTGGTCTAGAGTGACAATTCTGCTGAGAAGTAAGATGAGAATGAAAATGTGTCCAGTAGCTATGTCAATACTGAGCCATTAGTGACTCTAGGGTCAGGAGAGCAGTTTCTGTGGCATCGTGGGGAAGAACCCACACTGCAAAGGGTTAGAAATTAGTGGGAGGAAAGGAAGTTTGCCTGTGAGGGGAAATAAGAAATAGAGAGGCAATTGGAATGGTATTTGAGATTAAAAATCCTATTCTTTACTTGCTTTTTAAAGAGCTGGGAGGCTTGTGATTGTGTTTATACTGAGGGGTCCAACTCGTGTAGCAGGAGGGGATATCGACTGTACAGGAAGGAGTCAGGGACTGAAGAGGTGAGGTCCTGAAGGTGGTGAACGAACCTGTGAGCAGATGCATGGAGGACCCCCGAGGCGAGGAGGAACACCGACCCCAGTGGCTGCACTGTGGGAAAGAAGAAGAGATGGGTACAGATTTAGACACATTTGTGGGAGAGAGTAGAAGAGGGAGAGTCCTATGATGGCATTTTTTTTTCCTGCAAAGAGAAGTTATGGTTTCTGCAGAGAAGAAAAGAGAAACTTGGAAAGGAAGGAGGTTTCAAAAGAGGTCAAAATCTGCGATAGCCACCAAGGGGAATGGGAGAGGAAACTAACTAGATAGGTGGAGGTACCGGCTTTACTTGAACAATGTCTGTGGCTGAATAAGCTAATTTGCTTGGAGCTGCTGAGGCCCATTAACTGTACTTTGTTTCCCAGGCAGGGAATGTAGCCCCAACTCATGTGACAAGTGTGTGCTGTGGAACAAAAGAGGGAAGCAGATGAGAGACTATGGAAGGCTCTAGAGCATTTGGGAGGGAGAAGCAGCAGGTAAGGGAGGGAAAATAGCTCAAGATGGTATTCAATATGCATATCTCCTCCTGGCAAATCATTAATTTCATCCTGTATTTGAAACACAGCATCACTACACTTTGACTTTCTGTCAAAATAAGAACCGGTCCCATAATTTAACAAGGCGAAATTGTTGCATTACCCCAAATTGTGTAGTTTTCCCATGATTTTGAGTGCCACCCCCCCAATCCCATATAACAAATCACTTTTACCACTTTGATTTTAGTGACCAAATAAACTTGATTATTCCATAATTCCTTAAAGTGACTTAGCCACTTGGTAATAATAGTATTGAGAGGGTATTTTTACGTTTTATGCTAAATTTGAATCTTTGTTAAAATTTCTATGTATTTGCAACTGTTAGTCTCTTTTAAATGTAATCTGGTTGGAGGAATTTCTATTTGCTTCAATTGGGAGAAAGAGTGACTCAGGATGAAAACTTGTCTTTCTCTCTAAAGGCCTTTGTTACGTGGCTAACACTATTCACATATGCCCTTTGCGTGTTCTCTTTAAAATTTATGGGAGGTCAAAGAATCTTTAGAAACAAAGACAAATAAAACTATTTTCCTATTTTCTCTTCTTTATACAGTCTTTGTACCAGAAACACCTTCACACCAAGACTGGATAAAGTTTTCTAACTGTTTAAGTTCTCATTCTCAAGATAAAGTAGGGAAAGTGGCATCGAACTAATCCATTCTTGAAAACATCTTAACATTATAAGCAGAACAAAGTGGTACAAAATGTATTCAGCCTCACGGATTTCTCTAGATTGTAACCAGAATAGAAAATGGCAGAATGTATTAATTCCTAAGATAAAATTATAATGAGAACAGAAAATGGTGCGAGATGAATTAATGTAGTGGCAGGCTTCTGTCTGCAGAGCAGGGTGCTCTCTAAATACCACATTGCAGCACTTTGTAGTCAGCCTCTCTCTTGTAATCTATATTTTAAAAATGCTCTAAAGATAAAGCTAGACCTGATTCTCATCTCCGGCAGCACTGCCACAGCGCTCTGGACACAGAATAGCCCCGGGGAAGTGGTGAATGGACTTACCTTGCAGGAACAAAGGCGATCTGAGTTAGTGGCAAGATTTTTATTACTGGGAGCATATACTGACATGCCTCCTTCACTAGCAGATCACCTTTTAGTCTGGCACTCCAAGGAAAACTTCGTTGAAGCGGTGGTGGTTATGAAAGAATTTGCTCTTTGCAAAATAAATTTCACCTTTTGCAATGTATAAAGAATTACTTGTGTTTTCTGTCATTGCTGCTTATGAGTCAAAGCTTTAGACAGGGATGATCACATTTTTTTCTGGGGTGATTTTCAAATGGAGATTGCCCCAAATATGTGTCTGAAGCTAGATGATCTTTTACTATATCTTCTATTCATACTATACTTATTCACAGACCCAGTGTGAATTTGGGGAGAGAGTTAGTGAATGCAGTAATGTACCTGCAGTGTCATTCAGATGCATATTTTTAGAACCTTTGTACTGTTCAATGCAGGCAAATGTGTCCCAATAATAAGCAACTGAGACTCACAGCTTCAAACACTTCAAAGGTGATTGTGACTCCAGAAGCCACAGTGGAAAACCTCGCGTGGCTATACTGGAACTTTGAAATGTTTAATAATGCTTGTCCCATGTAGCTTTGTGTCCTCCAAAACCTGATCTGATTGCAAATTTTTAATCAGGAAATCTGGTCTTTGAGTCAGAATGGCTTTGCCTATTTGATTGGCAGCAACGCTGCTCTTGTGAATTTTCATGATGCAGGAAGTTTGGGTCCAAATTTTCCCTCTCTGCATTAATACCGTTGCACAGGGCATGGCTAGGTTATCCAAATAATGAATTAGAGTTTTTAATAACATGGGACTAAGGCATTAGCAATACTCTCTTACCATGGCTGGTTATGATAGCAGACAAAAGCTGTAAACTCTGTGCTAACAGGCAAAAGTGAATTGTGAATTACCAGAATGTGTTAGTCCCAAGTGATGTTGTGACCCAGGCTTAAGCATTTTTTATTTTCTCTTTTTACAAATTATCTGCTGACACAGTTCTGACATAACGTGTTTAAATAAATCTGGTGGTGACTTGTGGCTGTACTTTTCCTGGGACAAATTCTTGTCCCCACGTCCCCTCCCCAAACAGGCATCTTTATCTTAGAAGTACCTTGGAAATGATCCAGTTCATTTCTTTGCAGCCCTCCGACTTGTCTCTAAAGATTCCACCAGTGTTTGAATAAAAGGGAGAGAGACTTCGAGAATTAAAACCCAAGCTTGCTTTATTGCTTTACAATTTGAGAAATCAAAACCTTTAAGCAAATAGTGCTTTTGAACTTGTACTATGGAAACCCAAGTGAATCAAGCAGCCTCTCTTTCTGGAGAAATGTAACCTAAAACATAGTCTCCTCACTGTTTGCATGGCCAGTACATGTAACATTTGCATTTTCTTTTTAAACCATAATAAGGAGAATTAAAACCCTATGATTAAGCATTTAACATAAAATTAAAGGGCCATGGTTATTCATTAGGAAAGTACTATGTACCTCGAATTCAATCAGATTTCAAATAGACTTTCTTTCTATACATAATTGCATGTCATGGATTTGACATTTCTGTCTATCTTCTTTGTCTTTCAGGCAGCAGGGTTTATAATATTTTATTCATACCTGTAGCATTTTAGGGGTGGGAGAATAAATTTTGGCAAGTTTAGCATGGGCTGGGCTTTCGATTCCTCACAGGAATTTCAATTCTCCTTTTCTCCCCTGGGTGTCTTTAGGCTGAACAGAGAATGGCATGAGAAATAAATTTGCCTGCCTGCCTGCCTGAAGCTTACATTCTAGAAGGGAAGGCACGCTCAGGCCTTTGTACTATAAGTACTTTATATATGATAAAAGCGCTATGATAATTTAACAGGAAATGTTGAATATTTGGAAACAGAGTTTAATGTAGATTCTAACCTGCTGTGTTCCATGCTCCATCCCAAAAAAGCATTTACAATAAAAACCATAAAGAACAAACAGAAGGTGAATATTACCTTTGCTCTGTACAGGAAAGGATTATCTACATTTGAAAACGAGAGCAAAATAATATAAGGCAAAATAAAATAAATTTGAATAATATTTAAAAATCTAATTTAATAAATAAAACTAAGAGATAGTCAAGAAATAAGGAAAAACGTTTGTCACAATAATTAAAAAGTTTCATACTATAAAGCGCTCACACAAATCAATGTGCAAACAAGATAGCCACAAATACATAGGCAAAGGGAACAAATTACAAAAGAGGGAACTTCAAGGTCCTAAGTGAAAAAAAGTATTTAACTTCACCAATGTGCAAATAAATACACAGTGAAGCCATAGTAAGTTACTGCTCAATGGCAAAGACTATGCAAGAACAGAGGCAGTATTTGGTGATGGCAATAGCAGAATGAGGTGAGCACTTCACATCCTGTTGATGAGAGCAGGTGCTGGTGTGGACTTTCTGGATATCAATTTTGACGTGTGTCAAGAGCCTTAAAGATATGTCCATTGTGTCCACAGTATATTGCTAGGTAAAAATAGCAAATTACAAAACAGTTTTTTATGTTATGATCCCATTGTCCTTTCTTAAAAGAAGGAAATGAGGATTGATGGAAGGAAGAAAGAAAGAAGAAAAGGAAAGAATTGTGTGTGTATGCACAAATAGTGATGATTTTGTTTTCTTCTTTAAATATCAGAGGGTTTTGTCTGTTTGTTTTTGTAAGAAGTCTGCTTTGCAATCAGAAAAAAGACAAATTTATCTCTATAAAGAGGAAGAAACTTGCAAAAAAAAGGCTCATATTCTTTGACCTAGTAGCTCCCTGTTTAGAAAATCATCCAAAGGAAAAGGCAAAAATGTAGACAAAGATTTATATACAAATATATGGTTAAAAATGAAAACAACACCAGGAGACTGTTTAAATAAATTCTAGAACATCCAAAAGATAGACTACTGTGCAGCTGTTATAAATTATATGTCAGAAGGATTTTCAATGACATGGTAAAATACATCTGACAAATTTTAAGCAAACAGAATAAAACAAAACAGGATACAAAGCTGTGTTAGAAGAATGCTCCCAACCTCAAAAAAATGTGAAAAAGTCTAGGAAAAAATATGCCAAAATGCTAATGGTGGTTGCCCTAGATATATTAATTATGGAGAGTTTTTGTTTTCTTCTTTGTCCTTTGTTAAGCTTGAGAAGAAACAATTTCTATGTACTACTTTTGTAAGTGTTGGGAAGAGGGAAGACAGCCTACCCCCCCCAAATCAAGTTCTTTCCACTATACCAGAACACAACAGTTTTGTTCAATAAAGAGCTTTACTGTCTTGCCTTAAACCAGAAATGATGAAGTACCAGACAGGGGCCATAAAATCTGCATGCCATTAAGAAAATGAAATTTCTACCAATCAGCAGCAGGCATCAGTATCCTCTACCTACTTCGCCCAATGACACACCAAACAGCTAATGTCTATTATTTAGAATGACATCCTGTACAAGCGAACCCAAGCAGCCAATAATCCATACTCAGGGGGACATCGTTTCTAGAAACACAGAGGTTTTGTGCCTCCAGAAGGTTTTTAGGTTTTCTGTAAATGGTATGCAAAGTCTCAGCAGCCAGGATTGGTGGCATTGCCACGTGCAGTACCTTGGACGGCTGCATTGCTGGGTGCCTTGAGTAATCGTTAGGTAAACATCTGAGCGCCAATCGCAAAAAGATACTCCTGTGGGTAGTAAAAAATGTTCTCTGTTTGCAAGTTGAGGCTTACCCCTGTGTGTTGGAGATACCTGAATTGGTTTGGCTCTTTTCCAGTTACAATCTGTTCGTAATCACCCAGGGTCTGTAACATCAAGCAGTGTTATGAGGGAATTAATTCTTTCGATGTGACAGTTGTTAGTGTAATTCATGTCCTTGTTTTTAATTGCTGGATCAAATTACTTTGTAGATTATTTCATATTTCATCCCAAGAGAAAGGACTAGAAAAAATGCACAGTGCCTGTGGTGACTTATTTGTTTAGTCTACCCAGAAAAAAAAAAAAAAAAAAAAAGCAGAATTAAAAAGATTGGCTTTCTAAACAAAATAGCTCTTCTCTCTCCTTAGAGTATATTTTGGATGATTTTAGATGGAAAGTTAGCCTGAGTACATTCTTTTTGTTTAAACACTCTAGGAACTAAGTTTATTTTTATAACGATTCTGCCAAAATAATGGCCGTAAAGGTCACAAAGCAATATCTCCTAATAAATACCTTGGAAAGGATTTACAATTCAATGCTCTTTCGTTAAAAGAAGCACCTTGAAGATAAGAAATTAATGAGATTTAGAATAATTTATTAAGGAACACCTAATAGACTCTCATGAGATTCAAATGTCAAGATGTTAAAAAAACACACACACACAAAAGAAATTTAGCAAATGCAAATTGTATTTGGGGGAAAAAAAGACAAAGAGTATTTGAAAAATCTTATAAATGTTTATTTTTGCAGCACTGAAATTTAATCCTTGTATTTGAATACATACCCCCCAGTAGACATTTTATCCATTTTTGAGTCATAGCCACTGAATCCTTTTCATCCTAATGTGTGGAATCTCAGAAAGAACCAGTAACTATTTCTTAGGTGTCTTATAAGGTGAGACTGCAGGCTGACAGGGAGCAAAAAGCCTAGATAAGACAAGCTCACAGAATTGAAAAGCTATAGAGAAAATTCATTGTTCTATTTATTTCCACTTTGTGATGAGTTGAGTTGAGAGCAAAATGTATTTATAACAATGGGACACTTGAAATGAACTGTTGCTGTAACTGTCCGAGGCCAGCCAACATTCATATGGCCTCATAAATAGTCATCTTATAAAGTAGACCTGAGTGATAAACTAAAGAGGAATTATAGATCAGTGATCACTTAAAAGCAAGCAGCAGGGAAATTGATAAATACTGCCTGCTGCCTGGCAAATAAAAAACACAGTCATCATTAGAGAAGGAGCTGGAACTTGCTGATTGCTGGGAAATTATGGCAAACAGACAAATGAACAGACCCACTCACTTAGGGCAAATGTACCTTGTAGTTCAGGTAACAAAGTACTGTCGACATGGAAAGGTCGTTGAAATAGGAGCTGAACCTGCTACCCCGAAAACAGAAGCCGTATATACAGACACAGTGTTGAAAAGCTGGCAGCCCTGAATCAGTTTTCTCAGCCAGAGTGCTGAATGTATTATCGTCACTGTCATCTTTGAAAAGGGAAAAGAGATGTCCATAAAAATAAATGTCTTTTCTACCATTGGTACTATCAAATGATTACACAAAATTCCTATGGCCACTTATATCACGTTATGAATCCAGTCCATTCTAGTCTATCATAGGAGACCAAGATAGTAATGTTAGTTTAAAAATTGGTCCTACAGTTCTCTATTTTAAATATGTTGTTTGTTTGCCTCTATGTTGATCAAAAGAAGCAAGTTACCTGTTATAGCCTGACTTGATTGATGGTTGTGGGTTTTCTAGCTGCACTTGGGCCCCTACAAAGCGAGTCTCCATTGTTGAACTACCGGGATTGCATCTAAGTCAACATCTTTAGGAAGAGGGGGAAGGCACGGGATTGCAAGCACAGAATGTCGGGAAGGATGGCTCATCAGCTCTGGGGTCACGCGGACTTCATTCTGGTTGGCACAGAGAACCAGTTGAAGACTTAAGGGCTGCTCATTTGTGATCATAACTTACCTGTATGCAATGAATTTACAAGGCTACCTGGCACGCTCAGAACACCTCTGTGCAGTATGTGTTATGATCCCCCTTTACAAAAGGTGATCGAGGCTCAGAGAGATTTGGGACTTGCTTCAGTATCAGAGGTGGAGTCTCAGTGTTACCAGTTACCAGTGTAGGTTTTCTGATTCCAGCTTCCAATATGCCTTCCCCACTTTTATCTGTTGTTGAAACTTTACTTCCCCCACCCACAGTTGGAGTCCAATATAGAGCTGTAGAAGAGAGTCAAGAGCATGCACGTGACTCTTTCTATGGTGGTTGTTAGCCCAGACATTTGTGGTTCAAACAAACAGGAGAGCCTGCAAATTGGGCCTGGGTTCTGCACTTCCCCTCACAGCCTGCTCCACGGCATTAGTCACACGGCCCTGCCTCTGCACAGGTGCTGGGAAATGTTGGGGAGTGCATGGAATATTTGGTGAGTGTTACTGTCTCTGTTACTCATGGATTAGCTCATTTAATATGCAGCTAATAAAGTCTGAGCCCTCACTCCACAGGCCATTGGAATTTCATTCTACTGCGTTCTCCTGCCAAGTAATTTCTGGGAATTCCTCAGTCATGCTCACATGTTTCAGCTACCTCTCCCGGAGATCACTTGTCATCTCCACCAGTCATCCTTTCTGCAGACGGCTCCTTCAGACCCAGCAGGTCGGGCAGCTCTTGCCAGCTCACAGTTGACGTCTCTGCATCGGCTCTCTCCACTCTGTCCCGCTGTATTCCAGCATGGACACATACATTTCCTTTAACCTTACAGAGCACATGTGAGGCCAGACAGCAGTCTCTCATGAAATTCTTTGGACAGCTTGGAGATACTCGAAGGGAATTACAACACGGAAGAGGAAAACTTTGATGTTTGCCCTCCCCTGATTTTAGATCTTGCCCTTCACTAAGTGATTTCCTTCTGGCTCTCACCCTTCTCTCGAGCTCCTCGGCCTGCTGTGCCATTCACAGTGGCTGGCCCGTAATGGCAGTGCCTTTCCCCGTACCCCCGCTCATGGGGACAGATGTGCTCCTGGCACTCAAGAGAATATACCCATCTCCCTCAGCTTTACAGCTGTTTTCTTCAGGGCAAACTGCACTCACCCACAGTGTGTGGTCTGGTCTGGCCCGGGGAGCTCAGACAGGGCAATCAAAGTCTGACAGTAGATTTCCCAAGGTCTAGATGATACCACCTGAAATAACACCACATGTGGGTTTTCAATCCAGGGTAGACTTTGTCATTTCGCATCTGGTTTCTTTTAGATCCCTACCCCCAGCTTCAGTAGGGACCTCCTTGTTCAAGCTCTCATCATCTGGTTTCTGCTCCTGATCTCTGATGAGGAATTTTAAGATGGGACCCGTGTGTCCGTGTGCATACATACACACACACATCCCAAGAACAAAGAGGAATGTACATAGAAAATTATGTTAAAAAAGTCAAATTTAGGAAAAAATATGTTTAAGGGCACAATCTTACTAAATATCTACCAATTTGCTTCTATAAGCAGAATGTATAACATGCCTGTTTGGGGCATTTGCATCTAGGTTAATAGGTGACGGACTTCTACCAAAACGATGTGTGCACATTTGCTTTACTTTTGAGTCAAAAAAAGATCCTTTCCATTATTTTCCTAAAACACAGGAAGCCTTTACCAGATATAAATTGATGTCTTTACCTATACAGATACAAAATTTCTTACAGCTTTTAAAGGGAACCTCACTAGTTTTAAAATGAATGTCTGTCCTATCAGATATCTTGTTGCATTTGGGTCTGGTACCTAGGGGAAAGGATGGGATGAAAATATATTTGATTATCATATTATGCAGAATTTTTATGGTTACAAACAGTTGTTTATGGTTAAAGTTTTGAGAAAAAGAGAAAGAAATTTCCAGTCACCTAACTGTAAAGTGTAGAGCAGCATAGTCCAACAGAAATATAATGTGAACCACATATGTAATTTAAAATTTTCTAGTAGTTACATTAAATATGTAAAAAAAAAAACCCGGGTAAAATAAATTTTAATAATAATACATTTATTTAACTCAATATACCCAAAATATATTAAAATTGAATTAATGTATTTATATCCTATATAAATATAAACTATGTCAAAATATATAAAGTACTTAATAGCCACATGTGGCCAGTGGCTACCAGCCTGGCATGTGCAGGCCTGGAGGTGAGACTGCACACAGAGATTCCAGTGGAGCCTGGGGATCCATTTCTCTCCCCTGGTTTCTCTGTTCTTCTCTGTTGGCTCCATTCTCAAAGATGCTCTCTCTTTACGGTGGCAAAATGGCTGGAGCAGCTCCAAGCTACATCTTTTCAGGCCCAGATCCCACAGCAAAGGGAGCTTCTCTCTCTTCAAAAACGGAAACAAAAGTCCTGAACTAGCTAGTCTTGTGTCTGTTCCTGAAGTAATTCCTGGAGCGAGGAGTGTAGAATGAAGGCCCAGGTCAAATGATTCCCCCTGAATCCAGTCCCATCTAACTACTTGTGCTGAGAATAAGGACGGGGAAATTCTCAGAGGAAAATTACGTGCTGTTATCAGAAGAGTGGTACTGAAGCTGCAGAATGCAGAGAGTTCCTAAAGCCCAGTGTTGATGGGCTTTCAGAGATCTGTGGAAGGACAGGGAGAGGAGCAGAGCCCCAAGGGACTTTCCTATCCAGGGGTGAGTGGAAGAGGAGGAGGAGATGGCAGAGGGGTGAGCAAAGGAGCTGTGAGAATGACCAAGGCCAAATAGGGGTGCTGTTAGCTACAGAACTACAATCAGAAATTGTGCCAAGAAGTCAAAGGCTTTAAGATTGCCAAGAATCAAGCAAGCTAAGTACCAGGGAGTGTTCCATGGACTGAATGAAACCTGGTCCTTTGCCGATCGTGGCAAGGGCAGCTTTGGTGGAGTGAAGGGCAGAAGGTAGATTGCAGTGGGTGGAGGGGAGGACCAGTGGGAGGTACAGAAATGGAGTCAGACGGTGAAAACTCCTTCAAGGATTTGGGTGCAAAAAGGAAGAGAAATCTAAGATGGTAGCTTGAGGAGGTTGTCATGTTGAGAAAGTGTTTATTAAGTACATTATATATAATTTATTTAAGCATAAATATTTTATTATAAACTGGGATAATATGCGGTATAGTGTGGAATTGTGCTTAAATTCTAGCTCAGTGACTGACTATGCTACCTTTAGCAAGTTCTTGGCTTGCCTGCCTTGGTTTTCTCATTTGTGAAATGAAAATGATAATTATGCTGACTTCACAAGTATGTTAGAAGAATTAAATGAGATAATGACTGACTCTGAAAGTATTCAGTAAATGTAATTATTATTGTTATCCCCCATCCCTAGTCACTGTTGAACGAACCGTGTGGTTTCACGTGCTTTTGTGTTTTGCTTAGGATGTTTTCTCCCTTCTGCAGTCAGCCTGGTGGACTCCTGCTCACATTGCAAGATCTGAGCAAAAGTGGCTTTCTCCCTCTCTGCTGCTTGTCTGTCCCCCATGCCCCCCAATGCCCTTCCCACCCATGAAGCAGGCCTTTTCCATCCTGGTTCTGCACTATCCTGGACTCTACTTCTGCCTGCAGGTCTGCATCGCCTCTCTCTTGTCGGTCCATGTTGGTCCCCACTGGAAAGGCCACTTCCTTGTATGAAATGGGATGCACTATCCCTGATAGCTCAAGCCTTTCTGTCTATGATTCCAGAAATTCAGTCTTGGAATAAACAGTTGTTCCCTTTTGAACTATGCAGACTTCCTCATTTGCATTTCTTTTCTAGTTTTTTCTTCTCCTATTGGTGACTACACACTTCTTTGCAACACTAAAAAGCTGGAGCATGTGTTGCCTTCAGATGACGAAAGTATCCTGCTGATGCCTCAGGCAAAATGCTTCCTCCAAAATGCCACTGACTGAATACTCCCTCCTACAAAACTCTAACCGCAGTACAAGATAAAGAGTTTTATGGACAGAAAACAAAGTTTCATTTCTTTCTTCCAGATTACTCTAAGGTTCCCTCCTCTGTGGTGGTTTCTGGTAATCCAGTCTGAGTCCTTTCCGAGTCTTCCTCCTCCACCTGGCTTCTGCAGCTGGAGTTAAACCGGATTTGCTCGCTGCCTCCTTAGGCTTTTGTTACTTAACTCATGCCATCTTGTCTGCGATGACTGTGACTTGTCTGCGTCACAGAGGTCTAACAGGCTCAAGGAGGATTCTAACTTTGTATTTTGGGTAATACCTTTGTGTTTTCCTTCTTTCAACACATTCAGTTTTTTTAAAAAAATGCATTTAAACTACAACAATAAAAGTCTGTTGTGTTTATATGCTCTGATCGTCTCTATTCATCCTCCCACTTGGGACAAATCTAGGTGTGAATTTTTTTTCTGAGTTCCTGTTCCCAGAAGCTGCAGTGCAGATGTGCAGATGGGGGCAGAGGGTTAAATCCTGGCAATTCACAATTGTCACCTTCGAATGACTGCAGCTCTTCAGTGACTTGCTTAGTAGCTGTAGGTTACAGAAAAGAAGTTCAATAGAGAATGGATTTTAGATGTTACCATTTTGTTGATTATTTCAAAATACCGCCATTGAGAGATCATTGCTTAAAAACTGTTGAGAGAAATGTATACGTGGATCACTGGACAGCTAGCTGGATAGACAGATAGATGGACAGAAAAAAGTTTGGACACATAAAACAGGTTGTATTTCTGAGACTGAGTATTTTGCTATTTAGATGTGTTTATCTCCTGCTGAGTTCTTCTTTATATTCTGGAAACCCAGAAGATTCAGAAAGACTCCTTTCTGCTGATGAGACAGCGTCCATAATGCACAGCCCAGTGTCTGAAACATAGCAGAAGCACAATAAATGTTCATCAAGGGAACCAGTGCTCCATTTGGCCTGCTCAAGTTAGAGCCAGCCCCTCTGTGCTCTGCCCTTGTCAACAGACTCTTCCAGCCATGGCGGGGGACCAGAGCAGACTGATGGATTTCACCCAAAGTTGTTAATCCGTTAACAATTGGCTGTAAAAGTATGCGTATGGAAACAAACGGGGAAACTAAAAACCAGATTTGCAGTTGCAGTGTAAAGATATAATTGCCATGCGTTAGCAAAAAGAAAGGCCCCTCACAGATTGCAAATGTTATTTTAATACATAAGGAAATTGTACTGGATTTAATGAATTTGCTTTGACCATCAGCAAAATGGAATTTCAGATTTGAAGCACTAAATTTGCTTTTTTGTTACTGCAGCTACTCAGTTTTTTTTTTTTTTTTTTTCATTCAACCATTTGAGAAAAATGGGTTCCTGACAAATTGATCAGGCAGTTGTGCCACTTACTAGGTATGTGACCTTGGGTAATTCACTTAACTCTCTGAGTCTCAATTTCCTCATTTGTAAAATGGATGCAAAAATCTATATTTGTTGGATGATTGGATGAGATGATGTATACAGAACATCTAGCAGAGTGCCAGGAACACAGAATATGTACTTAATAAACAGCAGAATCTGCTGCCACAGCTGCTGGTATTGCTGGGTATTGGGTGGGCTTAAGCTCCTGTATTAGGGTTCCCCAGAGAAATGAAACCAATGGGGGGGGGAGAGAGAGAGAGAGAGAGAGAGAGAGAGAAGGGCAGGGGGACAGAGAGGGAGAGACAGAGAGAGAGGGAGAGAGGGACAGAACGAGAGAGAGAAAGAGAGAGGGGGAGAGAGAGAGAAAGAGAGAGAGATTTATTTATTTTAAGGAATTGGCTTATACAATTATGGAGACTGACGAGTCCAAAATCTGCAGGGTGGGTCAGCAGGCTGGAGACCCAGGGACAGAGCAATGTTGCAGTTCAAGTCTGAAGGCCATCTGCTGCATCCTTCACTCTTGTTTAGGGGAGATCAGTCTTTTTGTTCTATTCAGACCTTCGGTTGATTGGATGAGGCCTACCCACATTATGAAAGGCAATCTGCTTTACTCAAAAGTCCACAGATTTAAATGTTAATCTTATCCAAAAGTACCCTCACAGAAACATCCAGAATAACATTTGATCTCATATCTAGGCACCATGGCCCTGCCAAGTTGACACATAAAATTAACTATTACACACCCATTTTCTTTATTCTCCAACACTGTATCAGACAACAATGGCCTCTTGACAGATCTCTCTGTTTCCACTCGTTTCCTTCCAATGCATCTGTTAGCAGTACCAAGAATAATCATAAAACAATACCTGGATTCTTCCTCTCTCATGCTTAAATCCTTTAATGACCTCTCACTGCACTTAGAATGAATGGCAGTTTTGTTGTTTCTTTTTTAATCAGAGCTTATAAGCTGGCCCGCCTTGACCTCACCAGTGTTACTCAAGATAATGATAACTCCTGCAGCAGATCAAACCTGAAATCTCAGTGGCTGAATACAAGAGAGGTTTCTATCTTACACTGGTCGGTGGCTTCTGACTTGGCTCCCAAAGATCCCCATCTTCCAGTATTCATGTCCTTGTGTAATTTCTTCACTTTGAACGCGGACTGGATCAAGTGACTTGCTTCTAGCAAGCAGAATATGTAAAAGTGATAGGATGTCACTCCCATGGTTACATCATCAGAGGCTGTGACTTCCATCTTGCTAGCATTCTCTCTCTGGTTCTTCATGTGTGCTTCTTCTGGTGAAGCAAGCTGGAAGGGCCCATGTGGCAAGGAGCTAAGGTCAGCCTCCGGCCAAACATTAGCAAGGAACTGAGGCTCAAAGTCCAATAACTCTTGAGGAACTGAATCCTGCCAACAACCACAGGAGTGGTCTTGAAAGAAGATTCTTCCCCAGTCGAGACTTTAGATAAGACCACAGGCTCAGACAAATCCTTGATTTATAGCTTAAGAGATCCTCAAGAATGGGATTATTTTAGGTGAAGCTGCAGCCCATTTTTCTAAGTGAAGTATCACAGGAATGGAAAAACAAGCACCACATGTACTCACCATTAAATTGGTACTAATCGATCAAAAATTAGGTGCACATATGGAAGTAACATTCATCAGGTGTCAGGCAGGTGGGAGGGAGAAGGAGGGGATGAGTCAACTCACACCTTATGGGTACGGTGCCTGCTTTCTGGGAGATGGGCATGCTTGTAGCTCTAACTCAGGTGGTGCAAAGACAATTTACGTTACCAAAGCATTTGTACCCCCATAATATTTTGAAATGAAAAAATAAATAAAAATAAAAATATTTTAATAGAAAAAGAAAAAGAATGGGATTGAGCTATGCCATGCTCAGATTCCTGACTCACAGAAACTGTGAGATAGTGAACGTATGTCATTTTAAGCCAGTAAATTTTGGGATAATCTGTTACACAGCAATAGATAACTGATACACTCACATAATGAATTGACAGCAGGGGGTAGGGGCTCTGCTCCATGTAGTCATTTAGGAACTGAACCTGGGGTGATGGAAACTATTGTTTTTATCAAATGACCTCAATGTCTCAACATCTAGCCCATAGGAAGAGGACGAGAGACAGTAGAGGATTGAGTGTGAGGATGAATTTGGCCTAGAAAAGACATATATTATCCTTTGGTCACAACTGAGTCACATGGTCTCACTTATCTGGGTGGTCTGGGAAATGTAATCCTTGGCTGGGCAACCAGTTCCCAGCCACAAATCAGCACGATGGTGGAGAAAGAGTGGGTCTCAGGCATGTCTCTGAAAGTGATAAACTCTGCCCTGCCCTGAGAGTCTCTGCTCTTCCTTTTGCATGAAGGCTTGCTCCTCAGCTCCTTCTCGTCTTATAAATCTTGTTTTAAATGTCACTTCTTTTCTTTGGGCAGGATTTCCTGACTACATAGAATAGGCTCCACCTCTCAATATTTTTAATCCGAGCCCTTTATTTGTTTCCATTGTAATACTTTTCACACATCATGGTTTTGAAATAAAATCAGTTCCCTTGTTTGATTTTTTTTTTAGTTATTTTTATTTATTTATTTATTTATTTATTAGAGATGGTATCTTACTCTGTCACCCAAGCTGGAGTGCAATGGCGCAATCATAGCTCATTGCAGCCTTGAACTCCTGGGCTCCAGTGATCCTCATGCCTTAGCTCCTGAGTAGCTGGGACTATAGGTGTGCACCATCATGCCCAGCTTCCTATGGTCTTTTAAGAACCACTCTGTAGAAGGGAACCCTCTTTGCATGGGTTTACGCTCTCAGCTCTGAGATTACGTCTGATCTTCCCACAGCATACCTTACAGAGAGCAATAAGATGAAGAAAGGAAGTGGTTCTCTCTACGTGCCACCAGCATAAACTCGAGTAACTTTGGAGTGGTGAAAGGGTGGGGTCAATTGTTAGCCATTGTCTTTTCCCCTTATGCAGAGGTGTTTGGAGTCTTTGCAGACGGCAGGGAAGTCGGCAAAATTTGCTCAGTCCTAAAACATCTAGGGATAGGGTGGAGAAATGCCACGCTATTCCAGGACAGAGTAGGAATGAAGACCATGTTGCTTCTTAAACAACAGTGCTGACCATGGTGAGTTGATTCTCCTCTAACCCCCATCATATAAACCTCAAGGCAAGTGACACAAGACACAAGATTGACTTCCCGGAAGTCTAGGGACCCTATATGTGTATCTTTTCCATAGAAAATCTGCAATCTCTGAAGAAGAGATCCTATTTAAATTTTCCTCTTGAAGCATACACGTTGTGGAGAGATCTATGCCATATCCTCTTCTCATTAAATAAAACATCTTGGAGGATGCTTGGCAGAACCCTGGTTTGAGAACATCTTTTTAGAAGCTGGAATTGTGACTTAAAGTTAAAGGAAAGAAACAGTGCTTCTCCAACTTCAGCTCCAGGAAAGCATTTGTCTTCATCACCCTCATCCCGACAAACAGTTTGTGCTTAGGAAAGACAGATGTGTCCTGCAGGTCTTGCCACCCTCCGGTGATGAAGCCGGCAGTGCATCATACCTGGCTTGTGAACAAACAGAGAGGAGCAGCTTCCATTTCACAAACACATCCATTCACTCTGAGGATTTTTTTCCCTCCAGTTGAGGGAGCAAAATGCCCATTACAGTGTATTCTTCGTGTCCCCAGGCTTTAATATATCTTGGAGCAGCTCTCCTCAGCATTCCACATTATAAAATCAATCTCTATTTAAGTAAGAGGGGGATATTTATTTCTTAATTTTTTAATAATGTATTTTGTGATTTGTTATAGCTTCAGTGTTGTATTATTTATTTATTGTGCCTATAGGGTGCACTGCCACTTGGTAATAGAAGAGCTATGGAAACTTGAGACCTAAGCAGAAATGAGTTCAATAATATTGCTACAGTCTAGGACTTTATCCAAAATTAACAAAAGAACAAAAGTGCAAGGCAATGATAACCCATCTGACAGCATTTGGGGAGTGTTTGTGAAAGTAATGGTGATGGAGATTTTAAAACAATGGCAGGCAAGGGGAAGTGAAAAATGGATGGGCTGTTTTAAAATTCAGAACCATTTCATAAGTCTCATAAAACTGGATTTGCTGTGTTCTTGAGGTGTGTGTGCGTGTGTTTATTTAATGTTTTACTAAGGAAAAAGCTGTTCAAGGACCTGATAGAATTTAAATATATTTTTCCCCATCTTATTGCAAATCGTATAGGCAAGAATGCTGATGAATTTGGCTTGGGATGGAGACGCCTTCGTTTTGATCCCAAGGACTGCTGAAAATTTGCTGAAAAGAAGGAAGACATTTCAATGAAATAAAGGGAGTGGTTTGGTTTGTTTGTTCTTATCATTTATTAAACAGCATAAAATGTGGTCCTTACGCTCATTTTTTTGTCTCCCAAAGTCAAAGTAATAGGAAGAAACCACAGTTGAAAATTTCCTAATATACATACAAATGATGTCATAAAAATTGGAGATGTTTAGATAAAAATCAGGGTTAGATTGACATGTTTAACTCCAAAGCTCTCTACACCTGTAAGACATTACTCAAGCCCTGTTACTAGTGATATGATACTAATTAGTGCCCTCCCATAATTTTGAATTCTTTAACTCTCTCATTAATCCTGATGTGCATTTCAGGAAAATGAATTTATGCTGATGACACCATTTGCCATTAAGCAATAAATAAAGGCAGTGAAGGACATTTGCCCTTGGTGGAAAGATGCCATCTTCGTCCGTCAGGCAGCCAGCCAGTCTGTCAACAGCATTTATTGAGTGTCTAATGAGAGAAGGTGCCATGAGACAGAGAGGAGACATGGGCTCTGGCCTTGAGGGGCAGCCAGGACAATGAAGGAGGCAGAGAAAAGACAGGAAACTTGTCTACAGAATGCTGGCGAAGCAGCGTCTCATCAAAGGTGACCTGGAGGATGGGGCACCTCTTGCCTGTGAGCTCCTTCTGCATGGCAGCCCACGCTCAGGCCCTTTTTATCAGCGAGCTCGTTGGATGCTCAGCCGCCCTGTGAGGGAAGTGCTGTTAATGTCTTCAAGTCTCAGTTTGTGAGCTGTAAAATGAACTCCACTGGGCCGTCGGGGAGTGGCAAAGCCAGTGTCCGCGGGGCTCCTTCCACCACGCCAGAGGTCAGAGGTCAGAGGTCACTGAGCACCAGCAAAGGGAGGGGAGGGGAGAAGAGGGATGCTTCAGCTACAGGTGTCGAGACTTATGCCTCCTTTTGGGCCCATTAAGAAAATGAAGGTTTCAAATGAGGGGAAAAGCGATGAAATTCTCATTGTAGGATTTGGCTAAGGAGACTACAAAGGAATCACAATATACACATTTGGCTTTAGCACATGTTCAGTTCTGTCGCATTTGTGGGATTTGTGCGAGTGGAGGCAAATGTATAGCCAGATGCCTGTGTAATCTAGGAACTTCTCAATAGCATGGCAGGGCAGCGAAGGTGCATGGCAGGGCAGCTATGCTCCCCAAGTGGGCTGCAAGTCTTTATCTGCCCCCCACGTGTCCTGGGGACTGACCCAACAAAGAGAGGGTGGAGCAAATTCACTCCCCGTTGTCCTGTTGTGGAGAGAAGGCTCTTCCCATGTACTCTCACTTGCCCCAGCCTTGCGCCCCTTGGAGACAACAGCATAGAAGGAATATTAATTGGCCTTTGTGAATATATAAGAGCCACTGAGACTTTAGTTGTAGCCATATGAAGCTGTAGAAACTGGTTGAAATCATAGAAATGCTTCATCGATAAGCTAGTGTCTTAAGAAAAGCACAAACCAAAAGTTTGATTTTTCTCTTTCTCTTTTTCTGTTAGAGTGATTGATTTGGAGGAGGTAGGGGTTGGGGCAGAATGGCTGTGTTCTGTCAGACAGACTCAGCCTCAGGAAGCCCAGGCACAGCACCACGTGTACGAGGGGCAGAGGCAGCAGAAGCTGGGCATGACAGAGCCACATCTGCCTGCTGGAGGACTTGAATGTGAGACGTATTTACTTTTGTATTTACAAATAAACTCCTTCCAAATGACAGGGACTAGACTTAAATTTCAGTATGATTAGCCCATTCATTCCCTTAACAAACACATGTGGATCACCTCCCAGAGGTCAAATACACTGGGGATTTAGAAAAGACTCTCTCACCCTGTGCTCAGGGAGCTCCACCTATGGGGAGGAACACGTATAAACAAGTATGTAGAACACAATGTGACACCTGTGTAGAACAGACGTGTGTACAGGGTACCATGGCTGTCACATTCTTGGCAAACAAGTTTATTGTGACTCTAGGATGTGGCTTCAGGCAGATCTTATAAAACAAAGGGAATCACTTCTTGGCTTGGAGGCCTGTGTAAAGTTCCCTCCAGGTTACAAGTGTAAGTTCTCGTGCCCTGGTAGGTGGAGACTCGGGGCTCTGTGGTCGCTGCAGGTTAGCGTGTGGAAGTGGGATGGGGGAGGCTTGGAGGTGCTCAAGAGCTGAATGTCCATTTCCCCCATGCCCACTGCGTGTCTCCCCACTGTAAGTGGAGACACACTCCTGATTTCACAGGGACGCATAAACGGAGAGTTGGCCTGACTGAACTCGAATGCCGGGAGTTGCCATGGCCCGGGTAGGAAGGGAAGAAAAGGCACCTACCAGAGTTGTGAGAGGCCAAATAGGAAGGGAATGGGTGGGCATATAGCACGGTACTCTCCTGAACATTAGGGGGTGATGTGAATTTTGGCCTAATCGTAATTTTAACAGATTGGGAAATTTGGATCATTAAAATAGCCCGATGAATAAAACCTAAACTTATTATCTTGAAGTAAAAAAAATAGAACCTGAATCAAATCAAACCAGATTAAAAAAAAAAAAAACAGAGTCACTGGAGGCAATAATAAGCAAAATGAAAAAAGACAAGATGTAGCAGAGGATCTTACATTTGCTTCTGTTTTTTTCCTTTTTATAATGGAAAATCTCAAACATAATAAATAGTAGAGGGTCTAGTGTAATAAATACTCATGTACTCATCACCCAGCTTCAATAATTTCATTAGCTCATGACCACACTTGTTTCATTTATACACCTGCAGCAGCCCAGGGATTCAGACGGTAATTCTGAATGTGAAATCAGGCATACCAAGGAAGGAGAGTGGTGAGCAAGGAGGAATCTGTGCCAATTGTGAGGATGTGCCAGGTGGCACCAAGGGAAGTGGTGGCATCTGTGTCCCCATGCTTGTTTATCCCTTTGCCTACTTCCAAGCTCTTTGTTTCTCTCCAGTGCTTGGAGTTATAGATTCCAGGAAGCAGGGTACAAGTGGTTAACGTGTTTTCTGCTCTAATAAAGGACGATTCTGGAAAGAAGAGGGGAGGGAGAGAGAGAGTGGTAGGATGGGAGAAGGAAGGCAGGACTTAGGAATAGGCACAGTGATAAGCCTTCAAGTGGCCAACCCAGCCCTTGGGAGGTGGGCAGAACCCACCACACTCCCCACCCCTCCCTCCGCCTTCATTCCCTCCACGCTCCAGGTGGACGGGCTGAACTGCTGTCAGAGCCTCAGGAACCCACAGTCTGTCTTGACTCCAAGTTTCCCCAAATGCTATCGCCAGCCTCGAGTGCCACCCCCTCCTTTTAGCCTGCCAGTGTGTCCTTCAGTCTCAGCTATTACCCCACTTCCACCATGAGGTCCTTCAGCCCCAGATCTGGGCGGCTTGGTGGAGTGGCCCTCCCAGGTCCTCACCAGCTTCCTTCACTTATCCCCACTGGAGCACTTTCTCCATTGCTGTGTAGCTCCCTGTGTAATCACTTGTCTTCCCCCAAATCAGGGGACCCTCTGATTAGGGGATTCAGTAAGACCGGAGCTGTGATTGTTTGGGCAGTTGCATCCCCAGTGTACACCAAGGACCCTGCATGTAACAGGTGCTAAATATAATTTTTAATGAATGTGTAATAAATAAGCTGAAAACAGAACTTGTAGAATATGCAGCAATGCATATCCAAGAATGGGGGAATGACCCAGGGCTGCCTTTGTGGGAATCAGACAAAAAGGTGACCCTTTTAAGGAACCAATCCCACCTCCAAATAGGGCACACTGTGGATGGGCTGAATTTCAGTCTTCACTAGCCCCTTTGGTTAGGTGTCCTTGTGCAGTGAACGATCTGCCCACCTGTATCCAGCAGACCTGGAAATTTCTTTATACCAGTAATTTTCAACTCTGGCCACATGTTTTAAAAAAACCTGAGCATCTTTTTGAAAATATTTCTGTCCAAGCCCTAATCTCAGAGATTTAGATTTAATTGATCTTGGAGCATTGTTTTATTTTAAAGCTCCTCAGGTTGCAGCCTTACTTGAGAACAACAGCTTTAGATTTACTACCATGACCATCTCAAACTACCCGTGAGTTTGTATCACATAGGCATGTTGATGGGGTTCAAGTTATAGCTGAAATGTTAATGCCAACACCAACCATGGGCACTTCTAGATTTACTACCAGGAGACTTTACCTTTATCACTCACACCTAAATGTCCAGGCACGCCCCCCTGACCTGCTCCGCATTGAAGAGGGAGCTAAGAGGCAGTTGCGTAACTCCCCTGTAACTACAACTCAGGACTATGGGAGCGGGAGCTCTGAAGTAAAGTCCTTGCCCGGCCCACACCTGGCTGTGTGACCTTGGAAAAGTTACTTAACAATTCTCTGCTTCAGTTACCTTGGCTATAAAATTAACTAACAGCATGGGCCTCCTTGCCAGATATGTCATAAGATTTAATGAGCAAATAATTGTAAAGTGCTCCATAAATATAAACTGTTGTGCAATTGCTAAATGGCTCCATTGTTTAAAATTCCATAGAAATCTATGTGTTCTTTTGGATTTTTAAAACCACTATTTGATTTATGCATACAAGGCAGCATTTGCCTAAAACCCTTTTCTTATATGAGTATTCACTTTGATTTATTCTTTTTCACTCTGCCAGCACACAACCTGACATATGTATAAAGGATTTGCAAGAAAAATCACTTAATGCATAGCATTTCCTTTGTTGTGACTGTCTTCTCATGAACTGTTACAGTTGTCACTTATTCTCAGAATTGTTTGTCTAGTTTTTGTTCGGGCTTATAAATACTCACCTTGGACATGGTTTATAGACAGTGTAGGGAAAACAAATACATATGCTAGAATAGTCAACTTAGATTTATTCTTACTTAAGAAAAAAAGGGCTTAAAGGTTTAATGTGTGCTTGATAAGCTATAATTCAGCTGGGAAGATGCAAGCAGTTTATATTTACTCTCCTGGGTAGGCTCGACATTTATGGTTTCAACCTTTCTCAGTACCTCTTCAGTAGGTTATGTCTTTCCCAGAAGAAATGATCTCAAAGCAGAACTTCCAAGAATGCTATTCCCTAAGGAATAGGGACTTTTTGCCAACTATCCACTGTGGAGGAGGGGAATACAAAGGACTCAAGAATTTGAGTGTTTGTGAAAGTACCTTGAGTGGCTTCGCTACTGATGCTCCTGAGGCTGCTCATAGTGTTAGCCTTTTAAAAAATTTGCGAAGTAGAAAGTTTGCCCTTGGTGTCCCCAAATCTCTTGAAAGCAACCTCTGCTCCCAGAACATCACCTTTTCTATTCCAAAAGAAAGCTATTCATATGACTGAGCAGAGGTCAACACTCTGAAGGAGCCAGGGTCTTGGGTCTGCTCTTCGGAGAAGGCCTGGGGAGGCTGGAGTTAAAACAGGAGGTCAGATTTCATCGCCTTTCACCAGAGCTGCAGGACTCAGATTTTGCCTCACACTCTGAGGCTTTGGACACGTCATTTCATTTTTGTAACCCTCAGTTTCCTAATCTGTAAAATGAAGATACAAATACCCAATGGGCTTACTGTGGGGGACAACTGACATCACCTTTATGAGATGTCTAGCATAATATCAAGCACACAGAAGAGATGCTTCAAAGGTTTGCTGAATTTGAATTATAAAATATCCAGGATCTTAATCCACAGAGAAGAGCTACATTAAAAATGAGAGACAGGGTAGTGTATTGTAATAGAGAAACAATAGGCTTTGGTTTCAGAAGAGCTGTATACCTGTTCCTGCCACCAACTAGGTGTGTGACTTTGGGTAAGTCACCTAACCTCTCCCACCCACCATTTGCTGACCTAGAAATTGAGAATAATGTTGTCCATCTCCTAGGGTTACTAGAAGGATTAAGTAAGATAACACAAGTGAATTCCTAGCAAAATTGGAAGGGTTTGAAAGAGTCAACAGCAATGGTTTGCATTGTATCATTTTTAGGCAACAACTCTTCTGTAGTCTTTCATTGGTGATGGATTAAAGAGTTTTAAAAAAGTAATGTTATCTTTATAGAACCAAGGAAACTTTTAGCTATACACTGAAGTCTGTTACTAGCTAGTATTCTTCAGTCATAATATACAGAGAAAATATCTTATACAAGGCTGGTGTTTCTCTCAACTACAATATTACAGAGCAGCACTGATTAAGGCCTCCGAGCCACTTGCAAGCTTTTCCTCTCATAGTGTGTTAATAGGTTAAGTTTCCTTCATGATTATTAATTTCATATAACTTCACGGAATGATTACGTATTTATGTATTATTTATTATGCAAATCTAGCATTATACATTATTTAAAGCCATATTAATAGTATGTATTATTTATGATGGAACTGTATTAATACATATTATGTCAAGCAGCTTTGGCTAGGGCCTTTTTTTTCCTGTGGATCACACATGGTCATTGGAAGTTACTATTCCACTCAAGAATCAATGCAGCTCTCCTTCTGGGGACATTGCCATCAGATTCCCTATAATTATGACTTCTGCATAGCCATTGTCTGTTAAATGACTCTCACATCAAGAGGCAAAGCCTATAGGGCTCTCTGACTGCCTATGATCATGGCTACATAATGCCACTCCTTTTGAAAATTGTGAAGTAGGTAATATGCCATTGGGATTCCCCTTCCTCCAATGGCAACCTTCATCCCCAGAACATCATCTTTCCTATTCTAGAAGAAAGCAACTAGATAATCTGAGAAACTGAGCCATGGTAAAAGTAGGTATCAGAATATATTTGGCTTCAAGTCACAGAAAACCTGAAAAACAGTGGCTTAAATGTTGGGATTGTACATTATCTCACATAACAGGAAGTCCACAGGTAGGTGAGCCCAGGGGTGGTTCCATGGTTCAGTGTGGGTGTCAGCCTCTCTAGAATTCTCCTGTCCTTACTTTCTGTGTTTGACAGTATTACTCTAAATTGTTGTCACATAGATGTAAGCTGATTGACACACATCCAAACATCAAGTCCTCTTTCAAAGTTCCAACAAAAGAATGAAAGGGGGTAGGAAAAAAAGGCTTTGTTTTATCTTCAGCTCCATGTATTATCTGGAGAAAATCTTTTCCAGAAATTCCTCAGCAGACAGGGTCACAGGTCCACACCTTGACCAAATCAACAACAAACAGTAATAAAACTGCCTTCTGTTTTCTTCATGGCATAGAATAAACTATTGCACTCCCTGAGGCTTGGAACATTCAAATTCAAACAAAAACGAAGCTCTATTAGTGAGAATAAAGGGATAATACCTATGAGGTGAGTAGCCATAAATATGTTAGGAGTTGCCAGGAATTTCGTTGGTCATTCTTTATGATATAATTAAAAAAAATAAAGATTGATATTTTAAAGAGAACCTAGGCAGAATTTCAACTTGCTGCCAAGATGATATAACAGGATGGATTTACTTTCCCTTCTGACAAAAGCTGAAAACCCAGAAGAAATACATGAAACAATGATATTCAAGACACTGGACATTAGGGAATGAAAGATGGCAATTGCCAAGAAACAAAACACAAATGAGGTAAGACCTAGAAGAATGCTAGAGAAAAAATTGACTATGTTAAGTAGAGACATGGAAGATGTAAAGAAGAACCAAATGGAACTTCTAAAATGTCTGAGATGAAAAATACACTGCATGAGATTAACACTACATTGGAGTCTCCAGAGGAGTGAGGGCAATATAGAAAAAATATTTGAACAAATAATGGCCAAAAAATTTCCAAATTTGGTGAACATTATAAATCTACAGATAGAAGAAGTTCAACAAATCTCAAGTACAAAAAGACATAAAAACATAAAGAAAGGTACTCCAAAGCACATCATAATAAACTTGCTTAAAACTAGTGATAAAGAGAGAAATTTAAAAGCAGATAGAGAAAAAAGGCATGTACAGAGGAATGAAGATAGGCATGACAGCAGATTTCTCCCTAGAAACAATGCAAGGCAGAAGACAATGGTATCACATTTAAAATGCATTGAAAGAAAAAAATATCCGATCAACTTTAAATTTGGAATTCATAACCTGGCAAAAATAGCTTCCAAAAATGAGAGCAAAATAAAGAATTTTTCAGATATATTAAAGCTGAATTAGTTCATCACCAGCAGACCTGCATTATAAGAAATTTTAAAAAGTTCTTAAGGCAAAAACAAGGGTCAAGATAGCAGACTAGAAACAGCCTACACATGCTACTCTCAAGGAGAGGACTGAAAGTTGCAGGTGGATGCCTACCTATGGATGGACCTTCTTGAAAAGAGCATTGTGAATCATCAGAGAAGTGATGGGGTATATTCAGAGTGAAGAAGAAGGTGACAGAGCAATCCACTGAGCAAGACTGGAAGGTACCTGGGGAGGCATCTTAAGGAGGGGAAGGACAGGAGGAGAGAGTCCTGGGGCTCCACGTTCCACCTGCAGGCACTGCAGTCTGAGTTGTGAGGCACCCCCACCACCGCCACCACCACAGACCTCCAGACAGATCAGGGAGCTGCTTGGAGTCTGTACAGCAACACTGCACTGAAAAGCAGGCATACCAAGGACCTGGTCACTTCCACTCCCAGGCTGCTATAGCTGACACCATTCTGAGCTCTCAGGTGGATCCAGACTGCCAGGTCTACACATGGCTCTATCTGAAAGAGTATTCAAGTTGTGCAATGGTAGGACTGTATGGGATGCTCTGACATGCCTCTGAGATCCCCTTTCAGGGTCAAGGTATTTATTTTTCTAGTTGCAAAGTGTTAGTTGATTGTTGAATACTCATACCCAAATCCCTCCCCAGCAATTTCCCTCTGCCAAAGGGAGCTGCCTTACCCAGGCTAACACCACTGCTTAGCATATATCCAGTAATTAGTTAACGAGTTGGAGCCACATTCTTTTTTGTCAACTTGTTCAGATATAAAGGGCCATCTTAGCTCCAGCATTATTGTAGGTTTGTCTGAGACCTCTGTTGCAACTGCCTCACAGTTCAACCCTCACCATTCATAGGTGTTAATACCAAAAGTACTTCCCAATAAATCTTTTGCATGCAAACTGAAGAGACTCTAAGTCTGTTTTCTAGGGAATGCAATATATGACATCCACTATACTCACATCATCATATACACAGGAAAAAATACAGGGACTGGTGAGAGGTATACTTAACATAAAAAGGAAATTCTTTTTTTTGAGACAGTGTCTCACTTTGTGACTCAAGCAGACGTGCAGTGGTGCAATCATAGCTCACTGCAGCCCTGAACTCCTGAACTCAAGTAATCCTCCTGCCTCAGCCTCCCAAGTTGCTGAGACCACAGATACACTCCACTGTGCCCAGCTAATTTTTTAACTTTTTGTAGAGACAAGGTCTTGCTATGTTGCCAAGACTGGCTTCAAGCTCCTGGAATCCTGGACTCCTGGACTCCTAGGCTTCCCAAAATGCTGGGATTATAGGCATGAGCCACAGCACCCAGCCAAAAAGGAACTTCTAATGCAGGATTTTAAAATAATAGATGAACTTCAGACAAAGATAATTTGAACTGCCTTTTAGGCTACTACTTCCACATACTTAAAAGGCTAGCACCTGTCCCAATAGAAATGTACAAGTAGGTATCATATTTTGAAAATGGATGGAAAGGTTCCTAGATTTTCCTATAGTATTGGCACAACCCTGGAGCAAAATGCCTTCAACAAATGGGAGCCCAGACCTCTTTGATAACAAAGCCTTAAGGCCTTGGAGGAAAAAGTTACATAAAAAGGAGACATCATTAATTCAGTTTTTAAAAATTCATCTAGATTGGTCTTCTAAGATGCTCCCAAAGAAAGTGTTTTAAACTTAATTCCCCGATGAATGGATAAACATATTTTCCCAGTACCAAACTTTTAGGTGGAATCTCTGATGTTCCTTCCACCACTGACACAGACCACTGTCACTTCTTGCTTGACTTTCCTGTGACAAAGTGTCCAAAATCCAGATGACCCGGGATGATCTGGACAACTGTCTGGGGAAGGAAAAGCTGCGTGGAATGCCAATTCTCTCATCCAACTTTCCATTATTCTCCACTTATTTATTCTACATGCGTATTATCCAGTTCCCTTTGTACTCTGGCTTTCTAGTCATTTAAAACATTTTTTTTAAACTTTTAATTTAGATTTACAGGAAAGTTACAAAGATAGAACAGAGTGTTCCTGTATACTCTTCACCCAGCTTTCCCTAATGTTAACATCTTACATAACCACGGTACACTTGTCAAAACTAAGAAATTAACGTTGGTAAAATACTGTTAACTAAAGCCCAGACTTTATTTGGATTTCCCCAGTTTTTCCACTAATGTCATTTTTCTGTTCCAGGATCCAGTCCAGGATACTACATTACATTTGGTCGTCATGTTTCCTTAGCATTCTCCAGTCTGTGACAGTTTCTCATTCTTTTCTTGTTTTTCATGGCCTTTCAGTTTAAAGATTACTCATCAGTGATTTTGCAGAACGTCCCTCCATTTGTGTTTGTCTGACGTTCTCTCATGATGAGACTAGGGTTATGGGGTGTTGGGAAGAGTACCACGAGGCCATGTGGCCTGCTCATCACATCGTATCAGAGGCTGCGTGGTGTCCACATAACTTAGCACTGCTGGTGTGAACTGGATTTCTCCACTCCCCGCTCTTTTTCCTTTCCTTACTTAATGTTTTAGAAGCAAGTTGCTAAGTCCAGCCCACATTCAGAGGGAGGGGAGCTAAGCTACGCCTCCTAGAGGGCAGTATCTACATCAATTCTTTGGAATTCTTCAGTAAGATTTGTTTCTTCTCCTCCAGTTATTTATTCAATTTTTTATATCAATATGAACTTATGGATATTTATTTTATTCTTTATATTATAATCCTCTCGAGAAGCTCATTTTGTTGCTTTAGACACTGGGAGGTCTTTCAGACTGGCTCCTGTGTCTATTAAATGCAAGTTCCATTTTTTTAATGCTTCCTTAATTTCTGGCAAAGATGCCCCAGGCTAATCTAGTATTTCCCTTCCCCAGGCTGTAAGGTCAGCCATTTCTCCCAGGAGCCCTGGTTTCTTTTTATTAGAGAATGGTTGTTTAAAACCAAGAACTGGGTGCTAGACGTGCTTGCTGCTACTGTGCTGTCGCTGCTTCTGGGTTCTCCCAGTAGTCACACGGATGGCAGCTGCGTGTGTGTACTCACCCCCCAGCCCACACACACATCCCTGCAGTTCTGCATCTAGCTGTCTGTGTAGACATGCTTAAATAAACATGAGCTCATATGACATCCCTGACTCAAATCCAGTGCCCCAGGGTTCATTCTAGCCATCCTCCTCACTTATTTGTGACTTCTTTCTCTGACTGTGAGAAACTGACTCCCATCATCTAGAATTCATTGACTTATTCTTTTAATCATAGTATACATGTAAAGTAGTTTCAGAATTGCTAACTTACATTCTTATGAGAAACAAATTTATCAACTAAAATTCTATCTTTATCTACAGACTTTTCTGTCTTTATTCTTATAGTATCCAGTCAAAACGCTGTTTTCCACAGTTGTTTAGGTCAGCTCCTTTCACCTCACTCCCTCAGTGAGGTTATGCCATACATTCACCACAGACCTAGACTTACTTGTCACAGTCTGCATTCCATCCTGAGATTCCCTAACATCCTGGCTGGTTTAAAAAATATACATGAAGTTCACTCTTTGAAGGGTATAATTTTATAGGTTTTGACAAATGCATAGAGTGATGTATCCATCACCTCCCTACCACACAGAACAGTTTCATCATCCTAAAAAATATCCCCATGTGGCACCTTTGTAATCAACCATTCCTTCTTCTCTCAACCCCTGGAAATCACTGGTCTGGTTTCCTTTAGTTCCCCTTTTCCAGAATATCACATAAATGGAATTACACAATCTGTAGACTTTCAGGTCTACCTTTTTTTTTGTAGTGAAATGTATTTAAGATTTATCCATGTTGTTACATAAATCAATAGATCATGCCTTCTTATTGCTGAAGAGTATTCTATCACATGACCATAGCACGGATTATTTATCCATTCAGCTACTGAAGGACTTCTTAGTTGTTTCCAGATTTTTATCAATTAAAATTTCTATAAACATAATGTATAGGTTTTTGTGGTGTGAACTTAAGTTTTCACCACAAATACTTAGGAGTGGTGTTACTGAGTTGCATGATAAGTATGTTATTAAATTTATAAAAAATTGCCAAACAGTCTTCCAAAGTGGCTGTACCATTTTTTATTCTATCAGCAGTGTATGAGAGTTCCAGTTGCTCTGTGACCTCATCAGCATTTGGAATTATTAGTTTCCTTTTTTTTAAAGTGATTCTAATAAATGTGCAATGTTATTTCATAGTGGTTTTAAGTTGCATTTCCCTAATGTTCAGCAATTTTTAAAGTTGTTTTCTGCCTGATTTTTAAAACTTTATTAACATCAGCCTTGGGGGAAATAAACTTAGCTGAAAGGAAAAGATGTAGAAAGTATCAGGTTGCAAGACAGAGAGCTAAAGAGAGTCTTGTGAGAGGTAATGCAAAAGCAGAAAGGACGCTATACCTGTAATTGGAAGACTTAAATCTGAATCCTGAATCCACCACTGTGTGGTCTTGCAAGCATCACTAAACTTCAGGACCTTAGTTTAGTCATAAGTAAAACAGAAGTAAGTTGTGAAAATTGGACTAATGTATGTGGACATTATTTGCAAGTTGCCTAGTGAAGGGGGACAGAATCTGCCTCTTTAGTCTCTCTCCTTCCTTAGCCACTTGACATTTGGGTGCGTTCTATATTCCTCTGCTCTTATTCTTACCCAGTGCCCTTGGACTGGCCCTGGTTCTCCAAGGTGCCACCCTCCCACACACATTGTCTCACTAGTCTTTCCTTTTCCTAATCAGCACCTCAGTCTTCATCATTTGGCTTTTCTCTGGGCAGATGCAGGCGGGAGAGGGAAGAGCCGTGAGTGTTGACGGCAAATGCAGATCTGCATTGTGAACAGAGCAGGATAATTCAACCCCTAAGAGCTCCAGCTCTGCCTCTAAACGCCTGCAAGTTATTCAGTCTTTCTAACCCTTGGTTTTTTTCATATATAAAATGGGAATACTCAAGACATGGCTCAAATGAATAAATGGGTAATCCATGTTCCCAGACATCATTAGGGTGTGGTTTGGTCATTTTCCAAGGCCTGTAAGCTCCCCCTTCAGGACCACAGCTTTCAGTGCCCACTTCTTTCAGAGCATCCTTGTTATTTCCTGGAGTCTTGGAAGCATCTCATATATGCTCAAGGCCAGTCCCCTCTTGTTTTCTGCTCACATGTCCCACTGACGTCTGCTGCCTCTGTGAGAACGCTGCTTCCTGACTAGGCAAAGGATTGCTTCCCTGGGGTGCTAAAGCCACCAAACTCTTGGGGTGACAAATAATGTGACGATTCCTCCACCTCTGCTGTGATGCCATATTCCATGAATAAATGGGCCAACTGCATGCCATCCTTTACATTTTTGTGCTACTTGGAAAGTCATTTGGATCCCAAGGAGCATTGCATAGGTCCCAGTCCCAGACCCCAAGAAAAGTATCTCTTTCAGCAACTTCGATCTCTTCCATCAGTGGCTCAAAGGCTGGTTTGTGGGCCTGGGCTGGGGACAGGTCCCAGCCTGTCTAATATCCTGACCTCTCCTATGTCCCCTGCCCTGGCTCCCAGAGACCTTGATACCAAAGACATCCTCCTGATGAGCTCCTTACCATGCAAAACCAGGGAAGTAGTCACAAGAGTAGGGCCGTGGGGGTGAGGTTTTTCTAGAACCACCCACAATTTCAGCTGAAGCTTGACTCACAGCAGAAACCATCCCCCCAAAATGCAATGATGTAAAAGCATTCTATAAACCTTAAAGTGCTATAGTTTTATTCATAGTACCATTATCATTTCATCCATGTGAGCTACCTTCAGGAAGCTAGAACGCATCACCATGGAATTAAGGGGATGGGAATTGCAAGTCCTGTCCAGGAGCCTCCAATCCCACGCCACAGATACCCCTTCCTCAGCATTCTTTCCTGCTAAAGCTGGCCCTGCCACCTCCTCAGTCTCGTTAAGCAACAACTTTATGTTTCTGAACACACAACGCGATTCCTGCTAGAGGCAACGTTTATCTAGCGGATCAGATGCAACCAGCCAGACACGGAGCCCAGCAGCAGCCAGAAGTTTTTTCAAACTGTTTGAAAATGTGCTTTGAAAAAAATGAAGGCAAGCAAGCTAGCAGAACTGGCCTCCCTCTCCTTCCCAAGCCCTGGGGGAGCCCTCTGATGGCTCACTCTCAGGAAGCACAGAGTGCAGCTGACAGCCATGCCCGCAGTTTACAAGGTGTCGAGGAGGCCCTGGCTAATATTGATTTCTGAAACAGACACAGGAACTAATGACAGAATTTGCTTGGTGGTGGGTCTTATGTGGCTGCTGGTAGGAAGGGAGGACAGAGGCAAAGCATTTGCCAAAATATTCTTCCTCTGCTGTCCTCCCCAACCATCGTCTCTGGCTTCATCTCACCTGGTGAGCACATTGCCTAACCCCCAGGCTGAAGGACTGGAGAGCAGGAGACTCGACTGAGGGCCCAGCGTACGCGCAGCTGCTGCAAAGGCTCAGCTTCAGCTGCTCTGAGCTCTTCTTTGGTGCTTATGGTCTTTATGGAAAGGACCTGTGTGGAACCATCCATTTGAGCTTGTCTGATGGGCAGGAGAAGAGGAAGAACAGGAGGTACGATTCCTTTTTAAAATACAAAGAAAATAAGGAACAAACACAACCGTCTCAGCCACTCTTCTCTCCATTGCTAAAGACAAAGACCTCTAAAAGATCATCTCCAGTCCCTGCAGGCAGCTACGGCCCTGATCCACTTACCCCTCTTAAGAAACTGAACTCTCTTTTCTCTCCTGCTTCTCAACTCATTTAAAGCAGGTGAATGTGTCGCTGGCTCCACCCCACACCCAGCCATTCCCAGGCACGGGAGTGCCAATCAGAGGGGCTGCATCCACAGGCTGTGTCCAAGCAGAAGCTGTCTGTTCATTGCCCACTGCGCAGCTGATCTTCACGGTGACCTGCTCATTCTCATCTGACAATGACTCTGAGAGCTTTCCGGTGGGGCCTGAGGGGTAGCCAGAAACTACCAGAAGCCACTCACAGAGCTTCAACCCTGTAGACAGGACAAGTGGCTGAGGGTCTCTGTTTGGGGTCAGGATTTACCTTGTCTCACAGCTGTCAGCATAACCCACCAAGAATATCCCAAAGCTCTTGCCCTGGAGGAGTGAACAGTTGTCCCTCGTGGAAAAGTGCCCTGATCTGTAGTTCTCTACCATTTCTCTCTGGAGGATGCACCAGACCACACACTGCGGTGGGTTAGGTGCAAGTGCCGCACACGCTGAAACTCCGCCACTCTTCCTCCCACTCAGGAAAGCAGACTGTCGCGCGAGAGAATGCGAGCCACCTTATTTTAGGTTTAACTTTGGATTCACTCTCATGTATTAAAATTAAATTCTCTCCTACCCTTGATATTTATTTGCTACAAATAATTCGCAAAACAACTTCTGAAAGTAGATCACAAAAGCATGATTAGGAAAACTGTCCCAGAGAGTAAGTGACAAGTTGGGGTGGGGGGTGGACAGAGAGGGTCACATGTGTAAAAAGACCGTAAGACAGAATTTTTCCACTTTCTCTTTTTTTCAACCCTCACCCATAGGTGATCTAGATCTGCCCCTCCAGAAATGTATAAAGGCCAGAGAAAGAACCAAGGGAAACTTTGCTTTTAACTGGAAAAATACAAATACAAGACATCATAAAGACTAGAAATAAACTGATGAAGAAAACAGTCAGCCTTAAGTGTATCACTTAACTGAACATTATGTCACATAATCTAGCTGCACAATGTTTTTGGAATCTTTGGACAGAATGGAGAAGGAGCTATTAGCATCCTTTTAAAAAAGTTTCACAGCGTATTATCTGATATCTCCCTACACCCATCGTGGCAATGGTTTCACTGGGTTGTTACCTAGTGAAGATGTTCCTCTAAATCAAGCAGGCAGTATCCCTTTGAAAGACATTAATGTGTATGAATGGGTTTTGAAACTTCAAACATCAGACCAATAATGCAGAATATTTAAATGGTCTCACTATTTGGTGGCAGAATGATGCAGGCCGAAATCAAAAAACAGTCAAATAGAAATATCCAGATGGGCCTGAAAGGAATGATGGAAGAAATCTGACGGCTAATCATCCCTAATTCGCCTCCTACTCCTTCTGGAGCAAAACGAGGGATTGAAGCTCTAACAGCACTGTGAGTGAAAAAAAGTTCTGGAAACAACATGAACATGAGTCAGAGCAGAGCAGTCTGGAAGCCCGGGTTGGCCGGGCACATTCCCCAGCTGACTCGATCAACAGCAGGAGGGAGAGGAAGCTGTCCACGGGGCTCTGGTGACGGGCGTGAGTGGGCCAGAGCAACAGACTGGACAGGCAGGAAGCAGAGTCGTGGCAGACACAGGAGGGCAGGACCTGGGCATACACCTGGGTGCTGAGAGTTTGAAGCAGGGGATGGATTATGGTCAAGTGGGCAGCCCAGCACGGCGGCACAGGCACCACAGTTAGGAGCTACACAGTGAGCAGAGTCAGAGACAACACTGTATCGTCACACACACATGCACACACTGTGAGCCCCTCGAGGACAGGAATGTCTCTTCCTCCCTCTGTGTTCCCAGCACCTATGACAGTGCCAGACAATAACAGGTGCTCAGTAAGTGCTTTTGAAATTGAAAATGAGCAAGGGAGTTAAGTCAAACGGGCAGCAGGGCCTGGAAAGATACAGATGTAGGCGTCAGGTCAGGCACGATGGTCGGTCACTCTGAGCTGGCTTTTGGGGATAAGCCAGCAATCAGAGGGAACAGAAGTGCTACAGGCAGCTACAGGATTAGAAATCCCGTCAGCCGCTCCAGGCAGCTGAGATGAGGCTCTGGCATGAAGGGCTCTCGGCACTGAAGCCATCTTTCAGCACAGAGCACTATGGCATAGCATTCGAGGGCGGGGCTGTCCTTCCTTTCACCAGCCCTGTGCTGGTGTCTCTGCCTGCTGCTTACTAATGTTGACACTCTGGGCCACTTACTCATTTTCTCGATGCTCAATTTCCTCACCTGTGAAATTACAACAATAATAGTACTTAGCACAAAGGCTTGTTGTGAGGACTAAGTGACTTGTTATACATTAAGTGTTTAGAACAGTGCCTGGAATGTAGTTAAGTGCTCAGCAAACAACGGCTATTTCTATAATTATCCTTCTCATCCATTTAGAAAGTTTCTGTACATTTTGTGCTGGAATAAAACGAGTCCCAGAACCTAGATGACCAGGGCTCTGTTGGGAATGTGAGCTCACCCACTTACCAGTGTCTGCCCTTCACTGTGGCTTTTTTTCTCATACGGACCTTTGTAGTAGCCTCCTATCTGGGCTGATTCCCTGCTGTTGGTCCCAGTCTTACTCAGCCAGAAATGGTCATTCTAAAATGAAAATCTGGCAGACTGTTTCACTTGCTTGCCTGATATTCTTCATGTTTTCTCTTTGCCCTCAAGGTCTTTTGGATTTCCTTACCTAAAAAGAATAGGAGAACTCCTTGGATAAATAGCTGACTCTGGGCCTGGGGAAATACACAAGATGAACCTGGAGCATCTTGTAACGCCAGAAAGTAAGAAAATGCAAAAAAAAAAAAAAAAAAAAAAAAGCCTAAAATGATGAGGCATGTCAAAGGGATACAGGAACCAATTTGAAAGAGATCCCAATGACCAAAGCTGGAACAATTTGAACAACAAAATAAATAAGGTAGTATTGGATTATAACTCAAAATATAAAATAAATATCCATGAGTTCATACTGACATAAGTAAATGATTGGATAAATAAATAAATGGAGAAGAAGAGACAAATCTCTCCTGCAGAAGAATTCCAAAGAAATTATGTACATTATTTCACCCTTAATGAGGGGGAGCATGACTCTCCTCTCCTTACGTGTGGGCTGTGCCTAGTGAATTCCTTCCAGACTTACAGTATGGTAACTTGGTAGTGAGGAAACCTGATCACCACTACCTCAGCTAGGCAGTCAAGGTCAACATTAGCATTGTAACTGATAAGTGATAAGGTACGAAGTCTACGGTGCTTACCTTTGACACAATGTGATGAGAACAGTACTTTTCCTCTGGGGTCTTTCTCCCCAAAACTCATCATGCCAGTCTAATCATGAGAAAAACATCAGACAAGCTCAAATGGAGGAACATCCTACAAAACACCTGACTAGTGCTTCTCAAAACTGTCCAGGTCAACACAAGCAAGAAACGTCTGAGAAACTGTCATAGCCCAGAGGAGCCTAAGGAGAAATGACAACTAAATGCAATGTGGTGCGCTGGAACAAAAATGCACCTTATGTAAAAACTCAGGGAATCTGAATAAAGTATCGGCTTTGGTTAACAATAATACCTTGATATGGGTCCATCAATTGTGACAAATGTCCCACACTAATATATGATGTTAATCATAGGGGAAGCTGCCTGTGGGATTGTATATAGGAACTCTCTGTACAGTTTTCACAGTTTTTCTGCAAACCTAAAACTGTTCTAAAAATTAACGTTTATGAAAATGAAAAAAGGGAAGGAGAGAATTTAAAGATAAACTTCATACCTGTTGCAGAATTCGGGTAGGCCCAGACACCATTAGATCAAGTCCATTCTCCAACTGGCAGCGTCTCCTCCAACCCATAGGCACACTCCGGCTCTGAGTTCCTCAGAGAGATGGCGGAAGCGACCACTCTACTCTCCCCATTCAGAACACAGACAGCGCCCATATTCGCCGTCCCATCCTATGTGGGCAACAGGGCATAGAGTTGGTGGACCACATGGGCTCTGGAATGAGGCAGATGGCATCTGCTATGGACTCAGGCAAATTCCAGAAGCTCTGAACTGGCTTCCTCATTTATAAGAGGTTAAAATAAGAATACTTACCACACAGAGTTGTTGAGATAATGTAATGAGATAATGTATAAAAAATGTCTAATATAGTGCCTGGCAGATAATGATTAAGGAATATATGATCCATCTCACTCCTTGTAGATCTTGCCCGTACAGCCTTGTGTGCAGACTCTGCATGCAAGAAAAACAGAAATCATGTCTGCTTTCTCGAAGTTTCTTGTCAAAACAAGGTGGACAGATATGGTGGTAATTAGAGTATACATCAGCCAGTGAATTGTCTAATTGACTCGGCCAGAGTTAGTTGAGGAGCCCAAGCTGCAGTTTGTTGTGAACCTGCTTTCCCGGCTGTGGTTGGAAGGGAGGCCACGCTGAGACTTATGATTTACCCTGAGGCAACCCGGTTGGCCATTCTCTGCCTGGCTGGATTTCCACAGGATCAGGAAGCTCCGTTTTAGTATGTTCCAACCAGTTTCCAACCTACACAATGATTACAACCAGATCCAAACTAGTTTGAGCAGAATTTGCCAATAAAATGTCATGAAACTGCAGAGCCAATTTCTTATTACTTCAATAAATCTAAACATACAAATCCACAGTTTTACCAACAACCAATTGTGTTTTTGTAATTTTAACCCAAACAGCAATCGAGTGTGTCTGGTGTGATGTGTCCTTACCATTACAAAGGCCTTCCTGTCGATTGAGCAATTCTCTTACCTCTGCTGGTGCTTAACCAGGTTCTCCTCTGGGATCATTTGGCTATTTGACCAGGTAGAGATGTCTGCGCCAGTCACTGCTGACATCACTGTCCTGCCTTTTCTTTGAGGAGCAGCAGAGCAACTCCCTGTCTGTCTCCACCCAGCTGGGCAAGTTCATGGCAGAGCGGAGCAGTTCAGGAATGCCAGGTCTTGAGGTGGAGTTTCCAGCCATTGCAGGCCCCTGCGTATTATGGCCTGGGCTCCTGCTCCCTCGAGCCAGCCTCTCTGAAGGATACAGGATGGAAGACTCCCCATGGATCATCAGCAAAGGCCAAGCCATCTTGCAGGATGCTGTGCAATCCTGCTTCCTTCTAGAATTTTGGCACATTCTACTTTCTTTATAATTCAATGTTACTGGCATGTTCGGTAGGCACACTAGTTACAATACAATACTGAGCAGCCTCTATGCATTTATTGTGAGTCTGCTGTGTCTAGCATCAAGGTGGGGGCTTTACATTATCCTTAGAAGTGGGTCATTTATAGTTAAGTTTTCTTTTTTCTCTTAGCATTATCTTTCCTGTTTTAGGTGCCTTGTAATTTTCATAATAATTTCAATTTTACATTTTAAGGTTCTCTTTCTTTCTCTTTCATTTTATTTCCTTAGCATTATATAGGTAGTTCTGTGTTCATGTAGGGGAAGTAAAGTAATGAATTAAACAGCTATCCGATAAATTCAGTTAGAGCACAGTATAACAATTTGGGTTCTCCTGGCTACATGAAAGTTTCCAGTATGAATTTCCCATCCAGTCCACTCCATTATAAATAGTTTGCTAATTCTATTCTCAGTCCTTAGGGGAAAGGTGATAAATGTTTGTTGAGCACCTACTATGTGCTAGTCACTCAGGTGTTTTACAGGCATCATTTTATTTGGAGTAGGGATTAGCTATGGTCACCACAAATTTGCAATTTCTTTGATTTTCAGGCAGTTTAATTTCACATTTCCCCAAATACCCTTATAATAGTGCACAAGAACAAAATACACAATTGGTGCATTAACATATGACTTCTGTGACAGCAGTATTCTCCTGCTGAATCTGGCATTTTTATATGGTAGCTACTCAGTAAATGTTGTTGAATATATAATCTCGATTTTAAATCTTTCTATTAACTCATCTCTGTTTATATACAATCATATAAAGGAATCTTATGAAAAAGGTGGGTTAATACTAAACATTGTCAAAATGTGTGCAAGCATTTTGGAATGGTCTCTGCCATTTAGATCTGTCTTTGTCCAATATTGGGATGTCTCGATAACAAAATAAGAACCAAAACAATATTTGAGTTATTTAGAGGATCAGGTAACAGAAAAGACATACTCTTTTGGTTTCAGGAAACTCCAACTGCAAATGAAAATGAAATATCAGCAGAGGCTCTGCCTGCGTACAAGTGCATAGTCAACTCAGATTCTGCCCCCGCCCCGTGCCCCCTTGCCTTGATTATGCACGATGGGCTCAGGTGTCACATCACATCACACATATAGAAGAAATGAAGCATTCAGTCATTCAACCAAAGTGGATTTATTGAAAACCCATTGTTGGCCTACCTGTAGGGTGTGATCTGGGGAACACAAAGGATGAATAAGACAGGCCTCCTCTCTTCTTGGAAAGATAAGAGTAGCACAGTTAAAATACATATAAAAGAACAAAGTAAGATCCAATTCAATTTAACAAAATTTTTCCTTTATCTATGTATGAATGAAAACCATTGGAAGCTTAATTCAGCAAATAACTTTGAGCACTATGTGCAGTACTTATGTAGGGCCATCCTGTTCATCTTGAAATCCCGAGCCTGCGAAATGCTCAGCAGTTAGCAGGTAAACAATAAATGACTGACTGAATGAATGAATTTTGCTATATGGAAAAAGCTTACAAGGGAGTAAATTGGTAGCAGACATATGTAATATAATACTGGTTAGAAAATGATCAAATGCACAGTGCTATGAAAAAGAGAAGATACTACAAATTAAAAATTAGAAATACGGGTTCAGAGACAGATAAAATAATTCTAGTGAACTGCAGGGGACTGGCGAGAAGGGGAGGCTGTAGAGGTAGGCTTCGACAAACGGTGTAAGCTTTCTTAGACAACAGGTGCCATACTGGGATTTTTAAAAACAAGACAACCTGACTGAGCTATCTGAGACAGAGAATAAACTGGAAAGTTGTGTCAAGCAGACTAGCATGAGAAGATTAGTTAAGGGGAATCTATTACAATTGTATTAGACAATAGGAAATAAAAGCTTGAACCAGGAGGGGCAGTGGGATGGGAAAAGAAATAATTTTTCAAATATGTAACAGAAGTAAACTCTTCAGGTTTTGCCTACTGAGTGTATATGGCTTATTGGTGCAAGGGAGATGGAGAATAAATCTAAATTTTAGGCTGAGAAGATGGTTTCTTTAAAAGTAGTATGTGTAATTGGGGAGAGAGGGTGGAGGAGGAGATGAGTTCTTGTATTTTCCATTAAAGATTCTAAGTTTATAGTTTAGTGAAGTAAGATTTCACTCTGATCTGGAGAAGCCAGGGATGGTGAAGATGTGGGGCATGAGCTAAGCTGGACAGAAAGACAAGATTATTATTGCTCAGATAGTGAAGAACAACAGACAAGTTAATCATGCTCTATTTACATATCTATTATTAACAGCAATTATTTAACCTGAGACCATTTGCATTCATTAAAGAAATTATTTAGCTGTTAGGTCTACACAATGACAAACAGTGCAATATTTTGCAATAACCTGATAAATTACAAGTTTTTTGAAAATCTAGTATTAATAGTTTGAGATGCTGTAGTAACAGCTTTAGCATTTGGCTTGTTTTTCATATTAGAGATTTCAATCTCCATCCAAGCAAGAAAGAATATTAAGTGCCATCAATTTAGCCAGGATCCCATATGGAGATGATAAATTACACAGGGATATGTATTTCGGAAAATGCTATTTTCCAGTGAAATTTTTGTTTGAGGCTGGGTATCAGGAAAATTAAGATCTCTTGCAAAACAAAAGGATGAAAAAAATCATTTTGTTTATTTTGGAAATGATTTACCAAACTTCTAAATTATTTCTAGTGAGGAGAGGAATCTTTGTGAAGTAAGAGAAATGAATGAAAGAATAATAAAATAAAATAAAAACCAGTGAATCCTCTCTGCTTCATTCTGACATTGAGAATGGTCAATTCTGAAAAAAATTTACAGCTGTTTTCTACCAACAACACCAACTTTGGTAAATATCATTGAGGTTAGTAGTAACATGTCATGTCTGATTTTAAGATTGTATTTTGTTTAATGTTATAGATCAAATGTTGCTATTTTGGTCACAGACCACTTGAGGATCTTATGAAAGCTATATACACTGTCTTCAGGAAAATGCATAACTTCCAGTAAATAAAGAATGTTGCATAAATGGTTTCAGGTTAACATCCCCCACTGTAAGAACTCATTCCACTCCTGAAAGTGCAATGCAAATGTAGCTTTTATTTGCAATGGCTAGATGAATGTAAATATGGCTCTCAAGACTATGTCAATCCAATGTTATTTGGTCCTTGGTTAAGTTTGACATTATCATAATAATAATTCCCCTAGTCCTACATGTTCTTTAAAGAAATCTGTATTCTTCATAAAAGTTATTTGCTGGCTTGAGCCATGAGAAAAATCTCGAATGGCTCATTGCAGGACCTAACTCAATCTACCTGGGGTTGAATGTGGAGCAGGTGCAGCACCTGGCCCGAGTGCTGTGGCTTCCCAACTGTGCTGAGGTGCCCGAGGTGGGAATGCAAACTCACGGGGGCACTACAAAATATCCAACATAGCAACATGTGTCAGGCACCACGAGAATGCTCAAAGTAGTCCACATTTTTGCATTAGATCACACTACCTCCTTTTCAGAGACACTGTATCTTTGTAAAGCTGGGTTCTGCCATTTGCTGATAAAAACAAAGTACCGCATGAAAATCAATGTGGAGCAAGAAGTGACAGTGGTGGCTTCCAATCTGATTCCAAGGTTTAAGAAGTTGTACCATGCCCGACAAGCACAAATATCCCATTAGTAATTGTGCTTATTTAAGAATGAAATACATATATTCATTTCCCTTTAATTTGTATGTTTTTTTCAAAAGACTACTGAATTATTAGAACATAAATAGTTATTTTTTGGGGGGGGCTAATTATTTATTAAATGGAACTATCAGGTATTTCTTTTGGTCTATGGCCACAATGAAAAAATTGCTAACATATTAAGAGAATTATGAACCAAAGATGTTTGCGAATGGCTGTCTTAGAGGGGAACTATCTTAACTAAGATCCAGTCCTTGCCTTCCCGTTGCTTAGAGAGACATATGTACTGCTAACCACAGTTAATAGTAAACCAAGATATTTTCCATAACAGAAATATAGACAAAATTCAAAGAGCTACGAATTGTCAGGTGCCATTCTGTTCGAAGCAGAAAGGAGAGTTAAAATACCATTAAAGTTCAGCCTTTAAAAAAAAGTAAGATTCCAATAGGTGGGAAAGAGAGGAAAAGCATTCCACTGTAAGGGAACAGCATGAACGATGGCTTAGAGGCATAAAAATAAACATTTTGTTCGAGTTATAGGAAGAAGGCTGGCTGGCTGGAAAAAGAAAAGGCAAGGAGTGGCAAGAAATGACCATGTTGGAAGAGGTACAACTTTTTACCACAGACAATGGAAAGACATTGATATCTTCTGGGTAAGGAAGTGATGTGATCAGAATTGTGCCTTAGAGAGTTGATTATTACAGTGACAAGAAAGATGAGTTAGAGATTGGGAGTGAGGGAGAAAGAGGTATTAAAGATAACTGTAGTTTCCAGCTTCAATAAGACCTCTTTTTTGCACAAACTATGTATTACTAATCTTTATATTGATAGTATCTGGCACAAGCCTGGTAACTGGAGGCACTGAATAAATTTTGAATTTGAGGTACCTGTGGGGACAGAGAAATAGTTTATGGTAACTATGGCGAAATATCCTACAGCACAGGGTAAAGGCTAAACTTGTGGTGCCCATTTGGGAGTCAGCCATCTGGAAATAAAGAAACCAAGAAAACAAACTTTCACAAGACAGCAAATATAGACTAAAAAGAGAAGAAGCCCCCATGCCTAGGGAACAGATCCCTGGGGAGCACCCACCACCGGGAACGGAGGATGAGCTGCCCGCAGAAGGCTTGGAGAAGACGGAGGGGACGTGGCGGGTGAGAGCCAGAGTCAGAGCTCCCGCAGGGGGCGGACTTCCAGGATGGAGGTGGTGGTCTATGATACCGCAGGGAGGAGGGAATCCTGCAGGGAAGCCACTGATGTGGTAACATTCATGACTTTGGAGGGGACAATTTCAGTAGGTTTGAGAGGCAGACGCCCAGTTGTTGTGGAGGCACCAGAGAGGCTCTTCTGGAGAAATTTGATGGTGCAGTGGCTCTGCAGTGAGAGCTTTACGCAAAAAAGTTGGTTTTAAGGCAGGAATACTTGAAGGGAGAATGCAATCCAGAGGAATAGAACACAAACAGGACCATATATAGGGAGAGGAAGGGATCATTCAAGTTCCAAGAAGAGAGAAGGGTGGGGGAGTTCCCTTTCCCCTCCCGTCCCTTGCCCTTTCCCCTGTCCCCTTCACGCAGAGCCTGAGCAGACTGAGGAGGGCGTTGCTGGGGGGTCAGGGTCCCTCACTGCGAGGAGGCGAGGAGGGGGCCACGCGGGAGCAAAGGCGGGCTGAGGGGCCGGCTGTCTGCGTGGGTCAGGTTCTAGCAGGAGCAGGAGGGTGTACGCATGAGGCGTGGGAGATTGCTCACAATCAGGAAAACTGATCAAAGAAGTAGATATACCAAGAATAAGAGGAGCTGGATTGCTCACTGTTGGAGAAGGACTTTACAAATACACAAAGGGGGAAAATTAGAATGAACCCTGCGGTTTGGGGTTGGAATTCAAGATATGACTATGAGGATGTGGATTGCAATATATCTGAAAGCATACACAGAAACAAACATAGGTATAAGTGTGCATGTATATATGATATAATTTCACACACATGTTCCCTAGCTCTCTCTGTTGAGGGGGTGAAAACACCTTGGAACAGTGACACTTCAACAGGGTGATGAAGGCATCTAGCACAAGGTCGGCTTTTAAATAGCATCTTTACCAAAAGAAACCAGGAGAAATGGCTGATTCCAGGGCTGTGGGCAGGGAAGGATAAGATGAAACCAGCATCTGCTGTGCCAGAAAGCAGGAAAGTGCTTATGGGGGACACGTCACAGTGACACAGAAGCCAGCCTGAAGTGGCTTCCTTTGGCAAAAATGGTGACAAGTTGAGATCAACCTAACGGTAATAAAAGATTATACCTATTAAATAAAATAGTTCATACAAATACAAAGATAAATAGTAAATGAGTTAATTGATAGAAAGTTTGATGAGGAAGAGGATATGTATGTAGTTTGGCAGTACCTCCCCACAGACTGCTTATTAACTACAAAGGAGCAAAGAGTAACTTTTGAAGAGAAACCTGGCCAACAACCACTTTAATTAAACAATCCAAGCAACTGTCATGAGTAACAGGTCAAACTGAGATCCCGTGGCGACTCACAGGCTACAGGCAGAACACAGCCTCACTTCTGCGATATTCCTACTAAACGTGCTTAACTGGAATCTAATCTTCAGGAAGCATCACGCAAATGTGAATTGAGGGGCACTCTGCAAAATAATCTGCCTGTGATCTTCAAACACCTCAAAACCTTCAAACATGTCATGAGAGTTAGGGCGAGACTAAGGAACTGTTGCAGACTGAAGGGGACCAAGGAGATATGACAAGTAACTATAACGTGTGCATCCAAACTGGACTGTTGGCTATAAAGGCATTGTTGAGTCAGCTGACTAAATGTGAGCGGAGTCTGAGGATTAGATGGAACAACGAATCAATGCAGATTTCCTAATTTTGATGGCTGAATCCTGTTTATCTGGAGAATGCCCTTGTTTGTGGAAATACACATTAAAGTTGAGGGGTGATATGATGAGGATATGTTTGGCAACTTACTTTCAAATGGTTCAGGGAAAAAAGTACTTAGTTGCATATTTACAACTTTTCTGTATGTTTGAGATTGTTTCAGAATTTTAAAAAGTGTTTATAACTTAAAAAAAAAACATACTTGGTGCTTTTGCCCTCTGCCATTGCCATGATGAGCTTCTCCCTAGCTAGCTACAACCCTCTCAGCCTGGGCCCTTGAATGAACACACACAGGGCAGACACGAGGCCAGCCAGCCCCCAGGATCCAAACCCAGCCATATCTGCAGCTTGAAGCACAGCTGTGCAGCTAAGCCCAGCCAAGAGTAGCAGATCCACAGGTCACCCACAAATGCAACCCGAATCTTGAATGAAGTGCCACAACACTGAAAACTGTTGGAGCAACTTTTAGACTAGATGGAACATCATAGCGCAGAACTGGATCACCAAGGGAACTACAGCCTCTTCTGTGATCAGCAAACCACTGATTCTATAATCATGAAACTGACAGGTTCAGAAAACTGATAGACCCATAATACTGTGTTGCTGTTGTGGCCACCCTCAGAACCATGCTGCACCTACAATGATGACACCAGCAGAATGGAGGTGACCCAGCATCTGGGCATTAGGTCTCTGTCACTGATGCAGAAAACCAGCCCCCTCCACAGCTCTGCCTAACAACAGAAACAGTGGACACAGCAAAACCACAGGCACTACTGCAATCTCGCCTGCCAAACTGCATGTAAGTGCACCTGATTGGACAGACCTAAATTGTTTCCTTGTCATTCTCTCCAAAGGAATCTTGGAAATGTAGTTTTTAGCTTTCAAAACTCAGTATTACAGGAAGGCATGCTAAAAGGGGGACGGAATAGATGTTGAGCATCAGACCATCATATTCATCAGAGAGAGGGAGGGAGGAAAGAAAAGAGGGAGGAGGGAGAGAAGGAAGAAAATAATATATTGTAGTTTTTTAGACAATGGAATACTACACAGTAATGAAATTGAATGAACTAAAGCTAAGAAAATCAACCTGTATAAATCTGAATATAATAATGGACAAAAAAGGAAGTCATAAAATAATAGTTTAATACCATTAGGATAAGGTTTAAAACACTGCAAAACCACAATTATGTTCCGTTTTTTAAAGGAAACACAAATGTGTAGTAAAATTCTATAAGCATGCCTTGGAATGACAAATTATATTTATCTTTTTGGAGGTAGGGACATAGAAGAATGAGTTTGAGGAGAGTACCAGAATGTCTAGGTTATCTGTTCCTACATAACAGATCATCCCAAACCTAGTGGCTTTAAAGCCACAGCTATGTATTTTCTCCTGATTTCCTGGGTTGACAACTGGGCAGGGCTCACTTGGGATGACTCATCTGCTCCACATGGTGTCGGCTGTGCTCACTCACAAGTCTTGGGCCAGTTGGTTCATCAGTGGGGGCTTGCTGTTCCCAGATGTCCTCAGTCTCAGGTCTGAGCCCTCAGCTTTGATGCCTGTACTTGTCCCTCTCTCCATGAACTCTCTCATCCTCAAGGAAGGCCAGACTGGGCTTGTTCACAAAGTGGCAGCATTCCTAGATGGTGAGAGAGGAAGCTCTGAGGTTTCTCTCTGAAGGCCAAGGCCTAGAAGTCATATAATGTCATTCTACAACATCTTGTTGCTCAAACCAGTTATGGAGCCAGCCCAGAGTCAAGGGATGGAGAAATAAACCCTTGATGAGAGGACCTGCAAAGAATTTGCATCCAATTTGGTGTACCACATAGAAGCTCCCACTGGGAATATATTACCTGAGCAAATCTAGCAACAGCTGTATGATTCGATAACTCTGGGTAACAGATGCAATTGCTTGCTACATTATTTCCTATATTTGTTCTTTATGTTTGAAATATGACTGTACATTCATTTAACGCTCCTTGAAGCCCCAAAACTGTTCAGGTTCTTGCCTTTTCAGAACCTGATTATTCAGCTATCTTTTTAGTTCTAGAACATAGTCCACAGGCTTCCAAAGATTCACTTTATAATAACAATACAAACTAGATTTGGAGAAGAGTTTTCTTTGCATAATAGCAGTTCATGGCTGAGCATGTGCATTTTAGGCATCTGTATATTGTCACTGGTTTTTACAGAGGCCAAGGAGACTCTTTAGCTAAACTTTGCCCATAATTAAGATTCAGAGATTTACAGATAGAGGGTGAGCTGGGGTAGCCCTGGTGGGAGCCAAATATCAGAGTGGAGGGTGATGCTCCTCTCCCTTGATGAGGAAGGACCCTAAGGGAGAAGAGAGCACTGGCACAGCATGCCAGCCTCAAGAGCAGGGCCTCATTGTGAAATGAGTCACAGTTCATGGCACCACATGGCAGCTCATACTGAAAATGATCCCAGGCCAACCTGTGCATCAAGAAGAGAAAAACCATTGAAAGAGCTACTTTGCTAAGGACATTAATGCTTTGGGGCTCAAGCAGTCATGCTTGGGAACCCCCAAACTGATGAGAATGTAGGAGTGTTTTTCTTTTCAATTTGCATGAGACACAATGAAACCCTGACCCCAAAGCATACTGATGCTTGGCCAGTACCATCAAGACAGGGTGGGGGCAATTCCTCTTATAAATAATATTGGAGGCGATGGCCACGTGAGAAAGTCCCACAGCCTCAGAGTGGCCTTTCTGTGAAAATAGGGGCTGCTCAGACTTGGGGGTTGACCAGGTATCAGGCCAATTTGCACACACACATAGACACAACCTTGGAATTCCCAGAAATATTTTAGGAGGAGGACTCTATGAAAAGCATCTTCCTCTAGTCAAGGAGATGGGGGGCTTGGATCCATTGAGATTGGAGTTTTAATCAACTTAAGAGACACTGATTCTCAATAGCTTTAGACACTAATGTTGCATTTGTATTTTCTTAGCATTAATGCAACTGACATTTAGCATCTCTTTAATTACAAGATGTTTATGGCATCTATATAGAACTCATTTCGGATTCTGAAGCCTCAGGATACAGAAAACATGTTTAGAATGTGCTTTCTTTAAGTATTGAATTTAGTTAGACTATTCCAGAGTGCAGACTACCCCTCCACCAGTGTTGGGTATTTGTGTAGCTGTTTCTTTTATTACTCGGTGATTATGATGATGACAGTGATGACCACCAGCTGCTTCAGTGGATCTGATGTCCTTTCCTCTTCTTTGTTTTATCAACTCACACTGATTCTCAAATTCTTCTATTTTTTGATCAGCTTTATTAAGGTATAATTTACATATAATAAGATTCGGTAATGTTAAATGTGCAATTTGATGGATTTTTGACGAGTGCATAAAGTAGTGTAACCATCACCACAATCATGATACAGACATTCACATCATCCCAAAATGTTTTCTTGTTCCCTTTGCCCTGACAACCCCCGATCAGGTTTCTATCACTATATCTTAGCCTTTTCTAGAATTCATATAAGTGGAATCATACAGGAAGTAGTCTTTTGTGTATGGCTTTTTCACTTAGCATAATGCTTTCGAGATCAATCCATATTGTTGAGTGTCTCAGTAGTTCGTTCCTTTTATCGCTGAATATTCCATTGTATGAATGTACCACAATTCATTTATCCATTCACTTACTGAAGGACATTTGAGTTTTTTCTAGTTTTTGACAATTATTAATAAGCTGCTATAAATATTTGTGTACAGGTTTTTGTGTCAACATAGTTTTTGTTTCTCTAGCATAGTACAGGTTGGGCATCGGAAACCCGAAAATCTGAAATCTAAAATGCTCGGAAATCTGAAAGTTTTGAGTGCTGACATGACACCACAAGTGGAAAATTCCACACCTGACCTCATATGAAGGATCACAGTCAAAACTCAGGTTCACAAAACACAATTTATTCAGTGTCCCCAGGGATAAAAGACTGTCCCAGCCCCCCTCTCATCTGTGATGTCTTTTCTGCGCACACCCAGATTGCCCCATGCACGCACGCCCATGAAGGGTAATAAAACAGCACATGTGCAGTCTGGATACAACTACGGCAAGTTCCCCACGATGTCCCACATGGGGCCAAGACCTACGTGCATTACCCACTATGTTGTTTTACTTATTCTCTGCTCTGTGGTGTAAAGATATTGTAGAAAATGTCAAAAATGCCATGCCTGTAGACGCCCCCCTGGGTAACAGTGATAAGAAAAAGAGGAAGCATTTCTATTTATCTATAATACAGAAAATCAAGCTGTTGGAGAAACTGGACAATGGTATTACTATAAAGTGTTGGAATGACCACCACATATGACCTGAAGAAACAGAGGGATAAACTGTTCAAGTTCTATGCTGAAAGAAGTAAAAGAAAAATAAGAAAACACTGAATAAAGCTAAATATGAAGATCCCGATCATGTATTGAAAGAGTAGATACATCAGTATCTATATTGCAGTGAACACATGCCACTTACCGGCATGCTAATCATGAAACAAGCAGAGATTTATCACAATGAACTGAAAATTGAAGGGAACTGTGAATATTTAACAAGCTGGCTGTAGAAAGTTAAGAAAGACACAGCATTACATTTTTAAAGATTTGTGGTGATAAAGCATCTGCTGATCAAGAAGCGGTGGAGAAATTCATTGATGAGTTCACCAAAGGTCATTGCTGATGAAATTCTAATGCCAAAACAAGTCTATAATGCTGATGAAACATCACTGTTTTGATGTTATTGCCCCAGAAAGACACTGACTACAGCTGACGAGACACCCACCCCCCCAGGAATTAAGAATGCCAAGGACAGAATAACTGTCCCGGGATGTGCTAATGCAGCAGGCATGCGTAAGTGTAGACCTGCTGTGACAGGCAAAAACTTGCGTCCTCACCATTTTCAAGGAGTGAATTTCTTACCAATCCAATATAATGCTAATAAAAAGTCACGAAGCACCAGGGATGTTGTTTCAGATTGGTTTCACTAACATTTTGTACCAGTGGCTTGTGTGTGCTGTAGGAAAGCTGAACTGGATGATGCTACAAGAATTGGTTATTCTTTGACAACTATTCTGCTCATCCTCCAGGTGAAATTCTCATTAAAAATAATGTTTATGCCATGTACTTTCCCTCAAATGGGACATTATTAATTCATCCACGTGACCAGGTTATCCTTAGATCAATGAAGAGTCAATATAAAAACACATTCTTGAACAGCATGCTAGCAGCAGTGAAAAAAAGCATGAGTGTGGAAGGTTTTCAAGAGGAGTTTGACATGAAGGATGCTGTATATGCTGTTGCCAATGCTTGAAACACAGGGACTAGAGACACAGTTGTGCATGCCTGGCACAACCTCTGGCCTGTGATTATGGTCAGTTATGATGATGAACAAGGTGGTGACTTTGAAGGATTCCATATGTTAAGTGAGAAAAAATGATGTCTGACCTCCTTACATATGCAAACAAACATAACTTCAGAGTTCACAAAAGAGCTGGAAAAAGTGAGTATCAAAGAAGTTGTTAACATAGATAGCAAAGCTCTAATTGTTCATTCATTGACCAATGATGAAATAACCGAAATATTTCTGAATCAAGGTGATTGTGATAATAGCGACAATGAAGATGACATTGCTAACACTGCAGAAAAAGTGTGTATAAACAACCTGGTGAAAGTGTGTGATGGGCTTATTGAAGGACGATAGCAGTGTGCATTTATAACAGAACAAGAAAGCATGTCAGTTCATATAATCAAAGAGAGACTTTGAAGACAAAAACTGTTGTTACTGAGGCAGATGACTCTGGAGGAAATATTTTAAAAATCCATCCAGCAGAACACCTCCCCATCCCTGGAGGACCAACTTCCTGGTCCCTCAAGTGTTTCTGATGTTTCTTCTCACATAAAAAATAAAATATGGTGCACAGTAACATTTTAATCCAAACACAGAATCACAGGTGGAGACTAAAAGCCTGCCACTGTTTGTTGCTGCTGTTGTTCAAGAGCTGATACAGGCATTCTGGTGATGCTACTTTTACCCTGAACACATTCTTTTTTCACTGTCTTAATAGCATGTCATCTTTTTTAGTGTTAAGTACTTATATGTGAATAAGTATAAAAAATGATTGCTTATCGGTAGCATATAAATTGAGAGTCAGGAATTGTGGTGACACCAAACAACTACAGAACATCCATTTATGTGGCTGAGATAGTGATGCCTTTGCTTTCTGATGGCTCAGTATACACAAACTTTGCTTCATGCACAAAATTATTTAAAATATCGTATAAAATTACCTTTAGGCTATGTGCATACAGTGTATATGAAACACAAACGAATTTTGTGTTTAGACTTGGGTCTCATCCCCAAGATACCTGATTATGCATATAAAAATATTTGAAAATATACAAAATATGAAACACTTCTGGTCCCAAGTATTTTGGATAAGGGATACTCAACCTGTACACAGGAGTGGAGTAGCTGGTCACAAGGAAAGTATATGTTTGTTTGGAAGAAACTGCCAAACTTTTTCATTTTGCATTTCCATCTGCACTGTATGGGTTGCTAAATATAACCCTAATAAACAGCACTTCAGGGAAATCATGAAAGGAAGCGGAAGAAGGAGCAGAGGGAGAGAAATGGAACAGAACCTGGTTCTGGAAACAAACTAAGCCACTCTAACTGGGAGAACTGCAGAGTTTAGATACTTGAAGCAAGAGTGAGAAGGAAAAAATTTGGTGATAAAGAAGCAATTATCACTTAAAAATAGAAGCGAATGTTTGCTGAAACAAAAGAAATTATAGACTGTGAAAATGGCCTGTGGCAGAGAGAGTTGAAAGAAAAATAAACAAGTCTTATTCAATAAAAAAACCAACAGTTAGGAAAAAAGAATTGATGACTGAAGAGAGAAAAGTGTTCAATATAGGATGTTACCCCCTTTGTTTTGTTTGTTTTCGTATAACTGCAGTGTGCTCTTGTTATTGAGAAGTGACTTATGTTCTTAATGTTAAAAAACTATTTATAAGCATCTATGGCATATACTAACATGAGGGTTTATAGCACAGGGCAGTGTTTCTTAAACCTTAATGTGTGCAGGAATCACCTGTGGATCTTGTCAAATGCAGGTTCCAGGAGAGGAATATATTGCTGGATTGTAGACATGCTGATTCATAGCCTGCCTCAAACACTTACAGTTGTGTAAACCAGGGCACATTTCTTAACCTTTCTATCTCAATTTTCTCATCTGTAAAATGGGGATGATGATAGCAGCATACAGGTACTCCCAGCAGTGGTGTGAGGATTACATAAGTAACTACAAGTCAAGCACTTAGACCAGTGCCAGGCACATAGTAGGTACTACATCATATTCCTTTAGTTTTCAGTAAGTTCCAACATCCAAGGCAGTCCTATGTCTAACAGCTTTAAACCGAATTGACTGAGTCCCGCAGTCTTTTAGTTCCTCCTAGGTCCTGTGCCACACTTCTGGTGGCAGCCACTGGTTCTGCTAGTGGTGCTAATTAAGGGAGCAGGTTCAGAGCCACTAGACTGAGACTGCCTTGGACAAAGAAAACCCACTGAAAGGATGTCACAGAGAGAGAGATTAACCATTTGATATGCTTCACCTGATGGAAATGTCACAGGTTCAGCCCCATGGGGTGACAATAGATATTTCTACATGCAGGAGTAGTGCTGGGAAGGTGCTCAGATAGTGCGTTTGAAAGAATTTCCAGTCTAACCCAAGGGCCCCCTTGACAGCTTAGAGAGCTGCACCAATGTGCCCTTCTCTCCACAAGAACCAGGCAGTGGCTGAGCCACACCAGCCCGTGAATAGACTCTCTAGTGTTGTTTGCTTCCTGCTCCTTTAATCTGCCTGCAGCGCCCCTGTAGACGTCCTAATTGGTCCTCTGGATACAGCCCTCTTTGGCCCTTCAGCTCAGCTCTGTGTACACGGCCCACTTTCATCTCCCTGCTTGCTTGGCATATTGCTCTATTCTCACAGCTTTCTGATGTTAAAAGCAGCTTGTAGAGCTTGGATGATCCTCATACCATTTCTGCCTCCCTGTTAGTAACTGTACTAGAAAAACAGCTGTTAATCTCAATTAGATTTTGATTGCTAATTAGCAGCTACCTATCAGGATCAAGCAGCCCCCTTCCTGGGCCCTTCAGCTATTTCTCATGCAACTGGTACACTTGGTTTCCATGAGAACCATTTAGCTAGATGCCTCCTCAACCAAAACTGCCTACCTCTTCGATGGCTTTGATACTGTCTCTCCAGGACACTCTGAGGTCCTTGTCCACTTTCCTGCTTTCTGGTTTTCTTCATGTCATTGTCCAGCCAGAATTTCCAATAAAAGCCATTCTGTCTCTACTGTCATCACAAGTGTGTCTCGGGAAGGGCAATGCGGAGATTAATAAGTGCAGTCATTGAACTCAGATTTAGAATCTATGCTTTAAAAATTAGTCCTTATAAAATATGTGTGCTCCTGCCTGGATCCTGTTTACCTATATCAGGAGTTGGCAAACTATGGCACGGGGGCCAAATTTGGCCTGCTGCCGATTTTTGTAAATAAAGCTTCATTGGAACATAGCCCAGAGCATTCATGCTGTCTGTGGTGTGGCTTCTATCATGTTACAACAGCAGAGTAGCTGTATTGGAGACTGCGTGGTCCACAAAGCCTTGTGAAAGACTGGTATCACTTTTCCAATGCAAAAACATTGTACCAATTTATTCAAGACTCTATTTATATAATCTCAAACTTTTACAGTGTTCTGCAAATAGGTCACATGCTTCTCTAGATATTTCCTTTTTTATTAAAATTATGAAATGGGACTTTATTTTTCATTCCAGTTTCTTTCAAAAGTTTTTTATAAATTTAAGGGGTACAAGTGCAATTTTGTTATGTACTTGTTATGTATTATTGCATAGTGGTGAAGTCTAGGCTTTTAGTGTATCCATCATCATTATAGTTTCTTAGTCTCATTTTGATAGAGATTTGGGGGTGGAATACAGGGAACATTTGCAAGAAGCCCTTTTTTGTATTATAATAAGAGAATTTGATGTGAATTGGGACTTTTGGCTCATGAAAGTGGGTTTTATTTTGGATTTCCACATGTTTGAATTAATGGCAAAGCATGGTGGTTCTTGACTTAAAACCTATAATAATATGCTTGCATTATGCTGAATTTTTACAATAAAACAAAAAGAATGTTAAAAATCTAATAATAACAGAAAGGCAATTCATAGTTAAGTTGCCCTTCAGTAGCTGGGGACAAGAGAGTGCCGCCAGCATACAATTAAGCAAATACCCTCCTTTGCATTGTAGCCAAGGCCAGTTCGCTCAGTGCCTAGGTATTGCCAGAATATGTCAGCGTCTTAACAATCTTATTTAATTTAGTTGATGTTCCCAAATGATCTTTCCAATTTTGGATGATGTTTTGCATATTGCCTTTAGTTCACAAAACAATGTATTCTTCAAGTAATAAAATCTTATTCTGGTACTGTAATTCAGTCAGGCATGCTCTGAATATATGCTAACATGAAAATGCTGCTTCATAATACTGAGGGATATATAAAACTTAAAGAAAAAACTATCTTGGAAGAGAAGCTTACTTAGAAAGTTAAACAACCATAAGTACCAGAGAGAGAGAGAGAGAGAGAAAAAAAACCCAAAGCTTAAAGTATTCATCAAATCTAAACTATTTCATCAGATCTAAGACATTACCAATCATGAGACATGCCATTATTTTGTGTATCCTAAAGAAGAGACAGGATTCTACCAGATGAACTATATCATGCTGTAGATTGTAGGATTTAGCCAAGTTTTAGAAATTTTAAAATTAGGGGGGAAATGTGCTTTTTAGAATCAATGATATATGTTGGAATGCTTCGGATTGTAATCAGCAGGAACTTGCTTCAGAAATGTGTTGGCTCACATACCTGGAAGCCAATAGGAAGGTCTGGCTTCAGGAAGGGGCTTATCCAGATGCTGATATTGTCGTTAAGGATCCACTCTCCCTTCACCGGATCAACTTCATGCCAAGACTGGTTTCCCTTGTAGGTAAAATACAGATGCCAGCAGCAAATGGGCTACAGAGTTCTGCGTTCACATTGAGTTAAAGGTAAAGGATTATTTTCAAACAATCAAAAAGAAATTTTCCAGATATCCCTAGCAAACCTCCCATTATGTTCTCAACATTTCAACGCCAAACTGGGTCAGTTTTCCATCCTTGAACTACTGTCTAGAACTGTGTCGTTCAGTGTGGTAATGACTTTCTGTTGTGCCTCCCTGCAGAGGCAGATGGACCCCTGCCCCAGATTTGGTTCAGATGTTGAGATTGGTGATGCCACACATACACCAAGAAAGTATGAAAAGTTTCATTGCTTACATAACTGAGGTCTCCGGGGAGAGTAGAGTCGGCCTCTCAAGCACAGGCCTAATATGGCTTGAGAAAGCAGGGAAAGGAGACTGGTCTGGGTTTTTATTGTGGTTGGGGGTGGGCACGGTGTGAGAGTTCCTAGGTGTGGGCAGGGTCTTGTGTGGTTTGCGTCCCCCATTGGTGCCAAAGGGGGGAGCACCCAGGTTTTCTTATCAGTTTGCCCATATGTGGGGCACAAGGTGAAGAAAGAGGTGAGGCTTAAAATGTTTCACCAATAGTGAAACATCGAAAAATGGAGTGAGACTACTCATTACCCTTGCCAAAGGGGGCTGCTTACATTTAAACTAATTAAAATTAAATAAAAATGTTAAAATTCTATTCCTCAGTCACACTGGACACATTTCAAGCACCCAGCAGCCACAGTTGGCAGACTTACAGAACATTCCCACCATCTCAGAAAGTACCATTGGACCGTGCTGGTCTAGAGCGGGGTTAGTAAACTACAGCCCCCCACGGACCAAATTCTACCCAGTGTCTGTTTTTGCATAGTCTGCTAACTAGAGAGGTTTTTACATTTTTAAATGGTTGAAGAAAATCAAAAGAAAAATGATATTTCATGATGTGAACATTCTATGAAATTCAAATTTTAGTGTCCATAAAGTTTTATTGGAACCCAGCCACGTTCATTCATTTACGCGTTCTCTGTGCTGCTTTCACTCTACCATGGCATAAGTAGCTGTGACAGAGATCGTGTGATCACAAAGCCTAAAATATTTACAGTCTGCGTCTTTACAGAAAAAGTCTGCTGACCCCTGGTCTGCAGGAACAAGGTGGCCTGCTCTTCTGGGATGTACTGGGGGTCAGGTTCCCAGAGTCTCAGCAGGTGTGTGGAGGCCTCAGGGATACCTGAGCAAACTCAGAGATCTGTTCGAAAGAAGAAAACAGAGTGAGATGCTGGGCAGGTCCCCAGCAATGCCCAGGACACCCAACAGGAAAGGCAGAGTAACCTCTGAATGGAACTGAGCTGACAGGCTCCAAAGTGGATCTCTCTGCTCACGGAGCAGATACCATTTCTTGCTATAGCATCACCACCTCTCCACACTAATACACAATACTTTGATCCTATTTTATGCCCACGATTTCACGCAAGATCCATGCTTTCTCAGTCCTGAAATAAAAAGCTCATACTCACCCATCTTATGTCATCCTTACTTCTGATGTGCACAACAGACAAGATGTCAAACCAGTTCTTTGTGCCACAGCCTTCACCCTCACATTCTCTCCCTCCCCGTCTCTCCTTCTCCTCTTCTCTCTCCCTTTCTCTCATCTCTCTCCCCACCCTCCCACCATTTGCCTCCTGTTTTTCTGTCAAATACTTACATTTCTTACTTCAAAAGGCCCCTCCCTAATTAACTTTGGTAGTTTCAAAGAGGAATACCCAGTAAAAATGTAGGTGTTTTTTTAACATTAGAAATTATTGATCTTTTAATCTGTAGAAATTTAATCATTACCCATTCATGAATTAATTCTCCCCCTCCCCGCCCCCTGTCAGAACAGGACACACATTCTAGAATATGCATTAGAGCAGATTTAGACAAGTTATTAAAATATCTTTTTTTTTAAAAAAAGACTATTTTATAGAGCAGTTTTAGATTGACAGCAAAATTGACCCGCAGTACAGAGATTCCCCATATACTCCCCCACCCCTACACACACACAGCCCCTCCCATTATCACTATCCCCCACCAGAGTGGTACATTTGTTACAGTCGATGAACCTACATTGACATATCATTACCCCCAGAGTCCATAATTTATCTTAGGGCTCACTCAGGACATTCTGTGGGTTTGGACAAATGTATAAAGGCATGTATCCACAATTACAGTATCATACGGAGTAGTTCCACTGCCCTAAAAATCCCCTGTGCTCCACCTATTCACCCCTTCCTCCCCCTAATCCCTGGTAGCCACTGATATTTTTACTGTCTCCATTGTTTTGCCTTTCCCAGAATATCATATAGTTGGAATCAGTATGTAGCCTTTTCATATTGCCTTCTTTCGCTTAGTAATATGCACTGAAGTTTCCTCCTATCTTTTCATGACTTGATAGCTCATAAGAAATGCCAGATAACATTCTATTGTCTGGATGTACTGCAATTTATTCATCCATTCACCTACTGAAGGACATCTTGGTTGCTTCCAAGTTTTAGTAATTATGAATGAAGCCACTATAAACATATGTGTGCAAGTTTTTGTGTGGATATAAGTTTTCAATTTATTTGGGTGAATACCTAGGAACATGGTTGCCAGAATATATGGTAAGAATATGGTTAGTTTTGTAAGAAACTGCCAAACTATATTCCAAAGTGGCTGTACAATTTTCCATTCCTGCCAGCAATGAATGAGAGTTCCTGTTGCTCCACATCCTTGTCAGCACTTGGTGCTATCATTGTCCCAGATTTTGGCCATCCTACTAGATGTATAGTGGTATCTTATTGTTGTTTTAGTATGTATTTCCCTGATGGCATTTGGTATTGAGCATCTTGTCATATACTTGTTTGCCATCTATATATCTTCTTTAGTGAGTGATCTGTTCAGAGTTTATGTCTACCTTTTAATTGGGTTGTTCTTTTTTGTATATTTCAGATAACAGTCCTTTATCAGCTATATCTTTTGCAAATATTTTCTCAAGTCTATGGACTGTTTTTTCATTTTCTTGACAATGTCTTTCACAGAGCAGAAAATTTTAATATTAGTAAAGTCCAGTATATCAATTATTTCTTTGATAGATTGTGTCTGTAGTGTTGTATCTAAAAAATCATTGTGGGTGTGCACAGTGGCTCATGCCTGTAATCCCAGCACTTTGGGAGGTTGAGGTGGGATGATCACTTGAGGCCAGGATGTTGAGACCAGCCTGGGCAACATAGTGAGACCCTGTTTCTACAAAATAAAAATTAGATAGGCATGGTGGCACACACCTGTAGTCCTAGCTACTCAGAAGGCTGAGGCAAGAGGATTGCTTGAGCCCAAGAGTTTGAGGCTGCAGTGAGCTATGATCGTGCCACTGCACTCCAGCCAGGGTGATAGAGTGAGACTCTGTCTCAAATAAATAAATATATAGTCATTGCCAAACCCAAAGTCATCTAGATATTCTCCTATGTTATCTTCTGGGAGTTTTGTGTTTTATATTTAGGTCTCTGATCTATTTTGAGTTAATTTTTGTGATGGGTGTAAAGTCTGTATCTAGATTTGTGTTTTTTTGCGTGTGGATTTATAGTTTAATTCCATTGTCTGAGATCAGACATTGTATGATTTGTATTCTTTTAAATTTGTTAAGGTGTGTCTTATGGCCTACAGTATGGTTTATCTTAGTAAATGTTCCATGTGCCTTGAGAAGAATGTGTATTCTTGTGTTGTTGGATGAAGTAGTCTATAGATGTCAATTATATCCAGTTGATTGATGGTGTTGTTGAGTTCAACTAAGTCCTTACTGATTTCCTGCCTGCTGGATCTGTCCATTTCTTATAGAATGGTGTTGAAGTCTCCAACTGTTATAGTGGATTCATCTATTTCTCCTTGTAGTTCTATCCTCACATGTTTTGACACTCTGTTTTTAGGTGCATACACATTATGTATTTTTGGAGAATTGACCCTTTTACCATATGTAATGGCCTTTTCTATGCCTGATAACTTTCTTTGCTCTAAAGTCTGCTCTGTCTAAAATTAATATAGCTACTGCAACCTTCTTTTGACTAGTGTTAGCATATTATATCTTTCTTTATCCATTTACTTTTAATCCATATGTGTCTTTATATTTAAAGTGGGTTTCTTGGAGACAACATACAGGTGAGTCTAGTTTTTAAAAATTAAAGAAAAGTTGTGTTTTTTTTGAGACAGGGTTTCACTGTGTCACCCAGAATGGAGTGTAGTGGCACAATCGTAGCTCACTGCAGCCTCAAACTCCTGGGCTCAAGCAATCCTTCTGCTTCAGCCTCCTGAGTAGCTGGGACTACAGATGCATGCCACCATGCCCAGCTAAATTTTAAATGCCTTCACTTTTTAAAAAAATTTCCTGCTAGTGGGTTTATAAAGTGGAATTTCACTGCCAATTCAGATAGATAAGTGGGCAATGAGCTCAAATGAAAAGCACTGGCCCTGCTTTGTAAATACTGTCATATTACACACTTCTTTCCATCGCTTGCCGATGAATAATGTTTTCAGATACTAAGAAAAGTATATTGAAAAAGAGGAGGGGTTAAAGTACCTAAAAACAGAAGATGGATATCAGGTGAGAATATTTCAACTTGACTAGCTTTGGGAAAGCTATTGTGATATTGATGCTGTGGAAGCTTGGAAAAAGCCCATGTGTTTCTCTGATCACTAATTGGTTTTGAATGGAAAAAATTGTGTATTTTAAAATTTGTGTTGCCCCCAAAGCTATTATCTTCTTAAAAACAAAAGAGAAAATTGTCTTTTTTGAAAGCATTAACAGCTTTTGGCAGAGACAGATTTGTTTTTCAAAGCACACGGCCCTACTGAACAGCTCACCACCTCACCCTCTGCTAACCAGGGTGGGAGGACTCGCAGGTGCTTCTGTGGGAAATGCTGATGTGCATCATTGGAGGGAGAGAGGCTGCCAAGTCCCAGAGGAATGTGCCGTAGGAACCAAATGGGACTGACTTTCGGGAGAGAGAGAAAATGGAGGAGAAAAGCAGGAGCATGCTTATGTCTGTTCAACTTTCCTTCCTGCTTCTCAGAGTGTATGAGGTTTAATCCTCAGGTGAGTAATATGACAGTAAAAGGCATGTCAAAGAAGCTGTTTCCACAATGCATTCTAGTCATGTTGAGGACACACAGCCACATCTGCTCACCATGATGCCCTCTGAGGCCAAGAGGGGGGAACCTTCCCCTGAGGCTGCCCCTGCTTCTGCATCCTTAATCACAAGCCATGACCACCCACTTATTTCAAAGTTCTCAGCCTCCTTAACACAATAGCAACAGAAGTCAGGTCAGGATCTTTTCCCTCTCCTTTCTACCTAGATGGATTTTATTGGAGGAAGGGGCCAAGGAGAAGGGGCTTGAGAGGCTAAGTATCATCTGAGTATGAAATGTTAATACTTTCCTTACCTCACACATCTGATTCCCTAGTTTGAACATGCTTTTTTTTTCTGTGTATCCTTTGAAGCTCTTTGAAGACAAAGAAGCCCTCTATCCTTTGCCCAGAAAAGTTCCACATGCAAAGAGGTCCTTTCAAGTGAGCTTTTAATCACACCAGAAACAAGTTTGCCCTGTGGTTTCCTGTATGTGGCTAGCATACTGCAGTCCAGGTTATTCTCAAATTGAAGATGTTATTTTCCACTACCTGAAGATTATGAGTCTAGATACCTCAGAATAGAAGGGCTGTGCTGATAACCATATTAAAATCATAAAAATACCATTATGTTTTCCAAGGTAGAGTCAGGTTGAGTTAATCAGAATTGGTTTGCAAGATTCCATTTGTTTCTGTGTTTAAAATAGTGTCAGGTTGACAAGTCTTTTGTTCCCACACTATCATATTGGCTTCTATTCTAATCTGTGTGATACCTGGAAAATACAGATAAGCTAAATGTGGTTTAATCAATTCTGACTCTTCTGATCTGACTGATACTTTTGCATGGATTTTGATTAATCAGAAATGTATAGAATATTCATGCCTCATCCCATAGTTATGACAGGTGCAGATTTTGCTTTTCATATGTTCAGAATGATGCCACAATTCAAAGTGTCCCTTTCATCTGACATACTACTAATTGAATGATTTCTTTTTTGAAATAACAGAATAGCCTGCTGGCTTTATACTTTTAAAATAGGAAATGTGGTCTGGAAAAGCTTCTGTGAAGTGTTATCAATGGTAAATAAATTTGTAATGATATAATTCATATCCTCCCTCAACATAAGAAAGTTTCTGAAGGTTTTACTGACTTGGTAAGGAGAATGGTGGAAGAATATACAAAATGAATTCTATAGCAAATGTCAAAAGATTCAGATCAACATGGAAGGTGGCATCATTTTACCTTCAAGGAGAGTACTATTTTTCTGTTCTCCATCAGGACCTTTAATTCAAAATATTCAAAATCCCTGGAAATGCTGCCAAAGGAAAGATAGACACATGGAAGGACAGAATGGGATCCAGTCTCAAATGCAGGTCAGATTTATGGTTGTCTCATCAAAAGCAAAGAGAGACATTTCTTGCTCCATCTGGAGATGCACAATGCTGGAAAGAGCATCACTATCAACCTTATGAAAACAACAACAGCAGTAACACACACACCACACCCCAAACAAACAGAAAATCCACACCTTTATTTACCTATCAGAGAGCTAAGGAATGACAGGTGCCTGCAAAAAGAGATAAGGTGAGAACATTTCCTTACCTGAGAGAGATGAGCCTGGATACTGGCAAGAAGAACTTAGCTAAAATTATTAACAAATTGGTAAAGACTGCGGGTAGGTGAGCAATGGTTGTGTGTAGGTTAGTAATGTAGGGAATGTAGAGTCCTGGGGCCATAGTTATAAGGGGATTTTTACCCACTACTGTGCTCTTTTCCACAAACCTCACTATGCACTCACACACACACAAATAATGGTGAGAGTCTTGAGAAAGCATCCCTTGAAGGGCACACAGACAGGAGGTGAATGGCAGGGCTGTGGGAAAGGGAGGATCCCTTCTCCCTGATAGCTTTTCTCTACCTCCCCTGTGGAATGAAAGTCTTATACTATAGGAAGAAGGGCAGCAAACACTGTCACCCTTAGGCACTGGTGAAAACCCATTGAGGCTGGCAAATAAAATAGAAAAAATAAACCTAAACTTGAGGGAGGGGCAGGAGCATTGAGAAAGAAGTGAAAACCTGTGAGACTCAGGGACACAGTGACTACCTAAGTGCGATGCATTGTCTGAACAACAGGGAATACCCTGTCACCATCACCAGGCTAACGAGTATCAAGGAACAGTGGAATTCTGCTAGGAGAATTATGAGAGTGTGGAAAGAGACCCTCTTGAAGATACAGCAAAAAGGGATGACCTAATGTGAGGGTGAAAGAGACACTGAGGAAAACCCTGTGTTGATCCAGCCCCATCCTAAGCACAAGTTATTGCTAGAGGAATTTGAAGCCTATGGTGCACTATGGGTAGCCATAGCAACAATAAACCCCAAACACAGCTCAACTTCTCACTAGATTGATTCAAAACCATGCATTAAAGACCTAGCATAGAAATGGTACACCCATATCCAGACATAAAACTATTTATCTCATTCTCTACTATCTTGCACAAGATGTTCAGCTTTCAGCAAAAAATTATGAGGCAGGGAAAAAAGCAGCACACTGCAAAGAGAAAAAGCAAACAATACAACCAGACTCAAATATGACACAGATGTTGGAACTTTTGTTAAAATAACTATGATTAATATGTTAAGGGCTCGAATATGAAAGAAGGACAACATGCAAGACCAGATGGGTAATTTTAGCAAAGGGGTGGACACTATAACAACAATCACACAGAAATGCTTAAGATGATAAAACCACAGTAATAGAGATAAAGTGTGCTGTCAATAAGCTCATGGGTAAACTCAACACAACAGAGGAAAGATAAGTGAACTTGAAGATATGTCCATAGAAATTACAACTGAAACACAAAGAGTAAAACTAATGGGGAACAAACAAAAAGAACAGAGCATCTAAGAGCTGTAGGAAAATATCAAATGGTTTAGCATATGTGTACTTAGAATCTCAGAAAGAGAAGAGAGAAAAGAGAAGAAATATAGCTGAAAAATTCCATAATTAATAACAAGTATTAGTATCAAATCACAGATTTAAGAAGTTTGGAGAAGACTACACAAAACAAATACCACACACACCCCTAGCTGTGTCATATCCAAACTGCTCAAAACCAAATGGGGGGAAAAAAAAACAGAAAATCTTAAAGGCTTAGAGAGAAAAAAAATTATATAGAGAAAAGCAAAGATAAGAATTACAGCAGACTTCTTATCAGACACCATACAAACCAAAACATATTGGAGTGACAAAAAATTGAAAGGAAAAAAAAAAACTGTCAACCTAGAATTCTACACCTGGAAAAATATCTTTTAAAAAAATTAAAGAGAAATGAAGATATTATTAGACAAACAGAAACATAGTATTTATTGCCAGCATATCTACCCTGCAGGAAATGTTTTCAGGCAGAAGAAATATGATATCACATAAAAACTTGGATCTATACAAAATTAAGAGCTATGGCATGGAATAAATTTATGTTTTCTTACTTTTAAGCCTTCTGAAAGATAACAGAGTGTAGAACTTGGCACAGAGTGGGCCCCCGGCAAATATCAGTCCCCACAAGTGTGTGTCTAACAGATTCCTTTCTCTACTTCTTTTCCTCCAAGTCTGTGCAGCCCTACTTTGCTATCAAGTTCCCACTCAACTCACAGGTATGAGAACAGGGAAATCAAAACAGACCTTAAAATATCCTTTTTCTCAGTAGGCTGTTGCTTGTGTTCAATTTTCCCCTGTCTTTTGGGACCCCTTTGTGTCAGTCTTTGGCTGATCAGTGTTCATACCACATTCTGATTTGGTATAAACTGCAATTTTCATAAACACAGAGAGAGATTTATTCTTTCTTCCAAATTAATGATGAAGGCGTTAAATAAGACCATCCCGACAGCCATCGCTGCACCTCCCCACAACCAGACACTTTGAAATTTATCAATAACCTTTCTTTGTGATCTTGTAGCTAATTTTGCAAATAAAATTTCCTGAGACATATCAAATCTTTACCAACATAAGATATATTACATCTCCCGCATTTCCCCTTCATCTATTCATAACTCTGTCAAAAAAAGCTATTGTGCAGGAATGATTTGTTTCTTTGAAACCTAAGCCACTTATTGTTCCTGATATCATCACTCTCCTGCTACTTTGAGATGTGTGTGTATATATATGTATTAATACATACATTATTATGGCTGGAACTGCTGTTTACAGGGCAATTATTGCCAATATCTTTCTTTCTTTCTTTCTTTATTTTTTTCCTTTCTCATTTTGAAGCTCAGGCTATGTTTCGTATTCACATTGGTCCATTCATCTGGTAATTTTCCTGATTCCACACCAAGTGCTCAGCCTTATTTTCCATGATTACTGTGTGAATCTTATCAAACTCAAGGGGCCCAGCCTCTGGATCTTGAGCTACATCCGGAGCACACAGGCCAATGTCAAGGAATCCCTGCCCTCTCACAATGTCACAGGCACTTCCCAGGCACCAAAGGGAAGCATAAGAATCCTAGGTTCTGCCATTAGTGGAAATATATTGTTTTCAGGGAGTTCCTGTGGAGATACAGTGTTTTTAGAAAATGAAAAGAGATACAGAGATCAATTAAGAATAGAAATCCTTCCTCATTTACACACAGCCTAAAATAAATTGGGAAATTTGTCCATCTTAATCTGTCAAAATATTCTACATGTTTGGCATCTTGTCTTTAAAGAAAGGAGGTTGATGTTTATTGAAAGCCTATCCTAGGCCAGTCCACCCAACCACTAATATATATTTTATTGTCCCCATTTTATAGATGACATTATAGAAACTGTGGTTATGTGGTTTTGCCTGAGGCCACATGGGCTAGGAGGAGAGCGGGGGGCTTATATCCTGTCTGTGCAACTTCAGAGACCTTTTTCCATGACCCACACTGATTTATCTTTTGCAGAAAATTGTTCTGTGACCGTAGGTTAAGTCTCATAACTACTCTGACCCCAGTTTCCCTCCTTGTAAAATGGAGGGGTTGGAACAGCTTCCTTGCTAAGATCTCTGCTTGTTGCAACACTCTGAGAGCCTTGAAGAATTCGAATGCAGGGCAAGAGAAGACTTGATTGTCTTTCCCGCAGGTAAATATTAATCAAAACAGAGAAAAAAATAGAGATTGATGAGAGGTAGGACATACTGGTCTAAGTAAATGTGGGTGATATTCATGCAGATTCAGAAAACTAAATGACTAGAGGCAATTCTGCAGTTTTAGGATCCATGAGGAACTGAAGTCACTATGTAAGTTGCCTTAGCCCAACCAAAAAAAGGGAAAATGACTTGATTTAAACTTTATGGCTTCTAAACTGCTGACTTCAACCCTTGAGTTGCAGTACTTCACCAGGTAATCCAAAGAGACTTCCACACAGTTTTTGAACTGAAGGCCCAACCTTTCCAAGAACGTGATTCTGTTCATGTATATTGCCAGAAATCCTCATCACCTAATGAATTTAAATTACTAGTGTGATCTTTTCTGTTTTACAATACTTCCCCCCTTCCATTGTACATAATAGCCAAGATGCCTTTTCACATAATTTAGTACCTTTGATAGGGAGAAAAGTGATCTATATATTTATGAGATGTTCTATTACTTATATGGTTGACTGCGTTCTAAATGTTCTTCTTCCTCCCTCCTTACCTCCCTTGCTTCCTTCCTTCCTTCTTTCCTCCCTCCCGTCCTTCCAGTCTCCTCCTTTTTTGGGGTGGGGAGCAAGGGTTTGCTTTCAGGAGCTTCCGTGTTCCAATTTGTGGCTTCTACAAAGAGTATTTTTAAATACTTGTTTTTAAATTTTAATGGGCACAACTTTACATAAAAATTCTCTATATTTCCATAGATTGAAGTTAGCCTAAGTCTTTTGATACCCTCTACTGGACCAAGTACCTTAAGCAAGTATCCCTTTCTTGGCAGCTTGAATACAATTAAATCTTGTAGGATAGATCCCTGTGAATTTTTCAGTGCTAGGTAAGGAATGGAGAAATGTGGACTAGCTGGTAACAACTCAAGACCAAAGTACTCCTTCAATCATATTGTAAAATATACGTATTTAAAAAATTGAAATTCATGTAATTTTCTGACTTGATTGAACTAGAAACTCTCAGCAAGAGCTTGATTTCCAGCCCATTATCCAGACCAAATAGGTTTGGATGAGCTTCTGTTAAGTATGCAATTCTTAAGCTCTCTGAATCCTGCTCATCAACAGTAAAGGCATGTTGCAGACGACAAGTGGAGGAGCTTTTGTGTCCTCTAATTTCCACTGTCTGAGCCATCAGCAAGCAGGGGCACAGCATCCTAATACAGAGTGCCAGCACGTGCCCTTTCCCAGAATGGTGACTTGGCTACTTTCCTTTGGTCACTTCTCTGGGCTAGGAACATAAAGGGATGGCAAACCTAGAATTACAAATGCCACTGTGTGGTATCAGCAGGATGCGGAGTGGTGAGTAAGTTATTAAGCTGCTCAGAGCCCTGGTTTTCCTGTTTTTAAAATGAGAGTAATACCTACTGCTCAGGTGTGGTCAAAATAGAGGTAATATATATGCATGTATATATAAAGTGTCATGCAAAATGCTTAATGTAGGGAACAGGATAAAGTGCTCATGGCATCTGATGGTTGTTGGTGTTGTTTAAGGAATACAACAAACACATATCGAGGGCCTGCTTCATGCCCATTCCTTGCAAAGCTCTGAGATGATAGACATTCAGGCTCCTGCCCAGGCAGAGCCTGGATGGACCCCTCCCCCAACCCATGTTCTGCCCAGAGGCCCCCCCCTCCTCATTTGTCAGGCTTGCTAGGCCTCCGTGGGATGCCGTGCGTGCGGGCTGGAGTGCTTCCCCATCTATCCAGCTCACCAGTCCTGTGAGTCACATAATTCCAGGCATGGAAGAAACCTTTGCCAACAAAATGGAAGAGGTGTTCTAACTTCTTTTTTCTCCAATTCCTGAATGTAGATGGTCATAAGACCTGAGATATATGCTTTTTCCCCCCAAGCTCAGGCCTAATGGTGATTTGTTCATTATGAATATGATATTAAAGGTATCAGTGCTCAACTTGAACACATCATAAAATTGTAGATATGATGCCTTTTTTATGAAAAGGTGTTAGGAAGCTGCAGCTTTATGGCATGTGCCAGCAGTTTACATATGTGTGTGTGTGCATATGTGTGTATACATGTGTGTGTGTTTGCATGTATGTGTTATAAGTTATGCATGCTCTTTTAGAAAAATTATAACCTTGAGAGATAATCAAAATAATAAAAGTGTAAGTGACTCAATGCCCTACTATGTGGAGTTCATTTGATTTTTAATCTTCTAGACCCTTTTGGTCATCTATATATGTGCATCTAAATTAAAAATGTAGCTATCCTGTAATAAACTAGGGCCATATTTTACATACTAATTTTATTATATTCGGTAATATTGTAACTCTCTTTCCATGTCTATATGTATATACATTTACATCTTCATTCCAAATGACTATAAATATCATAATTTATTTAATCGGTTTCCTATTATCAGACATTCACTTTAATTTTTTACTCATAAATGTGACTTAAATGTCTTAGGTATTGTTAGCCAATGAGTACAAATGTATTAATAGCAACATTAGTTTCCCAAATTTAATATCGTTAAGGGTCCAAATCCCATCATTTTCAGTCTTACTCCTTAAGTATTCCCAAGAATCCCCAGGAATGCTGACATGTACCCTGGGATCATTCCTGGCTATTGCTTGCATGTCTAGCCTACGGAACACAGCAATGTGTCCCCAAGACTGACAGTTCCGCAGGGATGTGCTTTGGTCTGGCATTTTGTTCCTATTGTTCCAACTCAGCACTATCCTCTCAAAATCTGCTATTCCAGATTTGAGTACAGCCAAAATACCATTAATGCACTTCCAAATGGATGATCTTTATTGCTGCTACCACCTCTGTGAAGTGGGAAGGAAAATGTATCTTCAGCTGGGGTCCCACAGCAAGGTCTCCCGAAGCCCAGTGCATCCCATGTTGATCTACACGCTTTATGGATTCTTAATAACTACTCTCTCTGAGTGCCCACCCAACCCCTCCCTACTAAAGGGTAGAATGACCGGTTTGCTGGGATTTTGTTGGTTCAGACACCGAAAGTCCCACATTCTAAGAAACTTCTCATTCCTAGGCGAGTCTGAGTATCTGGCCAGCTTATTAGGGTAGAGGGGTTGGTTCAAGTGCTGGTATCAGCCAATATTTTGTGTTTAGAGCCATCATTTCCTTCTAATAATGAGGCCCTGTTGCTAAGCCAGGGACTTGCTTTCTCCTTTTATGATGAAATTCACTTTGGATTTTCCCCATCTGGTTTCCACGGGGGCCATAGTCACCAGACATGCCTATATATGCCTCGACCTTAAAGAAAGACAGGGTTTCAAGTGTTTTATCCTCAAGAGGCTCTTCAGCTCTTCAATTGGCTTGTATTCAGCCTCTTAGACTAGCGGAGGCTAGTGCATTTCAGGCAGGAGAGATATTGCCTGACCCCACTCAGCAGAAACTCTTGAATCTCATGGCTTTCACATAAACAACACCGTGATGACTATCCTTGTACTTAGAACTCTATGTGTGAGTCTGATTGTTTCTTTGGGATAAATTCCCCAACTGTAATTGCTTTTTGGGTTTTCATATATATTGCCAGTTTCCCTTTAGAAAGTCTATTCCAATTTGCTCTTTGAGGTTTATTTTTTTAAACCATGCAAACCTATGTCCAGAATGAAAAGAAACTCTGCCCTGTTTCTAGGACAGAGTATGTTTCCTGCCAGAAAGGCCTTGCCAGAGAAGAAAGGGAGAGGATAGGAGAGAAGGGCTGGGGAGAAACAGTTCCAGAGTTGTCTGAAAGGACATGAAGGTTTAATAAGCCCCTTATACTCAGCGCGTTGTGGTTTTTATACAGCACCTTCTCCTAGAACATCCACGCAGTCCATCTGAGCACAGTGTTTCCTCTTTCACTCAGCTCCACATTTCCGCAGGCTGCTGCAGGCAGACCTCGGCCAGGGAATCTTCACTTGGAACGAAAATAGAGATCAGGAAAATTCCACCCTGACTTGCCCTCTTTTCTTGTTTGATTCCCATGGAATCTATGGCTATTGCACCCAGGAAATAAAAATGATAAGAAACCTAGACACAGGTCACCATTAGCAAAATGATGCAATTGTTAGTTGGAGGGCAGCCCAAGGTGGGGCTTCTGATCTTCCAGAATCAGGCAGACAAGGCGAAGCCTGGGAGCACAGCAAGTGATTTTACCCCACACGGTATATTCAACACATCATCTGGTATGAAACACACAGGGAGATGTATACAAAGGGCATGCCCACCTCTATGCTGTTTCAAATCCAAGAAAAGAAAATGTAGAGCATTCAAAATAAAGAGAATGCCATGCTTGTGTGAATACTTTGTAATTCTGGTGCAAAAGTTCCTGGAAATGATCTGCTCTTCACTGGGCAGTACAGGGAGCAAACCAGCATTACCATGAGACCTGCTTTGTATGCCAAGAGCACTTAATAGACACCCGTTTACATAATTAACCATCCACACTAACACAAATAAAATCCAAACCCCTCAACCCTCCTGCAGTGTCCTGGGTAGGCAGATAGTCCTGATCTTAGTCCTAGCTGACCAAGGTTTTCCAACCAGGAATAGGCTCCCAGGATGCTCCCACTCGCTCATCCAAGGCGTTTCCCTGAGCTGCCTGGACTTGACTGAGAGCAAGGGGCAAGAAATCCCTGTATTGGAGGTCATGGCTGAGATAATGCTTTCATTTGGGTGCTTAACTCTCCTATGCCTCACAGAGGAAAGACATTTTGCAGGACACACGGGAAGCGTGGTTTCTAGTGCCAGTATATAAGCAAGTTGCTTCTTCTTTCTGGGAACCAGATTTCTGGTCTTCAAAATTAGGAATTTTTACAATTGTCTCCCAAGTTCTTTCCTCCACAAATCATCAGCAAAATAGTTCTCACCAAATATATAATAACCTGTATCTCTCTTGTGTTTTAGAAAAGTTCAGTTTTTTTTTTTATTTCAAAGTATTATGGAGGAACAAATGTTTTTGGTTACATAGATCACTTTTGTAATGCTCAAGTCAGGGTTAAAAGTGTGCTCTTCACCAAAATAATGTTCATTGTACTCATGAGGTAGGTTTTTACCCATCCCTTCCTTCCCCCTCCCCCTGCTTGATTTTCTTTGAGATTTACTTCTCCCTATGCACATCAGTTAGTTCCAGTTTAATAATGAGCACATGTGGTGTTCATTTTTCCATTCTTTAGATACTTCCCTTAGGATAATGGTCTCCAGTTCCATCCAAATTTTTGCAAAAGGCATTAAGTCATCCTTCTTCATGGCCGAGTAGTATGCCATGGTATACATATAGCACGTTTTGTTAATCCACTCATGAATTGATGGGCATTTGGGTTGATTCCACATCTTTGCAATTGTGAATTATGCTGCAATACACATTCAAGTTCAGGTATCTTTTTAATAAAATGACTTCTTTTCTTTTGGGTAAATACCCAGTAGTGAGATTTCTGTATCAAATGGTAGGTCTACTTTTAGTTCTTTGAGGAATCTCCATACTGTTTTCCATAGAGGTTATACTAATTTGCAGTCCCACCAACAGTGCCTTTCTCTCTGCATTCACACCAGCATCTGTTGTTTTTGGACTTTTTAATGAAAGTCATTCTAACTGGGGTAAGGTGATATCTCATTGTGGTTATGATTTGCATTTCCCTGATATTAGTGATGTTGAGCATTTGTTTATACATTTATTAGCCATTTGTTTATCTTCTTTTGAGAAGCTTCTGTTCATGTCTTTTAATGGATTGCATTCTGGAATCCTCAACCTGGAATTACTTTTAACCATATTTTTCAGTTGGAGTTTTCAGGCCATTGGGATAGTATAAATTTGGGTCCAAATTCCCAAAGCAAAGGCTCATGCAGGTAAATGTCCCTCTGTGGGGCAAGTTCTCCCACTGAGGGTGTAGCCCATTAAGGGTGATGTTTTATTCAGGGCCGCGGACTTTGTCTCTAGTACCCCATGGATGTGGCTCTAGGCTACCAGGATAATCCTTGTACTTGGGGAAAATGTTAGCTGTACTGGTTTTAAAATATGTCCACACTTTCTCCAGTACTTTTCCCTTTAAAAAGGGGAAACTAATTCCCCTCCCCTTGAGTATGGGCTGGATTTAGTGACCTGCTTCTAATGAATAGAAGATGGTAGAAGTGATGGTGCATGACTTTCAAAATTAGGTAATAAAAGACATTGTGTCCTCTTCCTTGCTCTCCTTGGATCATTCACTTCAGGGGAAGCCAAATACCACACCGTCAGGACACTCAGTTAGCCCTAGGGAGGGACACACATGACATGGACCTGAGGCCTCCTACCAAAAGTCATGTGAGTGAACCATCTTGGAAGCACATCTTCCAGCCTCGGTCAAGCTTTCAGAAGACTATAGCCCTGATCAATATCTTGACCGCAACCTCTGTGCCAAAGCCACCCAGGTAAGCATCTCCCAAATTTATGACCCATTGAAATTATGAGATAATAGATGTTTATCATTTTAATACACTAAGTTTTAGGGTTAATTTGTTACTCAGCACTAGCTTATCTCCTAGAATTCTGCCTTCTCATCATTTCTGGCCTCCAGTTATTTACTTTATTGCCATAGTGGTCATGCTTTTCAAAAAGTACTTATTATATTTCATCTAGCATTTTTGGAGTCCTTTATTGGGTTCTGCACATCTGTCCTCCCACGTTTCTGAAGACAGAAGTCCTCGCATTTGTTCCCAAATCCTCTTATCAAATCTAAAGCTGGTGGAGTAGGTTCATGATGTTGGTAACCTCATGATGTTGGTAAACAGCCAGTTCAAAGAGGCTAAGTATCCTCCCCAAGGTCACACTGCCAGCAAGGAATTGAGATGAGATCTGAACCCCAGAATAGCAAACTCCGAAGTCCATGCTCCTTTTAAAATCACAAGATGCTTTCTATGGATAGAATTGAAAACACTATGGTCATCCAATCTAAATGTTTATCCATTGGAAAGGGGAGGTTAGGAAAGGAATAGGTGGGGAGAAATAGAGGCAGGAGCTGGAGGCCCTACTACCAGTGTGTTAAGCCTGCAGAGGGACTCCTGTGAACCTTGAGTAGACCTCCAGACTGTTCCTGAGAAAAACCATTTGGCCCATGGCTGTCTCCTCTTCTATTTCCCGAGGTGTTCTCCAGAGACCCACTCTAAAGTGCAGTCGAGCACTCTCTCTCCCTCTGTGTGTGTTCTCTAGGAGGACTGGGCTGCTCCAAGGGCTCCCATTCATGATCATTCCCAGACAACTCCCACTCTCCCTGCCGCCCCACCTCTCGGTCCTGCCCAGGCTTGTCTGTCACTGTTGGCTGGAAGGTTCCATAAGCAAATGGTGAACCCATAGTATCACATATCCAGTGGGCAAGTAGCTTAACTTCCCTAAGTCTCAGATTTCTCATCTACAAAATGGGAGCAATAGTGCCTATCTCGTGCATTGGTTGCGAATATTAGATGCTATGATGTATATAAAACCCAGTGCTTGGCACATAGTAAAACCTGGATCAATGGTAGTTATCTAGAAAGTTTAACAAATTTAGTTGATGTTGGCTGGTGACATGGCATTTTTATGTATTTTCCAGGTTTTACATTTCATTGTAATGCAAATATAATTTCAGTGAAAGCAACAGGATGAGAATATGCAAAGTCTTTCCTATGACCCCTACTAACCCTGGGATTTAACATCATTAAGAGGGCTCTTTGGACCGTTTAAGGCTACATATTTGTAGATGGGATTTTTAAGGGTGAAAGCGCATTTGTAACCCTAAGGTGTTTAAACAACCCTGAAATTTGATCTCAAATCCCCCCAGCACTATCTCAACTCCTCCAGCCTCAATTCCTCCACCAGTCTGAGTCCTACTCCCAGGACCACCTGTCAGTTGCGGTAATGGCTGGGGCTTTGTGAGGCTCTCAGCTGTAACTTGAGCTCTGCAAGTGTTCAAGGGATGCTGCAGCTGCCACAAAATTTGTAAGTTTTACAGTGTTGTGCTGTGGCTGGGGCTCAACAGCATGCCCCTGGAAAGTTTCCATTCATTCATTTACACATTCACCAAAACATGTTGAGTACTTGGGAAGGGCCAGGCCCCACACTAACCAAGCCCTAGGAATAGAAAGGGAGTAGAATGAGGCCTCTGTCTTCAGGGAGCTCACAGATTAGTGGCAGGCATGGAAAGACAAAGACATATTATGACACAGATTCGTGCTTGGTACAAGAATAGAAACAGACGTACATGGGAGAAAGTAATTGACCATCAAGGTGGTGGGGGAAGCTTGGGTTTCCCACAGGAGCGATACTAAGTGGGCTGTTAAGTGTTTGTCGCGGCTGTCCCACCGGCTCCTGTGTAATCACACCTGCCTTCCTGCCTTTGTTCTTCCTATCTTGCTGCCCCCAATCCGTTTCTAGCTCCTGTTATTGTCAAATAAGGTCCCAGTGTACTTTCAGGTATGCATTAAATCCTGCCATTCTTTCTCCTGTCTTTTCTCTCCTTCCCACATCTCCAGTCTGAGCCGTAATCGCTTCACACCTGGACTCCTGCCTCCCAATTACCTTCCCCTCCTCCTCCAGCCTGGGGGGTCCCCTCTCCTCTTTTGGACACACACCATCGAGAACCATCTTCCTTCCGTGTCACTTGGATCACATCACTCTCCTTTTTGCACTCCCGTAAGGGCTCCCAGTCGTCCCCCAAATCATATTAAAACTCCTCCGGTCTCAGATTTCCCGGCCCACCAGCAGCTAGAGCCGCTTTAGCTAACTGCTGGGGCCGGCTCGCTTCGCTCCGGTGCTTCTCTGCACCTGCGTGGCCACCTGCGTGTGGCTAACTGAAGTCACCGTGTGCCCACACACTTGCAGGGGGTGTGTGTGTGTGTGTGTGTGTTTGCAGGGGAGGCAGAAAAGAGAGGGAAGCCAGCCGCTCTCCCCTGACAGCCGTTCCAGCATAGGGGAAAGTTATGAAACATGAGCACGGAGGGGAGAGATGAAAGAAAAACGCGAGAGAAGGTGGTGCGGCATGCTGTCAAAAGGGGAGGAGTTGCAACTGCTCTGCTGCTAGTCTTGGGCAGGTGAGACGGCACAGGAGCCCCCCAGCAGCTCTGCTAGCGCTCCTACACTGCCTCCCTGCCTTCCTCCTGCGTTGCGTGCCTCGTCTTTCCTTGGGGTGATCTCTCAGGTCCCTCAGCCCTGTGAATTGACTCATGTCATTCCTATCCTTAAAACCCCTCTGCATTCCTCTTGGGGTGGAAGATAGCTCTAACTTTTTACTCATAGTCTGACTCTGCCTCCTTCTCAAGATCATCTCATGCCGCTGTCCTCCTTACTCACTCACTGTGCTCTGCACACTGTCCTTCCAGTCTCTGGAAGACTCCTTTGCACATGCTGTCCCTCCACCTGCCATCTGCTTGATCACATTCCGTGTCCGGCTGACCCTTTTCATTGTTCAGGTCTCAGCTTCCATGTCACCTTTCCTGACCACCTTCACTGTCTCGATGACAGCAGTGGTCTGTCCATTTCTTTCACAGTACTCGCCACTGTTTGTGAATCAACATGTAAGAGTTTGTTTTCTCATGGACTGGACACCTCCAGTAGTAGGCTGCAAGCTCTGTGGGGTAGGAAACCACGTGTCTTGTTCACAGTGTGTTCCTATCAGATGCCTGGCACACAGCAGGAGCTCAGCAAGTATTTGCTGGACGTCTAGGACCGTGCTCCTTCAGCATGATCGTCCCCAAGCACAGGTGCCTGTGATTGGCTCAATTTTTGTTCTTCCAAGAAGCTTCACTCTAAAATGCCTCGTGTAGCCAATCCACCAAGCCACTAGCTTCTGCCTTCCAAAATCTGTTCAAGCATCTTCTATTTCTGAGACAGTTTTCCAAAATAACCCTTCCTGAGTCTAGTTTCAGACTTGCAAATTGAAATACCTATAGAGGCCAACCAAATAATTGAGCGAGGCAGTCCCCGTGTAGGGCAAAAGGGAGTGCTAGGGACCATGGTTACCTGCCGAGCTTGTGTTCCACGCAAAGGAGGACAGTCCCTGCACAGTCCCAGTGGGTTGTTAGCATGCAAGAAAAACAAGTCCTGGACTGTTAGTTTGTCCAGTTTTTCAAAGGAAGCCAAAAATAAGAATTTTTATAGGAAAGATCCATATTTTTAAAACATGCTAGGGGCATATTTCTGTAACCTCTGTCAGCCGATGGCCAACTTCTGCTCTATTGTTTCGAGGGAGTTGCTTGACACTTGAGTTCATGCGTGGTGGGCACACTTGCACTCCCAAGTGCTGTGCTGTGTCCTGGAGCCAGGGCCAGCCTTCAAGCTCCCCAAGGGCAGGAATGATGCCTTTGCCTACTTCACAGTCCCTCCAAAGCACCCATTCCCCTCGTCAGTGCTGCTTCTCAGGAAGGTAGCAGCTGGCTTTGCTGCTCTGTGGACAGAGCCTGGGCTGTGACACCCAGAAGCACAGCACTCCCCACAAGGCCCCTATGTCTTGTTCATTCTGCCTTCATCCCTCGCTCAGTGTGAGAATTACAGACTCTCCACTTCACCCAATCTCCTTCTGCCTTAATGCCTTTGTGGAAAAGTAGCCCCATCCTTTGTTCTAAATTCCAATCTCTTCTGTGCTATGATGATAATGTTAACTTTGTAATTGTGCATAAGTCAGCAAACTAGAGCAATGCCTTATTCATTCGGCATCGTCAGGAAATGAGGTGTTCCACATAATTAAATTGTCCAGATAACTAGAACTAAACAACATTTTAAAGATCAACATTTAAAAAAGAGTAAATGGAAACATTTCAAAATGTATTATACACAGTCTTCTTGTCTTCTTTATTTTAAAATTATGTTTTATCATTTTTTCCCCAGAATAGAAACAAAAGGGTAGAGAGTAATTGCTCAGTCTTCCTCCCACCCCAGTGCCCCAGCCCCCACATCCCCATCCCTACCAGGAGCCACCAGTCCCACCATCACCAGGTTACAGGGGCTTCACCCTTCCTGTGACAGTCTGTGTGTACACAGCACACAGGCAGCAGGCTATGATGCTGTACTGCACCTCGTTTTTCTTAAAACTTACCTCTTGGTCATTAGTCTTCATCAGTACAGGAAGAGCTGCCTTATTCTATATAATAGCAGCATCGGTCCCATTGTATAGGTGCAGCATTATTTAACTAAGTAGTCCCCTATTGAAGAGCATCTAGTTGTTTCCAATCTTTTGCTACTATAAAAAACGCTGCAGTTTTCATCTCTGTGCTTACTCCATTTTGCCCTTGTTCAAGTCTATCTGTAGGTTAAATTTCCAGAAGAGAATCACTGGCTCCGAGAAAGGATATGTGCATCTGTCACTGGGATAACTATTATCACATCGCCTTTCATAGATTACATCAATTTTTCCTCTTGCCATCACTGTATGAGAGGACCTGTGTCCCCCATACCTTCATCAACACAATATATAACCGAACTTTTAAATTTTTGTTAATCAGTGAGTAAAGGATATTAGTACATTTAATTTTTTAAAATATAGTTTTATTATAGGATGTGGCTTTCATAAAGTGTCTTTCTCTGTCCCTCTAATATGTTTTGGCTTGAATTTTACTTTGTTTGACATTAGGATTGTAACACCTGCTTTCTTATTGTTTCCATTTTTCTTGTAAATCTTTGTCCATCCTCCCTTTTCTTCAATTAATAGACTTTTTTTTAAAGCAGTTTCAGGTTTAGAGAAAGGTTGAGCAAAAAATACAGAGAGTTCCCATAAACCTTCTTTCCAACTTCCCCCAAGTTTCCCTTATTATTAACATCTTACATTAGCAAGGTATGTTTCTTATAATTGATAAACCAATGTTGATATGTTATTATTAACTGCCTCAGGGTTCAGTCTTGGTATTGTACAAATCTGCACAAATATGTAATGACATGTATCCCCCATTATAGTATCATACTGAGTATCCTCACTGCCCTAAAAGCATGCTGTGCACCACCTACCCACTCCTCTCTGGCACCCTCCCCCAAACCCTTGGCAACCACTGATCTTTTACTGTTTCCATAGTTTTGTCTTTTTCAAAATGTCATATAGTTAGAATCATACAGTAGGGAGCCTTTTAAAACTGGCTTCTTTCACTTAACGATATGCATTTAAGGTTCCTCCGTGCCTTTTCATGGCTTAATAGCTCATTTCTTTTTAGCACTCAATACTATTCTATTGTATGGATATACCACAATTGTTTATCCAGTCACCTATTAAAGCACATCTTGGTTGCTTCCAATTTGGGGCAATTATGAATAAAGCTGCTATAAACATTCATGTGTAGGTTTTTATGTGGACATAAGTTTTCAACTCATTTGGATAAAAATCTCAGAGCATGTTTGCTGGATCGTATGGTAAGGCTATGTTTAGCTTTGTAAGAAACTTGCCAAACTGTTTTCCAAAGTAGCTGTACCATTTTGAATTCCCAACAGCACTGAGTGAGAGTTCCTGTTGCTTCACATCCTTGCCAGCATTTAGTGCTGTCAGTGCTTTGGATTTCAGCCCTTCTGATAGATGTGCAGCGATATCTCATTGTCATCATATGTCAATTTGCATTCATCCAAAGACATTGAGTATCTTTTCATATGCTTGCTTGCCATCTGTCTATCTTCTCTGGTGAGGTGTCTTCAGATCTTTTGCCTACCTTTGAATTGGATTGTTCATTTTTTTGTTGTTTTGGTTTAGGAGTTATTTATATATTTTGAATACAAGTCCTTCATCTGATATTTGTTTTGCAAATATTTTATTGCAGTTTGTGGTTTGTCCTTATCTCATTTGGTTTTAATTTACAGCTCTCTCTGTGCAGTTGAGTGTCTTTTCATATTTTAAGGGCCATGTATGTTTCTCTTTCTGTGAAGTATATAGTCACATCCTTTTGTCCTTTCCTATTAATGACTTAATAAACCTAACAAAATTTATCCATTATTTGAGAATTGAGTTATTGATGGGAGCATTGATTGCTACACTATATTGTGATTGTCCAAACTGCTTTGCTCTCTTGAGCTCTTGTATCTATTTTTTCATAGTTTCCTCTTCTCTTTCTGGGGTTTAGAATATGCACCATCACTTCTTCTCTTAAATGTCTGTCCTACAAAACCCCTGCCCCCTCTTATAATTTGCTGCCTCTGATAATAAGAGCTTCTGATATTAAAATAATAAAATTTGTTATGATAGCCCGGGAAGACCAATTCATGAGTCAAGTTCATAGGCCACAGCACATATACTTACTCTGTATATCTATTTTGGCCATTTAGGAGGCTTTATCATTTCCTGGTCCTTGGCTTTCTTCAGAATATTCAGAGTTGTCCAGCAAAAAAAATTCTTACATCTAGAATTCTCTGCTAGGACAATTGAGGATAAATCATAGTCTGGAAGCCCTAGTTACAAGTGGGGCCCATGGGCCCACGTGTGACTACAAATATAAATATAATTGCCTTGAATAAAGGAAAATTTTCTCCCTTGCCCTAAAATAGCAATATGAACTTATACTTCTGGAAAACCTAAACAAAAGATCTTTCACTGGTATTTTCACTTGGAGGCTTGGCACAGTCCCTGGGCTTGCAATGCATGAACCTTTCCGCGTGGCTGTATAGCTGAAGCTTCCCGTGCCTTGCACGGGGAGGGGATCTGCTGCCCTGGTAGCCCAGCTGCATCCCATAGATGGCAGTAAACACACTTTCTAGCACTTTTCTTCATCTTCATTGGAATAGGCTCCTTCAGGGAAAGAAAATGAATGCAGAAACTGTGGAGTAATAATTAGCAAACAGACTCTAGTCATTTGAAAAATTGGCAAGAAGCCTTATTAAAGGAGGTAATAACAGTCATATTTTGCACTTCTAATAGGGCCTTTTATCTGCAGGCCTCCAAGAGCCTGTCTGAGTCATGTAAAGAAAAAAAAAAAAAAACCCTGAGCTGGGTCAGAAGTCAGGAAACACGGGCTCTGTTTGTCATTCTGTGCAGCTCTCTCATTTCAAAGTGAAGGTAGAGTGTCTCTGCCGAATTTAAATACAAGGAAATTTATGCAGGTTAAAAAAGAAAAGGCCAGCAATACGCTGTGAGATAAACATACATTGCCAGGTTAACACGGAAAACATGCTTTCCTCAAAGTTGTTTTCCTGTGCAAATAACAACAGAGCTTTAAGTACTTTTCCTCCTATAAATACACGGATAGCATTATTATTCACAGTCGCCAGACAAATCAAGAAAGCATCATACGTCCTCCTTCGTGTATCAGGGCGCAATTATCAGCACATCCTTGTATTTATCCCTATGAGGCTGGAATGCATACCGCTGCAGATGGATATCAGTCCTGTGAACTCAGTATCATTCATTCTTTATCTCTGGCAGTGGTAGTAGCAGAGAAAATGACTCCTAACATGTATACACGGCAAACGCCTTAAATCTACAAGATATGGCTGTCCTCCTTGTCCCACATTAAACCTGCATCTTCAATTTCCCACGGAAACTCCAGATCTATTGAAATCTTGGAACATTAAAATTCTCCTTCATTGTTGTCAAGATTTAGTAACTTGACAACCAGAAGACAGACACCCTGGCTGTTCAAGGGAATGTAGGCTTGGAAATAAGAGCAGCTTTTCTTGGTGCATGAAAATTCGCTTGGGGCTTGGTAGGATGACTATTTTATAATAATCATTCTTTCTTTGGCTGTGTGACTTTTCCTTTAAGTAAGTTAACGAACCTCTCTGAGCAACAACTTCCTCATTGGAATAATTCCTACCTCACAAAAGTTGGTTTAAGAATTAAGTGAAATCATACTCAGTAGGTATTCAATAACTGTCATTAACAAATATAAACATGTACATATAAACATATGTGAGAGAGAGAAAGATCTAATTTCTCTTAGGCTCCCTTGTGCCTCAGAAATTTAGGTAAATTTGTTCAAATCCCCAAATTCTGAACCCACTACTCATCCTGACATTTTCTACAAATTCGTGACCTGATTTCATCCAATTTTCCTAAATCCAAGAGTCTCAGGTTAACTTCGTGTCCAGCTGGCTAACACACAGACTTTAACTCCTTAGCTATTTTCCACACATGAAGAAAATCCCAATCTCTTGCAAGGATATTGTGAATCTGGTAACTTGATGGGACATTTGTGTTTGACAAGAGACTGGGTCTTGCACCTTCCAGCCTTCCAGCATTTTACCAGATCCCCCTGGGCCCAACTGTTTTCCAAAAGCTCAGGCCAGCAACGTGGAGCTCACCACACACACTGCCCCATCCCTGTGTGGCCCAGTCTGTCCCCACCCTCCTCAACCACTTCTCAGGTGGAGAGAAGCTCAGCCTGTTCAGCTACATTGTTCCAGCCTCCCTGGAATTTTGGAAAATACAATTTTCTCCCTCTTGTTACATTCTTACATTATGATTACTAATTCACTGTAAAAGTCAGTAGTCAACATTTTCATAGATAATACCATTTCCTTTATTCTACAGAACAATCTATACTTATTTGTTTGTATATGAACAGACTAATAAACACAGTAACATTAGCTATTTCATACCCTAAGAGGTATTTCTACTAAACAAGCCATTCTCTTAAGGATTACCTAGAGGTCTTTTTTTTTAAAGAATTTTAATCACTTTGTATATAATTTTTTTCTGTTCGTTGCATTCCTCTTTGTCTGATTTGTTTTTTTGTACCCAGAACAAAAAGTCATCTTTTCTTGGTGGCCCACCGTCATCTGTATATAATTGTAATGATGCTCTGCCCTTCGGGGTATCGATTGGGGTATACAGGGCCATCTGCCGCTGCACTAAATGACCCCAGACTCATGTGTCGGGTTGTTGGTTCTTTCTACTCTTTTGTCCCCTTGCCTCTCTTTGCTGTCATCACTGTGTACTGTCTCCAGGAATCATCCCTTCTGTGCAGTCACCATTTGCAGCTTCCGGTCTACTGATGGATAAACATGAGGTGAGCATTAAGGGTGGTTTCAAAGTCAAAGCCACCAGTGCAGACTAGCTCATAAGAATGCTACTATGAGCAAAGTGTGTGAACTTTGATACGTAGACTTTCTTCTATGCACTTTTAGCTGCTCAGTGGTCTTTGTGCTGAGCTCTCCTGGTTCCTGACTGGTTTAGATTATTTAAGTTCGAGGAAAAGTGATCTAAGGCGGGTGATGTTGCTATATTATTTTCCCATTGTTCTCATTTTAAAACTGCAGCTGATGACATGCCAGGGTGAGATCCAGCTGGATTGCACGGGCACTATGTATAGGGAGCATCTGCTCTGACTGGTCAGGGCTCTGGTCAAACTGGGTGTAAACAAATTTCGAATGTCACCCTGGGACATCCCATCTGAAGACTGAAGGAAGGTTATATACATTAAAAATTTTAAATCAAAGTATTTCCTATGAAGTAAAAATAATCACGTAAAGGGGAATCGTCTGTGTAATCACAAGGCCAGACAACTTAGGTGATCAATTTTATTCCCATTTCTACAGTGTCATAGTTCACTCTTAGAAAAAAACTACTTCGTTTTCCTTTGTCCATCCACTCCCTTCTTCTATCTTTTTTTCCTCTGTCCCTTATTTCTTTTCTCTATACATACCAGTGATTCTTTTTTTCACTAATGGCAGGGAACAAAAAAAGGGTACCAAACCAAAATGCTTTACACTTCGGATGAGACAAGCTGTTAATCAATACCAACAGCAAAGAACTTTTTTTTTTCTAACTTTGAGAGTAACTATGCTAATTTTACAAAAGCTTAAAATCTTGCAGGATTTTCTCAGTATGAACATATTTCTCCTGAGTTTCACATTATTAACGCTTGAAAACTAAGCCCTCCCTGTAGTTTGGGAAACATTTATGATTCCTTTCTCACAATGCATGAGATCTCAGCAGCAGGGATGTCTGCAAATGGATGTGTACGTGACAGTCATTCACACACTCTCTGGCTACTGAGCTCAGGTTAGGGGAGGTAGCCAGTTGAGGTGCCCCGAGTCCCTGCCAGGTGTGGATCACGCCTGAAAAGATCCTTCCTTGCAAGTCATACATGTACATGTCTGTGCTTTTCTTTTAGGCACGGTGCCAGAAAGTAGCAAGAGCCTGACTGCCTAAGTGAGAATTCTGACCTTTCTGTGCCTCAATTCTTTTATCTCTCAAAAAGTAGATAATAATAGTGTTTGCCTCATGGGGCTGTTTTGAAGTTAATGGAATTGATACATGTGAAGTCCTTATAACAACGCCTGAAACATAGTGTCACGATGTCAGTGTTTCTTATTGTTCAGAGTGTGGAGACGGAGGCCCTCAAGAACAAGACAGCATAGTCTGTCGTGTGGACTTGCAAGCGCTTGGGTTCCAGAGTCAATCCCAGGTGGATCCTGGCACCTGCCTTCTCACGTGCCAGCCCTGTGACCTTAACAGCTCTAAGCTTCAGTCCCCTTACCTGGAAAAAGGGGTTAATCATAATAGCTTCTATACAGGGCTGTTATGAGGATGACATACATGTAAAGAACCCACAAGATGCCAGGCTCAGTAAACACTGGCCATGGAGGTGTTGAGGAAGAAAGAATGTCAACAATGCCATGGCCTCGCTACAGAAAATTTTTAAAAGCAATTTTTCTGTCTTCGTTTAGAAAGCGAGGGAGCCAGCCAAAATTATTCTTGGGGCACAGTTTACAAAGTTCTTTCTGTGTTTAGCTGGGGGACGGGGAGGAGAGCAATCGAAACCAAAATAAGCCTTGGGAGGGCTTCTGCCAAATCGTGCAGGTGCCCGAGTTCAGACACCTCCGGAAAGGATGCCTGGCTTTAGCCTGCTGGCTGACCCACAGCAGAACCCTCATACCAGGGAGATAATGACAGCCCTGGTACAAGACTCAGCCTGGAAGAAACTAGGATTCTCTTTTGTGGGTTTTCTTTCAATTCCCAAGCCCATTTCCCTGAAGGCGGGCAAGGGAGGGTGACTGAGACGGTTCAGCTTATATCCTGCTACTCCATTCATTCTGGGCCCGCCTCCCACATTCCCTCTTGAAAAACCCCTACCTTTCTTTCAAGGCTGAGTTCAAGTGTCACGCTAGAAAGCCAGTTTCCTACAGCTGTATGTGTCTCCTATGGATGTAGGTGGTTGGGAGAGGGAGCTCGAAATTTGGGAAATAGCTAGGACAGCTATTTTTAGACAACTGGGATTTATATTTGCCACAAATAAGCCAGGGAAATTTTATATGTGTTGTGATTTGTAGTTCTCCTAAGTGCCTAGATGGAATGAGATGACATTGAATAGACAATTACAAGTTTTATACGAATTTGAAGGTCTGTATGAAGCAATGAAAATTTTCTTCTGCCCAGTATTGGTTGTAAAGCTCCAATGACAAACTGCTTAAACTTGTGACTGTCTTCCTCCCCAAATGGACAGGTGCTCCTTGAAGGTAAAGATCCTCACTTAGCTTTGACTTCTGCCTGGCACAGAAGTCATCCAACAGTGAAGTGGGGACAAAGCTATGCCCTGGGTCCAAAGCCATCTCTGTAGTTGTCACCCATCAGCTAAGTGCAGCCGTTTTAGGACATGGAAATCACATCTACTACTTTTCATGGATTTTTCATATCTGCAAACTTATCTTACCACTCATCCTTACTTCCTCCCAAATCTTTCCCTGTCCTTGGTCCATACTGTTTCTCCTACACCATCGCTTTCATTCCACTCATCTTCTGGTGGTCTCCCCCAACCCCTTTCTAGTTCATCCAAACTCCTATTAAAATGCTGCTCATGGAGTCAAAGTCACCCTCCCCTGTCAGCTGCCGCCTGCTGCCTCCTCCTCTCCGCACTAATTGAACTCCCCGTCATCCACACTGGCCACTCTGGGCTCCTGAGCTACGCCGCCCCCATCACCTCCCCCATCCACTGCCCATCAGGCACTAAGGCCTATTGATTGTTCCAACGAAATATTGAACAACTATAGCAGGTATTCAGACAGTAGATGGTGGAGGAATATAAATGAATAAAATTCATCACTTTATATTCATTCCTGCTACTTCTGCCTTGAGCAAGGGTTTTGTTTTGCTTTGCTTTTATTTTTAAGAAGTTCAAATGTACAGAAAAGTTGAAAGAAATTGTGATGAACACCCATATACCCTTTCCCTAGATTTATCAATTGTAAACATTTTGCCTCAATTGCTTCCTTTCTCTCACCCCAACATGCACGCGTGCACACACACACACACACACACACTCTTTTAAAAATGTGTTGCAAACCATTTGAAAGTCAGTTGCAGACATTATGACTATCATCTTTAAATACTACAGCACACATTGCCTAAGAACTATGAAATTCTCCTTAGAGAACAAATTATTTCCCACAAATACGTTAGAGTGAGAGCTTATGAACTCAGGTTTATGGATGGGCTTTAGGGAATGCATAAAATCCATGAAATTATTTGCAAAATTTTGAATATATGAACAGCTTTCTGGTGTGTATGGTAGAATCCACAGCCTTCATCAGAGTCTCAAACCCTCCAAACTGACTTGGACCCCACCTCTAGGCTGTTCCCCTTTAAGCCAGGTGGGTAGCAATATGATCAGCTGTGAGTTTTCAGCTACCTTAGACCAATGATAAAATTATGCAGCGGCTTCCTATGAACTGCACCAGCAAGTTAATGTTTCTTAGCATGGCACGCAGAGAGCCTTTGTGATCATGACTCCAGCTACATTTCCAGTCTGGTCTTCCGTAAGCCCTGCCCCCTGCCCAAGGTAACTGGCCGCAGGTCCCTACCCAGGTCGAGTTTTGAGCTTCACCCCAGCCCACCACACTTCCTACCCCTTTTCTCTTTTGGCAACCTTACACTCCCCTTTCATGACCCAATTTGCCCCCTCCTGTGGGAAGCCCTCCCCAACCCTCTCCCCAGCAGTGTTTCTGTCTATATTTTGCACATTATTATATTACTTATCAATTTTACAATGCTTAATTGTTTACATAGCTTCATTCTCAGTGATGTTGTGAAGCACTCAACATACGAATAACTAGACACATGACAAAAATATCCTACAGCTCTGGTCTAATCACCTGGACCCTTGATCCTCCCGCCTGCGCTGTTTCCTGGATCTCATTTACACCTGACTCCAGGGGGCTCTCCTGGTCTCAGAACCCTGGTTTCGCCTTCACCAAAGGGCTTTTTGTCTCCCCCTGTGTGGTGCTCTTAGCTTCTCTAATTTTGGCAGTTTACCCTGTGCATATCTCTACTGTCCCTAGACTGTCCAAATTCAAACACTTGAATAGACAACCCTATATCCGTACATGGCAAAGATTCAACAAGATTCAGAGTGTCACAGAGACACCAGGAAATAAATGGATCTCTGTCCAGGAACTGGGATACCAGGAAAAGTATGAAATAAGATCAGTTCCAAGGCCTTGTAGAAAACGTACTAATCCATGCCGCAGCGGTTGCCGCTACTCAGAATAGATTGTGATGCTATGGTGGGCTGAACTATATCAGCTGGCATTGGGAGAGGTGACAAGTACCCTGGCAGTGCCCCTGCACTAGGAGGGGAGCAGAGAGCACACACTCACGTATATTTTCTTTGATTTTTCCAGGGTGACTCCATTGTGCCTTTCCAACATTGGTACTAACACTTCTAATCTAGAAATCAGATCCTGACTTGCAAGATGGCAAGCAGCTGGCCTTTTGGCTCTAGTCCAGGTCTGCAGCACAGGTAGAGACATGTATTGTATCACCCCAACAGAGTACCGTCAAGTGAGAAAGAGCAATTGGCTGGAGTCGGAGGGGTAGCTATTCTATTGTGGGTCTGTTTGCTTGCAGTAAGGGTTGCCAAATAGAGGATTTGCAGGGGGAACTGGGGATTCAGAAAAGAGGGGTTGGAACATCCTGCTGAGCCTCCTGTTCCCCAGGGAGTGTCTCCTCCAGAAGCCCTGGGCCTATGCTGAGATGCTCAAAGGCTGCTAAGCCGTCTGCTAATGTCAAGGCTGACCTTGGCTGGCGGCGCCCTTCTCCCGCTTCCCTGGTGAGCTGGTCCCTGTGGGATGTTAGCCCATCTGCTTTCAGAAATATGCCTGTCCCCAGCCCGTTTCCCCTATGGCTGTCTCCCGTCTTCCCCAGCAGGAGCGCCTGGGCCGTGGTGAGCAATGTTTTTGTACAGATTCAATCCCCTGTGCTCCAATCGGAATGCATTACCAGGCAGGGCGCGTCAGCGCAGCGATTTGGCTTCGACAATAAATCTCCTTGCTTTCATGAGTTTAAATCAGACTTTAAAACATCGCCCTTAATGTTCTTTTAATGCAGTTTTCTTCTGAATGAGTTCCCTTTAGGTCCAGTCCTTGTCATTAATACACTCTCTTGGCAAACGAAGGAGGGCTTCTTCAAGGAAAACCCTGCCAGTTTAGGAAACCAGTTGAATTGCCTTGGTGATGCCAGGAGCCTCTTTTGCATTTTACAAGGACACTTGAGAAAACAAAACTCTCTGACTGTAAATTTAATTTTCTCTTGACAGCCTCAGTGTCTCTGCAGCCCCAGAAGTTATCCATTACTTCTTCCTTCTGTAATTAAAAATCAAGGGGGGAAATGTACAGGATTAACAAGTTCTAATTTTCATTGATGAGCTCTAAGAGCTTATCAATAATGGGATCAGAAAAGCCGCTTCGCCTAAGCTCTATTTTTTCTAGGGCGTCTGATTTTGATGGAGGATCTCACTCGTGCTGTAAAATGTGGCTTTCCAAGGAGCCCCATTGCTAAAGTTGGGAAGAAGGGGCTGGCCAGGCCAAGCAAGTCTCCAGCAGGAGCAAACAGAAGAGCAGCCTGGACTTGCAGCTTTTACAGACTCAGCATTCAGGCTTGGAGAGCTGATTATAGGAAAAGATTAAAAAGGCTGTCGTCCACACACATGTTCCTTTCCTATGGATGGCTTCTGCAGGAGAACCACTTGCGTGTATCTGCTTAGGGGGAAGAAAGATATTTCCAATTAAAAGAATATTGGTAGCAATTCCTTTTCAGTTACGCATTTGTAGATTATACTTTATCAGGGGATGGGGGCATCTATCCTGTTTATTACCCACAGGGATGTAGTTGAGCATGGGTTTGTCTGAAAGACACTGAGCTGGTCGATAGCAGCTGGGCTGTGTCATTTCAAAAGCTGTGACAAACAGGCTCCCAGCAAACGTGACAGGTATGTGACAGGAGTGAGCTGTTTAATTAACATGCACAGGTTCCACAAAACTCCCAAACAATCAGGTACAGAGAGGATTCAAGCTAGGACTTCTTTTGTTTTTTAAAAAGATGGGGCAAGTAAAGTGTAGATACCACAAAGCAGAAGCCTTAGCACTTGACCTTGAAGTTCTCCTGTGGTGCAGAGGCCTCTGCTACATTCAACTGGGGTTGGGCTTATGAGTTTCAGGCAGAAATTGGGTGCTTTGGTTCCAAAGCTTTCTTGCTCAGAGCTGGAAAGTTCAGGATATCTCCAGAGAGCAAAAAAATGCACAGGATAACAGAAAAAGCCAGCAGCTGGGGATTCTGTCAAAATGATACAAATTTGGCTCCTGCCACAAAGAGCTTCTTAAACCAAGTCTAGAGAATCACAGGCAACTGATTTGTTGATTTCCAAGAGAGAGGTCACCTTTTCTGGGTAGCCTCTCAGCCTTCCAACCAAGCGTCCCTCCTTCCCACAACAAGAACAGTCTCCACTGCTGCAAAGTCTGGGTGCTGAGGGCAGTCTCGCCTACAGGGTATTCGAGGTAGTAAAACCTATCAGATATGATATTATCTGGATAGGGCAGGAACATAGACACTAGCCAAATGGTTGAATTTGAATACTGGGGCCACCTGTTATGAGCTGTGTGAACTGGGCAAGTTAATTAACCTCTCTGAGCCCCAGTATTCTTTTCTGTAAAATAACGGTGATTTTAGTCCCATCTCGTAGGGTTACTATGAGAATTCAATGAGTGAATACATTTAAGGCATGTAGAACAGTGTCCGTCATCTAGGAAGCACTCAGTAAGTGTCAGCAACTTAAATATTATGCCCTTTAAGCAGTGATCTTGCCAAAGAAAGAATCGCTAATCCTCTCCAGCTCAGTGATTTTAAACATCCAGTTTTGACCTAGTTCACTGGGTCGAAAAGGTGGGGTAGGTGTCTTGGTACACAAGGTGATCTTTGTGGGGTATGTGGATAAATACTTCAATTTTAATAACTGCATTTATTATATATTAGGGGAAAAGATCAAGTTCATTATTTCCTGGAAATTATTGATCATATTGAAGATAAAGCTTTTAAAAAGTGGATATATATCAGAACATGTACTATGCAATACAGGCAAATTGTGACACTAGCTGAATCTTAAAGGGTCAATGAGAGTGAAGAAGGCCATTCTGGGGAAGGGAATGGCTGTGCAAAGGCCCAGGGATAATGCAGCATGATAGCAGGGAAGAGGGACGAGGCTGGAGAGGGGCAATCAGAATGCAGGGCCTTTACACCGTGGCAATGAACTTGACCTTGTTGCCAAGGAGATGGGAAGTGTTGGTGGACGCTGTCACCTGTCAAGAGATGACAAGGACATGTGCAGAGGTCATGGAGAGAGTGAGACAAGTAGATGAAGTCAAGAAATCTTTGGAAGGTGAAAGAAGACGCTCAGCATCCTAGCTGGGGATCCAATAGATGCTGCATCCGCAGCCGAGCCGGAGAGTGAAGGGGGCTGGAGTGAGGGAGATGACACTAAGTGAGGGCGGGGAAAATAGTCCAGCTTGGCACTGTCGGGCTTGAGGTCCCTAAGGAGAGACCTTTAGACATAGATCTGGGCCTGGGCCTGATGCAAAGTGGGTGGGAGTGAGCAAGTGCAGACAGAGGGTGCCGGCCGTACTTTCAAGAGGCTTAGATGGAACGGGGAGGAGAGAACCTAAGGACAGCTCTGGGTCAAGGATCAGAGAACCCTGAGCACGTTTTCTCTGCAGAAGATGAGGAGCCAGCAGAGAAGGGGAGGTTTGAAGGCCAGCACTGCCTCTGAGACCCAGGGCTGACCTCCCTGGAGTCCTGTGTGTGATCTTGTGCGTCTTCATACATTTACATGCTGTGCCTCTCTCTGCCTGTCCCTGTCCTCTAACCCACCATGGCCAGCCTGCTGCTCCTTCTGTCCTTCCTTACTTCCTTCCTCCCTCCAGCAAATATTTATCAAGCACCTATTATATGTTCCAGGAGCAAACAGATAAACCAAAGCAGACAATTATAGAGTATCCATTCTAGCAAAGGGAAGTAGACTATCAACACAACGAAAGGCATGACACACAGTGTGTAAGGAGGGATACTTGCCCTGGGTAAGAGGTAAATCTGGGAAGGAAGGCGGGGAGCACGCTGTTGGGTGAGGCGTGGCCAGCAGCAACAGTAAGGAGGTCAGGCACGAAGGCAGCTTTTGGATGAAGATCACAAGGAGACAAGCGTGCGTGGTGTAAACACCAGAGGGAAATGTGATGTCGGTTGAGGGACCTGGGAGGTTCAATGCCCTGACTCAGGAGGGGCCCCCCTGTCCAAGGAACGGCACAGTGGGCTCTCATCCTGGAAAACATCCAGAGTGGCCCTGAAGCATCAGCATGTGTCCTCAAGAGGACTCTCCTGGCAGCACAAGGTGGAGTTTGTAGCTCGTTTTCTTTGTGGCCATAATATTGGCACTTAACCTGGATTACTGCACAACTTTGAACGCGTGACTATTTCATTGCTGATTCCTTTCCGCTTTGTCTCATCTTCCTTTTGCTCCAGTCTGTCCCAACTCACAGTGCCACCTTCCTCTAAACGCAGGGAATGCAGCACTCTATGCCCTGCTTTGGTATTGACACTCCCCACTGCTCTCTGGATTTTCAGTCTGGGAGCCAGACTTAGAAGTAGTGAGGGGGGAAGCTAGGAGCAAGGTTCAGGCTAAGTCCCAGCAGGTGGGAAAGCCAAATTCCAGCAGGTGGAAAGGATATGTGCTTTGAGGCCCGAATCTGGAGATCCTCCTGGAACTGGGGCTCTGTCCTGTGGGAGCAGCCAGGCAAGGAACAATGAGTGGTGGTTTTAAAATCAAATGTTTGGAAAGTCAACTCAGAAAAAGCCTGACAGCAGGGCTACTTAGGTGACCAAGGAGACAACTTACACACCAGCATGTTAGGGCCGATGCAGCAGCAGATACCTGCGACACTCAAGTTCAGAGGCAGGAAATGCAGTCACCAGCATGCCTGGGGCTCGGACAGGACTTGCTTGCAGATTAATTGGACCAGTCTTAACTCAGTGATGAGCCAGAGCATTGTCAGCTTGAGATCCTTCGATCCCCTGCCTAGGGACAAGACAGGTTCCCAAGTCCAGGCTGGGACCAACCCTAATTGTGGGAATAAATGGCTCCAGCTTTGAAAATTTGGGGGTGGCCACAACTCAGAACCCAGTCGACTTTTAGAAACATATGAGCAATTTAACTGCCTGGACTCAATTACTGGCCACTTTCTGCAACTACATCTTAGCCATGGCCTCTTCGTGTGTGGGAAAATGTCCCAGCCTCTTGACTTTGGGTTTGGCCATGTGACTTGCTTTGGCCAACAATAAATGGGGAAAAGCCATAGTGTGTCAGTTCCCAGCCTAGGGAACAAGGCCTTGCACGTGCCTTTCCGCCTGCCCTTCTAAGCTTTTGGCATCTCCATAAGAAGGACATACGTTGGCTAGTCCACTGGTCCCAGAAGGAAAATGGGAACATGAGGACCACAGCTGCCCCAGAGCCAGCCCATTTCGACCAGCCCCGCCCCAGACGGCCCGCAGGTGCAGGAGCAACAGCGAATGATTACTGTTTTAAGATGTGCAGACAAAGACTAAACAAGTTTTTGACCTGTCTCAAGGTGCCTAGGATAGTGCTTGTCCTCAAAAACCTCAAAATCGATTTGTTAGCTTCATTTGAGAGACTCACTGGAAATCAACTGGATATCCGGTTCCCCGAGACAAGCAGAAATGCAGACACTCCCATGTAGGTGACAGAAAGTGAAAAGCCACAAGTCAGTTTCCTTAGACAACAGGGGCAGTGGCTGAGCTTGTTGTTGTGTGTCTGCCAGTTGCATCATCACGATATCTGAGAGAGAACACTGAAGGTCTACAGTAGTTTGGGACTCGCAAAAAATAATTCATTATGCATAATGGTGATGTTGGCAGTGCATGCCAAATGGTTAAATCTAATGTAGCATACAGTTTCATTAAGGCACAACAAAATTAATCTATCCCTTCCCACCAGGAGGTTTAAACAAAAGCAATGGGGAAGGAGCTGCATGTAAAAAGCAGCAATTCATTAATGAAATGAAGACATGTAAAATAATTAGGCTTATAACAAGAGATTAGAGAACTAAATTAACCCTTCTGTTTACTTTGCACAGAATGCAAAGAAGAACTTTGGCAAATGTTAAGTTATTATGGAAATGTCACCTCAAAAGATTAGCCTGGTGGCCTCTCATGAAAGGAGTGACCTGGGCTGGTCCCCAGTCTAATAACTTTGCTTGATGACAGTTGAAGCCATATCTGTGAGGCATTTCTATGTGGGGTCTGGAGGCATGAAAGAAAGCAGGTACAGCCATGGAGCTGCAAATGAAACAGTTAATTAAAAAAAAGTCGAGTTTTGATGTTGACATGTTGTATGCTAACTTGGGTAATTAATAATATTGAAATGAAGGGGCTAATCTAAATCAATGGAAGGCTGAAGCTTTCCTCTGCCCGATTAGTAATGATAAGCCAAGGGGGACAATTGAGCTTCTTTTCTTAATAACTCCCAAGTCCTCATCTGCATGGGGGATTGGTGGGAACAAGGGCCTGGCCACTTGATGGAGATAAAAAGCAGCTCAGGGCAAAACAGCCTGGGAAATGGGATGTGCACTTTCTAGCAGGCACCTCCCCCACACCCCACCCCCACCCCACCGCCACTCCCAGCCAAAGAGCACAAGGCTTTGGGACTCAACTGGTTTCCTGTGTCTTGGCTCCCTAATTTAAGGGCTGCCTGCAGTTCAGGTTTGCAGGCCTGGGTTTCCCCAGAGGGCTCAAACTTTTTCATGTGCTGTTGGAAGAAGTCTAGACTCTTCACAGGGTAGATTCTATACATCTAGACTCTGTGTGTCCCGTAACTGAGTCTGAGGACAAGCAGAGGGTTGGCGTGGTAAGGGTCCATAGCCACCCTTTGATGGGGAGAACCAGCTGGAGGGGGCTGTGCCCAAGGGACAGTGGCAGCAGGAAATGGCCCAACCTGTGGACCCATGTGGGATCTCCTCCATGGAGGTGGAAAACAGTGCCCCCCAGGAAAACAGATCCCACCTATGGTGGCAGCCCCACGTGCCTTGCCCAAGGCCAAAGATGCTCTCGTGTTTCATCAGTAGTGATGCTGCCTCTCTTTCCAGCCTGCCTTATGCTGGTGGGACACGTGGCCATTCACTCATTCTACACAACAAACTGAGGATCCGTACGTTGTGTGAGATACCAAGAGAATCAAAATGAACATTTCTTTAGCACCTAGTTTGTGACTGGTGTTTCTCCCACATTACCTTGTTTCATCATCTAATATAAAAGGTATTCTGTCTCATTCTATAGATCAGTAAACTGGAGCAAAAGCACATTAAGGAATTAGCTTGAAATCATTTTAAAGATGACTATGACTTTTGAAAGTTTTACAGACATACAAATCATCTTCTGTGGCACCTCCCAAAATATGTGGAGAGCAGATAAGGTAAAATTATGGTGAGGGAAGGAGGAGAGACCAGAAAGCAAGTTCTTTCAGAGACAGCTGCTGTTACCACTCCAAGCTCTCTGTCCAGGGCTGAGTCTGGGGCATGTGACGCTATGTACTCCCCCCGCCCCCGCCCCTGCACCATTGCCTGGGGTGGGGAGGTACGCAAGGTGGGAGAGAAAGGAAGGTGAGAATATGGTCAGACACATTCAGGGCAACCGGAAGAAATCTCAGTGACCTGGTGTTCTGAAGAGGCCCAGTTGAATGGCAACCATAATGTCCAAACTAAAATATAGGAGAATTGCTTCAGTGTAATTATAAGTGTCCATGAGAAAGAATATTTGAAATCCTAGAATTTCTGTAGACTTAAGACTATCCTATTTGAATGAGCAATTCAGAGATTCCTGGGGCCCCTTCCTCCTGTGGGTCCCCATTAATCCAGAAAAGCCACCATAAGCCACCACAGCAGCATCGGGTCTTTCCACATACGGGCCTCCTGGCCCACATTTGCCCAGGCCAGAGAGAAAGGAGAGCAAGTGTAAGAAGAAAAAGACACTCTGTGTTTTCCTCATTGGAGCTCCTGATGCTCCGTCCTACTCTTCAGCTTCCACCTGGGCTACTTTTCTACTCATTCATTTGTTCGTTCAGCGCTTCTCTGGGTCCTACCCCATACCAGACATTGTGCCAAGCACTTATTTCATGGTATCTTATTTCACCATCACAATAACTTGCAAGGACAGCACTGTCCTTGCACTGAATGGTCCCACCAGTGACCAGCTCAGGTGTTGGGACCAGCCTGTGGGCCCAGGGCTCCCCAGGCGCCTCCACGACATCATTCTGCCTCCTTGCCCCACATTAGTAGCCATCATTTTTGTTAGAAATTCGCCATCCTTATCCCTAAGAGAGAAGGCATTTCCCCCCTTTATCCATATATTCAAACTGAGGTCCCAGGATCATTCTAGAGTAAATGAGAACTTAGAACCCACTTAGACTGTAGCAATTTTCATTAATCATTAGTAATCTACTTTGTCTGCTGAGCCACACCGCAATTTCCAATGCTAAGCAGAACAGTCCCCCCGAGAGGTGTTGTGTCCTTGATGGTACTACAAACAAAGAAAACCACCAGCAAAACTCTGCAGACCTGTGAAGAGATGGCATCCAGAGCGTGTCTTACGCATATCAAATGTTTAATGAAGATCTGATTTGAATGAACGAGTGAATGAATGAACACATGAATGGCTGCGCAGGGTCCCTGAGGCTTCTCCCATCTTCCCAGATCATTGTTATTGATACAAACTCTTGTGGGAGGCGGATGGCCGCTGCAGGCCAGGCATGTCAGCACCGCTGTGCTCGAGTGGTGGCCGGCAGTGGGGGTGCTGAGCACACAGCTCTTCCTGAAAATGCTTCTTTATATTCCTGGTGAGCATTTCTCTCAGATTCCCCACAAAGGTTGGTGGAATTTGTTTTTAGGATTACCTGACATGCATTAAAAGCAATTGACTTCAGAGCAAATACTAAAGAGTCACTTTGTTCATTGTCATTGATTTAACAGGGATCAAAAAGAAAATCGGATGTGAGTCTATCATTTTTAAAGATTTTTTTGTTTGTTTTATTTATTAAAAGTGAAGAAATCTCTGGTCCATGACCCACTTCTTGACCAATTAAATTAAATTAAAGTGGGAGGTGCTATGCAGCTAGTGATTTGCTAGTGTTCAGACCCCAGAGGAAACACGGTTTGTATGGAGTTTTCCATTTCATTCATTCCTAAATAAGTAAATGTGGATCCTTTGTGCCTAAATTATGTAGAGGTGGTCAAGGCCCTAAGTAAAGTTTAAGGATTTCTCTTTTGCAAATCTTTCTCCCGCAGTCTGCCTCTTCTCCCCACCCTCCATATTTTACTCTAATCTCCTGGCTGCTTAAACCAAAAGAAGTGTATAGTCAACCATGTTCCGAGGCTATATTCTTTTTACCAACTAGTGGACTTGGTATTCTGAGTTATGATATCTTTCGGATCATTTTGTTCCTGTCTCTGAAGACATCTCTGCTTGTCCCTGTCCTGCAGCGCTAACTGCTTTCGATTCCAGCAGTGGCTTTGAACGGCACCCTGGCACAGTGTCACCAACACTTGAGAACTCCCCAGACCTAACCAAGACACCACAAACGTCCTCACTTCTGTTAGTGGCTCTCAATCAAATCCCTCCGTCCAAACCTGTGGCAATTTTTAGTTTCAGTTCTATTCTGGGCAGAGATGGAGTTCCAGCTAAGAAAGCTTTCTTTTACTCTTCAGAAAGGGAGGGAGGAGAGTTGCCTAAGAGGTGATTGGAGAGGTTCCAGGAAGTACCTTCAGGGAAGAAATACTCTTCCACCACATCTGCAGTTCATTGTTTTGTGTTGCCCATGTTAAATCGCAGATACTTTGGGGTGGTGACATACTGAGTTTAGTGTTAGATTAATTTCATCATCCGATTTCCAACTAAGACACCTGAATAGATTTGACAAAGGGAAAAAGAATCTAAACTGGCTACGAAAGTGATCTCAAAAGGTGAGTTTGAAGAGAGTTTTGAGCAATGAAAGCATCACTTGGTGTGGGGACTCCAAGGTAACTATTTCAAAGGATAACACTTACTTGAAGTGGAAGTTTAGATATGTTTTTTAAAAAAGATAGGAGTTTTTCATATCTTTGATGTAATTTTTGTGCTCAGGAAAGATTATTCAGAGTATTACTTTTGTTTTAAAAACTAATACTTAACTTATTAAGGTTATGCTTACAAAAGCATTTGGCTTTTAAGCTCAACTAACAAATGTTATTTTATTTCAAAATCAAGCAAATTTTAGAATTTACTTTGAAAGGGGCCTTTGACTAATTTTTTATCTGATTTACAAGTTAATCATTAAATTCCTTTAAACATCTTAAACTGAGATACAAATTTCATGTATCCAATTTTCTTTTTAAGTATATCCTTTGAGTAGTAGACACATTTTTCTAAAATGGTTTGAGGTTAAAATCACAAGTCAACTCATTTTAAATTGGAATTGTAATGCTGACTTCTTATTCTAACAGGCCAAACGCTGTTCATCATTACAAGTTCCCCCAAATACTAAATATGCACATATTACTCCTAAATACCCAAATATTAATATTATGAGATTTATTTTCTCAAAATATATCTACTTAATTCTAAATCTTTCCAGGATTTAAAGATGCATATTTGCTAAGGAAAAAATTATATCATTCTAAAAAGTTTTTCAGTAACTTTCGTAAGCACTTTTTAGGGATACATTTATAGCAGAATTAGATTTCTTAGTGATTAAAGAGGCCATAGGCCAGGACACCAACTGAACTTGTGCCTATGACTCTGATGGGACAAATAAAGTCCCTCCCAAGTTTATATACAGTTGCTATATCAATACTTGTCAAATGTTTGAATGATATCATTACCTAATATTTGAGTCTGACTTAGAATCTCTAATCCCTACATACTGCTTTGCCTCCTGCTTGGATTCAACTTCACTCTTTACTACTTTGTTCTATAATCATTTTTCCAGTTTCTTTATGTTAGAGCCATAAGTCAAAGAGATATTTAAATAACATGTAATTGAATTTCTTATTGTTTTGTCTAATTCTGTGGTTACCATATTAATAAGGTCATGTCAATGACAAAATCAGCTGCAATATTTTATTGTTATACCTCATCAGTACAGATGAATGTTGACCTTCAGAGTATCACCCTGGGAAATTCTGTGCAAGTTACTGAGTTGTCACCACTCCCAACGGAGCGCATCCCCCAAAACTCACTTGGCTCACGTGTGGAACTATTGCATCCTCACACCATTGCTGAAAAGGCTAAGACTGTTATTTCTGATACTCCCAAATGGAGCTCAGAACGCACCTCCGTGTGAATGTGGCCAGGCAAGTTGCTTAGTTCCCATGAGAACATTGCTCAGTTCCCCACTAAGCTAGACACATCATCATGCCACAGTCATGGAGGAAAACTGGCCTCCTCACAGCCTTAGTCCCTTCCTGTGCTCCCCATCTTGCTTCGTACCCAAAGACAAGCCAAGATGAAGTGGGCTGTCTGGAGAGCTGGTGATTCCCCATGGTTGTTCCTGGAGGTATTAAAACAATGCCTTCATGACACTCGGTGCGGATAGAAGAGAGAAAATTCAGTGGCACAAACAATTGAATGACTTTGGTACACCCTTCTTATGCTTACAGGCCCCATCCCACATCACCTGCATCATATCAAATATATTAAAATATGTCCACATTACACACAAAAGATATCATTTTTGCTGTAAAAATTGGATCTAATTTTGTGTTTTGAAACTATTTTATTTCTATCAAATATTTATAATCATTTACAGTCTACAATCATTTTTTTCCATATCCACTTATCCCAATGCCCAGCTGGCTCCTGTCTGTACTGATTCATAATGCCACCTTTGTTAAATGTGAGCTTCACATATATACAAGAGCCTGTTTCTCCTCTGCAACATTTGTCTGCTTCTCTGTGCCCGTGAGAATACCAGCGCCCCACCTGCCACCCATAGCCTTTCTTCTGCAAAATTGTCTTAGTTATTTACTATTCCATATAAATTTTAGGACCAGTTTACTAACCACCACCAAAAAACCCCATTTGTATTTCAATCAAAATTGCATTTAATCTATAATTTTGGAGAGGACTGGCATCTTTTCTATCCTTCAATAAGGTTTTAGGTTATCTCTATAAAAATCAGGCGTATCTTTTGTTAGATTTGTTCCTAGGGGCCTAGTGGCTTTTGTTGCATTTTAAATTGGCATTTATTTAAATTTGTATGTTCTAGTTTATTTGTTACAGGTATACATAAATGCTATTGATTTGGGTATATTGATCTTACTGAGCTCTTATCAATTTTAATAATGTACACAGCAGACATTACCAGGTCTCCCCAGACATAGAATAAACCACACCTCCCAGGTACTCTGCAGCCAGGGAACATGTGACCAGTTGTGGCCAATGAAATGGAAGTGGAAATGATGCCTCCACTAACAGGCTGAGGCAGTGGAAATCTCCTGCATGATTTTTTGGTCTCTGCCTTCTTCTGCTGTGACAGAGGAGGATGCCCAGTGTTGAGGTGGCAGAGCCTGGGTCGGTGAATCACCACATGGCTCGAAACCTCAGCAGACTGCACGGGAAGGAAATACACGGCTGTTGCGGTAAGTCACTGACGCCCCAGGGTTTATTGTTTCCTCCGTATAACTCAGCCTCTACTGACGGACAGTTTGCCTTTGGATTCCCTTGGATTTTTTCATGGGGACCATTGCAACAGCTGTGAAGAACAACAGTTTTGTTTCTTCCTTTCTAATTCTTAGGTAATTAAAATTGTATGAATACCAAACTTAACAATTAATGAAGTTCACACAATGTTACATTTTGTAGATCTTTAATTAAACATTTATTAATTGTGATTTGCAGTTTTCCTTTGTGTTCTTTCAGGTCTCAGATATTTGTGTAGGCCCTTAAAAAGCTGATAGGCCCCAGGCCCTATGTATGATGAGAGTGCCCAAGGGTTAACAAGGCCCAGGTTAGGCTGCTTGTCATTTTTACAATTCTCCCAGTCTAGAAGTCTGCAAGAATGGGATAATGTAACACGGGCACAGAGAGCCCTGGCTGAGGTGAGTCAACTGGGCTTAGACCAAAACCAACAAAAGCACTGTGCGTATCCCAGCCAGCTGGATGTCGGAACATCTCCCTTTTCCCAGTTCATCCTTTCCTTTAGGAGGAGAATCAGAGTTATTCACTCTCTCCTTCTCTTACTGCTAGAAGTTGCTAAAGGCCCTGAATATCTTATTATTATCATTTCAACACTGTAGGTATGGTTTAGTTAAGAAAAAATCCAAAATAATAAAACCTGACCTTATCAAAGAATATATGAATTGGAGGATGGTAATTTGCTTTACAAAGGGTTCCCTGCTCCACAAAATGAATTCAACTTTGGTGTCCCTAAAATAGCCAGTTCCCTTGGTGCATGTTAACTATAATTCAATTTACAAAAATTCGATTTGCATATAACCTTTTCAGTAGCACATCCATTGTGCAAAGCAATGTACACTTGTAATTGGCTGCGAATTGCCAGGAGACCACCCTTGTACATATTGTTCCTAGATGTGCAATTTTTTCTTAATCTCCATGGGATAAGGAGCAGAGTGGCTAACATTCCAGTTGCTCATCCGATCCCAGTGGCTATGCTGACGAAGGACATCTGTGGATTATTTTGGGGAAATATGTTGTATGTACAAATTAATGTTGTGTATTTAGAAACCGGAAATGAGGAGCAGTCAGGTGGACTGAACACGCATTGCCTGGCTGGGTTCATGACAACCGGCTCTGTTGGAGAAGCTCTCTGTGTCTTGGTGGCCTGACAGGCATCAGGACAAAGTGAGACGAAGCAAAGGGCAAATTATGATCATGGTTTGGATATCGTTTTTCCCCCACGAGGCAGCGAACCTGCGGGAGCATCGTCCCAGGAAAATAATAGAGCTAACACAGTGACCTGAGTCGAGTGGATAAGGGCAGTGCCACAGCCGACCCAGCCAGCTACCCTGGGGGCCTTCTCTCTGTGTAGTGTGTTCTGGTCACAGGAGTGTAGCCAAGGTGCTTAGCAAGGCAAGCATGGCATTTCCTCATGTGTCTATGTAAAAAGCAGAAATGGCACCTTTTTATGGCAAATTGAGTTAAAGTGGATTATTGCCGATGATGCCAAGTCACATCTAAACCCCTTTTCAACCTGAATATTAAAAACCCTGCCTGGCACATCACACTCTCTTTTCGGAAATGATACCTTCCTCACGCAGTCCCACTGCCTCCCTTCCCGAGTCTGATGCCAGAGCCCTTCTCTTCTGATTAGAAAGTTCCCTGCGGGATTTCATCCGGGTGCTAACAGCTCTCCCTCCCCAGGCTAGCCTGCAGGGTGTGGGGGGCTCTTCAGCAAGCTTCCGAGAGACGCACTGAAAGGAGCTGAACTGACTTCTATCTAGACCTAGTTTTTTTGGGTAAGTTTGTGTTTTGTTTGTTTTGTTTTATTGTTTTGCTGGTGGGAATGACCCCATAGTCCCTCATTCCGCCGCACAGTCTGTCACCCTGCAAGGTCGCCTCCCAGAAGGCAAAGCTTGGCTCCTCCTCATTCTGGGATGGGTGATATAAACTGACTACCATAAACTCCTTGGGTGCAGATAAGATGCACACATCAATTAAAAAGTAACAAACCAAATAAAAATACTGTGTTGTTTCTTAGAAGCCCAACTTTGAGGTAGCTGATTAAACCCTTTATCATAGCCCTCCAAAAGAGAATTTCCTCTCTGACCAAAATTTCTCTTTGCTGTCGGGGGTTGGGGGGGGAGGGCTGCCACCTGCGTTGTGCAGATTGTGTGCTGCACAGCTCCAGGGTGCGCCATTAGCACAGACCACCTCAATGGTGCCCCTTGGAGTCAGGCAGGTCACACACAACTTGGACTGCTGTACCGTGTAGCGCTGGCCCTGGGAAGACTAGAGCTGATGTATGGGCCTGAAAAGTGGAGGAAAAGAGATAGGTTTGGGTGTAGACCCACCTGGGCTCATATACTTGCTTAGCCATTTATAATCCTGGACAATCTACATTAGCCTCTAACTAACTGACCAGGCACAGCAATGTCCAACTCACAGACAGTGAAGATGAAATAAGAAGCTGAGGTGGCCATGCCTGGCCCGTTGTTCTAACGTGAGGTTCCCTTCCTGAGAGTGTTACTGGGAGCTGGGTGTATTCAATAGCCAGGCAGGACCGTTCAGCTTTTGTCCCCTCTTCACCTGCTTTGGGCCTAAAAACTGAGGGCAGAATGAGAAACTAGCAAAGGACCAGGGCCATGGCTTTGTGACCTCCACGGGGTCCGAGTGTGAGGTGGCCAAATGTGCTGAACCCTCTGGCATGCCTTGACAACCTGAGCCGCTTTCAAAAAAGTTGTTTCCCTGTACAAAGCCAAAGTCACAGTGGCTGATGAGGGAAGATGACGAGGTAGCCCGGACAGCAGGTGAGTGGGGGGTGGGGTGGGTAGCTGAGGTGGGAGAGGTGGCCGTGCTCCCTCCATTCTCGGTGGGAGAGGGGGGAAGATCGGCTGGGAATGGGAGAACAAGGTATGAGAATGTGAAGTCTCTGTTCTACATACGTGGCATTTTCTGTGCCGCTTTCCATTGTTTTGTTTGTAGCATTGTGTCCCGTGGGGCTCACGAGTGCTGAGGGAAGGGACCTGCCCTTGAAGGGGGCCCTGTGTCCTGCAGCAGCAGGGACCAGGTCAAAGCCCTCCCCACAGGTTTTGGAAACTGGAAGGTTTGGCCCCTGGTGGCCTCCCCGTTAGGGGAGGAATCGTGTTCCCATTAGGAATCTAGACTCCACAGTCTTCTGGGTCAAGTCTTGGGCATTTTGTTGGGGTGAAGAAGCCTGCTCCCTTCTGCCCACCCAGACATGATGGCCACAGGGGATGTGTCGGCCTCCTCCAGCCTGCTTTACCCTGGAGAGAGATGGGATGGAACCAAGGAACTGGAAGGGAGTCCCTGCTTTGTCTGTGGGAGGGAGTGGACTAGGATCGCCTTTCCCTCCAGGTTCCCTTGAGATCCTTGAGCCTGAGGTCATGACTAGTCACTCAGTGATCGCACCCTACAAGGAGGGGCACCTCCCACGGCCAGCACTCAGCCAAGCTTGGAGACACCAGCACTCGCCTCTTTTTTCTGGAGAAAGTCATGGCCGTCAGTCCTGACCATGGAACGTAAGACCAGGGGACTTTAGAGGTTGCCTGAAGCAGCTTCCCACCTTTTTCAGCTCCTTCCTCTCTACCTCTTAGCTGCCCAAAATTGCTTCTACTATCCTAGCTTCAAGACATTCTCAGGGCTCAACTGGTCCCCTGCCCCTCTGTCCAGACAGAGGAGAAATGGTACTAGCTGTGGACCTCTGCCAAAGGAGCATCCACTCAGGCAGGGAACGACATCTCCCTGAGCCTGTTTCCTTAAGTAAGAGATTTGAAAAAGATCCCTGGCCTACTTGTTTCTCCTTATTGAGAAGTGCAGGTCAGATGTGGACACGAAAGCACTTGTAAACTGTAACACATTGCATAGGTGAGCGTGTTATTCTCCTTGGTGCTGAGACGAGGCTGAGATGAGGCTGCCTGGGGCTTCATCCTGCCCTCTATGGTAAAGACATCAAACCAGCAGCCCTTGGACCTCCAGATATGTTGTATTTACACAGTGTTTTAAAATATTTAAAATTCGAAATTTGTTGTCAAAGCTTGAGATTTAAAAAAATGGATTTCTAGCTTCCCTTTAACAAGTAGGAGACCTGGCAAGAGCGGTGACAATGGCCACCTTGGGCTGTAGCAGCTGCCCCCTGTAGACAGTCACATGTTCACTAGTTCAGCACAGTACCCTGGTCCCGAGTGTCTCACACCCTCATCAGTCTGTCACCTTGCCTGCCTACCCTTGTGGGCACTTGAGTTTGTAACCATTGGCTTAAAACGAGGCCTACTATGGATTTCCCTGAGAAAGTTACCTCTCATTTCCCACTTTACTTTTACTGTGCCTCCCCACCCACGGACAGGAGATTGGCCTTTTCTGAAGTAAATGAGGCAGGATGTCCAGGGCTAAGAGGAGCAGCACCAAGGACCTCGCCAAAGGGCACAAGGAAAGCTTGTTCAGGGATACCTGGGCTTCAACAGCTGTTCCAAGAGGACTAGACGATGCTTTCAGCAAGTGGCATCTATTCAAACATTAAGAGTGGTGTACTGGTTAGCCATGGCTATGTAATCAACCACCTCAAAGCTCAGAGACCTAAAATCACTTGTTAATTTGTCTGACAGTTCCATGGCCCAGCTGAGCTGATCCACTTAGGCTGTTGCATCCTGTTGTGCTGAGACGGCAGCTGGAGTTGGAGTCCTCCAAAGGCTCAGCTGGGCTGAAGGTCCAGGATGGCTCCTTCCCGAGGCCGGCAGCTCATGCTGGCTGTCCACAGGGAGCTCAGCAGGGCCTATCAGCTGGACCACCTCTGCGTGTTATCTCTATGTGGTTCGGGCTTTTTACTACGTGGCAGTTCAGTTCCCAGTGGGGTGTCCCAAGAGTGAGTGTTCCAAGGACTCCAAGCCTGAGAATAAGACATAGGGCTTCTTATGCACAAGCCTTAGAAGTCATAGAGCATCATTTGCGCCATATTTCACCGGTCAACAGCAAGTCACTGAACCTGGCAGAGTCAAGAAAAGGGGAGTCCACACAGCACGAGTGATGGGAGGCACAACTCCATGAGGGACCATCTTCGAAAGTAACCACCACAGGCAGCATTGGTGAGGTTGGTCCTTGTATCACGGCTTTCATGTGTTTTTTTTTTTTAGAACAACTCATCTCCTCTCCCTTCAGCTTTCCCCAACGTAAGATATTAATGAGATCATATCTGAACTCTCTGACAAAATAATGCCTCCTTATGAAGCATACTATTATTCCTAGCCTGCCTGATCGCTCCCACCTGGAGCCCTCAGAACGCAGGATGGAAACGATATCTCAACAACAAACAAAACTTCATTAAATCCATTGAAATAACACAGACATTCGGATTTAGTACAGATCAAATCCTATTACCAACAAACTGCATCAAATTGCCTCCAAAAGTCTGTGGAGCCAGATGTTTCCCAAGCCCTACTTCCTTCAAGCAAACGCCCAATGTAAGCAACGTGAAGGACTACTAAAGGATAGGAACATCCCTCGAGATTTATTAGGATGTGGTTTGACCCATTTTCTTTTAGTAACAGGTTCAGTCATCTTAAAATCAGAAAGAAACTCTTGCAGGATTCATGAGTGTGAGCTGGCTGAGAAATGAGTCTCATTTAAATTGTAGAAAATGCATCTTTATGCTGTTATCGGCCCCCCTTCCAGGCCCTGGGGGTATCCACTAGATTCTCTGGTCAGTAGTTGGTGAGCTCAGGGCACAAAAGCATGTCTGGCACCTGGGAGCCTCACCAAAACCCAGAACCTTCCCTAGGATGAGAGTAAACTCAAAATAAAGGAAAGAGCCTCAGACCACGTGGATTAGAGTGGCAGTGGGGGCAATGGTGTTGTGCAGCACTTAGACATTCCCCCAGGTAAGCCTCTGCTTTTCTCTTCCTGGATACACACATTTCATTGTTCTTCCCTGCCTGTTTCTGCCCTAAGGGGATGCATTAGGGTTAGACAGGCAGACGGAAGCCATCCAGGAACGCGACTGCGCCTGCGGACGGCACCAGCTCTCCCAGTGCAGATGCTCCCAAAGGCCATGCCAGGCCCGCCCTGTCTCCTCTCCACATGCCCAGTGCTCATGTCAGGCAGCATCTTTCCTTCCCCGTTAAAGGTCGAAACATCCCACACACTCAGCTTTGCCCCACAGACCTCTACCTCACTTCCTTCCCTTTGGCCAGTGCACACATGGCTAAGGGATTGCAATGCGCTTGGACAGGACCTGGCTGGAAGGCCATCTGCCTTCTCACGTGGTGTGCAGAAATAAGGCCAATCTAAACTTGGAGATCCCCGCACTCTAAGCCAGGGGCCGCTCGTTAAAGCCATCTTTGTGTTATTCTCTTTTCCAAATTCATCCTCTTCAGCCCCTGTGTCTTTTTTCCATTAAAGAGCGCATCTCCTACCCTCCTCCTTAGTCCCCTGCCAATTCACCTCATCCACGCTACCTGCAGTCAGCTAATTGACTGCTTTGTTTTGTCTCACAGTTGGACCCTGAATTTACTACATTATTTATGTTTGGTTTTCCTCTACTTTTGTCTTTAATGCAACAAGCATGGGCTGGGAAACTGATGAAGTGCTGGGGATTTGCTGGGTCCTAGGGATAGAGAGACACCCTACAAATTGATGCAGAGGTGGGGATAGTCCTTACCCAACCTAGGCACGGCCTTCAATCTTTAGGCCTCTCCTGTGTGTTTGTCTTGCCCTTCCCAATAGATTATCAGCACCTGAAAGACAAGAAGCAGGCCTGTATTTCTGCTCCCTCTCCCTCCACCTCAGCCAACACGAGGCTCTGCCCACAGTGGACATTCAGTGTTTGTGGCTGGAGAGCTGAAGGTCCTGGGCTCCACCCTCAGCCCAGACACTCACTTTACTTGCAGGACCACTCCGAGTGCTGGGTGTGGTCCAAGAAGCCCCTAAGGAAATTGGTCCTTCACTTCCACAGTATGTCACACAGGGCAGGGGAGTTCCAGCCAGTTGTGAGGTCCATGGCAAAAAATTTGTTTCTAATACCTTAAGTACATTCTTAAAGGATAAATTTTATTTTTACAAGTTGAATAGATTCAAGATTGTCCCAATGTAACTACTTTCTTTCTTACTTGCCTTGGAACGTTGCGTGGCGTTGGTGTCAGCGAGGTGTCTGGGTGGCAGCCTTTCCCGCTGGCCTGAGTCAGTAGAGAGCAACCACTCATGATGGCAGTTAATCTCTGGCAACTATCAATTTTCATAGAGAGTAACGGCCTCCAAATTCTTTATTTTTTTTTAATCAAAACCTACAGTTTCCTTGGGAGTGCATCAGACTGTGAACACCATGTTTGGGTGTGTTTGGGCAAGAAAGGGTTGAGAATCGTGCCTTTAAGATGACTCCTGCCCAAGGTATCCACACAATAGTAGAGAACAATTATAGTGCCTTGCTATAAATTCCCAAATTCCATCTGCAAGGAGGTGGAAATCTGGCAGGTCTTTGCAGAACTCTCCCGAGGGATTTTTTTGCCTACCCCAAATGTGACAGGGACTCTATGTGCTAGCCTCAGGGGCCAGTGGAAAGCTTGCCTTTTAAAATTGTCATTTTATTGATCATGATGTATGCCAGAATTGCCTCTTCAGCTTTATGTATTTAATTACTTGCCTTTTTCTCCTGTCTTTGCGTCTCTGGGTGATCGGATTACCAAGGGTGCAACTTCAAATAATTCTAATAAAGAAATGAGTCTGTTACGATGTTGGTGAGGTGGTTCTCTTTATTAGACCAGCTCCAAAATGAGAATGACTCTTAAGGGATGCTGTGCGTGGAAGCGGAGCTCCTGTCTTCACTGGCTTCAGGAGCATGAGCGGAGAGAGCTCAGGACGCACGAGCTCAGCAAAGTGAGGCCTGCCTGTGGGTTGTGCGTTTGCGCATGTGCACCAGTGTGCTTGTGCATGTGCGCACCTCCATCCGGGAACTTCTCGCCCACAGACAGGAGCAACAAGGCTGTCTGCCTTCGTCTGGACCAATGGGGGCCCGTTCCAGGATGGGAAGCAGAATTCAAAACAAAGATCATCAGCTTTCCATGTTCTAAAGGAGCTGTGGTATTTGCAGAAAACTTTCTTCCCTCCCCTCAAACCCTCCTTCTCTAGTCTCTGCAGGCTGTGAAGGTACCACATCTTTACTGTACCTTAGGGCAGCAGCAAGTGGAGAAAAGTAGAGATGTGGCCCTATCCAAGGGGAACCACTCGAAGGACCTTTCCTCCATGTTCTGCCCACTGAACACCTCCCCTGGCTGAGTCTCAGGAATGAGGCAGCCGCAGGTCGGCTGGTGCAGACAGACCTGAGTGAAGCTGCATGTTTTCCAAAGGTAAGATCCCAGGTTAGAGAAAACTAAGCTAAGCATCAGGCTTCATAACCAGAAGACACATTTCTTTTTAATTCCTAACTCATTTTGCAAGAGTTTTTTTTTTTTTTTAAAGCCAATTCTGAAACATGACCAACTCTGAAAAAGCATTTATGATATCCTTACTACATAATTAAAATGAACAAACTTACACATTTTACTTCTTTAAAATAACATTCTGCATGTTAATTATCTCAGCAACACCCCAAGGCATATAATTTTATTTTCGTTTAATAGTTAAGGAAGTCAAGACTCAGAGAAGCTAATTGACTTTCCCAAACTCACACAGCAGTGAGGGCAAACCCAGGACTTGAATCTCCCTCTTCTGACTTCAAGGTCAGTTCTTTCCAAAACATTTTTTTCTTTTAATTCTTTTCTCACCCCAGGCTTATTTCTCTCTTTTAATTTTTCCATGAATCCATGCATCACTCTAATGTTATAAAGTCACTTCTTCCCCCTTTAAACACCATTTCAGAGACGTATTTTCTTGGTTGGTTCTTGGGAAATCATCTCATTACATTATGGTTGTAATACGTGTGTCCACACACAGTGCCCTCTGAGTATTTCAATTGCCCGGGCTGTGAGAGCAGTTGAAGGGACCTCGATGAGATGGGACTTTTCCTTGTGTCATGAGGACTCTGGGTCTGTGTCCCACCGACTCAGCTTCTCAGCACAGGGCTCGCTCTGGGATTTTTTTCCTGCCCAAATAGGTACCCTTAGGTATCTGGAATGCTTGGTACTCTCCGTGTATTATCGTTCATCCTCACAAGAACCCTATAAGACACAGATAATGATGATGATGATGATGATTCCCAGTTCACATATTAGAAAACTGAGGTTCAAAGACTCCATGGTCTTGAGCTGAAATTTAACTTGACTCCAAAACTCACACTTTTTTCTTTATACTCTTTCTTCCTTTGTGTTTTGATATTAATTATTTCATATAAAAGAGCAAAAAGTTTCCCAATACCTCCATGACTAAAAATATCGGCACCACCATATCAGCACCCATGGAGTTGCCCTCAAAGCCACACAATGAAGCCTGGAGCCTACAGCTCAAAAGCGGTGAGTCAGCCTGAGGGAGATGAGAACGAACGTCCCAGATGCTGGTTCCAACACTCCCGCTTGGCACTGACCATCTTCATGACTCTGGGCAGGTCGCTTCGCCTCTCTGGACCTCCATTGCTCACCTGTATAACTGGGAGTTAGAGGCGTCCCTCCCTGAAGTCCTGTTCTGTTCTCAGATTCCTATCCTGAGAGTCCCACAGCACACCTACTGCGCCGTGTTCTTTTTCAGAATAGTTCTGCCACCCGGAATCTCTCAAAGCCATGAGAGTCAATTCCCCATAACTGCGACGATCAGCGCTCCCACTTCCCCAAAGCATATGGCACCATGGACGCCTGCCAGGGGCTCTGGGAACGAAAGTGAGGAGTGAGTGAGCATCAGCAGCCAGCGTGTTGGGCTTGTCCTTGTTCTCGTTGCCCAGCACCTACAGGGGGGATGGAAGACGGTCCCTTTATGGAGGATTTCAAGGACTGGTCTCTGCCTTCCTGGAGTGGATTGTTTCCGGTCCTGTCTTTGCCTCACCGCCCCGTCTCTACCACACCACCTTGCACAGTCTGCTTTGGGCATTTCTGTTTCTCAGTGTCGCTCTGTATTTAGTATACTAATAAAAAAATCGAGGCTTTAAATAGAGAAAAAGTAAGTCCCAGTGTCTCGTGTTGGCCCTGTTAGAGAGGGGAGAGTCAAGTGAAGACCTATTTCGTGCGTGCAAGAGAAGTGTCAAGTGAAGCGGGAGGAAAGGAGGGAAGACATTTTTATTTCAATTTTAATTGGCTTCTCTGCTCTTTCTCAGTTCCCTCCAACTCTGACCCAATTTCACCTTTTGTTATAAAGCTCCAGACCTTGATGGAATGGGGGTGGGTAATAGTAGGGGATGGGAGGAGAAGGGAATATAGCAAATTAAATATATTTCATGAGCTATCACTTGGTACAAAATTCATCGGAATCCTAATATTCAAGACTGAAGCCAGACTTTCATTTTTAAAAACCCAGGGTTGTCTTTGTTTGTTTTTGTTGTTGTGTTTGCCCTTTGCAAGGTCGTGATTAAAACTTTGTTTTTCTCTGTTGGTCACAAAACCCTATGCCCCTCAAAAGCACTCACAGAAATCGTTGTGTCACTGTGGGGACCCCAGGCTGGAGGGAGGCCAAGCACAGCTCCATCAGCGAGCTGGCAGGAGTGCAGGGATGTGGCTGGGGCTGGGGGAGTCTGCCGCCTGCATTCTCTGTCCTTTCTGCCCCAGGGAGGGAAAGGGCTGGGGAGCAGAAGGCCAGGGCCCATTGCAGAGTTTGCCAAAGTTTCACAAGGACTTAGAGTAGCAGCCTGTCCTGCAGAAACCCCTTCCCAGGGCTTCCTTGGGCAACAGGGGAGGGGAATGAGGTAGGTGAACAAAAAATTGATCTGTGATGACAACCTGTAAAGGTGTGAAATTATTAATTAAATTTATTAACAATGCAAGTTGCAGAAAGTCCTGCCGGTTACCAACCAGGACCAGCTAGGTTTCTTGTGGGAATGCCTAGGAACCGCCGTTAGGGAGCTGGCTTTGGGCAAAAGGAGCGCACACCCGGCTCAGGGGCTTATGCCAGTCATGTGGGACTCCAGCGCCTGCAGTAGTTCCCTTGAGTGTGGGGCATGATTTCGTCCAAATCATGTAACAACAAGCTGCTTTATGGCAGTGGGGGAGGAGTGCAAGTACCGCATTTCCATTCTGTAACAGTGACTGACCATGGTAGTGTGCACCAGCCCACAGACCAACCGGACAGACAGTGTGAGATCGCAGCAGGGACCCTCAAAGCACTGTGGCTGTGTGTCCATGAGCCCCGAAATCACCGAAGTGAAAAAAAAAAAAAAAAAAGATCAAAGCCACTGGCCACTTTGTCTTGATGGGTTAAAAATTGTTTTGCTTTCTTTTTATTTCCTTAACGGATGTTTGATCACTGAATTAATGAATCTGCTCTCTGTTCCCTTTTGGTTTGACGCAGCTGTAAATTTCTGGAGGAGAATCCTGGGGTGAATACTCTAGACAGTTGTTTGTTTTGGGGCAGCTGAAGACTACGGAGACAGAAAAATGAAAAAGAAATAGAGGTGACCAGAAGTGGGGCAAGGTCAGAACCATTGAGGGGCAGTGGCTAAGGGACCAGGACAAAATTGAAATTGTGGCAAAGATAATTTTCGAGATTCATGGCTTCTGGAAAGGAACGTATACCACAGTCTCAGGTGTCTTACAAAAATATTTTGAAGTTCTTATGACTTACATAGAATACTTAATAAATGCATACTTTTAATATTACTATGCGGCCGGGCGCGGTGGCTCACGCCTGTAATCCTAGCACTCTGGGAGGCCGAGGTGGGCGGATCGTTTGAGCTCAGGAGTTCGAGACCAGCCTGAGCAAGAGCGAGACCCCACCTCTACTAAAAATAGAAAGAAATTATATGGACAGCTAAAAAAAATATATATAGAAAAAATTAGCCGGGCATGGTGGTGCATGCCTGTAGTCCCAGCTACTCGGGAGGCTGAGGCAGGAGGATCGCTTGAGCCCAGGAGTTTGAGGTTGCTGTGAGCTAGGCTGACGCCATGGCACTCACTCTAGCCTGGGCAACAGAGCGAGACTCTGTCTCAAAAAAAAAAAAAAAAAAAAAAAAAAATTACTATGCACCATTTTAAATTGAAACGGGTTTATGGAGGTTTAATAGGATAGTCACTTTGAGTGGGTGGGGTAGAGAGCGTGATAAAGATAACGATTTATCTGAGCTCTGAGAAAGACCCCTGGGAAAGGTACTTCACTGTGTAGGATTAATCATCTCTAAAATCTCAAGTTCATTTGCATATATTTCTGAGAGACACTGAGCCACATTCTTTCCTCACAAGCTCCATTTGTTCAGTTTGCTGACACCGAGTCTACAAGGCTATTGTCGTGATGGTACTTAAAGCCCACTCTGGTTGGGTGGAACATCCTTTGAAATTTTCTTATACCTACTTTTCGCAGAATGTGTACAATGAGGAAAATTCATTTCCTTCCTGTCGAGAAAAGTTAATGATCATTTTCCATTATATTAAAATATTACCCATTGTTATGACTTCAGTTTAATGTTCCTGTAGAAATCTCCACGTTTTGAGGAGTTCAGCAACACCAAGGCCGAGGCACCCACATGTTGTTTCAGAGTTTCTCTTTAAAAATGGGTTGTTTCACATGAGTTATGACAAAAAAAAAATGGCAAATCACACCATTTCAGGGGAATTAGTAGGTAATTATATATTTTTAAAAATCCCTCTTAGCATGAAAATCCAAATTTTTAACAATGTTGTCTCCAGAATATAATTATAATGCCACATTGAATCTCTGAACCAGAAATAAGAGACTTCCTTTAAGATATAATAAATACTTTAAGTCTTGGGACAATGTTTATCTTTCAGAAAGATGAAAAGTAGAATTACAGGCTATTACTACATTGTAATTCCTTGAGTAGTTTCATTTGTTGCATTTTTTTTTTTTTTTAATTTCCATCCTACTCAGAAGGTTCAGTGTTGTGTCCAAAGAGGATGAGGAACAATCAGGACTTAGACTGAAAAAGCAGAGTGGCCTCAGAAGATTCCTAGGCTCCACAAGTCAGGAGATGTTGTTTCTCCTGGTATTTTGGCAGATGTAAGATCGCCAGAACCAGAATTTGAGCAATGTGAAGGAGACTGTAGCAGGAAGAAAGGCAGAGGAAAAACAAGGTGGAATCTTAAGGGAGAGTGAGATACTTTTGGGGAGAAGGGAGGGTAGCCTGGAATTCATTCAAACAGCTCAAGGGAGGCAAATCCATTAGTTCACTAGAGCTGTCCTAGCAAACCGCCACAGACTGGCTCAGATAACAGAAATGCATCCTCACAGTTCTGGAGGCTGGACGTGCCAGAGGAAGGCACTAGCAGGGCTGCTTTCCTCTGAGGCCTCTCCTGTGGGTTGCAGGCAGCTGCCCTCTTGTCGCCTCTCCTCATGGTCGTCCCTCTGTGCGCATGTGCCCTGGTATCTCTCCTTCTTAAAAGGACACCAGTCACATTAGATTGGGGCCCAAGCTAATGGCCTCAGTTTACCTTAATCATCCTTTTGAGGACTCGATGTCCAAATACAGTCAAATAGAGTCGCTTGAATTAGCTCCCACTCATTAGACCACCCATTAATTACCTCTTTAAAGACACTACCTCCAAATACAGTCACATTCTGAGGTCCTGGGGGTTGGGACTGCAACAATTTTGGAGGGACACAATCCAGCCCACAACATCTTCCAAACATTATTTTTTTAAATGTGAGAACTGCGTGGTGTATCTGTGGTGGACAGATGTCAACTGTCTCCAAAGTCTTAAATATAAGGAGGAGTAAAAGGAGGTGAAAGTTAGCTCCTTTGGGATACTTGAGGCTCTGAAAATTGGAAGGGTCCAATTTCATTTTGATTGACCTGTTTTTTTAATTTTGTTATGAAAATTTCAGATATGCACAAAATAGAGAGGATAGTACAATTAAGTGTCCCATGTTCATCCACCAGATTCAACAATTGTCATGATTTTGATCCTCCTGCGTAATCCAGCCTCTCCTTTCTTCTCTTTTTTTCTTTTTCTCTTGTGAAGTGTTTTAAAGTAAATCTTGAGTATTGGGTCATTTTACCCTGCATCTCTTAAATGTAGGTATTTAAGTATGCATGTCTTATGATGCCATTGTCATGCCTAAACACTGTCATTTCTTGCTCTCACTTTACTCCCAATTCAAATTTTCCTCTTCTTGTCTCTCTCTCTCTCTCTCTCTCTCTCTCTCTATGTATATATATATATATATATATATAAAAAATTATGTGAAACAAGATCCAAACAAGGTTATTATTACATTTACATTTGGTTGTTAATAGACCATTTATTTTGGGAAAACAGCATTTCTTTCCTGAGACTGCATCATTCAGAACATCCTATAAGTTATTTACTTTTACTTGGAAAGGGTCCTAAATACCAGGAATAAGCTCTCCCTCCGGGCCTGGGTAGAATTGCTTATCCTGTAATGCCTTGATGGATGCTGTGTGTGTACCTGGAGAGTGGTCAGCCTTACTAAATAGAAAATTATGCTTTCTTTTTGTTTAAATAATACCTGAGTTTCTATGAGTAGTCATTATATTAGACTCTCTAAAATTTCATTTTATCTTAGAAAGCATTTCTCATACAAAACACAGAAGTAACAGGCATCTTTAGATATTCCAGTCTCTTTAAGGTCACCCACACATAAGCTGGATTTCAGCTGCCCCTGCCACCTTTGGGATAATAAGATAAACTTGCTTCAAAGCCAATTCCACCACCCATCAAAATCCAAAGTTCTCACTGTGGTTCCCATGACTGTCCAGGGCTGCCCTCCTTTGGGGCTGCTCCCCTCTGATGCTGCAATCCTGGGTGCTGCCTCTACTTCACCCACATCCACCAGACACAAAACTCGGCTCCTTCCAGCGTTTCCCAAGCCTCCACTCATACCCAGCATTTTGTGAGCTCTGGGAGACAGAGCCACGGAGAGGAGCTCACCTCACATGGCACACAGCCTTTCCCCCTTGCTGGTCTCCCTCTCACCCTCACCCACCCACTTCCCCTCACTCTCTTTTCTTTTCTTGCTCTCCCTCTTACAAGAATGACAAATTCTTCTCTTTAGCTCACACAGAGCAGTTTAATAATAACTTTTCTAGCTTGAATATACTCTTGGGTCTCACCCTCCACCCAAAATGACTTGCTAAAGTACATCTTCATCCGAATATATTCAGGGCTCTCTTTAAGAGAAATTGTGGTGAATGCAATTTTCTCTGCTTCATTAGAAGTATACAACAGTCAGCCCCGATTTCTGATCCAGTCCCCCTGCTCATCCTACACATTCATAACACTGTGCTGGGGGCATCTCCCTGAATTCCTTCATCTCACAGAGAAGAGCACCAGGAACACTGCTTGCCTGGTGCAGCCACAGCTATTCAGAAAAGAGCAGCAGGGTTATGCAAAGTGATGCCACCCACACGCAAAGACTTTTTTTTATTTCATTGAAATACAACACTCCCCAGGTGCAAAAGCTTAGCCCCCGCACCCCGTACACAACTCTCATCACCCGCAAGGTAAATCTATGGCTGAAGTCCAATTATTTAAACCTGCCTCTTTCTGATGCCCAAGTTTTCTCAACTCACAGTCAGTATTTCTGCAGCCAAGGAATTCTCACTTGCCACAGAGAAAAAAATTCTCTGAATATTTGTGTCTCATCCAATTCAGCAGATCACAAAGGATAAATGGGCACACTCTCTTTGAACTTGGCTTCAGGAGTATGTCCATCAATCCAACCAATCCCAGCTGCCAGAGACTGTAGAATCCATCAACCTGGGACCCAATTCCAGCCTGGCATCTCGAATCTGCTTACCATTCCCCCCCCCCCCCCGCACATGCGAAGGGATGGTCGAGGCTCTTTTTGTTTTCCTTCCTTAATGTCCTTCTGTCACTTTCCTTAGCCCCCAATCCTCTTGAACTTGCACGCCCTTCCCTAGGACTCAAATACCAGATGGCATCCCATTATTAGACGAAAGCTCTCCAAACGAGTGAGGTATTGACTCTGAGTGTGAGTGCACTCGAGCTATGCAACATTTTCAACTCCTCCAAGCTGCCTAAAGTGCAGAAATACACCTCGTGGATCAGATGCGTGCACACAATGATTCCTGAGAGATGCCCAGATTCTCATCGGTAGCCACAGAGGCACAAGCTCCTGATGCTCAGTCCTTGGAATAAAAGAATCGTAACATCTTAATTTTTCCCTCTCTGAGCTACTGAGTCAGCCATTTTTGTTACATTTCAGAACTTCTTGTCAAGAAAATACATCTCCTCTCTGACCAAGCATTCCCCTGGGTCCATTTGCAAAAGGATATTCTGATGGGTACAATATTTGAATACCACTGCATTTCCATTATACCTGCCTCATTATCTTACAGGAATCTGTCTGTCCTTTGTTTGGAAATGTGTTTATTGTGAAGCCTGGTAAATCTCAGGTGAAAATAGTAGATTTATGAGCTGTCCTCCAGTGCCTGTCTGCTTCCTTCTAAGGCCACAACCCCAAAAGATTAGTCACTGAAACGTGTTTTGGTGTCAACTCTGAAATTCTGCTTTTTAAGAACGTTTCATAATGAAACCTTGGAAATAGCACGGGGAGGTTTTGCTCCTGACATACCCCAGAAGGTCACATGCTCTAATTCAGATTATAGGGACACTAATCATATTCAGTGTGTGAGTAGAGAGGCTTAGAGTTGGAGATGACACCATCATTTGCATAGGAAGTAAAACTGAAGGACCATTAATTTTATAGCATTAATTGAAGAGCAGAAGTGTTAGACCTCTATAATTATCTTCAGTGAATACATTTCAAAGACGTCTTCACAAATGAGGCTTGTGTGTGTGAATGTGTGAGGGTATCGATACAAAGAGCAAAGTGAAGGCTCCACTGTGTCCCCCTTCAAGATGCACAGATTAGAGAATCATTAAGTTAAAAGCTTAACTCTACTCTGAATTGCTTCCTCTGTGTGAAAACAAGATGTGCGTGGATTCTAGGCTCCCGGGAGGATGTTCTGCCCAGAAGGAGGATGCCCAGACTGCATGCCACATTTCATCCCCGCAGCTCTGGAGGTGGGCAAGGTCCCCATATGTCCTCCCAACACCCATGCTCTCACGTCTAGGACCCCCACCAGGACCTGGCATCCCTATTTGTCCTGATTTTACCCTTCTAGAATATTCTTCCTATAGTCTAAATGTACCAGTCCCATACATTGTTCCCACAGGTCAAACTCTCAGCTAAATGGCTATAGATCCAAATAGGTAATCACGCTGCAATGTTAGTCATCTTAGTGTTTTGCAGCCCAAGGTTAGCATAGAAAGTAGCATTTCTGGAGATTTAAACTGAAAATCATAGAAATTGTTGGAGTGATTTACTAGTTTTGTAGCCAAATAAACAAATAAGAATAAAGGGTTTGGCTTTGGGGTGTTTTTTTTTTTTTTTGGATGGGGAAGAAACAACTGGAAGAAGCAGCTCGCTCCATGAACCCGGGCAACACAACACCAGCGTCAGAAGCAGCGGTCACAGCCATGATGGCCCATCTTCGTTTCTGCCTCAGTAATGAAGGGTGGATGGAATAGGCATTGGGAACAGAGGGACAGGGTGAAAAGTTAGTGCAGCCCCAGGTTTAAGAGCTACTTGGGAGTTTTGATAATTATCCTGACATGCAAGACTCATCGCTTTAAAAAATATGAGCCTCCTCTGAACCTTAGAGTCACAGAATCTCCCTGGTGTATAATTGAGGGTTCCTAGGGGGAAGGTTGGAAGCCACCAGTGTAAATCAAGTAAGGCATTAGCTAATGAGGCAACACGATGCACACACTCAGTCTAAATGCCCCTGTCTCCAGAGGCCCTGCAGGAGCGACAATACCAGTGGGAATTTCAGGTACCACTATACTCAGATGGAGGGCAAACTTGGGGGCATAGAGGTCTTTTAAGAAATCTTCTGCTAGGGAACATCATCTAACTTTTTGTGAAGCTTCTTTAGGTATAAGGGGCTTACCCAGGATGATGAAGGCTTCCTCTAAATTCCTATATACCTCACAGCTCAATTTGCTCTTCATTTCATGCTTCATTTACTTAGTTTGGTACTAGACTTTTTTCTTTTTACTACTTTCTTGAGATAGATTTCATATGCAATAAACTTTACATATTTAAAGTGTACAATTTGATGTGTTTGGACATATATGTGTACACACACACACACACACACACACACATTTGTGAAACCAAGATAGCAAGCATTTCTATCACCTCCAAAAGTTTTCTTGAGTCCCTTTGTAATTCCTCCCTCCCTCACCCTTGTCCCCTGCAACCACCGATCTTTTTTCTGTCACTGTGGGTCAGTGTGCATTTCTTGGAATTTTTATGTAAATGGAAACATTTAATACATACCCTTCTTTTGTCAGGCTTCTTTCCTTCAGCTGCCCTGTATTCCTTGGCACTCTGCTAGGGACATTTCCTCTCCAATGCTAGAAATGGCCTCATGTGCCGGGATGATCTGTGATGTGACAAGATATGTATGTTGCAGATAAAGTGAGCATCGGGTTATATATATATATGTAAATATATATATATATATATAAAGTTATATATATATATAACTTTTTTTCTGAGACATTCAAGGAACTGTGTAATAGGAGGCCCCACTTACTGGTTTAAAAAAGGAGTACGATTTTATTTTTTGGAAGATGCACTAATTCTTGTAGTTTTTTCTTGTTCTGTGATTGAAATTCCAAGGGCTTAAGGGAGCTTTCTTCAAAACAGTCCAGGCACCATGGTGTGGAACATCCTGATTTCATTTTATTACTTCAATGAAGGGGCACATCGGCTTTCTGTGTGGAATGTAAACTGAGGTGATACACCTGTGAGTGACAATGTTTACTTCGTGCTTGTTTTTCTAACAGCCCATTGAAGGAACAGGAAATACCAAGTGGAGGGAATTGGACTAAGTGACCTCTAAGACCCTCCATTGTCTGTGACTCCATCTCAGAGGCTGAACAACTCACCTGAAGGTCACTACAGAAGTCACACTATGCTGAAGTCTGCTTAGGTGTTGCAGGTCAGACTCCTGGGGTTGCAAGTGTCAGAAACTTAACAAAAAGTAATGGAAGTCAAAACCAAATAAACCTGTGAAATTTGGGGGCTCACACAGTTGAAATTCCTGGGGTGGGCTGGATTGGATCCAGGGGCTTAAACACGTCGGTGCCCACACTCCCTCTGTCTCTCAGCTCCGACTTCCTTTATGTTGAGTTTATTCCCAGGCAGTTCTGTCTGCGTGGCGACCCCCAGCATTTCCAGGCAAACATCCTGCCACTTCAAGCCTAGGAGTTTCTCCACCCAATATCCCAATCAAAGGCTGAGTTTTAGTGCACCAACTTGGGCTGCATGACCATTCCCAAAGCACGGGATGGAATATGCCGGTGGGCCAGTGCTGTGCTGTGTATTCACCCATGGCTGGGGCCTGGGAGGGAAGACAGTCCCACCAAGCACATGACTGACATGAGGAGAATTCCCACCGAAGTAGAAACACTATTACCAAAAGAAAGGGGAACACATGCTGAGCACATAACAAAAGGTACCAAATTAGAGTTGTTTTCTTACTGCATTGTATAAAACTCACATGGCTCCTTCCTCAAAATGTGGGCTGTTCTCAAGCACACCATTGTCTCTATCTACTCTTTCATTTTTCTCCTGAGTATGGACATATGCACAACATGAAAAAACAAATCGGCCAGGCACAATGGCTCATACCTGAAATCCCAGCACTTTCAGAGGCCAAGATGGAAGGATCTTTGAGGCCAGAAGTTCAAGACCAGCCTGGGCAACATAGCAAGACCTTGTCTCTATAAAAAATAAACTTAGGTGGGCATGGTGGCATACAGCTGTAGGCATAGCTACTTGGGAGGCTGAGGCAGGAGGATCACTTGAGCCCAGGAGTTTGAGGCTACAGAGAGCTATGATCACACCCACCGCACTGCAGCCTACATGACAGAGTGAGACTCTGTCTCAAAAAAAAAAAAAAATTATAAGAAAGATTATTCTACATTTCCAAGATTGGGAAACTATGATATCTCACTCAAGGATGTCAAAGATCCTAGTAAAAGTGAGGAATTTGGGTGTCAGTGTCCGGGGTACTTGACTTCCTGAGGACTCACTTGCCTCCCATGTGCAATGGGGACAAATAATTCTTTCCTTTCCAGGCATGGGGGTAAGTTTCCAGCAGATCATCTCTGGAAGTCTCACCTTTCTCAGATTCTGTTCATGATTTCATATGTACTGGCAAGTTGATATAATAGATTACTTAAAAGTAAACAATCTCACTTTAATTAAAAGTGGGAGAGAACCACATATGGTGTGGACATTATTCATGCTTCGAACATCTTCCTATATTGTTGCACTTTCCCACCTGTGACCCCTGCCATTCCCTAAATTGAAGCTGGAAATTTTGTTCCCGAACTTTTCCTATAAGCTAGGGCACAGTTATAGGACCAGGACCTAAAATCAAACATATCTTTGTGAGATTTAAGTTTAGAAGAGAGTGACATGAAGAAATGTTGCATAATCTTTACACCGGGGAGAGTGGTGGAGAGGCAGTCATCTTTCAGAAGAAGGTGGCAGAGGTTCTACTGGAGATGTCCTGTGCCCAGTGTCAGCCAAGTGAGCCACAGTCCTGCACTAGCAACTGGAACAGGAGGGTCTCTACTGGAGCAGGCTTGTGGTGTCATTTAGACGTTGTTTATAGTTCCATAGCCTCTATATCTAATCTTCTGGCTCTCTGTGAACTGCTTGATGTGGTTAATATATTACACATCTGCACATCTTAGCTAAGATGGGCTCTGTTGTTTGCAACTAAGAACCCTTTGACCAATATAGAAATTGATCTCAGGAGTGGTTTTAGGCCACAAACACATAAAGAAATGGGCATTTAGTATTGGTTTTCTAGACTTTTGGGTAAGAAGGCAGTGAAAAACCCAGGTGGCATTAGAGAATGGTTATAATAGAGTATTTAAATATTCTCCTGTGGTTACCTGTGAAAGCAAGCCTTGGGGGATACAGTGGCACAAGGAATTTAAACAATATGAATGACATGAATAATTCAAGGGTTACTTCTAACTATACTGGAGAGCTTAGATTTTCTGCTCAGGGCATGGTCAGACATAGAAGACTCTCCCATCCTTTAAATAGCCAAAGCCTAAGTTTGATCCTGATGGAGCTGCCAAATTACAGGTCAGTGGAAATCATAGCCTTATCAAGTCTCTTATGTCAGAGTTAGTGCCTTAATAGAGAAGAAAGGGACCTTGAGAATTTAAATTAAGGGCATATAAGAAGCTTCCAGTGATTCAGAACATCCTGAATTCTCACTGGTCCTAGCACCTAGTCCATCACCAAGAAGCAACTGGACTTGCAGAATGATGAAAATACCTATGGAAGTCTCAGTTGTGGTGCCTGCTGGGAGACAACACCTCACGAGTCTGTGGATAAGGTACATTCTCTGAACCCTGATAAATTCATGGTACTATTTGCCTTTCTATAATCAAAGTGCATAAGATTCAGAATCGAAGGGTGGAAACAGGAGGGACACATCTCAATATTACATCTATCAGCCGTCTTGCAAAAGTTGCTTTCAATCCCTACATTCTGGGCTCTGCCAACTTAAAGATCTTAATGCCCAAGAGAAGAATGGTTCCACCAGGAACATGGAATGGAATGTTTCCACTGAATTAGAAAACAGGGCTCTTTCTTGTCAAGAGGAGGCTATTTTGGCCTTTTCATGTCACTAGAATATCAAGCAATAAAGGGGTTTTCAGCGTTGACTGGGGCAATTGATTCCGATTAAGAAGGCAAAATAGTGTAGTTTATACCATTTTGTACAGGGAATATTTCTGGAACCCAGGAGATACTTCTGAGCACCTGTGTGTATTGTCATGTCCAGTGGTGAAACTCAATGGAAGACTCTAGCAACCACACACAAGAAGGACCATCAAAAGGAATTATCTTCCACAAATGAGGGTTGTGAGAGTTACCTTATCAGTTAAAGAACCCTAACCCTTACCCTAACCTTACAGGTGGCTTCTGAAGGCAAAAAGAGCATGGCATGATTGTGGAGGAAGGATGTCATAAAAATCATCCAAATACACATGATCACTTGCAGAAATGACAGCATAGACACTAATTTTTCTTCATTGTTATGTATATATACTGATTATTCTTTTTTCTCTCTCTCTCTTTTTCTGCTTCCCTCCCATTTTTATGGAGTGGTAACTAGCTACATTTTAGTGTCTGGACTACAGAACACCGAGATGGGATTTTAACTGAACTGGAGAAGGTGAACATCCTTTGGGGACCTGACCTTGGAGTGGAGCTCAATGTGGAAACTGCCCCTCATTCAAGGACAGAGTGTGCATATCTTTCAGTTGTACAAGAAACACTTGCATGATGTTAGGTGGAAGCCCCTTTTGTTCTTGTTTTTGATTGTAGCTGTTGTTTAGAATTTTAGTATGCAAGAAGGTTTCTAGGGCCACCGGGCAGCCAAAAAGTAGATGTAGTGGGCATATTTTATCTTGTGGGTCACCATTTACCTTTTGAACATCCCTTCAATGTTTGGGAGGTCTTGCACCTTCCCAAGGCAGAGGTTAGACACCTGCTTTCCAAGCTTCCTGCACAGCAAGAGATGAGCCATGTGACTAGATGCGCCCATGAGAGTTCATTTTGAAAGAGAATGTCATGAAAAAGGTGATGCCGTGAAGGGCACATTCTGTTAAGGGGGCAGAGACCCACCCAGCTCTCAAAGGCAGCAGGGCCAGAGGTCCTGGCCATGGTATCTCAGGCCATGTTGGTGGAGGATCTATGACATCTGCCCCATGCAGTGGTCTGGCAGTGTAGCCCGGGCACTGCTCCTGTCTGCAAACCCTCCTAGCTTGATCCTTGAGCCTCCTAGAAATTCCTTGAGCTGCCACAGATTATTCTTTACCAAACTCCCTTTCCTGCTCAACTGGCTAGGTTTGTTGTTCGCAACTAGGGACCCTCCCTGATACCTAGAGAAGCTTTCCCTGCCTGTCACAGCCAGTCCTAAAAAGCACAAAAAAGGGAATCTTCTTTTTCTGCAGATGTTGGCATATCCCAGTTGTCCCTGGCTCAAAACCCTGAATACACACCAGGTAAAGGAAAGTGGTTCAACTTAAACAGTCCTTTACACAAAGGGACATTAGCACAGCTGCGGTTTGCCTAGAAAACTTAAGAGTGGCCCATAAAGGAAAAGCCCATCTGTTTGGGGACACTAAATCTGCCTGTAGTCCACAGGATATCACACACCCAAAGCAGGGACTCTAACTGCGAAGCCTAATTCTATAGACAAATTGTATTTGCCCCTTATGGCAGCCTAGTGGGATGCATGGCTGTGTGCAGGGGACTGTTGATTGGATTAGTTGGTGGCTGTTACACGTTAACAGGTTTGCAATGTAGTTTTACTAAATCTAAGTTTCATATTGGCATTGAAGAAAATTTTGAACAGCTTATCCCAAAAGAACACAGAATGTATTTTCCTTTCAAAACTCAAGGAAAGTCCTTCAAAGGGACCTCAAGATTTCTAGCCAAGAAGAATATGCCATAAACCAGCATTCTAAGCATGTCTAGTTAAGATATCACCTATCAGGCATTCATAACAATTGTGATCATTTGTGTTAAAAATAAGGACTGTATAGGTGTTAGTTAAGTTGTCCAGTCTTCAAAACTCATGTCTTCATGGTTTACTGAACTAAAAATGATGAGAATTATCAAAAGAATAGTTTGCTCCCTCACTACTCACATGTACAAACTATCTTTCCTTTACAGCCCATTCTAATACAAGTGCCCAACATCCCCCTGCTCTGCTGATACCATATGGTGTTGATGTAGGTTTATTTAGGTTCTGTGTTATCTGGGGAACTGAAAATTGACTGGGGAGTTAGGCAGGCTCTTATCTCCTGCTGGCTTCTTTGCTTGCTTATACTGCACTTTAAATAAATCACTCAACCTCTGAGCCTCTGTTTTCCCATTTAGAGAATGGGATCAGTGATGTCTACTTTGCAAGCTCTTGGGAAGCCAGGAATGGCAAGGTTCTATTGTTTCCTGGGAGGCTGCTGAATGCAAACACAGTTTGTGAGAAGGTAGCAACTGCCTGCAAAAGAAAGATACTGGCTTTCCCTAGACTCATTATTCAGGGAGCTCAAAAGCAGGAGCCTCCCTTTTTCACATTTCCCTCCAGAGAATTTCCTGTTATTTCCCTGGTATTAATTGATGGTGGGCACCCACATTCTGGATTCTCAAAGGGAAAAATTGCTTCTCTCTTGACGTTGCTTATTTTCTTTTTCATTTGTTTTGTTTGCTTAGGAGAGGTAAGAAGGGAACGTGGCTTTTGAGGTTAATTGTGTGGATTCCTAGGTCCACGCGTGGGATGGTCAGGCTAAGCTCTACTTGCTTTTCTTTCTGCAGAGCTTTCCTTGCAGGAGAGGTTTTGGGCAAGAGGCAGAAAAGGCATCTCCAAGTCAGCTCTCTATCATAACAGGTTTGCCTAGGAGGCATGATGCCATCCATAGTAGTTAAGGTGACACCAAATTTCTGTAACGAAGAGATCCAACCTTACCGTGACCCACTGAGAAAGCTCTTACTCTCTCAGGTAACAGTCCCGATGGGAGCCAGGGTGGCAGCCAGCTCTTCTCCTATCATTTCGAGACCCAGGTTTCTTCCATCTTAATGTTCTGTCATCCCATGTGCAATTCTACTCAACGCACACGGTGAAATACCACTTAGGCCAATGTGGGGTGCCGGACACTTCACTAGGTTGGCGTGTTTGGCTGGAGCCTCCCAGTTAAGAGCACCTGAAGCATAACAACCGCCCTGTGCTCCTTCCTATAAACACTGTTCAGCCACTTTTTGTCAGTTTTCCAAGTCACATTGATTTCAACAGTGAGGTGATTCTGCAAAAATACTCAACAGTGATGAGTCTACACCAAGGGGAATGTTTCATCACTTCTTGAGACGCCTGTCTGTTTTGATGGAAGTAGAAACAGTTCCCAAGTTGTTCCGGTGATGTTTGGCTCCCCTTATGAGCGGGACCTTGGGCCGCTGTCCCTCAGGCCCACCTCTGCCCACCGTTGAATGCCCTCAACCCAGCTCCTCCGAGGCCTGAAGATGCGCACATGCTGCCTGCCGTGAGGGGCTCTGCGCTGGGGAGGACTCAGACCAGTGGAGGCTGAGCACGGCTCGTGGTGACAAGGGCCCTCAGGAGGGGACACGCAGGTAGCCAGAAGCACAGAGGAGGGGTAAAGTTGCCCAGGGAGAAGGGAGGTCTCATGTGAGTACAAGGTAGCCAGATAAAGAAAGACTGGGCCTAGAGGGAAGAGTGTCAGACAGAGAGAGAGAGAAACATTCACAGAGCAGGGAGGGAAAGTACGGCAGATCCCAACAGTAACTCTTAGAATGACTGCAGTGAAGACGACCAGGGGAGCAGGTGACGAGAACTGAGCTAGAGAAACACGCAAGGGCCAGTCTCTAATGAGCTCTGAATTGCCATCTAGGGGGACAGGACCCGATCCTGATGGCAGTGGGAAAGCACCAAAAACATCTTTCAAGGGTATATTATGAACTGACTGGTGTGGCAGGAAGATCACTCACAGCCACGAAGAAAGGATGTTTCTGAATGTGTGGTCTCAGATGCGCCAGCAACAGATTCACCTGCGGTGCCAATTAACATTGCAGAGTCTCGGTCCCTGTCTCCCCTCTGCTGAATCAGAATCCTGAGGGGTGAACCCCGCGAGCCTGCACTCATGCATAGGATGTTCTCAAAGTGATTCGGATGCCTTCTAGATACTTGAATGTCAGTGGTGGCAATTATTTTAGTGCTGAGAGCCAGACAGTGGGACAACCAGTCCTAGGGACACAGAAGGAGTCTAATGTGGTGGCAGATGCTGACGGGGAGCGTGGGGAAGCTGTAATCCTTGGCATGGGAATTGGGGATTCTGACTCTTTGAGAAAACTTTGATCCTGGGAAACCATTGCTGTGAGTCCTTCCCCACAGAGGCAAACGCAGCAAAGTCTGGTAGAAGAAGATAAGGAATAGCTGTCCCTCCTCCAAGTGGGCCACAGACACTCAAGGAGCCGGTTCACAGGATGTGGATGTGACGGGACACAGGCTGTAAAAATAGATGACACTGCAGGCCAGGACAGTTTGCATCTGGGAGCATTGATTGGTGGGTTCCAGCAATACGCTGCACCTTCTGGCATTTTTTATTTGTTTGTCTTTTAACTAAGTAAACTCAATATTCATCCTATGGCTTAGAAAGTTGACACTGACAAGGACAGAGACACTTTGATTGGTGCATCTGCAGTTCGCCTGCACCAAACAAAGGTCAAAACACTCCTCTCGGCTGACCAGGCTTGGAATCAGTAAGCAGCGTCTGCAGGATTTGAAGGCATCAGGCATTCAGACTGTTGAAGCCTGGACGAGAGGAGTCACAGGAGCCTTCATTATTCTCTCCTGCAGCTGAAATCACCATCACCTGCATTTCTGCAGCGAGCATTGTTTTCGTTTTTCTGTATTTTCCACGTGGGTAGGTTATTTTAGCATACATGTTGTAATTTTCCTTGGCTGGGAACCCAAAGCCAGTGGGGGGCAAACCCAGGAATAGAACCCAACCTTCTCACCCCCGGCCTATGACTCCAAAACTGCCCAGCTGTCTCATACCACGAGTGACCTTTTCCTAAAAAACAGGAGACCAGAGACCTATCATAAAGGGAGGCTTTCCAGAATATAGTTCTGCCCTGTAAGCAATATTCACCATACTCAGAACCTGGTTTAAACTAAGAAAATTCTATTGGGTTCTGCATTAGTCAGGGCAATGGTAGTTGTTATAAATAAATAAATACACCCCCAAATTGCAGTGATGTGACAAAATGCAAGTTTCTTTCTTCCTCATGTAACAGTTCAGTGCAGGTGTTCTTGGTTGGCAATTGATGGGGTGGGGGAAGGGCTCTGCTTCACATAGTCATTTAAGGATTCAGGATGACAGAGCCTTGGCTGCCTTCAGCCCTTGGCTTCCAAGGTCACTCTGGGCACTCCCCAGCCAGCAGAAAGGGAAACGTGGAGGATGGAGCATGGAAGTGTTGAAGTCCAGGCCTGGAAGTGGTACACATCCCTTTTAGAATACCCACTGCAATGAAAACAGTTCCCTGGCCATACCAAACTATAATGAAAGGGACATTGGAAAATAGAGGTCAAACAAATTATGGTGAGCAAGAAGAAATTCCTAGCAATCTGTGGACCAAGACGGGGAGCTTCCTGGAATAGGTGTGGCAAAAGCCAGAGAATTCTGGCAAGGGTCTCTTTTCATTTCATTACCTGCCATTTCTAATTTATTTGTGCACTATCTAGCCCACAAGCATCTATTAAGCTCTTGCTGTATATCAGATATTGGGCTAAATGCTTTTAGAGGACTTGAGGCATACGAGACTTGGTCTCTACCCTCAAGGAAGTCACAGAATAATGGGAGGAACAGACAAAAACAATCCCGAACAGTGTAGTACTTGCTGTAAGGGAGAAGTATATAAAGAATTACACAAGCATACAGCAAAAAGGTTCACCTAGGTGAGGCTCAAAGATAGTTAAAGAGCTTTTCAGACCAAAAAGGAAGGAAAGAGCAATTTCAGATAGGGAATAGCATTGGCAAAAGCATAGCGGTATGAAAGAGCAGGGAATATCCAGAAAACGGAATTTGGTGTGCGTGACGGGTAAAGCACAGGGTGAGGAGAGAGACACAGGCAGAGAGATGGGCTAGTACTAGATTAGAAAAGAACTTGTAAGCCTGCAACATATTTTTGGTGTTTACCCTTAAACCAATGATTCTCCCTTTCTCCAATTATACACTATTTCCCTCCTTGTTTTTCTTAGATACCCAGTTCAAATTTTTGTTTCATGTATATATTGTGCCCTGTCTCCGAGTATTCTGGAATAAGGCTGACAGTACAGCTGGATTCCAGGACTCACATTATGTCATCAGGACTCAGTTTCTCTCCATCTCTAGGCTGCGCCCTCAGCCATGTTTGCTGAGTTAGCGCCGCAGGAATCTAGGGGGAAACTCCTGAAACTAATAAATGGTATTGAAACTATGCGCAATCATATAAAAAAATTAAAAATATAAAAGAACACTGAAATCTTCACAACCTTACACCTTATTCAAAAATTGACTCAAAACTGATCATAGATATAAATGTAAACTATAAAAAAGAAGTTAGAAAATATAGGATAAAACTTCCTATATTTTCCCATGTTACAAACTTCTCTATATTATGAACTATAGTTAGGCAAAAAGTTCTTAAACATCTCACCAAAAACATAATCAATAAAACTAAAAATTAATAAATTACATTTCATCAAAATTAAAAACTTTTGTTCTGCAAAGCCACCATTGAGAGAATGAAAAGACAAGCTACAGATTGGATGAAAATATTTACAAATCACAAATCTGACACTGGACTTGTATCTAGAGTATGTAAATAATTCTCCAAATTCAACAAGCAAGCAAGCAATTAAAAAGTCGGCAAAGACTTGAGCAGACACTTTACTTTTGAGGGGAATACAAATTATCATAAAACCATGACATGCCACAGCATGTCTATGAGAATGGCTTAAAAACAAAATGCAATACCAAGTGCTGGTAAGGGGGAGGAGCAACTGGGATCTCTTATACATTGCTAATGGGAATGAAAAATATTGCAACCACTCTGGAAAACAGTTTGGTAGTTCTTACATAAAGGTAAACAGACATTTACCGTATGTGCCAGCAATCCCACTCCAAATACACTTCAACAAGGTGAATAAATAAACAGAGGTGCATTCTTACAAGGAAATAAAAGAAACAGATGCATCTCAAAGACATGTCAAGTGAAAATCTCTGAAGGTTATACACTATATGATTCCACGTATATGATATTCTTAATCAGATAAAACAGCCGTGATGGAGAACATATCAGTGGTTGCCATCGGCTTGGGTGAGGGGACGGGTGTGACAGAAAACGGAAAGCACAGGGGACTTTGTTGGGGGTCATGGACCTGCTCTGCATCCTGACTGTGGTTGTGGTGGTTACATAAATTTACACATGGGTTAAAATTCATGGAACTGTACACCAAAAAAGAGACAAATTTATAATATGCTAATTTTTTCAAAAACATTTTCTTAAAAGGGTGGGATGGAAAAAATTATGCCTAGACACTTATCTATTTTTAAAGACTGAAAAACCAGAGTACATGAAGAAAAAGGAGACCTGAGAATTCTACTAGCGAAATGAACCTTGCCTTTGAGCGTTGACACCTCCAGAGTGTGACCGTGAAGGGCCCTGCAACCAGGACCGGGCTGTTGTCTCTGTCCAGAGCCTCTCCCAGCCAGGACCATGACGTGCTGAAACAGCAGCTGCTGGGGGGAAGGAAGCGCATTTGTATGCTCACAGCTCGACGTAGCTCTTAACCATTTCTTGAGGTGGAAGGCAGTGGGATAGACTGACCTCCATCCCATGATAACACTACACATCTCGGCCATCACTGGTGAACCAGGTAACTAACCTCACCTTGCCCCAATCTCTGTACACCTGGAAACACTTTCATAAGTGCCACCGCTTTCAAATGCCGAAGCACCTCTGTGAAAGCTGGGGTAGGTATTATTATCTTCCTTTCATGAGGAGCGAACAGGCTGAGAGGTTAAGTGACTTGGCCAAGATCAAGCAGCAGAGGAAAGTCCACAAGTGGGGACCCGGGCTTCCAGCTTATACTCTTCATTCACATGTTCATTCATCCACCTAAAAAATATTTCTTGAGTGCCTACTATATGACGGCGGTGTAGTCTACAATTGCTTAAATTCCATCCAAAAGGAAAAACACATGCATAAATCTTCAAAACAAGGTATGAAATGCCAAAGGCCACACGTGTGGTCAGAGCAGTAAGAGCTGCAGTAGGAATGCTAGTTGTCAAGTGATCAGGGCCGACTTCATGGGAGAAATGAGCTTTGGTCTGAGTATTGAAAGCGGGAGAGAATTTTGAAAAGGTGAGGTTGAGAGAGGGACGTAGCCAAGTCTCCCAAATAGCTCCCGATGATCTTTGTCTCCTGGTACTCTTGCCTTGTGTAGTCTCTTCCCACATCGAATCAAGGCTGCTCATGGGAAGCATAGTGTAGCAGGGGTGACAGAGTGGGACATTTTAGGCCAGATCACAAAGGGCCTATGGCTTAACCTTATCTGTTGAATCATTCGTCCTGGGAGGAGTCAGCCACCCTGTGGTGAAGTCACTCAAGCAGCCCTGAAGAGAGGCTACATGGAGAGGAGCTGAGACATCTTGCCAACAGCCAGCACCAACTTGCCATCCATATGAGTGAGCCAGCATGGGAGTAGATCCTCAAGCTCCAGATAAGTTTCCAGATGTCAGCAAACCTCAACAGACATCTCAGTGCAACTCCATGAGATACCTCAAACCAAATCCACCCAGCTAAGCTGCTCCCCAAAGTCCCAACTCTCAGAAACCATAAGAAGTATTAAAAAAATATTGCTGTTTTAAGCCACCGAGTTTTGGAGTGATTTTTTTACACAGCATTTGGTAGCAATAAAAATATGCACGCCAACTTGCAGAAGAAAGCAAGCACAAGGCAAGTTCGGAAGATAGTCCTCTTAGACCAGGAAGATAGAAGTTCCAGCAAGCTGGGCACAAGGTAGAAAAGACTTGAACAAAGGCAATGGCAGGATGATTGAGAAGAGGAGACAGAAGGGAAAGGTGTCATGAAGAAAGAATTCCCCGGTCACCCCGGGGAATCTACACCTGAACAATTAACAATTCTGCCAATGCTATTAGCAGAAATATCTTAGGGAACATGGAGTGAACTGTCTTTTTAAACCTTAGTTTTCATGCTATGTGACAAACATTGGCTAGTCATTCCCCATACCCATTGACCCTTCTTCCCAAACACAATGCTAGATGACATTTTTCAGCTTTCCTTACAATCCAGTGTGGCTGTGTGTCTGCCTTCTGGAACACAAGCAGCAGTGGCATACAGCACTTCCCAGCCTTGCACCTGAAACCACCTGCATGATCCTTCATCCTCTCTCTTCCTCTTGTGCTGACTCCATGCAGTGGATGGGAAGCCCTAGAGGATGGTAGATCAATAGGGTTAAAGATCGTGGGTTCCCAAATTACCTCACAGAATGTCACCTGCCAAATACCTGCATTCAACAATTCTGTGAATAAGAAATAAATTTCTATTGTATGAAAAAATAAATAAGCTATTAGGACACTATAAAGTGAGTGTATGAAAAAATAGGATGGAGCAAAGTGTGAGCCCAGAACACACATACACACACACACAAACACACACACCCCCCTTAAAGTCCTGGGTAGACTTTGTCAGAGATGCTTGTTAGAGATGAGACACAACATTATGATCTGAGCTTCCTAGTGACCAATGCAAAAAAAGGAAACATGATCAGTGACATGATTCACAGAGACCTTGAGATTTTAAAAGAGAAGAAAGAAAAAAGTTGTTCAGAAAAAGTGTGACTACTTCCAATACTGACATCAATCACAAGTTCTCCCACTGAGTCCTCATAAGAAAGACACAGCATAATGTCATCAACAATGTCTTCAACAATATTCCAGCAGCCAGTAGAACAACTTTCATCAACTCCATTTCTTATTATGTCCTTCAGTGAAGGATAAATAAGTGATAAAATAGCATGATAAAATCCAGTAAGATTCAATTTTGTGGAGTATGAGGAAAGAACAAAATTTAGTGGTTGAGTTAATCAGTTATCTGTTGATCTGGTTGTACTTGATAATATATGTGAATAAATTGTGAATCACTTGAACAACCCCCCTTAATACCAATAGATATTTGGTAAATATATTTGATAAATTGATTCATTAGCAGTTATGTGTATGGTTTTGAGAATGGGAAAAGGCAAGTAGGAGAAGGTCCAAATATCCTAGTGTGACTGCCTTGTGAGCCTGCATCACCTATAAAATCCATCCAGCTGCTTGTGACGGCCATGGTGTGTCAGTATCTCATGTATTTTGCTGTATATTCTCTCAGTGAATTTTCCTGGGGCCATGTAATTAGGAACCCTGACTAGAGAATAAGAAAGGAAGAATAATAGAGTGTAAGCACAATTGTAAAAAGCCATTATGATATGCTCTCAAAGCTAGTAATTACCACTCCAGCTTATCTTGCAAATCACTATTAGTATTTTTATCTGAACTACAACTGTGTCTTGTGATTAGACACAGACTGCTTTTTAGAAAGACCTAACATCTGCCCACAGTTGTATTCCTTTCCAAGCATTCCTTGGAGGAAGAGGAAGAGGATACATACATCAGGGGGATAATTTAATGCTTGTAGTTAAAACCTTAAAAAGGATCCATTGTAAGGAGGGAAAGTTGAAGGGGATGAATTAGAAACATGCAAAACAAATTCTGGTTGTCCTTGTAAAGCAGATCTGGAGATTTGTCTTTAAAGTAGAAGCTTCAAAATTGGCCTTTTGCAAAATAATCATTGTACACCATACTTGGGAAATCAAGACTCTTTTGGAGGACAGGCATGATTTGACAATGGTTGGCTGGGGAAGTGAGGATGGAAGGAATGTGGCAATGTAGGACAGCTCTGAGCCCAGAGACCTGGGGGACTGATTTAGTAACTGTGGGCAGTGAACATTGTCAGTCATTTCATTTAAAGAAAACTAGAGGAAAACTGATCTTTGGTGGTGGTAGAGGTTTCTGCAACAGGGGAAAGTGGTATCACGGCAGTAGTTTGTTAAGTGTTTGGATTTGGGGTGTGGCAGTGGGAGGATGTCTGGAATTAAATGCGCTTAAAATATGAGTTGCACACCATGTCTAGTGACAGTCATTTAGATTCCCCCAGAGTCAGGCAAACTAGCTGTGAATCTGACAACAAGATGGATAAATTATTATCCTGACAACTTCAAATCTGGCAAGAGCTGGAGAACTATTCCAGCGGTAATGACAGAAACAGGTCAGGCTCAGATTGAGCCAGAGCTAAGTAACAAATATTTCTAGTATTTTATGCAAAACACCATTCAACCATTCTTCTTTCAGTTCAGTGAAGCTTAGAAACAATAAGAAACAATATTTATATGACTTTGGAGAAATTCAGGAGAAAGCCTCAAGGATGCCAATATCAGGAGAACCAATGGGTGAAGATGGATTTATGTTAGTATTCTTTTAAGTGCTGCTGTAATCTTAAACTTCAGGTTCTGCCTTCAGAGTGACATAAACCTAATAACCCTTCCCAGCCTTGGAAATATTTCTTCTGCTCCAATCTCCAAGATGACTACTTCTGCTTCAATCTCCTGAACTACTCTGCCCACTTTTAAAGCAATACTTCATGCTTCCTTGCTCCATAGATATAGCAGAGACCTCGGTTGCCTACTCAACATAAAATTTATCCTTTTTCCTTGTAAACAAACTCCGAAACTCGTTTGGCAAGTCATCCTCCTCCACCTGGGCATATGCTTCACTGGACAAGTCATGGCGAGCTTGTCCCTCTTGCCAGTCCTTGCTTAGGAAGAAGCTTGTGGTATCACGCCATGCACCAAGATGTGAGGAGGAATTTATTGAGAGGATTCTAGAACAGGTTTCCCAGCTTTGAAAAAGAAATGCACCAGGAAAAATAGTCATTCTGCTGCTGAACCTCAGCATGGCTCTGCATGCTTGGAACTGGGATAACAATCTTGCAGCCATGAAGGATACTAGTCAAGGAAAAGTCAACTTAGTAACAAGAGCAGAGTAGAGAGATTGAAAGAACCAACACCCTTGTTGACATCAAGGCCACTGAATCAGCCAAGCTGAAGCTCTCCACATTAGGACTTATAAATGTGCTCACTGCTTAAGCAATTTCAACTGCATGTTTTCTACTACTTGCAGCTGAAAGTATGAGAACCGATAAAATACATATTTGTGCACTTTTACTCTTTATTACATTTCATAGTAAACATATTTGTGATTACCCACAGTACCTGCTAAATACCAGGTGTCAGTGAATGGTGGTTTCCTAAAGAGATAAATGCATGGATGGATAGATAAATGTGTGATATCTTAATTCTAGCTGCATTCTCTCGCTCAGTAAATTGCATCACCATCCACCCAGAAATCTCTTCTAGGTACTTCCCTATTTCTCCCCACCCCCCCACAGCCAATCCCTATCTGTAAGTTTTGTTCATTTTGCCTTCTAGACTCATTTCAAATCCATTTCTTTCCATTTCCATGAGCATTCTATTCCAAGCTACTATCATCATTTAATGGCATGAGTACAGTAACCTTCTAACTAGCTTCCTGAACTTTCTTCAAGCTGTTCCCTACACAGCAGTCAAAGGGAATCTTCTCAAAATGCTAAATTTCCTGTGTCCTCCACCTCCATCTTTGATTAAAGGGGTAAAGAAGACAATTCCAAAATGCATAAGATGCCCACAAGGCCTGCATGGTCTGGGCCTTCTATCCCTTTAGGCTACCGCTTGCCCTTGATGCTCTATCCAAACAGGCCTTTTATGTGCCTTGCTTTGCACTTGCTGCTCTGCGTGGCTGTCAGGGTCTCCGCACTGGCAGCCCTGCACTATCACATACGCTGGGTATTCCATCTTCCAATTTTCAGCTTAGTCTTGCCTTTCCCAAGAAATCCTTTCTTCAACCCCCTGAGTAGCTGATTTGCCTTTTTGTATAGTTTGTACCTCTCAGTTATAGATAGGATGACCATCCAAACTGGGACATTTTTAGGAGTAAATGGGAGAGCCATTAATAATTACACTGGGACAATTGGTATAAACTGAGATTGTCCTGGGCTAAGAGAACATTTTCTCATCCTATTCTCTTTTTTGTCCATTAGTATAATCATTTAAAGCCTCCCCCGCATCTCCACGTGGGCAGGGACCATGTCCTTCTTTTTTGCTCACCATCACATTCCCCAGGCCAAGCACAGAGCCAGATTCAATAAGAGATGCTCAATAAACATTTGTTGGAGGGACACAGGAAAAAATGAATATGATAACTTAATTCACATTTTCCTTTTCTATTATTTTTTATTATTCTCCTTAGACTAGTGTTGATGTAATGTGATGCTATGTTCTTGCTTCTCGTTTTTTAGTATCTGGCCATTTGGCACAGAACTGTTTTATTGCTGACTCATTTAGTCAATAGGTATCTGCTGAACATCTAAGATGTGCTGAGCATGATTCTAGGGATTCAAGGCACACAACAGCAACAACACCCAGTTTCTGTCCTCAAGAAACTCACAGGCCTATGAGGGGGATACATAAAGTCCACTGGGATTCTAGATCCATTGCCACTGTGTGAATACCTAATCAGTCAGGGCCTGTCCTGGACATGAAGAGATAGTTTGAATTTTTTTCATGGCCTTCTCAGTTCTGTCATTTCAGTTCCAAAGACAGTGTCCCTGTGATTTCCATTTCTTACTAAAACCTAGCTCCAGGAAACATTCAGCTACTTTGCAATGATTTCAGATTCTGGCAATATGTTAGAAATGATATTAATGCATATCAATTGCAAGAAATAAATGGAAATCTCAAGGTGCCTGAAATTAAGAGCTATAAGCTTAGGATCTGATCCTGAAGCTTCCCCATGGGTGGTTATCAATTTCAGTAATAGCTTGTAGTTTGGGTTTTAACATACAATCAGGCCAGGATATGAGGCTGTAGGTTCTATAAGACATTGAATGGGAACCTATACCCCTTCATGAAGCTGGGATGCTCAAACCAATATAGCCTCAGTAATTAGGAGAATAGGGGAAAAAAAATCTGCTAACCTTAACAGGGAGATGATGAAATTTGATGTTCTGGGTTGGAGAAAAGGAAAAAAAAATTATTTCCAGGCCACTGCCTCATGCTGTGTCGAAGTTAGACTGTATATTCCTACAGTGGTTTAGGAGCTGTGAAGATGAGAAATTTACATAAAAATTAATCCTGGGACAGTGATATACCACTGGAGTGCCTGGCAGAAGTGATTAGAAAATCACTATGAAGTGACACTTCCACAGTCTAAGCCACCACACAGGATTTTCATAGTAAGGTTTCTACTGAAGATGGGCTTATAATCCACGATACAGGCAAAAAACCCAGAAGGATAAGAACCCAGTAATCTATAATAATAGGAGTATTATCTGAAAAAGATGATGTCTTGAGTGGAATCTCCTGGAAACAGATTCTGAGATGGAGATTTGCATGTAGGAGGTTTATGGGAGAGTGCTCTAAGGAAAAAACCTTGAGGATATGAAAGAAATGGGATTAGCCAGGAGGAAACAGTGATACTGTTGCAACAGAGGCCTCAGCTGCTCCCACAGGGATCTGTGGAGCTGGGATGGCCCTTATTTATTCCAAATCGAGACAATTAGACTGGGCCTTTATACCCCAACATCAGCCAGTCACTTGATACAAGATGCCCCTGGGAAGAGGCCATAAACTTGGGAAAGATAAGCAACCCCTTTTGGCCAAAGACAATTTCCAGAGGGACCCAGAGGTGGGCCCTCAGCAGCCAATGCACACACAGCAGCAGGGAAATGAGCACCTCCGTCCTGAAAGCGGGGTGCGAGGGGGGACACCGAGCAGCGTAGAATAGCACCCACCGTAGTCCATCCACTTGAACTGCTCAGATCTATTTACATTTGCATTTTGTGGTAAGTTAGTCCCATCTGGGAAGAGCATCCTCAGGTTTCTGGTTGGTCTCAATTCCTGAGGAATCTTATGTAAGGAGTTAGTGGAGAAAGTTAGCAGTCCCCACTGCTACAACTGCAGTTGATTCTTGAACAATAGGGGTTTGAACTATTTGGGTCCTCTTACATACAGATTTTCTTCCACTTCTGCCACTCCTGGGCCAGCAAGACCAACCCCTCCTTTTCCTCCTCCTCCTCAGCCTACTCAGTGTGAAGACAATGAAGATAAAGACCTTTATGATGATCCACTTCCACGTAATGAATAGTAAATATATTTTCTTTTCCTTATCATTGTCTTAATAATATTTTCTTTTTTCTAGCTTACTTTATTATAAAAATACAGTATATAATACATATAACATACATACAAAATATGTGTCAGTCAACTATTATCAGTAAGGCTTCTGGTCAACCACAGGCTATTGGAAGTTAAGTTTTGGGGAAGTCAAAAGTTATACGTGGATTTTCAAGTGCTAAAGGGGTCAGTGCTCTTAACTCGTGCATTATTCAAGGGTCAACTATAGTGTCAAGAGCTCAACTAGTTTTTATCATGTCCTTCTTCTATTACATATTCTAGATTCTCTTTACTCTTAGCAAATACCTCTCATGGGTTTAGTAGCTTATGGAAACTCTGAGGATCTAAGCCTCTGATCACAATGCCCTTCTGAGGCTGTATCTACTGCACTTATCCATTAACCATCCAAATTAGGCAGCAGAGTATCAAGAGATTCCTCAATGGTTCATTTGTGTGTGAAACACATTATTCCTTTCTTCATCATGTAACAGCAGCTGTACCAGCTGTATCTCCTTCAGATGATCAGTATAAATTACCCCTGTAAGGATGGTGTGCCCTTCCCTTGACTGCTGGTCTCTTGAGTTGAAGATCCCTAAGAGACCTGATGTCAGCCATACAGTTTAAAGTAAAATGGGACTCTTATCATGTCCCCAAGTGGCAGCGTTCACTCTCTGGGAATCAGAACTTTTTCCACAGAGCTTAAAGTTGCAAATATGAGAAACACAAATTCCACAAGTGGGTCACTGAAAATGATAGTAAGATAAAGAGGCAGAAAATAGAAAAGAGTAGTTAAAAAACATGGTGGGTAAAATGTGAAGATTCAACACACATATAATGTGTAATAAATATAACTCAGACACTTCATGTGTTCATGTGGGACGGGAAGCAAGTAAAGTAAAAACATGGCAGGCTGAAGCAGAAAATAAGATGGTAGAAATAAAAACCAAATGTATACAATCACAATAAATATAAATGGACTAAACTCAATATTCAGCAGGCAGAGATGCTCAGATTGGGTTTTAAAATCACATTATATAAAACAGACATATTTAAAACATAATGGCACAGAAGATTGAAAATTTAGGGATGAGAAAAATTTGTTAGACAAATTATCATAAAAGGAAAGCCATTGTGGTTATATTTATCAAACAAATTAATCTTTATGGATAAAACAGTCTTTATGGATAATTATTCTTTATGGATAAAATGTTTTATGGATAAAAAATCATCATCAAAAAATTTTACCAGGAAGATGTATAGTTTTGAATATATATGCACTTAACAGCATAGACTAAAAAATGTATAAAGAAATTCAGGGGCTGGTGGCAGCCTATCTAAAATGGTACTTCTTCTGTGAGTTTTGCATTTTCACAAGGCTTACTACCTCACCAAAAAAAAAAAAAGATTAAATTTGAGAGTGATTGTTGCATCAATGTAATCTTTATTCAGAAGCAAGGTTAATTTATAAATACACTCTGGAAAGTGATTAAATAGATCCTTTTTATCTCGTTAAGTTTGTTTGCCAAGTACAGCTGTGTTTATGAAGCTGAATTTTTGCTTACTGATTCTAGGAAGTAAATTCAGTAAATGAATTGTGGAATTGAGCTAAACTTTCATAAAGAAATATAAAACCCCATTAAAAAGTGGGCAGAGGACATGAACAGAAACTTTTCAAAAGAAGATAGACCAATGGCCAAGAAAAATGAAAAAATGCTCAACATCTCTAATAATCAGGGAAATGAAAATCAAAACCACAACAAGATATCACCTAACTCCAGTGAGAATGGCTTTTGTCAAAAATTCCCAAAACAACAAATGTTGGTGTGGATGTGGAGAGATTGGAACACTCATACACTGGTGGTGGGCTAGTACAACCTCTATGGAAAGTAGTATGGAGATACCTCAAAGAACTAAAAGTAGAAATACCATTTGATTAAGCAATCCCACTACTATCTACCCAAAGGAAAAAAAGGCATTCTATAAAAAAGGCATCTGCACTAGAATGTTTATAGCAGCACAATTCACAACTGCAAAGACATGGAAACAACCGAAGTGCCCATCAATACATGAGTGGATTAATAAAATGTGGTGTATGTATATCATGGAGTACTACTCAGCCATAAAAAATGACGAACTACTCTTATATTACCCTGGTTGGAGCTGGAGCCCATTCTTCTAAGTGAAGTATGAAAAGAATGGAAAAACAAGTACCACATGTACTCACCATTAAATTGGTACTAATTGTTCAACACTAATGTGCACACATGGGAAGTAACATTCATAGGGTGTCAGGCAGTTGGGAGGGGGAAGGAGAGGATGGGTAAATCCACACCTAACAGATGAGGTCCACACTGTCTGGGGAATGGGCATACTTGTTGGATGGTACAAAGGCAATTTATGTAACCAAAGCATTTGTACCCCTATAATACTCTGAAATTTTTTTTAAAAAAAAGAAATGTAAAACCTGAGCCAACTGTCAAAGATTCATGCACTATGGTAGACTTTCCAGGTGAGTTTCTTATAAAACTGAAGAGAGTTTTGAGAACTTTGGATTGGCTGACAGCTAGCTCTATAATAGAGCCAAATTCTGGAACTAGAGAGGATTTTTTAAATGTTAGTTGTTTGGTCTTTTTTTTTTTTTTTCTTTTTTGTGCTTGGCTGAAAAAATTTTCTTTAATTAAAATAAATCTCAGTGGCATGACTTATACAATCATAGTCTCAATAAAAAAATGTCTTCCCAGTGGACTCAAATTGTAAGAGAACCACATATCTCTGGTTTTCAATATCTATTCACCAATCAGACAATCTCTCCTGCCTTACATGCTGGTTCTTCCCTTCCCCTTCTCCCACATTCCTGATTGTCCTTTCTAAATGAATAAATTAATCAGGGACTAAATCAGGCAGGATTTTGTAACTGGTAACACTGTGACAGGATGAGGGGGTGGATAGAGGGGAGAAGAAGGTGGGGGGGAAGGGAGAGAGAGAGGGAGAACACGAGCACTGAGGCTTTTTGCAGGGGGAATGGACCTTGGGAAGGGGGTGATAGATATGCTCTTGATGGCCTCGCTAAAGGGGAGATTTGGCTGCTAAATTTGACCTTGCTCCCAAGTAATTGATGAGACGTAACATTATCATCAGAGTGATGGTAATGAGCTATAGACGGAGACTCTCTGCCTGTGGAGATTGCAGACAAAATAGACTTTAAGGCAAAACGCATTACTCAGGCTAAAAAGACTCATTACATAAATTCTTGTTAGGAAAGCTTTGGTGAGGTTATTTGATTACGGCAAGCTCAGCTCTTCCACATCTGAAGAGCAGAAAAATTCAATGGAAAAGAAAAAGGTGTCCTAAACTGGACTTGGCGGTGGCGTCTGTTCCTCAGGTTCCCTTGTTCTTGTCATCACGCAGAGCTGAATCTCACCAGTCCCTGAGAATCAGGTTCAACATCAAGTTCATTATTAGGCTCTGTCTTACTTACACTTTTGGTGCTGCTTCTCTGACACTTGGAAATGCCAAATATTCCTCTAGTTGTGGTTTCAGAATAAATTAACTTCTGCATTTCTGCTTTCTTTACACTCTTTCTCGAGGATTTTCATTTGAAAAAGATTTTTGTGCTTTTATTCACACTGATCTCACTAGACATTTTATGGTTAGGGCATCACATCTCTGATCTATAGTTTGTCTTGTTAAGTGAGATTTCAGTTATGTACATTTGAAAAGCTCTGTCTCTGGATTTGGGTTTACCCTTGCAAATGTTCTCACTGAATGTGGAAGCAATTCCTCATTGCATCTCTCTCTCTCTCTCTCTCTCTCTCTCTGGCATCAGCCTTTCTACTGGTGTCTACATTTTATTGATTTATGGTAATAGATAACCAGCCCCTTCTGTCATTTACAGGTTGACCTCCCTAGTTGAGGATTTTCTAAAACTGGCACAAAAGGTTTAAGCACAGACAACCTTGTAAATTCAAAGGCTGGTTCCACTGAGTGGAAATGCTATAACACCCAGGTGCTGGAACTTGGCACTAATGGAAATTTAAACTAACAGCTTAGTGCTTGATGTCTCACACTGTGAGTGGTTGCCACAAATCTAGGTTTGTGAACCTGAGTTTGTGACATCTCTCTTTTTAGACCAGTGGTCTTCAAATTCTGGTCTGCATCAGAATGATGCAGCATGCTGCTTACAAATACAGACTCTGAGTCCTACCCTTAAAGACTGATTCAGGAGTTCCAGGGGGAGGGCCTTGTGATCTCCATGTTGAAAAGCTCAGTGGGTGATTCTAATGCAGATCATACTGCAGCCTCCATGAAAGAGGCTGAGAAAGAGAAATAAGCTCCTGACATCCAGCTGGACCTTGGTGTTGATAGATGCTGGCCTGGCACTGACAGCTAGGCCCAGGCGAACACTGACAATTTCACAGAACGTCAACATCAGACAAGGCCACTCTGACCATGATGAATCAAGACAAAAACAAGACCACTTGTAATCATGTCTGAACTCAAACAAAAACAGGAACAATGCCCAAAGCACAAAATACCAAACATCCTCCTCTTCCAGCTAATATGAGTGCCTGATGCTACTTAACGAATTATAGATCTATCCTTGGTCTATTCTGGTCTCCCTATAGATAAGATTTATTGAGATACACAATCATAGACTTATCCCTGCTTCCCCACAGCATTCAATGCAGAGCAAAGCCCTGTTTCCTCAACCCTCCCTCAAATCCCTGAACACAAGCTCAAATCCTATAAGTCTCTTCTAACACTTTCCTGCTGAGACACCCCCATAGTTCCCCATGGTTTTCTTCCTCCCTCATTGCAACAAGTGATACACCAAACCAGTTCAACTACAGGTGTGCTCCTGGTGGCCTTTGGCTGGAGGACATTGACAAGGCTCACCAGGTAGACCAATCCCTGCCACCTTCCTCTATGCCCAAGGTGTGCTGACCATTCATGGCTACTAAGCCATCCAAGGATCTTAGGGTATTCCTGGGCATTTCTGTCTCCTGCTGTAGAAATGTATGGATATTTGCAGAACGGTCACGATCCACCCAGGACAGTACGCACCGCTGGCGGTGCTTGAGTGAGTTTGCAAAGGGCCTAGAGGAACCTGGAGGAGCAAGAGTAGGGACAGGTCAAGGGCTGCCCAGTGGGAGTCGTGGCCTTCAGAAGAGGAGTGCAGCCACTGCTGCCAGCAGGGCGGTGCTGGGGGAACAAACACCCTGACTGCACTCTCCTTCCTCCCTCTGGTCCCCTGCCCAGCGTCTCTGTGGAAGACAGCTCAAGCCAGAGGCTGTAGTGAATTCCCACAAGTCCGTGTTGCCTTGGCATCCATTTTTGAATCCAGGTTTAACGTTCTCCTACCAGAGGCAGGGCGTGGCCACCCTGCACAGTTTCCAGTTCTCTGCCTCCCCCAGTTCCCCGGTGTGGTCGATCCGGACCTCTGCCTCATACAAACGCCGCCTGGAGACCACCTCCTTTCGGGACAGCTGGATACGGCCCACTTGCCTGGCCCCACTGACCCCCACGTCCAGCATGGGCTGTGCGATGTGCCTCAGTGGTCCCCTCTCAGTCACAGCGTGCCCCCACCTGACCCGTGCCTGTGCCAGACCCACCGGTTAGAGCTCCTCATGGGAAAACTGCTTGGGTCACACCCTGGACCCCAGTAAAGGCTTTGGCCATGAGTTGCCCCCTACCCCCCTCACCCTCTTGCTCCCCACCCCCTAGTTGAGCACTCTTGTCCCAGACGGCTGCCACCTTCCCTTTGACCCTGAGGGCGTGTGGCCCTCTTCTCTCTGAGTACTGCGAGTGATAAAAACACTTCTGTTGTTTCGTGTGCTTTGTTGTGCAGCCTCTTCCGTGTCTCACCCGACTGACACTCACAAACATGACTTCTCTCCAGGTCAGGGCTCCGCTACGGAGTGGCCATCCTGGTCGGTATAAACTGGACACAGACCAGACAAGAGCCACAAGGGCATCCGCCAGTATAAACAAGTTCCTGTGAGAGGGACGCGTGGTCAGGGGTTGGACACGTGGGCATTAGGCCGACTGCCAGGATAAAGAAGCCTCCTGCAAAAGGCACACGGCAAACATCCACAGCCACCTCCCCTGGAGCCCCGACAGGGCAGGGCTAGGGTTCATAGCCACTCTCCAGAGAGAGACCTCAAGATCCAATTAGAAAGAAACAGAACAGAGGGCAAGAAAGCACGTTATGCAGCCCGTATGGTCGCCCTCCGGAGACACAGAGCAGGGGGGAATCGGAGGGGCAGGTACAGAGCAGGACGTGCACTTACAAAGAGTCCATTTTGTTTAATCATAAACCTGCCTATATCACCTGCATTGTAGGTAAGTAATGTTATCAAATATTGTATAGATCAACACAAGCACAAAGTTCTTATTCCTATGAAAACTAAGTTGAATGCTATAAAAAGACTGAATAACAACAATAACAATAGTAAACAAATGTTTGTGCTAATTACGTGCCAGACACTCTTCTAAGGGCTTCACATCTGTTGTATTGGTTTCCTATTGCTGCTGTAACAAATTATCACAAATTCAGTGGCTTAAAGAAAATCCCACAAATTTATTCTCTTACTGTTCCAGAGGTCAAAACTCCAAAATGGGTCTTAGAGCACTAAAATTAAGGTGTCAGCCAGGCTGTGTTCCTTCAAGAGGCTGTAGGGGAGAATCTGTTCCTTGCCTTTTCCAGCTGATAGGGGCTACCACACCCCATGGCTCATGGCCCCTTCCAGACATTGCATTACTCCAACCTCTGTTTCTACCATCACACCCCTCTCTGACTGACTCTCCTGCTTCCCTCTTCCACTTATAAAGATCCTTGTATTAATAATTACACCTCAATATTCCATTATAATCTCCCATCTCAAAAGGAGAGATAACTTAATCACATCTGCTAAGTCTCTTTGCCAGATAAGGTGACATATTCACGGGTTCCAGGGACTAGGATGTGTGTTTCCTAAAACAAGGACACTCTCCTATAGAACCACAATATAACCATCAAAATTAGAAAATTCACATTGCTACATTACTGCTCTCTAATACTCAGTCCTGCTTCAAGCTTTAAAAGTTGTTCCATATTGTCCGTTATACAAAAGAATTCCAGTTCCGAATCATAGATTGCAATTAACTGGCATGTCTCTTTAGCCTTCCTCAATCTGTAACTCAATCTTTTCTTGACTTTCATGATCTTGACAATTTTGAAGACTACTGGACAGTTGTTTGTAGACTATTCCTCAGTTTGAATTTGCCTGTTTCCTCATGCTTTTATTCAGGAATATCATGTAAGTGAAGTGATGCTATGTTTCTTTCAGTACAGTTAATCAGTTACTGCACAATTTTTATTTGTCCCACTACTGATGATATTCACCTGGAGCACTTGATTAGGGTGGAATCAGAGAGACTTTTCCTGTAAAGCTATTTTTTTCTTCATAGTTAATAATTAATTTGTGAGGCAGTATTTTCAAACTATTTACATACCCTGTTCCTCACCAAACTTTCCATCCATTCTTTATAATTTCTGTAAGGATTTTATTCATGGGTTATAATCTATTAATATAATTATTTTGATGCTTAAATCACCACCAATTTTGCCAGTAGGATCTCTCTTAAACTGGCTTGACATAGTCCTTCCATTTTTTGAGTATTTCCTTGCTTTTTGCACAGCAAGATGCTCCAGGTCCATCTTGTGCTTTTTCTGCCCCAGCCCTGGAGTCAGCCACCTCCCCAGGGAGCGCCGGCTCCTTCTTGTGGGGAATGGTATTAGAAAGCAAGATCTGGGCACTAGGTCTACCCATCACTGTTGGATCTTACAGTAAATAAAGCTAAGGAATGTATGTTACCTATATATCAGTGGTCCCCTAACCTTTTTGGCACCAGGGACCGGTTTCATGGAAGACAATTTTTCACAGACCTATGTGGCAGGCTGGTTTTGAGATGATTCGAGCGCATTACATTTACTGTGCATTCAAACCTCTCTGCTAATGATAATGCGGATTTGCAGCCACTCCCCAGCACTAGCATCACTGCCTCAGGTCCACCTCAGATCATCAGCATTAGATTCTCATAAGGAGCGCGCAACCTAGATCCCTCGCATGTGCGGTTTACAGCAGGGTTCGTGTTCCTGTGAGAATCTAATGCTGCTCTGGTCTGACAGGAGGTGGAGCTTATGTGGTGATGTGAGTGATGGGGAGCGGCTGTAAATACAGATGAAGCTCCAGTCGCTTGCCCGCTGCTCACCTCCTGCTGAGCAGCCCAGTTCTTAACAGGTCACAGACTGGAACCCATCCACAGCCCAGGGGTTGGGGACCACAGATACACATTTATTTCTATATCTATATCTATCTATTTATATTGAAAATCATGAGTTATATTGATATTTCCAATTCCAAATGAATATCACAAAGTTTCTTCTCATTTTCTCCCCCTCTGTATTGGGGGAGGGATGATATTTTGCCTGCCATGTGTATTAACTCAATTCTTGCAATATCCTTTTGACTTAGATTTTCAAAAATTGTCAGCCTGATAGCCCATAATCTCCAAACACTATAGTGTATATTTCAAATGGTTCAGGAAGAAAAAAGTTACTTGTACTCTACTTGCAACTTCTCTGTAAGTTTTTGATTCTTTCAAAGTTTTAACAAGTTTATATTTTAAAAGAAAACTCTTCTGGATCAATAGACTATAAGACACAATAGTGTTCATAGTGTTCCTGGTAATCTGGATGAGATAAAGGCATTAATCATTTTCCAAATTGGGAGGAAGGAGACAGAAAGAGAAAGGGAGAAACAAGATTTTAATCTACGAAGGGTGGGGGCTGAGAAAGGTGATCCGTGCTGCCTTGGCTTTCACAGCCTGGGCTAGCAGTTCAGATTTGCAATCCACTCAGGCCTGAGGTCCACTCAGGAGCTGGAGGATCCTGACCAGCTAATCAGCCATCTCAGTCAGGAAACAGTCCATCAATATGGCAGAACATGTTAGCCCAAAACTCACAATTAGATGAACTTCAGAAGGCTTCTTCAGACCCCTCAATGAGAGAAAAATAGGAGAAAATTGTGATGACTCACTGTAACCTTTAGAGACTCTCTGGGCCAAGTTCTTTACTTCACAGGCAAAGAAACCCAAACACAAAGTGGTTAAGGATTTGGAGAAGGTTTCACAGAGAGTGGGTGTCAGGACTCGGAAAACACTCACACTCCCATACACATCTTCGATGGCATGCAAGAACTGGCTCGTGTGCTCACTGACTTTGTTGCATGTAGCAATGGACTTTCTCAAGTTTTCAAGTTCACAGTGTAAATTCCCTTTATCCCAGAGGATTAGGGCTGGGAGCTGTTTGGTTTGTTAATAAAGTCAAAGTGGGGAAATCATAAAAGGTGGTATATAATTACCTTAAACATTTTATCTGATAGATAGTCTTGGGGAGGACTTGATCTCCTGATTAGAGCTCTGTGCTGTCTTTCCTGCATGAACCTTAGTTGTGAGGCATCATCTCCGATTTCCATTTTCTGTTTTTTTAAAGAGAAGTTAGAACTTAAAATATTTGTCTAACGGTTTGAGTGCAGAACCATTCTATAGTTTAATATTTTTTTCTCTCACTCTTTTAGAGTTGTCTCATCTACATTTTATTAGATAGGTGACTTAGACAAGTTATTTAACCTCTCTATGCCTCAGTTGCCATTTCGACAACATGAGATATTCCAGGTTCATCTAGTATCTTTTCTGCTCCAATCCGGGAGTCAGCCATTTCTCCAAAGAATCCTGGCTCCTTTTAACGGAGAATGGTATTAGAAATCAAGATCTGGGTTCTAGGTATACTCGCACTGTTAGATTGTTGCTATTCCTAGGCCCTCATAGCAGCTAGAGCTAAGCAATGTACGTTACATACACATTTATTTCTATGTCTATTTATATATACATATTGAAAATATGAGTCACACCAATGTTTCTAATTCCAAACCAACATGACAAAGTTTTTGTTCTAGTTTTCTCCCTTTTCATATTTGTAACTCCCTTCTCCAACCATGATTTATTTGATATTTGGCTTGCATTATCCTTAATAAATTTACTTATTTGATCGATACTCCTGTATATAACCAGTCTATTTCCACCACTATCCCCTCACTGTGTGGACTCTGTCACCCCATGCCCAACCACCTGTCTGCATGGACAACTTCTAAACCCTAAGTGGGCTCTGACACCCCCTGCTTGGGCTACGCTCACACAACGATGCTGACTCATCACACCACACTCCGATTGGGCTCTAAGCCCCTACGCTGGGCCAATTCCCTGCGTGTACACATGTGTCGCCTTGCCCGGGCTCTGATACCCCGTGTCAAGCAGCCCTGCCACACAAGGCTCAGTCCACTCAGGCTCTGACACACACTCTGTGTCACTGTGGCTTTCCTCTTTCTTTTGGAGCAGATATCAACCTTGCTCTCCATCACCCAAAGACTTAGGAATGAATTGTTCAGGAAGAAAAGGTGGTGAAGAGAGGAAGAGCTCCTTTTTTTTTTTTTTTTTTTTAAATATCTTTTCTGACACAATGAAGACAGGCAGTAGGGTAAATCAACAAAAGGGAATATTTGCAATTCTACAGGACATTTTGGTGCCTCACATCATGACCTGTAGTATGTAAGGAAAGTTTCCAGATTTATTTATTCCCCAAAGTATGTTGTCACCAAAAGACACTATTTCTTCACTCAAAGCACCCGCATGCAGTATTCAAATATTCAATTGCTATTAGTACCAAGATCACTAATTGATAGATACTGTCATTTATTTTGCTCATTTCATTCCCTCATTAGCATAAAGGCCTTACCTACTCCATCTCACGGTATTTAACTCTTTATGTATTTTTGATAGACTCTTGAAGGGCTGGTGCACATTGCTATGCTACAATCAGTGTGGGCTTAGAAGTCAGATTTGCTTTCAAATCACTCTAACAGCTGTGTAAATTTGAGCAAATTAACTTTTGGATGCCTCAGTTTCTTTAATTGTAAAATGCATGGCAATACATATTCTAATTTGTTATAAGAATTAAAGATATATAGTATATATAGTGTGTGTATATATGTATATGTGTGTGTAAATTATATATAGCATATGTAGTGAGTATATTAAGTATATATGTGTGTAAATATGTGTATATATGTATGCCATATAGTAAAACATTCTCTAACTGTCCATTCCAATCACTTCTACCTCCTTAGCAAATCTCCATGTGTGATTGTGTGTGTGCATCTCTCGGGCTCTCTGTTCATTCTTTTTTTCTTTGAGATCTGAGACCATGTAAAAAATTTCAGGCATGTAAAAACTGATCAATAATAACAGTTCTGAGAACAAGGAAACTAGCCTAATTTCCCATTGAACTTTAAAATAAATTTATCACCTGCTTTTCTCTGAAGTCTTTGACTCAACGACTGTTACCTGGGCTTCCATGAAGAATTTGAAATCTTCCCAGTTTCAGAACTGTCCTCAGATCTTTAGCATTATCCCAATGGTATTCTCATTACAGCCAATGCAAGGGAAGCAGACACATCATTTCTGCAAATCTGCCTCTTTCTGTACTCAATTTACCAAGAGTACATCCTGCCACCTACTCGTGTGAAAGTCCTCTTGTGCCCTAGCTTGCTTGCCTCACTCTTTTAACCACTCACTGTCGAGCTATGGGGACTCCCTCCAAGTTTCAAAGACCACTATATGTAAAGTAGAACTGGAAAACCCGAAAAGAGTGTATTGGACCAGTCTTTCCCAGTTAGTTGGAACAATCTATATTTGTTGCCATATAATAATATTTTGTGAAATCCTGCATTCATTCTTGTCTTTGAACCACTTCTGTAGAAACAATCCTCTTTCCTTGGTTATTTTATTGTAATTTTATAGTGTAAAACCCTTCCTCTGATTACACTGAAGCCTTGTGCTGAGTGAAATACAGTGTCTCTCGCCTGATGCAATGGAAATTATCCTTGCCCCATGACACCAGAGTGAAATGGGAAA